>NC_088780.1:85163725-90163725 GCF_958450345.1 Calliphora vicina
TATCTAATGATAGATATTTCAAAGACCTTTGCAACGACGTATATAAGACCATATTAAGTTGGGGCTACAATGGGTCAAAATCGGAAAAATTTTTTTAAAACGAATTTTTTTTTTCACCAAAAAATTTTTTTTATTAGTTTTAAAAAAAAAATTTTAATTTAAAAAAAAAAATTTTAAATTTATAAATTTTTAAAATAAAAATACAAAAAAATTTTTTTCCAAAAAATTAAAAAAACAAATTCGGAAAAAAAAAATTTGTTAACTAAAAAAATTTTAAATTTTTATTTTGAAGTATAATTTGGTGAAGGGTATTTAAGATTCGGCACAGCCGAATATAGCTCTTTTACTTGTTGTTTATTATTTGTATTGAAAATTTTGGATGTAATTTTGCATTTCAATGCACAATTCATTAAAAATGCATTTCTTCAATTTCAAGATAAAAATAAAACGTTTAAGCTTTTCTGAATGAAGTCACAAACTCAGATTTTTTCAGTTTAAAGTTAAAATGAGGTATTTATATGTTTCTCATTCAGTATGTGACATTGAGAAATACTTATTAATCTATGACAATCTGGATCGTTGTGAACATCTAAGTCGTCTGCTTGAGTAACATTCGCTCACTTCCATTAACAAAATATATATTCGGTTTCAAAAAACAAGGTGATAATAGCAGAAAAACAATCAGAGTCAAATTTATTTCTAACTACAAGCTACACAGAAAAAACAAAAATTCAAATCCAATTACAAAATTCATAAAGTCAATTGAATATTTTATTGAAATGGGACCTATCACAAAAATCACAAAATCAAACAACAAAATTTGTAAATATTTTATTGAAAAAAAAATTTTTTTTTTCTTATTAAAATATTTTAACTATCAATGAAACATATTATTTGAAATTCCTCATAAAATCAAACAATATTTTTAATAAAACCATACAAACAACTAATTGGTTTTGAATAGATTTTCAAACAATATTTTTTATTAAATCAATTAAAATATTAATAACATTTAAATTCAAAATCAATAAATATTTTAATTAAATATTATAATATAATATTTTCTATAGAAACTACTGATATACACAATATTTTCTATAGAAACTACTGATATACACAATATTTTCTAAAGAAAATACTGTTTTACACAACAGTTTCTAAAGAAAATACTGTTATACACAATATTTTCTATATAAAATACTGTTATACACAATATTTTCTTTATAAAATACTGTTATACACAATATTTTCTATAGAAAAACACTGTTATACTCAATATTTTCTATAGAAAAACACTGTTATACTCAATATTTTCTATAGAAAAACACTGTTATACACAATATTTTCTATAGAAAGACACTGTTATACACAATATTTTCTATAGAAAAACACTGTTATACACAATATTTTCTATAGAAAAACACTGTTATACACAATAGTTTCTAAAGAAAACACTGTTATACACAATAGTTTCTAAAGAAAACACTGTTATAGACAATAGTTTCTAAAGAAAATACTGTTATACACAATATTTTCTATATAAAATACTGTTATACACAATATTTTCTATATAAATACTGTTACACACAATATTTTCTAAAGAAAATACTGTTATACACAATATTTTCTAAAGAAAATACTGTTATACACAATATTTTCTAAAGAAAATACTGTTATACACAATACTTTCTAAAGAAAATACTGTTATACACAATATTTTCTAAAGATAATACTATTATACACAATATTTTCTAAAGAAAATACTGTTATACACAATATTTTCTAAAGAAAATACTGTTATACACAATATTTTCTAAAGAAAATACAGCTACAGACAATATTTTCTATACAAAAATACTGTTATACACAATAGTTTCTAAAGAAAATACTGTTATATACAATAATTTCTAAATAAAATACTGTTATACACAATATTTTCTATAAAAAATACTGTCATACTAAATATGAACTAGTTTCTGCCAAACTTACGGACTTTCCAGCAAACGGGAATCCAAGGGAATTGTTCACCTGTGGGAAGATAAACCAGTTTTCACATTCATCTTAATGAAATTCAATCGTCTTACCATTTATGACGTATTCTCCCAAATTTCTGTCATAGGTAGCTATGGTACGGTATTCAGGCAGCCGTTCAAAACCTTCATCTCGTACAGCTCACTTGGGTCCAATAATCGTTCCCTTTGTAATATAGGAAGATTAAAACGTCTGCAATTATACCGGAAGGTTTAACAATAATATAATAAAGAGTTTTAAGTTCATACATACTTACCAGTCTAGAAACGTGAGGAGCTATTGAGCCCTTGAACTCCAAGTCTGTTTCATGAAGACCAAAACATAAAAATTGTGTACATATGTAAATATTTTTTTTCAAAATATATGTATAATTTATTTTTAATTTACAGCTGTTTGTCAAAATTCACTACAAATTTTGTTTTTGTTTCAAAGTAAACAAAAATTTTTTCAATCATTTAAAAAATTGTTTGATTTTATAAAAAAATTCAAACAAAATTTTAATAAAGAAAATATTTTGTTATGTACAAGTGTTGTCTATTATTTTTAATATTATAAAAATGTATCACAAAATGAAAACGTACTTGATTTTATGTACATTATGTTAAAAGATTTACAAAACAAATAGACGTTTCCCATTATTAAAAAAAGTTGTTAGCATTGTTAACCAGAAAATTTGAAACCAATTAAAATATTTATAAAACCAAATAAACTAAATAATAAAATACAAATCTGATTTTAAACATGCATATGTTTGAAAATATTTTAGTCATAATTTTTTCTGTGTAATTGAGAACTTAGTTTAAATTAAAAAATTAAATATAGACAGTTTAAACTTTTATGTTTGCCCTTAAAATGTTGTAATAAGCTCTAAATACTTTCACATAGTAAAATTTTAGTGTTTTCTCCTCTTCAAATCATCTTGAAAAAATGTTTCAAGGGTTTTTGTTTTCTCAGTCGTGGTTGTCATTATCGTGGAATTGCCCATATGCACACATAGTTTATCAACTTGTATGGTAAGTATAGGGCCCAATTCCGAAAAAAACCTTAAATGCAAATAGATCTTCTTACAGTTTTAACTGTACTTTCTTCATTGTTATTATATTTTTGAGGTAAAACAAAAAGTTTGCCATTAAAAAACATGTTGTAGCTTTAAAAGATTTTTTAGCTCAATTATGCGAATTTTACAAAAATTGTTTAGCTTCTGCAAAAATTTCTTTAAAATTATGATTTATAATGCAGTATTGATACTTATCTTAATTTAAATGCATAAATTTAAAAACAATTTTCCGCCAACTACAAATATACATACATTCAGCATTATGTGTTTTTAACACCAAAAAGCTTTGAAAGTCATTCTTCAAATATCACCTTGTTTTGAAAATTGAAAAATGCACTCACAAATCTTGAAAACATTTAAAGGTGACACTTGCATTCAATCTTGATTGATGAGCACTTGTCTAGTAAGCGTGCAAAGTGCATCATACATTCATTCGTTTTCCTTTACTCTTCTTAGCTGTTTGTATATTTATGTTGTAGATACAAATTTAAGGTAAATTCAAGAAGAAAGAAATCTTTTGATAATCATCAGCTAGTGTGCGTGTGTATGTATGCCAGCGTTTTTTTTCTAATTCTAGGAGTGATGGTTTAATGTGCAGCAAGTCTTTAATAAATGTTTCTAAAGGCAGTGCGTATAATTATTTAACGTTTTGATTTAAAATGAAACAAAAAAGAAAAAAAAACAGACAAGGTTGTATAAGTTGCAATACAAAGAAGATTTTTTCTTCATTTTATATTTTGTTAATTTTATATTTTTTTGATCATGCCTGTGCTGTATTTGTATGTATGTATCTGTGGGTATGATGTTTGATAATGAGCATAAAATCCCATTTTGGATACACAACACATGTTGAGAATTTGACAAGTACAAATGCCAAAAAGGGGATTCAAAACAACAACAACAACCACATTTCAAAGAATGGTTGTTTTTTCTTTTCTTTAATTTTATTTGATTTTTTTCCTTATTTTATTTTAAAAAAAAGAAAAGCATGTTGCTGTGTTTTTTTTGTAATATCTTGAAAATATATTTTTTTAAATAGTAGTTGTTGCTGCTTATTTTAGTTGGCTTGTGATTTCAATTTAGTTTTTAAAACATTTAAAATAATTTTGTATTTTTTTCTTTTCTCTTTATCAAACAACAGAACGCAAACGTGGCCGTCAAACTTATACTCGCTATCAAACCTTGGAACTGGAGAAGGAGTTTCATTTCAATCGCTATTTAACCCGCAGAAGACGCATAGAAATTGCTCATGCTCTGTGCTTGACCGAGCGACAAATAAAAATCTGGTTCCAAAACAGACGCATGAAATGGAAAAAGGAAAACAAAACCAAGGGCGAACCCGGTTCAGGAGGCGAAGGTGATGAAATTACACCGCCAAATAGTCCACAATAAAACTGCTTACAACAACAACCACAGACATTATAATAAAATAATACAAAAAAGGAAAATACTAAAAAAAATTGAAAATATTATGCATAAAACAATAGTCTAAATTTTATATATTTTCAAAGGGTTTTTATAACTAAAAATTATCTATCTTTTTTCATAGAATTTAACACAATTATTTTGTTTTGTTTTAAATTAAATTTCATAAAATTTTTATTTCCTCTGTAATTATTCTAACTTTTTTTTTTGCTAAATTATTACTTTGTCTTAAAATACAATTTGTTTTATTATTATTTTAATAATTTTTATATGTGTAAAATAAATAAGTGAACAATTAAAAATAATAGTAAAGTAAACTCAAACAAAACCAACTCATGTGACCTCAAATTTAAATAAGTTATTTAATATAAAAAAAAGCAAAAAAGAAAAAAAAAATAATTAAAAGAAAATTAATAATAATTTTATTTTAATAATAAGTAAACTATATTATTACAATAAATATTAAATAAAACAAAACCCCCTTAGAATTAGAATTATATTAAATTAAATAAAACGTTACTTATAAAACCAAAACAAAAAATTCAAAAAAAAAAGTTGCAATGTATAAAATTTAATCAATATGGTGTATTAAAATAAATAAACAAACAAACAAAAATCTATTTATATTTATAAACAAAACAAAATAAAACTAATTAAAGAATAATAATTAAAATGTATTAAATTAAATCTAAAAAGAATGAAACAAAGAAACCTAAAAATTGCATGTTTTTTTTTCAAAATCACACATGTAATTTTGATTGTTTTTTTGTTTGTTTACATTTTGTGTTTAATTTTACACACAAAGTATAAAAGAATAAAGAAAACAACAATAACAAAACACACATTAAATTAGACAAAGATATACCAAACGATATACAATAAATAATTATTAATTAATTAATAAATTAAATAAATAAATTTAACCTGTTTTAAAACAACACTTTACTACTACCTACCTACTCAGCAAACACAATATTAAATTATTAAAATTTAAAATAAAATCAACAACCACAACAAAATTATTACACAAAATAAAAAAAATTTATTAAAAAAAAACAAAATTCAAAATTTCTTACTTTTTTTCACCACACACTAATATTTTGTTTAATATTTTTAAATAATATATTTTCGGTTTAAGCTTAAGCTTGAACATAAAAAAACATTTATTCAAAAATTTCAATATTTTTGTAACAGGATATTATGTATACCGATAAACACCAAAAACAATTGGCACATTTTTACAAATTTTAATTACAACTAACAAACACACAATCTAATTCACCACACTCTTTTTACACATTTTATTTTTAATTTTTTTTCTTAATTTCATGAGTTTCTCTATGTAATCTTTATATTTTTTAATAATTAATGTAAATTAGTAAAATTTTGTAGAATTCAAGGTATTTTTATTTATAATTCAAAACGAATACTATAATGAAAATATAAAATAAAAATACCTTTTTAAATACCAAAGTCCCATATATGTAATAATGAACACTCAATGAAGTAGACACTCTTTATAAATTTCTAAGGTGAGATTCTCAAAATTTAGATTATCAGAAATTTTAACAATTAAAATTCTTACTTTTTTAGCACAAGCCTGCTCGTAGAGCGAGGATGACATTAACTACACTTTTTCCAGTTGTTTTCAAATTTATTAACACATATTATCCAATAGTAGTTAGAATTTAATAAAATCTGCTATTATATTAACAATTAATATGTCTTCAAATAGTTTGATAAACATTTTATTTAAAACTTATACAGGATTTTTTTTGATTTATTCTGATCCTTATACTACTTAATTTTGTAGTTTTTTAAGGATTAACATATTTTCGTACTATTTCTAGAGTTATTTGCTCCAAAATGTTGTTCATTGGTAGTTTTAAGTTTTTATATAAACCTTTTCTTTAATAGGACTCAGGCGGTCAGAGTTACTCGATAATTTCGTTAATTTCGCTGATTTTTAAATTTTTAAATTTTTTCGAAATCGAAAACATTTACCCTACAAGTTTCTCAACTATTGCGAAAAAGCGGTAGACACCAGAACTGAGGCACAAGTCGCTTTTCGGTTTGCTTCGGCACAGAAACTAAACTACACCATTTCCAATTGTATTTCAGAAAATTCCAGTTGAATTTCCAAAATTTCCAATTATATTTCAGAATTTACTTATTTTATTTCAGATCATTCCAATTATATCTGAGAAAATTCCATTTGTATTTCAGAATTTTCCAATTGTATTTCAGAAATTTTCATTGGTATTGCTATTAGAATTTTCTGAAATAGAAATTTCTGAAATACAATTGGAAAATTCTGAAATAAATTTGGAAAATTCTGAAATACAAATGGAATTTTCTGAAATATAATTGTAATATTCTGAAATAAAATTAGTAAATTCTGAAATATAATTAGAAATTTCTGAAATTCAATTGCAAAATTCTGAAATATAATTGGAAATTTCTGAAATTTATTTACAAAATTCTGAAATATAATTAGAAATTTCTGAAATGCAATTACGAAATTCTGAAATATAATTGGAAATTTCTGAAATTCAATTAGAAAATTCTGAAATATAATTAGAAATTTCTGAAATTCTATTACGAAATTCTGAAATATAATTGGAAATTTCTGAAATTCAATTAAAAAATTCTGAAATATGAATGGAAACTTCAGAAATTTCATTAGAAAATTTTGAAATATAATTAGAAATTTCTGAAATTCAATTGGAATTTTCTGAAATACAATTGAAAATGGTGTAGAAAACTATTAAATATTTCCAATACTGTTCGACAATTAAGAAAATTTCGAAAAATTGAGTCTATTATATTAAGCAAAGGTTTATTTGCTGTTCGGGTGAACTTTTTCATATTGTTTTGAATTCCCAATTTTAACTGATTTTACTTTATAAGTTATAGAAACAGTTTCAAGGAAAAATTAACAGAAACAGTGTATCTTCTAGATGGATGAAAGCTGAATAAATGGTTTTCAGAAATACAATAAAATAAATAGTAAAAATTGTCCACCATAAACAGAAATACACTAAATAAACTATTCTTGAAAATACATACACAGAAAAAACTATTTCTTAAACCGTTTCAATTAAAATTATCTATTCAATAATTTTTGTATTTGAAATTCAACCAATAACGAAAAATGTATATTCAATTGTCAAAATAATCAAATTCAAAACTCAAAATTCAATAGAAAATATCAAGAAATTTTGTTTTTGAGCAAATGAATACTTGATTTAATTATGAAATAATTGAAACCAGTTCAAATGGGATAAATATTTGAATTGAAATATATTTTTTTCTGTGTAGTGAGAAAATAAGCAAAAACTTATGAAAATTTCAAAATGCGTAAGAAGTTGCAATAGATGCACATTTGCTAATAAATTTAGCAGATAAATCCAATAAAAATTCCATAGAAATTTGTCGATATTTATTAAAGTATTTAAAATAATGATCATTTAGGTTTTTAACTCGTCCAGAAAAAGACAAATATTCAACAATTTTAACCAATTCCGATGTGGTATGAAGTTTGAAAAAATTACAGGAATTATTTCGTTTTCTACATTTTGAAAGTTTTACCATGTAAAGAGTGTTCTACGTTTTATTTTGTAAATATTTTTATTCAGAATAAAATTAAAGTTTTATAATTTTGTTTTTATAAAAAATTAAGAAAAATATAAAAAAAAGTTATAATATTTCCAAAAAATCAAGATTTTTTTATAATACGAGTAATATAAATAATTAAAGAAAAAAAAACCCATTGTGATTGTTTTCCTCTAAAACAACTGAAAATAATTTTTAGAAAATAAAAACAAAACAAAATTATGCAGTTCATTTTCCAATTAATTACTTTTATTTTAATGTGATGTTTAAAAATATTCATTACATTAATTGGTATTCAAAACTATAATAAATAATTTTCAAAATTGGAAAAAAAAATACTTAAAAAATATTATTAATAAATATTTGAAAATGGTAGTTGGCACAAAAAAAAGCAAAAACCTCCCCCTTGATACGTAAATTTAGGCCTGTTTCTGTAAGAAATTATCAAAAGAAGAAAATAAATTTATTAAGCATTTTACAAAAAAACAAAATTATTATAAAAATCTTCAAAAAAAAAAAAAGAAAAGAAAATGATAATGATAAATAAATGTATTTACATACAATAAATTATATTAAACTAAAGAAAAAAAGCAAAATAAAAATTAAACAGAAATAAATATTTGTAATATTATTAACAAAATAAAAACTATTATTGTAAATAAATAAAATAATATAAATATATACATTTTAGAGTAAAGAAATCAGAAATAAAATAATAAAAAACACAAAATATTAAAAAAATTAAAAATTTACGTTTTTTTATTGGACACAAATTTGATATTTTGTAGTTATAAAATGCAAATTAACAGCATTGCGTTTAAGCTTCCTAGTGATAACGCTAAACAAATTGTATGCAATGGGTATGACAATTTAAGACAAAAACCGTTCAACTCTCGTATTTAGATATGACTGTAAATGAAGCGGTGCGAATTAATTTTTATTGAAAACAAAATTAAATTAAAAAAAGTAAGAAAGTATATAATACCCTACACCAAGCAAATGAGTAAAAATATTTTTCTTTTAAAATATCAATAATTTATATTCGTGAGTGATTTTCGGAAGTGGTCCTTATATGGAAGCTATGACCCATTATGGACCGATCACCATGAAATTAGGTCGTGTGATTAATGTCCATATGAACGTTATTTATGGTAAATTTTGTGTGTATACCAACATTTTTAAGAGATTCATGCACGTAAAAAGATTTTCAGCAGCGAGTCTTATATGGGAGCTATGACTAATTATGGACCGATCGTAGCAAAAATTTGGTGACATGAATTCCGTATATATAAAACTTATTTGGAGCAACATTTGTGGGGATACATATATAAATTAAACATTTATGACCGATAAAGTCCAATTTCGTGATGGCATTTATATGGGGACTAGGTGAAATAATGGACCGATTTCTGTCAGCTTCAATAGGCTCCGTCCTTGGACTGAAAAAGTTATATGTACCTAATTTTATCGACATATCTTTAAAATTGCGACATGTACTCTGCGCACAAGGTTTACATGGACAGCCAACCAGCCAGACGGGCGGACATCGTTTAATCGGCTCAGAAAGTGATTCTGACTCGATCGGTATAATTTAAGGTGGGTTATGGTGGTGTAGGGTATAAAGAGATCCTAACTGAACGGGAACACAAAAATATATTTGAGAAATAGGTAGGTAATTAGTAGCGTATTATCGCCTTTAGTGCGGACCTGGTTATATCTGTGATTGGGTTTAACGACGTAACGATATCGGATACAAAAGCAACAGGCACTGAATCTAAACTTGAATTGTACTATAAAAGAGGACTGTCAATTAATCCTACCAATATCCTTCTGTCATTTATGTATATGGGTCAAATCTATGAGACTTATCAAACCGATTCTGAACGGAATGACTTTTGAGTTCTGTTCTAGAATATTCATATGTCTTAAAGGACTGACCTTATTCCTACCAACGACTTTATAAAAAAATATTAGTTCTAAATCCAATAATGATCTAATGATCTAAGAATGATCATTTGAAGTCATTCTAAGGACAGGCTACCGGTTTTGGAAGTGCACTAAGGACTTCCAAACTTGCTAATTATATACTTCGACGTACTTTTGTAGGACCGGAACTCTTCATTGATATTCAAAATTAATATGTCAGAGAAAGATCGGATCTTGGTTTCATTCGAAGTATTTCGCCACTGGTGAGTTATATATGGGCGTAAACAACGGAAAATATATCGTACGATAAGGAGCGATATTAAAAATTATGGTCAGACGCAATACTGCCATGGGACTGTGTATATTCTGCAGATTGCTGGACGAAACCTTTGAAACACTTCATTTGTGAACTCAATATGTTATGGTGAACTGTAGGGCAGCACGACCGCCGTTTCAATCTAATTTAAATTGATGAATTTGAACTTTAAAAAAATAAAACAAACATTCTGACTATTTAATTCCCCATATGAACTTTACTAGAACTATCAATATTATATGTATGTATTTACTTCCAGGCAGAAAAATATTTTTTTTGTTTAACGCTTTATTTATTGAATCTGCCTTTTATTTAAGTATTTAAATCTTATAACTAAAACTATTTGCTCTTCAAAAAGAGAGCCTTCATGGTTAACTGGCACTCATCTTAGCGGGGTGGAGATCTTCTCTACCGAGCCTGAATCGGGTTTGGATCTGCACAAGTTGTCTTGCAAGCGCATTGGGATGGCTCCCGTCATGCTCCCATCATGGTCCTAAGAATTTTAGATTGGGCCATCTGTATAAGATCAATACTGGTGTTGCTAGCCATTCCCCAAACTTGAATTCCATATGTACAAATTGGTTTTAAAACGGTCTTATACAGGATGACTTTATATTCAAGGCTTAATTTTTATTTTTCACTGATTAATCACTGAAAGCTAGAGGATAGAAATAGAACATGATTTAATGAATGCAATGGGTGTGATATTTGCTGTGGTATAGATCCCAGCTTCTTATTTGAAAAATATGAATGTTAGGGTCCTCGGTCAGTCTTCCTGTTGATATTTGTATATTTTGGACGCTACAGTCAAGAGGTAATTATGTAAAAATATTACTATTTAGACAGACCAACATTAACACGAAGTCTGGTTATGTGTTAACTAATAGTTATACTGACAGTTTTCATACAAAAATAATTTTAACCGACATTATATATATATTAGTTAACACGTAACCAGACTTTGTGTTAATGGGGGTGAGTCGATTATTTGTCATTATCTTGGTTTCAGTCCCTGCACGCAGAGAAAAAATATAATTGGGCATGGTTACTGTAACCATTTAAATAGTGTTACAAGATTTTTAACAATATTATAGTCACAGTAACCATTTACATGATTGTGGTAACCATAATATGGTTAATTTACGATTCACATGATTGTATCAACCATATATATGGTTACAGTAAACAAATATATGTTTGTGGCAACCATATACATATATGATGAATAATTTTATCATAATATGTTGTTCTCAGATTATGATAAGCCTTAAGCCGAGAGCAACATAATATGATAAGACCTTCATCATATGAATGTTTGTCACAAACATATATTTGTTTACTGTATTGTTACTGTAAGGTACACAGAGAAAACAGATTCGTGATACCAACCGAATTTGTTGCCAATCGAATTATTCGGTTTCACACAAAGAATTTTTCAGATCTAACAACAGAAAGTCAATTGATAAAGAAGAATTTCAGTTGAGGCAACCAAACTTTAGTTACCCCTTACAAAATATTGTTGTCACAACTGTAAAATTCGGTTACTAAGATAGAATCATTCGATTGGCAACAAATTCGGTTGCTATCACGAATCAGTTTTGTATGTGTAGGAATGCTAACTAGAGCAGATTCGTATTTAAATATTTCGTATGCGATATCTATTGTAATACCGATTGAGACAAGTGTAATGTTGGAAATACCAAGGGAGATATGATATGAAATTTATAACATGTAATCTAAGAAATATTTCGGGGGAGATGACAGTATTAAAGTGTTATTAAGTGATCGCTAAACATTCGACACAGGCACACTTCGAAATCTTAAAAAGAGGAAGTACAAATCGGATTTGACGGAAAAACATTAGTACAAGTTAAAATCTGTGTATAAATATCAACATTAGTTTCTCTCCACACATCTAAGCAACAAAATGAGACACAGTTTTAATGAAAAATGCATTTCTACTTTATTTTTTATCGCATATTTCGTGATTGATACCGTTCCATTGAAAGGCTCAAAATATGTATCGTAACAACAGGCGAACCGGACTTAAAATTTTACTTAATTGGACTTAAAATGTTGCTTAATTTTATATGAAATAATTATTTATTTTTATAAAAGAAACTGGTTTTAAAAGAGTACAATTTAAGAGGTAATTACATTTTCTTACAAATTTATTTAATTATAGTTTTCTAAATGCCTTTTTTTATTGCAGGAACTCATTTAAAAACGTGCAAAAACAACAATCAACTTAACATCATCGTCATCTAATCGACCAAATTAAATAAATCTATTCATACTAACTAAATACTAAATTACTTAAACGAAAGTAAAACTAATTACATTTTAATTAAACCACATTTTTATTTACATTACACATACGAAAAAGAACACATGTATCTCAGTATTTATTGTATATTTAAACATAAAAGCAAATGTATTTTTAATTATATTATAATTTATTGTAGAAAAATTAATACGAACATTGATTTTCACAAAACCATGAATATCGCAAATTCTCAACAGTTTTACAAAAAAAGCCAACAAATACAAAAATGAGGAAAAAGTGCAGAAATTGTTGTGAAAATATTTGCATAATTGTGAATGATTTAATTAAATTTCTATTCGTTATAGATCGTTTATTTAAACAAGAAATTTAAATTAATTTCAACAGACCGAAAATTTAACATTCTTCATCAACTTTACAAAAAACATGAAAGAGCTGGCATCACAATTTTAGTGGATGACAACGACTTTGGAAATCTTCTACGATCAAAACTATACTCAACCTATAAAAGCAAATATCGCTTAAAACTGGTTACTCCAAATACATAGATATTAAGTTACGCATGATTATAAAATTATGTATTTATATATGAATAATTATTAAGCTAAATATGATTTAATGTAAAGTATTCTAAGTTCCGATTGAAACATTTCCTTATTATGTAGTGTAATTTAATTTCTAGTGCACGTGTATTTTCAATTGGCTTAAATTCAATTTTTCTAAATTAAAATTTCTAAAAATATTTTTGCGTTTATAAAAATATTATCATCAACTGTGAAAACAACTCACAGTACACTGTGGGAAATAAATGAAAATTAAACTGCAGATGACTGTACTCAATGAATATAATTTAATTTTGTACTCAACAAATATAATTTGTAATAATTTATAGTAAAGGTTTTTAAAAACGTTTCTTACATTGAAAAATATTGCTGCCTCTTTTTACGAAAAAACATTTCGTAATTACATTGTTTGTACTATTTAAGAAAGTTTAGTTTATAATATGAAATAATATTTCACAGATATCAAGTTAATGACGTTTTACGAAAGTAAATAAAATATTTCAGAAAGATCATAATTTCACATGTTTATCATGTATCAATTTAACCAAGCACAGACATAATACATGTTTTGAAGTGTGTGTGGGTGTTCCGATTTTGAGCATATTCAGTATTTTTGAGACCTTTGGACATTTTAATTTTTATTCTTTAAATTTCGGCAAAATTTTATTCACGATTTAAATTTTTTTAAAAATCAAGAAAATTTATGACACTGATATCGGATTGTTTTTTTTTATTGATTTAAGATGGATTGCAAAATAACTATATCCTATTAAGACTACACGCAGAGAAAAAATATAGTTGCTAGGGTATTCATTCGACTAATGATCGTTCGATTAATCGAATAATTTCTTACGAATAATTATTCGAACAATTTAAAAATGGCAATTTTCGAATAATTCCAACAATTTTATATTGAATAATCGAATAAAACAGATAAATGTTCATATATATTTATTTATTAAATTATATGATTTATTAATTTATTAAATTGCTTAAAATTTTTCATAGTTTCAAATTTAAATAAGTAATAATGACAAACAAAAATTGTATTGTTTCTGAAATTCGACAAATAACTAAAGACTAAGGGACTTTCGATCACTGTAGATGAGTGTTCCGATAGCTCCTTCTATAAATATATAAATATTACTGCAAGACGTTACAATTCTAAAAACAAATCTTTCAAAATGTTTAACTTACGATTTGAACCAATGAAAATAAAAGATACGAAATATTAGAGTAATCGCAATTAATAATCAAAAGTGGAGTTGAATGTGATGGAGAATGTGATTTTGAAACAGTCGTCGAAAGTGATATTGAGGATGACATTTATAATGATTACATTTAAATAGATGAAGGCCATGATCTTAAAATATACAAGTGATGTTATTAACCGCGTTTTGCGGTAACCATAATGGCCCATAATCATAGTCTAACACTAAAGTCGGTTCTTTTTAGAAACAACTTTAAAATAAAGGCCAGCTTTTAATTATTTTGCAACTATAGTCAAAATTAAAGTGTGTTTTAAATTGAACCGACTTTAACTTGGTGTCACCTCAAATGTAGAAAATGTTTTCATACAATATACAAAAAAATATAGACAAGTGGCAACGCTGAACAGCCGACATACAAAATTAAAAAAAAAACAAAAAAGGTAAACAATAAAAGTAACAGCGAAATCTAAAGAAAAAAAGGATATTGTGGTGTAAAAATGGAAAAAAAATAAAATTAATATCATAATTAGGACATTTTGGTTCTAATTTTATTGATAACTGTTCAATAATTGCAAAATCTCTGCCAATATCTTTTAACATAAACTTTTTTGACTTTTTGTCGAACTTTTTACTTGGTGAAGAACAGCTGATGCTGTTGTTAAATGAGTTAAAAACAACTTCAGCTAGTTTTATATTTAGAGTCGACTTCAGCGTCAGAAGTATACTTTAACGTGTCTATGATAGACCTAAAGTCCACTCTTAAGTAAATTCGAGTTTAATTCTCTTAAAATGTACTTTATTTTTGACTATGATTATGGGCCAATATATTTAACTTACAGTTCACACAATATACATGATTGATACAATGATGTGAATGGAAACTTAAACTAATTATGGTTACCGCAATCATATAAATAATTACAGTGACCTTAATATTGTTAAAAAACTTGCACAAATTTTGAAATGGTTATAGTAAACATGTACAACTATATTTTTTCTCTGACATTCGGATTTGATTGATTAATGATTCATTTGTATGTAGGGTTGCCAGCCTGGCTGGACTTGGCTGGATTGTCCAGCTTTTTTGATGCCTGTCCAGTTTCAAGCTGAAATTTCATTTGTCCAGCTAAATAGAAATTTTCGACAATTATATCTATTATTTATTACTTCAAATTTACTTACTACTAAGAAGAAATTAAAAAATTAATGCCAAAAAGTTTTAGGGGAATACGTGTCATATGGAATTTATGAATGATGAACTAAGGATTATCAGAAGCATTTTTATATTTTATGCAAAACATAATGTAGAATTTTCATACAACTATTTTAGCTCTTGAGAATGACTCTTGTAAAGTTTTATAGTTGCTCGATATAATGACCGTACTTATAAATAGCCTCAAAAGTAGAAAAAAATAAAAATTTGTTGGCACCAAAGTTAACAGCATTTTGAAAAAAATTTCGCCTAATGAACAAAAACTTTAAGACTGAAGTAGAAGATTTAAAAAAAAAACATATTTTCTTGGGTAGATTTACAAAAACTTGCGCAAAACCTTCAAATATCTGAAGAAACCAAAGGTGAAAGGTATATTTCGTATTTTCAATAACAGTAAGCAAAGCTTTTTTTGAAAGAGTTTCTACTATTTTAAACAATCTTTATACTAAAGAAATAAACCGAATGTCATTCGACTTGATTTGAGCTGAATTACTAAAATAAAGTCGCAGTGTTATTAGTATTTACTAATGTATGACGGACTGAACCGAACAAATTTAAGCATAGTTAAATAAATTTTAAAGAATGAAATGAAAATATTTTATTAAATTTATTTAAAAACACTTTTTGTAAAAACTTGAAAAGCGACCAGGTGGGGGTTGTAGACCCCCGTTTTCAAAGATTTTGAAACACCCACAAAGTTTTAAGTTATTTTTAAAAAACTGTTTTACGATAGGTCGTAGTTCTTTAGCACATCTAACTCACACATTTTTAGAACGAAAAAAAACAGTTATGGTTATGGAAAGGCAAAGAATTAAGCTTTCATAAAATTTTTGCATAAAATGTATTTTCTATGAAAACCTATTTTATTGTACAATGTTTTTAAGAAAATTGTATATAGAAAAAAACGAGACATTACTTGTTAAAATCGGTTTAAATTTGCAAAAGTTTATAAACTTTTTCGAAAAAGTTTTTGACACAATTTGTAATGTACTCAACAAGACCCACGCTTTGTCTTTTTCCAAGTTTTTTCTCACTGTAGCAAAAATATATTTTAATAAAAATTATTTACACAAAACCAAAATTAACATTTTCTCAGTAATTTTTTTAATGTCCAGTTTTTTTTGATTTGTCCAGTTTTTTAGACCGACCTATTTGTATGATAGAAAATTATTTGTATGATAGAAAATTAAAAAATATATATATTTTTTTTGTCAAAAAATGCAAATTTAATTTTCAGATTCACTTTGGTAAATGTTCTCCATATAAAATTTAAATTTTTTTCAAATAATCTTGCAGTGTTCAAATTAAAATTCATTTTGTTTAACTTCAACAAAAAACTTTATGCTCAACTTTATAAAGCTAAATATATCCACGTTAACCCTGACGTTACTTATAAGTACCATAACAATAATAAGCTTACAAAATGAAAACAAAACATATTTTGACCCTTTTTGCCCAAAAGTACTTTGAAGTACATTATCTTTGGAATAATATATTTTTTTTTTTCGCTATTGGCAAACTTACTTACCCAGAATAACTGTGAATTATTTCATGTTCTCATTGTGGTGTTTATTTATGTTGTAATGATAAAAAATACTGTTTCGTAAAATACCATAAAATAGACTCGTAATAGAAAATGTTATAAAATTTACAAAACTAGTCAATATATTAATAAAATTTAAACAAAAATCTATGAGTTTTTTATCTTTTGGCTGATGCTGACCCAACGGTACCAAGTCCCTTTCGGATCCTTGCAGGTCCCTTTCGATTCCTTGCAGGTCCCTTTCGAATCCTTGCAGGTTCCTTTCGGTTTCTTGCAGGTCCTCCACAAAGTTAAAATTTTGTAAATAACTTCCTGAAGTCCTTATTTTCAATATTTCATAAAAAATAAAACTTTTTCAACTATTTAAAGCCTTGGTCAACAAGGGGTTAAACTAATTAAATATTGTAAAAACATATTTTTTAAAAAGTACATTTGCAATTGTACTTTGAAATTTTTCATATACATTTTTTTGAAGTTTATCTCTGGAGTATTTCAAAAAATTTATTATATTATTAAAATCTGTAATTTTTTACTAATGAATTCAATATATGTAATATTTTTTGTGACACATGCATTTTCTATTTTGAATAAAGAAACCTAAACGAGCATTAACAAAAAACAAACAAAACATTGTATATATTTATTTTGAACATATTTCAATAAAGTGTTAGAGTTGAATCTAAAGAAGTCATCTTCATAGGAAGTGAATATTTAAAGTAGCTAAAATTGCGATGCAAATAATTTGTTTAAAATATATAATTATTCGAATAATTATTTAGTAATATTTCCATTTTTATTGTGCAATACACATGATTTTTCTTCAGTGTATTTAATATATTTAACTGTAAAATTGTTATTTGCTACGACTAGAGAGTGTCCTATAAGGCTTTGCACTGTGGCACAAAATTTCAATGCAAATAATTTATTTATTTAAGAATATTTTTCGAAGCAAAGGTCTTATTCATAATCGATTTTTAAATTTATCAAAGGTTTATAAAACAAATATTGTATGGAAATTTGTATTAATAATAATTTTGTAAATATTAAAGTTGATTTAATATTTTCAAGTTTTTTCTTATTGGGTGATATTTTAGATATAATTTAGAAAAAGTGATTATATGTATCTATTATTCTAGATCAAAAGATTGTAATATGTATATACTTTATAATATTTTATGTTACTCGACCTTTTTGTGTTGTATATTCCATCAAAGCTCGAAGTGTTTTATTAAATTTTTAATAAATTTTTCTTTATTTATTTTTCCAGTACAATTGAAAATATAATAAGGATAAGTTGTTGTTGTTTATATTTTTAAAATTGTCACTAATTTTATGTATTTCCTGAAAATATTATCCGATGGATAACGAAATATTAAAATAAATCCATATAAATATATAAATGTCTTTGTAAGTTTGTTGGTTTGTTTGAGCATCACGCCTAAATGGCTGAACCGATTTTATTGAAATTTGGAACGTAAATAGATCGTTGCATAGAAGCGTCAATAGGCTATTTTTTCAATACTTGGACCAGAAAGGGATAAACAGGGGGAAAATCGGTGAAATTGGTACCTTTAGTTCTTAAACAATAAATACTAAACGGCTGAACCCATTTTATTGAAATTTCGAACATATATATATTATTACTTGGAAGCATCAGTAGGCTTTACCCTTTTTCACAACTTTATACATATTTATGGCTGTTTATTTGTACCTTATAGGAGCCTAAACCACTGGTTCGAACCTCTTGACATTTTTAACCTATGGCACCCCCATACAAAGTTAATAGTTATTATGGAATATCTGGTGCACTAACATTGTGAAAGTCACAAAACTTCGCGGGATTTACTTTGATACCATTGTGCACGGCTTGCCTTAAAATGGGCGGTATTGTATAAATGGGCATGGAACCACCCATATATAGTAAATAGTTATTTTCAAATATCTGCAGAACTATAATTGAGACAATATTCAAACTTTATAGAAATCGATTTCTTATAACTCAGAAATTTAACAGAAAACGGGACGGATCGGAACAGGGGTTGTGACACCACCCATATAAAGTAAATAATTATTTTCCAATATCTGGAGAGCTATAATTGTGGAAGTCTTCAAACTTTGTCCGAAGAGCACCTTTAGCATATTACATGGCTGTATTGAATTAGTGGGAGTGGCACCTCCCATACAATGTAAATTGTTTATTACCAACATCTGAAGAACTGTAATTGCAAAAGTATTTAAACTTTGAAACATTAATTTCTTATCACTATAGGGAATTTGGCTTATTTTATTAGTGGTCACAATCAAACAATGTAAATAGTTATTTTCGAATATCTGGAGTAGATAGTATAATTGTGAAAGTCTTCAAATTTCATACGAATCAATTTCTTATCACTGCATGAAGTTCATCGAAAATTAGGATGGATCGGAACTGGGGGTGAGTCACCTTCCATACAAAGTAAATAGTTATTTCTAAATATTTTGAGAACTGTAATTACGATATACTTCAAACATTGTCCGAATATCTCGCTTATAGTTTTACATAGTCTGGCTGAAAATTAATTTAGAGGTCGAGGACCCTCCCATGCAAAGTATTTTCGAATATCTGCTGAACTATAATTGTGAGTCTTCAAACTTTATACGAATCAATTTCTTATCACTGCGTACGGTTTAACAAAAAAAGGTGAGTGCTCTACCTAACAAAGTAAATAGTTATTTCTAAATAACTTGAAAACCATAATTACAATATTCATCAAACTTTACATAAATTGTCTGAAAATGGAGAACTGTAACCGTAAAAGTAATTAAACTTTGTGTGAATTAATTTATCATCACTGTAAGGAGTTTAGTTAAAAATGGCTGGGATAGGAACAGTGGGTATGGATACTTCCATACAAGGTACTTAGTCAATTTTGAATATCTAAGTAACTAAAATTGAATGATTCTTCAAACTTTCTCCGTAACATTTTTTATTTTACTACGACAGGGGTAGCGCACCGGGTCAAGCTAGTAAAGAATAATTTTATATAGATTTTGCTAGCTCTTGTTGAGTTTGACAACAATCTTCATGGAGTGATGCATTCAATTCTTGGCCTTCAAACTTTTCTGGATGGTCTTGCCAACTCTGGCAAGTTGAAATTAATGAAACCATAAACTTCGGTAAGCTTCAGCTGCACTTTTTTCAAATTGAAAAGTAAAGCAAAAATTTCCGCATATGAAGCAAAATTCGACATTTTCGAATAAAAAAACGTTGTTGTTAACTAAGTGGGAATAAATAACAGATTTGTACCCTTCAAAAACACATATAAGTTTTTAAAAATAAGAACCGCGTTCAAAAGAAATGTCATAAATCCCGCATTTTTAAGTCATACACCAAACTAAAGTGAATTTCGAAATTCTGGAGAACTTTAAATTTTACGTGGCCATGAAAAATTTGTATACCAAATATTAACAAATTCAGAAGAGTAAAGGTTCAAAAGTTCATATTTTTTTTATCGATTGTTCTTCTTCTATTGTTACTTTTTTCATTTTATAACTTTATTCTTTTTATCTTGCCATGTTTACTAATTATATTACAAAAAATAAAAAATATTTTTCGATTTGTCTCATATTTGTTTTATACAAATGATATGAAAATTCATTGAGAAAATATCTGAATCTGTCGAATTATAACCGATTTGTTTAAGAAATGAATGTAAATTTTAAATATTCAAGAATTTATTTGCTTTTTAGTTAAAGTACTTATCGAAAGCTATTGTTAAAACAGCCGTAGTATTAACCAATTTTTGTTCAACATACCTGGTGCCGAATTATACGTTTTTAGCGAACAATTTCACCTTGGAAAGCTATAATATATTTAGTTTAGAAAGCTATTCAATCAATCGAAATAAAAAATTTACATTTTTTCCGAAATAAAAATATTTTGGACTTTTCTTTTTTAAATTTGCCCTTTTTCAAAAGAAAGCTTAGATATTTTCCTTGAAGTCCTATTTAGTCGCTTAGTGGGATGCGAGTTGGATATCTATCAAAATAAATTTTTTGTAACTCAAAACATAAAATTTTTTACTTTTTTTGCAAAATCTAAAACTTTGTTTTCTTTTTTTTTAAATGGACCCTTTTTTTCTCAAAAGACTAAACTTTATTTGCCTTGAAGACCTTTTCGATCGCTTAGTTTGATGCGAGTGGAATATCTATCAAAATTAATATTTTGTTACTCAAGACATATAATTTTTTACATTTTTTTTTCAAAATCGAACTTTTTTCAAATTAGGCCCTTTTTTAATTTTTGTTTTTATTAAAATATTAGTTTTTTGTTAATTTAAAACACTGTGCACCGTCCATTATTCGTAATCACACAGAAGTGGTTACACCTATTTTTTTCTCGTTATATAAATATAAATTCAAAAACAGAACTTTTAAACTCACACAATTCGCAATTGGTAGATGTGTTTATTAAATTTTTAAATTCTCTTATGATTTTGCAATACAAGATGTCTGTCGTACAAGTAGATTTTTATATTTTCATACGTATTTACGTAGTTATGACAAATGTCTTCAGAAATTTATCATTTTATTTCATGTCACACTGCAGTTAACAAAACGCTGAATGCAAAAACAGCAGCAGCAACAACAACAACAATAAATAAAACATATTCAGAGAACCAAAAAAAAAAAAGAAACAAAAAATTGCATATGGACGTATACTTTGGATACTTGTCGACTCACAGTTGGTATCTTTATTAATTGAATGTGTTTGAGTTTATAATAAATACGAGTGCATTCATACATATGTAAGTACGTATATGTTTCTGTTTCTGCAAATGCGTGAATACAGTCAAGGATATTAAATTGTAAGCACTTCTATATTGGACTAAGTTATACATCTGACAAACCACAGGTTTCGTAAATTTCTACAACATTTTTTTTTGCTCTTGTAAATGAGGAGATCTACATATATAACAAAACTCAATAATTCGACTTTTCCAATTATTTCGATAGACAAATAAATTCAATTAAAGACAGTAGGATATACATATACATACATTTTTGTCTGAACCATTTATTATGTATTGAATTACAGTAAAGTTATTGGAATGGTTTTTAACAATGTTTTAATGTTTAGAATTGTATTCTGTAACTTTAGGAATATTAGTGCTTACTTACTTAGATGGCTATAAACAACAGTTTAGGTCAGTAGCCTGATTCAGCAGTTTTCCATGCTTGTCGATCTAATGCGCTTCGCCTCCTGTGTTTAGCACAAAGTTTTGCGAGATATTCCTCAGCTTGATCCTTTCACCAGAGTTTGGGACTTCCCCTTCTACATCTTCCTTCGGCATTCTTATCCATATATATGACATGCACAAACCAGCACAACCGTCGTACATAAATGCGCTTAACTATGTTGATATCCTTACAACTCATTCGCTCGTGACTCATTCGATGGCGATACTCCCCGTCGACGCAGATAGCTCCATATATAAGCGTTCTGTAGAGTGTGATTTTTGGGCTTTGTTTCTAAACTGCTTGCTTAGCCCAAAATAGCATCTATTAGCAAGAATGGTTCTTCGTTTTATCCCCTAACTGATGTAATTTGTTTGTTTTGTGGCGGTACCGAGACAGATAAAGTTGTTCACTACCTCGAAGTTATATTCACAAACGTTCAGATATGGACCCAGTCTTTTTGCTTCCTTGTTCGTTGATGCCATTAACAACAGTCCGCCCAATGATATCGATATTGTAAATTATGCCTGCTCTATTAACTGCAGCATCACGCAGGATTTTTTTCCAACAAAATGTTAAATAGATCAAAGGATATACTACCATCCGTTGTCTAAAACCTCGTTTGGTATTAAACGTCTCGAATAGGTCTTTTTCAATTTTAAATGATGATCTTGCAGGTTTACCAAACTCATAAATGGCTTTAAATACCACTGCTCGCATCGGGGCTGTCGAAACCAGCTTTGTAGTCGACGAACATGTGATAGGTGTCGATTTGTTTTTCTTGGGTCTTCTCCACGATCTGCAGTAATGTAAATATCTGGTCGGTGGTCAAGTTATCAGGTCTAAAGGGTCCTATTATTTCGCAGACTTCTTTATTGACCCGAGGTCGGAGTCAAATCAACCCACCGAATTTTATGACAAACGGTTCATGATTAGTCGTAGCTACCAGATAAAATCCACTTCTGAAAATTACTTTAATGATCATTAATATCTTAACAATTTTGATATCCAAATAAAATTAAACCCAAAACATTTTGTGATAAATCATGCCGCCTAAATTTATGACGATCGGTCATCAAAAATGCTTAAATTTTCTGGACTATCGATTCATAATGAGTCATATATAGCTCCCACATAGCGACCACTTCATAAAACAATAAAAAGGAAATAAATCTCTTAAAATGTCTAATAAAAATAACTAAAAACTGTTACAATTGATCGGTAATAGACTCAAGATTTGTTGAATGCCTAAGAGTCCAGAGTGTTTATTTACAGTAATCTTTAAACGTTATAATTTGATATGCGTTAAGTTAAAGCGATTTTCGAAAGCGGTGAGTAAATGTGTGCAAGTTATTTGAATCGTTAAAACCCTGCTTCATTGAACAGATCATAATAATCATAGGTTTTGTCCCTAATATTCAATTATGTATTTCAAAATTTATGACCTGTAATTTGATCGTGGACAACTATACGTTTTGTCATTTCCTGTTAGACTGCAAAAATACTGTTTGAAAATTTAACATCGAAAACATTGGTTAATTACACGAACACTTTTTTACACATCTTCAATATAAATGCAGTATTTTTTCCAGAATGAATGGTACATAAACATTCACTAACCAGAATATCGAGTCCAACATCACTTCCTTCACTAACAAATCCAGGGACAATACGATTATAAAGTCATGATTATGCGGAGTTGTATTGCGAAGACCACTGGTACCATATATCAATGACATTATCTATACAATCTGTAGAATACAGAAGAATTGTGCGAATAACTCTTTGGAAACATTCGAAAAAAACATCATCAAAAAAGCATCATAGAACAATAATATAGAATTAAAACCTCAAAACGGGCAATATTAAAAAACTCAAAACTCTGTAGATCCCTTCCACATTAACAACCACTCTCTATAACCACGACATTATTCAACATCTGACCCGATGAAAAAAAAACTGAGTACGTAGTGTAGATACTACTTTCTACTTTTATCGATTCATTTTTAATTTTTTTTTGTGATTGACATTAATTAAATGTCCTGGAATGTATCTATATCTATATTTACATACGACTGTTGCAATACAATTGTATTCAAGCATTCATACAGTCTGGCTTCTAACAATAAGAACAACAAAGATCACAAACATTTGCTGGTTGGCAAAGATTTTCTTTCTTAATTTTGTTCATGTTGCTTTCGAAAACAAAGTTGGGTTTTTGGAAACATTAGAGTTGTGGTCAACATTTAGTTTCTTGAGTCGGTGGCGAATTTCGAAATCAAACTCTTGCACACTTACAGACAGACATACGCACAAATAAATGAACTAATAAGAAACAACAATAAAATATAATGTGATTATAATACCGATTGATTAATGACTTATTATGATGTCAGATTATTGAGATCGTTTTAAAGAAGGACATACCAGCAATCAATTTGGTTTATGTATTTATGAAATTGTTATTTTAAGTTGTTTCGTTTGTTGTTGTTGTTTCTTGTTGCAAGTATTCAATAGATATAAATGAAACTTTAAACAAACAAGTCGTAAAAGTAAATTGTCTTTAAACTTTGTGTCTACTGTTTTATGCGGGATAAGAATTTTGTTTTAGCATACAAATGTACATTAGAACGACTCACTTCGCATGGAAAGGAAAAAAGTGATTTTGTTACCACTCTCATATTAAACCTTGATTTGTTTTAGAATGTCAACCAAAAATATGTTGGGTCTAGTGATAACCGATCGCAAACTGGACCATACTCAAAAAAGTTTCACTTTTATGTGCATCAATATTCAATATTTCGATTAAAATTAAGAGCTGCCGCAAATCAAATTTTAACACAATTTCAATTAATTTTACTATACAGTACAAAAAAATGCACAAATTTAGTACAAAATTTTGTAATGTAATGTTTTTTATATTAAGGGTAAGATTGGACATGACAAATATTGAGTTGTATGAGTCTGGAACTGCACATTCGTCATTTCGGAGTTGCGTCTCTTTAAAAATTTTGTGATTTCGTTTTTGTTTCAGTTTGCGATCATGCAGGGATGCCAGGTACTTTTTATCGCTGTCATATTAAATTAATTGGCCAATAACCGATCAAATTAGATCTTATAATATTAAAAAAGTTCCATTAAAACCAAAATTCTTACAGCCATATGCATAAACATTTACAAAAGGTTTATAAACCAATTATAGGAAAATTTTCATAAAGTTATATTCATAAATGATTAATAGCTTAAAATACCTTTGATAAACAATTGTTAAATGTAAAAATTTTATAGTAGGTTCGACCCTACTTTAAGGAATTCTTTTTGCTGTTTATCTTAAAAAGAGGATTTTAAAGATAAATTTGGAATGATAGATGATACTATTGCAATTGCTAAACTCAATTTCCACTCCGCTGGCGATTAAGTTCCATTTTAATAGTATATGATTCTGTTTGATATTCCTACGGCAGTGAACTATATGAGGTTCACAAGTGAGTTTGATTGGCATTTTTGTCATTTACTTTTAACCTGCAACTCCATATAGTAATAAAATGTGTAAACATTGTGGAAAAAGGTCCACAGAATCTAATATACCCACTCCGGAATTAAAACTATGTGTTTCCACATAGAAATTCATTAAATTTTGTTAAAATTTAACAAAATGTCAATAAAAATAAATTAATAAAACAAATTATAAAACAGTGATGTTTATTTTATCACAGAATATTCGTCATTCGAATACTTTTAATAATAATTGATATAAAATATATAAAAATGTTTGTACATTAATACATTTTAGCTTAATATAAATTTAATAGAATCAGATATACATTTTTTATCTAAAAATTAGTTGTTATCTTCAAAAATGTATTATTACTAAAAACAATTAATGAAAAAAAACAAAATTAACGAATAATTTATCCCAATTGAAAGCAACACTAACAACGAAAAAGGGGAAATAAATGAGACGTTTATGAATACAACACTTTAATAAATGGTTTTTAAAGCTAAAGTGTTCGTTAACAAAATTGTGTTTTAAATCTACAATAAGGTTTTTTTATGCATATAGCCGTTAAAAATTAGTCAATATTTCTTTTGAAAATATTCATTCCAAGTGGTTGAACTTATTGCTATTACCGATAATAAAAACAAACCTATCGCAAATAATTTATCCCCATAAATTCCCCGATCCCCAAACGAAATTTTCTGTCCCCAAAAACTTTACAAAATCCCCATCTGTGGGGACAAATCCCCAATACTGGCAATCCTGGACGCATGGCTTCAAAGTTGCGTCGTTAGTGTTTTTTTTTTGTTTCTCCGATGTTTTGAGAGAAAAGACAAATATTTTCCAAAAATAAAAGAAAATAAGTTTTTTTTTTGGAAATGATCCAGCTAACGAACGGTTACACAAATTATTTTTGGAGAAATCCTGAAACAAACCTAGGCTTATATTATCACTTTTCTCTGTGAGTCGGCTTAATGTACATATCTATTTAAATATGAAATATTGTATTGGGTTAAGGTTATACAATAAATACTAAATTTAACAATTATATTCAATTATAATTAATAATTCAAATTCTTTTAATAATTGAAGAATAAAGCCGGGTTCAATAAAATAAACCTAAAATTTAAATAATAATTAAACTTAAAAATTATCTCAACTTTTCCTTTTCATCGCCTAACCAGAGATATTAAATAATATCAAATCTGTAGATGAAATGAACCCATATCAATGAAGATGTTGCCATTTCTTTTTGGAAATGTTTAACCTTTGGGAGTATTTGGTTTGACGAAAATGATGGGGGCTACAATGATTTTGTCATTCCGTTTGTAACACAACGAAATATTCATCGTAGCCCGCAAAAGTATGTATATATATTAGGGTTGGTCAGTTTATTTTGGTCATCAAGCGTATAGCAAAAAACGTAATCTACGAAAAATTCTAAGAAAATTTCCCCATGAAACTATGGGTCTAAAATCAAAACCTAGCTCCCGCTGAGAGGCTTCAAAACACAGAGTTAAGAAATTTTGATTTTAGTCGCTTTTCATTGCTTATTTTGATATGAAAGTTCCCAATTTTTGTTTTGTTTTTTTAGCTACATATTATTGGGGTGAATGTAAGTGCTGGTTCACACACTTCAAGTTTAGATGAGAGAGGAGAGGAGATTGGAAGGTTTTCCCTCTTTTCCTTTCTCTCTCTTCTATAATCTCATGGCATGCACAAGTAAACTTGAAGTGTTTGAAAATGAACTAAGTACATTTGTATGTGAGACTCATGATTTTTGTCAAATTGCAAAATAACACCGTCCGACAAATAGAGAAAAAATTCGTTAGACACGAACCGGATGATATACGTCTCAAACTATAAATTTAATGGAGAAAACCCATGTTTTCAGTTTTTCATTTCGTGATCCTGTGTCCTTTTTTAAGGACTTCAAAGTTTCAAAGAAGTACATTTTTCAAAATATATTTAAAAATACTCCTCCTATTCCAACAATGACAAATTGTGTGTCAATAGAACAAGAAGAGTTGTAAAATATTTTGTATTATCTTTTTTTTATCCTGTAAGGATCAAAAATGTCCTTTAAAATGTTTATCCTTTAATATCCTTTAAGATTGCCAATAAATTCCTTTTAAAAAATAGTGCGTTAAAGACCCAAATATTCTATACTAAATGTCAAAATTTATCCTATATACATATATATGGGGCATTTCACGTCAAGTGAACCAACTTTTGAAATCGATGTCTTCCGATCGCGATGAAATTTGCACCAATGTTAGTCGATTATGCGATGTCCGTTCGTCTGTCCGTCCATCCATGTAAACCTAATCAAACTACAGGTCGCAGGTTTAAAGATAATTCTACAAAATTTGGCACAAACCTTTATATTGCCCCAAGGACAACGGCTATTGAATTTGGTTAGAATCAGCCCATTATTTATCCTAGCCCCCATACAATTGGCCTATTTGGAAATAGTTAAGCTCTCATAAATATCTTAATTATAAACATATTCAAACCAAATTCAGCACAATTAAGTTCTATGTAAGCCGAACTCTCACGACCAAATTTTGTGACGATCGGACAACAATATTCCATAGCTCCCATAAAAGCAATATTCTCGAAAATGTCATTAATATACATAAATCTCTGAAATATGTCAGTATCCAAACAAAATTCAACAATAATATGCTTCATATATTCGCAATTCCTCCCACCAAATTTTGTGACGATTGGCCCATAATTAGTCATAGATACCATATAAGGCCCACTATCGCAAATGTGTGTATTCAAATAAGATTCAACACAAATAAGTTTCATATCAAAAACTCTTTATAATCATATATCCGGTGTAGGGTATCATAAGGCTTGCCCGACTATACCATTTTACTTGTTTATTAAAAAGTCTTCTTCGATGCTTTTCACAACGGATTTTGTTATATTTTTTTCGAATGAAATATTACACCGTGCGTGAACGGGACCATATACATACGAAACCTTATGTCATATATAGTAGAACTGCGTTTTTAGTTTTTCATTTTGTGATCTTTTCTCCTTTTTAAAGGACTTCAAAGTTTTAAGGATATAGAAATTTCTTAAAATTTATTTAAATAGTTCTGCTCATTAGTTTTTCTTTATATGGATATCAAATGAAAGGGGACAATTTCTAGATCACCAGTTTCACCATATGTGTATAGTGTCGTTAAGGTCCAACAAAAAAAATTTTAAATTGTATCACGGTGTTATAATAAAATATAAAAAATCAAATAATTCAAAATTAAAATATTTTTTAACACTTAAGTAGTTAAGACAGAAGGATGAAATTTTTGAATGTGGTATTCAATATTTAGATCTTTAACTCACTTTTTTTTTAAAAACAAAATATTGGAATTCTAAAAGGATATTCAAGGATAAAAATTTGAAAGGACATTTTTGACATCTTTTGCTCCTTACAGGATAAAATAAAAATAATACGAAATATTTCACAACTATTCTTGATCATTTGACACTAAATTTGATATAGTAGGATGATCAGTAGTATTTTAAAACATTTTTTTAAAAATGTACTTCTCTGAAAATTTGAAGTCCTTTTAAAAGGAAACAGGTTCACAAAAAACTGAAAACGCAGTTTTTCTTCATTTAATTTATTGTTTCAGACGCATATCATCCGGTTCGTGTCTAATATTGAGTGTCGTACAGTGTAATAAGTAGTTATCACTTAGTTCTAATATTACTTGCTGGCTTTCTAGTTAAGTAGAATTTTGGCTGGGATTATTTAAAGCTTTCGGAACAATGACTCCCAACAATATATGAAAAATAAAAAGCAAAAATAGCGGCTCTTTTTTGCAAATATTTGCAGAGGAATTAATTCAATTTCAGAAGATAGGTCTATATTACCGTTATAGTATTTATATCTAGCAAATGCTATAATTTTTTTGTATGTAAGTCTCAATTAAATGACAAATCATAATTTGATTAGTTAAGGTCAGTTAAATTTTGTTGATTTAATCAATCTAACAAATGATTATACACACATTTTACTTTATATTAATAAATTACTCACGTACAATAAAATTAAACTTTTTTTAGTTTTTACCTAAACTTTTATTAATTGACACAATTTATTGCACTGAATCGCTGTTTGCTAACACATTTAGAAACCGATCAATGTTATCGTATTTGTTATATAAGGCTAAAAAAACAAATTTTGAGTTTTGTACAAAAAAAGTGGTAAAATTTCCGTATTATTCTTTCTTATGAACAATCTTTATGCAGGACAATATTTTTATTCACAATATCCCCATTAGAAGATTTCTTTTTTTTTAAAACTTGTTTGTTTAGAATGTCAATTGTAAATTGTGTTCAAAATCACTAGTCAATTTTTACTAATTCTAAATAAATGAAATGTTTATTTTGTAGATTAAAAGTAAAATGATCACATGATCGATGGTGTGAATCTGTTGTCTGTCCAACCACTATCCATCCTTCCCATGTTACAACTCAAATTTTACAAAAACAAACACATGATGATCACTTGTTCAATTCGATTTTCATCGTTGTCATGATCGTTTTTTGTATCTGGCACAGGGAACGTAAATTTCTATGTGGAGTTGAGTGTTTTTATTTCAAGTGCTATCGATGTAACGAAAGACATCTTCCTTTTTTTTCCATACTCCTCCTTTCTACTCCTCTTTTAGCGTTTTCTAGTACATCATCAACACCACCATCATCATCTTCGCATCGTCTCTATCATCTTCATCATTGACATCCATGTTGAGTTGTTTTTGTTTTAGTTATTTTTTGTTGATTTTTTTCTTAGTTTTTTGTAGTTTGGAGTTTAAATTTTACTTCATCTCATTGTTGTTGATTAATGATTTATGAGAATTCTATGTCATGTCGTGTTGTGCTGCATGTTTTTTTTTCTCTGAATCACCATCAATAGATTACTTAATTATAATTTTCGAAAAACACAAATAAATGAAGTAAAACTATATTTATGTAAATAAATTTGTATTTTGTTGTGTTATGATGTTTTTTATGAGTTTTTTTTTGTTTTTATATGGTTCTTCTTAACAAATCAATAATGAATTAACGATTGTCTATAGAAGTTTATTAAAATATATTTTTGTTGTTTTGAGGAGAGTTTTCACTGAGTAAGGCTTTATTTCATAATTTGTTTTTATTGCTAACTGACTCATTGTTATTTGAAATTTTTACGAGTATTAGCCAAAATCACAAACTTTTATATGGATTTATAAATATAAATATTAAAATATATTTAAATAAGTTTGTCAATGCGTTTGTAATTCTACAATGTTTATTTGCGACCCTATAAAGTCTGTGTTTGTTGAAATAGGTTTTCGAAATCTTCAGTTAACCTATATCAGATATACATACTAAAACAAAGGCCTATCAATGACATTGTGCAAATATCCACAGCGGTTTCGCAGGGTTGCGCACATCCGAAATTTACAATTTCCCATAACTGGCACATAAATCTGTCTGAATTTAACCCATGGCATGAGTTATGTTAGCTTTGAGGGCCTGTCCTGTTGAAATCACATGTCGTTGGTGTCCATATCATCCAATTCAGTCTGAAAGTAGTTGGTGAACATCGACCTATAGCATCTATTTGGCCTGGCCAAACGTCGTTCTATCGTCAAAAATTCGACAATGCACATATTCATCCAGAAATGTGCCTAACGCTGAGGCGCTACGAACAAATTACGTGAACGCAAATGAATTATCTTGTATCTACTGATTACTGGAGGAAAATTACGATAAACTGTATCAAATTTCATTGAATAATATACAAATTGATAACATGAGACCTGCAATCTACATACCTACATAAAATGAGAATCATATATCCTAATTGGAATAAATTAATGATTAGAAAGAGAGCAGCCAAAATCATCAACGACAGAATCTTGAGATAGTCAGCAAAAAGGATATGGACAAGTCAACGAGAATGACAACCACGTCTGAAAAAACAAAAACCCTTGAAACTATTGTTCAAGATGATTTGAATAGGAGAAAACACTAAAATGTTACTATTTATGTATGTGAATGAATTTAGAGTTTGTTACAACATTTTATGGGCAAAAATGAGAGTTTGAACTGACTATATTTAATTTTTTAATTGACATATTTTAGGCTAAGATGGCGGCGAAAACTAAGCTCCCAATTAGTGTGTAGTATGAAATGAATTTGACTCTGATTGTTTTTTGTCTATTATCAAATTGTTTAAGGCTTTTATAGACGGCAATATTGAGTATTAATGTTTGCCAAAAACTTATGTATCATAAATAAAAAACAAAAATTGTATCAAAAAAAACAAATGATTTTTTTGATTTACGTCGGTATTCATAATTTTTTAAAACAATTGAAAAGCTTTTTATTTTCACACGTATCGGGTAGCTGTTTATAAATACAAATAAGGCAAAAAATAATTGTGAAGAAAATATAAAAATAATTTAAAATTTGCAAAAAAAACATTAACAAATTACAAAAAAAAAAAATGTTGAATACTACCGTGTAACGGATGGATTTAATAATATTTTAAATTTGAAAAGTATTAATACACAGTATTGTCGTCTATAAATGCCTTAAAGGCATTGAAAACGAATATATATTTTCTATTTATTTTTTTAGTTTTTGTATACGTACATATATTTACAGAATATATATTGTTTAGCTATAATCTGTCACGTACGGTAGTCATGTGCGAAATTAAATTGTATTTGTTATAAAATCATCCAAAGATTGTTTTTATTTAAATATGACGGATTGTAAAGGAAAAATATTTCATTTAGGGCGGGCAACTTATCAAAATTTTAAACATAGTTAAGCTTAATCAATGTTTAAATATTTTTTTTCTATGAAAAAAATATATTTAAACATTGATTATGCTTAATTATGTTTAAAATTTTGATAAGTTACCAGGCCTTAGTGTAAGAAATTAAAAGAAAACATAACGCCTCTCACGATTCGCAAATTTTCGCATATTTCTACATGTACTTCAAAATTACTCAGTTTTATGTCACGTGCGATATACCCATATTTCGCTCGATACAATATTTCGAAAGCACTTATTATTTTTTTTAAATATAGTACCCTCTGAATGGAACATAAATATCAAATTATTTTTCAGATACTCTTATTTTTGCAAAATCTATTCCACTCTATAGGCGTACAAATACCACGTGCGATGACATGGAATTACCCATATACTAATCTATTTCAGTTGTTTAGCCAATTCTTACAGCTATTGGATGGATGGACTAATAAAATAATAATTATTAGATATAAGATTTGAACCACTTATTGTTAGTTCATTAAATAATGAAGATACAATAAATAAATGATGAAAAAAAAAAAATGGTATTCACATGATGTGTATATATAATCAATAATAACTCCATATACCGTGGTTGACAAAACAATGAAAACTTTTTCAAATATTTCATTAGTGGCCTAAAATCTGAAATAATTTTTTAAAAAATTTAACATTTTTGTAGTATTTTATTTGTATACTTTTATTAACTTAATTTAACAAAAAAACAAAGGACATAATTAATTATATTCTAAAAATGAGAAAACAAAATTAAAAGATTTTTTTATTACAAACATTGACAAAACAATGGAAACTTAGGTATTATTTTAACAAATATGGTCTAAACTTTGCAATAACTCAATATTTTGTTGGGTATCCCTTATTTTTTATAACTGCTACACATCGCGATGCATTGAACCAATTAAAGAGTCAATGGTCTCCTTTGAAATATTTTGCAATTCCCTTATAACCGCCTCCGATAATCTTCCTTCCTGGTGTAATTTTGGGTGCTTATTTTACATCCCCATAATATTGCCACCGCCAAATTTTACAGTCCTATTTGTGTACTTTGGATCTAATCTTTTTCGCTTTGGTCGTCTTACAAATGTTCTCTAATCACTGCCTCTCAAAATGTATTTGGATTCGTCGGAAAAGAGGACAGTATTCCATTTCTGTATCGACCAGTTTAAATGATCCCTGGCAAATTGTAGACGAGCAGAACGGTTCTTTTTAGAATTGAGTGGTTTTTTACAGGACGACAGCAACCAAAACCAGCATCATTTGCCCTGCGACTAACTGTTCGGGTACTTATTTCTAATTTTAGGCTATTAACAACCTCTCGAGGAGTTATTTTTGGGAATTTCTTGAACTCTCTCGCTATTAAATTATCTTGTCTAAATGTTGAGTTTTTACAGAACCGGTCTCATGAAATTTCTTTATAATTTTTGAAACTGCTGATTTATTTATTGAATATTTGTCACAGATTCTTTTTTGTTTTAACCCAGCTTTGAAATATTTAATTATTTAATTTTTTAAGCCTTTTTTAAGTCTATTTTTTAAACTTTAGCCATTTTCGTTAACTTTGAAAAAAAGTAATTATGCGAAAAACTTAGAAAAAGAAATTGTGAAAAATTACCAGAATTTAAAAATAAAATAAAATAACTGTAAACAGGATGCTTTTTACATCGTTCTTTTAAATATTATTTTCGTTTCACACTACTTTCTTACAGAAGTTTAAAAGTTTCCATTGTTTTGTCAGTAGCGAAATAGTGAATGTTTTTAATTTTGTTCCCTTTTTCAGAATATAATTAATTATGTTGTTTGTTTTTCAGTTAATTTATATAAATAAAACTATACAAGTAAAATACTAAAAAAAAATTTATTTTAAAAAAATATTTTAAATTTTGGGCTACTATGGAATATTTGGAAAAGTTTCCATTGTTTTGTCAACCACTGTACATAGACCATTCAAAGCTAAAGTCCAGAAAACATTGTGATCAAATTGCATTATAATCTACTTTCCCATCAGAGTAGTATTGCTCCTGGTGACTATTATTTTTGTAACACGGAGCAAGGGATAAAGTTTTTATATAGAAAATTTCGGATGTCTATTCTTTATATTTTTTGGATTGAATTTTTTAAGCAAATTGTTACCTTAATTTAATCTGAACGTTTTTAACTCAAATACGAGTTTGACTACTGTTTACTGATTTAAATTATATAATACTGTTTGAATGTGAAATGTCAAATTGAAATAATTTATATTTTATGTAAAAACATTACTTTAATCATTTAAAATTCATTTGTTTTTTATGTTTTTCTTTAAAAATTCATACATCAAAATCTATATACTAAACAAATGTAAAAACTCGCTCGTATATACAAACATATGTATGTATGTATGTATGTATGTAAAATTGTAAATAACTAAATTTATATAGAGTCTATTATATGAATACATATCTAAATGCGAAGGAATACTTTGTTGATGTTGTTATTGTGTGGTTAAAATAAAAAATTGCATTACCATTAAACTAAATTACTAAAATGGCAGAGCGAAACGACAAAATAGAAATTCAGACATAATTACTAAGGACATTAGTATACATTACAGTCACTAACATACTACATACACACAATCATTCAAATACATCAACTCAGAGAGCAAAAACAAACAAAAAAAAGTATAGCAGGAAATAAAACCTACAGAACGATATCCTTGTACATTTGATGGCAATCGCCACAAATGAACCTCTAATAGAATATTAACTTCAAAAACGCAATTTTGGTATTGTGGTTTTTTAGCGTAAATACACTCGTACTCGTCATCTCATTGAAATCCAGAAGAACGACCAAACCAACAAGAACAAACGTAGTAGCAAGAATATTTATTTCATTGACTTGGTAAGAGCAAGAGTAGAAAGAAACAGGTAGGTGTCACACTCAGTCAATATGTTGCTCATTTCGAAAGAGAATGATAAAATTTTGAAATTCATTTCTAGTCAAGACTTTCGAAATATTCAAAATAATGTGTGAGTATGGGTGAGAAAAATATCGAAACCACTACATAAGCAGTTATTGTACGAATTGCTTGAGTTTAAAATTTCGAAAACCTTTTGCTACCACTACATTTAAACAAACGCACCCATACACTCATCCAATCATTTACGAAAATTTCGACATTCAATTTTGGTTAAATTCGAAATTTTGTTTCAGTTGACCAAAAGTCCTGCTACAGGCAACTACACAATATCCGAAGCATGCGCATGAGACACACAAAATAATCAAACTCACAAACAGTTACAAAAGACATACTCGACTAAAACAATATAATAGTGCTGATCTGCTCACTCGCACACAACAGCCATAATGGATTTCAACCATGCTGAACTATGGCTGACACACTTGTGTTTCTACAAAAACACTTGCTGTGTGTACAAAAACAGTTACACCACCACTACAACGAAACACTGTAGTAGAGCACCAGAAAGAGAGAAAAAACTCCGCCTACGTTTTTCGAAATACTTGAATGAATTTCAATATGGCTGCTTTCAGAGTGTATGAGCATGGGATAATAAAATAGTGTGTGTGCGAGTGTAAATTAGAAGAAACAAAAAACACATGAAATGTTGAAGCGCCATCATTTCCTTTGTAAACATACCCACAGACACCCATGCGTTCGACGTAATCAATGCAGTAGCAGTTTTTGCTAAACGAGGGAAATGGTGTTTGTGTTTTGTTTTGGGGATCCCCAACTCAAAATTTTGTTTGTGATCCAAAACAACAACTACAACATTAACCAGAATAGAAACATGTGTGAGAAATGTGTTTATCAACCATACCGGTGATGTTGTTTATTTTATGCAGAATACCCTGTTACGTATCGCACTCGTTTATGGATTGAGAGTAAATTTTTACGCATATAAAAAAATGTTACGTCTTCTACTACGACAGGAGAAGAAAGAGTGTACATGAGCATTAAAATTTATATTTGTTCATACATACCGAAATGTTTTGAAATTTGAAACTGTCAGCCGGCGCGCGCCTCATTTACTTTGACATTTGTTTAAATGATTTCGTTTCGTTTATTTTTTCTTTCTTTGTACTGTTCTGTGATATTTTCCCATTGTTATTGTGGGTATTCTGTTGTTGCCTTTCCGTTGGCTATTTCCATTTCCATTACGATTAAACATTAAACATTTTTTATGAAGAATACAAAAAAACCAAAGAACAGCAACAACACAATGGACAAAATTATTAAGTGTTGACATTGATTTGAATATCTTAATTTGGTTTTTGTTTGAGTTTCTTCTTTCAAAATAAATAAATTTTATTTGAATTAGTTTTTGTGTATTGTTGGTTTCTGCTTTTATTGTTAAACAAATGTACAAACATTATTTTTAATTTCTAGCAACATTCTTCTCTACATTCGTTTAACATTCATGTTTCTAATATGAACAAATTTATTTTATTTGAAAACAAAATTATTTAGATGTTTTCTCATTAGGGCACAATTTACCGTCGCTTTTTTTTTAAAAAAAATTATTAAAGTTTAATATTATTTTATGGATTTAGTACACAGATGAAATCAATGGCATTTTGGTTTACGTTGTTTTTAAATTTTAAAAAAGTTATTAAATGGATAAACAAACTAAATTTGCTTGAGATTAAATGCCTGTTTTTGGTTATCAATTTGGGATACTGATTGAATGCATCTTTCGCATATTTTAAACTTTGTATTGATTGCTATAATTTGTTCAAGTTTTCGTTAGTTGTCCAAACTAGTCTCCATATCGTAAATGTTCTTAAAGACAACAACCAATCAATGTATACAATGACTCTTTACAGTCAAGAAAATAAAACATTTGGGTATTTCGACCTTTCCTAATTAACTGATGTAAAATTTGATGTTAATCGTGCCGGAAATCAACTAAAAGATGCAAAATTGAGTGAGAATGTTACATTTTTTTAAATTGTTCATAACTGCTGCTAGTTCGCTGACGAACTTCCCGGTACTATTTTACGAAAAATTTCCTCAGGCATACGCGGATAATATTTCAAGTGTACTGAAATGTATGGAAATATGAAGCGCTGCTACGTTAGTATACATTAATAGTTAGGGGAATCAAAAAACCTTTTTCATATCTTTGTCAAAGAATATGTCCATATTTTTTACACTTCGATATTTTATTTCTTTAAAAGAAAATAATATCCAAGAAAAATAAAAACTTTCCGTGCGTGATCATGCAAAAAGTTAATTTTATAAAAAAATACGTTAATTTTTATGTTAAATATTCGCAGTCCGCTAATATATTAAATATATACCAGTCAAATCTGTTATTAATGTCAATTACAAAAAGAATTGTGCCCTTTCTTCTTCATTTATGAGTGATAATAAAGGCCAAGAGCAAAGAAATGGATAAGTAAAAGGGATATTCATGTTTTTATGAAAAAATATAATTGGGGAATTCAAACGGTCTGCTATTAGGTCATATTGTCATAATGTCCTAATATATAATGATAGTTTAAACACATATTTGCTGTGTTTCAAACAAAGAATGTACTAAACTAATAAGACTTGAACTACATACATATCTGTGGAGTTTGGACAAAGCATCTTAAATCGAGATAAGAAAATATCTTAGTTTTTTTATAATAAAACTAACTTTCCAAAACGCTCCGTTTACACTAATCTTCTTACGAATATTAGTTTCTGAGATATCATAAAAAAACAAATCGACTTATTTGGAGTTGTTGTTGATTTGTTTTTGACAAAATAACTTAATTCGCAAAATCTGTTGAATTTATCGATAATTATTTTATTATTTATCCTTTGTATAATTCTTTGAGACAAATAGTAAAGTTCTTCAATGTATTTTCTTCAATAATAAAATACTGATCGATAAATTCAAAAGTTTTTGTGCTCTCCTGAAAAATTTGAAAATTCCACTTAAGTTGTTTTGTCAAAAGTTCACAGATATGTATGTATGTTTATTATTTTATCATAAAATAAAAATATGACCTAATAGCACACCGTTTGAATCCCCAAATATTTTACTCCATCATAGGCGTACATCTCCCGTGTCCGGACAAAAATTCTGCGACGGTCGGAAGCTTTCACTACAGATGATTCCTATACAGAAATAAGTGTGAAGTATTAGTTTTTGCTTAATATATGGTTAGAGAAAATGCTTATAACCATAGAATAAAGGATACATAGAAGCACCACTGTTGTCAAAAACCTATGACATCAAAATACATGAGGAGCCTCAAAACAAAAATTGTTTTTTTGGTAATTTTATCAAGTCAGCAAAATTTTTTTAATTTTTTTTGCTAAGTAAATGGGTTCTAAAAAATTTGTACTTAATAAAACGCACAATAAAACGAAAAAAAAAAATTATTTAATTTCAATGTGTAATTTGTTTATATATTAGATCAAGATTAAAAACATTCATTTAAAATATTATCGTTAAAAAAGAACTCATAAAAAACATACTATTTAATTTTGTTTTTAACAAAACGTACTTTCTTTTCTTTATTTTTTAATAAAATGTTCTTTTTCCGATATTAAAATGGTTTTCTATCAAACATCCTTAACATTTAATGTGGTGACTTATGGCAGTTAGATGTATCTATTGATAAGTAAGAAACTTGTTACCATTTCCAGGTTCATACAGTTTTTTAAGGGGGCGAAATAAATAAAACTCATTTTCCCAAAAATGTGAAACGTGCGAAAAAGTACCCTTTGTTCTGCGGCTCCTCACATGCCAATCAATGTATAAAATTTGGGATCGAGTAATTATTTTTACTCTCAGCTGCGCCTCTAGTTCTATCCTATGCTTATAACTCTGCTGTTTTTCATTCGACATTAAATTGTTAAAAGGACAATTTTTTCTAGAAGACTTATTTCAAACGTTTAGAAATTACTTTTTAAATAGCAATATTTTTTTAAGAAATCAGAAAAAGTACAATTTTATAATTTTCCACAGATTACGGTTACGGGTTTTTGTTATCTAATTGACCCCAAATTTTACATCAGTTAGTTTATAGTTTAGTTGAGTATGTCTATTGTACACACAGAAATAATCTAATATTTCATTGATTCAGGATAATACATACATATATCAGTAGTCGGGCGCGGATCCAGAGCTGGTGAAATAGCAGTTTTTCACCTCCAAAACCGAAAGAACAATTTTTAATTTTTTCCCCTCCTCAAATGGTTGACCAGGATCCGCGTCTAACAGTAGTTTGGAAGTCGTAACATGGAATTCTCAGTTCCAACTAGAAAAAAATTTAAAAAATCTAGTTTTCAGAATGAAACGAAAAAAATGTTTTACAATACAAGGGATCTTTTCGTTTTTATGAGAGAAGAGCGAGAAGTATAACAAGTGTTCACAAGTCATTTTGCTTTCAAATATGCAAAAAATGTATGTGGAACTTATTAACTAATTGTTCGTTTATTTTGAAATCATCGTAATCTTATAGCTATATAAATTCGAATTTACGAGCTACATACACTGAATCAATTAAGTCTCCGTACAGACATACTCATAATATAAACTAGCAATTTATGGTCACTTTTCATACATATTTAAACCTTTTTATACCCTCCACCACCATAAGTGGTGAATGAGGGTATATATAAGTTTGTCATTCCGTGTGTAACATTGAGAAATATTCATCTGAGACCCAACAAAGTATATATATTATTGATCCTTATGAAATTCTAAGCCGATTGAGCCATGTCCGTCTGTCTGTCCGTCTGTCCGTCTGTCCGTCTGTCCGTCTGTGTAAAACACGCTCACGTCCAAAATACGCAAACAAACTTAGTAGAGTTGCAAGAAAAATGTTTATTATTGTCCTAAGCAGTTTGGTATTGAAAATCACCGAAATCGGTACAGTGGAACCAAAGTTATGAATGAAAATGTGGGACAACCTCAAAAAAAAATTGATAATTTTCACATATTTTTGGACATTTTTTGTAAATATATTACAGCTAATATCATACAATTTTGCACTCGTTACTTTTATGATAAAAGGAGTAACTCTGGTGAAAATTATAAGAATCGGTCCATGATTTCTCCTAGCCCCCATACAAATTTCTTCCCGAAATATGGTTCTATGGTCTATAAATGCCTACAGAATAGGAATATCCACATAAAATTCAGCAAAAATAAGTTTCGTGGTAAAAGAAATTATACTACAAAATTTTTCGTGGATCGGCCCATATTTGACCATAGCCCCCATATAAAGTACACTTCCGAAAATCTCTTAAATAAGCATAAATGTCTTATAAATATCGCTATCAAGTTGAAATTCGACATGAATAATCCCCATATATACCAAAATCGCTGTACCTAATTCTATGAAGATCGGCCGATAATTGGTTATAGCTCCCATATAAGGACCACTTCCGAAAAACACATTAACCTATATAAATATCTAAAAAATATCAATATCAAAACAAAATTTCACACACATCCATAGTTTATATTTAGAAATCATACTACTGGATTTTGTGAATATCGGTCCATATTTGACCATAGCTCCCATATAAGGTCCACTTCCAAAAATCAGTTAAGTACTCATAAATCTCTTATAAATAAATTTATCATGCTAAAATTCTACAAAAATAATACGCATATATATAGATATCACTGTACCAAATTTTATGCAGATTGGCCGATAATTGGTCATAGCTCCCCTATAAGGCCCATTTCCGAAAAAAGATATTAACCTTAAAAAATATTAAAAACATATCGATATCAAAATGAAATTACGCACAGATCCAGTAATTTGAATCCAGTAATCATACTTCTGGATTTTGTGAATATCGGTCCATATTTAACCATAGCTCCCATATAAGGTCCACTCCCGAAAATCACTAAAATCCTCATAAATTTCTTGCAAATATAGTTATCAGGTTGAAATTCAAAACAAATTTATTCAATATATACAAAAATCGATGTGCCAAATTTTATGATGATAGGCCCATAATTGGTCATAACCTCCATATAAGAACTTCTTCAGGAAAACACATTACCCTGCACAAATATCCATAAAAATCTACACTACTACAAGATTTTTTAAATATTGGTGCATAATTCGGCATAGCTCCCACATAAGGTCCACTCTTGTTAATAGCGTTGTTTATATGAAATTCTACAAAAATAACCCTTAAATACTTAGGACCATAATAGGTCATAGCATCACCAAAATAGTACACAGATCAGTAATTTATATTCAAAAATCATAATACTGAATTTTGTGAATATTGGTCCATAATTGGCCACAGCTCTCATATAAATACATAAAAATCACGTAAAAATATTTTATGACAATCGAATCATAATAGGTCATAGCTCCCGCATAAGTCCCACAACCAAATATTTTGAAATTTGACCACATATATTTGTATACCCTTTTTATACCCTCCACCACCATAAGTGGTGAATGAGGGTATATATAAGTTTGTCATTCCGTGTGTAACATTGAGAAATATTCATCTGAGACCCAACAAAGTATATATATTATTGATCCTTATGAAATTCTAAGTCGATTGAGCCATGTCCGTCTGTCTGTCCGTCTGTCCGTCTGTGTAAAACACGCTCACGTCCAAAATACGCAAACAAACTTAGTAGAGTTACAAGAAAAATGTTTATTATTGTCCTAAGCAGTTTGGTATTGAAAATCAGCGAAATCGGTACAGTGGAACCAAAGTTATGAATGAAAATGTGGGACAACCTCAAAAAAAAATTAATAATTTTCACATATTTTTGGACATTTTTTGTAAATATATTGCAGCTAATATCATAAAATTTTGCACTCGTTACTTTTATGATAAACGGAGTAACTCTGGTGAAAATTATAAGAATCGGTCCATGATTTCTCCTAGCCCCCATACAAATTTTTTCCCGAAATATGGTTCTATGGTCTATAAATGCCTACAGAATAGGAATATCCACATAAAATTCAGCAAAAATAAGTCTCGTGGTAAAAGAAATTATATTACAAAATTGTTCGTGGATCGGCCCATATTTGACCATAGCCCCCATATAAAGTACACTTCCGAAAATCTCTTAAATAAGCATAAATGTCTTATAAATATCGCTATCAAGTTGAAATTCGACATGAATAATCCCCATATATACCAAAATCGCTGTACCTAATTATATGAAGATCGGCCGATAATTGGTTATAGCTCCCATATAAGGACCACTTCCGAAAAACACAATAACCTACATAAATATCTAAAAAATATCAATATCAAAACAAAATTTCACACAGATCCGTAATTTATATTTAGAAATCATACTACTGGATTTTGTGAATATCGGTCCATATTTGACCATAGCTCCCATATAAGGTCCACTTCCGAAAATCAGTTAAGTACTCATATATCTCTTATAAATATCTTTATCATGCTAAAATTCGACAAAAATTATACTCATATATATAGATATCACTGTACTAAATTTTATACAGATTGGCCGATAATTGGTCATAGCTCCCCTATAAGGCCCATTTCCGAAAAAAGATATTAACCTTAAAAAGTATTATAAATATATCGATATCAAAATGAAATTACGCACAGATCCAGTAATTTGAATCCAGTAATCATACTTCTGGATTTTGTGAATATCGGTCCATATTTACCATAGCTCCCATATAAGGTCCACTCCCGAAAATCACTAATATCCTCATACATGTCTTACAAATATAGTTATCAGGTTGAAATTCAAAACAAATTTATTCAATATATACAAAAATCGATGTACCAAATTTTATGATGATAGGCCCATAATTGGTCATAACCTCCATATAAGAACTTCTTCAGGAAAACACATTACCCGGCACAAATATCCATAAAAATCTACAATCAACCAAAATTTTACACCGATGAGTAATTTGTATCCAAGAATCGTACTACAAGATTTTTTAAATATTGGTGCATAATTCGGCATAGATCCCACATATGATCCACTCTTGTTAATAGCGTTGTTTATATGAAATTCTACCAAAATAGCCCTTAAATACTTAGGACTATAATAGGTCATAGCATCCATATATTAAACCAAAATAGTACACAGATCAGTAATTTGTATTCAAAAATCATAATACTGAATTTTGTGAATATTGGTCCATAATTGGCCACAGCTCTCATATAAATACATAAAAATCACGTAAAAATATTTTATGACAATCGAATCATAATAGGTCATAGCTCCCGCATAAGTCCCACAACCAAATATTTTGAAATTTGTCTAAATATATTTGTATACCCTTTTTTATACTCTGTTTCTTCACTTGAGGTTAAAAGGGAGAAATGTTGAGGTCCAGACTTAAACTCGACAACACTTCCCCTTTGCGCATGTGAAATTTCATTAAAATCGGACTAAGGGTTTAGAAGTTACAGATTTGTTTCCCTCTTTTTTTTTCTCATACCACTGTGCGCCACTTTGACACTCAGATATTGTAGATCGTTTAACCCAGTTCCAACAAACTGTTTACGGTTACCTATGTAAGAAAATAATAATGTACACGAAGATTTAGAAAAATTAAATTTAGACGACAATTTCTCAATTAAAACACAATAATTAACTGTGTCAAACGTTCTAATAGGAATTTCAGTTATAAATTGCTGAATTAGATACAATTTTTTGTACATTTGAAATAAAATATCTTCTGCGTAAACTAGTCTTTCTAACAATTATTATATTATTTCAGCTTTTATACCATCATATTTAGGTGGAGGGTATTTAAGATTCGGCACGGCCGAATATAGTACTCTTACTTGTTTTAATTCATTTTATAAAAAATCCTATAAACTAGAAATCAACATAAAAAAATAGAAACATTTTCCTTAAAATCATAAAAATTTACATAAATTCAATAATTGTACGAAAAGTATCACCAAAAAAGTCTCCGTACAGTTAAACGTTTTAAGGCAAGGAATCCCAACATGTAGAGCAAAAATATACAAATGATATTTTTTGAATCCCTAAAAATAGTTCCAAAAACCCACAACAGTCGGCGCAAATCGCATAAAATAATAAAAAAAGGATTTGAGTTTTTTTAAATATGCACGATGAAAAGGCATTTTAAGCTTAGCAAAACGGCACCAATATTCAGTACCATTCAATTGAATACCATTCAATTTCCTTTTTTCATAGTGGCATAATGCCAAATAGGCCCATAAATATGAAGGCACTCTGTGCTGTTTTACATTGGCGTAGATAGGGGGTGCTGGGGTGGTCTAACCCCAGATAAAAATTTGGAAAGTCGCAGAAAGATTTTTTTGGATTTGTAGATTGTTCCGTTAAGAAATTCCTGTGCCCTAGAACATTTATCATGGGGTTTTTGGAACCCAAAAAGTTAAAAAATATTCCAATGCCAATCGTACAACGGAGCACATGTAATGTTTGGTTTTAAAAACGGTTTACAAGCTAACATAAAGGAGTCAAGTTCGCAAGCCATTTTGGTTCATTGTTTATCCGACAGGCTAAACTTAGTTATTGTGGATTCGTGTTCACACATATCTATCATCAGCGCAAACATTCTTAGCATAGTAATGATTTAAAAAGCCTAAGCCAAGCTCTTCAAACTAAACAGTATAATAATATAATATAATAAACAGCCTTTGCACAACTAGATGGAGTTGTAGATATAAAAATTGTAAGTCAGTAATTAAAAGTGATCTTGAAGATTTCAACATTAGGTAAAAGCTAAAATCTGGATTTGCCGGATTCTATTCCTTCAGTTGATTATTGGAAGTTAAATATATATAATCCAGTAATAGATAGCATAATTTTTAATATCGAATATCGAATACCGATTCCAAAACATTCCATTACCTAAAGCTGTTAACAATTTCTTTAAATTAGATTTGGATGGCGCCTATGAATTTCAAATTTAGCAGTTTTTTTTCAACTCAATTCTTTATTTATAATAATATTTGTACATTTGTATTACATTTTTAAATATAGAGAGTTTAGATATAAATAAATCTTTTCAACTCAAAAATAGTATTTTGTCTAACTAATATAATAAGGAACAAATAACAGTTTAGATCAAGAGGAAAACTAAAAAAAATACCATTTAAATATAATAAAAAATTATAAAAATATTTTATAAAATAAATTAGCAGTTTTAAATATGGAAAATGAAGTAGTTATATTAGCAAACTCAACTTCTGTGATATTTTAGTCATAGAGAATAGACATAGAGCGAAAACTCTCCTGTCAAAGACCTAACTCAGTTGTCAGAAACCTAAGTGGTGAGAATGTATTAGTAGAAAAAACTATGTGAAAACAAAAACAACACTCGTATGTGTGATTATTTTTAGTAATTTTTTTGTTTGATTTTTTTTCTAGTTTTCGCTCTATGTTTCTCTATGATTTTAGTTTTATTTTTACTATTTGGGAAGTGCACTTGCCCACCCCAGAGTAATAGTCTAGCTACGCTTATGCTGTTTTATGAAAGGTAAAAGTCGTTTTTGTAGGCACTCCTACACCAACTTATTGGATACTAATTCAGTCATAATTTTTGAACAACATCGGTCAAGAACTCTCTGAGTTAGAGGGGATGCGAGTGGGATACCTATCAAAATAAATATTTTGTAGCTCAATACATACAATTTTTGACCGTTTTTTATTTATTTTTTTTTGCTCAAAAGAAAGCTTAGGTCTTTTCCACTAAGACCTATCATGTTTGGGTTTATCGTGCCAGATGTCACAAATGATTGATTGACTTGCTATTTTTTGAAAGTCCGTATTGAATTTTTTTAAAAGTTTTAAATATTTGTTCACGTACTTTTTTTTCAGTGACCATTTAGACCGAAATAACAGTTGAAAATTAATGATTTAGAGAATCCGGAAAGGTGAAATTTATCGCTAATATTTTCTAGTAACAAAAATTTTAAAATTAAACAAATCAGTTAAATGCTTTTATATAAAATTTAAAACAATCGGTGTCCGCATTGTATAGGTGGTGAATAAAATGACAAGTTATCATTTCATTCAGTTATACTTTAATTTCGAACTACAGTGTCTATCTGTGAAGTTAATTGGAAATTGCAATCTACAATTATAAACCTATATTTGAAGACCAGTTATGCACAGTGGTTAAGAAACATATTTTGGAAGTTATTCGGTAGCTGTTGAAACATTGAATATATCTTATTTGTTTAAATTATAGTCATATTTATAATATACGAATATTTCTTTCAAGATAGTAAAGAATTAATTTTTTTCTTTCCATACTTTTAATTTGTAAGTTTAATAAATTAAATATGAGGTTTAATGGTGTTAATGATAATGTTTTGGTAGTTCGTTAAGCTTTTTTAAGTTAACTCTTACCACAACAACTACATAAAGTCTTACTAAGTATTCCAACCCATAAAATCTAATCCAATGTCATTTCTTTAATATGGTACAAGAGATAAATAAAAATTTCCTGTGCAACAGCCTAAGTATGATAGTGTAAATCCTGAAAAGGGGTGAAAAAGAGTACATTGAATCTAATGAGAAGACACTTAGCAGTTTTAAGACCTGATATGGTTATTGTTGTTTTAGCACTTGTGTGGACACTGTTAATAGATACGATTTTTACTACAAAAAGTTACTATAAAAAAAATAAACTAACCAACTTTTGTCTTTATTGCCAGGGGTAACAGAGTCATTATTATGAGTTCATATACATACACACACGAAAATAAATTCATACGTACACACACACACACATATACATATTTGAGAAAAAATTGCAGAAATAAAATTTAAAAGGATGTTAGTACGATGTTGGCACAATACATATTGCAGTTTATACAATCGCACAGTGTAACGAGAATGTTTGTTGTCTTGTATACAAAATTATTGTGTTTGTAACAAATATTACAACTACAACAACGAAGACTCAAAAGGAACAATTTTAACCAAAAATAAGACAAAAGAAACAAGTACAACATCAAACTGCTTGAGATTTTAGTGTTTTTCAGTTATTTTTCTTGTTTGTTGAATTTTGTATTTGGTTTTGGTTTGAGTGTTTTTGAAACAAATCGACAACAATTTCATTAAATGAGTATGATATTAAATTTAATGATGCAACAGTATTTCAGTTTTGTTCTACTTGTTTTTTTATTATTATTATTTGCCCCCTTCAAACCCTCATTTCCTAGTTTTACTTTGATGATATTAGCAACAGTAGCTGAAGTACGGACAGACCTTTAAATGCGGCATTTATTGAATTAAATAAAAGTGTTGCAAACTTAAATGCTATGTGTCCCATATAATTGATTGATACTACCAACTAAACTAATTTAAATATTTAAATAACGTGCGAAAATGATACAAGTAAAATACTTACATTAAATTGGTGATTTTAATCAGTAACTTATGCATATGGGGCATTTCATGTCAAGTGAACCAACTTTTGAAATCGATGTCTTCCGATCGGGATGAAATTTGCACCAAGGTTAGCTCTATTGGATAGTAACTCAAAATATTTATTTTGATAGATATCCCACTCGCATCCCACTAAGGGACTAAAAATATCTTAAAGGAATGGACCTAGGCTTTCTTTTGAGCAAAAAAAAAATTAAAAAAGGGCCCATATTGGAAAAAATTTTGATTTTGCAAAAAAAAATTAAAAAATTGTATGTCTTGCGTTACAAAATATTTATTTTGATAGATATCCCACTCGCATCCCACTAAGGGACTAAAAATATCTTAAAGGAATGGACCTAAGCTTTCTACAAAAAAAAATTTTAAAAAAAGGGCCCATTTGGAAAAAAAATCGTATTTGCAAAAAAAAAAGTCAAAAATTGTAAGTCTTGAGTTAAAAAATATTTATTTTGATAGATATCCCACTCGCATCCCACTAAGCGACCAAAAGGGTCTTCAAGGATAATATCTAAGCTTTTGTTTGACCTAAAAAAAAAAATTAAAAAAGGGTCCATTTTGAAAAAAAAAGTCAACAAAGTTTTTGATTTTGCAAAAAAAGTCAAAAATTTTATGTTTTGAGTTACAAAATATTTATTTTGATAGATATCCCACTCGCATCCCACTAAGCGACCAAGTAGGTGTTCAAGGAAAATATCTAAACTTTATTTTAAGAAAAAAAAAAAAAAAAAAAAAAGGACGTATTTTAAAAAAAAGTCAAAAAAGTTTTTGATTTCGGAAAAAAAATATTAAAAATTTTTTATTTTTTTTTTTTATATTTTTTTTCGAAAGATCGAAGAAATAGCTATCTATACTATTTGGGACACATTTTACTAAGAACAATAGGTAATAAGTTACATGGATAAGAAAAAACCCCTGTTTGACCAAATTGTCAAAATTTTACCCCCTATAATTCAGAGAGTTCTCGACCGATGTTGTTGAAAAATTGTGTCTGAGTTACTATCCAATAGACCTTGGTGCAAATTTCATCGGGATCGGAAGACATCGATTTCAAAAGTTGGTTCACTTGACATGAAATGCCCCATATGTAAATTTGTTTGAATTGTTTGTTTTGAATTAAATTCTTAAAAGATATTACATTGGACTAAATTTTAATTGTTCAGAAAGAATGAATTGCAATAAAAATGAACTCTGAAACTTTATTAAGTCATACTGTTAGAAGTTCAGTTCTAACTTAGAACTGAACTTGTAAAACAAATTATATAATTCAACAAAGTTTTTTATTATTTAATTAATAATTTAGTACAATTATAATACATATTGGAGCTAATTAAAACGTTTAGTTAAATAATTAAATATTAGCGTCATATTACATCGCAAATAATGTGTAGCGTTACAAATAATTCATCAAAAATTTAATCAAAATTATTTTTTAATTAACAATTAAACTGTTCACCAGATCAGGAAAACGTGTCAAAGAAATTTACAAATATAAAATATTATGCCTAACATTTCAGAGAACTTTGGGGATTGTCTGTAGATGGCTTATGTGAAGTTTGCACAAAATCGATTCAGTCGTTTCGGAGATATGACATTTAGATTATCCTATCCATATATACATTTATATGAACTTAAAAACGGATTTTGATGAAATTTTCAGGGAATCTTAAGAATAGTCCAGCGGATAACACTGTAAAGTCAGACTCTCGAGATCTGCAGAGACACATCAACAGCATATCGAAAGACTAGGGCCAGCAATGCGGACCGGGTTCAGCTAGTACTCTTAATACAATTTATTGATAAACAAATTACTTTATGTTGAAATTAGTTGGAATCGATCTTGCGAAAATATGTAAATAGATATTGTCGAAAATTTTAACAATTAAAAAATTTCTGAATTACAACATGTAAAGCTACGCTTCCGCATGCACCGTAATGGGCACCGAAAAATAGTTCGTTGGGAACGAAACGGCACCGATCAGTAACGAAAAATCTGTCATTTGGGGCCGGAACAAAAACAACTTCAAGTAGGTTGTTTTCGGTACTGTAGAAACGAAATTATTTTAATTATTTTTTTATTTCAAATTTAAAGAACATCAAACTGAATAAAAAAAATTAATTTTCTTTATTGGAAGATGAAAAAATAATAGATTTTGTCAAAAATAATGAAGTTCTATTTAATGTGCGACATCCAAAATTAAAAAATAATTTCGTTTCTTTTTTATGCCGCAACTCACCCAACAACTCACCCAACTGAAACGAAAACAATTTAGAAACGAGACGGTGACGAACACCAAGGTTTTCCAGTTTTCGTTATCGGCGCACAGAGGCTCATTTTTGTTTTTCATCGGCCAAAACTCTGTAACTTTTGAACCGATAGAGATATTTTAGAAATTTTTTTTGGTGGATAGATAACTTCTTAAATTTTTCTCCAGTTTTAATTTCATTAAAACCGGTATAGCAGTTGTTGGGCAATTTAAGGTTAAAGTTGAACTTTTAATTTTTTATAGTATGAAAATGAAAATTTTTTGTTTTTTGAATCAGCTATACTTATTAAAAAAGTTATTAGCAGATAAAAACAAGTAAGGAAGTATGTTCGGCGAAGCTCGACCATATAACACCCTACACTATAATTTATTTCTGTGAATGATTTTCGGAAGAGGGCATTGTATGGGAGCTAAGACTAATTATGGACCTATCGCCATGAAATAAGGCGTGTGATTTATGTCTATATGGAAGTTATTTCTATTGAATTTTGTGTTTATACCAACATTTTTAAGAGATTTATGATCGTTAAAGTGATTTTCGGAAGCGGGTCTTATATGGGAGCTATGACAATTATGGACCGATCGCCATGAAATTAGGTGATGTAATTTATGTATATATGAATGTTATTTCTGTTGAATTTTATGTTTATACCAACATTTTTAAGAGATTTATGCTCGTTAAAGTGATTTTCGGAAGCGGGTTTTATATGGGAGCTATGACTAATTATGAACCGATCATCATAAAATTTGGTGACATTAATTCGGTTTATATAAAACTTATTTGGAGCAAAATTTGTGCAGATACATATATAAATTAACCATTTACGACCGATAAAGTATAATTTTGGGAGAACATTTGTATGGGTGCTAGGTGAAATAGTGGACCGATTTCAGTAATTTTCCACAGACTTCGTCCTCGGGCCGAAAAAAATGTATGTACCGAATTTCATCGTAATATCTTCAAAATTGCGACTTGTACTTTGCGCCAGTCATATGAACAAGTAAAATAAAAATAGAAAAAAAATGTGGGAGTAGTTTCATTCAAATGAAAAAAGTGTTCAACAAACAGGTCAACAAATATATATAGGCTTAAAGAGGACACCTTGGACTTTCTCCTGGTAGTAAACTTTGTTTAACCCCTTTTGACCCTAAGCACTTTTATTCCACTGAAATTCAAATCTGACTAAAATATAGTACCTGAGAAAAAAATTAGTAACACATAAGTGACAAATACAGTCACAAATCAGATCAGCTCTTAAAGAATATTATCCTACCAACATAACAAAAGAAAAATCATCCAATTATCTATAATAGTTTGGGAGTAATGATAATTTACTTCCGATCAAATTTACAAAAATCACATTTTTTATAAAATGACATAAAATATTTGACTTTTACAGCATGCCACACACACAATTGACAATATTTTTATCTAATTTTTTGGCTACTTTAGTTTCAGTGTGTTCACTATTGAATGGCATTAAAATTTTTGAAATCGGAGTTAACAAAAAGTTGGACTTTTGGCCGATGAAATTGAGATATGAGCCACCGTGCGGCGCCGATTACGGTGTATGCGTAAACCCAGCGTATGACACTTTTGAAAGTGTCATAATGTCCAAATTTTGTTCAGAAAAACTAATTTTTATAAAATTGTTGATCCTAGTAACAGTTTATATTTTCATATATTAGAAAACTTCATGTAGCGAAGCCGCCTGCCGCGTTCCATAGAGGAGAAAGTCCCTAAAAGCGGCCGCAGGCCGCCAATAAGAAATACCTTTTTCTGCGATACCGAATAGTTGCTCGCCATGCTACTGAGTGCAAACAAATTTATTAGGCCGTTAAACTGTCAATTTTGGTTTTCTCAATTCACCGACAAAAAACATTATTTTCAGATGGCAATACCTCTCAAAATACATGTGAAAGTTGGTTTTTCATATAAATTCATATAAAAATTTAAGCAAATAGAAAACAGCACACATTCGAATTAATTTAAATTTATATACAGGTCCTTAAAATTTTATATGAAAAAACGTAATTTTAATAACATTGCACGAATATAGTAGAGAGTATAAGTGTACTCATACCATATTCTTTTTGAATTTTCAACACGGCGATCATTGATATTTTTTACATTGAAATATATACTCCGAATATTGACCTTTAACCTTTTGGAAGTAAACAATTTTATTGACACCATTTTAAGGACAATATTTTTGGCTTTAAAATGGAGTCAAAAATTATGTTGGACTTTAAGTAGTTTCAAAGTTATGAGCAATTATGTTATATAATTTTAGACAATTTAAATTTTTTTTTTCAATTTTCAAATCGCGATATTTTTGAAATGGAAAGTGTTTCCGATGAAAAAATCATTGACTTGAGGAACCTTTTAGATCCGTAATATGTGTTGTATATTTCATTAAAATAAAAAATGACAAATCCAAAAATCGCAGTATTCTGTGCGTTTTGATATGGATTAATGTGTTTTGACAATGGTCCTTCTATGGGAGCTATGACTAATTACACTGTGTAATAAATAAAGACTTTTGGAAAAACACACGTTCATAACAATATAGGTTCGACTCTACAATCAAGGGGTAGTAAAAATTCTGAAAATCAGTGGGCCCTCAAAAAAAGGTGTCTTTAGTTTTTGGCCAACAGACAATTTAGATTTGGCGATACCGCTTATTTATATATGGCAATAATATAGCCAAGGGTCCACCAAACAACTTTGTTTAAATCTTTTGCACAAAACATATATTTTTCGTGTAATTTTTTTAAAAAAAAAATAAGAAGAAAATTGTTATGGACGCAGCAAAATTGTAGCTAAGGTAAAGCTAAATAACTCTTGTGATCATATCAATGCAATCTGAACGTGTCTAGTTACTCTAAATAGCTCACACAGATCTCTTTGTACCTTAAAATTTTTCTTTTTTACTATCTTTTGAAGCGAAAACTGATTTTTTGTAAAAAAGTAGGATTTTTAAAATCGATTTAATGTGATTGGAGTAGTAATTAGCAATTTTCATAATTGTTTTGAATTGTCTATTCGAATATACTAGGACCATTTTCATATTTTGCAAAAAAAAAATGTAAAGAAATACTTATGCGTTTTCGTGAAACTGCATGAAGGATGAACTACCATCAGGAATATATTGCTATAACCGAGAATCTGCGTCCAAAAGCCCAATTGAGATCGAACTATAGCAATATGGTGTTTCAAATCCATTTTTGATATACCTCACTAATATTCGGAAAAACAAAAACTCCCAATATTAAATAACGTAATTTAACTTAATATTTGAGGAATGAACTCTTTTAAGAAAATCTTGCTGCCAACAAATAAACGCACTTGTGGTGTGTTAGTTGTTGTCAGGAATTAAAAAGGTGATTTTAACTTAAAGCTCCTACTATAAATAATTTTTGGTTAGAAATAAAGAAAACAAGTCTTCCAAAAGTTTTACGTTTTGTTTTTGTTTCTAAAGATTTCTATTAAAATATTTTTCCACTTCAAGACAAAGAATTCAAATTGAACCTTTAAGTGTTGAACATTTTTTTTTGGCAATTTTTTAAAAATGCCTCATTTTCAAATGTATTACGAGTATTTTAGAATGAATTTTCCCTTTTAAGAACGATGTATGGCATGTATGTATGTATATGACATTGGATGTAATGTATAAGGATGAGTGTATTTATTTGTGTGTGTCAATGTATAAATTACACTGTAAAGGAAGACGAAAAGGAGGAGTGTAATGTGGAGTAGAGTAGTAGAAGTAGAAGTATATTAATAAGTTTAGTCCATTACAAGTTTGTGAGGCATCGATTGATGGGTGCACAACAATGACGAGGGGAAATTAACCAATTTATCTTTGTTTTCTATGCAGGAACAAAACAATCTAACATTTGCAAACATCCAAATACATACAAACACTCCCATTCATACTCATTTACAAACAGAAACACACATCCCCATACACATGCACTCATTCATAAAGATCCAAAGTTTTCTAGAGATGTTTGTATGGAATAGACGAATAGAGTAGACAAGAGTGTAAGAAACAAAATGAACTTTATAATAGAAAAGAACTAAAATAAAAATAAAAACTAAACAAAAATACGAAAAAGCACAATCACAACCAACCATGATGATGATGCGATGCTAAAATCGAAAAGAATGAACAACAAAAACTCTCTAACATCAGCGACAATGATAGAAAGCTTCAGCGAAAAAATAACACAAAAATAGAGAAGCGGATACAGCCATTAAGAACAATAATGTGTTTGTATGCGTGTGTATATAAATGTATATTTTGCAAGAAAAACATGGTATAATTTCTTAAAGAGTTGCCAAGAAGTTTTTGTAGATTCCCATGTTCATTAGATAGATCAAAACGCCTACGCATCACGACCCGAAGGATATTTTATGTAGTCTTTTAGTTCATCATAACCAGTTAAGTTCACGAATGAAGCTTAAAATCCTATTTGGTTACTCAGACTGTATTGTTAGTATATAAGGCCAAAACGCTTTCCAACATTGTGCTTCATAGTTTCATCTAGGAAAAAATTAAGGAGTTGTCCATGACAACTCCTTATATGCTAATAAGACCCTGAGTGAAAACCGACTATACGAAATCACATGGATTTTTACACCTCCTGTATCTTCTCCTCAGACACTTTCAAGCTCAAATAAAGAAGATTAACTGATATATTTTCATTGGATTTTCCCGACCCAGTTTTCCCAATTGCCTTTTTGGATCCATATTTAATCAGTCATTCATGCTACCAAGTTGGTTAGTCAAAGTTCTTTGAAATACCGAAACAGGTGTAGCATCATGATTGTTAAATAAATTGAGAATACTTGTGTGCCGTTTGTAATTTTCAAAAGATCAAGTTAATAGTCAATAGTAGTCTATTATGGTTCTAGATGTTGTATATAGGTCAAACTTTATGAATCTGGGTTTTTCCAATTGGTGATGACATGATAGACTCGCTGTTTGTCGACATATGTACACAGGACTATGTCATTCGAGCTCATTCCTAATACCATGATAAATAGAAGGTGGTCGATTCGGGTTCTGTGAAACGGTGAAATGACAAAAAAAAATTTTCATTTTCGCGGTATATTTGATTACTCTTTAATATAAATGTCCAATCGTTTTTTGATAGTCTTCAAGAAAGCGGAACTAATGCTCGATAAGATTTTGGTAATTATTCAGATTTGGCACAGGTAATTGGTATGAATACCACTTTGATATCACGCCCAGTCTTTGACACATAACCATCCACAAAATTGAATTGAAAAGATCAATCGGGTTCGTATACGTCATGATAGCACCAAATCGGCCAAGATCCGTTACAATCACGTGATATTTCGAAAAAAAATATTCAATTACCACTTGGTAAATATTGCAACATAATTTCCGAAGTACTTTTAAAATTGATATATAACACAGGTCTACAATGATTTTGGTGATGACAAAAATAAACTATTTTACAACATTTTATTAAATTATTAGATTTTCTACGATGGGTCCTTAGGACACTCCCGTAATCTGTCGTCATGTGTTCATCCCAGAGACCTTTGTATCTATTAGGGTATTCAATTAATCGGGTTTCTGGTTTAATCAGTTAATTTAAAATTATTCGATTAACCGAATAATTTCTATTTTCAAATAAAAACAGCAACTAAGGTATTTGAGATCATTTTTGAAACATATCGCCTACTTTCTGCGACAACGTCATAGTTCAAAATCCGTGTTTTTTGAACTGAGTAATACAAAGTATGCGCTGTTCTATAATCTTTCATATAGTTTTATCAGTTTTCAGAAAAGGCAATTATTTTTGGTGTGAGAGTGTTTTTTTTTTGTAAACATCAAAATTAAATTTCATGTTTTCTCGTATTTATACATATTTCTGAAATCGCATGATTTGTTGAAAATTTATTTAAGAAATAGTAAAATGTCATAAAATATTCAAAGACGTTTTTCTCAAACGACTCTTTTGAATTATGACGTTGTTGCAGCAAATGAGCGGTGAGTTCTTAGAGTTTTAGTGAGATCTTCTGAAATAATCTTTTATAAAAAGAATATAATTTAACCGATTTTTTCTTTAGATTTAATAAAACTTGTCTTGGAAAAAACTCTCTCGCTGATTGTATATGTTGGAGAAATCAAAAGCATGATAAGAATATTCCTTTTGGATGTTCAAAAATATCAAATTTTAATTTGAAATTTGTATTTGAATTGAAACGGAAAAATAAATACAAACAAATTGTTTAAAGTGCAAAAAAAGGAATTTCGGTTAATCGATACAAATTAGTCGGTTTATTTGTTATTTGAAAATCGGAAATGTCAAATTATTCGAACAGTTAACCGTCCAAAATTAATCGGTTAACCGATTGACGGTTAATCGATTGAATACCCTAGTATCTATCTTACCTCACTTTTAAATCTTAATGGAAACATTTTCCTTGATCCAAAAATTGTCACAACGACAACAAAAGATTTGCAATAATTCATTGAATGAATAAAATCGTTGTCATTCATTAAAAGTTTTATTTGTGAGCCATCAAAAATACCAGCTATTCTTTTCTTTGGAAACTTTCTTGAAACATAGACAGTTTTATCTAATGCCTTCACATAATGCTTCATAAAAACTGCAATTTGAAGTAAAATATAACAAAATATGCATTATCAATAAAATATGCAAAAATATGTTTTAACAAATCGATGCCATTTTACAGCAAAATGTGTGATTCGAATAGATAATTAGTCTATATGGTATTTGTACGTTCAAGAAAAAACATGTATTTGCATATAAATCCGCCCCCTACTTATTAGCAATATCTAGTAAAACACATTTTAAACTTCGCTTCTATATGTCTATAAATAATCGTCATTCATAATTTCCACCGATGTCATTACAAAGGACTACATCATTTTCTGAGCTACAAAATAGAAGAATTAAATTTTCTCGACCACGATAAAATTAGACTTGAGTTAAAAGATTTCTTTCTTTGGTAGCAGCTCAGATATCTCTTTCGAAAGGGCAAGTCACTTAGGGCATCTTTTGAAAAAATCTTCCACCCTCTCAGAGTCCGACAGTTCTGATAGATGTAGATTCATAGGAGATGGTACATCATCTGACCACAGTGGAGAACTTTTAGCGGACTGTAAATAAAAATATAAAAAAACTAGCTGTCATAAATATGGTTTTTCGGTTCTGTCCAAGTCATAGGTACTACAACATTCACTAAACACTCTACACGCAATGTTTGGAATCTGTAGGCGTGTTTCTTATTAAGTATATTATAGGTTTTCTAAGCCTTTTGACTTATGACAGCCAATATTGAAAAATGAAGGTAGTTCCAAAGCTACACTAGGGAAAAACTAATTTTAAGACATTAACTCCACTATCCTAGCGTAATCGCCAAAATCTTTTCTTTATTTGTTGGCCTGTGTAATCACTTTGGCAACTCTTTTAATAGAAATAGCCACAATAAATGTCGTAATAGTGGTAGTAACAGTGTGTGACACATTTCTGCTCTTAAAGACGATTGCATTTGAAAAGCATTCGTTTATTTTGAGCTTTTAACTCTTGTGTAATCGATCAAGCATTTGATTAAGAGCTGTTTTTATTTCACTGCCAGTATTTTTTGTTTTTCTTTTTGCATTCGCACTACTTGTGTTTGAAACGTGTGCGCTACATTACGCTTGAGGGCAGTTTCAATATATTTCAGATAGATATTTTGTACAACTTAAATACCGGGAGTATAATTTCTAAAATAACATAAATATTCGGAGAAGTGTCGTTAATAATATTAATTAAGAAAATGTTCCTATAATTTTGAAAATACTTCTTAGTGCATAAACTGATAAATGTATTCAACATATTATTAAAAATAACAGTATTGGTAAAAACCTCTAATTTAAAGGAAATAAACCAACGTTTTTAAAAGGTAAAAACGTAACAATATGTTCTAAATAGTATTTACCATCCAAACATTGGTATACTTTTTGTAGCAAATCTGTATACTGTTTTCTGGATTCGCTATAGACTTGTTAATTTCAGCTTAACTATTTAAGAGTTGTAGTTGAATTCTCGTATATAGATTTTTTTGTATTCACTTTATTCATATAAAGACATTTGCACATAAATGCGAAAAATTGGTTCCTTTTTTATTCTGTGCATTTTTTCTTCATTTTTTTTTGCTACTCTCTTTTTCTTTACACACATATAAAAGTTAAAAGGTTTAAAAAAGGAAGAATGAATGTAAACTAAAGAGGAAAAAAACAGAGCAACACAATACTTCTAATGTGTATAATAAAAACCTTAATGGGAACTCATTTATTAAAACCATAATGTAGATTCTATGTAATGTTATCCTCATGTTTTTAGCATGAGTTATACATTTTTTATTTTATTTAACATTTTTTTCTTAATCCATACATTGTTAAATATATTTTAAAGGTAGCATACAAAAATGAAAACATTTTAGTAAATTGTTTAAGATATGTATGAGTGTGTTTAAATTTTGATAATTTCTTATACTTATCATACCCTACACCACCATGAGTTTGTGCTGATGTTTGTAACGTCTAAAAATATTAGTCTAACACCGACATTAAAGTATGCCGATCCACTATGAGTCGATTTAACGATGACTCAAATTCTCATAAACTTTAGCGCATGTATTATTTTCGGCTATTGAAACTGGTATAAAATCTCACCTAGCCCTCTTACAAATATCCTCCCGAAATAAAAGCTTAATTTAGATATCCACACAAATTGTTCCACAAATAAGTTTTATATACAAATAAATATTTGGTGCGAATTGATTCATAATTGAGCATAGCACATTGGGGCAGAATCAACATGTTTTGGATATAATTCTGGCATTTCTAAACGGCTACGCTGTGGTTCCTAATCAAAATCTAGGTGGACAAAATTATGAAAATCGGTATCTTCAGAATTTGGAAAAACTAAGTTTTTTCGGAAGCTGACAATCTGCTCTCCTCCAATACAAATGGGTTTTTCAATTGGACATTTCGTTTTCTCGACAGAAGCGCCAGAAGTTCAACAAATTTTGAATCATATTTTTGTTAATTTTTTTTAATATTTTACTGCTTTACTAAATTAGATATATCTCAATTGTTTTACCATATAGAAATTCATACTTCAAAACATAGATAAACATTGATATAGGCTTTTATTAAGTGTATATCCTATATTTATGGGCCTCTCCGTTTTCATGTTATAGTCCTTTAAACTTGGGTCTCAAATATACTGATATATTTTTTTTCTAAGAATGTTATATAGCTTGCCAAAAAAAAGACCGTCGAAGCCCGTCCAATGACTATATACATTATTTAAAGAAACTTCTGGGGAATGTCTTTGTAAAAAATTGTAGCCGACAGCACCCGCCGAAATACGTTTTTTTTAATATTTACGGAATGGAATTTTTAGAAATATTTCATTATTTATTAAAAATTTTTAAAAATTTAGTTTCAGAAACACATGAAAACGTATTTTTTTAATTTTTTATTAATGATTTTTATATGTATATCTAGACCCTACTGTAACTTCAAAAAAAGTTTATATTGATCTTTTAAACATTTTTTTTTGGAATCGGAGATACCAATTCTATATAAAAAAAGCGCCAAATAATTTTGTCCACCTAGATTATGATTTTGAACCACAGTGGGCTGGTGCGATCGGGATAAAACTTTATGTGGGAATAGACAAGTAGTATTCGAACTTAAGTTATTATAATGAACCCTACGAATACTCCAGGGGTGGCGATATGGGGGCTGAAAGTAGGGTCAAAGGGAATCCTGCAATTCCTAAAAATTGGAGCTAAAAACCCCAAAAATGGTATTTTTTACACTTTTGTCCATAGGGTCCACAGGTTTTAGAACAATCCGAGGGACATATGCGAAAATGTTTTTTATACCAAAATGTTCTCCGTAAATTGTTATATGTTCTTAAAGAAAGGTTTTTTAATAAAAAAAAGTTATGTCACCTTTTCGCCTAAAAAACCGCACAAATCTACTATTTTTTGAATTTTTAAATTGAAAATCGTTTATTTTTGATCTATAAAATAACACTTTTTGTCAGAACTTGAAAAGTCACCTAATGGAGGTTGTAGGCCTAGGTGGAACATACTGAAACCATTTTCAAAGATTTTGAAACACCCCCAAAATTTTGAGTTATTTTGAAAAAAAACTGTTTTAGGGTAGGTCGTAGTACTTTAGTACCTCTAATTCACACGTTTTTAGACCTATTTCAAAATTTTAAACAATTATGGATAGGTAAAGAATTAAGCTTTCATAAAATGTATGCATTAAATCTATATTTCAAGAAATTGTTTAAGTTTTTATAAATAGTTTCGCTTTCATTTATATTTTTTTTTCGTAATTTTTCAGATTCAACTATAATTATTTTAATTTTTTTCTATGAAACCCTATTTTTTTTGGCACAGTGTTTTAAAGACAGTTTTATGTAGACAAAAACGAGATATTAGTTGTTAAAATCGGTTTATACTTGCCAAAGTTATTAAACTTTTTCGAAAAAAAGTTCGATAAAATTTACCTTGTAAATTAAAAATTGTACAAATATTTTTTTTCTATAGAAAATGGGGGAGAAAATAATAAAAAAAGATGTTAATGAAAAGTTGAATAACTTTTACAATTTTGATCCGATTTGAGTAATTAGAATCATGTTTTGTTAAGAACTAAATTTTCTTTTATACATTGGTATACATTTTTATAAGCTTCCATGTCAAAATAAACAATGAAAAGCTATTAAAGTAAAAAAAGTTGATAAATTTTGTTTTTCTTTTAGACATTCTTAACAAAAACAATACATATAATAATACATTAGTTTTCTTTCCAAACCCGTTAACAAATTTAAAATCTGACAAAAACTGACTGAGTTACAGATCTATAAGTTGACGAACATCACTCATAACGGTTTTTTCAGGATAACTTATGAATTTGAGGGTGCTTCTGAAATTTTTTGACACGATTTATAATGTACTCATCAAGACCTATAACCCACGCTGGGTCGTTTTCCAAGTTTTTTTCCATCGTGTAATTGATGTTGCTCTGAAATCTTTTTGATATTATTGGTAATATAGTTGTCTAATTACCAAACAAATTGAAGTCCATTAGGACCAAAACTACGACCTACGTTTTTAAAAATACGGACCATGGTATGGAAAAATTTTAAAATTTCAATTTTGAAATGCCTATAACTCCAAAAATTCTTGAAATTGTATGTGAAACAAAAAAATGGCATGTGTTTAAAAATGTTACATGTCGAAGATACTTTGAGCCCCCAAGCGCCGCCTCTGGAGCATTTGTAGGGACCATTTTAATAACTTAAACTCGAATACTACTACGCCCACGCCAAATGTTATCACGATCGGACCAGCCGTTTAGAAATGCCAGATTTATTTCCATAAAAATTTTAATTCTGCCCCACTGTGCATAGCAATAAGACCCATTTCCGAATGTTACTTTAGCCAGCATTAAATAATTCAAAATGTTGGTATCCAGAAATAATTCAACACAAATAAGTTGCATATAGAAATTAATCACACTACCTCATTGAATGACAAGCAGTATATAATTAGTCATAGCTCCAATATAAGGCCCACTTTCGAAAATCACGAACATAAATTACAGAACTTTCAAAAGAAAAATGTTTTTGCTCATTTGCTCAGTGTAGGGTATTATTATACTTTCTTAATTGTTTTCTTTTTTTGCAGTAGTAATGTTTTGCTCGTGTCCTATTGTTAAAATCCATACTTCTGAATTTAAATATCGCTTTCACTTTCTCTTTTGTTTACGAGTGTTTAATCCTTGTTTGTTATGTCATGCTGACTGGCCATTGGCACGCTTCTTGTTGTGCAACGTTCAATTGTATTTGAATTTTCTTTACGAAGATGATGATGTTGTAAAATTGCATAATCCAGCATGAAAAAATAAAAACCATTTATTTGTTTTTACTACCTAAGAAGTATTAATGTCATTGCTGGAGATTGTCTACTTAAAGATGACATTATACAATGATTTCCCATAAACCAAAATATACTTTTTATATATGGAAATTAGCAACACAACGCACCGGATGTTAAATATAAGTATCTGCACTAGATATTGAAAATTTATTGAGATAATAAACATTTAGAAAAAATATCCTTAAATTTTGAAGAATAATCAAAAAACAATATATTTTTATGCAGTTGTCTGATTTTTATAAACTTAAATCGTAGGAACATCAATTTCTGAGTATATCACCAAAAGCCCATTTCCGAAGCAAAAATTATAAGAAATTTAATCAATATCTTTTAAGCAATGATATTTAAAATTACATATGCCTGAATTTTATACAATATTTTTTTTAAATGTTTTAAATAAAATAATAAAATGTTCCTTAAAAATATCGTATAATTTTAAATCTCTATATAGATTTTCAATAAAAATAAACTCAATTATTGAAACAAAAAAAGAATTATTTTTGTAATTTCAAACTATGTATTTATAGAATAACAGTGTCGGCATTTAGGATTTGAGAAAATATTGCGCTCATTTTTCAACACTCGCCAGAAAGCGAACTGACTGAAAAATGTTCATGTTCACTGCTGACGGACGATGCGTGAAATTTACACAATTAAAGTGATTGTTTTGATTATTATAATTATTAAATGAAGAAAATAATGCATTTTAATAATAAATTGCTATTTTAAAATTCATGAATAATATGTGGTATATTTTTTTATTTAAATATTTAAATTGCGATTTTTTATCGAAGAATGAAACTACTACTTAGATATTATTAATTTCAAATGTAACGAAAGTAATTACTCTGAAGGTTAATTTTGGTATAAATCAAAATTCATCAGTTCCATAAGAAAGTCATGTGTAATATGGATTATAATAACAAATCTATTGAGTTTTTGTGCTTATTTGATAATTTTGTTGTTTACAGATAAATAAACGATCATGTTCGGTGGCTATGAGTTTTACCGATGTTTTAAATGAATGTGACGTATGTTGATCATCCAATTTCATGTAGGTTAGAATTTGATAAAATCTCACATAGAAAATAGTAAGATTAATGATTGACTGATTCAGCCCAAACGTGTGGAATTTGAATAACAGAATCGTCTAGCACCAAATAGATACCCTAAGAAAGAATCTTTGGAAATTATAAAAATATGCTAAATAAAAATTATGCATGGGTTCTCATATAGTAATTCTGTTATACTGAAATCCATAGAGTTGGGAAATACTTATATTTGTTCATGATCACTTCCCTTAGTAAGTACTTTTTTATTAACAAATGTAGTGAAATAGGGATATTCTTAAAATTAACAATTTAAAAAAATCAGAAGTTTAATTTTTTAAAATCGATGTCTTCCGATTTTTTTTTAGAAAGATTTCAGAAATATCTATCTAAACTATTTGTGACACATAGGTTAAATGGATGAGAAAAAAACACCTGTTGGGCTAAAATTTCAAATTTTGACCCCCTCTAACTCATAGATCTTGTTGAAAAATTATGTCTCAATTACTAACCAATAGGAGCAACCCTGGTTAGTCCCGATCGGAAGACATCGATTTGAAAAGTTCGCTCACTTGACATGAAATCCCCCATATATACGTTTTCTATATGTTTTCTAAAATTAAGAGCGTATATGCATTTTCCAATTTTTAATGCCGTTTTAAAAACCAAAATTTTTTAATTTTTTCTAAAAAATTATTTTTTTTTTGGAGGTTTTGCAACCACCTCCATTTTCGAAATAACGGTATATCTCGAAAATAGGAGCTAACCTAAAAAGCGGTTTTAGTTAACCTGATTTGTTGTCAATCAAAGGTGACACAGAAGAATTGCGATTTTGGACTTTATCAGTCATAACTGTTTAATTTATATAGATATCTACACAAATTTCGATTCATATATACGGAGGTCATGTCACATAATGTTATGATGATCGGTTCATAACACTATGCACGAAATTGACACTTTTTTTCTGTCAAGAGGGGCACCCAGCGGCTTAAACTAATTCGGGTACGCTGAATTCAGTGGTGCTAACCGTTTTTTTGGGTTAGCTCGTATTTTCGAGATATACCGTTATTTCGAAAATGGAGGAGGTTACACAACATATATTCGCGTAACTCAAAAACGGTTTAGTTTATTTAATAAACTAAAAAAAACGAAATTACCTTCAATTACGAAATTACCAAAAATAATTTTTTAGAAAAATGTAGAAGTTTTTGGTTTTTAAAACGGCATTAAAAATTAAAAAATGCATATACGCTCTTAATTTTTTTTTACACATTTAGAAAACGAAGTTGCAAATAAAACAAGCTCTAAATAAATAAAATTATACAAATATCCCCTAATATTTTATCAAAATACATAACTCGTAGTTACAGTATTAGCTACATCGTGCAGTGACATGTGCAAAGAAGAAATGCTGTCAAGTTTAAGGTTTGTATTTAGACCACATGAGTACACCAGGCCAGGGGTCCCCAAAGTAGGACTCGGGTATGATCAATTTTTAAAACGATCCTATTTCTTCGTTTGTGTTCCGATTTCAAAAAGCTTACACATATAGCTTACACATATAGTATCTCCTCATCGAGCACTACAAAAAACCTCGTCGTGGATATCAACTATCTCTTACAGTTTAGGATATTCGCATTTGAAAATTAAATTATCAACATTTTTACCCACCATACTCCAGTTTTTTGACAACAGCGGGTCCAAATATTTCCCGATTTGCTCCTTTTTTCTTTTATTGGACTAACTACAAATGTATATGTCAAACAAAAAAATAATTGTTTACAAATCGTGACTGACTCCAAAGTTATATGCATTTGAATTTAAAAATTAAGAGCGTATACGCATTTTCCAATTTTTAATGCCGTTTTAAAAACCAAAAATTTCGAAAATTTTCTAAAAAAATTTATATTTCTAAAATAACTGTGAAGATTAAAAACATGTCAAGATTTGCTTAAAGGTAACTTTGTTGCGGAATTACGGTTTTTTCTGTTTGTTCAATAAAATAAACCGTTTTTGAGTTACGCGAATATATGTTGCGCAACCTCTCCATTTTCGAAATAACGGTATATCTCGAAAATACCAGCCAACCTAAAAAAACGGTTATCATCACTGAATTCAGCGTACCCGAATTAGTTTAAGCCGCTGGGTGCCCCGCTTGACAGTTTTTTCAACTACACAGAAAAAACTATTTCTTAAAGTGTTTCAATTCAAATGTATATCACATACTGAACTGGTTTCAATTATTTTATAATTGAATCAAGTATTCATGTGCTCAAAAACAAAATTTTCTGATATTTTCTATTGAATTTTGAGTTTTGAATTTGATAATTTTGACAATTGAATATACAATTTTCGTTATTGGTTGAACTTTAAATACAAAAATTATTGAATAGATAATTTTCGTAATTGAAAACACATTTTTGTTATTTTTTGTGTTTTCAATTACGAAAATTATCTATTCAATAATTTTTGTATTTAAAGTTCAACCAATAACGAAAATTGTATATTCAATTGTCAAAATTATCAATTTCAAAACTCAAAATTCAATAGAAAATATCAGAAAATTTTGTTTTTGAGCACATGAATACTTGATTCAATTATGAAATAATTGAAACCAGTTCAATATGTGATAAATGTTTGAATTGAAATATAATTTTTTCTGTGTAGCACAGTGTAATTAGTCATACCTCCCATATAAGGCCCACTTCCTAAAATCACATTAACGAGCACAAATCTCTTAAAAATTAATCAACATAAAATTTAACAGAAACAAGTTTCATATAGACATAAATCATACGACCTAATTTCATGGCGATTGGTTTATAACACTAGTTTACAAATCAAACATTTTTGTCTGCTCATGGAATGAAACTTATATTTTTGAGAAGAGCTAGGGACGATAGTTAATTGACCATTTTTTGTTTCCCACCTATACGTCAATTTTTTTTACGTCATTTTCATACGTCATTGTTTTTGGGTACTCAACACTCTGGCGAAGCTACTAGATACTTTCAGAGTTGTATTCTTCTGACAAATTCCAAAAAAAATTAACGGGAAAAAAATAAATACTGTTTAAAAAAAAAAACATCTCTCCTGTAGATAAACGTTAATAAATCGCTATTAACTACAAAACTCTAAAGTAAAAACTATTTTAAAATGTCTTCTAGAAAGTGTAAAATAAACCCAGACCATTTTTGTTTTATTTGCGGAAAAATTATTCAGTCAATTCGAGGTTTTCCTATAACACAAACACTGCAAAATGCTTATTTACATTAAAAAATTTCGTAAAAGCTTTAGATAAGACAAAATCAGCATTTCAATATTTATGCAGTGTGTTCCAGAGTCTTTCTGAGGCTAAATAAAAAGCAGCGATGTTTGTGGGTCCTCAAATAAGAAAAATTTTGATTGATACCAAATTTGAGTGTCTATTAACCGATGTTAAAAATGCAGCATAGAATTCTTTTAAACTTGTTGTTCAAGAATTTTTGGGGAATAAGAAAAGTCAAAATCACAGAGATATTGTTGCGAATTTATTACATAATTTAGAACTGATGGTTGTAAATATATCCCTCAAAATTCACTTTTTACATTCTCATGTGGATTTTTTTCCGGAAAACCTCGGACTGATGAGTGACGAACATGAAGTTTTTCGAGAGGAATTATCAAGGTTTTTGGGATCAGAATATGCTAGGAGACTACCGTTGAAATGTCGTGAGGAAGACAAATGAAAATAATTATAAATAAAAATTTAATGTACATTTTTATATGTTTCGTTTTTAATAAATATCTCAAAAGTTTGAAGTCCAGGATTTTTTTTTAATATTTTTTCCGAAGTTAGAAGTTAGACACAAATCCCCATATGTTTCAATTCATGAGCAAAAACCTTGTAAACTAGTGTAATTAGTGTAATATAAGAGATCACGAATATAAATTATTAAAATTTAAAAAAGGAAAATGTTTTTGCGACTATACATTCTTACTTGTTTTTCATACAAAATGCTGCTGAAGTGCTAAGAAAAAAAAAATCGTAAAAAAAATTTACGAAATTTATATTTTAATTAAATATATGAAATTAATATGGATTTATTATAAAATTTAGATTAAATATTGCATAAATAGACCATATAAAGTACAAAGATAATGGAAGCAGCTTCCCGCTAAAGTTTAAAAAATTCCGCAATTTTTCATCTGTTTTAATAATTGTCCCGCTTATTGTAAAACGAAAACATCCAATATATATTTCTTTGAGTGTTAAATAATCAGAATTTTATTTAACATGTAGCACAATTTAGTTGTTTAACGTACATTTGTGTTCAGAGTAAAAAAGAAGAACCAGAAAGCAACTTTGAATAATATAATTATGTTTAAAAGAAAATCATAAATAAGTATTTCATCATGTTATTTTAAATGAATTCTAAATGAATATGTTCTCCATGACCATAATAGCTTGGACATGGATGGGCACAATGGAAAAGAGCTCGTCATCTCGTCATGCACGTGGGGGTAAGTGAAAAGTGTGTGATTAATAAGAATGGTGGCAATTACTTCAAATTGCTTCCTTGCACCTTGTAATTTTTTTTTTATGTTGCGATTTTATTTTAAGCAACCTTCTCTAAAGAATGATTTCAAATTTATTTAATAATAATTTCATTTGTAGCATACATACATCCATATATAAATACATGTACTCGTATTTATGAATATATAAAACAAAATATAATTATTATTATAATATGCACACAACTCTTTTTTTTTAAAAAAAAAAAATATGAGTGCATATAAAATGAAGACATTTTCAAAAGTCAATCAACATCAAGTCACACGAACATTGAGTTTCATCATGAAGGTGATGATGATAATGATTTTGAATGTTTTATTTTTTGATACAACAGGTAGTTTGAATGAACTTTCACGCAATGCAGCTGATAAGAAGTGATGAACTGATGAAAGATATGGAGGAAAAAGTGCCAATATTGTTGGTTTTGTTGCCTTCAGTGTATAAGTGGTCATTGTCCACGCTTAATATGTTTGCAATCACTTTAAATATTGTAATAAGGGCGATATTTTAATGGCTTCATTAAAGTGGCCATGTTCCTTTGGCGTTGCTGTGTTAATAATTTTACTCTGTTGCGTGTAAAACCACTTTTTTGTTAACTTTCAAACTGAAGAACTTTAAAAGTGCTTATAATTGGCACTTACTACTGTTGTTCTGCTGTTCGATAAACCTTATTAAATGCAAGTATTTATAGTATATGTTTTCTTGGCAGGGAACCATTGATTGCATCAGTGATGATGATGATGTTGGGTTTTAAAATTTATATGACACTACCAATGCAGTACTCTTTGTCTTGCTCAAAAATAAAAATAAAAAAATCAATTGACAATTTGGTTGACATTCTAAGCGCTTTTTAATGAATGTCTTTAGAGATGACTGAACTTGATTTTCATTACAATTATGTAAATATTTTTATAAAAAGCATCAATAATTGCTGATGACATCTTAACATGCAATGACAATAAATTGCTGTAAGTTTTACATTATTTATTCATACATTAAGTGTAATTATAAAAATAAATTTTATTTAATTTACATATCGTGCGAACTGCATCATCAACTTGATCAAGTAGATGAAATTTGCAAATGATGAAATGTGGAAATGGAATGTTAATATCAGTAAACTTCTATGGATATTTGAAAAAAACATCCCCTTATTTTATATTCATAAATTTTTAGTTAACAGAAGGACCTAATAATGTTCTCTGTTGAAATCGGTCCAACCAAAAAAAAATTAGATCAAACTGTGTCTCCGTTCGACGTTTAAAACATTACAATACACTAAGAGAAATATGACGATCTAAATTTAAGAAAAAAAATTGAATGGAGATTGCAAACTTTTTCAAGTTTTAATCTTAAATAATGGTCAGTAAGATTTACGTTCTCAAATTTAAAAATAATTTCTTGATTTCTAGAACGCATTCTAAAAATCAAGAACATAATCTTAATTATAAGATTGTATTTTTGAATTTAAGAACATATTCTAAAAGTTTATATTGAATTCTTGATTTTTTAGAAATTTGACAATAATGAAAGCTTGTTGTGTTATAAATTGCAAAACGCTGATCGAAGTAGACGTGTTCAAAAAAAAGTGAACAAAATATTTAATTATTAATAGAAAATCAGAACTCAGACGAACTAGTTCTTATAAGTATATCTGTGAGTGAAGATTTCTTGACGCTGGCTGATGGACAATATCATCTGAGCAGAACGCCGTAAGAAAGGATACACTTTCATATTTGGCCGATATTTGCGAAGTTTTTCCCACTGAGAATGAACTTAAGGTAATTTCGTTATAGATTTTATTACAAAATTATTATTAAAGCTACAATAGCCTAGATACAAGCTCATCTCGTTTGGATGAAGAAGAAATTGCTGAAATGGGATCAACAAATCAAATGCAAAGTTCTGAAATTGATGAATCAGTTGCAGGTGCTTATAAACTATACTTGATCAGAGATAGCGCTGATTGGGAGGAAGTTTGTCATAAATGGAAACTTACATACAGTGTGCTCCAGAAAGATTTGGCAAAAATAGGAAGTCTTGAGTTACTACGAAGTCATTCAAGGGTGCCGCAATTGGTGAGAAAGTTGTTTTCGATTGTTAATTTCAGATTAAGTTATTTTTCCTTACAAATTTCAGATTAAAATTGACTTTCAAATTATGTACCCAGGAAAAGATCAATTTTGTTAATTCAAAACGAAGAAGTTTATGTTATTTGCAACGGAATCCTGAAAAGAGTTCGATAAACACTTCCAATCCTATGAAGTTGGTTCCTTACTTAGTAAAATTTATATTATTAAAATTTCTGATTTTGTTAGCCTTCCTTTTCATTTATATCCAATCAATAATGGAAGAACATATCGCACTTGATCAACAAGACGGTATTAACTCAAAATTTTAAAATTTTCAGTAGAGGATAAAAACTGTTTGTGGTTACATTTTAAGAGAATTTGAAAATCTGAATACATCATAGTATGTAAATTCCATTTAAAAATATAATTACATTGTTTTTCTTTAAAAATTTTTCCAATTATTGCAAACAAAATCTGTTTTTTGAGTTAATACCATTTTTCTGAAAAAATGTGAACAATTTTATTACAAAAAGAGTCACAATTCGAATTAAAATCATAAAGTAAAACAAATTTTATCAACAAAACAGTATCAACTCAAAATACAACCAAGTATAAATAAAACAATTTGATTATTTTTAACTGGAATAAAGGCTCAACTCAAAATAATACCTTTTTTGTGAAAATATACGATGTATTTCTATTTAAATTTTTGTATTAACTCAAAATAATACCTTTATGTTGTATAAAAGTAGTCACTAAATTATCACGAAAATGGTCTCAAATGTTGTTTTCGAGATGAAAGAGTAATCGGAATACGTTGAAATTTTAACAGTAGATAGATATTGATGTTGTTAGTTGATTTCTTGAAAAAAGTGAAATTTTAAAAATTTTGAGTTAATACCCTCTTGTTGATCAAGTGCGATATGTAAGACCAAAGTTGATATAATTTTAAGTATGTATTATAATATAATTGCGTTTTTTTTTTAAATTCATAAATATGTAAATATAATACATTAAATATAAATACAAATATAATACATTTATTTCGACATTCTAATTAAATTTGTTTAATATTAATTATTAAGATTACATTCTTAACAATTTAAGAATACAATCTTAAATTAAGATTTTTAACAAGACTATGTTCTTAAAACCCATCTCAAATCAAGAACTTCGTTAAGATTACATTCTTAAATTTTGCAAAATGTATTCTTAATTTAAGATTGTAAATAAGAACACAATCTTAAATACGATCTTAAAATAAGCAATCGTAAAAAAATAAGATTTTATTCTTGAATTAAGAATTTTCGCATTTAACAGACTATTAAGATTGAAATGCTTTGATTTTGAACGTAAAATCTGGATTTTAGCACGTTTTTTCCCTTAGTGTAGGGTCTATACAAGGACATCTAGAAAACTAAGTAATTTGGTTAACATTTTATATGTTGATGGTTCTTGGGGTATTTTTAAAAGGTTTGCTAATTAAAATATTAATCAAAATTGATGAAATAATCGATGTTCAGTTTATTTTGAAAATTTGTATTCTCAAAATATTTTGGGTCTACATCAACAAATTCTCAAATGGCTGCCCGAGGCCATCTAAGTGTCTTTATAAATATTAAAGGGTGCCGTATTCTAATTTTAATTTGTTAAATAATAATTTTCTTATTGCTCAACTTTGATATATAATTTCTTCTAATTAATAATTTACTTCGAAATTATTATATTCCAAGAAGAAATAATTGAAATTAAATGAAGATCATGTTCTACGCTTGTTGCCTCTGAAGAGTTGAAGTTATTAATACAAAAAAAAAACACAAAATGATAAATATTTTGTTTTACTTAAAAAGTAAGAAAATTAATAAGACAACAAATGGTTTATGTATAAAAAGAAAGTCAAAAATTGCTATTACTATTTTTCAGTAAAAATTTAAATTGAACATCATTCTTCACTTCACGTTAAGCTAATATCAATAACAACTGGAGTGATGATCTTTAACTATTTTAAAAAATATAGAGGTTAATTAGAGTATTAAATTATTAGGGATTTTCGCGAAACATTTTGCATGCCAAATTCTAAGATCAGCCACAAAATATATAAATATAAAAAAACAAAAACCGTGGAAACTATTCACCGAGGCGGTGGACCAAAATGCACAAACAAGAGCAGTTTATGCTGGACTCTAAGCTATAGATGGAATATTACGGTTTCATGTTGGGGGTAGTGCACTAAATATTGATTGAAATCAGCATTGCACTATCACTCACTAAGATTGCAAAAAATTTAGTTTGCACTATTTTTTATCAGCTTTAGTGATAATGCTTATTTCTTAACTAGCACTAAAAAAATAGTGATAGTGATAATTTTTTAACTATTATTAAATGAGGATTTAGTCCAAAAATCTGCACTACAATTAATTAGTGCAAAATTTTAATCTGCAATCAAAAAAGGCTGCATTAAACATACTATCACAAAATTTTCAAAAATGAGTAGTCACGAAATTGCTGAATCCAAATTCGAAAAATAAAAATTTTAAATATTTTTTGTTATTTTTAATGAAATATTAGTCTTAAGTTTTAAATTAGTGCACAGAAATAAACTAAACCATTTTGAACTTAAAAATTTAATGCACAATTTGAAGTTGCACTCAAAGTCAACTAATTTAATTTTGAGTGCAAAATTTTTTAACTCACTATCACTAATGTTTAGTGAGGCTGCTAATTTTCAACTCAGCACTAAATATGAACAAAATGATTGCACTAATTTTGCACTATCACTAAGTATTAGTGCAAACTGCAAAATTAGTGCACTACCCCATCTATGATTTCGGTCAATGCTAGCTTCAAACGAATCAGTTGCGCTCGGTACAGGTTCCCTGTTATGATCTGGCCAGATTTCAGCAGCTCATAATAGATATGACCCTTTTGGACCCACCATATACAGAGCATTACTTAAGCGCCATGGATATTTGGCTTTTGTTTCGATTCGCCTGGTTGGCCGAGCTTACGCTTCGGGTTATCGTAATGGATCCATTTTTGAGTAATGATTCGGCATCATTCAAACTTTTTGCGCTTGCCTGGGCGATATTTGTCTTCCGTGTCAAAATCACCACTTCAGAACCGCATAAACCATCTCTCGCACTTTAAAACTGGTTGAACACATTTACCATAAGTTTGGTGATCAATCGGTGTACTTCAGCTTTCTTTTTTATACCCTTCAACTTCGTGAGAAGTTTGTCATTCCATTTATAATTTTTCATTTCCGACCCTATAAGGTATATATATTCCGGATCCTTATAGATAGCGGAGTCGATTAAGCTATGTCCGTCTGACTGTCTGTCTGTTGAAATCAACTTTTCGAAGCCCCCAAATAACTTACATACCCGACTTATAAATCAATATCTCTGGAATTCTGCCGGCTCGGTTTCTATTTAAAATAGAGAAAATCAGTAAACAAATGGCTGAGATATAAGGAAAAACCAGGACAACCTCGATAAACAATATGGATATCTAATGATAGATATTTCAAAGACCTTTGCAATGACGTATATAAGACCATAGTAAGATGGACCTAAAATGGGTCAAAATCGGAATAAAAAACATTTAACCCGATTTTTTTTTTCAAAAATATAAAAAAAAAATTTTAAAAAACTAAAAAAAATTTAAATTTAAAAAATTGAAAAAAAAAACAAATCGAAAAAATTAAAAAAACAACTTTGGAAAAAAATAAATTTTGTTTAGCTAAAAATGTTTAAAATTTTTATTTTGAAGTATAATTTGGTGAAGGGTATATACGATTCGGAACAGCCGAATATAGCTCTCTTAAGCTGAATTCACCCATGAGTTTCTGAAACATTTTTTTTTTATATGTAGTTTGAAGTCTCTCTCAAAAATAGAACGTCAAGCTACATATAAAAAAATGTTCCGAACAAAAAATGTTTCACAAACTCATGGGTGAATTCAGCTTTACTTGTTTTAAATTCAAAAAGTAAAGCAAAACTCCTGCATATGACGCTTTGTTTTTACAAAATTCGGAATTTTCGATGCAAAAAAAATTGAGAATAAATCACAGATATATACCCTTCAAAATGATATATAAATTATTAAAACCAAAAACCGCGTTCTATTGTAAATCCCCATTTTAAATTATACACTCAATAAAATCTTTACTTTCTTTGGAAGTGGACAAAAGTTATAACTCGAATTGTGTCCAATATATTTTGATTGATACTATTTATGTGAAACTGGCTTTTCTACACTTTTATCAATAAAACCAAAGAATCGACCACCTTTGAAGTTTATAATGATATTAGATGTGCATTATCTGAAATTTGTCCTAACATTAAAAATATTATAAACTAAAACTCAATTATAAATATTACTTATGGTGCTTCTTATCATTTGTTAACTCTTTAATTAGGATTTCTCATTCTGAATTATGTTTTTCTCAGTTTTAGTTTGCTTTTCTGAATTTAAATTTTTTATTTTTCAATATTATATTGAATTTCTTGAATTCAATTTGTATTTTCTTAATATTAATTTGATTTTCTCATTTTAAATATTGTCAAAAACGAATCTTGTCTTTTTAATTTTTTAAAATAATTATGAGGACCCAGAATATATATATGAATGTGGGTCTGCGGCAAATATTTTGAAGTATTGCAAACGGACGAAAACTATACACCCGCTTTTTTATGGTGGGAATTTTTGTTAGATTATTGGAAATATTTATATTTTTTCCCAAGACAATACAATATGGGGTATGAATTGCATGGGTACACGCAAAAAAAAAAAAATCTAAGAGCAACATATTGTGATAAGATTTATGATTGTAGTCCAAACATATTACGATCATTATAAGTATCATAAAATATCATAATATGTTCTGAAATAATCATATTATGATACAAATCCATCACAATATAATCCAAAGTAATCATATTATGATCCAAAGTAATCATATTATTATTAAAATTTAGTTTTTAAAATAATAAAATCAATTTTAATAGGTTTTATTTTTAAGGTACCAAATTCCCAATTAATATATTGATAAATTCACTGCAATTTATTTTTATTCGCGTAAGTTAAAGATATAAAGCGAATTAGAATTGGTAAACCATATTCATATTTATAATTGCGATGAAAATATAAAAGTTTATAATAACTGAAATATTGTTGAAATTAAATTAAAACAAAAATTGTATGGTTGCGACAACAATATAAGTTACAAAGAACATAGTATAGTTGTCGTAACCATGTCGAACCATGGCTTTTCTTTGCATGTTGTTTTTATTGAAATTTTATAGTTTTTTATGAAATTTTAACTTATTAAAATTGCCGGTATAAACGTGGCTGGTTATTCGGTACATATGGGGATACATTAGTAACATCTCAATGTGACTTATTTAAGAAATGTTTCAAGTAATAACAAATTCAAATCAAGATAATTTTTAAGAATTTAGTTAATTGACATCAAGAAATACACATTGATGCCTCCATTTTGTCCAAATATTTAAAGATTTCACTTTATTATTTTTCCAACAAACAAATTCACCCCTGTTTCAGTTTCTCTGCGGCACCATTATAAAAGTCAACAAATTTTTCTTTGATAAACTCAAATAACAACAACAATTAAATTATAAACAACAACAATGACAAGCAAGTAACAATGGTAACAAACTATTTGATCGCCCGACCGACAAACCGATCGACTTGTTGTCTTGACTGGGTCTGTGTATGTACGTTAGATACAAGTAATTTTTACTTCATTTGGGTTTATCTAAACTAGCATAACCCGGTGCACTTCGCTACCCCTACCCTAGTAAAATTAGAAAAATATGAATGGAAATACGAAAATAACACATACAAAATTTGAGAATCTCACAATTACAGTTCACTTGATAGTCGAAAATAACTAACTAATTTTGTATGGGAGATACCACTCCACTGCTTTGCTCCCACCCATTTTTAGATTCTTTTAGAATTATAGTTCTCCAGATATTAAAAATTAATTATTTACTTTGCGCCATAACCACTAATGCAATCCCGACCATTTTCAGCCAATCTGTGTAAAATGGTAAGAGATCTATGCGGACAATGTTTGAAGAACCTTGCAATTATTACTTTGTATGGGAGGTGACTCACATCCTTTTCCGACCTCTCCCATTTTGGGTGCTATGCCCTCTAATCTAATTCCGTCTATATTCAGCTAAACTCCGCACAGTAATAAGAAATTAATTCGCTAAAAGTTTAAACACTTTTACAATTATAGTTCTACAGATATTCGAAATTAATTATATACTTTGTACAGGGTGTGCCACGCCCACTATTCCAATCCCGAAGAATTTCAGCGAAACTATGAAAATTTATAAAAGAGCCATTTAGACTAAGTTTGAAGAATCTTGCAATTATATTTCACAAAATATTTAGAAATAACTATTTACTTTGTATGGGAGGCGACTCACCATTTATTCCGACCCGTCCCATTTTTCATTAAACTTCATGCAGTGATAAACCGTTGAAAATCGTTACAATTATAAAATAAATATTTACTTATCTACAATTACACATTTACCCCCATATGCATAAACAGTTTTTTAAATTTGTCAAAGGTTTATAAAACAAATTTTGTTTTATAAACCTTTGATAAATTTAAAAATTGTTTATGCATATGGGAGTTAGAAAATAAAAAAACACCTTCAAAATATATTTATTAAAGCGAATTTAAATTACTAAAGTCTTCTTCTTTGTTTTCTATAACAACTCTCACTTAAAACAGAGCGAAATCAATACTGTTTAATTGTTTTTCTTATTTATTTACAACAACATATTGCACAAACACGCATTGCTTTGTTTACTTTATTGCTTAAGGTTCACATGTACACGTTTTTGCATATGTGTTAGTAACATCTTTAAACGCTTATAACTCCTAAAAAACTGAACCGATTTCAATAAAATATATATTCTGCACTTCTGTGAATAAATCCCTTTAAAATGGTATATTTTTTGCCCAAATTGAATGTATAATGTGAGCGTAAAAGGGGTCTAAAGAAATCGACTTGCCTATTAATATTATGATACAAATTTTGTTCATCTGTGTTCTTTTTGTTGTTGGTACTCATTAAGGTGAAAGAGTCTTGTAGTAGTGGTTGTATGTAGTTGGATGCCATTGACAGGTAGAAAATTTATATCTTTTGTATTTCTTAAATGGTGTGTGCAAGTCAGTCAGTCACTATGGTGTATCTATTTACGAATTGAATCTACAAATATTTAATGCGTAAATTTGAAAAACTGGTTAAAGGTTGATCATCATACTTGTACGTCTGGGTGCTTAAATGCCGTGGTTCATTTTTGAATGTTACACTCTTTCAGGTCAATGGCTGATATGATCTGGGTAGCATTTTGCTGTTGTTTTATTGTTATTAAAATGCCGCTGATTTTATATTGGAGGCAGGTAAATTATTGAAAATTTAAATTTCGTTTTGTTGTAAAAGTTTTTACATGTTTTAATTGTTGGCGTTTTGGTAGATGATTTTTATAATATTAAATGTCAGTGTTATTTGCATAGATAATATATCAAGTATGTATGTATATTAGAGTGGTTCAAAATCAGTTTTATATTATTTTAAAACGTTATATTTGCTTTGTTTTTTCAGATTTCAAAAATATTTTTGTCAACAATTTAAACATTTTATATGTATGTAGCTGTCTTAAACAAATTTTTTGAATTGCTTTCCAGGATTTTATAAGGTAATCAAAACAAACAAAAAATAGATTAACACCTCTCATAAATACAGTTTCTCAATTTTAATAAAAAAGTCCATAATGTTATTATTCACTACATAAAAAATATTTGTAAGATTTTACAGAAAACGTTAATATTTTTACCGCCGACCTTTAAGATAAAATTTTAAAATATTTTGGATATTTTATTTAAATACATCGAAATATTCTATATGATACCTACATATATTTATAGCATTTCCAATTTAAGAATTGCGATTCAGTATTTCATACAGAATATATAAGGCAAATAGATCATATCAATAATGCCGTACGAGCTCATAAAAATATTAATATAATTTACTTATTTTGGTACATCTACAATCCAATGTTCTAAATATTTTAATTATGATTTACCTACGAGTCAAAATGACCCACAAACTGTATTATGGCTAAAGTTAAATTAAATTTTATTTTAATATTTCTCAGAATATGATAATTTTTTTCCTAAATTTCTTGTTCAAGTGGAAAGAGACACGTTAATGGTCTGGGGAATTTTTAATAACTTTAAGGGCCATTATTACAACTTGCCGTTATAGTTAAAGGTAACTTTAACTATAACGCCAAGTTGTAATAATGGCCCTAAAAATGTTTAATTAATTTTTGTGATTTTGTTATTTGTATCTCATTACAACGATAATTACGTACACATTTCGATTCTTTTGCATTCAATTGCAAAAGTAATTATTTAGTAGAAAACTTTTTTATAAAAACTGAAAAATTTGTTTTTTTTCGAATTTTAGCTATAATACAGTTTGTGGGTCATTTTGACCCAAAGAAGATATAGGGTTAAGGAATTCAATATCCTCAATATCACTTTCGACGGCCGTTTCAAAATCATATTCGCCATCACTTTCAACAACACTTTAATCTATAATAATATTTTGATTATTAATTACGAATTTCAGAAACAATACAATTTTATTATTACTTATTTAAATTTGGTATTATGAAAAGTTTAAACAATTGCAATAACAAAGCTACAAAGTGATTTTTGATAGCTATTTAGAGTGCCTAGATATGTTCAGATTGCATTGATACGTTCACAGGAGTTATACAGATTTACCGTAGCTACAACTTTGCTAAATATTGTTAGTGAAAAATTAGGAGTCCCTGGAAGTTATTCTAAAAAAAGTAAAAAAAAAATTCTTCCTATATTTTTCAACAAATGTGCACGAAAAAGCTATTTTTTGGAAATAAAATTTTATCAAAATTAATTTGGCGGACTCTGAGCTATATTATTGCCACATAAAGTTAAGCCGTATCACAAAGTCTGAATTAGCTGTTAACCAAAAACTGATGACACCTTTTTTAGAGGCCCCACTGATTTTCAGAAAATTTGGGGGCCCATAAAAAAAAATCGGTCACCAAAATGGACAAACTGAGTATAGGGTTTTACTACCATTTGGTAGTAGAGTCGAACCTATACTGTCATGATCATGTGTTTTTCCAAAAGTCTTCATTTGTTGCATAGTGTAATTTATGACTAAAATTTGTAACAAAAAATGTATTTAATATGTTGAAATTAACGTAAATCAATTAAATTTTGACTCTGATTGAAATATTAAGTAAATTATCTTCGATATATCGAGAGTCTATATTCAAAACCCCTTATCTTTGATTTTCACGAAAATTACTTTTTGATGGTAAAATGTTCAGTAAAACAGTCCTCATCTATGGTGTGAATTTCATAACAAACATAGTTATAGAGGGTTTTGAATATAGTTCCTCGATACGTTCAGTTTTAAAAATAACTTTTTATTGTTTTGGATAATATACTGCTAGACTGTTTTAGCAAAAGAACAATACGTAGTTGGAATCTTCATTAAAGCTAAAATTAAAAAAACCTACTTTATTTTAGGAAAAATTGCAATACTTTTTTTTATTTTTTCAATACACAAATTTTGTTATTATATAAATGGCATTAAAAATTATTTTATGGCTTTAAAATTTATATAGATTTCTTGTTTTTAGAGATTTTTTTTTTAAATTTTAAGAGCATATTTTATGTGCATAAAACACTTTTGTTAGAGCATGTTTCCCTGGTGATTAGAAAATATCTTGAAATTTGCTCAAAATTAAGTTTTCAAGTTTTTGTAAAAAATACAACTTTTATGAACAGTGTACCAATAAAAATCCCAATATTTATAATGCTGCTGTCAGTTTTGACCTATTTAGTTACTATGATGTTGCTACATCTCAGTAAGAAGTCCGCAATTACTTGGTCTTACCCTGCAATTTGTTTGTCCACTTTGTTCAAAGATTTCTTAACTTAATTTTTTTGCCTTCTAAGTTGTTTAATCCTCAATTTGGCTTTAGCTTAACTTTTAACTACCAACTATGTTGCTTTATTTAGTACTAACTTATTATATTCGTTCATTAATTTACATTCATAAATAAAATTTATTTTGGCCACACACAAACATTTCTCTTTCATGGTCATCATCATTAGAAATTTGAATCATCCATCATTGAGTGGTGCGCACAACTTGCAACACGATCAAAATCTTAAGTAATTTTTGATGTTTGGCCAGATTTACTTGTATTTTATTTAATCTTTCTATCCATTTTTAGTTTGCATCCAGTTTTTTGTTTGTTTGTCGCTTCAATTCACATGCAAACTAAACTTTAACTTTGAATTTTTGCCAACACGTACAAACATACATACGTTACGTAGTTAATGTTGATGATGGTCCGAGCAATTTAGAGAATGTTTGTGTGCAACTTAGTTTTTAACTCTTTTTCGCAAAAAATAAAAGAAAGAAAAATTAATGTGAAAATATTTTCTTTTCCACTTGATTAAAAATAATTAAATATAAATTACAATAATTACAAAGGCAGGCACGGCAATCTTTTGCCATTCCCCACTTGTATGCGCATTTAACACGTTAATGTGTTTTACTTAGAAGATTGTGATTGCAACTCTGCACACAAGGTATGTTTCATATTTTTAGGAACACTTGGTTTTTTTTAGAAGGTATCTTTGGTAGACTTATTCATCATTCCATTTACAATATCACTAGAGTTCCAAGCAGCGTTGCCGTTTTGTATAATTATAACCAAAATTTGCTGTATTTTTTCCTGATGTGTTTAATTTTGGTTACTTTTTCAATACAGTTTGTTATAGGCAGATTTTTGAATATTTAAATATAAGATAAATAAGTGAAATAAATAAAATAATTAAAATATATTTTAATTAGTGGTTACGTATTTTTCGTTAAATATTTTCCATTTGTGAATGAATCTACCTTAAAACTAATAATAATTTTACATCAGAGTTTTCATAAATAAATTATATCTATCGTAATTGACAATTCAAGCCCTTTAAAATGTTATCAAAACTTTTGAAGACGAATAATTATTTCGTTTTTCAAATGTGAAGAAAACACAAATACAAGGTATGGGTCTTTTTTGTCCTTCTCTTAAAAATTAGCAAAAAACACCATTAAAACAGGGATTTGAGGGGTTAAAATGTTCCGCAAAAATATGATCCGTAAAATTTTACTATAAGTCCCTAAATACACCAAAACGGAAAATTCAACCAGAAAGTCAGAAATAAGACACACCAAAAGAGAGCTTAGGGTTAATTTCGCATTTATTAAGAATTTTATTTTAAAGTACCCCAAAAATATAGCATGCGCACCCATTGAAGAACGCTTATAGCTGAAATATGCTGAACATTGTATGGTAATGAAGTGGAATTGCCTAGAGCTAAAAAAGATGTAATTAATCCAGTTCTCTTTTGTTGTGTCTTATTTCTGACTTTCTGGTTGAAATTTCCATTTTGGTGTATTTAGGGACTTATAGAAAAATTTCACAGATAATAGTTTTGCGGAACATTTTAACCCCTTAAATCCCTGTTTTAATGGTGTTTGTTGCTATTTTTTAAAAGAAAGACAAAAAAAGACCCATGCCTTGGGGATTTAGAGGGTTAACATATTCTACAAAAATGTTCTTCGTAACATTTTACATAAATTTGCTGAAAACATGTTCTTTAAAATAAAATTCTTAATAAATAAATAAATTAACCCTAGGCTCTCTTTTGTTATGTCTTATTTCTGGCTTTCTGGTTGAATTTTCCGTTTTGATGTATTCAGGGACTTATAGTAAAATTTGACGTATAATTTTTTTGTAGAACATTTTAAACCCTTAAATCCCTGTTTTAATGATGGTTTTTGCACTTTTCTAAAAGAAGGACACAAAAGGCCCATGCCTTGAGGATTTAGAGGGTTATTCTACAAAAATATTCTCCGTAACTTTTTACATAACTTTGCTGAACACATTTTATACCTGTATACTGTAAGGATCACATGGTTTCTTACGACAATTAACAATAAGAATGTGCCAGAGTTGGGAAACTCAAATGAAACTTAACTAAACTTTCAAAACGCCGATACACGTGACTTTTTTTTTTTGTCTCCTCTATCAAAATTTATTGGTCGGACCTTGTAATTTTGGTAAAAATTTGATTTTGTTGTATAGTGTTATAATCGATCATTTTATATTGAATAAGCTTCAAAATTGGTCAACAAGAAAATGTCCGCTTGTCTTTAAATAATATTTATTATACCCTCCACCACCATAAGTGGTGAATGAGGGTATATATAAGTTTGTCATTCCGTGTGTAACATTGAGAAATATTCATCTGAGACCCAACAAAGTATATATATTATTGATCCTTATGAAATTCTAAGCCGATTGAGCCATGTCCGTCTGTCTGTCCGTCTGTCCGTCTGTCCGTCTGTCCGTCTGTGTAAAACACGCTCACGTCCAAAATACGCAAACAAACTTAGTAGAGTTGCAAGAAAAATGTTTATTATTGTCCTAAGCAGTTTGGTATTGAAAATCACCGAAATCGGTACAGTGGAACCAAAGTTATGAATGAAAATGTGGGACAACCTCAAAAAAAAATTGATAATTTTCACATATTTTTGGACATTTTTTGTAAATATATTACAGCTAATATCATACAATTTTGCACTCGTTACTTTTATGATAAAAGGAGTAACTCTGGTGAAAATTATAAGAATCGGTCCATGATTTCTCCTAGCCCCCATACAAATTTCTTCCCGAAATATGGTTCTATGGTCTATAAATGCCTACAGAATAGGAATATCCACATAAAATTCAGCAAAAATAAGTTTCGTGGTAAAAGAAATTATACTACAAAATTTTTCGTGGATCGGCCCATATTTGACCATAGCCCCCATATAAAGTACACTTCCGAAAATCTCTTAAATAAGCATAAATGTCTTATAAATATCGCTATCAAGTTGAAATTCGACATGAATAATCCCCATATATACCAAAATCGCTGTACCTAATTCTATGAAGATCGGCCGATAATTGGTTATAGCTCCCATATAAGGACCACTTCCGAAAAACACATTAACCTATATAAATATCTAAAAAATATCAATATCAAAACAAAATTTCACACACATCCATAGTTTATATTTAGAAATCATACTACTGGATTTTGTGAATATCGGTCCATATTTGACCATAGCTCCCATATAAGGTCCACTTCCAAAAATCAGTTAAGTACTCATAAATCTCTTATAAATAAATTTATCATGCTAAAATTCTACAAAAATAATACGCATATATATAGATATCACTGTACCAAATTTTATGCAGATTGGCCGATAATTGGTCATAGCTCCCCTATAAGGCCCATTTCCGAAAAAAGATATTAACCTTAAAAAATATTAAAAACATATCGATATCAAAATGAAATTACGCACAGATCCAGTAATTTGAATCCAGTAATCATACTTCTGGATTTTGTGAATATCGGTCCATATTTAACCATAGCTCCCATATAAGGTCCACTCCCGAAAATCACTAAAATCCTCATAAATTTCTTGCAAATATAGTTATCAGGTTGAAATTCAAAACAAATTTATTCAATATATACAAAAATCGATGTGCCAAATTTTATGATGATAGGCCCATAATTGGTCATAACCTCCATATAAGAACTTCTTCAGGAAAACACATTACCCTGCACAAATATCCATAAAAATCTACACTACTACAAGATTTTTTAAATATTGGTGCATAATTCGGCATAGCTCCCACATAAGGTCCACTCTTGTTAATAGCGTTGTTTATATGAAATTCTACAAAAATAACCCTTAAATACTTAGGACCATAATAGGTCATAGCATCACCAAAATAGTACACAGATCAGTAATTTATATTCAAAAATCATAATACTGAATTTTGTGAATATTGGTCCATAATTGGCCACAGCTCTCATATAAATACATAAAAATCACGTAAAAATATTTTATGACAATCGAATCATAATAGGTCATAGCTCCCGCATAAGTCCCACAACCAAATATTTTGAAATTTGACCACATATATTTGTATACCCTTTTTATACCCTCCACCACCATAAGTGGTGAATGAGGGTATATATAAGTTTGTCATTCCGTGTGTAACATTGAGAAATATTCATCTGAGACCCAACAAAGTATATATATTATTGATCCTTATGAAATTCTAAGTCGATTGAGCCATGTCCGTCTGTCTGTCCGTCTGTCCGTCTGTGTAAAACACGCTCACGTCCAAAATACGCAAACAAACTTAGTAGAGTTACAAGAAAAATGTTTATTATTGTCCTAAGCAGTTTGGTATTGAAAATCAGCGAAATCGGTACAGTGGAACCAAAGTTATGAATGAAAATGTGGGACAACCTCAAAAAAAAATTAATAATTTTCACATATTTTTGGACATTTTTTGTAAATATATTGCAGCTAATATCATAAAATTTTGCACTCGTTACTTTTATGATAAACGGAGTAACTCTGGTGAAAATTATAAGAATCGGTCCATGATTTCTCCTAGCCCCCATACAAATTTTTTCCCGAAATATGGTTCTATGGTCTATAAATGCCTACAGAATAGGAATATCCACATAAAATTCAGCAAAAATAAGTCTCGTGGTAAAAGAAATTATATTACAAAATTGTTCGTGGATCGGCCCATATTTGACCATAGCCCCCATATAAAGTACACTTCCGAAAATCTCTTAAATAAGCATAAATGTCTTATAAATATCGCTATCAAGTTGAAATTCGACATGAATAATCCCCATATATACCAAAATCGCTGTACCTAATTATATGAAGATCGGCCGATAATTGGTTATAGCTCCCATATAAGGACCACTTCCGAAAAACACAATAACCTACATAAATATCTAAAAAATATCAATATCAAAACAAAATTTCACACAGATCCGTAATTTATATTTAGAAATCATACTACTGGATTTTGTGAATATCGGTCCATATTTGACCATAGCTCCCATATAAGGTCCACTTCCGAAAATCAGTTAAGTACTCATATATCTCTTATAAATATCTTTATCATGCTAAAATTCGACAAAAATTATACTCATATATATAGATATCACTGTACTAAATTTTATACAGATTGGCCGATAATTGGTCATAGCTCCCCTATAAGGCCCATTTCCGAAAAAAGATATTAACCTTAAAAAGTATTATAAATATATCGATATCAAAATGAAATTACGCACAGATCCAGTAATTTGAATCCAGTAATCATACTTCTGGATTTTGTGAATATCGGTCCATATTTACCATAGCTCCCATATAAGGTCCACTCCCGAAAATCACTAATATCCTCATACATGTCTTACAAATATAGTTATCAGGTTGAAATTCAAAACAAATTTATTCAATATATACAAAAATCGATGTACCAAATTTTATGATGATAGGCCCATAATTGGTCATAACCTCCATATAAGAACTTCTTCAGGAAAACACATTACCCGGCACAAATATCCATAAAAATCTACAATCAACCAAAATTTTACACCGATGAGTAATTTGTATCCAAGAATCGTACTACAAGATTTTTTAAATATTGGTGCATAATTCGGCATAGATCCCACATATGATCCACTCTTGTTAATAGCGTTGTTTATATGAAATTCTACCAAAATAGCCCTTAAATACTTAGGACTATAATAGGTCATAGCATCCATATATTAAACCAAAATAGTACACAGATCAGTAATTTGTATTCAAAAATCATAATACTGAATTTTGTGAATATTGGTCCATAATTGGCCACAGCTCTCATATAAATACATAAAAATCACGTAAAAATATTTTATGACAATCGAATCATAATAGGTCATAGCTCCCGCATAAGTCCCACAACCAAATATTTTGAAATTTGTCTAAATATATTTGTATACCCTTTTTTATACTCTGTTTCTTCACTTGAGGTTAAAAGGGAGAAATGTTGAGGTCCAGACTTAAACTCGACAACACTTCCCCTTTGCGCATGTGAAATTTCATTAAAATCGGACTAAGGGTTTAGAAGTTACAGATTTGTTTCCCTCTTTTTTTTTCTCATACCACTGTGCGCCACTTTGACACTCAGATATTGTAGATCGTTTAACCCAGTTCCAACAAACTGTTTACGGTTACCTATGTAAGAAAATAATAATGTACACGAAGATTTAGAAAAATTAAATTTAGACGACAATTTCTCAATTAAAACACAATAATTAACTGTGTCAAACGTTCTAATAGGAATTTCAGTTATAAATTGCTGAATTAGATACAATTTTTTGTACATTTGAAATAAAATATCTTCTGCGTAAACTAGTCTTTCTAACAATTATTATATTATTTCAGCTTTTATACCATCATATTTAGGTGGAGGGTATTTAAGATTCGGCACGGCCGAATATAGTACTCTTACTTGTTTTTAATATTTAGTTAGCTAGAATCATACTTTGACATTTGTTTAGATGTATTAAATTAAAGACACTCTTATAAAAACTTCCAATATCATATATCACAAATGCATGCCTGTATAAATTGTACGTTTCCAATAATTTTTTTGGTCACTTTTTTACATTTTGTTTATTTTTCTAAACAAACTTGGTTCAAAGTTAGTATCATCTTGAATTTTGAGGCTTTTCGGTGACTTCTTCTGCAGACAGATGCACGAAAAGCCACCGACATTTCTTTTGAATAATCGATATTTCCATTTATTTTATTTTAATATAACTTAAATTTAGTTTCATACTTAAACAAATTTATTTAATTTCGTAATACTTACTGGAAATTATTTCCCGTGGTAGTAAATGTGTAACCTAAATAATTTTTGAATACCTATGTGAGAATAACTAAGTTTATCCAAGTTAAGCCAATCCAATCTAAGAATCGCACATGAATCTACACATTGTAATAACAAATAATAACAAATCATACACCCTAACCACAAAAGCCGATTTTAAGTCCATAAAGTTGATTTTGAAAGCTTTTTTTAAATTTTTTCGTATGAAAAAAAATGAAAACTTCTATTGTAAAATAAAGTCGACTTTACTAGGCTGATAGTTTTTACTCCTAAGTCATAATATTGTCCTAAATTCCTAAAAGGGTGCACTTTTCGCCAAGTGGCCCAATATTGATTAAAATAGATTTAACAATTTAGAAAAAGTATGAATCCAAGAATAATTAAATGTTAAATAAAGGTGTTCAAATGTATACAAAATATTATTGAAATGTTGGATTATTATAAAAAAAAACTAAAATGTTCTTATAATTTTGAAATATGTATTTATAAATATATTTTTAACATAAATTTACAATAATAACAAAATTAGAAATTTCATAATTTAAATAAAAATGAACGTTCTTATAAATATGAAACATACTTTATTTTGTGTGTTTTGTATGTATATGAGAATGTGTGAATAAATTCAAATATTCGTTTGATTAGATTAATGAACACTGGCTAATTAATTTTTGATTACTGCCATCTGGCAAAGGAAATATTATTTATAGTTAGACTTGAGTTTAAAGGATAAATGAGTATACAAGCATTAGATGGAAGTATGTTAAACCAAAGTAACAGGATGTAGATTATCTACATATTACTGTATTTAGTGATGCATCTACATATTTCCAGAATCGAAATTCAGTCAGCGAAAACATATAGTTTTTAGATATGATATGAGAGGTATTTATAGATTATGGTTATCGAAATCTGTAAGCATCATACATATGTATGTATTACAATATTGCTTCATCTAGTATATTTCAAGGAATGAAAATTTGAGCCAAATCGAAGGTAAGATGAAGTTTGGAAATGAGTTTACAAAGGGGAAATTTTAATTGAGGGGCTTAGAGCACAAGGGGTTCAAGTGCCTTTTTTTCTAAAATTGAGTTAACATATCGCACTGGTTCCTCTAAAGAGCGTCAACTCAAAATTTTAAAATGATCTGTAGAAGCAAAAAACTATTTTATTTTCAATACATTACAATGAAACAACTTTACGGATACAACTGCATTTTTTGGCGAAAGAGTAGAGAAAATGATAACAGAATTTTACAGTGGGTAGATATGACCACTGCACATCGATTTCTTGCAAAAAGTGAAAATTGAAAAATTTTGAGTTGACGGTCTTTAGAGGAACCAGTGCGATATCGAGTCAGTAAATGAAGTTCAGAGAAGTTCACAGCACAAGAGTTGAATGTGGGATTCTCATCCGTTAGCGAGATATGGCGACCAATTCTAGCACTTGTAATTAAAATACCAGTTTTGCTTGGAGCACAAGCTCTAAACAAATATTAAAATTAATATATGTACCTCAATTAGGAGAAGCTTGTGGCAAATTCAAATAAAAAATTTCCTGTAACATCAATGCAAAATGAGGTCTTTATAACTCTAGAACCCATCCAAAGACTTTTTAGAAACAGTCTACCGGGCATCCGAAAAATGCAATGGTAAAACTTTGAGCATGATGACCCTTCCCAGCAAAAAATGGCAATGTCGGCCCCTCTCTGATTACGTAAGTCTAAAAGAGACCCCCGCCATTTTCGGCTGATGGTGATGTGATCAATTTGATTTTCGGTCACATGGTCAGATGAAATCCAAGTAACCTTGTGAATTCTCTTGTGAGGAAATAGTGTGCCACCAATGACGAGAGAATTTGTAGTACACATTTCAGTAAATAGTTCGCCATTTTCCGACATTCTCCCTAAGCCATGTTTGCCCATCGTACTCTCCATATTGTAGTTTTCAGCACCAACTTGCGCGTTGAAATCGCTTATCACCATTAGTATATCCCCGCGATTAACAGTAGCTAAAACCCTTTCAAGTTGACTATAGAATGCATCCTTTATTGGTCTTTCCGATGTTTCAGTAGGAGCGTAGCACGCAAGTTAGTCTTCTAGCTCTGGTGTTAAATGTGGCAGTTATTATTCGATCCGAGCATGGTTTCCAGCTCACAAGTGCTCGACGTGTTTCCTTCGAGAGTAAAAACCCTACACTACTTGCGCTAACTTCGTCTGCTCTTCTTCCAGAGTACAGCAGTGTTAGACCATTACTGGTCATGTGTTCTCCTGAATCCGACCAACGCAGCTCGCTAATGCCAAGTAGTGCCAGTTTATAATTTTCGAACTCCTTACATAGTTGTTCCAATCGGGATGGGTGTAAAAGCGTCCTTACGTTCCATATTCCTATTCGTGTCCGTTTCTTCATGCCAAAGTACGTCAACTTATCCGGTTGTAATTTACTTTCTTCATTCGTTACGGTTTCATTAATCATTTTATTGGGCTAAAGCATCCTAGACTGGTGCTAGGGCTGCTAGCTAAGCCTACCAGACAGGCACGGAGAACATCCGAACACATTTATATAGCGAGCCGCTTGATGCAAGAACAGACATCCGCTTGCAGATGTACCAAATCGGCGACACCCGGCAGTAGCTATTGGCTTTGAATGGCGCCAATGACTCGCCATGTCATTTCGAGTATCATTGACACTCAGAATTTAGTTGGAGATCGGTGCAACCCTATATCCCTCTGAGACTCTACTCTCGGAACCGCAGATAATAAAATCGGACACCAACATAGAGGTAGTGTCCGAATTATTATCCGCAATAGGGCGGAACATGATAAATTTAAAATAACCGTAGTTTTAAAATTGTCCCGCAAACATTTTTTAAATCTTTATATTTTTGCAATTTATATCAATAATAAACAAGGAATGTTTTGATAACAAATTAAAAAATCTTGAAGTTATTTTAGTTTTCTTAACTAAATTATTAAAGTAATTTGAGTCACCTTTTTTACCATTGCGACAATCATTTAAATGATTACACTGGTCCATAATATAACACAACAACTTGTAATCATTTAAAAAAAAATAAAATCATTTAATAAAAAATATTACAACCATATTTTTGATCTGTATTTTGGGTTGTTTTTAGAAGTTAGAGATTAATCTTTTTTTCAAACGTTTTAGGATTCTTCACATTTTATTTTTTGGTATTTATGTATGTAAGTATTTTTTTCAATATATTTATTATTATTCTTATACTTGTGAGATTTGTTAAATATATTTTATCCTTTAAAAACTGTATTTATGTCAATCTTGTAACTCTACCGGATGAGTGAAACTGTCAAACATTTCTTAACCATTTCCCAATGAAAGTGAGAGCTCTTGTCATAAATCTCATCACTTTTCATTTCACTCACACTTTGAGCCTGGGAAAGTAAGTGAGATAAGGTGACCTGTCTATATATAGAATTTACATACAGACCGCCTACAAACAATTGACTTAAATCCAACTAATCCTCCAGGTTGTCCTTGATATTTTATGATGAACGTAAATATAGGCAAGTATGTTAGTTTATGTAAAATAAAAACAAAAGCAAATATTTACTTTAGATGTGATCCAGCCATAAAAATAAACAAAAGAAGAGTAAAAGTTAATCTCTTCCCAGTTAAATCCTTTTTGCAATTTGCTCTACATTCATTACACATACGCATGCTGTTTAAATGCTTCTGCCATCGGACGCAGCCAGACTCATTGTTGTGTGTCATAAAAGTCAAAGAAGTCAACCGTTTTGCATTGTATTGATTTGTTTTTACATTTTCGTCCTTTGAGATACCTTGCCTGTGTTTGTTTGTTTTAAAATCACTGTTTGGATTTTGGGCTGTTCAACACATTTCCGCATAATTTTATTGCATGTTTCTATTGTCCTTTTAGTCTGTTTGTTTTTACAATTTGCCGCTTTATTTTTGTCGCAACAATTGAATTTGATTTATGGGATTTGCATACGTATGTATGTTAGAGCCGTTTACTAAAATAGCCACTTACTACACATTTCATTAGATGGTCTTGCAGAGGGACTAGTATGTTTGGACATGTGTGTAAAAGTGCGTTCAGAAGTTATTGCGGCTTGTGAACGGTCATGGACTAATTTCACTTTCAGTTTTGTTCGAACGTTTTAGAGTGCAACATGTTAAATTGGAAAATTCTATTAAATGTAAGTAAAAAATTATTTAAGTTTATTCAAGTAAAACTATAGAAATATTCATTATTTATTGCAAGAAATCCTTCATTGATTCCATATTTTTAGTGTGACTACAAAATTAGTGAAAATATTTAAATGTTTAATACAAAATTTTAAAATGTGTAAATGATACTGTCAATCGAAATAAAAATTTATCACAGTACAAATATGTACTTTAAAGATCTGGAGTTACTCAAAAACTGTATGAGTTGTCTTTGCGCTCATTATCCAAAAAAAAATAACCAAAGACTCTAAATTCAGGCTAGGATGGAGGAGGTGTGATGAGTTTTTTATCAAGACACATTCTCTATAAGTTACTTTAAAATATAAACATAGCTTCGGCGGTCACTACACCACATATTTTTCCTCTACAATCCATCATACTTTTCATTAAAACTTTTAATCCAACCTTTGTAAAGCATGTCAGTTATAATGTATAATATAAATTATGATCTTTTGTTGTTAATGTGATTAAAATGAGTGACCAGAAAAAAGTGCGTACTAAAATTATTAAATATTTTCAACAAAACCCAACAAAATGTTGACCAAACAATCAAAGGTCAGCCGTCAAACTGTTTCCAATGTTATTAAACAGTATCAGGAGAACTTGTCCGTTGATAGAAAACCTGGGTTAGGTTGAAGGAATGGTCCACATGATGTTTCTAAAGCATATAAATGGATTTTATATGCATTTTTTAAAGAGCTCCCAACACATCCGGTAGGAAAGCAGTCGGGTTAGCTCAGTACTCGGACTATATTGTACGAAAAGTTAAAGTCAATGCAGGTTTAAAAACATACAAGGCTCAAAAAGCTCCTGACAGGAACTCTGCTGAAAATTTAGTGGCCAAAAACAGAAATTGAAGTCAAATTTTATAAAAAAAAGATATACCTGCTGCTTATGCTCTTGAAATTTTTTCGCAGTTTCCGGGTAAATATTTTTATGTTGCTGATGCTCGAGGGAATGTTGTAGAAAATTTTAGGACCCAAAAACGGAAAATTTTCCCAAAAAGTTCGTGGTATGTTACATATGTACATTTGTTACAAAAGGATCTATAAATATCGAAATTTATATTAAGGAATGTTTACTTAAAAGGATGCTTCCATTCATAAACATTATCACAGATCATCAATTCGGATTCCATAAGCAACATGGAATAATTGAGCAAGCTAACCGCATAACTGGAGATCAGTGTTGCCAATTTAGCCCTTTTTGGGCTAAATTTAGCCCTTTTCAATCTTGTTTAGCCACAAAAAAATTAATTTAGCCTTTTTTCTAGCCTTTTTTATTTTCATTTAGCCATATAAATATATAATGAAAATTATATATTTACTCTAATGATCTGAAATTTTTTCTGTTGAAAATTAGTAAAATCAGTTCAAAAAAATTGGCAGCGATATTATGTCAAAAATTAACTAAAAATGTTGAACCAGTAAACAATTTAAGCACATACAAATGGTTGGACCTTCCATACATTAAAAACATGCCATAACTAATCTAGAGAAAATTTACGTTATTTAAATAAAAATTGTTAATAAATATGTTAATGTTTATAAAATCATATATAGGGTTAAAGAGAATACTTTTAACTTTATCTGGGCGATGTATTGACGTAAATATAGTACTTTAACAAATATTTTATAACACATGACATGAGTATACCGTTTTCAAAGACTACAATCCAACCAATTTAGAAAGAAGAATTCAGTTCATTATCGATAATAATTTAGGTATGATCATTTTTATCTGATCAAATATAGAAAATTAACTTTTTCCAAATTTAAATTAAATATTTATGTTTACATATTTTGGCTACCTTAGTTTTGATATGTTTACTAACTAATGGCAAAATTTATGTTTTTGCCAATGAAAATCAATTCTGTCCGGCGACGTGAGACATATTTGCCATATATTCACTTATCAAAATATTCTCCATCGAAGTTATCACAAAGGATTACTTTATACATAATTTGTCTTTCATATTAATAAATTTGCATAGGAGCATTTTGCAGGCCAGGTGATAAATACGAGGCTTTAAAAATATCGGCATATGATATACGTGTTTTAAGTTATTTTAAAGTTAAGGATCAACATACAGGAATAAATATTCTTATTTTCTTGCATTTGAACGTGTGTTATATTTATACATTTTTGTTTGTCTATTCGGCATAGCCAAATGTAACATTCTAAGTTGTTTTTTGTGTCAAATGTATGTATTTTTTTTTAATTAAAAATTTTAGCCCTTTTTTAGCCTTTTTTTCTAAGTATTTAGCCCTTTTTGTTCACCATGAATTGGCAACACTGCTGGAGATATACGAAAATCTTTCTAACTAAAAAAGTGCTGTTCGGCAATATTTCTAGATGTTGCCTAGGTTTTTGACAAGGTTTGGCAAAAGACTAAATGCCTACTGCCTTCTAGTCTTACTTATCTGATCGCTTGTTTATAATAAAATGCTGCGATTATGTGACAAGCGACTATGCGATCAATGCTAGTGTACATCAGGGAAGTGTTCTACGACCAACCCTGTACCTATTGTACACCTCTGATTTTCCCGTTTCCGAAGAATTAACCATTTCCACATTTGCAGATGACACTGCAATTGGACTTAAATGTAGCATCTAGAAATCATGATAATTATCTCAGGCACGTGGAGACGTGGTTGAATAACATAACGTTTTCACTCAGGAGAGGAAGTTGTCCACCAGTGACACTAAACCGTGTGAACATCCCACAGTCTGATCGCGTCACATACCTTGACATTCATTCAGATAGACATCTTACTTTGCGTCGCGACGCGTCGGCACATAGAAGCCAAGCGGCTCCACATGAAACTAAAAACTTCTAATTTACACTAATTTACCATCATTCGAAATTGAGCCTTAACTGCAAAGTCATCCTATATAAGACAGTCTTAAAACCAATTTGGACATATGGAATCCAATTATGGGGTACAGCAAGTAATAGCAGTATAGATCTCATACAGAGGGCACAATCCAAAATTCTTAGAACCATGACGGGAGCGCCATGGTACATAATAAATGGGTACATTCACAGAGACTTAGATGTACGTTTGGTCAAGGATGAATTTAGAAATACTCGTGAAGCTAATTTGTCAAAATTACATCATCATCCGAACCCGCTCACAAGGCTACTTACAATAACCCAGATCAAGGCTGTGTAGACCTGACTTACCACGCATCTAATATATCAAATATGTTTCTCCACTGAGAGAACAATAATTGTTTAGTTATAAGATTTAATTACTTATTGTAAGGCCTAGACATTAAAGACAGGAACAATATTATAATAAACTTTAAAAAAAGTATGGTAGATTTTAAACGGAGATGGACTACCTGTTCGAACAAAATGACAGAAAGCTCAATAAAAACCTTAATGGAAGGTTCCGGGAAAAGTTCATAAATTCAACACTAGTGATTAAAACTTCAACAATTTTTTTGTTTTATAAATTCAGCCTAAAACATATTAATTAAATTAAGCAATTAAATATAGACGTTTAAAATATTATTTTTGCCCTTAAAATGTTGTAATAAACTGTAAAAACCTTCACATAGTAAAATTTTAGTGTTTTCTCCTATACTGATCACCAGGGAAACCTGAAATATGCTCTAAAAAAGCGTTTTAAGCGCTTTAAATATGCAGTAAAAACTTTAAAATATGCTCTTAAAATTTAAAAAATATGCTCTTAAAAAATACAATACAATTCATTTCTAAATAGGTAAAGTAACATAAAATAAATAAAAATAACAAGCACTAAAACAAGTATAACAAAAAATAAAAACAATAAGCTATGAAAAGGCCTCGAGATGTATTTTTTGATGATATTTTATATAAATATAAAGTCACTTCTTCAATTAAGGTTATTATTGCAATAAATTACAAAATATTGACTTAAATTTTCAAATAAAAATCGTTGTCTATTGGATCTGAAAACATTTTTATACATAGAAAATGTTCTTTCGACATCAACTGATGTTATAGGACCAAATTTAAAAGACAATCACCCTTATCGTGGTTGGCGTAAACGTCATACGTCTACGACAGTTTAGTACTAGATTAAAGAAACAGTTTGCATTTTATCTTTAATCTATTACGAAACAGTCGTAGGCGTAAGACGTTTACGCCAACCACAATAAGGGTGAATAATATTTCTTTAACACTTAGAACGGTTAAGTTTGAATTAGAACTAAAATTTGCTTATTTTATATTAAAAAAAGCAACCTATTTTTCAATTTTGAATTTTAAACAAAGGAACGCAATAGCGAAAAATAAGTAAGACAAAATTAGTTTTTGATAAAGTCAAAATATGCTATTAAACAGTAAAATATGCGCTAAAAACGCAAAATATGACATAAATATGCTCTTAAAACAAATATATGCAAAAAAAATTAATTTAATGGTAAAATAAGCAAAATATGCATTTTAAATAGTTGTGAAACGTGTAAATATCTTATCCATGTGCTCATTAGACTCACCAGAAAAAATATGCATTTGCATATTTTGGTTTCCCTGCTGATCACCTTGAAAAAAGTTTTAAGGTTTTTTGTGGAATAGCTCATATATTAAATTTTATGTAGTTATTTTGTTTTGTTGGAGTCCATAGATTGATTTGTTTTAGTGAAGAAACTGTATTCTTAAAGTTACATTTTCAAAACGTCATACATATGTATTTTATTTTAAAACTAATTTTTAAAATTGTTTATTTTATTAGAAAGATATGATATTTACCCTTGAACAAGATTTGTAAAAATTGGTTGGAAAATGGCTGAAATACTTTAGTTTAAAATCAGGATTCTCCCCAACTAAAGCATAATACTGTCAGCTATGATTTTTTTTTAAAAAAACTCACACATTTAATGACATATTTTTATTTGTTCTTAAGTACTATTTTGAAAAGTAAATATTTTAAGCAATTTCATTAATGTAAGTTAGTTATAGTATGCCTTCCAAAATTCAGCCTGCTATTGATGCGAAAGGAGGAGGACATACGAAGTACTAAAAAAAGTAAATTCTGCATCCAAGTGTGTAAATGAATTGCAGTTAAGTATTTATTTTAAATATATGAAGTATAATTAAATTTATACTTATGTATATTATTTCGTACGCAAGCTAACGAATAAATAGTATTATAGCAAATAGTATTGAAAAAGTAGATTTAAATAGCATATTCAATGTTTTCTTATTATTATTTTTTTTGTGGACTTAGCACTTTTGCGTATCACTGAAAAATCATCAAAATAACAAAAAAACGAAATTTTTTATTGCAAAATATGTATCTTATGTTTTACTATCATTCTGCATCAAAATCTTAATTTCAATCAAAAGTGGACTTGTTACGTTTGCGTATTAAGCTAACGATTTATTTAGTTCAAAAATATTCTTAATAAATATTGTTTAAAAATCCACCCATCATTTACTAATTTCTGTCTCACGCCTTACAGGTTTTGGTCAATTTAACAAATTTATTATTTTTACTAAAAATGTTTATTGAATTCTCTAATAATTTAGTTGTATATTAATCTACTTTTCTTGCCTCTATTTCCAACAAACCACTGAAGTGACTAGTTCTGAGTAGATTCCTTCCTTCTAGGATTTGGAAAGTATTAAAAACGATTATTTTGATAATTTTTAATTTTATTTTCAATAAAACCAACAACTTATCTAATTAATACATTTTTATTTTCAATAGAACTAAAGAAATGTTATAAAACATTGTGACTTTTTGTTTACTGAATTGTTTAATAATTTGTCAAAATATTTATGCGATAATTTATTTAAACTGTTTAAAGTGAAAAAGATACTAAAAATAAAAATAATAAATTGTTGAAAATGCGAGCAAACAACATTAATCAATAATTTTTAAAGCGAAAATACCACAGCGCACCTGTTGCTTAAAGAAATTATTGAAAGATGAACAAAAAAGTAACAAAAATATTAATAGAAATACGAAAAGAAGAAAAGAAAAACTATAAATAAAATTAATAACCACTGAACAGCAAGAACGTCTCAAGTAAAATTATGTGAACGAATTCTTTACTACACATACTTGTAAGTATTTCAAGGATAATTAATGATTCGCGATCAATGCAACAGAGTTCGATCGATTGATAGGTTTTTTATATGTATCTTGTATTTATGTGCATATGTATAAGAAAGTGAACACAAAGTTGCTTGTGGGCATAATTTTATGGATGTCTGATATTGTTGTTGTTGCTACAAGGTGGAACTGGTAGGCAGGAAATCAGCAAGTAGGAGAGGAGTTTATGAACTGGTAGAGACACAGTGCGGTGAGGGGCGTTTGCTGTTCTTACTGCTATTATGATCGTCATCATGATCATCACCATCATCATAAAAAGTAGTGTAAAAGTTAATGATCGTATATTGGTTGTAGTTGTTTTTTTGCTGGTAGCATGAGGCGTTTAGCGTTAAGCGTCAAATCAATCGATCTGTCATTTGTTACTTACCACTTATTCTTTTTTCCAATATTTTGTTCGCATTTAGCCTTTGGTTTCGTTTGCCACTGCAACTTGAAAACATAAATTGTTTAGCACATCATTTATCAAAAGTAATAAGAGGGCAAACAACAATATCATACACACAAAAAGATTTCATTTATACACAAAAAATAAAGATTAAAATAAAATAGGTATTTGTAAAACATTGTATTGTATCAATATATGATTTTTAAGTGTTTGGAATGTTGTTTTTAGTTTTAACTGAAATGGTAAACTTTTGGCCCACATACAATTTTTGCTTTAAAATGTATGAATTAAATTTATATAACTGCATTAATAAGCAGAAAGTAATAGCAGTAAGGAGTATATCATTATCTCATCCATTATTAAGTAAGGAATATCGGTTATTTTCTGCATTACATAAATTGGAAAAATAACGATTACCTAGTAATGTGTTTGTTAATTCGCTTTAGAAGCGTCGAACCAAAAAAATAATTCCAGCTAAATTCAAAACTTAAGAACTTTTATTTTAATGTTGTTTTATAATTTATTATTATTTATATAATATTATTTACTGTTGAAATTAATTTTGCTAACATTTCTAACAAATGTTATTATAAGTTCATATTTTTTCTTCATAACTTAAAATCGCAATGATCTGATCTGAAGGACTAGGAATCTATCCCTAGCCATTTTTATCTTAGTCTCTGTAATCTAGAACAACTAAACAAAATGTGTTCTGTGTAATGTTTTCAGCTCATCAATATCCTCGCACATTCTACAAAATAATAAGTTACATGGATTAGAAGAAACACCAGTTTGGCCAAAATGTTAAAAATTTTGACCCCCTCTAACTCTGTGTTTTCTCCACCGATCTTGTTAAAAAATTGTGTTTGAATTGCTATCCTGTAGGACTAACTACGCAATTTTGAAGATATTTCGATAAAATTTGGTACACACTATTTATCGGCCCAAGGACGAAGCATATTAAAACTAGCCCCCTACAAATGTCCTTCCGAAATTGGACTTTATCGGTCATTAATGTTTAATTTATATAGGTATATAGTAGGGTGATCGATTCTTCAACATTTTTTAGAAACCGGTTTTCGATTTCTTCGAAAAATTGCAATTTAATATAAACCGGTTTCGGTTTCGATTTTTTTTAATAACCTGTTAACCGGTTTTTTGGAAAAATATTAAAACGCCTAGAAATAAGAAGAAAACAAGTTTTATTTATTAAAATAATAGTGATTAAAACCATATTGATTACTTCTTTTATACTTCACAGGTCTTCGGTTCAAAATTGACCCATTTTGAAATTAATATTTAATTTTTTCTAAAAGTGAGTGGTTGATATTTTATGAATTTTATTTCATTTCAAATGTCAACAACTATATTAGGTTTTTAGAAAAACAAATTGTCAAAAGAGTATCTATAAACTTGTTTGGACTTATGGTCTTTTGTTACGTACAATTAAGTTATATTTTTTCAGAGCTTTGGTAGCACTACAATATATCTTTGATAGCTCTAATAAATATATGACTCATTTCATCATACTTGCTGAACTACTGTTTTTCTTATCCTTCATTAGGTCTTCAGGTAAAATGTTGCATTTTTTTAAAAAAATGAGTGGTTGATATTTTTGATATATTATGACTTTAATTTAATTTCAAATATCAACAACAACTTTAGGTTTTTTTAAAAAAAATCTATTTCTATTTGGTGCAAATTTGACCCGAAGATCGTTAACGTCAGTAAATTTGAAGACCTTATGAAGGTAAAATAATCTCTTAGGAATAAGTAAAACACAGTTTAAATGCTTTGGAGTGTATCGATTTTTTTTTTGTTTTTATAAAACTAGACTTTGAAAATTATCTCTTACTTAGTGTATTTGTAGGACATATCGAGCCCTTAGCGCCAAATTATCGTAAGCGACATTTTCGAAATTTTTTTTTTATTGCAAAAATTAAAATTTTATGGACCAACTGATGTTTTAGCGTTCTCAGAATATCAAAATTGTTAATAACTTCAAAATTATAGGGGGTAAGATTTTATCGTAAGTCAATGTTTACATTTTACAGTAAACGAATTTTATCGTAAGCGACACATAGTGGTATAGAAAAAAAAGAGGGAAATAAATCTGTAACTTCTAAATGGTTAGATTGGTTTGAATGAAATTTCACATGCGCAAAGAAGAAGTGTTCTCGAGTATAAGTTCTGAACGTGGACCTCATTTGAACACCAGGGTCGCGACCAAGGGTCCTCAAAGTAGGACACCTCGGGTATATTACATTTTTAAAATGATCCTATTTCATCGTTTGTGTTCCGGTTTCAAAAAAATTACACACATTAAATCTTTTCATCGAGTGCTACAAAAGACCTAGTCGTAGCTATCAATTGTCTCTTATAGCTTAGGAGATATTCGCATTTGAAAATTAAATTTTCAACATTTTTACCCAATCTACTCCAGATAACAGCGTATCCAAAAATTTTCCGATTTTCTCTAGTTTTCCTTCATTGGGCTAACAACATATGTATGTGTCAAATAAGAAAAGAATTGTTTAAACAGAATGGCTAAGACCAAAGTTATATGCATTTGAATTCAAAAAATTTTGAAAAGCCGATTTTTCTCTAATTTTTTGGGAAAAAAGAACTTTTTTTCTTTTTAAGTTATCGCAAAAAATTTCTAAGAGGATGTATAAGGAATTTATACTTTCTGAAAGCTAAGTTTTCACAAAATATTTTGAATGAAAAAAATATTAAATATTTTTGTTACCGAGGGACCAGGTCCATTTAAAAAACACTTATTTTTTATGTAAAATTAAATTTTAGGCCAAAAATTCTCAAATCGCATATTCGATATCAAAATATAATAACCGATTTTAGCCTTTAACTTATGAGGTGGTGGTAAATTTTACACCCTCTCTTCATTTTTTTAAAGTTTTATCAAAAAAGCTTGCGAAGTAAAGTGCCTGCATTTTTGTTTAAAATAACATTTTGCATTCTTTTTTTAATTTTTTTAAATTAAAATTGTTGTATCTTATTGTTAAAAAGCAAATATTAACGAAAAAATGTTTTTTATAATAAAATTTTTTGCAAAAATTATAAGGTGTAAAAATTACACCACATCTGTGACTATGTCAAAAATTTTCACGTCATAAGTTAAAGGTTAGATGGCCCAATATGCTTTTAATTATTTTGTAAAGGATTCCGATAACTCCGACCCTGGTATGGATATTATAGCCAAAAAACTAAAAATTTACATTTTTGGGATTTTTCAACACTTTTTTGGGAATTGCGGGATTGCTGATAATACATTTCAAAATTCGTTTTTATTTTTCCATTTTAAATAGAAAATTTTACATAACTGTTAAATTTCATTAAAAACTAGTCATAAATAAATATTTTATTTCAATTCGAAAAATTTGTATCTATGTAAAAATTCAATAAAAAATATTTTTTGTCATATTTTTCAATAAAGTATTCCAAGAATTTTTAATTGTCAAAAGTTATAAATATTTTTGAAAAATAGACAAATAGCTTGAACGAAATTATAATATATCGCATCATAAAATTTTTAATTCTATGTATAAATTTCAAAATAATCGAAAAAACCTTCTCCTGTAAAATTTGTGTTTTGTCGCTTACGATAATTTGGCGCTAAGGGCTCGATATAGAAAACAAAGCATTTACTAAGTTTTCAGGCTTTCCAGATCACTTGTGACATTTTCTAAATATAAAAAGTCTTCTAAAATAGTTGAAGTTTTTGTTTTAATTTTTTTTCGATTTTGAATATTTTTTAAAGTTTTTAATACACTAAAACTCATAAAAACACACTTTTAGAAAAAACCGGCTATTCGTGGAGAAAAACCCTGTTTCTTTGATATACGAAATTTGAGCTTTTCAAAAAAACCGAAACCGGGCCGATCACCCTAGTATATAGATATATCACTCAAAATAAGTTCTATATATATGGAATTCATGTCACATAATTTTATGATAATCGGACCATAATTAGTCGTAGCTCCCATATAAGGTTCACTTCCGAAAATAACTTTAACGTGCATAAATCTTTTACACATAAAATTCAACAGAAATAACTTTCATATAGGCATAAATCACACGACCTAATTTGATGTCGATCGGACCATAATTTGTAAGCTCCCTCTACGAATCATTCACGAAAATAAATTAAATTTTAAAAGAAAAATATTAATTAATTTCTTATATATAATTTCAATTATATATAACATTTTAATCGCTTATCCAATTTTTATAACAATGAAAGTTTGTGTCTGAATTACTAACCAATAGGACTAACCTTGGTGCACATTTCATCCCGATTGGAAGTAGGGTTGCCAAATGTCCCGATTTTCGAGGGATTGTCCTTTTGGATTTTCCAAATCTAATAACTACTTATTTCATATCTAGTTTTAAAGAACATAATTATGTTGAAAATGTATAAAAAAAATTCAAACAATTAAGTGCACGCAGAGAAAAAATATAATTGGGCGTGGTTACTGTAACCATTTATATAGTGTTACAAGTTTTTTAACTATATTATAGTCACAGTAACCATTTACATGATTGTGGTAACCATAATATGGTTAACTTACGATTCACATGATTGTCTCAACCAGTAACAGTAAACATATATATGTTTGTGGCAACCATATTTATGATGAATAATTTTATCATAATATGTTGTTCTCAGATTATGATAAGCCTTAAGCCGAGAGCACCATAATATGATAAGTCCTTCATCATATAAATGGTTGTCATAAACATATATATGTCTACTGTAACCATATATATGGTTGAGACAATCATGCGAATCGTAAGTTAACCATCTTATGGTTACCACAATCATGTAAATGGTTACTGTGACTATAATATAGTTAAAAAACTTGTAACAATATTGAAATGGTTACAGTAACCATGCCCAACTATATTTTTTCTCTGCGTGTGGAACTGATATGTATGTATGTATTTCCCGTGAGCAAATATTTATTCAGAAAAGAGTTCGTATACTTAACCAGTTATTTCTTAATGATCAATCGACTCAGAATAATAAAAAATACTTATGTCCATCTTCTGGCTGGTTGTCAGTGACTGAAATACCCAAGAATTGGAGGCGTTACTCAATGAAGATAGTTGTCAAACTCAACTCAGTCAGCAATTTCAAAACGTTTGTAGGAAGCAGGATTCATCCAAAAGCAGGGAAATACGAATTGAAGCTGAAACACTTTGAAAGGCGATTTTTTATGTCTGAAATGCTGCAGTACTTGTTAATAAAATAAAGTGGTTGGGATATTTTGTTTCATGCGCTTTATAGTACAAACGTTGCCTCGTCCGACTTCTATTTGTTTCGATTGAAGCAGAACGTTCTCTCTGCAATACGCTTCACTTTGGAACAGAGTATCCGATATTAGCTTGATTTATTCTTGGAAAGATAATAAACTATTAAGTGCGAATGGTCTAGCATCATTGCAAATGCAAAATTTTACAAAATACACAAAAAAACTTTAAAATTTTGCATTTGCAATGATGAAAGACCATTCGCACTTAATAGCTTATTATCTTTTGTCCCCCGTAAGTTTTGAAAATCCATTTTCACCTATTTTTAAAATTGTTTCGCTTTTTGCAAAAATAAAACTGGCAACCCTAATCGGAAGACATCGATTTCAAAAGTTGGAGTTTTTATTTTCCCTCGCTTTTTCATTTCCCGGGAAATCAGGATTAATCTTGAAATTTCCCTGTATCCCAGGAATTCCCGCCTAAAACAAATTATTCAATTTTAAGAATATAAACTTCGTTTAAAATCTAAAAGATGTCTTTGGTTTTAAAATGTAATGGAATACGAATAAAAAAATCCAATAAAAATTTAATATAAACTGGCTCGATTTCTATTTTGGTTATATACAATCCTGTCACCATTTGTCTTTTGTATCGGTATGGCTTTATTTCCATTAGATTTTGTTCTACCTTCATTAGATTTCAATTAATTCTGTTAATTCGCAAAAAATAAATATATTATTTTAGTTTTATTTTTGAATTGGCATTGTTTTGCTTATTAAAACTTAAAGAAAACCCAAACCAAATTCAATTCACGAAGGTGGTTTTATTCTAAAAATTTTCGTTTTAATCTTTGTGAAAAACAAAAATACTAAAATAATTCCACTATCGATCGGAATAAAATTCTGTGACAGCCCTGAACATTCAGGAGTTTTTGGAATAATTTTAATAATTAACTTGTTATTGGTCTATTTGGGTTAAATTTTTTGTTGTTGTATGAATTTTCTAGAGAAAGTCCAAAAAACATCTCATAAAACTAAGAAAATAATTCCCGGGAATTCTCGCACAATTTCCCGGGATTTCGGGTAGTGATTTTTCATTTTATGTGAATGTATTTGCGCTGAAAAATAAAAGGTTGCACATCACAGCTACCAAAACAAACATTAATATAGTACGAGTATTTATCAATTCATAACCAAGAGTGTATGATAAATACTTTCTAAAAAAAACCCAAGTGGATCAATCCATTAAACAATTTGTCAAGTACTTGTATTGATCATTAACAAGATTCAATTAATTTCAAAATGATTAAAAACCAAGAAAATTCATTTAAATTTAAAAATAAAAACAACTTGTAACGAAAAACAAACAAATTGTAGCAACATGCAGTCTAGCAAAATAATTTAAATAAACTTAAAACGGTAGACTCTGTGACTCTTTCTACTGCATCCTCCCACTTTAATATGTACTTGAGTCATACATTGTGTTAACAATAGCAAACAATTTCAGGGTAATAATTACTCGTACAATTAATGAATTTAAATGTTTACAAGGTTTTATTGCTTCACTTTTTTTACTTTCAATACAATTATGCACATTAAATATGTTGTTGTTAATGATTTCGAAATATTCACTTGGACTTCAATAATACTGTGTGTTCGTTCAAGTGAAGTTGAATTATTTCAACAAAACTTCATTAATTTTCCTCTTAAGGATCCATCATTTACTGGATGGGCTTTACCCAGTGGTGTGGCCGACTAAATACTTATTTAGCACGCATTATTACAATTTCGATTCAACTACTGGCAGACTTCTTGGCAAAATGTGAAAATTATTTTAGTTTTGTTTTTGTTTAATTTTGTTGTATAAGAACGAAAGCAAATGATTCTTTTAATTTATCATCATGGGAAGGAAGGTGTTTTGGAAGCGAATTTCTTGAATCATTCTCAACTCGAGTTGAAATCATTAATTTTTGTTTTTTTTTTGTTGTTCGAAATATTCTTGTTGCATTTTGTTATTAATGATGTTCGACTAAATGTTTATTTTTTGTTTGAGAGTTCTAGTGTAAAAATAAATATTAAAAGTGTGTTTGTTGTAAAGAATTTTAAGCCTGTATTTGTTATAATTGTTGTTGGTTATGTTCTTTTAATCATAATAAAATAAATAATACTAATGATTATTTGTATTGCCTTTTGATACTTCATATCTGTAAAGACATTTTCAGTTAATTTGTTTTATTTTTATTGTTTGTAAGTTTCTGAGGTGTTGGTGTTGAGAATCCTTTTTAATGATCTCCTTTTTTGTGTTTCTGTTGTTGTGTTTTTGCATTATTATTGTTGTTCTGAATGTTGAATGGTGTCGTGGTCATGTTTTGACAGTTCATGTTGTCTTAAACTGTTACATTCGTCATGTTGGTTTGGAATTTAGTGATTAATGATTAAATTGTTTTATGTTTAAGGATTTGATATGCGTTAAATTAAATAGTTCCTAATAATGTAATTAAATTAATATTTTTAACATGAATTTAGTTCAAGATTAATGATCTTTTGAATAACTAGAGTCTTAATTGCATTTTTTGGTGCAAAAGCAAATTATTAGGGACGACAGAAGGTGGTACTATATTTAACAGCAGATTAATGATTAAATTGTAATGAAGTTTTTTTCAACTTCAACTGTTAAATATTAGTTGTGTCTATACTTGGGTAACATTAGGCACAGTGTTAACAGATAGACCTAATTGAATATAAGTACTCGATAATAAAGAAAATATTTTCTCCATATGAGGAAATTAGCCATTATTAGGTAAACATGATATAAGATCAACATATTGTTAAGAAATTGTACTTGAATTCAAATATAACGATTTTAAGGGCTGATTTAAAAGTTGCACAATGCTTTCAAATAGCAGTGCTGTAATAGCAAACTATAACATATCTGTGGGCATTATTAACATTGAATAAATGCTTTCAGTTGACCATTGATCGTAAGTATGGCAACGCTGTTTGCTGCGACCGTATATTCGAATATTCAGTTAAAGAACATTGTAGAAAGTACACCACAGATGGCGTATGTATTAGAAAGCTCTAGACAGTTAAAGAGCAATCTAGAGTACAGATGGCAGTGTTATAAATAGTGGCAGAGGTTGCAGTCGTGAGTGAGTTTATCAGAAACGCTTTTCGAATAAACATCAACTGAGTGCCTTAAAGTGTGTTGTGTTTTTCAAGTAAATTCGTGTACATTATAAATTGTGTCTGTATTTCTGCGAATTTATAAACGTGTATAAAAAACACTGCGTGACTATTTAATTCTGTTGTTGTACATTTTAAATAAATAAAGAGCTGTTACAATTTTCAAACTACTAAACGGCTTTTATTTGCAATCAAAAGTATCCGGTTTATTTAAAGGAAATAAACCAAACGTTTTGAAAAGGTTAAAACGTAAAATATTATGATAAGATTTATGATTGTAGTCCAAACATATTATTATCATTATTAGTATCATAAAATATTCTACTTTGATCAAATATAGTCTTTAAATCATGAAATAAAATCAATGAAATCAATATCCAATGTGTTCATATTTATGAGCTAATAAAATTATACTCTGATCCAATAAAATCATATTATCATTAAAAGTTATTTTGTATTCGTAAACAAATTTGTATGAAAACAATTCGAAACTGAGTGTTTTTCATACAAAATAGTTCGACTCATTTTTCTTTCGACATCGTGAAACAGGCAGCAAGAGCATTTTTTCAAAATTCGTAATCTTAGGAAAATTCTAAGAATTTTTCTCGAAGAAACCATGGTTCTAAAATCAAAATCAAGCATCCGGTTTTTTACAAGAAAATTTGGTGCTCATGACCACTGAAAATAATGCTACTTTTTCGAAAATATTAATATATTGTCATTGCTATTGATCAATTGTTGATGTGTATCACTAGAAGAGGGCTTGTTTAAAAGGACAATTTCTCAGCTTTCCATATCTGTGCTCATTTTAATAAAATTCCGTACATAAATAATGGTTTTGAAGATTTTTTAAAAATAATAATAGTCAAATGGTAAAAAACTTAAAGATTTTGCAACCCAAAAATTAAAATAAATTAATTTAACTAATTTTCATTCAAAATTGAGTTAAAACAACAATTGTTAAAACAACAATTGAAAAGAAAATTTATTTTGAAAAATTTAAGTCGACACTGAAAATGGAAAAATTGAAAAAAAAAATTTAATCGCTTTTTTATTAAAACTAATTTTTTATTAAAAAAATGAATTAACTTTTTCTTGAAAGATAATTAAACGATATAAAAAATTAAAAAAAAAAATTTGGCAAACCGGGGGTAAATAAATAAAGCATCGAAATATAAAAAGCGGCAGTTTACATAAAATATATTTTTTGTTTTGGCTTTCAATAGTAACTGTCAAAATGTCATCGCGATTACTTTCTATTGCACTGTGCGATGGTGAGTTAGTTGTTACATACAATCGCAAAATTCTGCTGACTTTTGTTAACCATCGAGACTGGACTATTGGTCCTGCACATTAATTGATGTGCACGTAAAAAAGGTCTGTACTTCTTTTCTTCATGAGCGACTTTAGCTGTATACATAACAAAGAATTCCCCCACTTTGTCCATAAACTCAATGTCTCTAAAAACTGCCGTTGCCAGGGTTTAATTCCCTGTTCGGGCAATATTTTTTTCAATAAATTTTTAATTGCTATTTGATTTAATTTCTTTTTGTAATAATAAATTGAGTTTTAATAAAAAAGCGATTAAAATTTTTTTTTTAATTTTTCCATTTTCAGTTTCGACTTAAATTATTCAAAATAAATTTTCTTTTAATTATGTTTTGAATAAATTGTTGTTTTAACTCAATTTTGAATGCAAATTAGTTAAATTAATTTATTTTAATTTTTGGGTAGCAAAATCTTTTTTTACCCATTTGACTATTATTATTTTTAAAAAATATTCAAAACCATTTTTTATGCACAGAATTTTTTTAAAATGAGCACAGATATGGAATGCTGAGAAAATTTTCTTTTAAGCCCTCTTCCAGTGATACACATCAACAATTCACAAATAGCAATGACAATATAAGAATATTTCCAAAAAAGTATCATTATTTTCAGTGGTCATGAGCACCAAATTTTCTCGTAAAAAACCGGAATCTCGATTTTGATTTTAGAACTGTGGTTTCTTCGAGAAAAGTTCTTAGAATTTTCCCTAGATTACGAATTTGCTATACGCTTAGTAGGCAAAAAATTTACCCACCCTACTGTATAACTTTTCGCAAAAAATTATTTAAACTATTTTATATATATTACACAGGTCAACAGCAAAAAAAAGTCTTCACTAACCCAATATATAGATTTGATGCATAATGGTTACCTAAGTACAAAAATGGTAAAAGTTTTGATTTGATTTTTTTAAAAAATTTTTTTTTTCTAAAATTGTCAATTTTTTAGGCGTTTCTCCACATAATTTATGATAACTCTAAAAGTGTTAGTTCGATATTTTAATCGAATTAGTAGTTTCGAGTTATAATAACAAAATGAAGCAAAAAATGTAGCAAATTTTTGTGTTTTAAAAAACTCATGAAAAATCGAAAACGGCAGAACTTGTTCAGATTTATTACTTTGTCGCAAAGCCGCATAACAATAACAACAAAATCAGATATCGAAGATAAAAATCTATTGATTATTTTCGAATTTATTCACAATTAAGTGAATTCGCTCATTTTCATAAAATTTAACTTTTTTGGTTGATTTACATAAAATTGAGTTCTTAAGGTTATTCTTTCGATGCATTAAATTTTGAAAACATTTTCCCCATGCTATGTACAAATTTTCACATATATATTACGTTTTAATCAGCCCATTAGTTTCGGAGTTATAATAACAAATTTAAGCAAAAAATTTATTTTTTATGTGAAAATATAAAATTTGTTGGTTTTAAAAAAATCATTAAAAAAATGGAAAACGGCAGAAATGGTTTATATTTATTACTTTGTCGCAAAGCCACATGTAATAGGAACAAAATGATATATCGATCATAAATATAGATGGCTTATTTTCGAATTTATTCACAATTAAGTGAATTCGCATATATTCAAAAATTGTATGTACGTACAAGCGTGTACTTTATGTGTACACGTGTATTTTTGTTACAATAACAAAACACATGTAAAATTTAAACTCAAAGAACACGCTTGTAAGTTATCATAAATTATGTAGAGAAACGTCTAAAAAAATTCACAATTTTAGAAAAAGAAATTTTAAAAAAAACTTCTCCATAGAATTTAAATTTTTTTTCATATTTGTATTACTGAAACCACAATACATCAAAATTGTGTATTGGTTTAAAAAGTCTCTAAGAATTCAGTAAAAATATTGATTTTCCTCATATGTATTTTAATGCATGTTAATAAAGTTAAAAGATATTTTTCTATTTAAATTTCAAAGAATAGAAGTGTCATGATTTTCCGACAATACCGATTTTCAGATAGCCACAGAATCCCTCGTCTAGCGCTATATTCGTAATACCCGCTTTTTAAGATTTTCTAAATCTAGTACTTAATTAACATCAAGTTAGTTGAATTAACACATCACTTTAAAATCGTTCAGTTTTCGAGATATTTTTACTAAAATTTTAAAATTTCGTTATCTTAATCCATTTGAAATTTACACTAAATCAGATTTCTAATTTTTCTATTATTGAAATTTTAAAAAAATACCTAAAAAGATAAATCAATCTCAATATGAAATATTCTAATTTAATTAAATGACAAAATAATATTTCAACATCACATCTATGTTGACAATCTTTAATAATTAAATTTTAATTAAAATCCCAATAAAGTTTTAAACTTGTGTACTTTCAAGCGTATAGAAACATATTTATTTACATTTTCCTCTCCACACCATTCAAAGGATAAGACACCTTAAATTTTCTTCATCTGTTTGGAATCGTTTAACATCATAGAGAGTCAAAGATGCTCCTAGAAACGAGTACATACATATGTATATATGTAATATTATATTGTTGGTGGTGTTGTGCTTTTGATGATTAATGCTTTTATCACCGCTCAGAGTTCATTCAGTCATTGCCAGAAGCTTAATCTGAATGCCATCTCGTCAACTGATGGCATCACATTAGTTTTACGCCAAACATTTCCACTGCCATTCAAGAACAAGAAAGTGGGTGTAGTGGATTTGTTTGGCGAACAAAAACAGCAACAACAATGAATACACCGCCATAAAACAACAAACACACACAACTAGATACATATTTATTATGTATGGAGAACTACTACTACTCATTGGCAAACACCGGAAGTTTCATTATGATACCGAAAGGAAATGTAACTTCATACTTACTACCGCCACTACAATACGAATGTTTAGGTGGAGGTGGTTTGATAACAACAAACTGTCTCTCAGTGTGGTGAAATCGATGGGTATCTTGAATGATAATTTGTGGCATGATGCTACGAAAAATACAAATGAAGAAAAAGTACTAAATGCGCCGTAAACTTTAACTTTTGAAAACCATAAAATAATTAACACTTGATTATTATTCTGGGAATTTTCAACACTTTACACAATGACTAACGACTTGTAAGACTTTTGTTTGCTGCAGATAAACTTTTTAATTTATAAATTAAGCAAAAAGCGTATTTTTTTTTTGTTAGAATTTAAATTTATGTAATAAATGTATGAATGTTTTAAGATTTGGAAACATACAAGAAGATGTTTAAATTTAAAAGTCACTCTTCGTGAACTATTCAATAAATAATTGACAAACAATATTGGTTTGATTAGTACCATTTGGCAGTTATCTGAATTAGCCTATAGTTTTGTCCACTGTTTTAATCCGAAGAGAATTATAGATTTTTAATATACAAATATGAAAGTAATTATTTATAAATGATTAATTAAGCCAAACACAATAGATTTCTTTATTATCTGCAGAAATTATTAATTGTTTGAAGTGTTCTTCTTATAAAATATTATATTTTACAAATTTGCAAACCTGATGTGTTCCCTATGAATTGCGGAATTCCCTTTGACCTTTAAAATTTCATTGAGTTTTGTCAATAAATAAAGATTTTATTACATATTGCATATTTACATATTTAGTTTCTAAAACAAACTATTTTTTATCAAAATTTGAATAGGATTTCAAATATTATGAACAATTTGATCCACATTTATTTCGAAGAAACTTTTTGTTTAGATAAGTTAATTTTCAAGTCAATATTCAAAAATATGCCACTTTAAAACTCCGGCCTTCAAAAATATTTCGAAAATCTCAAAAATGGTATTTTTTTAAATTTTCATTCGGGGCTAGAAAAAAAGGTTTGCAAAGCTGCTTTCCATTATTGGATCCTAGCTTTGGGATTTTAGAACATGTGGCCCAAAGTTGAAATTTTTATAAAAAAAATAGGTCAAATTCCGAAGGACATGTTTTTTTATACCAAAATGTTCTCCATAAAGATAACTTACAGAAAAACATAAAATTGTTATACGTTCTTAGTTAAAGAAAGTTTTTTTAATAAAAAATAAGTTAAGTCACCTTTTCGCCCAAAAACCAGCAAAAATCTACTCTTTGTTAAATTTTAATTTGAAAATCGTTTATTTTTGTATCCATAATTGATATTATTGGTAATTTAGTTGTGTAACTAACAAAAAAACGTGAGTCCATTCGGTTTAAAATTTCAATTTCGAAATGCCTATAACTCGGAAATTATAAGAGATAAATAACACAAGACCTAGCTGAGCGCTTTCCAAAAATATAAAAATCTTTGAAATCGGATGGGAAACAAAAAAATGGCACGTCGGGCCTGGAGCATTTGTAGGGTCCATTTTGATTGCTTAAACTCGAATACCCCTTGGCTATGCCCACTTCAACTTATATGCCGTTCGCACCAGCCGTTTTGAAATGACAGATTTATTTCCAAAAAAATGTTTATTCTGCGCCACTGTGGAGGAAAGAAAGGCAAAAAAGATGAATCTTTGCAAATGGAGAAGATTAACAATTAACTTCACCCGATGATGGTTAAAATATCTTTCATCGTGGTTGTGCGAGAACCTAAAACCAGGCTTTTGGTTGACAGTGGGGGGAACGAAACAAAAGTGCAAATAAATCTGTAATTTTAAAAACCGATAATCCGATTTAAATAAAATTTCCCATGATCGTAGAAGAGGTGTTGCTGTGCTTAAGAATTGAATTTGGACTTTCAACACTAGCCTCAAAGCCCCAAATTGCGGTGTCTCGGGTATATTAAAAATTAGAAATGATGTCAAAATATGTTTTTGAGCATATTTACCAATTGTCTTTCAAAGATTTCTTATTATATTTAAGAAAAATTAACTAATATTTAATAATATTGAAACTAAATACATATATTTCGGAAATGTTTAATTGCATTTCAGAAACTCTAGTTTTGAAGCAAAAATTACAAAAATTTTAAATACTATTTGAAACATTCTGGAATATATGTATGTAAATATAAAGTTTATACATACATACAGTGGTGGCCAGGAATTTAAGACAAAAATTGTTTGCTAAATTCCATGTAATTGTCAATTATTTTTTCAAATATTTCCACAAATATGTATGCATGAGGACTGTTTTAACACACAAGTGTGTTTTATTCAAATGTTTCAATTCATACATATTCACCATGAACACATAAAATTTTTCGACAACTTGACCAAAACATTTTTTTTTTTAAATAAACATATTTTCTCACATTTATATCATTATAATTTTATTATTATAAAATATTCGGACCAAATTTCGTATTTTTAGTTCCATTAGTTTCGGTCATATCATGTTATTAACAGCGGATGTTCGTTGAGGTGGGTCAACGTATTTCCACATATCTTTGTCCATATATGTTTTACCGATTTTTCCAAACATTTTTCAGAAACTAGAAACATTAATAATAAATTTCATACCCTTAGATGTCCTTTTATTTTGGCTCTATCGCACTTAAAATTCAGTTGATGAAAAAAATTCAAGTATTTGTCTTAAATTGGTGGCCACCACTGTATGTTAGGGTGGGTCAATTTGTTCGGGCCCAAAAAACGTGGTAAAGCGTATAGCAAATTCGTAATCTACGGAAAATTCTATGAACTTTTGCAGAAGAAACCATGGTTCTAAAATCAAAATCGAGCTTCCGGTTTTTTACGAGAAGATTTGGAGCTCAAGACCTCTTTTGCTAGGAGACCTCGGGTATGTTCAATTTTAAAAATAATAATATTTCTTCGTTTGTGTTCCGATTTCAAAAAAATTACATATATATAGAATCTTCTTGTCGAGTCGAGATTAGGAATTTGCTATACGCTTAGTAGTCAAAAAAATTGACCCACCCTACTCTATGTACACACAGAGAAAACAGATTCGTATTCACAACCGAATTTGGCGCCAATCGAATTTTGTCGGTTGCGTGTACTATCACATAATTCGATTCTGACTACTGTTTATATGATATTCACAACTGTTATTTAAAAAATAATTCGGTAGGAATAACCAGCAATTTTTATATAATTACATTAGAATGGCCCAATTAAAAATAAATATATTTTTTATTATTACTAAATATATGTTATAATTTATTTATTGCAATTTCTTTAACATACATTAATATAAATAATTATATACAATAATTTATTATTCCTGTGAGATGAAAAAATGTTCAAATTTATCTTTATGTCGTAATTCAGATAAATTTGATTTACTTGAATGCTGCAGTTCATACATACATGCTTCTGATAACAAAATATATATTTTCAAAAGCTACATGGACACCGGTACACATATTACCAAATAATTCAGTTTATACCACGTATCACCATTGAGGCTTGACGACAAATGGGGACGTACAATAACGATATTGATCTTTACGAAAGAAATAATTGATGATAATGCTAAAGAGAATTTACAAAATCATTAAATAAGTGAATGATTGTAACAAAAAGGTTGAAATATAGCAAATTCACAACTTCCTTACCGTTAATCGTTCTTTCATCTATTGAGTACCAGTCAGACATTTAACTAACATTCATTAAAACATGAAGAAGCACTTGGAAGTATGTATAACGATCTGCTTTAATGAAGAATTCTCCAACTGGATGATTTATTATTTACAAGAAAGAGTACGATTAAGTTTACATTACCCCAGGTCAAAAATTGGCCAATTTTGTGTTAGTTATAAAATCGTCTGTAAAAAAATGCAGTGAAAAAAGTGAAATTCATATTACATAAATTAACCACGAATGGCTTACTTACCGTCCTAAGACCGAGTGTTACTGCGCTCTGTTGTGATAACTTTTATTTATTTTAATTAATATTTTACTTTTAAGTGTGTGTACACAATTTTTGTTTAATTTCTAATTAATTTATTATTTATTTTTTGAAAATAATCATTATTTGTCGGTTGTAATCACCGAATTTGTTTTTTTTATTTTATGACCGAATTTATTGGTTATTGTAACTGAAAACTTCAGTCCTCTCTGCCGAATTCCTTAATTTAATGTTTACCAGACGCAAATTGATTATGCTAACTAATAATACAATTATAGGAACCTCTCTCTATTCTATTATAATTATGCTTTTCACTTATAAATAAAGATAATCTGTTGAATTTATAAATTTTCAATGACTACAACACAATATTGATTTATTCTACTAAATTTTCATAGTTGTAACCGTTTTCCAACCAATCCTTTTTCTGTGTGCATATATAATAGGAAATTTCTGAAATACAATTGAAAATGTTGATCTAGATTTCTTTGAAATTTGAAAAGAGTTAGTAAAGAACTCCAATTAAAATATCAAAGTTTTGGTAATTATTGTGGCCAATAAAGACAATATTTAAACATACTAAACCGAAGTTAAAAAGAAAGGTTTTTTGTCTTGGTTTTCTGTGGCATACGCAGAAAAGTAAAATGTATTTTTGTGGAAGAAGTCAATCTATTGTTCGTTTTTTTTTGTGATATAAATGAAATATGTGATTATTTCGTATTTCAATGTACATATTCTTAAGTCATATTATCATAGAACAATAGAAACTGCACAGCACATGGGGTTGACTGATGTGACTGACGGACAGGCGTCATCGTCGCTCGTCATCTAGTACGCTGTGATGCGTTGTATTGTCATTTATGGTTGTTGTACGCACTATTATGCGTAGCTGTGTGAGAGATTGTGTGTAAGTGTTTGTATTCATTGCCCTCCATTGTCAACTGTATGCAGAATGTTGAGTTTTTGGTCGAGTTCACTGTTGTATGCCTGCCAATGATTATGGGACTGATGATTACGTTGAATTTGATGTTGACGAAGCTGATGATGGTGGTGGTTATTACTGCTTGTGTATTAGTCTATTTTAGTTGTTGTTGTTTGTGCGTATTATGTGTGTATGTGTGTGTGTCACATTCCAATCTATATCAATCTTATGTTCGCAATGACGGATGACATTTGTCAATGTCAGACATTTTTGTTTTTCCATTTCTTTGTGTGAAGAAAATTTCTAATGGCAGGAGTGTTGCAAAGAAAAATAAAAAAAATTCGACAAAAAAAGCACTCACACACAATCAAGTTGAAAGTATCATTGGGGGTTGTTGCTACGAGAGTAATCTGAAGAGTACTTTAAACAAAATACTGAAAACTAGGTATTTATATAATTTTGTATTTTTGTGTCATACATATTAATATTCATAATTTTTTTGTAACTTCAGAAAATTTAAACTCAGTAAGAGGGATGACACCTTCCGAGTTAGACGAATATTTTGCACCAGTACATCTTATTGTGCGTATGAGTTTATCTGAAGTCGGGGAGAAGTATCATTTGTGGAGTCTATTGAAAATATAAGAGTATATTGCAAGAGATAGTTGTTTCATGCATTTTAAGAATATCCAGTAGAAGCAGTGTGACATCATCTACTAGTGTCTGACATGGTTTAAATGTAATCCGGAAATAGAAGAAAAATTACTTCAATACACGCCTGATAGTTTAAACATTCAGAAAGGATCGATACTGAAAAAAGCCAAGGTGTGACTCTTTAGATATATGTACATCACACAGTCCACGTGAACGATTGGAGATATATCAATGAAATTTCACATAGTCAGCGCTCAGGTGTTTTTAAATTGCTTTCCATCCAAAATTTAAAAAGATTGCCGAAAATGCAGCTCTTATCATAATATGAAGAAATTTTTATTTAGATAGAACTTTAAAATGTCTACAAAAACTCTTACATGTGTGAGTCATCTTTTAGTTCAAAAAATATTTGCGTTGATTTTTTTTTTGTTTTTTTATGTGACGGACCTTCCTTTGGTCGGATTTTTTTATACATCAGTTATATTTTTGATAAAATTTCAAATAAAAATAAAAAAAGTTGCATACAGTTTTCTGGTCCCATATAAAAAGTTACACGCATCCAAATTCGGAACATCTATAATAGGGCATATTTTTTAAGTTTTTTTTTTCCAAAAAACTACTTCTTCATTAGGGATATAACTAATTTTGGCGAAATTTTTGGCATAACACCACGTGATGCCCAATGTTGTATAAGTAATGAAAATCATTTTATTAGGTCATTTAGAATCGCGTACCAACACCAATTTCTAAAATAAACCAATTTTTTTCTCTAAAAAATTATATTAATATTTTTATTTGTTTGCTAGTGTGAGGGATACTTCCCTTATTTAAAAATTATCTCTTGAAGTACAGTGGTGGCCAGGAATTTAAGACAAAAATTGTTTGCTAAATTCCATGTAATTGTCAATTATTTTTTCAAATATTTCCACATATATGTATGCATGAGGACTGTTTTAACACACAAGTGTGTTTTATTCGACTGTGTCAATTCATACATATTCACCATGAACACATACAATTTTTCTACAACTTGACCAACATTTTTTTTTTTAAATAAACATATTTTCTCACTTTATATCATTATTTTTTTAGTATTATAAATTTCGTATTTTTAGTTCCATTAGTTTCGGTCATATCATGTTATTAACAGCGGATGTTCGCTGAGGTGGGTCAACGTATTTATATATATCTTTGTCCATATATGTTTTACCGATTTTTCCAAACATTTTTCAGAAACTAGAAACATTAATAATAAATTTCATACCCTTAGATGTCCTTTTATTTTGGCTCTATCGCACTTAAAATTCAGTTGATGAAAAAAATTCAAGTATTTGTCTTAAATTGGTGGCCACCACTGTATGTCCGCAGTTATTATTATAAGAAAATATATTGTATTTATAAAAAATAAAAAATAATACCGTGATTTTTCATATTTTTTAATGCTCTATTCGACTATTCGCCAATTTGCATTTTTGCAAAAAATGTCAATAGTTTTATACCTATTCTTCATATTATTTCTCTAATAGGAAAAAAAATTCATCGTTCTCGGATATATTAAAATTGACTCACTTATGGCAGTTGACGCCCAGCCCTTTCAAAACTCGAATGTCGAATAAAAATTGCAGATTTGTCTTATAAGATATAATAAAATATCGCTCGGTAAATAATTGCAAAAACATAAAATTTTTGGAACATATGCAAAGACAATGGCAACAGTTATCAATTCATTGATTAAAAGACCTATATAAGTTCCTAATTTTATTACGATATCTTCGAATTTTACATTAAATCGAATTTAAAATTTTTCTTCTCGAATTATTCTGAAAATTTAAAGGATAAATTTTGTTTTTTAAAATGTTAATCTCCATAGTACCAAATAATTGTACATAGTGCTTGCCCTCTCTTATGACCTCAGCACCGATACAAATCTCCCGGGAATTTTCGCAATTTTTCGCCGGGATTCCCGGGAATTAAAAACTGATGAAAATACAGAGAAAACAATTTGGAACGCTAATTTTCTCACCAAAAAAGTGAACAGATATTTTTCACTGTTTTTCGCTAATATTCTCAGTAATAATGGGCCGCTTAATTTATTTATTCGCTAAATGAAAATTGTGGAAATTTTTAAGTTATACTTATCATTCGTTATTTTTAAAATTTCATAGATATGTATTTAGATCTTAATTATGGCGTATTTTTGGTTCATTTTAATCACATTTGTATACAAAATTGCAATTAATTAAATGTTAAACATGAAATACTGCACTCGGGAACATCCAAATTTAGATCCTACTAACAAAAAATATCCTTTATATACCAGAATGATATATTTAATTCTATGAAGATCTTTAGTGATGTTTCGATAATAAAACAAGAAGAAATGGTATAAATTTCAAACAAGTTTTTCACCGCTTCACTGTGGTTCCAAATCAAAATCTATGTGGACAAAATTATTTGGCGCTCTTTTTATAAAGAATTGGTGTCTCCGATTCCAAAAAAAAAATGTTTAAAAGATCATTATATACTTTTTTTCAAGTTACAGTAGGGTCTAGATATAAACAAATCTTTAATAAAAAAATAAAAAATAAATTTTCATGTGTTTCTGAAACTAAATTTTTAAAAAGAAATGTATTTACTATATTTCAAGGTACAGTAGGGTCTATATATATAAAAATCAATAATAAAAAAAAAAATATTTCTAAAAATTCCATTCCATAAAAATTCAAAAAAAAAGTATTTCGTCGAGTGCTGGCGGCTACAATTTTTTTACAAAGAAGTTTCTTTAAATGATGTATATAGTCATTGGACGGGCTTCGACGGTCTTTTTTTTGACAAGCTATAAAAATGGAGGAGCCCATAAACATAAGATATACACTTAATAGAAGCCTATATCAATGTTTATCTATGTTTTGAAGTATGAATTTCTATATGGTAAAACAATTGAGATATGTGTAATTTAGTAAAGCAGTAAAATATTAAAAAAAATTAACGAAAATATGATTCAAAAATGTTTGAACTTCTGGCGCTTCTGTCGATAAAACGAAATGCCCAATTGAAAACCCCATTTGTATTGGAGGAGAGCTGATAGTCAGCTTCCGAAAAAACTTCGTTTTTCTAAATTCTGAAGATACCGAATTTTATAATTTTTTCCACCTAGATTTTGATTTGGAACCACAGTGCGCTTGGCAGTAGTCTCATAAAACAATTGTTAAGGTAGGATCACACGATTGCCGCAATGCACCAATTATTGGTCTATTTTATACGTCAATCGTGTGAGTTCACAACTTATTGGCTCATATGTCAAACCACAACAATATTGTGCTTATTTGGCCCAATCAAATGCAACCCTGGTGCGGCAATCATGTGAATGCTTGATAGGCAACATGCACCAATAAAAATGTTAAAAATACACCAATATTTATTGTGTTCTAGTGCGGCAATCAAAGAAGACAATTAGCGCCAATATTAATTTTTGTAAATGAAATATTATTTTTGTGAGCCATTCCCTTATTTGTTAAATAAAAACTAACTAAATTGCATTGGCCTTAATTATCGTATAAAAAAAATAATAAAGAAATGTAAAAAGATATACATCTTTTTATAATAATTTTTTCACAAATAGTTTTTTGTTTACATTTATGTGAACAAAACAAAATTTAACATCTAGCACAACAGCTGTTTCTCTGAGTTGCCGTAAACTAGAACAATCGTGTGACTGGAATGCGACAATTATTGCCACCAAATCGCTTTGCGCCAATTTACGACAATCAAATTTATATAAAATGAGGCAATCATGTGACTGCAGAGAATTTGATTGGGACAATTTCTTTATTGTGCCCCAATTCAGCACAATACAAATTGTATTAAATTGGTGCATTGCGGCAATCGTGTGATCCTACCTTTATATATTACAGTTTTTTTTTTTGGTTTCAATCTGATAATCTTACCGATGAATACATACTGCTGCCACTTTTCCAATAAATATGTATTGGTAACAATGGCAGGGCTTTAGATTGAGTATTTTTTACAGACATTGTATTATGGAATTACAAAATCCATCGTTGATTTTTTATATTTTATAAAAAGATATTTATGAAAAATTGTACGGAAAAAAATATGTAAAATTTGAGGAAATTTCATTAAAATAACTCTAATCGATCACGAGCTACCGAATTATTTCCAAAATAAAAAAGTTTCCAAACAACTGTACTTCAGTAGAAATCAAAAAAAAATACTCTGCTGTGAACAATTTTCAGTTTTAGTTTCCCAATAGAAATAAATAGAAATAAAAAATTTGTCAATTGTGAAAAGAAGTTTGTTAGTCTTAAATAACAGGGTTTTATTATTTAGAAAGTACTTTTCAAACTACAATCGTATTGTTGTGTTTGAAGTGATATTAAAGTGTCGTGTCTAACGTTAAAGGACAACTTCAGTTAGTCAATATATTAGAATTCATCAAAAAATGCTTTTACCGTGTGTTTGTCAACAGTAAACACTTACAGTCAGTCAGACAGACAGACAAACATAACTACTACCACCATCGCCAGCACCATTATTATACAAAAATTCGAATTCATATAAAGTGACTGAAACCACCGACTGCCACCCTTCTTTCACTTCATGGGTTTGACGAATTTCTTGTCAAATAATTTTTTGTCATGTTTTATATTGTTTTTTAGTTTTTCTTTTATTAAAATTATTTCCCAGAATTGGCTGACTGACTTGACTGGCTTCTTTCTGTATTTGTGTGCATTTTGGGAGTGCCAGTCAGTGTTTCTGTTTTTCTTTCGAAATTCTCGTGGGGAATAAAAATCGCTGGATTGTGTTTGTTTTAAGTGCTGCTTTTTCATTTTTTTGTTTGTTTATTTCTTAAACAAATATTTGCATTCTTATGGGCACAGATACAACAAACACCCTCAATAGCTGGGTGATTATTGTGAACCACTTTCATTCATTTCACTTTCGAATACGTATCGACTGAAGGGGGGTCTTTGACATGTGTGCGGTATTTGTCATTGATTTCTTTCTAAAGTATTTTATGATTCTAGGACGACATTTGGCATTTTCTTCCCCATTTTATAGTTATGTACTACAATCGTAAATATTTGTTGTTCTCTATTTGTTGGGTATTGATTCACATACTTCGGTGGCATTAGCAGCATTAAGATAATTTTAAAGCAGGAAATTGGATTTAAAAATTGTAATTGATGCGTAAAGTGCCTCATTTTGTTACTGTTATTTTGACAAATGGGACTTGTCAATCTATAAATTGAACAACTGTCGTAATTTTATCAAAAAAATTGTTCAGAATTCAATTGCAAAATTATTTAAGTACATGTACCCCACATACAAATATATATTTGAGAGATATTTGCCATCACCGGTTTAATTGAAATTTATCAGATTTATTATACATACATAGAATTTAAAATTTCAATATATTAACTTTACGACTCCGTTTTGAGATCCAAAATATTTAAAACGCCTTAAAATTGACAAAAGTTGCATATAACTTTTGAACAATATAACATATTATAAACTCTATTGTTATTTTATAACAATAAATTTAATTAAATAAGTTCAAATCTTATTTCATTATTTGTAGAGACCCAAGATATAAATTTCATGGAATTATAATAAATAGTATTATTTTTTGTGGAGGCTATCTTAGAAAATTTTAACCCCTCAATCCTCCTTTATAGTTCAATCCTCCTTTAAAATATTAAAAAAAACCTTTTAAGTTTTTGAAACTTCTATTAAATTTTGGAATTTGACACCTTTTGGACACCTTTTTTGTGCTATTCAATTCTCTTTTAACAAGAGCCTAATATCTCTCCACTGGCCTTAGCTCCAGGCAGTTTGGAGAATTTGCCTCTCTTGGTACAAATACCTCATTATTTTTTATTTACCACTTAAGACCTTTCTTACCATAGTGACATGATGTCAAGTCAGGCCAAAAATAAGTGGACACATTGAGAAGTCTTAAAAATGGAAGCATTCTTTATTGCAAACATTCCTTGATGTAAATTTCGGTATTTATAGAGCCCTTTGTAACAAATGTTTGGCTTATTTTGTCGCTTACCATGCCAAGAACTTTTGGGAATATTTCCTGCTTTTGGGTCCTATACTTTTCTACAACATTCCCTTGAGCATCGGCAACATACAAATAGTGACCCGGAAGCTGCGAATTTCGATACGTACGTTTCGTCATCCATTATTCAGCAGGCATAATTACCTAGCTCTGGTTCATCTCAGGAACTTTTTGAGACTGTTATGTTTTTAAACCTGCATTGGCTTTAACTTTTCGTACCAAATAGTCCGCGTACTGAGCGAACCGCTGCCGGATGTGTTGGGAGCTCTTTTGAAAATGCGTTCTATTTATTTGATTTAGAAACATTATGTGGACAATACCTTCTACCTGAACCAGCAGACAAGTTCTCCCGCTACAGTTTAATAACATTGAAATCTCTTTGACGGCAGACCTTTGATTGTTTGTAGGATCAAGTTGGTTTTTGTTGAAAATATTTAATAATTTTAGTACGCATTTGTTCTGGTCACTGATTTTAATCAGATTAACAACAAATTAATATAATTGACATTAAACATAATTGGTCAATTCACAAGGTCTCTTATCAGATATATGTCCTAATATATCACGACTCTGCAGCTTGCCTTAACCGACTCTTAAGCATTCGGCGCAGGTTGGTTACAATAACACAATAAACATTGCATTATTTTAGGCCTTTTTTTGCTTGAAAAATATTTGTGAAATATTAGGACATTATGACAATATAACATGATAAGAGACCATGTGAATTGACCAAATAACTGACATGCCTTACAAAGGTAACTTGATAAAAAAAAATCAAATAATACTTGTGTTAAACGTTTTAATGAAAAACGTCTGTTAAGAATTTTTCGATCTCAGTCCTTAATACAACAACTATTTTTAAATAGATTTTTTTTCAACATTTAACCCTTTACGGCGACATGTTGCATTTCTGCAACATACCCCTAAAATAAGTGTAAAAATATTATATGTGTTGATATAACAATTTAACTCCATGTTATAGATTGGAAATCTTTCTATATGGGAACAATTGGGTATTTATTTCATTCAAGTGACGTACATGTACAAATCTATTTTGCACTCTTCGAATTCATTTGCGAAAAATTATTTATTGAAGAAATACTGATATTTTGTTATTTAAATTTGTGTGAGTGAAAGCTAAGAGGATATATTTCAATAATCATGTAAGTTATTTTTTTTGCAAAACCAATTTGGTTACGTTTTGTAATGATTTTGGTTTGTTGCATATATGCAACATTGCGTTTTTAGATGTATTATTTTACCATTTTTTACCAACGTGAATGCTTCCTCTACAGTATCAAAATAAGTCGTAAATTGCATAATTTAACTGCCCTGAATTTTATGATGGCGGTGATGCTGTTGATCCAACGTAGAGGCGAATGATGATGAAAGCTCAGATGAGGAATTAGAGGCATTACCTGACTTAAAAAATGAACATGAGCCCACTCATAATATATCAAATGCATCCAGGATTAGTCAGAGCATTAGTACTGCAAAGGATTTAGGTTCTGTTACCGCCCCTCCCAGTACTACCATTGAAGCATCTCCAATGTTGTCTATCCATTTGCTTAGGATTTAGACTACATGGAAAACGAAAATCCAATGTTTGAATGATGTCCAACTACGTTTCCATGGATCTCCTATTTACTTACTGGGAACATTATCAACCTCATAAGACACCAGACTAATTTAAACTCTATTCATAAAGATGCCAACGAGACACAATGTCGTCGAAACGATTTGAATCACTTAGGCATTTACTTTACTTCACGATGATTCTGAACGATTGTATAAAATTCGGTCATTAATAGAGGAATTGAACAAAAGGCAAACGGCGAGCTAGACTTAGGAGCATATTCTAATGTAGTAGACCGCCTCAACACGTTTCTCTGAAACTACCAATATGAGCACTGGCCAATTTGGGTCGATAAACGATATATATACTTTAAGTTCAACTTTAATTATTTAGAACTATTTCTGCAATGTTGCATTTCTGCAACATATAATTTTTTTCAAAAAATAGTAACTTAATTTTTAATAAAAACTGTTTGGTTAATTTTTCTATTAATAATAGCCTATTTATCACCTAATAACAACAAAACTAACAAAATTGGAGGTCTTGCTCCGTAAAGGGTTAATTTCTTGAATTTTTTAAAAAGCTCTATACTTCAATTTTGGACCTTTGGAGCATCGATACTGGAAATTGTCACACTGTCGGTCCCAATTTTATACGTCGCACAGTGGTATAGAAAAAAAAACAGGGAAATAAATCTGTAACTTCTAAACCCTTAGTCCAATTTGAACATACGAAAAGAGGAGGAGAGTATTGTCGAGTTTATGTTTTGAATTTGGACCTCATGGGCTCAACAGGAGGGCGGCCAGGGATCACCAAAGTAGGACTACTCGGGTATGTTAAATTTTTAAAACGATACTATTTCTTCGTTTGTGTTCCGATTTCAAAAAAATTACATACATGTGTATATAGAGTCTCCTCGCAAGCACCAAACAAATCACGCAGAGAATTTACCTAACATTGTTATTTTTATTCATAAAAAGGTTGTTTTTTTATATATAACACTTTTTCCTAACTAATACGTCACGTAAAAAACACAAAGTAGACATTTTATATATCAATGGATAGGGGATTTTGTATATTCCATATAAATTTTATACAAATTTCAAGCAAAAAATAAAATTATGTTCGAATTTGACTAGGATTTATGATTTTGTATGGAGTAAATTAAGAAAAATCTTAAAACCACAAAGAAACATATTTTTATTGTTTTACTTGCTGGATACAGACAGAGATAGGACAAAAATTTTAAGAATTGTTTGCATTTCATTTACTTTAAAAACGGGCCACCCTAATATAAATAACTACTACAGACGTACATACATATAAATATATTTCTGCAAATATTTACGAAACACTGAATAAAAATTAAACCCAAAAACAAAATTCTACAACATTTGCTTCCCTTGAAAATGTTTTCCTGTTCTCTCTGTTCATTTAATTTTTTCTTTGGTTTTGTTTTTCTTTTTTTTGTTCACTTTGTTCTCGTCATGTCCATCGAGTGATTTTGATGAATTGCTGTCATTAATCTATGACGTACACAGCTCAAATGCTACAAAAAGGATACACGTTCATGCTCGTACACAAACACACACACATACACACGGGCAATTCCACCATCATCATCTCCTGGGTGCTGGCTCTTGGCTGCTACATAAATAAATAAAATACTAAAAAAAAAATTAAAATGAAACTCGTATTATGACCAAACTGCTATTTATGCTTTGGCTACCAAAAACGAATAAAAATAACTGGGAAAAAAAACTTATTTGAAAATTCAATGGTAGGAAATCGTAACAATAATATCAAGGGATTACAATGAAATAAACCAAATAACCAAAGAAGACCTCATCGGGGTTGGTTTTGGTTAAACAGTAAAGCTGAATTTCATTTCATCATTTCAATCTCATTCAGTTTGGTTTGTTTGTAGGCTTTTCCTTTTTGGTTTGATAGTTAACAATTTTCATTGGAATTCATGGGCTGTTTCTGTTTCTGTTGTTTTAACAAATTCATAATGATTGTCTGTAATTAAAATTACAATGTGTGAAAAGAATCATGCGTGTATGTGTGTATGTCCAATTAACATCCATGGAAATCGATGACTAATTTAAAAAAAAATATATATAAATAAATATATTGTATAAAATACTAAAACAAGTTGTTGTGGTTTTAATTAAGTAAAATGTAATTTAAAATGAAAATCTATTACTCGTATTTTAGAAAATTATATAAAAATATTTTTAGAATTTTTTAATGAAAACATATAGCAATTGATGAACAATGAAAGTGTTATGTACAATTGGTTATCAATTCACTGACGAAATAACGAACGCAGCTTACTTTTCATTTACTAAATAATCAATTTAGTAATGGAAATAAATTCAAAGTACAATCTCCAATTTCGTTGATAAAATCCGTGTTCAAGATGTCCAAATTTTAACCCTAAAATGCATGATTTTTACTTTTATTTTTCTATAAAGTATCAAATATTTTGTAGATTTTTATTTATTATATTTCCTTTAGCTTTAGTTTGATTTAGAATTTCTTTAGCTGAAACTTTTCGTACTCCACTTGATTTTTCGGAATTAGAATCTCAATTAGTATCAAGCTTATATTCGTCTAAAATTAAGTGGAACTGGAATGTAGACATTTGGCAACAATATGCATTAAAGGGTTAACGCTTTGAACAGATTTCAAACAAGTTATTTTAAATGCGATATATATGGTTTAGGCTAAAAGAGAATCAAGTATACTTTATATATTATAATTAATGTGAGTATTTCACATGACCATTACCATTGATCCATATTGACTCCTTCCCCAATGGTTGATAGATTTCTTATCGTTAACGGCCTTCATAGGTATTGTTTAGTAAACCTTCCTTCCTTTCTGAAAAGTTTTGCTAGCTTCGTGTATTTTATTATTACCAATGGGTTCATACTCTTCAAATCCACTCCTTTTTGATGCTGGGTGTGGAGGCTGATCTACTCTTCACCACCATAATATCAGGAAATATTATCCGTAATGTCTGATCTTACAGTGAGCCTCAAAAGTGAGTAAACACCAAAGATTATTTCATTTTTTTTACTTCTAAAATTTATCCCTCGATTAAAATAAAAAAGTTTAGGTTTGTTGGAGATTGAGTTGAATAATAGATTCGGTTCTGAAAAAAAAAGATGTAAGTCGGAATATAATGATTTTCAAGATCTTAAAAAAATCAAAAAAATCACTGGTGTATACTATACTATATTTTTTTGACTGTATACCACCGTCCGACAAATAGAGAACAAATTCGTTAGACACGAACCGGATGATATACGTCTGAAACTATAAATTTAATGGAGAAAAACTGTGTTTTCAGTTTATCATTTCGTGATCCTGTGTTCTTTTTTAAGGACTTCAAAGTTTCAAAGAAGTACATTTTTCAAAAAATATTTAAAAATACTCCTGCTATTCCAACAATGACAAATTGTATGTCAAAAGAACAAGAAGAGTTGTAAAATATTATGAAACTTAATTTCAACACAAATAAGTTTCATATCAAAAGAAAACTCTTTATAATCATATACCCGGTGTAGGGTATCATAAGGTCGGGCTTGCCCGACTATATCATTTTACTTGTTTATTAAAAAGTCTTCTTCGTTGCTTTTCACAACGGATTTTGTTATATTTTTTTCGAATGAAATATTAAAATAAAATATAAAAAACCAAATAATTCAAATTTAAAATATTTTTTAACACTTAAGTAGTAAAGATAGAAGGATGAAATTTTGGCATGTTTTATTTAATATTTGGATCTTTAATTCACTATTTTTTAAAAAAAAAAAATTATTGGAATTCTAAAAGGATAAAAATTTGAAAGGACATTTTTGACATCTTTTGATCCTTTCAGGATAAAATAAAAATAATGCGAAATATTTTACGACTATTCTTGATCATTTGACACCAAATTTGACATAGTAGAATGCTCAGAACTATTTTAAAACATTTTTTAAAAATGTACTCCTCTGAAAATTTGAAGTCCTTCTAAAAGGAAACAGGATCACGAAATGAAAATCTGAAAACGCAGTTTTTCTCCATTTAATTTATTGTTTCAGACGTATATCATCCGGTTCGTGTCTAATATTGAGTGTCGTACGGTGTACTCACTTCTGAGGCTGTGTGTATCTAGATGAGGGGATTTTAAGAGTGATTTGTGACCGAATATCGGTTCACAAGTTTCATTAAAATCGGCCCAAAAATATATAACATTATTCCTTTCCTTATTATAATCTCAATAAACCCCAATGTGATGATTAACAAATTCTTAAATTTGTTTACAAAATTTTTAAACATTTTAAAAGGAAGATTTGAAACTGACCTTAAAAAATTTATTTTTTTTGGACATTCTTGGGAATAGATTAGCAGAATCCTACGAAGACAAAAACTCATACACAAGTAAATACGGAAATATTTTAATTAAAAATTACCTTTTAATTTATTAATATTTCTCAAAATATGTTAATTTTTTTTCCTAAATTTCTTGTTCAACTGGCCTGGTCTGGTGGTCTGGCGAATTTTTAATAACATTAACATTTTTTAACCGATTTTTTTCATTTATATCGCATTACAACGAAAATTACGTATACATTTCGATTATTTTGAATTCAATTGTAAAAGTAATTTTTCAGTAGCAAAATTTTCACAAAAACTGTAACCTCTGACCTTCGACCTCGGTGCGCGTCCCGAAATCGTTGTCCGATTTGGCTCAAATTTTCCGCACTTAACTTTTAGGCCTAGTGTCACAATATTCCGCCCGGAATAATTATAAAAATCAAATTTCTTGAATTATAAAATTTTGGGGAATCAAATTTTAAAATGGATATTGTTTTGGAACTTTGAATTCCAGATGGGGGACATGAGCTAAAACTTATCTGCCATTACTATATTATCTCAGATAATTATGTCTTTTCATAGTCCTGTTGTCCATAGATTCCCATAATGATACTTATTGGAGAATTATTCTACAATGTGTCTTTTATACAATTTCAAGGCCTCTGGAGGGATGTCGGTAGCAAGATTGCATTACCGTCGAATAATAATGTGTTACAAAGCAATGTTTCAATGCGTGTTGATCGTTGGGAACTACGTTTATTATCCTCAATCTAATATTTCTATTACTATGTGCGTATATGGCTGTCTGACTATATGTAAATAACATGACTGCTTCAGACCTTCAAGTTCCTATAATATTTATATCCTATTTTCATTTCACACGTTCCGTGAATAAAGCAAAAATTAACCATGCGACAAGAATGACCTAATCGCAACATATATTCAATAAATTGTTGTGGTTTAATTTCTCAAGCTTTACTCTATCTATCTCTATATATTCTTTTTAGATTTTTTATACTCCTAACCCCCATTAACACGAAGTCTGGTTATGCCTTAACTACTTGTTATACTGTAGGTTAAAATTATTTTTGTATGAAAACTGTCAGTATAACTATTAGTTAACATATAACCAGACTTCGTGTTACTGGGGGTTAGTCCACTTAAGTTTACAATCGAAAATCACAACTAGAAACATCGAATATTTTTCTTCTTGTGAATACAATTTTTCGAGACCACAACTGACCGACCACGCCGACTTTGTCTGATAACTATAGATAGAATATACGAAATTTTACATGTCAAAAATTCTGAAATAATTCTATCTTAAAGGTTTTCTTAAAGAAACATTTTATGAATATTTTATTTAATGATTCTGTTTTGATATAAGATTTCAAAAAATGTTAAAACACTTTCACAATATACTTATTATAATAAATATATTTCTTCAAATAAAAATATTCAATAATTTTGTTAAGTGTATTTGATATTAAAATTTTTGTAAAATAATATATGAACATAAGTATTTACAAATATTTTATTTTATTTATTTTCAGATGTTCGATAAAATTTCTCACTGATGTCATAAAGCAATTAATCAATTCAATTTAGCGGAAGAAGTATTATTTACTCGTACAATCTATAGTAAAATAAAACATTTACCATAAACTCTTACGAGCACCATATGTTCGTATTCACTACTCAAATTCAACATTTATTGGAAATTGAAATTCAATGAAATACAAAACTCAAGGAGACGCAGTGCACTGAACCATGCGTCGTAGTGTCACATTCTTATATTTTTGTCATAAAATAAATTCATACATATAAAAATTTAAGTTACAAAGTTATTAAATACTTACATAACTAAATTGTACATACACATACATACATATAATTGTATATAATTTTAAATTTAGAAAATTAAAAACATATTTACATAATTTTTAAATAAATTGTAGATGATTTTCATACATGTATTTACATGTAAAGTTAAAAATAGTCCAGATTTTAAAAACTACATACATATATACATATGTATGTATATCTGGATAAATTTGTTTTATTTATAACATTATTCTTTAGGTTACCAAATTTAAATTATATATGTAAAAACATATTTAAGATCAGTGATAGAAAATTCAAATTTAAAAAATATTGACTTTCTGCCATCTTTAATAGTCTACATCATTTAGTACTTTCATCAAACATGTATGTGATATTTTTAGAAAATTATTTTATTTAAACTGTTACTTAGACAAATGAAAAATAAGGAAAACAAATATCTTAAATATTCCACATCACTGAGTAAATAATAGTGTGAAAAACAAGATATTCTTTTACACTTGGAAAATTAACGGAGTAATAATATGTTTGATAGTAAACAAATAGACATGCCGTGCGATTTTTGATAAGATACTCTCTACTCCATTTATTTTGAACTTCAAAATAACTTATTTACTTAGTTTGCTCCAGAACCCCATTAAATTGTTTTAATACCCCCAAAGAGATACATAGAGGTATATTGTAAGTAGACTACTTTTGACAGTTTTATTTTTACAAAAAGCAGGACAATTTTCAAAATAGTTTTAAAATGGCGGGATTTTTAAAACTTACTCAAGACAAACCAAATATTCTTCTTTCTCCAATAATGTTTATTTATGCAATATACAACATATATTTTATAATAAATACATATCTGTTAAATTAAATAAATCTCTTGCTTGTCAAACTGATTTTTTAAAGCGATGAGTAAAATCAATAAATCACTAGTTCGAGATATTATTTCTATGTGACATATAGCATACGTCATCTGCATAGTCAAGGTCATGCAGACGTTGTTTTAGGTGCCACTGGCTTCCAGTTGGTGCCACGATGTTTGTGTGAGGGAGAAATATGTTCAGAAGCAACCTTTCGAAGTCTACAAAAACTAAGAAGAGCGGGGAGTTGTACTATGCGTACTGTTTGATTGTTATGCGCAATGTATTTGTAGATTTGGTCTACACATGATCGGTTCGGTCTAAATCGACTCTGGTCATTCCGAAGAGATTTTTTGATGGTTGGTGAAATTCGGTCTATGATGATCATTATGATAAACTGGATGGTGTTCAACAGAGTTATGCCTCTCCAGTTCCTACATTTGGTTCGGTCACCCTTTTTGGGTAGTGTTATTACGCTTCTTTGGCATGTGGCCAAATATATGTCATGAGGTCAGGGTATGTCTTCAAGAACTCAGGTGTAGGGTTCCTAATTTCCCGGACTTTTTCCTTTCCCGGGAGGAAATTAAAAAATCTTTTCATTATACTAAATTAAACCAAAAACAAGAAACTTTGTTTTCGAATAAATTGTCTTATGCCAACACTAGTCCAGCATTTTTAAGTGTTTCTAATTTAATACTGGAATTTGATCGGTATTGTCACACTCGTAGTTTTAATCAGTATAAAATCAATAAATTCTTTGTTTAATTAAAAAACTTAAGAATTTCGACTATGTTAAATCTATAAAATATGGGTAGTTAATTTCGAAAGAGAAAGTTGTAATGTTAGGTACCTCAACCATTCCTTTAAGAATATATACTTTAAATTTGATTCATTCTTAATAACCGAATTTTTCTACTGTAGCTTGAGTTGAGTGAAAAAAATTTATTATTTCAACCGTAATGCTTCTTTACCAACTGAATATCTGTTGCTAGAACGGAAAAAATCTATGGATATAATAGAATAATTCAATTAGGAACAAATTTGGCCATCGAAACATTGTAACTTTTAGAAGACAACTTATAAACAAATTCACGAAAAATATTTCCATATTTTCGGGACCAGCAGCTTTATTGTGCTTGATCCTAGCAGCAGCTCTTTTAATTCTTCGTTAGTCGGTGGTTCTGTTGCCAGAGGTGGAGACTCGAAGAATTCTTTCCACCCATCAAGTTGATGTCGGTGAGGATGTTGCCATCTCTGGCCCTTGGATCCGCTTAACTGCTTGATGGCTTTGTAGGTCGCTCGTATATTGGGCAGCAGCATATTCGGCCGAGCTTGCTATATTTTTTTTAACCGGTTTTTCGACTTTGTTATAACCTTGATTTATTTTATGGAAATTGGAGTTCTGTTCTGCTATAAGTAGTTGCATTTGAATGGCTTTCATTTCATTGATTTGCTCCCATGTTGCGTCCCTGATGAAGGCCAGGGTTATATTTTTCCAACTCTGTTGAAAAAATAACGCAATATATACAGTGGTGGCCAGGAATTTAAGACAAAAATTGTTTGCTAAATTCCATGTAATTGTCAATTATTTTTTCAAATTTTTCCACAAATTTGTACTTTTCATAAGTTTATAGGAGAAGCAAAAAACGATATAAAATGAAAACTACTTAAGATATTGAGACAAAATTTTCAAATCCGAATTACAATGACTCTAGAAATATATTTTATGAAAAAAAACAAATTTTTTCAAAGCACACTTTAAGATATTTTTGAATTGTTATTTTCTGAAACAAAAAAACGTATCAATATAAATTTTTATGAAAAAATAAAAACTTAAATAAAAATATTTTTTTTATTTTAAATAAAAGCAGTTTATATATTAATTTTTAATTTTATTATGTTTTTTTATTTTAATTACTAACAACTACTTTTTTAAACTAAAAAAGGTCCTTCAATAAATTTTCATTAAGACTGCAAAAAATATTCAATTGCAACAAATTTATTAAAAAAAGTTAGGATACTATCTAAAATAAGGTAAAAATGATTTATTGATTAATTACTCAAAGCGTATACGTTATTTTGTTTAAGAAAATCATACACTTGATGATATTTTAGTTTCAATTTTGGTTATAACTTGGTTATTTTTGATAGTAAAAGTTTAAAATTTTGTACACATATGTAATATGATGTAGTGAATCGTAATCAATAATAAAATCAATTTCGAATTTTTTGATGATACGTTGTTTTGCATTTTAGGTGACGATATTCACCATGAATACATAAAATTTTTCTACAACTTGACCAACAAATTTTTTTTTTAAATAAACATATTTTCTCACATTTATATCATTATAATTTTATTATTATAAAATATTCGGACCAAATTTCGTATTTTTAGTTCCATTAGTTTCGGTCATATCATGTTATTAACAGCGGATGTTCGCTGAGGTGGGTCAACGTATTTCCACATATCTTTGTCCATATATGTTTTACCGATTTTTCCAAACATTTTTCAGAAACTGGAAACATTAATAATAAATTTCATACCCTTAGAGGTCCTTTTATTTTGGCTCTATCGCATTTAAAATTCAGTTGATGAAAAAAATTCAAGTATTTGTCTTAAATTGGTGGCCACCACTGTATGTGAAAATTTGTACATAGCTTGTGGAAAATGTTTTCGAAATTCAATCATTCAAAAGAAGAACATTCAGGCATGTGATGAAAAACGATCGTTTTCAAAACTGAAATCAATTTCAAAAACGATTTGGTTGTGACGAATTTCGATTGATTTCATATTCAATTTTTGGTTCATTCCGTATAATTTTTATAACAAAAAACTGTAAAATATGCCACGCTCAATTTGTTTATCTTAATTAATGTTGAAACTAATATGACAAACTATTCAAACTAAATTGTGTAGTGGTTTAAAAAGCTTCTAAAATGTTTTTGATTTTGTTGCCCTGTGTAATCGATGGTTTTTAGAAAATAGATCATTTTGTGTTCTAAGTGAAATTCTTCATATTTTGTTATTACAGCAGATACATAAACGATTTAAATCATATATCCTGTATTAAAGCCTGTAGTCCAAACAGCCTTTTCATTATTTCCTGCAATTAGTAAACAAGGCCAAACAAATGCATTTCAGATCCGAAACTCTAGCTCATACTCAGGTAAGCACCTTGCAGTTGGAAAGTGGGACAATTTTTTTAAATTTAATGTTTGAACTCTACCAACATAATTTTTTTAGTGAATTTCTAACACTTACGCATATGAATGAATCTTAAATGTGAAGATACATTGGAAATTATTTCCGTATAAAACTACACTCAGTGCAAGGAAACAACTTTTCATAGTTGATTGGTGGTGTGACTAAATTCAATTTATTTAATAATGAAAACGACAACAATCAACAAAAAAAAATAACGAATACCTTCTCTCTTACTTGGAGATCGTTGGTTGGTTTAATTTTTTTGTATTTCAAAAATCTTGTCGTACTTAATTCCACAATCGAAATGTGATTAATAACGATTGTCACACTGCTGCAGTCTGAAGGAACCTAACCGAAATACAGACACAACAATCTTCGAGTGTAAATGTAGTATCTGTGGGATTGTATTGGTTATTCGATAAAACATGTATAAAGTACATACTAACAAATGCAAACCGATCGTACTTGCTCAAGGAAATAAATGTACGCGTAAATATATTGGATTTATTCATTTTGTCGACTAAAGTTTTGAATTTCATGTGACTCCATTTAACATAAAATAAAAAAATATTTCGATTTACTTGGTGCATCGTTGAAAATGTTTCTTTAGACTTTTTAATTTTATTTTTCGTTTGTTCGTTCTGGTATTGAAATCAAAACTCTGTTGTCCCTCGTAATTTTAACACAAAATTCTCTAGACAAAGTCATTAATAATAATTCTTGGAGTTTGTGTTGCTGTTGTTAATTTTATATTTTTTTTAGTCATGGTTTGTATGTTTTCGGCTTGTTTTACATGCCAAGAAATAAAAATATCTACATTTGTTTGAGTTTGTTCAGTGTGTTTTTCTTTTTCAACTTTTAACAGATTAAAAATTGTGTTTTGTTTATTAATTCAGACAACAGAATAATTTCTTTTAGTTTTTTTTTCGTTGCTGTTATTTTTGGGCAAATAAATACAAATAAAAATGTTTTACCAAACTTAAATATTAAATAAAAAATATGTTATTTAACACACGTGTTTAAAAGTATGTTACTTATTTGCATTAGGGTGGTACAAATGAAGTTCATTGCATATCCAATTGCTAAAATTCCAAATTTACTTTCAAAAATTTTTAATCAAAAGTTTTGTAGAATGTTGTGACTCAATTCAGATATCTTGTATGTCTATGTATAAATACTATATAGTGCTACAAAAATAATCAAATTATTTAAATGATGTTGCAATTTGCAACAGACTTGCCTGTACAACCGTCTGCATTACTTAGTAGTTGTCGTATAATGACTTATTTATTACCTGTAATATAACTGCTTACTTTCCAGTCATCTGCATGAAAACATTCTGTTTTTAATAATAACGGCTTCTGTGAGACCTTAAAATCAGTTCAGTTAAGTCATTACTTGGAACTAGTTTTATTAATTTTTAAGTACTGACATACATATTTATAAGAAGTTGTGGTAAGTACATAACTCCAAAGATATTATCGTGTTAAAATAATGTGTATAAGTAGTGAAGTGTCAGAATTTAACATTTTAATGGAAGCTTTTGCTCGGTGAGTAAATGTCTTTGATGTCAAAGCACCAATAAAATGACAAATGACCGATCAAAAAGAAATATGGTATTGCGAATCCATTTTTCTCGAATTTCATTTTTGCTGAATTTTGTTTGGATACATCTATTCTATAGGCATTTATGTTCCACACGCAGCAAAAAAACATGGTTCAACATGGTTACGACAACTATACTATGTTCTGTGTAACAATATATTGTTGTCGTAAACATACAACAATATTTTCGTTATTGTAAACGTTTATATTTTCATCGCAATTATAAATATGAGTAGGGTTCACCAAAACATAATTATTTTTTGAACAACTAACCATTAAATGTTAAGTTTCTAAACGAGTAGTCATTAAGGTGGACCTTCAATGTACGGAAAAATTTAAAACTCATCTATATCTGTAGGTTAGTATAAAAAAAAATGTTGATAAAAGTTTGAGCTCGATCGGTTAAAAATTGGCGTGCCGCACGAGGGTTAAAGTTCGTGAGAACATTTATAAGGTAAAAAAATGCAATTTTTTCAGTTTTTGTAAAAATGTTTCCATTAAATAATTACTTTTGCAATTTAATATAAAACAATTGAAATGTGTACGTAATTGTGTACGTAATTGCCGTTAAAAAAAATAAATTTGTTTGGTCATACCTGCGAATAGGTTAGCGGTATCCTAAGAAGATAAGGATATCATATACAAATAAATACGGATATATTTTAAGTAAAAATGGGCTTTTGTTTTAATATTTCTCAAAATATGTTAATTTTGTTCATACATTTCTTGTTCCAGTGGCCTGAGACACGTTAATGGCCTGGAAAATTTTTAATAACTTTAAAATTTTTTAACCAATTTTTGTCTTTATATCTCATTACAACGACAATTACATACACATTTCGATTCTTTTATATTAAATTGCAAATATAATTATTTAATGGAAACATTTTTACAAAAACTAAAAAATAGCATTTTTCCCCATATAAATTTTCTCACGAACTTTAACCCTCTTGCGGTAGGCCAATTTTTAACCGATCGAGCTCAAACTTTTGTCAAAATTTTTTTCTATCCTAACCTCACACAAAATTTCCCTTCGTTTTTGGAAAATCGAAAATAAAAAAATAATGTCCACCTTAGTAGTCATAATATGTTAATATAATCTTTTGTTCTCACCATTTGTGAGTGTTGGTGTTTGTCTAAGCCAGGGAAAGGCAAAACATGGGCGCCGCGTTTTTCATTTACTCTTCTCTTACGTACGTATGCAATAGTATAGGTTGCCTTTCCCTGGTCTAAGCTATGCTATTTTGAAAGAACATTTTGAGTGTCTGCAATTCTCATTCGCTCTATAGTTTTATTTGTATATTATCTTTAATTTTCCTAGAGCGAATAACAATAAATTTCAGTGCATTTATCAATAATATTTTAATTGGGAATTTAGTACCTTAAAACTAAAATCTTTTGAAATAAAATTTTGTATTTCCAATAATAAATTTTAATAATAATATGATTACTTTGGATCATAATATGATTGAATTGTGTCTTTTTGTCATATTATGATTACTTTTTGTCATATCATAATATGATTATTTCAGAACATATGATATTTAATCATTATAGTGATCATATGTTTGGACAACAATCACAAATCTTATCATAATATGTTGCTTTTAGATTATATTTACCACAATCATGTTTTTTCTATTCCGGGAAGAAGTTTGTATGGTGGCTAGGGGAAATCATGGACCATTTTCAACAGAGATTGTCCTTATATCATATGAAGAACGTGTAAAAAATTGTATGGTATTCTCTACAATATACTTACTCAAAATAACCAAATATATGTGAAAATTATCATGATTTTTTAAGGTTGTCTTACATTTCTGTTCATAACTCTGATTCTACCAAACTGCTTAGAAATGTTATCAACATTTTGGTATAAATTTCATTAATTTCGCTTATATATTTTGGACCTGTGGTGTTTTACACAGACGGGCATAGCTCAACCGATTTAGAATTTCATAGGGATCATAAGGATCGATGGCTTAATATAAAAAAGGCGTAACTAATTTTTTTTTCAATATTATCAATGAAAAAAAGGTTATATTAACCATCCGTTAGTCGCAACTGATCTAGTTTATACAAGTCAAAATTGTTTATTGTAAATTTGTTTTAGTCCCCTAAATTTTAAGCTATTTTTTCATAAAAATATATTTTTACTGCTTTTATTTTTAAATACTTTAATATTCTTTTTATGTTTACGAAATAAAAATTGAAGAGATTATTTTCAACTGCGGCTTTATCTTTATTGATATCAATTTGATACAGTGCGACTAGTCTCAATTGAAAATGATTGTGACTAACGGAGGGTTAAATAACATAATTAAAAGAAAAAAAAAAGTTTTAAATGAGAAATAAAATGTGATGTCTTTTCTTATTAAAAATTGCATTAAAACTTTTTTTGTGTCTAAAATTTTTATTATGTTTTTTTCTTCTCCTATAAGGTAACAAAAAACCGAGTTACTCCTTTTTTATATTAAGCCATCGTTATATACAATACTTTGTCGGGTCTCAGATATTACACACGGAATGACAATATTACACAGTACAACACATGATTTTGGGACTCAATTCTAACAATTGCACGTGAAAGTAGCCAAAAATAAGAACTTATGCATCATTAGTTTTGTCAATTTGGCTGCCGTAATAATTTAATGGCCATACGAATTTTTTGTCCTCAAGGTGGATTTTTATCACTTTTTCTATATTTTAGCACGGTTGTATCTCGTATACCGTACGGAATATCTCTTTTGTGGCTGAAGATATTGAATAGTAGAAAAAAAGTACGAAACATACCTACCCGAAAAAGGTGCATCCAGTGCCTTAAAAATGCCAATTTTTTTAAAAAATTTTACCAATTTTTCACCTTTTTGGCTCAAGAACTGGATTACAAATCCAATTATGGACTGATCACCATGAAATGAGGTCGTATGATTTGAAAGTTATATATGAAAGTTATTTATCATGAATTTTGTATGTATACTATCATTTTTAACAGATTTATTCACTTTAAAGTGATTTTCGGATGCGGGTCTTATATGGGAGCTATGAATAATTATGGACCGATCATAATAAAATTTGGTGACATGAATTTTGTATATATAAAACTTATTTGGAGCGAAATTTGTGTAGATAGATATATAAATTAAACATTTATGACCGATAAGTCCAATTTCGGGAGGACATTTGTATGCGGGCTAGGTGAAATAATGAACCGATTTCAGCCAATTTCAACAGGCTTCGTCCTTGTGCCGAGCAAATTATATGTACCAAAGTTTTTTATGATCGGTCCATAATTATTCATAGCTCCCATATAAGACCCGCATCCGAAAATCACTTTAAAGTGAATAAATCTGTTAAAAATGATGGTATACATACAAAATTCATGATAAATAACTTTCTTATAGACACAAATCACACGACCTAATTTCATGGTGATCAGTCATATAAACACAAATCACACGAACTAATTTCATGGTGTTCGGTCCATAATTGGATTTGTAATCCAGTTATTGAGCAAAAAAGGTGAAAAATTGGTTAAAAATTTAAAAAAAATGGCATTTTTGCGATTTTTAAGGCACTGGATACAACTTTTTCGGGTAGGTATGTTCCGTACTTTTCTTCTACTATTCAATATCTACAACTTTTCTCCAGCCACAAAAGAGATATTCCGTACGGTATACGAGATATAACCGTGCTAAAATATAGAAAAAGTGATAAAAATCCACTTTGAGGAAAAAAATTCGTATGGCCATTAAATTATTATGGCAGCCAACTTGACAAAACTAATGATACAGAAGTTCTTATTTTTGGGGCTACTTTCACGTGCAATTGTCAGAATTGAGTCCCAAAGCAATGGACTGAAAAATGTTGTACTGTGTTATATACCCCCAGTCAACACTTTTGGAGGTTGAGGCTTTAAAAATGGTATATAACGAATCCATTTGTACTCGATTTGTTCACTTGCAAATTTATTAGGTTATTTTTAGTAGATAATTTAAATATTATAAAATTAATGAATTTCTAAACGAAAGGATTCAAGAAGGAAAAGTAAGAGGCATAGTGTGCCAAAAACTGCAGTTTTGTTAGCGTTAAACATTTTTCAATTTAAATTTTTCTCGTTTTTTAGAAGGAAAACTAAACAAATTTAACACTTTAAATTAAAACGACACTCATTCCAAAAATGAGTATGTAAATATATTTACATGTATGTGTTTTATGATAAATTAAACAAAGAATTAAAATTTAAAAATCATGTTAACAAAAAAATGGTATTAAACGCCATATTTATTTCCCATTTTTTTACTTTTTCTGGTTGTTTTGTAAAAAAAATAAAACAAAATTAGTTTGAAAATTTACAGAGCAAAAAAAAATGGTAGATTTATTTATTTGTATATTTATCTGAAACAGAAGGGATGAATGAACGAATGAATGAATTTATTTTGTTGGGCTTTCAAGCCTAGAAATAAAACAAAACAACAAAAAATAAACAGAAAAATAGTCGAATATTGCATAGAATGTTCTCTGTGGAACATTTTGACAAATTACCTGATTGGACATTGAAACATTTTATCTGGCAATGCGTTACCATTGGGATTTCGACGTGATATTTTGGTCATTTATTTGGACACTCACCAACAGCAGCCCTTCTTTTTGTTACCGATGCTGCTGTTGCTATTGTTCTGTTTAGTTATAGATGTTATGAAATTGGCAAAGAAGGTGGAGGATGCGAGTGGGGAGGTCATTTTGTATAAAGTTTGTAGGCCATAAAACGCTTTAGGCTGATTGGCAGTAGACCTTCCAAAACATACATTCATGTTCACAAAACAAAAAAAAACTGGAAAAAAGATTTAAGAAAAATAAAAAACACTGACCAAATGATGTATTGTCAAATTCTCAATGGTTATTTATAACAGAACTATTTTTACATAAAATTCAAGCAAAATAAATGTTAGTGATGCCATGGAGTAGGTTAACAAAAACAAAATAATCGTAAATTCAAGCAAGATTGTAAATCATTTATTTTTAAACATTTCTATGAGTGAATAGTTACTACAAGATAAATATTTTTATCGTGAATTGTAAGCTATCCCTAAAATATCCTTTCAGCTCGACTAGCGTTACTTCTAAAATGCAATTGAAGAAATAACTAAAATTATTGTTAAAATTTAAACTCCATTACCGACATTATCGACATTTTCGTATTTAAATATACATATGAAAGTCGATAAGCCCAAAAGATAGAAGCTACCTTGCAATGGGATTTGTATAATCCAATACATTTACCATGTATTTACTAGAGTACTTGATATCATTGGATGTTATTATGTATTTCTAATGTACCATTGTTTCTCAGCAAACCGCCTTATACAAGATATCACGGTTTTTCTTCGAAATCTCGGTTTTTTGCGAACCGGTTAATTTAAAGTGTTGATATTCGGTTAACCGGTTTATCCGGTTTTTATCACTCGGTTAACCGGTTTTTAAAACTTTAGACTACAATTAATAAATCATGAGATTTATTATTTTTTGTGCATTTTTTATATTCATTGTATACTAGGGTGATCGGCCCGGATTTTAATAACCGGTTATAACCGGTTTTTTTGGTTAAGTCGCTTTCGGTTTTTTTGAAAAGCCTACATTTCGAATATCGAAGAAACCGGGTTTTTCTCCTCGAATAGCCGGTTTTTTAAAACTGTGTTTTTATGAGTTTTAGTGTATTAAAAACTTTAAAAAATATTTAATATCCCAAAAACCTTTTTAAAACAAATGCTCCAACTATTTTATATTTATATCTGGAAAGCTTAAAAACGTACTCAATGCTTTGTTAACTATATATCCTACATGTACACCGAGAAAGATTATTTTCAATGTCTGGCTTTATAAAAACAAAAGAAAAAAATCGAAATATTTTTTTTTGGCCAATTTGTGTTTCTAAAAATCTAACGTAGTTGTTGACATTTGAAATTAAATATCAACCACTCACTTTTAGAAAAAAGTCAATTTTAATTTCAACATGTGGCAAATTTGATCCGAAGACCTTGTGAAGGCTAAAGGAAATAATCTAAATTAGAATTAAACAGTTTTTAAGCATTCTAAGGCTTATTTTTTGTTATATGATCTCATTTTTGTTGTGTTATGTTTTTCCATGAACTGTTTTTGTTTTAATAACTATTATTTTAATAAATAAATCTGTTTTTCTTCTTATATCTATGCGTTTCAATATTTTTCCATAAAATCCGGTTAACCGGTTATTATTGAAAAACCGAAACCGAAACCGGTTTATATTAAATTGCAATTTTCGAAGAAACCGAAAAACGGTTTCTAAAAAATGTCGAAGAATCGATCACCCACATTATTGGTCTGAATTGAAACCTAAACTTACAGTACAGACAGACCTCTTTAGATTAATATTTTTAAGAATTACAATGATTCTAAATAGTAGAGGACGATGAGTTCACTGATAAACTTTTGAATAAATTGCACATAATGAAACTATTAAAAATTAGATTCCGCATAATTTTAGAAGTTAAGCTAAATCTTAATAATGATTCATTATAAACTTGATGATTTTACCAAACGTTAAATATAATTTGATGTACATACCTTCTTTAAATAAATTTGACTTCATTAGTGTGTTTTTTTCTTAAAATTTTATTTTATTATTCATTTCGTTAGTTTAGTGTACAAAGTCCCTTTCCGAAATATTACAGGAGAGACAAAAACGTCCTAACATCCATGATTTGAAATATTTTTGAAATCTGATAATGTAGTTTTTAATTATTTGGTATGATTTATAATGACAAATAATCACAGCTAAAAGGAAGTGCGTTAGCAACTTATAGATCATTTTGTGGGAATTTTGACATTTTCTGTTTCATATCAGAAAGTCGATGTGATAAAAAATTTTAAAATTGTCAAATATTTAATTAAAAACATTTTTTGGTTGAAATTTTTGCAAAATAAAATGGACTTAACACTTTCGTATATTTATAGTTATTTAATATTAACCATTAAACTACAAATTTTAAAGCTGTCTATACTTTATAGGAGATTTTATGTTTTGTACACATATATGACGGTTAAGCGGTTTAACCGTTTTTTTTCGATGTCGGTTAACCGAAAAACCGGTTTTCTAAAAAAGTCCAATTTTCGGTTAACCGACAAACCGGTTTTTTAAAAAGTTGTTTTTTTATAAACACTTCATCCAAGGCTCAAAAAGTTCCTGACAGGAACTCTGCTAAAAATTAAGAGGCCAAAGACAGTGCACGGAAATTGAAGTCAAATTTTATCAGAAAGTACCTGCTGCATAATGGATGACGAAACGTATGTTCTGAAACATTTTTTGCAGCTTCCTGGTCAATATTTTCATGTTGCTTGTGCTTGAGGGAATGTTGTAGAAGTTTAGGACCCAAAAGCAGAAAATTTTCCTAAGATGTTCTTGGTATGGCAAACATTTGGGCTCTATAAATTCCGAAATATACATCAAGGAATGTTTACAAAAGAGGATGCTTCCATTCATAAGACATCTTAATGTGGCCACATATTTTTGGCCTGATTTGGCATTTTGTCGCTGTGGTACAAGAACAATAATGTGGTATTTGTACCAAGAGAGGCAAATCCTGCCAATGAAGAGATATTGGGCTTTTGTTAAAAGAGAATTGAAGAGCACAACAAAAGGTGTCCATAACTGTGGTAGATTTCTGAAAAAGTCTTCTGAACTATCTTCTGAAATTACACGCAGGATCGCCATAGAAGCATTTTGTCCTAATTTTTAATTTTGTTTATTATTTGCAATTACGTATTATTTTAGTTAATATGAACGTTAAACGCATTTGTTAATATGAACGTTTTAATCAGATGCTATCTGTTTAAAAATGTATCTCCAGAAAAATTTAATTTTTTGAGTTATGACGATGTTGCAGCAAATGAGCGATATGTATTTGAATTAAAAAAAAACATTCAAATGAAAAAAAAATTCATTGGACTTAATAAATAAATATAATTTTGTTCTTTCAAAAATTGTATGTATATGGGCGAGGTATTAATTTCTCAAAAACATTCACATCTGATTACATATATCAAAAAATGTCTACATACTTACATACTAAATAAAACTATAAATAAATGAGGCTTATTAAACTAATTACACAACTACATCCAATCATTCACTTTCCCTTTCATTTTTTTCTCATCTGCACAAAAGCAACTAGCGGTCAATTACAAAGTGAATGAAACACTCTCGAATACATTTTAACATACTGCAATGCAAAAGAAAAAAGACTAGAAACCGAAAGCAATGAAATGAACACAAAAACTAATTACACAAAATAATTATTGCAACTTCAACTACAGAAATTCATATCGACAAAATTGAACCAAAAAAAAAAAAAAACAATCATCCAATTGATTGTAACAGATCAAGAGTAGTTGAGTTGGCGCTACCACCAACCACTATTTATTTACCTGACTGGCGTACTGTCTGACACCATACTACGAGCAATAATCAAAAGATTTAGTTAAATTACTTTCACATTAAAAACACATAGAACCGCCATGTGCACGCAGAGGTGATAATTCTTCACCCCTTAGTACCTGTATTGGAAATTTAGAAGAGTAAGGTTTGTGGTTAATTCCAAAACAAATTATTTCTGTAATTAATATCTACCATTTGTTAACTTTTTTGACCATAATGTGAAAATTCTTTTGTTGGAAGCTTACATGTATTCAGTTGTCAAGAAAAATTTCAGATAAAGTTTGAAAAATCTCTTCATTTTAGTTATCAAGTTAGTAAAAATTGACTGTATACTTTGTGTGGGAGGTGCCACAACCACTGTTCCGACCCCTTCCATTTTTAGCTAAATTCCGTATAGTGCTTCATACAAAGTTTACATACTTTTACAGTTATTGTTCTCCAGATATTCGAAATTAACTAATACCTTTGTGTGAGAGGTGTCACGCCCACTAATCCAATCCCGAACATTTTCAGCCAAACTATGTAATATGAAATAGGAGCTATTCGGACAAAGATTGAAGAATATTGCAACTAAAGTTCCAAAATATTAAAAAATTACTATTTACTTTGTATGGTAGCTGGCCCACCCCTGTTCCAATTCATCTAATTTTTAGTTAAACTTCATGCACTGATAAGAAATTGATTCGTATTAAGTTTGAAGGCTGTCATAATTATAGTTCTGCAGATATTATAAAATAACTATTTACTTGAATAGATGGTGCCACGCCCATTTTCAGACAAGTTGCTCACAATTATACCAAAGTAAATCTCTCGAATGTATGCGGTTTTCACAATGTTCTCTGTATGGAAGCCTATTGTTCTTTCCAGATATAGAGGAACATATAGTTAACATTTTAAACGGATCGGTACAAATAAATAAACAGACATACATACATTAGTTTTTATATAGTATATGGACGAGAATGACAACCACGGCTGAAAAAACAAAAACCATTAAAACTTTTTTTAAATATGATTTTAATAGGAGAAAACACAAAAATTTTACTATGTGGAAGTATTTAGAGCTTATTACAACATTTTAAGCGCAAACATAATACACTAATACCCTCGCAAATTGGGCGTGGAGAAACGCGAAGCAAACCGAAGCACTATTTTCCATACATTTGTATTTATTTTCATTTAATTGGTTCCTAGATTATAAAAAAATTGATTTTTAAATACAAACATTTTCATATTAACGACGCAAATTGAAGTATTAACGACGTAACTTCGAAGCCATGCGACGCAAACTGAAACAAAAACGATGCAAATCGAAGCACTAACGACCCAACTTCGAAGCCATACAACGCAAACTGGAACAAAATCGACGCAACTTCGAAATCAAAGAAATTTTAAAAAAACGCAACTTCGAAACGAAGCAGAACGAAGCGTCGCCAACCGGGGTATTAGTGTAGTTTAAACTGACTATATTTATTTTACCCTTCCCCTTCGTGAGAAGGGTATATATAAGTTTGTCATTCCGTTTGTAATTTCTACATTTTTCATTTCCGACCCTATAAAGTATATATATTCTGGATCCTTATAGATAGCGGAGTCGATTAAGTCATGTCCGCCTGTCCGTCTGTCTGTCTGTTGAAATCAATTTTCTGAAGACCCCAGATATCTTCGGGATCCAAATCTTCAAAAATTCTGTCAGACATGCTTTCGAGAATTTTGATATTTAAAATCAGCAAAATCGGTCCACAAATGGCTGAGATATGAGGAAAAAACCAAGACAACCTCGATTTTTGACATATACATATATATACATTAGAGTGACAGCCGATTTTTTTTTTTTAGATTTCAAAGAGTGCCGGGTGGAATATTGTGACACTAGGCCTAAATGTTAAGTGCTGAAAATTTAAGCCAAATCGGGCAACGATTTCTGGACGCGCATCGAGGTCAAAGTTCAGATATATGCAAAATTTTACTGTTAATATGTAATAAATAGGTGAAACTCGTTAACTTTCTGCATTGTTTTCTAGAAATATGTAAATTTATTTATATTAATGAATATTACATTAAAAAAAAAATTTTGGAAATTAACCCTGTATCTCCTTTGGTTCAAAATGACCCAAAAACTGTATTATCGCCAAAATTAGAGAAAAATGCAAATTTTTCAGTTTTTGAAAAAATTTTGCTACTAAATAAATACTTTTGCAATTGAATGCAAAAGAATCGAAATATGTACGTAATTATCGTTGTAATGAGATATAAATAACAAAATTTGATTAAAAAATTTTAAAGTTATTACAAATTCGCCAGACCATTAACGTGTTTAAGGCCACTTGAACAAAAAATTTAGGAAAAAAATTAAGATATTTCGAGAAAAATTAAAATAAAAGCTCATTTTTACTTAAAATATGTCCATATTTACTTGTATATGAGTTTTTGTCTTCGTAGGATACCGTTAACCTATTCGCAGGTAAGGCCAAAAAAAATAATTTTTTTTAACGGCTGTTTCAAAACTCCATTTTCAAATTTTTAAAAATTTTGTTAAACAAATTTCAGATTTTTTCGATCATCACATTGGGGTTTATTGAGATCAAAATAGGGAATAAAAATATGAAAAAATTATATCAATACCTCTTACAGTTTTTCCGTACCTGCGATTTAAATTTAGCGCTTTTCAAGAAAAACTAATTTTTTGTCCATATTTAGGCGAATGAGTCCAATTTCCATACTGTTATAAATTTTAAGTAAAACCTATTCATAATATTATAGTCCTTGTAATTTTAAATATGTTCTGAAAGTTTTACTAAAATCGGAAAACGATAACCTTTGAATCGTGAAGGTCAAAGGTCAAATTTTTCAATATTTGGAATTTCTAATGAAAAGATAGCGAAATGTTATATATTTTTGGGCCGATTTTAATGCAACTTAAGGAAAATATAACATAAAGTCCAGAATTTAAAATAACAGCACAAAAATGGAAATTAACCCTTAGCAGCACTTGGGGTTCAAATTACCCTCAACTTTTAAAATCACGAAAAACACAACCATTTTGACCCCAAGTCCTCTTAAAGGTTAAAATCCATTTTTGCACTGTTGTTGTAAATGCTAGACACCAATATATATTTTCCTCAAGTTTCATGAAAATCGGCCCAAAAATATATAACATTTCGCTATCTCTCCATGAAAAATTCCAAATATTGAAAAATTTGACCTTTGACCTTCACGATTCAAAGGTTATCGTTTTCCGATTTTAGTAAAACTTTCAGAACATATTTAAAATTACAAGGACTATAATATTATGAATAGGTTTTACTTAAAATTTATAACAGTATGGAAATTGGACTCATTCGCCTAAATATGGACAAAAAATTAGTTTTTCTTGAAAAGCGCTAAATTTAAATCGCAGGTACGGAAAAACTGTAAGAGGTATTGATATAATTTTTTCATATTTTTATTCCCTATTTTGATCTCAATAAACCCCAATGTGATGATCGAAAAAATCTGAAATTTGTTTAACAAAATTTTTAAAAATTTGAAAATGGAGTTTTGAAACAGCCGTTAAAAAAAATTATTTTTTTTGGCCTTACCTGCGAATAGGTTAACGATATCCTACGAAGACAAAAACTCATATACAAGTAAATATGGACATATTTTAAGTAAAAATGAGCTTTTATTTTAATTTTTCTCGAAATATCTTAATTTTTTTCCTAAATTTTTTGTTCAATTGGCCTGAAACACGTTAATGGTCTGGCGAATTTGTAATAACTTTGAAATTTTTTAATCAAATTTTGTCATTTATATCTCATTACAACGATAATTACGTACATATTTCGATTCTTTTACATTCAATTGCAAAAGTATTTATTTAGTAGCAAAATTTTTTCAAAAACTGAAAAATTTGCATTTTTCTCTAATTTTGGCGATAATACAGTATTGGGTCATTTTGAACCAAAGGAGATACAGGGTTAATTTCCAAAACTTTTTTTTTAATGTAATATTCATTAATATAAATAAATCTACATATTTCCAGAAAACAATGCAGAAAGTTAACGAGTTTCACCTATTTATTCCATATTAACAGTAAAATTTTGCATATATCTGAACTTTGACCTCGATGCGCGTCCAGAAATCGTTGCCCGATTTGGCTCAAATTTTCAGCACTTAACATTTAGGCCTAGTGTCACAATATTCCACCCGGCACTCTTCAAAATTTTAACAAAAATTTTTTTCCATACAACTGATTGTCACTCTAATATACATATATATGGGTTACTAAGACATTAATATAGACAATATGGATATCTAATGATAGATATATCAAAGACATTTGCAACGACGTATATAAGACCATAGTAAGATGGACCTACAATGGGTCAAAATCGGAAAAAAAAAATTGAAAAAACAAAAAAAAATTTAAAATTTAAAAAAAAAAATTAAAAAAAAAATTTTAAATAACAATCGAAAAAATTTTTTTTACAAAAAATTAAAAAAACAACTGGAAAAAAATTAAATTTTTTTTACCTAAAAATATTTAAAATTTTGAAGTATAATTTGGTGAAGGGTATATAAGATTCGGCACATCGGAATATAGTACTCTTATTTGTTTTTTTAAATTTAATTGGAGTGTTTTAGACTGAGATTACGGCGAAAACTAAACTCCCAAATAGCATGTAGTCTGAAATGAATTTGACACTGATTGTTTTTTTGCTATTATCAAATTGTTTATATATTTTCTAAGCATTTATTTTTTTGTATACATATATTAACAGAATATATATTGTTTTACTATAAAAGAAAAATCTGTCACGTACGATATTAAATTTTATTTTTTTTTATTTAAAAATTACGGATTGTAAAGGAAAAATTTTTGGTTTAATGTAAGAAATTAAAAGAAAACATAACACCTCACATGATTCGCAAATTTTCGCATATTTCAACATGTACCTCAAAATTACTTTCGCTGTATGTCACGTACGACATACCCTTATTTCGAACGATATTTTGGACAGCAATGTTTCTAAAGAACTTATTATTATTTTAAAATATATTACTCTCTGAGTGGAACATAAAGACCAAATTATTTTTCAGAAACTTTTATTTTTCCAAAATCTTTTCCACTCTATAGACGTACAAATGTCACATACGATGACAGGGAATTGACCATGTGTGTTTGCAGGTTATGTGTGAGAATATGTACTTGTTTCCATCAAAAGTAAGAACCGAGAATATGAATTTTGTACTAATCTAGTGAAAGGTAGAAAAATCTAATATAAAATGTACTTAATAAAACCCCAATACTTTTAAATAAAATATTTTGTTATGTTAAATGCCAGACTAAAATTTCTTTCCCAAGACTTTGATTTTCTAAATTTGTAAATTGATGTAATCATTCCATGGTTATTTTTAATATGCGTTAAATATAATACGCTAATGTTAAATAATAAAATTAAATGAAATTTATTTAAGCATGTCTAATCAACTCATTTCATTCAATACACTGCATGCCCTTTTTAATCACTGTGTATTATAATTACTATATTCTAGGATCACAAACAGTTACGAACTGTTAGTTTTTTTTTTAAAGTTAGTTTGTAGATTAATTCAATACCAAATAATAAAAAGTGAAACAATATGATTTTTATCTGACATTTAAAATATCAAATTAAAATGAATGGCAATTAGAATATCAGATCTAATTCTAATCCGGCAGACTAAATTATTTATTATTCATTTTAAAAAAAGAATTTCTGAACGTTTTAATTAATAACGAAATTAGTAAGTAGCTTAACATTATATTATTATTTTCAGTACTTTTTCAACCCAAAAAAAGTACTTTGGTACAAAATCTAATTCCAACTGAACAAACAATTTATTTATCTTTTTATTCGGCTTGACTGTGTGACGTTTTTAGCCTTCTCATGCGAGTATTGCTCCTGCCCAGTATGCTTATGAGAATTTTGTGGATTCATCCATGTATCTTTTGAGCTCGTATGTATGTTGAATGTATCTACGTAGTAACATTCGCGTAACATCATATCGTCATCATGCTACGCAACATGCTACAATGACAAAAACAACAACAACATTCTACGAAATATTTTTCTTACATTTACGTATGAAAGAGTTTGTATATTTGTGCATTCAACGAATACAACAAACTGTTTTGTAACAGTCTGATTTTGACATTGACGAATTCGTCGCCATTTGTCATTTGCACCCATACAAGAGCGAAGTATACACACACTCGCATACAAACGAAAGTAAAACAAAAGCAACAACGTCAACAACAACAATAGTAGTACATATTTGAAGAAAAACAAGAAAAGGATACTCCTACCCTAAGCTTGACATCCTGCAGGCAGCATTCCGTCAGCCATCAGTAAAGTAGTAATTTTTCTTTTGCCTACAGACTGTAGGAACATAAAAATGTTGCTTGTTGTTGCCATTGCTTGCAGTATTGTTTTTTTTTGTATCTTCTTTTTAATAAAAAGTTGTATTACAACCCTGATTTTAATTTAGGTTAAACGAAACATTATCCCAATACTATGAATATTTACGTCTTTAAAATAAGGCATCGTCTGTCTGTATGTTTGAACATTTTGTATGGAAAATACAAACATCTGTTTACCAAAAGTACATTTCGTTTACTTCACAGGTGTATGTGGACTTATCAGGGGACAAATTGAAAATTTATCATTCATGTTTAATTTTGTACGAGAAGAGTTTCTTCTAAGTTAAGGTACATTGATGCATCAGTAAGTAAGTATGTCATTTTCCGCTTTTAATTTCGTCTACTCATTCATTAAAGATGCGGTTAATATAAATATGTATGTTAAGGTGGACCCTCAATGTATGTAAAAATTGAAAACTCGTCTGTTTCAAAAACGAACGGCAGTTTTGTGTGAGGTTAGGATAAAAAAATTTGACAAAAGTTTGATCTCGATCGGTTAAAAATTAGCGTGCGTAGTACGTTAATTGGGGGACAAAATGTAATTTTTTTTCAGTTTTCAGAGATGTACAAGACATAAATTGGTTAAAAAATTTTAAAATTATTAAAAATTCCCAAGACCATTAACGTGTCTCAGACCAGAACAAGAAACAAACTAACATATTTTGAGAAATATTAAAGTAAAGGCTATTTATACCCTACACCACCATAGTGGAGAGGGTATAATGCGTTTGTGCAGATATTTGTAACGCCCAAAAATATTTTAACACCCACCTTATATATCGATCGACTTAGAATCACTTTCTGAGTCGATTATTTTTTCGGCTCAAGGACCAAGCCTATTGAAACTGGCTGAAATCGGTCCATTATTTTACCTAGCCCCCATACAAATGTCCTCCCGAAAATGGACTTTATCGGTCATAAATGTTTAATTTATATACGTATCTCCACAAATTCCGCTCCAAATAAGTTTTATATACACATAATTCATGTCACCATATTTTGTTACGATCGGTCCATAATTAGTCATAGCTCCCATATAGACCCGCTTCCGAAAATCAGTCACGAATATAAATTATTGAAATTTTAAAAGAAAAATGTTTTTGCTTTTTTACTTAGTGTAGGGTATTATAGGGTAGGGCTTGACCGATCATACTTTCTTACTTGTTTTTACTTAAAATATATCAATAGTTACTTGTGTTTGAGTTTTTGTCTTTCGAAATAAATTTTTTTAACGACATTTTGTTAAACAAATTTCTGAAGTTGTTGATCATCACATTGGGATTTATTGAGAACATAATAGGGAATAAAAAGATAGAAAAAAGATGTCAATACCTCCTACAGTTTTTACGTACCTGCGATTTTCGGGAAAAACTTTTAAAACTGGTTTATGTCCAATTTAAAATTTTTTTTGTCAAAAACTGGGTTCTTTAGACTCTACTTGACTGCGAGCAGGGAACTACCACATAAACCAATTTCATCACGACATCTTCAACACCAAATAAACCTAATCAACAGAGAGTATTGTGGAAAATTTCAGCAAGCTATGTCCTTTCGTTTGGGCCCTTCGTGTTTTCAGTAGACAGACGGACGGATATCATTAAAGCGATTTAGAATCTTATGAGGACCCAGAATATATATACTTTTGTGGCTCTGCTATGAATACATATATCGTTCTGTTACAAACTGAATGACAAAATCGATATACCCCACAACTTTTTTAATGGTGGGTATAAAAATATACATTCGCAAAAGTTAAAAATAATGGCCCTTACAAAATTGATTTGATTTGGATGGGTCTTATTTAGTTTATTAGTGGTTAACTCTAAAACTGATGCAAAATGTAAGTCATATCGATTGAAAGTTGAGAAATCGATGTCAAACGGGACACCCGGTGTGTTAAACTAATTCCGGTACACTGAATTCAGTGGTGCTAACCGTTTTTTTGGGTTAACTTGTATTTGCGAGATATACAGTATAGAAAACAAAGTTCCAAACAAAATGATTAAAATCTGTCCCCAGCTTTTGATTTTATAAACAAAAGATAAAGCAAATATCCCGTAGTAACATTTTAAAATTTTTTCTCATATTTTTCAAAAAGTCTTCTATAATTTTTTTAATTCTTAAATATTGTATACATTTTTGAAAAGAAGACACAATTTCCTATACGTTGATATAATATATATATATATATATATATTTTATCTTTTCCACTAGTCAAATTTATGAATTCAAAATCAACAACAAACTGAAAATTTACAGAATCTTGCTTGTCGACTATTGCAGTACTAAACATCGAAGAACACTGCACGATGTAGCTAATTACTACGAGTTATATATCTTATCTTTTGTGAATAACATTAAAAATTGCTGACATTTAGGGCTTGTTTTATTTGGAACTTCGTTTTTATAAGAGCGTATATTTCGAAATTTTTCTAAAAAATTATTTTTCTAAAAACATGTTAAGCCTTGCTTAAAGTTAATTTTATTGCAGAATTTCGTTTTTTTCAGTTTATTCAAGAAACTAAACCGTTTTTGTGTTACGCGAATATATGTTGTGCAACCTCTTCCATTTTCGAAATAACGGTATATCTCAAAAATACGAGCTAACCTAAAAAAACGGTTAGCACCACTGAATTCAGCGTGTGCCCTTCTTGACAGAAAATAAAGTGTCAATTTCGAGCACAGTGTAATTTTGATAACACTGACTTTGCATGCAAAAAAGTGGGTAAACAATATGGCGTGGGAAAATGTTAATAACTTGGTTAATAAAACTAATTTCAAATTCGGATATTGAAAGTCTTGTTCTCGAAAAGAGAAAACTCAGAAGAGAGACTTTATCAGATAGGGTAGAAGGGAGATCATTCGCCATAGGGGCCAACACCGAATAACTTAAAAACCGAGTAATCGATTTTGTTACATTATCAAGCTATGTTTTCGTTTTGTCGATTAGTTATTGTTTTTCAAAACTCTTTGAAAATATTTCAGCGTGTGATTTTTTTGTGCTAACTTCTTCAATTTTTTAATGTCAATAATAGGGAACAATAAGTGACAATAGTTTTTACGATCATTTAATTTGAAGTACGAAAAAATGTATATTAAACCTCCAAACTCCCCATGGGTCACATCAGCCACATACAAGGAATTCCTGTGATGTATACTAAAATGTTGATAAAATATAGAAAAAATCAGTCACAATTTATTTAAATTATTTTTTATACCCTCCACCACCATAAGTGGTGAATGAGGGTATATATAAGTTTGTCATTCCGTGTGTAACATTGAGAAATATTCATCTGAGACCCAACAAAGTATATATATTATTGATCCTTATGAAATTCTAAGCCGATTGAGCCATGTCCGTCTGTCTGTCCGTCTGTCCGTCTGTCCGTCTGTGTAAAACACGCTCACGTCCAAAATACGCAAACAAACTTAGTAGAGTTGCAAGAAAAATGTTTATTATTGTCCTAAGCAGTTTGGTATTGAAAATCACCGAAATCGGTACAGTGGAACCAAAGTTATGAATGAAAATGTGGGACAACCTCAAAAAAAAATTGATAATTTTCACATATTTTTGGACATTTTTTGTAAATATATTACAGCTAATATCATACAATTTTGCACTCGTTACTTTTATGATAAAAGGAGTAACTCTGGTGAAAATTATAAGAATCGGTCCATGATTTCTCCTAGCCCCCATACAAATTTCTTCCCGAAATATGGTTCTATGGTCTATAAATGCCTACAGAATAGGAATATCCACATAAAATTCAGCAAAAATAAGTTTCGTGGTAAAAGAAATTATACTACAAAATTTTTCGTGGATCGGCCCATATTTGACCATAGCCCCCATATAAAGTACACTTCCGAAAATCTCTTAAATAAGCATAAATGTCTTATAAATATCGCTATCAAGTTGAAATTCGACATGAATAATCCCCATATATACCAAAATCGCTGTACCTAATTCTATGAAGATCGGCCGATAATTGGTTATAGCTCCCATATAAGGACCACTTCCGAAAAACACATTAACCTATATAAATATCTAAAAAATATCAATATCAAAACAAAATTTCACACACATCCATAGTTTATATTTAGAAATCATACTACTGGATTTTGTGAATATCGGTCCATATTTGACCATAGCTCCCATATAAGGTCCACTTCCAAAAATCAGTTAAGTACTCATAAATCTCTTATAAATAAATTTATCATGCTAAAATTCTACAAAAATAATACGCATATATATAGATATCACTGTACCAAATTTTATGCAGATTGGCCGATAATTGGTCATAGCTCCCCTATAAGGCCCATTTCCGAAAAAAGATATTAACCTTAAAAAATATTAAAAACATATCGATATCAAAATGAAAGTACGCACAGATCCAGTAATTTGAATCCAGTAATCATACTTCTGGATTTTGTGAATATCGGTCCATATTTAACCATAGCTCCCATATAAGGTCCACTCCCGAAAATCACTAAAATCCTCATAAATTTCTTGCAAATATAGTTATCAGGTTGAAATTCAAAACAAATTTATTCAATATATACAAAAATCGATGTGCCAAATTTTATGATGATAGGCCCATAATTGGTCATAACCTCCATATAAGAACTTCTTCAGGAAAACACATTACCCTGCACAAATATCCATAAAAATCTACACTACTACAAGATTTTTTAAATATTGGTGCATAATTCGGCATAGCTCCCACATAAGGTCCACTCTTGTTAATAGCGTTGTTTATATGAAATTCTACAAAAATAACCCTTAAATACTTAGGACCATAATAGGTCATAGCATCACCAAAATAGTACACAGATCAGTAATTTATATTCAAAAATCATAATACTGAATTTTGTGAATATTGGTCCATAATTGGCCACAGCTCTCATATAAATACATAAAAATCACGTAAAAATATTTTATGACAATCGAATCATAATAGGTCATAGCTCCCGCATAAGTCCCACAACCAAATATTTTGAAATTTGACCACATATATTTGTATACCCTTTTTATACCCTCCACCACCATAAGTGGTGAATGAGGGTATATATAAGTTTGTCATTCCGTGTGTAACATTGAGAAATATTCATCTGAGACCCAACAAAGTATATATATTATTGATCCTTATGAAATTCTAAGCCGATTGAGCCATGTCCGTCTGTCTGTCCGTCTGTCCGTCTGTCCGTCTGTGTAAAACACACTCACGTCCAAAATACGCAAACAAACTTAGTAGAGTTGCAAGAAAAATGTTTATTATTGTCCTAAGCAGTTTGGTATTGAAAATCACCGAAATCGGTACAGTGGAACCAAAGTTATGAATGAAAATGTGGGACAACCTCAAAAAAAAATTGATAATTTTCACATATTTTTGGACATTTTTTGTAAATATATTACAGCTAATATCATACAATTTTGCACTCGTTACTTTTATGATAAAAGGAGTAACTCTGGTGAAAATTATAAGAATCGGTCCATGATTTCTCCTAGCCCCCATACAAATTTCTTCCCGAAATATGGTTCTATGGTCTATAAATGCCTACAGAATAGGAATATCCACATAAAATTCAGCAAAAATAAGTTTCGTGGTAAAAGAAATTATACTACAAAATTTTTCGTGGATCGGCCCATATTTGACCATAGCCCCCATATAAAGTACACTTCCGAAAATCTCTTAAATAAGCATAAATGTCTTATAAATATCGCTATCAAGTTGAAATTCGACATGAATAATCCCCATATATACCAAAATCGCTGTACCTAATTCTATGAAGATCGGCCGATAATTGGTTATAGCTCCCATATAAGGACCACTTCCGAAAAACACATTAACCTATATAAATATCTAAAAAATATCAATATCAAAACAAAATTTCACACACATCCATAGTTTATATTTAGAAATCATACTACTGGATTTTGTGAATATCGGTCCATATTTGACCATAGCTCCCATATAAGGTCCACTTCCAAAAATCAGTTAAGTACTCATAAATCTCTTATAAATAAATTTATCATGCTAAAATTCTACAAAAATAATACGCATATATATAGATATCACTGTACCAAATTTTATGCAGATTGGCCGATAATTGGTCATAGCTCCCCTATAAGGCCCATTTCCGAAAAAAGATATTAACCTTAAAAAATATTAAAAACATATCGATATCAAAATGAAATTACGCACAGATCCAGTAATTTGAATCCAGTAATCATACTTCTGGATTTTGTGAATATCGGTCCATATTTAACCATAGCTCCCATATAAGGTCCACTCCCGAAAATCACTAAAATCCTCATAAATTTCTTGCAAATATAGTTATCAGGTTGAAATTCAAAACAAATTTATTCAATATATACAAAAATCGATGTGCCAAATTTTATGATGATAGGCCCATAATTGGTCATAACCTCCATATAAGAACTTCTTCAGGAAAACACATTACCCTGCACAAATATCCATAAAAATCTACACTACTACAAGATTTTTTAAATATTGGTGCATAATTCGGCATAGCTCCCACATAAGGTCCACTCTTGTTAATAGCGTTGTTTATATGAAATTCTACAAAAATAACCCTTAAATACTTAGGACCATAATAGGTCATAGCATCACCAAAATAGTACACAGATCAGTAATTTATATTCAAAAATCATAATACTGAATTTTGTGAATATTGGTCCATAATTGGCCACAGCTCTCATATAAATACATAAAAATCACGTAAAAATATTTTATGACAATCGAATCATAATAGGTCATAGCTCCCGCATAAGTCCCACAACCAAATATTTTGAAATTTGACCACATATATTTGTATACCCTTTTTATACCCTCCACCACCATAAGTGGTGAATGAGGGTATATATAAGTTTGTCATTCCGTGTGTAACATTGAGAAATATTCATCTGAGACCCAACAAAGTATATATATTATTGATCCTTATGAAATTCTAAGTCGATTGAGCCATGTCCGTCTGTCTGTCCGTCTGTCCGTCTGTCCGTCTGTGTAAAACACGCTCACGTCCAAAATACGCAAACAAACTTAGTAGAGTTACAAGAAAAATGTTTATTATTGTCCTAAGCAGTTTGGTATTGAAAATCAGCGAAATCGGTACAGTGGAACCAAAGTTATGAATGAAAATGTGGGACAACCTCAAAAAAAAATTAATAATTTTCACATATTTTTGGACATTTTTTGTAAATATATTGCAGCTAATATCATAAAATTTTGCACTCGTTACTTTTATGATAAACGGAGTAACTCTGGTGAAAATTATAAGAATCGGTCCATGATTTCTCCTAGCCCCCATACAAATTTTTTCCCGAAATATGGTTCTATGGTCTATAAATGCCTACAGAATAGGAATATCCACATAAAATTCAGCAAAAATAAGTCTCGTGGTAAAAGAAATTATATTACAAAATTGTTCGTGGATCGGCCCATATTTGACCATAGCCCCCATATAAAGTACACTTCCGAAAATCTCTTAAATAAGCATAAATGTCTTATAAATATCGCTATCAAGTTGAAATTCGACATGAATAATCCCCATATATACCAAAATCGCTGTACCTAATTATATGAAGATCGGCCGATAATTGGTTATAGCTCCCATATAAGGACCACTTCCGAAAAACACAATAACCTACATAAATATCTAAAAAATATCAATATCAAAACAAAATTTCACACAGATCCGTAATTTATATTTAGAAATCATACTACTGGATTTTGTGAATATCGGTCCATATTTGACCATAGCTCCCATATAAGGTCCACTTCCGAAAATCAGTTAAGTACTCATATATCTCTTATAAATATCTTTATCATGCTAAAATTCGACAAAAATTATACTCATATATATAGATATCACTGTACTAAATTTTATACAGATTGGCCGATAATTGGTCATAGCTCCCCTATAAGGCCCATTTCCGAAAAAAGATATTAACCTTAAAAAGTATTATAAATATATCGATATCAAAATGAAATTACGCACAGATCCAGTAATTTGAATCCAGTAATCATACTTCTGGATTTTGTGAATATCGGTCCATATTTACCATAGCTCCCATATAAGGTCCACTCCCGAAAATCACTAATATCCTCATACATGTCTTACAAATATAGTTATCAGGTTGAAATTCAAAACAAATTTATTCAATATATACAAAAATCGATGTACCAAATTTTATGATGATAGGCCCATAATTGGTCATAACCTCCATATAAGAACTTCTTCAGGAAAACACATTACCCGGCACAAATATCCATAAAAATCTACAATCAACCAAAATTTTACACCGATGAGTAATTTGTATCCAAGAATCGTACTACAAGATTTTTTAAATATTGGTGCATAATTCGGCATAGATCCCACATATGATCCACTCTTGTTAATAGCGTTGTTTATATGAAATTCTACCAAAATAGCCCTTAAATACTTAGGACTATAATAGGTCATAGCATCCATATATTAAACCAAAATAGTACACAGATCAGTAATTTGTATTCAAAAATCATAATACTGAATTTTGTGAATATTGGTCCATAATTGGCCACAGCTCTCATATAAATACATAAAAATCACGTAAAAATATTTTATGACAATCGAATCATAATAGGTCATAGCTCCCGCATAAGTCCCACAACCAAATATTTTGAAATTTGTCTAAATATATTTGTATACCCTTTTTATACCCTCCACCACCATAAGTGGTGAATGAGGGTATATATAAGTTTGTCATTCCGTGTGTAACATTGAGAAATATTCATCTGAGACCCAACAAAGTATATATATTATTGATCCTTATGAAATTCTAAGCCGATTGAGCCATGTCCGTCTGTCTGTCCGTCTGTCCGTCTGTCCGTCTGTCCGTCTGTGTAAAACACGCTCACGTCCAAAATACGCAAACAAACTTAGTAGAGTTGCAAGAAAAATGTTTATTATTGTCCTAAGCAGTTTGGTATTGAAAATCACCGAAATCGGTACAGTGGAACCAAAGTTATGAATGAAAATGTGGGACAACCTCAAAAAAAAATTGATAATTTTCACATATTTTTGGACATTTTTTGTAAATATATTACAGCTAATATCATACAATTTTGCACTCGTTACTTTTATGATAAAAGGAGTAACTCTGGTGAAAATTATAAGAATCGGTCCATGATTTCTCCTAGCCCCCATACAAATTTCTTCCCGAAATATGGTTCTATGGTCTATAAATGCCTACAGAATAGGAATATCCACATAAAATTCAGCAAAAATAAGTTTCGTGGTAAAAGAAATTATACTACAAAATTTTTCGTGGATCGGCCCATATTTGACCATAGCCCCCATATAAAGTACACTTCCGAAAATCTCTTAAATAAGCATAAATGTCTTATAAATATCGCTATCAAGTTGAAATTCGACATGAATAATCCCCATATATACCAAAATCGCTGTACCTAATTCTATGAAGATCGGCCGATAATTGGTTATAGCTCCCATATAAGGACCACTTCCGAAAAACACATTAACCTATATAAATATCTAAAAAATATCAATATCAAAACAAAATTTCACACACATCCATAGTTTATATTTAGAAATCATACTACTGGATTTTGTGAATATCGGTCCATATTTGACCATAGCTCCCATATAAGGTCCACTTCCAAAAATCAGTTAAGTACTCATAAATCTCTTATAAATAAATTTATCATGCTAAAATTCTACAAAAATAATACGCATATATATAGATATCACTGTACCAAATTTTATGCAGATTGGCCGATAATTGGTCATAGCTCCCCTATAAGGCCCATTTCCGAAAAAAGATATTAACCTTAAAAAATATTAAAAACATATCGATATCAAAATGAAATTACGCACAGATCCAGTAATTTGAATCCAGTAATCATACTTCTGGATTTTGTGAATATCGGTCCATATTTAACCATAGCTCCCATATAAGGTCCACTCCCGAAAATCACTAAAATCCTCATAAATTTCTTGCAAATATAGTTATCAGGTTGAAATTCAAAACAAATTTATTCAATATATACAAAAATCGATGTGCCAAATTTTATGATGATAGGCCCATAATTGGTCATAACCTCCATATAAGAACTTCTTCAGGAAAACACATTACCCTGCACAAATATCCATAAAAATCTACACTACTACAAGATTTTTTAAATATTGGTGCATAATTCGGCATAGCTCCCACATAAGGTCCACTCTTGTTAATAGCGTTGTTTATATGAAATTCTACAAAAATAACCCTTAAATACTTAGGACCATAATAGGTCATAGCATCACCAAAATAGTACACAGATCAGTAATTTATATTCAAAAATCATAATACTGAATTTTGTGAATATTGGTCCATAATTGGCCACAGCTCTCATATAAATACATAAAAATCACGTAAAAATATTTTATGACAATCGAATCATAATAGGTCATAGCTCCCGCATAAGTCCCACAACCAAATATTTTGAAATTTGACCACATATATTTGTATACCCTTTTTATACCCTCCACCACCATAAGTGGTGAATGAGGGTATATATAAGTTTGTCATTCCGTGTGTAACATTGAGAAATATTCATCTGAGACCCAACAAAGTATATATATTATTGATCCTTATGAAATTCTAAGCCGATTGAGCCATGTCCGTCTGTCTGTCCGTCTGTCCGTCTGTGTAAAACACACTCACGTCCAAAATACGCAAACAAACTTAGTAGAGTTGCAAGAAAAATGTTTATTATTGTCCTAAGCAGTTTGGTATTGAAAATCACCGAAATCGGTACAGTGGAACCAAAGTTATGAATGAAAATGTGGGACAACCTCAAAAAAAAATTGATAATTTTCACATATTTTTGGACATTTTTTGTAAATATATTACAGCTAATATCATACAATTTTGCACTCGTTACTTTTATGATAAAAGGAGTAACTCTGGTGAAAATTATAAGAATCGGTCCATGATTTCTCCTAGCCCCCATACAAATTTCTTCCCGAAATATGGTTCTATGGTCTATAAATGCCTACAGAATAGGAATATCCACATAAAATTCAGCAAAAATAAGTTTCGTGGTAAAAGAAATTATACTACAAAATTTTTCGTGGATCGGCCCATATTTGACCATAGCCCCCATATAAAGTACACTTCCGAAAATCTCTTAAATAAGCATAAATGTCTTATAAATATCGCTATCAAGTTGAAATTCGACATGAATAATCCCCATATATACCAAAATCGCTGTACCTAATTCTATGAAGATCGGCCGATAATTGGTTATAGCTCCCATATAAGGACCACTTCCGAAAAACACATTAACCTATATAAATATCTAAAAAATATCAATATCAAAACAAAATTTCACACACATCCATAGTTTATATTTAGAAATCATACTACTGGATTTTGTGAATATCGGTCCATATTTGACCATAGCTCCCATATAAGGTCCACTTCCAAAAATCAGTTAAGTACTCATAAATCTCTTATAAATAAATTTATCATGCTAAAATTCTACAAAAATAATACGCATATATATAGATATCACTGTACCAAATTTTATGCAGATTGGCCGATAATTGGTCATAGCTCCCCTATAAGGCCCATTTCCGAAAAAAGATATTAACCTTAAAAAATATTAAAAACATATCGATATCAAAATGAAATTACGCACAGATCCAGTAATTTGAATCCAGTAATCATACTTCTGGATTTTGTGAATATCGGTCCATATTTAACCATAGCTCCCATATAAGGTCCACTCCCGAAAATCACTAAAATCCTCATAAATTTCTTGCAAATATAGTTATCAGGTTGAAATTCAAAACAAATTTATTCAATATATACAAAAATCGATGTGCCAAATTTTATGATGATAGGCCCATAATTGGTCATAACCTCCATATAAGAACTTCTTCAGGAAAACACATTACCCTGCACAAATATCCATAAAAATCTACACTACTACAAGATTTTTTAAATATTGGTGCATAATTCGGCATAGCTCCCACATAAGGTCCACTCTTGTTAATAGCGTTGTTTATATGAAATTCTACAAAAATAACCCTTAAATACTTAGGACCATAATAGGTCATAGCATCACCAAAATAGTACACAGATCAGTAATTTATATTCAAAAATCATAATACTGAATTTTGTGAATATTGGTCCATAATTGGCCACAGCTCTCATATAAATACATAAAAATCACGTAAAAATATTTTATGACAATCGAATCATAATAGGTCATAGCTCCCGCATAAGTCCCACAACCAAATATTTTGAAATTTGACCACATATATTTGTATACCCTTTTTATACCCTCCACCACCATAAGTGGTGAATGAGGGTATATATAAGTTTGTCATTCCGTGTGTAACATTGAGAAATATTCATCTGAGACCCAACAAAGTATATATATTATTGATCCTTATGAAATTCTAAGCCGATTGAGCCATGTCCGTCTGTCTGTCCGTCTGTCCGTCTGTCCGTCTGTGTAAAACACGCTCACGTCCAAAATACGCAAACAAACTTAGTAGAGTTGCAAGAAAAATGTTTATTATTGTCCTAAGCAGTTTGGTATTGAAAATCACCGAAATCGGTACAGTGGAACCAAAGTTATGAATGAAAATGTGGGACAACCTCAAAAAAAAATTGATAATTTTCACATATTTTTGGACATTTTTTGTAAATATATTACAGCTAATATCATACAATTTTGCACTCGTTACTTTTATGATAAAAGGAGTAACTCTGGTGAAAATTATAAGAATCGGTCCATGATTTCTCCTAGCCCCCATACAAATTTCTTCCCGAAATATGGTTCTATGGTCTATAAATGCCTACAGAATAGGAATATCCACATAAAATTCAGCAAAAATAAGTTTCGTGGTAAAAGAAATTATACTACAAAATTTTTCGTGGATCGGCCCATATTTGACCATAGCCCCCATATAAAGTACACTTCCGAAAATCTCTTAAATAAGCATAAATGTCTTATAAATATCGCTATCAAGTTGAAATTCGACATGAATAATCCCCATATATACCAAAATCGCTGTACCTAATTCTATGAAGATCGGCCGATAATTGGTTATAGCTCCCATATAAGGACCACTTCCGAAAAACACATTAACCTATATAAATATCTAAAAAATATCAATATCAAAACAAAATTTCACACACATCCATAGTTTATATTTAGAAATCATACTACTGGATTTTGTGAATATCGGTCCATATTTGACCATAGCTCCCATATAAGGTCCACTTCCAAAAATCAGTTAAGTACTCATAAATCTCTTATAAATAAATTTATCATGCTAAAATTCTACAAAAATAATACGCATATATATAGATATCACTGTACCAAATTTTATGCAGATTGGCCGATAATTGGTCATAGCTCCCCTATAAGGCCCATTTCCGAAAAAAGATATTAACCTTAAAAAATATTAAAAACATATCGATATCAAAATGAAATTACGCACAGATCCAGTAATTTGAATCCAGTAATCATACTTCTGGATTTTGTGAATATCGGTCCATATTTAACCATAGCTCCCATATAAGGTCCACTCCCGAAAATCACTAAAATCCTCATAAATTTCTTGCAAATATAGTTATCAGGTTGAAATTCAAAACAAATTTATTCAATATATACAAAAATCGATGTGCCAAATTTTATGATGATAGGCCCATAATTGGTCATAACCTCCATATAAGAACTTCTTCAGGAAAACACATTACCCTGCACAAATATCCATAAAAATCTACACTACTACAAGATTTTTTAAATATTGGTGCATAATTCGGCATAGCTCCCACATAAGGTCCACTCTTGTTAATAGCGTTGTTTATATGAAATTCTACAAAAATAACCCTTAAATACTTAGGACCATAATAGGTCATAGCATCACCAAAATAGTACACAGATCAGTAATTTATATTCAAAAATCATAATACTGAATTTTGTGAATATTGGTCCATAATTGGCCACAGCTCTCATATAAATACATAAAAATCACGTAAAAATATTTTATGACAATCGAATCATAATAGGTCATAGCTCCCGCATAAGTCCCACAACCAAATATTTTGAAATTTGACCACATATATTTGTATACCCTTTTTATACCCTCCACCACCATAAGTGGTGAATGAGGGTATATATAAGTTTGTCATTCCGTGTGTAACATTGAGAAATATTCATCTGAGACCCAACAAAGTATATATATTATTGATCCTTATGAAATTCTAAGTCGATTGAGCCATGTCCGTCTGTCTGTCCGTCTGTCCGTCTGTGTAAAACACGCTCACGTCCAAAATACGCAAACAAACTTAGTAGAGTTACAAGAAAAATGTTTATTATTGTCCTAAGCAGTTTGGTATTGAAAATCAGCGAAATCGGTACAGTGGAACCAAAGTTATGAATGAAAATGTGGGACAACCTCAAAAAAAAATTAATAATTTTCACATATTTTTGGACATTTTTTGTAAATATATTACAGCTAATATCATAAAATTTTGCACTCGTTACTTTTATGATAAACGGAGTAACTCTGGTGAAAATTATAAGAATCGGTCCATGATTTCTCCTAGCCCCCATACAAATTTTTTCCCGAAATATGGTTCTATGGTCTATAAATGCCTACAGAATAGGAATATCCACATAAAATTCAGCAAAAATAAGTCTCGTGGTAAAAGAAATTATATTACAAAATTGTTCGTGGATCGGCCCATATTTGACCATAGCCCCCATATAAAGTACACTTCCGAAAATCTCTTAAATAAGCATAAATGTCTTATAAATATCGCTATCAAGTTGAAATTCGACATGAATAATCCCCATATATACCAAAATCGCTGTACCTAATTATATGAAGATCGGCCGATAATTGGTTATAGCTCCCATATAAGGACCACTTCCGAAAAACACAATAACCTACATAAATATCTAAAAAATATCAATATCAAAACAAAATTTCACACAGATCCGTAATTTATATTTAGAAATCATACTACTGGATTTTGTGAATATCGGTCCATATTTGACCATAGCTCCCATATAAGGTCCACTTCCGAAAATCAGTTAAGTACTCATATATCTCTTATAAATATCTTTATCATGCTAAAATTCGACAAAAATTATACTCATATATATAGATATCACTGTACTAAATTTTATACAGATTGGCCGATAATTGGTCATAGCTCCCCTATAAGGCCCATTTCCGAAAAAAGATATTAACCTTAAAAAGTATTATAAATATATCGATATCAAAATGAAATTACGCACAGATCCAGTAATTTGAATCCAGTAATCATACTTCTGGATTTTGTGAATATCGGTCCATATTTACCATAGCTCCCATATAAGGTCCACTCCCGAAAATCACTAATATCCTCATACATGTCTTACAAATATAGTTATCAGGTTGAAATTCAAAACAAATTTATTCAATATATACAAAAATCGATGTACCAAATTTTATGATGATAGGCCCATAATTGGTCATAACCTCCATATAAGAACTTCTTCAGGAAAACACATTACCCGGCACAAATATCCATAAAAATCTACAATCAACCAAAATTTTACACCGATGAGTAATTTGTATCCAAGAATCGTACTACAAGATTTTTTAAATATTGGTGCATAATTCGGCATAGATCCCACATATGATCCACTCTTGTTAATAGCGTTGTTTATATGAAATTCTACCAAAATAGCCCTTAAATACTTAGGACTATAATAGGTCATAGCATCCATATATTAAACCAAAATAGTACACAGATCAGTAATTTGTATTCAAAAATCATAATACTGAATTTTGTGAATATTGGTCCATAATTGGCCACAGCTCTCATATAAATACATAAAAATCACGTAAAAATATTTTATGACAATCGAATCATAATAGGTCATAGCTCCCGCATAAGTCCCACAACCAAATATTTTGAAATTTGTCTAAATATATTTGTATACCCTTTTTTATACTCTGTTTCTTCACTTGAGGTTAAAAGGGAGAAATGTTGAGGTCCAGACTTAAACTCGACAACACTTCCCCTTTGCGCATGTGAAATTTCATTAAAATCGGACTAAGGGTTTAGAAGTTACAGATTTGTTTCCCTCTTTTTTTTTCTCATACCACTGTGCGCCACTTTGACACTCAGATATTGTAGATCGTTTAACCCAGTTCCAACAAACTGTTTACGGTTACCTATGTAAGAAAATAATAATGTACACGAAGATTTAGAAAAATTAAATTTAGACGACAATTTCTCAATTAAAACACAATAATTAACTGTGTCAAACGTTCTAATAGGAATTTCAGTTATAAATTGCTGAATTAGATACAATTTTTTGTACATTTGAAATAAAATATCTTCTGCGTAAACTAGTCTTTCTAACAATTATTATATTATTTCAGCTTTTATACCATCATATTTAGGTGGAGGGTATTTAAGATTCGGCACGGCCGAATATAGTACTCTTACTTGTTTATACTCTGTTTCTTCACTTGAGGTTAAAAGGGAGAAATGTTGAGGTCCAGACTTAAACTCGACAACACTTCCCCTTTGCGCATGTGAAATTTCATTAAAATCGGACTAAGGGTTTAGAAGTTACAGATTTGTTTCCCTCTTTTTTTTTCTCATACCACTGTGCGCCACTTTGACACTCAGATATTGTAGATCGTTTAACCCAGTTCCAACAAACTGTTTACGGTTACCTATGTAAGAAAATAATAATGTACACGAAGATTTAGAAAAATTAAATTTAGACGACAATTTCTCAATTAAAACACAATAATTAACTGTGTCAAACGTTCTAATAGGAATTTCAGTTATAAATTGCTGAATTAGATACAATTTTTTGTACATTTGAAATAAAATATCTTCTGCGTAAACTAGTCTTTCTAACAATTATTATATTATTTCAGCTTTTATACCATCATATTTAGGTGGAGGGTATTTAAGATTCGGCACGGCCGAATATAGTACTCTTACTTGTTTATACTCTATTTCTTCGCTTGTGGTTAAAAGGGAAAAATGTTGATCCAAACATATTAACTAATTATTAAGCATATAAATTGTTAAATTTCATTTCATGAGGTCCAGACTTAAACTCGACAACACTTCCCCTTTGCGCATGTGAAATTTCATTAAAATCGGACTAAGGGTTTAGAAGTTACAGATTTATTTCCCACTTTTTTTTTTCTCATACCACTGTGCGCCACTTTGACACTCAGATATTGTAGATCATTTAACCCAGTTCCAACAAACTGTTTACGGTTACCTATGTAAGAAAATAATAATTTACACGAAGATTTAGAAAAATTAAATTTAGACGACAATTTCTCAATTAAAAGACAATAATTAACTGTGTCAAACTTTGTAATAGGAATTTCAGTTATAAATAACTGAATTAGATACAATTTTTTGTACATTTGAAATAAAATATCTGCTGCGTAAACTAGTCTTTCTAACAATTGTTATATTATTTCAGCTTTTATACCATCATATTTAGGTGGAGGGTATTTAAGATTCGGCACGGCCGAATATAGTACTCTTACTTGTTTATACTCTATTTCTTCGCTTGTGGTTAAAAGGGAAAAATGTTGATCCAAACATATTAACTAATTATTAAGCATATAAATTGTTAAATTTCATTTCATGAGGTCCAGACTTAAACTCGACAACAGTTCCCCTTTGCGCATGTGAAATTTCATTAAAATCGGACTAAGGGTTTAGAAGTTACAGATTTATTTCCCACTTTTTTTTTCTCATACCACTGTGCGCCACTTTGACACTCAGATATTGTAGATCATTTAACCCAGTTCCAACAAACTGTTTACGGTTACCTATGTAAGAAAATAATAATTTACACGAAGATTTAGAAAAATTAAATTTAGACGACAATTTCTCAATTAAAAGACAATAATTAACTGTGTCAAACTTTGTAATAGGAATTTCAGTTATAAATAACTGAATTAGATACAATTTTTTGTACATTTGAAATAAAATATCTGCTGCGTAAACTAGTCTTTCTAACAATTGTTATATTATTTCAGCTTTTATACCATCATATTTAGATGGAGGGTATTTAAGATTCGGCACGGCCGAATATAGTACTCTTACTTGTTTATACTCTATTTCTTCGCTTGTGGTTAAAAGGGAAAAATGTTGATCCAAACATATTAACTAATTATTAAGCATATAAATTGTTAAATTTCATTTCATGAGGTCCAGACTTAAACTCGACAACACTTCCCCTTTGCGCATGTGAAATTTCATTAAAATCGGACTAAGGGTTTAGAAGTTACAGATTTATTTCCCACTTTTTTTTTCTCATACCACTGTGCGCCACTTTGACACTCAGATATTGTAGATCATTTAACCCAGTTCCAACAAACTGTTTACGGTTACCTATGTAAGAAAATAATAATTTACACGAAGATTTAGAAAAATTAAATTTAGACGACAATTTCTCAATTAAAAGACAATAATTAACTGTGTCAAACTTTGTAATAGGAATTTCAGTTATAAATAACTGAATTAGATACAATTTTTTGTACATTTGAAATAAAATATCTGCTGCGTAAACTAGTCTTTCTAACAATTGTTATATTATTTCAGCTTTTATACCATCATATTTAGGTGGAGGGTATTTAAGATTCGGCACGGCCGAATATAGTACTCTTACTTGTTTTTGTTTTGTTATGTGAAATAAATAACACTATGCGACAAATAGTAGGGTCAGTGATCGGCGAGGGTTCCACAGGTAAATGTTAGATAGGTAAACAAATTTATACGTGTCCCGGCGTTTCGCTGGCTCAGGTCTAGGAATCGAGATATATCGATTTGAAATTAGTATGTATCGTATATGCAAAATGTCGGAATATCGCAAAGTTATGTTCAGTAAAGTTGTTAAGTTCAACGCCACGCTACAACATAGTCAATAAATAAAGGTGTTATTTTTGGTTTTCATTGAGTGGAACCCTGGACACGTATAACTTTTTTTTTACCGATCTAACATTTCCCATTGGATAGAACACCCGCCGATCACTGACCCTACTATTTGTTGCATAGTGTAATCCATATCTAGTTTATTATACTTTTTTTTGTGAATTAAGGTATAAAACAGTAAAATACGTTTATATTTTTGGATTTTTTTGTTTTATTTTACAAATGCCAAATCTGCGCCATCCCTTTTGCGTATTTACCTCATAGGTGGGGAGGTTTCGCCGTTTTTAATCAGTCAAGAAATGTTATAAAAATATGTATATTAAGATGAGATAAGCAAGATTGAAATGAATAAAACTAAAGCCAACATATCTAATTATCCAAAACAAGAAAAAATTTAAGAATATGTATTGTGGTTTTAATTTAAGATCGACTCAAAAAAAAGTGGCGTATGGTCCCCTTCTAGCCTACTGTTTACTGGAGTAAGAAAACTGGGAAGGGCCATTCTCTTTAAATAGTATCTCAGAAACGAAAATTATATTGAAATTTCGGCGAATAATTAATACACAAATTTCTTCTTTTGGAAGACAACATATAATATTAAGCCGGTTGAGCCAACAAGTCCGTTAAGAAAAGTTGGTGGTACCTGAACACGAAGTACTATGGAAAAGGCCATCAATTTCTCGTTAATATCATTCGAGATAAATAAATAATTGCATGAATGTACAATACAATTAATTAAATAAAACATTTATTATTGCTATGTTAACTCTTCTAAACCCTCAAAATTTAATTAAAGTATCATTATAACTATTCAATTCCATTTTAAATCTTATTTTTCTACATTCACAAATATTGTTATTCAAAATTATTATTTATTTTATAATTAAAACCACAAAATCATTTAAGACTCATAAATATTCAATGATTCCTCTGTTTTTGTTCACTTGAAATTATATTTAATTCTTTAGCAAAAAATCATAAAAAAAGCTAAAACATTAATAATGCAAGAATAAGAACAAGTACGGAGAAGGTGTGTAAAAGCATTAATCAAACTATTAAAACGCCATTAAATGTATGCGCCAACTTGGCTTCCCAAAACAAAACAATAAAAACAACAAGCAAAATGCAAAAGAAAGACTATAAAAACAACAAAGCGACTAAAGTAAAACAAAGCGAAATTCATGTATATCGGTATATGGCCAGGTAATATGAACAGTTCTGTTGTGGGGCACAATAACAGCGATTGAATGAATGGCACGACATTGCACAGTGGTTCCGCCCATAGGCCAAAAATAAATAAAACGATCACAAAATATTTAGACAAAATACAAAAAAATTATCTCTTAAATATCCAATCTTTTTAATGGCAAACCGGTTTTTACTGGAAATCAAACGGGACTTTTTAAAAATAAAATTGAAAGCATGAGCAAATATTCATTTGCAAAGCGCAGCTGAACGCTGGAAGAATAATTCAAAGCAAAAGTGCACTTCAAAACGGTCTTGCAATTGCTGTAGTCTACAAAATTAAATTATTTTCAATGGATTTTGAAGTTAAAGGTATTTATTTTATCTTTAGAAAATAATAAAAACTAACTTGTGTTGTAATTCTTGTGAAATTAATGTTTTAGTTAACCTATATGTTTGTTACTTTTTTGTAAAACTTCATTATGTTTACTTAAAGTTTTAGTTGTGTTCCCCCAAAATTCCCCCATAGGTTTCTTTTTCATTGTATTTATCTGATTCTTAAGATAATAAAAAAGCTGAAGTTAGTTGCGGAAATTTGCGGATGGGCGTGTAATCTGAAATATACTAACCCGCCCCACAGAGGGATGGCTTCATACATTTTTTTGCAAAAATTATAAGGAGTGGTTGTAGAGCTCTGAAATTTGGCACAGATAATTATATGGACCAAACTAAGAAACAAATAAAATTTTATCAAAATCGACCACGCCCAACGCCCACTGCCCATACAATCCAAATAGATTTGTTCGCATAAAATGTTTCCTATTCAAGTAAAAGTCTATAAATTTTGTACATATATTTTCTGAAACAAAAGAAGAACGTATGCTAAGTTTTATTAAAGTCGGCCATGCCCACTGCATACCGCCCATGCAATCCAAATGCAATACATTTTTGAGCAAAAATTATAAGGGGTGGTCGTAGAGCATTGAAATTTGGAACCGAGAATTATATTCACTAAATTAAGAAAAAAATAAAATTTTATCAAAATCGACCACGCCCACTGCCCATACAATCCAAATTGATTTTTTCGCATAAAATTGTTTACATCCAAGCAAAAGTCTAGAAATTTGGTACATACATTTATTGAAACCAAAAAGGAACGCATGTCGAGTTTCAATAAAATCGGTCACGCCCACCGCCCACGAAACCCATACATAGATAAGAATATTTTTGATATTTCTTTTATTATTCGACAATTTTAAGTTTTCATCCTGTTCCGAAAACTATTCTTTTTTTTAATCGAAACAAGACACTCCCACCTTTCATTTTATAAAAAAGAGCTTGGGGGAAAGTGGGGCTACATTTTTTTTTCTCCATGGAAAATCAAAAATAGAATAATAATTAGAGTCTTATAGATTTGGGCATATCTTCTTAACGGTTTATGGTTTCCCCATAATTTTTTTTTATTGATGTTGAAATGTTATATTTTTCAAATATGTTAAAGGTAAATAGTATTATTAGGAAAATTATACATATATAAAAAAATTAATTGCTTGAAAATATAAGTAAATTTTTGCTTAACACCCTTGCATGGACTTTAGTTCAATTTTCTAAAAATAAAATAAATTTTTTCTTAAAACTATAAGTGTACATTTCATCTATAAACATTTATCTACAAAATTGCATCATTTGATTGTTGAAATTAAGTGTTTGAAAATTTGACTTTTGCATCGGTACATAAAAATCTGATCCATGGAGCTGAGGTAAGCAAACATGTAGTAGTGTCAATAGGTGAATTATCGGAGGAAGCAGCTGAAGCGAAAAATATTCATATAAAACAGTTTAGATTGTAACATCCCCGAAAAATATCGTGCAATGCTACAAATACAGAACTTTTAAATAGCGTGTTTTAAGTTCAGATCCATTTATTTCTGGAGGACAAACTTACCAACAAAGAAAACAAGTAGTTTAAGTCAAGGAGTTTTAAATTTGATTAATATTTGATATATGTATATTAATGTCTTATTTTACCTTACCTCATATTGCATTATATAACTTTGTATAACTTTTTAATTTAGTTTTTTTTCAGTGTATAATTCAGTAATTAAAATGGAATAAAAATTTACTTAAATTGTTTAAAACAAACGAATTTTCATACTGAAATATTTTATTTCAAAAATTCATAAAACATGTCTAAAAGCCAATCAACTCTTGAAAGATCAAAGGGCTACTGTGGTTACAGTTGTTAAAATTTTTTCTTAAAAATTTGCAAACTTTAAGTTCTTCGGGCATACTATGCGGTGACAAATTTTAAAGACCTTAGCTTTTTTAGTTTTGGAGATATGGATTATTGACCGCTTGTTCATATAAGGGAAACCACTGTGCATTGCTGCAAATACATCATCATCGTCATCATTAATATATGAATCAGGAATGGAAAGCTTGATACGATCGATAAGGGACAAAAAACCATAATTTAGCGAAAGTTCTCTAAGTGAATAGATCCACTGAAATTTTTACATAACGGTGAGAATCAGTTAAATAAGGAAATACATTCAAATGATTATATCTATGAAACCAGTGAATATATAAATCTCTCAAACGAAAATACCTATTTTTAAATTAACTAATTATATCTATGAAACCAGTGAATATATAAATCTCTCAAACGAAAATACCTATTTTTAAATTAACTAAAGCTCTAAAGAATTAAAAATATTAAGATCTGTAATATGTACCATCATTTGAAGAATCCTTGAAAGTTGTCCCCATTTGAAAGTGGGACCGTGCTGATAGCACCCCATTATTTTAGTAACGAACAAATATATAATTTCCCATCCCTGGTATTAATGTGGTCGCAGTCAAGAATCCACTATAAACAGGGAACAAGAAAAGAACAACAACAACATAATAATTGTTCGAACAAAAACGACAACAACATAAGAACCATTTGTGAACTGAAAAATACTCCTACACAGGGTTTCTGTCTATAAGAATTCTTATTTAGCTGTGTAAAAAGGATAATTTTCCGTTTTTTTTAATTTTGTTTTAACTTTATGCCAAGCATATTTACATTTTTATACCCTCCAAAATCAATATACATACCTCCTAAAGATGGGAGGTCGCAGACTAGTATATACTATATTATGGGTCCTCATAAGATTCGTAGACGATCTAGCTATGTCCGTCCTTCTGTCTGTCTGTTGAACACACGATTAGATCCAAATGAAGAAAGGAGCTAATTCTCTATTGATAAGTGTTGTTTGGTATTGAAATTGGGCAATATCGGTCAATGATTTCACCTAGCCCCCGGAATACTATTTAAGCAGTCATAAATATATTGATGCGGCAATCCTGATAAAATTGTGCACAAATTAGTTCTAAGTACTCTGAAATTATACTTTAAAGTATGTCGAAAATCAAGCAACATTTTCCCTAGTCCCAATACAAAGTCCCCCCAGAATATGACATGAACATTAGCGTGTTCCAAAAAAAATTTTTTGTTGGGGCTCAAGCATAATTTGAAAGCTTATAGGGTAAAGTATTTTTGAGATTTTTTTTAGATTTTTCAAGTCGAGTTTTTGCCAAAAATCGGGTTTTTCGTTTTTTTTTTGAGTTTTCTTCCTAACTTTGTCAAGACCCACGATTTTTATTACTTTTGAGGACACAGTTTAAAGAAAAATGTCCATGCTTTATTTCTCTGTGCAAACATTTTTAGTTTTTGCAATGAATTGACTTACTAAGGTGCAATTTTTACAATTTTTCGTAATTTTTCCATAAATTTTGTAAATAAGGCTTTATAACTTTTAAAATTTTTATGAAAATTAAAAAAACTAACAATGCAGTTTAAAAGCTCAATTAATTCTTAATAATGTAGGGACAACAATTTTCTATTAACAGTTTTCTTTTAAAATGTACCAAATTTTTTTTAGAGATTTGTGCTTTTCGGAAGTGGGCTTTGTATGGGAGCTATGACTAATTATGGACCGATCGTTATAAAATTTAGTGACATGACTTTTGAATATATATAACATATTTGTGTTGAATTTTATTTGAATACGAATATTTTTAAGAGATTTATGCTAGTTAAAGTGATTTTCGGAAGTGGACCTTATATGTGAGCTATGACTAATTATGGACAAATCGCCACAAAATTTGGTACGCGCGAGTTTAGCTTATATAAAACTTATTTGTGCTCAATTTGGTTTATATGTGTTTATAACTAAGATATTTATGAGATTTTATATATTTTTAGATAGGTCAATCGTATGCGGGCTAGTAGAAATAATGGACCGATTCCATCCAAATTCAATATGCTTCTTCCATGTGGCAATAGAAAAGCTTGTATCAAATTTTATCTTTGAAATTGCGACTTGTAGTTTGATTACACTTTGGTGTTGTAGGGTATAAAAATAATTTTGTGTACACAAAAGTTTTCGTTTGCTTTATATAACTCAGGAACGGTAAAAGCAAATTAAAAAATTGTTGTCTCTAAATTATTAAGAATTAATTGATCTTTCAAATTGCATTTTTAGTTTTTTTCATTTCCATAAAAAATTTAAAAGTTATGAGCCAATTCATTACAAAAACTAAAAAATTTTGCACATAAAAATAAAGCTTGGACATTTTTCTTTTAAACTGTGTCCTCAAAAGTAATGAAAATCGTGGATCTTGACAAAGTTATGAATAAAACTCAAAAAAATGCCGACACACCCGATTTTTGGCAAAAACTCGATTTGAGTTAAACTAATTCAGGTACGGTGAATCCAGTGGTGCTAACCGTTTTTTTAGGTTAGCTCTTATTTTCGAGATATACCGCTAGAGGAGGTTGCTCAACATATATTCGCGTAACTCAAAAACGGTTTAACTTATTGAATAAACTAAAAAAATCTAAATTCAACTAGCACAATGTAATTAATATCGTGATGAAATTGGACATAAACAAGTTTTGTATGAACCTAAATCTTTACCAACTTTTGTGAGGATTTGTATTGTATTCAAAGAAATAAAGCCCGTTTTTATATAATATAAAAAATTTTATTTTTTCATTTTAAGATGCTATATTGAATAAACAAATATCAAATTTAAAAAAATGTTCCCGCAAACCCTGTCTATAAATATAAGTAATAAAAAAGGTTTATAATTAATCTGTCTAAAATGTTTCTTGTAGTTTTTACTTAAAAAATATAAGTTGATTGAAAAAGAGAACGTTTCTAGCTAAAAATAAACAAGGCGATACAAATCCTAATACAGAGTACAATTCGTCCTTGTTCATTGTCAACCATATACATATGTATGTAGAGAGTTCGAATATTTGATGAGATGTGAACATGACAAATAAAGATGAGCTTGTAATAGCATCGAACTGCACACAATTCAAATCAAATTGCACAATACTTTTGAACTTTGATCTTAATTATTTTGAGTTTTTTAATATTATCTTTAAAAACGTAAACTTTTTGGCATTCCAATGTTTAATAGATTTTATATCAATCATAAAAATTTATTAAAAACAAGTAAGAAAGTACCCTACACTAAGTAAATGAGCAAAAACGTGTTTTCTTTTAAAATATCAATAATTTATATTCGTGAGTCATTTTAGGAAGTGGGCCTTACTTGGGAGCTATGACCAATTATGGACCGATCACCATGAAATTAGGTCTTGTGATTTATGTCTATATGAAGGTTATTTATGGTGAATTTTGTGTGTATACCAAGAGATTTATGTACGTTAAAGTGATTTTCGGAAGCGGGTCTATATGGGAGCTATGACTAATTATGGACCGATCGTAACAAAGTTTGGTGACATGTATTTTTTATATAAAAAACTTGTTTGGAGTGAAATTTGTGGAGATACATATATAAATTTATGACCGATAAAGTTCAATTTCGGAAGGACATTTGTATGGAGGCTAGATAAAATAATGGACAGATTTCAGCCAGTTGGTCCTTGGGGCGAAAAAATTATCGAAATAGTAATTCCATAAAATAATTTACATAATTATTTACTACAATTTTTGATTATATTTATAAATTAATGAGTGGAAAGAACCACAAAACTTTTACTATAGGAAATAATTTTGAGATTATTTTTACTTTTTAAAAGAAAACATAACAATTTAAACTGAGTATATTAAATTTAATTAGTAGATATGTAGTAGGCTAATGTGGCAAAAACTATGCACCTAATTATTATGTTGTAAGAAATTACTTTGACTCTGATTGTTTTTTGCCATTATCAGCTTGTTTTAAAAACCGAAAATATATTTTTGAATTATTTTTTAGTTTTTGTATACATATATTTACAGAATATATGTATATTGTTTTAATATAAGAGAAAAATCTGACGCGTATGATATGTCATGTACGATATTCAATATTGTTTAACTCTTTATGTTTTGGTGATTTGTTTACTAACCACATTTTCTATAGTCTTTAAAACATAGTTTATTAACATCTATTGCCATTTTGCTAAACAATTATATAATTTGAAGTCAGCGTTTATGTTTTTTTGCAAAGCTTTGCCGTCAGGATGCTCTGGTTAGATAAATATATTAGTTTGAAAATATTGTAAAAGTCAGTTTTTTTAAGAGACTTTCACGCATTTAATAAAAAAAAGCACAGAGTGTTTATTGCTCATCAAATTTTTTATTGATAAATTCACTGAAATTTAATGTTGGGGGATAAGCTAGTTCCTATACGCATGTCACTGGTTGCTTAGGCCAGATCATCAGTAAACCTTTTCCCAAAAGGCTTTAGAAAAACTAAAGATATTATACAAATAAAACTATAGAATGATTGAGAATTACAGACACTCAAGTTTTATTTGTAAAAATATCAAAGCTTAAACTTATTTAAATATGTGGGAATTTATAGGACAAATATTTGGTTTGGTGTAAGAAATTAAAAGAATGAAAACAACTCCCACCATTTACAGATCCTTTAAATCACTTTCGTTTTATGTCAAGTACGATATATCCTTATTTCACACGATATTTTGTAGTACCCTCTAAATGGAACATAAACCCCAAATAATTTTTCAGTTACTCTTATTTTTGCAAAATATATTCCATTCTGCAGGCCTACAAATGTCATGGAAATGCCCATATGCATCTTTAATGTGTGTAGGGTATAAAACTCAAAGATAAACTAGTTTTAAATCTGAAAACTGAAGGTCAAACTGAAAAAATGGAATGAAATAAGGCAAAACATAAAGCTCTAACTCAACTGAATCTTTTTTTCCAAATCATTTTAATTTATATATTGGTAAGCGATGATTTAGTCATAATTTGATAGACTAAGAGCTTGTGACAACTTAATAAATTCATGCAACATAAACGGCCATTTTTACTCGTAAGTACCAAGATAGATAGACAGACCAAGCCAGACAGTTAAACCTCTTTTTATTAAAACGCTAAAACAACTAAAATGAGGCAGTCAATAATAATAAAAACAGCAACAGGAACCACAACAACAACAATAACAATAATGAAAACGGCAAAAATACGACAAAAGTAATTAAATGATAAATACCTGCAATTAATCGTTTTATCATGTAAAGTTTATTTATACGGATACGAAATATTTTCAATTTAAAAAAAGTGACTGCAAACAATTTTCACCAGAACTTAAAGTTGTCGCCTTTTAATGAATGTCATTTATTTAATACAACAGAAATTAAGAAACAGACCACAAATAAAACAAACCTTAAATAACTTCAAACCAACAAAGTATTTATTCCAACTTTATACAACTTATCAACAACACAGATACAAATATTCACACACACACTCTCCACACATTCACATTTACTTAAATAGTTTATTCCAAAACTCTCAACAAGATCCTTTTCTGTTGCTGTTGTGTGTTTCTGTTTATTTTTTGTGTCATTTTCGAAGATCTTTATCGATAAAATCCCAGTCGAAAAATGGTGATTGTATCTTGTTGCCTGAATCTGTATCTGAGACAATACTTGAGGTAGACTTGAGAAATTTATTTGTCATTTGGGGTCTTTTAAACTTCCAGTGAGTACGAGTGTCTACATTGTAGATGTGCAAGTTGGCTGATATTATGACGGTTTTTTTTTCATGTACCAACATACATACATACTGGCTGGTTGAATGGCTGACTGTATATGGTTTGTTGTTGTTATTATATTATTTTTTTTTTGTTATCTGTTCCAAGGCATTTAAGTATCCATTCATACGCTGAGATTGGTACTTATAAGTATATATGAATGTATGTGTAGATGGATGTGGGAATGAGTTGTAACCTGTGAAAATTAATTGAGCTGTTTAACTTTAAGATACAGAAAAGAAATGAAAGTTAAAAATTTAAACGACACAATAATTAATAATAACTTAATTAACATATCAATGCGTATTTTATTTATTTATTTATGTCTGTAGGTTTGTATTCAACATACCCCAAACACAAACACACAAGTCTTATTAAATAACGCAGATACACAGATATTTAAAACAAATTATGATTTGTCGTTAGTGTTTATAACATGTTGACAACTAGATAATTGGTATTAACTGCTAGATAATGTTACGATTACGACTTTTGTTATGAATAAAAGTATAATTTTATACAAAAATTAACACACTCATAATGCAATAAAAATGTTATAAAAAAGGTAATTAATAGAGATATTAGTGATTTTTAGTTAAATTTGAACTATTTTTTTTCATGCTAAAATTTTTGGGATACTTTAAAATAAAATTCTTAATAAATGCGATATTAACCCTAGGCTCTCTTTTGTTGTGTTTTATTTCTGACTTTCTGGTTGAATTTTCCATTTTGGTGTATTCAGGAACTTATAGTAAAATTTCACGGATAATATTTTTGCGGAACATTTTAACCCTTTAAATCCCTGTTTTAATGGATTTGTTTGCTCTTTTTTAAAGGGAGGACAAAAAAGACCCATGTCTTGAGGATTTAGAGGGTTAACATATTCTACAAAAATTACATATTCCGTAACAATTTACATAAATTTGCTAAACTCATTTTATAGCTAAAATGTAAGGATCACATGGTTTCTTATGCCGCACGGTGGCTCATATCTCAATTTCATCGGCCAAAAGTCCAACTTTTTGTTAACTCCGATTTCAAAAATTTTAATGCTATTCAATAGTAAACACATTGAAACTAAGGTAGCCAAAAAATTAGATACAAATATTGTCAATTGTGTGCGTGGCATGCTGTTAAAGTCAAATATTTTATGTCATTTTATAAAAATGTGATTTTTGTAAATTTGATCAGAAGTAAATTATCATTACTCGCAAACTATTATAGATAATTGGATGATTTTTCTTTTGTTATATTGGTAGGATAATAGTCTTTAAGAGCTGATATGATTTGTCATCGTACCATTTATACCTGATGTGTTATTAATTTTTTTCTCAGTTACTATATTTTAGCCAAATTTGAATTTCAGTGGAGTAAAAGTGCTTAGGGTCAAAAGGGGTTAAACAAATTTTACAACCAGGAGAAAGTCCAAAGTGTCCTCTTTAAGCCTATATATACTTTTTGACCTGTTTGTTGAACACTTTTTTCATTTGAATGAAATTACTCCCAAATTTTTGTTCTATTTTTATTTTATTTGTTCATATGACTAGCGCAAAGTACAAGTCGCAATTTTGAAGATATTGCGATAAAATTTTGTAGATATTGCGATAAAATTTTGTACATACATTTTTTTAGGTCCGAGGACGAAGTCTATTGAAAATTACTGAAATCTGTCCACTATTTCACCTAGCACCCATACAAATGTTCTCCCAAAGTTATACTTTATCGGTCGTAAATGGTTAATTTATATATGTATCTACACAAATTTTGCTCCAAATAAGTTTTATATAAACTGAATTAATGTCACCTAATTTTATGATGATCGGTCCATTATTAGTCATAGCTCCCATATAAGACCCGCTGCCGAAAATCACTTTAACGAGCATAAATCTCTTAAAAATGTTGGTATAAACACAAAATTCAATAGAAATAACATAAATCACACGACCTAATTTCATGCCGATTAACAATAAGAATGTGCCAGAGTTGGGAAACTTTAACCACCCCTCAAATGCAATTCAGATGTAAACTTTTAAAACGCCGATACACGTGTATTTTTTTTTCTCCTTTATCAAAATTTATTGGTCGGACCTTGTAATTTTGGAAAAACTTAGATTTTTTGTATAGTGTATGTAATTTTTAATTATTATTTCAGTAGGTATAAATGGAATTAAAAATGTCATTTCTAAATTAATACTTTGAGAATAAGTTAGTTTGTCACATAAGTTCGTAATTTGAACCTTTGGACTGCTCGCAGTTTGTACAAGTCTCAATTATATCGTTTATTTCAAAAACCAGTCAAGCAACAACAAATCCAATATTAAGTTATTGGGTGATTACTAGGGTGGCCCTTATTAAACGAAAGTTGGATTTTGGCCAGTCTCATCGCCTAGTTTGGTAAAGATTGGTAAAAAATCATCCGAAAAAAATATTATGTATATCGGTTAGGGTTAAGACGTGCGGCAAGCCCTCTGAAGTTTTGAGATGCATTTACAAGGGAAGAAAATGCATTTTTATCAGTTTTTGTAAACATTTTGTCATTGAAAAATTACTTTTTAAAATAATAGAAATATGTACGTAATTTTCGTTCTAATGAGATATTAAAACCAGAAATTGGTCAAAAAAAGTTATTAAAAATTCCCCAGGCCATTAACGTGTCTCAGGCCACTAGAAAAAGAAATGTAGGAACAAAATTAACTTTAACTTTTTTGATAAATATTAAAATAAAAGCTCATTTTTACTTAAAATATATCCATATTTACTTGTATATGAATTTTTGTCTTCGTAGGATACTGTTAACCTATTCGTAGGCATGAACAAAAAATAAAATATTTTTAATGGCAGCTTCAAAACTCCATTTTCAATTTTTTAAAAATGTTGTTAAACAAATTTCAGATTTTTTTGATCATCTCATTGGGATTTATTTAGAATATAATAGTGAATAAAAATATGAAAAAATTATGAAAATATCTCTTATAGTACCTGCGATTTAAATTTTGAAATTTTCGAGAACATTTTTTTTGGGGAATGAGCTCTATTGAGAGGGTTTGCAAACCCTCTGAGGTTTTGAGATCCATTTACAAGGGGAAAATATATTTTTGTTATATTTTGCTTAAGTTTCATCAATATCGGCCCAAAAATAAATAACATTTCGCTATCTTCAAATTAGAAATTCCAAATATTGAAAAATTTGACCTTTGACCTTCACTTAACCCCAACCGATTTACCAAAATTTTTTTCAGCATGATTTTTTTTTACCAATATTCACCAAACTGGAGGGTGAGAGTGGCCAAAATCCAAACTTTCGTTTATTATGGGCCTCCCTAGTTATTACTGTTTTGTAAATGCTGCCCTCCTATTAGGTTGAAGTAAAGCCGAGAAATCCGTGTTTAGTGCAGGAAGAAGTCACGTGACAGCGCTTGACATAGGCTTCTACCTATGTAATACTAGGCCCTAATCTATTATTTTTCATTAATGTTATAGGTGTCAATAAATGTGAACAAATGGCTTATGCACCGTAGAACGAGTGTATGATGACGAATAGTTATTTCAATAGGTAATAAGTTACATGGATAAGAAAAAACACCTGTTTGGCCAAAATGTCAAATTTTTACCCCCTCTAACTCCGAGAGTTCTTGACCGATCTTGTTGAAAAATTGTGTCTAAATTACTATTCACTTAGTGCAAATAAATCTGTCTTAAAAATTTTTTCACTTGACATGAAATTCCCCTTTAAAAAGTTTATTTCATATAAAATTTACAGTAGTATGGTTGTTTTTTCAGAAATCAGTCAAGCTTTATGTAATTTTTTAAATATATTTTGATATAGGAAAGTATTTTGTAAAAGTAATTTTGAGGTTGCTAGGAAGTTTTCTTTGATTTTCTCAAAATCAATAATTTGTCGCTTGACTGGTTTTCCAAATAAACGATTCAATTAACGAAATTCCTTGATTATTGTATCTAAATGTTATCCGTCATCTAAAAACCACACTTTGAAAATTTGAAAAAAGAATCGGATATCGTTTTATTTGCACATTTTATTTGAAGTTTTTCGCAAAGCAATAACTAGAAATTCTATATAAATAAAAAATTAAATTTATTTGTATATGAAATTAAAATTTTTGATATTATGGTTTTTATATACATAAATTACACAGCTGTATAAAGTTCTAGTTGATCATATAAATGACTTAGGTCTCATATATCTTGGTCAACCAATCTACTGGGCTGAATTTTATGCATTTTTCTAGTAACGTTATTGATCTCATGTTATATTGGAAACTACAAATGGACAAAACCATTGCAAAACTTACCTAGTAAAATACTATAGAAAAATCGAAACTATAAAAAAAAACTGTTAAGATATCATTATTTTATCAGTTCAATTACCTATTTTTTGTCACTGAACTACAATTTTTAGAATTTATTGGTAAAGCTAGGTACTCTGTTCCAAATTTCGTGCGAAATGCTGTCAAACTACATATAAAATATTTGGAATGAAATATATGCGAAATAATTTCGCAAAAGCAGTACTCTGTTTTTATTGTGGAAAACATGTGAAATACATCTGGCAACCTTATTTTTCCACACGAAATAACATACGCAGCACTTCTTTCGCACGAAATTAAAACCTTCAGCTAGCTGTCAAACACCATGTAAAATTTTTCGCATGAAAAAACCATAATTTTTCGCAAATATGAACAGAGTACTAGGCTTAACACAGAAAAAACTATTTCTTAAACCGTTTCAATTCAAATATTTGTCACATATTGAACTGGTTTCAATTATTTCATAATTAAATCAAGTATTCATTTGCTTAAAAACAAAATTTCTTGATATTTTTTATTGAATTTTGAGTTTTGAATTTGATTATTTTGACAATTGAATATACAATTTTCGATATTGGTTGAATTTCAAATACAAAAATTATTGAATAGATAATTTTCGTAATTGAAAACACATTTTTGTTATTTTTTTGTGTTTCAGTTATGACAAATATTTGAATTGAAACGGTTTAAGAAATAGTTTTTTCTGTGAAAGGTTTATGAAGACTATTTATTAGAAAAAGTTGACTGGCTTTTGGTTTAATTTAAAAAGTTTAAAAGGTTCCTGGGAATTTCCGGGAATGAAAAGGTTTCCTGATGATCTGACCTATACATGTGAAATGCGCATAGGAACTCGCTTATCCCCCAACAATAAATTTCAGTGAATAATTAAATTGAGAAGGAAAAAAGTCCGTGAAATAAGCTACACTAGTAGTACTATTTGTCAGCTAAATTCATAATTTAAATGGCGGCAGATTCTAATCTAGCATTAATTCTATGATTGTATCAAAGCATAATATTTTTATTTAGATTATAAACTTATAACTACCACTGACTGTATAATGATTACTATCACAACTTTTTGTCTGCGTAATTATTGCGGTATCAAGACAATAGACAAATAAAATCAAATAAAAATTAACGGAGAAACAGAACTATGTGTAATGTTTAATTGGAACATTTGCGACCGTTAATTTTTTGAAGAAAATGTCGTAAAAATTCAAAACAAAGGAAAAAAACTACAAAATATGTAACATCTATATAAATTCATACTTATAAAACAAATAAACAAACAAAAAAAGAAATAGGGTTATTATTTCCATTATTATATACCATATATATAGTACATAAGTAAATATATTAGACGTGCCCTTTGCTTTGGCTGAGTCTTATTTTGTTCTTTAGTAGCTAAGACTTAATAGCAATCGAATAACGAGAACCAGTGTCGGAAGTCGATAGCACGTTGAAAAATTGAATAAACTGTCGAACTTTTCCAAGTTCATAAAAAACTATTGTTTAAAACATTTGTTTAAAACACTTGAAATGAAACATTAATCGAAGAAAAAAATATTTTTTGCTATTGTTTTATACTTTATGAAGAACATTAGTTAAAAACGTTAAAAAGGTGTTTTTATATCTACATTTTTAGAAAATGAAATAAGTACCATCATTTACCCCATATCACAACTTTCAATCGACTTCCGGAATGGGTTTTAGTTATCCGATTGACATTAACATTTTGCTTCAGTTAGTTTTACAAAATAAGACTGATCCAAAGTAAATTTATTTATTAAGAGCTGGTCTAATGTATTTGTTTAACATACTATCATATTCATACATACACACTGACAACATTAATGATATTTTTTGTAGTTTTTTTTATAAATATTTTTAATGACACAAGAAAAAGTAAAAGAAAATTATTTCATATTCGTTCGTTTTGATTGACGTATTGCGTGCGTATAATTGAACAAAGATACACATTTTACATACAAAATACAATACATTCATTCATTCATACGTATTTACTACCTGCAAATAATGATAGCGGCAACAAAAAGGCCGCCATATTTTTATTCACATTTTTCTTTAGTATTTCGATAAGTTTAATTATTTTGTACATACTTACATACATAATAAAGTACATACATATGTATGTATGTAGGTATGAATGAATGTTTTTATATGGAGATGTTCATTGTGTATATAATTTCTAATGAATATCACTCTCCTTTCTAATGCATGCAAGTTGTAAACAGTAGTAAACGTAAAAGTATAGTAAATGTATCTCAACTCACAAACGCACTAGACTAGTGTGTAGAGTATAGGCTTTCAGAATATTGACAGAACAAATTTAAACACAGTTATAACTTTGATCTATCATTCTTGCCCTTAATTTTTTTATTATAAAATGTTTGAAATATATTGAGATTCCTGATAATTTCCTAACTTTTTATACCCAAAAGATGGGGGATGTATTGACATTATCATTCCATTTTAGTATTTATAAACCGGTTAACCGAAAAACCGGTTTTTTGCGAACTGGTTAATTTAAAATTTTGATTTTCGGTTAACCGGTATATCGGGGTTTTATCACTCGGTTAACCGGTTTTTAAAATTTGGTACTAATATTAATAAATCTAATGTTCTTGTGCATTTTTTATATTCATTGTATACATATTATTGGTCTGATTTGAAACCTAAACTGCTCTTTAGATTAATATTATAATGATTATCAATAGTAGAGGACGATGAGTTTACTGAGAAACTTTTTCTGAATAAATTGCACATAATGAAACTATTAAAAATTAAATTCCGCATAATTATAGAAGCTATGCTAAATATTAATAATGATTCATTATCAGGGAAACCGGAAATATGCTCTAAAAAAAGCGTTTTAGGCGCTTTAAATATGCAGTAAAAACTTTACAATATGCTCTGAAAATTTAAAAAATAAGCTCTTAAAAAAACAAACTTTTACATAATTTTTAACCAAAAAAAATTTACTTAAATTTTCAAATAAAAATCGTTGTCTATTGGATCTGAAAACATTTTTATATATAGAAAATGTTCTTTCGACATCAACTGATGTTACAGGAGCAAATTTAAAAGACAATATTTCTTTAACACTTAGAACGGTTAAGTTTGAATTAGAGCTAAAATTTGATATTTAGATGGAGTTATTATTAAAATAGTGCTTATTTTATATTAAAACAAGTAAGAGAGCTATATTCGGCTGTGCCGAATCTTATATACCCTTCACCTAATTATACTTCAAAATAAAAAATTTAAATATTTTTAGGTGAACAAAAATTTTTTCAGTATTTTAATTTCTGTTTTTTAAATTTTTTTTTTGGTGAAAAGCCATCTATTTTTCAATTTTGAATTTTAAACAAAGGAACACAACAGCGAAAAATAAGTAAGACAAAATTTGTTTTTGATAAACTCAAAATATGCTATTAAACAGTAAAATATGCTCTAAAAACGCAAAATATGACATAAATATGCTCTTAAAACAAATATATGCAAAAATATGTATTTAAGGGTAAAATATGCAAAAATATGCACTAACAAATCGATGCCAAAATTCTTAAATAGTTCTGAAACGTGTAAATATCTTATCCATGAGCTCATTAGACTCACCAGAAAAAATATGCATTTGCATATTTTGGTTTCCCTATTCATTATAAACTTAGTGATGATTTTACAAAACGTTAAATTGAATTTGATGTACATACCTCCTTTCAATAAATTTGACTTCATTAGTGTGTTTAGTTCTTAAAATTTTATTTTATTATTCATTTCGTTAGCTTAGTGTACAAAGTCCTTTTCAGAATATTACAGGAGAGACAAAAAATTATAAAAAATTAATAACACTATGCACGAAATTGACACTTTTTTTCTGTTAAGAGGGCCACCCAGCGGCTTAAACTAATTCGGGTACGCTGAATTCAGTGGTGCTAACCGTTTTTTTAGGTTAGCTCGTATTTTCGAGATATACCGTTATTTCGAAAATGGAGGAGGTTGCACAACATATATTCGCGTAACTCAAAAACGGTTTAGTTTATTGAATAAACTGAAAAAACCGAAATTTTTTGGCAAAAAAAATAATTTTATAGAAAAATTTAGAAGTTTTTTACACATTTAGAAAACGAAGTTCCAAATAAAATAAGCTCTAAATAAATAAAATCTGTCCACAACTTTTAATTTTATTCACAGAAAATTATACAAATATCCCCTAATATTTTATCAAAATACATAACTCTTAGTAAGTAGCTACATCGTGCAGTACACAGTGGTAGAGAAAAAAAGAGGAAACAAATCTAAACCCTTAGTCCGATTTGAAAGACATTTGACACGCGCAGAGAAGAAGTGTTCGCGAGTTTAAGGTTTGAATTTAAACCGCATGAGTCCACCAGAGGTGCGGCCAGGGGTCCCCAAAGTAGGACTCGGGTATGATAAATTTTTAAAACGATCCTATTTCTTCGTTCGTGTTCCGATTTCAAAAAGCTTACACAGCTTAGGAGATATTCGCATTTGAAAATTAAATTATCAACATTTTTACCCACCATACTCCAGTTTTTTGATAACAGCGGGTCCAAATATTTCCCGATTTGCTCCTTTTTTCTTTTATTGGACTAACTACAAATGTATATGTCAAACAAAAAAATAATTGTTTACAAATCGTGACTGACTCCAAAGTTATATGCAGTTATATTAAGAACGTATATGCATTTTCCAATTTTTAATGCCGTTTTAAAAACCAAAAATTTCGAAAATTTTCTAAAAAAAAATTTATATTTGTAAAATAACAGCGAAGATTAAAAACATGACAAGATTTGCTTAAAGGTAATTTTGTTGCGGAATTTCGGTTTTTTCAGTTTGTTCAATAAAATAAACCGGTTTTTAGTTACGCGAATATATGTTGCGCAACCTCTCCATTTTTGAAATAACGGTATATCTCGAAAATACGAGCTAACCTAAAAAAGCGGTTAGCATCACTGAATTCAGCGTACCCGAATTAGTTTAAACCGCTGGGTGCCCCGCTTGACCGTTTTTTCAACTAGGACTTGTAGCATTTTTTGTTTCATATCAGAAAGTCGAGGTGATAATAAATTTTAAAATGATCAAATATTTAATTAAAAAATTGATTTATATTTTTTGGTTGATATTTAATGAATAAACCAATAATTAAAACAAGTACTATATATTTAGTAACTTACTTATACTCAATTCCATTTGACTGAGATAATAATTTTTAAATTTTTACCAAATAAAATGGACTACAAATTTTAAAGCTGTGTAAACTTTAAATGACATTTTATGTTTTCTACACATATATGACGGTTAACCGGTTTTTTCTATGTCGGCTAGCCGAAATGCCAGTTTTCTTAAATATACATTAGAACATATATTCTGGATTCTCATAAGATTTCTTCCAAGACGATCTATCTGTCTGTTGAAAACATGATAGGGCCCAAACGAAAGGAATTAGCTGTCTGGAATTGTTCATATATACACACTCTGGGTATAAGGTCTGTTTGGTATTGAAAATCGGTAATATCGATCCATGATTTAATCTAGCCCCCATACAAATTTCCCCCCGGAATACTTTTTGAGCAGTCATAAATATGTTGATTATGTCACAATCCTGATTAACTTGTGCACAAAATTAGTTCTCAGTACTCTGAAACTGTACTGTAGTATGTTCCTAGTCCCCATAGAAGGAATAATAACTCTAAAATGTTCTACTCTCAAATTTCTTTGAAATAGAAAACTAGTTCACGCTATCTGAATTCAGTTTCAACGATACTCCAATATTTTTGTTTTTTATCATATAATTTTGTTGTTAAACATTTTCACAAAGATTAGCAAATAACTAACTAAATAAAATTAATAATAAAAAAAGGTCGATAAATTAGACTATAATTTTTTAGTTCTACGAACAATATTTCGAAAGGAATGACAAAACTACCTCAAGTGAGCAATTTGATGAGCCAATAACAACAATATCAACATTGTTCCACAACAATTTAAATATACAAATCAGGCAAGGATAACTGAGATTATGAAATGGTACTGAATGTTAATGAAAAAGTACATATTCAATTTTTAAATCTTTCCTTTTCACATCAACATAATTACAAATTTGACTATCCCGTTTTAATTAACGCCAGTGTGTTGATTATTTTGGTACCGTGAAATAGCTCCCAAATGAAATAAATCCCAATGAAATAACTCCCAATGAAATAATTCCCAGCAAAAATTAAATAATTCCCAAACTTGAAAAATGAAATAACTGCCAAAGGGTGAAATGAAATTACTCCCAATAATTGGCGGTTTCATAATTTTAAAAATATTAGTCCCAAAAAAGCGAAATAACTCCCAAACTGAGCGAAGCCAGTTTTTGATACACCCCAGAGGAGAAAACCTTTGCTCCCGGCAATGCAAAACAAATTTTTGAGCAAAGCCAGTTTTTAATATTTTGCTTTTGCAAAGTAGAACCTAAAAAAAATGAAATAACTCCCTATACAGTGAAATAACTCCTAATTATAATAATAAAATGAAATAAAACCCAACAAAAATTTCATTGGGAGTTGTTTCATTGGCAGTTATTGCATTATGAAATAACTCCCAGCTAAAAATTATGAAATAACTCCCTATGCGTTAGGAGTTGTTTCACAATGAAATAATTCCCAAGTTGTATGAAAAATTTGTTGGGTGTTATTTCAGTTTTTCGTGGGGAGTTATTTCATTTGGGAGTTATTTCACGGTACCGATTATTTTCACTCTGGAGTTAACATACAAATATTATCCTTAACATTACTAATATTGTTTAAAAGAGACGAAAGTACTTCATCCAATCTACCACATTTTGAATCATGATCTATCGATTTTTTGTATTTCTAAAAGGTAAAAGAATATTTATACCGTTACCGCTACACCTAAACCACTCATTCAGCTCGACCAACGTTTCCAATAAAACACAGTTACAGAAATTTCAACTAAAGTGAACGATCAACATATGCAGGGAATATCGTGCATAAATTAAGCTTTGTTAGAGTCCACAGAGTACGGAAATAATTAGAGTAAGTTCGGGTAATGTGGTCGACCTACTTTTTAATTGACTATAATTTTTAGAATTATAATTCGGTTAGAACAGATCTCAGCTGGAGAGAATCCAAGAGCTCGGTCTGAACTTGTGCCCATTAGCTTTCGAAAACTTAGTTTTCTTCATATCTTCCATTGCCCATTTTCTTACTTTACCTCTATTTGGCATATTATTTTCTTGAAAGGTTAATGTGGTGTAGTATACCACATTAGCCGGCTTTAGCTATACCGCATTCATTATTATAAAATATTAAATATTAAAAAATATACACTAAATGTGCAATATTGTTGCATGTGTTCTTCACTAACAAAATACTAACATTTGACTTTAAAATTAAATTAATGAAGTTTAAAACACGTGTTTTAAGAAAAAAATTTAACAGATAACAAAAAAGTCTACCAATACCTCACTTATTTTTTACAACTGACTATTTTCATGACCTGCAAAAGTGAAATACAATCACGCTCCGCTTAATTTCTGAGATCATAAAACTATTATTCTTGGTATCGTTACTATTATGCTCTTAGTTTTATAGAAATGTAGCCATACCACAATACCCGCCTATACCATATTACCCGAACTTACTCTACAGTTTTTCTCCATCACATTGTTTTTTTTTTTTAAAAACCGATATTATTAATGTTACCACTTCAAAACATCATAAATATGTTCTTAGAAGCTAAATTTTGTTCACCGACCCTTTCGAATCGGTAGTCGACCTTGTATTTTTGCCTTGAACTATCATAAAAATTATTAACTAGTTTTAAAATTCATTAATTAGAACTTTTTTTATTAACATTTACTTTTCAAAAGTTTATATGCAACTAAGAAATGGTACTGGATTTTTTTTTAATTTTAAAAATATTGAAAATAGTACAATAATACTTTTCCATTCATGACACAAATAGATGCTAAATGCGTAGCAACATTTCATGTATTCTTTTATCTTATTTTCTTGCACATCAACATTTAATGTTGCTTCACATATACATTCATGATATAAACATGTTGATTTTCTACCTGCACTGCATTATCCACAAATGAACGAAGTTATGGTTTGTGTCTAAACTAAATTTGCAAATTATTGTCGTTAAAAAAGCAGGAAGTTGGGTAATGTCTGAAATCACAACAAATGTCACTTTGTGCAAAAAAGGAAAGCAAAAAAAGAAAGAATGATAACGATTTTTCTAATAGGAGTAATTTTAGTATGTAATTCTAATTGGAATTGGATCCTGATAAGGATTTACATACAAACATTTCTAAGTAAATGTATTTTTCACAACTAGATGGTATAAGTACTTTTCTAAGCAGAGACTGTTACTTGTAGCTGTTAATTTGAATTTTATTTAATTTCGTTAAAATTTTAACAAATAAAGAAAGCTTTGGCACATTATTTTTGGTTTTTTTCTTCAGACATATGTTGCCTTAGCTCGGCTTCTTTGATTTTTATCATTTCTTTGTATGATTCGCATTTTTTCAATTGTGTGGTTCTTTTCATCAACTTGTTCATTTCATTTTGCGTTTATTGACTTGTTTTTTATTTTGTTTGCCGCATCTTACGCTCTGGCTGTCGTTGATTCACATGTGGTTGCGTTTGCAAATTAAAATAATCTTTTGCGGCCCATTTAATTTTAACGGTCCTTGAAAGTCACCACATTTAATACTAATTTGGCTTTTCTTAATAAAATTCTTTAATTTCATATAAAAAGCAATGCGTTATTCTTAATTAATTCAATATAAAAAAAGATTTGCTGTTAGTTAAAATTAAATTAACAGTGATGTTTCGTGTGGCATAAAACATTTTGCGTGATGTACATGTACTTATATACATATATGTCGTATATGTTGTTGTGTCCAAATTGACATATTTAAAATAGAATTTATTTCTGTTACTTTTATACTCTGTCTGTGGTTGTTTAGGAATTGTTAATAATACAATTTTTAATAATTAAAAAATATACTATTTTCAAAATAGGTTTAATAAAAAACAAGTAAGAAAGTATGGTCGGTCAAGCCCGACCATATAATACCCTACACCAAGTAAATGAGCAAAAACATTTTCCTTTTAAAATATCAATAATCAATATTCGTGAGTGATTTTCAAAAGTGGGCCTTATATGGGACCTATGACCAATTATGGACCGATCACCATGAAATTAGGTCGAGAGATTTATGTCTATATGAAAGTTATTTATATTGAATTTTGTGTATATACCAACATTTTTAAGAGATTTATGAACGTTAAAGTGATTTTCGGAAGCGGGTTTATATGGGAGCTATGACTAATTATGGACCGATCGTAACAAAATTTGGTGACATGAATTTTGTAAATACAAAACTTACTTGGAGCGAAATTTGTGTAGATACATAAAAAAAAAATAAATATTTATAACCGATAAAGTCCAATTTCGAGAGGACATTATTTTTATGGGGGCTAGGTGAAATAATGGACCGATTTCAGCCAGTTTCAATTAGCTTGGTCCTTGGGACGAAAAAATTATATGTTCCAAATTTTATCGAAATATCTTCTAAAGTGCGACCTGTACTCTGCGCACAAGGTTTACATGGACAGCCTGCCAACCAGACAGATGGACGGACGGATATCGTTTAATCGACTCAGAAAGTGATTCCATAAAAAACATCGTTTATTTCAAAAATTAGTCAAGCAACAAAAAAATCCAAAATTAAGTTTTTGGTTGATTACTGTTTTTTTAAAGGTAAATGCATCTTTTAATGAAAAAAAAATAATGACCTCTTATTATTGTGACGCAAATCGGAGAAATCCGTGTATTGTGCAGAAAGATGTCAAGTGATTTATTTTATACTATTAGCAAAGACTATAAATATATTTATAGTCTTTGCTAATAGGCTCTAATGAATATGTATCTATGGGGGATTTCATGTCAAGTGAACCAACTTTTGAGATCGATGTCTTAAGAAATAGTTATCTAAACTAATTGGGACACATTTTGCTAAGAGCAATAAGTAATAAGTTACATGAATGAGAAAAACCACCTGTTTGGCCAAAACGTCAAATTTTGACCCACTCTAACTCAGAGTGTTCTTGACCGATTTTGTTAAAAAACTGTGTCTCAATTACTAAATAATAGACTAACCTTGATCCCGATCGGAAGATATCGATTTCAAAAGTTGGTTCACTGGACATGAAATCCCCCATATGTATTTAGAGTTGTAGAATGTAGAATATTTTATTCCGATTATATTTCAATATTATACAAAAATTGAACTTTCGGAACATAAACATTTCATTCTACCAATAATATTGGACCATTAATTAAGAGAAAACATTCAAATGAGGCTACTACAGACAATTTTAATATATAAAAATGTTTTTATGAAAGCCCAATTTAAGCTCACAATCTGCAATATATATGGATCCATATAACTATAATTCTTCATAAATCAACTTAGCCTTTAACTAGGCAGGTGAAATTGTTGGACATAGTCACTGACGTGATGGTAAATTTCACTGTGGGGAGGGTATATTGCGTTTGTGCTGATGTTTGAAATGATGATGATTGAAGTCTTGGAGGCAAACATTATTCGTGTTATTCGTGACATACGGCCAGCAATGCTGGAAAAACTGGTCCAAAATTTGACGTCAATAATGCAAGAACCGTAGTGTCCATATACCCGAAATCATTTTAAAAATTGAATGCCATGTACTGATATTTCGAATAAACAATTTTTTTTAATCAAATTCTTTGTGCTATTTTTTACATTTTAAAAGTATTTTTATAATTACTTCCTTTTTTAAAATAAGAGAAAATATTTTTAGTTTGAATATTTGTTTCATTATTAAGTTCAACATGCAAGGCGTTGTGTTTCACAAGCCTTCCTTTTGAAATCAAAAAATAGTTACGACTGAAAAAATAAAAACCCTTGAAACTTGTTTCAAGATGAGTAGGATGAATAGGAAAAAACACTAAAATATTACTAAAATGTTACTATATAATATAAGATCAAAGTTTAATCTGACAATCTTCATCTATAGATTGTTTTTATAACTTCTGTTTTATGTCACGTACGATATACCGTTATTTTGATCGATATTTTGGAGAACAATTTTTCGATTGTAGTTATTATACCCTTCACCTTCGTGAGAAGGGTATATATAAGTTTGTCATTCCGTTTGTAATTTCCACAATATAATTTTCAGACCCTATATAGTATATACATATGTATATTCTGGATCCTTATAGATAGCGGAGTCGATTAAGCCATGTCCGTCTGCCTGTCTGTTGAAATCAATTTTCTGAAAACCCCAGATATCTTCGGGATACAAATCTTCAATAATTCTGTCAGACATGCTTTCGAGAAGTTTCCGATTTAAAATCAACAAAATCGGTCCACAAATGACTGAGATATGAGGAAAAACCAGGACAAGCTCGACTTTTTTTACTTATATCTGGATTACTAAGTCATTAATATAGACAATATGGATATCTAATGATAGATATTTCAAAGACCTTTGCAACGACGTATATAAGATTAATGGGTCAAAATCGGAAAAAATATTTTTTAACCCGAATTTTTTTTACCAAAAAAAAATAAAACCAAAATTTTTTTTTTTTAATTTAAAAATTTTTTTTTTAAAAAAATTTAAATAACAATTCGAAAAAAAAATTTTCCAAAAAATGAAAAAACAACTGGAAAAAAAATAAATTTTGTTTGCCTAAAAATATTTAAAATTTGTATTATGAAATATAATTTGATGAAGGGTATATGTATATGATTCGGCACAGCAGTAAATACAGTAGCCTCTGAATGGCAAAACAATTTTTGTAGCTTTACAGTTAAGCTTTTTTGTAATATTCTTCAATTTTTCTCCATTGACTATTTACGCTAATATCTGACATGGTGGTCAAATTTTTACACCAGCATTGCCATATATCCTTTCACGCTACACTACATCAATTTGAGAAAATACTAAAAGAATATAATTCGTAAATTGCTATATTTTATACTAAATTTGTTTAATTCAATCACAAGTTATTCCTATCAATTAGTGTTTAAACAATAGTACGAATATATATTTATAAAATAGCATCTCCTCTGCTGCTATATTTTATACTAAATTTGTTTAATTCAATCACAAGTTATTCCTATCAATTAGTGTTTAAACAATAGTACGAATATATATTTATAAAATAGCATCTCCTCTGCTGCTTCCTTTTTTGTTGCTGTCAATGTTTGTAAAAACACAATATATGAATGTTATATATTAATAACACCATTATCATGTTTCAGTAACACTTCAAAGTGCTCGCATTTTTGAATAGATTTCATAATCTAACAAATTATTTTCATATTTTGTAAATATCACAGAATGTGTGCTCAACGTAGAACACATTGTGTCTAAATATCCTTGTGCACACGCGCACCTTTCCTGTAGACTAAAATTAAAGTAATCATTTCTCGAACTCCCACAGTTTTCAAAAATTTACTTCATTATTTCGTAAATGTTCGCAAGTTATCTGCACCGCTTGACACTTTTCACTTCTGCCAAAAGACAAGACGAACGAAGAAGACGTGTTTTCCTTGAAACGTATGATATTTCTCTAATTTATATATAATGCGAAACATTGTGAAATATTTATTGTAATTAAAATATTTAACCTTGAAATTGGATGGAATGGAGGGAATTTTTGTTAAAGTTTTAATGTTAAATCCCAGAAAAAGTATAAGAGAAGTCGGATTCAGTGTTGTCAGAAATATCTAGAAGTAGACTTCTGTGTACTTTTAGAGAGTATAACAAGGAATTTTGAAAGCTCCTGATTTCAGCTGTAAATTAAAAAAAAAACTGAATAAAAAAACCTCAGGAATAATCGTATTATATAAAACCAGAAAACAATATTTCCTAAACAGTTTGCGTATAACTTTGTTTACACAAATGCGAAATTGGTACGGGTTTAGATTTCACACTCTCACTACTATCAGAAATGTCATGCCAAACCTTATTATGACATTAGTTTTTATAAAAAGTGGAGAATTGGCAAAAAATACAAAAAAGATTTTGAAAATTTTTAATGAATTTCAAATCTGAACGTTTATTTAGCATAATTTTGTGATGAACTATTTTTTATTAGAAAAATGCAAAAAATTAAACAAAAAAGCCCAAATATAATCGAAAACAAGAGAGCTATATTCAGTGCCGAATCTTATATACCCTTCACAAAATTATACTTTAAAGTAATGCACATACAAAACATAAAATTTAATTTATGACAAAAAAAATTTGTTGGTGAAAAAAAATTCGGGTTAAAAAATATTTTCCCCGAATTTGACCCATTGTAGGTCCGACGTTATATATGTCGTTGCATAATTCTTTGAAATATCTATCATTAGGTATCCATATTGTCTATAATAATGACTTAGTGATCCAGATATAGATCAAAAATCGAGATTAAATAGCAACCGATCAGACGAACATCTAACGATAACGATCTAAATGAAAAATATAGAAGTTACAAACGGAATGACAAACTTATATATATCCTTGTTACTCATGGTGAAGGGTATAAATGCAAACATGTGTTTTTAAAAGTAAAATATGCATTATCAAATCGATGACAAAATGGAAAAAAACTGTATTTGCATGAATACTGTTTGCCTGGTTATAAGTAAACTTGGAGTCCGAGTTTGAGATAATTGCAAAAGTCATTTTAATTATATTACTTTTGCTACCCGATTCAAAACCATTGATTACTATACAAATGGGCTATCATTTTGAGTTTCAGTTAGATTTTGAATAGAACATCGGGCTTTTTCGAAAATATCCTACCAAATATTTAAGCCATGGCCCAAGTCGAGTTCTACAACTTTTCATTGTTTTCATTGCACTGAATATCAACATGCAAGTCTGCAAGTATGTTTAAAAACAAATTTTGGAACATACGGAATTCAATTATGGGGACCAATAAAAAATATTTAGGACCCAGACGAGAGTATAATAGTGTATAACAATATTCATAGATTCTTTACTCGATGGTAGAATTTGGCTTTAGTTATAAGATTTGAATACCTAAAGGGATTCAGCGGCAGATTTAATAAATAAAACTTTAAAACAATATTTATTAATATAAAAATGCGGGATTTTTTAAAATTATTAGCTTTTATTTTGAAACATTTGTACAATATTCATAAATTTATTAAATGTATTGGCCTTTTCCCATCTTTCTGTCAACACATGGATTCCGAGTCAAAACTGCTCATCTTTTGAGGCCAAGAACGAATCAAGCCAATATCAGATATTATGTTCTGAAGTGAAGCGTATACCAGAAAGAGCATTCTGCATCGATCAAAATATCAGTCGGACGGTGCAAGGTCTGGACTATAAAGCGGGTGAGGTAAAACTTCCCAACGACTTCATTCTAAATAGTATTCAACAGGTATTGCAACATGTTGTCATGATGGAATATTACAGTTTCATGTCTGGCCGCATATTATGGGTGATCAGTGCTTGCTTCAAACGAGCATTGTCCGGTATTCTCGAGAATTATTTTGCAACTAGAAAAATAAGTAAAAAAGAAAAGTTTTTTATAAAATATTGTAATTCAATTGAATTGTATTAACATAAAATAAACAAAAATATTGGTTAGAATATTTGGATGCCATTTGTTACTATAAAATTAAATACTTATGGCTTTGAAAGCATAATTACAACAATTAATATAAAATAAAATTTCGAAAATTATATAATTAAGGTTAAAAAAATCACTTGTAAACATTCATAATTAGAAATGCTGAGAAAATTAGATACTATTGTTGTAATTATGCTTCCAAAAATAAGGTGAATGGTGAAAGTGAGAACAGGAATAGCCATGATTATTTCATAGCAATAATGTTATATGTTCGTCACAAAACTATTTAATAACAATTAAGAAAGTATGGTCGGTCAAGCCCAACCATATAATACCCTACACTAAGTAAATGAACAAAAGCAGTTTTCTTTTAAAATAACAATAATTTATTTATATCCGTGAGTGATTTTCGGAAGTGGGTCTTATATGGGAGCTATGACCAATTATGAACCGATCACCATGAAATTAGGTCGTGTGATTTATGTCTATATGAAAGTTATTTAAATTGAATTTTGTGTGTATACCAACATTTTTAAGCGATTTATGCACGTTAAAGTGATTTTCGGAAGCGGGTCTATATGGGAGCTATGACTAATTATGGACCGATCGTAACAAAATTTGGTGACATGAATTTTGTGTATATAAAACTTATTTGAGGCGGAATTTGTAGAGATACATATATAAATTAAACATTTATGACCGATAAAGTCCAATTTCGGGATGACATTTGTATGGGGGCTAGGTGAAATAGTGGACCGATTTCAGCCAGTTTCAATAGGTTTGGTCCTTGAGCCAAAAAAGTAATATGTACCAAATTTCATCGAAATATCTTCAAAATTGCGGCCTGTACTCTGCGCACAAGGTTTGCATGGACAGCCAGCCAGCCGACCAGACGGACGGACGGATATCGTTTAATCGACTCAGAAAGTGATTCTAAGTCGACCCTCCCCACTATGGTGGTGTAGTTTTCAAAATAACTAATGCATTCGATAAGACATCTAACATCCGATTTCTTATTTTAGTGGTAAAGACAACGAGAAAACTCTTTCAATTTCAACAGATGTTGGCTTTATCTTCAGTAAAGCATTATAAATACAATGTATATTGTTTGTCAGATTGCTACTTGCTTCAAATAAAGCTAATTCCCGCTTAAAAATATTTTCATCATTTTATTTTAAACGTTTATCGTATTCGTCTGATGATCTGGCCTAAGCAACCAGTGAAATGTACATCGGAACTAGCTTATCCCCCAACAATAAATATCAGTGAATTTATCAATAACACGGTGTTACGATGGAAAAAAACTTGGAAAATGACCCAGCGTGGGTTATAAGGCTTGCTGAGTACATTACAAATTGTGTCAAAAAATTTCAGAAAGACCCTCAAATTCAGAAGTTATTCTGAAAAAACCGTTTTCAGTGATGTTCGTCAACTTATCGATATGTAACTCAGTCAGTTTTTGTCCGACTTTAAATTTGTTAACGGATTTGGAAAGAAAACTGATTACGCTGCATTTTTTGATACATCTGTAAGTCATAAGTATTGTTTTTGTTAAGAATATCTAAAAGAAAAACAAAATTTATCAACTTTTTTGATTTTAGTCGCTTTTCATTGCTTATTTTGATATGGAAGCTTATAAAAATGTATACTAATATATAAAGAAAAATTTAGTTCTTAACAAAACATGGTTTTAATTATTCAAATCGGATCAAAATTATAAAAGTTATTCAACTTTTTATTAACACCTTTTTTAGTATTTTCTCTCCCAGCCCATATGAATAAAAAAAAACTATACAAAAAAAAATATTTGTACAATTTTTAATTTACAAGGTAAATTTTAACGAACTTTTTTTGAAAAAGTTTAATAACTTTGGCAAGTACATATAAACCGATTTAAAATAAAATTAAAATAACTGTTGTTGAATTTGAAAAATGACGAAAAAAATAAAAAATAAATCGAAACTATTTATAGAAACTTACACAAGTTCGTAGAATATAGATTCTTTGCATACATTTTATGAAATTTTGAAATCGCTCTAAAAATGTGTGAATTAAAGGTACTAAAGTACTTATTTTTTCAAAATAACTCAAAATTTTGAGGGTGTTTCAAAATCTTTGAAAACGGTTTTAGTATGTCCTCACCTACAGTGGTGGCCACCAATTTAAGACAAATACTTGAATTTTTTTCATCAACTGAATTTTAAGTGCGATAGATCCAAAATAAAAGGACCTCTAAGGGTATGAAATTTATTATTAATGTTTCTAGTTTCTGAAAAATGTTTGGAAAAATCGGTAAAACATATATGGACAAAGATATGTGGAAATACGTTGATCCACCTCAGCGAACATCCGCTGTTAATAACATGATATGACCGAAACTAATGGAACTAAAAATACTAAATTTGGTCCGAATATTTTATAATAATAAAAATATAATGATATAAATGTGAGAAAATATGTTTATTTAAAAAAAAAATTTTTTGGTCAAGTTGTAGAAAAATTGTATATGTTCGTGGTGAATATGTATGAATTGACACAGTCGAATAAAACAGACTTGTAAAACAGTCCTCATGCATACATATTTGTGGAAATATTTGAAAAAATAATTGACAATCACGTGGAATTTAGCAAACAATTTTTGTCTTAAATTCCTGGCCACCACTGTAGGCCTACAACCTCCGTATAACTTCTTGTTTATGATTTTCTTTTGCAATAATTAGTTTCTAAAATTTTGCTCCATTTGTATTTCGGAAACATGGTTGGCCGTGCTTCACATATACTTTCAAGATCTCTCGGCTTCAATTCGTTTCATACTCAATTTCCCTGCATTTGGATGAATTCTACTGCTCGCAAATATTTTAGAATTGCTGTTTGAGTAGCTGCTAATAATTTTGAAAGCTCTTGTTGACTTAGACAAAAATATTCATGGCGTAATGCCTCCAATTCTTGGTCTTCAAACTTCTTTGGCTGGCCTGGGCGATCTTTGTCTTCAGTGTTACCACTTCTGAACCAAACAAACCATCTCTCGCACATTGAAACCGATAGAACACATTTACAATAAGCTCTGGTGTGCTTCAGCGGTACTATTTTTTTCAAATTATGGAAGCAAAGCAAAACTTCCCGCATATGACGTTTTGTTGGCACAAAATTCAAAATCTTCGAAGCAAAAAAAAAAAAATATGTTGCATTATTTACAAAAATAAGATTAATATTCTTTGGAAAAATATAGAAAACGGTGTATTAATTAATCTACAAGATTAATTCGAAACTTCATAGCGTTTGTTGCGGAAATACTTTAGACGATTAGCGAAAATGTATAAGATAAGATTTTAATAGTTTTCCATTTTCCAAATTTCAAAAAGTTATACTCCTAATGTAAAATACATAATAAATCCTTTAAACCGCTCAAAACAAATGCTGAAAGCGTGGAAGCAAGAATGAGCGAATTTGCATGAAAATATAAATGTTGCCTTCGTAATCCATGTCTAACACATTTTATGTTAATTCTTAAAGTCAAATGTTTTCTATTTTCAACACACAATGTAATCTTTTCCTACTTTAATCCATCCATATTTCCACAAAAATTGCTCTACTTTTTGCATAATCGTCTTTATGTAATTTTACATAACAATGCGCGTTTTTATGGTTTGTACAATGTTACACAATTCTTATGCAAACAAAAATTCATCGAAAGGTATGTAGGAATAAACAAATATTTGCTTTAAATTTCACAGAACATCAGTGTCATAAAGACTATGCTAAAACTAACACCGGAATCAATGCAAACAATAGATGGCGGATTGAAATTAGAGCACTTTTTGAAGAATACGTCCGCGTCCGTGTAACAAACAAAAGAAATTACATTTAAATTAGTGCAATTTTCTGTTGTTGACTGCTTTCGGTTGGCTGGTTGGTCAGCGAATACGCAACAATGAGCCAACTAATCCCCCCGGATTTATGCAAAAATGTTGCATCAAGACATTGTGAAATATTGTGTAACATAATGTAATGCGTTCGTCCGTTCGCTCGCTCGCTAGCTTAATTACACATTGACATTGGCCCTTGTACTCACAGGTATTAGCTAAAATGAACTACATTCAAACACAAGAAGGGAAAAAAACAAACAGTTTGAACAAAAGAAACTAGAGCACAAGATCGTTTTGTTTTAATCCGTTAGAGATTATAAAGTAAATATTTACATTTATTATGCAAGGAAGCTATGAAGGCTTCATAGTTTTGTTTACATAACTCACGCGCATACATATCCTCGTGCATTTACACATAAAACTCGCGATCAATGACCTTGAATCGCCAACTAATCGTTTTCTACAGCGACAAATCAATAAGGAAACCCATACATACATATTCTTATATTTATTGTCCTTTATGACATCTTAACTGTAACTAGATATGAAAAAGTGCTCTAGTTTTAAGAGGATACATATCAATGGTCTGTCTGCAAAACAAGTCATTTGCGGAAGTAAACATTTGTAACATTAAAATTTCGGAATCTAGGTAACTGTAAAACATATATTTATTTGGTTATTTTCCATAATTTTTTATCGTAAACATTAAAATTTTATTACATTGATTTTAATGTTTTATAGCAAACACGGGAATATTTAATAATATGGACTAAATAGTTGTGGAGGGTACACAATTTTCGAGCCAATTGTCATAGTAAATGGTGTAAATTAACTTGACATACAATGTTTTACAAAAGGTTGTCTCAATTTTTATACCCTACACCACCATAGTTGGGAGGGTATAATGCATTTGTGCAGATGTTTGTAACGCCCAAAAATATTAGTCTAACACCCACCTTAAAGTATACTGATCGAATTAGAATCACTTTCTGAGTCGATTAAACGATGTCCGTCCGTCTGGCTGGCTGTCCATGTAAACCTTGTGCGCAGAGTATAGGTCGCAATTTTGAAGATATTTAGATAAAATTTGGTTCATCTTATTCTTTCGGCCAAGCCTATTGAAAGTGGCTGAAATCGGTCCATTATTTCACCTAGCCAACATACAAATGTTCTTCCGAAATTGGACTTTATCGGTCATAAATGTTTAATTTATATATGTATCTCCACAAATTCCTCTCCAAATAAGTTTTATATATACAAAATTCATGTCACCAAATTTTGTTACGATCGGTCCATAATTAATCATAGCTTCACTTTAACGTGCCTAAATTGCTTAAAAATGTTGGTATACACACAAAATTCAACACAGTTAATTTTAATATAAATCACACGACCCAATTTCATGGTGATCGGTCCATAATTGGTCATAGCTCCCATATAAGGCCCACTTCCGAAAATCACTCAAAAATATAAATTGTTGAAATTTTTAAAGAAAAATGTTTTTGCTCTTTTACTTATTGTAGGGCACTATATGGTCGGGCTTGACCGATTTGGTTGGCTGGCTGGCTGGCTGGCTGGCTGGCTGGCTGGCTGGCTGGCTGGCTGGCTTGCTGGCTGTCCATGTAAACTTTGTGCGCAGAGTACAGGTCGCAATTTTGAAGATATTACAATCAAATTTGGTACATATTATTTTTTCGGCCCAAGGACCAAGCCTATTGAAACTGGCTGAAATCGGTCCATTATTTCACCTAGCCCCCATACAAATGTCCCCTCGAAATTGGACTTTATCAGTCATAAATGTTTAATTTATCTATGTAACTACACAAATTTCGCTTCAAATAAGTTTTATATATACAAAATTCATGTCACCAAATTTTGTTACGATCGGTCCATAATTAGTCATAGCTCCCATATAGACCCGCTTCCGAAAATCACTTTAACGTGCATAAATCGCTTAAAAATGTTGGTATACACACAAAATTCAACATACTTAACATTAATATAGACATAAATCACACCACCTAATTTTATGGTGATCGGTCCATAATTGGTCATAGCTCCCATATAAGGCCCACTTCCGAAAATCACTCACGAATATAAATTATTGATATTTTAAAAGAAAAATATTTTTACTCATTTACTTGGTGTGGGTATTATATGGTCGGGCTTGACCGACCATACTTTCTTACTTGTTTTTCAAACTAAAAACAAAAATTCGTATGAAACTCTTAAAAAAGAGTTTTAGATAACCGTCAGAAAGAAAATAAAACTCTTTTCGTTTATTTTCTACATTTTGCAGTATCTTTCCCTATTGAGTCTATCTGACATAATGTTTATAGTAATTTATTCATCAATTTGATAATAGGAATCAAACAATAACAAATTAAAATCCCACTTGATTTTATTTTAATGAAAATTTATTCAATTGCAATACAAGGTGCTTTAGGTGCAAATTTACATTAAATGAGTTTGGTTTTCTGACGGGAAAAATAAAACTCCTCAAATGAATTTTATTTTCTGACGGAAAAAATAAAACTCTTCAAATGAGTTTTTTTTTCTGAAGGGAAAAATTAAACTCCTCAAATGAGTTTATTTTATACTATTTAAAACTCTTTTTTAAGAGTTAGATGCTAATTTTTATTTTTACATTGAATAAACGTTAATCGCGATGCATCCGCTGCAACATAGACAATAAAGGAAAGCGGTATTTTATAATTTTTTTCGTGTTCAATTAAAAGTACCAGACCCCACTCGTTTCTTTGCTGTCATTACATTATTGCTTGATGGTGTGCCTTCTTCTTCGGAGTCTGTGACGGATCTGTCTTCATCTGGAAAGAAAATTGCAATTGATAGCAGACTACCTCATGAATTGAGGAGAAATTGGAAAAAAGTGAATTTTATCTGATCATTAAGCATTATTTTTCACTCAAATAAAGGCTAAGTTTGATATATACTATGAGAACTCTGCACCATCAATTTCAATGATAAAAAAGTGGTTTACTGAATTTCGTTACGGCCGTGCAAGCACGGAAGATGCCGAAAGTCTCTACACCCGAAACATTTGAAAAAATCACGACTTGTTGTTGGCCGATCTGAGATAGCTAGTGCGTGAGAACGTGGAAGCCATAGGCATCTCACATGCCTCAGTGGTTTCAATGATCACATGGGTATGAGAAAACTTTCCGCAAGATGGCTGCCGCTTTTGCTCACAATTGGTTATTGTAAGTTTTAACTTACAATATCAAATGAACGACCAATCGGTCCATAATTTGCATAAGCATAAATCTCTGAAATATGTTAGTATATTAATAAAATTTGACATAAATAAGGTTTATGTGTACACAAATCATGTCACTTCATTTTGTGACGATCGTTTCTTATTTGGTCATAGAGCCAATAAAAGGACCACATCCGAAAATCGATTTAACGATCATAAATCTAATAAAAATGTCGGTAGCCAAATAAAATTCAACACAAAACAGTTTCATATATACACACGCAGAGAAAAAATATAGTTGGGCATGGTTACTGTAACCATTTCAATATTGTTACAAGTTTTTTTAACTATATTATAGTCACAGTAACCATTTACATGATTGTGGTAACCATAATATGGTTAATTTATGATTCACATGATTGTATCAACCATATATATGGTTGCAGTAAACAAATATATGTTTGTGGCAACCATATTTATGATGAAGGACTTACCATATTATGTTGCTCTCGGCTTAAAGCTTATCATAATCTGAGAACAACATATTATGATAAAATTTTTCATCATAAATATTGTTGCCACAAACATATATTTGTTTACTGTAACCATATATATGGTTGATACAATCATGTGAATCATAAATTAACCATATTATGGTTACCACAATCATGTAAATAGTTACTGTGACTATAATATTGTTAAAAATCTTGTAACACTATTTAAATGGTTACAGTAACCATGCCCAATTATATTTTTTCTCTGCGTGCAGAAGTCATGCCATGACCTTATTTATGACGATCAGTTCAGAATTAGTCATATCATATATACTGACAAAAACACAAACATTTTCAAATCGCTGAAACAGACTTTAGGTATCCATTATTCATGAAATAATAGCATAAACCGCAACTTAAAATCTCTAAAAGAAATATAATAGTGTGAACTCGACTTTTTCAGTTGCATTCTTCGCCCCCTCATCATTTTGGAGACGTATAGGCGATTCGTTGACTATATTTTTTTATATTATTATAGTCTAAGTTTTGAAGATAAATTCTATGATTTATAACTCTATATTTCCAGGACCGTTTGAATTTCTATAATTTCCCAAGGAGGCTGGGGTGTAGATACAGTGCTGGTGAAAATATGAGTAAAAATATTAAACGCGGATGGTGGTCATGTTACAATGATATTTTTGATATCAAGTGTAAACTAAACTATTGTTAATAACTGGAAAATCAGGTCGATTTTTGGTTATTAGCGTTTTTTTAAGATGAAGTTTAATAATACTGAAATTTACATAACAAATTATGAATAATGACACAATATACAATTTGATGTTGTAAAATTCTAAGACTACCAAACTATGTCCGTCCGTTTGTCTGTTGAAGGATAGGAATTCAATAGGCAAAAGTTGGGGACTCCTACCAAATGTAGTGAAATGGATCTTCAGATTGCTTATTAGGTTGCACGTTATGGTGAGAGGCTATGAGAAAATAGTGTCATTGGAAGACATTGGCCAAAGTTCAGAGATGTACATCGCTTGGAATTACCGGAGCTATCATCCTACATTTACTGCCCATAAAGGAGTAAGTAATGGGAATGGCAACAAGAGGTTTACTTTGGCTGTATGAGTCAACTTTACTGATGCCAATGAAAAAAGGTCATCCAAAATTTTATATGAATACGGTTTCCGCTCATGGATCTGCGGTTATCTCGGACTACAGATATAACCAGGTTTTGCGCTAAAGGCAAATTTTAAATTCACGAACACGTCTACTCTTGTGACTACAGTTTGAATGAAGCTATTACCTATTCCTAGCACTATTCCTTTTTGTGGCACTAAAGTAGTGCTTTTGATGATGAAACACATTCACATTGGAACCGAACAAAATAGCTTTCAAGTAAAATTTCGAACAGTCAATGAAAATGTAAGAATTTTTAACATATTTCCTCATTAGCATTGCAAAGACTTGACTTGAAATCATATTCTTTAATGAAAACTATTTTTGGTAAAAAATGAGCTTTTAATAAAAATGCAAAAAAAAATTCGTCATTGTGATTGTAGTTTCCAAAATTTTTATTTCCGACCCCATTTTCGATCATTACAGATAGCGAAGTCGATATAGCTATGTCAGTCTGACTGTTGAAATCAACTTTACGTATCCACCAAAACAACATACTCACACAAATAATATATTCATAAATATATTGGGTATGGTTCGAGTTATTTAGATGCTTTTGAAAATTTAGAAAATTAGCCCATAAATGACATATTTAGTTACGATTAAAAAATAAATCAGATAAAATATAAAAATTTTGAACAAAAAACTGACTTTTCAACCAAAAACATGTTCACCTAAAGAACTGAATTTCACCAGAAAATAAAAACAGAAAACCCATTTAAATTTAAAAAAAAAATATATTTTTTATTACTATAAGATTCTACACAGCCGAATACAACATTGTAAGTTGTTTTAAATCAAGCCTTTTAATTATAATAATCAAGCTTTTTCGTATCTAACAAGCTAAATTAGTCCCACATAATGTACTTTTCTCGTTAAAATTATTTGCTAGTCCTCTTATTCAAAATAAAATTGCGCTTTTATCAAAACCACTTTCTTAAGAAAAATTTTAATAAAGTTTGATAAAATAAAAATTTCTTTAAAAATTCACCTTGGTTTCGGACAATAAAACCAGAAGCCTAAAAGTAAAATATATTAAAATAGAGTTTTCGACATAATAACGCTTCCATTTTGAAATTAAAATACCGGTGGCTCATCGTCGTATTTAAGTTACAAAGTCATGGTCTATCACAAATTTCCGTTTATTTGAAAACATTCTGTTGCATTTCTTCATTATTCTTTGTTTTTTTGTCGACATATAAAAAGAATTCTTTCTAAAAATTATAAAAACACCATAAAACAATTGTCCTACATAAAATGACCAATTCCAAAAAAGTGTCCTCATTTAAAAAAACTGTATCGCCTAAAAGACTTCCTATTTTTATGATCTCATTGTTTCAATTATAATTTTACATGGAATTTTCATATTTTCCAATGTTTTTCATCTTCTTTTTTCAGCCAACAAACATAATTTCACTTGAACACAATGGACAATTTGCTTTTTTCGTTTTGTGCTCGTCGCTAATGTTTTAAACGAAACGAAATGAAACTATGTCAAAAAACTGGGTTTCTCAAGAATCTCATTCTACAAACAACGATCGTAAAAAATATAGTTCAAAAACATTGTTATACCTACTCTCATTTTTACGATTCCACGAAAGGCGAGCAAAACTAAAACTAATGCGCGAGTTTTTGTCGCGCTGGCACAAACAATGAAAAAATCCTCTAGAAAACTTAAAAAATTGGGTCGAATGTTTTATGAACCTAAAAAAATTGGACGACTCACTGCAGCGTATAAAAATTGCAAGAACAACTAACGTCTTAGTAATTAAACATAAGGCAGACGAAGATGCAGAGGGAGAGAGAAACAAGAAAATAATAGAATCACAATCACCTACAAAAATAGCGAAACGGTCATAAAGACATTAAACACATTTTTGTAGCGGGAATGACCTTGTCACAAAAAATAAGGGACACAGCAAAAGACGACAACGACAAAATGCGACGTATTTTACGAATTTTATTAGTTTATTAGTTTAATGACTCTTCGCGCAGTAAACGAAAGGAAAATATTTAAAAAAGGACTCTTCTAAAGATTTCAAGGTATTTCACAGAGTCTTGAAAATTTCAAGAAAACCGTAAATTATCCATAGCCTACGCTCTCTCGCTCTTTGAGAGTGGAGAGTACAAATTTAAAAAAAAAACTTAGCAGGAGAGGGAGAGAGTGTAAAATTTCTCCTCCCTGTTTCAAGATCAGCGAATATTAAACGTCGCGTGTACACATTATAGTAGAATTTCAAGGTTTTTAGCGATTCACGCGTTGAATTGAATTCTAAATGAACCGTGTCATAGATTCTTATGCACTCTACTAATAGCTCACCTTCAATTTCGCCCTTTTTTGTATTCCACTGCGATCTCAAATGCGTGTAGATGAAGACGATATTAAGGAATACTATGTTGAAAATTATTGACAAGTCATAAAAATATAAAACTGACAACGGGAGGCAAATCAGGGAATGTTTTCAAAACATTTCTCCTCCTTCGCTCAATGTGTGTCTGTCCGTGTATTTAAAAGTAGAATCCTAGATTCGTGGAATTTTTCGCGCACGACTTCGTTACTTGGGCGTACGACAGCAAACAATTAGACGGAGTAAAATTTAATGTGAATTTGAAATGATGATGGGCATCCTGTTGTTAGTTTCATTGTCAATGAAAATTGTCAATATTAGTAGCTGAGATTATTCGCTATACAAACAAACAAATACGTTAAGCTAAGGACATCATAGATTTCTTACTCTTCCGATAAAATGTTTAATTTGTATTTAGATAGATATGTATAGAGGTAAGTCCAAACAAAGTTTTTCGTATATTTATATGCAAAACTTTACTTGTTCAACATATTTTGTACATTTTTGGACACATAAGTTATTTATGCATATCTCATATATTCCAGAAGTCTCATTAGCTCAAATTCAAAACTTAAACTTATCAACACCTCCTCTATAGCCACGGGAATTTTGATTGTTTTCCAACTTGTTTATAAAATAATAGTCATTATAAGTTTAAAATTACATAATATGTAATTTTAAACTTATATGCAATATAAACTTATATAAAGATAAGTTTTACACACAAAATATGTATTTTACTTTGAATGTTTAATATACAAATTTTCAAAATCTTTATCTTTATATGTATATAATTATTCTGTACGTGTGTTAGTAACTAAACTCCTCCTTAACGGCTGGTCCGATTTCAATGAAATTTATTGTGTATGTTTGATTGGGTCCCTGGATGGTTTAGGTTCACAATTGACCTATATAGGAACAATGGGCATGACACCTCCCATACAAAGTAAACATGTGTAGAACTATTAAAGTGGGAGTCAAACTCAGTGGGAGTCAAACTTTGCGTGAGCTATGGCAGAACAAGGTTTGCCGGGACAGCTAGTTTTATTTATAAATTAATAAAATATGTATTTGAATTTACACACAACATGTATTTTCAGGAAACTTTTTATGAATTAGGCAGAAAATGGGCAAAATAGCAATAATGGGAGTGGCACATCCCACAAATATGACAAACTATATATAGGGGAAGCTATAGAAGCTATCAATATGAATATTTAGGACAGAAATTGGTGGACTACCGACAATATTAAATAAGTTTTAAAATTTGTATACATGGGAAAACCTTGAGTATGGGAGATATCATCTTAAGCGAACCAACTTTTGAAATTGATGTCTTCCGATGAAATTGCACCAAGATTAGTCCTATTATGTACACAATTCAAACACAATTTTTCAACAAGATCGGTTAAAAGCTCTGTGAGTTAGTGGGTGTCAAAATTTGAAATTTTGGACAAATAGGTATTTTTTTTCATGTAACTTATTACCTATTATTGCTAGCAAAATGTGTCCCAAATAGTTTAGTTAGCTATTTCTTCAAACTTTCTAAAAAAAATATTTAAAAAAATAGAAAATTTTTAATATTTTTTTTCCGAAATCAAAAATATTTTTGACTTTTTTTTTCAAAATGGGCCCTTTTTCCCTAAAAGAAAGCTTAGATATTTTCCTAGAAGACCTATTTGGTCGATCAGTGGGATGCGAGTTCGATATCAACCAAAATAAATGTTTTGTAACTCAAAACATATTTTTTTTTACTTTTTTTTTGCAAAATCAAAAACTTTGTTGGCTTTTTTTTTCTTTTTCAAAATGGACTTTTTTTAATATATTTTTGTGCTCAAAAGAAAGCAAAAAAAGCCATGAATTGTAATTCTTGAATTACAAAATATTTATTTTCATAGATATCGCACTCGCATCCCACTAAGCTGCCAAATACAGTGGGGAGCTCAAATGTGTACATGTTTCTATTTTGTGCACTTCTTACGGAATAAAAATAAAACTAATAAAGCAAATCCAAAAATTTTTTCTGTCATTTATTTTATGTCTAATATGTAACAAAATTAATTACAATTCAAAACAAAAAACATCCAGTTCTAAATAAAAGAACAGACAAAACTAAAATAACTCGCATGTACTCAATTTTGCACCCCACAATAACTTTAGGGAAGAATTGCATTTTTAAAAAAAAATTTCAAAATCCTTTATTACGTAAATAAAATTTTACACGCATTGGCATATTTTCTATGAATTTTTCATTAACTTTTTTTGGAATACTCTCTCCCTCTCGTGCTCAATCCGCTGTTAAAGCTCGTACAAATTGGTAGGAGTTAATCGGTATTGTTTCAACCGCCAATTCACGATTCACTAAAAATTCTCAATAGGATTGAACTCAGGACATTGAGCTGATAACTGCATTAATAAGAAATTTTTCTAGGAACACCATTCTTTACGATTTTTGACGTGTGTATTGGGTCACCATTCTATTGAAAAATTACTTCTTCTGCAGGATAAGCGTTATAATCTACAAAGTCAAAAGATGAATGTGAAAAATACAAAGATGATTACGTATTGAGGTCGGTATATAGAACTGAACACTATTTCGGTAGAAATTTTGCTCACTAAACCATTTTTCAAAGTTTTTAATGAGTGCTTTAATTCGCCGTCCTGCTGTAAAATAACTTCTTCGACATGATTGACGCTCTTATCTACAAAATCGGAATGGCAAGTCTATAAATTCGGTATGATTAGTCTTCAATATACACAGATAGTCTTCTTAACTCATTATTTCGCCGATTTTTTCAAAATTGGTGACACAGTAAGGAAACAGTAAAACACGGTAATGATAAGGGGTTGCTTTATATGGTGCCACCTTGGACCAATGCATAGAATCAATGAAATAATGGGAAAAGAAAACCACCTGCGTATTTAGCAGACTCACTATACCGATTTTGTAGTATCATCATCACGTTTTTGTATATAAAAGAGGAAATCCTGCGGAAGAAGTAATTTTTCAATAGGATGGTGACCCAATGCACACGTCAAAAATCATAAATAATGGTGTTAATAGAAAAATTTCTTATTAATGCAGTTATCAGCTCAATGTCTTGAGTTCAATCCTATTGAGAATTTTTAGTGAATCGTGAATTGGCGGTTGAAACAATACCGATTAACTCCTACCAATTTGTACGAGCTTTAACAGCGGATTGAGCACGAGAGAGTGAGAGTATTCCAAAAAAAGTTAATGAAAAATTTATAGAAAATATGCCAATGCTTGTAAAATTTTATTTGCGTAATAAATGATTTTGAAAATTTTTTAAAAAATGCAATTCTTCCCTAAAGTTATTGTGGGGTGCAAAATTGAGTACATGCGAGTTATTTTAGTTTTGTCTGTTTTTTATTTAGAACTGGATGTTTTTTGTTTTGAATTGTAATTCATTTTGTTACTTATTAAACATAAAATAAATGACAGAAAAAATTGTTGGATTTGCTTTATTAGTTTTATTTTTATTCCATAAGAAGTGCACAAAAAAGAAACATGTACTCATTTGAGCTCCCCACTGTAGGTCTTGAAGGAAAAGACCTAAGCTTTCTTCTGAGCAAAAAGAAAAAAATAAAAAATGGGTCCATTTTACAAAAAATCAACAAAGTTTTTGATTTTGCAAAACATTTATTTTGATAGATATCGTACTCGCATCCCACTAAGCGACCAAATAGGTCTTCAAAGAAAATATCTAAGCTTTATTTAAAAAAAAATTAAAATTTTTTTATTTATTTTTTTTTAATATTTTTTATCGAAAGATTGAAGAAATAGCTATCTAAACTATTTGGAAAACATTTTGCTAAGAACAATAGGTAATAATTTACATGCATGAGAAAAAAACACATGTTTGGCCAAAATGTCCCCCTCTAACTCAAAGAGTTCTTGACCGATCTTGTTGAAAAATGGTGTCTGAATTACTATCCAATAGGTCTAGCCGATTGATTTAAAAAGTTGGTTCACTTGACATGAAATCCCCCATATAGTTATTTAATATAATAAGTACGAATTTTTTGAGTTCAGTTTACTTAACTAATCGGTATTACAAACATGACGGAAATATGTCACCTGCCAAATCATACTAAAAGTTATAAAACAAAAACCAATGGAATTTCTACTAGATAAATCTCAATGGATAGCTAAATTATTTCATTATAAATTAAAGTTTGTTCCAATTCTCTGATTTTTGCATTTTTCTAGAAGCAGATTTCTTTAACTTTTTTCAATACAAAGGCGTCGAATGTCACGTTGGACCACGGAAATGCCCATATGTATTTTGGAAAAATTTCAACAGGACTTTTGAGTAGACATGTTTACAATATATTTCTAAATGGATTCAAGAAGCTATAAGGAGGAATTCTTCAATAAATAAACATCTGTAACACACATAATCATAGGAAAAATGTCTTCAGCTGGTTCTCGAATTGTTACAAATTCATATTTCAATTTGCCTCCATTTCCAGCTTTCAAACTATGGTTGGAACCGCTCAACAAGTAATATAACGAGAATTTATGTAACAGAAAGGGTTTTTCCCCTTTCACTCTTGTAAGTGTAGAAATGCATGTGCACTATTTTTTATTGCCAAATTGCCATTTACATAGTAAAAAAACTCGTTTGGTTGAATAACACTGTAAATTAATTGAATTAAATACACACGTACTTAAGCAATTAAGTATTTTATGATAAGATTGCAAAATTCCAACGATAAGTTTATGACCCAACTGTTTAACAGGTAAAAAACTTTTAAAAAGCAATGTATTTTTCTTTAATACTAGTATCAAAACATTCTTGCAAATAGAAGACTTTTTTTTCTTATTTGACGCGTCTTTTATTTTCTATTTTATGAAGTTTATGTGAATTGAGTTCTATTCGGGACAGCTGTATTTGCTGAATTAGATTTCCTACAACTTGAGGGTCTTAATAGTGACCAAAATGATCATTAATAATGTACTCATACATACACATGTGTATATTCACGTTAAACGTGACAGTTTGTGAAGATAGACGGACAGTTGTGATGTGAAAATGGCATAAAATACACCAAAATTGAATTACTGAATATAATTTTTACATGTTGACTGGTGGTGGTAAAATTCAATAGAGCAATACGAATTTTGATTAATTAATTTTCTAGGCTTATGGATTCAAATCATTTACGAATAAAAATTGATATAAGAATTAAAAAAATCATTGAAACTGGGTAGGTTTTCCTCAGATTTTTTTTTATTTTTAACGCGTTTACTATGTCCAGAATTCAGAAATTGCTGCAGTGTGTCTAGTACGGCAAAATTTTTGTATAAACTTATACTCATTTAAATTTATTTTCGGAAATTGTTTTCAACTTAGGATTATTAATGAAAGTATTAATTATTGCTAGATGTAACATAAAAACGAACTTATGAACCGATCCACAGTATTCTAGCTTGAAAAATTAAGAATTCAATTTCAATAAATTTGTCTGAGTTAAGATTGTTAGTAACCCAGCGGGAAAAAATTATAGGACTTCAGTTTGTAGGCCTTCTAAAAGGCATACTTACATATTCTAAAAGATCCGATACTAATTCCACACTGCCTGCTCTTAGAAGATGTTCAAGAAGGGCTATGAATCCCCTTCTAATAACAAGTGGTTAAATAAAAATAGTCTACATCAAAAAATATAATACTCTGCATCTCTTTGATTAACTCTCTTTACAAAATTTACAACAATAAATTGATTGGTATGGCTTTTTTATTTATTTTTGTTGCTTTTTAAGTATGTAATCAGAAATTATCATGTTTCAAAAAAGTAAACAAACAAACAACTTCATTTTAATTCTTATTTTTATTTTAGATCTTCTAATAAGACTTTAAATAGGTCTTCCATGGTAGACGTTCTATAAAACTTTAAAATGCACGACTTTTCATGGGCCGTCCTTTGATGCCTATTTTCTAATGCTTTTTTCTCTCTTTTAGGCACTTTATTATGCCTTCTCAAGTAGCTCTTCCATAAGACTTTGCAGTAGTCCTACCTTTCTAGGCATTCCATATGTCATTCCTCTACAGGCCTTTCATTAGATCAGTAATAACAGGTTTTTGTACAGGCATAAGACCATATAGCAGCCCCACAAATAGCCCTTCCAAAGTAGACCTTCTAATAGCTCTTCCCAATTAGGCCTTCTAGAAGCCCTTGCAAAGTAGGCCTTCTAGTAGCCCTTCCTAGGTAGGCCTTCTCTCAGCCCTCTAACATCAGCGAGTGTGCAAGACCTTGGCTCGCAATGACACGCCGTGTAAAATTGAAATGATTTTGCAATGCGGCTAGAAGTCCTTGTGTCTACAAAAGAAGGCCTTTAGGAAGGCCTCTTTACTGCATCTTTTTCCCGCTGGGAAACTATTTTTAAAATTCAATATTATTGTATAACAAGTAGTGTTTATAAAAAACAGTCTTTTTAAAAATCCGGTTTGTCGGTTAACAGAAAATTGGCCTTTTGTAGAAAACCGGGGTTTCGGTTAACCGACATCGAAAAAACTGGTTAAACCGGGTAACCGTCATATATGTCTAGAAAACATAAAATATCCAATAAAATATACACAGCTTTAAAATTTGTAGTTTTTAGTAGTCAGTAGCCAGGTTAATATTAAATAACAAATGGAATTGAGTATAAATATGTTACTAAATATATAGTACATACAGACTTGTTTTAATTATTGGTTTATTCATTAAATTTCAACAAAAAATGTAAATACATTTTTTAATTAAATATTTGATAATTTTAAAATTTATTATTATCTCGACTTTCAGATATGGAACAGAAAATGTTACAAGTCCCAAAAAAGGACATATAGCTGTGATTATTTGTCATTATAAATCATACAAAATATGTAAGTAATAAAACTCCATTATCAGATTTCAAAAATATTTTAAATCATGAATTTTAGAACTTTGTTTGTCTCTCCTGTAGAGAGGTTTTTATTGTAAATCAGCAGTATAGGTTTCAAATCAGACCAATAATATGTATACAATACAATGCACAATGACATGAGATTTATTAATTTTAGTCCCAAATTTTAAAACCCGGTTAAACAAGTGATAAAAACCGGATAAACCGCTTAACCGAAAGTCAACATTTTAAATTAACCGGTTTGCAAAAAACCGAGATTTCGAAGAAAAACCGGTTTTTCGGTTAACCGGTTTATAAACACTAATAACAAGTAATCGTATTTTATTCGGAATTGCCGAATCGTATATACCCATCACAAATATAATACGAGTACCGAGTTTTGTGCATTTTTATAGAAACATTTATCTAGTTCTTCTTTTGAATTTTTCCCATTCTCCGATTGTACGGCTAAGATCTAACAGCCATATCTAATGGCAGGTTCACCGGAAAGTAATGTTCAGGAGCACTTCTAGTATCTCAAGTCCATCAATGGTCCGCCTACCATTCTGTTTCTGAATATAACCTCTTGATTAGAAAAGATGTTCCCTTATCAGATTTTAATCCTATTAAAAATGTCTGATACTGCTGGTCTGAAAAAGAGTAATCCTCTGAAACCTTCTAGTTCCTAATGAGTTGCGAATGACTTGCACTAATACCCGTAATATCCAGAAACTCCTGTCCGGTTTGCAGGAAGCATCATATTTGTTATTAGGTTGTATCATATAGCTTGAGAGCAGCCACATCTTACCTGCCCCTGATTCCCAAGCATCTGCAACAGTATATACATCGCTGCAGTTAGAGGGAATGAAGATATTAAGCTTAATACTATCAAATCCGTAGCATCGTCATCAACAATCTTGTCGATAACGGCTCTTACCAGCGGGTTGAGAGCAACATTACTATATGGCCTTCTTACCACACCAGTATCTTGCCTAGGACGTTTAAACTACGTATTCACGGTTGTCAGATTGTCAGGAACATGCTCAGAAAATAGTTAACACACCATGAGAACTTATGTTGAAACATATGGTTGTTAACCATTTATTGAAAATTTTCTGACAGCTTTGTAAGAATATGACAACCGTGTATTAGAGGCCTTAGCCTTCGACTTTTGATTCTGCTGTTGAAGTAGCTCCTACTCTGAACGTTGTCGTTTAGGTGCAACAGATACGGCTTGGACTGGGGATCGGATCTGTTCAGCTCTGCCAACTTTAGCTTAGCCTTACATTCGTCGATTGTGAGCGCATTACTTTTGTACGAAAGCTCTCCGTGATAGTTCATTGCGAGTGAGGACATTTAATGGTACCGTAACGGGTGAGGTTACAGGCTCCGTACATGGTCAAAGCAATGAAGTATTATAACCGACCTGTTGTATAATATCTGCCTATGTGAGATTTTTGCTAATTTTTTATAAATTTTAATACAACGGTGGACTGAAGTCGAAAAATGAGTAGTCAAATAAAGAGAAATCCATGGCAAATGTGGGGGAAATCATTAGTTTCTCAAAATCTGTAGTTCAAACTATCCTTAGGAAATATAAAAGGTTTGGAATATATGAAAGTTTCCCATATACAGGACGTCCTTTAAAGATTGATGAAATATTAAGGTGTAAATTTGTAAGCGATGTCCATTAGGATGGGTCGATTTAGACAACGATATTGTGCCTTTGATTTTTCGATAGCTTTTGGCATGAAGAAAAAAACTACGACATATCCAAAAAATAATACCCTTACATTTTTTTATAAAATTAAATCAGCCTATTTTTTTGTTATTACCTAATAAAAAACCTTAAAAATAAAAGTACATTTTTAAAATTTTTGGTCGCCTCGAAAATTGTATTTTTGATATGTCGTAGTGGAATTTTTTTCCTCATGCCAAAATTTATGGAAAAATCGATGGCACAATATCAAAAAATGTTGGCCTTAGAAATCGACCCACCCTAACGTACATGCGGATACAACCACATAGCATAGCCAGAAAAAATCGTTCATTAGTTTCACCAATAAAAAGAAAATTTTTGACAATGTTGATCAGTACAAAAATGTCCATTTAAAGAGAAAGTGTTATGTTTTGAGAAAGGGTTATTTTTGCAGACAAATGCTAGTTTAACCTTTTGGAATCGACGCACAGTGGTGCCCGTAGAACAAGTGAAGTTGCAAAAATAAAAAAATTATTGTGACCCTTAGATATTGAATAAACCTATTTTACAGTAAATTGTTCAAAGATTTTAAATATGCTAAGTACTCTTATTACTATAGCCCTTCAAAATTGACTGATTTTCAGTTTTCAAAAGAACATACCATTTTTAGTTAATTTGGTCCGCATTCAGATACAATATATCAAAAACTATGTAACGGATCGTCATTATTTTTAATTCTTTTGATAGATCTACATATTTATTAAGAAAAGAATAAAAAAAGTTGTACTGTTTGCTTTACCAACTATCCATTTTTTCCATATTTCTCAACTTTGATGGAAAATAAAAAACTGTCAATTTCTATGTTTCCCATATTTTCAAAATAAGTTCTTTGATTATTCCTTTACATAATGCCTGTCCTTTCCCCATTTTTTGCTAGAGGTAAAATTTTGAAAAAAGACATTGTTCCAAACGATATTTACACTAAGGGAAAAACTGCAACTTAAAAACTAGAACGCGACATATTAATTCAATAATGTTCATTATAATAGAAAAATCATATAAAACCCATACTGAAATACGATAAATCAATAATTTTCAACATTAAATCAATATTTTTCCATATTGAAATAAAAAATTTCAACATTACCAGAATTTTGTTAATGTTTCTTATTGATTTAATATGGTTTTAATTGATTTTAAGTTGTTTTTTCTCTGGGTGTACCAATATTTCTCAACTTTGTTGGAAAAAAAACTATCAATTTCTATGTTTTTTGAAAAAAGACGTGGTTCCAAAAATGACATGAACCTCGAAAAACCAACCAAAAAATTTTGTTCCAAAAAAAAATGTTTAATCTTTTCTGGAATTTTTTTTTTTTTTTTTTTTTTTTTTCATCATTTATTTATTGTATCTTCATTATTTAATGAACTAACAATAAGTGGTTCAAATCTTATATCTGGAATGACAAACATAAAAAATCAAATATTTTAAAAACTATTTTATTTTACTTACCATAAAATTGATTTTTCCACAAATTTCAACTTTGCTAACCCATAAGTAGGCACCTGAAAGGCGTAGAACCCGTTACAAACACTCATCAATTTAATCAATTATCTATCATATCCTATCAAAACTCAAATGGCTCCACTGTGCGTCGTTCGAGTTAGAGTTTGGATAATGCGAAGTACTGCCTTAGCAATAAATATTTATCCAAATTAAAAAATGTTGAACCTTAATATCCCTTTAAATGGCATTTAGAACTTTTGTAATGACTATTCAAATATTACAAAATGTACAAATTGTTTTTGTTTTATAATTTTAAACAATTTTTTTTAATTGTTTAAAAAATATTACAACTTACACTGTGCGGGACACCCGGTGGGTTAAGCAAATTTGGGTACGCTGAATTTTCGAGATATTTTCGAGATATACCGTTATTTCGAAAATGGAGGAGGTTGCACAAAATATATTCGCGTAACTCAAAAACGGTTTATTTTATTGACATGTTTTTAATCTTCGCAGTCATTTTAGAAATATAATATTTTTTTTAAAAAAATTTCGAAATTTTTGGTTTTTAAAACGGCATTAAAAATTGGAAAATGCTTATACGCTCTTAATTTTTAAATTCAAATGCATATAACTTTGGAATCAGTCACGATTTGTAAACATATACATTTGTAGTTAGTCCAATAAAAGAAAAAATGAGCAAATCGGGACTTGAGATGAACCCTATCTCATCTAAAAATATAATGGCATTAATATCCGACAAATATACTGAAATTAAATGCGAAATAAAATTGTTGCTAAAAGAAAAGGTATTGTGCCTGAAAATGGATACCGCAACCAGACATAATCGTGGAATTTTAGGTGTAAACGTACAATTATATAGCGAAAATAAAATTTTAGTTAAAACCCTTGGGTTAATTGAACTCAATAAGAGACATAATGCAGAGAACCTATGTCTGGAAATAGAAGGAATTTTGAATGAATTTAATATAGAAAAGAAACAAATTTATTGTATTACTACGGATAACGGACGAAACATGGTAAAAACTATAGAGATCTTGCATAAAAACGACGATAACTTAAATGGAAGTGAGGCAGATCTCGATGATGAGCAGATGTTAAATGGGCTTTGTGTTAATTCCATTACCTCAATTAAATGTGCAGCACACACATTGCAACTTGCTATAAAAGATTTTTTACAAAAGATAAACGAATCACATGAAACTATTAACAAAGCTCGAAAACTAGCAAAAGTGTTGAGAACTTCTTCCTACAGGTACGTAAATCTGTCAATTTTGGACACATTTAAAGTACATATGTATGATTACTTGTACATATACAGGTACATAATAATTGCACAAGGTTTGAATCAGCCAGAAATCGATGTAGCTACTCGGTGGAATTCCACATATTGTATGCTAAAAAAACTTATAGAAGGGTTTTGTGAGGAGCGAGAAGAATTAGGCCAAAAATTAAATATTTCCGATTGGAATACCATAGAAGCCTTTTGAATATTTTAGAACCCGCTTCAAAAAAAAAAACTTCAAAGCGAGCAGCTCTACCTTGGCGATTTTTATAAAATATGGTTAAAGCTGATTCTTACAGTGAAAGGCAAAAATGAACACAGCACAATTTTAGAAAACTGTCTTCAAAAAAGAGAAGAAGTATTAATGGAAAATAAAATTGTGATTGCAGCTATATATTTGGACCCAAGAATTCGACGTGTATTGATACAGAAACCGACTTATCTCATGATTGCCAGGAATCATTTAAAAAAAACTAATAATACAGATACACAGTGTTCGCAACAATAATAATGTAAATAATTTGATTAGATTATGTATGAATAGTAACTTTATATATTATTAAATTTTTCTTTAAGAATAAGAGTTCATCCCCAAATCGTCAAAATAATGTGGAAGAATTTTCAGAGTATGACAGCACAAAACACAAAGTTCGCTCCTCAATGAATTCCTTAACTCTATTGAAGTAAATTCAAGCGATGAAGATGACGATATAAATGACGATATTAACAAGGCAATTTCAGAAATAGGTCATTTTAATCCTAAGCCAATTAGTTTGGATAAGGATATAATGATGTATTGGGAGGAAAACAAAATGCGGGTACATAGTGTGCCCGCAACACAGGTTAGTGTTGAACGGTCCTTTTCGGCACTAAAATTGGTTTTAACCGATTTAAGGTGCAATTTATCAGCAGAATCCCTGAAAAAAAATTCTATTTGTTAAATTAAATAATTAATTTCTTTGTTATGTTTTTTGTTATTATTTTTGTATTTCCTTTTTGTTGCGTTCTTTAAATAAATATATGTATTAGTTTACATATTTATGTTATGAAACATTTTTATGTATTTTACCTTTTGGTAATTTGTATGTAATTACAATAGTAAAAAATTTCAAAAATTTTAGTATAAATAGTAGTTGTACACTCATGTTATACTCATATTTTATTTAACATTTCATGATACTTGTACAAATATATGTATATTCATATTGAGTTTTATTTTTGAAAAAAATTAAATAAAACTCAAGAATAATTTTTATTTTCAAGCAAAAAAATAAAACTTAAAATTGATTTTTTTTTCAATGAAAAAAATAAAACTTAAAAATAATGATTATTTTTTGAACAAAAAATAAAACTAAAGAAATAATAAGTATTTTTAGAACAAAGAAATAAAACTTAACATTAAGTTTTTTTTTTGAAGAAAAAATTTTTTCTTGAAAAATAATTATTAAATTTTGAGTTTTATATTAAAACTTATAACAGTTACTATCTCTGATTTTGATAAAATATTAGGGGATATTTGTATTATTTTTTGTGAATAAAATGAAAAGTTAATCGATTGAATACCCTACTAATTATGTAGTTTATTAAAAAATTTCAAAATATTATAATTGTAAAATTATATAAAATCCGAATATTTTTCTACGGCAGAATTCGCAAACATATGAATAAGAGGGAAACCAGATGGGCAGTGATGGAATTATGAAAGCGTTACTAAGAGTGTAATTTTAAAACCCAAAATTTAAACATTTAACTGAACCAATATTTACTATTGTTTTCAAGTCATTTTTTTTTCAATGATTTGTTGAATTTTACTATGAAAAATACATATATTCGACAAAGAGCACAAGCTTACAACATTTTAAATTTTCTAATTTGTTAATTCATTCATGATAAATATGAAGTTAAGATGTTTTAATAAATATGTACTCACATTCAAAATATATCGACAATAAATTGCTGAAGGAGGTGTTAATATTCTTGAGGTGATTAGACGAATGAGCAACTGACACACTGAACTTGCAAAAGAACTCACATAAATTCAATGTCAAAGATTTCCCCTGATCAACACTGACAGTCGATGTCTAAACAACGAATATAAAAAAAGAAAAACAAATAATCATAAACTATTATATGACGAGGTCATCATGAATTAAAATCACCCAAAATTAAAACAAATATTGTTTAAACAATGACAATAAGTGTGACAAAACTGATCAAGTCAAATTGTTATTGTTGTAATAATGAAGACACACACGCACTCATCAGACATTGAAGAAGAGAACGTTTAAAAAGGACATTTAAGAAGTAGCATCAAAGTGACAAGGAGTGACAACATTGAACAGCATGCATGAATAAAGAAAAAAAGAGAATCATTACTAGCAGACTCAGAAACTCAAATTGACTTGGTGTGACAATGAAAATATTTGCAAACAAAAACATCAAGCGGAAGGAATTTGTCTACAAAATAAGAAATTTAAAGTCGTACTTAAATGCACATAAAATAAAAGTAGTAGAAATAGAAGCACTTGCACAAGGTCAGCGTTGAAGGACAACAAGGATACAAGATATTTTCCCAAAGAGGGGAATTTGAGACCTTGTATCAGTACTCAATGATGTAGTTACTAAATAGTTTACTTAGTTACTTACTTAATCATTGATTAATGACTGTGAAGGCCATTAAATATTGTTTTTTTTTTTTAATGTTTTTGTTTTGTAAAATTGACTTAATTTTAAACTGAACAGACAGATTGCTGTATTGGAGGTCTGTTGAAAGATGGCTGATTAGTTGGCTGCAAGGCCAGTGAAAACTACTGATTTACAAAATGAGCCGTTGAAAATTTACGTTTGTTTCGTTCGTGTATGTGAGAAAAGGAGAATATAAATTGATCACGTTAACAACATACATCCATCCATATTATGACCACCTGACTTGATATAACTAAAAAAAATAATGATGAAATAAATAACAAAATATTTGATTTACAATAATGCTCATATTTATAGGGCAATACGTAGCTGCATTCAACACTACTAATATCGTTTATCACATGAACTTATTTATTTTTGTTTCGAGATGCATTACAATTAGAGTATCAAAAAAAAATGGTTTTATATTATTAATGTTATTAAATTTATTTTTATAGATATTTTTGTTGAAGAAAAACCAATTACATGTTAGATGCGTGTTTCATAAGAAAAATAAATATATTTTAACATAGAATTTTACTTTTTCAAATATTTTTTCAGAATAATCAAATAAATAATACCATTAAATGGACTTTTTAGCTTTAATTCTATTTGTTTACATTTACCTTTAAAAACTATTCCTATTTCAATTCTGTGGACTATAATAAAATACAGACAATACAGTTTCAGAACACCAAAACATATTTTATTGGCAGCATCCGGTCCAAAAATATTATATTCTGACTGATCGCTAAATAACACATTGTCCCAAAAGAAATCTGACTTCTTCAAAAACTCCTTTTTTGTAAACTATTTATATCGAGCCCTTAACGCCAAATTATCGTAACCGACATTTTCAAAATATTTTTTTTTATTGCTGAAATTAAAATTTTATGGATGCTTTAGCGTTCTGAGACTATAAAAAATTTTAGTAAATCAATATTTACATTTTACAGTAAACGAATTTTATCAGTGGTACACAGAGAAAACAGATTCGTGATAGCAACCGAATTTGTTGCCAATCGAATGATTCGGTTGCATACATAGAATTTTTCAGTTCTAACAACAGAAAGTCAGTTGATAAAAAAGAATTTCAGTTGAGGCAACCAAACTTTAGTTGGCCCTTCCAAGACAGAATCATTCGATTGGCAACAAATTCGGTTGCTATCAAGAATCTGTTTTCTCTATGTATAGAAAAAAAGATGGAAATAAATCTGTAACTTCTAAATGGTTAGAATGAAATTTCACATGCGCAAAGAGGAAGTGTTGTCGAGTATAAATTTTGAATATGGACCACATGGGCCCACCAGGGGTACCCAAATTAGCACACTTCAGGTATATATGTTAAATTTTTAAAACGATCCTATTTCTTCGATTGTGTTCCGATTTTATAAAATTACATTTCTCCGCATATTCATATTTGAAATTTATATTTTAACATTTTTACCCACTCTACTCCAGTTTTTTACTGGCGGATTCTATCATGGAGCATATTTCAGTTAGTTTATAGTTTCACGTTCGTGTTTCTGCTTTGTACCAATTCGTCTTGTAGTCTAAGAACCGATTTTTGTCAAAATAGCATTCTTCGTTTTTTAAGATTTTTTAGACTACAGACATTCATCTGTTCTCGCAAATGCAAAGTTTTTCGCAGAGTTTTATTATGAAAATAAAGTAATCTTTAAGACAAAAAGAACGGATTTGATTAAGAAAAATTAAGTAAATATTAGCATAATTAAGAAATTACAAGACGTACTTAATATTTATTGGTTAGGAATTGTGTACTGAATCCTCTTAAATTGTACAGTTTATCATATTTAAGGCGCGACGCGACTTTTTATTCAATTATTTTATATATAATTGGTCGATTCACAAGGTATCCTATCATGTCATAATGTTCTAATATTTCACAATTGTTTGAAAATGTTCTTAGGTTTATTGAATTCAACAGAACTTATAATACCAACTTTGTTAAATTGCACTATGAGACAAATAGGGTCCAATCACTGACCCTACTATTTGTATACAAATACAAAATACTTTTCTTTATTGACTATGTTGCAGTCGGTATTGAGCTTAACACTTTATTGAACATAACTTTGCGATATTCGGACATTTAAATGGTCAAAATGCATGAAAACGGCAAACAAAATATTAAAATTTGTCCTATACGATACATACTAATTTCAAATCGATATATCTCGATTCCTAGACATGACCCAGCGAAACGCCAGAACCCCCGCCGATCACTGACCCTACTATTTGTCGCATAATGTTATTTTTATTTTTTGTAGATTTCATTAATAATTTATTTCAGACCGAAATTACAGTTATCATGAAAATAGCGTTACCGCAATAAAGCAAAGACCGTCAACGAGATACACCAAAATACAGTTACCGCTAAATAACCGTTTCCCTATCCTAACCTATCTTGTTTTTGGGTGCAATTAATCGAATCTTTCAACACTTAGAAGCAAGTTCATTAATTTTAATTGTTTGAAATATACCATTAGAGAAAAATGGATCAAATTGTTTACTCGGTACTCATACTCTAGTTCCAAATAACACCATGTTAGCTAATTTGAGCTTGCCTGTAGAACAAATATTATAGCCAAAACATACGAATTTCCAAAATGCTCTAATAAATTTGGATGAACGTAGAGTCAGTAACTTTAGGCCATTAGTCTGTATCTCATCTTCAAACATTGTATAGTACATATCGATCATTTACTAAAAGAACGTCATAACTCAAAATTCGTGTTTTTTCAACTGAGTAATACTAAATAAAAAAGTCAATTATATTTAGTTTGAGAGTGTTTTCTTGTTGTAAAGATCAAAATTAAAATTCATGTCTTCTCGTATATTTTACAAATAAAAATTTTAGTTAAATACAGATTAGAAACATATTAACATCTACTATTTAAATCAGGTTTTATTTCTGAAATCGCATGATTTTTTGAAAATCTATTTAAGAAATAGTAAAATGTCATAAAGCATTCAAACCGTTTTTCTCGAGTTTTTACGTTCTTTTAGTAAATGAGCGATATGTACATATGGGTAATTCCATGAGAATGACTACCACGACTGAAAACCCAAAAACCCTTGAAACTTTTTTTCATGATTTAAATAGGAGAAAACAATAAAATATTACTATATTTAAGTATTTAGAACTTATTATAAAATTTTAAGGCCAAAAATTAGAGCTTAAACTGACTATATTTAATTTTTTAATGCAATTGGCATGTTTTAGGCTAAAATTGCGGTTAAAACTAAGCTCCCAATAAGCATATAGTATGAAATGAATTTGACTCTGATTGTTTATTTGCTATTATAAAATAATTTATTGAAACCGAATGTACAGTGGTGGCCACCAATTTAAGACAAATACTTGAATTTTTTTCATCAACTGAATTTTAAGTGCGATAGAGCCAAAATAAAAGGACCTATAAGGGTATGAAATTTATTATTAATGTTTCTAGTTTCTGAAAAATGTTTGGAAAAATCGGTAAAATATATATGGACAAAGATATGTGGAAATACGTTGACCCACCTCAGCGAACTCCGCTGTTAATAACATGATATGACCGAAACTAATGGAACTAAAAATAAGAAATTTTGTCCGAATATTTTATAATAATAAAATTATAATGATATAAATGTGAGAAAATATGTTTATATAAAAAAAAAAATTTTGGTCAAGTTGTAGAAAAATTATATGTGTGTTTGGTGAATTTGTATGAATTAACACAGTCGAATAAAACACACTTGTGTGTTAAAACAGTCCTCTTGCATACATATTTGTGGAAATATTTAAAAAAATAATTGACAATTACATGGAATTTAGCAAACAATTTTTGTCTTAAATTCCTGGCCACCACTGTATATTTTCCATTAATTTTTTTAGTTTTTGTATACATATATTTACAGAATATATATTGTTTTATTAGAAGAGAAAAATCTGTCACGTACAGTATGTCACGTACGATATTAAATTTAATTTATTACAAAATTATCCAAAGATTGTTTTTATTTAAATATGACGTATTGAAAAGGAAAAATATTTCGTTTAGTGTAAGAAATTAAAAGAAAATTTTCGTATATTTCTACATGTACCTCAAAATGAGTTCCGTTTTATGTCACGTACGATATACCCTTATGTCGCTCGATATTTTGGACAACAATGTTTCGAAAGAACTTCTTATTATTTTAAAATATAGTACCCTCTGAATATAACATAAAGACTAAATTATTTTTCAGATACTCTTATTTTTGCAAAATCTATTCCACTCTATATGCATACAAATGTCACGTACGATGATATGGAATTGCCCATATGTATATATAATTACTAAGAATGACAAATTCATCTGCGTCTTTACTAATTTTTTAAGCACTGCTGTAATTTTGAATTCAATCATCAAAAATATGACCAACTATCACCACCAAATCACTACCCTTCGAACCAGTGAGTGCTTAATCACTTAATAAGAAATGATTGCTTAATTGCAGAAATATACCAATAATAAATTATTGATCAAATTAAATATTATGTTTTATATTTTTTTTTAAAACAATCACCGAATGTTCGCTGAATACCCCCTTCAATCATGGAAGCATCATGCCCTTCCCTATGATGTACATTTCGTGTTGTTATTGTTCTTCATCATTGATTTTTGTTGTAGATGTATTTGTCTTTAATACTTTTTTTGTTGCTGCCTAATTAGCTGGTGATTGAGGAAATCAAATTGATTGCGTATTGATTTAAGAAAATTTATTCTCGTTTATATCACGCTGTGTCTTGAGCTTCTTTTCTCAATTTATTTTTTACACGTTGATCTCCCCTTCTCCCTCCTTCTGCTTAGTGAGTGTGTTTGTTAGACTCTTTGTCTGGAAGTGAAATTGTTTGCATATTGTTTATTTTTCCGTTGTTAAGTGTTAGATAAACAAATATCGCTTGCTTTTGTTTGAATTTACTTTGTTGCGTTTCCTTGTACCCTACACATTTCACTGTATTTATTTCAAATATCAGTAAAATAAAACAACACCAAATATTTATTTAATGTAACTTACACACAACATACATGTGTACATCAATAATTTCAGAGCAGCGTCTGGTGTTTTTAGTTGCTCTAGAGGAAAACTAGAAGCACATGGCTGGCTATTAGGGTTCTATATCTCAATCGAACAATCAAATTTATGCTTAAAGAAGTCGAAAAGTCAACTAACTGAAAGAGTCGAATTTTAAGTTCTATATTTTTTGTCTATAAATCTTGCAACCACATATTTTTTACATTTTAATGGGATAAAAATGAAATTTAGAATGGTAGACTTTAAAAAATCGGCAATTTCCTTCTCGCAAATTGCAGTTTTTCGGTAACGGCAGCTTAGCGATAACAATAGTAAACCTTCCTTTAAAAACTAGTTTTAGGATATTTAAATGCATTTATAATGTATTACTTGGTCGGCCTCTGCTTATTATAAGTTATCTTAATGTAGCGTTTGTATTAAAAACAAAACAGCCAACTTGATGTAGTTTTTAATATAATAGATTTGAGTACCCAGCGTGTAGTCATTCGCTCGTGTATTAATTATTTATTCTCCCTAATACAAATATTATATGTGTACTTTCTAAACAAAATAATATTTAGTTAAAAATTTCATATGAAAATGTCTATGGGAGTTTATTGCAAAAAGCGCGATCGGAAAGGAGGGGTACTAAAAATTCATAGAAAAAATAATAAAAACTTGGTACTGATAAATTAAAATTTTTGAAATTTAAATGGTTCTGCAAAAAAAAATTCAAATATAGTCAGAAATAAATTTAAAAAATCTGTCAAACTATTGCATTTTTAATCACATTTCAGGAAAACCAAAAAAAATATTTTTTTATATGAAATCCATGTAAAGATTATACGAGTACATTAGCCTAGATTACGTTCGAAACAATGGACATATTTGAGTATAGTTTGTGACGTATTGGAAGATAAATAAGGTTTTTAGATGATGGAATAACATTTTTTTTAAAGTTACACATGATAATTTTTATTGGATAATATTTGCTACGCTTAGAAATTAGTTAAAAACCTAGAATTGAAAAACTATCTGCTACGTTATGAAATTTCCACCTCATAGAGAAATTTATCAGAAATATAATTTGTCCATGCCGGGATAATATCAGAAACACCAGTGTTCCAGTGTTCCAGGTTTCCCCTACTTCTAGAAACTGGTAAGTAATTCTTTAAACTCAAAACTGAGGTGATCAAGCTGATCAAAATAACACACTTCCATGATTAATATCTACCCTCGATAACGATAATAAAAATCCTACATATTTTAGCCGTTAAATTGTGTAAAAATAAAACATAAATTGTTGGATTTTTAATAATTTAATTTCGACATATTATGGCTCGTAAAAAAACAAAGAGAAAAGTATAGTCTATATAGACCATATGCTATCCTACTCCGAGTATATGATTATAAACAGTTTTCTTTTAAAATGAGTAATTATGGACTCATAAAATTAGTTGGTATGCCTTCTGTATATACATCTGTGTATATCTGTGTATTTTTTCTTTGGGGTGAAATCAAAATCGTAATTCGCAAGATACCGGTAGCAATGCTGGGATGATTTAACGAAAACTGGACCTTCCGAATGGATCACCTACATCATAGTCACAGTCAACATTTGAATGATATCTATATATACATATAACAATTAAGAAATTATGGTCGGTCAAGCCCGACCATATAATACCCTACACCAAGTAAATGAACAGAAACATTATTCTTTTAAAATATAAATAATTTATATTCGTGAGTGATTTTAGGTCGTATGATTTATGTCTATATCAAAGTTATTTATGTTGAATTTTGTGTATATACCAAAATTTTTAAGAGATTTATGCACGTTAAAGTATATATATATAAAACTTATTTGGAGCGGCATTTGTAGAGATACATATATAAATTAAATATTTATGACCGATAAAGTCCTATTTCGAGAGGACATTTGTATGGGGGCTAGGTGAAATAATGGGACGAATAGGCTTGGTCCGTGGGCCGAAAAAATTATATGTACCAAATTTGATCGAAATATCTTCAAAATTGCTACCTGTACTTTGCGCACAAGGTTTACATGGACAGCCAGCCAACCATCCAGCCAGACGGACGAACATCGTTTAATCGACTCAGAAAGTGATTCTAAGTCGTTCGGTATACTTTAAGGTGGGCATTAGACCAATATTTTAGGGCGTTACCATCATTTGCACAAACGCATTATGTCCTCCGTGATGATTTTCGAGGAAACAACCAATCGATGGGAGGCTCTTTGATTATTTTTGCTTGTGACTTCCGAAAAACTTTATTATTCTTCGATCAATACTCGCAGATGAATTGAACGCATGCTTCAAATCTTCATACTTTTGGAACCGAGTCGAGTTGGACCAAAAAGTGGTGATGTCAACAAGCTCAATGAGTAATATGTAATCAGTAATGAACGAAAAATAAGCCGTCAATTACCCTACTGAATTCTTTGGAACCAGCCGGAATGACACTACATCTATTAACATTGAAGATTAGATCACTGATAGTGCTTCTCCATGCCAAAATTATGGAACGGAACAAGATCAAAAAATGTTCACCAAATTTAATTTAGGCAACAACCATCGATGGCAGATTCAAACGCGAAGACATACCGATGATTTCCAATGACTTACCATTTGAATTCAAGCGTATCCAGTTCCCGTATCATCTTGCCTTTGATATAACCATTAACAAAACACAAGGCCAATCGTTGACTATTACTGGCTTGCATTTGGAAAATTCATGTTTTCCACACGGTCAATTGCATGTGAGTTGTTCCCGATTTGGCACACCAAATAATTTATATATTTTTACTCCACACTAAGAAACAAGAAACATTGTATATCCCCTGGTCTTAATATGAACTCATAAATAGGATTTGATTTTAGACCATGGGGTCCAGCAGTACGCCCGCGGGCACCGTCTATGTGTGAGTTTCTTATACATGTGAAACCGAAAATAAAAAACGAACATGATTTTTTTTATAAGTGTTGCCAGTGAAGGACATTTTCATAAGAAATTTGGTTCAGTGTACACACATCGTAACACTAGAATACGAAGCAAATCTATTGTTGTTTGGTTAACAATGTTTTAGACCTATCGTTTCTTGAGGAAGCTTTCTTAGAATTTTCCGTAGATTGCGTTTCTGCTATACGACTTTTTACTTTTTGATCGTCCATACAAATCGACCCAACCTAATGCATATAATATTCTGTTCTCTAGCTAAGTATGTTATATCCAATTTTCCAACAATTAAATAATTTTCGAGATGAGTTTCCTTTATCTGCCTGAATCCAAATTTTGCATTAATTAGGAAAGGAAAAACTCGAATTATCAAGTTCTTACTCCATGTAATAGTAAACTCAGACGTTGGAGAAAGACTTATGATCTAACTGTAAACCTGAACACTTCCTATGCAACAGTACAGCGCTGCTGAGAATACGACTGATCTACGGTCTTCGATAACCTCTTACATATTGGCCAATGTGTTGAATCTATTACGTGGAATCACAATGGACCAAAATAGAGCAAGTATTTCGGACAAAGGTGAAAATATTAAAATTTATGTACATTAATAAGTGGCAACATGTACTTAATCAATTCTGTACATATTTTAGTAAGTATAATCATAATCAGTATAATATTATCACATGCACAAAAAAACAAAACAAAAAAAAACGTGAGAAGTTCGTTAGTCTTCTTAACGCCAGGAAAATGCAGTACTGATTACCGTTTGCAGAGGTATTAACACATTCGCCTATTTTCGTGACACGTGCCCTAGCACACATTTTTCTTTTTTTCAACTCCAAACTGAGTGTCCAGTATAAAAGAACAATTCACTCTTAATCAAATAATTATCCCTCAGTGGAAGATGTACGAACACTCACTGCAAAAAGTGAAAAATACCCAAAAACAAAAGTAGACTCAATCGAATAGTTATTTAGAAGATAAACTGTAAAAATTGACAGCCGAATGTTACAATGGGATGTTCCTGTTTCGTTCATGTTCATTGTTGCCGCTACACTCGTTGTTGTTGTATGTGTCAAGGTAATTTATTAATGCCGCAATAAAAACGTTGCACATTTTCCATTAATGCTGCAGCACTTTCGCACATTGATAGTGGTGGCTTTAGGAAAAATAGTGGTACGAATGTGCTACACACGAGTACAAGGAAGACGCATGTTCATATGTGGGTATAACAACTTAATTATTTCTCTATGACGGAAGCAAGGCTAGATAGAGTTTTGGAAGAGTATGAAAACGAACACGAGTTTTTGTTTGTTTTTTGAGAATCTGAAAATTGTTAATCGTTTTTTGTTCTCTGTGTGTTTTGGTCAATTAAATTATGATTGTGTCATAAATCGCTTAATTAATAAATAATATTTACACATAAACATCAGTGATTTGTCATTTGATAGCGAATTGCTAAGGACTTTTCACTTTTATAACCTGTAGATTTTTTGAGCACAACGAACTATTAAAACTTCTTAAAACAAGGATATATTTATCATTCTGTTTGTAAATTTCATATTTTTAATTGCGAATGCTATTTAAGATAGGCCAAAAAATCGCTAAGATATAAGCTAGAAACACGATTACTAAGAAACAAACAAACAATATGAATATCAAATCAGGCCTTAGAATTCGAACCGTAAATGTGACAATTTTTAATCCAAAATTTGTATGCACAGTGATTAAATTTTGGGAAAAAATTTCACATTTTCATGAAAATTTTTTTTAATGTGAAGGCTTTTTATAAGATTTGGAATAGCTGCTCAAACTTGATTTTATTAAATTCTACTTGAATTAACTACTAGGGAAATTAAAGGTAAAAAGTCGCAAAAGTTGGTGGGAGTGGTATCAGTTAAAACTTTAAAAGGTAGTTTTATTGATTAATAGCCATGACAACTCAGGGCACTCCAGGATATTGAAATTATATGAAACTATATATAGGAATATCGGCTATAGTATACAGAGATTTTTTTGATGTGCAATTCTCCATACTTAATCGAACATTTCCCTTTGTAGGTTTCATGAGATATCCCAAAAGGGGGAATAGGATTGGTATTGGATTATTCATTGACATCTATGGGTTAATCTAGGTCAAAATTGATCACTGGTCATGTTAACCGCCAAGGTAATGAATGACAAGTGCTTCACAATTTTCGAGTACAAGTTTGAATCTTCCATCATCGCACATCATCTGGCCAATGCATCAGCTATACACACCCTGAGAAAAATATTGTTGTACATGTTTACTTTAACCATTTCAATATTTTTAAAAGTTTTTGTAATTAAGTAAAATTTTGCCTTCAGAGCCAGGGCAAAACGCTGTTGTATGTTATTTGCCTAGTCCGCTCATGCCGTGACTGTGTGACACTATAGAATAGAATTTAATTGGTAAGAATGTAGAGGGTAAGGAATGAGTACTGAGAAAGGAGTAGTTGTAGTTGCAGCTACGGTTTTCAGGGACGAAGGGGAACCCATGGGAGATGAGAATCTTATCATAACGGAGGTTCATACCAGGATAATGGAGCATGAAGGGCAGGCTAGGATTTTGGATGTGGACGGTCTTCTGAAATTGTCGAGATACTCTATTGGTGAATCGAGTACTATTATTCAAAAATACTAGGAGATGGCTCTGCTCTCTGACGTAGACCTAGATATCACTCTGATATATACTAATAGTAGATATCAGATGAAGAAGAGAGATCCGACTACCTTTACCTAAAAGGTGAAGTATCTTCTCAAACAGCATCGCCAGGACGTCGGTGTTGGGTTGGTCCATTTCTGTGGATTGCCATGCAGATGCTGACGTCGACTAGGCAAGCACTCGTAAAGGGTCGCCAACCTCATCAGTATGTCGCTAAAGTGTAAATAATAATGGTGCTGCTCCTACTTCTCAGGGCTTTGCCAGGAGCTGTTGATGATAGTAGGGCATCAACGACAGCAGAGGTTCACAGGTACCATGGGTAAGATTGCTGGGAAACTTCCCTGTTAGCACCCTAAAGGTACTCAGTAAAGGAGATGTAAAAGGGAACAAAGCTGGCAATGTTCGGTATTCCTCGACGAATGTACTGAAGATCCCAGAATGGTGGTTCAAATCCTGCTAGCGGTCTGGGGATGATCAACCGACCTCATCAACTAAGAAGGTGAAGAAATATTTGAACTAGAATAGTAATTCTAAGGCAGCAGTCATAGATTGGAATGATCATGATGGGAAGATAAGTGCCGATCTATGGCAGTTGGTTGAAGTAGACTTTTAGATGAGATCGCCGTATATTGTGGCAATTCGGAGATGTATCTTTCAAAGGTGCTGATAGGGCTAAGGGTGTCAATATCTAATGTGTCGAGCGGTCGATACTCAAATTATTACAAATGGGTGCGATTTGTGTGATAGTCGTGTGATCCGAATAAAAGTGCGTGTATTAGATATGGGATTACTTATTTCTGCTGAACAACACCCGTGATAACATCTGTAAAATAAGACTGAGCTGCCCACATTCCGACGATGTTCTAAAGTATCGATAAACCGGGTAGCAGTTTCATCACCTATAAGATCAACTGCCCTTCTTTGAACCCGGTCCAGCAGCACTAGACTTGATCTTGCAGCTCCGGCCCATATGTGGGAATTATATTCCATTTTTGGACAAATGAAGCTTGTGTATATACGAAGAAGGTCGAAACCGTCTCAAGAGACTTAAGAACTTAAACTGTTCCTTCGCACCATCGAATATATGAGGATTCCAACGGACGTCACACTGTATTCTCGTACCTAGAATCAAAAGGTTATCTGAGACTCCAACAGTTGTGTTACCCATACAAAGAATTGATTGTGGTGAAATCTCATGACGTTTGTGTGTCAATAGGCAGCACTGAGTTTTGAGTTGGTCTATGCTCAAATGAATATGAGTGACAGATATTACTGTCGTTCGCGAAAGAATAAATCGGATTTGAAGTGATTGTTGATAATATACAAAAATTAAGGACATGAATTTCGAGATATCATTCTTCAAATGACTCTAATGATACTAATTATCATTAAAGTTTTTCACGGGACGAGAAATCCTGGGAATTCCGCAAAATTTCCAATCCCGAAATTCCGGGAAATTGTGGGAGAATTTGTTTTAATTGATGTTTTTTGAACTTGACTTTCTCTAAAAAAAATTTAAATTTAATCCCGATTTCCCGGGAAATGAAAATGTGCGGGAAAAGAAAATCTCTAATTATCACGTTTCTGATAAATATATACATATTTTTGTGTAATACATTATAATAAAGACTTTCAAGGATTAATATAAGACAAGATTTATGAAAATTGAATAATTAGTTATAAAAATATTTCAATCATGTCATGTACCTTAGATGGCAGCCCCTTTATGAATTTTATATATGTCTTAATTGTGCAATGCTTTATATTTAAGGAAAATCTTTGGAAAGTGGAAGATACCTTTTTATACTCTTCGCCTTAGTAAGAAGGGTATATATAAGTTTGTCATTCCGTTTGTAATTTCCACAATATAATTTTCCGACCCTATAAAGTATATATGTATATTCTGGATGCTTAAAGATAGCGGAGTCGATTAAGAGATGTCCGTCTGTCTGTCTGTTGAAATCAATTTTCTGAAGACCCCAGATATCTTCGGGATCCAAATCTTCAATAATTCTGTCAGGCATGCTTTCGAGAATATCCTATTTAAATTCAGCAAAATCGGTCTACAAATGGCTGAGACATGGGGAAAAAACCAGGACAACCTCGATTTTTGAAGTATAATTTGGTGAAGGGTATATAAGATTCGGCACAGCCGAATATAGCTCTCTTACTTGTTTAAAATATACTTTGTTCAAGGCCGAAGGAAGCGAATTTCGAAATTCTGGAGAACTTTAAATTGTATATCGTCACCTAAAATGCAAAATAACGTAACATCATTTCAAAAATGTTTAAAGAGATGGCAAAAAACATTACAAAATGAAAAGTATCTCTGACATAAACCTTATATCTCACATTTTCATTCGAATTTAAAATTTAGTTTTCTTTTATTATTTTTTATGTTACTCATCAAACATTAGATTTTGGAATTTTTGCTGTTACCTTGTTTTGCATTTTAGGTGACGATATACTAAATATTATCAAATTCAGATTTGGAATTTTCAGTGTAATGTTATCAAATTTTCACATTTTTACAATTTTCAACCTCTAAACATTCGAATTTTTCTACAGACTTACAAATGTTTCTATCTTCAGGCGTTTGGAATGTACTATCATAGATCAATAGGTAACGTTAATATTTCATTTATATCGTTAGCTTAATGAATATGTGACAAGTACCTTTTTACAAAGTTTACAGGAAAACACGTTCTAAAATCCTTTGTTTTAAATATTTCTGAAATCTTTTAACACAATTTTATCACTTTTTTTGGTACATTTACTGTTTCTTATTTTGTACTATTTTTATCATTTTATCACTATTATATATTTAAAGTCTATATTATCACCAAAGTTGCTCTCAGAATGCATCGTTTTTGATATTAGTAGTCGAGATGATAACAAATTTCAAAATGATGACATAATTTTACAGTATAACAATTGGAAAAAAGTAAAACTTGTATTAAAATCTAAATTTTCATAACAAATATTTTTAGCATGTTAAGTTAATGATATATACATTTTCATAATTAAGAATGCAACTTTTGTACCCATAAAGTACATTGTTAATTAGATTCGATAAAATTAAATTAAATTCGTGTTCTTATATGATAGAGGTCGTCTCTACTATTTATAACCATAATTGAATGTAACTATTTTCTGTTTTTATTGTAAGAAATCTACTCAAAAATTGCACTTATACATATAAAATCAGCTTCAAATATATTCCTGCCTCTGATTTAACTACAGTTGGTCAATATATAAAATCTATTTTTTTAGTTTTATCATACATACTTAGTCCGAAATTTGACTTACAGAATTTAGTTCGCAACTCTTCCTAATAAATCATCCACTACCAGCACCACTCGTATCATAGCCCACCAAATCTTTTCATTTTGATACTTTCTCCCCTCGCAGAAAATTAAAACAACAACAATATACCAGAATTTTGGATTGAGAATGAAAACAATAGGAATCAGTGTAAAAATGTCAACCCAAAATGAAAAAAGTCATAAATTTTGCAACAGTTTCATTCCTTTTTTCTTTTACTTTTCGACCTTTGTTTGATTTTGTTCAAATGCAACCACTCACTTGCGAATTGATACAAAACTATAGAACATACGTAGGCAAAAGGATAATGCACACATGCCATTTTATGCTCTCATGTATGTATTTATATGGAATGAATGAATCTGTGTTAAAACTGGGGGTGGGTGGTGATGATTGTGGTGCTGCTGCTCAAATAAAAGAAAAAACCTGGCATTTGGTGTAATTCAAACTAAAACCAAACGAAAGGAAACGTTAAATAAACAACAAAACATGTAAGTAGAAAAACTCCAAACCAAATCTAAACAATTTAAAACAATTGACTTGCCAGGATTATAAATGTCACTAAATTAATCAATTACCGAAGCGATATATAGAGCAGAGCTACAAAACAACTCAATGAAATAGATACTCGTTTAGAATTCTGGCCCAATAAAACATGTGTGTGTAAGAAGCTTAACTCGCCTCAAATCAAGTCATGTTTGTTAAGACCATTCTAAGCAAACATCACTTTGCTGGGCATCGTTATGCAAAGCAATCCTTTACTTTATGATAATCTCGAGATTTAGCAGGAATATTTATGAACAAAAATCTATTTATGGAGTTTCGGCTACTGTTATTTAATAATCTTTAAACTTCCGTCATTTATGACAGCAGATTTCCGCTTTTAATGAAAAAAGGTGTGGATGTCATACGTATGTATGTATTTCTTGTTTAGTCTTAAAATATCCTTGAATCCTTACTTTATGTCTGGCTACATGTTTGTTGTTTTATTAAAATTACGCGAAAGAGACTCGCATGCCCTTTGTTTGCCCAACAAAAGGAGTGCGCGAGCGATCGAGTATTGCGCGATTTATGATGAACAACGAGTTTAAATAATTGTTTATTGAATGCGAGAGTTATTATGTTTTATTTTTAACTGTTGTTGTTCGGTTCTGTTGTGATGCCTTTCATTTAGCTACTTGCGAATTTCCGGAATTGAAATGATTTTTGTAGGCATACTATTTAACTAACATGTCCCTTTGCCAGAGGACAGCAGAAAGAAAAAAAATAACATTGAATATTATTAAGAACAACAAAAAAGAGGAATTTACACTTTTTTGCTAAACAAAACAATGCCTTTCTTAGCTAAAGGGACAACGGCATCAGCAGCAGCTTTTGTTTTTATAATATTGTAGCTTCTATTCTATGATTTTTATGTCTTTATGATTATTGCAATTAGTTGAGACGTATGCTCGAACTGCAGGCAAAAATTCCAAAAACAACAAACCATCGATACATGAATTTTCCTTCAGAGACATTAAATTTCAATGCCACCTCCTTCTTACGTACATCAAGCGTCTTAATTATAAACCGTGGGAGGTATAAAGAGGAAAATCGCCGTGAACTCTCTTAAACGACGATCATCGGAACCTTGACGAGCAGGGGAAACGCATTGCAACGAGAGTACGGATAACCTCGAGTATAACGTTGAATATTTCGCGATGATAATGCGTTGCTTATGGCAAATGTACGTGGGTAATAAAGAGCCCAGCAGGTATTCGCACCAGGCATCCTAAATCAAATGATCTTGTTGAAAACGGATAAAATTCCAAAGAGAGCTAGATGAAGAGAAAGCGGATAAAAAAATGTTGCCCCTACAAATGTTTTCACTGACCTACCTTAGCGCTCACAAAACTGAGTACACTCTCCCTTATGAGTCTATTGTGAATTTTCTCTTTACTTGAAAGCGCACAAGGGGAAGGAAAATAGATAGTTAAACAATCTCTGTTTAACTGTCGCAGCATGTGTCAAAGTGTCATGCCAAGGATATTTATGTGCAATGACGAGCAAAACAGCGAAATGGCAACAACAACAAAACAACATTAAAAGGTCGTGTGCCACAAGGTCCTTGTGCAAAGTAGTATTGAAACAATTTTGCTATATTAAGCAGAGGAAAATCAGAGAGCAGCACATTCGCTTCCACATCCTCATCGTGATCACATCACAATTCACTTAGTTTAGTTTAGAACAATTTTCATTTATTTTTCGTAACATAAATTTTAGTTTTCCATCATCATGGCAGCTACAAATTTCTATGCCGACTTCTCAAGCAACAGCACACAAAATATGTACAACTACACCAACGCATCCACCTATTACGACAACAGTGCCTCCTATTATCATCAACAACAGAGTAACAACACTTGGAATCCAGCCACCTACAATCCCAACTATATGCCTCAATACAATAATGGAGCTTTAGAAAACAGCAGCTCTCAAATGTACAATGATTATTACAATTATAACAACATCAATGAACAATTAAACATCAATGCTCCAGTCACAGCAGCCGAAGCACCTAAAGCATCACTTAAACGTAGATCCAGTGAATTAGAAGATGAAGTTGTTAGCAAACCTACTGTGGAAACAAGCAAAGTGGAAGCTGAAGAACCCCCCAGCAAATTGCGTGCCTTACTCACAAATCCTGTCAAGAAATTGAAATACTCTCCCGACTATTACTACACAACTTTCGAAAAAGTCAACAACAAAACCAAAAGTCAAACAGAACAGACCTCAGTACCCAATACAGCTCCCTGCTTCGAACAAGACTTCCTCTCAGCCCAGAGACCAGCCACCCAACAAACCATCTTATCACCTAATCGCAGTGATGTAGATTATTTGGATGTCTACTCCCCACAATCCCTAAAAGTTGCCAGTCATTCACAAGCATACAAAAATGGTTCATCTTCCACCACCACCACCTCTGAACCAGCCACTCCTGCTTCTTTGGTCGATGGCATCAGCACCCCACCCTTATCGCCCAACGATAAACACATCAATCAAACTGCAGCTCAACAACATGAAATCAATCATCAAATTTTGACAGCCAACGACTACAATTGGTCGAACTGCGAAGACAGCCCAGCATCAGGTAGGCATCATATTAAAAATTCATAATTTCCCTTAAATTTACGTTTGTGCGCTTTTCTCTTGCAATATGCACTTCAGCTACCTGCTCATTTATAGCTAATTGCAATAGAAAATCACATTTTCCTTATGCATTTTACAATTTTACAACTTCCAAGAACAACACACTAATAAAATTTCATTTTTTTCTGTTTTTCTTTTAGATTGCAAAGACTCGAAACGCACCCGTCAAACTTACACTCGTTACCAAACATTGGAATTGGAGAAAGAATTCCATTTCAACCGATACATCACCAGACGTCGCCGTATCGATATTGCCAATGCTTTGGCTTTAACTGAGCGCCAAATTAAGATCTGGTTCCAAAATCGTCGTATGAAATCCAAGAAAGATCGCACTTTGGAAGGATCTCCTGAAATGCACCAACAAGGTTTAGCTTATCCAGTGATGTCTCTGGAAGCCACCAACCACCAAGTGCCATTTGCCGCATCACACCAACATGCTGCTTCTAGCGGCAACTCTGCATATCCCGCTTACTTGGCCACAGCAACACAACCTGCCTTCCCTGCCGCTTACCATCACAGCCACCACCACTCGCCCGAACATTTTGCTGGCCAGCAATACGAAACCACAGCTCAACATGCCCATCTCAATCATCATGCTCATCATTATCTACAGGACGCTCAGCAATACAGCACTGCCGCTGCACACTTTGCCCAATCCAACTACCAACAACAAATGACTATGCCAGCAGGATCCAACCCAATGTATCAGCTGGCCTAGACCACGAAAGCCGTAAGATTTTCAACCATTTGAATGTGTACAAAACAAATGGTCAACGAAGACGACACAACTTTCGTATGGTTTAGAATTCGAATTCTCCACTCCCTATGGTGTCTTCGGTTTTGGCTTGACCGAACCGATACGCACCCAAACACACAACATTGCCACTAACTGAGCAGAAATTGTGAGCGCAGGCGCAAAAGTGCAATATTTACATGCAAACAAGCAGAGCGAACAAACGAACGAACGTAGAAACAAGTTCAACTATGCAGGCAGGCATACAATCACAAGAACAACATTGAAAACGCAGGAAGGAAATAACCAAAGTAGGAAATAAAAGGAAAATGTGAGCCACACTCTCTATCTCGTACACCCAGCACTCGCTGTGCACACAGCAAAAAACCAATAAATTATGAGTTTTCAAGCAGCATTGTTTACGGGGAGTACGATAGACAGAAGAGTTCACACAATAGAAAATACAAAAAAACTAAACGATAGTTTACCCATGGCAGGACCTGGGTTACAGCCTGGGGTGGATAATAATCACGTGTAACAGCAACTACATACTACAAAGCACACACCCTCATCGTACTCACAACAGTTCACTTTGACTTTTACCACTTTGTTGGGCATCTTCTTGCAATAATTTCGAGCATATAATCAAACAACATCATCATTATCTTTGTCTTATTTTTTTTTTGTCTTTCATTTTTATTAATTTTTATTTAATTTTAGTTTTAAGCAAATTATTAAATTATTACTTTATAACAAATTTTAATTTATGTTAATAAAAGAATTTTATATAATTTATAAGAAAATCAAAACAAACTAAAATTTTATTTATATTTATTTCCTTTTAATCGAATCTTAACAGCTGCACTAGTTTGCAAATCCTCCCTTAAACTATTTTCCCGTATTTTTCTTTGAATTTCGCACATGCAAACACACAGTTTTAGGGTAAAAATTGTCACATTAAACGTTTTGTAGGTTTTGAATCTGCTGGTTGTGCCAACATCTGTACACATGTAGCCGTATCCATTCATACATTGATTGGTCATTTTTCATTCGATAGGCTGACATTTATTGTTGTCGTTTGTATTTTCATCAGAGGGGGAGATCCTTACATGCGGATGCTTTGCAAAGGAAACAAAAACCTAATATCTATATTTTGTGTGTTGCAGAAGTTTTCCTGAATCACCAAAGGTGTACCTAAATGTCATCAAAACTTTCAAAAATGTGTAATTTTTAAAAATTAATAAAATTTTATTTAGAGTTAATTTATCAAAATAAAAATGATTTGGTTATACAACAGCAAAATGGTTTTATGGTAAAAAATATCTTAATACTGTAGAGGCTCGTAAAAGTTAAGACGCGCCAAAGTTAAGTAAACGGAAAAGTTAATCAGCTTCCGCAGAATTATGGATTATATTATGAGAAATATTTTATATCTGCAGATTACTTTACTGAATTTCCCACTGTTTGGCAGCTATGCGCCAAAAATGGTGAACAAAATATAAAAAAAATTAAAATTTATTGACATTTGAGGTACTAGATGCAGTTTTTTCGGGTAAATTCCTATTGATTTCCGAGATATAACTGTGAGAAGATGCATATTCTTCGGAAAAATCCAGTTTTAGCTAAAATAAACATCAGCTAAACTAACAAAACCCAAATGGGGTGTTGTTAGTTTTGATAAGTACTTCAAGAAATTCCACACGAATTTCTCGATGTCTTTAGAAATGTTGCACAGTGTAATTAAACTGTTCGCCAACTAGCATTAGATCTAGCCCCGATTCAAGTTATATACTATAGAAATACATTGTCATGTCATATTTTCGTAATGTTCTAATATTTCACAATGGTTTAAAAATGTTTTATTGTCTTTAAAGCAAACATTATCCCAAAATATTGGGTGTATGACTTAAAAACGCGGGTTTTTTTTCAAACTTTTAGCTTTTATTTCGAAACATTTGTACAATATGAATTTATTAATATTCTGGCAACATATGGATTCCGAGCCAAAAGAACTGCTCATCTTTTGATGCCAAAAACAAATCAAGCCAATTTCGGATACTCTAAGGTGAAGCGTTTCCCAAAAAGAGCTTTGTGCATCGAACTGAACAAATTGTATTCGGACGGGGCAAGGTTTGGACTATAAGGAGGTGAGGCAAAACTTCCCAACCACTTTATTCTAAATAGTTTTTAACATGTGGGCTAGTGTGTCCCAAAAAAAATTTTTTTTCTTATTTTCATGGGTGCTCAAGCATAATTTGAAAGCTTATAGGATAGAGTATTTTTGAGATTTTTGGAAACTGGCCTTTTTTGAGATTTATTCATAACTTTGTCAAAATCCACGATTTTCATTACTTTTGAGGACACATTTTAAAAGAAAAATGTCTGAGCTTTATTTTTGAGTGCAAACATTTTTAGTTTTTGTAATGAATTGGCTCATTAATGCCCTACATTAAAATTTTTCGGAATTTTTCCAATAAATTTTGTAAATAAGGCTTTATAACTTTTAAAATTTTTATGAAAATTTAAAAAACTAAAAATGCAGTTTGAAAGACCAATTAATTCTTAATAATTTAAAGACAACAATTTTTGAATTTGTTTTTACCGTTCCTGAGTTATGTAAAGCAAACGGTTGGAATCGGTCCATTATTTCTACTAGCCCCCATACGATTGCCCTATCTAAAAATAGGTAAGTTCTCATAAATATCTTAGTTATAAAGATATCTAAACCAAATTGAGCACAAATAAGTCCATAATTAGTCATAGCTCCCATATAAGGTCAATTTCCAAAAATCACTTTAACTAGCATAAATCTCTTAAAAATATTCGTATTCAAATAAAATCCAATCCAAATATGTTATATATATACAAAAGTCATGTCACCATGAACGACCTCCTACGCTTCGGGTTATCGTAATAGATACATTTTTCATCGCAAGTAATGATTCGGTGCAAGCATTTCGGCCACGCAAAATCGTCTTTCAAGGTCCCCCTTCTATTGTATGAATCCAGCTGCTTGCTAAATTTCTGACATAGCTGCTTGAGTAGTTTCCAATGATTTTGCATGCTCTTGATGAGTTTGAAAACAATCTTCATTAAGTAGTGTCTCCAATTCTTGGTCTTCAAACTTTTTTGCCTGGCCCGGTCGATATTTGTCTTCCGTGTCAAAATTATCGCTTCTTAACCGAACAAACCATCTCTCGTACATTTAAACTTTGCTGAAAAAGTATCGTATAGGGAAAATTGTAATTTGTTTGCCTTTTTTATGCATTTTCACCATCTAAATGTCCGAATATCGCAAAGTTATGTTCTTTATTGACTATGTTCTAGCCGGCGTTGAGCTTAACAACTTTACTGAACATAACTTTGCGATATTCGGACATTTAGATAGTCAAACTGCATGAAATAGGCAAAAAAAAATACAATTTTCCCTATACGATACTCAGTAACTTCAAGTCGATATATCTCCAATCCTAGACATGACCCCCCGATGTTTTGAGCTGTCGCATAGTGTAATTATCTTTGACATTAAAGTTATTTATTATATTTATTTACATTCAATTTATTTCGTTAATTTCATGGCAGAATCAACCTGGTACAATTATTAGGGAGAGTTGTCAATATTTAACCCTACAACGTAAAACTCTGGATGTTATCACTTTATGTTTTCATTTGATTTTTCACATTTTTATTTCGTAAAATACTTTTTTTTTTTCAGAAATAAACTTTTCAAATTAATTTTTTTCAACAAAACTGAAATTAATTTTATTTTTTTAGACAATTCTTTTTGATATTTTTCATTTTCTTTTGTTTGATATTTTAGGGAAATTATAATTGAGAACATACTTTCTAATAATTGTAGGTGGTTGTGTCTGTCATGGTAAATTTCAAATAAAAGAAAAATTTCAAACTGAAGTTATTATTTCTTAGATATCAAATAGAAGTGAAGAAAGAGTTTCATGTAAGAATATACAATAATAACTTCAAATCAGCTATGAATTCACGTCATTATAAAAGTCATGAAAGAAATGATTCCTGTAAGCAATGAATGTTGCAATTTCTTAGAGAAATGAACGCCAATAAAAATCATGTCTTATGCAAGCAGGTTTGTAAGGGAGAGTTGTGGAGGTAAAGGGGCTTTCAAAGGTGATTATAAACATTTTAAGGTGTCTCACATTCGGAGCCACCAAAGGAGGTAAATCTGGCCAAGATTGAACTATACCTCCTTTGTCTATGTGGTGAAGAGTGTTCCTGAAAACTTCGTAGGTGCTATTTGAAAGTTATCTGCAGTGAGGAAGTAGTTTTTATCTCCTAGATAACCATTCAACAGACCTCGTGGCCATCAATGTTGTGGCCCGTCGTCATAATGTTACAACTCTACTAATACGAATCACAACAAGAGTACCGACAGGACGCCGCCTTGAGCAACACCTTGTTTAACTCTACAGGGTTGTGAGTTTGTCTATAAACTCTACGAACAACTGATGGCCACTCAAATAGTTCACGATCCATTTCCTTATGTGGTTGGGCATTGTGCATTGTAGGATATCTTGGCAGCGCTGTGATATCTGAGTAGCAACTAAGTGGTGGTGGTGTTATGACTTTGGTAGAGGAAAAAAGTTTGGTGAAAGTTGACAAGATGGATATTGACTTTAGGATTGTCCCTCTGTCGCGCCATTTCCGGTTTTCTCTTCCCTTTTTCCAGACTGATAGATTAATAACAGTTGTCAGCTTCTCGTTCGCCAAGGTGATTCAACATCAGCATGAATATATCTTATGGGTTAATCGAATTGATGGCCTCTGCAATATCGTTTTGTCTCTTTTATGGTGCTCAATGAAAATCTAGTTGGATAAGGTGGTATCCGCAATCTTATCGATACCTTATTCCCTTTGTTTATAGGCTTAGAGTCGGACTGAACATAAGAACAGAACTATTTTTTGAAAAATTTAACTCCCGATCTCAAGTTCGTCAGATGATCTAACCCATTTCCCCACTTATCCAATTGTTATCCCTGGGTCATCAGGGTTGATACTTCAGATGTGACGGTTTCGCGTAACTTTCTCTCCACTTTATAGACAATATTTAAAATTCTGAGAAGTTGAGTTACTTTCAAACACTTTAAACATAGTTAAGGCTTAATCAAATATATATATTTTTTTCATTCTTCTATGAATAAACCTTAACAAAAATCAAAGTTTAATTCATTCTAAGATGCAGTTTCTCATAACCTTGTTCTAACTTAAGTATTTGGAAAGCTGTACATTCTATAGAATAAAAATATTTATTTAAGCTATTAAAAAATTAAATGTTCATATTGAACCATTTCGATGAAGCTTATTAGCAGAAAACTCTGTGCGGTAAAGACATTTAAACCACTGATAAAGACATTTAAACCACTGAGAATTTATAAGAAAAATTAAATGAGAAAGAACTTTATTTCATCTATAAAGTAGCTTTATAGATGAAATAAAGTTCTTTCTCATTTAATTTTTCTTACAAATTCTAAATAAAACACACAACAAATTAAAATTTCTACTTGCCTTAACTATGGTTATAACTTAAGTATTTTACAATTAATTTCTATTAATTATATTTTTTTAGAAATATAGAAAGGCAACAATGCACAGTGGTGTCAGTTATATGGAAGAGAGCGACAAAAATAGTAATAGTTCGAATATCGTCTTGAAACTTCTACAGCATATTCCTGTCGATATGTAAATTAATTTGGCAAAAGTTGGGCGTGGTCACTTTCACTCAACGCCCACTTTTTATCTATATATATACAAATGAATGTGTGTTTGCTGGTTTGAAGACTAAATACGGTATGTCTGGATGGAACTGTAAGCTACTTTTTGTTTTGAAATGTCAAGTGGGCGTGGTACCTCCAATACAAAGTTAATTTAAAAAATCAGATATCTAGGAAACTATAATAGCTATAGTCCTCAAATTTTACATGAGCAATTCCACCGTTTGTATAAATATTTGAGGCAAAAATAGGAGTAGTAGCCACAGAGGGCGTGGCTCCTCCCATATGATGTTAATTAAAAAATTGAATATATACTGTAAGAGATAGAGTCCATAAATTGTGTACGTTTATTCTACCATTAATATTTAGGACAAGAATTGGCGGACTATAAATAGTGGGAGTGGCACCTCCCATATAAACTAAATACTAAAATTCAGATCTGTCTATATAATTGTAATATGTAAAGAACTAAAACTTTGTGTGAATTACTTATTTAGGTAAAAAAATGAGCAAAATAGTGGGCGTGGCACCTCCCATAGTTATTACAATTTATATATTGGAGAAACTATAGCAGCTATCAATATTAATATTTAGGACAGAAATTCTGTCCGTTGCGTGTTCGCGAGTGGAAAAACCCACATACTTATAGGTCTATGAACCAGATAGAAAAACCAAAAATATTGTATTTTCTAAGGCATTAGAAAAACAAATAATTAATACAAAATATTATATACTAAACATTAAATACAAATATTTTTTGTTCTAAACTTTTCTATTTTATTGCAACTCGCATTAAGATTAGAAAATATGAAATAAATAATGTGTGTACTTTTTATTACATTAGAAACTAATTTTAAATAGACTAGATATATTGTAATGGAGAGGCGTGAAAATCGGCATTTATTGGACGTTTCCTTTATAATAAATTACAAAGATATATAAATAAACAAATAAATAATAATATAAATAATAAATGTTCAATAATAAAAAAGTACACCACTTAACAAATCACACAGCACAGATCATAGTCTGAAACTTATATAGAATATTAATTTTTAATGTTACTGAAAAAGGCGCAAAAATGCGCAGCTAAATTAAACAGAATCGTATACTATATACTTTTTGTAATATATATATAAATATTTGCTGGTTATATTTGATTGAGAAACATTTTAAAACTCTAAATTATTTCAACACAAATTCTAAAAACACGTACGAAAAGCAACTTCTGAAAAATTATTTTTTTTAAATACAGAACTCAAATAACCGAAGTTAAATATATTTAAGACAAATCCAATACCATCAGTTTTTATATCCATTTTTTAAAATTTGAATTAAACACTTTTATAAAATATAAATCCACAATTGTTTTCGTTTTTTCTTCTACTAGCTTCTGCACGTTTGTTTGTTCTCACTTAAATTGTTTATATTATGGAAGTACCGTTAGAAATTATCAAAACAAATCCGAAGTAGAAAATTTTAATGGTTTCAGCTACTAGTTATTCCCCTTCAAGATCAATATTTTAATATAATTTATTTTTTATTTTTGTCGTATGGGTGCAATGGTCCAGTTTTTGTTGAATACTATTATAACGAATTCCATTGTTATTACGAAATTACAAAATTGGTAAAACTACTGCTCCGATTACAAAATAATGCAAGTAAAAAATAAAGGAGATGAACATAAGTTACCAGAAAATTAAAGATGTAACTGCTGGGTCATCTACAGGGTATTAAATACGGTTGTAAAAAAGCTTTTAAAGCTCGAGGAACAATTTTGCTAGTGGTCTATTTTACAAAACGTTTAGCCATGCTAAAAAATATAATACAAATTATGATTTTGTTTTCAAACTTTTTAACCCGTATTTTCCTACAATTTTATAGGAATATTTGTGTACCAAAGGTATGCTTATAAATAAATAAATATTTTATGAAAACAACTACAAAATATCTGTAAACCCCAGAGAAAAAGAATCCTTTTTAAACATTTATCAATAATAAAACGACATACTTTTTTATAAATCTAAACAATCTATTTTTCTAAGAATTTTAGAAAGTATATTTTTTAACGATATTCTTAAAAAATAAGTTTTTTCCAAAATGCATTACCAAATAATACATTTAGCATTAAATAACCCTTCAAGGTAAAAGAAATATGAAACACACCAATATATTACTTTTCATTTCAAATAATTCTTCCAAAGTCAAAACCATAAAACAATAAACGTAAATGTAAAAAACAACATTTACGCACAAATGACGAAAGAGTTACGTTAAGTTACAATGGTAAATTCTGCGAAACAAAATTATGTATGTCTTTCAAACAAAGATTCATGTAACTCTTTTGCAATAAACGACAATCAATTCTTGCTAAAAAAAACGAAAGAAAAAACAACTACATCATAAACATAAACTCTTTTAGTGTTTTATGTCAAAACTCTTTTCCGGTTAATGAGCAAAACGACCTAAGGGTTGAGTTCATAAATCCTTTTCCGTCGCTTTTCGCGAACTCATTTATGCAAAGAAGACCTTGTGTATGTGTGTTGCTTGATTCGCGGAATTGCTCGCATACAACACGCTAATTTGTACTCACAGACTCACTTACATATACAATCACATAAAAGCGCATAGAAACACAGAAACAATTTGCAAATATTGTTTGCATGCACACTTAGCGAATCATTGTAAACGTCAAGGACAAAAAGTCAATCCTTTACCGTAATCCTTTTAAATACCCAAAATTAAACACGCCTTTGTCAAAACAATTGTTAAAGAATTGCAACTCCTTCGTCTTGTCTTGAGAACACTAGCAAAGAGTAAAGGACGAACGAAGAGGAAGGCATGCAATAATAATGAAGAACTGCTTAAATTACCTGACAAAAGGTTTTCGCAAGGATCAAATACCAATGTCTGGTACTGAATGCACAATCCCATGTACACACATCTCAGTTACACAGTGTCTACAGTGAAGGAGTTACAAAGTCATAACAATGAAACACCTCTTTGTTTTGGATTTGCAAATCTCTTTCGCTTAGAAAATTCATCAATCCATACACGATCGCACAAGCAAAGAACATGAATACATTTGTGTGCATGATTAAATATCCTTTAAGTTGGGATTTGCAGTCTTGATCCTAGCATTGTTTACTAAAACTAACCGCCTACATTGAGAATTTCTCAAATTATTCACAAAAACATACACAAACACCAAGAGCCTGGAAAAAGTGATTTTGATGAGATTTGTTGACTTTTCGTAGACTTTCATTTTCCGGTCTATCGATTTAATCCTTTTAGCTGGAAAGGATTATTTGATATAAGCCTTATATTAAAAGTAAACAGTCAAAAGTCACTTCCAGCACTTTTAGACGAATTTTGAAATTGACTTTTAAATTAAGGAGAATCATTTTATGGGTATGTACTTACTTAGTTAGTTATTTGTAATGTTTGTATAAAATGTGGGTGTATCCAAGTCGGACAAATTAGTATAAACAAATCTTTATGTATGTGTGTAACTTTTGAAAACTAAATTATGAAAATGGGTGTATTTGAGTTTTGTAAACAGTTTAAATACTAGTAGAGATTGTTGAAATCAAAGTCATATTTAAATCCTTTAACTGGATTAGACAAATTAAAATCCTATTACTTTATTTAAGTGATATTTTATGTTTGCTAGTAGGGATATGCAATTGTTATATAGATCTCACTTGTAGTCAGATGAGTTCTATCTGTGAAATAATATAATGGCGAGATTTAAAAAAATTATTTGGGTGTCCCACAAACACTACTCTCTCTCTGGCAAATATCAGATACTCTCTCTATCCTCCCTCCCATAACCTATTATCATAGATCGAACACAATGCAGTGCATAAGTAGGGGTCATCCGCTGAGTGCTGGTCCAAGCAATAAAAATAAAAGATTAGCTATTAGTAATAACTATGTGTGGCAAATATCAGACGAACATTTTGTACCATAATTTTTTTTGGTTGGATCGATTTTGCCCATTTTATACACCAAACTAATTTATTAATAAATTGTGGTTAATGTATTTTTTGTGGTTAATAAGTTTTCCTTTTATGGAAACTTTGACCAATTATAGGCCGATCTTCATAAAACTAGGTACGTTATTTTTTGTGTACATTTTGACACGAATTTGAAACTGTAATAGATTTATGCGTATTTAAATTATATACGGAGCTCTATGGGAGGGGACTATGGCCAAATATGGTCAAATCCAAACATGGAAAAACGTGTGCATAATTGCATGACATTATCTGTAATATGTGGTGGAGTTATGCCTAAAGCAAGGAAAAGTAGAAGTTGAAGACATCATCTCTTATATCTCAGTGCATGTTGTTTCCATTTAAAATATTTGTACAATATACATTTATTCAAATTATTGGCTATTATTAGGTATGACATTTTCCCATCTTTCTATTAACATATGTATGGATTCCGTACCAAAAGAACTGCACATCTTTTGAGGCCAAGATCAAATCAAGCCAATTTCGGATACTCTGTTCTGAAGTAAAGTATCCCAGATAGAGCGTTCTGCATCGATCGAAACAAATAGTAGTCGGACGGGGCACAGTCTGGACCATAAAGAGGGTGAGTCTAAACTTCCCAACCACTTCATTGTAACTACTTTTTATTTGGTGTCGATTCGGTGCTAAAATTATTTTCTTTCATAGCGTAAAGGGTCTCTCGGCTTCAAATCGAATGGTACCCAATTTCTGAACCGCACAAATAATTCTTATGTGCCAGCAAATCTCTGGATGCTAATTACCCACAGCTTTTCCATAAATAATCCCATTCTGTGCACTTTATTATTCAATTAAAAAGTAACAATATAATGAAAAAGATGATTGCACCAATTAACTGTTTTATGAAATTCAATTGAGACCGTTTTTTGCAAGGTATCTTATATTTCATTTGGCACCTTTTAAATTATAGTAATGAATTGACTATTTGGTTCTTGTCAGAGTTTACAAATCCCATAAAGCTAAGACGTGTAGTTCAAAGGAAATCTGAAATCATTGCCAATAGCACTTTAACTAATTATTTGAACACGATGATGTAAAACTACTTACAGAACTCATTGGTAGTTAGGTCTTACAGAATCCGTTAACAGTAGAAACTCATACAAATTACTAGATAGTAAGCAGTTATATAACAGATAATAAATAAGTCATTATACGACAGCTACTAAGTAATGCAGACTGCATGTAGTAGTCATTGATTTGTAAGTTATTGAGTAATTGCTAGTCATTACTAAGTTATTGCTTCTTATTTTAGATTGAACATCTCCTAAGATTCTCGCAGAAGTATGGTATGTCACGCATGCATCAATACAGATCTAGTTGAATCCGTATGTTAGTGCCCAGTCTAGCAATCCCTACCAACTAAATATTCATTTGTATGTCACTATGGTCTGGGACCAAATGATCGTGATTTGAACTGCTCATAACGTGCATAACGAGACACCAATAGTAAGTATTGGGTAGACCAAACATTTCGGTACATTATCAAAAATTATTTTTTAGAAACTGTAAAAATGTGGCAGTGTTATTTACCATGCTTATTTTCTTAAATTGCCAATAATTAATGCAACTAAAGTTTTTAATCGAAGAAACAGTAAAGGAAAAACTACGAACAAAGAAAAGCTAAAAGAAATAAGAAAGTTCATTAAATATAAATGGTTTGTTATTTAAAAAAAAAAGTTTGATTGCCGACAAATGTTGTCATAATTAAAATTTCTTTCCTTCACACTTATCAAACAACCACATCTCCACAGTTCAGTTGGGAAAGGAGGCAAACAAACAAGAAAGAAAATTCGTTTATTTAATATGTACGAATATAAATGAATATAAATATCTATATGCATGTATTTACAAGTACATTTAACCGCCAATTTTAAATATAATAATATAAAACAAAACTGAAAAAGAACAATCAGTAGCAGATTTTAGCCATAAGATATAGATGAACGGACGGACGGACTGAAAGACAGAAGACATACCGCCAGGCAGCAAGTGATTTTGATTTGGCAATTAAACGAAGCCAAAGACGAACAAGACAAACAAATTGAATGAATTCATTATATCAGTTTTAATTACTTTTTTCATACTTTAAATGAATTCTTTTACTTGTCGTCATTACGAGTGACGAAAAAGGTTTGCTTGCATGTTTCAAACATACAACACGAAATTCAATTAAAAATTATTTGGTTAAAAAAAAAGAAACAAATATCAGCAAACACCAACACGGCATATAGAGCAAAGTTAAAATTACACTGCATATACTTTTACTTTGCAAATATTTATATACATACATAGTTGTAGTTGATACATACATACGAGTACATCATCATATTTGTCTTGAAGTTGTAATTATGATAGAATTTCACAACACACACTATAGATAGACAAGTAAGATACTTTCTTTGTCATTACGTTTGTTACCTTATGTTTGTAACTACTGGGACACATAGCTGGGGTTCCCGTGTGACAACTAGACAATTCCCAGGAATTCCGCAAAAATTCAAGATAACCTAATGTCGAATTCCTGAATGTAGACACCTGCGCCAACTCGATCTTTTCGGTACGATGTTCCTCAACATGAAGGCCCTAGAAATGCAGTAATCTATATTATTCGGAAGAGTCCGAATACTGCCTATTGTACTGGCGTGACCGTATGCAGTATTTTTCCATGCAACAATCGCGTTTATCCTGGATGCATTTTCCTTGCCATTAGATCCACGGGGATCCAGTTCAATATAGTAAAGAAGGACTTTGTTGCGGTCGTCCTAAGAGCTCCTGTTATCAGAATTGCCATTCTTCTTAAAATTTTCTCGAATAGCATGCGAATTGTGCCTTTGTCTAGTGCCTTCCACCAGATAGAAACTCCATAGAATAGTGTCGGCTTAATGACCGTATCACATAGCCAGTTGACGAACTGGGTCTAATACCCCACTGTAGGTATGCATGCCTTCTTACAGGCGTATATAGCCGTCAAGGCTTTTGACGTCCTTGAAAGGGTATTGGGTTTCCAGGATAGTTTGCTATCCAGAATAACTCCGAAATATTTCGCATTGTCCGATAGTGTTAGTTCAACACCATTTAATCGGGGAAGCGAAAAATGAGGAATCTTGTACTTCCTTGTGAACAGTACAAGTTCGGTTTTGCTTGGGTTAACACTCAACCCACTGTCTGTATTCCACGGACTTAGTACACTGAGTGCATGTTCCAGGCGTTCTGATATCATGCCCAAGTGGATCCCAGAGACTGCCACTGCGACGTCATCCGCGTAGGCGACAGTTTTATAACCCATGAGATCCTATTTCCTGAGCACACAATTTATGGCCAGGTTCCACAGAAGTGTCTCCAGTGTCTCACGTCCATCAGTAGTCCACCTACCATCCTGTTTCTCAATATAACCCTGAAGAGTTGGTGTTTTCGACAGGAACTTCCTTAGACGATTGGTCTCAGAGGAACTTTCGACTCCGCTGCAGAAATTCCTCCAGAACTATGTTTAGCGCTTCTGACCTAATTCTTAAATTTATTCAACATAGACTTGTACATTAACCAGTTGCGTGATCTTTTCGCCACGTTGAATAGTTTACGACAACTACGTCTAGTGTTCGCTATGTCTTAAGACCACCATGGAGGTCTTACCTTTCCTCTGCGTGCAGAGGAAGTGCACGTACGTATTGTGGCCTCACTGAAAGAAAGTTTAAGCTTTTCCACAGCTCTTTCAATATCCCTAGTGTTACTTATCAGAGGTGGTGAGGGAAGTAAAAAATAAACGCTCCGCCTATGATCATCCCATTTGGTTTTCTTCCTGTTTAGAAAAGGCTTTTCCTTTTCAACTACTAAAGTAGAATTAGGTAGAACAAAATCTAATGGGAATTGAAGCCATTCCGATACAATTGAATAATTTGTTTTAAGCTGGAATTCCCGGAATCCCGGGAAATTTATTAAGCTTCAAGATATCGTAATTGATACATTTGTATTGCAAATAGTGAATCGGTGCAAAAAGTCTTTCAATGTCTCTCAGATTCAATTCGTATGGTACAAAATTTCAAAGATTTTGATGAATCCTGTTTCGAAATTGCCGCCTTTAGTAGCTCCCAATGATTTTGCATGCTCTATATCAGTCTTCACGGAGTAATGTCTCAAATTCTTTAAACTTTTTAGCTGGCCTGGGCGATATTGGCCTTCCGTGTTAAAATTCCTACTTCAGAACCGCACAAACCATCTCTTGCATGTTGAAACCGATGGAAAACATTAATCATATGCGATGTAAATATTTCAGCGGCACTTTTTTTTCAAATTAAAGAAGTAAATCAAAACTTCCCGCATATGACGCTTTGTTGGCTCAAAATTTGTTGAAAAAAGCTGCGAATCGTAGGAGGTGTTTTTTTCTTTTATTTTCTTACACTAAACCAAATATTTTTCCTTTACAATCCATCATATTTAAATAAAAGCAATCTTTGGATGATTTTATAATAAACAAAATTTAACATCGTTCGTGATATACCGTACGCGGTATGCCACGATTTTATTTTCAGTAATTTATATTCGTGAATGATTTTCGGAAGATGTCCTTATATGGGAGCTATGACTAATTATGGACCGATCGCCATGAAATTGTATCTCAATGTCTTAAAAATTGCGACCTGTACTTTGCGCACAAGGTTTACATGGACAGCCAGCCAGACGGACGGACATCGTTTAATAGACTCAGAAAGTAGTTCTGAGTCGACTGGCATACTTTAAGGTGTGTGTTAGGATTTTTACATGTTACAAACATCTGCACAAACCCAATATACCCTCCTCACTAAGCTGGTGTAGGGTATAATTAGTCAGTTTAAACTTTTATTTTTACTCTTAAAAAATTGTAAAGAAGTCTTTTGAAATTGTTGAATGCAATTGTATATATATCATAACAAATTCAAGGCCCTCTAAGCTATTACAACTGTAGGTTGTACAAAAGTCGAATTTCACAATTTGTATTTCAAAATACAGTTTTAATACAATTTGGTTCTAAAAACAGACAGTCTTTAAAAAAAATACACGAGTGAATAATGATTTAAATCTATTCACCAACACCTCTATGTTGATGATAGTAATCGTTTATTTAACCCTTCGACACAAAAAAACTTTTACAAAATTAATATTTAATATTCATTTTCGGCATTTGCAGTTGTTTTTTTTTCTATTTTAGTATTTTCAATTTGAAACTTTTGTTTTGATTATCACTTTTACTGGGATTATTTATTACGTTTGAAAAAAGCAATTAATTTTTATTTCTTTCTTTTAACCAAAAACAACAACAAATCGTTTGTTAGTCAGTTTGTGTGTTTGATTGTAAGCGGCATAGTCGGTGTAATGGGCCAGCTAATATTCCAACGCCAACAACGAACCAGACTAAATAAATCCACCAACCAACCATCCATCCATCTAAGTATGCATTCGTCCGTCCGTCTGTTCCGACCACTTTCAACAACGTTGATGATAATTATTTTAAACAACAACAAATAACGAATATAAAGCGAGGAAAAAAAAGAAAATAACATCGAAAATAAAAACAAACAGAAGTGGAATGAATTATGGGACTGCTAAACTTAAATATTGCTACAAATGTTACTTTTGCGCATAAATTTTCAAACTTACAAGCTGGTTACTCAGCTTACTGTTTCACTGGAATTTCTTCGATTTCGATGATATCAGTGCCGCCAAAATTCAAAACAAACAAACAAAAAGAACACATCGCATCACCTAAATTCTTCTCATATCACATCAAGGAAAACCTTGTTTACACAGAGATGGAGAACTAAGATCGTGAAATATTAAGTATTGAATTCTAAATTAAAGCTTTATGGTTTATTACAGAAAGAGTTATAATTAGTGAGCGGATTTTCATGTATTTATTATTGGTAAATATGCGCCTAAAATATGCTTAAAAAATCAAAATATTTTTGAGAAGAAACATACAAAATTTAATTATAGATCGCTCAATGACCACAATTTGCACAACAGAGTTCCAAGCTATTAGACTTTCGAAGTTATGACTCTTTTACTAACAATTTTAAAATTATAATTGGTGGATATACTCGTTTAATGCTATAATCTTTACAGCCTTTATCAAGTCAATTAGATTTTAGATTTTCATCAAAATATTGATCGTGCTTTGAAGTAGAATCCAACCCTATACTAGATCTAAGTTGTTCAACGTATTTACTTAAGAAAAATATACATATGGGGCATTTCATGTCAAGTGAACCAACTTTTGAAATCGATGTCTTCCAATAGGGATGAAATCTTAATGGAAAAGATCTAAGCTTTCTTTTGAGCAAAAACAAATTTTTAAAAAAGGGCCCATTTTGAAAAAAAAGCTAAAAAAAATTTAAAAAAGGTCCATTTTGAAAAATTTCGAATGATTGAAAAAAGAGCTATCTAAACTATTTGGTACACCTTTTGCTAAGAACAATAAGTAATAAGTTACATAGATAAGAAAAAACACCTGCTTGGCCAAAATTTTACGTCCTCTAAATCAGAGAATTCCGACCGATCTTGTTGAAAAATTGTATCTGAATTAATATCCAATAAAAATAACATTGGTGCAAATTTCACCCCGATCCCGAAGACATCGATTTCAAAAGTTGGTTCACTTGACATGAAATGCCCCATATATAAAAGAGAACGTTACTTTTTTTAAAACCGACTAATTCATCATCGCACAGCCCAAACGACTGAAGCTAGAATCATGAAATTTTAATTTTAGAAAACTGGTAAAAACTGTATTTTGGTACTTTTTTGGCACCCCATGTATATTTTAAACCAATAAACATAAACAAAAATTTTAAATCGTATTCTTTACTTTTTAAAAAAATAGCAAATATGAATTTGGTACTTTTTGGAAATTCAAACCCTTAGGGATAAAAATTGTGTTTATTTTTGGTACTTTTTTCATAAAATAAGTTTTTTTCCATAATTTGACATAGACATACGAATATTTTATTTTGAGCACCCACTACTATACAGAAATTTATTTGAATAAAATTTTATCACTGCAATGTACCAAAAAGGGGATAAAAACGGGAAAATACATTTTATTTCAAATTATTAAGCCAGTTTTGATAAAATGTTTAATATTGATTTCTGGATTATTCATACAAAGAGAGGGACTTTGGTACTTTTTTTACTCGAACGATACTTTTTGCTTGAAATAAAGCTTATATGGATCTTATTGTGTGGAAATCCACAAGTGGTACTTTTTTTCCACATGAAATTAAGCATATATGGTACTTTTTCTTTATTCAATGGTACTTTTTAAATTGTTTATAACCAATGATCCTAGAAACATGAAATAAAGCTTATTTGGAGCCGATTGAATGGAAATCCACAAGTGGCTGCTTTTAGTACTTTTTCTATATTCTAATGGTACTTTTTGAATTTTCTATAATAATGGTCATAAGTGAGTGAGAATTCGAGGCGGGACTTTATGGTACTTTTTCCTTATTCTGATGGTACTTTTTAATTTTTTTATAACATTGGACCTAGAAACATGAAATTAAGCATATGTACAGTGGTGGCCAGGAATTTAAGACAAAAATTGTTTGCTAAATTTCATGTAATTATCAATTATTTTTTCAAATAATTCCACAAATATGTATGCATGACGACTGTTTTAACACACAAGTGTGTTTTATTCGACTGTGTCAATTCATACATAATCACCATGAAATTTTTCTACAACTTGACCAAAAAATTTTTTTTTTAAATAAACATATTTTCTCACATTTATATCATTATAATTTTATTATTATAAAATATTCGGACCAAATTTCGTATTTTTAGTTCCATTAGTTTCGGTCATATCATCTTATTAACAGCGGATGTTCGCTGAGGTGGGTCAACGTATTTCCACATATCTTTGTCCATATATGTTTTACCGATTTTTCCAAACATTTTTCAGAAAATAGAAACATTAATAATAAATTTCATACCCTTAGAGGTCCTTTTATTTTGGCTCTATCGCACTTAAAATTCAGTTGATGGAAAAAATTCAAGTATTTGTCTTAAATTGGTGGTCACCACTGTATATGGTCCTAAGTGAGTGAGAATTCCAGGTGGAGACTTTAGGTACTTTTTCTTTACTCGAATCGTACTTTTTGTAAATTCTTCACCAATGAACATAAAACATGAAATAAAGCTTATATGAACCTGAGCGAGTGGGAATCTACAAGTGGGAGTTTGTTGTACTTTTTGAATTTTCTATAATAATGGAAATAGCTTAATTCAATTTAATAGGAATCAGATGGAATAGGACGATGAAATATTTTGAAAATTATGTACAAACGTTATTTGCTAATCAAATAATTTGGTAAGTTAAGATATCTCATGCTACTTTTATTTTAATATTATAATATATGCTAACGAAGTAGCCGGTAATATGCTAGTATTAAAATATATTTTCTGCTGATATTTATAGCGTTCAAAAACAGCGGATCAATCAACTTCAAACCATTTATATAACCTGGACCACCATAGTGGGGAGGGTATATTGTATAAAAACCTTTATCTGGTTCACCGGATTTGGTTAATAAAATAAAATTTTTATACATTGCAATAAACTTATTTATTGAGAGCTAAAAATTTTTTTCTTATATCCACTACCAAAAATATGTTGGGTATATTGATTTTGTTATAACATTCGTAACAATAGCTATATCCATCTGTTGAAGATATATATTGAACTAAACAAAATTAGCACAATGATTTATTACTAATAGCTACATTATGTGTCCAAAACTTAACAAAATGGGTTGATCCGGTAGAATTTTTCGAATTCCGTGCGCTTGTTATATTGATAATGGGTTTTGTTTTTTAATAACTAGAAAGTATAAAAAAAACCGGGCATTTTGAAATGCATATTTTATATCTTCAGTGCATAATTATCTATAAATGTATATTTCTGTGAATATTTTTAATTTTATATTATTTTTTTTTTCCTTTTTCTTAGTGTATATACACAAAATAACACATAAGTACTGAGTTCTCCAACTCTGCTAATAAGCAGTGATGTGGTGGTAGTCACAGTCGTCGTACTTAGTTGTAGTCGTCTACCACGTTTATACAGATTATTAAACATCTTAAGAAGCTCAAATCATGACATGGTTACCCATTTCTATCTAGACAATCGTATTGTTGGTAAGAGATCATGCTCCAAATGATCATACGTGAACAGCACATACATATGGTTGTGTGTTGAATGCGCCGCATCGCTTGGCGGTGGTGGTAATCACTAAAGAGACACATTAATATGGTAATGCGCATGCCAACCGCCAGCGCTTGAAGATTTATGATATCACAAAATGCTTTATGATGTGTCCCTTTGACTAATTTATGTATAATTTTATATGTATGTTTGTATGCTTGTTTGTACACATCTAAATACTAGTTATAAAAACATATAAATAAAATAATAATATATTTAAAATAAATTTATATGGGAATTCAATTTAATTCTGGTTAAAATGTGCTGCTGCTGATGATGGTATTTATGCTTTGGACTACAAAAATAGATTTATGAGTTTCTATTTGCTTTGATTCTGTTCTTTTTGGAAAAAACTGATAAATTCAAGTTCAGTTTTTTTTTTGGGGGGAACTTGTTTAAAAATATTGCAGTGTTTCTACGGAAAAACATTGTTAGGTTTTAAAGTTTAAACTGACCTATATGATTTTTATGAAATTGTATAAAGATCGTGCACTATTCGAGTATAATTTTGATCGAATAAAAGTTTATTAGGTTTTTCTTATTCGAATAATTCAATAAAAAATGTTAAATATAAACTAAAACTATTTACTTATTCTACTTAAGAAAATATATTTTTCGTAGATTATTTGAATAATTTATAAACGAAAGAAAGACCCACGGCACACAGTGCGGGAAAATGAAAAAAAAGAAATAAATTTGTAACTTCTAAACGGATAGTTCGATTTTAATAAAATTACCCACAACAATAGTGAAGGTGTAGCTGAGTTTAAGTTTTTAATATGGACTTTAAACACCAAACGGGGGCGAAGCCTCAATGCGCCAAAGTGGGTTATCTCAGGTATATGGAAATTTAAAGATGATGAAAAATGTTTGTTCTCGAAAATTTTTTAAATATCGTCCTCTCAATAAAAAAAATAGAGTATATGCTTATACCATTATTTTTTTATTTCATAATAAGAATCTACATAACTGATGGACAAAATTTGTTGAAATTCTACTTCCACAAGTTCAAAAGTTCAATTGAAATATTACTTTTGTTCAGGATGTCTACTAACACAAAAATTTTAAACTCAATTATTTCGAAATGGCAAAAAAATTATACGCATTCTATGTAGATATTCGCATCTGAAAATTTGTCTGGATGTTTGCTAATAGCGAAATTAAATTTCACCCTATTTTGTTCAAATATACATATGTATTAAGGTGGAGCGATAATGTATGAAATTTTTTTTATTTTTTGTTTTCAATGGAATAGCGATATAAAGTTGCCTTTTAATGAGTAAGTTAAACGTACGAAAGATTACTTACCTATTTTGATGTTTTGAGGTGCCCCAACATAATTGTAAATAAAAAATTTTACTATTTTTCATATGGTCATTAAACAACCTTATACTTTATAAACTTTAGTTTATGTTGAATATAAATATTTTTTTGTATTGTTAGGTAAATATAATTATAACCAATAATTAAAAAAAAAACACATTTTTACATGAAAAACTAAATTCATACTTCATACGTTTTACAACCCACATATGCTAAAGTGGGTATTTTTATACCCAATCCACAAAATCGTACTTGTAGCTTAGGAAAGTGGGCCTAATCACTTGGTTATTTTTTTTACTGATACAGGTCATCCAAGACTACAAGACATAAGGAGGACATTGGGGATTTTCACTCCCCCCGTTTTCTAGAGCCATTTATTTTTGTATTATTATAATGATGTGGGGGCACCTCTATATATTCGATCCACCAAATGAAATTTTTTGTGTATATTTAGGAGTTAAAAAAGCAATTCCAGGTATTCCAAAGCGATTACGAAAATAAATATCGCATATTGTTTAATTAACAACAAAGTATCATCATAAATAGTCATAAGAAAGAATTATTTATTCGGTAATTCGGACATCAGTTTCCATTACATTGTGCACTCTATAATCCGGATTGATTGCATATTTATAACTTTATAATCCGGATGCTTCACGAATTGCGTAATTTAGCTTTGGAAAAAAGTTGAAACAGTTCTCGACAAACAAAATTGAATGACTATTTTACCAAGCAAAATAATTAGCTTTAATATTTTTATTGTTATTTTCATGACTTGTAGAATTGAAATATTCTACAGTTTCAGTTTTTGCACTTTTTTCGAAATTCCTTTAGCCACATCGATTTTCTTAATCTAATCTAAAAACCAAGAATTTTGATGTATAACACTTAAATATTGAAGAACGGGAAGTGGTCTCTCAAATCGTTTTTTCGTTTGTTTAGGCAAAATGCACTTTTTCCAAAAAAATTAAAAAATCTTGCTTTAGTAATTTGCCTCTAATCCAAGCAGTTCTTAACGGATTTGAACCTAATTACATGCATTATAAAGCTAAATAAATTTCCTAAATGTTTTTTTAAAGAAAAATTGCCATTTTGTTCGACGGTTTTTTATTCATAACATTACAAATTCTGATTTTCAAATACAAACATATCATTTTTTTTTTTAATTTTTGCTTACCTTTTCTTATATAAAACTTGAACTTTATATTCTGTAAATGCAGTATAGTAGGAAAGTAACAAGAGATTGTGTTTTTATTTTTTAAAAATTGCTAAAATTGTACTTTTGTAATATTTTTGAAGAACGGAGTTTTAATGTGACATATTTCTGAATCTAATTGAGATTTTTTTTTGTAAGTACAAAAATTAACTTAACTAAACAAAAAAATATAGCTCGGAATAAATGTTGATCAAATTGTTTCTAATATTAACAATCCTATTAAAATTTTGATATTTTTAGTTTTAGAAACTTAATAAGTATGTCATTTATAATAAAATGTCATATATAATAATAGGGAACACATCGGGGTTTCCAAAGCTGCTTTCCGTTTTCTGATCCAAGCTTTGGGATTTTAGAACATGTGGCCCAAAGTTGAAATTGCGATAAAAATAAATATACGTTACAGAAACATATAAAGCTGTTATACGTTCTTAAAGAAAGTTTTTTTATAGCAAAGAAAGAGTTAAGTCACATTTTCGCCCAAAAAACAGTAAAAATCGACTATTTTTCAATTTTTAAATTGAAAATCGTTTATTTTTCGATCCATAATTGATATTGCTCTGAGATCATTTGTATATTTTTTTTGGCAATTTAGTTGTCAAAGTAACAAACAAAATTCGAGTCCATTCGGTCCAAAAGTACGACCTATATTTTTAAAAAAGCGAACCAAGGTATGGAAAAATTTCAGTTTTGAAATACATACCTATAACTCAGAAATTATAAGAGCTAAATAGCACTATTCGACTTAATACGTAGCATGTAGCAATACGTAGCACGCGCTCGACCTAGTCGAGCGCTTTCCAAAAATATAAAAATATAAAAATTTCCAAATGATCAATTATTTAATTAAACAATTTGCGATTTAAATTTGTGGTTGAAATTTAATGAATAAACCAATAACTAAAACTAGTATTATATATATAGTAACATAGTTACGGTCAATTCCATTTGATTCAGATAATAATTTTGAAATTTTTACAAAATAAAATGGACCAGCACTTTTGTATTTTATGTTAAGCTACGTATACTTTATTGGATATTCTATGTTTTCTACATATAAAAATGTATTGTTTAAATTTTGAAAATGTCAATGTCGGTTAACAGAAAACCAGGTTTTCTAAAAAAGGTCAATTTTCGGTTAACCGACAAACCGGTTTTTTAAAAAGTCGATTTTTTATAAACACTAGTATGCCCCTCGGCACGGTCAAGAGAGTCAAAAATCTATAAAATACCATTTTTGGGATTTTTGAAAAGTTTTTTGGGAATTGTGGGATTTTCATTCAAAGACAGATAAACTATTTTTTTGCTAACTTCTGTTATTAAACATGAATAGTAAATCTACGTTTCCGCATACACCGTAATCGGCACCGAAAACGAAATTCCATACATTTGCACCGAAAAAATGTTCTGAAACGAACTTTTTTTCGGTGCAAATGTATGGAATTTCGTTTTCGGTGCCGTATGCGGAAACGTAGCTTAAGGCATTTTTTGATTAAAATAATTTTGAAACGTTTGAATTGTAGTTTTGAATACATTTAAAATGATTTGGATCAAAAAAAAATAAAATTTTACTCATTCAAGTGTGTCTTACTGGAAAATAAATGGCCGAATATTTAATAACTCAGATATAATTTAATTTAAAATTGGAGAACTTTCTAAGCAAATAAAGAAATAGTAATAGACTTATTTTAAATAGTGTAAAATCCGTTTTACTAGGAATAGTTGTGGATTATCAATGAAAGGAATCTTCAAAATGTTTACATAAAGAGACTAAACGCCCACCCATGTTTCAACAAGTTTTTTCCTTTTATTTTTGTGAAACCATTAAATCATCGATTTTTAACTCGTTCGAAATTGTTATTCACCAATTGACCTTTAAAATGTAACACTTAATTGTGTTGAGAGAAAATCTGAAAAAATATAAATCAATTACGAATTATAGTTAAAAAGGGTTGGTTGCACATGGTAAAAACAATTGTGCCACATACGAAATGTTTCTCAACACATGTAAATGAGTATTTGCCTTTTTCCTGTTACACATTCTCTCAAACATGTAGCAGTATTTAATAGCAAAAACAAAAAACAATAATGGATTATTTTTCTATTCGCATTGTAAAAACAAATTTTAAAAATACACTCAACTTTCACGTAATTCCTAGACAATGTCTACATATTATGAATATGTTTCTCGTAACGTTCAATCTAATTTAATGCTTACGGCAGAGAGCTAGTATGCCTTCCATAGGACGTTTGTATGTATAAACGAATAAATGTGTTCAGAGTCATTAATTTTCAATGATTCCAAAAATATGTGTCAGAGTTAAAAGACAGACAGACGGAAATTCGTATTTTGCTATTGTATATTTATTTGCTACGAATTGTGGCATGCTTTCGTCAAAAATATTCAAATTAGTTGTGCTTTACTTGCTGTCATTTCCCCACCCAGCTGAGGCGACAAACACAAAGTTGTTTTCTAACCTTATTATGTTTTTCGTAAAAGAATTTACATTTGTAATTTATTAGTTTATTTATTTTTGCAGCAGTCTTAGAATATACACTTTATACTTGTGTTACAAGACTTATTAACTGCCCAATTCACAACGAGTGCAAAGTAGGGGAATTTAAAAAAAAGAGAAAATAAATCTGTAATTTCTAAACGTATAGTCCGATTTTAATAAAAATTTCATTGGTATTACTAGTGGAAATTAAAGCCCTATTATATATTAATGTTTAGGAATTGTATCTTCTTTTCAAAAATTCGTTGAAGACATTATACAAAAACAAGGAAAAACGTTTTCAGTTGAGATTTTTGAGATCAAAATCGACTTTTTGCGAAAAAAAAAGACTGTTTTATTGTAGAAAATTCATTTCTGCGGTATCAGAAACCATGTTTGTTCTACGATTTTTTTGAAAATATACCGTTATTTTTATGTTAACCCCGAAAATCGCCTTTTTGACCCTTAATACCAACAGATTATGCTTGACAATGTTCCGCAAATTTATCCAGGAGTGTTAGGTCCACATTTTTTCTTAATGTACCAACATCCAACAAAGATAGCTATTTTTCTCAAATCATTCGAAATAAAAAATTAAAAATAAAAAATATTTGAGTTTTTTTTTTTGCAAAATCAAAAACTTTTTTACATTTTTTCAATTTCTCAAAAAAAGTCAAAAATTTTTTATTTTTAATTTTTTTTTCAAAAGATAGATGAAATAGCTATCTAAGCTATAACAAATTTTGCTAAGTGCAATAGGTAATAAGTTACATGGATGAGAAAAAACACCTGTTTGGCCAAAACGTAAAGTTTTGACTCCTTCTAACTCAGGAAGTTATTGACCGATCCTGTTGAAGAATTTTATATAAACTACTATCCAATTGAAATAACCTTGCTGCATATTTCATTCCGATCGCAAGACATCGGTTTTAACAATTTGTTCACTTCATATGAAATCCCCCATATAGGTACAGTAGACCGTAACTCAAAAAAAAATAATCCCCGTTTACCCCTAATATAAAGTATTTCTGCAAGACAGTTACGAAAAAATATTTTTTTAAATTTTTTGTTATATTTTTGTCATTTTCCTTCGGATCTTAATGTATGATATATCAATGTTTTTGTCCCGAGAAGACAAATGTTTTTCTCTAAGGTTAGCAAAAGTTTAGTGATTTCTAGCGAACTTTAATTTTCTAACTTACGGGGGTACACTAGGTTTGTAGGAACAGAGATCTGGTTTATAAATACTAGAACGGGATACTTAACGCCAATGGCTCTTAGAGCCGTTTAAAGATTTTTCAATTGTTATGATCTATTCACATCGCTATCATACATCAAGCTCGGTTCACCATGTGAAAAATCGAAAAATGATACAAATATGTTCGCTTGTTATACCCTTCACCTTCGTGAGAAGAGTATATATAAGTTTGTCATTCCGTTTGTAATTTCTACATTTTTCATTTCCGACGCTATATAGTGTTTATATTCTGGATCCTTATAGATAGCGGAATCGATTAAGCCATGTCCGTCTGTCTGTCTGTCGAAATCAATTTTCTGAAGACCCCAGATATCTTTGAGATCCAAATCTTCAATAATTCTGTCAGACATGCTTTCGAGAATTTTGCTATTTAAAATCAGCAAAACCGGTCCACAAATGGCTGAGATATGAGGAAAAAACCAAGACAACCTCGATTTTTGACCTATTTTTTTACCTATGTATATCTGGATTACTAAGACATTAATATAGACAATATCGATATCTAATGATAGATATTTCAAAGACATTTGCAACGACGTATATAAGACCATAGTAAATTGGACCTACAATGGGTCAAAATCGGAAAAAAAAATTTTAATACGAATTTTTTTTTTCACAAAAAAAATTGAAAAAACAAAAAAAAAATTTTTAAATTTAAAAAAAAGAAATTTTAAAATTTTAAAAAAAAAATTTAGAATTTAAAAAAAAAAAAATTAAAAAATTAAAAAAACAACTGGAAAAAAAATAAATTTTGTTTACCTAAAAATATTTAAAATGTTGAAGTATAATTTGGTGAAGGGTATATAAGATTCGGCACAGCCGAATATAGCAATCTTACTTGTTTTTTTTTAAATGGCACAAAAACGGCTTAAGAGTTTTGTTCGAAACTTTGCACACCGGTCAAGAATATATAAATTTTTTAGTTCCGCTTAACAATCCCATGCTTAGTTTCTGAGATATTCATTGCGAAATGCCAAAAAAGCCAAGAATTTTGCATTTTTTCAGTTTTTTTTTAAATTTTTTCTATTTGTGTCCGAACAAAACATTTTATCGTCAATCGGTTCGGAGGAATTTTAGATATTGAAGCTCCAAACTAGAACGAGTAATTTATGCATAAAAGACTTTATTCATTTTAGTGATATTTGAAATATAAAGTTGTGATTTTTCGATTTTCACATAATTTATGCAGCATTTTTTTTTCAGTTTACTTATAAATTTTTTATCTTCAACGAAAGATTGCTATTCCAGCTAAGTATCCCAGAATTCAGTTGAAAAATTAAAATCGCAAATACCATCCTACATTTCACACAACGTATAAATGAGAGAAACCCTAATGTCCGTTTGAGATAGCCGAACGTATACCCCAATGAATAGAAGTAATTTGGTATAAATATCTTTAAGTTGGAAAAAACTTTTTTTTGATATATTGCTAATTATACGATAACATATTTATTTATAAATGTTTTTGAATAAAATTTTACATTAGTATAGAATTTTTAGTTCAAAATGAAATTTTTGAAAAAAAGTTTGACGTTTGTCATTGCAAATCCAACAATTACCAAACAAACTTTTCAAAAATTCCAAAAAGTCGATTTTTTATATTTTTTGCAATTTTTAAGCGAGGAGAAAAATTTCCTTTCAAATAATTCAGAATATATGTATTCTACATACAATTTGACTTAGTATGTATTTTTAAGTTTTTTATAAATCCGGAATGAATTATCTCTTAAAAATTGAAATTGGAGCCTTGTAACCCCAGATATTTCATAAAATCTATTTTCAGAACTTAAATTAGATAAAACAATGCCTATATCCATTTTTTCAAAATTTTTTTATTTAATTTACTAAAGCGTAAGTAGAGGATTAGTTGTATTCATATTGAGTTTTTGGCCAACAAAGCACATGTTTTTAGCAATTTCCTTTTTTTTCTATAGCTTTTGCATGTTTGCTTTAGAATGTTAAAAAAAATTCTATTAAATTAATGATCAAGGTCGTTGTCAAAATTGACAGTTACAAGTTCAATTACTTTTAAACAAAATTGAAAATATTGATTTCTTGGCTCAAATTTAAATAAAATAAACCAAAAAAATTGTAAGTAAGAAGTTAAAGTAAATAATCAATATAAAGGAACTTTAACTGCCAAAGGACTACTGTCATTGCGTTTAATGATTATGTGGAAACGAATAACCCGGTTTTATTTCAAATGTAATGAATATTTTTATACTTTAATCATTCGAAAACAAATCAAACACATTCCGAAAGATTTTTTTTAATAAGTTATTAATAAAAGTAATGGATAAATATGTATCATATGCAATTGTGTGAATTTTAGTGAAACAGTATACATTAAAGTAACATTTATATTAAAGTATCTAATAACATTTAAAAACAAAATTTAATTTTCAAAAACATTAACATTATATATTTGCGCCATCTCTATGTCAAATGAATAACTTTCATGTTGACATTTTTCAGTTGCAAAAATCTAATTAGAATAAATCAGTGCAATAAAATTGCGTGCAAAAGAAATGCATCCGTTTCTAGTTGGAATGTGCAAGAGGAAGTGTTGTGAAAATGTGAGCGGCGAATATGTCTTAACACAGACAAAATCCACCCTTACAGATGTGAAAAGGGTGGGTCGATAATACCGTTCTTCGTTCAGTTTCAAGTCATCTGCATTGTTGCAGGACTTTATGAAACTATTTTCTTTGTGTGAGGATGTGTGAGTGAATAATCATATGTTGATAAGATAAAATGATACGTTGAATTGCAACATGTTGCAAAGGTTTTTCTACATATATAATAATGTTTATGAACGAGTATGTTATTATGAAGATAATTGTCTATGTTTTTATACATAAATAAAGGATATTTCACTAAGAGCTTCCTATCATTAAATTTAATAAAATAAAGTTTGAAGGGCCAATCGATTCCATTATGAATGGAATATAACATCGTGCAAATATCCGCAGCAGTATAACTAGTTGAAATGTCTCATTTCCATGACTATGGCGCTTAAATCAGGCTGAATTTGACCGCTATGCTTTGTAGCTTATGTCTCACGGGGACAAATCAGCCCTTCCATGTAAATTCTACTTCTTTTTTGCATCTTTGGAGTTCATATTTTGAGAAATTTCCAAAAATTTGGGAATATTCATGCTAAAGGAATTTTTAGAAGTAGCAGCCCGATTTGAGGTTTTCCTTTCCAAAAATAGAAAAGTAAGAGTTATCTTCAAAAATATTTTTTTAATTATGTTTTTTGTTTGTTTTTATTCTAACCTTACGAAATGAGGTTCAAATAATGGTAAAGGGGTGCAAAATTGTTCATTAAGTATTTTTTTCGAATTCCCATAAAATTTTTTAACTAAAATTTCAATTGTTAATTTTAGTTGTTTAATGCAATTTTTTGTCATTTTATTATTAATGCATTTTAAATTACACAGGGCAACACACAAATATGGTCTAAATAGTAAATTCTATGGAGAGGTTTTTTTTTAAAAAAATGTTTAAGTAAAATTGTGAATTTTTTTAGACGTCACTCCACATAAACTTCGAATTAATTCACAATTAAGTGAACTCGCCCATTTTCACATAATTTTATGTGCTTATTTTGAGCTTGTTTCGTTATTGTACAAAAACAAAACACATGTAAAATTTCCGCTCAAAGTAAGCAAATGAATTTTTGTGAACATGAGCGAATTCACTTAATTGTGAATAAATTCGAAAAAAATCCATCGATTTTTATGATCGCTATATCATTTTGTTCCTATTATATGTGTCTTTACGATAAAGTCATAAATATGAACAATTTCTACCGTTTCTAAAACAAAAAATTTGCTATTTTCACGTAAAAAATATATTTTTTGCTTCAATTTGTTATTATAACTCCGAAACTACTGATCCGATTGAAACGCAATATATAAACGGATTAAAGGTAAATCCCAACTTTTCTAAGTTTATTTTAATAACATCGTACTAACCATTTTTGAGTCATCATTAATTATGTGGAGAACAAAAATTTATATAACAAAATTTATAATTTTACTTAAAAATTTTTAAAATAAAAATTCGCATAAAATGTTTCCTATCCAAGCAAAAGTCTAGAAATTTGGTGCATACAAAGAAAGAACGCATGCCGAGTTTCAATTAAATTGGCCACACCCACCGACCATGAAATCCAAACATAGATCAGAATTATTTTGATATTTCGTTTATCATTCGACAAAAAATTTTAAGTTTTCATCCTGTTCCGAAAACTTCCGAAAACTATATTTCTCTACAAAACCGCATCATTTGATTTTTGAAATGGAGTGGTCGAAAAATAGAGGTTTTGCCACCAAAATCCGTTTGTGTGCACGGCCGAAACCCTACAAAGCAAGAAGTCTTTACTGAGCTTAGCTGGTTTTTATATACCCCAAAATACATCCGATTTGGGATTTTATAACCCCAAAGGAATTTTTATCAATTCTGGCATTAATAAAGGCAGTGCTATTTGAATTTTGGTCAAACAATTTAAAAATTAAGGAATTATTTGCGGGTTTAGTTCGCCAGAAAAAGTTGCCGAAACCATAACACTGCCTTTTATCAAAATTGCATTTAGATAATTGAATCTAATTCGACTCCAAATCATACCAATAACATTTTTTTCTTCAGATGAACAAAAATTAATTTTGACGGATGAAGTCATGCTATATGCATGATTTCAGCTGCAGATTAGATTGTCGAATCGCTATTTCAATGTAGGGAGTGTTATGGTTTTTGCAAGTTTTTCTGCTTTTGTAAAAACAAGGATATGTTTTGTTCCAATAAGATATAATTTAATATCTGTTTTAATTTTTTCAAAAGCTGAAGAAAATTATTTTTTTCCCGCATTTCCAAAATTCAGAGCCGAATGGTAAAATATAAATAAGTTTTAATACATTAAGGGCCATTATTACAACTTTCCGTTATAGTTAAAGTTACCTTTAAGGGTAGCTTTTTCTATTGCTTAAAGTTTTTTTTTTTTTTTTTTTTTTCATAATTTATTTATTGTATCTTCATTATTTAATGAACTAACAATAAGTGGTTCAAATCTTATATCTAATATTATTATTTAATTAGTCCAGCCAGTGCCGGACGAAAAAATTTTGTGTTCATGGTTGTTTTGGTTAAATTGGCATTCTTCCTTCTAGATTAGGTCTGTTGTGTCCCTCCTTCTTAATCGAGTGTGGCCACGGTTATCTAATATGTTGCGGGCCAGCGGGTTTGGGTGAACTTCAAGTTTTTTTTAAATATTTTTGTACGTTTTTCGAGATTTCAGTTTTTACAATGGGCACGTTTAGATCTTTGTGTATATTCGCGTTTTTGATATACCAGGGGGCAGCTATGATCATTCTCAGAAACTTGTTTTGGCGTCTTTGGATTTTTTCTACATTTGACGCTGAGGCCGTGCCCCATAACTGTATGCCATAACACCATATTGGTTTTATGATCATGTTATAAAGTAGAAGTTTACAATCTAAACTAAGCGTGGAGTTTCTGCCAATAAGCCAATTAATTTGAATTGATTTCAATTTCACTTGAGTCAACTTTGCATCTATATGACTTTTCCATGTAAGGCGACGATCGAGATGTTGAATTATTATTTGGTTATTGATATGAATAGGGGGGCATGATTCTCTACGCAATGTAAATGTAATGTGTGTACATTTTTGCTCGTTGACTTTAATTTTCCATTGTTTTAACCATTTTTCTAATTCAAATATGTGGTTTTGTAAGTAACGAGACGCTTCTTGAGGGTTTTCATGGATGCTTAGAATAGCAGTATCATCAGCAAATGTTGATGTAAGAGTGCGATTGTTAGTTGGCATATCAGACGAATACATCAAATATAAAAAAGGTCCCAGGATACTGCCTTGGGGGACTCCAGCTTCAATGGGTTGTGCAGTACTTAAAAAGTTTCCCTCTTTAACCTTAAATGTTCGACCAGTTAAATAGCTTTCCAACAGCTTATGTGTGTTTGCCGGTAAATTTTGACTCAATTTGTATATTAATCCAGCATACCATACCTTATCAAAGTTTAAAGTTACTTAACGATAACGGCAAGTTGTAATAATGGCCCTAAAAATTAAGAAACCGATGTAAATTTTATGGGATAACAGTTTGAAACATGTTCCAAGCATGACATTATGCTATGGTTAATTTTTCCAAAAATTTCTTTTAAAAAAAAGTAAATGTTCCATATAATGTGCCATAATCAGCAATTTTGCGAATTTTTTTATTGTTTGCAAAATTAACCATTAAAATACATACGAAATCCGAATGTCTACAACAAAACAACTTTTACTATTAAAATTTGAGAAGGCGTGACCTTGATTATGTAAAAATGAACTAAAACGAACAATTTGACTTGCTGTGAAAATGTTTCCCATAAAAAAAATCAAAAGACAAGACACAGCATACTAAAGTGAAGAAAAAAGAGTCATGTTAAAACTCATTATCTACATCCAATTAAACCAACCATGTATCGATGTGCAAGTGACAGTTTGACAATGGGAAATTAACCCAGTTACTAGGCCAGTCGATGCAAGTTAAAGGGAATGAAACAAGTAAAAGTCATTAGTATTCAATGTGACCAAACAAAAGGCGTACAAGTGATTTCCACATTGTTTACACGCATAAAGTTGGGAAAGGATTCGCCATGGACACACAGCAAGATCAATAATGACTTGAAATTAAAATGGACTCTTTCCTTTTCTTACATATTTCGCATTTAGTTTTGCATGTGCTACGAGTAACTTGTACGGAAATTTGCAAAAATATAACAAAAGACAAGTAGATCAGCATACGAAATCACAATTACAATAAAACGTAAGACAGCAGGTAGACAGCGGGACATTTAATTGTCACCCAAGAAAGGATGTGTAATTATAGGGCGTTAGAGAAGGAGATTACATTAAAGGATTTGGCAAATGTTTAAATGAATAAAGAAACGAAGACAATTTTGCAAATATTTAAATTTCAACTACATAGTATTGATTTCTAAAGAATTTAACCTTGAAAGCTTAAAGCCAACAAAAAGAGTTATTTACTTGTTTGATTGCTTGTTCGGAACGAAGTTTGACTATGAAAAACTATGAAAGAAGGACCTTGTAGAAATTTAATTTATTTATTTTCCTCAATGTGATGTTTAAACAGCTGCCTGTTTTTTTGCTGCAAAAATGTTTAATTAATTACTAGAAAACTGTTACACAGATGCTAAAAATTATTTAAAACTCAACACAAAAAAATAACAAAAAATCTAAAAAACATACAAATACACACGAATGCATTCAAACAGTCACACACACTCTCTCTTCGTCACACAGAGTACATACACCCAGTTTTTAGACAGATCTGTCAGTCAAGTCAACAAATGTCAAGGTGAAAATTTATCAAATTCTCTAAAAACGAAAACCAACATAAACAGTAACAACAAAAAATATATCAAATGTAAGCCAAAGCCGAAAAACTCTGTATATTTTATAAAGTCTTTCGAAATAAGGGAAACAAACAGCACTTTTTTGTTAAGGAAAATTAAATTTTAGACATAAATACACACACAAAACACACTCACACACATGCATAAAAAGCAACAAATTGTTTTAAACTTTAGTTTTTCATATAACTGAAAAAAATATTTCTTTTCCAGTCAACGAAAATTAGCTTAAGGATTTTTTAACAATTTAAATTTTTAGTTTTGTTACATCTTTTCAGCTTTTTTGTCTTTAATGTTTTCCATAACGTGTGGATGGAAAAACAGAGGAAAAATCCCCATAGGGTGGAGTTAGGGTACCTCTGTTACACTTATAAAACTCATATATTTTAACAAGAAACATAGATACACAAATATACCCACACTCATACATATTTACTCACTGAAATGTTTACTACATTCACTTTTATACAAAAAAAAGATACAAAGAGATTCATTATTACTCGTATCATTGTTAGTTGTTGTTGCTGATGTTCATCATATACAAACTACTATTTGTATCCCAGAAATATTGAGGGGGTGGGTGGATTTATCAGCCCACAGTTCGGAGCATCCACTCTACTACCACCCTCCCTTAAGTACATCAATCATTATATACTCGTAAAATACCATGCACGTGTGACATGCGCATATACTCCATCCGACAGGATGTTGCTGTTTTAGATAATGGACCATTTGTTAAAGTGAGAAGACTATATGAGGGCTTCAAAGTGCTCTTTAAAAAAATATACTGCATATCCTAGAAAGATATAGTATGTATTTACTTGGACTTGTATGAAAGCTTTTTTAGCATGAAAAGCTTTAAATAAAAAATTCTAAACTTATACACCTAGAGAAGTCTTAACAAATTTCCAAATCCAGTCGCCAATTTATAGTTTTATATGGAAAATATAGAAAATGAAAACAAATTTTTTTATATTTTGTTTCTGTTTTCACAAAACTATTATTTGGCGCCAGAATTTATTAAAGTAAGGCTTAGTAAAATACTGTTGATCAAGTAAGAACCCAGCAAAACATATTCTGGATTTGGAAGCAATAAATATGATTACTGCATCTTCTACTGCTACATTAATTGCATCCTAAAATTATTGCCTTACAAAAATGATTTTGGAAGGCATACATTAAGCTATTCGTATAGGTGGTGAAGAACTTAGAAAAAATCAGCGCTTCTTGTTAGGCAATCACTGGGTCTGTAAGATTTTATTGCTTCTCAGCAGCTCTAAAATCTATGTGCACAATTGTTTGCACATATTTAATTCGATGAAATCAGGTTAATTTTAAAGCTGTGAAATATGCTTATTTTGGATTCCTTATGCAGAGCCTCTACGCGAGGAATCCCATATAAAAATCATGTAATCTTTCATGCGAAGTGGTAGCAGTATACAAGTGCTTTCTGCCTTGCAAACCTGATTCCGAGGAAGCACCATTTTTTGCTGGGAAAGTATGATCGGCCAAGCCCGACCATATAATACCCTACAGTAAGTCAATGAGCAAAAACATTTTTCTTTTAAAATATCAATAATTTATATTCGTGAATGATTTTCGGAAGTGGGCTTTATATGGGAACTATGACCAATTTTAGACCGATCTTCATGGTGATCGATTAGGTCGTGTGATTTATGTCTATATGAAAGTTATTTATGTTGAATTTTGTATGTATACCAACATTTTTAAGAGATTTATGCACGTTAAAGTGATTTTCGGAAGCGGGTCTATATGGGAGCTATGACTAATTATGGACCGATCATAACAAAATTTGGTGGAGATATATATATAAATTAAACATTTATGAGCGATAAAGTTCAATTTCGGGACGACATTTTTATGGCGGCTAGGTGAAATAATGGACCGATTTCAGTCAGTTTCAATAGGCTTGGTCCTTGGACCGAAAAAATTATATATACCAAATTTGATCGAAATATCTTCAAAATTTCGTACTTTGCGCACAAGGGTTATATGGTCGGGTTATAAGCCAACCAGCTAGTCAGACGGACGGACATCGTTTAGTCGACTCAGAAAGTGATTCTAAGACGATCGGTATACTTTAAGGTGGGTGTTAGACCAATATTTGTGGGCGTTACAAACATCTGCACAAACGCATTATACCCTCCCCACTATGGTGGTATAGGGTATAAATAGGAAGCGTATGTAAGTTTTCCAAACGCCCCTATGGGCCCACAACCATAGAGAAAACACATAGAGCGGAAACTCTCCTGTCAAAGACCTAACTCAGTTGTCAAAAACCTAAGTGGTGAGAATGTATTAGTAAAAAATACTATGTGAAAACAAAAACAACACTCGTATGTGTAACTTTTTTGAGTAATTTTTTCGAGTTTCCGCTCTATGTTCTCTATGCCCACAACCTGTATTAATATATTCATGAGAATTTGGTATTGAAAATAAATAAATCGATTCTAATGATTGAGAAATTTTCCACAATATTTTCGGGCTTATTTCGTATACTATGTTCTGTACATAGGCAATAAATAGCTTAAATAGTTCAAATACATTTCTAGTAAAAATATAGTAAAAATAATAAAATAATAGAAAAATAAAAATATTCTCATAAATTCAAAAAATTCAATAAATACACATAGATTGGAAACTTGCTGTCATAGACTAACTAAGTTGTTAAAAACCTATGTGGTGATAATGCATTAGTAAAAACAAAACTTCCCTACAAATAATATTGGACTAGGTGATCCATTTTAGATGAAATGGAGTAATAATGGACTAATTACAACATACTACAAGAGTTTACAGTCAAACGACACATTTTCATGTTTACAGGATTTCAAAACTAATCCACAGGAGGGATCCTAGGAGTAGTTGGGGATCATAATAAATATGCGGGCATCCAATTCTATTTTAAGTGTCTCATTTTAAATAAAAGAAATACAAATAAATAACCCTTTATTCATAAAATTTTAGTTATTTCGTAGGAATTTTAAAAGTAATACATTAAACCTTACGGGATTTGACTAGGGTTTTTATCCCGGGAATTCCCGGTACAAATTTCCCGGGAATTTTGCCAATTTTTCACTATCCGATTCCCGGGATTTTTAGTCGGGAATCCCGAGAATTAAAAACTGACGAAAATACATAGAAAACAAGTTAGAACTCTGTTTTTTTCACCAAGAAACAGTGAAATAATATACCACTTATCATAATTATTTATTTAGGGTTTTTCGTATGAAAATTTTATAAGAGAATTCATTATTTATAGAATTTATTTCTAATTGAATCATTCTAATTTCTTTAAATTTCTTCTTCAAATCCATAACAAAATAGCTTCAAAAATGTATTAAATGATGAAATTTATCTTCAATTAAAATCTAGTACAAAAAGGTTTAAGATAATTTGTTCAATTAATTTTGTAAATGCTTTGATTTAATAAATTCTGTTATTAATTAACTGTAAAATTAATTCAGTTTAAACAAAGGCTTTAGGAAAAAGGATTTATGGAATGAATGGCTGACATTTTTTAATTACGGATTAAGATTTTAGTGAATTAAGCTCAAATTTTATTAATTAATTCGAAGCTCTGATATTTAATAATTATAACACTTAGTTTTTATATGAAATTTGGCTATAATATTCCTAATTTACCGTATCATTATATATTTCGGGAATAGCCGGGTACCCGGGAATGTAGAAAAAATTTTCCGATTCCCGGGAATCAAAAAAGGTCGGGAAATTAAAAACCCTAGATTTGACCTATAAAAAGGTGGAATAATGGCTGATATATTTTTATCTGTAAAATTGAAACTAAATTGTATTTGTATAATACATAGTTCAGGCTCGGATCCAGAGTTGGTGAAATAGGAATTAAAAAAACTCAAATATTTTGGATATAAACAAATTTAAAAAAAGAAAAATGAAGAACTAATTTTAATTTTATGAATTATAAAATTATGTATGTATCCGAGAATGGAATGGGACGTTCGGAACTTATAAATATGACAGTTATTGGCAATAGTTTACCCACCAGAGGAAGCATAAGGCTCCAGAAATAAAGATTTTTAACATTACAGGAAACGCTATAATTGCAAATGAATTCGGAAAAAGTCAAATGAAGACATTTAATAGATTTCTTCGATTTAATAAATTTTCCAAATTCCAGATGAAGAAGTAGTTAAAAATAAAAATTAAACCACTAAACTTACAGTTTTCATTTTTTTATTTGATTGAAATTATTATTACAATTTACAAAAAATATTATTTTTACAGTTCTAATCAATAGTGATGTATTTATGAACCTTTTCCGGAAACCCTTCCATTAAGGCTTTTATTGAGCTTTCTGTCACTTTGTTCGAACTGGTAATCCATCTCCGTTTAAAACCTAGTACAATTTTGGACACCTTTTTTGGGCAGGATCCCAATATCTCTCCACTGGCCTTAGCTCCAGGCAGTGTCAAGAATTTTCCTCTCTTGGTACAAATAACACATTCAGACCTTGCTTACCATAGTGACAGGATGCCAAATCAGGCCAAAAATAAGTGGATACATTAAGAAGTCTTATGAATGGAAGCATCATCTTTTGTAAACATTCCATGATGTAAATTTCGGTATTTATAGAGCCGTTTGTAACAAATCTTTGGCTTCTTTTGCCGCAACTACATATTGCTTGCCATGCCAAAAACTTTTTGGTAAAATTTTCTGCTTTTGGGTCCTAAACTTTTCTACAACATTCCCTGGAGCATCAGTGACATAAAAATATTAACCCGGAAGCAGGTATAGTTTTTGTATAAAATTTGACTTCAATTTTCATGCTCGGTCTTTGGCCTCTAAATTTTTAGCAGAGTTCCTGTCATGAAATTTTTGAGCCTTGTATGCTTTTAAACATGCATTGGCTTTAACTTTTCTACCGGATATATTTTGAGCTCTATTGAAAATGCTTTCTATTTGTTGGCTTTAGAAACATCATGTGCACCATTCCTTTTACCTGAACCAGGTTTTCTATTAACGGACAAATTCTCCCGATACTGTTTAATAAAATTGGAATCAGTTTGACGGCAGACCTTTTATTATTTGGCCAACTTTTTTGTAGGACCAAGTTGGGTTGTGTGGAAAATATTTAATAATTTAGTACGCAATTTTTTCTGGTCGCTCATTTTAATCAGACATAATAACTGACATGCTTTACAAAGGTAACTTGATCAAAAAAAAAAATCAAAATAATACTTGGATTAAAAGTTTTAATAAAAAACGTGTGTTAAGGTTTTTTCGATCTCAGTCCTTATAGCCTAAAGGTAGAGTCACACATGACAAATATTTGACGAAAAAGACGTAACCACTAAATAAAATATATTTTAATTCTTTTATTTATTACAAAAACTTATTTTACTTTGGATGATTCAAAACAAAAAATTTTGTTTTATTTTATTTGATGCTGTTTGATCTTACAAAACAATTGTAAGAGTAAATACGTCAAACAAATTTGTGCTAAAAATAGTGGTTACGCTTTTCTGTGCAAATATTTGCCATGTGCATTATCGGCTAATTTGGAATTCTTAATAAAAAGTGGTAGCTCATTGACATTAGGAATAATACTGAATGCAAATGACTATCTTAAGGGACATCGGGTATAATGTGAATAGTTTTCGACATACTGGTTTCTGATTTTAACATAAATATGTGAACATCCATTAAAGCAATACGGGAAAAAAAAGTTTGTCTAATTTCTACAGTATAGATAAATTTACCTTATGAAATACATTTAAGAAATTTATGTAGTCAGTATCAGTTTGAAGTCCGCAATAAAATGAAGATATCACTGGAGTTGTAAATTCAATTAGAATTGATTCACACCCATTTCTAAACACATACAGCAATGAGGATAGAAAAGATGTACATGATGTGACAGGATTTCGTTCACTATTTTTTCAAAAAGAGTTATATATGATATATATAAATAGGTTATAAGTTAAATATGTAAAAAGTCCACAACTACGTTAGAGTTTTAGAAGAAAAAAATGGTAAATAAAACGTGTATACAATTTTTTGCACTTAATGTCTTTGGTCATATTTGACCCTGATCAAAAATCTAGAATTTTTGTTACGCACAATTAAGTTAAATGTTTTCAGAGCTTTGGTAGCAATACAATATATCTTTGATTGCTCTAATATACATATATCTGTCTCTTTTCATCATACTTGCTGAACATTAAACTTGAATGAAAACTGGAATTCCAAAGCTAAATACCAAAGCTATATTTTTCTTATCCCTCATAAGGTCTTCGGGTCAAATTTGACCCATTTTGAAATTAACATTGAATTTTTGCCAAAAGTGAGTGGTTGATATTTTATGACTTCATTTAATTTTAAATGTCAACAATTACGTTAAAAAAAATATGTATCTATTTTCTATTTGGGTCAAATTTGATACGAAGATCGTTACACATCAGTAAATTTGAAGACCCTATGGAAGGTTAATGAACAAATGGGATTTAGGATTATTTCTGAAATTAATTTTGAATTTGAAAATAAATGTTTTAAACAGGGACCCGAAATAACTGTTATTTTTTTTTAAATAAGCAATTGGTTATAGAAAAAATAACTGCAAAAAAATAGGTCCCGTAATAACAATTAAAAATAACTCAAAAAAATTTTAGTCTATGATAACCATTATGAAAAATTTAAATTTTTTTAGGTCTTTAATAACCATTATGAAAGATTTTTATTTTTTTTGGTCTTCAATAATCATAATGAAAGATTTTTATTTATTTCGGTCACTGATAACCATTATGAAAGATTTTTATTTTTTTGGTCTTCAATAACCATTATGAATGATTTTTATTTTTTTGGTCTTTGATAACCATTATAAAAAAATTTTATTTTTTTGGTCTTCGATAGACTACAGCCATTACAAATATTTATACCCTACACCACCATAGTGATATAGCGTATAGTGCCCCAAGGACGAAGTCTATTGAATTTGGTTAAAATCGGTCTATTATTTCTCCTAGCCCCCAAACGATTGTCCTATCTGAAAATAAATAATCCCTCATAAATATCTTAGTTATATAGATATCCAAACCAAATTCAGCACAAATAAGTTTTATATAAGCCGAACTCTCACTACTAAATTTTGTGACGATTGGTCCATAATTAGTCATAGCTCCCGTACAAGGCCCACTTCCGAAAAGCATTTTAACGAGTATAGATTTCTTAAAAAAGTTGGTATTCAAATAAAATTTAGCACAAATAACTTTCATATATGTATACAGAAGACATGTCACTTAATTTTATGCCGATTGGTCCATAATTAGTCATAGCTGTCACATATTGCACATTTTAAAAGAAAACTGTTTATAATCATAAATATTCTTGATTCTTATGAAATTCTGAACCAATTTATCTTTCTCTGTCTATTTTAAATTACATGAAAACTAGGTCCATGCGACCAAAAAACTTTGTTGGTACTCATAATGTTTACGGAAGACCAAAAAAAATAAAAATCTTTAATAATAGTTATCAAAGACCTAAACAAATTAAAATATTTTATAATGGTTATTGAAGACCAAAAAAAATAAAAATCTTTTATAATGGTTATTAAAGACCTAAAAAAATAAAAATCTTTCATAATGGTTATTGAAGACCAAATGAAATAAAAATCGTTTATAATGGTTACCAAAGACCAAAATAATATTGGTTATTTTTAACTGTTATTCAGGGACCATTTTTCAAAAATTCTTGATAAACAATTATTTCAGGATTTTTTCGAATATTGGTTATAACAGTTATGTCCCTGGTAATCTGCTTATTTAAAAAAAGTAAAAAAAAAACTTTGAAAATCTCCAAGAACAATGCCCTGAAGATGTTTTTTTATTAAATGCCATCAAATGAAATGAAGCCAACAACAGATTGTATAACCTCTAGTAAATATTTTGTTATATTTTAAAGTTTTTAAAAGTACTTGTTTTGCTTATAAAATATTTTTAATAGCTATGTATTATTAAAATGAATTAATTTTTCACAGTGTACCTACTGTATGTTGCTTCAAAATACACAATTTTCCATAGCATTTACAACTCGAATATTTAAATATGCAAATGTAAGACTTTAATTCAATTTTCTAATGATTAAAGTAGATTTTTGTAATTATGCAGCAACGCTTGTTAAATATTTCGAAAGTAAAATGGCGTTTAAAATTTTGTTCAAATAAAATCGCTGGCTTAAATAATTCCAAACAAAATGTAATGTAAATATGTATTTCAATTTATAAACAAGCAGAATTCATATTTATTTTTGGCTAAATCTAACTCAGCTGTTGTTTATCATGGCAACATATTTGTGTAAAGACGAGGAAGTATTCGTAGTAACGTTGTAACAAGTGTTGTAAATGTTTAATGTCATTAGTTTGGTTTAGTTTTACATTTTATGTTTTTTTTTTTTGATAATTTAAAAATATGCGAATATGAAAATAGATACAAAACCCACAGAATGAATAAAGCTACATTGAAGACAGACAGACGGACGGATAGATATTTAACTAAGTATGAGTACATAGTCTGGTGTGGTGTGGTAAACAGTTGCAAACATATTTCGATATGAAAAATAAAATAAAAAAACTGATGTAGATATTTGTTATAATGTACTTTAAAATAATTTAATACTCGTCTCGTGTTGAGTCTTCTTTTACATAAACTTATTTATATTATAGTATCTGTGTATATAATAAAGTATATACATACGTATGTATGCAATTGTAGTTGTGTATATATGAATGAGAATGTATCTTTTTGCTGCATGACAGCTGACAAGCGTTTATCATCATCAAATCGAGATGAAGATTAAGAAATAAATACAAAACAACAACAATATTAACATCAAACGAATAAAAAAGACAGTAGAATACACTATAGAAATTGCGTGTTTCTGTAGATACATGTTTGATGTTTTATTTGTATCTGTGTATTTCATATACTCGTACCATCATTATTAAAACATTTTTATACCAATACACAAACGTACTCGTAAAATAAAAACTACAGATATAAATAAAAATTGTGTCGATAAGATTTTTAACAACAATGTTTAAATTATTTTTTCTTCATTTTTTTATTTGTTATTTATATTTACAAATAAAAAATAATTAATTTTAAACTGCATTTTTGTTGCATGTTTTCAAATTTAAACAAACCAAAAAAAAAAAAAACGTTAAACCCAACTAAAACTTAAGAAAAATTACTTAACACACTCTCGAAATAAAAACAACGAAATAAAAGAATAAATTAACAAAATCTTTAAAATGCATTTAAATACGAAACCAAATACAAGTCAAGTATTTAAGAAAAAATAAATAAAAATGAAAAACCCAACAAGAAAAAGAAATACTAGTAGCTAACAACTCGATTTCAGTAAATTATTTTAAATTGTCTTTTAATGTAAATTAATTTTTCATATGACTTGAGATTTTGTTATTGCTGTTGTTGTTGTTATTATTGTTAAAACTGCTGCTGCTGCTGTTGTTGATTTATTTATATTGTATGTTGCCTTAGTGATGTTGCTGCTGCTGTTGAAGCCATTGATGTTGATGTTTGTTTTAATACAACCGCCACTGCATGTTCGTTACTTTTTCTTAAAGTTGAAAACATGTTAAATGTCTGCATACGACGTTTGTCTTTAAAAATGTCCAGAGTGGTTGTCAAAGTACTAAATTTAAATACCATTAAATTGTTAAGGGCCTTTTGCATATATTTCAACTCAATTTGTTCTTAAAACGGGCTCAACGCCTTTTCTTATAAAATGATAAGTACTATTTCATTCAATCAATGGTATTAATATAAATATGTTTATGAAAATGTTGTAACTCTGTTTAGAATCACTGCGCAAATAACCACAGCTGCCCAGTATTCGTACGTGTTAGGCGAATGGCAAAGGTAAGAGGACTTCATTCTATATGTTCAATATCAGGCTTCAAATCTTTAAAGTCTTTCAATAAATGCTTCTTCAAGTGCACTATATAATTAGATATAACATAAATGTCCCTTTATTTTCTCTATTAAGAATATAGTTCAAACCATGAAGTGTTTCACATGCAGAATATGTTCCAACGTTCAAAGTTGTATCAATGCATGGTCGGTTTAGTGTGACTTTTGGTATATAACTGGAACATTGATCATTTGATTTAAATCGGATAATATTAAGAATTATCACTCTAAAAAGTTATTAAACATTTCCAGGATCTTTATGAATCCAAGGTAAAATGCTAGAAAATATTTTTCTAATTTCTGAAATGATTTAATGTAAAATTAATTTCAGCTTCCTAAGAAGCTCTGATATGACTATGATCCCATCCATCCCAAAATATAATATTTTATTATACGTTTTTTTTAAATAACAGTTTCAAACATCTAAAAACAAATTCCAAATAAGAATTAGTTCCATTTCATTAAAAATGCTCCCGTATCTGTGATTTTAACGTTAAGAATTTTTGGCACTAATTTAGTCAATACCATTATTTTTTACTGTTGGTAAATTTTAATAACCAAATTCAGAATATTATTACAAAATTAATAGATAATATATACTGAAGATTTCAGAGAAAGCAGTAAATATTAACATTTACGATTTTTCATTTAAATGTTTTGTGGATTTTGAAAACAAAATTTTAGAAAAATATTGAACTAGGCTTAGAATCAAATGTACGACCAATTTTGACCCCAAGCTTATAAAATGATTAATTTGTTTTATTTTATTTTTTAAAACCCATATAAAAACCATTCAATCTGAGATTGTTTTAAAGTGTTTTTAAAAATTTGTTTTATTTTGGGCACATTACAAATGAGTTAATTTTTAAATTTAATCTTACACAATATTTAGTTGAAGTTTCATAAAAATCATATAAATTTTTATGAAAAATACCATTGACATCTGGTGAGATATTGATATAATTATATTTGGAACTTAATTTTTATACCCTACACCACCATAGTGGGGAGGGTATTATGCGTTTGTGCAGATGTTTGTAACGCCCAAAAATATTAGTCTAAAACCCACCTTTAATACCGATCGACGAAAAATCACTTTCTGAGTCGATGTCCGTTTTTTCATAGATTTTTAAATTTTCAATGAAAAAACTGTTTTTTGAGAATGTGTTTTTTCTTTTCATCATAAAAAATATAACAAAGAAATGAAAGACAAACAAATATTTCAAAATTTTTTCATTAAATTTTATTTGTTGGAAAATAAATAAAAATAATTTAATTTATTTGGCAGAAAGTTGATATAGAAGCGATGTTTTCAAACTTGGTACCACATCAAATAATTGACTTGAAACGCAAATATCGTTTCGTTTAATAAAATATCAAATTAAGCAAAGGAAAATTAATACAAAATAAGGGCAATAATGTTTCATAAATTTTTGCTGAATTTCAGGCCTAAAATGTCCTTAAATGGCCTTAAAATGTTAACAAAAATATTTCTGAATTATACGCATAATTTGTGTTTGAATTTTTGAAAAATAGAACTTTGTATAGAGAGTAATTGTCACCAATATCTGATATATGTTGGCTAACTTCAATTGATATATATTGGGTCATTTGACATGTATGTATGTAGTATTTGTAGTACATAGAAATGTCAGATGGTTACTTTATAAAACTTAGCTAATCTAGCGTGATGTCAATTGGCACTTAAGTGTCTCCAAGTAATCAATAATGTAATCTAGAGAGTAATTCGTACAAATCACTTTAGTGTATCTATGTAAACTAAAGTGTAGACCCTTCAGAAGTTTACTAGAAGTAATCTATTGGAGAGTTGTCATGGAGAGGTTTTATGACTGTTTATGTGAAGACTTTTTAAGTGACTATTTGACAATTAGCTTCCGCTTGCACCCATACATGTTAAACTCAATAGTTATGTAACCATCTATGTAGCTAGAAAGGTAACTGGCTCTATGTAACCGGTATGTGAATCCAATGCATTTACTGCTTTAGATTAGCTATCGGACAGTTTCATTGTAATCCAAAACGGTCAAATAACACCCTGCTTAGGACATGTACGTATTAAAATAACTAGCCACGTAGCTAGTTATGTAACTACTTATAGGTAAAATCACTAGCATCATAATCCTAAGAAAAGTGTATGTTATTGAGACATAATCGCGATTTACACATTTTTGATAACACATTTGAATTTATACATTTATTAACCAATGGATGTATTTGTACCCTGCTGATGTCTGTAACGTACTAAAATATTGTCAATCTGCTCAGGATCACTTTCTGAGTCGATTGTACAAGCTTTCCTATTGCCCCAAGGTCGGAGGCTATTGGATTTGTTTAGAATCAGTCCATTATTTCTCCTAGCCCCCATAAGTTAGGTTAGGTTCCATGGGTAGCCACTCTTCAAGAAGCTCACTTGGGTCCATTCAAAACTGATCCCGTTGTGATACCCAAGGTGTAAACAGCTTGGTATTAATTATACGTCCGTTATTTCCAGGCTAAACCAACCAGATTCTCTGATGAAAGAGTAGATTCGTCTAAGACTCATCCTTGATAGCTCATCTAAGCATGAAAGGAAGGGTAATCCAAGGATGCGTTCCCTCAGGTTTATCAGAGCCGGACATTGGCAGAATAGGTGTGACACCGTCTCATCTTCTTCTTCATTGTGGCAGCTTCTACAGTAGTCATTAGGCCCAATCTCCTAGCATGTGTCCCAATTATACACTGACCTGTAATGAAGGAGACAATTATCCTTATTTGCTCACGACGAAATTCCATAAGTAGATTCGTCCTGCTGGCATCATATACAGGCCAAGTAGACCTTGTTATAACACAGGTAGACTCATTGGTCCACCTGCTTTGTGCAGATTCATAAAGTATCTGCTGAACAGTCATCTTGCAACTAACTAGGGTCCTAGCCCCCATACGATTGCCCTATCTGAAAATAGTTAAGCTTTCATAAATATCTTATTTATATTTATATCCAAATCAATCAGCACAAATGAGTTTTATATAAGCTTAACTCGCACCACCAAATTTTGTGATGATCGGTCCATAATTAGTCATAGCTACCATATAAGACCGACTTCTGAAAAACATTTTAAAAGAAGCTGTTCTTATCTGTGTAGGCTACGACTATACTTTCTTACTTATTTTAATTTCCTTAACAATATACAATAACATATAGTGGGTAGCGAAATATCTACAATTAATATTTTTTATTAATTGTAGAAATTACTATTTAAAATAGTAATTTCTAAATGACTCCGAAGAGTATGTTACTGAATATTATCAAAATCGGAAGATGCAAGGTCAATTTGTTTCTGATGTCTGATGAAATTCATGATATACTCGCATCTACGTCTAGAAATGTTCAATTGATAAAATCAAATTTTTCAATTAGCTTATTGTTTCTTATTATGGGCCCTGTTATATTTGGAGCCCCAACACATTATGCCACGATCTAGTGTTACCCAACCATCAAATATAAATTAAATACATATGAATGTATGTATACAGTGGTGGCCAGGAATTTAAGACAAAAATTGTTTGCTAAATTCCACGTGATTGTCAATTATTTTTTCAAATATTTCCACAAATATGTATGCATGAGGACTGTTTTAACATACAAGTGTGTTTTATTCGACTGTGTCAATTCATACATATTCACCACGAACACATAAAATTTTTCTACAACTTGACGAAAAAAAATTTTTTTTAAATAAACATATTTTCTCACATTTATATCATTATATTTTTATTATTATAAAATATTCGGACCAAATTTCGTATTTTTAGTTCCATTAGTTTCGGTCATATCATGTTATTAACAGCGGATGTTCGCTGAGGTGGGTCAACGTATTTCCACATATATTTGTCCATATATGTTTTACCGATTTTTCCAAACATTTTTCAGAAACTAGAAATATTAATAATAAATTTCATACCCTTAGAGGTCCTTTTATTTTGGCTCTATCGCACTTAAAATTCAGTTGATGAAAAAAATTCAAGTATTTGTCTTAAATTGGTGGCCACCACTGTATATGAGTGGGTATACTGGAAGTTCTTAATTTTCCAATCTGCAGCCTCCAAAATGTTGTTATTTTCCATTAAGTAGAAACAAAAAAAAAAACATTAGAGATTCCAACAATTTATGCTTCGAACAACTCCTTTTATGGTTTCATGCTAAATTAAAATAAATTTTTCAATTTCGTTGATTTTGTTTTTATTTCATTTTTTCTTTTTTTTTGTTTTTTTTTTCTTTTTTTTTGCTCTTTAAGATACATTTACAATTTCCTTGCATTTAAAACTCAACACTGCATTCGAAATGACTGCGTGAACAGCTCAAATTGAAAAATATTAACAAAATTGCCACGACTGCCATCGTCCTAAGGAAACTTTTTTACAAAAGTATCACATTTAAGGTTCAGACATACATACACACACACACCCAACTTAGGAAAAAGCTATGTATCGATAAATGAGTAGCGGCACACATGTCCAGACTCTTCTACATACAAACATCCAATCTCAGCTCATTTTTAGGTTTATTTCTCTGGTCCATCCTGAGGATAATTTATTTTCTTTGGCTGCACTTTTAAAAATGTCTACAGTTCTTTGTGTGTATCCATCAATGAAACGTAGTGGTGGTTTGGTTGGGAGTGCAATTCGCTTTCTTCAGTTAACACGGGTGGAGCTGTTATTTTATAAAATGCTTCCTTATTCCCTTCACATTATTTTAGTTTCATAAAAATTAATCTCAAAATGAGGTTCACTTGGCGCGCCAAACGAGAAAGATCTTTAAGTAAGTAACAATTTCTGTTCGTTTGTTTTTGATTCCAAACTGATATGTTGTTGGATTACACAGGTACTGGGGTACTGGTACGTAGTATCTACACGTTTTATTTAATGAACAAATTTTAAACGTTGTCACGCAACAGAAGACGAGCTTGTATTAATCTATTCGTATTAAGGTGAATAAAATAATCTATTTAGTATATGAGAAACGTACATATTTAGCATCATCATCATGTTTATGATGAAATTAGAAAATGTTTAGGAAAAATGTCGGTAAATCAAGGAAGCGATTTAAAATCCTTCTAATTGGATTTATAAATGCGAAATTAACCCTAAGCTCTCTGTTGTTGTGTCTAATTTCTGACTTTCTGGTCGAATATTCCGTTTTGGTGTATTCAGGGACTTATAGTAAAATTTAACGGACAATATTTTTCCGTAACATTTTAACCCCTTAAATCCCTGTTTCAATGGAGTTTTTTCCTCATTTTTAAAAGCAGGACAAAAAAGACCCATGCCTTGAGGATTTAGAGGGTTAATATATTCTACAAAAATATTCTCCGTAACATTTTACATAACTTTGCAGAACTCATTTTATACCTAAAATGTAAAGATCACATGGTTTCTTATGACGATTAACAATAAGAATGTGCCAGAGTTGGGAAACTTTAACCCCCCTCAAATGAAATTCAGATGTAAACTTTCAAAACGCCGATACTCGTGTCTTCTTTTTTTGTCTCCTCTATCAAAATTTATTGGTCGGACCTCGTAATTTTGTTTGGTGTTGTATAGTGTTATTTACCGATCGCTATAAAACTAGGTCGTGTGATTTACACACAGCCTCAAAAGTGAGTAAACCCCAGCGAATTTTTTGATTTTTTAAGATGATTAAAATCATTATAGTTCGATTTAAATCTTTTTTTCAGAACAGAATCTATTATTCAACCCAATCTCCAACAAACCAAAACATTTAAATTTTAATCGATGGATAGATTTTAGGATTTTCGTTATCTTAAAAAATATCAAATAATTTTTGGTGTTTTCTCACTTTTAAGGCTCACTGTATGTCTATATAAAACTAAACTTAATAACTTCGTATTTATTTACATATTATTTACATTTTCCCTTTAATTAAATTACATATTTAAGTGTTCAAGATTTTTCTTTTTGATCTTAATAATAGATCTCTATTTAAACCAAATTCTTATGTACATATGCTCAATATTTTTTTAAAAGAAAAAATTTGGCAAAAAAAATATGTGATTTTTATTTAAAACTACTTATACTATTAAACTACAGATTACACAGATAAAACCTAAGATGACACTAGCTCATTAATATGAACGAATCATGTTCCGCAATATCGTGAAACCGTGTAGTAGAAAAAAACCAAGAAGGTTATATATTAGATTGAATAGCTTATTTGGTGTCTTCTTCTAGAGACAGTTTTCCTATAGAAAAGTGTCTTCTTCTAGAGACAGTTTTCCTATAGAAAAGTGTCTTCTTCTAGAGACAGTTTTCCTATAGAAAAGTGTCTTCTTCTAGAGACAGTTTTCCTATAGAAAAGTGTCTTCTTCTAGAGACAGTTTTCCTATAGAAAAGTGTCTTCTTCTAGAGACAGTTTTCCTATAGAAAAGTGTCTTCTTCTAGAGACAGTTTTCCTATAGAAAAGTGTCTTCTTCTAGAGACAGTTTTCCTATAGAAAAGTGACTTCTTCTAGAGACAGTTTTCCTATAGAAAAGTGTCTTCTTCTAGAGACAGTTTTCCTATAGAAAAGTGTCTTCTTCTAGAGACAGTTTTCCTATAGAAAAGTGTCTTCTTCTAGAGACAGTTTTCCTATAGAAAAGTGTCTTCTTCTAGAGACAGTTTTCCTATAGAAACCAGCGTTTTGTCCTAAGGGAGGTCAACCTTAGGAGGCAACCTAAATTTTACAGAATAGTTTTGACAACAAAACTGCGATAATGAAAATTAAAACTTTGAATAATACCTTGATCTAAAGGATGGCAGATAGAAGTTGTATTTGGAGGTAACCAAAAGGAACTTGCTTTTGTCCAGTCCTTAGTCAGTTTACCTGCTGAACATTTAATTTTGTTAGAAGCTAGCCTTTTATTGGGAAGTGCTCTATAGAATGGACTGCTTTCATCATTACTGTTCACATTTTCTGGTTTAATCTGGAGAAGGAATAATTGTAGTCTTTGTCTAAATTAGTTAACGTCATCATCAGACACTTCTGCTGCCAGACCTTTAATGCAACAAATGTTGGCATGCCCAATTCTAAGGTGATTTGATTGGCATTTTCTTGAACAAGAGTTCCAGACATAGGCATGTTTTGTGATCAAATATGTAGTTGCTTCAGACTTTCCAAATGAATAATATTTGAAATCAAACCAAGAATCTACAATAGCGATGCCAGATTTGCGAAATTAAACCAAACCATTTCAAAAATTATGTGTGATTTCATGAATTTGTCCGCATATAGAGGGTGTCTCCTATGGATGCTTCATTCACATGAATATTTTTTTTACGTATCAGAGCTTTTATGCATTAAAGGGAGGTGTCCGATATAGAAAGTGTACACTCTAAGGAGTTTTCATTGTATATCCCACTCGCATCCACTAAGCGACCAAAAAGCTCTTAAAGGAATACACCTAAGCTTTTTTTTTGATAAACAAAAATTAAAAAAGGGTCCTTTAAAAAAATAAATAAATAGATTTTGCAAAAATAGACAAATTTATATGTTTTGAGTTACAAAAAATTTATTTTGATAGATATCCATCTCTCATCCCACTAAGCGCCAAAAAGCTTTTCAAGGACAAAAACCTAACCTAACTTTTCTTTTGAGAAAAAAATTACTCATTTTGAAAAAAAGTCTTTGATTTTGCAAAAAAAAAAGTCAAAAGTTCTATATCTTGAGTTACAAAACACCTACTTGGATATATATCCGACTCTTGTCCCACTAAGCAACCAAAAAGCTCTTCAGGGAAAGGACCTAAGTTTCCTTTGAGAAAAAAGGGGCAATTTTGAAAAAAAAAGTCAACAAAGATTTAGGTTTTGGATTATTTTTAATTGTTTTTTCGAAAGATTGAAGAAATAGCTTTTAACCCCTCTAACTCAGAGAGTTCTTGACCGATCTTGTTGAAATTTGTGTCTTAATTACTATCCAATAAGACTAACCTTGGAAATCCCCCCATATATATTCTGGGTCCACATAAGTTTCTAAGACGATCTAACTATGTACGTCCGACTGTCTGTTGAAAACACGATAGGTCCAAAACCAAAGGAGCTAACTGGTTGAAGTTTTCCACAAATACTCTCTGTTGATAAGGTTTATTTGGTATTGAGAATACAAATATCTCCCCGGAATACTGTTTAAACTTTCTTAAGAATATGTTTATTATGCTGATATTGTTTTTTGTATGACGTGAAGTGTTGATGTTAATTATAAAACAAAGTTTAAAATAGTAGGACTTACCTTCATATAAAAATGTTAATGATTGTATAGTCAATTTAAAAGTGTTTGAGATGATTTGAAATTTAAAGCTCCATAAGTATAAATTAAGTTGTTTTATCTTCGGGTTGAAATTTGCATATTAAAGCTCTATTACCTTATCCTAAAATATACCAATATGTGTGTCTTGTAGTGCAATTGTTACAATTTTCGTTGAGATCACTTAATTGAAACTTCTTTCTATTTACTTCAAAGTGTCAATGAACCATAAATTCAAGTGTTTTAAAATTGTTGGTGTTAAATGGATTCTATTGACACTCTTCCATTAACGATTGACTATTTCTCTAATTCATACAAATGTACGATAAAAGAAATCTGCTTGTGAATCGAATGTAATATAAAACAGGAAAACCTCTTCATGCTACATGCAACATGTGATGTTGCTATTCCAGCAGAGAAGCTTAAGGATAGAAAATCTTCATGAGCCACAGCCAAAATGTCAAATGTGTACGAGAGTATGGATACTAACTGCACGTATGTACTTATGTATCTGCATAGGAAAGTATATATATAGAATTTCCATACATTGTGCAATGAATGCATCTCTGCTATATATATTTTATATGTATCTTTCTAGAAGAAGAATATCAATTACATTTGTCAATATGTTTTGCTGTATGTATCTATCTATTACGTATGGACGTATGTTTTTCTGCATTTCAGAAAACAAGAAAAGAAAAAAATACCACAACTCTGATTTAAATCTGCAGTATTATTTTCGTTTGTCTTGTTGTTTTTGTGTATGTTAATCCCAATGATGTTTTCATACATTTTAAAATTTGAACTACCGCTGAGGCCTCCATGGATACAACTCCATACGTTCGCTTGCATATCTGAGCATGGCGGTTGATTGTAACAGCATCATCATCCCAAGAACGAAACAAAACAAGATGAAGAAGATGAAGAATCAACTTAAAGAGGAAAACACAGCAACAACAATTTAGAAATTACTGAAAATAAGATGACTATCCTTCCTTTCAAGTTAATATTGGCTGGTTGGATAGTTGTTGTGTTGTTAAGTAACGAGTAGTTCATTTCATTTTATTTTTATAAGCTGCTGCTGTAATGTTGATGAAGCTGACGACTACGAATGTCGGCTCAATATCTGCTCATTTGTATAGAGCAGATATACAACAAAAAAAAAAATTATATAAAAAAGTTAAAATTGGTTGGATGATGTTCGGATTGCATGTTTTTTGTTTCGAGTAGCGGTCGACATTCCCTTTTGGTTGCCGCATGTTCTTAATTTATTTGTTTAATTGAAAAAATGTATTTTCCCCCTTCAACATCTTCTTACATTCACAAACATACATACATGTAGAGTAGATTCTTATTTTAGTTCTTTTTTTTTCTATTGACAATATGGATTTCATGTTGCGCATGCGCTACATGTTCATCATGCTTGGAGCCCATGTTGGGTTTGAATATGAACTTGTTTGAATTTTTGTTATTGGAATTCATGTATCTAATGTCGATGGTAGAATGTAGCAATAATGTACTAAGAATTAAATCAGCTTCGAATTTTACAAGGTGGACCAGAGGAGAATAAATATAAACTGAAAAGTATTTTATTATGTATTATTTTATATTAAAATACGTGTTTCGAGATTATAAAATACGAGTTTTACTTGTATAAATCTTGGTAAAGGTTTCCACATTATGTCTGATTCTGGCAAAAAATTATCTTTTATCGTTCTGACCACATAATTAACTCCTAGCAGTTCTTGAATATATTGTTACTGCGCACTCAGCAATGTTGTTCTTTGAAAACCTGAAGATCTCTGATACCATGATACACGACAATTGGATCTTCGCTCCGGAACGATTCGAGTCTCACTCCCCCAAAGATTATGAACTCCACTGTATCAAACGAAGATGTCTTTCACAGGGAAGAACAAGAATAACGTTCGATTTAAAATTCTTGCATTTAAATGACTTTACAGTGGCCTGATTGTCAATGAATGTTGTTATACAGTCTCTATTATAACAACCTAATCACTTCACACATTGCAAAAATCTCGAAATTTGAGATGCTCAACTAGAGATGCTAATCGGAACTGATTTTTGAAAATTCCGGGGTTCGGGATTTGGTAAAGAATACCGACCCGGGATTTTCGGGAAATCCAAATTCCGAAAATTATAAGAAAGAAAACGTTCATAATTATGTCTTTACAATTGAAAGTAAATTTTTTATTAAGCAATTAATTTTTATTATAGCGTAGACAGACGACAGCGTTAATTTGCATTAGCAGTCTTAATTCAAATTAACTTGTGAATTATTCCCATCCTAATGCGCATTAGCTTTGACGTAAATACACAAAATCAAATTGAATTTATACTGAATTTAGCTATTTCAATATGGCAATACCGTCGAATTCAATCAGCTGTAGGAAAATTATTTACTATTTTTAAAGGAACACAGTACAATAGAAAAAAAAGAGGGAATAAAGCTGTAACTTCTAAACGGTTAGCCCATTTGGTTATGAAATTTCAGATACGCAAAGAAAAAGTGTTGTAGAGTTTAAGTTTTGAATTTGGACCACCTGGGCTCACCAGGGGCGCGGCTACTGGTCCCCAAAGTAGGACACTTCGGGCATGTTAAATTTTTAAAACGATCCTATTTCTTCTTTTGTGTTCCAATGTCAAGCAAATTATATATATAGAATATCCTCAACAAGCACTACAAAAAACCTGGTTGTAGCTATCAATTATCTCTTACAGCTTAGGAGATATTCGCATTTGAAAATTAAGTTTTAAAAATTTTTACCCACCCTACTCCAGTTTTTTGATAACAGCGGATCCAAGTATTTCCCGATTTTCTCCAATTTTCTTCTATTGGACTGACAACACATGTATGTGTCAAATAGAAAAATAATTTTTCAAAAATAATGACTAAGTTATATGCATTTGACACAATTTTAAAAAGGTGATTTTTGATGATTTAATTTTTTTTTTTGAAAAAAGTACTTTTTTTCTTTTTATGTTATCGCAAACTATTTCCAAGACGATGTATAAAATCAAATATTTTAAATGAAAAAAAATTTAAAATTGTTGATACCGAGGGGACCTCGTCCATTCAAAAAACGCCTATTTTTAGGTAAAGTTCAAGTTTAGGGCAAAAAATCTCAAATCGCATAGTCGATATCAAAATATAGTAACCCATTTTAGATGGCCATATATGTTCTTAATTATTTTGTAAAAGGTTCCGATAACCCCGCCCTGGCATAGATATTATAGCCAAAAAAACAAAACAATCCCATTTTTGGGATTTTTCAACACTTTTTTGGGAATTCCTGATAACAAATTTCAAAACTTGTTTCTATTTTTGCATTTTCAGTATAAAAATCTATATAAATGTAAAATTTGATTAAAAAATATTCATAAATAAAAATTTAATTTCAATTTGCAAAATTTGTATCTTCGCAAAAACTCATTAAAAAGCATTTTTTGTCATATTTTTCAAATAGGTATTCAATGAATTCTTTAATTGTGAAATGTTATATATATTTTGGAAAAAAAGACTAAATCATCTATCCACTGATATATAACACGTCTGTCTTGAGTTTTTTATGTGGCAATTAATTGGAATCTAGCAGATAATTTACCGATTTGCAACAAATTTTTTTAACATTAAACAGTTTACAAACAAACAATTGTTTACTAAATGCGAAAACTGTCGTCTGTCAGGGTTAAATTTTAATTCACATTAGTGTGCTGTTAATGCAAATTAACTCAATCGTCTGTCTACGGTATTACACACTAAAAAGCATAATCCATAAATAAATCACATTTGATTGCAATAAAATACTTCAATGAGTACATTATATAAGAAGAAATAAGTCTAAAGTATGTACATTAGGCTGTGTTTAAAATTCTAAGAAAGTTTCCTTAAGAAACCATATGTCTAAAACCAAATCCTATCTTGCGCATTTCGCCTTTTATCCAATGAAGATTTTCTGATTTTTATTTTTTTGGTATAGTTTATTTATATATTAAAAATCAAACGAACAAATCTGCAGGTATTTTCCTCTTGTTCCTTCAGAAATAAAATGATCTATTTGTTTTGCAAGTTGCAAATCTACATTATAATTTGGTTTCGTTATAGTTATTTTGCGTTTGAGCAATTTAAATATTTTCATCTGAGATAAAATCAATTTCGTTTGAAGAGGATTTAAATTGAGTTTTGTTACATAACTTACAAAAAAAGCTGAAGAATTGATTTTCCAGAGCCCCACTCAAGGAAAACCAATAAGGCGTTGCACAGTGGTCCAAATGCTCAATCTAGCCGGAAAAAAGTATTTTTTTAAAATGTTTCCAAAGCAAATTTTTTGTATGGTAATATGTTGACAAGTGTCCATAGTACATAACGGCATATTTTTTTTCTTTCAATAGCTACACTAGCATTGGTACATTGCTTCAAAAACAAGTAATTGCTACTTTGTTAAAAAATTAATATCTCAAGCGACATTTAACAGTGCAAGTGAAATTGTCGTCAAAAAATAATAAGAACAATTTAAAAAAAATTTGTTGGTGTAATTAATATAACAAAGGTAAGAGTAAAAATCACTGTTTAAATTTTTCATAAAATATGTTTTGTTTAGAAAAAAATACAATTATGTACATGTGTGTTTTAAATGTGAAATTTTTGTTCAATGTCCAAATTCTATTAGAATTTCAAATGGTAATTTAACAGAGTTAAGCCTTAGTTTTTATGTTGTCGTCATCTATATATATGTAGCTTTTTAATGTGTAAAAAATTAGCTGCCACTGTTTGCCTCAACGATTTTTATTTCATTTAGAGTGTAACATATCAATTACAAGGAAGGAGCTGTATTTTTATTTTTAAGGTTGGCGTGGCATTTCGCCCACTTCAAATTTTTTAATGAATGGTATCCCTTAATTCCTTCCACACATACAGAAAGACGGTGTTAAACTTTCAGGAAAATCGGTCCAGCAGTTTCGCCGTTTATAGGCTTCAAACAAACCCACAAAGAAAAAATGTACATACAAAAACACACATTCATGCCCTAAACATTTTTTTTTTTCTCAGATTGTTTATACTGATGAAATATATAAACGTACAAAGTTTTATGTCGATACGGCTTTTCAAAAGACTTTTTTCCGGCTAGATTGAGCATTTGAACCACTGTGCATTGAGCTTAACAACTTTGCTGAATGAACATCACTTTGCGATATTCGGGCATGTAGAATGTCAAAATACATGAAAAGGCGCACAAAAATTACAATTTCCCCTATTTATTTATGAAAAATGGGATTTGGAAAATCCCGAGATTTAAAATTAAAAAATCCCGGGCTTCGGGAACGGGATTCCCCGTTTGGCATCTCTGTGCTCAACTCATGATTAATTCAGATATTAATGGTTCCTAATATTCTATGTGTCTGATGTCTGATCGTTCTTCTTTGAACCTCAAAAAGTTCAGTACAAATATGGAGTAAATAATTCTTATATCCTTACCCCAATGTATTCGAAATATTCAGATGTATTCAATAGCTGACAGATACTCGGAAGTCACGCATAATTCCAGTGTCTTCTCTGTTCAGTATTGTAATGAGAAAAGGTTCAGAGATGTATTTGAAAGTGAGGGAGAAATTGGCGAAAGCACTGAAAAATCACTACTATAGAGTTGAGAGAGAGAGTGGTGTGGAATGTATCAACAGCTCTGTTTCACAAATTCATGTTATTAATGATTTTAAAACAATTATTTTTACAAAAAATTTATAAATTTGTTGTTATATTTACTATTGAAACCAAAAAAGGTCGTTTCCAGAACACTGGGCGTAGAACTAGAAAATATATCAGCAGGATTCCAGACTGAAGGCGTATAAGAATTGGGAACCATATAAATATAATGTTATCTTTCTATTCCCATAGATTTAGATAGATAGAACAACAATTCTGAAATTCCATGGTAGACTTGAGGATATCTAAAGTCGCACTCTGGGGTTGTTGTTTTTCACATACAGTATGAATAATTAATTACACGTGCACGAAATAAACTGAAAAAACCGAAATTTTGCAATAAAATTACCTTTAAGAAAGGCTTAACTGTTTTAAAGCAGCCGTTTAGAAATATAATTTTTTAAATAAAAAAAATTATTTTTTTAGCTAAATTTGAATTTTTTGTTTTATAAAATGAAAAATTTTTTTTTTGCCAAAAAAAATTATATTTCTAAAACGACTGCGAAGATTAAAAACATGTTAAGCCTTATTTAAAGATAATTTTATTGCGGAATTTCGGTTTTTTTCAATTTATTCAATAAACCGTTTTTGAGTCACGCGGATATATGTTGTGCAACCTCCTCCATTTTCGAAATAACGGTATATCTCGAAAATACAAGCTAACCTAAAAAAAAACGTTTAGCACCACTGAATTAAGCGTACCCGAATTAGTTTATTTGGGTGCCCCGCTTGACAGTTTTTTCAACTAGCACAGTGTTATTTATGACTTATTTCTGAATAGAATCACAATGAGGATCTACGAGTAGAGTTATTCTTTATATAGAATTATTCTTAACATAACTTTCAAGCTAATATTTTGCAAAATGTAAAAGTTTTAGAGTTTTATTTATTGAATCTGACTTTTTTCTTCCGGCCTAAAAATAATTATTTAAATCGGGCCTTGATAAAAATATATGGCCTGATAAAAATCCTGTGCAAGATATGGATGGTTTGTAGTTTTATAATATATTTTACACGAACTTTTTGGAACTCGTGCTTTATCAATGATACTTCCCAGCCCCTGTGATTGTTCTAATTTCATTATGATCATACGAATTTTAGATAAGGTGTTGCTGGTCTATCAAAATTGGTTAAAACGGTTTTATACAAACTAGAAGACTCTAGATTTCTATATGACAGCCTAAAGTATGTCGTTTATCTAAATGAACCTATGGTTTGTGGCATGTTGAGAAAGATATGTGGGCAATTTCTCATCCTTAGTGGGAAAGTTAACTTTTAACTCATTCACCCATATTCGGTAGTTTTTCCATAATTTCTTCATTTGTCTGAGGTAGTTATATAGATAAATATATGCCAATATGTCGCACATATGTAGGTCTGAGTTGGATATTAAACAGAAGGAAGGTTCTAGAACACTTCAGCCTGGAACACCTGCCCCTAACTTGTATTAATTACATATGTGTAAAAAGTCCAATAGACAACTTTAATAATTATAAATTTATAATATTATAATTTTTAGTTTCTAAGGTAAATGGCGTCCGAAAAATTCATAAAATTATCTCACTTCACCAAACTATTAAGCTTCAAGTACTTAGGTTTTCAACAATACCAACCACTTATACAAAAAGCTTATATTTATTCACCAGGAGCTCCACAAACCTTGCTCCCTTTTGAAAAATTTTAAAATTTTTTTTATACATTCCATGCAAAATGTGTTTTTGAAAAAACGTAAAAAATATGACCATTTTTTCATATTCCAACTTTGGATGCGTGTAACTTTCTATATATATATGTAAATGTTAGCATGTTATTTTTATTGTTTTCGAAATTTTATAGCAAATATAGATAATATTTTAATTTCGAACCTTCGTAGGCCCGCCATATCTAAAAAAAACCAAAAAAAAAGATCGAGCAGAATTAAACAAAAAATAAATAAAACTAAATATCTCTTGAACTAAAAGAGATAACTTACATATATTTTGTAGATCTCCTTATGTACTATTTGTATTTAAAATTTCAGCTCATTCGGATCATACTTGGATTTTTGGAGATATTTTTAAAAAATGTGAGACCCGATATGGCGTGTAATTTTGCTAATTAAGCGTAAAGGGCTCTATTTACAACTTTTGTGTCTTTGATGACCCCCTCAAAAAAGGGGTCAAATTGACCCCTAAAGAGAGGAGATAGGGGGGTAAGATCTTCCACAAAAATTATCCCCTTAAAATTCCACAATATAACTCTGACAATAAGAATTCTCTAAGATATTAACTAACAACATTTTTTTCAGTTATTATAATGCTACCTTCGATCAAAAAATTAAAACTTTTACCCACTGTAAAAAAAATTCAAACCAGCTGGAATATAAGTTTATACTACAAAAATGGTCTACTCATCATGCCCTTTCAGAATTATAGGGTCGCTAGTCTGTTCCAAAAATGCTGTTGGACAGTGTAATTGGCATAGATGGGGGTAGTGCACTAATTTTGCAGTTTGCACTAATACTTAGTGATAGTGCAAAATTACTGCAATCATTTTATTCATATTTAGTGCTGAGTTGAAAATTAGCAGCCTCACTAAACATTAGTGATAGTGAGTTAAAAAATTTTGCACTCAAAATTAAATTAGTTGATTTAAAAAAATGCAATCATGAGTTTATTGTAACTTTTTTGTATGCACTAATTTGAGTGCAACTTCAAATTGTGCAATAAATTGGTTTGAGTTTAAGTTTAATTCTGTACACTAATTTAAAACTTAAGACTAATATTTCATTAAAAATAACAAAAAATATTTAAAATTTTTATTTTTCGAATTTGGATTAAACAATTTCATGACTACTCATTTCTGAAAATTTAGTGATAGTACACAGAAAGAAAAAGAACATATATGTATAATGCAGCTTTTTTTGATTGCAGGTTAAAACTTTGCACTAATTAATTGTAGTGCAGATTTTTGCACTAAATCTTCGTTTAGTGATAGTTAAAAAATTATCACTATCACTATTTTTTTTTAGTGCTACTTAAGAAATAAGCAATATCACTAAAGCTGATAAAAAATAGTGCAAACTAAATTTTTTGCAATTATAGTGAGTGATAGTGTATTGCTGATTTCAATCAACATTTAGTGCACTACCCCCAACTATGGTAATTGGTGAGTATATGTGATTAAACATTTAAACATTTTATTAGATGACATTGACATCTTAAAAAATAACAGAACAATATTTAATTCAAACGATTTTATTATCTCCCCGGTTTGTCGATTGACCTGCTCAATTCAAACAGGGATATTGTTTGCATCTTGGAATAATTTCTCGAATAACTTCGACATGCTAGAGAGTTGCCTAATTAGTCAGTAAGGGAGAGTTTATTTGTCCTCATACCATGTTCTTTCTGAATTTTTAACACCGCGATCTTTGATATTTTTTACATTGAATTATATACTCTGAAAATTGACCTATAACCTTTTGGAAGTAAACTATTTTATTCACACCATTTTAAGGACAATATCTTTTAAAATGGAGTCAAAAATTATGTTGGCCCTTGAGTATTTTCAATGTTATGGGCAATTATGTGTATAAAATTTTAGACAATTTTAACAAAATTTTTCAATTTTCAAATACATATTTTTGAAATGGAAGGTGTTTCCGCTGAAAAAGTCATTGATTTGAGGAACCCTATGTAACCGTGATGTGTGGTAAATTTCAATAAAATCGAAGATGTCGAATCCGAAAATAGCAGTTTTCTGTCCGATTTGTTAAGGATTATCCCATTAGCCATTCTTGAAACAGTGAGTTCTTCCAACACGAACTAATTTGTTGGAAAAGTTGGTTTAAAGTCATAACTTAAATTAGAATTAACTTCTGTGGTTTTTTCGATAACATTTTATGCTTAGATACCGGCAATAGTTCTTAACGATAAAAATATACATATGTACGTTTATTTGGCATTCGTCGAACTTTCAATAAAATTCCTTTCTTTCTGTGAGCCTCTTCTAACAGAAGCTCCTTTCTCAGGTGCAATGGACAATCTCTGCAGCAATGTTTTCCATTTTCGATAAGAAGTATTTCAATATCCGAATTGGAAATAAGATTATTAACATTTATACAATTTGGTTCAGTATTCAGATTTTTGCATTAGAGTTGAAACACGTGTAATAATAGGATCATAATGCTGGCATGTGCAGATTAAGGGCTAAATTTACATTTTCGAGTTTCCCGAATACAAAAAAAGATATGAATTTCTCATTAATAGCGAGGAAATCGGATGAACGATTTTCTTCCGTTTAAAATATATATAAATGGAAAGGAGTTAAAAAGTATGACAATATCTTTAAATTTCTTCTAAAGATTTAAACACATGCCAAACATTTTCTGTGCATTTTTTGCCAAATTTATTTTCCAAACATGTACAAAATCGTAATAAAAAAAGAAAACACGTATAAAATTTCTTATTTTTTTTTTTCGTTTTTTAATATCAAAGTGAAACCATAACAACGCTTTTCCAATCTCGTTGAGAAAAACAAACTAAAATACAAACAAAAAAGCACAAAAAACCAATAAAAATTAAAATGGATACGTTTATAAAATAATAATAATGACGATGATGTGAATTGCTTGTTGAGATAGTAGATGGGTGATACAGGGGAAGAGTGGTGAGTGTAACAAAGATGATTTAACGCAACAACGTCACTATTGAATACAAATCACAATCAAAAATTGTTACAATGTCAGGCCACTAATCTGCCATTTGGAAAAAGTGGCAACGAAACAGCACTTCACTCCTTATAAGAAAAACTTTATGGATGCTACAAACAGAAGATGGTGGCATTAGAAAGCAGCATTTTAATAAAACGGATGTGTAGCGTAGAACGACAAGAAAATGAAAATCACGAAATTGGTTTCCCTACAAAACGGAACCCAACATTGAGGCAGCATTGAAAGATTTAAAGGGACAACATATCACAGCCACAAACAGACAACAAAACACACATGCAATGACACTCACACTGACTAAACCAACAACTACCTGTTTACGTTGATTCCTTTTTTTCTGAATGTAAATCAAGGAAAAATTAAAAAAAAATTCATTTTTTTTTTGCAACTACTGCAAGTAAAATAAACGGTATATCGTTGCGATTCATTTGCTCCCTTTTTGCCCAACAATAGAGTAGAGATACATTACACTTTAACACCCCAAAACATCAATCTTTCGTTGAAACTACCACTGAAGGCGGAGTCATACAGTCATACAGCGTGCCACAGAGAAAGGGAGCAAAAGAGTCAGCAATATATTCGAACAGCTCCGTTTCATTTACTCGTTACTAACCGGCAAAATGATTTACAATTTTCGAATTTGAGCAAGTTTTTTTTTTCTAACAGATTGAATGGAACAACCAGTGGGCCTCTCTCTACGCTCTCTTTAAGGGGGGACAAACAAGTGCCGCTAAGTTTAATTTTCAACTTTTTTCATCGCTTTAAGTTAAACCGGCTTTTGTTCGTTTAGTGAAAATAAACGTTGAATATTTTTCGAAAGTAAATCTGTGAACTAAACGTGTGTGAATGCTATTTTAACGACGGTAAAAATTTTAGCGTGTGTAAATGTAGCGATTTTTGATGCGCTAATGTTTATGCGGTTAATAAATCGGTTTAATAATACACATAAGTGCTGATATAAAAATAAAATAAAGCAAATACCTACAATAGATTAAAAAAATATACAGTGCAAATTCGTTCCTATCAATAAATAATAAAAGTTACTAAACTAAAAGAAAATGAATACATATCTAATAAATACAATATAAAAATTGCAAAAATTTCGAATATTCAAATATGTATATAAATTATAATGATTTTCATGTACAATAGGATGATTTAGTTAATTAGAGAAAATATTTAATTAAATAGTGCCAGGATTCGTAGAAAAATATTGGTGCCAGCGCTAGGGTTTAATAGGGATCAAATTGAATAACCACTTCTATTGAAACCGTGGGAGATTTACAAATGACTTCTTTTTAGATTAAATATAGTTTTTTTTGCTACTAATTTTTAAATTTGTTTACTGAAATTTGTACTAATTTCACATAATATAACTTTCAGTTTTACACGTTTTTAAAATGTTTGAATGCTCAAATACAAAACAAAACATGGATTGTCAAAACAAATAATTACGGATTATTTAAGACACCTTAAATACATCCCAGCTTATACTAATATCTGATATCGAATTGATAATGATTCTCAATAAATCCCTTTTGCAAATATCAAGCGTTTGAGAATGAATTAATAAGCATTTGACAATAATAGACATGTTAATTCAAAATCATTTCTGCCTTTCACAATAAACATTTATTCAAAGTTTTGGTCATTCCTTTTCCCGTCTTTTTGACAAGATATGGATTCCGAGTCAAAAGAACTGCTCATCTTATGAGACCAAAAACGAATCAAGCCAATAGCGGATACTCAGTTTCAAAGTGAAGCGCATCCCAGAGAGAGCTGTCTGCATAGATCTAACGAAATAGTAGTAGTAGCCTTCAAAATGACATATAAATTATTAAAATTAAAAACCTCGTTCAAAAGATACGCCATCTATTGTAAATCCCCCATTTCTAAGTCCTACGCTTTAAAATTAAATTTTAAAGTTAATTTTTGATAAAAAACTTTTGTTCATTTAAATAAAATTTCAAACCCATGAAAAATAAAAAGTTGATATAATAATAAAACGAAATATTCAGGCATGTGATGAAAAACGATCGTTTTTAAAACTGAAATCAATTTCAAAAACGATTTAGGTGTGATGAATTTCGATAGATTTCATATTCAATTTTTGTTTCATTCCGTATCATTTTTATAACAAAAAATAACAAAATAAGCAACTCTCCATTTGTTTACTTTAATTAATGTGAAAATTTAATTTCGATAAATTCCCTTTTAAACAAATTCGAATTTGAAACTAAATTGACAAAACGATTCAAATAAACACATCACACCTTTTGTCGTTTTCAAATCGTTTATTAAATTCTGATTGAAATTTATTAAATGGTATGAAATTTAAAATATGAGAATTATGTTTGATATCAAATGAAAATAGCACAATCTTTCAAAACAAAAATTAGAATTAAACAGTAATAAAAGACTTTTAACAATGTTAATGTTATACAATATTATAAAATAATTAAAGATTTGTATAAGAAAATTGTGATTAAATATATACAATCAATTTCCCTGTCAACAATAGGTGCTAATTTAAAAATATTCAACCATCTGAAAGGATTATTGCTCATCCGCCTTCTTTCTAAACTGCTTTCATATTTCTGAATTGGTTTAGCTATTATTAAAAACATGTGCGAGTAAACAGAATTTTTTCACAATGTTATTTGACCCTAACAGATTGAGCGACGAAAATCACAGTTTTACTAAACTTTTGATTATTTTTACAAAATATGTACGTTTTTTTATTAACATGTTTTTAATTCAAGGAAACTAAGACGATTTTCTCATTCTATTCCTTTTAACGGAAGTCAAGTACTTTATTTCCTTCCGATATAATACGCTTCGGCTGTAGTTGTTCTTTTCTAGAGAAATATCCTTATTCAATAATTTAAGAATATAATCGTTAATATTTAAATTTTGCATTCTACAATGTTTGTGTTTAATAACAGTTTCAAGCATATTTTCAATTTTATTTTAATTGGTAACAAAAATTAATTAATTAACCAATATATTATAGTGATCATTTATTTTAAAAGTGCGAAATTTTCAGTGGTATTCAAATCGTAACATTTCAAAAATCAATTGTATTATATTCTTTTCTGGAATTGCGCACATAAAATAATAAAAAAAAAATAAACAATAAAGTGTGTCTTGCCATAACAAAATCCAAAAATATTTTCTAAAGAATTAAAAAGTTAAAAATAATGAGTTGTTTACCAAATGTCCAATAAAAATATAAAATAATCCCGTAAAGGATGTTTTTTGTTTTTGTGAAAAATATTTATTGTATATTTCAATCAAAAATGCATTTCGTTCAAAATGGCACTTCATTTCGTCAATAACAGACAAAGCTATTAGATTTATACGAATACATTTCTAATAAAATAAAAATAAAAAATAATTGTATTAAATTTTTCAATTAAAAATAAAAAATAGTAAAAGGTAAATTTATTCTTTCTTGAAATGCATGCTAGATTTTACTAGTTTTTGTGTATGAAAGCGCAAATTAAAAAAAAATATAGAAAATACAGAAATCTAGTAAAAAAAATATTGTGTAAACGAACATACTTAATATTCATAAAACTACAAACAGTGTCAAATCAAACCAACAGCGGTAATCCACTATTTGCTTCAAATATTTTTCAAATGTACAATTGAATTTGTTGATCCTTAAATTCAGCAATTAAAGTTTATTGTTTTCTGCATTATAATGTAAAAAAACATCATAATTTTTTCAAACGTCAACTTTTATATTTCAAAATGTCAATTGGAATTTATCGAACGTAAAGTTTGATGACTATAGTTCTGTGGAAAACCATTGATTCTTAAGTAATTCTATGGAGCTTTATAGTAACTAGTTACTAGAAATTTACCATAGAACCACATTTAAATTTCAGATATATGAGGAAAATCAAACATTTTTAAGAATTTGACTAAAAATATTTTTAAAATTTTTTTTGATACGATAGTTTAAAACAAGTCATCAAAAAATAATATTTCTCCGATTTTAAAAGTTATTTTCATGCAGGTGGCATTCAATACTTTCAAATTCGAAATATAATGTGAAATATTTAAGGATATTTTTTGAGATTATAAAAGTATATTTAGGCTTATACAGTTTTAAGACTTTTAGATATTTTAACGTAGACAGAATTTTCGTTTCAAGCTAAAATAAAGCTTTCATTTGACACTAGTTTTAACGGAATTTAAACATCGCGTTTGGAGGTAAAAGCTGCAGTACTGAACATCATAATCTATTCTCACTCATTCACTGACTCATCAGTCTTGAGTGAGGGAGTGAATTTTTAATATATAGATTTTTTAAAAAAGGCCCAAAAAGTCGATCGTACGTATACTTTAGTAACTGTGTGTATATCAAATTAATGTGAAAGCTCTTTTAAGTTTCTAAGCATAGTTTTAAATTTTCCACTTTTAAATTACCACAACTTTTAGAGTCGTAATATTAGTAATATAAGATTTGTGATGCACAGGTTTTTTATGGTCTACCGAAATGTGTCACTTATTTTTTTACATTTCCAAACCCAAAAGAATTACAAGCCATCTGAATTCAGTTTCAAAGATTCTCCAACGTATTTTATTTTCCCCATATAAGGACTTGTAATGAATTAATGCTTTCTCCGAAAACTTTTGATAACTTCGAAAGAAAAATTCATTTAAGTAATAACTAGTTAGCTTCCCTACAACTTGTTCTAATAAAAGTCATCGATTACAACCCCAAATTAAAATGAAGACTAGTTAGACATGCTTCAATATCAATACATCAAATATATTCACGAGATTTTTTTCCGAAATCCGCCGAAAACTATCTGAAGATAAAACACAAGACTTTTACACCCAAAATTATTACAAACAAATGCCGTTTGGAATATCTTAGATAGCGAACTTAGAACACTTAAATCCATCAGAAATACTATTTAGACTAATCTGATCAAGTCTAAAGTTGTATATGTAGTTGGGTACAAACAATAAATTGATAGCAAAACCTCCTTTAGAGTGGAAGTGACATTCAATTTTAAAATTGTTTGCCTACATACATACATATATCTCGGTTACGGTTACAGTAATTTGTAGCCAACATTAAATGAAGATAGTTTTCATATAACTGCAACTGGAAAACATTCCATTAGGATAAAGAATTACTTTTGTTTTAGTAATTCTAGTTCAAATTGTCTTTATTTAGTTGATTGCAAATAAAATGAATTTAAATGTATTTCTTTAAGATCTTTCTTAAAGTTTTATTGATTAAATTATAATTGTCATAGACAGATATGTTTAAATGTTTTTGTAAAGTTCAATGTTATAATTATATTTTGCATGTAGTTGCATTAAATTAGTAGTTTTGAAGATTTTAATTATTATATTTTTTAAAGTCAAAAATAGATTACAAAACAATTGAAAATTTATTACAAATTTATTTCCATTTTTATACAATATCTTAATTAAAAACACACTACTGAAATGTTGATACATTGTGTATAATTACATTATTTGTTATCTTTATGCGGGGAATATTGAATAAGTGTAAAAGCAGCGCTTAAAAACGCCAATATTGCACCATTTAAATGTCTGCCCACAGTGACAATTGAGATATTAAAATCCCCATATTTAAAATATTGAATTGTACAGACACAGCAGTACTACTTATTGGTAAATACATATGTTTGTATGTAGATACATATATTTTTAACTTGAGTACATTTTCTTGTACTAACTGAAAAATCGCTTGAAATATTTTATGTTACAAAATGTCATAGATCATTTTCACAACTTTTTTGAAGCACTTAAACAGCAAACAAACTATTTTTTAAAAACAAGGACTTGCAATATTTTTTTGGTTTTTCTAATAGAGCAAGCAGCTACAGTCGAAAATAAGATGTTATTTTTTTTTACTTAAAACATGTTTAACAAATTTATTAAAAATCCAAATATCGTTCCTTTTAACCAGAGAGTAAATTAATTTCGAAAATACGAACTAAAAAACATTTTCATTGAAAATAAGATCACACGAAAACACACAGACAGTGTACGTGTGACAATATTCGAAAATTCTGTATGAGAATTACTCTCTGCCTGCTGCTCTCTGGTTTTGTACGAGAGCATATGAAATTTCGAATATCACAAACAAGTTTTTCTCAATTAGAAAACAAACTCACATATACGCATCTACAAGGAAACGCACACACACACACACATCTTTTCCCATTGAAACGGGAAATAGCTCCCATATTCGAAATTCAAGAAACGGAAAAACAAAAGTAAACAAAATAAATGGCCACCCCTTTACATATTGGTAGAGAGAATGAGATGGCTATATTTAGTGAGCTCGTATTGGTCTATATCTCTCTGTCTTTGTTGGTTGCATGTACAATAGGTTGTTTTTTATTATTGTTGGCTAAAAAGAAGACTAATGTTTATTCGCTCTGGCATATCTAGAAGCCTGAGCAACAACAACAAGGGGAAATTTATAATAAAAAAAAGCTTAATGTATGTTTAATAGGGAGCTCTTTTTTTTGTTGCCATGAGAGTGTATGTGTTTTGTTGTTGTTGTTTGTTTAGTTTTTTATTATTGATGCTCTGATATTTTTGATTTGAATTATAACCGAGTAGTCAAAGTGAAACATTGGCGCTTTGAGCACGTATACGCGGGTAAAAAGTAAATTACAACAAAAAAACAAACAAATCTAAAGAAAATACATTAATTTAACAAAAACAATAATTTATTACATTTCACAAAAAAATAACAAATCCAATAACAACAAGTACAACAAACAAAAGTTATTAATTATTAAAGAAAAATTTTGATTTAAAGCAAAAGCTGTTTTATTTACGGCTTTATTTAAATTCAGTGCTGACAAACTATAAAAAATAATAAATAAATAAGATTTTCAAACAAACGGTGCAATATTTATTGTGAATGGATTTTGTGTTTGATTTCATTTTTGTGCCAGAGACAATTCGCCAGCCATTCAGTCAGTCGTTTTAAAATCATGTTGATATATGGTTAGCAAAGTGTTTTAGTGGTTTATTGATGGCGATCAAAATGAATTTTCTCGCTGATGAATGATCACAAATTTAGCATGAAATTTATGTCGATGATTTATTATTAAAAGCAAAATTAAAGAAAAAATTTAAAAGAAAATTAAAAATTTTCAAACAGCAACAACAATTGTAAAACAACTGAAAGTGTTAATAAATTGTATTTTGAATTAATTGTGAAACAAACAAAAAAAAAAGATTTTAAATAATTCTTACAACCAATTCAAAACAAGTGCAATATAAACGAAATTTTGGCAATTAACAGCATAATTTATCTCTAACAACAACAAACAGGTAAAACGGATTAAAATTGCAAAAGTACATGAACCGGAAGAACAATAAAAACCCATAAAAGTCAAGGATTATCACAACGAATCAAGTGCAAAATAAGCTAGCTGGGCTCATTTTGAAAAGGGATCATTTTTAAAAATCATCATTATCATTTTAAATTGTTATTAACAATAACACATGTTAGCAGATGAGTGTGTGTGTTTAAATCTCAGCAACAAACACCTTCACAGCCAACAGCAACTACAACAACAATAGTAATTACTATAACAAAAAGTGTAAAACTTGTCAACATTGTTATTATTTGACAAAATTTATGGCCTTTTTTGACTTTTTCGCAAGACAATACTTAAACATACACCACTCTCTCGTACAACAAGCAAACATTTGTTGTAAACACAAACGAGATCAACTAAACCTTTAACAGCAACAACTACAACAACAAGAACAAAAGTAGTAACACAAAAACACAACCAAATGATAAATTAAAAACTCTTTTTAACTCTATGAAACTCAATACAACAACAATAAAATCAAACAATTTCAAATACATGTGAATGTGTGTATGTATGTGACTTTGTATTAGTGTACAGCACTAGAACAAGATCTAGCAATAGAAATATAAACGAAAAAAAAAAGTAAAAACATCCTGCATGATCGAAGAAAAACATTGAATTGCAGCACAAACATCATCTGTTCTTGTTGGTGTCTGCATCATCAAGAAACATTCTTCTTTCTCACTCACATAACGACGGCAAAAATTTGTATCTACTAAAATTGATCACCGGTTTTTCCACACGAATTTGTTTCATCATTTCATTCGTACGTTTTCTGGCCACAACACCGGCTTCTAACTCATATTTATATTGTAGCAGTCGAACAAAAAAATAGAAAATTTTATATCAAAATGTTTATCGGGAAAATTACAACCTGCTGCCGTCGTTAAAATAATATGTTGCTTGCATTATTATGTTTCTCTTGTGGTATTTACACAATTTGATTTATGACTCTCAAACTTATCATTAAAAGAACTAGAAAATATTATTAAAACCTTAAAAGTGCGTTAATAATACAAAAAATAAAAATTATATATAATTTTTCTAAATACAGTGTTTAAAAGATAAAGTTTTTTTTTAGTAAAGAAAGTATTAAACAAAAAAAACGTGAAATAAAATTAATAAACATTCCTTTAAAAAAGAAGGTATTTGACTTTTGAAAAAAGTTTCCTTTGGATTATTATTTTAAACAACGGATTAATATATTTGGTAAGTTAAATATTTATATTACACTTAGTTTCAATTATTTAAATTTCTATTAAAGGGTTTGTTAAAGAGGCTTATAAAGTACATACTTATATAGTTAAAAATAGTAATAGTTATATGATTAAAATCGATTGATTTAAATGCTGTAATTTCGATAGATTTCAAGAATATTTTTTGAACCAATGGTTTATTATTTCGTATCAAAATTAAGAACACAAACATTTCTGGAAAGTTAATTGATCTAGAAGTTTAAAATAATAAGATTAGAATGTCAATTTGAATGTGGTTAAATACAACATGTTACCTTCAAAAATCAAAATATAATAAGAAGATTTTTTAAGTAAACGAAACACCCATTCGTGTGAAATATTAAAGCATTTAACTATTTTGAATTACTGTTTTCTTAAAATGCCTAAAAGTATGCTACTGTTTGTGCATATATTCCAGCATTGTTTAAAAATTTGCGGGAAACTACAAATCCCGAGAATATTCTCGAAAGTTCATAACTAAAAGTTTAAGATTTTGTATAAGTACAATAAAATATTAATATTTTAGACAGATTTTTATAAATTTGCAAAAGTTAAAGTAAAAAATAAAGTAGTTGATATTACAACATTGTAGGAATGAAATTTTTAAATAAGTAAAATTTAATTTTTAATTGCTACATCCTCATTATGATGTATGAATTTATTGCTATCAATCTTCAGGAAAAGAACTTGTGTTTTTAAATTTTGATATCAATTTTATTTAGATGTTCGTAAATTCAACGAAAAGGTTCATCATTCAGTCATTTACTGTTTATTTGAATGGTTGGGTAACATAGGTTGTTTTTTCTGAGTTTTTCAAATACAGAATGCTGTCAATGTTTGATTTTAATATTGATATGGTTTTATACATATGAGAGTTAAAAAATCATATTATTTATGAAAATTGGGGATACATTATTCATTATTGCAATAAAGTCCTTAATTATCTCATTTCTAATGAAAAGTAATGACTTAATTCATTTCTCTAACGAATGTTATTGTCTTAGCACATATTGATACTGGGTTTAAATATTACCAAAAATAATAACCAAATATGTGAGAAATGTAAAAAGAAAGTTGTCTAGTATCTTGGTTTATAATTTCTTCCTTACTTAACCAATTTTGTTCACATTCAATTCCACAATTTTAGGACAATTGCAAACATTCTTCCATATGAGAAATTGCTTTAAAACACTTGTTCAATCATGGCAAAAAGCTTACAATTTGTTGCTAAATCTTTTAAATTTGGTATTAAAGTACTAACGTTATATTACCTGAAATAGAACAATTTCATGTGAATTAGAGGACCGTAATAGAATAGTAGAAGATGTAAATTTACCCAGCATCTAGTTAAAGCAGGGCGGATCCAGAGAGAGTGAAATAGGAATTCTCCTCCCCAAAACCGAAAAGTTTTCATATAAAAAAAGAAAAGTGTATAACAAATTTTAATTCCACCCCTCCCCAAATGATTGACCTGGATCCGCGCATTAGTAAAAGTGACAGAGGATCCAATCATGGGACTAGTTAATTTCTTTTATGTTGCGTAAACATTATTTATTTCGTTTTCTTATTTTAGATAAATCGACTTATAATGAATATTTCTGTGAAACGCATTGAATCATAACTTATCAAGAGTTCTGGAGTGGAGTAGGTAAAATATCGGATCAAAATCATACTCATTAGTAATTTTTCTCTTATTTTTTCCTAGTTTTCCCATACTCTACTACATAAAGAATAAGTTCTTTGATAAACTAGAATAAGTAAAACTCATTAGAAATATTGGCTACTATAACTTCTGTAAAATTATGACCAACAAATACAAATTAAACATTAATTTCTAGCAGTCCGAATTTAACTTTATAATTAAACGGGCCGTATGATTATAGTGAAGTCAATGTCGTGGCGTTATCAGTAAATATAATAATAAAATGGACTAGTTTTACTACTCTTAATAGAAGTAATTTCTACTCTAAATGGATTACAATATAACCTCAATATATTTCGAAGTTTGACTAACTAGACTAACAAATGCCGGCGGACAGTCAAATTCAAAACTGTAGACTTTTCCTTACAAAATATTTTAAGGGAAATAATGTCATGAGCCTTAAAATACTTTATTTATTAAAGTACGATTTCAGATTTCACCGTCAGTCTACTTTTAAACCAAGAATAATATTTGCAAGGGAGAAAACTCTAAAGGTAGGGTCACACATGAAAAATATTTGACGAAATAGACATAACCACTAAATAAAATATATTTTAATTATTTTATTTATTGTCAAACACTCCTTATATTTAAGACAATTCAAAACAAATATTTAGTTTTATTTTATTTGATGCTGTTTGATCTTACAAAACACTTGTAAGAGTAAACACTTCAACCAAATTTGTGCAAAAAAAAGTGATTACGCTTTTTTGAGTAAATATTTGCCATGTGTAACCGACCTTAAGAAATCATTTTACGATGTGCTTTTGAATCGTGATTGATCGTATTGATTGAATTTCCTTTTCAAAATATTGATATCTTATCATTTGTGAAAATACAGTCTTAATCAATATTTCCTATTTTTGAACTGAGTACTACAAAACATTTCTCTGATTATATAATTTAATAATTTTATCAAAATTTAACATCAAACATAAAAACTTAAACGTTTAATTCTTTGGTAAAAATTAACTTCAAAATTAATTATAATACATCTAAATCTCTTTTACATTTATCAAACATTCGATTTAGATAAAAGTTATTCAAACAAAGAATAATGGAATGAATATCAAAGCCCTTTTACTCGAAACTATTTTTTTTTTTAATTTCTGACCCTTTTGTTGCAATCGCTTAAATATTTTAATAATTTTAAAACTTAAAACTGAATTTCAATGAATATGAAAAATCTTCAAATGTCTGAAATTAAAAATATTGAAATAAAAATGCAAAAATATGAACAATAATTTCTGTTCTTATTGTTTGAAAAGGAAACTTATGCATTTGGTACTAAAACTAATTTAACAAAATTTAACAAAAACATTAAAAATGAAATAGAAATAATGATGACATGTCTACAACAGCACAAATTTTGTTTCTTTTATACGTTTTGAGGGCTTTTTTTGTATATATTTTTTTTAGTTTTTTTTTTTTGTTATAAACAGACAAAATATATATTTTTGACAGTTAAAATAAATGTAGGCCGGCACTTATTGTACAACATGAATGAATGATTTTTTTCATTTTTTTTTTTTTGTATTTTCATGTCGTTAAGAAAACTGACTTTAAAGACACATTTCACACACACACACTCTCTCTCTAGTTACAAAATATGAAATATGAATGAATGAATAAATGAAATGAATGTATTAAAACGCCATCTTAAAGGCAGGAAAAAATGAGAATGAAAATAAAAACAAGGTTCAAAAAGCCAAAACGTTAGTAAATGAAATGTTTGCGTGTCATTTTTCCTTGATTTCGTTGTTCTACTTCAACAGCAAAAAAAAAACAAAATGTGAAAAACCGAAACCCTCTAGTAAACAGAAGGTATTTTTTTATGTGATTTATAAAGTTTTTGAAATCATGAAACCATTTTCATTCATTTCATTATGAATGTGAGTGTTTTTCATTTTTCTAACAAATATTAAAATTATGAATTTTAACAATTTAGTTGAAAGGTTGTACAAAAGACATGAAATGAAATATTTGTTGCTTAATGTGAAACAATAATATAAACAAAATGCAGTAATATGTTTGCAAAATGAGTACAAATCAGTTGTAAAGTATTTATAATATCCAGGTAATTGACAAAAATTGAGCTTACTTTACATAAAATATTTACAAGATTTTAAAGTGCTATATATAAATATGTACTTAATAATATTAATTTATTAATATCTAACTTATTTTTTTTCTTTTTATAAGTAAATTTAAAATTTTCGAGAATATTCCAAGAATTTGTTATTGTTTTTATTAGTGCAAAAATGATATGCCCAAATGTGGTGCATACTTTTAGGCATTTGTAAAAATGTGTAACAAATAATGTGTAATTTTTCTTAAAAAGTAATATAATGTACGAAATAAATGCTACAATTCCTTCTATTTATATTATTCAGTTTATTATTATTCTGGTGAAACAATGCTATACAAATATATAAAAAATTCTAGTAGAAAGTTCGTAAGGACATCGATGCCTTCACAGAAAATACTGAATCTATTTATTATAATGGGAAGACAAAATTTAATGTATAAACGAATATTTTCTTTATGTTTCAACATTGTTCAATGCCAAATTCCGATTTTTTCTAAAAAATCCCTTTAAATTAAGGGGTTTTGGATATTTTGCTAGCTTTCTGAAGCTACCTTAATATCAAATCAGTAGCCAGCCTTGCCCAAAACCATTGACAAGATCATGGAACATTTGGTTGACATGATGCAATTTTCTCGTAAATAATAATAATAATAACGTTTGTTTGTTTTTCTAATAAAGATTTGAGTTTCTTAAATTTATTTTGGAAAACCTTATATTTTCTAAAATTTAGAAAGTGCCAATGTCTATTCAATTAAGCCTTTTTTCTTAAATAACCATTAAACCTTTAATTACCTTGCAAACTATTTTTAATTTGAGGCATTTTATTTTAATTCCCTTCCCTAGCAGCAGTAGAACTATATAATTTCTCTTATATTTTTAAATATTCCTTAAAACTCTGCTTCCCTAACAATTGTGGGACAATTATCACCCCAGGAATTAAATTAAATAAAAAAAAATAATCAACCATATTGAGTTTTTTGAAAAGGATACCGCTTTCATGCAGACTTAGTTAGTTAAACATTTGTTGTACCTACATTATGCAATAGTTTTGACAGACACACACACACACCAACAGACATTTAGTCCTTCTTCCTTTGTTGTTATTTCTGTTGTATTTTTATAAAGAAAGTGAAAACAGACAAACTCCACTTACGATTCGCAGGCCTTTCAAACTCTAACTCAACCTTTATCAAGTGTTTTTTAATCCCTTTTTCTTGAACAGAAACTAACTAAAAAAAAAAAGCAGCAGCTACTAAAAACCCATTTTAAAATCCCTTAAAGGTCTTGACGTAATATGTACAAACTATTTACCCAAACATATACATCACAAAATAGTTTAAGCAACCATATTTAGTTAATTCTGTAGTGAGTTTGTTACTTAGTTTAGTACGTCCGTCAGTCTGTCTTTCGTTCAGTTAGTTATGCTCACACATGTGTTTAAGGAATTTTGTTGTTTTTATTTAAATTTCATTCAAATTTCCTTTATTGAACCCCCTTGAAAGTTTCCAACTGGTCGTCGGTTTCATCATATTGGCTACCTAAATATTTTGATAAACCAATTCTGTTTTTGGACTCTTGCAGAGTCGTAGTACTGTGCAGCTTAAAAATTGTTTTCTTTTTCATCATTTGAAATCTACATATTAAAAGAAAACCAGTAGATTGTTGTTATTGTTGTTTTATTGAAACCTAAATTACGTTTTTAATTCATTTCAAAAATAAATTTTGTATTAAGTTGAGTTTTTATGCACTGGAGGCTATAGAAACAGCATGAGTTCCTGCCAAGATACGAGAAAACAAATTTATATTCGTTTACAATGGCGTATGGATTGTTAGAATATGAAAACGAATAGAAATCGTCGTTGTTTTTTATTTATATTTCTGTTAAGCTTCAAATATTGTAATGTAAAGTGTTAAACACGCCAATAGCCACAATAGTTGCTTGGCCTTAGGACTAGTAATGTTTAGTTAGCGTTTAAGACAAACGATTTAGCGTTTTTTGTTCTCTCGTTTAATCAAATTGTTAAAATGTAAAATGAAAAATAGATTGATAAAGTTAATGCAGTTTGTGATTATGATCACAGACTTAAAATATTTTATTTTTGTCTTGATTGTTATAATATTTGAAATATGGATTTTTATACATATTTTGAATATATTTCTGATACTAAGTACTTTGTATAGACAAAATCTTTATCAAATCAAAATATATTTCAAAGACCAGCGACGCACAGTGGCGCCCGTAGAACAAGTGAGGTAGCAAAAATCAAAAATTTCATATGCCCCATAAAAAATATTGATTAAACCTATTTTACAGTAAATTGGCCAAATATGTTACTCTTATTACAATCAGATTTTTGGTTCAAAAGATAGAGCTCTTCAAAGTTGACTGATTTTCAGTTTAAAAAAAACAGACCATTTTTAGGTAATTTGGACCTCTTTCAGATACAATATATCGAAAACTATGTAATGGATCGTCATTATTATGGATTCTATTGATAGATATATATATTTATTAAGAAGAGAATAAATAAAACTTGTATGTTTGCTTGCACTAGTCCAGGTAAATCGATATTTACCAACTATCCATTTTTTGCTAGAGATAAAATTTTGAAAAAAGACATGGTTCCTAAAATGGTTTTATTTTTCTGGAATAATTTTAAAGCATAAAAGCCTTTAAAAAGAAACATAAAAAATCAAAAATTGTAAAAAATATTTTTTTTTTTTACTTCCCATAAAATTGATTTTTCCACAAATTTCAACTTTGCTAACCCATAAGTAGATACTTGAAAGGCCTAGAACCCTTTTCAAATACTCATTTCATAGACTGATTAATTATCTATCATTTTGATCAAAAGTTATGACTTTTGCAAAGAAAAAACTCAAATGGCACCACTGTGCGACGTCGACCACAAAAATTTAGATCGACAATGGCCAATTAAGGCAAAATAAATTTTTAATAAAATTTGTATAATTTTTTCCCGCTATTTGCAAGTTTTAAATCTAACACTTTTTCCATAATAACACTAAGTTAAACTAAAAATAAACTTGACAAATTACACAGTTTAGCTATAGACTTTTTATGTACAATTAGTTAGTTAGCGAGCTTAATTTATGCCGGTTATTGATTTTAAAAATAATGAGTTTTTCTTTATTAAATCCTAAATATCCGATAAATTTATTGATCATGTTTTTTCATAACACGATATTCAAAATGACGAGTTTTCATATTGTCCTTGAAATCACGTGTTTTGATAAAAATCTATTTAGTCACATTAGTTGTGATTTCTCATTTTTGGACACATTTTTTGACTGTTAATAAGTTACTAAATACCTAGTTGACATCACTGTTTTCTGAATTCTATTATTGTTGGTCAATTGTTACAACCATATTAAATAGAAAGAAACAAAAAACGTAAATGTCCAAAAACGAACAAACAAAAAAACTAAATAATAGTACGTCCCACTAGTTTTAGTCTGGCATACCAATACAAATCAACACCACTCCACGTTTGTGTTGAATTCTTTTTTTGTGCTGGTTTCTAAAGTCTAAGATTTTTGTATGATTTGGCTTTTTCTCTAAATTAAAATCAAGTTATTCTAGTTTTTGTCTTTTGTCTCTAATATTTTCATTCTTTCAATATTTTCTTTGTTTAATAACATATTCTTGTTTTTTCTGTCTGTCTGTCTCTTACCCGTTTTGTTCTTTATTATTAATTTTATTTGTGAGTATTTTTCTATGGATCTTTAATTATAAACAATGCAAAAGAATTAAAATAATGCCAACAAATGAAATAGCCCTTTTTCGAAATGAATTTAAATAAAAAAAAACTTGGTTGCATTCATTTTAATGAAGTGAAAATTCTTTCCATTTGATAAGAGACACGCAATTTTTTTTTTGGTATTTCTTGCTTTTATTTTGTTAGTTATTATTTTATTTCGATTGTTTTATTAAATTGGGAGGTGGTTTCTTTCATTTTACTAATTTATGTTTATTTAAATGGTTTTTTTTGCTGATTAAATTTTTGATAAAAAACTACGTGTTTAAATGTAAGTTTTAGCGTTTTTTCTTTTAGTAAACACTGACACGTTTTAGGTGAAACAAAAACTTAAGACTAAATGTAATATATCTTTAATGGAACGGAATAGCTGATCATTTTTATTGGGTGTAAAGTGGTTAGAACATTTATGACCCACTTTCTCAAGCTCTGGTTAGTTTTATACTGACAGTTCTCATTATTATACCTATTAAGTGGAAGTAGAATCGTTACGATCTGCTAATAATGTTGATTTTGAAAATCAATTTAATTGAAGAAAGCACCAAATTTTATTTTTATATTTGACATAAAAACAACATTCGACCGTTAAAAAACTATTTCTTTTGATTTTTATGTCAAATTCGTGTAACACATTTTTAATAAAGTTTTACGTTAAGTCGAAATTAGGGTTACTTTCCATTAATGTCTAAGTAGGCTACACCAGAGTCTTTAAGCTGAAATTTCTAAGGTAATAGATCGAATTAGTAGGAATTGCACAAACTGCAGATACACCCACAGTCTCGAACTCGAAACCCTTAGATTGATAGTCCAGCACACTATCGGGGTACCCAATTAAGTCGGCAATAATTTTGTTTGTTATATATATTTTATTCTTTTAATAGTAGACATTCGAATTAACTAAATATTTAAATTTAAAAAAATTAACTTTCTTTAATAAATACATATTGATATTTCTAATACTTTTTTCACTTTACCACTGTCATAAATCATTACTCGATACATCGGTAGCTCTTCCGAAAATCATCACAATTAACCAAATAATACACACTACATGACATACTTACACAACAACTAACACTTCCATCCATAATTGATATTTACAATAGTTTGTGGGTAAAAAAAGGAAAACAAATACAAAAATATTAAATGTCATAAATCATCAATATGAATGAGAAACTCTCCTAAAACAGCATGAGTGACCTCGTCTTCAAACAAACACAAAAAAATAAGAAGTTAAACCGCAAAACTACACAAGAAACTAAAGAAAACAAACAAACGAACAAAGGCACTACAACCAAAACTACAAAGCAACCAATAGTAATTAACATTTTCATAACTAATTATTACATAACAAGCCCACTTAGAAAAAAAAACTTCATACAAGATAATATTAACCACAACACAAAAACAAACAAATAAAATATGGAAAAAGGACAATACTACAACAACAAAAACATCATAAATGTCATACAAAAGAGAACAAAAAAATACTCTACAAATGGGCCAAAACAATGAAAACCAAATGACAACAACATTAAAGACGATAAGAAAAATAAATAAATAATAAAAATTATGAGAACCATTTCGTAAACAAAATTATGATGACATATAGAGAAGAATAGCAACAACAATTAAATGCAATATTTTTTGTTTTTTTTATTTATGACTATTTCTATGAGGTGCTTACAATAACAACAACAACAATCTTTTTTATGAGTTTTTAATGGGGTTTACAATTCACACACACGTTTACACTAAAACATGGCCTGGCCTGTAGTGAGAGGGAGAGAAACAAAACAAAACAGAGAAGTGATTTGTATGATTTTAGTTGATTGCAGTTGCGCGTGCGCAAATAACTTAAATGTGTTTTTTTGTTTGTTTTAAAAATTCATAATTTTGTGGTACATTTTTTTATATTATTTTCAAAATGAGTTTGTAATTTTTTTCCTTGGGTTTTCATAATTCGTTTTTGTTTGTAAACGCCCATGTTGACAATAAATATTGGAAAAATTTATGATTTATGTTGGTTTCAGATTTTGTTGTTTGAAAATTTTAAGGGTGGATTATGAGGTTATGACAGGCCTGAAATATGAAAAAAAAAATGTATGGCCGATATTTTCAAAATGAAGTGGTGAAGAAATTGTTAAACCTCTGTTTGGCCATTATTACAATATGTTTAAAACAATTTGAGGATGTTTAATAAAAATGTAAGAAAATTTTCAGCAGGACATTAACTAAGTGTACATATTTATTTGATACACTCTTCAAAAATGTAAATATAATTTTACCAATTGAATACATGACAAATTACACTGTGCAACATGAAGTTCAGCCATAATCATGCCATCAGTTGGTTAACTAAAATTGTGTCTGTAGGACAAATACTGTCTGATCAATTAATGAATACTTTTTGAAAAGTTTCCTTTAAAATGAAAAGGACTATAATCATAAATAGTGGGCGAATTATATGCAAATCCATGCTTCATCTCGAACGTCCGAATGCTATTAGGACTAATTATCTATCCGCATCACTAATTATGCTGTAAAATGACAACGATTTGTTACGCCATAATTTTGCATATATTATTTATAATGCTTATTTAGTTATATTTTGCATATGCATAAAATAAAAATATTATTTTATGTTGTTTATGGATGTATATACCAAGAATAAGCTTTTGCATTTAGCTTGTTTTTAGAAAAAAATAATTTTTGCTGAACCGTGCATAAAAGTAATTATTTCGCATGTCGACTATAATTTCTTTAAAGAAAATATAGCTTTTGTGTTTTTTAACCCACAGCCGGACATCGAATATTGATTGTATATTCCACCACATATATATTAAACACGATATATTTTTGTCCGTCAGTTTGTCTGTCTCAAATTTCGTTGTCAACATTTCAGACCACCAACAATTAAAGTTTCTTTGAAAATCTATAAATTATTTATTGTCAAATTACATATTTACCAAAAAAATCGAAATAATAATGATCTAAAGCTTTTTACAGTGTCATAAGCTATTGGTGGTGAACCGCACACAGAAAACAATGAGAATGACACAAACCAAAACCAAAAAAAAATTTCCCAAACATTTAAATTTTCTATAAATTGCCATAAATTATAAAAATATACAACAACAAAAGAAAACTTAACAATAAATTTCTAAATTGTTTGAAATACACAAAATTTTGTTTGTTACTCAACCAACAATAAAAAAAGAAGAAATATCAAAATGACATGCAGTTCAATTGGTGTTAATTAAATCCACAAAAATTTAAACAAACTGAAAAAAGAAACAATTTGAAACAAAGTAAATAAATAAAAGAAGCAAATGAGTATAAAATCATTGAAGCATTTCATTATTTGAGCAGCAGCAGCAGCAGTAACTAGAAGAAATTCTATGCTCGATTGCTTATATTTTTTAATTTTTTTTAGTTTTTAAAATTTGACTTCTTTGGCAGTTGTCTTGATCGTGTGTTAGAATGAACATTTTCAGTGTCTGGCGTTTAAATGCTGAACATGATGATGACGTTGCTGGTGATGATGTGGTGTCTTCTAAAGAAAGGCCATAAATTATAGACATTTTTCTGTGCTCGACAATATGACATTTAGGCACAACTAACGCGCCAAGTGTGTGTGAATGTGCCTGTGAAAAAGAGAGAGTTGGACGGACTGGCGCATTTGTTCGTTTGTTTATTTTTTAAAATGTTGCCAACAACAATAAAAACTAAAATTCAAACAATTTTGTTTCTATTAAATAAGAATTCTATTGTTGTTGTCATTTTATATAGTGTAGAGGGTTTATTTGTTATAATTTCAATTGTATTTAGATTTTTTTCTTCCAATTTTGACTTTGACTTTCCTGTTCCATCCGTTTATAATTAAACCGCAAAGCGAATTCTTATTTATCTCCCCTTTAGTCGTTTTTTTGTTAAATACTTAATGTGTTTAAGATCTAGTATTTTAATTGAATGTAAACTAAGGTCAGGTATATTTATTTGATCATTACCATTGTTTATTTAGAGTTTATGGGAATTTAATTGTTTTCAAATATTCAATACAATTGAGTTGTGTGTCTGTCATCTTAAAGATATAAATCACATAAAATCGACATTTGAAATGGGTTAAAAAATAGACGGTACAAAAAATTAGGATGTTAATGGGATAAATTAAAGGAATATTTAATATAAAGGATTTTCATATAAATACATTTTAAAGTGTTCAAAAAAATGTATTTAAATCTATTGAGTAGTAAACTAAAATAGAATTGAATTAAAAAAAAAAAATAGTTAAAGGGTTTCAAACAGGGAAAGCAGTTGCTGTTAAAATAAGGATTTTAATTAAGAATTCACTTTTTCATTTTAAAATAAACGTATTTTTTGAGATAGTTGTGAAATTTTTATTGGCTTGTTATGAAGACATGTTCCGATTAAGTATGGAATAAAATGTCCGTGAAATGGCTCCCATGGCTCTGGAGAAATTTTCCATTACTTTTTCACAGTGATGTGGCTGTATCTCAATGATGACACGTTGGATCTTGTATTTGAACACACGAATTGTTTCAGGTTTATTCGCATAAATCGGAGATTTCATAACATCAAAAGATCGCACGGCGTTAAATCGCATGATCTTGGTAGCCAGTAGACATCAGAATTTCATGAGATAATTTGTTCTGGAAATTGATGCTGCAATAAATCAATTGTTGAAACCACATGTCGTCCAAATGAGGTCACATAAACTCCGTTATCATGTTCCTGTAACGAATGCCATTCACGTCACCGCATTATCGGCCTCACTAAAATCCGCCGCTTGACTAAATTCCACTCCAGACAGTTGTGGGTGTATTTGTTTATCCTGGATTGCATGAGGATTTTCTAAGACCCAAATTCGACAATTCACGAAGCCGTTCAGATGGAAATGCGCTTCATCGCAGAAGATGACTTTTTACGAAAAATTTGCATTGACTTCACTTTGCTCCATTACCCATTGAACGAATTGCCTGCGTTTTCCATGGTCTGCTGGTTTGAGCTCCTGAGTAAGCTGAATTTTGCACGCATGAAAGTGGAGGTTTTTTGTCAAAATTCGCTGCGTAGTGCTTCGTGAAATTTGAAATTGTTGAGAACGATGCCGAATTGATGTTGTCGGGTTTTCGGCGTCACTCTCCTTTACAGCAGTAATGATTTCAAGAAACCGACCGGTACGTTGACGCAAAGGAGTCTTATTGTCCATAATTGACCCAGTTTCTTTAAATTTGTTTCGCGGGCATCCGAAATGTCCAATATTTAAGGCTCTGGTACATAAATCAATCTGGCATGACCGATGGCATGGGTTGCTTTGGTTTTGAGGGCCTCTGTAGTTCCTAAGACCTGCGACATAAGAAAAATCCTAACGACTTCAAATCACACTATCTCGGTGGCTAGTTCACATCACCTCAACCTAAGATGACCATGTCCTCAAATCGATCGTGTATAATGTCCAATGTGGCATGAGCTGTGTGGCACGAAGCGCCGTCCTGTTGAAAACACATGTGGTTGGTATCCATATAATGCAATTCAGGCCAACATAATATGGTAATCATCGATGTTGACAGTGATGGCCTGGTCAACGTCGTTCTCAAAGAAATATTGACCGATCTGTGCGAAAATAATGTCGTAAAATGGTTAAAATATTTATTCGCGTTTGAGTGTTTTTCAGAAGTTACCCTAAATGGGAGCTATGTCTCATTATTGACCGATCGTCATTATATTTGATACATTTAGATTAAATTTTATCTGGATACCATTTTATCTGGAAAGTGGGCCTTAAATGACAGCCAAGATTATGAGATTTATGAGTGTTTTCGAGTTTTGTGTAGATACCTATGTACTTGAGATATTTATGATCTATAAAGTCATATTTCTTAAGGGATTTTTTCGATAGAGTTCGTTCTTAGAACAAAAGAAGGTCTCATATCTTACATTGACGGGCATCGTTAAATCAACTCATATATGTAGTACATTCTGAGTTGATTGGTATTCTTAAACCTGAGCATTACTTTACAACACACAAATTCCGAACTTAATCTAGAGATTTAAATTTTCAGAGGCTAATTTATTTTTTGCTTCTTTGGATGTCCTGTTAGCTGCGATGTATCACTGTAATTAAATGTAAAATTTTCTTTAATAAAAAAAATGATAAATATAAGAAAATGTTTAATGTTCAATTCATCGCACAATGATCATTAATGGGTTAATGAAAAGATTTCAAAAATTAATAAACATCCAATTTTTTATTGTTAAAAAAAATTATCTAAAACTAAAAATTACTAACACGTGACTAAATAAAATTATACTGTTTTCATTTTAAATTAAAACCCTTTTGATTTTATTTAGAAAACATCAAGACTTTGCGTATAATTTAATTTAGAAACCAAAATCAAAGATCGTTTTTAACTTTCAAACAACCTTTAAATCGATGTATGTACCAACAAAATCAATTCCGGTGATTATGACCTTAAAACAATAAACTGAAAATAGCTGTGGCCAACTAAAAATTTAACAATGTTTTTAAATTTGCCCACATACATTCCCATACAAGTTACGTAATTGTAGTCTATAGTGTAAATATGGCCAGGTCAAAAACCTTTTCCATAGTGCAACAACAACCACAACTTTTGCACAACAAACTAACGTGGTCCTCTTCTTAAACGTTCTTCATAATACTTGGCCATTCGCAAAGAAAACGAGCGATAGTGGTATTTTCTTTGGCATGTTTTTTGTAGCGTGTTTATTATTGATTTTTTATAAGCCAATTTTTTTAATAACAAAAAAAATATAAAATAATAAAAAGAGTAACAACTCCTTTGTGCAAAACTACAAAAACATTTCAAGTGTAAGAGGGCTGTTTATTGGTTTTTATTAAGAGATTGCAGAAGATATTTAAGAAAAAGTTGAATCTTATAATACCGGATATTAAAGATTTTGTCAAAAAGTAGGCTTAAAAATATAAAGAAATTAAAACTTTCAAACATATTTAATTTGTTTTTTGTTATTATTTTCCCCAAAAAAATCTTTACAAATTTTAAGCAGCAAAAACAAAAACCATATTGCTTAAGGCTTAAATTGCCCATTGGTTCAAAATTATGGGTTTCACGTGCTGCATCTGAACGGCTAAAACTGCTGATATTGTATCCACAAAAAGCTTTATATTTAAAGCAGCCAACCAACAACCATCAGACTAATGTTCACAAAGGTTTGGCCACATTTGTACGTCAAGTAGTCTGTCTAAATGAACTTGAAGGCATTTTAGTTAAAGAAATAAAGAACAATCGTTTTTTTTTAATTTTTTTCTGTTACTGTTGTTTTCATTATTTACTCGTATTTTTTGTTACATATTTTTTTTCTTACGCTTTAGTTTAAACTCTTTACAATGTCGAACGTTTTTCTTTTTTCTTTTTTTTTTTGTTTGTTACATGCCTCAAACTTAATAAGTTTTCATGTTGTACTTGCGCTGCCTGTTTGGTATTTGTGGTTGGAGGCTTTAACACACGATACTACAAGGTTTCTTCGTAGATGGTCTAAATCGTCAGAGTTTGGTGTCTGTTGTTGGTAGCACGAGTTGGCCAAGAACACGTTGTACATACTTATTTACCCCGATACATACATATGTATTTATATACATAAATATATAAATAGACAGTATTGTATATATTTATTTAGTTTTTGTATAGGAAACCATAGATTTAAAACAATTTAACTTTAAGATTTATTATAACTGTTTAGATAATGTGTATTTTTATACTACAAATTTTCAATTTATAGAATATTTTATTCTTTAATTGTTACACATTTCTTTTTGAAGTGCAAATAAAGTTTTGATTTCATTCAGACTGCACAATTTCGTTAAAAATTTAGAGAACAAGTAAATCATAGAAATTTTAAAAATCTCCAAATATCAATAAAATCGATATTTCATATTGATAATGTTGAAATAATGTTCCGTTATTAGTATTTTATTGTTATTATCAATAATACAAACCACTTTATGCCAAATATTTTATAAAAAATCAATAAAATCAACCGTCTCTAAGCAAAACGATGTCACCATAAAACGTTTAAATGCCCTAATATTGGAACAAATTAGAAATGCTGATTTAACGTGCCATTACCAATATAAACTGAGTCTGTTATAGCATGATCTATAAGCATGTTCGTTCATATCGAGTTTGTATAAACAGTATTTTCTATACAAAATCGTATGTATAGCAGTTCTTTTTATAGAAATCTTTAAAATATGCGACTTAATTGGTCAATTCACAAGGTTTCTTATCAGTCATATTGTCATAATGTCCTAATATATCACGACTCGGCAGCTCGGCTTAACCGACTCTTAGGCGTTCGGCGCATTCTCTGCTAGTTAGTTACGATAACACAATAAACATCGCATACAGAGTGGTATTATTTTAGGACATATTTTGCTTGAAAAACAATAAAAAACATTGTGAAATATTAGGACATTAAGACATGAAGAAACCTTGTGAATTGACCAAATATGTTTATATCACAGAAAAATTTCATTATCCATCACTGATAAGCTGTTATATCATTCCAAAAATTACTTGTTGCTGAAGCTTTTTTATAGAAATAAATGTTGGATCAATGGAATGAGAAATGTCGATTTTTTAATGGTTAAGTTTTTTTTCGTCAAACATTTCAACAATGTGAACGTACCCTTAAAAACCCAGCAGTTCTAGGCGGCAGTCCCGAACTAGTGATTTCACCCATTGTTTAAGGTGGGAACTAGTTACTTCAATAGCTACATGACTAGTTATTTTAACATATGCATGTCAAAAACAGGGGGTCAATTGACCCCTTTTGATTACAATTCGACTAGCCGATAGCCAGTCCAAAGTAGTAAACGCATTGGATTCACATACTGGTTACATAGCGGCAGTTACCTAACTGGTTACTTGATCAGCTATATAACTAGTTATATTAATATGTACAATAATATATATCACAGACAGTCCAATAAACGATTGCTTGTAAACAAAACTTCCTCCGACAACTCTCCAATAGATGGCTTCTGGTGGACAAAATAACTACTCTCTAAAGTGCATTACAAAATAAACAATTAAAGTGGCTTCACTATAGGATACTAAGAGACACTAAAGTGACTATTGACTTCACGCTATGTTAAATAGTATATCAGTATACTTAAGCAAAAATAAAAATAATCTGTATGGGAATTGAATCAACACAATTTGCATAAAACCGTTTTGTACGAATTACTCACAAAACGTTTAAAATGACTACACTCTAGATTACTTGGAGGCATTTATGTGGCAATTGTCTTCACGCTAGATTACCTGGGATGTATAAAGTAAACAATTATCTTCTTTCTGCACTACAAAGAGTACATACGTGCCAAATTATCCAGAATATATAAATTGGAATCAGCCAAGTGATAGGACATTAGTGACAATTACTGTCTATAAGGGATACATTGACTACTTGCTTAACTGCTGGGGAGTTACATAAATATATTTACATGAATATGCACTATGTTTATATATTCATACATACATACATATATACCCATATACATATGTACGTAAGTAGATGTACATATGTATATATTGCAAGCATAAGCATGGTTGAGCATGCTCAACATGAAGCATTTTTCATATAATTTCAGTACGAGCACTACCCACTTTTCTATATTACATGCTAAACTTTTTCTGAAGACTAAATATAATTATGTCCTTTACCGGTTTTGCTTTTTGTTGTTTTTTTTGATTCGTTTAACTTATTTTCTTATAATTTCTGAACTACGACCAGTCGGATAAAACAGACAGCTAAAAGAAGCAAAACAACTAACTCCATTCAATATATGTAACGAAAATAATTTCCGGAGATGATAAAATATCCACTAGAAACCAAATTTAATACACTATCAGGAGATATGTAACACTGTACTTCATTCTAAAAAATTCTATCGAAACTTCTGTCTTCTAGAAAGCATACCTTTCATTGACTGCTTTTAGTAAAAGCATAAAATGCAAAAAAGGGAAGTTTGCAATTTACCCTGCTATTAACATAAAAATTATGTTTGACTTGTAGGTACTGCTTTTTGTCGACCATATTATCAGTTCAATTTAAAACACTTGAGGGCGCTTTGGAAGAGAAAAAACTCTGATTTCTTTTTCACGTTAAGTTTCATACAATTGACCATTGTTTTGTTACTACCAAGAGAATTTAATGGAATTTCCATATGATTTGATCAGAAACCCAGAAAAACCTAAAATAATTCGGTATGAAAATTATTGTGTAAACATGAACATTATTGAAATAACACCAATTTCACTCAAATAAAAAACCAGCACTTTATTTAAGTAATTTTTTTCAGTTTATCTGATGTTTTACTTATTTTTTTAACCTCAAGTAGTTTATAACAGTGTAACCACCATATTATAATAATTTTACCTTTTTTTTTCTTTATTTTAGATTTATAAAGGGCTGGTGTTCATAAAGTCCATATTCGTGTAGTAGAAACCTTGAGGCTAATCCTTTAGCCCAATTAAATATTATCAAAATACCGGCCATCATGGATCCAGATTGTTTCGCCATGTCCTCGTATCAATTTGTCAACTCTCTGGCATCATGCTATCCCCAACAAATGAATGCACAACAAAATCATCCGGGCAATCCCAGTGGCACCGCTAATACACCCAACAGTAATGGTGGACCGGGAGCGGGTAGTACGGGTAGTGCTAATTCAGGCGCTGCCACTCCCGGCAATGATTATTTTCCTGCTGCCGCTGCTTATGCACCCAATTTGTATCCAAACACACCTCAGGCTCATTATGCTAATCAGGCTGCTTACAGTTTAGGGGCAGGAGGCGGCGGTACAGCTGGCCAAACAAATCCACCCGAAATGGTGGACTATACTCAACTACAGCCACAACGTCTCCTCATGCAACAACAACAACAGCAGCAGCAACACAATGCTCATGCGTCAGCGGCGGCACAACATGCAGTTAGTCAACAGCAGCAGCAACAACAGCAGTTAGGACAACAACACCCGCAACAGCAACAATCAAATATCAATTGTAAATACGCCAATGATCCCTCAACACCTACCGGCAACAACAACACCACCAGCAATAACAACAACAACAATCAATCATTGGCCAGTCCCCAAGATCTATCCACCCGAGATATTTCCCCCAAACTATCGCCATCGTCGGTGGTGGAGAGTGTGGCCCGTTCACTGAACAAGGGCGTGTTGGGTGTGAATCTGAATAACAATCATGCGAATAGTGTGAATGTGCCGATGCACAGTCCCGGCGAGGGCGATTCCGATTCGGAGAGTGATAGTGGCAATGAGGCGGGCAGTAGTCAAAACAGTGGTGGCAAGAAAAATCCACCTCAGATATATCCCTGGATGAAGAGAGTACATCTTGGTCAAAGTAAGTAGAATAAAATAAATTATTTTTATTATGTTTTAGCTGAAGTACTAAACACTGCAGAATTAATAGATTTTTCTGACTTTTAAATACACTATTATCTAAAATAGGTTTGTTTAAAAGACTACAATTATGGAATATAGAAAATATTTAAATCAAGTTAAATGGGATAAATTGTACCAATACTATTTCAATATAACTATTTTAGGGTATATTAACTTGCCCTGCAAATCGTTTAATGAAATTTCGGTGTGGCCTTACAGAATTAACATATTTCTGATTTATCACTTAACAGTACTACGCAGTTTTTAAAAATCAAAATAAAATGGTCTCTAAATGAATTCTTAAATTATTTTCGAACTACTTATGCTAATTTTACAATGATTTCTCATCCGAGTTGTGCAACTGACACATGTTATTTCTAATACTCTCAGTTCCAAAGGGATGTATATATTGGAATTTATACATTCCATAATCCAGGGGATTATTGTGTAATTCGATTCGAAAAAAAAAAATCATTTTCGAAATTCAATATATAAAGCATAAAAATTCCAATGATTTTCTTTTCGAAACAAGTTACAAAATAAACCTCCTGGTTATCTTTAGATAAATCTGCGATCCTAAATCTGCGTAATCGAATATGATCGATGAATGGAGACTCAGATAGTCGGCACATAGTCGGTGGTTTACAAGTGCCATCTGCTCTGGTCCTCTTTAACATAGGAAAGAACCAAGACTCTTTTGGCTCTTGGTAGATCAGACTTTTTACGCACTTTATGATTATATGTGAGTCACTGATGGATATTATCAGATTCATCAGGAGTACCTGATGATACTCAAGAGGGTGGAAGGAATTACAGAATCGGTTCAATTAGGGAGAGATTTTGTTCCCAATGTTTAGTTTACATAATTATAAGGGTATCACAAAGTGTGCACGCTAACTGCGGGTGAATTAATTTACAATGTTAAGAGATATAAAATATAAGTACAGTTCACTCGCGACAATATGAACTAATTAAAACCAGGCCAGTTCACTTTTGCAAGATTGTTCATATTTGCGAATGCATTTATTCCCATATACAGCTAGGGAAATTATTATGCAGTTGAATTAGAATTTAGCCACTAACCTGTAGATTTAGATTTGAACTGTGTAGATAGATAAAATACTTTAAAAAACAAAAATAAGCTGTTCATATATTAAAGCTTTTGCACTCTAAGTTCATATTTTAGAGTAGCCAATGGGAGTAAAAAGTGTTCATATTTTGGGGAGTTCATATTATCGCGAGTACAATGTAGCACTGTTTCTGAATGTGTTACCAGCTATCTTCAAATGACAACTATTTAAAACAAATATGTAAATAAACAGCAAAACCCTTCATATACTATGAACTTGAAATTTTCCTTTCACTTTTCATCTGCTGTTACCAGATTGTCTATGGCTTTAATTGTTGCAGTCGTTGCTCAAATTTTTACACCTCTTCAACCAAATCGAAAAATAGTTTATGTTCCATATACATACATTTATATAAATGTAGTTTATTCATGTGTGAGAGTATATACTTCTATGTATGTACTATATTAAATGAGTACTTATTTCAACACAGCAACTTGTCAAAACAAATAAACAATTCCAAAACTGTTCCATCCATTCCATTCCATTCGATATTTAAACCACACTGAATGAAGAATATTCTTCAAAGAGTTCATGCTGCGTGAAAATGATCGGTGCGAAAAACAAAATTACTCTACATATATGTATACGTACTCACTTGCTGTACTCCCACCAACTAGTCTGACGATGACGATCATACACTTTCACTCACAAACAGCACAAACATGTAGGGAGGGATTCCAAATATAGAATATTTTTAATATAAATAATAAAACAAATATGTATATCGCTCTTTGCTGTTCTGTGAATGTTTTGTATCTGTGTGTCTGTCTACGTTTTAGAGGAATTTCGTTGAGATTGTAAAAAAGTAAAGAAAAAAAAAACCTAAAGTATGAGAAAAACCTGCATGAATCGTAAAATATAAATAATGACTAACAATTTTTCTTGGGTGTCAAAGTTTTGGGGTGTACAAGAACTGTAATAACAACAAAATCAAGAACGTGAACAAGAAGGCAGCAAAAATAAAATTCTTCTGCGTTCTGGGTCTTTAAATTAAACGCCAAAAACTGAAAATTGATAAAGGCGAGAAGTTATGACCTATTGACAGACAAACTCACGATTTATGTTTAATTTTTTCGAATTTATTTTTTTTTACTTTTGTTCACTTCTGGTTCCTCTAACAATCTCAACAAATTAAAATAAAATTAACCTGAAAAATAATTTCAAGTTTTGTTTTTGTTCCAAAATAAAAGTAAAACAAAACATGTAAACAATTTTGTACTTTTACAAAACAAACCAAGCAGTTGTACTAAAAATGATTTACGTGATTTTTAAAATCAGATATTAATAGATCTAAAATATTAAAACATAAAAAAACTGCATTGTACATTTGATTGTTTGTTTGTTGCTGCTGCTGTTGCACTAATGGGAAAATAATTATTAGAAATAACAACAACAATAACATATATATTTGTTGTTGTTGTTGCTGCTTTACAGTCACCTCAACTAAATAAACTGCAAATTTACGTGCAAAACGTTACGTATAATAAAATAGCAAAAAAAAAAGAAAATATTTTATTACCAACTTGTGGCAGGCCCGCAGCAGCCAAAAACAAAAAACTACCAAACCTCATCATGCAACTTGTACAAAGACTTTTGACTAGATTCATACAGCTGCTGTGTTTAAAACTAAATGGTTTCTAGATTTTTTTTATTGCTTTTGCTTTGGGAATTTTATTTTGATTTCGTTGTTATTGTTGTCGTTGCTGTCTTCTATTAGACAGTAGTTTCTTGTTGTAGTAATTTGCTCTCACTACGTTAAATTTCATTTTAGTTGCATTTGATTTTCATTTGTTTTGTTTTGGTTGCCGTAGACGTTGATCATCATTATCACTAACACTATAAAGACAGATCTTTCAAGGAATGAGGTTTTCAAAGGGGCAATTACTGAACAACAAGCTTAAACATCTTAAACTTCAGTTTATCTTTTTACAGAACCCATCGTCAAAGGAAAGAAATTCTTGTTCATTTCCCTAAGTGATCTCTTACAGTTTAAAATATTGAGATTTTTCTAAAAGACTTTTCACGTGTTATTTTTTAGTTTATTAGAAATAATAGGATAGTTTTAGAACACTAATTGAACATTCTCTCTACCGAAGATATTTGCGAAAAACAAAATAAAGTCAAAAACTCAGTATCACACTTTTTATTCTAATGAGGTGGTAACAAGTTTAACTCAAAACCTATATCATCTTCCTCTTCAAGCATCATTCTGCAATCGGAAGATTCATATTTATATCACTTATTACGATCGACCAACTGTGTGTCGTTCAAAAGTTCAGAAAATTCTTAACATTGTTTCAAAATTAGTTTTCAAATTAAAGTTTGTTAAATTAGTTTTGAGTACTGAATCGAATGACCATTATTTGAAAGTGTGAACAGACCTATTGAACTGCTCTGAAACTGAGGTCAGGACTAGAATTTTTACTTTTTCATTTACGAATTAATACTTTTCAAACTCTGTCAAATAAATCTCAAATAAACATGTTTTATTGTGCTCAACGAATTATGATAGAATGTAATTAAATCTTGTTGATGCATTAACTTTTGTTTTTGGGTCCCTCTCCTATAGCTTTTTTTTACTTGCAAAACAGACATTCAATTAATCATACGTATGTATGTACGTATTTACGTATAGAAATTGTTAAAATCTAATTAATTCCGAACAACAATTTGACTCTAATATGATTTTAATTATTGTAATTATTTTGCAATGTAAAGAACTTTACAATAGTTAATAAATTCATATTCATAATAAATATATTTAGTAACGAATGAAACCTGTTGCAGGTTCCAGCACTAAGTGACAAATAATCGATAAGCAGTTATCTACAGTTTATCACCACTTGCTCAAGCATACAAAGTACAATCAATTAAAACTAAAGTTGCCCTTAAGACGTTTCATTTTCCATGTGCATAGTGTAAATTATTGCAGATCACATGCCGGTATAAATTATAATTTAAAATTTATGTTCAAGTAATCGAACTTTTTTTTTGTTTTAGTTAATTGTAATGCCTTTGGGCTAGTTTAATTTGTATATTTCTTGGATTCCGACATTTTTTTTTTAATAAATGACCAAAGCGAAACAAGTTTTAAATTAAATGTTGATTTTACACTGTGAAATTTTGTAATAAATATGAAAGTTTCCTACATGCAGAGAAACCACATGGTTGTGGTAAATATAACACAGGGCAACAAAATCGAAAAAATTTTAGAGGCTTTTTAAATCACTACACAATTTTGAAGTATTTTGAATGTTTTTAGCCCTTTCTCCACATAATTTATAACTCAAAAAGGGTTAGTCCAATATTATTAACTTAGAAAAGTTTAGATTTACATAACCTTTAATCTGTTTATATATTGCGTTTTAATCGGCTCAGTAGTTTTGGAGTTATAATAACAAATTGAAGAACAAATTATATTTTTATGTGAAAATATCAAATTATGTTGTCTTAAAAAAATCTTAAAAAATCGAAAATGTCAGAAATTGTTCAGGTTTATTGCTTTATCGCAAACCTACATATAATAGCAACAAAATGAGATATCGATCATAAAAATCTATGGATTCCTTTTGAATTTATTCTGAATTAAGTAAATTCGATCATTTTCACAAAATTTTTCTTTTTTGTTTGATATACATAAAATTGAGTAGTTAATGTTCTTCTTTCGGTTGATTGAATTCTGAAAACATTTTCCTCATGCTATGTACAAAATTTCACATATACAGTGAGCATCAAAAGTGAGTAAACACCCGCGAATTTTTTTATTTTTTTAGGATCATGAAAAACATTATAGTCCGACTTAAATCTTTTTTTTCACAACCGAATCTATTATTCAACTCCATCTCCAACAAACCTAAACATTAAAATTTTAATCGATGAATAAATTTTAGGATTTTCATTATCTTAAAAAAAATCAAATAATTTTTGGTGTATACTCACTTCTGAGGCTCACTGTATATTGGGTTTCAATCGGCTCAGTAGTTTCGGAGTTATAATAAAAAAAAATGGAAGCAAAAAATATATTTTTTGCGTGAAAATAACAATTTTTTTTTGTTTTAAAAAAATCATCAAAAATCGAAAACGGCAGTAATTATTCAGATTTATTGCTTTATCGCAAAGCCACATGTAATAGGAACAAAATGAGATATCGATCATAAAAATCGATGGATTCTTGTCGAATTTATTCAGGATTAAGTGAATTCGCTCATTTTCATAAAATTGTATGTGCCAGCGTGTACTTTGAGTGTAAATTTTACATGTGTTTTGTTATTGTAACGAAAATTTTAACTTTTTTATGTGAAAACTTTTCGGTTTTGAGTGGGGGGAATTCCTATTTAACCCCCTCTTGATATGCGCCTGACTTAAATTATTAGTAGAATCAAAGAAATTGTAAATTATTTTTGACGTTTGTATTTTGAAATTGTCATTTTATTATTCAAAGATGATGTGTTTGCCGATTTGATTTAGTGCTGACAAACTTATAATATATGTTTTTTCTGTATTAATATAATGAAATCTTCTATAGTTATTAAGCAGTTTTAAACTACTACCATTAAATCTCTTTAATAATGAAAAAGTTGAATATTTTAAAAGCTTTTATTAAATAAATTGTTTTAAATTAAACATTTTTAAAATTTTTTTCAGTGTAATTTTCAAAATACACCTGATTTTAAAAGAGACAAAAAATATTACTTCATTCATTAAAATGATGTGTTTTTAATTTCCTTGGGCACATTTTTCGTGGTCAGTGGGCAAGTTTAATAAGCATTTGACATTTTTACTTAGATCTTAGACAAAAAAACATATAAAATATTAGAATATTAGAATTTCTCTGGCAAATACAACGAAACCTAGTGGGTGAATTAAAAAAAAAAAACTTAAAAAATTTCGTATAATTTTGGATATAAGCCAAATACAATTACATAAATTATATACAATATAAAATCAACACAAAAAGAATTCATTAAATTGAAATTTATTTTAATTAAATATTCATTTATTATCAAAATGAAAACAAAAAATATAAGTTTCTTTCGGTTGTTTTATTTGTGTAAAAATAAAATGAAATGCAAATTAGTTTACTCAGAATTTTGTAAACACAAATTGGTGGACTTCTCTTTTTGTGGTGATGAACAAACACTGGTTGAACAAGTTCTGATATTTTAGACAACATGGCTAAAACAACAAAAGAAACTACAAGAAAAACTTAAGTTTAAGCCATAATTATTTAAGGTGATCATACTGAACATCAACAACTTGATTTTGTTTTATTTTTTTCCTTCATAACAAAAAGAAGATGTTTTTAAAGAAGACACCAAAATTGTTTATAAAGTACCTTTAGAGTACTTTACTCTTTTTCGAGTTCTTTGTCTGGTAAATTATGATTATGAGATGAAAATGGTTTTGTAAACTTGACGTGATTATATGCCATAAATAGAGCATTTTATGCATGTTTTTCGTTGGTTGTTTTTTTGTTGTTTACTTTGTTTTAAGGCCAGTCTGGTAACTTGCTCCTTTTAACTTCACAATGGCTGCTACATTATTGTCTTGTCTTGGCTGTTTACCTGTCCCTGACTGACTTTAGTTAGAGCATGCAGTTAACATGAGCTTTTGAAACTGCTACCAATTGCAATTAGCATAATTGTTTAACATCATGTTGATGTTGCTTGCTTACTTGCTTCTCCCTTGCTTTTGCAACAGACATTCTGACAAAACCTTTTTGTCGAACTTGTGCCCCAAACACGATGGCCATATTTATTATTTCAACAGAACATGGAATGTTAATTTAACCCTTATGAGAGAGTTCGAAATGATTTGAATGTCTTGAGGGGAAAAATTATTGAATTATAAAAAATTCTTTGCAAAATCTCTCAGGTTGAACTTAATGCAATTCAATGAACAGATTAAAGTTTTTACTAAGATTCTTACGGACCTCAAGAGCCCGACTAAAGTTGTGAAAGTATTGGGTATTTGGGTACTCAAAACTAAAAAAATAACTAGAAAACAATCTCATATTACTCACACTCACATTGAAGCATACCAATCGACTCAGAATCTCTATCTGAATAAATTTAGCGATATATGTAGGATTTTGAAGACTCGTCGAAATTTGTCCAGCGGTCTTTTGTAGGACCAAGGCTGAACCTAGCCCCAATATTAAGAGAACCGGTCCATATTAAGGTATTTTGATCATAGTGGCATAAGGCCCTAAGTTTATTAAATATATTTTCAAAGTCATTTTGGTTTAGGCATTTTAGTTCTAACAATTCTAGCTTTATTTGATTCACAGACGATTTTGGAGCATTTGTTTCGCACCAGCCAATAAAACATATTTTGTCCACCTTCAGTGTTCAACATCATAAAGTAATTATGTTAATTTTTTAATCAAAAACCTATTACATACAGTACACAAACTTAAAATAACAATTTTCAATTTAACATTTCACTTGGCAAAAACAAGTAATTTTCTTAACTTCGAATAAATACAACCAACCGCTTGTTAGATATAATTATATGAACAAGTTTATAAGAATAACTGGTAAAAAAAAACAAGAAATTTAAGTGTTAAACCTTATAAATATTAAACCATTGAATGACTTATTAAAAGTATTATTTTTCCCCCTTCTCGAAAGACAAGTGGCAGTTTATAGAACATTTTTAATGTGAAAATCAACCTTTTTCGTTTTTGTATCATCTTCGCCATTACCATTATAATGATAATTACTGAATCAACAAGTTGGTTTTTTATTAAACAATTTATTATGAACTTTATTCTGCCATTATCTGTGCTGCAAAGGATCGTTAAATACAACACATTAGATGTGTGGCAGTTGATAGAGGTTTTTTTCTTCTTTTTTCTGGAGTGTTTTTATCAAGGTGTTTTTTAAATTAAAATATTTATTAAAAACTAAATAAATAAACAACTCTCGTACTGCTGGTAGGCTTACAAAATTGTTTAAACAGTGCAGGAAGCAGCCATCATTTTGTTAAACTTGATAAAGATCATTAGGTTTTTTTTTACAACCAACCATCATTAAGATTTGTTGGGTGTATAATTTTTTTTTTACATTTCATCATTGGGTGCTTTTACATTTCATTTAAAATTGTTTGTTTTGTTTATTTATTAAATATTACACATGAGTTTTAATAATGTTATACAATTATAAAAAACTGTAATTTAAACATGAACAAAATATAAAAATTGCTAAATTATAGGGATTAGTGGGAAAGTTGAAGTGATTGTCTGAAGGTTAACATAAGACCATAAAAATATTTCACAAACCTTTCCCAAATTAAATTGAATGTAGAACTTTTTAGTTTGTTTATAAATTCCCTTACATTTAAATTGTCAATATTCGATTATGTTGGGTACTGAAGATGTCTGTTGGTTGGATGACACAGATCTATGGCAATATCATTGCAGAAACAAGATTCTGAAAGTGATAAATTGGACTATACAAGATCACTATAATATCCTTATGTCAGGTACTGGATCGTTGCAGATCTATAGAGAGAAAATTCTGAAATTACTCTGTCAACTAATTTTGCAGATCATACAGTAAATTATATAGAATTCTTATCAAAATCTAAGTTCTTCAAATCCGAGCTTTATTGTGATCTTGTACTTCTAATATATTTTCTTAATTTAGGTTTATCCACTTGTTATTGAGTTGATTTTTATTCGGTGATATAAATACTTTGAAGATCTTTTTTGATCTTTTTCCAATAATGTTTTTAAGATATTAATCTATAATATTTAATTTCTTCATTAGTAAGTGTTGATTTGTTTCCTCCAATTGTTTATAAACTTGTAACGGATATTAGAAATATCATGAATTTCCTACATTATCAAAAAGCTCACTTTATGGGGAACAACAAGAAAATAAAGTCATTTTCATTACTAACATACAAAACAATTTAATTAGCGAGATAATGTTGGGACTGCTGTTGCATGCATGTGGCAACAATTAAAACATTATCAGCAACATAAATGTTAAGAAATAATGAAATCGACATAAAACGAAAGAAAAAATCTAAAGCTATGTTCATTCACATTATTCAAATATTTGGTAGCAAATGTTTATTAGATATTTTTTAAATTCAAAAAAATATTTTATCAATGGAAAATGGAATTTTGACTATTTTAGAAGTCTCTCTTATTTTGTGAAATATTTTAACAATGTGAACGTTATTATTTAACAAAAGAAAGTAGAAAACCTTAAAATAATCAAAGCCTACAAAAGGTGTAGACATTTTTAATTGCTGCACCTAATAACAACAAGAGCAACAAAAAAAAGAAACAATCACGCCAGCAACTACAGGCTGCAAAAGCAGCAACAACTAGAAGTTGCAACCCCCATAATTAAAAAAACATTAGATTGTTATGCCAGCCACTCAGCCAGCCAGCGAAAACATGGATGGAGTATGCAAATTATTTATTTATAATAAAAATATTAAAAAATAAAACTATGCATTCTAATTTAAACATAAACTAAAAAAAATTAAAATTAAAATTCTAATTCTTAACCAAATTCAATACACTTTAAGTCAGTCGTCGATGTTGCTTGTTTGTGTTCATTTCATTTGCATACAATTTTGTTTGGTTATTTTAGTTTCTTTTCAATTCTGTTTTAATTTTTTGTGATTTGATTTCATAATACAACTAGTACAAAATGCGAACAACATACAATATTTTAGCAGCTGTTGATAGAACTTTGAAAATAACGACACAGACATGAGACAGCACAAGTAGCCGAGTGGCAGTCAGCGTATGTAGTAGATGTGGCAGCAACAACAGAAAAAAATGACTGAAAAACAATCAACAGCATTTAAAGAAAAAATTAAAAGACAAAAATTATTTATTTATTTATTTGTATGTTTGAGACATTTATAGGGGCTGTCGTTGTTGCTGTAGTTTTTAAGTACTCGACGACATATTGCAATAACGTTATAACTACAAATAAATACAGCAGCAACATTTCAATGTTTTCATTTTTTTTATTATTATTCATCGCTCTTCTTAAGTTTTTTTTTATTTATACAAAAAAAATTGTTGCAAAATGTCTATCAATATTAAAATTCATAAAAAAAGCAAACACGCACTATGTAGGATGGTATTTTACTCGAACATTTGTGTAAAATGGTGATCATTGTTAACCCATGTGCAGCAAGCTGGACCGATTTGACAGGAATGCTTTTTTAATTCTGCTCAGTTTTGTTGTGACAAACAAATTTGTGGTTAATTCAAACAAACTTCTAATTACTGGAACTAAAATATATTTTACTTAAATTGTATTAAGTTTTATGTAATTGAATATTTGGCACTGTAAACGAAAATATTCAATTAATTCGTATGATTGTCAATTATTTTCTTTTGTTACCACATAATCAATGTAGGCTACCGGTTCAAAAAGGTTATAAGGTAACGGTATAACTAATCTGGTATTTTAGCGGTAACTGTAATTGCAGTTATTTCGGTATCAGTCGAGCTGAATGCACATTTTAAGGATAACGCTAGCATAGCGGCAACTGTAGCCAACTTTGTGTAACAACTTTCAATCTGTTTTTTCTATGTAGTTAATAAATTAAATAAAGACCATTACCGTTAAGCAACCGTTACACCTAAAATAGCGTTTCAGCTAAAAATTTAAATACAGTTATCAAAATGGCAATTGCCCTTACCGCAATAATGGACACTGCCGCTTCAGTTATTCTATAAAAATCTTTAAATTATCAAAATAAAAATGTTAGTTTCCCATAATTGAGTTTATTATTAAAACAGTTTTACCATATTTACAGCTTATTTTAAGGTATATTTCATGTTTTGCTAATTTTTTAAAAATCTCCTTCAAACGCCATCTAAAAACGCGTTAAATCTTCTTTCACGCATGTGATATTTTTTCATTTATTTCTCTTCATCTCTTTCTCTTAAACATCAGAATGGTCAGTATATTGGCAGAATTTTCTGTTGCTAGTAAATTGTGTACCTACATGCGCTCGTGTAAACATTTATTAACTCAAGAGTTGCTGCGAATTGCATCAAGTGGAAAATGAAATAATAATAATCAGTTTAATAATTGCAAAAATATAAAAAAACGAAACTCTAAACAACAAAATACATATAAATTCTAAGACAGAAATTGCTTTGATCCCCAACTACAATGGGGGGAACACATACTTGTATACGTCATCATACATATTCAGTTAAACATACAGCCAACATGCTACATATGACTACACCATTTGCCACATTATTTTTATAAACTTTTTTGAGACCAAAAAAAAAAACCGAAACCGAAACAATAGAAATATCGTTAACGTTATAGCGGGTTGATTTTAAAATGGAATAAAACAAGCTGTGAGTTATAAACTTAATATTTTGTTTAATAATTTTTTGGAATTGAAACAAACATTGTATCATTTTAATGATACAACTAATTTTTCTCTTTTTACTAAAATAAAAACCATAAATTTCCCAAATAAAAAGTATTCAGCCTAACCATAAAAGAAATTTTAAAGTTAATTTTTGTTAAAGACTTTATTTTAAAATACAACTTTTGTTTTTTCCTACCATAAGAAATATTTTAAAAAAGTTTTCAAAACTTTTTCCAACTCATACATTCAAATAAATTAAATATATTTTTCAATGAATGTAAATAAACAGAAAATGTATATGAAAGTTCAAAACAAAAATCATATTTTAAAATAATAAAACAACATTTTAAATTATATTTGAAATTTGTTTTATGGTACGAAATTTCAAATAATAATCAACTTTATGAACTTAAAATCGACTTTAAAGCTTTTGTGCATATGGTACAACTAGAGGCGCAACTGAGAGTTAGCTGAGAGTAACAATAATTATTCTCCTCACACGCACTTGTGATATGTGAATTCAACATACTTGTGAGAGAATTAAACACATCAAAAACTTGATATTTTAACTTTGATTTTCCGACTAAATACAGACCGAACCACTTTATTACACTTCTACACATTATTTGGCAAATTTTTTGATTACTTTGGAGGACACTTTTATTTCCAAAACACATTCATTTTGCTCAAATGAAAAAAAAATATTTTTTTATTAATTTTTGACACTTAATTTTATTGTGGTAGAATTTAATTTATAGAACAGAGTTTCAATTTTTGGTATTGAAAATAGAACAAAATTTAAATAAATTAAAATTTATACATTTCTGTGTGTCTGGTGAAAATTAAAAAGGCACCAATACATCCTCAAAACTATGTATTAACACATTCTCATGACTTAGGTTTTTGACAACAGACTTACGTTTTTTCCCTCTAAGTAACGCTTCTATGGATATATTATTCTATGCTTTTGTGGTTAGGCTGATTGTTTTCATCAAATTTGATATATTAAACAAAACTTAAAAATCTCTTTCGTAAAATTGTATATACCGAATTGCCTTTATTCTATAAAATATATTTTATTTGTTTCTGTTATACGTTTTCCAATAATTTCCAGCAATGGTGTAGTAGAGACAAGGAAAAAAATGCAACTTGTACTTGCAAATAATTGCATGTTTTATGCATTTTTCTCTCTCTTATAGTTAAAGTACAAAGTGTTTAAAGTAATTTTGTTCCTTTCAGTCTATTTTTATTTCATTAATGCCTTTACTTTTCTTGTGAATAAATTAAACAAGTAATTAGTTTTAAAAGTAATTTAGAAACATGAATTATAAATTTATAAAATAAATGTTATTTAAAACATAATTTGTTAAATGAATCTTCATTAAACGTTTGGGAGCCAATGCTCTTGCAATCATACAGACTACTCAGAATTTGAAGAGGTATTATAAATAAACAGCCTAACCACAAAAGGCGAAAGGTCATTTATTTATATTTCAAAATTATTTAATATTTCAAATACCATAAAATAAATTTCAAACTAAATTTAAAATTTTGTTTCATTATGTATTTAAAAAATAACTTTTTGTTTTAAATTTTGTATACTTTTAGTTTTTTCAATTTTTTTGAAATTCCTTATTATTTGCATTCATTCAAAAATAATTTCAATATTTTTTTTAATTTTTCGTATGGTACGGAAAAAAGAAAAGTTTTATTTTAAACTATAGTCGACTTTAACAAAAATTAATTTCAAAATTTCTTTTGTGGTTAGGCTGAAAAATTTAAAAAGTTCTAGTTAATTTTGATAGGTTTTAAAGGTAGACAATTTAGTCGTTGTTATTGGGGTGTTGAGAAAAAGGCTATATTACTCTAATGTTGATTTTAAGGAAGAACTCTGCCACAGTGGAGACTTTCATTTTATTATTCATGACTGGAAGAAGGACAAATCGAAAAATTCGGATACCTTAATTGATAGAAATTTTAGCAGCTTTAGCGTTATTTCTTTATGTTGTGCAATCATTTATAATCAGTAAAATAATGTAGGGCATTTGAATTTCTTCCCAACCAAATTTAAATAGCTTTGAAATTCATTTTCAGAAACCATTTCTGGATAGCCTTGTTGTATTTTTTGCGAAAATTATTTAAGAAAAAAAACAACACTAAATATGACTTTCAAACAAGTTTAAAGTTAAATTCTTTTTTGTATGCCAGACTTGATTTGAACCTTCAAGCTAAAGAAGATAAACCAAAAATACGGTTTTTTAAGTTTTGTGAGTTTTTTTTTTTTTGTAATAAGTAATAATAACAAACCGAGAAAAATAATAAAAACGCCAGCCATGCAGCCAGCACCTTTAAGGTTCTGTTTTTTTTTTTGATGTTGTGGTCAAAGACTTGAAGTACTCATACAAAAACTGATTTCTTTTAACTCCCATTTTTACATTTTTTTTGCGTACATATTTTCCTCAAGAGAATCCAGCATCCTTAAAAACCATTAAAGTATTCCATTTAATTTTATTTTGGCATTGGATTATGTGGCTTGAAGTTTATTGCATTTCCCCCAAAACTGTCTGGCCAAGGTATGGTGAGCATTCGTTACTCAATTACATTTTCATTAACTTGGTACACGATTTCGCGTACAGCCAACATTTAATCATAATGATTATGATTACGTTTCAGTTTAGTTTTTATTTTTTTATCTTCTTACATTTTACCTGTTTTCCATAGTCCAGCTACATTTTAACTCCCTACAATATTTTGTTGTTTTACACTTGTAGGATTGTAATTTGTTTTAGAGGTTTTGCTAAAAAAAATAATAAATAAACAAAAAGAGAGAGAGAAAAACAAACCTTCAAGTGCTGATAGAAATTTGTTATTTTTTTTTCAACAAAAAAAACCAGCAGTGGCTGTTTAATTTGAACAGCCAAACATTTTTCTCCACCATCATGCAACATTTTAACTACTCGTCGTAACTACTACTAAAAGCAACCGATCAAGCATTTCTAATAAATTCAAAGTCAAGGGTCAATAATTTAGCAAACACACTGACTAACTAACTGCACACAGTCCCCATAATGAAGCATAAGAGTGAGTGTTTGGGGCGGAAAGTGTTATTTGATCAATTTTCAATAAATTATTTAGTGCCTGGCATCAGACACACCACCATACACGCAATTATGTATTTGTTTGCAAACGACACAGATTTTCAAAAGTTTTTTTTTATATTTTTCAACATCTAAACAGTTTTATAATTAAAGACTATACATTTGTTATATGCAATATTTGTGTTTTTTTTTTAATTTCATAGTAATAGAGCTTAATGAAATGAAATTCATAATTTGTCTTAGTATTTAGAACGCATGGTCTATAGAAACTATTAGTGAAAGTTGACTTGCGGCAAATAATGCACGCAAATATCTTGGCACCAAACAAACAATATATTTTTGTTTGTGTCACTTTGTATAATTTGTAATAAATACAATATTTTTGTAATTTATTTAATAATTTAATTTTAATAAAAAACCACGGAACTTTTTGGCAAAAAATTAAGAGAACAGAATATATATTTACCATAAAATTACCAAAAAAAAAATAGTAAAATTCACAACTCATCTTTTTCTATTCCAGAAAAAGAAATGTATTTTACCATATCTAGCCCTTAGCGCCAAATAATCGTAAGCGACATTTTCTAAATTTTTTTTTGTTGCAAAAATTAAAATTTTATGGACCGACTGATGTTTTAGCGTTCTCAGAATATCAAAATTGTTAATAACTTCAAAATTATAGGGGGTAAGATTTTATCGTAAGTCAATGTTTACATTTTACAGTAAACGAATTTTATCGTAAGCTACACATAGTGGTATAGAAAAAAAGAAGGAAATAAATCTGTAACTTCTAAATGGTTTGAATGAAATTTCACATGCGCAAAGAAGAAGTGCTGTCGAGTTTAAGTTCTGAATGCAGACCTCATGGGCCCACCAGAGGCGTGACCAAGGGTCCTCAAAGTAGGACACCTCGGGTATGTTACATTTTTAAAATGATCCCATTTCTTCGTTTGTGTTCCGTTTTCAAAAAAATTACACATATAAAATCTCGATACATAAGACCTAGTCGTAGCTGTCAATTACCTCTTATAGCTTAGGAGATATTCGCATTTGAAAACATTTTCAACATTTCTACCCAACCTACTCCAGTTTTTTGATAACAGCGTATCCAAATTTCTCCGATTTTCTCCAGTTTTCCTTCATTGGACTAACAACATACATATGTATGTGTCAAATAGAAAACGAACTGTTTAAAAATAATGACTAAGTCCAAAGTTATATGCATTTGAATTTAAAAAATTTTAAAAAGCCGATTTTTCGCTAATTTATTTGGGAAAAAAGAACTGTTTTTCTTTTTAAGTTATCGCAAAAATTTCTAAGAGTATGTATAAGGAATTTATACTTTCTGAAAGCTAAAAAACACCTATTTTGTATGTAAAATTAAACTTTAGGGCAAAAATTCTCAAATCGCGTATTCGATATTAAAATATAGTAACCTATTTTAGATGGCCCAATATGCTTTTAATTATCTTGTAAAGGGTGCCGATAACTGCGACCCTGGTATGGATATTATAGCCAAAAAACTAAAAATTTCCATTTTTGGGATTTTTCAACACTTTTATGGGAATCGCGGGATTGCTGATAATAAATTTCAAAATTCGTTTTTATTTTTCCATTTTGAATAGAAAATTTTACATAACTCTGAAATTTCATTAAAAACTATTCATAAATAACAATTTTATTTCAATTCCAAAAATTTGTATCTATGCAAAAATTCAATAAAAAACATTTTCTGTCATATTTTTCAATAAAGTATTCCATGAATTTTTAATTGTCAAAAGTTATAAATATTTTTGAAAAATAGACAAATAGCTTGAACGAAATTATATGATATTGCATCATAACATTTTTAATTCTATGTAGAAATTTCAAAATAATCCAAAAAAAACCTTCTCCTGTAAAATTTGTGTTTTGTCGCTTACGATAATTTGGCGCTAAGGGCTCGATATAGGGAATTGGGTAAAATCAATTTTTTGTTAACATTTTTAGCTTTTATAATTCTATTAATTCTATATTAATATAGTTATTTGTCACACAAACATTAAATACCTAATGTAATGGGAAAACTCGTTTAAACAGTTTGGTTCTTTTTTATACCCTACACCACCATAGTGGGGAGGGTAGAATGTGTTTGTGTAGATGTTTGTAACGCCCAAAAATATTAATCTAACACCCACCTTAAAGTATTCCGATCGACTTAGAATCACTTTCTGAGTCGATTAAACGATGTCCATCCGCCTGGCTGGCTGGCTGTCCATGTACACAATTTTGATATTTCGATAAAATTTGGAGCATATAATTTGTTCGTCCTAATGTCCTCCCGAAATTGGACTTAATCGGTCATAAATGTTTAATTTGTATAGGGTATCTACACAAATTTTTCTCCAAATCAGTTTTATATGTACTGAATTCATTTCACCAAATTTTATTATGATCGGTCTATAATTAGTCATATCTCCCATATAAGGCCTGCTTCCGACAGAAAAATAACAGCGGAAAAACTATATTAACCCTTGAGCTTTGTTGGTACCCAAACCGAAATTGCCTTTGAACAATTCTGCCACATATCTAATTAAATTTTTTTAAATTTGTATAAAACAAATTTTGGAAACCAAAATATTAGGCTCATTGTGCTCAAATTTCAAATACGTGGCAGCAAAGTAAAAGTTTTAAACTTATGAAATTTCAATCGGTATTGAATTCCATAAATCGATACATTAAAGTAAATTCTGAACACAGTTTCTTTTAATATGTGTTTACAATATTTTTTTTATAAAAATTTAAAAGCAAATTTAAACCATCTGTCACGCACATCAAATTAAATCTACAAACCAAAAACTGACTCCAAAACTAAAACTCACAAAACCTAAACAGTTCAACTCGGGGCGAAAACTAAGACAAACATTTTAAACAGCCCATTAAAGTTCTATTATTGTAATTTACTTAAATGTGGAAATAAATTTCAATAATAGTATTGTTAATTATTGCGCCATGCATCAGGTACATTTCAATAAAAAGTATTGCCTTAATAATTCATTTTTTCTCTAGCAATATTTTAACAGATCTTAATTGAACAATTATACTGTTGATATATGATCACAATGAAATTTGTTGTTCATATTGTTTTTATTATTGTACAATAGTTGTTGTTGTTGTTTTTATTAACCTTTAGGTGCTCTAATTTGTTTACATAAATCAACAAATGATTATTTTTTATTCTTAGTGTTTCATAGCAATTTGTTTTTTTTTTTTTGTTTAGCTGGCTGGAAAATTAAGTTGTTTTATTTACTTTTGAGAATTAATTTGAATAATATTTTTACGAAATTATCCATTTAACACTAAAATCATGATTTTGTATTTTTTTTCACTTAAACTAATTTATTAAATATTGGAATTTATTGTTGCTATGAATGATATTTTTTAAATTGTTTAAAAAACATTAATTTTTTTCTTAATTAATTCATGTATTTTTTTATGGTTTTGCATAAGTTTTTTTTGTTGGTCTAAACCCCCGCAAAGTTAAATTATTATTTTTTTTCCTGAATTTATTTATGTTTTTTTATGTGAGTGTTTGTGTATTTGGTTTGGTCTTGGTGTTTTTTACTGTTGTTGTACTGAAAAAATGCGAATTGTACATTAATCAACATCACAATTTGACGTAAAGGTAGTAGGTAGAGTTGTTTTTTGTTTGAGTACTAGTATTGTTAGTATTTTACTATTCACTTTTTACGAAATTGACTTTTTAAAATATTTAAACTAAGGTTCTTCTTTCCCCTTACCACTCCTCTTCCTGATTGTGTATTTGTTTGTTTTTACTCCCCCTCTTAGTCATTTTAAGATTTATTTAAATTCGAACTGAAATGGGTTGTTTTTAATGTAAATTCAAATAAACGAGCGAACTTTAAAATGACATTCAATATTTGTTTAGTTTATTATTATTGTTATTATATTTTCAACAGTATGTATGTATGTTGTTGTAATGGTTTTTTTCGGAATAGGATCTGACATTAGAATGGTAATAACGGAGTAAAAAGGTTAAGTCTTTATTACTTAGGTATATTGTGAATACGAATACAAGTTGTTCCAAACATATGTAGGCTAAACAGAATAGAAACTGCAGCGTTGATTTTTTGTTTTTGTCTCTCAACCGAAACTATTGCTGTTTCAAAGTTCTGCTGAAAAAGCTCACTGTCTTTATGATTATGAAATAAAATTGTTACAACTTAATATGACTCAAATTAATTGCTCACAAAAGGTATAAAATAATGTAGGAGTCACAATAACAATCCCAGTATTCCGGAATTAATCTCAAATACGTTTAAATTTCCTAAAAAATAAAACGCAATATGAAAACTTTCGTTAAACTCGATTAGATGATTCTTTCAATACAGACAATTTATTTATTCTAATGATACTATCACAGTTTTGCATACATTTACGCAAGTAGGACTCACTGTGCCCAGTTTAGAGCTTTTTAATATCCCAAAGAAGCATTTTAAAGTCTTTATAATTTAATTTTGTTGGAATAACAAAGTTTTATCTTCGGATTTAACAAAACAATAAGGCAAAGTGGTCTTCGTCAGAGCTGATATAAAACTCTGCAAGTTTGAGAGTATTTGTCTACAAAAATCTAGACAGCAGATAAGAAATTTGTATTTTAAGTCCCCTTTTAGGACTGTCAGTGGTTTAAATCTGTCCGTGATATTTTCTAGCCTCTGTGAAAATTAGCGAATTCACTTATTTTTGAATAAATTCGAAAATAATTCATCGATATTTATGATCAATATCTCATTTTATTCCTATTACATGTGGCTTTGCGATAAAATAATAAATCTGAACAATTTCTGTCGTTTTCTATTTTTCATGATTTTTTTAAAACCAAAAAATTTGCTCTTTTCATGTAAAAAATATATTTTTTGGTTCAATTTATTATAACTCCGAAACTATTGAGTCGATTAAAACGCAATATATATTTGAAAATTTGTACATAGAATGAGAAAAATGTTTTCAGAATTCAGTCAATCGAAAGAAGAACATTAACTACTCAATTTTATGTATATCAAACAAAAAAACTAAAATTTTGTGAAAATGAGCGAATTCACTTAATTGTGAATAAATTCGAAAAGAATACATCGATTTTTATAGTAGATATTTAATTTTATTGCTGTTATATGTGGCTTTGCGATAAAGTACCAAAACTGAACAATTTCTACCGTTTTAAATTTGTCATCAGTTTTTTAAAACACAAAAATTTGCTATTTTCACATAAAAAATATATTTTTTGCTTCAATTTGTTATTATATCTCAGAAACTACTAAGCCGATTAAAACGCAATATATATAACGGATTAAAGGTAATGTAAATCTAAACTTTTCTAAGTTTATTTCAATAATATCGAAGTAACCATTTTTGAGTTATCATTAATTATGTGGAGAAACGTCTAAAAAAAATCACAGTTTTATTTAACATTTTTTTTAAAAAAAAACCTCTGCATAGAATTTACAATTTGGACCATATTTGTACTATTGGAACCACAATACATCAAAATTGTGCAGTGGTTTAAAAAGCCTCTAAATTTTTTTTCCATTTTGTTGCCCTGTGTAATAAGTTTAACACTCATAAAAATCTTACAAATCGAGATAAAATTCGTTCGATAAATATGTTTTAACAGATTCTAGCCACCATATAAGTCATCATCCCGAAAATCACATCACATGCTATGAATTTTTTTCAAAATTTTTTTAGCACATTAAAATTTTACAAAATTATGTGAGGATCGGCCAATTATTGGTCTCAAAAATTACGTTAAAACTCATGAATCGGTTATGCAAGTCGTTACATAATAAAAATGGACTTTAAAAAGCTTCATATACTCAAAATATTCTATTGTAGGAGAACAGGTTCATAATACCCAGTAGCTTTATATAACGTATACACCTGATAATAACTTTATGGGCGGAAATAAAATTCATTTAAAATTAGTTTTAAATAAATTTAAATTATTCTACGAAATTGGTCATTTATATCTATATAAATTCCAAACAAATAAGTTTCTTCACCAAATTCTGGAAATCGAGTAAGTGTCTCACTCTGCCGCCCATAAGTTTCTTATAATTATTGTTAACAATTCTGAAATTTCGCATAAATATGTTCAATGTAAATCGAATCCACTCTACTGAATTTTTAATATCTAACTTTTTTTTCAAAAATTCAGTTATTCACCAGCATTTTGAATTATTAAGCAATTCCATTAAGCCGTATTAATTTAGTGTATTTTGCACTGAAATACTTCCTACATACAGATGCATAAACGTATGTCTATAATTGCACGTATGAATACAAATCAAATACCAAATGTACGTTAAAGGTGTTAATTTTCAAAGTGCTTAGCACCCAATAAAAAATAACAACTTTTGCAAACATTTGCAAACACAGATAGATAGAAACACATGCAGACAAACGAATAACTTACGCATGAAAAATTATATCCAAATGTCCAAGTAGTGAAAAGAAACTATGAAATATTTTATCTAATTTAATATGCAAACGAATTATTAATTCAAATGGTTGGAAAGCAATCACACTCACTTACTCAGATACAAAACACAACCAACCCAACACCAATACTAAATGTAAAAAAAGAGGCTAATAATAATAATATGCTTGTGTATGTGTGAGTGTATCCTATTACCAGATATTTAAATTGAATTGGCTTAAAGGTGAAAGAGGAACTAATGCATTTTAAACATGTGAGTGTTCATTGTTGGTACTCCCATATTAAATAGTTATTTAGTAGGATGTACTCGTACTACTTACTTACATACATATGTATATTTATTTGTATGTATATGATTTATTTATTTATTCTCTTTGATAGAAATTGTTGTTTAAGGTTTTTAATCTAGTAAATGTATCTTGCTCCACATATTTATACCGCAAGAAAGGGCTGCATGTGAGCGTGTGTCCATGCACGTTTTCATGTAACAACGTGTTGGTAGTTTTCGTTTTCCAACTTTGTATCTATAGAAAGTTTAGTTGGCATTAATTATTTACAATTTCATCTTGAATTGTATACAATTTGTGATGGTTTTCATAGATTTTTTTGTATTTGTATTTGCACTTTTTCCGTTTTTTTTTAGCTTAAACAGTTTATTTTGCACAAAACTATTCTTAAATATGATCGTAACACTATGGGCCATAGCAGCTTTAAATTTGAGAAGATTTCAAAGCTGCATAATGTTAAGTAATACAATCTTTTTTATTACAATTTAATGTAAGCTAATAATTTATCACATCCATGCACTTTCGAATGATTTTATAACATTTTCTAATTCATATCTAAAGTTTTAAGAAAATTTAAATTTATTCAAAGTATTGGCCATTGTTTGATATGAAATTTTCCCATCTTTCTGGCAACATATGGATTCCGAGCCAAATCAAGAAGGAATCAAGCCAATTTTGGTTACTCTGTTCTGATGTGAAGCGTATCCCAGAGAGAGCCTTCTGCATCAATCAAAAGAAATAGTTTTCGGTCGGGCAAGGTCGGGTGTGTATGGCAATACTTCCCAATCACTTCTTTCTACACAGTTTTTAACAGGTATTCCAACATGTGGTCGGGCGTTGTCATGATGGAATATTACAGTTTCATGTCTGGCAGCATATTCTGGGCATTTTTCGGCCAATGATCGCTTCAAACGATCAGTTGCGTTCGGTACAGGTTCCCTGTGATGGTCTGGTCATATTTTAGCAGCTAAAAATAGATGGAGCCTTTTTTTCCCACCAAATACAGAGCATTACCTTAGTGCCATGGATATTTGACTTTAGTGTCGATTCGTCTGGCTGGCCGGGCTTCACATACGATTTCTAAAGCTTCGGGTTATATTAATGGATACATTTTGCAACGCAAGTAATAATTCGGTGCAAAAATGATTTTCTTTTATAGTGTTCCAGCATCATTTCGGACATAAAAAATCATCTTCCAAGGTTTCTCAGCTTGAATTCGTATGGTACCCAATTTCCTAACTTTTCAATGGATCCTGCTGCTTGCAAATGTTTTGAAATTGCTAATTTAGTAGCTCCCAATGATTTAGCAAGCTATTTTTGAGTAATGCCTTCAATTCTTGGTCTTCAAACTTTTTTTAACCTCCGCGTTAAAATCACCAACTCTCACAAGTTGAAACTGATGAAACACATTCACCATAAGCTTCGGTGAGCAAGCGGCATTTATTTTCAAATTAAAGAAGTAAAGTAAAACTTCCCGCATATGACGCTTTTTTGGCACAAAATTCGACATTTTCGATGCAAAACAAACTTTGTTGTTTACACTATAATGTTCAATGACTAAGTCTGAATAAATGACAGATATGTACCCTTCAAAATGACATATAAGTTATTAAAAACAAAACCGAGTTCAAAAGAAACGCCATCTATTATCTATTCCGCATTTTTAAGTCATATACCCACATATTTCAAAACTTTGATTGTCCTGAAAATTTAGGTCAAAATTAATACTAAAAATCCTATAGATCAAGTATTTTTTTTTGCCATCGGCCAGCGTTAACATTTTTGTTGCTATTTTTTCGCTAACGTTAAGTCGAAAAGTCCTTTGAAATACCTTTAATTTGTAGATCGATTTTGCTGACTCAATACAAAAATACTCATGAATATATCTGATACATAGATGACACATGTTGTCCGTTGGATATATAGAGGCTCCGAAAAACATATTTCTCCCAACACACGGACAGACGGGCGTTGATAAATCAACTTCCCGTCATATATCCAGAATATCCATTGGGGGTGAAAAAAGAAAATTACTCCCCCCAAAACCGAAAAAAAAATATAAAATAACTTTTAATTTATTTAAAACACCCCCCAAGCCCAGAAGGTTGACCAGACCCTATATAGTGACGCCAATGAATACTTATACTAAAAATTTCAGACATATCAGGATGACCTTAATTATGTACTTTTTGAAATTTTGATGCTTCTCTCACCTTCCTCTATATATTGGTTAGAAATTTAGTTTTTAGTCACAAATTTGATAATTGTTAATCCTTAATAGTGAATATTACATAAATAATATATTTTTGTATTACGACAATTTTAACCCATATTAACCTGAATAAGTTATCAAGTTTAACTTTCCCTGAAAAACTTTAAAACTATTCTCACCCATAGTGCAATCATGTTTATTTTACTCATAAGTATCCACACACATATGCATGTAGTTGCGTCATTTAATTTTCGTTAATGCTTAAAAGAGATTAATATTCTCCCCATGCGTATCAGTCACCGTGTATATCTCTTCTAACTCTTTGGAGATAAGAGCAAAATGCAGAAGGAATTGCCAAACAAGCTTAAGGCCAGTACTACTCGTATACAACAAATTTACTTATTTTACTTTTTTATTATTATTTCTTGTTGGTTTTTTTTCACTCCTTATTTTCATTTATACAAATAAAGCAGGGGGTAGTAGTAGTAGTGGCCGAAACTTTTGGATTATTGCTGCACATAGTGAATTGGTTGCGGCGGTAAACACTAGTTACTCTATACATTTTGAGCACAACATTTGATAAATTCCCATACAGTGGTTAACTTGACATTTAGATAAATTTATGGCCACAATATATTTTCAGTTTTAGTTTTTTTTTTTTATAATACCATCTTTCTCTCAGTGCACTCGTATCTTGACAATGCTCAAGACAGACACAAAAATAAATGCAATTACTTTATAGAATTGCAAAAATTTAAAAAGATATATTTTGATAAAACAAAAAAATAAAAAAATACGATCACGAATTGTTTAAAGAATTAAGTTTACGCACAGCATGTTTCAGCGGATTTAAAAAAGACTTTAATTTCTCATTTACTGGCCAGTAGATAAACGCCTTGCAAAACTCTTAACAAAATAAGTGTTTAAAAGATAAATCTTTGATTTCATCTTTTTTTTGTGGTTTGTTAATGAAGAAAGAAATCTTTAATTAACAATATATTAAAAAATAAAAAATAAAGAAAAAAACAAACAAGTATTTTTGTATGTAATTCCTCTAATAAATTCATAAGTGCATGTTTGTATGTTCATAAAACATGCACATTAACTTTATCTGATCGATGATTGTGGCCATGACAGGCGTTCTTTGTTGCATTGCATTGCATTCGGTATCATCTCAATCAGCGTTTATTCATCATCAGTCACAAGTGGCGCCATTGTTTGTTATTTTGTTATTGTTAATTTCTCTAAAAACTTTTCCGAATTTTACAATTGTTTTTGTTTGCCTTTAGCTGCCGGGTTTTTTTTTTTTTGTACGATTTTATTACCTCATGTGTGATTTTCTTTTGTGGCTTTATCGAGTGATATTCAAAATTTTTGAGTTATTTCACTCATATTTATTTTAGTTTTTTGTGTACATTTCATTCCTCAAAACTTTTCGTTATTTTACGTTTGATTTGATATCCGCCACTGTGCTGCAACTTCAGTCAACTATCAACACTTTGTGTGCTAAAAACACTTGAGTAATTTTCAATAATTTTGTTTTTTAAGTACATTTCGAGAGCTGCAAAAGTAAACAATTGTTGTTATTATTTAAACAGGTTGTTGAAATTTTCATTGAAAATCAATATTTACAATGGATTTTGTTTATATTTTTAAAAGCATCGAGGAGAGTGTTTATCATTAAAGGAATTGCATTAGAAAATGAATTAATATAAAATGTGAATGCTATATTCGATAATCAATTCTTGTGTAAAACAAATCGTCTCAGATTTTTGTTAAAAATTAATCAATATTGAATTTTAAATATTTGTAAACACAGCGAAATGTTTTGTATTGACCCAAAACAAATGTTGGCCAATTTTAACCCCAAGTGCATAAAATATTTAATTTAATTTGTTTCTTGTTAAAAATCCACAATGAAATGTGCTAAGGATCATCTTTTCAGACATGTCAACCAAACAGTGTTTTTTAAAAAAATTAATATCTAGCCCCAAAGTAGATCAAGGCATTAATTTTGAATAAAATTTTATCTCCAGACCACATGAATTATATCTCTGAAGTTTTATCTAAATCTGATAATAAAAACAAAATAATAAATTAAATTTTTATGAAAAATACCAACTATTAAAATCCGGCTGATATTTGAATACATGTATTAGAGAATCAGTGGCTTTCTTAAGGACAACTATAATGTAAACTGTTCCACAGTAGCTGTAAACAATCTCGGAAATATTCTTTTCAAAATAAAATAATATTGCCCTAAAACGTTGAATTTTTAATGTAGGCGTGGCAGCAATTAAAATTATAAACAATAACATTTTTAGTTATTCGTTTTCCAAAACTTCTTTAACTTCTATTTAATCTTAGATTATATTCTTAACTACATTTTCTTTAACTAAATTATAACAAAAATAAAAAAAAAACTAAAAACTGTATAAAAAGACAGACACCTCTGAAGAAAAACCCATTAAAAAATCATAAGATCTACAAAACGGCCAACGCTTTTTTTTCGTCGTCTTCATCCAACTTAATACCAACATAGTACAACCTCAAGGAAAAGTAATAACAAACGAATGGAAAATGGTTTACAAAAAAAAATAATATAGAAAAAATGAAAAAACTATTGTACTCCACACACGTACGGCAAATTACTTTAGAGGTCTGGTACAATGACAAGCAACAATTGCAATTTGTTTGCACACTCCCGCCGGCGTAAGATGGTGGTAAATAAATAATATAGACTTTTGAAAGAAAATCAAAAAAAAAAAAAAATGAAGAGAAAAAATATACACAGTTAACAGTGGGACAGAAGTAATACTAAAATGAAGAGTTCCATTTCAAATAAATTAAAATTTATGTTGGGTGGCAAGGATATACAATGTATATTATACATTATCAATATTCTGTGTATATATTTATTGGACCCTTTAGATTTCGTAACTAAATCTGTATATCTGTAGGAATTTTCCAAAGGCCGTAGATATTTCATGGACCAAAATCTAGCATCAATATATCATATTTTCGAGAATTTTGATATTGAAAATAAACAAAATCGGTACAAAAAATGGCAAATCTTAAGTACCTGAATTTTTTTTAATTATTTTTGGCAACATACAGACAGTTTCAAAAGTGAGTAAACACCAGTGAATTTTTTGTTTTTTTACGATCATGAAAATCATAATATTCCGACTTAAATCTTTATTTATAAGAACAATCCCCAACAAGCCGAATCTTTTAAATTTTAATCGATAATTAGATTGTAGAATTTTCATTATCTTAAAAAAATAATCAAATAATTTGTGGTGTTTACACACTTTTGATGCTGTGTATAGTTCTGCAAATCGAAAATATTTATATAAAATAGATAGTATTTCAAAGACCTTTCGAAAACGATTATCCTTTTAAACCAATAAAAATTTATACCAAAAACTAAAATAAATCCTTTTTTCACAAAAACCAAAATTAATCTGAACTTTTTAGTATTTATTTTAGATTTTCGATACTCACTACCCAGTACAAATTCAACATTAAAATAATAAATAAATTCAACATTTTTGCCAAAAAAATAATCAAAATAAGTATTCCTAATTGAGTACAAATACAAAATTTCATTTACTTTTTTTTATATAATTTTAATTTAAAGCCCAAAAAAACCTTAAATTTTTATCAGTGATGAACACCATACTTTGCAATACATATATTTTTTTTCTTTATTTTGTATTATTTTTTAATGATTTCGTTTCACTTTGCGCTTCATTAAAAAGGCGGGCGGATGCGCGGTTGGTCTTTTTTTGCTTGAAGATCCTTTTGCGATCTTAAAGCTTTTGTGCAAAATCATCTCATATGACAACAACAAATTTACACATGCACCAAGCAATGGGGGGCACAAAAATAGAAAAGATATTTCAAATAAAAATGTAATTGAATATTTTTGGAATAACAATATTGGCCTATTTCTGCACTCTTTTTAAAATAATCGTATTTTTTATACTGCAATGTATATCAATTGCAATTAAAAGAAAGATCTGTAGAATACATAAACATTTTTTTTTTAGAAAAAAGTCAGTATTTTGTGAGTTTTGTAAATATTTGAATTTAAATTCTATTTTCGACCTACATTTATTTCGGTAGATCTTGAAAATATCTTTGAAAACGAAGAATAAGCTTTAAACTATATTTCAATAAAGTTCAGATTTTGCTGCTACATTATTTTGTAATTATATAAAGTTGAAGTTTCAAAGCTTCAAGTTATTATCTTGTGAAATAATAGTGCTACTATTTCACTCTCTATTGTTCATATATGAATTGTTTGGCTGTTAGCTTGGTGGAGCATGTGAATGAGGAGAGTTCGCCTAATAAACAAGTAACAAAAATTAAAAGATTCTTCGTTTATTTTTGTATCTTGTTTTTATTGTTACTAAAGCATCGCTTTTTTTCACAAAAAAATAAAATAAAACAGCAACAAAATATTGTTTATAAAAAAATCAAGTTCTTTTTAAACTGGTTTTCTTTTAAGCTTAAAAGTCAATAATATAATTTCAAAGATCTTTTAGTAGGTTTTTTTTTATTATTGTTTGCTCTCTCTTAATTTTTGACATGTTGGCCGCCATATTGAATGTTTTTGAAAGGTTTTTTTTTGTATAAACTCTGCGACTACAACTGATTGTTTGTCTGAGACTGACTGTATGTGTTTTGGAGTATATTTTCAGTTTGGTTTTGTGTTAAACTAATTTATCTTTAACAGGCAATCAAAACATCATCGTCATCATAATTTTTATGTGAATATAACTACCATCTTAAGTTGTGATTTCTTGGCTGATGTTTTTTTTTGTTCGTTTTCTCTCTGTTAGTTAGACTTTGTGCTCCACCATCTACAACTACATTCAACAAATAAAAAAAAATAAATAAATTTAAAACCAACAAGAAAAAAAGTTTAATGAACCACTTAAAGTTTAAGTTGTAGGCAGTCAGGCAGTCAAGTCAATCTTCATGTGGTGTCATGGCAACTTAATAATAAAATTTATATTAAATAAAACGAAACAGTAGTTAATGAATTATAATTTAAAAATTTGCATACGCTTATAACACGAATAATAGATATAAAATATCACAATTTCCTGTTATTTTCTTAGCAACAGAGATATACGAAATAAATTACAAATTTCATATTTTTTAAATCTAAATTTCTAGTTTTCTATATAGCCAATTAACACGTTTTCGGTGATAAACTTCTTTCTTAATCCTCTAATTTTAACAACCTGTTAAACAAAATCAGCTTTAAAATTGTTTAATGGTCCTTCGGGGAATTCGTAGGATGTTAACACACCCCGCTCTTAACTAAAAAGCAACCCTGCAATGTTATTTGGAGAAAAATAAAAAAAAACTTTTTGACATTTCTTTGCCAACTTATTGAAATGCCAACATGATTAACATCAAATTTAAACTCTAAAACCACCCTCCTCCTCTTAGTTTTCGAAAACAAACAAGGAAATTCTCTGTTATTTTGGGGGTTTTGTAAAATCCTGCTAAAACAGCAATAATTTCAAAGTTACAAATTATTTTGCTGAAAAATAACAATAAGAACAGCAGCTTCCTTTTCGGTTCACATGACATTTAAAATACAACAATAACAAGTTCAAAATACGGACATGAGCCTGGTGTTTGTTTTTTTTTTGTAGCTGTGTTCGCTTTGTGTTTTTGGTTGGAATAACGAGAATTTCTGTTTGTTGAAAATATAATAAATGAATTATCTGTGTAATTAATGAGCTTTTAATTTTTAATGATTCTTCTGTGGAGAGTTTTATATATTTAAGGCAGCACAAACAGTTGAGTTTTTGCAAAACGGATAAGGAATTACAATTAAGGCTACTTACTACTAACTGCGGCTATGAAAACCATTTAGAACATTATTTAAATTTAATGATATTTTTGGATATAAAATAATTTTTATTCTTCAAATGATAATCTTATTAATTTCGTTTCAACGGTCCTCTAAAGATCAATCCGTTGATGTTCCCACTCAAATCTAGCCGAACAAAATTATAAAAAAATGTGTCTTCAAAATTAAGCGAAATATATTTTTGTTTGCAATTGGCTAACAAATTGATCTCATACGGTTTAAAACAGATTTTTAATTGATCATTTTAATTTGCTTAAAAATATGTAACAAATTTATATAGAACTTTGAAGCTAGAAACTCGTGATTTGCTTATCTAGGTTCAACCTTATTACTTTATATATCGTTAGCTTAGTGAGCAAATGAGCTAGTCCACTTTTTATGAAAATTTAAATTTTAATTAAAAAAAAAAACAATAAAATAAGTAAAAATATGCTATTGGCTTAAACACGTTTACAGTTATTTAGTTTTTTAAATTCCAAGTTTTTTTTTGTGTTAAAATTGCAAAAGATTGTCTCAGTCAAATGGAATGTATTAAATATAGAAAAGCGCCAAACTGGTTTCTATATTAGTTTATTCATTTAATTTTAACAAAAAAAATAATAAAATCATAAATTGTGTTAAGGAAATTCATCATTATGTTGACTTCTGATGTCAAAACGATATCATTCATTGCATTTTGAGTGCAAATTTAGTGACAATAGAAACTTAAAATCTAATATCAGAGTTAAAATGATAAAAATACAACTAAAAAGTACAAAAAATACTAATAGGAAATGTGTTTTTCTAAATTGCAATTATTTACCATATCGAGCCAAAAAGACATAAGTGCCATGATTATGGATTTTTTGATAAACATCTATAGCTCTTGATCATTCGCATCATCTCATAAAATACCATCGTGGAAATATATGAAATAAAATAAATGCAATGTATGGTTAAGAAGTAACAGAGCATACATACACAATTTCACGGTAATACTTCGACTTGAACCAAAGATATTTGGTTTTTGTCGCTTACGTCTTTTTTGCGATCTTTTATTCGATATTAAATAAAGTTTAAACAAAGAATTTTAGAACGGTTTTTGGAAAGAAAAAAGCATTAGTTAAGATATTCTCAGATATAAGGATATAGATCTTAGTTATAAAAAAGGGCAGCTTAAATTACCTTTCCTTAAAAACGTCCAATAGGTAATGAATGTACGAAAATGTTTATAGTGCATTTACACCGAAGCGAAATCTAGTACATATGAGATTTCGAGCCAAATCTAGTTATTTTGACAAGATTTCCCATACAAAATGAAATCTACTTCGTGACTAGATTTTGGGGAAATCTCCTCAAATCTACTCAGTACCAAGTGATGCAACCGTCAATTTCTTCATAACTGACTAAAAAATACAGCACTGTACAAGTAAAATTTGACAGATACAAATAAAAAAATAATATAAAAAGTGCGAAAAAATTTTAGCGTTTGATAAATATTTTCAATGGATGCAAATATGAATAAAAGTTAAATTTATAAATTATAATACTAAAAATTTACTTATTTACTGCGGGTTTTGTTAGTCAGCTGTTTTTGTTATTAAATGAAATCTTGCTAAATGTCAGAAAACAGCGGTGTAAACGGTATAGATTTTGAACAAGATTTCAATTAAAATCCACTAGATTTCGCCTCGGTGTAAATGCACTATTATAAGTGAAAAGTCATAGTAGGATGAACTCGAGTAGAGCACCTTGTCGTTGTTAAACATTTCATAGCTCAGTTACCTTTTTTATCAACAATATGCTTATTACTGACCCTTAAAGTAGGCAACTTAATTTGTAAATAATTTTCTGCTAACATGTATGCAACTAATTTAATGCTAACATTTGCTGTTAACTATTATAGTATTTTAACAGTTTAAACTAATGTTAAACGAAATGATGTTTTAATTGAATTGTTAATTGCAGAGTTGTTAGAACCTAAATAAATACTTGTTTATACGTATAAATGTTAATTGGAATTCATAGCTATAAATAAATTCCCCCCATTCAAATATAAAATAATATTTAAATTGAAACTTTTAAATTTATGCAAAAAAAATAATTCTTTTCTTTTCATGTTCCTCAACCACCTCAAATGTTTTAATTTCAAAGTACGTAATGTCTTCTTAATACTTTTTTTATATTCTCATCTTTATTTTTTTTTATATAATATTTTTCTTTTTTGCTTTTTTTACATGAGCTTGCTATATTTAACAACCTCTTATTTGAAATGAAAGAAACAAAAACTTAAATTAAATTTATTTATGCGCGCATTTTCGCCAGATAATTATCGTTTATCTTTGATTTAAAGAGCACGTCAAAATGTTAACTTTTGTATACTTTTTGTTTGAGTTTTTTTTTTAAATACATACATTGTTACTGCTGAGCGCTTGAACTTGTCCAGGCGTTGACTTTATACTATGTTGATCATACTCGTGCAGCAGCTCCAGCGGTAGAATTTTATTTTATTCCTTTTTTGTTTGTTTGCAAGTTACAATTTTATACGTTGTTGTTTTTTTTCTGTTAAATGACCACCTTAGTTAATTACGGGGCTTCTGGTTAGGGAGCTTGATGTATGTAAGCATTTACTTATGTTACGTTAACATGTGTCCCTGGTTTTACAATTAAAACAAGAAAACCTGAATATTTCCTTTAGAAATCTTAAAAAGGATATTTTGTTGTGCCGTTATAAAAGGATCAAGTGCTTTTGTTTTTATAAATAATGATAAAATAAAACTTTTATTTACTAACGTTGTATGCTTTTAAGCATGTTTATATAATATGCTCACATACAGCCCCAACTTTATTTTTCACATATGTGTATGTAAAAATACACTCGAAAAATTTGAGAAGTAAGATCAAATTTAAAGCTTTTTCGAATATTTTTTTTCACAGATTTTTTTAACGAAATTTCTTGTAGAATTTTGCAGCAGTGTATCACTGTGGATAGGAATTAAAATCCAGAAGGATACGGTCATTTGGAGTTCAAATTAATCTTTGTCAACATAATTTGTTAGATTTAAAAAAAATAAATGTCGATTAAATACACCAATACCCCGGTTTGCGTCGCTTCGTTCAGCGTCGTTTCGAAGTTGCGTCTTTTTTAAAATTTCTGTGATTTCGAAGTTGCGTTCATTTTGTTTCAGTTTCCGTCACATGGCTTCGAAGTTGCGTCGTTAGTCCTTCGATATGAAAATGTTTGTATCGTCAAATCTATTTTTTCAGCTAAAATTATGCATCTCGGAACCAGTTAAATGAAAATCAATACAAATGTATGGAAAATTGTGCTTCGATCCGGTCCCAATTAGCGACGCAAACCGGAATATTAATGTATTTACTTATCAAACAATGAATAAGTCATTATTGGTCTAATTCTAAGTAATGTCAGTGGTATGTAGTAGCCATTGTAAAGTATGTTGTTCAATAATTGCAAAATAATACCAAGTTTTTGGCAATTTGTGTTTGCAAACAAAAATATATTTGAATTATTACTTACAGAATATTTCGAGTGTTCAATAAACAATAACTTAAAATACACAAAATTCACCTCCCTACCATCATGCAGTTAGCCCCATAGGAACAACCTGTTTTAAAAGAGCATGTGTGATAAGAATCATATAAAAATGAAGTGCAAATTTAAAATAGTAGCTCTGGTGTGTTATTTTATTTATATTTTTTTTTGCGTACAGGATTTTAATTGTATTTCTTCTTAAAACAAACCCGTTTACCGACCATAACAAAATCAAGTGAAGAAAGAAAACAACTTAAAAACCCATCAAAACTGACTTTTGTTGATTCTCAGAAATTATATACATATGTAGCTATAGTAAGTGTCTTCAGCCAATATTTATTGGAATTAGCAAAAAACGTATCATCTTTTATTTTATTACACTGCTTGTGTAACGTGAAATTTCCGTTGTATGCATTAAATTGTTGCAGCATTTATTTTTATCTTAAATTAAAGGTCTTTTTGATTGAACAAAATTTTACAGTTAATAATGGGACGTGCCAGTGCACAAAATGAAGAAAACAAAAAAACATTAACTAAAATTGTAACCATTGTCAGTTTTGTGGTGGTCTGTATCAAAATGTCATCAATCATTCGAAACTGTTCTTTTATTTTCAATTTTAAATGCACATCTTTTGCTATTGACTGCATTCATTGATTTCTCATTAATTATAATTTTTTTTTTTCCTTTTCAATTTCGTATTCCTTTTTTTTGCTCCTGGCCTGAAAACTTAAAATGTCATTAAATTGAGGAATGCTTTGGTTTGATTGTTATTAAGAGCCTTAAATTAACTTTAATGTTGACACTTAATAAAAAGGTTTGATTTTAGGCATGATTTTCTCAGTATTTTAGACGTAATGACGAACTTATAGTTTACATTGTTTACGCTTGCAAAAATTATGTAAATACAAATAAAAGTTTATAAAAATAATGTAAAAGTGTTTTATGAAATATTAGAACAATGTATGAAAGCACTTTATTTATTTAGTTTGATTCATCATAACTTTTCCACTATCCCCTTACATATTTCTGAACAAATAAAAATCCCCAAATGATATACTACAAAAAAAAATATGTATATATTTAATATACAACATCAGCTGTTGCCTGCATGTTTTCTAACAACAATTTCTTACTCTTCTTTCGTTTAACATCCCAAAAACACACATGATGTCATTTCACTTGACTGCATCTCTCATTTAATGGTATTAAAATTTCTCATAAACAAAAAAAGAAACACAACATTTCAAAAGTGCGAAATACATTTTTTGACTTTTTGTTGAATAGAAATAAGAACAATTCGTTTTTGTTTATTTTATTTTTTTTTGGTGAGTTGACATGCCAACCAACCAACATCGTTGAGAATTTTTTCTTTAACAAAAAAAAAAACAATAATAAATTGAAAAATGCTTTAAAGCGAAATAATCAATTTTGTGAAGCTACAAACAACAATAAAGTTTACAATCTTTTTGACATAATTTCCATTTTTCATCACAAACTCTTGCTGGAGAATGAACAAAAAATAAAAACAGCAACAAAAGTCGTCAGAAAAAGGCCAAAACAATGCAAATTTTTATTTGTAGGCTTTAAATAGAAAATGTGGCAAAATGTATAAAAGAAAACACAAAATCATTAACCCATGTTAGCACGAAATTGATTTTACAATTTATTTGTGAAATGAAACAAGTCAATGAGCTACATAGTATCATAGAGAAACATAGAGCAGACTCTAGAAAAAAAAACTCAAACAAAAAATTACTCAAAATAATCACACATACAAGTCTTGTTGTTTTTGTTTTCACATATGGTTTTTTCCATAGAGAAACATAGAGCGGAAACTATAAAAAAAACTCAAACAAAAAAATACTCAAAATAATCACACATTCGAGGGTTGTTTTTGTTTTCACATTGTTTTTTCTATTAATACATTCTCACCACTTAGGTATCTGACAACTGAGTTAGGTCTTTGACAGGAGAGTTTCCACTATATGTCTATTCTCTATGGATTTTATATTAGGTTTCTGGCAACTGAGTTAGGTCTTTGACAGGATAGTTTTCTCTCCATGTGTAGTATATGCAGCAGATACCCTTTCAGCTCGACTACTGTTACCGAAAATAGTTGAGCCCGACTGAATTTTAGGTTTCGGATTATGACAAAAGTCGGTCTAAATCCTTTTATAATGAAACAAATAGTAATTTCTACATATCGTCATTTAAAATGCAAAAGGTCCTATCATCACTTCAAAATTTTACAGCAGAGACAAAAAACTAAATAAAATTAAAATTGTTGTGGTTACAAATATGATTTTCTTTCTTTAATAAAGTCGTTATTTTTAAAAATAGAAAGCTAAACCTTTGTGCTGTACCAATACCCATTAAAAACTCAATTTTGAATTTTTTTAAGTCCTTTTGCAGGTGACGATATGAGGGTTAACCCCTTCACTTAAATGGAAAATTTATGACCTATATTTTCATAATATTTCAAATTTTCTTCAAAAAGTTCTGTTAAACAAAGATTTTTCCCAAAATGGGTCCATTGTCGATACAAATTCTTAAGTTGTGTTATATTTTCTTCTTTATGGGCTTGATAAAATCTCCCATTAACAATAATTACCTTTTACAGTTAAGCTATTAATGGGTTAAGAAATATGTTAAACAAATATCCATAGACTTAGACATGTATGTATGGATAATTTCCAAAAATAGAACAAAACCTACATCCAAAATTTCACATACATATACTGTTTTGTGGGTTTTCAAATGGGGGTTTGTTTTTATTAAGTCTTTCAATAGTTGTCACTCCTTCGGAAGTATTTATTTATTTCAACACTCGTGCCTCCTGCCTTTTTTTTCTAAACACAAAAAAAAACAACAACAAACCAACTTGTGTTACATTGGTAAAAGTGATAAATGAGATTTTACCAAAAATGACAGTTCAAGTGTTAAATAACACTTGCAATGAAACAGAAAAGAAACAACAATTTGATATTATTGTTGGATACAATTGTTTATTTGTTTGTTTTAACAGTTAATAAGATTTTAATGGATTTTTGTACGGAGCAGGAGAAGGAAGATACACACAAACCACCTGTTAAGTGGAGATAGAGTTTACCTTAAAAGATCACAGTATAGACTACATTACTACTTCCTTAAATTGTGCTTAATCCAATGGTCATTTATATTCTTCAATTTCAGAGTTTTATTATCAGTTTTTTCTTTAAGAAAAACACCTCGTATCATTTGTCGCTTTAAAAAAGTGCATTTAGTGTATGACATGCTGCTCACTGTCCACCACTCCACCATATATGAATGAATGTTCTTCATATCAAGTGACACATCTTTTTGTTGTATAGACACACCAACAGACAGCTTATCCAAACCAAACACTATTCAATGACATAAGTACAACAATTCTTGAGTTACTCATACACTCAGTCAGTCAGTGGTTTGGTTGTATTCGAATTCGTATTTGTGGCATGAATGAACGCATCACAACTTCTTCTTATGCATCATTTATCATCAAAAGAATTCTTTTACAATCAAAAACAAACAACAAGAACTGAATGAAAAAAAAAACAATCTACAAGATTAATATACTTTTTCCGAAAGAAATTAACCCACAAAGTAGTATCTAAATATAATGAATAATTCTCCAACACAATTTGTTGATGATCTTTAAAAATTCCAGAGTTTCCGCCTAAACTCTTGCAATGACATTATGACCATTTCCCTGACACCAGCGGCTTTTATTCATTCATCTTTCGCCAGGGCTTACGAAATACATACTTCAAGAATTCGTTATATTGAATGCCGGGAAGCAGCCCCTTGATTTTATTTAATATTTCCATACTCCCTCCCTGGCACAGCTTGAATCAAGATTTATTTTCTTGAACACAACTCATGCGCATAAATTTTGTTGTTGTTGATTTATTAATGGTTTTAATAATGTAAACTCTTTTTTTTTTGCTTTTTGCATCTGATTGTGTTAATAAAATTTTTGTTAAACATTTTTTAAACAATTAAAATAAAACTAAATGTTTGTTTACACAACAAATTGAAATGACTCGTATAAAACACTACAGGATCGATAATAAACCACACGCATTGCAACTGGGAGCCAAAATACGACCGACCAGTACGAGTTTGTGCGTCTGGTGTAAACTCAAGCAAACAACTTTGACAGCAGCAGCAGCAGCAACAAACAATAAGCAAATATGACTGATGATCTGTTGCTGTAATATTGACAGATCTAATGATCACTACTCTTTAACAATGAGAGATTATAATACTTGAACAACAGCAACAACAACAAAACGAGTGTTTAATGTTTAAACATTTAATGTTGGACAATTTGTCGCGTGGATATTAATCTGGAAAGAAACATTAAAAAAAAATATCAAGAAATTAAACAAAGTGTGATGATTTATGATGCCACCACATCAATATAAACATTTTGTTATGAATTAATGATTCAATCAATAGAGGTGTTTAAATAGGTTGAACCATTTAAAGCCACTAATAGACATTATAGGAATAAATCTGTGGTCATAAGTAAGAGTAGCTTAAGTCGACATAAGGGCGAATAGTAGAAAATGTGCCAAATCTTCTTTATTTATCAATACTTTTTTTTTAAATTCTTACCTTTGATGTCCAATAAATGTATTACCAATATGTTAAGTTACTGATTTTTTTGTAAGACAGCCCGACCATATTATACCCTACACCAAGTAAATGAGCAAAAACATTTTTCTTTTAAAATTTCAATAATTTATATTCGTGAGTGATTTTCACAACTGGGCGTTATATGGAAGCTATGACCAATTATGGACCGATCACCATGTAATTAGGTCGTGTGATTTATGTCTATATGAAAGTTATTTATGGAGAATTTTGTGTGTATACCAACATTTTAAAGAGATTTATGCACGTTAATGTTAATTTTGGAAGCGGGTCTGTATGGGAGCTATGACTAATTATGGACCGATTCTAACAAAATTTCGTATATACATATAAAACTTATTTGGAGCGAAATTAGTGTAGATACATATATAAATTAAACATTTATGATCGATAAAGTTCAATTTCGGGAGGACATTTGTATGGTGGCTAGGTGAAATACTGGACCGATTTCAGACAGTTTCAATAGGCTTGGTCCTTGGGCCGAAAAATTATAATGTACCAAATTTTATCGAAAAATCTTCAAAATTGCGACCTGTACTCTGCGCACAAGCTTTACATGGACAGCCAACCAGCCAGAAGGACGGGCGGACATTGTTTAAACGACTTATTGATTTCTAATTGATTCCAAGTCGATCGGTATGCTTTAAGGTCGGTGTTAGACCAATATTTTTGGGCGTTACAAACATCTGCACAAACGCATTCTACCCTCCCCACTATGGTGGTGTAGGGTATAACTACGCAAAATTGGGAATTGAAATATTCTTCTTTTTTCCCTTAAGCTATTTTTCCATACAGACACAGATATATTGGGGTCTACAATTGAAACAAGAAATAGACTTTTCGAGTCGGATTTTCAAACTTTCGTCTCACCAACTACTGACACTATGCCAACCATTCTGATAAATTGTCTCGTCAAACAATATTTTTCTTCCATACAAACGAGACCAACTCTTATTGAATTTTGATAGACTATTTGCTAAATGGTACTGGTTTTAGTTTTAGAATTAAAACATTCCCGTGAATGAATAGATTTTTTAAATATTTACCGAAAATGTAAAATATCCGGGAAATTGGAACCCTAGACTGAATGCATAATAAAGATAAGAAGTGTTATAGATAGGAATATCAAAATCCTTTCCTTTCAATTCATTTTAATAGCGTGCCAGTCTGATATTAAAGACCACAAAATATAGCCATAGAAATATTAATCGTGTGTTAAATTTTCAAAATGTATCTTATGATTTTATGTATTTCCAATTTCTTGACTATTATACGTGGTATGCGCCAGACAATTTTTTTATTTATTTTCTTTAAACGAAAATAAAGTCTACGTCAAAAGTGGCCACAAAATGTTGCCAAACATTTATTTTACTATCGTTTGAACAAAACACGACAAAAGCATTAGACAAAAGTGTCAGTCAGGTTATCAAATATTATTGAAAAACTAATATTTCATTTTGGCTATTAAAAGAAAACAACAACAGCAACCAACAATAAGCAAAAAAAACAATGAAGAAGAAATAAACGATTTTTTTTTTAGTTTTTCAAGAAATCTTAAAAAACAAACTTTACAGACAACTTACTTTTACTAGTAAATTTAAAATAATAAAAAAAAAAAATAAAAAAAACTTTAATAAACGACCTTGTATTGATATAAAGTCTGTAAAGTAAATCAATAATGATTGAAAAAGCTAAACTTTCGGGCTATTTTATAAGTGTAAATCTGTCTTAAAACGAGTTAAAAGTACAAAATAGTTTAAAATTTTGAAATAGATTATTAAAATAGAACATCTTAATTTTTATAAAGCTGAAATAATTTATCATTCCAGCAGTTGTATTAAGTTTACAAATATTTTTTTTTATTTGTTTATATATTTTTAATGTTTTTTTTTTTTTTAAAAAATTCTTCAGTTTATAAAACTGTCAGTCAAAATTTCGTAAATATTGAAAAGAAGAACAAAAAAAAACACAGCGACATAGAGATTAAGTGCCAGCCACCTGACTCAAACCATCATTCAAATATTTTAAACACACGCATGTGTTGCGCAGCAAAGTGACAGTGTCAATGGCCAATTTCAGACGCCCTCAACAACTTTAACCCAAATTTTGGATAAACACAATAAGTAAACATATAGAGATGTTTTCAAAATAAAATATTAAGTTATATTTCTTTATAAATGACCTTAAGACTTCTTAGTTTCGTTTTTATTTGTTTTATAATAATTTATATTAAAGAAAAAAATATATTGGAAATATTCATGTATGAATTGTATGTAAAATTGTTTGAGGGAAAAAAATGCATTGTTTTGATCATGTTGTTTGACATTGTTGTGATGATCTGTCATTTCAAAGAGATTTTATAAAGAAGAAAAGAGTTTACAAAAAAAAAAAAAACAAACAGAAAAAGTACTGACAACAGATTAACATATCAGTTTCAATTGTATACACAATTTGATGTCTGCAGTCCGCTGTTTGTTCTTTGCAACATATGCAAAATATTACACAGATTTCTTTTTTTAGATACATTTTGTTTCTCTTAAGTCCACTACTATTTGCTACGTAGCATCTCAGACTCATACCAACTGGATGATGATCAATGTGCTTAAAAGATCTGAGAATTTATAAAGTGACACAACAGAAAATTGTGTGCCTCGTACTTGTGCAATGAAAGTTACAGGTATATTTTTTTGTTTTTTATTTTTGTGTTATGAATGGAAATTGAAATGAAAAACAACACTTTTAAACAAAAAAAATATGTTTACTTTATTGTGATTATGCAAGAGATTGAAAGTGTGCCATCTAGGGCACGCCGCTAAGACAAATTTCGCCTTTATAGGAAATTAACTGATCCAGAAAGAATTGTTGTGCTTCTACGTAGGTAAAAGGTTTGCTTTTTTATATTTGGATTTCATTTTAGAAATGTTTGCTATTGGTATTAGCAAATAATTACACTCAATAAATAAAAGGCGCGTTAGAAAATAATCTCATAATTTTTTATTTCGAAAACATAATAAAAACAATACTAAATTCAAAGTATTTAAAAGAGTAATCAAAATAAAATTGCAGTAAAAATATATTTTATTCATAAAATAGCTTAAAATTTAGGGTGCTTAAAAAAATTTACAATCAAAAATTTTTTTGCCTGTACAACCAGATCAGTTGCACCTAACGGAGGGTTAAATAATACCAAATTTATGCTTAATAACCAATAAAAACAATCAGTTAGCAATAACTTATACTACTGCGTAATTTTCTAATATCTGCCTAAAAGTATGCAAATAACTTGTTATGTACATGTTTTTTCACATTACTTAACCCTTAGCTGCGCTCACGAACTTGGCCACACTTTACGTTTAAAATAGGGATTTCGATTAATTAAATAATCAAACATTATGATTAATCAACATTTCTGATTAATTTAAATTTAGAGTTTTCAAAAATTTTTGAAAAAAAGTGATCATTTTCTCAGGCTCATATCTTGCAAACAATTTGGAATTTTGATTTACTCTCTGAGGCAAAGTTGTTGCACTTGTCATAAGGAATACAAATTGGGAACATATAAAATTAAAAAAGCTTCATCTTCATGATCAAATCGCAAAAAAACTTAAAAAAATTCGAAATAAATTTTTTTGCTACCAATGGAACTGAACAGGGGAAAAATGGTAAAAAAAATTTTAAAGTTTTTTGGGATTTTGATCTTGAGATGAAGTTTTTTTGATTTTATCTGTTCACAATTTTAGTTCTTTATATTTCGTGTTGCACTGTGTTTATTCTTTGCTTTGAATAATCCAAGTCAAAATTCAATTAATTACATTATGCAACAAATGAAGACTTTTGGAAAAACACACGGTCATGACAGTATACGTTCGACTCTACTACAAAAGGGTAGTAAAACCCTATACTCAGTTTGTCCATTTTGGTGACCAATTTTTTTTTATGGGCCCCCAAAGATTCTGAAAATCAGTGGGCGCTCAAAAAATGGTGTCATCAGTTTTTGGCCAACAGCTAATTCAGACTTGGTTATACCGCTTAACTTTATATGGCAATAATATAGCTAAGAGTCCGCCAAACAATTTTTATTAACATTTTTTTTTCCAAAAAAATAGCTTTTTCGTGCACTGTAAATAGCTCACAAAAATCACGGTATGATCCGGGCCCATCACGTTACCCAATCTTGATCACGCAAGACCGGCTTGATGCAAGATATGAAAAAACGTTAAAATTTTTGAAAGTAGGCAAAGTTTGTGGAGCTTCTGAAGAGTAAATATAAGCTTTTTGTATAAGATTTTGATATCGGTGGAAACCTTATGACTTGAAGATTGACATTTTAGTGAAATGAATTAATTTTGTGTTTTCGGGCGTCATTTACCTTAAAATCTAAAAATATTTTAATATGGTGATTTTTCATCAAGAAAAATATAAATTATGAATTAATGTAAAATTTGAACGGTTACATAAAATTTGAACGGACATCACAATAAAATTTGGAAGTAATATAGATCTAAATGTTCTTAAGTTAATGGCATCACAATTGTTGCCATTCTTTGTTCTTAAACACCGAAATTCCTAAAATGCGGAAAATGTGTTCCAAAAACTGGTTTTTTGGAAAAGTGCCCACTTTGACGTTATTTGCAGTATGATAGTAAAAATGTCTATGAATAGTTTTTAAAGATCGGTGCTATGCGTTTTTAGAATTTTTTTACTCAAACCTAAATTTTTTTTTCAAAATTGCCGCTTAAGTGAGTCAAATTTTAGTTAATACGTTTTTTCATTAAGTTCTCTTTCCAGATCATAACAAAATGTATATTGTCCCGATGAAAATTTGTTTGATTATTCTTTCCTGTCTGAGTAGCTTCAGTCTTAAACAAATACTTAGCTGCACTTTTTAAGATAGTTCCTATCTGTTCTATAATATTTCACTCATGAAATTCAAGTAGTTTTTTGCTTGAAATCAAAAAAATGTTAAATATGTAAAGTATGTCTATATGTACATATTTTACATACAAAAAGTACTTTAAAAAGGTACAAAAATATTTTCGTATTCTTGTGATATGCAAAAGAAAGAGTGACTGCTGCTGGACTGTTGTTTGACATGACAGATCTCAATATTGACATTGAGTAGATGTATGTATGTAGCAGGGACACAGTGATTGACACAATATTAGCATACACCTTGTAGACAATCTCAAAAGTCATGAAAAAAAAATAACCAAAATATAAGAATAAAAACCTTATTTATACAAGTTTTTTCCAACCAACTAACTTGCATATTTTGTGCATAATATTTAAAGTTTGGTTTGGCTTGATTTGTTTGGCTCACAAGCCATAAACCAAAATAAAGTAACAAAGGTCAGGGTTAAATGGACATTAAATCAAAACAGTTGTAGCAAGATTTCTCAGCTAAATATAAACAAATACTTAACACTAACATTGGCTGTGATAACAATTTAGTTGTAAAATATTTATAAATTATTAAGATTCGATAATTTCATGTATAACTGTGTGTTTAAGGTAAGGAAGACTCATTTAAAAAAAATTATATATTATTAAACAAATGATTTTTATCATAAACTTATTTGACACATAATAATGATGACGATGATGTATACGAATCTGTAGTTTGTTTTTTGTAATTGTGTAAAAAATAAACAGAAAATAAAAATAAATATATATGTATGTATGTATGTATTTTTTATAAAGAAACGCAAGTAACTTGTCACAATATGTTGTATTTGTCATTTGTCAAACAAGGTGATACAATATCTTGTATTATAAAAAAAAAATAAAACTAAAAACTATACAAGCATTTAAACAAACGACATTTTGCTATAAAGATATACTATAAAGAAAAAGAAATATACTTAAATATGTATATAAAAAAAATACAGACATTCAGACAGTCGGACGGACAGTCATACAACTTAAGCTACAAAAAAACTAAAAAATTTATATAGTATGGATGCAAGTACAAAGCAAATATTAAATACTGCCAGTACTTGCTAAATGAAGCTGCTTTTTAAAAACTGTCGTTTCAAATACAGCTAAATAGTTGCAAACTGTAATGAATTTAAACAAAATACGAATAAAAACGACACAAAGAAAGATAAGTTTATAAATGATGCCAATTTTTTTCCGCTTGTTTTTATTAACAAATTATTAATAATAATAAGAAAATAAAACAACGAAAAATAAACACATTTTTTTAATATATTGAAGGTGTGATAATTGATTTTATGTCATCATCGAAATCTTGTCATACATCATAGATGTATAAATATTTTAGCTGGCAACAATGTTATCGACAACAATTAGCGATGATGTACTTACATGACATTCCTTAGTTTAATAATAGAATTCGCTGATATTTCTTGATGTAAACTTGTTATTTATGCAAGTTTTATTTGTAACTTAAGAAAGCTGATATTATAAACAGAGTTTTCAAGGTTAGATATTTTTACATTATTTTTCAATAGGTTTATAATTTACTCGAAGCCCTAAATACGGAAAACAACACAACAATAGAAGTGCTGATTATTTTATATATGTAAATTTACTTATATTAAAGCTTTATTTTAACATACAATAGTTGACATCACTAATCTCAATAAACTATTTAAAGTAGCATACTTTTAGGCTATAAATAGTCAACGAATTTAATTCTAGAGAATTCTAGCAAATTTTCTTTTTCAATTCGCGAATAAATTGAAAAATACATATTACAAAAGAATATAAAGTTATAATGTGTAAAATATGTTTTGTTTTACGTATTACACTGTGTGTAATTTTTTAAGTCATGGTAATATAACCATATACGGACACCAGTACGTGATAAAAGAACAAATAAAAAAGACCCGTGTCTCCCAGTTTTGTCCAAAGTCATTCAATTTTTTTATGGGCCCCCAAAGATTTGGGGCATCGGTGTCATTTTTGCAAAAAAAGTGATAATTTTCTCAGGCTCATATCTTGCAAACAGTTTGGAATTTTGATTTACTCTCGTGTTCTTAGAAATTTGAATTAATGTTCAACATTTAGTTGTGTTAATTACCATTATTTGATTTGCATCTAATTTAATATTTACATACATCCTGATATCTAAGAATTTCATCATAATTTAGTTGATCATTGGCCCTAGTTCAAACCTTTTTTTTAAAAAACATCAATAGAAAAAAGTACTTTAGAGTTAATTATAAATGTATTTATTTAACATGATTTTTGAACAACTGAACAGATCTTTTTTATACCCTACTCCACCATAGTGAGGATGGTATTATGGTTGGTCTAACACCCATCTTTAAGTATACAGAATCACATTTTGAGTCCATATATCCTTTCTTTTGTATGTAACGATCCATAATTGACAAGAAATATTAGGTCCATATCCATATATACATAAGTCATCAACTAATTTTATGAAAATCGGTAAATAATTGGTCTTTGATCCGATATAAGGCCAACATTCTAAAATCACTTTAGCAAGCATAACGCTCTTAAAAATGATGATATCGAAATAAAATTATACACAAATAATGATCATATATATGAAAATCATGCGATCTAATTTATTGACGATCGGACGCTACACGATCATATCTTCCATATAAGGTTTAATTCAAAAAAATTACTTTAACGAGCATAAAGCTTGTAGAAATATCCCTATCCAAATAAAATTCAACAGAAATAAGTTTCATCCTATTAATGTAACCGTATAACCAATAGAGTATAATCGATTCATCGATACATTTTGAAAATCTACTAATTTTTAAGCAACGAATAGAAAATTGTGTCAAAATTATGAAATTTTAAAAATAAACCATATGAAAGACCCCATGACCTATAACCATCAAAAGTCATTAGAAAAACAAACAACCACCCTCACAAACAAAAGCCATCAAAACTAAATTTTGATTGAAAAAAACATTTGTCAAAATTCCCAACAAAACATATAAAAAAAACTGCTAAAACAACATAAGCAGACCAGACAAGACAAAATAAATAAAAATTCAAAATAACGCCACTTAAAACGAACATACGAATGTGAAAATAACAAGCTAACAAAAAATCCTTTTAGTTTATTATTATTATTTGATTGTTTTGGCCAAAACAACTGTCATATTTGATTATGGCAACATTTAAAACTGTATATATGAATATTTTATTGACTTAAACGTAATAAAAACTAAAACACTCATCTTTAGTTTAGAATTTGCCAAGAGTCGTTATTATTACCTCAATAGTAGAGTAGCACATCTTTATTATACAATTTCCTTTACACATTTCGTACCTTGTATTCATACTAATGTTTAAATAATGTTTAAATATCGCTACTTTGCTTATAAAACGCCCCCTCATTATAGTCAACGCGTTTTGGACGCCCCTTGTATTAACTCAAGCACACTCACTCATTCACCCGTACGTACACCAGCTGCTGGAAAATATTGACTAAAAATTAGTTGAAAAGCCTTCTTTCTTTACAAAGACATTTGAAAACTGAAAATCGTTTTTTGCATATAGAGGAAGAAGAAGTAGAAAAAAACGCAAAATGTAACTGTAAATTGTTCACTGCCAAATTCACGAGAGATACTTTTTTTTATTACTTGCCACATTATTAAACAATAAAATGGGCTCGTGGCATTTGTTTTCTTCATTCAGTCAGACCTCTTTAAGTCTTCTTTTGTAGTATTTTGGTTTAAAACATAAATATTGGTTGTATTATAAAATAATGATAGACAATGAAAAGCCAAAACAAAAAATAAAGAACATTTTTGCTTTAGGTAAGTTGCAATGTATAAGTTTAGGCACCACTAACGAGTTTGACGGCATATTTTCATGATATTATGTATCAAGTTTTTTAGAATATTCTTGCAGTAATTTTGGCTATCACTTAACACAATTGATATTCAATTTTCAAAGATCTTTTTGAAAGTTCCTTACTCTTGCACACGAATGCCTTAAACGATATTCCGCTGGATAGTTTGAATATCCGCCGAACCTTGATAGCAATCGCAAACCTCTAAAAACGTCCTGTAAGGTTAAATCGCTGATATCGCCAAAACAGTTGAACATTTAGTGATGGAATATTTACATGACTTCTTTAAATAAATTATAGAATTTCTTAAAATTTCTTTCTGTAAACTTTTTTTATACAATTTTTATTTGTATCTTATGTTAGCTGAAATTAGTCCAAATTAGTTCTTTTCACTATACATATTCCTCAAATGGTTAATAATTTACTCGTTAACCTAAATCCCGAAAAAACACGACAATATATGTTTGTCTAGTTTTTTTACACGTAAATTAACTGTTCTAAAATGTATTCAATATGTGACCTGCTTTTCTTTAAACTATTAAAGTAGTATACTTTTAGGCTTACGTAAACAGCGAAATCTTGAAAATACCTTATTGTCGAATTGGCTAGATCGTTAGTAGAGTATCTGATTAACATCGATTGTTATTGGTCCCCATTTTCAAGACTGTTTCGTTGCTGGAGTATCCGCACTATCTCTGTCCTAATCACATGGTTAGTCATACTATTTAAACAAAAGTTTAAGATTTCGAGTAGAACAAAATCTAACCGCTTACTCCTACCATTTGGAAATGTTTTAAAGATTTGTCTACAATACTGTGTGTAATTTTTTAAGTCCTGGCAATATAACCATATACGAACACCAGTACGTGATAAAGGACCCGTGTCTCCCAATTGTGCTCAAAGTCATGCACTTTTTTCTGTGGGCCCCCAACGATTTCGGATCTCTTGCAAACAGTTCGGAATTTTGAGGCAAAGTTGTAGCCCTTGTCAAAATTAAAACCGCAAAAAGACTTCGAAATAAATTTTTTTAAATCTGCCTAAAAGTGTGCTTTAGTTTATAATAATTTAATAGTATATGACCCAATTCCTTAATTCCTTTAGTTTTATCTTACTAACTTATATTGACCTACCTAAAGGGTGTTAAAAATCATTCCTAGGAAGTTCATATGTTCTAGAAAGTTGTTTATATAGATCTTTGGTACATTTTTGTAGTTGATTGTTTTCTTGAATTTTGAACGGTTTGCTACCTATGGACCTGAACAGGCGAAAAAACGTAAAAAATCTAATTTTTTAAAGTTTTTTGTGATTTTGATCTTGAAGATGAAGTTTTTTTGATTTTATATGTTCACAATTTTTGTTTATATGGCCACAACTTTGCATCAGAGGGTAAATCAAAATTCCGAACTGTTTGCAAAAATGACACCGAGACCCTAAATCTTTGGGGGCCCATAAAAATCCTATTAAGAACAAGATTATGTTTTGTATGGGAAATCTAATTAAAATCTAGTAAAATGAACTAAATTGTGATCGATTGGATTAAGACTAAATTTTATAACAAATTCAATCAAGATATTTTATATACCTCAATGAATATCTATTAAATAGAAGTCCTTTTTCCATAGTTTAACCGTTAAACAAATATCAACTGTTTTGTAACAAATCTACGACACCATTTCCAATTGTCAGAAGTTTCTAATTTTATTTCAGAAAATTGTTTAATTCTATTTTAGTAATTTCTATTTATAATTAAGAAATACAATTAAAAAATCCTGAAATATTATTGGAAATTTCTGAAATCCCATTGGAAATGGTGTATTATTAGACAAGTATTTGTTGAAAATACATATTTTTTAAATAAGCCAAAAAAGTGGCTAAATTATGGTTTGACACGTTATTTTTATATATAAGTCTGTCTGTACAAAAGTGAGCATCGCCGGTGCAAGAAATCCCATTAAAACGCAAATTTATTTTTATTCAAAACTTATTTTTTTTAAACGATTTTATGACTTTTTTGTTAGCGATTTTCTTCAAGTGCTTGTTGTTGGGATTGTTCGTCGTTTTAAAAATGTTGGCCTTTTATTAGCAGGGAAATTGAGAGATTTTTATTTGATTGTTGGCAATAAAACTTGTTTACGCCTAGTAACGCCTGGTGTTTGTTGTGTCTATTACTGAGGAGATTAAAAGTTCTCTAAATACTTATATTTAGAGGTTTTTTTTTAAAGTAAAATTAAAGTTTCTTTTATGCCTATATTTTTGTAATAAATATTTAAAAAATATGTAGTTTGAATTTAAAATAAACTCATTGATAAACAAACACGACCTACATCACAAAAATCCATAGTCGAATGTTAAAAAGTTTTTCCTTTGGAAACTTTGCATGCGAGTAGAGGAAACTATGTAATTTAAAGGAATTTATTCATTAGAAATTGTTTGCCTGGAAACTAGGAAGAAGCAGTTAACTTTAGAAATTTCATTAAGGATACTGTGGAAATCCACTCTTACAAATATAAAATGTTTATAAACCAATATACATGCGGCAAATGTTGACAGTAGAAGCCCACAATTCCTTATATCTAAGCTATTTGTGGACCAATAAATATTTTCTGCAATTTTCTGTAAGCTTCAGTTTTTAAAGGAACTTTTAGGCTAAAAGTCTAAACGGATTTAATGTGATTTCAACATTCATACATTTGCATAATTAGGCGTATACTGTAATACAATATTCTCTACATTGAATAGTGTATGTCTCTCAATTTTCAAAGTTTCCATTCATTTAAATACATATATAAATTTAAAATTTCCACATTTATTTATTAGACGGATACGTTCAAATGTTAAATAAAAAGTGTGCTATTTTTAATGTTGCCCAAAAATAGAAACTAAAACTAAATACACACAAACAAGCAACTTTAAAATGTTGTCAAAAGTACATCAATCACTAAGGAAAATATCTATCTAAATGGAATTTCCGATTAAACTTAAAATTAATTATCTCTCATTTAATTAAAGTGTATTTAAGCATAAAAACTACAAACCACGCACACTTGCAGACTCAGCAAAACACACAGATACGAAACTCTCTATACGCTTAAGTTCACAAGAAGGCATTCTGTGTCTTCTGTTTTTTTTTTTTTTGTTTGAAATTCAAAAAAACGCGCCAATTTATTTTAGATGTTGTTTAGTTTTACCATGTGCCACAATGTGTACGACAACTACTGACTACACAAAATTACACAAACACTCTGGCTGTGCTTTCCATCCTTGAAAATAAAATTAAAAAAACAAAAAAAAAAACACATCTGAAAGTAGTATGAACAAATTCAAAGAGTTGTAGTATCAAAGCAAATATCGAAAAAGTAGAGAGGAGACATGAAAGACGAGAAACTAAAACTAATGACCACCTCATAATACAGTAGACAGTAACCAGACTACAACCTACTACTACAACAACAACAGCAAATGCCAACAATCTTGCAACAGCAACAACATACAAGCTGGGCCACAAAACATACTTCAACCCAACCAACCATCATCCATCACTCACTCAAGTTTGTGTTTAAAGTTGTTGTTTTTTTTGTTGTTATGGAGAACAGACCTGCGAGTCAGTCGGCCAGACAGCCAGCCAGACAGCCAGCCAGCAATAGGGAAGGAATTTTCCTACAAAACAATAATTGTTGCAATGGACAGGTTGGATGATGTTTTATTTTAGAATTGTATTTAGGAGGCATTAGTTGCAATGAGAGTTTGCTAAGGAAACGGAAGTGAATTTAAATTTAGATTCATTTTGTCACAAATCGTTGTGAGCTCAATAAATCACACGTCAAATTAGGAATTAAATCAAAATTTAACAAATGCATAACTATTTAGATTCTAGATTTAACTTAAGCAGCTATCAATTGGGTTAAACTTTCAACTAATTTGTATTCTCCCCTTTAATCCCTTTTCAGGTACTGTTAATGCCAATGGTGAAACGAAACGACAACGGACCTCATATACCCGCTATCAAACACTAGAACTCGAGAAAGAATTCCATTTCAATCGTTACCTGACCCGCCGAAGACGCATCGAAATCGCTCATGCTCTCTGCTTAACCGAACGTCAAATCAAGATTTGGTTCCAAAACAGACGCATGAAATGGAAAAAGGAACACAAAATGGCCTCCATGAACATAGTGCCCTATCATATGGGTCCCTACGGCCATCCCTACCATCAATTCGATATTCATCCGTCACAGTTTGCCCATTTGAGCGCATAGGACGCGTGGCACTTTTCGGGTACTGGTTAGAGGCTCAATCAGTTGTATCAGGAACCATATCAGGCGGCGGCAGCAGCAAGTGTAGCCGGCGGTTATCAAACACAAAACTCCCAAGATTTGGTGGGCGGTAGTGGCGGCGCAGGTGCTAATAGTGCAGCGAGTGGTGTTGTTGGTGGCACAAATGCACTATTTGCCTCTGCTGCGGCCGTGGCGTCGTCGACGACGTCAGCTACCGATTGTGTTAAATATCCGCAAGAATTCTGATCTCAAGTTATCATTGGACCGCAACAGAGACTAATGTCATCATCGTCGGCCTCAGCATCAGGTTTGTCCTTATCCGATAATCTGGCTGTAGAAGATGATGAAAATTATCATTCTCAAAATAATCATAATCACCAACAACATCCTCAACATCATCATCATCTACTACCTCAGAATCATCAGCTCTGTAAGCAGGAGTTTGATACAAATTCACTTTTAAATGACACTGCCTGCGATACACGAAATGATACTGAGATCAGTAACGATAACGACTTGTACTGCTGCTAAAAAATAAAACGCTAATCTATGACATCAGCCGCTGTTGTTTGTTTGAAGAAGAACAAAACAAAAAACACTCAAAAAACAAAGATGTGATCAAAATGATATCAAAATATATAGAAAATTATGAAGTTCCGAATACAACTGATTTGAGCTAAGCTACAAGAAAAAGAAACGAACTTTTTTCCTAAAAAATAAAAGTGTACAAATTTAACCATCAATTCAATACCAGTGCAGTCTGTAAAGGAATATCTACAATTTCTGTGCAACATCGACTGCATTGATGTATAAAAGTTCGTTTGTTTTTTTGGTTTATAATACTGGTTCAAAATTTTGTTGACAACCCATTCATTTATACTTATTTATTGGTTTTTGTATATTTTATGTTTAAATTTTTTGATATTATTTTGTTTAAATTATAGTTTATGAAAATAAAATTCATTTATTATAAAAAGTAAAACCGTTGAGCCGTCCAGTATGATAAACCAACTCCTTCAATTCTCTAAGCAGTATTCGAAAAGAGCCTTTAGTTATGTAAGTTAGATTTAGATAATGATTTTTATAAGCTATTTTTAAGACTATAAATATATTTTAAGATTCAAAAGTGAATTATAATTGATAAGTAAATGGTGGTTTATTTTAAATTTTTATATAAAATATCAGAAAATCCTGTAATAAATAAAAAAAAATCTATTTAGAAGAAATAATAATTCTTTCCGCTTTAATAAATATTCCCCCCCCCATATAGAAATTATATATTTCTTAAAATATTCCGATTAATAAATTTGCCATTTCTCACAAAAAAAAATCTTTGTTGCTAAAATCTTAATTCCGAATTTAAAAAATATCAGCAATTCATTCCCTAAATACTTTTATTTGAATAAAATTCACTCTTTGTTGAATCAATTGTTAATAGAATTAATTCATAACAGTTTTAATTCAACCTTTGAATGATACAATTTGTGTTAATTCATATCTAATCAAATTGAATTAAAAAAGTTTTCCTAGATAGTTATATAGTTTCCTATATACAGGCTTTCAAGGTCAGTTTTCTTCGTTCAGTTTTGTTTCTATTTTGCTTTTAATCACTTACAAAATGAATTGAAATAGATTTGAATTGAAAAAAAATTAATGATTCAATATGGATTTGAATTTCAGGAAACTTGAATGATTCAATAAAGAATTAATTCTATAAAGATCATTCTTTATTCTCAAAGGAATGAATTCAATACGTTTGAAGGAATTAAGACAATGAATTCGTGCTGAATACATGGTAATGTAATGGCAAAGGAATGGTAAAGATTAATAATATAAATAATTTTATTTTGAAAATTGAATTAGGAATTAAATCTTTCAATCCTTTGATAAGTGGCTTTTTGACTTTTATATATTTTTCGATACATGCGAAGTGTAAAAATCTAAATTTGTTTCCTTGTAAACTTATTTCCATATAAACAAACCTCATTTTCTTTATTGCAATTGTAATTCGCTTTTGATTATTTTCTTCTAGCTTAAGATGATTTCTTCATAATTCAATGTGTGATCTTTTATCACTATTTTTTTACACACAATCCATAAAATTTGTTTAAAGTTTCCAAATTAATTTATCTTGAATTTTGTTAATTTCTCTATTTTATTAATTCTTTATTTCGTTTATTTCTCCGTCTCAAATTTCATTATTCCCACTCCTCAATAAGTAATATTTTCAGTGAACGTAATTTTTCTCCAAAAAAAACATTGATGGTTGTTGAATTCGCTAAATATCCAGTTCTAAAATTGTTGATATTAATGTAAGCCGCTAGATGTCGCAAACCATAGTAATCTGTCCCAGCAAGCAAAAGGTATTTGACAGAAGAGAAACAGATTTCTGGTGATAAATGGAAAAATGCTTTTAGAAAAAATCCAAAAATGTGTGAAATTTCATTGAGATATCTTCAATGGTAAAATGTTTCTAAACCATTGTGCAATGCTTTGTATGTAATCAATGGATTTGATAATTTGTTTCTAGTATTGTTTTATTTTGAAAAAAATTAATTGAAAGATATAACAATCTCTATCATATTTATTAAAATCATACTAATTTTGTTAACAGTTTACTTGAAATATTTAAATAATCAAAGCAATTTGATTGCTATCCCAACAATAACCCAGGATTGCTGATAAAAATTTAGAACTGTTATGTTAAATTTATTTTCCTTTTACAATGTACAATGCTACAAGTACTTAATATTATTAAAATCTTTCTTGTTTTCCCTTTTAAATAACAGTTTTTGTTGTCTATAACTTAAATTCTTTTAAAGAATTATTTTTTTAAACAATTAAGCTCCTCATTTTGTAACAAAACTATGCAGTAAATTAAAAAAAATACCCAAAATACTTGCTGCTTTATTTTACAAAATGAGACCCTATTTTTCATGTTTTTGTTATAAATTTTTCTCACAAATGCTTTACGTTTTTAAACATTTTTAATTTTAAACAACAAAATATTATTAAAATAAATAATATTGAATAAAAAAAAACAAATTCGGAAACACAGGGCCGATAAAAATTTAGAATTTTGTTTAATTATTTTTATAGTTTAAATAGTGATACATACTATAATTTTGTTTAAATTATTCATACATTTATATATACATGTTTTATTTATGAAATAATTTGCAATAGATTTTTAATTAAATGTCTACTATTACAAAAACAAATAATAGTTGTAAAAAAATCATCTACTATGTAAAAATGTTAATAATTTATAAAAAAAAAGAAAATTATAAAAACTTAGTTTCTAAGTAGGGTTTTTTTATTAAGCAAATAAGAAAAACGTCAGGTTTAATTGTTGTTTTAATATAAAATAATAAAAAACACACACACAAATTATTATAAATATGTATAACTATCATTAGTTTAATATATTTAAACAAAACTACAAATATGTATACGAAATTAAAGTTATTTAAATAAGAACGATCCTCTTTAGCAAGTAATTAAAAGAAATTTAATCACCTTGATTAAATTTAAAATCTATAATTTAAAACAAACATATATTTATATTGTAATTGTATAAGGTTAGTGCATCATTTCAAATAATTTAAGTTTTCATTATTTTTTTTATTATTAATTTTTTAAATAAAATGAAAAAAAATATTAAAAATTAAAAAAAAACTTTCTTACTTTAATGAAAACCCCAACATAAACTAGTAAATATTTTAGCACAAATTTATTGTTTTCTTTTTTTATTTATAAAAAATACTATTATTTAGTTTTTTCATTAAACAAAATGGGCATCTCCCACTCGCGCTCTTAAATTTTAAGGCCTCCATCACATGTTTTATTAAAAAAATAATAACAACAACAACAAAAAAACAAATATTCTTTATCGATACAACAACAAATTGCAGAATTCTTTATAGCAAAATTAAGCTGCATTCCATGTAAAATTTAAAACAAAAAGAAAAAATTTAAAAAAATATAAAAATGAAGCCTAAACATTTTTATCATCAATTGTAAATGTATTAAAAATAGAAGAAAAAAACAAAACAAATATAAAAATAATTTAATTATTAGTAAATATAAATAAAATAAAAAAAACAAATGTACTTTAGTTTCGCAATATGTTAAAACAACAACAACAATTTATTATAATAATACTTAATACTATAAAATAAAACAAAACAAAATAACTAAATTAATTAATATGTTGATACAAATAAAAAATAAAATAAAATGCAAACAAAAACAACAAAAAGATCAATAAAAATTATTATTTTAAAATGTAATACAAAAAAATTAAACATGTGTTTTTATTTTTACCTCACCATCCCCTCCCTATCCATTCCCTTGCTCATTCAACGCTTCACTCAACAATGATCTTTGGCAGTTTTGATAACAATTTCTTTTCAATAATTCCAGTTGTTCTATTTTTAACACAATTGAGCAAAATCTGTGTTTACATCAATTAGAACATATGCCCGGGTAGCTCAGTCGGTAGAGCATTGGACTTTTAATCCAAGGGTCCAGGGTTCAAGTCCCTGCTCGGGCGAAACATTTTTTTATATTATTTTCTACTTAGAATATAAAATTATAATTTTACTTTTTTGGTATTTGAAATTTATATAGTTTTTGTATAAAATAAACACTACATTCATAAAAAATCGAAAACTACATAATATTTAATGTTGCCACCAATAATTTTTCATTTTTGCATTTCGACTGAATTTTAATTTCCAAAATCAAAAAAATTGGTTTTGTCATTCAGTTTGTAACACATAGACCCACAAAAGTATAGATGTATATTCTTTTTCCTTATGAAATTCTAAGACTATCTAGCTTTGTCCGTCTGTCTGCTGAAAACACGATAGTGTCCAAACGAAAGTAGCTAGTTGTCTGAAATTTTCGACAAATACTGTCTGTTGATAAGGTTTGCTTGGTATTGAAAATATTTCATATAGCCCCCATATAAAAGTCCCCAGGAATATTGTTTGAGCAGTCATAAATATATTGATTAGGCGGAAATTCTGATACAATTTTGCACAAAGTAGTTCTAAGTACTCTGAAATTATACTGTAAAGTATGGCTGGCAATATTTGTCCCTATTCCCCCTCAGAAAATGAAATAAACATTGAATCTTATAATAATTAATATCTATCAATTTTTGTGTGGATCGGTCCATATAATTATAATTGATCCTACCCCTATATAATCTCTATATCAGAAAAACATTTAATTGTCACATATTGATGGTGGGTATACAACATTCGGCTGAGCCGAATACATGTAAAACTCCTACTAGTTTTTTTTTATATTACTTTTTTAGTTTTTATACCCAAAAATTAGTTGTAGACCCCAAAACTGTAGGTCCTTAAGTAACTTTAAGATGACAAATTTTTAATTAAAATTAAGTTAAACTATTAAAACTATCTATATTTTTAAGGTTTTGTGAGCATTTTTTCTCATTTTAATTAAATATTTTTCTGGAAATTTCAAATTATTCTTATCCATAAATTACACATCAGAAGAAAAATTGAACATGATTCATAATATTTCAGTTTTATTTAAACATGTATATTAGAGTGTCCCTTAGAATTAAATGTTTGAAATGTTGAAACGGTACCCGCTGAATACATTCGCGGGTACCCGCTGAATACAAGAAGTGCAACCCGTGCCGATCGTCGTTCAAAGTTTTGAGGTGCATTTTCAGGGGGAAATATGCAATTTGTTCAGTTTTTGTAAAAGTTTTGCCATTAAAAAATTAATTTTGCAATTAAATTTAAGAGAATCGAAATGTGTACGTAATTGTCGTTTTAATGAGATATAAAAGACAAAAATTGGTTAAAAAATTTTAAAGTTATTAAAAATTCGCCAGGCCATTAATGTGTCTCAGGCCACTAGAACAAGAAATGTAGAAACAAAATTAACATATTTTGAGAAATATTAAAATAAAAGCTAATTTTTACTTAAAATATATCCATATTTACTTGTATGTGTGTTTTTGTCTTAGTAGGAAACCGTTAATCTATTCGCAGGTATGACCAAAAAAAAACTCCATTTTCAAATTTTTAAAAATTTTGTTAAACAAATTTTCGAGTTTTCTGATCATCACATGGGGATTTATTGACAATATAATAGGGAATAAAAACGTGTCAATACCTCCTATAGTTTTTCCGTACCTGCGATATAAATTTTGCGATTTTCGACAAAAACTATTTTTTGGCCATATTTTGGCGAATGAGCCCAATTTCCTTACTGTTATTAATTTTAAGTAAAATATGTTCAGAATATTATAGTCCAGGTAATTCTAAATATAGTGTGAAAGTTTTCCTAAAATCGGAAAACGTTAACCCTTAAATAGTGAAGGTCAAAAGTAAATTTTTGTTCATTATTTGGAATTTCTAATGGAAAGATAGCGAAATGTTATATAATTTTGGGCTGATTTTGATGAAACTTAAGACAAATATAACATGAAGTCTAGTATTTACAAAACAGCACAAAAAAGGAAATTAACCCTTAATAGCACTTGGGGTCCAAATGACCCTGAACTTTTAAAATCGCGTGTAGGTCTTAATATTGAAATTTTTTACTGAGTTGTAGTTAAATTAAATAAAAAACTTTATTTTGATTAAATTTTTAATCAGGGACCGAAAATAATAATTCTTCTTGAAATTTCTAAGGAAAAAGCCATCACAAGAAAATATCGGAGAGTCAAGCATACGTTTTAAACTATATTTTCATTAAATAACTAACATGCTTTTTAAATTCCTGATTTTTATTATTTTTTTGTCAGAAATAATTTGTCAGATTTTTATTTTTATTTATTTCTAAAAACTTATTTTTATCGTTTAAATTCTGTTATTATTCGATTTTAAGTCTCTATAGTAGATAACGTCGCTCTTAAAAGGCATTAAACTTACAAAGAATGAACTTAGAAATGAACGCTATTCAAAATGGTTGAAATCAGTACATGTTTTTCATTAGCCCCATACAGATGTTGTCTGGGAATAGAACTAAAATAAATATTCACTAACTTGTTAATTAAATTAATTTTTAATGTATAATTGTACACATCCAAAAATTATGTTGTCGAATATGTATTATTAAATACATTTCGAAAATCAATTCTACACACAGAAAGCTTTTAGTATATTAACATAATGATTAAAACTGTGCTAAACCCTTCACCGTAGCAAAAATTAAACGTGAACAAATATTTTTAATGGAAATATTGTCATTGCCGATCCAAATTTGTATGTAGTGTTATGGTATTTTTTTATTTTGAAATACTATTTATTTGTATATGAGCTATAACCAAAAAATGGTTTCAAAATCGATGTAATCACTCATATCTCAAACATTTGTTGGTATATTTTTCCGGTTTCAATTTAAAAATTCTCATGTACATATCTGATATATTGCTTGATACACGTGAAAAACAAATTCTAGACCAACTCCATTCAAATTCAACATTAGCGACACCGGTGTTCTATATGCGTCAAAGGGTTAATCATATAATTTAAACATTAGTTGCGTAATGTACATTTTCTTAACAAAAGAAAAATGTTAAGGAGTTTTGTTTAAATAAAGTCTAGCACTTCCGACTCGCTTCCAGGTTACAAAAGAACATTTTATTTATTTTACTAAACAAATTTAAGAAGTTAAACGTACTTTTCTGTTTTCGTATGATTTATTTAATAATACTAAAATTTGGTTGTCTATAAAAAGTACTTATATTTACAACCATGTTAATGTTGAAGAATAGTGAAGACAAACACTAAGTTGAATGGTTGTGATATTAGATAATTATTCCATAATGTATGATGTTCTACTCACCACAAGATGGCGCCGTCAAAAATTCATATTGACAGCATCATAAACACAATTTGTCGACAAAGTATTATATGCCCGGGTAGCTCAGTCGGTAGAGCATTGGACTTTTAATCCAAGGGTCCAGGGTTCAAGTCCCTGCTCGGGCGAAAATATTTTTTATATTTTTTTTCCATTATATGAGAAAGTACTTTTTTATTTTTTCATTAAATAAAAAACAAAGAATTATGTATTAAAATTGCTTTATAAATTAATGAGTACAATTAAAAATCCGTTTAAAAAACATACCAAAATTAAAAAAAATTTTACTTGATCGCGAATGCGATTATTCGACATAATCTGAAATTCACAAAATAATGCATCAATTTATAAAAAAAAAGTTGAAATAGATTCCAATCAGATTTTGATTAATGCATGTATCGAAACCCAAACAAATTATAAAAAACTGGACAAAAACTATACAACTAATATTTATACAATTTCAAAACACCCCAGCGGCGAAAAGAAGTAGTAAGCAGGCCTTCTGGAAGGCCTTATTTATCAGACACAAGGCCTCATTGCTCCATTCCATACTCATATATTTTTTACACACGATGTCCTAGCCAGCCAAGGCCTTCTTCAACAGGCCTGATAGAAGGCCTTCTTCAACAGGCCTGGTAGTAGGCCTTCTTCACAGGCTTGTTATCAGGCCTTTTGTATATTATTTGAATAGCTGTCACAATTATTTAAAAAACTGTCATTTCTAAAGGTAATTTTAATAATTACCTTTAAAAATTAAACATATTACAAATTATTTTAATTTGTTTATAATAAAAACTCGTAAAAAAATTCACACAACGCACAACCGCGTTGTCAAAGAATTTAAGCAAAACTATTTTAAGTTTACTTCTTTTTTCTTTTCACTTTTTGCATTTTATTTTGTGTTTGTTGTTTTGTCTTTGGAATGTGATTTTTTTAACGGTATTTTGTGCTTGTACTTTTTTTGTACCAATAAAAAGAAGGGAGCAGGTAGGCCTTCCATAAGGTCTTCCTGAGAAGGCAAGCGAGCATGAGTACTGGATCTAAAAAAAGGTCTAGGAAGGTCTTACAGAAGGCCTTATAGCTGAAGGCCTCAAAAATTTCGCCGCTGGGACAATACGGCCTATTTCACAATCTTGTGCAAATGGTCTTGCACCATTGTATATACCAAGGCGAATTTATACAAGGTGGAGTCAGTCAAACAGCTGATAACTTTTTCTTTCGCTTTTTGGTTCTAAATGCATTACTATGAGTTATATACTTTGATAAAATATTAGAGGATATTTGTATTATTTAGAACTTGTTTTATTTGGAACTTCGTTTTCTAAATGTGTAAAAAAAATTAAGAGCATGTACGCAGTTTTCAATTTTTAATGCCGTTTTAAAAACCAAAAATTTCGAAATTTTTCTAAAAAATTATTTTTTTTGTCAAAAAAAAAATTTATGTTTTTAAAACGACTGCTAAGATTGTAAACATGTTAAGCTTTGCTTGAAGGTAATTTCATTGCGGATTTTCGTTTTTTTCAGTTTATTCAATAAAATAAACCGTTTTTGAGTTACGCGAATATATGTTGTGCAACCTCCTCCATTTTCGAAATAACGGTATATCTCGAAAATACGAGCTAACCTAAAAAAACCACTGAATTCAGCGTACCCGAATTAGTTTAATCCGCTGAGTGCCTCTCTTGACAGAAAAAAGTGTCAATTTCGTGCATAGTGTTATTATATAATAAATGCACAAAATTATGATTTGTGGACATACCTTTCTTCCGTACTGTAATTTATTAAATGTGTGTATATAAGCGAAAAATCGCTGACGAAGTTCATTTTATCACAAGACATTGGCCGCACTTCATGTCACTCACTCATAACAAATTCGAAATCTCATTTTTTTAATGTGTATATTTGTAGAATTAAGAACTAATTAACAAATTCCACTGAATTTAACTTCCTTTAGAAAATATTGTTATAAAAGAGTATTTGCGAAGGTGCACCTAGGTGGTTCAATTAGATAAATGCACAGAGAAAACATATTCGTGATTGCAACCGAATTTGATGCCAATCGAATAATTCGGTTGCACGCATAGAATTTTTCGGTTCTATCAAGAGAAAGTCAGTTAACAAAGAAGAATTACGGTTAAAGCAACCAAACAATTAAATAAATATATTTTTTCTATTCTATATATTAGTTTATATCATGATAAAAATATAGAAGGTAGTTTCAATCAATTTTTTTTTTAAATAAGGTTTTTTGAAGTTTCCTTTTTTTGTGAGCATTATAAAAAGCGTTGCCACATTCCAAAAAATTATTATGATTTTCGAGAATTTTTTTACAAAAAATGTGTAATTTAATTTATTATTTAAATAAAAATGTATTATGTTGTGTTGGGAGTTATTGATTCAATTCCTAGCGTTCGATTACTTATTAAAACACGTTGACTATTTTTATATGTTTGCATTTTCTTAATTTTTTTTATTACTATGTAAATATTTTATATCTTTTAAATGGAGGTTTAATTATAAGAGACAAGTAGCACACGGAAGAATGTATTTTCAAGATCTAGCTGAGCACTCTCAGAAAATATAAAAAGTCTTTGAAATCGGATGGAAAACAAAAAATGGCACGCGTTTAACAAATTTACATGTCGAAGGTGCCCTAGTTTGGGTCCCATAGTGCCGCCATTGAAGTAATTGTGGGGTTCATTTTCAAATCTTAAACTCGAATATTCCTTGGGTACGCCGTTTAGAAATACGAGATTTATTTTCAAATAATTTCGATTCTACTCCAGTGTGCATAGTTAATGGATTATGATCGGTAATAATCGGTGATATATATCACAAAATATGTTTACATAATAAGTAGTATTTTGAAGTTACCTTGTGTTCATTGGGACAGCATTCATATCCAATCTCACACGCTTTGTTTTAACTGAAATATTACTTTTAACTAAATGGTCGGAGCACACCATTGGCTGTTTTGGCAAATCTTCTTCGCAAGCTTTACATATATCCATAAACTGTTGTTGTTGGGTAAATATTTTTTCTATTTTTTTAATAATTTTCATGAAAACTACCTTCTATTTTTCTACTATGGTTTATATTATGCTATATTTTGTTAATTTAGGAAAATATTGTTAAAAATCTAGAACGTAAAACTTTTGAAATATTTATAAAGAAAGAAAATACTAAAAATAACATTAACAAATTGGAACAAAGTTGATGTCATACTAAGTATTATCATAATCTTTTACTGAACGTAGTTCTACAATACATAGAATAGTTCTAGGTGGTGGGCGGCCTGTACCTTGGCTTTTTTCGGCCATACAATCTTAGAGCCCTCTAGTTAGTATGCATACATTTTAAAATTAAATATTTTTTTTTTAATATTTCCTAAGATTTTTTAAAAAATGTTTATTGATATAATTAGCTATCAAAATTAATAACACAGTGCAACACTCAAAACTAACTTGGCAAATGACCTAGTTAGTGTGTATTACAAAACCGTTTTCAAAAGTTCTAATACAACCTCAAATTTCCGAGATATAGACAAAAGTATATTTTTTTGGACCTGCAAATTTAAACATTCTTATCTCAGTCATTATTTAACCGATTTTAAATTTTTAAAAGACATTAAAATGGTACGAACGAGGTCTTTCCAATTATATATACTTTCAATATTCTATTAACAGATATTTTTCTATTTTTTTCATTTTAATTTTAATAATTTTTCAATACTGTGAAACTAGAAAAACGAGCCTCAACAATTCCAATGGGAAATTAAAGTAGACCATCAAGTAATCAGAACTGACATTTTTGTGGCCTCTTGAAGTTGTGCCATTTTTGACCTTTTTTTGCACTATGTAAATTATATTTAAAATATTTTTTTATACTTGCAAAAATATTGTTTATTAAACTTAAGATTAAATTGATTAATAAAAATCATTTGATATATTAAAAAAATAGATTTTCACCGTTTAGAAAAAGAATTATAACTTTGTTAATTTTTAACCGATTTAAACAAATGAAAGTTGAGTGTCATTTTAATCCCAAGTGCCATAAACTGTTAATTTAAATTTTTGTAATGTTATTATAAATATTACACCTCATGTTATATTTTTCTTATGTTTCATCAAAATCGGCCCAAAAATATATAACATTTCGCTATCTTTAAAAATTCCAAATATAGAAAAAAATTACCCTTGACCTTCACTATTTACTTTTGGAGTATATTTATAATTATCTGGACTATAATATTCTGAATAGGTTCTACTTAAAATTCATAGCATAATTTTGGCTCATTTGCCAAAATATGGCCAAATAAATTGTTTTTCTCGAAAATTGCAAAATTTAAATAGCAGATACAGAAAAACTATAGAGATATTTTCATAATTTTTTTTTATATTTTTATTCCCTATTATATACTCAATAAATCCCAAATGAGATGATCAAAAAATTCTGAAAATTCTAATTAAAAATTTGAAAATCTGTCTGTCTGTTGAAATCAATTTTCTGAAGACCCCAGATATCTTCGGGATCCAAATCTTCAATAATTTTGTCAGACATGCTTTCGAGAAGTTTGCTATTTAAAATCAGCATAATCGGTCCACAAATGGCTGAGATATGAGGAAAAAACCAGGACAACCTCGATTTTTGACCTATTTTTGGATTACTAAGTCATTAATATAGACAATATGGATTTCTAATAATAGATATTTCAAAGACCTTTGCAATGATGTATATAAAATCATAGTAAGTTGGACCTACAATGGCTCAAAATCGGAAAAATATTCTTTAACCTGATTTTTTTTTCACCAAAAGTTTTTTTTTGCTAAATATTAAAAAAAAATTTTAAAAAAAACCTAAAAATGAAAAAAACTGCAAAAAAAAAAAATTATTTACCTAAAAATATTAAAAATTTTTATTTTAAAGTATAATTTGGTGAAGGACACAGCCAAATATAGCTCTCTTACTTGTTTTATGTCTCATTAGAACGACAATTACGTACACATTTATATTTTTTTAAATAAAATTGCAAAAGTAATTTTTTAATGGAAAAATTCATCTCAATTTTATTATTATCCATCACTTTTATTAAATGATGGATTTCATATCAAGTGAACCAACTTTTTGATGTCTTCCGAACGGAATGCACATATTAGATAGTAATTAAATTTTAACACAATTTTTCAACAAGAACTCTTTGAGTTAGAGGGAGTAAAAATTTTTGGCCAAACCGGTGTTTCTTCTCATCCATTTAACTTATTACCTATTTTTATTCGCAAAATGTGTCCCAAATAGTTTAGATAGCTATTTCTTCAATCTTTCGAAAAAAAATTTTTGACATTTTTTTTCGAAATCAAAAACTTTTTTGACTTTCTTTTAAAATGGGTTGTATTTGGTCGCTTAGTGGGATGAGAGTTGAATATATATGTATAAAAAACAAAAAATTTTGTTGACTTTTTTTTAACGAAAAGTTTAGGACTTTTCCTTGAAAACCTTTTTGGTCGCTTAGTGGTATTAATATTTTGTAACTCAAGACATAGAATTTTTGAGTTAAAACATTTATTTTGATATATATCCCAAAATATATGAAGAAAATGTTCTCAGCATATTTAAAACATTTTAGTACTTAACTTTCAATTCAAAAATTAATAATTACTATAATAATGGTAAATTATAATAATGATGATATAAATTATATTTTATAATGAATTTAAGTTTTAAATTAAACAGATTTCTCAAATTGTGCCAATTTTAGATTTTTTTAATAAAATAACATTAGATAGATCAGCATGTGTTCATATTTTTCTTTATTACTCTTTACTCTCTATAATATGATTATTTGATTTTGAAACTTTTGCTGTTTAACAAATTTGTTTAAAGTAAACAATTTTACTAAAAGTGTAAATTAGTTTTGTTGGTGAAAAATATAACGTGTTGCTATGGCTGTATCATTTTCATTGTTAGACACTGTACGTATTTACTTTCATAATTAAACTGTACAAAATAATATTTATTTGTATGAATATAAATGTAGGTAGATCTATGTGTTTGAAAAGTTGCTAATTAACAGAAAATAAGAAACAAATCTAGATTATTGAAACTATTATACAAAATTTATTTTGTTGAAATGTTGCCGTACACATACATATGTACATTAGGGTGTTTTGTTATCAATTTTCGGGACTAAAAATATAAGTCAAATCCTCTCAAGTTTGAGCATCATTCGTTCACCAAGGAAAAAGTTATTTTCAGATTTTGTAAAAAGTTATGATATATTTAATGAGTTCGTAATTTAAACTGAATTACATTTCTTAAAAGACATATCGGTTAAAAATGTGTGAGTTATTAATTACACTGTGCTAGTGGGTTTAACTAATTCGAGTACGCTGAATTCAGTAGTGCTAATCGTTTTTTAGGTTAGCTCGTATTTTCGAGATATACCGTTATTTCGAAATGAAGCTACGATAAGCGTATAGAAAGTAAAGTTCCAAATAAAACAAACTCTAAATGATTAAAATCTGTCCACAACTTTTGATTTTATAAACAAAAGATAAAGCAAATATCCCCTAATAACATTTTAACATGTTTTCCCATATTTTTACAAAAAGTCTTCTATAAATTTTTAAATTCTTAAAAATTGTATACATTTTTGAATAGAAGGCACAATTCCTATAGGGTGATATAAAATTTATATATCTTATCTTTTCCACTAGTCAAATTTATGGATTCAAAATTAACAACAAACAGAAAATTTACATAATCTTGCCGTTTTGTAAAAACGGCACTGCATTGCCGACTATTCCAGTACTTAACATAGAAGAACACTGCACGATGTAACTAATTACTACGAGTTATGTATCTTATCTTTTGTGAATAAAATTAAAAGTTGTGTACAGATTTTAATCATTTAAGGCTTGTTTTATTTGGAACTTCGTTTTTTATATGTTTGAAATTAAGAGCGCATTTTCCAATTTTTAATGCCGTTTTAAAAAACAAAAATTTCGAAATTTTTCTAAAAAATTATTTTTTTTTTGCACAAAAAAATGTATATTTCTAAAACAACTGCGAAGATTAAAAATGTGTTAAGTCTTTCTTAAAGGTAATTTAATAATATTGAGGAATTTCGATTTTTGCAGTTTATTCAAGAAACTAAACAGTATTAATTTTTTTCGGGTTTCTTTTCGGTTGAAAAAAGTAGCAAAATATTAAATATTAATTTATAGCAGACCTCAAAGAAACGTCAGATCTGCTATAATAACACTGTGCTCGAAATTGACCCTTTCTTTTCTGCCAAGAATTTCACCCAGTGGGTTTAACTAATTCGGGTACGCTGAATTCAGTGGTGCTAATCGTTTTTTAGGTTAGCTCGTATTTTCGAGATATACCGTTATTTCGAAAATGGAGGAGGTTGCACAATATATATTCGCGTAACCCAAAAGGGTATCAAGGGTCAGACTTGATATAAAAATTACATTTGTTTTGAAATTATGTAATGCTCCTGCTGATGCTCGAATAGCAAGGCGCTTAATTATTTCAGGAACCATGGAGTCAAAATCAGTGACAAAACTATTTGAAGATTTCTTAAAAATAAAGGTGGACACATAGACATGGGTTGATAAACGCGTTGAGATACAAGATCGCAACATATGTATGTCAAACTATGAAATTTGGGTGTGTATCACTCATGGTTTGGGAATGTTTTCGTGGCAATGAGCTCGGTGTACTTCTTCGTATTAATGGTAATATGGAGGACCTTTATCTCCCAAGTCTGGATATATTCGGTGTTGAACGTGACCAACAAGAAATATTTATGCAGGACAATGATCTTAAGAACACGGCGAAAATAACAAAAAATGGTTTGTTGACAACGGAATCAAATTGCTCGAATTTCCTACCCAGTGCCCAGATTTAAACCCTATCGAGCACCTTTGGACAATATTGAAACGGACAATTGTGAGAGCGAGCCCTTCTAGCTTGGCAAAATATAAGACCAAACATTTTGTATAATCTTGTAAATAGTAATCCAAAATTATCACACGGTGGTCATACAAAATATTAATTTTAAAATTACTCTGTTTTTGAAACAAGGGACAAAACTGTTCACCCCGTCTATTGTTTTAAAAGTTTTTGTCTAGTGTTAATTTAGTGTTTGTGTATTGTTTAAGTTTGTAAATTGATACCCTTTTAAAATTAATTAATATTTTTCATATACATAGTGAATAATAAAATTCGTATGTAAAACTTAAATTTCGGGAATTTTTGTATCGTGATCCAGTATCGCGATATTTATTGAACATGTAGCATGCAGTATTGATGGAACACAAAATAGCCTGAATATTTAAAATTTAGCATACTTCGTGATATCAACTCGCTATACGTAGGTAGGAAGTGAAACAATAAATAATACTAACAAAATAAAATATTTGCGGTACGCAGTACAAAAAGTTAAGCATAAAATTTTGAAATTCAGAATCGTATGAAAAGCATTGTTTGATCCCGATAACATTTAAATGCATGCATCTAGAAGTATGAATTTTACCATTGATATTGCAGGTCAACAGAAAAAAAAGGCTTCACTAACCCTACAAAAATAGTAAAATTTTTGAGTTCTATGGACAGATTTTTTTTAATATAAATTATAATAAATTATGAATTCACTTAATTGTGAATAAATTCGAAAATAATCCATCGAATTTTATGACCTATTACATTTGTTCCTATTACATGTGGCTATGCGATAAAGCAATGAATCTAAACAATTTCTGCCGTTTTCGATTTTTCGTGATTTTTTTAAAACAAACAAATTTGATATTTTCACTTCAATTAGTTATTCTAACTCCATAACTACTGAGCCGATTAAAACGCAATATACATATATGTTAAAATTTATACATAGCGTGAGGAAAATATTTTCAAAATTCAATCAATCGATAGAAGATCATTAACTACTCAAAAATGTATATCAAACAAGAAAGTTAAATTTTGTGAAAATGAGCGAATTCACTTAATTGCAAATAAATTCGAAAAAAATCAATCGATTTTTATGATCGATATCTCATTTTGTTGATATTATATGTGAGTTTGCGATAATGCAATAAACTTGAACTTTCGTCCGTTTTCGATTTTTCATGAGTTTTTTAAAACATAAAAATTTGCTATTTTCACGTAAAAAATATATTCTTGACTTCAATTTGTTAATATAACTCCGAAACTACTGAGCTGATTAAAACGCAATATATAAATGGATTAAAGGTTATGTAAATCTAAACTTTTCTAAGTTTATTTTAATAATATAGAACTAAAACTTCTCCATAGAATTTAAAATTTGGACCTTATTCGTACTACTGGAACCACAATACATCAAAATTGTGTAGTGGTTTAAAAAGCCTCCAAAATTTTTTTCGATTTTGTTGCTCTGTATATTTTATAGTAATTGAAAATATAAAACTAACCATCCACGTAAATGTTTTTATACAACTGGTTTTGGGTGTATAATATTCGGCTCCGAATTATTTAGCATCCAAAATTCAGCCAAAAATTAGATTAAGTTTTGACATACTCATATATTAATTGTAATTTTCTTACCAATATTTTACGATATCGTAATATTAATATATGATGATTATAGATGCTAATCGGGACTGATTTTTGAAAATCCCGGGGATCGGGATTTGCTGCTGCCGAAAAACATCTTTCATATTGGCAAAACCGTTTGCAAATACTTATAACAAATCTGCAAGTATTTTCCTCTTGTTCCTTCAGAAATAATTTTAAAATATTAATAATATCTTCTTTTGCAAATTGAAAATCTACATTATAATTTGGTTTCGTTATTGTTATTTGGGGTTTTTACATTTATTAATAATATCTTTTAGCTTTGAGCAATCGAAATATTTTCATTTTTTCGAGCTCCTCATCTGAGATAAAATCAATTTCGTTTGAAGAGGATTTAAATGGAGGTTTGTTAAATAACTTACAAAAAAAGGTGAAGAATTGATTTTCCAGAGCCCCACTCTAGGAAAACCAAAAATACCGCTTTTCTTTATTAACTATGTTGTAGCAGGAGTTGAGCTTAACAACTTTGCTGAACATCACTTTGCGATATTCGGGCATGTACAATGTCAAAATGCATAAAAAAGGCACACAAAAATGACAATTTCCTCTATTTATTTATGAAAAACGGGATTTGGAAAATCCCGGGATTTAAAATTAAAAAATCCCGGGCTTCGGGATTCCCCGTTTGGCATCTCAAATGATGATACATTATATTAATGCTCTCCAAAAAATTATAACCCTATTGTGAATGTTGAAATTAAATTGATTATTTTACCATTTCTCATTTGCAAAAAGCTAAAAATATTTTTTTAAAAAGCGAAGTCAAAATAATAAATGCTATGTTTATTTAAAATATAGTAAAGTGTTGTCTAATGGCTAATTGCAGTGGTAACGGGTCATTTAGTAATCGGTGAGCAAAAAATAAGACTTGTATATTCTTTCAGCAGTGGGAAAATTCAAAAACTTCTGAGCGAACATAAGCTGAACGATCTATCTGGGGAATCAGAAACCAGATTATATGCCTTTTAGGAATTATTTAAATGGAGTTGTCAAAACGGTGTCATATCGGTTCTACTTGACAACGTAAACAACAAAAATAGAACTATATCGTAAGCACTTTACAATGTCCAATATCTTCAGTGTGTAACTTAGTTTAGGTTATTTAAATACGTTTAAGTTTGTAGTGATGTATAACATATGATCTACGTAAAATCATGAATAGATCACTTTATTGGGTCAACAAAAACTACAATATTTATAGTTTAATATGCTTAAAAATGTGTGAGGATTTAATCTTAAAAATAAATTATAAAAATTTCTAAAAGTGGTAAATAAATAGTAATATTTAAATGAATTTTGTAAAACTGTTCACACAGAATTATAAATTCGTCTGTACTATGAAAACAATAACAAAAATATAAAATGTTGTCAGAGGAAAATTTTGAAAAAATATAAAAAAAACTTGATACATTTTTATTAGCCTATTTATTAGAGCCTACATTTAGTACTTTGTTTAATTAAACATAAATTAGCTTAAACAAATACAAATAATTGTATTAATACAGTAAACGTAAAGCTGACGTTAAAGAGAAAAAAATAAAGTATTGATTTGTCTAATTGAACCCTCATGAAATTAACACCTCGAACTATGGAATACGAAGATGGGCTATGGTGGAATCTAGAGATACTTACACAGCTTGGAAATGCTAAAATATACCTACATACATACATACATGAGTGATAAGGTGTGTGTGTCTTCTATCTGTGTTCGTAAAAGTATTTACGTTTCTTTTTAGGAACTAGATCACAAAAAAATAACATTAAATAGATTTCATCTCTTCGATACCGATACGCTATAGGATTTTGACACAGTTTAAAAGTGAAGAAAAACAACAACTCAAAGAAAATGAAAAATAAAAATAAAAAAGAAACACTAATATGTACACAAATACCATAAAAAATAAAATATTTATATAAATTGTTAAAATAACAATATTATTGTAGCGCTAGTATGAAAAAAGTATCTGTAGCTCGAGTAACAGCGAGTTCACTTTTTTGGATGTCTGTCCTACCGCCAATTTGTCTATTTGTCCGTCCCTCAGTCTGGCTGTATCTATGTACTTAGATGTCTATGTGAAACGAATGAGTTGCGTGTGTAGCAGATATCGACAAATATTTAAGCCCAGTTGTAGCAACAATTGAACTGGAAAATCAGTGCAATCAATTAGCATTAATTATGAAATGTTCAAAATTTATTTTATACTCGTACATACAAGAAATTTCTATCGATATTCTATCAGTGTAGCTGTGAGTTTCTGTTTACTTTGATTTAAATGAAAACGAAAAATATATACAATAAAACAACAAACAACAAGTGCTGCAAAACTAAAGTTGGAAAAAAATAAATGACTGAATATCTAAAGATAATATTAACACTAGATACACACTAATACTCACAGATATATTTTCTGTATGTATCTGTCGGTGAAATAATATCGACAATATCGTCGTCATACAATAAAAATGTGTTAATAGTAAAAGTCAATTTTTAAAATCAACTAAACTAAAAAATAGTAGTTGTTATATAGTCTGTCTGTATACCGAATAAGTAAATACAAATTTTATTTTGTATCTACCAGCTATTTTATTTATTTGTCTATAATTTACCTGACTTTTAGGAATATGACCATAAAGAAAACTGTACATCTTTTAAGATTTACAAATATCTATAAAATATTTGTATTATTTAAAATAAAAGACACTGCGTACTTTCATAATTAATATTTTAGCTGCTGGATACACGTTTTATTTTGTTTCAGGCAAATATTTAGCATTGATTGTCTATTGTCCTGTAAGAGAAAATTGTGTTCAAAAAAACAATTCATTAAATTTATGATGGGAAATTCTATATTAGTTCAGGTACTAAAATAAATCAAGGTTCAATCTGTTACCTTTCATTTATACATATTATGTACTTATATTATGTAATACAAAATATTTATGTTTCAAAGAAATGCATACATACACATATTACAAGCAGTTATCCTTGAGAACTTTTTAAATAGACCTCGAGGTATTCTCTAAATAAGCATAAACTGAATTGGTATCAAAATCCCAATTATTTAAAGTTCTCTGGGAACTGTGATTTTTTATTGCAGAATAAATTTCTAAATTTCAGAGTTTAAAAATTATAAATTTCTGATATTTTGTTTTCCATATAAAACTATTACCAGGATTCTGATAATAAAGTCCTAAAATTGTGTTTATTTAAGACTATCTAAAACACTTAAATTAAAAAAGAGAAATTTTTAAACATCATTTTCATTAAAAAAAACCTTATGAGTATTAGAAAAGTAGTAATGTTTACAAGGTATTTGTTCATAATATAAAACCAATATGGGTTTATTATCTGTCTGACTTCTGGAAAATTATTGAAAAAATACAGGACGTCAAACTTTTGAGTTATTTATCAAGAAAAAAATACTAACAATAAAAATAGTATAATATTGAGGAGAACTAGAAGATACTCAAAAACTGCTAATAATAAATTTTTAAATCCATATAACAATCACTATTTTCAAGCTAAAATTGCGGCAAAAATTATTTCCAAGGGAGCTAGCATCATAAAGAGACCCCTATTGCTAAAGTAAGTATTGGCCCCTTTGTACTGGCTAAAGTCGAAAAAAGAAGTTTTTAGTTGGGGGTTTTTTGTCTTGTGTTGGTTAAAGGAATGCCCTAACTAAGTAAGTTCCCTTGTCTAGTAGAAGCTTCCGTTAAACACGTGTCAAAGTTTTTACAATCAAGCAAATCAAACGAAACAAAATGCATTATACAGCTGAATGTAAGTACAATAAGTAAAATTAAAATCTGAATGTAAATTTCTAAATAGTAAATTTTGTGAAAAAGATATGTATGTAAGGACCTTTCTGTTTATTTTTCAAACAAAATGGATATGATTGAGTGAAATCTATTCTCTAAGCTATTGGATTTAGTAAGTAAAAGTAAAAAATAAAATAAAATGCAGCTGCAATTAGCAAATTCATTTAATTTTTAATAAGTTTTTTTTTTTTTGAATTATTTGTTAATTCTGGTAATAAGGGAAACCAAAAACACCCATATATCAAGTTGTGGATAATTTTCTACATTTTTCGATTTTTGACCGACAACTTATACAACATGACTGTGTGTTTTTTGCACTGTTGCACTGTGTAATCAGTTCCGTATTATGCTACTTCAGAGAAAGTAAAAAAGAAAATTATTTTCGGAACGAAACCACTTAAAGTTTTCTAAATTGATAATTGTAATACCCCATTTACGCCTAAGTTGAAATCTGCTCCGAATGAGATTTCGAGTACAGAAAACTCTTACCATTTAGAAAATGTTTATAGATTTGTTTTGACAACCGAATTTCCGCTATTGTAATATTTTTCCCATGCAATGTTAATCATTTTAACACCTAAATAAATACATAAATACTGTATTATATTTTGAAATTTATTGATAATTTGTAAAATCTAATAAAATTTAAATAGTTTTTGACAAAATCCCATTAAAATTTAGATTTGGTTTTCTATGGGAAATCTAATTAAAATCTAGTAAAATAAACTAAATTGTGATCGAAACATTAATTAACTCTTTGCGGTTGGGTGGTTTACTAACCACATTTTCTATAGTCTTTAAAACAGTTAAACAAATTTTTTTTTGAAGTCATCGTTTATGATTTTTTGAAAACTTTGCCGTCAAGGGCTCTGGTTAGATAAATATATTAATTTGAAAATACATATTGTAAAAATCAGTTTTTTTAAGAGACTTTTACGCATTCAATAAAAAAATCACAGAGTGTTTATTGTTTATCGAATTCATTTCAGTTGTTTGGTCAGAAAATTTAGTCAAAAATATTCGATTTCCAAAAAATTTATACGAAACAAAAATGTTTATCATAGTTATTTTTAATGACAACCGCCGCGGTGGTTAGTAAAGTAACCACTTCACTCCACAAAAAACCTTGGAATGGCTGTAAATGGGATATTATTTTCTTCAATTTCCTAACAAAAAAATTTAAATTAAATACTCGGTACTACAATGGAAAAAAAACTCGTAAAACGACCTAGCGTGGGTTATAGGTATTGCTGAGTACATTACAAATTGTGTCAAAAAACACCCTCAAATTCAGAAGTTCTTCTAAAAGACCGTCAGTTATGATTATTTTGATATGAAAGCTTATAAAAATTTATATCAATGTATAAAGAAAATTAAGTTCTTAATTTTTCAAATCGGATGAAAACTGTAAAAGTTATTAAACTTTTCATTAATACCTTTTTTAGTATTTTCACTCCCAGCGCATATGAATAAAAAACAAGTAAGAGTGCTATATTCGGTTGTGCCGAATCTTATATACCCTTCACCAAATTATACTTTAAAAACAAACAAAATTAAATTTTTTCATTTTTTGTAAAAAAAATTTTTTCGATTGTTATTTTAAATTTTTTTATTTTTTTTAAATTTAAAATTTTTTTTTTTAAATTAAAAAAAATTCGGTTTAAAATTTTTTTTTCCGATTTTGACCCATTGTAGGTCCAACTTACTATGGTCTTATATACGTCGTTGCAAATGTCTTTGAAATATCTATCATTAGATATCCATATTGTCTATATTAATGTCTTAGTAATCCAGATATAGGTCAAAAATAGAGATTGTCTTGGTTTTTTCCTCATATCTCAGCCATTTGTGGACCGATTTTGCTGATTTTAAATAACAGAATTCTCGAAAGCATGTCTTACTTATTGAATTATTGAAGATTTGGATCCCGAAGATATCTGGGGTCTTCAGAAAATTGATTTCAACAGACAGACGGACAGACAGACAGACTGTCTTTATAGGGTCGGAAATGAAAAATATAGAAATTACAAACGGAATGACAAACTTATATATACCCTTCTCACGAAGGTGAAGGGTATAAAAAACAAAACACTATACAAAAAAAAAATATTTGTAAAATTTTGAATTTACAAGGTAAATTCTTTTGAACTTTTTTAGAAAAAGTTTAATAACTTTTGTAAATATAACGCGATTTTAACAAGTAAGTCACGTTTTTTCTATATAAAATTGTCTTTAAAATACTGTGCAAAAAAATTTGACTCTCATAGCAAAAATTTAAAATAACTATTGTTGAATTTGAAAAACTACGAAAAAAAATAAAAAAAATTGAACTTTTTTAAAAACTTAAACAATTTCTTTGAATATACATTTTATGCCTACACAAAAGGAAAGCTTAATTCTTTGTCTATCCATAATTGTTTAAAATTTTGATATCGGTCTAAAAATATGTGAGTTAGAGATACAAAAGTACTACGACCTAACCTGAAACAGTTTTTTCAAAATAGCTCAAAACTTTGAGGGTGTTTCAAAAGCTTTGAAAACGGTTTTAGTTTGTCCTCACCTATGCCTATAAACCTCATTAGGTCGCTTTTCAAGTTCTGACCAAAAATTTAATTTTATAGCAGAGTGTTGTAGTAAAATCAAATCGAAATTTAAAGAAACTACAACAAAACCGATCAGAATAACTAAGGAATTGAAACCATTCCGAACATTGTTTAAAATGTTCTTTAAAAGCCCTACACGCAGAGAAAAAATATAATTGGGCATGGTTACTGTAACCATTTATATAGTGTTACAAATTTTTTAACTATATTATAGTCACAGTAACCATTTACATGATTGTGGTAACCATAATATGGTTAACTTACGATTCACATGATTGTCTCTACCATATATATGGTTACAGTAAACATATATATGTTTGTGGCAACCATATTTATGATGAATAATTTTATCATAATATGTTGTTCTCAGATTATGATAAGCCTTAAGCCGAGAGCACCATAATATGATAAGTCCTTCATCATATAAATGGTTATCACAAACATATATATGTTTACTGTAACCATATATATGGTTGAGACAATCATGTGAATTGTAAGTTAACCATATTATGGTTACATAATCATGTAAATGGTTACTGTGACTATAATATAGTTAAAAAACTTGTAACAATATTGAAATGGTTACAGTAACCATGTCCAACTATATTTTTTCTCTGCTTAATGTACTTAATGAATTATCATTTCCATAAAATGTTGCAAAAATCCAAAAGTTTGGTACATTCTCTGCCTCTTTATCGAATCGATTTTTTATAATTCATGATTTCCGATATTAGAAAATATTGACTTAAAATGTTATCTCTTCGTGTCCATGAGTTAAACGTATTCCGATTTTTCATTGTGATCTATTTCAAAAGTAAATGTTTAAAAAAAATATTTCTAATGTATTTTGTTTTGTGCTAATGTGTTCTTATCAACATTACCGAATCAAGTACCCTACATTGTGAATAAAATAAAAATGCTCATTAACCATGTAAAAAAAATATATAAAATTTAGTAAAATTATGATAAAAACAGTGTGTACATTAAATTTGATACCATCTTGACAACAAGTTAATGACTAAATTGATGACCTGTAACTACATAAACAGGAACTCCCTTAAAACTCCTTTAAATGTGGCTAATTTGTAAGTTGTATAAAAATGTTTATTTGCATATGAAGAATACTCGCACTAAATACAATAAAAAAGATGTACTTCATAAATACACGCTGATACTAGCTCTAATAATAGAATAATAGATTTACATTAAAATATTATGTGTGAATGTGTAATGTAAATAGTTTAGACTTTTTATTAAATCGTTATCCTGTATGTAAGTAGAGTATTTTGATGCATTTCCATCTTTTGCACTCTCTCTCAATCTCAATCTCAATAAATAACAATAAGAGTAGAAAACAACAAGAAAAACATTCAAATACTTCAACATCGTAGTCAACAACTTTTTAAACTGGCTTGATTAATGAGGCTTTAAATTACGCCACTTTGATTTTCATTCTTTAAATATGCCAAAGGACTAACAATAACTAAAAGAACACCAACAATGAATATGATGTACATTAGGGTAATAGCTTTTAGCAATTTTTGCAAATATCCAAAATACGTTAGAAAAGGCCTTTGTAAATATTTAAAAATATAATATTTTTGGCTATGTGTAGTAAAGTTCATGCACCAAACGCGATGAGTTTTTATGTAGATATCTTTTTTCTTAATCTGTTACATTAATTTTTTGCTCCAAACTATATATTATTTTGTAATTTCATGTTTAATTGAAAATTCTTTGTAAACTTTCTTCCCTAAGATTTTGATTGAATCGCGATATTATAGCATATTTTAAATCAATATTTTCCTTTTTTTGCTATAAATTACTTTGCATATTGCCATTTCTTATATTTTCTGAAATTTAACATCATTTACAGCTAATTTCACACGAAAATTGCGGCGAAATTCGATTGTATTGCGTCATTTAAGTTTTGAATATTTATTATGAAATTGCTGTCCCGGCCAACGTTGTTCTGCAATAGCTCACACAAAGTTGTAAAACTCCCACTATAATAGTACTCCAGATATGCATTAATAAATGTTTACTTTTTATGGGTGGTGCCATATTAGACCTATAAAGGTCAATTGTGAATCTAAACCATCCAGGGACCCTATCAAACACACATAACAAATTTCATCGAAATCGGCCCAGCCGTTAAGGAGGAGTTCAGTTACTAACACACGTACAGAAGAATTATATATATAAAGATAAGGGGGAAAATATTTAAATCTTATTCATAACACTGTACAACACCAAAAAAAATTACGAAGTCCGACCAATAAATTTTGATAGAGGAGACAAAAAAAAGACACGTGTATCGGCGTTTTGAAAGTTCACATCAAAATTTCATTTGAGGGTGGGTTAAAGTTTCCCAACACTGGCACATTCTTATTGTTAATCGTCATTAGAAACCATGTGATCCTTACATTTTAGGTATAAAATGTTTTCAGAAAAGTTATGTAAAATTTTACGGAGAATATTTTTGTAGAATATGTTAACCCTCTAATTCCTCAAGGCATGGGTCTTTTTTGTCCTTCTTTTAAAAGGAGCAATAAACTCCATTAAAACAGGGATTTAGGGGTTACAATGTTCCCCAAAAATATTGTCCGTGAAATTTTATTATAAGTCCCTGAATACACCAAAACAGAAAATTCAACCAGAATGTCAGAAATAAGACATAAGTCGTTCATTAATTCGGGTTTTAAACTGAGTAACTAATTCTTTAGTAAATTAATTATTCACTATTTCTAAATTATTTATAAATTGTATTATACATCAAGCTCTATCAACGTTGCCGAATTTTTGCTTAATAAAGTGGTCTTGGGGAATTACGTAATAAAGGGAATCTGTCCAAAGTTTGATATCATTGACAGTGAACGTGGCTAATTTGAAGTCAGGCAGTGCATGATTGACGCATTTACAAATACGCAAAAAGTTTATTACCATGTTAGACAATGATGTTCAAAATCATGTATAAGACGAACTCCATGCTTTTCTTGCAACAAAACGTTAGTTTGCAATATTTGTGTTTATCATTCGATTTATAAAATATTTTGCAACACTTACGTACGCGGTTAATACATCACTTATATATGTACATATATTTTAAGATCATGGCCTTCATCTATTTCAATGTAATCATTATAAATGTCATCCTCAATATCACATTCGACGACCGTTTCAAAATCACATTCTCCATCACATTCAACTCCACTTTAATCTAAGTTAATATTTTGATTATTCTAATATATCGCCAGCTAAATAGCAAATATTTTATTCCGTACCTTTTATTTTCATTGGTTCAAGTCCTAAGATAAATTTTTTGAAAGATTTGTTTTTAGAATTGTAACTTTTTGCAGTAATATTTATATATTTATAGAAGGAGCTATCGGAACACTCATCTACAGTGATCGAAAGTCCCTTTGTCTTTAGTTATTTGTCGTATTTCAGAAACAATAAAATTTTTTATTACTTATTTAAATTTGAAATTATGAACAATTTTAAGCAATTTAATAAACTTAAATATATATGAACATTTATTCGTTTTATTCGATTATTCTACATAAAATTGTTCGAATTATTCGTTATTCGAAAATGGCCATTTTTAAATTGTTCGAATAATTATTCGGAAGAAATTATTCGATTAATCGAACGATCATTAGTCGAATGAATACCCTAGGCAATATAGTTGTGCCAAAATTTATTGAATTATCTTTAAAACTGCGACCTGTAGTTTGATTACAAGGTTCACATGGACGGACAGACGGACGGATATCCCTTAATCGACTCAGAAAGTGATTCTGAGCAGATTTGTATATTTTAAGGTGGCTGTTAGGACAATAGTTTTGCACGTTACAAACATCAGCAACCAATATACCCTCCCCACTATGGTGGTGTAGGGTATAACAATACTGACCATGAGGTTGATTATGAGGTATCAAAAAAGCTCAAATAAAGTTATACCCTAATGTACATATGTATCGAGAAGTGTATGAATGAGTACAAGAATTTACGTGTACATGCACACACAACTACATACATTTGAACGACGGAAAGGATTCATTGACATCATGTTGTATACTCAACTCAACCTAAAATACATGGAATAGAAAATAATAGAAATAGAATAGATAAATATGATAATGAATGTTTAATGGCTGAATTAAAATGAGCAAAAAATATATGTATGTATCATTCTACGTACAACAAAACAAAAACTTTAAAATAAATACATGAAAACACCAACAACACATTAAGCCAAAAAACAAATACTTCTACGTTGCACAATTAAACAAACAAACACAACGTTTAACAGCAAGGATCAAATACACACTCATACACACAAGAAAATATGTTCTGAATAAATACATTCAAACATACATACATATATATGTGTATATAAATGAATAACAAAGAGACGATGAAGGATTTCATTAAACTTTGTGCAGACCTGAACTCAGAGAGGGAGAGCGCAATTGAAGGGGTAGTAAATGATGAGAGAATAATTTACATAGAACTGTTTACATTCCATAAATTAAGTACCTTTGTTTTGAAACAAGTCTCTATCGTACACTCTCACAAAATATGAATTTGTTCAAATGTAGACCCGGCTGAACACATGCAGCTCTTACTTAACTGACTTATAAGAGCGATGGGAGAGAGAATTTACTAAAACTGGGCCCAGAGTTTGGTTAGAGTAGTGTTGCCATTTTAGCACTTTCAGTGTTAGATTTAGCACTTTCTTTAGCAAAAATGCATTACCACGTAAATACAATTTTCAAAATTTTACAGAAGAAAGAAAAACATTTTTGAAATAATATTAGCTGTGGTATTCAATTGTTATTTGAGTTTATTAAGATATGAGTTTTGATAAATTGATTTCAGATTTTTGTAAGTTACATGATTTTGCATATAAGCTGTAAGGCAACTAGTTACCACATCATTATTTTGTAATGCGTGGTCGTTACAGAGCACATTATTTCATTTAGTAGAGTGGGTACTTATTTTTATGCAGATTGGTAATGAACTTTTGCACAGTTTTCTAGTGTATTCGACTGAAAAACGAGACGTTAGTGGTTCAACATCAGTCAAAGCCATTCGTTTTTTTCATAATATATTAATTTATATGTTAAAACCATTGTTAACTTACGATAAAGTAACTCGTAACAAGTAACCCATATAAAAAAAAAACAATAAGCAAAACAAAATTTTCTGAAAATGTGTGAACTCACTTAATTGTGAATAAATTCTAAACTAATCCATCGATTTTTATGATCGATATCTCATTTTGTTCCCATTACATGTGGATTTGCAATTTCTGCAGTTTTCGATTTTTTCATGAGTTTTTTTAAAACACAAAAATTAGCTATTTTCACGTAAAAAATCTATTTTTTGCTTCAATTTGTTATTATAACTCCGAAACTACTGAGCCGATTTAAACTTTTCTAAGTTTATTTTAATAATATCGGACTAACCGTTTTTGAGTTATCATAAATTATGTAGAGAGACGTCTAAAAAAATTCACCAAAAAAAATTTAAAACAAATCTTTTCCATTGAATTTAAAATTTTGACCATATTCGTATTTTGTTTTTGAGCACATGAGTACTTGATTCAATTATGATATAATTGAAACCAGTTCAATATGTGATAAATATTTGAATCGAAACTGTTTAGAAAATTGTTTTTTCTGTGTATAAATAGGTAAATGGAAAATAAAAATATTTTCTTACGTGCCAATTATATAATTAAATAAATTTCGTTAAAATAAGCGCATAATTTTTTACGAAGAATATATTAACATATAATTATCTCATAATTAGTTTTGCCATTCTGTTTGTAACACATACAATTTCTGGTCATAAAACCCATAAAGTATGTATTTTCCGGATTATAAATACATATGTAATTTTAAGACGAAAGTCTGTCTGTAACAATGCGGATTTGTAGTAAATCACATGGATGTATGGCGGATTTTTCCGCAATTCCAGATTACGTTGATTTTGGATTAGCCGGTTTATCCAGTTTTTAAAATTAGAATCTCAAATAAATTCATTTTAAATATTAGTAGATTTTTTATTTATGTATATTCATTAGTGTGTCTCAAATTTTTTGTTTACTTTATTTTCAATGGTGCTCAAACATATTTTAAAAGCTTATTTTCAGATTTTTTTATTTTTTTCAGATTTTTCGAAAGAGATTTGAGGTCGCTCAAGTCGAGTTTTTGCCAAAAATCGGGTTTGTCGGCCTTTTTTTGAGTTTTCTTCATGAGTTTGTGAACATCTAGGATTTTCTTTACTTTTGAGGAAATATTTTAAAATTTTCGTGTGCAAAAATGATTAGTTTTTGCAATAAATTTTTCGTAATTTTTCCATAAATTTTGTAAATAACGCTTTATAACTTTAAAAATTTTTATGAAAATGAAAAAACATAACAATGCAGTTTGAAAGATCATTTAATTCTTAATAATTTAGGGACAAAAATTTTTGAATTTGCTTTTGCCGTTCCATAGTTATATAAGTCCCGGTCCACACTGTGAAACATTTGCTGCAAAACATTTTTAAATTCTGTTTTGAAACTGCATTCGTGTCCACACAGTGAAGTTTTTGCTTTTCAGTTTTTGACATTTCTGTACAGTACGAATACGAACGAATAAAAGTTGATGACATACTCAACAAAAACTTCATGTACATGAAACAAAGTTCCCTTTTTCATTCCTCTTTCCCCTTTCATCAACAAACTCAAATGTTTTGCAGCAAATGTTTCACAAATTTAAAAATTGTTTATGAATACGGCCTTTAAAATCTTACTTTTTTAAAGACGAAGGGCAGTCAGTCCATTTTTTCTCTATATTTTCTGTAAATTAAATATGCATTAAATATATATTAATAATAATAATAGTTAACCATACTCTCCATAACTTTGGATAGTGAAAAACAAATTGCTATTGGGCGATAATTTGCAGGGTTGTTAGCCTAACCGAAGAACACTGCTTCAAGAAGAACACTGCTTCAAGACATGTGCTGGTATACCATCGGGCCCTGGAGACTTATTTATGTTGAGATCCCCTTTTAACTACACGAGAGCGAAAGAATATATTCGGCATATTAATGATACTCGATGAGCATTTCGAAAACAAAATTTAAATGATTTAAATCGTAGAAAAGTTTCACCAACCTCTATCAAAGGCAAAATGTTCAAAGTCCAAGTACCATTCTTCAACATACAAGTACCAAAGCAGTTTGCAACGAAATCATTTAAAAATGTGTACTGTTTGATGTCAGGTTCTGTAGAATGTCCTCTTAATTAAATTCGATAATATCACTAAAACACAGAGAATTATGCTGTATAATATATTCCATCGTATATGATCAGATGCTTAATAAAATTATTCTTAGATACAATTCGAATAACTAACATTGCACAATCTAAGTGATATGAAGGATTTTTTCCAAATACCACAAAAAATGTATAAGGAAACTCATAGAAGAAAGTCATTTGGAAAATTAAAAAATATATTTGGACGATTTCGGTACAAAAATTGCAAAACTTTGGAATTTTTGTGGGAAGGTATAGAAAAAGTAAGTTCTGAAACATATTACCTTTAATAATAACGTACATATATGGTAGATTACCAATTTCAAATTTTTTCTTGAACATGCAATTATTGTCATGAGTTACAAACCATTTACATATTTTGATAGATATCCAACTCGCATCCCTCCAAGCGACCAAAAAGAGCTTCAGGGAAAATACTTTAGCTTTCTTTTGAGAAAAAAGGGCCCATTTTAAAAAAAGTAAAAAATTTGATTTTGCAAAAAAAAGTCAAAAATATATATTTTTTTCGAAATATTGAAGATAGCTATCTAAACTAATTGGGACAATTTTTGCTAAGAACAATAGGAAATAAGTTACATGGATAAGAAGAAACACCTGTTATACCAAAATTTAAAATTTTGACCCCCTCTAATTCAGAGAGTTCTTGTGTCTAAATTACCTACTATTCAATACGATTAATCTTGGTGCAAATTTCATTCATTCCGATAGGAAGACATTAATTTTGAAAAGTAGCTTCAATTGACATGAAATCGCCTATAAGTAAAGTGGACTATTATTTACATTAATACTTAGTCTACTTTTTTCCAATCTTTTCAAGCTTAATAGTGCTTCTTTAAAAAAGCAACAACAGCATCTCTGTTTTCTAATAAAGTAAATAATTTTATACAGACAGTGAGCTCGCTCCGAGATGGCCCAGAGAGAGCGTAACTTTAAGTTATTGTTGTTGTTCTTATACATACATATGTATGCTGAGTATGTATGTATGTTTTCTATACAATAGTTTGTCTGTAGATGACTGACTGTTTGTTGTTGGTCTAGTAGCTGTATTAAATTGAGTTAGCTGCTGTTAAATGGCTGGCTGAGTGGCTCTGTTCATTTGGTTCTTTTGAGGGTTACCATTATGTCTGTCTGTCTGTTTGTCTGCCTGCTTGGCAGCCTGACTGTTTGTGCCTGCGACAACTTAAGGTCGCAAGAGTGCTGAGTTAGCATTAAGGTCTTTTCACACGTTGCTCATATTGCAATAATTCAGTTTAGTATTTGTCGTTGAGCGAGCAAGTAATCAAATCAAGCCCGGAGAAGAGGAATCGAGCAAACAGCCACAGCAGCCTCGTACTACAAAGTAGCAGCCCAAACAAATTTAAACCACCACTTTTAAGTAGGAGTTGACTCAATGCGGTAACAATCAGCGAGCAATTCATTCATCTGCCGTCGCTAAAACTACCACATACTTCTGGATGTGTATTTTAAAAAATGTTTGCTTGATAAAGAAATATAAATCCTTGATATTTTTTTTTGTTCAATCAAAGATGTTTTAATAACAAAAATATGAAATACAAGGCAGAGCTGAAAATAAAAATATTTAAATTAATTTAATTAAACAAACAAGAAACAGTGCTTGCTAAAAAAAAATATATAATAAACACAAAGAATGATGAAAATTTCTAACAAAAATTGTGTGCTAAAATTAAAACTTTTAAACGGTTTTTATGACGATGGTGTTGGTTTCCCCACTTAAGGTGAGTTTTTAGTTATTTTTAATTGTTAGCAAAAAAATATAATTATTTTCTTTTTATTTTAAACAATTTTCATGTAATTTTGTTTGTATAGTTTGCAATGTATGTGTGTGTGTCTATGTTTTTATGTCTCTGTTAAGTTTTTGTGCGCATGTTCTGGAAAATCCTTTTTTCAAAATTCATAATGGTGTCCCCATATTTATTTTCGTTGGAGTTTAAGTGTTGTTGTTGTTGGTTGTTGTATTAAGCTATTTCTTGATTATTATTGCTGTCTCGTCTCGTTGTCGTCTGTACTCGTTTTGCGGAAGCAGCACCATACACACAGTGTTGTAATCAGGGATGCCATCAAACAAACTTTAACGGTTTTTGTCCAAATATTTCCAAAGAAATGGAACTTTCAATTAAATAAAAGTGTCAAATTTAGTTTGAAATATAATGAAAAGTAGTCATGGAATTAAATACTTAATATAGTACTGGATTTTAAATGTAGTAAATGTAGTTAAAATTTCTTAGTTAAGGAAAATTTGGCTTCCAATGTTATTTTTTCGATGTATCAAGATCCATACATTCATATATTTGGTACTTTCTAGTCTACTTTTTACTATTCGTAAAACCAGTATGAGTTTTGATCTTATAATGGATCTCACTATGTAACAATTTCCGCACAGGTTGAGTTTTACCACGTTTCTTTACACAAATTTATGGCGCCATATTGTCAATGGAGAAACCGCTTCGAAATGTCGCATGTAAACGATCAATATTTTCTGGAACTATTATTGTTTACTATCGCAAATATTTTAACGACAGAAATAGAGTACGCAAATGAAACATTTCGTAAATAGTATTAGAACTATAACCGGCATCTAGCACCAGGAACTAGACCAGACTTCAATTCCATTTTATTCTCCTTCTATGTAAAGTTTGATAGAGCCATTTCGGGCTGTATTCTTGTAAATTGTTGCATGTCGTCATATCTAAATATTTTCTTTTGATTTTATAGTAAGCCACAAACCTAACTTGTACGGTATTAATTAGTAAACGTACAAAATGAATTTTTTAGAAACTGATCTGTTTGAAGAGTTCTTTTTCATGTTCTCATTTCTCGTATTGTTGGAAATTGTGAATTTTTAAAGCGCAAATACACAGTTAATAATTCAATAAATGATAAAACATCTCTTTAAAAAAATTATTCAAACGGAAAACATCTTACATTGAGAATTTATGATAGTCAGTTTTACTCAAACATTTTTAAAAGAACACGCTGAGAAAACGCTCTCATTTTGACATCGAATTTGTGCCTATCAAGTGATTCGACTCTATTCATGATTTCTTGAGTTTATCAGCAGAAAGTCAGTGTATTAAGACGAATTACAAATGAAAGAAACAAATCTTTTACTTCATATATAAAATTTTGCCATCACAATAAGACAATTCGGTTATTAATGCAAAGTTATTGAAAAGTCCGCAAATTCATTTGTCACGACGAGACTGTTTTCTCTAAGCAGGAATTAACGAAATCTTTTTACGTACTTTAACGAAATATTTTAAAAGTCGTTAAATTACTTAGTGGGAACATGACGACAAAAATATGCTGTTCAAATTCAATGTCATTTGTTCAATACACAATTTATGTTGTATATTTGCTTTAGTGACACATCCTTGCGACAGTCCAGTTCATGAACAAGTCGTGCACCAAGATAACTTAGACCGTGATCATGTTGATTCACATTGAAGGTGTCGTACAGATTCCTCCTCTTATTCGTTCAGATAAATTCTGCAATAATTGTTACTTAATAATTGTTCTCGAGTCATTACGAGATAGACCTTCTCCGAGCGAAAGTATGCCAGTACATTTTGGATATTCTACACATGATAATCGTAGACTACTGAAGTATCATGCCTAGTTATGGCCGATACCGTTACCAAGAGGATATGAATGTCCCTATGGCCAACAGTTTCATCCAAGGGCGACTTGTTTCTTACGCTCTGGCCTGGAACCCATAATCGAACTTATTACGCTGAGGATCATCAGTGAAAATCTCGTAGCCTCGGAGGACAGTATTTGCAACACAGTCATCTCGTGTCTGTATTCTAATCTTGAAAGTTATATTAAGGTTACAAAAACACTTGAACAGCCAGACATCTACTATCTTTGAGGATCTGCAAAAAAATATATCCTAAAAATACATAGTTTATAGGATTGCAAATGAATATTGTAGAAATTACAAACTGAATGACAAAATTTTTATATTTATCATGATGAAGGGTATAAAAATCTGATCCAGTTGTTATAATGTTAAACAATAAGTGCAGAGACACTTGTCTTACACGCTTTTTCTAACCGTTTCAATAAGGTTTTCAACAGCATGTCAAATTATCAAAACCGATTTATAAATGCACACTCACTCACACACACACACACCTAAACTTACAAATGCAAACACATACACACTCACACTCATGCATATATTGTAGTTTTTAATTAAATCCCATACATGAACATAAAAAACACCCAATAAAAAACCACCCCCTTTGTGGAGGAAGATGACTTTGCAACCCTGCATTTTGTGCAGATGCACTACGATAATCGGATGTCTATATATATATGTTTGCATGCATGTGTGTGTTTGTATGTGTGTGTGTGTTTACAATATGGCGCATCAGATTAACTTTTTTGTTGTTTGCTACAAAATAAATGTTAAAAAAATAAGAATCCGTTTGTTGTTGTTTTTGTTAAGGTCATTCTTTAATCAGTATCACGAAAAAGTGCGTTGTCTGCAAATCTACAAAGCGTTTGCTTTACTCTCAATTTTGGCCAGCGATTTGCTGTTGCTTTTGTTATTTTTGTTGCTGTTTAAATGGATTGCCCGAGGCTGGGAGATGTTTTAATAAAATCAATCATCAACTCTCCGTTACAATCTAGATGCAATACGATAATGGCGATTTCTGTTAAATGTATTCTATACATGTGAAAATGTATTACGTTGTTTGTTTTTTAACTTTCTTACTCCTCTTATCACATTGATATGATGTTAAAAATAAAAATTCCATTCATACACACGCACCAGCTTAAGAGTTGTTTTCGTTTGCAGGGTTCAAGCGCGCCCTAATGTATTTGTTTTAAGCAAAAGAACACAGGACATTCAACCAGAGCAAACCAGACAACTGTTACAATTTTTGACTTTTCATTATTCGGTTCAAAAGTAACTAACGAACGAACCGCACCCATTTCCCAAATAAAAACTCAATTTTTTTTTATACATATTTGTATTATAAACTGCACATTAAATTGTGTTAATACACATTAAAACTCAAACTACTCGTACTGATAACAAACAAATTTATTTCGAAGAAACCCTTACCCTTTGTATTCAACTAAAAGATTTAATTTTATATTTTGTTCTAATTTTAGGTAATATTTATATGTTTTTGTTAATATTGAATTTAATTTTAGTTGGGCATTTTTAGTGTGCTGTAACTAATTTACGGTAAAACCTTTTCTTTTGTTTTGTAGGTAGAATTTTTAGAAAAACCATAAAACAATTTAACAATTTCCACGTAAATGACAATGACGACCGGCGAAGAATGAACGTTAATACAACCTATTATCAAGCGTACGGAGTCATAAATTTGATGTTTGTTATGATTACGTGGAAAATGTTTCGTTTGGCTGTTGTTTAACCCTTAATGGCTGGGCGATATTTTAAAGGGACTTAGAAATTATAGAGTATAACAATTATAAAAATGTTTGTTAGGAAAATTCTACGAAAATTCAAGCATTTTTTCATTTTAGCACATTTAGATGTAAAAGAGTGAAAAATATAGAATATTAGAATACGCATAACTGTATTTTCTATAGAAAAATAATTACAAATTTAAATGTTGGTACCTTAAGGAATAAAAAGTATTATTTGAATATTATTCTGATAAAGAACACACATGATCAATTGCTTATAGCATTATTAAATTATATATAACTTTAGACTTTTAAACTCTTTATAAATTGTATATATATGTATTTTATTTGTATGATCCTGATAAATACAGGAAGTACCCAAACAGATTTCGAAGCAAACCGATCTTGATTATGATATATTGGCATTTCCACTGTACCGAACGCGAAATTCGTACGCCTTTAAAGTAAAAATAAAGAAATCTTAACAATTTGATTTTCATATTTAGATTTGATTGCATATTTCTAGCAATATTCTTTGTGTATGAGAATCAATAAAATATTAACGAAATTTTGTTTAAATTAAAATGGAATAATGTAGCTATCAATTGAGAGTAGTGTTGTTGAAATGTCTGCATTGGTTTTTGATTTTACAGCCTTTAGTATGATTTGTCATGCGACATGTGTAACGCGACATATTTTTCCGTCATTTTTGTAATACCGATTAGTCAAGTAAATTCAAGTCAAAATTTCATAAACTACAATAAGTAGTTACATAGATTTAGGATTAAAATTATGATTTTTCAGTTAAAATGCCTTTTGAGCTAAGTGTCTAAATCCCGGCACCAAGTCATAGTTTTATATGGAAAACAAAAATTTAACTTTGATTTAAATTAAAAATTTCAGCCAATTTATTAGAAGAATCTGGAAGTACTGATAACAAACAATGATTTAGGTACAAGAACGTGACATTGGAACATGTACAAAATCCAAAGAAAAATTTACTGTTAATCTAGCTTTGCAAAAAGCCAAACAAAGCTTTGTTTGAAGAGTTTTTAATAAATTGTGGTTTTAGAAAGAAATTATGATATAAATTTGTAAACAATAAAGACTAAAGAGAAAATTTCATTTAAAGTAGCTAAAAGCTAGAAGTAAAATATGAAACATCTTACGTTTAGGAAATATTTCTTAAAATCTTCTTTTTTTTTTGTGAAGTAAAACGATGATATTTTGCACAGATTGTGCGGATACATTTAGGTTGTAAAACACATTTGTACTCACAACTGTAGAATAAATAAAATTTCACTTAAACCGAAAACAGGAAGTTTTGACCGGCCGGAAATGTTTTGCTTATTAAATCAAAAATTAAGTAAAGATGTTAATTAAAACTTGAAGAAATCCTAATAATATTAAACAAAATTCAATTCCACAGAAGGTGGTTTTATTCCAAACATTTTCGTTTTACTCTTTGAAAATACTAAAATAATTCCACTTTCTATCGGAAGTTTTTGCAATAATCGGAATAATTAATTTGTTATTGGACTATTTGGGTTAAATCTTTTTTGTTGTATGAATATTCTGCATTTTTTTTTTGAGCTTTAAGCATCTTTTAGAGAATGTGAAGTTCACACAGAGAAAACAGATTCGTAGTGGCAACCGAATTTGTTGCCAATCGAATGATTCTGCCTTGGTGGCCGAATTTTTCAAAAGTTTGGTAGCTTCAACCGAAATTCTTCCTTATGAACTGATATGCTGTTGCTAGAACCGAAAAATTCTATGTGTGTAATCGAATCATTCGATTGGCAACAAATTCGGTTGCCACTACGAATCTGTTTTCTCTGTGCAAAAAACATCACATAAAACAAAGGAAAATAATTCCCGGGAATTCTCGAACAATTTCCCGGGATTGAAAATTTTGCAGAATTCCCGGGATTTCCCGTGAAAAACTCTACTTATATCTCATTCAATTTAAATAAAAAAATTTCAAGACCCACATGAGAGACCGTAGGTTATTTTTGGGTTTCGATATTGTAGAAATTACAAAATGTAATGACACACTTATGTAAGAGTAAACAAAATAGACTTTATAAACAATTTGATTTAAACATGTTTATCTAATCAATTTTATAAATTCATATATTTTGAGACTATAATATAAATAAGGTAATTAAAAAAAGCACTCCCTAAAAATGTAAATATGTATAAAATTCTTTTTCAAACACCTTCATAAAAAAACATGTGTGCCCAGAAACAAGTTGCTCGGGTCTACTCTATATATTGAGAACAACAAAAATACACAAAAGTTTAGTCAGTTTTACCGCATTTATTGAATGAATTATACAAATGACACACATTTTAATACATAAAATTATCATAATCGTATTCAAAATTTCAAGCAACAAAAAAGGAAAAAAATTAAAACATAAATGTGAACAAACAAATGAAATGATTTAAATTTTTAAAATAAAAAGTTTTCTTTTATAGATATTATTATTTTGTATGAATAAGTAAAATTATAAATGTCATTGACCTATGGTAGAAATTTGAGTGAGTGTTAAACATATCTATAATAAAAATGTTTGTTGGGTGGGTGTTCACTTTAACAATTTTTTATAATTTTTGGATTGATAAATCGAATATTGTAGAACAAAACTGTTTTCATTCATTTAAAATTTGTTATATTTTGGAGCTTAATTTCCCAAAATTTAAATTTAGATAATGCTGATCTTCCAAAGTTTATTTTTTTTCAACATGTGCACTCCCTGCCAGGAAATGAATTCAGTTTTTGTTATTTTTTTGCAATTTACAACCAAATAACAATTGCCAACACCCACTTAGTACCCGTGCTATGTTGAATAATAAAAATTAAAATATTTATTAAATTTTCAAATTTATGTAGGGCGTTTTATAAATTTGAAACAACATTCAAAGGTTGCCTTCCTTTAATTACAAACAACATTCAGCAATTGCTAAAATTTATCTACATGCGTAAAATTTCAATTCCAAAAATGAAGAATAGGTTGTGCAACATTTATTTTTATAGGTTTTATGGAAATTATTGCTTAAAGAGAAATAAACGAAAATTATTTTATTAGAAACTTATTTGATATTAGCAAATATGTTATAACTACCATTAAAAATGTAACCTATAGAGTCTGCATGGGAATATTAGATTATCAAATAATATTAAATTTCCTCATTATAATAGAAATTTCCAGAGGTCGGTATCCATAGCCACGAAACGAAATCGGCTACTTACCTGTAAAAACACGAATTTCATCATTGAGTTATATTCGGATTAGAGTATCCAAAACCGAAACCCCGTTTTTTCATCTTTGTAAACTCGAAAAGTTTCGGTTTTCTTTAACATTTTGGTTTTTTGAAAAACCGGTTTTTGTAAAAATATATTTTCAAAAGCTCATTTAAACATATTTTTTTAAAACTTTGCTACCATTTTTAAAAACTTTGATTAATTATATAGAAAATTGTACCATTTGACAATATTTTGTAAAATATATAAATTAATTTAAAAATCAGAAATTAGCGTATTTTTCATATTGAATAAAAATTTAATATAAACCGGTTATCCGGTTTTTTTGAAGACAAAAACCGAAACCGGATAATCGGTTTTTTAAAAGATAAAAATCAAAACCGATTTTTTAAAAACACACCTTTTCGGTTAAACCGGAAACTGGTTTTTTAAAAGTTGCCGGTTTTTTGGACACTCTAATTCGGATGTGTCGAGCATTAATAGAAAAAACATATTTAAGCAACCCGTTTTTAGCGAACCTGATTTTATGTGAAAAATCGCCTATGTCCGGAAGTTGAGGTGTCATACGATAAATAAAATTCAGTGGTCGGCACTTATAGCCACCAGGGGCCGAACATAATTTTTGTTTATAGCGAATGTCAACGAAGTTAAAAAAAACGATCATATTGGAAACAAAAAAACAGAGAAATAACATTTTATTGCAATTCATGTTCCATGTTTAACACTTATATGCCGACCACTGATTTAGACATTTATTTATGTCGTGTTTTTTTAAAGATTTTTCTCAAAGATATTTTTTTTGAAACCAAAATATATTTCATCTCTCTGTCAAAAGTAACCACCATTACCTCAAAATCAACGTATACTATAAAAATCAGTAGGGCATCAGACAACACACTTTCCTCATCAGCTAGACAACATTTTCTATAAAAAAACAATATTTCTACTTGGCGTTTTATTAAATCTACCCTTATAAATACAACTCGTAAATACAATTTTATATTACAAAAAAGTCCCTTTCATCGCATATTTTGTGCTTTTGTACTTGGTATCTACTTACAATTCTGTACAAGGGAACAACATTCTTTACTGAAAAAAATAAATAAATGGAAAAAAAAACTCAACCAAACAAATATTTTCTATGTATGTTAAAGTAAATTCGAGCAGAAATGTATCCCTTAGGCATGACATGGTTAGTGGAATGACATCTTTATGTGTTATTTATGCAAATCATAACAGTTTTCACAGTTTTTTGATTCAAAAATTACACTGAGAGAAAAATGTTTGAAATGTACAATATTTATCTATTTATGTATATAACTGCAACTAGTAATGATGCTTAATGTTTGCTAGAGAGATAAACTAATTTTGTAATTACCCATAGAAGTTATGAATTATGTAGATTTATTTGTGCAACCAAAAATTGAGTTCTGAAGTAACAATTAGGAGTAAAAAGAGAGTTAAAATATCAGAAAGTAATTAACATGCTATGCATTCGATAATATGTTGCCATATTATGATAACTCGTTTCAATGCAGAAACCATAGAGAATAAACATGGAGCAGAAACTCTCCTGTCAAAGACCTAACTCAGTTGTCAGAAACCTATGTAGTGAGAATTTATTAGTAGAAAAAACTATGTGGAAACAAAAACAACACTCGCATGTATGATAATTTTGAGTAATTTTTTTCTAGTTTCCGCTCTATGTTTCTCTATGGCAGAAACTACAATTCTTAAATTTGAGTATTTTTTTTAACACAAATTTAATTTCTGTGAATCAGAACAAATTTTGTTAAAGGAAGTTAACATATTTTTTGTATAAAAAGTTGTTTGCGCTTTTTGGGAATGAAAAATTATCATTTGGGGACATAAATATAGACAAAACTGGCAACATTGGCATGATCTTACATGTTTACTCGTTATTTAGTTGTTTGTTTTTGTTGGAGAACAAATAAAACGCGCAGAGGAAAAATTCGTAATTGTGTCGTCACAAAATAACTCAACGCATTACTATAAATAAACGTAAACAACAAACAGTGGGTCCTATATGTATTTCTGAAAAAAAAAAATAAACATTTTGATATCAATTGCTGGGAATTCCGGAAGCTTGAAGCCTATTAAGATTACAATGGGCTTCAAAACTGATTTAGTGATTTGTCTAGTCATATATTTAAATTATTGTCATAAATTATATATGGGGGATTTCATGTCAAGTGAACCAACTTTTGAAATCGATGTCTTCCGATCGGGATGAAGTTTAGTATTATTGGATAGTAATTCAGACACAATCTTTCAACAACGTCGGTCGAGAACTTAGATAGTTCTTGTTTCACTTGACATGAATTCCCCCATATCTATTTATTTGCTATCTTATTCAATATTCACAAGTATATGGGATTATATTGAAACCTTTTTACATAGTATATTGGTCTCAATTATTTGATAATAAAAACGCAATTGCCTATGTATGAAACTTAGCTTCCGAGATATATCCAAAAATATTGTAAAATATCGAGATAGTCGAGGAATTTTGCCCATAGCTGAACCATATATGGAACGATTTAGCTGATTTTCAATACCAAAATTATGGAAGGTATATCTGATATAACGATACTTTTGGAAACTTGATTTAAGCCGACATGTGGGCAAATGGAAATCGTTATATAAACTTCCCTATCAAGTTTATATAGTATAGCAAATAAATATTGTTAAACTTAAAACGAAATGTATAAAAATCTAAATATTTCTGAGCCACTGTGCAAACTCTAAATAAATATGTAAATGTATTACGCGCAAGCGCAACCTAAACTAAAAGACTAATAAGTAGAAATGCAAGACACACACAATCTTCATCATACACCTAAAGTACTTGTCTTGTTTGTTATTGGAACTCGTACACTGGCGCACTGATGATGGTGGAGTCACTGGCCGCATTTAGTTGATATTTTCTTGCTTGCTGCTGGTTTGTTTGTTTGTTTTTTAAACGTATGACGAAGAAAACTTTTATAAACAATTCGCGCGCCAACCTTGTTTCACTTCAAAACATCAAAACAAACAAGTCGACAAAAGGGAGAAGATGATAAAACAGGAAGAACTTTGAAAAAAGGAAACATTTATATAAAAAAAACAGTTTGAACAGTATTGCCTCAACATAATAAATACGCCGCTCATTTAAACTTATAAACAAAAATAATGAATAAAAGAAAAATGTCACTTTATTGAGCAGCTAGACCAGTCCGTCCTTTGTTTTGAATTTCAAATTGATTTCTTGTTGTTTTTGTTTGTGAATAAATGACATACTAACACTACATGACTTTTTACAATACACATCAATTTGCAACAATGTATGATGTTATTGTATTTTTTGTTCCTTTATTCGTTTATTTGTTTTGATTGCAAGTATCTACCAACATTTGTTGTTTACCCACTGAGACTACAAGATGAATAAGCAACCTTGACAGTGGAGTTTAGTTCTTTTCTTTTTCCCATTTCTTGTTATTGTCGCTGTTTTTTTTTGTTTGTCTTGCCTTAGAAAAAAGCAAAAATATGTTTCGAATTAACAACAACAATAAAACGAAATACCATCCAACACCACTGGCAAACAGTCAATAAGGAAAAGACAATTATTTATCGTGTCTGTACAGTGGTATTAGATTCTGTGAAAGTTTTCGATTGAAGGTCATATCCGTTTGGTGCTGGAAATGGTCAATTTGAGTTAGAGTTAGAAAAGATATTAATAGAGGAAATTGATGTTTAAAGTTTTACTAAGAGTTTTCTTGCTAATTGATCGTTTGAGAGGAAGGACTAATTGATCTTGATAGCATAGTTAATCTGGGATCATTATAACTGTTATTACTTTACTTAGGACAAAGTGTTTGCAAAGTTTGAACTGAATTGGGTCAACACTTATGAGGAAATATAAAGTTTTATAATAAGGTGACCAATACAACTTTTGCGTTTTCCTAAAGATCACATGTTTAATCATAAACAAGATCAATATTGGTCATTTTGAATTGTTGATTCCATAGATGTTTTCATTATAACATTATCTTCTATAGAAAGTCTTCAGTTTAACAGAATTTTTTATACAAACATCTTGAAAATAATTAAAATTTTTGTACTCTGAAGTTGAAAAAAAGTACTATTTGAATATTAAATATTATTTTGATAACGAACTTAAATTTCATTTTCCTTTCCTGATTGGCAGTCAATGTTCTGCATTATATTTAATGCAAATCCTTTCACCTTTCATCTTAAGCTGATATCTCCTTCCATGGAATTTTTTTGTGTTTTAAAGCCAGAAATGTTACGATAGCTTTATTTGTTAAATTGAGCCAGATTTTTGTTTTTTCAATTAAAACTCATTTGTATTCAAATTCTATGTCGAAAGTACATCGGATGTTAAAATTAATATTTACAAAAGTACATGTTTTCCCCAATTTTAAAATAATTAATTTTGGATTTTAATATATTTTCCAAAACAACTTTCATAATAGTATCAAAAAAGTACTTTTTCTAAATTTATTTTATTTTCTCACTTTTAAATGTTCTTTATTATACATATTTAGATGGAATTTATTTGAAATACAAATTGTGAGATTTAATATCATAGTGAAACTCTGAAAGTTAGTAAATTCAACGGCTATGAAATTTGAAAATCTGTAAAGTAGTTTTTCTCAGGAATTGGAATCGTAATAACCTATAACCTAACCTATATATATTTAAAAGTAAAAAATTGTTGGAAAATGTTCACGTAGCCTTTGAAGGAAAGGTGCAAAATTTTACTAGATTTGGCAAATTTGAGAATGCAGTACTTAATTCACCTTTCTGAAATTCATAAATTTCTTAGTATAATTTTTTACCTAACTAAGATTATGTTTAACTATATTTTTTTTGTTTAACCCTGAAAATTTTGAGTTATTTAAAAAAACTGTTTTAGGTTAGGTCGCACAGAGGGATTGCTTCATACATTTTTATAAGAAGTGTTCGTAGAGCATTGAAATATGGCACCGAGAATTGTATGGACTAAATTAAGAAAAACAAGTAAGAGTGCTATATTCGGCTATGCCGAATCTTATATACCCTTCACCTTTGTTGTGGATGCATTATTATTTTTTATAATTAGTACATATATATGTATGTACATTGCCCACTTTCAGCGTACAGCATCCTAAATTTATCAAGAACACAAAAAACAACAACAACGCCAAACGAAACAAAACACCAAAAGAAAAAACAAAATACGCAAGCCAATGAAACCAACACACATCCAAACATACGTTTAATTGTATAAAAAACAACAACGCCAAAAGAAACAAAACACAAAAGAAAAACAAAATACGCAAAGCATGCACATTCAAACATACGATTTGTTGATTTTTTGTCAAAAAAACCAACACACAACCAAACAAACGTTTAGTTGTATAAAAAACAACAACAACGCCAAAAGAAACAAAACACAAAAAAAACAAAATACACAAAACTAGCACATCCAAACATACGTTTTGTTGTTTTTTTGTCAAAGCATGCAATACATTGTGTTTTTTGATGAAATTTTCAGAGGTTGTCTCGGATTTTTGCTCATATCTCCGTTATTTATGGACGGATTTTGCTGATTTTAAATAGCAAAATTCTCGAAAGTATGTCTGACAGAATTGTTGAAGATTTGGATCCCGGAGATATCTGGGGCCTTCAGAAAATTGATTTCAACAGACAGACAGACGGACAGACAGACAGACAGACAGACAGACGGACATGGCTTAATCGACTCGGCTATCTATAAGGATCCAGAATATATATACTTTATAGGGTCGGAAATGAAAAATGTAGAAATTACAAACGGAATGACAAACTTATATATACCCTTCTCACGAAGCTGAAGGGTATAATAAAATAAAGTCTAAAAATTTGGTACATACAAATTTGGTCCAAAAAAAGAACGCATGCCGAGTTTCAATAAAATCGGTCACGCCTACCGCCCACGAAACCCATACATAGATAAGAATTTTATTGATATTTCGTTTATTATTCGACAAAAAATTTTAAGTTTTCATCCTGTTCCGAAAACTTCCGAGTACTAATTTTTTTTAATCGAAATTAGACACTCCCACCTTTCATTTTATTAAAGCAACAGCTTGGGGGAAAGTGGGGCTACATTATTTTTTTCCATGGAAAATCAAAAATAAAATAATTTTTAGAGACTTATAGATATTGCCATATCTTTCTTCTTAACGGTTTAAGATATCCCCATAATTTTGTTTTGTATTTATGGAGAAATGCTATATTTTTCAAATATGTTAAAGGTAAATTGTATTATCAAGAAAATTATACATTATGAACCACTGACTTGCGTGAAAATGGACTTTACTTAAATTTTTTAAAAATAAAATAAAATTTTTCTAAAAACTATAAATGCACATTTCATCTTTAAACATTTCTCTGCAAAACTGCTTCATTTGATTTTTGAAATTGATTGATAGAAAAATAGGGGGTTTGACACAAAATACCCTCTGTGGGTCGTACTACTTTAGTAACTCTAACTCACACATTTTTACATCGATCTCAAAATTTTAAACAGTTATGGATAGGCAAAGAATTAAGCTTTCATATAATGTATGTATAAAATGTATATTTGTTTGCACAGTGTTTTAAAGACAATAATATATAGACCAAAATGAGACATTACTTGTTAAAATCTGTTTATATGTACATATTTGCAAAAGTTAGTAAATTTTTTGAAAAAAGCATTTTTTGTTAAGAACTAAATTTGCTAAAATCAAAAAAGTTGATAAATTGTGTTTTTATATTAGATATTCTTAACAAAAACAATACTTTTAGCTTACAAATGTATCCAAAAATGCACATCATCAATCAGTTTTCTTTCCAAACCCGTTAAAAAATTTAAAGTCGGATAAAAACTGACTGAGTTACTGGTCCATAAGTTGACGAACATCATTGAAAACGGTTTTTCTTCTGAATTTGAGAGAGTTTCTGAAACTTTTAGACACAATTTATAATGTACTCAGCTAGACCTATAACCCGCACTGGGTCGTTTTCCAAGTTTTTTTCCATCGTAGCACAGTGTTAATATTAATAATATTGTTTCTTATTCGATAGGAAGTATATACAGAAGATTTTTCTGAAATCAGGAGACAAAACGGTGTAAAAAGCCAAATTTTATAATATTGTTAGTTAAAGAATTATTTTGTATTTATTAGCGAAATATTCATCCGGTGATTGTATTTTATTTTCCATTCACACCACTGTTATTATTCATTTGTGGAAAAACCCCATACGCCGCCACTTTATTGCAGGTATTCTTCTATATCGTGAAATTCCAAAACAATGTATTGATGTACATATTTACGTTACGTTTTCTGTTGGTGTGTTCCACAATATTTACTGGGCTTGAATGGCTGAAAAAAGTTTTGTTTACGCGAAAAGGTAAATGATCTGAAAGTATTTTTTTTCTCTCGAAAATAACAATTCACCTTTAGTCTGGTGGTATAAAAACAAACAAACAAACAAAAAATTATGCTCCCAAAAAGGAACAAAATCTTCAGAAAAATTAAAAATAAACACATTAAATAAAAGCTTTGGTTATAAAATCCAGGTTGAAAAATCTAAACCAAAAAAATTGTGGTAGCAGATACTTTGTTGCAAGTAAACTACATGTGTGTGGAAGTTGTTTAATTCAAATCAAAAACAATTTTTCATCTAAAGATCAAAGAAAATAAATAAAGCGATTATTAAAAGGGTTTAATTTAGTTTAAAACTAAAAAACACGTTCCTACAGACGTTCAAAGAGAGCTGAAAAAGTTTTGATTATGCGCACTAAAAACATGCATACATACATACTTACAAATACTTAAAAATATTCGAATATTTTTCTTAAATTTATTTGTTAATTAAATAGTTAATTTTATTTATTTTTTAAATATTTCAGATAAACCAGAATCTAATGGAATGCGGCAGCAATAGTCCATTACATCGTACAGGTATAAACGAAATTCATATTTACAGTTTTATGTAACTTTCTCGTAGTTGCTGTTAAATATTAAATTTTATATTTTGTAATTTAAACGAATAGAAACCTCTTGATACCTGTAAACAGACTTCTTTCTAATCAACTGTAGACAATTTCACACATACACATACTGCCACCACCATTTAAAACATGAAAAAAGATTTTGTATCTTTGAAATTGTTTTCAAAAAAACCCTTAGTCATGCTGAAAGTGCAAAAGAGATAGAGAGAGATTTGCTTGTGGCAAGAAACAATTTCACACATCAATATTCATCCATTTATTTATCCCTTCATCTACTCTACACAAAAATGTTCTACTTTGTTATTTAGGTAAGAGAGAAGAGCATTAAAATGTATCTCATGGATAGTTTTCATAACTTGTAAACTACCTACCCATGATTTTGTGTGTTGTAAGAGTATTGTTGGTTGTTTTAAAATTAAACTAAAGCTGGATTAAGCATTTTAAAGTAGTTTAAGTCTGTAAATGTCAATGTTTGTATGCCTTTATTTTGAGTAGTTTAAAACAAATGAACAGCAAATAAAAATCTAGTACTTTGAATTAAAATTAATTTCCATTCGGGTATTTAAAGCAGTTTAAAGAAGGGGCGTGTGTTGTTGCCTTTTAACGTGACACTCGATGTGAACCTCTAACCAAACGGACGATTAGAACTACTTACGTACTTAATTTATTTACGAGTACAAAACAGTTAGTTTACTTTTGTCTTGCTTTGCTTTTTTCTCAAGTTAATAACTTAATCCGCTACTAAAATTAATTACTCTTAACTAGTTTAAGTGAGAACCATAAAATCTCCATCTCTATAATTGTGGCAGTTTTTTTTAAAATGAAAAGCGAAAGTTAAAAAAGTCATTAGAGGTACAAGTTAGTAATGAAACTGTTAGTCAAAACAATAATTAAAATAAAATATTCTGGAATTTCTAGCAACAATATTTAACGCGTCACATACACATTGTATTTCTGGAGTTTTCAGTTTTTATTGATATTGAAAGCCTATCATCAATTAAATATATTTTATAATAACTACAATTTGATTAAAAGCATAGTATTGATGAATTAATTATCTTGTAGTTATAAACATTTTATATACTTCCACAATTTACGCATTTAAATTTAATTATATGGTCGTTGGAATATTTCCAGACAAGTTTTTATTTGTTTTTTAGTTCAATGAAATATTTATACAAATTCGATCAAAATTTTGAAAATTTTTGAGACGATATTGAAAAAAAAAAAACTTAAAACACAAAATTTGAATCAAAATGGAACCTCGAACTTAGAATCGTTATAATAAAGGAATTTATTTTAATCGTTACTAATGAACTTATGGGGCTATTTGGTGAAGTTTTAAAGCTTTTTATGGTATCAGTTATAATTCTAAAACAAATTGTCAATCTCAGTTTAAAATCCGTTGTTGCAAATTACTTATTTCAAATGCTTGCTATACCCGGACCTTTTAGAATTTCGTCCGCTTTTTTGACGAAACTTTCCTCGAGCATTCGGGTTGTTCACATTCGGGTTTTTTGACGAAAATCATCGTAACCTCAACAATATGAACGCCTACCATGGTTCTAGATGATTTAATATTCATTTTATTGGCCTCTAAATTCATTGTATCGTATTTATCTGTAACTTGTGTATCTTCAGACTTACATTAACTTTTACTGTTCGAACAAAATAGTAAGAAAACTTTATAAACCGGTCTGCTTTTCTACCAGCGGTGTTGAGATCACTTTGCAAGTATATCCTTTCATTCTTAACCCGACAAATATCATTAGGATCTTTCAAACTTTTGTAAAACCAAGATTGGTTTTGTTGAATGAACCAAAATCCTTGAAGTTTAACGTGATCTTAAAAACAAACACATAAATTTATAAAATTCACCATGAGTGGTAATGATAAATATAAGTTTGTATCTTCTATAATAAGTATTTATTTGCGACCCTATAAAATATGTGTAGAGAAGTCTATCGTGTATTGGTTGAAATACGTTTTCCAAAAATCAATATAATCGGCATATAAGTGACAGATAAATAAGTAAAATATAACGATTACCTCGATACTTAGACATTTGGTAAATACTAGAGTGTCCAAAAAACCGGCAAATTTGAAAAACCGGTTTCCGGTTTAACCGAAAAAGTGTGTTTTTAAAAAAACCGGTTTTGATTATAGTATTTTAAAAAAACCGATTAAACGGTTTCGGTTTTTGTCTTCAAAAAAACCGGTTAACCGGTTTATATTAATTTTTTATTTAATATGAAAAAGTTCTCCTTAAATTTATTTTTATTTGTGGACGCTATTGGGAAATGTGTTATGAATTGTGTACTAAATCTTCGGAAATTTTGCATTTTTTAATTCTTAATTTTATATCTTTTAATTTTACATCTTTTACGAAATATTGTCAAATGCTATAATTTTCTATAAAATAAATTAATATTTTTAAAAATGGTATCAAAGTTTTTCTTAAATATATTTGAATGAGCTTTAGAAAATATATTTCATTAAAACCGGTTAACCGTCTTACAAAAACCGGTTTGTAAAAAAACCGAAACCGGTGGAGTTTACAATGATGAAAAAACCGGTTGACTGGTTTTCGGTTTCGGTTTTGGATACTCTAGTAAATATACAATAATGTCCTAATATTTCACAATCGTTTAAAAATGTTGTTATTGCCTTTCAAGCAAAAAATTTCCTAAAATAATACTACTCTGTATGCTATGTTTATTTTTTTATCGCAACCAACCAGCAGAGTCCTGTGCCGAACGCCTAAGAGTCGGTTAAGCCGAGCATTATGACAATATCACATGATAGGATACTTTGTGAATTGACCAATTATGTATAGCAAATGAAAGGTATTTCCAATCATAAAATATTTTTTGTCAAAATTGTTTTTTTCACATGATTGTTTTAATAATCACGATGTTGTCCCGCTTCCATCGTAAATAGTATAAGTCTAATACTTATCAAAGAACATTTGATAAAATGGATCTTAAAAATTGTACATTCATCTTTTGGCTTGTTGTCCATGTAAACCAAATCCTAATTTTGAAAATGCATAATTTAATATTATATGGAACATGTCTAAATATTCATATAATTTATAAAAGCAGGCAAGACATTTCTTTAATTTAACAGATTTATTATAAAATGTAGGTTGTACTCGTATATTATATAAATATACCATTTGGGAGAAAAGGTTAAGATAATGGAACCAACTTTTTTTTTTAAAATCACGCAATTTTTTTTTTACCTATTTTATGAGTTTAATACAAAAATCGACTGAGTCTTGTAGTCTTTTTTTGAAGCATTTGCCTAACATGTTTGAAATCAAATCTTTCAATATATCAAACTGCAGTATTTTTATATAGAAGACCAGTAAACATTACTTTCGAGAGCGTCAAAAATCATTCAAATAAACAGTAAATCGAGTTCAAATTAATCTGAGTAAATTTTATTAAAGTTTCTTTATGACAAACCAAATAGTTTCCAATTAAACTGTTTCGATTTACGTCGATAGAAATTTATTCAATTCAAAATTATTTCAATACAGACAAACTTTAAATTTCAAGACAGACGAACTTTAATGAAAATGTTGTCACAACAGCCGAAATATTCAACCATAAAAAAATATACATAAAGCGGAAACTCTCTTTTCAAAGACCTAACTCAGTTATCAAAAACCTAAGTGGTTAGAATGTATAAGTAAATAAAACTATCAGCCCAATTATGAATACAAATTCCGAGAGAGTTTTTTCCCTTTTCCCATTTTTAACATTGAATTTGAATAGGAAAAATGGGAATAGAGAACAAAACTCCCGCCGTATTTTTTTAATAATAATTGGGCTGTATGTGAAAACAAGATGTGATTATTTTGAGTAATATTTTATAAATTCTTCGATTAATATTTAATTACTTTATTATAAACTTCTAATTTTGGTAAAAAATATTTAAAGTTTTAGAAATTCTTCTGCATTAGGTAGGTATTTCTAGTTAATAAATTTGGTTTAATTTTGTTCAATATTATAGAGAGCAATAAATTTTGTACTATTTTTTATTGCAACTATCTCGAATTTTAGCTAAAAAATATTTTGTTTGGCCATAAAACCTTAAAGTAAAACTACCACTTCATGGATGATTATAATAAATTTCTGTTTTGTGAACATTAACACAACAAAAAAAAAAGATTTTGCTCTATATTTTCAATCATTATCTAAAACACACACTCACTCATACAAAACCAAAAAAATAAAAGGACGAACAAAAATAATAAAACGAAACGAAATGAAACAAAAAGGAAAATGCTTAATAATGTTTGTGAAAGTCATGTGCCATTTTATTTATTATTTGCAGACGATTCCATTGTCTTTTGCAGTTGTTGGTTGTCATTGTTCGATTTTCAACCCCTCACTGTGATTGTATGTCGCTGTTTGAGAGTGTAAGGATGTCATATGTATGTGTTGTGTATGAACTCAATAAAAAAAGGCAGTGCAGCTGAGACGTGTACCAATTTTTATAGTGTCCTTAAAACGACTCTTTCTTTAACAAACACACTCAAACGTACATAATTTGTATATATGTGTGTATCTATGTACTATTTATTATATAAATAAATGTGGGTATGTGTGAACATGTCTAGTTTCAGCAATTTCTCTAAACTAGCTGTGATTATCCTTCAATTTGTTAAGGAGCCTCTACAGTTTACATTCGTATGCTATTCTGCTGCTGAAGTTGTGTTTCGTGTTTTTCTTTCTAAATTTTAAATATTTTCTTTTAACTTTTAATAATATTACTAATTTGTTACAAATGTTTTTTTTTTGATTTTGAACCAAAGCATATTGTTTGTCAATTGATTTATAAATCGATCACTTTGATTAAATGTGGCGCCATTTCCTTGGTTCCTCTCTCGTTTGTAATTGCCGTGTTAATGTAAGTTGCACTTAAATATTTCTCAGCGATTAATTTTCTATTTATTCTTTAATATTTTTATTATTATTGGAGGTCTTGTCTTTACATTTGTATTTACTTGGATTTGAAATTACAGAAATTAATGGGACATGAAGGCCCCAAAAATGATTCAATCAAATACACGCGCTAATTAGGGGGAAGGTATGCCACTAATGTATTATTTTATAAGCTCAAGTACATATTCCAAGACCGTCATAATTCAAAAATTAATATAATTTAAGAAAGCTCTACAAACATTTCTATAACTGAACTATTTAAGATAATTTTATATTTTAAAACAGACAGATGGATATTGTTTTATAAACTTCATTAGCTTTGAAAGTTATATAATTTTCATTCGGGTCTAGAATATTACCAAAGATGACTTGAATTTTATAACAACCGGACATTAAGTATTAACTAACATTAACCAGCCAGTACATATAAAATTTTCTCTGGCTGTACTTCCCCTTTGAAGACATTATAACTTTAGCAGTGATTGATTTGTTTTTATTGGAATTATAAACTTGGCCGACATTTCGACTCGGCAACAAAGACAATTTTTCGTTTATTTAAAATACATATGTACATAAAACGATAAAATCATAAAACTATCATTCATTAACAAACAAAAAAAAAACTTAACTTTTCTTTATCTCAACTTAAGTCGGTTTATTTTATAAACTTTTTGGGTTTTTTTTTTGGAAATTTTACTCAATGAACGAAAGTCCAGCAAGAAATTTACAATTTTAAAACATTTTAAATCCAAATACAATCATCAATTAGATAATATTTAATACATGGAAATTTAAAATAATATTAGTTTATAAATAAAAAATTAAATCAACATGAGTAACAAGCTGTAGAGACAATTTCACTGTTTAAATATTGCATGAGTATGACAGAATGAAAACACAAATATAGACAAGACTAGTGTTGCGAGTCAGTGTAGTTAGTTATTCGATACTGTTTGGTAATCAGTTTCAAGCGGTTAAGATTTTATTTGAACGAGAAAAATTCTACCGCCTGATTTTCTTGTTATGACCTTTCAAAAAATTTTAATTATCTGAAAACTAAATATGTATAACTTTATTTCATTTCAGATTTCAGATTTAACCAGCCTTACATCCAACAATATAAAAAATACGATGCAATATAAAAGACAAATAATTTAAAGCTTGTTATATGATGAATTAAGAATTAATTCTTAATTCCATTTTCGAAATCAAATAAAATTTCATTTCTAAACCATTCCCTTAATGTATTCATTACTAATTAATTCATAGGCTTAATTCCTTTTACTTGCAAATGTATTGAATTCCTTCCACTGCGAATTCATTCCTCATTCAATCATTAAAATTTTCTTTAATTCAAATCCTTAAACAATTTATTGAATGATTAAATTTTTATTCAATACAACCGATTTTTGATATATATCTGGATTACTACGTCATTAATATAGACAATATGGATATCTAATGATAGATATTTCAAAGACCTTTGCAACGACGTATATGAGACCATCGTTAGTTCCATTGTAGGTCCAATGGATGAAAATCGAAAAAAATATTTTTTACCCCGAATTTTTTTTTTCAACAAAAATTCTTTTTCGCTAAATTTAAAAAAAATTTAATAAACAAAAACTATTTTTTTTAAAATTTAAAAAAAAATCGAAAAATTATTTTTCCAAAAAATCAAAAAAAATTTCTTTGGAAAAAAAAATATATTTTGTTTACCTAAAAATATTTAAAATTTTTATTTTGAAGTGAAGGGTATATAAGATTCGGCACAGTCGAATATAGCTCTCTTATTTGTTTTATGTAAATTTGAAATTTTAAGCCAACATTTCTAAAATTACATAGCTGGAATTAAATAGTCTATACTAAACATATTTGAATATGAAAAACATATTCAGAACTAGTGGGATTATGTATAGAGTTCAAAGATTTTAATCATCAATTAGTAGATATTATACAGTCTGAATTTCACTTATTTTCAGGCATTTGAACGACTTAAAAAAGTAACCACCACGAATAACTCGATCCCACTAGAACTGATAACACTAGAGTTAATGTATACAATATTTTTCTACATTATTTTTTTTTTGGGTTGGGGAACCTAATCTTATCAGTTTGTCTTCAGTATCGTACAGGTATTGTGTTCCATTATATGTATGTTGTTGTATTAATCAACCTAGAAATCCCTTCTTCAAATTTTCTTGTCTTTGGACAATGTTTCGTATTCAATTTTGAGTGTATAAAGGGGGGGAAGTTATTATTTAAGACTGTGTCATTTCGATATTATTTATCAAATCTTAAAGTTAATAGAAACATTAACACATCATTCAACACAGCACAACACACAAACCAAAAAAGCAAATCAGTTCAATATTTAAGTAATTTTGTACGTTTCCCATAAAAATATTATTAACTGAGTCTTAACTCTTGATATAAACTAATAGGTTTTTGTGTTGCGTTGTATCGTGAGTGTGTGAAATTTCGATTAGAATTCTTATCAATAACATAACTTGGCCATCTAAAGAAAGTGAACGAATTGTAGTCATATTCAGTGAGTCAAACGAGAAACAACTTCAACTTGCCACCTCCTCTTCAACCTAAATAAATTTTTGAAAAACCAAATTAAAATGCAAAATAAATTACAAATTAACACTCACACAAACAAATGCAATTTTGAAAATGTATTGACTAAAAAAATAGTGAAAACGTAAAGAAAACATTTTATAAAAAGTGTTATTTAAAGTGGCCATTAAAGGATATTACAAGTATTATAAAGGAATTTATTTCTTTAAGGACATGCAATCGATTGTTGCAGCAAAGGACTTGCAAAAGTGGTAGGAAAGTGCAACCAACAATTTCTTTTTATGTTCTTGGCCAAAGTGAAACAACATGTTATTAAAACAAAAGAAACACACAATACTTGTGTAATAATTTTCTTAAACATGGGTTCAATTGAGCTCTAAAATTAAAATAAAAGAAACCGATGTAAGTAAATTTGCGTATACCATTCATACATGTGGCCGATCAAAACAATTAACCTAATTTTGAGCACAATTTTGTAACGTGTTGCACGCTCCATCCATCTATATATATACAGTTCTTGTGTTTAACATTTAAATATTTAAACAATTTTATAATTTCTATCAAATATTTATAAATTTAATATATTTTTTTTTCCATTACAGTCACATTAAGAAATAACTTTTGCTGCTGAAAATGTGTTTTTCGTTACTACTGCAAATTAAATTTGTGCCATTTAATTTGTGTATGTTCTACATCCACCCTGTAGATCCGAATTTGTTCTAATGATTTGACAGACAAATTCGGTTCTAGAGAGGTTTATGTGGCTCAGAGTCAACCAAAAAAAATAAAAGTGAAAAGTGAAAAATATAAGTGAAATTTATTTGAAACGAAAAGTAATTGTTACCAATTAAGAAATTAATGATGCTGATAGCTAAAGCTTAGCTAATATTATTTATATAAAGTGTTAACAATAAAAGTATACAAATAACAAAAAAAAAACAAGTTTATGTAATTACTAAACAATATAAATATATCAAGAAATGTATTTAAATATACTACTAACTAAATTGTTAGTCAATTTATCAAAAAAAAAATTATTAGACATTTATCAGTTTTAGTAATTTTTTTAAATTGCAGTGTATGCTACATTCAGCTGTCCCGACTCTTAATATCATCCACATAAAATGATTATTTATATCACAACTTTTTAAAAAATCTTACTATATTTGAAAAAAATGTATTTAGACAAATTTTGACCGTAAATTTTAGTCCAGCTAGCCAAAAATGAAAAGGTCACAGATGAAGATATTTCGATCGAATTTGGTACAATCATCAGCCCAAGGACGAGGCCTATTGAAACTGGCTGAAATCGGTATATTATTTCACCTGGCCCTAATACCTCCCGAAATAGGACTTTATTGGTCATAACTGTTTAATTTACATAGGTATCTATACAAATTTCACTCCCAATAGATTTTTATATATACGAAAGTTAGGTAATTTTATGCTGATCGGTACATAATTAGTCATAGCTCCCAATTCTGAAAATCATTCAGAAAAATAAATTATGAAAATTGTAAAAAAAATGTATGTGCTCATTTACTGACCGATATACTTTCTTACTGGTTTTTAGTACTAGAAATATAAAATATAGCAGATAAATGCCCGTATTATGTTGCTTAGGGTGGCCCTTAATAAACGAAAGTTGGATTTTGGCCATTCTCACCCTCCAGTTTGGTGAACATTAGTAAAAAAATCATCCTGAAGGTAAATCGGTTGGGGTTAAGACGTGCCGCAAGCCCTCTGAAGTTTTGAGATGCATTTACAAGGAGAAAAAATGCATTTTTTCAGTTTTTGTAAAAATTTTGCCATTAAAAAATTACTTTTCCAATTTAATTTAAAAGAATATAAATGTGTACGCAATTATCGTTCTAATGAGACATAAAAAACAGAAATTAAAAAATCGCCAGGCCATTAACGTGCCTCAGGCAACTAGAACAAGAAATGTAGGAACAAAATTAACATATTTTGATAGTTATTAAAATAAAAGCTCATTTTTACTTAAAATATGTCCATATTTACTTGTCTATGAGTTTTTGTCTTCGTAGGATACCGTTAACCTATTCTTAGGTATGAACAAAAAAATAAAATTTTTTTAATGGCACTTTTAAAAACTCGATTTTCAAATTTTAAAAAATTTTGTTAAACAAATTTCAGAATTTTTTGATCATCTCATTGGGATTTATTAAGAATATAATAGGGAATAAAAATGTGAAAAAATTATGAAAATATCTCTTATAGTTTTTCAGTACCTGCGATTTAAATTTTTAAATTTTCGAGAAAAACCAATTAAGTATTTGTCAATTTTAAGGCGAATGAGCTCTATTTCGTTACTCTTATGAATTTTAAGCAAAACTTATTCAGAATATTATAGTCCAGATAATTCTAAATATACTCTGAAACTTTTACTAAAATCGGAAAACGTTAACCCTTAAACCGTGAAGGTCAAAGGTCAAATTTTTCAATATTTGGAATTTACATCAAGGTTTTTCGATTTTGGGCGTTAGATGGGAGCAACGGCAAATAATGCTCCAATAGCCTCTAAATATGGTAGTAGGGATTTTTACAAAAAACTTATTTGAACTACAAAGATTTATTCGTATTAATTTTCTCGAGTAGAGTTTGTTTAATTATGATCCGATGAATACAAAAGCTAGTGTTTAGTATGATTTCTGCATACATGAAAGTAAAAGAATATTTAAGCGCGGTTAAGTATTTTTCGTAGGTGGGCTTTATATGGCTGCTACTAATCCAAATTCGCAGAAGAAATTTGTATAGGGACTAGTTAGAATCATATACAAGTTCTTATCATTTCCAATACCAAGCTGATTAGAAGAATGACAAACATTCTGGGTAACAAAATCGTTTATTTCGCTTTTGTATTTTGGACTTCAGAACATATATGTATATTAGGCCGGGACGAATTGTATGGACTATAAAAAATTAAAAAATCGTATAGCAGAAACGCAATCTACAATCAAATCCTATCTTACGTCTTTTATCCAATGAAAAAACTATTAAAAAAAACGAATACTGAAATATCATTGGATAAAAGTCGAAATGCGCAAGATAAGATTTAATTTTAGACCTATGGTTTCTTGATGAAACTTTCTTAGAATTTTCCGTAGATTGCGTTTCCGCTATACGATTTTTCGTGAAAAAATCGACCCACCCTAATGAATATGCAAGTCAGAATATATATATAATATATATATGAATGCACATTCAAGAAGAGTATTTGAGAATTTGACAACCTCTATGTCTCTAACATGTGAAGCAGTTAATATGGAAAATATGCTGGATGAGGTAGCATTTCATGGCCTTATTATGGATAAAAGATGCTCCAAATGCGGTCCTGTTATCTTTAAATTAATTTCCAGCAGCTGAGAACAATATTCGATGGTGATTGTTTTATGTAATCGAAGTGAATGAATGATAGCACATGTATTCCAAAAAACTGTCGCCATGAGCTTAACGGCCGACAGACTCGCACAGGTACAGAGAAAGTCACTGCTTTGATTGTTCCTTGTTTTCTGGTGAGTTTTCATTCATCATTCCATGGATTTTATTCACGTTTTCTGGCGAGAATAAATTATTTTGGGCAACCTGAAAGTTTGACGTCAACGGAACTCATACGATTTTTACTGATTTTGGAACGGACTGACATTTTAAACCAATGTGTTTAAAATATTTCGTAAGTATTTATGTTAAAAATTAAAATTCGTCAGAAACACACTCATTTTATAAAACGAAATATATGTATTTTGAAATTTGATTTTTTTTAATTGGGGGATTCAAATGGTCTGCTATTATTGTCATAATGTCCTAAAATATTATTTTAGTTTAAAAAAATTGTTGCTGTGCTGAAAACAAAAAAGTGTTATTTTATGACAAAATAATATTTTAGGACATTATGACAATACGACCTAATGGCAGAACGTTTGAATCCCCTAAATATTTTTTTTTTATTTTATAAAATATAATTTTTTTAATTAAATTATTCATTTTGAATATAGGGTTCCTTTCAGTTATGAAAGGTGTGGCGGACAAACAAAATACTGGGAATATGATTGAACATAATCAAATATTTTTCTTACGATGTAAATCCAAGTGCCGTACTACATTGAGAAGATATATTATGTGAAATAGCTTTAAATGGACTTATCAACTCGAAAAATTAACCAACTAAATAATCGTTAAATAAAATTTTATATGTTATATTTAAATGTTATGTTAATTATATAGAAATATTATAGATATATAACCAAATTGTAATCACTAAATATTTATTTATTAGCAAATACATACAGTTACTAAAGTATACGTACGATCGACTTTTTGGGCCTTTTTTAAAAAATCTATATATATAAAAAACAAAGCCTGGCTTATTCATTCACTCACTCACTCATGCCTGATGAGTCAGTAAATGTGTGAGTGAATAAATAAGTCTGGCCTTGTATTTTTATATATATAGATTTTTTAAAAAAGGCCCAATATTATATCCATAATCTGCATAAAACGCTCTTATATATATTTTGTGAAATATACAATATTAGTCATACTAAGTGTTTCATATATTTTTTAATTATTATGAGTGAGAAATAATTTGACCTGCTGACATTCCACACTGATAATCAAACTCTACGGAAAAAATTGTACTGAGTTATAAAATAAATAATATATACATATATATATCATTACCCCATACACACTCTCAATATCTGTACAGTTTTTCAATTAATATGTAAATCATTTTGATTCCAATTTCGATCTTAAAAATTTTAAATGTTCATGAATTTTTAAGTATTTTAAATATAGTATGTAGGTTCCAAATTTAAATTCTAAATATTCAAGGAACTCTAAAATTAAGAAAATAAAATAATAGTAAACAAAACTTTTATAAAAAATGATTTTAATTAAATGATCTGAAACGAAATAAATTAATTTTAATTTAAATCAAAATTTGTGACTCTGTTGCTTATTTCGTTTTTAAAAAATATATTGCCAACATTGGCTTTGCATTTTTAGTTAATATCTAAAACATTTATTTGTATTTTATGTTTTTGATTCATATTTTCATAAAACATTAACTATATGCAAAATTAATATTTAATATGTTTAAACCATATAGAATATCAAAATTTTTCAATATAAAATACATATGTATGTATGTATATTTACAAAGAAAAATGTTGTATTATAATAATTTAATTTTTTTTTTGAGAAGGGTTTTCCTTCTCAAAATATTCAATGTGTATGCATGAAAATGACAAGATAGAGGATTTTGCATTTTAATAAAATGAACTTATTTTAATTTCAGTTATGCCATCTGTCAGTTTTTTAACGTGATTTATTTAAGATAACAGCTAATAATACAACATAGGATAAACAAATTAACAATAAACAATATTAAACAAGCTATAGAAAAAATGTTTTTTTTTGCTTTTTTAAGATTTTTTTTTGGAGTTTGATTGGTGTAAATTATTGTAAAATAAAAGATGACACTTTAAAAGTAGACACTCCAAATTTAACAATTATTTTTATGCCATGTACATTATATTTTCCAAAAACAAAAAGGAAAAATATTTTCATGGTAATTCAATTCAGAATCGGCATTCGCTATTTTGGTAAATGATTGAAAAATTCATGTTCAGCATGCAAAAATTAGTAAGAAACCATGAATTGCAAGAAAATATTTGAAAATTAATTATTTGAAAAGATAGAGGGTTTTGCATTCGGAAAAAAAATAATTGTATAAGATAGAGAAATAACAAAAATGCAAATAAAACAAAAAAAAAATAAGTTTGTTGTGAAATTCACACCATATATGAGGGCTGTTTTCCTGAACATTTTACCATAAAAAAGTAATTTTCTTGAAAATCAAAGATAGAGGGTTGTGAATATAGACCCTCGATATTTTGGTAGAAATTTAATGAATAAACCAATAATTCAAACAAGTAAATTCTACTTGACTGAGATAATAATTTTGAAATTTTTACAAAATAAAATGCACTGACTACTAAATACTACAAATTTTAATGCTATGCTATGCTTGATATTTTATGTTTTCTTCATATACAAATGTATTGTTTAAACTCTTAAAATAATTCCTTTCAATGTCGTCAAAAAACTGGTTTAAGCGGTTTTGTCGAAGGCGGCTAACCGAAAAGCTGTTTTTTTAAAAAGTCGATTTTTTATAAACACTAGTTCTAGTTATACGATTGCACTTAAATTTATTAAATCTATTTTCAAGGGTATATCTGTTATAAATATATCGGATCGGAATCAATTTAAAGGGAAGGAATCATATTTTTCATTTGAATGAAAAATATTTTTCGATTTATAATAAAAAAATATTCGACCAATAATTGTCGATAAATTGAATAGTTGAATAAATTTATTTTCAAGTTAAAATTAAGTAGAAAATTGTTTATATAAACTAAAATTTGTACAAAACTATCTCAAATTAATAAAACTAATAGATTAAAATGTAATTCCAAGTTGGTTATATTGAACATTTTATTAGAAACTTCTTTCTTTCTTTTTAATCAACTTTGGATTAACACACCAATATAATAACATTATGAAACCTAACATTGAAAACATTGAGCCTATTAAAAATCTAGGAAAGGAATAATTTATAATCTATTTTGGTCAAACACCTTAAACATTTTCTAAAAGCTTATCGGAATTTAAAAATACTTTGAAATCGAAAGTCTTTCAAACAACAATTATTTCATAAAATATTAAATAAGACTTTATATAATTAAAATGCTCTTTATTATTATTATTATTATTATTATTATTATTATTATTATTATTATTATTATTATTATTATTATTATTATTATTATTATTATTATTATTATTATTATTATTATTATTATTATTATTATTATTATTATTATTATTATTATTATTATTATTATTATTATTATTATTATTATTATTAAGAACTACATATTATTAATTTCCAGTTCTTATATATATTTTATTAAATTATTCGAATAATATTCGATTAAAATAAGAATTAAAGAATAATTGACAACCATATTGGTGAAGTAGACAATACTTAGTATGAGTGGTTTGTAATAAACAAATACAAAATATTCATTTATTTAAATAAAATTTCAATTATTTTTAATAGTTTTTATTTAATTTTAAATTATTTTTAATATAAGCTATTGTAAAACATGTTAATACTTAAGTATTACATATTATAAAATATGTATACAAATGTAGTAATATAAAAAAATAAACAACAAAATGTAACAAATAAACAATTAATAAAGCCAAAGACTAGTTTTATTGCAAAAAATCGAGTCAAAAAGTTAATGAACAGAACCAGATATTGTCTAGTCAAAAAATAAATCATGCTTCATTTGAAATTACTTTACTATTTTTTTTTTTAATTTCGTATTTTCGTAATATTACTTTTTCTGTAAAAAAAAAATTATACATAAATCGTTGAAGCGATTGTTTTGAAATTTGAATAAAATTTAGAACTCTACTTATAGGGCATATAAAAAAATTTACAATTCCTAAATATCTTACTTCCTCATCCATTATTTCTTCTATAGATATCCATGTATTTTCGATAAACATTTGTGTAACGTCTATCGACGTGATTCGAACTGAGCCTTATATTCCGAAAAATGTTCGATTAGGTTTTTAATGCACGAGAGTTTTCAAAATTACCAGTGCACAGTAGGGTGGAAAAAACAGGCGTGAAAAAACGTGACAGGCGTATAGCAAAATCGGAATCTACACAAAATTCTAAGAAAATTACCAAAAGAAAGTATGGGTCTAAAATCAAAACCTAGCTCCCGCTGATAGACTTCAAAATACATATTTAAGAAATTTCACTGTCCAACAAATTGAGACTTTTTGATTGGAACAGAATTCGGCATTGAAAATGTTTGCAGGAAAATTGTTTGGGGTCACCAAATATATCAAAGTTGTTTTATTAGAAAATTTATAAGCCACCTTGGGTCTCACATTTTTAAAAAAATCTCCAAAAATATATTTATGGTCCGAATGAGCTAATATTTAAAATAAAATTAAGCGTAAAGAGCGTTGTTTACAACTTTGGTATCTTTCGTGACCTCCACTAAAATTTTCAGGCAAACATTTTCGTAGAATATTTTAATCCTTAAATCTCCTTTTTTAAAGGACATGCCCTTTCAGAATTATATGGTCGCTATTCTGTTCCAATCAAAAAGTCTCAATTTGTTGGACAGTGAAATTTCTTAAACGTGTATTTTGAAGACTCTCAGCGGGAGCTAGGTTTTGATTTTAGACAAATAGTTTCTTTGGGAAATTTTCTTAGAATTTTTCGTTGATTACGTTTTTCCTATACGCCTCTTGGCCAAAAAAATTGACCCACCCGAGTGCACAGTGGTATAGAAAAAGAATGGAGGGAAATAAATCTGTAACTTCTAAACGCTTAGTCCAATTTCAATGAAATTTGACATACGCAAAGAGGAATTATTGTCGAATTTAAGTTTTGAGCTTGGGTCTATCAGGAGCGTGTCCAGGGGTCCTCAAAGTAAGATACCTCGGGTATGTTACATTTTTAAAACGATCCTATTTCATCGTTTGGATTCCGATATGTTGAAAACAGTCAGTTCGTATTTTTTTCGACTTACCATAATTTTAACATAAAAATATATTAAATTATCAAATTATTGGATAACAAATGGTAAGAATTAAACTACTCTTCATTTCAGTTTGAAAAATCAACACATGTGATTCGATTTTTGTTTGGTGCTTATATCCGACAACTCAATGTCAAGGGATATAATTAATACATTGAAGTCCCGAACTAAAAAGAAATTTTCTGTAAAAAGCCTCCAAGTTACTGGTGGTGGTCTCTATAGATACACTCCCTTAAACGAATTAGAGCAAAAACAATATTATCTTATTTCTTAACATAGTAGTAAAATTCAATATTTATGGAGCCGCAGAACAAAAGGTACTTTTTCGCATCTTAACAAAAATTGGTTTTTTGGTATTTTTATATTTGGGTTGAAATCTTCTAAACAATCAAGTCAGCAAAATGGATTCTAAAAAAATTTGTGTTTAACAAAAGGTACAACACTAGTATAAAACGAAAAAAAAATATTTAATTTCAATGTGTAATTTGTTTATATATTAGATCAGGATTAAAAACATACATTTAAAATATTATCGTTAAAAAAAACTCATAAAAAACATACTTTTTAATTTTATTTTTAACAAAACGTAATTTTTTTTTTCCTTATTTTTTAACAAAAAGTTAATTTTTCGATATTAGAATAGTTTTATATCAAACATCCTTAATATTTAATGTGGTGACTTATGGCAGTTGGATGTATCTATTGATAAGTAAGAAACTTGTTACCATTTCCAGGTTCATGCAGTTTTTTAAGGGGGCGAAATAAATAAAATTCATTTTCCCAAAAATTTTAAATGTGCGAAAAAGTACCTTTTGTTCTCCGGCTCCTCATTTACAATAGACCTTGACAGCAAACTTAGGTTTTTTGTCTCTCAGTAATGGTTCTGTGTATAATTTTTCGAGCTATTGTTTCTAATTCGCTGTCGAATTAGAGAACCTGGGCAAAAGACTGGCGATGCTGTCCAACCACAAGCTGTAGCAGCAAAAACAAGCGCTGCACAGTGGGAGAAATTAAAAAAAGAGGAAATAAAATCTTAACTGTTCAAATAATAAAATAAAAAACTTAAATGAAAAAAAGTTAGTTTAAGTTAAGAAATAAAACAGTAATTATTTTGTAGGTAAAATTTGTACATACATTACATATTTAAATATCAACATTTTAAGAGAATTCACAAAAACTTCCATAGCTTATTAAATGTTTTCAATTGATTATTCTTTAGATATTAAAGAACGAAATAAACTCAGCAATTTTTAAGGACAGGTCGGCATTTAGTTTTACAAAATTTCACTTTTAATAGAAAAAATATTTAAATTTCCATAAACTTTCCAGTATTCTTGATATAAATATCTTTAGTTTGTTTATTACGCATGTGTCTCTAAAATTTAAACGGAAATTCATCCGATTTTATTAATTTTCCACAGGGTGTTAACAGCAAAAATAATTTGTTGTTAATTCGTAACTGTTAAACTATTGTGAATGGAGTTTAGTCGAGACAATAACCTCAACCGGGTAGAAAATATTTTGTTGTACTAAATGTATGTAAAACTACTATGCACTAGATGGCGCTGTTCAACAACTAGATTAACCCTTAAATGACTTATAATTTTGTTATTGAATTTTTTTTTATTTCGAACCATGGAGATACATATTTGGAATAAAGTTGTAGTTTTGATAATTAAAAAAAATTAACTTTAGCAGGATCCTCGACTGTGTTAATACTCTGGTACTTTTTTAAAACATAATTTTTCATCAGCAAATTAATGCAGATTTCCCTGATTTAAGTTAGTATTTTGAGCTTACTAAAACAAAATATAGCTGACATAATTATGATTGGTAAGCATTAGGGTATTCAATTAATCGGGTTTCTGGTTTAATCGGTTAATCGAGCAAATAATTAATCGGGGTTTAGATTTAATCGGTTAATAATCGGTTAATTTTAAATTATTCGATTAACCGAATAATTTCTATTTAAATGTTAAACTGAAACTAAATCGCGAATTTTGTGTACTTATTGAAGTATTTTATTAATAAAAAGAACAAAAACATAAAAAATAAACAAAACAAAACATAACATAACAATTCAACCAAAAAGTAAATAATTTTCTTTAGGTTTAATAAAACTCGACTTGGAAAAAACTCTCTCGCTGATTGTAGATTTTGGAGAAATGAAAGTAAGACATGATAAAGAATATCCAATTTGTAAGTTATTTTTTTAGTTTTTTTAAAGCATTTAAAATCTTTTTAGATTTTAAATACTTTTAATAATTTCAACAAGTTCTGATAAAAACTCGTTTCAGTAGTGTCTCCAGTTTCGTCTATTATCATGTTCTCATCCAACAATTACATGTAAATTAAATATATCAGTTATTATACTCTCTAAACATATTTCTTGAATGTTCAAAAAAATATGTAATTTTACTTTGTCATTTGCATTTTTGAATTAAAATGGAAAATTAAAAACAAGAAAAAAATATGTTAAAGTGCAACAAAAGAAATTTCGGTTAATCGGTTAACCGACGCAAATTAATCGGTTTATTCGTTATTTGAAAATCGGAAATTTTGAATTATTCGAACAGTTAACCGACCAAAATTAATCGGTTAACCGATTAACGGTTAACCGATTGAATACCCTAGTAAGCATCAACCTAATAATATTTTTTCCTTTTTAATGGTAGTAAACAAGGAGACCTTATGGCATTTTTTACTTATTCCAATTGAAAAATTTTAATAATAATAAAATATTATTATTAAAATTTTAAAAAGTACCATTAGATTAAATAAAAAATGCTTTAAAAGGCAAAAAAGTAACATTAAGCCCCGCTATCCATGATTCATAGATTATTAAATTATTCGCAACGAATGAATATGAAAATGGACACAATCAGTACGTCGGACGAAATTCGTCCTACGTAACGAACTCTGCGATAGGTTTATTTATACTATTTCGCCAGGTGGCCGAAATTCGACCACTTTTAAAACGCTTTTTACCACTTTTATCTAGAGAAAATAACCATTTAAACCATATGTATATGTTTCATCAATATTGGTGGATAATAACATACTTAAAAGTGTACCACAAATAAACGTGTGGCCTAGACTGACAATTTTTCTTTCAATTTCTGAAGTGATTCTATAAATAAAGTTAACAATTGCTCTCTTTTTTATTCTTAGCATGTATTAATTAAATAAAAACTTTTATTAATTTAATAATTTTGTTTTAAATCGTTTTTTCTTAACATGTTTATACTTCCACCAACACAAGTGCTGAATGAAGGTATATATAAGTTTGTCATTCCGTGTGTAACATTGAGAAATATACATCTGAGACCTAACAAAGTATATATACTATTGATCCTTATGAAATTCTAAAACGATCGAGGCATGCCCGTCTGTCTGTCCGTCTGTGTAAAACACGTTCACGTCCAACATACACAAACAAACTTAGTAATCTTTCCGAAAATAATATTTATTATTGTCCTAAGCAGAGTGGTATTGAAAATCAGCAAAATCGGTACAATAGAACCGAAGTTATGAAGCAAAATGTGAGACAACCAAAAAAAAATTGATAATTTTCACATATTATTTTTTATTTGTGTAATTATATTGCAGATAATACCATAAAATTTTGCACTGGTTATTTTTATGATAAAATGACCAACTTTGTTGAAAATTATACGAATCGGTCAATGATTTCTCCCAGCCCCCATACAAATTTCTTTCCGAAATATGGTGCTATAGTCTATAAATGCCTACAGAATTGCAGTATCCATACAAAATTCAGCAAAAATAAGTAAAAAATTAAAAAAAAGGTTAAAGAAATCACAAGACTAAATTTTTTAGTGGTTCGGCCCATATTTGACCATAGCCCCCATATTAAGTTCACTTCCGAAAATTACTTAAACACGCATAAATATCTTATAAATATCGCTATTAATTTGAAATTCGACACAAATAATACCCATGTACACAAAAGTCGCTGCACCGAAATCTATGAAATTATAGACTCTGCTGGATCTAAGGACTGAGATCGAAAAACTTTTAACATACATATATGTTAATAAAAATGAAATCACTAAACTTATAGTTTTGAATCTTTTTTTATTTGATTGAAATTATTGTTACAATTAACAAAAAAAATTATTTTTATAGTTCTAGTCACTAATGATGAAATTTTTAACCTTTTTTTCAACCCTTCCATTATGGTTTTTATAGTGCTTTATGTCACTTTCGGACAGGTTGTCCATCTCCGTTTAAATTCTACCACACTTTTGGATACCTTTTTTGTGCTCTTCCATTCTCTTTTAACAAGAGCCCAATAACTCTCCACTGGCCTCAGCCCCAGACAGTTTGGAGGAATTGCCTCTCTTGGTACAAATACCACATTATTGTTCTTGTACCACTCAAGACCTTTCTTACCATAGTGACAGATGCCAAATAAGGCCAAAAATAAGTGGACACATTAAGTCGTCTTATGAACAGAAACATCCTTTTTTGTAAACATTCCTTGATGTAAATTTCGGTATTTATAGAGCTCTTTGTAACAAATGTTTGGCTTTTTTGACGCAACTGCATGTTGCTTGCCATACCAAGAACTTTTTGGGAAATTTTGTCTGCTTTTGGGCCCTAAATTTTTCTTCAACATTCCCTTGAGCATCTGCAATATAAAAAAATTTACCCAGAAGCTGCGAAAAATTTTCCATACGTACGTTTCGTTATCTATTATGCAGCAGGTATATTTTTTGTATAAAATTTGACTTAAATTTCCGTGTTCAGTCTTTGGCCTCTACATTTTTAGCAGAGTTCCTGTTAGGAACTTTTTGAGCCCTGTATGCTTTTAATCTGCATTGGCTTTAACTTTTCGTACCAAATAGTCCGAGTACTGACCTAACCGGGCTGCTTTGGGAACTCTTTTGAAAATGCTTTCTATTTTTTGGCTTTAGAAACATCATGTGGACCATTCCTTCTACCTGAACCAGGTTTTATATCAAGGGGCAAGTTTTCCCTGTACTGTTTAATAATATTGGAAACAGTTTTATAGCAGACCTTTGATTGTTTGGCCAACTTTTAGTAGGACCAAGTTGGGTTTTGTTTTGAAAATATTTAATAATTTTACTACGCACTTTTTTCTGGTCACTCATTTTAATCAGATTAACTAACAACAAATGAACCTAATTGACATTAAACATAATAACTGACATGCTTTACAAAGGTAACTTGATAAAAAAAATTAAATAATATTTGGGTTAAAAGATTTAATGAAAAACCTATGTTAAGAATTTTACGAACTCAGTCCTTAGTAGGAATATTTAATTAATTCAATTATAAATTGCTGAATTAGATAACATTTTTATACAATTGAAATAAAATATCTTCTACGTAAAATAGTTTTTCTAACAATATGTATATAAAGTACTATTACATTAACATAGTACCAATCTTCATAATAGAAGGTAAGTCCCAATAAAAAACTGAATATGGATATTAAAGTGTTTATACTAATGCAATTTCTATAATATTCATCATATTTAGCTGAAGGGTTAGTTTATTTTGAATTTCTTGAAATATGGTTACACACTATAAGCTTATGTAAACAAAAATTTATTTATAAATTTATTGAATATTGTCAATTGATGTAATTTTGTATATATATACAGGTGAAATTATAATAGACGAATTAAATAAATGTTTATATAATATGTCATTTACAAGAGTTTACAAAGCGTAACATTTTTTGGTTCATATTTTTTAATATTTATATAAATTCCAAACAATTCAAAATGATGTATATGAATACTTATTTATTTGGTAAAATGTAATTTGAAATTTTGAAAATTGAAATTACGGAATATAGTTTTCAAAATTAATTTCCATTGCATTGTGAGTCACTGTACGTATGTACACACACAATTAGCTTTATTATTTTCATACATAACATTTTTACAACTAAATCCACATACAGTTTATTACAATTTAAATGATTTTCTTTTAAGAATTTTACATAAAATTCATCAAAATTGAAGACACAAAAAAGATAAATAACAATTGCAATGTTCATTATATTCTTGAGAACTTATTTTACGCAAAAATGTAAAAAGTAGAAAAAACAATGAGAAAAAACACTGAACAAAAAACACCAAAAAAAAGTTGAATGTCTGGCATAAGATGACAAAAATAAAGACAAGGATTATGTATCTACGTAAGTGTAACTAAAGAGAATAAGGGCGAAAAATCAACGAATCATTAATCAATCCTTTCATGATGTGACGCGGTGCGTGTCCTTTTATGTTACAAACGAAATGAAACAAAAACAAAAAAGTGTAAAAATGTATAAAATAACAAGGGAAACAAAAATACTCACATTTTTTTTCATACGAAAGTCTTAACATTTTCTAAATATTAAAAAAAGAAAATGGTAAAAATAAAATTGTATCTTAATGCACACAATCTAGAGTAAACGAACGAACGAAAGAATAAACCAACCAACCCAGCCTGTCAGCCAACGAGTCAGCCATCCAGCAGTACAACAAAATACAAAAACAAACATCTAAGGCTCAGGGATCAACAACAACATCGAAAAAATACCGTATTTAAGATGATGAAAAAAGTAAAAAAAAAATGTGAAAGAAAAATGGCGACATTGTTTAACGGAGGATTTACTTCATACTTTATAGATACAACAATACTTGTACTAACTGCCTAAAGATATGAACGTATAGAGTAACGTATGTGGGGATGTTGTTCATCATCGCAGCTAAATCTTGTATCAGACCTTTAAATAATAATTTAATTTCTTGAAATGTAAAAATACAAACAATTGTTTCGTTAAACAGTGATAATGCTCATTAATACATAACTTCTTAATACATAATTTCTTTGTAAAATACATCAAATCGCTGAATAATCGCATTAAGAAAAACACACAAAAACTACACTGTGTTCTAAAAAAATAATTTTTTAAACTAAAATATTAAGGAACGTGAAATCAAAAACTGCGCTAAATTTATTTCTAAGAGAAATGGAAATTTCAATAAATTAAAAATGTCGTATTCGGTTCTAATAAACAGTAAATGAGTAAATTTTTAATTTCAATGACATTAATGTAAGGGCTCTGCTCTAAAAATTTTGCACAACAATGTCTTCACTGATCTAAAACACCACACTTAACCCTCTAATGCTTAAGCATGCCTCAAGGCACTCATCGCAAAATGCCAATAAATGCAAATGTAACTGACATTTCAAAAACTTTGAAAGCTTTTTAAAATCTGTTACTCTTACATGAGTTTTTGAAATGCAAAATCATTTATATTTGCATTTATTGGCATTTTTGGGTATGCTTGGGCATTAGAGGGTTAAGTACCACGTTCGTTGCTTTTATACCAATTGAATTAGCTGTAAAAACGATACAAATTTTAAACTAAAATTTTGGAAAAAAAACTGATTGTCTATGTTGTTAGATGAATTGCATTTACTTATATAATTTCTCCACTATTTAAATTAATTTTTTTATCCATTTGTAATCGTTTTTTGCAAATATATTTCAATAGCAAATATTATTGTAGCCAGTCGAAGCTTTTAAATATTAGAGAATATTTTGGACAATTTCTCGTTTAAATTTAGTACGATTACACACTTAGTGTGTAAAATTATCATTATAATTTTAAAATGTATGTTATTTTGTAAACATTCAACCAGCATTCAAAATACTTACTTACTTTATAGTAGAAGTTTACATGAATTTTTTAGAGTGCAGTTAAACTTTATTGGTTCACTGTATATTTTAAATTTCATTATTTTATTTGCAAATTAATTATAATAGAATATAAAGAAATACGAATAGAAGAAAGGTTAATTAATTTAAAATATAAAAAGTCTTCGTTCTAATTAGTCTAAAAAATACCAGATTGCTGAAAGTACCATTAAGACCTTATTTATTATTGTAAAATATAAAAAATATATCATAGGGATAAAGATCCCACTTGTGGATTCGCACTCACTTGGAATCATATAATCATTATTTAATGTTTTTAGACGGCAGAAAAACTTACCATCTGTAGTTTCTCATTCATTCAGGATCATATATGTTTAATTTCATAAATCTAGGTCCATTTTTATAGATAATTCAAAAAGCACCATTACCATAAAGAAAAACCACTATTAAAACCCCCTTCGTGTATTCTAACTCATTCAGAATCATGTGTGTCTAATTTTTGGATTCTTAGTTTATTACTATAGAAACTTCAAAAAGTACCATTAGAAGAACGAAAAAGTACCATTAGTTTTTCCCATAATAACATTAAGCCCCAAATCATTTCAATCTCAAAATTTCAATAGGCTCCATTTTGGAGACATTTTTTGTAATACAGATATGTTTCAAAGGATTCAAATCTGTAATTAGAGATCGAAAATAACTCGTCCATATGATAAAAATAAATCACTGAAAATAACAGTTACAAAATGATTTTTATTTATTTTTAATGGTTTGGTGTGAGATAAACAATTCATTTGTTCTTGTTCTTAATAACTGTTACTTTGTCTTTTATTTACATACAATAATATATTGTTAGTAAGTTTTAACAAATTATGGAAATAATATGATAAGTATGAAGTCTGAGTAACAGAAATGAGAATATTTTTTTAAATTGTTATTAATCTTTTGATAAATTTTATATATTTAAGCGTTGATTTGAATCTAATGCATTTTTGCGATTTATTTTTCATGTTCGCAAATAAAATTCACAAGCTAACCTTTACGAAAAAAATAAATTATAAATATTCACATTATTTGTGTTTGTTTTATATATGTTTCTCTTAACCCCAAACCTAAAATGTTCTCGAATAAATCACTCTCTCAGTGATATATCACAAAAAATTATTTTTAAATGGCTGCGAATGAGAATTTACCATTGAAATAAAAGTTAACCCGTTGTTTTGGTCTCTGATTAAAATATACTTTTCTGTTTAACAGCATTTGGTGGTACCGTGAAATAACTCCAAAGGTTTCCTTTCGGGTTGTATCAAAAACTGGATTCGCTCAGAAAAGTTGTGCTATAAGGTTTTCTATTCTATATGTATCAAAAACTGGCTCCGCAAAGGGGTAACAATTGAGTGTTCAAATTTCCAAAAGTAAAGAGCGTGTCGAAAAAAACTTATACTTGTATTAAGTTAAATAAAACTTAACCCATTCAATATAAAAATTCTCAAAAATTCTTTTTTACAAGAGCCCAATATCTTTCCGCAGGCCAATGTTCTAGACAGTTGTGTGGATTTGTCTCCCGCGGTACAAAATTTACATTATTGTTTGAATACCACTCCAGGGCCTTCTTTCAATAGTAGCATGATGCCAAATCGGGCCACAAATATGAATGTCCACAATGTGATGTTTTTGTAGACATTCCGAAATATAAATTTCTGTGTTTGTTCTGCTTGATGTCCCAAATGATTGTCATATTTTGTCACAACTGCAAATTGCTTGCCATAGAATTTTGGGCAATTTTGTTTGTTTTTTTTGTCCGGTATTGTTCTTAAACATTACCTCGCCCATCAGCCTCGTACAAATTTTCCGAGTACATAAGTTTCATCATCCATCACACAACAGATGTATTGTTTTTATAAAATTTTACCTCAATTTTTTCGCTCGTTCTTCTGCTTCTAAGTTCTTTACCGCATTGCGATCTGGAACTTTCTGAACTTTATACGACTTCAACCCAGCATTAGCTTTGAGTCTGCGCATAAAAGGATAATAACTACTTTTCTGATAGAAGTTTTCGGTGATCTTCGAAAGAGTTGTTCGACTTCTTATGCATTACCAATATCGGATAGACCTTTTTTTCCTTTTCCAGGAGCCGAACTACCGCATTCGATATCGAGTAGAATTTATCATAATTTTCTTATTTGAGATTATGGCATTTGATATAGAGCAAGTTCATTTTAATATAATTTCGATATCGAAATTATTTATCGATTCGATAGACAATTCGATCACCATATTGGATTGTTTTGAAGGGTTTCAAATGACTGAAATAACAGTTGAAAATTAATGATTTAGTAACGATAATATCTGATATATTTTTAAAAGCTAGCTTGATTAAAACCATTATAATTTGTTGGATATGAATAAGTTATGGCTGGAATAGCGTGTATAAGTTTATGCAAACAAAAAAGCTGAAAATACTGCATAACTCTGCAACCTATTTTCGACATTTTTTTGCAATTTGGATTTAACACCTTTAAGGTCCTGCAAGTAATAAGATGAATACGATGTACTAAAACCGCGTTGATTAGATGACATACGGATGGTTTTCGGATAAATGCCTGCCTGCTGCCTTCTATTTACCCTAGCATTTTGACTATTCTCAAACAAAATGTCAACTTGACTGACAAGGGAACGAAAAGTAACGTACCCAGTGAAGGCAACAAACAAAAATTGGTAACATTAATCCACACACAGATACACACTCACATTAAACAAACACAAAAAAAATCGTATATAGAAAAAACACTTATTTAAATAAATTTCATTTATATACCACGATTAGGATTATGTACATAAGAAGACTAAATGAATCTTTGACAGGCTGATGGTATGATAACAACATGATGGTACATAATGAGAAGTAACATTCTCCATGTTCCTCCATAATGAAAGACGTCAACGACGACATCGTTCCTACACACTCACCCAGCATCTACCACCACTCACTCACTCACTCACTCAGACATTCACTGACTCGTCTTTAAACAGAAGCCATTGATTTGATTTGAAGTAGAAATGTACACATTTAACACCCATTGTGGGAAAACAAACTTTTATATATAAAAAACCAAACAATTTAAAATATTCATGTTCAGTTTTTGTTAATCTTTATCTTTCTTCGTTGTCTCTGTTTGTGTGTGAGTGTCTTTATCATTTCAATCTTCCTTCTATATTCACTTGACATTTGATTTGAATCCTCATGTCACTAAATGCATCTATCATAAGAAGATAATGAAAGAAAAAGTTTAAATTGTGGGTGAGAAACGGAAAAGAATGAATAAGGATGATTATCGAAAGTGACAAATTCTATATTCTGTAATATTTTAAATTTACAACAATCCAATAAAAAACATGTTACACAATTTCGAATATTTGTGCGCTGCATCTAAAGTATAAGGTAATTAATGTTGAATCATTGTGATTTATTTTGCAACAATTTAATTAGTCTTGAAATAGCTGCACGCAGAGAAAAAATATAATTGGGCATGGTTACTGTAACCATTTAGTCACAGTAACTATTTACATGATTGTGGTAACCATAATATGGTTAATTTATGATTCACATGATTGCATCAACCATATATATGGTTACAGTAAACAAATATATGTTTGTGGCAACCATATTTATGATTTTATCAGATTATGATGTTCTCAGATTATGATAAGCCTTAAGCCGAGAGCAACATAATATGATAAGTCCTTCATCATATGAATGGTTGTCACAAACATATATTTGTTTACTGTAACCATATATATGGTTTATACAATCATGTGAATCATAAATTAACCATATTATGGTTACCACAATCATGTAAATGGTAACTGTGACTATAATATAATTAAAAAACGTGTAAGAATATTGAAATGGTTACAGTAACCATGCCCAACTATATTTTTTCTCTGCGTGTGGATAACTTAGATTTTATTTTTGTTTTAGAAGATGACACACAGTGGTTTAGAAATGTATTTTTTTTGGAAATAATTCGGTATTCCCGTAACTTTTTAAGATATTGTTCACATTGTTGAAGCAGAGGAGTTTTCAAGTTGATTTACATTTCTTTATCTTCCTACGGGTAGCTGAAAAACAGGGACCAGTGTGGGCCCCTCAGACTTGGTCTCCTCGGGTTTCACATCTTTATTAGAAACTAATTTTCTTCGGGTCTATATACAATTTTTATATGATGCGGAAAGCAAACTTAAAGCGAAAACATGTAAAATAAAATTTGGCTTACTTAAGCGGACATAGTACCCTCAGACCTATCCAAAAAAAAAACGTTTCTAAACCACTGTGCGACGTCATATGAATAACAATGTAAGTAACATTATCTGTCGGCGGAATGTTTATGTTAATCACTATGATAGAAAAAAGTTCTGCAAATATACAAAAACAATTCATATTACATTACAAAGTTATATGAGGATCGACTTATTATTGTCACAACCTTTTACATAAAGCCTTTCTCAAATGCTCATATCGCCTTTGAGACCACTGAGAGATTTGAGGAGTCCCCCGTCAAAGCTTTAACTCTAACCCCCCGAACCACCTAGTTGTAATTGGCAGATTTATTTTGAATATATTTTGATACTGGCCCACTGCGCTATATATGGAAGCTCTAAAAACTGGAGTAAAATGACTGATTGACGACAAAACGCCAAACATTCGAATGTACTATCCTGGTATGTGCCCAATATATTACCATAAGTTTGAATGAGAACAATTCGGAAAATTAAATCGCGATTACAATTTGGGATATGCGTAATTTTCAGAAAATTTTTTATTTGATCTATTTAATATATTCAAAAATATCTTTACTGAATCTTAAGTATCTACAAAGGATCATATCCAAATTTGATTTGATTTCTTTGAGTCAATTCTTGGCTTAAAATAACGCCATCACCAAATAAGGCTTACGCCTAAAGAAGAGTCTCGTCCAGGAACTGCCACATACCTATACTTTCGTATAGGAAGCCGGAAATCTTGTGTTTTATGGTGTCCACCAACTTGAGTTTTGTTAGGTAAGTACTCCACTAGTAGTCCAAATTGGGTTTGGTTTGGTACTCTTCCAATTGGAAGATATACCCATCAATTCTAGAAGGAAATTTGGATGACTAAAACGCAAAGTGCTGCACTAATAAACGAAAGTTGGATTTCGGCCAGTCTCACCCTCCAGTTTGTTGAACATTGGTAAAAAAATCATCCTGAACAAATTTTAGGTAAATCGGTTGGGGTTAAGACGTGCAGTGCAGCAAGCCCTCCGAAGTTTTGAGATGCATTTACAAGCGAAAAAAATGCAATTTTTTCAGTTTTTGTAAAAATTTTGCCATTAAAAAATTATTTTTACAATTTAATTTAAAAGAATAGAAATATGTAAGTAATTGCCGTTTTAATGAGACATAAAATACAGAAGTTAGGCAAAAAATGTAAAAGTTAAGTTAAAATATCCCAGGCCATTAACGTGTCCCAGGCCACAAGAACAAGAAATGTAGGAACAAAATTAACATATTTTGATAAATATTAAAATAAAAGCTCATTTTTAATTAAAATATATTCATATTTACTTGTATATGAGTTTTTGTCTTCGTAGAATACCGTCAACCTATTCGCGGTATGACCAAAAACTCCATTTTAAAATTTTTAAAAATTTTGTTAAACAAATTTCAGAATTTTTTGATCATCTCATTGCGATTTATTGAGAATATAATAGGGAATGAAAATATGAAAAAAAATATAAAAATATCTCTTATGGTTTTTTCGTACCTGCGATTTAAATTTTGAATTTTTCGAGAAAAAGCAATTATTTGGCCATTTTTTGGCGAATGAGATCTATTTCCTTACTGTTATGAATTCTAGGTAAAACCTATTCAGAATATTATAGTCCAGATAATTCTTAATATATTTTAAAAGTTTTATTAAATCGTGAAGGTCAAAGGTGACATTTTTCAATATTTGGAATTTCTAATTTAAAGATAGCGAAATGTTATTTAGTTTTGGGCCGATTTTGATGAAACTTAAGAAAAATATAACATGAAGTCTAGTATTTATAAAAACAGCACAAAAATGGAAATTAACCCTTAATGGCACTTGGGGTTAAAATGACCCCCCCTAGTGCTGCACCATCAAATGCCCTACAAATCACAAAAAATGCTGAATGTTGTTTGCAAATGAGATCGTTTTTTATGAAAATATGTATGTGTCAATCTGAAAATGAAATAAATTTTGGTGGTGAGCGGGAAATCTAGTGATTTTTGAAGTTGCATTGTTGCAGTAATGCCATTCAGCACTCTCAATAGAAATGCTGAATATTGTTTTGAAATGAGATCGTTTGTTAAAAGTTTTTGTATTAACAGACATATTTGGAAAATAAATTTAAATTGGATACTAAATTTTCTCCTGATTTAACCTTGACCGTCATAAAATAGGACTGTTATGCATCAGCTCTGTCGACTACATTGTCTTAATAGTTGGCACAATTTTAAGCCAAAACTTGTCATTTCAACACAAATCAATTATTGGATTTCTATATTTATTTGATAGATGACTTTACGATAAAGCTAAACTAATTCCATCTTTACAAAAGAAGTTTCGGTATAGTTCCTCTAAACTCAATGTCGGATGCTTTCAAAATAAAATAACGTATAGTTGCCGAATAAACTTTTGTAAAAACTGCATCCACTACAGGATGGCTCCAATAAATTATTTTTAAAGCGAAATTGTACTTTTAAAGAGCATTCAACTTTGCTTTCAGAAGTTCATTAATCTTCAAATATAGTTGATGAAAGGGATTGCAAAGAAAAATTAAACTGAACTGGAACTGCTTTTATTAGTATTGACACAATTTGTTATGCATGGACCTAAAGGCTTTCTTAAAATAAATTTGATATGGATTGGGGTGCAGTTAAACAGCATAAGCACGTAAATGATTAAATGTTCTGCTACTGGATACATACAGTATTTGGCATCAGTTTTATAAACCACAACTGTTGTTTATGTAATTGATTAAGAAATATTTAATTTTCTGTATTTCAAATGAACAGTAAATGCCAAAAAAAAACCGTTCACCTTTTTTTGTCACTCATCCAATGTTGACCAAATTTTTATGAACATCATCAATATCACGTCAATAGCAACAGAAATAACTGAAAAAAGGAAGGATGTCTTTGAAGAAAGAATCTTAACATGCACATGTCAAAAGACCTACACCAATGTCCGAATGTATATTTTTTTGTAAGTATTTTTGTTGGTGTCATCCATACGTACGTACGTTTTATTTAGATACGAGTGCGAGTATGAACTTCAAACATCATTAATTATCTTCAAAACAAAACATAAAAACGAAATATTTGGCATTTTTATATCATTTGTTGTTTTGAAAAATTTTAAGTTTTTTCCTTCTTCTTCCTGCTCGACATAGAAAAGAAAATGTGATGTTTTTTTTTTTGTGTAAATTTTCTTAAAATTTAAATTTTGTTTCAAACATGTGTTGAGTTTGTACGGATAAATGCGATTATGAAGATTTTCGATTTTCTTTCTTAATTTTGTCACATTAACAGTGCGGTTGTTTGATTGTTCTTTCTTTTTTGGGAATAATTTTGCAGTAAGTGTGCAATTTACTCGTACCATTAATTTTAAATGACTTCAAAGTACATTTCTGTTGTTACAATTATTTGCTCTACATCTGATAACAACATGGACATGTCCAGATGCCTTTTGAGTTTATTATGTTGTTTTGTACTGGTATTATATTACAATGAATTGATACATCAAGTTTTGAGTATAATGGCTCAATTTTTAATATAAATTAAGATGTTTTTGAAATAGACGTCCTTCAATGTTAAAATGGATTATAGAGATTGTTTAACAGTATTTTTTAACTATTGTTTAATTGATGTGAATATTTTGAGTTAAGTCGCCATTTGCTTTAAAAGAATAAAGTTTTGTACTTATTATACCCTTCAGCTTCGTGAGAAGGGTATATATAAGTTTGTCATTCCGTTTGTAATTTCTACATTTTTCATTTCCGACCCTATAAAGTATATATATTCTGGATCCTTATAGATAGCGGAGTCGATTAAGCCATGTCCGTCTGTCTGTCTGTCTGTCTGTCTGTCTGTCTGTCCGTCTGTCTGTCTGTCTGTCTGTCTGTCTGTCTGTCTGTTGAAATCAGTTTTCTGAAGACCCCAGATATCTTCGGGATCCAAATCTTCAATAATTCTGTCAGACATGCTTTCGAGAATTTTGCTATTTAAAATCAGCAAAATCGGTCCACAAATGGCTGAGATATGAGGAAAAAACCAAGACAACCTCGATTTTTGACCAATTTTTGACCTATATCTGGATTACTAAGACATTAATATAGACAATATGGATATCTAATGATAGATATTTCAAAGACATTTGCAACGACGTATATAAGACCATATTAAGTTGGACCTACAATGGGTCAAAATCGGGAAAAAAATTTTTAACCCGAATTTTTTTTTTCAAAAAAAAAATTTTTAAAAACCAAAAAAATTTTTTAAAATTTAAAAAAAAAAAATTTTAAATTTAAAAAAAAAAAAATTTAAATTTAAAAAAAAAAAATTTTAAATTAATTTTTTTCCAAAAAATGAAAAAAAAAACTAAAAAAAAATTAAATTTTGTTTACCTAAAAATATTTAAAATTTTGAAGTATAATTTGGTGAAGGGTATATAAGATTCGGCACAGCCGAATATAGCACTCTTACTTGTTTTTAATTGTGATTATAACATAAATTTGGCATTACTCGGACTGATTTGACGACCTTTCCTAAATATTGCGTATCATTATAATAAGAAAATGTCTACCACCACAACATTGGAAAAACAAAAATCGTGTAGCAAATAATTATCATTAAAAGTTATTTTTGCGAATACAAAATTTAATTTTAATAGATATTAGTTTTAATATGTTAAATACCCAATTTAAATATATATTATTGACAAATTCACTGAAATTTATTGTTGTTGCCTTTAGGAAAGCTAAAGATATGAGTATTATACAAATTAAACTATAGAGCGAATGAGAATTACAGACTCTCAAACTTTGACTTTTAGTTTTATTAAAAAAATCGGCTGATTACATTTTTAGAGCGCTTAGAGTGAAATATTGCGATTATGTAACAGGAAATTATGCAATTAAAGCTGATGTTCCACAGGGAAGTGTTCTCGGACCAACACTTTATTTGATATATACTTCTGATTTGCCTGTGTGCGATTGACTTACCATATTGACATTTGCTGATGATACGGCAATACTTAGCTCCCACGCAGATCCACAGGTAGCTTCTATGAAATTGGCCAATTATCTAGGACTCGTGGAGATATGGTTGAACAACTGGAGAATACGAGTAAATGAACTCAAGAGCAAACACATCACATTTACTCTCAGAAGGGGTGACTGTCCACCTATCACACTAAATAACATAAATATTCCACAGACAGATACTGTTACATACCTTGGTATTCACTTGGATAGACGACTCATTTGGCGTCGTCACAAGAGACTTCACATGAAGTTAAGATCCTCTATACTTCACTGGTTAATCAATGACCAATCAAAATTAAGCCTTGACTATAAAGTCATCCTGTATAAAAGTGTTTTAAAACCAATTTGGACATATGGAATCCAAATGTGGGAAACCGCCAGTAATTCCAGTATTGAACTTATACAGAGGGCGCAATCGAAAATTCTTAGGACCATGACGGGTGCACCATGGTACATAAGAAATGAGAACATCCACAGGGACTTGGAAGTACCACTAGTGAAGGATGAAGCTGGAGTCTCCCAAGGCAGTATCCTGGTACCCTTTTTATATTTGATATATTCGTCTGATATCAAACTAACAATCGCACTCATACATCAAAATTTGCTAATGATACTGATATTCTAAGCATTCGTGAAACCCCTCAAGAAGCGTCTCGTTACTTACAAAATCACATATTTAAATTAGAAAAATGGTAAAAACAATGGAAAATTAAAGTCAATGAGCAAAAATGTGCACATATAACATTTACATTGCGTAGAGAATCATGCCCCCTATTCATATCAATAACCAAACAATAATTCAACAATCGGAAGTGAAATACCTCGGAATACATCTCGATCGTCGCCTTACATGGAAAAGTCATATAGCTGTATGCCATAACACCGATATGGTGTTAGCGTCAAATGTTTCTAAGTCACAAGTTTCTAAGAATGATCACAGTTGCCCCCTGGTATATTAAAAACGCGAATATACACAAAGATCTAAACGTACCCTTTTAAAAAATGAGATCACGAAAAATGTACAAAAATATTTTAAAAAAACTTGAAATTCACCCACATCCACTGCCCCGCAACATACTAGTTAACCGTGGCCACACTAGATTAAGAAGGAGGGGTACAGCAGACCTAATCCAAAGACAAGAAGGAAGAATCAACAATGAATAAACAATTTGTCGTTCGACACTGGTTGGACTAATTAAGTTATAATTATTAGATATACGATTCATTAAGTAATGAAGATTCAATAAATAAAAAAAAATAAAAATTGAAAAAAAATATGATCCGGAAAGATAACTTAATGCAAAAGCGGACATAACACCCCCCAGATCTATCCAAACTTGGCCAATTTAAAAAAAATCGGTTTGAGTATAAAAAGCTCCATACTTCTATATATATTTATAAATACAGTAATTTTGACTTACTTGCACAATCAACTTTGCACGATATTTTGTGCAGGTAAGTTAAAAATGCAGTTAACCTCAATGCATTTACAGTTTACTGTCCAAAAAAGCAGCTAACGGCAAATAATTTACACGAAGCTTTGTGATTTTTCAAATTGATATTTTAGTTACTTTTAAAATTATTAAGAAGTGTACAACATATTTTTTCATTCAAAATCGTATTTTTCTTATTTGTTTTGATTTAATTTTGTATTAGGCAGCTAAATTAATTTTTTTTCATGAAAACCAGTTATAGCTTCCAAAAGTATTATGCTTTTATCTTAAATATGCAGGTATGAACAATGCACTTAAATTAACGAATTTATATGGAGTTTGGTAAATAAATATACAAAACACAAGTTTTGTGCACTTATATGCAAAATGCTCTTAAGTGAAAGGCAGTTAAGTCAAAACTACTGTACTTACAAAGATTATTATCACACGGTAAATAACGTCACAATATGTACTTTTCTAAAAAAATCACTTTTTGGAACACATTTTTCCCGTTTTCGGTATTTGAAAATAAAAAAATGTCAAAAATTCTAATGCCCTTGATTTAACCTTCGCTTTACCAAAGGTTTTTTATGTACATGGTTTACCAATACCCACCCGGGTGACACTACACTTCTATAAATATATGCGACGAAAGAAATTTTAAAAAATTGAAAAAACCTTATAAAAAGTTTAAAATCTTTCTATTAAATTCTATAGAACTCTAAAATTTGATCAGTGAGTATAAATTTCATTTAAATCGAAACAAAATTTAAAAAAATATTAAACCAATAAAAACGATGTGGTCACCCGGGTGGGTATTAGTAAAGCGAAGGTTAAGGAAATTTTAGTCTACATTATTTCCAAATTTTGTTATTATATCTTTGACCGTTATAATTTTACATTAATTCAAATTTTATATTTTTCTTTATGCAAAATCACCATATTATATTTATTTAAATTTTTTAAGGTAAATGACGTCTCAAATACTTACAAAATTATTTAATTTTATTAAAATATCAGACTTCAAGTCCCTGCCCACTTTGAATTTTTTTTACATTTTTTCATATATTGCATGCAAAATGTGTTACACCAAACTTTCTTTTACTTCAGTCAGCATGTGTTTAAATTCAAAAGTTACATTTGATACGTAAGTATACACATGTTCTAAATTTGGATGCGTGTAACTAAATATCTCTTAAACATGTATATCTTATCAAGGACTATTTATATTTTAAATTTCAGCTCATTCGGATTATAAATATATTCTTGGCGATTTTTTTTTAAAATTTGAGACCCGAGGTTGTCCAACTTTGGGGAGCAACTGACCCCCATTGGCTCTAACCATGTGAAATTCGTAACAATATCTCAAATAGTTCCCGAGATACCGAATTATTTAAAAAAAAACGTTTCTAAACCACTCAATGTGGTTCCAAATCAAAATCTAGGTGGACAAAATTATTTGGCGCTCTTTTTATGTAGAATTGGTATCTCAGATTCCAAAAAAATTGTTTAAAATATCAATATAAACTTTTTTTCAAGTTACAGTAGGGTCTAGATATATAAAAAACATTAATAAAAAAAATTAAAAAAATACGTTTTCATGTGTTTCTGAAACTAAATTTTTAAAAAGATCTGTATTTACTATATTTCAAGTTACAGTAGATTCTAGATATATAAAAATCAATAATAAATAAAGAAATATTTCTAAAAATTCCATTCCGTAAAAATTAAAAAAAAGTATTTCGGCGGGTGCTGGCGTCTACAATTTTTTTACAAAGACATTCCCCAGAAGTTTCTTTAAATGATGTATATAGTCATTGGATGGGCTTCGACGGTCTTTTTTTTTTGCAAGATATATAACATTCTTAGAAAAAAACAAGTAAGAGTGCTATATTCTGCTGTGCCGAATCTTATATACCCTTCACCAAATTATACTTCAAAATTTTAAATATTTTTAGGTAAACAAAATTGAATTTTTTTTCCAGTTGTTTTTTTCATTTTTTGAAAAAAAAAAAAATTTCTATTATTTTAAATTTTTTTTTTTTTAAATTAAAATTTTTTTTTTTTTAATTATAAATTTTTTTTTTTAAATTTTAAAATTTTTTTTTTAAATTTTAAATTTTTTTTTTTTGTTTTTTCAATTTTTTTTTTTAAAAAAAAAATCGGGTTACAAATTTTTGACCCATTGTAGGTCCAACTTACTATGGTCTTATATACGTAGTTGCAAATGTCTTTGAAATATCTATCATTAGTATCCATATTAATATCTTAGTAATCCAGATATAGGTCAAAAATAATTCAAAAATCGAGGTTGTCTTGGTTTTTTCCTCATATCTCAGCCATTTGTGGACCGATTTTGCTGATTTTAAATACCAAAATTCTCGAACGCATGTCTTACAGAATTATTGAAGATATCTGGGGTCTTCAGAAAATTGATTTCAACAGACAGACAGACGGAGAGACAGACAGACGGACGGACATGGCTTAATCGACTCCTCTATCTATAAGGATCCAGAATATATATACTTTATAGGTTCGGAAATGAAAAATGTAGAAATTACAAACGGAATGACAAACTTATATATACCCTTCTCTCGAAGGTGAAGGGTATAAAAATATCAGTATATTTTAGAGCCAAGTTTAAAGGACTATAACTGGAAAATGGAGAGGCCCATAAATATAAGATATATACTTAATAAGAGCCTATATCAATGTTTATCTATGTTTTGAAGTATGAAAAACAATTGAGATATGTATATCTAATTTAGTAAAGCAGTAAAATATTAAAAAAAAATATGATTCAAAATTTGTTGAACTTCTGGCGCTTCTGTCGAGAAAACGAAATGTCCAATTGAAAAACACATTTGTATTGGAGGAGAGCAGATTGTCAGCTTCCGCAAAAACTTAGTTTTTCCAAATTCTGAAGATACCTATTTTCATAATTTTGATTTGGAACCACAGTGCCACTGTGTGACACCGAGTGAATATTAAACTTTGTCCCTAACAGTGTTCCGACGATTTTGTTTGATTATAGCTACTAACGGTGTTTTGTTGCGAGACGAAATTTTGGAGACGCGAACTCTGCAACGTTATTGCTAAAATTATCACCATCTTCGAAGTTCTAAAAACTGCCTTGTACTGCTGATCTGGGAAGATGATTTTAATTTATTAATAATTAGGATTCGAATTTCTTAGCAAACTGGCTTATCACGTGCCATTTTTTAACAAATTGTTAAAATTTAATAAAAAATAAGATAAAAACTGAACAAATTTGGTCCGATGCCTTGTCGAAAACTTTTATATCCTACTAGGTTTCCTAACTTCCTGGACTTTTCCTTACTTTGGTTATATTAACCAAATTTCTTCATGCCTGAGAATTCCGGGGAATTTGAATACATAATTAACCAAAAAACCAGTTAATTTTTTTCAAATAATTCGTCGAAATTCAATAATTTACATACAAATGTATTAAACAATTTAAGAGCTCCAATTAAGTTAAATCTGAAAAATATAGGTAATTTGTTTGGAAAAAGAACTTTTTAAAATCAGAGTATATAAAATGTCCAAACATTTCTGTTGTAACTAAAAAATTTTTGTGGGGTGACAAAAATTGGGCTATTTTTTACATCGTTATTCTTTTATGTTAACTGATTTTCTGTAGCTAGTATCAAAATGTTAAAAGGATATAATCAAATAATTCGAACAGCAGCAAATCTGCTCTATCTGTGCAGAAATATTACTATAACTTTAAAAAGAAAACTTATAAAGAAATTAACACAAAAATTCCCGGGAATATTTTCAAAATTAGGAACCTATTTCCTGCCTATATCTAAAAGTACTGTTTGCTACATAAACAGATTCACAAACACACACTCTGTTATGTAAAAAGGTGTTACCCGTTGTGAATTTATCGTTACGAAAATACATTTTCAATAAATTTTATGTCAATCATAATTAGTAACAACAGACGTACTAATTTTTATTAAGCAAAAGAAACAAAAAGCCGACAACAAAAAACAAATCGGCCTAACATTTTATATCTTTGAATGAGTAAAAAAATATAGCATCTTTCCATGTTCAATTTACAAGCGATGTGAGTATTCAATAGAAAACATCTCCACAAGCCATCACATAATTTCGAAAAAAAAAATCCATACTGTTCTACGTATCAAAATGTAAGTTTACATCGATACATATTTATTTATATTTTAGATATATGCATGTACGTATGTATATTGAATATATAATAGCAAATGTCCATAACATACACGTGAAAAAATAATCGATACATTTTTGTAATTTAGAATTACAAATATATAGATATTTTAGATAATTAAGAAAATAAAAATACCTTCAATAGCTCGAATAATTATTTTTAGAAATGGTCTTGCTGTCATTTGTGTTAATTCAATTGTTTTAATCGCAATAATTCAGACCAGATATAGAAAGTGTTAGAAATAGTACAGGTCCCTATCCTTGAGGGCTTGAGGGAGATGGTAACCTTCTCTCTTGAGGGAATCTACTACTTATAAACGAAGTGAAAATATTTAAAGTTTGCTTTTTATAATCAAGATTTTCAACAGTGTATTTATTTGAAAATTCGCTTAATAAAAGTTACGAGCCACACACAGGCACTGTAATAATTTTGTGAAACATTGACATTAAAAAATGGAACATTTCGTTTTGTTTTCATTTTGTCTTGCTTGGTTTTTTTCTAGCTATAGGCCAGGCCGTCTTAATATAACCATTTGCGGTTAATTAAATTTAAAAATATCCAAGAGATTATCAATCTCAAAATCACTAAAGTTAACGAAACGCATCACTGAGATTTTAATAACGTTATGCTGCGAATAAAACTAAAAATACCAAAAAAAACATAAACATGTTTCTATAAATTTTTTAGAGAAATTAAGACTCTTTATTTTGTTCCAAAAGACAACCAACACCAGCCTAGGCAGGCAGGCATTCAGCACTAAGATATAATATGACGATTTATACTGGCACACACAGGCCGCATATGGGCAATTCCATATAATAGTACGTGACATTTGTACGCCTATAGAGTGGAATAGATTTTGCAAAAATAAGAGTATCTGAAAAATAATTTGGTATTTATGTTCCATTCTGAGGTTCTTTCGTAACATCGAGCGAAATAAGGGTATATCGTAAACGGAAGTCATTTTGAAGTACATGTAGAAATATGCGAAAATTTTCGAATCGTGAGAGGCGTTATGTTTTCTTTTAATTTCTTACATTAAAGCAAATATTTTTCTTTTACAATCCGTCATATTTAAATAAATATAATCTTTGGATGAATTTATAATATATAAAAATTTAATATCGTATTTTTTAATTTCCCGACCTTTTTTGATTCCCGGGAATCGGTAAATTTTTTTCAACATTCCCGGGTACCCGGCTATTCTCGAAATATATAATGATACTGTAAATTAGGAATATTATAGCCAAATTTCATATGAAAACTTAGTGTTATAATTATTAAATATCTGAGATTCGAATTAATTAATAAAATTTGAGCTTAATTCACTAAAATCTTAATCCGTAATTAAAGAATTTCTGCCTTTCATTCCATAAATCAATTCCTAATATTTAATTTTTTAGATTCATTCCAAAGCCTTTGTTTAAACTGAATTAATTTTTATTAAATACTAGTTGACCGCCCCGGCTTCGCCCGATAGCTATTTACTGATATTAGTTCTTCAAGTTTCTCCAACCCACATACACCTGCCTGTTCTTATTTATTTGCAAATAAAATATCTAAATTTATACTGCCTACTTTTGAGATCTTTTTATTAAAGTTGACTGGACTCAAAAAAAAATTTCCGAGTTTTACCTCGGAATTTTTTAATTTTTTTTGGATGGAATAAAAAAAATCAGCCAAATCGCTCCAGCCGTTCTGACGTGATGACATTACATACATGGACCATTTCATTTTTATATATATTGATTTGTTAAATCAAATCATTTACAAAAATAATTGAAAATATTGTCTTAAACCTTTTTGTACCACATTTGAATTGAAGAAAAATTTAATCATTTAATACATTTTTGAAGCTATTTTATTATGGATTCGAAGAAGAAATTTAAATAAATTAGAATGATTCAATAAGAAATAAATTCTATAAATAATGAATTCACTTTTTAAATTTTCTAATAGTGTGCTTTTATGAGTTTTATTGTATTAAAACCTTAACTTTAAAAACATCGATATACTCCAAAGCATTTAAACTATGATTTATTCCTAAGAGATTATTTTAGCCTTCATAATGGGTTCAAATTTATTGACGTTAACGATCTTCGTGTCAAATTTGACACAAATAGAAAATATATATGATTTTTGCCAATCTTTTTTTAAAACCTAACGTAGTTTTTGACATTTGAAATTAAATAAAAGTCATAAAATATCAACCACTCACTTTTTGAAAAAATTCAAAATGGGTCAAATTTGACCCGAAGACCTTATGCTGGATAAGAAAAAAATAGCTTTGGTATCTAGTCGGGGTATCGCAGTTTTCATATAAGTATAATGTTCATATATTAGTGCTACCAAAGCTCTGAAAACATTTAACTTAATTGTGCGTAACAACAACTTAAAGATTTTTGCTCCAGGTCAAATAGGACCCAAAGACCTTAAGTGCAACAAATTTAATATATTTAATATAATTTTTTGCCAATTGTTTTTCTAAAAACCTAACGTAGTTGTTGACATTTGAAATGAAATAAAAATCGGAAAAGACGAACCACTTTTAGAAAAAATTCAATATTATTTTCAAAATGGGTCAAATTTGACCCGAAGAATTTGTAAAGATTAAAAAAGTAATCAAAATTAGAATTAATGGCTTATTTTTTGTTATTAGAATACATGTTTATTCTTTATCATAATTATATGATTTCTTTTTCTTTCGTTATGTTTTTCCATGAACTGTTTTTGTTTTAATAACTATTATTTTAATAAATAAAACTTTTTTTCTTCTTATTTCTTGCGTTTTAATATTTTGCCAAAAAACCGATTATTAAAAAACCGAAACCGGTTTATATTAAGTTGCAATTTTTCGAAGAAACCGAAAACCGGGTTTTAAAAAATGTCGAAGAATCTATCACCCTAGTAGTAACCCAGCAGTTCTTGGAGCCAATCCTGAACTAGTGATTTTACCCATCATTTAGGGTGGGAACTAGTTACTTCAATAGCAACGTGACTAGTAGCAAGTGGTCAATTGACCCATTTGGATTAAAATGAGATTGTCTAATAGCTGGTTCAAAGTAGTCAACGCATTGGATTCGCATACTGGTTAAATAGTATCAGTTAACTTACTAGTTACCAAACTGTTTACTAGATCAGCTACATAACTAGTTATTTTAACATGTACGGGTGCTAATTGACCTCAAATAGTCAGCTAAAAAGACATATCAAAGACAGTCTAATAAAGGATTGTTTGTAAACAAACCTTCCTCTGACCAATAGATGGCCTTCTAAATTGCAGTACAAAATAAACGTTCAAAGTGACTTCTCTATAGGTTACTAAGAGATACTAAAGTGACGATTGACTTCAAGATATGTTACATGGGATGTCAGTATACTAAAACAATTTATAAAAACAACAGTTTGTACGAATTATTCACAAAACTTTTAAAGTGACTACACTCCAGATTACTTAGAGACAATTGTCTTCACGCTAGATTACTTGGGATGTATGACCAAAAAAATATATAAATTAGAGTTAGCCAAGTGATAAGACATTAGTGACAATTAGCTTCTTTAAGCTCCAAATACTTTCACATAGTAACATTTTTCTATTCAAATCATCTTGAAAAAATTTGTGATTTTCGTGGAATTGCCCATATACGACTACATGGAGCAGATGGAAGAGACCATCATCCATGTATTGGACTGCTGTTGTCTGTATGTTTGTGCGAGTAGTACTCAAACAGTCAATATGTGAGTGTGTGTGAATTCCATGATTGAAATAATGATTAATGAATTTAACTGCCAAAAAAATTCAATTCGAATTTAGTGCGCTCACAGCTCTAAACATAACGAACATGAAAAAAATAACACAACCAACAAAAAAAAACGAATTACAACAACTACTATGTACATTGTGATAAAATGTATTAGTATATGACGTCGCGTCGTTGTTCCCGTAGAAGAGATGAGGATCGTGCACAAGATTTTAAATTTGGAAAGGCAACCTCCATATGTGATATTAAAAAAAAGAAAACAAAACAGCCAAATACATATTTATTTATGTATTACATATATGTATAACTACCTACATATGTATGCATTTTTAAGCTGTTGCTTAAAATCTGATGGTATGTTGCATGAATTTAGTTCATGCAACACAAAAGCCTGCACAATCCTTTCCAAATAAAATATGGCGAATTTTATTTTTTTTAATAAAAACACTTAAAGCCAACTTTGATATATTTACATGAAATGAAATTTATAAACTTTGAAAATAATAAAAAAAAACAATCACTTCCATATTAATTTTTCATCCGTGTTTAAAAATGAGTAAAAACCATCACTTAAAATCTATTAAATTTAATTATAGTGTCCAAATGAACAGTTTAAGTTTTACAATTTAGTTAATTTGTAATAATTATCTTTTACAAAATCCCCCGAATATACATATAAATGAGCCCAAAAATAAAAAGCAACCTAAAATGAAAACAAATAATTTATATCATTCCATTTTGGCCATCTTCGTGTATAGCCTGAGGAAATGTTTAAACTCTTCTCGCTTAAAATGTGATTTAAATCATGCAACCATAGAAACAGTGTTGTCAACGCATTATTATCGTCAAAAAAAAATTTAAAATAAAAAAATACTTTTAAAACAAACTTCAATTTAAATGCTCTAAAAAGTAGAATAAACTTTAAATTTAAGCAAACTATTTATTACTTTATACAATTTATATTGTCATCTGGTTTATGCATGATCTGAGAATATTTTAACAGAAACAAAATACAATTACAAATTTTGACCCAAACTAACATGCAAACAAAAGCATTTTATATTTATTTATTACAATTTCTTACAGGCAAGCTTAGTTCTTAAATCCTAATTTAAAAAAAAAACAAGTACTATATTCGGCTGTGCCGAATCTATATTCGGCTGTGGCGAATCTTATATACCCTTCACCAAATTATACTTCAAAATTTTAAATATTTTTAGGTAAACAAAATTTATTTTTTTTCCAGTTGTTTTTTTCATTTTTTGGAAAAAAAATTTTTCGATAGTTATTTTAAAGTTTTTTTTCAAATTTTAAAATTTTTTTTTGTTTTTTAAATTTTTTTTTTTTTGTGAAAATAAAATTCGGGTTAAAAATTTTTTTTCCGATTTTGACCCATTGTAGGTCCATCTTACTATGGTCTTATATATCTCAGCCATTTGTGGACCGATTTTGCTGATTTTAAATAGCAAAATTCTCGAAAGCATGTCTGACAGAATTATTGAAGATTTGGATCCCGAAGACAGACGGACATGGCTTAATCGACTCCGCTATCTATAAGGATCCAGAATATATATACTTTATAGGGTCGGAAATGAAAAATGTAGAAATTACAAACGGAATGACGAACTTATATATACCCTTCTCACGAAGGTGAAGGGTATAAAAACAATAGAATATCTAATAATATTAATGCAATCTGCTAGTTATTGGTTTATTAAATGCAGATACTAGGATTAGTCGAAATAAAATGATATAAAATCTTGAGTTGACTACAAATTCTATGCATCGCATCAAAATTGGCTTAATTTAAACGGAAATATTGGAGCTGGAAATGAAAGCATTGAAGAAAAATAAAGAACCAAAATTCACAATTAATTCACAACTCTATAACAGACACAGGGCACAACTGAGGTCTGGATGAAGCAACAGGCAATTCCAGCTTGTGGTTAGAGTCTTCAAAACAATACCCACATATTCATCTGCCCAGCCAACAATACTTCACTTCTTAGAAGTATTACAATATCTTCGCCAAGGTAAATCTCTGTGAGTTGTTAATTTTTCCCGAATTAAATTCCTTATAAATCTTCTTACACATTTTTTTTAGATAACTTAAAAAGAATAAAAGTATTTTTTTCCCCAAAAATACCGAAAAATCGACTTTTTAAAATGTTTAAATTCAAATGCTTATAACTTTGGAGTCAGACACAATTTCTGAACAATTCTTTTTTTGTTTGACATACACATTTATTGTTTGTAAAATAAAAGAAATTAAAAAAATCGGGAAATATTTGGACCCTCTGTTATCAAAAATCTGGAGTAGGGTGGGTAAAAATTTAGAAAATTTAATTTTCAAATGCGTATGCGTGTAATGCGTGTAAAAGATAATTGAGGTTTTTTATAGTGCTTGATTGTACTATATATATGTACTTTTTTTGAAATCGGAAAACAGCCGAAGAAATAGGATTGTTTTAAAAAACGAACATAGCCGTGGTGTACTACTTTGGGGGCCCCTGGTGGGCGGTCAAAATTCTTACAACACTTCTGCGTTGCGCATGTCAAATTTATTTCAATTCGGGAAAAGGGTTTAGAAGTTACAGATTTATTTCCCTCTATTTTTATACTCTACACCACAATAGTGGGGGGGTTGTATATTGGGTTAGTGCTGATGTTTGTAGCGTACCAACATATTGTCCCAACACGCACCTTAAAGTATACCAATCTGCTCAGGATCACTTTCTGAATCGATTAAGCGAAGCCCGTACGTCTGTCCTTCCATATAAACCTTGTAATCAAACTACAGGTGGCAATTTCTAAGATAATTCGATAAAATTTGGTGCAAGCGTCTTTAATGACCCAAGGATGAAACCTATTGATTTCTCCTAGCCGCCATCAAGATCTGTTAAATATCTTAGTCATATAGATATCCAAACTAAATTCTGCACAAATATGTTTTATATAAGCCGAAATCGCATTACCAACTTTTGTGACGATCGGTTCATAACAAGCCGGTTATGGACCGGTCCCATATAAAGCCCACTTCCGGAAATCACTTTAACTTTCATAAATCCCTTAAACAAACATCAAAACAAATAAGTTGTATACATACAACAAATTTTATGACGATAACATTTTCTATACCACTGTGCGACGGGGAATCAAAACTACTTATGATACTTAGTACGACACGTTACAATTACTCGTGTGTGCTTATGTAAATGTCTAACAAAAAAGTATCTGTATATAAGCTGATAAAGAAGATATTATTTGACTACTTCTAAGTAATACATACAGTAAGTGGATGCGATAAGTTTATTACGAATTTTTATATTGAAAGTTGTTATCAAATTTTGGTTTTGGATTATTTTAAATGATTCGTCCGATATTAATATTTCTTCTTCAATTAAATCGATTATTCCTACATTCAATAACAACCAGTTTTGATCAACAAAAATGTTGGAAACTTAATGTTTGAACACAGCCAACCTGTGTTTTCTATCTTCCGGGAAAAACTATCAAATATTTTAAATCGCTTGATATTAAAAACAAAATCCAAACAGTTGTTAACACTAAATTGCGTGTATACCTTAAAACCAAGAAAGTCAATGATTTCTAATGAATACCTGTTCGCTCATCCTTTAGAAAAACTGTAACCCTTAATACCTAAGACATTCAAACAAATTAGGGCCTAAAGGGTTCTAATGATTCGTTTCGTTTTTTTTTTATTTTAATTTTTTCCATTTACAAACTTGGTCGTTGGTTGTTTGTTTCTTGGTTGGTCTTTCTGAGGTTTGAGTGGTGTTCATTGGTGGCGCGTTCATTCGTCATTGGAATAATTATCATTTTAATTTTAATGAGTCAAAGTGAAAATTTTGTTAAACATTTTCCATCAAAACATCACTTAAGGCTAAAATTTAACATAATATGACAGATAATATTGTGTTGTATTGTATTGTAGTATTTTTTTCTCGTTTTGGATTCGAATGATAAATGAAAAATTTTTTTGTTTTCTTATTTTTCTTTGGAAATTATTTAGTTGAACCATTTTTAATTTGTTAGAGAGTTGTTTTGTTTTTTTTATTTATATATTTATGTATGGAATTATGAATTGTGTTGTTTTTTGACCAACTATCAATCCATCGTTAGGTTTTTGTGTTTTTTTTTTTTTTTTGTGTAAATTATCTTTAAATACTTGAGATTATCGTTAATTATAAAGCAGCAGCTTTGATACTCTACATTATGGCTAGTTAGTTGCAAGTTATGTTTTTAATGTTTTTTAATAAAATTTGGGGGCGCTGGATATTGGACCATACAATAAACCTGGAAAGTGTCACAACATCCATAGACATTATGACACTTTTAATTTGTGCTTTTGTCAAAACGCCCAAATCATTGTATCATAGACGTTAAAATCTCCAAAAAGTGTCCAACGAAGCTATGAATCATTTTGAATTGTTTGAGAAAACTGCCTGTGTTCCTAATTCAGATGTAGCTTACATGTTTGCATCGATTTGAAAATGGTCTATATATCCGGTTTCACACCGGACTCATTTCGGGTAATGGCTTCGCATAGTTAAGATTTTCTAACCATCGTGATTTATTGAAATCCATTTGTAGTGGCTATATAAGATTCGTTGTAAATGAATATAACTGTCCTACTTGTTTCCTCTGAAATTGAAATACCGATAAACATCGATTTGGATAGATTATTGAGTATTTTGTGTCCAATTTTTGTTCATTTCAATTTAAGGTTTCATAAATAATCTTTAAAGCAGCAGTAAAATGTATAATTATGCATAAATTCTAAAACAATGATCGATGATGTTACAACATGAAAATATTCGAAAATAAAGAAGATGAAAAATTAAAAATAAAACAAATTTTCAAGTGACTTACTGCCTTTAACACACAGATACAATAGTTAAGTATACACTCACTTATACAATTAGCCACATGGATACTCTTACCAATACAAACATTTATTTCATTTTAAACAGTTCACAAAATCTGTATGTATATGAATTTTTTAATTCCGCTTAAGTATGGTTTTAATTTGTTTAATTTGCAAAAGTTTGCAAAAATTCTGAAAAATGATTTTCGAGCTGTCTACAGTGTAGATAATGACCCATAATTTACAGAAATTATACCAAAAAACCAAATTTCATCAAAAGTATCTTTTACTGTGATCATCAGTTGAAACACACATTCAAATTGAGGTGTAAATGATGGTAAAATGGCGTGCTTAAAATTTCATTTCATCAGGTCTTTAGTATTTAATTTTTAATTACATGCCGAGTTTCGCCAGAATAAAGGTAAGCTCTGTTTGAAAGTTTTAAGGAAAATGTTAACATGTTGTTATATATATATATATTGCATTACTCAAACTATATTTTGATATAAACTATAGAATGATCTTCTGGCGATAAGAAACGGAGTATCATATTATCATAAAATGCGTTTTGATTGACCTATACTGTATGCAGAAGTAATCAAATCGATTAAAATTTGTGTCGTTTATGACAATAACCTCTTATCCTTTCTATGTTTTTATAATAAAGAAGACATACAGCCCAATTATGAATAAAAATTCCCCGGGAGTTTTTTTCCCTTTTCGCATTTTTCCATGGGGAAAAACTCCCGGGGAATTTTTTATTCATAATTGGGCTGATATTTTCGGTAGTTTACTTTTGGCTGAGCTGAATTTTTATTTTGTTGAAAAAGCCCAAATGCTCTTCTAACTAAAATTTCTTAAGTAGATTTGTTACCTTGAGGTTTTTTTTGTTGCAGCATTAGCCATAATTCTTTTAAAAGTCCATTGCTCAGAAATTCGATGTTTCCAGAGAATAGCTTTGATCCCATATCCAGCTTCGTATATTAGCTGAACACGGTCCGCGTTGCTGGCCTTTAGAAAACATCTGTTTGATATTGCATCTCGATCTCGATCTTAATATATAGTGTCGGACAAAGTCGGTAATCGAATCTTCCATGTTAATACATGTGGTGGCATTTCGGCTGGTTCCAATGAATTCAAAAATTCAGTAAGATAATTGACGGCTTGTTCTTCGTTCATTACTGTGTCAATCGATTTGTATTTTATTGTTTCGCCAGGCACTTTCAATTGTATTGCACGTTCTCACGGGAGCGATTGGCTTCTAGTCTTTCGATATGCTGTTGAGGTGTCTCTGCAGCTCTCTATGCAGATGCACTGCGACTCATTTTCTGAAGCCGTGATTCTCGTTCTCTTCTGCGGCTCAAGACGTAGAAACGGAAACAAATTTTATTTGAATGAAACCGTTATTTTTTATTAAAAGTGAATTGTGGAGAGTTATTTAAAATATTACACAGTACAACATTTTTCAGTTCATTGCTTTGGGACTCAATTCTGACAATTGCACGTGAAAGTAGCCCCAAAAATAAGAACTTCTGCATCATTAGGTTTGTCAAGTTGGCTGCCGTAATAATTTAATGACCATACGAATTTTTTTTCTTCAAGGTGGATTTTTATCACTTTTTCTATATTTTAGCACGGTTATATCTCGTATACCGTACGGAATATCTCTTTTGTGGCTGAAACAAAGTTGTAGATATTGAATAGTAGAAAAAAAGTAGGGAACATACCTACCCGAAAAAGGTGCATCCAGTGCCTTAAAAATCGCAAAAATGCCCTTTTTTGAAATTTTTTTAAACCAATTTTTCACCTTTTTTGCTAAATAACTGGATTACAAATACAATTATAAACCGATCACCATGAAATTAGGTCGTGTGATTTGTGTCTATATGAAAGTTATTTATCATGAATTTTGTATGTATACCATAATTTTTAACAGATTTATTCACTTTAAAGTGATTTTCGGAAGCGGGTCTTATATGGGAGCTATGACTAATTATGGACCAATCATAAAAAAATTTTGTACATATAATTTGTTCGGCCCAAGGACGAAGCCTGTTGAAATTGGCTGAAATCGGTTCATTATTTCACCTAGCCCCCATACAAATGCCCTCCCGAAATTGGACTTTATCGGTCATAAATGTTTAATTTATATATGTGTCTACACAAATTTCGCTCAAAATAAGTTTTATATATATAAAATTCATGTCAAAAAATTTTATTATGATCGGTCCATAATTATTCATAGCTCCCATATAAGACCCGCTTCCGAAAATCACTTTAAAGTGAATAAATCTTATAAAAATGATGGTATACATACAAAATTCATGATAAATAACTTTCACATAGACACAAATCACACGACCTAATTTCATAGTGATCGGTCCATAATTGGATTTTTAATCCAGTTATTGAACAAAAAAAGTGAAAAATTGGTTAAAAAAATTTAAAAATGGGCATTTTTGCGATTTTTAAGGCACTGGGTGCACCTTTTTCGGGTAGGTATGTTCCGTACTTTTTTTCTAGTATTCAATATCTACAACTTTGCTTCAGCCACAAAAGAGATATTCCGTACGGTATACGAGATATAACCGTGCTAAAATATAGAAAAAGTGATAAAAATCCACCTTGAGGAAAAAAAATTCGTATGGTCATTAAATTATTACGGCAGCCAACTTGACAAAACTAATGATGCAGAAGTTCTTAGTTTTGGGGCTACTTTCACGTGCAATTGTCAGAATTGAGTCCCAAAATCATGTGTTGTACTGTGTTATTTTTTTTAATAGATTTCATATGGAAATTTCTTAATCATTCACCCAATATGAAAGAGTAAACATTGTTTATCACGGACCGAAAATCAAAAATTTGGCTTTACACTGTTACCCTAAGGCTTTTCTTTAGGTTTCGTGAAAATTTCATCATAATCGGTCCGGCCATTTTTGTGTCCATACGGAACATACACACACACATTAATTTTTATGAAATATAGGGCATTAGCGGTATAATGTAAAAATTTGACAGACCGAATATCAAAAATATAACTATACAGTGTTACCCGCTGGGCTATTTTGAAGATTCCCTAAAAATTTCATTAAAATCGGTGCAGTTTTTTTTATATATATAGATGACATTAGCGGTATAATGTAAAAATTTGATTACGGCACGCCCCTCCTCCCACTTATTTCATTAAAATCGGTCCAGCCGTTTTTGAGTTCATTCGGAACATACACTCATACAAACATGCATTTTTATATATATAGACGATTGCAAGTGTTTATCAAATCATGGAATTAACTTAAACTTTACTTAAAGTTAGCACTAACTATAGGTCTTAATATTTATAATCTTAACTGAAATATTGTATTGTTGTAGTTAAATAAAACCACAAAATTCATTTTGGTTAAAATTTTAATTCATTATTTTAAAATTATGGCCTATATATAGTTGTTAATGAGGATTAAACACTTTTCAACTTATTATATGTATTTTTCAATAAACCAAAGTATTTCAAACGTAAATAAGTTAAATAAAAAATGTTAATTAATTGTGTGAACAATTTATTATTCTAATTTAGAGAAATTCCATGTGGTTAGAGTGTTAATGTTAATTATTTTCAAAATTGTCAAATTAATTATGTTCATATTAAAAGTCACTATATCATTAAACATGTTTTGGCATTTGGTGACATGTACGAGAGACATGTTGTACTAAATCAAATCGTGTCAACAAATAGTTTTGCAAATTTACATATAAATTCAATTCAATACCCAATAGAAAATGTTTACTTTTTGGGTGAGAGTATTTCAATCGTCATTGTTGTCATTTCATGATGCTCAGTCCTAATAAAACCAGTTGAGAAAGATATAACTAAGTCCATAGGGAATAAATACTGAAGACTTTACTGAAATCGGGAAAACTTAACTTATCCACCACGGTAAAATATTTCAATATGTTATTATTTTATAAAAAGCTATAGAATTATTCACCCTAACCATGAAAGAAATTTTAAAGTTAATTTTTGTTAAAGTCGACTTTATTTTAAAATAGTACTTTTGTTTTTTTTTCGTAGCATAAGAAATATTTTAAAGAAGCTTTCAAAACTTCTTTCTTCATTGAATGTAAATAAAAAATATAAATTTCGAAAAATTAAAAAAAAAAACAAAATGTACATAAAAATTCAAAACAAAAAGCTAACAAAAAAAATAAAACAACATTTTAAATTATATTTAAAATTTGTTTTATGGTACGAAATTTAAAATAATAGTCATCTTTATGGACTTAAAATCGACTCTAAAGCTTTTGTTGTTAGGCTGATAGATTTTTAAAAAGTAAAATTAAAAATTAACCATTTTATGCATTCAGGTCAACAATTTTTTTATTCATATTTGTTTCTGTGGCACAATAAATGGTTTTCTAAAGTTTCATCAAAATCCGAAAATAATTACACAAAATTTTACTGTATTTTAATAAAAAAAATCCGAAATATTAAAACTTTACTTGATTTCGGAATATATTTCCTATGGATTAATAATATATTTGGGGTATTCACACGGTCTGCTATTAGTCATATTGTCATAATGTCCTAATATATTATAATAGTTGTTGTTGAGTTTTAAACAAAAAAACTATTATTTTATGACAAAACAATAATAGTCTTATTAGTTTAGAACTGGCACAATAAATGGTTTTCTAAAGTTCCATCAAAATCCGAAAATACCGGTTTTTTTTGCTAAGGTCGGTTTCGGTTTTTTTGAAAAGCTTAAATTTCGAATATCAAAGAAACCGGGTTTTTCTTCTCGAATAGCCGGTTTTTTTTAAAAGTGAGTTTTTATGAGTTTTAGTGTATTAAAAATTTTAAAAATCCAAAAAAAATAAAACAAATATTTCAACTATTTTAGAAGACTTTTTATATTTAGAAAATGTCACTAGTGATCTGGAAAGCCTGAAAACTTACTCAAAGCTTTGTTTTCTATATGTCCTACAAATACACCAAGTAAAAGATAATTTTCAATGTCTAGTTTTATAAAAACAAAAAAAAAATCGATACACTCCAAAGCATTTAAACTGTGTTTTACTTATTCCTAAGAGATTATTTTACCTTCATAAGGTCTTCAAATTTACTGACGTTAACGATCTTCGGGTCAAATTTGACCCAAATAGAAAATAGATTTTTGTTTTTAAAAAATCTAACATAGTTGTTGACATTTGAAATTAAATTAAAGTTATTAAAAAAGTAGTAGAAATACTACCTTTTTAAAAAAGGAGTAGAAATATTACTTTCTTAAAAAAAGGAGTATAAATACTAATTTTTTTTAAAAAAAGGAGTAGAAATACTACTTTTTTAAAAAAACGGAGTAGAAATACTACTTTTTTAAAAAAAGGAGTACGTTTTCAATTTCAAAATGGGTAACATTTTACCCGAAGACGTTATAAAGGATAAGAAAAACAGTAGTTCCGCAAGTATGATGAAGATATATATTATACTACCAAAGAAAAAATTAAACTTAATTGTGCGTAACAAAATACTTAAGTCCAAACTAGTTTATAGATATTTTTTTGCCAATTTGTTTTTCTAAAAACCTAATATAGTTGTTGTTGACATTTGAAATGAAATAAAATTCATAAAATATCAAAAATATCAATCACTCACTTTTAGAAAAAATTAAATGTTAATTTCAAAATGGGTCAAATTTGAACCGAAGAACTTGTGAAGGATAAAAGAAATAATCAAAATTGTTTTAATCACTATTATTTTAATAAATAAAACTTTTTTTCTTCATATTTCTAGGCGTTTTTATATTTTTCCAAAAAACGGGTTAACCGGTTACCATAAAAAACCGAAACCGAAACCAGTTTATATTAAATTACAATTTTTCGAAGAAACCGAAAACCGGTTTCTAAAAAATGTCCAAGAATCGATCACCCTAGCTGTATTATTTCACTTTAGAAAAATAATTCAATAAATCCGAAAAATAATATTTAGCAATATTTTGGTAGCGAAATTGACATAAAATTGTCCCCTTATACATAAATACATTTCTAAAATTCAGAGCCGATGTGTCAGTCGAATGTTAAATCCGATTTGAAATTCCCTTAAAATAATTTTCCACCCTTTTTCTGTAAATATACATATATATATGTATTTAAAATGTTTGCTCTAATATTATATACGAGTACATTAAATGAACCTTGCTAAACCAATCAATACTTCAACTTTAACTGTCTTAAAAGTTTTATTCCTTTTATTGTGGTGGGCATTTACGAGAGTAAGTATGTATTTTACTTTATATAGGAACAATACGAGTGTAAACTTTTTCTTTCTGATGGGTTTCTTAAAACAACAAAAAGAGTCAGTAACAAACAGTATTAAAAATAATAATAACAACAACATCAGCGGCAGCAATAGCAACATAATGTGCCACAAAGTAAGTAAATCATTAATCAAAGTTGTGCAGCAAGTGAACTTCCTTTGCCGCTTGACAGTCGCAACTGATTGCAAGAGTTTGTATTGGGATTTTGTATTAAAGTTGTTGTTTTTGTTCTTGTTGTTTTGTTTTGTTTGTTGTTCTTCTTCGTTTTTGTTTTTTTTTTGTTTAATATATATTTGATTTGGACTGAGGCCACCCCATACGATGTACAAGGCAGACATGTTGTATTTTTTTCCATTCTGCTGTTTGTCGTTTGAAATTTTTTCTGTTTTCAACATTCTTTTAGCCACATTTCATGAAAAGTAACATTAACTGTCATGTCAATCATTTGACTGACTGACCAATGTTGTTTTTGTAGTTTGTTTTTTATTCGATATTTCTTTTCAATGTTTTTATTACAAAACAAAAAAAATCTAATTTTTTCGTCGATTTTCTAGGAGAAGGGAAACCTAAACATTTAGGGCTTAATTTTAATACATTTCATTCATTCAATCAATTCAGTTCGTCAATAGGTATTGAAAACTTGTGTAAATCTTTAAATGACATTTTTATTATAACAATAAATCCAAAAGCAAAGGATTCCTTACTAAGCGAATGGAATAATTAAAATGTTTCTATTTACTTAATTGTATTGTATAAAATGCTTAAATTTAACTTTTTATTAAAGTAATTAGTCTTGTGTATCACATGTGTTGTTGCTCTGTTTGGAGAAGAGACACATCTAATAACTTACAACTACTTTGTCAATGAAAAACACATCAGGCAAATGAATTTCATTCAAAAAGTAATTAAGACCTTTTTACAAATAAAAAACTTACTTAAATAGTAATTAAACAATATGCCCGACAACTGTAAGTTTAACTGTAAGTCAGTATTTGTTAAATAGTTTGTTTATTTTAATTTAATATTTAGTATTAGTAATTTAAATCAAGTTCTTTTCAACTTCAAGACTTTACGTTTTCATTGAACAACTGTAATACGTTAGCTTAGTGTGCAAAGTGTCCTTTTTCCAAATTTTACAGGATACATAAACAATGTTCTAAGTACTGTTTGGTACTTAGAACATTTTCTTTTACTAATTTCGAATTTTTTAATGGCCTTAACACATTTAAAATCTACTCTCAGGATGCAAAGTTATTGATATCAGTCGCCAAGATGATAATAAATATCAAAATTATTCAATTCAAGTTGGTCGATACTATATACTATATATATATAACGTAGATATACTTATTTTCATTTGATCGAGATAATACATTTTCGTCAACATGAGATTTCAAAATCGTTCAAATTAAATAAAAATCAAATTGGCTAAAATATAAAAAATATATTAGCAGTCATATCCACATATTTATGTATTCAGTGGGAGGGAGATAGACATAAATTAGTCAATGACTTCACGTCGACTCTAAATCATTCTAAGAGTCAAGTACTTTCTAAAACTAATACGCACATTTTCAATTCAGATATTGAACGACTTCTATTGGAAAAGAGAAAACGCAGAAGAGATAGATAACTTGCTGCAAAACAGAGACTGTCTGCTGCTAGTAAACAGCTAAAAGAGAGATGATAGCAGAAATAGTAATTACATTCAATGTTTGTCAAATACCAAACACACAAATCTTTCCCTTTGGAAGAAAATAAGAATTATCAGGCCACTGGTAGAGCCTCAAAGGCCTTTAATAAAAGCTGACGGAACTATGGCGCGCCGCTCCTACAGTCTTATAACCGGATGACATAAATAACGTTATCAAGAAGAATTCTAAAAAACTTAAATGAGTTAAATATTATTCCAGTTTATCTAGGTCTACCAAACTAAATATTTGCTGCCTATCGGACTTTTTAATTATAGTTAATTACAAACATGCTACGTTCACGCTATGTTTATGAGGTTAAGAAATATCAGGATATTTGTTGTCTGTAAAGAACGTGCTGATTGTCTGGCCAACAGGGGAGCCCGACGCTCGTTCTTTGGCTTCCCACTAGGACACTATGGAAGTTCTTGGGTTGACTCGGAATTTGCCCGATTTTGGGGTAATTTACCTGGACTTAGACAGTCCCAACAGTTCCTTACTCTAACGTCGATTTTAATCATTGCTATCGTTCGGAAATGGGGAAAGATCCTACGGGTCGCAGTGCGCTAAAGAGGGGAAATCGTCCCGTGTTACACATGAAAATTATATACCTCAATCCGATTATGTTATATCTCATGGTATAGATAGGATACTTACTTGGTGTCATCATATATAACCAAGACACTTCACATGAAGTTGAAGCCTCTAGCCTTCGCTGGTTGATCAGTGACCAATCAAAATTAAGCCTTGACTATAAAGTTATCCTTTATAAAAGCGTTGTAAAACAAATGTGGACATATGGAATCCAACTGTGGGCAACAACGAGCAACATCAGTATTGATCTTATAAATCAAATACTTATAACGCCATGATGTGTGCACCATGGTACATAAGAAATAAGAACGTACACAGGACTTGGAAGTACCACTAGTGAAGGATGTGTTTAAGAAAGTCCATGATAAATATGTTCGTATTAAGTACAAAACTACAATGTCATCGCAACCTAATTTGAAAAAATAAATAATTTTAAAATAAAAAATAACTCGAATTAAAGATTCCTAACTGTTTTCATTAATGCCCAATAAATATTTAGTCATTTTTATACCCTTCAGCTTCGTGAGAAGGGTATATATAAGTTTGTCATTCCGTTTGTAATTTCTACATTTTTCATTTCCGACCCTATAAAGTATATACATATATTCTGGATCCTTATAGATAGCGGAGTCGATTAAGCCATGTCCGTCTGTCTGTCTGTCTGTCCGTCTGTCTGTTGAAATCAATTTTCTGAATGCCCCAGATATCTCCGGGATCCAAATCTTCAACAATTCTGTCAGACATACTTTCGAGAATTTTGCTATTTAAAATCAGCAAAATCCGTCCATAAATAACGGAGATATGAGCAAAAATCCGAGACAACCTCTGAAAATTTCATCAAAAAACACAATGTATTGCATGCTTTGACAAAAAAACAAAAAAACGTATGGTTGGATGTGCAAGCTATGCGTATTTTATTTTTTTTTGTGTTTTGTTTCTTTTGGCGTTGTTGTTGTTTTTTATACAACTAAACGTTTGTTTGGTTGTGTGTTGGTTTTTTTTACAAAAAAACAACAAAACGTATGTTTGGATGTGCGTATTTTTTTTTTTTTTTGTGTTTTGTTTCTTTTGGCGTTGTTGTTGTTTTTTATACAACTAAACTTTTGTTTGGTTGTGTGTTGGTTTTTTTGACAAAAAATCAACAAATCGTATGTTTGAATGTGCATGCTTTGCGTATTTTGTTTTTCTTTTGTGTTTTGTTTCTTTTGGCGTTGTTGTTGTTTTTTATACAATTAAACGTATGTTTGGATGTGTGTTGGTTTCATTGCCTTGCGTATTTTGTTTTTGTTTTTTCTTTTGGTGTTCTGTTTCGTTTGGCGTTGTTGTTGTTTTTTGTGTTCTTGATAAATTTAGGATGCTGTACGCTGAAAGTGGGCAATGTACATACATACATATATACTTATTATAAAAAATAATAATGCATCCACAACAAAGGTGAAGGGTATATAAGATTCTGCATAGCCGAATATAGCACTCTTACTTGTTTATTATTAAAATATAGTTTTCAATACACTATGTTTAATTATTGTTGAGTTTTATTACTAAATTTTAAATCCTCACAACTGTGACTTTTAAACTTTCAAATCGAACAAAAAAACTGTAAAATATTCAAATGATATTAAAAATTGTATGTCAATAAACTGTGATATGCAGTGATGCCAAAACGAAAATTACTGATATTTTCTTTGATAAAATAAATTATTGGACTTTTTTATGGCAACATTACATTACTGCCTGAATTAGTATAAAAAGAAACTTCAAAAATAACATACAATGTTCTAGTTCATAGTTCAAAAATTGAACTAAGTGAGCGAAGAAATTTGAATTAGTTCAATTGCACTAGTTAGTACATACTCCTGGGCAGTGTTCTTCGACGCTAGCTCGTCTATTTATACCGTGCGGCAAATTTCCAGTATGTTGGAAGGTTGCTAATGTAACGCCAATTCCTAAAAAGGGACAGGCTAGCAACCCTGAAAATTATTGCCAAATAGGATCTGTTCTGCACTTTCCAAAGTCATGGAGAGTATGGTTAACTACCATCTTGTGAAATATTTAGAGTCCAATAATTTACTCAGCGACCGGCAGTATGGCTTTCACAGAGGACGCTCTACGGGAGACTTGCTAGTCTTGCTATCGGAAAAATGGTGTCGTTCCATACACCGTTTTGGCGAAAGTAAAGTGGTGGCTCTAGATATTTCTAAAGCGTTTGATAGAGTATGGCATGGTGCACTTTTAGCAAAACTTATTGCTTTTGGTGTCGGTAATAACTTCTCTCGATTTATATCGAGCTTTCTCAGAGATCGCACTATACTAGTTGTTATATATGGAATTTTATCAAACGAGTTCAAGATCAATTCAGGGGCAAGGCTCCGTCCTTTCTCCTACTACATGTCTTATCTTTATAAACGACCTTCTACGTCAAACTTCCAACCCTATCTACTATTTTGCAGATTACAGTAACATTTGCCATTCATATGCATTTAATTATAGACCAAGCCTGTCGGAGATTGGGGCAATGAGACAAATGATATGAATGATATGCTCAAGATCTTGTGAAATCTCTGAATGGCGTTGTGGGAATAGAGTCGATTTCAATGCACGCAAGACTCAATGTTGTATGTTAACTCACAAACGCACAACAGATCATGTTGCTCCATCTGTTTTTATGGATGGTGTAACACTCGAAAAACACATATTTCGAGTGTCGAAAGAAGCAATCAAGTGCCTTGGTTTGCTAAAACGGTGTAAGAAATACTTCACTCCATCTGCTCTCCTTACTATTTACACCACTTATATCCGACCTAAAATGGAATACAACTCTCATGTGTGGGCCGGTGCTTCGAAGTCTATTTTGGAGTTACTCAACCGCGTACATGAGAGGGCGAAGATGCTTATCGATGACAGTATGGTATCCAGCTGTATTGACTTGCTGGAACAACGTCGCCATGTGGGTTGTGTTTCACTGTTCTACCGATACTACAATGTTATGTGCTCTGCTGAAATTACGCAACACACGCTCTTCGGTAGGGGCACATCAATTCGTTGTCGACTGGACAGTGTAGTGCAGAACACATTACAGGGAAAATTCTTTATTTTGCCATACTGTCCGTATGTGGAATAAGCTTCCTCCTGAAGTTTTTCCTGTCCACTTTCAATATAGGAAAATTAAAATCAAATGTCCACAAACACAACTCCCTCTATCCTACCTCCCATAACCTATTTTCCTAGTTGCAACACAATGCTTTTTTGGAAGAGGGCCTTATATAGGTGGTGTGATTTATATCTATATGAAAGTTATTTCTGTTGGACTTTATGTGGATATCAATATTTTTAAGAAATTTATGCTCGTTAAAGTGATTTTCGGAACCGGGCTTTATATGGGAGCTATGGCTAATTAAGTACCGCTCATCATACAATTTTGTGACATGATTTCCGGGAGGAAATTTGTATAGAGGCTAGGTGAAATAATGGACCGATTTCAGCCAGTTTCAATATACTTCGTCCTTGGGTTGGGTTTTATCCTCTGAAAATTTGTCAACTTTGATTTTGTTCTACTCCTTATTATTTATTTTCTTCTAAGTGTGGGTCGATATAGCAGTCGATATTGTGCCATCGATTTTTCTATAACATTTGGCTTGAGGAAAACAAATGTTTACTACGACATATCAAAACAAATCATTTCTGAAAAAGTAAAAAACTTTTAGTTGAATAAAAATAACCAAATTGTTTACCCTCGTAATAATTTCGTTCAAATAGAAGAATATGTATAATTTAAAAGTTACCCAATGTATATATGTAAGTAAATACTTAATAATAAAACAACGTTTCATTAATAAAATTATTTTTCTACACACAGGTGAACAACAATTACGCACAATGTTAATGGATGATTGTTCTCATTATATTAAGTATTCAAAATGAAATCACTTAAATTGATCAAAACAACAAACCAAAAACCTAGTTAAAAGACAATTAATTATGGACGAGTTAAGTTATAAAAAAACCAAACAATTAAAAGATACTTGTTATATTTAACACTTACACTAACAACAAAAACAACAACAAATTACTTTATTAAATTAAATTAATTGAATATATCGTCTAAACATAAAATCTTGTTATTTAAAGTTCATGTGTGTATGTATCATTTCATTGATTTTTTAAACAACATTCAACATCATTTCTTTACAACCCAAAAATGTTGCATGTCATTATAAACAACAAACTTACACACACGTCGCAGATAATTACAAGTTGACTGATAATATTCCATCTTAAATAGGAGAAACATTGAATTACAACAAAATAATGATGATGACAACATTAACAATGTTCATAGCAACTATTTATTTACCTATTTACAAAAACAATAAACAAACAATAGTTTATTATTTGTATGTAATACATCAATTTTAACCACAACAAACATTAAAAAATTGAAATAAAGTTGCAAGTCAGCAGAATGTCTGCATCAAAATTCAAACGACCTAAACTCGACCATGATTGTGTCGATGTTTTTTATTATTTTTTGTTGTTGTTTATTTCACAACAGAAGCTCCAATAGATATATGTATGTAAATAACGTGTACTTTTACTTTATATACAATCATATACATATAGTAATTTTATATAATATACATATCGTCACCTAAAAAGTAAAAGGGGCTATCATCACTTTTTTAAAAATTTACGGGAGAGACAAAAAACTTAATAAAATTAAAAGAGCTGTGGCTACAAATATGATTTACATTCTTTAATAAAGTCCTTATTTTGAAAAATAGAAATTTGTGAAGACGTGTGCGACTTGTTGCGCTGTTCCAATATTCATTAAAAACTCAATTTTTTTTGATTTTTACGCCCTTTTGCATTTCAGGTGACGATTTGTATGTATGCATATTCTAATTTTATTCACCTCATACTCATGTTAGTCAATGAAATGTATCAGATATTTGTATACGGATCGATTAAATTTGTGGTTTTAATTTAATTCTCGAGATGAATGTATGAATTTAATTTAAACTATGTTTTATATTAAATTATATTAAATTTTCCATATTACACCATGACCCCATTTGACGAATTCGAATACAGATTTGTAGCTTTTAGATTTTTAGTGAGGATATAAATGATATTTTAGTTCCATTCGTCTTCATTGTGCAGCGTACGTACAACCGTTGTACAGTGGGATAGAAAAAAAAAATAGATAAATCTGCAACTTCTTGTTTGGACAAAGGGTTTAGAAGTTACAGATTTATTTTCCTATATTTCTGTTTCTATACTACTGTGCGCTTTTGCAACATTGTATGTAATAAAATAACCGAAATAACTCTTATTTTTTTTAAAAAATAAGCAATTGATTATAGAAAAAATAACTGCAAAAAAATAACAATATAAATAACTCAATCAAATGTTGATAATCATTATAAAAGATTTTTATTTTTTCGACCTTCTATAGACTCTATAATATTCTAAATAGGTTTTATTTAAAATTCATAACAGTAAGGAAATAGAGCTCATTCGCCAAAAAATGGACAAAAAATTAGTTTATCTTATCGCAAAATTTAAATCGCAGGTACGGAAAAATTGTAAGAGGTATTGACATATTTTTTTAATATTATTATTCCCTATTATGATCTCAATAAATCCCAATGTAATGATTAAAAAATTTTGAAATTTGTTTAACAAAATTTTTAAAAATTTAACAATATTTTTTTAACGACACAGCCGTTAAAAAAATATTTGTTTTGGCCATACCTGCGAATAGGTTAACGGTATCGTACGAAGACAAAAACGTATTCACAAGTAAATACGGAAATATTATAAGTAAAAATTAGCTTTTGTTTTAATTTTTCTCGAAATATATTAATTTTTTTTCCTAAATTTCTTATTCAAGTGGCCTGAGAGTTAATGGTCTGGAGAATTTGTAATAACTTTAAAATTTTTTAACAAAATTTTGTAATTTTTATCTCATTGCAACAATAATTGCGTACATATTTCAATTATTTTGCATTCAATTGCAAAAGTATTTATGTAGTAGCAAAATTTTTTCAAAAACAGAAAAATTTGAATTTTTTCAGAATTTTGGCATTAATAAAGTTTTCGGATCTTTTTGACCCAAAGCAGATACAGGGTTAATTTCCAAAAAAAAATTTTAATGTAATATTCATTAATATAAATAAATCTATATATTTCTAGTAAACAATGCAGAAAGTTAACGAGTTTCACCTATTTATTTCATATAAATAGTAAAATTTTTAAAATTTCTGAACTTTGACCTCGACTCACGTTCAGAAATCGTTTTCCGATTTGGCTCAAATTTTCAGCACTTAACTTTTAGGCCTAGTGTCACAATATTCCACTCTGATATCTAAAAAAAATTGGCTGTCACTTTAATGTATATATGTAGTTCCATAATGACAAAGACTATTGACTTTGGTTGCTATTTCTCCTGCTATTGTCCTATCTGAAAATATTTAAGCTCTCATAAATATATTTGTTATAAAAACATCCAAATCAAATTCAGCACAAATAAGTTTTGTATAAGTCGAACTCGCATCTCACTAAGAGTTGGATATATATCAAAAGAAAGCTTAGGTCTTTTCCTTGAAGATCTTTTTGGTCGCTTAGTGGATGACTTTTTTTTTTTGCAACATCTCACTTTTTTTCAAAATGGGCCCATTTTTGCATTTTTGTCTTTTGGTCAAAAGAAAGCTTAGTGAGGTTTTGAAAATAAATATATTTTTTTGACAAAATCAAAAACTTTTTTTTCAAAATGGGCCGTTTTTTAAATATTTTTTATCAAAAGAAAACTTAATTTTATCTCTTATTTATACAGTATGTACACCACTATGATGGTTTAGGGTATAAATATTTGTAATGGCTATAGTCTATAGAATACCGAAGAATAAAATCACCGCGGTGCACCGTCAACGACGTGCGCTATAGGTCGATGATTACCAACTTCTTTGAATTGAATGATATGTAGTTTAAACAGGACATTCCACGTGGAGGTGATGTGAACTGGCCACCAAGATCTTGGGATTTGATCGCGTTAGACTTTTTCTTAAGTCTTAAAAAATAGTGGCCTCAAGCCAACTTAACTCATGACATCGTTCAAATTCAACCTAATTTATGCGTCATTCACTTCTAGGGTGGCGGACATTTGCACGATGTTATATTCCATACATAATGGCATCGATGATATCTCACACACACTTTGTTTTATTTAAATTTAAAAAGCGCTTAATGAAAGTCTCTTTAGAAGCAGTGTATTACTTCCATTCATTTCTATTGCATCCGAATTAAAATTTTGGCTGGGACATTATTAATATACATATATTTTCACTTCTTAGGGAACTAATACAGATACTGTTTAAACATTGTTAAATCCACGTAATATAAGAACTGGGTGTAAATATCTTAAAATCCATAAACGATCGATTTTCATCACCTTCAAATCAAATGAAATAAAAATAAACTTTACTTTTATTTATTTGTTTCATTTGAAGCGAGAAAAAACTAAAACTAAGTGCTGAAATATACAAGAGTACCTACAACAATACAAAAATATTGCAAAGTAAAATAAACAAATAATTCACGTTTTTATTATTTCTCTAATTTTGTTCGTGTATTTATGTTGAAAACTGATTCTCAGATCAATGTGTGCTGCTGCTAAGTATATTATTTATGTTATGTATGTTTAACGTTCATCTGGGTATTGAAAAGAGGCGGTGCCATGTCAAATACGATGACGTTTCAAAATATTCATGCGCCATGCGAGATAATTGAAAAGAGATGGCGGTATGTATAACTGTTTCGGTCGTAAGTGTGTGTTCTATTACAATTTAAGATGCTGGATGTGAATAGCAAAACAGTCATGTTCAAATATAATAATACACAATGTATATTTTTTTCAACATTCTGATTATTTTCAATTCAGTGATAGCACTCACACCTGTTAATAACTATTATTTACTAGACCCTGGATTAATTTTTGCCTTTTTAGTTCCATTTGACGATACTCTTATTTATTCTGAACATTATACATTTTATAAGAGTTAATAAGATTTGCCTAGTTGAGACTTTTCTGACACAAAATATTGCCAACATAGTTTGTACAATATGTTGTAAATATTCTAAAACTATAATTTTTGCATCTATTTTAACACAAAAATACAAAAATTATTTCGTTAACAAAGCTTTTTAAAAAGTGGTACCTTTCTAAACCTTTGATAAAATTGAGGGTGAAGGCCAAGAACACGCTATACGCTTAGCTAATTAAAATAAGTGTTAAGGCAGAAAAAAGCCATAATTTATACCAGAAAAGAAAACCTACCTACTCAGTATTGAACAAAAAGCATCGATACTTACTTTTATCGGCCAATTCCTTCATATGATTAGATCCAGTGGAAAACAAAAGTAAATTCAAATGTACATAATTCTAAGTACGTGTTGAACTTTGTATATATATACTCGTATACATTAGAGTGTCCCTTAGAATTAAATTTTTTGAAATGTTGAAACGGTAAACCCGCTAAAAACTTTCGTAATGACCTATAAAATCACCAAAAAAATGTTTAACTTGTTCTTTCTATTTAGTTTAGAGGTGCATTTACAAGGGGAAAAAATGCATTTTTTTCAGTTTTTTTAAATGTTTGCCATTAAATAATTACTTTTGCAATGTAATTTAAAAGAATCGAAATGTGTATGTAATTGTCGTTCTAATAAGATATAAAAGACAAAAATTGGTTAAAAATTTTTAAAGTTATTAAAAAATCGCCAGGCCATTAATGTGTCTCAGGCTACTAGAACATGAAATGTAGGAATAAAATTAACATATTTTGAGAAATATTAAAACAAAAGTTTATTCTTACTTAAAATATATTCATATTTACTTGTATATGAGTTTTTATCTTCATAGGACCTATTCGCAGGTGTAACCAACAAAAAAATTTAAATTTTTTAAACATTTTTTTAAACAAATTTCAGAATTTTTTGATCATAACAAGGGGATTTATTTACAACATTATAGGGAATAAAACTGTGATAAAAGTATGTCAATACATACTATAGTTTTTCCGTAACTGCGATATAAATTTTGTGACTTTCTAGAAAAACCAATTTTTTTTTTTAAATTTTTAATTTTAAGTAAAATCTGTTCAGAATATTATAGTCCAGGTAATTTTAAATATAGTCTGTAAGTTATCAAAAAATCGGAAAACGTTAACCCTTAAATCGTGAAGGTCAAAGGTCAAATTTTTCAATATTTGGAATTTCTAATGGAAAGATAGCGAAATGTTATATATTTTTTGACCGATTTTGATGAAACTTAAGAAAAATATAACATGAAGTCTAGTATTTACAATAACTGTACAAAAATGGAAATTAATCCTTAATATCACTTGGGGTCCAAATGACCCTGAACTTTTAAAATCACGAAAAACACAGTCATTTGGCCCCAAGTTAGGGGTTAATTTCCATTTTTGTGCTGTTAATAAAGCTAATTTTTACTTAAAATATATCCATAATTACTTGTAAATGTATGACCAAACAAATTTTTTAACGGAAGTCTCAAAAATCCAATTTAAAATTTTTAAAAATTTTGTTAAACAAATTTTCGAATTTGTTGATCATCGCATTGGGATTTATTGAGAACATAATAGGAAATAAAAATATGAAAAAAGTATGATAATAACTCCTATAGTTTTTCGGTACCTGCAGTTTAAATTTTGCAATTTTCGAGAAAAACTAATTTGAAAAACTAAAAAAATTAGCCCAAATTCTTTACTGCTATGAATTGTAGGTAAAGCCTTTTTAGAATACTAATTTTAAATGTAGTCTGAAAGTTTTACAAAAATCGGAAAATCTTAACCCTAAAATCGTGAAGGTCAAAGGTCAAATTTTTCAATATTTAGAATTTCTTATGGAAATATAGTGAAATGTTTTTTGGACCGATTTTCATGAAACTTAAAAAAATATAACATAAAGTATAGTATTTACAATAACAGCACAAAAATTAAAATCAACCCTTAATAGCACATGGGATTAAAATTACCCTCAACTTTTAAGGACGTCTTGTCATACTTTTTTCATATTTTCATTCCCTATTATATTCTCAACAAATTCCAACGTGAAAATTAATATGTTTGTAGAAAAAACCATCTATCTTTAAAAAATCTGCAAATAATGCAAAATGTTAAAAATAAATTATAGAGTAATTCAGTACTTGAAATGCAGAATTTATTAGCGGCTCTATTCCTCATAAAAAAGCGAAATAAAGAGTTATTTTGCTCTCCTGAAAGCTTGTTTTTTCTATGAAAAAGCTTGAATTCCAACTAAATCCAACTTATGAAATAGTGGCCTCATATTTAAGTGTAACACTGTAAAATTGTAATAGATTAAAGCTAGTGAGTATTCATAATGGGGTGTGTTTTAAACACAAGCTGTCTCACTTCATTATTGCAGACATCTTGCTCTAACAACTGCTCAACGCTATTGCGGATATGAAACGATAAACATGGTGGCAAACCATTGTGTAGTATTTGGTGGTGCATGCAATCAGAAATTAATGGTAGTGACAGGAAGACGACACGAAGTCATGGCTTCTCAAATCCATACAACTAGTCCAAACACACACATATTCACACTCTCTTAACCAAATATTGCAGGGTGATACTGTGCGTGTGGGCTGGTCCAACTAAACACAATCACACACACACTATAGACTTAATACATACTCGTACATGATGAGTTGGGCTACCTAAATACGTACAATGGACGGACGGACAGACAGAGGTATGAGCAAACTAATGGATGGTTGGATGTTGTTTAAATGTTTGTTATTGAAAACCAGTAAATCAAGTTTGAAAATGAACAAAAACGAAGAAAAAATATTGTATTTTGAAGAGAAGAAAATTGCAGAACTGAACGAACAAACAAACAGACGTAATGGAAACAAATCAATGAAGTTTTGTTGGGTTTCGTTTGCTGCAGCACCAGTATGTATGTACTTTGGACAGTGAGCGAGCGAGCAAATGAATGAGCGAGTGATAGACAGACAAGCGAACGAACGGTTGGATAAACTGAGTATCTTTGCGAAAGAACGTCTCGTCACGAACGGTACGGACGGATTGTTTTTGTGAATTTGTAAGCGATAGCGTGTGTTTCAGTGTGTCTGTCTTATTGTAACGTCTCTTGCCGTATGAGTAGAGTGTTGTAAGCTTAGATACATTCTAGGCCAAGTTAATTCTTCACATTTTGTTTTTCGCTCCAAACCCGCGGAAAGTTTTATTGTCTTGTCGTGCCCCAAGAATGAGTATCATCTTCAATGGATGATACAAAAGAATTTCAAAATAATTTTTTTTAGTTGTTTAAAAAATTCTTGAAAACAAAATTTAATTTAATTAAACAAAAATTTGTTAAAAAAAAAATATTTCTAAAAAAAAAAAATACCAAAACCACAACAAAATACCTCCTGCCGTGCTAGTGTTTAATTAACAAAATAAAAGATTTAAAAAATCAAAATACAGAAAATAAAAGAAAGAAAAAAATTAAAAGTTTCGTTAATTCAAGGTTATTGAAATATACAAAGGAAAAAGAAAAATTAACAAAAAAAATATATTGTTCTCATTGTAAACAAAAAAATTAAATTAAAAAAATAATAACAAAAGTTATAAAGAGAAAAAGAAAACCAGTGTGATAAAACAAAAAGAAATACATACATACATTGTAAAACAAAAATTATAACAGAATTCCGATAGAAACCTGTACAAATATGAGCTCATTCCTAATGGGTTATCATCCACATGCACCCCATCATGTTCAAAGTTCCATGGGCATGAACAATGGATTGGATCCGAAATTTCCACCCGTTGCCGATGATTATCATCAGTACAACAGCCACTATTCGATGACTGCCTCCACGGGTCATATGGTACCAGGAAGTGGCGCTGGTGGAATGCCCTCACATCCCCATGCCACCCATCCCGCGGATATGGTCAGTGATTATATGGCAGCGGCAGCTCATCATCATTCCGCCACCAGCCACCATCATCCGCATTCCCATGCTCATACGAATAGTGCACTGTCGGGTCACCACCAAACGTCCAGTTACACCAATTATGCCTCAACTACACCCACCCATCATCATCACCATGCCCACCATCAGAATCTCGGTTACTATAATCATCATGCCGCTGCGGCGGCTGCAGCAGCCGCTGTACATCATACACCGGATTATCTGTCGGCGGGTCCAGCGTTACACAACGATCCGTCGGTAACCTCACTTGGCACAACTAATACTTATGCTCCAGCGTTAACATCGCCGAATGGCAGTGGCAATCCCATCGCCACCAATGGATATTACGGTGGTTACTATGGTACAAATGGCAGTGTGGGTAGCACACACTCTCAGGGTCATTCACCTCACTCCCAAATGATGGATATGCCACTGCAGTGTTCCTCCACAGAACCACCAACGAACACGGCACTGGGTTTGCAAGAGTTAGGTAAGATCACAACAAACCTAAATCATTTTGTTCCTATTAATCCATTCGAATTGGTTAAAAACTGGGAAGTACTGGATTTTCAAGTATTTAAGACAGAACTTTTCAAGTCTTTAAGAGAGATAAATGGACTTTTTCCATTTGTGGAAATTTGGAGTATCTAAAATATCATAAATACAACAAACCTATTTGTTATTATTTAAACCTTTATTCGAAGCTTGATAATTATTACAAAATTTTAATTAAAAGAAGAATTAAAATATTTTTGAAATCGCTTTATTTCTCAAATATGTATATAAAACTTAGGTTTATAGTATGAGCAGTATTACCAATATGCTGGTACTATACTATTGTGAGGTACACAAAATTTGTAATCATCTCTGAACCCCACACCGTCCAACCTAACTACATTTTTGAAAATAATTGCTAATATTGAAATGGTAAATATGTACCTATGTATTTAGTCTATATTAGGAATTATAAAGCTTCTCCATAAATTAAATTCAATCTATTAAAAGCATTAGAGTATAAAGGTGTAATTATTCTTACACGGTGATGTCATTGGTGGAAGTACTACAATCGCTATCAAATAAGTCATTATTTTGATATCACTAAAATTATTTAAATGTGGCGGCTATAATAACTCATTGAAATGAAAGGATTCACAGAAGTCGTTATCAGTAAAAACGGAATGTTAGTTTAATCATTAGTAAATTAGCACTTATATCTAATATATAAAAATCTCGTGTCACAATGTTTGTGTTTGAACTCCTCCAAAACGGTTGAGCCGATTTTTATGAAATTTTGTATATACAGTGGTGGCCAGGAATTTAAGACAAAAATTGTTTGCTAAATTCCATGTAATTGTCAATTATTTTTTCAAATATTTCCACAAATATGTTTGCATGAGGACTGTTTTAACACACAAGTGTATTTTATTCGACTGTATCAATTCATACATATTCACCATGAACACATAAAATTTTTCTACAACTTGACCAAAAAAAATTTTTTTTAAACAAACATATTTTCTCACATTTATATCATTATAATTTTATTATTACAAAATATTCGGACCAAATTTCGTATTTTTAGTTTCATTAGTTTCGGTCATATCATGTTATTAACAGCGGATGTTCGCTGAGGTGGGTCAACATATTTCCACATATCTTTGTTCATATATGTTTTACCGATTTTTCCAAACATTTTTCAGAAACTAGAAACATTAATAATAAATTTCATACCCTTAGAGGTCCTTTTATTTTGGCTCTATCGCACTTAAAATTCAGTTGATGAAAAAAATTCAAGTATTTGTCTTAAATTGGTGGCCACCACTGTATATTTGGGAGCTATGATGGGTCGTAAAGTACATTTCATACCGCTTAGTCATTAGGGCGTCCCTATCCAGAATTTGTTTTTCGCATTTTTTTATTTGGCATTAAAAAAACCTATAACCCCAAATTTTCATGAACCGTCATCCACCCATTTTTTAGTCGAAATTTTAGTAGTTGGTATGTAGTAGTTGGTAGTTATGAAATTTTGTATATATTTTTGGTAGGTACGAGAATATGTCGTAAAGTATATACCGCTAGATCATTAGAATGTCCCTATCAACCCATTTTTTAAAATATTTTTCGCCAAAAAATTTTGTTTGTATATCTCTTCATTTGGCATTAAAAATATCTATATGCCAAATTCACTTAGAGTACATTCGTCATTTTTTATTTAACAACCATAATATTCACTGGAAATAATTTGTATGGCAGAACAACGTTTGCCGGGTCAGCTAGTATCATATAATTAAGAAGTCATTATTATACCACTTTAAGGTAATGCTGCAAGAATGTAGCAATCTTTGGAATAACGGCCTCTGTGAGATTTGTCTATCAATAGGTTGTTTAAACATTATCTTGTAACCATAGTGATACTAAAGTAATGACATACTGATAAGCGGTTGTGGTAAGTACATGCCTCCATTGACATCAGCGTGTTAAAATATAGTTTTCTGTTATTTACGCTAATTTCTTTTAAAATTAGCTTTGCGCAATTCCATGTATGCGTCTCATAGTAAGCCATTTTTCATGAAAACAATGAAGAATAAATCTTCAAAAAAAAAGAAGAGGAATGTGGGAGACTTTATTCCATAAATGATCTTGTTCGAAATGTTAATTTTTTCTTGACTCTGGCATTTAAATCAGGCTGAATTTGACCGATAGCATGGCTTGGCTTTAAGAGCCCTTGTGGTTTGTGGCTTATTCGCATAGTCATGCGACTTAAAAAAATTCCCCCAAGAAAAAATATAACGGGATAAAATCGCACTCTAGGTGGCCAGTTAACAATTCCTCCACATGAGATGACCATGACCTCAAATCGCTCGTGCAGAATGTCCAATGTGACATGAGCTGTATTGCACGTAGCGACGTCCTATACTGCTCGCCGTTGACGTTATTGGTCAAACCAACGTTGTTCTCAATGAAGACGCCTTTAACCTAAAATCCACTATAAACTGTAACTTTTTCGGGATACATTGGCTATAGTCCCTAATTTTACAATTTTGTTTGTTGACGTACTTATTTAATGAATAATATTCACACATAAATGGGAGAAGCGCGCCCGAGCAGAACACCCATTTTAATAAAACAATTTTATCTGCTGAACTCTATATCATTAAATGATGATTTCCGAAGATGCAGCTTCGGTAGTCCCTATTGGAAGGAGCTCTATTTGAAATTAATGATAGTATTTCTGTTGGATGAACCAAGCATATAATTACACAGAGAAAACAGATTCGTGATAGCAACCGAATTTGTTGCCAATCGAATGATTCCACCTTAGTGATCGATTTTTACAGTTGTGGCTACAGAATTTTGGAAAGTGTAACAAAAGTTTGGTTGCTTCAACCGAAATTCTTCTTTATCAACTGACTTTCTGTTGATAGAACTGAAAAATTCGATGTGTGCAACCGAATCATTCGATTGGCAACAAATTCGGTTGCTATCACGAATCTGTTTTCTCTGTGTAGTAGTTGAATGAATACATTAATCAATTTTCGAATTGGCTTATCAAGTTACTGTACTCAGAAGTCCTTCAATTTAATTTTGTATTAACAAGAACATATCCCTATGAAGATCGAATCTGACACAAAAATAATTATGTGACTGGAAGAACCAGTCAGAGATGTACATGAGTTGATTCGCTTTTTTCTATATGAATGAAATCACTGCTTTTGTAGTGTTTTCAATCATCAACATGTGCTAATAATAATGCTTGCGCACTCACAATTGATTGCCATTTTCTCAATCAGTTTTTAAATGTTGTTAGCAATAACAACTCAAAAATGATTACTGTATATCTGTATATTGCATATGATATATTACTGATTCAAAAAAGCTCGATGATAATACATAATACAAAATCAGTGCATTAATTTCTTTTAAATAAGCTTTCGCGCGTGGTTGAAGAAATAAATTTCGTCTTATTTTGATACAATGAACTCCGAAATAATAAAAAATATTGAAAATGGCGTTTTCCGTATTATAAAAATTATAAATATGCGTGAAAAATCCTCCTTATATGAGGAAAGTGTATATTTACTCTGCGTATATTCAAAACACTCATATTGATTCGCTGCTTTTGTGAATGGTAAGTGTTTACAGAATATGCAAGCAATTACATGCATTTTGTAACAAAACACTTGCTGTAATGAATCATGCAATAACAGTATTCGTTTAGTTTATGTATAGTTATCACTATCAGGGGCCAAATTACCGCATTCCTTATCGAAATTATGATAACATGTACTAAGTTTCTTGCTCGATATCGAATGACATAATCTCAAATAAGAAAATTACGATAAATTTTATTCGATAACGAATGCGGTAATTCGGCCCCAGTATTCATTTTTGCAAAATAATAAATATGTCATTTGAATGGTATTCATGCACATCTCTGGTAGCCAACGATTCTAGTTCAAACACTTTATATGAAAAGGGAGGTACTCAATTTACACCTTTCAGCTATTCTGTGCCATGTCAGTGAACTTTTTTTGTTTTGGATATTATTTATATTCAAATACATTGATAAATGTTAAACTTTTTGTTACGATTGGACAGTTAATGTGGAATTACTTCTCTTCACAAGTCATGGATCAAAACAATTGACACACATTTTCTGCAGGGATAAAGTACGATAACATTTTTTATTTCTCGTAAGAATAACACCTTACTTCTTTATTTAGTTGGAGATATTAGATTTTTGTAACATACCATGCCGAAAAACGTTCCTAATTTCTCGGACTATTTCCATACCCAGGAAATATTAAAAAAAACTGTTCATTCCTAGGGATTTTAAGACTTAATTAACCCAAAATTCGGTAATATTTTTCAAATACAATAATTCGTCAAAATTCAATAATGTACATACATATTTGCCCAATTCACAATTGATGTCGTAGTGTTGTAGCGTACATCTTAAGTCGAGATAAGAAAATATCTTAGTTTTTTATAATAAAACTAGCTGTTCAAAACGCTCCGTTTACACTAATCTGCTTCTTCTTGCTAATATTAGTTTCTGAGATATTATAAAAAAACAAATCGACTTATTTGGAGTTGTTAATTTGTTTTTCACAAAACAACTTAATTCGCAAAAGCTGTTGAATTTATCGATAATTATTTTATTATTTATCCTTTGTATAATTCTTTGAGACAAATAGTAAAGTTCTTCAAGGAGAAATAATAAAATATTGATCGATAAATTCAACAGTTTTTGTGCTCTCCTGAAAAATTTGAAAATTCCACTTAAGTTGTTTTGTCAAAAGTTCACCGAAATGTTTCATAGATTATGGAAAAATAAAGCTGAAGGCAAATATCTAAAGAGACCCCCGTTTTGCTAACGTGGGCATTATTGAATTTGGTGAAGTTCGCAATTTCTTGTTACTAATGGATAGACATACAGTGGTGGCGATTATATTTTTATTATTAGAAAATATTCAGACCAAATTTCGTATTGTTAGTTCCACTTTTTTCGGCCATATCATATTATTAACAGCGAATGTTCGCTAAGGTGGGTCAACGTTTTTCCACATATCTTTGTCCATAAATGTTGTACCGATTATTCCAAACATTTTGAAGCCTCTATTAAACCTCTATTTAAAATATTTGTCCCTAAATAGCTGGCCGCCACTGTATACCAGATATGATTTATTGCTGTAGTCGTATAAAAAAGTATTAAAATACAAATTTGAAGCGGACTTCAAATAAGTTAATTCAATTTAATCCTTATTCACTAAAATCTTAATCTAGGGTTAAACAAGAAACGTATTTTATTCGGCAGTGCCGAATCTTGTATACCCACCATCAATATGTGACAATAAAATATAGACTGAGCCTCACAAAAGTTGGCAGAAAGATTTATGTTCTTACAACAATTGTTTATGTCCAATTTCATCACGTTTTTAATAATTATAACACAATTATGAATGTTCAAGTCGTTTTCTAAGGGGACCTTGTATAGCGAGCAGGGACAAATTTTGCCCGATTTTCACCATACTTTACAGTATAACTTCAGAGTACTTTGCGCATAATCAACATTTTAAATACTACTCAAAGAGTATTCCGGGCGGGACATTTTCAATACCAAATGAACCTTACCAACAGAGAGTATTTCTTTAAAATTTCAAACAGCTAGCTAGCTGCTTTCGGCTTAGAATTTCATAAGGACCCAGAATATATTTTGCACATTAACTTTCTTAACTGATCTGACTATAACTTCAGTATAGAATCCGTACCTAACTTTGACAAGTTGTGAATGCATTTGTTACCTCTAAAGTTTTGTAATTAAGTGTTTTTTTACAAATTTAACAATAGTACATTTTTGAAAACATTTGTTTATTCCTCAAAAAACAGATATTCAATGATAACATATAATGAAACTCATAATATTAAGAAACATCAATTGCATTGTTGACCGATTAAAAATTATTAATTAGACATCTGTTTTTATGTATTTTGAAATTTAAATACCACAAGTTACGGACCGTTACCAATGAATGTAGGACATATCACGTAATTGGTGTATGTTTTAAGAAATAGACAATTTATCGACGAATTTTGAAGATTTCTGAAACTAAGATAATTTAAATGGTGTCAATTGACCGGCTCCTATCACAATGCCATGTTAAAGTGACTTGCCTCTTGTTATAAACTAAAATCGCTCCCTGCCACCCATTAAGTTTTATGTTAGTGATAACTATTATTAATTAATAAAATTGTTAAAGAACACCCTCGTAAATAATAAACAACTATTTCTTAAATTATAGGATTAAAATTAGAAAAACGTATTGAAGAGGCTGTACCTGCGGGGCAGCAATTACAGGAACTGGGCATGAGGCTGCGCTGTGATGATGAAGGTTCGGAAAATGTGAGTTAAATAAACAAATTTTATATAATATTCAAGTAAAATTAAATAAAATTATTCATATTTATAGGATGATATGCTGGAAGAAGATCGTCTAATGTTAGATCGATCGCCAGATGAACTGGGATCAACTGGTTTAGATGATGATATTTTGGATTCGGATACTGATGATGATATGATGGTTGAAACAACAGATGGCGAAAGAATTATATATCCATGGATGAAGAAAATACATGTAGCTGGTGTTGGTAAGTCTTTAATATATTAAGTTGTTTTAAAGTGTTCATTAAGTGAATGCACATACTAAAGGGAACTAAACTCAAATCAAGTGACAAAAACAAAAAAACTACAGTTTTATTTTTGTTCCTAACAAATCATTAATCAAATTAAAGAAATTATGTACAAAAATATGGAACTGAAAAGAAAACAAGTAAGAAAGTATGGTCGGTCAAGCCCGACCATATAATACCCTACACCAAGTAAATGAGTAAAAATATTTTGATTTTAAAATATCAATAATTTATATTCGTGAGTGATTTTCGGATGTGGACCTTATATGGGAGCTATGACCAATTATGGACCGATCACCATAAAATTAGGTGGTGTGATTTATGTCTATATTAATGTTAAGTATGTTGAATTTTGTGTGTCTACCAACATTTTTAAGCGATTTATGCACGTTAAAGTGATTTTCGGAAGCGGGTCTATATGGGAGCTATGACTAATTATGGACCGATCGTAACAAAATTTGGTGACATGAATTTTGTATATATAAAACTTATTTGAAGCGAAATTTGTGTAGTTACATAGATAAATTAAACATTTATGACCGATAAAGTCCAATTTCGAGGTGACATTTGTATGGGGGCTAGGTGAAATAATGGACCGATTTCAGCCAGTTTCAATAGGCTTGGTCCTTGAGCCGAAAAAATAATATGTACCAAATTTCATCGAAATATCTTTAAAATTGCGACCTGTACTCTGCGCACAAGGTTTACATGGACAGCCAGCCAGCCAGCCAGCCAACCAGACGGACGGACGGACGGACGGACATCGTTTAATCGACTCAGAAAGTGATTCTAAGTCGATCGGTATACTTTAAGGTGGGTGTTAGACTAATATTTTTGGGCGTTACAAACATCTGCACAAACGCATTATACCCTCCCCACTATGGTGGTGTAGGGTATAAATATGTATAAACATGTGTTAAAATTCTCTTAAAGAACATATCAGTGCGTAAGTGTATGCTTCAACGTATGTACTTCAAATAAACAAAAAGAAATATAATCATGTCATAAATGTCTGTCTCTATTAATGAAAACACAACTCAATCACTACAATTCATTTAAAAATTCTCAAAAACCATAATTATGACAGTATTTAACACCTAAGTAGAAATGTACAATTCCCAAAAGTACTCAGGGATAATTGAACACTTTTTCCATTCAATTTTGTCTTAAATTTGAGTTCCACTACTAATTGTTGGTAGCAATCAATGTTTGACACACCGTATAATGGGAACAAGACACAGCGACAGTGAGACACTACGAGTACATGCATTTGACAAATAGCGACCACCACATGTCATTTGATACGAATATCAAAAACTGGCCAATATACAAATTAGATTTTCATGTTTTAGGGAGCTAAAGAAAAAAAAACTCTTTAAAAATTCCTAAAGAAAGTAGCATCATGATTAACAGCCTCATTGTTTAATCATAATATTAATAGGCAAGTCGATTTCTTTAGACCCCTTTTACGCTCACATTATATATTCAATTTGGGCAAGAAATATACCATTTTAAAGGGATTTATTCACAGAAGTGCAGAATATATATTTTATTGAAATCGGTTCAGTTTTTTAGGAGTTAAAAGCGTTTAAAGATGTTACTAACACGTATGCAAAAACGTGTACATGTGAACCTTAAGCTAAAAAGTAAACAAAGCAATGCGTGTTTGTCCAATTTGTTGTTGTAAATAAATAAGAGAAACAATTAAACAGTGTTGATTTCGCTCTGTTTTAAGTGAGAGTTGTTATAGAAAACAAAGAAGAAGACTTTAGTAATTTAAACTCGCATTAAAAAATATATTTTGAAGGTGTTTTTTGTATTTTCTAACTCCCATATACATATACAATTTTTAAATTTATTAAAGGTTTATAAAACAAAATTTTCATTCAAAATTTGTTTTATAAACCTTTGACAAATTTAAAAACTGTTTATGCATATGGGGGTAAATATGTAATTGTACATACTTAAATAGTTATTTTATAACTATACAAAGTATATAATTAATTTCGAATATCTGCTGAACTATAATTGTAAAAGTGTTTAAACTTTTACCGAATTAATTTCTTATTACTGTGCGGAGTTTAGCTGAATATATACGGAATTAGATTAGAGGGCATAGCACCCAAAATGGGAGGGGTCGGAAAAGGAGGTGAGTCACGTCCCATACAAAGTAATAATTGCAATTCTTCAAACTTTGTCCGCATAGCTCTCTTACTATTTTACACAGATTGGCTTAAAATGGTCGGGATTGCATTAGTGGTTGTGGCAGTAAATAATTAATTTTGAATATCTGGAGAACTATTTATAATTCTAAAAGAATTTAAACACTGTATCAATCAATTTATCCATTCTACGGAGGTTAGCTAAAAACGAATTTATTCCTGTTCCCTGTTCGAAGTTTAGCTAAGCTAGATATTTACATTAAAGGTTTAAAAATCGGTGCGCTCAGAGCAGTGGAGTGGTATCTCCCATACAAAATTATTATTTTATTATTATTTATTTATTATTATTTATTATTATTTATTATTATTTATTATTATTTATTATTATTTATTATTATTTATTATTATTTATTATTATTTTCGAATATCAAGTGAACTGTAATTGAGAGATTCTCAAATTATGTATGTGTTATTTTCGTATTTCCATTCATATTTTTTTAATTTTACTAGGTTAGGGGTAGCGAAGTGCACCGGGTTATGCTAGTAATAAATATTGAACAACAAAAAATCATTCAAATCTTTATCTTTATCTCATCAACAGCATTCAAATCCTCATCTTCTTTATGATTTAGAGGCGATAATCAAGTTTCTTGCACTCACTTGACTTTATAGACTGACTGACTTGACTGCTGAGTGTCTGCTTGTGTGTTTGTATGTATGACATTTGGTATGAGGAATGTGTTGCAAGTTGTATTTTGTGCGCGCCCATGATAAATGTCACAACATTAACATCAAATGACATGGCTCATCCGTCACTCGACGGTCGGCTTCATCAATGTGTGTTTTGTTGTTAAACTTGAAATTTAGATGATTTTCTTAGGTGTGCGGATGAAGAGAGTAAATGAATGGGCCACTTATTATTTTTAAATGCTCATTATCATCAGCATCATAATTACTTAGAATTAATGGAAATTTACATTGACAACTTTTCAGTTAATGTTTGGTTTTCTATTCCAACTATTTAAATGAAATTTTAATTTATGCTGAATATTTTGAGGAGTGCGGGAAGGACCATCGTGAAACTTGAAAATTTGAGTTGAATCAGATACTGTTAAATTTTATATTGTAATTCAAGACTTCTTCACCTTGCTGTCTAAATAACAAAGTGTAAAAAAACTTTTCGAAAGGTAAAAGGGAATCGTGCAATTCCAAAAAATTGGAACGAAAATCTGAAAATAATATTTTTTACAATTTTGCCCATAGGATCCACATTTCCTTCGCGGCTGAGAAAATGCTTTGGGGATAAATAGGGAACACATCAAGGTTGCTTGTCCCAAAGCATGTGACCCAATATTGAAATTTTGATAAAAAAATAGGTGAATTTCCGAAGGGCGTAAGGCCGACATATGTTCTTATATGTTCTTAAAGTCACCTTTTCGCCCAAAAAACAGCAAAACTTTACTATTTATTGAATTTTTAAAATGAAAATCGTTTATTTTTGGATTCTTTTTAAATCTTTTTTTACATTATTTGTAATTTAGCTGCATAACTAAATTCAAGGCCACTGTGAGACGGCAAATTGACATCGCCAAGACGTCTGATAACACGATAGTATGCAAAAATCGACTGTTTTATGAAGTGTGTCACATAGTGCATCATACTGCATAAACAAAAGATTATCCAAGTTCATAACTTCTATTTCAGTCCATAAAAATACCGTAATCATGGCTCTGTAGCGATCGCCATTCACCGATATGTCTTAATGGATTAAGTTGCAAACTATCGGCCATAGCCGTCAGTACGTAACGTACCATGAGTGTTGTCCACTACCAAGCCAATTTCACGAACAAAGTTTGCAATATTTCCCAACGTTGCACAGTAGGTAATTTGATCTACTTTTTAGGCCATAATTAATTTCAGGCAAAGTTTTGGACCGATATGATTGAAATTTTGATTTTAAGAGTTTTTCATGAGCACGCACAGCTGGGTTTTTGATTTTTGTAATAGTGAATATTTTTAGGGTTAGGCCAACATATTGTTACGTTTCAACCTTTTCAAAACGTTTGTTTATTTCCTTTAAATAAACCGGATACTTTTGATTGCAAATAAAAGCCGTTTAGTGATTTGAAAATGGTAACAACTCTTTATTTATTCAAATGTACAACAACAATAGAATTAAATAGTTACTCAATGTTTTTTTATACACGTTTATAAATTCGCAGAAATACAGACACAATTTATAATTTACACGAATTCACTTGAAAAATACAACACACTTTAAGGCACTCAGTTGATGTTTATTCGAAAAGCGTCTCTGATAAACTCACTCACGACTGCAACCTCTGCCACTATTTATAACACTGCATTACCTTCTAGAAAGCTCTATTTCTACAATGTTCTTTAACTGAATATTCGAATTCGAGTATACGGTCGCAGAAAACAGCGTTGCCAACTTACGATCAATGGTCAACTTTGCTATTACAGCACTTTTATTTGAAAGCATTATGCTACTTTTAAATCAGCCCTTAAAATCGTTATATTTGAATTCAAGTACAATTTCGTAACAATATGAAAAAAAGTAAAAAAAAAAACTGAATATCTCAAAACTAACTGATAAAATTTTGTTGAAATTCGGCACGATGAAAATACGAAAGGTGGCTAACAAAATGGCGTATAAGGATTTAGACAAAATCTTGCTTGAAAAAGTCGTTAATTTGAATGATCTTTAAGGTATCACAAGACCTTAACGATAAATTTTTATAAAAAGTTTGAAACATTATTTAAATCAATTTCACTGGTAATAAAATTTTAAATAGCATAGATTTTGTTGTTATTATTTTTTTTCAAATAAGAAAGTTCGCCATATTTTAAGCTGGGCTGTTTGAAAGAAAATGATAAAAATTGATTATGAATAAGGCCTTAAAACTTTACTTACGGATTTTTGAAAATAACGTAAATGTTATAAAAAAAATATATGTTTCTTAAGTGAATTTTTAATTACCAACAATGTTTATTCATCTACTATTTATAATAAATATTTATAAAGATCATATTACTATAATGCTAAACTATATCGGTATCTACCTATTGTACACAGTGGCCCGCCACTACATTTTTATAGTACACAACTGCTTGAGTTTATTTTTAGAAAAGCAGCATGACACTTGTTTGTAAAGCGATGCACACTTGCAGACTACAAGTTTGTATGTAATAATTTCTTAATGATATGCTTCATAATATATTGGACACCTAAAAGTTTGTGGTAAAAAATAAATTCCGAAAAAACAAACATTTAATATTTATGCCCAGTGGGAATTGACGAATTTACATAAAAAATATCTCAAAAGTTTCCTTCAACTAAACATTTTTGTGGTTGGTAACAAAATATTCCCATAATAAAACACATTTAATTTTATATTTACAACTACAAATCAATCAAAAATTTACATAAATCTATAAAAAAAAGTAAAACATTTAGTTAAAACATTGAAAACTGAGTAAAAATAATTTGTTGGACTTTTAAATTATTAAAACGACTTAAAACACAGAGTACGTGTAATTTAAAACCAATTAATCAAATGTCATTTTTTCCATTTCATTTCACTTCATTCCATTACGTTTGATTTGCTTTTTGGTTGGACTTTGAATAAAACTTCACAGTAAGAAGCCACTTGTATAAAAGGAGTAGAGTAAATACAAAATAGCCAGTAGTAAATTTAGTAGGTTAGTTTATTTGTTTGTTTGTCCGTCCTTCCATCTGTTTGTTTGTTTGTTTGGTTGATTTGCTGGGTGTCGATGTTCTTTGGTTAGTTAAATGTCTTTTTACACGACCATATTTATGCCTGTCTGTCTCTCTAGTCTCTGTAGTTGTTTGTTTGTATCCCATGATTTACAATAATTTAATGGGTTTTCATGCAAATGCACTCGTCACTTACTAAATGTATGAAAAATAAAGTTTTCATTTACTCTATCCATGGAGTTGTTGCTGTTGGTTATTGGTATGTTATGACAACATATTTGAAATGACCACACAGTGATCATTCACTCCTCTAAAATATTTGATTACTATAATTATTCTTCAACTATTTATGTTATAAATATGATGTTAATGTTCATGTGTTTGCATGGGTTGAACACTGTAGGCACTGTGTCATTGAATAATTACATGTTAAACAGACGTGAACTAAATCATTGTATTTCATGAAAAATGCCCTAAACACAATTGTTGTTGGAAGGACAGTTCAAATATATTTAGAGTTGTAGATTCATTCTCTCAATAAATATTTGGTGAGTTTGTAGCAATATTTTTGCTGTTTTTAATGTTGTCTAGTTGAAAATCATGTCTTGACAATTTTAGGCTTTATTCCCTTTTTTTACACCACAGTTTTAATATAATAATGATTTTACTATAGTTTTATTCTTCGTTTACAATGTTCAATTATGTTATGCTGCATTATTTAATGGCTTAATATTATGGAACACAACTAGTCAATAATTTTATATTTCCTATACTATTAATAGTACCCAATATAAATTAGTTTTTAATCATAATTTGTTTATAAAACTTACCATTTATTTTAAACATGTTCAGAATACCCGATTACATGATACCCTTCATCGAGAACGAGAAATCATTATTAGTCATTAGTAGGGGGTGGATTTATATGTAAATGCATATAGAATAATTGTTATTTATCTGAATCACACATTTTTCTGTAAAATGACATCGATTTGTTAGCTACATTTTATTGATAATGTACATTTTGTTATATTTAAATTCAAAATGCATACTTATATGCATATTGACATAATTTTTAATAAAAATATTATTTTTGGTCGTCATTGGGCTATAATATCGTCTCGACAAAAAGTTTTTTGTCGAATTTGTTATAGAAATATCATAACTTCTTATATACATATCTCTATCAGCAATTAAAATTATCATTTCAAAACATTTTGCTTCAAAAAAGTTTTTAAAGTATCAAAAATTCATTTTATGTATCAAAAACATTCATATTTGTTCTCATTGCAATTCGATATTTAAGAGAGTTCGTTACCGAAAGTTAGTTACCACTAAATGGCTGTTTATTACGAGCTGAAATTTAAGGTTGGATGCAAAATTTTGATGAATTTAAAAGCAAGTCAATTGATGGGGGCTCTAAATATTATGGCGTTAAACAAGTATTCATTCCAAGATATTTGAATTCATATATCCATCGTTTCCTCAGAAGAACAATTATAATTTTAAAACTGCTGGGAACTCAGTTGTGTACTATTTAGGCATTGTGCGATCCATAGTTAATTATTGCATATTAAGTAAACTTTTTTTAAATAGTGTTTTTGATATGGGGAACATAAATGTTTTCAGTTGATTTAACTGAGTAACATGGGCAACCAAAAAATTTCATATATTTTTCTATGCGTCGTATAAACTTCTGAGTTAGTTATTTAGTAATTTCGGACAATCTTAAGAATTTTGCATCGTTTGTTAGTGCATATTTTTCCATACATATATGGCTCCTTTACAGCATATTTTTGAATATTTTGAATTTTATAGCATATTTTATATTTTTGTTGATTTTTTTTTAAATGTGATGTGATTTTAGGTGACGATATACATATGAAATATATACTACTATGTATTAATATTTCATAATAATATTTTTCAAAATAGTAAAAAATACTTATAAAAGTTTGATTAATACAATTATGATTGGGCATCTACAGCTTACCACTAATATAAAAATAGTGTCTGCTGATTTGTATGACCTTACGAGCATTACATATTCGAAAATGTTTTAAAATATAAAGTTCCTTCTAAATTAGAGCATTAAATTAAGAGACTTTTTTAAAAAAACTCGTTTCTGGATTATTCGAAAAAATTAATTTTCTAAAAAACCGGTTTCGAATACTGCATTAGCTGAAAAACACGGTTAACCTGTTATTCAATATATGCGGATTAATTAAAAAAAACACATACAAACGCATACAAAAATACAAGAAATACCAACAAAAGTTATATTAAACTAATTATTTTTTAACTAAAAATTTATCTGTTCGCCAAAGAGCGTTAGAAATGTATTTCCAAATACAAAATATTGTTAAAATGCTGATTTTTTGGAGCCCTCAACGAAAACTTTAATATCCTTAAAAAAATACTTTATAAAATAAATAATCGGTCTAGTAATCGGGTTTTGACAACATATTTCAATCAGCGTAACATTTTCAAAAAGTATAAACAGCAGACAAAGGAAGTTGAAAGATTTAAACAAATGAAATATTTTTTTAGTGCATATTTTTGGATGCGCTGATAATGACCAAATCATTTTAATTTTATATACCCTTTAATCAATATCGAATAGAGCATCGCAAAAATAAAAAAAAAACTCGCACGTCCCAATAAATATTCGCTTGTTTCGTCCCAAGGACGAAGCCTCAGCCAAAATTTTGGCAAAAATCAGCCAATAATTTCACATAGCCCCCATACAAATGACCTCCCAAAATACAACCTTATCGGTCACAAATGTTTAATTTATATTGGTATCTACACTAATTTCACTCCAAATAAGTTTTATGTATAAGGAAGTCATGTCACCTAATTTTGTGCTGATCGGTCCATAATTAGTCATAGCTCATATATAAGGCCCACTTCCGAAAATCACTTTAACGTGCATAAATCTCTTAAAACTGTTGGTGTCCACATAGAATTCAACAGAAATAAGTTGCATTTAAACATTATTTAATTATTTTATTCATATAATTATTCATAGCTCCCATATAAGGCCCTCTACCGAAATCATTTACGAAAATAAATTATTGAAATTTTAAAATAAAAATGTTTTTCTTCATTTAATCAGTGTAGGACCGACAATATTTTCTTGCTTGTTTTTTGTTGTCAAATGGAATTGAGAATAACTATGTACGTTATTAAATATATAATATCAGAAAACTTTTTTAATTATTTGTTTATTCATTAAATTTTGACCACAAATTTAATATCATCTCGCCAACATACTTCTTCTAAACTGTGTATATTTGTAATTATAAATCATAACAATTAAAGTAAAAAAACATTATTAAAATTTTCTGGTTTTATTATTTAATTGAACAATTTCCAAAGTTCAACATCATATCGCACTCGTTCAACAATACTGTATTAACTCAAAATTTTTAAAAATTCACTTTTTGCAAGAAATCAACTAACAACATCAATATCTATCTACTGTATAAATTTCAAAGTATTCCGATTACTCTTTCATCTAGAAAATCACATTGAAACCATTTTCGTGATAATTAGTGACTACCTTGTATCAACAAAAATGTATTATTTTGAGTTAGTACAAAAATTTAAATAGAAATACATCGTATATTTTCATAAAAAACAGTATTATTTTGAATTAAGCCTTTATTCAAGTTAAAAATAATCAAATTATTTTATTTAAATTTGGTTGTATTTTGAGTTGATACTGTTTTGTTGATAAAATAATACAAACAAATATCGAGAAGTTCCAGAAAAATTGTATTAACTCAAAAAATATATTTATTTTGTAATAATTGCAAAAATTTTAAAGAAAAACAATGTAAATATATTTTCAAATGGAATTTGCTTACTATGATGTATACGGACTTTCAAATTCTCTTAAAATGTAATCACAAACAGTTTTTGCCCTCTACTGAAAATTTTAAAATTTTGAGTTAATACAGTATACAAACAAATAGTTTTTTCTTATATTATTGGGTATTTACAAAAATGCTTTGTACTGATTTTTAAACAATTATTCGAATTTTTTTTGTGATAGTTTTTTATGAAAAACATAAACAGACTATCAAAAATAGTCTTTTGTTTTATTATTTAAATGAACTTTCAAAGTACAACATCTGGCTATATATTTAGCTAATTAATTAATAAATACTCGTAACATTCATTATTTAAAAAGATTTGAATAAAATGATACTTTAAAACTGGCCCCAAGCTGAACATTAACAGGTTTAGTTTTACAATGGGACAATTTTATGACAACAGAAGCTCACAGAAACAAAAACAATATTTAATATCCAAATCCAAAAGATAACAAACGAGTATTTTATGGAGTTACTTACTACACCTTGTGAATGCTCCTAAAATTTTAAATTTTTTACGTTTCTTTCTGTTGGTAACATGACATGCTGCAATACATGTATGTATGTACGTATGTTTACATTCATATGAAGTTATAAATTGTATATTTAAGACAATAAATATGAACACAAGAAGTCTTGTAGCATCATCACAAGAGATTTACGTCAAGTTGCAATATTTTGAGGCAACGGATTTGAACAACATAAACACATGATAAAGATGATGCACATAATAATGCACTTTGATGATGGATTTACAGAATAAGTATTTTAAAACATGTGAAAACTTTAGTAACATACTGCATACTTTGAAATAATACATAATATATGAATTTATTTCAAATCAAATAATATTCAATGCTTAGCTTTAATATAAAATACTTAAATAAAATTAAATATTTCAACTCGCAATTGTAGCCTTGTAAATCGTACAAATTCAATGGCATGTCCCCCTAGTGGGTTTTAGACTACCAAAGGCAAGGCCCACAAAAACTGAAAAAAAAGTTCAGTTCAATATTTGATGACTTGCAATAATTTTCATCAATTGCTAAGAAAAAACAACACCGACAGCATCAGCAGCAGCATTTAATAACAATATGAGCAATAAACAACAGCATCATACTGATGCAGCAAAAAATTAAATAAAATAAAAGTATTGATTATTGTTTAAAACTGTATGGGTAAATAAATAAAAATACACATGTACATAATACAATCTACATATGTTTGTAGTACGTGTATCTACACGTATCTGTATACTATAGATACATTGTCTACGTGCATGTTGTTGTTAGTAGACAACAAAGAAACAGATACAACTGAAAACGAACACAACAGCAACAACCAAAAAAAAAATCCGCAACACACAACTGTCGACAATGACTTGTTGAAAATTAAGAAGTTTGCATTTTATGACAGATGAGCCATGTTTCAGACCCAAACTTATTCTACTACGCGATAAAAATACACATTAATGTTTTAAAAATAAGGGTTTGGGAACGAACGAACGAACAGCAACAAAGCCATTAACTTAAAGGCAAACAGTGATATCACTGCAGAACTTTAATAATTTAATTCGTTATTTTGTTAAGTTTGATTTAACTTTTGGTTGCATGGTTTATTTCAAGATCAATCAATGATCTCAAACCCATGTCCGATAAGGTGTCTCGTTAAAAATAGCAAATGTATCTCCTTACATGTCCAATTAGTATGTTTTTCAAAAATATTTCGGCATGAAGGATCACGCTTTTCTGAGGTAGATAATTTTATTTTGTAGATTTTCTTTTTATTTGAAATATTTCGTTGTGTGCTTACTTTCGCTATTAAGGGGTTAATTTCAATTTACATTTATTGTAGGTTCAGGCTTGTTTGCACTACATATTTGTTGAAATTTATTGAATCGAAATTCTACGAATAGCTGATAGAAACCTACTAATTCATTCGGAATATCTTGGGAATCATGTAACTCTCAATAAAATACTATTCTAAAATTAAAAGCGTGTTGAAATATAGTTAATTAAATTAACCACTTCGAGAGATACCATTTTTATAAAGTAAGCAGTCAAATAATGGAAACATATGTTCACTGTTTTATAATTACTTTAAGATAAAAATTAAAATATGTATATTCATGTTTTAATTTTAAAACATACCTGCTTCTTGAGTAATATATAAACAGGATCTTTATAGATAACGGAGTCTATTTTACACTTACTGAAGCCACAAGTATTCTACGTATCAACTGATAAAGAAGTGGTCACTTTAAATCCGTACGCACTATAGTAATCATAACAACGCCCACTGTTATCAAAATGGAAAAAGATTTACATACGTTTTTAACAACAAATCTACCAGTATTCTATAATGAATTGCAAGTCATTATGTTTAGTTTTAAAAAGTGTAGACACAATGGAAAATGAAGCTAGAGATAAAATTGTGCACAAATATCTAGAATATCCGACTTTGTCGGGTTAAAAGATAGGCAAAATCTGATTTTCGGCAGATATCAGGTCAAAATTTTTACGTTTCGGCAGCTCGAGGTTGTGTGGTCTTTAAATATGAATACGTAATATTAAACCAAAATTTTAATTTGGCAGGCAATCCGCAGCTGCGGTTTGAATAGTCAAGCTTTTCAGACATGTTTTTAAAGAATTTTCAGAATTATATATAAAAAGAGAGTTTGGAAAAGCGATTCCTGTCATTTATAAGACATCACACATCTAAAACAAAGTTTCAGCCAAGTTGTCATTACTCAAATATAACTATGAAGTTGTATAATGAGAATAATATTGATGTTATACCAAAACACATCAATTTGCCCAAATTTTCATCCAATAGAGATATATTGGGCAATTGTTAAACGTAAATTCAAAAAGAGTGCTGGTACAGTAAATAACCAGATTTTGATGAGAACCAAATGGAATAAATATGCTGGAATAACGGTAGAAGTGGGAAGGAAAGTTGTGCAGCTATTAATGGGAGGTATAAGAAGAAAAGCCAGAAAATTTATTCGCAATAAAGACACATAAACCTACAGTTATATTTCTTTTAAAGCTTAATAAATTACCTTTAATTTCATGTATAAAATGTTAACATACGTTGTTTCATTTAAAAGTTATGCTCGCTTTAATCCGTACGGATTTTAAGTGGCCACTTCTTTATTAAAATATCAGATATAGTCATGAGAATTTTGATACCGAAAATTAACAAAATCGGCCCATAACGGAAGGAATTCAAAACACTTAATAAAAAAAATATTTTTTAATTTGATTTTTTGAAGAAAATATGTCGATAAATGCAGTATATAGTCAAGACCATAGGGTAACATAGAGACGAGACCTAAGTCTGTTGTCAATGTATTTTGTTTTTGTATCAGACATATGATTTGTTGTATTTTTGTTTGACAAATCGGAGTGTCTCGTCTCTATGTATAATTCTCTATGGTCAAGACGTTAATCTTTAATTTTACATATTATACGACTCAGGATGTGCTGAAAAAATTGGACTGTCTGGAAATATCATAAAATTATAATCACTTCACTATATTTTTACAGTGTTTTTTTTAAGATTCGGCTGAATAGCATTGGGTTAATTTTGGATTTTGAAAAATTCTGCGTTAATATTCATTTTTTAATTTGCGTGATATTTTACAATATTTTCGGTGATTAGAACACTTTTCTTAGGTCTTTCATAAATAATAATAGATCCCAAACAATTGGGTGTTTTTCCTTGGTAAGCAAATAATTGATCCTTTTAAGACTCTGCGAAAAAAAAACTGTAAAAGATCAGCCCATATGGAAGGCAAAAGTGTGTTGGCGTTTAAACAAACATATAATTTCAACAACATACAGCCTTAATTGATTAATTCATTAGTTGTCTGATTTCTTTCATCTGCTTACTACATCCAAAAACTGCACTTACGTTGTTTGAGTCTCTCTACTCAAAAAATTATTTCTTTATAAAAAGGATTTACCTTCGCCAGCACTTCGCTAAGAAATTTAACCAAATTACAATAAACATAAATGCCAATATAATTAGCAGCTTAACTATTCCTTCGCTGCATGTTAGTGTTTTTTTGGATGAAAAACACAATATTTTGGGGTTACGTTTACAAAATATACAAACTTTTCATTACTTTATTAAGATATACGAAACGATATGTTTGCTGTTCTTTTATATATGTATTTTTGACTGCTGCTATTTTTGTATGATTATTCAGCAGATTTATTGTATCTTGATGCTAATTAAACATTTTAAATTTGCCATTTTGCTGTATTGTAGCGAACGATGTCTTAGTGTTTTAGAGGGATTTTCAACATAAAACTTGAGAAAGCGAAACAAACAACAACGAAATGAAAAGTTAAAGATTTAATAACATCTAGCTATAAAATAAAAATTAGTAATAAAAAAAATACTTGTTTCATTCTATAGCTATAAAAAAATAGCAAACAAATAATTGATGCCTTTGTTGTTGGTATTTTAGTTTTATCATTATCGTCAATGTTGTTGAATTTTTTCTTTTGTTGCTGCTGCTTTTGTTTGGCTTAAGTTCATCAATTGAATCCAAACTATATTCAAGGTCATTATATTCAGTTCGTATTTCTTTCAGTGTATTTTGCTAGATTTTTTTTTATTTATTTTTATTCTACAAGTACACTGTATAACAGCGAGTAGACATTCACAAACGTGAGTCTCATATTTCTATTATTTGAATACTTTTTTGTTTGTTTAATTGTATTTGTATTAGGCGTTGTTAGAATGTTGTTGTTCATTTAGTTCTATTTCATTTTTGAAGGTATACAAAACAATAATTAAATAAAATGTTGCATTTAAAGAATTATTTGTGTACATTAGTAGTATTGTATTGTATCTCAGTTAAATATTTATTTAAGTCCATTGTTGTGGAGATCATTTTCCGTGTGTTGGTTGGTGTTTATTTGGAACAATATGAAATTTAAACTGAGACACAAAACTAAACCCACACCTAAAGGTAACACATAAATCGTTTTTAAGGTTATCATCAATTGTTTTGCCAATTACATTTTAGAGACACAAGTTATATGTCTTACAAGTACTTTCATAATTCCAAGATTTGCGATTTGAAACTTACCCTATTTAAATTTTTTATATTTTTTTTTATTGAATCTTTCTTTCTAGAAATTTACAATAAGTATTCAAATCTTAACCTAAACTAAATTTTTTATATGACTTAAATTTTATAGAACAGGTTAACTCATTACTTATTAGCTCCGATATCCCTTTGTGGTAGTATGGAAGTGATAGGAAGATCCAGAATCAGGAAGAAAGAACGATTCAGTCATTAATCATTTTTCCCGTCATAAAATAAAACTCATTTGAGGAGTTTTATTTTCCCATCAAAAAATAAAACTCATTTGAGGAGTTTCATTTTTCCCCTCTGAAAATAAAACTAATTTTATGTAAATTGACAGCTTAAGCTTGCCGTTTGACAATCATTACAATATGTAAAGCATAATAAAAACAAGTGGGATTTTATTATTCCTATTATTTTTGTTGTTTTTTTCTTAAAGAAATAAATTATATCAGATAGACTCTATAAAGAATAAAAAGAAGCAAATAAACGAAATGAGTTTTATTTTATGGCGGAAAAAATAAAGCTCCTCAAATGAGTTTAATTTCGGAAGGGAAAAATAAAACTTCTCAAATGAGTTTTATTTTTTGACGGCTAATTAAAACTCTCTTTTCAAACGAACTTTTTTTACGTTGAAAAATAACTGTTAATCATTGAGTTGAGATCATTTCATTTTAATATTCTGAAAGAGCACTTCAATACAAATCTATTGGTAAATGACAGTATATGGAGAGTTTTTAGTTTATATTTTCAGAATAAACGTTATTTACGGTTTTGGCCATAATGAAGAAAAGAATTGATGATTTGCCCTGTCACTGAACTGCACTCGAATATCTACGTATCACGATCTTGGATATTACGGGTCTTTATGAACTATAGGTCAAATGAGTTTTATTTTTTGACGGGAAAAATAAAACTCTTGAAATGAGTTTGATTTTGTGACGGCAAATTAAAATTCCCTTTTTAACAGTTTCATCCGAACTTTTATTTTTACGTTGAAAAATAACAGTTTTAGATGGATTTTTATTTTTAAGGTTACAAAATAACTGTTATAAATTAACTTTTTTCATATCACTTATAATCCCTACGGTTTCTGGTTATGGCGGATTCTACAGAAGCCGTTGAGTAAAAATTTTCAAATATCCCTATCTGTGCCAGTTCTCTGTTCTTTTAAAAAGCAAATATAAAAACCACATCACTTTGGTAGCCTGAAGTACATATTCCAAATTTCACGGTATATACAGCAATTTCAAATAATGCTCATTTACCAAAAAATACCTTCAGTGAGAACCAGATCGAGATGATTTAAGTTCTCGAGAATTACGCATAACTTTGGATTGGAAAAGTAACACGTGAAAATGAACTTTAATTTTTCAAGTGAGCTCAGATACAAATATCAATCAATTTGTAACCACAACACTTTAAATTTTATTATGTTTTTTGTCTCTCCTGTAAAATTTAAAAAAGTCTTGATAGGCCCTTTTGAATTTTAGGTGACGATTTGAAGGTTTTATTAAAAATTTAATATAACATTTAAAACAAAGTTTCCTAAAATAATCAGTGCAAATGGTAAAAGGTTTTATCACAAATGCTCTGACTGAACATATACAGCCCGGGAGTTTTTTCCCATTGAATTTGAATAGGAAAAATGGAAAAAAAAAACTCCCGGGGAATTTTTATTCATAACTGGGCTGATAGAGAAACCCTCTAAATTATAAGTGATACAGTTTTCAGTTTGCCCAGATAGATCCTATTTTTAGACTTTAAATAGTTTTTATGTTGTCAAATATACATAAATATAACAAGCGAACATTTTAATTTTCCAAAACTCACAAAATTTTAATTTTTATGTTTTAGGAAAAAAATTGTTTTTCATAAGATGATTCTCTCTATCCATCTTTCAACAAATGATATGTTGACGACAATGAGCTCATATTTATTTTTGAAATTGTTAAAATGAAATATAGAAAATAAAATTGAAAGCAAATTGCAAAGTCATTTGACAAGCTGCTAATGCAGCTCCCGCTGTTGCTGAAATGTTGTTGCCTAATTTTTTCTGTTTTATTTTCCTGCTAAATAAATGTTTACGCTCACAGAAAAGAGTTTGTAGTTTGTTAAGTTATTTAGTTTAATGTGAAAATTCGATTACCATTAATATCTAATTTTATAATATTTTTAATACAGACAGTTTTAATTTCAACACTGAGAATTGTATGAATTGTGTAAATTATGATAACAAATAAATCTTTATTTTTAATAAAACTTCGCTTGACTTATAGGCTCAACTATACCCCAACTATAAGTTTTGAATTTAAATCTAACACAACCACTGCCGGTGACTCAATGCTCCAATGTGTGGGGCCAGATATATTTCCATTGTTGTGGGTATAAACAAAATGGTTAATGAAGTCGAATAATCGACTACAGAAAACCTATTCACAATCAAAAGTGTTCATTTGTTTAACCTACATATCTCAAAATCCCTTGGTTTAACTAAACTATATTTATTTCAGTATTCAAAGCAATACCAAATACCTCCTTAATTTTTTCTCGAGTGTTTCATTCCATGAACTGCAAATTTTCTATAATTAATAATAATACGAAAATAGATATAAATAAATAAATAGTTAAGCAAATGTCATAACTTTATTTGATAAATTTGTCCGCTTTATTAATAGAGATTAAAAATCACTTGCTAAACTGAAAGTAGAAAATAAAACAAATAAATAAAAACATTTATTTATACATTTGAATAAATATTTCTATTTAAATAGAAATCATTTAAATAAACATCAGAAGAAAAAGTAATTAATCATTATTCAATTACGAGTAGTATTTGTCCCACTATGAATGAACTCATAATCCAGCCATCCAACCGACCAACCATCCATGATAACGAATGTAAATCAGCTGAATTTGAATAGTCCAACTGTAATTGGTGTGTGAGTGTAAAACGAGTGTACGAATGTGAGCATGTGCATTATCTGATCGTGATTTGAACTATTTTAAAGCCCGGAAGTTGATTGCCAAGCCGTCTAAAAGTATATTTACATACATGCTTTGAAACCTTTTGTTGTTGAAAATCTTTAAATTGAGCTGAACGTCTGTCTACCTTTATGGCTGGCTGATCAAGCTGATCAATCAATGAATGGATCATGTTTGTTGGTGAAGGATTAAAAATATATTGAAGACAATAAAACAATCATAAAGACGGTATGGCTTTTCTTGTTTGTTTTTTTATCATTCTCTTCCCTCGCTCTTCGCTTCAAATACATTTAAAAGAGAATTGAAACGAATTTAAGAAAAGTAACGACTGGCATAATTTCTGTGAAATGACATTACAGTGCAAACTTGATCAATACACGAGCCGTGCCACCATGACGCAATGTCTGTCAGTCCAACCGTCCGTCCGTCCATCAGTGCGACAGACTCTATACAAAAATTCAACGTTTACATTTCAATGAAATGTTAAAATACGAAAAATGAAACTGAAATACAAAAAAAAAATGTGTCTGCAAATGGCGAAAACTGTTTAGTCATATTCAAGTAATAAATCATGGAAAAAAATATGTACAAGTCGAAAATTTGTGGGTATGACGACAGCAGCAACATGCGGTGGCGGTGTTTAAAAAACGAACTTAAATTGAACGCATAATTGTTGTAAAAATGAAAAATAAATAAAATTAACTACTACTATTCTACGAGTTTAACAACCACATATCTACTACTTATTACTCCATCTACTACACTCTTAACAAACTGTGAATTCTGCGTATCAACATTTTTTTTTTAATTTTTGTTCATCCTACATTCACATGTTTGTATCTAGAAACATCTACTCGTTTGTTTATTTTGTTATGAGTATGTTATAAAATTATAATTGGAATTTTATGAATGTTTATAAAAATCAAGTAATAAAAAACACGACACGCATAATTTATAATCAGAAACTTATATATGTGATTTCTGTTTCTGATCGACAAAAAAGGATTAAGTTTTCGCTGGGGTAAACAAAACTTTAAATTTTGAAATTAGAATTAGAAGAATTGATCATTTTATTGCAACAACTTCTTCTATCAAAATTAGAAAGTTACCCCCATAGGGTAACATAGAGACGAGACGGAATTGTCAAAAACCTAAGTCTGTTGTCAAAAACCTATCTCTTGCAACAACAAAATACATGCTAGTCAATGTATTTTGTTGTTGTATCAGAAATACTGTTTGTTGTATTTTTGTTTGACAAATCAGAGTGTCTTGTCTCTATGTATAATTCTCTATGGTTACCCCCATATGCAAAAAAATTAAATTTATCAAAGGTTTATAAAACAAAATTTCCATATAAAATTTGATTTATAAACCTTTGATAAATTTAAAATTTTTTTATGCATATGGGGGTAAGTATTTGTATAATAAATCTGTCTTCAATTTACTCCAGGTTAGGTCTTATGAATTTACTCCAGGTTAGGTATCGAATTAACTCAATTACGAATAACAAATATGATATTTTCACAATTTATAGAATAAAGTTAACGGTATTTAAATGTTATGATATTTTCTTTAAAATTAATTTTTTTTTTGCAAATAAATTCAAATAATTCACTCCTTTAAAACTCTGTTATTTCTTTTATTAAATTCACACTTTTCTCTTGTGTGAATTAGTGGCTCATTTTTATTCTTTTATGATCAGGCAGCATTGTGTTTAGTTTCGTTTTCATTTTAAATTGGCCATTTCATCACACAGACAGTATGAATGAGAGAATGAGAAGAAATATCATTACAATTGGCCTTATTTTTTCCATTATTCTTGTATAATTTTTACTTTTTTTGTTGGAGTAAAAAATTTCATCCTTTATTACATGTAATCAATGACAATGCAGTTTTTATTGAAGTTTATTTCTGCTTTATGACATGACTTTTCAAATGTGGCAGTTGTTTGTAGTTCAACCACATCCACGGCAGTCAGTCAGCCAGCCAGCCTTTCATCCGTCCAGCCATACGTATGAAAAAAAAGACTTCATCATCAAGACATCCGTCAACAAGAATTTTGTAATATATACATTTCTTATATATAGTTTTTTTGTGTGAAACTGTTAAAAACTGAAATGATACGCAATTATTAATATGAAAATTATTAAAATTTCTTTTGAACAATGCAAACGAAAGAAAAATAAATAAATGTTATATGAATAAAAAAAAAGACCGTAGAGAAAATAAAACTGAAACAGATATGTTAATAGGGAGGAACTAAAACAATTCAAAACTATTGCAAAAAGTGTGTTTCTTCAAAGGGAATCTGATTTTGGTTCGTGTGCGATACCTACCTACTATCAATCTGTTTTAGATGAATGATAAAAAACTGATTTTATACGCAAAACTTCCAATCAATTTTTTTGTCATTTTTTTTTCAATAAATTTAAAAAACAAATTTTAAATATTAAAAATAAATTGGAAAAAAATGTTTTAAAATAAATTAAAAATCAATTTCGAAAATAAAAAAAAAAAATCTTGTTTACCTAAAAATATTTAAAAATTTAATTTTAAAGTATAATTTGGTGAAGGGTATATAAGATTCGGCACAGCCGAATACAGCTCTCTTACTTGTTTAAAAACAAATAATTAAAATTTTCTTATAATAAATAATCAAATCTGGAACAGTCGGGACACGCAATGGAAAATCAGTACACTGATATCTTCGATATCACCGACACACTGATTATACAGCACCGAATACGACAGGAAATAAAAAAATCATTCGTCCATATAAATCTCCTGGTTCAGATGTACATCTAAATCAAAACTATGGCGCCATTGATTTTATTGATCCTTAGATCATGACAACGTGTACCACATGTTCCATCAAGATGGACATTATATAAAGTAAAGACCAATCAGGCTTTCTTTTTTCTGAAGACTATTGAAATGATTATTGAGTCCTTAATTCAAGATCACTACTTGCTTCTGGGACTTTATTTAAGGCACAATATGTTGATAACGAATAAATTCACGCTATAATACAAATTGAAATTTCATTACTGATTTATATATAGTCAAATTATGAATAAAAAATTCCCCGGGAGTTTTTTTCCCATTAATTTTGAATAGGAAAAATGGGAAAATTCTACTCCTGTAGAATTTTTATTCATAATTGGGCTGATAGAAAGATCTGTGAACTATAGGGAATTTACTTTAAATGCATTTTTTTGACATAGAGGATACATTCAATATGGTGGAACCTAGATCAGGAATTGATACATTGATAAATCTATGTGCTTATTCTTTTATCGTGTCATTTGGAACTAACTTGGATCTCATTGATACCTGTTTTTACATAGGTTCTAAATCGAATGATTCGATTTTTTCGATACTAGCAACCGAAAATCAGTTGACAAAGAAGAATCACAATTTAACCTTTTAACGCATATTGTTGCCAATTGTCTACATTCCAGTTCCACTTAATTTTAGACGAATATAATCTTGATACTGATTCAGATTCTAATTCAGAAAAATCAAATGGAGTACGAAAAGTTTCAGCTAACGAAATTCTAAATCAAACTAAAGCTAAATGAATGAAATATAATAAATAAAAATCATGCATTTAAGGGTTAAATAATTGAAAAAAACATTCTTCAGCTACAACAGAAAAATTTCGTCATTTAGAATGAAACAACCAAAACTATTTTGGTAAGTTCTAGTGGGCTGAATTCCCAATTATTTATAAATTCACTGAAATTTATTTTTGGGGGATAATCTAGTTCCTATGCGCATTTCATTGGTTACTTAGGCCAGATCATCAGGAAATCTTTTTCCAAAAGGCTTTAGAAATGCTACAAATAAAACTAAGTGTGACAAAAACAGAAAACTGTTTATTGAAAACAAGAAAGTTTACTTTTGTAGTAGGTCAACTTAATACAAATTGAAATTTCAAGTTCATTTTGAAAACCAAAAGAATTCCAATTTTAACCTCTTAAATCTTTTATTTGATAAATTTTACTAATTTTTGGCTTAATTTGCTAATGAAGATATTTTTTTTATTATTTCCGGGAAACAGAATTAAGAAACCGGGAATTATATTTCATGGCCTAAAAAAAATTGGATGCCATTTGATTAAATTTCTTACCAGATTCGTTTAAAGTTTATTAATAAATTTTCAACGTAATTTGTCTTTATACATAAATTTTAAAATTTTTTATACAAAATCGAATAATTCGAACCATTTTAACATTTTAGAATTATTAGTTTTGTGTGAAAAAATTGAATACCCAATAATTTAAATATATAATCGTTTTTTATATGGTTTATTATATCACCATCTACAGCAAAAACGATGATGTATTTATTACAGTTAAGCTGCTCTTAAAACTTTTAGCTATAACACAGTTTTCTCTATAACAAATCAAACTAAATCTACCCAATGACAACTGATGAAGCTGTCACTAATAAAACAATAATTCAAACTGAATACAGTTTCGAATTGTTGCAAAACAAAAACCAAACAAAATAACCTTGAAAAAAAAAACAAAATTTTTTTGCTAATGCAAAACTTTACGGCTCTATTGGCATTTAACTCAAACTAAATGTTGGTTGCTGATGAAAGAGGGAGGAGGATAAGCATAAAGGTTTTATTTTGATAAAGACTGTCAAAAGTTTCACAAGATTAATTCAAATGGAAGTTCAAATTGTAGACATGAGCAAACAATAAATAGTGAATTTCTATTTTAATTCAAAATATTGTAGGACAACAGCAGGTGTGAGACTGGAAGTGAAAATTAATTTATTTAAAATGAACATAAACTTTGTAAGAAAAACTAACAAGAAGGGGTTGTTTTTATGCTTAAAAAGAAACGACTGCGGCGTAAAAAAGAGGTTTAAGGTGCTGCCTTCCTGCAAACTCTCGCACACACGAAAAGTTTATCTGTTACACAAAAATGTTACTGTGCAAGTATTTACCATTTCGTCATATCTTTGAAGTTGATTAATTATCCTGGCGCGTAAAACGTCAAATTGGAAATGTAAACTAATATATTGTGCTACATACTTACTTACTATTTCTTGGCCGTTTAAGACGCCGCGCTGTTTCACATTTATTCGCCCTTTTGTTTTTATAATTAAGAAAATACACTCGCATTTCCAACAACAACAATATTGGTCAATAACACTTCCTTAAGGCCTAAAGAAGGGAAAATACCTCATACTATGTAGTTACATTGGTTTCAAAGTTTTTCTTTGTTTTTTTTTTGGAACATTTTTGTATTACAACAATTACGCACAGCTGTGCATTGTTGTTATTTGATATATTTTTGAAATATGTATTTTGTGCAATTTTTATTTGACAAATGTTGTGCGATTGATCTTAAAACCCTTTGGGTGTTTTTGGGGGCAACGAAGCCCCAACTTCGCGAAGTTAATAGTTCCAAAAATGTACTTCATTTTTAGCTATTTTGACATTGTAATTAATTGTGAATGTTATATTATATTTAACTAAAACTTAAATTCATGAATGACAAGGACAAAATATAAAAAATTTATTTAAGACATAAAGTTTGTAAGAATATTTTCAAGTTTAAAAACATATTGAAATATGGGCAATTCCAATTGAATATCAGAAAACACTAAAATGTTACTATGTGAAAGTATTTAGAGCTTATTATAGTTTAAACTGACTATATTTAATTTTTTAATTTAATTAGTTTGTTTTAGGCTAAAATTGCGGCGAAAACTAGGCTCCCAATTAGCTTGTAGTATGAAATGAATTTGATCTGATTGTTTTTTTTTTGCTATTATCAACTGGTTTTTTGAATTCGAATATATATTTTCCATTTATTTTTTTAGTTTTTGGATAGGGTAGAAGGAGAATCTTATATCTCATCTTAATGTACTTATTTTTTAACATTTCTATACTGACAAAAAACGGCGAAACCACACCACCCGTGGGATAAATACGCCAAAGAGGGCAGATTTGTCATTTGTAAAATAAAACAAAAAAAACGTATTTTACTGTTATATACCTTAATTCACAATACAAAGTATAATAAACTAAATATTTATTGTTTATTTCGCATAACTTAACAAAAACAAATTAAACAAATTGCGACTGATTATTCCAATATTTTATCAACATTTTACTCTACATCACAGGGATTACTTGTATCTGGCGAATGTTCCCCAGGGGAAGTTTTCATGTTTAATATACATACATATATTTTATCGTACTTACAATTAAATGATCAAAAAATATATTGTCACTTATTGTTCTCTATTATTGACATTCTATCACCAACCAATATCTTTTTTGTATCACAAAAACTAAAGAAGTTAGTAGAAAAAAATTCACAAGATGAAATTTTTTCACAGCTTTTTGAAAAACAATTGATGGCGTCTACCTCACATCATATGTAAAATTAAACTTTCCAAATTTCAAAGATGATAAATAACACAGGGCAACAAAATCAAAAAAATGTTAGAGGCTTTTTAAACCACTACACAATTTTGATGTATTGTGGTTCCAGTAGTACAAATATGGTCCAAATTTTAAATTCTATGGAGAAGTTTTTTTTTTATTTTTTTTTCTAAAATTACGAATTTTTGTAGATGTTTCTCCACATAATTAGGGTTAGTCCGATATTACTGAAATAGTCTTGGAAAAGTTCAAATTTACATAACCTTTAATCTGTTTATATATTGCGTTTTTAACGGCTCTGTAGTTTCGGAGTTATAATAACAAATTGAAGCAAAAAATATATTTTTTTAAAAAAATATGAAAAAACATGAAAAATCGAAAACGGCAGAAATTTTTCAGGTTTATCACTTTATCACAAACCCACATATAATAGCAATAAAATGAGATATCGATCATAAAAAGGGATTGACTATTTCCGAATTTATTCACAACTAGCTGAACCCGGTACGCGTTGCTGGCCTTTAGAAAACATCTGGTTTATAGTGCATATCAATCTCGATATTAATATACAGTGTCGGACAAAGTCGGTGAATCAACCTTCAATGTTAATACATGTAGTTGCATTTCGGCTGGTTCCAATGAATTCAAAAATTCAGTATGGAAATTTCTTATTCATGTACCTAATATGTAAGAGTAAACCAAATTGTTTATTACAGACCGAAAATTAAAATCTGACTTTACACTGTTACCCAAAAGGCTTTTCTGAAGACACCGTGAAAATATCATCAAAATCGGTACAGCCATTTTTGAGTCCATACGGAACATACATACACACATTTTTTATGAAATATACGGCATTAGCGGTATAATGTATAAATTGGATTTTTACACGCCCCTCCGCCCACAGACCGAATATTAAAAATCTGACTATACAGTATTACTCGCTGGGCTATTACCTGATGCCCTGAAAATTTCATCAAAATCGGTCCAGCGGTTTTTTATATATATAGATGGCATTAGCGGTATAATGTAAAAATTGACACACCCCTCCGCCCACAGACCGAAAATCAAAAATCTGACTTTAGAGTGTTACCCGCTGGGCTTTTCTGAAGATTCCCTGAAAATTTCATTAAAATCGGTCCAGCCATTTTTGGGTTCATTCGGAACATACATCCATTTTTATATACTATATAGATGAAAAATGTTTGTATGAGAAAATTCGAAAATCTTCTTTACGAAATCACCATTTGGGCAGATGTGCCCCTATGGCGAATGATCCCCCTTCTACCATACATATATTTACATAATATATATTGTTTTACAATAAGAGCAAAATCTGTCACCTACGGTATGTCAAGTACGTTATTAAATTTTATTTATTATGAAATCATCCAAAAATTGTTTTTAAGTAAATATGATGGATTGTAAAGGAAAAATATTTGGTTTAGTGTAAGAAATTAATAGAAAACATAACTCCTCTCACGATTAGCAATGTAACTCAAAATTAATTCCGTTTTATGTCACGTACGATATACGCTTATATCGCTTGATGTTTTGGACAACAATGTTTCGAAAGAACTTATTATTATTTTAAAATATAGTAGAGTAACTTCGGGTAATGTGGACTACCGTTTTGTTTTTTCTAAATTTTGGCCACAATATATATGGATATTAAAAAAGTTGTGAAGCAATATATTAGCTAATGTATTCTCTAATTGTTTTTGCAGTTGAAAATTTTTTCCATCAAAGGATCAAAAAATTATGTGAAAATATTGTAAGGAACCCAAAAACCAGCATTAAAAAAATTGGAGGGTAATATGGACCACTATATGAGGTTAATGTGGACTACTATTTAATACATAAAATTCATGAACCAGCTAATCATGTATGATTAAAAATTTAATTTCAATATATTTTTATTAATACAAACTAAAAAGTCGCGTTCTTGGCTTAGATAGATTGCTTACAAAGTACATAGTTATTGTCGGGTAATATGGACCAGTAGTACATAATCAAGAAATTTAAGTGGTCCACATTACACGAACTTGGGTTACAGTGGTAAAAAAATATTTTTACCTAATAATCTAAATGTGCTTAAATTCTTATCAAATATATGCAAAACTACGTGTCCACTTTAACTATATAAAACAACCAAACATTAAATTCTACAAAGTAACTGTACCAAATTTTGTTTCTTACTTGAGCCGAAAAAAATGTTGAGCACGCGCATTAATTTCAATACAAGAATATAAAGTCAACATATCAATAACTCATGACAGCAAATGTGCAATTGTCGTTTCAAACAAATTGTAAAATGTACGACAAATCAGTTTTATCATACCTTCAATAGTTTGTGAAAAAAGACACTGGTCCACATTAGACGCATAGTCCACAATACCCGAAGTTACTCTACCTTCTGAATGTAACATAAATACCAAATTATTTTTCAAATACTCTCTATTCCACTCTATAGGCGCACAAATGTCACTTACGATGACATGGAATTTCCCATATGCAAGTTTACATACACAAAGAAAATAATTTTATTGAGATAACCGAATTAGTTGCAAATGAAAATGTTGTAATGTACTAAATGAATATTTCTGTTATAGTAAAAAAAGTACTTGAAACATGATCTATTTGGTTTATAACAAATTTAAACCTATTTTCACTGAGTCCATATTCCACAAAAACTAAAGTTTTTTCTGTTTCAAATGTATATTTTTCCCGTTGTCCATGTTTTTTTTCATAGTTAAATTTAAATTAATTTTTTCATAACATGTGTTTATATTTATTTCATTTCATTTCCTTATTTAGTATAAAATTATGTTGTTTTTATATTTTGTATTTCTTTTTTAGTTATTAATGTTTGTTTGTTTTTTTTCTGCAATTTTAGCAAATGGTTCATATCAGCCAGGCATGGAACCAAAAAGACAACGTACCGCCTACACACGCCATCAAATACTGGAATTGGAAAAAGAATTCCATTATAATCGTTATTTAACCCGCAGAAGACGTATTGAAATTGCCCACACATTAGTGCTGTCGGAGAGACAAATTAAAATTTGGTTCCAAAATCGACGTATGAAATGGAAGAAAGATAATAAATTACCAAATACAAAGAATGTACGCAAAAAGACCGACGCAAATGGCAATCCAATAACACCAGTGACCAAAAAACCAAAACGAGTCAGTGCTAAAAAGCAGGCGCAACAGCAACAACAACAGCAGCAGCAGCACCAACAATCACAACAGCCTGTGATAAATGAGGTAAATATTATTGAGAATTTAGGATTTTGGGGGTAATGCTTCTGAAATTAATAGTATTTGTTGTGATGCATGACATTTTAAAAGTTTGTAGTAGAGTCTTAAGGATATTATTATGTTAATAAGGAGTTTTCCAAAATTTTTATATTAAATGTTGTACAACGATTATTATAAAGTTCTTTATGCGTCTCCAAACGCTGGAATACAATTATGTACAACAAATACAGGCAAATGCCAATATAGTGAACGATATGTTGTCAGACCCATTCGTTGTATCAAGATTAAGAGGTATTACGAGCGGGTTTTACTTACCTTTCCAAGAAGAAAAGGGTTTAATTTGTTTCTTCCAGATGCCTTAGAGCATTCCAATAGAGAACAGTTCTGTACAGAATGTCCTTATTGAAAATAACATCAGGACTTAGATTGTGTTCAATTAATTTGATTTTTTTAAGGTCTCCTCTAAATCAGCTCGGGATGTAACGTCTCCCCTGATTTTTTAGGAAGTCTGACAAAGTATCTTCTTGAATATATAGGAATCCACCATTATAAAGACTTTTTGTATTTCGATGGCTTTATTTTTTAAAGCAAATCCATTAACTAGAATTTGTTTTTTCCTCTGATCAAAAAACCAACAATAACGTTTTTTTTCTAATCAGAAGATACTTACCACTATGTTTTGGACATTCGTTTATTTATATCTTTTTCTTCTCAATATTCGTTACAAAAAATTTCGGAGCAAAAAATTAGAAAAAATTTTAAAAGTATTTGAAAAATCCAAACAAACGCAGTTGTCTGGTACCACTTTCCAACTTGGGAGACTGTGATATCCCATGAAGAAATTTATTCATTTTCACTCTATCCAGCATTGCTTTCGGTATCTCACGAAATGCGACTTTTGAATTGACATCACAACAAAGAAAAAATTCAGAGGTGTGATTTCACATGATCTAGACCAGCGATGCGCTTTCATATTGTTCAGATTACGAAGATTTTCGTCAATTTACACGTACACAACCCGAATGTAAACAATAGAGCGTTAAAGAGCGTAAAAACCCATACATGCACACAAATTAAATCCCTCTATTTGCCTACTACTGATTTGCCTACTAGAGTTGACAGGTCCGGAAAACGAAATTAGCAGGTCACCAAAATGATTTCTCAATAAAGGCATTGTTGTTCGAAGAAAAAAAAAACATTGCTCACAGAAGGCTGATTTCCGTAATAATGCAGACTAATTTGGAGACGTTTTTGCGGTGTTAGTTTTTCCATGACGAATTATCAAACAATACTGAATAAAATTAGGATGACACCAATCATGCGTGATCTGTGATAAAAAAAAATAATGAGAATAACCTCTAAACGAACTCAGATAGTGTAAATTTAGCTTAAGGAATTCTTACAGCACTTGCTGATGGCTTGACGTTTTAAACCTTTCTTAGACAATTACAAAACCAGCTTTAACTTAAACCCTTTTTTATTGGCAACATAAAAATCTTGGCCAAGGAAAACGGTATAATCTCTCTTCAATAAGTTACTAACATTATTTAATTTATGATGTATAAACTGAAATAAACAGTCGACATTTTTATTTTGCGATATAAATCTTTACAATCCAAATAACAAATATGATAAATTTAATAATTTCACGCAATTTCTATTTATTTTTATGCCTTTATGATTTTTATAATATAAAATATAAATTTTCCAATGAAATTTATTCAATTTGCTCACTGAATTTTTCTCACATTTTTTTTGTTTTCTTTACAGTGTATGCGCTCAGATAGTTTAGAAAGTATGGGTGATGTGAGTACATCATTAAATAATCCACCATATATACCAGCAGCGGGTGATGCTGCAAGTTTAATGAACCCACAACAAATGCCCTGTAATACGTACAATAATGGATCTCAATCAACGGCCGCACAAAATTCTCATGTTAATGTTAATACCAGCAGCGGCAACGCCAATAACAACAGCATGAATGGTAACAATCCAAATAGTAACAACAACAATAATAGTCTACATCTCAACAACAACAACAATAATAGTAATAATAACAACAACAATAGCAATAATAATACAAATCCAATGCAATCAAATCTACATTCACAACTTCAACAAGGGCATGTGCAACATACACAAGATCTAATGACAAACTTGCAACAGCACATAAAACAAGATTACGATCTGACCACACTTTAGAATTAAACAAAATTTCAATTGATTTCATTTTTATTTTTTTTCATTTAATTTTAAATTTAGAAAAAAAAATTGTGTTTGTGTCCTCATTTCATATATTTGTACAATTTAAGTGTAAGAGTATTTAAGTACCTAAAGCTTTTGTAAATTTTTTAACGAAAAGAAACAAAATTCCGAAATTATATACATAATTCTATTTAAAATATTAATTAGTACACTGAAAAAAATCTAGAACAATTGTCATTATTACAACAAGTTAATTAAAAGTGCATAAATATTGATGATCAGGTTCTTATAATGTGCGACATTAATTTCCAGACGGCCAATATTTCTTGTAAAATTTTTAATTTAAAACTCTTGCCTAGAAATGCTTAATTATGCCTTAATTATGAAGCAGAAAAATATCTGATACTTACTAGCTCACGAATTGATTTTGCCACTTCGTAGTTTTTTTTTACGAGATTACTTCAACACATTGAAATCATGCTTTATATTTTGATACTACTATTCACCATGAGTGGTAATTTAAGTTTTTCATTCAGTTTGTAATTTCTACAATATTCATTAACGTCTCTATAAAGTACGTTAAACGTTTAAAGTGACTACACTCCAGATTACTTAGAGACACTTAAGTGGCAATTGTCTTCACGCTAGATTACTTGGGATGTATAAAGTAACCAATTGTCTTATCTGGGCACTACAAAGAGCACATACGTGTCAAATGACCAAAATATATAAATTGGAGTCAGCCAAGTGATAAGACATTTGTTACAATTACTGTCTTTAAAGTATACATTGACTACTTGCTTAACTGCTGGGTAGTTATGTCCGCCTGTTTGTGTGTATGTTGAAGTCCCAAGATAACAAATGGTCCGCGAGACTTTTGGAATTGAAAATCAAAAAAATCGGTCAAGAAATTGCTGATATATAATTAAAACAAAAATTAACTTTTGGAAGCTCCTATATTGAAGAAATCATCGAAATCGTAACATAAAAAATCCAACATTTCTGTACTAGTGATAGTATAGTATATAGTTTTGAGTACAAACAAATTTAAAGCATTTCCATACCTTTCCAACGAAGTAACTTAGGAATATGGTTAGACAATTTCAGGAAAAATATTTTTGAAGAAAATCTTAAAACAAAACTATATAAGAAAATGTATTGAAAGGCTATGTATTGCGAAGCATCAATCTAACGTATAATAGAGCTATTCCTGTGCTGAAATTCCGGAAATATTAGTTGAGTTTTTACTTAAAACTGGACTTTACTTAAAACTAGCATGCATAAGGATTAAATAGGAGAAATTAAGTTATTGTCAAATATATTTTACATTTATAGTACCCATATATAGCACTCAAATTGGGAATTTCTATATTCAACTGGTTGTAATTATGACAAATGCATCATCATTTCTCGCAGTGTACTCATATAAGGTTTGTCTCTATTGTGTCAATATGTTAAAACCAACTAACTATCAACCAACAACCAAGTGATTATTTGTGTAATATTTTTCTTTATTATTTTAATTTAATTTTCAAATATTTTTTCTTTTTATTATTATTATTATTATTAACTTTCATGTTTGTATGGCGTTACTTTAAATATAGTTTATAAACAATAGAATTTAAATAAATTAAGTAAATTAATATGTGTATATTATTTAAATGCGGTTAATAAGTATGTATGTAATTGTTTGAATTCGTTTTCATTACAAAAAATAACTTGTATCGGAATATTACAGTGAAATAGTTAAGATTTTTAAATATTGAAAACATTTCATTCAAGGGTTTTTGATCAACTAAATTTTACATTTCTAAAAAAAAATTATTCAAAAAACAAAAGAAACAGAACTCTATTCTACTTCATTAGTTTATAAAGGAAAACGTAATTATAGTTTTAGTTTTAAGTTTGTAAAATACAAAAAAAACAACTACAAATAGTTAATCCTTATCATTGAAAAGTATCTAAATTTTAAGTAACATACAATTAAAATATTGATTCTAATTATTATTATTATAATTATTATGTTAATAAATATTTAATTAAACAAAGAAAAACACACAAAATTAGACAATATTAATAAATACCAAATAAAATATAAATGAAAGTTTTACAAAAAAAATAAATCAACTGCATTTATCAATTATAACAGGAAACATCATTACTCAGTGCTAAAAGTGAATAACATTGAGTCAGTGCTCGGTGCTTTTTTAACGCTTCCTTAAAAGCTTCAGTGACAATAAATCAAAAATGTTCAAAACATTGAACAAGTCACAGAGATACAAAAGTGAACGAAAAACTATGCAGGGGTTCTCATGTAGCTATTCCATACCCAGCTATACTTTGTGACTGTTCCGAACTAGTGATTTTACCTATCACTTAGGGTTACAATCACTGATAGCTGGTCCAAAGTAGTCTAAGTATACTTAAGCAAAAAGTAAATAAACTTTATGTGAATTATATCAAAACCGTTTGTATAAAACCTAGATTACTTAGATACACTTTAGCGAAAATTGTCTTCACGCTGGATTACATGGGATGTACAAAATAAACAATTTACTTCTGTACGAACTACAAAGAACTCATGAATTCAGCCAAATGATCAGCCATTAGGGACAATTATTTTCTATAAGAGATACTTACTTAACTGCTGGGTAGTACGTAAATACTTATAGTTCTTCTCGATCACTTTGCGAAAAACAAGAAATAACGGTATTCTTAAAGTTCCAATTTTAAAACATCAAAAGTATATTATGATTTTAACCGTTTAAATGTAAAAATTTTGCAATTAAATTTAAAAGAATCGAAATGTGTACGTAATTGTCCTTCTAATAAGATATAAAAGAAATGTTAATGTTATTAAAAATTCGCCAGGCCATTAATGTGTCTCAGGCCACTAGAATAAGAAATGTAAGAACAAAATTAACATATTTTGAGAAATATTTAAATAAAAGCTTATTTTTACTTGAAGTATATCCAAATATACTATTCCATATATGAGTTTTTGTCTTCGTAGGATACCGTTAACATATTCGCAGGTATAACCAAAAATTAATTTTTTTAATGGCAGTTTCAAAAATCCAAGTTCATATTTTTAAAAGTTTTGTTAAACAAATTTCAGAATTTTTTGATCATTACATTGGGATTTATTGGGAACAATAAAACGTATATAAGACGTTTTTTTGTGGGACACTTTTAAGTATGTTATTGTCCACTAATATTGAAACATACATATATGGTTTCGGGTTAAGGTAATATCGGGTTAAGGAGAAGAAAATTTAGCATGCTGTTTTGTTGTTGGGCAAGAGACTTGCGCAACTAAATTGCCTAGTGTGAAAGGGGTCTTTCTCTAGATATGCACAATATCAAAAATTGTTTTAAAATTCTTTTCATAAAAGTGGTAAAAAGCGTTTTAAAAGTGGTCGAAGTTCGACCACCGCACGATCATAGTAGGGAATAAAAATATGAAAAATGTATGACAATATCTTCTATAGTTTTTCCGTACCTGTGATTTAAATTTTGCGATTTTCTCGAAAAACTAATTTTTTGGCCATATTTTGGCGAACGAGCCGAATTTCCTTACTGTTATGAATTTTAAGTAAAACCTATTCATAATATTATAGTCCAGGTAATTTTAAATATAGTCTGAAAGTTTTAATAACATCGGACAACGTTAACCCTTAAATCGTGAAGGTCAAATGTAAAATTTTGAAATATTTGGAATTTCTATATGATAGACAGCGAAATATTATGAATTTTTGGGCCAATTTTAATGAAACTTGCGAAAACAAAATATACAATAACAATGCAAAAATGGAAATTAATACAAAACAGAAAGGGCAGAATCAAAATTTTTTGGAAATACAAAATTAAATATACCTAGTTTCATGGTGATCGGTCCATAATTGGTCATAGCCCCCATATAAGGCCCACTTCCGAAAATCACTCACGAATATTAATTTTTGATGTTTTTGAAAAGAAAAATGTTTTGCTCATTTACTTAGTGCTTTGCTCATCTTACTTGTTTTCAATATATTTCTCTGTTTTAAGGAATTATTAAGAGTTCTTCCTTTTATATAGAATATTGTTGTTAATTATGCTCTCTCTTACAACCAAAAGTAAATAGTCTGTAGACTCTACAGCCTTGGTAGGCGTTTATATTGTTCAGGTTACGAAATCTCCGGCAATTTCAATGCCTTTACGAAAAGGCAAAAGCAGATCGAATGTTATCGATGTTATCGATATAAGAAAGTATGGTCTGCCAAGCCCGACCATATACAGTAGTTTTGACTTAACTGCCTTTCACTTAAGAGCATTTTGCATATAAGTGCACAAAACTTGTGTTTTGTATATTTATTTACCAAACTCCATATAAATTCGTTAATTTAAGTGCATTGTTCATACCTGCACATTTAAGATAAGTGCATAATACTTTTGGAAGCTATAAGTGGTTTTCATGAAAAAAATTAATTTAGCTGCCTAATACAAAATTAAATCAAAACAAATAAGAAAAATACGATTTTGAATAAAAAAAATATGTTGTAAACTTCATGATAATTTTAAAATTAGCTAAAATAGCCATTTGACGATATTTTTAGACGGATAAATCAAAGGCTTCATGTAAATTATTTATTTATTTTATTGTATGTCCACAGCAATTTTAAAATTTTTGTCAGACCATTTACAGGTCAAAAGCAGAGAAATACCTGAAACATTTAGAAATTTATTGTATTTTGTCACTCGTTAACTATTTAAACAATTTTAAAACAAATAAAATAAAACTTAAGGTTGTAGAAATGCAATTCTCAGATTTTAAGAATTTTTGGGATTTTGGCATCTTTAGTAGCAATGCCAAAATCCCAAATGAGAATAGTCTTTTTGGTAAAAAGAATATTGGACATAGTAGACGTTCATTGAAACTGCCATGAAATCACTTGAGTTAAACATTATTAAAACAAGAAATTTCAAATAAAAAATAAGGTCTAGAATATACCAAAATGCTTGTGGAATTTATTTCGAATTCCCAACCAAATATGAAATTGTATTTTCTTATACTTTATTCAGATTAAGCTTAAGAAAACAGGTTTCCACAGTTTAATTTATTTTTTGAAAAATGTAATAGAATTGAAAAAGTTTATTTTGAATCTATATATCGTCACCTGAAATGCAAACGGACGTAACTACATACAAATTCAAAATCGAGTTTTTGATTGATTGTGGTTCTTTTTATCAAACTACATACACACGCAATTGCGATCGAAAATTATAACTTTATTAAGGAAATTGAAACGCAAAAAATTGCCAAGAATACTTTATTATTATTGATTTTATGACCTTTTTGCTTTTCCTGTAAAAAAAAATAAAAGTGTAGTTACGTTCATTTGCATTTAAGATGACGATATGTAAAAATGAATGGAAGTCAGTTTATTTGTTATTCTGTTACTTATAGGAGCCCAAACCACTACACCGATTCTCTTGAAATTTTTACTATATGTTCCTCTATATCTGGAAGGAACAATAGGCTACTTTTTATTTTGAAATTTTAAGTGGGCGGGGCACTTCCCATACAAAGGAAATAGTTAGTATAGATTATCAGCAGACCTAAAATTGTGACAATCTTTAAACTTTATACGAATAAATTTCTTATTAGTGCATGAAGTCTACCCAAAACTGGGGCCGATCCGAACAGGGGGCGTGGCACAAGTAAATATGTATTTTCGAATATCTGGAGAACTATAATCGTAAAAGTATCTAAACTTTGTATAAATCAATTTTTTATTACTGTACGGAGTTTGGCTGAAAATGGGCGGCTGAAATGGGCTATCATAGTTATTAAAGTAGTTATTTTGGAATACTATAATTGTTAATGTCAAACTTTAGATGAATCAATTTCATATTACGACATGAACCTAAAATGGGGATTTGTGGACGTGGCACCTCATATACAAAGTAAATAGTTAATTTTGAATATCTGGAGAACTATAATTGTGAAAGTCTTCAAATTATAAACGATTCAATTTCTTATCACAGCATGAGGTTTAACCAAAAATTGGACGGGTAGAAAAAAGGGGGGTGAGTCACCTACCATACAAAGAAAATAGTTGTTTCTAAATATCTTGAGAACTATAATTGCTAGATTCTTCAAACATTGTCCGAATAGCTCTCTTATCATTTTAGATATTTTGCCGTAAAATGGTCTGTATTGAATTACTTACATTCATTTATTTGTTTGTTTGTTAGTTTATAAAATCCTTTCACATTTTTTTATTTTACTTCGATAGGGGTAGTAAAGCGCAACGGGTTGAGCTAGTTTATTATATAAATAAAATTAGCTAATTAATTTTGCCACTTTTTCCGTGCACGTATTGATTTCTTGGACTTTTTATACTTTAATATTGTTTTTCGTATGTGGATCATATACATATATCAACATGTCATAAACATATTACGAGATATACAAAAAAAAAATACCTCGATTTGTATAGAGTTAAAAGGCAAACAGTGTATGAAAATTGTAGTCATTTCTTCTTTCTTTTCTTTTTAAACTTAGTAATTAATCATCTGAATAAAATATTAACTAAGTACTTAGTTTCATTCAATTTCCTTTATTTACTAATAACCAAATAATTCCTAATAAATGTATTAATTTGTGTATATTGTTATAATGCTTGTAACTTTAATTTAACACCTCGTATTTAGTAGTGCGAGTATGTATTTCAATTAATCCTCTTCAAGGAGAACGGTTGCTAATAATGCAATTCACTCATTTATTCATGTAAGTAGGACTTAATCCTTTTATCGCCTCTATTAGTAAGTGGGTTCTCTTTGGGTTCCTTCAATTGTCTGACTGTTTGTTTGTTTATGAATTGTTAAGCAGCGGATTAATGCCAAAAACAACACCAACAACAACTAACACAAGACGATGAAAACGTTGAATATGACAATTGTGTATTTTATGTTAATAAATAAATATGACACACACAAACACACACATGAGTACACACAACTATTCCTGGCTACCGACCAACCAACCTACCAAGTGACCATCAACAATCATATTTCCCTAAAAAATTAGCATGAAGCAAAAAACCAAGTACGAATTTTAAGGCTAAGACGAATTTTGTATACCCTCCGACATACATAAAATTCTAGCTTCTTTAGAGCAACCTATTACCTATTTCCCATCTTTCTGGCAACATATGGATTCCCTGCCAAAAAGAACTGCTTCTCTTTTGAGGTCAAGATACTCGGATACTCTGTTCTGAAGTGAAGAGTATTCCAGAGAGCGTTCTGCATCGAGAGAAAGAAATAGTAGTCGGACGGGGCAAGGTCTGGACTATAATGAGGGTGAAGCAAAACTTCCAAAACACTTCATTCTAAATAACTTTTGACAGATTTTTCAACATGTGGCCGAAAGTTGCAATGATGGAATGTTAAGATTTCATGTTTGGCTACATATTCAGACGTTTTTCGGCCAATGCTCGCTTCACACTTATAAGTTGCGTTCGATAATAACCAAATAGAGAGCATTACCTAAGTGTATTGAATACTTGGCTTTGGTCTCGATTCGACTGGTTGGCGGGCTGCACACATGATGTCTTACGGTTCGGGTTATCGTAATGGATCCATTTTTCATCGCTAGTATTAATTCGATGCAAAACTGACTTTCTTTTATAGCGTTCAAGTAGCATATATACATTTTCGAAGTAATAAAATCTTTTTTTTTTACCCTATAATGTTCAATAACTAAGTGCTAATAAATGACAGATATGCAACCCTCAAAATGACATATATGTTATTGAAAACAAAGCCGCGCTCAAAAGATACGTTGTGAGTCCCGCATTTTAACACCCAATAAATAAAAAAAACATAAACAATTTTAATTTACCGACATCCATTTTTATTTTCTCAATTTTTGTATGCTTTTGTTGAATTATAACATAACCGAAATCAGTTTGTTTTAAGATTATTATTGCATAAAAAGAATTTTGTTATTATTGGAAAAATCTCTACATATTTATATTAATAGAATAGTGAAAGTATATATATGTATGTATTAGGGTATTCATTCGACTAATGATCGTTCGATTAATCGAATAATTTCTTACGAATAATTATTCGAACAATTTAAAAATGGCCATTTTCGAATAACGAATAATTCGAACAATTTGATGTAGAATAATCGAATAAAACGAATAAATGTTCATATATAAATTTATTAAATTGCATAAAAATTTTCATAGTTTCAAATTTAAATAAATAAAAATAATGACTCACATAAATTGTATTGTTTCTGAAATTCGACAAATAACTAAAGACAAAGGGACTTTCGATCACTGCAGATGAGTGTTCCGATAGCTCCTTCTATAAATATATAAATATTACTGCAAGAACTTACAATTCTAAAAACAAATCTTTCAAAATTTTTAACTTAGGACTTGAACCAATGAAAATGCACTGCCTGACTTCAAATTAATCATGTTCACTGACAATGATATCAAACTTTGGATAGATTCTCTTTATTGTGTAATTCCCAAAGACCACTTTATTAAGCAAAGATTCGGCAACGTTGATAGAGCTTGATGTATAAACAATTTGTTTTAAATAATTTAGAAATAGTGAATAACTAATTTACTAAAGAATTTGTTACTCAATTTAAAACCCGAATTAATAATGAACGACATAAAAAAGTTTTTAATACGTTTATATTGTATTTGAATTCAGGATCATGCCCAACTAGCTCAAATTTTTTAAAGCATAGCTCCAAAACGGAAACTAATGGGTTTGCTAGTCAATTGTTTTGTAGATTGTTCGGGAGTTATGGACTTTGTTTTCGAATGTTTTTTAACATTATCAATACTTGAATTGTTAACTTTAACGTTATTTTTTGTTTTTCTTTAACAATAATATATTTAAAAGAAGACATTAAAACTTCATTCTTTACTTTTTTAAAAAAAATTTAATTATTCGAGTAATTCGATTAATTTTAAACGCGTGATCGAATTATTCGAACAAGTTAAAATCTCTTATTCGAATTATTCGTTTTATTCGAACAAGAGAAAAATCGAATAATTCGAATTCCCTAGTATGTTTATATATTGGAATGATCTCGTTCGTATCTATTTGCATATAAATCCGCCCCCTATTTATAAATTTTTGAACAATTCTTGAATACAGTTCCAATAAAACTGTTAATTTTCAAAGACAATAAATAATAAATAAATGCTGTAACCGATCTTGTTTTAATCTAAACACATTAATAAGAGACACATTTACGATTTAATTAAAATTAAAATGGAACCCATTATTTTTCAGGTTATTTAGTTATTGTGTTGGGACACCGGTGCACCCGTGGGTTAAAAGTATGGGATCTACAAAATATAAATAGTCCAAAATACTAAAAAGACAAAGCTCATGGTAATTACAAAATTACTTCCGCACTCCAACCATCCCTTCTGGTGTTGCAAAGAAATTTAAAAAAGTTATTTTTCAATTACTTATGTTATGTATTTTTATACGATCTTTATTAATGGAAATGACTTTACTGTTATTGGATCTAGTGATTTTAATAAGAATAGGAGAGAATTGTGGAAGGAACTATGATGATAAGTTGGAATATGTGGACGTACTGGTGCAAGTTACAGTATTTTTTTCCAACGTGATCAATCCATGAAAATCAGTATACTAAAGATAGGTTTGAGTCAATATATATTAAAGTTAAATAATATTCTTTGAATTCTTTGAAAAATCTTAAGTACTAATGATTATTTTACCTTAAAGAACCTGTATCAATAATTGGAGGTAAATAAATAAAAAGAATGATGATAAAAAAGGGAGGTTCTATCCTATATAAACTTTTTTATGGCCTAATTGCCAAAATTCCAACGCAACACAGTAGGGGGAATTACGGATAAAACTGTAAATAAATCTGCAATTATCAAGGCTATAGAACAGGTGTAGTTGTTTAAGTTTTGAATTTGGACTTTAAAAACGAATTTAGACCCCAATATGTGGTACCTAGGGTATATGAAGAGTTTAATTTAAAAAGTTGGTTTTAATATTTCTTCAAATTCGGAAATACTAGTTTTGGTAAACTTATCTAAAAATAATAGCCGTTGGACGTGGCTATATAAGAGATTAGTAAGGTTGTATTCAATTTGAGCAAATAATAAAATGTTTAATTAATAGTTTGATGAAGGCCAACAATTCTTTTGCTTACGATTTAATTTAAAGCTTAAAGTCTAGACTTAATGATAGACAAAATATAGTTTTAAACACACTAATTTTATTTCCTAACTTATTTTAGCAATAGTTTTTTGAAGTATAGCTCAAAAACTGAAAATAAGGAATTTGAAAATTATAAATGGAAAAAAAAACTAAAAAAAGAACTGCGAAATTTCATATTCTTTCGATTTCTACAGCATTTACAAACACAGTATTTATAGAGTATTTTTTGCCAAGTCAAGTTTTATTAAAACTAAAGAAAAAAATAATTTAAAGGAAAAGATCTCACGAACATCCTAAAAAGCTCACATGTGTATATAATAGGGTATTCAATCGATTAACCGTTAATCGGTTAACCGATTAATTTTGGACTGTTAACTGTTCGAATAATTTAAAATTGCCGATTTTCAAATAACAAATAAACCGATTAATTTGTGTCGATTAACCGAAATTCCTTTTTTTTTGCAATTTAAAAATTTTTTTTTGTATTTATTTTTGCCTTTCAATTCAAATACAAATTTCAAATTAAAATTAGATATTTTTTGAACATCCAATAAACATGATAAGTGAGTATGTATAACAACTGATATATTTAATTTGTATTTGAAACTTTGTTTGTCTTTACATGTATAGAAGAAACTTTTTTTGAAATGAGTCTTTTATTATTACTAAACGAAATTATTAAATTAATCAAAATCTAAAAAAATTCGAAAAGGAATATTCTTTATCATGCTTTTGATTTCTCCAACATATCCAATCAACAAGAGAGTTTTTTTCCAAGAAAAGTTTTAGTAAATCTAAAGAAAAAAATCGTTTAAATTATATTCTTTTTATAAAAGATTATTTCAGAAGATCTCACTAAAACCCTAAAAAACTCACACATCGCTCATTTGCTGCAACAACGTCATAATTTAAAAAAAGTCGTTTCAAGAAAAACGTCTTTGAATGTTTTATAACATTTTACTATTTCTTAAATAAATTTTAAACAAATCATGCGATTTCAGAAATATAAAAAGTAGATGTTAATATCTTTCTAATCTGCATTTAATCCAAATTTTTACTTGTCAAATATTAGAGAAAACATGAATTTTAATTTTGATGTTTACAACAAAAAAACACTCTCACACACAAAATAATTGACTTTTTTGAAAACTGATAAAATTATATGAAAGATTATAGAACAGCTCATATTTTGTATTACTCAGTTCAAAAAACACGGATTTTGAGTTATGACGTTGTTGCAGCAAATAGGCGACATGTTTACAAAAATGATCTCAAATACCTTATTTGCTGTTTTTTATGTTTTTGTACACAAAATTCGTTGTTGTATTTTCAATTTAAAATTAAAATAGATTTTATTCGGTTAATCGAATAATTTTAAATTAACCGAATAAATCTAAATCTCTATTAATTATTTGATCGATTGACCGATTAAACCAGAAACCTGATTAATTTAATACCCTAGTAAATATCCGAGTATTTGTACAAACTTTCTTTGAAATGCAGGTGGATGACAAATATTTTTGGGAATATTCCCATAGTTTTTTTTAGCTTTATGATGTTTTAACAGACTGATAAAGAAATAATCTAACAAATGTCGATTGACATGTATGAAATACACATGTAGTTTATGAAATCTGAGACCATCATTGTTCTGTGTTACAAACGGTATGACAAAATCAATTGACCCTTCCTGTTTTGGTGGTGGATACAAAAAAAAATAACCATAAACTCTTGTATCATATGAAGAGGACATGGAAAAGTTTGTGTGTGCATTTGAATATGGAATGGCAAGAAATATAAAATACAAATTATGCACAGTAATTCTACCTACACACAAACAAACAGACAAACAGCATAAATAAAACGAAGAAAAAGAAGATCTTTTTGCGATGATAAATTAATCGCTAAGAGTATTTTCATGTTCTTGTAAGACAATCCAATGTCAAAACGGAGTAGATTGATTATTCCTCTTCTTGGGTTTTGCTATGAACAAAAACACACACTTGTCCAAAAGCACACTCATACATATTAATATTTTTTCATATACTCACACTAAGAGTGTGTGCGTTTATGCAAAGTTAAGCAAACAGAAAAAAAAGTTGGAGTATCGGCTCTATATGTGCCCAAACAACAAGCAGAATGAATTGAAAATGTTGTTGATTTCATGCTTGAAATGTCACAAGTTCTTCCTTTTCAGTTTTTGTCCAGCCAGTTCCATTTGAAAGGGATGGGCTGGTTTGTTGGCTAATTTTCTTTACTCAATACAGTAGTTAAATTTTAGCAAAAGCTGCAGCTTGTATCAAATCTTTAAAATTTAAGAAATTCATTATTCTTCAATCAATTCAACTACAACTGAAAGTTGCCTCCAGAAATCTCTTGGACATTGAAAGTTTAACACTGATTTCTACTTCTTTAAGTTTTGCAGCATTGATTAAACCTTAAATATTAGATGACGTAAAATTTCATTCAGTCAATCGACAACCTCTTCCCAGTTTTTAAACAGATCTGATAAGGAATACATTATTATTTGTAATAGCAATAAAATATGATTCGAATAATGAATATATTGCCTTTTTCCATTGATTTCAATACAAGATAATTTCATAAATAGTGTGATTTTTTTCATATTGTTACGAAATTGTACTTGAATTCAAATATAACGATTTTAAGGGCTGATTTAAAAGTAGCATAACGCTTTCAAATAGCAGTGCTGTAATAGCAAACTGTAACATATCTGTGGGCATTATTAAATAAAAGCTTTCAATTGACCATTGAGTTTTCAACGCTGTTTGCTGCGACCGTAGTATATTCGAATTTGAATATTCAGTTAAAGAACATTGTAGAAATAGAGCTTTCTAGATGGTAATGCAGTGTTATAAATAGTGGCAGAGGTTACAGTCGTGAGTGAGTTTATCAGAGACGCTATTTGAATAAACATCAACTGAGTGCCTTAAAGAGTGCTGTGTTTTTCAAGTGAATTCGTGTACATTATAAAGTGTGTCTGAGAATTTATAAACGTGTATAAAAAACATTGAGTGACTATTCAATTCTGTTGTTGTACATTTTAAATAAATAAAGAGTTGTTACAATTTTTAAACTTCTAAACGGCTTTTATTTGCAATCAAAAGTATCCGGTTTATTTAAAGGAAATAAACAAACGTTTTGAAAAGGTTAAAACGTAACAATATTTTATATTTTTAAATTAAATCTGCAAATGTAGCTGGCTTGAAAAATGTTATTTAACCCTTTCGGGACGGAGTTTTATTTTGAGAATCAAAATATTTATGGTAGAAATTTTTGCATATTCTAAAAGATGTGGAATAAATATTATGTTCTGCATATTCAGAAATCCTGAAATCGTCCTTTTATCCAGGGACATACATATAATCCCAATAAGCATTTTTCGTGCGATATAAAATCCCAATCTGTGTTCTTGATGGGTGATTCGAAATTAAAAAATGAATAAAATATCAGAATCTTAGTAATTTTAGATGAAAGTACACATTTATTTGCTTATTTATAGCATTTAAAAAAGGTAATTAGGGTTTGAATTTGTGGAATGGTCCAAAACACTCGTAACATAAAGAGTTGTTGCAGACTGAGCATATCATCATTGTACGCTTTTCGATATCAAGTGAAGAACAACCCTTCCTTGCTCCACTGCATGGGTCTAATAAAATAAACTAGCATAACCCGGTGCACTTCGCTACCCCTAACCTAGTAAAATTAAAAAAAATATGAACGGAAATACGAAAATAAGAATGTCTCAATTGCAGTTCACTAACTAACTAATTTTGTATGGGAGATACCACTCCACTGCTCTGATCGCACCGATTTTTAAACCTTTTATGTAAATATCAAGCTTAGCTAAACTTCGAACAGGGAACAGGGAATAAATTCGTTTTAAGCTAACCTCCGTAGAATGAATAAATTGATTGATAAAGAGTTTAAATTCTTTTAGAATTATAAATAGTTCTACAGATATTCAAAATTAATTATTTACTTTGTGCCACAACCACTAATGTAATCCCGACCATTTTCAGCCAATCTGTGTAAAATGGTAAGAGAGCTATGCGGACAAAGTTTGAAGAACCTTGCAATTATTACTTTGTATTTAATTATCCTTTTCCGACCCCTCCTATTTTGGGTGCTATGCCCTCTAATCTAATTCCGTCTATATTCAGCTAAACTCCGCACAGTAATAAGAAATTAATTCGCGAGTGAGAAGTCATTGATTCGTATAAAGTTTGAAAACCGTCACAATTAAATATACACATATATATATACATGCACATATTATAAAATTACTATTTGCTTGTATGTACAATTACATATTTAACCCCATATGCATAAACAGTTTTTAAACTTGTCAAAGGTTTATAAAACAAATTTTGAATGGAAATTTTGTTTTATAAACCTTTGATAGTTAGAAAATACAAAAAACACCTTCAAAATATATTTTTTAAGGCGACTTTAAATTACTAAGGTCTTCTTCTTTGTTTGCTATAACAACTCTCACTTAAAACAGAGCGAAATCAATACTGTTTAATTGTTTCTCTTATTTATTTACAACAACAAATTGGACAAACATGCATTGCTTTGTTTACTTTTTAGCTTAAGGTTCACATGTACACGTTTTTGCATATGTGTTAGTAACATCTTTAAACGCTTATAACTCCTAAAAAAACTGAACCGATTTTAATAAAATATATATTCTACACTTCTGTGAATAAATCCCTTTAAAATGGTATATATCTTGCCGAAATTGAATGTATAATGTGAGCGTAAAAGGGGTCTAAAGAAATCGACTTGCCTATTAATATTATGATATGGAGAATGTCGGGAAATATTTGGACCCTTTGATATCAATAAACTGGAGCAGTATGGGTAAAAATGTTGAAAATTTAATTTTAAAATGCGAATATCTCCTAAGCTATAAGGTTTTTTATAGTGCTTGGTTCTTTATAGTGGAGGAGATTCTTTGTATTTTATTTTTTTTTTAAATCGGAACCCAAACGAAGAAATAGAATCGTTTTAAAAATTAAACATACCCGAGGTGTCCTACTTTGGATCCCCTGTCCGCGCCCCTGATGGGTCCATGAGGTCCTTGAACTCGACAAGACTTCCTCTTTATGCAAAATTCCATTTAAATAGGACTAATCTTAGAAGTTACAGATTTATTTCTCTTTGTTCTATACCAAACTGTGCAAATTTCAACAATGTTGTGAAATTCATTGACAAGATGAATGTACCGTTATGTTTTTATTCAAATATTATAATGAACTCTTAAACATGGTTTATGGGTTATTTAGATAAGAAATTGCATTGAAAATAAAGAAAATACTAAAGTTTGAAATTTCTGGGACGTATCTTGTTTGAATTCATTTGTATTTATGCTTTCGTAAGTACATCAGCTATCTTATTACCTTCCCCATGGCGAGGAACCCATTTCGATTATCCCATGAATGACTCTCTAGGAATCTAGTAGAATCTTTGATATCAGTAAATATGTTGATATCCCTGTTCCATATCCATTAATACCTAATTGCCATTATATTATTGGCCAAATATTAAACCGTCTTCCTAAATAACTTCTTTCGAAACTGCTGTTAGACAGGATCACCATTGAAGCTTTATACTGCACACCCTTAGGTTATGATAAAATGGTTATGAAAAGAATCAATTCTTTTGCATTCATTATACCAAATAAACTCTCATGGCTGAGTAAGTTGGCTGTTAATTTTTTTTTTATTTTGCGAGTGCACTCAAGCATTGAGTTTAACATTACAAACAAAGCAACCTACATCGCCAAAAAGGGGTATACAGTTTTGATGATTCTTCTTTATGCTCGTGTTAAACACATTTCCAGAAGCCAACAGGTGCCAACGAGTTACGATCAATCATCAAATGAATCGATTTTTAATTAAGAACTCTTGTTACCAGTACCCCACCGCACAACGTTGTATTCCTATTAAGTGTATATGTGTTTGTTTGTCCATTTATGTGTATCATCATCATCATCATTATCTCTATTTAACATCGAAGCGTCAGTTGACATTGATTAGTGACAATGGCTTGGATGCGATAGCTTTCCTCATAAATATACTCGTGCTTGTTGGTTAATGGTTGTATTCGCGCTCATACCAATTTGGATCTGAAGGAATGTAGTGCGAGCATGTGTCGTTATTTAACGAAACTCTTAAACACTTTGAGTGAGTTTGATGTTTGTTTTGGCTTTGTGGCACCAACAGCAACAGCAACAACAACGTTATACAACAATAACAACAATGCAAAGTATCCAATTTCCAGGAAAAAGGTTGGAGTTAATCCCAGCATGCGGTTTGTGTGTCTAATACAGCAAAAATTTGTTCTAATTAGTTGACAATCAATGATAATGAATCAGCATTAAATGTTTGTGATTAGTATAGGATGATTGTTGCATTGAATCATAAAGATGGATAACTATTTAATTGATATTTGATGCAATATTTAATATAATTCTTTGGAAATTATCTCTAATAAATCTGTACATTATTTGAGTCCGTAAGTTATCTAGGAGTTTTCAAAAATTTAAAGTTTTTGTCTGCAAATATAGTAGATAACGGTAATTTGATTTCAACAGATAGATAAAAATAGTTAAATTTGCGTTCCTACTCGGGTTTCTAATTTAATCGGTTAATTGAGCAAATTATTAATCGGGGTTTAGTTTTAATCGGTTTCTATTAACCGAATAATTTCTTTTTTAATTTTAAATTGAAAAGAAAAACACCAATTTTGTGTATTTATATAAGCATTTTGTTAATAAAAAGAACAAAAACATAAAAAACTAACAAAATAATAAGTAAATAATGATTTAAGGGAGATCTTCTGAAATAATCATTTAAAAAAGAATATAACTTAAAAGGGTTGCTATTAATTAAACGAACTGTGATATTAAACTAAGTTGTACAATTGTGGTTATATGTATGTATTTTATGTTCAATATTATATGTTTAATGATAAATGTAACAATAATTTGATGTAAAGAAAATGTCTACAAAAAACTGTAAGTGTTCTAAATGTTTGTTTTGAAAATATTGTTTTAATTTTAAGTTTTATTATTTAAATAGACGATCCCTTGAAAAAGTAGACATAACATCTACGAAACGTCGGGAAAATTGTAATAAAAATATGATTTTTTATTTACATTAAGGAAGTTCAGGCCCTATTAGCTTAAGAAACTCAACAACTTTAAAATAATTAAATTTGGCCAAATATAAATACTAAAAAAAAAATTAAATGCTTTCCTTTCTAACAATTTTTTTAGTTTTAATAGAACTTGTTTAGAAAAAACTCTCTCACTGATTGTAGATGTTGGAGAAATCGGAAGTTCTCTTTTTAGTTTTTTCTAAGCATATAAAATTCTCCATCATACCAATGCATTGTCCTTTTTGGATTTTTATTAGATTTTATATACAATTGCTTCTTTTAGTTCTGATAAAAGACTCGTTTCAGTAATGTCCTTAGTGTCGTTTATTATCATGTCATCCTCCGACTCATTATGACAAAATTCATCATAGAACATTTCAGATAAAAGGTAATTTCCAAATTCCTTAGTTTCAGTTTTCGTACTGTTCTTCAAAAGACTATTGTTCACGAGTTAAGAAATAAAGTTTGTGTGTTTAAAACTATATTTCTATATAAAGTGCAAAAAAAAATCGGTTAATGGGTTAATCGACACAAATTAATCGATTTATTTGTTATTTGAAAATCGTCAATTTTAAATTATTCGAGCAGTTAACCGACCACAATTAATCGGTTAACCGATTAACGGTTAATCGATTGAATACCTTAGTTCCTATTTACCAATAAGCATCCACAATCAGTCGTACTTATAAAAAATGATATGAATAGCTTGTTATCAACATTGTTTACAAGTAGAAGTTTCTACTGATGGAAATGTTTATAAACATGATGAATGTTGCAAGCAGCCGTTACAGACCGTTAAATTGATAATGCAGTTGTATGAATAAAAACTTTTTGGTAAATTTGTTCCCATTGAAATAACAAACAATTTATTTAAATGAATTTCACTATGCCCTACCATGAGAGCTCATAGTAAAATATCTACATATCGTCACCTACACGCAGAGAAAAAATATAATTGGGCATGGTTACTGTAACCATTTATATAGTGTTACAAGTTTTTTAACTATATTATAGTCACAGTAACCATTTACATGATTGTGGTAACCATAACATGGTTAACTTACGATTCACATGATTGTCTCAACCATATATATGGTTACAGTAAACATATATATGTTTGTGGCAACCATATTTATGATGAATAATTTTATCATAATATGTTGTTCTCAGATTATGATAAGCCTTAAGCCGAGAGCACCATAATATGATAAGTCCTTCATCATATAAATGGTTGCCACAAACATATATATGTTTAGTGTAACCATATATATGGTTGAGACAATCATGTGAATCGTAAGTTAACCATATTATGGTTACCACAATCATGTAAATGGTTACTGTGACTATAATATAGTTAAAAAACTTGTAACAATATTGAAATGGTTACAGTAACCATGCCCAACTATATTTTTTCTCTGCGTGTAAACTGTAAAAGGGCCTATCAACAATTTTTAAAATTTTACAGTAGAGACAAAAAACATAATAAAATTTAAGTGTTGTGGTTACAAATATGATTTTCTTTCTTCAATAAAGTCGTTATTTTTAAAAACAGAAAGCTAAAAATTTGTGAAGACGTGTGTGTGCCTTGATGCGCCATTAAAAACTCAATTTTGAATTTTTTGACTGTTACGCCCTTTGCATTTCTGGTGACGACATAGTTTAGAAGATAAAAAATTAACCTGTAGGGAAAGTGAAACACTGGTCGAGACAGAAATAGAATATTGTTCTCTTTTCGGATGAATCCAAATACAATTAAGAGACAGATATGGGAGAACATAAAAAAGACAGTCATATTTGGAGGTGTTATGACGTGGGGCATTTTTCAGAACAGATTAAGGAGCTGTTTTTCAGGACAAAGTTTGTGTCAAATTTATCACATAAATGATACTATGACTCTAATCGGATACAGATCTATTATAAACGTTGCTATGTAACTATACAATCACACCTATAGGGTTGCAGTGGTTACAATAAAATGAGGTACGTGTTTTTAAGTGGCTTGCCCAATGGACAGATCTCCTTCAGATGGAGAACCTAAGCGAAATTGTAGATCAAAACAAGTAAGAAAGTATGATCGTTCAAGCCCGACCATATAATACCCTACACTAAGTAAAAGAGCAAAAACATTTTTCTTTTAAAATTTCAATAATTTATATTTTTGAGTGATTTTCGGAAGTGGGCCTTATATGGGGGCTATAACCAATTATGGACCGATCACTATGAAATTAGGTCGTGTGATTTATGTCTATATTAAAGTTAACTATGTTGAATTGTGTGTGTATACCAACATTTTTAAGCGATTTATGCACGTTAAAGTGATTTTCGGAAGCGGGTCTATATGGGAGCTATGACTAATTATGGACCGATCGTAACAAAATTTGGTGACATGAATTTTGTGTATATAAAACTTATTTGGAGCGGAATTTGTGGAGATACATATATAAATTAAACATTTATGACCGATAAAGTCCATTTTAGGGAGGATATTTGTATGGGGGCTAGGAGAAATAATGGATCGATTTCAACCAGTTTCAATAGGCTTGGTCCTTGAGCCGAAAAAGTAATATGTACCAAATTTCATCGAAATATCTTCAAAATTGCGACCTGTACTCTGCGCACAAGGTTTACATGGACAGCCAGCCAGCCAGACGACCAGACGGATGGACGGACATCGTTATTCGACTCAGAAAGTGATTCTAAGTCGATCGGTATACTTTAAGGTGGGTGTTAGACTAATATTTTTGGGCGTTACAAACATCTGCACAAACGCATTATACCCTCCCCACTATGGTGGTGTAGGGTATAAAAAACGGACTCACAATTATACAATGAAGAAAGCTTTGTCAAATTTGGTTATATGGAAATGGTAAACTTTTTTTCAAAGGAGACAATTCATTCTTTAATTGGCTCAATGCATCGTATTCAACAAAATACTGAGTCACTAAAAGGGCCAGACAATTTTTATAAAAATTAAAGTTAAAAACCAACACAGAGAAAACAGATTCGTGATTACAACCGAATTTGTGCCCAATCGAATGCTTCGGTTGCAAACATAGAATTTTTCGGATCTATCAACAGAAAATCAATTGATAAAGAAGAATTACAGTTGAAGCAACCAAATTTTTGTTACCCCCTCAAAAATTAGTTCGAAGTACTCTGAAATTATAGTGTAAAGTATTTGTCCCTAGTCGCCATACAAGGTCACCTTAAAAAATGACTTGAACATTCATAATTGCCTTATAATAAATAATATCGTGATGAAATTCGATGAAATTTATAATTTATAAAAATAATCGCAACATTTAAAGTGCGATTAAAATCGATTTGAAATTACTACAACCGACAAAATTCGATTGGCCTCAGTTCTTGTATATCATTTACAGGCTGCAGCTATAATTTTTTTTTAATAAACAACGGTAAGGCATACTGCAGTTCCAAGATATCTAAAATAATTACAAATACATTTGTAAAATTATTGTATTTTTTTAAAAATATTCGTTTACATTGACATGAAACAAACATCATGTGCCGACTTAAATAAAGTATGGATTGACTTTTAACAAAATAACTGTTTAATATATTTTTAAACGCTTCCCGAATGCACAGTGGCCATAAGGATTAACTTTGACTTAAACCCTTTTTAAATGTGCCGTCTATTAAAGGATCAATAGTCATTTTTGCTGTTTGTCTTTAAATAACAAACAATGCCGTTTAATCCCGTCTCATAGACTCTCATCCGGGATTATCCAGAAAAAGTCAGTTACAACGTACAACCCTTTTATTGAAAAAATTTGTATTTTTTGTAAAATAAACAACAAACAATATTTGCATTTTGCGAACACAGCACCTAACAGCACAATTAAAGTTGTCTACTGTTGCTAATTTGAAGAGAACAAGAGGAAAAAAGGATTAAAACTTTGAATTCTTTGCATACATGCAGGCGTCTACAAGATGTAACGCCCACCAAAGAAAATCGTACACACAGCGTGTGAATACAAAGGAAAGGATTAAAGTTTCCTGCAAATACTGGAAGTCAAACTAATGCTGCGCTTTGATTGTTTTCTAAGTAGCATTTAAATTTAGTTTTTTTGTTTTAGAAACCCAACATTGTTCTACCGGTCTCTGGGGCACTAGGGAACATACATACATCTAACTCTTTTCTCGTTTTTGTTTAGAAATTATAAGCAGATTCTCAAAGGGTGCCGCAACTAAATGTTTTCGTTGTGCCTACGACTATTGTAATCAAAAGATGGAAAACATGCAAATATTTCGTTGAAAATTTTAATACAGTTTGGCAAAATGATAAATCAGTAAATGATATTTCGCCAATAGTTTGCTATCGAATGTTTTTCCAAGAAGCGATTTGTTTTCTTTTGTTTTGTATAAGACAGTGCGGTGTGTATTTATTATACCTGTCAATTAATGAACAATAAACACTCTTCACTCGGTATCTCGGCAACTGTCAAAATAAACAATTAGATGAAATTAATTTTCATTAGCAACGATTTAAAATCAATTTCCAAACATGTTGCAAGTACCACAATGATCGTAACAGTATTGGAAATTTGTTAAAGAATAATTTCAAAACAGAACTGAAATGATTGGTATTCATTCGTTTGTATTTTTGTGTGAACTTGAAATATTTATTACACAAGGGGCGAGTTCACATTTAGTATCTTAACAATAGTGTGCATAGGATTGTATCACAAAATAAAAAAAAAACATAAGAGAACACAACAGAACTCAAGTGTGTGGCCTCACAGAAATCAATCAAGGCTCATCAACAAATTGTTGCACTTCACATCATAAAGTGTTGTAATTTATTACACTTTGGTTTGGTTTTGGTTTGAGTAGAACTGAGTTGAGTTGATGGCCATTAAAGCCAACATTAAACACAACAACAAACATGCATATTTATGGGCTTAAGCCCTTTTATTTCAGAAGGAGTGTTTATGTATCATATATTTATGCCTGTTCCCGTACTCAAATCCAACGAAAACCTATAATTAATGGGTGGCCATTTATAATATTGGCAGTTTAGATTCATGTGCTTTTTTTCGTTTGGTTACTTTTTATTATAGATACAAATGCACATTTCTTTTTGTATAGATTTTAAGCTGAGGTAGAGTTTTCTTCTATTTTTTTTTAATTTGTAATCATTAGCTGATTCTTATTAATGTGTGTCGACCTACTGGTGTGATAATAGTTTCTCGTCAAATTCGATTTTAATCAATATGAAATTTATTTTGTTTATAAGTAGGTAACAGTGCTATATAATTTACTTTAATTATACATAAGAATATCAAGGATTTTTATAATCAAGTATGAATGTATAGTCGGTAATGTCCTACAATATAATACCCTACACCGAGTATATTTTTATTTATTTAAATTCCGATTTATTATTTTTTCACTGTAAAAATGTTAAGACGGAAACTCATATATAGATAAATTACCTGCATATTTAAAGTAAGAAAGTATGGTCGGTCAAGCCCGACACTAAGTAAAATAGCAAAAACATTTTTCTTTTAAAATTTCAATAACTTATATTTTTAAGTGATTTTCGAATGGGAGCTATTACCAATTATGGACCGATCGCCATGAAATTAGGTCGTGTCATTTATTTCTATATGAAAGTTATTTATGTTGAATTTTGTATATAACCCAACATTTTTAAAAGATTTATGCACGTTAAAGTGATTTTAGGAAGCGGGTCTATATGGGAGCTATGGCTAATTATGGACCGATCGTAAAAAAATTTATTTGGAGCTCAATTTGTGGAGATACATTTATAAATTGAACATTTATGACCGATAAAGTCCAATTTCGGAAGGACATTTGTATGGGCCTAGGTGAAATAATGGACCGATTTCAGCCAGTCTCAATAGGATTGGTCCTTGGGCCGAAAAAATAATACGTACCAAATTTGATTGAAATATCTTCAAAATTGCGACCTGTACTCTGCGCACAATGTTTACATGGACAGCCAACCAGGCGGACGGACATCGTTTAATCGACTCAGAAAGTGATTCTAAGTCGATCGGTGTAATTTAAGGTGGGTGTTAGACTAATATTTTTGAGCGTTACAAAGATGATTTGAATAGAAGAAAATAATAAAACGTTACTATGTGAAAGTATTTAAATCATATTACAACATTTTAAAGACAAAAATAATAGTTTAAACTGATTATATTTAATTTTTTAATGTTTTAGGCTAAAATTGCGGCCAAAACTAGGCTCCCAATTAGCTTGTAATATGAAATGAATTTGACTCTGATTTTTTTTTTTGCTATTGTCAAATTGTTTATTAAAACCGAATGTATATTTTCTATAATTTTTTTTAGATTTTGTATACATAAATATATTTACAGAATATATATTTGGGGTATTCACACGGTCTACTATTTGGTCATAATGTCCTAATATATTATGACAGTTTTAACAAATTTTTTTTGTGTTTCAAACGAAAAATTTCAAACTAATAACACTATTAGAACTATTTTTATTGTTTTGTCATAAAATAATACTTTTTTTTTGTTAAAAAAAAACACAACAACAACTATTGTAATATATTAGAACATTATGACAATATGACTAATAGCAGACCATGTGAATACCCCAATTGTTTTATTATAAGAGAAAAATATGTCACGTACGATATTAAATTTTATTTATTATAAAATCATCCAAATATTATTTTTATTTAAATATGATGGATTGTAAAGGAAAAATATTTCGTTTAGTGTTAGAAATTAAAAGAAAACAAAACGCCTCTCACGATTCGAATATTTTCGCATATTTCTGCATGTACTTCAAAATGAGTTCCGTTTTATGTCACGTACGATATACCCTTATTTCGCTCAATATTTTGGATAACAATATTTCGAAAGAACTTTTTATTATTTTCAAATATAGTACCCTCTGAATGGAACATAAATATCGAATTGTTTTTCAGATACTCTTATTTTTGCAAAATCTATTCCACTCTATAGGCATACAAATGTCACGTACGATGATTGGAATTGCCCATATGATAATTTTTTTTCTACATTTCTTATTTATTAGATCTCATTAGAACAATAATTAGGTACACATTCGATTGTTTTATATCAAAATGCTTAACTAATTTTAGCATAAACTAAAAAATGAATTTATTCCCCCTTTTCCAAACTACAGAGCAGTTGCGCCACCAGTTAACGGTATTCTGTTATCTTAATATTTTACATTCCATAGAACAATTGTAGCGGTAGTGACAATCTTGGAGCACTTTAATTTATATTAGAGTGCACCAAAAAGGCAAGAATTATCTAGAATTGTTCTATGTATTGTAGAATCACGTTGTGTAAAATATTACGATGATAGGATAACTTTAACTGGTGGCGCAACGCCGCTGAAGTTGTGAGGTGCATTTACAAGGGGAAAAATTAAATTTTTTCAGTTTTTGTAAAATTTTTTCACTAAATAATTCCTTTTGCAATTTAATTTAAAAGCATCGAAATGTGTACGTAATTACCGTTCTAATGAGAAATAATAAAATATTTGTTAAAAAATGTTAAAGTTATTAAAAATTCGCAAGGCCATTAACGTGTCTCAGGCCACTAGAACCACTAGAAATGTATGAACAAAATTAACATATTTTCAGTAATATTAAAATAAAAAAAATTCGGTTATTTCAACTGTAATACTTCTTTTGGCCATCGAAACGAATCTGAAAATTGTAATTTTTACACGAAAACTTATGAAGAAATTCCCGACAAACATTTCCCGAAAAATAACAAAAAAATATTCCCGGGAAATTTTTCCCGCGTAGGAACCCTAATTTTAAGTAAAACCTATTCAGAATATTATAGTCCAACCCCCATATATATAAAGAGTTTATAAATTTATCAAAGGTTTATAAAACAAAATTTGTATGGAAATTTTGTTTGATATACTCTGAAAGTTTTACTAAAATTGGAAAATCTTAAATCGTAAAGGTCAAAAGTCAAATTTTTCAATATTTGGAATTTCTAAGGAAAGATATTTTTGTTCTGATGTTGATGAAACTTAAGAAAAATATAACATGAAGTCTAGTATATATGGAAATTAACCCTTAATGGCACTTGGGGTTAAAATAATACTCAACTTTTTCCCCTTGTAAATGCATTTCCACACCCGTTGCGGTACCAGTTTTCGATAGCTTCTTTCATGAGGATAATAATTTCCACTCGACATATTAAAAAATTTACTGAATATGTTTAAAGATGTTTCCCGTTATATTTAATAACTCAATAAATTTTAATCTTAGATTTGTTATTGTTTCAAAAGGATTTTCTTGACCAACGATTTCCTCCGATAATCGAATATTATATTATTTCCGCTGGAGCTGCTTTTAAATCTTTCTTTAAAAAAGGAACGTTAGCCTATGATGGCTATTTGAAACACCTAGTAACATCAGGAGCTTTTAGCCATTAATATCGCTGCCATTTGTATATGAAATCGTTTGAGGTTATATGTATATGATTACCTAAACAAATTTATAAATGCAATAACATGCGTGACTTGAATTGACTACCCGATCTGGTTGAAAATGGTCATTCGGATATTTTTTTGGATCAAGAAGATAGGGTTCCGATGTACACAAGAATTTTATGATCTCCAAATTTATGATTTGACTAAACAAACAAATTTCGTCTTATCTACCTTCATATTTTATTGTGTCTAGGCTACGAAGTTTATTACACATAAAGGTGATGGAACTTAACAACAATGGAAGGTGGCCAGCTAATTAGGGACAAAATTGTTTGCTGAATTCCATGTGATTCTTAATTAATTTTTCAAATATTTCCACAAATATATATGCAAAAGGACTGTTTTAATACACAAGTGTGTTTTATTTAGCTGTGTCAATTCATACATATCTACCACGAACACATACGATTTTTCTACAACTTGACCAATTTTTTTTTTAAATGAACTTATTTATTAACTTTTAAATGATTACATTTTGATTATTAGAAAATATTCAGACAAAATTTCGTATTTTTAATTACATTTGTTTCGGCTATATTATGTTATTAACAGCGAATGTTCGCTGAGGCGGGTCTACATATTTCCACATATCGTTGTCCATATCGTAAAGGTCACGTTGTACCAATTATTCCAAAAATTTTTTAGAAACTAGAAATATTAGCTTTCATACCCCAAGGTCCCTTTGTTTTGACAATATCGCACTTAAAATTCAGTCGATAAAAAAATTCAAGTATTTGTCCCTAAATTGCTGGCCACCACTGTAAGTTTTTAAAATGAACAGAGTTTGTTTATGAACCAGTAGTGACATCTATGTAATTAGTATATACTAGGGTATTCAATCGATTAACCGTTAATCGGTTAACCGATTAATTTTCGTCGGTTAACTGTTCGAATAATTCAAAATTGCCGATTTTCAAATAACAAATAAACCGATTAATTTGTGTCGATTAACCGAAATTTCTTTTTTTTTGTACTTTAACATATTTCTTTGCATTTATTTCTCCATTTTAATTCAAATTAAAATTCATTTCAAAGTAAAATTACATAATTTTTCGATCATCCAAGAAACATGTTTAGTGAGTATTACAACTGAAATATTTAATTTACATGAATTTCTCGGATGAGAACACGATAGTAGACGAAACTGGGGATACTACTGAAACGAGTCTCTTATCAGAACTTATCGAAATTATTATAAGTATTCAAAATCTAAAAAAAATCCAAAAAGGACTCCAATAGTATAATGGAGTATTTTATATGCTTAGAAAATACAAAAAAAATAACTGAAATATTGGATATTCTTTATCATGCCTTACTTTCGGTTTCCAAGTCGAGTTTTTTTAAAACTGAAAAATATTATTTATTTTTTGGATGAATTGTTATGTTTTGCTTATTTTTATGCATTTTACATAAGTATTTTATTAATTTGTGGTTTTATATTCAGTTTAAAATTGAAATAGAAATTTATTCGGTTAATCGAATAATTTAAAATTAACCGATTAAATCTAATTATTTGCTCGATTAACCGATTAAACCAGAAACCCGATTAATTGAATACCCTAGTATATACTAGCTTAATGTAATCGCGAACATCTGATCAGTTAATTATATCATTTATACCTTGTATTTATGATTTCTGGATGCTTACTTCACCATTATTTTTTTAAATATCAGGACTAAAACTATTTCCAGCGAAAATGAGCAATAAAAATCGTATGGTTCACAATTATCTATTTCATCATTAGACACAATTTTCTACAGCAGAAAAGGGTTAACAATGCCCTATTACTTACAATTTAAAATTGCAAATTGTAAGTTTTCAATCTGAAATTCAATATTAGAAAATTAGCTACGACATGTTTTTAACACATCATTTTAACAAATTTGTAATCAAAAATTTTCTTTCTTCGAAATCTACCAATTTCAAATCGAACCCACATATTTTTAAAAAATTTCGTTTAAATGAAAAACATTATGGAGAACATCCTTAAAAATATTCAGTATTATTTTGAGTAGCTCTAATTTACTCGTACATACATATATAGTTGAATGGAATTCCTATAGCCTGAACTTCTAAATAAAACAAATTTAGACCCGCCCGTTCATAAAATATTGCGCCTCCAAACGAGTATCTCTTCACTGTCATATCGCTAACTTCTAAATTTAATTCTGTTTTAATTTGCCTGGCAGACTTGATAATTATAACGATCGTTCTGCGGTTCAATTTTCCATTTACAGTATCTATTTTCTATTTTGTTTTACATTCAATAAATAGCGTTTGACATAGATTTCAATATCTGAATAAGATTTAACCTCTTTTCAAAATAAGTTTCGTTAAGCAGTTGTGTAATATTTAAAAATTAGGACTAAAAAGCAAAAAATATTTTACCAATATTCCATGTAACAAATCCATATTAAATAGGTAGAAAATTTAGATATAGTAGTAGTAAATAAAAGAGTTTTTAATCTTTGATTTTTCTTCTAAAAGCATTACAATTCTTTCAATTGTACTATATAAACATTCAGTTCATATCTACAAAATATCAGTGTTTTGACTTTTTACTCAAAAGCTTCAATCTTTATTTCATATATTGGGTGTATGACTTAAAAATGCGGGATTTACAATAAATGGTGTATCTTTTAAACACGATTTTTGTTTTTAATAACTTATATGTAATTTTGTCTACGAAAATTGAAATTGCAGCAATTTTAAAACGTTAGAGAGCAGTAGGATTCTCCCAAAAGCAGGGAAATCGGGAACAATACGAATTAAAGAAGAGAGACATTGAAAGACGATTTGGCATGTCCGAAGCTATGATTGAGCGATATAAAAAAAATCGTTTTTTCACCGAATCATTACATAAGCCCGGCCAACCAGCCGAATCGGCACCAAAGCTCTGCATTTCGTGGGACCAAAAAGGTGTAAACATGTACCGAACGCAACAGATTCGTTTGTAGCGAGCATTGACAGAAAAATTTCCAGAAAATGCAGCCAGAGATGAAACTGTAATATTCCATCATGACAATGCTCGGCCTCATGTTGCATTACCTGTGAAAAGCTATTTATAATGAAGTGATTGGGAAGTTTCGTCTCATTCGTTTTATTGTCCAGACCTTAAAAAATGAGCAGTTCTTTTGGCTCGAAATGTTGCCAGAAAGTTGGGAAAAGGTCATGGCTAATAATGTTCAATACTTTGAATAATTTTTTATTGTACAAATGTTTCAAAATTAAAGCAAAAAATGTTTAAAAAAATCCCGCATTTTTAGGACATGCACCCAATACTTTAATGTAATTTATATACTTTTTCGGTTAAACCGGAAAATCTTCCAATCAAAAATATTAATAACACTGTCCAACAAATTAAGACTTTTTGATGGGAAAATACAGAGAATTCTTATTGAACAGATAAATAGTCCTTGAGAATATTTATATTTTAAATAAAAATGATATTTAAGAAACAAAAAAAAAAACAATTTAAAAATATTCAAAACCGAAACCACGTTTTGAATTTTGTAGGTTTTTTTAACTACTCTATTGTAAAGTAATTTAGTTTTACATGAAACTTATTTTTTGCTAAATTTCATTTCGAGATCATGATTTGGGAAACATTTCTGATCATTCATGTTATTTTTGGAAAATAATGTGTTAAATTTTGAATTATCATCTACATTTAATAATTTGTTTTTTTTTCTTACATAAAATATATGTATTTGTTCAAAATTGTATGACATTTCCAAAATTCTAATCGATTTGGAAAGCATTTAAGTTATTTTAGGGAATATGACATTTATGGGAACGAGCTATGTTTAAACATATATCAATCCTCACAGAATTTGGTAGCGCGATTTCTTTATTTCAGATTTTATTATGCTAAATTTTATCTTCATAGCTAATTATTGAAGATTGCCATATAAGCCCTGTTCCGGAGACTTTTGTATGAGAGGTATTTTAAATTTTTACCAAACTTATGTGTTAAATTGCATCATTTGACGCCATGAACGGACAGACAATATTAATCAGTTTGAATTGTCTGTTTAGATAAACAAACATGTCTTAAAGAGAAACAAACTACAAGAACTTGTAAAACAATACGTGTAAAGTATAATGAAAGAGATACATGAAATAGTTATTTATAAAATACCTTAACTTTGATTGGATTTACGCATAAAAGACATTTAAGCTTTCTCTACTCTTGATGTTTAACAAAATGATGTACGGGTAGATAGATACTCGTGTGAACTTTTCTATATTCTGCTTAATTCACAGCGAACCACATGTCCATATTGCATATTAAAAGGTGTTAAAGATGGTTTTTCATTTAATTTTCCGAATACATTTGAGATACAGCGTGTATGTGTTCTGTATCTAATGACTACTGCAGATGGGATAAACATGGAAAATATCGAATTATTGTAGTTTTGTTTTCATTGTAAATCGGCTGCTGTGCACCTTCATTAAGCCCCCAAATGCTCTATAATCTTACGAAGATACAAACAAAAATCGTTGAATGCATTACAAAACAGCAGGCGCTTTAGAGAATCATCTCAAATAAAATTAAAACAAAAAAACAACGAGAAAAACTAAAATAGAAATAAAATATACAGATACAAATACAAATAAATGTGGACATACAAAAAAAGTTACTGGATATGTGTGTACTACAATAACAAAAATTGGTATGTCTGCAACAGCATGCATTTTGATTAATGATCGAATGTCAATTATTTCAAAAAGATACAATTGCAAGACTTAAATAAATTCACGTATTTATGTATACGTATACAACTTATACATGTATGTATGCATTATATACATACATATATGTACATGAGTGTGTGTTTGTGAAATAATGTGGATTAAACCATAAAAAACAGGGACTTCACAGCATATATACTATACATATGTACATTAGACCAGTCGTTAAAAAATGTATTTACTTTGGATGGGTCTAATTTTATTCTTTAGTGTCTAAAATAGGATTCATTGTCGGTAAAAAATCCTCCGATATTCCTGGGAATATTTGTATTAAGAAGAATTACGATTTATATACACAGAAAAAACTATATTTCAATTCAAATATTTATAACATATTGAAATGGTTTCAATTATTTCATAATTGAATCAAGTATTCATGTGCTCAAAAACAAAATTTTCTAAAAATTTGGTCGTGTGTGAAACGGTAGCAAAGTATGAGGGAAAGTAAATTTTTGATAGATATAAGGTGAATAAAATTCAGTAGAAAATATTACAAAATTTTGTTTTTGAGCACATGAATAGTTGATTCAATTATGAAATAATTGAAACCAGTACAATAAGTGATAAATATTTGAATAGAAACTGTTTAGGAAATAGTTTTTTCTGTGAATCAAATTTTTTTCACCCCAACTAATATTTTCCAGACACAACAATAAAATCAATTATCACAACCAAATATTCAACCAAAACGAAATTGCTACCTATATATTGTAAACTTTTTTTTGCAGCACAGTAGGGCAAAATCAAATTTTTTAGAAATAAATCTGGCATTTCTAAATGTCTGATCCGATCAGGACGTAGTCAAGGAGTATTCGGGTTTAAGTTATTAAATTGCACCCTACAAATGATCTAGGGGCGGCGCTATGGGGGCACAAAGTAGGATACCTTCGATATGTAACATTTTTAAACACTTGTCATTTTGTTGTTTCCCATCTGATCTCAAAGATTTTTATATTTTTGGAAAGCGCTCGCCTTGAAAAAACACATGCTTACGTGAGCTATTTAAAAATATTTCACCTTTTCATACTAAAAAATTTGTACAAATTTTCGTAATAATTTATTCAACAACAAGTCAATGGTTCTGACTTAGTTACATTAAAATATGAAAAAGTACAATATTTTTGAAGGACGAAGTTTTAAAGTGGCATATTTTTTAATCTAATTGAGATATAACTCAATGAAATTTACAACGTTTATTAAATAGCAAAGTGTAAAAAAACTTGTCAAAAGTTCAAAGGGAATCCCGAAATTCCTATAAACTGGAGCGAAAATCCCAAAAATGGTATTTTTAACAATTTTACCCATAGAGTCCACATTTCCTTCGGGGCTGGGAAAATACTATGGGGATAAATAGGGAACTCATCAAGGTTTCAAACGCTGCTTTCCGTTTTCTGATCCCAGCTTTGGGATCTTAGAACATGTGGCCCAAATTTTAAATTTTGATAAAAAATAGGTCAAACTCCAAAGGGCATAGGGGCAAAATATTCGAAAAATAGATCATGGATACCTTAGAAAAACATAAAATTGTTATATGTTCTTAAAGAAAGTTTTTTTTTAATAAAAAAAGAGTTTCGCCCAAAAATCAGCAAAAATATATTAGTTTTTAAATTAATTTTGGATCCATAATTAATATTGCACTGAAATCTTTTATATATTATTGGTATTTTAGTTGTCTAACTAACAAAATTCGAGTCCATTCGGTACAAAAGTACCTATATTTTTAAAAAAAGTGGACCAAGGTATGGCAATATTTTAAAATTTCAAATTTGAAATGCCTCTAACTCGGAGATTATAAAAGATAAATAGCACAAGACCTATCTAAGCGCTTTCCAAAAAGATAAATACATTTTGCTATTTTTTTTATTCTACATTAATAGTTTTCTACTAATTAGAAATATAATTTTATCTATTGTACAAGAAAAATATTATTTCAAACGTTTAAAAAAGATTATTTAAATATTTGGAGAGAATAGAAAAAGTTCTACACAGAGAAAACAGATTCGTGATAGCAACCGAATTTGTTTCCAATCGAATGATTCGGTTGCACACATAGAATTTTTCAGTTCTAACAACAAAAAGTCAGTTGATAAAGAAGAATTTCAGTTGAGGCAACCAAACTTTAGTTACCCCTTCCAAAATATGGTAGCCACAATTGTAAAATTCGGTCACTAAGATAGTATCATTCGATTGGCAACAAATTCGGTTGCTATCACGAATCTGTTTTCTCTGTGTAATGTTTACACAATTTTTCAACTTTAAACTGATTTCCGGCACGAGTTCTCGTTATTCAGTTGACCTTAAATTCTACATCAGTTTGTTTTAGATACTAATGAACAACATAAGACCCATCCGAACCAAAACCATTTCATTAGAGCTAGTCTAATGTACATGTAGGTATAAGCTTCTATTTATGTTTATACTAACATATATTTATATGTGTCGTGTGATTTTTCTTCTATCAGCTTGACTTTTCTAAAGCTTTTTCCTTGTAAAAATCATAGATTTAACTGCTTAATTGTTAAAACCAATGTTTAAATTGGAGAAAACCAGTTTTTTATAAATTTTTTTATTTAATAGTGATGGAATGAATAGAATTTGTACTATTATGGCTCTTAATAGAAATTCTATTAGATTTTTAATGGATATTTTTACAGGAAACTGAATGTATGCATGTCGGCTCGTATGGTATTCGTATGCAGCAACTACTGCCTAAGTTATTCCAACAAGGAAAAAGAGATATCGGTACAAAACCTCCTAGACTAGATAGATGAATTTATCTTTATTGATTTTAGACAGGACCCCGTTAAAGCAAATTGACCGATAAATATTTATTTTTGTTGTAAAACAAACTGCGAAGACTTTTTGCTTGTCTGCAGATACAATCCTTAGATTGTTAGACCAGCACAATATTATCTAGTCTATCGGGGTACCTATGAAAAGCAAGTTTGATTAGAATTGACTGGATTAGGCTCTAAATATCGATATGCCAATAATAACTTTTACAATAGCATTATCCTTTTGTTTAACAATGTGCAATAATATATTTCATACTTATAATTTAATATTTATAGAAATATTTTTTTAATTAAATACATTTTTGCTGAGTAATTAATTAATTATGCCTTTATCCTAATGAAAGGAAATTGCATTTAATATTGTTATTTAATCACAACATGAATGACATTAATTTTCTCAATATTAGTACAATTTCGCAACTTTTTGACAATGACATTTTAAAGGTATTATTGCAGTCTTGGTAATAATTTCATTGGTATTTTATTGAATTTTAATAAATAAATTTATTGGGGTAGATCTGTTGTTCGGCCGCTAAAAAACGTGGAGATTTTTTAAAAATAGTAAAACTTTTAGTAGCATTTTATTCGACTACATAAAAATTATACTAAAATTGATGTTTTCAAAATCAGTGCAGATGGCAGTGTTATAAATAGTGGCAGAGGTTGCAGTCGTTAGTGAGTTTATCAGAGACGCTATTTGAATAGACATCAACTGAGTGCTGTATTTATACCCTACACCACCATAGTGGGGAGGGTATTATGCGTTTGTGCAGATGTATGTAACGCCCAAAAATATTAGTCTAACACCCACCTTAAAGTATACCGATCGACTTTCTGAGTCGATTAAGCGATGTCCGTCCGTCTGGTCGGCTGGCTGGCTGGCTGTCCATGTAAACCTTGTGCGCAGAGTACAGGTCGCAATTTTAAAGATATTTCGATGAAATTTGATACATATTATTTTTTCGGCTCAAGGACCAAGCCTATTGAAAATGGCTGAAATCGGTCCACTATTTCACCTAGCCCCCATACAAATGTCCTCCCGAAATTGGACTTTATCGGTCATAAATGTTTAATTTATATATGTATCTCCACAAATTCCGCTCCAAATAAGTTTTATATACACAAAATTCATGTCACCAAATTTTGTTACGATCGGTCCATAATTAGTCATAGCTCCCATATAGACCCGCTTCCGAAAATCACTTTAACGTGCATAAATCGCTTAAAAATGTTGGTAAACACACAAAATTGAACATAGTTAACTTTAATATAGACATAAATCATACGACCTAATTTCATGGTGATCGGTAAATAATTGGTCATAGCCCCCATATAACCCCACTTCCGAAAATCACTCAAAAATATAAATTATAGAAATTTTAAAAGAATTTTTTTTTTGCTCTTTTACTTAGTGTGGGGTATTATATGGTCGGGCTTGACTGACCATACTTTCTTACTTGTTTTCAAGTGAATTCGTGTACATTATAAAGTGTGTCTGTATTTCTGCGAATTTATAAACGTGTATAAAAAAAGCATTGAGTGACTATTTAATTCTGTTGTTGTACATTTTAAATAAATGAAGAGTTGTTACAATTTTTAAACTACTAAACGGCTTTTATTTGCAATTAAAACTATCCGATTTATTTAAAGGAAATAAACCAACGTTTTGAAAAGGTTAAAACGTAACAATATAAAGACTATAGTAGCCCTCAAATAAAATTAAAACAATAAACTTTCTATTATGTAATAACCCCATTTTTCATTTATCGCATAAATGATAAATGAAAAATGGGGTTAAGAACCGGTCAAACGGTCCCGGTTTTTGTCTTCTAAAAAACCGTTTAACCGGTTTATATTAAATATTTATTTAATATGAAAAAGGTCTCCTTAAATTTATTTTTTTTATTTGTGGACGCTAATAGGCTCTATCTTTATTAGGGTATTCGAATTATTCGATTTTTCTCTTGTTCGAATAAAACGAATAATTCGAATAAGAGATTTTAACTTGTTCGAATAATTCGATCACACGTATAAAATTAATCGAATTATTCGAATAATTTAAATTTTTTAAAAAAAGTAAAGAATGAAGTTTTGATGTCGGTTTTTTAATATTTTATTGTTAAAGAAAAACAAAAAATAGCGATAAAGTTAACAATTCAAGTATTGATAATGCTAAATAATATTCAAAAACAAAGTCCATCATTAAATTTTCAACAGAAATATTCTGATCAGATTAACTCCCAAACAATCTACAAAAAAAATGAATTGCAAACCTTTTAGTTTCCGTTTTGGAGCTATGCTTTTTACAATATAAACATATTAAGAACTTTTTTTATGTCGTTCATTAATTCGGGTATTAAATTGAGTAACTAATTCTTTAGTAAATTAATTATTCACTATTTCTAAATTATTTATAACAAATTGTATTATACATCAAGCTCTATCAACGTTGCCGAATCTTTGCTTAATAAAGTGGTCTTGGGGAATTACACAATAAAGGGAATCTGTCCAAAGTTTGATATCATTGTCAGTGAACGTGGCTAATTTGAAGTCAGGCAGTGCATGATTGACGCATTTACAAATACGCAAAAAGTTTATTACCATGTTAGAAAAAGATTTTCTTGTAACAAAACGTTAGTTTGCAATATTTGTGTTTATCATTCGATTTATTAAATATTTTGCAATACTTACGTACGCGGTTAATAACATCACTTATATACTTATATATATATTTTAAGATCATGGCCTTCATCTATTTCAATGTAATCGTTATAAATGTCATCCTCAATATCACTTTCGACGACCGTTTCAAAATCACATTCTCCATCACATTCAACTCCACTTTAATATAAGTTAAAATTTTGATTATTAATTGCGATTCTTCTAATATTTCGCCAGCTAAATAACAAATATTTTATTCCGTGCCTTTCATTGGTTCAAGTCCTAAGTTAAAATTTTTTAAAGATTTGTTTTTGGAATTGTAACTTCTTGCAGTAATATTTATATATTTATAGAAGGATCTATCGGAACACTCATCTACAGTGATCGAAAGTCCCTTTGTCTTTAGTTATTTGTCGAATTTCAGAAACAATACAATTTTTGTGAGTCATTATTACTCATTTAAATTTGAAATTATGAAAAATTTTAAGCAATTTAATAAATTTAAAAATAATGAACATTTATTCCTTTTATTCGATTATTCTATAAAATAAATCAATATTTTTAAAAATTTTGTATCAAAGTTTTTCATAAATATGTTTGAATGAGCTTTAGAAAATATATTTCATTAAAACCGGTTAACAGTCTTACAAAAACCGGTTTGTCAAAAAATCCAAAAGTTAAAAATACCGAAATTGGTGGAGTTTACAAAAATGAAAAAATCAGTTGACCGGTTTTCGGTTTCGGACACTCTAACTTTGATCCAGCTTTTTACCAAATACTCTGAGTTCCGTTTTGAAAAATGGTATCCTCAAATAAACCAAACATTAATTTTAGTTCTGACGACCATGTTTTTCCTCCATATAAACAGGACAACATTAATATGCATATCTTTAGTTTAGTATGAAAACGTGCTAAGTAAGACAATAAACGTTCCAAAATTCTTGGTTTTAAATATTTTTGAAATATGTCAATGCAGTTTTATTACTTATTTGGTATGCTTTATAATGATAATAATCACAGTTTTAAAGAAGTGCGTTGGCATATTATAAGTAATTGTTTGTGACTTAGCCTATTTGCTATTACTTATTATGTTTATGTTAGAGGACATCAGTGTTGCCAATTCTTGGTGAACAAAAAGGGCTAAATACTTAGAAAAAAAAGGCTAAAAAAGGGCTAAAAAAGCTAAAAAAGGGCTAAAATTTTTAATTAAAAAAATACATACATTTGACACAAAAAACAACTTAGAATGTTACATTTGACTATGCCGAATAGACAAACAAAAATGTATGAATATAACACACGTTCAAATGCAAGAAAATAAGAATATTTATTCCTGTATTTTGATCCTTAACTTTAAAATAACTTAATATGGGGCCACACGTATATCATATACCGATATTTTTAAAGCCTCGTATTTATCACCTGGCCTGCAAAATGCTCCTATGTAAATTTATTAATATGACAAATTATGTATAAAGTAATCCTTTGTGATAACTTCAGAATTGATTTTCATTGGCAAAAACATAAATTTTGCCATTAGTTAGTAAACATATCAAAACTAAGGTAGCCAAAATATGTAAACATAAATATTTAATTTAAATTTGGAAAAAGTTAATTTTCTATAATTGATCAGATAAAAATGATCATACCTAAATTATTATCGATAATGAACTGAATTTTTCTTTCTAAATTGGTTGGATTGTAGTCTTTGAAAACGGTATACTACATGTCATATGTTATAAAATATTTGTTAAAGTACTATATTTACGTCAATACATCGCCCAGATAAAGTTAAAAGTATTCTCTTTAACCCTATATATGATTTTATAAACGCCCGGACTTGCGTGTAAAACATTAACATATTTATTAACAATTTTTATTTAAATAACGTACATTTTCTCTATATTAGTTATGGCATGTTTTTAATGTATGGAAGGTCCAACAATTTGTATGTGCTTAAATTGTTTACTGGTTCAACATTTTTAGTTAATTTTTGACATAATATCCCTGCCAATTTTTTGAACTGATTTTCCTAATTTTCAACAGCAAAAATTTCTGATCATTAGAGTAAATATATAATTTTCATTAGAGTAAATATATATGGCTAAATGAAAATAAAAAAGGCTAAAGGCTAAATTAATTTATTTGTGGCTAAACAAGATTGAAAAGGGCTAAATTTAGCCCAAAAAGGGCTAAATTGGCAACACTGGAGGACATAGATATTTGCATTATTGATATCAGTAGTCGAGATGATAAATTTCAATATGAACAAATATTTCCTTAAAAAAATTACGATTTAGGTTTCTTTGGTTGCAATATAATAAGTAAACCAATAATTAAAACACAATTACGCAATTATATATTAATTAACATAGTTATACTCAATTCTATTTGACTGAGATAATAATTTTGACAAAATAAAATGGACTTTTGCATACCACAACTTTATTACACAAACTGTGAATTTTTAACTTATTTTAGCGTTTTGTATTAAAATCTCATAAACAGTGGACTTAGCACATTTGCCCAATAAACTAACGATGTGAAATAAATATATCATTTTCGGATAAGTAGAACCATTGAATTGAAATAAATATTGACCACTTTAAAAGTCTGCCGTATAAACAAAATATTAAATAGTAAAATATATTTATAAATTAAAACTAGGTATTAATTACAAACACGAGTATATAATTAGAGTTTCTCAAAAGCTTTTATTAAAAGTAAATGGAATTAATTACATTTCAAACTATTTTACTTCATTTCTAACAAAGCCTTTTATTGCACACCTCGTCTCAATATGAATGATACGAAACTTTAAATATTCTAAACACATCCTTACACGCACTTCTATTCTCGACAATATTTATACAAATAGACATAAGGGCACACACGCACCCACCTTAATTAAAAGGACACTTTGACAAAGTGTTGAGTGCTTTCTGTAATTAAAAGGATTCTAACTAATTTTGTGTCCATGTTAAAGTTTGACCATTAAACCATTCATTATACGCATTTAAGTAGCTGATGATGAGCAGATGAAAACGAATAAAATTAACTAAAATGGAATGAAATTAAATGTAATAGAATAGAATAGGAAGAATACTTTCTACATTCAATGGGGGTAAATTCATACAGACAGAAGTATTTAAGTAGTCCAGAGCTTATTTAGGTCTTTTGTTTTATTTTGTTCAGTTCGGTTTGGCAAAAGCCCATCATTAAGTGGCCACCCTTGTGTATGTGAATGTGAGGGTGTCACTCAACCCACAATTTCTTCCTGTTCGTAGCAAACAATGAATGAATGGTGTAAAGGTGGTGAATGACATGTGATTCTCAACAAATGGTCATTCCCAAAGAAATCACACATTCAAAAATATTTGAAATTTCTAATACACAACACACACATACATCCATATCTATGGAGATATGGATGTATGTGTGTGTGTATCTATGTTTGTGTACAATTTACAAGATGAGTTTTCCAATGGCACATGTGAACAGGAAAAACAACAACCATTTTTATGTTTAAATCCTCCATAATTCGGCCTGTTTTTATGTTCATTGTATTTCGCAATTGAGGGTGTCTCCCTTAAAAATGGTGAAAGGTCTACTGAATGTGAAAAGTAACCTTTAAAAATATGTATTTAAGAGCTCTTCACACATTTCGTTTTAAAATTTACACATACACTCTACGGAATGATAGTGTGTGGTGAGTGTGTATAAAAAATGGTATCTTAAGGATTTTAAACGAAATTCTTATTTAAGAAAGAAACACACACTTGTGCTTACACGTACAACACATTCGTGCTAGAGTTTTTTAAGCCAACCTTTGTCAAATCGTTTGACAGGATTTCAAGATGTTTACACTAGAACCATGTTATCATGTTGTTGTTGTTTTTTATCTTTGCTTAAATACTTGCTCCACTGCTAAAAAATGGTGAATAAGAATAAGAAAAATGGATATAAGTAATAAAAGTTAAGTCGATAAAAGAATATAATATTGTCCTAATGGAAACTTTATAAATATATTTTTTTTTTGCATTTACAATTTTTTGAAACATAAAAATGGTGCATATTTAATGACAACTATATGAAAAGAGGAATTTATTATTTACTTTTAGTTTTCTATCCCATGTTTTTGTCACTTAAATAAGGAATGATTTTATTTAAAATTAATGAGAATAACATTAATATTAATATTGCCAAATGGGCCGTTTTTTATGATGTTCAATGTTCTTTTAATAATACAAATATTCGAAAAAGTATTCATGGTTGATTTCGTTTTATTATAATACTGATCACAAAATTGGATTAAAATTTATTGATAGTGGCCCACAACACAGTGCAACAGATCAAAAAACACACGTACATGACAGTATAAGAGTAGTAGAACCCTATACTCAGTTTTATTAACGAAAAACATTAAAGAGTGAGTCAAAAAAGAAACTTATACACACTAGTCCAACCAAATCTTATCCTTGGTCCAACAAATTATTATTTGTATACCCTTCACCTTCGTGAGAAGGGAAGTTTTTCATTCCGTTTGTAATTTCCACAATATAATTTTCCGACCCTATAAAATATATATATTCTGAATCCTTATAGACAGCGGAGTCGATTAAGTCATAAATAACGGAGATATGAGCAAAAATCCGAGACAACCTTTAAAAATTTCATCAAAAAAAGACAATTTATTGAATGCTTTGACAAAAAAGCAACAAAACGTATGTTTGGATGTGTGTTGGTTTCATTGCTTTGCGTATTTTGTTTTGATTATACTTCTAGAATATAATCTGTTCGTCAAAATTAACCCTCCGTTACTCGCAACTGATCTGGTTGATACAGGCAAACATTTTTTATTGCAATTGTTTTTAATCACCCTAAATTTTAAACTATTTTTTGATAAAATAATGTTTTTACTGCAATTTTTTTTGTATTATTCTTTTAAATACACTGCATTTAATATTGTTTCTATGTTTCCGAAATAAAAAGTGAAGATATTATTTTCAAACGCACCTTTTTTTATTGATATCAATTTGATACATTGCGACTAGTCTCGATTGAAAATTATTGCGACTAACGGAGGGTTAATTGTAAAATTTTTAAAAGTTTTCTTGATATATTTAGGATGCTATACGCTGAAAGTAGGCAATATACATATACTAATTATTATAAAAAATAATAATGCATCCACAACAAAGGTGAAGGGTATATATGATTCGGCATAGCCGAATATATCACTCTACTTGTTTTTAATCACATTAGCTTTTAAAAATATGTCAGATATTATATTTTCTAAATCATACAACTGTTATTTCGGTTAAAATGAACAACGAAAAAAAAACGTACGTGAAAAAATAATTAAAACTTTTCAAAGAAAATCCAATGTGGATTTCAAAAAAATCGTCACACTGTTTCCAAAGCCATTAAACAGTATAAGGAAGAGATGAGCATTAAAAGAAACCTGGTCTAACAGATATTGATAAGACAAAAATAGTCGAACAACTCTTTTGAAGAGCACCGAACACTTCTATCAGAAGTCGTATAAAGTTCAGAAAGTTCCAGATCGCTGTACGGTAAAAAAGAAAAAAGCGGACAAATTGAGGTACAATTTTATAAAAAAATACACATGTTGTGTAATGGATGATGAAACCTATGATTTGTATGTGGCTGATGGACGAGGTAAAGATCAAGAATAATACAGGACAAAAATACAAAATTCCTCAAGAATTTTCTTGTTTGGCAATCCATTTGCAGATGTGGCAAAAGAACCCAATCATATCTGACATCTGGCGCGAAAAACACAGACATATACATATTTTACGGATCTTGATAGAAAAATCATTTTGTCGCCATATTAACGTTCTGACGTTTGTTGGAATTATAAAAAAATATGCTATCATTCATCATATAACAGTAATATTTCAAATTGAAACAAATATAAAAAATTATTTAATAAAAAGCTTGAAAAAATAAATTCAAATAAATTTATTTCCAATATTGTTGATTGTGAAAAATAATAATTATAAATTAGAAAGCTGCCTTTTTATACCCTTCACCTTTGTTAGAAGGGTATATATAAGTTTGTCATTCCGTTTGTAATTTCTACATTTTTCATTGCCGACATTTATTCTGGATCCTTATAGATAGCGGAGTCGATTAAGACATGTCCGTCTGTCTGTCTGTCTGTCTGTTGAATTCAATTTTCTGAAGACCCCAGATATCTTCAGGATCCAAATCTTCAATAATTCTGTCAGGCATGCTTTCGAGAAGTTTGCTATTTAAAATCAGCAAAATCGGTCCATAAATAACGGAGATATGAGCAAAAAACCGGGACAACCTCGATTTTTGACCTATTTTTATACCCTTCAGCTTCGTGAGAAGGGTATATATAAGTTTGTCATTCCGTTTGTAATTTCTACATTTTTCATTTCCGACCCTATAAAGTATATATATTCTGGATCCTTATAGATAGCGGAGTCGATTAAGCCATGTCTGTCTGTCTGTCTGTCTGTCTGTCTGTCTGTCTGTCTGTCTGTCTGTCTGTCTGTCTGTCTGTCTGTCTGTCTGTCTGTCTGTCTGTCTGTCTGTCTGTCTGTCTGTCTGTCTGTCTGTCTGTCTGTCTGTCTGTCTGTCTGTCTGTCTGTCTGTCTGTCTGTCTGTCTGTCTGTCTGTCTGTCTGTCTGTCTGTCTGTCTGTCTGTCTGTCTGTCTGTCTGTCTGTCTGTCTGTCTGTCTGTCTGTCTGTCTGTCTGTCTGTCTGTCTGTCTGTCTGTCTGTCTGTCTGTCTGTCTGTCTGTCTGTCTGTCTGTCTGTCTGTCTGTCTGTCTGTCTGTCTGTCTGTCTGTCTGTCTGTCTGTCTGTCTGTCTGTCTGTCTGTCTGTCTGTCTGTCTGTCTGTCTGTCTGTCTGTCTGTCTGTCTGTCTGTCTGTCTGTCTGTCTGTCTGTCTGTCTGTCTGTCTGTCTGTCTGTCTGTCTGTCTGTCTGTCTGTCTGTCTGTCTGTCTGTCTGTCTGTCTGTCTGTCTGTCTGTCTGTCTGTCTGTCTGTCTGTCTGTCTGTCTGTCTGTCTGTCTGTCTGTCTGTCTGTCTGTCTGTCTGTCTGTCTGTCTGTCTGTCTGTCTGTCTGTCTGTCTGTCTGTCTGTCTGTCTGTCTGTCTGTCTGTCTGTCTGTCTGTCTGTCTGTCTGTCTGTCTGTCTGTCTGTCTGTCTGTCTTATATAAACCGAATGGAGATTTTTTAGCTAAAATATAAAAACTTAATTCAATAATTGTCAAAATTATTTTAGACTCTAATTATATGAAAAATCGTTATTAGACGAACAAATTTTAATAAGATTTTTTTTGGAAGAACTTTCTTTAGAATTCGTTTCCTAAATCGTTCTATGAAAGAACAATATAAATTAAATCTGTAAATAAAAAGATGAACAAAATTTTAAATTAATAAAATTGTTTTATAAATATTGTTCTTATAATTCTAATCATTGTTTATTGCATTATTAACATTATTTATTTATTATCCGATTGCACTTAAATTTTGCAGTAGTTAGTTTTAGCTACTAATGAACAAAATAAGACCCATCCAAACAAATCTATTTTGAAGGGCCTGTCTAATGTGCATACATGCATGATTTGAAACAGAAATATCGTTTCGTTTTATAAAATACCAAATTTGTATTTTTCGTTCTGAACGAAGATATCGAAACGAAATGAGTCTTTTCATGAAAAAACCAACATGAATTTTAAATTATACCAAAATGTTTTAAGTCAAACGAAAGTCCCTTTGATTTGCCTTTTTACATTTAAAATTACTTATTTTTCTTAAGTTCTTCGATAACTTAATTAACAATTTAACTTCCATGCAAATAAATTCAATTCTGCCAATAAATAACTACTACTACTAACAGGGGTTAAAACATTTTGCAAAATTGTTTGAGTTATAACTGCCATCTTGCGGTTGATAGCAATAACTATAATAACCGCTTGCACTTTTATTTTTAGTACATGGTTGATGTCTCTACTTCGTAAATTTATATTTAATTCACAATAACAATATTTGGGACTATGCACAGGGTGCTATGTAAAATTTATTTAATTTGAAATTATCGACTGGAAAATACGACACGATTTTTCAACTTTTTAAGTTGTTTTTTTTTTGGGACATGTGCGATCTGTTTGTACTTTCGCAGCTAAGGTCTTTTATTAGTTCGGTTACAGCTTTGATCCCTTTTGCTCTCGCGGATCAATTTTTTGGTCAGAACACGTTTTATTCCACGTCTTTCAGCCTTTTATTTATAATAAATTGCGTTGTGAATCATTTTGTTAAAGAACCCAACCAATCGACCAATTTCTCAATAAGATTTTCCATCCGATATTATTTTTTTGATTATTTCGCGTTACTCGCGAGTCTTTTCCACGATCCATTTTATTTAAAATATTTGCTTTTCGTTAACTGTTTTTATAAAAAATGTGTAAGTGGTGCTATTTTATTTTTCGGAATTTTTTTTGTAATTTTTACTTCAAATTGCTAAAAAATTTACTATACAAATTCCAAGAGAAGCACTACATTTTTAATATAGGGGACATGCTAAGCTATGTATTAAATATCAACATCGATTAACCGTTAATCGGTTAACCGATTAATTTTGGACGGTGAACTGTTCGAATAATTTAAAATTTCCGATTTTCAAATAACAATTAAACCGATTAATTTGTGTCAATTAACCGAAATATAGAACGCGCATATTTTGTTCAAAAAACACAGATTTTGAGTTATGACGTTGTAGCAGCAAATAGGCGATATGTTTACATAATATACACAATTGAATACCCTAATAATTACAAAATAATTTACCAAACACGAATACAGTGGAGTCGGGTTAGAGTGAACACTTGATAATATGAACTACTGGATAGTATGAACACACAATTTTATACATTGCAGACTCTAAAGAGTGAACATCGCCTACCTCTATAGAGTGAACTTTAGTTTTTTTTTTGCAAAAAAATTTAAAATCAAAAGTTTTTATTTGTAATTTTTTGTCTACAGGCAGTTTTGACTCTCATTAGTATTTTTATATCACTTAAACTAAGTTTCATTATTATACCCTACACCACCATAGTGGGGAGGGTATTATGCGTTTGTGCAGATGTTTGTAAAGCCAAATAATATTAGTCTAACACCCACCTTAAAGTACACCGATCGACTTAGAATAACTTTCTGAGTCGATTAAACGATGTCCGTCTGGTTGGCTGGCTGGCTGTAAATGTAAACCTTGTGCGCAGAGTACAGGTCGCAATTTTGAAGATATTTCGATCATGTTTGGTACATACTATTTTTTCGGCCCAAGGACCAAGCCTAGTGAAAATGGATGAAATCGGTCCATCATTTCAATTAACCCCCATACAAATGTCCTTCCGAAATTGGACTTTATCGGTCATAAGTGTTTAATTTATAAATGTATCTCCACAAATTGAGCTCCAAATAAGTTTTATATATTCAAAATTTATGTCACCAAATTTTGTTACGATCGGTCCATAATTAGTCATAGTTCCCATATAGACCCGCTTCCGAAAATCACTTTAATGTGCATAAATCGCTTAAAAATGTTGGTATACTCACAACTTTCATAGAGACATAAATCACAGGCCTAATTTCATGGTGATCGGTCCATAATTGTTCATAGCCCCCATATAAGGCCCACTTCCGAAAATCACTCAAAAATATAAATTATTGAAATTTTAAAAGAAAAATGTTTTTGCTCTTTTACTTAGTGTAGGGTATTATATGGTCGGGCTTGACCGACCATACTTTCTTACTTGGTTTTTTACACACATTTTGTATACAACACCGTTATTTTTGTTTTGGTTTTTTAAAGCAGCTACTTATGTAAAAATTTGCCGGTCAGTGGAGAAATGATTAAGGCAAAATAAAAAAAAAAAATACCCGAGCAGTTACACGATCAGCAGGTCAGTGCTATTAAGGGTTAATTTCCATTTTTGTACTGTTATTGTGAATACCAGACTTCATTTTATATTTTTCTTAAGTTTCATCAAAATCGGCACAAAAATATATAATATTTCGCTATCTTTCCATGAGATATTCCAAATATTGAAAAAATTGACCTTTGACCTTCACGATTTAAGGGTTAAAGTTTTCCGATTTTAGTAAAACTTTCAGACTATATTTAAAATTACCTGGACTATATTATTCTGAATAGCTTTTACTCAAAAATCATTACAGTAATGAAATTCTGGTCATTCCCCAAAATATGGCCAAAAAATTAGTTTTTCTCGAAAATCGCAAAATTTATATCGCAGGTATGGAAAAACTATAGGAGGTATTGACATACTTTTTTCACATTTTTATTTCCTATTATGTTGTCAATAAATCCCCATGTGATGATCAAAAAATTCTGAAATTTGTTTAACAAAATTTTTAAAAATTTGAAATTGGAGTTTTGAAACTGCCGTTAAAAAAAATTTAATTTTTTTGGTCATACCTGCGAATAGGTTAACGGTATCCTACGAGGACAAAAACTCATATACAAGTAAATATGGATATATTTTAAGTAAAAATAAGCTTTTATTTTAATATTTCTCAAAATATGTTAATTTTGTTCATAAATTTCTTGTTCTAGTGGCCTGAGACACGTTAATGGCCTGGCGATTTTTTAATAACTTTAACATTTTTTCACCAATTTTTGTCTTTTATATCTTATTATAACGACAATTACGTACACATTTCGATTCTTTTAAATTAAATTGTAAAAGTCATTATTTAATGGCAAAATTTTTACAAAAACTGAAAAAATTGCATATTTTCCCCTTGTAAATGCACCTCAAAACTTCAGCGTCGTTGCGCCACCAGTTAACGTTATCCTATCATCCTAATATTTTACACAACGTGTTTCTACAATACATAGAACAATTCTAGAGGGGGGGACGGCCTGTACCTAGAAAGTTTTTTTCGTCCATACAATCTTGGAGCACTCTAGTGTACATAGTGTACACAAAAAAATGCAGGTTGCACTTACTTGGTTTGCTTGGTGATCGTAAGTAGAAAAATATGAATTTATGTTTTCCAAAACGTTATAATATTTATTGAAATTAGGGGTTGGTTTGTTGCTGCTGATGCTGCTGGTGGTTTTTGACAAACTGTTATGGCGCCTAGAAGGATTGACAGGACTTCAATTGGTATCTGTCAATCATCCTAAGCGTCATTCACAGTAGTGACACTAACCACAGGCATGGCCAGCGGGGGGTCACATTATTTATAGGAGGGGCTAAATATCGATGTCGAGGAAGTCGTCGTCCTCCTCCACATCATCGCGGGCCTCAACATGCCGGCCCCCTTGCACTGGTGCAACTAAAATTGCTTCGCTTAGGCGGTTAATTGTGGCGACCATTTGACGAAGCAGCTGGTGGGTCGTGGCCTGTCCAACGGCTTGCTCTTCCAATTGCCGCTGCAACATATTAGGCCTCCTTCGAGAGCGCCTTTGCCGCGAGGTTAGAACCTGAAGGGCCCCCGACTCTCGGCTGCTGTCACGGGTGCGCTGATGAACTTCATCGTCCGCTACTCGTTGTGCAGTGCGTTGCAACCTCTGCAGTGGTTGGGGTGAAGTGACGCGATTGTGGATTTGTAGCCGATCTTGGACAGAGCGCCTCTGAGTGGGTGGAACTACATTAGACTCAACACGTCGGTCCTTGTGCAGCAGAGTATTATGCTTCTGCCCACATCGACAACATGCAGTCGTGGAATTGCAGTCATTCACGTGATGACCTTGTGATAGGCAGTTGGCACAGTACTTGTGAACTCTCACACTGTATAATCGTTGACGGACAGAGAACCCTTTAAATATCCTGCAAGACCCTAGGTTATGGGTTTGGAAGCAAATTAAACAGATTTCTGGGCGTCTAATGGGATCCATTTCTATCTGAAAAAACACAAAAAAAAAGGGAAAACCATGGAGAAAGAAGGGAATTAGGTAAACAATATTTGAAAGATTGAGTGATTACATATGATGAAATATAATAGTAAACTGAGAAATAAGCTACTTATCCGAGATTGGTAACCAACAGAGTTTTATTATATATTATTTATTATTTAATAATACGAGCTAACCAAAAAAAGGTTAACACCACTGAATTCAGCGTACCCGAATTAGTTTAATTGACAGAAAAAAAGTGTCAATTTCGTGCATAGTGTAATTAATAATTTCAAAATTTCATACAAAAACTCGATTTTTGCAATTTTCCGACTTTTCCGGAGGGATTTTCCAAAATTTTCTTTCGTAAAGAACTTCTCCTCGAAAATACGAACAACTTTTTACACCATTTTTATATACATATATAGATTTTATGAAAAAAATTCTCACAAAAGTTGGTAGAAAGATTTAGATTCGTATAATATATATTGATATTCATATATGTCCAATTTCATCACGATATTAATTATAATAATTATTATTTATTGAACAATTATGATTGTTCAACAAATTTTCCTGATTTTCGCTATACTTTGCAGTGTAATTTCAGAGTACTTAGAAATTTTTTTTCAGGATTTCCGCATAATCATGGGCCGATATTGCGCATTTTTAAAACCAAACTACTTTTATAAGCTGAGTGTGTTTTCGTGTTTTCAAAAAACAGACAGACGGACATAGCAAGATCGTCTTAGAATCTTCTGAGGACCAATAATATCTGTACTATGTGTTACAAACGGAATAACAAAATCAATATACCCCTACAACAACTAATAAATTATTGAAAATTTACAAACATATTAATTTAAACAATTTTAATAATTTCAGTTGATCGTCAAACATTTTTATTTATTGTTATAACTTTATAACATTTGTTATTTTTTCATTGTACTTACCACAACATTTAATTTAAAACAATACACTTGAACAATTCTCTTTTCAAACATTTATTTTATATCCATACATATGTATTTGTTTACGCTCTTTATATATAGTTTACACTATTATATTATAGTTTAAATAATTCCAAAGATATATTAAATAATAAAAGAATAAAAATCTTTTTTTTAAAGTAAATTAAATATCCGAAATAGTAATTACAATTTATATCCCATAATATATTAGTATTGGATTAAAATAAAGTAAACAAATATTTAGAAATTAGTATTAGGATGTTTCAGTTGTAGATTTTATTGGCATATTCAAATTCAACCCAAGGCCATCAATTTGTAATCAAAATAATTTCCAAAGTGGTTTTGATGGCGGTACTCAATTTTTAGTAAATATCCATTCTAAACTGCTTATGTTTAAATATAAAAGAAATAACATTTAACATTTATTAATAATAAAATTATATGCACAGTGTCATTTAAAACACATTTCGTATTCACACTTAAATTTAAAGAGCCTGTTAATGGGGATAGTTTGGAGATATATTTGTTGAGGTTTTTTTGTTGATTACTTCTACCCTGTGAGATACCTGTAGAGACGAGCTTCTGATAAGCGTAAAAATGCATTTACATAAATGCTATTCAAACAAAAGCCCGGAACTACAGGGTAGGTCACGGGAGCGTTTTTATAGCAGCTTTTATGGTTCTCCTATTCACAGACCATACGAAATTACCTTGCATGGAGGCAGTGTTTGTTGAGAACGGTACCTCTTCTAAAAATATAAAATAGATAGTTAATAAATATTAGAAATAATGTTTTTATCACCCGCAATAAAATTGAATTTTTATGGGAATTTGTGATAATCGGTATTCGTCTTAAACCAAGTTATATTGCGAATGAAAATAGAGTCATAAAACTTTACTTTGATTGAGTTTATAATTGTGGTAGCTAATGTCAAATAATGGATGTTATTTGTAGGGGCCAGGCAATAAATATTGATATGAACTAGTTTCATTAGCGCTCGATTTGGAACTAAGAAATGTGTACATAATAATGTTTTATTTTTTAGCTGTTATCATAATAATTAGAGTTTCCAAAAAACCGAAGAATTTCTCAAACCGCGGTTTCGGTTTTAAAAAAATGAAAACCGATCGTTTTCGGTCGGTTTTGTGATAATTTATTAAATATCAATTGTTATAGAAACAAAATCAGTTGCCAAATTTAAAATTCAAACTTGATGGGTGTTCAAAAGGATAAGGAACATTGTTACATTTTCTTTTAATGGTACTTTTTATATATTAAATTAGTTAACTTATATACATTAAAGTTGGCTAATATGCTTGCTTCTCAGTAAATGAATAATCAAGAATAGGTGCTCAATGGTATTATGATACCAAAAAAGGAGAACTAACCAAACTAAGGAGTACTTTTTCAAAATGGTACTTTTTGAATTTTCTATAATACTGTACCTATAATCAGGAAATTACTTTGATTTCAAATTTGACGGGGGTTCAATAGTGGAAAATTGGTACTTTATCTTCTAATTGTACTTTTTATTATATTAAATTATTTTACTTATGTACATAATAGTTGGCAATAGTACTATTTCATTATTGTAATAGTATTTTTGGAATATTTTATAATAATAAACCTAAAAATGAGTTAGAATTCGCAAAAGGTGACTTTAGTGGTACATTTATTTTGCATTTTCAATAATAAGTAATCGGCCCAGAAATATGAAATTAGGCATTCATGATGCTGAGTGGGAATACAAAATGTGGGTCTTTATTGTACTTTTTAATTCTAATAATACGTTTCGAATGAGTTAGAATCCACATTACAATGAACTAATAAACTTGAAACTAGAAACATGTTATCGTGAATTATTATTAATTCACAAATGGAGACTTAATAGTACTATTACTATTTGAAAATAACTAAAGGTAGGATCTTACGATTGCCTCAATGCATTTTATTACCTCAATCGTGTGATTTCACAACTTATTGGCTCATATGTCAAAACACAACAATATTGAGCTTATTTGGCCCAATCAACTGCAACCCTGGTGCGGCAAACATGTTAATGCTTGAGAGGCAACCATGTACCAAATAATGTTTTCACAAATAGATTAAAATTTGTCATATTTATGTAAACAAAACTAAATTTAACATCTAGCACAACAGCTGTTTCTCAAAGTTGCCGTATTCGACAACAATCGTGTGACTGGAATGCGGCAATTATTGTCACTAAACCTTTTTGCGGCAATTTACGACAATCAAATTTATGTAAAATGAGGCAATCATATGATTGCAGAGAATTTGATTGGGACAATTTCTTTATTGGGCCCCAATTCATCACAATAAAAATTTTATAAAATTGGTGTATTGCGGCAATCGTGTGATCCTACCTTAAGTACAGTATGTCAAAGTTTTGGTCGAAGTGAGCATTATACTAACTGTAAAACAGGTGTAAGTTAATGTGTGAGAGATTTCTTATTGTCAGAGTACATTGTGAATTTTTATGGGGATCATTTTTGTGGAAGATCTTAACCCTCTACCTCCTCTCTTTAGGGGTCAAATCAAAAAAAGTCCTTTCAAAAAGGTCACTTAAGGATTAAAATATTCTACGAAAATGTGTGCCCCAAAGTTTTAGTGGGGTAATCATAAACACACAAATTGTAAATAAAGCTATTACGCTTAATTAGCATATTGTAAGTCTAAGTAGTTTCTGGTCGTTATTTTTCTTCTTTCTTGACGAAGTTGGTGTAAATCTGACCACTATATTGCTACTACATTTCTATTTATTTTTTGGGGAAGATTTTTACATTCATTAAGAAATCTATGTTTAAAATTAAGTTCACCACCTGGTGTGTATTTGACAGAAATGGTTAAACTGTACTTATTATTTGGACTTAGAGCTTTTTCTTGTGATAAATTGGACTAAGCGCTTTTGCTCATCACTACAAACCAAAAACAAAAAACGTGATAACTGTCTTTGCATGTTGAGCCATTCGACGCACTATTGACAAAATAAGACGGGGTATGCTCAAAAAAGTGGTGCAAAATTGGATCGACAGGATGGCGTTCATAAGGCGCAGTCGCAGAGGCCATATATCAGAAATTTTAATAATTTTTTAAACATTAAATTTGTAAGCAAATTGCAAAAATTTTAGTCATTCCATTGAATAGTTGTTTTTTATTTTCTAAAAAATTTCTATATCTCTAAAAAAACACCGCTTAGATTATTATAATTATTATAAATTGTGTCTATATTTTTTAGTATTAACTGGAAAATAATTCTAGCTCTATTGCAGGTACTTAAACCTTTCCTAGATCTTTAGTAGTCACAATGTTTTTATTTGTAAATAAATTTGATCGAATTACATATATTTTATTTTAAATTGAAAAAATAAACTTGAAATTAACGAAAAATTTTACATTAATATTAATACAGAAAAGTTGGATTTTTCCCAGTATCACCCCCCAGTTTGGTGAATTATGGTAAAAAAAATGATCCTGAAATTTCAAAACTTCATTTACAAAAGAAAAGAATTAAGTTTTTTTTTTTTTAATTTCGCAATTTAATTTGAAACAATAGAAATGTGTATGTAATTTTGGTTCTAATTAGATATAAAAGACAAAAATTCGTTAAAAAATTTTAAAGTTATTAAAAATTCCCCAGACCATTAACGTGTGTCAGGCCACAAGTACAAGAAATGTAGGAATAAAATTAACATATTTTTAGAAATATTAAACTAAAAGCTCATTTTTATTTAATATATATCCATATTTACTTATATATGAGTTTTTGTCTTCTTAGGATACCGTTAACCTATTCGCAGGTATGACAAAAAAACGTCAGTTTCTAAACTCAATTTTCTAATTTTTAAAAATTTTGTTAAATAAATTTCAGAATTTTTTTATCATCTCATTGGCTTTTATTGAGAATATGACAGGGAATAAAAATATGAAAAAATTACGAAAATATCTCATACTGTATTTTAGTACCTGCGATTTAAATTTTGCAATTTTCGAGAAAAATTATTTGGTCATATTTTGCGAAAGAGCTCAATTTTCTTACTGTTAAGAATTTGAAGTAAAACCTATTCAGAATATTATAGTCCAGATAATTCTAAATATATAGTTTTACTAAAATTGAAAAACCTTAAACCTTAAATCGTGAAGGTAAAATTTTTATTTTAATTTTTTAAATTTTATAATTTTTTTTTTGGGTTTTTTCAATTTTTTTTTTTGGAAAAAATAAATCGGATTAAAAAATATTTTTTGCCGATTTTGACACATTGTTGGTCCAACTTACTATGGCCCTATATACGTCGTTGAAAAGGTCTTTGAAATATCTATCATTGGATATCCATATTGTCTATATTAATGACAGTGATCCAGATATACAGTGGTGGCCAGCTATTTAAGACAAATATTTGAATTTTTTCATCAACTGAATTTTAAGTGCGATAGAGTCGCAGTTTCTCAAAAATGTATGGAAAAATCGGTACAACATATATGGACAAAGATATGGGGAAATACGTTGACCCACCTCAGCGAACATCCGCTGTTAATAACATGATATGACCTAAACTAATGAAACTAAAAATTCGAAATTTGGTCCGAATATTTTATAATAATAAAAATATAATTCACAAAATTTATTTCAACAAACAGACAGACGGACATGGCTTAATCGACTCCGCTATCTATAAGGATCCAGAATATATATACTTTATAGGGTCTGAAAATTATATTGTGGAAATTACAAACGGAATGACAAACTTATATATATACCCTTCTCACGAATTTTCAAATTTTCTGAGTGAAGCCAGTTTTTGACACATCCCATAGGAGTAAAATTCTGCGCTACGCCATAGGCCCGCAATGCAAAAATTGTTTGGTAAGCGAAGAATAATTTCACTTTTGAAGTTCCTTTTTTAGATTACATAAATAAATTGCTTCTGATTGGGAATTATTTCATTTCTATTGGGATTTATTTCATTGGGAGTTTTTGGGACTAATATTTTTAAAATTATGAAACCGCCGATTATTGGGAGTAATTTCATTTTACCCTTTGGTAGTTATTTCATTTTTCAAGTTTGGGAATTATTTAATTTTTGATGGGAATTATTTCATAGGGAGTTATTTCATTGGGAGTTATTTCATTTGGGAGCTATTTCACGGTACCACAAAATTAACATATTTTGAGAAATATTAAAATAGAAGCTTATTTTTACTTAAAATATATCCATATTTACTTGTATATGAGTTTTTGGCTTCGTAGGATACCGTTAACATATCCTATTTTAACGGCAGTTTCAAAACTCAATTTTCAAATTTTTAAAAATTTTGTTAAACAAATTTTAATGGAAAATTTTTACAAAAACTGAAAATGTTATTTTTTCTCCTTGTAAATGCATCTCAAAACTTCAGAGGACTTTTTCAGGATGATTTTTTACCAATGTTCACCAAACTGGGGCTTGAGACTGGCCAAAATCCAACTTTCGTTTATTAAGGGCCACCCTAATACACACATATAAAAATATTAAAAAATGCACTTTCTTATTTTAACTAAACTGGTGTGTGTGACTACATATTTTAATGTAGATTGGATGCTTTTAAGAAGATATAAATCAACATTTCTTTCCTATTGCACTTTATCAACCTAAAAGTTGACTGCATTTATTCAGTAGATGGCATCATATTTCATTTTATATATAAATATCTGTTGAACACAAAAATTATTACATACTTCTTTTATAAATGAGAAGAGAGTTCTCGTATACACATGAGAATAGTAGGTATTTATGTAGATTTAAAAATCATGTTTAAATCAACCATATAAACTTTAACATTCTATTTATGTACTTTAATCCAGTCATACTCATAGCGTAAGAGATATAAACTTTAAAAATAAATATTCAAATCTCTTCAGCTTAGATGGGTAAACTAACGAAAACAAAAAACGTTGACCCATGTAAACGGTGTCAGTTACGTGTGGCGTTGTGTAAAATATATCGTAACTTACTCTCCCCAGCAGTTCTAGGAGATTGTCCCGAACTAATGATTTTGACCCTTTTTGATTACAACGAAACTGTCTGATAGCTGGTCCAAAGTAGTTAATGTATTGGATTGTCATACCGGTTACTAACTGGTTACTTGGTTAGCTGCATAACTAGTTATTTTAACATGTACGGTTGTTAAATGACCTCAAATATTCAGTTAAAAGACAGTCCAAATACCGATTGCTTGTAAACAAAACCTTCCTCCGACAACTCTCTCTTAGATTACTTCAGGTGGTAAAATAACTATTTTCTAAAGAGCAGTACAAACTAAACGTTCAAAGTGACTACACTCTCGGTTACTTAGAGACACTAAAGTGACAATTGAATTTACATTATGTTACATGGGATGTACAAAGTATCCAATTGACTTCTCTCTGCATTACAAATAGCACTTACGTGTCAAATGACCCAAACTATATAAATTGAAGTTAGCCAAGTGATTAGACATTAGCGACAATTACTGTCCACAAGGGATACATTGACTACTTGCTTAACTGGTGGGTCTATATTAAATATCACACCTGAATATACATATGGACTACACTAGGAAATGTGTATCTATGTTTTAATAATATGTATAAGCATACATACATATGTATGTTTTTATCAGGCTTCACATAAATGTAAATTATATAAATTCATATTCAATTCTGTCTGTATATGTAGTTAAAGTTGTTCACGTAGTAGTCTGAATTTTGCTTATGTTTAAGTAATTTTGTTGTTTCGGTATTTTTTTTTTGTTTGGACTTTTATTTATCTGATACATGTATGTAAATACTAGTTATTCGAACGAGTAAACGAATGTTACAATTACATCTAAAATGTTCATTTTGAAAATTTAATTATCCTTTAAATTTATGCTTATTTACTCGAAAACTTAACCGAACCCAATGGCAACCACATTTATGCAAACTTTTGGTTAAAAGTTATTTGTTGTTGCTGTTTTACATGCAATTTTGCAAATGTGACCAAACCAAATGATTTTATAGCTAAAACAAATTCAAGCAGACATTTTTTACACCCAACACTTTCATTACGCGGAATAAGGAATAAAATAGAAAGCTGAATATTTTTGATATAAGATATCCCTCTATGTAGCTTTTTGTTTTGAAAATAATTATGTAGCTTTAATAAATTTTCAACAGATTTAGAAACACATTTTTATAGCCAACACCATTTGTCCCAAAAATGTTTTCTTTTTTATTTTCATGTGTGCTCAAACATAATTTAAAAGCTTAAAGAGTAAAGTATTTTTGAGACTTTTTCCAGATCTTTTGGAAACAACATTCTTTTTAAGAAACATTTTAAAAGAAGAATGTCCAAGCATTATTTTTGTATGCAAAAACTATTAGTCATAGCTCCCATATAAGGTCCACTTCCGAAAATCATTTTAACCAGAACAAATCTCTTAAAAATGTTGGTACATTTTAAAAGAAAACTGTTAAATGAAAATTGTTGTCCCTAAATTATTAAGAATTAATTGATCTTTCAAACTTCATTGTTAGTTTTTTTCATTTTCATAAAAGTTTTAAAAGTTATAAAGCGTTATAACAAAATTTATTAAAATAACTTCGACTTTAAATTTTAAATCTTCAATTTCTAGTTAGTTAATCTTAAAATAGTAATATTTTAGTTCTTTAATTTAAAATCTCAATTTGTAAATGTTTCTCAATATTTAATAATATTCAAGTTAAATTAATCCAGGAATTTAAAAATCCAATAACAACCTCAACTATTTTATGCCATTTCGTACCGCTTTATTGAAAATTAAAACTGAAACTTAGAGCCACAGAAAAATATATATTATGGGATCTTATAAAATTCAATGATCTAGCTATGTCCATTCGTATCTCTGTTAAAGGTACGGTAGCACCTGTAGGGAAGGACCTAGGGGAATGATATTCTGCGTATTCTGCGAAGAATTCTTAAACTATTTTGGCCTAATGGAGCTATGGTAAAAAATCTTAATGCAAGGCAACACAACAAGGCCGCAAATTACCCCATGGTAATTTCTATAGAGTTTGATGCCTTCTAGACGACAACTTGAGCCTGAAACAAGTAAAAATAAGTAAGGAAGTATGGTCGGTCAAGCCCGACCATTTAATACCCTACACTAAGTAAAAGAGCAAAAACATTTTTCTTTTACAATTTCAATAATTTATATTTTTGAGTGATTTTCGGAAGTGGGCCTTATATGGGGGCTATGACCAATTATCGACCGATCACCATGAAATTAGGTCGTGTGATTTATGTCTATATTAAAGTTAACTATGTCGAATTTTGTGTGTATACCAACATTTTTAAGCGATTTATGCACGTTAAAGTGATTTTCGGAAGCGGGTCTATATGGGAGCTATGACTAATTATGAACCGATCCTAACACAATTTGGTGACATGAATTTAGTGTATTCAAAACTTATTTGGAGCGGAATTTGTGGAGATACATATATAAATTAAAAATTTTTGACCGATAAAGTCCAATTTCGGGAGGACATTTGTATGGGGGCTAGGTGAAATAATGGACCGATTTCAGCCAGTTTCAATAGGCTTGGTCCTTGAGCCAAAAAAAATATATGTACCAAATTTCATCAAAATATCTTCAAAATTGCGATCGACTCAGAAAGTGATTCTAAGTCGATCGGTATACTTTAAGGTGGGTGCTAGACTAATATTTTTGGGCGTTACAAACATCTGCACAAACGCATTATACCCTCCCCACTATGGTGGTGTAGGGTATACAAACTTCTGGCTGATATACCACACAGCCTGAAAAATGAGTAGTCATGACAAAATATTTAATTTATTTAGGATAATGGAAATCCTAAAATCCATCGATTCAAATTTAAAAATTTCGGTTTGTTGGAGATTGTGCAGAATAATAGATACGGTTCTGAAAAAAAAAGATTTAAGTCGGACTATAATGATTTTCAAGATCTTAAAAAAATCAAAAAAATCACTGGTGTTTACTCACTTTTGAGGCTGTGTGTAGCTGCTGAGTTGGTAATCTTTGACTAGCATCATTCCGGAGCGAAAGTCCAATTGAGGAATACTTCTTATTATAAAAGGAGTTTTAATGAATTGCCTAAGAAAGATATTATTCAGTATGGGAACAACTGCATGTTTTATTATTTTTAAAATTTTTATTCATAAAAAATATATATTTTTTCTAGATTATTCGTATAAGTTTTGTTGAAATATGGAAATTTGGCATTTCAAATAGATTTACGCAAAAGATTCCTATCTTGTTTTGTAAATAATTAAATAACCATGAATGCTGCACAATTAGTTATCAGTGCACTTCCGCTTCAAATGCTGCATATTGCATATTTGCACAAACCCGAGTATAAATAATTCTAATTGTAAACATGTGACATTATAATGGCTGAAGTGTGAGTGTGTATATCAATAAGTATGAATGTATTAGTATGTAAAATTGTATAGCCTGTAAATAAAGTTAAGTAAGTACTAATGTACAAAAGCGTCGATACTTGTATGATTTAAAAAAAACACAATAATATAATTTGAGCAAATAGCAGTTTGTCATGCCTTAATTTAACATTATAATTTATTTAAAACAAGCAAAATTTATTTAATGATAATTATATACATTTTGCTTTTAAAGCACATAAATTAAAGTAATTGTACAATGTACATATATGCACATAAACTGTCAAATATCTGCTTAAATGTATAAAAATGAATGTACTATTTAAATAAATATAATTATACTAAAATGCATTGATATTAATGCAATTTACACTATTCTTTCCTTTTTAAAGGAATATTAATGTTTTTAGGAGTATCGTGTTTCTATGTAAATATGAAGTTAGTACCTACACTACATATTTGTTTGCAATAACTATTTATTGTAAGAATTTATGGTTGTTTTGTGTATGTAAATTGGAACATAAATCATAGATGGTTTCAGTTCTATTGTAATTTACTTCCGATAATCTTATTCATATGTAGTTATATTCGTTATACATACACGCAGAGTAAAGGCATAATCTAGGAGCAAAATATTATGATAACATTTATGAGTGTAGTCCAAACATATAATGATTATTATTAGTATAATAAATAATCTTATTATGATCAAATATAGTGGTAATATTACGTCATACTATTTTCCTATTATAACAAATCATAATATGTTCTGAAGTAATCATATTATGATCCCAATAAATCATATAATGATGCCATGTAATAATATTATGATGCAAGGTAATCACAGTTTTTTGTTGTTTGAAAAATCATTATGTTTCAGTGAACCATAAATGTTGTCGTAACCATGCCTAACCATGTTTTTTCGTCTAAAGATATACTGCACTACATAAAGTACGATCATGGCAAAATATATATTATTACTTTATATTACTTACTTAACGAAACGTTTCTTTAAAAACTATAGGAATTTACTTAAAAATTTATAAATTTTCAATTTCAAATTAAATTACAATAAACTAACACAAACTAATATTAAAGTTTTAACATTTTTCCTTAAAATAAAAACTTTCAAACTTTTTTTTCTAGCCATTTGGTAAGGAAAAAAGTAAAAGAACTCAAAAGTTATTAAAGTTCAGCATGAATGTGCAAAAGAACATCCTTTTACTTTAGCACCACTCAAATGATTCAACATTATTTTACGGTTTCCGAGATAAATGCATTCAATTTACTCCCCTCAGCGTTTTCCTCTTACATCTACAAGTAGAGATATTTCTTTTAATAACCACAATATTTATAAAAATATTTTTATAAAGCCACTTTTCAGAGAATGTGTCAGTATTTATACACGAAGAAGTAAAAAAACAATATTGTGTAAAATATTAGCACATTAGTAAGTGAATACATACTTAACTATGACTATCTCTACTCAAAAAATATATTTTTATTATTTTATAGAATATATGTTAAAAGATCAAACCAAATTTACTTAAATCTAAATAAGTACTATTAGGCATAAAATATGTATAGCATGTCCGAACAAACCTTATCATATATGTATTTTGATCCAAACCTTTTGCCGATTCAAACAATTTTATTTACTTTTGGATACACAAGTAAACTATTTGTGCCAAATTAAATTTTCTATGCCTCCTCGTTTAGGTACTATCGAGTTTTAATTATTTTTGAACGTCGTACGAATGGAGTAATGAAAATTATATCCACCATATATGACAATCATTTGGTAAGACAAACGTTTTTGTTTTCTATGAGCGCACAGTGAGGCAGAATAAAAATCAAAATGGGGGCTCAAAGTAAAGTAAAGAAATGGTAGAATAGGAGCTAATCATAAATACTTTTTATAAAATGTTAAATATTGACATAATGTTTTTGCATAGTAAAGCTAAGACATTGTGTGATATAACATAAAAATATTGGTTAAATCCAACTGGTATAACTATCCTAATATATTGATCAAATATGAAGAATTTCAAATATAATATTTTTGTACTTTAAAATAACCATATTTAAGGTCATTATTTTCGATGATATATATTTTAAATAATATTAGATAGAAAAATTAATTTAGATATTTATTAAGTCATAATCATTAAATAAGATTATAAACTGCTCTTAATATTTGCATATTTTTTTGATGGAGTATATGTGTTAAGCTCCCCTTGCCTCCGCGTTAAAATTATTATTAAATGAAAGCTTAATGTGTGTATATTAAGTTCAACGAATTAAATTTGCGGCGGTCTGCGGCTGCAGTAAGGGGAAATAAAAACCTTTTACAGCTCACAAATTTATTTTTAAAATTTAATATATTTTGTATTTTATATATCGATATTTATGGTATTTTAGTCCCATTTAATAGATGGAAACAGGGAAAACGAGTACGACGCGTCGGCTGAATAATCCTGCTTCTACTACTCTTCTACGGATTGTTCTTTCGCTAATGTATAATCTTAAAATTGCTGATGCTGTGGATTCTTTTGTATTGCTCTTTCGATCAAGGAATTATCATATCGATGATATGCGACCTGTCTGTAAAAACCTTAAATTGTGCCTGGAAATAACTGATCTGTTAATTGAATATTTTTTGCTCAATTCATGCCGTGATAAGTCCGTCTTCCAGTCTTCAATAACTTTAATTTTAAATTCACTGGAGTATATAGTATTTTTAAAATTTCAGTAAAAACCCCAAAACGCAATTTATTTCCCAATCAAATCTCCGTTACTTTTGCATATTTGCTTATTATTAATGATAACTGTAGAGATGGGTGAAAATTCTTAAATCGACTTCATAAACGTAATACAGTGTTTAGGTGTCTGAAACCCTCTTCACAAAATTGGCTTTCTGATGAAACCGGTTTGGTGCTCATCGGTTTGATGGTTTCAGAGTCTATAACATAGTAGAATAATTTTTAGTGTTTTATATATGCGGCATTTCATGTCTAGTGAACCAACTTTTGAAATCGATGTCTTCGGATCAGGATTAAATTTGAACCAAAATATTGTTCTATTTTATAGAAACTCAGAAACAACAAGATCGGTCGAGAACTCTTTGAGTTAGAGGGGGTCAAAATTTGACATTTTACCAAGCAGGTGTTTTTTCTTATCCATGTAACTTATTACCTATTGTTCTTAGCAAAATGTGTCCCAAATAGTTTAGATAGCTCTTTCATCAATCTTTCGAAAAAAAAGATATTCAAAAAAAAAATAAATTTTTTTTTATATTTTTCCGAAATCAAAAACTTTTTTTGACTTTTTTTTTCAAAATAGGCCGTTTTTTTTCTTAGATATTTTCCGATTAGTGGGATGCGAGTGGGATTTCTATTAAAACAAATATTTTGTACTTCAAAACATAAAATTTTTGACTTTTTTTACAAAATCAAAAACTTTGTTAACTTTTTTTTTTTCAAAATGGACCCTTTTTTAAATTTTAGCTCAAACAAAAGCTGAGATATTTTCCTTGAAGACCCTTATGGTCGCTTAGTGGGATGCGATATCTATCAAAATGAATATTTTGCAACTCAAGACATACAATTTTTGACATTTTTTTTGCAGAATCTAACTTTTTTTAAAAAAAATGTTTTTGCTCAAAAGAAAGCTTAGGTCCATTCCTTTAAGATATATTTTGTCCCTTAGTGGGATGCGAGTGGGATAACTATCAAAATAAATATTTTGTAACTCAAGAAATACAATTTTTGATTTTTTTTTTGCAAAATCGAATTTTTTTCCTTTTCTAAAATTGTTTTTGATAGACCCCATCTAACTCAGAGAGTTCTCGACCGATCTTGTTGAAAAATTGTATCTGAATTACTATCAAATAGAACTAACATTGGTGACCGAGTTGAGCATCCGTACTAGGTCGGATAAAAACTGTGCCATAATTTCCATCACTGTTTTATGTACAGCCATACATACATATGTACATAGAGTTCCTTTTAAAACAACACACTACCCAGCTGGTAAGCAAGTAGTCAATGTATCCCTTATAGACAGTAATTGTCACCAATGTCTAATCACTTGACTGACTCTAATTAATGTATTTTGGGTCATTTGACACGTATGTGCACATTGTAGTGCAGAGAGAAGTCAATCCCATTTAATCTAACAAGACAATGAGTTGACTTCTTTGGACCAGTTATCAGACAGTCTCGTAATAACTAGTAAAACAACTATTTATGTAACAAGTTGACACCCTAAGTTGAGAACCGTCACGAAGAACTGTTGGGTATATATATCAAACTCACAGAATCGTAGATATGCACATGTACATATAGACTCATATACATACCAGCCCATTTATTTATAAATGACTAACACATAAACACCCATAAAAGAAGGACTTAAAAATAATTTGCACTTTTTGGAGGTTTCTAAGTGAAATTTTATACTCGATTCTTAAACTTAATATTTCATTAACAGTTGTACAAAAAAAAAACAAAAAAGCCAAACTTTGGCATTTTCATAGAGTTTATGTTGTTGATTTTAAAAGTTTTTTTTATGAAGAAACCGAAAAAAGCGTTCATTTGTTTCTTTCCTGTAGGCCTTGTTTCAGTTGCTGAAACTATAAGAAGAAGTGATTTGTAGCCTCTAAATTAATTTTTAGTTTCCCTTCCACCATCTGTAGTTGGTATAAGAGAGTGTAAATGTTTTTCAGCTAACTCTGCTACAAATATTTTGTTTCCGTTTTATGTTTTTTTTTTTTTGGAAACAGAATGTAAAAATTCACTGTTTTTTTGTTTGTTGGCCTTATACTGATAATTTATGCTCGTATTATGCAAAATGGAAAAAGCATTTGGTCGCTGTTGCTGAAAGAGTTGTGAAAAGAAAATGAAAGAATTGAAATTACATACGAGTTCGAATACAAGGACATAAATGTTTCATGTCCTGGTGTATATGCTGTGTGTTTTTGCCTGTTTTTTTCTGTATTAATGTTCTGAATTGAGTTTGATAAATTGTTTAAGTAATTAAATTAAACTTTGATAAAGAACGCAATAAATGCATATTTTAAATTTTATATTAATTTATGTTTTTCAATGTGCACATTTATGCACATTTCTAGTTATATTTTATGGCCTGAATGTCTGTAATTCAATTCCGAATTATTTATTGAAATTGTTATTTTTAACTATAAAAATTGTTTATGCTTTTTTGCGAGAAATAAATATACACAATTAGCTAGAGGAGGTGATAAATTATAATTGGCTTAAAAAGCATCAAATGTACAAATTGTTATCGAAATACAAGATCTTGGAAGCATAACATTATTAAAAGTGGTTTCAGTTTTTTTTCAAATACGTGGTTAACAGTTTTAAGTAAATTTATCTCAAAACTAAACAGTCAATTCGGCTTGGAGTGATAAAAAGATCGAGTTTATTAAATTCAATGATTATTTCCATCCAGAGCTTAGAACGGTTGTATGTTTTATTTCACCATCATGAACCCACTAATTTTTGTACACATAATAAAGGGAACAAACAGATGGTTTTTATATAAAATCGGAATATGAAGGATCAAAAAGCGAGGTTTTTGACATGTATTTTATTTATTCATTAATTTTCATATATATAACACATAACACAGGACAACAAAATCGAAAAAATTTCAGAGGCTTTTTAACCCACTACACAGAAAGAAAAAAGCACTTCTAAATTTCAATTTATTGTACTCAAATTTATCCAGAATTGTACTTAAAAATTTAAGTACGATTCATACTCTTTTGTACTTAGAACGGGATTGATTAAAAAAAATCAAGCGGAAATTTTCTTAAAACAAGAACGAAATTCTTGAATTAAGTAAGAAAATCTTGTTTTAAGTACAAGTGAGAAGTTAAATCAAGTAGTTAGTTCTTAAACTTCAAATTAAGAGTAAGATAACTTGAAATAAGAAAAAAATTCTTATATTGAATAATTAATTGAATTCGCTCATTTTCATAAAATTTTAGTTTTTTGTTTGATATACATAAAATTGAATAGTTAATGTTCTTTATTCGATTGATCGAATTTTGAAAACATTTTCCCCATGCTATGCACATAGGTCTTTCTTTTTTACGTTGAAAATTAATTGAATACTAATAAGTGCACTTTTTAACCATTTCGTGACCAATAAAAATTTTGAAAAAAAAAATTTTTAATTAAATAATTTATTATTAATGTGCTAATATTTCACACTCTAAAACTAGATCAATTTCTTCTGTTTCAATGTCATCATAGTTTTAGTTATCAATATTTTCATTATCTTGTATCCATTTTGCTTTATCTTTGTTTAAAGTCTGCATAAATATTCAAACTATAATTTTAGTGCAATTTTTAACAAAACGGGCAAGGTATGATCAAATAAATTGATTGCAAATATTTTCATACATATTGGTCTAATTTTGGGTATTTATATTTTTCTCAACACTTTTAACCATTTTGTTTTATATTCATCTTTATATATATAATTCTTCTGTACGTGTGTTAGTAACTGAACTCCTGCTTAACGGCTGGGCCGATTCCGATGCAATTTGTTGTGTGTGTTTGAGTGGGTTCCTGGATGGTTTAGATTCACAATTGACCTATATAGGAACAATGGGCATGTCACCTCCCATTCAAAGTTGAAATTAATTATTGCATATCTGGAGTACTATTATAGTGGGAGTCTTCAAACTTTGTGTGAGCTATGGCAGAACAACATTTGCCGGGACAGCTAGTTTCTGTATAAATATTCAAACTATATTTTTTAGAAAAAGTTAGCCGTTATAGAAACTGCAATTTTTATCAAAACGGGCAAGCTATGATAAAATAAATTGATTGCAAATAATTCCCAATATATTGATCTAATTTCGGTTTTTTATATTTTTCTCAACACTATTAACCATTTTGTTTTATTCTTATTTAAAGTCTATATAAGAATTCAAACCAAATATTTTAAGTAAAAATTTGCTTTAGTGTCCATTATGATAAAATAATTTGATTGCAAAAATTTCCCAACATATTTGCCTAATTTCGGGTTTTTATATTTTTTTCAACACTTTTACATTTTGTTTTATTCTTAATTGAAGTCGAAGTTTTAATGAATATAAATAAAATTTTTGAAAAAAAACTAAATTTTTGAAGCAAAACGAATCTTAAGAAATTGCTAGTTTTTAACGAAACGGGCAAGTTATGGCAAAATATATTGATTACAAATAATTCCTAACATATTGGTCTAAGTTCGTTGTTTGATAATTTCTTCAACACTTGTCAACATTTTGTTTTATTCTTAACTGAAGTCTGTATAAAAATAAAAAAAATAATAATAATAATGAATAAAATATATCTAATATATTCTGCACATCAGCAAATTTTTTTTAAGTTTTAACTTTTGACATATAAAATATATGTATATCATCAACCATAATCTAAATAAGAAATATTTTATTATTTTCTTTATTTAACTAAAAAATCTGTTGGATAAGCATAGTACCAATATGATAGTAACATATTTTTTTTTAATTTACGAAAAGTATTTTATTTTTGTTTCATCGCGGTCTAACGTGTAGTAGGTTTTTCAAAAAACAGAAGTCCAAATAAGTATATTTCAAGTGTTTACTTCAACATTGTAGTACCAAAAATGTCATCGCAAGATTTGAGTTTTGGCCATAAATTGTGTATTTGTAGACCTACACAGAAAAAATTATATTTCAATTCAAACATTTATCCCATATTGAACTGGTTTCAATTATTTCATAATTAATTCAAGTATATGAATTTTGAGTTTTGAATTTGATTATTTTGACAATTGAATATACAATTTTCGTTATTGGTTGAATTTTAAATACAAAAATTATTGAATAGATAATTTTCGTAATTGAAAACACATTTTTGTTATTTTTTGTGTTTCAATTACGAAAATTATCTATTCAATAATTTTTGTACACAAAAAAAAGTTTCAACATAAATATTATGATTCGAATTCATTGATTTGAATTCATAACATTTATAAATAATTTCTTAAATAGTATGATTTTTTTAATATTTTATGTTTTGAAATAAAATCTAGAAGGCTTGAAAAATATAATTTCAATTTCATTTTTATTTTTATGTTGTTCAAAAATGTTTGAAATTTTTCATGGAAAATTTTTAGTTTTTTTTATGATTTTCAGCTACAAAATGATATAAAAAGCGCGAAAATGATTAAAATGATTTAAGAGGATGAAATGCTTTTATATTTATGAATGTTTTATTATGTTTAATGATAATTTTTAAGTTTCAGATATTCTCCTTTTTATCATAAAATATTGGCCAATATATGGCTATTATGCAAATATTCTTGCACTAATTCATTATATAATACAATTATAATGCAATTTATTAAAAAAAATTAAGTAAAAAAAGCAAAAATTTCCGTCATGTAAAATTTTATAATATTTATGAACATGTTCTTATTTTGAATGAAATAAGTTTTGGAAAAAAAAGTCAAGTTCGATTAATAATATTTATTACAAAATTCATTCCAATTATGAATTTCTTTTTTCTGTGTATTTGAAATTCAAGCAATAACGAAAATTGTATATTCAATTTTCAAAATAATCAAATTCAAAACTCAAAATTCATATACTTGAATTAATTATGAAATAATTGAAACCAGTTCAATATGTGACACATATTTGAATTGAAACGGTTTAAGAAATAGTTTTTTTCTGTGTGTAGAAATTTTCACATATATATTGCATTTCAATCGACTCAATAGTTTCGGAGTTATAATAACCAATTGAATCAAAAGAAAAAAACAAGTAAGAAAGTATGGTCGGTCAAGCCCGATAATATAAAACACTACACAAAGTAAATGAGCAAAATCATTTTTCTTTTAAAATTTCAATAATTTATTTTCGTGAATGATTATCGGAAGAGTGCATTATATGGGAGCTATGACTAATTATGGACCGATCGCCATGAAATTAGGTCTTGTGATTTATGTCTATATGGAAGTTATTGCTGTTGAATTTTATGTTTATAGATACAAACATTTTAAAGAGATTTAAGCTTGTTAAAGTGATTTTGGGAAGCGGGCCTTATATGGGAGCTATGACTAATAACGGACAGATCATCATAAAATAGGTGACATCAATTCAGTATATATAAAAATTATTTTGAGCAAAATACCTATCTGGAGATACCTATATAAATTAACCATTTAAGTCCAATTTCGGGAGAACATTTGTATGGGTGTTAGGTGAAATAATGGACCGATTTCAGTCAATTTCAATAGGCTTCGGCTTCGCCATTTAAAATTTGAATCGGCTATAAAAAAGTGCTGATTATTTTTTTAAATTTCTGATTTTATTGGAAAGGTTGAACATTTAAGAATGGAACACAATATCAAATTTAATATTTTAAATGGCCCACCCTATATATAGTATGTATTGATTAATCAAACTGTAATAAATTTAGTACTCAGCATATATTTCGATATTATTGAAATAAAAACATTATAATTAACAACATACACAGATACTTAAAATACATTATTTTCAATAGATTAGTGTCCATGATTGTCATTCATTTTATTGGCCATAAAACCAACAAAATATAAACATCATTTAATAGGGTTTAATGAAGACATGGAACTATTAATTACAACTTTTCCGCAAATTGTATAAAAGATAATTGAAAAGCTAAGAAATGGCATCAGAACTAAATTAGATGTTCTGTAGAAAGTAGAACATAATTAAATATTTGGTGCAATTACTGCTGTTTAAAGGCGGTAACTGATGCCATTTGCCATTAAGCTCGCGTTTATTACTAAATATTACCACTGTGAATTCAGCATTTAATGGAACCATTTGGATTTTATTTCAAACATTTTGAGGGTTTTTGTTTTCCTTGTGATTCTGTGCTTTTTTTTTTGTTATTCATATTGGAGCACTGCCCAGCTCTAAGAAATGGAATATAATAAAAATAAAACATTAAACTCGTAAACCAAACTCATATAATGGAAAATAAAATTTAAGAAACAACAAAGAAATCAAACAAAAAAAGAAAGAAAAAAATACAACCGAAACAAGGAGCATAAATTATATGCAAATTTCATGTTGAAATTTTGTGGGTTATGGCTTATGGAGGCGTTTCATTACAATAAACAATCTCTGAAAGGATGTATGAATGAAAGAAAGAATGAACGAACCAAAGAATGAGGCAACAAAACGAATGGATGGTTGTATATGAAAATATAGATAAACAATGTAGAATATGGCAGATACTCTTAGATTCATAGATAGAATACTAAAGATACGATTTTAAATAAAAATTCATACAACAAACTGACAACAGAATTGAACATGAGCGAAAAAAACACGTAAAAAAATCCAGCAAGATGCTTTCTAAAGTAAAAAAAAATCTATCTACATAGAAGACAAAAAACAAAGAATAAAAAAATTGAAGAATACGTGTTGTACTGATTACGTCCAAAAGAATTACTTTAATGTTGTACTCACTCTGTCAGATATGAATACAAAATATTCAAATAACCAACCCAGCCAACATGGAAAACCAAAGAAACGTTACCACGCTAAAGAACATCAATGCTGGAGGACAAATACTCCTAAAAAATGAAGCAAACAAGCAAAACATAGGAAGGGAATGCCATAGAGCATCAAGCAAACCCATTGTTTTTATGTCGTGTCATTTGAATTTCCCTCCAAGTCCTTGCGCTCGTAGTTAGTTGTAGCCAAATATTGCTTTGCAAGATATTTCGAAATTAGGTTGGTATACCGGGGACCGCATGCGATTGTATATTCCCTGTGGGTGTTGCTGCTGGGTAATGAAAATAAACAAACAAACAACTAGAGTACAATATCCATAACCAGACACAATTACATACATAGATACAAACTCACAGTTTCGTTGTGAGTATGTACATATGTATGAATTTGTGTTAGAACGTTTGAATGTTCATCTAAATAAATGCAAAAGTATACAAAATATCTCATCACAATCTTTATTGCTGTGGCATTTGATGTTGATAGATATTTATACGTTCATATACACACATGCATACATATTGTGGTTGTCATTCGAATACAAATTATTCGAATAATCGTGGGAAAAATTTATTTTTTATTCGAATGAATAACATTTTTCAGTAATTGTAGATTAATCGAATAGTCAAAAAATGTATTTTCAAGTAAAAATTTAAAAAAAATAGTGTATAGTAGCAATAACTTGGACAAACCTATTTCAATGATTAAAGAATAATAGTTTATAATATTATTCAAAGTTAGTAGTTACTAGGGTATTCAATTGATTAACCGTTAATCGGTTAACCGATTAATTTTGATCGGTTAACTGTTCGAATAATTTAAAATTTACGATTTTCAAATAACAAATAAACCGAATAATTTGTGTCGATTAACCGAAATTTCTTTATTTTGCACTTTATATAGAAATATTGTTTAAACCAATCTACATTTTTTTAACCCGTCAATATTACCTTCTAGCAATAGTTTTTTGAAGTACTACGGTATTTGGAAATTCCCTTTTTTCTAGAATTTTTCTATGGTGAACTTTGACGAGTCTTTTATCAGAATTTAAAGAAACTATTAAAATATTTAAAATCTAAAAAAAATCAAAAAGCACTCCAATGGTATGATGGAGGAGGATTTTATATTCTTAGAAAAAACTAAAAATCAGTAAGTGAGTTTTGTCAAGTTTTATTAAAACTAAAATCGTTTAAAAGAAAAGCATTTAAATTATATTTTTTTTATTTGCACGATTAACCGATTCAACCAAAAACCCGATTAATTGAATAACCTAGTAGTTACATTGAACATTTTATTAGAAACGACTTTCTGCCTTAATTCTCCAATCGACTTTGGATTAACACACCAATATCAGAACATTGAGAAACCTAACTCGAAAACCGAAAACCTTGAGATAACTAAAGACCTAGGAAAGGTTAAGGTACCTTAATAAATGTATTGAAAGCCGAATTTTTTCAAACAATTAGTTCATAAAATATTTAGCGAGATTTTTTATAATTAAGGGCATTTTAATTAATTTTAATTTACTATTATTATTTGCATCTACATATGGGCATTTCCATTATGGCGTGACGTTACATTTGTACGACAAAATGTTAAAAAATTAACGATAAATTCAAATTTGTAAAAAGTTTTTTATATTTGCAAAGTAATTAATTACCACTTTATTCAGTAAAAATATTACAACAATTGACACTAAGCTTTTGAAGATATTAGCAGAAATATGCAAAGGCGTGACGTTAGCAAATACAGAAAAGCGGTTTGACTTGCATAACTCTGCGAATTGGACAAGACTTTTTGTATAAAACCTTTTGTAGTAGAATTTGGAATAATACTGTTACGTTAAATAAACGATAAAATAAATAAAATTATAACAACTCTTTATTTATTCAAATGTACAACAACACGTTTATAAATTCGCAGAAATACACACACTTTATAATGTACAAGTATTCAAGCCTAGATATTTCTTAACGGTCAAAACATTTAGTGTTGCCATACTTATAAACAATGTTGATAAGAAGAACCTTCTACTGATGGTTATGTTTATATACATGATTAATGTTGCAGGCAGTCGTTACAGACCGTTAAATTCAAAACGATATTGCAAATTAGTAACAATATAAATTTATTTTCCAAATTATAAAATTTAAAAATCTTTCCTCGGTTTTTATTTATTAGCTTTAGTATCTGACGTAACGTTATTTCATATATATTTTGGTTAAGAAATAAGAAAAAAAAACAAGTAAGAAAGTATGGTCGGTCAAGCATGAGTAACATTTTTTTTAATTTCAATAATTTATTTTCGTGTATTTTTATTCATAACTAACAAACAAATTATTAAAAATTTTAAATATATTTTATTAAATTATTCGAATATTACAATAAATATTTTCTACTCGTTATTCGTTGGAATTAGCGAGACAATTTCTTAAAATCAATCCATCATTTTAATATGAAAATATGTGAACTTTTATTCGATTAAAATAAAACTCCAATAATTGACAACACTAATACAGATTTATTCAAATCACACATATATGCATACGTATTCATGTTTTTAATAAAAATTAATTTTTTTCTCATAAATATAGTGTCATATCTCTAAATGTATTTAGATATGTATGTCACTTATACAAATCACTCACTTAAAATTAGCAGAACCATCAAAGCTCAAATTTTTTTAAAATTTATATTATACACATTGCTTTAAAGTTTTAGTAATACATATTTATGTATGTAGATTAGAGTTAATTTCAAAAATTTGATTTGGGGGTATGATCATTTTTCTGAAGGTTTTTGCGTAAATAAAAATAATGCCGTCCTTTTTTTTGGAAAATTTTCACTCCTTTAACGCACCTAAAGACACGCATTTTTCTGTAGAGCAAAAACGTTTGAATATATTGCAAATCTGATTTCACCAGTCGATTCTTCATAAAAAATTACTACAATAGATGTTTTTTGAATCCTTAAAAATAGTTCCAAAAACCCACAACAGGGGGCGCAAATGTCATAAAAAAAAGAATTTTAGTTTTTTCAAAAACGTTCGATGAAATGGTATTTTGAGCTTATCAAAAAGGCACCAATATTTCTTTTCTATCACTAACCATTAATATGTTATGAGGTTTCAAAGTTATTTATTTAACAAGAAAATAATAATTGGTATAAACAGTGAGTGGTCTCAGAAGGTGTTGTCCGAAAATGTTACGAATTTTACGAAATGTAACTTCAACTGAATCACAATTTCCAAAGTGGATTTTAGTTCAATTTAAGAGCGAATTTGAATTCATTGTAACAAATGCCAATGTATCTACTACGAATACGTCAAAAAACTAAATGTAAAACCTGTCATGTTGTTGGTGTTGCCACAATTGAAAAACAAAGTTCGTGTTGAAAACCCCTTTATTTATAGGAGATGTCACTCCCACTAATCGATTTCGCTCATTTGTAAATTAACTACATACGGTGATAATAAAATAACTTGTGTAAAGTTCTGAGACTGTCGTTGATGTCATGTCATGAATTTCACCAAAGAACACAGAATAAAGTCAATTTTTGGACCATGACTCTTCCGATTTTGACTACAGCGATTATGTTATATCATTTATAAACACCAATTTTTGTTTTTCAAAATAGGTAAAACGGGGACTTCGAAAAATTTTTAACAGACAGACATATCTTTAACGACGCCGCTAGATTAAACGATTCAAAATATATATAGTTTATGAGGTAGCAAATGAAAACAAGTAAGAAAGTGTGATCGGTCAAGCCCGACCATACAACATCCTACACTAAGTAAAAGAGCAAAAACATTTTTCTTTTAAAATTTCAATAATTTATATTTTTGAGTGATTTTCGGAAATGGGCCTTATATGGGGGCTATGACCAATTATGGACCGATCACTATGAAATTAGGTCGTGTGATTTATGTCTAAATTAAAGTTAACTACGTTGAATTTTGTGTGTATACCAACATTTTTAAGCGATTTATGCACGTTAAAGTGATTTTCGGAAGCGGGTCTATATGGGAGCTATGACTAATTATGGACCGATCGTAACAAAATTTTGTGACATGAATTTTGTGTATATAAGACTTATTTGGAGCGGAATTTGTGGAGATACATATATAAATTAAACATTTATGACCGATAAAGTCCAATTTCAGGAGGACTTTTGTATGGGGGCTAAAAAATAATATGTAACAAATTTCATTGAAATATCTTCAAAATTGCGACCTGTACTCTGCGAACAAGGTTTACATGGACAGCCAGCCAGCCAGCCGACCAGACGGACGGACATCGTTTAATCGACTCAGAAAGTGATTCTAAGTCGATCGGTATACTTTAAGGTGGTTGTTAGACTAATATTTTTGGGCGTTACAAACATCTTGTCAAACGCATAATACCCTCCCCACTATGGTGGTGTAGGGTATAAAAATCTTTTGGAGATTAACCCTATATCTCCTTTGGGTCAAAAAGACCAGTTTGAGTATTATCGCTTAAATTCGGAAAAAAAAATCAAATTTTTCAGTTTTTGAAAAAATATTACTACTAAATAATTACTTTTGCAATTGAATGCAAAAGAATCAAAATGTGTACGTAAGTATCGTTGTAATGAGTTATAAATGACAATAATTAGTTAAAAAATTTTAAAGTTATTAAAAATTCCCCGGTCCAATAACGTGTCTCAGACCACTAGCACAATAAATGTAGGACAAAATTAATATACATATTTTGAGAAATATTAATATAGAAGCTCATTTTTACTTAAAATATATCCGTACTTACTTTTGTATGATTTTCGAAAAAAAATCTAATTTATTAGACATATTTTGGCTAATGATACCAATTTACTTACTGTTATGAATTTTAACTGAAAATTAGCATTTTTTCGGAATTTTAGCGATAATACAGTTTGTGGTTTTTTTCTGACCTAAAGGAGATATATGGTTAATCTCTAAAATATTTACTGTAATTTCCATTAATATAAATAAATCTACATATTTCTGTAAAATAATGCAGAATGTTAAGGAGTTTCATAAATTTAATTCATATAAATAGTAAAATTTTACTTATATCTGACGTTTGACCTCGATGTGCATACCGAAATCGTTGTTCGATTTGGCTTAGATTTTCAGCACTTAACTTCACCCTTCAAAATTCGAACAACAATTTTTTTCCATACAGCAGATTGTCAATCTAATATACATATTTAAATATATATTCGTGACCGATTATGGCCTATAGGTTACGTTATTGAAAATAATAAAATAAAAATAAAAAATCACTTTTTTCCTTACCGACAACTTGATATTTTTTCCTTATGCTTTAAAGTGAAGAATGAATTGAACGTTTGTTTGTCGAAATGAAGTTAATTTGTTTTTGTTTATTTTATTTGAAATGAATATCCAATCCTTGTCAGTATGATGGCACTAATCCTTTGGGCCTTTATTGCAATTTCTTTGATGTAGAATCGAAGGGGAGGCACCTTTGAATAAAGAAAATAGAAGATTTAGTAAAAACATTGCAAAAATAATGTTATTTAAATTTAAGTAGTTTTATAAAAATATCTATTAAATATTTTATCATTTAATTTAAATGTTCAGTTGCAAGACCTTAACGATTTAGCAATTTCACCATAGGAGTTAATTTTTAAATTTTGTTACGAAAAAGTAATTCCTCAATAAATTAAAAAACTTAATCCGTTCTTGTAACAAATCCACAAACAATACTTGTGTGCACGTAAGAATACTTGTAAGTAGTTGTGAAAGTTTGTAGAAAATTCCCAGCAGTTTTACAAGTAGCCAATGTATCCCTACAGTAATTGTCACTAATGTCTGACCACTTGGTTGACTCCAATTTATATATTTTGGGACATTTTTGCACTTTGTTGTGCAGAGATAAGTCAATGTTACTTTATACAACCAAGGTAATCTAGCGCGAAATCAATTGTCACTTAAATGTCTTTAAGTAATCATTTTAAACGTTTTCGAGAGTAATACTTGAAACTTGTTTCATTCAAATTGCGTTGATATAATTCCCTTACACTTTATTTTCATTTTGCTTAAGTATACTTAAATCCCAGGCAGTCTAGCGTAATTTTATCTGTCACTATAGTGTCCCTAAGTAGTCTAGAGTGTACTCGCTTTAAACGTTTATTTTGTACTGCACTTTAGAAATATGTATAATATTTTTACCCACCAGAAGTAACCTATTGGAGAGTAGTCGGAGTTAGGTTTGTTTACAAGCAATCGGTTATTGTACTGTATTGGAGATGTATTTTTAACTGATCAATTAGCTTCCACTTTACATTTAAAAATTACTTCTTATGCAGCTAATCAAGTAACCAGTTATGTAGCTAGTTAGTTAACTGTCTCTATGTAACTGGCATGTGAATCCAAGTCGTTGACTTCTTTGGATCATCTATCGAACAGTCTATTTGTAATATATGTAGGGTCAATTGACCGCCTGCCTAGGAAACACTCGTGTTAAGATATCTAGTCAAGCAGATATTTATGTAACTAGTGGTCATGATATGTAAAATAACCAGTTCAATACGGTCACCCAGAACTGCTGGGTTCTCAAGGAATAATGTCATTATCCAAACCATCGTCTGATTTACAACATAGTAAACCCACAATCATGAAAACAATTCAAACACAAATATATGAGGGCCGACTGAAAAGTATTTTCATAAATAAAATTATATTTGATTTGAGTAGAATATGTATAACCATCTTTTGAGATGTTAAAAATTTCAGTATGGATGATTATTTTAGCAACATATGTATGTATTTGCAACAGTGGCATATCGTAAATTTTTGAAGGCGTTTTAAAATTGTCTTCGTAAAAAAAACACATCAACACTAACACATGCAAACAAACAATAAACACACATTTAGAAAATAAATTGACATTTGGGGATTTCCGTTAAAACTTTAAGATTGTTTTTCTTCTTGTATCTTCTTCGGTTTCTATAGTTTGATTAGATTTGTACCATTGTTTATTTGCAGCAGCACAACAATTTCAACCAATACAAATTCAAGAAATTGCTACATTTTGTTTAGTAAATTCATTCACTGAGATTCGTAACTTAATTTCAGAAATATAAGTATTTAAATGTTTCTTTCAAATGTTATTGAAAGATCTCAAGAGTTTAGGAAACAAACAAAAAAATATATTACAATATCGCACAGTGGTGAAAATACATTAGCTTTGAAAATATTCTGTAATAAATATTTAACAATTCTAAGTAAAAGCTAAATTAGTAGATTAATTTAATTTTGATGTTGCTTTATTATCAAAAATATTGTGATGTGGACAAGAAAGTACTAAATAATCGTCTAAAATTTCGTCCGCACATTATTGTTTTGCCTTAGGGAATAATGTGTTAATTTTTTTGAAAAAAAAAATATTCATATTTGAAAATCAAAACTCAAATTATGTATTGGATTAATCATAGATTTCCTTGATCAGACACGTTGATTAATCGATTACTTAATTAATCATTATATTGATTAATAACGCATCCCTAAAAATATTTTAACACATACATTTACTAATTTTATAAATGCCTAATAGTATGCCACACATTTGTGTATATATTTTTTGTATTGTGTTAAAACGGAGATGTAATACAAATCCATGACACAACAATATAAGGTGCACTCAGTAGAAAATAAATTCTCAATTATACAATTCTTGTAACGTCGAACAAAAGAAAATCTGAAAAAAATCAAAATCAAAGTTTGACGTTATAGGAGTAAATATTGAAAACTCTCCCTAGTGATTCTACCGTCTACAATTATTGTATAATGATACAAATCTAAAATGATGAAAAATAAATGTGCATTGTTGCCAAATGTCACGGAATAATGATTTTATCAAAAAGTAAATTAATGTAAAATTTAAAGAAATAAATTATATTAAAATATAGCTTTTAAAGGGTTAACAGCATATATGCAGCAATGGCATCGGAGAAAACGTATTTAATGATACCCGAAAATGTAGTTAAAGATGAAAAATTTTAAATTCAAAGAAAAAACAAGTAAGAAAGTATGGTCGGTCAAGCCCGACCATATAATACCCTACACTAAGTAAAAGAGCAAAAACATTTTTCTTTTAAAATTTCAATAATTTATATTTTTGAGTGATTTTTGGAAGTGGGCCTAATATGGGAGCCATGACCAATTATGGACCGATCACCATGTAATTATGTCGTGTGATTTATGTCTATATTAAAGTTAGTTATGTTGAATTTTGTGTGTATACCAACATTTTTAAGCGATTTATGCACGTTAAAGTGATTTTCGGAAGCAGGTCTATATGGGAGCTATGACTAATTATGGACCGATCGTAACAAAATTTGGTGACATGAATTCTGTATATATAAAACTTATTTGGAGCGGAATTTGTGTAGATACATATATTAATTAACCATTTACGAGCGATAAAGTCCAATTTTGGGAGGACATTTGTATGGGGGCTAGCTGAAATAATGGACCGATTTTAGCTAGTTTGATCGAAATATCATCAAAATTGCGACCTGTACTCTGCGAACTAGGTTTACATGGACAGCCAGCCAGCCGACCAGACGGACGGACGGACATCGTAAGACTAATATTTTTGGGCGTTACAAACATCTGCACAAACGCATTATACCCTCCCCACTATTGTGATGTAGGGTATAATTACGGAAAAACTACGGAAATTACTTAATGTCGCAACCATAAAAACAAATTTTGAACATTTGTTACTCTTATATTTTGTCATTATTTTATCACAACTAAAACAATGATTATGATATTGTTAGAAAATACCTATTTTTAGTATTGTTTTAGAAATTATAAAGTCCATTTTTTAAAATGGACTTTCAAAATATTAAAAAGTTTTTAAAATAAATTTTGGTGTTTTTCATTCACAAATTTTAGAATATGTAATTGTTTGGTCGTATATACAGTATATTTTAAATTTGTAACGCCCAAAAATATTAGTCTAACACCAACCTTAATATTGCGATCGACTCAAAATCCGTCCGTGAAGTCGAAATTTTTAAGATATTTCGATAAAATTGGGTATGTACATACAATATTTTCGGCATAATGGCGATCCCTATTGAAATTGGCTCAAATCGGTTCATTATTTCACCCAGCCTCCATAGAAATGTCCTCTCGAAATAGGACTTTATAGGTCACTTCGCTCCAAATAAGTTGTAAATATACGGAAGTCATGTCACCAATTTTATAATGATCGGTCCATAATTATTCGTAGCTCCCATATAAGTCCAAATTCCAAAAATCATTCACGAAAATAAATTATTGAAATTTGACCGACCATCCTATCTTACTTGTTTCTATATACGCATTTATTAAGACGACTCACAGAAAAAAGTTTGTTATATCCTCAAACCTTGGTTTTTCAATTTTTTTTTTAAAAAAATTGTATTTTCACCCAAAACAACTCATATAAAATCGGTTATTATTTGAAAGTGCTCTTCCAGCCGCATACAATTCTGTATTTGTTATGTACAAAATTATCATTAATATAGAGATATAGATATAAAATAAAATTCAATATAATAAAATTCAATACTACATATCCAATTACAAAAGCTGATCCCTTATTCTTTATAACCTGAATTATATTAGAGTCATAAACCAATTGTTATTATTGTAATATATCAGATAATCTAAATGGAATTCATAGACAGTATATGGGAATTACCTTTGGAGTGGAAAAGGAGTGAAGGAGAAAAAGGAATAATAATGGATCTTACATAACTTTTATAGTGTCAAAAACAACTGCTTAAGTATACAAATTACAGCAAAAAAAATGTTGACAAGATGAAAGTTGTAAACAAACTCGAGCAAAAAATAATCAGCTGTTTGATTAATGTCACCTTCATTACAGCATGGGATCTAATTTGCCTCTATGGACGCGTATAATCCTTATAACGTAACCTATCTGTTCGTGATGGAATCTAGCAAGTAGATTCATCCTACCAGCATCATAAACGGGCCAGGTTGACCTCACAATAGCACAGGTGGATTCATTGGTCCATCTGTTCAGTTCTGTGCAATTCGAAATAGTTTCTGTTGCAATTTGAAAGCGTAATGCCAGTAAAGGGACCGATAACCCTTTCATCCATCATCGCATCCTGTATATCCAATTCATCGGCTTTAAATAATTTAACTTTACAATGACTTCATCCTAACCGTGATCACTCTCACTGTTTAAATATGTATGGGTCTGGTAACTCATACGATCTATTTACCACCTCATGTATCACCGCTCATCAGTGAACAGTGATTTATAAATCACGTTTACTGAGAATGACAGTGCTGTGTTCCCATAGAACGAATGAACAAAAATATAAGGAGATATTTATTATAATGAATAAATGTCAAAAGATCAATTGAAATATTACCTTTGTTCCAGATGTCTACTAAAACAAAAATTTTAAACTCAATTATTTAATAATGGCAAAAAAATTATACACTATTGTTTTATTAAGGGGACGATATTTCCTTTATCCTTGTCCAACTGAATTTTTTTACAAATTTAGAGATAAGTATGTATAAGCGTTTGAATTTTATAACTCAAGAATTGAACTTTTGGAAGAAATTCGATTTATTCATCAGATTTTAAAGAACATTTCTTTATATTTTAAATAAAATGAAATCGAATTTAATGTTGTACACTGTGTATGGTTTAAAAGTTATGTACACTTTTGTGAACTGTTTAATTTTTTTAAAATAAATAATAATAAAATTATTTGTGGACCTAGTTCAGAAAAGTCTATGATTTGATAAACACTTGCAATACATATAACTGTTTTAAAATTCATTCAAATCGCAGTTGAGATATCCAACAGTGCTGTTTTCTCTCCACTTTGGGATGAAGATTTACCACAAAAAATATTGTAGTTCTTAAAAAAAGGAAATGAAAAAGTGTTTAACTGAAACACTTAAAAACCATTTGGAATAGTTATATTTCGGAATATACATTACAAAACAATTTGTGATGACTGAGTTTTTGATTTTTGAGTATGGAACGCATGTGAGACGCTCTTCAAAAGTCACAGGATCGTTCATCTCAAGTGGAGTACATTGATGCAAAATTTTATTTTATTTATTTTAACTAGTTTAATTAAAATGTTTAGTTGTAAAAAGTTTTCAAATTTATGAATTTTTATTAGTTTTTCATTAATAACATAACTACATAAACAAGTACGTAATTATGTACATACGTGAAAGTTCAAATCCGTGTAAGTAATTACTTTAATAACTAAATCCACATTTAATAATACTGGCTGCAAGTTAGTAATTTTCAAATAAAAACAACACTAATATAATTAAATTCTTAATTTAAATGGGTTTTTGTTAATTTTATATTCGTACACCAAATACACACTACATTTGGCGATTATTTGAATTTAAGTAATGAAAAACGGTAAAATGGGAATGAGAAGCATAAAACTTTTGCCATAAAAATATTTAATTAATAAAAGCGTCGAAAGTCAAATTTCAAGATAAGCGACAAATGCTGTTCGCGAACGCACAGCGAATCGTTGTGAGAAGTAGGTGGTAATGGGCGAAGTGATCACCAAGACTTACGTTAAAAACATGCAACAAAACCCAAAGCCAATGTGAATGTGTGGCAAAATAGATTTAATGCACATATCCACATAAAAAATGAGAAGAAGAAAAAATCTACAAAAATTATTTTATTACTACAATTGTGGTTGGTTGTATCTGCATATAGTTCAGTTTTTGTGCATTTAAATTTTTAAATTGCACTTTAACACATGTACAGATATGTACGAGTATATATAAATAGTATCCACTTTAATTGCAAATGAATGTGGTTATCTAAATGGCTTAAAATATGAACAAAAGACCCGCAGTAACAACAACTCAAACTAATATACATATATTCATACATACATATTTCATAATGTAAATTGGTTGGTTGAATTTGGATTTTCCGCCAATTTGTATGGTTTACGTATGCGAGTATTGTTCTCACATGTTTACTACACATGCACTTGAAAAAATTTATTAGATGAAATTAAATCTTTTTAAGAATCAGATTTCAATCGAATGTGAAACAACTTTAAACTAAATACATTTTAAACTTTTTCAGCCTAACTACAATAGCACTAAGTCGATTTTAAATCCATAAAGTTGACTATTATTTTAAATTTCGTATCATAAAACAAATTTCAAATATACATAATTTAAAATGTTGTTTTATTATTTTAAAAGAAGCTTTATGTTTTGAACTTTTATGTACATTTTTAATTTATTTAATTTTTTTAAACTTCTTTTTTTTATTTACATATATTCATTGAAAAATATTTTCATTTATTTGAATATATGAGTTGGAAAAAGTTTTGAAAGCATTTTCGAAATGTTTCTTATGGTAGGAAAAAAACCAAAGTTCTATTTAAAGATAAAGTCGACTTTAACAAAAATTAACTTCAAAATTTCTTTTATATGTAGGCTGTTTAATTTTAAAATAGTAAATCGGTACTTTTGACGACATTTGTACACATTGTACACACAACTATTCGTTATTAAATTTTGAACTTTATGATCAGTTTTATAAAAATTTTTTATTGAAAAATAATTTTCGAAAATTTTTTTTACAAAAATTTATCGGGTTTCATTTGACTAGTTTTTCTTCAAAATTTATAAAAGTTTTTTATTGAAAAAAACTTTTCGTTTTTTTGTAGAAAATTCATCGGTTTTCATTTGACTAGTTTTCAAAAACATCGATATAATTTTCATAGAAAACTTTCGATTTATATATGTTTTTTTCATTTACTTTTTATGTTAGTGGTAAAGCAGACCACGAAATCATTTTTTGAATACTCTTCATTGCGAGCGGTAAAAGTTTGCCATTCCATTTTATTTAGTTGCTACCCTATAAAGAATACCTACATATATATTCTGGATCCTTATAGAAATTAAAGATCATACTTCTATGTCCGTAGATCTCTTAATCGTCGGTTATTGTAATGGATCCATTTTTCATCGCAAGTAATGATTCGATGCAAAAATTGATTTTCTTTTATAACATTCAAACATCATTTCGGACATGCAACAAAAAACACTATAATTAAGTGAGAATAAATGACAGATATGTACCCTTCAAAATGACATATCAAATATTAAAAACAAAAACCTCGTTCAGAAGATACGCCATCCTCCGTTTTTAAGTCATACACCCAATAATTATTTTGTTTTATATACTTTTAAAGAAATTTTTTAATTTGACTCAAGTTCATTTATTATAATTACTCTGTAATAATTCAAAGAATACCACTGAAAATTAACCCTCTAACACGTAAGAGTGCCTCAGTGCATGCATTACAAAACACCAATTAACTCAAAAAGTAATCATAATTTAATATTTAACTGTGACTTTAGCTACAGATTTGTTAGTTAACATTTCCCTCGAAGGTCGAAATGCATTCTGACTATTAGTTTTTGTTCTGTCATCTGTTTTGTGAGTGAGTGATGTCATAATTTTAGCACGTGAAATTTTGTGTGTGATTTTTTTTTTAAATCAAAGTTTTACTAACTTTTAGTCGCCCGATCTATTCAAAATATTTTTCATTGTTTTTACACCTAAACCGGCAACAATGCTCCGAGGCACTCTTCACCTTTTTGCACCTGGTTCCTAAACATAATTTTCAAATTTTTTTCTGATGGCTTTTCTGAATTTATTGGGTCATAATTACCCTAAAAAAAATATTCGACAACCTTTTTTAAGCTTTCTAAAGTTTGCTGGTTAGAGGGTTAATTTTTTACCCTGCCATGGGCTTCATAAACAATATTTATTGTCAAAGTCTATTGTAAAAATCATTTATTTAACTTACTATTATTGGGAATTATAATGTGGGAAGCCAAATTCGTATATATTTTCATTCATATGTTTTTTGTAAGTTAAACAAACACCCGTGGCAGGGTAGAAAATGGTCACACTACACTAGTGTTGCCGAATTTCGTGAGATTGCGCCGCTTTTAGTTATAGAATTCCCTATTTTTTTTGTCAATTAAATTTTCTATAAATTAAATGTTATAAACATAGAAAATTACACATAGAGTCCAGAAACTCCGATTTGTCAAAGAAAAATACAAAAAATCATTGTCTAATACAACAACAAATTGTTTTTAACAATGACGTATCGCCTCTATCTTACCCTATTGTTATAATTGTTATAAGAAAATAAAACAGAAGTAATGACAAAATATAATATCCCAATAAACACCAAAGTCCCAAAATTCAAGCACTTGAATATTTTGTTAGAATTTGATTTAACTGTAATAGTTTTAAACTTGAAAAATATTGGCTTGAATTTATGTTTCTATTTTACTGGAGATTGCTATTGAAATAAAGTATAGTACAACTGAATTCAATTGCTTTGCTATAATTCAAGGTTTGAATTACACTTGCTTTGAACTTGAATTCCATTAAAAATGCTTATTGGGATTATTTCTAAAATTAAGTGTTTCTGGTTAAAAATGGAACAATTTGTATATAACATCGTTAGCTTAGCATGCAAACGTGATAAGTCCCTTTTCATATAATCACAGTTTAGAAGATTTTCAAACCATTTTTTTAATTTCTCCCGCTGATTTCTTGACACCCATATAATATTAACTATTCCTATACTGTTTTCAGTTTTTCTGAATATTCAGCTGAATTGAACTTATTTCAGTGGTTAATATAAATTTGGAACTTTTATTTTTTCCCAGTGTTTATTTGTAAATACACAAGTCTGGATTTCACTATGTATATTTGCAACTCCCCTGCAATTTTGAAGGTATCAAATACCAATCAGATTAAAATTAAACAAAACCATGTTGTATTGTACACAAGATTAATAATTTGTGGCTTAATTGTTAGCGCGTTTGACTACAAAACATAAGATGAGACGTTAACAAATATAATAGAAATATAATCACAATATAAATAAATCAAAGTATTCTTCAGTGACAAATTTCAGTTCTATAAATAATCAGAATGTGCAATTACAGAGTTGACACAACAAATTAAAACTAGGTATTTCATTAGTAAATGATAATCAGCTATGCATACGACATCATTTTGATACGTCAAGTGCCTGTTAAATTCTACAGTTACAAGTGGGTTGAAGGTTAACCAATGGCTTATTTAAGCTACCACATTCGAGCAACTAACTCCAATTTCTGCATGGTCTAGCCTTCTGTATACACACACATCTACATATTTATTATTTATGTAAATGTATGTGCGTTTACAAATATTTGAGAATTTCATGGCACAAATTCAAAAGTTTCAATTAAAACATATGGGTCCAGATTGTTATGAAAAATTACTGCGATATTGATTTTACATTGACAATAAAATACGAACGCAAATAAATTCATATATATACAAAAAAAAACACAAATAAATATTAATTTTTAAGTTTACGAGCCAATTTCATTCAAATTGACAATATATTTTTATTTTTTCTCCTCCAGTTTTGTTTTTTTTTTTGTTTGTTATCATTACACGTAACCCGCCCATATTGACCAGAGTACACCATCATGATGCGATATTAAATTTAATTTTTCATTTACAATAGTGGAACCTCAAAAATGTATTTTTAATGATGTGCTAAGATAGTTGGCTGGCTGCATTTTTGGATTTCGACCAAAAACCATAAAAATCAATATAAATAAAATGCACATGCACAGATAAAAAGACTTAAAATCTAAAATATGGCAGTGTAAAGGAGATATTTTTAATACAACTTAGCTTACTTTTTTTATTAACACTTTTTAGTGCTTGAATAGGTGATAAAGATACATATCGTCGATGGACCAACAAAAAGACATATGTGTTTTTTTTAGTAGAGCAAAAAATATGCGCTTATATTTATGTGCAGAAACATAAAATAATATCTAACTATGAATCGTTCAATGGACAACAATTATTCATACAACAAAATTTCCATCAGATAGGACTCTTTAAATTATACTAACAATTAAAAAAGTTTTAAATTAATAATTCTTCTTCTGAGAAAAGGATGGGCTTGTTTAAGGCGATCACTTTTAGAAACATCATCAGGCGACTTGACTTTTATACAACCTTAATTTCCATCTTGTAATAAATTACTGTGAATGAAGAATATGAAGTTACAAAATATTTCGGTAATGAAATCTCTTATAAATCAAAATTACAATGAAAAAAATATGAATATTTTTTAAACAATTTATTTAATATAATAAACATTTTGATTCCAAATTTTTTGAAATGATAATTTTAAATTGCTGATAGAGAAATGAAGAAGATTTATTGACAGTTTAAGAAGTTCTTAAGTCGATAATGTTTGATGCTATTTCTATAAAAAAAATCGACAAAAACAAACTATTCTTTTCAATATTTGTAGGTTTTTACTTTTTAAAAGCAGTGGTTTATTTCTTTTAAATAAATCGGATACTTTAGATTGCAAATAAAAGCATCCATCACTACTGCAACCGCAGCCACTATTTATAGATAGTGCCACATTGGTGTAGATAGCGGGGTGCTGGGGTGGTCTAAACCACCCTGGACTCGCATCTGCCCACCCCAGATAAAAATTTGGAAAGTCGCAGAAAGATTTTTTGGATTTGTAGATTGTTCCGTTAAGAGATCCCTAGAAATCATGGGGTTTTTGGAACCCAAATAGTTAAAAAATATTCCAATGCCAATCGTACAACGGAACACATGTAATCTTTGGTTTTAAAAACGGTTTACAAGCTAAAATAAAGGAGTCAAATCCGTAAACGATTTTGGTTTATTGTTTATCCGACAGGCTAAACTTAGTTATTGTTAAAGTTATAGTTATAGTTATTATTAAAAGCTAAAATCTGGATTTGCCGGATACTATTCCTTCAGTTGATTATTGGAAGCTAAATACATATAATTCAGTAATATATAGCATAATTTTTAATATCGAATACCGATTCCAAAACGTTCCATTACCTAAAGCTGTTAACAATTTCTATAAATTAGATTTGGATGGCGCCGATGAATTCATTATTTATTAAAAAAATGTGCGAAAACTCAAACTAAAAAAAAACAAATAAGAGAGCTATATTCGGATGTACCGAATCTTATGTACCCTTCACCAAATTATACTTCAAAATACAAATTTTAAAGGTGAACTAAATTTTTAGGTAAACAAAATTTATTTTTTTTTATTTTTTGAAAGAAAAATTTTTTCGAATTGTTTTTTTTTAAATTTTTTAAAGTTTAGAATATTTTTTTAAATTTTGTTTGTTTTTTGTTTATTTCAATTTTATTTTTTTAGCGAAAAAAACTTTTGGTGAAAAAAATTCGGGTTAAAAAATATTTTTTTTCGATTGTGACCCATTGTAATTCCAACTTACTATGGTCTTATATACGTCGTTGCAAAGGTCTTTGAAATATCAATCATTAGATCCATATTGTCTATATTAATGAGTAATCCAGATATAGGTCAAAAATCGTGGTTGTCCTGTTTTTTTCCTTATCTCTCAGCCATTTGTATAGCGATTTTCTCGATTTTAATTAGCAACCGAGCCGGAAGAATTCCGGAGATATTGATGTATAAATCGTGTATATAAGTTATTTAATCGACTACGCTATCTATAAGGATCCAAAATATATATACATATGTACTTTATACCGTTGGAAAATTATATTGTGGAAATTACAAACGGAATGAGAAACTTATATATACCCTTCTTACGAAGGTGAAGGGTATAAAAATCTTTTCAAATAATATACATATTTTTATGTCTTAAATCTTCATAAGCTATGGAATTTTTTGTATGTTTTCATAAAAAAAGTCTTGTTAACATTTTTTCAACAACAGAAATATTTCGGAACATGTACATATTAAGTCCGGCTAGTAGGGGATTCAAATTATTCGATTTTTCTCTTGTTCGAATAATTCGAATAAGTGATTTTAACTTGTTCGAATAATTAGATCACATGTTTAAAATTAGTCGAATTATTCGAATAATTTAAATTTCTTTAAACAACTAAATAATGAAGTTTATATGTAGGTTTTTTAATATTTTATTCTTAAATAAAACCAAAAAATAACATAAAAGTAAACAATTCAAATATTGATAATGTTAAAAACCATTCGATAACAAAGTCCATCATTAAATTTTAATCAGAAATATTCTGATCAGATTCCCTACAGAACAATTGACTAGCATACTTTTTAGTTTTCGTTTTGGACCTATGCTTTAAAATTTTTTAGCTAGTTGGACATGATCCTGAATTCAAGTACAATATAAACATATTAAGCACTTTATATGTCGTTGAAATGAGTAAATAATTCTTTAGTAAATGAATTTTCTGAATTATTTATAACAAAGCTATATCAACGTTGCCGAATATTTGCTTAATCAATTGCGATTATGCCACGTTTAGACCCTAAAATGTCTTTTTCGAAATCAATTCTAAAATCATTCAGCCTTTTTTTTACTAAATAACAAATATTTTATACCGTACCTTTATTTCATTGTTTCAAGTCCTAAATTAAACATTTTGCAGTAATATTTATATATTTCTAGAAGGAACTATCGGACCACTCATCTACACACAGAGAAAACAGATTCGTAATCACAACCGAATTTGGAGCCAATCGAATTTTGTCGGTTGCAAGTACTGTCACCAAATTCGGTTACAATTACTGAATGAATATGGTACTCGTAACTGTTTTCAAAAACAATAAAAATATACTACATATTGTGAATTAATTTGAAAAAAAAAATTTTTTCAATTGACATATTTTATTTAATACAAGAAAACTAGTAAAATACAATAATGAATGCTTTAAATATTGAAATATTATGACGTCTGCATTTATTTGGATCTGGACAGCAAATAACGTGAAATCCTTACGGTACTCTACCTCAGATGGTTAACTTCATAGTCATGCATCACTTCGTAGTGTGGTTTGCAAAAACTTTTCAGGAGTTACACGCAAATCCTTCAGCAAGCCTTAACTTCATGACAATATCTTGCAAAATAAGGAAGTGCGACGCCTAATGAATTCATTAATCTGTAAGAGTATAAACACATTTTTAGTGAAAACATTAATTGTAGGAAAGCTCCAAAATATGTACGTGTTTGCCAATAAATACATAAACTATGTTGTATCTAGCGAAAATAATTATCAGCTTACCCATTCGAATCCTCAGCATAATCTTCATTATTTTAATTGATTACTTCTTTAGGTTTTTGTGGATAATGTTTTAATTTCTTTCATTTTTGCATTCGTTTTAAGTATTTTAATAATTTTGTTTCAAAATGTCAAAAAAACAAACAAATATTTCTATTGGTTGATAAACTCGAATTTGGCTTTATTATGTAAATCATAACCGAATTTTTCAATTGCAACTATTATTGTACTAAAATTAATTCGATTGTGATTTCCGAATTAATTTATTTATGTTTAGTAAAGACACAAACCGATGTTTTACAGTTCTTGGAATCATATTTTAATTACGATTATGGTTTTATGATACTAAACATAGAAATTCTATTCACTTTATAGTATTTTAATAATACCAATACAATTTCCTTCCACACTATTAAATTTTTATAATCAGAACCGATTTCCAACAAATCTCTTTTCTGTGTGCAGGGATTAGATATTCGTCTATTCAGATGCATACAACACGTTAGCGATACTCGTTAAAATTATAAAAAGGGAAACAAATTGGTGATTGTACGTCAAAAACACAATCACAAAATTAATTTTTTGCATCCGTTTTTTTTTTTTGCAATACAATTAGCAACCATGTATTTTTCAATACATTTTGAAATACGCCCAGAAGTTTACAACATTTTAAAGAACTATGAAGTATCAAAATAACCATCGCCTTTAACCAATACGAGTATATGTAAATCAATGGTAAAAAATTACCGATTGAAGCAAAGACTGCAATGTGCATTGCTAATTATTTTATTTATGTGTTTCAAAAACGGTTTTGTTTCAATTCCAAATAGGCTGTGTTTATTTACACTCTATCTTTGATTTTCACGAAAATTACTTTTTGATGTTAAAATTTTCAGTAAAACAGCCCTCATATATAGTGTGAATTTTATAACAAATATGTTTTTTTTTTTGCTGTTTTATTTGCATTTTTGTTATTTTTCTATCTTACACAAATAATTTTTCCCCTCTCTATCTTTTCAAAAAAAAATATTTTCAAATATTTTTTGAAATAATTTCTTCAATCAAACTTCAAAAAAATTTACAAAAGAAAAATAAAAACATTTTTTTATAATTTTTTGTTAAATATAGTATTACTAGACGATATCTTAAATAAATCACGTTAAAAACTGACAGATGGCATAAATGAAATCAAAATAATTAATTTTTATTAAAGTGCAAAACCCTCTATCTGATCATTTCATACATACACATTGAATATTTTTGAAAAGCAAAACCCTCTATCTATCATAAAGTCCACAATAATGCAACATTTTATAATCCAATTATATGTGCGATTCAGTAGGTGCTTTTAAAAATATTGTAAAATACCGAATTTTCCGAATCTCCTGAAAAGTTGTGTTTTTCAAGATAGAGGGTTTTGAATAAGGTCATCGATATGAATAATATTAATTTTTTCAATGTTTTGTTCATGTTAGAATTAAATGTCTTTAAAATAAAAAAAACATTTTGTTTCTATTATTCATTTCCGATCAAATTAAACTATCTCAAACGTATAATTTATCACGGACTTTCTTGAACTCGTCCTTAATTAGTGGTTCTTCCAAGTTCGAGTGCAGGTTCTCATTTCTTATGTACCATGGTGCACTTGGTATGGTATAAAGAATTTTCGATTGGACACTCTCTACAAGAACTGGTATTGTTGACCGTTCCAAATAATGAATTCCATATGTCAAGATTTGTTTTATAGTTAAGACTTAATTTGGATGGGTTATTGATTATATATCGACGCCAATTAAATCCTGTATCTAAGTGAATTCTTCCAGGGACACTTCCTGGTATGCTTGCTCTAAAGTCAGGACGAATATAATACCGTTACCGAAATAATCCAAATGAACGTTACCTTTTAATAATTTTGAGTCGCTAGACAGCTTCTCATCGCTTCAAACTATGATAACAATTTTCCTGGCAAGTTACTTGTTTTTACTCAGCAATCTCCGTTAAGTATTAGTCAATATTGCAAGTCTTTTTTTCATATCGCTTAATATATTTCGAAAGCTTTAAAATCCTAATAGTAACAAGCCCTGCTTTCAAATTTCACACTTCAGCAGAAAATATTTCGTAAGGCTCCCTGACAGTAGCTATGTAGTTACATATCATTTAATTCTGAAATTTAAATTGCAATTTCTCCCATTGTTTTCGCCATAATATTGTATATTTTTTTTTTTAACAACTTCGACTCAGCTGAAATTGACAATTTAACATGTTCATACACTGCTGGATTTCCATAAAGTATGAATTTTAAAATTGTTTTTATTTAAAAACAATTTGTAGTCAATGGCAGTATTAATGAATATTTAAATCAACACCTTTTCCATGCGACTCCTATGATTTGAAGGTTTGTTTGTTCGTTTCCGTTGGCTAATTTTTTTTTGTTATTGACCAGCATTTGTATGGAGGAGTCAATGCTGTGCAGGCACTGCATTTCTTTGTTTTTTAAACATTTCAATATTATTTATTGGTTTATTTATTTACCATAATTTTTTAAATCTTTTGTTATTTATACTCGCATTAAGCACTTGTACATTCGTAAAAATAAACAATAGGATGATGCAAAAAATGTTGTTAATGTTCCTTCAAATATAAGAAAAATAAGAAAATCCATAAAAAAGGAGATTTTGTGTTCCTACAATTCAGATCATGTACGACTAATACTAGAACTGATTTTGTCAGGAAATATGTGTTAAACCAACATTCATTTAAGTTGGAAACATCGCCAATTTTGATTTGATCCATCCTAATATGTGCATGTACATATGAATGTGTGCATGTAAATATATATAATATTGTGTGTTTTTGAAGGATTTTTGTATTGTGGTTCTGTGTGGTTATGGCCGATATCCATACATAGTATTTAACGGACGTTAAAAATGTATTCATCTGGAAATAAAAGCTCATAAATAACTATAATATAATACATATAGAAGTCATGTTATATATTTACAAATGCATACATACATATGTATGTACACAGTATGTGTAAAATACATCCTCATGTAGAAATTTCGCTATAAAATACATGCATATTAAAAGCCAGTTGTAGTAGTAAATTTTGTACTCATTGTGCGTAGTTATTTAAATGATATGTTATGCGTGTACAATGTGACAAATATAAATTCATACATTCGATTTTGCCGAAATTGTATGGACAAATTCTTTAATCCATGTTGCATTACTTCCTCAAATATTCTTAAAAACTAATGATATCTGATATCCTCACAAATACGTTTTTTTAAATAAAATGTTTACCAATAAATTTTTAACAAATATAAGTAGTTGTGCATGTTTACTGTTACTATTTCAAAATTGTTTCAAGTTTTTTAACAATGTTATAGTAACTGTAATGTAAAAGTTACGATTTCACATGATTGTAGCAATCATATATATTTTTTCCAGTAAATAAATTAATGTTTTTGGCAACCATGTTAATGATGAATCATTACACCATAATATTTTGTTTTCGAATTATGATAACCTAACATAATCCGAGATTTCAATGTCCAAAAAACCGATTTCCGTTTTAAACGAGAAAGTATAGGGTAGAAGGGGGATCATGCGCCATAGGGGCACATCTGCCAACACCGAATAACTTAAAAACCGAGTAATCGATTTTGTTACATTATCAAGTCATGTATTCTTTTATCGATTATTTATCATCCCTGAAAGTTTGAAAGTTTAATTTTACATATGATGTGAGCCAGACGCGATTAATGGTTTATCAACAAGCTGTGAAAATATTTCAGGGTGCGAATTTTTTGTGCTAACTTCTTTAGTTTCCCACTTGACCACGGCTGTCGATAATGAAATCACCATCGAAGTTTTCTCAATAATTTCTCGGGTAAAACATTCGAAAATGAATGAATGTGCTCCTATAGCTCACCTGTCGCTCGGTTTTTTTTTTGTAAAACGAACCTTCGAGAAATTTTGAAGCATAGATAATTTTACGAACATTTTTGTTTCGAAATTTTAACGAAAAAAACGTATTATCGACGAAATTTCTTCATTTTAGTGAATAATCTTTATTTTCGAAACTCAGGTCGGGTGGGTTTTGTGATACAAAAAAGATATTGATTGGTGATAGAATGTCAATACTAGTGATCAATAAGTGACAATAATTTTTTCGGTCATTTAATTTGAAGTATGAAAAACATTTATATTAAACGATTATATTTTTTGACTTTTTTGTCTTATTTTCCAAACGACAAATCTGCCCCATCCCTAGGCGTATTTGCCCCATGGGTGGGGTGGTTTTGCCGTTTTGGGTCAGTCTAGAAATGCTAAAAAAATATGTATATTAAGATGAGATAGGCAAAATTGAAATGATCAAAATTAAAGCCAAAATATCTAAGTAAGAATATGTATTGTGGTTTTCATTTCAGAACACCACAAAAAAAAGTGGCGCATGGTCCCCCTTCTAAAATTTTTATTCAATATGAAAATTAAATTCTAATTAAATTTTTGTACCAAAATGTTAAAGAAGAAAACATTTACATGTGTAAATGCATGTTTCATAAGAAAAAAATAAAATGTTTACCTTTTTCCAGATTAATTAAATAAATAACAGTACACAGTGGGACAGAATCAAAATATTTTGGAAATAAATCTGGCATTTCTAAACGGCTGGTCCGATCGGGATAAAAATCGAGTACAAAGGCTTTGGGGGCTCAAAGATTTTTAAACACGTGCCATTTTTTTCCTACCCGATTTCAAAGATTTTTATATTTTAGGAAAGCGCTCGCTCGGTCTTGAAAAAACATGTTTGCTTGTGCAATTTATCTCTTATTATATCCGATATATAGGCATTTTAAAATTTTGACATACTTTGTTCCGCTTTTTAAAAATATAGGTCGTAATTTTTGTACCGAATGGACTCAAATTGTTTGTTAGTTAGTCAAAAATTCATATTTTAAATTTTCTAAAGAACGGTTTTTATTTTAGTTAATGGGATCAATTATAGTAGAGTCAATATATTTTCAGAAGTCTAAAGCGGTTTGGTAATAATTTGTATATTTTATATTAGTCACATTCTACCTACAGAAATGAATTATTATATTGCAATTTTAAAATAAGCAAGTTATTTACACAAATTTATTTAGTATATTGATAGTTAAATTTATTATGGCATAATTTTATGATTTTAATTAACAATTTACATTTTTAAATTTATAATATTTGCTTTAAGTATCATTCAGTATCACAGTTTTAGAAATACTGTTTTAATATTTTAGAATTGAAACATTGTTTTTTAGAATTATATACATTTTAGTAGAATTTGTGGAAGATGTAAAAAAAATGTAAATATGTGTTCACAGTTGCAACAACTAACAAAGCTAAATTTAGATAAACCTTATTTGGAAGAAATTTGATTGTTTTTTTATTTTTATTAATGCGAAGTTGAAAATTTCATATTTCTCAGTACATGTATATTTTATAAAATATATGACAAATAAACTATACAATTTTAGACATATTCACGAGAAATTAAAACCTTCATGTTGATATTGTAGGCCAAATGGCATAACTCTAACATAAATTATTAGTACAATTTTAGTAAAATTAACCCATTGTGACTCGAGAGCCATTTTTTTAAACAAATTCAAAACAACTAAATACAAACATAATGTTTATTGTCCAAATTTCAATTTGCTAATTTACATCACGTCAATATATCAATTTTACCAATCTAGCTTAATTTAGACCGCATATTTAAACAAATTTGATGTGTCTTCCATCCAAAAATATTTACCAAAACTGCTTATTTTATTTGCATAATCATTAATATTTGCAACAAAAAAATTGTCCTAAATTTACTTCTCCCATGCAAACAATCACAAAAAAGCTTCTCCTGTAAAATTATACACTTAATATGTAGTTAGTATATCAACCGTATATCTACTAAATTTTATTTGATCTAAAAGACGATGTTAATATTTAATGTTATCTTTTGGAGTTGTTAGATTCGTTTCAATTTTAAGGTGATTTCATATTTTGGTGAAATATTAATTTATGAAATGGGTTCTCTTTGAATTACATATTGTTACGAAATTGTACTTGAATTCAAATATAACGATTTTAAGGGCTGATTTAAAAGTAGCATAATGCTTTCAAATAACATTGCTGTAATAGCAAACTGTAACATATCTGTAGGAATTATTAAATAAAAGCTTTCAGTTGACCATTGATCGTAAGTTGGCAACGCTGTTTGAATTCGAATATTCAGTTAAAGAACATTGTAGAAAGTACACCACAGATGGCGTATGATCTAGAATATTCGAACTTTAACAGTTAAAGAGCAATCTAGAGTGCAGATGGCAGTGTTATAAATAGTGGCAGAGGTTGCAGTCGTTAGTGAGTTTATCAGAGACGCTTTTCGAATAAACATCAACTGAGTGCCTTAAAGTGTGTTGTGTTTTTCAAGTAAATTCGTGTACATCATAAATTGTGTCTGTATTTCTGAGAATTTATAAACGTGTATAAAAAAATATTGAGTGGCTATTTAATTCTGTTGTTGTACATTTTAAAGAAATAAAGAGTTGTTACAATTTTCAAACTACTAAACGGCTTTTATTTGCAATCAAAAGTATCCGGTTTATTTAAAGGAAATAAACCAGCGTTTTGAAAAGGTTAAAACGTAACAATATGTAGCACAAAAGGTTGAATTAAAAAAATATTTGAGAACGCCTTTAAAGAAATATGATTTAAATAAAGAGTTTTACTGATCAAACTGATAAGAAAATATAAATTTTAGATCAATTATCTCTAAAACACTTTTATTAATCTTTAACACTAAACCTCGGCTAGTTATTTGAAATTAACAAATTTCTCTTAAATTAATTTAATTAAAGCTTTAATTAAGTCTTTTTTATTAAAATCTAAATGTTTTTTATTTAAGGCCCTAATTTTGTAAATCACGTCACAAAAGTGATATTTATATGGAAAGAAAAACAAAATTTAAAAAATTTTAAAGATTTGTTTTTGTTTTGTATACAAAATTTTTAAATTATGAAAGGAAAATTAACGCTTGAATTTTGGTGCGTTTGTTTTGTTAAGAATTTGTATATAAAACAAAAACTAATTTTTTAAATTTTGTTTTTGCTTTCCATATAAATATAACTTTGTGGCGTGATTTACAAAATTAGGGTCTAAATGTCAATTTCTAAGATACAGAGACAATATTACTTCACAAAAAACAGCATTATATTTTCACTGTTGTAAATTAAATCAATATCCAAACTTTGAAAATATAACAATTTTAAATAAAGAAAATAACTAATAGTGTAGATACATGTTAGAAAAAAATCAAAAGAAAATGGAAAAATGGTCATCATTTGGAAATGGAGATAAATAAATATTGAAAGTTTTATTTTTTCTCTAGCTCTGCAAACCACAACCATTAAAAAGTGTTTGTAGAAAGCCAAAATAACATTACGGTTCGATATTATATTTTAGCGAAATGTCATTCTTGTAATCTGTAATAATAGAATTGTTTGAAATAACACTGCACAGCGCGCGCTGCAGCGGTTTGAAAACATTTTTCTTTTTGGAATTAATTCGGTATCTCTGGAACTATTAGAGATGCTGTTACGAAATTACACATGGTTGGAACTAAGGTGTTTTCATGTTGATTTTTTTTGTTCAGGTGCCTAGCATTAATGGGGATTAAATTTAAAAAAAAATAGCAAAAAATCCATTTGTCATCCGAATGAAGCCAGAATGTTTGGTGTAGCACAGGTTTATGGAACTTCCGAGGAGTAATTAAAAGCTTTTTATATTTAACTTGAAGATTGATATTTTAGTAAATTTAAATAATTTTATACATTTTTAGGACGCCATTATTTACCTTTAAAACTAAAAAAAATATAATATGATAATTTTCCATAAAGAAAAATATAAGATTTTAATTAATTTAAAATTTTAACGGTTAAAGATAACATAACAAAATTTGGAACTAATATAGACTTAAATATCCTGAAATCAACGGAATTATAATTTTTGTAATTTTTTATTTTTAAATACCGAAATTCCTAAAACGCGGAAAATGTGTTCCAAAAACTGAGCTTTTTTTTAGTGCATACTGTGACGTTATTTACCGTGTGATAGTAAAATGTATGTATTTAGATAAGATATAAGGTTATACAAATGTGGAGCTTTTTCAAGGATCGAAGCTTTGTCTTTTTAGAATTTTTACTCAAATGGTCTGGGGGCGATTAGGCCCGCTTAAGTGATCCTTGTTTTACTTTACATGCTTTTGCAATAAGTTATCCTTTTGGATCATAAACAAATTTTATATCGTCCCGAAGAAAATTTGTTTCTACAAAAGAAAAAATATAGGTACTTTTTTGGGAAAAAATTTAAAAAATACGGCCGTTTTTTTACATTTTCCAACTTTTGATGCATGTAACTTTTATAGGTACGAAATAATTGTAAGCAAGTTATTTTGATTTTATTCAGAATTTTATAGCAAACTAGCTGACCGACCCAGCATCGCTCGGTATTTTTCCTTTACAATCCGTCATATTTAAATAAAAACAATCTTTGGATGATTTTATAATAAATAAAATTTAATATCGTACGTGGCATACCGTACGTGATAGATTATTCTCTTATAATAAAACATTATAAAACAATCAGAGTCAAATTCAGGGGGTATAATTGACCCCTAAAGACAGGAGCTACAGGGTTATGATCTTCCACAAAAATTATCCCCATAAAATCTGCGATATAACTATGATAATAAGAATTCTCTCAGACATTAACTTACAAAATTGTTTTCATTTAATATAAAGCTCCCTTCGACCAAAAAAAGAAAACTTTGACCCACTATAAAAAAAATTCAGAACAGCTGGACTATAAGTTTGTTCTACAAAAATTATCTACTCAACATGGTCTTCTGTTCCAATCAAAAAGTCCCAATTTGTTGGACACTGTATTGTATAATTAACAATTTTTTGTTTGATGTGTTATATTCATATGATAAAATAATGTTAAACATTTTTATATATTTTTTAATATGACAAGTATTTTTAATTGTATTATTTTTCTTGAAGATGCTACACAACGGAGATTTTTAGTATCTTCTTAATATAAAGATTTAAAGATTTTTTTATTTAAAAGTTTAATAAAATATAACAAATGTTTGATAAGGAAAGGAAATATTGGTACCGTGTTGATAAGCTTAAAATGCCTTTTCATCGTGCATGTTTAAAAAATCTAAAATTATTTTTTTATTTGTTTTATGAGATTTGCGCCCCCTATTGTGGGTTTTTGCAACTATTGTTAAGGATTCTAAAAACATCACTTGTATTAATTTTTGACGCAGAATCGACTGGTGAAATCAGATTTGCAACATATTCAACCGTATTTGATCTACAGAAATGCTCGTCTTTAGGTGCGTTGAACCACCACAAGGAGTGAAAATTTTCCAAAAACAAGGACGTCATTAGAAAAAAAAATAAATGAAATTACGTCTAATGTACATATAATCGGATATTAAACCCACCGAAATAAACAACATATGAAATAATAGGGAACATATTGGAAAACATACTTACAATTTGACTAACATAAGTACTTAGTTTTGTTCGCGTTGGCCTAAAAAGAATCCATTAAAACTTGCCCGACAATAAGGTATTTTGTAAGTGATTGTAAGTGATGGATGGACGAGATTCGAACCCATGCAGCATCAATCATATGTGCTCGTTAGTCTAGAATCTTCCTCACTGCACACATCATTCCTATGTTATTTTGTTACTCGTTAGCAACTTTTTTTAACAGATAAATACAAAGTAATATAATATGCAAACAAAACCTTGAAGTGTTGAATTTTCGAGAAATGTCTTTATAATTTTCCTTCTTGAATTTTCAGTATTATTTCCGCACAGATAAAATATATACATTCGTTATCACAACTAAAACTATATTGTTTGTGCGACAGAAACAGAAAAATGTTTATTTAAAACAGGAAAATTAACATTTAAGGATATTCATAAATAGAGAAAATAATGACAGTAATAATGATTTATATACATTCTGATTTTAAAAGGTTATCTTTAGAAAGGAATTAAGCATTTTTCCTAAATTTTAAAAATTTTCTAGTTTTTGGATTAATTTGGTTTTAAAAAATTAATACTTTGTAAATTCCATTTAGAGAAAAATAATATGTATCGCAAAAAAGCAGTCCTTTAAGAATCATGATTATTTTGGTACTCAGCTTGAGCATCAAATTATTCAGGTAGTAAATGCTTTGAAGTAATTTCCGTATTTACAATTCAATTTTTCAATCATATTGGATGCGAATGGAGATTGTTAAAACGACTGAGTGATTCTGGTCCGATTCAAGACTAATATGGGATCAATTTTTCTGAATGACACAAATATCTGCACTAACATTTGATATGTATCTATAATAGATCAACAATCGGCAATTGGTTAACTATTGAGAGCAGTACTAGTAGTACATAAGTAGGACTTGATTTAAATTGTTCCAACTAAATAAAAATCTAATTATATGTAGATATATTCAAATATGGCTTTAATAATGTAATGCAAATAATTTTCAAAATACCTACCGCTAAATATGTATGTGAATAGTTTAAATATCCAATTTAATAATTATCACTTCATCATTGATACATTTTTAAATATTTTTCTTTTTTCAAAATAAATTCAATTCAAAAATTCCAATTGTTACAAATGAGATTTACATATTTGGTTATACAAATATTTCCAATCATTAAAATAAATTCACAAATTCATCAGTTATTATCGTACATTACCTTGTTGTTTTATTCAGAATTATTAGTTTATGTTTCAAACAATTTGCAAACTCATTTTTATTTTATTTTGATAAATCGCTGGTCATTTATCACATCATAAATTTATGATTTACAATTTACTAGTGTTTGTTCACAAAATATTTCATTGTTTGCACCACTACATTGTGTTCATCTTTATGCTTTTTTTTATTTTCCATTTTATTTCATACGTTTTTGCTATTTTTCAGCAGTTTAGTGTGTTAAATAAATGTTTTGAAATTAATCTCAATTGTTTTACAATTCGCAAACTAAAAACTGCACTCAATCACTCAGAACTTTTCAACGAGACACATTGCACACAGACACATCGCAGCACACTCACACTCCCATACATACAAGCTAACACAGATACAATGGATAAAATACATTCACCAATAGACACCATTAACCACATGCAATTCATCGTTAGATGGATGTTTCTTTTAAACATTTTATTTTCTTTACTCACACACACATATACAACACATTCACATTAATATTTCCATGTCGCACTTAAAAGGAAAACAACAACAAAAGAACAACTACAACAGGAAACGGAATCGAACAACCAAAATTAAGGAAGATGTCGCGTTTGAATTTATTTTCATCCATATTACAACAATTGTATCTGTCTTTATTTGTATGAGACAGACCGTCTAGCTGACTGACTGGCGGTTAGTCAGTCTGTCCGTTGATGAGCGTTTGGCCAAAATTTAGCGTGTCTTCTTGTGCTGAGTTGTGTGAACTATTGCGACTATTGCGTTTTGGGATTGCGGCGGCAAGTGTTAAATTGTTACGCGTCTTATCCACCTTTGTTGCGTGTCAGCATGGAATGAACATTAAAATCTCAGTTGATGCTGTATGAAGGTGTTGAAAGTGTCTGAGCTGAGATTCATAAACACAAACATATTTTTTGGGAAGCAACTGGAATTCTACTACTCGCACATAAGTTGACTGGCTGTAAATACGAAATGTTGACTGGAGGTGGATTTCGTTAAATTCCACAATCCACTTTGTTTTCTATGCAATGTATTGTTGTATGTTGTCCTTTGCATTTGAAGTGGGAGATTGTGGGGAGACCAGTGTTGCCAGAACTCATTTATGTCCAAAAAGTAAAATTCTGTATAAAAAAATGCTAAAAATTAAATCAGGTTATTTACAAAAAAAAATGTATTTATATCAAATGCAACCGATACCGTTATTAAACCGATATCGATTAAATACCGTTTAAAATTGAGTACCGGTATTAATACCGATACCGAAATAATTATTTCGGTAAAATACCGGTATACAAATACCGTTTCCTCTAATATCGGTTCAAACCGGTATCAATACCATTATCATAACGGTATCATTACCTTTATCATAACGGTATCATTACCTTTATCAAAACGGTATCATTACCTTTATCATACCGGTATCAATTGCAAATCAATACCGGTATCATACCAGTTTCAATACCGATACACACAGAATTTAACAATATTGCTGCTTGTAGAAAATAGTATTTGACGACAGGGATGGGAAAATTATTACGATCTTACGAGCCGTTAAATATTAGGACATTATGACAATATGACTGATAAGAGACCGTGTGTATTGACCATATGTATATGATTTTCAATAGTACCTTGATACACCCGATACTCATTTGATACTCTCAAAATATCCAGTGTTTTACATAACAGTATTAACAATGTTTATTTAATTTGTACATTTAATTTAATGTTCTTAATTTTGAAATTCCAAGTATATTTTGGTAATTCCGAAATATGCATCTAGGGAACAGAATTATCTTTGAAAATTTCTCTTGCTTTTGTAATACAATCAGAATATGCTTGTATGTTTACCTCAATTGGCATTATATAAATACTAATTAACAAAATATTTTCTAGTTTAAATATTAAACATTTATTTAGCACCTAAAGTATACCGATCGACTCAGAATCACTTTCGATTAAAATTCGATTAATCAAGTCGCAACTTTGAAAATATTTTGATATAATTTGGTACATATAATTTTTTCACGCAAGGAAACAGGCTGAAATCGGTCCATTATTTCACCTAGCCCCATACAAATGCCCTCCCAAAATTGAACTTTATCGGTCATTAATGTTTAATTTGTATAGATATCTTGACAAATTTTGACTTACAAAAGAAGCATTTTAATATTGTTTGTATACACATAAAGCTCAACAGAAATAAATTTTATATAGACAAAAATCACACGACCTAATTAGTCATACTTCCCATATAATGTTTTTCTCATTTACTTAGTGAAGGGTATTATTTCTTACGTTCTTACTTGTTTTTATTGAATTAATAATTCGTTTCGGTTGCCAACCTTGATTTATATTCGTCCATTTTCTATAAGATTCAAAAGATTGTTCATAGTTCGTGCATATGTTTACATATATGTCATTAGTGTCCCGAAGTTATTACAAAATTTTGCGAGATGCATTCTGAAATCTCGCATTTCGGTCAATTTCTACTCCCCGCAATTTATTGGGATAAACTTTATACTCCTAATTTACATAGTTATGGAATTGAATTTCATTGAAAACAGACCACTTTATCTAAAATTTCGAAATTTTTGTTTTTTAAAACGGCATGAAAATTTGAAAAGTTAAGCTATCCTGTGAATTTTATTTCTAAGCGTATAGAAAATAAACAAAACAAGCTCTAAATGATTAAAATCTGTCCACAACTTTCGATTTTATAAACAAAAGTTTATGAAAAAACATAACATTTTAAATTTTTTTCCACATTTTTACAAAAAGTCTTCCATACATTTTTTAATTATTAAGAATTGTATACATTTTTGAAAAGAAGACACAATTTCCTATACGTTGATATATAAAATATATACTTTACCACTAGTCAAATTTATGGATACTAAACATAGAAGAACACTGCACGATGTAGCTAGTTAATTACTACGAGTTATGTATCTTATCTTTTGTGAATAAAATTAAAAATTGTAAATAGATTTTAATCATTTAGGGCTTGTTTTATTCGGAGCTTTTCTATATGTGCGAAAAAAATTAAAAGTGTATATGCATTTCCTATTTTTAATGTCTTTTTAAAAACCAAAAATTTCGAAATTTTTCTAAAAAATTATTTTTTGTTTCCCAAAAAAAAGACGGCGAAGATTAAAAAACGTGTTAAGCCTTGCTTAAAGGTAATTTTGTTGCGGAATTTCGGTTTTTTCAGTTTATTCAAGTAACAAAACCGTTTTTGAGTTACGCGAAGATGTGTTGTGCAACCTATATATCTCGAAAATACGAGCTAACCTAAAAAAAACAGTTAGTACCACTGAACTCAGCGTACCCGAATTAGTTTAATCCACTGGGAACCCTTCCTGACAGAAAAAAAGTGTCAATTTCGTGCACAGTGTAATTAAAACTTTTCAAAAAATCCAATATGGACTTTCGAAAAATTAGCAAAAGATCTGGTTCATCATCACACTGTTTCAAAAGCCATTAAACAGTAAAGAAGACTTGAACATTGAGATGAAATCTGGGTCAGTAGGAAAAAAGGTCTAACAGATATTGGTAAGGCAAAATAAGTCGAAGAACTCTTTCGAAGACTTTTATCAGAAAAGCAGCTCTGATTCTTTTGTGCGCAGAGCCAAAGCTAATGTTGGCTTGAAATCGTATAAAGTTCAGAAAATGCGGTAAAGAACTTAGAAACAAAAAAAGAAGCGAAAAAATTGAGGTCAGATTTTATAAAAAAATACACCTGTTGTGTGATGAAACTTATATACTGGCAGACTTTTAAAAACTTCCGGGTCAAGATTTTTATGTTGCAGATGGACGATGTAATGTTCAAGAATAATACCGGACAAAAAAAAACAAACAAAATTCCTTAAGAAGTTTCTTGTGTGGCAAGCCATTTGCAGGTACGATAAACACCAAAATATATACTTATCACGGAGTGTCGACAAAAACGACTTTTTTAAAACTGCGCAGAGTCCTTCATTTTTTGGCCAGATTTGGCATCATGCCAGTACGACGAAAAGGCCCTTGAGTGGTATTCAATCAATAATGTCAATTTTGTACCACAGGAGGCAAAACCACCCAACTGTCCAAAACTTCGGCCTATGGAATGGTATTGGGCTCTTGTAAATAAATAATTAAAGAACACAGGAAAGGTATACCAGGACATGTTCGATTTTAAGCGTCGCCCATAAAGGTAACGGAAGCAAATATAAAATCTTTAATGGAAGGATTTCGGGAAAAAGTAGATAAATGTGTAATGAATTTACACAATATTTGAATAAATTTGTATGTTGTACGGTTTAAGTTTTATTTAACTTAATAGAAGTATACGTTTTTTCTGGCTCACTCTTTATTACACTGTTATTTTACAGAATATTAATAACATAAAACATTTGGTAAATTTTGGAAAATAATCATAAAAAAGTATAAATTGTTGACAAGCTATCGTACGTTACCACTTTCAAATTTACTGAAATTAAGATAACGGGTTCTCTGTGATAATACGAAACTTTAAGTTCCCGAAAATTTTTAAAATTACTATAGTTTGGAAACTATCGAGGTTTAAAGTTCAAAATTTATTTAATCTAATACCATAAAATATTTCTTTAAAATATTATTTTAAATGTACATATAAGTAAAAATCTATACATATGTACATACGGTTTAACTGTCACTTCACTCAAGCGAACAGTATTATTTCGTCCCCTTAATAAAACAATAGAGTATAATTTTTTGTCAATTCGAAATAATTGAGTTTAAAATTTTTGTGTTAGTAGACATCTAGAACAAAAGTAATTTTTCAATTGATCTTTTGACCCACTTTGTGGAAGTAGAATTTCACCAAATTTCGACCACATATAGAATCAGTTATGTTGATTCTTATTATAAAAAAAATAATGGTGTATATGCTTATACGAAATTGCAATGCATTTTTTTTATTGAGGGGACGATTTATCTTCAACTTTTATAATAGACATACTATATATGAAATTTTTAAAGTTAATATTTTCATGTTTTTTTCTTATTTGGTGATATTTTAGATATAATTTAGAAAATGTCGTATAAAATGATAACGAATAATACAAATTATATCAAAATATGATAAAAAAAATATGTGGCTTTATTATTTCATAAGAAAAATGTTATATGTAGTTTGCAAAAGTAGCCTTTATCTTATGACATCCTCAGAATTAATATGAGAAAATCTGATTAAAACTTCAAAAATTATTAACAGTTTTACCTTGGGTATTTTGCATTTCCATGGAGAGCATGTGTTCCAATTATTATTGAAATTAGAATAGTAAAGGTTCAAAAATTAATTGTTTTATCGAAATTTTTCGTTTTGTCTCAATAATAAATAAAACACAATTTAATTTTTTGTGACGAGAAATCCTACATTTTTATTAAAATTAAAAATAAACTCCAGCCATTTAATTTACAAAATAAATAACTCAATGCACTATTTTAGTTTTTAAATAAAAAAATAGATAATGCATATTTCACTAAAATCATTATATTTGATTAAATTTTATTAATACAATCAAGTTGTAAAAGTTCGTAGAAGAAATTTAAAAAAAGCGATTACATATTCGGCATTAAATCAATAAAAATTTTTATTGCGGTAATTGTTTATGTGTATTAAAAACTTGTACTCTGTACGAAATTATACAAATGACAAAAATTTTTAAATTTAAATTTATTAATTAATGTTTTTTGCAAATTTTAAAAAAATAATCAAATGGCTTTTTTATTTTTTTTACATTTTGAATTAAGTTGAATGTTTTTTTAACAAATATTTTTCAAAATATGGTCAAAATCAGAAAAATAAAAATGGAAATGTCCAAAAAATATTTATCATTTAGAATTTATTTTCTCGCAAAAAAGTGCAACAGCCGAGAAAAAGTACTATAATTGCACTTTAAATGCTATTATGGCAACACTGGCGTTGACAGCAAGAAGCTTTTGTAAGTGTGTGTGGGTTTGTGTTTTTAAGCATCATTATTTATGCGCATGCGTGTACTTTTTTAGGAAAGACAACAATAGAGTTTTTGTTTGATTTCGTTTTTGTTTTTATTTGAATGTTTTTGTTTTGGAACTAAATAAAAATGGGGGATTTATACAGGCACCAACAATGAGTTAGAATTTCAATGAAATGTCAGAATCATTCGAATTAAATGGTTCATCCGGTTTGTTGAAAAAAATATATAAATTTGAGATTTCATGTCCTCATCAAACTTTTGTCAGAACTTTGTGTAGTTAAATATTTATGTATTACTTTAACAAATACCTACATACATATAAATATAATTTTAGCATTTAGTTTATTTTTGTTAGAAACTTAAGGATTAAAGAAAATAAATATAAAAACATATATATGTATGTCCATAAATTATTAATTACTCAAAAACGGTTTAGTTTATTGTAAAAATTAAAAAACCGAAATTCCGCAATAAAATTACCTTTAAGATACATTTTTTTGGCAAACCAAAAATTATTTTTTAGGAAAATTTCGAAATTTTTGTTTTTTGAAACGTCATGAAAAATTGGAAAATGAAGCTACGCTGTTAATTTTTTCTAAACACATACATATAAAATAAAGTTCCCAACAAAACAAGCTCTTTTGATTTTATAAACAAAAGATCAAGCAAATATCCCCCAATAATATTTTGATATATAATATATCTTATGTTTTACACTAGTCAAATTTATGGATTCAAAATCAACAAACAAACAGAAAAGTTACAAAATCTCACCGTTTTGTGAAAACGGCAATGCATTGCCGACTATTGCAGTACTAAACATAGAAAACAGTGCACGATGTAGCTACTTAATTACTACGAGTTATGTATCCTATCTTTTGTGAATAAAATTAAAAGTTGGGAACAGATTTTAATCGTTTAAGGCTTGTTTTATTTGAACTTCGTTTTCTATATGTGTGAAAAAATTAATACTATGTTCACATCTTTCTCTCTAATCACTTCAAAATCGAGATGATTATCCATACATTTAAATGATTTGTTAATCACTTCAAATTGACATGATTAAAACTTAATCACTTCATTAATCACATAGAATCACCTGAACATACCTCAAACCGACTATGATGTAGCATCGGCCACCTTTCATTGTAGTACCGATAAATAAATTTTGACAGATGTTTTTTTTTTCCTTAAAAGACCTTAAATAATACATCAATGTTCACAATTGCTGATATCTTTATTTCCATATTTAATGCCTTAAAGAAATATAAATTTTTTTGTTGTTTTTTATTTGTCAACTTAATCATTTTAGTGTCAACTTAATCATCTGAAATGTACGGCTTTGATTAACTTAATCAAAATTTAGCTTAAACGCGTTTAAAAGCCCAAGTGTGAACATAACACAAGAGCGTATATGAATTTTCTAATTTTTAATGACGTTTTAAAAACCAACAATTTCGAAATTTTCCTAAAAAAAATTTATATTTCTAAAACAACTGCGCAGATTAAAAAAAGTTTTAGACTTACTTAAAGGTAATTTACTATTGCGGAATTTCAGTTTTTTAGTTTATTCAATAAGCTAAACCGTTTTTGAGTTACGCGAATATATTGTTACGAAATTGTACTTGAATTCAAATATAACGATTTTAACAGCTGATTTAAAAGTAGCCTAATGCTTTCAAATAACAGTGCTGTAATAGCAAACTGTAACATATCTGTGGGCATTATTAACATTGAAAAAAAGCTTTCAGTTGACCATTGATCGTAAGTTGGCAACGCTGTTTGCTGCGACCGTATATTCGAATTCGAATATTCAGTTAAAGAACATTGTAGAAATAGAGCTTTCTAGATGGTAATGCAGTGTTATAAATAGTGGCAGAGGTTGCAGTCGTTAGTGAGTTTATCAGAGACGCTATTTGAATAAACATCAAATAAAGTGTGCTGTATATTTCAAGTGAATTCGTATACATTATTAAGTGTCTGTATTTCTGAGAATTTATAAACGAGTATAAAGAAACATGAGTGACTATTTAATTCTGTTGTTGTACATTTTAAATAAATAAAGAGTTGTTACAATTTTCAAACTACTAAACGGCTTTTATTTGCAATCAAAAGTATCCGGTTTATTTAAAGGAAATAAACAAACGTTTTGAAAAGGTTAAAACGTAACAATATATTGTGCAACCTCCTCCATTTTCGAAATAACGGTAGATCTCGAAAATACGATCTAACCTTAAAAAAAAACATTGGGATCACCCCGCTCACGATTACATTGCAAATGATCCATCAATTTTAAAAAAATATAGGACTCAATGGATTTTATTTATTAAGAAATTATTTTGTTTCGAGGATTTTAAATATATAATAAATTTGCCGGGAATGAAAAAAGTCAGTGTACAGCTAATAATGGTGTCTCACGTTCATCGTATGTTCACTGTTCTTCATTTCTCTTAATGAGAGAATCCTTAACAAAAATATTCCTTTTATCATCGTGATCATAAAAATTCCATTACTGCTATGTTTATGTGTGGTTATAAAAATATTTGTTTTGGTGACTACGATAAGAGTTCTTCATTATTTAATTTCGTTATAAAGCTCTACTTGAAATTAGACATGAAATTAATTTCACTTAAAATCCTTTTACTGACATCAATTAATGTCTTCACATAAAATCCTAACAATTTGAAAATCCACTAAACTAGACGTAACGTACATATATCTAAGATTAAGTTTCAATTCTATAATTTATTACTTCTAATATAAACATGTATAAATGAGTTACATACTCGCATGTATTTTTATGTATGTAAAGTGGCCACATGGATTATAAATGGCGAAATTTTGCAACATCCAACAAACGAACGAAATTAAGGATAAAAAAAAAACGACTACAGCAGAAGCAAATTCACTAAATGTCAAAGTTCTATCATAAACTGACAAGCACGTGTTCGTTATAATCTTAAAACTACTCGTATATACACTCGCTGTTCAAATATTTAATTTTTTATTTTGTTTTGTTTTTTTTGCACGAAAATAAGAACATACGACATTTCTCTCACGTTGGTTGTTATCCATTGATCGGGAGCAATAAAAAACTAGTAACAAGAAATCAAAAGAACAAAAAGAAAATTAAGCAAAATTTTTAAACAATTCACAATCCAAAAAAAACCGAAAGACATACTCTCGCACACACCCTCAGCTACACAGACAGGATGCTAAAGAAAGAGTTTTGGGGTCGTTTGCATGTGAAGAACCATTTTTATGGCCACATATGTAATGGAAACATCCGAAGGGATGAACATTTTACTCACGCTACTAGATTTGTCTTCTCTGCACCTTTTTTGTTTTGATAACGAGTCAACTCCTTAGTTTACAGTGCATTTAATAAAAACTCTCTTTCTCGCATTTTTCCCTTCTCTCAATTTATTGCACAGACGACACATACACACTGACACTTAAGAGATTTATTCAAAGAAAACTACCCTCCCTTTCGCAAATAGACAATACAAATACATGCCAGAGGAGTATATCCTGTATTTGTTATTGTTGTGTTAGTAGTATCTACAAGAACAACGTTTCCAATATTTATCCATGAAAAAAGGGGAAGTTTTTTTCCCAAAAAATCGATAAACATGCTGTCTAGAACAATGGCATTACATACACAGACACACATCCAGATGTACATAGATACATGCATCCTTACACACTCACAGAACATCATAGAGCAGTTTAGTCTCATGTTGAGTACAAGAAATCAGCGCGCAAATATTTTAAATGAAGATTCATAAACATTTCATAGAACAGCCTGTAAGTTTGTCTATCTGTCCGTCGTTTCTCATTGTTATTATTAGAATTTAGTGTGGAGTTATTTGTCCTCCTTCTACATGGGAGATTCCTTTCGCAACAACTACAGCGAAGGGTCTGGTCTGTCTGCAACGTTTGTTGAAAACACACACGTACAGCATTTACCATAACCACACTTTTATATGAAAAAGAAAAATCCACAAAAGTGAAGCTGGGCAAAGAGATAGAAAGAAGGTTTACAACTGTTTAGTGTTTCCTTTTAAACATTTTGCAATATAGACGAGCATTTCATTAACCATTTGCCGGCTATAAAATACTCAGTCAAACACTTTTGAAACGACTTCTCTAAAACAAGAGAAAAATAATGTAAAAATTTTGAAAAAAAAAATGTGAGAAAAACAACAAGATATTACTAAACGGCGAACCTGAAAACCAACAAAGAGACAGATAGACAACCAGGCAGACAGACAGGCAGTACTTATTGCTATTACTAACGTAAAAGAACACAAAATAAACATGTACTTACATACAGGCACTAAGAGAACGTAAGCAAATTTACACGTACATATGTAAGTTTATGAAATTTTACAAAACAAAAATACTGAAACCAAAGTATGATGAAAATCATCAGGAATATTCATAAATGTATGCGTGTGTGGAGTCGTAAAAAGGATTAACACAGTGGACACAAACTACTTAGTTTTAGGAATTACTACAGCCGACGGGATTTTCAATTTGTCTTTATTGTTACATTATTTTACCAAATAATTTTTATTAAAATTGCATCAACTTTAAAGAAAGTTATAAACTAAATTTAATTAATCTCTTTATTGACATAAACCTACCCAATGAGTATGATATGATTGGAGTTAGTGCGGAGGATTCCAACGATGAAGACACTCAATTTCAAATTGGCCGCTTGTTAGCTGTAACGCTGCAATTTGGCTCATTTTTTTCATTTGAAATTCATGAAAGACATCCAACTGTTGTTCATTTAGCCGTACATCTGGAAAGTGGTCGAAGAGTATACTTTACTGAGGAGAATGTATTACAACGAGTTGATCGAGCACCATCTACATCATTGACCCAATGAGAGAGATGCTGTGCTTTCATCAAATGCTCATAAAATACGAACATTGTTTTCGATAATTATCTCAACATGCTGCCTATCCAAACCGACAGATTTTAGGAGCAAATACAAATATACATATGTGATGATATTTTGCATCAGATGCGTATTAGAACATCAAATCCAAGTTTGCAACTGTGCGAGGGAATTTACAACGAAGCTTTGAGTCCGATGCACAACTCATTTAATCAAGAGTTGCGACGCGAAAAACAATATGATTGAGATGCCTTGAGGGAATCAGTTCGAACAAACGTTTCACTGCTGAATCGATAACAAAAATAAGCGTACGACATTCTTATGAATGCACTAGGGTTTCAAATCCAGTTTTTATGGCATAAATTAAAATAATCATGACAGAAATTTTAATTTCAGCACATTTAATGTCCATGGCATATAAATAAATTTAAACAAAAAATAGTCAATTGGACCACTCCCACACTCTACGCCCACTAAATGGGAAGGTATCCAAACTGAAGTCTTTTTTTATATGTAAAAGAAAATTATATATATGTATTTGTTTTATTTGATTATTTTTGTTAATATTCAGATTTTTATTGATTTTTTTAAAGAACCCACTCTATTAGTACATCATATTTGCGCCCGTTAGTTGTCCAATCCGAAAGCATTTCGGTACGGGTAATCAAAAATTGTGCTAAAATAAAATGACAATTGTGGATGTTTGCTGAAAAATGCTGGCGAGATATGAATATACACTCAAAATACACACTTTGGTGAACACTTCCACATTTAAACTTCCATGCAAGTTCGTGCCCAAATACAACTTTTGGTCCACGGAACTTATAGGTTATGGCGAGACTATAAAACTACACAATCACAATATCAAGAATTACGACAAGGACTCAACAAAAATAAAATTCAAAAATATGTCATAAAACTACTTAACTTGGGCTACATTTGCCATTTTTGAAATACTTTATAACTTTATTTTTTAAGGTTTGCTCGTTATACAATTGTAATACTGTTTTAACACTTATTTAAGAATACTTGTTTAAAGTTTCAACTTTGAAAGCCTAGCAGACCAGCAGTGTTGTCAACTATTTTTTTTAAATATATTTTCTTGATTGCTTGGAGTATTGCTTTAGGAAAATAAATTAATTTTTAACAATTTTTAAAAAAAATTTTTTGAATTTTTGCCAAAAAAAATCGATTTAGTACCATAGTGGAATGTTGTGAAAGATGGAACTGGATTGATGTTGCAAACTTGTATCTATTACACAGGTCAACATCAAAAAAAGGCTTCACAAACCACTATATAGATTTGATGCATCATGGTTACCTAAGTAAAAAAATGGTAAATTTTTTAATTCTATGGATCGATTTTTTTTTAATTTTTTCCCGGAAAATGTGAATTTTTTTAGATGTTTCTCCACATAATTTATGATAACTCAAAAAGGGTTAGTCCGATATTATTGAAGTAAACTTAGAGAAGTTCAAATTTAAATAACCTTTAATCTGTTTATATATTGCGGATCAGTAGTTTCGGAGTTATAATAACAAATTGAAGCAAAAAATATATTTTTTTACGTGAAAATAGCAAATTTGTGTGTTTTAAAAAACTCATGGAAACTCGAAAACGGCAGAACTTGTTCAGGTTTATTACTTTGTCGCAAAGCCGATTATATAATAACAACAAAATGAAATATCAAAGATAAAAATCGACTGATTTTTTTCGAATTTATTCACAATTAAGTGAATTCGCTCATTTTCACAAAATTTTACTTTTTTGTGTGATATACATGAAATTGAGTAGTTATTTATAATTGTTATTTTAAATTCTGGACTTTATGTTATATTTTACTTAAGTTTCATTAAAATCGGCCTAAAAATATATAACATTTCGCCATCTTTTCATTAGAAATTCCAAATATTGAAAAATTTGACATTTGATCTTCACGATGTAAAGGTTAACGTTTTCCGATTTTAGTAAAACTTTCAGACCATATTTTAAATTACCAGGACTATAATATTATGAACAGATTTTACTTACAATTTATTATAGTAAGGAAATTGGGCTCATTCGCCGAAATATTGACAAAAAATTAGTTTTTCTTGAAAATCGCAAAATTTAAATCATAGGTACGGAAAAACTGTAAGAGATATTGACATAATTTTTTCATATTTTTATTCCCAATTATGAACTCAATAAATCCCAATGTGATGATAAAAAAAATTCTGAAATTTGTTTAACAAAATTTTTAAAAATTTGAATGGAGATTTTTGGCCATACCTGCGAATAAGTTAACGGTATCCTACGAAGACAAAGACTCATGCACAAGTAAATACGGATATATTTTAAATAAAAATTAGCTTTTATTTTAATTTTTCTAGAAATATGTTAATTTTGTTCCTAAATTTTTTGTTCAAGTGGCCTGAAACACGTTAATGGTCTGGCGAATTTGTAATAACTTTAACATTTATTAACCAAATTTTGTCATTTATATCTCATTACAATAATAATTACGTACACATTTCGATTATTTTGTATTAAATTGCAAACGTATTTATTTAGTAGCAAAATTTTGCAAAAACTGATAAATTTGCATTTTTTCCGAATTTTGGCGATAATACAGTTTTTAGGTCATTTTGACCCAAAGGAGATACAGGGTATATTTCTAAAAAAAAAAATAATATAATATTCATTAATATAAATAAATATACATATTTCTAGAAAACAATGCAGAAAATCAACGAGTTCCACCTATTTATTTCACATAAATAGTAAAATTTTGCATATATATGAACTTTGAGCTCGATGCGCTCGATCGTTGTCCGATTTGGCTCAAATTTTCAGCACTTAACTTTTAGGCCTAGTGTCACAATATTCCATTGGCACCCTTCAAAATTCAAACAAAATTTTTTTCCATGCAACTGATTGTCACTCTAATATATATATATGGGGCATCATGTCAAGTGAACCAACTTTTGAAATCGATGTCTTCAGATCGGGATGAAATTTGCACCAAGGTTAGCTTATTTGGCCAAGCAGGTGTTTTTTCTTATCCATGTAACTTATTACCTATCGTTCTTAGCAAAATGTGTCCCAAATAGTTTAGATAGCTCTTTCTTCAATCTTTCGAAAAATATATTAAAAAAAAAAAAAATGTTTTTAAAATTTTTTTTTTCCGAAATCAAAAACTTTTTTGACTTTTTTTTTAAATTTTTTTTTTCTTAAAATAAAGCTTCGATATTTTCCTTGAAGACCTATTTGGTCGCTTCGTGGGATGCGAGTTCGATATCTATCAAAATAAATGTTTTGTATTTCAAAACTAAAATTTTTACTTTTTTGCAATATTAAAAACTTTGTTGACTTTGTTTTTCAAAATGGACCCTTGTTAGAATTTGTTTTGCTCAAACAAAAGCTTAGATATTTTCCTTGTAGACCCCTTTTGGTCACTTAGTGGGATTCGAGTGAGATATATGTCTAAATAAATATTTTGTAACTCAAGACATACAATTTTTTTTTGCAAAATTTGCTCAAAAGAAAACTTAGGTCTTTTCCTTTAAGGCTTATTTTGTATGTCTTGAGTTACAAAACATTTATTTTGATATACATATATCCCACTCGCATCCCACTAAGCGACCAAAACCATCTTAAAGGAATAGACCTAAGCTTTCTTTATAGCAAAAAAATATAAAAATGGGCCCATATTATTGTTTGGATACAAATAATAAAATCCACGGAAGGTGGTGTATTCCACAAATTTTCGTTTTGTTCTTTGTGAAAAAGCTAAATACTAAAATAATTCCACTTTCGATCGGAATAGAATTCTGTGGCTGTTCTGATTATTCATTTGTTTTGCAGCTTTTAACATCTTTTAGAAAATGTCGAGTTAAAAAAATATCATATAAAACTAAGGGAAATAATTCCCGGGAATTCTCGCACAATTTCCTGGGATTTCGGGAAAATATAAATTTAGTTAACTGTGTTTGGTTCCACGGTGACACATACGGTTTTGGTGTATGTATAAATAAATGAATGAATGAAATGTACAATGAATAAACTTTTATAGACCTCGTCTCGCGTATTAAATACACATTTGCACACTTAACACCTAAACAAAGGTAATTGAAGTAGTTTTTGCAATAGTCGTTCTAGTAAAACATAAACAAATTCTCATTTCATACAATTGTGTTGAAAGAAATGAGAAAATAAATTTGCAAACAGCCTGTCACAGACATAGTGAATACATGCTACATTCAATATTTAATAAAGTGTTGCAAGTATTTAAATAGAAGTCGGTAATTATGATATTTTTACCTATAAAGGAGAGTATTTCTGTTTCTTTCTTGCAACTTGCTTAAATAATAAATGGAATATTTTGTAGTGTATAACAATGTTGTCTATTATTGATATTTGTTCCTGTTGTTATGAGGAACATAAGGACTTACGTACTCTTTTTATGAATACCCTAACATATGTATATGGGGGATTTCATGTCAAGTGAACCAAATTTTGAAATCGATCGATATATATCCCACTCGCATCCCACTAAGATACCAAAAAGCTCTTAAAGGAATAGATCTGTTTTAGATAGATCTTTTTTACTTTTGAGCAAAAAAAAAAGTAAAAAAACGACCCATTTTGAAAAAAAGTAAAAAAAGTGTTTGATCTTGATCTTGAAAAAGTCAAAAATTGTATGTTTTGAGTTATGCTTTAAGTATAATTTCGGAGTATATAATCAACATATTTATGACTGCTCAAACAGTATTCAGGGGCTATGTGAAATAATCGAATGATATTACAAATTTCGAATACCAAACAAACCTTATCAACAGAGAGTATTTCAGCCAGTTAACTCGTTTTGTTTGGGCCTTATCCTATTATGAACAGACAGGCGGTTATAGCTAGATCGTTTTAGAATCTTATGAGGACCCAGGATATATGCATATACTTTTTGGTTCTATGACCAATATTTCCATATGTTACAAACAGAATGACAAAATCAATATCCCCCATCTTTTTTGATGGTGGGTATAAAAATAAAGTTTTCTCTACTTGTATTGTACAATAAATAGTACATATATCAAAGTGTTTAGAATTTCAAATTCCAATTTTATATTGGATGTTTATGCAGTACAAGGAGAAACGATATAATAGCAATAAGTTTATGTTAGTACACGCATGTATTTAATAAAAATGATGTACAGACATTGTTGAAAATGCAACATTGAATTTGAAGTTTCCACGCATAGTATGAGTTTCAGGCGCATAGTATGAGTCATAATGGGGAGGAGATCAAGGTACAACTGTGACGAATGTCGATCACTGAGATTATGTGTATTTGCGAAATCCACACAAATTGTTATGTTCCGAATTGCATATATTATGAAATGAATTTGACTCTGATTTTTTATTTGCTATTATAAAATTGTTTATTGAAACCGAATGCATATTTTCCATTAATTTTGTATAGTTTTTGTATACAAATATTTACAGAATATATATTGTTTTATTATAATATTAAATTTTATTTATTATAAAATCATCCAAAGATTGTTTTTATTTAAATACTAGCTGACCCGGTGCGCTTCGCCACCCCAATTAGAAGAATGAAATAGTACTATTAAGTCTCCCTTTGTGAATCAATTGTAAATGTCTAATTTCATATTTCTGGGTCCATTATTATAGAAAATGCAAAAGAAAGTTACCACTAAAGTCACCTTTTGTGAATTCAAATTCATTCAGAATCATGTGTGCCTAATTTTAAATTTTTAGGTTTATTGTTATAAAATATTCAAAAAGAACCATTACAATAAACAAATAGTACCATTGATTATCACATTTGAATTCGCATTCACTAAATCATAACCCGTCAAGTTTGAATTTTAAATTTTTATTGCCTTTCCTATATTATCAACCAATTTAGTTTCTATAACAATTAATATTTAAAAACCGAAAAAAAAACGAAACCGCTGTTTTGATATTCTTCGGTTTTTTGGAAACTCTAGGTCCATTATTATAGTAAATTCAAAAAGTTTCTATAACAACAAAGAAAAAGTACCAAGAAGTATGGCCTTGAATTTTCACTCACTTGGAACCATAGACGCCTAATTTCATATTTCTATGTCCATTATTACAGAACATTCAAATGTACCATTGTGGTTTCCCACTCAATCCCATATAAGCTTAATTTCATGGTTTTAGGTTAATTGGTGAAGAAATTACAAAAAGTACCATTCGATTATAGAAAAAGTACCAAAAAGTCTACCCCTAAACTTCACACTCACTTAGGACCATATATGCAAAATTCATAAAGTACCATTAGATGAATAAAAAAGTACCTATAGTTCAGTTCTCACATTTTGGTACCTAAATATTGTACCCTATTCCTAACACAAACTTCACTCTGATACATATCAGCTAACTTTAATGTCGATAAGTGAAATAATTTAAAATATTAAAAAAGTACCATTAGGAGAAAAGTACCAAGTTCGAACTTTAAAAATATTCCATTTTTCCAAAATTGTTTATGCTACAGACATGTCTCAAAATATTAAAATCTGTGTTAATGTGCCCAAGAAAAAATATGTTTTAAAAAAAGTACCAAACTGTTTACCCGGATTTGGCACAATATACACCTTGGCACGCGAGTTCCAAATAACACCCTGTTAGTTAATTTTTGTATGAATCCAGGAACCAATGTTAACAAAAATATCAAAATTGGCTTAATAAGGGGATTTTATCCCCTTTTTGGTACCATTTTTTATCCACATTGCTTTGGTAAAATTTTATTCAAATTAATTTCTGTATCGTGGTGGGAGATCATAATAAAATATTCCTATGTCTATGTCAGATTATAGAAAAACATATTTTATAAAAAAGTACCAAAAATAAACACAATTTTTATCCCTTAAGGGTTCGAATTTCCAAAAAGTACCAAACTTATATTTTTTATTTTTTGATGATTAAAGATACGATTTAAAATTTCTTTCTATGTTTATTGGTTTAAAAGATACATAGGGTGCAAAAAAAGTACCAAAATACAGTTTTTACCCGTTTTCTCCCCTAAATGTTTCGAATTTCGAAAAAGTACGAAACACCTGTCAGCTTATTTTTTAAATGGTGTAACATGCAATTTTAAGTTTTTTTGTATCTTTATTAGTTTTGAAGATATAAGGTTACCGAATTTACCCGTTTTTACCCTTTTTTACCCACTAAACGTTCGAATTTCCAAAAATACCTTATTATCGGAACGTCTTGGGGAGGGAGGAACCCACAATTAAAATTTCGTGATTTTCTTTTGAAACATTGTTGTCCAAAATATCCTTTTTCGATCGATATTTTGGACAACAATGTTTCAAAAGAACTTTTTATTATTTTCAAATATAGTACCCTCTGAATGGAACATAAAGACCAAATTATTTTTCAGATACACTTATTAGGCGTACAAATGTGACGAACGATAATATGGAATTGCCCATATACTTTTCTTTATATTTTTTATATTAAAAAAAATCTAGATATTATTCACGATTTAAATATTTTTAAAAATTAAGAATCAAGTAAAATGGGCTTTAACTTTAAATGTTCGCAACATGAATATATTTTTTGAAAAAATGCTCCTTATATAATGCTTAATAAAATCCGATATCAGATTCAAAAGCTATGAGCATTTAAAGATACACAATACCTTGAGTTTTTCAAAATTAAAAAATGAAAATGAATATAAAAAGTATGTTTTATCCGAATATGAATACCGTATGTTAACTTGTTTGTGATGTATTATGTAAGTCCAGATATATTTCCTTCTACCATGATTCTCCTCCATTCATTTTATGTACATATATTAAGTCTCATGAATTTACGTTAATAATTACAACCTGTAACCCGATCACAAAGTTTACATGAGGGACTATGAACCTGACACTGACATTACAGTGTTCCCTAGGAAAAAATACCACTCTGCGTATTGAGTTGCCGAATACGGGGATAAATCATTAAACAAAATTTAATTAGATCATTTAATCATGATTCTTTTAAGATATTTTTAAGGACTAATTTAATTTTTTTGATTTTCTGTTTCATTTCATAGTATATTAGGAATAGGGAGGAAAAAAGTGTGTCAAATGAAAAATGCCAGCAGACTTTTAAACGGTCTGATGTGTTTTGATCGACTCAGAAAGTAATTGAGTTAAGTTGTATTAAACAATCCAAAATATATAATATTTTATTGCATATGCTAGGCCCAATAATACAAATAGAATTATGTAGCCAATAGTTGCAAATTTTAATACAAAATTCTAAAATCATCTGGTTGTCTTTTTAGTTATCACCATTATTTATGTCATGTAATGTGCATGACCACATTCTTAATTTTTTGTTGGAGTCGTTTATGCAAGTAGTTTTTATTTTGTTGTAATTGTACTTACCATCACTTTATTATGTGCTAAACAAATTATACTAATTTTTCTCAATTATTCTAACACGAAAGAAAGAAGAACGTTGTATAACATATGAAAATATCATTTCACCTTCTCCTCCTCCTTTTAAAGAGTTGTATGTGTGAATGGATCTCTTTCTTTACTTATGTACATTTATTATGCAGCTACTTACTACACAAACTGAGGAATATATTTCAATTTAGATTCGTTTTGATACACTCAGAGAAAAAATATGGTTGTGGTAAACATAATTAATGAGCAACATATTATGATATGATTTATGATTGTAGTCCAAACATATTATGATCATTATTAGAAACATAGGTATCATATAATATCATTGTCATACATGATCATTATATGTTCTGAACATCATATTATTATTAAAAATTGTTTTATAAATTCACTGAAATTTATTGTTATTAGATTTAGGAAAGTAAAAGATATTATACATATAAAACTATAGAGTGAATTAAAATTGCAGACACTCAAAATTTATGCGTATAGAAACTTATTTATCTGTTCGAAAAATAATTATGTTTCGGTGAACCATACTCAAATGAAAATAAAAATGTTTACAGTAACTAAAATATTGTTGAAATGAAATTAAAATAACAATTATATGTGTACGACAACAATATATTGTTATAAAGAACATAGTATAGTTGTCGTAACCATGTTCTTTCTCTGCGTGTACGCATACATTAAGTTTGAAATGATATAATGGTGTGAGTTCTTGAGACAATAATTTATTTATTTATAGTAAACTGATCTGAATATACATATACTAGAGTGTAGGGTATTCATTCGACTAATGATCGTTCGATTAATCGAATAATTTCTTACGAATAATTATTCGAACAATTTAAAAATGGCCATTTTCATTATTATATTGCTTAAAATTTTTCATAATTCCAAATTTAAATAAGTAATAATGACTCACAAAAATTGTATTGTTTCTGAAATTCGACAAATAACTAAAGACAAAGGGACTTTCGATCACTGTAGATGAGTGTTTCGATAGCTCCATCTATAAATATATAAATATTACTGCAAGAAGTTACAATTCTAAAAACAAATCTTTCAAACATTTTAACTTAGGACTTGAAGCAATGAAAATAAAAGGTAAGGAATAATAATAAGAGGCAAAAAATTTAAAAAAAAATTGAGTTACAAAATATTGAAGAAATAGCTATCTAAACTACTTGTGGCACATTTTGCTAAGAATAATAGGGATGAGAAAAAACACATGTTTGGCCAAAATGTCAAATTTTGACCCCCTCTAACACAGAGAGTTCTTGACCGATCATGTTGAAAAATTGTGTCTGAATTACTATCCAATATATCTAACCTTGGTGCAAATTCCGATCGGAAGACATCGATTTTAAAAGCTGGTTCACTTGACGTGAAATCCCCCATACATATATCCGCTTTCACGGAATTAAAAATTACAGTATTATATAGACATTAGAGCTATAACCAAATATTGGCCCTACCACCACGCGATGGCAAATGTTGTGTTATTTACGGTAACATCTTTTTCGGGTCATTTAGGAATAAAAACCTTACCCATATAAACGATAGTTTAAATTTAAAATTGTATTAAATATAGATTCCTGTCAGGTTGATATATGTATACTATATAAATAAAAAAAATAAAAAAATTATCTTCAAACTTTACTGCGTATTATGGGTGAAGATTTTTGACAACCGCGAAAAAGTAATACCATTTTTCTACATAACTTTCAATGGTCTATTCGACTATGCTAGGGCTATTTAGATATTTGCTAAAAATGTAAAAAAGTTATAAGTCAAACAGTTGAAATTATCATTTTAATAAAATATATATGAATAAGATTTTAAAGTGTAGAGCACATTCAGGTCGCTTCAAGCGAGTGTGCCAATCTTGTTCATGTTTTTTTGCCTTTATTTGAGGTGCCTGTTTATGGTAAAGTCAATTTGTCAAATGTTTTCTAGTGTTTTTTCCTTGTATATTGTGTTGTGAGTAGGGGTTTCTATTAATTAAATTAAGTGTGGTCATTATTTGAACTAAGAAATAATTTACAGAAAATGAGAATTAATTAAGGGCTTTTTATTTTGTACTTGATTTCGTACTCTGTGTGTGGAAGTAAAAAAATCAAAGAGTTAAGTAAATTTAAATGGAGGTCATACATATTTTGTAATGCTTTTATTTATACACAGATTTATAAAGTGAATTAGTATAATCTCAGATATTTAATTATACCAAAATAAGTTAATAAACATTTAAATATTTAAAGGAGTTTAAAAACATTTGATCAGAATATTATTAGAAATACCCTTCAATATGAGTGTTTAGTGTATATCAGACCTGCCATTAAGAAATAGATTTGAAATTTGATATAAATAGTTAATGCTTACAAAACTATTTATACTTTTATTTTATACACTTAGTAAGGCCTAAAATCTAAGAATAAAAATGAACAACGGAACAAATAGAATAAACTTGTGCATTTATTTATTCTGAACAAAAATTAGCAATCAGTAAAAAGAACAATTATGCCCAGCTCTAGAAAAAAGTTTTGGATCAAAAAATATTAAAAACTTTGTTCAAAAAAATGCACGAAAATCAGTGCCCGTACAGCTGAATGTAAACCTCTTACTTGTCCGATCTCAAAGAGTACGGCAAAAATATAAAAGTATTGAATTTTTCATCCCTATATTCTGGATACTTATAAATTAGGGTTCTGTAATAGGGTGAGCCGATTTGTAAGAACAAAAATTGGTCGATATTGTGCTATAGATTTTTCAATAACTTTTGGCATGGGGAAAAAAGTTCTAATACGACATTTTGTCGAAAAATCGATATTTACGAGTTAATTTTTAAGGTTTTAGGTAGGTATGTTAAACAAAATTCGCCGATTTAAAATTTTTTTAAAATATCCTATCCAAAGTAAAATTGTACGCTCAAAATGATGACCATATAATTTTTTCGATAACGGTATCCAACCTTGGTCGAACGGTTCGATTTTTATACCCACCATCAAAAAAGATGGTGAATATTTATCGCAGACCCATATTAGTATATCTGTATATTCCGGATCCTCATAAGATTCTAATACGATCTAGCTTCGTCCGTCCGTTTGCTAGTTTAAGCGTCCAATATTGCCGGGTTAATCACTGCAATAAATCCGAAAGTACAAATAACTGATAAAAAAATGTTTGTGTGCTAAGGTATATTTAAGAGACTTTAAAATATATTATTTGACTAGATATTTTCTCAACAGATACAGCTACAGTTTTCTTCTTATTATTGATATTTTACTCACTGTGTTGAAAAGAAAATCTTTTCTGTCGATATATACAGTCAGAGTCAAAATTTAGTATACAATACGCATTTTAATCTATAAAGCTAAATATTTGAATTAGAGAAGGAAATATTTATGGGGCATTTCATGTCAAGTGAACCAACTTTTGAAAGCGATGTCTTCCGATCGGGATGGAATTTACCAAGGTTAATCCTCAGACACAATTTTTCAACAATATCAATCAAGAAGCTCTTTCTTCAATCATGCGAAATAAAACATTTTTCATATTTTTTTTTCGAAATCAAAAACTTTTTTTATTTATACTTTATATTCCACTCACATCCCACTAAGCTACCAAATAGGTCTTTCTTTTGAAATTTTTTTTTTTAAATATGGGAAAAATTTTGATGCTTGCTTACTCAGAGAGTTCTCGACCGATCTTGTTGAACAATTGTGTCTGAATTACTATCCAATAGAACTAACCTTGGTGCGAATTTCATCCATCGATTTCATAAGTTGCTTCATTTGACATGAAATGCCCCATATAAAAAATTGATTTCGTGAAAAATTTATGGGAAAAGAAACAAGTACCTAAAACCAACAGTCAATTGATGGATAACGCTCTATTTTTTATTACCAAAATCCGAAAATAAAAAGTAAATAATTTGTTGGCTCTTCATTCAGCTTAATTACGCCCTGTGATCACCTTTTCATGGAGTTTACAAGAGGTTCAGTTCAATCTTTAGAAATTTTGTTCCAATCTTCCGTTGAAGCAGTTCGGAGTTCGTCCTTAGATGAAATGCTTTAAATTCACATCCGCAATCAAAAGACCTTAGAGAACACGTTAAAATTTTAGAAAACGAAGCATTTCATCTAAGGACGAACTCCAAACAGCTTTAATAGAGTGAATTATTATTTATAATTTCTACATTATTTTGTTTATTTATGAATATTTTCAATTTAAAATGAATTTCACTAAAATCCTTTTGAAATTATTTATGAAATAACAGCAAACTTTAAGAAAAAATTTAAATTCAAAGAGTCTAGAACCATATTTCGGATATATATGACAATTTTTTTACTGAAAATCTAACTAAATCTGATAAATTTTAGATTTTCAGCCAATTATGGACCAGCTACCAGACAGTCCCTTATAAAATAACTAGTTATGTAGTTATGTAGTTATACATATATGTATATAACAAGTGGTGACCCAAAATTATTGGTAAAATCACTTGTTCAGGACAGTCACCCGGAACTGTTGTGATATGTCTGGAGCATGAAAGTATTCAACTTCCGGAAGAAGCTCACTAAACTTTAATTTCAATATGTGAATTATTGCATTTGTTCGTAAAGTTCACCCTCTTAAACGAAATGTTCCTTATCTATCCAATACAATTACTTCAGTAATCCAGAATACATGTTTAAATTTCGTTTAAATAAAGATAAAAACATTCATTAAATTTTGTGTGAAATACTTTATTTTATAAAAAAGTCTTAAAGAGATATCTTAAAATAAACATACAGATAGAAAAGATACATACATATAAAATATTAAGTGGATTACAGTTAATTCAATTAATGCACTAACAACCGAATTAAATTTGCCGAAAAAACTTATAATATTTAAAATAAAAAAAAATATTTTCAAAGAATCTTTGTTTTTTTTTTGTGCCAAAAAAACTGAAAAGTTGTATGAAGAAAAGAAAAGCTTAATGCAGACATACTGTGAGATTAATGAAGAAATTCTCATATGCATATTTACGGTCACATATGAATACACATGTACACGAAGATATATGTTCTAAAGACAAACCACGATATAGTTATGACAATAAAAATAAAATAATCTCTGGAGTTTGGACAATTTTTAAGAATGAAACATAATTTTATGTTTCCAAACAGAAAACCGAATGAAGTATTTACTTATTTATAAAATAAATAAACCTGAATAAGAACATATTTGCTGATTGAGAATTCATTTCCACATCTCCTAATTAAAAAAATGAAATAAAATAGTTTGAACTATTATCTTATGGTTTTTAATTTAGAATAAAACTATTTATTTTATTTATTAAGATTGTAAAAGAAAACTACTTCGTGTACAGTCTTTGTTGATTGTATGTGGTTTTATGAACGAACACAAAGAGAATTTAAGTCGGCGACTTGTCAAACAATTTTTGTTTATCGTGGCTGTTGTTGCTGATATTTTTGTTGTTACTGTTACTGTTATTATTATTATTTTATTTTTTATTGTTCTTATTGTAGTCAGTCAGACATTGAATAATGAATTTAAATTAAAATGTTGATGGCACTGGTATGACAGGCTGGAAGAGATGAAGTCTGGCATCAGCATGTCCTAATTTGTTGGTTGCATTGCAATAGTAGTCACCGAAATCCAATTCATTGATGCTGGCAACACGCAACACGGAAGTTGTAGTCTCATGCGAAGATGCCGTATTGGAGATCTCAAAACGGGAATCAGATTGTAGTTTAGAGCCATTGCGATACCAAAATACCGCGGGTGCTGGATATGCCTGAACTATGCACTCCATTTCGGCGGCATGACTAAGCGATTGAGCAATTTTGGGCCTTTGGACAGCAATTTGTGGTCTAAATTCCACCTCAATACGTATGAGACGGCGATCTGGTTGACCCACTCCATTGTTAGCAATGCAATAGTAGCCGCCACGATCTAAACGATGAGCTTCCTTTATGCGCAGGGTGGGACCAGTTAAAGTGTGTCCTCCAGCAGGCATTATTGCTTTATCTTCACGCTCCCAGGAGAAGGTAGGTGCAGGAAAACCATCAGCATGACAAGTGATTTCAAGATTTTGTCCCTCAGTCACCTCCATTGACTTGGGGGTGTGTTCTTCCGATATAATTGCCGGATGTTTGATGGACAAGTTCAGTTTCTTGGTAATCTTATCGGTAGCCGTAAGAATTACTTGACATTCATAAGAACCCATATCAGCAGCTTCTAATTTTGTTATCTTAAATGTATAAGTGGCTGTATCCGTCTTGTCATCCTTTGTTTCAACAATCGTGTAACGAGGATCACTTAAACTGAGTATGCTGCGCATGGAGAGGACCACTGAACCGGCACCCGATTCACTATCGCGTTTGGCCCAACTCACAGACATGCGACCCACATTTTGTATAGTACAATTGAACTCTACATCTTCCTCCACACTGGCCACTACATCTTTGGTTATATCACTGATTACTGGTGTGGCTGGGGTCGCTGCAGCTTCCACTATTGTGTTATAAGTCAACGCTATACTTGCCACGAGTATTAGATAAATATTTAAGAATTTCATTGCACTTGAGAAACAACACCCTTGATATCTGCTCGGCTCTTAAAATAAATATTTATGCACTTAATATTGCGTTTTAGAGTTGCCTTGTACGCTTACAAATCACTACTGATCACTGACTTCGATCGCACTTAAGCCAAGAAGTTGTTTTGTTTATCTTTTCATTCAAGAAATACACAAATTTGCTTCGTTAGGTCGGTCGTTGATTTACTGAATTTTGGAATTTCTTTAAGAAATTCTCTCTACTCTTACTAGAGCTCTTCGGTTAGTATGGATTCAATGTGTAAAATGCTCTCTTTTAAAATTCTTATCAATAATTGAAGAAAAACAAACAAATTCACTTTCACTACAGCTCAGTTCAAATTCAATTCAGTTGGAGCGTTCGTTAATCTCTGTGTTCTTGTTGTGTTGCTGCTATACTAAGTGATGATTCCAAAATGCACACATCCAAATAAATTTCAACTTTCAAGATGCTGACCACGACGACTTTGTACGTTGAAGCAGAGTTTTGTTTTGATCCAAGGCTGTTATCGGCACTAAATTATTTCAATTAAATTGTTGTTCTTGTTATTGTTATGTTGTTTTCAATGTTTGACTTCCTATTTGCTTCACTTCTCCCACACTCACTTTACTTTACAATAAAATATACTTGGATATTTCTTCTTTTCTTAATTTCAACTTTATCAGTTATTTAAAATATTTAAATTTTTATTTCTTGCTTTTCAGAAAATGTTGCACGTTCATCACTCGACCCTCAAATGAAATGAAAATGTATTTTCTTTTGTCGGAGTTTATATGAAAATGTGTAAATTTCTAGTCAACTTTGAGCCACAGCAAGAACAATGAAAAATAATACTGCAGCGTATAAGTATGTATGACCTTTTGCAAAGTGTGTCTAACTTGAGCAACAACAAAAAATCTAGTAAATAGCAAAAGAAGGAACAAAAACAACCATTTAAAAATTCGTGGAACACGCACCCAAACACAACAATAAAATACTCGCTTGTACTTGTAGTAACTATGAAGGTAGAACGTATGACGTTCTTCTCACACTCTGAATGTGATTTTCTTCTAAAACATTTCTTGCCATTTTGATTTATGACTCGTTGCAAGTATGTTTGTGTGTGTGTTGTTGCATGTACAAAGTAGTTGTTGCTTGTACGTGTAGTAGAGTACTGAAGGTAGGTAGAATGTCATTATTGTCTGCCGAGGTTTTTCACAGGGAAATTCCATGGTCAACTAACCAATATGGTTAGCATGCTGCTTTATCGATTTAGAAAAAAACCCACTAGGAAATTTTAAGACAAATGGATGATACATATTAAGGGTGATTTATTTAGAGTTTTTAACACACTTAAAATATACATAATTTATTATGATCCAAAAGAACAATCTTTGACTACGCTGTAGATTAGATCTTCCGAATATATCATCTATACATTTGGAAGATCTAATTTGCAATCACTCTTTCCAGCATTGATACCGATATCTCGAGAATTAAGCGATTGGCCACACGCGATCTTTAGCCACACGCTCCACTTAGGGTTGCCAGATTCAGATTTGCAAAAAGCTGGACATTGTTGTCTAAAAAGCTGGACAAATCAAAAAAAAACTGGACATTAAAAAAATCACTGAGAAAATTTTAATTTTGGTTTTGTGTAAATAATTTTTATTTAAATATATTTTTATGCATTGTAATCAACAAATCGATGGCTTAATATAGAAAGGTCGTATCTCTTTTTAGTTACTTTACAGCAGAAGGAAAAAACTCAATAATATCAGAAAGTGAAATTGAAAAAAAACAACTAAAAATTAGTTTTATATCAAAAAATATTTTGCTTTAATATAAACCAAAAAATATGCATTCCACTTTAAATGAGTTAGGGGTTTTTCTTTCAAACGATTTCTTAAATGACTTAGGTCTTTTTTATAATTACTGTAAATCTGTTATTCGTCAACATAGCAAACTGAATTTTTTTTAAGGAAGGTCTATTTGAGTTTTGTCTACCAGTACGACCTTTCTATATTAAGCCATCGATATATATTATATACTATGTATTATACGGTGCTATAGTGAGAAAAAATCTTGTAAAATGACAAAGCATTGGTTATATGTCTTGTTGAGTACATTACAAATTGTGTCAAGAAATTTTAGAACACTCTCAAAGTCAGATGGTATTCTAAAAACCCGTTTTATGTGATGTTCGTCAACTTATCGACCAGTAACTCAGTCAGTTGTTGTCCGATTTTAATATTTTAACGGGTTTAGAAAGAAAATTTATCGTGCAGTTTTTGATTAATACGTTTTTTTAGTAAAATATGTATTTGTAGAGTTTTTAATTTACAAGTAACTTTTTCGAACTTTTTCGAAAAGTTTATAAACTTTTGCAAATTTAAACCGATTTTAAGAAGTAATGTCTCGTTTTTTTCTATATACAATTTTCTTTAAAACATTATACAAAAAAATAGGTTTGAAAGCTTAATTCTTTGCCTCTCCATAACTGTTTAAAATTTTTCGGTCTAAAATTATGTAAGTTAGAGGTAATAAAGTACTACGACCTATCGTAAAACAGTTTTTTCAAAATAACTCAACATTTTGAGGGTGGTTTAAAATCTTTAAAAACGGGGGTCTACAACCCCCACTTGGTCACTTTTCAAGTTGTTACAAAAAGTTTTATTATTTAAAAATTTAGAATCACAATTAAATATTTTCATTTCATTCCTTAAAATTTATTTAACTAAACTTAAATTTGTTCGGTTCAGTCCGTCATATACATATCTATATTATTAAATACTAAAAACACTGTCACTTTATTTCGTTTTTGAGCTTTCTGATTTTGGCCAATTCCAAACCTAGAGGTTTGTAAACAATTTTGAAAATCTTTTCAAACTTCCTCTAAATTTAATATTTCAGCTCTAAAGATATTTCAGATAAAGATAGTATAAAGATTGTTTAAAATAGTAAAAACTCTTTCACAAAAAGCTTTGCTTACTGGTATTGAAAATACGAAACATACAACTTTTCTTAATTTCCCGAATTCATTCCTTTCACCTTTGGTTTTTTTAAAAAACGATTTTTAATAGCTGACCGCTGGTTACGGTCATTATATCGAGCAACTCTAAAACTGTACAACATTCATTCTCAAGAGCTAAAATAGTTGTATGAAATTCCTGCATTATGTTTTGCATAAAATATACAAATGCTTATCATAATCCTTAACTTTTACATTCTTCTTCTTCATTGACATTATTATCAGAAATTCCATATGACACGTATTCCCATAAAACTTTTTAGCATTTATTTTTTCCTTCCTTCAAAAAATACGTACACTTTTTTGCGTCAGTTATTACTGTAATATAAGTAATATAGATATTATTGTCGAAAATTTATATTTAGCTGGACAAATGATATTTTAGCTTGAAACTGGACAGGCATCAAAGAAGCTGGACAATCCAGCCAAGTCCAGCCAGGCTGGCAACCCTAGAAAATAATCACTTTTTTGTAAAAATGAAACCGAGGCCCCAAATCTTTGGGGGCACATAAAACAAACTGGGCAAAACTGGGAAACATGGGTCTTATTCTTTTTTGGTCTTTTATCACGTAGTGTTGTCCGTATATGGTTATATTTTTTCGTGTTGCACTCTGTAACTTAATATTTTTTTTTAAATTTGAGTGTTAACGAGTTATACGTTTGTTAGTGGCCGATTTAACCTCAAAACGTTCAATCCCAGCACAAATTTATCGACGACTTGCAATTACTGAATAACTTTATTTTCAATGACTAATGCATACCGTCTGCATTACATAGAAGTAATCGTACATTCCGAAGCCCCCAAATAACTTAGAAACATGATTGATACACCTGGTTCTGTTGCTATTGGCAAAATTGGTCCACAAATGACTGTGAAAGCAAAACCTTACATTACAAAGTAATGACTTCAAATGTTAATAAAATTGCTCTTCACTACTTATATATTTATATTTTAACTCATTATTTTAACAAGAACAAATTTTCATTAAAAAATGATTCATCATTTCTTTAAAAAGTGATTCTTCATTCAAAAAACCAATTGAATATAGAATAGAGATTTTAAATCAATTTAGATTATATTTGAATTAACAAAAATGTAATCTAAAGATTGTTGATGACGCTCTTGGCAGGGTAGAAAATGTATTCCAAGTTGCCAATTGCTTAAGAATTTATTTTCAGTAGTATCCTTTGAATTATTACAGAGTAATGTATGAGATTTTCCAAATTCTGAGATCTGGTCCATTGTTGTCCATTTTCAAGCCATGACATCTCCTTTCTGTCCCTATTAAGTTTTCCTTCCACTTTGTCTTGATTTGGATTATTTGAAGTACCATATATTTACGGTTTCTCATAATATGTCCTAAATATTTAGTTTTTGGTTCTTAATGTGAGATAAGAGTTCACGATCGCGACTAATTCTCCTTAAAACTTCGTTATTAGATATATAAAATGTCCAGGGTATTTATAGTACTGGTCGTTAAGTTCATATTTCAAATGCTTCCAGTCTCTTAATATCTGCAGCATTTATAGTTCATACTTCCACAGCGTACAGCAATACTGACCAATGACAAAATCTCGATTTTGTTTATATCATGATTGTTTAAGACTTTAAAAAAGGCATCTCTATTCGGCATCTAATTTCTTTTGATACGTCCAATTGCTCATTAATTAAAACACCAAGATATTTAAAATTCTGCACTCACTCCTTCTGAGTAAAACAAACTCATTTGTTTAAATCGGTTAAAAATTAAAAAAAAGTTCTAGTACTTTTTCTAAACGGTGAATAGACTCATTCGTACCTTTTTAATGTCATTTAAATATTTAAAAATCGGTTAAATAATCTGAGTTAAGAATGTTCAAATTTGCGGATCCAAAAAAAATATACTTTTGCCCATAATTCGGAAATTTGAGTGTGTATTGGAACTTTTAAACTCGGTTTTACCTACAACCTGCACTAGGTTATTTACCATAATCATATATTTTATCTTGTGAATATTAATTTTCAGACCATAATTTTCGCTTCATGAAGTGAGACTTGTAACCAGGTTCTGAATTCCAGACATACTGTCAGCCAATAAGGTAGTGTCATCGGCGTATCTGATATTGTTGATATAAACCCTATTTATTTTTATACCTTATTGATGTTATTAATTGATTCTTGGAAAATTCTCTCCGAGTATACGTTGAATAATAGGATAGGTAAACTGCAACCATGTCTGACACCTCTAGATATATTTCATCTGTCACATCCCAGTATGAGCATATGATAATACATCTATTTCCTTATCAGTTATTCCAATCAGATTATCCTTCAGATTATCATGTTGTACTGTATCAAAAGCTTTCTTGTAGTCAATAAAACGAAATGTCCTTGTTAACATTTCGACAGTTCTGTACTAAAACCTGAACACAAAAAAGTGCTTTGCTTGTGCCCTTCCCTTCTTAGAATCCGAAGTGATTTTTCCCATAGCACATTCGCATTTTTCATAAATCCTGTTATGAATTATTTTAAGAAATATTTAATGTGCGTGACTCATTAAACTAATAAGTCTCTATTCATCACACTTATTAACGTGACTTTTCTTCGGAATTGTAATAAAGGTGGATTTAAGCCAATCATATTGTCCCGAGTCAAATATGTGGTTAAAAAGTTGAAAGTTACTTTAATTTATGAGTTTAAGTATCTTCTTATCTTTGATGGATCTTATCGCACCCTCTACTTCATTGTCTGTGATACAAGTTCCTGACATTTATTGTGATATTTGGTTGTCATAACATGATCTACTGTCATCGTTAAATAATTATTGAATGTATTCTTCCCAAATTATTTTCTTCTCTCTAATATCTAAATTCATTATCTTTGTTGTAGAGAACTGCTGGATTTGTTATGCGGTGTACTCCAGAAGTTTCTTTCAATTTCTTGTGTAGATTGAACTTGTCGTGTAGACTCCTTAGCCTCTCAATCTCCTGATATTGATCATTAAGGTGTCTATTCTTAGCAGCACGCATTGCAATTTGAATTTCCCTATTAAGTCCCCATCGTCCATAAGCTGTTGTATTTCTGTTGTCATTCAATCTTTAGTTTTTGGCGTTATCTATCTTCCGAGAGTATTTTGAGCAATTGAATTACTGGTATTTTTATTAAGTTCTGTATTAATGAGATCTGTTACATTCGTTTTAATATCCGAGTATTCAAGTTTTTGGTGTCAAGTATATGATGTTGTTTTCTCTTTGACTGCGAATTGAGTTTGTTGCACATGTTAGCCATAAAAAGGTTATGGTTAGATGGTACGTCAGCTCCCGGATATGTTGAGGTCTTGGTTATTGAGGTACAATATAATTTGTTTATAAGAATGGGGCTTTCCAGGTATAAAGGCTTCTAGGTGAAATGTGGAACAATATGTTCGTAATTTTCATTCTATGTGCTTGGCAGAATTGAATGAGTCTGTCACCTCTCTCATTTCTTTAGCCTAAACCATAAGGTCCAGTAATTCCTGTAACAACATATCTTCCTATTTTTGCGTTGAAGTCGCCTTGGACAAGTTATTCCATGGGGTTTTGTAATTTTAAGCAGTTTCTTAATTTCACCATAAAACATTATATAATGTTCAATTGAAAAAGGGTTTTCGAACATTATAGTTACAGTTAGTCTATTCTAAATCAAGTTATACCATGTGTATAATGGCTATGTGTTAATTGATCAAATTCCAATTTATATAAGACATTAATACCAATAGATACAATTCTAAGTCTAAGTATCTTGTAAATTCTACAACTTAAATGTATTTAATACCTTCATTAACAACACTTAAGATTGTTAAAATAAACACATGCACATATTCCAAGATACACACACGCACACACTGAAACAAATACAATTTAATAATTTTATTTGTTTTTATACATATTTTTTGTCCTTTTTCGTTTATTTTTAATGTTCACTCACTTAATACTACTAATGATGATCATTGTCTTCTTGACTTTAGATTTGGATTATGTGTGGACTTTGTGTGGCATGTTAACTGCTGGCAACTAAAAGTCACTGCATAAATATCTCTATACGTGTGTATATACATATTTATACACACATACAGCTTCACGCAAAAGGTACATACACTCACTCATATATCGAGAGCCTATATTCAAAATGGTCTAACTCAAAGTTTGAGGAAATCGAGTTTTTGATGGCAAATAGCTCCCCTATGTAATGCCCAAGCTAAAAAACAATTTGATTTTTTGTTATTCTGTTATCTCAAAGTATTTTTTTTAATAAATGCCAACTCCCATTGTAAATTTCCACCATTTTTAAAACAAGTTTTTCAAGTAAAAAGCTTGAAATTCAAGCTTTTTCTTATTTTACAAGTTTTTAGAAATAAAAATAATTTTTTGCATATTTCACACGTCGACTATAATATATTTAAAGAAAATATAGCTTTCGAGTTTTTTACCCTCAACCACAAAATATATGTATATATTTCGGGTCCATATGAAACTTAAAGACGATCCAGATATGTCCATCGTTTTGTCTGTCTTGAAAGGAAAAAATATTTTTGACACGAAATATGAAATTCTTTCTAAAACATCTTATTTAAGGTAAATTGTTTATTTCTACAATAATAAGCGAAATAACCTGGTCCTGAGAAGTTAGCCTTTTTTAGTTGGCATTTATTGAATATAGGCCCTCGTTATACATACATACGTATGTAAGGAACACATAAACTTGCCATAATAATTGTGAAATCTTTTAATAGAAATCTCCTTAAAATACTCGAACATACACACACATACACTCATATAAAATAACAGACATCACATACATACATAAACTTTACAGTATTGTCAATTTGGCAATTTTTGGAATGACAAATTTTAAATTTATCCAGTATGTGGTGCTAGAGTACATGCAGTTGAATCATCTAATGGGAGTGTTTAATTTCTTTTAAAATTTTTGATTTCAAATTATGAATCTGCAAAGTCCGATATATAATTAAGATAAGCCTCAAAAAAGTTCATTTGCGAATTTATACAGTAACTCCCTCCAGTAGTCGTTTTCCTGAATAAGGAATCTTTGGCGAGAGACAAAGGAAGATACACTAAGGATTTAAGAGAATACAACTGCGCATCAACAGTGCACTATGGCCGAAAAACCCCAAGTAGCGGCAAAAATAGTTTTCTGACAAGCTAGACTCAACAAATTTTGTATACACTATTCTATTGTGAAAATATTGTAAGAAAATGGGCGGTCCATGCCCTCTTATAGGGGGATTTTCGAAAAAACTATACTATATTTTCTGAAACTCTCACTTTATAATTTGTTAGATACATTTCTATAAATCTTAGACAGAATTATAAAAGTCGTGTCAGCATTAAATCGTGAGTTTGCAATTATTTGCAAAAGTTTTACATAACATTAAACCTTAGTCTCCCACGAACAACTACATATGTATAGGAAACTGCTTTATCGGTTGATATCCACGGGGGTTCTACTCCACAAAAGACGATAACACTATTCACAAAGAAGATGACCCAGTAAAAACATAAACAAGTAAGAAAGTATGGTCGGTCAAGCCCAACCGTATAATATCCTACACTAAGTAAAAGAGCAAAATCATTATTCTTTTAAAATTTCAATAATTTATATTTTTGAGTGATTTTCGGAAGTGGACCTTATATGGGGGCTATGACCAATTATGGACCGATCACCATGAAGTTAGGTCGTGCGATTTATATATATATGAAAGTTATTTATGGTGAATTTTGTGTGTATACCGACATTTTTATGAGATTTATGCACGTTAAAGTGATTTTCGGGAACGGGTCTATATGGGAGCTATGACTAATTATGGACCGATCGTAACAAAATTTGGTGACATGAATTTTGTGTATATAAAACTTATTTGGAGTGAAATTTGTGTAAATACATATATATTAAACATTTATGACCGATAAAGTCCAATTTTGAGAGGACATTTGTTTGGGGACAAGCCAGTTTCAACAAGCATGGTCCTTGGTCCGAAGAAATTATACCAAATTTTATCGAAATATCTTCAAAATTGTGACCTGTACTCTGCGCACAAGGTTTACATGGACAGCCAGACAGCCAGACGGACGGACGGACATCGTTCGACTCAGAAAGTGATTCTAAGTCGATCGGTATACTTTAAGGTGGGTGTTCGACCAATATTTTTGTGCGTTACACACATCTGCACAAACGCATTATACCTTCCCCACTATGGTGTTGTAGGGTATAAAAATGTTAAAACTATGATGTTGAAAAATCGCAAAATTTGGAAATTCGGCCATATTGCAGTGGTGATGACAGCTCTACTCTGAATCTTCATTTAATAAACTAGAAGCTCCGCACAAAACACAGACGACCCCGTTAACTCTGAGGATGGAATGGATGTCCATTCAAACTCCAGTATATTGTTGGACTTATTTCAGCATCTGGGTGAAGAAGGGACGCGCTTCTGGACGTTGATCCTGAAGTCGTCGATGCAACCATCGTCTACACTCCTGACACTCTAAAGCAGCATCCATAGAGGACATTGCGTTGGTCCATAATAATGTACATAACGAAAATGTTGGGTTATGAAAATGGTGTCTGTTTTGAGAATCCATCTATCTGGTCACGATATGCATTGACAGTGGACTAAGTGTGGATCGTAGGAAAACTGAACCTTTACTCATTTGCAGAGGTTCAAGATTCCTACCTTCTCACTGCATCGATTGAGCTGTACTGTGACACTATTCAAATTGCCAGTGTCGAAATTCCAAAATTCTGGGAGAACAACGAACTTACAGAGGGGGATCTAAAAAAAGTGATAATAAATCTGAATCTTCTAAATTACTACTGGTCCGATTGCAAAGTGATGTATGAAGGAACTGTAGACGAGCACATAGGCTTTATGGAATTTATACACCTGTTAGAAAACAAGGTGATATACAGGGTGTCAAAGTCGATCACCTCTGGCTAAGAAAACTTTGAACAGTTTGTAACTTTGTGATAAAGTAAATGGGAATGTAAAACAAATCCTATTTATTTCACTAAGTTATCTCTTAAAGATTAAAGCATATTTCAGTTTAAATTTTTAAGCTTTTGCAAAAATATGTACGGTAATCGTTGTCCAAATGTTTTTCTAATAACACCCTCTTGTTTCTAATAAGTTCCAAAAAACATGTAGAACGGCAATATCTCAATCCGCCTAGTCGTAAAAAATAATCAAATTCAGAATTTTGAAATGAATTTGAAAAAACTAAGGCCCTAATTTTGTAATCACGACTTTATAAACTTCTAAAATACAGTTAGAAATGGTGTAGTTGGAAAAGCAAATTGCGGAGTAATGAGGTGGAACAACAAATTGAATATTGGTTGTTGGAGGTGGAGACATCCTCTTCCTCACCATGTTCTTTACCATCAGCTTCATCATCACCAACTCTTTTGACTGCCTCTAAATCAAACTCCTATAAAAAACCATGTGTTGGAGAACCTGCAAAAGCAACACGATTTGATAACATGGGTTACAGGGAGGAATGGTGTCGGAAAAACAGTTACAGGCTGGTTACCCGATATCCTAATGCAGCAAATGCGATGTTTACTTGTTACGCAATTCACAAACAAATAGTTTTGTGTCTTTTCCAACTTAAATTTCAATAAAAAATACTTTAAACTATAATTTAAATGTTTTTTTTTAACCACCACAATTGGACAATTCTTTAACTAACGAACCAAGACTTTTTGCCAGTCCATGTCTGAGTCAAGAATAACACATATCTGTCCCCGAAACATTTTTAGTGGGTTACGTTGATATAGACATGCGCCCTACTTTGTACAGCTAGTATAAGTTATAAGCTCTACAAAGTTTTCTTATCTTTTAACTTTAACACCCTGTATCTTATCTTATATTCTACGATTCGTTCATACATTATTTTGCTATCCACTTTTTTTCGATTGATACCACTGTGCGCCGCCTAAAACCACATAACTGCAACGAAAGATGTTAACGGTCTAATTAATATCTATATATATTTAGTATTCATGTAACCATGTTTAGAGAAGTATATCTGTCAACTTTATTTTATGAAAATAGTCCAAATCGAACAATTTTTATCTTAAAGTTAACAACATTGAAAACATAAAACAGAACTTTAATCTGCAAAAATACACAAACTCACTGCATGTAGAAGTCGGTCTGTGTATGAGCGAATGTTTGTATGAGTATTTATGTATTATGCATTCTGTTGGAATACAGATGTACACGAGACCATTTAAGAAAGATACACATAAATATTTATATACGAGAAGATGAAGAACACAAAAAAAAGGAGCATTAAACTACCCTGTCATGGATATTGCTTGCGAATGTGTGTGTTGGCATTGCACACGCACACAAAATACTCACTTTCACAAAGCACTCACACACAGACACACACACATGCAGAAATAGACAATAATACCAAAGTCACTAACAGAAACAGGATTCAAGTAATAAATTATAAAATTTGACATTTTCAGTTTCAGATCCGCTTTTTGGTTGCGAGCCGCTGCGTTCCCATGGTCATGGGCTCTTTGTCTATTTGTATGTATGTTGCACAACTGAATAAAATACGAACTGGCACAAATACATACAAACATATATTAAAAGAGCAACCAAGGATTCGATGAAACACGAAACATGCACCCTATCACTGAATAAAGATGATGAGGATGTTGGCGATGGTTACTGATTAGGGTTTCTACAACACAGAATACTCCTAGGTTATCTCAATGATAAACAATTGACTAATCAAAGGAATTCTCATTTACGTAAGAGAACATGGATTATATTAACATCCCAGAAGTTTTACAAGTAGCCAATGTATCCCTTAAAGACAGCAATTGCCACAGTAAGTATCTCATCACTGGATGACTCCAGTTTATATATTTTGGGTCATTTAACACGTATATGCTCTTTGTAGCGTAGTAACTTTAAATGTTTATTGCACTTTTTTGAGGGAACTGGTTTATACAAATTCTGTTGTTCATACAGTTCATTTTCTTTTCGCTTAAATATGCTTACATCCCAGATAATCTATGCACTCTAGAAATATAGTTTTTTTTACCCACCAGAAGTAATCTATTGGAGAGTAGTCGGAGGAAGGTTTGTTTACAAACAATCGGTTATTGGACTGTATAGGAGATGTCTTTTTAACTGACTATCCCTCATTTTCTCAATATCTGGTTATAGTTTTTCGTAACGATAAGCCTTTTTTGTATGAGAACTGTCAGTTTATCATCACGATAAAAAATAACCAGAGATTGAGAAAATGGGGGTATGTGTGGTAAATTAGATTCCGCTTAGCATCAGAACATGTTGAAATAACTAGTTATGTCAAGTAACCAGTTACTCCAGGCAGAGTTTTATGCCATCGATACAGCCTCGAGAAGAATACGGGAACTGAATCTCGAAAATTCGACTATATATATCTACTCGGACAGCCTTGCAGCAATCAAGGCACTTAACTCCAACGTTATTAGGTCGAAATATCTTCTCAATTTTATCCAATCACTGGCACAACTGACACAACATAACGTCGAGTTGATATGGGTTCCAGGACATGAGGGCAATGTCTCTTGGTAGGAACTCGATTAGGCTTCTTACTGAGCACTGTATGATTGGACATATGTCGGAACGCATGGGTTACCCACGGTACAGCTATTGTAGAAGTTGTTTTAATGAAGAGGAGGATGAATCGATACAAGACAATGGGCCACAGCACCTTCGAGTGAACTTGCAAGCAACTCACGCGTGGCCACGTAACCAATGCGTTGACTACTTTGGACCAGCTATTAGACAGCCGCTTATAATCCAAAAGGGTCAATGACACGCTCATGTAGTTATTTATGTAACTAGTGGTTATGTTAAAACTCACTAGTTCCGAACAGTTACCCAGAACTGCTTTTATGCACTTTCTTGCCCTGTTGTAATCTGAACATCTATTGATTGTTTCTTATTGTATAACCTTTATGAACTTCGTTGATATACGCCGTGTTTAGAGATATATCATAATATTAATAGGCAAGTCGATTTCTTTAGATCCCTTTTACGCTCACATTATACATTCAATTTGGGCAAAAAATATACCATTTTAAAGGGATTTATTCACAGATGTGCAGAAAATATCAGTTATTGAAGTCAGTTCAGTTTTTTAGGAGTTATAAGCGTTTAAAGATGTTACTAATACATATGCATAAACGTGTACATGTGAACCTTAAGCAAAAAAGTAAACAAAGCAATGCGGGTTTGTCCAATTTGTTGTTGTAAATAAATAAGAGAGACAATTAAACCGTAATGATTTCGATCAGGGCTGTCAGATGTGGCGATTTCTCGCCAAACGTGGCGATTTTTCATTGCCTTTGGCGACCAAAATTTCCAATTGGCGACATGGCGATTTTTAACAAATTATTTGTTTTTCTTGAAATAATTTCTTTGATATTTATTAACCCAATAATTAATAATTAAAATTAATCACGTATTATCTGATGATATGGATGCAGGTAGCATACACGATCAAATAGTTTGAACAATATTATTTTTTTCTTCTAAAATATTTAAGCCTTCATTTTTAAATAATAATGGAAATATTGATAACTTAATATGCTCATTAAAATTGGCTATTGGTTCGCCGGGTTCTTTTCTGCCATTGGAATCTATCGATTTTGACACAGAATTTGGAACGGAATTACAAAATATAAAAATGGAGGAATATGATGTAGAAATTTTAAAAGAAAATTGTTTTTTGTACTTAAAAAACTTTTAAAAGAAATGCTTAAACAGTTACCAAAAAATATAACTCTTTTTAAAGTATATAATGAATTTTCAATATTAAAATGTGAAAATTTTCGGTAGTTCAAAATTCATTAACTTTATTTAAATCCAAAAGTATCTGCAGGGGAATATGAATTGTAATGGTCAAAATTAGCATATATCAATTAAACTTAGATCTTTAAAGGTGAAATTTCAACAAATTTGTTAGATTTTTGGCCACAAGTTTACAATTATTGCGATGCAGCTGGAATTGTTACCAACCAGCAACGCTTACGTAATAAAATTCAATAAGAACTTTTAGATTCATTGATAAGAATAATAAGTTATAGGTATGAATGTTAATAAATTGTGTTGCAATTGATTTCAGCCTCCAGATAAAATGCAGTGATAATGAAACTGCAATTAATTTTTGAAAAAAAAAACTTTTGATATCAATTTAATATAAATAACTAATGCACTAGATTTAAACCGAAATAAATTGACTTTATAATTCATAAAATATGTATGTAGAATTTCAAAAAAATTATTTTGGCGACTTTTGGCGATTTTACGTTTAGCTTTTTGCGATGGAGGTAAAAAAATCTGACAACCCTGATTTCGATCTGTTTTAAGTGAGAGTTGTTATAGAAAACAAAGAAGAAGACTTTATTTAGTAATTTAAAGTCACTTAAAAAAATATATTTTGAAGGTATTTTTTTTTATTTGCTAACTCCCATATGTGACGGTTTTCAAACTTCATACGAATAAATAACTTATTGAAGTTTAATCATAAATGGGATGGGTCGGAAAAAATGTAAATAGTTATTTCTAAATATTTTGTGAATTATAATTGCAAGATGTAAAGGAGGTGAGTCACCTCCCATACAAAGTAATAATTGCAAGGTTATTCAAATTTTGTCCGCATAGCTCTCTTACCATTTTACAGAAATTGTCAGGAAATGGTCGAGATTGCAGTAGAGGTCGTGTATATAATTAATTTTTAATATTTCGAGTACTATAATTCTAAAAATATTTAAACTCTGTATCAATCATTGTATTACCATTCTACGGAGGATAGCTCAAAACGAATTTATTCCTGATCCCTGTACGAAGTTTAGCTAAGCGTGATCGGCGTAGTAGAAATGACCCCTGCCTTATAAAGGAAAGTTAAAGCAAAGCTTGATATGAGTTATTTTTACATAAAATATTTAAAAATGGGTGGGATCAGTTGAGTGGTATCTCCCATACCAAATTAATTCGTTATATTTTTCATGTGTTATTTTCGTAGTTAGGTTGTATCAGAAATCCAATCATATTTTTTTAATTTTACTAGGGTAGGGGTAGCGAAGTGCACCGGGTTATGCTAGTTTAAATAATTACAGAAAGCGATGTACTTTTTATTAATATCATACTACCTTTTCTTCGCCATAGATTCAAATAAAGAGACATTAATCGGAAAGGGTAGGGAAAGTGCCAAATTGCATCGAAATATCTTTAAAATGGCTACCTGTACTTTACGTTCTAGGTTTTAATGGACAGCAATACGGACTGATAGTGATTCTGAGCCGATCAGCACTACTATGGTGGAGTAGGGTAAAAATAATATCATCTCTAGTGAAATTAATTTAAGTATTAAATTTCCACAATGTCTCTTTCATTAAAATTGGAAATAAAACAAGCAAAATAGTATAGTCGGTCAAGCTCGACCATATGATACCCTACACCAATCTAATTATGAACCAATCACCTTTAAATTAGGTGACATGACTTCTGTATATATTAAACCTATTTGTGTTGAATTTTATTTGAATACCAAAATTTTTAAGAAATCTATACTCATTAAAATGATTTTCGGAAGTTGGCATTATATGGGAGCTATGGCTAATTATGGACCGATCGTTATAAAATTTAGTGTCATGACTTTTGTATATAGGTACTGTGCTGAATTTTATTGGAATACCAACTTTTTTAAGAGATTTATGCTAGTTAAAGTAATTTTCGGAAGTGGGCCTATATGCCAACTATGACTAATGATGAACCGATCATCACAAAATTTGGTGAGGCAAGTTAGGTTTATAAAAATCATATTTTTGCTGAATTTGGTTTGGATATCTATATAATTTAGATATTTATGAGAGCTTGACTTAAAACGACTCAGAAAGTGATCCTGAGCAGATTGGTTTACTTTAAGGTGGGTATTGGGACAATATTTTTGCAGGTTACAAACATCAGTACTAACCCAATATACCCTCCTCACTATGGTGGTGTAGGGTATAATAAAAGAATGGACGAGGTGGTATGAGATTTTCCTATAAGTTGCATTAGTTGATAAGCATAGTCAATAGCCGGGCATCGGCGGTTTCATTTAAGTCCCAACTTTAAAGACATAAAACAGGACAAATGAGAGGACCAATCTATAGAAGCTTTGCAGTATGGGTTTCTGTGTTCTACAGCTATAAGTTATTTAGTTAGGCATACATTTGTTTGGAATTTTAAAACAAAAATATGAGCGAAAATTTGTTAAACTTCTTGGTATTCTCTAATGAAAACAAAACGATAAATTAATATTTGTGTTGAATTATATTTAGATGAAATTTTCGAAATTTCTAATACGTTTTTTCCTTGCGAACGTCATTTCATATTTAATTTTATTTGAACAAAAGTATCCGAGAAAATATAATATTTTCTCAATTTAGGGAATTGAAATTAGAAACCCTATTGCTGATGCAGCGTAGCAGCATTTAAGTTGAACTGTTCTGCACAGTACAGGAGGACAAACATAACAATGTGATGTGCGATGAAAGGACATAAATGTGAAAGAACGCATGCTGTTTGACTGGGTGGCTGAATGGTTGAAATCGGATGGATGACCGGCTGGATGGGCGACTGTTTAGTTGGTTGATTCTTAGTTCCTTGGCTGACTGGTTGTTTGTTGTTTAAATTGGTTGCATGACTGCATTTAGTATCAGTTTTGGCATTTACTACTGCTACTAGAATCTTTTTTATTTTATTATTTTTTTTTTTTTGCTTTATTTATATTTCGTTTTGTTAGCTGCATACACATGTACATTTGGCATTATTTTATTCTATACAGTTGATTTTTTGTTTTCATTTTCTTGTAGATTTCATTATAAAACCAAATGAATATAAGTTTTTATGTTTTACCATTTTATAGGAGTGTTTAACGTACAGTGGTTTAGTTATTGAATATGCATCAAAATTAAAAAGTTGATTTTCAAAGAAAACTAAGAATTATGTTATGAAAAGGCGTAATTATAAATTACTCATTTAAACGCTTAAGTTTATCATTTGTGCAAAATAATCATGAACCCACATTATAAATTTTGTGCAATTTTATACAGTGAATTTTAAGGGCAAAAATAAGTTTATATTTAATTTTTTAATTTAGTTGGTATGTTTTAGGCTAAAATTGCGGCGAAAATTAAGCTACCAATTACCATGTAGTAAGAAATGTTTTTGACTCTGATTGTTTTTTTGCTGTTATCAATTTTTTTATTGAAACCATGACACAACAATAAAAGGTACACTCAGTAGAAAATAAATTTTCAATTATACAATTCTTGTGTCGAACAAATGAAAATATGAAGAAATATGAAAAAATTTAAAACTCTCCCTAGTGATTCTACCTTCTACAATTATTGTATCATGATTGAAATCGAATATATATTTTCCATTTATTTTTTAGTTCTACTATAAGAGAAAAATCTGTCACTTACGGTATGTCACGTACGATATTAAATTTTATTTATTATAGAATCATCCAACTATGCGGTTTGAGAACTTTATAAATTCCTTATTCAAAATTTTAATGAAAATTGTAGACATTTTCAGCAGTTTTACTTAGAAGAATAGCAAATTCACTAAGAATAGCAAATTCATGTGGCAAAATAAATAGATTTACAAATTAACTGTGCTTTAATTTAATATAATTTTTAAAAAGATATATAATTTTTATTTTGTTAATTTAACTGAATTTTAAATTGTCAAGAAAAATCAAGTTTTTTTCCCTAACGTCTAGAAAAATCAAGCTTTATCTTCTGAATGTCAAGCTTTTTGCCGATTTCGATCTGGCAAGCCTACATATACCTCAAAATTACTTCCGTTTTATGTCACGTACGATATACCCTTATTTCGCTCGATATTTTGGACAACAATGTTTCGAAAGAACTTTTTATTATTTTAAAATATAGTACCCTCTGAATGGAACATAAATACCAAATTATTTTTCAGATACTCTTAGTTTTGTAAAATCTATTCCACTTTATAGTCGTACAAATGGCACGTACGATGACATGGAATTGCCCATATGGAAAAAATATTTATATTTTATTTGATTTTTATTTCTTATAAATAAAAGTAAACGAAACCAGCTAATTCATAAAATGTACAGAAAAAGTGGAAAAAGTTGAAAATTGAAATTTCAGTTTTTTAACTACTTAAGAGCAAATTTTTGCTAAACCCGGATCCAAATTTCTCCAGTTTTTTTTTAGAAACTTTTTTTTTGGGTTGCATACATTCGTTGCCAATTTTAATAAAAATTATCCCTGAAAATGCTGAAAAATGATTTCTATGATTTAAAGTAGAACTAATTTTGGTTTATTAACAACAACGAGTATCAATTTTCCAGAAGAATTCAAATGGCTTTTGTGCCTTGAATCAAAAGTTGCAAGGAAACAATTTCTCTAATGTTAATCTTGTTGCGGATCTGAAACAATGGGTTCAGACTTTAGAAGATGAGAATGAAAAGCAGATAATCCCATCAAAAATCGTGAAATACACAAAAAGTAAAATCCATATATAAATGAGGGATTTCACTTAAAGTGAACCAACTTTTAAAATCGATGTCTTCCGATGAAATTTGCACCAAGGTTAGGCATATTGGATAGTAATTCAAACACAATATTTCAACAAGATCGGTGAAGAACTCTATCAAATAGTTTAGATAGCTATTTCTTCAATCTTTCGAAAGAAAATATTTAAAAAAAAAATAAAAAATGTTTAACTTTTTTTCAGAAATCAAAAAATTGTTTGACTTTTTTTCAAAATGGGCCGTTTTTTTTTCTTAAGTTAAAGCTAAGATATTTTCCTTGAGGACCTATTTGGTCGCTTAGTGGAATGCGAGTTCGATATCTACCAAAAAAATGTTTTGTAACTCAAAACATGCAATTTTTGACTTTTTTTTTCGAAATTGGCCCTCTTTTTAATTTTTTTTTTTTGCCCAACAGAAAGGTAAGATATTTTCCTTGAAGACCAATTTAGTCGCTTAGTGGAATGCTAGTGGGATATCTATCAAAATAAATGTTTGTAACTCAAAATATACAATTTTTGAAAATCTAACTTTTTTAAAATGGGCCCTTTTTATAATTTTGTTTTGCTCAAAAGAAAGCTTGGGCCTATTCCTTTAAGACCTATTTGGTTGCTTAGTGGGATGCGAGTGGGATATATAGCAAAATAAATGTTTTGTAACTCAAGATATACAATTTTTGATTTTTTTTGGCAAAATCAAACTTTTTTCCAAAATGGCCCTCTTTTTAATTTTTTTTTGCTCAAATGAAATCTAAGGTCCATTCCTTTAACAGCTTTTTGGTCTCTTAGTGGGAGAATTTCATTTGGTGGAAATTTCATCCCGATCGGAAGACATCGATTTTAAAAGTTGGTTCACTTGACGTGAAATCCCCCAAATATATAAATGTCTTTGTGAGTTTGTTTGTTGGTTTGTCGGTGTGATGCATCATGATGGTTTATTTGAACATCACGTCTAAACTGCTGAATCGAAATTTGGAACGTAGATAGATCCTTACAGGGAAGCGTCAATAGGCTATCTATTTTTTCAATACTTGAACCAGAAAGGGACAAACAGAAGGAAACCGTTACAAATGGTACTTTAGTTCTTAAACAATAAATACTAAACGACTGAACCGATTTTATTGAAATTTCGAACATAAATAGATTATTACTTGGAAACGTCAATAGGCTATACCCTTTTTCACAATATGGACCATAAAGGGATAAAAAGGGGAAATACGTGAAAAGTAGGTACCTTTAGTTTTACAACATTGAATACTTGATTAAAAAGAAAACATTTTTATTTTATCTCACTATAGTCACAAAAATATGTATTTAGAAAGTACCTTTTCAAAAGTCTACCTTCTGGGGGTAAAACGGGTAAAATTAGGAATTTTGTTCATATAAAAAAAAACATATAAAAAAATTAATATCTGGTGAACTTGCCCCCTCCCATATAAAGTATTTATTATCGAATATCTGGAGAACTCTAATAATGCAATTCTCAATTCTTTGTACATGAGTAATTTTGGTACCTTTAACCCCCATTAACACGAAGCCTGGTTATGGCCTAACTAATAGTTATACTGTCGGTTAAAAATATTTTTGTATGAAAACTGTCAGTTTAACTATTAGTTAATACATAACCAGACTTCGTGTTACTGGGGGTAAGTATTACAAATGCATGGTATCAGATCATGTTAAGTAAATAGTTCTTTTCGAATATCTAACCAACTGTTATATATAGAGTCTCCTAACTTTTTATAAATTGCTTTCATATCATTGAAAGCGAGTATCAAGATTTTTTTAAAATCGTAGGATATTTTTTATACATGTAAAGGCAATTATCACAAACAAGAAATTTTTTTGTTTTTAAAAATCCTTTCATATTTTTTTATTTTACTACGACAGGGGTAGAGAAGCGCACCGGATCAAGCTAGTTCATAATAAATATGAAACGGCGAAGAGACATGAAGACACGATAATTATTACGAAATCTGACAAGGGGAATAAAACTGTTGTTTGCACCACTGTGCAAACAATTCATGAACAAGCTAAACAGTCGAACCAGCTACACATAAATACGCACATTCAACTAAAGACATAAAGTTCTTGTGTTGTTGTTTATATTTAACATTTAATTTATTATTTTACAAAATACTTTTATACTGAAACTAAAATCTTACATACTCTTACCTACATACATACAATCGGATTTTAACTCGCATCCTTCTCTCTTTTGCAGTTTTTCGTATCAAATGATTTAATAGGAGAAGCAAAAAAAAGAAGCATTTTCTTTAATTATTTTTTATTTATCTTTACGGAAATTTCAAATTTAATTTATTTGCACAAACTAATATTTAATAAATTTTTTAATTATTTAAGGAGACACAATTTTATTAAATCTTAACCCATTAATTGCACAATTATTTTTAAAGATTTTTTTATTTATTCAATTCATTGAATATGTTTCTTGTCAATAACTAAAATTGTTTGTTGTTTGAATGAACTGTAGAAAAAATAATAAAATAATTCACTCATTCATTAATCAGGTTTAAGCAACAATCAATCATTTCAATGTTTGAGACAATGTGACTGATAAAGTCATCGAATGACAGATGCTGAAATTTTGTTCTCTTGTTTTTATGTTCTCTACACACACTCAAGATTAGAGAAAATGTCTACAATTTCTACTATGTTGACAATGAATTTTGAGTACCCTATATAACAACTATGTTGATGTCTATATTAAAAATTAATAATATTTTTTGATGAAAGGAGAAAGTATGTATTTAAGAAAACTGTCATTGCATTCATAAGAAGTTAAGAAGCAATAATGTATCATTGCGTAGTGATTTAGAAAATTTATATTTTGGAAATAATTCTATAGCTATCGAAAGTTTTTAGATATTTTAATGAAATCTCACACAATCAAAAGTGTTTTTGAGTTGCTACAAGGATTCTTAGTTGAAATGAGGTCCTACAAAATTAATATTGTTTAGATAGCACTTGATAATATTGACAATTTGTTTATGTTATGGTACAATTTCAAGAGAATGTTAGGTCTGTGTGTATCCTAAAGGGTACATATAAAAGCTTTAGGATTAGAGGATTAACATTTTGAAGAAAAAACATATTTCAGATAAATTTTCAGATTAATATTTACCGCTAATATAATTTAGTGGTTAGATAATTCTCAGTATTTGGTGAGAGCAAAAGGGTCATATCTATTATGAGCTGAGGAAATCTGACCAGACTCTCACAGGAATCCTGTAGCGAACGCAACTAATTCGTTCGAAGTGAGCATTGGCCGAAAAACCAGGCATGAAACCATAATATTTCATCATGTCAACGCTCGTCCACATGTTACAATACCTGTTAAAACGTATTTAAAATGAAGTGGTTTTTCCTCACCCACCTTATATTCCAGACCTTGCCCCTCCGACTACTATTTGCTTCGAACGATGCTCTCTGTGATACGCTTCACTTCAGAACAGAATATCCGATATTGGCTTGATTCGTTCTTGGTCTCAAAGGTTGAACAGTTTATTTTGCTCGGAATCCATATGTCGGCAGAAAAATGTGAAAAGGTCGTAGCTAACAATGGTCAATACTTTGATTAATTTTAGGTCTGTTCATTTACTTTCCCAGTAAATACTTGCAACGAGAGAATAAAATCAAAATTTACATAATTACTCTCTTAAATTCTCAAAAATAGTAAAAAGTAAATGAACGCTTTTCCAGTAACAATTGTTTTATACACACAATTTTATTATTTTATTCCTTTTAAAATGTATAAATACTCACATTTTCTTTAATTTTATTGAAAATTCTTTTGTTTTGACATTTTTTCACCACAAAAATAAAATTTTAAATAAATAAACAATAACACAAAACATACAAAAGATAAGCTGCTTACTATTACGAGTTCAAAATAGAACTTGTAATAGTTTGCAACGAGAGAACACTCTCTAAAATTTATACGCTCTGATATACTGTGAGGAGTGTGTGAAAATTGGATGAGATGTACGCGCTAGCCGCAGTGTCACGTTCCCAAATTCGTATTTAAACATTAATGCCATAAAATTAATTAATAAAGCCAGTTGGCTGAATATAAAAAACTGACTATATTTAATTATTTAATTGGTATGTTTTAGGCTAAGCTCCCAATTAGTATGTAGTGTGAAATGAATTTGACTCTGTTTGTTTTTTTGCTATTACATATCAAATTGTTTATTGAAAGCGAATATATATTTTGTTATTTATTTTTTAGTTATTGTATGCATATATTTACAGATTATACTATTTATATTGTTTTACTATAAGAGCTAAATCTGTCACGTACGGTATGTTACGTATGATATTAAATTTTATTTATTATAAAATCATCCAAACATTGTTTTATTTAAATATGATGGATTCTAAAGGAAAAATATTTGGTTTAGTGTAAGAAATTAAAAGAAAACATAACGCCTCTCACGATTCTCAAATTTTCGCATAATTCTACATGTACCTCAAAATTACTTCCGTTTTATGTTACGTACGATATACCCTTATACCCGCTCGATATTTTGAACAACAATGTTTCGATAGTACTTATTATTGTTTTAAATATTATTATGTGAATAGAACATAAAGACCAAATTATTCTTAAGATACTTTTATAAATGCAAAATCTATTCCTCTCTATAGGCGTACAAATGTCATGTATGATGACATGGAATATATACCCATATATTACTAATTTTGTATTTTTATTCATAGTTAACAAACAAATAATTAAAAAAAAAATATTTTACTAAATACTTAAGGTATTTATAGACGGCAATACTGAGTATTAATATTTATCAAAAACTCAAGTATCATAATACAATTTCATCGTCTAAACAAAATTTGTATTAGATTTTCAAAAAATACAAATGTTTTTTTTGATTTACGGTCGGTATTGAAAATTTGTTTAAAACAATTCAAAAACTTTTTATTTTCATATGCGTCGGGTATGTATTTATAAAAACAAATAAAAATGTCAAGAAAATATAAAATAAAATTTTCAGAAAAATATCAATCAACAAAGAAATGAAATATTTGTAATACTATCGTATAAACAATAAATGTTTTTTCGAAAGGATTTTTTGAAATACCGACTGATTTCAATAATATTTTAAATTTGAAAAGTGTTAATACTCAGTATTGCCGTCTATAAATACCTTTAGTAATATTGGGTGAATTCCAAAATGTATGTATGCAATACAACCTTAAAAAGTCTAGCGATTCTTAACGCAACCGTGTAAACTTTGATAATGTTTCATACCGCAAAATGTATGAAAAAGTAAAAACAGGCAGTATGATAAGTTTTTTTAAATTTTAACTACGTGTTTGCATACTTTGTCTTGATAAAGTTATGACAGCATTGCATACATACATTTTGGAATTTACCTATTTTTACTCGTTATTCGTTTGAATAATCGAGGAACTTAAAACACTCGAATAATTCTTAATCTGTAATTTCTAAATTTTTGTAGATACATATGTATATAAATTAAACATTTATGACCGATAAAGTCCAATTTCGAGAGGACATTTGTATGGGGGCTAGGTGAAATAATGGACCGATTTCAGCCAGTTTCAATAGGCTTGAGCCGAAAAAATTATATGTACAAAATTTTATGGAAATATCTTCAAAATTGCGATCTGTACTCTGCGCACAAGGTTTACATGGACAGCCAGCCAGACGGACGGACGGACGGACATCGTTTAATCGACTCAGAAAGTGATTCTAAGTCGATCGGTATACTTTAAGGTGGGTGTTAGACCAATTTTTTTGGGCGTTACAAACATCTGCACAAACGCATTATACCCTCCCCAATATGGTGGTGTAGGGTATAAACACCTCAGTATACACTGTGTGAAATTTCAGCAATAGATCTCCAATCATTCATGTGCTACCGAATTATTTCCATAATAAATAGAAAATATTGCATGGTCAACTTTGATGATAGTAATATGTTTTATTACAATTTAGTTTGCAAGTATTGAACTGCCACCATACGGCCAGTAGTGAAATTTTTTGCAACAATTGTACTGCTTAGCTGAGTTCTAAACCAACAATGTGCACTTTTTGAAATGTAGGTGGCGGTTCAACAAGTATCATTTTAACAATTTATTTATACCTACACTGCCTTAACAAATCAACACATTTAAATTTGAATTATGCCTGCCAGATTTTTCGAGCAAAGTGTCGTTAAATATTTCAAAGACCTTTATAAATTAGTTTTGAAAACAATTAAGAGGGAAATAAATCTGTAACTTCTAAACCCTTAGTCCAATTTTAATGAAATTTCACATGCGCAAAGAGGAAGTGTTGTCGAGTTTAAGTTTTGAATTTGAACCTCATGACTCCACCACGGCGGGACCTATGAAATTTCATTCAAATTGGTCTAAGGGTTTAGAAGTTACAGATTTATTTCCATATTTTTTTTCTCATACCACTGTGCAACGTGCTTTGAACGTGATATTTTCGAGGGATCTTAATATTCTGAACATTTGCTGAAAAGTTTTTTAATTCTGCATTAGTGGTAAACTGTTAATTCCCAACCATAACTGTCTCAAGCCACCTTAAGTTTTTTTTAAATGTATCCAACATTTTGTTAAGAAGTTGCCCATTTTCTTTTCTTTTAATTTTTTATGTATTTTTTACTATTTGTTAAATTTTGATATTTGTGTGTGAATATTTTTAATTTAATTCAAATATATTGAAACTAAGATCCCTTAAGTCAATAAAAATTTAATGAAGATAAGTCGATTATGGGTACTCTAATTTTTTCTTTAAGTAGCTTAGGCAAATTATCATTGGACCTTAACAAAATTGTATAATATAGAAATGAAAAATTACAATACAAGCAATAAAATTATATTTAGAAAACAAAATAATGGAAATAAAGAAAATATGCCACAAAAATATGCAGTAATGAGTTAAATATGCAAAAATATGCTATAAAACGCAATATATGCAAAAATATGCAGTAAAGAGCAAAATATGCACTAATAAATCAATGCCAAAATTCTTATAATTGTCTGAAATAAATAACTAACTCATAAGTTTATACGATGCACAGAAAAAAATATGATATTGCATATTTTTGGTTGCCCTGCACATTATATTAAACATTTTGTCTGATTTGAAAACTAAACTGCAGATATATAATATAGACCTCTTTAAATAAATTTTTTTTGAGAATTTCAATGATTCTAAATAGTAGAGGACGATGAGTTTACTTAAAAACTTTTTCAGAATCAATTGCACATAATGGAACTATTAAAAATTACAATTAAATTCCGCATAATTCTAGAAGGTTAGGCTAACCCCCATTTTCTTCCAATTAACATTTTTATGTTTGAGAACTGTCACCATATTGTCACGATAAAAAATAATCAGAGATTGAGAAAATGGGGGTAAATATTGCAAATGATTCATTCAAAACTTAGTGATGATTTTACGTTAAGTTGAATTTGTATAAATTTGACTTCATATCAATTTATAATTTATTAATCATTTCGTTAGCTTAAGCTGGATTAACGAAAACTGAAACTGAAAAACGTTGGTGTTCGTCACCGTCTCGTTTCGGAATTGTTTTCGTTTCAGTTGAGTGCGTTGCGGCATAAAACAGAAACGAAATTATTTTTTAATTTTGGATGTCGCACATTAAATAGAATTTCATTATTTTTAACAAAATCTATTATTTTTTCCTCTTCCAATATAGAAAATTAATTTTTTTTTATTCATTTTGATTTTCTTTAAATTTGAAATAAAAAAATAATTAAAATAATTTCGTTCCTACAGTACCGAAAACAACCAACTTGAAGGTGTTTTCGTTGCGGCCCCGAATGACAGGTTTTCGTTACCGTTTCGTTCCCAATTTTCGTTGCCGATTTCTGAAACGAACTTTTTTTCGGTGCAAATGTATGGAATATCGTTTTCGGTGCCGATTACGGTGTATGCGGAAACGTAGCTTTAGTCTACAAGCCTTTTCAGAAATATTACAGGAGAGACAAATAACGTTCTAAAATCCATGATTTCAAATATTTTTTTAAATCTGTTAATGCAGTGTTATTGCTTGTTTATTATGATTTATAATGACAAATAATCACAGTTAAGAAGAAGTGCGTTTGAATCTTATATGTCCTTTTTTGGGACTTGGAACATTTTCTGTTTCATATCAGAAAGTCGAGGTGATAATAAATTTCGAAATGATCAAATATTTAATTAAATGATTAATAAAAAACTACAAACATTACTAGACTTTCGTTAATGTTTCATATCACAGCCAGAGAAAAAACAACTTAAAATCAATAAAAACCATATTGAGTCAATTGGGGGATTCAAACGGTCTGCTATTAGGTCGTATTGTCATAATGTTATAAAATATTTTTTTAGTTTAAATTAATTTTTTTTGGGTTTCAAACAAAAAAGTTATAACTAATAAGACTTTTAGAACTATGTTTATTGGTTTGTCATAAAATAACACTTTTTTTGTTTGCAGCACAACAAGAATTTGTTTAAACTAAAAAAATATTTTACGACATTATGACAATACGACCTAATAGCAGACCGTTTGAATCCCCCAGTTGATTCAATATGTTTTTTATTGATTTTAAGTTGTTTTTTCTCTGACTGTATACTTTATTGTATATTTTATGTTTTCTACGTATTAAAATGTATTGCTTTAAATTTTTAAAATAATTTCTTTCAATGTTGGTTAATCGAAAAACCGGTTTTCTAAAAAACCCATTTTTCAGTTTTTCGTCGGTTTTTTATAAACACTAGTCTACAAATTGATTAAAACTGCTATATCTAAGGCCCCTAATTTTGTAAATCACGTCACCAAAGTGATATTTATGTGCATAGCATTTTTAAAATTCGTTTTTGTTTTATGTACAAAATTTTCAAATTATGAAATTTTTGAAATGTGTGAACTTTTGTTTTTATATGCACATAAATATCACTTAATGTAGTGATTTACAAAATTTGGGCCTAAAAGTATACTAATTAAAAACAAGTGGAGTAGATAATCTAAGTATACTTTAAGATAAAGATTGAAAATATTTTTTGGTGAATAATTATTGGGTGCATTTTTTCTCGGCTTAAAAAATATTTTTCCTATTTTGACCCATTGCAGTTACGAATTTCTATGGCATTGGAATGGTATTTGAAATGTCTATCATTAGATATCCATATTTTCTATATTAATGACTTAGTAATCCAGATATACATCTAAAATAAGTAAAAAATCTAGGTAGTCGTAGTTTTTTGCCATCCGAATTTAAATAAGCGGCACTGCTTCTGATATATTGTTGTAACAATCATGTATGTAAGTTATTTGGGGGCTTCAGAACAATGATTTCAATAGACTGGCACACAGACGGACATTGCTATATCGACTCCGCTATCTATAACGATCCATAATATATGGGGTCGCAAATGAAAAATGCTTCATGGCAACATAAAGCTTTGGCAACACTGTCAGTATGTCAAAAAATGTGATGGTTTTTGCTTTTACACGATCCGTATGAAGTAACAGCTGTTAGTGTTGTTTTCATAAAAATGCATCTCTGAACTAAAACGAATTGTTTGTTTTTAAAAATTCAGGTGTATAATGTACGAAAATTTAAGAAATATTTCAGTGTTATGTGAAATAATTTCAATAAATTTTCGAAAACATATATTTGTAATTACATAAAATTGAAAAAAAAAATACTAATTCTATTAAATTTAAAAATAAATTTAAAGATTTTTGGTAATTATTCGAATTTTTTATTTTATATAATTTGAAAGTAAATTTTAATTAGGCTTAAGTTCATTTTTATTATAATTTATTTGTAATAATTCAAAAAATATCACTGAATACTAAAATTTTAGACAATTGGCAAATTGGAATGCATTTTCAGTGATATTCGTTGAATTATTAAAAATAAATTATAATAAAAATGAACTTAAGGCTAATTAAAATTTACTTTCAAATTATATAAAATAAATATAAATATATACTTGCAAAAGAAAATATTGAAAATTTAAACTAATTATTAAAATTAATTTAGAATTTAAATTATTATTAGTTTTTAAATAAATTGAAAACTAACCGAGCAATGTATATACAGAAATTAAAACGTCTACAAATCCTCAACGAAGTTTAAAAATATGCATAAAGATTTGCATTGCTTAGCTAAATGTTTTAAAAAAATCAGCAATTTTTCAATCCAATCAGCTAAATCTAGCAGAAATTATGCCAACATGACAGCACTGTTCAATTTACTTTGACATTGATCTGACTCTCTCCCTCTCTCTCTTGTAACGGCAGCTTTTTACACTAACCCAAGTGATAAATAAAATTAAAAAAAATATACCAAAAGCAAGATATTTTTGTAAAAAGAAAACGAAAGTAATCAAAAGAAGTGATAAATTTAAAAACATAAAAGAAATAAACATTGTTTAAAAAAAAATAACTAAATGTGTTGTGTTTTTGAATATTTAATCTTATTCGTACTAAATAAATAGTGCAAAAAATAAACAAAATGTGAATACAAAAAAGAAACTGAAAAATCATATTTTTGTGTTTAAATTCTGCTTTACGAAACTATTATTATATATTGTGCGTGTAATTTGTGCCGTTCAATGTTAAATGTAATCGATTAAATTTATTTTAAAACCAAAATTAACAAAAAAAAAAGACAAATATAGAACGTTTCGACGTTTTATGTGAAAATGGCGCAACCGCCGCCAGATCAAAACTTTTATCATCCACACCCGCATCCTCATGCACATCCTCATCCACAGTTGCAATTGCCACCACAGTTTCGGAATCCCTTTGATTTGGTACGTAGCACCAAACAAATAATATTAAACTTTAATAACTAGACGGAGCTTTATTTTCTATTTATTGATCGAATTTGCTCAATTATTGACAACATAAAAACATGTAGTGATAATTGTAAATAATGGAATTTTACGATATTAAATTTGTACTATTTTTTGCTGTGGATTTCTCTCACCCAGATTTATTTGAAACTGCCTTTATTTGGTTCGCTAAATGCATAGCTTTAAACTAATTAGATTAGAATTTTAAATGTAAATATAGTTTTTTTTCAGTAAAAAGTTGGAGTTAAAGAAATGTGTATCGGCCAACATTTTATCAATTAAAATGTTGTTACTACATGTGTTTGTTTGTTTATTTTATATAGTAACGCTTTAAGGTTTAAATAATTTCTATTGGTAAATATTGTCTCCAAATTTTATGTAATAGTAAATGTTTGCTTAAGTTGTTTTTTTCGAGACTGATTTTTAATATAAACAAATTTAAATAAATATAACTCAAGAAATTCAAGCCCTTCTAAATGCTACAGTTTCCATGGATACTAGGACACTTTTAAAGGAGTCAGTTCGAATCTTATATAACCTTCTACTTAGTATATTTAAACATTTATTTTTGTTTTGGTGAAATAACGTTTTTTTTGGGATAAATCGGTCTTGTATTGAAAAATTGCTTCCTATGTGAGCAAAATTTTTGGTGATAAAAATTTTTGTCTGTGAAAAAAAGTTGCTGTGAATCCTTTATTTTGAATTTCAAGTGGCTCTTCCCATACAAAATAAAAAAGTTATTATTGATTATATGGAGAATTACATCAGTGAGAGCCAGAAAACTTTGCCATAGTCTGGCTAAAAATAGGTGGGCATGGCACCTCCCATATAAACACTTATTTATAACTATAGAGAGTCTTCAAACTTCTGAATCACTTTTTTATCATTGGATGTAAATTCGCGGGATTAGATTAGTGGGCATGGTCCCACTCATGTTCAGTAGTTAGTTATTATTAAATAACTATAATTAAATCCTCAATACTTGACATGATTTATTTTGTTAGCATTATAAGTGAATGGATTAGAAATCGTAGCAATCAGAAAAGAAAATGGAAACAAAAATATTTTTATTTTCGATTATCAGTACAACTGTAATTGGGACAGTTTTCATAATTAGTTTAAATTACATTGATCCCAGAGTTCGATGTTAATCTAAAACTTAATGGGATCGACACTGTGGGCCCCTACCATGTAGAAGAAATATTTTTTTAAGAATATCTGGACAACAGTTATAGTCAGAGTCTTCAAACTATGTATGAATTACTTACCTATCACTGAAAAAAGTTTGTAAAATGTGGGATACATCGGTATCCAATAATATTTATATATAGTGATGATGGATAGCACTTTCAATTACGCCAAATCAATCAAAACTTCACATAAAACCAGTTCTAACATTATAATACTTTAAAAATCATAATGATTGTATTAATTCAAATTTTATATAAGAACTACTTAGCATAGGGTAACATAGAGACGAGACTTAATAGTTTTTGCAAAAAAATTAGGTTTATATTATTTTGCAAAAACTTTTATTTTGCAACAACAAAATACATGTTAGTCAATGAATTTTGTTTTTGTATAAGACATGATTTGATGTATTTTTGTTTGACAAAACGGAGTGTCTCACCTCTATGTTGCTATTTGTTACCCCTATCGTAACAAAAGTAAGAGAGCTATATTCGGCTGTGCCGAATCTTATATACCCTTCACCAAATTATACTTTAAAATAAAAATTTTGAATATTTTTAGGTAAACAAAATTTAAATTTTTTTTCCAGTTGTTTTTTCGAAATTGTTTTTTAAATTTTTTTTTAATTTTTTTTTTTAAATTTTATAATTTTTTTTTTAATTTTAAAAATTTTTTTTAGTTTTTAAATTTTATTTTTTTAATATTTAGTGAAAAAAAAAATTCGGGTTAAAAAATATTTGTTCCGATTTTGACCCATTGTAGGTCCAACTTACTATGGTCTTATATCGTCGTTGCACAGGTCTTTGAAATATCTATCATTAGATATCTTGTTTGTATATATTGTCTGTATTAATGTCTTAGTAATCAAGATATGGGTCAAAAATAGGTCAAAAATCGAGGTTGTACTGGTATTTTCCTTATATCTCAGCCATTTGTGGACCGATTTTCTCGATTTTAAATAGCAACCGAGCCGGAAGAATTTCGGAGATATTGATGTACCATTCGTGTATGTAAGTTATTTGGGGGCTTCAGAAAGTTGATTTCAACACACAGACGGACATGGCTATATCGACTCCGCTATCTATAACGATTCAGAACATATATACTTTGTGGGGTCGCAAATGAAAAATATAGAAATTACAAACGGAATGACAAACTTATATATACCCATGCAACTCATGGTGAAGGGTATAAACAAATATAAAAATATAATAAAATAAACTTTTGTCATTGAAAGCATTAAAAATGATTTGAATTGCAATTATATTTCTCAAGATATTTAGAAAAACTTTTTTCTTGTATAGTAGGAGACTCACCTTCTGTTCCGATCCCTCCAATTTTTGGTTAAACCTCATGCAGTGATAAGAAAATTAATAGGCTAAAGTTCTACAGATATTCGAAATTAACTATTTACCACTAATCCAATCCCGAATTTCAAAGTTTTATGAATATCGGAATTACAGTTCTCAAGATATTTAAAAATAACTATTTACTTTGTACGGTAGGTGACTCACCCCTGTTCCCATCCTTTTAATTTTTGGCTAAACTTCATGCCGTGATATGAAATTTATTCATATAAAGCTTGAAGAATTTCACAATTATAGTACTCGAGATATTTGAAAATTACTATTTACTTTGTATGATATGTACTACGTCCACTAATCCAATCCCAACCATTTTCAGACAAAGCAGGGCAAGGATTTCTATGCAAATGCATGTTTGTAGTCAGTAACTCAAAAACACTTCTGACAATTTATCTTTCCGAATCAAAGAATTTGCAAAAAATTGTATCGATTTATTGTTGCATATTTTTGCATATTTTGTTATAAATGCATATTTTGTATATTTTTCTTTTAAATGCATATATTTAGCATATTTTTCCATTTTATTGTATAATTTTTTTTGCCTATTTAATTTTTTCGTTATATCTTTGCCATTTACAGTCGGATCTTAAAGTATGATATATCAATATTTTTGTCTCGGGACATAGACCTCAAGTATCTCGATCTAGTATTTATCCACCAGATCTTTGTTCCTACCATCCTATTGTCAGAAAATTAATGCTTGCAAGAAATCATTACACTTTTGCTAACGAAGTAATTCGATAATATCTGCAGAACAGTCTGCATTTACCGTTGAATGTATACATATGATGTAACGAAATCGTGTCTTTTTGTCAAAGAAAATTCGACTAAATTTGGTATAATCTTTTCTATTGCTCCAAGGACGAAGTCTATTGACTTTGGTTAGAATCGGTCCAGTATTGTCCTATCTTAAAATAGTGAAATTTATATTTTTTTTATTAATAAATATATTTCAAATGAACTTGTTTATATTGCATATTTTTTAATTTTTAGTGCATATTTTCTCTTTTTATAGTGCATATTATAAGCGCATATTTTTAATTTTTTAGTGCATGAAAATCCTTGCCTTGGTGATAAGTAATTGATTCATACTAAGTTTAAATACTTTTGCGATTATAGTTCTCCAGATATTCGAAAATAACTATTTACTTTGTATGTGTGGTGCCACGCCCATTTATCCAATTCCACCCATTTTCATCCAAGTGCAACACAATGATACCGAAGTAAGTTCCGCGAAGTAATAACTATTAACTTAGAGGAACATATAGTAACAATTTAAAGAGGATCGGTCCACCGGTTTAGGCTCCTATAAGTCACAAACAAATAACCAAACAAACAATATAAATATAGATGGTGTGAAATCAATCAGTTTAAATTTTGTATAACTCTTTAACTGCTTAACTAATTTTTACAATCTCACAGTACGCAGGTTTCAATATAATTTCATAAATATACTTTCTTTTTAACACTGGATATTGAATCCAAAAAATGTCCTTGATCATCTTTCATTTTCTAAAGAAATTCCTTAACCTTACAATTCACTATGTGTCCAAAATCTTGTTTTCAACATCGCTACATATAATTTCTATATCTGACTTCTTGATCTATAAATCAAAAATGTTTTAAATGTTTTTAGAAAAAATATAATTAATTGCTTCGGTGCAAGTAGTTTCAAACAATTTTAGTTTTCTTAAGCTGCTATACGTGTGGGATAAGACCGGTCATCTATATATATTAGAGTGACAATCAGTTGTATGGAAAAAATTTTTTGTTAAAATTTTGAAGAGTGCCGGGTGGAATATTGTGACACTATGCCTAAAAGTTAAGTGCTGAAAATTTGAGCCAAATCGGTCAACGATTTCTGGACGCGCATCGAGGTCAAAGTTCAGATATATGCAAAATTATACTATTTATATGGAATAAATAGGTGAAACTCGTTAAATTTCTGCATTGTTTTCTAGAAATGTATAGATTTATTTATATTAATGAATATTACATTAAAAAAAATTTTTTGGAAGTTAACCCTGCATCTCCTTTGGGTCAAAATGACCCAAAAACTGTATTATTGCCAAAATTGAGGAAAAATGCAAATTTTTCAGATATTTTAAAAATTTTGCTACTAAATAAATACTTTTGCAATTGAATGCAAAATAATCGAAATGTGTACGTAATTATCGTTGTAATGAGATATAAATGACAAAATTTGGTTAAAAAATGTTAAAGTTATTACAAATTCGCCAGACCATTAACGTGTTTCAGGCCACTTGAACAAAAAATTTAGGAAAAAAAATTAACATATTTCGAGAAAAATTAAAATAAAAGCTAATTTTTATTTAAAATATGTCCGTATTTACTTGTGTATGAGTTTTTGTCTTCGTAGGATACCGTTAACCTATTCGCAGGTATGGCCAAAAAAAATTATTTTTTTTAACGGCTGTTTCAAATCTCCATTTTCAAATTTTTAAAAATTTTGTTAAAGAAATTTCAGAATTTTTTGATCATCACATTGGGATTTATTGAGATCAAAATAGGGAATAAAAATATGAAAAAATTATGTCAATACCTCTTCCAGTTTTTCCGTACCTGCGATTTAAATTTTGCGATTTTCAAGAAAAACTATTTTTTTGTCCATATTTAGGCGAATGAGCCCAATTTCCTTAATGTTATAAATTTTAATTAAAACCTATTCATAATATTATAGTCCCTGTAATTTTAAATATGGTCTGAAAGTTTTACTAAAATCGGAAAACGATAACCTTAAATCGTGAAGGTCAAAGGTCAAATTTTTCAATATTTTGAATTTCTAAAGAAAAGATGGCGAAATGTTATATATTTTTGGGCCGATTTTAATGAGACTTGAGGAAAGTATAACTTAAAGTCCAGAATTTAAAATAACGGCACAAAAATGGAATTTAACTCTTAGCAGCACTTGGGGTCCAAATTACCCTCAACATTTAAAATCACAAAAAACACAGCCATTTTGACCCCAAGTGCTCTTAAAGGACTAAATCCATTTTTGCACTGTTGTTGTAAATGTTAGACCCCAATGTATATTTTGCTCAAGTTTCATTAAAATCGGCCCAAAAATATATAACATTTCGCTATCTTTTCTTTAGAAATTCCAAATATTGAAAAATTTGACCTTTGACCTTCACGATTTAAGGTTATCGTTTTCCGATTTTAGTAAAACTTTCAGACCATATTTAAAATTACAAGGACTATAATATTATGAATAGGTTTTAGTTAAAGTTTATAACATTAAGGAAATTGGGCTCATTCGCCTAAATACGGACAAAAAATTTGTTTTTCTTGAAAATCGCAAAATTTAAATCGCAGGTACGGAAAAACTGTAAGAGGTATTGACATAATTTTTTCATATTTTTATTCCCTATTTTGATCTCAATAAATCCCAATGTGATGATCAAAAAATTCTGAAATTTCTTTAACAAAATTTTTAAAAATTTGAAAATGGAGATTCGAAACGGCCGTTAAAAAAAATATTTTTTTTTGGCCATACCAGCGAATAGGTTAACGATATCCTACGAAGACAAAAACTCGTACACAAGTAAATACGGATATATTTTAAATAAAAATTAGCCTTTATTTTAAATTTTCTCGAAATATGTTAATTTTTTTTCTAAATTTTATGTTCAAGTGGCCTGAAACACGTTAATGGTCTGGCGAATTTGTAATAACTTTAAAATTTTTTAACCAAATTTTGTCATTTATATCTCATTACAACGATAATTACGTACACATTTCGATTATTTTGCATTCAATTGCAAAAGTATTTATTTAGTAGCAAAATTTTTAAAATATCTGAAAAATTTGCATTTTTCCCGAATTTTGGCGATAATACAGTTTTTGGGTCATTTTGACCCAAAGGAGATGCAGGGTTAACTTCCAAAAAATTTTTTTTAATGTAATATTCATTAATATAAATAAATCTATACATTTCTAGAAAACAATGCAGAAATTTAACGAGTTTCACCTATTTATTCCATATAAATAGTATAATTTTGCATATATCTGAACTTTGACCTCGATGCGCGTCCAGAAATCGTTGCCCGATTTGGCTCAAATTTTCAGCACTTAACATTTAGGCCTAGTGTCACAATATTCCACCCGGCACTCTTTGAAATCTAAGAAAAAAAAATCGGCTGTCACTCTAATATATATGTATCGATTTGACTGAATAATTTTTTCGCAAATAAAACAAAAATGGTCTGGGTTTATTTTACACTTTCTAGAAGACATTTTAAAATAGTTTTCACTTTAGAGTTTTGTATTTATAGCGATTTATTTACGTTTATCTACAGGAAAGATGTACTTTTAAACAGTATTTATTGTTTTCAATTAATTTTTTTTGGAATTTGTCAAAATAATATAACTCTGAAAGTATTTAGTTGCTTCGCCAGAGTGTTGAGCACCCAAAAACGATATAAATACTTAATTACCACAATTCGGTACACTACAGTGTAAATTTTGACTGTACCTATACAGTCAAAATTTTGACGTATAGGTGGAAAACAAAAAATGGTCAATTAACTAGCGTCCCTAGCTCTCCTCAAAAATATAAGTTTCATTCCATGAGCAAACAAAAATGTTTGATTTGTAAACTAGTGTTATGGACCGATTGTAACAAAATTTTATAGTGCGTTTTCGGATATACAAAATTTATTTAAGCTGAATTTGGTTTGGATGTCTAAGAAATTTCTGAGAGTTTAACTATTTTCAGATAGGGCAGTTGTATGGGGGCTGGGAGAAATAACGGACCGATTCTAATCAAATTCAATAGGCTTCGTCCATGGGGTAATAAAACGGTGTGTGCAAATTTTGTCGAATTATCTTTGAAATTGCGACCTGTAGTTTGATTACAAGGTTTACATTAACGGACGGACATCGCTTAATCGACTCAGAAAGTGATTCTGAGCAGATTGGTATACTTTAAAGGTACAATATTTTTGCACGTTACAAACATCAACACTTACTCAATATACCCTCCCCACTATGGTGTTGTAGGGTATAAAAATGAATGTATGCCTGTTTATTAATTACACTCTGCTACAAAATAACAGTTTTTGTCAGAACTTGAAGAGCGACCTAATGGAGGTTGAGGCCTAGGTGAGGACATACTAAAACCGTTTTCAAAGATTTTGCAACACCCTCAAAATTTTGAGTTAACTATTTTGAAAAAACAATTTTAGGGCAGGTCGTAGTACTTTAGTACCTCTAACTCACACACTTTAACACAGATTTCGAAATTGCTAACAACTATGGATAGGCAAAGAATTGAGCTTTCATAAAGTGTATGCATAAAGTGTATATTTCAAAAACTTGTGTAAGTTTTTATAAAAAGTTTCGCACAGTATTTTAAAGACAATTTTACATACGCAAAAATGAGACATTAATTGTTAAAATCGTTATAAGATTGTACAAATGTTTTTTTTTAATAGTTTTTTGTTTTTTTATTTATATGCGATGGGGGAGAAAACACTAAAAGATACAATTTTCATCCGATTTACATAATTAGAACCATATTTTGTTAAGAACTAATTTTTCTTTATACATTGGTATAAATTTTTATAAGCTTTCATATCAGAATAAGCAATGAAAAGCGACTAAATTCAAAAAAGTTGATAAACTTTGATTTTCTTTTAGATATTCTTAACAAAAATAATACTTATAACTTACAAAAATATCAAAAACTGCACGCCATTATAAAACGTAATTAGTTTCCTTTCCAAACCAGTTAAAAAATTTAAAGTCGGACAAAAACTGACTAAGCTACATTTCGATAAGTCGATGAACATCACTGAAAACGGTTTTTTTAGAATGACACAATTTGTAATGTACCAGCAAGACCCATCGTAGCACCGTGATATTTATTTGTGTGTTTGTGCTTTATAGGATGCTAAAACACTTCATCTATATCTGGAAGGAACAATAGGCTACTTTTTATTTCGAAATTTCAAGTGGACATGACACCTCTCATACAAAGTAAATAGTTATTATTGAATATCTGGTGAACTATAATTGTGAAAGCCACAAAACTTCGCTGGATTTACTTCGGTACTATTGTGCGCAGCTTGACTGAAAATACAAAGTAAATAGTTATTTACGAATATCTGCAGAACAATAATAGTACAGTCTTCATATATTATACGAATCAATTATCAGTGCATGAAGTCTAATAAAAAATGGGACGGATCAGAACTGGGGGTGTGGCACCTTCAATACAAAGTAAATAGTTATTTGAAAATATCTTGAGAACTATAATAGTGGAAGTCGTGAAGTTTTGCCCGAATGGCACCCTTTATATTTTACATTGGTTAATAAAAATAAAAAGTAATTAGTTAATTTCGAATATCTGAAGAACTATAATTTTAAAAGTATTTAAACTTTTTACGAATCAATTTCTTATTACTGTACGGAGATTTTCTGAAAATAGGCTGAATTGGATTAGTGGGCGTGGTACCTCCCATACAAAGTAAATAGTTAATTTGGAATATCTGGAGAACTATAAATTTAAAAATTTGTATGAATCAATTTCTTATAACAAACTTTGTCTGACATTTTTTTTTTATAATTTTACGTAATTTGGCTGATTATTATGGGTGGAACCTCACATATAAAATAAATATCTGGTGAACAGTATTTGAGAAATCCGTAAAGCTTTGAAAGATTTATTATGTTACAAAAATGTGCCAAATTTAGCGAAGAATGGTCCTACAGTGAGTGTGAACAAAGAAAATTGTAAATTCGAGATTCTTTAAGTTTTATTTGAATATTTTTACGATGTTTGGCTGAAAAAAAATTGATATGTATTATATGCCCAGATTTTTGAAAATCGCAGGATATTGTTTGTTTACTATCAATGGCTAAAACATTTATTTGCTTTCCGGTACTAATTAATTAAATTGTTTATAAAATCCTATCACAATGTTTTTATTTTACCATAGTTGGGGCAGCGAAGCATAACGGTTTACACTATACGGTTTATTAGAAACGAAATTAATTAATTGGAAGTGGACTGTGTATGTCTTCTAGAATCACCTAATAATCGGTCCTCGCATAATATGTGTCTAACATGACCTCGATAATAAGATTTGAAATAAAATTATAAACAAAAAACTTACTTCTTCTGTATATGTGTGTAAATACACTGCGAGTCAATATGACAATCGTACCTATAGAATGGAAGTGCGAAATCTCTTTCCTTTATGATTCCACTTTAATAATTATAGATATTAAAATTAATTATAATTGCTTGACTTTGTAAAATTATTTAATAGTTTTTATAAAAAGTGACCAATTGATTGCTCTGACAATAATGCGTATCTGTGATTACTTAGTTTGCACAACTAAAACATAAATGATAAATCAATATACTGGGTTCGGCTGCTATTTAAAAACGGCATACAAACGGCTGAGATATAAGCATAAGACAACCACTATCTCGATATTTATACCCTTCACCATGAGTGGTAAGTTTGACATTTCAATTGTAATTTTTCATTTGCGAAAGTATATATATTCCGGATATTTATAGATAGTGTCCGCCTGTATGCCGAAATCAACTTTTCGCCCCCAAATAACTTATATACATGATTGATACATCAATATATCCGCAATAGTTCCACTTAGGCTATTTAAATTCCGAAAAATCGGTCAAATGACTGAGATACTTATTATGACAACCACGCACAATGGGGGAACTGAAAAAAAATGGAAATAAATCTAACTTCTAAACGCATAGACCGATTTTAACAAAAAATTCCATGGCTATAGAGGAGGTGTTGATAAATTTAAGTTTTGAATTTGGGCCTATAACACAAAGGGGACGGTGAGCCACAATGCCCCAAAGTGGGCACCTCGGCTATATCAAAAATTAAAAATGATGCCAAATTTTAAAAAAATTAATTTGTGAGGAGCGGTTTTAAATGGGTAAAAATAGATAAAAAGAAAAAAAACGTATTGTAGAATGATAATTTTTATTCATATAGGTTTGGGTTATATTTGATTTACATTTGATTTTAAAATATGTACGATGAATCTTATGGTCACAGAATAAAATATATATAGAAGCGCTACTGAGAGACAAACAACCAGTGTTGCCAATTAGCCTTTAGCCATTTTTTTAGCCTTTTTTATATTCATTTAGCCATTTTTATGACTAAATCAAAACTTACATATGTATATATTTACTCTAATGATCTGAAATGTTTGCTGTTGAAAATTAGTAAAATCAGTTCGAAAAAATTGGCAGGAATATTATGACAAAAATTAACTAAAAATGTTGAACCAGTAAGCAATTTAAGCACATACAAATTGTTGGACCTTCCATACATTAAAAAAATGCCATAACTAATATAGAGAAAATGGACGGTATTTGAATAAAAATTGTTAATAAATATGTTAATGTTTTACGCGCGGGTCCGGGCGTTTATAAAATCATATATAGGGTTAAAGAGAATACTTTTAACTTTATCTGGGCGATGTATTGACGTAAATCTAGTACTTTAACAAATATTTTATAACACATGCCATGTAGTATACCGTTTTCAAAGACTACAATCCAACCAATTTAGAAAGAAAAATTCAGTTCATTATCGATAATAATTTAGCTATGATCATTTTTATCTGATCAAATATAGAAAATTAACTTTTTCCAAATTTAATTTAAATATTTATGTTTACATATGTTGGCTACCTTCGTTTTGATATGTTTACTAACTAATGGCAAAATTTATGTTTTTGCCAATGAAAATCGATTCTGTCCGGCGACGTATATAATTTTTAGAATATGATATACGTGTGGCCCCATATTACGTAATTTTAAAGTTAAGGATCAACATACAGGAATAAATAATCTTATTTTATTGCATTTGAACGTGTATTATATTCATATATTTTTGTTTGTCTATTCGGCATAGCCAAATGTAACATTCTAAGTTGTTTTTTGTGTCAAATGTATGTATTTTTTCAATTAAAAACGTTAGCCCTTTTTAGCCTTTTTTTTCCAAGTATTTAGCCCTTTTTGTTCAACATGAATTGGCAACACTGCAAACAACCTAAATCTGTTGTCAAACTCTTAAGTCTTGCAACAACAGAATACATGTAAATCAAAGCACATATTCTGAGTTTTTATATAAAAAATCGTGTTCACAGATCGAGCTCATTTTCTTAATAAAACGCTTATTGGCCAAGTTATTAGCGAATTTAGATATTTTGATTTTGTATATAAAAAATCGATTTTTGTTCAGAATTATGAGTGATCACAGATCGAGTTCCCTTTCTTGATTAAACGCTTATTGGCCAAGTTTATATAAAAAATCAATTTTTGGTCAGAAATATGAGTGATCACAGATAACTTGGCCAATAAGCGTTCCTTTTCTTGATTAAACGGTTATTGGCCAAGTTATTAGCGAATTTAGATATTTTGAGTTTTTATATAAAAAATCGATTTTTGTTCAGAAATATGAGTGATCACAGATCGAGCACCTTTTCTTGATTGAACGCTTATTGGCCAAGTTATTATTGAATTTATATATTTTGAGTTTTTATATAAAAAAATTATTTTTGTTCAAAAATATGAGTGATCATAGATCGAGCTCTTTTTCTTGGTTAAACGTTTATTGGCCAAGTTATGAGCGAATTTAGATAATTTGCATTTTTATATAAAAAATCGATTTTTGTGCAGAAATATGATGTATTTTGCAGATGTATTTAATAAGTGGACGTGGACAAATTTTATTTCTGTAAAAACTTTTGCGGACTATTGCGACCATTAAAAAAAATATGCCAAATTGGTCCAGGTGTCCTGCGATCTTTTCAAAGACCTTTCCAATACGTATATAACCCCGTAAAAATTCGAAACAACGATTGGTCCAAATCAGTTAATATTATTTAACTCGAATTTTTCTTCATCATAATTTTACTTTTTAATAAAACAAAATTTATCACTCATAATTTTAAAGTATTCTTTGGTTTTAATTTTATTTCACTTTCTTCTTAACAAATGAATTCAAAATTTATATAATACGATGTCTTTATTATATATTTTGTCATTTGTTTGAGATCAAGAAAATTATCTATTAATCGCCATAGAACATATTTTTCATAATATTGTAGATACAAATTATCTGTATAAAGATTAACGAATTTAAATTTACTTTATTGTATTTTCATGTTTGTGTTTATTAAAGCTTTTTGACGAACGTACTGGTGCAATCAACTATAATTATATACGCCCATATATTCCAAATCAATTACAAAAGCCAGGTGAGATTGAATATAATTTCATTATAATTAAACATAATGTATTTCGTTACAGATGATTTATCCGACTCACTGGTTATGCGTCGACCACGACGAACGAGAACAACATTTACTAGTGCTCAAATTGCAGAACTGGAACAGCATTTTTTACAAGGTAGATATTTGACGTCATCGCGACTTGCAGAACTCTCAGCTAAACTTGCTCTTGGCACGGCTCAAGTGAAAATTTGGTTTAAGAATCGTAGAAGACGTCATAAAATTCAAGCGGATCAACAGAAAGACTATTCGTGCGACAGTATGCCATTGTCACCCGCTGCATCGAATTCTTCGAAATCTGAGACGAATGGAAGTGCCAGCAGTTGCGGCAGTAGCAGCAGTAGTGGCTCATCAACATCATCTAGCGGACCACCTAGCTTGCAGTCTTTGAGTCTGAATGGTAGTGGTGGATCAACGCCAAATCCATTAACACCCTCTCCAACCCCGACTACACCGACCGCAAATCTCATGGAACATTACGGAGAGGCTGCCTTCAATCCGTACTACTACAATAATCATCATGCTTCGCATCCACCACACCATCATCAAGCCCATCACCATACACATGCCTCATTGACACATCCGTATGCTGCAGCCGGAACACAGTATTATCCTCCTCCAACTGGTAGTTTGCAACATCACCAGCATCAACATCAGCAACAATATCATGCTCATCATCCTCATCAATTTCAGATGCAACACAAACCGCAGGCGTCATCGATCAAAGAAGATCCGGAATACTCCTATGACAATCCGTACTACATGAGAATGCCAACATCTTTGCCTGAAACTACGGCCACAACAACCGTGCAGCCATCAACAGCAATGTCACCAAACTCTGATGTCTATGAACCTCTAACACCAAAAAATGACGAATGTAATGGCGTAGGCGGTGGAAATGGCGATGCGCCTGAGGATTTGAATGAAACTAAAACAACAATACGGGTGAGTTATAAATGTATTTACTTAGTTCTAACCTAAAAAACCACACACAGTGGCTTAGAAAATAACACTGTCCAACAAATTGAGACTTTTTGATTGGAACAGAATAGCGACCCTATAATTCTGAAAGTGCATGTTGAGTAGATAATTTTTGTAGAATAAAATTATAGTCTACCTGGTCGGAATTTCTTTTTACAGTGGGTCAAAGTTTTAATTTTTTGATCGAAGGGAGCAGTATACTAACTGAAAAAAATGTTGTAAGTTAATGTCTAAGAGAATTCTTATTGTCAGAGTTATATTGTGGAATTTTATGGGGATCATTTTTGTGGAAGATCTTAACCCTCTAGCTCCTCTCCTTAGGGGTCAATTTGACCCTTTTTTTCGAGAAAATGAAAAAAAAACTCCTTTCAAAAAGGACATTTAAGGATTAAAATATTCGACGAACATTTTTTCCGGAAAATTTCAGTGGGGGTCACCAAAGATGTGGATAAAGCACTTTACGCTTAATTAGCAAAATTGCACGCCACCTTGGGTTTCACATTTTTAAAAAAAATCGCTAAAAATCTATTTATAATCCGAATGAGCCGATATTTAAAATATAAATAGCCCTAGAGAAGATCTACAAAAATATATATACGTATGTAGATTATCACTTTTAGGTCAAGAGTGATTTAGATTTATTTATTTACTTTTTTTTAAATTTTGTTCGATCTTTTTTAGTTTTTTAGATACTTCTACAGAAGTCATGATGAGGTAACCCAAGTCTTGCGGCATGAGTCCCGAAATGTAGTTCATTATTAATTCGGGTTTTAAATTGAGTAACTAATTCATTAGTAAATGAATTATTCACTTTTTCTAAATTATTTATAACAAATTGTATTATAACCTCAAGCTCTATCAATTGCTTAATCAAGTGGTCTTAGGGAGTTACACAAATATGTAAAAGTTTGATATCATTGTCAACGTAATCATTATAAATGTCATCCTCAATATCATTTTCGATGACCGTTTCAAAATCACATTCGCCATCACTTTCACTACCACTTTAATCTAAGTTAATATTTTGATTGTTAATTGCTATTCTGCTAGTATTTCGCCAGCATATATTCATGTTTAGACGCTAAAATTCCAGTTTCGAAATCAATTCTAAAATCATTTAGCCTTTTTTTACTAAATAACAAATATTTCTGTGGAGTTTTGACAAAACATCTTAAGTCGAGATAAGAAAATATCTTAGTTTTTTTTTATAATAAAACTAACTTTTCAAAACGCTCCGTTTACACTAATCTGCTTCTTCTTACGAATATTAGTGTCTGAGATATAGTAAAAAAAACAAATCAACTTATTTGGAGTTGTTGTTGCTTTGTTTTTGACAAAACAACTTAATTCGCAAAAACTGTTGAATTTATCGGTAATTATTTTATTATTTATCCTTTGTATAATCCTTTGAGACAAATAATAAAGTTCTTTGAGGACAAATAATAAAATATTGATCGATAAATTCAACATTTTTTGTACTCTCCTGAAAAATTTGAAAATTCCACTTAAGTTGTTTTGTCAAAAGTTCACAGATTTTATTCCATACCTTTTATTTTCATTGGATCAAGTCTTAAAATAAACTTTTGAAAGACTTGTTTTTAGAATTGTAACTTTTTGCAGTAATATTTTTATATTTATAGAATATAAAAAGACTCTTTAGTTATTTGTCTAATTTCAGAAACATCATAATTATTGTAAGTTTATTCCTTATTTAAATTTGGAATTATGAAAAATTTTAAGAAATTTAATAAATTTAAATATATATGCACATTTATTTGTTTTATTCGATTATTCTACATGGTAATTTTTATATTGTTCGAATAATTATTCGCAAGAAATTATTCGATTAAGCGAACTATCATTACTCTGAATATTACTGAATACCCTACTACATACTTATGGTCATGATAAAAATATAGAAGGTAGTTTCAATCAAAATTTTTTTTTAAAAAATAAGGTTTTTTGAAGTTTCCTTTTTTTGTGAGCATTATAAAAAGCGTTGCCACATTCCAAAAAATGATTATGATTTTCGAGAATTTTTTTTACAAAATATGTGTAATTTAATTTATTATTTAAATAAAAATGTATTATGTTGTGTTGGCACGTTGACTATTTTTATATGTATGCATTTTCTTCATTTTTTTATTACTATGTAAATATTTTATATCTTTTAAATGGAGGTTTAATTATAAGAGACAAGTAGCACACGGAAGAATGTATTTTCAAGATCTAGCCGAGCACTCTCAGAAAATATAAAAAGTCTTTGAAATCGGATGGAAAACAAAAAAATGGCACGCGTTTAACAAATTTACATGTCGAAGGTGCCCTACTTTGGGTCCCATAGCGCCGCCATTGAAGTATTTGTGGGGTTCATTTTCAAATCTTAAACTCGAATATTCCTTGGGTACGCCGTTTAGAAATACGAGATTTATTTTCAAATAATTTCGATTCTACTCCAGCGTACATAGTTAATGGATTATGATCGGTAATAATCGGTGATATATATCCCAAAATATGTTTACATAATAAATAGTATTTTGAAGTTACCTTGTGTTCATTGGGGCAGCATTCATATCCAATCTCACACGCTTTGTTTTAACTGAAATATTACTTTTAACTAAATGGTCGGAGCACACCATTGGCTGTTTTGGCAAATCTTCTTCGCAAGCTTTACATATATCCATAAACTGTTGTTGTTGTTGGGTAAATATTTTTTCTATTTTTTTAATAATTTTCAAATTAATGAAAATTATGTATTCCCAAAGGGAAAATTTGAAATTGATATGGCATTACTATTTTAACGAAAACGTCAAAATCCTTAAGCATGTCAGACGTAGAATTTTAAAAAATAAAGAGAGAATGAAACTACATTCTATTTTTCTACTATGCTTATGGTCTAAAATTATTTTTACAAAATATCAGTTATATTTCTGATAAACTTTCAAATCAAATACAATAATACAAATAAGGCAAACAAAAATGTCAAGAAAATAGAAATAAAGTTTGCAGCTAAATATCAATCAACTATTTGTAATACTATCGTGTAAACAATAAAGGTTTTTTCGTAACGATTTCAATAATATTATAAATTTGAAAATTGTTAATACTCAATATTGCCATCTATAAATATCTTTATTTGTTATTAAAAATATATATAAAATTAATCTTATATATAAATAGGCCACACGTTTTTTTGTGGTACACTTTTAAGTATGTTATTGTCCACCAATATTGATAAAACATATATGTTTTAAAAGGCTCTTTTCTGTAGATATGCACAATATATAACTTGTTTTTAAAACTCTTTCCATAGAAGTGGTAAAAAGCATTTTAAAAGTGTTCGAGTTTCGGCCAACATGCGATCCTAGTATATATTAATAGCACATGCTGCCAATGCTATCGGCTGTTAATTTTTATACCCTACACCACCATAGTGTGGAGGGTATTATGCGTTTGTGCAGATGTGTGTAACGGCCAAAAATATTGGTCTAACACCCACCTTAAAGTATACCGATCGACTTAGAATCACTTTCTGAGTCGATTAAACGATGTCCGTCCGTCTTGTTGGCTGGCTGTCCATGTAAACCATGCGCAGAGTACAGGTCGCAATTTTGAAGATATTTCGATAAAATTTGGTACATATAATTTTTTCGGCCGAAGGACGAAGCCTATTCAAAATGGATGAAATCGGTCCATTATTTCACCTAGCCCCCATACAAATATCCTCTCGAAATTGGACTTTATCGGTCATAAATGTTTAATTTCGCTCCAAATAAGTTTTATATATACAAAATTCATATCAGCAAATTTTGTTACGATCGGTCCATAATTAGTCATAGCTCCCATATAGAACCGCTTCCGAAAATCATTTTAACGTGCTTAAATCACTTAAAAATGTTGGTATATACACAAAATTCAACATAAATAACTTTCATATAGACATAAATCACACGACCTAATTTTATGGTGATCGGTCCATAATTGGTCCATATAAGGCCCACTTCCGAAAATCACTCACGAATATAAATTATTGATATTTTAAAAGAAAAATATTTTTACTCATTTACTTGGTGTAGGGCATTATATGGTCGGGCTTGACCGACCATACTTTCTTACTTGTTTAAAATTTCGTTTAACAAACATTTTTAAAATGTTAAATTGCGATTTGAGATATGCATAAAATTTCATGATTACACAATTTCAAAATTACACATTTTTGGTACAATGTACCAAAAAACGTTAAATATTTAAAGAGAAGGCATTTGAAGCTCTACAAGTATGAATTTGGTTTTATTGAAAACCTTATGGCTAGTGGATTAGTATTTTTAACAAAAAAATGTAAGAACTATTTAAAAGATATCATGATAAAGTTTTTGATAGTATCTTCACTTAATTATCTTAAAATGGGGAAAATATCGGCAGCTGAACTTTTCTAACATATTTTAAACTTTTTACGAATTTTTTCTAAATAGTTTTTTAAAAGGTATTGTATAATGTGGCTGAATGTTGTCATGATGGAATATTACAGTTTCATGTCGGTGCAAAAATAATTTTCTTTTATAGCGTTGAAGCATCATTTCGGACATGCAAAATCGTTTTTCAAGGACTCTCGGTTTCAATTCGTACCCAATTTCCCCGCTTATGGATGAATACTGTTTGTCGCAAACGTTTTTAAATTGTTGCTTGAGTAGCGCTCAATGCTTTTGCAAGCTCTTGTTGAGTTTTACAACAATTTTCATGAAGTAATGCCTCCAATTCTTGGTCTTCAAACTGCTTTGGCTGGCCTGGGCGATCTTTGTCTTCCGTGTCAATGTCACCACTTCTGAAGTAAAGAAGTAAAGTATTTGTGTACTCTGTATTATAGAGTCGATAATGTTCAATAATTAAGTGACAATACATAACAGCTATGTAAAACAAATAAATGCACTTATATATAACCTATTTGTATTAAATATTATTGGAATACTAACATTTTTTAGAGATTTATTCTAGTTAAAGTGATTTTCGGAAGTGGGTCTTATGAACCGATGGTCACAAAATGTGGTGGTGCAAGTTCCGCTTATATAAAACATATTTGTGCTGAATTTGGTTTGGATATATACACTAGGGTGACCAGATCTCATATGGGGGGAAACAAATGTCGGAATCTAGTTCGTCTGGACCCCACAAAACGATTACCCTTTCCAGATATTGAGATAGCCGAAATTTGAGCTAAATTAAACGAAGTTAACCCGTGCCGCTCTAAATTTTGAGGTGCATTTAAAGGGTGAAAAAAAGCAATTTTTTTAGTATTTGTAAAAATTTTGACATTATGTCATTACTTTTGCAATTTATTTTAAGAGAATAGACATGTACACGCAATTGTCGTTCTAATGCGATATAAAAGACTAAAATTGGTTAAAAAATGTTAACGTTATTAAAAATTCCCCAGGCCATTAATGTGTCTCAGGGAATTAGAACATAAAAGGAAATTAACATATTTCAAGAAATATTAAAATAAAAGCTCATTTTTGCTTAACATATATCCATATTTACTTGTATATGACTTTTTGTCTTCGTAGAATATCGTTAACCTATTCGCAGGTATGACCAAAAAAAATTTTTTTTTAGTCGCAGTTTCAAATATCCATTTTAAAATTTTTTTAAAATTTTGTTAAACAAATATCAGAATTTTTTTGATCTTCACATTTGGATTTATTGATAATATAATAGGGAAAAAATGTGAAAAATGTATGACAATACATTTCAATTTAATTTTTTCTATTTTCGAGAAAAACTAATTTTTTGAACACATTTTGGCGAATAAGCCCAATTTCCTTACTGTTATGCATTTTAAGTAAAACCTGTTAAGAATATTATAGTACAGGTAATTTTAAATTCAGTCGGAAAGTTTTACTAAAATCGAAAACGTTATCCCTTAAATCCCTTAAGGATTGGTATACGTTAAGGTGGGTGTTGGGACAAAGGCTGCAAGCATGCTACATATAAACAATTACCATAAAACAATTTATAAAAAACAAATGATATTTTTGATTTGATTTTAGGAAAATTGAATGACTCATCAGGATCTAAAATCTTATTATTCACTGTTAGGTCAGCTATTTTCATATAAATGTATTGTTTTTGGAAGCCTTAATAATAAAAGGTTTGTTTTTCTACTGAAAATAATTTAAAATGAAAAAAAAAACGAAACCCGATAAATAACACTATCCAACAAATTGAGACTTTTTGATGGGAACAGAATAGCGACCCTATAATTCTGAAAGGGAATGTTGAGTAGATCATTTTTGTAGAATACACTTATAGTCCAGCTGGTCTGAATTTTTTTTACAGTGGGTAAAATTTTTAATTTTGTGATCGAAGGTAGCATTATACTAACTGAAAATAATGTTGTAAGTTAATAACTGAGAGAATTCTTATTGTCAGAGTTATATTGTGGAATTTTAATAATAATAATTACAACAAAAATATTGTCAACATATATATCTCTTGAACTAAAAGAAGATAACCCACACATTTTTTGTAAATATTTTCAAGTAAGTACTACCTAAATATAAAATGTCTTTATATTTGGATAAGAACAGAATTTGTGAGCAACTTTGGGGGCCGCCCACTAGACCCCATTCCAACCATGACACCTGTAAATACAAATCAGCCCACAAATTTTAACTAATACAATTGATTAATAGATTGTGAATACATTTCTAAATTTATTATTATTTGAGACTTTGGCGAAATTTTTAAATTTGCATAGCTATTAATCTGGCTATTTTTGTGTTGATTTCAGGAGCTGGTAACCAATAATGCCAATGGTAATGACGACGCTTGTAGCAATGGTAATCCAATTGGCAGTGAGGGTTCTGGTACCCCAGCAATTAACATTATGGAAGATTGTACTGGCGCATTCGCGAAATTTCAAAAGATGTCACCCGATACCACCGATCCCAACTATCAGTGCACGATGGATACGCTTATGCACGCGTATAACAATCATCGTAACACGTCAGCAAATACTCAGCAATTTGCCACCTATTGTTTCAACTGATCGACTGATAGATAGTTAGATAGATATAGATATTATGTATGGATGTAGTGTTGTTGTTGTTGTTGTTTTTTAACTAAATTAATCTAATGTACTGTACTAACCAAATATGTTGTTCCTTGATTGTATAAAGTCAATATTATAAATTGTTATATAGAATTCATTGTTTTCCCCCATCATTTTATTAAAGTTATTATTATTTTTTATTAATTATTTACTATAATTTAAAATTTAAGTTCTTTACGCCAGTCTTTCTCACTCTCATCTCACTCTCACTCTCACTCTCTCTTTCTAAAAAAAACTATCTTCGAAGAAAAACACATTTCATTTAATGGAGAAAAGTAAAGCATATTTAAAATAATTTCATCAATTGCATTTTGTTTACACAATAATCGATAGTTTATTTGATTTAGTTATAAGTTTTTTTTTGTAAGTTGGTTTTAAGATTTTATATAATTAGTTTATGTAAGTAGTAAGTCTATAGATAAAAACAAAACCTCACTAAATTATATTCGTTGTTCATCTAGCAATGTTGCCAATTCCAGAGCCCATGACTTTGCAACATTGCACCAGATGAATGTATGGGCTCGAGTATGGTTTAGTGCTGTTTTCTTTAGTTTTAATTTAGTTTTTAATAGCTTTAAGTTTTAGTCAATTTAATGCTACTATAAGATGTTACTGGTAGCCAGACAATGATATGCAACTTAATTGAGAAAATCTTTAGACTGTCATACCAACTAAATGTAAAATGTAACTCTTATTAAAAACGTAGTATCGTTATGATTTGAAAGTGTTTTTGATCGTAGAGTAAACATTTAAACAATAAATATTCATTGTGAGTATTTTTCAAAATAAAAGATATTTCTTAATACACCTAATTCTCTTTTCCATAAAAGGGGCAAAATGAATTCTTTGTTCCCTTTTTGAAATCTTCTCTAAAAAACGAAGAGGGAACCTGTGAAGAATCCAATCTTTGTCATCTTAGTGGTGTTAATTATTTTGAAGTTATTGCTGGTTGGCACTATTAATTATTGTAAAACATCTTGTACTAACATTAAAATGAACCCCTGATATTCGATTATTCTAAACAAAATGCATTGTTAAATATATTTTAAGAATGTTTTGCGTTTTTCCTAATTATAAAACAAATAATACAAATTCTAATTGACATTGTGATATTTTTACATTTTTAGGGAATCTAAAATCTAGTTTATTTTTTTCAATTATTGTTGTTCTTGATTTGTATAATCGTTGTTGACTTAATGAGGTTTAATAAATTAAAAAAAAAAATGTTTTCGTTTACAATGGTTGAATGGGAGTTGTTTTAATAAATTTGTTTATTCATGTAGTTACCCAGCAAAAACTTTCATTACAAAGTAATGAGTTAAAATGCTAATGTAATGCTAATTCTTCACTACTTACACTGTAGCACTTTAACTCATTATTTTAACACGGAGATGTCATTGATGGCAAGTACTTACCACAGACGCTTTGATGTGAGAGCATTTACTAAGTGCTTATTGTCACCTAAAATGAAAAATAACGTAACATCACTTTTCAGAAGTTTATAGGGGAAGAAAAAAACGAAGACAAAAATGAAGACTACTTGAGATATTGAAACAAAATTTTTAAATCTGAATTAGAATGGCACTAGAAATATATTTTATAAAAAAAAAAAGTTATTTTTTCAAAGTACACTTTATGCTATGTGTCTTACATATAAAACCAAAATAACTTATCTTCAATATAGATTTATATGAAAAAATAAAAATATGTTTTTTTTTATTTTAAATAAAAGTACTTATATTTATTTTTATATTCTTTGTGTTTTTTTATTACAATTACTAACAACTACTTATTTAAACAAAAAAAGTTACTTCATTAAATTTTCATAATTGCAACAAATTTATTTAAAAAATATTAGGAAACTACCTATAACAAGGTAATTTATTAATTATCGTGCAATTGATGATATGGTTATTTTTGATAGTAAAAGATTAAAATTTTATACACATATGCAAAAAATAAATTTCGAATTTTTTGATGATACGTTGTTTTGCATTTTAGGTGAGGTTGTGTAAATGCTAGGGTATTCGAATTATTCGATTTTGCTCTTGTTCGAATAAAACGAATAATTCGAATAAGAGATTTTAACTTGTTCGAATAATTCGATCACACATTTAAAATTAATCGAATTATTCGAATAATTTAAATTTTTTAAAAAAAGTAAAGAATGAAGTTTTGATGTCGGTTTTTTAATATTTTATTGTTAAAGAAAAACAAAAGATAACGTTAAAGTTAACAATTCAGGTATTAATAATGTTAAAAAACATTCGAAAACAAAGTCCATCATTAAATTTTCAACAGAAATATTCTGATCAGATTAACTCCCGAACTGTCTACAAAACAATTGACTAGCAAACCCTTTAGTTTCTGTTTTGAATCTATGCTTTAAAAACTTTGAGCTAGTTGGACATGATCCTGAATTCAAATACAATATAAACGTGTTAAGAACTTTTTTGTGTCGTTCAGTAATTCGTGTTTTAAATTGAGTAACTAATTCTTTAGTAAATTAATTTTTCACTATTTCTAAATTATTTATAACAAATTGTATTATACATCAAGCTCTATCAACGTTGCCGAATCTTTGCTTAATAAAGTGGTCTTGGGGAATTAAACAATAAATGGAATCTCTCCAAAGTTTGATATCATTGTCAAATGCATGATTGACGCATTTACAAATACGCAAAAAGTTTATTACCATGTTAGACAAAGATGTTCAACGATGTTCAAAATCATGTATAAGACGAACTCCATGCTTTTCTTGCAACAAAACGTTAGTTTGCAATATTTGTGTTTATCATTCGATTTAGTAAATATTTTGCAACTTATATACACTTATACATATATTTTAAGATCATGGCCTTCATCTATTTCAATGTAATCATTATAAATGTCATCCTCAATATCACTTTCGACGACCGTTTCAAAATCACATTCAACTCCACTTTAATCTAAGTTAATATTTTGATTATTAATTGCGATTCTTCTAATATTTCGCCAGCTAAAAAACAAATGTTTTATTCCGTACCTTTTATTTTGATTGGTTAAAGTCCTAAGTTAAAAACTTCTTGCAGTAATATTTATATATTTATAGAAGGAGCTATCGGAACACTCATCTACAGTGATCGAAAGTCCCTTTGTCTTTAGTTATTTGTCGAATTTCAGAAACAATACAATTTTTGTGAGTCATTATTACTTATTTAAATTTGGAATTATGAAAAATATTAAGCAATTTAATAAATTTAAATTTATATGAACATTTATTCGTTTTATTCGATTATTCTAAATAAAATTGTTCGAATTATTCGTTATTCGAAAATGGCCATTTTTAAATTGTTCGAATAATTATTCGTAAAAAATTATTCGATTAATCGAACGATCATTAGTCGAATGAATACCCTAGTAAATGCCTAACAATTAAGCATTTATTAGGGTATTCAATCGATTAACGTTGGTCGGTAACTGTTCGAACAATTTGAAATTGACGATTTTCAAATAACAAATAAACCGATTAAGTTGTGTCGATTAACCGAAATTTATCTTTTTTTGCACTTTATATAGAAATATAGTTTTAACCTTCGCTTTACCAATACCCACCCGGGCCACTTTGTTTTTATTGGTTTAATATTTTTTTTAATTATGTTTCAATTTAAATGAAATTTATACTCACTGAACAAATTTTATAGTTCTATAGAATTTAATAGAAACATTTTAAACTTTTTATAAGGTATTTTAAATTTTTTAAAATTTCGTTCGTCGCATATATTTGTAGAAGTGTAGTGTCACCCGGGTGTGTATTGGTAAACCATGTACATAAAAAATCCTTTGGTATAGCGAAGTTAAACGCACACATTTTATTTCTTAACTCGTGAACATTTCCTTCTAGCAATAGTTTTTTGAAGTATAGTACGAAAACTGAAACTAAGGAATTTGGAAATGACCTTTTTCTAGAATGTTTCTATGATGAACTTTGTGCTAATGAGTCGGAGGACGACATGGTAATAGACGAAACTGAAGACACTGAAACGAGTCTCTTATCAGAACATATTTAAAATAAAAATGTCCTTTTTGAAAGGACTTTTTTTGATTTTCTCGAAAAAGGGTCAAATTTAACCCTAAGGGGAGTAGCTGGAGGGTTAAGATCTTCCACAGAAATGATCCCTATAAAATTCCATAATATAACTCTGACCATCAGAATTCTCTCAGATAATAACTTACAACATTTTTTTCAGTTAGTATAAAAAAAATTCAGACCAGCTGGACTATAAGTTTATTCTACAAATATGATCTACTCAACATGCTCTTTCAGAATTATGGGGTCACTATTCTGTTCCAATCAAAAAGACTCAATTTGTTGGACAGTGTTATTTTATATGCTGATAAATTGGATATTCTTGATCATGCCTTACTTTTGATTTCTTCAACATCTACAATCAGTGAGAGAATTTTGTCAAGCCAAGTTTTATTAAAACTTTAATCGTTTAAATAGTATTCTTTTTTAAAAGATTATTTCAGAAGATTCCCTATTTTTTGTTTATTGTTTTGTTGAATTGTTATGTTATGTTTTGTTTGGTTTTTATGTTTTTGTTCTTTTTATTAACAAAATGCTTTTTGTTTTTCCTTTCAATATAAAATTAAAATACAAATTATTCGGTTAATCGAATAATTTAAAATTTACCGATTAAATCTAAACCCCGATTAACCGATTAAACCAGAAACCCGATTAATTGAATACCCTAGTATTTTTACATCAGCTAAAAGTATGACATTATTAGACTACTTGTAAATCATGCAGACTTTAAGTAATATTCACAGATGATTATAATATTCAGTAATTATAAGTTATTAGATTTATTCTTGATGAATAATAGTTTTTTGATGAATAATATTAGACGAGATGTTTCTCAAGTTGGTGTTGTATGATAGAGTTTCCAAAAAAAAAACCGACAAAATTCGGTTATTTTCGGCTTTGGGAATGTTTCTTAAATATTATGTTATTAAAGACAAAAGAATCGTTTGCTAATAAAAAAAATATATAAAATAGATTTACATTTTATGCTAATTATTTGACAAATGATATTAGTTTGGTATTTTCTGACATCATAACTCAATTTGAATTTTAGTTGTTAGGATATATGGTTTTTTTGAAACCATCTATGTTTTGAATTTGGACTTTAAACACTAAGGTGGGGCGGAGCCTCGAGATCCCAATGAGGGGTATCTCTGTTATATGAAAAATTAAAAATGATGCCAAATTGTAGAATAGGCTGGTTCATAAACCAAAAACTTTGTATTTTGTTATGTGACAACCGGAATATATATTAAGTAACGTGAATAAATTACGCAAAATTTTGTTTATTAAGGTTTAGGTTAAGGGTCGCTACCGGCCCGAACTTTGGTGTTTTGAAAAAATCACTGCCTTTATAACTTTTTCTTCGTTAGTAATTTTTTTATTTTCGATTTTTCAAAAACGAAGGGTAGTTTTGTGTGAGGTTTTATTTGAAAAAAGTTTGAGCCCGATCGGTTAAAAATTGGCGTGCCTTTCGAGGGATAAAGTTCCTGAGAACGAACCAGTTTTTCTAAAAATGTTGCCGTTTAATAATTACCTTTGCAATTTAATATAAAAGAATCAAAATCTGTACGTAATTGTCATTGTAATGAGATATAAATGACAAAAATTGGTTAAAAAATGTTAAAGTTATTAAAAATTCCCCAGGCCATTAACGTGTCTCAGGCCACTAGAACAAGAAATGTAGGAACAAAATTAACATATTTTGAGAAATATTAAAATAAAAGCACAATTTTACTTAAAATATATCCTTCTTTACTTGTATATGAGTTTTTGTGTTCGTAGGATACCGTTAACCTATTCGCTGGTAAGCATACGTATGACCAAAAAAATTTAATTTTTTAACGTTTCAAAACTCCATTTTCAAATTTTTAAAGATTTTGTTAAACAAATTTCAGAATTGTTTTTATCATTACATTGGGATATATTAAGAATATAATAGGGAATAAAAATATGAAAAAAGTATGACAATACCTCCCATAGTTTTTCCGTACCTGCGATTTAAATTTTGCGATTTTCGAGAAAAACTAATTTTTTGGCCATATTTTGGCGAATTAACCCAATTTCCTTACTGTGATGAATTTTAAGTAAAACCTATTTATAATATTATAGTACAGATAATTTTAAATAAAGTCTGAAATTTTTACTAAAAAACGGAAAACGTTAACACTTAAATCGGGAAGGTCAAACGTCAAATTGTTCAATATTTGGAATTTCTCCAAGAATTTCTGAAGTCTAGTATTTATAATAACAGCTAAAAAATGGAAATTAACCCTTAATGACACTTGGGGTCCGGCGAGCCTCAGCCCAGCATACGCCATAATAGCAGCGCTACCTACATACTCCTGATAACCCCAACGTACAACAGATATCTTTTCTGTTTAATTTTACTTTACTTTTTCATTCCTGGCCATTACATTCCAATAATCCCGAATCACGGGATTGTGAAAACCAGTCACATTTGGCAACCCAAGAACTAATGTTTTTGTAGTAAAATAAATTTAATAAGAATTATTATTAAATATGCAAAACAAAATGTACACAGCGAATACTGAAATATTTTCCACACAAGTCTAAGTACCTGATTAGAAAATAAAACATAAGGATCTACTGCAGATATTCATTTTACTTATGCTATCATCTATTGAACACGTGTGTTTTTCACATACGTGGTCGTCATAAAATCACACTAATAAAATTTTAAGTTTTTATACTTTTATGCCGGATTCTTTCATATACAATTATGGATTTTCCTAAAATATTATGAATTTAAAAATTTAATCTACCTGTATTAGCGATTATTTTCCGCGAATTTCAAAATCGTTTTATAATACCACTAAAATATTCCTGTTAATCTCTTTCTTTGTGTTGCTGTAGTATTTTATGATCACATATGTTTTTGAGTTTTTGGCACATCTCTATTTTCAATTACCTGTACGTTGTAGAGATGTGTTTGAGCGTATTCGAATAATGTTCTAGTTAGGTAGGCTCGTTGAAGGTATTTACTAATTAAATAGCATTCGATATAAGTTTGTTTGATGTTAGATTTTGTTTCTTTGATATAAAATTGGGATTTTCCAAAATCAATATGAATTGAAATGATGTTAATGTTTATGATGATAATCCAAATAACTTTCGGTTTTAGTAACAATAACTAACAATATGCAAACGCCTTTAATGACTTTTACAACTATTTGCAACAGCTAGTAGGACGGAAGCAGGATGTTAATAAATTGCATGTATTTGAAAATTATAAAAAACCTAATTCCAGTAGTGGTTTAATTTAATCTAAATTTATATCAAATAATGATTTTCCTATAAAATTTATAATTTCTATTCTATTCTACAACCCGATTACTAGTAAATTTTTCGTATTTAAAACTAATCCAAAAATGTTGCTGTTCTCATTTCACTTTAGAGTAATTCTGTTTTAATGTACTAAACCGAGCGATTTACAAATTTTCGTTTATTAGTGGTAGAAAATCACTCGTTTTTGAAAAAGACTTGAATTACAGAACAGAGGCGATTAACGTGGTACTGGCTTACTAGTTATTACTATTTTGCGAAGCTTAAAATATTCCACATTTTGGCTTAAGTGCATTTTTGTATACCTTTAACAGAGTTCGAGTTACGGCGCGATTATTTTTCGGATTAAAATTCGCGATTGTGGATACCTTAATCCGCGATTATACGGCATTGCGGTTTAGACTATAAGATTAACGAATCCGATCCGTGTGAAGTAAAACGACAGCTGTTAGCGTTGTTTACATACAAATGCACTCTTGATCTAATACGACTGTTTTTTGAAAAAAATTTTAAATTAAGAGTCATACGATTTTCTAATATTCATCCATATCTTACAAATAACTTTTAGGCCAGTGGTCGGCATAAAAAGGACATGGATAATAATAACATATCAAAAATAGTGTTGTTTTTACAAGTAAATAATTGATTTTATTCGCAGTCTTGTTGTGGCTATGATGCCGACCACATTTTGCGACTATCCTATTCTTACTCTTCTACACGAAATTTAGACAGATCATATTCTGGAGTCATTTTAAACTAGCCATTAGAACCTTGCATAAATATAAACTACATAAACTTTTTGCTTGTCCTAATTTTCCAATAAATAAAATTGGTTAAAATTAAAGTTTTGTTTCTTATTAAACATATTGAAATATATTCAATTATCAAAATATTCATCTTATCCGAAGTTATCGCAAAAGATTATTTGAAAATTTCAATGGCTTTCATATACAAAATTTGCATTTTGCAGATAATGTCTTAATTATGAGATTTTAAAAACATTAGGTGTGTTCGCGTACTTTCCAGTAAAAAATATCCAGGTACTTTATTTTAGAGAGAAAAAGAAATTACTCCCAATCTGAAAAATAACCAAAAAAGCTACGCAAACAACAATTTGTAAAAATATGTTGTATTTTATTATAAATCAATTTAAAACGTTTGTTTTGTGTTATTTTAATTCCTTTCTTTGCAAAACTTGTAAATTTTATTAATTTTAAACATTTTAGTTTTGTTTGCATTTGCAACAATATGTATTTTTTATTGGACAAAAAATCTCTAGTAAAAAATATCATGTTCTCTATCAACGAACTGTCACTTTTACCACTCTCTTGCTCTCTCGTTTTTAAAAGTAAACGAACGGAATCCCGTAACTTCCAGTGATAATTATAATATGCACAAATTATTACAAATTGCCAAGTACGCGAATATAACTATTCACGACTATACACAGAGAAAATAGATTCGTAATATCAACCGAATTTGTAACAAATCGAATGATTCTACCTTAGTGACCGAATTTTACAGTTAGTGCTACACATTTTTAGAATGGGTAACAAAAGTTTGGTTACTTCAACCGAAATTCTTCTTTTTCAACTGACTTTCTGTTGATAGAACCAAAACATACATGAATATTTATCTATTTCCTTTCATCTGCTCAACGTTTGTTATAATTATATCCATTAAAAAAGGAGGAAAAAGAAGTAGAAAAATACCACATATACATAGGTGATCTGTAGCTCGTTTTTGTATTTCTCGCATCGGAAAACTTCTCACATGAATTGTGAAACAAAAAATTCCACCGTTTCTCGATTTGCGAGAAAAAAGTGTTTCTGGATTTGAATGCGAAAACAGACAACACAGATTCTGTTCTTACTGGAATATTTCCAGTAATTAAGTGTCGAATGAAAGACAAACGTCAACGAAAGAAATTATAATAAAACCAAAACAGTGAAAGGCTAAAAAAATTTTAAATGACAAAATACAACAATTGTGTTTTATTGATTGCCATCATTTAAATATAAGGCAAAAAGTAAAGTGTAGCGCTTAAAACTGCTGAATGTAAAAAAATAATTTAGAAACACATTTTTATTTACTTACATCTGTATATATAATTATTTTATTCATACTCTGTGCTACTTACATTTTCGGTTGATTTGGGTTCCATATTTATACATACGAAGTTTAAAATATCTATATTTTTTAAAAATTTTGTTTTTCTCACACCAATTTCAAATGTGACTTGTTTTGACAGTGCTTGTGAGAAACTTTTCGTTACAGAAACACTTTTTCTCACATCTTTCCAATAATTGCTGGAAAATTATTTAAATGACAGATAATTCTCGCAAACTCAATTTACAGAAACACTTGTGCGAGTAAAAACATATTTTGTTTCATTTTACACTATTTTTGTTGCAATTCAATCGTTTCATGCGGAAAGTTTTTCGATTCGAGAAATACAGAAACGTACCTCAAATTTGGAAGACCAATGCATTTTACATTAGATTGTCATTGGAGCGATGTTTTTCATTTTTGACAACTTTCGGTATTTAAATGATATTTTTAGGAAAGAAAATAGTGCTACCACATAAGAAGTGATCGCGGATAAAAGTAAAATTTTATATTTCGAAACATTCGATCACATATGTTATTTACAGGGAAACCAAAATATGCAAATACATATTTTTTCTGGTGAGCACATGGGTACGATATTTACACGTTTCAGAACTTTTTAAGAATTTTGTCATCGATTTGTTAGTGCATATTTTTGCATATTTAACCCTTAAATGCATTTTTTGCATATATTTGTTTTAAGAGCACATTTATGTGATATTTTTGCGTTTTTGGAGCATATTTTACTGTTTAATAGCATATTTTGACTTTATCAAAAACAAGTTATGTCTTACTTATTTTTCGTTGTTGTGTCACAGGTTTTTGCTTCCTTTGTTTAAAATTCAAAACTGAAAAATAGATTGCTTTTTTTTATTTTAATATAAAATAAGCACTATTATCAAATTTTAGTTAATTCAAACTTAACCGTTCTAAGTGTTAAAGAAAATTTGCTCTTATAACATCAGTTGATGTCGAAAGAACATTTTCTATGTATAAAAATGTTTTCAGATCCAATAGACAACGATTTTTATTTGAAAATTTAAGTCAATATTTTGTAATTTATTGCAATAATAACCTTAATTGAAGAAGTGACTGTTACAAACACAAGCTTGTGAGATTCCAAAAGAACTGTATACGAATTGTATAATAGACAAAGTCTTGTGGAAAAATATGGTTCTGGCTTCCAATATATACTTTTTCGGTTAAGAGTAATGTCTGTAATTTCAACAAGTAGATATATACGTTGTAAAATATCCTGCAGATAAATTTACCTAAGAGGTAACTTGACATTAATTTCAAATCAATATCTACGGCTAAACATTACAAAATAATTTAACTCCATAAGTAAATAAGTACTGATTGATATCTATTTATTGAAATTACGGGCACAATTAAACAAAATTGATATTGAAATAAATAAAATTATAATAATACTTTTTTTTCAAAATGGGTCCTTTTTTCTCAAAATAAAGCTTAGATATTTTCCTTGAAGACTTATTTGGTCGCTTAGGGGGATGCGAGTGGGATATACAGTCAGAGACTAAAGTTTAAATACACCAAAAATGTTTAAAAATTTGTCGAGTGAATTTGATCGTATTTTTAAGAATTACCGTTATGTTTGTAAAGTCTATGGCCCATAATCATAGTCAAACACTAAAGTCGGTTCTTTTTAAAAGCAACTTTAAAATAAAAACCAGCTTTTTATTAATTTGCAACCATAGTCAAAATTAAAGTATGTTTTAAATTGAACCGACTTTAACTGGGTGCCACCGCAAATGTAGAAAATGTTTTCATACAATACACAAAAAAAAAACAAACAAGTGGCAACGCTGAACAGCTAACATAAAAAATTAAAAAAAAAAATTCAAAAAACGTAACAATAAAAGTAACCGGGACATCTAAAGAAAGAAAGTTGTTTGTTGTGGAAAAATGGAAAAGATAAGATTAATATCATAATTACGATATTTTGGTACTAATTTTATTGATAATTGTTCAATAATTGCAAAATCTCTACCAATATCTTGTAACTTAAACAATTTTTACTTTGTGACGAACTTTTTTACTCGGCGAAGAACAGCTGATGCTGTTGTTAAACGAGTTAAAAACAACTTCAGCTAGTTTTATATTTAGAGTCGACTTCAGCGTCAGAAGTATACTTTAACTTGTCTATGGTAGACCTAAAGTCCACTCTTAAGTAAAGTTGAGTTTAATTCTCTTAAAATGTACTTTATTTTTGACTGTGATTATGGGCCTATATTTTTTGTTATTGTATTTTGTTATTTATGAAATTAATTAAAACTGTATACTTTAAGTTTTCCTTAAACGTTTACTTTTCAAAATAAATGTTTTCTAATTCAAGACACACATAGTGGGTGCATTGTTGCTAAATGTGCACGAAAAACGTTTCTCGTCCCTATAAAAGTTACACGCATCCAAAGTTGGAACATGTAAAAATGGCCGTATTTTTTACGTTTTCTTCCAAAACACATTTTGCATTTTTGTATAAGTAGTTGGTATTGTTGAAAGCCTTAGGACTTGAAAATTAACAGTTTAGTAAAACGAAATAATTTTAATAATACAATTGGGGTATTCACACGGTCTCCTATTAGTCATATTGTCATAATGTCCTAATATATTACAATAGTTGTTGTTGTGTTTTAAACCAAAAAAAGTATTATTTTATGACAAAACAATAAACATAGTTCAATTAGTCTTATTAGCTTAGAACTTTTTTGTTTAAAACACAACAAAAATTTGAATAAACTATAATAATATATTAGGACATTGTGACAATACGACCAAACAGTAGACCGTGTGAATACCCCAAATATGTATAGGGATATTCCATGACCAAAAATATAAAATTTGAATTAATGTACAATTTTAACGGTCAATGATATTATAACAGAATTTGGAAATAATGAAGATCAAAATGTCCTTAAATCAATGGTATTATAATTTTTGTCAGTTTTTATTTTCAAATAACAAAATTCCTAAAACGAGGAAAATGTGTTCCAAAAACTGATTTTTTTTTAGAAAAGTGCCTACTGTGACATTATTTACCGCGTGATAGTAAAATAACTTTGTACGTATTTAAATAAGATATAAAGCTATAAATTGGCAAAAGTTTGGATAGGTCTGCGGGCGACTAGGTCCGAGCGACTAGGTATGAGCTGGAGTGTAATTTTGCTAATTAAGCATAAATAGCTTTATTTACATCTTATTGGTGACCGCCACTGAAATTTTCCGGCAAAAATGTTCGTAGAATATTTTAATACTTAAATGCCCTTTTTGAAAGGATTTTTATTTTGATTTTCTCGAAAAATTCCACAATATAACTCTGACAATAAGAATTCTCTCAGACATTAACTTACAACTACGGTTTTTAATTTCCCGACCTTTTTTGATTCCCGGGATTCGGTAATTTTTTTTTTACATTCCCCCCCCCCCCCCGGCTTTTCCCGAAATGTATAATGATACTGTAAATTAGGAATATTATTGCCAAATTTCATATAAAAACATAGTGTTATAATCATTATATATCGCAACTTCGTATTAATTAATTAAATTTGAGCTTAATTCATTAAAATTTTAATCCGTAATTAAAAAATGTCAGCCTTTCATTCCGCAAGTCCATTCCCAACATCTAAATTTAACCATTCAAACTTTAAATGACTAAATTTTTGTTAATTCAAATCTACTACAAATTGAGTTTACATTTTTTCGTCATTCAGGTTTGTTTAGCTTTTAATCATTTACAAATGAATTGAAGAAAAATTTAATCATTCAATACATTTTGTTATGGATTTGAAGAAATTTATAATGATTTAATAAGAAATTAATTCTATAAATAATGAATTCTCAAATGCATAAATTCACTAAGGAATGAATTCAACACATTTAACTGAATCGTTAAGAGACACAATTTATTTTGATCTCAAAAATGGAATTAATAATTAATCCTTTGTTATACCATGACCGTTAAGTGTACTTACACAATTTTATTTTGCGACTCCATAAAAAATATAAATATGTATATACTCTGACGTCTTATAGATAGCGAAGAAAGCGATGTCCGAATGTCTTTTTAAATTATTGTATTATTCGAAAAACCCCAAATAAAAACTGTAAAAAACTTTTCACATTTTTTGGTGAAAAAATTGCGTTGTAACTTGTTTTCTTTGTAGTTTCTTCAGTTTTTAATTCCCGGGATACCCGACTAAAAATCCCGGGAATCGGGTAGTGAAAAATGGGCAAAATTCCCGGGAAATTTGTACCGGGAATTCCCGGGATAAAAACCCTACTTACAACATAAGTTTATTCAACAAAAATGATCTACTCAACAAAGGATAGATTGTTTATGAAATTAAATAACTTTTGTTGTATTGATTTAGAAAATGACTTTGGTGCGTTATTTTGCAAAATAACTCAAGAAAATGGTTTTCGTTAATAAAACAACATTGTCCATCTCGTTGTACTATTCGAAAAATTTGGTATATAGTGTTCATGCCACATGTAGTTCCATACCTAGTGACTTCAGAAAACCTATTCCCACCAAAACACGGACCAGTCAAATGAACAAACGAATATGTATATCGAATCAGGAATATATATACATTATGATGTTGCTGAATATTTTATATATGAAGGAATCACAAAACTATAAACTTCTTTAAAACGTTTGGTAATTTCAGCATAATAATACAATAATAATTTGAGTATAATAATAATATGGTTAATATCTTGGAAAGGGTTAGTATTGAGAAAATATTGTTTGTGTTTTTTGCATACGAGTAGTTAATAATTATTAGGAAACCTAAACCTTTTATTGCAGGTAATATTTTTACTTACATACTACTTTTCGTTTCTTTTCGTATAAACATATAATTTAATTTAGTTTTTAATATACGAATACTTTAGTATCATTGCGCGGTTGTAAAAACATTTCTAACTCAAATCTACCATCACAAATGAAGAATATCTCTTCAAATTCTATTACTATTATTCTTTCCACTTGACTTTTCTATTGTTCTAAAGAATACGACAACAAAATTTAATTCGTAGAAGCAACTAAATCCTCTCTAGCGCCAGCCATAAAATTTTATTATTTATTTTTTTTTAAATATGGAAAAAAATGAAAACAATGGCAAAAGATATTCATACTAAATATACTTACTTAGTATACAATATTGGTGAGTATATTTACTTGTACACAAATATTTGCACATACGCGGCCTATACACAGTTAGTTTTCGACTCGTATTAGTTTTGAATTTTTAAAATATATGTAAGTAGATGTATAATAAATACCTACAGTTCGAAGGAATCTCTTGCCTTTTCCTTGCGTTGCTTTTGATACAGAAGGAAACAAACAAGAACAAGGCGCCTCTGAAGGACTTAAACAAAATGGAACAAAACAAGACAAGACAAAAAGAAAATGTTTATACAAAGTCATAAACTGTGAAATCGAGCATAAAACCTTAAAAACATACACAACTGCAAATGTACATGCATACAAATGTAAATATCCTTTTTCGCAGTTTTAACACATTATCAAAATAGAAATAAAGACAAGCAAACATTATGAGAGTGAGTATACATACGCACGTATGCATATATTTACACGGTTTATGAAGGACAACGAACTAAGAATTCTGATATTAGTTTTTTCCTTTCACTTTCGTTTTTGGCCATAACAATCATCAAATCATGTAGCAGTAGTAGCAAGAGATTTTTTTAAAATATTTTTCCATTGGCAGGATTTTGTGGTGACGACGTATTCTGTATCCTGCTGTAACAGGTGTAAAAAAATTTTGCAATAGCCATGATCACCCAAACAATGTGTTTGAGAGTGTACTTGAACATCGTCGGATTATAAACAATGACATTGATACGTCTATACATTGTAACATTGTAACAATGCAACATTTTTGTATCCTGTCCTATATGCAGAATTAGCAGTTAGTTGAGATCTTTGACTAGACTTGGTTCGTTCGTACATTGTAGCTGACTGAAAACAACGGCAAAGACGACGACCAATATTTCGAGGACAACTTGTGTTTTTGAGGCGTTGTAAATGGAAAGAATGTTGTCGGTCATATGCTTTACGCTTCGTCTCTTGTGATTATTGTCGTCAGTAGTATGTTAGAGAAGTCTGTTTTTTTTCGAATTTCTCGACGGTACAATGTTGTGGCGACTCTGGATACCTTTTCGGAGGAGACTCGATTCTAAGAAGTTATGAGGAAACTACATCCGCTCTGTTGGTTATAGTAATTTTATATATATTATGGCTTAATGATTAATGGAAAATTTTGTATGCAGAGGGGAAAAATTTTAGTAGTGATATTGTTCATTACAAAATTTGCCCCTTGATAAGAAATTGCCTTTATGATGAATTAAAATTCATTTAAATCGAAAAACGATTACACTAAAACATATAATTAGGTCCAGGGATTTATAAAGAATCGAGAGCAACCAAGACGTTTGGGTTATATTGAAGCTGGGACACAAACAAATTTTTTTTGCGGCTTAACATTTCGGAGTCAATATAGATACATGTGTTTTGTGCAGACAGATGTGGTGATTTTAATTGGGAATTTAAAATTTGATTTGCGGACAGAATTTAACAACACTTGTGCAAAATTTATTCTTCCCAGGGCACTTTTTAATTTGATTATAAAAATAAAGAAAATTAAAATGTTTTCATCAAAAGTTTATAGATTTTAAATTGAGGCACTGAATCCAGATTAAATGAATGCCTAAGAAGAAATCATTTCTACAAAAAGTTAAGTCCAAATTGATTTGAATTTAAACTACCTTCAAATGTTTTAAAATCTTCCAGTAAGGACCAATATGTCTCAGCTATTTGAAAAATCCACAAGGATGTAAATATATGGGGGATTTCATGTCAAGTGAACCAACTTTTTAAATCGATGTCTTCCGATCGGGATGAAATTTGCACCAAGGTTAGCTCTATTGGATAGTAACTCAGACACAATTTTTCAACAACATCGGTCGAGAACTCTCTGAGTTATAGGGGGTAAAATTTTGACAATTTGGTCAAACAGGGGTTTTTTCTTATCCATGTAACTTATTACCTATTGTTCTTAGCAAAATGTGTTCCAAATAGTATAGATAGCTATTTCTTCGATCTTTCGAAAAAAAATATTTAAAAAAAAAAATAAAAAATTTTTAATATTTTTTTTCCGAAATCAAAAACTTTTTTGACTTTTTTTTAAAATACGCTATTTTTTTTTATTTTTTTTTTTTTCTTAAAATAAAGTTTAGATATTTTCCTTGAACACCTACTTGGTCGCTTAGTGGGATGCGAGTGGGATATCTATCAAAATAAATATTTTGTAACTCAAAACATAAAATTTTTGACTTTTTTTGCAAAATCAAAAACTTTGTTGACTTTTTTTTTCAAAATGGACCCTTTTTTAATCTTTTTTTTTAGGTCAAACAAAAGCTTAGATATTATCCTTGAAGACCCTTTTGGTCGCTTAGTGGGATGCGAGTGGGATATCTATCAAAATAAATATTTTTTAACTCAAGACTTACAATTTTTGACTTTTTTTTTTGCAAATACGATTTTTTTTTCCAAATGGGCCCTTTTTTTAAATTTTTTTTTGTAGTCAAAAGAAAGCTTAGGTCCATTCCTTTAAGATATTTTTAGTCCCTTAGTGGGATGCGAGTAGGATATCTATCAAAATAAATATTTTGTAACGCAAGACATACAATTTTTTAATTTTTTTTTGCAAAATCAAAATTTTTTTCCAATATGGGCCCTTTTTTAATTTTTTTTTTTTGCTCAAAAGAAAGCCTAGGTCCATTCCTTTAAGATATTTTTAGTCCCTTAGTGGGATGCGAGTGGGATATCTATCAAAATAAATATTTTGTAACGCAAGACATACAATTTTTTAATTTTTTTTTGCAAAATCGAAATTTTTTTCCAATATGGGACTTTTTTTTTAAAATTTTTTTTGCTCAAAAGAAAGCTTAGGTCTTTTCCTTTAAGACCTATTTTGTCACTTAGGAAGATGTGAGTAGGATATCTATTAAAATAAAAATGTTGTAACTCAAGACATTCAATTATTGACTTTTTTTTTGCAAATTCGAATTTTTTTTCAAAATGGGCCCTTTTTTAAAAATTTTTTTTTAGTCAAAAGAAAGCTTAGGTCCATTCCTTTAAGATATTTTAGGTCCCTTAGTGGGATACGAGTGGGATATCTATCAAAATAAATATTTTGTAACTCAAGATATACAATTTTTGATTTTTTGGCAAAATCAAAAACTTTTTTGACTTTTTTTTAAAATGGGCCCTTTTTGTAATTTTTTTTTTTGCTATAAAGAAAGCTTAGGCCTATTCCTTTAAGATGGTTTTGATCGCTTAGTGGGATGCGAGTGGGATATATATCAAAATAAATGTTTTGTAACTCAAGACATACAATTTTTGTGTTAAAACATTTATTTTGATAGATATCCCACTCGCATCCCACTAAGGGACTAAAAATATCTTAAAGGAATGGACCTAGGCTTTCTTTTGAGCAAAAAAAAAATTAAAAAAGGGCCCATATTGGAAAAAAATTTTGATTTTGCAAAAAAAAATTAAAAAATTGTATGTCTTGCGTTACAAAATATTTATTTTGATAGATATCCCACTCGCATCCCACTAAGGGACTAAAAATATCTTAAAGTAATGGGCCTAAGCTTTCTTTTGACTACAAAAAAAAATTTAAAAAAAGGGCCCATTTGGAAAAAAAATCGTATTTGCAAAAAAAAAAGTCAAAAATTGTAAGTCTTGAGTTAAAAAATATTTATTTTGATAGATATCCCACTCGCATCCCACTAAGCGACCAAAAGGGTCTTCAAGGATAATATCTAAGCTTTTGTTTGACCTAAAAAAAAAGATTAAAAAAGGGTCCATTTTGAAAAAAAAAAGTCAACAAAGTTTTTGATTTTGCAAAAAAAGTCAAAAATTTTATGTTTTGAGTTACAAAATATTTATTTTGATAGATATCCCACTCGCATCCCACTAAGCGACCAAGTAGGTGTTCAAGGAAAATATCTAAACTTTATTTTAAGAAAAAAAAAAAATAAAAAAAAATAGCGTATTTTAAAAAAAAGTCAAAAAAGTTTTTGATTTCGGAAAAAAAATATTAAAAATTTTTTATTTTTTTTTTTAAATATTTTTTTTCGAAAGATCGAAGAAATAGCTATCTATACTATTTGGAACACATTTTGCTAAGAACAATAGGTAATAAGTTACATGGATAAGAAAAAACCCCTGTTTGACCAAATTGTCAAAATTTTACCCCCTATAACTAAGAGAGTTCTCGACCGATGTTGTTGAAAAATTGTGTCTGAGTTACTATCCAATAGAGCTAACCTTGGTGCAAATTTCATCCCGATCGGAAGACATCGATTTCAAAAGTTGGTTCACTTGACATGAAATCCCCCATATGTAATGATGCTTGTCATATCGATGGTGTGCACAAGTTTCCGATTTTATATCCGAAGTCTGGCCGAAAATGTACCGAAGTGTGAGTAGTGGTTGACAAGAAAACTCAACTCTTTCCTGAGGAAGTTTGAAATGTCTGATTGATATCGAAAAAAAAGTCTGATAAAACTTTGGATATTTTATTAAACTAAAGTAAGAATAAGTCCCAAAACTCTAAATGTTAATAAGAAGATACCCTAGTTTATCAATTCAAAATTGTTTCACATGTGGTTTGTTCTGATTAGAATAGTCTCGCAAAAAATGAGAACAAGAGAAGACTTATTTTTTATACCCTTCACCTTCGTGAGAAGGGTCTATCTGTCTGTTGAAATAAATTTTCTGAAGACCCCAGATATCTTCGGGATCCAAATCTTCAATAATTCTGTCAGACATGGTTTCGAGAAGTTTCCTATTAAAAACTAACAAAATGTCCACAAATGGCTGAGATATGAGGGAAAAACCAGGACAACCTCGATTTTTGACCTACATATATCTGGATTACTAAAGGTTAGGTCACACATGGCAAATACTTGCTCAAAAAAGCGTAACCACTTTTTTTTTCACAAATTTGTTTACTCTTACAAGTGTTTTGTAATATCAAACAGCATCAAATAAAATAAAACTAAATTTGTTGTTTTGAATCATCCTAAGTAAAATAAGTTTTTGAAATAAATAAATGAATTGAAATGTATTTTAATTTGTGGTTACGTCTTTTTCGCCAAATATTTGTCATGTGCGACCCTACCTTAAGTCATTAATATAGGCAATATGGATATCTAATGATAGATATTTCAAAGAACTTTGCAACGACGTATATAAGACCATAGCATTTTTGTTTCGCCAAAAACATTTTTTTTATAATTTAAAAAAAAAATTTAAATTTAAAAAAAAAAAATGAAAAAAAACAACTTTGGAAAAAAAAAATTAGTTTACCTAAAAATATTTAAAATTTGTATTTTGAAGTATAATTTGATGAAGGGTATATAAGATTCGGCACAGCCGAATATAGCTCTCTTACTTGTTTAAAATTTAAATTATTTATAATAACTAGTAGTTTTGAATATTTCGGTAACGGTATTTTAGCGGTAACCACACACAGAAAACAGATTTTTCGTTGCAAACGAATTTGTCGCCAATCGAATTCTGTTGGTTGTATGAACTATCACACAATTCGTGATCGAAATTGATGAATATTCGGTTGACGGTTATGCCATTTTTGATATTTATTTTTAAACTTTTTGTATTAAAAAAACAGAATTTGAATTGTACAAACTGAATATTAGTTTTATTTAAATATGAACATTTTAGAACAAATAATATCCAATCCAGAGGAAAATGATTACATACATATGTTAAGAGAGAATACGCCAATCGAGAAATTTAATAATTTTTTCTTGTGCAATCAGGATTTTTTAAATCTTCAGCCAATTCTATGTTCTGCTTCTCTTTGAAGCACTTAGGAAGAGGAGCCGCAGAACAAAAGGTACTTTTTCAATTTTTTTGGTATTTTTATAATATTTGGGTTGAAATCTTCTAGAAACAATCAAATTAGTCATTTTTTTAATTTTTTTACTAAGAAAATGGGTTCTAACGTACTTAACAAAACGTACAACACTAGTATAAAACGAAAACAAAATTATTTAATTTCAATGTGTAATTTGTTTATATATTAGATCAGGATTAAAAACATTCCTTTAAAATATTATCGTTAAAAAACGTACTTTTTAATTTTGTTTTTAACAAAATGTACTTTTTTTCTTTATTTTTATTCTTTTTCCGATATTAAAATTCTTAACATTTAATGTGGAGAATTATGGCAGTTAGATGTATAGAAACTTGTTACCATTTCCAGGTTCATGCAGTTTTTTAAGGGGCGAAATAAATAAAACTCAATTTCCCAAAAATTTTAAATGATCGAAGAAGTACCCTTTGTTCTGCGGCTCCTCACATGTCTTATGTAACAAATGGGGATGAGCTAGCTCTACATTTACTCTCCAATTTTGTTTTAAGGTTAACCCTTTCCGTTTTTGTATGACAAGTTCTCACATGGAAGCACTATTTCAGAAAGCTTTCAGAACAAAAAGTTTATCTAAATTAAGGAATGTATCAATTTTTTTTAAATATAACTTTTCAGATTTGCGCACGAAAATTTAAAAAAAATTTAAAGATGAGTTTTCATTGAAACCAAAAGTTTAACCTTGTGAACCGACATCTGCATTGGGTAGTAGAAAAGAATTATCTGATTACAAAACAGATTTGAATTAATTATTCAAATTCTTTATAACCTCAAAAATCAAAATAGTATAATTTGAACATTTTAATTTTTACGTACATAATATGTTTACTTATGAAAGATATATCAAAATACTGAATATATATTAAGTATCTATTTAATAATTACACACTTTTCAAAAAAAATTTTTAAACATTTTAGTTTCACTTATAAGACACACAAATTACACTAACAAATGAAACTCAATCTTTAAAATCTATAGAAAATATCTAATATTTTGTTGTTTGGTATGATGTCTATCTACCTGATAATTACTACAAAATGCTCACGTTACGCTGACGGCTCGTCTTGACGGTGCCAAAGTAGCTCGTCACCAAAAGGATTTATTGCACTGAGCGCGAGTATTTAGGCAAATTTTGCAAAGAACGCGACAGGTAGTTGTGTCCAGCCGAAGATGAACTATATAAACGTCTACATTTCAACCAGAGATCATCAGTATCTATTTAGATTTTCAACTAAGCACAACTCGAAACAGTAAAGAAATATTTGTAAAGATGTCCTCAGTAATGCATTACTATCCAATGCACCAATCATCCAAAGTGACGGTATACCAAACACCAGTGGTTAATTACAACAATGTAAGTTTTATAATAATCAATATTAAAATAGCATTTTTAATTAATCTCGTTTTTTTAAATTATTTTATAGATGATCTATCCACCAAACCAACAACAAATATACCCCATTCCCATGGAACAATCGCCTCATAATCCCACTGCTCCTCTTTTAACTAACGATGTTGAAATGCAACGTAATTCATCTGACGAAAGCCTACCGCAAACTGAGCCGGTACGCACTAAACTCAAACGTTCTCGTACGGCTTTCACCAGTTCACAACTTGTGCAGCTAGAAAGTGAATTCAAGCGCAATATGTATTTGTATCGTACACGTCGCATTGAAATTGCTCAACGTCTGTCGCTTTGTGAAAGACAAGTTAAGATTTGGTTTCAAAATCGTCGCATGAAATACAAGAAAGACACACAAGGTCCTCAAGAAACCAAAGCAGCTGCCAAAGCCGCCCAGCCAATGACCGAACAAAACGTTCATAAGGGCATTGTTCAGCGCTTGATGTCATATTCCCAGGATGTATCATTGCAAACAGCTGAGAAACGTCCCTATAGCACTGCTTTTCCAGTAGCTCCTACCACAAATCCCACCAAAGTTCATCATGTCGAGGCTGTCATTCCCAAGGAAATGCCAGTTGCCAAAATAACTCCCAATCAAAACCAATCATTTACACCAGATTTAAGTGAAATATTAGATCATCTTTCGGAAAGTTCCCCCACAAGTAGTCAAAACTCTTCTTCGTCTTCCTTAAATACATCCAGCTATTCTTCGTATAATTTGGACTTGGTTTTACAATCGATCAAACAAGATTTGGAATTATCCGCTCAGGCTTGGTCGTCGAGAAGTTCAGCTGGAAATTTAAATCAAATGAATAACACTACTATCGCTTCTGGCAATGATTTGCCAACTCAGCCACCTCAGCAACATACACAATGGACACCAAATGTTCCCAGTGCTACACCCGCACCATCGATGAATTTGACTTGGGGCGAACCTGTTGCCAAAGCCATGAAAGTAAATCGTTCTCATATGAATCCCACAGGAATGTATTACAACTACTAATAACTGAGAAAAAGTGTCAAAAATCGTAACATTAAGCATATATACTTATCTCAGTAATACGTCACTTTAATTGACGATAATTATTTTAATTATTTTAAGTAATTTTTTAAAACCCTTTTTCCCCCCTCTATTGCATGTGACTTAGCCTTTAAAGGCATTTGTAGTATTTAAGTTGGACATATTTTATAAATAAATAAATACTTGTAGTTAGTTCTAATTTTAAAAAAATAATTATAAATTATAATAAGTTCTTAAAACAGATGATTAGTAATAAGTTGGATATAAGTACATATTAAAATACAATAAATAATTTTAAAAAAGCAATTACAAATTTGAGCATTTTAACTCTTTGCGGTTGGGTGGTCAGTAGGGTTTTTATCTCGGGAATTCCCGGTACAAATTTCCCGGCAATTTTGACAATTTTTCACTACCCGATTCCCGGGATTTTTAGTCGGGAATCCCGGGAATTAAAAACTGACGAAAATACATAGAAAACAAGTTAGAACTCTATTTTTTTCACTAAAAAACAGTAAAAGGTTTTTTACAGTTTTTTGCTTATATCTCTACAATAATAGACCGCTTATTATTAATATTTATTTGGGGTTTTTCGTATGAAAATTTAAAAAGTGAATTCATTATTTATAGAATTTATTTCTTATTGAATCATTCTAATTTCTTTAAATTTCTTCTTCAAATCCATAACAAAATAGCTTCATAAATTTATTAATTGATTAAATTTTTCTTCAATTAAAATCTAGTACAAAAAGGCTTAAGACAATTTTTTCAATTAATTTTGTATATGAATTGATTTAATCATTCAAAGTTTGAATAAATTCTGTTATTAATTTTAAAATTAATTCAGTTTAAACAAAGGCTTTGGAATGAATCTAAAAAATTAAATATTAGTAATGGATTTATGGAATGAAAGGCTGACATTCTTTAATTATGGATTAAGATTTTAGTGAATTAAGCTCAAATTTTATTAATTAATTCGAAGCTCTGATATATAACGCTTATAACACTAAATTATTATATTAAATTTGGCTATAAAATTCCTAATTTACAGTATGATTATATATTTCGAGAATAGCCGGGTACCCGGGAATGTAGAAAAAAATTTCCCGATTCCCGGGAATCAAAAAAGGTCGAGAAATTAAAAACCCTTGTGGTCAGCTTACTAACCACATTTTCTATAGTCTTTAAAACATAGTTTATTGTCATCTATTGCCATTTTACTAAACAATTATACTTTTTAATTTTAAAATATTGTAAAAATCAGTTTTTTAAGAGACTTTCACGCATTCAATAAAAAAGCACATTAACCACTTCACAAAAAACCTTAGAGTGGGGTGGTTTTTTCATATTTTGATTAATTTGTTCTTACTTTTTATTTTAAACTAACCTTGATTAAATTAAAAATGCAATTACTGTAAATTAATTTTTTGTACAAATTACACAATTTTTTAAATGTTACTATCAACTAACTATGAGGCAAAGTAACAAGAAGAAAACACGTTCATCAACTCCTCAAATACACATATGGGCAATTCCATATCATCGTACGTGACATTTGTAAGCCTATAGAGTGGAATAGATTTTGCAAAAATAAGATTATCTGAAAAATAATTTGGTCTTTATGTTCCATTCAGAGAGTACTATATTTGAAAATAATAAAAAGTTCTTTCGAAACATTGTTGTCCAAAATATCGAGAGAAGTAAGGGTATATCGTACGTGACATAAAACGGAAGTAATTTTGAAGTACATGTAGAAATATGCGAAAATTTTCGAATCGCGAGAGTTTTCTTTTAATTTCTTACACTAAACGAAATATTTTTCCTTTACAATCCGTTATGTTTAAATAAAAACAATCTTTGGATGATTTTATAATAAATAAAATTTAATATCGTACATGACATACCGTACGTGACAGATCTTTATAATAAAACAATAAATATTCTGTAAATATATGTATAAAAAAAAACTAAAAAACTTAATGGAAATATACATTCGGTTTCAATAAACAATTTTATAATAGCAAATAAACAATCAGAGTCAAATTCATTTCATACTATATGCTAATTCGGAACTTAGTTTTAACCGCAATTTTTGCATAAAACATGCCAATTAAATTAAAAAATTAAATATAGTCAGTTTAACCTATTATTATGCCAATTAAATGTTATAATAACCCTAGGGGAAAAGGAACTAACACCAAACTTATCACGTGACAGTTCCAAAGTAGTAGGGACCGTTTCCAGTTCTAACAATTTATATGAAGGGGACCTGTCACTTTAACATGGGGATGTCTAAGGAATGGGTTAATTGACACCTTTTTTACACTTTGTGACAGGTCTCTGAACTTACCTAAATGGACGTATTCAATTTCGGTTAATATGTACAAGACCTGTCTCATAAGTGAACAAGTCGCTGAACTAACCTAAGCGCACTTATTCAATGTCGGTTCAACGTATTTTAATAATATTTGGTAAAAAAAAGTTCAAACTATTTTAATCCTATTTGGTGACCAGTTTCATAATAAACTGAACCGGTTCATTATGTGACCTATCACAACGAGCCGAAAAGATGTGATTTCACCAATTTCTAAACCAACATCATGCCATATAAAGAGATTGAACATAACACCCACAAAACCCAGTCACAGGACTAATTTTGTGTCAGTTACCTTTCCTCAGTAGTAACTACACTTCAAACACTTTAACACTAGTTAAGTGATATGTCTTGTTTTCACCTATCATAATTCGTTCCTTTTTGTAACAATTTTGTATTCTCTGGTCACAGGACAAGTGCTTTTAGAACAATTGACACAAATTTCCCACAGGGAAGCTCTAAATACTTACACATAGTAAAAAAAGATTCAAGGGTTTTTGGGTTTTCGGTCGTGGTAGTCATTCTCGTGGAATTGCCCATATGTAGTTGTAAAAAACAATTCTCAAATTATTGAATATATATTTGACCTGCAAAGATTTTATAAAGAGATTTATATGCTTTTTATTCCATAATTTCTGCTAAAATAAATTTATTTCAATTTTCAGTACCAAATTTTACAAATGAGTTTTCTTTAGTTTTAATTTCAAACCACCAAAAATTTAAAAAAAAAAGTATTTTTCGTTTGTGCACAATATTCATGTTTTGGTTACTTTAATGGTTTAAAGGTGTGGAAAAAATATATGTTTGTGAAAGAGAGTTTTTTTTCAAGAAAAAGTTATGAAGCTAACATGAGATGAAGAGATAGAAGTTGTTGTTGTAGAAAAAATGAGAGCCTCCGCTTCATATTATTCTTTGATATGGTTAGTTTTCCGAATTATCTATTGTTTATAGCATGGTCGAATTAAGAAGGTATTGTATAATTATTAGAATGTATTGTTGCGTTTTTACCTTTTAAAAACTCAGTGTCACATTCTAGTAGTTTCATGAATTATATAACGAACAAAACAAGACTTTTCTATTTCTAGAGCTTTTGTTATACTTAAAAACCATGTTATCAACATTGTTGATAAGAAGTACTTTCGAGCACTGGAAATGTTTATGATAAATCTTGCAAGCAGTCGTTGCAGACCGTTAAATTCAAATCATTAATGCTACTTCGTAACGGTATGTTCTAAATAAAACGTTCCCGATAACGTCTAACAAAATAAAATGAAAAATATCAAAATGAAATGACTAAGAAAAAACTGTGATAAAAAACACAAATCAATTGATTTGCGATTACATCCATAGTTTGTAGGGTATTCGAATTATTCGATTTTTCTCGTGTTCGAATAAAACGAATAATTGGATTAAGAGATTTTAACTTGTTCGAATAATTCGACCACACGTTTAAAATTAATCGAATTATTCGAATAATTTAAATTTTTTAAAAAAGTAAAGAATGAAGTTTTGATGTTGGTTTTATTAATATTTTATAGATAAAGAAAATCAAAAAATAAAGTTAAAATTAAAAATTCAAGTATTGATAATGTTAAAAAACATTCGAAAACAAAGTCCATCATTAAATTTTCAACAGAAATATTCTGATCTGATCCCGAACAATCTACAAAACAATTGACTAGCAAACCCTTTAGTTTCCGTTTTGGAGCTATGCTTTAAAAAATTTGAGCTAGTTGGACATGATCCTGAATTCAAATACAATATAAACGTATTAAGAACTTTTTTATGTCGTTCATTAATTCGGGGTTTAAATTGAGTAACTAATTCTTTAGTAAATTAATTATTCATTATTTCTAAATTATTTATAACAAATTGTATTATACATCAAGCTCTACCAACGTTGCCGAATCTTTGCTTAATAAAGTGGTTTTGGGGAATTACACAATAAAGGGAATCTGTCCAAAGTTTGATATCATTGTCAGTGAACGTGTCTAATTTGAAGTCAGTCAAAGATGTTCAAAATCATGTATATGACGAACTCTTGCAACAAAACGTTAGTTTGCAATATTTGTATTTATCATTCGATTTATTAAATATTTTGCAACACTTACGTACGCGGTTAATAACATCACTTATATACATATATTTTAAGATCATGTCCTTCATCTATTTCAATGTAATCATTATAAATGTCATCCTTAATATAACTTTCGACGACCGTTTCAAAATCACATTCTCCATCACATTCAACTCCACTTTAATCTAAGTTAATATTTTGATTATTAATTGCGATTCTTCTAATATTTCGCCAGCTAAATAACAAATATTTTATTCCGTACCATTTATTTTCATTGGTTCAAGTCCTAAGTTAAAAATTTTGAAAGATTTGTTTTTAGAATTGTAACTTATTGCAGTAATATTTATACATTTATAGAAGGAGCTGTCGGAACATTCACATACAGTGATCAAAAGACCCTTTGTCTTTAGTTATTTGTCGAATTTCAGAAACACTACAATTGTTGTGAGTCATTATTACTTATTTAAATTTGAAATTATGAAAAATTTTAAGCAATTTAATAAATTTAAATACATATGAACATTTATTCGATTATTCTACATAAAATTGTTCGGATTATTCGTTATTCGAAAATGGCCATTTTTAAATTGTTCGAATAATTATTCGTAAGAAATTATTCGATTAATCGAACGATCATTAGTCGAATGAATACCCTAATAGTTTGACATCCATGTAAAATGTCGGCTTTAAAAAAATTCTTCGTTGCTAAATCTGAATCCATTTCCTCATGCTTCTATTGCAGAGTTAGTACCATAGAGAATAGACATAGAGCGGAAACTCTCCTGTCAAAGACCTAACTCAGTTGTCAGAAACCTAAGCGGTGAGAATGTATTAGTAGAAAAAATTATGTGGAAACAAAAACAACACTCGTATGTGTGATTATTTTGAGTAATTTTTTTGTTTGAGTTTTTTTCTAGTTTTCGCTCTATGTTCTCTATGGTTAGTACTATTGTTTTGGTATATTTTTTTTTTACAAAATTGAGTTTTTTGCATTCTTCGATAGATAATCCACTAACAGACCATTGATAAAATAAAATGCCACAACATTAAATTTGGTTAAAGATCTTCATAAAAATCTGTGTTAAAAAAAATCGCAACTACAAAACTGTAAGTGTTATTATTTTTAGTTAACTTTTTTATCCACTGGTTCTCAAAGTATTTAAAAAAATAATGTTCGCTGTCCATAAGACTGCCTTAGATTGCCTCTTTAATTATGGTTGGTGGAAGCGCCATTATTTGGTGACAGGCTATAACTGTATCTTTGAAGGAAATGAAAAAAGTGGAAATAAATGGTTTTTTCGTGTTTTGTTACAAATACACATAAATCCATCTTATTTACATTTTTACAAGTTACAAAATCACATTTTTTAAAATAATGCTTTTATTATTTTAATATAATTTGTTTAAGTATTTAATATCTGGGCTTGTTTTAAAGAAATTTGGTGTACAAAAAGAAATTAATTATTTTACAGTGATTTTAAGGATATTGGAGATATTGAGTCGACTTCTTACGGTCATTGCTGATATTTTAACACCATGTTCTGTTCCATAAGCGATTTAATATGTGTATATCGAGCCCTTAGCGCCAAATTATCGTAAGCGACATTTTCAAATTTTTTTTTATTACAAAAATTAAAATTTTATGGACCGACTGATGTTTTAGCGTTCTCTTAATAACTTAAAAATTATAGCGGGTAAGATTTTATCGTAAGTCAAAGCGACACACAGTGGTATCGAAAACAAATGGAAATAAATCTGTAACTTCTAAATGGTTTGAATGAAATTTCATATGCGCAAAGAAAAAGTGTTGTCGAGTTTAAGTTTTGAACCTTGACTTCATGGGCCCACCAGGGGCGCCACCAAGGGTCCTCAGAGTAGGACATGTTATATTTTTAAAACGATCCAATTTCTTCTTTTGTGTTCCGATTTAAAAAAAAAATTACACACATATAATCTTCTCATCGACTATAATAAACCTTGTCCTAGCTGTCAAATATTTCTTATAGCTTAGGAGATATTCGCATTTGAAACTTAAATTTTCAAAATTTTTACCCACCACACTCCAGTTTTTTTATAACAGCATGTCCAAATATTTTCTTATTTTCTCCAATTTTCGTTTGTTGGTGTAACAACACATTTATGTGTCAAATAGAAAACTAATGACTAAAGTTATATACAATCGAATTTAAAAAATTTAAAAAGACGAATTTTCGTTAATTTTCTAGGAAAAAAGGACTTTTTTTTAAAAAAATTATCGCAAAAAATTTCTAAGAGGATGTATAAGGAATTTATACTTTCTGAAAGCTAAGTTTTCATAAAATATTTTAAATGAAAAAAATTTAAAAATTTGTTGTTACTGAGGGGACCAGGTCCATTCAAAAAACACCTATTTTATTTTTAAAATTAAATTTTAGGGCAAAAATTATAAAATCGCATATTCGATATTAAAATATAGTAACCAATTTTAGGTGGCTATGTTTCTAATTATTTTGTAAAGCGTTCCAATAATCCCGACCCTGGTATGGATATTATAGCCAAAAAACTAAAAATTCCCATTTTTGGATTTTTTCAACACTTTTTTGGGAATTGCAGGATTGCAGATAATAAATTTCAAAATTCGTTTTTATTTTTCTATTTTAAATAGAAAAATCTACACAACTGTGAAATTTCATTAAAAACTACTCATAAATAAAAATTTAATTTTAATTCGAAAAATTTGTATCTATGCAAAAATTCAATAAAAAACCTTTTTTGTCATATTTTTCAATAAAGTATTCCATGAATTTTTAATTGTCAAAAGTTATAAATATTTTTTAAAAATAAGCAAATAGCTTGAACGAAATTATATTATACCGCATCATAACATTTTTAATTTTATGTATAAATTTTAAAATAATCAAAAAAAACCTTTTCACTGAATTTTTAGGTTAGCTCGTATTTACGAGATATACTGTTATTTCGAAAATGGAGGAGGTTGCACAACGGTTTAGTTTTAATAAATTTCGAAAGTTTAGGTTTTTAAAACGGCATTAAAATTGGAAAATACATATTCGCTATTAATTTTTTTCTCACAATAGAAAACGAAAGAAAAGTTCCAAATAAAACAAGCCCTAAATGATTAAAATTTGTCCACATCTTTTAATTTTATTCACAAAAGATAAGAGACATAACTCATAGTGATTAGCTACATCGTGCAGTGTTCTTCTATGTTTAGTACTGCAATAGTCGGCAATGCAGTGCCGTTTTGTAAAAACGGCACTGCATTTTGTGAATCCACAAAATTTGACTAGTGAAAACGATAAAATATATATGTTATATATCAGAGTATAGGTAATTGTCTTCTTTTCAAAAATGTATATAATTTTTAAAAATTAAATAATTTTTGCAAAACTGTGGGAAAAAAATTTAAAATGTTATTAGGGGATATTCGCTTGATCTTTTCATTATAAAATCAAAAGTTGTAAACAAATTTTAATCAACTAGAGCTTGTTTTGTTTGTTTTCTATACGCTTAGAAAAAATTAACAGCGTAGCTTCATTTTCTAATTTTTCATGCCGTTTCAAAAATCAAAAATTTCGAAATTTTTTAAAAAAAATATTTTTTGGTTTGTTAGCACCACTAAATTCAGCGTACCCGAATTAGTTTAACCCACCGGGTTCCCCAGCTTGACAGTTTTTTCAACTAGCACAGTGTTATTTATAAAATAAGATATTGAAATATTAAAATGTCTTACATATACAATTATAACAAGCTTATATTTATAGACAAATTCCAATATATCCACAATAATTTAGTATCCGTGGTAGTGCTAATTACAAAATAAAGGAAGTAATAGTTTAAAAACAATATATTTGTAGTTAGTTTTATTTATTGTTTATGCTGAAAGCAAATAAATTAAAATTTTCTTTTTTTTTGTAAAGTATAGTTGTCTACGTTTTTATCTGACAGCATTTGTTATTCTTTGTTTACAAAGTAAAAATCAGCATTGTTTAAAATATTCTAATAAGTATCTTCTTGTATCTTCTAACTTGTGATACGTTTAAGTAACTGAAACAACGTTTAAATAATGTTGGTAAACGATTTTAACTGTTGTGAGTGTCGGTAATACTGTGTTCAGAAATTAAAGTGTTGCCAGTCTCAAATTACATTCAAGGTAATACAGTTTCTTGCAGGTTACATTAAAATGGTCGATAATGCAGTATATATTTAATTTATAACGTATACATAAGAAAATTAATTTCCACATTTATAGAATTAAATGTCGTACCCACCTAAAGCTGAATTTCAGTTTTCCTTAAAATTGCTTTAATATTTATGTAAATATTTTATTTCTTTATAACATTATCTTAATTATTAGTTTATTTATTAAATTTTAACAAGAAAAATTTAAATCTTAAATTTGATGTAGGAAATATTGTAATATTTTGGAATTTTTTATCATCTCGATTATTGATATTAAGAACGTTACTCCTTTGTCTTTTAAGAGCAACTTTTGTGGCAATAGAGATATCAAATAGCAGGTTTTGAACAATACAAATTATAGAAAATGTGTCAAGTCCCCCACCCAACCCACTTCTCCATACCAAATAAATAAAAAACTGTAACAGATTTCAGAAATAATTAAAATAAGGGATTTAATAAGTTTGTCTCCAGAAAAATTTGTGTAAAAGTACTAATGCGGGACCAGCAAGTATTAAGCTAGTTGCTGTATTCCAACCACAGTTTTGCGGGATGTCCTTGAAGACAGTACCGCCGTGAAAGCCACCGAAAAGTGCATCACTACAAGGAACCTGCTTCCTTCTTCGTCGGATTGGAGATAAAATTATGTCACAAATTACCAACTCCTGAGATCAATTTGCAGTACTTAAAATTATGTAAACATATTCTTCGCTTCTAGAGGGAAGTACCGCTGTACTACAGACAGGAACCATGAGAGCGTTCAAAAGCCGTGTAGTGGCAACATTATGAAGGCAAAAGATGGATTCGTCAATTTGTTCTGCCAACAACGCATATCACTGATATTCTTCTAAGACGGCCAAGAAAGTGTTGATGTCAGAACCGTAGCTTGTTTGATACCAGGATCAATCTGACAGCAATATCTTAAGATCTATACTGCATTGTATTATGAATGGTGGCTCTGGTGCGGTTATTTTGATAAAGTGACACACTATCAATATTCTATCCATTAAATTGTCTTGCGTTTGTACCTACACAGAGAAAACAGACTCGCGATAGCAACCGAATTTGTTGCCAATCGAATGATTCTATCTTATTGACCGAATTTTACAGTTGTGGCTACAATATTTTGGAAGGGGTAACTAAAGATTGGTTGCCTCAACTGAAATTCTTCTTTATCAACTGACTTTCTGTTGTTAGAACTGAAAAATTCTATGTGTGCAACCGAATCATTCGATTGGCAACAAATTCGGTTGCTATCACGAATCTGTTTTCTCTGTGTACATATACATGGAATGTATGACGATGATAGAAATAAATATGCATATGCATATCCAGATGCACGTGTTCTTTATCCAAGACTTGGAATTATTGATCTCTTCTTTGTACAAAATACGTAAGTATTCATAATTTCCAAAGAATATAACGGATTAGCTATAACCGCTGCCTTAATTCTCGAAAATTCTAAAAATTTTAAAATTATTTAATCTTTTTAAAGGGATTTTTTAAGCTACAAAGATTTTACTTTAAGCTTAATCACTCATAGAGCTTACTCATGTAACATACGAAATTCTTAATCAAAGGATTACATAATACATATCTTAAGAATTAAGATCAATTTAAGCACTTGTACTATGATCTTGTGAACATTTTAACAACTGAAGAGAAAAACTCATAGATATAATCACATCTTAACATGTGCGGATTTAATTTATAGAATTTTAAACTCTAAACTATAAACACAATATTTTAAAGGGATTTCATTTTATTGGGTGTGATTATGTCAAACAAAACGAACTAACAATTCGCGAAAATTTATTATAGGGTCATATTAGCTAGTGTACACACGTACAATAAAGTAAATATAAAAGCAAATACTAAATTACAGGTAGCGACTTAACTAAAGTATTCATAATTCTGCTGGAAAACCCCAGGAAAATCCAAGAGATCTTCTCTTTCAATCTTGTCCTAAGCTTGTACAGCACATCATAGTTATTTTATATGATCACCTTGTATAAAATTAAATCCGCGGTACAATGTTTGACGGTACCATAAAAATCAGGTACATTCCACGTCCGTTAAACCTTTTTTAGCGAAAAATACAGAAAGAGGTAGAAAAAATTGCTGATGTTTAAAATTGTTTGCAACGTAAAATTTTATTGTTTTTTCCATCGAATTGTTTGTCTTCTTTTAACCAGAAATTTAAAAGAATCTCAAACTGTTAATAATAAACAATATTTTTTAAATATTTTAAATAAGATTTCTTGTTTAATAATCCCTTTAACAAGGTAAACGAAATATAACTGGCATACGCTTTCGTTATTTTATTTAAAATGTTCTAGATTATTCCAAATATATCAAAAGATGCAGAAATCTTTAGACTTTTGTTTTTCAATAAATGTTATAGCCAAATCCAAGGAAAGAATGGATCGTAGATTTTGAAACTTTTTCTATAAATCTGTTTCTCATCAAACAGGATATAGCATAGACAATCGTCCTTGATAAATTTGTATCTCAAATGAGCAATTTTCCAAAGAATTCCCTTAAATATAAGCCATTTCACGATTAAAAGAATATATAACATTCAGAAGAGGCCATGGGGATTCTCGAGATAATTGAAATTTAGGGATATATTTAAAATAATGTATTAACGTTTTTATGTATATTTTTATAACTAATTGTGCAATTTGTATAAAATTAGTCTTATTTTAAACATTGAACGTTTTTTATTCGAATGTATTACTCAAAAATTCATAACCTTAATTTTTATATTTGGTTTTCATAAAAATTAGTTTATACAAATGGGATTCTAACTATATTATCTAATACATTTTTACTTAAGAATGATATTTTTATTCAATATATAAAATATATTACAATCTTTTGATCAAGTAAGTTAATGCAGATACATATCTACATATAATTTAGCCATTTTCGAAATAACTGTATATCTCGAAAACAAGAGCTAACCTAAAAAAACGGTTGAACCACTGGATTCAGCGTAATTGAATGAAGAGGGTGCCCCTCTTGACAGAAAAATGTATCAATTTCGTGCACAGTGTAATCAATTTAAAAATAAGACCAAGAATACTGTTATCATTAATATACCGTACCCAGCAACTGCCATTACCGATGTAATTCCGATTATCGTTGTCATTTCATGTTAAGCATTTCGAATCGGTATCCAACCTTGTCCGGTATCCAATTCCAAATCAGCTAAATTTCTTGCTTGTTTTCAAATATTAAACAAATTTTAGTAGATCTATTTTAAAATTAGACCATACACCAGTTAATGTTACGATTTTCGAACGTGATGATCGATTCTTAAGATCCATTATTTGTTAGTGATACAAATATCAGCAGAAATACTATTTTATAATTTAACATTGGTAGAAAAATAATTGCGGGACAGTTACGAAGTTACCCAAGAACTAGTTTTTAAAATGAAATTAGTTCAAATAACTAGATTTATTTGAAGTATTAGATTTGAAAAATCTAGAAAAAGCGGGAATTATAATAAGGTTCTCGGAATTTACTCACTAAAAGCAGAATAATTCTGCAAAAATCGGGACATTAGGCAACACCTGCGGTAACCTACGATACCTTGTCGAAAAATATTGATTCTTCACATAGGGCACTGCCACACGTTCAATATATATTGACCGCGATCCAGTATCGCGATATTTATTGATGGATCTCAATCTAAATCGCTTACCTTATTTTGCGTGATCCATTATAATGGATCGCGATCCAAATATCACAATATATATTGAACGTGTAGCAGTTACCATATGCATATGTTCGCAATTTGTAAAATTATGAGCCAATAAACTACCCAACAGTAGCAAGTACTTAGTAGAGTATTCATTCGAGTAATGATTGTTCGATTAATCGAATAATTTCTTACGAACATTTATTTAAACAATCTAAAAATTAAAATTTTCGAATAACGAATAATTCGAACAATTTTATGTAGAATAATCGAATAAATTGCTTCAAATTTTTCATAGTTCCAAATTTAAATAAGTAATAATGACTTACAAAAATTTTATTGTTTCTGAAAATCGACAAATAACTAAATAATAACTTTCACTGTATATGAGTGGTCCGATGGCTCCTTCTATAAATATATAAATATCACAGCAACAAGTTACAATTATAAAAACAAGTCTTTCAAAATGATTAATTTAGGACTTGTACCTATGAAAATAAAAGGTACGGTATGAAATATTTGTTATTTAGTAAAAAATGGCTGAATGATTTTAGAATTGATTTCACAATGGAAATTTTAGCTTCTAAACATGAACATATGCTGGTGAAATATTAGCAGAATCGCAATTAATAATCAAAATATTAACTTAGATTAAAGTGGTGCTGAAAGTAATGGCGAATGTGATTTTGAAACGGTCATCGAAATTGATATTGAGGATGTCAATTATAATGATTACGTTGAAATAGATGAAGGCCATAATACTAAAATATACAGTAGCGGGCATAAAAAATGCAACGCTATGCTATGTGATCTTCAGCTGGTATTATTTTTCTTATAACTGAATCCTATTCTCCCCATCTGATATTTTTATATTCTTTGCGGTAATAGTCACTTATTGTATGATATTTTGTCCAATATTTCTGTACGTAAGGATAATTATAAAATTTTTAGTAAAAACTGTGTTAATTTGTGCGAGCAAAAAAAATGCAACTTTAAGCAAATTTAATAGATTTGTAAATTGTTTTAAACAATAATTATGAAAAACGGCTAAAAACTATAATATTGTTACAATACAATAATTTACTGTTAATTCTAATATAATAATATTCAAGGATATGAAATCTACAAAGGATAATAGAATTAACGAATGATGAATTTTCCATTCAATATGGTGAATTGTTCGAAAATAAATAAAATTTTAAGATTTTTTATTTATTTATTTACTAATTTAAAATCTTGCAGACATTCTCTATGAAAATGAAATCAAATAATTTTGGTGGTGTGTTGTGTTTATAAAAATCCGACTTTTTAAAAAACCGGTTTGTCGGTTAACCGACATCGAAAAACACGGTTAAACCGGTTAACCGTTATACATATGTATATGTGTAGAAAACATAAAATGTCCAATAAAGTATATACAGCTATAAATTTTGTAGTTTATAGTAGTCAGGAATGGTTAATATTAAATAACTATAAATATACAAATGTGCTAAGTCCATTTATTTTGTAAAAATTTCAAAATTATTATCTCAGTAAAATGGAATTGAGTATACATATAATATATAATACTTGTTTTAATTATTGGTTTATTCATTAAATTTCAATCAAAAAATGTAAATCACTTTTTTAATTAAATATTTGATAATTTTGAAATTTTTTATCACCTCTACTTTCTGATATGAAAACATGTTACAAGTCCCAAAAAAGGACCTATAAGATATAAATGCACTTCATCTTAGCTGTGATTATAAAAAAAACTCCATTATCAGATTTCATAAATATTTAAAATAATGGATTTCAGAACGTTTTTTTGTCTCTCCTGTAATATTTCTGAAAAGCTAACGAAATAAATTAAAATTTTAAGAACAAAACACACTAATAAAGTCAAATGTATTGAAAGACTAATATACATCGAATTCAATGTAAAATGTAAATTAGCCTAAACTTATAGAATTATGCGGAATTTAATTTTAATTTTTAATAGTTTCATTATTTAAAATTTATTCTGAAAAAGTTTTTCAGTAAACTCATCGTCCTCTACTATTTAGAATCATTGTAATTCTTAAAAATATTAATCTAAAGAGGTTTGTATTATAAATCAGCAGCATAGGTTTCAAATCAGACCAATAATGTGTATACAATGAATATTAAAAATGCACAAAAACGTGAGATTTATTAATTTTTGTCCCAAATTTTAAAAAAACCGGTTAACCGATTGATAAAAACCGGTTAACTGAAAATCAACATTTTAAATTAACCGGTTCGCAAAAAACCGAGATTTGCGGTTAACCGGTTTATAAACACAGCTCAAGATCAAAAGAATATTACTAGTTAATGTAAGAAGGGTGCTGAAATTTAATGCTAAATTAATATTTTCACAATCATATGACATCATGTGGTCTGTAAAAGTTACAAACAGTGAAATCATATTCAAATATCCATTTATTTGGTGTGTAAATAGGGTTTGGGGTTTCCCGGATAAATATATTTCCCAGGAACGGGAATTTTTTTCAACTAGAAAAATGAGTAAAAAAGAAAATTATTTTACAAAATTGTTTAATTTTATTAAAAGAAATGAAAAACAATTCAATTCTACGAACATAAAACAAAAAAATGTTGGATAAAATATATGGAGATCATTTGTTACTATAAAATTAAATATTAGCCATTAAGTTTCACAAAATTTTATAAATTGTGAATGTACCTTTATAATTCGCTGTCGATCAATATTTTAATTCCATTTGTAATGCAGTTTTTAGCTTCATTCTTTTAGTTTTTCTGTTATACATATTTTTTTATAAAATAAAATTTAATTCATTTCCAAATCAAAAATTACATCATATAGTTTAAAAAGTGCAAATAAGTACAAAAGTAGTTCTAATGTATTTTGTTTTTGGTTTCTGCTAAACTGCTCTTTTGCTACTTTGTTAGAGAAAGTACTCTACATTGTGAATACCGTTATTATTTCATAGAAATAATGTTATATGTTCGTCATAGAACTATTTTTTTTTTTTTTTAAAATTGAGTTTTCAAAATGCATTCAGTAAGTCACTTGACGATTTCTTATTTTAGTTTCAAAGTTTCCAGACACATAGAAAACTCTTTCACTTTAAACAGGTGGTGGCTTTATTGCTAATAAAGCATTATAAAGACAATCTAAATATTTTCTTCCGATTCCCGCTTAAAACGACTTTCAGCATTTGATTTTAAATGTTTAGGATTTTTTTTTCAATATTGATTGAATAATCTAATTCGTTTTTAAAATTTTGCTCCATTTGTATTTCGGAAACATCATCATAGCTTCGAACTGATGAGGGAACATTGCGGTCCAATAGACGTATGTGTGAACATTGTCTTTTTGTATTCTAATTTAGCATATTATATTGTGAAGTTATTAGGAAATTTACATAAGTTGCTGTATTGTTTATTAACTTTATATTTTATTGCAAGAACCATTTTTTGAGAAATCGTACAATTTTTGGATAACAGTGTTTTAGATAAAATGTCGGCTTAATGCTACTACTTTATCCTTAATGGGGTTTAAAACCTCCACTAAAATTTGGAACAAGTCATACATCAAACAGAGATGTAATATTTAAATGTATTAAAGTATTTTTAATTAATTTTAAAATTCCCGTTTCCCGGCCGGGAACTCCCGGACCCCAAACCCTATGTGTAAACGAATTCCAAAACAGAGGAAGGCCACTGTAAATAATATTGAATTTGACAGTGTTCTTATTTCATAGAATGCAATATTTAGCTTACGTGATTACTTTTTTACTATTTTAGACTCTCGCAAGACAGTCTAATTGTAATCAAAAAGGGTCAAAATAAATAGTCATGTAGCTATTGAAGTAATGATGCGTAAATGATGCATAAAATCACTAGTTCGGAACTGTCTCCTAGAATTGATGAATACGGCTATAGTAAATATTTTAAACAAAAAAGTAGTTTAATTCAAATGCAGCCTTATAGTGAATATTCCCTTTTTGACACTTAATGAAAAAATTAATTTTTTTGAAATTTCTTCTCAGGTATTAAACATTTTTCAAGTAAATTTAAGAATTATGTTATTTATGCCTGCTTGGTTGTAAATTTGAATGCTTCTGGTTAACATCTATTGACCTATTTAAAATAACTAGCATAACCCGGTGCACTTCGCTACCCCTACCCTAGTAAAATTAAAAAAATATGAATGGAAATACGAAAATAACACATACAAAATTTTAGAATCTCTCAATTACAGTTCACTTGATAGTCGAAAATAACTAACAAATTTTGTATGGGAGATACCACTGCTCTGATCCCACCCATTTTTAAACTTTTTATGTAAATATCAAGCTTTACTTTAACTTTCCTTTATAAGGGAGGGGTCATTCCTACTAAGCCGATCATGCTTAGCTAAACTTCGAACAGGGATCAGGAATAAATTCGTTTTTAGCTAACCTCCTTAGAATGGTTATAATTTGATTGATACAGAGTTTAAATTCTTTTAGAATTATAGTTCTCCAGATATTCAAAATTAATTATTTACTTTGCGTCATAACCACTAATGCAATCCCGACCATTTTCAGCCAATCTGTGTAAAATGGTAAGAGAGCTATGCGGACAAAGTTTGAAGAACCTTGCAATTATTACTTTGTATGGGAGGTGACTCACATCCTTTTCCGACCTCTCCCATTTTGGGTGCTAATCTAATCCGCACAGTAATAAGAAATTAATTCGCTAAAAGTTTAAACACTTTTACAATTATAGTTCTACAGATATTCGAAATTAATTATATACTTCGTATAAGGTGTGCCACGCCCACTATTCCAATCCCGAACAATTTCAGCGATACTATGAAAATTTATAAAAGAGCCATTTAGACTAAGTTTAAAGAATCTTGCAATTATATTTCACAAAATATTTAGAAATAACAATTTACTTTGTATGGGAGGCGACTCACCATTTTTTCCGACCCGTCCCATTTTTCATTAAACTTCATGCAGTGATAAACCGTTGAAAATCGTCACAATTATAAAATAACTATTTACTTATCTACAATTACATATTTACCCCCATATGCATAAACAGTTTTTTTAAATTTAAATAAATTTAAAAATTGTTTATGCATATGGGAGTTAGAAAATAAAAAAAACACCTTCAAAATATATTTATTAAAGCGAATTTAAATTACTAAAATCTTCTTCTTTGTTTTCTATAACAACTCTCACTTAAAACAGAGCGAAATCATTACGGTTTAATTGTTTCTCTTATTTATTACTTTTTACCTTAAGTTTCACATGTACACGTTTTTGCATATGTGTTAGTAACATCTTTCAACGCTTATAACTCCTAAAAAACTGAACCATTTTCAATAAAATACATATTCTGCACTTCTGTGAATAAATCCCTTTAACATGATATATTTCTTGCCCAAATTGAATGTATAATGTGAGCGTAAAAGGGGTCTAAAGAAATCGACTTGCCTATTAATATTATTATTTAAAATAATTATTAAAAACTATTTTTCTGCTTAACAAAAATTTTTGGTAGAAAATATATTACGGCGAAACAAAATTTTTGAAAAAAGTTCCTAGATATTAGCATGGTGTTAAATGCAATAAGTAATTTAATAAAAAAACAAATAAATATTAAAAGAATCAAATATTGTGTAACTAATTTATTATGTAAGGAATTACAGTGCTAGCACGATTTGGCCAACCTAAAATTATTCCAGTACCAATCTTTTCGAAACCCAACATTTTAAACTGAAAATATATTTAAGAATATGATGTTATTAAACAGCTGTTGGTTTATTAGTTTTCGAATCTGGTTGGATATTTTCAAAAAGATAAATAGATTAACAGATTTAGATGTGGATTTAGAAAACCTTTTGTTCAAAAACCAGCCCTATTGAAACATATGTGTACATAAATTGGTGCTTATTTAATTGTTGAATCATTATATTTTATGTAATTATTTAATAATATTTTATTAATACCCAATCACTTTTACCAGTAAATGTCTCAACTGATTCTCTCGACTGACTATGGCCCCATGCTGCGGTCCTAAAGACGGCTTCTGTAATTTGTGGTTATCTGATCCATAATGTACAGAGAAATACCAGAAAACTTCATTATGTAAAACAACAGAATCATATTAGATGCACAAAACATTGTCGAAGCCAAAAGCAATAGGCGAACATCAGTCAGGAGTCTTGTTTTGTCTTTCGACCATAAGTTGGGCGCAAATGTTGTGTTTGTTGTTGCTGTACATCGATCAATCAGATCGACTGGTGTGTCACCAAAGTCAAATTTTCGAAAAGACATTCGTCTTTTCACACTTGCATTGTTATGTGCCCAAAATATCACATTATCCTTTTAATTTGCTTTAAATACTTATTTACGCTGCGAATTGTCGAGCTGAACACAGGAATAAGAGAGAAAGGAAAGTACGAGTAATGTAGAATAGAATAGAAAAGGCTCGCCATGATATCGCGACACTAATGCGTAAGTATTTTATAACAACAAACTGTTTAGTTTGGTTCATTTCCTTTACATTTGGTAGAGTTTTTTTGTACGAAATGTCCTTGTATGTGCGTTTTGCATTGTGTTGGCAATTGACTTGTTGGAAATGTTCTTTTAGGAAAAAGTCTGCGCACGCGACGACTAGCCAAATCATATGGACATTTAGTCTCTTGTCTATTTGGTATGAGTATTTGTTTGCACGAGTATGCATTTCCTGATTATTATAATTCATACTCGTAAGCCAGAAGTTATTCATTCGTATGTAGTTTTATTTTTAATATTTTCTGTTTTTTTTTTCTTTTCAAAAGATCCTGTCTCGTCACATGGTCGGCAAATAGCTGCATAAATATATTTATAAGTTTTTTTGCAGCGTTATGTTTATATTTGCGATTCGAAATGTTATAAACTTCAAATTAATATTTTGGTGAAACATACATATCTACTTACATGCAAAGTAAGTTATTATGATTTTAGGAAGACTATTTCGGATTTTTTGACAACTTAACTAAAAATATTGAAGATAACTTTATATTCTTAATATTACCACTTCAGACTGGGGGAATTCGAAAAAAGTGGAATTAATCTGTAATCTAATCGGTTTGTCCGATTTAAATATAGAGGAGGTTTAGTTGGGTTAATGTTGTAATTTAGACTTTACACATCAAGGTGTCGGAGCCTAAAGGTGTAATTTTTTTTTGGAAAAAAAAATATTTTTTTTAGCAAAATTTCGAATTTTTTGTTTTTAAAACATCATGAAAAATTGGAAAATGTAGCTATGCTGCCCTTAATAATTAAAATCTGTACAAAACTCTTGGTTTTATTCACAAAAGATTAATAGGGGGTCATACGGGATGTATTGCATGTGTTTTGTGACATATATTGGGACATTTTTCCACGTGTAAACATATACATTAGAGTGCTCCAAAAAAATAAAATTGTGAATTTTGACCGTCTAAAATCGGAAAACGTTAACCTTAAATCGTGGAGGTCAAAGGTGAATTTTTTCAATATTTGGAATTTCTCATGGAAACATAACGAAATGTTATTTATTTTCCGGCCGATTTTGATGAAACTTAAGAAAAATATAACACAAAGTCTAGTATTTACAAAAACAGCAGAAACAATAAAATTAACCCTTAATAGCACATGGGGCTAAAATGACCCCAAACTTCTAAAACCATAAACAAAATTGTCAATTTCAATAGTGCTAATCAAAAATTGTTTTTTATAGGAAACAAACTTTAAAATATTGTATTGTGTATTAGAAAATAGTACTACTGAGCCACTTTGAAAAATGTTCACATTTTTGTTCAATTTTGACCACATATTTTTCAAAGGACAAAATATTTTATTTATACTTGATTTTTGCTTTAATAACGTATTTAATATTTTATTGAGGCTTTTTGAATAATAAAATGATTTTAACCCTTTAGTGCACTTTTGATTTATTAGATTTAAAAAATTACTCGAATGATTCAGTTTATTTAATTCTGAAAAACATTAAAGTTAGCACCATCCATATTGACTGTTTTTTTCGTGATTTTAAAAGTTGATGTTAATTTTAACCCAAAGTGTTAAATTTACTAGACTATGTGTTATATTTTTCTTAAGTTTCATCAAAATCGGCCCAACAATATATAACATTTTGCTATCTTTCCATGAGAAATTCCAAATATTGAAAAATTTTACCTTTGACCTTCACGATTTAAGGGTTAACGTTTTCCGATTTTAGTAAAACTTTCAGACTATATCTTAAATTGCCTGGACTATATTATCCTGAATAGCTTTTACTTAAAAATCATAACAGTAAGGAAATTCGGCTCATTCGTCAAAATATGGCCAAAATATTAGTTTTTCTCGAAAATCTCAAAATTTAAATCGCAGGTACGGAAAAACTATAGGAGGTATTTTCATACTTTTTCATATTTTTATTACCTATTATGTTCTCAATAAATCCCAATGTGATGATCAAAAAATTTTGAAATTTGTTTAACAAAATTTTTAAAAATTTGAAATTGGAGTTTTGAAACTGCCTTTAAAAAAATTAAATTTTTTTGGTCATACCTGCGAATAGGTTAACGGTATCCTACGAAGACAAAAACTCATATACAAGTAAATATGGATATATGTTAAGTAAAAATGTACTTTTATTTTAATATTTCTCAAAATATGTTAATTTTGTTTCTACATTTCTTGTTCTAGTGGCCTGAGACACGTTAATGGCCTGGCGATTTTTTAATAACCTTAACATTTATCAACCAATTTTTGTCTTTATATCGCATTAGAACGACAATTACGTGTACATTTCGATTCTTTTAAATTAAATTGCAAAAGTAATTATTTAATGCCAAAATTTTTACAAAAACTGAAAAAAATGCATTTTTTTCCCCCTTGTAAATGCACCTCAAAACTTCAAGGTCGTTGCGGCACCAGTTAGCGTTATCCTATCATGCTAATATTTTACACAACGAGTTTCTACAATACATAGAACCATTCTAGAGGGGGGACGGCCTGTACCTAGAAAATTTTATTCGTCCATACAATCTTGGAGCACTCTAATATACATACATACTGTGTGATGCATATGAAACTTTGTGTATGTAAAATACATGTGTAGCCTTATGACATTTTTGCCAATTAACACAAAAAACACAAAACCAAAAAGAGTAGAGAAAAATCATAACAAAATAAATTTTATTGCACTACCTGTTGCAAGTAACTGAACACATTTATACGTTTGCACTAACACAAACACTATGCATGTGTAAATTTACACAATTATGTTAGTGCAAAAGTATGAATGTGTTGAGTTTTTGCAACTGTTACTTGCATGTGTAAACGCTAGGTTAAAAAAATGTATTGTGATTTAAAAATGTTTTAAATAGATATATTGTTAAAAACAACAATTGTATAAACTAATAGAGGTTATGTCACATGCAATTACATATGTACGTGTGAACGTGGACATTATGAATCGTATGTATAACACGAATTTTGACATGCACATGGAATTCCATATGTATCGAATACATGTCCCAATACATATGGAATACATACCGTGTGACCCGCCTTTAACTTACTTATTTTATCTTTTACTTTGCGAAATAATCTGCCTTTTGCATTATGCATTTTATGACCCATTTTATATTTTTCATTATCAGATAAATTCCAATTTTCTAATCTTTTTGATAATCAGCTACATAAGTTAAAGATTTATAAATTTTTATTTCAGATTTTAGAATTACCTTATTAATTTACAAGTTAGTTGAAAAGGGAAACTATTATCGTCCAATTTATTTTTAATTATTTCACTTATTGTTAAAGATTTTTATCCGTATTTTAGGATGTTTTGAATAGTAATTAATATTAAATATTATTTTGTTTGTCTAATATTTAAATTTTACATTTACACTTTTAGTTTATTGATTTTTTTTTAAAAATTTTTGTTACATATTATTAGACTTGCCACCTTTTGAAATTTCCAAAACGGGACACCACTAAATGATCAGAGAAAAAATCAAACAAATTCGATTATAATTATTATCCTATTTTATTTATTAAATATAACACATTAATTATAATTGTGTAAAATCTGGTGAACTATCTCTGTGAAAGTCTTCGAACTTTATACGAGCCAATTTCTTCTCTGTGTATGAAGTCTAACCAACAACTGATCGGAATAGGGGCGTGGCACGTTCCATAGAGAGTAAATAGTTATTTTCGAATATCTGGAGAACTATAATTGTGGAAGTCCTAAAATTTTGCACTAATATCACCCTTACTATTATACATAGTTTGGGTGAAAATGTTATTGTATTAGTGGGCGTGGCACCTCTCATACAAAGTAAATAGTTAATTTCGAATATCTGGAGTATTATAATTGTAATGTATTTAAACTTTGTAACAGGGGGTTAGTCACCTACCACACAAAGGAAAATAAATTTCTTCAAAACTATAATTGCAAGATTCCTTAAACTTTGTCCGAATAGCTCTCTTATCATTTTACATAGCTGGTTAGTTTCGAATATCTGGAGTACTATAATTGTAGTGTATTTAAACTTTGTATGAATCAAATTCTTATCACTGTACGGAGTTTAGCTAAAAATCAGAACAGTGGGTGTGGAACTTTCCATACAAAGTACATAATCAATTTTGAATATCTGGATAACTAAAATTGCGAGATTCATCAAAGTTTGTCTGAAAATTTATTTTTTTATAATTTTACCTAATTTGTTTCACCTCATTAAAAAAATAGTTTATAAAATCGTTTTAATTATTTCAGTCCTTAATCCAAATATAAAAAAATTTAGCTTCCTAGCTCTTTAGCTTCCTAGGCCTTTTAAAATTGCGATTTATATGAAGTCGTTAAAAACTTGGGTAATTTTGGGACAGTTTTCGAAAAATGTCCGATATACCCGCATATATATCGGGTACTATTTATGCTAGCTACTTAAGTTATACCTTATTATAAAGCTACATTCTAATGCAATCCAAATATATTTTTTATTATTCTTTGAAGTAATAAATTTAACAAACTCAGTCCATTTCAATGGACCAACAACTCAGCTTTAACTAAGTATATTGTTAAAAAGCGACATTCAGATTTTAGAAAATACTATATTTCAGAAAATAAAACATCCTTGTCTAACGGTATTTCCAATTTTTTATTTTTTTATATTTTTTGTGGTAATTAATGAAAAAGTTCGACTCTAAATATTGTCTGTCCCGACGTATACTGGACGGTTGGCAAGTCTACATATTATATTATTATTATTTTTAAATTTCGCTGAATATGCTGCTCAACAGAGTTGAGAAATATTGGGAATAAAAATAATTCAATTAACTATAATTAAAGTTAATAAAAAAAGTTTTGTATGCCGCAATTAGTTCCCTAAGGAAAATTTTAATCCGCTATTGTTGTGGTAAATATTGATATTACCTTAAAAAACAGAATTGTGGTTTGTTATTGAAAATACAAAACCCAATGTTTTTCCAGTGTAACATTTTGAAAACTTTTTCGACATGTTTTTAAAAAAGTCTTCCATGTTTTTTTATTAAAAGAAAAACACAATTTCCTTCACTTTGATATATAACATTTTTTTCTTATATTTTCCACTAGACTCATTAATGGATTCAAAATACCTAACTCACAGTAATAAGCTTCACCTTGATGTTTGAGAATACCGTGGTCGGTAATGCAGTAGCAATAATGTCAAATTTTCCTGTACGTTTTGATTTTTAATCCATTAATAGGACTAGTGAAAATGAAAAGGCAGACATATTATTTATCCAAAATGTATACAAGTTTTAATAATTAAAAATGCATGGAAGACTATTAATTTTCTACACTCCTTATTGGAGGTTTTCTGGTTTCATTTTTTAATTATTCTAATAATATATTCGTAATACTAAAAACTATCGTGAACAAAATTATATGATATTATTTATTCAAGTTTTTTGTTTAAAAAATGAATCAATTATTCGAATAATAAATTGTTTATAAACTTTTATTGGATCAAAATTAAACTCGAAGAGTATGGTCAACCGATAAGCAGTTTTATTATATAGTTAGAACGTATAATTTAATAAAAGTAAAATTTGCTCCAAATTGGGTTTTTGTTACAAAGTCAATTTAATGTAAATAAATAATATTTATGTAATATAACAATATTTCTAATACAATAATATTTCAATGAAAATTTATACAACTTTAACCAAGTTCTCATATTTAATTTAAAGAAACATGTTTGTTTACGTGATAAAACACACAAAATTTAAATTCATATGCCAATGCATTTGTAGTAAAAAAACCTTGTTAACAAATCTCTTAATTCGGTTAAAGTTAATTTTGTAGATTTTAAGTAAAAATTTTCCTAATTTAGTTTTTTTTTTTTGGGAAATTCCTTAACAATTTTACTTCCGTTTTTTTTAATCATCTTTTATTTTTCTAGTTTCTTCTAATGACTCATCAACTAAAAATGTATTTTGTACGTAAGAGTATGTAATAAAATTGAAGTCAACCATACATTTTGTGTATCATTTTAATTATCAAAAACACAATCTTTTGGTGACAAGCCAATTGCCCATAAACTAAAATATTTAGACAATCTAACCAACTAAATATTTAAGTATCCATAGGAAAACATAGAAAATCTACCAGCCAGTAAGCCGAGTGAGTAAGAAGACTAGTCGAAATGCTATTACGCATATTGAAACGCCGGTCAGGCTGCTTAGGCTTATTGTCACAATCCGCAAGCGAAAGACAAGTAAATCCTAGAAGGACACAGGTAGCAGGTAACGCAATCTCAACAAATTCCGATTTGCAAACACACACACAAGACCTTGGCAATAAATCCAACCAGCAAATCGTCCTGTGCAGGTATCAAATCATATTTTATTATGCAGAGTTTCATATAAATACTTTGGTCAGGCAACTATTGAGCACAATCAGCCACAACTATTCAAACAAGCAACATCATCGTCCTCATCTATTGGAATTCTTAAAGTTGATCAGCAAAAATGGAATTTTTCAACAACATTAATTTAGAAGAATACTTATCACAAACATTTCAATATCAAAATGGTCTTAATGTAAGTATAAATATTTCCAACAACTTTTTGTTATTTTCCAAATACTAATAAAATATTTTTTTCATTTTACAGATTATGGATAATTTCCTTGATACAAATGTGCCATCAATGTCACCATCGCCCACTCATCGTTACTCCGTAGCAACATCACCCGTTTCACCCTCATCATCTATCGAATCGAAAGGTACTTGCAAGGCAAAACGCATACGTACAGCATTCACCAGCAAGCAACTGATTGAATTGGAACGTGAATTTCACATTAACAAATATTTATGCCGTCCTCGGCGCATTGAAATTGCCGATCGTTTAGATTTAACCGAACGCCAAGTAAAAATTTGGTTTCAAAATCGTCGCATGAAGAGCAAGAAGGATGCCTCTAAAACTCCAAAAGATTACAACAAACTGCGTAGCTGCTCCTCAGCATCTGCCCAGCAATACAATCAGAGTTCGGAAAATATACCTTTATTTTTGGTTAACCCGGAAAATTCAACTGTTAAACAAGAACCTTTGGAGACCTTATTAATTCCCAGTTTCAATCAACAATATAAAGTATCTCCACAGACATCGCCCAACAGTCTTAATGAATCGACTTATATAAATACCGAGCAACAATATCAAACTACATTCAATTCACCACCAGAATCTATGGAATACTTGGGATCATCTGCGGAATCTCTGTCTCATAATGATTCCTTCTTCAATACAACATCTTCACTGTTTAATGATTACCAACCACTTCCTTCTTTCAATGATCAAAAAGATATTTTGGATTACCTAATGTCGGATAATTTGCCAAACGAACAGACTTCTGTGAATGGCCTCAACAATACATTGTCCACCACCACCACGTCATCATCATCAGCATCTACAAATTTTAGTTCTTTACAATTTGACATCGATTTTGATTTTGTACAAAATCTCTTGAATATGTAAACAATTTTCAATATTTTTTCTATCTCCAGATTTATTTAAGTGTATGCATGTATATCTGTTAATGTGTAAATATTTTAGAATTGATGTATTATTTATTATATTTAATTAAAATTTTAGAACATTTGATAAGATAATTCATAATTATTGATTTTAAATCGTACAATTTAATATGGAAACTTTACAAATACATGTTTAAAAATGACTAAAATATCTGTTTGGTTTATATTATTTGGGTTTAATTAATTAAAATATTTGCTCTGGGGACCATAGAATAAACGCATAGAACGGAAGGAGAGAGTAAAATATTACTAGGTTTCTGACAACAGACTTTGGTTTTTGGCTCTCAGTTACCTATCTAGTTGTTGTCTATGCTGCGGACTTTCAATTCCAATTGTATTTCAGAAGTTTATAATTGTATTTCAGGATTTTCCAATTGAATTTCAGAAATTTCCAATTACATTTCAGAAGTATCCAATTATATTTTAGAATTTTTTATTTGTATTTCAGAAATTTCCATTGGTATTGCTATAAGAATTTTCGGAAATACAATTGGAAATTTCTGATATACAAATGGAAATTTCTGAAAACCAATTGGAATAGTCTGAAATACAATTAGTAATATTTGAAGTATTCTACAGGTATAGAAAATAAAGTTCCAAATAAAACAAGCCATAAATGATTAAAATCTGTCCAAATATCAAATATCCCCTAATATTTTAACAAAATACATAACTCGCAGTAATTAGCTACCTCTTGCAGTGTTCTCCTATATTTAGTACTGCAATAGTCGGCAATGCAGTGCACAAAAATATATTACAAAACGGCAAGGTTCTGTAAATTATCTGTTTGTTTTCGATTTTGAAAAACGGTAAAATTCTGTAAATTTTCTGTTCGTTTTAGATTTTGAATTAACATAGTTTGATAAATATTAAAATAAAAACTAATTTTTACTTAAAATATGTCTATATTTACTTGTATATGAGTTAAATTAATTTTTTAACGGCAGTTTCAAAACTCCATTTTTAAATTTTGTTAAACAAATTTCAGAATTTTTTGATCATCTCGTTGGGATTTATTGAGAATATAATAGGTAATAAAAATATGAAAAAATTATGGAAATATGTCTTATAGTTTTTCCGTACCTGAGATTTAAATTTTCGAGAAAAAACAATTATTTTTACATTTTTGGCGAATAAGATCTATTTCCTTATTGGTATGAATTTTAAGTAAAACCTATTCAGAATATTATAGTACAGAAAATTCTGAATTTACTCTGAAAGTTTTACTAAAATTTTAAAACAATAAACCTTAAATCGTGAAGGTCAAATGTCAAATTTTTCAATATTTGGAATTTCTAATTTAAAGATAGCGAAATGTTATTTATTTTTGGGCCGATTTTGTTGAAACTTAAGAAAAATATAACACGAAGTCTAGTATTTCCAATAACATCACAAAAATGGAAATTAACCCTTTATGGCACTTGCTGCTTTCTTTTGAGCAAAACAAAAATTAAAAAGGGTCCATTTTGAAAAAAAGTCACAAAGTTTTTGATTTTGCAAAAAATTCAAAAATTTTATGTTTTGAGTTACGAAACATTTATTTTGATAGATATCGAACTCGCATCCAACTAAGCTTCAAGGAAAATATCTAAGCTTTATTTTAAGAAAAAAAGGGCCCATTTTAAAAAAAAAGTCAAAAATGTTTTTGATTTCGGAAAAAAATTATTAAACATTTTTTATTTTTTTTTAAAGCATTTTTTTTTTTCCAAAATATTGAAGAAAGAGCTATCTAAACTATTTGGGACACATTTTGCTCAGAGCAATAGGTAATAAGTTATATGGATAATAAAAATCACCTGCTTAGCCAAAATGTCAGAACTCATAGAGTTCTGGTTCGATCTAGTTGAAAAATTGTGTCTGAATTACTACCGATTAGAACTAAACTTGGTGCAAATTTCAAGATCGGAAGACATCGATTTTAAAAGTTGGTTCACTCGACATGAAATCCCCCATATGTATGTATATCAACGTGTGGGAAATTCTCTCTTCTTTTCAAAATTATATAAAATTTTTATGAATTAAGAAATTTAGATAAATCTTTTTGCAAAAATATGGGAAGAAATGTTAAAATGGTATTAGGGGATAATTGTTTTTTTCTTTTGTGTATAAAATCAAAAGTTGTTGACAGATTTTAATCATTTGGGGCTTGCTTTGTTTGGAACTTTATTTTCTATGCCCGTAGGAAAAGTTAATAGCGTAGCTGCATTTTCAAAAATTTGGCTAAAATTATTTTTTTTGCAAAAAGAATTTATATTTTTAAAACGATTGAGCAGAATTAAAAAAACGAATGAGCTTATTAAATAGGTTTATTTAATAAGCTAAACAGTTTTTGAGTTACACGAATATATGTGGTGCATGCAACCTCCACCATTTTCGAAATAACGGTATATCTCGAAAACACGAGCTAACCTAAAAAAACGTTTAGCACCACTGGATTCAGCGTACTCGAATTAGTTTAAACTGCCGGGTGCCCCTCCTGACAGAAAAAAAATGTCAAATTCGTGCACATTGTAATTAGTAAGTGGAGTTTTTGCTGGGATGTAATAAACGAAACTTTTTAGAAGAGCACAAACCTCCATCGATTTTACTTTGATCGATCTTACTAGATTATTTTCTAATGTAGGAAAATGTGGAATTATTTGGTTATAATCACATAATTTTACAATATTTATTGCCAAATGTACATGTACATATTTTAAATTGCTTTGAACAGTATTTTTGATATCGGGTCAAACTATTTTTAATAGGACCCCACGCTTACCCATAATAGCTACATCCGTGTAAATTTGCACTTGGAATTCTTATTTAGCGTGGAACCAATAAACTTTTTTGAAATATTTTGAATATGTAAAATTAATGATTTGCACTGTCAGAAAATATTTATTTGACTTAAGGTAGGGTCACACATAGCAAATATTTGCTCATGAAAGCGTAGCCACTTTTTTTGTACAAATTTGTTTGACGTGTTTGCTCTTACAAGTGTTTTGTAAGATCAAACAGCATCAAATAAAATACAACTAAATTTTTTGTTCTGAATCATCCAAAGTAAAATAAGTTTTTGAAATAAATAAAAGAATTCAAATTATTCTATTTAGTGGTTACGTCTTTTTCGTCAAATATTTGTCATGTGCGACCCTACATTTAGAATCACATTCTACCTTTAGAATCACAGCCCGACCCATTCATCGGGCTGTTTGTTCATTTCAATAATATTGGGCACGTCCCACAGTGGGAGAAAACCCTAATTTAGTGGAATTAAATTCGTATCTTCTAAACACTTGGCCAAATTAGTTTCATTTATATGTAAATATTACTGGCAAGGGGGTAAGCTAATAAAGTAATGCAAATGGGTACTGCTACTTCAGTAGAATGAACGGGAGAGGCTGCTAAACTACACTACCTCGGAAGAAATTCTATACTATTTTCAATTCTAAGAAATTATTTTAATATATCTTTCAAAAAATTAAAATTTTATAAGTAATTTTATTTATAGCAAGTAACTATTTAAATCTATAGATTTTGGACATTTACCCTATTGCCGGCATAGGTCGAAATATTCATATAAAATTAAACTTTTATTAATAAGTTTATTTTTAAAAACGAATAACAATTACACTGTGCAACAACCAAAATCGTAATGGAGAAAATCGGGAAATATTTGGACCCGCTGTCATCAAAAAACTGGAGTCTGATGAAACACTAGGAAGTAATGGATCCAAGAAAAGTTGCATAACATCTTTCGATAACGGTTCCACTTTTTTATAGCTTACAGATGAAGTTCTGGACAATGTGGATATAACACAGCTATAAAACAAATATATTAATATTGACATAAAACGCTTTGCAAATGTTATATTTTTAATCTAAATAAAGTACTACCATATTTTAAAGGACTCATAATTTTATGTCAAATTTGGTATATGGGCATTTGTTTTTAGCAACTTGTAAGTAGTAAGAATTACATAAATTTCATTTTTATATAATGTAATTACCAATAGCACTTCTTATATACAATCTTAAAAAATAAGGAACAAATTTAGTGCAATATTTTACATTGTCCCAACGATAATAATTTCTTAAAAAAATTATATAAATTCACCTCGCACTTTTTCGCAGCTGAATTTTTCACCATATGTAGTCTATAATATAGCCTTGATATTGGTAAAAAATTAGGACTGCATCTCACAGCATTAGTAACTGGCAACCTTCCGAAAATTCAAAAAGTAAAAAAAAAAATTCAATTAGAATATGGCTATTGGTTATCAAACAGCGGAAAATTTATTTTTATTTTTCTGATTTACCAAGCCTCATATTCCATCTACATAAAAAAAGTAAAAATACAATTTAAAGAAAACCTTGTACTATCCTGCTTAATAACAACTTTGAAAACAATTCTTCATAAAAAAAATTTCTGAAAAATTTTTTACATTTAAATAGTTGCCAATACCAAACCACTGAAGTTATTCATAAATATTAAATATTTTTAAGTACAGCAACAACTATAGATTGAAACTAAATCAACAATAAATCAAATATGCCAAATTTTTTTTTTATTTTGCGCCACTAAATTGTTGATTTCTCCCACAGTGCGTCCCAAAGAAGAAGACTACTTCGGGAGAACTTTTTTGTTATAAAGTTATAATTTATAGGTATCCCCACAACTAAGTTTTATATAAAATATAAAAAATTTCGTGCGGATCGATTCATAATTGGTTATAGCTCCTATAAAGGGATCAGTTTCTCTTTAACGAGCATAAAACTCTTAAAAATGTAACAGAAATATATATTGAAAATTTCATAACGATCGGTCTATAATTGGCCAAAGCTCCCATATAAGGCGCACTTCCAAAAATCACGCACGAAAAATTATTTAAAGAAAACTGTTTATGCTCATTTATTCAATGTAGGGTATTATATTGTCGGCCTTGACCGACTGTACTTTCTTACTTGTTTTCAAATGAATTTTACCAATAAATTCAATTGACCAAAATGAGAACAAAAATACATTAACATTAACTATGTGTAATAATAAAGTTTAACTAATAAATATTTTATGATACATGGATACGAAACTTTATCAATAATGTAATCAAATACTATAACAAAATATTTACACTTCTAGTGGTCAGAAAAGAACAAGAATTTGAAAATGATTTCAAATCAGGAAAATCAGAAAAACAAATGAGCTAATATTGTAACATATGGCTACAAGCATGGACACTAGACCAGCCCTTAAAAATTGAGTTTGTTTTGATGGATCTTATTATGTTCTTTAGTAGAAAAACTAACTGCTGCTAAATTTAAGGCCAATCGGAAAACTAAATAGATTGAAAGTAGTGAAATGGAGTAAACAATGGCACTTTTCCCAATTTCTTCAAAAATGTTGATAATATTACAATAAAATTAAATAGTTTTTCTCGATCGATCACGTTTAGTACTTCTTTTATTACTACTTCAAAAATTCATAAGTATGTTGTTTTAAAATTGTTTCTTTTATTAAAAAGATACATACTTGATTTAGCTTTCAAATAGAAGTAATTTCTTGAAAATCGGTTCGAAAATGGCTGAGTTTCAACTTTTTCAGTTTATTCATATAAGTGTTCCCTGTATATATTTTTTAAGGGTAGGTGTAATGGACACATAGTTGCATAGAGTATGTTATTCTGTATGAATTTGAATATGAATTGAATTATTTTCCAACAAGAATTTGTCAATAATGGAGTACTTTAATGAAAAGCAGTTTTATCATATTTATACCCTACACCACCATAGTGGGGAGGGTATTATGCGTTTGTGCAGATGTTTGTAACGCCCAAAAATATTAGTCTAACACCCACCTTAAAGTATACCGATCGACTTAGAATCACTTTCTGAGTCGATTAAACGATGTCCGTCCGTCCGTCCGTCCGTCTGGTTGGCTGGCTGGCTGTCCATGTAAACCTTGTGCGCAGAGTACAGGTCGCAATTTTGAAGATATTTCGATCAAATTTGGTACATATTACTTTTTCGGCCCAAGGACAAAGCCTATTGAAACTGGCTGAAATCGGTCCATTATTTCACCTAGCCCCCATACAAATGTCCCCTCGAAATTGGACTTTATCGGTCATAAATGTTTAATTTATCTATGTATCTACACAAATTTCGCTCCAAATAAGTTTCATATATACAAAATTCATGTCACCAAATTTTGTTACGATCGCTCCATAATTAGTCATAGCTCCCATATAGACCCGCTTCAGAAAATCACTTTAAAGTGCATAAATCGCTTAAAAATGTTGGTATACACACAAAATTCAACATAGTTAACTTTAATATAGACATAAATCACGCGACTTAATTTTGTGGTGATCGGTCCATAATTGGTCATAGCTCCCATATAAGGCCCACTTCCAAAAATCGCTCAAAAATATAAATTATTGATATTTTAAAAGAAAAATATTTTTACTCATTTACTTGGTGTAGGGTATTATATGGTCGGGCTTGACCGACCATACTTCCTTACTTGTTTTACATTAAATAAATTCTTAAAGAAATGTTGAAAATATGTTTAATATGAAGAAATGACATTATGAAGGCTATTAATCTTTTCTTTAAACATGTGAGTATCTGAAAGAGAAATAAAATTTCGCAGGACATGGTAATCTGTGTACGTGCACACACAGAGATATAATAAATGATAGCAGTAGTTTTTAATATCAATGAAAATTATTATAAAATGTTGTTTTAACTAAATTGTATTTTAAACCTTAAAATTGATTTTTTTTATGAATATGAGGGTTAGTAAACATTTCCTAATATTACAAAGAATAACTATTAAAAAAACTTCAAATATATTTTTATGTATATCTTTGAAATTAGTGGTCCGATTTTTATAACTTTGTCTTTTATATAGGGACTTCAATTTTCTTTGTACATCACCGAAGAGACTTTCCGAAGGGACATTTCTCTACATTATTATTTTAATTGAAAAACATGAAATGTTCCTTAAAAGTATCGTTTTATTTTGAATGTCTATATGGATTCTTACTTACATTTACTTTTCACTCAATCTAATTTTTAACCTAAATTTTTAAAGCAAATTCTTTCTGTTTTTCTCTTTATGCATACAGTATTATTCATATAAAATAAGTACATAGAAGCGTCACTGAGAGACGAAAAACATAAGACTGCTGTAAAAACCAAAAACAGCAAAATACGTGTCAATTTGGGAGAGAGTAAATGTTTTTAATATATTTTACTCTCAGTTGAGCCGGTAGTTTTACCCTATGTTATTATTCATATTTAATTTTTAAGCTAGACAAATATTTTTTACCACATACTTAATATATTCACTATGTTCCTCATATCAGTGACTCTTTCAATGAAAACTCATTTCAATGTAAAAATATCGCGATTTGAAAATTGAAAAATTTGTTAAAATTGTCTAAAATTATATACATATCGACACATAATTAATTGCCCATAACTTTGAAACTACTCAAAGACTACCATAATTTGTTGACTCCATTTTATTCGGATTATATATTTCAAAATATCAAGGATCGCGGTGTTAAAAATTAATTGTAAATTTTAATAACGTTTTTCTCTTTTAACTCCTGAATTAATCGAGTCTCCATCGAAATTATTTTGTATGAATATAGTAGAAAGTATAAGTGTCGTTATACCATGTTCTTTTTGAATTTTTAACACCGCGATCTTTGATATTTTTTACATTGAAATATATACTCCAATAATTGACCTTTAACCTTTTTAAAGTAAACAATTTTATTCACACCATTTTAAAGACAATATATTTGCCTTTAAAATGGAATTAAAAATTATGTTGGACTTTGAGTAGTTTCAATGTTATGGGCAATTATGTGTAGATATATAATTTTAGACAATTTTAACAAATTTTTCAATTTTCAAATCGCGATATTTTGAAATGAAAGGAGTTTCTGATGAAAAAGTCATTGATTAGAGGAACCCTTTGGAACCGTAATATTTGTGGTAAATCCGAATGTAAAATCCGAAAATAGCAGTTTTCTGTCTGTTTTGGTATGGATTCTCTCTTCTCTAAATGCCTCGCAAACTGTACATGTTTACACTCTCGCAGTTGAACTGTCAAAAAATTCGTTTGTACAACGCTAATAAGTTTGCGCGACAATTTAGACTCTCAAATTTGAATTCTTGCGCAGACGACAACAAATAAAAAGTGAATGAATTTGACATTTCGGTTCGTACAAATTTCAGAAAATGTAAATAGTGAGCCGCAATTTTGTGTTGAGTTGCTTACATTATCGTTTGTTTAAAAATATCCTTCTTAAGTAAAAATTTATTAGAAAATATGTTATGTAGTTTGCAAAAGTAAACGTTTTTCTTATGAGATCCTTAGACTGATATTTCCCAACATTATAAACAAATTTTTATGAAAACTAAATACAAAAATTAAGGATATGCATACTTTCTAATAAAAAATTGTTTTTTCAATAATACTTTAAAATTCTGAATTTTATATAAAGACTGAGATCGAAATATTCGTAACACACGTTCTTTATTAAAACTTTTAATCCAAGTATTAGTTGATTTTTTTTTGATCAAGTAACCTTTGTAAAGTATGTGAGTTATGTTCATTCGTTGTTAATCTGATTCAAAGTAGTGACTAGAAAAAATGCGTACTAAAATAATTAAATATTTTTAACAAAACCCAACTTGGTCTTACAAAAAGTTGGACAAACATTCAAAGTTCTGCCCTCAAACTGATTCCAATGTTATTAAACAGTAACGGGAGAACTTGCCCGTTGATAAAAAAAAAACATGGTTCATATATAATAAATGGTCCACATGATGTTTTTATAGCCAATAAATAGATAGAAAAAGTTAAAGCCAATGCAGGGTAAAAAACATATAAGGCTCAAAAACTTCCTGACAGGAACTTTTTGCTAAAAGTTTTAAAGACAGAGCACGAAAATTGAAGTAAAATTTTATAAAAAAATATATACCTGCTGCATAATGGATGACGGAACGAACGTACACTAAGAGAAATATGACGATCTAAATTTAAGAAAAAAATTCTTGAATGTAGATTGCAAAATTTTTCAAGTTTTAATCTTAAATTATGGTCAGTAAGGTTTACGTTTTTTCAAATTTAAGAATAATTTCTTGATTTGTAGAACGCATTTTAAAAATCAAGAACGTAATCTTAAGTTTAAGATTGTATTTTGTAATTTAAGAACATATTCTCAAAGTTTAGATTGAATTCTTGATTTTTTAGAAATTTGACAATAATGAATTCAGATTACGTTATTTTACCTTACAAATTTCAGATTAAAATTGACTTTCAAACTATGTACCCAGGAAAAGGCCAATTTTGTTAATTCAAAACGAAGAAGTTTATGTTATTTGCAACGCAATCCTTGAAAAAGTTCGATAAACACTTCCAATCGTATGAAGTTGGTTCTTTACTTAGTAAAATTTATATTATTAAAATTTCTGACTTTGTTAGCCTTCCTTTACATTTATATCCAATCAATAATGGAAGAACATATGTAAGACCAAAGTTGATATAATTTTAAGTACATACACAGAAAAAACTATTTCTTAAACCGTTTCAATTCAAATATTTGTCACATATTGAACTGGTTTCAATTATTTCATAATTAAATCAAGTATTCATTTGCTCAAAAACAAAATTTCTTGATATTTTCTATTGAATTTTGAGTTTTGAATTTGATTATTTTGACAATTGAATATACAATTTTCGTTATTGGTTTAATTTCAAATACAAAAATTATTGAATAGATAATTTTCGTAATTGAAAACACGTTTTTGTTATTTTTTGTGTTTCAATTACGAACATTATCTATTCAATAATTTTTGTATTTGAAATTCAACCAATAACGAAAATTGTATATTCAATTGTCAAAATAATCAAATCTCAGTCCTTTACGAGTAAAAACATAAAACATTTGGAAAATGGTAGAAATAAGAATACAAAATTATGTATTGCTATTATTATGCACTTGATTGTTACACGCTCTATGCTTTCAAAAAAAATCATTTCTACATACAAAGTTATTGGTAATATGACAGACTAACATTTGGTAACATTTGTTGGCAATATTTTATTCAAAGTATATTTTTTTGTTTTATAGAAAGAAGTAAGTTTTTGTCAGGAGTTCCAATATTTGAATTCGCATATAAATTACGTTTGCATGTGCAGGAAAAATCTTGTGATAGAAGTTTTGTAGTATGTTAAGAAGTATTATTGTGTCATATACATATGTATATCAAATGATTTTGATGTTTGAAATCAATTTTAAAATTCTTATTTGAAGAATTATTACAAAGTAGTAATTTAAAAGTGTTGGAGTAATTTGAAAGAAAATGTATTTAACCACAAATTTAACAAGTAAAACCATAAGAAATAGCACAACAAGAATAGTCTACATTGATGTCAATGTTTAAATCATATTTACATGGAAAATATTATTTTATATTCCTTGATGATGTTGTTGGCGGTGGTGGTGGTGGTGGTAGATGTGGTGTAAAGAATCTATGTCATGTTAACCACGCACATGTTTAACCTTCCGCATAAATGAAACAGGAAATATACACGTACACACTACATACCCTTACACTTAGAACAAACACACACTAATAAACTTCTTTACACACACACCCCAAAAAGAAAAACACAAATTCTATTACACAAACATAAATGTCAAGAGTAAAACAAAACAAAAAAAGAGTAAAATGTGAAATGTTTGTACTCGTACGTTGTTCAGACCTAAAATACTTCATTGTGAATGGGTGAGTAGGAAAGTGCCACGGGAACACAATTCGCAATTTGACTCTACACCACTGAGCTGTCATTTTATAACGAATAGAAGAAGATTGATTACCGCCATAGAATTGTCCTTGTTATTTCAACCGTATGGATGAATGAGAATGTGTCTGTGTCTCCTCTGGCTCTGTGTATGTTTGAGTGTGTTGAATTTGCTGTGTTGTTGTCATTTATGTTCTATTTTGTCTATTTTTAGGGTGGATTTTGAATAGAATTGCATTATTTTGTAGCGAAAGTACGAGTATTACAAAAAGAAAGAGTTAAAACAGTTGTTTTATTTGTTCATCAATAGTGTTGTTATCTGTAATACTTAAAACACACACATACTTAAGTAATATACACATACATACATACTTATAGCATACTCAAACACATCACTTAAATGAGAATAACACTTTGTAACATGGATTTAGGGAGACTTTCAAAAGTGTTTTAATCTCATACCAATTCGAAGGATTTTGGATCACTTAGTCTTCTTCGGAAAATGTTGGAATCCTTAAACTGGGATCAGTATATTTTGGTGTATGTTACTTAAGCTATTCTGCAAATGTGTACAGTATGTTCAGGTAGTTAAGTACAGTTAAGTACACCAAGGTAGTCAGTTCTTTTAGCATAGTTAGGAGACCTTAACAAATTTAAAATCTGATTGGATAATACGGTCTTTAATTCGGGGTTTAACTAACATTGAATCCGCTGGATATAATTTGAATTAAAGTCGTCTATAATAACCAGCTTTGTGAACTGAGGAAATCCACAAGCAGGTATTTCCCATTATGTGTGGTATTTCACACAACTTTATCGCCGGTATTTTAAGTTGATCTCTTAATCTTGGCATACTACAGTTTCTTAAGGAGATATTAAATAACTGTATTTGAAATCAGTTTTGCTATTATTTGGAGTAACAAATTTTATCTAAGAATAGTGTAAAATTGTGCTGTTTCAATAGCATTTGGAAGATTGTTTTTACAAAAATAACCAAACCGAGTCTTTTTCGTGTACTTTTGGTGATCAAAAACTGATTGTACGCTCCAAAAATTATTCGAAAATGAATCCCATTAATGATTACAATGTGGTTTATTTGAAAAACAATAACAAAATTTAAATCAATCATAAATATATCATTCAGGTGTTCAAAATATGATTGTTTAAAAATATATTTTGCAATTATATTTCACGCAGTTGGAAGATCAAAAAATGTTTCATGAACTATTGTTTTTGTTTGTAACAGGACCACAACAATCAGGCTTAAAAATTGCTCAAAAATGATTCGTAAATACTTGTCAAATATAAGTCGAAACTAGGGTATTCAAATAACAAATAAACCGATTAATTTTTGTCGATTAACCTATTAACCGATTAACCGAATTTTATTTTTTTGCACTTTATATAGAAATATAGTTTTAAACACACAAATTTTTTTTCTTAAGTATAGTACGAAAACTGACGCTAAGGAATTATGAAATGACCCTTTTTCTTGAATATTCTATGATGAACTTTGACCTAATGAGTCTAAGGAAACATTACAGAAACGAGTCTTTTATCACAACTTAAATAAACTATTAAAGTATTCAAAATTTAAAAAAAACCAAAAAGGACTCCCATGGTATGATGGAGGATTCTATATGCTTAGAAAAAACTAAAAAAAAGAACTGAGAAATTGGATATACTACTATCAGTGAGAGAGTTTTTTCAAGTCAAGTTTTATAAAAACTAAAAAAAAATCGTTTAAAATTAAATAATTTAAATTATATTCTTTTTTAAAAGATTATTTCAGAAGATCTCCCTAAAATCCAAGAAAAACTCACAGGTTTATTTATGGTTTTGTTGAAATGTTATGTTTTGTTTTTTATGTTTTTGTTCTTTTTATTAACAAAATGCTTATGTAAGTACTAGGGTATTCAATCGATTAACCGTTAATCGGTTAACCGATTAATTTTGGACGGTTAACTGTTCGAATAATTTGAAATAGCCGATTTTCAAAGAACAAATAAACCGATTAATTTGTGTCGATTAACCGATTAACAGAAATTCCTTTTTTTGCACTTTAAACAATTTTTTTGTATTTATTTTTCCCTTTCAATTCAAATACAAATTAAAATTAGATATTTTTTGAACATCCAATAAACATGTTTAGTGAGTATGTATAACAATTGACATATTTAATTTACATGTACATATTTGAAACTTTGTTTGTATTTACAAAATTTATATTATCTATGTAGCATATAACTGAAAAGAGAAACCTTTAACAATAGGATGCGTTTAAGTAAAGCATGCATATTTTTCTCCGGCTCTGGCTCGTCGGCTAACGGGTGGGGTAAATATACTTAACGCGAGTAGTAATGAAGACCACATAGAAATATAATTTAATTGCATGCAAATAGTGGGGTGTACATAACTTATTTTGATTAAAGAGATAAGGGCAAAAAGTGAATAAATTTTAAGAATTGATAATATCTGAAATTATGACTTCATTGCATCTAAAGTCTGTGTTGCAAATAAGGTGTTAAACTTGCAATAAGAAACGAAACTTTTTTTTGAAATGAGTCTTTTATCATAACTGAACGAAACTATTAAATTAATCAATATCTAAAACAATCCAAAAAGGAATATTCTTGATTTCTCCAAAATATACAATGAGAGAGAGAGTTTTTTCCAAGAAAAGTTTTATTAAATCTAAAGAAAAAAATCGTTTAAATTATATTCTTTTTATAAAAGATTATTTCAGAAGATCTCACTAAAACTATAAAAAACTCACACATCGCTCATTTGCTGCAACAACGTCATAATTAAAAAAAGTCGTTTCGAGAAAAACATCTTTGAATATTTTATGACATTTTACTATTTCTTAAATAAATTTTCAACAAGTCATGCGATTTCAGAAATTTAAATAGGAGATTTTAATATCTTTCTAACCTGTATTTAACCCAAATTTATACTTATCAAATATACGAGAAAACATGAATTTTTAAAATTTTTACAAAAAAAAACCCTCACACAAAAAATATTTTTTTTTTTTTGAAAACTGATAAAACTATATGAAAGATTATAGAACAGCGCATATTTTGTATTACTCAGTTCAATAAACACTGATTTTGAGTAATGACGTTGTTGCAGCAAATAGGCGATATGTTTACAAAAATGATCTCAAATACCTTATTTGCCATTTTTTATGTTTTTGTATACAAAATTCGTTGTTGTATTTTCAATTTGAAATGAAAATATAAATTATTCGGTTAATCGAATAATTTTAAATTAACCGATTATTAACCGATTAAATCTAAACCTCGATTAATTATTTGCTCGATTAACCGATTAAACCAGAAACCCGATTAACTGAATACCCTAGTAAGTACACAAAATTCTTGTTTTTCTTTTCAATTTAAAATTAAAATGAATATTATTCGGTTAATCGAATTATTTAAAATTAACCGATTAAATCTAAAGCTCGATTAATTATTTGCTCAATTAACCGATTAAATCAGAAACCCGATTAATTGAATACCCTATTCGAAACTAATTAAAAAGATGTTGGCTGGGCTAAAATGAGTTGATATAATTCTCATTTGGTTTATAATATTAAATGTATATGTATTTCAGTATTTTCTGTTTAAAAATCTTCTTTGGAAGATTATTAGGCTACTAATCGCCATGCTAAGTCTTTTTGACTAGTTTTGATGACCTAAAAAATTGTTTGAAAATTATTCCTATTAATGATTAAAAAGAGATTTATTTGAAAAACAATAACAAAATGTAAAGCAATCATAAATAGATCATTCAGATGTTCGAAATATGATTGTTTACAAATTTATTTCTTAATTATATTAGCGCAGTTGGAAGACCAAAAATTGTTTCCTGAATTATTGGTTTTGATTGTAACAGACTAAGAAAAGATTACTAAAATATGATTCGAAAATGACTCCAAAATGAAAAGCAATTCGACTTAAAAATTACTCAAAAATTATTCAAAACCGAGTGGAAATTGATCGGAAGAGGGGCTCATGAAAGACACATCAAGAAGAGTCGCGGCTAGGTATTATTTTCTCCCGACAAAAGTATCAATTACGATCAGAAAATGAGCGCATATTCCAGCTTTTTAATCGCGCTGAAGTATCAAAAAGTACTCGAATTTCATTAAAATATCCAAAAAATGCTAGCTGTTCGTAATAGTAAAATTTCCATATATCTATTTCGAAGAATAATCAAAAAACTTCAAATATATTTGTATGCGCATCTTTGCAATGAATTTGTCTTAGGCTTAATCTTATATAAATCGTATAAATATTCTAAGTCTATATAGATTTTTCTTATATTTTCTTTCAAAATTGAAATATCCTTCGGCTGAACTGAATATTTAACCTAAAACTAAATGCAATTTTGCTCGTTATGGAGCTAGTATTTACCATTTTAAAGTTAGACATTTAAAAGAACTTTCTAAATTAATATTTTTTTTTAGATATTCTTTAGATATAAAATTATAACGAGTGATATTGTCTTAATATTGTGTTATCGTAAACAACCAGATCAGACAATGGGTGAATTCCAAAATGTATGTATGCAATGCAGTCATAACTTTATCAAGACAAAGCATGCAAACGCGTAGTTAAAATTTAAAAAAAACTTATACTGCCTGTTTTTACTTTTTCATACATTTTGCGATATGAAACATTATCAAAGTTTACACGGTTGCGATAAGAATCGCTCGACTTTTTAAGGTTGCATTGCATACATACATTTTGGAATTCACCCAATATGACATGATATACAATTGTTCAATTCACACGGTCTCTTATCATGTCATATTGTCATAAAACTTGCAAGTAGAGAAAAAATCAAAAGCGTATTCATTTTAGATAGTGTTCTCTCGTTGCAAACTATTACAAGTTCTATTTTGAACTCGTTATATTTCAGCTTATATATCATATGTTTTGTGTTAATCTTTATTTATTTACAATTTTATTTTTGTGGTGAAAAAATATCAACAAGAAAAGAATTTTCAATACAATTGAAGAAAATGTGAGTATTTATACATTTTAAAAGGAATAAAATAAGAAAATTGTGTGTATAAAACAATTGTTACTGGAAAAGCGTTCATTTACTTTTTACTATTTTTGAGAATTTAAGAGAATAATTTTGTAAATTTTTATTATATTCTCTCGTTGCAAGTATTTACTGGGAAAGTAAATGAACAGACCAATTATGATAATATGACATGATAAGAGACATTGTGAATTGACCAAATATTCTTCTTAAGTAAAAATTTATTAGAAAATATGTTATAAATCTGGCATTTCTAAACGGCTGGTCTGATTGGGATAGAATTTAACGAGGGCGTCGGAGTAAGTAGTATTCGAGTTTAAGTTATTATAATGGACCCTGCAAATGCTCCAGGGGCGCGCTATGGGGGCTCAAAATAGGTACCTTCGACATGTAATATTTTTAAACACGTGTCACTTTTTTTGTTTCCCATCCGATTTCAAAGATTTTGAAAAAATATTTCTTGAAAAAAGACCTTTATCTCTTATAATTTCCGAGTAAAAGGCATTTGAAAATTTAAATTTAAAAATTTTGCCATGCCTAGGTCCGATTTTTTTTTAAAATATTGGGCGTAGTTTTGGACCAAATGGTCTGATTTCTGATCTCAGCTTTGGGATTTTAGAACATGTTGCCGAAAGTTGAATTTTGATAAAAAATAGGTCAAATTTCGAATGGCGTATGGCGACATATTCAAAAAATAAGACATTTTTTTTTTACAAAAATGTTCTCCGTAAAGATAACTTACATGAAAACATAAAATTGTTATATGTTCTTAAATAAAGTTTTTCGACCAAAAATCGTGTTAATTTTATGCCGGTCCAAACAGACGTTTATAAATGCCAGATTTATTTCCAAAAAAAACTTTAATTCAATATGGAATACAAGCAAACAAATTAAAGGTTTTGTACATACTAAATTTATTTTGGAAAATGTAGCTTCATTATCTTGTGTATAAATCAATTTATACTTCTTTGATTCAATTAATGTTTGCACATACAATGAAAATAGCGATATCATTAACTCAATTTGAATTGAAGCAATTAAGAGATTACTAACAGGTTTTTCTGTTAAAGAAATGTTCAACTAAGTCAAGATATAGATAAGTCAGGATAATCGATTTCTGTAACCGAAGTGCAAAATTTTCACAATATCTAAAATGTATGTTTGCAGGCACTCCATTGTTATACGTGTGGAAAGTGTGCGAAGAGCTAACCCTTCAACTATAAAACAAGGTGTTTGTTTATTGGTATATGTCCTTATGCGTACGTATAGATTTCAACATAAACATACATCCATACTTACTTTAAACAAGCACATGTCAGTTTGATTTTTCTTTTCGGTATCGGTATTAGTTGTATGTATGTATTAAGTTTACACAAATATTAAATAAACTTTTAATGAGATTTTTTGGTGTGGAAAAACATACAAATTATGTTAAACAAATCATATTTACACACACCCGTACAGGAACTCACAAAAGGATTTTAAAATCCAAAACTAGAATTATGATCAAATAGTTTTCGTATTTTATAAACTGATATGTTTTGAAAGGTTTTTAATATGAGTTGTTTATCGGCTTTAGTTGAGTATTTGCAGCAAATTAATTGTTTGAGGCCAATCAAATAAATAGAGCCCATGCATAAACATTGGTACACAGAAAGAATTATTGCTAAAATATTTTCAAACAATCGCCTGTCTGAAACTAATTTTATTTTCTATTAATATTTTTATAGATTCTATTAATGTTTTTGTTTGATTTTTATTTTAATACAACACTTCGGATAAAAAAACAACACAAGCAAGTAAATAAGGGTGTTTGGTTTTATCATGTGCATATTAGTCACATTGGGTAATTTCGTTTGCATGTGTCTTTTAATGATTTGTGGATATAATTCTCATTTGGTTAAAAATATTTTATATATAAGTAGTTTTGGTTTTGTCAAAGGCTTACAAAAATATGTGAATTGTCTGATAAACATATAATAGCATTGTTTAATGTTTTTCTCTTCTTTACTTTCCTATTTTCTTTTTTTATTTGTAGTTTTTTTCTTATTTTTATTTTCAGACATTTTTATTTTTAACAAATTTTTTTATTGGTACTATACCAATTTTGTTTAAAAATTTTATTTGAAACAGACAAACTTTTCACTGAATCAGTAAAACTAAGAAATTCCAGAAAACCAGAATCAGTGAAATTTTTGTCTGATTTAAACAAATATTTGTTTGAAATTGTGTGTAAATTCAAACAACATTTTTATTCAATAGCATATTTTTTTAATTGAAAAAATATTGTTTTGTTTTCAATTAAATTTTTGCAAAATTTTGTGTTTGAATTTACAAATTTGATGATAGGCCCTAATTCAAACAATATTTTGTCTGATTGGGTGAATTTCTTGATTGAATCAGAAATTCAATTCTTTCTGTTTACTTATTAGGGTATTCAAATTATCCTTTTTCGAATAAGATATTTTAACTTGTTCGATTAATTCGATCACACGTTTAACATTAATCGAATTATTCGAATAATTTAAATTTTTTTAAAAAAGTAAAGAATGAAGTTTTGATGTAGGTTTTTCAATATTTTATTGTTAAAGAAAAACAAAAAATAACGTTAATGTTAACAATTCAAGTATTAAATACATCAATTAATTTTCATCAGAAATATTCTGATCAGATTCCCTACCGAACAATTTACAAAACAATTATCTAGCAAACTCTTTAGTTTCCGTTTCGGAGCTATGCTTTACAAAAATGTGAGCTAGTTGCACATGTCCTGAATACAAGTACATAAATGAATTGTTCGCTTTTTCTAAATTATTTATGACAAATTGTATTACATACGTTGCCGAATCTTTGCTTAACTCTTTCAGCCACGCTTTTTTGTGTATAAGTTTAAAATCAAAACAATTGCATTTTTACTTTAATCAAGGTTAGTTTATTATAAAAAGTAAGAAAAAATTAATCAAACATGAAAAATCCACCCCATTACAAGGTTTTTTGTGAAGTGGTTAGTTTACTAACCACCGTGGCGGTTGCCATTAAAAATAGCTATGATAAACATTTTTATTTCGTATAAATTTTTTTGAAATCGAATATTTTTGACTAAATTTTCTGACCAAACAACCAAAATATCAAATTAACACTGAATTCGATGAACAATAAACACTCTGTGCTTTTTTTATAGAATGCGTAAAAGTCTCTTAAAAACACAGATTTTTACAATATTTTGAATATAATATATGGGGCATTTCATGTCAAGTGAACCAACTTTTGAAATCGATATCTTCCGATCGGGATGAAATTTGCACCAAGGTTCTATTGGACAAAAGTTTTCAACAAGATTGGTCGAGAACTCTCCGAGTTTTTGGCCAAGCAGGTGTTTTTTCTTATCCATGTATCTTATTACCTATTGTTCTTAGCAAGATGTGTCCCAAATAGCTTAGAAAGGTCTTTCTTCAATCTTTCGAAAAAAATATTAAAAACAATTTTAATATTTTTTTCCGAAATCAAAAACTTTTTTGACTTTTTTTTTAAAAATGGGCCCTTTTTTCTTAAAATAAAGCATAGATATTTTCCTTGAAGACCTATTTGGTTGCTTAGTAAGATGTCTATCAAAATAAATATTTTGTAACTCAAAACATACAATTTTTGACTTTTTTTGCAAAATTAAAAACTTTGTGGTTTTTTTTGATTTCGGGAAAAAAAGTTGTTCGCATGACATGAAATGCCGCCTAACTAGAACACCTTTGAAACAACAGAACCTTTCGAATTAATATACATTTAAAAACGGACCTCTAAATTCTGTATTTAATATATCCATAGCGTTGGCAAATGCGCAGTCTTTCTTAAGTCAAGTACAAAATGATTAATATAAGAACCGATCTAACTAGCACTTAATTCTTAAATTTAGGTCTGTTTAAGCCTTGCCTGAGATCATTTTCTACATGATTTAAACTCGAATCCACAGTTTATGAAAGCTTAGATTAAGATTGGATTAAGAATGACCCAGATTAAATTAATCCAAAAAATGGATTGTTCCAAGAATTACATACATCCAAAAGTAAGATGGATTTTAGATGAAATGAATCCTTCAAAGATTTAAAACATCCTCTAATAATTCTAATTGTGAAACAAACTTTTTTTATTGCGTTTTTTAGTTTAAGACGTTCATCTAGGATTATATTGCTAAATTCTTCCTTTATATATTTTATATAAGCCAAGCGGCTCCATATGAAACTAAAATCTTCCAATTTACACTGGCTGATCCTCCATCAATCGAAATTAAGTCTTAACTACAAAGGATACGTATAAGACAGTCTTAAAACCAGTTTGGACATACGGAATCCAATTATGGGGAACAGCAAGCAATACCAGTATAGATCCCATACAAAGGGCACAATCCAAAATTCTTAGAACCATGACGGGAGTTCCATGGTACATAAGAAACGAGAACATCTACAGAGACCTAGATGTAGCTTTGGTCAAGGACGAATTCAGAACACCTCCTGAAGCTTATTTGTCAAAATTACGCCATCATCCGAAATCGCTCGCAAGGATACTTATAGTAAATTAAGACAGATCAAGGCTGCGTAGAGCTGATTTACCACTCATCAAATTTTCCAAATATGATTCTCTACTTTGTTTAGTTATAAGATTTAATTACATATTGTAAGGTCTAGAAATTAAAGGCAGGAATAATATTATAATAAACGTATAAATAAAAAAAATATATATTTTTTAATAGCAAGCAAGTAAAGCTACGTTTATTTTAAGTTTCCCGTTTTTCCCGGGAAAAAATTCCAATGAATTCCCGACAATTATTTTCCAGGAAATTCCGGGCGGTAATATTTAGATAATATAAGCCTTATTCATTATAAGTTTTTAAATTGATCATAGGTTTATGAAACGAATTTTGTATGGAAATTTAGTTTAATAAACATTTTAACAATTTAAAAATTTATTTTGATCTAGGGGGTATGTGTTTGTGTCATAAGCAGGGCATGGATTTCGCAAATGCATGTTTGTAGTCAGTAACTCAAAATCACTTTGGACAATTTATCTTTCCCAATCGAAGAATTTGCAACAAAATGTCATCGATTTGTTTTTGCATATTTCGTTATAAATGCATATTTTGCATATTTTTCTTTCAAATGCATATATTTAGCATATTTTCCATTTTGTTGCATATTTAATTTTCTTTTGGATATATTTTTATATCAGTATATACTTTACATTAGACCGTACGTCAAAAAAATCCCCGTACACCCCCTAATATAATGTATTTTTGCAAGACAGTTACGAACAATTTACAGTCGGATCTTAAAGTATAATATATCAATATTTTTGTCTCGGGAAGTATCCCGTTCTAGTATTCTTTGTTCGTACCACCCGAATGTACCACCCTAAAGTCAGAAAATTAATGCTTGCAAGAAATCATTAAACTTTTGCTAACCATGTAATTCGATAATACCTGCAGAACAGTCTGCATTTACCGTCGGATGTATACATATTATGTAACGAAATCGTGTCTTTTTGTCAAACATAATTCGACAAAATTTGGTACAATATTTTCCATTGCTCCAAGGACGAAGTCTACTGAATTTGGTTAGAATCGGTCAATTTTTTTTGAAAATAGTGAAATTTATATTTTTCTTTTATTAATAAATATATTTCAAATAAAAAACTTGCTTTTTTTTGCATATTTTTGTAATTTTTAGTGCATATTTTCTCTCTTTATAGTGCATATTATAAGCGCATATTTTTAATTTTTTAGTGCATGAAAATCCTTGCCGTGGTCATAAGGTATGGCATAATTTTATTTCCACTTTAAAATATTCAATGTTCTTATATCAAATATACGAATTATACATGAGGCATTTATAAACATCTTCTAAGTGTAGTTGAAAGTTTCCAATTTTTAGGTTAAAACATCATATTATGATCAGGATTATATGATCTTCCTTAATAAAAGTTTATGTTACTGGGCGAAGTATATCTTTAGAATACAAAACCTCACCAACGATTTTTCATTTTTGCGAGATAAAAAATAAAAATAAGTTCCTTTCAATTTTAATTTTCTCATCTAATAAAAATAATTTACAATGAACATTTACTTTGACCAGTATTACTAAATTAGATTTAATAAAAAAAGGTTTAGTAGCCTAGGGATAAAATCAAGTTATTTTTGCTCCTAAAATAATATTCATAATAATGTCTTCAGACAAGTCTTGAGATGATTTCACAATATTCAGAATATATTTCAACTATGTAACTTAATACAAATTTTAAATAAATTGTATATAAATATATAAATTATGTATAACTACAATAAAAATAAAATGTACTATTATCAACCACAGGATGTTCCTTAAATAACATTCCATTAAATCTTTGTAATCCTTTTTGCAAGCAAACAAACTAAATTTCCATTAAAAATTCAATTTATTTACACTTTTATTAACCACACAAATCTAATCAACCTACCAAAGAACTCGTAATACCATTTTCTTTCACAATTTACTTCTATACGAAAACTAATTTTCCAACCAAAGTACAAGGAACAGTGGAAAATAATTGAAATGAAACTTACCAGAAAAACAACAAAAACAAAAGCACAAAGTATCATTTAAATTGGTCTCATTGTCGATGTTCTAGTTGGAAAACACTAACGGAGATTAGCCAGTGCCATAAAAATTATAGATTCAATCTAATTAGAAACTGTGTGGTAGGATGTATGCAGAGCTTTAAACAAAGGAATTCATTAATTGTATTTTTATTGTTTATTTTTTTTAAAAGAAGGATTCTTGTTAAGCTTTCCAAAACCCATTGAAGTTAGAGTTCCTCAAGGTGATATCGAGAATCATTGACCCGATACTTACAATATCATATATTTCAATTAGAAAGGCAAATATTGCTTTTATTATACATAATTCAAAATACATGAGACAAAAATATTCACATTAGCAGAGTTCCATTAAAAGTACATTTCACATTTCACTAGCACTAAATTTCCAATATATTTAATGATAGTGAAAAGTGAATTTGAATTTTCATTATTCCATCACGAGTTTAGTGATACACAATTGTAGTGATAGTGTTATAATCTTTCACTACAACTAAATTTAGTGGTAGTGAACAAATCTCCACTAAACTCAAATTTTAACTGTCACTAAACATAGGCTATGAATAAAACTATTTCACTAAACTCTTAAAAATTAGTTGTCATGCATTTTTTCGAGACAATGAGAGATAATAGCTTGGTGACCACTCCTCTAGTAACAAGTTAATAGATTTCAACTTAGAAAAACTTGTTTTTCTTAGACGTTTTTAATAGTTTTCTTTAAATATTTTGTATTTTGTTTTCATATCTGCGTCTGTCGTTTATTTGTATTACTGTTTCCTTTTCTTTGGTTCCCGAACTTGTATACATTTTTCAAAGGCCAAAAAGATAAATTTTTAAATATAGTTTTCAAAACTTCAAATTTAAAATGAATTTTAAATATTATAAATTAATAATTTATATATCTAAACTTCATAATTTAATGTTTAGTTATGAAGTCTTGATTTTTCAAAAATTACGCTTATTTCGACCTTAAATACAGCAAGGTAAGTTTCAATTTGCTTTAAAGGATTTTTCAAACGAATTAATTCCTTTCCCCATCTGGTTTGTGCTCTGTACTGGCTTATACTGGTTACACGTTTAAATTATTTCGTAGCTAAATGAGACTCCAACAGAAGAGACGAGTACAAACACAATTAACAGCAAAAGTTTCATAAGATGCGACAAAAGACAATGCTGTTGCAATGTAGTCACACATTCAGTGAATCTATTTTAAACAAAAGTACCGTGAATATTTAATTTAATTAACAAGAAACCATTTAAATTGTCTTAAGGAAACCAAAAAACAAACCAACATAAACAAATCAACGTTTTATTTATTTGTCGCGGAGAAGAGATGTTAGTTGGGGTTGTTGCAAGGCAAGTTTGGTTTCTGTGTGGTGTTCGCTTAAAAGGCGTAAAACATCTAAATCAACCACAGTTGGAATTTATTGTAATTGCTAAAATTATTAAATTTTAGTTTGTCAATTAAGCAAGGAAATCTTCTTATAATCGTCCTTGAATTGCATTTAAATGATGTCGAATTCAACTAAATTTAAACTAATCATTTATTTTGGCGATTGTTAAATAAATATGTTGCATGACCAAAATGTTCCTTTAAAGGACAAGAGAAACTTAAAAGTTAAAATCAAACATTTGATATACAAGTTGTTTTTATTTAATTTTATTGTTTTTATTTGATTAGCTGCGCTGATTGCCAAACGATTAACCACACCCTTCAAACAAAAATCACATCTATATTCATTATTACGTACAAATGTATGGTTGTTAAATCTAAACATATGTATATTAGGTTGGCTCCAAAAACAGTTGTGGCTTATACCAACCAAAATAATGTTTAATTCAATCCAAGATACTGATTCTAAAAATTTTGTCCTGTGTCTGTTTTATTCGAAAACTTCTGATACATCATTAAAAGCCGCCTTCAAAGCCCTTTCGCATGAAGGCCAATATTGTACATGTTTCATTTGCGATATTTACAAAAAAAAATCAAAAAAGTCTAATAAAGGAAATTTTTATACTTTGATTAAGCTCACCAAATACTAACGACAGGACACCAACTTTTAGAAACTAAACATTCATTTTACAAACTAACCCAGTAAGCACCAAAGACTCAAAATTTCAAGCACTTGAACAATTTGTTGGAATTTGACTTGAATGCAAATGTAATTATACTTTAAACATGAAAAATATTTGAAAATTTATTTATTTTTCAAACAAAAAACATATGGTTTGAATTTATGTTTCCTTTTTACTGGAGAATGCTATTGAAATAAAGTGTAATACAACTGTAATTCAATTGCTTGACTATAATTCAAGGCTTGAATAACACTTGCTTTCAACTTGAATTCCAGTAAAAATGCTTATTGGGAAATATTCATTTTAGTTTTTTAAAATTGACAACTTATTTTCCTCTATACAAAAGTGTCACCCTAATGTACATTAGTATGTGCTTGAGAGTGTGAATTCAGTAGCGTAGTTAATAAATGGGGAAGAAAAAGTCTTCATTTAAAAAGAAGATTATAGTTGCTTCATACTGGGGATAATGAAAAGTAATACTTAAATAAGTATAAATTTAAGGAGGTATTCACAGACTTTTTTTAAATTTAACACGGAATATGATAAAATAGGACGTTTTAAATTTTTCATAAAAATGTGATAATTTTTTTTTTTCTTGGACCAGCACTCAGGGGATGACCCCTACTCCTGCAAAGCATTGTGTTGGAACTAGGAAAATAGGTTATGGGAGGGAGGATAGAGGGAGTAGTGTTTGTGGACATTAGATTTGAATTTCTCTATATTGAAAGCGACAGGAAAGATTTCAGGAGGAAGATTATTCCACATACGGACAGTACGCTAAAGAACGAATTTTCTCTGTAATGTGTTCTGTGATCCACTGTCCAGTCGACAACGAATTGATGTGCACAACCCACATTGCGACGATGTTCCAGTGAGTCAATAGAGCTGGATACCATACTGTCACGGATAAGCATCTTCGCCCTCTCCTGTACGCGGTCGAGTAACTCCAAAATAGACTTCGAAGAACTCAATCTCCAACAGGCTTGGTCTATAATTGAATGCATATGCATGGCAAATGTTGCTGTCATCTGCAAAAGAGTAGATAGGGTTGGAAGTTTGACGTAGAAGGTCGTTTATAAAGACAAGCAATAGAGTAGGAGAAAGAACGGAGCCTTGGGGTACCCCTGAATTGATCTTGAACTCGTTTGATAAGATTCCATCTATAACAACTCGTATAGTGCGATCTCTGAGAAAGCTCGATATAAAAGCAATAAGTTTTGCTAAAAGCGCACCATGACATACGCTTTAGAAATATCTAGAGCCACCATTTTACTTTCGCCAAAACGGTGTATGGAACGACACCATTTTTCCGATAGGAAGGCTAGCAGGTTGTTCGAATTATTTGCAAATAATTCAGCCAAAAGGTTAGCTTTATCAATCGGGTCAGTGAATGAATGGTCATCCCTTAAAAGAGTAGGAATTGATGAACTACCATTATCCTTAATTCTTTTAACGAATGACCAAAAGCTTTTACTGCCCCGGGTAGCAGTAAGAACTTTGGCACGGAGGCGCTGCTCGTGTAGAGATTTTTTACGCCTCAGCACTTTGGCACACGTAGATCTCGCCTTTTTGCGTAGCGAATCAGTTTCTGCATTTTTGTCATAACGCCAGATTTTTAATGCTTCCTCTCTAGATCTGATTGCAATTTTGCACTCTGATTAAACCAGGATTTTTCCATAGTTTAAAAACATAATTATGTTTTCGACCATTTTCGCCATGGCATTGACACTATTGTCTAAGAAACAGAGATTCCAATTAAAATGCCTAAAGAACTCATTGAGCTCAGCCCATCGAGCCTTTTCGTAAATAAAAGTTGAGCGTTTCGTAGCTGGTCGTGAAACGTTACGAAGTTCAGAGAGCGAAAAGGAGGCGGAAATGGTATAATGATCTGAATTACCAAGAGGTGCAAAAACATTTACTTCATACTTGTCAGGGTGTGAAGTTAGAAAAAGGTCGAGGATGTTATTTTGGTGCCCCTCAACGCATGAAATATGCGTTGGTTCATTCACTATTTGCGCAAGGTGATTGTGCGCCGCGAATAGTTCAACATATAGGCCTTCTGTAGTTGTATGACTTGAATGGTGAAGCCAAGAGGAATTGTGAACATTTAAATCACCAGCAACAACAATTAATTGTTCGGACAACTCTCAAGAATCTTCGATATGGAATCGGAAAGGGCATCGAAGCTGGATATAGTAATATCCCTTCCCGCGTTTGGACTTCTATAAAGAGATCATAAATTCTCTAGAATATTGCATGTCCAGGTCATATGCAAAGGAAAATGCATGAAAAATTATTCTCGTTTTGGGACATTTTATAAAGCAAAGCTTGGACTTCCTTTCCTTCTACCTCAACTATAGTTAACGCTATAACCGCTAACAGCAACTACCACATTGGTCCATTTTTTTGTCAAATTTTCGATCCAGAATTACTAGCAGTATCTCGCGAATTGAGACACACGTTTTAGACGTAGAATTGACAGGACCAAATCGCAAGAAACCTATTATTTTGGATTGCAAAAAAACCTATTATTAATAAGATATAGAAAGTAAGCATGAAAAGTTTTTAAAAAACATTTAATGTGGCTCTAAATCATTCCGCTGCAAATTGTAATTTTGGACTTTTTAGGAATTTGATATGAAAGTGCAAGCTCGATTTTAGCGACTAATTAAAAAGCCATCAATAATATGAGGTTTCAAAGACAATTTCTAGCCTGTAATTTTTCAAAATTTAATTCCATGTCGACGCTTAAATTTCTTCAACCATCCTTCACTGGCATTGGAACCTCAATTCGTTTGATAAATATTGAAATACAAATGACTGGAACATTTTTTCTCTTTGTTTTACTATCCACTTATAAAGCATTTCTTCCATTCTTCGGTACTCAGTAGGGTATTCAATTAGTCGGGTTTCTGGTTTAATCGGTTAACCGAGCAAATAATTAATAGGGGTTTAAATCTAATCGGTTAACAATCGGTTAATTTTAAATTATTGGATTAACCGAATAATTTATATTTTAATTTTAAATTGACAAAAAATAACAATTCAACAAAACAATAAATAAATATATACACGTGTGTGTTTATTAGGGATATAGGGCGATCTTCTGAAATAATATTTTAAAAAATAATATAATTTAAATGCTTTCCTTGTAGTTTTAATAAATCTTGACTTGAAACTCTATCACTGATTGTAGATGTTGGAGAAATCGAAAGTAAGGCATATTCAATTTCTCAGTTCCTTCTCTAAGCATATGAAATCCTCCACCATACCATTGGAGTCCTTTTTGGATTTTTTTAGATTTTGAATACTTTAATAGTTTCGTTAAGTTCTGATAAAAGACTCGTTTCAGTAATGTCTTTAATTTCGTCTATTACCATGTCGTCATCCGATTCATAAGAACAAAGATTATCATAGAACATTCTAGAAAAAAGGTAATTTCCAAATTACTTAGTTTCAGTTTTCGTACTATACTTCAAAAAACTATTGCTAGAAGGGAATATTCACGAGTTAAGAAATAAAATGTGTGTGTTAAAACTATCAGCCCAATTATGAATAAAAAATCCGAAGGAGTTTTTTCCCTTTTCCCATTTTTTCTATTCAATGTTAAAAATGGAAAAAGGGAAAAATATCCCGCGGAAATTTTATTCATAATTGGGTTGTATATTTCTATATAAAGTGCAAAAAAAAATCGGTTAATTGGTTAATCGACACAAATTAATCGGTGTATTTGTTATTTGAAAATCGTCAATTTTAAATTATTCGATCAGTTAACCGATTAACGGTTAATCGATTGAATACCCTAGTACTCAGCTTTCCTTAAGGTACAACGTTTGCCAGGGCCACTTTCAGTTGTACGTACGAACTTTTTTAATGAATATTCTTTCTTTATAATGCGGTAAACCGAAGACTTATGCAACTTGTAATTCACGTAAATTGAATTTACGGAATCTCACTTTAAATTTTTTTTAAAATCTCTAATTTTTGAACTTTTCCCATATCAAGAGACGTATTTACTAGGGTATTCAATTAATCGGGTTTCTGGTTTAATCGGTTTATCGAGCAAATAGTTAATCGGGGTTTAGATTTAATCGGTTAATTTTAAATTATTCGATTAACCGAATAATTTCTATTTTAATTTTAAATTGAAAATAAAACCACGGATTTTGTGTACTTATTTAAGTATTTTATTAATAAAAAGAACAAAGACATAAACAAAAAACAAAATATAACAATTCAACCAAAAAATAAATAATTTTCTTTAGTTTTTATAAAACTTAACAAGTAAAAAACTCTCTCGCTGATTGTAGATGTTGGAGAAATCGAAAGTAAGGCATGAAAAGAATAAAGAATACACAATATCTGAGATCTTTTTTTATTTTTTTCTAAGCATATAAAATCCTCCATTATAGCATTTGAGTCTTTTTTGGATTTTTTTTTTAGATTTTTAATACTTTTAAATTAAGACAAGTTCTGATAAAATACTCCATCCGACAAATACACGTCATCCTCCGACAAATACATGTAAATTAAATATGTCAGTTATTATACTCATTAAACATGTTTCTTGGATGTTTGAAAAATATGTAATTTTACTTTGACATTTGTGTTTGAATTACAAAAAAATATGTTAAAGTGCAAAAAAAAAAATTGGGTTAATCGGTTTATTTGTTATTTGAAAATCGTCAATTTTGAATTATTCGAACAGTTAACCGACCAAAATTAATCGGTTGACCGATTAGACACTGTAGTCAAATTTAAAAAAAAAGCTGATAAAAATCACGAAAATAGAACCCGTTTTTCGTAAACTTTCGCGATTTAGAACCTGCAATGTTAAAAATTAAGCCACAAAATGGCAATAGATGCCAATAAACTATGTTTAAAGACTACAACACTAAAAGGTGGTTAGTAAAGTGACCACTAAACCGCCAGAAGATTTTGCTGTTTCAAATAGAACAAAGTTTGCTGATTATTTTCAATTAAAAGTCGAAAATAACTAGACCATCAATCTCAAATATGAGTTCCAAAAAGTGCAACCATGGATGTTTTAAAGTCCTGTAGATCAAATTTGTTGATATCGATAAAATAATTTATTATATGTAACGACAATAATAACTCATTGATAGTACCGAATTACTAGAGTTGTATTCATTAAATATTGATTGTCAGGTTAGTTTCTGTAATACGGTAACGGATCAGATGATTGTAGTATGTTGTAGTTACCCAGCATTTCTAGGAGACAGTCCCGATTTAGTGATTTTACCCATCATTTAGGGTGGGAACTAGTTACTTCAATAGATACGTGATTAGTTATTTTAACACGTGAGACTGTCCGACAGCAAAGTAGTCAACGTATTGGATTCACATACTGGTTACATAGCGTCAGTTATCTTACTAGCTATCAAACTGATTACTTGATCAGCTACATAACTATTTATTTTAACATGTATGTGTGCTAATTGACCTTAAATAGTCAGCTACAATCCTGCGACAACTCTCCAATGGATTGCTTTCTAAACTGCAGTACAAAATTAACGTTTTAAGTCACTTCACTATAGGTTGCTAAGAGACACTAAAGTGACTAATGACTTCATACTACAATACATGGGATATCAGTATACTTAAACATAAATAAACTATATGAGAATTATATCAAAACAATTTGTATAAACTCACAAAACGTTTAAAGTGACAATTGTCTTCACACTAGATTACATGGGATGTATAAAGTAACCAATACGCGTCAAATGACCAAAATATATAAATTGGAGTCAGCCAAGTGGCAGTTACTGTCTTTAAGGGATACGTTGATTACTTGCTTAATTTCTGGGTATTGAGAAGTAATTTATTCAGCTATTGTAAGTAAGAACCAAATTTTTGCTTGATTAGTAAAGTACAATTTTATTTGGTTCTCAATTAAATTGGAAGAACTTTCCCCCCTCGTGGACGCTTCTGTGATATCAGTATGGTATGGCAAAGTGTATTGAGTATTTGTTGTATTTATTTATCCTAAGCACACATAAGTGGGTGTAAAGATTTCTGTTAGTTTTTCCACAATCACACACACACGAGAGAACACATGTTTTCGAAATGTCAATTGTAAACATATGAATTCCACAGAGTGTATAGACTCCATCATACCATGCACCACACATCATCACACACCCATTTAGAAGCAACCCCTTCTTCCTGTTCTGATGAAATTATCCTTATTTAAACTATTCTAAATGTTATTTAGTTACAAATTCACTACTGCTTCCTTCCTTTCTCCATTCGGCTGAGTCTATACATTTTCCGTCTTAAAATATACAAACCATTTACATACAGTCTTTGTATGTACGTACAAGTAACTTAGGATGAATAAATGTATGTATGTTGTTACCCAGGGGACAACAATTTGCCACAAGGGGTTGGCCACATTCCATCGTTGCTAAGAGAAAGTATTTTCACGCTTATTTTTCTTATTTTTTTTTTCTGGTATGTGGATGTCAACCTAAATAGAGTCAAAGTAAGTGTATGAGATGAAATTTTAAGAATGGCAATAATAAAAGTACTAAATACACAACAATAACAACAACAACAAACAGCAACTACATTTAAAAGTCGGATGGTCATCGTTATGTGCGGTTAAAGATCCATAAATCAAACTCAAAACTTCTTCATGTGTTTTCATTTCGTTAACAAATTCTTACTTCTGTTTTCTCTCCATTCACACATTGTTGAAATTTCTAAGATGTCCTGCATTCAATTTGGGACATTTTGGGGCTGACCATTGAAGCTGTTGTCGTTTGTTTATTCACATTCGTAATTGTATGCATCCCTTTTCGTGTGGTTGACATTTTAGATGTTGTTTTTTTTTCATTCTTTCTTTTAGCTTTCCTTGAATCTACTTACATATTTAAAAAGGATTAAACAAATCTTGGGTGTATTTCTAACTGTTCACTTTTTATGGTTTCTAATTTCTCTAGTTGACCTCATCGACCACAAATGGACATTAACAAGTGACCAGGAATTTAAGTAAATGTTGCAAACAGTAACCAAAGAAATAAATTATATTTAATCAGGGTCACATGCACAAAATATCGCCACTGAATTAATCAACAATATACAGTAGTTGTTGTGGTGAAATGGGTTAAATTTCTTATGTGGCTTGTTTCTCATATTTAAAAAATATTTTAAATGTAAGTTATGATCAACTAGATGATTGTATTTAAAGTTATTTGATGCAATATAACCGGTATTATTTAAACTTGTATTTCAAATGCCTTTGTAAATTATAAAATTGACTAAAATGGAGAAAACAACAATTCAACACAAAATTGTTTACAAAATTTAATAATCAAATTAAGGATTTTCTTCAATTTAGAAAAACCTTAATATGACAAACACAGATTTTTTAATTAACTACTTGGACAAATTTCATACTCAATTTAACTTAAACTATTACTGACTTCTGAAGAATTACACAAATTTACAAAAAAAAAATATTTGGTAGCGTTTTTATATCGATTATGGGTCTCTGAATCCAAAAAAAAATGTATATACCCCACACCACTTTTTGCGTTTGTGCAGATGTTTGTAACGCCCAAAAATATTAGTCTAACACGCACCTTAAAGTATACCGATCGATTCAGAATCACGAGTCGATTAAACAATATCCGTCAGTCTGGATGGCTGGCTGTCTATGTAAGCTCAAAGTACAGGACGTAATTTTGAAGATATTTCGATAAAATTTGGTACATATGTACATGGACTAAGCCTATTGAAACTGGCTGAAATCGGTCCATTATTTCACCTAGCCCCCATACAAATGTCCTTATCGGTCATAAATGTTTAATTCATACAATTCCACACAAATATCGCTCCAAATAAATTTTATATATCTTGTCACCTAATTTTATGATGATCAGCCCACACGGTGCTACGATGGAAAAAAAACTTGGAAAACGGCCTAGCGTGGGTTATAGGTCTTGCTGAGTACACTACAAATTGTCTCTAAAAATTTCAGAAACACCCTCAAATTCAGAAGTTATTCTGAAAAAACCGTTTTCAGTGATGTTCGTCGACTTATCGACCTGTAGCTTAGTCAGTTTTTGTTCGACTTTAAATTTTTTAACGAGTTTGGAAAGAAAACTGATTACGCTTTAAAATGACGTGCATTTTTTGATACATTTTTAAGTTATAAATAAGTATTGTTTTTGTTAAGAATATCTAAAAGAAAAACAAAATTTATCAACTTTTTTTATTCGCTTTTCATTGCTTATTTTGATATGAAAGTTTATACAAATTTATACCAACATATATAGGAAATTTAGTTCTTAACAAAATATGGTTTTGATAATTCCAATTGGATGAAAATTCTAAAAGTTATTCAACTTTTAATTAACACCATTTTTAGTATTTTCTTCCCCAGCGCATATAAATAAAAATAAACAGAAAACTGTAGAAAAAAAATATTTGTAAAATTTTGAATTTACAAGGTAAATTTGTTTGAACTTTTTTCAAAAAAGTTTAATAACTTTTGCAAATGTAAACCGATTTTAACAAATAATATCTAATTTATTCCCATATAAAGTTGTCTTTAAAACACTGTGCAAAAAAGAATAGGTTTTTGTGGAAAAAAATTAAATTAACTATTGTTGAATATGAAAAATTACCAAAAAATAAAACGAAACTTTCTATAAAAACTTACACAATTTTTATATACATTTTATGAAAGCTAAATTCCTTGTCTATCCATAATTGTTTAAAATTTTGAAATCGGTATAAAAATGTGTGATTTAGAGTTACTAAAGTAATACGACCTACACTAAAATAGTCTTTTCAAAATATCTCAAAATTTTTAGGGTGTTTCAAAATCTTTGAAAACGGTTTAGTATGTCCACACCTAGGCCTACAACCCCCATTAGGTCGCTTTTCAAGTTCTGACAAAGAGTGTCATTTTGTAGCAGAGTGTTGTTATTGTGTTTTATAAGCAAAAAGTGTGTAGCTATTCCAATCTGTACATGGATGCAAAATAATTAGTCTAATACCCACCTTAAAGATCTACTCAGAATCACTTTTTGAGTCGATTAAACTATGTCCGTCTGGCTGGCTGTCCATGTAAACCTTGTGCGCAAAGTACGTGTGCACGAAAAAGCTATTTTTTGGGAAACAATTTTAACAAAATTTGTTTGGCGGACTCTTAGCTATATTATTGCAATATAAAGTTAAGCGGTATCACCAGGTCTGAATTAGCTGTTGGCCAAAAAATGATGACACCATATTTTGAGGGCCCACTGATTTTCAGAATTTTTGGGAGCCCATAAAATAAAATTGGTCACCAAAATGGACAAACCGAGTATAGGATTTTACTACCCTTTGGTAGTAGAGTCGAACTTATATTGTCATGATCGTGTGTTTTTCCAAAAGTCTTCATTTGTTGCTAGTGTTATGAATAGATCGCCATGAAATTAGGTCGTGTGATTTATGTCTATATGAAACTTATTTCTGTTCAATTTTATATGGATACCAACATTTATAAAAGATTTAAGCTCGTTAAAGGGATTTTCGGAAGCGAGCCTTATATGGAAGCTATGATGGCTGCTGCGCTGGCTCACAAAAGCCTACACACATCGTCATAGCTCCCATATAAGGCCCATAAATTATTGAAATTTTAAAAGAAACATTTTTTGCTCATTTACTTAGTGTAGGATATTATATGGTCGTGTTTGACCGACCATATTTTAGTTTGAATTGTTTAACCCTTTGCCGTACGTCCAAAGTTTTTTTTGTTAATTGAAAAATATTATAATTTGTGAATCATATGTGATGCACGGAATGTGAAAGAAACTTGCTGTGCATCATATGTGATGCAAAGGACAGTGAAAGGGTTAAGTCGCGAAATATTAAAATGAAGATTTGTTGATTTTTCTGATAATTTAGCAAATGAGATTTTTTTCACTTGAATGCCTTTTTTATATAATATGTTTTATATGGCAAAGTTTTATCTTACAAATTGGTCGACGTCAGAGCCTATGAAAATCTGGCAGTGTTTGTGAATTTTCTTTTCAATTATCTAGACGAAAGATATCCAATTTTATATTTAATATAATACTCAAAACTTCGATAAGATAAGATGAGGGCAATCAAATTAGAAGGAAATTTAGTTTCCAATTTCAATTTATTTTACAAATATTTCAGTATTTTTAACAAAATAATTCAATGCGTTTCGACCATAAATATAAAAAATAGAAAAATATGAATTCATAACTATGAGTTTCCTCGAACGCCATATTTCTTGCCACATTATTAAACTGCACTTTTCTTGGAATCTGACGATTCATATTTATATTTAGAAGAATTCTTCATAATTAAACGCATACGATTTCCTTAAGGTTTCATTAGGACACCTTCTATTTTAAAACTGTCCTTTGTATTACATATATATACAAGTTTTAAAGGTTTACAGAACATATTCGCACTTCAAGAAAACTGCCAACAAAAAATACTATTTTTTAAAAACGAAATAAAAAAAAACACAAAACGAACAAAAAACAACCAATTATGGTCTATAAAATATAATGATCCATAATAATAGGGAACACACAACATACGGACAACTTACAAATATACTACAACATATTGCAATATAACCGACATTTCAATGTGCATACATGCACCTCACTACGAGCCGTGCAACATTTACCTGTAAAAAGAGTAAGAAGAGTGTGTGTTCATATATGGAAGTATGAACCGAAATAAAACTACACCGAACATGGATGTGCGATATTGGGTATGGTGTTGTATGATTGAATGTACTGCACAAAAATGGATGTTTAAAATGAAAATGAGTACGAGCATGTAAAAGTTACATGTATTTTAATGCCCATTTTTTTTATAACGGATATATGTATGTCGTATACACGACCACAATAAAATATAGCACTCAACGGTAGACAATAATACATTTATACCCTACGTTGTCCCTTTTCATAAAGCATGACGGAATGATAGAATTCATATCATGAACCAGGTCCCTTTTCGGTAAACAGTAAAACTTATCAAGCTTCAGAATAAACGAGGAGAGGAGATAAATAACTTAGGACCTAAATGTCACAGCGTTGCCTACTGTTTAACTCTCAAGATAGGCTTAATAAGCTACGGCTGATCCTGTCCACAAACTTCTTATATACTGATAAAACCGACTAGATGAAAATCAGTCGTCTCGTTGAAGCCTTGCCACCTCCAGCAATGGAAATATTGGACCCAGCAAGGAATATTGACGATTCTGTGTCTTTGTATCTTGAACTCCTTGATCAACCATGATGAAATCCTCGATTGTGTGAAATGGGGAATGTATAAATATATTCAATAAAGTGAAGAAACCAATAAAAGAGAATCGTGGGAGTGGTTTTGAGGAGGTTTATGAAGTATCACGGACTAATCACATATTCTGAAGAAATGCCAGGGCTCCTAATGAAACCTAATGGTAATTTCACAGGAAATACTTAGTACCAAAATATTAAAACTAGTTATGGGCAAACAATATTTAGGTCAAATGGTATTTTCCGAAATTATTACAATGATCAATATCAGCCATCATGAATATTCCAGAATATTTAGAGGTATTCTGGAAACGAATTACATTCGAGAGAATGATGGAAGTTACAGGCGTAATAATTCGCAAATATGGATTGACAATGACGCAATAAACATTGAAAAACCTGGTTGATGCCTATGTCGGGAATATTCTCACTCCTGGTAACTTCTACAAGGCAACATACATATACAGGAATATTAGTGGACTCAGACTCACATTTCGTTGTGGATACTGTCGAGAATGCAATTGACAGGAAATAGTATAATAGATTAATTTCTATTATTAATTCGGGTTTTCTAAATTATTCACTCTTTCTAAATTATTTATAACAAATTGTATTCTACCCTCAAGCTCTATCAATTGCTTAATCAAGTGGTCTTAGGGAGTTACACACATATGTCCAAAGTTTGATATCATTGTTAACTAGAGATGCCAAACGGGGAATCCGTTCCCGAAATCGGGAAATTTCGGGATTTCCTAAATCCCGGTGTTTTCGGGATTTCCTAAATCCCGAAGTCCGGGATTCTTTAATTTTAAATCCCGGGTTTTTCGGGATTTTCCAAATCCCGTTTATCATAAATAAATAGGGGAAAATGTAATTTTTGTGTGCCTTTTTCATGCATTTTGACATTCTACATGCCCGAATATCGGAAAGTGATGTTCAGCAAAGTGTTTAAGCTCAACTCCAGCTACAACATAGTTAATAAAGGAAAACGGTATTTTTGGTTTTTGCAAAACTCAATTGAAATCCTCTTCAGGAGCTCGAACAAAATGAAAATATTTCGAATGCTAAAGGCTAAAAGATATTATTAATAAATGTAAAAAACCCAAATAACAATAACGCAACCAAATTATAATGTAGATTTGCAACTTGCAAAAGAAATAGATCATTTTATTTCTGAAGGAACAAGAGGAAAGTACTTGAGATTTGTTATAAGTACGGGTTTGCCAATGTGAAAGATGTTTTTCGGCAGCAGCATATGTCGGAAACAAAATTCGTTCCAGAATGGCAAATGAAATCATAGATGCAATAGTATTCTTAAGAATCTATTTAAAATAAATGCTATTTTTTTTACTAAGGTACTGTTTTTAAAAGTATGTACATCGATTTGTATGGACGATCAAAAAGTAAAAAATAGTATAGCAGAAACGCAATCTACGGAAAATTCTAAGAAAGTTTCCTCAAGAAACCACAGGTCTAAAATCAAATCCTAATCTTTGTCTTTTATCCAATAAAAGAAAAACTATTAAACAAAATAATACTGAAATATCATTGGATAAAAGACGAAATGCTCAAGATAGGATTTGATTTTAGACCTACTGTTTCTTGGGAAAAATTTCTTAGAATTTTCCGTATAATGCGTTTCTGCTATACGATTTTTCGTGAAAAAAATCGACCCATCGATCTTCTTATATAATGTACTCATGAATGTATGCTTTTTATGTCAAATAAAAATAAATTGCTAAATAAAAAATTTAATTTCAATTTTAAAGACATAATTATGTACGTTTCTTTCTTATAGTTTTCGGGATTTTAGATTTCCCAAAAATCCCGAACCCCGGGATTTTCAAAAATCAGTCCCGATGTCATCCTCAAAATCACATCCGCCATAGCTTTCAATACCACTTTAATCTAAGTTAATATTTTGAATATTAATTGCGATTCTGCTAATATTTAGCCAGCATATGTTCATGTTTAGACGCTAAAATTTCCGTTTCGAAAACAATTCTAAATTCATTTAGCCTCTTTTTTACTAAATAACAAATATTTTATTCCGTACCTTTTATTTTAATTGGATCAAGTCCTAAATTAAACATTTTGAAAGACTTGTTTTTAGAATTATAACTTCTTGCAGTAATATTTATTGAAGGAGCTATAGCACAACTCATCTACAGTGATCTTTAGTTATTTGTATAATTTTAGAAACAATACAATTTTTGTAAGTTTATTACTTATTTAAATTTGGAATTATGAAAAATTCTATATAATTTAATAAATTTAAATGTATATGTAAATTTATTCGTTTTATTCGATTATTCTACATAAAATTGTTCGAATTATTCGTTATTCGAAATTGGTAATTTTTATATAATATATAAAAATAATAAATAATAATAAATTCTTACGAATAATTATTCGTAAGAATTTATTTGATTAATCGAGAGATCATTACTCGAATGAATACCCTAGTACATATGTATCATTTATTCTCACTTAGTTATTAAAAATTATAGTGTAAATAACAAAGTTTATTTTTTCTTCGAAAATGTCAAATTTTGTACCATCGAATCGCCATATGCAGGAAGTTTTGCTTTACTTCTTCGGCTGTGCCGAATCTTATATACCCTTCACCAAATTATATTTCAAAATACAAATTTTAAATTATTTAGGTAAACAAAAATTTGTTTTTTCCAAAGTATTTCTTTTCATTTTTTTTTTGAATTTTTAGTTTAATTTTTTTTTTATATTTTAAAAAAAAGTTTTTGGTTTTTTAAATTTTTTTGGTGAAAAAAAAATCGGGTTAAAAAATATTTTTCCGATTTTGACCCATTGTAGGTCCAAGTTACTATGGTCTTATATACGTCGTTGTAAAGGTCTTTGAAATATCTATTATTAGATATCCATATTGTCTATATTAATGACTTAGTAATCCAGATATAGGTCAAAAATAGGTAAAAAGGTCCTGGTTTATCTCAGCCATTTGTGGACCGATTTTGCTGATTTTAAATAGAAAACTTCTCGAAAGCATGCCTGATAGAATTATTGAAGATCCCAAAGATATCTGGGGTCTTCAGAATATTGATTTCAACAGGCAAACGGACAGACAGACGGACGTGGCTTAATCGACTCCGCTATCTATAAGGATCCAGAATATACATATATACTTTATAGGATCGGAAAATTTATACACTAGTTTATTGAACGATGTTTTCCGTCGGCTCTAATAAATGCGCAATAAATTCAAATTTGCGTTGTTTGGTATTGAAAATGGACAATATCGGTCCATAATTTCAGTGTGGGAAACTCATAATGACTATTTAAACTGTTGTTGTGTAAATTGTATAAATAAAGAGTTGTTACAATTTTTAAACTACTAAACTGCTTTTATTAGTAATCAAAAGTAACTGGTTTATTTAAAGTAAATAAACCACCGTTTTTAAAAGGTAAAAATTGAATCTATGTATTCACAAAAAATAAATTTTTGCATAAGAAAAGTGCTGGACTTTTTAACAAAACATTTCACTTTTTAATAAATTAAAAATAGTAAAAATCAAAAGGTTAGAAATTGGTCAAAAATGCATAGAATTTAACCACAGATTTACAAGATATGAATACATAAACTTGTATACTTTATAGAATTTGTTCAGTTTTCAAAAATCGCGAGTTTTTCAAAAGTAGAAAAAATAAAAATTTTAATGTCTATTTTTGCCAAATTTGAACAATGTCTGAAAATCCATGGTCAAGTAACTGCATTTATTTTAAATCTTTAATAAAATAAATTTTTTGTTATTTAATGTGAAACAAAAAACCTGAAATCCCGGGATTTACACTTATAATTCAAAGGCATCCCTATTAACAATATAATTTGTATACCCTTCACCTTCGTGAGAAGGGTATATATAAGTTTGTCACTCCGTTTGTGATTCACAATATAATTTTCCGACCCTATAAAGTATATATATTCTGGATCCTTATAGATAGCGGAGTCGATTATGCCATGCCCGCCTGTCTGTTGAAATCAATTTTCTGAAGACCCCAGATATCTTCGGGATCCAAATCTTCAATAATTCTGTCAGACATGCTTTCGAGAAGTTTCCTATTTAAAATCATCAAAATCGGCCCATCTATCTAATGATAGATATTTCAAAGAACTTTGCAACGACATATATAAGACCATAGTAAGTTGCACCTACAATTTACCTAAAAATATTTAAAATTTGTATTTTGAAGTATAATTTGGTGAAGGGTATATAAGATACGGCATAGTCGAATATAGCTCTCTAATTTGTTTCTTTTAAAAAACTGAAGTAATGCAGCAAATAATCAAAAACAGGTTAACCGAGTTTTCAGTTAAAACCGTATTAAACCCGTTTTTGAATTCTCAATTACGGAATTTCCAATAAACTTTTTATTTTTAGTGTGATTACAACTTTCTTAAGTTTTCTACTTCCAGCGATGAAAACATCTTCCGATCCATTATTTCAGAAACTTTATTAAGATCAATGCAAATAGTGGCGACGGGGTATCCAATCCGATGCCACACCAAAATGTCCACTATCGAAGTGTATGTGATGAAGTGTATTAAAAATTAAATGGCATCTCATACTTTAATTTCATTTGACGGTGCAACATTCACATTTATGCATTTTTGTTGTTATTTCGATTGTACCGGACATGATACCAAATACTCATGGCTACTCAAACACTCACACACACATAAATAATCCAGTATCTGTGAATACATATGTACGTGTATTTTCAGTAGATGACGGTTGTTACATGTTAAAGGAAGCAATGAATTTAAAAAAATAATTGTTTTGAACCGGTTGTTACACGATTGTACAAAATGTATGTACTTCTATTGGTTGTACATGAGGTTTTTCTACCTTTAATTTTATAAGAATTTATTGTTGTTGCCTGTGTTTTTGTTGATGAAATCACTCGTAACCAGCCAGTCTGTCAAAGGAGGTGGAAAAGTTTTGTGGGTCTATACATAGATACATATATATGAGAGTATTCTACTTGTATGTATGTGTTTTTTTGTGTCCAGATGACGTGAATGCATGGCTGCGGCATCTTTCTCAGTTATTTAATGACTAATTGTTATAAATGTATTTTCCGTTGTAATTTAATTGCTGGTTACTTATTTTAAAAACCAAGATAAAAAATACTCGCAAGTAGTAATTTTTATGGTCTTATTAACTTATTGGTTCATAAAAATCTAACTGAGCTAAAGTCTACCGTTAAGGAAATGTTATTTAATCATAATGAAATGTTATAGTCGAGACAATTTCCAAACAGCCATCATCATATCAATCTCAGTTTTTATTATATTTTGTATTTCCCAACAGTTTCTCTATCCTAATAATCCTACTTATTTACATAACCCCCAAAATACTGTATTCCATATCATCGTCAGTCGTCCTCTCATGCCTGTTTGCAATAACAGGGCAACAAAAAGTTTCATAAAAATCAAATATTCAATTTGTGTCACACATCGTTTTAACCTTTAAGCCCATCAGTTCACTTAATATTAAATATGCCATTTTTTCTGTGTGCATGTATGTATTTGAGCCTTTATTTCCATATGAAAATAAGAGTAAAAAAAAATTATTTGGAAAAAATAATCCTTGCAGCAACAGATGCATGAAACAACATCACGAGCAACCCTCATGAGTTCAATTTTAAACTTTCAACAAAAACTCAGAGAATTTAAAAAAAAAATACAAAATCACTTCAATCTTTTCTTCATGCCATGAGTACGTGGAAAAATTGTACGTGAAATTGTTTGTGTGTAGCAACAATATACAGTGGAACTAAAGAAATATGGTTTTTGATATTTTATTCTCAATTATTGGGAGTTTTATAATAAAGAGAAAATGTGAAATACTTCCATGGTTTTCGAGTTTTTAAAATCAACCTCCCTCTAAAGAATTCATCCAATAAGCCCCTGACCTCCCCTCCCCCTGGAAAAGAAGATAACCTCATGGTAAAGGTCAGGCAGCCCGCCACCCCCTGGGAAAAAGGTAGGAATCAAAGAATTAACAAGGTTCCCCACCACTACACCAAATACACAGACGGCGTTGTTTCTAGGCAACGACATATGACAGCCCCATTATCCTATACCAGCTACAGCAGACAAATCTTATATACCCTTCACCAAATTATACATCAAAATACAAATTTTAAATATTTTTCGGTAAACAAATTTTTTTTTTTACAAAGTTGTTTTTTTAATTTTTTTATTTGAATTTTTATTTTTTAAATTTAAATTTTTTTATTTTTTAAATTTAAAAAAAAAATTTGGTTTTTTAAATTTTTTTTTTTTGAAAAAAAAAATTCGGGTTAAAAAATATTTTTTCCGATTTTGACCCATTGTAGGTCCAACTTACTATACTCTTATATACATACGTCGTTGCAAAGGTCATTGAAATATCTAACATTAGATATCCATATTAATGACTTAGTAATCCAGATATAGGTAAAAAATCGAGGTTGTCCTGGTTTTTTCCTCATATCTCAAAATAACGTGTGTTACGTAAATGTCAGGTTTCCCAATTTCAGTAGAACGCATTTCACAGTAGTACCAATGGAACAATTTGCCCTCTTCTGTACGAGATCTAGAAGTTCCAATATATAATTTGAAGTACCGTTCCATACACGCAGAGAAAAAACATGGTTCGACATGGTTACAACAACTAACTTTGTAACAATATATTGTGTTCGTAAACATATAATTGTTGTTTTAATTTAATTTCAACCATATTTTAGTTACTGTAAACGTTTATATTTTCATCGCAATTATAAATATGAATATGGTTTTCGGACAACTAAATAATGATAAATATGTAAACATATTATTAGTATGTACAACCATTAAATGTTAAGTTTCTATACGCGTAGTCATAATATGTTAAAGATGTAAACAAAATATGTTTACTTTTAATAGTCTTTTTTCCCACCATTTGTGAGTGTTGGTGTTTGTCTAAGCTATGTTATTTTTACAAGTAAATTTTGAGTGTCTGTAATTCCCATTCGATCTATAGTTTCATTTGCATAGTATCTTTATCTTTGCTAGAGCGAATAACAATAAATTTCAGTAATTTATTAATAATATTTTAATTGGGAATTTAGTACCTTAAAACTAAAACCTATTAAAATAAAATTTTGTATTTCTAAAAATAAATTTTAATAATAAATTGTATTTAATGATTGCTTTGGATCATAATATGATTTCATTGGATCATAATTTGATTATTTCTGAACATATTATGGTATTTAATTATACTAATAATGATCATAATATGTTTTGGACTACAGACATAAATCCGATCATAATATGTTGCTCTTAGTTTATGGTTACCACAACCATGTTTTTTCTCTGCGTGTACATGATATTATATGTATTATATTTTCGGTCAAATATAGATAGTGTAGTTAGATATCACATTATTTACACCGCTCCTAAAGTCAAATGAAGCAATATGATCAGTTGTACGTTTCTATGTCAATATGCATCACTTTGTTTTGCGGGCAATGATTGTCACAAGAGAGATGAAGTGAATCATTCATGTTTTGTCTCATTTTCACAATCTCCGTTAGGCATTGTCTGCAATTGAATGAATATGAGTAGGAGAAAGAACGGAGCCTTGCGGAATCTCTGATTTGATCATGAACTGATGAGATCATATCTACAACAACTCGTATGGATCATTTTCTGAGAAAACTCTATATAAACCGAGGGAATGCCATCGAACACTTTGGAAATAACTAGAGCCACTACTTTACTTCCACCACAACGATGAATGGAACGACACAATTTTTCCCATAGGAAGGCTAGCAAGTGCCACGTAAAGCCTGCTCCACGTAAGCCATACTATCGGTTGGACTCCAAATATTTCACAAGATCGTTGTTTACCATACTCCCTATAACTTTGGAAAATGTAGAACCAGTTGCTATTCGGTGATAATTTTCAGAGATTTTAATTGGCCGTTAAATGAGCAACCATCCAACATATCACATCTGGCCCAGAAGACGTTAAGTTCCAATAATCCCCTTTAACAGAACGAGCTCAAAAGAATAGATTTGGCATAGTCATAAATACTTTTTGAAATTGGGGCAGTGTTTTATCACTTTCCAGCAAATGTTTAGCTTTAATATCTGGTTCAGTGAATGTTTGATTATCTTTTAAAAGAATCGAAATTGATCCTTTACTCTTTTAACGAATAACTAAAAGCTTTTACTGCCCCCGGGAACTTTACCACGAAATCGTTACTCGTATACAGCAGCGAATCAGTTTCTGCGTTTTTGTTATTGCGCCAATTCTGAATGCTTCCTCTGTGGATCTGACTGCAATTTGTCACGTCTGTTTAAACTGAGGCTTCAATGAACAAAGTAAATTAATAATCTAGTGCTAAAATTTTAAATTGTTTAGCCCGTTACTTTGTTAGAAAAGCTATTTAGTTGGCGTACAAATCAATATACAAGTTCCAAGTAGTATACATAATATATGGGAAAATATAATTTTAAGTCCGTATTTTTCTAATTATTACCGCATCCTGGAATATCTATATATATAAAAATGAAATGGTCCATGTATGTAATGTCATCACGTGAGAACGGCTGGAGCGATTTGGCTGATTTTTTTTTATTCGATTCGAAATTTTCAGGAGATGATTCGTAAATAAAAAAATTCTAAAATTCCGGGTAAAACTCGGAAATTCTTTTTTTTGTGAGTCCAGTCAACTGTAATAAAACTGCTCCCTAAAGTATGCAGTACAAATTCAGATATTTTATTTGCAAATAAATAAGAACAGGCTGGTGTGCGTGGGTTGGAGAAACTTGAAGAATGCTACCGGGCGAAGACGGGGCGATCAACTAGTATGATATAATTTTGATGTTGTTAAATTAATTTTTTTGGAGCACGTGCTAGACGGTTTTATTTAAAAAATACAATAAACTCTACACACAAAACATATTTTTTATTACCAAGAATATTCTGTTCTACTGTACATCAGAACAGATAAAAAATACAAGTACGTTTGCGAATGTTTATGGAATTCTTTTTTCTCAACCAAAGTTTCAGTTTTTGCCAATTGGCATTCATGCGCTTAAATAATACTTTTTTCACGCTTTCATTTCGCAAACACTTTACAGAATACAAAACAATACCAGAGATACATTTAACCGGATATTGGGGCAACGTGTGTTTGTTGTATGTGTTGAATGTGGCACTCAAATGCGAGCGAGTGTGAATCTGTTGGTGTTGCCGCAATGTATGTACGAATGACATGTAAACCAAAAATTTTATATTTTTTTAGTCTTTTACTATTACATTTAATTTTGACCCAAGGTGGAGAAGGTTTATTTAAGTTTGAATAGGTATTTTGTTTTTATTCTAAACAAGAGTTTTGTTTTTGCGTTTGTTTTGGAATGTGAGTGTGTAAATGTATGTTGCATAATACATAGATACACATTTCGTTCTGCTTATTTTAGTTGTTATTGTTTTCGGTTTGTACAGGGTTTTTCAACAAGAACTTTGTTTTTCAATTGTTGCAAATTAACAACATGATAGTTTTGACATTTAGTTTTTTGACATATTCATGGTAGATGCATTGGCAATTGTTACAATGAATTCAATTTCGCTCGAATATCGCATTAAAATAATTAAAATCCATTTGATAATAATGGTGGTTCGCAGGTTTTTCTGAAAAAATCATTTTTTCAGACAAAGCCCATTTTCACTTGTCAGGGTATGTCAACGCTCTGAAGATCCTACAGCGATCATTGAGAAGCATTTGCTTGCTCAACGTGTCACTGTATGGTGCGCTATGTGGTCTGGAGGCGTGATTGGGCCGTTTTTTTTCGAAGATGAGGCCGGAAATGCCTCAAACTCAAAATCCGTGATGTGATAAACGAAATAGACCTGACATTTTGCAAAAAAGTGATTAAAAATTTTGACAAAAGCATCGACATCTGTCAGCGTGGACGTGGTGGACATTTGCCAGATATCATTTTTCATTCATAATTGAATCATATTCATCTAAATTTTTTGTTTTATGTTGTTTTACAAAACAAAAGTTCTTGTTGAAAAACCCTTTATATGATTCACATGTTAATATTTTTTTGTTAAGGTGTTTCTTTCTTATTTGGGATACAAAGTACATACAGCAAAATTCATATTGCCAGGTGTTGCCAATTTTGAAATCTGTTGTGAATTTTTAAATAAAATTAATATTAAAGTTTAGCAAAAATAATTTAGCTACAAAGATTTTTGCATTTATTTTTTTATTGAAGGTATTTACGTCAGATTGGAAATATATGCAAAGTACTGTCGTGTCTCTTAATTCGATCTTCAAATTAACAATAAAATCGAAGAAAAGGATAAAGAATGAAAATGTCAATTATCACCCAGTTTAATTAATTCATATATTTTTTGTATAGTAGTAAAACCAATTCTAGAATTCAATTCTACGCAAAATGATAATGAGAATCATCGTAACTATGGAGGGAATTTTCATGCACGTATGATTGGAAAATATGCTCCTAAAATAAAATTTAAAAAAAATTAAAATATGACCTATAAGCTAGCAGAAAAGTAAGTACGTATGTAGTAAATGTATCCCTTATAGACAGTAATTGTCTCAAATTTCTGATCACTTAGCTGACTCCAATTAAAATATGTTGGTCATTTGACAATTGGTTACTTTATACATTGCATGTAATCTAGCGAAAAGACAATTGTCCTTAAGTGTCGCTAAGTAATCGAAAGAGTTAAAAAGTTAACTCTTTAGTCTCTAAGTAAGCTTAGAACATACACGTGTTAAAATAACTAGTCACGTATCTAGTTAAGTAACTAGTTGCCACCCTAAATGATAGATAAAATCGCTAGTTCAGGATACTCTCCTAAAAAAGCTGGGAAATTACTGTCAGAAGCGGAAACTGTGTATGTATGTGAAGATCTTTCGCTCACGAAATCTCTTATAAATCGAATTTGCAATGAAAACTAATTTGAATATTTTCGATGCATTTAATTAATTTTTGATACAAAAAAAAAAAAATATAAAACTTTTGGAAGCAAAATGTTTTGAAATTAAACGGAATTTCAATACATCCAGATGATTTACTGCCAGTTTCCTGATGTCGAAAGAAGATAGTATATAACATTTAATGCTATTTCTCTAACAAATTCGACAAAAAACTTTTTGTCTAGACACTATATATTGCCCATTGATGACAAAAAAAATATATTTTTATACACAAAAAAATCCATAGGTTATATTTCCTAAGAATATAGTATAAATTTAACTAAGCTCAAGGGTAGAATGGCATTTACAAAGTTTCTTAGTTAATATAACTAAAATTTTAGATAATTTCATACATACCCTTTTGCACCAAAAATATTTTCAATTGACAATAAAATAAACAAAAACAACATCGAAAAAGATACCAAACATCAAATAACTAATTCCAATAGTTATATTAACATAGTTTTTGGTAACGTGTATTGTTTGAATTGCCTATTGGCATAGATAATAAAAATTAGTTTTTAGTTTTCATATAAAAAGAAATTAACTATTTAAGCTTAAGGAGTGAGATCGAAAAATTCTTAACATACATATATGTTTATAAAAAAGAAACCACTAAACTTACAGCTTTAATTTTTTTTTTATTTGATTGAAATTATTATTACAATTTACAAAAAAAATTATTTTTATAGTTTTAATCACTAGTGATGAAATTTTGAACCTTTTTCGGAAACCCTCCCATTAACGTTTTTATAGTGCTTTCTGTCACTTTGCTCGAACATGTAGTCCATCTCCGTTTAAAATCTACCACACTTTTGGACACCTTTTTTGTACTCTTCAATTCTCTTTTAACAAGAGCCCAATATCTCTCCACTGGCCTTAGCTCCGGGCAGTTTGGAGGATTTGCCTCTCTTGGTACAAATACCACATTATTGTTCTTGTACCACTCAAGGGCTTGTTTGCCATAGTGACAGGATGCCAAGTCAGGCCAAAAATAAGTGGACACATTATGAAGTCTTATGAATGGAAGCAGCCTTTTTTGTAAACATTCCTTGATGTAAATTTCGGTATTTATAGAGCCCGTTGTAACAAATGAGTGGCTTCTTTTGCCGCAACTGCATATTGCTTGCCATACCAAGAACTTTCTGGGAAATTTTGTCTGCTTTTGGGTCCTAAACTTTTCTTCAACATTCCCTCGAGCATCAGCAACATAAAATTTTTGACCTGGAAGTTGCGAAAAATCTGCCAGAACATACGTTTCGTCATCCATTATGCAGCAAGAATATTTTTTTATAAAACTTGACTTCAATTTCCGTGCTCTGTTTTTGGCCTCTAAATTTTTAGTAGCGTTCCTGTCAGGAACTTTTTGAGCCTTGTATGTTTTTAAACCTGCATTAGCTTTAACTTTTCGTACCAAATAGTCCGAGCACTGAGCTAACCGGGCTGCTTTCCTACCGGATGTGTTGGGAGCTCTTTTGAAAATGCGTTCTATTTTTTTGGCTTTAGAAACATCATGTGGACCATTCCTTCTACCTGAACCAGGTTTTCTATCAACTGACAAGTTCTCCCGGTACTGTTTAATAACATTGGAAACAGTTTGACGGCAGACCTTTGTATGCTTGGCCAACTTTTTGTAAGACCAAGTTGGGTTTTGTTGAAAATATTTAATAATTTCAGTACGCACTTTTTTCTGGTCACTCATTTTAATCAGATTAACAAAAAAATTAATATAATTGACATTACACATAATAACTGACATGTTTTTCAAAGGTAACTTGATCAAAAAAAAATTCAAATAATACTTGGGTTAAAAAATGTAATGAAAAACGTGTGTTAAGAATTTTTCGATCTCACTCCTTAGTTAATATAGCCTCGATTATTTTTTTGTGTGTAATAAAAATATGCATATAAATGTGCATTTTGAAGTTAAATATAACAAAATATCCCCTATCAATAATGCATCAATTTTGACGTATTGTGGTTCCAGTAGTACAAATATGGTCCAACTTTTTAAATACTATGGAGAGATTTTTTTTTAAATTTTTAAATAAAATTGTTATTTTTTTTGACGTTTCTCAACATAATTAATGATTACTCAAAAACTGTTAGTCCGATATTATTAATGGAGTTATAATAACAAATTATATAAATATCATATTTTTTGTTATAAAAAAACTCATGAAAAACGTCAGAAATTGTTCAGATTTATTACTTTATCACAAAGCCACATATAATAGCAACAAAATGAGATATCGATTATAAAAATCTATTGATTTTTTACGAATTTATTCACAATTAAGTGAATTCGATCATTTTTCAAAATTTTCCATTTTGGCCAAAAAAAAGTTTTGATTTTGGAATAAAAATTTCAATTTCTCTTTTTTCGAAAGATTGAAGAAAAACCTATCTAATAGAAAAAACACTTATTTGGCCAATATGTAAATTTTAATAGTATAGAATACTGCCTCCTGCATAATAATAACATTTAAACCAAATACAACTTTTAATCGGCGAAACTATATTTTCAAAAAAACTGAGAACGTGTGTAATATTAAAAATAATTATCATTTATACGATTTATAACTTTTTATATATCCTACCCAATTTTACTTTGGATAGGATATATTTAAAAAATTTTAAATTGAACATACCACCAAAAAAAAAACATCGCATAAAAAAAAACTTCAAGAAAAACATTTTTTTTTGAAAAACTGCAATGCTTTTTAGCGTACAATTTTACATTAAAAATGTAATATTTAAAAAAAATTAAATCAGCAGATTAATTTTTTTTGTACTACTAAAAAAACCTTAAAAATAAAAGTTGAGAAAAAGTAACAAAAATAAATTTGGGAGCCTTGAATAGTAAGTTGGATCTACAATGGGTCAAAATCGGGAAAAATATTTTTTAACCCGAATTTTTTTTCATCAAAAATTTTTTTTTGTTATACCTTTTTTTTCCAAAAATTTGGAAAAAATTGCTCCCTTACTTGTTTTTATATAACTTTGTATTTATTTATTATTGAATTTGTCTATAGCATTAGGCCTTACAATAAGTTGTAAAATCTTATAACTAAAATTAAAACTAATTACTCTCCGACGAGAGCATTTATTGATAAATGGACCTTATCTCAGCGGGGTGGTAGATCTCCTCTACGAAGCCTTGATCTGGTTTTGGGTCTGTGTGAGAAGCCGAGCAAGCAGATTCGTGTGGCATTGTATTTTCATTATATATTTATCACCTACTTTCATAAACTCATCCTTCACTAGTAGTACCTCTAAGTCCCTGTGGATGTTTTCATTTCTTATGTACCATGGTGCACCCGCCAGGGTCCTAAGAATTTTCGATTGCTCCCTCTGTATAGGTCCAATACTGGAATTACTGGCCGTTTCCCACAATTGGATTCCATATGTCCAAATTGGTTTTAAAACACTTTTATACAGGATGTCTTTATAGTTAAGGCCGAGAAACTGTTCTGTATCAGTAGAATCTAATTTAATATTGATCAGTAGCTCTAATTACTCATAGGGACAGTGGTCTACTATGAGCTTAGTTTTAAAATATCTCTCCGAAACCCGCTTTTTTAATGTTTTTTGTGAAATATCTGGTCTTGTTTATTATGTATCTCTTGACGCAAATGAGAGATTTTATTAAAAGTTTATGAATGCATTTAAAATTATTTTTTATGGACGACAAATACTTATATTTCCTAAATCAATAAAATCAAACTTTAAATCAAAGGATATGAATATAAAAATGGTTACCATTAGTCGATTTTTTACATTAATAAATAAAATCGCTTGTTTTTCGAAATTAAAAATATTTAAAATGGAAATATCAAACGTGAATAATATTTCGATTTATATGAATGATTTATTTATAAACTTTCAACTCCAAACCAATATGAATTTTGTAACAAAGAAAATGAGACGAAAAAACAAATGAAAGTTTCAAAAGAAAACGCGTTTCTACACATTTTATGCGACTCATTTTATTTTATGCTGGAAATGTGTCAATTTATTGACAAAGTAGATGTGAAGAAATAATAATAAAAAAAATATATAAAACAAATAAATGTTTTCACCGACTCTTATGACGATCCCAACGAAACAGTAGCGAGGTGGGTTGCACCTCAAGCAAATTGTGAGATACTCGCACTTGAAAGAAAAGCGCTTAAAAAAGAAGACAAAAAAAGTGCAACGGAAGTTATAAAATATAATGCATAAAATCATACATATATACATACATACGTCAGTATGTCTGAAGGAGGCTAAGAAAATAAGCGATGTTTAAAAAAAAGAAACAGTAACGACAATACCACCAAGATTGACACAATGATAGACGTACGAACATTGGCTGCGGACGCAGCAGCTGTAAAAAACCACCAGCAGCAAAAGCAACAGTGGCTGAAATGGCAACAAAGAAAAAACCGAAATGTGTAGAAGCAGAAGTCAAAGAATTGACAGACGAAACTGCATAGAAAAACAAGACAGAAAGGTAAAGTCGGTCAAGATCGACTCAATGACACCTTACATATTTGGTAGATATCTACAAACAATTAATACCAGCAGATTTTATTATTAAATGAGGGATATTCGTCTCAATTTGTTTATCGTAGCCACAATGAGATTCTGAATCATAAGCGTATTTAATTTTGAACAATTCATTCACTGTTTCACTCAAGAAGATATTAGTGGAGAGAAAAATACTTCATCAGTTACATGGAACTAGCAATAATTTCCTGAAAAAAAAGTTAGATATAGAAAAGTATGTCTGAACAAAAAATTAACAGCTGATCACTTGCATGTACTTGTATAAATATACTATGGATTCAACTTATTAACTTTTTCAATTATGGAAAAAAGCCAGACAATAAAATGATTGATGCAAATGCATAGGTTAAGCATTCGATATCGAATAAAATTGATTGTAACTTTCTTATTTAAGATTATGGCTTTCGATATAGAAATTATTTTTCGATTCGACTGCTCATTCGATCACGAGTGTGGTAATTGCGCCCCTGGTTATCGTTATGACTTTTGAAAACTTCACTTGAATATGCCAGGAGTCTCCTCAGCATATGCATCAAAGGTTTGCGTCTTTTGATTATATTAATCAAAAAAATTTTTTTTATTAATTCGATTTGAACTCTGTTTTATTCAATAGATCTTGACCTTGTCTTAGCTTAACACTCTCGTATGCAGTATATTGCATATGTTCTTCGAAAACTTATCCTTAAAGTTGCGACGATGAAGTGTTTTCGTTCACCTCTTTAGAGAGATGTATTCCTATAAGTTAGAAATAAAAAACAGCAAGAATGGTGCAGATTCACATTTTATTTTCGAGGATGGACCAAAACACTTGAATCTATCTATCTATCTATATACATATATAAAACAGAAACAATGTTTCTGTCCGTTGTAGACTCTGAAACCATTTTAGACACCTAAAACATTAAATCCATTCGTTAAGCCAATTTTCGAATTTTTTTATCATTTTGAACTTTTGAAATTTGTCTTAAAATTTTGTATATGTATAGGCTCTTCTCCCTATGTATAGATCCACTAAGAAGGCATTTTTCGAAATTCGAATTTTAGGGGGTAAAAACTGGTAATATCAGTATCTCTAGATCTCCAGAACTAACAAAGTTAGCACCAAAATGTGGTACTTTTTGATTTTTGAACTTTTTAGTGGATAAAATGGGCGGACACATTCTTTTGGTACTTTTTTTGTATCACATATCCCAGAAATTATATTTAAATGGTAGTCCTTCTAAAAAAAATCAAATGGATTTTGGCACTTTTTAGAAATTTGAACGTATAAGGGGATTGACCCCTTATACGGAAAAAATCCAATTACTTGCTAATTCGTAATTGGATTTTTTTTAAACTGTCGAATTCGAAATCAGATATATTAGTTTCAGTTTCAAATCAGAAAAGTATATTCCAATTTAGTAAAAAATTAGTGCTTAATAATGGTTTTCGTGATGAGAAATCCGGTTTAATTCTTATATTTCCGAAACTACAGCTAAATATGGTGCACGTCAAAATAATAATATAATAAAGGTGCACGTTCGAGGCATGAAGATTGAGCTTTGGTTTTTGGTCCAGGTTAATTGTGAGCGTCATAAGATATCACACTTTGACTTATATTGGCTTATGGCGTTGGATCGCTGATCACATGCATGTAACAGTATCCCATATTGGTTGCTGCTCGTTTCGATAATTGTCCGATGCTTTACTGATTTACTAAGCTATGGATGGCAGAGATTAGAAAGCTCAAGCTCATCAGCAACATGCTTGTACACGGATTCATGTAGTTGCCAGACGCAGGTGTCAGACAGGTGTTCCTAACCATCCTAAAGAGCGCTGTGAGGTTGGGCTATCATGACTGAAAGTCAAAATAATCTTAGACACAAAATTATAAGGTCAGTGCTAGTAAATTTGCAAACAATGTTAGATCATTGTCATTATTGTAAAGAATGACCTTGTGCAAAAGTGTTACATTCAAGGATTTATCGAACTCTAATTGGAGATACGAAAAATTGTTCGAAATTTAGTTCGTTCGTTTGTGTGATGCAGAATTATTTTTAAAAATCGCGGTAAAATTAGAAGTTCTGGTTCTTTTTATGTGTGAAATTCGAGAAGTTTAGATCATTTAGCTGAAACACTGTATGAAGCGCTAATGGATTAAGGTTGGAATTCGTCAAACAAACGATTCGAGATCCATTAAAGCTCACTAAAAAACTAAATTAACTGCATTAAATCAATGCAAATGCGTTTAGCTAATGTGAAACCAGAAATATTAGGTTTCCTTCAATTAGAGTGAATATTTTGGAGAAATAATATATTTTTTAGCAAGACAACCGCACAATCCATGTTTCCAGATGAAATAAGATCTGATTTGTGCAACATGAATTGTATGTTATGGAATAACCAGCACATTCACCATTGAAATAATAACTAACAGTAATCAAATGAGAGCAAAGGATTCATATCTGAACACATTTGAGTAACAAGTATTGTATCAATCAATATGATACTATTGCATAAAATACCTTACCCTTTTGACGGGTACTTTATTACGAAAACAATAACACAACTTCGTATTTGTAATTTAGAAACCGAGTTGGTTTACGAATACTATTCGAAAAAAAAAAACAGCTTCGGATAACTACACTGAATATGCGACGAGCTGGTATCGTACATTACATCGGAAAAGATAAAGTTAAATATTTATATAAACGAAATGAGAATTTAACAAGTTAGAAAGTATAGTCGGTCAAGCCCGACCATATGATATCCTACACCAATCTAATTATGGACCAATCGCCATAAAATTAGGTGGCATGACTTCTGTATATATGAACCTATTTATGTTGAATTTAGTTTGAATAACAACATTTTTAAAAAATCTATACTCTTTAAAATTATTTTCGGAAGTGGGCATTACATGGGAGCTATGACTAATTATGGACCGATCCTTACAAAATTTTGTGACATGACTTTTGTATGTACATATGTATATAAAATATTTTCTTTGAATTTTATTGGAATACCAACATTTTTAAGTGATTTATGCTAGTTAAAGTGATATTCGGTAGTGGGCCTATATGACAGCTATGACTACTTGTATACCGATCATCACAAAATTCGGTGACGAGATTTTAGCTTATCTAGCACATATTTTTGCTGAATTTGGTTTGGATATCTATATAACTAAGATATTTATGAGAGCTTAACTCATTTTCAGATAGGGAGATCGTATGGGGGCTAGGAAAAATAATAGACCGATTCTAACCAAATTCAATTAGCTTCGTCCTTGGGTCAATAGAAGAGCTTATACCAATTTTTGTAGAATTATCTTTGAAATTGTGACCTGTAGTTTGATTACAAGATTTACATGGACGGACAGACGGACATCGCTTAATCGACTCAGAAAGTGATCCTGAGCAGATATATCGATTGGTCGAACAACTGACTTTTTGTTCCGAAAAACGTCGAACAATCGATTACTTAATCTTAAAAAAAAGTTGACTAACTGAACATGTCGAAAGTCGATTTTTTTACTATAAATATTTGTTGCAAACATTTTTTAAAATAGGACGATAAATTGAAAAATTCTTTTCATAAGTTTGAAAGTTCTTAATGTCGACTTTTTAAAAATTAAAAACTTGAGTTTTTGATTCAAATATAGATCCCTAATGTAAATACATATTGCTCATTAGCTGCAACATAGTCATAATTCTTTCTAGTTGTCGATTTTATGATAGAAACGAAACTTTTAGGTAATTTACCACAATTATTTACATATTTTTTGTTTCTAAAATTTTAGTTTGTTTTAAAAAAATCTACCTTATATATTTTCAAGTTCTTGTTACCAACAGTATTTGCAATAGGGTACTAAATCCAATAACCGACTAAAAGAATGCGAGGTATAACAAAACGTCAAAAAATTACAGAAAAACTGTCAGAGAAAAAAGAAATTAAAAATAACATACAAAAATAAAGAAATAACAAACGAAAAAGTAAGAAAAAAAAGAAATTAACAAAAATAATGAATAAAAATAAATAAAACAAACAAGTAAATAAAAAACCAAGCAGAAACGACAAAAAAAATCACAAGTTAAAAAGTTTCCAAAATACCAACACATCTAACGTTGAATGAAATGAAAATAGCAGATACTTTTGTATATAGATGTGTTTGGATTCATGTGCATACAGATACAACAAATACAAATTACAGTAAGAGCTACAAAACTACACACAATTTCTTGTATAGCCAATCACAACAGTGGAGAGTTCACTTTGTGTCCGTGTTTGTATGCGATGAAGTTGTGTTTGTGAAAGTGTGTGTGGGAAAGTGAATGAAAATAAAATAAAGAAACTCCACCTTTACCACTGACATGTGTTTTATGGACTGTAAGTGCGCATGTCCATCATTTTACACACAAACAGATACATTTGTGGCATTTGTGATGGATGGCCATTGTCAAAAAGCCACTCCTCTCTATTATTTTGTAGTGTATTGTTGTTATTGTGTTGCCAAGTTATTTTGAGGGCTGTTGCTTATTGCTGCAGCTAAATTTTTGTTGTTTACACAATTCAGTACATTCGGTACAATTGCTTAGATTGGTAGTATAGTAAATGTGTGGTTGCTTGCTTGAGTAAATTAAAAATTTATTGAGTAAAATCGTGAAATGAAATTTTACGCAATTATTGTTTAAATGTAATTTCGGAACAATTTTACGTAAATTTAAAATAGATAAAAAAATACATATTGCAATATTATAAACAAAGCTTAAAAAAATACATTTGCATGTCAGTTGTTTCTGAAAAGCTGAACAAAATTGTATAAAATACTACAAATAAAAATTGTACCACAACAATTTCAATTACATACCTAGTAAAAGTTCATATCTATTTTCTTAAAGGAAAAAAGTGTTTAAAAACTGCAGTAAAGAAATAAAACAACAAGATAGTGTAATAAAACAACAAATTTGAATGAAAACAACAAACGTCCACCATAATTCTTTTTGTGAACCGGTTTCATTGAAAACCCCCCAACCACATAAACACCAATAAGTAAACAAAAACAACAACAACAACATCACTCATACGTACAATTGGCCAGAAAGAGTGAAGAACCAACAAGAAATTGCAACGACAACAACAACAACATCACCAGCAGCAACAAAACAAGTGTGTGTAACGGAATTGTGTGAGTGAAGCAGAAAAACACAACAGCAAGTGATCTAGACGACTTGTTCGTACTAGAAAAGAGTTGTATATAATTTGTGTAGTTTTGTAGTTGGCTTCAAAACTCTACACCAACCAGCCACAAACTCTACTCAGAAACACACAACATTGAGTACACACATACTTGTGCATTAGTCGTCTTGTACAGCAGCAACCTTCATACGCACTGTTGTGTGTAGAATTTGACAACGGTTATTGTGTTGTTGTTGGTGTTTTCTTGTCTTATTGTTTTGGCGCTTAGACTTGTCATCGTCGCCATGGGTGCCATTGTGGGCTCAACCATTTCAAATTGTCGCGCTTGAGTAAACAACAGAAACGCCATTCTCATGTGTCGCGGCGCGTTGTATTTGTTTTAGAGTCCCCGTTTGATCTCCATTTACAGTGAAAATAAAACTAAATAAAAAAAAATTCAAATATTATTCGTTTAATAAAGATAATTATTAGTTATTTACAATAATAGTTTTACTATTAATAAAATTTACAATAAATACAGCTTAAAGTGTTGAATTAATAAATATAAATAAATACCTATTGCATTGTATTTTAAAAATAATAATAATACAAATTTAATGAAATTTATTAAAACATCATAAATAAAAGTGTTTTGTTAAATGTTTAGCAAATAGTGAATTTTATCAACTGTATTCTGATTTCAAGATCACTGGATTATATTGCTGATTTTGAACAAACCTAAAGATTGTAAGTTGAACAAAATTTTTAAATAATTTAAAAAAACCTAATAGAAACCCGACGCTTATTGGAAATGTAAATACATACATACCTACCTATTTTTTTTACATAAACAAAATTATTTAATTCTCAGTGTCAGATAAAATAATTGTTCTTATTCTTCCAGATAACATCAATTAAAAAATTAATAACTCATAATTTTTTTATGAATAATAAAATCATAATTTTTGAAGTGAGCTATGACGGATCTTGTTCCGTATACAAATTTCCGGGGTTCGAAGAAATAATGAAAAATTATAAATATTGATTTTTATACCCTACATCACCATAGTGGGGATAACTTTCTGAGTCGATTGGACGATGTCCTTCCGTCTGTCCGTCCATGTAAACCTTATACTTAAACTACAATTAGCAATTTTAAAGATAATTCGACAAAATTTGGCACAAACTTAATTATAAATTTTATTTACAAACATATTCAAACCAAATTCAGCACAAACACAACCAAATTTAGTATCGATGGGTCCGGGCTTGCCCGACTTTACATTCTTACTTGATTTTCTCCTATTAATAATAATTTTTAATTATTTCGAAATCCAAGCCTCATTTTAAGCTATAGAAATAAAAATGTTTAGTTGAAATATTACAATGGTTGAATTATTAAAACATTTATTCCATTTTTTATTGGAATTTCTACAACAAAAATAGACACTATTGAAGGATATGGTTAAAACTTGTTGGGCTCTTTATCAAAAATACCATAGTAAGACCTAGTTGATCATGGATGTATTTTAAGAAATGTAACAAAGAAAATTTTGTTGATTATATCAGGCGTAACTCTGCTCCACTACAGAGTTGAAATGTTCAATAATATAGACATTTAGATATTTATTGAGAAAGAAAGTACTAAAAATAACATTAAATTAGAACAAAAATTAAAAATGAACAGTACTAATTCTTTTTTTATAAATATTTTCATTTGTCTCACTCACGACACTCCAATTATAGTCTCCCAGCATATGCTGATCCTAAAATCCTTAACAATTCCGTTCAAATTCGCCACAGTTCTGCCTCTTCAAAACTACTGGCAGGATTGCAGATGATATACAAACAAATCATACAAACGATTTTTGAAAATTAAATTTGTGACCAAATTGAGATACAGGGTGTTTTATTTTATCACATTTAGTTTGCAAAGTTTGGTATAACGCAATGAATTTTCGTTCGGATAATACAAAAATCCTATTTATTTCACTATGTTATCTGTTATACTTTGGATATTTTAGTTTAAATTTTAGATTTTTACCTTGACTATTTAGTTTTTTGCAAATATCTTCCATAACAAATGATTCGAACAAATTTGTATAAAAACTATTCGAAAGAATTTTAAAAACTGAGTGTTTTTCATACAATTTTTTTTCGTCTCATTTCTGTTTCGACATCGTGGAACAGGCAGTTAATATAATTACTAAAATGTTGGTTTCGTTTTCAAATAAAAAATAAAATTTGTATGAAAATTACTTCTTTGTAGAAATTTAAATAATAATTACAAAGATTTGTCTCATTTTAGTGTAATTATTGCAACAAAGAAGGTACTATTTTTTATTAAATTTAGTACAATATTGAAAGATACATTTATCATCCTTGATTTACAAGCATGATTCAAAGACCTAATAATAACTCCGAATTTAGCTTTCAACTAACTTTTTCCCAATCATCATGTTTAAAATTTCCTTATTGAACCACTAAAAATTTAAATTTATTGAAATTTCATTAAAAGATTATGAAATATAAAATTTGGGATTTGAGCAATGCATGACATTTTATGATTTCATTAGGTATTAAATTATAATGGATTAACGATGTCAAAATATTTTTATATTTAAACATCTATCGGTTAATGAAAATCAACAACTATTTTTAATTTGAATTTTTTAAAACTAATTTCAAAAAAAAACTGTGCAACCTCTAAACCTCGTTCAATAGATTTTTTAATTAATTCCTTTGAGAATGCACTCCTTATTGAATCATTCAATATAGCACAAAAATTTATTCCAAAACATACATATCGTCACCTTAAATACAAAACAATGTATTGTCATAGCTGCGTTGTGACCAGCGAAAATGAAACACACTTGTTAAAGTTTAATACGCAACTGAACTCTCTTCTTTTATTTTAATTCATCTTAAGCTTATTGAGTACATAGTTGTATACAAAAGTATTGAGGATTAGTTAGAATAAATAGGATTAATAGTGATGGCACTATACCTCCCTTTTTATATATAGCAATTAATTTTTAAGTTTTAATTTTTATAAGAATATAGAAATATATTAGTTTCATGTAGTTTAGTATCTTGATATACCTTCCCTTTTTATATATTAAAAATATTATATATATATATATATTTATTTATTTATTTTTTTTTTTTTAATTACAAAATTTTTTGAAGTTATTTTAATTTTTTCTTAGTCTATTCTTATGAACAATTTTTGTTTTTTTTTTTACATTATCATAAATTGTGACATTAACACCATTTATGTTTTTAACAATGTATGGGCCATCGTATACGTTTTTATGTTTATCATATGGCTCCCTCTTTAGTAAAACATTGTCATTAACTTGAATTATCAGTGGTTTGGCAAATCGATCATATAATTTTTTGTTCCTTTCCTTATGTTTGTCAATCAAATTTTTTGCAAGTATGTTTGTCTTTTGTAATCTATATTTCACTTCTTTACTGTAATTGTCTAAATTATAGAGTGGGTCCAAATTGGTTTTTGTTTCATTAGGCATTGTGGCTTTCTTACCAAAAACTAACTCAAATGGGGTAAATTTAAAGTCAAATACTGTGCAGGGTGTAGTGTTGTAGTGATATGTGAAATATTTAAGATATGTATCCCAATCAGTCAAATTTTCGCTTATATATGCTCTAATATACTCGTTGAACACACGGTGGTTTCGTTCCACTGTGCCTACACTTTGATGATGATAGGCACTTGAAAAGTGTAAGTCTATTTTGAGAAATTTACATAATTCGGTTAATATTTCGTTTTTGAATTCGGTCCCCTGGTCTGTTTTTATAATATTCATCTTCCCATATATTAAAACAAAGTTTTCAAATATAGCACGAGCAATAGTTTGAGCTGATTTATCTGGTACTGAGATGGTAACCAAATATTTTGATAGATCGCACATTAATGTTAAGGCGTATTTATTTCCATACGTGGACTGAGGAAGTGGGCCTATTGTATCCAAGATTATCACATCAAAGGAGTTGGTTGGAGTAGGCGTCAAAACTAGTTCTTCTACATTACCTGGTCTAATTTTATTTAATGTGCATTCTCGACAATCCTTTACAAATTTTGAAATATCCTTGGTCATCTTCTTCCAATAATATTTGGTACGAAGTTTAGCATATAGTTTTTTCTGACCGCAATGTCCACCTATTATGGGATCATTGTGATGTATTTGCATCAATTTTAGTTTATCATCTTCCTCAGTTATTATTTCAATTGGTTCTGTCAGAACAATTTCAAAAGTTTTTAAAATATTATTTCCCTTATCTTTAAGGTTTTGTATTGTACAAATTGAAAAAAATGAGTCATTCTTGGACCATTCCGCTACAAGAATTTTGTGATTGTTGGCCTCCATTTGCAGCCTCGAAAGCATTTTATCTAAACAAATTGTTTCGTTAACAATCTCAAAATCTAGATATAGCACTTTTCTAAATTTTTTAAATATATTAATACGTATTTTTATAAGTTTTCCATCTATAAAAAATAATTCAGATTTAATTTTTGCAAGTTTCTTGTTAAAATTGTGTGAAAATTTGTCATATATTTTCAATTTAACGCAATTTCCTGATTGTCCCATGTCAATTTCACCTTTATCTTCCCTCCTAGACATTGCGCGAGTTGTCATTGAAAATACATTTGTAGAATCTGATTTTAAGTCATTAATTGAAATTCTGGATAAAGCATCCGCCCCCACATTTTCCTTACCTTTTATAAACTCTACAACAAAATTATATTCAGAAAGATCTAATCTTATCCTCGTCAGTTTGGAGGAAGGATCTTTCATATTAAATAGATACACTAAAGGTCGGTGATCCGATCGAACTGTAAAATGTGTGCCATAAATATATGGTCGAAAATGGGTTATGGCAAAGTAAATGGCTAAAAGCTCAAGTTCAATGATTGGTTTGTTTTGTTCTGATTGATTGAAAGATTTCGATGCAAAGCAAATTGGCAAATCGTTACCCTTGACATTCTGGCTTAATATTGCACCACAGCCAGTTTTCGATGCGTCGACAGTTATAACAAAGGGTTTCGAGAAGTCGGGATACTGCAAAATTCTTGGGGACAATAGACAGGATTTTAGTTTATTAAAAGAATTTTGACACTCTTCGTTCCATTTAAATTGTATGTTCTTTCTTGTAACAGCATTCAAAGGCGCTGCTAGCATAGCGAAGTTGGGAATAAATTTTCTATAATAATTGGCAAAAGCCACGAACCTCTTAACTGCGTCCTTATCAGTAGGAACTGGATAATTTTGTATAACATTGCTTTTAGAATCGTCCGGTAAAATACCATTTGCGGTACATTTATGGCCCAGAAATATGACCTCAGGTCGAAAGAAATTACATTTATAAGGATTTATCTTCAGATTATGCTTCCGTAAGATTTCAAAGACGTCTTTCAAATTTTGAATATGATGTTTTTTACTACATCCGATAATTATAACATCATCAATATAAAGGAATGCTTTGTTTGGTGCAAGTCCCGAAAATGCAATAGACATCATTCTCGAAAAAGAGTTTGGCGCGATGTTAAGTCCGAATGGTAGAACTTTCCATCGAAAAGCTCCTCTATCAGTACTGAAAGAAGTGATATCACGCGAATCGGGATGCAGTGGAATCTGGTGAAAGCCGGAATATAAATCTATTATTGAAAAATATTTCGCACGTCCAAGGTTGTCTAAAATGTCGTCAATCCTAGGTAGAGGAAATTTGTCCGCGATTAACTTCTTGTTGACACCTCGATAGTCTACGCACATTCTATATGATTTTTTATCATCCAGGCTCTTTTTAGGTACTAATATTATTGGACTATTATAGTTAGAGCTGCTTGGTTCAATCAAATCGTTGTATAATAAATTTGTGACTTGCCTTTTAATCTCATCTTTCTGTGTATGAGCGAGTCGGTAGTTTTTAATATAGACAGGATCATTATCAGTCAATCGTAGCTTTTGTTCATAAAAATTTGTAATCGTCATTTTGTCATCTTTTAATGCAAAAATATCTGAAAATTCCTCACAAAGTGGTAATAAATCATTCTTAACGTCATGTGGCATTTTTTCCTGAAGTATAGTTTTAAGCTTTGAAATACGTTCACAATTTGTTGTAGTCTCATTTATCGCGTAAATAAAAAAATTTCCTAAATTCTCTGTTCTAAGTTCGAAATTTTTTATGTATTTTATCTCATTTGTAGTATTAATTACACGAATTACCGGGTTTTCTGAATCAATAATACATTTGGCTGTAAATACTCCATCAGAAACCTCTTGTGAATCAATAAAAAGTGGTTCGCTAACGTTATTTAAATTGAAAATCCGGTAAACTTCACATCTGGGTGGTATAATACATGAATAGCCATTTGTTCCCTGTAGTATTGGTATTCTAAGACTATTGTCCTGTATGGAAACTGTTATTGTCATATTTTTATAGTCGATCTTACACTTATTATTTTTAAGAAAATCTTTCCCTAGTATACCGTTGGATGGAATATTAAAATCATCGTTAACTACATGAAAAATTTGACCTATAGAAAAATTTGAACCAGAAAGTTCTGCGTAAATTGTACCTAGGGATGAAATAGCAAATGTAGTTATACCAGTTATATTTATTTTGTCATTTCCATTTATTATAATATTAGGGCTTAAACATGAAACTTTAATTAATGAAATGTCGGCTTGTGAATCCACAAGAAAGGAATATGGTCTTTTACTGTTAAATAAATTTAATTGAATAAAATCAGCATAGTTAGGATTCAAAGAATATACTGAAATAAAATTGTTAGATTTATCTAATCTGAAGTTTCTTCCCCCAACAATAGTGTCTGTTGAGGGTCCTCTGCGTTTAAAGGCCTAACAGACACACTGGGGTTGTAAATCCCTTCGGAATTATTACCTCGACTACGGCCACGATAATTATTTTCAAAACTATTAAGATTTCTATTGTTGCCACTATTTGTCGATCGGAAATTGTTGCCACTATTTGTCGATCGGAAATTGTTGCCATGAAAATTACCACGATACCCTTGTCCACGATTTGCACGGTAATTATTATTACGAGTTCGGAAAAAATTATTAGATTGATTGGAATAATTTCCAAAATTCCGGTTATTGGATTGAAAAGCTAGAACTTGGTGTTCCTTATTTTCCGTTGCCTGCTCAACCACTAATTTTGCAACGACTTCTTTAGGGTCTGAAAAAACAGACGATGCCAAAATTGCTTTTACTAAGTCTGACCTTGCATTCAATCGACACATGCTTATCGTTTGTTCGATAGCCATTTCATGTGCCTTTTGTTTTGTAATTCCTTCAACTACTAAAGAACGTTCTAGTGCATCCGCGAGTTCCTCTGCCTGTTTAGAAAACTCCGCGTAATTATTATCCTTGACACTTAGTGCTGTTATCTTCCCCGCAATAACTTTTGAGTTATCTGGTTTAATTCTACTTTTCAGGGCAAGTTTGATATCATTTACTGTATTAATGGTTTCCGGTAGTGCTTCCCTAGCTTTACCTTCAAGTTTCGACTTAATGAAGCATAAAAAAGTTGCCATTAAGTTTGGTTCTGTAAGAGTTTCGATTAAATTAATTTTGTCTAAGAAAGAATCCAATGCCAATGGATTCCCATCATAATTGTCCCTAAGGATAGATGCACACATACTAACATACGATTTTCTTTGATCAATTGTTGCCATTTTGAATTCAGTACTTGAACTATTTGTGTTATTGTCCTGGGGCTTAACAGTATTTAATTCAGTTGTTTCTTTAGAGTTCTCTGAATCACTTTCGTCATCAGTCATAACGTTTTTATTTACTAATTCAAATAGTTTTATTTTTTCAGGAACTTTTACGTTACAATTTAGTTTGCCAAAGCACCTTACTAAAAGCTCTCGACAATGTTTTATCTTACTAAAAACGTAATATTCCGTATCAATAGTTAAGTTTTCAGAATTTGTTTTGGTATATTTTAATATTAAATTATAGTTTTCAATTAGTAAATCAATATATTCATTAATTTTAGTCTCTTTAGTAGACACTGGTCGATTTTGAAGAATTCTTTTCTTTACATTGTTAAAATTTTTAATTAATTGATCAAATGTGTCAATATCAAATTGTGACATATGTTAAATTTAATGAATTGTATTAGTAATTTTATGATTTTCTATTTTGATAATTCCTTTTTTTTTTTTTAGATTCTATAAAATTAAAATTTTCTTTTTGTTTGGTAAATTATATGTAATACTTCAAAGCTCAAGCAATTAATTTTTAAGTTTTATTCGTTATAAAATTTTTCTCAGTTCATTTTGTTTGTCATCAATCTTAATGTATTATTTTAGTGTTTTTTTTTTTTTGTAATATATACAATGTATATTAACATATACTTTTTTGTATTTCTTTTTAGCTGATTTTCCTTTTAATTTATTAGATTATTTTAATTTTCCTCTTTTCTTTTAATGTATCATCCTATTTTCTATAAATAAATTCTTAAAAAAAAATCAATGTAGTTTTGATAATAGTTTTATTTCTATCCTATATATTGTATTTTAATTTTAATATTTTTTAATAATGACATTAATTAATTCAGTTTGCTTTTTTATCCTTTACATTTATTTATATTTCCAACATATGAAGACGTAAATTTATATATGCTTATGTATATATTTTGCATTAAAAAAAAAATATTTTTGTATTGATATATACATATATGTTCATATTTTTTTTTTTTATTAATTTATAAATACTTAAATATTTTTACAAATCTATTGATTATTTATTATATGGTTTATTTACAAATATTTACATTTTTTTTTTTTAACATAGGTATTTCTAAATTTATGTTTACTATAGTATGTAATAAAAATTTCAGCAATTACATAATGTTAAAATATTATATACTAATGTTAATAACATCAATCGTTATGTTGGGCTGCATGGTTGTCAAATGTTAACTGATCTGCACACTCTGCTGACACTGCTTATTTGTTGTTATTCTATTGCATTATTTTAGGTTGAGATAGTTTTTATAATTTTGGATGATTCAATTTGCCTTTGTTCTCTATTGTTTTTTTTTTTTTTTGTTGTTATTGCTTTTTTTTTTTTGTAATTGTCTTATTTTGTCTTTTCTGTATATCTTTTTTCTTTTGTGCATGTACTCTTTTGAAGTTTCATAAAGAGAAAAATTATTTTCCAATTTCACTTATTACACTTATTGACTTTGCTTTTTGTTCTTTCCAAATTTGTGTTGTATTTCCAAACGTAACGGTATTTTCCGCAATTTTTCTCTCTCTCTTTTTTTTTAGTATGTTCTTTTGTATTATTTTACTTTATGTATTTGTCGTCACTTTTTTTATTTAATTTTTTTTTTTTTTTTTTGTGTTCTATTCTTTGTCGTAGGTCAAGACTTTATAATTTAAGTATTCTTTTTATAAGTACAGTTTAACCACTAAAATAAAATGCTCATAACTTTTTTATATTAATACATAAATATGTATGTTGTTGCACATTATTATTTTTCCAACACGAGAGCCAAAATTTATTATTAATTTTTCCACTTGGCTTTTTTTTAAATTATAATTATATTTTTATATTTTTTATTTATAAGTAGTACAATAGTCTAGATTTTTATAATTTCCAATCATTCAAATCTTATTCATATTTATATTTTTTTTTTTTAATTTCTATGTTTTATTCTTTAATTTTTTCAGATTCACAAAATCTTTTTACAATAATTTTCAATTTATACTGCATTTAGAGCACAAATACATGTCACGGTCGCCATGTCATAGCTGCGTTGTGACCAGCGAAAATGAAACACACTTGTTAAAGTTTAATACGCAACTGAACTCTCTTCTTTTATTTTAATTCATCTTAAGCTTATTGAGTACATAGTTGTATACAAAAGTATTGAGGATTAGTTAGAATAAATAGGATTAATAGTGATGGCACTATAGTATCATCAAAAAATTCGAAATTAATGTTATTATTGATTACGATTCACTACATCATATTACATGTGTGTACAAAATTTTAAACTTTAACTATCAAAAAAAACCAAGTTATAACCAAAATTCAAAACAACGTATCATCAAGTGTACGATTTTCTTAAACAAAATAACATATATGCTTTGAGTTATTAATTAATAAATCGTTTTTACCTTATTTTAGGTACTTAGTTTCCTAATTTTTTTTAATACATTTGTTGCAATTGAATATTTTTTGCAGTATTTATGAAAATTTAATGAAGTACGGTTTTTGCTTCTTCTATAAACTTATGAAAAGTAATGTTACGTTATTTTGCATTTGAGATGACGATATGTATATTGCTGAATTAATTATATTTTGCATTCATTCAATAAGGAATTAATTCTATTCGAATACACTGGTGCATATTCCTATAAGTGCACACTACTTTTTTTTAAAAAGATTATAAAAATTAAACATGAACATATTTAGGGGGCTACAAATTCGTTTATTAAATTAGTTAAGACTTCACTTAAAATATTGTTTACAAAAACAATTAATTTGTACTTTATTTATTTTTGTTTACTTAATTTTCGAGATTAACAGACATTTTTAAGGGTATTTTCCTATAAACGCACTTTAATTTATGGGCCACTGTAGCATTATTAATAATGTGTGGATGATCCTTTGTTATGGATTGTTTCAAAAATACGGCCTGGCATTGATTTCACTAATTTTTTAAGCAGATTGGAATCAATTTCCTCCCAGACTTGTTTAATTCTTAGTTTCAGCTCTGTCACAGTCATTATGCTTTCATTCTGGGCATTATTTGCATAAACTTTACGGGCAATGTATCCCCACAAGTTCTCCATTGGGTTTAAGTCCGGACTACAAGCCGGCCAGCCCAACAGAGGAAGGCTATATTCATTAAACCAAGATTTCGATTGCTTAGAAACGTGGATTGCAGCATTATCTTGTTGGAATATGCAATCTTCATCCATTTTTTCATCGATAAATGAGAGAAGAGCATCTTCCAACAGTTCGTTATAAATCGCACTATTCATTTAGCCACCACCGAAATTACGTTTTGACATCCGAGCATCGTTTAATCTCAAATCGTGCCAATAGCAGGAGTATGAGTCAGGACCGTCTAAATTTAATCTTTTTTCGTGAGAGAAAATTTCTTTTTTCCACTCATCTGTCCATTTCATATATTTTCTTGCGAATTTTAGACGGTTTTCTTTATGGAGCTTTTCGAAATGTAAACCAATGCTAAGGTTTAAAAAAAATGCTTCATTTAAAATATGAATAATTTATTTTCGTTAGTGATTTTCAGCAATGGGCCTTATATGGAAGCAATTACTTATTATGGACCAATCGTCATGAGTTTAGGCAGTGTGATTTATTTCTATATGATGCCAACATTTTTTTTTAGAGATTTATGCTCGTTAAAGTGTTTTTAGGAAGTGGGCCTTATATGGAAGCTATGACTAATTAGGGACCGATCATCATAAAATTAGGTGACATGACTTCTGTATAAACAAAGCTTATTTGGAGCTAAATTTTTTAGACATTTATGACCAATAAAGTACTATTTCGTGAGGAAATTTGTATGGGTGCTAGATGAAATAATGGACAGTTTCAATAGGCTTCGTCCTTCTTGCCAAAGTTGATCGAAATATCTTAAAAATTGCGACCTGTATTTTACGCACAAGGATAACTTAATAGAAAATTTTCGATTTAAATTAATTTCACTGTTGATAAAAATATTTCGTTAACCCTTATCCTGTACACTAAGACCCCGATTTGTGTTGTTATTGGGGATAGGAGAAATGCGACGTAAATCAAATCACTTTTTTCCATATATTTCCACCGGTTTTTCATTATTTAGTTCATTACAAAAATAATTAATCAAAAAGTTTGCATTTTTTTTTAATAAAAAAGCCTTAGTTTTTCCAACAAATGCTTAAATCTAAATCATAACGACCCAAGTGTAATCGAAATGAAATGTATATGACATTATTTCTGATTATGTTTTTTACACTCATGTTATGTAATACGCGTCTTGGAATGATTTTACAAATTTTACAAATAAATTTATTACAAACCGAATATTTATGTGAATAAGCATATCGACTTGGACAAAAGAAGCAACGTCCTATTTTAAAGCATTAAAAAGTGTTCTGGCAATTTTGACCCATGATTACCGGATATGGGTTAAATTAGTTTTAATGTTAAATAAATTTTAGTTTTAAGATCCAACTGTAACTCGAAATTTACAGATTTTAAGATACAGCCATTTAACCATAATTTTTGGATTCAGAGACCCAAATCCATATAAAAACTCACCAAATAACTTTGTCAAGCTGGGTTTGAATTTAGAGCCACAGTGTAATGCTAAAAATGCAAAAATATACAGATTCTAAAAATAATTTTGTGATTGCACGAAGTAGCACAACTAAAAATATGATATTGAAAATAATTAATTGCCTCCATTCTTAATCCAATCACTCTTACTTATTTATTTATATATATTTTTTCTCTTTTCCAGATTAATGTAAAGCAAATAAATTGACAAGTTTTCTTCGATGTCCTAGTTACTAGTCTTCAAAGAAATAAGTATGTGAATATTTGTATCTGCAAAAAAAAAATACAAGAAAAAAAAAAGAATCATAAAAATTCCACTTATTTAGCTTAAAGTCATATGGATGTGTGTGCCTAATAAAAGTCTTTGTAGAAAAAAGAAACAGAAAAACAAATTATTAGAATTTTACAAAAGCAAGTAGTAACCCAATTTTAAAAAATGCAAGAAGTCTGTACAGCATTAGAAAGCCAAATGGGCGCACAAATCAAATCTGAATCACCGCTAAATGCACTGCAAGTGCAAACCGGTCAAACTGTGGTGCCCGGAGTGACAGCCACGCCACAGCAGGTGCAACAGCAGGCCACAGCCAATGTAACGGCTGCCACTGCCACAGCAATGCTAATCAACAAAATGGGACCAAACTGTGATAAACGAGTTAATGCCAATGAAGCACCCTACTGGATGACAGCCAGCGAGGGGGGTTTCATCAATTCGCAACCATCAATGGCAGAATTTCTCAATCACTTAAGTCCCGAAAGTCCAAAAATGATGAGTGGTGGTGGTTTGGTAGCTGTTGGTGGCGGCGGAGGAGGTGTAACACCAGTAGTCGGCGGATATCCGGTTGGTGTTGGTGGACCACCACAGACACCAGATGGCATGGATTCGGTGCCAGAATATCCCTGGATGAAGGAAAAGAAAACATCACGTAAAAATAATAATAACAGTAATCAAGGTAAGTAGTGTTCAAGTGTTCAACTATTACAATTATTTTGTGTCTTTGTTGTTACAAAAATGTGGTGTAAGATGAAAAGGTGCCCAGTTGAAAATGAATCAAACTACATACAAATAAATGCAAAAACGTCATTAATCAAAGAAATCAGTGCAATTTGCCCCTAAAACACAACAAAAGAAACACTGCGATTGAGACAGACAGACAAAGAGGTAGAACTAAGTCTAAATCTACCAAATGAAGCACGTAATCAGACGGCGCCGGATCTTTTTCTGTAACAATTTTGTTGCTGTAATTTCAAACTTAATTTGATTAAATGTACTTGTGTGCTTGTGTGTCAGTGCATCCGCATGTGAAGATTTTTACTAAAAAACGTTAAATCAAGAATGTTGTTGTTAATCAGCTCATAAGTGTTGGTGTGCTCTCAAAATTCGGTACCTTTTGATGGACTGTGAAAGACATTCATCAAAAAGTCCAACAAAATATCAACAACCTTATTCGTTTTATCTCTGTGTGTTTGTTTGTGTGTGTGTATGTGAAGCGGTGTAGATCTGTTATTTGTGATCATTTGTAATAATTTTCATGAGGAGAGACCCATCAACAGCCATCAAAGTTGGACATTATACATACGTTTTTACACTTGTATACAATATGGGAACAGTGGGACATATATATATGATTTTGCCTACGAAAAGTATCACAACCGATTTTATGGAGAATAAATCAGAATTTTTTAATTAAAATTAGGTATTTTCATGCAAAATTTTAAAATTGATTGAAGCCAAATTTGAAAAATTTAGAAAAATATCTTAAAAATTAATTGGGGTATTACACGATCTACTATTTCGTCATTTTGTCATAATGTCCTAATATATTATGATAGTTTAATCAAATTTTTGTTGTGTTTCAAACAAACAAGTTCTAAACTAATAAGACTATTTGAACTATGCTTATTGTTTTGTCATAAAATAATTTTTTTTTTTAAACACAACAACAACTATTATAATATATTAGGACATTAAGACAATATGACTGATAGCATACCATGTAAATACCCCAAATAATTTTATTAAAAAATGTTTTATTGTTGGGAGGAAACAAAAATGTTCGACAATTTTAAGAAAACTTTACAATTTCATTACCAGCCAATACATTTATCAGCCAACAAAAAAAATTTCCAGATCTGTTGTTAGACATTGCCAGAACTGTTAAATCATTTGAAACAAACTATTTGAAATTGTTCATCCTTGGCCTGAATTTTTCCAAATTGCAATTGAAAGAGTTGCGGATATTTGCTCTTTTTTCCGATAAGTTGGATACTATGTTCGTATGACCACTCGTATTCCTCCTTTTAACGGAATGATTTTTATTTGGGCCTTGATTTTTTACCGATTTAAGAGCCTGTTAGCGACAGGATAAGAAAAGTCAAGTCAATTGGATAATAGCTGCAATCTATGAGGCAGGTTTCATTAATTGAAATGTCGCTATTCATTTATTATTTCATTATTTTGTTTCACTTTTGTTGTTTGATATTATTAATGCGAACTTTTGTTTGTTTTTAAATGGTCCGACAATGGCATAAACTTTGCACATCTGACAAGTATTTTACAATAATCTGACAATGGCAACGTCAGATGTCTGACAATGCTTTTTCTGAAAAAAACTTACAAATGCAATAGAGTACTGGGCTTAGTAAAAAAGCAGAAGAGCTATTTATTGACAAACATTTAAATTTCTAATTTATTTTGATTTAAGTTTTTTGATATTGTGCTCTTTTTTGTGAATACCGCTATTGTTTATTTTAGATATGAGATTTAGCTTTTAAATAGATAAAGATTTATAAAAATCTATTGAAAACTGGCTTCGATACTACACTTTAAATACAGGATACTCCCCAACTAAAGCAATTACTGTTTAAAACAAGTAAGAAAGTATGGTCGGTCAAGCCCGGCCATATAATACCCTACACTAAGTAAAAAATTTAAATAATTTATATTTTTGAGTGATTTTCGGAAGTGGGCCTTATATGGGGGCTATGACCAATTATGGACCGATCACCATGAAATTAGGTCGTGTGATTTATGTCTATATGAAAGTTTACTATGTTGAATTTTGTGAGTATACCAACATTTTTAAGCGATTTATGCACGTTAAAGTGATTTTCGGAAGCGGGTCTATATGGGAGCTATGACTAATTATGGACCGATCGTAACAAAATTTGGTGACGTGAATTTTGTATATATAAAACTTATTTGGAGCGAATTTTGTGTAGATACATGTATAAATTAAACATTTATGACCCATAAAGTCCAATTTCGGGAGGACATTTGTATGGGGGCTAGGTGAAATAATGGACCGATTTCAGCCAGTTTCAATAGGCTTGGTCCTTGGGCCGAAAAAATGTGTACCAAATTTTGTCGAAATATCTTCAAAATTGCGACCTGTACTCTGCGCACAAGGTTTACATGGACAGCCAGCCAGCCAACCAGCCAGCCAGACGGACGGACATCGTTTAATCGACTCAGAAAGTGATTCTAAGTCAATTGGTATACTTTAAGGTGGGTGTTAGACCAATATTTTTGGGCGTTACACACATCTGCACAAACGCATAATACCCTCCCCACTATGGTGGTGTAGGGTATAAAAAGAACACGAGATTGACAACTACGACTGAAAAAGAAAAACCCTTGAAACTTTTTTTTAAGATGACACTAAAATTTTACTTTGTGTAAGTATTTAGAGCTTATTATAACATTTTAAGGGCAAAAATAATAGTTTAAACTGACTATGTTTAATTTTTTAATTTAATTGGACATTGTATCATAATGAAGTGAAATTGCCTAGAGCTAAAAAAATTTAATTAATGAATACTTCCTATCCAAATTTACTATCGAAGGTAAAATAATAGAGATATTTGTGATTTTTAGTTAAATTTGAACTATTTTTTTTCATGTTAAATTTTTGAGGTACTTTAAAATAAAATTCTTAATAAATGTGAAATTAAGCCTAAGCTATATTTTGTTGTGTCTTATTTCTGACTTTCTGGTTGAATTTTCCGTTTTGGTGTATTCAGGGACTTATAGTAAAATTTCACGGATAATATTTTTGCGGAACATTTTAAGCCCTTAAATTCCTCTTTTAATGGTGTTTTTGCTCTTTTTTAAAAGACGGACGGTTAACATATTCTACAAAAATGTTCTCCGTAACATTTTATATAAATCAGCTGAACACATTTTATACCGAAAATGTACGGATCACATGGTTTCTTATGCCGATTAACAATAAAAATAAGCTCATAGACTCCAATAAAACAGAATTGCTTTATGAGAACTCCAGCATATTTTTAGTGTAGCATATTCAATAGTCTTATTTTTGTGAAACAAAATTCGAAATTAAGACATGAATTTCGAGATATCCTTCTTCATACTAGTTTTCCTCTTTCTGAAAAAAATATTTCTTTAAGTAATATATTAGAATAAAAAACTTTTAATGATTTATATAAGACAAAGCTTTTAAAATTTTGACAATTAGTTATACAAATATACACAAAAACGTAACAATATTTTTTGAAATGTTCCATTCTGAATTTTAATCATGCAATGGCTCATATTTAAGTAAAATAAATGATCTTTGAACCTATATAAAAACCAAACTAAAGAGAATTTCGAAATTCTGGACAACCCTAAATTGTGTATGGTCATGGAAAACATGTACATATACCAAATATTATCGAAATTCCTGATTTCGAGTAAAGGTTCCAAAATTAATTTTATTTATTGAAATTTATCGTTTATATCTGTAAACATAATCTAAACGATTTTGTAGAATTATGTTGAACATTTTATCAAAAATCTACAACGAAAAATAAAAAAGCACTGTTGCCATATTTGACAATTTATTTTAATGTTTACTGTATTAACTGCAGAGCTGATGAGGAATGGTCTAAAATTATAAGATTTGACTAAAATTTTCACTATTATATCAAGTGATACAATAATTGTATTTTCATTAAAGATTGTACAAGTTGATAGGCACAACTACCGACATTTGGATTTATTTTCAGATGTAAAATATCAAATTAATCAAAAAATGCAACCAGGTTTACTTGGCGAGTGTTTATTTGGTTTAGAATCGAATAATTTTTAAAAGATTATCTTTCCATACCACTGTGCATGTCGCTTTGCTATGATATCACTTTATATGCACAATATTTGATTTGTGTTTATATCGTTTCTCTTGAAAATAACACAAAATTTGTAAAACCAAATCCATGTTTGCTGCATCCATTCATATGAACAAGATCATTTAAAATAAAAATCATCAGTTTGATGGAAGCATGTCGAAGTCAATTTGTTGGTTAAACCCTCAAAATATTTTAAAGTATTTATATGAAAATACAATAAAATTTATATATGGCTTTAGGGCAAACTTGTATATTTACACTGTGTACTACATGAAATTTTTATAATAAAATTGTTATCAAGGTTGTCTAGTTGGTGTTTCTTTATTTTCATGTTTCATCTTCGTTGTATTGTTTTAGAAAAAAACCCTAAATTGGCCCTTTTTTCTCTCACTACTCGTCCAACATTAATTCATCAATGAAATTTTTGTTCACCAAAATAAAGACTTTTAGGCCTTCAACAAAAACGGACATACTGCACAAAGAAACCGACAGGAAAATTAAAAAGAATAATACACAGTAAGAAAATGAACAGAAAAGAACAATAAAGCAAATGTTTTGTTAAAGTGCAACCTGTTATTTAGGTTCATTTGTCAAAATATGTATGAATTTCTACAACAATTTCAACTCAAGTCCCCTTTTCCTCTGACAGACAGTTTGTTAGTTACAATGTTGCAATGACACTTATAGGTAGATACAAACAATTGTACGGACATTTATATCCAACAAAATTTAAACTATTTGTCTTGCAATGGCTCGAAAGTTTTAAAAATTGCTCAAAGCCAGAGTTTCCTTTTCTTTGCATAAGCACGGCTACATGTATACAATGACAGCCAGTAGTTTGTATCATTTATTTCAGTTTTATATCCTACGGTTACAATTTCTGTCTCTTTTTACTTCTTTTTTCGTATGAATATTTTTGTTAAAACACAAGCCTTAAAAGGAAGAACAACAAACAAAAAAACGATATTTTAGCAACACATGCATCTTTTCTTTGGATATAAACCTGAATGTTTGTATCGTTTTTATTTTATTTTGCAAAATTTTTTTTAGGCCAGTCCATTTTATGCTTTAATTTATTTTTTCATACACTTAGTACACCTTTTCATGTCTGTTTGTTTGTACATATTTTTGTCTGTAAATACACTTACGTATAATATACTCTTGGTCTAGATGGATTTCATTCTATGCACACATGTTGTATTTAGCTGTATGGGTGTGAGTATGAGTGTTAGCCCATAGCTTGTGAATTTTCAGCTGTTTCGCAAATAAAAAACTTGTCTGAAATTAAAAAAAAAACACTTTTATTTAATTTTTTAAACATTAGAAACTATCAGCCTAACCACAAACGGCGAAAAGTCGATTTTACCATAAAGCTAATATTAAATAGAATTTAAAATGTTGATTTGCTTTTTGTTTTCAAATTTTATCTTATTTTTGTCAAATTTTTTGAAATTACTTTTTATGATTTACATTTATTAAAAAATATTTTCAATTATTTAAATATACCTATGTGTTGGACAAAGTTTTGAAATCTGTTTTTTAAACAATTTCTTATGGTACAGAAAAAACAAAAGTTCTATTTCAAAATTAAGTCGATTTTAACAAAAATTAACTTTAAAATTTCTTTTGTGGCTGTAGTTGCTTAACATTAGAAAACTAACAAGAAACGCTTTGAAACAAATAAAATTTTTCCGAAATTGTTTGCAAAATAGGCAGAAAATTCTTGAAAATATTTCTATTTACCAAATTCAAAATCAAATTATATGATTAAAAGCTCGATTTCATATAATATAAATTGTATAATGTAAGAAATAGTATAAACCATAGATTAAATACATAGAACGGAAGGAGAAAATTGCTCTCATTTCATGAATTAGGTTTTTGGCAACAGACTTAGGTTTTTCGTTCTCAGTTACCCATCTATTTGTAATCTATGGTAATAGACCCTTTAAAGTTTATGAACATTTTTATTTTTTCAAAATTTGTCGTTCGATATTGGAAAATGTAACTCAATAAGCATTTTTACTGGAATTCAAGCTGAACGAAAGCTTAATTCAAGCCTTGAATTAAAGTCAAGCAATTGAATTACAGTTGTATTACTCTTTATTTCAATTGCATTATCCAGTAAAAAGGAAACATAAATTCAAGTCATAATTTTTTTGTTTGAAAAATATTTAATTTTTCAAGTTTAAAACATAATTACATTTATATTCAAGTCAAATTCCAACAAAAATTTCAAGTGCTTGATTTTTTGGTGCTTTTGGGATGAAATTAACATCAAAGAAACTTAAATTTTTTAAGAAACCTCATGATTTAGAGATTATTTAAAAAGCCTTAAAAAATTGTCGAACATAAGTTCGGTATTTTCATCAGGCACTACATGCATAATCTAGCGATTATTTGAGCAGCATTAATAATTTTTCAAACATAAACTCGAATTTGAATATATCGTTGATGCGCCAATAAGAAAAGCTTTGTTTGAAACTGTTAAAAGGTAACGGTAACGCTACTTTCGATTATTTTGATAACGATATTTTGGCTTATTTTGGAAACAGAACTTACATAAATAAAATATAAAAAAGGGCAAGCAAACTTGTTTTGTTTGGTGATGAATACGACTTTCAGATGGATGAATTAAAAAAAATTTTAAAATGTACAAATAAGACTTTTAATTTAAAAAGCCGATAAAAGAATTAAAAAATGTATGCACATATACATATATGTATGCATGTCAATTATTAAATACTTCCATGTTAAAATTTAGAGTAAATTTCCTTACATCCTTTGATGTAAATATGGCACAAATCGACATTCATGAATGTGCTTTGAAAGAGATGGAACACTGTTTGTCATTAATACCAATGATCTCTTGGAGACGGAACACTGTTTGTCATTGATACCAATGATCTCTTGGTACACAGAGAAAACAGATTCGTGATAGCAACCGAATTTGTTGCCAATCGAATGATTCGGTTGCACACATAGAATTTTTCAGTTCTAACAACAGAAAGTCAGTTGATAAAGAAGAATTTCAGTTGAGGCAACAAAACTTTAGTTACCCCTTCCAAAATATTGTAGCCACAACTGTAAAATTCGGTAACTAAGATAGAAGCATTCGATTGACAACAAATTCGGTTGCTATCACGAATCTGTTTTCTCTGTGTAGGATTTCAATAATTGAGATTTGATTGCCGTAATTGACAGCGCCGCTCTACAATAGTGTAAACTGTTACAGGGCTCTTTCGTGATCTAGACTATCTCAAGGATGTTGCTGCACACAGAAAACAGATTGGTTGAAAATTGGTTGTAATTAATAAAATTTAGTTAAGTTAATCAAGATTTTATTGTAATCATTAAATAACTATATATCTAATCGATTTTTTGTGTTTAAAACTGTAAAATGGTTTTTGTAATTGAATTACGGTTGCAATAACTGTAAAACATCGGTTTGTGTCTTTACTAATATGATTTTTATTCATTCGGAATAGACAATCAATATTATTAGGGTTTGTAATCGAAAAATTCGGTTCCGACATAAAATAATGAAATTATTGGTTTTATTGACATTTATGAAAAAATAAAATAAATTGAGAAACAGAAATAATTTATTTGTGTACAAATTTTGGGCAGGAAAAATTGAATTATAAACATTAATCAACAAATGTTTATGTAACGGTAAGATAAGTAACATCTTAATGAATTTATTTCCCTAAATCTATGTCTGTTTTGGTAATGACTTTTTTATATTCTTTTAGTTCTTTTAATATGAATAAAAATCCTATAATTGTAAACGAACAATCGTGTAACTATAAACCAGCGCCTAAACTGAAACCAGAGAATGTATAACATTAGAGAGTTTTCTATTGCAGATCCGCTGCAGGTGGTTGTCGGCTATTGAACTGGTTGTGATACAATCATCGTGTTTATATGAAACTCCTGAAAAAATCCTGTGATCGTCAAGGCAAGACCAAGTTTCTATCTATGTAATTACATCAATTTGGAATGGAGGATTTAACTCACATCATACATAAAACAATTATAATTTATATGTATATATACAGATGTATCTTTGTTTAACTGTGTGCAAATTAAATAAACTATATTAAAAACAAAATCTAATTATTTTGCAATTAATTCACAATAGTCATTTATATGTACTTTCCCTTTAACCGAATTGTATTTGAAAACGGTTACGAGTACCATATATAATCAGTTATTCCAATCGAATTATGAGATAGTACTTGCAACCGACAAAATTCGATTGGCGACAAATTCGGTTGCAACAACGAATCTATTTTCTCTGTGTGATAAATCTTTTCAAATTTGTCAGAAGTACCGCTCGATTCTCTGATACAAAGTCATCAGGGTTAAGGTGGGCTATTTTTAATATTAATATAATATAATTTAAAAGGTTATCACAATCCGAATCTACAATTGCCAGGGGCCCAACTAACCTAGTAGTCAAAAGGCTATTTTTGACACTAATAAAAAGCTATAAGTCATCGATATCATATTTCTACACAACTTTTCAATACGCAAGTGGTCAACTTTGGTACTCTGTAGCTTATCCTGTATTAGAACGAGATTGTTACAAATTGAATTTCCTGAAAGCTTTCCAATGTATAGAAACCCTAATATACACACATCATGTATAATCTATTTAGCCTCAAAAGCAACAGGATATTCGTTCACTTAATATGACCATATTGGCGAATGGCACAACATCCGCCATACAAAAAAAATATATGGAAACAAGGCAACATTCAACCACTTAGCCAGCATTAATATGCAGGATGCGAACAAGAGGCCAATTTACAAAATGTTCAACAAGCTAAAGATAAATGTAAACATATCATATACAAAAATCACAGCAAAATAGGGAAATCATCTTAACCAATAACATTTAACAATAATAATACTTTACAATAGAAAAAAAGATTATGAAATCATAAAGGATTTTTGCAAATGACAAACGAAGGTAATTTTAATAAACAAAATAAAAAAGGATTATTGGACTACTCTAATATTATAATATACTAGCTGACCCGGTGCGCTTCGCCACCCCAATTAGAAGAGTGAAATAGTACTATTAAGTCTCCCTTTGTGAATCTGATTGTAAATGTCTAATTTCATATTTCTGGGTCCATTATTATAAAAAATGCAAAAGAAAGTTACCACTAAAGTCACCTTTTGTGAATTCAAATTCATTTAGAATCATGTGTGCCTAATTTTAAATGTTTAGGTTTATTATTGTAAAATATTCAAAAAGTACCATTGCAATAAACAAATAGTACCATTGATTATCACTTTTGAATTCGCACTCACTAAACCATAACCCGTCAAGTTTGAATTTTAAATTTGTACAGCCTTTCCTATATTATCAACTAATTTTGTTTCTATAACAATTAATATTTAAAAATTATCACAAAACCGAAAAAAAACGAAACCGCTGTTTTGATATTCTTCGGTTTTTTGGAAACTCTAGGTCCGTTATTATAGTATATTCAAAAAAGTACCTATGAGAACAAAGAAAAAGTACCAAGACGTATGGCCTTGAATTTTCACTCACTTGGGAGCATAGACGCCTAATTTCATATTTCTATGTCCATTATTGCAGAAAATTCAAAAAGTACCATTAGAATATATAAAAAGTACCATAAAGCCCCCACTTGTAGTTTCCCACTCACTCCCATATAAGCTTAATTTCATGGTTTTAGGTTCATTGGTGAAGAAATTACAAAAAGTCGAATAAAGAAAAAGTACCAAAAAGTCTATCTCTAGAATTCTAACTCACATAGGACCATATACGCTTAATTTCATGTTTCTTGGTCCATTATTGCAGAAAATTCAAAAAGTACCATTATAATATAGAAAAAGTACCAAAAAGCAGACACTTGTGGATTACCACCCACTCTGGCCCATGTAAGCTTTATTTCATGTTTCTAGGTTCATTGGTGACGAAATTATAAAAAGTACCATTCGATTAAAGAAAAAGTACCAAAATCTAAATCTATCTGCTTAATTTCATGTTTCTTAATATAAAATTCAAAATGTACCATTAGATGAATAAAAAAGTACCTACACAGCCCCATTAACAAGTAGAACACGAACAAATCACACTCACAAATCACCCGTGTGTGGGCAGCTTCAGATACATATCAGCTAACTTTAATGTCGATAAGTGAAATAATTTAAAATATTAAAAAAATACCATTAGGAGAAAAGTACCAATTTCCATGTACCAAAAAACATGTCTCAAAATATTATAATCTGTGTTAATGTGCCCAAGAAAAAATATGTTTTAAAAAAAGTACCAAACGGTTTACCCGGATTTGGCCCAATATACACCTTGGCATTCGAGTTCCAAATAACACCCTGTTAGTTAATTTTTGTACGAATCCAGGAACCAATATTAAAAAATTATCAAAATTGGCTTAATAATTTCAATAAAATGTATTTTCCCGATTTTATCCCCTTTGGTACCTTTTTTATCCCCATTGCTTTGGTAAAATTTAATTCAAATAAATTTCTGTATCATCTATGTCAAATTATAGAAAAACATATTTTATGAAAAAAAAGTACCAAAAATAAACACAATTTTTATCCCTTAAGAATTCGAATTTCCAAAAAGTACCAAACTTATATTTTTTATTTTTTGTTAATTAAAGAATACGATTTAAAATTTGTTTCTATGTTTATTGGTTTAAAAGATACATAGGGTGCAAAAAAAGATACAGTTTTTACCCGTTTTCTCCCCTAAAAGTTTCGAATTTCCAAAAAGTACGAAACATTTGTCAGCTTATTTTTTAAATGGAGTAACATTCTATTTTAAGTTTTTTTGTATCTCTATTAGTTTTGAAGATATAAGGTTACCGAATTTACCCGTTTTTACCCCCTAAACGTTCGAATTTCCAAAAATCCCTTCTTATCGGATTTGGGGAGGGAGGAACCCACAGTTAAAATTTCGTGATTCTAGCTTCAGCCGTTTGGGCTGTGCGATGATGAATCAGTCAGTCAGTCAGTCAGTAACGTTACTCTTTTATATATATAGATTAAATTAGAATTTACAAAAAACCGATAAAATTCAAAACCGCATTTTCGGTTATTTTCAGCTTTGAGATTGTTTCTTAAATATTATGATATTTTAGACCCAAGAATTATTTCAAAACATAAAAAATCCTATAAAATACGTTGCTCATATGTTGAAAACTCTGTGATGAAGGGTATAAAACAAATACATATAATAATATGAAAGGAATCTTTCTTTCATTGAATTATGAATATTTTGTCTATTACTTGTTTCAAAACATGAAAATATAACTTCAGAAAATTGTATTTTCACAGTTAATTAAATTCTAAAGTACAACTAAAAGAATATTGAGAATAAATGTCGGGTCTAAAATCGTGTTATTTGGATAAAAAAGCCAACTTAACAAACTATACTTTGTTTTCCTTTTCAACATTTTTAATTTTTTCGAAAAACCGATAACTGAAGAATAATTGTGACATGAGATACCGCTGTTCCGTTTCGGCTAAAACCAAAAACGAAACTAAAGTACCACATTTAGTAAAAATAAGTCATAAATCTTAGCAACCCATAGATTTCATTTGACACTATTACCAAATTAAACTATTAAATGCCACCAAAATACGAGTAGTATCGAATTATATGTGTGAGTGTTAAATGGTTACAACTTTATATGTTTTTGTATGTTTTACTAGCCCAACATTTATCCATCTAACCAACATCATTTGTAATCTGTCCTCCGACTAGTCGAACAAATGAACAAACGAACTAATTCATTCATAGCTTCTATTCCATACAATTCATCTGTTTAGTCAGCAGCAGCGGCAACTTCACTCGTCACAGCAGGGCGGCTGTTTGTAGTTTGAGTGGGTATAATCGACAGAATACTTACAATTTATACATATTGAGAGTTCACATACTAAATAAATCTAAATTTTTCTTTTGCCTTTAAGCTGTAAAGACTCATGTGTACTTCTGTGGCATGAATGGATATATTGACCCTTCACAAATAAATTTGTTATGGATAAACAAACACACATTTACACACTTTTATGAGTATCTGTGAAGAGGTATCATTACAAGTGGATTTAAGGTGTTTAACCCACTTTAAGTTATTTAGGTTTATAATTTCTGTATTTAAAGGATGCGCATATTTTGTTTAGGGAGTTTACGTAGAAATTCGTGAAAAAAGTAACAAACAAAGTTTGTAATTTAATAATGATGAAAATGTCATTACATTCAGCATTCATTTGAAATGAATAGTCACCAAATCTGGTGATTTATGGGTTCCATTCACTGTTCAAGAAAGACTGCTACAGGAACGAGGTCATTTAAGTCTAATACTTTGATCTCCTAGTACAGGACAATGAGAAGATGATGAATAGCCTCCTGAGGAAGTTACTGTAAGGTTATCCAAGTCTTTTGGCATGAGTGTTGAATTTAAAGCCTGCACCATCATGCTTAGTTTACAAATACGGATATTCATATTTACAGAAGAAGTCGACTTTTATATTTGTTTATAAACAAAATGTTATCTTTCGATACGAATTACATATTTTTCTAGATTTAACTTAATTGGACCTTTGAATTGAATTTTTACCCATTATTTGTACTGGTTTTTGGCCTATTTTAATATTAAAAAGATCCCCGGAAATTGCATATTTTATTGTATTATTTCCTGGGAATGAAAAAAGTTCCAGAAATTAGGAACCATATTATGTCCCCTTGTTCTTGTACCCATACAAGTACGACTGTCGAATGTCTCGCCAAGTCATTTGAGGATGCCCGGTATTCTTTAACTAAACTCGATCAGTATTCATATATACACCCTAACCACAAAAGCCTTAAAGTCAATTTTAATTCCATAACGTTGACTATCAGCCTAACTACGTTGACCACAAAACAAATTTCAAATATAATTTAAAATGTTGTTTTATTATTTTAAAATAAGCTTTTTGTTTTGAAATTTTATGTACATTCGGTTTTTTTTAATTTTTTTTTATTTACATTGAAAAATATTTGAATTTCTTTTAATGTATGTGTTGGAAAAGGTTTTGAAAGCTTTTTTAAAATATTTCTTATGGTTGGAAAAATACAAAACCTGTATTTTAAAATAAAGTCAACTTCAACAAAAATTTCTTTTTTCGTTAGGGTGATAGAGCAGTCCTTTTTATAGACGATATCATAACTAGAAAGACTCCTCATATAATAGTAAATGACTCGTGGCCGCTGATATCAAAAAAAGTTATTTTATAACAGTTATTTTGTGACTTTAAAAATAAAAATCCATATAAAACAGTTATTATTCAAGTTATTAGTCAGAAAAAAGAACTCATTTGAGGAGTTTTATTTTTCCCGTCAGAAAATAAACGTAATTTTATGTAAATTGACAACTAATGCTTGCCGCTGGTCAGATCATTATTTGTAAAGCACTTTGCACCTTGTTTGATTCCAATATTAAATTGTTGTTGTTTTTTTTTCTTAAACAAATAAAGTACTAAACTCATTATATCAGATAGACTCAATAAAGAAAAATACTGAAAAAAAGTAGAAAATAATCGAAAAGAGTTTTATTTGCAGACGGAAAAAATAAAACTCCTCAAATGAGTTTTTTTCTGACGGATAAAATATAACTAATCAAATGAGTTTTTTTATGACGGCTATTTAAAACTCTTATTTTAAGAGTTTCATGCGAACTTTTATTTTTACGTTGAATAATAACTGTCAACTGTGGAGTTGAGATCATTTTTTTAATATCACCATCGATTCTGAAAGAGCACGTCAATACGCATATTCCAGTATCCGTTGACTCTAACATAGTGAATTTTTGATTTTAAATTTTCTAAATAACCGTTATTTACCGTCCCTGACTTTAGGGCTTTTGTGGTTAGGCTGTATGATTTTAAATTTTGTAAATAATTAAATAAACAGTTTACAATATTCCTGTATTTATATTTATAGTTTTTATATATGTAGTACTTTTTATAACGTTGGAGCTATATATAGAATCTTAGCCAAAAACCTGGTAATGACTTGGAATTACTCAATAACTTACTTTTCAAATACGCAGAAGTAGTCATATAATGACTTATTTATTATCTGTTATATAACTGCTTACTTTCTGTTCAAATGCATAAGCATTATGTTTTTACTGACAACAGCTTCTGTGCGATCTAACAATTAATAAGTTATTTAAGTCATTACTTGTAACAAGTTTTAGTGATATTAAAATAATAACATATTTATAAGGGTTATAGTAAGTACTTGGCGCCAAGTCAAGTCAGCATTTTAAAACATTGAGTTAAATCGCTATAAAGTAAATAGTGAAGTGTCACAATTTTACATTCACAACATGGTAATGAACGTTTATTATTGTTAAATACATGTAACAAAATTTAAAAAGTCAATGTTCCTTTAATTTATATTGTATGTATATAGATCATCTTATGCAATTTCCAAAAACTTCTAACTTATTCTACAATTACTCGTCATAATTTATTGCTTTGTCAAATTAGCCAAATAAAACAATTTCATTTATCTATTAATTACACTACCCAAACCTACCATCAAACATACGCAGAAATAATGTTGATAAATTTGCTTCTGAACAATAAAACTCATATGAAAACAATTATCCTTGTACGAGTAAATATGTGTTTATTACATGAAAATGTGCGTTTAATTTACCTCCACGCATTTTCTTTTGTTTCAGACACATTCACATAGAAATACATACATAAACACACACCCACAATTACAAGTTCATATAAAATCTTTAAAATAATGTTGCAAAAGTTGAGGAAAACAGCGGTTAAAAGATTTCATACATTCTCCTGACATAAGGACTTGTTTACACATAAAAACGATATTTGGCGTTTTTCTTAGAACACAAAACATATATTTTATTACACATAACTGAAGTGATAACTTGAATTTATTAAGTTTAAACCAGATTAATGAGTTGGGTTTTTATTTAATAAACTTTTACTGAAAAATGACAATAAATAATTATTGAATGTCGTTTAGTTTTATTGAATTTTGGTTATCTAGTGAGAAAGAGCCGAAACTAAGCACCATCTGCCTTATCCACCCACTTACCATATGTTGCTCTTTATATGCTTTTCTTCCAAAAAAATATAAATTCAAATCAACCTCCCTTTTTATAAAGACCAACAAATATTAAAGAGAGAAAGTCCTTTCGAAGGAAAAAAAAAACCAAAAAAATCATAAAACATAAAGACAACAGTGAAACTTACCCCCTGCAGTTTATGATGATTTTGGTTGTTATTTTGAATGTAAGAATATAACAAATCATTTATCATAATTCTCGTATTTATGTGCGATGTTGATGTGTTGTACTTTTTCTCAATGAAGGTTGATTTCTACCCCTCGCATTCGATCCTGTAACTGCTAAAGATACAAAAGTATGAGTATGAATGATTTTAATACTTAGGAATCGGTTTAGAGACGATGGGTTGTGGTGTGGCATGGTGGTTATGTTACTCCTGACTTTATTTTTTTGCATTTTTATTAATTTTTATTTATGATGAGTCATTTGCACGTTTACAGCAATTTTAACCTTTTACACATGAATTCATTCAACAACATTTTTTTTCTTTGTTGTTGGTTAGATACAACACAATAATAAGACTGAAAACATTGCAAAAAGTTTCAACTTGCAAGAATTTTTCAATGACAAGTTTTTTTTCCATTCAATGCAAATACATATTTTGTTTTCACATAATTTTATTTATTTATGTACTTTAGTTTGGATTTCAAAATAATACAAACAAATTATTAAAAAAAAAATGTTAAAACTTTAGTAATTTATACCAAATTTTGAATTTAAATCAAGGAATTGTGTAAATTGTTTATAAAAAGGGTGAGACATAAACGGAGTTCATTAAGGAATTGAAATGGGTTGCTTGGTACCATCAAGAAAAGTAATTTTAGTACGAAAAGTAATAAAACACTAAATAAGAAGTCTTAATGGATTATCAAGGTCAAACTAAACTACCTTATGGACTATATGTGGGCCAATACACATAGCTTAAAAACTGGTTCGGAAATATTTTCTGAATACTGTGTTCTCTCACACTTCTAAACGCCTCAAATATAATACAAACTAAGAAATATTTTTTTTGCAGCAGCGAATCTAAACTGAGAACTTGATATTGAAACGCTGACTGTATATTCGTAGAAATTATCTCTTTAGTCAAATCTCTCAGTTCGTATGTAGAGAAACCAATCTATTTAATCGAGCGATTACACAAATTCCCAGCGGTAAATGAAACAAAGTACCTAAATAATAATCGATAACGCCAGGATGATATTCTAAGCGATCAATCTAAGTACTTAGAGTATAATCTGTGCGTAATCCAACACATGATGCACTAATTATAACTTCGATTACGATTTAAGCGGATAGTCAGCCGCTATTTAATTTTTTTTTGTTTATTATTTTTCACTAAAAATAAATAAAGTACCGTTTCTTTCTTGTTTATACATGAAAAACAAAATCGATAAAATTTATATTTATGTTGTAAGTGAAGGTGTTGATTTTAGTGCCGTAAAAATTATAAATAAATTAAATGAAAATTTAAGGTTTTTCCTCCATAAATTTATATATGAAAATATACAAAAGTATTCTTTCAATTACGAATTCAGTATGCATGGTACTATTCCATAACTTGCAAATGCAAATAGGATTGTAATCTACATTTATTACATTATAATTTGCAAGTCTTTATAGGCGTATCATCAAGTTCACTTAGAACTCCGCTTTTAATGTAAAATAAATAGTAGTGACACCTACTGATATTGTGGCTTACACTCTAAGCGAGAGCACACCGATTATACAGCCTATGACACTTTTATGTTAAATCTAAGTGGGAAAATAAGCGAAAGCATCACCAATGACTGCTACGAAATATTGCTTAGATAAGCGCTTACGTAATGTGTATTTTTACCGCTGGGTTATAGCCATTTATGTTCCCTGTGAGGGTTTGTGACTATTGCTTTTAACGTTCTAGTTCTGTGAAATGAAAAAAGGAGATACATATGGGGAATTTCATGTCAAGTGAACCAACTTTTGAAATCGATGTCTTCCGATCGGGATGAAATTTGCACCAAGGTTAGCTCTATTGGATAGTAACTCAGACACAATTTTTCAACAACATCGGTCGAGAACTCTCTGAGTTATAGGGGGTAAAATTTTGACAATTTGGTCAAACAGGGGTTTTTTCTTATCCATGTAACTTATTACCTATTGTTCTTAGCAAAATGTGTCCCAAATAGTATAGATAGCTATTTCTTCGATCTTTCGAAAAAAAATATTTAAAAAAAAAAATAAAAAATTTTTAATATTTTTTTTCCGAAATCAAAAACTTTTTTGACTTTTTTTTAAAATACGCTATTTTTTTTTATTTTTTTTTTTCTTAAAATAAAGTTTAGATATTTTCCTTGAACACCTACTTGGTCGCTTAGTGGGATGCGAGTGGGATATCTATCAAAATAAATATTTTGTAACTCAAAACATAAAATTTTTGACTTTTTTTGCAAAATCAAAAACTTTGTTGACTTTTTTTTTTCAAAATGGACCCTTTTTTAATCTTTTTTTTTAGGTCAAACAAAAGCTTAGATATTATCCTTGAAGACCCTTTTGGTCGCTTAGTGGGATGCGAGTGGGATATCTATCAAAATAAATATTTTTTAACTCAAGACTTACAATTTTTGACTTTTTTTTTTGCAAATACGATTTTTTTTCCAAATGGGCCCTTTTTTAAAAATTTTTTTTGTAGTCAAAAGAAAGCTTAGGTCCATTCCTTTAAGATATTTTTAGTCCCTTAGTGGGATGCGAGTAGGATATCTATCAAAATAAATATTTTGTAACGCAAGACATAAAATTTTTTAATTTTTTTTTGCAAAATCAAAATTTTTTTCCAATATGGGCCCTTTTTTAAAAATTTTTTTTTGCTCAAAAGAAAGCTTAGGTCTTTTCCTTTAAGACCTATTTTGTCACTTAGGAAGATGTGAGTAGGATATCTATTAAAATAAAAATGTTGTAACTCAAGACATTCAATTATTGACTTTTTTTTTGCAAATTCGAATTTTTTTTCAAAATGGGCCCTTTTTTAAAAATTTTTTTTTAGTCAAAAGAAAGCTTAGGTCCATTCCTTTAAGATATTTTAGGTCCCTTAGTGGGATACGAGTGGGATATCTATCAAAATAAATATTTTGTAACTCAAGATATACAATTTTTGATTTTTTGGCAAAATCAAAAACTTTTTTGACTTTTTTTTAAAATGGGCCCTTTTTGTAATTTTTTTTTTTGCTATAAAGAAAGCTTAGGCCTATTCCTTTAAGATGGTTTTGATCGCTTAGTGGGATGCGAGTGGGATATATATCAAAATAAATGTTTTGTAACTCAAGACATACAATTTTTGTGTTAAAACATTTATTTTGATAGATATCCCACTCGCATCCCACTAAGGGACTAAAAATATCTTAAAGGAATGGACCTAGGCTTTCTTTTGAGCAAAAAAAAAAATTAAAAAAGGGCCCATATTGGAAAAAAATTTTGATTTTGCAAAAAAAAATTAAAAAATTGTATGTCTTGCGTTACAAAATATTTATTTTGATAGATATCCCACTCGCATCCCACTAAGGGACTAAAAATATCTTAAAGGAATGGACCTAAGCTTTCTTTTGACTACAAAAAAAATTTTAAAAAAGGGCCCATTTGGAAAAAAAAACGTATTTGCAAAAAAAAAAGTCAAAAATTGTAAGTCTTGAGTTAAAAAATATTTATTTTGATAGATATCCCACTCGCATCCCACTAAGCGACCAAGTAGGTGTTCAAGGAAAATATCTAAACTTTATTTTAAGAAAAAAAAAAAAAAAAAAAAAAAAAAAGGACCCATTTTAAAAAAAAGTCAAAAAAGTTTTTGATTTCGGAAAAAAAATATTAAAATTTTTTTATTTTTTTTTAAATATTTTTTTTCGAAAGATCGAAGAAATAGCTATCTATACTATTTGGGACACATTTTGCTAAGAACAATAGGTAATAAGTTACATGGATAAGAAAAAACCCCTGTTTGACCAAATTGTCAAAATTTTACCCCCTATAACTCAGAGAGTTCTCGACCGATGTTGTTGAAAAATTGTGTCTGAGTTACTATCCAATAGAGCTAACCTTGGTGCATCCCGATCGGAAGACATCGATTTCAAAAGTTGGTTCACTTGACATGAAATGCCCCATATATGTATAACTGGTCTTAATATTTTGAAATATTAAAATGTTTTGTAAAATAAAGTAAACCAATTTATTCAGAACAACTTGCTGGGTCAATTTATTTTATATAGTATAAGGCACTAGGGTTCTATAGCTGAAACAAAAAGTCGACTTTTTCCGTTTTTTAAAAAGTCAACTTTTCGAACTTTCGACTTTTTAGTTAATCGACTTTTCGACTATTTTCGACTTTTTACCATTTCTTGTAAAAAATACATGGTTTCTACATTTATTGATTATTTTGTGTAGAAAAAAGCTTTATTTTATAAACATTTATTTATTTATTATTTACTTCAAAAAATGCAAGTGGAATATTTTTTTTAACAATCTAAAAAGTCGACTTTTATCGACTATTCGACTTTTTTCGACTTTTATCGACTATTTTCGACTTTTATCGACTATTTTCGACTTTTATCGACTATTTTCGACTATTCGACTTTTGAGATAACATAATCGATTGTTCGACTTTTTTCCGACCAAAAAGTCGATTTCGACTTTTCGACTTTTTTCAGGAAATAGTCGAAAAGTTATAGAACCCTATAAGGCACCCAGCAAAAACTTGCAATTACTCAATGACTCACTTTGAAATGACTACCACATATCATCTGCATTACATATAAGTTGTAGCATAATGACTTATTTATTATCTGTTATAATGACTTATTTTAAAGTGGTTGTGGTAAGTACTTGGCTCTAATGATGGTATGGTATTCAGTCTCGTACAGCTCACTTGGATCCAATAATCGTTCTCTTTCTGATACCTGAAAAGAGAATGAAAACAGAAAGAAAGAAATAAAAGGGAAATAGAAGTTAAAGAAAAGGTAAATCTATAGATTGAGTTATAGTGAAATTTGCAGAAGTAGAGTGTGGATAAAAAGAGACGAGATAACCCTGAGAGGGTACTAAAGGATCGTTCATCTAAAAGACTGGCACGTAGATCACCCAGTGCCAGGCAGTTACAGAAGAAGTGTAGGATGGTCTCTTCCTCTTTATCATTCCCACAACTTCTACAGAAGTCGTGGTAAGGTAGCCCAAGTCTTGCGGCATGTATCAGTTCCTTGCAGGTTGACAACGGGATTCCACAGAGGAAGTCTATTTTGTCGTCCGACATCAAGGTTTCTCTTCCCGCCAAGTAATCAGCAATACAATTGCCCTCATTGTCCCTGTGTCCACGTACCCATATGAGTACAACTGTCGAATGTTTCACCATATCATTTAAGGATGTCCGGCATTCCCGGATCATATTCGATGTTGTATAAACACCTACCAGGGATTTAATTGCCGATTTACTGTCAGTATATATACGGATATCTCTACCAGATACACTGTAATATCTGAGCCAGTTTGCCGCTCTTCTAATGGCCGATACCACGGTCGTGAGCAAAATACTATCGTATAAGTAATGAAGTCCCAGAATTTACCATTGGCCATTATCTCACCAAGAATCTCCTCCCGAAACAGGACTTTAATAAAAAGAAACCTAGATTAGTAGATTCCGACCGAATATTCGATTTCGGCTTAAACCAAAAATCGGTCTATTACCAGTATTCGGCATTTGGTAAAAAACCGTTATTTTTTAGGAAAAGTCTAGCATTAAGCCGCATACAGATTTTTATCCGAATATAAGGTTCGGTCTCGGCTAGAAAAACCTGTTTCGGTCGGACTCTACTGATCAGTTTCTTATATACAGAATTCTTCTCAAGTAAATGTAATCTTAAACCAAGGCTTACTTCCGGGAATCATTTTATAGTGCATAAATTTCATCGTAATTGTTAGTAAAGGATTTGGGTTAGTTCAGTGTTCTGTCACAGAGTGTCTAAATGGTTCCAATTCTGACATCCTAGTTGTGTTAAAGTTGTGACAGGTCCGCGTTATATATAGTGTTAAATAAGATCCGGCACATTATCCAAATAAATCGATTACGGGACTAGTTTTAGTTGCAGAATTTACATCTACATGAAATATTCAGATATCCTGACTGAACTTAATGATTGGAATCATCGTGTACTGCTTTGCATCTTTGAATGATCTGGTTTGCTATTGCGCTGGGTACCTGGGGACGGACCAGATACACTGGCCGACAGAGTGGCTAGGAATAGAACCGGAAACTTTGTCAATGATTTACCTCTTGATAGATTCGAAAAAAGAGGATTTTATAGATAGTACTTACGGGACATTACCAATTTAGATACCATGAGTGTTTTTGTTGGGCAATGTTTAGTCGAAACAACAGATTTTTGGAGATATACGATAAGACCTCTGAATATCTACCATGGCCTAGTGCATAGGTGATTTTAAGAAACTTTTACTAATGAATGTATTTATTATTATATGACTATATCCACCTTACTGAATTTGTTTCAAGGTTTACACATTGTTTTTGCATGAGTACGATAAAATGGTTATTTAGTCTTTTAACCCGCATTTTTTTTAATAGAAATCTGACATAAATGTTTTGATTAACCGTTTAATCTAAATTTTAACCACTAAAACCAAACCAAAAGTGATAAATTTTTATTATTCTTGGTTGTTTGGTGTTTGTTTATTGTTGCCAACAAAAATAATAAAAATTAAGTGTTTACAAAAATTTCAAGTATTAAAAATATGCTTTGGGCCATTTCTTTTTCACTCATTCATTTACTCATCCAAATTGTACTCCTCCACTAGACTGTTATGATTCTATCTACGAGTGTTTTTTGTTTCAACCCACAATTACTTAATTGTTATGATGACTCTATTATGGCGATAACAACATTTAAGTAAAATTTTTAACAATATTTTGCCAATTTCCTTAAAAGATTAAACTCTGCTAGCAATGAAGAAGCAGACCGATAGAAAGATGTTTTTTTTTTTTTTTAATTGGCATACGCTACATTCACACACTCTTTCAGACAGAGTCTGGACTACTTTGCTGGAAATGTTAAAGAAATATTACAAGGAAGTAAATTGTAGGAAAAAAAGCGACGGTTTTATAGGTTTAAGGGTTATTTTAACCTTATTTTCTTCATAATTTTTCAATTTTTTTCGCGTCATGATTGCAGTTAAGCCCAGTCAGTGCCAGTGGAAAAATTAAAAAAAAAATAAGTAGAAAAAAAGAGCAAAGAATCTGTTACAATTAGTTCTGGTTAAGAAAGTGAACGAAGGCAGTGAAACGGTCTGCATTATGTGTTCCGTTCTTTTTACATTTTCATTCATTTTACTTTGTTTTGTTCTACTTGAAAGTTATTTTTTTATTTATTTGTAGAACGAACGGCTTATCTGCAAAGTAATTTGTCATTATTTAAAAACATTATAAACTTGAACAATTATTTATGTTAATTTTTTTTTATTTTTTTTAAAAATTATGAAAATTAATGGGATTTTATAATTTTTGTTTATTTATTTAAATAAAAGCCAACAAGGCGGAAGGTGTTTGTTTTTGTAAGAAAGTAGAAAAGTTTTTAAAAAGTAAGAAATATAATACATTATCAGTGTAAACAGTGCGGTGCATTTTAGGGGGACAAATGCTAGAGTTTTATAATAAATACATAGTTATATCAAATAAGTCGTAGTGTTATATTCGACTGAGCAAAATCATATATATTCTTCAACTTAGTAGATAAGAACGGCATTTGAAGAATACGTATTCTTTAGGTTTTATGTGAGAAACCAGCTCCATTACCGTTACCGCTATGCTATAGTTACCAAACTAACTGTAATTACCGTTACCGATAATCTATAAATTATTTTAAATTATAAAAATAAAAATATTCGATTTCGGTAGATTTCAATAGAGTTTATTGAAATGTAGAGAATTTTAAATGTAAATAACACAACCAATGTCAGCTTATTTTCATTTTATTTTACATTTATGTCAGACCGAAATTATACCGTTACTAAAATAATCCAAATTAGTGTTGCCGTTATCTTTTAACCTTATCGAATCGGTAGCCAACCTTGGTTGATACAAATTTCCAATTGCTCTTATCCCAGATTGTTGGAAGATTGTTTTTTCAAAAATCGCCAAACCGAGGCTTTTTCGAGTACTTTTGGTGATCAAAAACTGATTAATAAGTTGTACGCTTAAAAAAGTGATTCGAAAATGTTGCCCATTAATAAATATATCAATCAGATGTTCTAAATATGATTGTTTACAAATATTTTTTTAATTATATTTCACGCAATTGGAAGATCAAAAATTGTTTCATGTACTCTTGTTTTTGTTTGTAACAACAATTAGACTTAAAAATAACTCAAAAATGATTCATAAATACTTTTCAAATATCAGTCGAAAGTGATTAAAAAAGGGGCTCATAAAAGACTCTTTTAGAAGATACGTCAAAAGATGTTGGCTGGGCTAAAATGAGTTGATATAATTCTCATTTGGTTTATAATATTAAATGTATAAGTATTTAAATATTACAGATTGGGTAACTAATCGCCATGCTAAGACTTTTTCGACAAGTTTTGATGATCTAAAACTGATTAGTAAGCAACATGCTTAAAAAATGTTTCGAAAATGATTCCTATTAATGATAAAAACGTGATTTATTTGAAAAACAATAACAAAATGTATAGGCATCATAAATAGATCATTCAGATGTTCGAAATATGATTGTTTACAAATTTATTTTGTAATTATATTTTACGCTGTTGGAAGATCAAAAATTGTTTCATGTACTATTCTATTTGATTGTAACAGGCTTAAAAATGGCTCAGAAAAGACTCAACAATTACTAAAATATGAATCGAAAATTACTCCAAAATTAACAGCAATTCGACTCAAAACTTACTAAAAAATGATTCAAAAATAAGTGGAAACTGATCAGAAGAGAGACTCATGAAATATGTACTCATTTAGACGAGTTGCGAATAGGGTACCATTTTCCTCCGACAAAAGTATGACTCGAATTTGATTAAAATTTTCAAAAAATGCTACCTATTATGCGACGCACAGTGGTTTAGAAACGTTTAATTTTTATTGTTACGAAGTGTGTTCGATTGAGGTGTTTTCGAGTTGATTTAGATTTGTTCAGCTTCCTTGCGCTAATTAGAACCAGTGCATAGACCCTCAAAGTAGGTCACCTCGGGTCTCAGATTTAAAAAAATTTATGATCCGAATAAGCTGAAATTTAAAATATAAATAGTCCCTGAGAAGATCTACAAAAAATACGCTTACATTACAGGTTATTTCTATTAGTTGAAGAGATCATTAGGTTTATTGATTAATTTTTTTTAATTTTTGCCCGATCTTTTTATTTTTATACCCATCTCCTTCGTGAGAAGGGTATATATAAGATTGTCATTCTGTTTGTAATTTCCATAATATAAATTTCCTTCCCTATAAAGTATATATATTCTGGATCCTTATAGATAACGGAGTCGATTAAGCCATGTCCGTCTGTCTGTCTGTTGAAATCAATTTTCTGATGACCCCAGATATCTTCAGGATGCAAATCTTCAATAATTCTGTCAGACATGCTTTCGAGAAGTTTCAAAATCGGTCCACAAATGGCAGAGATATGAGGAAAAAACCAGGACAACCTCGATTTTTTTTTATCTATTTTTGACCTATATCTGGATTACTAAGTCATTAATATAGACAATATGGATATCTAATGATAGATATTTCAAAGAACTTTGCAACGACGTATATAAGACCATAGTATATTGGACCAAGAATGGGTCAAAATCGGAATATATTTTTTAACCCGAATTTTTTTTTCAACAAAAAAATTTTTTTTTTGAAATTTATAAAAAAATTTAAAATATCAATCGAAAAATTTTTTTTTCCAAAAAATGAAAAAAACAACATTGGAAAAAAATGTTGTTTACCTAAAAATATTTAAAATTTGTATTTTGAAGTATAATTTGGTGAAGGGTATATAAGATTCAGCACAGCCGAATATACTTGCTAAAATATTAATTATATTTTTCCTTTTGTAGAAACAAGTTTTCCTTGGGGCTATATACAATTTTTATATGAGCTGGAAAGAAAACTTAATGTAAAATTAAAATTTGGCTCACTTAAGCGGGCAAAACCAGACCAGACAAACTTGGCCAATTTAAAAAAAAATTCCAAAAACCCAAAGCACCGATCCCCGAAAAAAACTCAGTTTTTGGACCACATTTCACGTCAGAAATTAATTTTTATATTATTTTATTTTTTATAGTTCTGAAATAATTTCAGATATACATATTTTATGTACAATGTACAAGTTAAATTCGAATTTATCTGCACACACATCCGGAAAATGAATTGTAAACGTATTTCAAAACATCAGAATCGATGCATTGTTTTTTGAAACCAGTACCAACCAAGTGCCACCAAATCAGACTCGCACCTTAAGAACCAATGTATCATGTCTCAGATATTTTAAATTGTTTTAGACTTGCACTAAAACCTGAAAAAGAGGAATTTTTGTAAAAACTTACACAATTAAATTTTAAAGTCATCAAGTGATTACAAATACACTTTCAACGTACACATGTATGTGCTAAAGTATCTTTGTATCTGCATGTTTATCCAGGATAATGTTTAATGTGTTTGTATAAAATTAATTGAATAGAAAAAAAAATAATCGATTTAATTTAATGGCACTCATTTAACTAAAAGCAATGACAATGAAAATAACCAACAAAAAAAAAACTCTAATAAAGAAAATATTTGTCCAGGATTAATTTTTAAGAGAATAAAAAAAACCAACAAACATGCAGCCTCGCCTTGGAATGAGAAAAAAAATAGAAGAAAATATGTACATATTACACAACTTTACGCCGTTGGGGTCACCCTTCGCAAATAGAGTTTTTACGAAATAAAAAATATTACAAACAAAATAAAAAAAAATAACATTTAAATTTACTCTTCCAAGTACTTCATCATTGAAAATTATTTAAATGGGTGGTAGAGAGGGGTGCGTTAAAGAAAACCACAAAAACCACAGTTAATCGCCACGGATCACATTGCGTTAAAACCGCGACGATAAATATTTCCTTGTTGTTGTTATTGCTGGCTTTTTTCAGCTTCCTCTGCTTATTTTCTTCGTTTATTTCTAGGGAAGTGGAATGGAAAATGAATGAAATACATATAAAAAAACAAGAAATAGGAAGAAAAAAACTGGTATGACTAAATAAGAAAAACAAACCCTGTCGCACTCTATTTGAATAACGGTTTCATACAGTTCTTTTCTATCCACTTTGTAGCTGTTTCGAGTAGATTTTTAACAGTCACTCTTGTGGTTGTCGTTACTGCTGGCCAGCATTTTATGACGACTGAATTATTAAATGGACTTGAATTAAAGTGAAAAAAACAATTTTAGGGTGGCAACAATTTTGACATTCTCGCAGTTGAGATTATGAGATGCCGAGTCACTGGACTTGTAACTGAGATGCTGTGTAGCACCGTGAACACCGGCATCTGTGTTTGTGTGGGTTGTGTTCGAGTTCTAAATGAAACGTTTTACATAATAATCGTTAAAATAAAATACGTAAAAGACTAAAATCAAAACAGAAATTATATTCAATTTGTACGCGATTTATTTTTTTATGTTTTTGGCTTTAAAAGCAAAAAAAAAAAAAAAATGGGCGAAAAAGGAATAAAATAATGAAATGTGCGAAACAGTTTATTTAAGTCCATAAATACGCATAATTTGTAAACATTTGAATGCATTAAAGTTTTAATGTTTTAGAAAAACAAAAAAAGAATAACAAATAAAACAACACTTGTTTAGTATTAAATATTATTATCATCAGATTTTTTGTTTGTCTTCGAAACAATATAAACAATTGCAAATCATTATGAGAAAGAGAAAAAAAGTGAATAAATAAATGTAAAAGTAGCCATAATAATGTCATCTCATTAAATTATTATTATCGCATTTTAGTCGTTTGTATGGGATACTATTTACCCATACATATCGCATTTCGTAGCAGCTATTATTTTTAATAATTCAACATTTTTTTTTAATTTAAAATACTAAAAAAAAATCAACATCTAAAGTGCATTCTTATATTCACTCGGACATTAAAGTACCATGTACAGTGGGGTGGAATCAAAACATTTCAGAAATATATTGTAGTAGACATTTATTGTGGAATTAGCAATATATAATGTTTATGTTTGGAATCCCAAGATAATTGACTTAATGGTGACTGCTTTCATAGATACTACTCGTTTATAGTTCGTTCCTTTCTGAAATGATTTTTACTCTCGATTCTGTAAAAGGAGCCAAAGTATTTATGCCAGATGAAATAAATGTTGTTCTCGTCTTCTTCATTATTCAATTTCCAAATACATATCATCAGCGCACAGTAGAATCCTCATTAGAAAATATCTAACATCATTATGTGTTGTAATAATATCGACATATGAGGAGCCGCAGAACAAACGGTACTTTTTCGCATCTTATCAAAAATTGGTTTTTTGGTATTTTTATAATATTTGGGTTGAAATCTTCTAGAAACAATCAAGTCAGCAAAATTTTTTAATTTTTTTACTAAGTAAATGGGTTCTAAAAAAATTGTGCTTAACAAAACGTACAACACTAGTATACTACGAAAAAAAAATTATTTAATTTCAATGTGTAATTTGTTTATATATTAGATCTGGATTAAAAACATTCATTTAAAATATTATCGTTAAAAAAAACTCATAAAAAACTTACTTTTTAATTTTATTTTTAACAAAACGTACTTTTTTTCTTTATTTTTTAACCAAAGGTTATTTTTCCAATATTAAAATGGTTTTATATTAAACATCCTTAACATTTAATGTGGTGACTTATGGCAGTTAGATGTATCTATTGATAAGTAAGAAACTTGTTACCATTTCCAGGTTCATGCAGTTTTTGAAGGGGTCGAAATAAATAAAACTCATTTTTCCAAAAATTTGAAATGTGCGAAAAAGTACCTTTTGTTCTGCAGCTCTTCGTATATCCTCAATTAATATATAATATTCCCTTCAATGTCTTGTTGCCCATAGATGTCGTTTGAATACATTTCCACATCGAGTTATCGTATTTTCATACAAATCCTAATTCATCCACAGTTTTATTCAGGGACCGTAAATAACGGTTAAGCAGAAAATTTGAAATCAAAAAATCAATAGATTCGTATTGACGTGCTCTTTCAGAATCCATGGCGATATTAAAAAAATGATAACAACTCTTAAAAAAAGAGTTTTAAATAGCCTACATAAAAAAACTCATTTGAGGAATTTTATTTTTTCCGTCAGAAAAAAAACTCATTTGCGGACTTTTAGTTTTTCTTCAGAAAAAAAGTCATTTGAGGAGTTTTATTTTTCAGAAAATAAAACTCTTTTCGTTTATTTTCTAATTTTTTTCGGTATCTTTCTTTATTGAGTCTATATGATAAAATGTTTGTAGTAATTTATATCTTTAAGAAAAAAAAACAACAACAATTTGATAATAGGAATCAAACAATCACAAATTAAAATCCCACTTGATTTCATTTGAATGAAAAATTATTCAATTGAAATGCAAGGAGCTTTACAAATTATAATGATCTGACCAGCGGCAAGCTTTAGGTGTCAGTTTACATAAAATGAGTTTTATTTTCTGATGGGAAAAATAAAACTCTTCAAATGAGTTTTTTTCAAGTGTTTCATGGGAACTTTTATTTGTATGTTGAAAAATAACTGTTAACTGTGGAGTTGTTATCATTTGTTTAATGTCACCATAGAATCTGTAAGGAAAAACTAAAAGTCCTCAAATGAGTTTTTTTTTGTGACGAAAAAAATAAAAGTCCTCAAATGAGTTTTTTTTATGACGACTAATTAAAACTTCTTTTTAAGAGTTTTGTGCGAACTTTTATTTTTACGTTGAAAAATAACTGTTTTAGATGGATTTTTTGATATCATTTATAACCGTTACGGTCCCTGGTTTCATTACCCCCAAAATTATTGCACAGTTTCAATATGTGTTGTTCCTTGAGAATTTGTAGGTCTCTGCGACAGCGGCTTTTTACCGTTGATCTAATAATTATATTACGAAATAACTTTAAAGAAGTCTGTCTAACCCAAATATAGCAGCTTGGAAAATTCTGATGAGTCTCGAAGTCTTTCTACTTTCCTTGAACCGCCAGCAAATACCTCAGTAACTTTAGTATTATGATCCAAAGATTCCCAGTTGTATCTAGGCGGAATGCTTGTGGTAATCTCTTGTACTCAAGCGTTAAGCAACCAGTTTTTGTGTTCTCTAATTGATGTTTGTAAATCAAAGATCATGGTCCGAATCTTCTAAGATTGAGTTGATCATTTTATCTCAATCTAAATGTACTCCAAAGAGCATATTCTTTGACGTAGATTTACATCTCTATCGATGTAATTTCCAGTGTTCTACACATTTCAGCCAATATTCTAAAGCCGTATATTTCCAATAAAATATTCGTGGTTTATGTCCCCAAGTTATACTCATTAATGTCTGAGAATATTATACGAATCATTTAAATAAACAATTGAAAATATCACCTAGAAACTTCGCTTCATTTGACAATTTAAAAGATATTCCACCAACATTCGGGTCTCTGAAATTCGGAATTTTTCACCCTCATCTGTTTTCTGAGGATTAACATTAAGAACACAACTGTTAGCCCACTAAATAGGCTGAATGCATATTTCATTTCTCGTATAAAGACATCAATCGGCATATGGTAGTGTGTAATTTAATAACATAATCCACAGTTGCAATGACGTCAATGATAGATTGCCTCATTTCAGGATGAATTTGACGTTGTGAGAGTGCCTTTATAATTTGTTGATCACTACCAAAATGTGTGAATGCTCTTTCAATATCCAATGACAGTTCATATTAACCGATTTCACAACTTTCAAAAGATCCCTAGAATGAGTTCTCGTTATCCGATTACATCGGTTAGTTTTAGCTACTGTAGAAAACCAAAATAAGAACCATCCAAAGCAAACTAAAATGGCATATTACCGGATTTATAAACGTTCAATCCATTTCCAGTTTTAATTTTAGCTATAAACAATAAACAGTTATTGTTAGGACTAATGATATAGGCAGATTCAATAAATAAATAAAAAGTTAAAAAATTCCAGCATGGGTTCCATCCAATTGCATCAATTAGTTTTAGCTACTAAAGAACAAAATAATTCTGATCCAAAGCAAACCACAGTCATAATTTGAAATAATTTAGCCAATAATTGTGGCTTATAAAAATACTAAAAAGCAAATTATCCCACTGTGCAGCTTAAATGTGATTTCATAGTTCAAGGTAAAATTTTAATTTGAATATCACTTGTTGTACGCTGTTGTCGTTTCACGTAAATTGCATCATTTTCGTTTGAAAAAAATATTTAAACTCAAAAAATTTTTGCAAATAATTTTTCCTGTTTTTATTTATTTTTTATTTATAATAATATTTTAATTACCAGTCATCATTTTATGCCAAATATGTGCTGAGCAAAATTACAATTATTATTTTGCATTTAAGGAATGCCGCGTAATATATAGTAAATGCAAATATTTTATATACATACATACATTTCCAGAAGAGTAATTTAAGAAATTTCTGTGATATGCAAATACTTTTGAGAAATTTAATGATTTGACAATTAATTTTTTAACGGAAATCAGTTTTTTTTTAATAAAACAACAATCTGATATACGAGGACGGGTCAATAAGTCTGTGACGTTTTGAATTTCGTGACTCTTAGCTGAAAGGGCAACACAGCTTCTGTCAATAGGCATCTGTCAGTTGACTCCTGTCCAAAATTTGAACAAGTTGCGTCATTTAGTTTGTGTATGACAGCCATTGACAGCAGACAACACCTGACTTGAGAAGAAAATGGATAAAGTGAATTTCCTCACTTTATCACATCACTCAAATCAAAGCTAAGCTTGATAAATACTATGGGAACTTTGCACCAACAACTTCTTTTTCAGGACGCCCAGTTGAGGTATCTACACCCGAATCAATTTAAAAAATCACGATATGGGCCGATCGGAGATTGAAAGTGCGAGATTATGTAAGCCATAGGCATCTTAAATGACTCAGTGGTTTTGAATTTTGAATAACCTCTTGGGTATGGGAAAGCTTTCTGCAAGTTTGATCACAATCGATTGCGTTTGTGCAATCATTCAACTTCGCATGAGTTTTTGGGCCGTTTCGTAACCGTGGACGAAACGTGGATCAAAAAGCAATGAAAACAGTGTTTTTATCGGGGTGAATCGGTCATCAAATGCCTATTTTGATGATCTCGATAAAAATTATTGTTTGGAAGGAATAAACAAATTGGAAAAACTTTTGACAAAGTGTATAGAGTTCAAAGGAGAATATGATGAAAAATAAAATGATTTGCAGATGCCATGACCACAGTGCTCAGATTCAATGTAAAAAATGGAGCAATTTTTCCGATTGATTTTACTTCTTACGTCTTTTCAAGCAACTTCGATTAAATTATCTACAAAATGTAAGATTGTAAGACTGTTAAATCTGTCAAAAATTATTAAAACAAAATATGCGAATATCAAAAACATACATTTTTTAAAGTATCGACGCAACATGTGTTGTTTTTGAATACTTCTTTTCTTCTATTTTACTGCATTATAAAAATTTTGTTTATCATATATATTAACTCTGCAAACCATCATCGATCATCTGGTAATAAAATCATTTTTGACATAATTATTGTTTTAAATAATGCAAAAATCAAAAAAGACACACCAGAGGCCAATATTAGCAAATCGTAGCAGTGTCAGTCAGTATTATCTAATAAGTATTTTGTTTTATTTTCCTTGTGTGAGTTTTTTTTTCAATTTTTTTTTAATACGAATCAATCAGTAACACTGAAATAAAGAATTAAGACAATTTGATGTATTGTTTTGATTTTTTCAACATGGGTTCAATACTCAATACTATAACATGAGTACGAGTACATGGTTACATTTTGTATAGATGAAATGACAAATTACATTTTGAAATATTAAAGTGTTTTTTAAAGAGGGGTTGGTTGGATTTACTTTATTTTGTTTTTGTTTTCAGTTTTTATCGATTCTTGTGATTTTTGCGCAAGAATACGAACACGACATTTAACTGTCAGTTTGATCATTAGATACTTCCACTTAACACAACATTTAGTAATAAAGTGAGTCTATTACAGTGCGAATGTTAAAAAAGATACATATGTTTGATGGGTTACAGTGAAATATGGATTATTGTTCTTTAAATGTATTTATACTTAATTTTCGTACGGTTTTTATTGTGTCCCCATGATTTTATAAACCAACATTATCTTTCCATAGGTATGGTCACATATGACAAATGTTTGACAAAAAGACGCAACCACTAACTGAAATGTATTATAATTGTTTTAAATATTGCTAAAACTTACTTTACAGGAACTAGAGAGAGTTTCTAAGCCGATCACGAACAACTCGTTCTATGAAGACGTGGGATATAAAAGCAAGAATGATCATATTGACCTTGGTGTGATGGCAAAACAGTCCTACTAAAGGTACGGTCACACATGGCAAATATTTGACGAAAAAGACGTAACCGCTAAATAAAATATAATTTAATTGTTTTATTTATTGTCAAAAACTCCTTGTACTTAAGACAATTCTACATAAATATTTAGTTTTATTTTATTTGATGCTGTTTGATCATACAAAACACTTGTAAGAGTAAACACGTCAAACAAATTTGTTCTAAAAAAAAGTGGTTACGCTTTTTTGAGTAAATATTTGCCATATGTGACCGTACCTTAAGCCGATCTTAAACAACTCGATCATTGAGTTCTTTGAGTAAGTTACAATCCTTGTGATTATTCTTGGCAAGACCCTTAACTGGAACAGTACTATCAGGGAGACCATCAATGCCTACTAAAATGGTTCTAAGGTAGGACATGGGATCCTAAATCGACTGGTCAATACCGTTAATAGGTAACTGGATAATATGCCTCGGGACATTTGCATATCAATTACGGGTGCACCTGAAATGTTTTTAGAATGAACTAGAGTTTTGTGTTCGTTTTTAATCGAAACCGATACCGCGGTTCTTCAAGGCCTAAAACCGAAACCGACAATTATTCTTCGGTTTTTACCTTTAATTTATTTTCAGTAGAAAAATTAAAAATTTAGAAATGAAAAACAAACGTTTTCATCCAAAGATTCATCCAAGTATCTTCTGACAATTAAAATTTTAAAGACTGTTTATTTGACGCGGTGCGCTTCGCCAACCCAATTAGAAGAAAGAAATATTACTATTAACTAGCTTTATGAATTGATAATTCAGGATAACATGTCTCTAGTTTCAGGTTTATTGGTTCATTGTAATGTGGATTCTTGCTCATTCGAAACATATTATTAGAATTTAAAAATAATACTATAAAGACCCACATTTTGTATTCCCACTCAGCATAATGAATTCCTAATTTCATATTTATTGAAAATTATTATTGAAAATGCAAAATAAATGTACCACTGAAGTCACATTTTGTGAATTCTAATTCATTCAGAATCATGTGTGTCTAAATTTAAAATAATTTAATATAATAAAAAGTACAATTAGAAGATAAAGTACCAATTTTCCACAATTGAACCCCAGTCAAGTTTGAAATCAAAGTAATTTCCTGATTATATGTTCAATATTATAGAAAATTCAAAAAGTACCATTTTGAAGAACGAAAAAGTACTTAGTTTGGTTTAGTTATCCTTTTCTGGATTATTTCTTTACTGAAAAGCATATTAGCCAACTTTAATGTATATAAGCTCAGAAAAGTTTTTTTTTATTGCCGACCTTCGGACGGGCGCAAAGGTTTTCACCTCTGGGGTGTATCAAAAACCGACTTCACTAAGGAAAGTTTTTTTTGCATTGCACATTCTTGGCGAAGCCGGTTTTTGATACACCCCAGAGGAGAAAACCTTTGCGCCCGACCGAAGGCCTGCAATGCAAAAAGTTTTTAGTATGCGAAGACGGTTTCTTTTTCATTTTGGTTCGGGGTAACTTCTTTTGGTTGGGGATTTATTTCATTTAGAACTTTTTGGTTTTAATTCATAATGAATTAAGCCCCCAATATTGGGGTTTTAATTCATTTGTGGTTTGGGGACTTTGTTCGTAGCGACACAAGGACCAGTTGACTAATCAGTCGGTACCGTGAAATAGCTCCCAAATGAAATAAATCCCAATGAAATAACTCCCAATGAAATAATTCCCAAACTTGAAAAATTAAATAACTACCAAAGGGTAAAATGAAATTACTCCCAATAATGGGCGGTTTCATAATTTTAAAAATATTACTCCCAAAAAAGCGAAATAACTCCCAATAGAAGTTAAATAATTCCCAATCCGTAATCTAAAAAAAAGAACTACAAAAGTGAAATTATTCTTCGCTTAACAAACATTTTTTTTAATTGCGGGCCTATGGCGTAGCGCAAAGTTTTACTCCTTTGGGATGTATCAAAAACTGGCTTCGCTCAGAAAGGTTTTCTCCTCTGGGTTGCATAAGGTTTTCTCATCTGGGTTGTATCAAAATCTGGCTTCGCTTAGAAAAGATTTCTTTCATTGCAGAATGGTTTTATAATATTTCAGAAAGCCGATTTTCATTTCGGACCAGATTAAGAAAACCCAACAAAAATTTAATTGGGAGTTCTCCAAAAAAAAATTATGAAATAACTCCCTATGCGTTAGGAGTTGTTTCATAATGAAATAAGTCCTAAGTTGTATGAAAATTTGTTTGGGTGTTATTTCATTTTTTCGTGGGATTCATAGATGGATCTAAACAGACAAATGCTGAAACATATGGCCAGTTCACGCGTTATGTCGGAGTTTATTCGCCACTTTGGGATCAGACAAAGTATTTTATTACGCTGGCAAGGAGAATATCTCAGATGCTATTTTCGCTCCATAAGGGCGACAAGAACTTACTGGACATTGTGGTTCTACATGAACTCAACATGTTAAAGAGCTGCCAAAAATTCTTTATAGATACGTCTTTTTCTCAATACATATTATATGAGAAGCTGCAGAACAAAAGATACTTTTTCGATTTTTTTTACAAATTGATTTTTTGGTATTTTTATAATATTTGGGTTAAAATCTTCTAGAAAAAATCAATTTCCAACAATTTTTAAATTTTCAAAAAAGTACCTTTTGTTCTGTGGCTCCTCAAATTTGGGGAATGTGTATAATTTTGAAACCACAAATGGGGTCATGGTACAAAATTCTTGAAGTTTTTTTAATACATTTTTTTGGGAAAAAAACTCCCATAAGTTGATGCGTTATTGACGGAATGGTGAATTTCTATACCAAAAAGTAATATCTTTCAAGCTTTTCTATACATACCGCTGTATATGGAAGTTTAATCGAGATTTCACTGTCTGAATTTACAACACCTTCATTAATGAAACAACAACTTTATCATCCTCAACATGTGTAGACGTTTTTTTTTTCTTATTCTGATTTTTAAAAATACCATCGTTTCATGATTCGAGTATTTATAATAAATATATTCCAATGTATGATTAACAAAACAGTGTGTATGTGTATTACTGAAGCAAAATCTGTAAAAAAAAACAAATACAAAATGAAAACAAGATAAAACGGAACACATACACATGAGGAAGCTTTAGATGTTAAAGACGAACAAAAAAAAAATTTAGAAAAAAGGTCAAGTCCAAAATGATGGATTATCTTTATGTCAGCGCTTGACGAGACATTGTTACAGCATTTTGTATTTTCTGAACTAGAACAACAACAGCAACAAAACCAGGAAGAAAATGAAACACATATTCATACACATCAATATTGTCTGGCTTTGTCGGTTGAATGCATGACACTTTTTGATACGTCTTTCACTGAAGATGGGGGGTTTTATTTTGAATCTTTTGTTAAATGATTTTCATGGTTTAAATACAATTTTATTTTTAAACATTTGCCTACCACATAAAAGTTATCGAAACTGCTGGCTTCCTGTATTCCAACACATTTTGAAAATTTCTAATTAAAGTTGTTATACGTTTTGTTCCTTTTTCCGTTTCCACCTCTTATCTTGCCAAGTGAATATGTATTTGGTTTAATATTTTTCTAATCATCTTTCTCCAAACATATGTTTTTCTATCTTGGCAAATAAATCTTTCAACGGCCTTATAAATTTGCCGCTGTTTTTTGTTTTATATTGGTATTCGTATCCTGCAACTCATTCTCACGAGTATAAATCTCGTGTGATTTCAGTTTCAAATGAGAGTGTTAAAACTTTAAACACTTAAAATTTGTGTAAAAATTTATAGTCTTTAGCATCACGTGTCTACCACGAGTTACTTTTTTTTTTTTTTGTTGTCGGTTTATTATTTCCGTGCTCATCCTTGTTACACGGTCATGTCGTACCTCAAATAGTTCGTTGTTTAAGGGTATGATGACTTCTGTGTCCATTACTGAATGTGTGTGATTCAACAAAATTTTACTTTTGGGTTAAACATAATTCATGTTATTCATGAGGTGTGTTTGTTTAGATTTTCACTAAAAACAAACAGCGAAACCGAGATTTGAATATATATTTCATTCTATTAAATCCTTTTGAATATGTACTTCTTAACCCTATAAAGGGTAAAGGTATTTGTTAATATATTTGAATTCGCATGTACAGTTATTTTACTTTGTACTAAAAGTTGGCACTGGAAACTTTCAGCCAACAAATTCTGCCTTTAGGTAAAAGAAAAATGTTTTTAATAAAGAAAAATCTTCAATTTGACTATTAAAATTTGTTTGTTTTTTTTCATTTTTATGAAAACTTTTAATTTTTTTTTGGTGGGGGGGTGTAATTTCTATTTCACCCCTCTGTATTCCCGCCTGTATTGAGTAAAGCAATTTTGTAGAATAAACTTATAGTCCAGCAGAGTTTTTTACAGTGGTTTACTAACTGAAAAAAAGTTCTAAATGAATGTCTGAGAGAATTCTTATTATTAGAGTTATATTGTGGAATTTTATGGGATCCTTTAGGTCCTCTCTTTAGGGCTAAACTTGGCCCTTTTTTCGAGAAAATACACAGATAAATTCGATGGTTCGTAATGGCAACCGAATGGTGACCGAATTTTACAGTTGTGATACAAAATTTTAGAACTTGTAACAAAAGCATGGTTGCTACAACCGAAATTCTTCTTTATCAAATGATTTTCAGTTGCTATAACCGAAAAATTCTATGTATGCAACCAAATCATTCGATTGGCAACAAATTCGGTTGCCATTACGAATCTGTTTTCTCTGTGTATAAAAAAAGTTTTTTCAAAAATGACATTTAAGGATTAAAATATTCTACGGAAATGTTTGCCGAAAAATTTCAATGGAGGTCACCATAGATACCAAAGTTGTAAATGAAGCTCTTTACTCTTAATCAGCTAAATTAAACGCCACCTCGGTGGCCAAAAATCCAAGTACGATCCAACTGTGCTAAAATTTAAAATAGTCTTTAAGATCTGTAAAAAACATGCACACTATATAAAATGTTGTTATAACAGTATTTTCGAATTATTTTCTATTAACAAAATTATGTATAACAGTATTTTCTATAGTTTTTTATGTGTATAAAAGTATTTTCAATAAAAAAGTTTGCGTATAACTGAATGTTATAATGAAAATAACACTATTCAACAAATTGAGACTATTTTAGCGACCATTCTGTTCCAATCGAAATTCTGAAAGGGCATGTTGAGTAGAGATCTGGTCTGAATTATTTTTTGGGTAAAAGTTTTAATTTCTAAATTAATGCCTGAGAGAATTCTTATTATAAGAGTATATTGTGAAATTTTATGGGGATCAGTTTTGTGAAAGACCTTAACCCTCTAGCTCCTCTGTTTAGGACCCTTTTTTCGAGAAAATCACAAAAAAAACTCCTTTCAAAGGCGATATTTGAGGATTAAAATATTCTTTGAACATTTTTGCAGCAAAATTTCAGTGGGGGTCACCAAAGATGCCATAGTTGTAAATAAATCTCTTAATTAGCAAAATTACATAACACCTAGGGTCTCACATTTTTTAAAAAAATCGCCAAAAATCCCTTTATGATCGGAATGAGATGAAATTTAAAATATAAACAGTCCTTGAGAAGATCTACAAGAAAACATCTTTTCTTTTTTAGTTCAATATATGTATATTTAGGTTTATTTATTTTGCTCGATTTTTTTTCGTTGTTTTTTTAGAATATCAGCTATATTTGAGATAAAATTTTGAATAAAATAAAAACAACTTGCTGACATTTATCTCGTCCCTATAAAATGTTACACGCATCCAAAGTTGGAACAGGTAAAAAGGGCTACATGTTTAAGTTTTTTCCAAAAAAGTCCCTATATTTATTTCTTTTGTAGAAAAAAATGTTCTTCTGGATTATATACAATTTTTATATGTCCGGAAGAAGAACTTAATGCAAAAGCGCGTTAAGTAAAATTTGCGTACTTAGTCCTCCTAGACTTATCTAAACTTGTCCTATTTTGACAAAAAAAATGTTTCAGTAAATAATTATAAAAATACAAAGCACCATAATTGTATAGCCCTATAAGTTACTGAATTACATGCATTGTTTTTATAACCTTCACCATGAGTGGCGAGGACAAATAAGTTTGTCATTCCGTTTGTAAGTCCCGGTCCACACTGTGAAACATTTGCTGCACACAGTGAAGTTTTTGCTTTTCAGTTTTTGACATTTCTGTACAGTACGAATACGAACGAATAAATGTGGATGACATACTCAACAAAAACTTCATGTACATGAAACAAAGTTCCCTTTTTCATTCCTCTTTCCCCTTTCATCAACAAACTCAAATGTTTTGCAGCAAATGTTTCACAGTGTGGACCGGGACTAATTTCTACATTTTTCATTTGCGACCCCACAAAGTATATATATTCTGGATCGTTATAGATAGCTAAGTCAATATAGCCATGACCGTCTGTATGTTGAAATCAACTTTCCGTAGCCCTCAATTAACTTACATACATGATTCATACATCAATATAGCTCGGTTGCTATTTCGGCCCACAAATGGCTCAGATATAGGGTAAGAAACAGGACCACCACGATTTTTTAACCTATTTTTGATCTATTTTTGATCTATATCTTTGATCTATATATATTTTTGATCTATGTATATATAGCTCTGTTATTTGTTTTACTATCATGTGGTAAATAACGTCACAGTGGGCACTTTTATAAAAAAAAACTCAGTTTTTGGAGCACATTTTTTTCGTTTTAGAAATTTCGGTATTTGAAAATAAAATTACAAATACATTTGCAAATGCACTATCGCTCATTACCAAATCAGAGCTTCTTCAATTATTGTGATAGCTGGGAAATGACAAGCTTTGATTTCACATTGTCACATCACTGTACTTTACCCTAAACAAACTGTCCGATAGGTAATATTTCTATAATACAGACACCAAGCATTTATTATGTATTCGACCATTAAGCCAAAATTTATCCAACGCTACCAAAGTTTCTGCCGAAGTTTCCAAGTCAAAAGATTTGCGTATATCTTCAGTTAAACGTTCCAATGTTGCTCAATGGAAACCCAATTTGGTTTGGTGTTTATATAGAATTAATGGCCATACATATTTAAAATAAATGTCTTTAAAGGGTTAAATTGGAATATTTACCACACAACAAGACCTCGTATGCAAATACGAACTAAAACGTATGAGTAGTTTTTGTAACAAATCTTTATTACATTTTTTGTTTTTGTCGGGGTTTAACGATGACAAACAGAAAGACAACCTTTGATTCCAAAACAATCCTTAGTTTGTTTTTCCAAATTCAAAAATACACAAACTCACATACACAGATACACAATAACACTCATTTAGCAACCGCAGTACAAGTGAAAAGCAACAGCAAGGATCATTCCAACAATCATTTATAACAAGGTTTACGGTTTTTATTTGTTGTTTCTATTGCATTCCTATTCTATTCTAATTTCCCTTTGACTTTTTATGCTCCTTTAAACATTGTGTTAAATGTTGAGTATCTATGACTGTGAGTGATTTACATAAATACATTCATCCCCCTTATGGTTTTTGTTGTTTTTGATTTTTTTTTTTGTGCGAGTACAACTCTCATCTATATTCATCTTCAATTCATTTATCACAATTTAAAATAATATTTATCTGTATGTTCGAGTGTGTGTGTGTACGTGTTTAAAATCTGCTGAAATACAATTTCACCGTTTTATTGTCCCATTGTGTTCGAAATCCATAAATGAGTCCTTAAGTGGTGGTAAATTCACACCTATGGAAACTAGAGGAAGAGTGCTGTTTTTGTAAACCGATACGAGTCACATTTTATGTTGTTGTCGCTGGTTTTAGTTTTTAAAGAGGAAATTAAATATCATGGCAGTTATTATGTTATTTTTGTAGTGGTTCTTTAATCAGTCAAGTCAATAAATCAGTGAATGACATTTTAATGGTTTAAGGAAAACTGATAATATTAGACATAGTATTGATTACAAATTTATTTAAAATTCTCTAAATAAATATTTTATTAGTAAATTATCGCACAATTGATTAATTTTAAGATATTTATGCAATGAGTGTGTGTATATCGAGGATATATTTTTTAAAAGAGAAAGTGGACTTTAAATGGTAAACTTTTTTTCGTTCTACACTCGTTCTTAGTATAAATACTTTCAAATGCAATGATACAATTGTTCGGAACACATGTTCGGGTCACAGTTAAATCCCGACTAAGAATTGAATAAATAGTAATAAATACATATATCATTTCTAAACTACCTACATATCAGATTGGTTTGAAACTGAAAGCTTATGTCAGCCTGCACGATTTGTTTGCATATCAATTTGTAATCGGACCAGTAGTTTGTAATAGACAGAGTTATTACCACTTGTCTTCCGATCGACCTCATATGCGGGAAGTTTTGCCTTACTTCTTTAATTTGAAAACAAAAATGCCGCTGAAGATAACCGAAGTTTATTTTGAATGCGTTTCAGCGGTTTCAACGTTCGAGAGAAAAGGTTTCAAAAGTGGTGATTTTGACACGGAAGAAAATATGACCCTTTTTTATTGTGAGCTCCTAAAATCTGATCCGAACGCAACTGATTCGTTTGGAGCGCGCATTGGAATAAAAACGCCCCAAATATGCGGTCAGACCTGCATTTTTATGTTATACAGCCAATATTTAAGAACAACAAGTAAGAAAGTATGGTCGGTCAAGCCCGACCATAATAATACCCTACACTAAGTAAAAGAGCAAAAACATTTTTCTTTTAAAATTTCAATAATTTATATTTTTGAGTGATTTTCGGAAGTGGGCCTTATATGGGGGCTATGACCAATTATGGATCGATCACCATGAAATTAGGTCGTGTGATTTAAGTCTATATTAAAGTTAACTATGTTGAATTTTGTGTGTATACCAACATTTTTAAGCGATTTATGCACGTTAAAGTGATTTTCGGAAGCGGGTCTATATGGGAGCTATGACTAATTATGGACCGATCGTAACAAAATTTGGTGACATGAATTTTGTGTATATAAAACTTATTTGGAGCGGAATTTGTGGAGATACATGTATAAATTAAACATTTATGACCGATAAAGTCCAATTTCGGGAGGACATTTGTATGGGGGCTAGGTGAAATAATAGACCGATTTCAGCCAGTTTGAATAGGCTTGGTCCTTGAGCCGAAAAAATAATACGTACCAAATTTCATCGAAAAATCTTCAAAATTGCGACCTGTACTTTGCGCACAAGGTTTACATGGACAGCCAGCCAGCCAGCCGACCAGACGGACGGACATCGTTTAATCGACTCAGAAAGTGATTCTAAGTCGATGGGTGTTGGACTAATATTTTTGGGCGTTACAAACATCTGCACAAACGCATTATACCCTCCCCATGGGTATAATGGTGTAGGGTATACAAATCATTATTTCGACCATTGCTTGAAGTATGTTGCTGGTCTACTAGTTTTTTAAACTAATTATTTTTCAATATGGGCATTTGCACCAAAATATCCACCGAGGCCAATAAAAATTCGTTTTATTTTAATTTTTTTTCAATTTAAAGGTGTGCGACAGTCACGTTCTACATAATGGATTTGCCAATATATAAAAATATTAAAAATTTTTTAAACTCTTTGAGAAATATTAAAATTAATTAATCTTAAAGGTTGTCAAAATTTAGCAATTTGCAATTTTGACACCCTTGTATTCTAAGATCATCAATTATCTGAATTCCTTACCTTCTCGTATTACCTGGGAAACCGGTAATATGTATGTCATATTTAAGGTTTCCTTATATTTACAGAAATTAAAAATAAATCGTTTGAGCCACTGTTCATATTTCGGAAACTTTTGCCCACTACAGCGTCGACTGTGTAAAACACAGACATGAACAATATTCTGACAGTTCAGCTCCTCCTCTATTGAAGATCTAAAGAAATCTGACTAGTAGTTTGGAAGTTACATATTTATTATCATTTATTTTGCTAACAACCGATAATACTTGATCATATCTTTCATATAAGATCCAATTACGAAAATCCCTTTAACTCTCGCAAATTTTGTAATTTAAAAAAAAATAATTTTTTTTCTAAATAAAAAAAAAAAATCCATAAATACAAGTCATTGTTTTTCATATTAATATTTAAAGTATTTGATCAAATACATTTACATATTTCGTCGCACAATACAATTCCAATCAAATTCTTGACAAAATCCAAAGTTTTTTCATATAAATTTTAAACGTTTTGTCTATCGCCACCAATAATAAATGGTATTCCTCTTGGAACTCACTTGGAATCTCTTTTATTTCAGCAGCTTTACAAAAGTTATTGTTTTTAAAAAAAACTTTGCTAAATCCTCAATAATGTTTCTTTAAATAAGTTTTTATCGTGTCACTTGTACGAAATTACACAAATTCCTTACGTTTGCCAAAGCCAAGTCACCTTAAATTTACTACACTCTCCCACAACAAAGGCTGCTGGAAACTAAAGAAGATGGAAGAAAATAAAGTGAATCGGTAATATTCATACTTTTGTGTGGATGTTAGTAAACTATGGCAACCAATATATTTCACTTAAAAATCTTATTAAAAACAAAAGTGCGATAAAATTGAATTTGCATTCAAAAGACATTAACCGCAGCAGTTGCTTGTATTTTTTTACACATTATTTTGCTGCCTAAAAATTTGTGCTTTCGAATAAAAAAAGTTTTACAAAAAAATAGAATAGCAACAAAAAAAAAATACGACTGAGAAACAAAAGTGAACAAACTGCAATGACAAGAGTAAAAATTAAATTTAAATGGCACAGAAAGTGAAAAAAAACGAATTGCAAAAAACACCGAGCATCAAAAGAGAGAAGAAAAAAACAGACAACAGCATGTCAATGGCGGCATATCCGTTACCCACTTGCTGCCTCACACTCACCCATTACTGGCATCCTTCCTGTGCACACAGCTACACACTCTAGCAATTGAACAGTTGTGGCCGTTGCCTTGGCTGTCTGTCGTTGCTGTTTGGTGTGCCATCGTTGCCTTTAATGCGTTTGACAAATTACTTTTCAATGCAAATTTGCAATTTTATTTTAGCTTTTCAACCAAACACATTTCCGAAATGAGGAGAACGGGACAGAATGAGGAATTAATTTTATGAAATTATTAAAATGAAAATTGATTTAAAACATTTTGTTTTTATATTTAATAATAATAAGAATAATAATGCTAAATATAAAAGTCCAACCAACAACTGGCGCTTCAATATCAATGTCATTTAAATATGTCTGTTCAATACGTTTGTTTTTTTTAGTAATTTAATTTCAATACTTTATACTTTGTTGGATATATTGTTAAAATGGCATCATGTAAAATTATTGTACAATTTAAATTGATTGTTATTTACGTGACTTGTTTTGATAATATTTCGTAATATTCATTCGTTCATTCATTAGTCGTTTAATAAACCATCAATTTTACGCCATTTAGAGTTCATGCGAAATTAAAATGAAAATTTACCTAAATTTTTGTGACTATTTTTACACACTTCAATAAATATCAATTGTGTTTAAATTTTGTAGAATTATAACACACATATGTGGAATAGAGTGTCCCGAGAAACTATTTTTTAGGAATCATTTGTTGGTTTACTACTGAAATTATGTTTTTAGATGTGCCTTATAAGGAAAAAATTTGAAAAACTATTTTTTAATTAGTTCTTCAGTTTCAGAGATTGAAAATCTAGATATCAATATAATTTGTTCAATCATTTGAGTGGAATTCCTATACAATTTTGTTCTATGGGACACCCAAATGTATAATTAAATCGATTAAGCTGACCAACTTATTTATTATTATATAAATCATTATATTCTAAAATTGTAATAACTAGATTATATTTATTCCTACTTAAATTAATTAAATATCTCTTAAAGTACTCAGAACAGCCAGAACTGTGAATCAATTAATTGAATTTCAGCTTAGTTCACTAAAATCTTAATTCGGATTTAAAAGATGTCATCCATTCATTCCATACATCCATTCCCAACATGTAACGCCTTAATTTTATTCAAAGGTTTTTATTATTCAAAATGGAATTAACTCAACAGATTCATTCAACCTTTGAATGATTAAATTTTTGTTAATTCAAATATTCCCAACAGGCATTTTGGCTGGAATTCATTTTGTGTAAAAAGTGTAATTGAAGCCTTGAATTATAGTCAAGCAATTGAATTATTGTTCTATTATACTATATTTCAATAGCATTCTCCAGTAAAAAGGAAACATTGAAAAATATTTAATTTTTTAAAATATTTTTCAAGTTTAATAAAACATAATTACATTTGCATTCAAGTCAAATTCCAAAAAACTGTTCAAGTGCTTGAATTTTCTTGGGCTTTGGTGCTTATTGGGTTATATTAAAATAATTTTCTTTATTCAGTTTTGTTTTGCTTTTAATCATTTACAAAATGAATTGACTTAATCCTTATTGTAATAGATTTCATTTACAGCTCTGGCTTATTACCAGAGCTGTAAATGAATCATTCTTTTTTGATTTTAATTCGTTATGAATTAACTAAATTTTTAATTAATTCATTTCACAACTAAAAAGAATTGTATGAAATTTGAATCTATTCAAACGAATTAGGCAGATATTAATTTCAATTCATTTCCAATTTAAATGAATTTGTAAAAATGAGTTGCAATTCGTTTCCAATTCATATGAATTTGTAGAATTAGTTTCAAATTCAAATGAATTTGTCAAAGTGAATTCAATTCATTTAAAAAAAGCCTTTTTAACCGTCGGATAATTATGCAGCTTACTTAATGATTTTGAAGAATCTGCTAAATATGCTGCGAATTCCGCTTCGGAGGGAATATTGAGGAACAATGTATTTTCTGGTGTTTCTGCAATAAATGTTAAAATATATTGTTAATGTTTTTTTAAATTATTCTGCAAAGCGATTGGATAATTATCACAAATAGAAAAATAGAAGTAATTTAACGCGTTACTCTCTGATTTGATTGACCTTGTGATGTCCTCATCAGACATTTGTTTGGGTTCAAAGCTTTAACTACAGACATTTAATTGGTGGACAAAAAAGAGATGCCACAGTTGCATCTAAGTTGTAGAAATTGTTAAATCTTTTTTTCGTCAATTCAAATGAGTGGGAAATTAATTGCTAATTCTTTTTTCTAATTCATTTTAATTTATTCAAAATTAATTCAATTCAAATGAATTGGAAATGAATTGCAATTCACTTTGACAAATTCATTTGAATTAGAAACGAATAATATATAATATTTAATAAAAATTTTTGTGAATTATTCGCTTTGCTGATTATAAATATAAAATGATATATTTATTCTAAAAAATATTTTACTTTAACTGCTTAGGTATTAATTAGGTTTCTCTATTTTCAGCTCATATACAAGATAGATCATAAAATTTCAGGGATATCAAAAATCCAAAATTTTACATTTTAAAAATTTGTTTAAATTAAATTTCATAAATCAAAAATTTGTTTATTCAAATAAACGCTAAACGAGAATTAAATACATAAATTTTAACAGCTGTAGCTATTATGGCTTAGCGTTTTGGCCGATCATAGATTGTCGAATTTCGAGATAATTTAGTTTTTGGTCACAAATTGTTGAAAATTATTTCTTAAAAATTCATTTCGTAGCATAGTTTATAACATTTAATTTCAGATTGTTTCTTTTGTTGCTAATTTAAATTTTACATTTTTACAACTTTTCAGGAGAGCCAAAAAACCGTTTTTTTCACGTATTACTTGAGTTATTAAAATTCGGTATTCTACAATATTTTTTAAAAACAGCTACCATAGAATAAACACCTAGAACGGAAGGAGAGAGTAATATATATTGAAAAATTACTCTCTTTTCACACATACGGGTGATACAATAACAAAATACATGAAATACATTCTCATGAATTAGGTTTTTGACAACAGACTTAGGTTTTTGGCTCTCAGTTACCTATATAGTTATTGTCTATGGCAGCTACTGAATCTCACATATAATTGATTTTAAAAATTTTGCATTATTGTGGACTTTATGATAGATAGAGGGTTTTGCTTTTCAAAAATATTCAATGTGTATGTAAGAATATTTGAAAATAATTTTTTTTTGAAAAGATAGAGGGTTTTGCATTCAGAAAAATTATTTGTGTAAGATAGAGAAATAACTAAAATCCAAATAAAACAGCAAAAAAAATATGTTTCTTATAAAATTCACACTGTTTTACTGAACATTTTACCATCAAAAAGTAATTTTCGTGAAAATCAAAGATAGAGGGTTTTGAATATAGGCCCTCGAAATAATATAATAGGGAGAATCAATATATATTTCAATGTAAAAAATATTAGGACATTATGACATGATAAGACCTTCAGAATTGACCAATTGTAAAATTATGTGATTGTGACCAAATTAAATTCCATTTTAGTGAGAATATTAGCACTTATATAGATTTTTACAAAAAATAACCTGCTCAAAATTTATTTTTGGATGCAATATTGTTTTCGTAATATATTGTAAAGGTATAAATTAGGGTTCTATAAGTTCAATATTTCCTGAAAAATGGTCGAAATCGACTTTTTGGTCGGAAAAAAGTCGAACAATCGATTATGTTATCTCAAAAGTCGATAAAAGTCGAATAGTCGATAAAAGTCGAAAAAAGTTGAATAGTCGATAAAAGTCGACTTTTTAGATTGTTAAAAAAAATATTGCACTTGCATTTTTTGTAGTGTATGTTAATATATGTAAATAATAAATAAATAAATGTTTATAAAATAAAGCTTTTTTCTACACAAAATTTTTACAACATTATTCTAACTATTATTGCCTTGATAAATTTCATTTTTATTGCTAAACATTACAAAAGGCGCATCAATAAATGTAGAAACTATGTATTTTTTACAGGAAATGGTAAAAAGTCGAAAAAAGTCGACTTTTCATAAACTACCAAAAGTCGAAAGTTCGAAAAGTCGACTTTTTAAAAAACGGAAAAAGTCGAAAGGTCGAAAAGTCAACTTTTTGTTTCAGCTATAGAACCCTAGTATAAATAGTAATAAAAAAATAGTTCTAATATTTATTTTGGTAGTTTAACATTATTAGTGGACTAATTGATAAGCGAAATTGAATCAACAAAATATTGCATTTAGGTTATATGAAGTCAAAGTAAAGAAAAATATATTTTTTAACAGAAATAGCCTTTAACATATTTAGTTAGATAGATCAAGTAGATAAAATTTTAAGACTTTCAATACATGCATTACATACAAAATGAATGAATACCCCCATATAAACATTAACTACTAACCTAAATACAAGAATTAATAATGGCCACCTTTTTTATATTGGAGCCATATTAAAAATGTCTATTTCTATATGTATTTATGTATGTGTATTTGAAATAAAACAATCAACTAATTATAAAATTCAAACAAGCATGAAATAGTTGTCCAATACGCCATAATATATATTTTTTTTTGTCCAAAAGAATGTGAAGCCATTATTCTCTCAATAAATGCTGTATTTATTTTCAATTTTATTTAATAACTGATTTTAATCATGTCCCTCATATGGTATAATTAAAAATACATACAAACAAATGGATGACAATCCAATTTAATATACAAGTATGTAATGTTGGTGGAATACACACATGCCACTATTATTGTATAAGTTTAATATTGAACGATTTATTAGATAAGAATACAAAATGAAATAAAATAATTACTTTTAAATCACATTCAAATGGACATGAACATTGTACCCCAACTAAATTTAATGCATTCCCAAACACACATCAATACAATACAAACCAATTGAATACCATCAAATCCAATTTGAATAATTCACCTGTAAGTATTTAGTAAATGCTACTTACTGCTGCTCATTTATTGTTATTAAATTTTTAATAATAACAATAATAATTCTATTATTGTATCTATTTTTTGTTTGTAATTTTTTTGTTGAGCAATTCAGTCAAGCAAATAAATTATGTAAAATCCATGTAAACGTGCTGCTCAATAAATGTTTTAATTGAATATTGTTAAAGAATGTATAAATAGTTATAAATTACTGTATTTATATGTTAATATTGTTGCTATTATTTTCTTGTTATTCGCATTTATTTTAATAGTATTTTTTTATGATTTTTGTAAAATAATAAGTAATTACGTGTATTTTACTGCACGTTCACATAGTTAATTCTTGTATTAAAATAATGTTTTATTACTTTAAAGTAATACATAATTGTAAGTGTTAGCATTATTTGTGTAAATCAGTACATGAGTTAAAGGATTTATGATTTTATAGCTGATTTATAGTAAGAAAACATTAATTATTTATAGCTTATTAAAAGTTTATTGTAAACACTCTTACTCAATACTCAGTAGTTCAGACATTTTCAAATTTTTGTATGAAAAACAGTGATCGAATAAGCTTACTTATCGAATATTCCTTCCAACCTGGCCTTCCACCATTAACACCTTTAACAGGGTTCTACATTTTGTATAAAATTATTAGTGTCTTCACAAGGATAGCTTTAAAAAAACGCCTAAAATATGAGCATTTCCTGGGGTCACGAACGTACGTTCGTACTCTTTTGATGTCCAAATATTATTGAAAACAAAACTTTTCCTAGCATTTTTTTTGCGATTCGATACCATTATGTTTAGTGCAAAAGATGAATTTTATCGAGTTTAAGTTTTCATAAAGATAGTTATAAACATGTGGTAACGAACGTACGCTAAATAGAAGTCAACTTTGGCTGACAGTAGTGAAATGTAAAAATCTGCGAAATGGAACAGAATATTTCCGGTATTTACACAATAGAATATCTTTATTGTTTTTTGTTTAATTGGCTTAAGTACCGGTCGCGAACGTACGATTTTTTCCATAAATATCTTCAAATTTAATTCGGTATATAATAAAACTTATTTGGAGCGAAACTTGTGTAGTTACCTACATAATTTAAACATTTATGACCGATAAAGTCCAATATCGTAGGACATTTGTATGGGGGCTAGGTGAAATAATGAACCGATTATATGTACCAAATTATATCGAAATATCTTCAACATTTTATTTTTCGATCCTGGTTGACTAATCGTAGGAAATACCCATATACTTATTGAGCTTTTCCTAGGGCCTTTCGAATGTTAGCTAGTATTTTTATTATAGAAACTTCGATTTAAGACTAATTGTTAAAAAATCACAAAGATGGGAATTCAAAACGAACGGAATGGGATTTCAAAACTGTAACCATTTCATTATTGTTAAAATTTCTTAACTATATTATAGTCACAGTATCTATTTACATGATTGTGGTGACCATAATATGGTTAATTTGCGATACATATGATTGTATCAACCATATATATGGTTACAGTAAACAAGTATATGTTTGTGACAACCATTTCTATGATAAAGGACTAATGCTATGTTCACACTAAGGGTTTTAAACGCATTTAAGCAAAATGTTGATTAAGTTAATCAAAGCCGTTCACATTACATTTTGAGATGATTAAGTTGACAGTCAAATGATTAAGTTGACAAATAAAAAACAATAACAAAATTTATATTTCTTTCAAGCATTCAAAATGGAAAGAAATTCTTTAATAAAGTTATCAGCTGATTATTTATACTTATTACACAGAAAAAATTATATTTCAAAACCAAAATTTCTTGATATTTTCTATTGAATTTTGAATTTGATTATTTTGACAATTGAATATACAATTTTCGTTATTGGTAGAATTTCAAATACAAAAATTATTGAATAGATAATTTTCGTAGTTGAAACACAAAAAATAACAAAAATGTGTTTTCAATTACGAAAATTATATATTCAATTGTCAAAATAATCAAATTCTAAACTCAAAATTCAATAGAAAATATCAAGAAGTTTTGTTTTTGAGCAAATGTATACTTGATTTAATTATGAAATAATTGAAACCAGTTCAATATGTGACAAATATTTGAATTGAAACGGTTTAAGAAATAGTTTTTTCTGTATAATGCTGGAATTGTGAGAATTGATGGATTATTTATGGTTTTTTATAAAAAAAAATGTATTTATCTGAAAGGTATGTTCATTGTGGCCGATGCTACATCATCATCAGTTTGAGGTATGTTCAGGTGATTCTACGTGATTAATGAAATGATTAAGATTTAATCATGTCAATTTGAAGTGATAAACAAATCATTTAAATGTATGGATAATCATCTCGATTTTGATGTGATTAGAGCTTAATCATGTTTGAGATGATTAACTCTGCAAATGTGAACATAGTATTACCTCCAATTATGTCCCAATTATCCTGCTTTTGTATGAATCCTACTGCTTGCAAACATTTTGAAATTGCTGATTGAGGAACTCCCAATGATTTTGCAATAATGGCTCTAATTCGTGGTCTTTAAAGTTTTTTGGCTGGCCTGGGCGATCTTTGTCAAAATAACCACTTCTGAATTGCACAAGCCATCTCTAGATCATTCAAACCGATGGAACACTTTCCCCATAAGCTTCGGTGAACAATCTATGTATGTTCTTCAATGGCACTTTTTTCAAATTAAAGAAGTAAGGCAAAACTGTCCGTATATGACGCTTTGTTGACATTAAATTCGACATTTTCGAAGCAAAAACACTTATTTTCAATAACTATGTGAGAATAAATGACAGATATGTACCCTAAAAAATGACATAAAAGGGTTTAAAAACAAATCCGCGTTCAAAAGTGCAAAAAAACTTCTAAATCCCGTCTTTTTAAGTCATACACCCAATAAATCCTGAATGGGTGACAATCCATAAGGATGGAATTAATAGTACTTTTTGATTTTTCTATTACATACATACTATGAACATAGATATACGAAATTAGAAACATGTCTGAAATATATTGAAATTTGTTCAATCATGAACCTAGGCTGTAAAACGATATACTAAACCATAAAATAACTGAATTTAATGTGAGGCTACAATTTCAATATTATATTGTTAAATAAATACACATTTTAACAAGTACATATGTATATCCTTTGGGTGGATGGATAGCAAACTGCTTCTTTAGGGAAATATGTATTATAAAGTATGAAAACAACATTTACATGCAACGTATTCGCACTAAACATGTTTGTAATACAGCTGTGTAATAAACGATATTTCTTGGTCATACCCTGTTGAGAAAACTGACAAATTGTACAAATGCAACAGCAACAACAATATAAATATTAATGGATATAAAAACAAGAATATTCTGATCGAAATTAATACAACTTCAGTAAAGGCGCCACGCCACGCATTTCCACATTCGACTCTGTTGAGCTCAACTCAACATATCGAAGGCAAAAACTACAAAAATTTTCACAGTTATTTATCCGAACATGCAACCATAGATTTAACCAAGTGACTGGTTGGTTGGCTGGCTGGCTGGCTGGCTGGTTAGTTAGTTACTTCTTCGTTGACTCATGTTGGAGTGCTGGACATTTTACAGAAACTTGCGCAAACGAAATGTGTACAAATACAACTTTTACATTTCATACTTGGTGTAGAATGACAACAACAATAACAACAAAACGGACATGTAACTTTTACCTTTCATGCTTTAGGGGGCACAACCTACAATCGACAAATTGTATGCATTTGAACCCTCAAAACAGCAACAACAACAACCATAACAGGACAACCGAACGAAACAAGTTTGCATGAGGGAATGAAAGAAAGATGGGAAAATGTCAAGGAACAGAATGGTGGGTGTACAACACACTCTGTCGAAACGAATGAATGATAGAAATGTCCACACCTACTTGTCAGTCAAGAGAATGTCTACAAAAATTTTAACCAAACTTTACAGGGGGGCTGGTGAAAAAGTGTTTTTAAATTAAAACAAGTAAATGCGATTGATATTTTTTGTCGCCTTGGTCAGCCTCAATATATATACACACGCGAAAATGTTCGAATGCAGTAAAATAAAGTTCTTCTGATTTGGCTTAACTCTTGTGATGAATGTGAATGAGGTTCTTATTGGTTTTTGGCAAATTGTTAGTTGTTATTTGCTACACCATAGTGCATTCATCCTCAGATATACTTTTCGACTCAGAAACACTTTTTTATGCTTTAACAAGGTTCGCCTGCCTATCAATGGAAACTCAATTAATTAATTATATAATTAATTTTGGGTGCCAAAAACGAACTATTGAAAATAATGAAAATTTGTCTTTCCGGAAATGCCTTTGAGCTCTTGTAAATACATACTCCATAATTATGTTATAACATGTGGAGAAAATCAATTTAAAATATACCCTAGGCTCCATATAAGAACTCCTTCAGATAATTATTTTAATGTCGATATTAAGAAATTCGACATAAATAAGTTTTATTAAAACTCACTCCATCAAATAACTAATTGATCAGAGCAGTTATATATAACCCACGTGAAAAAGCCAAGTGATTTTAAATTATATCTTGCAATCGATATCGAATTCAGCATAACTGTTCCTTTTGCAATCTCTGGGAGTCCAAATTCTATTCGTTCTCAAAGAAATAGGGCCGATGACACCGCTAGCCCAAAAACGTTGGCCGAGCAGAACATCCAATAAGATAAAAAACATCAAATTGGATAAACATACAACCATTGGCCCAATAAGTGATCACGTTTTATTCAAAGATCCCGGAGTGCACTTCGCCTAACTTCTCGAACTCATCTACCTACCATTTTAAATACCAAATATCCACATAAAACCATGTATAGAAAAACGTTCCTATCTGAGGATTATGACATGTAATTTATATCTATAATTTATTCTTAAATGTGTAATTAAGGTATGGGCCAAGTGAGAGCTTGGAGTAGATTGCAGAGGGTGGTCAATTTAGAACAGCACAAGTAAAAGAATTCTGTGAAATGGTTCATCATAACGCGTCTTGATATTTTAGATTTAGAAACCAGTATCTAATATGTTGCTACAATTCAGTCATCTCTCATCCTCTGTTCCTTTGATTACTAACGGTTAGACATTTTCGTTAACTCTTTCAGCCAGTTTTTTGTGTATAAGTTTATAATCAAAACAATTGCATTTTTACTTTAATTAGGGTTCATATATTATGAAAAATAAGTAAAAATAAAAATACAGCACAAGGTTTTTATGGAATAAGGTGGTTAGTTTATTAACCATGGCGGTTGGCATTATAAATAATTATGATAATAATTTTCGTGGCGTATAAATTTGTTTGAAAACTTATCATTTTGACTAAATTTTTGGTGTAATCAACCGGCTCTTCCAAACAGCAATTTTTCACCATTTTGGTTCCACCACAGCAGTTTGGGTAGATAAGTCACTAACATAAGTATTAGCCAAATTTGATCATATTTTAATATCATATTTTAACTGGAACTCCGAAGGTATATCACCGAGCACCATCATCAGATCGACTTGCTCCTAATAATTCTCTTCTTTGTCGGTTTCAAGATTGACAGATACATTCCCATCCGATGGTATACCTTCACAGAAAAAATTATATTTCAATTCAATCATTTATCCCATATTGAACTGGTTTCAATTATTTCATAGTTAAATCAAGTATTCATTTGCTCAAAAACAAAATTTCTTGATATTTTCTATTGAATTTTGAGTTTTGAATTTGATTATTTTGACAATTGAATATACAATTTTCGTTATTGGTTGAATTTCAAATACAAAAATTATTGAATAGATAATTTTCGTAATTGAAAACACATTTTTGTTATTTTTTGTGTTTCAATTACTAAAATTATCTATTCAATAATTTTTGTATTTGAAATTCAACCAATAACGAAAATAGTATATATTTAATTGTCAAAATAATCAAATTCAAAACTCAAAATTCAATAGAAAATATCAAGAAATTTTGTTTTTGAGCAAATGAATACTTGATTTAATTATGAAATAATTGAAACTAGTTCAATATGTGACAAATATTTGAATTGAAACGGTTTAAGAAATTGTTTTTTCTGTGTTAGAACAAAATATATTCAATTTAATGTCCAGTGAGTACACGCGACACACCTTACAAAGTAACATAATATTATGTAGAGAAACACATTACATATATAAAACATATTTCAGTCACAGTGGTTAGTAATCTAACCATTTTATTACTTACGTTATTTATCAAAAAGTATAGTATAAACTGTTACTTTGTTAGCACAAGCCAACCAAACAAACACAAAATAACAAAGTAACACTGAATTTGATGAACAATAAACACTCTGAACTTTTTTATTGAATGCGGGAAAACCCCTTGGAAAAACTGCGGTTTACAATATTTTCAAATTAATATATTAATCTAACCAGAGTAACCAGACGGCAAAATTTAGAAAAATGCCAATAGATGTCACTAAAGTTTGTTTAAAGGATCTAGAAAAGGTGGTTAGTAAAATGACCACTAAACCGGAAAGAGTTAAAAATGATTCGAAACTAGTCTGCCAGTATAATTTTGGGGTTTAGTTAGTAGGGTATCCATATTATTAGATTTTTTTTATTCGAATAAGAAATTTCATCTTGTTCGAATAACTCGATGACACGTTTAAAATTAATCCAATTATTCGAAGAATTCACTAAACCGAAAATTAATTAAAGCCCCAAATTTATATGTAAAGAAAAACAACAGCGATATTTAGGGACTCCACATTACCATAGTGGAGAGGGTATATTAGGTTATTGCTGATGTTTGTAACGTCTAAAAATTTTGTCTCAATTCCAATTGTCCCAATTGCTAATAATTAAATAAATCCTCAACATTGTTCTTGGATTGCCGTTCCTGTGCCGAGCTCAAAAATTTCTTCCTCTCGGATGAATAAAAAGTAGATTCGCTCATTAAAGATTTGTTTGCGTTGCCGGGCGAAAAAGTATTCTGAAGTATTTCCAAACATATCTGCAGTAAAATAAATCTTTACTGGGTTTTTGTTATACCCCAGAGTAGAAAATCTTTTCGCAAAAAGTCTTTACTAAGGGAAACTGGTTTTTATATTGTACAAGAAACACTATAAATTGGGAGTTTAGTTCGCGTCGTTGGGGGCTTATTTCATTTAGAACACTTAGGATTTTAATTCATAATGAATATTCACCAATACTTGCTATATTATTTTTTTCTGAGTTGACATTTTTATTGGTTTTATTTATTTAAAAAAAAACTAATCAAATAAATCAACATTACCTACCAATTCCAAATATAATTAACATGTGATTCATCATATTAGATGTCATTTGACGGTCTTTCAAACTTTAAAATAATATAATTTGAAATAATAAATAAATCTAATGGATTTTCATCCAAAAATATACTGTTTGTATATTTTTAAATTTAATAAAGAAAATTTTGCAAAACTCTTCTTAGAAGGCATCTATTGCAATAAAAACTCTCATTAAGCAAAAAAAAAGGAATTCTTATTTAAAAAAAACTTTGGACTGAGAAAGAGCCATGAAAAGGAATAAAGTAGAAATTATTGCGTATCATGTTGAAAATTATCTTGTTCATGCCACCACTATTTCTCTATATATTTGTTAAATTATAAATTTATTTGTTTGTATGTCTGTTCGTGTTTTTGCGATAAATATTTGCCAGCAATATTCCCAATATGAGTTGGTAATAATTTTGCGACCAGACAATATTATTTCCATCATGATGATTTTTATGCATTCGATAGCTAAATGAAAGAGTGGAAAGATACAAGTTGGTATTTAAGGGCCCATATAAAGGCCTTAAGATTGTAATTGAAGTGGGGGCGTTATTCCTCCACCCAACTAAATGCATTTCCAAACTTCAGATTGTCCAATGTGGCTCAAATTTTTAAGGTTGTGGTTTTATATTAGGTGTCACATTATTCCCATATATACTTCTTTGAATTTGAAAACAGGATTGTTATGTAAGCGGGATCAAAGTTCAGTAGAGATACATATGTTGTCAAGTAAGAGGCTTTCAATAATAAGTTTGTTTTTAATAAGGCCCTCTAGAATTACTTACTTAGTCTAAGCTATTATCTGGCCAAAGGTGAGACGGTGATGAAACTAATATTGTTAAACTCCCCAACTCAATGTTTTATTACAACCTGCACTATCATTGGTATGGTAGATTTAAGTACATATTCAGTATTTTCTTTTTTTTACAAAAATATTACTTTAACCACAGTGATATTTCACTTCACTGCTTTCAATGAGTTTAGGGTAAAAAAAATAAAAACAAAGAAAGTCTGTACATTAAGTTGAGCAAATACTTTATTATAATAAACATTTTAAACATAATAAACTTACTTACTTACTTCTCGTACAACAGGCAAGTGATGACTACTACATTGATAGTTGGCAAACTTGTCTCTAAATTAAGGACTGTGCACCGGGAGTTTAAGTTCATATTTTGTTAAAGTTTTTATCTTGAAAAACTTTGCCAATAACTTTATTTATTTCTTGTAGACTTTTTAAAGTCAACGGAAATTTCTAGTTGACCAATCCTTGTGCATATGCTGCATATGACTTTGGTCAACCCAAAGTTTTGGAAACTTTAAGGGTTAATATGTGTTTTTCTTTTCGATACTTTGTAAGGTTTTTAACATTTTTTGTTATAAAATAAAAACATATTTCTGCTCCACAGTTTATAAGTAATACAAAATTTACGATAAATAATTCTCAAAATTAAAGCCGCTGTTTTCTTTATCACATTTAGTAAAAAAATATGTACTTTACTTTGCATATCTCTAACACAATTTCAAAAATTTATGGTGGTATTTTTTTTTGTTTTTGTCGTAAACCACAAAAACATGGATGGCATTTCTTATATCCGCCAAGGATGTCTACAGGAGTTTGTTTGTGAGTTTTTCCACTTCTTGGCTCTTGACTGGAAGCATGTTACTTGCAGTCAGCGGTTGAGTGGCAATATTTTCGATTTAGTTTATTTGATATTTTCTGAAGGTGTGGAAAAATTGTTGTCTTTGTAATCAAATGCTTTAAAGGTGGGTTCGATACCATACACTAGTACATATACATATAGTACACAGTTTTTTTTCTATTATCTATGCATTAATAAAATATTTTATTTTTATATTGAAATACTAGATTTAGAGCTGTTTAAATTTATGCATTTCTGCAGTTTATTTTAAATATTTATTGAATGAGAAAGACTTAACAATATAAATTGTATCAAAAAAGATACGCGGAAAAATAATGTTCTGTATGTTGAATTGATTGGAAAAGGGCCCTTAAAATCATTTAATCTATGTAAACAAAATGTATACCCAACTAAAAATAAACAAGTAAGAGAGCTATATTCGGCTATGCCGAATCTTATATACCCTTCACCAAATTATACTTTAATATACAAATTTTAGATATCTTTAGGTAAACAAAATATATTTTTTTTTTAAATTTTGAAAGAAATTTTTTTTTTAATTTTTTAAAAATTTATTAGTGAAAAATGTATGAAAAAAAAAATATTTTTTGGTAAACAAAATTCGGTTTAAAAAATATTTTCCCGATTTTGACCCATTGTGGTTCCAAATAACTACAATGGACTTTGAAATATCTATCATTAGATATCCATATTGTCTATATTAATGACTTATTAATCCAGATACAGATCAAAAATCAGACATTTGTGGGCCGATTTTCTCGATTTTAAATAACAACTGAGCCGAGAGAATTCCCGATATATTGATGTATCAATCATGTTTATAAGTTATTTGGGGGCTACGGAAAGTTGATTTCAAAATATAGATGGACAGACGGACATAGCTATAACGATTTTGCTATCTATAACAATCCAGAATATTTATACATTGTGGTGCCTTCGGTATAAAAATAATTTGTACCAAAGATTTTAGTTCTGATGTTATTTTCAATGCAGACGAAACTGGTTTCTATTAGAAAATCTTACATGATAACACAATAGCGAAACTAGAGCTCTAGGAAAAAAGTTATTAAAAGATAGATTAAAAATTTTACTTTGCGCTAATGCATCTGGAACAAAGAATATTAAAACTCAGCTCATTTCGTAACAAAGTGTTGCTTATAAAATATATTCCTTCAAATAAAGCGTGAGTATGTTTAATGGTAAACTATTTTTTAGAACCGATATCCGTCCCAATAAAGGCTTTATTAATCCTTTATAATGCAATAAAACTTATTTAATAAATAAAAGTTGATAAATATAACGAATCATCCGTAATGTCTGGTATTGCGGATTATTCGAAGAATTTCATTTTATAAAAAAACCTCTTTCGATTATATATGTACTATAAAAAAACAGAAAGAAAAAAATTTGAATTGGTCTTGCGACAGAAAAATGTTTTCTTTTTCCCCAAACAGGCCGTATTTTCAGGTATTATTATCACCACCAAAAATATTGGCGGTAGGTGTATTGATTTTGTCATTCCATTTATTCGTCGTAGACCCACAAAAGTATATATTCTGGGTTCTTATAAAATTATAATAAGATCTAGATATGTCCGTCATTCTGTCTGTTAAAGACACTTAGTTGAAAAGAAAACTTTAAATTCGTTATTTTTTTTTACCAAAAACTAGAAAAGTTCTATTAAATGTCTAATTATTCAAAAATATAAAATATTCGAAACCGGTCAATTTTTGAAGCAGTAAAGAGTCTACTATTAAGTCTCCCTTTATTGACACCTTCCAGAAAATTACTACTAAGTCTTTCTTTCTCTTATTCTTACTTCGATAAGTTCATTAATTTAAAATGTTAAAAACTACCAACATCCCATTTTCCCCTTGAATACAGTCTTAAACTTAAAAATGCTCTATTTTGGTAATTCACCTTTGAGTATCTCTTGTTTTGAATTGAATTTATGTTGGCTAATTAATTATTTCTTTTTAAACTTTTTCTTTATTGAATCATTCTTTTGAGAAATTTGGTGCCGTGAAATAAGTAGCTCCCAAATGAAATAACTCCCTATGAAATAATTCTCAAACTTGAAAAATTAAATAACTACCAAAGGCTAAATGAAATTACTCCCAATAATAGGCGGTTTCATAATTTTAAAAATATTACTCCCAAAAAAGCGAAATAACTCCCAATGAAATAAATCCCAATAGAAATTAAATAATTTCCAATCCGAAGCAATTTATTTATGTGATCTAAAAAAAGGAACTTCTAAAGTGAAATTATTCTTCGCTTACCAAACAAGCGCAAAGGTCTCCTATCATGTCATAATATCCTAATTTTTACGATTCGGCGGCTCGGCTTAACCGACTCTTAGGCGTTCGACGCAGGTCTCTGCTGGTTTGTTACGATAACACAATAAACATAGCATAAAAAGTAGTATTATTTTAGAAAATTTTTTGCTTGAAAAGCAATAACAACATTTTTAAACCATAGTGAAATATTAGGACGTTATGACAATATGACATGACCTTCTGAATTGACCAAATTAGTATTAAAATCTTAACCTAAACTAAAACTAAAGTTGTTATTGTCGCTGCAATGTCCAACATGAGTGCTCGTTATTGATTATGGCCAGATCCAGTATTTCCAATCACCTCACTCGTCTATGACCCTCAAATGAATAGTTTTGAAATGTAGTTTAAACTGGAGAGTTTGATCTCCTCGCGTTTTATATGGAGAGATCCCTATGGATATTACTATTGCGAATGTACCAGTGCTGACTGCTTTCTTTACAATTTTTCAACGTTACATGAGGATGCTGTTCCCCATAGCTGTTCCCGTATCGGTTTTATAATTGTTTTGTACATAAAAAAGCACTTTTTATTCCAAGTCTAGACCAGACCGTGGGCCAATTAGCCAGAACAATTGAACTGACATTAATTTTATTTGTGTAACCTTGGCTTCAATATGGTGGGTCCATGTTGAACGGCGATCAAGATGGATACCGAGATATCTCACATGGCTCTGTTCTGGATTTTTGATATTATTTATCTGAATGGAAGGGCAACTTTCTCGTCTTAGAGTAAATGTCACGTGAATACATTTTATTGCATTAACCTTAATTTCCATTTGTAGAAAAAAATCAGTATCGCGTTTTTTCAATTTTGGTATTTATTTGACCCACTTAGAGAAACAAAAATTTAAAACTAATACAAGTTTACACAATTTGCATTTATATTTCGAAATTTTCTAATTGAATTTCAGAATATTCCAGTTATATTTCAAAAACTTTAATTTGTATTTAAGAAAATTCCAAATGTATTTCAGAAGTGTCAATTTACCACATATCATCAATCTCTCGTTGAAGTAATAGGTCCCTTCTATATAAAATTGTATAACTATACCATTTCTACTTGTTCAAAATAAATAGATAACATTTTTAACAAAATTTTAATATATGACACAAATCAAATAACACAATTGGTACAAATTTCCCGCAGGTACGACTCAATTTTTGGCGAATTTCAGCATACATAATTAAAACTGATTATTGTTTGCAAAATTTTATTGACATTCTAAATTTTTACTCAAAAATATTTAAATAAATATGTAATACCCTATCAAACTCGAATATTTTTCGATTCACTTTATTTTGGCACATTAATGTCTGGTGTTCTCACCTTGTTAAAAATTCAAATACTTAAAGAAAGGAATTTTATGGGTTGTTTGTTAACAAATACTCTTACAAACACACAGTCGTTTGTAATAAAGTCTGGCAAAATTTATAGATTCTCAACAGTTTATGTTAAACAACTTATTTATTTTTGTTTTTTTTTTTGCTCTAAAAGCCACTTGGCTTTAAACACAGATAACTGGCGAAACGAGGGAATAAATAAGTTGTTAATGTTTGGATGGTTGGTTAGTTGGTGTCTTTAACAGTTTTTTTTATTGGCAGTTTTAAACATAAAAATTTATAAGATTTATTGAGTACGATTTAAACGGTTACATTTACACACCTAAATAAATATTTAAATTTCTTACAATATCGAAAAGATTTAATAAATTTATTTTGTTTTTCTCTTTTTAGGTGATAATGCAATAAGTAAGTAAAATTGTGATTCTGTATTTAAATATTTTTTAACAAATTGGCTAAAACAAACTTTAAAAGAAATATTGCATTCAATTTGTGATTTATATTTTTTACTTCTTATAAAAATAATTCAGTTTTCATTTATTTTCTTAAATTTATTAAAAAATACAAAACTTTATTTACCCTTAAAAAAACAATTTAAAATATAAACCCGCTGGTATTTTGCATTTTGTTTGTGGGTTTGGCATTTGTATGATTTCAAGAAACAAATCTCATTTATTTTCTTTTAGCAACTTAAAATTGTTTATGGTCAAAAATAAAAATGTTTTTTTTTTCTTATTTTTTCTTTCATTGGCGGGAAATTGCAATCAGTTTTTTTCTTCGTCTGAGGTTTGGTCTTGCTCCAAAGAGTTTTTGTTGCTGGCATTTTTGTGGGTTGTCTAACAATAATATTTAAGAAGCAGCCGAAGAAAACAAATTTATGTTTAAAATAGAAATAATGAGATGAGAAAATTATTTTTATTTTTATTTTTGGAAAAAAATTAAAACTAATATTGTAGTGTGAGAACTTTGTAGAAATTTCAATGCCATATTTTAGACAAGTTTCTTTTTAATTTTTATCTTATGGTTGCTGTTGCTGTTACTGTTTTTTTTGTGAAATTCATTTAAAGTTTTTCATAAATTGTTAGTTAACCCATTGTTTATTTATACGAACGAATATTATTGGTAATGCGTCTGTAGTTAAAATAATTTGTATTTGTTTGGAACTTTAACTCAGCTAGAGTGTATGGAAGGTCCAGTCATCACCGAATATGATTTTAAGATTATTGCAAGGTTGGCTACCGATTACAAATTGTCGAAAGGTAACGGGTGCGCAAATTTGGATTATTTCGGTAACAGCGGCTTAGCGGTAACGCTTGTTTAGTTGAAAGAGTATTTGAAGGGTAACGGTAGCCAACATTGATTTTTACCAATAAATAGTGTCAAGTATTAACAGGATCCTCTGACTCTATATTAACTATCTTGGGAAGATTTTTAGATTGTCTATAAAACTATGTTTAACTATCAGATATTTTTATACCCTACACCACCTAACCACCACAGTGGGGAGGGTATATTGGGCTACTAATGATGTTTGTAACGTGCAGAAATATTGTCATAACACCCACCTTAAAGTATGTATACCAATCTGCTCAGGATCACTTTTTGAGTCGATTAAGCGATGTCCGTCCGTCTGTCCCCATGTAAACCTTATAATCAAACTACAGTTCGCAATTTTAAAGATAATTCTACAAAATTTGGTACAAGCTCTTCTATTGGACCAAGAATAAATTTTATTGAATTTGGTTAGAATCCGTCCATTATTTCTCCTAGCCCCCATACGATTGACCTATCTGAAAATAGTTAAGCTCTCATAAATTCCTTACACGCAGAGAAAAAATATAATTGAGCATGGTTACTGTAATCATTTATCACAGTAACCATTTACATGATTGTGGTAACCATAATATGGTTAACTTACGATTAACATGATTGTCTCAACCATATATATGGTTACAGTAAACATATATATGTTTGTGGCAACCATATTTATGGCCTTTATAATTCCCCCTTATATATCTAGAAAAAACACTAATGCATACTCGAGTAGTTTTGTTCAATGTATTCACGAGGTCGAGTTGATATACAGTAAGTCAGATCAAATCGATCGAAAAGAGAGGATTCATATGTTTTATAATCTCCATGATTTTCAAGAGGAATGGGCTAATGGGCCTGAATTCTTTCGGCCTTCTCTACCTAGGAATGAAGATAATTTTGCATTAAGGCGCTTATATCCATAACAAAGAAGTTCATTTTAATAAATACGATCGTCTGCTTGATGTTTTACCTCGTTCCATTGGATGATCAATTTGGATATTAGTATTAAATATGATATAACGTTTCCAGGTATATATTGATCTTCTGATTGCTCTGTGGATTGATTCTGTGAAAATTGGTTTATTGTTTCCAACTGCCCTGTAAACTGTCCCCAATTTTCTTCAAAAAACCATATTCAGCAACAATATTTTCGAATTAGGGACGATACCAATCCACATGAGATCCAAGAATTTGGTGTGTATTTTGGGTTGTGGATCGGTCCATATTTCTTTGCGAATGACGTTAGCATAGATCGAAGTTTACCAACTTATTTTGGCATGAACTGGATTATATTGGCACCAACGGCATGTGGTTTCGACAGGAAGGCGATACGTGCAACCCAGCTCATGCCACATTAGACATTCTGCATGAGCGATTTGAGGGTTTAGTTATCTCACGAAGAGGTGATGTGAACTGGACACCGAGATCGTGCGATTTGACGCCGTTAAACTTTATATTGTGGGGTTTTCATAAGTCGCCGGTCAAATCGAATAAGCCACAAACCACAGCGGTCAAATTCAGCATTATTTTTGTGCCAGAGTCATGGAAAATTAGATATTTCGGAAGCGATGTTATCGATAGGCATTTCAAACGAATAAAAAATGTCCATGAAATCTCACACACACACTTTATTTTATTTAAATTTAAAGATAGGAAGTGCTTAATGAAACACCCTTTATTATTCAAGTCTGGAGATTTTTTTGCTTTCAAGCGATTTTATTGTTAATATTGGACTAACATTGGTAGTTTAATTATTAAAAACAGCTTTTTGTGTTCGTTAGTTTCATAATACAGAGTTCAGAATTTTTACATTTTTTCAAAATCCATCTCAAACAATTTTATAAATTGATAAATGAGATTATAGAGAATTTTCACTTTCAAGTTTAGCTGTTACAGCTCTTCATGGGTTAAGTAAATGTTTTTTACTTATAATTTAATACCATTTTGTATGAATAAAAATTATATCTCGTTTTAACCACCTTAAAATTCATTTCCTTTTGTATTGCTCTTTTTTCACAAATCTACTCTGTGGTTTATTTATTGTTGTTTTTGAGGTTGAACATGGGTAAAATTGGTTTGGTTTGGTTTTAGTTCTGGCTATAAATGCTTCGTGAAGGAGAATTGGGTTTGAGCAGACACAACAGTGAGACCGAATTGTATGACGCTATCAAACATTCGTCTAAAGTTGTTTATTTTTTTTTTCGTGCGATTAAGATAAAAAAAAAAACAAATTTTTACCTGAATTAAATTAAGTAACAAAACACGAAACTTTTATTTTGATTGAACAAACACTTTGTGTGCTTTTAGGAATTGGTGGCTTGATAGAATGAATGGCTCCCATGTTTTATTGTGTGTCTTTTTGTTTGGTATTATTTAGTATGTAGATATTTTAAGTTGTTGTTTTTCTTTATTTTGGTTGTGGTATTTTTAATGCCACAAAAAAAAAACAAAATGACGTGTTTCAAAAAATTAAAGAAGAAAAAAAGTACATACAAACAAAATGTAAACAAACGCTATACAAACTACGGAAACACGCTACTGTTTTTTTATTTCAATATTTTTTGTTTATTTTATTTGTTGTTGTTGTTGGCTGCTAATACACAATTATACACACATCCATATTATAGTTAATGGTGGTTGTTTGGTTGGCCAACTTTGATGGCCAACTCAAACCTGATTCTTTCTTGTCTTTGTACAAAAATGGTCATTGTGTGATTGAAAAGTGCCATGATTAAAAAAGGAAATAATTATTTCTATTGAATGATCGAATTATGATGAACATCATGAAGAAGTTATTATATGTAGGTAGGTAGTCTGTCTACTCATCTTCAAACGTCTGTTTTTAATTCAGGTACACGAGTGTCTTTTTTTTAAGTCATGTGTGCAACACATCTTCCAAAAACTCATCTTTCTTTCATATGCATAAGTAGGGCAATTTATAATTTACTAAGGCTGCATTCTACAGCTCAGGTTTAAATGTACATATGTAGATATTGCATAAACGGATACAAATTCTATTATTACAATATTACAATACAATAATAACCTAATTTTTAGCATCCACCTACAATTAATAAACATATTCTTCATTTCAAACTAACCAAATCAAATTAAGAAAAAGTTAATTTACATAACCTAAAAATTCCCTGAAAATTGGGCCATTTTTATACCGCATACTACCAAGTCGGGTATATTGGGAAACGTCACAATATGTTCCAAACACCCACCTTATGGATCATAACAGTTAAATGATTTTATGTTTTAAGTTACTTTACAATTATACCACCTGCATGTAGAGTGACTACAACGATAGTTTGCATGTTTTAAAAATTTTACTCGTGTATCTTTCTTCATATTTATTTCATAAAATGTATGCATGTCTACTTTAACGAATACAATGTTGTTTTTTGTCAATAATGGCTGATGTATGAATAAACCAAAAAAATGTCTATATAATTTTAAGGTATTCTTTTCGTATTCAGCTGCTTTTTTCTCCTGTTTTTTTTTGTATGAAAAAAACATATATAAGTACATGTGTAGGTACATGAAAGTGGCCATAATGCCGCTTATGTTTTGTTGACGGCTTCAATTATTTCCTTTACTTTTGCTGCAAGCACGCACACAAACTCAATTATACACTAAAGTGCTTAAATACAGAAATGTTTAAAGGTAGAATTCAAAAGTGACATGGCGTATAACAATAAATATGTTATTATATATAGAACATATCCTGTACTTTATATAAAATACACATACATATTTTATATACATATTTATATACAACCTGTACATAATGTATCCATTCATATCCTTTACGTGTGTTATTTATGTATTTATATCATTTGTTTGTAGTCAGTCAGTATTGTTTGTTGGTAAAACATTTTTATTTCTATATTTTTTCTTATTTTTCTTCCTTTCTGTTGACACCCATTTAATGGTAACATTTTACATTCTCTGTTTTATGTTTTTTTACCTTTTATTGTTGTTTCTACCTTTTTTGTCATAGAAGAATATAAATATGTAAATACATGAATTAGTTTTCAGGACATGACCTTAGTTGAACTCAGTTTGGGAGGAATAATTGTTGTTTTTATATTTTTGTGGTAAATGTTTGTAATAAACCAAGTGAAATAAATGCTTAAGAAATGCTAAAGGAAATGAAATATGTATAAGTATATGCAAATTTCTTATTGTTTATTGATTAGTTTATTTTTGTTAAAAAGGAATAAAACTTAAATGATTAATTCTTTTCAACTTAGCACAGGTCGATGTATTATTTATATCTAATTTTCATAATATCGATTGTTGTGTGTCTTAACAATTTATTATAATTATGTTGAGAAAATATATAAAATTTTTTAACAAATGCTGATACATTTTTGGGTGCACATCACCAGGATGTAATATTACAATACTTAGAACAAAACTATTCAGATTCAAATGAATCAATGACATTTTGAGAACTATCAATGCAAGGTATATTTAACCAGGTGGCAGCGTAACGCCAGCTGACTATTTTTTGCTCTACTCGTGTTTTGCCTTGTGAAATGTCAAAAGCTTATTTACAAAAATTTTTAAATTTGTTATAACATTAAAAAGATTATTTTATATTTAAAAAAGTGAGTATTTGTCACCACTTTATGTCTATAAAATATTTAAAAGTGTAAAAAAAACTATTTCATTTATAAAAGTGCGTTTTTGTGAACTTTTTTTTTGAATCTTTACACGGTTTTGCACAAACAAACATGATTATTGTTCTTGTATTGTTGTAATTGTTGTAGTTACGCTGCCACCTTGTTAGTACATCTTGTATCAATGACCCAATTACTTCTAGAACCCCTATTGCACAATATTGTGATTCTACATGCAGAGTATGATGGTTGTGGTAAACATAATATAAGAGTAGCATAGTATTATACGAATAATTACACTCTGCTACAAAATGAAAATTTTTTCAGAACTTGAAAAGCCACCTAATGGATTTTGTAGGCCTAGGTGAGGACATTCCAAAACAATTTTCAAAGATTTTGAAACACCCTCAAAATTTTGAGTTATTTTGAGGTCGTAGTACTTTAGTACCTCTAACTCACACATTTTTAGACCGATTTAAAAATTTTAAACAATTATGGATAGACAAAGAATTAAGCTTTCATAAAATGTATGTATGTATGTATAAAATATATATTCCTAGAAATTGTGTAAGTTTTTATAAATAGTTTCGCTTTCTTTTTTATTTGTTTCTTAATTTTTCAAATTCAACAATAATTATTTTAATTTTTTTATACGAGAACGTATTTTTCTTTGTAAAGTTTTTTAAAGACAATTTTATATAGACAAAAATGAGACATTACTTATTAAAAGCGGTTTATACTTGCAAAAGTTATTAAACTTTTTCGAAAAAATTTCCACAAAATTTGCCTTGTAAATTAAAAATTGTACAAACATTTTTTTTGTATAGTTTTTTTTTTTTTTTTTATTCATATGGACTGGGGGAGAAAATACTAAAAAAGATTTTAATGAAAACTTGAATAAATTTTACAACTTTCATCCGATTTGAATAATTAAAACGATGGTTTGTTAAGAACTAAATTTCCTTAATACATTGGTATAAATTTTGATAAGCTTTCATATCAAAATATGCAATGAAAAGCGACTAAAATCAAAAAAGTTGATAAATTTGGTTTTTTTTTTTAAATATTCTTAACAAAAACAATGTATCAAAAAATGAACGTGATTTTAAAGCGCATTCAGTTTTCTTTCCAACCCCGTTTAAAGTCGGACAGAGACTGAATGAGTTACAGATCGATAAGTTGACGAACATCAGTGAAAACGGTTAATTCAGAATAACTTCTGAATTTGAGGGTGTTTCTGAAAATTTTTGACACAATTTCTAATGTACTCGGCAAGACCTATATCCCAGGCTAGGTCGTTTTCCAAGTTTTTTCCATTGTGGTTCAAAAATAGTCCTAATATTATATCAAAATATTTTCTTATTAATCAGAACATCATCATACATGTTTTGAAGTAATCATATTTTTGAACCCAGTGTAATCGTATTAAGATTCAAATGAAATCAAAATATGATCCAAGATATTCATATTATGGTTCAAATTAATCAAATACCGCGTTGCTGGTCCTTGGAAAACATCTGTTTTATATTGCATATCGATTTCAATATACAGTGTCAGACAAAACTAAAGCAAGGTCTCCACCGACCAGACTTCGCACCCGGAACACTTATTATCTGTAGAGAGATGACGGCGGATGAGTTGGTTATATGACAAAGTTGTAGCAGATATCTTAAGGTCAGGGGATATACAATGTTTCTTGTTTTTTTATTTAGGGTAAAAATATATAATTTATTTGGTGTGCCAACTCGGGAGCAAGTCACATGCAATTGGCCGTGTGAAAAACATGAATTTTTCAAATACATTTGCCAGCAGTAGTCAACGTTATAGCAAAGTCAAGATGTAGTGGGAACTGGTAAGCCGTTGGAAATCATCGGTATGCGTGGAATCAGTAGGTCTTTGAATCTGCCACCGATGATTGTTGCCTCAATTAAATTTGGTGAACGTTTTCTGATGGTCAATCTTGTGAATTGAACAATTCAGTAGGATAACTGACGGCTAGTTCATCGTTCATTACTGTGTCAATCGATTTGTATTTCATTGTTTCGCCAGGCAGTTTCAATTGAATTTGCTGATTGAGCTTGTTGGTGCCAAAATTGCACGTTTACACAGCCAATTCGAATTTTTTTAGTTGGGAATACCTTGTCGACAACGGCTTGAATATTCATTTGTATTTGGCAGAAGTTCGGCAAACGAAATCCCATTTGTGGTAGGATCAATTGGAATTTTTCCATTTCCTATGTCCAACAATTGTTTTGAGAATGTTTCGGCAGCTTTCGGCTTCTGTAGCTACATTTCCAGTGAAAGAAATTTCGCATCATCATTGCGAAGCAGGAGCAATGATCCAATTCTGTGGTACATTTGGCATTGAACTTTAAAGGTGGGCATGAAGCCGATGTTGTTTACGATATTAGTTGCCCCGAAGGACGTAATTTGAAAACATGAGTTGTACTTTCGGATATTTTAAAGGAAGTGCTTGGGAATCGCAGTGACGGAAATGTAACATAGAAGCGGCTTAGGCTGCAGCGACCTTCAAAACGCTGCAATGTAAGCAGAGTTTGTTTATTGCGCCAATCAGTACGTCCTTGTGATTCCTGCACTCATCATCCTTATTGTAATGGATTGCCGCCAACTTTAAATCGATTCTTTCTCTTGATCGAGCCATTTGGGAACGATTGGCTTGTATTCTTTTAATATACTGTTGAGGTGTCTCTGCAGCTTTCGATGAAGATGCACTGCGACGCATTTGCTGAAGCCGTGATTAGCATTTTCTTTCCGTTTCTGCGGCTCAAGACGTGATTCGCGTTTCGCAGCTGTTTAAGCTGATCTTCTTACCCTGATTTTCCATGATTTCGTTGTGTTTTTATCAATGCCTGTTTTTTTGTGGCATTTTTGTAAATTTTAACTTAAAATAATTTGTAAACCAATTTTAATCTTGCAAAATTTCCAAAACACTTGTTATTTACTAATTTGATTTAGCTTTTTAACTAATCAACACAAAACAAATCATATGCAGTTAGTGACAAAATGAAAACAAATTTTATTTGAATAAAACCGTTATTTTTTATGAATTCACCTTGCGGAATGCGGAATTCACTTTTTAATCGATTTAACATGAAATTTTCTTATTCGTGTACCCAATATACAAGAGCAAACAAAATTGTTTATCATCGATTGAATTTTTTGGAAACATTTTTTTTTGGAAATTTTGTTTTGACAATAATCACTGACTTTACAAGCCTGTATATAGAAAACTGTCTATAAGATTTGAAGAAAAGGTAGATCAACAATTACACATACATATATCCTTTTTTGACAATTTTTTTTTGTTTTGATGGCATTAGCGGTTTAATGTAAAAATTTGATTTATTCACGCCCCTTCGCCCACTGACCGAAATATCTGACTTCACAGTGTTACCCGCTAGGTTATTCTGAAGATTTCATCAAAATCGGTCCAGTCGTTTTTGAGATCATTCGGAACATATTATTTTTATTCTGATTTTAAATAATTATTGTAGGGTATGTCATATTCGTTATACTAAATATATGTATGTATAAGTATAATTGTCATATTTATTAATAACTTCAACAGTGAAACAATTGCAAAACTGTAACCATTTAAAATGCAATTAATCACATTCAGCACCGAGTGTTATTGTTGTCTGCAATTGTTGCTAAATGTAGAATTTCAATTTCGTCAGCAACTGATGGCAGCAGCAAAAACAAAAACTCAGACCTAATTTTACAAAAAATTTTTTTCCAACTACCTACTTATCTTCCTACACATGTAGCTTCAACGTTTAAGTTGGAAAGAAAATTAAAAAAAAACTGTCACCACGGAGTTTGTCTGCAATGTTTTTTTTCGTATCCTTGTTTATTTTAATTTGTATCCTTTTAATTGCAAACAAATGAAGATTCCAGTTGAGCTAATTTAACTGAAATTAAAAAACATACACACAAACACACCAGCGCTAAAACAAAAATCCACTTATGCAACCAATTTAGAATAAACAATTAGTGGAGTTTTTGTCGTTGTATTTTTATTCTCAACGTTGAAAATTTTAAATCTCGTAATGCGGTTTGAAAGACTACAAAACATGCAGTTTAATCACTTTCGACATGGCGATTAAAGTCTTAAAATACATGAATTTATAAATTTATAAAATTCAAATACTTAATAAGATTCGAGACACACACAAACACAAACACATATCCTTCTTTACACATACATACATACATACATATGTAACACAATTGAAAGCTTTTTAACGGTGTGTTAAATACAATTTCAAAATATGTTGCATACTCACCCCTCTTTTAAGTTCTTTATTTTTGTTGCCAAAACAGGAAAAGGAAGAAGGCGTTCCATGTTATGTTGTAAGTGTGCGAGCTAGACTTTTGTTACAAGATAAAACGCACACACAACCACACAGGTCTGTTGCCACCACCCACAGGATGCACGCAGGATGTTCAAAGTTTGTTGTGCCACTTTTTTTTCTTTGTTTTTTTCTACTCACATATACTTTTTATTCATTTTATTTTTAACTTCTTCTGTTTTTTGTGTTGAGAAATAAATTAAAAAATTTTTTTGGTGGCAAAACAAAAAATATAATTTTTATAACACGATATCTTATGTTTCGCCGGGGGTAATAGAAGATGTCAAAGTGTGTGTCTTCGGCATTATTCGTAAATTTTTAGAAAAATTTATAATCGAGATTTGTTAACAGTATTATTTAAATTTTATGACTCTTATTTAAAACGACGAATCATTTCCTGGTATTATACTACAGAAGTAAATAAAGACAAGTAAAAGCGCTATATATTTGACTGTTTCGAGTCTTTTATACCCTTCACCATATATGGGGAATTTCATGTAAAGTTAACCAAGTTTTGAAATCGATGTCTTCCGATCGAGATAAGATTTTGCAAAAAATTTCAAAAATTGTATGAGTTACAAAATATTTATTTTGATTGATATCTCACTCGCATCCCACTAAGCGACCAAAAACCTCTTAAAGGAATGGACCTCAGTTTTCTTTTGAGTACAAAAAAATTTAAAAAAGGCCCATTTTGAAAAAGAAAGTCAACAAAGTTTTTGATTTTGCCAAAAATAGTCAAAAATTGTATGTTTTGAGTTTCAAAACATTTATTTTGATATATATCCAACTCGCATCCAACTAAAAGACCAAATAGGTCTTCATGGAAAATATCTAAGTTTTTTTTTGAGAAAAAAGGGCCCAAAAAAGTAAAAAAAGGTTTTGATTTAAAAAAAAAAATTTCAACACTTTTTTAGTTTTTTTTTAAATTTTTTTTCGAAAGATTGAAGAAATAGCTACATATCTAAAATATTTGGGACACATTTTGCTAACAATAATAGGCAATAAGTTACATGGATGAGAACAATTTTGACCCCTTCCCCAGAGAGTTCTCGACCTATCTTGTTGAAAAATTGTGTCTGAATTACTATCAAATAGAACTAACCTTTCATCCCGAGCGGAAGACATCGATTTCAAAAGTTGGATCACTTGACATGAAATCCCCCATATATGTTTGCTGGAGAAATACACACAGATTTTTTAAGGTTACTTAAATATCATATATACCATTCGAAAGATCGCAGTTTATATTCAACCCGGTTCTTTAAACGTAACTCAAGATTTTGGAGGTGTTTGGCAAATCCAAAAAAAGTGTCAGAAAATTTTTAGAAAAGTATCTAAGATTTTTTTTAATTTTTCATGAAAATGTTGATTTATAAAAGCTCACCGATGCAAAATATATGCGAAAATATGGAAAATGAAATGAAAAAATATTTGAAATTTATTAGTCAGTAATTTTAGTCCCATTTGTTGTATTTATACCCTATACCGCCATAGTGGGAAAGGTATATTGTGTTAGTGCAGAAGTTTGTATCGTGCAAAAATCATCATCATCATCACTTTTTGACTCGATGAATAGATGTCGGTATATTAGGGCGGGTCAATTTATTCGGGCGTGAAAAAACGTAACAGGCGTATGTCAAAATCGGAATCTACATAGCATTCTAAGAAAATTACCAAAAGAAAGTATGGGTCTGAAATCAAAACCTAGCTCCCGCTGAGAGACTTCAAAATACACGTTTAAGAAATTTCACTGTCCAACAAATTGAGACTTTTTTATTGGAACAGAATAGCGACCCTATAATTCTGAAAGGGCATATTGAGTAGATAATTTTTGTACAATGAACTTATAGTCCAGCTGGTCTGAATTTTTTTTACAGTGGGCCAAAGTTTAATTTTTTGATCGAAGGGTGAATTATACTAACTGAAAAAATTGTTGTAAGTTAATGTCTTAGAGAATTCTTATTGTCCGACTTATATTGTGGAATTTTATGGGGATCATTTTTGTGGAAGATCTTAACCCTCTATCTCCAATCTTTAGGGGTCAACTTGACCCTTTTTCGAGAAAGTAAAAAAAATGCTTTAAAAAAGGACGTTAAGGATTAAAATATTCTACGAAAATGTTTGCCGGAAAATTTCAGTGGGGACACCAAAGATATCAAAGTTATAAATAAAGCACTTTACGCTTAATTAGAAAATTTACACGCCACATTGGGTCTCACATTTTTAAAAAAAAAACTCGCACTACCAAATTTTTAATTAGTCACAGCTCCCATATATGGCCCACTTCCGAAAATCACTTTAACGAGTATGGATTTCTTAAAAATATTGGTATTCAAATAAAATTCAACACAAATAAGTTTCATATATACAGAAGACATGCCAAATAATTAGTCATAGCTCCCATATAAAAACAAGTAAGAAAGTATGGTCGCTCAAGCCCGACCATATAATACCCTACACTAAGTAAAAGAGCAAAAACATTTTTCTTTTAAAATTTCAATAATTTATATTTTTGAGTGATTTTCGGAAGAGGGCCTTATATGGGGGCTATGACCAATTATGGACCGATCACCATGATATTAGGACGTGTGATTTATGTCTATATGAAAGTTTACTATGTTGAATTTTGTGAGTATGCAGGTTAAAGCGGGTCTATATGGGAGCTATGACTAATTATGGACCGATCGTAACAAAAATTTGTGACATGAATTTTGTATATATAAAACTTATTTTAGGGCAATTTGTGGAGATACATTTATAAATTAAACATTTATGACCGATTACATGGACAGCCAGCCAGCCAACCAGACGGACGGACATCGTTTAATATTTTTGGGCCCTACACCACTATTGTGGTGTAGGGTATAAAAACTGTTTATAATCTTCTTCTTGGTGTAGGTTATCATATGGTCGGGCTTGACCGACTATACTTTCATACTTGTTTTTTCTGCTACAGAATAAATTAACTGAACCAGTCTTGACAACTCAACTATATTTTCTGTATAACTGCATCTTCTATGGGACATTTTTGGTAAACAGTATTTTATTTATAATTTTTCAACATTTGCTACGGACATTATTTGGCATAACAGTATTTTCTATATAAACTTTTTTTGTATAATAGAATTAAAGACATTTTAGTATTATGTAGAACATTATTTTCTATAAGAAAAATTCTGTATTACAGTAAGTTCTATAGCAATTTTTTGATATAACAATATTTTCTATATAAAATTTTATGTATAACAGTATGTATTATCTATAGAAAATTTTTTTTATATTAACAAAATTATTTATAGCAGTATTTTCTATAGAATATTCTGTGTATAAGAGTATTTTCAATAAAAAATTTTGCGTATACCGTATTTTTATTATGAAAATAATTCACATTTTAAATTTTTGATACCCAACACAAATTTAATTGTCCATCCATGAACTAAGCCAATTCATTCAAGTATTCAAATTTATTAAATTTTTCCAATATAATTCAACAGCAACATGTTTAAAATTTAATAAAAAAACAAGTTGCTAAATGCGTATTTAATGAGAAGATTTGCATAAAATAAAACTTTTGTTACTTTGTTCAGTGAAAATAAGAAAAGACTTTCAGTTTAATGGTAAAATGATAAAAAGGAAATTTTAAAAATATTTAAAGATAGCATTTAAACGAAAACGGAAGTAAATTTATAAATCAACAGAGATTTAGTGGAAAATAAGTAAGTGTGTGTGGTTATAATCAATACCTATACAAAGAGAATTTCTTAAAGTAAAACAAAATTAGATATGTATAAAATTTCCTCCAACTACCCTTGTTAACTTGGCTAGTGGTCTTTCACTGCGAAACACATGTAAAATCCTCAATTTAGGATTAATTTGTAATTTTGTTTTTTTTTGTTTGTCTATTTGACTAATGTTTGACTAATGTTCAATGTCCGTTACCCCGCAATGTAATGTAACGTAAATGTGTTCATGTGTTGTTGCATTTTAGCCACAAATGTTTGTTTGCACTGACACTGTTTTTACTACTACTGGATGGATGGACTGACTAAACGCTAAACACATCATTACACTGTCGTTTGTTTGGATTTGTACTCTTATCGATTGTGTCTACTTAATTCACCTTGATGAAACGGCAAACGTTTCCTTTCCCATCGTCTTGACGGTAATTTTTTTGTTCTTCTCGTCGTCTTCTGTCTGTCTGAGGAATTGCCCTCCTTCTCTTTTTGTGAGTTTTGTTTAGCTTAAAGAAATATTTATACAAAACAAAAAAACTACAGACCCTTAACTTTAACAAACAGTTTCGTACTCATTGGTCCGACTGTCTGTCTGTTTGTGTTCAAGCCCACATGTTTGCATCATTAATCATGACGTTTCAAAACTGACACATTCGGTCGATCAGCAGCGCATCACTGAAACTTGTTACAACAGAAATTAAAAAAAATATATACTGAAATTGTTGTATTAAATGCTTAAATGTTTAGTTTTTCTTTATTTTGCTTTTGAGGTACTTTGGACGAATTTAATACCTTTTGGAGTTTATAATTTTTATATTGGCTTGTTAAGAAATATTGACATTTATATACATGTATGTATGTATATTTGACAATGTAAATGTTATTTATATTCAATCATAAATAAATAGTTTTTAAATTTTCATTTCATTAATTTTAATATTTATGTCAAATTTACTGAAAAATGTTGACAATGTTCCGTTGATGGACAATTTATAAATCTTTGTATTACATATTGTACGTAGAACAAAGATAACAAGTCACATAACTAATAAATATATCATTCATATCTACATACATATGTATGTCTATTATATATATTTAAAAGCTTGACGATTTTATATCTACAAATTAAAAAAAAAATAATATTTAAATTAACTAAACTTTCCATAATATTATAAACATTGTTCATTCCAATGAAATTAGGGTAAAAATTTCAAATCATATTCTTTATTTTACCATAAACGGGTTCAAATGGGAAAAACATGTTTTATTCAAAATTATTAAGCCAACTAGCTGACACGACAGACATTGTCCTGTCCAAAAAAATGTTGTGTTCGATACTTTTAGAAATATTTTTTCGATTACTTTGCTGTGATATCATAATTTCGTTCATTGCAATACTCCATGATACACGACATTTTTTGTTTTGTTCTCTGGCGCGTAAACATATAATGCTGATGGTGTTCCGACACGTTAACAGGCGACATACAATTGATCATGCGAGAAGCATAGATTTTTCATTATGCGTGCGTATCGTTTCCAAAATCAATGCGATCAAAAAAATGTTCCCAGTTCCACCGAGAGCGTCCAACAAAAAAATACCTCCAGTTCCATTCCATAAAGTGAGAACTGACAAAATAAGAAGTTGAAGTTTTTATCTCTCCAACCATTTTATACACAGAAAAAAACAACTGATTCAATTCAAAAAATCATTGAATCAAATACAAAATTGTCTAAATTCGAACCTACAACGAAAATTGTATTTTCAGCGAACAAATTCGTAAAAAATTATTTGAAAAGAAAAAGCTTTTTTTCTCAATTAAATAATTATGTTATTAGCCAAAAAAGTTAATCAAAATTCATTTCCAATTTCATATAAATTTTTTAAACAAACATAACTTTTATTAAATTACTAGATGACCCGCCCTGCTTCGCCAGGTAGCATTTATTAATGATCAGGGAAACCGGAAATATGCTCTAAAAAAAGTGTTTTAAGCGCTTTAAATATGCAGTAAAAACTTTAAAATATGCTCTTAAAATTTAAAAAATATGCTCTTAAAAAAACAAACTTTTACATATTTTTAAACAAAAAATATACTTTTATTTAAAAAATAAACAAAATTAACATGAACTAACACAAGTCTTACAAAAAATATAATAAAACATACATCAAGTAAATGAGTAAAAATATTTTTCTTTTAAAATATCAATAATTTATATTCGTGAGTGTTTTTCGGAATTGGGCCTTATATGGCAGCTATGACCAATTATGGACCGATCACCATGAAATTAGGTCGTGTGATTTATGTCTATATGTAAGTTATTTATGTTGATTTTTGTGTATATACCAACATTTATGGGAGGGTCTATATGGGAGCTATGACTAATTATGGACCGATCGTAACAAAATAAATTAAACATTTATGACCGATAAAGTCCAATTTCGAGAGGACATTTGTATGAGAGCTAGGTGAAATAATGGACCGATTTTAGCCAGTTTCAATGGGCTTGGTCCTTGGACCGAAAAAGTAATATGTACCAAACATGATCGAAATATCTTCAAAATTGCGACCAATACTCTGCGCACAAGGTTTACATGGACAGCCAACCAGACGGACATCGTTTAATCGTCTCAGAAAGTGATTCTAAGTCGTCCGGTAAACTTTAAGGTGGGTGTTAGACTAATATTTTTGGGCGTTACAAACATCTGCACAAATACATAATACCGTCCCCACTATGGTGGTGTAGGGTATAACAATAGGAACTTAAGCTATGAAAAGGCCTCGAAAGGTATTTTTTGATGATATTTTATATAAATATAAAGTCACATCTTCAATTAAGGTTACTATTGCAATAAATTACAAAATATTGACTTAAATTTTCAAATAAAAATCGCTGTTTATTGGATCTGAAAACATTTTTATACATAGAAAATGTTCTTTCGACATCAACTGATGTTACAGGAGGAAATTTAAAAGACAATATTTTTTTAACACTTAGAACGGTTAAGTTTGAATTAGAACTAAAATTTGATAAAATTATGAAAATAGTGCTTATTTTATTTTTATAAAAAAAGCCATCTATTTTTCAATTTTGAATTTTAAACAAAGGAAGTAAAAACCTGTAACAGAACAGCGAAAAATAAGTAAGACAAAATTTGTTTTTAATAAAGTCAAAATATGCTATTAAACAGTAAAATATGCTCTAAAAACGCAAAAATATGACATAAATATGCTCTTAAAACAAATATATGCAAAAATATGCATTTAAGGGTAAAATATGCAAAAATATGCACTAACAAATCGATGCCAAAATTCTTAAATATTTCTGAAACGTGTAAATATCTTATCCATGTGCTCATTAGACTCACCAGAAAAAACATGCATTTGCATATTTTGGTTTCCCTGTTAATGATAGTTCTTCAAGTTTCACCAACCCACATTTGCAATACCATTTATTTGCAAATAAAATATATATATTTGTACTGCATACTTTAGGGAGCTTTTTTTATTACAGTTGACTGGACTAAAAAAAAAATTCCGAGTTTTACACGGAATTTTTTAATTTTTTTCTTTACAAACCATCTCCTGAAAATTTCGAATCGAATAAAAAAAAATCAGCCAAATCGCTCCAGCCGTTCTCACGTTCTTATATATATTTAAGATAGATAGATAGATATGAAAAAACGTACAAATTTGTCAAAAGGAGCAAGGTTTGTGTAACTTTTGAGGAGTAAATAAAGGCATTTTATATAAGTATTTGATATTGTTGAAAACATTATGACTTGAGGATTGATAATTTAGTAAAACTAAATAATTTTATAAAATTTTGGGACTACATTTACCTTAAAAGCTAAAAAAATTATAATATGGTGATTTTCCACGAATAAAAATATAAAATTTGAATTAATGTAAAATTTTAACAGTTAAAGATATCATAACAAAATTTGGAACCAATATAGACTCAAATGTCCTTAAATCATTAGAATATTTGACATTCTTTATTTTCAAATACCAAAATACCTATAACGGGGAAAATGTGTTACAAAAACTGAGTTTTTTTTTGAAAAGTGCCCACTGTGACGTTATTTACAGTGTGATAGTAAAAACACTTAGTAGGTATTAAGGAAACATATGGGGTTATACAAATATGTTGCATTTTCGTGGATCGGTGCTTTGCCTTTTTAGAATTTTTTACTCAAACCTATTTTTTTTTTTTAAATTGGCCAAGTTTGGATAGGTCTGGTGGGTGATATGTCCGCTAAAGTGAGCCAAATTTTTCTTTACATGCTTTTGCATTACGTTATCTTTCCGGAACATATATCGAAGAAAATTTGTTTCTACAAAAGAAAAAATATATGGGCTTTTTTGGAAAATAATCGGCCCTTTTTACAAGTTTCAAATTTGGATGCGTATAACTTTTTATAGGGAGGAGATAACTATTAGCAAGTTTCTTTTATTTTATTTAGAATTTTATCGCGAATATAGCTGATATTTGAAATATAAATTTCAACCCTCCGTAGGCCCGCCATATCTAAAAAACCATAAAAAGATCGAGCAAAATTAAAAAAAAAAATAAATCAGTAAACCTGAATATCTCTTCAACTAATAGAGATAACCTACACTTGTTAGCGAGGTGACCAACTTTGAGGGGCTGCGCACTGGCCCCATTTAGCGCTAAGAAGATGAACAAACGTAAATTAACTCAAACATTTCGTAACAATATCTCCAATAGTTCCCAAGATACCGAATAATTTCCAAACAAAAAAGTTTCTAAACCGCTGTGCATTGTGTCTCAAATTAAACAAAATATTTTTAAACAAAAATAACAGTTTATTATAGTTAACATTTGGTCAATTCACAAGGTCATATTGTCATAATGTCCTAATATTTCAAAATGGTTTAAAAATATTGTTAAAATGCGTAAAATGCTCTAAAAAAATACTACTCTGTATTGTATTGAATTTTATGTCATCGTAACCAACCAGCAGAGACCTGCACCGAACGCCTAAGAGTCGGATAAGCCGAGCAGCCGATTCGTGAAATATTAGGACATTATGACAATATGACATGATAGGAGATCTTGTAAATTGACTAATTGTTTACTAATTTGTTTTACTGGCAATGACATTAGAATATTGAGGCACTTTAAAGTGCACATTTTAGATATTTCTGTTTATAAATAGAACTAACAGTAATCAAATGAGAGCAAAGTATTCTTATCTGAACCACATTTGAGCAATAAGTGTTTTACTCAATCTTATAACCGATTTTGCTTAAATCAAGAAAATGAAGTCGAATTGTATATGAGATTCGGTTTTGCACACATTTGAAATATCTTAATAAAAAATTTATATAAATTTTAATTACTGATGAGTTCAAAAGTTAACATATTAAATAATATTTTATATGCTCTAAGTAAAATAAAAAAATATTTGAAATAAATAAATAATTAAATATAATTAATGGTGATGAATAAAAAAATATTTTTTTTTTTAATTTATGTACGATTTTGCATTTGTTTACATAGTTTGCCATATACTGCATACTGCAATGCATGTAGGTAGTATGTATTTTAAGAATGCATATTCATATATAAATAGGTATGTATTTACTTGTTCCAAACAGTGAATGTTTCGTAAGTCATGTTTTACACGTTTTGATTGTCGTCGCTGTAAAAACACACCAACCACACTGCCAACACTCTCCCACTTACACTCATTCATTTTGACTTGTACACACTTTGTGGCAGTAAAGAAACTTTGAATACTTACCCATACCCGATACTTAACCCCCTCAAGACACAAGATCTTTTTTTCACTATTTTTTTATTTTCGACATAAATCATTTAAATCACTTAAACATGCATATGCCTCGCGTTAAGACATTAAATAAATCGCTTTGGTGTTGTTGTTGTTTTTGTTGCCAATGTTACTTTAGCAAAAATCTTGGTACAACAACATTTATTTGAATGCAAACACATTGACATATGTTGTTGTAAATATTACGAGTAAACTTACAGCGACAACAACAACAAAATATCACTAAACTTGTAAATAGAACTAAAACCCCATGTAAATACATACGTATGTAGATTAGAGTGGCCCCAAAAATTAAGTTGTAGGTGAACCCACCTAAGCAACCACCGAAATGTCCATCAGAACTATCTTATACACTCGATAATAAATTTAAATCTTCTTCTATCTTCTATATAAATAAAAATCAAATGTCGTTCGTTGGTAATTGCATCAGTTGAGAACTCCTGGACCGATTCGGAAAATTTTTTTTATATGTTCGTCATAGTCCAACTTAGGTTTTTACGGAAATAAAATTGTCTTCGCCCTCTTTTACGCCCACTTTTTGCGATTTATCTAATATTGGAAAACGGCTGCACCGAAAACTGATCGTTTGGGATGAGTGTACAATGGCGCATAAGAAGGCATTAGACAATATGTTGCAAGATTTACGAAACAATCAAAGGCGGTTTGGTTGTGTGATGATTCTGTTGGCAGGTGATTATGTGATAGCTGAAATATTTTGGACATTGTATGGTAATGAAGTGGAATTGTCTAGAGCTAAAAATGTAATTAATGAATACTTCCTATCCAAATTTGATATCGAAGGTAAAATAATAGAGATATTAATGATGTTTAGTTAAATTTGTAAATTTTTTTTTCATGCTAAATTTTTGGGGTACTTTAAAATAAAATTCTTAATAAATGACTTTTTGGTTGAATTTTCCGTTTTGGTGTATTCAGGGGCTTATAGTAAAATTTCACGGATAATATTTTTGCGGAAAATTATAACCCCTTAAATCCCTGTTTAATGGTGTTTTTTGCTCTTTTTTTAAAAGAAGGACAAAAAATACCCATGCCTTGAGGATTTAGAGGGTTAATATATTCTATAAAAATGTTCTCCGTAACATATTACATAAATTTGCTGAACACGTTTTCTTATGTCGAGTAACAATAAGAATGTGCCAGAGTTGGGAAACTTTAACCCCCCCTCAAATGAAATTCAGATGTAAACTTTCAAAACGCCGATTCACATGTCTTTTTTTGTCTGCTCTATTAAAATTTATTGGTCGGACCTTGTAATTTTGGAAAAAAAAAATTGTTTTTGTTGTATAGTGTAATTTTAAAATTCGTATAAATAAATCTTATTCTAAGATACCGTTTCTCAAAATATTTGTTCTGTGTTCAGTATTAGGTAAGCTGGATCAGACAATAAAAAGCTCTTTTTTAAGTTTTTGTGTTTATTTTCATATTTCTCACAAGAAATATTTGTATCGTCTTTGAACTTCTAACTTTTGTAATTTTTTTTAAATAACACTGTCCAACAAATTGAGACTTTGTGATTGGAACAGAAGAGCGACCATATAATTCTAAAAGGGCATGTTGAGTATATCATTTTTGTAGAATAAACTTATAGTCCACCTGGTCGGAATTTTTTTGAGGTCAAAGTTTTAATTTTTTGATCGAAGAGTATACTAACTGAAAAAAATGTTGTAAGTTAATGTCTAAGAGAATTATTATTGTCAGAGTTATATTGTGGAATTTTATGGGGATCATTTTTGTGGAAGATCTTAACCCTCTAGCTCCTCTCCTTAGGAATCAATTTGACCCTTTTTTCGAGAAAATGAAAAAAAGTCCTTTCAAAAAGGACATTTAAGGATTAAAATATTCGACGAAAATTTTTGCCAGAAAATTTCAGTGGGGGTCACCAAAGATACCAAAGATGTAGATAAAGCACTTTACGCTTAATTAGCAAAATTGCACGCCACCTTGGGTCTCACATTTTTTAAAAAAAAATCACAAAAAATCTATTTATGATCCGAATGAGCTGATAAAATATAAATAGTCCTAGAGAAGATCTACAAAAAATGTATATACATATGTAAATTTTCACTTTTAGGTCAAGAGTTATTTATGTTTATTTATTTATTTTTTTTAAATTTGTTCCATCTTTTCTTAATTATGTCACTTTTTTTTAAAGTGAAAAGTTATTATTTAGGGCCCACCCTAATGTACGTATGTATTTAGTATGAGTACGAACAAGTTTTTGTTCATACAACATATGTATTTGTATGTACGTCTGATTGTGTATTTCTAAAATAAAATATTTACATGTTCATGTGAATTTTTGCCACATTTTACATGCCAGACCATATCAAACGAACTAAATCGTAACCCAGTTTAACTAAATGAGTTGGGGGGTTTTTTCTACTGGGTGAACAAAAACATTCAAGGAGAAATATGTTTGAAAAAAAACACAAGCACTGGGTGTTTTAAAAGATTTGAAAACATAAAACTACGATAAATTTTGACTTTATTGTGTTGAACTTTTCACGGATTTTTTTCTATTACAGTTTTCTGTGTTAAAAACAACCATATTTAAGATGATTTGTGGGCTTAAAACAGGTGGTAGAAACAATCTGTCACTAGAGGATTTTAAATTCATACAAGTATTTAAAGTCTAGTATATGTAGCCAGTCGCACACGTTCATATGGAGTAGTGGGAGCACGTACATGGTTGCATAACATGAGGACAAGTTTTAGCACCCTCAACGGGGTGGTATAAATATTTTTAATCGATGTCAATGTTGCGAATTTAAATCGTATTACATATACATATGTATATGCACAATATATGTATAAACAAGACTTTTAAGTTCGGCAGCGAGTTAGTTCAAAAGATGAAAATCTATACTGTCATTCGTCTTCATTTTGGATTACATTCCAAACTGAAATGTAATTCCTATGTAGGTAGTAGTACTTTAGTACCTCTCACTCACACACTTTTAGACTGATTTCAAAATTAAAAACAATTATGGAGAGGCAAAGAATTAAGTTTTCATAAAATGTAAATTCCAAGAAATGCCGTAAATTTTTATAAAAAGTTTCGCATTACTTTTTATTTTTTTCTTAATTTTTTAAATTCAACAATAATATATAGCTCTTAATAATTATTTTAATTTTTATTCTAAGAAACCATACTTTTTTGCACAGTGTTTTAAAGACAATTTTATATAGACCAAAATGAGACATTACCTGTTAAAATCGGTTAATATTTGAAAAAGTTATTGAACTTTTTCGAAAAGAGTTCGAAAAAATTTACCTTATAAATAAAAAATTTTACAAATATTTTTTTCATATAGTTTTTTTTTATTCATATGCGCTAGGGCAGAAAATACTAAAAAAAGGTGTTAATGAAAAGTTGAATAACTTTTACAATTTTCATCCGATTTGAATAATGTTTTGTTAAAAACTAAATTTACTTTAGTCATTAGTATAAATTTGTATAAGCGTTCATATCAAAATAAGCAATGAAAAGTGACTAAAATTAAAAGAGTGGATAAATTTAGATTTTCTCTTATTTATTTTTAACAAAAGCAATACTTATAACCAGGGCAAGGATTTCTATGGAAATCCATGTTTGTAGTCAGTACTCAAAATCACTTTTGACAATTTATCTTTCCGAATCGAAGAATTTGCAACAAAATGGCATCGATTTGTTGTTGCATATCTTTGCATATTTTGTTATAAATGCTTATTTTGCATATTTCTCTTTTAAATGCATATATTAAGCATATTTTTCCATTTTATTGCATATTTAATTTTCTTTTGGATATATTTTTATATCAGTGTACACTGTACATTAGACCGTACCTCAAAAATATAATGTATTTCTGCAAGACAGTTACGAACATTCTTTTTTTTGCCAAACGTAGGGGTCGCCTTTTTACATTTTTCGTTATATCTTTGCCATTTACAGTCCGATCTTAAAATATGATATATCAATATTTTTGTCTCAGAACGACGAATGTTTTGACGACCATATACCTCAAGTATTCCGTTCTATTATTTATCCACCAGATATTTCTTCCTACCACCCTAATGTCAGAAATTTAATGCTTGCAAGAAATCATTTAACTTTTGCTAACGAAGTAATTCGATAACAACTGCATAACAGTATACATTTACCGTCGGATGTATACATATAATGTAACGAAATCGTGTCTTTTTGTCAAAGATAATTCGACAAAATTTGGTACAATCTTATCTATTGCTCCAAGAACGAAATCTATTGAATTTGGTTAGAATCGGTCCATTATTTCTCCTAGCCTCCATATAAGTTGTTTACGATTAGGGAAAATTTATATTTTTCGTTTATTAATAAATATATATATAATTTTTAGTGCATATTTTCTTTCTTTATAGTGCATATTATAAGCGCATATTTTTAATTTTTTAGTGCATGAAAATCCTTGCCTATAACATACAAATGTATCAAAAAATGCAAGTCGTTTTAAAGTGTAATCAGTTTTCTTTCCAAACCCGTTAAAAAATTTAAAGTCGGACAATTGTTGCCCGATTTTTGCCATACTTTACAGCAGTGATACGCATTCATATTGTTCAGGTTACGAAGATTTACGTCAACTTACACGTACACAACCCGAATGTAAACAATAGAGCGTAAAAATACAAATATGTATTTCATTCAGTTGCTTGATGTTGTTGCAGACTACTGCTTTACAGTATAATTTCAGAGTACTTAGAACTAATTTCTGCAAAATTGTATCAGGATTGCCTAATAATCAACATATTTATGGCTGCTCAAACACTATTCCGGGAGAAATTAGTTTGGGGGCTAGGTGAAATCATGAACCTATATTTGCCATTTTCAGACCTTATCTGAGATGAATATTTCGATGTGTTGCAAACGGAATGACAAAATCGATATAGCCCTCATCTTTTTTAATGGAGGGCAGTTTTCGCTTATATCTTGTCCATTTATACACCGATTTGCAATAAACGGTCTTAATAATTTATATAACATTTTATTGACTTTAATATGAATAAATTTCAAAACTTTAGACATTTGAAAACCAGATTAGAGTTTTCTCAAATAAAAAACTTAAACTAGAAAAAATTGCCCGGAAGTGACTCTGTTTTTTTTTTTGTTGTTTCAACAATAAATTTAGCTTTCCAAGCCAGCAAACAATTCAACCGCTGGCAATTACAACTACAACTTTACATATAAAACAACAACGACAACAAAAAGCAATTGCAAAAAAAAGTAGACGACAGTTCATGTGGTGGCATGGAAGGCATTTCTTGTATCGTGTAAATGTTTCGGTATTTTTTTATTCATTCATTCCATTTCTTGGGGTCTTTTGAAAGCTTCTCATTTTCTTTGCGGTGTCCATTTACTTGGCCATACACTGAAGCATGGAAAATGCAAACAACCTTCTGCGTCTTGTTGTATCATGATGTCATGTCTAATACTGGGTGGTCATGGTGTTTTTGCTTTCTGCTCTATGGCGATTATGAGCCCTCCAAAACTCTATGGCCGTGGTCGTCTTCATCTTGGTTTCTTTTTTGTTGTTTCTTACGTCCAACTTACAAACAAAAAAAACATGGTATTTTATTGGTATGAAGGCTGAAGCTGAATGACATTGCATGAACTTTTTATTTAATATTTTTTTTGTTGCTATTTGCAGTTGTAATCTCGTACGTTTTGGCGGTTTTGTCTGAAGGCGAATTGTTTCTTTTTCTTCTGAGGCTTATGGGTGCGAGAGACAAATGAAAATAAAGAATTTATTTTTTGTTGTTTGTTGCTTTATTACTTGCGATAAGATGAAATAAATGTAAGATGAAACATTAATTTTTCTTTATGTGGTTGTAAATGAAATTTGTTTGTTATTTTAAATTTAATTCTAATTGGAGCGGCTGGCGACAAACTACAATTTTGTAAGGGAAATAATAGGGTAACAAATGGAATTAATTTAGTTGAAATTGGAGTAGATTCACGAATTTATTAGCACTTATTTCCGTAAATTTTATCTGTTTCTCTTTGAGTTCCTTTGTATGTTTTGCACTGTTCATGTTTGTAATATCGTTCTAGATGTTGTTATATTTTCTATATCTCTAATGGATCTAACCCTTTTTACAACATAAATCGATGGAGCCCAAGTTCCGACTGCACCACTTGCAGCACATGGATTAGGCTTAAATAACCGCTGTTGGCTACCTACAAGATGATTGGTCGGTCAGTGGACAATAATGCTGCTCTAGGGTGGTCATATTCTCTGAGTGATACCCAGTTGAGAAATATTCAATGCTGCCAAAATGCTGTTTTAAGGACCCCTCGGTAACCCCACCCCGTTGAGCTAGTACAATTTATTCCCCTTGACCACAATTCAGAACCACCAAATTAGAAAATTGTATAGTTTTAGCTGTTACAGCAACGGCATAAAACCTGTATCACTTACATGAATATATAATATGATTATGTTCAATACGATTGAAATCCAAATGGTCCTTGAATACTATATTAACGATATATTTCCATTAATTATACACTTCACCTTCGTGAGAAGGGTATATATAAGTTTATCATTCCTTTTGTAATTTCCACAATATAATTTTCCGACCCTAAAAGGTATATATATTCCGGATCCTTATAGATAGCGGAGTCGATTAAGCCATGTCAGTCTGTCTGTCTTTCAGAAGCCCCCAAATAACTTACACGATTCATACATCAATATCTCCGGCATTTTTCCGGCTCGGTTGCTATTTAAAATCAAGCAAATCGGTCCTCAAATGGCTGAGATATAAGGAAAAACCAAGACAACCTAGATTTTTGACCTATTTTTGACCTATATCTGGATTACTAAGACATTAATATAGACAATATGGATATCTAATGATAGATATTTCAAAGACCTTTGCAACGATGTATATAAGACCATAGTTGTAGCTACAATGTCAAAATCACAAAAAATATTTTTAAGCCGAATTTTTTGTATCACGAAAAGTTTCTTTCGCTAATTATTTAAAAAAAAAATTTAAAAAAACAATTCGAAAAAATTTTTGTTTACCTAAAAATATTTAAAATTTTTATTTTGAAGTATAATTAGGTGAAAGGTATATAAGATTCGGCACGGCCTAATATAGCTCTCTTACTTGTTTGGAATATTAAGGTCGTTTTTGTTTGGTCGACAAGAAATTTTAAAAGAACTTTTATACAAAAATTATTTTTGTAAATTCTTTGAATTCATTTCTACTTAATTAAAAATTTTCGATATCGCTTCAATTGCATTTAAACTGTGCGAACTATTTTTTTTGCCAACATTTTTAGTACATATTTCAAAAAGAAATTCGTTTGTTTTGGAATCATCCACAGGTCGATTGTCATGTAGTTTTTTCATTGTTATTTTTTCACATTTCTAGCATTTTTCTCATTTCATTCCTTTTTCAAATTATAGAGTGGTGGGAGCTTTTAACGTGGCATTTTATTTAAAGCAAATATTCGTATTCTGGGCTTTACACATTTTGTGACATGGCACTTTTTCTTATCCCAAATGAAAATCTGAAGGTTTTTTTTTTGAATTTTTCCGTACAATTACCAACAAATTTTATTTATTTTGTTTTAGTTTTTTTTTTTGGTTTTGTCCCTTAGGTGGCATATTACTTGCAGGTTGAAAATGAGAATGAAAATAAAAACTTATTAATGGAAACGTAATCGAGTAGAAAACAAAACATTCCTTTTTATAGAATTTTTTCGAGTTACAACAACAAAATTTAAGTTATGAATTCAATAGTAACGAAATATTTAAAGTATTCCAGAATAGATTTCCACCAATTTAAATAAGATATATTTATAAGAAAATGCCAACTGTTGCGTGGTTTACTAAGAAAAATCAGAATTCATTTGCTAAATATTTAATAAAACAATAAATTGGAATCAATGCTCATGTATCGTTCTTTAACAGTGTCGGATTAGTAATATATAATTCAGATTTTTAAGTAGCTGAAACTAGTAATGTTTTTTTTTTCAATAATATAAATATTAATATTTTTCACTCTCGTTTTTATTTTAAACAAATTTGGCACGCGACACTATTTAATTATTCATATTACAATAGCCATAAAAGAGTAATTAAAATTTATACTCTAAGCCAGTACGTGATTGTATTTATTACATTACACAATAAACTAAACAAAAAACCACAAAAAGTATTTATTTCTTTCAATATTTTATGAACTAAAAAACAAGTTTTATACTAATATTTAAAAATAAAAAAAATCTTCTTTAACAGTTAAATTTTAACTATCAAAGTGGAACCAATTTGTATTCTTCATTTATAAAAAAAGGCAACAAGAAAGAAAACACGTAACGAAACTAACCACTAATTTGTCAAATGTCCGACAATCAAACATTTTGTATGATCCAACTCATTCAAGCACAAGTCCATTCAATTCAAGACACAATTGCGTAGTTGCTGTTTAGTGGAACTACATTTTTTTGTGATAAATACTTCGCCGAAACAAATGAAATTTAGAAGAAGCGCAACGAAATATCAAAGAGACTTAAAATATAGTGAAGATGGCTTAACAACACAAACAGTTACAATAAATACACTTTATAATCAATCCTTTTATACAAAACCATCACCGAAGCCGAACAAACAAATACTTAGAGACCCATCATACTCCATTCCAAGCCACAGAGTTTTCGAAAATCATGTTTGAATACACGGCTCCACACACCAAAATAAACGACAAAAACCAAACCGTTGAAAACTTTTAAGAAGGAGAACAAAAACATGTTGAAAACAATCAATCATTCACTCATTCACATACAAAAGAGTACGAACGAGTATTTGCAAGCAACACAAGTGACAACTAGTGAGTAGAGTTGCGAGTGATGGAGTTGGTTGGTTGACTGGCTGCTTCGTCAGATGTTTGGTGATGTATCATCTCACATCAAAAGTCATGGATGGTTTGAATACAATTGTTGTAAATATTGTTACAAAATCTCTAAAAAAAAAATATACTTTAAAAGAAAAGCTGCTTAGGTTTTTTGTATGCTGCCCTACATATCAATGGAAGTATTTTGAACTACACGTATTGTTGGTTGTTTTAGGTGGTGAAATGTATATGATTCCAGTCATGAGGAATGTATATCTCAATAAATCAGGGAGCGTAAATAACAGTTATCCAGAAAATTAAATCAAAAACTCTATATATTAGAGACAACCGGATACCTATACTGTTATATACTAATAGATTGGTATTGGCGTGCTCTTTCAGAATCCATGGCGATATTAAAAAAAATTATCTCAACTCCACAGCTATTTTTCAATGTAAAAACAAAAGTTCGCATGAAACTCTTTAAAAAAGAGTTTTAAATAGCCGTCATAAAATAACTCAGTTGAGGAGTTTTATTTTTCCCGTCAGAAAAAAAAACTTATTTGAAGAGTTTTATTGTTTCCATCATAAAATAAAAGTCATTTGAGGAGTTTTATTTTTCCCGTCAGAAAATAAAATTCTTTTCGTTTATTTTATACATTTTTCGGTATCTTTCATTATTGTTTATGAAAAAAACAACAGCAATTTGATAATAGGAATCAAACAATAACAAATTAAAATTCCACTTGATTTTATTTGAATGACAATTTATTCAATTGCAATGCAAGGTGCTTTACAAATTGTAATGATATGACCAGCGGCAAGCTTTAGGTGTCAATTTACATTAAATTAGTTTATATTGTTTCCTATATACAGGCTTTCAAGGTCAGTGATTTGATGTAAATAAAAAAAATATTTATATCATTTTCAATATAATCCGACGTTTCGTTGGTATTATTTCCAACTTCTTCAGGGATTGAACTTTTATTTTATGATGAAAAAAAATTAAACTCCTCAATTGAGTTTTTTTCTGACGGGAAAAATACTTTTTTAAGAGTTTCATTCGAACTTTTATTTTTACGTGGAATAATAACTGTTTTAGATGGATTTTTATTTTTAAAGTCACAAAATAACTGCTATAAAATAACCTTTTTGATATCACTTATAACCGTTACGGTCCCTTCAATAAATGAATAACCGGGCATTCACAGAGGAAGTAGAAAAATCTTCCTATCCGCGATCTCTACAGCTGCGGCAGTAACTTTTGAAGAAAGTCCGAGACTATTTAATAAATATTTTAACATACGTTGATAGTTCCGATGGTGTTATATGAATTGACATCATTTTAATTTCACTTAAGAAAAAGCTTTAAACCAACATAACTTTTGCGCGTAATGAGATAAATTATAACTCGAAATGCTTTAGCATGCAACTACAAAATGGCGTTCATGTATGTATGTATGTAAGTTATTATTTTCTAGCCGTTTGGCATATTTCCCTTTTGAGCCATCTATAATCAGCTTTCTGAAGGTTGTGTCTGAAATTTAAAGCGGCTCATTCCATATTCAGCTCGCCTTACCGTTGTAGTCTCTATGTGCAGGGACCCAAGCTAAAGTAAAGTAAAATAAACGACTTAACATTGGCAGTTCTTCATTACATTGTCTGTCAATTCTGAATGTCATTCTATAGGATTAAAGTGTTATGTGCACGCAAAGAAAAAACATGGCTGTGGTTAAAATAATCTAAGAGCAACATATTATGATAAGATTTATTATTGTTGTCCAAAACATATTATCATCATTATTATTATCATAAAATATCATAACATGTTTTGAAATAATTATATTATGATTATTTCAAATATAATATGACCCAAAGAAATCACATTTATGACCCAATTAAATCATATTAAGATCCAATGAAATCATATTATGATCCAAGTAATAATATTATTATTAAAATTTATTTTTGAAAATACAAAATTTTATTTTAATAGGTTTTAGTTTTAAGGTACTAAATTCCCAATTAAAATATTATTGATAACTTCACTGAAATTTATTGTTATTCGCTCTAGGAAAGTTAAAGATAATATACAAATAAAACTATAGAGAGAATGGGAATTACAGACACTCAAAATTTACTTGTAAAAATAACACAGCTTAGACAAACACCAACACTCACAAAAGGTGGGGAAAAAGACTATTAAAAGTAAACATATTTTGTTTGCATCTTAAACATATTATGACTACGCTTATAGAAACTTAACATTTAATGGTTGTATGTAATAATAATATGTTCACCTATTTATCATTATTTAGTCGTTCGAACCATTCGGTGAATCATATTCATATTTAAAACATTTAATGGTTGTACATGAATATATAAACGTTTACAGCAACTAAAATATTGTTGAAATTAAATTAAAACAACGATTATATGTTTACTACAACAATATATTGTTACAACGAACATAATATAGTTGTCGTAACTATGTCGAACCATGTTTTTTCTCTGCGTGTAGGTCCTATGAAAGGTTGATACTTAAAAATTGAATACCAGTTCGGTTAAGAACTACAGACAATCTAAGTATATCCATAAACTACAATCAACTCACACAATAATACCCTCCCACCCTTATATAAAGAAACATATTTGGTCAATTCACAATCTCCTATCATGTCATATTGTCATAATGTCCTAATATTTCACAATGGTTTAAAAATGTTTTTACTGCCTTTCAGACAAAAAATGTCCTTAAATAATATTATGTATGCTATGTTTAGAAAAAGTATATGGTCTCGTGAAATCGAAAGTTATCGGTTTTCTATCCGATCTAGAATTAAATTCTTTATCGATTAAACAAAAAATTACATTGGATTTCATAAGTCAAATGTACCTTTTTGTCGTTTTCAAAATCGATTCCGACAATGATTGGATGCTATGACAACCCCGAATATTTGCATATCATTGTATCAATTACAAACAATATTGATCTGAATTCACACCTTTATGAAATACAAGATTGATACATTTAAGACATTACCTGTAGTTAAATATCGTCCAGCATTGCGGACTCTTTTAAGCCCATACAAAAATAGGTATCTTTAATAACAATAACCTGTAATGTTATACATATGTATGTTTCATAAAATGTATTTTATTTTTGTGATTTATTTATTGGACGTCAGTATTTTTTTTGTTTAAATTTTACCAAATACGTTTGCTATGGATACCACTAAAATGAGAAACCATAATGGTCGTGCAATAAAAATTGGAGACTTTAGAAGCCACTATGATCTACTCTATTTATTTACTTATCTATGGCTATTCACTACGATTTTCTTTTGTGATTCACAGTCTATGTGTGAAAATAAGCTTCTTTGACAGATTCAATGCCTTGTCTTGTTGACAGGTCGGAAATTTGTTTGACGTCGTTGTTCATATCTCTAACAATGTGTCTGTCTGCTGCATGTACCTACATACATACATATGTGTGTATTGTGAAATATTGAGCATTATTAATGATCCTTTATTTTTTGAAATTTTTTTTTTCTTTACTGATGATCGCATTGATTTCTCTGCTTTTATTTGTGATTTTTCTATTTGAGGTTGTTCAATAGTTATAAATAACGCTTTGGTTTGTCTTCATAGTATTTATACATTGGTATATGTACTTATATTTCTACAGGTAGTTGTTAAGAAAATTTAATGCTTCATGTTTTTTTTTCTACTTCTTTTGACTGTGAACGCTTTAACACATTCAGTCATTTATTAATTCATTCATGCAGTCATAAATCCATCTATTTGTTCATTTGTTGCCTATTGATGAAAAAAAGCTTCTGTATTTTTAAGAAAAAAATAACTATTATTTTTAATATTGTTGAGTAATTCACAATTAATGCTGGTTATGTAAAATTTGAAAGTGTAAAAGTTTGAATGTTAAACACTTCTAAGATACAATTAGGATTACAAAAAGGTGAAAAAAAATAGTTTATCTGCTGAAAAATTCGGAAGATTGAAGTAAAAATAGTTGGTAATTTTTCCCGAGATCCATAGAGCCAAAACAACAAGTTTGCACTGAAGATTTGAATTCTGATATTTCATCTTTTTATACAGCTCAATTCAAAACTTTTAATGTATCTTTGCTGATAGAAATATCAGTAACAGTTTTCTGCCTCTACTGGAAATTTTCAAATTTTGAGTTTACTCTGTTTAGTGGAACCATTGCGATATTATAAAATAATACTTTAAAATTCAATCTCTTCAATCTTAAAATGTCTGTATTAAATTTAAATAAATAAGCCAGTTTTGAACTTTATTTATTTTATTTATATTTAGCAGCCATTTTGTATTAAATTTAAATAAAAAGTAAACTTTTTATCCACAACCAACAACAACTGAAAAACAAACTCTTCAAATAAACATTTTCGCGCAACATACTTACGAATTGACTGTGAGTGTGAGTACACTATTCACACACACACACACACACAAATTTATTCAGTTTTTATATAAAATGTAAATTTTTTGAATTATAAAGAAAAAAAGTTTCCCTTGTTTTTGATTGACAGCTTCCATCCATCCCTGATGGATATTTATATACAATTTTTGAGAGCGTCATTCCAAACTGACAGCATTTATTATAGAACGTTCTTCGTCATAAAATGTGCCTGAAAATGTATAGAAAATGATTGGATACAACGACAAAATAAAATTATGAAGTTTGTTTTTGTTTACGTTTAAAGTAAAACGGGCTTAAATGATAAAAAAGGGATTTCTTTTCTCTAAACAGAAAAAATATAAAAAAAAAAAAAAATATAGAAAAACACTTTCACAAACCCTGACATTATTTGCAAGTTTTCCAAGGGATTTTAAATATTCAAAAGTAATTGAGGGAGAGAAAAACCGAGGGATTTTTAAAGTTTTTCAATTTAGTTAGATTTAATAAAATAAATGCCTTCCGCGTTAGTTATTATAGCTACAAGTTTAACGATATTATTTATATGTACAAGGTAAACTACTCAACTTCAATGTGGTTTTTATTAGTTTAATGATTTTATTTTTTAATTTAAACTAATTTACTTTTTGAAATTCTTAATAAAATATTGCAGTTGTGTAATGTTATTTATGCCACACAGCATTAAAACCGTTTACATGTACAATATTTAAATTGGAAATTCAAATGTTTAAATAAATTGCATAAAATTACATGTTACGTTTTTGACGGTTTAAAACACGCAAGAGTTTAATTTAATAAACGGTTTCTTGGTTTGATTTATTGTTGAGTTCTTAAATTGAATTATGTATGTAACTGCAACTAACTTCTCACAGAACAACTGCACTGCCAATGGACCAATTATTATTTGCAACAATTAAGGTGCTGGCTGTGAGAGAACAAGCTTTATAACTATTAAATGCTTAATGATTAATTAAAAGTTTTTATGAAATAACGGATCAAAGTTTAAGAATAATAAGCTGCGGTTAAATATGAGTCGATGGGAATTATTTTTACACCATTTTATCAAACTTCTGCAAATTATTCTCTAATTTTGTGTAAAAAGTGAGAAATGCTCAATATTCAGCTTAAATTAAAAATTATGGAGTTTGGTCTTTTTAAATAAAATATAAGTTAACTTTTCTGGGAATTTAATGAAATTTTTGTAAAATTTATTTTAAAACTTTTCTTCTGTTTATTACAAAAATAAGTCATTTTTAACCTGTTTAACCTTATTCATAACCTGTTTATAATAATTTCAACACCAAGCGATTAATGATCACAAAGTATATTTGAGACAGACGGATCTGGTGTTGCAAAAATATGTAAATCAAAACAAGTAAGAAAGTATGGTCGGTCAAGCCCGACCATATAATACCCTACACTAAGTAAAAGAGCAAAACATTTTTCTTTTAAAATTTCAGTAATTTATATTTTTGAGTGATTTTCGGAAGATATGACCAATTATGGACCGATCACCATGAAATTATATCGTGTGATTTATGTCTCTATGAAAGTTATTTATGTTGAATTTTGTGTGTATACCAACATTTTTAAGCGATTTATGCACGTTAAAGTGATTTTCGGAAGCGGGTCTATATGGGAGCTATGACTAATTATGGACCGATCGTAACAAAATTTGGTGACATGAATTTTGTATATATAAAACTTATTTGGAGCTAAATTTATGTAGATACATAGATAAATTAAACATTTATGACCGATAAAGTTCAATTTCGAGAAGACATTTGTATGGGGGCTAGGTGAAATAATGGACCGATTTCAGCCAGTTTCAATATTCTTCGTCCTTGTACTCCGCGCACAAGGTTTACATGAACAGCCAGCCAACCAGCCAGCCAACCAGCCAGCCAGACGGACGGACATCGTTTAATCGACTCAGAAAGTGATTCTAAGTCGATTGATATACTTTAAGGTGGGTGTTAGACCTCCGCACTGGTGGTGTAGGGTATAATTAAATTTAAAACAATTAAGAAAGTATAGTTGGCCAATCCCGACAATATAATAATCACAACGCTTCATTTTGGTGAAGTTATTGTACTTTTAAGTTGATTGATGCTTGATTCGGAAGTGAGAGCGTTAACAAAAAGTTTTTCCAGTTCCACCGGGAGCGTCCACAAAAAAATTCCTCCAGTTCCATCTTTCATAAGAGTGTCGTACGCATATTTTTGTTGGCGATTCAACAGTGGAACGTTTGCTCAAAGAAGAAGTGTTGTCGAGTTTAAATTTTGTGCGGCCAGCGGTCCCCATAGTAGGACACCTCGGGTATGTTCAATTTTTAAAACGATCGTATTTCTTCGTCTGTGTTCAATGTATTCTGTTTCGAATGTATTAATACCTTGTGTAGTGTGGATGTCATTGGTAACCAAAGATACAAATCTAAAATCATTTCAAAAATTATCTTCCTTTCTTCCGCATTTTTGACATTTTACTTTTAAAAAGGCGGACTTTTTCATCCAATAATTTCTTACAACCCATAGGAATAACAGGAGCACTAATTTTCTTCACAATATATTTAATAATAGCATCATACTTTGTGTCTTTTTTGCGTTCTTTTAGCCTAATTTCAAAAAGTTATTTTTTTTATAGCTCAGTAACCTAGAAAAAATTAACTTACTCAGAAAGTTCAATAATGAGCAGTATAAAATAAAGTGAAATGAATTCACAACATTTAAATATATTTATTTTTTTTTATTTCAAGTTTAACAAACGTTAACATTTTTTTAAAACCTTCTATAAAGTTAAAGTTTTGTAATCTAAAGAAATTACTTTAATGTTATGTTTAAAAATTTTAATTTTTAATATAAAGGAAAATAGTTTCCAAATATTTAGGAAAGAAAAATTAAGTACTTACACGTCTCGTTGTTTTCCATTTTAAACATTATTTGAATTATTCACACACTTTCCACAATTAACGGTTAAAAGTTACAATATAATAGATACTATTCACAAATTTTTAAAAATGTATCAAAACTTTGACTTTGAAGGCGTGGTGTCAGGATGTATTTTTTATTTTTCAAAAACCAATTGCGAATTTGATTGCATTAGAGTTTTTTAGTAACAGGTTGACAACAAAAGATAATGAATAATGACAAATTCGAAATTTATATAGTGCAATGCATCGCAATCATATTGTTTTTAGAGTCGCAACACTTGATTCCTAACTCAGGTAATACCTTATTCGACATCATCAAGCACGTGTCCTCAATTAATATCAATCTCCTCCTTGTAAAATTCCTTACTCAGTTGCAAATTTGGATTTGATGTTCTAATACGCATCTGATGCAAAATATCATCACACATTGCATCTTTATATTTGCTCCACAAATCAGTCGGTTTGAATGGGAAGCATGTTTGATGAACATTTGACGAAAGCACACCATATCCGAGGGTGTATTACCAATGAGTGTCATTCTCTAACAATCGCAAGCTAACAATCGCAATTCAGCATTTATAGTTCGCAAATCTCGGAATGATATTGTACCACGTAGTACAAGTACAAGTAGAGACACTCATCGTTTCTTGGATGGACTGTGTAAATGCGACCTAATGCGTCGGTGGAAAATAAATGGGGGAAACCTGGAACTGGATTTTCTTGTTTCCGCCGCTGAAATTTCTTTGCAGCATTCGTGGAAATTCATCATTCCGGCACATTTCAAAAAATCTTGTCAATGTTGTTGTATTATATTCTCAGTAAAGTACACTCTTTGACATTTTTCCAGATGTACGCCTAAATGAACAACAGTTGGATATAAATGGCAAATAAAAAGAAATGCTAACATAGCAACCAATTCGAAATCCAAATCGGTGCAGCCGTTTTCCGATTTTAGATAAATCGATAAAAGTGGGCGTGGACAATTTTTCTTTTCGTAAAAACCTAAGCTGTACTATGACGAACATTTAAAAAATGTCCAGCCATTCTCAACTGATGCAATTACCTACGAACGACATTTGATTTTTATTTATATAGAAGAAAAAAATTAGAACTCCTCAAAATTTCGTAATCCAATTTGTAACGTACAAAAGATCTTAAATAAATGGCTTCTTTACTTAAATACATAATACGCGGAAATATATTCCAATCATTTACCATAGAATAAATACATAGAACGGAAGCAGAGAGAAATTTTAGTGAAAAAAATTAAACAAAATTACTGTCTTTTCACATATATATATATGTATATATATATTTTCATGAATTATGTTATTGACAACAATATTAAGTTTTTGTCTCACAGTTTCCTATCTAGTTGTCATCTATATTATTTACCATGTGATATCTTATTAACATACAAATATTATATTTATTTTTTATCCGTTTTAGAAATTGACTAGGTTTTTACATTCATTTACGTTAGGTTTTGTTCAATGATTCATGAGCTATCTAATTATTTCCAAAATAAAATGTTGGAAACAATTCGCGGATCATTGGATTGTTCACATTGCATTAAAATTAAACCTAACATCCAAGCAATGTCACAACAATAGATGTTGCAACCTTAAAGTGTCCTCTCATCTTTAATGAAAAACCTCTTAAATAACACAATATTAAACGATTTAAAGGAAGCCATTTACAAAAAAGGGTTAAACACAACCTCCCACCTCATAGCAATGTCACTCAATTATTTGATCTCTAATAATGGCATTTGTTGATTCATTGTCACAAACAAAATATATTGTATCTAAACAATATTCTTTTTGTTTCAATTCACATATTTTTTGTGGGTTATTACAGTAGATAAATTAATAGAAAACATGAAAAATTGTTTGGCACAAAAATGAAATGTCTTCAATCATTTTTTTCAGGAGTTACTTTTTTCGGTTGTTTGTTAAAATAAATGAGGGTAAAGTGAGTGGAGGGATGATGACTTTGTGTGACATTTATTTGAAAAAAAGTAGATTGTAGCATGACACCATACCACACACCAAAGAAACACATTTTATCAGACAGATTAGTTTTAATTAGTGTTTAGAACAAAATACAGAAGAAAGATGTTGAAAACAATCAAAATGAGTCAAAGGAAGAATAAAAGGATTACAATAGAACTATTATGAGTTTTTGTAATTAGTGAGGAATTTGACAAAGAAAAAATAAAACAAATAAGTCTAAATATCAATTAATTAATGGCTGTTGAAATTTTGTTTAAAGACTTTAGCAAATATTAGATTTTTTATCCAAACGAAGAGTTAAAATGCATCTGCTGATCTATTTGTTGTAAAATTTTGTTAAGTGATTCAAAATATGTATATTGCTCAAATAAATATGAGAACATTTTTACATAAATGGATTACATTTGAAAGCACACTTTGGAAATTGGTCACAGTTTTTATGTAAAACTACTTCTGGGAAAATGTTAAAAATTCTATACATTTAAATCTTAAAACTTCACAATCGTTTAAAAATATCCTATTTGGGACTACAAAGCATCTTTCTTGAAAGGTCTGTGGGTTCCACCATCTAAACATATACTTGAATACTCTCTGATACGCCCATGACAAATAGTATGTCATAGGTAGGAAGAACTAGTTCGATATGGCGGATTTATTTTCGAAACATTTCGATACTGACGCATAATGCATCGTTCCGACATTTTTATATACCAGCCTGGCACGGTTTAAGTACCCTGTTCTTTTATAACAAATATTGGAATTGTTAAACTTAATTTTTGTGCATCAGTATTTCAACTTCAATAACCCCATGTGCCATTCATTGCTACACCCTTGTCGTCATTTTAAAGTCAGCATAAAAATGTTTTATAATAATTTATAATGATTATATGTTGGCATCATCATCATACATATTATTCCAGATTTCTATTGTCAAAACAAACTCTATCAGACTGCAAGATACAAATACGAGCATATCACATAGTTTTTTTTTTGTTTCTCATTCTTTATACCTTTTATTTTTCTTCAATCAAATCGGATTTGATGCGTTTCTTTGTATTCGAATTTTATTTATTTTTTTCTATAAATTTTCAGTCAGTAGCACATCATTCGCATTTGTTGTTGCTGGAACAGATAGATAGATATTTAGATGAATAGATGAACAAATAAAATACACTTTGCACATACAAACAACTAAACAAAAACAACAAAAACTTTGTACATATTTCTATGAGAAATTGACTTTTTTTACTGCTGCTGCTGTTGCTCAAAAGCCAAAATGATTAATGATTGTTTCGTTATCCATACATGAGAGATAGAAACAGACAGATTTTCTTGTAGTATGATTTGATATGATTTCTCATATAAATACATTTCATGTAGATCTTAAAATCTGTATATGTGTGTTTTCCCTGCGCAAATGTGTGCGTTTTGTTTCTTTTTACATACGATTTTTCTGCCACAATAGTCCTTGATACCAACTCAGAATGCAACAACATAATCTATATGAAAAATTATTTCCTTGTGTGTTTGTATTTGTAAGTTTAGTTTACAAATTACAGAGTTGGAAAGTCGTTGTAGTTTAGAATGTTTGCTGAAAGATGGGTTGGTTAACGTGGTATTTATCTGTACAGACTCAATTTAGTATAATCACCAGGGCAACCAAAAGTATGCAATATCATATTTTTTGCTGTATAAACATATGAGTTAGTTATTTATCCGTTTCAGACAATTTTAAGAATTTTGCCATCGATTTGTTAATGAATATTTTTGCATATTTTGCTGTTTACAGCATATTTTATCATATTTTGCTTTTTATAGCATATTTTGGCATATTTAGCTCTTAACTGCATATTTTTATTGCATATTTTCTTTTTGAATTATTTTGTTTTCTTAATATAATTTTATTGTTTGCATTATAATTTTTCATTTCTATATTTTACTATTTTTCAGGGTCCAATGATAATTGGCCTAAGATACTTAAAGAAAAAATTAGAATACCCATAATCACCTTATCTTCATTGAATTTTCGTGGATTTAAAGGAGCTTAATTTCCGTATATTTGAATTAAATTAAAAAAATACAAACACAAATATCAACATTTAACAAATAATAAAAAATACGTAATCAATTTAAATAAAATTTCAAAATTTAATGTATTAACAAAATTTTGGATACATTTTCTTAACAAAATTTTTTATACATTTTCAAAATACAAAAAAAACTTAAGTTTGCTTTAGACAGTTATGGTTAGGCAATACATAGTAATTTATTGCAATAATAAAATGAATTGAATTAGACTATTTTCATGTATAATAACCAAATTTAATTTATGAGCTCAATTTTCTCTACTTTCTATTTATTTGTTTAATAAAACATTGAAATTCCACAAAAAACAACTATTTTTAAGTGCATATTTTTTATATTTTAAGAGCATATTTTTCGTTTTTAAGTGCATATTTTATGCGCATAAAACACTTTTATTAGAGCATATTTTTGGTTGCCCTGATAATCACTATGACGCTTTATTAGCACCATTTCCATCAAAGAGATAAAGGTGCCTTGATACTAATGCATTGTGTACTGTTGCAATAAGGTAACATACTCCTGTTCCCAACACATCGAATAAATCCTACAGGAATCTATGGGTTATTGCATTAATAACTCTGTGGTCGTTTGAAAAAACTAGGTAAGTCCATTTTTTGAAAACACGAGAAAAACTCAATTAACGTTACATAATTTTACATAATTTTAAATAATATTAAAGATTGCTGGTTCCATTGAACACATTATTGGACATTAAAATCAAAAATCGATGTCACCTTGTTTTTTTTTGAAAAACTAGGCAACTTCATTTTTCGAAAAAAAAAACTTTTTTCAATTTACATATTTTGATATTTTACGGAATTAAAGCAACTTTAGAAATCATTTGTGAAAAAACATTAACTATTTGACCCAGCACGTTAATTTGCCCGTTTTCTTACGAAAAAATGGCATTACCTAGTTTTTTCAAAACAAATTTTTCCTTTTATTCTTATTCATATGGGGCATTTCATGTCAAGTGAACCAACTTTTGAAATCGATGTCTTCTACTAACTAACCTTTGTCCAAATTTCATCCCGATCGGAAGACATCGATTTCAAAAATTGGTTCACTTGAAATGAAATGCCCCATATACATATCAAAAATAAGCCGAGTTTTTTTTCTTTTTTTAGGTTAAAAAATTGGACACAAAGAGCTTGTGATCCGAATTTGTTCTATTTCGCTCTTTCTGTCTTAGTTTTCGAAACAACGTATTTTTAAACTTCTAATCTTTCTGTTTTGCAAGTTTACCCTACACTAAGTAAAAGAGCAAAAACATTTTTCTTTTAAAATTTCAATAATTTATATTTTTGAGTGATTTTCGGAAGTGGGCTTTATATGGAAGATATGACCAATTATGGACCGATCACCATGAAATTATATCGTGTGCTTTATGTCTCTATGAAAATTATTTATGTTGAATTTTGTGTGTATACCAACATTTTTAAGAGATTTATGCACGTTAAAGTAATTTTCGGAAGCGGGTCTATATGGGAGCTATGACTAATTATGGACCGATCGTAACAAAATTTGGTGACATGAATTTCGTATATATAAAACTTATTTGGAGCGAAATTTGTGTAGAAACCTATATAAATTAAATATTTATGACCGATAAAGTCAAATTTCGGAAGGACATTTGTATGGGGACTTACTGAAATAATGGACCGATTTTTGCCAGTTATATGTACCAAATTTGATCGAAATATCTTCAAAATTGCGACCTGTACTCTGCGCACAAGCCAGTCCAGCCGACCAGCCAGACGGACGGACATCGTTTAATCGACTCAGAAAGTGATTCTAAGTCGATCGGTATACTTTAAGGTGGGTGTTAGACTCCCCACTATGGTGGTGTAGGGTATAAATATAAATTCGGTTTTAAAAACCAAGGTGATAATAGCAAAAAAAAATAATCAGAGTCAAATTCATTTCATACTACATGCTAATTGGGTATGAAATTTTATTAAATTTTAAAAATTTAATTTAGTCAGTTTATACTATTATTTTTGCCCTCAAAATGCTGTAATAAGCTCTAAATACCTTGACATAGAAAATTTTAGTGTTTTCTCCTATTCAAATCATCTTGAAAAAAAGTTTCAAGGGTTTTTATTTTTTCAATCGTGTTTATTTATTTTCGTGGAATTGCCCAAATGTAGGTGATAATGAAGTTCCAAGCATATAAATTACACTGTTTGAATTGACTCCGATTCTCGTGATAAAATAAATAAGACAGTGATATAAAAGTGAACGAAAAAATAAGTTGGGGTTCTCATTTAGTAATTCTGTTTTTTTTTTGGAATCTATAGTACGGAAATAGTACGGAAATGATTATAGAACAGCGATATCAAACTAATTTACAAATTAAGTTTAGGAACCAGGTGCAAAAAGGTGAAAAGTGCCTCAGGCCATTGTTGCCAGTTTAGGCGTAAAAAACAATAATTATGATGCGATTTTTTTGAAAAGCTAATGAAAAAGAACTAATAAAAAATATTTCGAATAGAACGGGCGACTAAAAGTTAGTAAAATTTTGATTTTTTAAAAAAAAATTACTAAAAGTCACAATGTATTTCGACCTTCGAGGGAAATGTTAACAAATCTATAACTAAAGTCACAGTTAAATTAAAAAAAAAGAAAATTATAATCACTTTTTGAGATAATTGATGTTTTGTAATGCATGCCTTGTGGCACTCTTACGGGTTAGAGGGTTAACTATGTAAAATTTTAACCGATTTAAACAAATGAAAGTTTGTTTTACTCAGAAGGACACTGGCTTTAAGTGGCTTTAAGAATATTGTTGTTTAAAAATAAGATCTGAAAAAACACGTAAAAAAATTAAAAATTGTGATATTATTCGTAAAATCTCTACATATTTATGTTAATAGAATAGTGAAAGTAAATTAAAATCGGTTAAATACTGATTAAGAATGTTTTGCTGTTCCAAAAAAATATATTTTTGCCAATATCTCAGAAATACTTTTAGCTAGACCTACAACCTGCACTAGGTCATTAGCCAACTAATTTTTGTGTGAAGAACTGAAATTCCATCTCTGACTTACAGTAGCATTGAATTTGTATAGAAAACCTCTACATATAAAAATCAAGAAAATAGCTGCAAAAAAAACCCATTAATAATAGTAGCAGTTGGATGGCAGAATGTAGGCTGAACTAAAAACAGCGGCATCCGTTGCAATATACATTCGAGTTCTCCCATCCAACCATGTCGATACTTGTACTTGGCTTATTTCTATTCAAGATTTCTTTACGTTTTTGCTGTTATTGTATTGTTTGCATTCTTACCAATTGTAATGAATGTATGGAATAACATTTTCTTTGGCCATTTCTTAAACATTGTTGTTTTATATTGAAAAATATTCGTTATGCCACTTGTGTGCATTGAATAAATGTTGTTCGTTCACGCCTTTTGCATCAGTTGTTGGCTGCTTTGCAACGACTTGAATTGATTTGATTTGAATATTTAAATCAATACTTGTTGTTGTTGTTTATTATTTCTTTTGAAACCGATATATTTTCAACAATTTATGAGGTAATCAACACAATTTTTCATTTTCTAAAATCTGAAAGTAAAATATGATGAATGTGAAAGAAGTGTAATTGAAAAATGTCTTTAACAATTTATGTTGGTTTTCTTTTCATGGAATATATACATATTTAAAAAAATTAAAGTTAAAAGTTGGTAATAAAAAGTTTCAACTTTTGTTTTTGCCGGAAACTAAAATATTTGCATTTTATGTGTTGGTTTGTGTGTGTATATGTATGTGAGTTGCTATAGCTATAGCTACCGTATTTAAATGTTTGTCCTCAAGATAAATTGGGGTCATTTCGGTTGTTACATTTGTCTCCTTGTGTAGTTGTGTGCTTTAGCCCAAGGTGTTTTTTGGTTGTTTGGTAGTTTGTCATTTTGTTTCTCTACAACATCACTTTGTAACCACTTGTCTGTTTTTTCATATCGTTTGTGTCGACCACTTTTTAACCAAACGACCAAGTGGTCAACAATTTAACAACCCACACATGTCCTTAATGTTTGGTACTTACTTTTTTCAGTCTTTCTCTGGCTGTATGAGTGTTATAAGTTTCAACACTTTCTGTTGCAGGACCATAAATTTTAAACCTCTTGCCAAAGAATGAAAAAATGTGAAACAAGCATTTTCCCAAATTTTGTTTTGTTTGGATTAGAAGGAAATCTTGAAATCTCTAAGCAATTTACTAAAGGTACGGTCACACACAGCTAATATTTGACGTTTATCGTCAAATATTTCATTGCCTGAATCTGACCACAAATAAAATTTAGAGCAAACAACAAAACAGATGATTTTAGTCAAACAAAATTATTTGTCGGCAAACAAAATATTTTCTTAATGTGAACAAAGTGTGACCACTAGCTACATAAATACCTAAAAAATATATAATTTGACCAAACTGCTGCGAAAAAGAATCAGTAAATATATTTGCCGTGTGGTCACACTATATCAAACACTTTCATAAAATAATTGTTTGATCAAATAGAAAAAACAGAAAATTATTTGCTCAACATGGCGGAAAAATAGGAGGAGATTATTTAAATATTTTTCGTACTAAATTAAAGACACAAATTCACTATTTTTTTTTTTAAACATAAATACATATTCAATATTTCTTGAATATTTGTTATTTAAATTATTTTCACTAAATAATTGCATCAATAAATGAAGTCTTCTTCTTCACATAAAAGTCATTCACCATAGGATGACATACTGGGAGAATAACTAATTGAAGACATGAAGTCTATGTTGAGATTTTTGCAATTTTATGCGATTTATATTTTTATACGTTTAACATAGTCTGATGTTTGATTATTTTTTATTTATACATGGAGTTTGTCTATTTTCAAAATTTAAAATTGCTCATATGTACATATGGAATATTAACTGAAATTTTATACAGATTGAATTTAAAATCAAAGAAAATTTTTTATACATACATAAATAGTATGAATTGATTGTAATTAAAAAATAATTCTTAAACAGTATGATCTGTTTAAAATTTTTTTTACTACAGAAGAAGAGTATGTCTAATAGCATTTTTCACTTTTCTGATTTTAGTATCATAAAAAAATTGTTATTATAAATTTTTAGATAATGCGATTGAATTGGAATTAATTAAAAATTTATGTAAAAAAGGTAAACATTTCCATAAAATTTAACAATATTTGTGAACATGTTCTTATTCTGAATGAAAAAAGTTTGGAAAAAGTCGTGTTCGATTAATAATATGTATTAAAAAACCAATAAGCATTTTTACTGGAATTCAAGTTGATAGCAAGTGTAATTCAAGCCTTGAGTTATAGTCAAGCAATTGAATTACAGTTGTATTACACTTTATTTCAATAGCATTCTCATTCATTTTGTTTGAAAAATATTTAATATTTCAAATATTTTTCAAGTATAAAATATGATTACATTTCCATTCAATTTCAATTATGAATTGTGATAGTAATATAATTTAATAAATAAACATTTAATAATTATATTATTAAATTGTTCAAGCTTGTGTTCTTTTCGCGATTTGTTTTCATTATTTAGCGATTTTTAATTTAAGATATAGCAACACTACTTTTGCGATAACACATGATACAACAGCTGTTATTTGACGCTGTTTGATCTTGCAAATGAATTGCAAGATCAAATAAAAAAATACCCAAAATGCAGGAAAATATTTGCTGTTTAGTGGTCACACATTGGTCACATTACAAGAATGTTTTCATATTGGCAAATAAATTTGTTTGACCAAATTCAGCTGTTTTCTTGTTTGCAGTGCAAAAATATTTTGTGTTCAAACTAGAAACATAAAATATTTGACGCTTAAATAAAAGTACTGAAATTTCATAATTCTTTCAAATGTAAAGCAAAATCTGGTAATATTTTACTTTCTAGAAATGTCTTTTTTATTGATGAAAGAAATTAAAGTTGTTTTGCAGCTTTATTTAATAATTATTTAGAACAAATATTACCATAAATGTGACCACAAGTCAAATATATTTTCCCCTTTGTGTGTTTGATAGTATTTCAGTGTAGTTTGATTAAACAAATATGGCAAATAAATGTGTACAGTGTGAACACAAAATCAACCCATGAATTATTTGATGTAGTTTTGATCAAACACATGAAACATCTTGTGTCAAATAATTTGCGTAGTCTGACCCTACCTTAAGTATAATATTTATATATTACAATTAGAAATTGCATGTCACTATAATATATGTTAAGACCACAACCGTTGATTGTTTATAATTTGTTTCAATTTAAAAAAAGTTATTGAAATAATTAATATGTGCAGATATTTGGCAAACATAAAGTTAAAACTGAATAATTATTAAAATATATAGCATCAATCTCAGCTTTCCAACGATTAGTTAATATTTTTGTTTGCAGCCGATGCACATGAATATCATCGGTCATAATTACCCTAAAAAAAATTATTCGACAATTTTTTTAGCTTTCTAAAGAGGGTTAAATTACTTAACTTTAAGTGATCGAGAAAAGGTCGATCACTATAGATTCCAACAAAACATAATTGCTAAATTTTTCGTTCTTATTTTTTCGTTCACTTTATATCATTGTCTTATTTATTTTATCACGAGAATCGGAGTCAATTCAAACAGTGTAATTTATATGCTTGGAACTTCATTATCACCTACATTTGGGCAATTACACGAAAATGATAAACACGACTGAAAAAATAAAAACTCTTGAAACTTTTTTTCAAGATGATTTGAATAGGAGAAAACACTAAAATTTTACTATGTAAAGGTATTTAGAGCTTATTGCAACATTTTAAGTCTGACTAAATTTTATTAAGCGGCGAAAACTAAGCGCACAATTAGTATGTGGTATGAAACGAATTTGACTCTGATTTTTTTTTGCTATTATCACCTTAGTTTTTGAAACCGAATATATATTTTTTACTAATTTATTTTAGTTTTTGTATACATATATTTACAGAATATATATTGTTTTACTAGAAGAGAAAAAATTGTCGCGTACGTTATGTGACATTGTTACAGATTATAAAGTAAAAATATTTGGTTTAGTGTAAGAAATTAAAAAAAGAACTAACACCTTTAACAAATGTTTCGATGATAATCGAATTGCAAACAAATCTGATTTATTGACTACTAGGCTTGTCAATTATTCGATATAATAAAAGTTTTTAATTATTCGAATGATCGATTAATTTTTAAAATTTTGTAAATATGTGTATTTTCTCCCAAAACAACACATATTATATGTGGTATCATTTGAAAGGGCTCTTCCAGCCGCATACAACTCTATGTTTGTTACGTTACATTTTATCCTTAATATTGAGATATTCCATGATTTATACGATTTTTTCAAGAATTTTGTATGAAAATATTTGAAATATTTAGAAAATTACTTGATTTAAGAAATAGTTTAATTTTATATTCAATATTCGTACTACTTCTCGTATTATCGGACATTTAATCTGGTAAACATCATGTTTCCAACATGGTCAATATGGGAATTTTTCTAAATTAATAAATTTTTAACGTTGCTAATCGCAGAACCAAAATGTTTTTGGAGTCTCCCTAAAACAGGGTGATAGATCAGCCTTGTTTGAAATTGAGTTCCGAATGTTTCTGAACTATCTTTTTACCAGAGCTACTTCTAAGTCTATATCGATGTTCTATTTTCCTATACATGGTGGTGATCCGTCATGGTCCTACGAACTTTTAATTGGGTCCTCTATATTAAATCAGTTTCCTCTCTTAGTATAAACGTTACATGCCTAATTCTGATTTCGTTTACTCGTATTTTCCAGTGAGTCCCCATGTGAACCAAGAATTGCTGTGTCTTATGCAAATTTAGAAATTGTTAATCTACAGCTCAGTAGCCAATCAGAGGTGTATTTCAAATAAACTTTACTCATTCTAATAAAAATTATTTTTTCTTCGATTAGATAATTACACTTTGCACGAAATTGACATTTTTTTTCTGTCAAGAAGGGCAACCAGTGGCTTAAACTAATTCGGTTACGCTGAATTCAATGGTACTAACCGTTTTTAGGTTAGTTCGTATTTTTGAGATATACCGTTATTTCGAAAATGGAGGAGGTTGCACAACTTATATGGCGTAACTCAAAAACGGTTTAGTTTCTTGAATAAACTGAAAAAATTACATTTAAGAAAGGCTTAATACGTTTTTAATCTTCGCAGTCGTTTTAGAAATATAAATTATATTTGGCAAAAAAAAATAACTTTTTAGAATAATTTCGAAATTTTTGGTTTTTAAAACGGCATTAAAAATTGGAAAATGCATATACGCTCTTAATTTTTACACATATAAAAAAGGAACTTGTTCCAAATAAAACAAGCCCTAAATAATTAAAATCTGAATACAACTTTTAATTTTATTCACAAAAGATAACTAGTAGTAATTAGCTACATCGTGCAGTGTTCTTCTGTGTTTAGTACTACAAAAGTCGGCAATGCAGTGCGTTTTTACAAATGGTAAATTTTCTGTGTGTTTTTGGTTTTGAATCCATAAATTTGACTAGTGGAAAAGATAAGATATATATATTATATATCGGCGTATAGGAAATTGTGTCCTATTTTCTGAAATATATTCAATTTTTAAGAATTAAAAAAATTTATAGAAGAGTTTTTGTAAAAATATGGGAAACAATTTTAAATTGTTATTAGGGGGTATTTGTTTTATCTTATGTTTATAAAATCAAAAGTTATGGACAGATTTTAATTATATAGAGTAGAGTTAATTTGTGACCAGGTCACGTCATTTGTTTTTCGGGTATCATCATTTTTCTGAAGGTTTTTGCGCAAATAAAAATAATGGCGTCCTTTTTTTTGGAAAATTTTCACTCCTTGTGGTGGTTCAACGCACCTAAAGACGCGCATTATGAGAACATTTTTCTGTAGAGCAAAAACGGTTGGATATATTGCAAATCTGATTTCACCAGTCGATTGTGCATCAAAAATTAATACAATTGATGTTTTTTGAATCCTTAAAAATAGTTCAACAAACTCACAACAGGGGGCGCAAATTTCAAAGATTTTGCTCTACAGAAAAATGTGCTCAAAATGCGCGTGTTTAGGTATTCAACGCACCACAAGGAGTGAACATTTTGCAAAAAAAAGGACGCCATTATTTTTATTTACGCAAAAACCTTCAGAAAAATGATGATACCCGCTAATCAAATTTTTGAAATTAACTCTAATGTAGAGCTTTTTTTGTTTGGAACTTTGTTTTCTATACGTTTAAAAATATTAACGGCGTAGCTTCATTTTCCAATTTAAAAAATAAAAATGTCGAAATTTTTTTAAAGTTAATTGCAATTAATTAGGCATATGTTCTTCTTCAATATGGGGAGAATTTGGATAGGTGACATAATTCAACGATTCTTATTAATCTGCAATCAATTGTTTATAACAATTAAAAAATAAACGTGTAGTTGTCTTTAAGTCTACAACTATTTCCCCGCTGAATATAGGAAAATAATTAACATTTCGGGTAAATATTATTAATTATACCCTACACCACCATAGTGGGGAGGGTATTATGCGTTTGTGCAGATGTTTGTAACGCCCAAAAATATCAGTCTAACACCCACCTTAAAGTATACCGATCGACTTAGAATCACTTTCTGAGTCGATTAAACGATGTCCGTCCGTCCGTCTGGTTGGCTGGCTGGCTGGCTGGCTGGCTGGCTGGCTGTCCATGTAAACCTTGTGCGCAGAGTACAGGTCGCAATTTTGAAGATATTTCGATAAAATTTGGTACATGTTACTTTTTTGGCCCAAGGACCAAGCCTATTGAAACTGGCTGAAATCGGTCCATTATTTCACCTAGCCCACATACAAATGTCCCCTCGAAATTGGACTTTATCGGTCATAAATGTTTAATTTATCTATGTATCTACGCAAATTTCGCTCCAAATAAGTTTTATATATGTAAAATTCATGTCACCAAATTTTGTTACGATCGGTCCATAATTAGTCATAGCTCCCATATAGACCCGCTTCCTAAAATCACTTTAACGTGCATAAATCGCTTAATAATGTTGGTATACACACAAAATTCAACATAGTTAACTTTAATATAGACATAAATCACACGACCTAATTTTATGGTGATCGGTCCATAACTGGTCATAGCTCCCATATAAGGCCCCTTCCGAAAATCACTCACGAATATAAATTATTGATATTTTAAAAGAAAAACATTTTTACTCATTTACTTGGTGTAGGGTATTATATGGTCGGGCTTGACCGACCATACTTTCTTACTTGTTTTGATATGGTATTTTGAACATGAGTGTGTTTGACACAAATGTTTTGAATCTATATGAGAATTATACCAAGAATTATGAAATGCTTGACAAGTGCATGGAATTTCCTGTTTAACATAAGTACATTTTAAAGCTACTGTTAATATGAAATTCATCATTATATAAACGCATATATTATAATATAAATACGAATTTAATACTTTAAAACACCGGATTACAAATCCCATACTAAATTATCATTCTCAAAACCAAAAAAAGTATTTTTGGCATTTCGTTTTATCTAAGTATGAAAATTTGAGCATAAATATTCGTATACAAAAGTAGAAAATATGATTTCCTTTGAAGTTGGCAAAAGAACATAAAATGTGAAACTAGAACAGATAAAACTACAAACCTATTGGCAGGACGCAAAAACAAGGAAATATTGAGAAAAATAGGAAACTCCATTGAAATTCAAATCTAAACAAATGTGAATAGAAGTATGTATGTTATTTGGGTGGATGTGCAGTTTACAAATTTTCTATAGAACTTGAAATTCAATACAATTTTATCTTGCATTTTCTCTGCAAGTAATTGCAAACTGTTTATGTGTTGAAAATGCATGAATTTGGTTACAAAAGATGTTTGGAATCATTTACCTATTTTGAATGTGGAATAACAAGGAAATCATCAGCATACAACAGCAAAGCATGCACAAATATTGACAATGTAAAGTGCAATCAGAGGCAAGCAACCACAGTCATGTAACATGTATCGAAATGAAACACAAGATACGGATGTACAGCTTCTACTCCATGTATGGATGAATGGCAATGGCACTTTCATATAAGTAATGGTAAGTAACTGCAAAATTTAAACAGAGTTGTTTTGTCAACAACATCATCTGTATCTTTGTGACAACCATATAACCAACCATCTAATACATGGATGGAAGTTTTGTCACTAACATCATCATCATAGAAGAAATACCGGAATATCCGAAGTCAAACTTATCTAAACTTTCAAATGTTTCAAGTGTTTTTTTGCCAGTTTGTTTGTTTTTTCCTAAGTTCGAGTATCTATCTGCACAAGTGTATAGATACAGAAAACATTTGCATATGTAAAGAATGGAAATTGTATTGAATGTATCATTTCGTTCGAATATATACTGCAAGTTAATTTTCAAAGAACTTTTCATTATTGATACTAGCAAAATACATACAGCCAATGTGTGTACGAATATATGGGTTTGAGCTGTTGAAATTTTCCAAACGAGTTGCAATCTAATGGGTTTTATATTTCCGTTACTCTCAGGAAAATTGATTTAAACTTATAAGGTTGACTTTATGATTATTTATGGGTTGGTTGCTTGTTTTTCGTTATTTCCAGAAAAGTGTCCTTTTTGTGGCTAAGGACATTTACAAACACACAGTCAAACATAAATATTTAACATTATAATTTACTTGTTAACACTTAAAAGCACTTGTGTACTCGTATTTTGTATGTTTAAACAAGTGGCAATAGTTTGTTAAACATTTTAACATCCTCCCTCTAATTTTGCGAAAAGTATCCCTTAGAACGGCCATCCTTAGTATCTATATAACACTAACTACTCGTACATATGTATCTATGTATGTATGTGGACAATTTTATGAATTATGGTGTTCTTTTGTTAAATGTTTTACCTTTTTTTGGTGCAAATAAAAGGTTTGTCACAAGTGGTCAAGAGTTAGTACTTGGTGTAAAATTAAAATAAGCGTAAATTTTGCAACAAATGCAAAATATTTCTTTTATATTTTATCTGTTTTTGCCTTTTTCTACGATAATTATCTAAATATTTGAAGGTGATGCCTGGTGTATTTAGTTAATATTAAAGTAGTTTAACTTTTTAAATTTTAAATCGCAATACTAAATTACAGTACTTTCATGATATTAGGTTATTATAAATGTACTGTGATTATACACGCATAGAAAAAATATGGTTGGGCATGGTTACTGTAACCATTTCAATATTGTTACAAGTTTTTTAACTATATTATAGTCACAGTAACCATTTACATGATTGTGGTAACCATAATATGGTTAATTTATGATTCACATGATTGTATCAACCATATATATAGTTACAGTAAACAAATATATGTTTGTGACAACCATTCATATGATGAAGGACTTATCATATTATGGTGCTCTCGGCTTAAGGCTTATCATAATCTGAGAACAACATATTATGATAAAATTATTCATCATAAATATGGTTGCCACAAACATATATTTGTTTACTGTAACCATATATATGGTTGATACAATCATGTGAATCGTAAATTAACCATATTATGAATACCACAATCATGTAAAGGGTTACTGTGACTATAATATTGTTAAAAATCTTGTAACACTATTTAAATGCTTACAGTAACCATGCCCAATTATATTTTTTACTTTATATATATATTATATATTGTAGTTACTTTTCATTTCGCTGTTTACAATTTACGTCCGCTATTTTTAAAAATTTTATGTCTTGAGTTACAAAACATTTATTTTGACATACATATATCCCACTCGCATCCCACAAAGCGACCAAATGGTCTTCAAGGAAAAGGCTTACTTTTGAGCAAAAAAGGAAAATTAAAAAAATGCTCAATTTTTAAAAAAATATTCAACAAAGTTTTTAATTTTGCAAATAAAAGTGAAAAATTGTATGTTTTGAGTTACAAACCTTTATTTGTCTCCTACTAAGCGACTAAATATATGTATAAGCTTTCTTTTGAGAAAAGCTAGGTACTCTGTTCAAAATTCCGTGCGAAATGCTGTCAAACTACATATAAAATATTTGGAATGAAATATATGCGAAATAATTTCGCAAAAGCAGTACTCTGTTTTTATTGTGGAAAACATGTGAAATACATCTGGCAACCTTATTTTTCCACACGAAATAACATAAGCAGCACTTATTTCGTACGAAATTAAAACTGTCAAACAGCATATACAATTTTTCGCATGAAAAAACCATAAATTTTCGCAAATATGAACAGAGTACAAGGCTAAAAAGGGCCCATTTTGAAAAAAACGTCAAAAAAGTTTGATTTCGGAAAAAAAAAATGTCACAATTTTTTTCCTTTCGAAAGATCTTTTCGACCGATCTTGTTGAAAAATTGTGTTTGAAGTACTATCCAATAGGATGGTGCAAATTTCATCGGATCACATCGATTTCAAAATTTGGTTAACTTAACATGAAATTCCCCATATGTTTATATTAAAACCATAGTAAACTTACGATAAAATAACTCGCAAATGGAGCAGTGAGTAAGAAGTAGGATATCCATTCCAATAAAGATCGTGGGATTAATGGAACAATTGCTGACGAATAATTATTCGAAGAATTTAAAGATTACTATTTTCGAATAATTCGAAAATTTTTATGGAGACTAATCGAGTAAAATTTATTAAGGGTCTAATTTTATAAAATAAAACGACAAACGTTAACCAAATTTTGTATGGAAAATATTCAAGTTTCAAACCCTTTTCCCAGTATTCTTCATACAAATTGCTAACGCGACCCTAAGTAATAATAACATTTATTTGAATTAATCATGTTTTGTTAAAATTTGTCATAATTCTGAATCTAAGGGTCTCATTTTATAAAACGAAACAACAAACGTTAAAATAAAATTTTGTATGGAAAATATTCAAGTTTCAAACCCTTTTCCCAGTATTCTTCATACAAATTTCTTACCTTTCTGATAGCTTCGTTTTACAAAATGAGGCCCTAAATAAATAATAAGTATTCTATAGCGTTCACAATAACTCGGATTTAATACAAATCACAGTTTCATATTATTTTATTTCAATTTTGTGACTAATATTCAAAATATGTAGAACAAGTTAGATCCGCATCCTTTCTAAATGGAATCAAATTACCACCTCATATACCGAAGCCATATAAAAGTGACAGGTTCTGTTCTTATAAAGTGTCAGAACTAAAACCTGTCCCTATCATGGAACAAGTTCTGTGTCAGTTCTCTTTCCTTTTTGATGTACTTTTATCAATCCTTAGATACAGGAAGGACGAGGGATAACTTTTAATAAAAAATTGGAAGCATTAAATATCTTCTACTGGAACCACTGCCAATGATATTGTTTATTGCAAGGGTACATCAACTTATAACCTTTTTTACTCGAGATCCTTTTGCTACAAAAATAAACTTTGATGATAAATGAAACAAATTATTATTTTATTAAACTTTTATGAGGGAAAAAATTTGAATTTTAATTTCAACTGTCTATAAATAATTATTCTAGAGCTCTTTAAACATGATTTTTGAATTTAATGGTCCCAAATCCATATAAAATAGCCTCCAAATAAACCACAGTGCAATTATCCAACGAAATAATAGAGTCATTACAAAATATCTTAATTCCAACGGACATTGCAACAAAATCGACTAGAACATCAAGGACTAGAACAGGGTTCTTCGACCCCATTCAGATATCAATCATAAAATCATTTAATAATGTCCTATATACAACTAGTATAGGACAATCGAAAAAAGGACGATATAAATTGATAAATGTTATAACCGAACCAAGAAACCAATAAATTTGGATAAAACTGAACCATGAACTGAACGCCATTGAATGTTTTAAAATATTAGGAGTCAAATATAGCATTGTTCTAGATCAGATTTACAGTTTTTTTGTTAAGCGTTCCAGTATTCTGGTCCGGTTATGTGTTAACTAATAGTTATTCTGACAGTTTTCATACAAAAATAATTTTAACCGATAGTATAACTATTAGGTAACGCATAACCAGACTTTGTGTTAATGGGGGTAATTCTGACAATTTCTTACTTAAACCTGTTAATCTGACTAGAACTAACTGACTGGTTGTGTAGGTAGTAATTTTTTTTATAACCACCTCTAACATAAAATTGCTTAATTTTCAAATTTAGTTAGCCCATTTCATCGCCATTCCATTTCTTTATAAAGCTTTATTTCATTTAATACAACAGGTTACACCAAACTAATGTTGTCCCACATTTCGGTCCATAAATCTGATTTTACTTGACCGATTTTGTTGATATTCAATACCAAACATTTTTGAATATTTGGGGAAATTATCATCTCCGTACTTTCCTCGAGGACCTATCGTGCGAGCAACAGTGGGATCGTCTAAAAATTTTATAACCAATATGTTACTAACGAAATGACAAACTCAATATACCCCCTCATCATTTTGTTGGTGGTTATAAAATGATTACTACAGATAAGAAACTCTGTAAGCGATCTGTCTGCCTGAAGCACTCACTCTTTATTCAGTTTTTCATTAAAAAATCAATAAATTATTTTACTTTACTACTCGTAGAATATTTATAAAGTAAACATCTGTTTGCCTTCAATTAGTACGTTGGTGTATATTTTTTTATATTTTGTGGAGAATTAATTAAAAGTCTCCACTTTATGAAAATTCATTAAGTAAAACAAATCATAGCGACGAACAGACAACAAAAATCATTTTCAAACAGTAGCAGTCAGAGCAAGAGCAGCACCAGAAGCAACAGCTTTAAACGTGAGCCCATACAGAAAAATTCACAGTTTTTCATCGTTTTGTTTTCAATGAAACTTGATTGATTGATTAGAAGTTTGTTTCGTTTTTTTGTTGTTAATTACTTAATGTTTAAACAACAGCTTACTTATCGAGCCGCCAAACAAGATGAAATTGTTACTTTTTCACGATACAAGTAAAAACTTTATTTTATTCAAACTAAAGAATGTAATACACAAAATGCCATGGTAAATTATATTTGATGGCAAAATTAGTTTGATTTCATTAAAAACATTTTTCTCATCGGCTGAAAAATATTTAGTATCAATGAGTGAGTACGAATACTAGCTATTATTTATGTTTATGTTATGAAATATTTAATTAACACTGTTGTAAAAACTTAATGTGGTAATAATATAGTAATAATCTGTACAATCCATTTAGTTTGTACAATTCCTCCAATCCAGGCCTTTGAATTGGAAATTAAATATATCCTTCTCGAAAATTATACATGAATGTCGCTTTAATGTATATAATCTAATATTCTAGCATTTCAGGAATTCTGCTGTATCCGGCATGATTTTTCTGTAATTTTTTCAAACAGAAATTTAGGCAAAACGAGGGATACATGTTCAGTAAACTTAAATTTGTTTTCGGTGTGTTCAACTCCACCAAAAATTAGTTATGCATAGTGACATACTGATGGATTGCTTAAAGTAAACTTATAACTTAAAAATAAGGTAGATACATACATATCTTAACATTAGGGTGGCCCAAAGATGAGTAGTAATATTGGGTGTATGATTTAAAAATGCTGAATTTTTTAAAATTGTGGCCATTGTTAGCTATGACATTTCCAATCTTTATGGCAACATATGGAATCCGAGACAAAAGAATAGGTAATCTTTAGAGACCAAGAACGAATCCAGCCAATATCGGATACTCTGTTCCAAAGTGAAGCTTATTCAAGATCGAAATAGAGTTGGACGGGGCTCGGTCTGGACTATAAAGCGGATGAGGAAAAACTTTCCAACCACTTCATTCTAAATACTTTTTAACAGGTATTACAATATATAGCAGAGCGTTGTCATTATGGAATATTACGCTTTTCGGGCTATTTCGGGCGTTCTTCAGCCAATGCTTACCTCAAACGAATTATTTGCGTTCGGTACAGGTTCTCTGTGATGGTTTGGCCAGATTTCATCAGCTCATAATATGCTTCATCTCATCAAATACAGACCATAGCACCATGGATATTTGGCTTTGGTGTCGATTCGGTGGAGTACTTAGTTCCCAATGATTTTGCAAGCTCTTGTTGAGTTTGACAACAATATTCATTGAGTAGTGCCTCCAATTCTTGGATCTTTGCACCAGTCATTATTCTCAAGTAGCTGTTTTTTTTACATAGCTGCATATTCGTTTTATAACCGCCTTATACAAAAGAACCTTGTAGTCCAAGTATATGGATGACCGAGGACCAATGCGCCAGTGTATTTGAATAGACTTTAGACCTTAATTTTTGTATGTGTCACATTGCATCAATTAGTCGTCGGTAGAGATTTAAGTACAAAACCATGTATTGTTCTGAAATTCTGTTATTGATCATTTGTATTGAAGGGTAACTATCTCTTTTTAAAGTGAACGTAACGTGGAGACGTTTTGTAGCATTAATTTTTATTTTCCATTTGTACGGTCATATCTCCAACTCATTGATGTGAAACTGAGTCTGTCCAGATGCTGAGAAGGGATTTGTGCGAATACTTTCAAATTAAGTATCGTGGGCATATCTGCCGTATAAAATATATACAGTGACCTTAGAATACTTCTCTTGTGTAGATCGTCGACGTGAAGAGTTCACACCTTTTGATATTATTTGAATAGATCTGTTGATTAAATTATTAGCTAATAACATAATGGTTTTGTGTATTACTCAACCAGAATTTGGTAAAGCTGGAGAGAAATGTATACAAAATTAAGAACAATACTGTTTACTGTCATAGGTTTTCCCACTAAGGGAAAACTCTTAAACCAAATTTATGATCTGGAATAATTCTTTTAGATGTCGTATCAGGCTTTCCACTAGCAACTTTTTGAACAATTTTGAGAATATTGATAACAAAATGATTGGGTGTGACATTTAAATGATGTATTTCCGATAGAGATCCGGCATTTTATTCAAAAAGTATCGACTCAGTTGCATTCTTCGCGCATTCACCGTTTTGGATACATACATTCGTATGGAAAAGGTCATGTCGGTTTTTCCACAGCCTTCCATTGACTATATCATATATTCTTAGAAGGGTCAAAATTAGGCTAGGTTCCATGGGCAGTTATTCGTCAAGCAGTACACTTGGGTCCATTCAAAACTGATCCCATTGTGATACCCAAGCGGTAAAGAGCTGGGTATTTAAAATACTTCCGTTGTCTCCGAGTTAAACCAACCAGATTCCCTGATGAAGAAGTAAATTCGTCTAAAATTCATCCTCGATAGCTCATCAAAGCATTATATAAATGGGATTCCAAGGATGCCTTCCCATTGGCATTGGTAGTCTCCTCCTCTTCTTCATTATGACTGTTTCTACAGTAGTCGTTGTACCGTAGGCCCAGTCTTCTAGCATGTGCCTTGTTTATGTCGGAATTCGGGTACGTTTTTTTTGGCCCTATTCAAACAGGATCATCCCACTAAACATACATTATAATGAAATTTAGATAAAGATTTAATTTATTCTTAATGTTTTGTTAATTTTAACTGAATTCCATTGCAGTCGGAATAGTTTTTTATTATTTCTTTTAATTTTAAATGTAAATTTAATACCGCCTTTTTTATTTCCATATTAAAAATATATAACAAAAAGAAACAAAATGAATGCAATATTTCTTAACAACACCACCCCACAACCACCGCCAACCACAACTAACTAAACATTAAGGCCACCTTTTAATGCTTCAAGTGGCAACAGAGCAACACAGTCCGGCCAGCAATGTTTTCAATAAATAGAAAGCTGAATTTTCTATAACTAAAGCTGCTTATTTCAAATGAGGCAGGCAGGCATGTTGCATAAATAAAATGTTAAGAAAGAAAATCAAGTTTAAAGCAAGATGTATTGCTTAAATATAACTGGTATCGGTTGCTGATTATGAGTGTGTGTGTGTGTTTGTGTGTTGGTTCAAAATCTCATTTATTCATATATCAAGAAAATGCAATTTTCAATTGCAGCTGAATTCGTTCCAGAGAATGGCCTGCCACGACGTTTGCGGACCGCATACACAAACACCCAACTGTTGGAATTGGAAAAGGAATTTCATTTCAATAAATATTTATGCCGGCCAAGAAGAATTGAAATTGCTGCCAGTCTAGATTTAACCGAACGACAGGTGAGTTATTTTTATTGCTTTTTCCCTTTCATATTCTTTCTTAAATTCTTGAAAGTGTTTATTTAATAATGGTTCTCAATTTCTTGACGAAGAATTGCAAAAAACAGGAAAAAGAAAACTAATTTTGCACAAATGGCAACTACTTTTTAATTGCCACTGAGTTCTACTAATTTTTCCTTTTGCAGTTTAATAATTAATGTCCTTTTTGGCTTGATTTAATGTTTTTTTCGTGTTTTTCAGGTAAAAGTTTGGTTTCAGAATCGCCGCATGAAACACAAACGTCAAACTCTTTCGAAAACTGACGATGAGGACAACAAGGACAGTCTAAAAGGTGATGATGATCAGTCCGATAGTAGTAAGTGTGCAATGGTTTATTATTACATTTATTTTAGTATCAAATTATAATACGTTTAAAATCAGTTTTAAACTAAATGCCTGTTCCACGATGTCGAAAGAAAAATGAGTCGAACAAATTTGTATGAAAAACACTGTTTTTAATATTCTTTTGAATAGTTTTCATACAAATTTTTTCGAAACATTTTTCTTTCGACATCTTGAAACAGGCAGTAAGAAACCATGGTCATACAAAATATGAAATGGTTCAAACATTTTATATTCGGTTTGGTTTGTCTTTTATCGAGGTTCATAGTTCAAATTTTAAATACAATAAGAATGGTGTAAAATCACTAAATGTAAATTCTATATACATAATTATATAACTTGTTATCCAAATTTCATAGAAATACTTACATATGTACCATATTTTCAATATATTTTCCTAAAAATCCTCTTCTATTGAACCAAAAATTTTTCTTGAACAAATGATATATCTTAAAATATATATACATACGTACTCGTATTTCCATTTCCTAAATTATAAGCCATTGTATGGTTAAAAGGAGAAAAATATTCACTATAAGATTACTAAAGGAAAATCTTTGGAGAAACAGATTTCTAGAAGAAAACTTTAAAATACATTAGCTTTAATTACATTGCCCAACAAATTGAGAATTTTTGATTGGAACAGAATAGCGACCCTATAATTCTGAAAGGGCATGTTGAGTAGATAATTTTTGTAGAATAAACTTATAGTCCACTTGGTCTGAATTTTTTTCTACAGTGGGTCAAAGTTTTAATTTGCTACCCTATGGAGCTCCATGGAGTGTCGATTTTTTTTGAGCTATTTTTGCTATAAAATTTTGAATAAAATCAAGACATATTGGAAACATTATCTCGTAACTATGAAAAGTTACATGTATCAAAAATTGAACATGTAAAAATTGCCGTATTTTTTAAAATTTTTCCCAAAAAAGGCCCTATATTTTTTCAATTGTAGAAAAAAATTTTCTTCGCGACTATTATCATTTTTAGTTTCTAAGGTAAATGCATGGACTGGAAAATAAATGTATCAACTATGATCGAAATCTATTTTTTGAACAGTTTTCGTTTCCTCCCTATTATCTTTTTATAACAACTTTCCTTGTGATTTCCCAAAATTAAATTTAAATTAATCCAAATTTAGGCAAAACAGGATAACATATATGAATTTTCACCTTAATTAGAGATTTAATGGAAATCTAAAATTCAATTGGCTTTAGTGAACAGGTTAAAGACTGATCATATTAAATATCATTATTTTAACATTTTATTTGATTATTGAATAAGCTTTTAATTAGCCGTATAAATAAGTATTGAAATATTATAACTAAATTTTAAGGCTTTTTTCAATAGAAAACTTTTATAAACAAATTGTTGTCAAATAAGCTTAGTATGCCCTCTTATTAATTTATAATGCTTCCATCGTGGTCCGTAGTTCAACAATTTGTGACTATGATAATAGTATCAGCTTGTTTATTTCTCCCAATTTGCTCATGTTTAACATTTTTCAAAACCGAAAAATGTTTAAAATTTTATTATAATCGGTCATAGATTTAGACTTATGAGGATCGCCTGGTTTTCAAAATTCGACCACTAATAACGAAATTATACAGTTACTTTTGAGTATACGCAAAAATATTTCTTTGCATAAACATGTTGTTGTTTTTCAAGCAAATTTAAAACGCTTTTTACCATTTTTTTGGAAAGAATTTAAAAAAAAAAAATTATATTTTCCACATCTAGAGAAAGTAACCTTTTAAACCATATATGTTTCATCAATATTGGTGGACAATAACATACTTAAAAGTGTACTTAAAAGTGTATATCTTATATATAAGATATAAATTTATATAGAATCAAAAAGTTATATCGGTAAAAAAAAGTTAGACCAATATTATTGTTATTGTAATTATGTATATGATTGCTTTAATCATAATATGTTTAAGTTACCATTCATTTAATTGTATCAATTATATATATGATTGATATATTACACTATTCTTAAACTGAAAGTATAAATATCAAAAATCCATAGTTGGACCAAAATTGCATAATATTTATTTGCGTTAAGCTAAATTCATAACATAACTGATTTATGCTGCTCCAAATAAATTTACAAACATTTTAACCATTTTTTATCCACATCCAATTAATCTTTGATTTAATAATATTTGGATTAGAATAGATATTGAAGTTATACCTATAACAATTCATGAGTAATACTCTTGCCAAAGAGTGATTGTAGATGAAATATTCGACTTTTCTGATTACTTCATAATATTTTAGTTATAAAAACAAATTTTATTTTAACATGAAACGAAAAAAAAATAAATATACCACAAAACTTTAAGTTACCACCTTTAATTTAACAAATTTATTTGAAGGCAAAAAAAGAGCAAAATGATACTGAAGCGTATCAATCACTGTCAGTACAAAAAAAAATGTATCTTTGATGTTTCTTGTTTTTATTTTGTATTTTTGAAATCATATAAACCGTATGATACCCTTTCTGGCACCCTATATTAGTATATATTCATTAAATTCTAACAACGATAACATGAAATTGTTCAATTATTATTAAATGTATGGTATAAACAAGTTGACCTATACCTGCAATAATTAAAATATATTTTTTATTAAGGATCTAATTTATTTTAATAATTTGTTATTTATTTTGAAGAATGCTTTAATTAATAATGTATTGTGTTTTTTTTAAAGATTCCAATTCAAAGAAATCTTGTCAAGGCTGTGAGCTGCCATCCGATGATATACCAGATTCAACATCAAATTCAAGAGGTCATAATAATAATACACCAAGTGCTACAAATAACAATGCCAGCGCTGGAAGTTGTAAGATATTTATAATCATAAAAATAAAATGGAAGAATCCAATATTTATTGTTTAATTTTTACCCCTTTAACAGTAACACCCAATTCCACATTAGAATCTGGCATATCTTCCAATCTTTGCGGCAGCAATGCGGTGTCCGGTTCTAATATGGTCAGTGCTGACTCGAGCGTTGCTTCCAGTGGCAGTTTAGATGATGACATAGATGAGGGTCCCATCAACAAAGTCAAGAAAAAAGACGATCAACATATTAAAAAAGAATCGGTCGTTTCAACTTCAACCAAGATCTCACAATTTAGTGGTTATGATACGTCCATTTCTATTGGAATTGGTTCGGGCTATAGACGTGACTCGGACACATCATCTCAACACAGTCAAGCGACGGCAAATAGCAATAGCGGTGCCGGCGGCAAACGTCGTTATCAAAATTCAAATGCCGCTGCTAATGCCGCCAATATAGCGGATGGTGGTGGTAATTCGTCATTTTATCCCAGTTACTACAACAATAAGCAACCACAACAGCAATTGCAGTCACCACAACAACAGCAGCAACAACCACCACAAACACCTTCACAAGAATACTACGGCAAATATGATATTGAATTCGCCGCCGCTAGTTCACCACAGCATATTGCCCATAGACTACAACAGCAGCAGCAGCAGCAATTACAAAACTCAACACATATGCAAGTACCGACGAATGGTGAATATCTAAGTCCCAAACCAGACTTTTTGGCTGTATCACAAAGTTCACCGCATCTCAAGTCGGGGAACGAAGTGGCATCGAAAGTACATCATGGTCCCAATGTTTTCCATCATCCACCACCACCTTCTACCACAGCTACGACTCAGCAAATACAACAACCATTTTATAATCACCACACTGGTGAAACATTGCAGTACAATGCTTACAATCACCACACTCATCATGGTGGCAATTATGTGGGTCCACCACTAAGTCAAACACAACAACAAATACCTGGAGAATTTGATGCCAGTGGCAATTTTTATGATCCCAAAACTCAAGCTCCCAATGGAGCTTATTATGAGCAAATAAGTTTCCAACAGCAGCAGCCTACAGAATTCCATCACCACCATCAGCAACAACAGCAGCAGCAACACAGTATGCCTCATATAAATGCAGCTACAGCGACAGCCTTGGGCATACACATGGAAGCGGCACCACCTCCGCCACCATCGTTGCCAACCAGTCAACACACTCAAATACAACAACCCTTCTATAACAATCATCATCACCACCACCATCATCATCACGCACAACACCATGGTGGTGTGGAACAGCAATATAATCCCCACGGTTATAATCAACACGGACATTTTACTCACCATCAGCAGCATCAACAACCAATGAGTGGTAAGTATAATTAAACTCACCCAAATAGAGTACCGCCGAATTTTTGAAATGTTTGTAAAAACGAGAACAATTATTCCTTATGACAACCGAATCGTATGCGAAATTCTTAAGTTAATATATTGCAAGTTTAACAAAGAAATTAAATATTATCCTTTAAATATTTTCAGACAATCATGTGGTCCCTCCCATGCCCGGCGATGTTCTCTTAGACACCGATCCACCACCACATATTCACATACCAACTGGTGGTCCCAATAACAATTTCGTTAATCCTGCCAATGTTCAACCGCCCACAATGCCCGCCCATAATGCAAATTTTCCACAAACTGGACCGGTTGCTAATCTTAATGGTCTAGTTGATAATTCCAATAGCTCATCAGATTTTAATTTCTTAAGTAATTTAGCAAATGATTTTGTACCCGAATATTATCAATTAAGTTAGTTAATGTAAATTTCAGAATTATTTAAACAAATTTAAATGATACGAAAAGTTTTATAAAATATGTATGGTGTATTTTGAAATTGCAAATCTTATCTTAATTATTGTAAATAATTTTTTATGTAAGTAAATTGCATTAAAAAAACATTTCTTAACCTTTAATAGTATGATACATTTTCAAGATAGTTTTAAGGGGAGTTAATACAAATAAATATTAAATGAGTTACCGATAAAAATTCACTATTTTTATTATAATATTTAATACATAGTCCAGAATTTGAAAAATGTTCAATATAATATTTTACAAGATTAGTTTTACCTTTCTAAGACTAAGTTTTGAATGAGGGAATATATAAATTTGCCATTCCGTCTTGAAATTCTAAGTCGATTGAGCTATGTCCGTCTGTCTGTCTGCCTTTCTGTGTAAAACACTTTTACGTAAAAAATACAAAAATAACCTTAGTAGGAATTAAAAAAACGTTTATCATTGTCCTAAGCAGGTATTGAAAATCAGCAAAATCGGTACAGTAGAACCAGAATTATGAACCAAAATGTGAGACAACCTCAAAAAATTTTGATAATTTTTTATTATTTTGTATAATTTATTGTAGATAACACCATGAAATTTTGCACTTGCGATTCCTATATTAAGAGGGCAAATTTTGTTGAAAATGGTAGGAATCGGTCCATGATTTCTCCTAGCCCTCACACAAATTTCATTCCGAAATATGGTGCTATGGTATATAAATGCCCACAGAATTGCAGTATCCGTACATAATAAAGCACAACGAAAATTCATTAAAAAAAACACGAGACCAATTTTTTTTGGATCTAAAGTTCACGAAAATCACTTAAATACATATATCTCTCATTTACTGCAACAACGTCATAAATCAAAATCCAGGTGTTTCGAACTAAGTACTACAAAATATGCTCCGTTCTTTAGTCTTTTATATAGTTTTATCAGTTTTAAAAAAAGTCAATTATTTTTTGTATGAAAGTATTTTTTTGTTGTAAACGTAAAAATTAAAATTCATGTTTTCTCGTATATTTGACAAGTAAAAATTTGGGTTAAATACAGATTACGAAGATATTAATATCTACTATTTAAATCAGGTTTTATTTCTGAAATCGCATGATTTGTTGAAAATTTATTTAAGAAATAGTAAAATGTCATTAAACTTTCAAAGCCATTTTTCTCGAAACGACTTTTTTTGAATTATGACGTTGTTGCAGTAAATGATCGATATATATATTGATATCAGGTTCAAATTCAACATGCATAATAGTCATATACATTAGGGTTGGTCAATTCTTTTGTTGAACGAAAAATTCTAAGAAAATTTCACAAAGAAACTATTGATCTAAAACCAAAACCTAGCTCCCGCTGAGAGACTTATAAATACACGTTTAAGAAATTTCACTGTCCATCAAATTGAGACTTTTTGATTGGACCAGAATAGCAACCCTATAACTCTGAAAGGGCATGTTGAATAGATGATTTTTGTGGAAAAAACTTATAGTCCAGCTGGTCTTAAGTTTTTTTTTTACAGTGGGTGAAAGTTTTATTTTTTTGCACGAAGGGAGAATTATACTAACTGAAAAAAAAATGTTGTAAGTTAATGTCTGAGAGATTCTTATTGTCAGAGTTATATCGTTTAATTTGATGGTGATAATTTTTGTGGAAGATCTTAACCCTCTATCTCCATTCTTTAGAGGACATTTTGACCCTTTTTTCGAGAAAATAAAAAAATCCTTTAAAAAAAGACGTTTAAGGATTAAAATATTCTACGAAAATGCTTGCCGGAAAATTTCGGTGGGGGTCACCAAACATACTAATGTTGTAAAAAACGCTCTTTACGCTTAAAACTAAAAAAAATTCAGACCAGCTGGATTGTAAGTTTATTCTACAAAAATGATATGCTCAACATGCCCTTTCAGAATTATATGGTCACTATTCTGTTCCAATCAAAGGTAGTCATTTTGTTGGACAGTGAAATTTTTTAAACGTGTATGTTGAAGTATTTTAGCGGGAGCTAGGTTTTGATTTTAGACCCATACATTCTTTTGGTAATTTTCTTAGAATTTTGTGTAGATTCCGATTTTGCTATAAAGACTTTTATGAATATCGGTTCATAATTGGTTATAGGACCAATCACATTAATCTTCATAAATATCGATATAGAACTAAAATTTTACAGAGTTCGATATTTATATTTGGTCAATTCACAAGGTATTGTCATATTGTCATAATGGTCTTATATTTCACAATGGTTTTTATTGCTTTTCAAGCAAAAAATGTCCTAAAATAATACTACACTGTATGCTATGTTTATTGTGTAATCGTAACCAACCAGTAGAGACCTGAGCCGAATGCCTAAGTGTCGATTAGGAAATTATGACATTATGACTGATAAGAGACCTTGTGAATTGACCAATTGATTCGTAAATTATACAACTAGATTATATGAATATAGGTCCATATTTGATCATAGCTCCCATATTAGGTCCACTTCCGAAAATCTCTTAAATACTGATAAATAATACACATATCAGTAATTTGTATCCAAAAATCATTTTGCCACCCATAAAACTCTTGCAAATCACGTCATTGAGATAAAATTCAGATAAAATTGTTTGAAAACTCGACCTGCTTGGAATATTTTATATTTTCGAATAATTTTACAGACCGGCTTTTTGTATCGGTTACCTGGTTTTTATAATCAAGAACTTATTTTAATTGTTGGTAAAAAACAAATAACCGAAAGAAATCCTGATTGTGAAAGTTTTCGATTAGAAGACCAATTCTAAGTGATTACGACATAAAGGATTTTTAGAATATGTAGATATCCTTCGAGGGATATTTTAATAATATTTTATATTTGGAAATACTTTTAACCCACTGTCTTGATGGAACGCTCATAGGCGATCAGTTTGATTGCTAATTAAAAAATAATGTTTTTTTTATATGATTTTTTAATTTATTTTTAAAAATACACACATTTGTAATCTAATTGTTACTAGTAAAAATAAAGAAATATGAAAATAATACGGTATATAATGAAAAACTGAAAAAATAAAAAAGCGATTTTTACAGCTAAAACTGTATTCCAACCTAGTTTTTTATAAAATGCAATTTGTTGCATTTTATAAAACTCGAAACTAGGTTTTCTAAAACACTACAACAGATTTTTTGAATAATCTATAATAATCCAATTTTAGAAAATTACTCAATCCATTGAAAATATATACTGAACATTTTAATAAAATCGAGAAGAGTTGACCGGTTGAAAGGGTTTAAGTACTTTTAATTATTTTGTGTTTATTAGCAGATTTTGATAAAACTTAGAAATATTCGAAGGACTCTGGAAATCAAATTTGATTCAAAATTAACAAAATAAATAAAACTGGTGTCAAAGTAATCCCAAGTTTTACAAACGCTTAAAACATTAAATAAAAATCTTTAGAATATTTTATTATGGATTTAAAAAATATTAAAAACCATTTTAGCCAAATCATTTTCTACAGTTTCATCAAAATCCACATAGAAATAAATAACATTGGGTTAACAATATCCGATTTGACAGATTTAAGCGGCACTTCTCCGAATTCCCAAAAAATGTATCGCTTTTCTTTTAGTTATTGGATACTGGAATCACAATTCCCAATTTGGAATTAAAGAGCAGTTGATTTTGAACTGAATGAATGTATGTTAAAATATTAAAAAAGAGTTCCTGGGTGACTTTGCAAACTTAACAAATGTCCCGCATTTAATTTTCTGCTGACGTTATGTATCGTTCAAAAATTATGTTTATTAAGTGCACTACTAATCGACTCTGAAAGTTATTAATAAATTGATTTCTTTAACCCATTATCGGCCACTACCAGAATCCGACGGAGCTTATTAAATTCCTTTTAAAGGCATGGTTTAAAAGCTCCAATTAAGAAAAAAAAATAAAATTTTTTGTCCCAGGGTTGCCATTTTCCTAGTATGGCTTGGTCGAAAAATCGACCATTGGCCGAAAACGATATAATTTAAGAAATATAAATATTTGCAATTAATAAATGAAAATCTTTAGTTTGAAGGAAAATATTAAAGTAATGCGGTTTAATTTAAAATAGTTATTATTTCTGAATACGTGACATTTAAAAAATGTGTGGTATTCATCAAAACATTTGATGTGTAGATAAATATTGCACTTCTTACATGTAAATAAAGTGTGCTTCTTGCATAGCTTACACCGACTATGTTTATTCTATGCGCTTTTTGATACGGCGTGTACTTTCTCATTGATTCGAGGATTGTTCGTGGGATATTTCAGGTTCTCATTTTCAGACTCATTATCCTTTTCGTATGTCAATAGTTTACTTGTGACTTCAGAATGAAAATCAAGTTGCGATAATGGTTTCTTGTTTTGAAGTTTTTCTATTCTTTTATCACTTTCGGCTATGGAATTGTTATGGTTTTCTTCTGCTTGCGACAATATCTTTTTGCATTGACCAGTGGTTCAACTGTGGAGTTATTGTTATAACATTACCGTTGACTATCAACTAAAGGAACAAATTCTCCTCGCAACCTTTCTTTAGATTTTGCAACGGAACATTTTCCATTCTGTTTTAACGTATAGTTCCAATTGCATAAAATTTTGGCTCAAAAAGACACATAACATGATAAGAAGAACACAAAATTGTCAAAGGAAACAGTATGAAACTCCGGATCAGGTACGTTAGCAAGCAAATTTAAAACTTTTTGGGCCCCAGGACATATGCTCTTACTATAAGAAGTGGCTGAACCACTGTATAAAATACTATAAAATAAATAGCCCTTTTCTGAATATAAGCACCACGACTTAAAGCCGAATCCAATTGGCTTTTATTTTATAAACATCTTACATGAGTGCAACAAAACGATCTGATATATCCAAATTAGTATTATCGGCAAGATGCAAATACCTGTTTCAACATTGATATTGCCATGTCGGAGAAGACCAATAATGATCGATATGTGGTAAAGTATGATAACCAGACAAATATAAAATTCCAATGAACCGACGCAATTCTATTGGTAAAGGTTAGTAGTAGCATTATTTTCACGCGCAAAGACATTTGTAAAAGCAACCATTTCCGCAATAATGGAATTATCCAAATATAGTGCATAAATATCAAAAGGATATTTAGGTCTCACAAAACAAAATGATATGCATTTATCACATAAAAATTACCCAAGGGTAAAAATAAAACATATGTTATGATTTTGAAGCATTTTAATATAATAAGAAAAGAAAATAATTAAATTAGTATGCATGACGCTATATGATGGGTTTCGGCCATTGGTCGAATTTTCGACCACTAAAAATTACGGCCTCTCAAAAATAAGAGTTTTATCATTTTGAATTTGATTTATTTTTTTTTCTTATAATTTGGTATTTTGTCTTCACGGAAAAGTAATAAAAATTAATTACTTTTTTATTTTTTTAATTTTTTTAACATTTTAGAAAAGTGACTAAAAATTGCATTTTTTGCTCCATCAAGAAAAAATTCTGGTTTTACTTAAAGACAAAAAATAAATATATCAAAGATGTTAAAAAAATATAAAACTTAATTTCTGTTAAAACATATTTAAACAAATATGGTCAGCTTCTTAGATATTCACTTACAAAGTTGCTGGTCGAAAATTCGACCACCAGCCGAAAATGGGTTAATTCTGTCCATTTGCTGAGACTACAGGTCGTAATTTTAAAGATAGATAATTTAATAAAATTTGCCATCTGTCATTAATTTGGAACAAGGACGCCTAAATCGTAACTCGGTTTATGGTCTGGCTTGACCGGATATACTCCTTTTTATACCCTACACTACCATAGTGGGGAGGGTACTATGCGTTTGTGCAGATGTTTGTAACGCCCAAAAATATTGATCTAACACCCACCTTAAAGTATACCGATCGACTTAGAATCACTTTCTGAGTCGATTAAACGATGTCCGTTCGTCTGGCTGGCTGGCTGGTTGGTTGGCTGTCCATGTAAACCTTGTGCGCAGAGTACAGGTCGCCATTTTGAAGATATTTCGATAAAATTTGGTACATATAATTTTTTCAGCCCAAGGACGAAGCTTATTGAAACTGGCTGAAATCTGTCCATTATTTCGCCTAGCCCCCGTACAAATGTCCTCTCGAAATTGGATTTTATCGGTCATAAATGTTTAATTTATATATGTATCATGTCACCAAATTTTGTTACGATCGGTCCATAATTAGTCATAGCTCCCATATAGACCCGCTTCCGAAAATCACTTTAACGTGCTTAGATCACTTAAAAATTTTGGTATATACACAAAATTCAACATAAATAACTTTCATATAGACATAAATCACACGACCTAATTTCATGGTGATCGGTCCATAATTGGTCATAGCTCCCATATAAGGCCCACTTCTGAAAATCACTCACGAATATAAATTATTGAAATTTTAAAAGATAAATATTTTTACTCATTTACTTGGTGTAGGGTATTATATGGTCGGGCTTGACAAGTAAGAATGTTGTTATTAAGTAAATTTATTTAATAATATGAATTTATTATCATAAATAGGCAATTCTAAAAAATATATATTTAAGGTAAAGGAGGAAAGCAGTTTTCTTTTTTTGTCCCACGTAAGTTTTGAGAATCCCACATTTTTTCTCCTACATATTTTGTAAAATTTTAACTAATAACTCAGTTAGGCAGGTATCTTAAAATCCTTTAATTTGGTAACAATATTATTTGCAACAGTTTTCGCGAAAATTAATTAAAATAGTAAATAAGTTGGAATTTTCGAAAATTCGAACGGAGTAAACTTAATCCAATTTGTTGTTGATATCTTCTATATTTTACTAGCATCGGGCGAAAGATTTTTTTATCCAAATTTTTTTTTTGTAGAACAATATTCGACAATCTCGGTGTAATCTTCGACCATGCATTCGGCAAGTAATTAAAGATATTAATAGGTTCTTTTTTACAATATTAACAATCATAATTTGTCATGTATTTTGATGCAATGAGGAAGATGAAGTAAAACTAGCGTTATATATTAAATTAACCTTTTTTAGCAACCTCCAAAGAACTAAAATTGTTCCCCATCATCTAAAAATTGGTTAAAGTTTAGTTAGATGTTGCACATTTTATTAAAAGTTTCGAGTTTTGGGTCAAAGTAGCAAAATTCTCCAAAAAATTTTAACTTTTTCTGACATCCATTTGATACCAAAAACTCATTTAATTTAAATAATAATAATTTCATCCATTATTAAAGTTGCTTAAAACTACAAAATAAATTCTTCTTATTCATGTACGGCATTGAAAGATCTGAGATGCAGAATTCTTGTTCAACAAATGTCTGCCAAAAGGTGATTTAGGTAAGAACCTTTATTAAGAGTACAAGATGGTTGGAGAATGATGGCGACCACAACGGGACTCACGAAGGACCTATTATTTCTTTGAAATTTTTCTTCGGTCTATGTACCTGATTAATATCTCTATGTTTTCATCTGATATCAAACTCTAAATGGTCGATACTATGTTACTGATTTAAAGTATACTAGGATCGCCAGGTGGCCGAAATTCGACCACTTTTATGGAAAGAATTTTTTTTTATATTGTGCACATCTAGAGAAAATAACCTTTTAAAACATATATGTTTCATCAATATCGGTGGACAATAACATATTTAAAAGTGTACCATAAAAAAACGTGTTGCCTATTTATATATAAGATTCCGTCCTTGAGTATTATTAACATTTCCAATATCAAGGAGAAGTCAGATTTAAAAATATAATAAATAACGCTCAGAGCCGGATATTTTGTTGGAAGATAATTTAAAAAAAATATAACTCCCCTTATTTCTTACATGAAATTTATTTGGTAAATCTTTTCAAATGGATTTCGAAAATCAGCCTTAAGTATAACACAATTTTCCACAAATCTTTGATTTGTCTGCACTTGTTAGTGCAATATAATTTTCTTTTATATTTTGTATAAATATTTATCAATCGTATATTTTCCATATTGTATAATTGTAGTTATGAAAAAAAAAACAAATTAAAAAAACAACTAAAAAATTATTTTATTTGTAAAAATTTAAACTTTTTTCCTAAAAACTCTTTTACTTAATTAAAATAAAACTAACAGCAAACAAATCTAATTCTATCACATTAAAGAAAAATTCTAAATAAATGTAACAACAATAAAAATAGTAGCATAAAATAAAATCAAATAATGATATTAAATTAAATTTATTAAATCATAACAAAAACAAAATAAATATTTTCTAATTTAAGTTGTAATTATTAATTTAAACAAATATCACTCAACAATAAAATAATGTGAATAAAAAAAAAATATTTGTTTTTTTTAAACCAACATTTTTTAAACCATATTTAGAAGTACATATTTCACTGCAGCCACAACAAAAAAGCTTGAAACCCTTAACTAAGTAAGACATGTATGTCCCTTATTTCGAATGTGAACTGACAGCTTGAAGATGGATCGTTGTAATGTCAACACTTCGACATCCCGCAGTTTTTTTTTATCCTTTGGTTTTCAAAAAGTCTCACAGCTTATACATGTATTTTTTTCAGCAGTAGTTATGTGTTACAACTGTTGTATTGGTGAAACATATTGAAGAATTTTCTTTGGAAAATTGTATTATTCTATCAGCAGTTTCCATCTAACTTAAGTAATACTTATGTACATACAATAGAGACTTACATATGTGTATTAATTTGGTTTAAAGTGTATTAATTCGATAGTATTAAATTAAATCATTATCGATCAAACACTTTCTCCCAATCTCTTGCAATAATTCAATCTATGTATTTATTTTCTATATAAATTATTGACCAAAATTAGGCAGTGTGATTTATGTTTGCGTAAAACTTTCAAAAAAAATGCTAAACATTTTTTATTACACAGTAGGGTGACAGCCGATTTTTTTTTAAATTTCAAAGTGTGCCGGGTGGAATATTGTAACACTAGGTCTAAAAGTTAGTGCTGAAAATTTGAGCCAAATCGGACAACGATTTCAGAAAGCGCATCGAGTAGTGTTTATAAAAAACCGGTTTGTCGGTTAACCGAAAATTTACCTTTTTAAAAAAAAACGGTTTTTCGGTTAACCGATTTTTCGGCCAAATGGAATTGAGTATACATATGTTGCTAAATGCTTGTTTAAACTATTGGTATATTCATTAAATTTCAACCAAAAAATGTAAATCACTTTTTATACCCCACACCACCATAGTGGGGAGGGTATAATTATACCCTACACCACTATAGTGGGGAGGGTATAATTATACCCTACACCACTATAGTGGGGAGGGTATAATGCGTTTGTGCAGATGTTTGTAACGCCCAAAAATATTGGTCTAACACCAACCTTAAAGTATACCGATCGACTTAGAATCACTTTCTGAGTCGATTAAACGATGTCCGTCCGTCCGTCTGGCTGGCTGTCGACGTAAACATTGTGCGCAGAGTACAGGTCGCAATTTTGAAGTTATTTCGATAAAATTTGGTACATATAATTCTTTCGGCCCAAGGACAAAGCTTATTGAAACTGGCTGAAATCGGTCCATTATTTCACCTAGCTCCCATACAAATGTCCTCTCGACATTGGACTTTATCGGTCATAAATGTTTAATTTATATATGTATCTACACAAATTTCGCTCCAAATATGTTCTATATATACAAAATTCATGTCACCAAATTTTGTTACGATTGGTCCATAATAAGTCATAGCTCCCATATAGACCCGCTTCCGAAAATCACTTTAACGTGTTTAAATCATAGCTGTTAATTTTGGATTACGATTAGTAATCAATTAGATTATTTTTCAAAAATAATTTAATTGATTATATAATTCTCTTTAGAACAATTTCTGATTACTAATTGATTACGATTACAAATAATCAAAAAATAATCAAGATTACTTGCGATTACGAGAAAATAATCAAAAATAATCAAAAGTAATCAAAAAATAATCCGACTATTTTCAAAAATTACTTTTGATTATTTTAGATTACTTTCCAAAAATTTTGTATTTACATAATTTTATTTTCAAAAATTTGCATTCTAAAAAAATAAAACAAAGTTTACCAAGGCTTTAAATCGTTTTAAATTTTTTATGAAATATTGAAAATAAGGACTTCAGGAAGTTATTTACAAAATTTTAATATTGTGGAGAAAATGCAAGGAACCGAAAGGGACCTGGAACCGTTGGGTCAGCATCTGCCAAAAGATAAAAAAAAACTGATAGATTTTTGTTTAAAATTTATTAATATGGCCATAGCCCCTTTATAAAGTTCATTTCAGAAAATCACCTAAACATGCATAAATTTCTTAGAAATTTGGTTACAAATTGAAACTCGAAACAAAAAATTTCAATATACATATATAAAAATCGCTATACTGAATTTTATGATGATCGGCCCATAATTGGTCATATCCTCCATATAAAAATCATTTCCGAAATACACATTAAACTACACAAATATCAAAAAAAAATATGTACTGAACCAAAATTTTACACCGATGAGTAATTTGTATTCAAGAATCATACTACAAGCTTTTTAAATATCGGTTCATAACTCCGATATATGGTCCACTCTTGATAATAGAGTTATTTAAATGAAATTCTACAAAATTAGCCCTCAAATACTTAGAAATCACAATCCACTTGCGATAATAACTAGAATACTCATATTTTATTGTAAAGATGAAATTCGATTAAAATACATAGACATCACGTAAAAATATTTTATGACAATCGAATCACAATAGCTCATAGCTCCCATATAAGTCCCAAAATCCAGAAATACATTAACACACATAAACATTCAAAAATTCCACAAAAATTAGTTTTAAGTAGACAGAAATCATACTGCTTGATTTTGTGACTATCAGGAAAATTCACTAATCGCAAATATATATTAAAATTTTGTCATATAACTCATTTTAATATGCAAAATTTTGAACTTTGTCTAAATATATTTGTATACCCTTTTTAATACACTGTTTCTTCACTTCAGGCATAGAGAACATAGAGCGGAAACTCGAAAAAAACTCAAACAAAAAAATTACTCAAAAAGGTTACACATACGAGTGTTGTTTTTGTTTTCAAATATTTTTTTACTAATACATTCTCACCACTTAGGTTTTTGAAAACTGAGTAAGGTCTTTGACAGGAGAGTTTCCGCGCTATGTGTTTTCTCTATGACTTGAGGTTTATAAGGAAATATTTAAAGCAAAACGTGTGATGTTAACAATATTTAATTGGTTAACATTACATGTTTCGCTCAACATCTACATATATATAAATGACAAACTCTGTTGAAATGTTAAAATGGTGAGCCTATGGAGTGCTGAAATTTTTTTTAAAAATATAAGCTAGTTTTGCTATAAAATTCTGAATAAAACCAAAACAACTTGTAACGGAGGAGATATAGGGTTAAGATCTTCCACAAAAATTATCCCCATAAAATTCCACAATATAACTCTGACAATACGAATTCTTTCGATAGGTCAAATGTATGTGTCTTGCTCTATCGCTTTAGAAATCCCGGTTCGAGTCCGAATATGGGCGGCCTGTTATTTTTTTATTTTTTCACGTTATAAATGCAAATTTTTGAAAATAAAATGATGTAAATTCAAAATTTTTGGAAAATAATCAAAAGTAATCTTTAAAAATAGTCGAATTATTTTTTGATTACTTTTGATTATTTTTGATTATTTTCTCGTAATCGAAAGTAATCATGACTATTTTTTGATTATTTGTAATCGTAATCAATTAGTAATCGTGCGAATCTGATTATAATCGTAATTTAATCATTACTTCACCTTTCGAAAAAAAATAATCTAATTACTAATTATTATGATTAGTAATCATTATTTAACAGCTATGGTTTAAATCACTTAAAAATGTTGGTATATACACAAAATTGAACATAAATAACTTTCATATAGACATAAATCACACGACCTAATTTCATGGTAATCGGTCCATAATTGGTCATAGCTCCCATATAAGGCCCACTTCCGAAAATCAATCACGAATATAAATTATTGATATTTTAAAAGAAAAATATTTTTACTCATTTACTTGGTGTAGGGTATTATATGGTCGGGCTTGGCCGACCATACTTTCTTACTTGTTTAATTAAATATTTGATAATTTTTAAATTTATTATCACCTCGACTTTCTGATATGAAACAGAAAATGTTACAAGTCCCAAAAAAGGACCTATAAGATGTAAACGCACTTCCTCTTAGCTGTGATTATTTGTCATTATAAAAAATCTCCAATATCAGATTTCATAAATATTTCAAATAATGGATTTTAGAAAGTTTTTTGTCTCTTCTTTAATATTTCTGAAAAGCTAACGAAATGATTAATATATTGAAAATTTAAGAACAAAACACACTAATGAAGTCAAATTTATTGAAAGAAGGTATGTACATCGAATTCAATTTAACGTTTGGTAAAATCATCACTAAGTTTTTAATGAATCATTAGTAGGGGGCGGATTTATATGCAAATGCATGTTTTTTCACGAACGTCCAAATACAATGTTGACTAATTATCTATCCGAATCACACATTTTTCAGTAAAATGGCATCGATTTGTTAGGGCATATTTCTGCATATTTTATTGATAATGCATATTCTGTTATATTTAACTTCAAAATGCATATTTATATGCATATTATCCAAATTTGTAATATTTTTTGTCTCAATGGGCAACATATTGTCTGGAAAAAAAGTTTTTTGTCGAATAGGTTATAGAAATAGTATTAAATGTTATCGACTTACATCTTTCGACATCAAGAAACTGACATTAAGTCTTCATCATTTCTCCATCAGCAATTGAAAATTATCATTTCAAAACATTTTGCTTAAAAAAAGTTTAGAGTTTTTTATGTATCAAAAATTCATTAAATGTATCGAATACATTCATATTTGTTTTCATTTCAATTTCGATTTATAAGAGATTTCGTTATCGAAAGATTTTGTAATTTCAGATACACAGTTACCGCTCCTGACAGTCAATTCCCAGCATTTCTACGAGACTGTCCTGATTTTAGCTATCATTAAGCAGAGGTTGACCCTTTTGGATTAATTAGAGACAAATGCACTACACAATTCACATTTAAAGTGACTACACTATAGATTGCTTAGATACACTTAAGTTACAATTGTCTTTAAAGTAACCAATTGACTTCTCTCTGCATTACAAATATCAAATACTGTCTATAAGGGATACATTTACTCAGTACTTGCTTATCTGCTGGGTTATTAGGAGATGGTATACAGCACGATCAAAATATTGCCGATTTAAAAAGGGAAGTCGCAAGATATATGTTCAAAATATTATGGCTTAAACAAGTATTCATACCTAGATCTTACAATCAATATATCCAACGTTTTCTCAGAAGAACAATTACAATTCCGCCCCCTAATCATTAGTAAGATTTAGCCAAAACTTATAGAATTATTCGGAATTTAATTTTTAATAGTTTCATTATGTGAAATTTATTCTGAAAAAGTTTTAAAGTAAACTCATCGTCCTCTACTATTTAGAATCATTGTAATTCTTAACAAGTAAGAGAGCTATATTCGGCTGTGCCGAATCTTATATACCCTTCACCAAATTATACTTTAAAATACATTTTTTTAAATATTTTTAGGTAAACAAAATTTAATTTTCTTTATTGTTTTTCAATTTTTTTTTTTGAAATTGTTTTTTAATTTTTTTTTAAAAAAATATGTTATTTCCAAATTTTTATTAAAAATTTTTTTTTAGTTTTTAAATTTAATTTTTTTTTGAAAAAAAATTTATGACAAAAAACATTTTTTGATGAAAAAAAATTTGGGTTAAAAAATATTTTTCCCGATTTTGACCCATTGTAGGTCCAACTTACTATATAGCCTTATCTACATCGTTGCAATGGACTTTGAAATATCTATCATTAGATATCCATATTGTCTATATTAATGACTTAGTAATCCAGATATAGATCAAAAATAGGTCAAAAATCGAGGTTGTCCCGGTTTTTTGCTCATATCTCCGTTATTTATGGACCGATTTTGCTAATTTTAAATAGCAATGTCTGAAAGCATGTCTGACAGAATTATTGAAGATTTGGATCCCGAAGATATCTGGGGTCTTCAGAAAATTGATTTCAACAGACAGACAGACAGACAGACAGACAGACGGACATGGCTTAATCGACTCCGCTATCTATAAGGATCCAGAATATATATACTTTATAGGGTCGGAAATGAAAAATGTAGAAATTACAAACGGAATGACAAACATATATATATATATACCATTCTCACGAAGGTGAAGAGTATAAAAATATTAATCTAAAGAGGTTTGTATTGTAAATCAGCAATTTAGGTTTCAAATAAGACCAATGTGAGATTTATTAATTTTAGTCCCAAATTTTAAAAACCGGTTAACCGAGTGATAAAAAGCGGATAAACCTGTTAACCGAAAATCAACATTTTAAATTAACCGGTTCGCAAAAAACCGAGATTTCGAAGAAAAACCGGTTTTTCGGTTAACCGGTTTATAAACACTAGCATCGAGGTCAAAGGTCAGATATATGAAAAATTTTACTATGTATTTATATGAAATAAATAGTTGAAACTCCTTAACATTCTGCATTATTTTACATAAAAATGTAGATTTATTTATATTAATGAAAATTACAGTAAATTTTTTTTCAGTTTTTCTAAAAATTTTGCTAATAAATAATTACCTTTGGAATTAAATGCAAAATAATATGTGTACGTAATTTTCGTTCTAATCTATATATATAAAAATGAAATGGTCCATGTATGTAATGACATCATGTGAGAACGGCTGTAGCGATTTGGCTGATTTCTTCAGCCGATTCGAAATTTTCAGGAGATGGTTTGTAAAGAAAAAAAATCAAAAATTCCAGGTAAAACTCGGAATTTTTTTTTTTGAGTCCAGTCAACTTTAATAAAAAAAAGCTCCCTAAAGTATGCAGTACAAATTTAGATGTTTTATTTGCAAATAAATAATAACAGGCAGGTGTATGTGGGTTGGAGAAACTTGAAGAACTAACATTAGTAAATGATACCGGGCGAAGCCGGGCGGGTCAACTATTGAGATATAAAATACAAAAATTGTTAAAGTTATTAAAAATTCCCCAGGCCATCAACGTGTCTCAGGCCACTACAAAAAGAAGAATGGATGAAAAAAGTTAACATATTTTGAGAAATATTAAAACAAATGTAATTTTCACTTAAAATATATCCGTATTTACTTTTGTATGAGTTTTTGTCTTCGTAGGATACCGCTTACCTATTCCCAAGTATGACCAACAAAATGTAATTTTTTTAACGGCAGTTTCTAAACTCCATTTTAAAATTTTTAAAAATTTTGTAAAATAAATTTTACAAATTGGGATTTATTATGAATATAATAAGGAATAAAAATTAAAAAGTATGACAATACCTCCTATAGTTTTTTCGTATCTGCGATTTAAATTTTGCGATTTTCGAGAAAAACTAATTTTATGGCCATATTTTGGTGAATGAGTCCTAAATGGCCTAACGGACATAGCTATATCGTCATAGAATATTATGAGGGCCCAGAATATATATATTTAAAAATGTGGGCCTGCGACAAATACTTTGATGTGTTACAAACGGAATGACAAATTCAATATACCCCCATTCCATAGGTATAACAATTCTCGGGAATGAACAGATTTTTTATCTTCCCCGGAAATGAAAAACTTCGGTAAATTAAATTCAAACGAAGGAAATTAAGGCCCTAATTTTGTAAATCACGTCGCCAACGTGATATTTATGTGGATCCTTATTAAGATCCTCGAATTATGACAAATATTTTGTACTTATTATGGTGGAATTTATCATTACAAATATGTACTAGCATTTTAAAGAAATTTGTTAATGTGATTTTCCGATTTTGTTGGCCAATCATCACCAAATTTTGTAATGGTGATGATCATTTACATAAAATTATTGTCTGTAAAATGATTTTTGAAGAAATTATCTTTGTGGCTATTGTATAGGAAGTAGAGTTAATTATGTAGCAATTCGTTCAATATTTGGCCGATTTATTTCTGCAAAATTTTCGAATTATATCGGCACATTCTTTTAGTAATTGGCCTAGATATTATTAATTTAGGAATTAAATCGCTCGTATAATGTAATCGCCCAAAGCAAAAACTATTAATTTTTCAAAGTAAATTCCTTGTATAATGTGCCTTTAAAGATATGGTAAATAAGTCCCAAAGGATTAAATGGTTTTATAATTCATCCAAAAATGTAATGTACTCAAACTACTGGTAGTTGGAGGATAAAAGCCATGAGGTATTTTAATGTGTATATTTTCGTAAAACTCTAAAAGCCATTGTAATTTCTAATGTAAACTGTCAACAAATGGCAACGCTCAACATGAATCTCATCACACCATACGGGCAGGCAACGGGAACGCACTGAAACTGTTAATACGATGGCCGGCCAGCTGAGAATACAAGAGGTTGGTGTCATTCATACACTCGTTCACTCACATTCACATTGATACTGCAAACAGTATCACACTTTTAGGAAGAGTATTTTTGACAGAAGCGGTGAAAATTTAAGATTGATCACCGAACAGAGGATACCACGGGAACAGCATACAAAAATACAACCAACCAACAAACAAACAACAATTGGACAACGTAAACGTGTTAAAACCTAAATAATGTCAAAAAATATTTTAACAAACATTTTATTTTCGAAATGGGTGTTTCTAGTATTCCTTTTTTTTTTGCTTTTTAGTTTTTGTGTTTCCATGGAAGGGAAATCCCTGGAGTATAGATGTGTTGAAAATTGCTGCAGAGTATAGATAATTTCATTAAATTTTATTTCAAAAAGATATTATTTTGTGGAAAAAAATAAATTAATAATTTAATGTAAATAATGAATTAAATATTTAGGAAGAAATAATGTTGTGTTAAAAGAGAAATCGAGTTGAAAGGAAAAACATTCAAACAGGATACGTTATTATTAGCCAATTAAAGTTTTATTTTCTACTTCAGTAGCAAAATATTGTAGCTTTACTTACAAAATCATTTGGACAATACTATCAATGATTTACAGTATTTTAAAACTTTATGATTTTAGATAACAAATAAGTAATTTTCAAGAACATTTGTTAACTTTTTTAACATTCAATCTATCTTAAAATAAAACCGCACTACATAGATTTGTAAAATGAAAATTTTTTAATATGTTAACACTTATAATAATGTTTCTTCTTAAATATGTTTAATACTCGTATAAAATAAAAACTTAACAAACTATTGAACTAAATCCCTTTTAGTTTAGTTTATTTAATTAGATTAATTTTTTTTATTAAAAGTTTAAAAGAAAAATGTGTAGTTTTTTGTTTTACTTTCAGTTTAATGCGACCTTGACTAATCTGTAGACACTGGCCATTTAAATACTGTGCATTAAAACCATTTTAATCATTAAATTAATTGTGGTTTTATTACAGGAAATTTGTAGTTTGTCTTAACAAGAGTAATAAAATGTTTGATGGGGGAATAAGCTTGTTAACGGGCTTCCAATTACGGCTACTTAAAAGTGAACTAACCGACATTGTACAATTAATCAAAAGTATAAGCGAAAATAGGCTTAAACATAAACTCAAATACTTAACGAATAATAAATATGAGGTGTTTAAACTGATGTGATAACATCTTTTAGATTTTTCAGTGTTTCTTTTTACTATTAGATAGTTAAATTGGAAAAAATTTTAAAAATTTTTAACAATTTGAGTTTGAAAATTATAACAAACAAGTATATTCGGCTGTGCCGAATCCTATATACTCTTCACCAAATTATACTTCAAAATAAAAATTTTAAATATTTTTAGGTAAACAAAATTTATTTTTTTCCAAAGTTGTTTATTTCATTTTCAGTAAAAAAAAATTTTTCGAATTGATTTTGTAAAACTTTAATTGTTTTTGTTTTTTAAATTTTTTTTAATATTAATAAATTCGGGTTAAAAAATATTTTTTTCGATTTTGACCCATTGTATGTCCAACTTACTACAGTCATATATACATCGTTGCAAAGGTCTTTGAAATATCTATCATTAGATATCCATCTCCATATCTTAGCCATTTGTGGACCGATTTTCTCAATTTTAAATAGCAACCGAGCCGGAAAAATTCCGAAGATATTGATGTATGAATCATGTATGTAAGTTATTTGGGGGCTTCGGAAAGTTGATTTCAACAGGCAGACGGACATGGCTTAATCGACTCCGCTATATATAAGGATCCAGTATATACTTTATAGTGTCGGAAAATTATACAAACGGAATGACAAACTTATATATATACTAGACCGTACCTCAAAAAAAAGTGCGCCGTATATCACCTAATATAAAGTATTTTTGCAAGGAGGTTACGAAAATTTTTTTTTTATTTTTTTTTTGCCGAACGTAGGGGTCGTTTTTTTACATTTTTCCTTATATCTTTGCTATTTACAGTCGGATCTTAAGGTATGATATATCAATGTTTTTGTCTCGGAAAGACCAATGTTTTGCTCTATTGGCCATTGACCTAAAGTATCCCGTTCTAATATATATCCACCAGATCTTTGTTCCTACCACCCTAATGTACCACCCTAATGTCAGAAAATTAAAGCTCGCAAGAAATCATTAAACTTTTACTAACGAAGTAATTCGATATTACGTCCACAGAATAGTCTGCATTTACCGTCGGATATATAAGTATGATGTAACGAAATCGTGTCTTATTGTCAAAGATAATTCGATAAAATTTGGTACAAGCTTTTCTATTGCTCCAAGGACGAAGTCTGTTGAATTTTGTTAGAATCGGTCCATTATTTCTCATATCCCCCATATAATTGCCCTATCTGAAAATAGTTAAGCCTTCAAAAATATCTTAGTTATATAGATATCCAAACCAAATTCAGCACAAATATGTTTTATGTAAGTCAAACTCGCACAACCAAAAGTTTGTGACGATCGGTCCATAATTAGTCACAGCTCCCATATAAGGCCCACTTCCAAAAATCACTAGCATAAATATTTTAAAAATGTTGGTATTCCAATAAAATTTAACACAAATAAGTTTTATATATGGGGGATTTCATGTCAAGTGAACCAACTTTTGAAATCGATGTCTTCCGATCGGGATGAAATTTGCACCAAGGTTAGCTCTATTGGATAGTAACTCAGACACAATTTTTCAACAACATCGGTCGAGAACTCTCTGAGTTATAGGGGGTAAAATTTTGACAATTTGGTCAAACAGGGGTTTTTTCTTATCCATGTAACTTATTACCTATTGTTCTTAGCAAAATGTGTTCCAAATAGTATAGATAGCTATTTCTTCGATCTTTCGAAAAAAAATATTTAAAAAAAAAAATAAAAAATTTTTAATATTTTTTTTCCGAAATCAAAAACTTTTTTGACTTTTTTTTAAAATACGCTATTTTTTTTTATTTTTTTTTTTTTCTTAAAATAAAGTTTAGATATTTTCCTTGAACACCTACTTGGTCGCTTAGTGGGATGCGAGTGGGATATCTATCAAAATAAATATTTTGTAACTCAAAACATAAAATTTTTGACTTTTTTTGCAAAATCAAAAACTTTGTTGACTTTTTTTTTTCAAAATGGACCCTTTTTTAATCTTTTTTTTTAGGTCAAACAAAAGCTTAGATATTATCCTTGAAGACCCTTTTGGTCGCTTAGTGGGATGCGAGTGGGATATCTATCAAAATAAATATTTTTTAACTCAAGACTTACAATTTTTGACTTTTTTTTTTGCAAATACGATTTTTTTTCCAAATGGGCCCTTTTTTTAAAATTTTTTTTGTAGTCAAAAGAAAGCTTAGGTCCATTCCTTTAAGATATTTTTAGTCCCTTAGTGGGATGCGAGTAGGATATCTATCAAAATAAATATTTTGTAACGCAAGACATACAATTTTTTAATTTTTTTTTGCAAAATCAAAATTTTTTTCCAATATGGGCCCTTTTTTAATTTTTTTTTTTTGCTCAAAAGAAAGCCTAGGTCCATTCCTTTAAGATATTTTTAGTCCCTTAGTGGGATGCGAGTGGGATATCTATCAAAATAAATGTTTTAACACAAAAATTGTATGTCTTGAGTTACAAAACATTTATTTTGATATATATCCCACTCGCATCCCACTAAGCGATCAAAACCATCTTAAAGGAATAGGCCTAAGCTTTCTTTATAGCAAAAAAAAAAAATTACAAAAAGGGCCCATTTTAAAAAAAAGTCAAAAAAGTTTTTGATTTTGCCAAAAAATCAAAAATTGTATATCTTGAGTTACAAAATATTTATTTTGATAGATATCCCACTCGTATCCCACTAAGGGACCTAAAATATCTTAAAGGAATGGACCTAAGCTTTCTTTTGACTAAAAAAAAATTTTTAAAAAAGGGCCCATTTTGAAAAAAAATTCGAATTTGCAAAAAAAAAGTCAATAATTGAATGTCTTGAGTTACAACATTTTTATTTTAATAGATATCCTACTCACATCTTCCTAAGTGACAAAATAGGTCTTAAAGGAAAAGACCTAAGCTTTCTTTTGAGCAAAAAAAATTTTTAAAAAAAAGTCCCATATTGGAAAAAAATTTCGATTTTGCAAAAAAAAATTAAAAAATTGTATGTCTTGCGTTACAAACTATTTATTTTGATAGATATCCCACTCGCATCCCACTAAGGGACTAAAAATATCTTAAAGGAATGGACCTAGGCTTTCCTTTGAGCAAAAAAAAAAAATTAAAAAAGGGCCCATATTGGAAAAAAATTTTGATTTTGCAAAAAAAAATTAAAAAATTGTATGTCTTGCGTTACAAAATATTTATTTTGATAGATATCCTACTCGCATCCCACTAAGGGACTAAAAATATCTTAAAGGAATGGACCTAAGCTTTCTTTTGACTACAAAAAAAATTTTAAAAAAAGGGCCCATTTGGAAAAAAAATCGTATTTGCAAAAAAAAAAGTCAAAAATTGTAAGTCTTGAGTTAAAAAATATTTATTTTGATAGATATCCCACTCGCATCCCACTAAGCGACCAAAAGGGTCTTCAAGGATAATATCTAAGCTTTTGTTTGACCTAAAAAAAAAGATTAAAAAAGGGTCCATTTTGAAAAAAAAAAGTCAACAAAGTTTTTGATTTTGCAAAAAAAGTCAAAAATTTTATGTTTTGAGTTACAAAATATTTATTTTGATAGATATCCCACTCGCATCCCACTAAGCGACCAAGTAGGTGTTCAAGGAAAATATCTAAACTTTATTTTAAGAAAAAAAAAAAAATAAAAAAAAATAGCGTATTTTAAAAAAAAGTCAAAAAAGTTTTTGATTTCGGAAAAAAAATATTAAAAATTTTTTATTTTTTTTTTAAAATATTTTTTTTCGAAAGATCGAAGAAATAGCTATCTATACTATTTGGAACACATTTTGCTAAGAACAATAGGTAATAAGTTACATGGATAAGAAAAAACCCCTGTTTGACCAAATTGTCAAAATTTTACCCCCTATAACTCAGAGAGTTCTCGACCGATGTTGTTGAAAAATTGTGTCTGAGTTACTATCGAATAGAGCTAACCTTGGTGCAAATTTCATCCCGATCGGAAGACATCGATTTCAAAAGTTGGTTCACTTGACATGAAATCCCCCATATATATATATATATATATATATATATATATATATATACAAAAGTCATTTCCCCAAATTTCATAACGATTGGTCCATAATTGACCGACTATAATTTCTTACTTGTTGTTATTATTTTTGTTTAATTAAATTTTAAAGTGTTTCTGCTGGTGTTATCGAATTACTTCGTTAGCAAAAGTTTAATGATTTCTTGCAAACATTAATTTTCTGACATTAGGGTAGTACATTAGGGTGGTAGGAATAAAGATCTAGAGGATATATATTAGAACGGGATACTTGAGGTCAATGGCTCTTAGAGCAAAATTGGTATTCTCGAGACAAAAACATTGATATATCATACTTTAAGATCCGACTGTAAATGCCAAAGATATAACGAAAAATGTACAAAGGCGACCCCTAAAATAAAATAAAATTGTTTTTCGTAACCTCCTTTATATGTACAAATGCGACCCCTACGTTCGGCAAAAAAAAATTATTTTTTTTTTTCGTAAATGCGCACTTTATTTTTCTTCCTTGCAAGGTGGTACACTCTAATGGTGAAGGGTATAAAAATACCCTTTATCAGTCATACATAGGTACTTATGCAAATAAAAATGGGTTAACATTATCAGAGTTTTACAATAACACGGTGCTACAGAAAAAAATACCATGTCTGTGAAAAAGTCTAAATATCAATTCAGGAAATTCATGTATGTTTTTATAACAAAATTAACCCTAAGTTTTTTTTTTAATAATGTTTTGCAATAATGAATTAAAATTAAAAAAAACTATTTATTAATTGTTCGTTTGTTTTGTACAGTCATAATTGTGACAAGAGACCAACACTTTATAATTTGATAATGACCGATAGAGTAACCCATTTCTTCATTTGCGGATGACAAGTTCATACGTGGAGTCAAGCTTAGCATCTAGTGTACTAGAAAATTATCTCAGACGGATGGAGACGTTGTTGCAAATCTAGAGAATACGAGTATGAAAGGAAACTTTCCAGCTGTCACACTTAACAACGAGAACATCAAAAAGTGGCAAGTGGCTTCTAATCAAAACCAAATCGAAATTAAGGCTTGATCTTATACAGAACCCAATCCCAATTGGGACAATGACGGTAGAACCTTGGTCATGGTGAAACAGAGATTCATCTCGAAATTGTAACTCCATCCGAGCCCGCTTGCAAGATTACTTACAAAAACTCAAACTCCAACTGATCTACCACCTTGTTAATTTGAGGACTGTCATGGATTATGTAAGGCCTAGCAAGTTAAAGCAATTTCAACAAATAAATAAAATGGTAAACAAAATATCGAAATTAAATTTATAATTTGTCCTACATATTTGCATAAATGTATTTCAATATCAATGGGCTAATAAACAAGTTTACAAAAAAAACAAATAAGAAAGTATCGTTGGTAAAGCCCCACCATTAAATACCCTACACTAAGTAAATGAGCAAAAACATTTTCCTTTTAAAATTTCAATAATTTATATTCGTGAGTGATTTTCGGAAGTGGGCTTTATATGGGAGATTTGACCAATTATGAACCGATCACCATGAAATTACGTCGTGTAGTTTACGACTATATGAAAGTTACTTGTGTTGAATTTTATGTGTATACCAACATTTTTAAGAGATTTATGCAAGTTAAAGTGATTTTAGGAAGCGGGTCTATATGGGAGCTATGACTAATTATGGACCGATCGTAACAAAATTTGGTGACATGAATTTTGTGTATATAAAACTTATTTGGAGCGAAATTTGTGTAGATACATATATTAATTAAACATTTATGACTGACCGATAAAGTCCAATTTCGGGAGGACATTTGTATGGGGGCTAGGTGAAATAATGGACCGATTTCAGCCAGTTTCAATAGGCTTGGTCATTTATCGAAATATCTTTAAAATTGAGATATATGGACAGCCAGCTAGACGGACGGACACCGTTTAATTGACTCAGAAAGTGATTCTAAGTCGATCGGTATACTTTAAGGTGCGTGTTAGACCAATATTTTTGGGTGTTACAAACAGCTGCATTAACGCATTATACCCTCCCCACTATGGTGGTGTAGGTTATAAATATTTTTTGTTCCTCAATGAATTAAACATACATATATTTACCCTATAATGCGTTTGTGCAGATGTTTGTAAAGCCTAAAAATATTAGTCTAATACCCAGCTTAAAGTATACAGATCGACTCAGAATCACTTTCTAACTAGTTATTGCTCTGCATTCTGAAAAGGAAAACACGCACATTCTCGACATTATATCGAATTCCATATCGATGAAATTTTACGAACAAGAGATTCATTTTCGAGAAAACTGAGCTACTAAAAAAGTGGTTTATATCGCAAGCGATATATGTCAAATTGTAATACTAGACAATTTTAATCACAAAAAATACTTGAACCACTAACTGCTCTACAAAATTTCCATTAAAGAAATTACGTGGAGAATTTCAATTAAATAGTAGTAAACAATAATAAAAAATAATGTAGTGGCAATATCATACTCTATAAATTGAATTAATTTTTATATAATTGAACAGATTCCATTAAAATCGTCAATGAAAACCGTACATAATTAAGCCAATTAACTAACATTCCAAACAAGTGCCATGAAATATTTAAATGATTACTTTCCCAATCTTTGTTCTAAATAAAATCGTATTAAATAATTGACTTAAGCAATTAATGTCGGTCCTTGATTTCAAGTTCAAATAGTGTTTTTCTGTTATTTGTTTTAAAATCTTGTGAAATGAATTTAATTGTAACAAACAAAAATGTTCAGGTAAAACCGTTTTACGCACTTGTTAAGTTGTATTGAAGGTGAAAAAGAAATAGTTGCATGTCTGTCCGTCTTTATGTCTCCCGCTCTACCCTTTCACACAAAATATTTCAATTCATAGTTACAAGACTGCCAGCGAGACAGACAAGACAGTGAACCATTAAACACAGTAGCCAAGAAATAATGGAACAAAAAAAAAAATAAATAAATCATTTATGTTGTACGAATATGTGTAGTTTCGAATTAAGCATTAAAAATGATTTCATTAAATTGAATTGTTAAAAATAGACTTTTTTATTGAAGTTTATTGTCACTCTTTAAATAAAGTTGAAAAAGAAACCCTCACAGATAATAAAAGCAACATAAAATGTTAAACAAAATGCCAGCAATAATAACTGAAGCATTCAGACCCCCAAACAAATTGTATTATACAGGCATTTAAACATTTAAAGAATGCGCTTGCGTAGAATATGTTCACACCATACATTTTATATAGTCGTACTCGATTATTATATGGAAGTACTCTAGTTATTTTTTAATTTGTCTAATAAAGCCAATGTCAGTGATTCCCACTACCTAGAGCAAATGTGACCAACCTTTGTACAGTATAGAATGTAACTGATTCGTTTGAAGTGAGCATTAACCGAAAAATGCTGCCAGACATGAAACCATAATGTTCCATCATGACAACGATCGGTCACATGTTACAATACCTGTTAAAAAGTATTTTGAATAAAGTATTTAGATGGGAAGTTTTGCTTCACCCGCTTTATGGTCCGGACTAGAGTATCCAAAACCGAAAACCGGTCAATCGGTTTTTTCATCTTTGTAAACTTCACCCACCGGTTTCGGTTTTTTTAACTTTTCGATTTGACAAACCGGATTTGTTATGTTGGTTAACCGGTTTTAATGAAATATATTTTCTAAAGCTCATTAAAACATATTTATGAAAAACATTGATACCATTTTTAAAAATATTGATTTATTTTATAGACAACATTTGACAACATTTCGTAAAAGATATAAAATAACTGCAAAAATGCTAAATTTTCAAAGATTTAGTAACATATCTTAAGACATTTACTATTAGCGTCCACAAATAAAAATAAATTTAAGGAGATCTTTTTCATATTAAATAATAAGTTAATATAAACCGGTTAACCGCTTTTTTTAAGACAAAAACCGAAATCGTTTCGTTTCGTTTAAATCGGAAACTGTTTTTTTATATTTGCCGGTTTTTTGGACACTCTAGTCTGAACCCTGCACCGTCTGACTACTCGATGCTGAATGCTCCCTCTGTTATACACCCACCTTAAAGTATACCGATCGACTTAGAATCAATTTCTGAGTCGATTAAACTAAATGAAATCGGTCTATTATTTCACCTAGCCGCCATACAATGTCCTCCCGAAATTGGACTTTATCGGTCATAAATGTTTAATTTATATAGGTATCTACACAAATTTCACTCCAAATAAGTTTTATATATACGAAATTCATGTCACCAAATTTTGTTACGATCGGTCCATAATTAGTCATAGCTCCCGTACATAAATCTCTTAAAAATTATGGTATACGCGCAAAATGCAACAAAAATAACTTTCATATAGACATAAATCACACGACCTAATTTCTTGGTGATCGGTCATAATTGGTCATAGTCCCATATAAGGCCCACTTCCTAAAATCACTCATGAATTTAAATTATTGAAACTTTAAAAGAAAAATGTTTTTGCTCATTTACTTAGTGTAGGGTATTATATGGTCGGGCCTAACCGACCATACTTTCTCACTTGTTTTCTTATGACGAATCATTATAGAACATTTTTAATATCGAAAAATAATAATTGAATCTGAATAATAACCAATTTTCGGCTCATTATCGCTCTACACTCTGAAAAAGAAATTTTACGAAAATGTGATTGATTTTCAAGACAACATCGAATCGTTTAGCATACTGGGAAGAGTTTAATCAATTATTTTCTTAATAATTTAATATGAAATCTCCATATGATAACAGTATATAAAAACATAATGGTTCTTAATAAACTGAATATTACAGATACGAATTATTATGCCTGGCAAATTCAATGTATTTTACAAAATATGTATGTAAATTAGTCAACTTTGATAAATAATTTTTGGAAAACAGACTGCTTCTATTCCCTACTTGAGACTCTCTGATCTATAGTCTAGCAACGTTCATACAAATAATTTTTTTTCCACATAAAAGAAAAGTTAATAGACGTGGACAATAAACGGCAATATTTTTTGGAATCACAGTTGTTGTGAATGTTTTAAAATTGAAATAGTTTCAGTTTTTTTTTTGTTATTGTGTGATTTGTGTGTTTCATTATTTTATTAACCACAAATAGTTTCACGATTGTGCGCAAATGATTTTAGACGAAGGTCAAATCAAATAAACGGGGAGTAGCATGCTAAAGTCCAGCCAATACAGACATTCAAACGGAGAATTGTGTATCAGCAGTTGGTCACAATAATACAAAAAAAAACACACAGAAATAGAAACAAAAAATAAAAAAAAATTTTAAATTAAATTGTTTAGCTGAAATTGCAACCTAATTAAAATTACGTGTCTAAAAGACTCAGATACAGATATAACACAACATATGTAGATGATGTATGTATGTATATCATTCCTCCTTTATGTTGTATGCAGATGTGAATGGTCCGCATATACAACTTATGTGAAATTGAATAGTACCGTTTCAGCGTTTTGTCCATACAATAATTACTATTATTTTTTGGTTATTTTTATAAACAATTCACAAAACCGAAATATTTAATTTATTATAAATATTTTAATTAAATTTAAACGTGATTAATTTATATTCAGAGCAAAAACATGGCATCTAACTATGTTATGCGGAAGTCTTTTTCCACATTTGTGGTGTTAAAAATATCAAACAGTTTCAATATTTCCATTCCATAACAACAATTAAATGTTATGTTAAAGAGATGGTGACCAGAAATAATTTAACGAAATACCCCTACATTCCATTCAGAAAAAACACACAACACTTTGCTGCTGGGCCAGCAAACATTTTTTACGCCTATTGCAATTTTTTATTGATTTAACCTAAACTATTAACAACATTTAAAATTTTGTTTAATGATCGAAACATCGTTTGAAGTATCCCAGCATCGTTGGGCGATTCAGTGTTGAGCATTGAGCATCCCTTGAGAGTTTCATGTATCACCTTTGCTTAACACACGGGGACACTGGAGATTGTTGGAAATCGGGAACCATCTGAAAGAAGATAAACAAATTTTAAAATTTATAGAAGAAAATGAAAACCAACGATTTAAAAAAATTTAAGACTGGTCGCTTCCGGATCGGTAGAAACAAGAAACATTTGATCATATGTTGTTAACTGGTTAATAACGGATTTTTGTTGTCATAACTCAATTTAAAGTTTAATTGATCAGTATTTTTAAATTAATTGATAATATTTTTTATTATAAGGTTTTCGAATATGAAAATATGTCTTCAGAACATTGTATTTATCAATGCTAGAATGCAATTTCAATAATTTGGTGGATAATTAGGTCTGCTAGAATAATTACACTGTCCAACAAATTGAGACGTTTTGATGGAACAGAATAGCGACCCTATAATTCTGAATGATCTTAACCCTCTTCTCGCCTCTCTTTAGGGGTCAATTTGACCCTTTTTCGAGAAAATCCAAAAAAGTCCTTTCAAAAAGGACTTTTTGCTAATTAAGCTCTTTACGCTTAATTAGCAAAATTACACGCCACCTCGGGTCTCACGTTTCTTAAAAAATCGCCAAAAATGTAAAAATATAAATAGTCCTTAAGGAGATCTACAAAAAACATTCATATTCATATGTAAGTTACCTCTTTTAGTTCAAGTGATATTTAGGTTTATTTTTATACCCTTCACCTTCGTGAGAAGTTTATATATAAGTTTGTCATTCCGTTTTTAATTTCCACATTTTTCATTTTCGACCCTATAAAGTATATATGTATATTCTGAATCCTTATAGATAGCGGAGTCGATTAAGCCATGTCCGCCTGTCTGTCTGTTGAAATCAATTTTCTGAAGAGCCCAGATATCTTCGGGATCCAAATCATCAATAATTCTATCACACATGCTTTCGAGAAGTTTGCTATTTAAAATCAGCAAAATCGGTCCATAAATAACGGAGATATGAGCAAAAAACCGAGACAACCTCGATTTTTTACCTATTTTTTTATATATATCTGGATTACTAAGTCATTAATATGGATATCTAATGATAGATATTTCAAAGTCCATTGCAACGATGTAGATAAGACCATAGTAAGTTGGACCTACAATGGGTCAAAATCGGGAAAAATATATCTTAACCCGAATTTTTTTTTTCAACAAAAAATTTTTTTGTCATACATTTTTTTTACAAAAAAAAAATTTTTTTAAAAAATTTGGAAAAAACTTTTTTTAAAAAAAATTAAAAAACAATTTCAAAAAAAAAAAAATTTGAAAAACAATTAAAAAAAAATGAAATATTGTTTACCTAAAAATATTTTAAAAAATTTATTTTATTTTAAAGTATAATTTGTTGAAGGGTATATAAGATCGGCATAGCCGAATATAGCTCTCTTACTTGTTTTTTTTAATTCTACTCGTTTTTTTTTTGGTATTTTAGATACTATGATACTATATTTTTTTTATTTTTAGATACTATATTTTTAAATATCATCTGTTTTTGCTATAAAATACAAATCATAACAACTTGCTGACAGTTATCTCGTAAATAAATTCCACAATATAACTCTGAAAATGCTGTTGGACAGTATTATTTATCTGAAATATAAAAAAGTGAACTTTTGTTTTTTTTCGTACCTAAAAAAAAATGTTCATAAAAGTTCAAAACAAAAAGCTTATTTTATAATAATAAAACAACATTTTAAATTATAATTGAAATTTGATATTCAAAATAATAGTCAATTGTATGGACTTAAAATCGACTTAAGGATTTTGAAGTTATGCTGAATGTTTTTACTTTCTTTGTCCTTAATATGTAATGATCCTTATTGGTATTTCATGAACATTAAATAGGCCTGAATAATAGATTTGAAAACAAAAAGTTTTTAAAATTATTACAGAAAATTATTAAAAAAAAGTTAAAGTTCAAATAATGTTTGGAAACTTTGCTTTGTTCAAATTACATTGATTTTGACATTTTCGATCTCTAGTAAGGAACAGAAGACATTATTAAAATAATTTTTCCAAACTGTTCCATTTTAGTTCATCAATACGCATCATTAGAAAGAACGGCCCATTTTTCCATTAACATTTTGGATTTATTATTTACCAATTTTTGTGACATTAAAGAAAATTGTAGTCTGTTATCATTTATTTCCATTAAATACATCCGGTTATTTATTGTGTTTCGTAGTTTTGGAGTTATAATAACAAATTGAAGGAAAAAATATATTTTTACGTGAAAATAGGGAAATTGTTTAGGTTTATTGCTTTATCGCAAAGACACATATAATAGCAACAAAATGAGATATCGATCATGAAAATCGATTGATTCTTTTCGAATTTATTCACAATTAATTGAATCCGCTCATTTTCACAAAATTGTATGTGTTTTGTTTTTGTTACAATAACATTTCACTAGATTTTTAAAAATTTTTAATTTTAATATTGTTTAGTAAATATATTCAGTAATATTAAGTAATACAGATTCAGAGACCACAAATCCAAATTATTTTGTCTAGATAGATATGAATTTGGAACCACAGTGCAATGGTAATAAAATAATGTTGTTTCCTTTTTTGGATTTACGAATTGTACTCTTGTATGGTATTAAATATTTATATATTTAAAATTTTAATACTATATATCGTTAACTGAGTGCGCAAACGTGATAAGTCCATTTTTTACAAATTTTTAAGGAGTCTCAAGATAACGATGTAATAATAAACGATAATAAATTTCAAATCGATTAAATATTTCCTTAACAAATTTTTTACTAGTTTTTAAAAATTTCCACACAAATTTCCTAAAGTACTTTTCCCATTTCTAAAAAAACATTCAAATTAAATACATAACTGGGCAACATTATAAAAAAAATTTATAAGAGCCTACAACTTGCTCTCATACAATATTAAATAATTTTTTGATCGCTTGGTGTTCATCAGAGAAGAGCGAGAAGTTTAATTACTCATATTTTTTTTTTCAAAATGTCTAACTAACTTATAGTTCATTTCGCTCATTTGCTGCAAAAACGTCATAATTCAAAAAAAGTCGTTTCGAGAAAAACGACTTTGAATGTTTTATGACATTTTACTATTTTTTAAATAAATTTTCAACAAATCATGCGATTTCAGAAATAAAACCTGATTTAAATGGTAGATATTAATATCTTTCTAATCTGTATTTAACCCAATTTTTTACTTGTCAAATATACGAGAAAACATGAATTTTAATTTTGACGTTTACAACAAAAAAAAACACTCTCATACAAATAATAATTGACTTTTTTAAAACTGTTAAAACTATATGAAAGACTAATGAAAGGCGCATATTTTGTATTACTCAGTTCAAAACACCCGGATTTTGAGTTATGACATTATTGTAGCAAATGAGCAAAAACTTCAAAACTTATATAGACATTAAAATTAGCTTTTATTAAATGCTTACATTAAAGTTGTTTCTCAAATAAAAAAATATTTCCAAAATTTTATTAATATTATACAGATTGCCAAAACAAAAGACTAATAATAGTTATGCTTATCTTCTAAGACTACTTATAGGAGATGTGTCTCTCATTCCACCATCCTTTTGTATTATTTCTATTTTTAGCGGTAAACTCATAAATTTAATCTTGTGTTCCAAGATTTTGTCAGTAAAAAATATATGTATTTTTTAATTTAGAAATTGTTTATATAATATACCTTTCCATTAGAAATATTGAAAAATTTGACCTTTTAAGTTTATCGTTTTCCAATTTTAGTAAAACTTTCAAAGTATATTTAGAATTATCTGGACTATAATATTCTGAATAGGTTCTACTTAAAATGCTTAATATTTGTAAGAAAATTGAGCTCATTCTCCAAAATATGGCCAAAAAATTATTTTTTCTCGAAAATCTCAAAATTCAAGTCTCAGATACGGAAAAACTATAAGAGGTATTGTCATACATTTTTCATATTTTTATTCCCTATTATATTAAAAAAAAATCTGAAATTTGTTTAACAAAATTTTTAAAAATTGAGTTTTGAAACTGACAATTTTCGTTATTGGTTGAACTTTAAATATAAAAATTATTGAATAGATAATTTTCGTAATTGATATTTTTTGTGTTTTAATTACGAAAATTATCTATTCAATAATTTTTGTATTTAAAGTTCAACCAATAACGAAAATTGTATATTCAATTGTCAAAATTATCAAATTCAAAACTCAAAATACAATAGAAAATATCAGAAATTTTTTTTTGAGCACATGAATACTTGATTCAATTATGAAATATTTGAAACCAGTTCAATATGTGATAAATGTTTGAATTGAAATATAATTTTTTCTGTGTACGAAGACAATAACTAGTATACAAATAAATATGGATATATTTTAAGTAAAAATTAGCTTTTATTTTAATATTTCTCAAAATATGTTAATTTTGTTCCTACATTTCTTGTTCTAGTGGCCTGAGACACGTTAATGGCCTGGGGAATTTTTAATAACTTTAACACTTTTTAACCAATTTATGTTTTTTATGTCTCATTAGAACGACAATTACGTACACGTTTCTATTCTTTCAAATTAAATTGTAAAAGTAATTTTTTAATGGCAACATTTTTACAAAAACTGAAAAATTTAAGTTTTTCCCCTTGTAAATGCATCTCAAAACTGCAGAGGGTTTGCGGCACATCTTAACCCCAACCGATTTACAAAAATCCAACTTTGGTATATTAAGGGCCACCCTAATGTAGACCCAACTGTAACGCGAAAAGAAAACCTAAAACATAGCTTTTTCAACATAATTTTTGGATTCAGAGAGCCCAAATCCATATAAAAAAGAAACTAAATATTTTGTTCAAGCTGGATTTGATTTTAAAAACACGGGTTCACTTTGGGGATTTCAATCTAGGACCGGATTACCGCTTTCGCTTGAGAAATTATAATAATATAATTTCAAGCTAGACATTGAAAGCCATGATCACACGACTGCCGTAATTTTGACAGTGGTCAAAGATATTTTCTACTGTCTTACAGTTTTTAAAATATTACGAATTTTTAAATATAACTGAAGTGTTTTTCACTCAACAAAACGTTGATATGTTGTTTTCAATTATCTTAATAAGCTTTCGGATTAAAATGTTATTTATTGCACTTCAACACTGGGTTTTTAAGTGAATTTTGTTTTAATTTTTAATTTATTTGCCTTAATTAAAACTAACACTAGGCACTTTTTCATAGCATTTGATACAGATCAATTATTGTTTAAAATCGAAATCAGATAATACCTTTGAATGCTCCAGACAGACAAAAAACACTTATTTGTATATTTAATCCATAATCTGTTCTTTGTTGTTTTTCTGTCACAAAGCTTGGAAGAATTGGTATTTGATCCGATCCTTTAAATTTTGTAAATTATGATGATAATGATGAAGATGATTGATGTTGCGATTACCAGAAAAACGTAACGCGAACAAATGTCCGGTAAATAAAAAAATAAATCTCCAAACAAAAAACTCTGAACGGTCTCAACACAAAACACTGAATGATGTATCAGGAGATGACAACCCATATTTATACACAAACTCCGAGGAGTAGAAAACTGATGGAAAACAAAAACAATCCAACAGACATACTAGAATTGAGTAAAAATTTGAATCACTATTTGCATTTTATATGGAGTGCATTTTGCCACAACTTTCTTACATTCAACTGGGCAAGTTAAAGGAACAAAACAAAAGGAATCGGTAAGAAACGCAAGAAAAAAGTTAAGGGATTGCAGTCAGCAGTAGCCGTAGCAGTGGTGGCTGGCTGATAATTGATAGTACAAGTTTTAGAATGAAGAATCTGAAAAGACAGAAGATACTTGCAAACACTCAGATTCTCGTACGAAGCAAAAGCAAAACTGAAAAGAAAAAATAAAGAAAAGGGTTTGTCTCGCAGCGATTGCATTGTTGTGATCCTTTAAATAACTTAAACATATTACTAAAGGCACAAGGGAGTGTCATTGAATGTTGGTTGTTGAACACTTTTGTTTGTTCCCTGCTTCAGTTGTTGCTTTCCATCATTTCGAATGATGCACTCAAAAAGGTCAGCAACTTGTATTTACACTACTTGGTCAACAACAATGCAAAACAACTAACCAACTAACCAGCCAACCATCCATCCATCCATCGATCCCTGATCTGTATGGAAGGTATAGCTAAACTTAAAGTAAAATAATAATAAAATAGAACCAAGAGAACAAAGCGAATAAGAACAATTTCTCATTATCTTGCAACTATTTAAGTATTTAATACATAACACCAGGTGTACCGTACCGACAGACAGACAAACAGTTTGCGAATATACATATTTCTGAATTTTAACTATTTGCTTCGTTTTGGGGTAACTGGACGAAAGAGTAATGAACTGCCAGAGATGCTGGCTGTGATTCCATGTAATGACCTTGAACACACTTGTAATTTTATCCAGCAGACCTAGACTTCGTAGTCGCAGTCGCTGTTGCATTTACAACATAGATACGTTCAATGTGCCACATCCTTTGTAAACATAATGGAAAACAAATCTTGTGAATTTATTGGCAACAGCTGGTTTTTCGTTTACAATGTTGTTAAATTGTTTTTTGTTAATGTGATTTAATGTTGATTTTTGTTTTTGATTTTGAGATTTTTTTTAGCATCTCCTAAATGTTCTTTCTTATTAATTTTATTTTGTTTTCAAGTACCAACATATAAACTTTCATTATGTTATGGAATTTTCAAAAATCTCTTTTTGTTTACACATATTTATGTGCGATTATTTGAGTGTTTTGATATTTTATTTTCGAGTATTTATGCATCCAATAGACTTGTATGAGTAAAGTAATCAGACCAGACACAATTCAAGAATAAACAAAAGCAACAACAATTAAGGAAGTAAAATATCACTTTCTGGTCATTGCACTCTACGTATTTGTGTTGAAAACAGCAATAGAACATCTTCTTCAATATACAGTGGTTTTATTGGAAAACATACGCAGCTAAATTTCAGATGAAAAGCACTACATCATAGCTCTTAGGCAAGGAATCTCGAACACAATTCGAAATAAATCTGATTTCGGTTTCATTAATTCTACGAATGATGAACTTAACGAAGAGTTTTGCTACAAATTCCGGTATCTCGGCGAGCGTAGGTTAGGTAAGAAGATTGCTACACAGAGATCTGTATCCATTCACAAGACCAAATATGCTGATCCAAAGCGACTCCTCATAGAGAGAGAGAGAGAGGGAGAGACATTGTCGGGTGCAGTAAAGTTTACTTGACAATAGACGTTAACTAAGTAAACTTCCATAGTAGAGCACTTAGTTCTTTTCCATATAGTTTATTAAATTGTATGTATTTCACCATCCTCAGTTAATTTATACCACTTAATTATTCAAGATTCTGAAAGAAATAAGATGCAAAACATTTAAAACGAGATAATGCAACGCATTTTCAGTGAAAGTGGAACGTGTTGCCCTCCTCCTCATTGCATCATCGGTGTTATCCTTACATAAACCCATTTTTTGGACGAAATATATCAATTAATTTTGGACGGTAATAATACCTACATACATACATTCTTAGTTCATATTTGTACATCTGCAGGAGTTCCCTTAACGTGATGTTATGTTTAGGTTTCCATAGGGCTTACATCGAATTGAATTGTTCCAAATTGAACAGTTCTTTTACCCTTCGCCAAATCTGATGATATTCGTAGGTTTATAGTCCATTGTTGTCTGTATCACAGAGTTTACCAGACAACTAGGAAAGTAACTCTAATGTTTCGTTAAGAGAACTTATACAGGAGTCATCAGACCTCTTATCATTAGCAGAGAAGTAGCTTCGTTTCGACATAAGTTTTCTTAATCTAGAAGTAACTTTAATGGTCTGTAATCTAATCAATCGTACGAATGTGTTTTATAAATGTAGAGGAATCTAATTTCTGTATCGGTTGCTCTCTTTTTCGAACGTGATCGTGAAACGGACTGTTAATATTTTTATGATATCGCGCTTGAGGTGTATACTAGGTTTGTCATTCAAATAATCAAGGAAAAAATTCAATTTAAAATAATCGAACATAAGTACAAATCTTAAGAAAACAAAAGCAGTAATTTGTAATGTTATTATTTTATTAGGAATTAATTTCTACTTTTATTATTTTTTAATAGATTTTGGAATAAGGTCTCAAGATTGCAACATTATAAAACTCAACTAAAACATGGAATCATAACTATTAAAAAATATTTTAAGCCCGATAGAACTTACGAAAGTATTTTTTGTCAAACGAGCTGTCTTGAAAATCATCATGAATAGACTGAATTTGAACAACTTTACCAAATTATCCAAATTGACTTTGAAAATCTGTCATCGATTCGGGCAATTTATACACTACTGTTTTTACATAAATTCAGTGGCGAGGCTAATTTTCTATCTAATCGATTTGATGAAATCAAAATTTTGCGATAAATTAATTTCGAGAAGTGGACCTGTCAATTTATCTCCAATTTCCATTTTCTTTCTAATCGATTTGATGAAATTGGACGTTGCTGAAATTTTCCACAAATACTGTCTGTTGACAAGGTATTTTTAATACTAAGCAAATGTTCCCCGGAATACTGTTGGAGTAGTCATAAATATGTTGATTTACTGATACAATTTTGCACAATTTAATTCCAAGTAATCTGAAATTATACTATAAAGGCGAAAATTATCCCTAGTCTCCATACAAGGTCCCCCCCCCCCCCTCAGAAAATGACTTGAACATACATACCACAGAGGAACAAAATTGAGATTTTGGTTTGATGCAGCGAAAAATGTAATTGATACATTTCATTTTCAAAACTATCTTTTACTATTTTTATGGACAGTTCTTGTTTTTAAAACAAGTCATTTTTAATTTGTTTGGTTATACTGTGTTTTCTTTTTTCTTCTTATTGGTTAAAAATTGTATGAAAGGAGACTAAAATTGAAGAAGCATTTTTGTACTAGTTTCTACATAAAATTATCTTTTCTTTGACATCAATTTTGGTTATCTAAATTTCAGAATGTATTGGTGATATCGCAAGAATGATGAAAATTAACTATTTTCATCCTTATAAGTTTGATTTTGGTAAAATGGTTCAATTAGCGTTATCATAAAATATCTTCGATTTTTTTTATATGATAAGAAAAATCTACTTGTTCTTATGCAATCAATATTTATATTAGATAAGGGTCTGTTTTTCTGTAATTGACAGCGAACGACTTAACTCTTTGCGGTTGAGTGGTCACTTTACTAACCACATTTTTTATAATCTTTAAAACATGGTTTATTGGCATCTATTGCCATTTTGCTAAACAATTATATTTTCTGAAGTCATCATTTATGATTTTTTGCAGAACTTTGCCGTCAGGGTGCTCTGGTTAGATAAATATATTAATTTGAAAATATTGTAAAAATCAATTTTTTTAAGAAACTGTCACGAATTCAATAAAAAAGCACACGTGTTTATTGTTCATCTAATTCAGTTTTACTTTGCTATTTCGGTTGTTTGGTCAGAAAATATAGTCAAAAATATTCGATTTCACAAAAATTTTATACAAAACAAAAATTTGTATCATAGTTATTTTTAATACAAACCGCCAAAAACCACTTCACTCCACAAAACATCTTGGGGGAGTTTTTTAGGTTATGATTTATTTTTTCTTACTTTTTGTAATAAACTAACCTTGATTAAAGTAAAAATGCAATCGTTTTAAACTTAAAGAGTTAAAAATAGAAATTAGCTTTAATATTCTGTTTTTTTTTTATTTTATAAATATAATTTCTCTTATTATATTATGGCTAGTAAGATGAGATGCGGTATTAAAGATCCTAATATTTTTTGTTATATTTGCTTACTTTGGTATTCAAATTTGCAACTTAGACAATTCCTCTAACGCGATATTTAAAAATCGCTAATGAAGCATTTCTATTGATGTTGTTAGATTCAAATGTGTATTAAGAAATAAGATTTAATTACATAAAAGATTAATTTACATATAAAAAAATATTTTTTTTATGATGTAAAATTTCGGGATGTTTTCTAAATATTTCATTAAATTTTTAACTAATTTATCCATTATTTGCACCACCACCTCAGTTTCAACAAAATTTAAGTATTAAAATATTCTACGAAAAATTTTTCCGGAAAAGATACCAATGTTGTAAATAAAGCTCTTTATGCTTAATTTGGGTCTCAAATTTCTTAAAAAATCACCAAAAATCTATTTATGATCCGTATGAGCTGATATTTAAAATATAAATAGTCCTAGAGAAGATCTGCAAAAAAATTCGAACCACCGTAGGCCCTTCATATCTAAAAATTTAAAAAAAAGATCGAGCAAAATTAAAAAAAAATCGGATAATAAATAGATTTTTGGTGATTTTTTTAAGAAATTTGAAACCCAAATTGGCGTGTAATTTTGCTAATTAAGCGTAAAGAGCTTTATTTACAACATTGGTATCTTTTCCGGAAAAATTTTTCGTAGAATATTTTAATACTTAAATTTTGTTGAAACTGAGGTGGTGGTGCAAATAATGGATAAATTAGTTAAAAATTTAATGAAATATTTAGAAAACATCCCGAAATTTTACATCATAAAACAAATATTTTTAATCAATTTGAGACCCAAGTGGCGTGTAATTTTGCTTTATTTACAACTTTGGTATCATTGGTGACCCACACTGAAATTTTCCGACAAAAATTTTCGTAGCATATTTTAATCCTTAAATGACCTTTCAAAGGACTTTTTTAAATTTTCTACAAAAAAGGGTCAAATTGACCCCTAAAGAGAGGAGCTAGAGGGTTAAGAACTTACACAAAAATATCTCCCATAAAATTCTACAATATAACACTGACATTAAGAATTCTCTTAGACATTAATTTACAACAGTTAGTAAGTTACAGACATCCACCCTATTCTCCGGATTTAGTCCCGGGAATTGGCATGGCGGAAAGGGATTTGACTGCATTATGAAATCATCTCACAATCCAAAAACTGCGTTTCATTCAAAAAGTTAGAGACTAATGCCCTGAGACTAATTACTCTCTATTGACGAGGTTTGTTTAGTATTGAAAATTTTGATTATGCGACAATCCTCATAAAATTTTACACAAATTAGTTGTAAGTATGTATTCTGAAATTATACTGTAAAGTATGGGGAACATTGGGAAACAATGTCCCTCTCAGAAAATTACTTAAACAATCATAATTGTCTTATAATAATTAATATCGTGATGAAATTGGATACAAACATGTTTTATATTAACCTAAATCTGTCTAACAACCTTTATGAGGACCGGTTTTAGGAAACCAAATTCTGTACAGTTCGGACCATAACTGAATCGAGGTCAAAACTTCATATTGATATGAAGATTCGTTAATGTTCTACAATTGCAGTAAAGTATTACGTTAAATCAAGATTTCGATTACCAGCTAACTAACCTAGCCTTTAGGAAATTATTACGTTTGGTAGTTAAAATTATTTGTAGTATATTTTATATGGATAAAGCCAACAGAATGATAATAAAACAAGTATATTACACTACAATAATATTTCTTCTTGAACCACTGTGATTTCAATGTTATTTTTTGTTTCTCAGAAGATGTTGTTTTTAGTAATAAATTTAGTTTTTGTTCTGCATTGATGAAAGTTTTCTTGATTTGTGTTTTTTTTTTTTTGTTAAGCAATTCTCGATCTTTTTATTATCAAAATAATGAAATGAATGAAACAGTCAGTCAGCTAACCAAGCAACCAGTCAGTCAGCGAGTCGGTATTTCATCTTTTATCTCTCGGACAAATTACACACATCACACGGATAATGCGATCTAATAAAGATTCAATGGAACACACATACGAGAATTTAATAAAACGGCATCTAAATAATGCAGCAATGATGCATCCCAAAGATCTATGAACTTTTATTTTCATTTTAGGTTGTTTTTTTTTTTTGCTTTCCTGCATTTTAATTCGAAAAGAAAACAAGTTTGTTCACCCAGGGAAACATTTATTTGTTCGTCTGTTTGTTGTATTTGTACCCATACGATTGACTACTGGTAGTGACTGGTATCTTGGGGTGCAATACGAATGGACAATAATATTAGTATAACAAAAGATCCTTTCTTCGTCTATTGTTTTCCGACGAAGTATTTTTGTTTTATTTTATATGGTGTAAAATCGAAATGAATACAAAGAAAACTTAAGGAATTATTGTTTTTTTGTAGATACTATGTGTGTTTTTTATAATTTTCCAACAACACAATCAAAATCCGTTGGTCAACATTTGTGCATTCAACAAATACATTTTGTATTTTGCAATCTTTTACAAAATGAGACAAGTAGAGTTGTTGGTTGGTTGGTTGGTTGGTACTTACTTACTCACGAGTAGTTGCCGGTTTGGTCTACTCTAGAGTAAAGTAGAGCAGATGAAGGGTCATTATGAGAAATTCCGACAATGATCTAAATACAGCGATAAGAATGTACAAAAGTCTAAAGTCACTCCAGCAAGAAAAGAACCATCTGTAAATAATAATCAAATCAAAAAAAAAAAACAGTTCGACTGATTTTTATTCTTCTTCTGCCATATTTAAGAGTTTTTAAGTGTGTTATCCGAAAAATTGTAGGGGTGTTGCCAAAATTATATTTATGCGGCATTCTACCGCATTATCACCTATAAAATTAATTTCTTTTGTAGTTTTTGTGTTTGGGCATATTTTTAGACACTAACAGTTTAAATTTTCTGTTTACACAGAAAAAACTATTTCTTAAACCGTTTCAATTCAAATATTTGTCACAAATTGAACTGGTTTCAATTATTTCATAATTAAATCAAGTATTCATTTTCTCAAAAACAAAATTGCTTGATATTTTCTATTGAATTTTAAGTTTTGAATTTGATAAATTTGATAATTGAATATACAATTTTCGTTATTGGTGGAATTTCAAATACAAAAATTATTGAATGGATAATTTTCGTAATTGAAAACACATTTTTGTTATTTCTTGTGTTTCAATTACGAAAATTATCTATTCAATAATTTTTGTATTTGAAATTCAACCAATAACGAAAATTGTATATTCAATTGTCAAAATAATCAAATTCAAAACTCAAAATTCAATAGAAAATATCAAGGAATTTTGTTTTTGAGCAAATGAATACTTGATTTAATTATGAAATAATTGAAACCAGTTAAATATGGGATAAATGTTTGAATTGAAATATAATTTTTTCTGTGTAATGGCTGCGGATTTGAAATCCAATTTCATTAAGTTATGTATTTTAAGTTTTGCAAATTTATTATGTCTATTACACTGTGCAACAAGAAATTTCAGCCCTAATAATTCCAATGCGAAAGGAAAGTAGACCAGCTGATACCAAACAATTTTGGGTTTTGAAAACCAATTAAAAATATATACATACATACACAGAAAAAATTATATTTCAATTCAAACATTTATCATATATTGAACTGGTTTCAATTATTTCATAATTAAATCAAGTATTCATTTGCTCAAAAACAAAATTTCTTGATATTTTCTATTGAATTTTGAGTTTTGAATTTAATTATTTTGACAATTGAATATACAATTTTCGTTATTGGTTGAATTTCAAATACAAAAATTATTGAATAGATAATTTTCGTAATTGAAACACAAAAAATAATAAAAATGTGTTTTCAATTACGAAAATTATCTATTCAATAATTTTTGTATTTGAAATTCAACCAATAATTATGATAATATGGTAAGTCCTTCATCATATGAATGGTTGTCACAAACATATATTTATTTACTGTAACCATATATATGGTTTATACAATCATGTGGATCGAAAATTAACCATATTATGGTTACCACAATCGTGTAAATGGTTACTGTGACTATAATATAGTTAAAAAACTTGTAACAATATTGAAATGGTTACAGTAACCATGCCCAACTATATTTTTTCTCTGCGTGTGATATCTGATGGAATTCATGATATATTAAAGAGTAACGTTACTGAGTGTCTGGCTGATTCAACATCGCCCAGCACAAACGAATTTCATGTTTCTACCAAACCTTTTGGAAGGTCTATAGGTTTCCCTCTCCTTATGTAGAAGGTATTTTTGAAAATTAGGATCTTAGGCTGTAAAATCCTATAAATTCTGAATGCGTATATCTTCTAAACCAGAGCTTCGAATTAATTAATTAAATTTGAACTGAATTCACTAAAATCTTAATTCGGAATCCATTCATACCTGAATTAACTTCGATAATGAAGTTTCTTTTCAATCTTTTTTCATTCAGAATATAATTATAAAATTGCATATGACGCAACTTGTTGCTTTTTAATTGTATTATCTAATGAATTATTTACAAAATGTTTGCACAATAGCCATATATTGTCCAATATTTTAAGATGCTGCAGCAGATTTTGTTGTGGATTTTTACATTTATAACGCTTGTGACACTCATGGAGATATTCAGTTTTCCATCGTAGCCGTAATCGATGGTTAATAGTCGTAATGTTGTCGGCATGTAGTTCTGTAGCGAATACAATTAAACTCCTCTTGGAAAGTGCCTTGAAGCTAGGGATATGAACCCGGAGTTGAGCACACTTACTATTCGAACCAGAAGAGTCGAAAACTCTACACAATTTAACATTTGAGCACCGAATGAACTCCCTCTCGAATCCCAAAATTTCATATTGCTCTGTAATAGATTTAAATGATCTTTTATGAAGTATTGCACCTATGCCATTCGTACCATTTGCAGACATAAGGCATTTTGAAACCTGGCGAATGCTACAGGAAATGCGTCCGAGGATAAACTGGAGTATGCTTCGAGATGTATTGCCTTTGTTGAAAAACACGAGACATACAGCTGGTATATTATTTAACTAAGGAAATTTTGAACATTTCCTAACTTCATTTTCTGTGTGTAGAGTGGCTATAATATGGGACTTAACTTGCTGCTTATAACGAAATCACATTAAACATGGTGAACACTTTTATTTACTGCTCTGGCTTCGTAATGCATTCATCATTCAATATATTGTATAAATTCTCAATAGTACGAAAAGCCAGGGATGGAAGTTATTGGTTTAGTAGTTTTTATTGAGTTATCATAAAAAATCAGCTTTTGACAAAAGTAATTTTAGTAGTTTTTCAATGAAAAACCAAAAGAACCCAAACACTACTAGTGTTTGGTTTGTGTAAATGGTATATAATCGAAAGAGAGAACTATTTTTGAAATTAATTATAATAATCATGAAATTAGTGAGTTAGAATCAACAAAAAGGGGACTTACAACTACTTTTTTTCCTACCAATAGTAATTTATGAATATTTTATAATAATGAACAAAAAACTTGAAAATAAGTGAATGGAAATCCGAAGAAGGTTGGACACTAGAGTATCCAAAACCGAAAACCGATTTTTTCATATTTGTAAACTCCACCGGTTTCGGTTTTTTAACAAACCGGTTTTTGTAAGACTGTTAACCCGTTTTTCTAAAGCTTATTCAAACATATTTATGAAAAACTTTGATACCATTTTTATACCCTTCACCTTCGTGTGAAGGGTATATGTATATAAGTTTGTCATTCCGTTTTTAATTTCTACATTTTTCATTTCCGACACTATAAAGTATATATGTATATTCTGGATCCTTATAGATAGCGGATTAAGCCATGTCCGTCTGTCTGTCTGTTGAAATCAACATTCCGAAGCGACCAAATAACTTACATATACGATTCAAACATCAATATCTCCGGAATTCTTCCGGCTCGGTTGCTATATCGAGAAAATCGGTCCACAAATGACTGAGATATAAGGAAAAAATCAGGAAAACCTCGATTTTTGACCTATGGATATCTAATGATAGATATTTCAAAGACCTTTGCAATGACGTATATAAGACCATAGTATGTTGGAATTACAATGGGTCAAAATCGGAAAAAATATATTAATAATTTTAAAAATTTAAAAAAAAATTTTAAATTATAAAAAAAATTCGAAAAATTTAAAAAAACAATTCGAAAAATTTTTTTTCCAAAAAATGAAAAAACAACTTTGGAAAAAAATATAAATTTTGTTTATCTAAAAATATTTAAAATTTTTATTTTGAAGTATAATTTGGTGAAGGGTATATAAGATTCGGCACAGACGAATATACACTCTCTTACTTGTTAAAAATATTGTTACGAAGGTGTGCTTGAATATGTGGGCTGTGAGCGGAAAGTGCCAGCAGTTCATATGTGGGCTGTTCGTCCAAACAATTTTCAAGCTCACATGTGGTCTGTGGACTCTGAAAGCGATTTATAGGAGATTTGTTTCGTAATTGAAAAAACAAAAATGTGTTTTCAATTACGTAAATTATCTATTCAATAATTTTTGTATTTAAAGTTAAACCAATAACGAAAATTGTTTATTCAATTATCAAAATTATCAAATTCAAAACTCAAAATTCAATAAAAAATATCAGAAAATTTTGTTATTGAACACATGAATCTTGATTAAATTATGAAATAATTGAAACCAGTTCAATATGTGATAAATGTTTGAATTGAAATATAGTTTTTTCTGTGTATGAAGTGCTTAATATAAAAAATAATATAAAAATAAGTACATTCGAAAAATTATTGTTCAAAATATCGAGCCAAATCAGGATATATCATACGTGACATAAACCTTCGTGATACATACATACACACAGCCTCAGAAGTGAGTATACACCAGTGATTTTTTTGATTTTTTTAAGATCATAAAAATCATTATATTCCGACTTAAATCTTTTTTTTGATAACCGAATCTATTATTCAACTCAATCTCCAACAAACCGAAAGTTTCAAATTTGAATCGATGAATAGATTTCAGGATTTTCATTATCTTAAAAAAAATCAAATAACTTTTGGTGTTTACTCACTTTTGAGGCTCACTGTATGTATACAATTTCTTAATTCTTTAATTTCTGACACTTGGTCAAAAAAAATTTCCGTTTACAATCCGAAAATACAATACAGGCAAATCCCGGTACGAATCTCACTTTAACGAAAACCCGATTTAACGCACGGTCAAATTCTTAACGAACGTTTCAAAAATTGTATGCTCGATATAACGAGCAAAATTGTATGCTCAATATAACGAACAGAAAGTATTAAGGAATGTAAAAATAAGTCGTTACGGTATCGTTTTCAATGGTTACTCTCTTTAATAATAGGTGCTGTAATTTTTTCTGTGGTTTTAATTGCTTGTTTCACTTGCACAATTATAGCCTGTTTCAGAATATCGAATGAAAGATTTCGTTCGCATTCTAAGCGAAAGAAAACTGATTCATTCACATAAACATGAAGTTAGGGAATCCAAAATCAGCTTTCTTTCGCTTAAAATGCGAACGAAATCTTTCATTCGATATTGTGAAACAGGCTATAATTGTGCAAGTGTTCACGTGAATTAAATATGGGAAGCCGTAGAAGAATTTCATTGAAAGGAAAAGTTAAAAATTTAGATGAATGAATGAAATATGGAATAACAAATTTCTCAACATTTTGAAGAAAATGAAAACAAACATTTTATCGTGACTAAGTGTTTCCTGTAAATTATCTTCACACAAATTAAGTGGAATCTGGAATCTTCAAAATTTGTTTTTTTTTAAATGTTTGTCCCTGAGTTTAATTTTCTACAGGTTGAATCATTTTCAGAATCGAAATCACTTACAATGAAGGCTTTATTAATCGTGGATAATGCCTTCATTGTCAGCCTCCAGAAGAACAATTAGTAAAAACTACTAAAGATATACGAACTTGGACGATATTCATTCCTCCGAATGTCACACAACTCATTCAACCTAGGGATCAAAACGCCATACGTTTAGTTAAATTCCAGTACAGAAAAAGTTGTCCAAAATTAAAAAACAAAACATCTCGATATAACGAATTTTTCAATTTAGCGAATGGGCCTGACAACATATCGTTCGTTATACATGGATTTGCCTGTATTTAAATCCAAATCATCTTTGGATGATTTTATATTAAATAAAATGCAATATTTTTCTCTTGTATAGAAAAAGTAAAAAACAAATATTTTTTTTGGTGTTTAGTTTCGCCGCCACATTAAACAATTAAAGATAATTAATTAATTAGATAATTAGTTTAAACGGTTATTTTTACTCTTGAAAAATTATAATATGCTCTAAATACCTTAACATAGTAAAACTTTAGTGTTTTTTTTTCATATTCAACTCTTCTTGACAAACGTTTCAAGAGTGAGATATTTATGGAATTGCCCATATGACAACACTAATGTTAGTCAAATTCAATTTCTCTTATTTTATTTTAGCAACTTAACAAGCGAATTTGTGTGTATTTATTACATTTGTTACATAAACTTCTTGAATTATACAGAATTGTCCAAAACTTCTAAATCTCAAAAGGGAGATTTCAAAGCATTTTTACTCTTGGGTGATAACGTTTCCTTGAATAAACAATCTTATCATAGAAAATCCATAATGTAGACATTATTTTAAATGATCCAACTTTTGTGACCACTTCTAAATCATAACAAAGTGTACAAACATTTTTGTGTAAATCGAAGCATTCCAATGTACAGATGCTTAAAAAAATGAAGTAAAAGTTCCCAAGACGTTATATCAGTAGATAGAATTAAAAATATAGTGAACATTTATGTGAAAATATTGATTTTTATTAACTTAACATATTTTGATTCTTATATTTTTTGTACTCGTAAAATAAATATTCGAACAGATTAACAATTTGTGTGGTAAATTCAATGATTTAGTGATGGTATGAAACAGCTGGAGCAGCATAAGATGTGTAATGAGTAGGAGCTGAATAGTGAGCAACGGGAGCAGAGTAGTGAGCAGCTGGAGCGGAGTAATGAGCAACTGGGGCAACGGTCTTAACAACAGCTGGTGCTGAATAATGAGAGTAAGCAGGTGCAGCGTAGTGGGCCACAGGAGCCACAGTTTTGACTACAGTAGGAGCGGAGTAGTGGGCCACTGGGGAAATGGTTTTTACGACAGCAGGAGCAGCATAGTGAGCTACAGGAGCAACAGTTTTTACTACAGCGGGAGCTGCATAATGAGCTACTGGAGCAACAGTCTTGACAAGAGGTTCACGATGTACGACGGCATTGAAGCCATTGAGGGCATCAGCAGTGTATTGCACAGTGCGTTTGTAACCATCAGCATCAATCAATGAATATTCACCACGGACAACATCTCCATCTCGTTCTTCAAATTGACTCTTGGAATCACCAGTCAGTTTGTCATCAACACCATAAGAGAATCTGTACTGAGGATGAGGATCGTATTCCTCTGATTTGACAACAACCTTTTGAGCGACAGCTACAGGAGCAGCATGTACAGAAACTGGAGCAGCATGATAAACCTGAGCGGCAGGAACATAACCGGCGCTGGCAACAGCTACGAAGGCAAGTGCGAAAACAAACTGTAAAAATAAAAGTAAACCAATTAATGATTGTTTGTTATTATCTTATACATACAATTGAATTGAATTTAAATAATTTCGGTCGTATTTTAAGTGATTTCAATCATTTTAGCTTGTAATGCTTAATTTGTTTTTTTGTTATTGTCGCATGACAACAGCTTGCGTATTTTTCTTACCTTAAAAGCCATGTTAATGTATTTGGTTCTTTGCAGAAATGGGTACAAGAAGTGAATGATACAATTTGAAATTAATCGTCAACTTTTATAGCAATTAATTGTGATTGAAATTCAATTTCAATTGTAATTTCTTTGTATTTAGATTTATGGAGTAATCTTTACCAAAAGATACGTATTGTATTGTTTTTTTTGTATTTAATATCATGTAGGTATGTATTAATTACTACACAGGTAATAATACTTCCGCTTGAAATACGTCTGATATTGAAATATGTCTGATATACATACATATATGGGTGCTGATTTAGAATATTATTACTAATAATTGATGATAATTTCTTATGGGCCTAAGATGATAGGAAAATCGTAAAATTAATCATTATTACCAAAGTATAACAAGTAGTCCAACTCTTTGACAGCAGTACCTAACTCTATACTATATTAGTGAAAAAGTACCTAAGTCTAAATATGTGTTAGTAACAAAAATGTATATGTGTTGGTGCCATCAATACCAAAAATTTAAACTCTGTTCTATATTTTAAAACCTACCACAAACAAAATAAAACGTCAAAATTAATAAAAAAAAAAATATTTTTTAGTTTGTGCGAAATGGACGTGCTTCGGAAAAGAAAAAGTGCTAAATGTGTTGAAAAAAATTATAAAATAATGTGTGTTAGTGAATTTACGCGTATCAAACTATATTTATTGGACAATTTATAGTTAAAATTTCGAGACTTTTGATGTGTATAATTCTCTCACAAGGGTGTTGAATTTACACAGTACCCGTATATGTGAGAGAGTAAATTTATAAAATAGAGAGTTGGACTACTTGGTATACTTTGATTATTACATTTATCTGTTTTGTTATTGCTTTCTCTTTTGAATTGAGCGATATTTCTTGACAAAATTCTCACATGTAAAAATATTTGAAATCGGTACATATTGCTTTGATATTTATTTAAATAATTGATATAAAGATTTTATTCATAGGATTTACTAAATTTTTGTAATTGTTCTGGGGTTATAAGTAGCACTAAGCGAAGGCGCACTATAATATTTTATATCGTTACCTTAATATAAAAAGGCCCCAACTCGTGCTTTTTTAAGTCGAGATTCTGGGCTTACTAAAAAACACAAGTTATGGCCTTTCTATATTAAGGTAACGATATCTCAGAGGCTTGAAACATAATGAAAATTACCTTGTTATTATTATTATTGTGCTTATTTGAAGCAAACATTTTCTGGTTAGCAATAGTAAATTCTCTGCGAGATGTTCAGTTTTCCATAATTAATTTGTGGCGCTACGAACAAAGTCCCCAAACAGCAAATGAAATAAAATCCCAAAATTGGGGGCTTAATTCATTATGAATGCAAACAAACTTTTCTGAGAGAAGCCAGTTTTGTATACACCACAGAGAAGAAAACCTTAGCGCCCGGCCGAAGGCCTGCAATGCAAACAAACTTTTCTGAGCGAAACCAGTTTTTGATACACCCCAGAAGATAAAACCTTTGCCCACTGCCGAAGGCCTGCATTGTAAAACAACTTTTCTGAGCGATGCCAATTTATGATACACCCCAGATTAGGAATTTTTTTTGCGCCCGGCCGATGGTCGCAAATGCAAAATAGCATTTCTGAGTGAAGCCAGTTTTTGATACACCACAATGTAATTTCATTATGAATTAAATTCCCAACTTTAGAAATGAAATAAATCCCAAAAAATAAACCAAGTCCCTAAATTTCGTTGTTTTGTTTTCATTGTTTTTATACCCTTCAGCTTCGTGAGAAGGGTATATATAAGTTTGTCATTCCGTTTGTAATTTCTACATTTTTCATTTCCGACCCTATAAAGTATATATATTCTGGATCCTTATAGATAGCGGAGTCGATTAAGCCATGTCCGTCTGTCTGTCTGTCTGTCTGTCCGTCTGTCTGTCTGTCTGTCTGTTGAAATCAATTTTCTGAAGGCCCCAGATATCTCCGGGATCCAAATCTTCAACAATTCTGTCAGACATACTTTCGAGAATTTTGCTATTTAAAATCAGCAAAATCCGTCCATAAATAACGGAGATATGAGCAAAAATCCGAGACAACCTCTGAAAATTTCATCAAAAAACACAATGTATTGCATGCTTTGACAAAAAAACAACAAAACGTATGCTTGGGTGTGCAAGCTTTGTGTATTTGGTTTTTTTTTGTTTTTTGTTTCTTTTGGCGTTGTTATTGTTTTTTATACAACTAAACGTTTGTTTGGTTGTGTGTTGGTTTTTTTGACAAAAAAGCAACAAAACGTATGTTTTTGGATGTGCAAGCTTTGTGTATTTGGTTTTTTTTTTGTTTTTTGTTTCTTTTGGCGTTGTTGTTGTTTTTTATACAACTAAACGTTTGTTTGGTTGTGTGTTGGTTTTTTTGACAAAAAATCAACAAATCGTATGTTTGAATGTGCATGCTTTGCGTATTTTGTTTCTTTTGGCGTTGTTGTTGTTTTTTATACAATTAAACGTATGTTTGGATGTGTGTTGGTTTCATTGCCTTGCGTATTTTGTTTTTTCTTTTGGTGTTTTGTTTCGTTTGGCGTTGTTGTTGTTTTTGTGTTCTTGATAAATTTAGGATGCTGTACGCTGAAAGTGGGCAATGTACATACATATATACTAATTATAAAAAATAATAATGCATCCACAACAAAGGTGAAGGGTATATAAGATTCGGCATAGCCGAATATAGCACTCTTACTTGTTTTTTATTTATAATATTTTCGGGCCTTAATTCATTGTTCATTGGGGACTTTTGTTCGTATTTTAATTGTCACTTAAAAAACATAAGGTAGACATGTTATATATCAATGGATAGGGAATTTGGGGGACTAATTTTTAAAAATATATATAACTTTTGACAATTAAAAAATTCGTGGAATATTTTTTGAATAATATGACAAAAAATGCTTTTTATTGAGCTTTTGAGAAGATAAAAAATTTCAAATTGAAATTAAAGTTAAATTAAAGTATTTATGAATATTTTTTAATGAAATTTCAGTTATATAGATTTTGCTATTGAAAATGCAAAAGTAGAAAACAAATTTAAAAGTATGTTTTCAGCAGGGCAACCAAAAATATGCTCTAAAAAATTAAAAAAACTAGCTCTTAAATTAAAAAAAAAATATGCACTTAAAAATAATTGGTTATTGTTTGATTTCAAAGTTTTATTAATAAACAAGTAAGGAAGTATGGTCGGTCAAGCCCGACTAAGTAAAAGAGCAAAAACATTTTTCTTTTAAAATTTCAATAATTTATATTTTTGAGTGATTTTCGGAAGTGGGCCATATATGGGGGCTATGACCAATTATGGACCGATCACCATGAAATTAGGTCGTGTGATTTATGTCTATATTAAAGTTAAGTATGTTGAATTTTGTGTGTGTACCAACATTTTTAAACGATTTATGCACGTTAAAGTGATTTTCGGAAGCGGGTCTATATGGGAGCTATGACTAATTATGGACCGATCGTAACAAAATTTGGTGACATGAATTTTGTGTATATAAAACTTATTTGGAGCGGAATTTGTGGAGATACATATATAAATTAAACATTTATGACCGATAAAGTCCAATTTCGGGAGGACATTTGTATGGGGGCTAGGTGAAATAGTGGACCGATTTCAGCCAGTTTCAATAGACTTGGTCCCTGAGCCGAAAAAGTAATATGTACCAAATTTCATCGAAATATCTTCAAAATTGCGACCTGTACTCTGCGCACAAGGTTTATATGGACAGCCAGCCAGCCAGCCGACCAGACGGACGGACGGACATCGTTTAATCGACTCAGAAAGTGATTCTAAGTCGATCGGTATACTTTAAGGTGGGTGTTAGACTAATATTTTTGGGCGTTACAAACATCTGCACAAACGCATAATACCCTCCCCACTATGGTGGTGTAGGGTATAAATATATAAGAAGTAAAACAAATATTGTGCTCATATATTAAAATTCGTTATTACAGCATTAAATTTTGAATTTGGTTACTTGGGCACTACATGAAAGTAGTTTGATTCAATTAATTTTATTATATTTAGCAATAAATTGCTATGTGTTGATTTTTCTCATCTTTTAAAATGCATTTTTTAGTAATTAGTAGCATAATATTTTTTATTCTCAATTCATGTGCCCCAATGTTTATACGATCAGTAGGGAGAGGATGTTCCATATAAATTTCTCAGAACGTTTCTATTCTACATAAAGCTTTAAAAGCTATTCTATTCTACATAAAGCTTTAACATCTGACTTATGTTTTAAAAACTCTATGGAGAGCATGTGTCACTTTTTATTAAAAAATTGCAATGGATTTTGGACCATTCATCATGTATTTAAATAGAATTATCAAAAATGATTCCTTTGTTCTATAAAAATTATAATGCAAACAATAAAATTATATTAAGAGAACAAAATAATGAAGAAAATTAAGAAAATATGCAACAAAAATATGCAGTTGTGAGTTCAATATGCATAAACAAATCGATGTCAAAATTCTTAAAATTGTCTGAAACGGATGAATAGTGTTTATAAAAAACCGACTTTTTAAAAAACCGGCATCGAAAAAAGCAGTTAAACCGGTTAACCGTCATATATGTGTAAAAAACATAAAATGTCCAATAAAGTATATACAGCTTCAAAATTTGTAGTTTGGGTGTACACTGTACAGTAGAGTGTCCCTTAGAATTAAATTTTTGGAAATGTTGAGACGGTACCCCCTGAAAACTTGTGTAATGACATAAAATACCACCAAACAAATTTTTAGCTTGTTCTAAGAAGGGCAACCCGTGCCGACTTAGCGATTTAGTTTTGAGGTGCATTTACAAGGGGGAAAAAATGCATTTTTTCAGTTTTTGTAAAAATTTTGCCATTAAATAAATACCTTTGCAATTTGATTTAAAAGAATCGAAATGTGTACGTAATTGTCGTTCTAATAAGATATAAAAGAAAAAAATTGGTTAAAAAATGTTAAAGTTATTAAAAAATCGCCAGGCCATTAACGTGTCTCAGCCCACTAGAACATGAAATATAGGAACAAAATTAACATATTTTGAGAAATATTAAAATAAAAGTTTATTTTTACTTAGAATATATCCATATTTACTTGTATATGAGTTTTTGTATTCGTAGGATACCGCTAAACTATTCCCAGGTATGACCAAAAAAATTTTTTTTTTTAACGACAGTTTCAAAACTCCAATTTCAAATTTTTAAAAATTTTGTTAAACAAATTTTAGAATTTTTTGATCATCACATGGGGATTTATTGACAACATAATAGGGAATAAAAATATTTCGAGAAAAACTAATATTTTGGCCATATTTTGGAGAATGAGCCGAATTTCCTTACTGTTATGATTTTAAAGTAAAATCTATTCAGAATATTATAGTCCAGGTAATTTAAAATATAGTCTGAAAGTTTTACTAAAATCGGAAAACTTTAACCCTTAAATCGTGAAGGTCAAATTTAAAATTTTTCAATATTTCAAATTTCTCATGGAAAGATAGCGAAATGTTATATATTTTTGGGCCGGTTTTGATGAAACTTAAGCAAAATATAACACAGAGTCTAGTATTTACAAAAACAGTAGAAAAATTTAAATTAACCCATAATAGCACTTGGGATTAAAATGACCCCAAACTTCTAAAACCATTAGGTTAGGTTAGGTTAGGAAGGGGTGTACATTGAGTGTACTTCCACTCGGAGACCTTGAGGTCCATTGTGATTCCCTTCAATAAAGATAGATAAAGATGATAGCCTTAGAGTAAGCAAAAAAGTCCAAAATTCTGTCTGTTAAAAAGAAGAAGAAAGAAAGGAAAGATAAGTCTTTTTACGGATTTGGACCTGCCGTAGAACGTCCCTTAAATAGCCACCCTATTCCCTTAATGAAACCCAGTATGTTGCTTAGTTTGCATCCAGCAACACTACGAAGTTCGTCCAGAAATCTAAAACCATTAAAAAATAGTCAATTTCAATAGTGCTGATGAAAATTTTATTTTTATAGGAAACAAACTTTTAAGTATTGTGTTGTGTATTAATTAGACAATAGTATTACGAAGCTATTTTGAAAAATGTTCACAATTTTCTTCAATTTTGACCACACATTTTTCAAACGGCAAAATATTGTATTTATACCTGATTTTTGCTTTAATAACGTAATTAATATTTTATTGAGGATTTTTGAATAATAAAATTGATTTTAACCCTTTAGTGTACTTTTGATTTAATAGATTTAAAAAATAACGTGAATGATTGAATTTATTTAACTCTGAAAAACATTAAAGTTAGCGCCATTCATATCGAATGTATTTTTCGTGATTTTAAAAGTTCAGTGTCTTTTTAACCCCATGTGATATTAAGGGTTAATTTTAATTTTTGTGCTATTATTATAAATACTAGACATCATGTTATATTTTTCTTAAGTTTCATCAAAATCGGCCCAAAAATATATAACATTTCGCTATTTTTCCATGAGAAATTCCAAATATTGAAAAATTTTACCTTTGACCTTCTCGATTTAAGGGTTAACGTTTTCCGATTTTAGTAAAACTTTCAGACTATATTTAAAATTACATGGAATATAATATTCTGAATAGCTTTTGCTTAAAAATCATAGCAGTAAAGAAATTTGGCTCATTAATCCAAATATGGCCAAAAAAATAGTTTTTCTCGAAAATCTCAAAATTTAAATCGGAAAATCTCAAAATTTAAATGGAAAGTCAAATTTATAAGCAGGGCAACGAAAAATATGCTCTAAAAAAACAGTTTTATGCGCATAAAATATGCACTTAAAAACGAAAAATATGATCTTAAAATATAAAATATATACACTTAAAAATAGTTGGTTATTGTTTGATTTCAAAGTTTTATTAAAAAATATTGAGCTCATAAATTAAAATTGGTTATTATAGGATTAAATTTCGATTTTAGTGAATTTGGCACTACAAGACAATAGTTTGATTCAATTCATTTTATTATATTTAGCAATAAATTACAATATGTTTACTTAAGTTTTAAAATTTTCAAACTAAATCTTTGTTTTAGATATCCGAAGAGTTTCTTAGACAATCTTTATCAATTGATTTCTCTCAGCTTTTAAACTGCCTAACACTTCAAAATTTATTTTAGTAATTAGTGGCATAATAGTTAAATTTCTAAATCCATGTGCCCCAATGTATATGGGATCAATAGGGAGAGGATGTTCCGGATAAATTTCTCGAAATGTTTATATTCAACATAACGCATTAAAACCCACTTTTTTATCTTTTGAATAATGTTTTAAAAACTATGAAGAGCGTGTGTAATTTTTGGATAAAAAATTGCTATGGATTTTGTGTGTTTATTTAAATAGAATTATCAAAACGCCTTAGACTAGTGGAATGATTTGTTCCGTTTAATACTGCGGCAATTAAAAAACCTTTTTGTTGCAGTTTTGTCATGGGAACTCAAAATACCGTGACATTTCCCATGTTTCTTCCTTTCTCATCCATTGTTTCGATTATCGATATCCATGTATATTTTTTTAAATGATTTCTTAACAATTTCGTTAAAAATTCGCATGAGTAAATCTATATATGATTTGAAAGCGAGGTTTTCGATGGATTTTAATTATCTTAAAATTTGTTGAATAGTTGCTTAAATATTTATTTAAGAAGTTGCCCATTTTCTTTTAATTTGTTTACGTAATTTTTCAATTTGTTATATTTTGATATTTGTGCGTGTATAGTTTTAATTTAATTCAAATACATATGAATTAAGTGAACGAAAGAAAAATCAATGGGTTCTGTAATTTTTTCATTAAGTAGTTAGGCTAATTAGCATTGGACCTTAACAAAATAGTAAAATATTGAAATAAAAAATTACAATGCAAACAATAAAATTATGTTAAGAAAACTAAATAATGAAAAAAAGAAAATTTGCAACAAAAATATGCAGTTATGAGTTAAATATGCAAAAATATGCACTAACAAATCGATGCCAAAATACATCGATATATTTATTTATGACTAAGACATGTTTACACGATACACAGGAAAAGATATGATATTGCATATTTTTGGTTGCCCTGTTCATAAGTTTCTCATTATAATAGTGAGTTAAATAGATGATATTTACAATAAAGATTGTTGATGACGCCTTTGTCAGGGCCGAAAATTTGCCAATTGTTTAAAATTAATTTACAGTTGTATTCTTTGAATTATTATAGAGTAATTCTAATAAACGAACTAGAGCAAAATTAAAAATTGACTTTAAAATTATATACATACATAATAATATATAAAGCGGCATGGTGTAGTGGTTAAAGTGCTTGCCTACAAAACCAAGCACCCCATGTTCGATCCCTGGCAGAGGACGAAAAGTTTAAATCATGGTTTTCGAGTTTTTAAAATTAACCTCCCTCTAAACAATCCATCAAAGAAGCCCCCTAACCACTCCTCCACCTGGAAAAGAGGACAACATCATGGAAAAGGTCAGGCAGCCCGCCAGCCCCTGGGAGAAAAAGGTAGGAAGAGAACGAAAGTTTTCTATGTAGATTTCAATTATTTCAATCATTTTTTTACTCAAATCTGTATGGAATATAGGGACTTTTTTGGGAAAAAACGTAAAAAATACGGCCATTTTTACATGTTCCAACTTTGGATGCATGTAACTTTTTATAGAGACGAGATAACTGTTAGAATGTTGTATTTATAGTATTCGAAATTTTATCGCAAATATATTTGAAAAAAAATGTCGAACCACCGTAGGCCCTACATATCTAAAAAACTAAAAAGAGATCGAGAAAAATTAAAAAAAATAAATTAACAAGCCTAAGTAACTCTCGACCTAAATGCGATAACCTACAGATCTTTTCTAGGACTATTTATATTTTAAATATCTGCTCATTCGGATCATAAATAGATTTTTGGTGATTTTTTTTTAAAATGTGAGACCCAAGTTGGTGAGTAATTTTGTTGAATAAGCGTAAAGAGCTTTATTGACATCTTTGGTGACCCCCACTGAAATTTTCCATCAGTCATTTTTGTAGAATATTTTAATCCTTAAATGTCCTTTTTGAAAGGACTTTTTTGAGAGGAGGTAGAGGGTTAAGATCTTTCACAAAAATGATCCCCATAAAATTCCACAATATAACTCTGATAACAAGAATTCTCTTAGATGAGGAGCCGCAGAAGAAAAGGTACTTTTTCGCATATTTAAAATTTTTGGAAAAATGATTTTTATTTATTTCGCCCCCCTTAAAAACTGCTTCAACCTGGAAATGGTAACAAGTTTCTTACTTATCAATAGATGTCAAAGGATGTTTGATATAAAACCATTTTAATATCGGAAAAAGAATCTTTTGTTTTTAATCCTGATCTAATATATAAACAAAGTACACATTGAAATTTAATTTATTTTTCGTTTTATACTAGTATTGTACGTTTTGTTAAGCACACATTTTTTATAACCCAATTTACTTAGTAAAACAATTAAAAAAATTTTGTTGACTTGATTGTTTCTAGAAGATTTTAACCCAAATATTATAAAAATACCAAAAAACCAATTTTTGAAAAGATGCGAAAAAGTACCTTTTGTTCTGCGGCTCCTCAGATATTAACTAACATCATTTTTTTCAGTTACTTTGACACACTGTAAAAAAAAATTCAGACCAGGTGGACTACAAGTTTATTCTACTCAACATGCACTTTCAGTTCCAATCAAAAAGTCTCAATTTGTTGGACAGTGTAATTATACCGTCCATGATCCGGCTTGAAAGTTTTGTTATAAATATATATATATACCAATTATATACCAATTATTTAAATGACGGGTAGTAAAGTACTTATATTGAAATTACTTAAGTTTTTGATATTTAATGTTTGTTTTATTAACAAATGCTAAAGTAAAAGCATCAAATTAGAGCAAACTAAAAAATATACACAACACACACATATGTATGTAACCGCTAACAAATCTACATGTGTTTTAACAAAATATTAAAAAATTAACAGCTAATCGCTGTTTAAAATGTTTGTATTTCATATATAAAGCTGTTAATTCAATTAAAAAAATTATCATTCCAGATTTGTTAATTCAAGAGAAAAGAACAAACACACATTTTCGCATAATGGCATTCAAAGTGAGTTCTTAAATTATTTGATTCTATTCCTTATAATAAAAAGTTAAACCTATTCCGTTTTTTTTTTCATTGCAGCTTGTACTTGCTTTAACTATTGTGGCCACAGTTGCAGCTGGATACGTTCCACTACAACATCAACAGGTTTATCATGCTGAACCTGTTTATCATGCTGCTCCACTGGAACATCATGTTGTACCTGTAGCCCACAAGGTCTACACCAAAACTGTTGAGGAATACGACTCACATCCTCAGTACAAATTCTCTTATGGTGTGGATGATAAAGTAACTGGAGACTCGAAGAGTCAACATGAGGAACGTGATGGCGATGTTGTACATGGTCAATATTCTTTAATCGATGCCGATGGTTACAAGCGTACTGTCACCTATACAGCTGATGACCACAATGGTTTCAATGCCGTAGTACATCGTGAACCTTTGGTTAAAGTAGCTCATGTTGCTCCCGTTGCCGTTAAGACCCATTATGCTCATGTTCCCGAAGTAGCCAGTTATCACAATGCTGTTCCATCTTACTATAACCATCATCATTAAATAGGACCAATGAATTGTAAATGAATGATAATCACTTGCCGCAGTATTTTGTTATTTAAAAGAGTATTCTTTAGATATAAGTTATAGTATATGTGATATATTGTTTTTCTAAATAATTGTATGATTTGATATTACACTTTTGTTGTTACTAGTTCTTAATGAGTTCGAATAAAATGAAAAGCGTTCAAAAATCGATATTTTATTAATTTTTTATATTTTATATGACCAAAGTTATTTAACCCAATATTTTTATGGCTACTTGTTAAATTTTTACTAAAAGCTGTGGTAAATTTTTGAGAGCAAAAATCCAACTCTAAGAAAATTAGCTTGCTTTTTTAAAAAGGTCAAACAAATTATTAAAAAAAATGGCGGCATTTAGTGTCGGAATTTCGCAATAAAACATATGCATTGAATTTTGAGAATAACATTTAGCTACAGTCATAGATATACATACATATGGGTGAAATAAAAAAATTTTGCTCTTTTTTATTCAAAATTGTAAGAATAAAAAAAAGTTCAGTATTGTTATCAGCTGATACAACACGTGAATATTTGTGCTCTCGAAAATATTTTTTAGTTTTTATAAATTATTAAGTATAGCAATAAATATTTTTCATAGAATTTAATTTGACATAATTAAAACTATGAAAAGAAAAAAACAATTTGGGAATAACCCAAGGTATAAGTTTCCTAAGGCTCCGGATAACAACCCTGTAAAAAACAGGTATGATTTGCTCGGAGATGAACAAGATCTGGATTCATTCAGTGAAGGTGAGGAAGTCTCTGTTAAAACAGAAACATTTCCCCCTATAGTCGTTGACGACTCCACCAGCTTTACGATAGTACATAAACTTATCGGTTCGCAGTACAAATTTCAAAGAATGTCAATTGGAACAAAAGTTATGTCTAGTTCTCTACTGCTGTATGAAGACGCTATGAAAAAACTAAAAGAACATAATATTAAATTCTACACTCACCAACTTAAAGATAACAAAAAGTTTAAACTTGTGTTATTTGGACTCCCTCAAATCACTATTAAAGATATCACAGATGAATTTAAGTTCACTCACAATATTGCCCATTAATGTGAAAGAAATAAAAACAAAGCGTTCTAGTTTAGATGATGCAATTTATATGATAGAATTTAATAGGCAACAAATTTCAAAACGAGAAATACAAAAATAAGGTTTTTCTGTGGTATTGCTGTTAAATGGAGAAACCCACTAAAAGGCAATAAGGGTCCAACCCAATGCAGCAAATGTTCAATGTTCGGACATGGTACTAACAACTGCCATCGATCTGTCGTATGTCCAGCATGTGCAGGTGCTCATGACTATTCGGTTTGTAATTTAAATAAAATACATAATGAAGGTCCAGTCGTATATAAGTGTTTCAATTGCGTTAAGAAAAACTTTAACAATGTTAATCACAAAGCAGACGATCCAAGATGTCCATGTAGGCAGGAGTATATAAATATCCGCAAAAAAGTTACATCCAACAACATTTCAAGTCCCAGAAGATCCAGACCAACTCCAGAATTTCATCAGTCGTCAGAAGATTTTCCGAAAATTTTATCAACTGAGCCATCAACATCAAAGCAACATGTAAAATCAGCTGGTAATCGTAAAGTGTTATACTCTGATATGTCAAAACATAACCAGTATAACAATAATAATGATGATGTTAGTGATGATATCTCTAACGATAGATTGTTAGATATTTATTTTGAAGCTATCGATGCACTACAGAAGTGTAAAAATAAATACGACAAACTGAGAGTATTAGGAAATATGTTAAGACATGCTTTGTAATACCTTAAATTTCAATATGCTTCATGTTATGCACTGGAATGCTCAAGGCATAACAACACATTCAGCTATTTCGCAATTAGAACAATTTATTCGAAAGAATAACATAGATATTGTTTTATTAAATGAAACATTTCTTAAACCTCAACACAAATTCTTGATTGTTGGTTATAAAGTTTATAGAAGGGATCGTCCAACTCATGGCGGAGGAGTGCTTATTGCGATTCGCAACTGTTTAGAACATAAATTGCTTCGTTATGATAAAACTTTTGATATTGAGAATATATCGATTTCTATTGATCTTAATGGAAGAACAACAATTATAACATCAGCGTATTGCCCACAGTTTTCTGATAAATTTAAAAAGGATCTTGATGTATTAACGAATAAATCAACAGAGTTTTTTATTTTCGGCGATTTTAATGCACATCACACAAGCTGGAATTGTAGTTTAAATAACCAAGCAGGTAATGTTTTATTTAACCACCAAAATCAGTCCAACTATTACGTTTTCTACCCTACAAATAACACTCGCTTTGATCAAACTGCTTCTCCTTCTCCTCCATCCACAATTGATATTATGCTCTCAAACTCAAGTCTATCATTCTCAAATCTAGAAACTCATCCTAATGAACTTGTCTCAGACCATGTTCCTGTAACTTGTTATATATATGGGAATATTCAAGGTACCTCAAACAAAATCCCACTCTACCATTTAGCCGATTGGAATTCTATAAGAAGATGGGTAGACAACGAAATACAAGTACAAAACCTAATATCAGAAGACTTAACCAATGTAAACATTGACTCAATTTTTGTAAAGGCTATCTCCATTTTAAATAATGCTTATAGAAAAATTCCTGTGGGTAATAATAGAGATTGGAAAAATAATATTTCTGACCTAACGATAAACTTAATTAGACAACGAAAGAAATATCTACGTAAATTACAACGGTGTTCTGATTATGGTAGAAGGCAAACATTAATTAGCATATTAAAGCAACTAAGGAGTTTGATAGATTTTCATATAAATAGAGATAGAAATGAAAACTGGTCTACATTTATTAAGAAACTACCAACGGGTAGCAAAAAGTTTTGGAAACTGACGAAAACATTTAAATGTAAACGTTTTGAAATTCCTTCCCTCAAATTAAATGGACATGAATATAACACCAATGAAGATAAAGCTAACATTATTGCTGATGTATTTGAACAGTCTCATAAAATTACCCTAAATAATCACACAACTATGGATAAGAATGTTCAAAGACATACTCAAAGTCTATACCACAATAATGAAATACTATTGGAACAAGATGCTTTGACGAAAGCTACCGAATTAATAGAAATATCTAGTAATTTCAAAAACAACAAATCTCCAGGCTTAGATATGATCCAAAGTATTGTCCTGAAAAATATGCCCCTTTCATTTTTTGAAGTACTCTCCAAAATGTTTAATTTCTGTCTCAAAAACGGATATTTTCCTGATATATTTAAGAAAGCAAAAGTTGTACCTATACCCAAAAAAGGTAAAAATCCAAAATTGCCTAATAGCTATAGACCAATAAGTATGTTAAGCGTATTAGACAAACTTTTCGAAAAAGTTATACTGCTTCGTATACTATGCTTTACCGAGAGAAATAATATAATAAACAATCAACAATTTGGTTTTAGAAAGCAGCATTCTACGGTTCATCAAATTAAACGAGTTATACAACTTATTGAAAATAATAAATCTAATAAAAGAAGTACAGGAGTGGTATTTCTTGATATTGAGAAAGCGTTTGACTCGATTTGGCACGATGGCCTCATATTCAAACTCAACAGCATGAGCTTTCCAATATATCTTCAAAAAATTATTAAAAGCTTTGTAACCAATCGATCTTTTGTGGTATGTATACAAAATAGCTACTCTTCAGTAAGAAATATTCCAGCCGGTCTTCCACAAGGCTCCGTATTGTCACCAACTCTCTATTCCATATATACATCGGATATTGTAATAAAAAAAGATAGTGATGCTGCCTTTTATGCAGACGACAGCGCATTTATATGTAGTGGAAAACTATCAAACGCAATCATTAAAAGAATGAGTGTTTCGTTAAATCCGCTGAAAAGTTTTTTAAAAAATGGAAAATAAAAATAAATCATGAAAAAACTCAAGCTATTATTTTCCCATTTAACAAATCACCAAAACGCATACCCAGTATCCCATTACAATTCGAAGGTAATACTATTGAAATTCGGAATTCAATAAAATATTTGGGAGTTATTTTTGATAAAAAACTAACGTTTAATGAGCATGTTCAACACGTCAGTGAAAAGGCAATTAAGTGTGGCAGAGCATTATTTCCATTATTAAACAGAAAATCAGTTCTGAATCTTAAAAATAAACTACTTTTGTATAAAATGTGTATAAGGCCTATAATGACATATGGGTGTCAAGCTTGGTTTTCAAAAACAGCAAAATCACACATAAAAAAATTGCAAATTATTCAAAATAAAAATCTCAAGATTATTCATAATCTGAAATGGAGGTACTCTACGATAAGATTACATGATAAGTTTGGTCACAAAACAATTAGCGCAATTATGAGGGATCTGACGCTATCATTCCACGAAAAATGCAGACAGTCTAATTACGATATCATAAGAAATTTACTCTAAAAGCAACACCTTCTACTTTTTTACAAAAGTATTTTTGTTGTTGTTTAATTATTTAAATTTCTATAATTTGTTAACGAGTTATAAAATATCTTTATATTCTTTATCAAAGGTTTTTCATACCTAATTTTTATACCCTTCAGCTTCGTGAGAAGGGTATATATAAGTTTGTCATTCCGTTTGTAATTTCTACATTTTTCATTTCCGACCCTATAAAGTATATATATTCTGGATCCTTATAGATAGCGGAGTCGATTAAGCCATGTCCGTCTGTCTGTCTGTCTGTCTGTCTGTCTGTCTGTCTGTCTGTCTGTCTGTCTGTCTGTCTGTCTGTCTGTCTGTCTGTCTGTCTGTCTGTCTGTCTGTCTGTCTGTCTGTCTGTCTGTCTGTCTGTCTGTCTGTCTGTCTGTCTGTCCGTCTGTCTGTTGAAATCAATTTTCTGAAGACCCCAGATATCTCCGGGATCCAAATCTTCAACAATTCTGTCAGACATACTTTCGAGAATTTTGCTATTTAAAATCAGCAAAATCCGTCCATAAATAACGGAGATATGAGCAAAAATCCGAGACAACCTCTGAAAATTTCATCAAAAAACACAATGTACTGCATGCTTTGACAAAAAAACAACAAAACGTATGGTTGGATGTGCATTCTTTGCGTATTTTGTTTTTTTTTGTGTTTTGTTTCTTTTGGCGTTGTTGTTGTTTTTTATACAACTAACCGTTTGTTTGGTTGTGAGTTGGTTTTTTTGGATGTGCATGTTTTGCGTATTTTGTTATTCTTTTGTGTTTTGTTTCTTTTGGCGTTGTTGTTGTTTTTTATACAACTAAACGTTTGTTTGGTTGTGTGTTGGTTTTTTTGACAAAAAAGCAACAAAACGTATGTTTTTGGATGTGCATGCTTTGCGTATTTTGTTTTTCTTTTGTGTTTTGTTTCTTTTGGCGTTGTTGTTTTTTATACAATTAAACGTATGTTTTAGGGATGCCAAACGGGACTGGGTTTTACAAATCCCGGGATTCGGGATTTTAGAAATGTAAATCCCGGGATCCCGGGATTTTTCGGGACCCCGGGATTTTTCGGGATCCCGGGATTTCGGGATTTTTCGGGACTTCGGGATTTTAGTTAAACGTCAAAAACATCAAATTCAACAATAAAAACTATTTATTTCGTTAATATGCATAAGAAACAATATAACAAAGCAAAAACTAATGCATTAAATTAAAATAAATTTAACCGTGATAAATCCATAACAAAATTTAAAATTTTATAACTTTTGCATTGAGTACATATGCCATATTCATAGCAAGAGGATTTTTAGGAAAGCGTACATTGATGAGACCAATCGTGTTAAAATTGGTAATGACGTTTAAAAGTTATTTGCAATTGAAACTGTACAATTTTTGTCGAAAATGTTTGCTCCATCCCTATATTAATATTAAAAATAAAAAGTATTGTTTTATTATATTACAAAAAATGTCTGCCTGTCTGTTAAAAACACGATAGGGCACAGACGAAAGAAGCCAGCTGGCTAAAATTATCCACAAATTTGGTATTGAAAATGGTCCATGATTTCCCCTAGCCCCATACAATTGTCTCCCGGAATATTGTTTGAGCAGTCATTAATATGTTGAATATACGCCAATCCTTAAAAAATTGTGCACAAAATAAGTTCTAAGTACTCCGAAATTATACTGTAAAGTATTGCGGAAATCGGGCTACATTTGTCCCTAGTCCAAATTGGCTTATAATAATTAATATCGTGATGAAATTGGTCATAAACAAGTTGTATATGAAAATAAACCCTTCTACCAACTTTTGTGAGGTCCAGTCCAAAATATTTTATTGTCAATAAATAATTTGTATATAATGATATTAACATAAATTTCGATATAAGTCATTTATTCATAAATGCCAATCAAGTCTCCATTGATGGTGGGTATACAAGATTCGGCGAGATTAGAATTATAAGTATGCTGAAAATTAGCTTTCTAGGTATTTTAGAAGCTTGAAAAATCTTCCTGAAAATATCAAAAATCTTGTAATATTCCGGGATTCGTTAATCCCGAAAAATCCCGGGATTCTTTTTCACAAATCCCGGGATTTGGGAAATCCCGATCCCGAAAAATCCCGGGATTTTCGGGATCGGGATTTCGGGATTGGCATCCCTAGTATGTTTGGATGTGTGTTGGTTTCATTGGCTTGCGTATTTTGTTTTTGTTTTTTCTTTTGGTGTTTTGTTTCGTTTGGCGTTGTTGTTTTTTGTGTTCTTGATAAATTTAGGATGCTGTACGCTGAAAGTGGGCAATGTACATACATATATACTAATTATAAAAAATAATAATGCATCCACAACAAAGGTGAAGGGTATATATGATTCGGCATAGCCTAATATAGCACTCTTACTTGTTCATCCTTAAACTGTGATATATTTTATAGATTATATAAGGTTAAGCTAATTTGTTATTAATTGTTGATATACTTATGTAAAATCTCATAATTTGTAAATTGTAAACTTGAAAAATTTGAATAAAGGAAAAAATATATAATAATAATATAAAAAAAAGTTCAGTTTGTGAATATTTTTGCCAAATTTCTCGATTTTCACGAAATCGTAATTTTATTATTATTAAATTAAGTTATTAAATGCTTCCTTGGGAGTAGTGTTTATAAATAGTGTTCGGTTAACCAAAAATTTACATTTTTAAGACAAGCGGTTTTTCGGTTAACCAACACTGACTGAACTTATTTTAAAAGTTTAAACAATATATTTATCTATGCAGAAATAAAATATCCAATAAAAACTAAAAATTTTAAAGCTATGTATTCAAATTTTTTTGGTTTAGTAGTCAGAAATGGTTAATACCTATTTAATAACTATAAATTTGCAGAAGTGCTAAGTCCATTATATTTTGTAAACATTTCAATATTAAAATGGAATTGGGTTACTATGTTACTATATATAATACTGGTTTTAATTACACTGTAGAATACCAAAAATAATTACAAGGTCAGACCAATAAATTTTGATAGAGGAGACAAGAAAAAGACACGTATATCGGCGTTTTGAAAGTTTACATCTGAATTTCATTTGAGGGGGGGTTAAAGTTTCCCAACTCTGGCACATTCATATTGTTAATCGTCATAAGAAACCATGTGATCCTTACATTTTAGGTATAACATGTGTTCAGCAAATTTATGTAAAATGTTACGGAGAACATTTTTGTAGAATATGCTAACCCTCTAAATCATCAATGCATGGGTCTTTTTTGTCTTCTTTTATCTCTAGGCAGTTCCACTTCATTACCATACAATTCCACTTAATTTACCCTAGGCTCTCTTTTGTTATGTCATATTTCTGACTTTCTTGTTGAATTTTCCGTTTTAGTGTATTCATGGGCTAATAGTAAAATTTCACATATAATATTTTTGCGGAACATTTTAACCCCTTAAATCCCTGTTTTAATGGTGTTTTTGCCCTTTATTAAAAGAAGTACAAAAAAGACCCATGCCTTGACGATTTAGAGGGTTAAGATATTCTACAAAAATATTCTACGTAACATTTTACATAAATTTGCTGAACACATTTTATACCTAAAATGTAAGGAACATGGTTTCTTATGACAATTAACAATATGAATGTGTCAGAGTTAGGAAACTTTAACCCCCCCTGAAATGAAATCCAGATGTAAACTTTCAAAACGCTTATACACGTGTCTTCTTTTTTTGTCCCCTCTATCAAAATTTATCGGTCGGACCTCGTAATTTTTTTTGGTGTTGTACAGTGTAATTTGGCATAGCTTCCATATAAGGCCAACTTCCAAAAATCATTCAAGAAAATAAATTATTGAAATTAAAAAAAGGGTTTTGCTCATTTACTCTTTTGTAGGGTATTATATGGTCGGGCAGGACCATTCATTTCAATTACAATTTATACGAGATTTTGTTACCGAAAGATTTTTGTTGAAGGGCATTCATAGTCATTTATTACGTAATGAAACTTAAGGTTGAATGCTGATGATTTTAAAAAGCAAGATTATGGTGTTAAACAAGTATTAATCCCAAGATATTATAATTAATATACCCATAGTTTTCTCAGAAGAAAACTTATAATTTTAATACTAATTGTTAGTAGGGTAGAAGGGGGACCATATGCCACTTTTTAAACGATCTCAAATCAAAACCACAATACAATTCCTGTTTCGGATACTTAAGTAGAAATGTTGGCATTAGGTTTACTCATTTCAATCTTTCCTATCTCATTTTAATATGCATATTTTTTAACATTTATAGACTGACCAAAAACGGCGAAACCACCCCACCCATGGGACAAATACGCCAAAGGGATGGGGCAGATTTGTCATTTGTAAAATAAAACAAAAAAAAAATCCAAAAATATAAACGAATTTTTTCATTTATTCTTCGTATTCTTTCGTCACAAAACAAAGTATAATAAACTAGATATTTATTGTTTATTTCACATAATTTAACAAAACAAATTTAAACAAATTGTGACTGATTTTTTTTTTCTACATTTTGCTCTACATGACAGGGATTCCTAGTATCTGGCGCATGTGCCCCAGATACTACCTCAAAACTCCCGGTTTAATATAAATTTTTTTGTACTTCAAATTAAATGATCGAAAAAACTATTGTTCACTATTATTGACATTCTATCACCAACCAATAACTTTTTTGTATAACAAAAACTAAAGAAGTTAGCACAAAAAATTCACAAGCTCAAATATTTACACAGCTTTTTGAAAAACAATCTATCGCGTCTGCCTCACATCATATGTAAAATTAAACTTTCCAACTTTCAGGGATGGTAAATAATTGAGAAACGAAAACATAACATGATAATGCAATAAAATCGCTTACTCGGTTTTTAAGTTATTCTATGTTGGCAGATGTGCCCCTATGGCAAATGATCCCCCTTCTACCCTATAATTTAAAGACTCCTTTCAAGACTCTATTGCGAATTATATTCTATAATTTGGGCATTAGTTAGTTCATATTTTTATTTCATTAAGCATATTTCAAGCGCGTATAAGAATAAAGGCATGAAAGTTCGCCCCTAGTAATAACTTAAAACCTCTCAATGAAAAATGCTTTAAAAATTCAGAAACGCATTTCCACGAGGTACGAGATTCTTATTGTTATTCGTTAAGTATTTTAGATGTAAGCATTGAAATGAAATTTACAATATTTTTCAAATTTTGACTTAAGTCTAGCATTTTCATCTCATGGAATTTAACAAATCCAAATATAATTCAAATATTGTGCCTTAGAATCTCAAGTTTACAAAATGGGTATATAATTCTCATAAGATAATGAGTCAAAAACCTAAAAAAAGTTTGATTTTAAAAGTAAATTAAGGGACAAAACGAAAATTTTCGATAAAAACAAAATAATTTTGGAACCTTTATTCTACTTCTGAATTCGATAATTCGCTTTAGTTTGGATTTATAAAGCTTGCAAGTTCATATTTTTTAATAGATGTGTAAAATTGTTAATAACTTTAGAACTTTTATTCAGATTTTATAACTAAATATGACATAGCATAGAAAATCGTCATTATTTAAAGGATACCACAAAAGATTCCAAAGATTTTAGTTCAAAATATGGTTGTTTTCTAGAAGATCTTCTCAATATAATTTCTATAATAAAATTGATAACAATTTTCTTAAACAAATTTCCTCAGAACATCATTATATTTAAAAATATATTGTAACGATTTTTGTGAAAATATTATTTTTATTAACTTAACATATTTTGATTCTTACATTTTTTGTACTCGTAAAATAAATATTCGAACAGATAAACAATTTGTGCGGTAAATTCAATGATTTAGTGATGGTATGAAACAGCTGGAGCAGCATAAGATGTGTAATGAGTAGGAGCTGAATAGTGAGCAACGGGAGCTGAGTAGTGAGCAACGGGAGCAGAGTAGTGAGCAACTGGAGCGGAATAATGAGCAACTGGGGCAACGCTCTTAACAACAGCTGGTGCTGAATAATGGGAGTAAGCAGGTGCAGCGTAGTGGGCCACAGGAGCCACAGTTTTGACTACAGTAGGAGCGGAGTAGTGAGCTACAGGAGCAACAGTTTTTACCACAGCAGGAGCAGCGTAGTGAGCTACAGGAGCAACAGTTTTTACAACAGCGGGAGCAGCATAATGAGCAACTGGAGCAACAGTCTTGACAAGAGGTTCACGATTTACGACGGCATTGAAGCCATTGAGGGCATCAGCGGTGTATTGCACAGTACGTTTGTAACCATCAGCATCAATCAATGAATATTCACCACGCACTACATCACCATCACGTTCTTCAAATTGACTCTTGGAATCACCAGTCAGTTTGTCATCAACACCATAAGAGAATCTGTACTGAGGATGAGGATCGTATTCCTCTGATTTGACAACAACCTTTTGAGCGACAGCTACAGGAGCAGCATGTACAGAAACTGGAGAAGCATGATAAACCTGAGCGGCAGGAACATAACCGGCGCTGGCAACAGCTACGAAGGCAAGTGCGAAAACAAACTGTAAAAATAAAAGTAAACCAATTAATGATTGTTTGTTAATATCTTATACATACAATTGAATTTAAATAATTTCGGTCGTATTTTAAGTGATTTCAATCATTTTTGCTTGTAACGCTTAATTTGTTTTTTGTTATTGTCGCATGACAACAGTTTGCGTATTTTTCTTACCTTAAAAGCCATGTTAAAGTATTTAGTTCTTTGCAGAAATGGGTACAAGAAGTGAATGATACAATTTGAAATTAATCGTCAACTTTTATAGCAACTAATTGTGATTGAAATTGAATTTCAATTGTAATTTTATTGTCTTTGGATGTAGTAATCTTTAACATATCATAGTTTTTTTTTTGTTTTTTTTATATCTTATAGGTAGGTATTTAAAAAGTTTCGAAATGAGAAAAAATCATTCGTATTAATTTGTTTGCTCCATTCAATACACCATATTTGGTTTGCCTGTTGCTGCAGATTTCCGGTTTAGAATTTATTTATATTTTTATATTTTGGCTTATTAGAGTGTGCTTGCTTTCATGATGATTAATGAATTGCTAAGAATTATATCTGTTCACATAACAAATACATATCATACATTCCAGAAGTTGTAGTTAAACGTATTTCATACTTTCTGCCATGAACATTGGAATGGCCAAATTAAAGGTGCAAATATTTAGTGTTTTTTTTTTAATTAAACTCTGATTAACTCAATTAAATAATTTTATTTAATTTTAAAATATTTTGGTTAATTGAAATATTTAAACTAAACTAGAATTGTGTCTCAAGTTTAAGTAACAAAATTAGTGTTTTAATTAAGATAAATTTCTCTAGAATAAATAAAAATATTTTATTGCTTCAGAAACATTATAATTTGGCTTATCGTTTATGGAAAATTAAATTATTTGTATATGAATTGTGTAAAAAAAATATATATAATTAAGAATTTAGAATTTTTTTACTTTTACAAAGTTAGCTTCTTTGACCACATTTATCTCTAAATTATACTCTATAAGTTATAATAAAAGGAATTTAGAAACTTTCAACATGTACATTAGGGTGGCCCTTAATAAACAAAAGTTGGATTTTTGCCAGTTTCATCCCCCCAGTTTGGTGAACATTGGTAAAAAAGTCGTCCTGAAATTTTTTTATGTAAATCGGTTGGGATTAAGACGTGCCACAAGCCCTCTGAAGTTTTGAAATGCATTTACAAGGGGGAAAATGCAATTTTTTTGGTTTTTGTAAAAATTTTGCCATTAAAAAATTACTTTTGTAATTTAATTTAAAAGAATAGAATTGTATACATACGTAATTGTCGATCTAATGAGACATAAAAAACATAAAAATTTGGTCAAAAAATGTTAAAGTTATTTAAAATTCCCCAGGCCATTATCGTGTCTATGGCCACAAGAACAAGAAATGTAGGAACAAAATTTATATATTTCGAGAAATATTAGAATAAAAGCTCAATTTTACTTAAAATATACCCTTATTTACTTGTATAAGAGTGCTTGACTTCGTAGGATACGGTTAATATAAACCAAAAATTAAATTTTTTTGGTCATACCAGCGAAAAAACTCCAATTTCAATTTTTTAAAAATTTTGTTAAACAAATTTCAGAATTTTTTGATCATCACATTGGAATTTCTTGAGAATATAATAGGAAATAAAAATATGAAAAAAATTATGAAAATATCTCCTATAGTTTTTTCGTACCTGTGATTTAAATTTAGCAATTTTCGAGAAAAACTAATTATTTGGCCATATTTTGGCGAATGAGCTCAATATCCTTACTGTTATGAATTTTAAGTAGATCCTATACAGAGTCTTATAAGTAAAATAATTCTAAATATACTTTGAAAGTTGTACTAACACTGAAAAACGTTAAACCTTAAATCGTGAAGGTAAAATTTTTCAATATTTGGAATTTGTATGGGGAACATAGCGAAATGTTATTTTTAATGGCACTTGGGGTTAAAATGACACTCAACTTTTAACTTTTCTTGTTGATGTCGAAGGTGGTTAAAAATGTTGAAATCAGCATTGATGACAATGAAAATTGGAAAAATTTGTTTCCCATATTCTAGTTCCCAATAATAGTAAATAGATGATACTTACAATAGGCCTTGAAAATAAAAATTGTTGATGACGCCCTTGGCAGTGTAGAAAACGTATTCCGAATGTCTAAAATTACTTTACAATGGTATTCATTGATTTATTGCAGCATAATTATAACAAAAGAAGTTTAGCCAAATTAAAAATTTACTTTGCACTATGTGTCCAAAAGCCAAAATTGCGGCAAAAATTATTTCCAAGGGATCTAGCATCATAAAACTTTGTGTAGAGACCCTAAAAATGCTAAAATAAGCATTTTAAACATATTGGCAATAACCCCCTCCTCCCCACCAACTCACCAAACATTTTCAAAAAAGATTTCAATTTATATTCTCATAGCACTTTCCACAAATAACATTTTAAAAAAGTTGCCATTAACCCTCCCCCCACTTTTCTTATAACACCCCTCGAACTAACCAACAATTTTCAAAAAAAAAAATTAAATTTATATTCTAATAGAACTTTCTACAAATAGCATTTCTTCGTGTCTTTGACATTCGCTATCGTTATAAAACTTAATACATTAAGCTCTCATTCTTCGGTAAAAGTAGTTACAACAAATTTTAATAAAAAAAGAAAATTATTTGCTTCGATGCAAGTAGTTTTAAAAATGTTTAGTATGGCATGAAGCCTGACCTTCCCACAAATAACCACATATGTATCATTCCTTGGACAAATTCAGGCAACGCAAGTTCCACAGAAAAAATTATATTTTTTCTGTCCCATATTGAACTGGTTTCAATTATTTCATAATTAAATCAAGTATTCATTTGGTCAAAAACAAAATTTCTTGATAATTTCTATTGAATTTTGAGTTTTGAATTTGATTATTTTGACAATTGAATATACAATTTTCGTTATTGGTTGAATTTCAAATACAAAAATTATTTAATAGATAATTTTCGTAATTGAAATACAAAAAATAACAAAAATGTGTTTTCAATTACGAAAATTATCTATCAATAATTTTTGTATTTGAAATTCAACCAATAACGAAAATTGTATATTCAATTGTCAAAATAATCAAATTCAAAACTCAAAATTCAATAGAAAATATCAAGAAATTTTGATATAGTTATAACCAGGGAAACCAAAATATGCGAATGCATGTTTTTTCTGGTGAGTCGAATGAGCACATGGATAAGATATTTACACGTTTCAGAACTATTTAAGAATTTTGGCATCGATTTGTTAGTGCATATTTTTGCATATTTTACCCTTAAATTCATATTTTTGCATATATTTGTTTTAAGAGCATATTTATGTGATATTTTTGCGTTTTTAGAGCATATTTTACTGTTTAATAGCATATTTTGACTTTATCAAAAACAAGTTTGGTCTTACTTATTTTTCGCTGTTGTGTTACAGGTTTTTACCTCCTTTGTTTAAAATTCAAAATTGAAAAATAGATTGCTTTTCACCAAAAAAAAATTTAAAAAACTAATTTTTTTTTTTAAATTTAAAAAAAAAAATTTAAAAAAACAATTCGAAAATTTTTTTTTCCAAAAATTAAAAAAACTGAAAAAAATGTTTGTTCACCTAAAAATATTTAAATTTTTTATTTTGAAGTGTAATTAGGTGAAGGGTATATAAGATTCGGCACAGCCGAATAAAGCTCTCTTACTTGTTTTAATATAAAATAAGCACTATTTTAATAATAGCTCCATCTAAATATCAAATTTTAGTTCTAATTCAAACTTAACCGTTCTAAGTGTTAAAGAAATAATGTCTTTTAAATTTGCTCCTGTAACATCAGTTGATGTCGAAAGAACATTTTCTATGTTTAAAAATGTTTTCAGATCCAATAGACAACGATTTTTATTTGAAAATTTAAGTAAATTTTTTTTGGTTAAAAATTTTGTAAAAGTTTGTTTTTTTAAGAGCATATTTTTTAAATTTTAAGAGCATATTTTAAAGTTTTTACTGCATATTTAAAGCGCCTAAAACGCTTTTTTTAGAGCATATTTCCGGTTTCCCTGGTTATAACTAATTTTTTTTAAAATAAACTTTTTCCTTAATACAATAGTTTTTTTCTTTTTTCAACTTGAAAACTTTATTTAAAAAATGTAAACTTTCACAGCTGTTTATATATAAACTGGGTGGGCAATTGGCATAAGTTTTTGGCATTTATATCGTCGAAGTGTTAGGAATAGAACCGTAAATTTTTTTTTTCAAAAAGCGAATGTTTATCATTTGAATTTTTGCCGCAAAAATTGGAAATGGGCACATAGTGCCCATTACGTTTTAACCTTTTCAAAACGATAGTTTATTTCCTTTAAATAAACCGGATACTTTTGATTGCAAATAAAAGCCGTTTAGTAGTTTAAAAATTGTAACAACTCTTTATTTATTCAAAATGTACAACAACCACAGAATTAAATAGCCACTCAATGTTTTTTATACACGTTTATAAATTCTCAGAAATACAGACACAATTTAAAATGTACACGAATTTACTTGAAAAACACAATACACTTTAAGGCACTCAGTTGATGTTTATTCGAAAAGCGTCTCTGATAAACTTACTCACGACTGCAACCTCTGCCACTATTTATAACACTGCCATCTGCATTCTAGATTGCTCTTTAACTGTCAAAATTCGAATATTCTAGATCTTACTCATACATACGCCATCTGTGGTGTACTTTCTACAATGTTCTTTAACTGAATATTCGAATAGAGCGTTGCCAACTTACGATCAAATCAACTGAAAGCTTTTATTTAATAATGCCCACAGATATGTTACAGTTTGCTATTACAGCACTGTTATTTGAAAGCATTATGCTACTTTTAAATCAGTCCTTAAAATCGTTATATTTGAATTCAAGTACTTTCGTAACAATATTTTGAAATTCTTCGGTTTTTTGGAAGTATTCTCTCAAATTGTATTACATTAAATATTGTAGCCACATTATGTAGGTTTCTAATCCTATATGGTGTTTTTAAATCATAGCTTGGGGACTTTTTCGGGTTAAGATTGTCTTTCTGAGCATATTCCGAACAGACTGTGATTATTCCAAAGTCTTCTAATGTACCTATATGTGGTTACTCTAATGTGTATTTGGTTGAAATACATTACTTAAATGTTCAGCGAACATCAGTGCGATAATAAAGAAATATAAATGTTTAAACTAATAAATAAGTATGTTGCTGTGGAATAATTAAAAAATACATAACAATTTATTTATCTTGAATCTCAATAAAACAATAATATACATAATAAAAACTATTACATTGTTATTTATAATCAATGTCTCTTAATGATGTTGATGATATGCCACAGGAACTGGATATTGTTTGACAATAGTGGTGGCTGGAACAGGAGCTACATAGTGCACAGGAGCAGCAACAGATTTTACAACGGTTTTGACATGTTCCAAAGGAATGCGATTTACAACGGCATTAAAGCCACTGTGAGGATCAACAGAGTACTGGACAACACGTCTGAAACCATCAGCATCAATCAATGAGTATTCGCCGTGGACAACATCACCATCACGTTCTTCTTGTTGGCTGTGATTGTCACCGGTATGTTCATCGTTAACTTCGTATGCGAATTTATATTGGGGATGAGGATCATATTGATCATCATGATGTTGAGTCAATATCGGTTGGGCATGTGCATACGTAACAGGAGTGATTGTTTTCACCACAGTAGTAGGTACCGGAGCTGGGTGATATACTTGTGGTACAGTAACAAGTCCAGCACTGGCAACTGCGACGAATGCAAAAAACGTAACAAACTGAAAAATAAAAAAACAGTTAATTTATTATCCTTATTTTATTAAGAAATATTTAGTACCTTGAATGCCATTTTTAATAATATTTGTTTGTGAGTGAGTTGATATGAATTGTGTATGAGTTGTATGATTAATTTTCAAATTTGTCTTGTTATTTATAACAAATTAATTTACCATAAAATCATTGAATTTTGCTCCAACTTTATAACTACTTTCAAATTAGTATTGTTTTGTTTTTGTCATTTATTGTAAATATGTATTTTAAATGGTTTACATTGATAAACTCTATATACAAACAATATGTTTATATATTAATGCTTTATTGAATGACAGGAAACACAAAAAAGTATTGCTGGGAGAGTATTTTAAGATTTCTTTGATTAACCCATTAATGCCTGACCATAGATCCGCTCGTACGATTTTAACTAAATTTTTATAAATGTGCCTGGAGGCCCGTAGAAGTTGTTTGGAGTGAAAAAAAAAATTTTACCTCGGACATGGGTATTTAAATACCCAACAGGCTTTAAAGAGATATTTTTTGGAATATTTTAAAAATATTTATCTTAGTAAAGCAAAGTATAAAAGTGTATCTCTGTATAAAAATGCAAACAATATAACTATAAAAAGTGAAAAATTGGAATATTTGTTATATTCACCCTTATCGTTGTTGGCGTATGTGTTTTACGACTACGACAGTTTTGTACTAGATTAAAGATAAAATGTAACCTGTTTCTTTAATCTAGTACGAAAATATCTTAGGCGTAAAACACATACTCCAACCACGATAAGGGTGATTATACTGCCGAATTACAAGACATTATTTAAATTTGATCTGATGCAGAAGAAAATTTTTGCGAACAACCAGATACTGTTTATATCAATATAATTGCACATGATGATATCGATGCCATTAGTGACAATGAGAAATTAAATGACAATGTGCAATTGTTGCACGACGAACAAAAGTGAAAGAGAGGACGATGATGTACCAGTGACCTCAACCTCTAGTAATGTTGGACATATGTCAGAAAGGAGCTCTAGTAAGGATTCAAAGCGACCTAAAATCGAGAAGGTAACAATACAAACATGGTCTAGGCGACTAAACTAACAGTTTTACAAGTTGCCTTCTGATGATACGATGACATCATATAAAACTTTGTATGAAAATATTGCATTCGGGTTCGGTGAAAGAAGTTGTATTGTTCATTATTACAAATTCTTTCGATGGTTATTGCATGGAAGCTACATTGTCTTTGTCGCAAATATGAGAAAAAGTCCAAAATGCCCAAAATGATTTCCGAGTAGAGGTATGGTGAAATCAAATCATCAAAATCCCGGGAAAATGCTGACTTCCGGGGCATAAATGGGGCATTGATCATTTAATCGGAAAACTATCCACTCGTCATCGTTGTCCACATTACAATGGAATGTGGACAACGATGTATGTTTGAAGTGCCAGGTGAATTTGCACCCAGCTCCATGCATCCAGCACTACCAAAATGGAGCAGCTCCAGATAAATCTAAAATTTTAAAGGCTAAATAATTTATAACTTTGATTAAATAAACAAAAATATACAAATTTGCTTTTTATTTACGATAAATTAAATTTTTTTGATATGGAAAAATTTGTTATGTTTGGAACTCATTAAGGTCTGATGGGTATTTAAATACCCATTTACATTATACACCGTATGTGGAGCAAGTGTTTTTACAAACTACTTTTTACTTTTTCACATTATAGATGGGATGTCTAAAGCTATCTAAATCCACCGCGTGTTTTTGGTTTTTCACATTTTCTTTTATTTGGCAACGCTTTTCCCGAGCATTTTCCGACATAGAAAAAAACACCATTTTACCTATACGGAAGATAAAGTCAAAAAGCAAACAATTTTACTTTTTTCATTTTTTCTGGGCTAATCAATCTCTTCTTCTAAATAAAAACGCAAGTTTTTTTACTGTCGTCACTTTTTTGGGTATTTAAATACCCATTAGGCAGGAATGGGTTAAACTCCCAATAATTGTCAGTTTTTTAAGTTATATAAAAAGATTAGTCCCAAAAATGCAAAATAACTTCCAATGAAGGTAAATCCACAAAATTGTATGCATAGTTATTTACCCCCTTATTCATAATCAATTTTTAATTTTATAAAATGGAATTTCCATACAAAATTTGTTTTATAAACCTGTAATAAATTTAAAAATAGATTATGAATAAGGCCTTTATTATTTCTCGTATGAAATATTTCGAAACCAGGATTTGTTCACTAATATTTGTTTGCAATGTCGCAAAAGGATGTACTAAAGATTCTAATATGTTTCAATTAAAGATACTGTTTTGTGATTGTATTTCTTGTTCATAGAAGGGTTAATATATAATAAATTTTTAAACCCAAAACCGGGGTTTTAAAATTCATCTGTTTTTTGGAAACTTAATAAATGATAAGAATAAGACGAAACAGTTAACGGCAATGCTTATTTGGAATTTTTTGGTAATGGTGATTTAGAGGCAACGGTATTTTAGCTGTAAGAGTATACTGTTACACTACTGCAGTAGTTGATGTTATTTAGGTATTTTTAAAAATAAGATGATATAGATGATATCGAGCCCTCAGCGCCAAATTATCGTAAGCGACAAAACATTGATTATTTTGAAATTTATACATAGAATTAAAAATTTTATGATGCGATATAATATAATTTCGTTCAAGCTATTTGTCTATTTTTCACAAATATTTATAACTTTTTACAATTAAAAATTCACGGAATACTTTATAGAAGAATATGAAAAAACATTTTTTGTTTTTTATTGAATTTTTGCATAGATACAAATTTTTCGAATTGAAATTAAATTTTTATTTATAAATAGTTTTTAATGAAATTTCACAGTTATGTAGATTTTTCTATTTAAAATGGAAAAATAAAAACGAATTTTGAAATTTATTATCAGAAATCCCGCAATTCCCAAAAAAGTGTTGAAAAATTCCAAAAATGGTAATTTTTAGTTTTTTGGCTATAATATCCATACCATGGTCGGGGTTATCGGGACCCTTTACAAAATAATTAGAAACATATTGAGCCACCTATAATCGGTTACTATATTTTGATATCGGATACGCGATTTGGGAATTTTTGCCCTAAAGTTTTATTTTACATAAAAAATAGGTGTTTTTTTTTTGAAATTGGTTTTCCTTTAAAATATTTTATGAAAACTAAGCTTTCAGAAAGTAGAAATTCCTTATACATCCTCTTAGAAATTTTTTGCGATAACTTAAAAAGTAAAAAAAGTTCTTTTTTCCCAAAAAAAATAGCGAAAAATAGCTTTTTAAGAATTGTTTAAATTCAAATGCATATAACTATGGACTTAGTCATTATTTTTAAACAGTTCTTTTTTCATTTGACACATGCATATGTTGGTAGTCCAATAAAGGAAAACTGGAGAAAATCGGGAAATATTTGGATACGCTGTTATCAAAAAACTGGAGTAGGGTGGGTAAAAATGTTGAAAATTTAATTTTCAAATGCGAATATCTCCTAAGCTATAATAGATAATTGATAGCTACGGTTTTTTGTAGTGCTCGATGAAAAGATTCTACATGTGTCATGTTTTTGAAATCGGAACTCAAACCAAGAAATAATATCGTTTTAAAAATGTAACATACCCGAGGTGTCCTACTTTAAGGGCCCTTGGTCGCGCCCCTGGTGAGCCCATAAGGTCCACGTTCAAAACTTAAACTCGATAAAACTTCTTCAAACCAATCTAACCATTTAGAAGTTACAGATTTATTTCCCTCTTTTTTTTCTATACCACTGTGTGTCGCTTACAATATAATTAGTTTATTGTAAAATATAAACATTGACTAACAATAAAATCTTACCCCCTATATTTTTGATGTTATTAACAATTTTGATATTCTGAGAACGCTAAAACATCAGTCGGTCCATAAAATTTTAATTTCTGCAATAAAACAAATATTTTAAAAATGTCGCTTACGATAATTTGGCGCTAATGGCTCAATATTATATTACATTATATTCTGATTATTATATTACATTATATTCAATAAACTCTATTGTTAAAATAAGAAATTTGTATTTTGATAACACTATGCGACAAAAAATAATACCTGGAAAATGATACAATTTTTCTGGAAGGTGCTGTCTTTGAAATTTGCAAAACACCTCCAAAATCTTGAGTTACGGGTAAAAACCCGGTTTTTCTTACTTTTAAGTACTTATAAGCCATTAACTAAGCTGATTCTGAACCGATTTTAATTTTTAAAACGGATTTAAAAAGAAGAAACTGTGGCCTTTCCAATGGTATATATATTAAAAGTAAGGTATAGCAAATATTTGCTCAAAAAAGCGTAACCACTTCTTTTTAGCACAAGTTTGTTTGACTTTACTCTTACAAGTGCAGTGGACGTACAGTAGTACGAATGCTCTTTATTACGAATTTCCAATAATACGAATGGCAAAATTTTTGCATTGACTACTCTGTAGTACGAATAAATGGGCATTTTTTCTATTCGATAGTACGAATGGTGGTTTGTTATAAGAATTTTTGTTTTATTTACGTATGAATGAAGTTTTTATTATGATTTTACTTCATTCTTTCGCGGTCATCCACGTTTAGCGAAGTTATTGTGAAGTTTTTTTATTTTTAAAAGTGTTTTGTGTTTTTAACTGTCAAAATGTTGCAAGTAAAACAATGTAAAAAAGACAATTTCTTTGCAAAATAAATTAAAAATTATAGCAGACCACGAAAATGAAACATCGTTGTTTGAAATTTCAAATAAATATGGATTATCCAAATCCACTATATGTACAATCATTAAACAAAAAACGCAACTGCTGGATAATTCCATGAGTTCGTTAAAAAGAGGTGAATTTAAAAAATGGAGGAAGCACTTTACTAGTGGTTTTTAGTACAAAGAAAATTCCATATCCCAGTCGGTGGAGAACAATTAAAATGCAAAGCTGTGGAGCTGCACAGAAAATTCTACAATAGTCAGTTTTGTGCCAGTGATGGTTGGCTAACAAAATTTAAAAAGCGTTATGGAATACGATTGTTAAAATAGTATTTAATGTGCTGTTGAGAACAGCATTGAAACCTCGAAAATACTATTATTGAGAAGTCTTCATGAAAAGGCTGTAGAAATCAGTTTATAAAGTAATAAATGTCAATGTTTAACAGATTTTTTAAGTAAGTATGTAAATTGTTTTTTTGTTATATATATATGTACATACATTAGTACACAGAGAATTCAGATTCGTAGAAGCAACCGAATTTGTTGCCAATCGAATGATTCGGCCTTAGTTACCGAATTTTACAATTATGGCTACAAAATTTTAGAAGTGGTAACAAAAGTTTAGTTGTTTCGATCGAAATTCTTCTTCATGCACAGATTTTCTGTTGCTAGAACCGAAAAATTCTTTGTTTGTAACCGAATCATTCGATTGGAAACAAATTCGGTTGCTACTACGAATCTGTATTCTCTGTGTATGTTCTTTCATGCCTGTTTAAGTACAAACAATTAATAAGTGTTCAATAATACGAATTTTTCGGTACTACGAAAGGGCCTGACAATATATAATTCGTACTACTGGACGTCCACTGTGTTTTGTAAGATCAAACAGCATCAAATAAAATAAAACTAAATTTTTTGTTTTGAATCATCCTAAGTAAAATAAGTTTTTGGAATAAAGAAAAGAATACAAATGTATTTTAGTTAATGGTTACATCTTTTACATCGTCAAATATTTGTCATTTGTGACCCTATATTAAGTAAAATGACTAGAAATTATAGTTTTTAAACATTTTTTTTTAGTACAACCTTTAATAACTTTGTCAATTTCCAATGGAATTTTAAAATAAATATTGCATTTTTCACATAAATAAACTTATATTTTAAATCAGTGCATAAATACTACGGTTCCTTTATAAAATAAAATCTGTAAAATCTTCTTCAAAGTTGGATAATGGTAAAAAAATAAAAACAAAAATATGTTCGTTGAAGAAATGAACACAAATTTTGTCAAAATACTTAAATAATATATATACCATTGGAAAGGCCACAGTTTTTTCTTTCTAAATCCGTTTTAAAATTGGTTGAGAATCAGCTTAGTTAATGGCTTATAAGAACGTAAATGTATGAAAACCCGGTTTTTTACCCTAACTCAAGATTTTGGAAGTGTTTTGCTAATTTCGAAAACATATTCTTATTGTACTCGACAGCACCTTCCAGAAAACATACATTTAAATTTGCTTTTCAAAGAGATGAAACATTTTTAAAATCGTTTTGAAAATGGCTGTGTTACGAAAGCTTAAGATTAAAAAAAACGAAAATTTTACAACAAATTTTTATTTTCTTCAAGCTCTAAGTGGATTGTGAGGCATGAGTACCTACACCTCCATAGTGGGGAGTGTATATTGATTTAGTGTATAATAAAAAAAATATAATCCCCAAAACCTCCCTTAAACTATATCAATCTGCTCAGTATCTATTGCCCCAACATAGCCTATTAAATTTGGTTAGAATCCGTCCATTATTTCTTCTAGCCTCCATACAACTGCTCCATCTGAAAATAGTTAAGCTTTCATAAATATCTTTTTTATATAGGTACATATCCAAACACAATTCAACACAAGCTAACAAAATTTAGTACCGTTCGGTCCATAATTTACCATAGTTCCCCACCGATCATTATACAATTGTGTGACATAACTTTTGTATATACATATATTTGTATTGAATTTTATTTGGATGCTGAGTAATGAAAGTTTCTAGAGTGGTCCTTAACTCTAGAAACTTTTATTAATGAGCATAAATCTCTGAAATATGTTAACTAGTATCCAACTAAAATTCAATACAAATATATGTATATACAAAAGTTATGTCACACAATTGTATACTGATCGGTTCATAATGATGTTTTGAAATTGATCGAGGAAAACTTCAAGTATTTCATTATTCTGTGGAATCCAACAAAACATGAATTGCTAAATGAGAACCCTTGCATATCTTTTCATTCACTTTTGCATCTCTGTGTAATTATTCATATTTCACAGACCCTTGTAAAGGCAGAGCCAACAACAAATTATACCCCAACCATAAATTTCAGTGAATTTATCAATTATTTAATTAAAACAAAAACTTACTAAAAAAAATTTTATATTTTTTATTTATTTAACAATAGTTATAAATATGTGCCAAAATTTCAATGTATATCGTATTTTCAATACATATTTAATTGAAAAGAAATGTGAGTTGAACAACAATCAAAAACATGTACATATGCACATTAAGCCTCAAAACAAATCCTATTTATAATTGAATTTTAGATTGGCCAATAATTTTATTTATGAATGAAATAATTTAAATGGTATCACAATAGTACACTTAATTTAATAAATCGTACATAGTAAAACACTCGTACCAGTAAAATGATTAAGAAAAATTGTGTGTAATATTAAAACATTTGTTATATAAACTGATCAAATATCTAAAATTGTATCATTCGCTTCTTGTTTCTACTTCCAAAAAGAACCAAAACCAAATCATTATAATAACATGGCTTTCAAGGTAAGTTATTGTTTTTTTAATACTGCTGTTGCCTCAGACATGAGCTCTAAATACAAAAGCAACATAAACATTACAAGCAATTTAGATAACTGGACTTAAACCTTAACATTGAACATTTTATTTTTCTTCTGCTATTTCCAGTTTGTCTTTGCACTTACTTTCGTTGCTGTAGCCAGCGCTGGCTATATTCCAGCTCATGAAGTTTATCATGCTGCTCCCGTTGCCGTACATGCCGCACCAGTGGCTGTTGCTCATAAGGTTGTGGTCAAATCTGAAGAATACGATCCTCATCCACAATACAAATACTCTTATGGTGTTGAAGACAAATTGACCGGAGATTCCAAGAGCCAAGTTGAAGAACGTGATGGAGATGTTGTTCGTGGTGAATACTCATTGATTGATGCTGATGGCTACAAACGTACCGTCCAATACACAGCTGATGATCATAATGGTTTCAATGCAGTCGTTCATCGTGAACCTCTTGTAAATGCTGCCCATACTATTGTCAAAACTGTTGCTCCAGTAGCTCATTATGCAGCTCCCACCGTTGTAAAGACCATTTCTCCAGTTGCTCACTACTCAGCACCTGTTGCCCATTACTCAGCACCAACAGTTGTTAAAACTTTTGCTCCTGAAACTCATTATACATCTCCAGATCATTATACATCTTATGCTGCCCCCACTTATGTGAAATCTGCTGAAGTGTCTCATTATGCTGCCCCTACTCAATACACCTCATACGCCGCTCCTTCTTACAACTACCACCACTAAACACTATTGACCATTATCATCGATGAATTCACATTGTTTTTATTTATTTATTTTGTATTTTTCGCCAAAAAAATCTCATTTATGAAGTAAATAAAATTGTATTTAAATAATTTTAAATTAACATATTTTCTTAAACGCATTTACGCTAAGATCGCTAACAGTATTTTTCAAAATTATTTCTAATTTTACATTCTAAAGATTTTCCTTCAAGTACACTATAAATGGGCATCCATCCCACAGTCGAATAGAAAACAAAAGAGAAACATACATACTTGTAAGCCCTTGGTCCGTTAACGAGGAACTTCTATATTTTGTTAAATCGGAACACAGACGAAGAAATATAATCGTTTTAAAAATTTAAGATACACGAGGTGTCCTACGTTAGGGACCCCTGGCCACACCATGGTTGTCCAATGCAGTTATAATTCAAAACTTAAATGTCAAATTTCATTAAAAAGTTACAGATTTATTCCCTCTTTTTTTATACCACTGTACAGTGGTTTAGAAGCATTTTTAGTTACGAAATTTCACATGGTTGGAGCTGAGGTGCTTCCGAGTTGATATACATTTGTTAAGCTTCCTAGAGTTAATGGGCCCCTCAAAGTTGGTCACCTCGGGCCAAATTTTTTTTTTTTTCATTGTAGAAAAAAATTTTCATCGGAACTGAATACAATTTGTTTATGATCCAGAAAGAGAACTTAATGAAAAAGCGTATAAAGTACAATTTGGATCACTGAAACGTACACAACATCCGCCAGAACTATCGAAACTTGTCCAATTTCAAAACAAAATTGGTTTGAATAAAAAATTCTAAAAAGGCAAAGCACCAATCCTTGAAAAAGCTCCATATTTGTATTACCCTATATGTTTCTTAAATACATACGTTTTTTTTACTATAATATGGTAAATAACGTCACAGTAGGAAATTTCTCAGCTCCAACCATGTGAAATTTCGTAACAATATCTCCAGTAGTTGCCGAGATACCAAATTATTTAAAAAAACAGTTTCTAAACCACTGTGCACTGTGGCGTCGATTAACCTTACAATTGGTTTATAGGGTATTATTTTTAATACCAGCAGTTTATACCAGCAGTTTTTACAACAACTGATGTATTTTTAAATACTACATAAACTAGACAAACTTCCGATTTAAGATTTGCATTAAAGTTGGAAAAACATTAAATATTCCTATTTTTTACCAAAAAGTATTTTTTTTAATTAACCCCTTATTAGTCATTAATAATGAAATTAAAAAATATTTATTTTAATTTTTAATTAGAGACCAAATTTAATTAATATACAATGTTTTATCTAATTTAATGTTCATCGCATAATTATCTAGTTTATGTAGTAGACAATATAAATTTATTATATTATCAGCGCTAAAAACTGCTTCCGTAGATTTCAAATCCATGTCATTGTAAAAATTTACGTAAAAATTTAAAGTGTATACATTAGAGTGACAGCCGATTTTTTTTTAGATTTCAAAGAGTGCCGAGTGGAATATTGTGTCACTAGGCATTAAAGTTAAGTGCTAAAAATTTGAGCCAAATCGGACAACGATTTCTGGACGCGCATCGAAGTCAAAGTTCAGATATATGCAAAATTTTACTATTTATATGAAATAAATAGGAGAAACTCGCTAACTTTCTGCATTGTTTTCTAAAATATGTAAATTTTCGTAATTATCGTTGTAATGAGATATAAATGACTAAATTTGGTTAAAAAATGTTAAAGTTATTACAAATTCGCCAGACCATTAAAGTGTCTCAGGCCACTTGAACAAGGAATTTAGGAAAAAAATTAACATATTTCGAGAAAAATTAAAATAAAAAGCTAATTTTTGTATTGGTAAAGCGAAGGTTAAGAGCACTTGGAGTCAAAATGGTTGTGTTTTTCGTGATTTTAAAAGTTGAGGGTCATTTGGACCCTAAGTGTTGCTAAGGGTTAATTTCCATTTTTGTGTTGTTATTTTAAATTCTGAACTTCATGTTATATTTTCCTCAAGTTTCATTAAAATCGGCCCAAAATATATAACATTTCGCTATCTTTTCATTAGAAATTCCAAATATTGAAAAATTTTACATTTGACCTTCACGATTTAAAGGTTAACGTTTTCCGATTTTAGTAAAACTTTCTGACCATATTTAAAATTAACAGGACTACAATATTATGAATAGGTTTTACTTAAAATTTATAACAGTAAGGAAATTGGGCTAATTCGCCAAATTATGGACAAAACAATAAGTATTTGTTGAAAATCGCAAAATTTAAATCTCAGGTACGGAAAAACTGTAGAGGTATTGACATAATTTGTCCATATTTTTATTCCCTATTATGATCTCAATAAATCCCAATGTGATGATCAAAAAATTCTGAAATTTGTTTAACAAAATTTTAAAAAATTTTAAAATCGAGATTCGAAACAGCTTCAAAAAATATTTTTTTTGGCCATACCTGCCTATTCGCAGGTATTCTACGAAGATAAAAACTCATACTTAAGTAAATACGGATATATTTTAAATAAAAATTTGCTTTTATTTAAATTTTTCTCGAAATATGTTAATTTTTTTCCTAAATTTCTTGTTGAAGTGGCATGTTAATGGTCTGGCGAATTTGTAATAATCGACCCGCCCTAATATGTATGAATACATTTCAGTGGTCCTCTAAGGGTTATACATTTTTGAGAATGCTGATGTTTTTATTTCGATGAATATTTATTAAACTGCATTTTAAAAGATTTAATTTCGCAGTTTTACAATAGTAGTGTAAAAAAAACATTGTGGTATTTTTAATTCTATAAACAAAGTACATTAATATGTGCAAAAAATCCAATGTGTATCGAATTATCAATATATATTTAATTGAATCGAAATTAACGTTGAACAACAATAAAAAACCATTCATATTTCAAATAAATACTGTTTATAATTGAATTTTAGATTGGGCAATATGAATGAAATAATTTACATGGCATCACAATACATGGTACAATAAATTCTGCGAATCGTATAGACTAGAGTACGCGTACAAGTAAAATGATTAAGAAGAATTGTGTGAAATATTTAAATATTTGGTATATAAACTGATAACATTTTTAAAACAGTACCATTCACTTCTTGTGTCTACTTCTTAAAAGAACTAAAACCAAATAACAAAATCATTGTAATAACATGGCTTTCAAGGTAAGTTGTTTTTTATCGTTTTTACTGTTGACACTGTCATGTGCTCTAAATTCAATATCAAACCACATATCATGAACATTACAAGCAACTTTTGCTAATTGGCCTAAAAACCTTAACATTGAAATTTTTACTTTCTTTAGTTTGTCTTTGCACTTGCTTTCGTAGCTGTAGCCAGCGCTGGCTATATTCCAGCTAATCAAGTTTATCATGCTGCTCCCGTTGCCGTACATGCCGCACCAGTAGCTGTTGCTCATAATGTTGTGGTCAAATCTGAAGAATACGATCCTCATCCACAATACAAATACTCTTATGGTGTTGAAGACAAATTGACTGGAGATTCCAAGAGCCAAGTTGAAGAACGTGATGGAGATGTTGTTCGTGGCGAATACTCATTGATTGATGCTGATGGTTACAAACGTACCGTTCAATACACAGCCGATGATCATAATGGTTTCAATGCTGTCGTTCACCGTGAACCTCTAGTAAATGCTGCCCATACTATTGTCAAAACTGTTGCTCCAGTAGCTCATTATGCTGCTCCTACCGTTGTAAAGACCATTGCTCCAGTTGCTCACTACTCAGCACCTGTTGCCCACTATTCGGCACCAACAGTTGTTAAAACTTTTGCTCCTGAAACTCATTATACAGCTCCAGATCATTATACATCTTATGCTGCCCCCACTTATGTGAAATCTGCTGAAGTGTCTCATTATGCTGCCCCTACTCAATACACCTCATATGCTGCTCCCTCTTATAACTACCATCATTAAACTTTAATTCTTGAATGCTTCGATTCATTTAGATTATTTTTGTTATTATTTTGTGTATATTTTTTATTTAATAAAAAAATTTATTTATAAATAAATTGTTCGTAATTTTGTTAAATTAATGGGAAAAATTATTATATGTATGTCTATATTTTTAATTACACTGTCCAACAGCATTTTTGGAACAGAATAGCGACCCTATAATTCTGAAAGAGGATTTTGAGTAGATCATTTTTGTGGAAGAAACTTATAGTCCACCTGGTCTAAATTTATTTTTACAGTGGGTCAAAGTTTCCTTTTTTTGATCGAAGGGAGCAGTATACTAACTGAAACAAGTAAGAGACCTATATTCGGCTGTGCCGAATCGTATATACTAGCGTATAGCAAATTCCTAATCTACGAAAAATTCTAAGAACTTTTCCAGAAGAAACCATGGTTCTAAAATCAAAATCGAGCTTCCGGTTTTTTACAAGAAGATTTGTAGCTCAAGACCTCTTTTGCTAGGAGACCTCGTGTATGTTCAATTTTAAAAATAATAATATTTCGTTTGTGTTCCGATTTCAATATATATAGAATCTTCTCGTCGAGTACTACATATAACATCTCGTAGCTATCAATTATCTCTTATAGCGTAAAAGATATTGGCATTTGAATAATACATTTTTAACATTTTTACCCACCCTACTCCAGTTTTTTGATGACCGCGGTTTCAAATATTTTCCGATTTTCTCAATTTTTAATTTATAGGACTAACAAGAAATGTATATATAACATAAAGAAAAAATTGATTAAAAATAATGACTGAGTCCAAAGTTATGCTTAAATTTCAAAAAATTAAAAAAGGCGATTTTTCGTTATTTTTTTGGGAAAAAGGTGCTTTTATTCTTTTTAAGTTATCTAAAAAAATTTCTAAGAAGATGTATAAAGAACATATAGCTACGAGTTGTTATATGTAGTACTCGACGAGAAGATTCTATATATGCAATTTTTTTGAAATCGGAACACAAACGAAGAAATAATTTTATTTTTAAAATTGAACATACCCGAGGTCTCCTAGCAAAAGAGGTCTTGAGCTCCAAATCTTCTCGTAAAAAACCGGAAGCTCGATTTTGATTTTAGAACCATGGTTTCTTCTGAAAAAGTTCATAGAATTTTCCGTAGATTACGAATTTGCTATACGCTTTACAACGTTTATTGGGCCCGAACAAATTGACCCACCCTATTATATACCCGTCACCAAATTATACTTCAAAATAAATATTTTTAGGTAAACAAAATTTATTTTTTTAAAATTTTTTTTTTTCGAAATTGTTTTTTAATTTTTTTAAAAAAAATTTTGTTTAAAAAAATAAAAATTTTGTAACTCAAGACAAAAGTCAAAAATGCAAAAAAAAGTCAAAAATTGTATGTCTTGAGTTACAAAATATTTATTTTAATAGATATCCCACTCGCAACCCACTAAGCGACCTAAAATATCTTAAAGGAATGGACCTGAGCTTTCTTTTGACTAAAAAAAAAAATTTAAAAAAGGGCCCATTTTGAAAAAAAATTCGAATTGAGTTACAAAATATTTATTTTGATAGATATCCCACTCGCATTCCACTACGCGTTCAAGGAAAATCTCTAAGCTTTATTTGAAGAAAAAAGGGCCCATTTTTAAAAAAAGTCAAAAAAGTTTTTGATTTCGGAAAAAAAAATTTTATTTTTTTTTTTAAATATTTTTTTTCGAAAGATTGAAGAAAGAGCTATCTAAACTATTTGGGACACATTTTGCTAAGAACAATAGGTAATAAGTTGCATGGATAAGAAAAAATACCTGCTTGACCAAAATGTCAAACTTTAGCCCCCTCTAACTCGGAGAGTTCTCGACCGATCTTGTTGAAAAATTGTGTCTGAATTACTATCCAATAGAACTAACCTTGGTGTAAATTCATCCCGATCGGAAGACATCGATTTCAAAAGTTGGTTCACTTGACATGAAATGCCCCATGTATAAGATTTTTAAAAAAGGCCCAAAAAGTCAATCGTACGTATAATTTATGGTGATTTCTTTCCCGGCATAAATGATGCACTTATTCTGCCTTTTACACTTTTTTGTGTTCTTTTCTGAAAAAAATGTAGTTTGGTCGTGTTCTTTTGTAATAATGTTACCCTAAAACCCTGAATATATGCTGCATGTTTCACCCTCTATTTTATCAAAGGGTTATAAATGCACCACTTTTTATGTAAGCAAAAAGTATAGTTTTTTAATATTTAGAAGCTACATAAAAGAAAATTACATAAATGGTAATGATTTTGTTCTATTGTGATCGTTAAAAATGCAACACATTATGAGGGTATGGGTAACATTGAATAAATGGTACAAAATATATAGGCAACCGTTTGAGTCAGAAAAGAAACCACCATTAGTAACTGTGTGTATTAATAAACTTTCACATTGTCAGTGTTGAGGTAGGTTTGTTCGAGTTGATTTGTATTTAAAAAAGTCCTCCAAAAGTCGAACACCACGGGTCTACACAATTTTTTATAAAATTTCCAAAAATTCAGATAATTATTTACTTTTTTTAAATGACGGAAATTCCTGTGGTCAGAAATTATTTTTCTAGTAAAACTTTGAATAAAATAGAAACAAGTACTATATCAAGGACTACCCTATTAAAAGGGCATATTTTTTACGTTTTTTCAAAAATATTAGTAGTGGTACGAAAAAAACCAAAGTTCTATTTTAAAATAAAGTCAAGTTTTAAAAAAAATACTAAATATAATTTAAAAATATTTAAATACAATTTTATTTACTTCATGAATGAGATTTTTTTTGCGAAAAATACAAAATAAATAAATAATAAAAACAATGTGAATTTATCGATGATGATGGTGTTTAGTGGTGGTAGTTATAAGAGGGAGCAGCATATGAGGTGTATTGAGTAGGGGCAGCATAATGAGACACTTCAGCAGATTTCACATAAGTGGGGGCAGCATAAGATGTATAATGATTTTCAGGAGCAAACGTTTTAACAACTGTTGGTGCTGAGTAATGGGCAACAGGTGCTGAGTAGTGAGCAACTGGAGCAATGGTCTTTACAACGGTGGGAGCTGCATAATGGGCTACTGGAGCAACAGTTTTGACAATAGTATGGGCAGCATTTACAAGAGGTTCACGATGAACGACTGCATTGAAACCATTATGATCATCAGCTGTGTATTGGACGGTACGTTTGTAGCCATCAGCATCAATCAATGAGTATTCACCACGAACAACATCTCCATCACGTTCTTCAACTTGGCTCTTGGAATCTCCAGTCAATTTGTCTTCAACACCATAAGAGTATTTGTATTGTGGATGAGGATCGTATTCTTCAGATTTGACCACAACCTTATGAGCAACAGCTACTGGTGCGGCATGTACGGCAACGGGTGCAGCATGATAAACTTCATGAGCTGGAATATATCCAGCGCTGGCCACAGCTACAAAGGCAAGTGCGAAAACAAACTGCAAACACAATAATGAAATAATTTCAATGTTAAGGTTATAATATTGTTACTTAATTTTGTTTGTAATTAATGTTCACGCTGAGTATGCATATGACAACTCTTTTAAAAGCGTAAGCATTAACAGAAATTTACCTTGAAAGCCATGTTGTTACAATGAGTATTTCGTTGGTTGATTGGTTCTTTTAAGAAGTAGACTTCAGAAGTGAATGATTTCTGTTTTGGTTTTCGGTCAGCATTTATACAAAATAATTCATTAATGAATTTAATTATTATATTTACAATCTCTTAATTTGCTACAGATACTTAAGATACACATTTGTTAATAATAATGCCATTTTTGTCCCATTATTAATACAAAGACTTTTACTGATATAACAGGTACGTATTATCAACATACATAAATTAATAAATATACATATTTATTTATTAGGGTGGCAATGAAATGTATGATTTTTTTTGGAAAACTCATTATTTAATTATACTTTAATTCTGGAGAACAATAATTGTAAACATATTTAAACTTTTTATGCTTCAATTTCTTATTACTGTACAATACTGTTGGTTAGCTAAAAATATGGGGAATTGGATTAGTGGGCGTGGCACTACACATACAAAGTAAATGCTAATTTCGAATATCTAGAGAACTATAATTATGAAAGTCTTAAAACTTTACATGATTCAGTTTCTTATTAGTGCATAAGTTTTAAACAAAAATATTTCTGATCATCTTGAGAACTATAATTGCAAGATTCTTAAAACTTTGTCCGAATAGTTCACTTATCATTTCACATAAATTGTCTGAAAATGGGCGTGAGGTGCCACGCCCACTTATCTAATAGTAAAGAAAGTAAATAATTAATTTGACTATCTGTAACTGTAAAAACTTTGAATGAATTAATTCCTTATCACTGTAAGGAGTTTAGCTAAAAATGGTCTGGATCGGAAAGTTCATAGTCTATTTTTAATATCTGGACAACTAAAATTGCGAGATTCTTCAAACATTATTTAATTAATTTGTCTGAAATTGGGCGGGTTCACATACAACATAAGTATATATTATAAAATATCTGGTGAACTGTATTAGATAAATCTGTAAAACTTTGAAGGATTTATTTCGCTACTATGGTAATTGTAAAAGTGTTTAAGATTAGTACGGATTTATTCCTTAGCACTGTACGACGTTTGGCTAAAAATAGACGAGATCGGAATGGTGGGTGTAGGACCTCCATTACAAAGAAAATTTTAATTTCGAGAGTCGTAAAGCTTTGTCTGAATCACTTTCTTATATTTTTTCATATAAAAAACATACGTAGTAACGCTGTGTAAATTACTTTGATGCCAGCGGAACGTGCCCCTCCGATACAAATTAAATATTTATTATCGAATATCTGGAGAACTAACAGTGATATAGTCAAAACTTTACATGAGTTATTAGTTGTGTTCACTTACCTCATAATTTGTAATAATTTTTACAAATTACACAGAGCAACAGTGAAAAAAACACACGATCATGACTATATAGGTTCGACTCTACTACCAAATGGTAGTAAAACCCATTTTGGTGACCGATTTTTTTTTATGGGCCCCAAAGTTTTTGAAAATCAGTGGGGCCTCTAAAAAAGGTGTCAACAGTTTTTGGTTAACAGCTAATTCAGACTTTGTGATACGGCTTAACTTTATATGGCAATAATATAGCTAAGAGTCCGCAAATAAATTTTGTTAAAATTTTTTTCAAAAAATAGCCTTTTCGTGTACTTTTGTTGAAAAAATATAGGAAGAACAATTTTTTTTTACTTTTTTTAGAATAACTTCCAGGGTCTCCTAATCTTTCACTAACAATATTTAGCATAGTTGTAGCTACTGTAAAGTTGAACAACTCTTGAAAACATATCAATGCATTCTGAACGTGTCTAGTCACTAGGGTATTCAATTAATCGGGTTTCTGGTTTAATCGGTTAATCGAGCAAATAATTAATCGGGGTATAGATTTAATCGGTTAATAATCGGTTAATTTTAAATTATTCGATTAACCGAATAATTTCTATTTAGATTTAAAACTGATAATAAAACTATGGATTTTGTGTTCTTATTTAAGTATTTTATTAATAAAATGAACAAAAACATAGAAAACAAGTAAAAGAGCTATACTCGGCTGTGCCGAATCTTATTAATTTAAAAAAAAATTAAAAAAACGACTTTGGAAAAAAAAATTTTGTTTACCTAAAAATATTTAAAATCTGTATTTTGAAGTAAAATTTGGTGTAGTGTATATAAGTCGTTTTTTTAATTTTTTCTAAAATTTTATAAAAAAAATTTTGTTTTTAAATATTTTGGTGAAAAAAAAATTCGGGTTAAAAAATATTTTTTACCGATTTTGACCCATTGTAGGTCCAACTTACTATGGTCTTATATCCGTCGTTGCAAAGGTCTTTGGGATATCTATCATTAGATATCCATATTGTCTATATTAATGACTTAGTAATCCAGATATATGTCAAAAATCGAGGTTGTCCTAATTTTTTCCTCATATCTCAGCCATTTGTGGACCGATTTTGCTGATTTTAAATAGGAAACTTCTTGAAAGCATGTCTGACAGAATTATTGAAGATTTGGATCCCGAAGATATCTGGGGTCTTCAGAAAATTGATTTCACCATTGGAGTCCTTTTTGAATTTTTTTAGATTTTTAATACTTTTACTAATTTCGATAAGTTCTGATAAAAGACTCGTTTCAGTAATGTTTCCAGTTTCGTCTATTATCATGTTCTCAACCGTCAAATACATGCAAATTAAATATGTCAGTTGTTATACTCACTAAACATGTTTCTTGGATGTTCGAAAAAATATGAAATTTTACTTTGACATTTGCATTTAAATTAAAACGGAAAAATAAATCAAAAAAAAATATGTTAAACTGCAAAAATAAGAAATTTCGGTTAATCGGTTAACCGACACAAATTAATCGGTTTATTTGTTATTTGAAAATCGGCATTTTTGAATTATTCGAACAGTTAACCGACAAAAATTAATCGGTTAACCGATTAACGGTTAATCGTTTGAATACCCTACTAGTCACTCTAAATAGCACATAAAGATCACTTTGTACCTTAAGAATTTTAGTTTTTACTATTTTTTGACGCTAAAACAAAGATTTTGTTGTTAAAATAGTATGATCAAGTCCACACTTCTATGTTGTGCTGTATTATTTACTCGGCTGAGGTGTTCGGAATGGGGATCAGTGAGTGGACCTGCAATGTCACACATTTAAAAAAAAGCGCCAAAAAGCCATTTATGATCCGAATGAGCTAAATATAGATAGTCCTTGAGAAGATCTACAAAAATATGCTTTTATCTGTAGGTTATCTCTTTTAGTTCAAGAGATATTTAGGTTTAATTTTTTTTAAATTTTGCTCGATCTTTTTTTCGAATTTTATATATGATGGGCCTACGAAAGGTCGAAATTTATTTTTTTATATATGACGTATATTTGCGATAAAATTCTAAAGAAAATAAAACAAACCTGATAATAATTATTTCGTCCCTATAAAAAGTTACACGCATCCAAAGTTGAATCTTCTTTTTATATATTTCAACTTTGTATGCGTATGTTTTTAAGTTTTTTCCCAAAAAAGTCCCCATATTTTTTCTTTTATAAAAAACTAATTTTCTTCGTAGGTATATACATTTTTTATGATCTGGAAAGAGAACTAAATGCAAAAACGAATAAAGTAAAATTTAACTAACTTATGCGGACATTGTACCCTCCAGCCCTATCCAAACTTGGCCAATTTTGAAACAAAATTTTAGGTTTGAGTAAAAAAATGCTAAAAACGCAAAGCTCCGATTCTCAAAAACTCGTCATATTTGTATAGCCCTATATATTGTTTATATACATACAAAACGTTTTTGCTATCATACTGTAAATAACGTCAAAGTGGGCTATTTTCTAAAAAAAAACTCAGTTTTTGGAACACATTTTTGAGAATAAAGAATGGCAACATTAGTGATGCCATTGACTTAAGAACATTTAGATCTATATTACTTCCAAATTTTATTGTGATATCTGTAACTGTTCAAATTTTACGTTTATTCAAAGTTTTTATTTTTCTTAATAGAAAATCACCATTTGATAATATTGTTAGTTTTTAAGGTGAAATACGTCCGAAAAAACACAAAATTAATTCATTTCACTAAAATGTCAATCTTCAAGTTATAAGGTTCCCACCGATATCAAAAACTTATATGAAAAGCTTATATTTACTCTTCAGAAGCTCCACAAACCTTGTCCACTTTCAAACATTTTAATGTTTTTTCATATCTTGCATCAAGCCGGTCTTGCGTGATCAAGATTGGATAAAGTGATGCGCCCGGATCATACTGATAATGATTTAACCATTCTTCGTTATTCCAGTACAATAGAGAAGTATATACTCGAACATACATTTTTAACAAAAAAAAATTGTTTTAGAGTCAAAAAATAGTAAAAAGCTAAAATTTTTAAGCTACAAAGTGATTTTTGACAGCTATTTAGAATACCTATATATGTTCGGATTGCATTAATATGTTCACAAGAGTTATTCAGATTTACCGTAGCTACAACTTGGCAAAGTTATTCTAAAAAAAGTAAAAAAATGTTTCTTCCTATATTTTTTCAACAAAAGTGCACGAAAAAGCTATTTTTTGGAAAAAAATTTAACAAAATTTATTTGGCGGACTCTTACCTATATTATTGCCATACAAAGTTAAGCCACAAATTTTGAATTAGCTGTTAACCAAAAACTGATGACACATTTTTTAGAGGCCCCACTGATTTACAGAAACTTTGGGGGCCCATAAAAAAAAATCGGTCACCAAATTGTTCAAACTGAGTATAAGTTTTACTACCCTTTTATAGTAGAGTCGAACCTATACTGTCATGATCTTGTGTTTTTCCAAAAGTCTTCGTTTGTTGCATAGTGTTATTATTGGATGTTACTTTTAAAAACTTGTAACGAGAAAGTTTGATATTTGTTACTGGACAATTTTTACCCCGTCAAAAATATCAAGATAGAAACACGTATGTTTAAAATATATGATTGCATATTCAAAATTCCATAAAAAATTCGAAAAATTCAAGTCAATATCTCAATAAGTTTCAAAAATATGCCAAAAACTCCGTCCATCAAAAATATTATACTTTTTCATACTAAAAAATTTGTATAAATTTTTTTAATGTGACTGACTCAGAACCAATGACTTGTGTTGAATAAAATATTAAGAAAATTTATACAAATTTTTTAGTATGAAAAACTGCAATATTTTTGATGGACGGAGTTTTAAAGTGGCATATTTCTAATTGAGATATTGACTTGAAATTTTTTTTGTATGACCAAAAACTAACTTATCTAAACAAAAAATATAACTCGGAATAAATGTGGATCAAATGTTTCCTAATATTTGCAATCTTATTGAAATTTTGATACAAATTTTAATTTTAGAATCTCAATAAATATGAAATATGTAATAAAATCTTTATTTATTAACAAATCTTAATGAAATTTTCAACGTATTTTAAAATTGTCGTTCTAAATAACAAAATGCCAAAAAGTCAAAAGGTCAAAGGGAATCCCGCAATTCCTAAAAATCCCAAAAATGGTATTTTTTACAATTTTGCCCATAGGGTCCACATAAATAGGAAAACTGCTTCCCGTTTTTTGATCCCAGCTTTGGGATTTTAGAACCTGTGACCCAAAAGTGAAATTTTGATTAAAAATAGGACACATTCCGAAGGGCGTAGGGGCGACATACTCGAAAAATTTGACATGTTTTTTATACCAAAATATTCTTCGTAAAGATACTATACAGAAAAATATAAAATTGTTATATATTCTTAAAGAAAGTTTATTTTTAATAAAAAAAGCAAAAATCAACTATTTTTTGAATACTTAAATTGAAAATCGTTTATTTTTGGATCCATAATTGATATTGCTCTGAAATCTTTTGTATGTTATTAATAATTTAGTTGTCTAACTAACACAAATAACTCGAGTCCATTCGGTCCAAAACTCCGACCTATATTTTTAAAAATCGAACCAAGTACCGTTTCCTCTAATACCGGTTCATACCGGTATCAATACCGTTATTATAACGGTATGAATAATTTTATTATACCGGTATCAATTGAAAATCAATACTGATATCATATCGGCATTATAATTAAATTTTGCAAAAATTGTTAAAAGTACATACATAATTTAACAATTTTGCTGCTGGTAGAAAATAGTATTTGAACCTTGACGACATGACGTCACTTTTTCGATACTACATATCGTCACCTTAAATACAATCGGACGAAACTACACTTTTATTTTTTTACAGGAGAAGCAAAAAACGTTATACAATCATTAATAATAAAGTAAAACGTCCGTTTGAATTTCTTTAATAAAGTTGTCACTTTAAATTTTTATGAAAAAAAAAAACTATTTTTTAGCAGATTTACCACAAGAACATTGAATTTAACTTAATGTTTTAAAAACTGTTTATGGATTTGAAATCTACGGAAGAAGATTTCCACTCATAGTGGAGTATCATTTGCTATTTTAGTATTTAGTGTTTACAATATTGTGAAGGGAATTGACAAATTTTAATTTTGCAGTTAAATACTAGCAGTTTTTAGCGCTGATAATATAATAAAGTTATTTTGAGTACATACTACATAAACTAGACAATTATGCAATTAACATTTTGCATTAAAGTAGCTAAAACATTGGAAATTTCTTAAAATATTTGAAAAATAAATTTAATTTACAACAAAAATTAAAAAAAAAATAATTACGTGGAAAAAATTTTTGAATGTCTATAATTTGAAATTAAAATAAAGTAATTTTAAAGCGAATATTAACTTCATTACTAATAACTAATTTAATGTTTTTTCAACTTTAATGCAAAATATTAATCGCAATTTTGTCTAGTTTATGTGGTATGTATTTAAAAATACATCAGCTGTGGTAAAAACAGCTGGCTTTAAACTGGAAAATGAAATTTATTCTTCTCCTTACATAATCCTGCAAACATCTGAATTAAGTGATCAACTTCCGTATATTTTAAAACCATAAACAGTTTTTAACCTTAAAGTGAAAATATCATTAAAACTAAAAACATTAAAATATATTAATTTAAAAATATTTTAATACAACTTTATTTACTTCAAAAATTAGACTTTTAGGCGAAAAATACAAAATAAATAAATAATAAAAACAATGTGAAATCATAGATGATGATGGTCAATAGTGTTTAGTGGTGGTAGTTGTAAGAAGGAGCGGCATATGAGGTGTATTGAGTAGGGGCAGCATAATGAGACACTTCAGCAGATTTAACATAAGTGGGAGCAGCATAAGATGTATAATGATCTGGAGCTGTATAATGAGTTTCAGGAGCAAAAGTTTTAACAACGGTTGGTGCTGCGTAATGAGCAACAGGTGCTGAGTAGTGAGCAACTGGAGCAATGGTCTTTACAACAGTGGGAGCAGCATAATGAGCAACTGGAGCAACAGTTTTAACAATAGTATGGGCAGCCTTTACAAGGGGTTCACGATGAACGACAGCATTGAAACCATTATGATCATCAGCTGTATATTGTACGGTACGTTTGTAACCATCAGCATCAATCAATGAGTATTCACCGCGAACAACATCACCATCACGTTCTTCAACTTGGCTCTTAGAATCTCCGGTCAATTTGTCTTCAACACCATAAGAGTATTTGTATTGTGGATGAGGATCGTATTCTTCAGATTTGACCACAACATTATGAGCAACAGCCACTGGTGCGGCATGTACGGCAACAGGAGCAGCATGATAAACTTGATGAGCTGGAACATAACCAGCGCTGGCCACAGCTACAAAGGCAAGTGCGAAAACAAACTGCAAACACAATAATAAAATAATGTTAATGTTTTGCTTGTGTTTATTGATATAAATTGTAATGTTCACGCCGAGTTTTCACATGACAACAGATTTAAAAGCTAAAACGAAAACTTACCTTGAAAGCCATGCTGCTACAATGAGTATTTGGTTGGTTCTTTTAAGAAGTAGACTTCAGAAGTGAATGATTTCTGTTTTGATTTTCTGTCAACTTTTATACAAAATAATTCATTAATGAATTTTATTATAATTTGCTCTTATTTATTTTACAATCTCTTAATTTGCTACAGATACTTAAGATACACATTTGTTAATAATAATGCCATTTTTGTCGCATTGTTACGATAATAGAAATACTTTTTCATGAACATTAGGGTGGTACTGAAATATATGATAGAAATAAATTGTTTGATTTTGAAAGATATTCGGGCAGAATATTAGAAAGCCATGGACGTTTCTGAGGAGAGAGTTAATCTATATATATATATATATATTAGGGTGGCCCTTAATAAACGAAAGTTGGATTTTGGCCATTCTCACCCTCCAGTTTGGTGAACATTAGCAAAAAAATCATCCTGAAAAAATTTTAGGTAAATCGGTTGGGGTTAAGACGTGCCGCAAGCCCTCTGAAGTTTTGAGATGCATTTACAAGGGGAAAAAATGCTTTTTTTTCAGTTTTTGTAAAAATTTTGCCATTAAAAAATTACTTTTGTAATTTAATTTAAAAGAATCGAAATGTGTACGTAATTGTCGTTCTAATGAGACATAAAAAACAGAAATCGGTCAAAAAATGTTAAAGTTATTAAAAATTCGCCAGGCCATTAACGTGTCTCAGGCCACTAGAACATGAAATGTAGGAACAAAATTAACATATTTTGAGAAATATTAAAATAAAAGCTAATTTTTACTTAAAATATGTCCATATTTACTTGTATATGAGTTTTTGTCTTCGTAGGATACCGTTAACCTATTCTTAGGTATGAACAAAAAAATTTAATTTTTTTAACGGCAGTTTCAAAACTCCATTTTCAAATTTTTAAAAATTTTGTTAAACAAATTTCAGAATTTTTTGATCATCTCATTGGGATTTATTAAGAGTATAATAGGGAATAAAAATGTGAAAAAATTATGAAAATATCTCTTATAGTTTTTCCGTACCTGCGATTTAAATTTTGAAATTTTCGAGAATAACCAATTATTTGGCAATTTTTAGGCCAATGAGCTCTATTTTCTTACTCTTATGAATTTTAAGCAAAACTTAATTAGAATATTATAGTCCAGATAATTCTAAATATACTCTGAAACTTTTACTAAAATCAAAAAACGTTAACCCTTAAATCGTGAAGGTCAAAGGTCAAATTTTTCAATATTTGGAATTTCTCTTGGAAAGATTTTGAAATGTTCGAAATGTTGTATATTTTTGGGCCGATTTTGATGAAATTTAACAAAAATATAACACAAAGCCTAGTATTTACAAAAGCAGCAGAAAAATTAAAATTAACCCTATATAGCACTTGGTGTTAAAATGACCCCAAACTTCTAAAACCATAAAAAATTATGATTTTAAAAGTTTGGTGTCATTTTAACCCCAAGTGCCATTAAGCGTTAATTTCCATTCTTGTGCTGTTATTATAAACCCTAGAGTTTATGTTATATTTTTGTTAAATTTCATCAAAATCGGCCCAAAAATATACAACATTTCGGACATTTCGAAATCTTTCCAAGAGAAATTCCAAATATTGAAAAATTTGACCTTTGACCTTCACGATTTAAGGGTTAACGTTTTCCGATTTTTGTAAAAGTTTCAAAGTATATTTAGAATTATCTGGACTATAATATTCTTAATAGGTTTTACTTAAAATTCATAAGAGTAAGGAAATACAGCTCATTGGCCTAAAAATTGCCAAATAATTGGTTTTTCTCGAAAATTTCAAAATTTAAATCGCAGGTACGGAAAAACTATAAGAGATATTTTCATAATTTTTTCCTATTTTTATTCCCTATTATATTCTCAATAAATCCCTATGAGATGATACAAAAATTCTGAAATTTGTTTACCAAAATTTTTAAAAATTTGAAAATGGAGTTTTGAAACTGCCGTTAAAAAAATTTTATTTTTTTGTTCATACCTAAGAATAGGTTAACGGTATCCTACGAAGACAAAAACTCATATACAAGTAAATATGGACATATTTTAAGTAAAAATGAGCTTTTATTTTAATATTTCTCAAAATATGTTAATTTTGTTCCTACATTTCTTGTTCTAGTGGCCTGAGACACGTTAATGGCCTGGCGAATTTTTAATAACTTTAACATTTTTTGACCGATTTCTGTTTTTTATGTCTTATTAGAACGACAATTACGTACACATTTCGATTCTTTTAAATTGAATTACAAAAGTAATTTTTTAATGGCAAAATTTTTACAAAAACTGAAAAAAATGCATTTTTTCCCCTTGTAAATGCATCTCAAAACTTCAGAGGGCTTGCGGCACGTCTTAACCCCAACCGATTTACCTAAAATTTTTTCAGGATGATTTTTTTACTAATGTTCACCAAACTGGGGGGTGAGAATGGCCAAAATCCAACTTTCGTTTATTAAGGGCCACCCTAATATATATATTTTAAAAAGAAGTGTACACTTTTGATGTCACCACTAACTACGGAAACGGGCCGACCGATTTCAACCAAAATTTTAGGGTACGTTGAGGATGGTCTGTAGGTAGATGGTTTATTTGCACGAAATCGGTCAAAGGTGGTTCCGGAGATATGCCTTTCAGATTTTCCTAAATATTCCCCACTCCCTCGAATTTATTTCATTCATTCCAATACTTTTAGTCCAAACTCAAACGAAAAACATGAAATTAAAATTAAGTACACATATGGGCAAGTACCAGAAACAGTCTACCAACAAACATTTTTTTAAAAGAATCAAACTTGAAATTTTTAATTGTAATATTAGACTAGATATGTATATTATATTTTATATATAAACAAAATGTATTTCGATGGTCATTCATACAAAAATGATTACCAAATCCAACACTACTCAGATATCTTAATTTCATACAAAAAAAAAATAATTTTTTAATGTGTTTTTATCATTACTTAAGTGTTAACAAGATGGTTCGATAGACAGCTATATTTTTGACCATTCAATTTAAATATAAATTAATTTTGAGTAATTTCACTTTGAATGGAATTTTTCACAACTTCTCAAGGAAAAGGAGATAATTTTCAAACATCTGGATAATTTGTAACGATCGTCACAAAATGTTCTCGGATTTTTATGAAACGACAAATGTTTGTTCATGCAAATAAGTTATATTAGAATTCTCCATCATTCATCTTTCTTTTAGGAATAAGATTTTGTGTGCTTTATTATGCAAAATTCGCTAAAATTACGAAAAAAAACACTTCAACTTTTAATGTTACTTCCATTTTTTGTAACGTGCGTCACAAAACTTTGCGATCAATTATTTCGCAAGAAATGGCAAATACAAAAATTATTGAATAGATAATTTTAGTAATTGAAACACAAAAAATAACAAACATGTGTTTTCAATTACGAAAATTATTTATTCAATAATTTAAATATTTAATTGTCAAAATAATCAAATTCAAAACTCAAAATTCAATAGAATATATCAAGAATCTTTGTTTTTTAGCAAATGAATACTTGATTTAATTATGAAATAATTGAAACCAGTTCAATAAATGTTTGAATTGAAATATAATTTTAGCAACAAAAAATAAAGTTAGTAAGAATTACTAATAAAACGTTTATAGTAACTACACTCTAGATTACTTAAAGTTACAATTGTGTTCACGCTAGATTACCTGGGATGTATAAAGTAACCAATTGACTTCTTTCTGCACTACAAAGTGCACACACGTATCAAATGACCCAAAATATATAATAGGAGTCAGCCAAGTGATCAGACATTAGTGACAATTACTGTCTATAAGGGATACACTCACTACATGCTTAACTGCTGGGTTATAACTTGTACATTAGTTTACATTAAATGCGCAAGATAGGATTAGATTTTAGACCTATGGTTTCTTAAGGAAAGCGAAAATGCAATTGACCCCACATTGCGACTACTATTTTGCAATGCGAATTTTAATGGAAATATGTTTGGGTATACATATTTAGGATACTACCCTAACTTGTTTCTATACAATACAATAATTTGAATGGTTCCCATGGGTATCTGTGTGGTCATGACATGTTCTGAAATCAAAAGTTAATTGATTTTTACAGAACACATTCTAGAAATGACAATTTTAAAATGATTTGTTAATATTTTGTTTAAGTACGAACAGTTTTCACACATTTTTGATTTTAATATTTTAACACATTTTTATTTTTTTATTTTATTTCGAATAAAAATACAAACTAAATAATTAAAAATAGGGCGAATGTATCGATAATGATGCTCACTAGAGTTTAATGGTGATAGCTGTAAGAAGGAGCAGCATATGAGGTGTATTGGACAGGAGCAGCATAATGGCCTACAGGAGAAACAGTTTTAACAACAGTTGGTGCTGAGTAGTGGGCAACAGGTGCTGAGTAGTGAGCAACTGGAGCAACGGTTTTGACAACTGTGGGAGCAGCATAATGAGTTACTGGGGAAACAGTTTTGACAACAGTGGGTGTGGCATAGTGAGCAACGGGGGCCACAGTCTTAACAACTGTAGGAGCAGCATAGTGATCAACAGTCTTTACAAGAGGTTCACGGTGTACAACAGCATTGAAACCATTATGATCATCAGCTGTATATTGTACGGTACGTTTGTAACCATCAGCATCAATCAATGAGTATTCACCGCGAACAACATCACCATCACGTTCTTCAACTTGGCTCTTGGAATCTCCGGTCAATTTGTCTTCAACACCATAAGAGTATTTGTATTGTGGATGAGGATCGTATTCTTCAGATTTGACCACAACATTATGAGCAACAGCTACTGGTGCGGCATGTACGGCAACAGGAGCAGCATGATAAACTTGATGAGCTGGAACATAACCAGAGCTGGCCACAGCTACAAAGGCAAGTGCGAAAACAAACTGCAAACACAATAATAAACAAAATAATTTCAATGTGAAGGTTTTATTTACACAATCACTTAATTTTTGCTTGTAATGTTGACGGTGAGTTTGCACATGACAACTTTAGCGGCAGCAAAAGCAACAGAAAACTTACCTTGAAAGCCATATTGTTACAATGAGGTGGTTGATTGGTTCTTTTTAGAAGTAGACACAAGAAGTGAATGATGTCTGCTTTAGTTTTCAATCAACTTATATACAAAATTATTGATTAATGTGTTTTATGTAGATTTGCTCTTAATACCTTAACAATCTCTCAGAAGAGATAATTTCTTAAATTTTCGCATTTTTTTTGTCATATTTCTGCTACAAATAGTTTATCGGGTTAAATACATACTTATGTATCAGTTATAATAAAAACATTTATTAATCCTCTTTGACAATCAAAAGCACAAATGAAAATCATGTATGTCTATCGTTACTCGACTATTTAAGTTCTTGAAATATAAATATTTCTCAAAATTTTTGGATGAAAATATATTATAACTATAATATTATAAATATAAAGGATCCACGAATATAGCAAGTACTCATTCTAGTTTGGAGTTGTGACCAATGTTCTGGTAGCGTTTATAAACCGGTTAACCGAAAAACTGGGGTTTCTTCGAAATTTCGGTTTTTTGCGAACCAGTTAACTTAAAATGTTGATTTTCGGTTAACCGGTTTTTAAATAATGGGAATAAAATCAATAAATCTCATGTTTTGATGAATTTTTATATTCATTCCATACACATATCAAACATTTGGTCTAATTTGAGACTTAAACTGCAGATTTACAATATAAACCTATTTAGATAAAACTTTTTAAGAATTATAATGATTCTAAATAGTAGAGGTTCTCATCGTCCTCTACTATATAGAATCATTATAATTCTTAAAAACTTTTTCAGAATCAGTTACACATGATGAAGCTATTGAAAATTTAAATTAAATTCCGCATAATCCTAGAAGTTTCGGCTGCATCGTAATCTTGTATTAAAATCTTAGTGATGATTTTACCAAACGTTAAATTGAATTTGATGTAGATATCTTTGATGTACATACCTTCTTTCAATAAATTTGACTTCATTAGTGTGTTTTGTTCTTAAAATATGATTTTATTTATCATTTCGTTAGCTTAGTATACAAACGTTCTAAGTTCCTTTTCAGAAAAGGAGAGACAAGAAACGTTTTAGAATCCATGATTTTAAATATTTTTTGAATCTGTTAATGCAGTTTTATTACTTATTTGTTATGATTTATAATCTTATAGGTCCTTTTTGTAACTTGGAACATTTTCTGTTTCATATCAGAAAGTCAATGTGATAATAAATTTCAAAGTTTAAACTTTTTGGTTGAATAAACCATTAATTAAAAAAAGTATTATATATTCAGTAAGACACTGAATTTCATTTGAGGGGGGGTTAAAGCTTCCCAACTCTGGCACATTCTTATTGATAATCTTCATAAGAAACCACGTGACCCTTACATTTTAGGTATAAAATGTGTTCAGCAAAGTTATGTAAAATGTATTTTTTTGCTGTGCGTCGTATAAACATATGAGTTAGTTATATATTCGTTTCAGACAATTTTAAGAATTTGGCATCGATTTGTTAGTGCATATTTTTTGCATATCTTGCTCTTTATTGCATATTTTAGCATATTTTGCGTTTTATAGCATATTTTTGCATATTTAACTCATAACTCCATATTTTTGTTGGATATTTTCTTTTATTTTTCATTATTTTATTTTCCTGATATAATTTTATTGTTTGTATTGTAATTTTTCATTTCTATATTTTACTATTTTGTTGAGGTCCAATGATAATTGGTCTAAGCTACTTAAATACAAAAATAGAGTACCCATAATCGACTTATCTTCATAGAATTTTCGTTGACTTAAGGGTGCTTAGTTTCCATATATACACACACAAATATTAAAATTTAACAAATAGTAAAAATACGTAAAAAAATTAAAAGAAAATTCCAAAATTGTATGTTATTATGGGCAACTTCATAACAAATTTTTGGATACATTTAAAAGAAGGAATTTAAGGCAGCTTGAGACAGTTATGGTTTGGCATTAATAGTTTACCACTAATGTAATATTGAATAAGTATTCAACAGATGTTCAGAATATTAAGATCCATCGAAAATTTCGCGTTCAAAACCCATTGATATATGTATTTACATAACATGTAAAAAAAAGTTATTAAGAAATCATTAAAAAACAATATACGTGGATATCGATAGACGATACAATGGATAAGAAAGGAAGAAACATGGGAATATTGAGTCCCAATGATAAAACTTGAATAAAAAGTTTTTTATATTTTTTGTTGCCCTGCTTATGACAGTTAGATGAATTTATTGATAAATATGAAGGGTTTCATGAGATTTTTTAAGGGGGCGAAATAACTAAATCTCAATTTCCCAAAAATTTTAAATGTGCAAAAATGTACCTTTTATTCTGCGGCTCCTCATATATAATTGTGTTATAATAATTAATATCGCGATGAAATTGGACATAAACAAGTTTTATACCAATTTATGTGACGATCGGTCCATAATTGACCCTATTAACCCCTATATATCAGACAAATATATTATTGTCAATATCCGCATATTGATTACTTCTTTATTAATTAATTTCATATAAATATGGTTAAAATAAAATTTTCTTGAATAATTTACATTTATATCGCCCCACAATTTGTTCTACCTCTATTTGGAAAAAAGATATACATAAACCATAAGTACATTAGTATTCTAAGATTACATTATTTATAAAACTTAATTTTTTTATCGCAGATTAAACTTTTTAGTACTATTTGATATGTATTTTCAGTGTTTATCAATTAATTTTCTAATCATATTTATTACTTTTACGCCACTCATTATGAATTTCGCTTAAAACGAACTATTTTACGGAGTTTGTTTTTTATAAGTGATATTTACTGTAGTATTTAAATTTAAGATGTAACAATTCATTTATACATATTTTTATTATTATTTCAGTTGTTTTTTTGTCAGAATCATTTGTTAATAATGCGATTATACAAACTTATTTTTGTCTATCAAATCATTTTTATTTTGTCTGGATTTATATGCGAAACAACTCTTGTTTCTAATGAGATCGATCTGTTGCGGACATGCTTTGAATTTGTTATGTAACAATTTCTAAATATATTTTGTTGGTTTTGAAAAAAAACCCACCTACAATCATGCATGACACTGTCAATTTTATCAAATTCATTTTGATTTTTGTTGTTTAAATAGATTTGACGAAGACTTTTGTTCGCTGTAGCATTGATTGAGGTATGATATATTCGGTTTATCTTAGAATTTGTAACATATTCAGTATCGATAATAGTGATACATGCATCACTTCTCATTTTTCTTAAAAACATAAACTTTTTATAGAAATTGATGAACTTCTCATTTTGACTTCTCATTTTTTTATTTATTTATTTTTTATTTATTAATAGCAAATTAAATTTACATATTAATATTAGAAATTAGGAACTGGCTACTGAGGCCTTCGTCCTTGTCATTTTTTTTAAGTATGAGAAAATTTTACTGTGTCATTTTCACTTCTCAGCTAGCAAATACTGAAATAAGAAAAATCTAAGAACATAATTGTGGATTCCGTAAAGAGCTGACGAATAGTTTGAGATATAATGATAACTTTTAGTATGATAATATTAGAATAAAACCTACTGTAGAGTGCCATTATCCACATACTACTGGTTTAGTTCAATTGTTGTTCTTAACATATTTTTTAAAATGAATTCTGTGACGTTGATTGTGAGGGAGGTCTACTCGTATCCATAACAATTGTTTTGATTTCAAAATTGAAAGAATTAAAAATACCCAAACAAATCTGTCGTGTGATAAAGTACAGTTTACGTTTCTAGTTTCTGTGGGATAGTTCCGTTTGGGAAATTGATTTAAGATCCGATAATAGGATTACCAGAGTGTAAACATGTTATAAATAATTTGAAAACATGGAGATCTTTTGATTATAAAGAATTTTAACTTATACGGATTTGCGTTTTTTTGTTATGAAGAAACAACTGCTTTAGGAAAAGGTCAATGTTTTATTTATGACTATTTCTAGTTAGAAGTATATTGAGATTAGTGCATATGTAGGCTAAGAATATTGTAGAGAAAAAACCAAAGCAATAAGCTAAAATTTCATAGAAGCAAAGAACGAGCAATGATTGTTTTTAAAGCATAGTAACGCATTAAGAAAGAATTTTTTGTTGGTTTATATATAAAAAGCGAAGACAACATATTTCGCCTATTTCGTAACATTATTTCATAATTTCATTATTATTACACAATGAGGCAAAATCAAAATATTTTGGAAATAAATTTGGAAATAAAAATAAGTATAGCAGAGGAGTATTTGAATTTAATTTTGACGACGCACAGTGGGGGATCTGAAAAAAAAGTGGAAATAAATCTGTAACTTCTAAACGAATAGCCCGATTTTAATAAAATTTCCCATGACTATAGAGGAGGTGTCAATAAGTTAAAGTTTTGAATTTGGGCTTAAACAACCAAGGGGGGGCCGAGCCACAATGCCCCAAAGTGGGGCACCTCGGGTATATCAAAAATTAAAAATGATGCCAAATTTTTGTTTGCGATCCGATTTGAAAGATTTTTATATATATGGAATGTACTAGACGAGATCTACAAAAAACATTGCTATATATTATCTCTTATAGTTTACGAGTTATTCGCATTTGAAAAGTAAAATTTTATTTTTTTTTGCCTACCTTGGTCTGCCATTTTGCTAATAACGGATCCAATTCTTTCCCGATTTTCTTGAAGTATCTTTTTTTGAATTAACAACAAATTTATTAATAATCTTAAGAAAGAATTGTTAAAAAATATCTACTGAGTCAAAAGTTATGTGCATTCAAACTTAAAAAAAATAGTATTTCTATAACGAAAATATAACATTATTTCTATGAAATAATTGCGGTATTCACAATGTAGAGTACTTTCTCTAGCAAAGTAGCAAAAGAGCAGTTTAGCAGAAACCAAAAACAAAATACATTAGAACTACTTTTTTACTTCACTTTTTAAACTACATGATGTAATTTTTGTTTTGGAAATGAATTCAATTTTATATTAAAATCATTGTAATAATCCACATACATAATTGGTTAATTCACAAGTCATAATGTCCTAATATTTCTCGACTCTTAGTCGTTCGGTGCAGGTCGCTGCGGGTTGGTTACGATAACACAATAAACATAGCAATCGGAGTAGTATTATTTTTGGACATTTTTTGCTTGAAAGGCAATAACAACTTTTTTAAACCATTGTGAAATATTAGGACATTATGACAATATGACATGATAGGAGACCTTGTCAATTGACCAATTATTTCATTAGCATTACCAATATCTATAAGATCTGATGGATATGACCAATGCAATTAACATTTTGTATTCTCTGCTCTTTTGTAATTGCACTGTCTGAATAAAATGTCAATTAGTATTAAATGCTGATTAAAAAAACATAGTTTTTCAAACAAATATTTTCGTAAGCTGCTGCTAACAAAACTTCAATGTCGATCCGCACAAAAATCCCGCACTTTATTCATTTTGTAAAAGTGTAAAAAATTGTTTTTTTTTATTATTATTTTAATTGTGGGAATAGTTGCAATAAATTTATTTGAAACGACTAAAAATAACTTGTATATGACGTCGTATTCGTATTACTTTAACTATTGTTTGTGGGTTAAAGAGGAAATACATTTAGTTTACAGATTAGTTAGTCATTTGCTTAATTCAATTGTTGTAAATAAAACTTGTAACATTTTTGAGACGTTTATTTGGCCAACCCCATCAAACAATTGGGTTTTCATTAATACTTATGTTGATTACTTTGGAATTTATGACAGGCAACCTTGACTTTAGTGTTCTGCGTTTTTATATTTTTCTTTTATTTTTGATTTTCTGTTATTATTTTCGTTTTGTATCCATTAAAACCAATCCACAAAATAATTACTTGTATGTTATTTAAGGCTATATGTGTTTCTGTTCGTTTCTTGTATATTTCACTATGAAATTGTATCGGTATAATCAACTAGGTAAACGGGAACAATAAAATTTAAGCCAAAAAAATAAATGAAAAGAAAACAATTTAAATGCACTGAATACATCCAAACAGTCTGCAAATAATGAACACCAGTGTATTGTACATGGTATAGACAACTAACAGAACATTGTATGAACAGTGTTGCCAGTTTAGGGGACCTCTCCCCAAATATGGGATATGGGGATTTGTTGGAAATGAAGACAATTTTAGGGATACATATATTTTAATTTGTTTTATACTTTGCAATGCAGTTTTAAACCTGTGGGTAACTTTATAATCTATTTGAATCATATAAATTTATCTTTGCTGGAAAGTCAAAAGTCTTATTTAATAATTATTATTCACTGGAACGATTACTTTGCAGATGAATCTGTTTATTTCTTAATAATCTTTATTCCTACAAAGATGCCGCGAATTCAAAATCATTCCAGAAGCTTTCTGAATAAGTTTTGTGTACCAACAATTAGTACTTATGTTGATCTTGTTTTTCAGTTCTGAATATTACAAAAACAATAATTTGCAATACAATGCAATATATATATGCTGAAATGTTGAAACTTTTTAAAACAAATGCAATGTACAACAAAATTTCTGAAACTGAAATTTGCAGGACTTTGATAATGAAATGTTTAACATAGTTAATATTGACAATACTATTTTAATTTTATTTCTTAAGTAAATATAATAGTGGGATTTTTGGGGTTACCAAAACGAAAATTTGGGATGAGGACTGAGAAAATACTGGCAACACTGAGTATAAGATACAATCACTTTTTGATCGTTTCTTCGTTTGCGGTCAACATTTTTACAAAAACAAACCCACCAATCGACAGTTATTTTTATTTATAACTACATATTTTGTTTTATAAATTTAATGTTTGTATTTTTTATTAAAAACAAAAACACTATGTACTTTTAATGATAGTGAATACATGCGGATTTCTTTATGACAAGAATAATAAATATGACGAAATTTTATTTGGCAGTTAGTTGTATTTGCTTTTATTACAACAATTTAACTGAAAATACCAGTAATGAAAGTGACAGTGAAAAAACCTTAATTTTTTATTTAATTTTAAATCACAACATAAATAATAAAAATACTTCAACACTTGTCTAATTCGACAAACTTTAAAACTACATGGATATGTAGTACACAGGTACAAACATAAGCAATTAAGTAGTTAATGGTGCAAATTGATAAACGAACAGACTGACATGCAGACAGACAGACATGTACTATTACAGTGACTAATATTTGTTTATAGTTCCGTTTAATTCCTCTACTGAATTTATAATTTGCTTAATTTTCCTTAACTTCGTTATGGAAATACTATTTAAATTAGTAATTTAAGTTAGTTGAGGGTCACCCACTGGTTTAGAAATGTTTTTTTTAAATAATTCGGTATCTAGGGAAACTATTGGAGATATTGTTACGAAATTTCACATGCTTAGAGCTGAGGTGTTTTTGAGTTGATCTAAAGTTGCTTAGCTTCCTGAATAAGTTTTGTGTACCAACAAGTAATGCTTACGTTGAACTTGTTCAGTTCTGAATATTACAAAAACAATAATTTGCAATACAATGCAATATGAAATGGTGAAACTTTTTCAAACAAATGCAAAGTACAACAAAATTTCTGAAACCGAAATTTGCAGGACTTTCATAATGAAATGTTTAACATAGTTAATATTGACAATACTATTTTAATTTTATTTCTTAAGTAAATATAAAAGTGGGATTTTTGGGGTTACAAAAAAAAAAATTGGGATGACGGAAAATACTGGCAACACTGAGTATAAGATACAATCACTTTTTGATCGTTTTTTCGTTTGCGGTCAACATTTTTACAAAAACAAACCCACCAATCGACAGTTATTTTTATTTATAACTACATATTTTGTTTTATAAATTTAATGTTTGTATTTTTTATTCAAATAAAAACACTGTGTACTTTTAATGATAGTGAATACATACGGATTTCTTTATGACAAGAATAATAAATATGACGAAATTTTATTTGGCAGTTAGTTGTATTTGCTTTTATTACAACAATTTAACTGAAAATACCAGTAATGAAAGTGACAGTGAAAAAACCTTAATTTTTTATTTAATTTTAAATCACAACATAAATAATAAAAATACTTCAACACTTGTCTAATTCGACAAACTTTAAAACTACATGGACATGTAGTACATAGGTACAAACATAAGCAATTAAGTAGTTAATGGTGCAAATTGATAAACGAACAGACTGACATGCAGACAGACAGACATGTGCTATTACAGTGACTAATATTTGTTTATAGTTCCGTTTAATTCCTCTACTGAATTTATAATTTGCTTCATTTTCCTTAACTTCGTTATGGAAATACTATTTAAATTAGTAATTTAAGTTAGTTGAGGGTCGCCCAGTGGTTTAGAAATGTTTTTTTTTTAATAATTCGGTATCTCGGGAACTATTGTAGATATTGTTACGAAATTTCACATGGTTGGAGCTGAGGTGCATTTGAGATGATTTACAGTTGGCTAGCTACCTGATCCGAATGAGCTGAAATATAAAATATAAATAGTCCTTAAGAAGATCTTCAAAACAATATGGTCATATGCGTTGGTTATCTCTTTTAGTTTATTTCAATTTAGTTCAATTTTTTTCATTTTAGCTTGATCTTTTTTGGGTTTTTGATATGGCCAGCCGATTTTTTTTTAAATATCAGCTATATTTGCGATAAAATTCTAAATAAAATAATATATTTTTAAAAAAATTTTTACTATCAAACTGTAAATAACGTCACAGTGGCCACTTTTCTAATAAACTCAGTTTTTGGAACACATTTTCAATTCAATTTGTTTGTTATGATGTCATTAACCGTTAACATTTTTTATTTTTCTTCCTGGAAAATCACCATATTATAATTAGTTTAGTTTTTAAGGTATGTGACGCCCGAACAAAAATTATAAAATTGATTGGATTTTACCTTTTGAAGGCCACCTTAATAGTTTCAATAAATAGCAGAAGGCAATTATTTTGTACAGATTTTATGCTAAATTTTAATTACAAATATTTCCCTTAAGTCAAATTTTAAACACTTGCTATTCTTATGCCACTTCATATTCATATTTGATCAAAATATGAGTGAAATTTTTTTTGGGTCATTTTAGAATACAAACCTCACCCACAAAAACGAGTTTTTAAAGTCAAAATTTTCTCAAATTTTTATTACTTTTTTTTTTATTTCTTTATAGTAAAGCAGCGGATTTTTTTCCCATTACCGCAAATTTTAAATAAAGATTTTATCCAGGTTGATATATTGATAAAAAAAACTATTTGCGTTTCTTGGATAAAAAAAATATATCCAAAATTTACCGCGTTTCGTGGGTGAACTTTTTTGACAACCGCAAAAAATTTAACAAAAGTATCACCCTATTGTTCAGCCTTTTTGGGACAAAAGCATCTTTTTCTACTAGCTCATCGAATTGACTTAGCAAATTTATCCAAATTCGACATCTAAATATCACACAGTGGGTGAAATAAATCAGGATAAATCAATGAGTAATTTCTAAACGGATATTCGGATATATGCTAAATAGAAATCGATGCAAATTTTCTCGGAAAAATTTATAATAATATCAAAAAGTTCATTACCATTTCAAAATCTAAATTTTTCATCCCTGATTTTCAACGTTGTTTTTTAAAAAAAAAAAAAACTGTTTGAAAATGTTAAATTGTCTTAAACTTTTTTAAAATAACTAAAAAGTTTGAGGCTGTATTAAATATTTTTCTAACTGTTATATCCTCACCTAGGACTACAGTGAACACTATGTAATTTTTCGAGTATATCTTGCATACATTTCATATTATATTAATCTTATCTATCTTAAATATTAGTATCTAAAAGTAAATGTAAACACATTACGTAATTTAGAAACCAAATTATTTAATGGTTTTTATATTAGAAAGTAAATTAAAAATTAAATTAGAGCCAAAAAGTTTTTTTATTGCTGCTATTTATTTCATTATTCTGGATAAATAATAAAAAAGGTAAAAATTTTATGTTGAAATCTATTTATTATACCCTACACCACCAAAGTCCGAAATTGGACTTTATCGGTCATAAATATTTAATTTATATATGTATATCCACAAATTTCGCTCCAAATATGTTTTATATATACAAAATTCATGTCACCAAATTTTCTTATGATCGGTCCACAATTAGTCATATCTCCCATATAGACCCGCTTCCGAAAATCACTTCAACGTGCATAAATCGCTTAAAAATGTTGGTATACACACAAAATTCAACATAGTTAACTTTCATCGACATAAATCACACTAATTTCATGGTGATCGGTCCATAATTGGGCATAGCTCCCATATAAGGCCCACTTCAGAAAATCACTCAAATATATAAATTATTGAAATTTTAAAAGAAAAATGTTTTTGCTCTTTTACTTAGTGTAGGGATATAATACCCTCGGGCTTGACCGACCCAACTTTCTTGTTTTTATTATGATACCGTGAAATAACTCCCAAATGAAATAACTCCCATCAAAAATTACATATTTCCCAATCTTGAAAAATCCAAAAAAAAACTACCAAAGTGTAAAATGAAATTATGTACTCCCAACAATCGGCGGTTTCATAATTTTAAAAATATCAGTCCCAAAAAAGCGGCTAACTCCCAATGAAATAAATCGCAATAGAAATGAAATAATTCCCAATCTGAAGCAATTTATTTGTAATCTAACTCCCAATGAAATAAAGAACTATAAAAGTGGAATTATTCTTAGCTTACCAAACATTTTTTTGCATTGCGGACCTATGAAATAACTCCATGTCTGTTTCCAAAATCTTTTATTTCAAAAATCATCTGCTCGTATTCATGACGAACAAATATAATTCTGGATGATCACTATTTTTGAAAAGTTTTAATACAAATTAAAAGAAACACCAATAATTGAATGCTTTTCATTTTAATCAAACTTATTTAAAAATACATATGTACAACAAAAGGACAATATTAAATCATACAATTGTTTAAAAAAAATTGTTCATTTCACAAACTTTTGCATGAGTTGTATGTCGTATGGTTTTACAATATGTAGTTGTATATATGTTGCTGTTAACTTCTACATATAAATTTGGTACAACATACAACTCATACGATAAGTTGTGAATTGAACAAATATATCACAAATAAACCTTAAATCTAAAAAATACTCGTTTAAATAACAAAATACTGCGGCAAGTTCCCATGATGATGATTATGATTAATTTACAACGTTACAATTCATTAGTCCAATTTAATGATGATGGTTGTTATAGTAAGAAGGAGCAGCAGTGTGATAACTGGCTACTTCTGGAACATGAGCATAATGGGTCTTAACGGCAACGGGAGCAACATGAGCTACTTTAACTAAAGGTTCACGATGTACTACGGCATTGAAACCATTATGGTCATCAGCGGTGTAGGTGACAGTACGCTTGTAACCATCGGCATCGATTAGAGAATATTGACCATGTACAACATCGCCATCACGTTCCTCATGTTGACTCTTTGAGTCTCCTGTTACTTTATCATCGACACCATAAGAGAACTTGTACTGAGGATGTGAATCGTATTCCTCAACAGTTTTGGTGTAGACCTTGTGGGCTACAGGTACAACATGATGTTCCACAGGAGCAGCATGATAAACAGGCTCAGCATGGTAAACCTGTTGATGTTGTAGTGGAACGTATCCAGCTGCAACTGTGGCCACAATAGTTAAAGCAAGTACAAGCTGTAATGAAAAAAAAATAATAGGATTTGATTTTGTATTAAGGAATATAATGAAATAATTTAATAACTCACTTTGAATGACATTTTGCGGAAATTGTTGTTTGTTCTTTATATTTGAATTAACAAATGTGGAGTGATAATTTTTTAATTGAATTAGCTGCTTTATATATGAAATACGAACATTTAAAATTGCTAATTATATTTTTTAAATATTTTGTTAAAACACATGTATGTTTGTCGGTATCTAAACATTTGACACACATTTATAGAAAAGAAACAACTAGCACATATTTAAATAGCAGACAGTATTAATACATATAATAAATTAATTAAGTTTTTATATATAATTGTTCTTTTCTTAACTAAGTAAATGATTTTGTTTTATAAGCAAATCATTTAATTAGAGCAAACCCAAAAAATATCCACAATACAATCATATTTGTGTAGATACCGACAAACAAACATATGTTTTAACAAAATATTTAAAAAATATAATTAGCAATTTTAAATGTTCGTATTTCATATATAAAGCAGCTAATTCAATTAAAAAATTATCACTCCACATTTGTTAATTCAAACATAAAGAACAAACAACAATTTCCGCAAAATGACATTCAAAGTGAGTTATTAAATTATTTTCTTATATTCCTTAATACAAAATCAAATCCTATTATTTTTTTCATCCCAGCTTGTACTTGCTTTAGCTATTGTGGCCACAGTTGCAGCTGGCTATGTCCCTGTACATCATCAAAATGTTTACCATGCTGACTCTGTTTATCATGCTGCTCCTGTGGAACATCATGTTGTACCTGTAGCCCACAAGGTCTACACCAAAACTGTTGAGGAATACGACTCACATCCTCAGTACCAATTTTCTTATGGTGTCGATGATAAAGTAACAGGAGACTCAAAGAGTCAGCATGAGGAACGTGATGGCGATGTTGTACATGGTCAATATTCTTTAATCGATGCCGATGGTTACAAACGTACTGTCACCTACACTGCTGATGACCACAACGGTTTCAATGCCGTTGTACATCGTGAACCTTTGGTTAAAGTAGCTCATCTTGCCCCAGTTGCTGTTAAGTCTCATTATGCTCATGTTCCAGAAGTAGCCAGTTATCACAATGCTGCTCCTTCTTACTATAACAACCATCATCATTAAATTGGACTAATGAATTATAACATTGTTAATGAATCATAATCTTGGGAACTTGCCGCAGTATTTTGTTATTTAAACGAGTATTTTTTAGATTTAAGTTTTATTTGTGATATATTTGTTCAATTCACAACTTATCGTATGAGTTGTATGTTGTACATCGCCCCCTCAATAAAACAATAGTGTATAAGCACATATTCTACTTCCACAAAGTTGTTCAAAAGATCAATTGAAATATTACTTTTGTTCTAGATGTCTACTAACACAAAAATTTTAAACTCAATTATTTCGAAACGGCAAAAAAATTATACACTATTGTTTTATTAAGGGGATGAAATGTTGTACCAAATTTGTATGTAGAAGTTACCAGCAACAAATGTACAACTATTGTAAAACCATACGACATACAACTCATGCAACAGTTTGTGAAATGAACAATTGTTTTTTAAACAATTTTATGATTTAATATTGTCCTTTTGTTGTATGTATTATTAAATAAGTTTGATTAAAATGAAAAGCATTCAATGATTGGTTTTTCTTTTAATTTGTTTCAAAAATAATGATCATCCAGGATTATATGTGTTTGTCATGAATACGAGTAAGAGTGATTTATCGTTATAGTGACCAGATGATTTGTTTTATCGGAAATTAACGATTCAATTAAGAAAAACAAATTGTTTTTTAAAAATCTTTTATGTTTGAATTAATTGAAATGAATTATGTTTCGCAGCAGACTTTAAAATTTGGTATATCTTCATGGAGGCTTTAGAAATATTTTTGTTTTCTTTTTAAAATAAAATATTAATACAAACGTATCTCGTTCAGAACGTTTGCAAAAGAAAATATTGAACAATTATTTTTTATTGAAGAGAGTTTACTTATTTGGTAATTTTTCAGAAATTGGTAGACATTCGTGTTCTTACTGAAAAACTAACTCATTTCTATTTAGCAAAAGTTATTTTTTAATGAAAATATATTTAAATACAATATTTATACTAATAAAAATATTTTGCAGAGCAAAGTTTGTATATATCCAAAAAAAAAAACGCAAAATTAACAAAAGACGTTTTTTGGTTTAACCGAAAAAGTGTATTTTTGAAAAAAGCGTTTTCAGTTTTTGTCATTCTAAATAATCCTGTTAACCGGTTTTATTTTAAATTGTTATTCAATATAAAAATTGTCAACTTAATTAATTTTTGCCGACATTTGTGGTAAAGTAATAACAATTTCATATGCAAAAATATGTATTTCATAAAAAAAAAAAAATAAATTTCAAGATACAATTTTTACATTTTTTATTATTTTTCCAGAATAATGAAATAAATAGCAATAAATAAACTTTTTGGCTCTAATTTAATTTGTAATTTGCTTTCTAATATAAAGTATTGTATACTAACTTCATCAATTATTTTATATATTTTACGAAATACTGCCAAATGCTACAGTTTTCCATAAATTAAGTAAATATTTTTAAAAATGTAATCAAAGTTTTTAAAAAATATTTACAAATAAGCTTTTGAAAATATAATTCGTTAAAACCGGTTAACCGTCTTAAACAAAAACTGGTTTGACAAGAAACCTAAAATTTAAAGAACTGGTTGACGGTTTTGGGATACTCTAGTCGACATATTATAGGCCGATAAATAATAATTAAAAATATGATAAATTGTGCATTTCTAACATAATTTGGAAGCATAATTTTGTTGCAAATCATATTTTGTCAACATTTATAATGTGTTAATGACTCCAGACATAAAGATAGATATAATACGAAATGTTTGTAAGATATACAACTCGAAAAATTACATAGTGTTCACTGTTGGCTTAGCTGACGATATAACAGTTTGAAAAATATTTAATACAGCCTCAAATTTTGAGTTATTTTAAAGAAGTTTAAGGCAATTTAACATTTTCAAAGAGTTTACAAAAAGATGAATGATAAATAATTTAGATTTTGATATGGCAATGAACTTTCATGATAGAAGTACTTTTTCATATTAAAAGTACTAAATTATTTGTAAGCTTTTCATTAGCAATTTTTTCGAGAAAATTTTCAAATTTACCCTGATTTATTTCTCCCACCATGCGACGTTCAGATGTTGAATTTGGACAAATTTACTCAATAAATTCGATGAAAGGATTGAAAAATGTTTTTAAACAACACTACTGTTCGAGAAGACTCCAGAAATAATAAGTGAATATAAAAATAATAATACTCCTTGCAGAGCTCGAAATTCATGTCTCTAGATATTGTGTGATTAATGATTAATATAACAACAATTTTGTGTGTTTTTATACCCTCCACCACCATAAGTGGTGAATGAGGGTATATATAAGTTTGTCATTACATGTGTAACATTGAGAAATATTCATCTGAGACCCAACAAAGTATATATATTATTTATAATTATGAAATTCTAAGTCGATTAAGCTATGCCCGTCTGTCTGTCTGTCCGTCTGTCTATCTGTCTGTCTGTATGTCTATGTAAAACACGCTCACGTCCAAAATAGACAAACAAAATTGGTAAACTTGCAAGAAAATTGTTTATTGTTCTCCTAAGCAGTTTGGTATTGAAAATCAGCAATATCGGTTCAGTGGAACCAGAGTTATGAACCAAAATGTGAGACAACTTAAAAAAAAACATGATAATTTTAAAATTGTTTTTGTTATATGTGCAAATATATTGCAGATAATACCATCAAATTTTACACACGTTATATTTGTATTAAAAGGACTAACTCTGGTAAAAATTATAGGAATCGGTCCATGATTTCTCCTAGCCCCCATACAAATTTCTTCCCGAAATATAGTTCTATGGTCTGTAAATGCCTACCAAATTGCAGTATCCACACAAAATTCAGGAAAAATAAGTTTTGTGCTTAAAAAAATCACAAGACCAAATTTTTTGTGGATCAGCCCATATTTGATTATAGCCCCCCATATAAAGTTCAATTCCGAAAATCACTTAAATAAGCATAAATGTCTTATTAATATCGCTATTAAGTTTAAATTCGTCATAAATAGTTCCAATATATACCAAAATCGCTATACCTACTTCTATGAAGATCGGCCAATAATTGGTTATAGCTCCCATATAAGGACCACTTCCGTGTTAATGTTTTTAATTTTTAATATATTGCCTATTTTTCACTTCAGCTAGTTAATTTAACTAGCATATCCCGGTGCACTTCGCTACCCCTATCCTATTAAAATTTAAAAAATATGAATGGATTTCCGATACAACCTAACTACGTACATGCAATGCACTATGTGTCCAAAAGTCAAAATTGCGGCAAAAATATTTCCAAGGGATCTAGCATCATAAAACTTTGTGCACAGACTCCTAAATAAGCATTTTAAAAAAATTGGCAATAACCCCCTCCCCTCTTTTCTCATAACCCCTCCCCCAGCAACTCACAAAACATTTTCAAAAAAGATTTCAATCCATATTCTCATATCACTATCCACAAATAACATTTTAAAAAAGTTGCCATTAACCCCCCCACTTTTCTTATAAACCCTCCTCCAACTCACCAACAATTTTCCAAAAAAAATTTTAATTCATATTCTCATAGTACTTTCTACAAATAGCATTTCTTCGTTTGTTTGGCGTTTTCTTGGGGCTCCGCTATAAGTAAATTTTAGGTAAGCAATTGTGTATGATATCGTTATAAAACTTGCTACATTAAGCTCTCATGCTTCGGTAAAAGTAGTTAGAATTTTAGTATGTTTCTAATAAAGGGAAAATTATTTGCATCGGTGCATGTCGTTGCAAAAAATTTGAGTATGGCATGAAGCCTGACCTTCCCACAAATAACCACATATGTATCATTCCTTGGGCAAGTACAGGCAACTTAAGTTCTATACTACAGGAAACAAACAACGTAACTTTACAAAAAACATAAATAAAAACACGAAATTTTACACTTAATATAAACATTTAGTAAAATATTTTTTTTTTTAAGTACACACCTCCGGTACTGTAATCCATTTTGGTAAAATCTTAGTTATAACTATTTTTTTTTTTAAAAATCACCTAATGCAATTTTTTTTCAGCTTGAAAACTTTATTTAAAAAATTTAAACTTTCACAGCTTTTTATATATTTTTATAGGCCAATTGGTATACATTTTTGGCATATAATTTTTTTTTTCAAAAAGCGAAAGCTGAACTTTGATTTTTTGCCACAAAAATTGGAATTGGGCACATAGTGCAATGGTATGAAAATAACACATTCAAAATATTGAGAATCTCTCAATTACAGTTCGCTTGATATTCAAACATTAACTAATTTGGTATGGGAGATACCACTCCATTGATCCCACCCATTTTGTATGTATTTTATGTAAAAAATAACTCATATCAAGCTTCACTTTAACTTGCCTTTATATGAGAGGGGTCATTCCTACTAAGCCGAACTTTGTAAAAGGATCAGGAATGAATTCGTATTAGCTAACCTCCGTAGGTAATAAATTGATTGATACACATTTTAAATAATTTTAGAATTATAGTTCTCCAGATATTCGAAATTAATTATTTACTTTGTATGGGAGGTGCCACGACCACTAATGCAATCCCGACCATTTTCACACAGTCTCTGCAATGCGGACAAAGTTTGAAGAATCTTGTAATTCTTACTTCGTATGGGAGGTGACTCACCTCCTTTTCCGACCCTCCCATTTTGGTTCCCCAGACATTCTAAATTAATATTTACTTTGTATATATTTATTTCCAGTGAAACTATGCAAAATGATAAAAGAGCCATTTAGACAAAGTTTGAAAAATCTTGGAATTATAGTTCACAAAATATTTAAAAATAACTATTTACTTTGTATGGGAGGTGACTCGCCACCAGTTCCGATCCGTCCCATTTTTATTTAAACTTCATTCAGTGATAAGAAATTGATTCGTATAAAATTTGAACACCGTCACAATTATAGTTCTGCAGATATTATAAAATAACTATTTACTTACAAAAAAACACCTTCAAAATATTTGTTTCAATTATTAAAATCTTCTTCTTCATTGTTTTCTATAACAACTCTCACTTAAAACAGAGCAAAATCAATGTTGTTTAACTATTTCTCTTATTTATTTACAACAACAAACTGGACAAACATAATTGCTTTGTTTACTTTTTAGCTTGAAGATTACATGTACACGTTTTTTGCATATGTGTTAGTAACAACTTTACATGCTTATAGCTCCTAAAATTTCAATTTCAAATTTCGATTTCAATAAAATATATATTCTGCACTTCTGTGAATACATCCCTTTAAAATGGTATATTTCTTGCCCAAATTGAATGTATAATGTGAGCGTAAAAGGGGTCTAAAGAAATCGACTTGCCTATTAATATTATGATAATTCAAATATATCAGTTACATTTAATTTAACCAATATTTAGTTACAAGTTGTAAATTATTTATTAATTTGTTTTTTTGTATTATACATATGAAGATGTTAAAATTTAGCATTTTATAGTTAAATGTTTATATACACTAACCGTTATAAAAGTCAAAATAGTGAAATTAAATTAACTTAATTTAATTAAACAAACATGAGTATTTTATTAAATTTTTATAACCATATTCGCTTTTAAACTACTGCAATAATAATAATGAATATGCAATAAATTAATGACACTGAATTTTGAATTCACAGCTATGATTCAGCAAACGTAAACGCGTAACATAAACAAACCAGTTAATTAAACAACTAACTAACACACTAACCAAGTTGAAGTTTATTAAAACAAAAACTGAATACTAACAGTAACTTACACTATGGGCAATAAAATTATATGTATTTGATTAATAATAGTACCTACACGTATTCAAAAATCAGAGTATTTAAAGTATGTAATATTTAATATTACCACATTTACCCCCATTAACACGAAGCCTGGTTATGAGTTAACTAATAGTTATACTGTCGGTTAAAATTATTTTTGTATGAAAACTGTCAGTTTAACTATTAGTTAACACATAACCAGGCTTCGTGTTACTGGGGGTTATTATTCTTGTTGAGGTTGTCTCATATTTTCTTCAATAACTTGGTTTCTTCTAAACCCATTTGTCTCATTTTCATTGTCAAAGTGCTTGGGAAGTTTTCCTGGAAATCTCCTTAAATTATGTTGTGTATTTTATTATGTGAGTGTGCTTAAGTAAATCAATATAAAATTTCTTGAAAATTATGATTATTTGTCAGTGGTACAGCGCACAGTGGGGGGAAATGAAAAAAATAACTTCTGTAACTTCTAAACGAATGGCCCGATTTTAATAATTTCCTATGATTACAGAGGAGGTGTTGATAAGTTTAAGCTTTGAATTTGGGCTAATAACACCAAGGGGGAGCCAAGCCACAATGCCCCAAATTTTTATATATATGTGGAATCTTCTAGACAACATCTACAAAAAAACTTAGCTATATATTAATATTATAGTTTACGATTTATTCGCATTTGAAAGTTAATTTTTTTTTTTTTTTACCTACCTTGGTCTGTTTTTCGCTAATAACGGTTCCAATTGTTTAAAAACCTCTACCGAGTCAAAAGTTATGTGCTTTCAAACTTTAAAAAAATAAAAAAGTAGTTTTTTCCCAATTTTATATTATACAGAAAATAAGAAAAAGATAAATAATATATTTATATTCTTCTGAAAGACAACATTTCGGGAAATATTATAAAATCGAAATAATATCAAAATTCATATTATTGTATGGTACAGAGCTTTCCGAAATAGAACTGTTTTGTATGTCCCTAAATATTCTCCAATATTGTGCAAAGGGATTTCATAGCCTCGAGCTAGGTGCCTTCAATAGATTAAAAGTTTTTTGGGAATTGTGGTATTGTTAAAAACAATTCACTAATTTCTTTTTCACTTTTGTATTTCGATCCAAAATTTCTATATAAATGTAAAATTTCATTAAAAACCATTGATAAATAAAACATTTATTGCATTTTAAAAATTTAAATTTTCTAAAAAAATCAGCAACTATTTTTTATTCCCATATTTTCGGAAAAAATTCTTCAATAATTTTTTTAATTCTTAAAATTTGTGTACATTTTTGAAAATAGGGGATAATTTCCGACACGTTGATATATAATATGTATATATTTTCTTTTCAGCGAATGACAAAGTATATAATAAGGATATATTATAATTGTGCACGCTTTGGATTGGTTTTATTAGAAGGAGAGGGCTTTTAATTTAAAATTAATTGAAATAGTTGTAACACTACAAATGTTTTCTGAGAAAGGGAATGCACATTCAAATCTGCTTAATGATTTAGTTATTTCAAATACTGCATTATAAGCGTGTTTCGTAAAGTATATGATAGATAATCTACAATACAAAAATATACTACATACAATGAACTGTGTATGAATGTTTGGAAATTCATTCATGGCTTAAAGTACTCTATAACTCAAACAAGTAAAAATTAGGGCAAAAATTCTCAAATCGCATAGTCGATATCGAAATATAACCCATTAGATGGCCCAATATGTTCTTAATTTTTCAAAAGAAAAATCTACATAACTGTAAAAAAATATTCATAAATAAAATTTAAGGAATTTATATTTTTCGGTCACTATTTTTAAATAATTATTTTTTTCTTTGACACATATATTTGATGTTAGTCCAAGAAAGGAAAAATTGAAATCGGTAAATATTTGGATCCGATATGTATTGTTTTTTGTATTGCTCGATTCAACACAAACGAAGAAATAGGATCGTTTTAAAAATGTAATATATCCGAGATGTCCTACTTTGTTAACCGGACGAATTGTTTAGAAGTTTGTAACGGATAATTCTAGAACATAAAAAACAGGAACGTTATGTTATAAGAATATTTACATATATTTATTTTATTTGGCAAAATCGATGACATTATTATTGAGCAACCCTAATATACATACGAATACATAACCGTATGATTATTTAATAATTATAATATAATATTTATTATTGATTGATACTCGTATGATTAGTTGGTGGCTGTTGTGTATATGCGTATTATCGTAGTAAATAATTAGTATACTTATGAAAAGTGCCTAATATATAAATTTGTTTAAAAAAACAATAAACGAATCTAAAACAATAACAATTTTATTGTACCACTCAACTGTACTCCAACCACACTACTTGTACTCCAACACTACAAACACCCAGCAGCTCTACAAGTATGTCGCCCTGTTTGAGCAGTCATAAATATGTTGATTATGCGGCAATTCAGATGAATTAGACGTAAGTATTCTGAAATTATTCTGTAATGTATGGCGAAAATCGGATAACATTTGTCCCCAGTCCCCATACAAGGACCTCCTCAGAAAATAACTTGAACATTCATAATTGTCTTATAATAATTAACATCGTGATGAAATTGGACCTAAACTAGTTGTATATGTAAGTAAATCTTTGTACTAATTCTCCATATAACCCCTATATTAGAAAAATATATTATTGTCAGTAAATAAAAAAATAGCTACATATTGATTCGCACAGCCGAAAACCACTTACTTGTTAAATTTAATAACACTGTCCAACAGCATTTTTGGAACAGAATATTATTCTGAAAGGGCATGTTAAGTAGATCATTTTTGTAGAATAAATTTACAGTCCAGCTGGTCTGAATTTTTTTTATAGTGGGTTAAAGTTTTCATTTTTTCTTCGAAAGAAACATTACACAAAATGAAAACAAAGTTGTAAGTTAATGTCTGAGAGAATTCTTATTGTCAGAGTTATATTGTGGAATTATTTTTGTGGAAGATCTTAACCCTCTATCTCCTCTCTGTATGGGTCAATTTGACACTTTTTTTGAGAAAATTAAAAAAAGTCCTTTCAAAAAGCACATTGAAGGATTAAAGTTTTCCACGAACATTTTTGCCGGACTGATTCTATATATGGTCAAAATTCTACTTTTACAAAGTGGGTTAAAAGATCAATTGAAATATTACTTTTGTTCTAGATGTCTACTAACACAAAAATTTTAAACTCAATTATTTTGAAATGTCGAACAAAAAATATACACTATTGTTTTATTAAGGAGACGATATTTTCTATTTTTTTTTTTGTTTTTTGTATACTTATGTTTACAGAATATACATATATTGTTTTAATATAAGAGTAAAATCTGTCACGTACAATATATCACGTATGATATTACATTTTATTTATTAAAGATTAGGTTTTATTTAAATATGATGGATTGTAAAGGAAAAATATTTTGTTTAGTGTAAGAAATTAAAAGAAAACATAACGCCTCTCACTATTCGCAAATTTTCGCATCTTTTTACATGTACATTAGAGTGTCCCAAATTTTTTTTTTTTGAATTTCGGAACGCATACCCTCTAATTTTTATTTTATATATATAAAACTATATAAAACTATATAAAACTATATATATGAAATTTTCTCGATTTAAGGGTTGGCGTTTTCCGATTTTAGTAAAACTTTCAGACTATATTTAAAATTACATGGACTATAATATTCTGAATAGCTTTTACTTAAAAATCATAACAGTAAGGAAATTCGTCTAATTCGCCAAAATATGGCCAAAAAATTAGTTTTTCTCGAAAATCGCAGGTGCGGAAAAACTATAGGAGGTATTGACATAATTTGTTCACATTTTTATTCCCTATTATGTTGACAATAAATCCCCAAGTGATGATCAAAAAATTCTGAAATTTGTTTAACAAAATTTTTAAAAATTTGAAATTGGAGTTTTGAAACTGCCGTTAAAAAAATTATTTTTTTTTGGTCATACCTGCGAATAGGTTAACGGTATCCTACGAAGACAAAAACTCATATACAAGTAAATATGTATACATATATTTTAAGTAAAAATTAGCTCTTATTTTAATATTTCTCAAAATATGTTAATTTTGTTCCTACGTTTCTTGTTCTAGTGCCCTGAGACACGTTAATGGCCTGGCTATTTTTTAATAACTTTAACATTTTTTAACCAATTTTTGTGTTTTATATCTTATTAGAACGACAATTACGTACACATATCGATTCTTTTAAATTAAATTGCAAAAGTAATTATTTAATGGCAAAATTTTTACAAAAACTGAAAAAATTGCATTTTTCCCCTTGTAAATGCACCACAAAACTAAATCGCAAGTCGGAACGGGTTGCAATCATGATAGAAAGACACAATTTCATATTTAACTATAGTTTTATATATATAAAAATATTAGAGGGTATGAGTTCCGAAATTCCAAAAAAAAAATTCTTTGGGACACTCTAATGTACATACCTCAAAATTACTGCCGTTTTATGTCACGTACGATATGCCCTTATTTCGCTCGATAATTTGGACAATAATGTTTCGAAAGAAATTTTTTTTTTTTAATATAGTACCTTCTAAATGGAACACAAAGACCAAATTATTTTTCAGATACTCTTATTTTTGCAAAATCTATTCCACTCTAGTGGCGTACAAATGTCACGTACGATGACATGGAATTGCCCATATGGAAGACTGGTCCTATTACAGGAAGCATGCAGTAGTCGGAGGAATGTGTGTTTACTAGTAATCGGTTATTGGACCATCTAGGAATTGTCTTTTAAACTGGCTATTTGAACTCAATAAGCTTCCAACAGTTAGATAGTTAGCGGGGTAACTTATATTTTGTAAGTGGTATGTGAATCCCAAGCGTTGAATACTTTAGACCAGCTGTCTCTGTGTAAGGTAAATTTAGGCCCGCTTAAGACATGCACATGCTAAAATAACTAGTCTCGTAGTTTTTTATATAACTAGTGGTGACCCTAAGTGATAGGTAAAATCAGTAGTTCGGGGCAGTCACCCAGTACTGCTGGGTAAGATACACGCACGCACAGTACGACAATTATGTGCAATAATTTATAAAACCAAGTTGCTCGCTTCACTCTTTTGTTTTGTTACTTCTTTTTTTTACTCACACTTATTTTTACTTAATATTTTTTTTAGTTATTTGTGTATTGTACTTCATATATAGATAGATATATAAAGCTAAAGATCGATTCGTGTTATTTAACATATTGATTATTGTTAAATTGTAAATGTTTGTATGTATTTCAAATGTTGTTATGCGGTAATACACTCGGTACATACAAACATCTATTGAAACTGTTGAATAGTAAGAGTATGTACAGACATTGACATGGGTTTCTGACCTGTGGGTGTCTGCCTGTTTCATGTTTGATGTTCGTTGTTGTTTTTGATTTTTTGGATATTCACTATTTTGCCTGCGGTGAATTATAAATAGTTATTGTTATATCTGTTATTTTTAACTTTTTGTTTAGTTTTTTTTTAAAGGTAAGTTATAAAAAACACATTAAACAACAAAATAAAAAGTGAAATGCCAAAATTAAAAAAAAATGACGAAAAGAAATAAAGCGTACTATAAACACACATCCAAGAGTGTAATCATTTATCCATCCATTCCATTCAATCATCCATCCCAAAGTACCTTCAAACATGAATTACAGATACGTTTCATGTGAGTTTAAACAAAGTTTTGGGGAGTATAAAAACAAATGCATTTGCGTTTCAATTATTATTCAAATCACGTACCTCAAAGTGTTAGGACAAAGACTTTGGTGAATAATTATTTAACTAACTTCTTCGTTTTGTGGATAAAATAAATCGATTTTTGTGCAAAAATGGCCTTCAAGGTGAGTGTGTGTATTGTGTTCGTGCTCGAGTTACATCTGTTTGTTTCTCTGCAATTTACGGAATTTTACCTTCAATATAAAAAGTAATAAATATAATTGAAAATTCGCTTTGTGGTTAAATTTAAATCTTTAAAGGTTTTTGCACATGGCAACAAATAACAAACAATATGTTTATATATTGCTGATATTGGCCTAATTTTAAAAATGCAATTCATGAATAAAAATAGCAAAAAAAAAAAACAAAAAATAAAACAAGTGATTGCAATCTACACACTTTCATGAAATTTACAATTAAAGTGTTAAAATTTAAACGCACATATGATCCTCTAATATCAAGGACTCTTAACAGTAACCATTAACAATTCCTTAATGATGAAATTAGTTAAGACAATTTTCAGAGTTCTAAACTTTAAAAAAAAAAATATTTATTTTTTATTTCCAGTTCATCGCTATCTTGGCTCTTGTAGCTGCTGTCAATGCTGGTCTTATCCAAGTACCACAACATGTCAGCTTGGAACATCAACCCAGCCTTTATCAACATGCTGCACCTCAACAGCATCACGTACTTTTGCAAAAAACTCAACACGCTGCCCATGAAGAATATCCCGATGATCCTCATCCTAAATACAACTTTGCCTATCAAGTAGAAGATACCCTTTCTGGTGATTCCAAGAGTCAAACTGAAACACGCGATGGAGATGTAGTACAAGGCGAATATTCCTTAACTGATGCTGATGGCTTCCGTCGTACGGTCAAGTACACTGCTGATGATGTCAATGGTTTCAATGCTGTTGTACACCGTGAACCCATTAGTGGCCACAAAGTAGTTGCCACTCCTGTGCACACTACTCAATATCATCATGAACCAACCGCTTATGTAGCTCCTACTGCTGTTGTCAAGGCACCTGTGGCTTATGATACACACTCGTATGCTGCTCCTGCCAATCATCATGCCCATCCAGAGCAAACCGCCCACCAAACATACACCACCTATGAGGTCCCCCAACAAGAATCACACGAATCCCATTATCAACATTAAGGAAATACTATGATCGGCCATTTGTCGTCCGTTGCACTTTTATCATTTTTATTGTTTTCATTTTCCTTTTCATTTTGTTATTTAGTATTTTCTTAAACTGTTCTCTATCCTAACTAGAGAATCTTTATTATTAGTATTAATTAGTAAATAAATGTTTTAACATTTGCAAATAAATTTAATTAATATTTTTCAAAATATTTAGATTGTTTTCTTAATTACCACCATATGCAAAAAAAAAATTTAAATTTATCAAAGATTTATAACATAAAATTTCCATACAAAATTTGATTTATAAACCTTTGATAAATTTAAAATTTTGTATGCATATGGGGGTTAAAACTTACAAATTTCCATAAAACTAAAAAGCTTTTTTAAATATTATCGAAACACAATAAGGGTATTCATCTAAACGCTTTAGTGGAATATTTTAATCCTTAAATGACCTTTTTGAAAGTACTTTTTTCGATTTTCTCGAAAAGGGTAGGAGGGACCATTAAAACTTTTACATACACTGAAAAAAAAATTTCAAAGATAAAAATAAAATTAACTAAAAATTTATTCCAAACTGTGTTTACCGGGTTGTATGTTCCTGGATCCAGTCTATACCTGTAACTCTTAGGTATTTGCCTAAACTCTTTTCTTCTATTTTGTTTTTTGAGTGTAAACTAACTTTTGATAATAAAACAAACTTAGTTATGTTTAAAATTTTAATTTATCCATCAATTTGATTTTCTAATTCTAAATTATCAACCATATTTAAAAAACAAGGGTTCAAAAGAACGCTCGATTCTATTTCTTCATCTTCACTTTCCGATTGCTCTTCATCTCTTTGGTAATTTTCTAAAGAAATAGGATAAGATTTCAGCATATTGATTACTTCTCTATGAAGCTTTAATTTCTTCTGTTTTTTAATCCGTTTATTCAGAGAAATACTGGAAATGAAAGGATCAGATGTATCCAATGCTCTATTAAAAACGCCGGTCAAATTATTCACACGGCTGCTTTTTCGTGCATGCAACAATCTATCAGATTTATATATTTTATGACGCGATTCAGAGGCGTCTTCACCGAAGCATCCAACGGGAAGCACAGTTGATTCAATAATTTGCCTAGAATGCACAAAACATTCGTGACTACTCCTCTAAACATTGATTTAGATTTTCTGAACAATCACTTTCATCAATATGTGACAAGAAATATGCATATATAGCGGCTCTTTTTTCATTTTCACCATATTTCTTATGCCATACATTAAATAATTCTGTGTTTTTCACACTGTATTTACCTGAAAAAATGCGATTTTTGAAAAATTATGCAAATATATGCAGCTGAAATATGAAAAATTCCGTAGGTAATTGACTGTCCTAAAGAACTGTTATGATGCTATAACTAACATCTGCAAACATTTTTTTGTAAGTCCAAATAAAATTCAGTTTCATAATTTTATTAATTCAGCGTAAGGTCACTTTAATTTTTCCAATTTAATCGGTCTAATAGCCGAGTTCACCAAGATTTCTCTATATATTAATAAAGTACTCACTTTCAACATTATTTTCCATTTTTTTAATTTTTAAAAACTCTATATTTTTATTATGAAAACTTTTATTAGAAATTGTATCAAAATTTGCTGCACTCAATCGTTATATAAAAACTTATTTAGAAATCGAACATAAAACAACTGATAAAGTGACAAATAATCAACTTTTTTGCAAAATTTAAAAATATATGTTTACTTTGCTATATTTTTATTTATACTAAAGCATAAAAAATGTATTTTTCAAAAATTTTAATTTTACATTTTGGCCAAGAAATATGGAAAATTTCCTATAGTGCACTGTAAAAAAATATTCAGACCAGCTGGACTATAAGTTTGTTCTACAACTTTCAGAATTATAGGGTCGCTAGTCTGTTCCATAAATGCTGTTGGACAGTGTTATTAAAATATTTCAACTCTTACGAATAAATTTCTACATTACGGAGACTAGCAAATGTGCGGAATCCCAATAGTAATTTCAAATATCTGGAGAAATAATTATGAAAGTCTTCAAACTTTACATTTTTTGTGTATAACCAACACTCAGGGGATACCCCTATATATGCAGTGCATTGTGTTGATGTTAGGAAATAAAGGTGTGAGAAGGAGGAAAGAGGAAGTAGTGTTTGTTGACGTTTGACTTGAATTGATAAATATTATATTATGATCTTTAACCAAATATGAGAGGATCGTAACCTTCCAAACTAAGTAAATAGTTATTTCAAAACATCTTGAGAACTATAATTGCAAGTTTCTTCAAACTTTGTCCGAATCATTTTACATAAATTGTCTGAAAATGGTCGGGATTTATGGAAATAAATTCCTAGTATCTGGAGAACTATACTGTAAAAGTATTTAAACTTTGTATGAATTAATTTATTATAATCACTGCACGGAATTTAGCTAAAAATAGTTTGGAACAGTGGAAGTTAATTTTGAATATTTGGATAACTAAAATGATGAGATTCTTCAAAATTTGTCGGTATTAATTTTTTTAAAATTTTACTTAATTTCTCTGAAAATGGGCGGGTTAATTTAAGTGGACATGGAACTACACATACAAAATAAATATATATTATCAAATATCTAGTGAACTGTATTAGAGAAAGCCGTAAAACTTTTATTTCGTTACCATGGTACGTAGTTGGCTGAAAGTGTTATGGATTTTATTAGTTACTAGCTTGACCCGATGCCCTGTCGTAGTAAAATAAAGAAAATATGAAAGGATTTTATAAAAAAAATAAATTAATATAATAAATACCGGAATTTCTTGTTTGTGATTAATTGCATACCATGCCTTTGAATATATAAAAGATATCCTGCGATTTTAAAAAATCTTGATACTTTTCTTAAGAAATTCCATTCGCTATAATTTACACAATTATATTTCTGCAGATATTCGAAAATACTTTGCATGGGAGGTGCCTCGGCCACTAAACTAATATTCAGCCAGACTATGTAAAACTATAAAAGAGATATTCGGTCAAAGTTTGAAGAATATCGTAAGTATAGTTCTCAAAATATTTAGAAATAACTATTTACTATGGGAGGTGACTCTCCCCCAGTTCCTCCCAATTTTCGTCGAACTTCATGCAGTGCTAAGAAATTGATTCATATGAATTTCGAAGACTTTCACAATTAAAGTACACCAGATATTCGAAAATAACTGTTTACATTGTTTGATAGGTGCCATAACAATTAATGCAATCCCGCCCATTTTCAAAGTTTAAATACTGCAATTACAAAGTTTGAAGACTTCCACAGGGTGTCACACTTTCTGTTTCTAAACTTCACTGTCAAAATTATAGGTCTGCTGATATTCGAAAATAACTAATTACTTTGTATGGGTGGTGCCACGCCCCTTTATACAATCCCATAATAGCTATTAACTTTGTATTTCAAACACATAGGAATATACGGTAAAAATTTCAAGAGGATCGAACAAGTGGTTTAGCCTCCTATAAGATACAAACAGGCATAAATATGGATAAACACAAAATTCCTAATTTTGTCCGTTTTTAACCCCCCTGAAGGTAGACTTTTTAAAAAGTACTTTCTAAATACATATTTTTGTGACTATAGTGGCTAAATTAAAAATATTTTCCTTTTAATCAAATATTTGATATTTAATAACTACCGTTTAAAAAAGCCGTCTTTCCCCTTTTTATCCCTTTATGGTCCAGCTTGTGAAAAAAGGAATTGATGACTCTAAGTAATAATCTAAACATGTACAGTAGCCCAAAAAAGTCTACATACAGGAAAAATTATTATGTTACTTTAATTTAAAGCAGTTTTTTAATTTTTTTATGAGATATATAATAATAAATGTCTTATGTCGATTTTAGCAAAAAAAAATTCAAATAACGCCCAAAAGTTCACCGTTATTAGAGTTATTGATTCTGATTAAAATAACGAAAAATTTATTCTCGGTCACGCCTACTTTTGGGTGGGCGGGACTATTAAGTTTCATAATATTTTGAACATTAAAGCCAAAAAAACCAAAAAAAAATTTCGTTATTTAACTCAGAATCAAAAAATTTAATAACGGTGAAATTTTGGAAGTGATAGGAAATGTTGCTTAACCCGACTTAAGTGATGTAGTTTTAATTTTTTTTAGTGTGAATTTATTTTTTTTAAAAAAAATATTTCACTACTTTTAACTTACAAATACAGCTTTCAACGAAAGAAATTTAATTTGAATTCCTGTATGTAGACTTTATTGGGCTACTGTATGTATTTTTTTTCGAAATTTCAATAAAATCGGTTCAGCCATTTAGTATTTATTGTTTAAGAACTTAAATTACCAATTTTACAGGATTTCCCCCTGTTTATCCCTTTATGGTCCAAGTATTGAAAATAGAGATAGCCTATTGACACTTCTAAGTAAGGATCTATCTACGTTACAAATTTTAATAGGCGTAATGCTCAAACAAACTTACAAATACATTTATATATTTATATGGACTAGGATCGGTCGATGGCCCAAAATTCGACCACTTTTAAAACGCTTTTTACCACTTTTATGGAAAGAATTTTGAAACAATTTTTTATATTTTGCATATCTAGAGAAAATAACCTTTTAAACCATATACATATGTTTCATCAATATTAATGGACAATAACATACTTAAAAGTGTACAACACAAAAACGTGTGGCTTATTTATATATATAAGATTCTTTTTGATAGCGATGTCGATAGAGCGATGTTAAATTAAATTATTTTTTTTTTTGGTAAACAAATTAACATTGAATCTAGTTTTCTGAGTATTTTTTTAGTCAGTTTTTAATTCCCGGGATTACCGACACAAAATACAGAGAATCGAGTGAAAAACTGGCAAAATTTCCAAAAAGTTTATCCTGAGATAAAAACCATTGTTATTGATGTCAGAAAATGGGTGCATCGAAAATCGCAAATGTCCAAAATTGGTTACTCCCTAATGTAATCTTTTAAAGGAAAGTAGTAGCTAGTAACCTCGTAAACTTCTAAATCATTTAATCTTAACCTTAACCGATATTTTTAAATCTACACACAACAAATTAAACCTGAATTAATTTGGCGCCATACATTTCTGTTTTTTTTTTTTCTCTCAAACCTCTTAAATTTCACGGCTAAGAAAAATTAAAAAAAAATATCTATAAGTACCTCCAAAAAAAGTATTTATTGTCAATTGGTGACAAAAAAACAAATTTTTAATTAAGCGTAGATAATAAGATTTTGTATATACCCCCCAAAACTGGTTGTATTGATACTCGTACAACACCAACAAATTATATTATCAAAATTAAGAAAAATACAAAAACATTTCATATATTTTTGTCACTTAAAACCATTTTAAAGCCAACAATTAAAAAACACCACGATACTGGTATAAAAACTTGTGAATTTCTTCAATAATTTGTAGTTCAATTAAAGTTTAATTCAATTAAACATTTGTAGTCCAGCAAATATTTACATTTAATCGAAATGGCATTCAAGGTATGTCCAGGTGTAGAATTTTCTTAAGAATATTGAAAAATTTAAATATTCCAAAAATGATTTATTATTAATACAATTTACTTTAGTTCATCGCCGTTGTTGCTTTACTCGCTGTAGCAAATGCTGGCATTATACCAACCGCTCAGGTCTACCATGCTGTCCCAGCTACTATCGTCAAAACTATTGCTCCTGTAGCTCATTATGCTGCCCAACCTGTTTTAGCTAAAGCTGATGATGAATACGATCCCCATCCTCAATACAAATTTTCCTACGATGTTCAAGATGCTGTTTCTGGTGACTCCAAGAGCCAAGTTGAAGAACGTGATGGTGATGTTGTTCGCGGTGAATACTCATTGATTGATTCTGATGGCTTCAAACGTACTGTCCAATATACCGCAGATCCTGTTAATGGTTTCAATGCTGTTGTTAACCGCGAACCCTTGGCTGTTAAGGCTGTAGTTGCTCCCGCTGTCGTCAAAACTCATTATGCTGCCCCAGCTGTAGTTAAAACTTTTGCTCCCGTAGCTCATTATGCTGCTCCAACTGTAGTCAAGGCCATTACTCCAGTAGCTCACTATGCTGCCCCAGCCACTTACATTGCCCACCACTGATTGCTATCTTGAATCGAATTAAGAAAATTATTTAATGCATAAGTTGTTGACTAAAAATAAAAAATTTCTAATTTCATGCCCCTTACATAATGTTTCTACAAGTTGTTTTTTATTAATTCGTATAAATAGTATAATCAAATATTAGTTAATACTTTCGTTTTCGTTTTTTTAATGATCAACATCATTTAATCTGTACCTACTTACAAATATGTAGTTACTATTTTAAACATTTCTGTGAAAAGTACGTGAGAAGGCAAATAAGCCAATTCTTCTTCCAATTTCTTTCTTATCTTTTTTTTACCTTCTGAATTTTAAAAATGAGTCAAATGGTTGCTCTCGATTAAATTAAAAAGATTATATATATATAGAATCGACTAGAAACTATCTACAACAAATATCGATAAAGCTATATACTATCTGTTATAGTTTACAAGATATTCGTATTTGGAAATTTAAATTTCAATTTTTTTGCCAAATCGTTTTTAATGATACACAGTTATATAGACATTTTTGGTCGAAATGTAAAAATTAGATTTACTATTGAGAATCCCACAGTTTCCAAAAAACTTGTAAAAAACGTGATTTTTTAGATTCTTGGCTCCAATTACGGTACCAAAGTCGGGGTGAAAAATTCTGCCTGCTAAATATTGGGACATACTTAAGAAGTTTTAGTTTTTGAAAGAAACTATGCGATTAAGGAAAATATGGCCTGAAATATACAAAAATAATAGTTCTATTTCGGAAGGCTTTGAATCTCGCTGTAAATTTTTATAATATTTATTTATTTTTTGTTTTCGGTGTAACTAAAAATAATGAAAAAAATGTCTCCTTTTTATTTTTTTATTATTAAAATGCCATTAGATATTGACTAGAAAATGCATTTACCCCAAATACCACAGTCCTAATAAAATTCGGTACCCTGCCGTAAATATAACAATCAAAAGTCCTGGTAGGAATAAAATTATTTCCACTTTACTCTATATTACGCATTGTATACTACTCCACCTCATAGAAAGTATCAGAGATAGTTATGATACCTAAATTAGCTTGTCTTCAATACTCTCAAAATGGTGTGAAAAGTTGCGAAATAATATTCTGTATAGGCTTTTACTTAAGGAAATTGGTATCATTCTCCAAGTTAGTTTTTCCTGAAAATCGCAAAATTAAAATCTCAGGTACGGAAAAACTGTGGGAGGTATTGACATATTTTTTTCATATTTTCATTCCCTATTTATATTCTCAATAAATCCGTATGTGATGATCCAAAAATTCAGAAAGAAGTTTCACAAAATTTTTAAAAACTTAAAAATGGAGTTTTGAAACTGCCGTTAAAAAATTAAATTTGTTTGGTCGTACCTGCGAATAGGTTAACTGTATCCTAGTAAGACAAAAACTCATACACAAGTAAATATGGATATATTTTAAGTAAAAATAAGCTTTTATTTTAATATTTCTAAAAAAAATATGTTAATTTTGTTCCCAAACTTCTTGTTCTAGTAGCCTGAGACACGTTAATGGGCTGGGGAATTTTTATTAACTTTAAAATTGTTTAACCAATTTTTGTCTTTTATATCGGCGGCATGAAATAACCCCCAAGAAATAATCCGCCAAAAATAAAATGAAATAACACCCCAACATTTAGTACAGAGAGCAACAACAACGATTTTTGGGGGGTTATTTAATTTTTTAGGGTATTATTTTATTTTTTTAATTGGGGGATTATTTCATATTGGGGGAACAAATCATTATGAAATAAATCCTCAATATATATTTTGGGGCTTATTTCATTTTTTAATTTATAAAAAAACGTAAAATCTGTATATGTCCCGATATAGATATTAACATCTTGTATTTACTATTTACAAAAAAAAATTGTGATATCAATTGAAGTGATAATTTCGCAGAGTTAAGATCTTGATAATGTCGCAGTGCAAAGAGAGTTGTAAAGAAAAAACAATAATTTTGAAATTATAATTGGGTTCGGCATGTCAAAGAGTCGGTATATAATAGTACAATTAAATATGAGTGCTGGAATAAAACTTGCAAGGCAAGATTAAGTATGCTAACTGCTTACTTGCCAAGAATTATGTTGAGCACAATCACAAGAACGAAGAGGAATTGTGTAATGAGTTAATGGAATTAAGACTTAATAGAATGAAGGACGAATGCGAAGATCTTGCAGGTATATTATAAGGCATTACCTCTGCAATGAGTTTAATAAGATCTTCTTTCCGATTTTAATTTTAAAAAGATGTCTACTTTTTCATAGGAAACATGTATATTTAGTCTGCTTTAACTTTATGAATAAGAGCTATAAACTATAACTTAAAACAAGTATAGTTGTAATATTACACTAATTCAAAATATATTTACAAATCTCATTAAACCCAAATATATTTGATATTCAAATATAGTGTTTATTTTATCCAAAAGTCTTAAAAGAGTCTCAAACATCTCAAAATATGCAGTCAATACGATATGAAGCTAATGGCAGATTCTATTTCAAATGCCTCAAAAAATTGCAACTGTCAATGTTGTTGGATTACAGTTTAGGAAACTATACAAGTATTAACAAAAAATTCTGCTATTAAGTTATATTGTCATAATGTCCTAATATACTTCGATAGTTAATACAAAGTGTTGTTGTGCTTCAAAACAAAAAGTGTTATTTTATGACAAAACAATAAACATAGTTTAAAACTTTTTTGTTTGAAAAACAACAAAAATGTGTTTAAACTATCGGACATTATGACAATATGACCTAATAGCAAATTTTGGGGTGTTATTTCATTTTATTTTTGGGTTGGTTTTTCGTGGGGGGTTATTTCATGCCGCCTTTATATCTCATTACAACCACAATTACGTACACATTTCGATTCTTTTATATTAAATTGCAAAAGTATAAAAAATATAATTTTTTTTCCCCTTGTAAATGTTCTCACGAACTTTAACCCAATTGCGTCCCGATCGAGCTCAAACTTTTGTCAATTTTTTTTTTTATCCTAACCTCACACAAAACTTTCCTTCGTTCTTGAAACAGATGAGTTTTAAATTTTTCCATACATTGAGGTTCGATACCAATATTTTTAAGAAAATTTATGCACGTTAGAGTAATTTTCGGAAGCGGATCTTATATGGGAGCTATGACTAATTATGAACCGATCATAATACAATTTGGTGACATAAATTCCGTATATATAAAACTTATTTGGAGCAAAACTTGTGTAGATACCTATATAAATTAAACATATATGACCGATAAAGTCCAATTTCGGGAGGACATTTGTATGGGAGCTATGTGAAATAATGGACTGATTTCAGCCAGTTTCAGTAGGCTTTGTCTTTGGGCAGAAAAAATTATAAGTACCAAATTTAATCGAAATATTTTCAAAATTACCAGACGGACGTAGGCACAGTGAGGAATCTGAAAAAAAAGTGGAAATAAATCTCTAACTTCTTAACGAATAGCCCGATTTTAACAAAATTTCCTGCGCCTATAGAGGAGGTGTTGGTAAGTTTTAGTTTTGAATTTGGGCTTATAACACCAAGGGGGGGCCGAGCCACAATGCCTCAAAGGTCACCTGGGTATATCAAAAATTAAAAATGATGGCAAATTTTTGTTTGCTGTCCGATTTATATATATATAGAATTGTTTAAAAACCTCTACTGAGCCAAAAGTTATGTGCATTCAAACTTAAAAAAATATAAAAAAGTCGTTTTTTCGCAATTTTTTTCGAAATTATTTTCATTTAAAATCTGGTTATTCGTTTAGAAGTTACAGATTTATTTCCACTTTTTTTCAAATCCCCCACTGTGGGACGGACATCGTTTAATCGACTCAGAAAGAGATTCTGAGTGCTATTTGACGAAATAAGTATTTATCCTTTGTCAAAATATATGTATTTTATAATATATCCAAATTAACTAGATTACATAGAAAGGTTAATTCTAAGACGGATTAGAAGTAATATTTCGTTTTTAGATTCATCATCAAAATCATTTAATGTGAAATAATAATTAAGAGGCTACCCTTCTTGTCCCTATAACTATCTTGTGGATGGATATTAAAATATGATATGGATATCAGTTCCAAAATATTCTTGAAATTTAATAAAATCATTTCCTCGGCATGAACTATTAATGAAATGGTATTTTTTTTATCTATTTCATTTGGAACACCAAAATAGGAAGAACTTAGTATCTCTTAGTACATCCCATTATGTAAAAAAAAACGACTTCATATTATTTGGTGAATTATATCATTATTTTGGAGAGGGATGAAACATATGGTTTTGAACGGTTCATTATTTCATCTATCCTCCATACAAATATAATCTTGGACTAGGGCTTGAATAGTTCTAAATATCTTAAACACAATTTCTCACCGTTTTCGGAAATCATCTGATTTAAAAATAAACAAATAGATATTATTTTAATAATTAAAACCAATTTATTCTGTACCATATTACACAGAAAGATTCTCCTTTAATTTTACAGATATGGATTTATTATAAGATTATTATATTGCATACAGATACAAGTTTTAAAAAATCACGTAATTTTTCACCTACATATGTTAAAAATTGTGTCCCCTTTCTTTAAAAATAAAACTTGCACCCTAATATGTACCGTAAAATACGTAGTAGGCATTCATATTCTTTAAATATAATTAAATTACGGATGTTAAATTCACAAACATCAAAGCACCTTAGATTATTCTAAAAATCAAATCTTGTAAGCTAGTGATAATTAATATCCGGTAGCTAATAAACATGCTAATAAACAAATATATGTTTATATACAATAAAATTAAACTGAATGTCAAATACGTGGTTTGGCGACAATAAAAATAAACCATTTTATTTAACAAATCCGTAAAAAGCAGAAACACAATAAATTGTTACGAATTTTGGTCAGTGTTACACTTAAATGATTCAACAGTTTACAATTTTCTTTTCCTCGTGCTCTTCCAATGTCAACCCTTTCGCTACAAATTTGTATACAAGCTGGTTGGCAGATTGACTCTAAGCAGCCTTACATACGTCATAGCAATTCATTCATAATAATTGGTGTAAATTTGACAAAAGGTACCAACTTAGTGATTTATATTTGTCCCCACCTGGTCTCACAGTACTCTCGCCGATAACAGGTGAATGAATGAATAAATATTTTATCTGCACACTGGCATTAAAACATGTTTGTTTGTATGCGTGACAAAAAGACAAGACAAGACAATTTGTTTGATTAATTTGTATAAAAAGCTGTTGATGGTACAATTTCTTATCACAAGTTACTTTGCACTCAATTCAATCAGTTACATTTTCAAGTGTCACTAAATTAACTTTATCGAAATGGCATTCAAGGTATGAGAAAATAAAAAATCCCATTACAAAAAGGATTTAAAGAGATCATGTGGATGATAAAGATTTTCATGATCATGACTTAAGCAAAAAAAAAAAAAAAAAAAAAAAAATGATATATAAGTCAATAAACTAGTACGAGATAACGAAACTCATTGGATTATAATAATCATTAAAAATTTATGTATTTCCAGTTCATCGCAGTCTTTGCATTACTCGCTGTCGCCAATGCTGGCTTCATTCCTGCTGCTCAGGTCTACCATGCTGGCCCTGCTGCTGTTGTCAAGACTGTTGCTCCCGTAGCTCACTATGCTGCTCAACATGTTTTGGCTAAAGCCGACAACGAATACGATCCCCATCCTCAGTACAAATATGGATACAATGTACAAGACAACATTTCTGGTGACTCCAAGAGCCAAGTTGAAGAACGTGATGGTGATGTTGTCCGTGGTGAATACTCTTTGATTGATGCTGATGGCTACAGACGTACCGTTCAATATACTGCCGATCCCATCAATGGTTTCAACGCTGTTGTGAACCGTGAACCTCTTGTCAAAGCTGTAGTTGCTCCCGCTGTTGTTAAGACCGTTGCTCCAGTTGCCCATTATGCTGCTGCTCCCGTTGCCCATTACGCTGCTGCCCCAGCTGTAGTCAAGACTGTTGCTCCTGCTTACACCAGCTATGCTGCTCCAGTTGCCCACTACGCCGCTGCCCCAGCTGTAGTCAAGACTGTTGCTCCTGCTTACACCACCTATGCTGCTCCAGTTGCCCACTACGCTGCTGCCCCAGCTGTAGTCAAGACTGTTGCTCCAGCATACACCACATATGCCGCTCCTGCCACTTATTATGCCCATCACTAAAATGTTCATTTCGTTAAACCCATTGTGACCATTAATGATTATTTATATTGTTGTTGATTAAATAAATTATTTAAAATTATCTAAATACATGTTACAAGTTGTTATTTTAAAATAGAGAAAGATTTAACTACACTAGCATATCCCGGTGCACTTCGCTACCTCTATTCTAGTAAAATTAAGAAATATGAATGGATTTCTGATACAACCTACACATGCAAAATATTGAGAATCTCTCAATTACAGTTTACTTGATTTTCAAACAATAACTAATTTGGTATGGGAGATACCACTGATCCCACCCATTGTTATGTATTTTATTTAAAAAAATAACTCATATCAAGCTTCACTTTAACTTTCCTTTTTATGGGAGGGGCCATTCCTACTAATCCCATCACGTTTAGATAAACTTTGTAAAAAGGATCAGGAATAAATTCGTTTTTAGCTAACCTCCGTAGAATGGTAATAAATTGATTGATACACATTTTAAATACTTTTAGAATTATAGTTCTCCAGATATTCGAAATTAATTATTTACTTTGTATGGGAATTGACACGACCACTAATGAAATCCCGACCATTTTCATCCAATCTCTGTAAAATGGTAATAGATCTATGCGGACAAAGTTTGAAGAATCTTGTAATTATTACTTTGTATGGGAGGTGACTCACCTCCTTTACCGACCCTCCATTTTGGTTCCCCAGACTTTCGAAATAAATATTTACTTTTTATGGGAGGTGCTACGCCCTCTAATCTAACTTCGCCTATATTCAGCTAACTCCGCACAGTAATAAGAAATTAATTCGTAAAAAGTTTTAACACTTTAATAATTGTAATAATTCTCCAGATATTCAAAATTAAATATTTACTTTGTATAGGGTGTGCCATGCCCACTATTCCAATACCGAAAATTTTCAGCGAAACTATGCAAAATGATAAAAGAACAATTTATACAAAGTTTGAATAATCTTGGAATTATAGCTCACAAAATATTTAAAAATAACTATTTACTTTGTATGGGAGACGGCTCGCCACCTGTTCGGATACATCCCATTTTTGCATAAACTTCATGCAGTGATAAGAAACTGATTCGTATAAAATTTAAAGACCGTCACAATTATATTTCTGCAGATATTATAAAATAACTATTTACTTATAAAAAAACCTTCAAAATATTTCTTTCAAGCGACTTTAAATTATTAAAATCTTCTTCTTCATTGTTTTCTATAACAACTCTCACTTAAAACAGAGCGAAATCAATACTGATTAATTGTTTCTCCTATTTATTACCAACAACAACAAATTGGACAAACACGCATTGCTTTGTTTACTTTTTAGCTTAAGGTTCACATGTACACGTTTTTGCATATGGGTTAGTAACATCTTTAAACGCTTATAACTCGTAAAAATCTGAACCGATTTCAATAAAATATATATTCTGCACTTCTGTGAATAAATCCCTTTAAAATGGTATATTTCTTTCCCAAATTGAATGTATAATGTGAGCGTAAAAGGGGTCTAAAGAAATCGACTTGCCTATTAATATTATGACTAGCATAACCCGGTGCACTTCACTACCCCTACCCTAGTAAAAGTAAAAAAATATGAATCGAAATACGAAAATAACACTTCACTTGATATTCGAAAATAACTAACTAATTTTGTATTTAATTTAACCTTTTATGTAAATATCAAGCTTTACTTTAACTTACCTTTATAAGAGAGGGGTCATTCCTACTAAGCCGATCATAATTAGCTAAACTTCGAACAGGGAACAGGAATAAATTCGTTTTTAGCTAACCTCCGTAGAATGGTAATGCATTGATTGATACAGAGTTTAAATTCTTTTAGAATTATAGTTCTCCAGATATTCAAAATTAATTATTTACTTTGTGCCACAACCACTAATGAAATTCCGACCATTTTCAGCCAATCTGTGTAAATTGGTAAGAGAGCTATGCGGACAAAGTTTGAAGAACCTTGCAATTCTTACTTTGTATGGGAGGTGACTCACCTCCTTTTCCGACCCCTCCCATTTTGGTTGCCCAGATATTCGAAATCAGTATTTACTCTGTATGGGAGGTGCTATGCCCTTTAATCTAATTCCGTCTATATTCAGCTAAACTCCACACAGTAATTAATTCGCTAAAAGTTTAAAAACTTTTACAATTATAGTTCTACATATATTCCAAATTAATTATATACTTTGTATAGGGTGTGCCACGCCCACTATTCCAATCCCGAACAATTTCAGCGAAACTATGCAAAATTATAAAAGAGCCATTTAGACTAAGTTTGAAGAATCTTGCAATTATAGTTCACAAAATATTTATAAATAAATAAATATTTACTATGTATGGGAGGCGACTCACCATTTTTTCCGACCCGTCCCATTTTTTATTAAAGTTCATGCAGTGATAAGTAATTGATTCGTATGAAGTTTAAAAGCCGTCACAATTATATTTCTGCACATATTATAAAATAACTATTTACTTATGTACGATTTCATATTTAGCCCCATATGCATAAACAGTTTTTAAATTTGTCAATGGTTTATAAAACAAATTTTGAATGGAAATATTGTTTTATAAACCTTTGATAAATTTAAAAACTGTTTATGCATATAGTAACATCTTTAAACGCTTATAACTCCTAAAAAACTGAACCGATTACAATAAAATATATATTCTGCACTTCTGTGAATAAATCCCTTTAAAATGGTATATTTCTTTCCCAAATTGAATGTATAATGTGAGCGTAAAAGGGGTCTAAAGAAATCGACTTGCCTATTAATATTATGATATATATTCTTATATAAATGGTTTGTTTAACACTAAATAATAGAGGACCTTTGACTGACTTTACAATAATTTGACGATTAAATCAGTCAGTGCAAAGGATAATACGCGGCTGTTATTGCATACAATTTAATTAATATTATTTAAATATGAATATGTGAATAGGAAAAATTAGGTGTCGATGTTAACACCTAAAATAATGATTTAGAGCTCTTGTCCTGGTAATAGAGTAAAATAGCAATTAAGTGTCATAACATTTTATAAATAGTGAACGTACCTTTATAATTCGTTGTCCATCAATCCGTTAATTGCTTTTGTAATGCACTTTTTAGCTTCTTTCTTTTGATTTATTTATTTCAGAAATAGTAAAATGTCATAAAAAATGCAAAGCCGTTTTTCTCGAAACGATTTTTTTTTGGAATTATGACGTTGTTGCAGTAAATGAGATAGGTGGCATGACACAGTGTTCATTAACATAATGTCCATGGAAACTTAAATAACGCTGACAATTTCATTGAGTTTCGATAATAAATAAAGATTTTATTACATGTTCATTGAGTTTCTAAAACTAAAATTTGTATCAAAATTTTAAAAAACAGCAAAAATATACTATTTTTTGAATTTTTAAATTGAAAATCGGTTATTTTTGGATTCGTAATTGATATTGCTCTGAAATCTTTTGTATGTTGTTGGTAATTTAGTTGGCTAACTAACAAAAAAATTCGACCAAGTTAAATTTAAAAATTTCAATTTTGAAATGCCTATAACTAGGAAATTATAAGAGATAAATAGCGAACGCACATGGGAAACAAAAAAATGGCACGAGTTTAAAAATTGTACATGTCGAAGGTACCTTACTTTGAGCCCCCATAGCGCCGCCCTGGAGCATTTGTAGGGCCCATTTTATTAACATAAACTCGAATACTCCATGGCTACGCCCAGTTCAAATTTTATCTTGATCAGACAAGCCGTTTAGAAATGCCAGATTTATTTCCAAAAAATTTCGATTCTGCCCCACTGTGCACTGTGACATGCCACCATGTGATTACCGTTCGTTGGTAATTGCATCAGTTGAGAACGGCCGGACCGATTTAGAATTTTTTTTTAAAAATGTTGGTATAGTCCAACTTAGGTTTTTACGGAATGAAAAATTTATCACGCCCACTTTTTTCGATTTATCTAAAATCAGAAAACGGCTGCACCTATTTGGCCAATATGTTTTTAAATGAAAATTTTTATAAAAACTTAAAAAAATTTTCGGAAAATAAATTTTGTGCATACATTTTATGAATGACTAGGGTAGGTCATTGTACTTTAGTACAGTTTTTTCAAAATAACTCAAAATTTTGAGGGTGTTTCAAAATTCGAAAACGAGAACATTGTCATACAAAAAAATACAGGATGCAAACACATTTTTTATATAAGGGGATTCCCTAAACTTTAAAAATCGAATTAAAAGTATCTTTCTTTCAGTTGGCCAATAAGCGTTTAATCAAGAAAAGGAGCTCGATCTATGATCACTCATATTTCTGAACAAAAATCTATTTTGTATATAAAGACTCAAAATATCTAAATTCGTCAATAACTTGGCTTAAACGCAAGAAAAAGAGGCTCGATCTGTGATCACTCATATTTCTGACCAAAAATCGATCTGTGATTATTTTTAGTTTTTTGACAACCCAAACCTATGTATATGAATAAAATTTCTGTCGGGTCATCTAGTTTTAAAATAAAATTGAATTTATTTGCAAAACAAAAATATAATGTCATGAAATTTCAAGTTCATATACCTCATTTGGGTTTTGCTAGTTCAGATGCTTCCCTGATTTAATGGCCTCAAGTATATTTGGGATAAAACTTGATTTTTCCGAAGAACATGCAATTTTTCTCACGGTTATATCTCGGAAACCAATTGGTATTTTGTTTTGCTGTCAAACGGGGAAAATCCCGGGGTTTTCGGGATTTCTTAAAGCCCGAAGCCCGGGATTTTTTAATTTTAAATCCCGGGATTTTCGGGATTTTCCAAATCCCGTTTTTCATAAATAAATAGGGGTAATTGTCATTTTTGTGTGCCTTTTTTATGCATTTTGACATTCTACATGCCCGAATATCGCAAAGTTATGTTCAGGAAAGTTGTTTAGCTCAACTCCTGCTACAACATAGTTAATAAAGGAATGGTATATTTTTGGTTTTCCTAGAGTGGGGCTCTGGAAAATCAATTCTTCACATTTTTTTTGTAAGTTATCTAACAAAACTCAATTTAAATTCTCTTCAAACGAAATTGATTTTATCTCAGATGAGGAGCTCGAACAAAATGAAAATATTTCGATTGCTCAAATAACAATAACGAAACCAAGTTATAATTTAGATTTGCAACTTGCAAATGAAATAGATCATTTTATTTCTGAAGGAACAAAAGGAAAATACTTGCAGATTTATAAGTATTTGCAAACAGTTTTGCCAATATGAAAGATGTTTTTCGGCAGCAGCATATGTCGGAAACAAAATTCGTTCCAGAATGGCAGACGAAACCATAGATGCAATATTATGATTTTTAGTGTCTAATAAAAATTAATTGCTAAATAAAAAATTTACTTTCAATTGTAAAGACATAATTATGTACGTTTCTTTTTTATAATTTTCGGGATTTTAGATTTCCCCAAAATCCCGACACCCCGGGTCGGGATATCGGGATTCTTTACCAAATCCCGTTCCCCGGGATTTTCAAAAATCAGTCCCGATTAGCATCTCTACTACAGACTAGAGTAAAAAGTGTATAACAAACTAACCCCAAAAAAACTGCATCTAGTGCCACAAACTTGTTATAATTGTTCACTATATTTGGCCCATAGCTGCCAAATTCAATTCAGTAAAGTAATCTTCAGAAAAAAATATTCCTTTTAATATAATCCATAATTCTTCCCAACATTATAAAACTGTAAAACGCTTTTCCACACTAGAAGGAAAGTGTTATTATAAGACAATTATGAACGTTCAAGTCATTTTCTTAGGGGGACCCTGTATGGGGACTAGGAGCAAACGTTTACCGATTTTCAGTATACTTTCAGAGTACTTACAATTAATTTCTGTAATAATCAACAGATTTATGACTGCTCAAACAGTATTCCGGAAGGACATATTAGTGTGGGGGCTAGGATTCGGCACAGCCAAATATAACACTCTTATTTGTTTTTTAATTAAATCTAAATATGTATGTCTTGAACTGAAAGAGATAACCTATTTTTTGTAGTAATTTAAAATAGTACTTGACTGTTTATATTTTAAATTTGGGCTCATGCAGATCACAAATGGATTTTTGGAGATTTTTAAAAATAATGTGAAAGCCGGTGACCAACTTTGAGGGACCAACCACTGCCCTACATTCCGCCAACAAATCCGAAATCAACTTGAAAACACCTGATCTCCTTTAACCATTGTCCGATTGTAAAATATATTTTTTATACATATTTATTTCTTCATTTAAAAATAATACTAAAACAAAATTAAAAAGCATCATCAGTCATGAATAATTTCTTAAAAATTACATCCAAATTAGTGATGAGTAGGCACAGTGTAGGTGGTGTAAGCAGGAGTTTTAACAACTGCTGGAGCAGCATAGTGAGCAACGGGTGCTACGGTTTTAACAACAGCAGGGGAGGCATAGTGAGCTACAGGAGCTACATGGCTGACAACGGCTGGGGCAGAATAGTGAGCTACTGGAGCTATAGTTTTAACAACAGCAGCAGGAGCAGCATAATGAGCCACTGGAGCAACGGTCTTTACAAGAGGTTCACGGTGTACAACAGCATTGAAACCGTTGTGATCATCAGCTGTGTATTGGACGGTACGCTTGAAGCCATCAGCATCGATTAAAGAGTATTCACCGCGAACAACATCACCATCACGTTCTTCTACTTGGCTCTTAGAGTCGCCAGAAACAGCATCTTGAACATTATAACCGTATTTGTATTGGGGATGAGGATCGAATTCATCATCAGCTTTGGCCAAAACAGGAGTAACAGTCTTGACTACAGCAGTTGGAGCTGCATGATAAACATGAGCAGCTGGAGCGGAATGGTAGACATGGGCAGCTGGGAGAAGACCAGCATTGGCCACGGCTAATAAAGCAAAAACAGCAACAAACTGTAACAAAAAAATTAGATTTCAATTAGGTTTAAACTCCTATTTAATAGTAATTAAGTGTATCTTACTTTGAAAGCCATTTTAATGAAGTTTAATGAATGAAGTGACTGATCACAAAGTACTTAAAACAAATACTCAAGCGTGTCTTGCTTGTATGAATTGAAAGCAAAGTTTGATAATTTTTCTGCAAACGTCTGTTGCTTTTATTTCATCAAGTTTTCTCGGGTCAAACGGAGGTCTTGTCGCAGTGAGCGAGATACATATACATCTGCAATAAAAACCGCTACAGTTGTTGGTATAGCTACGCTCAATATTAAAGAGCAACTTGGTTTGTTGATAAAATGCTTTTTTCTTTGATAACGTTTTATTTTTTTTTTTTGTTTAATTGTGCATTAAATGTACGTATTTGACATTGATGATTTATTTAGCTTTTAATCTTTATTAAATAATTTATATCTTGTTTTTGTTAAACATTTTTGAGTGGATGATTTAAACAGAATAATTATTGTAATATTTGTAAAAATATATCATCCTAGTCAATCATTCGTTCTGTTAACAAGAATAACTTAAATAATTTCACTTATTTTGTAAACATATTTATCAATAGGAAAAAACACAAATACATATGTACATTAGAGTGTCCCTTAGAATCAAATTGTTTGATATGTTAAAAGACAAAATTGGTTAAAAAATGTTAAAGTTATTAAAAATTCCCCAGGCCATTAACGTGTCTCAGGGAATTAGAACATAAAATTAAGGAACATAGTTTTTCTCGAAAATCTCAAAATTTAATCGCAGGTACGGAAAAACTATATGAGGTATTTTCATACTTTTTTCTTATTTTTGATCCTTATTATGTTATCAATAAATCCCCATGTGACGATCAAAAAATTCTGAAATTTTTTTAACAAAATTTTTAAAAATTTGAAATTGGAGTTTTGAAACTGCCGTTAAAAAAATATTTTTTTTGGTTGTACCTGCGAATAGGTTAACTGTATGTTTCTTGGTCCATTATTATTGGTCCATTCATGTTTCTTGGTCCATTATTATAGAAAATTCAAAAAGTAGCAAAAAGCAGTAACTTGTGGATTTCCTCTCACTTGGGTCCATATAAGCTTTAATTCATTTTTCTAGGTTCATTGATGAAGAAATTACAAAAAGTACCATTCGAATAAAGAAAAAGTACCATAAAGTCTGTCCCTAGAATTCTTACTCACTTAGGACCATATATGCTTAATATCATGTTTCTAGGTCCATTCAAAAAAGTACCATTAGAATAAAGAAAAAGTACCATAAAGCTCTAACTTGCTTTCTCACTCAGAACCATATATGCTTAAATTCATGTTCCTACGTCCATTATTATAGATAATTCAAAAAGTACCATTCAAATAAAAAAAGTACCAAAAAGCCTCTTCCTAAAATTATGCTTGATTTCATGTTTTTAAGTCCATTGTTATAGAAAATTCAAAAAAGTACCATTAGAACAAAGAAAAAGTACCATGAAATATCCGCTTGAGTTTTCACTCACTTAGGACCATATACGCTTAATTTCATACCATCAGAATAGAAAAAAGTTCCAAAAAGCAGTACCATAAAGTCACCGCCTTCAATTCACTTATGACCATATATGCTTAATTTCATATTTCTAGGTCCATTATTATAGATAATTCAAAAAGTAGCATTTGATGAACAAAAAAGTACCTATAGTTGATTCCTCACATTTTTGTACCTAAATATTATCCCCTATTCATCACTCTAACTTCACTCACATACATATCAGCTAACTTTCCCTGTTCCCTGTTCGAAGTTTAGCTAAGCATGATCGGCTTATTTTTCGCTCATAGGATTACCTGATATTATTTTTAGAATAAGCTGACTTTTGATACGAATCTGGACAGACAGCCCTGCTGGAAAAGAAAATACAGATTATCTTCAATCAATACTAATTGACACTTAAATGAAAATATTATCCAGCTACTTTTTTACAGTTTTAGAAAATTTATATTCTGACCGATCTATAAACTATTAACGTTATTCGCCAGTTAAATAAGGAGTTTTCTACAGAATGTAAATAAAATCTAGATTTTTGACCTTTGGGCGTCAATGTCCTCAAAATCTAGTTATTTTTCTAATAAAATACTGGCAGAATTTAAAGTAAAATATTTAGTTAATATAGTTGCGGAATAATAGAATACCCTTGTTATATTGACACCTAAACAAAACTTTTCTTATTATACAATCAATTTATAACAATATACCTAAGTATGTACATTTTTCTGCAGAACCTATATGACAATTACACTAAATGACGCAAAAAGGCTCAGTTCGATTTCGAGAAAAAAAGACAGACACACAAACAGTGGTCAACAACAATGGAAATAAAACAAAATAAAAACAATTGTTTAAACAGTTAAATAAGTCTTAAAACCAGTTCAGTAGCTCACGTTTAAATCTCTTTTTGTTGCTTTTTTATTTCTTTGGTTAATATCACACTTTAAAGATTTTGATTTGAATTAAATTTCAAAACAGAAGGGAAATAAAAAAACTGTAACTATAAAAACTACGACAAAATCAATTTCAGACAACAAACATAATTTGCTCTTTAAGCAAGTAACATACGAATAACGTAACTTAATTCACTTAACGGTCACTTTTATAACTAATCAAAATGGCATTCAAGGTACGAATACTTTACTTACAGCACCACTAAAGCTTACATGTAGATATAACAATTGTTATATGTACATGCAACTATGTAACTCTATTTATATTATCACACTTTTCATTTTACATTTGTTTATTATTATTTTAGTTTGTCGCTGTTTTTGCTTTGCTCGCTGTCGCCAATGCCGGCTTCCTTCCAGCTGCTCAAGTCTACCATGCTGGCCCTGCTGCTGTCGTCAAGACTGTTGCTCCAGTAGCCCACTATGCTGCTCAACCTGTTTTGGCTAAAGCCGACAACGAATACGATCCCCATCCTCAATACAAATATGGATACAATGTACAAGACAACATTTCTGGTGACTCCAAGAGCCAAGTTGAAGAACGTGATGGTGATGTTGTCCGTGGTGAATACTCTTTGATTGATGCTGATGGCTACAGACGTACCGTTCAATATACTGCCGATCCCATCAATGGCTTCAACGCTGTTGTGAACCGTGAACCCCTTGTCAAAGCTGTAGTTGCCCCCACTATTGTGAAAACTGTTGCTCCAGTTGCCCATTATGCTGCTGCTCCCGTTGCCCATTACGCTGCTGCTCCCGTTGCCCATTACGCCGCTGCCCCAGCAGTAGTCAAGACTGTTGCCCCCGTAGCTCACTATGCTGCTCCATCTTACACCACCTACTCTGCGCCAGCCCACTACGTTGCCCATCATTAAATGCCATTATTGATAACTCATACCGTGACTGATCATTAACTAGATAGATATGATTGTTTTTTAATTTATAGTTAAATAAATTTATTAAAATTATTTGAAAAAAATCTGTATTTTTTGTAAAGCTCAATAACTACAATCAGTGACAGGAATCACACTTTTGGATAATGGCTATCCAATTCCAAAGATAAGAGAATTATGGGCAACAATTTTATATATGCAAATTTTCTATTTCTATAAAATGTTCCACAGTAGAATTTCCAATTAAATTAAAGAATTTAAAAACCGCAGTGTCGGTTGTGCAAAATTGCACATTACATATGGACGATGCACAGTGGTATGAGAAAAAAAAGAGGGAAATAAATCTGTAACGTCTAAACCCTTTGACCGCATGGGCCCACCAGGGGTGCGGTCAGGGTTCCCCAAAGTAGGACACTTCGAGTATGTTCAATTTTTAAAACGATCCTATTTCTTCGGCTGTGTTCCGATTTCAAAACCATTACATATATAGAATCTCCTTGTCGAGCACTACAAAATACCTCCTCGTAGCTATCAATTATCTCTTATAACTTAGGAGATACTATTCGCATTTGAAAATTAAATTTTCAACATTTTTACCCACCCTACTCCAGTTTTTTGATAACAGCTGCTCCAAATATTTTCCGATTTTCTCCATTTTTATTTTATTGTACTAAAAACTAATGTATATTGCAAACCAAAAAAAATCGTGACTGACTCCAAAGTCATATGCATTTGAATTTAAAAATGTTAAAAAGGGCGATTTTCGCTAGTTTTTGGGAAAAAAGTACTTTTTTTCTTTTTAAGTTATCTAAAAAATTTCTAGGAAGATGTATTAGGAATTTACACTTTTCGAAAAGCTAACTTACACTAAATATTTTAAATGAAAATAAATTTCAAAATTGTTGATACCGACGGGACGAGGTTCATCCAAATAACGCCTAATTTTTATGTAAAATTCTCAAATCGGATACTCGATATCAAAATATAGTAACCCTTTTTAGATGGCCAAATATGTTCTTAATTATTTTGTAAGGGTTCCGATAACCCCGGCACTGCACTGTAGTTCCAAATCATAATCTAGGTGGACAAAATTATTTGGCGCCCTTTTTATATAGAATTGGTATCTCCGATTCCAAAAAAAATGTTTAAAAGATCAATATAAACTTTTTTTCAAGTTACAGTATACATATAAAAATCATTAATAAAAAATTAAAAAAAATACGTTTTCATGTGTTTCTGAATTTATTTACTACATTTCAAGTTACAGTAGAGTCTAGATATATAAAAATCAATAATAAATAAAGAAATATTTCTAAAAATTCCATTCCGTAAAAATTAAAAAAAAAAATCATTTCGGCGGGTGCTGGCGGCTACAATTTTTTACAAAGACATTCCCCAGAAGTTTCTTTAAATGATGTATATAGTCATTAATCTTCTTAGAGAAAAAAATCAGTATATTAAGTTGAAAGGACTATAACAGGAAAATGGAGACGAAAATATAGGATATACACTTAATAAAAGCCTATATCAATGTTTATTTATGTTTTGAAGTATGAATTTCTATATGGTAAAACAATTGACATATATCTAATTTAGTAAAGCAGTAAAATATTAAAAAAAATTAACGAAAATATGATTCAAAATTTGTTGAACTTCTGGCGCTTCTGTCGAGAAAACGAAATGTCCAATTGAAAAACCCATTTGTAGTGGAGAAGAGCAGATTGTTAGCTTCCGAAAAAACTTAGTTTTTCCAAATTCTGAAGATACCGATTTTCATAATTTTGTCCACCTAGATTTTGAATTGGAACCACAGTGCCCTGGTATGGATATTATAGCCAAAAAATTAAAAAATCCCATGTTTGGGATTTTTCAACACTTTTTGGGAATTGCGGGATTCTCGCAAACACAACGGGAAAATGTGTTCCAAAAACTGATTTTTTTTTAGAAAAGTGACTACTATGATTGTCATGGAAGCTAAATACTCAACATAGGGTAAAAAAAGGCTACGGTGGCCTATTATACCTGTCGTAAGATGTTTGGTAGAAAATGGGAAAAAGGTATCATCTTCAGACATTTTCTTACAAAGGCTGAGTATAGATGGCGTAATTTAGACATATATAAGGTAGCCAAGTTGATGTGGCCATCTTTTAACGAAAAACGTACTCTGCAACTTATAACCCGGAATAGAAGGGATATATAAAGGTTGCTGGCAGTATTAACGGGACACTGGGCGTTAGGCAAGCACGCAAATCGCCTGGGACTCCCTTTTAACGACCATTGTCGTAGTTGTAAGGATAGGGAAAAAGAGGAAACGATTTTCCACCTTCTCTGCGAATACCCAGCCCTGAGCGTCAAGAGACATAAATTCATGGGCAACTATACATTGACCAACCTTGGTGAGGTATCCGAGTCTAAACTCAATGACCTACTGAGATATCTCACAGCTACATGTTGGGTCTAGCTAGCACATTTTAGTTACATTGCGATGTAAACGACATTACATCTGACGAGTGGTGTAGTCTCATCAAAACGGGGTCCCTTCGACTCTACTAGCGGGTGCTATGTCCGCTTTATAGGGACGCGATTACTGTTAGCAAGTTATTTTTATTTTATTTAGAATTTTATTGCCAATATAGCTGATATTTAAAAATTAATAAATAAACCTGATCTACTCAAGGCCTATTTATATTTAAAATTTCAGCTCATACGGATCATAAATTTTGGCGATTTTTTAAAAAAAAATTGAGACCAGAGGTGACCATATATGTGTGGTTACGCACTGGACCTTTTTAGCGATAGGAAGCTGAACATACGTAAATCAACTCGAAAAAACCAGTTGAATAGACCTATTTATAACAAGTTTTCTTCCGATATACCCCACTGTCCCGCATTTCAACAGAATTATCAAGGTTTTTGGGACCAGCACTAGCTCAGATATCTTAATTATACAAAAAAAATAAATTTGTTAATGTGGTTTTATCATTGTTAACAAGATTGTTCGACTGACAGCTATTTTTTTTTTTGACCATTCAATTTAAATACAAATTAATTTTGAGTAATTTCACTTTGAATGGAATTTTTCACAACTTCTGACGGAAAAGGAGATAATTTTCAATAATCTGGATAATTTGTAACGAGCATCACGTAACGTGAGTGACAAAATGTTCTCGGCTTTTTATGAAAACGGCAAATGTTTGTTCATGCAAATAAGTTATATTAGAATTCTCTTTCATTCATCTTTCTTTTAGGAATAAAATTTTGTGTGCTTTATTATGCAGAATTCGCTAAAATTACGAAAAACACTTCAACTTTTTTTTTGGCAAAATTTTTTATTTTGGCCAAACATTTGTTTTTTCTCATCCATGTAACTATTGTTCTTAGCAAAATGTGTCGCAAATAGTTTAGATAGCTATTTCATCACTCTTTCGAAAAAAAAAGATTAATATTTTTTACCGAAATCAAAAACTTTTTCGACTTTTTTTAAAAAAAAAAGAGCGCAGATATTTTCCCAGAAGACCTATTTGGTCGCTTAGTGGGATGCGAGTTCGATATCTATCAAAATAAATGTTTTGTAACTCAAAACAAGCTATTTTTGACTTTTTTTGCAAAATCAAAAACTTTGTTGAAATTTTTTTCAAAATGGGCCCTTTTTTCCTCAAAAGAAAGCTTTAGGTCTTTTCCTTGAAGACGTTTTTAGTCGCTTAGTGGGATGCGAGTGGGATATCTATCAAAATATTCTTGGCTTTTTATGAAAACGGCAAATGTTTGTTCATGCAAATAAGTTATATTAGAATTCTCTTTCTTCATCAATCTTATACCTAGATTTTATGTGCTAAAGCAAAATTCGCTAAAATTATGAAAAACACTTCAACTTTCAAACAATTCAAATTCTCCTCGGAATTGCACTTATATACTCATAAAAGTGTTAGTTATGGAAAAATTATTATAAAATTTAGCACAGGAATAATGCTGAAAAATTTAGTGAAAATCGGACCACATTTGGTCCTAGTCCCTACTAAAGTCCCTCTTAGAAATTCACCTTAATGTTCACAATTAACTTTAAAACTTTAGTATGGTGCTTTATAAAAATCTTAATCATTTTCCAAATGTTATTATGATCGGTACATAATTGCCCATATGACCCATATAAGGCCCCTTAAGAAATTGGACATGAACGAGTTATTGAACCTAGCCCCACATAAGGATTCCTTAAGAAAACGTGTATTTTTAGCAAAAATTTAAAACGGTGAAATATTAAACAAATCGCCAAAAATAATTGCGCAAACTTTCTTCTTGTTCTTGAATATAGCGATTTAAAATTTTATTGTGGTATATACAATATTTTATTAAAAACTAGTTTCACCTTTTACTTTTTTGAAAATGCAAATATGATGCAGAATTTTTTTGTCTATCGAGCTGCATAATTATTTTTTTTTATATTTCTTAAAATTATTTTTTGGCTTTTTGTCAAGGTTTTCTGGTTAAATGCTCCTTTAGTGTTGTTCGTTGTTGTCGTTGTTCTTTAACTGAGAACTGATTTACGACTTTACTTTATACATAGCAGAATATATCGACCTGTTCCGTTAAGCAAACACTACGGTTTAGTCGGCAAACCCAGAATTAAAGTAAACAACTTCCTTGACAATTTAACTTAATATCTCATATTTTGTTTATTTAGCTAAATTTATTTAAAAAGTATTTCTGCTACACTAAAAATGAGTTAAATATTTCTATTATTTTAAAATTGTTGGTATTATCACTCGAACTGCACAGTTAAAAAATATTTCCTAAACTGAAAATGTGAAGCACGTTTTAATTCTATACCATAATTTGCATTATAAAATCGCTTGGTTGAAAATATTAAAAACTTTTATTGAATTTGGTTAAACAAATTATGTAAAAACAAAAAAACCAAAAACTGAAAGAAACAAAAATTAACAGTACGAGTATTATTAGCAAACAAACCTAAAGAACACAGTTATGACGAAATGAAGTGAAATATCAAAGTTGGTATTAGTTGTTGGGGTGCATGTGCAGAATATTAATTTTGAATTTTTATCGAAAAAGCAAAACATGACCAAAAGTGAATTTCAATGAAGACGACTCAATGACAAATTATCAACTATAAATTGTGGCCCATTAGCAGAGGGAAGACATTCAGTGTTTTGTGCACCACGTGTAAAGAACAATTTAAGTGTTTAAACTTAAACAAAAAATCAATTTAAATAAAAAACAATGGCCTGCAAGGTGGGTTAAAAGAAACAATTAAATAAAAAATACAAGAAAAATAAAAAAATCATTTGAACTTAAAAAAAAACAAATGCAAACAAACCACTCAAATGGAGCAAAAAGGACTATAGAAATGATATTTATTTAAAAAAGTTAAATTAAAGAAAAATGTGACAAAATTTAAATGAAATTTAATCAAAATTAAAATAAATCAAATATAAATACCTATGTAAACTAATAAAATTATATTATTTATTGTGTTTCTTTGTGTAGTTTGTGATTGCCCTCGCTTTATTCGCTGTCGCCAATGCCGCTGTTGTAGTACCAGCTGGTCCCGTTTTGGCCAAGACCGTCGAACTTGAAGAATACGATGCTCATCCTCAATACCAATACGGTTACAATGTACAAGACAACCTCTCTGGTGACTCCAAGGGTCATGTGGAGGAACGCGATGGCGATGTTGTTCGCGGTGAATACACCTTGATCGATGCTGATGGCCTTAAACGTACTGTCACCTACACTGCCGATCCCATCAACGGTTTCAACGCTGTTGTCCGCCGTGAACCCGTCGTAGTCGCTGCTCCCATTGTTAAAGCCGCCCCCGTCGTTGCTGCTCCCGCCCCAATCGTAAGAGCCGCTCCATATGTCGCTGCTCCCGTTGTCAGAACTGCTCCCTTCGTTGCCGCTGCTCCTGCGTACACCGTCAGACACTTTTAAATCGGGCATTTGTTAATTTTGTAGACCTCTTTGTTGACTAGTTTTTGTTTTAAACATAATAAATGTGATAAAAAATTGAATCATAATTTTGAAATTGTTTCTTTTTTACATAATGGTCAATCGTAAAATGCAAACCTTAAAAGCGGAAATATCGTATCCAACAATTTATTCGATTTTCGTTTTTAAATGCAGATTAATAATTTAGGTTATGTTTTTAGAAAACACGTACAAACACTTTTATTTATTATCAGAAATGGATTTTAAATTACTGCCCATTAGATTGATTGTAAACTTAATAATCTGTTAATATGGTGAAAAGATTTCTAACTCATCCTGCCTTAGAAAATGTTGGGTCTCCGACATATCTATTTGTATATACATTAGGGTGGCCCTTAATAAACGAAAGTTGGATTTTGGCCATTCTCATCCCCCAGTTTGGTGAACATTAGTAAAAAAATCATCCTGAAAAAATTTTAGGTAAATCGGTTGGGGTTAAGACGTGCCGCAAGCCCTCTGAAGTTTTGAGATGCATTTACAAGGGGAACAAATTCATTTTTTTCAGTTTTTGTAAAAATTTTGCCATTAAAAAATTACTTTTGTAATTCAATTTAAAAGAATCGAAATGTGTACGTAATTGTCGTTCTAATGAGACATAAAAAACAGAAATCGGTTAAAAAATTTTAAAGTTATTAAAAATTCGCCAGGCCATTAACGTGTCTCAGGCCACTAGAACAAGAAATGTTGGAACAAAATTAACATATTTTGAGAAATATTAAAATAAAAGCTCATTTTTACTTAAAATATGTCCATATTTACTTGTATATGAGTTTTTGTCTTCGTAGGATACCGTTAACCTATTCTTAGGTATGAACAAAAAAAATTAATTTTTTTAACGGCAGTTTCAAAACTCCATTTTCAAATTTTTAAAAATTTTGTTAAACAAATTTCAGAATTTTTTGATCATCTCATTGGGATTTATTAAGAGTATAATAGGGAATTAAATCGTGAAAAAAATATGAAAATATCTCTTATAGTTTTTCCGTACCTGCGATTTAAATTTTGAAATTTTCGAGAAAAACCAATTATTTGGCAATTTTTAGGCCAATGAGCTCTATTTTCTTACTCTTATGAATTTTAAGCAAAACTTAATTAGAATATTATAGTCCAGATAATTCTAAATATACTCTGAAACTTTTACTAAAATCAAAAAACGTTAACCCTTAAATCGTGAAGGTCAAAGGTCAAATTTTTCAATATTTGGAATTTCTCTTGGAAAGATTTTGAAATGTTCGAAATGTTGTATATTTTTGGGCCGATTTTAATGAAATTTAACAAAAATATAACACAAAGCCTAGTATTTACAAAAGCAGCAGAAAAATTAAAATTAACCCTATATAGCACTTGGTGTTAAAATGACCCCAAACTTCTAAAACCATAAAAAATTATGATTTTAAAAGTTTGGTGTCATTTTAACCCCAAGTGCCATTAAGCGTTAATTTCCATTCTTGTGCTGTTATTATAAACCCTAGAGTTTATGTTATATTTTTGTTAAATTTCATCAAAATCGGCCCAAAAATATACAACATTTCGATCATTTCGAAATCTTTCCAAGAGAAATTCCAAATATTGAAAAATTTTACCTTTGACCTTCACGATTTAAGGGTTAACGTCTTCCGATTTTAGTAGAAGTTTCAGAGTATATTTTGAATTATCTGGACTATAATATTCTGAATAGGTTTTACTTAAAATTCATAAGAGTAAGGAAATAGAGCTCATTGGCCTAAAAATTGCCAAATAATTGGTTTTTCTCGAAAATTTCAAAATTTAAATCGCAGGTACGGAAAAACTATAAGAGATATTTTCATAATTTTTTCACATTTTTATTCCCTATTATACTCTTAATAAATCCCAATGAGATGATCAAAAAATTCTGAAATTTGTTTAACAAAATTTTTAAAAATTTGAAAATGGAGTTTTGAAACTGCCGTTAAAAAAATTAAATTTTTTTGTTCATACCTAAGAATAGGTTAACGGTATCCTACGAAGACAAAAACTCATATACAAGTAAATATGGACATATTTTAAGTAAAAATGAGCTTTTATTTTAATATTTCTCAAAATATGTTAATTTTGTTCCTACATTTCATGTTCTAGTGGCCTGAGACACGTTAATGGCCTGGCGAATTTTTAATAACTTTAACATTTTTTGACCGATTTCTGTTTTTTATGTCTCATTAGAACGACAATTACGTACACATTTCGATTCTTTTAAATTAAATTACAAAAGTAATTTTTTATTGGCAAAATTTTTACAAAAACTGAAAAAAATGCATTTTTTCCCCTTGTAAATGCATCTCAAAACTTCAGAGGGCTTGCGGCACGTCTTAACCCCAACCGATTTACCTAAAATTTTTTCAGGATGATTTTTTTGCTAATGTTCACCAAACTGGAGGGTGAGAATGGCCAAAATCCAACTTTCGTTTATTAAGGGCCACCCTAATATACATACATCGGGAACTGGTGAATAAAATAGTGGAATATTAAAGGATCTCAAATGTTTACATCTTCCGAAGCAATGGGTATAACCTCTTAAGATCCGAATATTTGAAGTTAATTAGGTTCAATAGCCATACAATTTTAGAAAATTACCTCTTCAAAAGTTCACTTAAGTAATTAATCAATTTAAAAAATTACCAATAGTTTAAATATAACTGAATATTTACAATTCAAAACGTCTTCAAGAAAAGTGTTCAAAAAAATTCTAAAATCTGGAGGATAAATTTAGTTTGTATTGCCCGCCTCGTGGTACTATGCGAAACATTTGGTTATAGCCCTAGTGCAAAGATTATTTACACCCACGGTCTGAACAGGATAATACTTGAAATCGATCAGATGCATCTTTATGTCAAAGTACTTAATATTAAATGATTCTGACACTTATCTTTCCTATGCAAATTTCACATAAAGAACACGAAAACTGTGGAGGTTGATACAATTATTCCTCCAAGAGATAACTGGGAACCCTTGAATCATAATACCTATGATTTTAATAATATATGGTCGCAACATTCCCCCATGAAATAACTGGGAGTCCTTGAATCATAATAATGAACCTATCTAAGTATTTACCGATCCACAGCGGGTCAGAATCAAAATTTTTGGAAATAAATCTGGCAAGCCTATTAAAATTTTGATACAAATTTTAGTTTTGGGAATTCAATAAATAAGTAATAAAATCTTTATTTATTAAGCAAACTCAATAAAATTTTCAATGCTTTTTAAATTTGTGATTCTAAATAACAGAGTGTTAAAAAACTTGTCAAAAGGTCAAAGGGAATCCAGTAATTCCAAAAAATTGGAGCAAAAATTCCATTTTTTTACAATTTTGTCCAGATTTTCTTCTGGGCTGGGAACATACTTTGGGGATAAATAGGGAACACATCAAAGTTTCTAAAGCTGCTTTCCGTTTTTATCCCAGCTTTGGGATTTGAGAACATGTGGCCCAGGGCGTAGGGGCGACATATTCGAAAAAATATATCAGAAAAATATAAAATTGTTATATGTTCTTAAAGAAAGTGAAAATCTACTATTTTTTGAGTATTTAAATTGAAAATCGTTTATTTATGGATCCATAATCGACATTACTCTGAAATCTTTTGTATGTTACTCTTTATTTAGTTTTCTAACTAACAAAGAAATTATGTATTTTTAAAAATGCCTATAACTTGGAAATTATAGGAGATATGTAAATAGCATACACAAGTATATTTCAAAAACTAGCCGAGTAAAAAAAAATAAAAGTTCGCATAAAACACTTAAAAAAGGAGTTTTAAATAGCCGTCTTAAAAAAAAAACTCGAAAACTGAGGACTTTTATATTTTCCGTCAGAAAAAAACTCATTTGAGGACTTTAATTTTTTTCGTCATAAAATAAAAGTCATTTGAGGAGTTTTATTTTTCCCGTCAAAAAATAAAACTCTTTTCGTTTATTTTCTGTTTTTTTGAGTATCTTTCTTTATTGAGTATGAATAATGTAGTAATTTAATTAAGAGAAAGAAAAACAACAACAATTTCATAATAGGAATCAAACAATAACAAATTAAAATCCCACTTGATATTATTTTAATGAAAAATTATTCAATTGCAATGCAAGGGGCTTTACAAATTGTAATGATCTGACCAGCGGCAAGCTTTAGGTGTTAATTTACATAAAATGAGTATTATTTTCTGACAGAAAAAATAAAACTCTTCAAATAACTTTTATTTTATGACGGATAAACTAAAAGACCTCAAATGAGTTTTTTTTTATGGCGGTTATTTTAAACTCATTTTTTAAGAGCTTCATACGAACTTTTATTTTTACGTTGAAAAGTAACTGTTTTAGATGGATTTTTATTTTTAACCCTTAAAATCATGCATTTACTTTTATTTTTCTATAAATTATCAAATATTTAGTTGATTTTTATTTATTATATTGAGTTTAGCTTTAGTTTGATTTAGAATTTCTTTAGCTGAAACTTTTCGTACTCCATTTGATTTTTCTAAATTAGAATCTGAATTAGTATCAAGGCTATATTCGTCTAAAATTAATTGGAACTGGAATGTATAACTGTTATAAGATAACTTTTTTGATATCACTTATAACCGTTACGGTCCCCCATGAAATAACTCTGAGTCCTTGAATCATAATAATAAAACTACCGATCATTCATTGAAATAAAATAGCACGGGAAGAGGAGTTTGCTGTGAGAAGTATTCTAAACATATTCATTGAAAATTACATAAAGGCAATTTCTCAACTAACAAAACGTATCAAAACTAGATCACAATCTAATGAAACTGCGGATGGAGCGAATGTTAATACAAACTTCAGTCGTGTGGATATATTTAACTACACATTTGTGGAAAATCATCCAAAGCGATGCAGGACATTTTCACCTTAATTGATTTTTTAATCCACAAAATGGGCGCATTTGTAGTTAAGAGAACATGCATCCACAACGTATCACTATTTGTTACGGATTATCCCGTCGAAAATAAACAAGTGTAATACAACTAATATTTAATTTAATATTAGCGAATAACATTCTTCTACATTCAAGAGCAAAATAACAATCCAAAATATAAAAAATTGCATTCATGAAATTGCATACTACGGATTAATGTCATGATCGTAAATGATTGTAAAAATAATTAATTTTAAACCTACGCAGCATGTAAACGTTTCTCCAGCATAAGAGAAATAATGGACACGAATAATTAAGACACGAAACTAAATACTTAATGCTGATTTAGCGCAAATTTGCCAAAACTATCAAAAGCTTTATTTACATTTAAATTTACAGTTGTACATTTGGCAAATGACATTAATCTGTTACCAGAAAACAAGTTGCACAGTTTCGAATTGTGTTTTGATTTTAATTCATTATTCAATAATGGCCAAATTGTGCTCATAAATGAGAAACAATTAACTGACTTAAATAAATATGTACTATGTAGATAAATATAAAGCAATAAATAAATATGAAAGTGACAAAAACAAAAAAAAAATCTTGCAAGTACATATTTGAAAGTGAAGTTGAATTTCGAATATAATTGTTGTTGCAATATACATATCTACACTCCTTTGTATGAAATATGATAGATCTGGCACATAATTCATAAATTGTGATAATTTGGTATAAATATCAATTCAAATTTTAATATTAATCATAAAAATTCAAATCATAAAACATTTCATAACAACTACTCCTACAAAACAAATTTTAAAATGGCATTCAAGGTAAAGAAAACAATAAAAAATCATACAAGGACTATAAATCTATAATTTTTATTTAAACAGTTTGTTGCTCTCCTTGCTTTCATCGCTGTGGCCAGTGCTGGTGTTGTTCCTGTAGCTCAAGTTTATCATCCTGCTGCTGCACCCACCACTGTGATCAAATCTTTTGCACCTGTAGCTTATGCTCATCCCCAACCCGTTTTGGCCAAACATCATGATGATCAATACGATCCTCATCCCCAATACAAATTCGCCTACGAAGTTAACGATGAACATACTGGTGATAATCACAGCCACCAAGAAGAACGTGATGGTGATATTGTACATGGTGAATACTCCTTAATTGATGCTGATGGTTTCAGACGTGTAGTCCAATATACGGTTGATCCTCACAGTGGTTTTAATGCCGTCGGTAATCGTATTCCTTTGGATCAACACGTTAAGACTGTTGTAAAACAGGTAGCCGCTCCTGTTCATTATGTTGCACCTGCTCCAGCCACCACTTTTGTCAAACAATATCCAGTTCCAATAGCTTATCATCAACATCATTAAATGTCATTTAATTAAGGATTGCTGTTGTCATTTCTTTTATTTAGTTTTAAGAATAAATTGTTGCATATTTGAAAAAAATATCTTGTTATTTCATTTGTTGATTTATTTTTTGTAGATATAAAAAACATATATAAATTTTAAACTTAGGACAAAATAGAAAAGTTATTTAAAGAAATTTACCAATGAATTAGGTCGGTCTTGTATTGTTTATTATTTCTTCCGCCATAACTAAGATAATGCCTATATAATATAATACTGGGAAGCACTTAGGATCAGAGTATTTCACTTCCTTGTGGAGTTCTCTAGTACTTCAGACCAATTTGATAGATTCTGTTAGTGACACATCTTTGTGAAAGTCCAGATCATAAAAACTAAGTCATATTTGTCAATATTTCTCATTTCTCGAATGATTCACAGAAAATCAATTCAAATTAAAGAATCACTATTAAATTGATTGAAATAGCGGAAACCCAGCGTGTGCTACCACGCTAAAAAAAATTTATTAATAGAGGGGTTTTATAATAAACATTTTTATACCATATTAATGTATAAAAAGAGGGATCAATTTAACCCCTTAAACATTCGAATTTCTAAAAAGTGACAAAATTTATTCGAATTTTTTTTTTTAGTTGGACTACAATTCTATTTGAATAAAATTTTTTTGGATATGGGGTACAAAAAAGTACTAAAACTTGGGATTTGGATTGGGATTCCCTTAAAAGTACAAAAATCAAAAAGTACCACAAACTAGTTTGGAGCTAATCGGTTGAATGGTTTCAGAGTCTATAACGGACATAGGTAGAAACATTTTTTGTGTTTTATATATGGGGCATTTCAAGTCAAGTGAACCAACTTTTGAAATCGATGTCTTCCGATCGTGATGAAATTTGCACCAAGGTTAGTTCTATTGGATATTAATTCAGACACAACAAGATCGGTAGAGAACTTTCTGAGTTAGAAAAAAAGTCAAAAATTGTACGTATTGAGTTACAGAATATTTATTTTAATAGATATCCCACTCGCATTCCAATAAGCGACCAAAAGGGTCTTCAAGGAAAATATCTAAGCTTTTGTTTGAGCTAAAAAAAATTAAAAAAAAGTCAACAGTTTTTGATTTTGCAAAAAAAGTCAAAATTTTATGTTTTGATTTACAAAACATTTATTTTGATAGATACCGAACTCGCATCCCACTAAGTGATGGTCTTCAAGGAAAATATCTGAGCTTTATTTTAAGAAAAATATATAAAATTTTTTTTTTAAATATTTTTTTGGAATGATTGAAGAAAGAGCTAAACTATTTGGGACACATTTTGTTAAGAACAATAGGTAATAAGTTATATGGATAAGAAAAACACCTGCTTGGTCAAAATGTCAAATTTTTACCCCCTCTAACTCAGACAGTTCTCGACCAATCTTGTTGAAAAATTCTGTCGATTTCAAAACTTGGTTCACTTGACATGAAAAGCCCCATATATAGAACACAAAAAATGTTTCTACCTATGTCCGTTATAAACTCTGAAACCATTCAACCGATTAGCTCCAAACTAGTTTCATTGGAAAGGAAATTTTCTGAAGATGATTTTAGACACCTAAAATTCTAAACTATTTGGGACACATTTTGTTAAGAACAATAGGTAATAAGTTATATGGATAAGAAAAAACACCTGCTTAATCAAAATGTCAAATTTTTACCCCCTCTAACTCAGACAGTTCTCGACCAATCTTGTTGAAAAATTCTGTCGATTTCAAAACTTGGTTCACTTGACATGAAAAGCCCCATATATAGATTTTATTAGCAATAAATTCGGTTATCACAACCAAAACAATTTGTTCTGTGTAACAAAAACAGGAGAATGTTTATTTAATACAGGAATATTAGCTTTTCTAGAAGGTTGACTTAACGCATATATACATTTTAAGGTCTTAATTATTAACATGTTTATTAATATTAAAACATCTAAGGATATTTATTTTAAGAGAAAAAGGCAATATATAAAAACAAATATGAATTCTGTTTTGAAAAACTTTTCTATCGGAACGAATTTGTTCCTGATTTAACTTAGACGGATATTTTAATAAAAATATAACATTATTGAACATGATGAACATGATGACAGAATTAGTCCAATAATTACTAATTTTTAAATACAATTTTATTTCGGCCATTTACGTTTAAAACAAGACAAATATAACTAATTTGGATAACTGATCTATTTTGCCCATTTTCAATAGGAAAATTTTCAGATCAACAAAGAATATTTGGGAATTTCATACACATACGTCGTTTCATTATGGCCATCCATCATGACAGAAACATACAGACGGACGGACATATTAAGATATTCTTAGAATTTTATAAGGACCCATTAAATTCGATTTGTTACAAACGGAATAACAAACTCAATATGAATATTGTTTCTACCAAAATTTCAATCCAATAACTTCATGAACGGAACAAGTTAATATTTTCCACCATTATCAATATTAATCCAGTTCAATTTTCACTAAATTAACTTCTATAAAATATCTGACAACAATAATCAGTAGTAATTCTCTTACCCTACAATTATTTAAGCGAAAACAATTCAATTATATTTTGAATAAATTGAATTAAATAAGAGTGAACAAACAACACAATACATACTTACTAAATGACATATAAAACGTAAAATATTAAAATTGATGTTCATGATGATTTATTTTGAAGATTTCAATTATGGCAACAATTTTCTTGCCAACAGTAAAATACCACAAGTGATCAACTGCATTTAAGGTCACTTCAGCTCATATTCTCAACAGTGGCATTCACACATGCGTACACAATGACGCACACAACTATGATGATTGTGTTGATAAAATCAGCATATTTCGAATCAGGAGGATGGTCGAAATGAATGAAATTAAGCCAACCAACACTCACTTAAATTGGGCTTCATCGGTAAATCCAACGAAACTATCCCAGCAGTTCTAGCAGTTCCCGAACTAGTAATATTACTTTTAATTGAGGGTGACAAGCATGTCCTAAGCAGGGGGTTATGGTCCTATTTGATTACAATTAGACTGTCTTATAGCTGGTCCATAGTAGTCAACGCTTTGGATTCACATACCGGTTACATAGAGGCAGTGACCCTGCTAGCTATATAACTGGTTACTTGATCGGCAACATAACGAGTTATTTTAACATTTACGGGTGCTAATTGACCTCAAATAGTCTGCTAAAAAGATGTCTCATAAACAGTACAATAACCGATTGCTTTTAAACCTTCCTTTTAAAACTCTACAATAGATTACTTTTGGTGAGTAAAATAACTATTTTCTAAAATGCAGTAAAAAATTAACTTTTTAAGTGACTACACTCTAGGTTACTTATTAAACACAATTCGTATAAAACCAGTTTGTACGAATTACCCACAAAAAAGTGCTGTACAAAATAAAAGTTTAAAGCGACTACAGATTACTTAGATACACTTAAGTGGCAATTGTCTTCACGCTAGATTGCATGGGATGTATAAAGTAACCAATTGACTTCTTTTTGCACTACAAAGATCACATACGTTACGAAATGTCATGTAATTCCAAATAATGTTTTATTTTTCGTTTCCCTTCGCTGCTTTAAAAACAATAAATGAACCAAAAATAACAATGTTTTAACAATGCATTCAGTAATGTGTAATTTTAAGATTGCTGTCGTTTTAAACCAAAGCTAAAAAGCAAAAGTACACAGGAACAACATGCTCATACGCGAACGAGTAAAATTAAACAATTCAAGACATTGGACGATAAAAATCGATGAATGCAAAATAACAACCGTAACTCTCAGTATGTACATGTTTTCACATTGAACTTTAACTGTTCATTCGATCTTTGAATATTCGATTTTTTCGGTTGAAGACATTGGTTTTCTATCTGATGGCTGCATGGTACAATCCGTAAGATTCTTTTTCGTTTTGTATGTGGCCTGTGTTGAATGCAGACTTTTAAGAAACGAACTTATTTAAACATTTTATTAAACCTTTTGTATTAAACTGCGGCGGAATATAGAAAATGTTTAATTATGTAATTGAATATTTGTTTATAAATATTTCATATATTCAACATTGCGACTTGTTGTACTTTGACGACTTGTGTTGACTTGGAAAAAAATTAAACAAATCGGTTCTGAAAACCCAAAAAAGCTTTTCTTAAAATGGTCCAACTCACGTACATTACAGGGTAATTAAAAAAGTGTAAATATATCTGTAACTTCTAAACGGATGAGGAGGGGCAGAAAGAAGATATCTACAAAAACATCGTTAAAATTATATATCTGTTATAGATTACGATATATTCGCATTTGTAAATTAAAATTTAAATTTTTTATCTACAACAAATTTAAAATTAGAAAAGTCTTTTTTAATTACTTTTCCAAAAAAAGTACTTACGCTAATATTTAGGTATTAGGGCTATAACTATAATAGCATAGTCGAATAGACCATTGAAAGTTATTTAAAAAATGGTATTACTTTTTCGCAGTTGTCAAAAAAGTTTACCCACTAAACGCGGTAAAGTTTGAAGATAATTTTTTTATACAATAAATGCATATAGATTTTTTTTATAATCGAGAATCTATATTTAAAATTTGCGGTAGGGGGAAAAATCCGATACTTTACTAAAAAAAATAAAACAAGTAGGAGAGCTATATTCGGCTGTACCGAGTATTATATACCCTTCACCAAATTATACTTCAAAATACAAATTTTAAATATTTTTAGGTAAACAAAATTATTTTTTTTTACAATTTTTTTGAATTTTTTTTTTTAAATTTTAAAAAAAAATTTTTTGTTTTTAAAATTTTTTTTTTTTTGGTGAAAAAACAAATTCGTGGCGCTAGGGCCAAAATTTGGTTAAAGCCCTAGTATATATATATATGTATATTTAGCTGAAACGTAAATATTATTAAAGAAAAACAATTTAAAAATTTGTATTACTGGGAATTCCTTCCTAAGTAAAATTTGGGCCATATTATCTCTAATCTCATTGGCTACCCGACCTTATCGTTTTAAAAGTGTTTTTGGGAATTATGGAATTCTCAATAACAAATCTCCATATATTACGCATTTTTAAGATCGTTCTTTAATATATGTATATTAGGCAGAGATCGAAAATAACTCGTCCATATACCACAAAAACCAAATTGTGATTTATATTTTTGTGATAAAAATAAATCACTGAAAATAACAATTATAAAATGATTTGTATTTAAATGGTTTGGTATGACCTTTATTAGTTTTTGTTGTTTTTTAATGGTTTGGTGTGAGATAAACAATTCATTTGTTCTTGTTCTTAATATCTGTTACTTTCTCTTTTATTTACATACAATAACATATTGCTAGTAATTTTTAACAAATTATGGAAAGAATATGATAAGTATGAAGTAATGAAATCTGAGTAACAGAAATGAGAATTTTTTTTAAATTGTTATTAATTTTTTGATAAATTTTATATATTTATTTTTTATATTTGCATCAAATGCATTTTTGCGATTTATTTTTCATGTTCGCAAATAAAAGCCACAAGCTGACCTTTACGAAAAAAATAAATTATAAATCACTCATCCAGATTATTTGTGTTTGTTTCTTTTCTGTTTCTCTCAACCCCAACCCTTAAATGTTCTAGAATAAATCACTCTCTCAGTGATATATCACAAAAAAATATTTTTAAATGGCTGCGAATGAGAATTTACCATTGAAATGAAAGTGAACCCTTTATTTTCGGTCTCTGATATTAGGTTAAGGGCCATTATTACAACTTGCCTTTATAGTTAAAGGTAACTTTAAGCAATAGAAAAAGGTGCCTTAAAGTTAACTTTAACTATAACGGCAAGTTGTAATAATGGCCCTAAATGCAGGAATTTATCATTTAAATCATTCTAGATAGTTTTTTTGAAATTTAATTTGGTAATGCAACCTGTAACATACATTTTATAATCAATGTTTTGATAGTTTTAAAAATCTGCCTAGATCACATCCATGTTCATTTGAAAACTATAAAGTTTATTATATATGTATGTATGTTTATTGTTGTTCTCTGCCTTTGGCAACTGAGTGTTAAGGTCAAAGTCAACCATTATTTTTATGCTGTTTTCGATGTTTTGAGCATAATAATGTATTGCTGCTGCCGGTTTTTTCTTGTTGCTGGTAATTACCCTTGTATCGTTTTTCTTCTGTTACTAAGACAAAAAAATATAACAGTGGCTATAGCAAAACAGCGAAGACTTTCCAAAAACACTCCCAATATACACCAGTCAAATTACAGTTAACAGCTACGCATGTTTTGTGTACCCTACATTTAAACGATCGTTATAATCAAATAAGGATCGATTTAGACTATCCTCGAGTTTATCCACATTCATGATATTTTTAGACAATGAAGAGCAAGGATGCTTTCAAAATATAATAAATCTAATTTTGATAATGTATGTACTATAAATATTATAGACGCCAAATAACAGTAGGTTCATGACGTATTTATAGTATTTTATTGGTCAATATTTAAACTAGATGATATTTTCGTTCTCTGTTGTTCTATTTTATACAAAATAATGCTATACTTGAGCTTTTAGTATTTGTATGTCTTTTATTAGCAGCATTCACCGATCACTAAAATGAATGATTAAGCACAAGTCTGGTATTAGTATGATGACTAATTGTTGACCATGCCCAATTAAAATGTGCTACCTATTTAATACATAGCACGTTGTAAAATTGTCATGTACACGCACAATATACAAATAATTAAACAAACTGTGTACTTTAATCTTTTATTACGGGTTAAAAAATAATCCGTTGTAATTGACTCACAATCAGTGATGCCAAGTGTAGGGAATTTTCCCTTTCTGTAGGGATTTTTTTTTAAAAATTTCGCATGTAGGGAAAAATTAAAATATTTTTTACTTTTGTAGAATTGTAGGGATTTTTTTGCAATGGCAATTTAAAACTATATATTTTCCAAATATAAATTAAAAAATATAAAATTTGTTTAAGTGTATCATTAGAAATCTATTTGCCATTTCCTTAAAGAACTATCTGCGCTGATAATTTTTGACAACTACTACAATGAATTTTCTTTTGAAGTAAACACTTATTTGGTTTTTACATACGTATCCCATCTTTGCAGGTCGATTGTAATAAGTAATTTTTTAAGTAATAAATAACATTATAAATTAAAAAATGACAAATTTTAGAAAAAAATTCCGATTCGTATTCTGATAATGATGAAAACAAAGCAAAGAAATACGGCTCAAGTTGGTTGAGATACGAGAAGCTAATGTGACGGCTGGAGCCCTTCAAATATGACGACTTTAAAAAAAAAAAAAAATCTTTTTTTGACAAACAAGTCCCGGAAAAAACAATGATGTTGCCAATTTCAAAATCCGCTTAAGCCTTTATTTTGTTAAAAACAACTGAAGGGAAAATAAATAGTGTGTGTAGGGAAAAAAGGGATTTTTTTCATAAGTGTAGGGATTTCAGAAAAAATCTCCTGGCATCACTGCTCACAATTCATTCATTCACCAAAGAAACACTGAAATGATTACAAAACAGGGACGTAGTAATCACACGTTGTTTCTATCAACAACAATTTTAGGGGTTTTCCACACGTCACTGTATTGTGTGTTCATTTGAACACATGTGAATTAATGCACGTAATGTGATGGGTGTGAATGGAATATTGAAAAATATTATTCTGGCTTAATACAGGGTGTAGCGGCATATTTAATGCTTTAGAAGACTTTGATAAATTGTACATTATATTCCGATAAATTGATTTAAAAATCGGATGTCGTTCATACAGGGAGCTTAGAGTTTTTCCATCTTGATTTTTATTGGTCTAACACCCACCTTAAAGTATACCGATCGACTTAGAATGGCTGGTTGGCTGGCTGTCCATGTAAACCTTGTGCGCAGAGTACAGGTCGCAATTTTGAAGATATTTCGTTCAAATTTGGTATATATAATTTTTTTGGACCAAGGACGAAGCCTATTGAAACTGGCTGAAATCGGTCCATTATTTCACCTAGCCCCATACAAATGTCCTCTCGAAATTGGACTTAATCGGTCATAAATGTTTAATTTACATATGTATCTACACAAATTTCGCTCCAAATAAGTTTTATATATACAAAATTCATGTCACCAAATTTTGTTACGATCGGTCCATAATTAGTCATAGCTCCAATATAGACCCGCTTCCGAAAATCACTTTAACGTGCTTAAATCACTTAAAAATGTTGGTATATACACAAAATAACCACATAAATAACTTTCAAATAGACATAAATCACACGACCTAATTTTATGGTGATCGGTCCATAATTGGTCATAGCTCCCATATAAAGGCCACTTCCGAAAATCACTCACGAATATAAATTATTGATATTTTAAAAGAAAAATATTTTTACTCATTTACTTGGTGTAGGGTATTATATTGTCGGGCTTGACCGACCATACTCTCTTACTTGTTTTATTTCTGTCTACGCCATATATGAGCTGGTTGTCCTCTTCTGTGGTTGTAGAGCAGGTTCCACTAAATAGCAGTTGTAGCAATATCTGAGCTTGGCTTCCATATGGTGTGACCTATCCAGCATCTAACTGGTTCGTTAGATGCTGTTTGTAAAAACTAGCAAAACATTAATATCGCGAGGGGAAGCATTCGACGTTTCGCTGCCATATAGTAGTATAGATCGAACATTTGGTTTAAATAGATTTATTTTGACATGGTGAGAGAGAATTGGAGAATTTCATATGTTATTCAATAATAACTCTATGGCACATAACTAAAGGGTCTTTCATTAAGTATATCTTTAAATTTAAATAAAACAAAGAGCGTGTAAGATATCATCGAGATTTTTAATATTTTAAAAGGCCTTTCATTCCATTATGTATACACAGAGAAAACAGATTCGTGTTCACAACCGAATTTGTCGCCAATCGAATTCAGTCGGTTGCATGTACTATCGACTGAATTCGGTTGAAATTACTGAACATATGGTACTCCCAACCGTTTAAAAAAATAATTCGGTGATAACGACTGGTACGATTCTTTTATTTTTGTGAATTGAAATAAAAACTGTTTTTTTTTTCTTTTTTTAAATTTATTATAACATACATAGTATATGCTTCAAATACAAATGGTTTATCAGATGCAATTATAAGGGACAATAATTGTACATTGAATATTGTACATATAATAAATGAATTGTTCATGATGAGGCAGGATTAGTAGTTGATTCTACGCTCCATCATTCATTTCAAGATTAGGTTAAAAACATTATGTATCAAACTGCGTTTCGGAATTAAAAGTAACATCCTTCGTAGAGAGTTGATAAAAAATCTAAAAGAGAAACACATTCTTACTCAGGACACAAAATTGTAAACATGAAAATGCATCTACAAAATATGTTTATGTATAGATGCAGAAGCATAAATATGATTAAAATTACATTTCAAGATACTGAACTTACCTATCTATTTACTCTGATATATCAAAATATTAATCTCCAATTAATTATTTATATTTTTGCATTTTCTGATGTATTTTGTATTCTAAAATTTTCAATTAATTTTAATTTATTTTATTCTGATGTCAGAAACTCAACACCATTTCATTATTGCTTTCGGTAGAGAACATCGAATTAATTTGTATTGTAATCAATTATTCAGGTAGAGTAATCGAATATTTATTTCTGCAGTTAAGGTTTTTATTACAAACAATTTAATGATTACAAAAACCAATAATTTGGATTTGGAGCGAACAATGCTAAATTCAATTCAGTTGTAATTTTCGAATTAGTAAAATAAAATTTAGCAAAGACACATATCGGTTAAAGTGAACAATTTTTCAATTGTTGAAATCATGATTCGATTGCAATTGTGATTTTGCATTTCTAGACATTGAAAATGGGTTGTGTTTATATATTTTTAAGATTAGCAACTAATTTTCGGTTTATCTTATTAAACATTAATATTAATAACCGAATTCCGACCAATCTGTTTTCTGTGTGTAGAATATAACATCGTGAAAATATTCGCACGACTTCCCTCGGTGTCGCACATCCTAAATGTCCAATTTTGCAAGACTCTGGCGCATAAATCAGGCCGTCTTTAACCCATGGCATGGGTTATGTTGGCGTCGAGGGCTGCTGTAATTTGTGGCTTATTCGCATTGACATGTGATTTAATAAAACCCCGAAAGAAAAAAGTCTAACGGGGTCAAATCGTACGATTTCGGTGGCCAATGAGCTGTGTGGCACCGTCCTGTTGAAACCACATGTTTTTGTTGTCCTTATTATACAATTCAGGCCAAATCAAGTTGGTAATCATCTATATATAGCGAATAAATATTTTCCTACAAAACTATTAATTGGAAAAGTACAAAAGGAGACCTTGATGTGCATTAAGATGTCCTTAAATATTATAATTGACAATACTAAATTGACTTATAGAGCAAGGCAGTCACATATAAGGCCTTGTACCGATTCTTCCAGATGTTCGACCAAAAAATCTCATGCAATAGTAATTACGTTTGCAATGTTATGATTCTTGTACTTCTGATGAATCTGATTAGATCAATTGCAATACATTCCTGATATAGTTCAGATCATGATACCTTAACCTACCAAACTAGTTTACTATGCGTTCTTGTCAAAACGAGTCCCTACAGAGGGCGAATGTCGCTCCACCCGGGATCCAACTTATTCGACAAGGTAATTTTTAAGCTATAATAATTTTTAATGAATATCTACAATCCAGTAGATATTCGAATTCATTACGACGGAACTAAAAGCCTTGATTGATGCAACGAAGAACAAAGAGCATTGATCTGTATTTGCTTTGGAATTTGAGGCTCCACAACATTGGCTGGTAAAGTACATCTTAACACAATCTTCATTGTTTTGCCCAGACCTAAATTAAAATGTATGGCCCTTAAGCAGGTTCCCCATCCAGTTGGTATTCGTTGATCATCCCCTAAGACGCTCAAAACTTCGAGTATTTAGGATATATTCACATTGTTTAGGACTCATTCCATGTCGTTCACAATGGAATCTGCCCCATATCCTATCCTGTTGAGTGTATAATAAGTAGTACCAACGACATCATGCGACGCTCTTTCCAATGACTTTCTCTTCAAGTAAGCATGTTATATCTTGCAGAAATTACTTGATTAGAATATACTCCTGACATGAATGTCATCCATACTTTTATTTTTCCTGCTTTGGGAATAAATGCCATTATAAGTCGTTATTATTTTGTAATATGTTCATATCGAATGTGGTAGAAACGCTGGGAAAATACCACCAGGGTGCTGACTTAATGGGTTAAAACATGCAAGTGCTCTCGTTCACAATTAAATCCGACATGTAACTAATGTAGATCAAAAATGTCGTGAGGTATTCTAATTTACAGACTTAATTTCTATCATGTACTGTTCATATTTTTCGACACAACTTTCGGTAAATTTAACCACTAATTTCATTAGTAAGCAAAGTAATTATCTCCTCAATTGAAATATACTTTGGACTCTTGAGAAGATTTAACCAATACGTACAGTGTATTGAAAATCATTGTTAACACTTCTTCACCCTGTAAACCGGTCAACACGTACATGTAAATTCGTGACTGTGCACATACATACATTTATTACTCATATTTATGTCAAATTTCATTTTCACTTGGTCTCTTTTTCGTTTACTGTTTCAATTTAAGTTTTGCTTTTAATTCATTTTCTTGGCAGAATGTCAATAACATTAAATCCCTTTTTGTGATCACAGTAGGCTATTATTAGGCATAATTTCATTGTTTTTTTTGTTTTGTTTTTTAGCGGTCAGTTTAACGGTCTAATTGTACATTTCTGTGATAGCCAACCTACTTGTAATACAATTTACTGCTTTTTAATTTACAATCAAAATTTAACTTCTGGAAATAAATTATATTCAAACTTTGTTCAGAGCTATACTATTTAGAATAAAACCCGAAAATAATTTTTTTGTTACCAATTCCCCAACACTCACGTCCCAAAGTTTGTACGCATTTGGTGTTTTGATTTTCTGGCGTACACGACCTTCATTATAATTTAAAGCGAGAGTTTTTATTATTTTGCTTGTAATACTATTTAATTCATTTTTTTTATTATCCATTCTCGGCTAGGCTTTTTCGAAAATACGCACAAAAACAAAAAGAGAATACAAAAAGTAAATTCCAAAACCACAATAATTGAAATGAACAAAGTTATTACCAAGAAACTATGGTTTTTATTTTAAAGGTTAATAAAAGAATTAGAAGGAAATGCTTAAATAAGTACTAAAAAATAAATTATTAAGCTGAAATTCATTTAAAAAAAATATCTTTATTTAATCTCTAACTTCGTCACTGCCTTACGAGTATTTGAGTATGAGTACAATCACCTGTAGAGCTGTGTTTATTTTTAGAAGGCGGATTGTTTTTCCGGCATTCTTTTTTCTATGATTGTAAAAACCCAAGAGTTTTTGTATACAAATACAAGTTTTGCTGACTCATGCATGTGCAACATGATCGTAGAAAAGTAAATGGGCGTTTGCAGCAGATTGTTGAAAAATCTCTGTGTAAATAAATATTAGATCATATAGAGTTATTATTTGTTTACTTGTTTTATAAAATTTCAATGTAATTACTCACTTTGTACGAATTTGCATTTTACTTCTTAATCTTTTTCAAATTGAAGTCAGATATTTTATGTTGTTACCTAGGCATTTAAATAATAATCATGTTAATCGATTAATATGACAAATTATTTGATATAATATATGAGGAATTTCAATATATGAGGAATTTCCAAAAAATGTTCAAGTTTCGCTAAAAATGTCTTTAGAAAACTGAACTGAAACTGACTGAAAAAAAACTACGAAATTAATAATATTAGATTATGAAACCATCATCTTTTAAATTAAGGACAATTTAAAAATTAAAATAATTATTTTCTTTAATTAAAGCACACAACAAAATTCAAAACAAATTGTTCACACATGATGAATACCATATACATACATACATTTGAAACTATACACTTCACATGATCATCTCGTGATCTTTTTTACTTTAAAATATCAATGAAAGTGAAATTTGAATTTCTTCTTTTTTTAATTTACACTTGACCTAGTATGGCGATTATTATCTCAAATGGATGAGGATTATTTTGACATCTATGGAGAAATTTTCTTTAATTTATCAAAATAAAAAACTGTTAAAAATGTACTTAAAAAAGGCATATGTAGAACGCCCATAAAGAATTTCACATTTCACAATTTAATATTTTTAGCTGTGTTATTTTAGTGCAAATAACAATTTCTAATTGTCTAAAGAACAAATTTATTAATTTATATACTCGGCGATTTTTTAAATGTCTGGACGATTTTATAATGTACTTAAAATATTGAGTAAATATCTATTTTTACTTTCAAGTGGAGAAAATCATATCAATTAATTAGGTGATTTTTAAAAATTTTCAATTTCAATAAATTTGACTTCATTAGTGTGTTTTGTTCTTAAAATTTTATTTTATTAATCATTCGTTTGCTTAGTGTTCCTTTTCAGAAATAAACGGACTAAAATCCATGATTTTAAATCTTATAATGGAGTTTTATTAACTATTTGGTAAGATTTATAATGACAAATAATCACAGTTAAGCAGAAGTGCGTTTGCATCTTATATCTCCTTTTTGGGACTTTTTCATATCAGAAAGTCGAGTTAATAATAAATTTTTAAAATTATTAAATATGTATTTTATTAAAAGAACTGTTATTTACATACTTTGGTTGAAATTTAATGAATAAACCAATAATTAGAACAGGTATTTAGTAACATATTTCTACTCAATTCCATTTGACTGAGATAATAATTTTGAAATTCACCAAATAATACTTTAAAATAAAAATTTTAAATATTTTTAGGTAAACAAAATTTAATTTTTTTCCAGTTTATTTTTAATTTTTTGGAAATTGTTTTTTAAATTTAAAAAAAAATGTTTATTTTTTTTAATTTTTTTTTTAATATTTAGAAAAAAAAGTGTTTTGGTGGAAAAAAAATTCGGGTTAAAAAAATATTTTTTTTCGATTTTGACCCATTGCAGGTCCAACTTAATATGGTCTTATGTACGTCGTTGTAAAGGTCTTTGAAATATCTATCATTATATATCCATATTGTCTATATTAATGACTTAGTAGTCCAGATATAGGTAAAAAATTTAAAATCAGCAAAATCGGTTCACAAATGGCTGAGATATGAGGAAAAAAACTAGGACAACCTCGATTTTTGACCTATGTATATCTGGATTACTAAGACATTGATATAGACAATATCGCCAAAAATCCGAATGATTATGATCCTTGTGAAGATATAAAAAAAATTAGCCTCCGTTGGCCCGCCATATCTAAAAAACCATAAAAAGATCGAGCAAAATTAAAAAAATAAATCAATTAACCTAAATATCTCTTCAACAAATAGAGATAACCTGCACATGTAAGCGTAAGGACAATTTATAATTTAAATTTCATTGGTCACACGAGGTGACCAACTTTGAGGGCCACGCACTGGACTCCATTAGTTCTAGGAAGCTGAACAAATATAAATCAACTCGGAAACACCGTGCTCTACTTGTGTGATATTTTGTAACAATATCTCCGAGATACCGAATTATTTCCAAAGAAAACTTGTCTAAACTACTGTGCACCACAAGAAAAGAAAAAATAATACTGGTGGAAATTTGTATACCAAATACAGATATAAATGTACAAAATGTAGAAAACTAATGACTTCAGTGCTGCGGACTTACTAACAGAAGTATGAATGAAATATAGGTAAAATTGTACTCGGCTTAAAAATTCATTGAAACCAAAATATGGGTGATTCTAAGATTACCGGCAAATTTCGACATAATTTTTGGCATTGAAATTTTTTGCAGAATTAAGAATTTATAACCACACGTTTTTTGTGGTACACTTTTAAGTATGTTATTGTCCACCAATTTTGATGAAACATATGGGCAATTCCATATCATCGTACGTGACATTTGTACGCCTATAGAGTGGAATAGATTTTGCAAAAATAAGAGTATCTGAAAAATAATTTGGTCTTTATGTTCCAGTCAGAGGGTAATATATTTTAAAATAATAAAAAGTTCTTTATAAATATTGTTGTCCAACATATTGAGCGAAATAAGGGAATATCGTACGTGACATAAAACGGAACTCATTTTGAGGTACATGTAGAAATATGCGAAAATATTCGAATCGTGAGAGGCGTTATGTTTTCTTTTAATTTCTTACACTAAACGAAATGTTTTTCCTTTACAATCCATCATATTTAAACAAAAACAATCTTTGGGTGATTTTATAATATATATAATTTAATATCGTACATGACATACCGCACGTGACAGATTTTTCTCTTATAATAAAACAATATATATTCTGTAAATATATGTATACACAGAGAAAACAGATTCGTATTCACAACCGAATTTGGCGCCAATCGAATTTTGTCGGTTGCGTGTACTATCACATAATTCGATTCTGACTACTGTTTATATGATATTCACAACTGTTATTTAAAAAATAATTCGGTAGGAATAACCAGCAATTTTTATATAATTACATTAGAATGGCCCAATTAAAAATAAATATATTTTTTATTATTACTAAATATATGTTATAATTTATTTATTGCAATTTCTTTAACATACATTAATATAAATAATTATATACAATAATAAATTATTCCTGTGAGATGAAAAAACGTTCAAATTTATCTTTATGTCGTAATTCAGATAAATTTGATTTACTTGAATGCTGCACTTCATACATACATGCTTCTGATAACAAAATATATATTTTCAAAAGCTACATGGACACCGGTACACATATTACCAAATAATTCAGTTTATACCACGTATCACCATTGAGGCTTGACGACAAATGGGGACGTACAATAACGATATTGATCTTTACGAAAGAAATAATTGATGATAATGCTAAAGAGAATTTACAAAATCATTAAATAAGTGAATGATTGTAACAAAAAGGTTGAAATATAGCAAATTCACAACTTCCTTACCGTTAATCGTTCTTTCATCTATTGAGTACCAGTCAGACATTTAACTAACATTCATTAAAACATGAAGAAGCACTTGGAAGTATGTATAACGATCTGCTTTAATGAAGAATTCTCCAACTGGATGATTTATTATTTACAAGAAAGAGTACGATTAAGTTTACATTACCCCAGGTCAAAAATTGACCAATTTTGTGTTAGTTATAAAATCGTCTGTAAAAAAATGCAGTGAAAAAAGTGAAATTCATATTACATTAATTAACCACGAATGGCTTACTTATAGAGTTGTGTAGCTCATGAATGACCTAGTTCAATTGAGCTATTCACTCAACTGAGCGAAGTGAATCATTCATCATACTGAGCGTTTTCAGCTCAGCACTGAGCGTTTTCAACTGAGCGCTGAGCGTTTTCAACTGAGCGCTGAGCGGTTTCAGTTCAGTGCTCATGAAAGAGCTGCACAAGCACATTCATTTGTCGTCTTCAATGTTTCAGATGTTTCACTTTACTCGTCAATGCTCTTACATTCTTTCGCTCACTGACATTGAAAAGTGAGTGAGTATTGTGTCCAACAGAAATAAAACGATCATTCGAATGTAGGTTTGTTATGTATGTATATGATCGTATGCTGCCGCGTATATATTTTTGTTTCAAGAATTATTAGAGTTATTCAAATTGTTTTTGTTTTCATGAAGGAATTTTTATATGTGTGCTATTGAATGAATGTGAATTTATTTATGGTATGGTGATGTAGAATGAAATAAAGAAAGAGTATTGCTACAGTTTGTAAGTAAATTTCATAAAAAAAATAATGAAAAAGGGAAATACATAATTGTTATTGTTAAAATAATAATTGTAATTGAAAGTATGTAATTAGTAAAAAAATACTATTTCAAAAACACATTAGTGGGATTATATCTAACAAAACACATAATTAAAAAAATACAAAGTACTGATATTCTTAATTAAATTAGCAATATTATTTCAATCACTTTTTTAGAAAATATATATCTTATGCACTTTTTTACTATACTGCTACATCAACAGAACATTTGTCTGCTGCCATGAGCGACCTATCGTGGGTTTTTCGCTGTTTTTTGGAATGACAGTTTCGAATTTCGGAATTTAAGGAATAAGATTTATAAAATCTTATTCCTTAAATTCAGAAATTCTATTTATATATTGTTATATCATAAAATAATTAAGTTAATGTTGAAAATATACAAATTGTATCACAAAACTATTTTTCTTTCGTATTTTTAGTAGAAATTTTGTTGATCATATATATATAAGTTGTAAAAGTCAGATAAAAAATATATATTTTGCCAATTGACCCAAAAAATTGCAACAATATTCATTTTGGTTAGTTATTGTCACATTTTTATTTTGGATCACAATTATCAGATCATCAAAATATTTTTCCTTTTTCAAATTCCAGTTAATATCTTGAGTTTTTGGTAATTTTATTATTTTGTGGTAAAAGAATACGTTATAGTTAGTGAATGTTCTGCTTAACAAATATTGTCTAAACATTTGGTTAGCATCGGAAATTATAAATAATAAAAAATGAACTCTTTTTTCCGCAAAAATATTAGTTTAAATAAAATACAATTTTATTTTTTAAAATTTTAATCAATTATTTCACGCATAAATCTCTAATTGTCAAAAGACTGTGTGTTTTTACAACTAACAACAGAAATAATTGATTTAATTCACTACAAGCAATTCTCAAAATGAAATGGTCATTATACAACATACTGAGCTAATGAGCTAAAAGAGCGACCTAGTTCATTTCAGTGAGCTGAGCTGAAAAGAGCGGTCACTTCACTGAGCTAATAAACCCAACTCTACTTACTTACCGTCCTAAGACCGAGTGTTACTGCGCTCTGTTGTGATAACTTTTATTTATTTTAATTAATATTTTACTTTTAAGTGTGTGTACACAATTTTTGTTTAATTTCTAATTAATTTATTATTTATTTTTCGAAAACTGTCAAACAAATTTTATAGTTTTTATAATCATTATTTGTCGGTTGTAATCACCGAATTTGTTTTTTTTATTTTATGACCGAATTTATTGGTTATTGTAACTGAAAACTTCAGTCCTCTCTGCCGAATTCCTTAATTTAATGTTTACCAGACGCAAATTGATTATGCTAACTAATAATACAATTATAGGAACCTCTATTATATTATAATTATGATTTTTCACTTATAAATAAAGATAATCTGTTGAATTTATAAATTTTCAATGACTACAACACAATATTGATTTATTCTACTAAATTTTCATAGTTGTAACCGTTTTCCAACCAATCCTTTTTCTGTGTGTACAAAAACTAAAAAAAATTAATAGAAAATATACATTCGGTTTCAAGAAACAATTTGACAATAGCAAAAAAACAATCAGAGTCAAATTCATTTCATACTACAAGCTAATTGGGAGCCTAGTTTTCGCCGCAATTTTAGCCTAAAACATACCTAAAACATTAGAAAATTAAATATAATCAGTTTAAAGTATTATTTCTGTATTTAAAATGTTGTAATATGATCTAAATACTTTCACATAGTAACATTTTAATTTTTTCTTCTATTCAAATCATCCTGAAAAAAAGTTTCAAGGGTTTTTGTTTTTTCAGTCGTAGTAGCGATTCTCGTGGAATTGCCCAAAAGGTTTTTTCTCTAGATGGGCACAATATAAAAAATATTTAAAAATTCTTTCCATAAAAGTGGTAAAAAGCATTTTAAAAGTTGTCGAATTTCGGCCACCAGGCGATCCTAGGTTCGTTATGTATGTTTTCATATAAAACAGGAAAAAACATGTAAAACAAATTTTGCTCTATGCATGTGGTTAATGTGAAAAACTTAGAGAAACCTTAACGCGGTACAGTTAGTTAGACGATGCCAACGAGTGAAACGCAATCCTTCGAAGGCAGCGAGAAAACGATGTCCATAAAAGTTAATGCCAATGACGCACAGTGGTTTAGAAACTTTTTTTTTGGAAATAATTCGGTATATCGGGAACTATTGGAGATATTATTACAAAATTTCACATGGTTAGAGCTGAGGTGTTTTTGAGTTGAATTACATTTATTCAGCTTCCTAGGGGTAATACGGGCCAGTTTGTGCCCCCTCAAAGTTGGTCAACTCGGGTCTCAAAACTTTTAAAAAAATCCCCAAAAATTCATTTATGATCCGAATGAGCTGAAATTTAAAATATAAATAGTCCTTGAGAAGATCTACAAAAATACGCTTACATGTGTAGGTTATCTCCTTCAGTTGAAGAGATATTTAGGTTTATTTTTTTTTTTTTTTTAATTTTGCTCGATTTTTGTTTGTTTTTTAGATATGGCGGCCCTACGGAGGGTCGAATTTTTTTTTCAAAATATCAGCTATATTGGCAATAAAATTCTAAATAAAATAAAAAACTTGGTAACAGTTATCTTGTCCGTGTAAAAAGTTACATGCATCCAAAGTTGGAACATGTAAAATGGGCCTAATTTTTTACGATTTTTCCTAAAAAAGTCCCTATATTTTTTCTTTTGTAGAAACAAATTTTCTTTGGGACTATATACAATTTTTATATGTTCCGGAAAGAAAACTTAATGCAAAAGCATGTAAAGTAAAATTGGGCTCACTTAAGTGGACACAGTATCCGCCAGACCTATCCAAACTTGGACAATTTTTAAAAAAATATTTAGGTTTCAGTAAAAAATTCTAAAAAGTCAAAGCACCGATCCTCGGAAAAGTTCCGTATTCGTATAACCCTATATGTTGTTTAAATACTTAGAAAGTTGTTTTGCTATCACACGGTAAATAGCGTCACAGTAGGCACTTTTCTAAAAAAAACTCAGTTTTTGGAACACATTTTCCCCGTTTTAGGAATTTCGGTATTTGAAAATAAAAACTGTCAAAAATTATAATGTCATTAATTTAAGGACATTTGGATCTAAATTAGTTCCCAATTTTGTTATGATATCTTTAACCGTTAAAATTTTACATTAAATCAAATTTTATATTTTTATTCGTGGAAAATCACCATATTAAAGTTTTTTTAGTTTTTAAGGTAAATGAAGTCCCAAAATTTTATAAAATTATTTAATTTTACTAAAATATCAATCCTCAGGTCATAATGTTTTCAACAGTATCAAAGACTTATATAAAAAGCCTTTATTTACTCCTCAGAAGTTCCACAAACCTTGCCCGCTTTGACAAATTTGTACGTTTTTTCATATAATGCGTACACATGACTATTTATATTTTAAATATCAGCTCATTCGGATCATAAATGAATTTTTGGGAATTTTTTTAAAAATTTTGAGACCCGAGGTGACCAACTTTGAGGAGGCACAAACTGGCACGTATTACCCCTAGGAAGCTGAACAAATGTAATTCAACTCAAAAACACCTCAGCTCTAACCATGTGAAATTTTGTAATAATATCTCCAATAGTTCCCGAGATACCGAATTATTTCCAAAAAAAAGTTTCTAAACCACTGTGTGACGTCGATTCAAATTGAGACAGAATGATCAACACAATATTAGAAAAACACTTAAAATATAATTGGATGACGAAATCTGACTCGAAAGAACACTATGCAAACCATATGTTGCTCGAAGTACACGATTTCTCTGATTTTCGAAATACAGCTGAATAATTTGAAGACGTTGCAGCGGTGTGAGTCTTTCAGTGATGAATCTATTGGGACACAATGAGATGACCACAAGTATCCCTCCCGCCTAGAGATAAATTGTAGTCTTTAAATCATAATATTAAAGGTATTAAAACTTTTACCTCCGGGGTTCAAAGAGAGAAAATCACACAGAATGTTTAGTTTTCTGTGACATGCAAATGTTGCAACATTTTCCAGTCAGAGATATTTTTTATGTCTAAAGCTAATATATAACAATATATGTAAATATATTGAAATTGTGCTGGGTACCAGGTTGCAATAATAATGAATATAATATACCTTCCAGCCTTGACATTGTATATAAGACGATTAGGGATAAATTCAGACTAGTTAAAGACACAATGTGAATCTCTCAGAAGCGCATACATACAAAATGGGAATATATACATGTATACCATAACCAACTAACGCGTTGTATATCTGGGGTATAAGTAGAAATATTTGTAAATGTTGCAATTAAACAAAATGTTTTTTTTAAATAAAATAAAACAATCATAACAAATTTATTAATCTTTAACAACTATCAATCGCCATCAATCCGAAAGCATTTATCTAATAAGCATAAGAGATAAGGGGAGATGCGAAGGTAGTTTTCACTACAGCTGGGCCAGCAACCAAGGGAGCGGCGTGTCTAACAACAGGGGCAGCGGCATATGTGAAGGGAACGGCAGCAGGGGCGGCTACAACGGGGGCAGCTTTGACGACAGGAGCAACAGCGGCTACCAAAGGTTCACGACGGACAACAGCGTTGAAGCCATTGATGGGGTCGGATGTGTAGTCAACAATGCGTCTGTAACCATCAGCGTCATTCAAAGAGTATTGACCTTGAACGAAACCTCCATCACGAGTTTCCACAGCGCTCTTGGAATCACCAGAGATGGCATCCTTAACATCATATCCGTAAGAGTATTGGGGATGGGGATCGTATTCCTCAACTTGGGCAACTGCGGCCAAAGGTGCAGCAGCTGGGATTAGACCGGCGCTGGCAACAGCAAGGCAAGCAGCGAAGAAAGTGATGAACTAAAATATTTACAAAAAATAATACAAATTAGTTCTATAATTCTTTGGTGTGATTATGTACATAAGTATATAGTAGATTTGTAGAAAATATTTCAACAATACTTACTTTGAATGCCATTTTGAGTTGTTTGTTTTTGAAATGCTCTAAATACCAAAATTGGATTTGAACTGTGTCATTTAGTAGTTCACTATAGTCTTTTATATGAAAATGACAAAAAAATAAATATTTGTCTATCTAAATGACCTAAATAAAACTACAAAAATTAAATGTATGAAGCAAAAGCTAATACTCGCAAACGTTAATTGAATTTTAACTCATCCAACAGTTTTGTGGATTGTATTTGTTTAGTTACACATAAAACAATAAAACACCAACAACAGGAATTCAAAACTAAAGTATAAGAAATATATGCATAAATACATTTTTATTTGCATTTAATTCAAAACTAAACTAATTTGTAATTGGTTCATTAAATATTTCAGGGGTAAATATTTTAGAGGTGCAAGAAATAGTGTTGGTAACGAAATTAACATAAATATACCTACATAAATATTATATCTCCTTTGGTCTCACTTTTCCCATATTCTGAAATAAATAAAACTATGTATAATGTATTTTGCATGATCTTTTTAATAATATGTTGGCAATGAAAAACTCACCTTAGGATTTTAAACTATTTACATTTAAAAGGAGTATTATGCTACTTGATGTAAAACTCACTCATGTTGACAATTTGAGCAAAATCTAAGAGGTTCAATGTTAAAATTTTGGAAAATTCATGCATAATTAATTGACCTAATTTATTTTTTTTTGTTGTTTAAAATTGTCATACTAGATGAAATATTTTTATGGCTCATTTAGAAAAATAAACGTAAATTTGAAGTACTGAAACTCATTTTTTAAAAAACGATTTTTAGCCTGCCGAAATAGCTTTTACATATACAGTAGCCCAATAAAGTCTACATACAGGAATTCAAATTAAATTTCTTTCGTTGAAAGCTGTATTTGTAAGTTAAAAGTAGTGAAATATATTTGTTAAAAAAAATAAATTTACACTAAAAAAAATTAAAACAACATCACTTAAGTCGGGTTGAGCAACATTTCCTATCACGTCCAAAATTTCACCGTTATTAGAATTTTTGATTCTGAGTTAAATAACGAAATTTTTTTTTGGTTTTTTGGGCTTTAAGGTTTAAAATATTATGAAACTTAATAGCACCGCTCACCCAAAAGTAGGCGTGACCGAGAATAAATTATTCGTCAATTTACTCAGAATCAATAACTCTAATAACGGTGAACTTTTGGGCGTTATTTGATTTTTTTTTTTTTTGCTAAAATCGACAAGACATTTATTATTATATATTTCATAAAAAAACTAAAAAACTGCTTTAAATTAAAGTAACATAATAATTTTTCCTGTATGTAGACTTTCTTGGGCTACTGTACATATAATTATAAGATGTATAAATCACATCTCAATTATAAGGCCTATTTTTGAAATTCACTATATTGCTAATAAACAGTGCAAGTTTAAATATCCAAATTAAAAATTAAAAAAGCAAGCATAAACGCTCAAAAATTGGAAAATGTCGAAAATGAGAGTTTAAAATAATTTTATTGTAATAATAATAATTTTACAAAGAACAGTAAATTGTTTCACTTTCCAAAATTAAATTATCATTATTTGTTACATAAAACGCCAAAAAACTAAATTCTGTAAAAAAAAATTGAGGACGAAAAATTTTTTTAGTTTCATATGAAAGAGCGTTATTTACAACTTTGGTATCTTTGGTGACCTTCAATAAAATCCTTTTTTAAAGGACTTTTTTTATTTTCTCGAAAAAGGGGTCAAATTGAGCTCTAAAGATTGTAGACAGATGGTTAAGATCTTCCACAAAAATGATCCCCATAAAATTCCACAATATAACTCTGACAATAAGAATTCTCTCAGACATTAATATAAATTTGACTTTTCATCACATTTGAATGTAAAAAATATATGTTTTCTAGATTTATTGATAAGAAACAATTTTACAACAAAAATTAAAAATAAAAAATGAGCTTTTTCGTCTATTCGACCTTTTTATGTCAATTGACTTTCGAAGAAAGTTCATTTCTTCTTTTCGAATTTTTTCCGACCAAAAAGTTAATTTTTCAAAAAACTTATATAATCCTAATACATACATATTTGTCGAGTGTAGGGTTTGGTTTAGGGTTATCAAATTTAGTCCTTTCATTAAAATAGAAGGAAAATCAATACATTACAATTCATTTGTACTAACCTAAAACAAAACAAGTAAGAAAGTATGGTCGGTCAAGTCCTACCACTACACTAAGTAAATGAGCAAAAACATTTTTGTTTTAAAATTTCAATAATTTATATTCGTGAGTGATTTTCGGAAGTGGGCCTTATATGGGAGCTATGACCATTTATGGACCGATTACCATGAAATTAGGTAGTGTGATTTATGTCTATATGAAAGTTATTTGCGTTGAATTTTGTATGTATACCAACATTTTTAAGCGATTTATGCACGTTAAAGTGATTTTCGGAAGCGGGTTTATATGGGAGCTATGACTAGTTATGAACCGATCGTAAAAAAATTTTGTGACATGAATTTTCTATATATAAAACTTATTTGGAACGAAATTTGTGTAGATACATATATAATTTAAATATTTATGGCCGTTAAAGTCCAATTTCAGGAGGACATTTGTATGGGGGCTAGGTGAAACAATTTGTATGGGGGCTAAGCTTGGTCCTTGAGCAGAAAAAATAATATGTACGAAATTTGATCGAAATATCTTCAAAATTGCGACCTGTACTTTGCGCACAAAATCTACATGGACAGCCAGCCAACCGGACGGACAGACATCGTTTATTCGACTCAGAAATTGATTATATTTTTGGATGTTACAAACATCTGCACAAACGCATTATACCCTCCCCACTATGATGGTGTAGGGTATAAAAAAAATTGGTTAGAATTACGAATTTCATAGAAATAATGCTATATGTTCGACATAGAACTAATATTTTTTAAAAATGAGTTTTCAAAATAACTAATGCATTCAATAAGTCATTTGACAAAGTTTTGAGCCAGCGAGAAAACTCTTTAGCTTTCCACAGATGTTGGCTTTATCGTCAGTAAAGCATTATAAAGACAATCTAAATCATTGTTCATATTCTTCAGATTACGATGATTTTCGTAAATTTGACACGTACACAACCCGAATGTAAACAATAGAGAGTAATAGGGAGTAAAAATACAATTATTTCAATAAGTTGCTTAATGTTGTTGCGGATATTTTGTTGTTGCAGACAAATTAAAATCTCTCTATTCGCCTACCAATGATCTAAATATTTTGTCCCATTGATATGCTTAAGTTAATTCCTGCTTAAAACTACTTGCAGCATTTGATTTTAAATGTTTAGTCTTTTCATTTTCCATATTGATTGAATATTCTAATTCCTTTACGGATTCACCGTTCGGGAATTCCTGTGCACCAAACCCTAGGCGAGAGCCATATTGGCATTTTATATGGGAAAAGTCAAAGTCGTTTAACATGATCCAATATATCCATTTGGGAATGAAATTGAACTAAATTCAACGAATTTCCAAAAATTATTTAATTCAATTGTGTGTTTTAAAGGGTAACAGCCTATTTATTTTTTCTAAGTTTCACACACTAAACGCTGAATTTATTTACAATAGTTTAAACAAGTATTCAATTAACGTTTACGAATATTAACTTTTAGTACCCTGGGTTGATGTGTATTTATTGTTTTTGTTTTATTTATTTAGATGTACTTATGTATATGCTTTTAATTTTATTGTTTTTTTATTTTTTTTATCATTTTCATATAAAAGACTAGAGTGAACAATTAAACGACACAGTTCAAATCCACTTTTGGTATTTAGAGCATATCTAATCAAACAATTCTAAAATGGCTTTCAAAGTAAGGACTATTCAAATGCCTCCACAACATTAATTGGGATAATTCATTATTTAATTTATGTTTTTTTTATAATTTTAGTTCATCACTTTCTTCGCTGCCTGTCTAGCTGTTGCCAGCGCCGGTGTCATCCCAGCTGCTGCTCCTTTGGCCGCCGTTGCCCAAGTTGAGGAATACGATCCCCATCCCCAATACTCTTACGGTTATGATGTTAAGGATGCCATCACTGGCGATTCCAAGACCGCTGTTGAAACTCGTGATGGTGGTTTTGTTCAAGGTCAATACTCTTTGAATGACGCTGATGGTTACAGACGCATTGTTGACTACACATCCGACCCCATCAATGGCTTCAACGCTGTTGTCCGTCGTGAACCTTTGGTAGCCGCTGTTGCTGCTGCTCCTGTCGTCAAAGCTGCTCCAGTTGTAGCCGCCCCTGCTGCCGTTCCCTTCACATATGCCGCTACCCCTGTCGTTCAACACGCAGCTCCCTTGGTTGCTAGCCCAGCTGTAGTGAAAACTACTTTCGCATCTCCCCTTATCTCTTATGCTTATTAGATAAATGCTTTCGGATTGATTGCGACTGATAGTTGTTAAGGATTAATAAAGTTGTGATGAATGTTTTAGTTATTTTATTTTAAAAACAGATTTTGTTTCATTTAACCTTCTTCAAAAATAATTAGAAAAACTGAACTTAGGCTTTATACAATAAAATTTATAATACAATATTATATATCATTAAGGACTGTATGATCCATCTTGAGAATGGAACTGTGGCTAGATTCAGAAATGTGTAAATAGTACATCATAAATTATGAAGCAGCTGGTTTTAATAATACGCAATGGAATGGCTTGGAATGAGGGACAAATATATGTATAACACATTAGTTTCCCATTGAAAATTGTATTTTTTCTATCGCACTATAAATCACAATTATTGAAAAGTTGTAGAACGTTAAAATAAACATAAGGTTCGATATTTGTTTTTTTTTGACAACTGTCATTTGTGGCATATCTGAAATAATCTGTGTAGTACATACTTGACCATAGCTTTTAAAATTTACAATGGTTAACTTCAAATTTGATTAAATTAATAAACGTATTCATTCCTGGAAATTCCCGGCAATTTTTTAATACTAAATTAAACCAAACAAGTAAGAGTGCTATATTCGGCTATGCCGAATCTTATATACCCTTCACCTTTGTTGTGGATGCATTATTATTTTTTATAATTAGTATATAGGTATGTATGTACATTGCCCACTTTCAGCGTACAGCATCCTAAATATATCAAGAACACAAAAAACAACAACAACGCCAAACGAAACAGAACACCAAAAGAAAAAACAAAAACAAAATACGCAAGGCAATGAAACCAACACACATCCAAACATACGTTTAATTGTATAAAAAATAACAACAACGCCAAAAGAAACAAAACACAAAAGAAAAACAAAATACGCAAAGCATGCACATTCAAACATACGATTTGTTGATTTTTTGTCAAAAAAACCAACACACAACCAAACAAACGTTTAGTTGTATAAAAAACAACAACAACGCCAAAAGAAACAAAACATAAAAAAAAACAAAATACCCAAAGCTTGCACATCCAACCATACGTTTTGTTGTTTTTTTGTCAAAGCATGCAATACATTGTGTTTTTTGATGAAATTTCCAGAGGTTGTCTCGGATTTTTGCTCATATCTCCGTTATTTATGGACGGATTTTGCTAATTTTAAATAGCAAAATTCTCGAAAGTATGTCTGACAGAATTGTTGAAGATTTGGATCCCGGAGATATCTGGGGCCTTCAGAAAATTGATTTCAACAGACAGACAGACAGACAGACAGACAGACAGACAGACAGACAGACAGACAGACAGACAGACAGACAGACAGACAGACAGACAGACAGACAGACAGACAGACAGACAGACAGACAGACAGACAGACAGACAGACAGACAGACAGACAGACAGACAGACAGACAGACAGACAGACAGACAGACAGACAGACAGACAGACAGACAGACAGACAGACAGACAGACAGACAGACAGACAGACAGACAGACAGACAGACAGACAGACAGACAGACAGACAGACAGACAGACAGACAGACAGACAGACAGACAGACAGACAGACAGACAGACAGACAGACAGACAGACAGACAGACAGACAGACAGACAGACAGACAGACAGATAGACAGACAGACAGACAGACAGACAGACAGACAGACAGACAGACAGACAGACAGACAGACAGACAGACAGACAGACAGACAGACAGACAGACAGACAGACAGACAGACAGACAGACAGACAGACAGACAGACAGACAGACAGACAGACAGACAGACAGACAGACAGACAGACAGACAGACAGACAGACAGACAGACAGACAGACAGACAGACAGACAGACAGACAGACAGACAGACAGACAGACAGACAGACAGACAGACAGACAGACAGACAGACAGACAGACAGACAGACAGACAGACAGACAGACAGACAGACAGACAGACAGACAGACAGACAGACAGACAGACAGACAGACAGACAGACAGACAGACAGACAGACAGACAGACAGACAGACAGACAGACAGACAGACAGACAGACAGACAGACAGACAGACAGACAGACAGACAGACAGACAGACAGACAGACAGACAGACAGACAGACAGACAGACAGACAGACAGACAGACAGACAGACAGACAGACAGACAGACAGACAGACAGACAGACAGACAGACAGACAGACAGACAGACAGACAGACAGACAGACAGACAGACAGACATGGCTTAATCGACTCCGCTATCTATAAGGATCCAGAATATATATACTTTATAGGGTCGGAAATGAAAAATGTAGAAATTACAAACGGAATGACAAACTTATATATACCCTTCTCACGAAGCTGAAGGGTATAAAAACAGTATAAGTTTTCAAATAACCGGTCATAATTTAATATTTTAACATTTTTGTGTATTTGTATTGGTTGTGATATCCGAAATTATTGCTAATCGAATGATTCAGTCTTATAACTGCATTTTTCTCTTCTGACTGAATAATTTTAGTTGGGGTGACAAAAATTCGGTTATTTAAATCGCATTTCTTCTGTGACAACTGATTTTCTGTTGCTATTCTCTAATAAATCAATGGATGTGAATGAATCTCTCGATTAGCAACAAATAAGAACGAATCTGTGCAGAAAAAAAAATCAGCAAATTTTGCGACAAACATTTTCTGCGATTTTCTAAAAAAAATATTCCCGGGAAAATTTTCCCGAATAAGATTACTACCTCAAAGTTAAATTCTTGGGGAACAAAATTCAAGAGCATATATTTAAAAAATCGACCCTATTAAAATTTGTTTAAAATATCCCTCTTTATTCCCTCTTGATTCTATAATTGTGAATATTTCGATTGAAATGGAGTGTAGGGGAAAATTGTTGAGTGTGTTCTAGTTGTAGGGTAACGACAAAAGACGTCACACAGTGGTAGAGAAAAAAAAGATGGACATTAATCTGTAACTTCTCAAACTTTAGTGCGATTTTGACATGCACAGAGAAGTGTTGTGTTAAGTTTTGAATTCGGACCGCATGGGCCCACCAGGGGTGCGGCCAGGAGTCCCCAAAGTAGGACTCCTCGAGTATGTTCAATTTTTAAAAAAAATTGTATTTCTTCGTCTGCTTTCCAATTTAAAAAAAAAATACATATGTATATAGAATCTCCTCGTCGAGCATTACAAAAAACGTAGCTATCAATTATCTCGTATATTATATATTAGGAGAATTTTCAACATTTTACACCAGTGTTTTGATAACTGTGGGTCCAAATAATTCCCAATTTTCAACATTTTTTTATTAGACTCAAAAAAAGAAAGAATTTTTTAAAAATCGTGACAGACTCCAAAGTTATATGCATTTGAATTTAAAAATTTTTAAAAAGGCTATTTTTCGCTAGTTTTTGGGGGAAAAAGTACTTTGTTTCTTTTTAAGTTATCTAAAAAATTTCTAAGAAGATGTATTTGAAATTTATAATTTTTGAAAAGCTAACTTTACATTAAATATTTTGAGTGAAAACAAATTAGAAAATTGTTGATACCGAGGGCACCAGATCCTTCCAAAAAATGAGTATTTTTTTTATGTAAAATTCAAATTTAGGGAAAATTTTCTCAAATCTCATAGTCGATATTAAAATATAGTAACCGATTTCAGATGGCCAAATATGTTCTTAATTTTTTTGTAAAGCGATCCGATAACTCCGCCCCTGGTATGGCTAATATAGCAAAAAAACTAAAAAATACCATTTTTGAAATTTTTCAACACTTTTTTTAGAATTGCGGGAATCCTGATTATTTTTTCATTTTCAATAGAAAAATCTATATAACTGTATAATCTCATTAAAAAATATTCAGAAGTAAAAATTCAAAAGCATTTTTTGTTAGTCTTATAAAATAAAAATTAAGAAAATCGGGAAATAATTGGACCCGCTATTATCAAAACACTGGAGTGGGATGGGTAAAAATTTTGTAAATTTAAGTTATAAACCTGAAATGCAAAAGGGCATAACAACCAAAAAATTCAAAATGAAACACAGACGAAGAGATAGTATTATTTTAAAAATAGAACATACCCGAGGTGTCCTACCGCAGTGCTGTTGGGTGTTGGGTGCACATATCAAATTTCATTCAAATCTGACTAAGGGCTTAGAAGTTACAGATTTATTTCCCTCTTTTTTTATATATCACTGCGCGTCATTGTCAAAAATAAAAAAAAAATTTCAGCTGTGATATCCTGTAACTCACTCGTCTTTTGATTAAACATGGCGCATTCAAAATGACTGGATCACCCACATTAACATTTGAATACAGTGCATTCTTATTCAACAAATAGTTTTGAAGATACATATCACTTAATGTTTGCTAAGTAATCAGTCTAGGGTTCCTAAGCGGGAAAAATTTCCCGGGAATTCCCGGGAATATTTTTTTGATAATTTTCGGGAAATGTTTGTCGGGAATTTTCGGGAATTTCTTCATAAGTTTTCTTCTAAAAGTTACAATTTTCAGATTCGTTTCGATGGCCAAATTTTTGTTTTCACTCAACTTAAGCCACTCAACTTAATTCAAAGTTTGTAATCTTAAAGGAATTATTAAGATGCCTAACTTTTAGGGATATTCAATGAATATTATTCATATCTAGAGAAAGTAATAACAATAATAGTGGTTCAAATTTGTTTATCTACAATCAGATATGAAAAATGTCTATCTATGCATGTTTTATAGATTTAACGTAGTCGAAATTCTTATGTTGTTTAATTATACAAAGAATTTATGGATTTTATACTGATTAAAACAACGACTGCAACAATACCGATAAAATGCCACTATTAAATTAGAAACCCTATGCTGGACCAAAATTTATTTTATACTTTATTCGAAAAAAAATTTCTGGTTTTTGGTTTAATTTAGTGTTAAAAAATTCCAGGGAATACCCGGGAATGAAATGATTTTTTAACTTCCTCCCTGGAAAGAAAAAAGTCCGGGAAATTAGGAACCCTAAATCAGTCCCACTATTGCTTCTTTATACTACATTTTCATTTATAATTTTTAAATTAAATGGAAACTTTGCATGAGTATAGAAGAGAGTTTTTAAGAATTTAAGAAACGACCGTTTTTTGAGCTTTTATACTTTTATTCATATTCATAATACCCTATTCACAGAAATATCTAATTCACTTAATTGTGAATAAATTCGAAAATAATCCATCGATTTTTATGATCGATATCTCATTTTGTTCCTATTACATGTTTTGCCGTTTTCGATTTTTTTAAATAAAAAAAATGGATATTTTTACATAAAAAATATATTTTGCTTCAATTTGTTATTATAACTCCCAAACTACTGAGCCGATTAAAACGCAATATATAAACAGATTAAAGGTTATGTAAATTTTCTAAGTTTAATTCAATGATATCGGACTAATCGTTTTTGAATTATCATAAATTATGTGGAGAAATATCTAAAAAAAATTCACAATTTTAAAAAAAAAAATTTTAAAAAATCTATCCGTAGAATTGAAAAATGTTTCCATTTTTCTACTTCTACACTGTGTTATACAGCGATGGTATTTTATGAGAGTTTTGAAAAACGAAAATCCATAATCATGGCACTTACGTCTTTATGGCTGTTATTGCTCCATATATACATATGTAATTCTGTTTTTTACATCATAATGAAACAAAATACTTTTTTTTAAATAAAATAACTAAAACAATCATCACATATTTATTAATCTTTAACAACCATCAGCCGCCATCAATCCGAAAACAAATACTTAATAAGCATAAGAGATAAGGGGAGATGCGAAAGTAGTTTTCACTACAGCTGGACCAGCAACCAAGGGAGCTGCGTGTCTAACAACAGGGGCAGCGGCATATGTGAAGGGAACGGCAGCAGGGGCGGCTACAACTGGAGCAGCTTTGACGACAGGAGCAGCAGCAACAGCGGCTACCAAAGGTTCACGACGGACAACAGCGTTGAAGCCATTGATGGGGTCGGAGGTGTAGTCAACAATGCGTCAGTAACCATCAGCATCATTCAAAGAGTATTGGCCTTGAACGAAACCACCATCACGAGTTTCAACAGCGGTCTTGGAATCGCCAGTGATGGCATCCTTAACATCATATCCGTAAGAGTATTGGGGATGGGGATCGTATTCCTCAACTTGGGCAACGGCGGCCAAAGGAGCAGCAGCTGGGATGAGGCCGGCGCTGGCAACAGCGAGGCAGGCAGCAAAGAAAGTAATGAACTGAAATTGTATAAAAGAATAACAGAAATTAAATAATGTATTCATTATTAATCCTTTGGGTGAACCATTTTATTAGTCCTTACTTTGAAAGCCATTTTAGAATTGTTTGATTTGATGTGCTCTGAATACCAAAAGTGGATTTGAACTGTGTCGTTTAATTGTTCACTCTGGTCTTTTATATGAAAATGACAAAAAATATAGAAAACAAATAAAATGAATACTAAAATTAAGTGTACAAATAAACCAAAAACAATAAACACACATCAACCCAGCGTACTAAAAGCTAATATTCGTAAACGTTAATTGAATTTGTATGCCATCAACAAATGGAAGTTAAGGCGGTATACATGTTGGTAAGTAAATTCATTGTTAAGTTTGTAACACATAAAAAATAAAAATTGGCTATTAACATTTAAAATATATTGTATTAATTAGATCTGTATAAAAGTAGAGGCTCTAATAATTCTTAATTGTCTGATCGAAAATTATTTACATCTAATAAGAATATTAATAAACCGGATAAGACTTACAGTTGTTTCCTAAAGTGTAATTTTAGCATAAAAAAAAAATAGGACTGCGAACATAGGGTATTTGAAACCCTAATATTCAAATATGACCCTTTTTCCATCTTGTTTCTTATGTGTAACGTATTGAATGACGAATCTACTTACAATCATGTATGTTTAGCTTTTTTACTTCTACACATTTGTGGAATGCATACAAATTCAATTAGAGTTTCCGATTATTAACATTAGCATGTTCGGTTTGTATAGTGTTTATAATACTTCGAAGTTTCATTTTTCTGTGCTACATTTTGTCATTCTAATATAAAAGGCCTGAATGAACAATTAAACGATACAGTTCAAATCCGATTTTGGTATTTGGAGCATATCTAATCAAACAATTCTAAAATGGCATTCAAAGTAAGGTTTATTGAAATAACACTATTCCAAAGGACTGTGATTTAATTTGCGATTTCTTTTCATTTTAGTTCATCGCTTTCTTTGCTGCTTGTCTCGCTGTTGCCAGCGCCGGCATCATCCCAGCTGCTGCACCTTTGGCCGCCGTTGCCCAAGTTGAGGAATACGATCCCCATCCCCAATACTCTTACGGATATGATGTTAAGGATGCCATTTCTGGTGATTCCAAGAGTGCTGTGGAAACTCGTGATGGAGGTTTCGTTCAAGGTCAATACTCTTTGAATGACGCTGATGGTTACAGACGCATTGTTGACTACACCTCCGACCCCATCAATGGCTTCAACGCTGTTGTCCGTCGTGAACCTTTGGTTGTTGCTGCTCCCGTCGTCAAAGCTGCCCCAGTTGTAGCTGCCCCTGCCGCCGTTCCATTCTCCTATGCTTCCGCCCCTGTCGTTCAACACTCCGCTCCATTGGTTGCTGGCCCAGCTGTAGTGAAAACTACTTTCGCATCTCCCGTTATCTCTTACGCTTATTAGATAAATGCTTTTGGATTGATTGCGACTGTTAGCTGTTAAAGATTAATAAAGATGTGATAATTGTTTTGTTTTATTTAAAAAGTGTACTTTGTTTTCAATTACTTCAAATAGAAATAGAAAGAACAGAATTTTAGACTCAAAACAAATTGTATTAAAGGAAATAAGCAGTATATCCTTATGTATGTAGATTGTTGTTTATTTTACTTGAAAAAAGATAACCGGGGACCTTAACTATAATAAGTTTATGGAGATAGTTTCAATATAACATTGCTATGATTATATCAATTTACAATTGATAAAAAACATAATCGAAAAATGGGACATATATTTTATACCAAAATGTTCTCCGTGAAGATACCTTCTTAAAGAAATTTTTTTTAATAAAAAACGAATTTAAGTCACCTTTTCTTCCGAAAAACAGCAGAAATCTAAAATTTTTTGAATTTTTAAATTAATAATCGTTTATTTTTGGATCCATAATTGATATTGCTCTGAGATCTTTTGTATATTATTGCTAATTTAGTTGTCTAACCAACAAAAAATTCGAGTCCATTCGGTCCAAAAATATGCCCTATATTTTAAAAAATAGCAGACCAAGGTATGGCAAAATTTTATAATGTCCAATTTGAAATGCCTATAACACGGAAATTTTACGAGATAAATAGCACACGCAAGCATGTTTTTTCAAAAAATCTTTGAAATCGGATGGGAAACAAAAAAATGGCACGCGTTTAAAAATTTTAGATATCGAAGGTACCCTAATTTGAGCCCCCCACCCGTGGATCATTTGTAGGACTTAAACTCCTTGGCTACGTCCACGTCAAATTTTATACCGATCGGACCAGCCGTTTAGAAATGCCAGGTTTATTTCCAAAAAATTTTAATTCTGCCCCACTGTGCACTGCAGGATGAAATTTGCACCAAGTTTAGTCCTATTGGATGTAATTTAGACACAATATTTCAACAAGATCGGTCAAGATTTTACATAAACTATTGTTCTTAGCAAAATTTGTCCCATATAGTTTACAAAACTATTTCTTCAATTTTTCGAAAAAAAAATGAAATAAAATTAAAAATTGTTTAAAATTTTTTTTTTGCAAAATCAAAAAGTTGTTTCACTTTTTTCAAAATGGGCATTTTTTTCTCAAAAGAAAGCTTTTCACCCCCGCTAACTCAAAGAGTTCTTCACCGGGTTTGTTGAAAAATTGTGCCTAAATTACTATCCAATAGGACTTTTAAACATTTGTTCACTTGACATGAAATCCGCCATATATATTTAATAAATTTCCAACACTATTGTTATATTACCAGTCTGTCTGCTAGTATCTTCTTCAAATATAACCTGGCCAATATAACAACATTTTCGCTGGGATGTTTCTGTAAAGTTTTCTTTTGTTCGAAGACAAGCATTTACCCTCTATTAAATTAGCGGAATTGTTAAAATAAAGCAATATAATTTAATTATCAATAATTGTGTTATTTTTGCTAAAGCAGGTTTTGTATAATGTTCAAGTAGTACGATTCAATGTGCATTATTTAAAAAAAAATGCAAAAGGTTTCATAAATAAAATGGCCCATAATCATAGTCAAACACTAAAGTCGGTTCTTTTTAAAAACAACTTTAAAATAAACAGCTGACATACAAAATTAAAAAAAAATCAAAAAAACTTAAACAATAAAAGTAACGGGGACATCTAAAGAAAGAAAGTAGTTTGTTGTGGAAAAATGGAAAAGATAAGATTAATTAATAATAATTACGATATTTTGGTACTAATTTTATTGATAACTGTTAAATAATTGGAAAATCTCTACCAATATCTTGTAACTTAAACATTTTTTTACTTTGTGACGAACTTTTTTACTCGGCGAAGAACAGCTGATGCTGCTATTAAACGAGTTAAAAACAACTTTAGCTAGTTTTATATTTAGAGTCGAGTTCAGCGTCAGAAGTATACTTTAACTTGTCTATGATAGACCTAAAGTCCACTCTTAAGTAAAGTCGAGTTTAATTCTCTTAAAATGTACTTTATTTTTGACTATTATTATGGGCCAATGTCTTTGTCGTTTCCTACATTTTTTAGGTTAGTGAGAGTCTAGTTTAGAGTTTCTGGGTTTATTAATAATATGTTTTACAATAAAAACAAAAGTACTGAAGAATAAATTGTTCCAATTAGATTTATAAATTTATTAATTTAGATTTTAAAAAGCTCCACATTCGGGATTTTCTCTCATTCAAAAGATATTTGAGAATCCTAACTCTTTCAGTATTAGAAGAAGAAAAATAGCCACTCAGAAAAGATTTCTTTCATTGCAGAATGGTTTTATTATCAGCCGATTTTTTATTATTTTCCGACAGAAAGCCGATTTTCATTTTGCACCACAGCACTATAGGTTAAATGACTACTTTTTCTGTGCTAAATTAATTACTTACTTACTTAGTTTATTGTTCTCCATTTTTACTTTCTTGTTTATAACTCGCTAAATTATTTAAACATGCAATTGAAAATTTGAAAGCAATACAGGCTTTTCAACAAAATTTATTAAGTAATTACGATGCAATGTCTTTGACTGCGTGACAACACATGGACTTTAACATTTACCAAAAACAAAAAGCTGACTTAGTTAATTTGGAGTATTGGTTACAAAATGGCATTAAAAAAGTGCAATATTTGCATTTGAAAAATTGGACTTTAGCACAGTTTTGGTAGCCGTTTAACCTATAGTGCCGACAATGCAAAAATAATCTTATCTGAGCGAAGCCGGTTTTTGATACACACCAGAGGGGAAAACCTTTGCGCCTGGCCTAAACCTGGTTAGTTTTACTACTTAACCTATTTTGTAAAGTAATAATAAGTTATTACCTATTAATAACACTGTCCAACAGCATTTTTGAACCTTATAATTCTCAAAGGGCATGTTGAGTAGATAATTTTTGTAGAATAAACTTATAGTCCAGCCGGTCTGAGTTTTTTAATTTTTTGATCGAAGGGAACATTATACTAAATGAAAAAAATATTATAAGTTAATATCTTCGAGAATTCTATCAGAGTTATATTGTGGAATTTTATGGGGATCATTTTTGTGGAAGATCTTACCACTCCAGCTCCTCTCTTTAGGGGTCAATTTGACCATTTTTTCTAGAAAAGGTTAAATATATTTTTTTGAAAGGACATCAATGAAATAAAACAACATTAAATTTCTAATAAAATAAAATAGTCATCACATCTTTATTAATCTAACAGTCGCAATCAATCCGAAAGCATTTATCTAATAAGCATAAGAGATAAGGGGAGATGCGAAAGTAGTTTTCACTACAGCTGGGCCAGCAACCAATGGAGCGGAGTGTTGAACGACAGGGGCGGAAGCATAGGTGAATGGAACGGCAGCAGGAGTAGCTACAACAGGGGCAGCTTTGACAACGGGGGCAGCAACAGCGGCAACCAAAGGTTCACGACGGACAACAGCGTTGAAGCCATTGATGGGGTCGGAGGTGTAGTCAACAATGCGTCTGTAACCATCAGCGTCATTCAAAGAGTATTGACCTTGAACGAAACCACCATCACGAGTTTCCACAGCGCTCTTGGAATCACCAGAGATGGCATCCTTAACATCATATCCGTAAGAGTATTGGGGATGGGGATCGTATTCCTCAACTTGGGCAACGGCGGCCAAAGGTGCAGCAGCTGGGATGAGGCCGGCGCTGGCAACAGCGAGGCAAGCAGCGAAGAAAGCGATGAACTAAAATTACAAAAAAACACAATTTACATATTTTATAATAATCCATTTTATAATAATCCAGTTGTTTTTTGAAGATATTCCTTACTTTGAAAGCCATTTTACTTTGTGTGCTTGGTTGAGATGCTCTAAATACCAAATATGGATTTGAACTGTGTCGATTAATTGTTCACTATGGTCTTTTATATGAAAATGCCCAAAAAATATAATGTCTATCAAAATGACCAAAATGAATATGGACATTTATTTTCTATGACAAAATGCGATAAAATACAAACCAACATGCTACTAAAATTAATAAACGTTAATTGAATTTTAACTCATTCAATTGTTTTGTGGATTGTATTCAGTTACTTATGCCAAATACAAAATAGTATGTCATAATATCGAAGTAAAACAAACATTGACTTCTTTGTTTTTAATTTAGTATAAAGTGTACCCACACAAAGTTTCTAAATAACTTATTAAAACATGGCTTCAATATTTCAGGGGTATTCCCGAAGCGCAAGAGGTGTTAGTAAATGTACATATGTATGTATAGTTTAAAACCGATTACAATACTCACCATCAGTCGCACTTTAAGATACTATATACATTTAGCAACAATGTACACTCATGCACAAATCAAGGCTGGCTAACTGGCTGGCTGAATTTAAAACGCATAATAACATGCATTAAATACTCGTATGTGACAATAATACAATTTATAAATACGTACATACATAATACATATATTTTTACCTATATTAAATAGTAAATTAAAGAAACTATTAAATTTCAATTTTATCCATTCATATTCCATCTGAATTATGTATTAAAAATATTTGTTTATCCACCCAAACAACAATGATTATTTATTTAATTTTTGAACTGTTTCTCAACGACTGGCCAATTGACAGAACGACTGACAGTAGCAGTAAACGCTGTGGATCAACAGCCGAAATTAAATAACCAAAGTCAAAGCACGCAATTGGTGTTAATTTGAACATTTTCCAATATTTTGTTTAAGCAACTTTAGGCCCACAATCAACAACATCAACGAATTTTGGTTATATTTTTTACAATTTAAATTTTAAATAAATGCACCTCATGCGCCTGCGTATAAAGAAATCGCAGTGCATTTTGCGTTGGTGTACACTCGAAGAAAAAATTTTGTCGAATATTTAATGCTTCACTACTAGAAGTGCAAATAGCGGAGATTATGAAAATCATGGAAATTTAATTGAGAACTGGAAAAAAAATGTTCGGTTCAATTCCTAACACTTCGACTACATAAAGTCAAGAATTTATGCAAATTGGCCACTTAGTTTATATATAAACAGCTATGAAATTTTTTAGAGTTTTCAATCTGAAAAAAGTAAAACAAATTGCATTAGGGAAAAAGTGATTTTTTTAATAAAATTGGTTATAACTAAGATTTTACCAAAATGGATTACAATACCGGAGGTGTGTACTTAAAATATTTACTAAATGTTTATATTATGTGTAAAATTTCGTGTTTTTATTAGTAAAGTTTTTTGTGAAGTTATGAAAAAGTTCTTTGTCTTCTGTAGTATAGAACTTACGTTGCCTGTATTTGCCCAAGGAATGATACATATGTGGTAATTTGTGGGAAGGCCAAATTGTTTGCTACTACTTGCACCGAAGAAAATAATTTTCTTTTTTCTAGACACATACTCACATTTTTTGTAACTACTTTTAGAGAAGCATGAGAGCTTAATGGCAACTTTTTTAAAATTGTATTTGTGGAAAGTGCTATGAGAATATAGATTGAGATTTTTATTGAAAATGTTTGTGAGTTGGTGGGGGAGGTGTTTATCAGAAAGGAGGGGAGGGGTATTGCCAATTTCAAAAAGAAAATGCTTATTTTAGTAGATCCCTAGATCCCTTAGAAATAATTTTTGCCGCATTTTTGGCTTTTGGACACATAGTGCAGTGGGTCAAAATTTTACTTTTTTGATCGAAGGGAGCATTAACTAAATGAAAAAACGGTTGTAAGTTATTATCTGAAAGAATTCTTACTGTCAGAGTTATATTGTGGAATTCTATGGGGATCATTTTTGTGGAAGATCTTAACACTTCAGCTCCTCTCTTTAGGGGTCAATTTGACCATTTTTTTTAGAAAAGGTTAAATATATTTTTTTGAAGGACATCAATGAAATAAAACAACATTAAATTTCTAATAAAATAAAATAGTCATCACATCTTTATTAATCTAACAGTCGCAATCAATCCGAAAGCATTTATCTAATAAGCATAAGAGATAAGGGGAGATGCGAAAGTAGTTTTCACTACAGCTGGGCCAGCAACCAATGGAGCGGAGTGTTGAACGACAGGGGCGGAAGCATATGTGAATGGAACGGCAGCAGGGGCAGCTACAACAGGGGCAGCTTTGACAACGGGGGCAGCAACAGCGGCAACCAAAGGTTCACGACGGACAACAGCGTTGAAGCCATTGATGGGGTCGGAGGTGTAGTCAACAATGCGTCTGTAACCATCAGCGTCATTCAAAGAGTGTTGACCTTGAACGAAACCTCGAAGAAAAAATGTTGTCGAATATTTAATGCTTCACTACTAGAAGTGCAAATAGCGGAGATTATGAAAATCATGGAAATTTAATTGAGAACTGGAAAGTGTCGACAAAAAAAATTATGCTGTACATTTCATTAAAATGTTGTGAGGCACAGAAGCAGATTATTAGCTATCTTATTCTTTAATTAATAGGTGTACTAGAGTCATTTAAAACGTAACAAATCTTTGCTCATATTCTTGTTCAAAAAGCTCTAAATCTGGACCCTACTGTTACTCGAAAAACACTTAATGCAGAGCTTTTAAACATACTTTTTTAATTAGACTTGTTCCTTAACAGTCAAATTTTTTAATTTCTTGATATATCCAGGGACAAGGAGGAGGGAGGTATATTTTTCAATAATAAATCAACGAAAGACGCCCTGGTTCTTATGTTATCTTCATAATATATATTCAGGAGGCAGTCCATTCTATCTACCTTCCATGAGACACATATTTCAAACAACATTTCCATTTTTGTGCCTGACATTTTAACCCCAAGTGCCATTAAGGGTTAATCTCCATTTTTGTGCTGTTATTATAAATACTAGACTTCATGTTATATTTTTCTTAAGTTTCATCAAAATCGGCCCAAAAATATATAACATTTCGCTTTCGCTATCTTTCCATTAGAAATTCCAAAACGTTAAAGTAAAACTTTCACAGTGTATTTATAGGTTTTACTTAAAATTCAAATAAGTAAGGCAATTGAGCTAATTCGCCAAACTATGGCCAAATAATTAGTTTTCCTCGAAAATTGCAAAATTTAAATCGCAGGTACGGAAAAACAATAGGAGATATTTTCATAATTTTTTAATATTTGTATTCCCTACTAGCTGACCGCCCCGCCCGGTTTCGCTCCGTAGCTATTTACTAATGTTAGTTCTTCAAGTTTCTCCAAAAAACTTCTCTTATTAAGAAAAATTTTAATTCCGAGTTTTATTCTCAATAAATCCCAATATGATGATAAAAAAATTCGGAAATTAGTTTACCAAAATTTAAAAAAAAAATAATTTTTTTTGGTCATACCTGCGAATAGGTTGACGGTATCCTACGAAGACAAAAAGACATATATGGGCAAGTCCCAGAAACAGTCTACCAACAAAAAAAAAATTTAAATGAATCAAACTTGGAATTCTTAATTGTAATATTAGACTAGATATGTATATATGTTTTTATCATTACTTAAATGTTAACAAGATGGTTCGATTGACAGCTATATTTTTGACCATTCAATTTAAATACAAATTAATTTTGAGAAATTTCACTTTGAATGGAATTTTTCGCAACTTCTCACCGAAAAAGAGATAATTTTCTAGCATCTGGATAATTTGTAACGAGCGTCACGTAACGTGCGTCAAAAAATGTTCTCGGCTTTTTATGAAAACGGCAAATGTTTTTTCATGCTAATAAGTTATATTAGAATTCTCTTTCATTCATCTTTCTTTTAGGAATAGATTTTGTGTGCTTTTTATGCCAAATTCACTAAAATTACGAATAAACACTTCAACTTTTAATGTTACTTCCACTTTTTGTAACGTGCGTCACAAAATTTTGCGATCTATTATTTCGCAAGAAATTGCAATTAAAAGGAAATGTCTTATGCCATTTGGAATTGCACTTAAATCTCACTATAGCGTATAGTATACGTTGGAGGTATCTTATTTGAAAAACCAAAAAATGTTCATATTTAAATATGAAAACGTGTACGAATGAAACGTTCGTCACGCAGGATTTGCCCATATGTACAAGTAAATATGTTAAGTAAAAATTAGCTTTTTAATATTTCTCAAAATATGTTAGTTCTAATCCAACATTTCTTGTTCTAGTGACCTGTGACACGTTAATGGCCTGGGGAATTTTGAATAACTATAAAATTTTTTAACCAATTTTTGGTTTTTATGTCTCATTAGAACGACAATTACGTACACATTTCTATTCTTTTAAATTAAATTGCAATAGCAATTTTTTACAAAAACTGAACAAATTGGATTTTTTCCTATTCTGAGGGCTTGCGCACGTCTTAACCTCAACCGATTTACCTTAAATTTTTCAGGATGATTTAGTACCAACTGGGGGTGAGACTGGCAAAATCCAACTTTTGTTTATTAAGGGCCACCCAAATGTAAATATCTGAAAATTTACATTTTTTTATAACCATTTAATTGCTTACTCTTTATTATCTGCCACTATTTGCAAATATATTTGTTTTTGACTTATTTTATTAGAATTATTTGATTATATTACCAGATCATTAGGTCATGTCCTACTTAGTTTCTCGCATAATTTTTTTTTATTATTTTAAATTATTCGATTAACCGAATAATTTCTATTTTAATTTTAAACAGAAAATAAAACCACGAATTTTGAGTTCTTATTTTAAGTATTTTATTAATAAAAGAACAAAATCATAAAAAAAAACATAACAATTCAACCAAAAAAAACTTTTATAAAAATTGACTTGGAAAAAACTATCTCGCTGATTGTAGATGTTGGAGAAATTGAAAGTAAGGCATGATCAAGAATATCCAATATCTCAGTTCTTTTTTTTAGTTTTCTCTAAGCATATAAAATCCTCCATTATACCATTGGAGTCCTTTTTAGATTGTTTTTAGATTTTGAATACTTTTAATAATTTCAATAAGTTCTGATAAAATACTCGTTTCAATAATGTCTTCTGCGTGGTCTATTATCATGTCCTCCTCCGACAAATACATGTAAATTAAATATGTCAGTTGTTTTACTCACTAAACATATTTCTTGGATGTTCGAAAAATATGTAATTTTACTTTAACATTTGTATTTGAATTATAAAAAAAATGTTAAAGTGCAAAAAAAAAGGAATTTCGGTTAATCGGTTAATCAACACAAATTAATCGGTTTATTTGTTATTTGAAAATCGTCAATTTTGAATTATTCGAACAGTTAACCGACCAAAATTAATCGGTTAATCGATTGAATACCCTAGGCGTAGATGTATACAATCCTCATTTGCGTTGTTAAGTTTTTGGGATGATATTGAGGAGTTTGAGGATGATTATGATGTCCGATAATCAGATGATAATTGTGGCCATACGATCTTCTGATATAAGGTTTCGACTGCTACATCCCTAAAGGAACTTGTTGACATTATGATTGTCATAAGAGCCATGCCACGAGTTATGGGAACGAACGGGACGATTGTTTGGCCAAAAAAGACAAAAAGCTGATATCGCTAAGAAAGAGCGATCTTAGAGTACTTACAGGGATATTGCTGAATTAACAGCCCTTGTCTGAGTGCAATGACTGCACACTGCACTCATGTCATTCCGGTGCGTATATACCTAACATTGTGGTCTCATATACAATCAAATAAATTTTGGTAATGTTGAGTCTAAACAGTGCAGTTACAGGGCGAGACACACAACTAGTCCTCTCGGGATTTACGTTGGATTTCCATTATATTAGGGTAGTGTAGAGTGATGTGGCCTCCCTAACAACAATCCACATACATACAGCCTTAAAAGTGAGTAAACACCAGTGAATTATTTGATTTTTTTTTTAAAATAGTGAAAATCATAAAATCTATTCATCGATTAAAATTTAAAAGTTTCGGATTGTTGCAGATTATTCGGAATATTAGGTTCGGTTCTGAATAAAAGGGTATAGGTCGGACTCTAATGTTTTCCATCATTTCAGTTTTCCATATATAATTCACTGGTGTTTGCTCACTTTTTGCGCCCATAGTATATATATAGGAAATTGAACGTATTTGCAAATGTAAATTGTGACAGGATTCTATAGATTTTCTATAAATAGAAATTTCTTCAGTGTAACTTAATAATTAATGCACATCAATAAATATATTAATTCGCCACATATTGTACAAATTTCGATAAAAGCGAATGTGAGCTACAAATGTCTGCAGTTTTGGAATTTATTTTTATTTTGTATTTTAAATTTAATTTTGTGCATAATCATTTGTATGCTCTTATTTGTTTTTATTTATTTTTTTTTTTTTGTTTGATACGTACGAGTATTTCCCTTTTTCACAATTAGACGTAATTATGGTCTGGTATTCAATATTTCCTTTCGTCACTTTGTTTATTTTGCTTGTCATTGTTGTTGGTCGTCGATATTATTTAATATAAATTCACGTAGACATAATACATTCGTACATTTGACCGAGTGTTTAATGTTGTTGTTGAACATCTGAATGCCAATGTGACTGACTAGAATACCTTGCCAAGACCCAAAATCATTGAACTAATTTCATTTCATGCCAATTACAATAATCGGTCAACATCGGTGTTTTTTGTTTAACTTTTAGTTTTGTTTTTGTTTACGTTTAAGTCGTATGAATGTGTGTAAATGTGATTTATTCGTAATACTCGTACCAATAACAAATAAACCATCCAAACTAACCGAATGTGCCCAGTTAGCAGTAGAACTGTGAACAAGAATTTACTTAATAGTAACCAATACAAATGTTAAGTATTTGAAATATTTTAATGTTATTGTTTTTGTTTATTGAAAAATTTAAAATTTTTGAAAAGCTTTTTCATTAATTTCAACTACTTATTTAAATCGTTAAATATTCTTCTCTGGCATATACTTGTTCAATTAGGAAGCCAATTGCTTTTCTGACGAGGGTCACACGTGAATCAATGACGGATAAATACTAAATTAAATACTTAAGACGTGAAGTTAAAATGTATGACAAACTTTTTAAATTAAATTATAAGTACTTGTTTAGGTTTTATGAATCTCATACTTAAGTAGAGTCTTTAATGCCGGGAAATACCGACATTTTGGCATATTTTAATTACAGAAAACATTTACACTAAGATTATAGATTGTGTATTTCCTTTAATACTGTTATCGCTCAAATGCCGTTACCGAAATAATCCAAATTAGCGTTACCGTTTCGACTCGGTAGGTAAACGGGATAATTTTTATGATTGTTTCCCAATATGCCCGGTCTCCACATCAGTTAAAATTATTTCTACTATTCAAATTAGTACGCCTAAGTTATTGATTTGTGTTCAAAAATGAAAATATGTTCAAAATTTCGTGCGAAATGCTGTCAAACTACATATGAAATATTTAAACTACATATGAAATATTTTTCATATACGCGAGATACCTTAATTTAGAGTCTTAAGGCTCCGCCCCATCTTAGATTTCAAAGGTCCAAATTCAAAACTAAAACTCAGCTACACGCAGAGAAAAAATATAGTTGGGCATGGTTACTGTAACCATTTCGATATTGTTACAAGTTTTTTAACTTTATTATAGTCACAGTAACCATTTACATGATTGTGGTAACCATAATATGGTTATTTTATGATTCACATGATTGTCTCAACCATATATATGGTTACAGTAAACATATATATGTTTGTGACAACCATTTATATGATGAAGGACTTATCATATTATGGTGCTCTCGGCTTAAGGCTTATCATAATCTGAGAAAAAAATATTATGATAAAATTATTCATCATAAATATGGTTGCCACAAACATATATATGTTTACTGTAACCATATATATGGTTGAGACAATCATGTGAATCGTAAGTTAACCATATTATGGTTACCACAATCATGTAAATGGTTACTGTGACTATAATATAGTTAAAAATCTTGTAAATCTATATAAATGGTTACAGTAACCATGCCCAATTATATTTTTTCTCTGCGTGTAGACTTCCACAATAGTCTTTTATTAAAATCGGACTATTACTTTAGAAGTTACTGATTTATTTCCACATTTTTTAATTTCCCCCACTATGCAGTGTTTTAGAAACGTTTTTTTTAAATACTACTATTTTAAATATCGCAACGAAATTTCACTAGGTTAGGTGTTTTTAAGTGGATTTACAGTCGCATAGCTTCGGAGTCGGAATGGAAGCCAGTGAGTGGCCCCTCGAAGTTAGTCACCACGGGTCTCCAATTTTTTTAAAAAATCTCCAAAATCCATTTATGATCCGAATACTGCTGGAATTTAAAATATATATAGTCCTTGAGAAGATCTACAAAAAATGTGGTTTATTTATATCTTTTTTATTTTAGATAAGCTATAAAATTCTGTGAATAAAATAAAAAAAATCAGCATTAAAAATAGTTATCATTATAGTTGGAACATGCAAAAAGTTTTTGAAGTTTTCTCCCAAAAAAAGTCCCTATATTTCTTTTGACCTGGAAAAAAAAACTTAATACAAAAGAGTGTAAACTGAAATTTGGCTCACTTAAGCTCACTGAGTACCTTTCAGACCAATTTTGAAAAAAAAATATTTTTTTTAATTTAGAGTAAAAAATAATAAAAACGCAAAGCACCGATCCTCGAAAAATCTCCATATTTGTATAGCCCTATATGTTACTGAAATATATAAAAGGTTTTCTACTATCACACTGTAAATAACGTCACAGAAATTCTCAGTTCTTGGAACACATTTTACCCATTTAAAAATATTCAAAAATTAGTATGCCAATAAAATCTTTACCATTAAAATGTTACGTTAATTAAAATTTTATTTCTTTTAGTTTTTAATGTAAATTACTTCCGAAAATTTTATAAAATTATTTAATTTTACTAAAATATCAATCTTCAAGTTCTTAGATTTTCTCCAATATCAAATACTTATATCCAAAATCTTTTGAAAATTAATGCAGAAATTTCCCAATGATGAACATCTGTGTTTATCTTTACGAATTAATGAATTTTTTCTTTGGGATTTTTTTCTTAAAATTTTAGCTTAAAAATAAATTTATTCGATTATTCGTCAATTATTATTCGAATTATTTTTTAATCTAAATTGAAGAATTTTATTCATTTGAATTAAAAAATATTTGTCATCGATTATTTGAATTTAAATTTGTAATTCACATTTAGGATTTATTAGAATCGAAAACAATGCTTTTATTTTTTTGAAATTTCCTTTAAAAATTTTTGAAAATGTAAAATTTGGTATTGGCGAAATATTGAGCCATTTCCGCAAAAAAAGCTCAAGCGACACATTCTTCATATTGCGTTTTTTTAATAAATGAATTCATTGGCATCATCTATAAAAATTTGACGGTCACATTGTGTACCGTTATAACAACAACAATTTTAGCTTAAGTGCACTTTGAAAAGCTTGTCGCTTAAGTTAAAATTTCTTAATAAAAAACTAAAAAATATATTGTTTTTAAAAGTTATAATATAATTATTAGACTTGTGCTTAATAGTTCATTTAAGTCCGCTTATTTTAGTTCACAGTTCAAAAATGAACTAGGTAGCTTTTCTAGTTCAATCGCTCTTTTTGACTTTTGAACTATCTATTTATAAAAAAATGAAACGAGTGATACATTTTTTATATTAAAATTGCCTCTCTGTTCTGAACTAAAACAACAGATATGATACTGGAGAATTTGCGTCAACTGACAGTATAATTCTGAGAACAGATTCTATCCTCTAAAATTTAGTTTTTGTCGCATTTTGAATGCATTCCATTCGAATGGCTCGATATGTACATGAAATTTTATGACTTTTTAGTATCAAGTTATAATTGGTTAACGATTTCAGAACAGTGTTATATTTTATATTTAAACATCTACCCATAGAATGAAATGAAGCACTATTTTGAATTTTTAACAATTATGTTATAGATATTCACATGAAATGTGCAACCACTAGGGTATTTATACGAGTAATGATCGTTCGATTAATCGAATAATTTCTTACGAATAATTATTCCAACAATTTAAAAATTACCATTTTCGAATAACGAATTATTCGAACAATTTTATGTAGAATAATCGAATAAAACGAATAAATTTACATATATATTTAAATTTATTAAATTGCTAAAAAATTTTCATAGTTCCAAATTTAAATAAGTAATAACGACTTACAAAAATTGTATTTTTTCTGAAGTTCCACAAATAACTAAAACTAAAGTAGTCTTTTTGAACCAATGAAAATAAAAGGTACGCAACAAAATATTTTTTATTTTGTAAATAAAAGGCTGTATGATTATGCTGGTGAAATATTAGCAGAATCGCAATTAATAATCAAATTTTAACTTAGATTAAAGTGGTGTTGAAAGTGATGGCGAATGTGATTTTGAAACGGTGGTCGAAAGTGATATTGAGGATGACATTTATAATGACTACGTTGAAATAGACGAAGACCAAGATCTTAAAATATATATAAGTAATGTTATTAACCGCGTAAGTAAGTATTGCAAAATATTTAATAGATTTAATGATAAACACAAAACATGATAACATGATAATAAAGGTTTTGCGTATTTATAAATGCGCCAATCATGCACTGTCTGACTTCAAATTAGCCACGATCACTGACAATGATATCAAACTTTGGACAGATTTGTGTAAATCCCTAAGACAACTTGATTAAGCAAAGATTCGGCAACGTTGATAGAGCTTGAGGGTATAATACAATCTGTTATAAATAATTTAGTGAATAATTCATTTACTAAATAATTAGTTACTCAATTTAAAACCCGAATTAATGAACGACGTAAAAAAGTTCTTAATACGTTTATAATGTCCGTGAATTCAGGATCATGTCTAACTAGCTAAAATTTTTAAAGCATAGATTCAAAATAAAAACTAAAATATTTGCAAGTCAATTGTTTTGTAGATTGTTCGGGAGAGAATCTGATCCGAATATTTGTGATGAAAATTTAATGAAGGACTTTGTTTTCAAATGGTTTTTAACATTATCAATACTTGAATTGTTAACTTTAACGTTATTATTTGTTTTTCTTTAACAATAAAATATTAAAAAACCTACATTCTTTACTTTTTTAAAAAATTTAAATTATTCGAATAATTCGATTAATTTTAAACGTGTGATCGAACTATTTGATCAAGTTAAAATCTCCTATACGAATTATTCGTTTTTTTTTCTAACAAGAGAAAAATCGAACAATTTTTTAGCAACCACTAAAACGTTATTCAATTATACTCAAATTTTCTACACTTGGTTTTTAGATTTTCATTTATGTTGATATTTAGTTACTTTTTAAATATGTATTAATTTTACTCGAACAAAATAAGCTATGTAAATATGCATTTTCTCCATGTGTAACAAGCGTTAAGAAATACTTGCATCTCATCTTTAAGTGGTTAAATAACATACCTGTATTTTTTCTTTCTTAAATTAAAGTGCTTTTAAAAATCAATTTTAAATAATAATAAACTAAAAAAATAAATGAAGTGCCTGACGCTTGCAATAATGTTACATTATTCCTTTAATGGCTGTTTATTAACAACAAAATTGAATGCAAAAAATAAATGTGTTAATAAAATTAGCAAACCACTTGATAAATGGAAATTGTTAAGATTTAAAAATCAACATCAGAAGAAAAAAAAACAACAACACAGTCCTTTATTAAATTTTGCCTTAGAGGAGAAAGTCCAAAAACCATGAAATAATGGGAAAAAACATTAAAAATTATTTTTAAAAATTCTCTTTATTTAACAATTTTCAACATTAAACATTGTGGATTTAGTGATGATAATGAACGTAGGAAACATGATGAGGTGTGCTAATCGATGTCTTAACTAAAGCGGGAGCATGATGGACCAAAGCTGCTGGTGAATGATGTACTACAGTGGGACTATGGTGTACAATGGCTGGTGTATGATGATGGGTGGTGGAAATTAAAGCTGGTGACGATTTAACAAGTGCAGCCGAAGGCGAAGAATGCAAGAAGTGTAGAGTATGAGGAGCTTGATGATAAACAGTGGGTTGGTGATGATGCACCACAGTAGTAGTAGTAGGCTTGGGTGCAATGTATTTGGCGGTTTCAGTAACAACTTGTTTTGGCACAATTATTTTAGCAGGCACACTTTCCAAACGTTCCCGACGGACCACAGCTTTGAAGCCATTCACAGCATCCGAAGTGTAGTCAACAATACGTTTGTAACCATCCGCATCATTTAGGGTGTATTGACCTTGCACATTATCTCCATCACGAGTCTCAGTCTGAGCCTTAACGTCTCCAGTTATAGAATCATCCACACTATACTTGAAGTTATAATGAGGATGAGAATCGAAATTCTCCGAAGATGCTTCAGGCAAAAGACCAGCAATAACTGCAGCAACACAGGCAAGGACTAATAAAACCTTTAAGAAAAATGTTTGTTATTTCAAATACTTGAAAATTTATTTGTATATTTATTATTGTATTACTTTTATTTGCATTTTAAAAAAAATATTGAGTAACTTCTTTGTATGTCGAAGGAATAAGCGTTGTAAGTGAACTGTGATCTTGTGTCCTGCAACACATCATTTTTATATCAATAAAATGACACTGCAAGTTTTGCATACTCACACTCATCTTATTGAAGACACACACACAGTAACGCGCATTCATAGTTCATAATTATGGTGTTGTTGTCTTCTTTAGAGAGTTTCATCAATGACCCACTGGCCTAAACACTCAATTCCTATAAAAAAAATACAAATATAAAAAGAACAGGTACTTAAGTTTTGCGGCAAGGTCACCACCATTCATTCATTCTGCATAAACACACATCCTCAATTTACTCACATTGGTTACACAAATCATCATTATCACCACAACTACCAATATTATTTACTTGACCTTAAAACCGTTTGTTCGTTAATGCATCCATCCATCCAACTAACCAACCATTAATTGTTGCCTCCGCGAATTGCATCTGTTGCGTCTTGGATTTTGTTTTGTTCCATCTTCTGCACAAACTCGTACATATCTTTTTTTTTTGAGCATGCCAACGAACCTGTTCCTTTCACTGTCAATGATTTCGAATTTAGCAGTGGTCGCAATTAGAATTTCAAGCTTCATTTAATCAAACTTGTTTGACATTTTCCCACTGAAATTTAAATACCATTTTATTTTACAAATTGTGCTTACTTTTATCCACATTATAAAGTAAATACTACATTATTACAGTTGTGTGTTCGTATAAACTGTTATACTTATGCCTAAAAGTATGCTAATTTTATTTTCGATTTATAGTTGCTGTGTTAACAGTTTTATGTTGCGCTCTAATTTTAAATACGAATAACAAGTGATTTTTGGAAATTTACATTTTATTGCGAGTATTTTGTTAAAGAAACCAGAACACTGCGTTCTACTAAAATAGGTACAGTTATAAATATTTAATTTTTTTCTGTGGTATATGGGATAAAATAAATATAATTATAAAGATTTTTGGGATTTTCGCTCCAATTTTTAGGAATTGCGGGATTCGAATGACAAATTTAAAATTTATTTTTGAATCTAATTGAGATATTGACTTGAAACTAATTTTTCTTAATATTTGCAATCCGATTCAAATTTTGATAAAAATTTTAGTTTTAGAAACTCAATAAATATGTAATAAAATCTTTATTTATTAACAAAACTCAATGAAATTTTCAAGGGTTTTTAATTTTGTCATTCTAAATAACTTGTCAAAAGGTCAAAGCGAATCCCGCAAATAAAAATTGGAGCGAAAATTGGTAAATGGTATTTTTACAAAATTTTCCATAGGGTATACATATCCTTCGGGGCTGGGAAAATACTTTGGGGATAAAAAGGGAACACATCAAGGTTTCCAAAGCAGCTTTCCGTTTTCTGATCCCAGCTTTTGGATATTAGAACATGTGGCCCTAAGTTTAAATATTGATAAAAAATAGGTCAAATTCCACAGGGCGCAGGGGCGACATACTCGAAAAAACAGGACATGTTTTTTACACCAAAATATTCTTCGTGAAGTTACCTTACAGGAAAACATAAAATTGTGATATATTCTTAAAGAAAGTTGTTTTTAATAAAAAAAAATACATTTTCGCCCAAAAAACAGCAAAAAAATATTTTGGATCCATAATTATTATTTCCCTGAAATCTTTTGTATATTATTGGTAATTTAGTTTTCTAACTAACAAAAAAAATACGCCATATATTTTTAAAGAAGCGTAAGGCCAACATTTTTTGATAGTAGTGGAAAAAGAAACATATCAAAAAAATCATTTTAAAAACAATAAAAACTTGTAAACTTCTTTCCATAAGAAAAAAAACTAAAACAAAAAAAAATATGTAGATTTTCGAAAATTTCAAATCCAAAATGCTGGATTGAAGGAAAATATATAATGTAATAAATATTCAATTAATAAATCAGTATGTACATAGTTATAAAAATTAAAAAAAAAAACGTGAGACGGTAAAAACGCTACATTTGAAAAGAAACTTCTCCAAAACAAGATAATAAAATAGAATGAGAGTTTAAAAACTGACTTCCCGGGAGGTTATCAATAATCTAAAATAGGAAATAGCCCCGAGATAAACACTCCTATTTCTAAAAAACAGTACTGGTCGTGACAGAATTGGAATAAGGATAGGGTATTCAATCCGAAAAGAATATTCTTCAAACTTGTATGATTTATACATGGAAATTCAAAAATACTTTCTTTCGAATTGAATTGCACAATAACTCCCTTGTTCTCTTTCGGAATGAATCCAAATACAATTTAAGAGGCAGTAATAGGAAAGGGCCCATATTGGAAAAAAAAATCTAAATATTTATTTTGATAGATATGCCACTCGCATCCCACTAAACGATCAAAAGGGTCTTCAAGGAAAATATCTCATCTTTTATTTGAGCTAAAAAAAGGGTCCATTTCCGATCTTGTTGGTTCACTTGACATGAAATGCCCCATATAGATTAAGATATTTTAGAAAGAAAATCAGTTGATAATATATAAAAATACCTTGCATATTTTTGATAACAGATTTGATGGGATAATTATCAGTTTTTTTCCCTACTCATGCAGAGCATTATGTTGGAACTAGGAAAATAGGTTATGGGAGGGAGGAAATAGGGAGTAATGTTTGTGGACATTCGATTTGAACTTTACTACATTGAAAATGACAGAAAACACTTCAGCGGGATGTTTGTTCCACATACATACGTACAGTACAGTTGTATTCCATCACATTCTATTATCATGCTCTGAACATCAACACCGTCTGATTTCACAATACTTACACCACCCATAAATACGGATGAAGCGACATGGTCTGTCGTTCGTTTTTGTGACAACATGCAATACTGGATCTTGCGAGCATTGAAAGGGACCCTATTCGCACGACCTCATTCAAAGATTGTCAGAAGGTCCTGATTAATCATCCATGTTTTGCCTCATTGCCCCAATCTCCGACAGGCTTGGTCTGTAATTGAATGAATATGAATGGCAAATGTTGCTGTCATCTTGCCTTGCGATACCCCTGAATTTATCTTCTCGTGAGGCAGAAGGACTGCAGTCCTTCCATGAAAATTTGCCTCGCGCAGAACCCTTCAAACCTAAATATTTTTCAACTTCATTCTTCAACTTTGGAGCACTTAAACTGGGTTTTTCTTTTACTTTGCGAACACTCCATCTCTTATCTGCATTATTAAATATTTTATTTGGCGCAGCTCTACCCTTATCGTCTATTCTATTTTCGTGGCGAAACCTTTCTATAATGTGCTGGACAGTTGAGGAACTAATTGCAACAATTTCGAAAATTTATCGTTGGATTTTGGTCTGTTTAAAATAATGAATCGCGTCTTTCCTCTTCTCAATGAAGTTTGTTTTCCCATATTTAAATTTAATATCTTTTCAACTTATTTTAAAAAAAAATATTTAAAAATTACCTTAGTTTAGCTCCTAAACTCCAGAGAAAGTATAAAATACACTGCATCATTTAAGCTGTGAACATATTTTATCGAGAAAATTATTTTTTTCATTAATATTTCTTCAATTTGTTATTTTTTCTTCCTCATCATTATAACAGGACATACATTACATTTTATATAAAACTAGCTGAACCCGGTCCGCGTTGCTGGCCCTTACAATAATTATGTTTTATACTGCATCTCGATTTGAATATACAGTGTCGGACAAAAAAAAGCACGGACTTCACCGACCTGATATCGCACCCGAAACACTGAGGTGGTCATTTGACAATGTTGTAGCAGATATCTATAAGTACAGTGGCATGAGATGCCCTTTAAAAAAAGAAACGGATGTATTTAAGGCAAATGGGATATTATATTTATGAATTCATCTTAAGGACAGGGGATATACCTTACTTTTTTTTATCTACTCGGGAGCAAACCACATACAAAACATGAATTTTCCAAATGTAAGCCAGCAATAGTCAACGATTCGTTTTCGCAGTTAGTGGTGACATCAAAATGTACATTTCTTTTTATATATAAGATTTGTTTGATAAATTGAATGAACATTGACAAATTTTCGATTTCCTAAAATAATTTTACATGCATCAAATAAGCTGTGAGTCACTGTATATTTACTTTACCTATTAAAACTAATCTAAATATTAGACGGGACAATTATGAACAAAATCATCCTTAAATACTGAAACTAGAGAAATGCTTACAATACACTATGTGTCCAAATCCAAAATTGTGGCAAAAATTATTTCCAAGGGATCTAGCATCATAAAACTTTGTGTAGACCCCTGTTGTTAAAAAATTGTCAATAACTCCCCCTCCCCTCTTTTCTGATAACCCCAATATTTCAATCTATATTCTCATAGCTTTTTCAATAATTACCATTTTAAAAAAGTTGCTATTAAACAACCCCTCCCCTCACTTTTCTTATAACCCAACCACCAATTCACCAACAATTTTCCAAAAAAAAATTTCAATTTATATTCTCATAGCACTATTTACAAATAGGATTTCTTCGTTTGTTTGGCGCTTTATTGGGGCTCCGCTATAAGTAAATTTTGGGTAAACAATTGTGCATTGCATGTCTTTGGCATTCGCTATAGTTAAAAAACTTGCTACATTAAGCTTTCATGCTTCGGTAAAAGTAGTTACAAAACATTTTAGTATGTTTCTAGAAAAAAGAAAATTATTTGCTTCAGTGCAAGTAGTTGCAAAAAATTTGAGTATGGAATGAAGTCTGACCTTCCCACAAATAACCACATATGTATCATTCCTTTGGCAAATGCAGGCAACTTTGGGTTATTTCTTTACAAGAACAGTGACAGTCATTTGATACATCGTCTGATGGGTAGTGCTGATAGGTTTATACATCAGTAGTTCCCATCATTTTATTAAGGGCAATATGACAAAACTGATGTAAATATTCATGTACATGTTTTCTCTTTCCAACTTGTGCCGTGTTACACGCAGAGAAAAATATAGTTGGGCATGGTTACTGTAACCATTTCAATATTGTTACAAGTTTTTTAACTATATTATAGTCACAGTAACCATTTACATGATTGTGGTAACCATAATATGGTTAACTTACAATTCACATGATTGTCTCAACCATATATATGGTTACAGTCATAGCTGTAACTTGTAAATATTTTTATTCAAAATATTTGCAAAAACTTAATTATTTTTGAATTTTAGTTATATTTGAAAACATAAATTTATATTGAAATCATTCTGTATTATTCAAAATAGGATACTAATTAACATATATCTATTTAGAATAAAAAGCATTAAATATTATTTGATTTCAATAGAATACGATATTAAATAAATTATGCTTAAAAGTTTTGAATAAACATTTATAAAATTATACTAATAGTATTTGTATTTTAGTACCAATAAGTTGTATTTTATTTATTATGTAATGAATAGATTTTAAAATATTCTAATCAATATGAAAACATATAATTATTTTCAAATTGTATTTTTATAGTAAAAATTAAATATTAATTTAGTTTATTCAACTAGTTATGAATAAAATATTATTTTACTTATTCGAAAATTTGGTGATAGATTTTATTCATAGCAATTTTCTTTGAATAATTTTATTTCTCCAAAAAAAGAAAAATATTTAAATATTCAACAAAAAAATTCTGAATACTTTTTTATTCATAGAAATGTTCATTGAATAATTTTATTTGTGAAAATAAAGTCAAATATTTAACAACAAATTTTTGAACAATTTTATAAAGAAATATTTTTGTTTGTGAAAAAGAGCTCGGACAATGAAGATTTTTCTTCCGATGATTATGAAAAATATCCTTCGTTTGATATGGAAAAGCAAAGACTATGCTCAAAAATAATTCAACTATATTTTGAAATTAAAGAAGTAAGTACCATAATTTTATCTGTCCAATATTTTGTATTTAATACGATGCCTATGTAAACGACCAACCGCCATACTAATATAATTACTAATAAAATGTTATAGGATTTAAGCTTAGTAGATCGTATTAAACCGTGAAATATATACTTTAATATAACAACTTTTATATATTCCTGTAAACCATATTTAGCTGAATGAAAAATACAAAATTTTGGCTTTATGTAAAATGTGTTCAAAATCGTTAAAAGGAAGCTCGAAATCAATTAGTATGAAATAAAAATATTCTTTAACATTTATTAGAATTATTTCTATTCAGTACTTTTTGGAAAAATAAATTTATTTGTTTCAAATTTGTGAGAAATAAAAATATTTCTAAAGTTTTATTAGAATTATTTCTATTCAATCATTTTTTGTTTGAATAATTTTAGTTTTTTGTATTTTGTTTGAATAAATATTCTAAATAAAATAGTTGATTTTGTTTGTATCTAAATGAAATAAATTTAAATTTTATTCAACTTTATTTTGTTTGAATATATAAAATTTTACTATTTTCTAAAAAATATCAATATAATTTAATTAAACTAATATAAAATGATTTTATTTATAATTTATTTGGTTTTAAAAGATATAAATATGTATAATTTTAACTGTAAATATTATTATTAAATTAGACAAATACTTTATTTAACTAATAAATAATTTGGAAAATAAATATTTATAATTTGAAACAAAAACTAAAATAATATAAAAAATATTTATATTTTTTATTTTATTCACAAGTTACAGCTATGGTTACAGTAAACATATATATGTTTGTGATAACCATTTATATGATGAAGGACTTATCATATTATGGTGCTCTCGGCTTAAGGCTTATCATAATCTGAGAACAACATATTATGATAAAATTATTCATCATAAATATGGTTGCCACAAACATATATATGTTTACTGTAACCATATATATGGTTGAGACAATCATGTGAATTGTAAGTTAACCATATTATGGTTACCACAATCATGAAAAACTTGTAACACTATATAAATGGTTACAGTAACCATGCCCAATTATATTTTTTCTCTGCGTGTATGCATGTGTTGGTAAATAAATTACTAGTGTGTTAGTTTCCATCAGTCATTTCTTGTAGGGTTACTAAAAAACCGACTTCGCATACTATAAACTTTTTGCATTGACGGTCTTCGACCGGGCACAAAGGTTCTCTCCTCTGGGGTGTATCTAAAACCGACTTCGCTCAGAAAAGATTACCAATAAATTTTGATAGAGGAGATAAAAAAAAGACATGTGTATCGACGTTTTGAAAGTTTACATCTGAATTTCATTTGAGGGGGAGTTAAAGTTTCCCAACTCTGACACATTCTTATTGTTAATCGGCATAAGAAACCATGTGATCCTTACATTTTATCTAAAATATTACGGAGAACATTTTTGTAGAATATGTTAAACCTCTAAATCCTCAATGGGTCTTTTTTGTCCTTCTTCCAAAAAAAGAGCAAAAACCACTATTAAAATATGGGTTAAAATGTTCCGCAAAAATATTATCCGTGAAATTTTACTATAAGTCCCTGAATACACCAAAACGGAAAATTCAACCAGAAAGTCACAAATAAGACACAACTAAAGTGAGCTTTCATTTTTAATTTATTAAGAATTTTTTTTAAAGTACCCCAAAAATTTAGCATGACAAATAAATACATAGTTCAAATTTAACTAAAAATCAATATTATCTCTATTATTTTACCTTCTATAGCAAATTTGATTACATTTTTTAGCTCTAGGCGATTCCACTTCATTACCATACAATGTTCAGCATATTTCAGCGATAAGCGAATGCATGCTTTTGAATTTATAGCGTTCTTCAATGGGTGCGCATGTCTGATGAAATTTTTGACCAAAATTCAACAAAAAATTATTTTTTAAATTCCCATATGGAATACTTTGAGAACCAGTTGTCAACAGAATCTGATGAGCATGGTGAACAATTTCATCAGATGAACGACATTGTATCATAATGAAGTGGAATTGCCTAGAGCTAAAAAAATATAATTAATGAATACTTCCTATTCAAATTTGCTATCGAAGGTAAAATAATAGAGATATTAGTGATTTTTAGTTAAATTTGAACTATTTTTTTTTCATGCTAAATTGTTGAGGACTTTAAAATAAAATTCTTAATAAATGCGAAATTAACCCTAAGCTCTCTTTTGTTGTGTCTTATTTCTGATTTTCTGGTTGAATTTTCCATTATGCAAAAAATGTTTGGTAAGCGAAGAATAATTCCACTTTTGTAGTTCATTAATTCATTGGTTCGGATTTGGAATTATTTCATTTCTATTGGGAGTTATTTCGCTTATTTTGGGACTAATATTTTTAAAATTATGAAACCTCCAAATATTGGGAGTTTTTTCATTTTTCAAGTTTGTAAATTATTTCATTGGGAGTTATTTCACGGTACCGAAGGTATGTATTCTTAATATTAATTATCATAATAAACAAATCTAAAATGTTAAACCATTTTCAAAGACATGTATCCAAATTTAGCATCAACTAGTTTCAGATAATAGAATACAAATCACCGATCTAATGTTCTACATCATTATGTTCAATGTCCTTAACAAAATCTATTAAAATATCAAAGAATATTTTTCAGTAATCATTCATTTAAAAAATCCATTGCAAAATCCTGACACAATTTCAAGCCAAGGTAAAATATCTTATTTATATTTGTATTACCTAGTTATTATTTATTTAAACTAAAACCCAACAATTCAATTTTAACACATTTACACAATGACGGAAAATCTCTTACATGTTTCTATTCGATGTTGTTTGTTTTACAATTATTTGCTCAAGATTACATTTCAACGAGACACAGCAAACTGATGTCGAAAAGACATCTTAATTCCAAAGTACACGTTGATACATACGACTATAAGAACTAAAATCAATAGAACCAAGAACGAGTATTAGAGAGTGTGAATAGCTGTGTGAATGTGTAAATAAATCCTGTAAATTTGTACATCCATCAGAGGGTAGAAAAGCAAATTCTAGGAAATTTGAAAAAAAAAAAAACAAAATCCAAAACATACAATTTGAAAATGTGAAATAAAGAACGAAAAGAATGAAGGATAGAGTGAGCCAGCCACAACCAATTGTAATGGCGCATCATTTGCTTGTCTCTGATTGGTTGATTTGAAATTATTAGGTGTAAATATATTCTATTCACTCTAACTGTTGTAGTTGGTTGGTTGCATTTTACCTGAATTGGTTAAATATATTCACACTTATACATACATATATATGTATTTGTGTGTAATCAGGTAACACACATGTTAAGTGATTTTCAAAACAAGCAAAAAAAAAACTGCTTCAGATTGAAAACAACTGAAATACAAATTGTTAACAAAAGTTAAGGGAAACTGGAATTTGTTAAAGGATTCAATAGATGTTTAACAACATCCAAGTAGACTAAATTGATATCTCAATTATGAAAAACGAATAAATTTAAACACAATACATACTTACAAATGTTTATCTTATTAGTACTCGTAGGTATATACTAAATTATTTGACAAATAACTCGAAGTTTTACAATATTTTTCATATGTTATTCGTATTAAAAAAATTATATAAATGTTCGTATCTTGAATGTTTAATTTAATGTTTAACATCTGCATGATTATACTTAAATTAAAGATTTATTTTTTGGTAGATTAGCGTGATCATAAAATACTATCTTCGAATATTTTTTTTGTTGGTTAAGGTTATGTTTTTCTGTAATTGACAGCGAATGACTGAAAAATTTAATTTCCTGCTATAAATATAATTTTTCTTTTTGTATTGTTTTATTATGGCTGCACAGTGCGGCTAAAGCTCCCTTTATGCGGCCAAAAGTCGAAAAATTTAAAAAATTACCCAAAAATTGGGTAAAAAATTAAATTAATTGAAAATTTATTAAAAATCAACAATTTAAAATTGTGGAATGCAATAGGGCGATGCTCATACTAAAACAAGTAAGAAAGTATGGTCGGTAAAGTCCAAACAAATAATACCCTACACTGGGTAATTTCAGTAATTTATGGTCTTATATGGGAGCTATGACTAATTATGTACCGATCATTTCGTGACATGACTTCAGTATATATAAAACTTATTGGAAGCGAAATTTGTGTAGATACTAGGGTATTCAATTAATCGGGTTTCTGGTTTAATCGGTTAATCAAACAAATAATTAATCGGGTTTAGATTTATTCGGTTAATAATCGGTTAATTTAAAATTATTCGATTAACCGAATAATTTCTATTTCAATTTTAAATTGAAAATACAACAACGAATTTTGTGTACAAAAACATAAAAAACAGCAATTTGCTGCAACAACGTCATAACTCAAAATCCATGTTTTTTGAACTGAGTAATATAACCTTTCATATAGTTTTATCAGTTTTCAAAAAAGTCAGTTATTTTTTGTGTGAGAGTGCTTTTTTGTTGTAAACATCAAAATTAAAATTCATATTTTCTCGTATATTTGATAAGTAAAAATTTGGGTTACATACAGATTAGAAAGATATTTATATTTCTGAAATCGCAAATTTATTTAAGAAATAGTAAAATGTCATAACATTCAAAGACGTTTTTCATCAAATGAGTTGTTTAGGGTGTTAGTGAGATCTTCTGAAATAATTTTTTTATAAAAAGAATATAATTTAAACTATTTTTTTCTTTAGATTTAATAAAACTTTTCTTAGAAAAAAACTCTTTCGCTGATTATATATGTTGGAGAAATCAATCCTTTTTGTATTGTTTTAGATTTTGATTAATTTAATAGTTTCGTTTAGTTACGATAAAAGACTCATTTCAAAAAAAAAAAGTTTCGTCTATACTTGTAAATTTAAACAAAGTTTCAAAGACATGTAAATTAAATATGTCAGTTGTTATACATACTCACTAATCATGTCTATTGGATGTTCAAAAAATATCTAATTTTAATTTGAAATTTGAATTTAAAGGGAAAAATAAATACAAAACAATTTTTTAAAGTCCAAAAAAAAAGGAATTTCGGTTAATCTGTTAATCGACACAAATTAATCGGTTTGTTTGTTATTTGAAAATCGGCAATTTTAAATTATTCGAACAGTTAACCGTAGTAGATATCTATAAATTAAACAGTTATGCCCGATAAAGTCCAATTTCGGGAGGACATTGGTATGGGGGCTAGGTTAAAAAATGAACCAATTTCAGCCAATTTCAATAGGCTTCGTCATTGCGCTGAAACAAATGTATACACCAAATTTGGTCGAAATATCTTCAGAATTGCGAACAATGTTTACATGGCCAGACAGACGGACGGGCATCGTTTAATCGACACAGAAAGTAACCCTGAGCGGTGTTTCCATCGGCTTTCGCTTATCAAACCCAATTCTTTTTTAAAAGCTGCTTGTATATTTTCATTATTTTTTTAAAGATGCTTTTTCTTCTTCTGCATAAATGTAGTAAAAATTCAAAGCACCGAAAACAATTTAAAGTTGTACAAATATTCAACATGCAGCTAAGCGCAGCTGAATATTATTTATTTGTTATACAATACTTTTACTTACTACCTCCAGTAGCTTAGAGAACAGGATCTAGCAAAATAAAGAAGAATTCACTCAATCATATCCATTATGTTTGAGAAAAATTGAAAAAATAGTCCTTACATATAATTTTTCTGGAAATTTACACTCAGATATAAATTTTACTTTTTGTACTGACATTCAGCTGTAGAATACATTTTGTTTTGTTTGATTTGCTTGATTATAAAAACTTTGACACGTGTTTAACGGAAGCTCCTACTAGTCGATCTTTCCTACGGTAGTGTGACTTTCGTGTGAAAGCCTCATTCAAACTGAAATTTGGGGCAAGCTATGAACATTTTTCAATTCCTAGGGCATTCCTTTAACAAACACAATGACAAAGAACTCCCAACTAAGAACTTGCTTTTTCGCTGCACTCTGTGTTGTATTATAGATCCTAATATGTTTTCTTAAATTTGTTGCAAATATATGTTAAAAGTTCAGCGAAAATCAATTACAGACACTGTTTTCCGATTGTATTTTGCTTACTTAAGGTAGGATCACACGATTGCCGTAATGCACCAATTATTGGTCTATTTTATACGTCAATCGTGTGAGTTCACAACTTATTGGCTCATATGTCAAACCACAACAATATTGTGCTTATTTGGCCCAATCAAATGCAACCCTGGTGCGGCAATCATGTGAATGCTTGATAGGCAACATGCACCAATAAAAAAGTTAAAAATACATCAATATTTATTGTGTTCTAGTGCGGCAATCAAAGAAGACAATTAGCGCCAATATTAATTTTTGTAAATGAAATATTATTTTTGTGAGCCATTCCCTTACCCACATACATCTTTTTACATTTCTTTATTATTTTTTTTATACGATAATTAAGGTCAATGCAATTTAGTTAGTTTTTATTTAACAAATAATTTTTTCACAAACAGTTTTTTGTTTACATTTATGTGAACAAAACAAAATTTAACATCTAGCACAACAGCTGTTTCTCTGAGTTGCCGTAAACTAGAACAATCGTGTGACTGGAATGCGACAATTATTGCCACCAAATCGCTTTGCGCCAATTTACGACAATCAAATTTATATAAAATGAGGCAATCATGTGACTGCAGAGAATTTGATTGGGACAATTTCTTTATTGGGCCCCAATTCAGCACAATACAAATTGTATTAAATTGGTGCATTGCGGCAATCGTGTGATCCTACCTTTAGTATTCAAATTCGCAACTTAGAAATACATATAGAAATTTACATATGTATAAGGACTGCGATCGAAAAAATCTTAACACAAGTTTATCATTAAAACTTTTAACCTAAGTATTACATATTTGATTTTTTTTATCAAGTTACCTTTTTTAAGCATGTCAGCTATTATGTTTAACACATTGACTGCCACGTCGGACACATATGTGTGACACTGCACTATGTGGTTTACGCCACGTCGGACACATATGTCCGACACGACTTTTATTCTCTCTAGCCATGTCAGACAATAGTGCTGGATTTTAAGAATTTGTTCGATGTTGTCTGGAAGTTCCTCATCAAAACTGTAATCTTCACATTCTTCATCACTTTCTGAACTTGTACTTAGTATTTTTTCTAACTCAGTATCCCATAAAAAATTCTTTTTCGCCATTTCGTAAGACCCTCTTATTTATAAAAAAAATCTGTTTCTAAGCAGTAAATATTTCTGACAGTAGCCTAAATTCCAATATTGACGTTTTCGATGAGATTACGCAAAGAAAATGCTGTGGCCCCCAGCATCTTATTTGCTGAAAGTGCCTTGGCAGTCAATGTGTTAATGTCAATTATATTCATTTGTTGTTAATCTGATTAAAATGAGTGACCAGAAAAAAGTGCGTACTAAATATTTTCAACAAAACTTGGTCGTCAAACTGATTCCAATGTTTTTAAACAGTAGCGGGAGAACTTGTCCGTTGATAGAAAATTTAATTCATGTAAAAAGAACAATAATGTGGTATTTGTACATTTAGCATACATAATTCTGAAAGTAGAATGTAGTAGAGAACCAACATTTACTACCATTACCAGTATAATCGTAATTACCTCTAACGCTGTTACATAAATAATTTAAAACTATCATAATATATTTTTTTGATTTTAATAATTGGTTTATTGAAATTACAGAAAAAGATGGGGGTATATTCAAATTATCATTCCGAAATATTCATCGCAGACCCACAAAAGTATATACATATATTCTGGGTCCTTACGAAAATCGATCTAGCTATGTAGGTCTGTCTGTCTGAAATTTTCACAAATACTGTCTGTTGATATGGTTTGTTTGGTATTGAAAATGGGCAAGATTGGCCCATGATTTCGCCTAGACCCCATACAAATGTACACACAACAAAACCACCCCCATCCCATTTAAGTCGTTATTATTAAAAAGCGTGCCCGAAATAACAGCATATATTGAAATAAGCCAAAATACCTTTATCGAAATTATATTTTCAAATAAATATTGATTGTGCGTTTTATGCAGGAGAGATGATCTGAATATTTCCTTATAACATTCGGATCATTTCCGAAATTAACCTAAATGGAACAACCAAGGGCTGCATTATCGTTTCTACTGTTTTAGGGTCACGGCAAATATTTGAAGAAAAAGACGGAAACACTAAATAAAATATATTTGAATTTAGTTTCATTTTATTTGATGCTGTTTGATCTAAAAAAACACTCGTAAGAGTAAACAACGTCAAACAAAGTGGTTACGCTTTTTTGAGTAAATATTTGGTTTGTGTGACCCTACCATAAGTTTGACCACATAACGATATCAAAAACAAATAAAAAAGTATGGTCAGTCAAGCCCGATCATATAATACCCTACACTGATTAAATGAACAAAAACGTGTTTTCTTTTAAAATATCAATAATTTATATTCGTGAGTGATTTTCGTAAGTGGGTCTTATATGGGAGCTATGACCAATTATGGACCGATCACCATGAAATTAAGTTGTGGGATTTATGTCTATACGAAAGTTATTTATGTTGAGATTTATGTTGGTGTTTGCCAACATTTTTAAGAGATTTATGCACGTTAAAGTGACTTTTGGAAGCGGGTCTATATGGGAGCTATGACTAATTATGGACCGATCCTAACAAAATTTGGTGACATGAATTTCGTATATATAAAACTTATTTGGAGCGAAATTTGTGGAGATACATATATAAATTAAACATTTATGACCGATAAAGTCCAATTTCGGGTGGACATTTGTATGGGGGCTAGGTGAAATAATGGACCGATTTCAGCCAATTTCAATAGGCTCCGTTCTTGGGCCGAAAAAAATATATGCACCAAATTTGATCGAAAAATTTAATCGACTCAGAAAGTGATTCTATGTCGATCGCTATATTTTAATTGATAAAGGACTATTTTCCTGTAATAGTCCTTTAAACTTGGATCTCAAATAAACTGATATTTTTCTTTTGTAAGAATATTATATGACTATATACATCATTTAAAGAAACTTCTGGGGAATGTTTTTGTAAGAAAATTGTATTGAATTTTTAGGAATTGTTAGAATTTTTTTTTTTTTATTATTGATTTTTATATATCTAGACCCTAGTGTAACAAGAAATATAGTAAATACAGATCTTTTTAAAAATTTAGTTTCAGAAACACATGAAAACGTATTTTTTTAATTTTTTTATTAATGTTTTTTATATATCTAGACCCTACTGTAACTTGAAAAAAAGTTTATATATATTATATTGTTTATAGGGTATTTAAAAATTTCATTTAAATCATTAGTCTTATATTGAACTATGTTGTTACAATTGTAGCGTAATATCGCTTCACGTTGCACAGTAATTTGGAAACGTTTTATTTTGGAAATATTTCGGTAGCTCCTGAAAGATTTGATATTTGACATTTCACAGTCAATGCTGAGGTGTTTCTGCGTTGCTTTGTGTTTACATGAGATCAAGGTTGGAATGGCAGCTAGTGGGCGGCCCCAAAGTTGTTCACCTCGGACCTACAAAATTAAAAAAAAAAACAGAAACCCTATGAGATATTTGTGGTGAGAATATTTTTTTTAATTTTTAAAAAATTTCACTAATACAGAAAATATTTTTTACATTTTTTTCGCAAAAATATCTTCATATGTTTTCTCTTATAGAAAACAAATTATATATTTTATTTAAATTAATCAAAAGTTAATAAGATACGAAGTTGGGTAAATAAGTCCGTGACACTTTTAATGAAACACAGGTTTTTGGATAAACAAATTATTTTATTTGTCAACATAGTCTCCTTTGAGTCTCCTTTGTTTGATTGTTTTGATTGTTTTACCCTTTTGAAGGTAGTCAATGTGGTTTAAAACGGTCGCCATGACTTTATCCACCTTCGTCTTCTTTAGATCCGATTCATCACGAGTAACACACTGTTTTTGCTGCTATTTGATTTCTGGTGTGTTGTGGTGGATCCACGTTTTGCCCTGTTTTCGTCCATATTACAGTTGAACAACGCCAAACACTCTTGAATTCAATGATCAAAATTTGTCTTACAAAGTAAATAAAAAACTCTTTCCTGTCCTTGCCTTAATACGCTTTATAATTTGACACTAACATAACGGAACTTAATCGTACCACTTTAACGTTGAAATCATGATTTATTTTAACTAAATCTTAAATATGAATAGTGCCTATTACATTAAATTACTTTATGTTATTTTGTTTTAACAATTCTACTAATAATTATGTAGCTAACTAGTTGTTAGCTACATGACAACTAGTATACGTTGCTTGATAGTTTGACATTATCCAAAGCTAGTAAAAATAGTATAAACTAGCAAGCAAACGAACAAAGGTAATAAATATAAAATTAATTTAATAGTTTCAACAATAAACATTAGCGCCAATATATTAGTGCGTACCTTAAATAAAATCTACCATTGACCATTGGAGTAGATATATACCAGGTTTGGAGAAAACTGAACATATCCCCGATCAGAAGTAGCAACCAAATATAATATTTCTTTTACAACCACTTGTCGTGAACGAACTGATTAAATATTCATTAATTTATTAACTCTCTTAAATTGAGACGTGTTTTTTAGACTTTATCAAACAACTATTAACTTTACTTTACTGCCTGTCTAAACAATATGGAAACAAGAATATTCATCAAATTGTGCCTTTTTTACTTACCGCAATGATTAATTCATGTTTAATTTTTTAACGTCCAAATATTTTTTGTGGTTGTGGGTTCATATTTGCTAATTTAAATTGACACCAAAGGGCGCCTGTCTATACAGTAAGAGTGTGTTGACAATTAACCCAATTGCTTCTGGCTACAAAAGCACTGGTGTCCATCAAACTAAGGTGAAAGGCGACATTATTCTAAATGGTTTAAATGAAGAACTTTTTTATGAAATCCAAAGAAATGTATTTATTACAATGAATAAATAGTATGAGACAATGTCAAAATTGAATTAAACATTTACAATGATCAATTTGTTACCAAAAATTAACGAAAAACCATTTGACCACGAAATGAGTATTAAATTTTATGTTTTTATTAGAAAACAATAACATTAATATTTAAAGAAATAGGGCTAAAAAGCAAACGTTTGCCGCTGACAAAACGACGAGGCGCCACAAACTCAAATCCATCAATTACCATGTTACTTTATTCACAAATTACCATTGTAAGTAATCAAAAGTGTAACACAAAAGAATGTTGTACAACGCATAGTTGACGTTGGCTACCTCATTGACAGACATTCATACGGTATGGATGGTCTGCCTTGTTGTTTTTTTTATTTATTTATTGAAAAGTATCACCAGTGAGTTACACACACACAGACATACATATTTCAAATGGCTATTCTACGCACCAGTCAATCATTATTAGAGCTTTAGAAACGACATTGATGTTTGAGACTCCCCAGAAACTTTAAAAACATGAATTTATGTAAAAGACTCTAAAATTCAAAAAACGCCTAATGACATTTTATTTTATGTTTTTAGGAGGGTCGCGTGGTAAATCTCATTTAGTTTTTAACGCAAGCTTATGAAAAAGAAAGACTGACTACAACTAACTATGACCAAACTGATGCATTAATGAGATTATACTGCGAATTAACTCTTAAAAGGAATGTAAATAAACATAACATAAGTGTAAGGATTTCATATATTGACTTAAGAAATAAAGGAATAAAAAATGTAAGAGTAGATCTTTGTGTAAAGCCCGAACGTATACGGTGCTGCGTGAGATCTGACGACTTTTTATTGAGTTAGATATTAAGAAACGAAGTACTGTTCGTCTAGGAAACACCACAGCTTTTTACTCCTACTGAAGTTGCAGAGACCAATTATGCAGCAAATCCATCTAAGGCAATAATACTGCAGTTGCAATATCTTGGTGAGTGGGGTGTCTGATAATACCCAGCGGATCAAAAAAAGGCTAGAGTCATTCCAATTCTTAAACCTATGAAGGAAGCAACTGGGGGATAATAACACAAGCCGATTTCCCTTCTACTACCTATTGCAAAGACTCTAGAGGCCCTTCTACAGCAAGGTGACCGTAAAATACACATAACCACTTTAGCATTAATCGCCATTTCCATTCAGATCCCATAGGGCTTAAACTAGCAGTAGCCTTGTGAAGGAACGATCCATGTGGTAATAAACTTGTCGAATTTCTTCGAAATCTTCAGCCATTGCGCTGTGCTGCAGGATATCATGTAGTCCTCGATACCGGTCGACATAAAGAGATGGGTCAAAAACTATCTGAGTGGCCGTCAGAGTTTAGAGAAAAAAAGGAGTTTCTCAGAAAGAGGTCCTGTCGCCACTCCTATTTAACTACTACATTTATTAAATCTCCTCCACGGGGAGTGGAAGAGATCTCGTTTGCGGACGACTCCAGCATTATGGAGATGATCCATTCTGTCTGGAGAATGGTTATCTTGGAGAAATACACTTCACGAAATCTGAAACACTCTTTGCCACCTGGACCTAGGAGGTAAAGCTCAATATTGGCGTCATTGGAGTTCAAATTCCGACTGTGAATCCCCCAAAAAAGGTAAGTTTATAGAGAAGCCGCGGTTGCAGGTCGCCCAACGCTCGTAGCAGACTCGGAGAAAATCATGTCGCGGTAAAAAAGAATAGTTTTGGCACAACTGAGGTCGATATGCAGCAACATTAATGCTTACTAGTCCCATATAGGCCGTCCCAAATTGATGACCCACAAGCTGGTCCCCATAATACCCTTCGCATTTCCAACAACCCAGCCAACCCTACTTCACTTATTCTAATGGATTTACGAAACAGCGCAGCTGATACAATAACCATCTGAATTCAACTTTTGAAAATCAGTTTTTCGAACATAAGTCAAAGCATTTATATTCCTGAATTGTAGCCGGCTTCAAATCTCAGCATAGATAAATTTAAGTATGTATATTAGAGTGACAGCCGATTTTTTTTTTAGATTTCAAAGAGTGCCGGGTGGATTATTGTGACACTAGGCCTAAATGTTAAGTGCTGAAAATTTGAGCCAAATCGGGTAACGATCTGGACGCGCATCGAGGTCAAAGTTCAGATATAAGCAAAATTATACTATTTATGTGAAATAAATAGGTGAAACTCGTTAAATTTCTGCATTGTTTTCTAGAAATGTATAGATTTAATTATATTAATGAATATTACATTAAAAAAAATTTTTTGGAAGTTAACCCTGCATCTCCTTTGGGTCAAAATGACCCAAAAACTGTATTATCGCCAAAATTCGGAAAAAATGCAAATTTTTCAGATATTTTAAAAATTTTGCTACTAAATAAATACTTTTGCAATTGAATGCAAAAGAATCGAAATGTGTACGCAATTATCGTTGTAATGAGATATAAATGACAAAACTTGGTTAAAAAATGTTAAAGTTATTACAAATTCGCCAGACCATTAACGTGTTTCAGGCCACTTGGACAAAAAATTTAGGAAAAAAAATTAACATATTTCGAGAAAAATTAAAATAAAAGCTAATTTTTATATAAAATATATCCGTATTTACTTGTGTATGAGTTTTTGTCTTCGTAGGATACCGTTAACCTATTCGCAGGTATGGCCACCAAAAAATTTTTTTTTAACGGCTGTTTCAAATTTCCATTTTCAAATTTTTAAAAATTTTGTTAAACAAATTTCAGAATTTTTTGATCATCACATTGGGATTTATTGAGATCAAAATAGGGAATAAAAATATGAAAAAATTATGTCAATATCCCTTACAGGTTTTCCGTACCTGAGATTTAAATTTTGCGATTTTCAAGAAAAACTAATTTTTTGTCCATATTTAGGCGAATGAGCCCAATTTCCTTAATGTTATAAACTTTAAGTAAAACCTATTCATAATATTATAGTCCTTGTAATTTTAAATATGGTCTGAAAGTTTTACTAAAATCGGAAAACGATAACCTTAAATCGTTAAGGTCAAATGTCAAATTTTTCAATATTTGGAATTTCTAAAGAAAAGATAGCGAAATGTTATATATTTTTGGGCCGATTTTAATGAAACGTGAGCAAAATATACGTTGGGGTCTAACATTTACAACAACAGTGCAAAAATGGATTTAATCCTTTAAGAGCACTTGGGGTCAAAATGGCTGTGTTTTTAGTGATTTTAAATGTTGAGGGTAATTTGGACCCCAAGTGCTGCTAAGTGTTAATTTCCATTTTTGTGCTGTTATTTTAAATTATGGACTTTATGTTATACTTTCCTCAAGTCTCATTAAAATCGGCCCAAAAATATATAACATTTCGTTATCTTTTCTTTAGAAATTCTAAATATTGAAAAATTTGAACTTTGACCTTCACGATTTAAGGTTATCGTTTTCCGATTTTAGTAAAACTTTCAGACCATATTTAAAATTACAAGGACTATAATATTATAAATAGGTTTTACTTAAAGTTTATAACTTAACGAGTTTCACCTATTTATTCCATATAAATTGTAAAATTTTGCATATATCTGAACTTTGACCTCGATGCGCGTCCAGAAATCGTTGACCGATTTGGCTCAAATTTTCAGCACTTAACTTTTAGGCCTAGTGTCACAATATTCCACCCGGCACTCTTCAAAATTTTAACAAACAATTTTTTCCATACAACTGATTGTCACTCTAATGTATATAGAAGTTTGTCCCTTTTTAAACTGGGTGAGTACAATTTGTGATTGTACCCACGTTTACAGAGTACAATAGCGATGATTTTAAAATGATTTGGTAAAAATGTCTATTGCAGTGCTATGTTATATGTCATTGTTTAAAATACTCAGCAGTACAGTACAATACAAGACAGTAATTGTCACAAATGTCTTATCACTTTGCTGACTCCAATTTATATAGTTTAGTCATTTGACACGTATGTGCTCTTTGTAGTGCAGAGAGAAGACAATTGGTTTCTTTATACATCCCAAGTAATCTAGCGTGAAGGCAATTGACACTTAAGTGTCTCTAAGTAATCTGGAGGGTAGTCACTTTAAACGTTTTGTGAGTAATTCGTACAAACTGGTTTTATACAAATTGTGTTGATATAATTCTCATACAGTTTATTTTAATTTTTGCTTAAGTATACTGATATCCCATGTAACATAGCATGAAATCAATAATAGTCACTTTAGTGTCTCTTATTAACCTATGGTGAAGTCACTTCAAACATTTTTTGGACTGCACTCGATTTACCCACCAGAAGCAATCAATTGGAAAGTTTTCGGAGGAAGGTTTGTTTACAAGCAATCGTTTATTGGACTGTCTGTGATATTTTTAACTTACTATTTGAGGTCAATTAGCTACCGTGCATGTTGAAATAACTGGTTAGTTAGCTAATAAGGTAACTGACACTATGCAACCAGTATGTGAATCCAATTCGTTGCCTACTTTGATATATGATATGATAGCACTCAATTAATTCCATGCAGAGTTTATTTTAATCGGATCTGTGATTTAGAAGATACATTGCGTTTACTTTGAAATCGGGCTCACCGTATTATTCAAATTTAGATCATAACTAGTGTCCAAATTGAAACATTTGAATTACAGGATAAGGGTTAAAAGTGACTATAAAATTTGGGCCAGTCGGATAGTGATTCCGTGTCGAAACCGACTAAATCTTTCAAAATTGGTTAAACAACTATCATTTTAAATATAGTCAGATCGAAATTACCGGTAGACATGCTTGATTTTCATTCAAATTTTGTTAAACTTTGTTAGCGCACCTCGTAGTAGTACATAAGCATTTTGAAAAATCCACATTTGTTACATTATTGTTGCATTACTCGTACTCCACTCAGCTAAATTTCACTTGTATCTTCGTCATCCATTCAAATATTTTCAGCAACAACAATATTAGTTGGCGGTAGCGTTGGAGAAAATTCCAACAAAAACAATATCAGTCAAACAACAACCAGTCAACAATATCTGTAACAGAATTCAACCATTTAGGCGACACGTAAATAATCTTTTCCAACATTTGCCGCGCCATTAGCCGCGACATTCATTCACTTCAGCCACTGGTTCTTTGCGTATCTATGTGTCGTACATACATAAATATGTATGTTGGTATTTTTCTATATGTAGGTGTGGGTAATATTTGTGTTTTGGTGCTGGTGGTGATGATGTTGGGTGGTGTTTTGTCTGGTGACAAAAATAGCAGAACCAGTCTGCTGTAAGTGTTTGTATTGGTGCTGTGTACTTCCCAATACTCATATGATTGACTTTATCAGTTTTGGTGAAATGTGTCCATATCATCAAAACTAAACCGCTGTTTGTGCCACCACTCGATAGACGACTACAGTTAGAGTGGAGCAGACTATAGCGACTGTGTGTACAATTCTTTGATAATATCAAAACTACTTGAGAAATGTTAAGATACAAGATTAGAAATGGAAAACATTTGCACATTTGTTATAGCCATAGTAATTGCATGCAATAGATAAAGAAAAATACATATAAATATTTGATAATTAGATCATTCAAAGAAGCCGTAGCGGAGCGGAGCACTGCATTTATATTTATCTTAAGTACTTGCATTAATAAATACTTTAAAACTGCTTTGTTGTGTCTACAGGCGACAAAAATTTGAGTAAAACTGCGTCTGTTTCCTTAAAACATGTCATGTAGGAGTGGCTATAGTAAACAATACGGATGCCGTCGGTGGTAAAAATTGGAGATAATTATGATATGATTATTTTTGTCACTTATTGAATCAGGTTTATGCAAAATCAGTCTAACTCTGAAAATCTGTGTTAAATCGGTAATCGGCGTTTACTAGAGACAAATATGAACTTTTGTTAGATATTTATAGCGGAATTATAATCTATACAGAATTATCTTTCAAAAAAGGTGAAAAATTCCACCATATTATATTGGTGGTATAAGATTCGGCACATCCGAATATAACGCTTTTGCTTATTTTTAATTGTGTTTTTTAATTAAAAACTTTTGGAGATAAAATTGGGAATTTAAGGCCCTAATTTTTGTAAATCACGTCACCAAAGTGGAAAGCAAAAACAAAATTTCAAAAATTTTAAAAAGTAGTACAAATTCTGAACAAAACAAACGCACCAAAATTCAAGCGTTGATTTGCCTTTCATAATTTGAAAATTTTGTATTTAAAACAAAAACAAATTTTTAAAATTTTTGAAATTTTGTTTTGGCTTTCCACATAAATACACTTTGGTGACGTGATTTACAAAATTAGGGCTTAAATGACTTTTTTATACACTTTTCCTTCACTTGTGGTGTTGGGGCAACATACCAAATTTTATTCCTATTATAAAATTATAGACTCTGTTGAAAATAGTAGGGATATGTAGTTATTTCAATTATAAATTGCTGAATTAGATAATATTTTTATACATTTTAAAAATAATATATTCTGCGTTAACTAGTTTTTCTAACAATATATCAAAACATTCTACCAATCTTTATAATCGAAGCTAAGTCCCAATAACAAACACTGAATATGGTTATTAGAGTGTTTGTTCCAAAATTTCTACAATTTTCATCATATTTAGGTGGAAGGTATTTAAGATTCGGCATAGCCGAATATAGTGCTCTAACTTGTTTTATGGTGCGAAATTTAAAATAATAGTCAACTTTATGGATATAAAATAGACATTAAGGCTTTTGCAGTTAGGCTGTTAAATTTTTGAAGCGGGAAAGAATAAATTTCTAAATAATTTTTTTGAGGTAATACAAAGTTTTTGTTACAATTCGAATTTAAAAATTCCAGTTTTTTTAATATAGGTAATTTGAATTAAACATGTAAAATTACATTGAAAGTAATATTTATAATAAAAATTATACAAAATATATCAAATATTTGATTCCAAACTAGAATTCAGCAGTCTAATAAAATTATATGTTTTCTCCTTGAAGCAAAAATAAATAATAACATCAATAAATATTAAAACACCCAGTCACATTTTTAATAGAATGTTTCGTGAAAGTAAAGACCATACATAGTAACAATGCGTTCCCAATTTTTCTTGACCGGGTCACATGTAATTTTAAATGGATTCTTAAATTTCAAAGGATAAACATTTCTCAAAAAACAAATATATAATATATTTCATCTCCAAATGAAACAAAAACTAAAAAGGTCTAGATTCTAATAAAGTTAAATGTTTTCCTATTGATTAAAAAAAAATTTCGTCCTAATTTTAGATTCAGGGGGAAAAAATATCACTTTTTTAGACAACTATTTTTTTGATATCTCATTTTGAGATTAAAAATATGTATTTTTTATATAATTTTTTGAAAACTGTTTATCCTTTGAAATTTTAAAGTTCATTTAAAAGGACAACTAACTAGTAATGTTAAACAGCCTAACTACAAAAGCCTTAAAGTCGATTTTAAGTCCATTAAGTTCACTATTATTTTAAATTTCGTACCATAAATCAAACTTCAAATATAATTTGAAATGTTGTTTTATTATTTTATAAAAAGCTTTCTGTTTTGAACTTTTATGTACATTTTGTTTTTTTAATTTTTTGAAATTTATTTTTTTTATTTACATTCATTGAAAAATATTTTCAATTATTTGAATGTATATGTTGAAAAAAGTTTTGAAGCTTTTTTCAAATAAAAACAAAAGATCTATTTTAAAATAAAGTCGACTTTAACAATAAATAACTTAAAAATTGCTTTCATAGTTAGGGTGAAAGTTTTATTTTGAGTACTCGATATTCAAAAGTGCCTACTCAATACTTTAAAAGTTACATTTTGAAACAGAAATACGCCATTTAATAAAAAATACAACTATAAAAGTTGAAAATAATTGACATGTTTGAATGAAAAATATTTTTATATCGACATACTTTTTCAATTAATTTGAATAAATATTATTTAAAACAAATATCAAAAATGGCGTTTTATATATATATTGTACTATTACATTAAACAAGTAGAGAGCTATATTCGGCTGTGCCGAATCTTATATACCCTTCACCAAATTATACTTCAAAATAAAACATTTAAATATTTTTAGGTAAACAAAATTAATTTTTTTGCATTTTTTGGAAAAAAATTTTCGAATTGTTTTTTAATTTTTTTTTTTAATATTTAGTTGAAAAGTTTTGTTGAAATCAATTTTCTGAAGACCCCAGATATCTTCGGGATCCAAATCTACAATAATTCTGTCAGACATGCTTTCGAGGTTGTCAGCAAAACCCGGACAACCTCGATATTTCAAAGGCCTTTGCAACGACGTATATAAAACCATAGTAAGTTGGACCTATAATGGGTCAAAATCGGAAAAATATTTTTTAACCCGATTTTTTTTTCACCAAATGTTTTTTTCGCTAAATATTAAAAAAACAATTCGAAAATGTTTTTCTAATTGACAGACATGGCTTATCGACTCCGCTATCTACACAGAAAAAAAAATTTCTTAAACCGTTTCAATTGAAATATTTGTCACATATTGAACTGGTTTCAATTATTTCATATTTAAATCAAGTATTCATTTGAATACTGGTGGTGTAGTGTATAAATATCGTTACCTTAATATAGAAATTCCCTAACTCGTGTTTTCTTTTTGTAAGCCCAGATTTTCGTTTTAGCCAATAAATTTCGACTTAAAAAAACACGAGTTAGGGCCTTTCTATATTAAGGTAACGATATACATGTATGATAATTTAATTAATTTTCAATCCCAATACGAAAAACTACGGAAATAAATATGTATGCCGTAAAAACTTTCGTCGTTATGTTGTTTGTTTTATATGTACCCTACATTCATCGTCGTTAGTTTGGTACTAATGGGGACTCCTGTTACATACATAAGTATGCTGTAATTGCATTGTCGGACTTTGAGTTAACTTAAAACTAGCTCATGATAAATCTGAAACGAATCACAGGTGACTAAAAAGCTAGCTCATTTTCCATTTCAGTTTTTTAATGTAATGCCAACTTCATTTTGAGTTAGCTCATAAATGTCCAATAGGGTATATAGAGCTACTAATACCGAAAATAAATATCCTATAGTATGACTAGTACACTTGTAATCGATACCCCGATAATTTCATTCTTTATATAGTCGATTAGATTTGAAAGGAACTTTATAGAGAAAATAAAAACAGTATATAGAATAAAGTTTGTATAAATTGTATTTTGTAGTTATAATACAGAAACCACCAAATTTCCACAAATATTATATTGAGCTAAGTTACGAAGTTCCAACTGAAAATTTAGTCAATTAACTTGAATGCATATTGGATTAAATGTTTGTAATAATGTCTCAATAAGAGAATACTTTGCAATTATAAAATATTGCATTATTATTGTTTAGGGTGGTTAAAATTCAAACAAAGCCATTCATTTTTGTTTTGTTTTATTCTTTTTATTTGGCAAATGATTAAGATATAAAATAGAAACAAAACACCAACAATAATATCCCAAATATATACATACATACATTCATGTTATATACTACATACCCAGCAGTTAAGCAAGTAGTCAATGTATCCCTTAAAGACAGTAATTGTCGCAAATGTCTTATCACTTGTCGGACTCCAATTTATATATTTTGGTCATTTGACTCTTGTGTGCACTTTGTAGTGCAGAGACAAGACAATTGGTTACTTTATACATCCCAAGTAATCTAGCGTGAAGACAATTGACACTTAAGTGTCTCTAAGTAATCTGGAGTGTAGTCACATTAAACGTTTTGTGAATAATTCGTACAAACTGGTTTTATACAAATTGTGTTGATATAATTCTCATACAGTTTATTTTTGTTTTTGCTTAAGTGTGTCTCTTAGTAACCTATGGTGAAATCACTTCAAACTTTTTTTTGTACTGCACTTTATTTTACCCACCAAAAGCGTTGACTACTTTCGATCAGCTATCAGATAGTCACAATGTAATCAAAAGGGTCAATTGACTCCCTGCTTAGGACATGCACGTGTTAAAATAACTAGTCAAGTAGCTGATCAAGTAACCAGTTACAAAGCTAGCAAGTTAACTGACGCTATGTAACCAGTATGTGAATCCAATGCGTTGCCTACTTTGGACCACCTATTAGATAGTCCCATTGTAATCAAAAAGAGACAATTGACCCCCTGCCTAGGACATGGCCGTGTTAAAATGACTAGTCACGTGGCTATTGAATTAACTAGCTCCCACCCTAAATGATGAGTAAAATCACTAGTTCGGTACTGTCTCCTAGAACTGCTGGGTACATATCCATACACATACATATATACATTTACACAAACAAACAACATCATGTTGCTATTAATTGGTGCTGTCCAAAAAAGTAATAGATCACCAACCATGCCAACCCAACACAAATGATAGAAAAAAATCCAACAGCAACGGCGCAGCAAAATAGAAATAAATTTAGTTTTTAATGGAAATGAAATAATTTTGAAGAAGAAAACTACAAATACGAGTAAATAAGATATAAAATACAGAAATAAATGGATGAATGTAAAAAAGAGAACAATTCAAACAAACAAACAAAAAGGATGAACACGCTCACATATGTAAGTATATGAGGGAAATTAGAATGAAGGAAAATAAAACTGAAGGATGAAAGGATGGATGGCATTTAAGTATCTTAAGGAATGGGTCAGTAACAAAACTATTGTGAAAGTGTCAATCAAAATGTTTGTCTCCACAGGAAAGAAAAGATATGTGAATATTTGTAGAGGATTTTAATAAACATATATTTATAATTTATAGGAGAACAATCTGAAAATTCATTTAATCTGACATAAACTACGAAGCCCTTTTGCTTGTCTACAGAAACACCTACAATATTTTGCAGGAAATGAATCCACAGCAATCACACAAGTCCAACACATAATACATACACAGAGAAAACAGATTCGTGACAGCAACCGAATTTGTTGCGAGTCAATAGTGATTACCTAAATTGTTTACCCAAAATTCATAAAAAAAACCCAAAACAATTCATCTAAATCAGCCCATTAATGAATGAGTTATAAGCGAAACACTGTAAAAATTCAGTCTCAAATTTCGGTTTTCGGACGGACTGACATTTTGTTCTACAATTTATTTAGATTTGCTCATATTTAATACCAAACATTTCTGATCAACAAAGAATATTTGGGGCAAATTTCATCCTCCTAAATCTTTCCCTCTAAGCCCTATCGTGCCTTCAACAGACAGAAGGTGTACTAGTACTTAAAGTAAAAATAGGATTTTATTAGAATATTTCTCAAAATATGTTAATTTTTGATTACATTTATTATCCAAGTGGCCTGAGACACGTTAATGGCCTGGGGTATTTGCGGGATATTTTGAAACATTTGTACAATATAAATTTATTCATCTTTCCCATCTTTCTGGCAACATATGGATTTCGAGCCAAAATAACTGCTCATTTTTTAAGCCTAATTTGGATACTCTGTTCTGAAGTAAATCATATCCCTGAGAGAGCGTTCTGCATCGATCGAAGCAAATAGTAGTCGGAAGGGGCAAGGTCTGGCCTATAAGACAGGTGAGGTAAAACTTCCCAACCACTGCATTCTAAATACTTTTAATCAGGTATTGCAACATGTGGCCGAGCGTTGTCATGATGGAATATTACGGTTTCATGTCTGGCCGCATGTTCTTTGCGTTTTTCGGCAAATGCTCGTTTCAAACGAATCAGTTGCATTCGGTATGATCTGGCCAGATTTCAGCAGCTCATAATATAGAGGACCCTTTTGCTTCCACCAAATAAAGAGCATTACCTTAGCGCCATGGATATTTGGATTTAGTGTCGATTCGGCTGGTTAGGATGGATCCATTTTTTATCGCAATTAATAATTCGTACATGATTTTCTTGTACATTGTTTCGGATACGCAAAATCGAGGTTTCTCAGCTTCAATTCATATGATATCCAATTTCCCAGCTTTTGGATGAACTGCTGACGTCTGATTTGCACAGAGAATTTGCATTCCAATAATGTAAAAATTAAAATATTATACTGGTGCCACCTATCAGTTTTAAAAATATCTGTTCAGATTGACCACGTAAACACACATGTACACAACACGTTTGTATGTATGCAGTTGTGGTTTAAAAACAACTGTCAATTTTATGACATCTTTATGCTCTAAGACTGCACCTACATAAAACATTCCATTTCATACCATTCGATCGAAGTGTCGTACAATCTATTCAGACTGATACGATACATAAATATAATGAATGCATCCAACAATGCAACCCACTGTGTTTTATTTGTGCAACCGACTGACGATTTGCATTCATCCATTCTCTCTCTGGCACTCATTTACATTTGCAAATTGTAAGTAAAGCTGTCACATGAGTAAACTCCATACGACAGCATAAACTACAAGTAGTCGTTAGTTGTAACTCTAAAAAATACTATAAACATGAAAATGGACAGACAGACGAACATACGAATATGTATGGATAAACTGACAGTCAGATAAATGGACGTATGGACAGACGTATAACGTAGTGTAGTGAAAAGCAGTTTAATAAAGGTGTATCTAAATTCCTACTCATATTTTATTGTATCCGTTTGGTTGTGTGTAAACTCTCTCCATAGGGAATTAAAATTCGAAGGAATTTCGAATTCGTGACCACAAAACACTCATACAAAATATCAAAGGCAACAAAAAAAATTAATATGTATATGAAAATAATAAATATAAAACGTAAAAATAAAATCTACTGACAGTTTAACAAGCAGATACTAGAGGGAGCATGTGGCATTTGTCGCTTTTATTGTTGTCGTTGCAATAGATTTGCAAACTAAACTCGCAAAAACACACAACTCGCATACAATGAGCACACAAGAGGGCGTAACTTTGCAAAGGTAAAAAGCAAAATTTTATTAATAACTTTTAATAACGAAAAATCCATGGTATTTGGTACTATCAGGGACGTAGGCAGATTAAGGTGCAAAATGTGTACAAAAATATGTGCGTCAAAGTTACGGAAATGGTTTTTATTGGGATGTTTTTAACCAACATCCATTTTTTACTCGAAATAATCAACTTTGTGGGATTTTCCATTTCAAGTTAGGGAATATGATTTTTAAATTGAATAATGAAATTTTTCCGTTTTAAATTCAGAAGAAAAAACAATTTAACAAATTAAATTAAAAATTTAACAAATTAAATTGTGAAAACTTTTATAAATTAAAAAAAAATGGACTTGGAGTAGAATGATTAAAACTCAATTCTGTATCCGACGTAACGTTATGACATATTACAATTTAGGAGAGATATGTACCTCTAAGCTCTCAAGATATGTCTAAAGTCAGCAATGACAATGTGCTTAACTAAAAATAATCAATACATCTAAAAAGTACTACTCAAAAAACCATTTAAAGAACGTTTTATTTATAATTTTAATAAAATGTTTCTAAACCACTGTCCATCAGTTATTATTTTCAAATGGTAGAAACATTTTATTAATAATATCTTAATACAATTTCACACTGAGTTGATTTCAAGTTTCATGGGTTCATTACTCCTAGGACTTATAATGTTAAAAAAATCACCAAAAATGTATTTATTATTCGAATGGCAAGACTTTTTATATTTAGAATAACATTGCGGGTAAATTTGTGTGAAAAAAATGCACCCAAAAAACAGTTATTGGTAAAAACACAACCAAATCACGTAAGACCAAGGAAAGAAAAGCTGCTGCAGAATTCGAATCACGTCATCAGGAAAATGTCTAGAGACGCGGAAACAGAAAAGCCATCTACGTCTAGAGCCGCAGAAACGGAAAAAGAACGCGAATCACGGCTTCAGAAAATGCGTGGCAGTACATCTTCATCGAGAGCTGCAGAGACACACCAACAGCATATCGAAAGTCTCGATCAAGAGAAAGAATAAATTTAAAATTGGCGACAATTCATTAAAATAAGGATGATGACTAAAGCAAATACAAGGACGTACTGATAGGCGCAATGAACAAACTTTGCTTACATTGCAGCGTTTTGAAGTTCCATAAGGAATCCCCGGGAATGTGCTGTTCGAAAGGTAAAGTTGTTCTTCCACCAATTATTGACCCACCTGAGCCGCTTCTAAGTTACATTTCCGGCGTCACTCCCACCCCCTTCAAAATATCCGAAAGTACAACTCATGCTTTAAAATGACCACCAGCCACCTTTAAAGTTCAAGGCCAAATGTGCCACAGAATTGGATCAGTGCTCCCGCTTCCCAATGATGATGCGAAGTTTCTTCAAATTTATTCCACTGGAACTGAAGCTACAGAGCCGAACGCTATATACAAACAATTTCTACACTAAAAAAATTATGATGTCAACAAGCTCAATGAGCAAATTCAGTTGAAACTGCCTGGCGAAACAATGAATGACAAATCGATTGACACAGTAATGAACGAAGAACAAGCCGTCAATTATACTACTGAATTTTTGAATTCATTGGAACCAGCCGGAATGCCACCACATGTATTAACATTGAAGGTTGGATCACCGATAATGCTTCTCGGCAACTTAAACGCGCCAAAATTATGCAACAGAACATAAAATGTTCACAAAAATTAATTGAAGCAACAATCATCGGTTTCAGATTCAAAGGCGAAGACGTACTGATTCCACGCATACCGATGATTTCCAACGAGGAGCCATTTGAATTCAAGCGGCTCCACTACTTAATGAACTAACTAATAACTATTAATTACTTAGTCCAGCCAGTGCCGGACGAAAAATTGTTTATTCATGGTTGTTTTGATTAAATTGGCATTCTTCCTTCTAGTATTTGGATTATTTCTGCTGTGTCCCTCCTTATTAATCGAGTGTTGCCACAGTTATCTAATATGTTGCGTGCCAGTGGGTTTGGGTGAATTTAATTTTTTTTAAATATTTTTTTACATTTTTCGTGATCTCAGTTTTTACAAGGGCACGTTTAGATCTTTGTGTATATGTATTCGCGTTTTTGATATACCAGGTGACAACTGTGATCATTCTTAAAAACTTTTTTTGACGTCTTTGGATTTTTTCTACATTTGACGCTGAGGCTGTGCCCCATAGTTGTATTCCATATAGAGATGCCAAACGGGGAACCCCGTTCCCAAAAATCCCGGGGTTTTCGAGATTTCTTAAATTTTTCAAATCCCGTTTTTCATCAATAAATAGGGGAAATTGTCTTTTTTGTGTGCCTTTTTCATGCATTTTGACATTCTACATGACCGAATATAGCAAAGTGATGTTCAGCAAAGTTGTTAAGCTCAACTCCTGCTACAGTTAATAAAGGAAAGCGGTATTTTTAGTTTTCCTTGAGTGGGGCTCTGCAAAATCAATTCTTCACCTTTTTTTTTGTAAGTTATCTAACAAAACTCAATTTAAATCCTCTTCAAACGAAATTGATTTTACCTCAGATGAGGAGCTCGAACAAACTGAAAATATTTCGATTGCTCAAAGGCTAAAAGATATTATTAATAAATGTAAAAACCCAAATAACAATAACGAAACCAAGTTATAATGTAGATTTGCAACTTGCAAAAGAAATAGATCACTTTATTTCTGAAGAAACAAGAAGAAAATACTTGCAGATTTTCTATAAGTATTTGCAAACGGTTTTGCCAATGTCAAAGATTTAATATGAAAGATGTTTTTCGGCAGCAGTAGGAAACAAAATTCGTTCCAGAATGGCAGACGAAACCATAGATGCAATAGTATGCTTTTTGTGTCTAATAAAATTTAATTGCTAATTTTCAAAAATCAGTCCCGATTAGCATCTCTAATTCCATAACACCATATCGGTTTTACGATCATGTTATAAAGTAGAAGTTTACAATCTAAACTAAGCGTAGAGTTTCTGTCAATAAGCCAATTAATTTGAATTGATTTCAATTTCATTTGAGTCAACTTTGCATCTATATGACTTTTCCATGTAAGGCGACGATCGAGAGGGATTTAACTTCCGATTGTTGAATTATTGTTTGGTTATTGATATGAATAGGGGGCATGATTCTCTACATGTGTACATTTTGGCTTATGTGTGTTTGTGGGTAAATTTTGACTCAATTTGTATATTAAACCATCATGTTATACTTTATCAAATGCTTGAGAAATGTCGATGAAGAGTGCAGAACAATATTTCATTTCTTCAAACGCTTTTCTCACAATATTTATAAGTCTATGGGTTTATTCGATAGTACTGTGTTTTCTTTTAAATCCAAATTGATGATTCGGAATACAATTGTTTTCAGTTAACATCGGGTACAACTTGTTCATAAGTATCTTCTCAAATAGCTTTGATATATGATTCTACTTTTGTGTGATCTTTTCCCGGCTTAGGTATCATGGTAACCAGCAAGGTTGCCAATTTAGCCATTTTCCGGCTAGATCTAGCGATTTTATTTTCATTTAGCCATAAAAAAATGGCTAGATTTAATCTAGTCGGAAGATCTAGCCATTTTATTTTGTCTTAGCCTTTTTTATTTTATACTTATCTCGAATATTTTTGGAATTTTTTAAAAGTAAAACATTATTTTTTATCAAATGACAAAGAAACAGTCTTTTTAAACAATTTCGTCTGTTGATGATTTGATGAGAATATTATTGGTTGTATGAAAACAGTCTTCGAAATTGTTTCCAAAGCAAACACATCAGGCATATTCAAAAATCAATTTTGCATTTTTTCAATGGATCCGATTTTGAATGTAAGTGAAATATGTTTAATTTATCAAAACGGAAGAAAAAATATTGTTATTACAATATTTGTCGCCATTTTCTCAATCTCTGGTTATTTTTCATCGTGACGATATACTTACAGGTCTCATACAAAAATTCTATTAATTGGAAGTATATCGTTACGAAAAACGATAACCGGATATTGAGAAAATGGGGGGGTTAATCTGCTAAATCCCATTAATACGAAGTCGGTAAAAATCATTATTCAAAACTGTCAGTATAACTATTAGTTAACACATAACCAGACTCCTGGTAATGGGGGCAAGAAATGTAATATTTATGAATTTGTATTCAGTTATTTTTGGGTTTTAGCCATTTCTAGCCATTTTTAATTCAAAATCTAGCCATTTTCTGAGCTCAAGAGTTGGCAACCTTGGTAACCAGTGAAACCTTCCATTCTGGAGGATAATATTCAAGGAGTAATATAGCATTAGAAATAAAAATAATTATTTTTATTGCTATCCGGGGTAGCTCCATAAGTATCTTGTTAGACCCCTTTCACACTAGGCAATTTAGTTGCGCAAGTCTCTTGTGTTTATAGATGCCAGAGGTAATGTCGGGTTAAGGAGAAGTAAATTTTACATGCTGTTTTGTTGTTGGGCAAGAGACTTGCGCAACTAAATTGCTTAGTGTGAAAGGGGTCTTACTGATTTTGTCAATACCAGGCGCTTTCTTGGAGTTTCAATCAACAATAGCCTTTTCGATCTCTCGAATCTCAAAACGTAGGGGTACGGCTGCTCCAAAATGGGGTACAAATGGTGCAAACTCAATAGTTTCATTTGATGTGTTCGGTGTAAATACTTGCTTCAAATGATTAACAAACAGATTCATTTTTTCAGTATCATTTCTTGCTCAACCACCACTTGAATTTCTCGAGGGAGGCTTACATATGACAGGTCTATTAAATCTTTTTGTAGCTTGCCATAGTGAATAATCCGATTTTGTAAATATTTATTCAAAGATTCCACTTTTCGAATTTCCAAGAGCTTTTTGAGTCTTTTTGTGCAATATTTTACCTTCGATTTGAGTTGGGGGGATCAGTGCAGTTGCCACTCTCTTCGAACTCTTCTTTTTTCGTTTATACGTCTGCAGAATAAATTCTATTATATCTGATTTGTCGGGGGCTTTGGGTAGCATGTTGAGCTAGCACATACATGGCGTATCCTGGAGGTGCAATTTTCACATACCCTTCGCAGGAAATCAGAATTAGGCCGTATTTCGGATGGCATCAAATCACATGAAGGTGACCGACTGAATCAAACTTGTAGATATTGAATAGTAGAAAAAATGTACGGAACATACCTACCCGAAAAAGGTGCATCCAGTGCCTTAAAAATCGCAAAAATGCTAATTTTTTTAAATGTTTTACCTTTTTTGCTCAATAACTGGATTACAAATGCAATTATGGACCGATCACCATGAAATTAGGTCGTGTGATTTGTGTCTATATGAAAGTTATTTATCATGAATTTTGTACTATTCAATATCTACAAGTTTGATTCAGCCACAAAAGAGATATTCCGTACGGTATACGAGATAGAACCGTGCTAAAATATAGAAAAAGTGATAAAAATCCACCTTGAGGAAAAAAAATTCGTATGGCCATTAAACTATTACGGCAACCAACTTGACAAAACTAATGATGCAGAAGTTCTTATTTTTGGGGCTACTTTCACGTGCAATTGTCAGAATTGAATCCCAAAGCAATTAACTGAAAAATGTTGTACTGTGTTATACAAGGTTCAGTAAAAAATTATTTTTTTCTAAAAACGTCAGAAATATGCAACAACTTCAAGAAAAAAGCTTGAAAACATGCCCTGGTTATAACAAAAAACAGTAATTTTTTTAATTTTTTTCTACCTAGTTTCAGTTAAAAATTCTCTATTAATGCATATTTTTGTGTATATTTTACATTTTATAGTGCAAGTTTATTAATGTGCATATTTTCGTTTTTTTTAAGTGCATGAAAATCTCAGCCTTGAAAATTTTTAAAGTTATCAAAGGTTTTTAAAACTTTAGTATGACAATTTTGTTTTATAAACTTTTGATACATTTACATATATTGTAAATTGGTGGGAGTTTAGTATTTAGTAGCCTAAAATATATTTTACAGCCCACATTGCTATTATATATTATAAAGTCCGGCAGTTAGTGTTAACCGCAGGTTATTTTTTTTATTAACCTCAAAGTTTCATTCAGTTGATCCACAGAACAATCAACAACACCTTCTCCACCAAATATTCGACGACCATGGTCAAACCAGTATTAGTGAATGTGCATAAGTGACTAATACCTGGCGCACACATCGGAACAAAAAAAAACAATTTGGACAAGATAAAATGAAGGAACATTTAACTAGAACGAGACAAAATATCAACACAATTCCAGGGTCGAGCATTCAACTGACACCAACAACCAGTGTGGTGCAATTTGAGGGCGGAGTTTTAGAATTCGTTATGTCCACAAAGATAACGTTGATATTGTTGTTGTTTGTGGTGGTGGTTGTTTGCTGACAGGCAGCAGACATACGGACAGACAGACATTGAGTGTTGGCTGTGCCGTATATGGGTAGTTGTACTTGTGAATCAGTTGTGAATTGGTTTCACGCGGGAATGACTTGTTTTTGTGCGCACTCGTTAGAATTTTTCATTTGAAAACAAAAATAAAATACAAACAAATTCTTGTTTTTAGATTTTACACGATCACAAACAAAAAATCAACGATAGAAAAACAATACGAAAAGAAGCAATAACTAAAACGTTTAAAGCGACGGTGTTCAAAAATAAATTAAACAAATTGTCGAATTGAATAGGATATTTTGTAACTGAAAACCTGTGGATATTTTAGTTACAAAACGGAAATAATTTATTTCTTTATCTCGAAAAGGAAATATGTGCCAATTTAAATAAAATAAAAAACATGTATAATAATATTCAATAATCAAACATACATACCTACATAGATATATCATTGAATTACATAGTGAAAACAAAATAATCAAAATCTTGGAACGACAAATAAAGGTGATAAGAATTGATACAAAATTATAAAAAGAATCAAATAAGCAATAGCTACAAAAATTTTAAAATTGTATAATTCGAAAAGTGTTTTTGTGTGTAGAGTGATTGAAACGAAAATTAATAACCTATAGCCGGTTATTAAAAAAAAAATACCCGGTAGTTTAACGCAAAAATGATGGACATTAGCAGCATGTACGGCAATCATCATCCTCATCATTCTAATACTTATCACAGTGGTGCAGCTGGAGTGCCAGACATGACCACAGTTGTTGCTGCCAATGCATACCCCAATGCATATTTTCCCAACTCATCGGTCATGACACATGGAGCTTTACATCATCAGCAAAATCATCATCTAAATAGCGGTTACAACGCCTATGACGGATCGTCGCCAAACTATTATCAGCAGCAGCAACAACAACATCAGCAGCAACAGCCTCAACAATTGACACCACCGCCCAGTCAGCCATCGGTCCAGGGTCAACCTTTATATTCCCACTCGCATTCACATTTGTTTAGTCCTACCGCGGCCGAGTATGGCATTACCACATCCAACACCTTGGCGGCAGCTACACCCTCGCATCCCTCCAATGCCAGTCATTCGCCCAGCGAAGCGGTCTACTATGAAAATGACTCGGTTCATGCTTACTATGCTACGGCCGCTGTGGCATCAGTTCCTCCGGCAACTACCAGCTCTCCCGTTACTGCTGCCAATGCCACGGCTCATGCAGCTCAAAATGTTCCTATGGATCCAGCCATTATTAGTTCGGAAAATGGTTTAAGCTACACTAACCTGGATTGTTTGTACAATCAAAACTCTCCCCATCAACATTCCAATCAAAACTCCTATCTGCCCGCTGAAGAGAAATACGCTTCAGTCTTGCATTCGCAATACACAATGGACGATACAATGATGCATTTGACTGCCAGCGCAAATAATACACAAAATCAACAGCACTCTCCACAATTGTGGTCACATCAACATCATATGTCTGCCACCTATGCCAATACATTGGATTCCAGCGGTCTGCCTATGGATTCATATAGTATGAATCCCCATTTACACCCCCACAGTATGCCACAACACTTACCTGCCCACAGTCAAGTTAACCCACAGTTGGGTGGCCAACAACAGCAATCATTGCTGCAACACCATTCACCACCCACCACGGCTTGTGTTAGTCAAAATTCAAGATCACAAAACGTAGTGTCGCCTGGTGGCACCACCACCACTTCAACGGCCTCTACATCTTCTGTGACCAGCACTTCGGGCTCCAATGGTGGCTCCAATAACAATACGTCACAAGCCAAATCTCCAAGTCATGGCAATAATTTGCCCACCTACAAATGGATGCAATTGAAGAGAAATGTACCAAAACCACAAGGTAAGTTTATTCCATTTAAGATCATATAAGTATATCATGATTATGGGTGATTTGAATTTGTACTGAAAATATATACATATATGGGCAATTCCACGAGAATCACTACCACGATTGAAAAGACAAAAACCCTTGAAACTTTTTTTAAGATGATTTGAATAGAAGAAAATAATAAAATGTTACTATGTGAAAATATTTAGATTTAACATTTTAAAGACAAAAATAATAGTTTAAACTGATTATATTTAATTTTTTAATGTTTTAGACTAAAATTGCAGCGAAAACTAGGCTCCGAATTAGCTTGTAGTATGAAATGAATTTGACTCTAATTGTTTTTTTGCTATTGTCAAATTCTTTATTGAAACCGAATATATATTTTCTATACATTTTTTAGTTTTTGTATACATATATTTACAGAATATAGTATATTATTTTATTATATGAGAAAAACCTGTCACGTATTAAATTTTATTTATTATAAAATCATCCAAAGACTGTTTTTATTTAAATATGACGGATTGTAAAGGAAAAATATTTCGTTTAGTGTAAGAAATTAAAAGAAAACATAACGCCTCTCACGATTCGAATATTTTCGCATATTTCTACATGTACCTCATAATGAGTTCCGTTTTATGTCACGTACGATATACCCTTATTTCGCTCAATATTTTGGACAACAATATTTCGAAAGAACTTTTTATTATTTTAAAATATAGTACCCTCTGAATGGAATATAAAGTCCAAATTATTTTTCAGATACTCTTATTTTTGCAAAATCTATTCCACTCTATAGGCGTACAAATGTCACGTACGATGATATGGAATTGCCCATATGTTGAACTCTAACTGCAGTTCAAAAAATATGTGGAACGACAAAAGCAATAAAATAGATTCCAACTACAGACAATTTAATTCAAATATTGTTTCGAAAATATGTATAGGTATTGTAAAAACTCACGCGTTTTGGAAACCACTCGTTTTACAGAACAGTTGCGAATGACATTGCATAAAATTAATTAATTCATAATGTCGTAACTTATAAGTATATTTATGATGTAGTAGTCCAACTATTATGTTTGGAAATGAGTTTACAAGAGAAAAATTTTAACTTTCGGTAAATTCTACAATACCTACATATATATATTTCCTATGGATTAAAATTTATCAATATTTATCGCGTGATGCGTGATCTGGATTTCAGAATCCATCAATACACGTTCAGTAAATATCGTGATACTGGATCGCGGTCAATATATATTGAACGTATAGCAGTGCCCATAAATTTCATATCCGAGGTATATTATGATAGGCATTGACCTAAAAATTTTTGGCTTTTATTCTCGTACGTATCTTTAAGAAAATTCTAAAGTGTAATTTTTAAATGCTTAGAATTTGTTAAACAGGATATTACAAGTTTGAAAATGGAGTTTCGAAAGACCGCAGATGCGAATGGTTAAACGTTATATTTGTTAAATAAAAATTCTCATCGCAGGTTTTATAAAATTTCCAAAATTAGTGCCTTGTATTTCCCCTTACATGTGACACAGAATTTTCGGAGGAATTTTTAATAACTCAAAAATTTCAAAAGCTTTTTTAGATTTTCTAGAATGATAATTCTGTATAGATTACGATTTCGTTATAACAACGCGTTTGTAAAAAAGAGAATCCAAAAGTTGAAAGTTGTGGTTGAAAACTCTTGTTCGTTTCAAAAATTATTTATATATTTTTGAACTTAAGGAAACTATAACTAATAAAAATATTGACCGTGAATTATTAAATTGTTGGTACAGTGTCATTGGCACAAAATCATTTGCTATATTGTCAAAATCATAAGCACTTAAGAAATAGTAAACAATGCAGGTCAATTTCATAGATTTAAAAAAGAGTTTTTGCCATATTTATAACACTGATATTTCCTCAAAGAACTATAATTTAGTTCTGTATTATTTTTTTTTTAATTTTGTAAACTAAAATTATAAAGCATTCAAATTGGTTTCCCAAATTAAACAATTCAACTCCATGTATTTTAGAACATCCATAAAGGAATAGTTTTAAAAGAAAACTTATAATATAAGGTCAAATAACACTCATTTAAATCCCACAAATATATACGATATTAAGAAGCCGTTCACTAGTATGAATAAACGTATTTAAATTTCATTAAATCATTTTTGACCCTTTTTTAATAAAATTTCTGAAACTTGCCTGTTGTTAGTGTTAAATAAAAGAAAATTCTACTTAAATATGTACATCAAATACCTGTATTTATAAAACATAGCCTAAAAATCTATAATTTTGTATTTTAAGTTTAAAAATCGTTGTGCCTACGACTTCTTTTAACCAATCGCATCATTTAAATATTGAGAGTTTTTTTTTTTTTGATAAAAATTTATGTTTTTTCAAATTATTTTTGATCTTATATTTACCTACATCTTAAAAACAAAAATATCTTACATATTGTGAAATATTCAAGTAGAAAATCAGCGTCCACAATAACTAACCATAAGTCTTTGACAACAATTTAAATAAACTATTTATTAAAAGCTTTGATTTTTGCAGTTATTGTGAGCTGAATAAGGAAAATGAAGTTCATCAGTAAGTTATGTCAATATATATGAATCATGCATCTGATTTTCTAAAAACAAAAAATTAAATTGGTGTTTGATTTAAAAACTAATTAATTAACATTTAACTACAGTGTTAAAAACAGGTTGCATGCTCAAGTAAATACATGTAAAAACTTCCTCAACAGCCATTTTTCATCTCCTCAAATCTTTGGATTTTAGAACATGCAAGCCGTGCACAGACGTGCATATCGAATACACCTTCTTCTCAGAATATTTGACTCGTGTCCCACCTTATGTGGCAACAATCTCGATATCACAATAATGAAATAACAAACTAAATAATCTAGATAAGAAATGCTTAAATCAGCTTAATTTAATGCAAGACAAACAAAGCTAAACAAAAGCAGATTTATAATGTAAATACAATGAATCAGATTTAATTTAACAAACAAAAATATAAGTAATAACAATGAAATTAAACTTTACAATCAACTAAGAAGATTAATTGTATTGTTGAACAATCAAAATTATTGCTAAAATAAATTTTTAATTTTTTAATCAGCGAAGAGTGAGAGCAAATACATTTATTATGATTTATAAAAAAAATTCTTTAATACCTGTTTATTAATCTAAAGTTTTCTATCAAATTATTAAATCCACTGAATACGAACTTCTAATAACCAGTTAAGAAACTTCTTTTTGTACCTTGAATCAAATTGATGTTGAAGAGTAAGAAGACGCAGCAGAGTTGATGACTTCGAATTATGAAATAAATAATAAAAAAAAACATTGATTGACAAGCCAAGATATTTCAACTAACCATCAGACGTCCAAGAGGGTATGTCACCTAAAAATATAAATGCTTGTCGTTTTGAACCCAAATGTCTGTCTTCTTCATTTGGCTGTATGGAAATTAGGGTCTCGCATATTTGTACAATAATTTAAAACACATTATAAATAAAATAATTACGACCTACGTAGATTTCGGAACAGTACTTCTACGTAAAAGTCTTTATTTGTAAGTTTTTAGAAATACACACAGAGTTTCGTTGTGTATAAAAGTATAACTCAATCGAATAATTCAGTCTTCATGATCAAACTTTACAGATGTGACTGAAAAATGTTAGCTTTGCGAACTGATTTAGTGTTGCTAGAGCCAAGAAATTTATGTTTACAATAGAATTATGGCTAAATATGTTATAGCTTTTCCTAGGAGCATTAAATTAACATTAACTTTATAAATCTTTGCAATAAAGAGAAGAGTTTTCAGTCAAATATTCTGAACTAATTACTTAACTAAATTAAGTAAACTGGTCTGGATCTGTAGAAAGTCCAAAGACTATTACAAGGGTTTTTTTACTTGTTTATGACTAAACGAATACCCACGAAGACCACAAAAGCATGGAATCATGGTCACGCCAAATTTTAGGTGTTGTTAATATGAATCTTCCTATTCAGGCTATACCTGAACTCGTTTTCGATGCAGGTTGAGAAATGTACCAGTTAGATCAAACTATGACAATGACTTCCACCTTCCGGCACATGTGACCCAAATGTATTCCGAATATATTCGGAGCATTTTAATTTGAGACTGTCCCTCAGGTTCCAGATATAACAGTAGTCACGGAAACAATATAGTATAACAAGATCTAGGATATTGTTTAATAGCAAAATGAATACTACATACAATATCCTTAGAGAATGTCAAATAATGCCATACCGGGTGTCACTAGAACAGATCGCAAAGCTGTAGACGGCATTTGGCGACTAATAAAGAAGAAAGTTTGGTAAACAAATAATTATTGAAAAGACTTTGAAAGAATTTACACCATCATTAAAACAATGGGATGGTTGACTGGGCCAGTGAGTACCAGGTATCATAACAGGATCTATATTTGGACCCATGTGAGATATGTAACCTAACTCCCTTACTGGAAAATTGTGTTAATTATTCTCTGACTTGTGAAAATATCACATGACTACTTTAAATGTGTTCAGAGATAATTAATTTATCATAGTATAGTTCCAAATTAGTTATAAATTTATCCACTGCTAGATACGGCTCCTATTTCCAAGGAACCAGTCGCTTGAAAAAAACTCTATCAGTTCCCTTTTCTCTAGGGTTCTGTTGGATAGTTAGTGTAAACTAGTGCTGTCAAATTCTAATACTTTTGATTTCTCGATTCTTTTCATTTTGGGTATTCAATACTTTTGAAGGATTTTTGAATTTGAAAATAATGGGAACTTTTTTAAAATATTATCTTATAGCAAATAAAATTATTCAAAACTTTCAAGCAGTCGTTTTCCTTAAAGAAAGATTTACATTAGACGAAAAGGGTCTGAATGCGTTGAACTCAAGAAAGAGCGAGTTACTTTTTGGTATCGAGTTTCCAAAAATGTATAAAAGTTAGCCATAATCAATACCCACTACTCAATAAAAACCAGCACTATACACTATTAGATGACTAACAAATAGTGGAAGCAATTGACAAATTCAAATCACTCCCACGCAAATAACTTTAGGACTAACATATTTATCTGACTTTAAAATATGTTTGGAAAAATATATAGAGCTAAGCCGGAGAATATGCAACTACTACAACCCAAGGTAACTTCAAAAACCGTGTCATTCATTTTCCTTGCTATATTGGGTCATAAATAAACACTCGACTTTAGAAAATATAGACAAATTTCAATGATCAAATTCAGCTTCCGACTTTCATTCTGCACATACCGATACTTCCCTAATAAACAAATACACATTTGCATTCCCGTAAATCCATAAGTTTATACAAATGTTGTATCTAGATTTCATTTCAAATACATTAGTATGAGTGTTTATGTATGTTTGTGTGCATTCGTGACTGTGTGATTATGACATTTCATAATTTCAAAAATTTCTTTCTTCTCGTAGAAGCATCTTTTTTTAACATTTTGAACTTGTTGTTGTTCTCGCTGTTCATATACATATTTAGTGCGTACGATTGTTTTTGTATTTCAAAAAAATTTTTCAGATAATTTTGTCAATTTTGTGCAGTCAAGTTGTCACTTGTCAAGTGTGCGCGTAAAATACAATGAATTGGCTTGACTCACTAAAAATAAACTAAACTAAAACTGAAATCTAAGTAAAAGCGAACAAAGTAAAAGAATCAAATACACAAACTGAATAACGAAATGAAAAAAAACTGTGCATACTTTTTGCAAATTTGATAAATATCTTAAAAGGAAATATTTTTAGCATTAAGTGAAGAAAAAAAAAAACTCAAATGAAATATTTGTAAATATTTTAGAATCAATTCAATGTGACATTTGAAATTATTATTTAATTTAGCTGGTTTTGTCTGTCTACACTGTAGAATTAATAGCAGTGGGATTCCTGAAAGAAAATGGTAATGATTACAGTATGGATTTGTTAACTTTTAAGCTGTGAGAAAAAATTAACTTTCGAAATCTAAATACCTTTAGTTAAGTTAGGTTTAAAAAATTACACGGGTTCAAATATGAACTAGCATCCACAGAGGTCCACTGTGATTCTTTTTCTTTCTTCTCCATTTTATGATATTATCATATATTGCTTATGCATATTTAGTTAACCTGCCGTATTCTAATAATAGCCATGGATTTATGCCTTTAAAATCAATTAGCTTCTGAAAAAATAAAATAATCCAAACATATTTAATATCCTATTAATCTCCACATAAAAAGTCTAAATAGCTTTCATTTTATATATGTACTAGAGTAACCGAAAACCTGTCAACCGGTTTTTTCATTTTTGTAAACTGCACCGGTTTCGGTTTTTTTAACTGTTCAATTTGTTTACAAACCGGTTTTTGTAAGACGGTTAACCGCTTTTAATGGAATATATTTTCTAAAGCCGATTCAAACATATTTATGAAAAACTTTGATACCATTTTTAAAAATATTGATTTATTTTATAGAAAATTATAGCATTTGGCAATATTTCGTAAAAGATATAAAATAATTTCATAAAGATAGAGCCTAAAGAATTCAAAAATGCTAAATTTCTGAAGATTTAGTACACAATTCTTAACACATTTCCCATTAGCGTCCACAAATAAAAATAAATTTAAGGAGACCTTTTTCATATTAAATAAAAATTTAATATAAACGGGTTAACCGTTTTTTGTTGAAACCGTATAACCGGTTTTATAAAAAGGCAATAATCAAAACAGGTTTTTTCAAAAACACACTTTTTCGGTTAAACCCGAAACCGGTTTTTTGGACACTCTAATATGTGCATAGTGTCTACAGCAGGCGCGGATCCAGAGGGGTGAATTCCCCGAAAAGTTTTCATATAAAAAAGGAAAAAAAATTGAACGTGTAGAACAAATTTTAATTTCCACCCACCACCAAATGAATGACCTGGATCCGCGCCTGGTCTATAGGCAGCACCGGTAGAGGACTGTCAACTCTCCAACCACTGCTGCTACAATCACAACAACAACATTAGATAAATAGCCAAAAATATTTCCAAAAATCGATGCAGTCGTGCTTTTATGTTCATAGTCCTTTATGAACTGGTTTTGTTGATTCTCAGTACCAAATTTCACGGGAGCCTTCAGAAAGTTCATTTCAAGCTACTTTAAAGAATATATAAAGGTTTTTATAAAATATTTTTATGACAAATTGACTTGATAGGATATTCTGCTATTAAGTAAAGTATGTATGTAATAATTATTTAATATAAATGGCATATTATTAGAATATCTCTACCAAATACCCCTACTTTTTTTACTATTCCATACAAAAATATCTATGAGTTATTTCACACCACTGAAATACTACATAAATTGTAGAGCAATTTACGAAATTCCATTTACCATATCAACAAATTATTGACTGCATTGCAGTTGTTTTGCATGCAAAACTTCCAACCAAACAACAAGTTTAATTAATTACATGATACGCTTTATTAACTGCTGCAGCAACAGCCACCACATACTATGACTAACAACTACATGTACTCAAACACAGATGATCTATACATGGACTCCGTATTCGATGGTAAAGTCAGGCAGACATGTAATGATTAAGTAACCGAAAAGTCAGTCAAGTGAATTGAGTTTGTGTCTCACCATCACTATGCCATACTCTGTGATACATGCCAATAAAAATAAATAAAAAAATATTCAATGCTACTACTACCATTTATGATCATGATTACTGATTATTTAAAAAACTTTTCTTAGTTATTCCTTTAACAAACAAACAAAAAAATAAATAAAAAGAATACAGTAATACTGCTACATTTATATGTTCGACTGAGTATGAGCATTTTATACTTTCCAATGGATGACATGACAGATGAAGCAAACAATCATGCTCACAGCCAGACACTAACTTCATCAATATCATGCTCCTTAACATAGTAAATATGAGCAGCTCTAAATGAAGAACATAAATTGCATCTTACGCATTATCTGTACATGAGTGTACTTGTTGCCCGCGTCCAACAATCCATTCAACCATCCATCCAGTCATCCATTCAACCAACAACCGAATAACCAACCCGCCAGCCTGCCAGCGAACGAACCAACCAACTAACGATCCCAACGAAAAAAGGAAAAAAAAATACTAAAAAAAAGTTTTTAACTCGTAACATTCTTTTGTACTGGCATTTCAATAATAATTTTTTATGACAAGCAACTTGACTTCCAGATCAGTAACAATTTTAAATTGTTTATTTGTTTTGTTTGACTGGCTTGTTTGACTCATGACTATACATAATTTACATACATACATATACATTTACTCAAACACACTAATACAATTATATACTACATACATACATATTTACATGAACAGCAACATTTGTGGGACTACACCAAATACTTATGTTACGCCATCAAAATTTGATGGTGACTTCAAAAAAACATTCAAAGTTTAGAGTATTTTAAACATGAATTTAAAAACATCGATCCAATGTTGTGTATTGGTTTCCTTACATATTAGAGTTAACTGTTGTCCATTATCTAATTTTGATATCGTTTAATCGGCCTCAATAGAATCTGGGTCTAGCACTCTCCGATTTTATCTTAATGTAACATGTCGATCTGTTGATTGGCAGTAAAAAATAGTTAACTAAATCGTATCTCTTTGTTGCATCTTTTGCAGAAGTCTATGTCATTATGTAGTACCAGTGGGTATCCCTTTCAGCTTGATATGCGAGTGACTTCATTTCTTATCTCTATTTAACAGAGAAATACAATTTCTGTTCATTATACTAATTATTCGTATAATTATAACCCTTAGGTACTAATTTAAAGCTAATATCAATTTACTTCTTATGTAAAGACATAACCACAGGTCAAAAGCAAAAAAAAGGCTTCACTAACCACTATATAGATTTGATGCATCATGTTTACCTAAGTACAAAAATGGTAAAAATTTGTATTTCTATGGATAGATTTTTAAAAAAATTTTTTTTTCTTAAATTGAGAATTTTTTAGATGTTTCTACACATAATTTATGATAACTGAAATAGGGTTAGTCCGATATTATTGAAGTAAACTCAGAAAAGTTCAGATTTACATAACCTTCAATCTGTTTATATATTGCGTTTTCATCGGTTCAGTAGTTTCGGAGTTATAATAACAAATTGAAGCAAAAAGTATATTTTTTACATGAAAATATCAAATTTTTTTTTTGTTTTAAAAAATTATGAAAAATCGAAAACTGCAGAAATTGTTTAGATTTTTACTTTATCGCAAAGCCACATATAATTGCAAGAAAATGAGATATCGATCATAAAAATGGTTGGATTATTTTCGAATTTACAGTGCACTCGCGATAACATGAACTAATTAAAACCAGGCCAGTTCACTTTTACAAGATTGTTCATATTTGCGAATGGCAACTAATTCCCACCTACAGCTAGGAAAGTTCAAAAATTATTAAGCTGTTAAATTAGAATTTAGCCACTACCCTGTTGTATTTTAAAAAGTTAAAATATGAACAGCTTAGTTCACTAAGTTCATATTTTAGAGTGCTCTATGGAAGTAAAAACTGTTCATATTTTGGGGTGTTCATATTATCGCACTGTATTGTATGTGCATACAAGCGTGTACTTTGAGTGTACATTTTACATCTGTTTTGTTATTGTAACAAAAATTTTAACAAAAGCAAAACACATGTAAAATGTATGAATTCTGAATCACACTAAAACTATTCGTGTTAATTAACTTTTGCTCGCAATGAGCGAAATGTTGATTTAAAGTTTAAACTAAATCTTAAAAATAAAGCTATGTTGATTCTCATAGACGCATGATTAATATTATTTATTACCCATCAACAAGAAAGGTGATCTCACGGAGTGCAAAAACTGGAGGGGGATCACACTCCTAAGCATGATAAATAAGGTGATCGCAAACATTATCAACATGAGACTTGCTAACTCCCTCGACAAAGAGTTTCGTTGCGAACAGGCTGGATTCAGAGCTCAAAAATCATGTGTAGACCACATAAACAGTCTCCGCATAATAATTGAGCAATCAGTAGAATGGAGGTCCCCCCTATACCTGGTCTTCATCGACTTTGAAAAAGCTTTGGACACACTTGTCCACACTACCATTTGGAAAGCACTCACATGCAAGGGCGTACCCAGGAAAATAATAGGGATTATCCAAGAGCTATACAGGAACGCAAGCTGTCGTATACTTCACCGGAATTCAGTTAGCGATAAGGTTTCTGTTAAAGCTGGTGTGCGACAAGTCTGCATCTTGTCGCCGTTACTCTTTAACGTAGTGCTGGACATTGTCATGAGAAATGCAACGAGCAACAACAGAGGCATAACATGGGATTTAGGCGGCCGCCTGGCCGATCTTGACTATGCCGACGACATATGCCTTCCAACACATAGTCGCTCTGACATGGTGCAAAGCCTTCAAATGGTAGAGACAGAAGCTGCAAAGGCAGGACTCAAAGTAAATATAAATAAGACGAAGGTAATGCGAGTAAATGCAACATCCAACCGGCCATTCTCCACAACAAATGCCTAAGAAGAATACTAAAAATCTACTGGCCCAACAGAATATCAAACACACACCTCTGGACAGTCACAAATCAAAGGCAAATACATTCCGAAGTTTTGAGAAGGAAATGGCGATGGATAGGCCACGCATTACGAAGACCACCCGGAGATGTAACCCGCAATGCCATTGACTGGAATCCGCAAGGTAGTAGAAGGAGAGGACGGCCTGCCCACACTTGGAGAAGACAGTTAGACATAGAGGCTTCGCTAGCAGGAAAAAGTTGGGATGAAATCAAGAACCTAGCATCAAACAGAAACGATTGGAAATCTTTTGTTGAGGCCCTATGTTCCTTATAGGAACTAAAGGAACCGATGTTCCTTATAGGAACTAAAGGAATTAATAATAATTACCCAAATCACATTTATATTTATCATACGCTCTATAAACAAAATTTATACACAATGCCATACATCATGTAAAGTGACAAAAATGGATTTTTTTAAATTTTTGTATGGGTACCCCACCCAGGGGGTTCCATTGGGTGTGCCACTAGCATGGTTGGGTCGGCACTCCAAAGTTTCTTATTTTGATCCCTAGAGTACGATTTTCCTTGTCATTTTGGTGATTTTTAAATCGACCAGCCCTAAATGCACATAACTCTTTGTCCCAAAATAATTTTGAAATCAGCTTTATGCTTATTGTATGACATACGTGTCCAGAATTTATTACATAACAATTTTCAAGATAGATTGGAATAATCTCGTAATATATTGGGCGTACAATAACCAATTATTATTCCGTTAATGCCAAAGTCTGTTTGTGGTTCATATTAGCATGTTTTTCACTTAGTTTCGAATACTATGGTAATGTATTGAAACGTTTATTACACAGAAAAAATAAATTCATAATAGGAATGGATCGAAATGAGATATCGATCATAAAAATCGAATTCGCTCATTTTCAGACAATTGAATGTGCTTACAAGGGTGTTCTTTCAGTGTAAATTTTACATGTGTTTGTTTTTGTTACAATAACAAAACACATGTAAAATTTACACTCAAAGTACATGCTTGTAGTCCATACAATTTTCTGAAAATGAGCGATTTCACTTAATTGTGAATAAATTCGAAAAGAATCAATCGATTTTTATGTTCGATATCTCATTTTGTTCCCATTACATGTGGCTTTGTGATAAAGCAATAAATCTGAACAATTTCTGCCGTTTTAGATTTTTCATGATTTTTTCAAAACAATAAAATTTGCTATTTTCACGTAAAATATATATATGGGGGATTTCATGTCAAGTGAACCAACTTTTGAAATCGATGTCTTCCGATCGGGATGAAATTTGCACCAAGGTTAGCTCTATTGGATAGTAACTCAGACACAATTTTTCAACAACATCGGTCGAGAACTCTCTGAGTTATAGGGGGTAAAATTTCGACAATTTGGTCAAACAGGGGTTTTTTCTTATCCATGTAACTTATTACCTATTGTTCTTAGCAAAATGTGTTCCAAATAGTATAGATAGCTATTTCTTCGATCTTTCGAAAAAAAATATTTAAAAAAAAAAATAAAAAATTTTTAATATTTTTTTTCCGAAATCAAAAACTTTTTTGACTTTTTTTTAAAATACGCTATTTTTTTTTATTTTTTTTTTTTCTTAAAATAAAGTTTAGATATTTTCCTTGAACACCTACTTGGTCGCTTAGTGGGATGCGAGTGGGATATCTATCAAAATAAATATTTTGTAACTCAAAACATAAAATTTTTGACTTTTTTTGCAAAATCAAAAACTTTGTTGACTTTTTTTTTTTTCAAAATGGACCCTTTTTTAATCTTTTTTTTTAGGTCAAACAAAAGCTTAGATATTATCCTTGAAGACCCTTTTGGTCGCTTAGTGGGATGCGAGTGGGATATCTATCAAAATAAATATTTTTTAACTCAAGACTTACAATTTTTGACTTTTTTTTTTGCAAATACGATTTTTTTTCCAAATGGGCCCTTTTTTTAAATTTTTTTTTGTAGTCAAAAGAAAGCTTAGGTCCATTCCTTTAAGATATTTTTAGTCCCTTAGTGGGATGCGAGTAGGATATCTATCAAAATAAATATTTTGTAACGCAAGACATACAATTTTTTAATTTTTTTTTGCAAAATCAAAATTTTTTTCCAATATGGGCCCTTTTTTAATTTTTTTTTTTGCTCAAAAGAAAGCCTAGGTCCATTCCTTTAAGATATTTTTAGTCCCTTAGTGGGATGCGAGTGGGATATCTATCAAAATAAATGTTTTAACACAAAAATTGTATGTCTTGAGTTACAAAACATTTATTTTGATATATATCCCACTCGCATCCCACTAAGCGATCAAAACCATCTTAAAGGAATAGGCCTAAGCTTTCTTTATAGCAAAAAAAAAAATTACAAAAAGGGCCCATTTTAAAAAAAAGTCAAAAAAGTTTTTGATTTTGCCAAAAAATCAAAAATTGTATATCTTGAGTTACAAAATATTTATTTTGATAGATATCCCACTCGTATCCCACTAAGGGACCTAAAATATCTTAAAGGAATGGACCTAAGCTTTCTTTTGACTAAAAAAAAATTTTTAAAAAAGGGCCCATTTTGAAAAAAAATTCGAATTTGCAAAAAAAAAGTCAATAATTGAATGTCTTGAGTTACAACATTTTTATTTTAATAGATATCCTACTCACATCTTCCTAAGTGACAAAATAGGTCTTAAAGGAAAAGACCTAAGCTTTCTTTTGAGCAAAAAAAATTTTTAAAAAAAAGTCCCATATTGGAAAAAAATTTCGATTTTGCAAAAAAAAATTAAAAAATTGTATGTCTTGCGTTACAAAATATTTATTTTGATAGATATCCCACTCGCATCCCACTAAGGGACTAAAAATATCTTAAAGGAATGGACCTAGGCTTTCTTTTGAGCAAAAAAAAAAAATTAAAAAAGGGCCCATATTGGAAAAAAATTTTGATTTTGCAAAAAAAAATTAAAAAATTGTATGTCTTGCGTTACAAAATATTTATTTTGATAGATATCCTACTCGCATCCCACTAAGGGACTAAAAATATCTTAAAGGAATGGACCTAAGCTTTCTTTTGACTACAAAAAAAATTTTAAAAAAAGGGCCCATTTGGAAAAAAAATTGTATTTGCAAAAAAAAAAGTCAAAAATTGTAAGTCTTGAGTTAAAAAATATTTATTTTGATAGATATCCCACTCGCATCCCACTAAGCGACCAAAAGGGTCTTCAAGGATAATATCTAAGCTTTTGTTTGACTTAAAAAAAAAGATTAAAAAAGGGTCCATTTTGAAAAAAAAAAGTCAACAAAGTTTTTGATTTTGCAAAAAAAGTCAAAAATTTTATGTTTTGAGTTACAAAATATTTATTTTGATAGATATCCCACTCGCATCCCACTAAGCGACCAAGTAGGTGTTCAAGGAAAATATCTAAACTTTATTTTAAGAAAAAAAAAAAAATAAAAAAAAATAGCGTATTTTAAAAAAAAGTCAAAAAAGTTTTTGATTTCGGAAAAAAAATATTAAAAATTTTTTATTTTTTTTTTTAAATATTTTTTTTCGAAAGATCGAAGAAATAGCTATCTATACTATTTGGAACACATTTTGCTAAGAACAATAGGTAATAAGTTACATGGATAAGAAAAAACCCCTGTTTGACCAAATTGTCAAAATTTTACCCCCTATAACTCAGAGAGTTCTCGACCGATGTTGTTGAAAAATTGTGTCTGAGTTACTATCCAATAGAGCTAACCTTGGTGCAAATTTCATCCCGATCGGAAGACATCGATTTCAAAAGTTGGTTCACTTGACATGAAATCCCCCATATTTATTTATAACATATAAATATATTATATATTCGATTTTGTTGCCCTATGTTATTTATTTATGATACATTTAACTATTTCGCAAACAAGACTTGTTAATTGGCAGAAAATTAATATGAAAAACTTTTTCCATATTCTCTTTCTCAATAATTGTGAGTTAATCGTCAATAATATATAAATCGCTCTTGACTTCACCTGATAAAAGTAAAAAGGTTTTTTCGTTCAATCGTACCAATTATAACATGTTGAATGAACTCCTTAACAATACAAACTGGTACAATATATTTTCGTACTATACAGATGTTGAGCAAATGACTGAAGCTTTTTACAATAAATTAAATTCATTCATGGATTTCTGTGTTCCAAAACAAATATATACAAATCTGTCTGGTCCACCATGGAATAATAAACAGCTGGTTCAAGTTAAAAATAAAAAAAAAAAAATTTTACAAAAAATTTAAACAAACTGGTTCTCATCTTTTTTACCTCAAGTACTCCGTTTGTCGAGCTGAGTACACTCTGCTCAGTAAATCGTGTTACAATAATTATATAAACAAAGTTAAATACAATTTTAAACGTAATCCTAAATCGTTTTTCAAATTTGTCAACTCCAAAAGAAAATCAACTGGCTTCCCCTCATCTATGAAGTTTAACCAAAATGAATCTAGTGATGATGCAGTTATAAGCAATCTATTTTTCTCAACAACTTATTCAAATGCAACTTATAATGATTCTGCTGACTACCCATATACAATATCTTCAAATCAATCAGTATCTATACAATTTATCGATGTTTGTAATATAACCATGGAATTAAAGAAACTAAAATTATCGCATAATTTTGCTCCTGATAAAATCCCCAGCAGTATTTTAATCAACTGTACTGACAATATTGCTATCCCTCTTACGTATTTATTTAACAAATCAATAAAAAGTTGTAATTTTCCTAACGTCTGGAAGGATTCTTTTATTGTTCCATTATTTAAATCAGGAAATAAGTCTGATATTAAAAACTACCGAGGTATTGCTAAATTAAGTATAATACCCAAATTATTCGAGAAAATCATAACTGAACAATTATGCTATCAAGTCTCAACTTTAATATGTCCTTATCAACATGGCTTTCAGAAAGGATGCTCAACTACAACAAATCTTCTTCACCTAACATCCGAAATTTATCACGGATTTCTTCAACATCAGCAAATAGATGTGATATATACAGACTTCAGCAAAGCTTTTGACAAAGTCAATCATATGCTTTTGAGAAAGAAACTTTGTTTATTGGGGTTTTCCAACAGTACATTACAGTGGATTTTCTCGTATTTGAAAATAGAATACAAGCTGTACTTTTTAAGAATATTCGTTCTAGAAATATAGAGGTATCATCTGGTGTACCACAGGGCAGTCATCTTGGTCCTCTTCTTTTCTCACTGTTTATAAATGACCTTCCTCAAGTTATTCGTGGTTCCAATGTCTTAATGTATGCAGACGACTTAAAATATTTTTAAGCTATCGTCAAGTTCTTGATCAGCAACTTCTTCAAGATGATTTAAATTCGTTTTATTCATGGTGTAAAGAAAATCATATGGAATTAAACCTAAAAAAGTGCAAATATATGCGATTTGTTAGAAAGAATCCAATACCGGCACACTATGTTTTTGAACTACATCAGCTTGAAATGGTCGATAAATTTTTAGATCTGGGAATTCTAAATATAAATAAAATAAAATAAATCTAGATGATATTTATAATAGATTTTGGACAATGAAGATTGTTAATAACGCCCTTGGCAGATTAGAAAATGCAAATGTTTACCATAACCATTTTAAAATGTTCATAAGTTTTTTAACAATATTATGGTCACTGTAATTATTTATATGATTGTGGCATCTGCTTAACTCGTTTATATCTTTTTGTCCATATAAAGTTAACATAGGCCTTTTTGCTAACTCCTAAATCAATAGAGATATTCGAAAATGGTTTGGTGACTGAAAAAAGAGCTGATATGTACATATTTGGTATTTTTAGGAAATTGGAAATTCTATGTGATAAAATCGGGTAAAAAGTAGTTCCAGTAGAACGCTCTGGTAGTCTTGGTATCTTCTAATGAACAGATATGGAAATAAAATTTGATCTGCTCTGATTAAAGATGAGCAGAAATATTTGAAGAACTTAAAATTTAAACCTTTTTTAACACTTGTTTATCAGAACATATTTTTTATTAAAATGAGCTAGACAAGGGCCCACAAATGGGAAAATACTTTCGATTTCATATTATTTAAATTAAAATTTATAAAAATGTATCTAGCAACCACGCAAACAAAGTAATATTTATTTTGAAATACGTTTGTCCATGCTTTATGTACATTCTTTATAATTTTTGCGCCGCCACTGATATATGTATCCAGACTGTGTAGCTACAATTGTTAAAATAAATTGAAAGAGAATGCTTCACTTCAATCTGTATTGAATGCTTCAATTGTTTTCAATGAAAAATCTTAAATTTGCTGACCTAATGCCCATTGATTCTGACTGAAGGAGGATAAGGTGAATTTGCGATACTTTCTATTTTTTTAGATTCATAAATACACATAAGAACTTTGAATTTTTAAAAATAACCTTAAAATAATAAATTAGACATTCAGAGATATACAGAATTTCAACTTTATAGGTCTTTGGGGAGCCTATAAATTGCTTATATAAAGAGACAAAACTTGATTTCAATGGATTGGAAATCCTGAAATATTTATTTAAACCGTAGAAAAAGGCTGTAGTGTACAATTGTATATCTCTACTGAATCTCCGTTAGCATTTTTTTTGTATTGTATGGCGTCTGTTTGGTTGGTTGAATGAAGAATGGTTGGTTGTTGGTGTATTATATTGAAATATCAGTAGGATGACATCTTCTGATATGGGTAATGTAGTAATGACACTTTTGAGTTAAAAAAATTACAATTACAACAACAAAACAATGTAAAAGAAGAGTTTTAATACCGTATTTAAAATTATCCAGATGCAACAGATATGACAAAAATAAAAAAGTATAAATGTGAATAAAAAAACATTATTTTTTTTGTTCAAAAGTGAAAGTCATAATTGCGGTTTAGAATGGTGACACCTTGAGTTTTGCATAATGATTGGATAAACAATATAATGTTTGTTATCCAGAATTTCAAATTGGGCTTAACATTTTAAAACGATTATCTTGTTAAGTATAATTTCAAGTTCGATAAATAATTACAGTTAGAAAAAATGCAAGGTTTTCAAATGCTTTGCAATTATTTTATATTGATTTATTATATAAAATGCAAACAGCAATGCACAAAAAGCTACAAAATTTCGCATTTGCCAAACCATTCGCACTTGATACTAATTTGTTTCACAGTTCAAAATTTCAATTTATATCATTTTTCATTGCTGCGCACTTGGTGATTTTTTGCGATACCCATATTACAAGTATTATTGTCATATGATAAAATTTTAGGAAGTTTAAGCAGAAACAGACCAGCCCCTTTTTAAGTTCCACTTATTAGCACCCGAACAGTTATAAATTCATACAAAAATTTCATATATATTGGCGCCATATAATCCATCAAAACAAATATTGGACAGGAATAATTGTATTTAAAAGTTTCTTATCACATTCTACACGTTTAAGAAGGTATTTTAGTTTTATGGAATGATAAATTAATGAAATTGAATTTTTGTTTTATGTATAAACGTATTGGAATTCATTCATAAACGACCTTTACACTTGTACTTAATACAAAAACAACAAATTTTATTTCATTAAGAATAATAATAATAAACAAAATAAATAAGCTGCTTAAAATACCAATGGTATTCACTAAAGAAAGTAAAATGTAACAAAGTTCGGGTTAGCCAAATGAACAGGTTCTTTATTGCAACGAATGTGCCAATGCTTTTGACAGTTTTATACGAATACTAGATATAGAATAAAATTTCATCCGAAATCGAAATTGTTTACCACCTTTTTACCTCAATGCACATTAATGTTAAATGTTTTATAAGAACTAAAATGTAAGCAGACAAGTATTTGGAACTTCTAGATATTATGTTGGTAGTTTTGGTGAGAAATTCTGGCTCGAGGGCTTGATTTTTCGACAGAATAATGCTGTCATTCACCACGGTAAAATGTAAAAACTTTTTAAAATAATTTTTCATGTGCAATTTCAGACCTCAAAGCTATCGAGAATATTAATGTATTAAAATTCCACTGTATTTTTTTCATCATCCATTTGTTTTATCATAGCCGAGGCAAATGAATCTCGAAATCATGAAATATTTATTGCAGAATTTCGGTTTTTTTCATTTTATTCAATAAACTAAACCGTTTTTGAGTTACGCGAATATATGTTGTGCAACTTCCGGTTAGCACCACTGAATTCAGCGTACCCGAATTAGTTTAACTCACCGAGTGGCCCGCTTGACAGTTTTTTAACTAGCACAGTGTTATTATTCGAATAATGTATTATTTTTAAAAAAGGGACCATTTCAAAAAAAAGTTAGATTTTGCAAAAAAATGTCAAAAATTGTATGTCTTGGGTTACAAAATATTTATTTTGATAGATATCCCACTCGCATCCCACTAAGCGATCAAAGTGGTCTTCAAAGAAAATATTTAAGCTTTATTTTAAGAAAAAAAGACCCATTTAAAAAAAAAAGTCAAAAAGTTTTTGATTTCGGAAAAAAAATATTAAAATTTTTTTAAATATTTTTTTTTCGAAAGATTGAAGAAAGTGCTATCTAAACTATTTGGGACACATTTTGCTAAGAACAATAGGTAATAAGTTACATGGATAAGAAAAAACACCTGCTTGGCCAAAATGTAAAATTTTGACCCCCTCAGACATTTCTCGACCGATCTTGTTGAAAAATTGTGTCTGAATTACAATCCAATAGAACTAATCTTGGTGCAAATTTCATCCCGGTCGGAAGTCATCGATTTCAAAAGTTGGTTCACCTTTTTATTTCCCACAAAATAATTACTTAGCGTTTTTAAAAAAATTAAGAAAAAAAAGTTTTAAAATTATTAATAAAAAAAATTATTAAAAAAAAAAATCAAAAATTGTTTTTAATTTGTTAATAAATAAATAAATAAATAGAGTTCTGACATTTCTTTACATTTCCGAGTAATCATTAAAATAAAATAAACAATATTCGTATATTTATTCGAATAAATGAAAACAATTTCAGAAATAATCGGACAAATTTTGCAAAATATATTGAATGCATCATAATTTTTCTGTTTTTTTTTTAAATTCCGAATAATTATGAACAAAATAAAAAATATTTTCATATAAAATTATTCGAATAAAAACATGAATAATTCAAAAAAATTTAGATTTTTGATTTTTAAATAAAAAAATCTGAAATCCCGAATAAAAAATTCCTGATATCGAACAAATTAACGGAAACCTCTCGAAATACAATTATAAATTTATTAATAATAAAAACGAATAATCGAGTAAATTCTATTCGATTCTATAATTAAATTTGTTTATATTACATAGTGTGACGGTGTAAAATTGATTTAGCATAATTTTTAATATTATTATTATTTGTTTCCTAAGTTATTTCATTGTAAATGTATTGCCTTGTTTTTTTTCTCTTTATATGCTTAGAAAAGACTAATTATAGTCCTGCATTAGTTCGAAAATCGTTTGGTAATACCTATGTTTTTAATATGCCCTTTACAACAAATCATTAGAGTTTTGATATTTTTTTTAATACATAAATATATGTATGTAGTTTGAATAATTTTACTCCAATATTATCTACAAAACTTTTTGAAATTTTATAAAATTCTATATTAAAGTAAACAACTAATTTAAGTGACTGCCCTTAATACTTTAGTCATTATAGTGAAATACATTTTTTCAAAAGCAAACTTTGCCCCGGGTAAATAACCAACATCGTGCGAGATACATATTTCTAAACAAAAAAATTTAAAGCAATTATATTTGTTATTGTCATTGTTTATTTATATTATTGGAAAACAAAAAAAATCACCAATAGTAAAAAAAAAACTTTCAGCTTGACATTATAATTCAATTGTATTAAACTTATGATCTGGTCATCAAAGCTGCCGCTCTAAGTGAATACCAGACCCAAGGGCTTATTATTTGGACAAGGTGTCACCAGAAGCTCTCCAATCTAAACAATTACAACCACGGACAGCAGGTATTTGGCAATTGAAAATGTTAGAAATATTTGTATGTATGTATGTGTGTTTTTATTTAGGTGTGAGTTAACAAAATAATTGTTTGACTCTAACACCTGAATTGTTAGCGTGTGTTTATAGTTTGCCGGCGGCAAGGCAGTCATTTATTTCACAATTACTTTATTCCACAAATGTTGTGGTATCAGTTCAAAAAAAAAGGGATTTTTGGGGCCAATAAACACGATACATGAAAATTAATAATGGTCATTTACAAAATGTTTGTTAAATGTTCTCTATGTATTTTTTTAAAGTTTTTTTTGGATTCTTTGTCTCTGTTTGAAGAGTTTCAGTTATTGTATGTTACAGATAGACAATCGTACAGCCACTGTCATTTGAAACCTTTAGAGTGAATTTTGTTTTGTTTGTTGCTGTTGTTTTCTAATTACAAAACATCTAAAAATACTTTTCTTGTTAAATCAAAATTAAAAAGATACCGTAGACAATTTTCTTTTGTTATGTTTCGTTTCTTTATCGATACAAGTTTGGGCCAACGTACTTTTTGGGGCTGCTAGAAGTTGTCATTTAAACATTTTATATATAACGGTCGTTATAATGTTTTGTTTGATTAAAATCAGGCCAGGCCCAAATTTTGTTTTTGTTTCATTTCATGCTGGAAGTACAACAACTACATGTAATTGAAATAGTATAAAAATGTTTGTATAAAACTTGACCATTATTTGGCGTTTGAATCATACATACTCGTACAAGAAATAATAATTACCAACATAATACACTTGACACTGTTTTGTCAGGGTATGTGATGCAGAAAATCACATACAAGCTATTCGTTCAGTAATTCACACAAACGCTTATAAATAAGTCATTACTTTCACTGAAATAACTACACAGAGAATACAGATTCGTCAAATGATTCGGTTACACACATAGGATATTTCGGTTCTATCAACAGAAAGTCAGTTGAAAAAGAAGAATTTCGGTTAAAGCAACTAAACTTTTGTTACCCTTCATAAAATTTTCATTCGATTAACAACAAATGACGGTTGGTTTTACACTTTGCAAAAGGTATAGTGAAGTTTAAGACGGCAAGACACGGCGTGAAAAATAGAAGCTGCTCCTTTGCTTTTGGCTAAAACAGAACCACTTATGTATAAATTATTTTGAACTAATTGAGAATTATATTGAGTCTTTATATGACACGTTATAATTATTTGCATGTGCTTTTAAGTATCCAATAAATAAATACTTATTTATCAGCTAATAAACAAGTCGTTATTATTCTACTTCTAAGTAATGCAGACGGTATGAAGAAGTTATTACATTGTATGAATGTTATTCCCTAATTGCCAGTCATTGTCTGTAACAAGAGGATTAGATGTTACATACATATATTAACCAGTAGTAAGTGGTGATAAGAAATTTAAGCTACTTGACGCCAAGATATTAAAATGGACATTTTAGTGTTCTGTGCTTTTTATTTTCCTTCTTGTGTAGTATTATTAATTTATTTAGTACTTAGTAAAATTTTCTTTAGCGGTTAATAATGTTTCAAACGAATAAAAATCATAAATTAGTTTTGGTGTTTTTTTTTATCAAGAAAATGCTTCGGAAGTAAAATAAATGCTTTGAAAACATTTTTAAAACGTAACAGATGTCACCGAGATTAAAGTATTAATATTAATAACATTATTGACTTAATTTGTACTTAGAAATTATTAATTGATTTTCGAAAATGTTTGGAGTTTATTTTTACAAAACGTACTAATCAAAATTCTCTATAATTAATCTTATCAGCGATTAATTTAGCTGTGGGCTGCACTAAAAGTTTGGTTTATCGAATTTTGTATCAGCAGACAAGTTGGCAAAAAAAAATATTGGCGAATTTTTTGCTTAATAATTTTTATTGTTTTTTATTTCAAATCGATTGAGAGGCAATAATAATAGAATTGGGGAAGTTCACATTTAAGTGAGATTATAATTTGTAAAAACCCATTTTTTTGTGAACTTTTACCACCAATATCTGGCATTTATAGGGGATATGTGAGATATTTAAGAGAACATCATTCTGCAGTAAAACCCTTATTTGACAAGACTACTATTGTTGACATTAAAATATAATAGTAGAGTTTTTGTGTAAAAGTGACAATATCTGAGGCCATCAGTGCAAAAGTGGTGTAACCCACATTTTTTGTTGGTTGCTGTCCTGATGTCTTTGACGATTTATGTAAGACAAGTCTTATATCAAAGACAATTGATGACAAGATGAGCGACAATGTTGATGAAAAGTTGAGCGACATTAGCTTGATTGTGGTCTTCTGTTAACTTATAACCGAACTTTTCATTGTTATTGTTTAAACGACAAATTGAGCGACATTGTCTCTCTTTTAGTCGTCCATGATTTTCGCGGCATTTGTTCGAAAAAGTCTTTGACGATTTGTTCTGGCTGTCCCTCATATATTTTCGAGGAATATACATTGTCACCTATCATTGAGGATGTCTTGAAGACGTGGCCAACTGGATAAGTAAATAGTTTGGGGTTACAGCACTTTTGCACTGATAGCCTAATATTAAGTAGTATTTGTAAGGTTAAGCTTGAGTGATTTAAATCGTATAAGTCCTTTAATGTAATGCAATCCGAAGCCAAATGCCTATTTTACACATCACAGGTAATCTAACGAATAGTTAATTGTCAATTTAAGTGTTAAGTTTTTAGAGTTTGTATCTGTATATTTGTTTTTTGGTACTGATAACCTTGGAGTTTGGTTAAAAAAAGATTAATTTCCTGAAACTTTCGTATAATTTTTATCCAGTTTCCGGGAATTTTTTTAATACTGAATTAAAATAAAATTGTTGTGATAACTGAATATATTACTAATCAAATGATTTAGTCTAAATTACCGAATTTTTCTGTTGGGGTGACAAAAATCGAAATTCTTCTGTGTCAACTGATTTTACTAATATAGAAAAAATCTATGGATATAATCGAATTAATCGATTGGCAATCAATAATTCCATTACTTGAAGAATAAAACTTGTAAAGAAATTTCAAAAAACATATTCCATGGTATGTTTCCGATTATGAACCCTAGTTTATAACTCCACTCAGGTAATTCGAAGTTCTTGCAATCAGTACAGACATGATTGTTGAAGTGGCAGATATCGATTGAATGTCCTAGAATTGCACAATATTACATTAAATATTCCACATACATATATTTGCAGACAATTTCATATTGAGTAAAAATTCCTAAAATAAAAGTATTGAAATCTGATCTTAGTTAAACACAAACATTTTATTTACCCAAACTCACCCTCTAGATAAGTAGAAAGTGCCAAAACATAATATTAAAAAAACAACTGTGGAAAAGTCGCATTAAGAAATTATACAAGTATGTATTTTAGAATGTGTAAATAAAAGATAAGATATCCATTCCATTCCATTCGATTCTATACATCGATTTATGCAACACGCACAAACAAGCACATGCACAGCGATACCATGGCGCACAATTCAAATGTGAATATATCGATTAATATCCAATTTTAGATGCGTCTAATATTACATAATATTCGCAATCATTGAAATGAGTAACCCAAAGTAAATGTTTTAATATTTGTTGGCCTTGTGCCACTCGTTCAAATAGACATACAGTCAGACAGAGGGCCCAAACTGTATATTTTCTTTTTCTGTTTAATTGAGTAAATATCCTTTTTCTAGTTGGCTTTTTGGTATTTTTAGCAAAGAAGTGAAATACTTAGGTGGGGTGGGGCAAATGGCTTACAAAATTGCGAAAATATTCATATGCACTAAAGGAAATCCCAACATAGCAACATATTGATCTGAAAATGTGTCAGTTTAGGTGTGTAAAAATGATCTCGAAACAAATAAGATTTCGTGAAATTTGAAAAATATCTTCAACTGGTATTTAAGTGTCTATTAATGTAACCAATTTACTTTATCTACCATTAACAATCAGTTTAAGATTAAAATCACTATTTCTGAAAACGAAAAAGAATAATTGTCAACATTAGATCATTAGGTTGTTGTAATTAATTTTAACTAAATTTTGAATAAACTGCTTAAATATGTGTCGTTGTACCCACATAAATGACCAAAAGTACAAAAACATTTCTGTTTTTCTGTATTTTTAACCACTTATCATTGTAATAAATGGTAAGGTTTAAACGTCGAAAATTCGTTTTCAATTTTTGTGTGCCTTTTTTATTTTTGGAAAAATTTTTTTTTTCCAACGAAGCTTAAAAATATTTGTCACGAAATGTTAAAACAATTAGAAAATATTCAAGGGTCAGTTGTATGTTGGTTTATTATTAGGTGATTGGTACACAAATTTAATAAATGCTGCCGTACCAGTATTTGAACTTAATGGATTTCGGGGAAAATTAAATTTTTAGTAATAATTTAGTCAATATGTCATTATTTTATACTGTTGCTCAGTTTTAATAAAATAAATTTTACTTTAACCCTCCGTTAATCGCAATAATTTTCAATCGAGACTAGTCGCAATGTATCAATAAAAGAAAGGCGCTTTTGAAAATAATCTCTTCGCTTTTTATTTCGAAAACATAAAAATAATATTAAATTCAAAATATTTAAAAGAATAATAAAAACAAAATTGCAGTAAAAATATATTTTTTGCCAAAAATAGCTTAAAACTTAGGGTGTTAAAAAAATTTACAATAAAAAAATATTTGCCTGTATCCACCAGATCAGTTGCGACTAACGGAGGGTTAATCAGGGGCAGAATCAAAATAGTTTGAAAATAAATCTGGCATTTCTAAACATCTGGTACGATCGGGATAAAATTTGACAAGGAGTATTCGCGTTTAAGTTAAATGGAATTTAAAATGGACCCTACAAATGCTCCAGGCGAGGCGCTATGGGGGGTCAAAGTAGGGTTCCTTCGACATATAAAATGTTTAAACATGTGCCATTTTTTGTTGCCATCAAGTTATAGGTATTTCAAAATTTAAATTTTAAAAGCTTGCCATACCTTGGTCCGTTTTTTTTAAAATATAGGACGTATTTTTATTTTGTTAGTTAGACAACTAAATTACCAATAATATACATAAGATTTCAGATGGATCAATTATGGATCCAAAAATAAAAGATTTTCAATTTAAAAATTCAAAAAAATGGAAGATTTTCTATGTTTTTTGGGCGAAAAGGTGACTTAACTCTTTTTTTATTAAAAAAAAACTTTCTTTAAAAACATATAACAATTTTATGTTTTCTGTAAGGTATCTTTACGGAGAACAAATTATCAAAATTTCAACTTTGGGTAAAAATTCAAAATCTAGGATCAGAAAACGGAAAGCTGCTTTGTAAACCTTGATGTGTTTCCTATTTATCCCCAAAGTATTTTCCCAGACCCAAAGGAAATGTGGACCCTATGAGCAAAATTGTAAAAATACCAATTTTTAGGAATTGCGGGATTCCTTTTGACAAGTTTTTTTTTACACTTTGTTATAGAATGACAAATTTAAAAAACGTTGAATATTTCATTGTGTTTTGTTAATAAATAAAATTATTTCATATTTATTGAGTTTCTAAAACTAAAATTTGTATCAAAATTTTAAATAGTAGGAACAATTTGATCCACTGGGATCAAAGGTAATTTTTGGAATTTGTAATTGAAATACAGCAAAGTGTTATAGTTTTATTAATAGTAATAAAAGGTTAACTTAGTTTAGAAATTACATTTGAAGCTAAACAAGTAAGAGAGCTATATTCGGCTATGCCAAATCTTATGTACCCTTCACTTGAAAACACAAATTTTAAATATTTTTAGGTAAACAAATTTATTTTTTTCCGAAGTAGTTTTTTTCATTTTTTGGAAAAAAAAAATTTTCGAATTGTTTTAAATTTATTTTTTAAATTTAAAATTTTTTTTTTTTTTAAATATAATATTTTTTTAGGTGAAAAAAATTCGGGTTAAAAAATATTTTTTTCCGATTTTGACCCATTGTAGGTCCAACTTACTATGGTCTTATATACGTCGTTGCAAAGGTCTTTAAAATGTCTATATTAATGACTTAGTAATCCAGATATAGGACAAAAATCGAGGTTATCCTGGTTTTTTCCTCATATCTCAGCCATTTGTGGGCCGATTTTGCTGATTTTAAATACGATACTTCTCGAAAGCATGTCTGACAGAATTATTAAAGATTTGGATCCCGAAGATAAATGGGGTCTTCAAAAAATTTACAGACATACGGACAGACAGTCAGACGGACATGGCTTAATCGACTCCGCTATCTATAAGGATCCAGAATATATATACTTTATAGGGTCGGAAAATTATATTGTGGAAATTACAAACGGAATGACAAACTTATATATTATACCTTTCTCACGAAGGTGAAGGGTATAAAAATAGAAACTAACACTTTTATCGCTTTGGGACAAAAATGACACAAACTAAATATGTGTTGGCCAATTTTAACCATAAGTTCATAAATTGATTAATTTAATTTAGTTTCATTTGAAAAAATAATAAAATATTTGAATATTCATCATCTTAAACGTTATCAATAATTTGGACAGTTTGAGTTTAAAATACATTTAACGGTTAGTTTTGACCGATACTTCTTTTCTGAAGTTTCATCAAAATCTGCAAATAAATACAAACTTTTTATTCAAAATCCCAAATATTCAAAAATGTTAAATTTAGTGGAAATAAAGAATCAGTTAAACAAAACTAAATATTGTTAAACTAAATGTGAGAAACTCATACCTAATTAATAGATTTTATTGTAAGCTATCATCTAATAGTCTATTTCGTTTCGTACATTTATTTAATAGAAAATACACATTTGTTTTGATGTGTACGAGTATTGCGGCCAGAGACATTTATCTTGTATGAGTTGAGGTCTATTCCTCCTGGTGGTCAATTTAGGTTTTTTGTTTTTTTATTTTCTTATCTTAGTTTTTTTTTCAATTTAACCACTTTTTACCAGAATGTAATAATTAATTCAAATTTTTGTTTAAGTCTTTGGCACTTGTAAACATGCTCGACACAACTTTTAAAGCACTAAACTGCAGAGAGTGGTGGAGAGAGGCAAAGAGAGTTCGTGTATTGTTGCTGTTCAAAGTGCCAAGAATGACATTGCGTGCAAGTGTCAAAAAATATCACAACATCACATCAAATAAATGTAAAAAAATATAGAAAAATAACGAAATGTTCATAAAAAAATTACTAAATAGTAAAAATATAAATATTTATATGTATGTATGTATCTTTACAAGTATGAGTTTAGATTATGATTAGAAACATTCAACAAAATTAACAACAGCAATAATAATAGAAGGCGCTTGAGGGAGGATCCAGCCAACACACGGACACAAACTCATGCTCTAATAAATAAACTTTTAGATACATTTCTAGTTGTTGGCTGTTGAAGTTAGAAGTAAATTTGTATTTGAATTTGAGTGACTGACAGTTTAGACTTGTTGTCTGGTGTCTGCTGACCCTTCTTTTTTTCATATAAAATGAATACTCATAGCAGCAGGTAACTACAGTATTTCAGTATTATGTTTATTAACTCTCTATTCACACTGAGTTTGTTCTACTTTTTAATGTCAAAAAATACGTTTTCAATATCTGTAGCTAAAGACGATTGTAATATACATTTCAACGTCTTCTTTCTCCCTACATGACAACTATTTAACCATGTATTTGACCTGTGTCGTGTGTGTGTGTGGTTTGTTTGGTTTTCTTTATTAATTTTCACTTTACACTTTTGAAAAAAAAAAACATCTAAAATTATCCAACAAAGAAACTCCTTGATTGTATGTTGGGTTTTGTTTGGAATCAACCACAAACATCACTGGAGTGTTTAAGGTTTGCGTGTTGTCTTTATTAAGTTCATACTCGTCATAAAAATAATAAAATACAAAATATGAAATAAAATAATAATTGCTAATAAGTAAAACGAGACTTTATTATCATTTAAACAAGTATAGTAATAAAAAATAAATACATAAAGAGTAAGAAATAATCATAAATTAACACCAATAATAAGTTCGTTAAATATTCGTAATTTAAACGCATCAAATCGATCAATTACGTATTAATTAAATTTATGTTTGTTGTAAATATTTAAAAGGATTTAAAGACACGATTTTGATAGTATTGCAGAATTTCAACACAAATATTTATTTGGGAAATTTAGACTTTTTCTAATACAATTAAATTGTGTCAAAAATGTGGAGTACCGTGAAATAAATCCAAATAAAATAATTCCCAACAAAAAGGAAATAATTGTCAACCATAGGGATATATAAAGAGAGCGGGAAAATATCCTACAAATATTTCCGTCTTTGGTACCTCATCTTCCGATACAACCTTTATTGCAGACTCCATCCAAGGATTCAGAGTGGAACGTGTTCCTTGAGCCGCTGAATCGTTTCCCTTACAGTTAAAAGCAAGCCAGCCAAGTTTAAAAGTGCAGCCTGCAAATTGTGGTTTTATAGAGCCCTTTTTCAACTCAACAATTTTGTCCAGGACTGCAGCTTGTAAACAACCAAATAATTTGGGCTACATTGCTGTAAGATGTTAGAGGAGTTTTAATCGTGACTGTCCTTTGGGTAGCATGTATACCATCTGCAGTTGCACTAGCTACTCTTTTAGGGGAATTCGGTTTATCAGGAGTTGATCCGTCTGACCTACCTCCCTTCCTGGGGATTGAGGTCACGCAGTACGATCCGAACTTCTTTCATCGGCTTTAGACACATTATTATTGCCTCCTCGATGTCCATACTTTGTTCCATATAGAGCTTTAGACGTTTACGTGCAGCCCCACATAGTTTTGGTCTATTGTTCACGTTTTTTGTCTGTTGCGCCGTAGCAAAAGTATAGGCGGATGTAGAGGATTGCGTGTTAGGCGTTGGATCCAGTCATCATCATCCATTTAAATAGATACCCCAATTGATTCGGGACAAGAGTCCCCCAATACCAAAGTATCATCAATTTATTTTGTAATAGTATTAGGATCATTATATCCTTCTACAGCTTCAGTAAGGTCTATAGTGACCTGTTCTGATTTATCTTCAGTTTTTATTTTGTTTAATTTATCTGCAAAGAAATATAATTAATGGAGAGAACACAGAACATCATACAACAGAACCCCTTGTTGTTGATGGGCAAAAATATAACCGGACAACGCCCTTGCCACCGCGGTGCACCGTTAGGAGATACATTAACGTAGTGCCATTCATTCCATGAATACGGTGCGAATTACATCCGGAATTATGGCTTTTATCGAGCGTCCGCTCTAGATCCGCCATGTTCTGCTTCTGAAAATGGAAACCCCTCTTGTAGGGTGCAGCTCTAAACCACGCATGGACTGTCATTGGATACCGAAAAGGCTTATGCATTATCAACAGAATAGCTGTGTTGCGCATTATTATTAACTGCGGATTACATTCATTCCATGAATACGGTGCGAATTACATCCGGAATTACGGCTTCTATCGAGCGTCCGCTCTAGATCCGCCATGTTCTGCCTCTGAAAATGGAAACATTTCTTGTAGGGTGCAGTTCTACACCACGCATGGACGGTCATTGGATACCGAAAAGGCTTATGCATTATCAACAGAATAGCTGTGTTGCGCATTATTATTAACTGCGGATTACACTTCGTAGTAATTTTTCAATGAAAGTTTTGGTGGCAAGTGTGAACTAACATACATTTTGTACTTTAGCCAATTTGTTTTCTTGTTGAGGAAACAAGTACTTCGTGTTTCTGAAATTTGCTTGGAACATTTTAAGTGTGAATAATGTAAGCGAATTATCTAATGAAAGATCCAGTAATGGAATTACTGATATAAATTCGATAATTAAATTCTTGATCTCAGCGAAGTTTATTACGATATTGCTTCTAACAGTTGTCTCTCTCTAGGAGTAGTAAGGCGTGAGCCCCAGAATGTGTGTTTGACCTAGTGTCGAGAAACTCATCTCGATTAATATTATGCCTTGGAGATAGAAAAATCATATATACTTAGGCAACCTCTAAAAACAAAATTGGATTGATATGTCTTCATTATAATTAACTAACTAATAATTTGAGTAAAAGTGTTGACATTTCAAATAAAATTAAAATATCAAAGAAATGCAATTGTTTTTTTTAAGTCCACATTGTGTTGGCTTAAGTTTTAAAGCTAAATATCAAACATTTCAAAACTTTTTTAAGGAAAATTTCAAATTTCAATTTTTTCCCAACATTCTTCATAAAAATGTAACACATTTCCAAATGCTTCGTTTTATAAAATGAGTTACTTATTTAAATAAATGGAAATTTGTATATTTATAAAACCTTAAACACCCCAAACAAATGTACATAAGATAGAAACTTTCCATGGCCATTCAACTGAAAATGTAAGTTTCTTAAAGTTTCTTTATATTTTTTTTGTTAATTTTCTATCTTAACACCCCTTATAAGTTATTGTATGTATAAATAAATAAAATTTTAGTTTTCGTAAAAATAAACTTTAATACAAATTACATACTACACTTGATAGGCCATTGTTTTCCTAACAATAGTTCCAGTGTACATCTGCGTTTTTATATTTTCCTTATTTTATGTTGTTTTTTTCTAGTGGATGTGTTCCAAAATATGCCAGTATGTACGTGTTAATTCAATGTCAAAAAAGAAGAAAAAAACTGAAAATCTTAATTCGGGTAATACATTTTGACAACATGACGGATCACCAACCAAAAAAAAAATAAATAAAAGAGAAAAAAATATATTAAAATGCAAAAGTAAACGCAGTGGAGGAAACAGCCAAAATGAATGGAATTTATAATAATAGTACATAGAATTTTTGCGTATGTGTGTGTATATATTACATACACATGTGTGTGTTAGTAGTATTTTTACAAAAGAAACCATAATGGCTTATGTATGTACAAACAATAAAAATACAAAAATAATGCACATATGTACTTATGTATTTATTTACTATATAGACAAAATACATAAATGTACACATAAATACATACATCTGTATGTAAGTATTGGGATGTGAAAAATACGCACACATGTGTACCAACTTTTGTACTATACCCAGCAGTTCTAGGAGAACTCATTATATAGGGAGACAACTAGTTAGATAACTATACAATGAGACTTTCCGATAGCTGGTCCAAAGCAGTCAGCACATTAGATTCACATACCGGTTACATAGAGTCAGTTACCTTACTAGCTATCTAACTGATTACTTGATCAGCTACATAATTGACCTCAAATAGTCAGTTTATAAGACATCTCATAGACAGTCCAATAACCGACAACTCTCCAATAGATAACTTCTGGTGGGTAAAATAACTACTTTTTAAAGTGCATTACAAACTAAACGTTTAAAGTGCCTACACTCTAGGTTACTTAGAGACACTTAAGTGACAATTGGCTTAACGCTAGGTAACATAAAATGTCAGTATACATAAGCAAAAAGAAAATAAACTGTATGAGAATTATATCAACACAATTTGTACGAATTACTCACAAAAAAGTTCTGTACAAAATGACTACACTCTTGATTACTTGGAGACACTTAAGTAAGAATTGTCTTCACGCTAGATTACATGGGGTGTATTAAGTAACCAATTTTCATAAAAAACCAGTAGAAACTTGTTTTTGATTTGTATGGAAAAACTAAAGATGTTTTAGTAGTTTTTCAATCAAAAACCAAATAAAGTCAAAAACTACTAGTTTTTAGTTGGTGTTAACGGTATATTAGTGATAAGACATTTTACTCATTGCTAATTATAAGGAGTAAGATCGAAAAAAATCTTTCCTTCCATTAAGGTTTTTATAAAGCTTTCTGTCACTTTGTTCGAACAGGTAGTCCATCTCCGTTTTAAATCTACCACAATTTTGGACATATTTTTTTCAATATCTTTCCAATGGCCTTTGCTCCAGACAGTTTGCAGGATTGACTTCTCTTGTTACAAATACCACTCAAGACCTTGAAGACCATAGTCACAGGCTAATAATAAATGGACAGACACATTAATCAGTTTGGACATCAGTGGACATATTTTGTTAACATTCCTTGATGTAAATATCGGTATTGTTACAAATATTTGGCTTTTTTTGTACATTGCTTACCACCAAGAACTTTTTGGGAAAATTGTCTGCATTTGAGTCCTAAACTTTTCTACAACATTCCCTCGAGCTTCAGCAACATAAAAATATTGACCCGGAAGCTGCGAAAAATTGTCCATACGTTTCAATTTCCGTGCTCTGTCTTTGGCCTCTAAATTTTTAGCAGAGTTCCTGTCAGGAACTTTTTCAGGTTTGTATGTTTTTAAACCAGCATTGGCTTTAACATTTCGTACCAAATAATCCGAGTACTGAGCTAACCGGACTGCTTTCATACAGGATTGGGAGCTCTTTTGAAAATGCCAATCCTTCTACCTGAACCAGGTTTTCTATCAACGGACAAGTTCTCCCGATACTGTTTAATATCATTGGAATCAGTTTGACGGCAGACCTTTGATTGTTTGTCCAACTTTTTGTAGGACCAAGTTGGGTTTTGCTGAAAATATTTAATAATTTTAGTACGTATCTTTTTCTCATCACTCATTTTAATCAGAATAACCAAAAATTAACATTAAATAACACAGTACAACATTTTTCAGTTCATTGCTTTGGGACTCAATTCTGACAATTGCACGTGAAAGTAGCTCCAAAAATAAGAACTTCTACATCATTAGTTTTGTCAAGTTGGCTGCCGTAATAATTTAATGACCATACGAATTTTTTTTCCTCAAGGTGGATTTTTATCACTTTTTCTATATTTTAGCACGGTTATATCTTGTATACCGTACGGAATATCTCTTTTGTGGCTGAAGGAAAGTTGTAGATATTGAATAGTAGAAAAAAAGTACGGAACATACCTACCCGAAAAAGATGCATCCAGTGCCTTAAAATCGCAAAAATGCCCATTTTTTAAAAAAAATTACCAATTTTTCACCTTTTTTGATCAATAACTGGATTACAAATGCAATTATGGACCGATCACCATGAAATTAGGTCGCGTGATTTATGTCTATATGAAAGTTATTTATCATGAATTTTGTATGTATACCATCATTTTTAACAGATTTATGCACTTTAAAGTGATTTCCGTAAGCGGGACTTATATGGGAGCTATGAATAATTATGGACCGATCATAATAAAATTTTTTGACATGAATTTTGTATATACAAAACTTATTTGGAGCGAAATTTGTGTAGATACATATATAAATTAAACATTTATGACCGATAAAGTCCAATTTCGGGAGGACATTTGCATGGAGGCTAGGTGAAATAATGAACCGATTTCAGCCAATTTCAACAGGCTTCTTCCTTGGGCCGAACAAATTATATGTACCATATTTTTTTATGATCGGTCCATAATTAGTCATAGCTCTCATATAAGACACGCTTCCGAAAATCACTTTAAAGTGCATAAATCTGTTAAAAATTATGGTATACATACAAAATTCATGATAAATAACTTTCATATAGAAACAAATCACACGACCTAATTTCATGGTGATCGGTCCATAATTGGATTTGTAATCCAGTTATTGAGCAAAAAAGGTGAAAAATTGGTTAAAAAAAATTAAAAAATGAGCATTTTTGCGATTTTTAAGGCACTGGATGCACTTTTTTCGGGTAGGTATGTTCCGTACTTTTTTTCTACTATTCAATATCTACAACTTTCCTTCAGCCACAAAAGAGATACTCCGTACGGTATACGAGATATAACCGTGCTAAAATATAGAAAAAGTGATAAAAATCCACCTTGACGAAAAAAATTCGTATGGCCATTAAATTTTTACGGCAGCCAACTTGACAAAACTAATGATGCAGAAGTTCTTATTTTTGGGGCTACTTTCACGTGCAATTGTCAGAATTGAGTCCCAAAATCATGTGTTGTACTGTGTAATACTTGGGTTAAAAGTATTAAGGAAAACATGTGTTAAGGTTTTTTCGATCTCAATCCTTATAATGGTGGATGTATTAACTTTTACTGTTCTAGCAATCTGTTGTAAATGCCAAAGTCTAATAATATTTACCCTTAAATGTAACAAAAAATTAAATTTCGTTAAAAAAGACTTTAAAAAAATAATTTTATTTTATAAATTACAGACTAGTTATTTTATTTGCGCCAAGTAATCTATTGTCGGTCAATAGTAATAGACAAAAGTAAATTTGAATGGTTTATTCATATATTTGAAATTTGTCTTACTACAAGAAACCGGTTATTGGACTATCTCTTTGTAACTAAGACGTGAGTTCCCTGAGAATGAGTGAACTACTATTTGGAGTCTAATTAACTTCCCCCTACTACAAGTAAATGTTGAAATAACTAGTGATGAAACTTGTGAATTTCATGTGTTGACTATTTTTGACCAACCCAGCTATTTAAATAACTAGTGGTGATCCAAAATGATATGTAAATTCATTAGATTAGGGCACTCACTAAGAGCTACTGGAACTCAGTAATGCTAACTATTTATGAGCTTAGTGCGATGAAAAACCTCCAAACAAGCTATAAATACCTTAAAAAGTTAGATATTTGTTTCAAAATATGTATGTATATCATTTGTAAAATGTAGAAATATACTACATACATATTTGTATTGATATAAATATTTGGAAATTAAATTTTCCCCGATCGCCATAATTATCTAAATTAACTGCATTGAAGTTTCAAGTATATGTATGTTAACTAGCCCTAAAAAATATATTGCACATCTGTCATCTAGATTATTAAGACCCCTTTCACACTAGGCAATTTAGTTGCGCAAGTCTCTTCTATTTGTAGATGCCAGAGGTAATGTCGGGTTAAGGAGAAGAACATTTTGCTGTATTGTTGTTGGACAAAAGACTTGCGCAACTAGCCTAGTGTGAAAGAGGTCTAAGCATCAGTTCTGCCGTTAACTACTTTGCTTTAACAAATGTGAAAATCATATGATAAAGTTTGCCATTTGGATCAAATTTAATTTTAAAGACGTTTAAACGCTGACTAACAAAAATGCGACTTTTGGGATAATGAAAAGCACCAAATCGAGCGCCAAAAGCGATAAATTGATAACTCTGATTGTACAATCTTTATACACATATGTATGTATGTATGTAGTACATACTTTTGTATATACCCAAGATCTCGAGCACAATTATTATATAACACATCACAAAATAACAACAATATTAAGTTTTTGTTAAACACACGAGGAGTTTAAGGGTGTTTTATTATCGCATGTGTTCGTGTGTACAACGGTAAAAATCTCAAAAGAACAACAATCAACATCCTCTCATCTCTTCACACATGCACACATACAAGCGTGTTTTAGTTAATGAATGAATGAATCGTAACGTATCGCAACAATAAAAGAAAATGGCGAACTTTGTAACGGTTAAATTTGTATGAAATTAATTAATAAATCCCTCTCCTCTCCACAGTTTTGCTCAGGGATTTGTTAGGAAAATGGTAGAGCTTAAAGAAAAGTCATTCCATCTTAAGAGTCTGGTTTTTGTTGTTTTCGTCTTTTTAATCCCTTAAGTGTTTGATGCTTGTGTGTGAATTTAATACATTTTCCTTTTTATAAACAAAATTAAAATGTCAATATTACAAATTTAAAGCATTTAGTGTACGTGGAAAAAGCCAGCCACTTAATGTCTTATCAAATAACTTGTCTTTCTCTCCGATATTACATTATTATTCTTTGGTAGTCGGTTTGAATGTTCTTCTGTTTGGTTGTTGTTAATTTTTTTGTATTTCTTTTGTTGTTTGTGTTTTATTTTATAATAAATTTTTGACAATGATGCTAATGTCATCATCAATCTTAAGTCTTATGGTGAAGAAACGGCAAAAAAAATTGCAAACAATTTTACAATGATTCCCAAAATACCAACTTACTACACACAGTTGTAAACCTCTAATATTAATTGCATACATTTACATTCTGTTGTGCATGGGTGTGTATGTGTGTTCGGTATTCTGACAACCTTAACACAAGTGTCTCACAAATGTCTTTTCTTTATTAACGGCTTCTGTTGCCAATTTTTGTTTGTTTGACATTTTTTTTAAGTATAAGGCGGATTTTCTTATTTAATAGGTGGGGTTTTCGTTTTTTTTTTTTGTTTTTCTTTCTGCCTTTATTACTTATGTATTTTTCAGTTTGACGAAGCAAATTTCAAATTTCATTAGACAAATTAACAAGACCACAAATTTGTGCGATTTACTTGTACTTGTGTGAGTTTGTGTGTCTTTATAAACATTAAAGTGAGTGGTATTAACTTGTATTTTGAAAATTGACTTTATGTTTACAAGAGATAATACTTTTCTAATAAATCATTTTGTATTTTTTTTTTTTAGCTTTTTGTCATTTCAATTTTAAACTTAATTAAATTAAATTTAGTTTTAATAGACAACAGCGGTACGCTTATAATTGGGGTGTAAAATTAAACAAAGCTTTCAAAATATTTTGAGAGTCAAATATAAATAAGAGTAAGTGTAGACGAGCAAGCAATTCTTTATGATGGCTAAATTTAATATATGTATGTATATTGGATTTAGTGCATGGCTCCATATATTTTTCACATGAAAACTAAAAAACTTTAAGAAAACATAAATGTATACATTATCACAAATCACTTAAAAAGTACTTTATCCTGCGTAAAATGTAAAGAGGTGAGATTAAATGATTAAATTATTAGAATTTGTTTAAAAATATTGTTTAGTTCAGACTTACCTCTATTATTTTGATAAATATATTTGCAATCGAACTGCTAATTTACAAGATACATAAACGATCATTGTCATATCGAAGCCTCATCCCAGGGTTAGCTGATTTTACAAAAGATATTTAATGCAACTATGACAGATCTCTTTCTCGTACTTTTATTAAAGACGTATACAATGCTTGAGTAAAATGTAAAAAATAGCTGTGAGTATAGGGAATAAGTTCCCTAATTTCACCAGAACACATTATATTATAGTATCGATAGATCACTGAAACACAACCCACGTTACGAAGATGATCCAGTGAATCAATAATGTAGGGTACTCGATTTTATTGATTTAGTGGAACGGTCTCCTATGTCGGATACAGATGGTGATAACAATAATAAGAACAGTTGGAATGAGGTGTACGAAATACCTCAATACCGTTTTAAAAATTGAATCCTTCTCGACACTTGACAGAGTGTTTAGTAGATAGAATTCTCATGCTCAGAATATCAAGAACTTCTGATTCTTTAGTATTTATCCCATCCAAAAAGTACAGATGAAAAATACATGAACGAGTTTGTGTGTTAACATACCACATGTTTCAAGTATCAACCAAAGGTACTGATCGGTTCAGAAGTTTGTCCTTAAAGATTATTTAGAAAAATAAAAAATAATGATTTAACCTTGAATTCGTCTGGTGAGATACCATCAATAACATCCCGTAAAGAGATATCTGCGAAACCTCGATATAACAACACCAAAAGTTTCGATCAAAGTGCTCTATCAAACGCCTTGGAAGTATTTAGAACCATCATGTTTTCATGGAACGGCAACATGTTTTCAATAAGAAGGCTATCAAATGTCCCTTACAGCGTCCTCTGCGAAAGAAACGAAGTAAATTGTTGGACTCCAATTAATTAACCAGACGTTTCATAATTTTAGAAGTGCAGAACACAGTCACAAGTCACTGTTTTTAAGTATCGGCGTAACATTAAGATATATGAAATTCAGAGACTGGTATAAAGTGTTGAAAAAATTAGCAAACAGACAAGTTAGCATCGAAGAATATAAGGAGCTGGTCTAGGAAACTTATTTCAACAGTGCGTAATAATATATTTGGCATATTTTGAGTGGTTAATTGCTTTCCGGCAACTTCGAATTACTAGCAAACAATGCAGCTAAAAGATTAGCTTGATTAACGGGGTTAGTTAACCCATCCTTTAAAGGAGTATAATTTCAGGAACTAGCGCTGTACTTTATTCTTTTAAGGTGGTCCAGGAACTACCATATTTTATTGCTTTACCGAATAACCAGAAGTTTTAACTGCTGCGGAGAGCAGTGAGAACTTTAGCTTGTATAGAAATTTTTCAAAGCTCAGAACTTTGACCTACGAAGATACCGCCTTTTGCGTATTGAAATAATTGCAACATTTTAGTTATTATGCCTGATTTCGATTGCTTTCTCTTTGGATTTGACATCTGATTGAATAAAGATTTTCCCTTAGTTTTAATCGAAATGTTCTTTGATGTGTGGAAGGTTTTCAGCCCCAGCATTATTGTGTTCCTGACCCTTTTCGCTACGTCAAAGATACAATTGTTTAAAAAATATTTGAGCTCGGCCCAACTATTCTTTTCGTAGATAAAAGTGGAATATTTCGTAGCTGTCCGTAAAAAGTTACGAAATATCCAAATTACCGAGAGGTGCAAAAACATCCACTTCATAATTATCATGGAGAAATCCATTGAATTGGCATCTAGGGAATTTAAATGTCAATGTTCTATCGAAAAGAAGCTGAAAACAAACATCTTTTTTTTTTTTTTTCAATTTTATTTTTTATTTATTGTATCTTCATTCATGAACTAACAACAAGTACTTCAAATCTTATATCTAATAATTATAATTTAATTAGTCCAGCCAGTGCCGGACGAAAAATTGTTTATTCATTTAGCTTTTATTAAATTGGCATTCTTCCTTCTATTCTTTGGATTAGGTCTGCTGTGTCCCTCCTTCTTAACCGAGTGTGGCCACGGTTATTTAATATGTTGCGGGCCAGTGGGTTTGGGTGAATTTCAAGTTTTTTTAAATATTTTTCTGCATTTTTCGTGATCTCAGTTTTTACAAGGGGCACGTTTAGATCTTTGTGTATATTCGCGTTTTTGATATACCAGGGGGCAACTGTGATCATTCTTAAAAACTTGTTTTGGCGTCTTTGGATCTTTTCAACATTTGACGCTGAGGCCGTGCCCCATAGCTGTATGCCATAACACCATATCGGTTTTATGATCATGTTGAATAGTAGAAGTTTACAATCTAAACTAAGCGTAGAGTTTCTACCAATAAGCCAATTAATTTGAATTGACTTCAATTTCATTTGAATCAACTTTGCATCTATATGACTTTTCCATGTAAGGCGACGATCGAGATGTATTCCGAGGTATTTCACTTCCGATTGTTGAATTATTGTTTGGTTATTGATATGAATAGGGGGGCATGATTCTCTACGCAATGTAAATGTTATATGGGTACATTTTTGCTCATTGACTTTAATTTTCCATTGTTTTAACCATTTTTCTAATTCAAATATGTGATTTTGTAAGTAACGAGATGCTTCTTGAGGGTTTTCATGAATGCTTAGAATAGCAGTATCATCAGCAAATGTTGATGTATGAGTACGATTGTTAGTTGGCATATCAGACGAATATATCAAATATAAAAAGGGTCCCAGGATACTGCCTTGTGGGACTCCAGCTTCAATGGGTTGGGGACTACTTAAAAAGTCTCCATCTTTAACCTTAAATGTTCGACCAGTTAAATAGCTTTCCAATAGCTTATGTGTGTTTGCGGGTAAATTTTGACTCAGTTTGTATATTAAACCATCATGCCATACTTTATCAAATGCTTGAGAAATGTCAATAAAGAGAGCGGAACAATATTTCTTTTCCTCAAACGCTTTTCTTACAATATTTACAAGTCTATGGGTTTGTTCGATAGTACTGTGTTTTCTTCTAAAACCAAATTGATGATTCGGAATACAATTGTTTTCAATTAACATCGGGTGCAACTTGTTCATAAGTATCTTCTCAAATAGCTTTGATATATTGGACAATAGGCTTATTGGTCTGTATGATTCTACTTTTGTGTGATCTTTTCCCGGCTTAGGTATCATGGTAACCAGTGAAACCTTCCATTCTGGAGGATAATATTCAAGGCGTAATATAGCATTAAAAATAAAAAGAATTATTTTTATTGCTATCCGGGGTAGCTCCATAAGCATCTTGTTACTGATTTTATCAATACCAGGTGCTTTCTTGGAGTTTAAATCAACAATAGCCTTTTCGATCTCTCGAATCTCAAAACGTAGGGGTACGACTGCTTCAAAATGGGGTACAACAGGTGGCAACTCAATTGCTTCATTTGATGTGTTCGGTGTAAATACGTTTTTCAAATGATTAACAAACAGATTCCCTTTTTCAGTATCATTTCTTGCCCAACCACCACTTGAATTTCGCTAGGGGGGCTTACATATGACAGGTCTTTTAAGACTTTTTGTTGCTCGCCATAATGAGTAATCCGATTGCGGGGTTGCGTCCAGGCTTTCTAAATATTTATTCAATGATTCCATTTTTCGATATTCCAAGAGCTTTTTAAGTCTTTTTATACAATCTTTAAGCTTCGATTTGAGTTGGGGGGATCTGTGCAATTGCCACTCTCTTCGAACTCTTCTTTTTTCATTTAAGAGCCGTTCGACATCTGCAGAATAAATTCTATTATATCTGATTTGTCGGGGGGTTTGGGTAGCATGTTGAGCAGCCAGTTTGAGATTTTTATCGAAATTGATAAGATAGTGATCGATGTTTTCTGGTGTTCTTAGCGGTATGTTTTCCGAGCAATGTGTACTGAGGTATTTTTTATATTTGAGCCAATCAATTCTTGTGCCTGTCATCGCTAAAGTACCAGTCGGGGATACAATTTCTCGGGGGCTCAATAAAGTAACAATAGTGGGTGAGTGATCTGAAGATAGTTCCATCGAGGATTCAACTTGAATCATTTCTCCAGGGATATTTTTCATCACGCTAAAATCAATAACATCCGGTATTTTTCGTGGGTCAGTAGGCCAGTAGGTAGGTTGGCCGCTCGAAATCACATTCAAACCCATTTTAGAAATTGTATCAAACAAAACACGACCTTTAGGGGTAATCAGTCGTGATCCCCAGAATGTGTGCTTAGCATTATAATCGCCAGCAGCCAGGAAAAGGGGGCCTAGTGATTTAAAAAATCTATTATATTGACTTTCTGTAATTGAAAATCTACACCAAATTCAGTTCCACAGTTAAATTTTCTGCAGTCCAAGCTATATCTTCAAAATTTCCTATTTTAACAGAAAATATTTTTGCATTAAATGGTAGTAAGGGTTTGTTTTCGGTCCGATTTCTTGAATGTTAAATATCCCCATGAATCAAGGGGAATTCCTCCACATATCTACATAAATGTAATTACATAAGTTTATTCATATGTTTGTATGTACGATTTAACCATAATATTTACCGTCGGCCTTTATCAGTTTTAATAAGAATTCCAAGAATTTATCAATTAATAATAAAAACAGAAAAAAAAGTAGAAATACCTGTAATTGTAATTAACGGTATTAATGATGATATCGAATTACATACCAAATGACGAATAAAAAAAACAGTGATTATCTACATTCTCTCGAATGTGGAAATAAAAATAGTAAATATATTTATTAATTACATATACTGCAAATAGACAGACATTGGAATAAACAGACTAATGAACTATTTATTTATCTGAACAATTTTCCAATGTAAGTAAGCCTGTATGTGGTCTGGCCTGGTCTGCTCAGCTCTGTCTGTCCAACTTATTTTTGTTTACAAAACTGTCACACATTGTTACCATTAATGCTCTGGTGCCAGTGGCGCTTACGATTTGTTCAATACCCATTTCCACCCCCTACTCATGTTATCGTTGTTGGAGTTCCGATAGCCTCCAAACATTAAGTTGTAATGTTATAATCGCGGAAAAGTTGAAATAAAGATATGTATGTAAGTGTATTCCTTTTGCTTACTACTACTCTAAATACACTCAAGTTCTTTCATAAATGAAAATGGAGCTGAAAATTAAAATGAAATGAAATTTATGTTGGGGTAGCCTGCCACAATGAAGCGTAATGACGATCACCGATAATAAGCTGCTTAAACTAATATTACAAGCGTCGAGATATCGTTGGCGCCGTGGTACAACAGTAGCGCCGCCAACTGGCCGCGTCGATTTTGACATAAAGCGATTGCTCGCATAAAAGTCAACATACATTCTTCAATTGCGTTCACGTACTGCTATTTACCTGTGTATGTAGTGCAAGTGTGTAAATGTAACATTCTGAAGTGATTGTCTAGTTACGAATATGTTTATGTGTGTTTGTCTATTTGTCTATCAGTGTCACCACTGCTACTAGCTGCAGTAGCAGCAGTAAGAGCAACCGGCATTCAGCCAGTTGTTAGTAGTAAAGTAATGTAAAGTTAAACAAGTAACAGTGTTATATTCGGTTGTGCCGAATCTTATATACCCAACACCAATCATAATACTGACACCGATTTTCATATATTTTGTATAAAAACATTTATTTATATCAGATTTTGGATACCACTATTCTATAGATATTTGTGTATCATAGAGCCATATTCCAGGAATATATTTGTATTGGTGCAGAAAATATCAAATATCTGCAATATATTTAACAAAATTCCAAAAATATTTAGAAAAAATTGCCTATTTTGAATACCAAATATTTCTGATCAACAAAGAATATTTGAAGAAAATTTCATCTCCCTAAGTCTTTTCCTGTCGTCTTATCATGTTATAAGGTCCCAGAATATATACTTTTGTAGGTCTGCGATGAATATTTCGATGTGTCACAAATGAAATGACAAAATCAATATATGACCCAACTTTTTGGTGGTTGGCATACAAAGTTGTAAAGATGGCGTCCGCCGTTTTTCAGTTTGGCATTTAACAGATAGCGTTATTTTTGTAAGGAAAATATTTCTGTTGTAAGAGGATTTTCTTAACGACAGCAAGGTAAATATGTTACATATTCTCTTAATACACCGAACACTCTGCAATAAGCTTGAGACGAGGCTTAATTAGATGTGCAATATTTAAAAGTTTTTTTTATATGACTAAGAATAATACACCCAACATTATAAAAGTATAATTTGTAATCCGTAAAATGGCTTATCCTAAAATGGATTGAAAATAACACTAACCCCCATTAACACGAAGTCTGTATATGCCTTAACTAATAGTTATACTGTCGGTTAAAATTATTTTTGTATGAAAGCTGTCAGTTTAACTATTAGTTAATACATAACCAGACTTCGTGTTACTGGAGGTAAGTGACAATTAACTCTCCAATAGATTACTTTTGATAGTGAAAGTAAATACTCTCCAAAGTACATTATATAATAAGTTTTTAAAGTGACTTCACCCTAGATTACTTAGAGACAGTAAAGTGACAATTGACTATAAGCTAGTTGTATAACTTTCTAACTAACTTTCCAAAAATATTTATGTACAGTGGTGGCCACCAATTTAAGACAAATACTTGAATTTTTTTCATCAACTGAATTTTAAGTGCGATAGAGCCAAAATGAAAGGACCTCTAAGGGTATGAAATTTATTATTATGTTTCTAGTTTCTGAAAAATGTTTGGAATAATCGGTAAAACATATATGGACAAAGATATGTGGAAATACGTTGACCCACCTCAGCGAACATCCGCTGTTAGTAACATGATATGACCGAAACTAATGGAACTAAAAATACGAAATTTGGTCCGAATATTTTATAATAATTAAAATATAATGATATAAATGTGAGAAAATATGTTTATTTAAAAAAAAAAATTTTTGGTCAAGTTGTAGAAAAATTTTATGTGTTCTTGGTGAATATGTATGAATTGACACAGTCGAATAAAACACACTTGTGTGTTAAAACAGTCCTCATGCATACATATTTGTGGAAATATTTGAAAAAATAATTGACAATCACGTGGAATTTAGCAAACAATTTTTGTCTTAAATTCCTGGCCACCACTGTATATTAAAGTAATGAAAATTACATTGATTACTTGTAAAATGACTGGGTTGTTTATTTTAAATCCAACTTTTTATTAATACTTGTTTGTTTGTTGTGACAATGACTAGAAAAATATTTGCGTTTGCTACTGTTTGGTTTGAGAATTGCAGTCATAATACGTTTTTTTCTTTACTCCTCTATTTCTGTCAATCTCTTGTTCTCTTGCTATTTTGTAAACAAATACGAGTAAATACAGGTAGTTGCATATCATTGCTTTCTTTACTTTATGGATTTTTCAGTCAACAAGAACATTTTCAAATTGTTTGTGCAACTGAAGTGTGTAAAAAGTGTTGTAAATTCTTCATACTAATATATATAGATATTCTTTTAGTAAATTTCTTTGGTTTTTATTTATGAGCCACAACAATACGAGTCCAATCGTTTATGATTGATTTATCACATATAAAAAGATTATTATAACCACATTGTTTTTGTGATTAGAGTGACCAGTAACGAAATACTCGAACCATAATTCTCAATATATTTTAACAAAATGTATAAACTTTTTAAATACGAGTAATACGCTTTCCTTAAGTGGGAATTATTTAATGTTTGGAAAATAATTAACATTTTACAAAATTAATTAATATTAAAATTATCTCAGGAACTCTCTCCTGGTCCTGGTTTCCCAAATTCAATTTATGTAGTTAACTATTAAATATCATGTCATCCAAACACCCTTGCAATATACACCCATAACAATGTTTGCCGTTTTACTTATTCTTAAACATCAAAATGATAAGAACTTTTTGGAAAAACAAGCCAAATGCAAACATGTTTAAAAGTCTGTATTTTATGTATAAATATGTATTCTTAAAGACAAACATTTGAAGAAATCCACAACAAAAATAAACAAACAAAGATTTTAAAAATTTTAACAAACATGTTGTGAAAGGGGTTAAGACAAATACATTGCAAGGTGTTACGATTATAATGAAATATGAGTATGACAACCCATAAATACACTGAAAAATATATATATACTCCATTGAACAAACTTCCTGTTTGAACACTCACACACAAATTGACATCCAGATACAGACACACACCCATACATACTCACAATCAATGTGAAAATTGTAAATAAAAAATTTCATTGGCGCCACTTTAAATCCCCGAGCAAAGGATTAGTTAAATTGATACAATAGTGCACTTTTTTCGATATTGTTACTTTTATTTGAATTTGATTGTATTGTTTTGTTGTTCTGTATAAATGGCTTGTAATGAGATTAACTTCAAAATCTGTTTTAAATCCCATAGGACGAATTGTCGTCTCACCAATAAACTTGCGGTTGATGATGACGAAGAAGAGGTAAAAAGAGAGAGAGCAAGACGACAAAGAATAATAAAAATCGGGTTCAATGTTTTTTTTTGTCTGTCTGTTAGGCTTATAAGAATATTTGTACTGATATAAACGTTATAACAAATCGTGACTAATATGACCGCGGGGAGCCATCAAATCAATGCATTTTCAAATGAATATGTATAATCTACATTTTTTTTCATTAAATTCAATGTTTTTGTATAAAAAAAAATTAACCCAGTCATTCATTTCAGTACATACTGCATCTGAGAATTTGAACGTTTACATTGCTACAATACCATATGGTAGAATGGGTATGAATACAAGTACTTGATACACTCATAACAATTTGATAGTTAAAATAATATTTGTTAAACATTTATAAATTTCAAATAAAATAACAATTATAAAATATAAATTTTTTTGGGAAGGTCTTCATTATAAATTTTTTTAATAGGTGTATCTGAAATACTAACTGCTGGACTTTGTAAAATTCGAAGACTTCAAGCTATATCCGTCCATCTGTATAAGAAAATCTGACTTAAATGAAGGGATCTAATGAAATTACTCACAAAATTATTTATACTACCTATATACTAAAGAGAATATACCAAGGTTGGCTACCGAATCTAAACGGTTAATTTAAGATAAACTGTAGCTAACCTTGGAATATAAATGGGCTAAAAAACCCAGTAATAACTTCACTTTTTCTGTCTACTATACCTTCTTTATTACTTAGAAGTAGTCTAATAATGTCTTATTTATTAGCTCATATAGAAATACATATTTATAAGACATTTACATAAGAAAATAAACTCACACTATTTAGATGCTCAAAACTCGAAAAATATTTGTTGGGCCGAAACTAAAGAACTCACAAATTTAACAGTTTTTATAATATTTGGTAATTACTTCCCTTTTTCTGCGACTCAGTTTCTTTTAACATTTGTTAGAACAAGTTCCTCTAGGTACCTCGACTTACATCACCATGATAAAATAATCGTAAGGTCTTCTATCGTGTCATATAGTCATAATATCCTAATATATCACAATGGTTTGAAAATGTTGTAATTGTCTTTCAAGCAAAAAATGTCCTAAAATAATACTACTCTGTATGCTATGTTTATTGTGTTATCGTAACCTACCAGCAGAGACCTGCAACATACGCCTAAGAGTCGGTTAAGCCGAGCTGCCGAGTCGTGAAATATTAGGACATTATGACAATATAACATGATATGAGGAGACCTTGTGAATTTAACAAATGTATTAAAATCTCGAGATATAAAATTCATTACTATTTTACTGATTGCCTTTTGACATAGAAAAATATCGCAGTGCGTCATAAAGAGTACTTTTTCTAAAATTTTACAAAATGTTGCCCAATAAAATATATGGTTCCCGGGTTTTGAATGTACTTCGGGTGTTATCCGATACCGAGTTTCTTTATGATTTTAAATTTTACAAATAATATCGATTTCTCTTACATCCATCAGAGTTTTTTTTTAAGACTTTCATATAATTAATGAATATTGTCCATCATACATATCGAGCCCTTAGCGCCAAATTATCGTAAATTTTATAGAAGAAGTTTATAATATAATTTCGTTCAAGCTATTTGTCTATTTTTCAAAAATATTTATAACTTTTGACAATTAAAAATTCATGGAATACTTTATTGAAAAATATGACAAAAAATGTTTTTTATTGAATTTGCATTTCACAGTTATATAGATTTTTCTATTTGAAATGGAAAAATAAAAACAAATTTTGAAATTTATTATCAGCAATCCCGCAATTCCCAAAAAAGTGTTGAAAAATTCCAAAAATGGGAATTTTTAGTTTTTTGGCTATAACATCGATACCAGGATCGGGGTTATCGGGACCCTTTACAAAATAATTAGAAACATATTGAGCCACCTAAAATCGGTTACTATATTTTCATATCGAATATAAGTTTTGAGAATTTTTGCCCTAAAATTAAATTTTACATAAAAAATAGGTGTTTTTTGAAAGGACCTGGTCCCCTCGGTAACAACAATTTTCAAATTTGTTTTCCTTTAAAATATTTTATGAAAACTTAGCTTTCAGAAAGTAGAAATTCCTTATACTCTTAGAATTTTCCCCAAAAATTAGCGAAAAATCGCCTTTTTAAAATTTTTTAAATTCAAATGCATATAACTGTGGACTTAGTCATTATTTTTAAACAATTTTTTTCTATTTGACACATATACGTGTTTTTCTATTTGACACATACACGTGACACATACAAATGTTGAAAATTTAATTTTCAAATGCGAATATCTCCTAAGCTATAAGAGATAATTGAGAGGTTTTTTGTAGTGCTTGATGAGAAGATTTTATATGTGGAATTTTTTTGAAATCGGAACTGAAACCAAGATATAATATCGTTTTTAAAATGTAACATACCGGAGGTGTCCTAATTTAAGAGCCCTTGGTCGCGCCCCTGGTGGGCCAATGAGGTCCATGTTCAAAACTTAAACTCGACAACACTTCTTCTTTGCGCATGTGAAATTTTATTCAAACCAATCTAACCATTTAGAAGTTACAGATTTATTTCCCTCTTTTTTTATACCACTGTGTGTCGCTTACGAAAAAACTGTAAAATGTAAACATTGACTTACGATAAAATCTTACCCCTAAAACATCAGTCGGTCCATAAAATTTTAATTTCTGCAATAAAAAAAAAATTAAAAATGTCGCATACGATAATTTGGCGCTAAGGACTGGCTCGATATGTTTGTCATTGATACACAAATGAAATCCAAAATTAAAAACGCATTTCATCTTTCCATTATCTCGTTTGTATTACCGAGAATCAATAGTTTAGTTTTTTCAATCTTAAAAAATAATATTTTGTAATAGTTTATTAACCATTTAAAATCTAATGTTTTCGATGTCTGTTTAATAAGTAAATTGGGTTACACATACTTGCCATTTATGACCCTACCCTGAAGGAAACCTGGGGACAAGTGTCTCCAAGTCACCAGTTTTGTCGACTATTTTGGTGACTTTTTAGCGACATTGTCAACGAAGCGTCAACGAAGACGACTCTTCCATTTGTTATGAATTCATAAAATTTCGTTTATTAATTTGTTTAATACAACGTCAAATGTTAACAAAATATGCAGTTTCATTATTTACATCTACTTCAGAAAGTACCAAAAGTGTAGATTAGAATTACTAAAATGTACCTAGTCAATAGTAATATCGTCAGTAGTAGACTTCCAATGATACGCACATGTTAAATGTCTATAGTAAATAGCATTGTCTGGGGTAAAATAAGTCACTAGTACTGGTGACTGTGTCAATAGTAAATCAGTATAGTTTCACTATTGACACTTCCTACAGGGTACCTTTAAAAAATAATATTCATATATATATATTTAAATGTGTATTTTAATCGGTAGTTCTCAAAGTTCTTCCAAAAATATAAGGAACGACCAATATTGTAAATTCATCTTCAATCGTAAAGTGAAGTAACTTTCATGTCAATAGATTTCGACTGAATAAGCAATATCAAAGGGGAACATATCACAATTCTCGAATTTTTTTAGTTCCATTTTTGGTGTGTTTTTTTAATAATCTGACCAGTACAAAATACATATTTAACTTTTTTGTCTACAATTTATTTTCCTCTATTAACACTAAGATTTTTCTTTGGGTTTATTTATGAATTTTTTCTTTCAAATTCATATAGTTATGTACTACAAATGACAGTGTAGAAAGTTTCTAAATGACAGCTAACAAAACTTAAAAAGTAATAAAAATGACAGTATAAATGGATTAGTGTATGTTTTCGTCAAGTCATTGTATTGAAATCTTTCGTAAAATATTAACTGGAATCTGAACAGAAACAATGCAAGAATTTCAAAATAAAATCAAAAAATAAATACATAAATATTCATGTTGGTATGTCAAAGCTTAAATTGTGTTTAACTCTCGGACACATTCAAGCATAAATAAAATAAAAATATGGGCATTTCAAAAATGTTGTATCAAAATGTGTTGACTTTTGCTAATGAGTTAAGATGAGGCTAATTCACATCAAAATTATACTATCTGTCATTTATGCCCATATGTATAGAATCTCTGAGTATATGAACCTACCATGCAGCCCTTGGAACTATGAGCAAAAAAAACACATTTTCCGTTTAAAGTTGTTGCAAGTTGTTGGTGGTTTATTTGTTATTTATTTGTATGTCAACTTTGTACAATTAAACCTTGTGTTTATTTTGGGAAGATTTCTGTTCTTACAATTCGGTATTGTATGTATGTACTATATTGTATGGATATTTTTTTGGTGAAAGGTTATTCAGAAAGAACTAATTGACATGGGTATAACCTTGCACTATTAAAGTAACTAGTACCAGTAAATTAGTAGGTTTAAGTACGGCACTGCAGGGTATGTTTCTCTTTTACTGTCACTCAGTCAGTCATTCACCCTCTTCTTGGCTTCGCTTTCAACTTTTTATTTGCCTCCACACATACACAGTTAATATTAAATGATTTAAGAAGAAGGGTTACACTTTTGGCGTTGACAGCATCATTTAAAGGTATTAATTTCAAAATGGAATGATTGTGTCCTACAAATACAAACAAGAAAAGAATTTTCATAGATTTGATTAGTTTCGGATTTTTCTTCTTCAACTTTTAAATCAAATTACTATATTCTCTATTGTATTGTTTTAATTTCTCTCTACTTCTTACTGTCCAGTTAAATATTGACCATCTGTGAAATGGAAATAAAGGATTGAACAATATTGCAAACCATAATGAGATAATGTCAATATTAAATCAGTTGGGTGAATTTGTTTTGTAACATAATAAGATTTAATCGGACATTTGAGTAATAAGAGTATTTACTAGTGATCTATATATATAAAAGAGTAACGTTACTGACTGACTGACTGACTGACTGACTGACTGATTCATCATCGCACAGCCCAAACGGCTGAAGCTAGAATCACGAAATTTTAACTGTGGGTTCCTCCCTCTCCAAAACGATCCGATAAGAAGGGATTTTTGGAAATTCGAACGTTTAGGGGGTAAAAAAGGGTAAAAACGGGTAAATTCGGTAACCTTATATCTTCAAAACTAATAAAGATACAAAAAAACTTAAAATAGCATGTTACTCCATTTAAAAAATAAGCTGACAGGTGTTTCGTACTTTTTGGAAATTCGAAACTTTTAGGGGAGAAAACGGGTAAAAACTGTATTTTGGTACTTTTTTTGCACCCTATGTATCTTTTAAACCAATAAACATAGAAACAAATTTTAAATCGTATTCTTTAATTAACAAAAAATAAAAAATATAAGTTTGGTACTTTTTGGAAATTCGAACCTTTAAGGGATAAAAATTGTGTTAATTTTTGGTACTTTTTCATAAAATATGTTTTTCTATAATTTGACATAGACATACGAATATTTTATTACAGAAATTTATTTGAATGAAATTGTACCACCTCAATGGGGATAAAAAAGGTACCAAAAAGGGGATAAAATCGGGAAAATACATTATATTTGAAATTATTAAGCCAATTTTGATAATTTTTTTTAACGTTGGTTCCTGGATTCATACAAAAATTAACTAACAGCGTGTTATTTGGAACTCGAGTACCAAGGTGTATATTGGGCCAAATCCGGGTAAACAGTTTGGTACTTTTTTTAAAACATATTTATTCTTGGGCACATTAACACAGATTTTAATATTTTGATACATGCCTATAGCATAAACAATTTTGGCAAAATGGAATATTTTTAAAATTCAAACTTGAGGGGTGTTTAAGTAAGAAAAGGGAAATTGGTACTTTTCTCCTAATGGTACTTTTTTAAAATTTTAAATTATTTCAGTTATCGACATTAAAGTTAGCTGATATTTATTTGAGTGAAGTTAGTGTTAGGAATAGGGGATAATATTTAGGTACCAAAATGTGTGAACTGTACTATAGGTACTTTTTTGTTCATCTAATGGTACTTTTTTGAAATTTCTATAATAATGGACTTAGAAACATGAAATTAAACACATATGGTCCTAAGTGAGTGAGATTCTAGCGGGGGACTTTTTGGTACTTTTTCTTTATTGGAATGGTACTTTTTGTAATTTCTTCACCAATGAACCTAGAAACATGAAATAAAGCTTATATATAAACCGAGTGAGTGGAAAACCACAAGTGTGGGTTTTTTGGTACTTTTTCTATATTCTAATGGTACTTTTTTGAATTTTCTATAACTATGGACTTAGAAACATGAAATTAAGCATATATGGTCATAAGTGAGTGAGAATTCTAGGGGGAGACTTTTTGGTACTTTTTCTTTATTCGATTGGTACTTTTTGTAATTTCTTCACCAATGAACCTAGAAACATTAAATAAAGCTTATATTGAACCGAGTGAGTGGGAAACCACAAGTGTGGGCTTTTTGGTGCTTTTTCTATATTCTAATGGTACTTTTTTGAATTTTCTATAACAATGGACTTAGAGACATGAAATTAAGCATATATGGTCCTAAGTGAGTGAGAATTCTAGGGGGAGACTTTTTGGTACTTTTTCTTTATTCGAATGGTACTTTTTGTAATTTCTTCACCAAAGAACCTAAAAACATGAAATTAAGACCGGAGTGAGTGGGAATCTACAAGTGACTGCTTTTTGGTACTTTTTCTATATTCGAATGGTACTTTTTGAATTTTCTGTAATAATGGACATAGAAATATGAAGTTAAGCATATATGGTCCTAAGTGAGTGAGAATTCTAGGGGGAGACTTTTTGGTACTTTTTGTTTATTCTAATAGTACTTTTTTGAATTTTCTATAACAATGAACTTAGAAACATGAAATTAAGCATATATGGTCCTAAGTAAGTGAGAATTCTATGGGGAGACTTTGTGGTACTTTTTCTTTATTCGATTGGTACTTTTTGTAATTTCTTCACCAATGAACCTAGAAACATGAAATAAAGCTTATATGGAACCGAGTGAGTGGGAAACTACAAGTGGGTTGTTTTTGGTACTTTTTCTATATTCTAATGGTACTTTTTGAATTTTCTATAATATAATGGACCTAAATATGAAACTAAGCGTATATGGTCCTAAGTGATTGAAAATTCAAGCGTATACCTCATGGTACCTTTTGTTTATTCTAATGGTACTTTTTTTTAATTTTCTATAGCAATGGACTTAAAAACATGAAATTAAGCATACATGGTCCTAAGTGAGTTAGAATTCTAGGGGAGACTTTTTGGTACTTTTTCTTTATTCGAATGGTACTTTTTGTAATTTCTTCACCAATGAACCTTGAAATATAAAATAAAGGTTATATGGACCAGAGTGAGTGGGAATCCGCAAGTGTATACTTTTTAGTACTTTTTCTATATTATGAAAAAGTGAGTGAGTGAGAAGTCTAGGGGGAGAATTTTTGGTACTTATTCTTTATTCAAATGGTACTTTTTGTAATTTCTTCACCAATGAACCTAGAAACATTAAATAAAGTTTATACGGACCCGAGTGGGTGAGCAACTACAAGTGGGTGCTTTTTGGCACTTTTTCTATATTCTAATGGTACTTTTTGAATTTTCTATAACATAATGGACCTAGAAATATGAAATTAAGCGTATATGGTCCTAAGTGATTGAAAATTCAAGCGGATACCGCATGGTACCTTTTGTTTATTCGAATGGTACTTTTTTTTAATTTTCTTAGCAATGGACTTAAAAACATGAAATTAAGCATACATGGTCCTAAGTGAGTTAGAATTCTAGGGGAGACTTTTTGGTACTTTTTCTTTATTCGAATGGTACTTTTTGTAATTTCTACACCAATGAACCTAAAGCCATGAAATTAAGCTTATATGGACCCGAGTGAGTGGGAAACCACAAGTGGGGGATTTTTGGTACTTTTTATATATTCTAATGGTACTTTTATGAATTTCCTATAATAATGGACCTAGACTTTCCAAAAAATCGAAGAATTTCAAAACCGCGGTTTATCGGTTTTAAAAAATTAAAAACCGATCGGTTTCGGTTTTGTGATAATTTATTAAATCTTAAGTATTATAGAAACAAAATTAGTTGATAATATAGGAAATGATATACAAATCTAAAATTCAAGCTTGACGGGTTATGGTTTAGTGAATGCGAATTTAAAAGTGATAATCAATGGTACTATTTCCTTATTGCAATTGTACTTTTTGAATATTTTATAATAATAAACATAAAAATTTAAAATTAGGAACACATTTTGCATTTTCTATAATAATGGACCCAGAAATATGAAATTAGACATTTACAATTAGATTCACAAAGTGAGACTTGATAGTACTATTTCTTTCTTCTAATTGGGGTGGCGAAGCGCACCGGGTCAGCTAGTTTAGTATATATGTACATTAGAGCGTTACGAAATTTTTTTTTTATTTTTTTTTGCCGAATGTAGAGGTCGCCTTTTTAAATTTTTCGTTATATCTTTGGCATTTACAGTCGTATATTAAAGTATTTTTGTCTCGAGGAGACAAATATTTAGCTGTAAGGTTAGCAAAGGTTTAATGATTTCTTCAGAGCTTTAATTATCAGAAATTACGGTGGTATGTTAGAGTAGTAGGAACTGGATAATTATAGAACCGGATACTTAAGGTCAGTGGACCTTAAAGTATGATGTATCAATGTCTCGAGAAGACAAAAACATTGATATATCATATTTTAAGATCCGACTGTAAATGGAAAAGAATAACGAAAAATGTAAAAAGGCGACCCGTACATTCGGCAAAAAAAAATATCTTTTCTTCGTAACTGCCTTGCAGAAATATTTCATATTAGGGCGTGTACGGCGAACTTTTTTTTGAGGTACGTGTACATATAAGTATAGATGAGATAACGACATTCGCTAGAAAATTGCCAATGCAAAATTGATCGTACCTGGGCTTAAGCATGGGAATTAATCAAGATGCCAGTAACAGTTTATATTTTCAAAATGTGGACAGTCGCGATTGATCAGTGTAAGTGACCAGACGTATTCTGTGCGCTTGATATTATTCCTCAGTTTAAAAAAAATTATAAGTTTCAAAAATTAAAACATTAATATTTACCAAAAACAATTACATTGCGTTTACGCATTGAAAAATAAACTCGTTTTTAAAAAAGCAAAAACAAAAATTAAAACATTTATTTGCTAACAAAAACAATTCAATTCGAATTGCAAAAAACAAGTAAAGCAATATACATAGAATGAATTCTGAAAGTGATAGCAGTGAAGACAGTGTTATGAACTGGCAAGTGATGAATAGCAGTAAACGTAAGAAAACAACAATTAGCTTAGACATGCAAAAGAAGCCAAGACATGAAGAACCTAGTACTTCTAACAACAAATTTGATGCACTTGATGAAGAACCTGAAGCTGAAGCCCAACCACCAGAGGAAAGAACCCCAAAACCACCACCTATATTTATACCATGTGTAGATAATATAAGTAAAATGATGCTTTGTTTTGCTAGTGTTATTCCTAATAGAGATTTTAATTACAAATCCTTACGAGATGGTCAAATAAAACTTTTAGTTAAAACAATAGAGTCCTATAGGAAACTTATAAAGTATTTAGATACTAACAAAATTTGTTTTCATACTTATCAGCTTAAGAATGAACGTGCTTATAGAGTAGTTCTCAAAGGTCTTCACCATACAACATCGACTGCAGATATTAAAGCTGATCTCTTAACTTTGGGTCATCAAGTCAGATGCGTTACTAATGTTAGAAGCCGAGTAACAAAACAACCATTACCAATGTTTTTCGTCGATTTGGATCCTTCCCCAGACAATAATAAAATATATGAAGTAAGATATATTAATAATGCTGTTGTTAAAATAGAGCCTCAACGCAAAACAAATGACATTGTACAATGCCACCGTTGTCAAGAATTTGGTCATACAAAATCGTACTGTAAAAAACCATTTGTTTGTGTAAAATGCGGAATGGATCATCCAACCGCCGAATGCCAAAAATCTAGAGATGCATCACCCAAATGTGTCCATTGCCTGCAAAATCACACCGCTAACTATAAAGGATGCCAAGTGTATAAGTCGTTAAGACAAAAAATAAATAACAATATTCGAAATTATCGCCAACCACATTTCGTCACCAACTCGTCGGAATTTCAACAGACTAATTCTCAAAGAAATTATAATAATATCCCAGCAAATGCAACATATTCTGAAGTATTACAGCAAAATAATAAAACACAGGAAAATGAAACAACTGCATTAAAAAATATTGAAAATATGTTTAGCCAACTCATGAATATGTTGTCCCTTTTAATAAGCAAATTATGCAAATAAACATTAGAATAGCAGTATGGAATGCCAACGGTATTTCTCAAAAATTTAATGAAATTGAACATTTTCTTAAAACAAAATATATCGATATATTTTTAATTTCCGAAAGCCATCTAAACAAAAAATCACATTTTAAAATTAGAGGATATGATTTAATTACAGCAAATCATCCTGATGAAAGATGTCACGCTGGAGCAGCTATACTTATCAAAACAACCATTCGTTATGAAATAGCTGAAGAGATTAGAAAACCATTTATTCAAGCAGCAGGTGTTAAAATAAATTGCAACAACAGTATTATACCTATATATTCAATATATATTCCGCCCAGGCATAATGTTAAATGTCAAGATTTTGAAAACTTTTTTAACCAAATTGGTCATTGTTTTTTAGTGGCTGGAGATTTCAATGCTAAACATCCCTGGTGGGGTTCTAGGTTAACAAATCCGAAAGGTCGAGAACTGTATAAATGTATTTCAAAAAATCGTTTTTCCATATTATCGTCAGGCAGACCTACGTACTGGCCATCTGATCCCAATAAAATTCCAGATCTCTTGGATTTCGCTGTATTTAATGGCATTTCAAGAACATCGTTAGATATACTGAATGATGATGACCTTGACTCAGATCATACAGCGTTGGTAATAAATCTTAATTCAGTAGTTGAAATTGTTGATAAAAATGTTAAATTATTATCACCTAAAACAGACTTAAAATCTTTCTGTTATTGGATTGAGAAAAATCTTAATTTGGGAGTTTCAATTAAAACTCCTGAGGAATTAGAGAGTTCTGTTGAAAACTTTACTAATTTAATTCATGAGTCTGCATATATGTCACAACCATCTCCTATACCAAATATATCTAATGGGTCCAATGTATACGTTTCCCACGAGATAAGGGATCTCATCAGAAAGAAGAGGCAACTACGACGAATATGGCAGCGTTCCCGAAATCCGAGAGATAAAACAATTCTCAACTTAGCAACTAAACTTTTGAAGGAAAGACTATCCGAGCACAAAAACAAAGAAATTGGAAATTATCTAAATAAATTAAAAGTAAATGCACAAAAAAGTGAACATAACCTTTGGAGGGCAACTAAATACCTAAAACGACCTGTTAAACGAAATATTCCAATCAAAGATATAAACGGGCACTGGAATAGAACAGACAAGGATAAGGCCACAGCTTTTTCAACCCATTTAGAAAACACATTCAAACCTTTTCAGTTTAACCAAAATGATACGCAAATTAAGTCATTTTTGGATGTTGCTTGTCAAATGCACTTGCCAATAAAACACTATTCACCGTCGGAAGTAAGGCAGGAAATTGCGAAGCTAAATAATAAAAAATCAGCAGGATATGATAAAATTGATCCTTTTGTACTAAAAAATTTACCAAAAAAAGGAATTATTTTTCTGACGCTAATATTCAATTCTATCTTGAGGCTTCAGCATTTCCCTATTCAATGGAAATGTGCCGAAATTATTATGATACATAAAACACATAAACCTGAGAATTGCGTGACATCATACAGACCTATAAGTCTACTATCAACATTTTCAAAAATATTTGAGAAATTATTCCTTAAACGGTTATTGCCCATCTTAGAAAAAAAATCTATAATACCTGATCACCAGTTTGGCTTTCGCCACAAACACGGTACACCGGAACAGTGCCACCGACTGGTAAATGAAATTATGAAAGCACTGGAGGAAAAAAAGTACTGTTCAGCTGTATTTTTAGATATACAACAGGCATTTGACAGTGTCTGGCACTATGGGTTGCTTTATAAAATTAAAACAATTTTGCCAGCACCATACTATTTAGTACTGAAATCATTTTTAGATCAACGTTACTTTTATGTTAAAGTAAACAATGAAATTTCAAATTTTTGCAAAATCGAAGCCGGAATACCTCAAGGAAGTGTACTAGGTCCGATGTTGTATACCATATTTACTTCTGATATGCCTTGTATGGATGAAGTAACGGTGGCTACTTATGCTGACGATACCGCTTTCTTAGCAATAAGTCCGTCGACAACAGAAGCATCAAATTTAATTCAAACCCAGATTGACGAACTGCAGACGTGGTTAAATAATTGGAATATAAAAGTAAATGAGCAAAAGTCTACCCATGTAACTTTCACCCTAAGACGTGATGATTGCCCAGCAATACTTATGAATGGGACTCAAATTCCAAAAAGTAACCATGCTAAATATTTAGGAATGCATTTAGATAGGCGGCTGACGTGGAGGGAGCACGTAAAATCTAAACGATCTCAATTAGATAAGAAAATTAAGAAAATGTATTGGCTTTTTGGTCCAAAATCTGAACTTAGTCTAGAGAATAAATTACTTCTTTATAAATGTATTATAAAACCGATATGGACGTATGGTATTCAACTCTGGGGTACAACAAGTAACTCAAATATAGAAATTTTACAGAGATTTCAATCAAAAACACTTCGAATGATTGTCGCAGCGCCATGGTATATTACAAACAACGCAATACACGAAGATTTAGATATTCCATACATTAATGAAGAAATAAAAAAAATTAGTAACAGATATCTTCAAAGGTTAAGTGATCACGTTAATCCATTGGCCATCTCATTGTTAGATGAAAGTGATAGTATTAGAAGATTAAGAAGAGTTCATATTTTAGATCTCCCATTTAGATAATAAACTATATTAATGTATATATTTGTACATATGTATATATTTACTTAAATACTTTTTTATATTATTTACTTTATAACATACATTTTTATTTATGTAAATACATGTAAAATTCATACATGTATAGATAATGCTATTGATTACACTGGTAATCAATAACTTATATGAATTTAATTATACCCATCAAATTTGCTTAATGTTCTAGGATAGATTGCAAATAAAGAAATTGATTTAAAAAAAAAAAAAAAAAAATGTGGACGAAGGGACTTTAAACTCTGGGGTATATCGAACTCTGGCTTCGATAAAATCACTTTTGCTGTATATAAAAATTTTCTAAATATATAAGAATAGACTTTAAATTCCATTAACTACTAAATTGAAAGAGAGTGGGCAAAAATTTTAACATTTTTGTGTTTATAATTATGAGACACCAAAACAACTGTATTAAAATGCAAGCGGTTTCGATGATCTTGATTTTTATTCGACTAATAATCGTTCGATTAATCGAATAATTTCTTACGAATAATTATTCGAACAATTAAAAACGGCCATTTTCGAATATTTATTTCGAAAAATTTTATGTAGAATAATCGAATAAAACGAATAAATGTTCATAAATTTATTAAATTGCTTAAAATTTTTCATAATTCCAAATTTAAATATGTAATAATGACTCTCAAAAATTGTATTGTTTCTGAAATTCGACAAATAACTAAAGACAAAGGGACTTTCGATCACTGTAGATGAGTGTTGCTATAGCTCCTTCTATAAATATATAAATATTACTTCAAGAAGTTACAATTCTAAAAACAAATCTTTCAAACTTTTTAAACTATAGAGTTTACAAGTCAATCGTTTTGTAGATTGTTCGGGAGCGAATCTGATCAGAATATTTCTGATGAAAATTTAATTATGGGCTTTGTTATCGAATGTTTTTAACATTATAAATACTTCAATTGTTAACTTTAACGTTATTTTTTGTTTTTCTTTAACAATAAAATATTAAAAAACCGACATCAAAACTTCATTCATTACCTATTTTAAAAAAAAATAATTTATTCGAATAATTCGATTAATTTTAAAGGTGTGATCGAATTATTCGAACATGTTAAAATCTCTTATTCGAATTATTCATTTTATTCGAACAAGAGAAAAATCGAATAATTCGATAACCCTAGTAAATACCTATCTTGTGCTTATGTGCAAATATATGGAGATATTTGTGTCGAATTTTATCTTTCTTGGTCTATACGTTTTAATACTTTCATTTTATCTTGATACAAAACTTAAACTGATTTGTCTAGCTCTCAATACCATAACATTTCTAATAAATCAGGAAAATAGTTTAACTCCATTAGGTACATTTGTACAGGCCCTATCAGGCGACAAAAGGATCACTATATCAACAAAGAATTTTATTAGGCATCAGAATATACATATTTATTTGTGTATTAATGATATTTCGATCTGATATAAAAAATAAAGTCAATTTATTTTAGAGCCCTTATGAAGATCTCATTCTTAACAAATGAGCTTAAAGATCTACTATTTTCGTATAAAAACATTAATACATCCTATGTACAATTTATTTATACAATTTACTAGTAAATATAACTTCCTCATAATTGTATGTTTGTAGAAAATTATTATTTCTGTTATTTTTTTTCTCATTTCTTGTAATTAAAGTTGTTGACAACTTAATTAAGTACAATTCCTGTTGACACTCATTTCATCAAATATACACAATACAATTTATAATGCATGTTGCCACATCCCCATGTAGATTATACACATATGTATGTTGCCATGTATGTTTTTATGTACATAGCACTAGAGTTTTCATAAAGCGGACAAAATACAAAACCGAGGTTTCGGTTTCAAAAAATTTAAAACCGATTTTGGTTTTTTTTCCTTAATATTATAATATTAAAAATGCATAAAAATACTTTGCTCATATATTGATCTCGTGATTAAAATTATGATCACCGTTTTTATGATAATTATTTGACAAATGATATTAGTTTGATATTTTCTGGCAGTCATAACTCAATTAGAATTTTAATTTTCTGGAAATATTAGCAAGGGCATTATGAAAATACATATTAGTTATATTATGAAATAAACAATTTTGAACAGTGCAATTTACTCTTAGATCAGTTTTTTCCATCCAAATAGATGTATATTTATTAATAATATAATAAGTATATATTATTTTCAATTTAAAAAAACCGAATTGGCAGTTTTCGGTTTCGGGCTTAAGCCATAAAAAACCGCAGTTGCGGGTTCGGTTAAAACCGAACAGGAATCTCTGCATAGCATTAAGTACACTTTCATACATACATGGTTTGCATGATTGTAACTTCAACATGAACTAACTACAGTAATTCAATAGAAGTTTGTCTTATCAAGCGATAAGAGTAGATTTTCTTTCTTTATTTTCCAACATTATGCAGGCGCCAGTACTTGAGAATAGATACACTCACTCACTGTAGTGGCAGTTAGTGGAGTCCAAGTATCATCACACAAACACTTCTATGTGCAGTCGTTGTGGCAATCCAAGAATTGTGTGAATTATATTATTAATAATGTAAATATGTATTTAAATACTTCGAAAAAATAGTTAATATGAGGAAATGTTGTTATATGATTTAAAATACAAATTTATATTGTCTATATACTGATTATGGTTGCTAATAGGCAACCAACCATAATCCCGGTAATTCCCGGATATATTTCTTTACATATTTTTGTCGGCAAAGTTCGGGAATTTCATTATAAAGTTTCATTTTAAAGTTGAAGTATTATTTCTACTCAGATTCGTTGTGATTTGTTGAGATTTGGTAATCGAATAGTCAGTTGACATAGAAGAATTACGATTTAAATAACCAAATTGTTGTCACCTCAACTAAACGAACTTCTACCCTATCTATTCTTTTGCAGATGACAGCAAAATTTGCCATTCATAATCCTTTAATTATAGAAATTTGGAATATTATAGAATATTGGAAATAGGGGGAATAAGGCAAAATATGAATGATTCCTTAATCGGGACCTTGTGACAATTTCTGAATGGGGTTGTGAGAACACATTCGAAGCTCTTGATGTTCTAGGCATGAGTATTTAGTGCGATGTCCGATGGACAGAACACATTTTTCAAGTGTCGAAGGAAGCATTCAAGTGCCTTGGTTTTCTAAAACGGTGTAGGAAATACTTCACTCCATCTGATCTCCTTACTATTTACACCACTTATATCCGACCTAAAATGGAATACAACTCTCATGTATGTGCCGGTGCTTCGAAGTCTATTTTGGAGTTACTCGACCGCGTACAGGAGAGGCCGAAGGTGCTTATAGGTGACAGTGGGGTATCCAGCTCTATTGACTCACTGGAAGATCGTCGCAATGTGGGTTGTTTTTCACTGTTCTACCGATACTACAATGCAGAAATTAGGGAACTTGTTCCCGAAACCCGTAGTCGGCAAGGACGTGGTCAACTGGATAGATCACACAACGCATTACAGGCCAAATTCGTTCTTTCGCCGTACAGTCCGTATGTGGAATAAGCTTTGTGCAGAAGTCTTTCATGTCACTTTCAATATAGAAAAATTCAAATCAAAAGTCCACAAACACTACTCTCTCTATCATCCCTCCCATAATCCATTTTACTAGTTCCAACACAATGCACTGCATTATTTTGTGAAAAATAATATTTCATTCCTGGTAAGAAATTAATTAATTAAAATTCTCAGCTTACTAGAGCCTTTATCTATTACTAGGGGATCCATTGGCTCCAAGACTTGTCCTGTTGGATCGATGATGAGGTCACCTCGGTGAACACGCAGAGGCTGTGGTTGTGTGGTTTGAAAACCAAAGCGGGAAGTAGATTGTGGTTAAAGATCTGATATTTATGCTAGTGGCAAATTTCGGGCTACCAGTGGATTCGATGTTGATGCCGAATCAACAAGGACATTGAAAGTAGCAGATAGCAATTGGCGGTGTGCTCTGAAAACGTATAGGGGTGGTGACATTCGAGATACATTGATCGTTGGACTTGGTTCTCGGTCGATGTCAAATGTGTGTAGTGTCAGAACACACACTTTGACTTTTATCGGCCGGAGCTTTCGAAGTCAGAGATCATACATCTTAAATCGGATGTAGCTGCTTTGATAATTACCCAGGGCTTGCTAATTGACTAGCTAGCTATGGATTGCAGGGATTAGATATCCAGAGCTCTCGAGCAAGGGGTTTGTGCATTGATATGTGCAGTAAATGTTTAAGAAGTTGCAAACTGTGTGATCCTTGCAAGTGGCGGATGGGAGTTAATACCACCATGAGGTTGGGCCATCATGACAGGTACTCACGTAAATCGTAGACACATTGTAACTTTTTCACTAACATTGATATTTACAATACTTAATTTTTTCGGCAAAGTATTGCAAAAAGAATTTGTGCAAAAAACTAAAATTAAACAATTTTCAATCTATTTGATATGTAATAAAGATTCTAACATACGCTGATAGGCCCAATAAAGTTCTGTGAATGCCCCTTAAGCAAAAGCTTTATTTCTAGGAATTTTTTTTAAATGTTCAACTTTAAATCAACATACATATGCCCAATTCACAATTTATGTCGTAGTGTTGTAGCATTGTATGTCATAAATACTTTTCAAACAAATTTTTCGAAACAAAAACAAAATATTAATAAAAAATATTACGACATACAACGTTACAACGCTACGACACCAATTGTGAATTGGGCAATATTTTTGTTTTTAGTAAAATTATCCAATTTTTTTTTATTTTTTAAAGAATGGAATAAAATACTTCTTTGAAATATGGAATAAAAATGTTTAAATAATGCTAATGGGGGATTATGTATTGTATTTACGTTGGAATTTAATGAACCACCCTCCTAAATTTATTTATATGTATAAATATTTGATAATAAATTCAATGTGAATTTTATAATACAAACATGTTTTTTGATTTCTTTGACTTGTATTTGATTGATCATTTTCAATGATTTTTGACTTATTTATGATCGTGCTTTTTTTCTCTTATTTTGGCTGATTCGGTTTTATAATACATTCGATTTTGAACACATAAATTTTACTCTTTTTTTTATTATTATTATTGGAAACACTTGACATTTAATATGGCGTTATATATGATTTTCTAACCAAAAAGAAACAATAACAAAAATTATAAAAATAAAATTAATTTACAACAGTAGCATTTGAAATATGAGCGCATATGTACAATAAATATATTTTATGATCTTTATCTTTGTTAATTTTATGGGGTGTGAAACCCAAATAACGAAAGAAATGAAAATGTAACGAAAAAAATCAAGTTTTTTGATTATGTTTAGAAATTAATACAAATTATTGTGATATTATTGGCCTAATTAAAGAATTATAACAATAAAAGGTATAAAGTGGAGAATATAAAGTTAGTGCAAACAATTTTCCAACAATATTACAACACAATTCGTTTACAGTTTAATATTAAACGAATAATTCTGGTTTAATTTTCCTGGAAATGTTAAGATTTGTAATACCTTCAAACCCTCTTCTTTTATAATGAAAATCCTTTTTAGGAACACCCACAAATATATATATATGTTTATAAAATCCTTTTTTATATTTATTTACATTTGTACAAGTTAATTCCAATATTTTGAAACAAATCTAGTTAATCCTATTATGAAATCCTTCTGCTGAAAAACCAAATGTAAACATACACAAAGAGTCAAATCGAACAAGAGAAACACAGAAGAAAAAAAATATGATTTTCATAATCATTAGAATGAGCCACGGGGCGCATGTCACATTATGTTCGAGCCAGAAAGGAACAAATCAAAATTACCAACTCATGCCAAAAAAAAACAGAAACAGAAACGAAACCAAAACTAGACATAAATGTACCTGTATATTACAAAGATTAGTGAGTTTTTATTTTGGCAAAAATATCCAAATCATTCAATAAAAAAACCCCGTAGAGTTTGAGCAGAAAATACACACAAGAAAAAAGGTTGAAAATATAAGAAATACACAATTTTGATTTCAGTTGGTCTTGTGGTTATGGGTATCAATGCCCAAAAAATCTCACGCTGATTAACTTTGACAGCGATCATCACTGACAAAATCACTCATAATCTGTAAAACCACAACAATATGTTTGTATATTTATGAAATAAAATGAAAATATTTATGTATACATATAGTTATGTATATGAAAACTAACAAACTTGTCTAATTATGGTATTGTCTTGTCTTTGCAGCACCAAAACTACCTGCCACTTTGCATGATTATCATCATATGAATGGTCAAGCTACGTTGGATGCAATGTGTCGCAATGCTTCAACAGCTGGCGGCGTATTGGCGGCCCATCAAATGGGTGGACAAGGTACCCCAACTGTCCTACTCTCCGGCAGTCATAGTCCCAGCAGTATGGTACAAATGTCTTGCGGTTTGGCGGCCACCAACAATTCAGGACGCACCAACTTCACCAATAAACAATTGACCGAATTGGAAAAAGAATTTCATTTTAATCGCTACTTGACACGAGCCAGACGCATAGAAATTGCCAATACTTTGCAATTGAATGAAACACAGGTAAATTTAATAGTTAGCACAGGGCAACACTGATTCTGCGACATGGGTTTAATCTATTTTGATACATATTTTAATGAAGGTCTAAAACTTCTTGTCGCCCTATGTACAATAACACAGGGCAACAAAATCGAAAAAAAAAATCGATTGGAGGCTTTTTAAACCACTACACAATATTTATGTATTGTGGTTTCAGTAGTACAAAAATGGTAAAATTTTTAAATTCTATGGATAGATTTTGTTTTAATCAGCTCAGTAGTTTCGGAGTTATAATAACAAATTGAAGCAAAAAATCTTTTTTTTAAGTGAAAATAGCTAATTTTTGTGCTTTAAAAAACTCATGAAAAATCGAAAACGGCAGAACTTGTTCAGGTTTTTTACTTACAAATGAGGTATCGAAGATAAAAATCGATTAATTCTTTTCGAATTTATTCACAATTAAGTGAATTCGCTCATTTACACAAAATTTAAATTTTTTGTTTGATATAAATAAATTGTACAATTAATGTTCTTCTATCGATTGATTGAATGTTGAAAACATTTTCATTTTATGCATTTTAATCGGCTCTGTAGTTTTGGAGTTATAATAACAAATTGAAGAAAAAAATATATTTTTTATATAAAAGTATCCAATTTTTTTGTTTTAAAAAAATCATGAAAAATCGAAAACGGAAGAAATTGTTTAGATTTATTGATTTATCGCAAAGCCACATGTAATAGGAACAAAATGAGATATCGATCATAAAAATCGATGGATTATTTTCGAATTTATTCACAATTAAGTGAATTCGCTTATCCGATTAAAACGCAATATATAATCGTATTAAAGATTATGTAAATTTTAACGTTTCTAAATTTACTTCAATAATATCGGACTAATCCTTTTTGAGTTAGTCCGATTATGTGCAGAAACATCTGAAAAATTCACAATTTTAGAAAAAAAATTTAAAAAAAAATCTATCCATAGAATTTCAAAATTTTAATTTTTGTACTTAGGTAACCATGATGCATCAAATCTATATAGTGGTTAGTGAAGCCTTTTTTTGCTGTTGACCTGTGTAATATTTATTCACTTAAGGATTTAAATTTAATTGTTTATTGTTATTCTCTTAAAATTTCAGGTTAAAATTTGGTTTCAAAATCGTCGCATGAAACAAAAGAAACGTGTTAAAGAGGGTCTAATACCGGCCGATATTTTAACCCAACACACTGTTACCACTACAACCAACTCCCCGCCTGCTATAAATTCAACAACTTCCCCGGCTGCATCAGCAGCCACACAACAAAATACAAAAAATCTGGCAACTAATAAATGCACAAACACCAGCAGCAACAACAATAACAATAACACTAACATCCATAACAGCAGCGGCAGAACAACAGCAACCCCAACATTAACAGAATGTCAGTTGGCAATGCAGCATAACAGTGATAACAGTCGAGAGTCAATGTAAAACGTACACTTAACAGTAAATAATCAAAACAAATAGAACAAACTGAATTAAATATTTAGTTCTCTAAATAAATTGCCAAATGACAAATGAACTTTAATCTTCTAAACAAAACAACAAAAATAACAATAATTTGCTCATTTGGCTGTGATAAAAACAACTAACAAACTACTTTTAAATAAAAAGATCTAAAATCAAAAAAATAAACTTAATATCAAATCAATCACTGTATGTACATAAATTACTTGATAATTAAACAATTTTAATTTATAGTTATAGCAAAATAGCTGAAATTGAAATAAAAATCTTTAAAATATGTATAAAAAACGGAGATAAAAGTGTATCAAAACAAACTCAGGGTTCTTTTTACATAAACAAATGAAAAAAAATATTGAAAAATTAAGCAAATAAACAAAAAAACCGACAAGTAGTTCTAGTATTTAATAAGTTAAACTAAATTTAAATTAAAAAAGTAAAAAAAAACTATTTAAACCTAAAGTCAGTAATTCAAAAGAGTTAATTCATATATACGTAGATATAAATTTAAGTTAAAAAGGAAATGAAAACCAAACCTTCATTTTCTAAATTGAGGACATTAAAGAAAACATATTTAAAGTTTCAAAAGCTGAAATTCAACTTTAAAAACTTTCACGCAAATTAAATTAAGACTTAAATAAAATTGCATTCATTAAAATTTTCCAGTTTTTCCTGTATATGAATTAACTCCTTCATATCTCTGACTCAACTCATGTTTCCCTCAATTTTAGTTTGCTTTCAACTTGTAATTTTTATAAAAATTTCGCACGATATAAAGCAAAATCAAATTTAATTTTACGTTCATTAGCAAAAATGTTGTTCAACTCGTTTTAACATTCATTTTGTAAATTATTTTGTTGTAATTTGTATATAAATAATATTAAAATATTTAATTAGTTTCTCTTCTTATCATATTAAATTAATTCTCATTTCATTGTATTTGTAATAAAATTTTATTTTATTTTAAGTTAATTTCTCGTTATATGTCATTATTTAAGAGTTTGTAGCACATAGAAACCAGAAGATGAAAAACTAGTCCTTATTATAAAAATAAACATTTTAAAACACATCTTAAAATAATACTTAACGATTGTAAATTATTTAATAGAAAAATGTGAAATAAAATAAATATTGTTTGAAAATATGAAAAAAAAAATTGTATCCATTTTTTATTTTCTAAGAGTGTGTAGCGAAGATATGAGTGGCTACGCAAAATTTAGCAAAGTCAAGAAATATTTCATTTCGCAGAGCAAAATTAAAAGAATTGTTCATCATAGGAAATTTCTAATTTACCATAATACTTTGCTACCGTTTGGCACACGCTCCAAATCTCAAAAATCGATCATAATTGTAGAATATCTGGCAAATTAAAAAGTTTGAAGGCACAAGGTTGGATAATTCAGTTCTATTGTACTTTTTTCATTACACAGGGCAACAAAATCGAAAAAATTTTAGAGGCTTTTTAAACCACTACACAATTTAGATGTATTGTGGTTCTAGTAGTACAAATTTGGTCCAAATTTTAAATTTGGAGAATTTTTTTTTCTAAAATTGAGAATTTTTGTAAATGTTTCTCCACATAATTTATGATAACTCAAAAAGTGTTTGTCCGATATTACTGAAATAAACTTGGAAAATTTTAAATTTTCAAAATACAATTTTCTGAAAATAAGCGAATTCACTTAATTGTGAATAAATTCGAAAAGAATCAATCGATTTTTATGATCGATATCTCATTTAGTTGCTTTTATATGTGGCTTTTCGATAATGTAATAAATCTGAACCATTTCTGGCGTTTTCGATTTTTCATAATTTTTTTTAAAACAAAAAAATTTGCTATTTTCATGTAAAACATATATTTTTTGCTTCAATTTGTTATTATAACTCCGAAACTACTGAGCCGATTAAAACGCAATATATAAATAGATTAAAGGTTATTTAAATTAAAACTTTTTGAAGTTTACTTCAATAATATCGGACTAACACTTTTTGAGTTATCATAAATTATGTGGAGAAACATCTACAAAAATTCGCAATTTTAGAAAAAAAACTTTTTTAAAAAAAATCTATCCATAGAATTAAAAAATTTTACCATTTTTCTACTTAGGTAACCATGATGCATCAAATCTATATAGTGGTTAGTGAAGCCTTTTTTGCTGTTGACCTGTGTTACTTTTGAATATATAGGTCATAATTTAAAAAAATTATGAATTAAAAATTTAACCAAAATAAATTTTTTGGTTTAATTTAAATACAATTTAATAGTAGCAAAAATCATGTGACATAACTTTAAGTTAAATTTTTATTGTTAATGTTCCTTAAAAATTGTCTCATTGGCATTTTCTGTGTGTAGTGATGTGCCAGAATAATTTTAACTCATTACTTGGAACGTTCTAAATTCCATTTTCTAAATCAAACTAAATTTATTGAATTCAAATCTATTACAAAAAGGCTTAAGTAAATTTTTTTCAATTCATTTTGTAAATGATAAAAAGCTAAACAAAACAGAATGAAGAAAAAAAGTTTAATTCAATTTAATCATCATTAAAAAGTTATACGGGGATACAAAATTAATTTGTTGTTAAGAATTAGTGTGCTGAATTGAATGAAGTTAAAGAATTAGATGTTGGGAATGGATTTATGGAATGAAAGACTGACATTCTTTAATTACGAATGAAGATTTAAGAGAATTAGCTCAAATTGAAATAATTAATTCGAAGCTCTGATATATAATGATTATAGCACTAAGTATTTATATAAAATTTGGCTATAATATTCCTAATTTACATTATCATTATATATTACGGGAATACCCGAGTACCCGGGAATCGAAAAAGGAAACCCCAAGTTAGGGCCTTTCTACAAAATGTGTTGAAATGTTAATTTTAAATTTCTAATAGAGGAATGGAGAACACATACTGTTAGTTTCTCGATGTCGAAACTAGTTAGATTAAAAACTCAAAACAAAATATACATACATAAAAGTTCAAAACAAAAGGCTTTTTTTTGAAATAATAAAACATTTTAAATTATATATGAAATTTGTTTTATGGTACGAAATTTAAAATAATAGTCAACTTTATGGACTTAAAATCGACTTTAAGGCTTTCGTAGTTAGGTTATTATAACTCCGAAACTTTTGAACCGATTAAAACGCAATATATGTATGTATATGTGGAAATTTGTACATAGCATGAGGAAAATGTTTTCAAAATTCAATCATTCAAAAGAAGTACATTGACTACTCAATTTTATTTACATATATCAAAAAAAATAAATTTTGTGAAAATGAGCGAATCCACTTAATTGTGAATAAATTCGAAAAGAATCAATCGATTTTTATGATCGATATCTGATTTTGTTCCAATTACATGTGGCTTTGGGGTAATAAACATAGACAACAACTAGATAGGTAACTGAGAGCCAAGAACCTAAGTCTGTTGTCAGAAACCTAATTCATGAGAATGTATTGCATGTATTTTGTTTTTGTATCACCCGTATGTGTTATTCTATGCGTTATTCTATGGTAATAAACCTAAACAATTTCTGCCATTTTAGATTTTTCATGAGTTTTTTAAAACAAAAAAATTGCTAATTTCACGTAAAAAATATATTTTTTGCGATTAAAAAGCAATATATAAACGGATTAAAGGATATGTAAATCTTATTTTTTTAAGTTTACTTTAGTAATATCGGACTAACCGTTTTTGAGTAGCCATTAATTATGTGAAGAAACGTCTAAAAAAATCACAGTTTTACTTAAAATTTTTTTAAAACAAACCTCTCCATAGAATTTAAAATTTGGACCATATTTGTACTACTGGAACCACAATACATCAAATTGTGTAGAGGTTTAAAAAGCCTCTAAATTTTTTTTCGATTTTTTTGCCCTGTGTAATTTAGTTGAACGTTCCACTATGTGCCCAATTCCAATTTTTATGGCAAAAATTCAAATGATCAGCTTTCGCTTTTTGAAAAAAGAAATTTACGGTTCAATTCCTAACACTTCGACGACATAAATTAAAATTTAAAAATAAATTTGGACCCTTCGTAGGCCCGCTATATCTAAAGAACCAAAAAAAGATCGACCAAAATTAAAAAAAATAAATCAATAAACCTAAATATCTCCTCAACTAATAAAGATAACCTACACATGTAAGCATATTTTTTGTAGATCTTCTCAAGGACTATTTATATTTTAAGTTTCAGCTCATTCAGTTCGCAAATGAATTATTGGCGATTTTTTTAAAAAATTTGAGACCCGAGGCGACCAAATTTGATGGGCCACGTACTGGCCCCATTAGCGGTAGAAAGTTGAACGAATGTAGATCAACTCGAAAACACTTGTGAAATTTCGTAACAATATATCCAATAGTTCCCGAGATAAAGAATTATTTCCAAAAAAAAAAGTTTCTAAACCACTGTGCGATAGCGAATGTCAAAGACATACACAGTTGGTTACCTAAAATTTACTTATAGCCGGAGCCCCAAAAAAACGCCAAACAAACGAAGAAATGCTATTTGTACAAAGTGGTATGAGACTATAAATTGAAATTTTGTTTGAAAATTTTTGGTGAGTAGGTGGGGGGCTATAAGAAAAGTTAGGGGAAGGGTTAATGGCAACTTTTTTAAAATGGTATTTGTGGAAAGTGCTATGAGAATATAGATTGAAATCTTTTTTTTAAAATGTTTGGTGAGTTGCTGGGGGAGGGGTTATGACCAAAGAGGGGAGGGGGTTATTGAAAATTTTTTTAAAATGCTTATTTTAGCAACACAAAGTTTTATGATGCTAGATCCCTTGGAAATAATTTTTGCCGCAATTTTGGCTTCATGAAAAACAAAACCTTTTTCCCAGTATTCTTAATATCTAACTAATAAGGGTTTGCAAAAGTATTTGTTTTGCTGCTCTGATAGTTTCCGGTAGTTTAGGAATATGAAATATTATAAATGCAAAAATTGGATCTCTCGTGTGTAAACTGATCAATCAGCTATTTGGAAATTTGTGTGATCTAATGTACATATACTGTTTTCCAACTTTATATAAAAAAAATAAATATGTAAAAAGTTATAAAAAGTGTATGTATCTATCTTAGAAATATCACATGTTTTTACAATTAATCAAAAGGGTTTTGTTAATAAACATTTTTCATGGATTCTAAAGTAAAACGAAAATTTTATCAAAGTTTAACAACAATAAACCAATTCATCAAGTCTTTGCCAAAAATTTCGGCACCTTTACTGACTGATTGATTAATAATTTTTTAATGCCCCAAAACAGATCGTGTTCTTTTTTTTTGTAAAATCTGATGTTATGTGCGGAAATACGAAAACTATATGAAATGTACTAGATATTTATTGTGTGTGTACAGACAAGGATAGAAAATTTAAAATTTGTATATGGATATTAGAATGTTTATTGATGAGCTGAATATGATAAGAAAACAGTTACTGAAAATCAATATCTCAAGTTCAGTTGTCCAAAGTTTAGATTTTTTTTGTCGAAATGGGTATAAAGAATATTACAATTTTATAATTATTTGTAAATCTGGGAAAGTCATCTATCTGAAGGTGCTTTTATAAATTTTTTACAAAAATATAAATATGTATACATACATATGTATGTATGAATATGTTGCAATAGGAATGGAAAACACGTGTTTTGTCCCCATACAATGAATGGACAAAAGTCGAAGGATGCAAGGACATACCTAATTTTCCCGAAAACCAAAATTTTGAGAATTATTTTTCTAAAACTATCAACAAACGAATTTTCGTTTTAAAGAATATATTCTGACTTTAGTACCATATTTTAATAACAAATTTTTTAGTACATAGTATTGTTGTCATTCAACTGATAGGCATTTCATTAAAATATTTCTGTCTTTTATCTATGATACAGAGTACTGTGCGTTGTGTGAACAAAGATTTAGATCTGTTCTAAAAATATGTTTAAATTTCTGATTGCATTGAAATGGTTTTTTTTATAAACTTTGATCATTTATACATATTTTAATACATAACTTTAATATTTTGTCCAAAAAGCAATCACTATTCCAAATAAATTATAAAGCTGAGAATATTATTTTATATATAACCATATCATATTTAGATTATAGTTTAAACCAAAATAAGATCATAGGTTTCGAAGATTATAATTTCAACGAAGAAATATTTAAATTTTTAACAGTTAAAAAATATACATTTAAATATAATACTCATCCACCCTGTGACATTCCCAGTTGGTTCTTGTCAAGGCTAATCGGTTGTGTTACCGTTAAAAAATATTACTGCACACTTAATGTGGTCAATAACAAAGTAATGGTGAAAAAATAAATTCACCACAAAGTGTCTTTTGACATCATGTTCATCCTAAACATATGCAGTGTTTTCCACTTAACATTTTCAAGGTAATGAACAGTGCTTTTTGATAGACAAAAAATAGAGAAATTCGAAATCACACCAATCTTTATGAATGTAAAAGCATTAACAGATATCCAGATCTCTAAATACAGATCTAACTGTAAATTATTCTAGCGTGCTTTCATCAAGTATATATTTTTCACAGAAACGATGAAGCACAACATTTTTATAAGCTATTAGGGAGTACGAACTAGAAATCTGTACGTAAATTTGGTAGTATGAGTGTTGTGGTAAACACAAAAATAGAATCTGTCCACAACTGAATACAATTTTTGAAAATTGAATTTTATTTTAACTTTTTTATTATTTCAAGAAAGAAAATAACACAGAATTTAAATTTGTGATTTATTGAAGTATATCTAAAGGAAGTTCTTAAAATGTACGTATCGTTACTATATACGTATATATATTTATTTAGTATTCTAATTTCAAATTGGATATTTTCGTATTTTGCCTTGACTTGATTTGGTTTTTTTGTAAATATCTTCTTCTTTCTAATAAACCACAAACGTTTTTTGCAATACATTAATCCACCTAGTAATGAAAAATAATCAAAGTCAACATGACATGAAATGAAGCTTAATTGCTTTAAATTTTTCTCCAAGATTTAAAAAACAATAGTCATAAATAGTGAGTTTTTTAAACAAAATCCTATGTTTATCATTAAAAAACAAAATGAATTTCAGTGAATTTATCAATTCAGCACAATTCTTACCAAAATATTAATTTTGTATTCCCGTATAACTTTTTAACAAAAAATTTCTTTACAAATTATTTAAAACTAGTCAAATTTCCGTAGCATTGTATTAAATCGCATAAAAATTATAATAAAATTATCTTTGAAAATATATTTTCCAGTCGGACCAGTAGTTTATAATATATAGATTTATTAAAACTTTTTTCGATTAACCCCACTGTGCGTTGTGAGCAGAAAGAATCCTTTAGAATTACTGTGAACAAATAAAAAACAAACAAATATCGTTAAAAATGTTTAAGTGTTAATAAAAAATTCAATATCTTTACATATTGATAATTTTTTTTTACGTTTATTATAATATTATTCCTGCCTTTAATTTCTAGGCCTTACAATATGTAATTAAATCTAAAGGTTCAATTAGTCGTGCCATACCATATCGCCATAGCCGTAAACATAGCCATAACATAAGCATTTTTTACAATACTCGATTTGTGGTGCCATAACCATAAACAGCAGTTTTTGATGTTTTCATTTGTTTATTTTGAATTATGAAAAGAAACAAAAGAAAAATCCCGGGGTTTTCGGGATTTTCTAAATCCCGAAGCCCGGGATGTTTTAATTTTAAATCCCGGGGTTTTCGGGATTTTCCAAATCCCGTTTTTCATAAATAAATAGGGGAAATTGTCATTTTTGTGTGACTTTTTCATTCATTTTGACATTCTACATGCCCGAATATCGCAAAGTGATGTTCAGCAAACGGTTTTGCCAATGTGAAAGATGGAATGTGAAAGATGTTTTTCGGCAACAGCATATGTCGAAAACAAAATTCGTTCCAGAATGGCAGATGTAACCATAGATGTAATAGTATTCTTAAGAAGCTATTTAAAATAAACACTTTTTTATACTAAAGTATGGTTTTTCACCAGTATGTCGATTTTTTTCACGAAAAAACGTATAGCAGAAACGCATTCTACGGAAAATTCTAAGAAGAAAACATAGGTCTAAAATCAAATCCTATCGCATTTCGTATTTTATCCAATGATATTTCAGTATATATTTTTTTATTAAATAGTTTTTTTGTTGGATAAAAGACGAAATGCGCAAGATAGGATTTGATTTTAGACTTATGGTTTCTTGGGGATAATTTCTTAGAATTTTGCGTAGATTGCGTTTCTGTTATACGATTTTTTACGTTTTGATCGTCCATACAAATCTTCTAATATAATGTACTCATGCAAGTATTATATACTTCTTACCCCCAGTAACACGAAGTCTGGTTATGTATTAACAAATAGTTAAACTGACAGTTTTCATACAAAAATATTTTTAACCGACAGTATAACTATTAGTTAGGCCATAACCAGGCTTCGTGTTAATGGGGGTTAGTGTCTAATAAAAATTAATTGCTAAATAAAAAATTTACTTTCAATTGTAAATACATAATTATGTACGTTTCTTTCTTTTCGGGAAATCTAAAATCCCGAAACCCCGGGTCGGGATTTCGGGATTCTTTACCAAATCCCGAACCCCGGGATTTTTAAAAATCAGTCCCGATTAGCATCTCTAGTTATGGCTATGATACGTCTAATTGAACCTTTAAAACTAACCAATTATTGTTAATAATAAATGAATACTTTTACATGGATACAAAGCACTGTGCGTTGAACATATGTTTTTCTAGTTGATTGACATGCATATAAAGAAGAAGAATCAACAGCTGATTAGTAAATTTCCAAGTACGTAGTTGTTTTGTTTATTATGTATTCAATTTGTTTAATTCTATCTATTTTGGTGTTTTTACATTCCCCACAATTTAAAGGGAATTAAAATTTTGTTAAATTAACTGTACAAATTCAATGGGAAAGGGCATCGGTACTGAAAACTACTACGACATTTTAAATGTTAGTAGCGATTGCAGCGACAAAGAGATAAAAACTGCCTATGTACAACTCTCGAAGAAGGTAGGATGCAAATGGAAATATTCACCCAAAATTGTGAAATATTGAGACATTTGTCTATTTTTAGTTTCATCCTGATGTAAAGGGAGTGAAAACAGATACGCAACAGACGGCACAGTTTTTGAAAATCGCTGAGGCATATCAGACACTAAGTAAACCAAAACTACGTATTGAATATGATCAAAACTTGCAAGCTGTTCAATCTATGAGAGTCTATGAGACAAGCAGTTCCACAAAAACTGAACTTCACAGGTGAGTTTAATGTCATACAAAAATCATTTGTTTGCTTTAACATACTCAACTTTAATAATTATTTCTAGGCCTTGGGAAATAAAGCCAAACTATGATCCAAATCCGGGACCATATTATGGAATAAAAGGTCTAAATAAAACTACAAATTCCAGAGTGGCTTTAGTGCTTATAGTTTTGGGAATATTTGGTGGAGTATTTGGTATTGCTTCCGTTAGGTAAGTTTGTGCATACAAATTAAAAACAAAATCATATACTTGCCAGCAATTTCCTAATATATTTAATATTTGTGGCATACTTTTAGACAGTCTTTTTCAATGAATCAAAGACAATTGGACGAAATATCAGCTAAAGCGAATGAACATCATCAGAAAATTCGTTCTGATGTTGAAAAATACAGTAAGGATGAACAACTTCGACGTGTTATCGATCGCATAGCAGCAAATCAAGTTGATAGATAGAATCATAATTTCTACCTCGTTCACAAGATGAAGAATTAAATCGCGTAGTTTATATAATCATCAATTGTATAGTAGTGACATTTTTCATAGACAAATGGATATATTTTTGTAAATTTTATTTATTTCGGAGCAGCCAAGAAGAATAAAATTTTGGTAACATAATATCAAAGTTCTTTATTTCTACAATATAACTATTTAGATATATCTTATTACAGTTATGTTTCTGGTAAGTTCCATTTTCTGCCGCATTATTTTGTCTACAACAAATTTATAGTTACAGATTTCCTTATTTAATTTTCGCAAATATTTACCCATGCTGGTGTTTTAATATTGCAATGGTATGGATATACCGTCTGGGCAAGTAGCCATGGATGTTTTAGCTGCATTGATGGCCTCTGCAACTACAGTTGACGTAAAAAGCTGTGGTGTGTCCGAGACTGGAAGGCTATGTAGTTTTGCGAACATCACTTCGTTTCGCCTTGTCTCTCTGGGTGATCAATAAAAAACTGACAGAACGCAATGGTAAATTGATATAAATGTGATTTTCAAGCTAAAAGGTCAGTTTCGTAGCACAGGAATTTTATTAAAAATAAAAACTTATCATTATTTTGGGGAATGAAAATTGAAATAGGAGTTCGATATAAAAATTGGGTAGGCTTTTTTTGCTAAAAAAAATACGAAAATAAAAGATACTATGTATGTATATACTTTTAATAATAACATGTAAAGAAGGCTACTAATTGTTACCAAATTCAATTTTTTATGTATTTAATTTAAAAAAATTAATAGTTTTTACGTAGTATTATATATACAAATATGAATGTCTTTATTTTATTATTTTGGTCGCAGCTGTACATTTCTAAGTTTCGTTTTGCTTTGAAAAAACCTTTCATTTGATATATTGTATAGGTACTATATATAATAGCTCACTATCTGAGATATATGTAGGCAAACATACATATTTGCGAGCGTCGACTATACATTTGTTTATACTCACTAGTAGAGTTGTCAAATATTTGAGTTTAAATTTGATTAAATAATAGTTTATCATTTTCATATTATTCGAGTGATCGATTAATTTTTTTTTTTTAATTTCTCGATTCAAATAATTTACTAAAATATGTATATTAAAAACTAGAAAGTTTCCAAGAAATAATGGTCGTAAATGACCAAACATTTTTTTGTTATTTCAATAATTTGTTATCATGAATTATTTTTGGAAGTTGGCCTTATATGGGAGCTAGGACTAACTATGGACCGATATATGTTTTTGTTTTCATGAATTATTATCGGAAGTTGACCTTATATGGGAGCATGACTAACTATGGACCGATATATATGAAGCTTTTTTTGTTGAATTTTATGTGGATACCAACATTTTTAAGAGATTTATGCTCATTAAGGCTTTTATAGACGGGAATACTTATACGTATTAATATTTGTCAAAAACTTATGTATCATAATACAATTTCATAGTCTAAAGAAGAATTGAATTCGATTTTCAAATAATACAAATTATTTCTTTGATTTACGGCCGGTATTTATAAATTTGTTAAAACAATTCAAAAAGTTTTTATTTCCATGTGTGTTGCTTATGTATTTATAAATACAAATGAGACAAACAATTAACGTGAAGAAAATAGCTTTGTTCAATAACTAAAAGTTGTTACTAGTTAGTAACAATTGTTACTGGAAAACCGTTCATTAACTCAAAAAACTAGCAAGTAGAGAAAAAATCAAGAGCGTATAAATTTTAGAGAGTGTTCTCTCGTTGCAAACTATTACAAGTTCTATTTTGAACTCGTAATAGTTAGCAGCTTATATTTGAAATGTTTTGTGTTATGTTTTATTTATTTACAATTTTATTTTTGTGGTGAAAAAATGTCGAGAAAACGAATTTTCAATAAAATTGAAAAAAATGTGAGTATTTATACATTATAAAAAGAATAAAATAAGAAAATGGTATGTATAAAACAATTGTTACTGGAAAAGCGTTCATTTACTTTTTACTATTTTTGAGAATTTAAGAGAGTAATTTTGTAAATTTTGATTTTATTCTCTCGTTGCAAGTATTTACTGGGAAAGTAAATGAACAGACTAATATAAAAAATAAATAAAATTTACAGAAAATCATCAACAATCAATACAAAAATATTTTCAATACTGCCGTGTAAACATGAAGTGTATTTTTCAAAATGATTTCTTGATAAACTGGATGATTTTAATAATATTAAGTGATTTATATAATAAATATAAATGATTTTCGGAAGCGGGCTTTATATGATCACCATAAAATTTTGCGACATGATTTCCGTATATATAAAACTTATTTGGAGTGAAATATCTTAAGAAATTACATTGACAGCAGCCAAGTCGAACTAAAATATTTTCTAATAATAAGAAAAATAATTATGTAAAGGTTTGCAAATATATTTACTTTTCGGATGCACTTTTAGAAATATTCTAGTATATTCTAAATAAACGCCTGCTTTGTTATTTCAAATATGCAAGTATTTTGCTTTCATTTATGACTCAAGTGATACGTTCTTCAGATTTATGAAAATCATGCCATTTTGATAATAAGTAGTTTGGATTTTAGACAACGATAAATAGTATGATTTCAATTCATAACATTTCTAAATAATTTTTTAAATAGTATGATTTTTTTCAATATAAAGCAATTATACAAAAATATTTTAACTACATTATTACGTAATGCAATTTATTATAAAATATCAACAAATTTATATAAAAAAACAAATAATTCCGTCATGTAAATTTTTATAATATTTATGAACATGTTCATAGGATTTTTTTAAAATTTTAAATATCGTCTTGCATGCGTTAAATTACACAGGTCAACAGCAAAAAAAGGCTTCACTAACCACTATATAGATTTGATGCATCATGGTTACCTAAGTACAAAAATGGTAAAAAAATTTAATTCTATGGATAGATTTTTCTTTAATTTTTTTTTTCTAAAATTGCGAATTTTGTATGTTTCTCCACATAATTTATGATAACTCAATAAGCGTTAGTCCGATATTATTGATAAACTTAAAAAAGTTCCAATTTACATAACCTTTAATCTGTTTATTTGTTGCGTTTTAATAGGCTCAGTAGTTTCGGAGTTATAATAACAAATTGAAGCAAAATATATATTTTTACGTGAAAAATGCATTATTTTTGTTGAAAAGCATAAAATATATTTTTTACGTGAAAATAGCTAATTTTTTTTTGTTAAAAAAATCATGAAAAATCGAAATCGGCAGAAATTGTTCAGATTTATTGCATTATCAAAAAGCAACATATAATGACAACAAAATGAGTAATAAACCTGAACCATTTCAGCCGTTTTCGATTTTTCATGAGTTTTTTAAAACAAAAAATTAGCTATTTTCACGTAAAAAATATATTTTATGCTTCAATTTGCGAAACTAAAATAATTTAAAATACTATCCATTTGATGCTCATGAAATAGTCAATTAATTAGATTTTTTTTTGTAAATTTAATTAACAACAAAATAGTTACTGCATTATAGACCGCAATTATTTCCCACATATATAAATATGTACTCACTTATTTATATACACTTGTAGTGGATATTTCTAGAGCATTTAATTAGTTCCAACCACAATTATGCTCACCACAAAATCACAGACAATTGTGGGGCTAGTAAATTGTAAACAATTCCATTAATTTAGGATATTTTGGCATTTTATTTATTTATTAAAACAATCATAACATTATAATAAAAATATTTAAAAATAACTTAAATATTAACAATATGTAATTATGCATGTAAAAAAAATAGTTATTGCCGCAATTTTAATTGCTGCTGCACAAATGAGCAAAATATCATACACAAGATTATTTAAACATAATTAATTTTGTATAATAAATACATGGGCATACATATTAATTGCAGGATTCAATATTATCATCAACATTCATCCATCTATTACCTTTCACAAAGTTACCACGGTGTCCTTGACAATTTCTCATTTATTTTAAAGTATACTTTTAGGATTTAACAAATTTATACTTTTTATATTAAACAGAACATGATATTCTTAATAAATTTTTTGGATAATGTAATTATGACAAATTAAGTTGTGAACGAATAAATGAATACCTTTTATTATTTAGAACATAATAAAATCATTAAAATATAAATGTATGTATATAATTACAATCTCTCTCTTTTCTCAGGATTATTAACAAACAAAGGATTTAAATAAATTCATATCATAGCATTCTTACAGCGGCGAACAAAATTATAAAACAATATTATTTACAACTTTGGATGAACTTCATATTAATGAATATGTTTTCAAATTCTAAGAACGTACCTATTTATGGTAAATGCTAAATGCATTTTGTTCGCCACTGTGTATTGAACTCTAATTTTAGTATCCTCACAAATTGTGAGAGTGAGAGATAGGATTAAGGAAATGTAAAATTATAAGGAAGGGTAGTTATTTTAATATGTATAATAAGTATTATTACTGACCAACACCAATGTAAAGTTTAACTTAATAAAAATCTAAAATCACATCAGAATTAATATTTCTATATTGTATTTTTAAATGTATTTATCATTAATTAACCACTAAAATCTAAAGTTTAACAGCATTTACAACCATTTTTCGGTAAATGATTGGGTGGGTTATTTTCTAGTATATCTGTTGTAATTTTTCAATTGTAATTATAAGTACATAATCATCATGTGTACCTACATATTATGCATCTCCGTTTAGTTTTAAGCTTTTCGTACAAGTACCCAGTGCCTTTCATTTGATTCAAACCAACTTTTTACAGCTGACTTTTCTTGATATCAGCAATTTCTTTGACCAATATACGGGCCGATACATGGGGTTCAGCTGGTGCAAGCACGACTTTATTATCAACTTTGTAATCGGCATAGTTAAGACGATATACCTCATGGAAACCCAATTTCTCCATAACACGGGCCGAATAGTGGCTGGAACATAAAACATGCATTACCGGAATGTTGTGTTCTCGCATGTAATCCAAAGTACATTCGGTGAGACGACCAGCAATGCCTAAGCCACGATAATTGGAATTGACCGAAAGAATTTTACCATCCATAATAACATCGGTGCCGGGATATAAATCAAATACATTGAAATCTCCCTCAATGAAATCCATTAATTGTAAAATTTTTCTGAATTTTGGATGATCACAGGATTCAGCGGATTGTTCATGTTCAGCATTGGGCGCCTGTGGAGAAATAAACATTTATATTTGCAAATTAGAATCATTTAATTTTTGATTATTATATCACTTTGGAGATTTTTATTAAATTTTAGTTCAAATTGCAGTAGTACAAAAAATAACTATAACCTTCCGTTGGACCTACGGACTACATAATACAGAATACCGACAAGGGATGATTGGGCCGCGAACTCTGTCCTAAGGGATGACGTGATCTCAATCTACACTGATGGTTCAAAGACAGAAAGAGGCACGGGCTCTTTCAATCAAGGCTCTTAACTCCAACGTGATCAGGTCGAAATGTCTTCTCAATTGTATCAAATCACTGGCACAACTGACACAACATCACGTCGAGTTGATATGGGTTCCAGGACACGAGGGCATCCGGGGAAATGAAGTATCTGATGAGTGCGCAACCAACGGGTCGTCCCTGGACGTATCTCTAGAGCAAAGGGATATTCACACTCCCCTGGTGACAGTATCGAGATTGATAGATGAATGGGCTTTGAGCGAGACGGAACTCAGGTGGTCAAATATCATCACTTGTAGAATATCCAGAATGCTCTGGCCCAAGCTGACAGAGGAAAGAACTAGGACTCTTTTGAATCTTAGCAGGAATTCGATCAGGCTTCTTACGGGTATAATTACTGGGCTCTGTATGATTGGACATATTTCGGAACGTATGGGTTACCCACGTTATAGCTACTGTAGAAGTTGTTTAGACGAAGAGGAGGAGGAATCGGTACAGCACCTTTTATGTGAATGCCCAGCCTTACAAGAGCATAGACTACTACATCTTGGTAGAGCTCTTTTCCATGATCTGGACTGTCTCAAAGATGTGTCACTACACCATTTCCAATTGTATTTCAGAAGTTTCTAATTGTATTTCAGAAATTTCCAATTGAATTTCAGAAATTTCTAATTATATTTCAGAAAATTCCAATTCAATTTCAGAAATTTCCATTTATATTTCAGAAATTTCCATTTATATTTCAGAAATTTCCAATTATATTTCAGAAATTTCCATTTATATTTCAGAATTTTCTAATTATATTTCAGAATTTTCCATTTATATTTCAGAAATTTCTAATTGTATTTCAGAAATTTCCAATTGTATTTCAGAATTTTCCAATTGTATTTCAGAAATTTCCATTTGTATTTCAGAATTTTTATTTTATACTTAAAAAGTTTCCAATTGTATTTCAGAATTTTCCAATTGTATTTCAGAAATATCCAATGGATATTTCTGAAATACAAATAGAAAATTCTGAAATACAATTGGAAAATTCTGAAATACAATTAGAAACATTTTAAATATAAATTAAAAATTCTGAAATACAAATGGAAATTTCTGAAATACAATTGGAAAATTCTGAAATACAATTAGAAAATTCTGAAATACAATTAGAAAGTTCTGAAATATAATTGGAATATTCTGAAATATAATTAGAAAATTCTGAAATATAATTAGAAATTTCTGAAATATAATTGGAAATTTCTGAAATATAAATGGAAATTTCTGAAATATAAATGGAAATTTCTGAAATTGAATTGGAATTTTCTGAAATATAATTAGAAATTTCTGAAATTCAATTGGAAATTTCCGAAATACAATTAGAAACTTCTGAAATACAATTGGAAATGGTGTAGTAAATATGATCAGGTTTATTAGAATTACCGGTTGGTTCCCACGGGGACCACAGGAATCACATAGTCAACGAAATTAAGGAGGGAAACTATTCTCACTTTATGTACGAATTTTCAGCATAAGGGAATAGTATTTCTAAGGGTATCACAATGGGCCACAAGGCCTCCGAGTGAACTCGCTAAATTGCGAGCACCATGAGTGGCAAGGGTATATCGTCCCCTTAATAAAACAATAGTGTATAAATATTTTGCCATTTCGAAATAATTGAGTTTAAAATTTTTGTGTTTTGACCCTCTTTGTGGAAGTAGAATTTCACTAAATTTTTACCACATATAGAATCAGTTATGTAGATTCTTATGCGGTGTATAAGCTTATACACTATTGTTTTATTGAGGGGACGATATATAAGTTTGTCATTTCCTTTGTACATTTCTACATTTTTCATTCGCAACCCCACAAAGTACATATATTCTGGATCGTTATAGATAGCGAAGTCGATATAGCCATGTCCGTCCGTATGTTGAAATCAACTTTCCGTAGCCCCCAAATATCTTACAAACATGATTGATACATCAATCAATATATCGGGAATTCTCCCCGGTCGGTTGATATTTGAAATCGATAAAATTGGACCAAAAAAGGCTGAGATATAAGGGAAAAAACCGGGACACCCTCGATTTTTGGCCTATTTTTATCTATATCTAGATTACTAAGTCATAAATATATAAACAATATGCATATCTAATGATAGATATTTCAAAGCCCACTGCAACGATGTATGTATATATGGCTATAATAAGTTGGACCTACTATGAGTCAAAATCGGGAAAAATATTTTTTAACCGGACTTTTTTCATAAATTTCTTTTTTTAAAGTATAATTTGGTGAAGGGTATATAAGATTCGGCATAGCCGAATTTAACTCTCTGACATGTTTTATTTTAAATCTTGGAATGCAACAAATCTAATAGAAATTGAATTAAAATATTTCTTCTTCATTCGGTTTTGTTTTTATTTTGCTTTTACTCATTTACAAAAATTGTCTTAAGGTTTTTTGCAATAGATTTGAATTAAAGACAAATTGAATCATTTAAAACATTTTGAAATCTATTTTGTAATGGATTTGAATTAAAGAAAACTTGATTGATTTAACAAGGAACCAATTTTATAAAGAATAAATTGTTAAAGGAATGAAGTATAGGAATAAATAATTATTTCAAAACTTACCGGACGATGCATGAGAGCATTCAAGAAGACTCCAATAATTTCACCGCTTTTGGTCACAGCCTTGTATGAGCAGCCGTCTTTTATACATTTTACGGAATATTCTTCCAATTCCTTGCATTCTCCCAAATTTAAATACGTATTTAATGGTTCATCCTGAAATTATACAAAATCCAAAAGAATAATTAAGTATTTAATAATTAACTAATTAAAGTAACAAAATAATTTAAACAAAAAAATATATTGTTTTTTGTCACATTTTAATTGCAAAGAATTTAAATTCAAGGGCCATTAACCTCTCTGGTTGTTTGATGATTTAATTGCATTTTATAAACCTGTACAAATTACTTTTAGAACCAGTTATTATACAATTAAAAAAAAAACATTTTATAATTACGACACTTATTGTGTACACCTTTAAATCAATTTCTTATTAGTATTCTTAATAGTTTTTTCTGTTTTTTGTTTTTGTTAAATTATAAAACTGTTGTGCATAACTTAAAATTTTGGATTTATCGAAAAAGAATTCATAGACGGATTTGAAACAATCAATAACACATTGTTTAATTTATATTGTTGTTTTTGTATTAATCAAATATTTTTGCTTTGTATTCATCCATATGGATTTGGATTTTTTTTAATCTAAAAAAATATTCAAATTTATTTACGTATTTGGAATATTTGATTTTATTATCGCGCATAAATATATTCAAACATTGTTTACTAAAAACAATTAATTGCAAAAACTTTCTATTGTTTTTATATAATGTACAGAAAAATAGTGAGTATATGCAATTTATAATTTCACTTGGTAACTATTAAATAAATGTCTGATGATTTAAATTTTGTTAAAGTACATATGTATATTCAAGGTTTTCTTGGATAGATTTTCCAAGAACTTTTATTTTTTAATTAAATTATTAACATATAAAATTTAAAGCGAAATTATTGTAAATTTCAAGGACTCATAATAATTAAGTGGCCTTTGATTGACCACTTTTGATTTATAGGTTCTTAAATATATAAGTGACAATACATTGGAAACTTTTCTACTAAAGCTACGTTTCCGCATACACCGTAATCGGCACCGAAAACGAAATTCCATACATTTGCACCGAAAAAAAGTACGTTTCTGAAATCGGCAACAAAAATTGAGAACGAAACGGCACCGATCAGTAACGAAAAACCTGTCATTTGGTATCGGAACGAAAACAACTTCAAGTAGGTTGTTTTCGGTGCTGTAGGAACGAAATAATTTTAATTATTTTTTTATTTCAAATTTAAAGAAAATGAATAAAAAAAATAAATTTTCTTTATTAGAAGAGAAAAAAATATATTTTGTAAAAAATATTGAAATTTTATTAAAAAACATTAAAAAATAATTTCATTTCTGTTTTATGCCGCAACGCACCCAACTGAAATGAAAACGATTCGGAAACGAGACGGTGACGAACACCAACGTTTTTCAGTTTCAGTTTTCGTTATCGGCGCCGATTACGGTGCATGCGGAATCCCAACTTAAAAGGGCCAGACAATTTATGTAAAAATGTAACCTAAATTAACATTATTTTGTCGATGCCATAATAATAAATACTTTTTAGTTTGTTTTCAATTTGCAGAATTTATTTGATAAAGTTGTCATTGTTTACTTCTATTATTTTCAAGAAAGGCAAACAAGCAAAGAAAATACGACTCTCCTCGAGTTGGCAATTTGATCACTGGAATTTAGGTATCACTAAAAGTCTTGGGAACAGCGAGAAGGCAAAACAAGTTAGACGTGGAACACAAAATTAAGGAATTAAGGCTGTTGAGTTGATGGTTTCAGGAATATCTCAGGATGTAATACAAAACAATGGAAAACTGGTTCTAATTATAATTTTACCAAGGTTCAGACTATCACGGTTACGGAAGTGTGAATTTTTCCTATCAGACTGTGCGAAACATTTAGATATTATTCCATATTTATAATCAGACACTTAGTAATAGAATTATTAGATCGAGGATTGTCAGCCGTTGTTGCTACAAGTTCTCAACGAACAATACGTATTGAAACTGTGGATGAATTAGTACGGTTCGGAGCAGATATTGGAATGGACATCAGTTATGAGTATGTAAGGGATGAATTCCTACTTGATGCACAGTTTTCAGGGTTGTATACAGGCGAAAACCATGTAGGCATTTATGAGAAACAGGATATTGTGGTGAATATTTATATTATATATATATGATCTTAGAAGTGTCTTAATGAAGATTCGACTATGCGAGCATTATATTTCCAGATAGTATGGTGAGAAAGGGCGGAACATCCTTCACTATCTCTGTTGTCTTAAATGTTTTGGCTCCCAACATAACCTACGTATTATTCTGTGATCCAACTAATCATGGAAACTGAATATATAGCATGGTATTTAAATGGCTTCCATTCTAAGCTGATTAATTGGATATACACGATATTGACTTATTGATTGACAGGGGTTAAAACTTTCGGTATGGCTTTCGAATTACAATGCTGTATCGTAATTTTTGTATTTAATATGTTATACGTCTCTCCCAAAATGTGTCTGTTAATGATATATGGCGAATATATAGTGGGGGGACACAGTAGCACAATTTTGCTTTAGCTTGTGAAGTGGGCTTCGACATGTAACATTTTCCGATTGCAAAGATTTTTATATTTTTTATAGTTAGACAACTAAATTACCAATAATATACAAACGATTTTAGAGCAATTATTATGGATCCAAAAATAAACGATTTTCAATTCAAAAATAGTAGATTTTTGCTGCTTTTTGGACGAAAAGATGACTTAACTCTTTTTTTATTATAAAAAACCTTTATTTAGGAACATATAACAATTTTATGCTTTTCTGTAGGGCATCTTCGCGGAGAAGATTTTGGTGTAAAAAACATGTCCTATTTTACAAATATGTCGCCCTTTTGCTCTTCGGAATTTGACCTATATTTTTTAACAAAATTTCAACTTTGGCCCACATGTTCTAAAATCCCAAAGCTGGGATCAGAAAACGAAAAGTAGCTTTGGAAACCATGGTGTGTTCCATATTTATCCTCAAATTATTTTCTAAGTCACGAAGGAAAAGTGGACCCTATGGGCAAAATTTTAAAAAATACCAATTTTGGTATTTGGTATTTATCAAGCCAATTTTTAGGAATTGCGGGATTCCTTTTAACCTTTTGACAAGTTTTTGTACACTTTGTTATTTAGAATGACAAATTTAAAAAACATTGAAAATTTCATTGAGTTTTGTTAATATATAAAGATTTTGTTATATATTATTGAGTTTCTAAAACTAAAATTTTAATAATATTGCAAATGAACTTATTCTGTTCTATATATTACAAAATTGCATTCAAATTAATTGATAATATTTTTATCTTAAACAAATTACATATAACAAAATCCCAAACCTAAATGTTCGTTAAACCAAAAATATTTTAAAGTTTTCTAAAAATATTAAATTTGGTAGTAGTAAACTTTTTAATATCACACCATTGGCCATTAGCTTAATTTGTATGCATAAATGTATGAATGAATGAACAAGTGCAAATTTAAATATGTATATAAACATATATTGGAATCACGTATAAATTCTTATAAATAGTTTTATCTACACAAATCTAAGCCAACCAACGAACCTGCCACCCACCTCACTTAACTGCTTTTAACTTAGAACAACCAAAACAACAGAAAAATAAAACACACGACAAATAATAATCTCAGACATGTGCATGGATTTTCATTTTCATTAATTAATAGCAGTAGTGGAGCAAATAATGAACAAAAAAAAAAACATCTACAAATATGTATAAATAAATAAATTCATTTATTCATATTAAAATGTAAACACTCCTTCAATTATTGTTTTAGTACGAGAATACGAACGACGACTATGAATACAATGGGTTGCACTTATTTTGCTTTAATTTTGTGTCTAAATTTAATTAATCACTCATGCCATCAACACGTAGAATGTAAAATGCAAAAAAAATAATAATAATAGACAACTAACTACATTTAATTTGACTTCACCCTCTGTTCGGTGACTGATTACAGGTGGTTCTGAATCAAATGTTATTATTATTATTCTAGACTTAATAATAAATATAGGTAAGTACTCGTACTTATTGCAATACACGTTCAAATTACTACATATAACGATCTATAATGGATGTAGGTAGGTAAGTAAGTATGTATGTATTTTGAATTTAAATCACAGCTACAATAAATACTCCAGATGTGCTAAAATATTTTACAGTATGGATTGACGTAACTAGATTTCACTATAATATAATGTGTTTTTAAAACGTTTTGTAATGAGTGTAATATTTGCGTTGTGAAGTGTAAGCTATTTAGAAAACAAATCGAAATCAGAGACAGATTTCAGAATTTCTCGGTAATACTGAAAGAGCTCGTATCAGTTAACTTGTCCAATTGTGACAAAATTTATTAAAAAAATATCAATTAATTTGAATACAATTCTTTGATATTTCTGTGTTATTCCTCCTTTTTAATCTATATTTATCGAATAGGAAACCAAATTTTCCAGACTTTTTCAATTCCTGGGAATCCCTGTGAATTTTTTAATAATAAATTAAGGCTAAAACCAATTTTTCAAATAATCAGTTCAAATTCCATTATTTTTATTATAATTATAATTAGTTAAAAGATTTACGGGGACCGACTAAAATAAATTTTGGAAAAAAATGTGTATTTCTATTCGAAAGAGAAATTTTTCAAATCATATAAACAAATTTAAATCAATATTTTCTCTGAATATTAATACCCCCATTAATACAAAGCCTGGTTATGCCTTAACTAATAGTTATACTGTCGGTTAAAATTATTTATGTATGAAAACTGTCAGTATAACTATTAGTTAACCCATAACCAGCCTACGTGTTAATGGGGGTAAGAAGTTTTAATGTTAAGCTTAGTAATTGTATTAAGAACTATTATTCTATTAAGAATTTAAGTTTGTATTAAGTCGACCAATTTGAAAATTTAATTTTCCTTGTTTAAGTAAACATTTTGCTTTCGTTGTCACACATTGAAAATAGATTTGGTTGTGATAAACGAATTTATTGCTAATCAAATGATTCAGGGTGCGTTCGTAAATGTAGTAATATTGCATTGCAGCAATGAAAGTTTTTTAATGCATATTGATGGAAGTAAAGCCGCAAATTTATGCAACTACCTCCTCATTTAGTTTGATGTTGGAAAAGTTTGCAGGTCGTTGCATCAGTGATGCACAAATTTACTTCATTAACAAACGCAACCTCAGTCTAAAAAACCAAAATTTTCTATTGTGTTTAAAAAATTTTAGTTGGGTGAACTGATTTTCTGTTGATAGATTAGAAAAATTCTATGGATATAATCAAATCATTGGATTGGCGATATCCATCTATCAGTGTGTTGGCGGAAAGAAGTTTTTCGAAGTCCCGAGATATCGTATGGACCATGTGGTATCAATATATCATAAAATATAGTCATAATAAGTTTGGTAATGAAAATTACATAAACAAAACTTAAACACGAATTCCTCGATTATTGAAAATATTCTCGAACGTGTATCTGTTATATTGATATCAACAATATTTGAGTTACCCCCATTTTCTCAATATCTGGTTATCGTTTTTCGTAACGATAAACCTCCAATTAACAGAACTGTCAGTTTATCGTCACAATGTGAACTTCTATCTTCCCCTTTATGGATGTTCCAAGTTCTTTTTAAAGAATGCATTAGTTTAAAAGTTACATATGGCGAGAACCGAACCCGGAACGCCTATACTGATAAACTAGCACACCACTAACTAGTTTTTTCCTTTTATCTCAGCCATTTGTGGACCGATTTTTTCGATTTTAAATAGCAATCGAGCCGGAATTGATGTCTGAATCGTGTATGTAAGTAATTTTGGGACTTCGGAAAGTTGATTTCAACAGACAGAAAGACGGACATGGCTTAATCGACTCCGCTATCTATGTAAAAAATCCAGAATATATATCCAGAAATTATATTGTGGAAATAACAAACGGAATGACAAACTTATAACTTGCTATATTTTATTGTTTTCGCACGAAAATCAGTTTAGAGTTGATGGATGGGCTCTGCAAAATTTTCACTAGTTCCAAAGAAGTTAAGTATAATCACTTTTACAGCTCAAATTCTAAAGATTCATTATTTTTACTGATACTTATTTTTTGCCTCTTGGTGAGTTCTTTTTTGCAGGGTTTGAATTGGTTTTAGTTAATGAAAATAAAATATTAAACAAAATGAAGTTAAATTTACCCTTAACGATAATCAAGATTTCACTGTTAGATATTTATTACCACAGTGCTCGTACTCTAACAATATACATATCTATTAATTTTTCAGCTTCACCATTAAATACAAAATAATTCAATAATGCAAATGCTTTCAACTTTGTTGTTGCATGTAAAAATGCAAAACAGAGTTAAATGTTTCTCGTAAATGGTTGCCTACGAGTTTGACACCTTTTAACTTTAATTTATCTAAAATATTCTAATTCTAATACACTACACTAATCGAATACGAAAAATTGTTGAGACGTGTAATTGTCCAGCAGTATTTATTTGGTCTATTGTTTCAGTATTTGGACTCTGACGTTGTTGTTGTTTTTGTTGTCATGATTTTATGTTGTCTCATTTAGGAACTGGGTAATAATTTATTATGGCACCTTAATTGCTTTCGATATCAATCGATTGTTCGTTATTTATGACTTAATACAACGACAGCACAAAATATTTTCCAAAATTAAACAAAGCTACTAAATTACTAATTGAATGCAAGCAATTTGGTATAAAATTCATGTTTTAAGGAAATATTACGAATACCGAGAATTGAATTGAAAGTCATTTCATTTGTTCAGTAGTTTTTAATGCGATTTATATGCAAATTACCCAAGTAATCTTCAAATAAATAATAATAGTTTTTCGTATGTAAATATAATAGTACTTAATAGTTTATCTATTGTGTGAGTTTTTTTCTGGCTAAAATCTGAAAAGTAATTAAAAAAATTTAATATTGAAAATTGTTAAATCTACACGAAAATCGTGTGTTGGCATAAATTAGTTTAGCTGATCTTTAACTTTTCAATAAAAAATATTTAAATTGATGGTAATTAAACCTTTTAAAAAATAAAAAAAATAATTTTAATAATCAAATATTAATTTTTTTTATAAAAATATGTGGTTTAAATAATGGGAGCTCGCTTTAACAATTTCGCGTATATAGCTTTTGTCACCTAGTATGGAACATGCCAATTTCCATAAATACATATTTATATACATATGTATGTATATTTAATACAATTACCCTTTTAACAATAAATTAACGATAGAAATAATAAACACCTGGTTACCCCCATATAAGTGTATGTTTTATTTTATCCACACGAATGTGTATTTTTCCAAAAGGTGCAAAATTAATTAATAAAATCGATTCAATTTCACTGAACATTTGTTTTTTATGGAAAAATTTCTTTACTTTTCCATTAAATTTTAAGATATAAACAAATCAAATTGCAAACAAGTCATTGTGATATTTCGGCAGTGCCGAATTTTATTTACCTTTCAACTTATTACAAAAAAAATATATTTTTTTCTAGAATTTTTTGTATTTATTTGAAATCAAGTTAGTCCGTTTTTTGTGAAAAATTAGCCAATATGTCAGGCATTTTCTCCAAACGGGGTCCTTTCGACTCTACTTGACAGCTTGTGAGCAGTGAACTACCACTTTAACCATCTCAGGAATAAAGAGTCGTATTATTACATTAATAAGGGTCCTCATGTAAACATTAACCCTCTAATCCGCAAGAGTGCCCCAAGACATGCATTACAAAACACCAATTATCTCAATTCAGTTACAGATTTGTTAACATTTCCCTCGAAGGTCGAAATACATTCCGACTTTTAGTTTTTGTTCTGTCATAATTTTAGCACGTGGAATTTTGTGTGTGATTTTTTTTTAAATCAAAGTTTTACTAACTTTTAGTTGCCCGATCGATTCTTCTTACAGTCTATGAATATGTAAATGTTAAACAATTAACAAAAAGTTTATTGATAACGCAAAAACTAAGGGGTGCCTGAGGGCACCGTTGCGGGTTGCGGATAAATTTATCGGCGTGTTATATTTCATAGTTTTTTACATTTTTGTTATAGAAAGTAAATCATATTTTCTAACTTTTTGTATATTTTTTTATAAGTTTGTCCATAATAAAAAAAATTATATTTACATCTTATTGTTTACACCTAAACCGGCAACGATGTCCTGAGGCACTCTTCACCTTTTTGCACCTGGTTCCTAAACTTAATTTGCAAATTAGCTTCTAATGACTGTTCTGAGTTTATTGGGTCATAATTACCCTAAATTATTCGACAACTTTTTTTTAGCTTTTTAAAGTTTGCGTGTTATAGGGTTAAAATGCCGTGCAACCTGTGCAATCTGTGTAAATTGTACATACCCGAGGTGTCCTACTTTGGGGAGCGCTTTCCTCGCCACTGGAGGGCCCATGAGGTCCAAACTCAAAACTAAAACTCGAAAACACTTCCTCTTTGTTTTACACAAATGGGAAACTTAAGCGTTCAAACAGTCGTGTTAAAAATTAAAAGGCATTTTCCCAGAAAATCACCTATTGTCGATCCATTTTTTACAGCATTGGAGGTTTCACTTATATATCGGTAATTTATGGTCCGATTTGGATGATTATTTCAACTTAAATACGATTCCTGTTGCCCCAAGATATCTTAACATTATCCTGTACTCCAAAAATTAAACGCAAATGATAATATTTCAAATTTTGTTTTTACACTCATGAGATGTAACACGAGTCTCGGAATGATTCTTACAAATAAATTGATTACATCTCGAATATTTGAACAACGTCTTTTTTTAAATCATCATGTTTGGACAGTTTTGACCCATAAGTACAGGATAAAGGTTAATGAGTTACATTTGGTATCATGCATATAACAAGACATCATGAGCATTTTGTAATTAAAAATCCTTCCATAGATGACTAAGATATGAACTACAAACCTTACAAATATGTGTGTTATTTCTTAATTTCATTTTGATCCAACAAGCTATGAAATATATAACCGTTTAATTGATTTGTGAAGGTAGGTAGGGCTTTAATAGGTTTCGTCGGGCAAGTTCAATGATTTATTGGATATTTGACAAAGTGGTTACAGTGACGAAATATGGTAAGTTTTTAAGAAAATTTATATTTATGAGCCTTACTAAGTTCTATCAAATCATATACAAAACTGAGACCTATAATTTGACATAAAAGACGGACGGTCAATATTATTGACCGTATTGTGATACTGTAGGGTACATACAAATTGTTTAAATTAAATTCAAAACAAATGTTTGCAAATTGTACGCATCACTAGTAATTATTCAAATTCATATTGAAATTGAAATTCATAAATATAGAATCGTTTCAAAATTGTTTTAATTTTGCACCGACGTTTTATTTTCTATAAACAACAGTGTGAAAAATAAATTAAAAGCGATGAATACGTGATACGACATACAGCAGAAGTACGCATACCGTAACTGATTGATGAAGTACGTGCGATGAAGAGCTGTTAATATATGAATTCGTTATTTAAAATAAAATGTCTAAAGAAGTTTACATTTTTATCGTGATTAGGGATAAGGCTTTCAGAATTTGGATTCGGAGAGCTGTTAATAGCAACCAATAGCGACCATATTAATGTCAAATCCGATTTATTAAATTTTAAAAAGAAAATGACAAGAATTATAATCTGTATTTGAGGATAAGAATTTGACTTTTCAAATTTAATTTATGAATATTGCATTTTCATTCCTTTAACTCTCTGCCAGCACTGTATGTTTTAATTCCTAGATACTTTTGTTTATTTTAACGTACAAGACGTATTATTTTCGATATTAAAAAAAAAATGTTAATGAGATTTATTCTAAATATTGCATAGCTCAATTAAATTTATTGAAACAATTGTTAAAATATTATTTAAAATCGGGCGAGCGAACAAATGTTTCAAATATATTGACACTAGCAAATGTTTTAGCAAAAGCAAAGTTTTTGCAAAACATTTTTTATTTTACTGTTTGTTTATTTATGTTACCAGTATGTTTTAATGGAAATTTGACATTGAAAAGGAAAGTTCCAAACTCACCTTAAAGAAAAATGTTTTCAACATTTCAACAACTTTATCAGAATCTTCGGTGGTTACGGTTTCAACTGTATAGGGTAAATCATCGGATTTTTGTGTTTGTGTGGTGGTGGTGGTGGCCGATGAGGATACATTTAAAACACTGTCCATTTTTTGGGTAAGTCTCGCAATTGGATATAAATCCGAAAGCTGAAAATGAAAACAAAGAAAAATATCAATTAAATACATCGTAGTAAAATTTAAATTTTATTATAATTACTGTGTAATAATTCAAGGAATAACATTTTAAAGCAATTTAGACAATTGACAAATTGCAATGCATTTTCTACCCTGTCATGGGCGTCATCAACAATCTTTATTGTCAAGATATATTGTAAATATCATCTATTTAACTTTCCATTATTGAGAAATAGAATATTGGAAACCAAATTTATATTTATTTATTTATTTACATGCTTTTGAGCCTAATTATATTTACTTTCAAATCATAAAATGAAAAGTTCGAATAATCACTAAAAATCTTAATTAAATTTTGAAATCGATAATGAATTTGTGCTTAATATATTCTTGGAATAGTAAGTTTATTCCAATATTTAAAACATCTAAATTTGTTTACATCGAATAAAACGATTTTGAAAATATCTCTTACAAATTAAATGTTGTATTTTGTAGGAAATTAACTTAACCCCATTAAAAAATGTTTGTATGAAAACTGACACTATAACTTTATGTTAAAACATAACTTTACATTGTGATAATGGGGGTTAGGTCCATTAACAATAAAAACTTAACTTAAAGTTAGTACTAACTGAAATATTTTACTGAAATATAATAAATTTACTACAAAATGTATTTTTGTTAAATGATTAATTCATAATTTTTAAAATTATGAACTAAAGTTATTGCTAAGTTATATTTTTATTGTTAATAGGGACAAGACATATGACAAATTACGTTAGTACCAACTTTTCCATCCCTTTAGTTCTCTACCAGATATTCAAAATCTCGATATCAATAAAATTTGTTCAAAAAAAGTTTCAAATTTATTTTTACCCCCTGTCTATACTTGATAAATATTTATCATAACAATTAATGACGTTTGTTGTCAAGACAAAGTTGTCTGAGCATAAGCACTAATAACTTTGTCATAACGAAGCAATACTACTAATAAATGGAGACTATACCTGATAATTTTTTTATCTCGACAAACATTTTGACGTTTATCTTGATAAAATTTATTAGGTATAGACAGGGAGTTAAGGGAATATAAATTCAAACAATTTTGAAAACCTTGTTCAACATTTTTAACCCATTTATACATATACGGAATATTAATACGCATCGTCTGAAATGTATTCCTACAACAGATTCCGGGACACTATATTACACATATCGATTTTACCGTTCAGGAGAATAGTAGCCCATCGTAAGTATCTTTGAATTTGATACGTCAAATTTTTAATAAAGCATGAACATTATTTCAAAACAAACTATGTACTACCGTAATGTTTACACACATGTCAATGTGGAAACTTTTTTTATTTATTAGGAAATGTTATTTGTTTTGACTTTTCTTTATTTTTTCCGGAAATTGTATGTTTGCTGTATTCTAAGAACATGAATACACACACATTTGGTACATATTTATATTTATAAGTCTACAGACTTGCAAACTCACGCAGATTCCAAATTCGAAAATCATATATTTTTTTTTTTTTTTTTTGAGAAAAATGTTATTTTGATTAAGTGAATTTTTATTAAAATGGCCTTTGTTTCTGGTTAATATTGCTATTATTTTAGTTTAAAAAAATTAATTGATGAAATATTGTAAAGCATTTTATTTATTATTACTTTGATGAATTTATGTACATATGTATATAGTAGATATGTAATTGGCTTTAGAAAAATATTAACAATTCTGAAGTGGTTCTGAATAAACTTGTTCTAGAACTAATTATTTTTAAATTTCCCTGGGATTCTAAACAAGTCCTACAAATTTAAAATTTGTTATGGAAATCATTTAGTTTTATAATAACATTTTTGTGATTTTTATAAAAAAAGTTTCTATTCAATTGCATAGTTCGTTTGACTGAATCACGCCCTTAAAAAGTATGTAGTATCATTTAAAACTAATTTGAATTAAATTTAGATTATCTAGTGCATTTTAGGAAGCAACCCAGGAAATGATAGTACACATTTTTAGCATTTTGTGTAATTTTGTTTAAAATATAATTTAACATCTTTTTAGTATTCCAAACATTTAAAACGCTCTTGTTAAGACTTTCTAATTTCAAATAATGTTTAAATCATTCCCATTTAAAACAAAGTAATAAATTATAATTTGTATTCAACTTGTTTTTGTATTCAAATGTTTTTGTTTAAATATCTGGTTTTTGAATAACACGTATTTCAAATATTTTTAAAAAAAAAAATTAGTTTTTTGTTAAAATTTAAAATACGGGTCTTTAACTTCTTGAATTATTGGCAATTAGGAGAAAAAATATATTGAACGGTTATAAAAAAATTGTAACTAATGCTTTGTTATCGTAGTAGGTATTAGTCAGAATTTGTAATAAAAAATAAAGTTATTTTGTGGACGGGAATGTTTTTTTTTTGTGTAAACTGTGACTAATACCCACAAATCTGAGTAATACGGGAAGAATGTACAAGTAAATAGTCCATAAATCGATTATTTAATTACAATTTCAAATACCTCAAAATCAGAGGAAAAATTTTGTTCAATTCATTTTTGGTTGCGATTAGTTTAAAAAGTCTTAATCAAAAGTACTACAAAGATCAATTATGCGAAGCTCTTTGCATCTCTGCATTGTCTAGCCGGAGTCTATCGTGGCACAATAGTTGGAATATTATAATCTAACTAGTTCCGATCCGGTATGGTAAAATTTATAAAAATTACTTTCTTAGAACATATACTTATGTTGCTTTTAGATTTGCAGGCATTTTCGACAAAAATATCCAAATGTTCCTCAAAATTTGAAAGGAATTTAATTAACGGGTGAGTTGTAATTGGAGTTAAATACCGAAAAATCATCTCAACAAACATTACCGAAAAACATCTCAGAAAAACACACGCTCATATGTATAAATTTAATAGTCAAATTTTTTGGTCCATGCAGCTATTTTTAACGAGCAAAAAAAAATATTATTTGAATAATTGAACAAAAACACTGAAAATTTACAATAATTAGTTTGATAACAATGAAGACTATTTTTATTTATATAAACAATTTTTTTAAAATTTAACATGAAAATAAATTCATTTGAATAAAAAATATTTTTGCTCGATTTTTTTAATGACTGACAACCCTAATAATCGTTTGAGAGTCATTCTTATAATAGATTTCTAAAAAATGAGTTCCTGGGGACTAGGATTGTTATTCGATTAATCGATAAAAAAAATATTTTTAATTGAATGCATAAAATTGTTCAGATTAGAATAAAAAGTTATTCGATCAATAATAGTCGAATAATCGAACAGTCGAATAAATGAATTTCTAAACCAAAATTTTATAAAATAGTTTCATATTGTTGAACAAAGTTGAAAATTTTACTAGATATTGGATTTAGACCATTTTTTGACACTCTAATTTTCTCCCAAAGTAGTTTTGAAGCTAAATTTTAATAATAATGAAAATGTGATGTAATTTCTATTTATTAATTTTTTATTATTTTTAACAAAGTTATATATTGGAATTTTTCTGTTTTAAATATAATTTATTATATTATTCGAATAATAATCAATAAAATTTTAAAAATTAATCAATCACTCACTCGAATAAAAAAAATTATTAACATCCCGAATGTTAAGAAATCATTTTGAAAAATACATTTCTTTTTTTACACAGTAGTATTCCAAGAATATATATGTATTTTAAGTCCATAAAGTTGACTATTATTTTAAATTTCGTACAAATTTCAAATATACACCCTTATTCTATTTGGCGTCGTCGACATCGTCGTCAATATTGAGTCAAAAATGGCATGTGTTTCTCCGAAATCGATAACAATTGGTAACTTTTGACAGAATTTTATACTTTTATAAGTCGGGTTAAAGTACAAAACGCTGTCAAAAGTTACCAATTGTTTTCGATATCGGCGTAACATCTACCATTTTTTGACTCAATATTGACAACGATGTCGACGACGCCAAGTAGAATAAGTGTGATAATTTAAAATGTTGTTTTGTTATTTTAATTTTTTGAAATTAATTTTTTTTATTCATTGAAAAATATTTTCATTTATTTGAATGTATGAGTTGAGAAAATGTTTTAAATATTTTTTAAAATATTTCTTAGGTATAAAAAAAAGTTCTATTTTAAAATAAAGTCGACTTTAACAAAAATTAACTTTAAAATTTCTTTTATAGTAAGGCTGTTTGTTTCTAAATAAATAATACCCTGTTATTTAAGGGATGACTGTATGTGTGTATATTTAGAAAGTTTTTCTTTCCTCAATAAATTATCCCAAACCATATGACTATTTCTTTTGATTTTAATTGTGTTGTTTGTGAACATAACATAATTTATAATTTTTGTTTTAAACTGAGAAAAACAAACATTTCTAAATAGCACACATTTTTTAAAGAAACCAAAAAAAAAAACCAAACACTTTAAATTGGCACCATTAACTTACCGTGTATCTTTTTTCAATCATAATCGCATCATTATCAGCAAATGTGCGATTATTTTTTAACATTTGTGGAAGATTTTCAATTTCCATGATGAAGCTGGAGGTGTGTACGGATGTTAATAGGAAAAAAACGACACAATTTTTCACGGCAATAAAATTATTAACAAATTAATTTGAACACTCAGTAATTTTTTTAATTAACAAAGCAATAAAAAAACAAACGACAAGAAACTATGATAAAATAGAACGGGATAATTCGATGATTGTCGAAATGACAAAAATCAACAAAAGTTTTTTCGATACAGATTTGTTGAGTTTGTTTATCTTTTTGACTTTTTTTTATACTTATTTTTTTAAATTTTTTCTTTTCCTCGGTTTTGTTTATTTCTTATTCATTTAGTCTTTGTTGTCTTTTGTAACAAATTCGTATAGATTCATTCACAGAGCGATAACTTTAAAATTGTCGAGCATTCACACAATGCACGAAATATTGTTTAAGTCATTAACGAATGTTTGTTTATATTTGAAATGTTTAAACACTTTTTTATTGTGATCAATTCACAGCTACTTGTCAATTTACTAAGTACACGAGTTTTATTATTAAACTGTAGTTTTCTCAAATTGTAGTATTTTTCTATAAATCCTTAATGATGGCTAGCAGGAGTTATCCTTGAAAGAATGTGGATAGAATGTGTTGTTTGGGAACACGACGTTTGATACACTTGGCGAATGAGTGAATGATTGTCAACATTATATAGTGTCACGTTTTATACGACTATACTTTTTTAGCGTAATGTATTATTTTTTTTTTTTTTGCTTAGAATATTCTCATACAATCAGATTTGTATTTAAAAAAATAAAAAAAATATTGTATTGTTTTTGTGTTTAGCCAATACTTTTTACTTTTTGTGTTTTTTTATTTTTTGCTGTTTATTTATATTTTTGTTTTTGTATCTTATAGATGTGTATATTTTTCGTGTGGTTTCCGGCGAGTTTTGTATTTGCAACTGAAAAGATACTTTTAGCAACGTCGTCTGGTCTGTGTACGTACTCGAGTGAGTCTTAACTAACTGGTCACGATTGCTTTTCACTCTGTGTAGAAATGTGACGGAACAAAAATACAGGCCGGCATTAAACAAAAACAAACAGAAAAAACAATATCATTATAAAGAAAAAAGAGCATGCGCTGAAGGAGAATTTTTATAAACGGAAAAATTTGTTTTTGTTTAAAAAAACTTTGTTGCTAAAACACATTCAAACATACTCTTATACCAAACAATAACAATAATTTTATTCCACACTAGCGTGAGAGATGTTTGCATAGAGATTCTGCGCCATGGGATTGTTTGTGCCAGGTATGGAATTGTTCTTTGGTGCAATTAAGATCCATAAGGTACAATGTAACACCCATAACGTATTTGGTTCAATTGAAATGTCCACTCTAATAATTTGGCTTCAGTTAAAAAATTAAAATAAAATATGGATTCTTAAACCATCAAAAGTGTTAATCAGTACTGTGTTAAAATGGCAATAAACCATGATGCCACGAACTCTATTTATTGGGACTTAAGTAAGTAATAAATATATGTAACTAAAAAACATACAAATATATATGTAACCGGTATGTGAATCCAAAGTGAGGCCTACTTTGGACCACCTGTCAGATAGTCTCTTTGCAATCTAGAGTTAATTGACCTTCTGCTTAGAACACATGTCAAAATGTTAAAATACCTAGTCACGTAGCTATTTATGTAACTAGTGTTGACCCTAAATGATAGGTAAAATTACTAGTTCCGGACAGTAACCCAGAACTGCTGGTTACTTACATAAAATCATTGTCTTGACTTCATTGCTTTTTAATACATTGATTTAACACATTGATTGCCATGTAGTACGTTTGTGTCCGACACCTAATATTTCCGTCATGAATTTTTGTATATCTTTAGAGATGGTTAGCATATGCTAACAATGAAATTTATAAAATCAAAAATAAGAAACAGATCGAGTATATCTTAGAAATCTTTATAAAGAATTCTTGGCCTCCAGGAAATAAAATCCCTTGGCACTAAATGTGTTGAGGTGAAAGTATTTTAATTCCACTTTAAAATCACTTTTATAATCAGGTCTTCAGTTCCGTACCAGGCATTCAAATCACTATATATGTTCACAATTGTTGTTCTTTATGACAAGGGCTACAACTTTGCCTCAGAGAGTAAATAAAAATTCCGAACTGTTTGCAAGATATGAGAAAATTATCACTTTTTTGCAAAAATGACACCGAGGCCCCAAACCTTTGGGGGCCCATAAAAAATGTGCATGACTTTGGGCATTTTTGAAAAATGAATATTGAAATGAAAATTTATATAAACAGCTAAAAAAATGGTAAAAATTTAATTAACTTATACACTATTCAACATTTGGGGGATTTCATGTCAAGTGAAAAATTAAAACTTTTTTTTATTTAAATTTTTTCTTCGAAATATTGACGAAATAGCTATCTAAACTATTCCCATATACATGTTCGAAGCACTTAAATCAACATAGACACACATGTGTGATACACAAATATATAGAGCGTTATACCTTGAATTTTGTTATTGAAAATCAGTCCATAAATCGCCCATGAATGATTTCTCAAGACAACATTTTGCTACCAAATGGTATCGGTTTAGCTGAGCTAAGAGTGTATTCTAGATTAAATTAAAAAAAAAATTTTATTAACATTTTTGCTGCAATTGCAGTTACCATTTTGCATCTCTGGATTATACTCGTTTAACGGTCAGAATCCAAATCAAAAAAAGGTATACAATGTTTATTACGAGTAGCCTTCAATGAATTTCAACCAGAGTTGTCAGATAATTTTGTCGCTGTTCCCAACCGGAATTAAAAATATCCCCAATTATTGTTTTTTCTTCAAGTAACAATTTAATTACATATATATTAAATTATCGGTATTATCACATTAATAAAGTAAATTTGATTTCGAGAATAGTCCTTTCAATTGGTTAAAGAATATATATTTTAACTATTAGGGTGACAGCATATTTTTTTATATTTCAAAGTTGTGAAACTTCTTAACTTTCTGCATTATTTTACAGAAATATGTATGTAGATTTATTAATACTAGGACCGCCTGGTGGTCAAAATTCGACCACTAATAACAAAATTATACAGTTACTTTTGAGTATACGCAAAAATATTTTTCACGCTTGTGTACAAATACATATGTATTTAGATGTGCATAAACATGTTGTTGTTGTTTTTCAAGCAAATTTAAAAAGCTTTTTACCACTTTTATATAAAGAATTTTATATTGTGCACATCTAGAGGAAATAACCTTTTAAACCATATATGTTTCATCAATATTGGTGGACAATAACATACTTAAAAGTGTACCACAATAAAACGTGTGGCCTATTTATATATAAGATTAATGAAAATTACAAAATTGTCCAGGTTTTACTTAAAATATATCCGTATTTACTTGTGTATGAGTTTTTGTCTTCGTAGTATACCGTTAAATTTAATTTTTTTAACGGCAGTTTCAAATCTCCATTTTAAAATTTTGTTAAACAAATTTCAGAATTTTTTGATCATCACATTGAGATTTATTGAGAAAAACTAAGTTTTCCAATATTTTGGCGAATGAGATAAATTTTCTTACTGTTATGAATTTTAAGTAATTGTTTATACATTCACGCAGAGAAAAATATAGTTTTAGATGTTTCCATAACCATTTAAAAATTTTTACAGGTTTTTTATCAATATTATGGTCACTTTAATTATATATATGATTGCGGTAACCATAATATATCTCAGCCATATGAAAAGAACATCTGGGGGGTTTCGGAAAACATGTTCCGACCAATACAAGTTAAATCGACTTCCCTACATATAAGCATCCCCAGTATCTTCTTTCAAATCCAGAACTTTGGAAACAAATTCCCAAAATCTGGCAAGCCTGATCTCAAAAACTTTTGCTGTAGCCGATTACAATGTAGTGGTTCTTACCCGGGAAATTTACTTATGCAAAAATGTAAGTAAGTTTGTTTGTGGATCTGAGTGTTTGGTTTTTTTACAATGATTTAGTCTTTTGTTCAGTTTCACTGTTTTCCTTAATGTTTATTTGTAAATAAATCATTAACTTTTTGTTGATTTTTAAATGATTTTTTTTCTTGTTTTTATATTAAATCAATGTTATTAAAGTCTTAAATATTTATGAAAGGCCGTCAATCAGCTTAATGTTACACCTAATCCTCATAAAAAAGACATTTATTAAATATACCGATTCAAACGATCAAAATGTAATGTTTACATTCATTTGGATTATTGCGGTAACGGTTTATCGGCATTTTAGAAATAACTGTAATTTTATATTGTCTGAAATTATTAATAAAATTTATGAACAATTCAAAAAATGTGTTGTATTACATAATGAAATTTTCATTTTATAAAAGTTTTTGTAACAAAATTTGAATGAAAATTGTATTTTTAGAGTATCCAAAACCGGTCAACCGGTTTTTTCATCTTTGTAAACTCCACTGGTTTCGGTTTTTTAACTCTTCGGTTTTTTTGACAAACCGGTTTTTGTAAGACAGTTAACCGGTTTTAATGAAATATATTTTCTAAAGCTCATCAAACATATTTATAAAAAAATTTGATACTATTTTTAAAAATATTGTTTTATTTTATACAAAATTATAGCATTTGAAGATATTTCGTAAAAGATATAAAATAATTGTATAAAGATAGAGCCTTAAGAATTCCGAAGATTTAGTACACAATCTTAACACATTTCCTACTTATTAGCATCGACAAATAAAAATAAATATAAGGAGACCTTTTTCATATTAAAAAAAAAAATAATATAAACCGGTTAACCGGTTTTTTTTGAAGATAAAAACCAAAACCGTTTAACCGGTTTTTTAAAAGACACTAATCAAAGCCTTTTTCGGTTAAACCGGTAACCGGTTTTTCAAAGCTGCCGGTTTTTTGAACATAAAATAAAATTTGCATAATTTAATATTAATGGTTAAATAACGGTAACGGTATTTTGGGTTATATCAGTTCAAAGGGTAAGCTAACGGCAGCTATCTGTGCAATAACGGTAACGGATTTTTGAAGTACCGATATTTACGTTTATTTCATTAATGGTATTTTTAACGGTAACGGAATTATAGGAGAATTGAACTGAAAATGTATTTTAATGATAACGGAATATTTGCGGTAACCGTGGTTACTTTTTTATAACAATATATTATGCCATTTGTTGGGTTAATCTATTGTATTGGTTACAGATTCGATTTAAACACCTTAATTTGTATTACAACTTTATATATAAACTCTTAAATAAATAAATGGCAAATAAGTAAAACAATAACATTTGTTTCGCTTAGTTATACATATTCACTTGGTTTGTTTTTATACCCTTCGCCATGAGTGGCAAGGGTATGTACAAGTTTGCCATTCCGTTTGTAATTTCTACATTTTTCATTTGCGACCCCAGAAAGTATATATATTCTGGATCGTTATAGATAGCGAAGTCGATATAGCCATGTCCGTCTGTATGTTGAAATCAACTTTCCGTAGCCCCTAAATAACTTACATACATGATTCATACATCAATATGTCGGGAATTCTTCCGGTTCGGTTGCTATTAAAAATCGACAAAATCGGCCCAGAAATGGCTGAGATATAAGGAAAAAACCGGGAAAACCCAGATTTTTGGCCTATTTTTGATCTATATCTGGATTTCTAAGTCATTAATATAGACAATATGGATATATAATGATAGATATTTCAAAGTCCATTGCAACGATGTAGATAAGGCTATAGTAAGTTGGACCTACAATGGGTCAAAATCGGGAAAAATATTTTTTTACCCGAATTTTTGTTTTCATCAAAAATATTTGTTTGTCAAAATTATTTTTCCAAAAAAAATTTTTTAAAAATTAAAAAAATTTGCAAAAAAAAATTTCAAAAAAAAATTCAAAAACAAATTCGAAAAGAAAAAAATTTAAAAAACTTTTTTATAAAAAATTTCGAAAAAATTTAATTTTGTTTACCTAAAGTATTTAAAAAAAAATATTTTTAAGTATAATTTGGCGAAGGGTATCTAAGATTCGGCACAGCCGAATATAGCTCTCTTACTTGTTAATATTTAGATGTTAAAATTGAACCGATTACCCGCCCAGTAATTAACACCAAAATTAACAAAAGAAAAAATCACAAACCAACCAAGAAAGAAAATAAATTATCAGTTTTGTTTATTTTTCTTTAAAAATATAAAAAAAAAAGTTTATTTATTTGTGTTGTTAGTACTCGCACAATTGCCAATTTAATGCTTGAAAATCATGTTGTTTCTTTTAAATTTCAACTAAGTATTCTGGCTTTTTCAGACAAACGTGTATGTATCAATGGTTCAAATAAATTTTATGTACACGGTGGCGATGGTAGTCAATCACTAGCTTGCTCAAGCATATCGTCAGCCAGTTTGTCTGTCAATCAGTCAGGCAGTCAGTCTGTATTTGTATGACTATTGAGATGAATGAGTGAATGACGAATTGTACACGTACATCAGATGCTCATGTCACTCAGATCAGTGGCAGTAATTTTGGCGCCAATTAATTACATATTTATTTATTTTCTTTTTGTTGTAGTTTTTGTTTTTATTTATTTTTTTGTTTATAAATTTAATTTTTTTTAAACAACATCAGTAATAATAAAACGAAAAGTGTGAGAATTTAATGAAATAAACATTATTTATTTAATTAAATGTATAGTACACTCATGATAATCACGTTGACGATGGTGATAATGAAATTGATTTGATTTTGCTTTTTTATTTTGATACCCTTCAGCTTCGTGATAAGGGTATATATAAGTTTGTCATTCCGTTTGTAATTTCTACATTTTTAATTTCCGACCCTATAAAGTATATATATTCTGGATCCTTATAGATAGCGGAGTCGATTAAGCCATGTCTGTCTGTCTGTCTGTCTGTCTGTCTGTCTGTCTGTCTGTTGAAATCAGTTTTCTGAAGACCCCAGATATCTTCGGGATCCAAATCTTCAATAATTCTGTCAGACATGCTTTCGAGAATTTTGCTATTTAAAATCAGCAAAATCGGTCCACAAATGGCTGAGATATGAGGAAAAAACCAAGACAACCTCGATTTTTGACCAATTTTTGACCTATATCTGGATTACTAAGACATTAATATAGACAATATGGATATCTAATGATAGATATTTCAAAGACATTTGCAACGACGTATATAAGACCATATTAAGTTGGACCTACAATGGGTCAAAATCGGGAAAAAAAATTTTTAACCCGAATTTTTTTTTTCAAAAAAAAATTTTTAAAAACCAAAAAAAAATTTTAAATTTTAAAAAAAAAAAAATTTAAATTTAAAAAAAAAAAATTTAAAATAAATTTTTTTCCAAAAAATGAAAAAAAATAACTAAAAAAAATTAAATTTTGTTTACCTAAAAATATTTAAAATTTTGAAGTATAATTTGGTGAAGGGTATATAAGATTCGGCACAGCCGAATATAGCACTCTTACTTGTTTTTGCTAAATTTACTAAAATGAAAGCAAAACAATGATTGATGAATGAATGGCGGGCGGATCTATTGGACATGTGTTAAAGTTGGCACGCGACATTAAATATTCAAAAGAAACAAATAACTGAAATTCTTATTAATTATATCAGATATTTGTGTAAATATTAATGAATTTCTAATTGCACAAATAGAAATAAACAAGCTAGGTATTTTATTTTGGTGCAATTATATATTGTTAAATAATTGTAAGTTTGATCAACGTAATACTCGTTAGCAAAATATTAATCGTTTTGTTTGATTAGAGGGTTTTGTAAAAAAGTAAATGTGTAAACGTGTTTTTAATAAGTTTGAAATGAATTGTATGATAACCTTGGATTGACGATGTTGAAGAATTAATTCTGTTATAGATTTGAAGCAATGGTAGAAAATCCTCAATTAAAGAAATTAAATTGTGATGATCTTTATAGCGCCCACAAATAATACTCCTACACCCACTTTTTAATATGATATGACTATCCGTCTTTGTAAATCAGGAAATTAAAATATAAGGAGCAATTTTGCAGATAATTCTCTGAAAATTGTCATGCGCCCTTAAGCTGTTTTTACAGCTTTTAAACCCCACTTCCGAAAATCATCCGTTTGAAGGATTTGTGTAGGATCTAACATCATTCCGTGATTAACATTGAGAAATATTTAAAGTCTATATGTACATATAATCCTTACATATAATCCTTGTCCGTTTATCTTTCTGTGTAAAACTTTATAGGTGGAGGGTATTTAAGATTAGGCACAGCTGAATCTACGATTAGCTTGTTATTTTAATTTTTAAACGTTTTTTGAACTATTTTTTTTTTTTAATTTAAAATTGTAGAGATCAACTCTTATTATGTGTCATTATTTTAAAATTATTTATTGCATGTTTTTTGAATTCATTGTGTCATTAACTGAACATTTTATAATTTCATGATTTTTAAATTAAAATCACATTCATATAGTATGTCACACAGTGTGCACAAATTTCTCAAAAATATGTCTAGTCTGTAATATACATACATCAATTAATTCATAAATTTGAAATTTCCATTTAAGTACTTACATATTTGGGTTGTACTTATAATAGTTCCTCTTCTAAATGACTAATTAATTTACTTAATTAATTCTAAAGAAGTTTTATTTTTGTTTAAAATGAGATTCATGGAAATTTAAAATAGCAAACTATGTAAATGTGTAATTGCTTAAATTTCCATTATTTCTATGGATGAAAAATTAAAGTACTTACAAAGTATTGCATTATTTATATACAGCGAGTGGCAGTATAATGGAAACTTGTTTGAGAACTTATGGCCGTAACTTCAACAAATAGATATCTACGGTGTAAAATACCCAGCAGATAAATTTACCTAAAAAGTAACTTGACATTAATTTAAAATCAATATCTACGGCTAAAAATTACCAAATAGTTTTACTCCATTAGTAACTAATCACTGATAGATATATATTTGTTGAAATTACGGACATTATTCCGTAATTTAAATTTTCAAAAACATGACCTTTTACAAAATTTAAATGTAGCATTGTATTTTTAAAATTAAAATTGTAGTAGGGAATGTTTATCACTGTTTATTGTTTTTCTTTTGGTTAAGCTTTGAGCATTTTTACTGGAATTCAAGTTCAAAGCAAGTCTAATTCAAGCAATTGAATAACAGTTGTATTACAATTTATTTCAATAGAATTCTCCAGTAAAAATTAAACATAAATTTACGCCATATGTTTTTTTGTTTGAAAAATATTTTTCATGTTTAAAACATAATTACATTTGCATTCAAGTCAAATTTCAAAAAATGTTCAAGTGCTAGAATTTTTGGTGCATTGGTGCTTATTTTGCTAGAAGTTTTCATTGGGATTTTTTACATATTAACGCACGTAGTTTTGTCTCATTCAGCAGATTCAATATAAAAAAGGAAGAAAACAAGTAAGAGAGCTATATTCGGATGTGCCGAATTTTATATACCCTTCACCAAATTATACTTAAATTTTTTTTTTAAATATTATTTTAAACAAAATTAAAATTATATTTTTATACCCTTCACCATGAGTGGCAAGGGTATATATAAGTTTGTCATTCCGTTTATAATTTCCACATTTTTCATTTGCGACCCCATAAAGTATATATATTCTGGATCGTTATAGATAGCGGAATCGATATAGCCATGTCCGTCTGTCCGTCTGTGTGTTGAAATCAACTTTCCGAAGCCCCCAAATAACTTACATACACGATTCATACATCAATATCTCCGAAATTCTTCCGGCTCGGTTGCTATTTAAAATCGAGAAAATCGGTCCACTAGGACAACCTCGATTTTTGACCTATTTTTGAGCTATATCTGGATTACTAAGTCATTAATATAGACAATATGGATATCTAATGATAGATATTTCAAAGACCTTTGCAACGACGTTTATAAGACCATAGTAAGTTGGACATACAATGGGTCAAAATCGGAAAAAAATATTTTTTAACCCGAATTTTTTTTCATTAAAAATTTTTATTTGTCATAAATTAATTTTCCAAAAAAATTAATTATAGAAATTTAAAAAAAAAAATTCTGAAAAAACTTTTTTAAAAAAATTAAAAAACTATTTGGAAAAAAAAATTTTAAAACATTAAAAAAAAATTTTGATTTTTTTTAAATAAAAATATTTAAAAAAAAATATTTTTAAGTATAATTTGGTGAAGGGTATATAAGATTCGGCACAGCCGAATATAGCTCTCTTACTTGTTTTAAATTGTTTTTCCCATATTGTTTTTTTAATTTTTTTTAAAAAAGTGTTTTCCAATTTTTTTTTTAAATTGTTTGAAAATTTTTTATTTCATTATTAAATTTTTTTTTTGGAAAAAGAATTTATAACAAAAAAAAAATTTTTGATGAAGAAAAATTCGGGTTAAAAAATTTTAAACCATTGTAGGTCCTACGGATAGTTGATTTCAACATACAGACGGATAGACGGACATGGCTATATCGACTTCGCTATCTATAACGATCCAGAATATATATATGGGGTCGCAAATGAAAAATGTAGAAATTATAAAAGGAATGACAAACTTATACATACATATATACAGCTTGCCACATGGCGAAGGGTATATAAAAAGAAAATATTTTTTAAGATAAATTTCTATGATGAAAAAATAATTTGAAAGAAAATATCGGTGAATAAAATTTGTTTAAGAAGCAAACTGTGTCTTAATAAATGTTCGAAGTAGTGATTTTAATTAAATATTAAATATATCTGCAAAGAAATGAATCGAGAATAAAAGTTTATTTACTAACAATATTTATATAAACAAACCACAAAAACATGTTTTCGAAATAATATATTGTAGAAATCATTATTTAATTAATTACTAAGCGAACGATCTGAAGAGACATAACCGGCAAATTAAAACTACCAAAACAAAACAAAAAACCGCAAAGGTTCATGATTTAAGATCGAAATCACACACACATGTTTTTAATAACTGGGATTATTTTTGCATATGTTTATTTGATTTTATTTTCTTTTGTTGTCATTGTCTTTATTGTATTACAAACAATAATAATAATAATTCAAATATTCATATTCTGCTGCATTTATTCAACAGGTTTAAAAACAGAAATCAAAAAAAGGCTAAATACCCGTATAGCAACATTTCCAGACAATTAAGATAAATAAATAAACAAACGAAACGAAATGAAAACCACAGTCCAAAAAAATTCCCTATAACAAAAAGTTGTGGTTTTTTTATCAGCAGCAATTAACAATTCTGTTGTGCATAATCATCATTGACAAGTTCAAGAGGTGGATTGATTCTTAAATCTGTGATAACGCAACGGGTTTTTTGTAAAAGTTTAAATAATTAATAAAATATGAATATAAAAACAAAACAATCTTATTCTCTCGTCTTTTAAATATTAATAAATTTAACATATTAATAAATATAAACATTTATTTACCATTTTAAGCTAAGATTCATAAATGAGTCAGAGAATTTTAGTCAAAATTTAATCAAGAACTGGTTGTTGGGAGAAACAAACTTCATAGATTATAGAAACATAAACATTGTCATTAACATGGTTTATATGAGGATTGATTGGGTTTAAAGTTGTTTTTACTCATAGTAATATTCAAAATATAAAGAAGTATGCAAATGATGTTGGTAAAAGCTATTACTACATACAGTGTCGGTCAAAACACATTGGACAAAAATTGTTTCTATACTACTTCTGTAGGGAAAAAAATTTGCTTGTTTTTTAAAACAAGCGGCAAGGCTGCCTTTAGGCGGGTATGTTAAATGTATGTAATGCTGCTTTATTTAGTTATTTTTCCCGTTATAACGGTAAATATGTGTAAAGAGACAAACAATTTACTTGTTGTGATAAACAAGAACGTGCACTTGACTTTTGTTTGTTTTTATTCCAACGTATTTATTTTTTTTCCAAACAATAACCTGGTATATTATTTTACCACGAAATAAAATTGGCCGGTTAGAGGGTTAACTAAAAAACACAATATGATAAATACTTTTGTGCTTAAAAAGTAAGACAATTAATAAAAACATAGCATGTAAAACATATTGGGCAAAACTGGTTATGTATGAAAAATAAGATAAAAAATTACCCTTACAATTTTTTAATAACAATTTCAATTGAACATCATTCTTAACTTCACGATAAACTAATATCAAGAACAACGGCAGTGATTAAGTATGTTTAAATATTTTAAAAAATATAGACGTAAAAAAACTCAAGAAATCCTTACAGACTATAAGCTTAAAACTAAATTTAACATTTATAATAAATTATTTAATTGGGATTTAAAAATAGTATTAGATTGACTTATATCTAAATATTGGCAAAAGGTAATTGATTTATTAAGTGTTTCATTTCTGGCATAATCAATTCTATGAAAATAAGTATGAAAAAATAACATCAAAACAAATAATCACATTTGGTGTAAACTATAGACAAAGTTAATACAAATTGCGATTTCTATCAATGCTTTGAAAGCAAAACAAACATAACCATGGAATGCCTTAGAATAAAAAATGTCCGGCTTCTGGGTATTTTATAGAATGATTTATACTGTCAACACCTATTGTACTCGTATGTTGGAGTATTAACCACTTTTCAATATTGTGTTGACAATGATAATAAACGCATACGCAAAATGCATTTTTTCTGCAACGTTATGCAAATTCAAATACATATTTGTCGTTAGAAAAAGAGAGAGCTACAACTTAATATCGTAGTTATAATTTATTACTTGTCGAAAACAAAACTGAATAATTGTTTAAGTCTGACAAATAAGATGTCATGTTAACATGACAACGCAATTTTTGTTGGATTCTTTGTTGCATTTTTTGACAAATACTCTACAAAATTCTTAAACATCAAAAGATGAATTTGTAGTTATAAAGATGTAGTATTTTTTTTTTTTTGGTATTTTGACAGTTTTAAAAAAAAAATTACTTGTTTGTAGATGCTTCAATAATTATATACTTAAGTAGCTAGTGAGATTTTAAAACATGCATAATTTAAATTTTACGTTTGTTTCTAATTTTAGAATACATAGATATGTATTTTAAAGATTGGAAAGAGAAAAAAAAAGTAATTAAATAATAATAATAAAAACTTAGCCAGGAGTCATAACAAAGAGATACAGAAGTGAATGAAAAAAATATGCAGGGGGTTCTTATGTAGCAATTCTGTTTTGTTGGAAACACTAGACAGAAAAGTATTTAATGCCATTTTTCTTGGATATAGTATACTATTGGTCGATTCACAAGATCCTCCTATCATGTCAATTGTCACAAAGTCCTAATATTCCACAATGCACAATGTGGTAAATCACAAATCTAGCTGGACAAAATACAAAAAATTTCTGGCACCATTCCTTCTGATCATTTAATGAGCTTCTCAATACAATAGGTAACTGTAATTCATGTTTTGTTTTTATACCCTACACCACCATAGTGGGGAGGGTATAATGCGTTTGTGCAGATGTTTGTAACGCCCAAAAATATTAGTCTAACACCCACCATAAAGTATACCGATCGACTTAGAATCACTTTCTGAGTCGATTTTTCAGGTCGCAAATACTATTGAAACTGGCTGGAATCGGTCCATTACTTCACCTAGCCCCCATACAAATGTCCTCCCGAAATTGGGCTTTATCGGTCATAAATATTTAATTTATATATGTATCTCCACAAATTCCGCTCCAAATAAGTTTTATGTACACAAAATTCATGTCACCAAATTTTGTTACGATCGGTCCATAATTCGTCATAGCTCCCATATAGACCCGCTTCCGAAAATCACTTTAACGTGCATAAATCGCTTAAAAATTTTGGTATACACACAAAATTCAACATAGTTAACTTTAATATAAACATAAATCACACAACCTAATTTCATTGTGATCGGTCCATAATTGGTCATAGCCCCATATAAGGCCCACTTCCGAAAATCACTCAAAAATATAAATTATTGAAATTTTAAATGAAAAATGTTTTTGCTCTCTTACTTAGTGTAGGGTATTATATGGTCGGGCTTATATAATACCATACTTCTTTACTTGTATTGTTTTAAGTCACTTGTTATCAACAGGTACATTTAGATTTCAAAGAGAGGTGTATTTTTTGTGTGATTAAAAAGGCTATGGTGATTTTATTGTCATACATATTTTTTTTTTCATTTAATTATTTCCATTGTGAAAGTTTAGAAACTTTTTTTTGTAATAATTCGGTATCTCGGGAACTATTTGATATATTATTACGTTATAATATATCACATAGTTCCCGAGATACTGAATTATTTCCAAAAAAACAGTATGAAAATATGACTTGAGAGACCTTGTGAATCGACCATATATATTCTATATGTTATGTAGCATTTGTTATTGATTTGAATTAATGAAAATCATAATCATTCAACATATTTTGGAAGCTATTTTTTAATGAATTTGTATTAAAAAATTTTAATGATTCAATAAGGAATGAATTCTATAAACAATAAATTTTCAAAGGAATGAATTCAATACATTTGTGGTACAAAGAAATTATGCCTATGAATTAATTCACAATGAATTTATTAACGATATTGTTTATTTTGATTTCGAAAATGGAATTAAAAATTAATTCTGGGTCTTTCAGCACATAATCATAATATCATATTGGAGTTGTTATTCAATTGACAATTTTCAATTAATAGATTCAAAACACGTAGTTATAAGTATACTGCTATAAGTTTCTTTCGAATAATTAAAATTCTTCAAATAAGCAATTTGACGGATAATTAAGTATTCAAATTAATCTCAAGGTTACTTAGTCATAGCAAAAAAGGACTCATATACAACATTCACTTCAATTAAAGCTCAGTTTTTATTTACTGCAATTTTATTAAAACGTTTTCCATAGCCAATTGGGAGTTATACTTAGTTTAATAATTAAATATGTTTACAGTATAAATTATTTAATTCAACAGATACAAATACGTTTGCAAAGGTAAGATAGAAATACTGAATAACTTTGTTGGAAAAGTTGTCTGTCAAGTTGGTGGAACAAAAATTTAAATGAAATTGGTATTAATTAGAACAAGATTTGTTTAAGATACTTTTAGTATTTTTTTTAAATAAATTTTAGTATAAATATTCAGATAGAATGAACCCAACAACCAACAACATTCGCAAGTTATCTCTGTTACTCGTGATAAAGTCTTAAATTTTTATTGTTGATTGAAATCCTGACATCTTTAATGACCGAATGACAGCAAGAACGAATAAATAAATACATGAATGAATATGAATTAGCCATGGGTGCTAATGAATCCACCTTTAACTTAGCTAAATGAGCAAACAAGCAAAACTAAATAAAAAAGAATTGAAATATTTTATGAATTTCAAAACAAACACATTACAAATTTAGTTATGGCCACGCTGGGTATGTTACTCTATTTAAAATCAAAAACTAAAACATACAAAAAAAAAACTAAAACGGAATTAGTTTGACATTTTCAATTAATCTAGCAAACTGCAAGTGCTTTAATGCACTGCATACATGTGAGTATGTTTATGTATGAATATGAGTATTATATAATCTATCTAGATACATATATTTGTATTTAATAGTTTATTTACGTTACAAATATCGTGGCATAATCTCAACACAGTGATCGTGACCAGATTTTCTCTGTTTGAAATAGAATTCCCCCTTTGTTGTTTGAACAAACAAATAAATGGCAAAACAAACATTTTGTTAAGTCAGCAGAAAAAAAATAAATAAAAATGAAAATATTTTAAAATAAATAAAAAAACACAACACTTCCATTTGACAAGGAGGGAACTGCAGGCCAAATGCAACAATAAATATCAAACTATCGGATATCAAATTCAAGTACATTAGTGTAAATTTTATTTCACATTAGGGTGGCCGCTTTTAGGGAAGTTTCAGATTTGCGTTGACTTTTACATCTTAACATATATAGTAACCTACTGAAATTCTTTTCATTTCTTAATTTTTTTCAAATTTCAGCAGGTCAAAATCAGAAGGTTGTAACAGCTTTAATAGTTGTACATATTGACAAATCAACTAATTATACGAATTCAGAATTATCTACACAAATCCGAAAATTGGAAACATTTTAAGCCTTACTTAAAGGTAATATTATTGCGGAATTTCTGGTTTTCCATTTTATTCAATAAACTAAACCGTTTTTGCGTTACGCGAATATATGTTATGCAACCTCCTCCATTTTCGAAATAACGGTATATCTCGAAAATTCGAGCTAAGCTAAAAAAACGGTTAGCACCACTGAATTCAGCGTACCCCTCTTGACAGAAAAAAAATAATGTCAATTTCGTGCGCAGTGTTATTGTATTTGGAAGAAACGAAAATTTTCGATAAAAATTAATTTATGAACCTTTTTTTCTGAATTCTATAATATTTGTATACATGTTTTCCATGGCGATACAAAATTTCAAGTTCTGCTAAATTTCGAAATTTGCTTTTGTTTGATTTTTATATTTTATTTTAAAGTTTATACCTAAATACCTAACCCCCTGGTTATACCTGATAAATTTTTATCATGATAAACTTCAAAAAGGTTGTCTAGTTAAAAAAATTATCAGGTATAGTCTCCATTTATTAGTATTATTGCTTCGTTATGATTAGAGATGCTAATCGGGACTGATTTTTGAAAATCCCGGGGATCTGGATTTGGTAAAGAATATCGAAATCCCGACCCGGGGTTTCGGGATTTTCGGGAAATCTAAAATACCGAAAATTATAAGAAAGAAACGTACATAATTATGTATTTACAATTGAAAGTAAACTTTTTATTTAGCAATTAATTTTTATTAGACACTAAAAAGCATCTATGGTTTCGTCTGCCATTCTGGAACGAATTTTGTTACCGACATATGCTGCTGCCGAAAAACATATTTCATATTGGCAAAACCATTTGCAAATACTTATAACAAATCTGCAAGTATTTTCCTCTTGTTCCTTCAGAAATAAAGTGATATATTTCTTTTGCAAGATGCAAATTTACATTATAACTTTGTTTCGTTATTGTTATTTGGGCTCCTCATCTGAGATAAAATCAATTTCGTTTGAAGAGGATTTAAATTGAGTTTTGTTAGATAACTTACAAAAAAATGTGAAGAATTGATTTTCCAGAGCCCCACTCTAGGAAAAAAATACCGCCTTCCTTTATTAACTACTAGTAGCATTTACTAATGTTAGTTCTTCAAGTTTCTCGAACCCACATACGCCTGTTCTTATTTATTTGCAAATAAAATATATAAATTTGTACTGCATACTTTAGGGAACTTTTTTATTACTGTTGACTGGACTCAAAAAAATAAATTCCGAGTTTTACCCGGAATTTTTGATTTTTTTCTTTACAAACCATCCCCTGAAAATTTCGAATCGAATAAAAAAAATCAGCCAAATCGCTCCAGCCGTGCTCACGTGATGACATTACATACATGGACCATTTCATTTTTATATATATAGAAGATAGATGTTGTAGCAGGAGTTCAGCTTAACAACTATGCTGAACATCACTTTGCGATATTCGGACATGTAGAATGTCAAAATGCATAAAAAGGCACACAAAAATTACAATTTCCCCTACATTTCCCCTACCGAAAATCCCGGGATTTAAAATTAAAAAATCCCGAAAACCCCGGGATTTTCGGGAACGGGATTCCCCGTTTGGCATCTCTAGTTATGATAAAATTGTAAGTTCTTTTGCTTAGACCACTTTGTCTTAACAACAAATGTCATTTATTGTTATGATGAATATTTGTCAAGTATAGACAGGGGGTAATTTAAAAGGATATCTCAAAAAATAAATCTTCTATTTAGCAAAAATTTGCTGGAAATATGAGCCAATGCGATATAATAAAATTCAGAATGAAATTTATTGTCCAATTTTTATAAATTTTGTTCTTATATTAATCCTTGAAAGTATTTTATTAAATTAAATTAATCAAACAAAATAAGTTTTATTAGAAAAGGAATAATTAGTCTGAGTAGGGTCCTTTGAGCAAGTACATATATCACTAAATTCATGTTCTTAATTTATGTATTTTGTTTTCATAAAAATTAGATTAAACTGTTGTGGAAAACCATGCTAAAAATTAAAAATGTTACTCTGAGCACATCATAAGATAAAGGTTTCCTTTGCAAACTACTACCGGCAGTTAACATAACTGTGGACGTTATTAACACATCTGTGGTTATTATTAACTTAGCTGTGGAACATAAAACATTGAATAAAAGCTTTGAGTTGATCATTGTAGAAATATAACTTTCATGAAGCTACTGCAAGGAAGATGGCGCTGTGTATTAGATTGACAGCCGATTTTTTTTAGATTTCAAAGAGTGCCGGGTGGAATATTTTGACCTAGGCCTAAAAGTTAAGTGCTGAAAATTTGAGCCAAATCGGACAACGATTTCTGGACGCGCATCGAGGTCAAAGTTCAGATATATGCAAAATTTTACTATTTATATGAAATAAGTGCAACTAGTTAACTTTCTGCATTGTTTTCTATTAATGAATATTACATTAAACATTTTTTTGGAAATTAACCCTGATCTTCTTTGGTCCAAATGACCCAAAAACTGTATTATCGCCAAAATTCGGAAAAAATTTTCAGTTTTTGTAAAAATTTTGTAACTAAATAAATACTTTTGCAATTGAATGCAAATGAATCGAAATATGTACGTAGTTATCGTTGTAATGAGATATAAATGACAAAATTTGGTTAAAAAATGTTAAGGTTATTAAAAATTCGCCAGACCATTAATGTGTCTCAAGCTACTTGAACAAGAAATTTAGGAAAAAAAATTAACATATTTCGAGAAAAATTAAAATAAAAGCTAATTTTTAATTAAAATATATCCTTATTTACTTGTGTATGAGTTTTTGCCTTCGTAGGATACCGTTAACCTATTCGCAGGTATGACCAAAAATAAAAATTTTTTTATCGGCTGTTTCGAATCTCCATTTTCAATTTTTTTAAAATTTGTTAAACAAATTTCAGAATTTTTTGATCATCACATTGGGATTTATTGAGATCATAATAGGGAATGAAAATATGAAAAAATATGTCAATACCTCCTACAGTTTTTTCGTCATTTCATCACGATATTAATTATTATAAGATAATTATGAATGTACAAGACTGAGGAGAACCTTGTATGGGAGCTAGGGACAAATGTTGCTCGATTTTCGAAATAATTTATAGTATAATTTCAGAGTACTTAGAACTAATTTATGCCAAATTTTATCAGGATTGCCGCATAATCAGCATATTTATGACTGTTCAACTTATTCCGGGGGGAATTTGTATGGTGATATAATCAGAAAACTGACGGACCTACGATTTATATAAGACAAAGTTTATAAAAATCCGACAACTAATTATAATGACTAGTATCGCCCGGTGGCCGAAATTCGACCACTTTTAAACGCTTTTTAAAAAAAAAATATGGTCTGCAAATCTAGAGAAAATAACCTTTAAAACCATATATGTTTCATCAATATTGGTGGGCAATAACATACTTAAAAGTGTACCACAAAAAAACGTGTGGCCTATTTATATATAAGATATGTATATAACTATATTTGTTTTTTTTAATATTCTTCGAAATATTACGATACTTTTATTAAAGGTTTATTATGTATCTCGAAAAGCCATCATAATCCCACTCTGAATTTTGTATGTGCTGTTAATCATACAATGGCTTATAATTGAGGAAATTCTTTAAAAAATTAAAGATATCGGTGACAACATGTCATGTAATCGAAGCAGAAAACTATTCACAAATTTTCAAATACCTACGATTCAATAATAACAATAATTGCCACCCTAATGCTGATTTTATATGCGGATTTATTTACCAGCTGGTAATACAGATATAGAATTTGTACGACATTCAACCCAGGCCACTTGACAGTTGATTTGCACTCAGCGTTGTTTGACCATATACGTGAAATAAAACGGAACTTTTGCCGGCCATTTTTACTGATTTTATTGTTCCATTATGAAACAGTAAAAACTTATATATGTCGGACATCTCATTGCATACAAACTTGAAATATAGAACAGAAAAATCCATGAGTGGCGGCAGTAGGTTATAGGAACTAACACTTTATTTGAAAAGTACAGTTGAAAAAATTTTATTAAAATTTTGAAACACATTTTTATATTTACTAAGTTTTGGGCAATTTTAATAGGTTTAACGTAAGTTGAAAATTATATCAATATTGTTATATAATTCAATATTGTATATATAATTTTGTTTGTTATACATATAATTCTTGTGAGCTTTTAAATATTTTTGATCTTTCAATTAGTTTTAATGCCAATAATTTTATTATAATTTTTTGCTGTGTATCGAAAACATTGTTTTTACAAAACGTTTTAAATAGTTGACTATATTTATAAATATATTAATGTTTATTATTGTAATGTATACATTATATACATATATTTATACAGTGTCTCACAAATTTTTTAAAGAATTATTCAATAAAGAATTATTTCTAAAAGGCAATAAGCATTAAATAAATGCTTATTACAAATTTTAATAATTTTCTCGGGAATTCAAGGAATATTCTTTATAAATTTTCTTCTTAAATTTTTTGCTAATTTATTGATTCCATAATATCCATAGTTTTTTCTGTTCTTGCAACAAATATTCAGTTGCCAAAGAAGCATTACGGCTGAAATAACCGAATTTTTTCACTCAACTCTAAGAATTAATCAAATTGAAATTTGATGTTCTTAAAGGATATTTAGAGATAATAATAACAATAATAGTGTTTTAATTTGTATTTGTATTTTAATTTAATCTGATTAGAAAAAAATTCTATTTCGAAACTAACTAATTAAGAGTTAACTGTCAAACGAACTGTCATACTGAGATCACTTTTTGACATTTATGATCAGAACACTCAGACAAATCATCATAAATAGATGGACGATTGAACATCGCTATCAAATTATCATGGCATCATTGGACCTGATTTCTTAGAAAATGAAGCTGAAGCTCGCATAAAGGTCAATTGAGATCGTTACCGAACCATGATCAATGATTTTTTGTTTGAAAATATGGATGACATTGATCCAGGCGAGATGTGGTTTCAACAGGTTTGGCGATAACTTGATTTCCAGAAATGGACCTGTCAATTGGCCTCCAAAGTTGTTCGATTTGACACCTCTCGATTATTTTCTGTGGGCTATTTCTTCAATATTTCGAAAGAAAAATTAAAAAAAAATAAAAAAATTGTTGACCTTTTTATTAAAATCAAAAACTTTTTTTTTTACTTTTTTAACATATACAGTGGGGAGCTCAAATGAGTACATGTTTCTATTTTGTGCACTTCTTATGGAATAAAAATAAAACTAATAAAGCAAATCCAAAAATTGTTTCTGTCATTTATTTTATGTTTAATATGTAACAAAATGAATTACAATTCAAAACAAAAAACATCCAGTTCTAAATAAAAAAACAGACAAAACTAAAATAACTCGCATGTACTCAATTTTGCACCCCACAATAACCTTAGGGAAGAATTGCATTTTTTAAAAAAATTTTCAAAATCCTTTATTACGTAAATAAAATTTTACACGCTTTGGCATATTTTCTATAAATTTTTCATTAACTTTTTTTGGAATACTCTCTCTCTCGTGCTCAATCCGCCGTTAAAGCTCGTACAAATTGGTAAGAGTTAATCGGTATTGTTTCAACCGCCAATTCACGATTCACTAAAAATTCTCAATAGGATTGAACTCAGGACATGGAGCTGATAACTGCATTAATAAGAAATTTTTCTAGGAACACCATTCTTTACGATTTTTGACGTGTGTATTGGGTCACCATCCTATTGAAAAATTACTTCTTCTGCAGGATAAGCGTTATAATCTACAAAGTCAAAAGATGAATGTGAAAAATACAAAGATGATTACGTATTGAGGTCGGTATATCGAACTGGACACTATTTTTCAAAGTTTTTGATGAGTGATTTAATTCGCCGTCCTGCTGTAAAATAACTTCTTCGACATGATTGGCGCTCTTATCTACAAAATCGGAATGGAAAGTCCATAAATTCGGTATGATTAGTCTTCAATATACACAGATAGTCTTCTTAACTCATTATTTCGCCGATTTTTTCAAAATTGATGACACAGTAAGGAAACAGTAAAACACGGTAATGATATGGGGTTGCTTTATATGGTGCCACCTTGGACCAATGCAAAGAATCAATGAAATAAAGGGAAAAGAAAACCATCTGCGTATTTTGCAGACTCACCATACCGATCATGTAGTCTCATCATCACGTTTTTGTTTATAAAAGAGGAAATCCTGCAGAAGAAGTAATTTTTCAATAGGATGGTGACCCAATGCACACGTCAAAAATCGTAAAGAATGGTGTTCCTAGAAAAATTTCTTATTAATGCAGTTATCAGTTCAATGTCTGGAGTTCAATCCTATTGAGAATTTTTAGTGAATCTTGAATTGGCGGTTGAAACAATACCGATCAACTCCTACCAATTTGTACGGGCTTTAACAGTGGATTGAGCACGAGAGAGAGAGAGTATTCCAAAAAAAGTTAATGAAAAATTTATAGAAAATATGCCAAAGCGTGTAAAATTTTATTTACGTAATAAAGGATTTTGAAATTTTTTTTAAAAAATTCAATTCTTCCCTAAATTTATTGTCGGGTGCAAAATCGAGTACATGCGAGTTATTTTAGTTTTGTCTGTTTTTTTATTTAGAACTGGATGTTTTTTGTTTTGAATTGTAATTCATTTTGTTACATATTAGACATAAAATAAATGACAGAAACAATTTTTGGATTTGCTTTATTAGTTTTATTTTTATTCCATAAGAAGTGCACAAAATAGAAACATGTACTCATTTGAGCTCCCCACTGTATGTATAAGTTTGCTTTAACGCTAAATTTCCCAAAATATTTATTTTTCAAATTCGATTAAAGTCCCATTTCTTTCCATATTATGGCCAAAATTAATCAACTTTTGTGCCACACTATACCTTTAATATAATGTTCACAATTCTACCTTTTACTCCCATTATTATTGTTTGTTATGCTTTGTTTTTGTTTGATAAAACATTAATTTAATATTATTTTTTTATTCGGTGTACTCGCACATAAGTATCCAGACAACAAATAATCTTTGACTTGTAATAAATTATTTTGCTAAAAGTTTGTCGTTAAATTGCAATTCGAAATCACCTTGATTTATTAACAATGGAAATTACGAAAAAAAACGATTTAAACAAAATATAAAATTACATTACACTTGTTTCTACAAATTACAATAAGTACTCTTACAATGTATTTGATTTTGTAACAATGACAGTATTCACAGTATAAATCAATTTTAATGAGTTCTACAGTTATTTTCTAAACAATAATAATTTTCACTTTAAATTAATAAAAAAAAGTTATACTTTGGCAGTCAAACTCATCCATGTTATACCCTAAATCATAGTGATATTGGATAATATTTGGGGATAGTAGTTAGATAGATAGTTTTTCCCATTTCTAACATTGAATTTGAATGGGAAAAAAGGGGAAAAAAAGCTCCAGCGTAAAAACTCCATTTATAATTGGCCTTATAGCTAAAATAATGCTGATGGAAATTCGTAGAGGTGAAGAGAATGCATTCCATTTTGCTTGTTAAGACCATTTATTACCACATGATCCGATTCCATATTATTTCAATTGGGTTCGTCCATAGAACCTTTTAAAATAGCTTCATTTCTAGTTCTACTCCAATCAATTAAGGAAGCGAAATCAAATTGATAAGTAAATATATGTATATAATAAAAGTTGGCAATTATTTAAGATTATGTAGGGTACTCAAATTATAAATTCCTATTATGGGAACCAATTAGTTTAACACGTTTTCACATACTTTGTACATTTTTTTAATTAAATAATTGAATTAAATTATTTTTTTTTTTTCATTTGTTTAATTATATCAATATTGTTTTTGTCAAACATCGCACATTTTCTACAAGATTGCTATAACTCAAAATTTTAAATTATTAGATGCCTTAATTATTACTGTATTTTCATGAAAAACCACATTTTTATTACAAATGGGAAAAATCGGACAAAATTTTTAAAATGTTCGATCGTCGTTTAAGAGCAATAAAAAACGATAAGGTCTATACGAAGAGACCGAGAAATTTGGCATAAATAGTTACCTCCTAATTCATAATCAATTTGTTATTTTATAAAAGGTTTATAAAACAGAATTTCCATACAAAATCTGTTTTATAAACCTGTAATAAATTTAAAAATTGAATATGAATCGGGCCTTTATTGTTTATAGATAAATTAACAAAATATGTTGAATTGATTAAAAATGTCGGATCAAAATATATAATCGACTTTTCTCGGACTATTCGGAATATATGCTCCCTATAATATTTTAATGAATTAAATATTCGATGGCTACGAAATTTTGTCATTTAGTAGTATTAATACTTAATTTAAAAAAAAAACAATGCAGTCAGGAGTCAGTCAAATATTTAATATTAAAATAAAAACAAAAATTAAAAAAACAATCGGCAAGTGTAGTTAATATCTTTGGCCATTGAGTCATACATTTTAATATTTTTAACAAAATTCCCGTTCTTTGCGGTGTGGAAAGTTTTGTTTTCAAACAGTAAAAACCATTAAAGTAGCAGGTTTTATTTATCAAAACCCGTGATTTAGATTAAATTTATTTAATAAAAAAAACAATAGGAATTCAAATATATTTTAAAATTATTTCCACAAATTAAAAAATGTTTTGAATACCTCGTTTTTTCTCTATAGGACGGCCATATACAGAAACATGATCAGCTGGACTTATGCATATTCAAATCAAAATGACATTATATTCTAATAAGATTACATACACTACCCAGCAGTTAAGCAAGTTGTCAATTTATCCCTAATAGACAGTAATTGCCACTAATCACTTGGCTGACTCCAATTTATATATTTTGGGTCATTTGACACGTATGTGGTATTTATAGTGCAGAGAGAAGACAATTGGTTACTTTATACATCCCAGGTAATCTAGCGTGAAGACAAATGCACTTAATTGCCACTAATTAATATAGAGTGTAGTCACTTTAAACTTAAGTATACTTTTTTTTCTTGGACCAGCACTCAGGGGATGACCCCTACTCATGCAAAGCATTGTGTTGGAACTAGGAAATTAGGTTATTGGAGGGAGGATAGAGGGAGTAGTGTTTGTGGACATTAGATTTGAATTTTCCTATATTGAAAGTGACAGGAAAGACTTCAGGAGGAAGCTTATTCCACATACAGACAGTATGGCTAAAGAACGAATTTTCTCTGTAATGTGTTGTGCGATCCACTGTCCAGTCGACAACGAATTGATGAGCCCTTGCCGCAGAACGTGTGTCGCGCAAAAAACTATGGGTTTCGGGAACAATTTCCCTAATTTCTGCAGAGCACATACCATTGTAGTGTCGGTAGAACTGTGAAACACAACCCACATTGCGACGTTGTTCCAGTGAGTCAATAGAGCTGGATACTGTCACCGATAAGCACCTTCGCCCTCTCCTGTACGCGGTCGAGTAACTCCAAAATATACTTCGAAGCACCGGCCCACACATGAGAGTTGTATTCTATTTTAGATCGGATATAAGTGATGTAAATAGTAAGGAGATCAGATGGAGTGAGGTAATTCTTACACCTTTTTAGAAAACCAAGGCACTTGAATGCTTCTTTCGTCACTCGACAGCGGACATCGCACTGAATACTCATGCCTAGAACATCAAGAGCTTATGATTCCTTAATAATTACACCACCCATGAAAACAGATGGAGCAACATGATATGTTGTGCGTTTGTGTGTTATCATACAACATTGAGTCTTGCGTGCGTTGAAATCGACTCTATTCGCACAACCCCATTCAGAGATTGTAACAAGGTCCCGATTAAGGGAATCATTCATGTTTTGCCTGATTGCCCCAATCTCCGAAATGCTATAATTGAATACATATGAATGGCAAATGTTGCTGTCATCTGCTTACATTTAGATAGGGTTGGAAGTTTGACGTAGAAGGTTGTTTATAAAGATAAGAAATAGAGTAATAGTATAGTATTTTTACTGTATTTCAGAAAGTAGTTATTTTAGCCACCAGAAGCAATCTATTGTAGAGTTGTCGGAGGAAGGTTTGTTTACAATCAATCGTTTATTGGACTTTCTATGATATGTCTTTTCATATAACAATTTGAAGTCAATTAGCACCCGTAAATAATTAGTTACGTAGCTGATCAAGTAACCAGTTAGGTAGCTAGTAAAGTAACTGATGATATGTAACCAGTATGTGAATCCAATTCGTTGACTACTTTGGATCAGCTATCGGACAGTCTCATTTTAATCAAAGGGGGTCAATTGACCACCCTAAATGATATGTAAAATCACTAGTCCGGGACTGTCTCATAGAACTTCTGGGTACATTTTTCAAAGCATTCAAATTAACATATTGCCACAAAATTCAGGTATACTTGTATACTACCTATATAATCTAAAATAATTGAACCAATTGGTCCAATTATTTTGACTACTAATGAACAAGCGAATCAGGGGATCAGCAACGAATATCATTGCCAGTACCGGTGAACACCTTTACTGTTATACCGACAAATTACTCTAATCTATACACAATTAGGTGATAAATGTATGAAATGCAAACGTTATTGTTTAACAATGTTTTTTTTGTTTTGTTCATTCGGTTTTTTTGCAATTGTTTATTACAATTCTATTTACTACTCGTATTATTGTTATTATTATTATTGTTCTTGTTCAAATGAAAGTTTTGATTTAAACAAAGGTTTTTCCTAAAATAAAATGAATACTCGTACGTAAATTGTATAAAGTTGTTGGGGTATGAATTCATTGATTGTAGTGGAATTACTTTCTAGTCGTACTACCACAGTTGACACAGACATATTTATTAGATTTTATTATTTATTTACCCCACCCAATGTGTTAGATACAGCACAAGTAAATTCATATAAATATTTATATCCTCTAATATTGTTTATGACTTTTTACTATATGATATCGATAATTTCAAAATATTGGTTGAAGAAAAAATAACAATAAAAAAAATAATCATGATAATATATATTATAAATGCAGCCAGCAAGTGTTTATTAAATTTAAATGTATGAAGGAATTATTAAATGACCATGGTCTTTGGTTACGAATGTATGTAGTAATTATTTATTGTAATAATACAAATATATATATATAGGTAATATCTAATATAACTAATTAAAAGCAACTGCAAATAAAACAAACAACATGACCTTCAACTACATCTGTAAAGAGTAAAATATTTTTCCAATACAGTCATAAGGATACTAAAATTATCCTAGCTTCTTGTTTCTTTTATAATAATGCTTTAAAAACACACTTTACTGAACAAGGACAAGAATCCCGGAATTTTGTTTTCAAGTTGAATATTAAATCTAAGCGCCAAAAGACTTGGTATTGTAGTTTTTTCGAAGTTTTTTTTAAACAAACACAAACTGTGAAGCCTTTTGTCTTGCGTGAAGAAATGACCAGCGTCTTTTTTTTTTTTTTTGTTGCTTGGACCAGCACTCAAGGGATGACCCCTAAATAGGTTATGGAATTTGATTCCTATATTGAAAGTGACAGGAACGATTAATGCAGGAAGCTTATTCCACATACGGACTGTACGGCTAAAGAACGAATTTGGCCTGTAATGCGTAGTGCGATCCACTGTCCAAGCGACCACGAATGGCTGAGCCCTTGCCGAAAAACGTGTATTTCGTAAAAAAACTACTTGTTTCGGGAAAGAGTTCCCTAATTTCTGTAGAGCACATACCATTGTAGTATCGGTAGAACAGTGAAATAGAACCCACATTGCGACGATGTTCCAGTGAGTCAATAGAGCTGGATACCCTACTGTCACCGATAAGTACCTTCGCTCTTTCCTGTACGCGGAAAATACCTGAAACTTGTATTTCATTTTGGATATAAGTTGTGTAAATAGTAAGGAGATCAGAAGGAGTGAAGATTTCCTACACCGTCTTAGAAAACCAAGGCACTTGAATGCTTCTTTCGACACTTGAAAAATGTGTTTTGTCCATCGTACATCACACTGAAAACTCATGCTTAGAATATCAATATCTTTAATATTTAAACCACCCATAAAAACAGATGAAGCAACAATATCTGTCTTTTGCTTGAGTTTTGCATGTCACAAGGTCCCGATTAAGGGAATCATTCATGTTTAGCCTAATTGCCCCAATATCCGACAGGCATGGTCTATAATTGAATGAATATGAATGGCAAATGTTATTGTCATCTGCAAAAGAATAGATAGGGTTTGAAGTTTGACGTGAAGGTCATTTAGAAAGATAAGAAATAGAGTAGGAGCCAGAACGGAGCCTTGCGGTACCCCTGAATTTAACTTGAACTCGTTTGATGAGATCCTATCTACAACAACTCGTATAGTGCGACCTCTAAGAAAGCTCGATATAAATGGAGAGAAGTTATTACCGACACCAAAAGCAATGAATTTTGATAGAAGCGCACCATACCACACCTTATCGAACGCCTTGGAAATGTCTAGAGTCACCACTATACTTTCACCAAAACGGTGAATGGAACGACAGCAAGTCTCCAGTAGAGCGTCCTCTACGAAAGCCTTACTGTCAGTTGCTGTAGTAGATTGTTGGACTCTAAATATTTCACAAGATGGTGGTTAACCATACTATTCATAACTTTGGAAAGTGCAGAACAAATTGCTATTGTGTGATAATTTTCAGTATTGTTAGCCTCTCCCTTTTTAGGAATTGGAGTTACATTTGCAACATTCCAGCATACCATAAGGAGTGCTAAAATGGTTAGCTTATGGACGAGCTAGCGACGGAGAACACTGCTTCAAGACCAGTGCTGGAATACCATCAGGCCGAGGAAACTTGTATATGTTGAGATCCGATAAAACCTTTTCAATTGCGCTAGCGCGAAACAATATATTCGGCATAGTAACTGATACTCTTTCGAGCTCGGGTAGTGGTTGATTGCTTTCGGGTAGGTTCGAATTATTTGCAAATAATTCAGCCAAAAGGTTAGCTTTGTCTTTGAAAAGTTTATATCAAGTATTAGTGTTATATTCGGCTGTGCCGAATCTTATATACCAACCACCAATATTTTTTTAACATGTTGCCCATTTTCAATACCAAATTTTCTATGGATAGCACATTTATATGGGCATTTCCTGGGGTCACGAACGTACTTTTTTTTGCGATCCGATAGCATTTTGGTAGCTCTATGTTATAAACATGTGGTAACGAACGTACGCAAAATAGAAGTCAACTTTAGCTGACAGTAGTTAATAGGCGAAATGGAACGGATATTTAAAAGCGATTAATTTATTTTCAAAATGTAGGTCTCTATTTATTTGTATTTACACAGTAAAATAACTCTATTGGTTTTTGTTTAATTGGCTTAAATACCGGTATCGAACGTACGATTTTTTCATATGTTTTTTTTTATTATTATCACCATGCATTTTCCCTTAAATATCTTAAAATTTCTTTAACAAACAAGAAAGAAAGAAAGTATGGCCGGTCAAGCCCGAAAAAATTCAATAATTTATATTCGAGTGTAATTTTCGAAGTGGGGTTATATGGGAGCCATGACCAATTATTTACCGATCCCCATGAAATTAGGTCGTACTTTATGTCTATGTGAAAGTTATCTATGTTGAATTGTATGTGTATACCAACATTTTTATGAGATTTATGAAAGTTAAAGTAATTTACGGAAGAGGGTCTTATATGGGAGCAATGACTAATTATGGACCGATCATAATACAATTTGCTGACATGAATTCGGTATATACATATAAAACTTATTTGGAACAATATTTGTGTAGATACCTACATAAATTAAACATTTATGACCGATAAAGTCCAATTTCAGGTGGACATTTTTTTGGGGCTAGGTTTAATAATGAACAGATTTCTACCAGTTTCAATAGGCTTCGTCCTTGTACCAAATTATATCGAAATTTCTTCAATAAAACACGATGATTATCAATATTTTATTTTTTGATCCTGGTTGACTAATCGTAGGAAATGCCCATATATCGTTCGATATTCGACCAAATTTGTAGAACTAGCAATTTCATATGTCTTAAGCTTTATATTATCTTTGAAATTAAACCGATGTTTAATGGCCTCAAATTCTTTGACAGATTTTTATCAATAACATTTACAAAATATGTATAATAATATTAATGTCAAACAATTTAAATTAATTTTCCAAGTAAACGAGACGTGACCTAATCTATTTATCTACTAAAAACTCCCGCAACGCCAGCTATTACAAAAGATAAATTTAAACTTGTGATCAATTTGCATGCACATCAACTTATCACCCAATTCATTAGGTAACATCTAGTAAATCTCATATTACACGTACTCATACTTGAACATACATAAATTATTACAGACTTTTTAATCCGCAAAGCTGAACTTTAGAATTTTTATTTATGGTAGAATTAATATTTTTTGCATTTTTTCTTGTCTGTTCTAACACCACATGGGGTTTTAATTTAGCATAAAAGCACTTGTTAGTATGTCGTTCGTATGGTTTAATGTTGTATCTGCGGTTTAACAGCATTTGCTAAATACCAAATCAACAGAAAAAGGTACGTACTTACAGTGTTGGGTAAAAGTGAGTAGGAGTAGTTTTTATACCCTACACCACCATAGTGGGGAAAGTATAATGCGTTTGTGCAGATGTTTGTAACGCCCAAAAATATTAATCTAACATCCACCTTAAAGTATACCGATCGATTTGTAATCACTTTCTGAGTCTATTAAACGATGTCCGTCCGTATATCCATGTAAACCTTGTGCGCAAAGTACAGGACGCAATTTTGAAGATATTTCGATAAAATTTGGTACATATAATTTTTTCGGCCCAAGGAAAATGGCTAAAATCGAGCCGTTATTTCACCTAGCCCCCATACAAGTGTCCTCCCGAAATTGGACTTTATCGGTCATAAATGTTTAATTTATATAGGTATCTACTCAAATTTCGCTCCAAATAAGTTTTATATATACAAAATGCATGTCACCAAATATTGGTACGATCGGTCCATAATTAGTCATAGCTACCATATAGACCCGCTTCCGAAAATCACTTTAACGTGCATAAATCTCTTAAAAATGTTGGTATACACACAAAATTCAACATAAATACCTTTCATATAGACATAAATCACACGACCTAATTTCATGGTGATCGGTCCATAACTGATCATAGCTCCCATATAAGGCCCAATTCCGAAAATTAGTCACGAATATAAATTATTGATATTTTAAAAGAACAATGTTTCTGTTCTTTTCTTACTTGTTTTTAATTGTGAAATTAAAAAATAACGGCGGACTTTGTATATATTTTGATACCGTATTAAAGTTGATTAATTGGTGATATTTTTTTACAAACATCCATAGATCTCTTTGATAAGGTAATGCAACTTCCAGAAACTTTCTTAATTAGTTATCAAGAAACCCGTAGAGAATATTCGTATAATTTAAATATTTGGGCCTCGGTGTAATTTTTGCAAAAAAATTATCATTTTCTCAGGCTCATATCTTGCAAACAGTTTTGATTTACTTTCTGAGGCATAGCTGTAGCCCTTGTCATAAAGAACAAAAATTGTAAACATATGAAATCAAAAAAAACTTAATATTTAAGATCAAAATCATTAATGAATTCATCATAAATTAATTCATAGGCTTAATTCCTTTGTACTTCAAATGCACTCAACACATTAATTTTAGAATTCATTATTTATAGAATTAATTCCTATTGAATCATCAAAGTTTTATTTAATTCAAATCCATTACAAAACAGCTTTAATGGATTTAATGACTCAATTTTTCTTCAATTCAAATCTAAGAGGATTAAGTAATTTTTTTTCAACTAATATTGCAAATGATTAAAAGCAAAACAAAACTAAATGAAAAACAAATATTTTTATTCAATTTGTATTTGATTTGAATTAACAAAAACTGGATCATTGAAAGGTTGAATGAATTATGAATTTATGAAAATTAATTTATTTTCATGTATTTCATTATTTGTATAAACTATCCAATAAAGTCTTGACTCACTTGACGGCTGCTTGTCCAATTATTTCATTATCAAATACCACTTTTACTAACCACTGTTGCAATTTAGTATTGAAGTTAACTTTTGTCCGCCATTGCAGTACATATATGTATGTTCATGTAAAATTACAATGATGTATTTGTGTATTGTATATGTACCTTTACACTCATATTACAAGTAATTGAAATGTAGGTGAACAAATTGTTAATAATGTGTTTTTAAATGTTTTATATTGTAATAAATTAATGACAACAACAGCAACAGAAAATAATAAAATAAATTTATTTGCCTGACTTTAATGCTGATATAAACCCATAATTTAATACATCTAATAACAATAATCTGCTTATAAGCAGAAATGGCATGAAATTTCATATAACATTTAATTGAATATAATTTCAATTAAATATTGCAAGTGAAATAAAGTGCAGAATACATGTTAATATTGCAATAAATGCAGAACATATGAAATATTTGTTTGATTAAATAATTTGCCAGATAAAAATTACATCAATTTGCATATAAACAATAATAATAATATGAATGTATGTTTGTTAAATACTTAAAAATAAATAATTTTTATCAATGTATCGTAATGAAATCAGTGTAATTACATTTGTTATAAATGTAACAAAGTGGGAGGCATGAAATGCAAATGTAAACATGTAATAAATTCGTACTTTCATACATTCGTACATATTTACATGTATATGAATGTATATAGATTTACGTTAACACTGTCGTTTATAAGAATAACGTTCATGAGTAATTATTCAAACTGAATGGAATAGGATGTGTCTTAATTAAAAGGCGGTACATGGAGGTTGTTAATTGCATTTGTTGATACTTAGAATTAAGAATTTAACAAACGATAAGTTATTACTTTTATAAGCACAAAAGTTGTATTTTAAAAATGTAAATCCTGTTACATAATAGTAATAATAATATTAAAGTGATTTTAAAAACTACAACATGTAGATATTTTTAAAAATAACAATAATATAAACAAGTAATAGAGCTATATTCGTTGGTGCAGAATTACTTTGGCCTTATATACGTCGCACAGTGGGGGAACTGAGAAAAAAAGTGGAAATAAATATGTAACTTCCAAACGAATGGACCCATTTTAATAAAAATTCTCATGGCTATAGAGGAGGTGCCGATAAGTTAAAGTTTTGAATTTGGACTTATAACACCACAACGCCACAATGCCCCAAAGTAGGGCACCTCTAGTATATCAAAAATTAAAAATGATGCAAAATTTTTCTTTGCTATCAGATTTTAGCCATATATTATTTCTTATAGTTTACGAGTTATTCGCATTTTAGAAGTAAAATTTTATGTTTTTTACCTACCTTGGTCTGCTTTGTTGCTAATAACGGATCCAACTCTTTCTCGATTTTCTTGAAATATCTTTTTTTGTATTAACAACAAATTTATCAATAATCGTTAGAAAAAACTATTTAAAACCCTATACTGAGTCAAAAGTTATGTGTATTCAAACTTAAACTTTTTTCGCCAATTTTTTTTTTCAAAAAAAGTACTTGCATTAATTTTAAATTATACAGAAAATAAGAAAAAGATAAATAATGTATTTATATTTTTCTGAAATATAACATCTCGATAAATATTATAAAAGCAAAATAATATCAAAATTCGTATTAGTGCGTTGTCCAGAGCCTTCCGAATTAGACCTATTTTTTATGTAAATTTCAACATTAGACAACATGTTCTCTAATCGCGGCTTTCAAAAAATTAAAACCTGCTTTGTATGTCCCAATATGTTTTTCAATACTGCGCAAAAGGATTTCATAGCCCCGAACTTGGTGCCTTCAATAGATACCAAAATCAAAAAATCCCAATTTTGGGATTTTAGAAAAGTTTTTTGGGAATTATGGGATTGTCATTAACAATTCACATATATCTTTTTCACTTTTGGATCACTATATACTTAAGTGCAAAATTTCATTAAAAACGATTCATAAACTAATTTTATTGCATTTTAAAAATTAACCTTAAATTGCTCAACAACTGCTGAACCGATTTTAATAAAATAAAAACTGGAGAAAAATTCAAGAAGTTATCTGTCCATCAAAATTCTAAAATATCTCTATCGGTTCAAAAGTTACAGAGTTTTGGCCGATGAAAAACGATAATGAGCCACTGTGCACCGAACTAAACCAAATAATTTTGTAGACTGATTCTTGTGTTCGGCAAAATCGAAATAAAATAATTGCCGTATGCAGCTTTAATGCACACCAATGCCATATAAAAAGAGCAATACAAACATTTTCCTAACCAGGACACTCACAGATTCAAGATGTGGATTGTGTCCACAGTGTTATTGAGCGGCATTTAAAAGATTTAGAAACCCCAAGTCAAGCGGCATTGGTAAGTATGTTAAGGAATGCAGAATACGAAAAAACGAAGCTTAGAATTTTAGAAATGGATAGAAATGATTAAAAACAAGTAAGAGTGCTATATTCGGCTGTGCCGAATCTCATATTTTAAATAAAAATTTTAAATATTTTTAGGTAAACAAAATTTAATTTTTTTTCCAGTTGTTTTTTTTTCATTTTTTCGAAAAAAAAATTTTTCGATTGTTATTTAAAATTTTTTTTTTTTTAAATTTAAAATTTTTTTTTTTTTTAAATTTTAAAATTTTTTTTTTAAATTTAAAACATTTTTTTTTTGTTTTTTCAATTTTTTTTGTGAAAAAAAAATTCGGGTTAAAATTTTTTTTCCGATTTTGACCCATTGTAGGTCCAACTTACTATGGTCTTATATACGTCGTCGCAAATGTCTTTGAAATATCTATCATTAGATATCCATATTGTCTATATTAATGTCTTAGTAATCCAGATATAGGTCAAAAATCGAGGTTGTCTTGGTTTTTTCCTCATATCTCAGCCATTTGTGGACCGATTTTGCTGATTTTAAATAGCAAAATTCTCGAATGCATGTCTGACAGAATTATTGAAGACTTGGATCCCGAAGATATCTGGGGTCTTCAGAAAATTGATTTCAACAGACAGACAGGCGGACATGGCTTAATCTACTCCGCTATCTATAAGGATCCAGAATATATATACTTTATAGGGTCGGAAATGAAAAATGTAGAAATTACAAACGGAATGACAAACTTATATATACCCTTCTCACGAAGGTGAAGGGTATAAAAATTTTCGTTAAAAGCAGACACACTGAATTTTAAATGCATTAATTTCAGTAAAATAAAATATATTGAATGTAATAATACAACTATTTATCAAATCGGCTATAGACTGATTGAATTATAAAACTGTTAAAAAAGAAAATTTGTGACGTATAGTGGGAGAGATACCGGATAACTTCTTTCAAATAAAATTAAAATGTTTCTTAACAATAGTTCCAACGCGAATAATATATGGCGAAATTTAATTTAATTTGAGGTCCATTATCCATTTGTTTTAAATACTTGTTATAAGGCCTAGGAATTAAAAGCAAATTAAATAAATCGAGAAAACCTCTATGATATTAGAATAAAGAACTTCTTATAATGTACGATAAAATATTTTTTGTACTTAATTAAACAATGAGAAATATATTAACAAAATTGGAAAACTTGTCTGATTTTAAATGTCTTGAAATTATTATAAATTCGATGACTCAAAATTGTTTGCACAGTGTTATAAAAATTAATATCATGGAGTGTGTGCTACATTCGTATTGCATACTTTTAGGCTTACAACTTTCTTTGTTATTTTTGCCAACTTTTATAAAAATGAATAAATAATTTTCAAACGTAATATAAATATTTATCTTTATTCTCGAACATTATAAAATCGTTATAATATATAATATATATATTATATATTTTCTATTTAGCAAACAGTTTTTCTTTTTATTTATTAAAATAAATTTATTTAAACACATTCCATTAAAGTTGTTTTAACTTTTTAATAAAATGTCATCTATAATAAAGTTTTCAACAAAAACTAGATACTAAATTCTAATTCAACAATAAATTGAAAATTTTTTTTCCTAAAAGCAAATGTAAATTGCCTTTATTTTAATAACCAGTCATGTTCTTATATTGCAATTTTTAATTAAAACCAAAAGTTATAAAACGGAAATGGCATATAGGAAATGCATATAACTGTTTAAGTGTGCATGTGTGTAAATTTGCAAATAATGCACACTTCCATGTATGTAGAATCTACATTGTAGATTCAAACACATATTATGTTGATTGTTGCTTGTTGCTTTTAGATACAGATGATTCTGTTTCATTCTTTTTATTTGGCAAATACTGCCAATTAAGTTAGTGTTGCTGTTGGCAATGTATCTATGTATATCTCTACACAATCACACAGAACATCATCAACACTCAACTGTCATACGTTCGGTTCATTTATTTATTCTTTTGGTATCAAGGGTCGAATTATATCAGTATAATGTAGTGTGAATAGCACACACAAGTATTCTCGATATTATAGAAGAATTTTGAAATTCGTTTTTGTCACATTTAAACTAAATTTTCCAAAAAATGGTGTGAATTAAACAACATATCTTGAAAATATATTTAACTACTTGTATACGAACTTTATATGTTTGAAAACCTTTTTATACTATACAAATACATATTCATTAGAACTTGACTAATTTTAATTGCAATTGTATTCGAAATGTTTAGGTATTTGGAGATATTTTGTAGGAATAATTTTAACTTTACAATTTCATGTTTAAAATGACCAAGACATGTTATAGGGTAAAAATAGAATATGAAAATCCATTCATATTCATGATTATAGGGTTACCAGGACATAGGATATATTTGGGGATACAAATTTCAGAATAATGAAACTTTGGGTATTATAACATTAAAAAGATTTCTTGAAGCCAAAATTCTTAAGACGTTTGCAAATACTAATTTGAATGTAAAAATTGTATCACAGTAGATACAGGTTTAATGATAAGTATATTCAATATTTTAGTAAGTTCACTTATTAATAATAAAAACAATCTTATTCTAATTACTTTATTCTCATAAAATTTTCGAAATATTTTAAAATATCCGCAATAAAACCCCTAGTCCCCAGACGAAATTGTCTGTGCCCAAAAGACTTTCAAAATCCCCATCTTTGGGGACAAATCCCCAAAACTGACAAGCCTGACTATAACTATCCACAATACACTCCTATAATTGCACATACAGGCATATGTACATTCAGAAACAACTATATATGTGCAACATACATGTGTACATATGTACAATTATAAAACTATATTACAGATGCATATGCAGAGATACAAATAAAGTTTATTTGGACATACGAATATCTGGTTACATTTGTATATAATGAACATATGTACATATGTATACAAACAGATATAGTGCATAGTTATACATATGTACATTTGAATGTTTACACATTCACATATATACACTATATATGTATTTGTATGGATGTATATCTGTGAAAATAACGCAAAACATCTCATGTCGTTTTAAGTTAAATTACGTATTTTAATATGTTTTAAAACTATTTTATCCCCCATATTCTGAAATTTATGGTAATTAAAATTGTAACAAAAATGTTTTTAATCAATAAAATTAAGAACATTTGCAAACAATACAGGTGTATATGTATACAATCTATGGTTGTCATTTAAAAAAAAAACAAACAGAAACTGCGAAGTGTTTTGCTTGTCTGCAGATACACCCAGAGACTATGGCGGGAATCGAACCAACTATCGAATGGTCTATCGAGGCACCCGAATAGAGGGAAAAAATATATTTTTTTCGGTTTTTTCAGTATAGAGAAAAATATAATTGTCGAATATGTATTCGAATAAACTTATTTTCAATTCAAAATTTTAAAAATAGTTTTATAAATAGAAACAACAATCTCAAATGAACAAAATCAATAATTTATAAAGTTAAACAAAAATGTTTTCATAGATTTCGGATTAAGATCTCAAGATTTTGGCAAAGGTTGGCTCATGATATCACCTCGCATCAAAGTTCCCTATGAATTGTGCTAGAAAGTTAATGAATGCATTAAAGGCCTTATTCATAAACACATTTTTCAAATATAAACAACGCACAGTGGTATAAAAAAAAGGGAAAATAAATCTGTAACTTCCAAGCACTTAGTCCGATTTGAATGAAATTTAACATGCGAAAAGAAGAAGTGTTATCGAGTTTAAGTTTTGAATTTGGACAGTATGAGCTAACCTGCGGTGCGGCCAACCAGCGATATAATACCTCGGGTTTGTTTAATTTTTAAAACGATCCTATTTCTTCGCTTGTGTTTCGATTTTAAAGTAACTTAAAAAAAAAGTTATCTTTAAAAATTCTAAGAAGATGTATTAGAAATTTACACTTTTTGAAAAGATATCTTTATATTAAATATTTTAAATAAAAAAAAATTGAAAATCCATCCAAAAAACACCTATTTTTGTGTAAAATTCTACTTTAGGGAAAAAATTCAAAAAGGGAAAAAATCAAAACGCATAGTCCATATCGAAATATAGTGACCCATTTTAGATGGCCAAATATGTGAATGGTTCCGAAAACCCCGCCTCTGGTATGGATAGGTACCGTGAAATAGCTCCCAAATGAAATAACTCCCAATGAAATAACTCCCTATGAAATAGATCCCATCAAAAATGAAATAATTCCCAACGGGTAAAATGAAATTACTCCCAATAATCGGCGGTTTCATAATTTTAAAAATATTACTCCCAAAAAAGTGAAATAACTCCCAATGCAATAAATCCCAATAGAAATGAAATAATTCCAAATCCGAAGCAATTTATTTATGTAATCTAAAAAAAGAAGTGAAAATTATTCTTCGCTTCCCAAACAGTTTTTGCATTGCGGGCCTATGGCGTAGCGCAAAGTTTTACTCCTCTGGGATATGTCAAAAACTGGCTTCACTCAGAAAATTTTGTTTGCATTGGTTCTGCTTTTGCAAAGTAGAACCCAACAAAAATGAAATAACTCCCAATACAATGAAATAACTCCTAATACCCAAAATAAAATGAAATAAAACCCAACAAAAATTTCATTGGAAGTTGTTTCATTGGGAGTTATTGCATTATGAAATAACTTCCAACAAAAAATTATGAAATAACTCCCTATGCGTTAGGAGTTGTTTCATAATGAAATTAGTCCTAATTTGTATGAAAAATTTGTTGGGTGTTATTTCATCTTTTCGTGGGGAGTTATTTCATTTGGGAGTTATTTCAAGGTACCGTATGGATATAATAGCCAAAAAACTAAAAAACACATTTTTGGGATTTTTTCAACACTTTTTTGGAAATTGCGGGATTCAAAATTTGTTTTTATTTGTTTATTTTCAATAGAAAAATCTATTCATAAATAAAAATTTTATTTCAATTTGAAAAATTAATTTTTTAATTGTCAAATATACCAATTATAAATCAAATTGTAAGTTTTTTGGGTACCATTTATAACTCGACGTATGAATTGATGGAGTTATCACTCTTAATTTTAATATTTTTACATGTTAAGCTTGAGTCTCTGTTATTACCATTCGATCTATATTTTATTTGTATAATATCTTTATACAAATAAAAAAATATTTGGCCTAAGCAACCAGTGCAACTAGCTTATTCAGTGAATTTATCCCATATTATTTAAAACAGGTAAGAAAGCTCGTTTTTCAATAACAAAAAATAAACTATGATTTAACTTGTTTTAGCGTGTTGCCACAGATATGTATGTATATTCATGTGATGGTATTCATATGCAACAGTCAAGCCATGCGAAATGAAAAATCTCTGAATACCAGATGTTGCTTCAATTTACTCGTATTGCAATAAACCCGGGTATATAGTCATTAATGAAACCATTAAAATATCGTAGACTTAAATGCTAAAAGTATTTACTTTTATTGCAGGAATTATATTGTGTTATTAAAAATAAATTAAAGTACTGTTGCAGAATGCAAATTATTATCAACATCTAATTAAATGAAATTAATACAGTTGTATTAAATATGATAAATAACTACGAATAAATGACAGCTATGATGAGATCTTTTCTTATGCATTCTTTCCAAATTCGCATGAGAAGATGAAAATTTCACTAATACGAGTATATACATTTATGTAGACTTCTATTTTAACTTACCATATACAAACTACAGACGTACGCTTTTGTACCAAATTGAATGTCCTTTTTTTGCCACAACCAGTCATTTGCCTCATAAAAAAGTGAATGCAAAAAAAATGTTTCAAACAAAAAAAAAATTTCATTCAAATTTAAAAGGAAAAAACTCTTTTAATCAACTCAGGCAACAATTAAAACTATTTTAAAGGGACACAATAAATAAATGGAAGGGAGAATTGTAAAAGCAATTCAATTGGTTAGAGTATCAACAAGATAAATAAAAATAACTTGGTCGACATTATATGAAGAATTTAAAATTAATTTAGAAAAAGATTTTCTTTTTAAAATTAAAGTTTAAATTCTTTCTATATGAAGAAAAGAATTTTTGAATGAAATTTTACAGTTATATTTGTGATTGCGATTTATGAGATTTGTGATTGCAAATCCAGCATTTTTCAAAAGATTTTTAAAAACAATGAGTGATGAGAAGAGGGCGAAAAATGCCCTTTGCAAAATAATTAAGTACATATTGGATCATGTAAAACAGGCCTTTGATTCCAGCTATGCGATTAAATAAAATTCGGATAAATATTTTGGAGGACTTTTGTCCTCGCAGTGCCAACACAGTTTAAATTATTTTTCAATTTTAATCTAACATATAAAAATCTCGTGTTACGATGTTTGTGTTTGAACTCCTCCGTAACGGCTTAACCGATATTTATGAAATTTTTTAAGTATTTTCATACCGCTAGAGCAAAAATATTCACTAGAAATAATTTGAGTGGCAGAACAACGTTTGCCGGGTCAGCTAGTATTTTCTATAAAGTTATCTTTCAGAAAAATGTAAGTATGTATGTTAAACATTTTTTATTAATTTCTCGTATTATTAAAAAGTAACGTAAGTACTTTTTTCACAAGAAAATGGCGAAAAATATTTTTTTTTAAATTGTGCAGATAACATTTGACTCAGTACCGATTTTTGTTTATCCACGACTACAATAAGTAATATTTAGGTTAAAAGATAATTCAGATATTTTTTTAATTTTTGGTACAAACATAACCAAATAATTGGTTTAACTTTTTGTATTCAAAATCTCTTACGCTGATTAAAATATGTTGTAAGGATTAGCAAATAAACAAACAGAGCCTGTTTGTGAAAATAAAAACTTTTCGGTTCCAAGGACTGATTACGACGTATTTTCATTTATCGAGCCATTTTATTGCCAATATTTTTATATACCTGATCGTCTCCAAACAATCTTTATTTTAATAATACACATTTTCAATTTTTTAAAAATTTTGTTAAACAAATTTCAGAATTTTTTGATCATCACATTGGGATTTATTGAAAATATAATAGGGATTAAAAATATGGAAAATGTATGACAATACCTCCTATAGTTTTTCCGTACCTCCGATTTAAATTTTGCGATTTTCGAGAAAAACTAATTTTTTGTCCATATTTTGGCGAAAGAGCCGAATTTCCTTACTGATATGAATTTTAAGTAAAACATATTCATAATATTATAGTCCTGGTAATTTTAAATATGGTCTGAAAGTTTTACTAAAATCGGAAAACGATAACCTTTAAATAGTGAAGGTCAAAGGTCAAATTTTCCAATATTTGTAATTTCTAAAGGAAAGATAGCGAAATGTTATATATTTTTGAGCCGATTTTAATGAAATTTTGGGAAAATATAAAATAAACTCCAAGACTTAAAATAAAAGCAAAAAAATGGAAATTAACCCTTAATAGCACTTGGGGTCCAAATGACCCTAAACTTTTAAAATCTCGAAAAACACAGTAATTCTGACCCCAAGTGCTCTTAAGGGTTAAAATCCATATATATATTTTTCTCAAGTTTCATTAAAATCGCCCCAAAAATATATAATATTTCGAAATCTTTCATTCGAAATATTGCAAAATTTTACCTTTGACCTTCACCATTTAAGGGTTAAAGTTGTCCATTTTTAGTAAAACTTTCAGAATATATTTAAAATTATCTGAAATATAAGATTCTGTATAGGTTTTACTAAAATTTATAACAGTAAGTAAATTGGTCTCATTCGCCAAAATATGGCAAAAAAAATGGGTTTTCCCGAAAATCACAAAATTTAAATCGTAGTTATGGAAAAACTGTAGGAGGTATTGACACAATTTTTTCATATTTTTATTCTCTATTATGAGATTATGAGATCAATAAATCCCAATGTGATGATCAAAAAATTCTGAAATTTGTTTAACAAAATTTTTAAAAAATTGAAAATGGTGATTCAAAACTGCAGTTTTTTAAAAAAAATAATTTTTTTAGTCATACCTGCGAATAGGTTAACGGTATCCTACGAAGACAAAAACTCATACACAAGTAAATACTGATATATTTTAAGTAAAAATTAGGTTTTATTTTAATTTTTATTGAAATATGTTAATTTGTTTTCCTAAATTTCTTGTTCAAGTGGCCTGAGACACGTTAATGGTCTGGCGAATTTGTAATAACTTTAAAATTTTTTAACATAATTTTGTCATTTATTTCTCATTACAACTATAATTATGTACACATTTCGATTATTTTGCATTCAATTGCAAAAGTATTTATTTAGTACCGATATTTTTACAAAAACTGAAAAATTTTCAAAGCACAAATTGCTGCTTATAAACGTGATTTTTTAAGGAAAATAGAAATAAAATCGATGTAGTTAATCTCCAAACTTAGATTCTAAATCGAATCAATAAATTAAGTTTGAAAAAACAATGGCTCAAATAATTATTTTCAAATAAACACTACATTGAAACTAAAAACACCTTGTAAATATTTAAAAATTATTTTAATAAAAAAATTCCTCACATCAATAAAACATTTTAATTATTTCTATAGGCTTTACAACCCTAATTCCCAGCTATACCATTCCATCACGATTCATCCCAAAGGCCATGTGTATTGTTTATGCACATAACTCTATTTATACTCCTGACATCAGCACAATCATCCAAATGGAAAACTTTAAGCCAAGCTAATCCTATAAAAGTCTCTTGTGTCATAGATGAAATTTAAAATATTTTACAATAAACTGACTGACAGACTCACTCACGTTCAATCATTCCCTGTACTCTCAGGCATTTACAGCACAATCACAGTCAGTGTTTGTTTAACAAAGATACGAGGGTAATAATACAAAGCATTTGTTATATGAAATTTTTAACATTTAACATACAAAACACACAACCAAACTCATAAAAGAACTTACATATTGAAAACACTCTTAAAGCAAAGTTAAGTGTGGCAACAAACAATATGAACATCCTTAACTAAAGGCATATTATCGCTAAAGCAGAGGAGACAGAGACTCCTACAGTGCTAACTGGCAATCAAATATCCCAGAAGTTAAGCAAGTAGTTGACACTCTTTGCTCTTTGTAGTGCACGTCGAAGACAATTGGTTACTTTATACATCCCAGGTAATCTAGCGTGAAGACAATTGTCACTTAAGTGTCTCTAAGTAATCTAGATTGTGGTCACTTTAAACGTTTTGTAAGTAATTCGTACAAACTGGTTTTATACAAATTGTTTTGATATAAATCTCATACAGTTTACTTTTGCTTAAGTATACTGATATTACATGTAACATAGCCTGAAGTCAAGAGTCACTTTAGTGTCTCTTAGTAACCTATAGTGAAGTCACTTCAAACGTTTATTTTGTTCTGCACTTTAGAAAGTAGTTAGTTTAGCCACCAGAAGCAATCTGTTGGAGAGTTGTCGGAGGAAGATTTGTTTACAAGTAATAGTTTATTGGAATGTCTATGACATGTCTTTTTAGATGACTATTTTGGTCAATTAGCACCAGTACATGATAAAATAACTAGTTATCTAGCTGATCAAATAAGCTAATAAAGTAACTGACGCTATGTAACCAGTATGTGAATCCAATGCGTTGACTACTTTGGACCAGCTATCGGACAGTATCATTGTAATCAAAAAGGGTCAATTGACCCCCTGCCTATGACATGCACGTTTTAAAATAACTAGTCACGTAGCTATTGAAGTAACTACTAAATGATGGGTAAAATCACTAGAACGGGACTGTCAAGCATTCAAACATTACACTCTCTTACATGACTGCGTATTTGTTAACTTAAGTGTAAAGACTTTGTTGATGTTGTCATTCATTGTCATATCGTTATATGCAAATGTCTCTGTTTCTACTTTCTTTCCTTCTCTCTTCTTTTTTTTGTATCAAAAAAAAAATGAAAAGGAAAACAAATAATGAGGAGTGTTCTTACTCCGTATTGTTCACACAAACAACCGTCTAGTCTAGTTTTTATTATTTTACTAAAAATGACATTTAGTTTATTGTGCTCTACTTGTTTGTAGGACTTAGTTTGTGCCATTAAAAATAATAACTGTTATTTCTTGTGTTTTTTTTTAGTCTTTATCCTTCAAAGGAAATATTGCCGGAAGCTTGCCGCCAGCAAGACATAAATTCAAAGCAATTGTATGAAGGAAGTTAACAAGTTTTCATATTTGTTCGGTCAACTTGAATCGAAAATACCCAACACTTGTGTAAGAGAGAATGTTCTTTTTAGAAACAATAACAATACAATATATAAAATTTAAAATTATATTATTCCATTTAAACTTTAACAATCAATATTTTTACGCGAAAATATTTGAATAGTTTTGATTGAACAGCCCCTGAATGAAAGAAATGAAGGATTCGAATGAATTTCATGTTCTAATTTAAAATTTTTTAGATGTAAAAAAGTAAACAAATAAAAACTATGTCAGATTTATACTATAAATATGTTATTCTAAATTTAAACTCAATTACTAAAGAATGCATAAATAAGTGAAAAAATGGTATTTTTTAGATTTTTGACTCTTGGCAGTACCAAATCGAGAAAAAACGAACTTTTATTTTTTTTACTTTAAATGTACATAACTTATGACTCAATAGAGATTTTGAAATAATTATTTATTATGAATACTTATAAATTTGTTTTTAATTATATTTGAAACAAATATATAGTAGCTATAGCAATGTTTTTTGTAGGACTCTTTTAGTAGATTCGACATAAATAAAAATCTTTCAAATCGGTTAGAGAACATTTTTGCATGGGGCAAAAATGTTCTCATGAGGCTCCGCTCCCCTTGGTGTTTAAATTCCAAATTTAAAACTTGAACTCTGCTACTCTACAGCCTAGGGAAATTTTATTAAAATCGGACTATCTGTTTAGAAGTTACAGATTTATTTCCACTTTTTTCATTTCCCCCACTGTGTGGAACTTCTATACTGGACAGCGCACAGTGGTATAGAACAAATAATAGAGGCAAATAAATATGTAACTTTTAAACGGTATGTCTGATTTAATTGAAATGACACATGCACAAAGAGGATGTGTTGTCTAGTTTAAGTTTTGAACTCTGACCTCATAGGCCCACCAGGGGCGCGACCAAGGGTCCCCAAGTTATGACACCTCGGGTATGTTACATTTTTAAAACGATCATATTTCTTCGTTTGTGTTCCGATTTAAAAAAAATACAATAAATCTATCAATTATCTCAATTACCAATTATTATAGGAGATATTCGCATTTGAAAATTAAATTTTCAACATTTTTACCCACCCTACTCCAGTTTTTTGATAACAGCGGATCCAAATATTTCCCGATTATCTCCAATTTCCTTTATTGGAGTAACAACACATGTATGTGTCAAATAGAAAAAGAATTGTTTAAAAATCATGACCAGGGCAACCAAAAATATGCAATATCATATTTTTTGCTGTTCGTCGTATAAACATATGAGTTAGTTTTATATCCGTTTCAGACAATTTTAAGAATTTTGGCATCGATTTGTTAGTGCATATTTTTGCATATTTTGCTCTTTACTGCATATTTTAGCATATTTTGCGTTTTATAACATATTTTTGCATATTTAACTCATAACTGCATATTTTTGTTGCATATTTTCTTTTATTTTTCATTATTTTATTTTCCTGATATAATTTTATTGTTTGTATTGTAATTTTTCATTTCTATATTTTACTATTTTGTTGAGGTCCAATGATAATTGGTCTAAGCTACTTAAATACAAAAATAGAGCACCCATAATCGACTTATCTTCATAGAATTTTCGTTGACTTAAGGGTGCTTAGTTTCCATATATTTCAATTAAATTAAAAATATACACATACAAATATTAAAATTTAACAAATAGTAAAAATACGTAAAAAATTAAAAGAAAATTACAAAATTGTATGTTATTATGGGCAACTTCATAACAAATTTTTGGATACATTTAAAAGAAGGAATTTAAGTCAGCTTGAGACAGTTATGGTTGGGCATTAATAGTTTACCAATAATGTAAAATTTAATAAGTATTCAACAGATGTTCAGAATATTAAGATCCATCGAAAATTTCGCGTTCAAAACCCATTGATATATGTATTTACATAACTTGTAAAAAAATGTTATTAAGAAATCATTAAAAAACTATATACGTGGATATCGATAGACGATACAATGGATAAGAAAGGAAGAAACATGGGAATTTTGAGTCCCAATGATAAATCTTGAATAAAAAGTTTTTTATATTTTTTTAATAGCGTCACTATTGTAAGGATTTTTTTTATAATTCTATTTAAATTTTAGAAGCCGTATTCAGATATTAATCTAGATACATGATGAATGCTCCAAAATCCATTGCAATTTTTACCATAAAATGACACAGGCTATTCATAGAGTTTTTGAAACATTATTTAAATGGTAAAAAAAATATTAAAGCTTCATATAGAATTGGGTTGATTGGGTACATCCTTAGTAGGGATCCTATAAACATTGGGACACATGGATTGAGAAAGTAAAATATTATGCCACTAATTACCAAAAAAAAGTTTGAAGTATTACGCAGTTTAAAAGATGAGACAAATCAATTGATTAAGATTGTCTAAGAAACTCGGAAATCTAAAACAAAGATTTAGTTTAAAAATTTTAAAACTTAAGTAAACATAGTAATTTATTGCTAAATATAATAAAATGAATTGAATCAAACTATTATCATGTAGTGCCAAATTCACTAAAATCGAAATTTAATCCTATAATAACCAATTTTAATTTATGAGCTCAATATTTTATTTACTTCATATATATTTTTTTAATGAAATTTTGAAATCAAACAATAACCAACTATTTTTAAGTGCATATTTTTTATATTTTAATAGCATATTTTTCGTTTTTAAGTGCATATTTTATGCGCATAAAACACTTTTTTTAGAGCATATTTTTGGTTGCCCTGATCATGACTAACCCAAAGTTATATGCATTCGAATTTAAAAAGGCGATTTTTCGCAAATTTTTTGGGAAAAAAGTACTTTTTTCTTTTTAAGTTATCGCAAAAAATTTATAAGAGGATGTATAAGGAATTTATTCTTTATGAAAAGCTAACTTTTCATCAAATATTTTTAATGAAAAAAATTCTAAAATTTTTAATACCGAGGTCCAGTCAAAAAGCATCTATTTTTAATGTAAAATTCAAATTTAGTCAAATATTCTCAAATCGCGTATTCGAAAAAATCAAAATATAGTAACCGATTCTAGATGTCCCAATATTTTTTTAATTCTTTTGTAAAGGATTTTGATAACCCCGACTCTGGTATGGATATTAAGCCTAAAAACTAAAAATTCCCATTTTTAGAATTTTTCAATACTATTTTGGGAATTGCGGGATTGCTAATAATATATTTCAAAATTTGTTTTTATTTTTCCATTTTAAATAGAATGTTCTGCATAACTGTGAAATGAAGAATTTTCCTATCACTATTATTTACATTCATAAAAATTCTGTTAGGTAGGCAACATACTTTTTTATGAATTGCTATGTTAGGTAAATTCTCTGCGAGTTGTTAAGTTTCCCCTAATTAATTTTGCCACGTAAAACACATAATGGAGACATATTATATATTTGTGCATGTGAAATTTCATTCATTGTAATATTTTTTTGGACAAAATATGGCTTAAAGTTTTTATTTTGTCATTTAGAAAAATGGTAATACTTTAAAAATTTGTTCGTATAACTACAAAATTTGTTTTTAATTCAAAAACATTTTCTTTAAAAAAGTTGGAGAAAAAATAGTTCCGATATTAGTCAAAAGCTTGGCTAGACTATGTCAAAAAAAAACCAATATGATGTTTTGAAAATTTGTATAATTTTTCATATTCCTAATCATTAATGCTGCCTCGAAAGTAGTTAGTGACCAACTGAGAAGATATATTCAAGAATAGCCATTATATTGATTTTATATTGTTAAAGTAATGCTTTATACGTTATATTTAAGATAATCGTGAAATAATTCGTACCAATTCCGCTTCCAATTCCAATGACATTCAAACATACGAAACTACTGCAAAGCTTGCCTACGTTAAATCAAGATCTAATCATGACGAAATATTAGCACGAAAGTATTATAAGTAGGGTTCCTACTCAGGAAAATTTTATTTTTTGTTAATTTTCGGGAAATATTTGTCGGGAATTTATTCATAAGTTTTCTTCTAAAAGTTACAATTTTCAGATTCGTTTCGATAGCCATATTTGTCGTTAATTGAATCATTCTATTATATCCATAGATTTTTTCGGTTCTAGCAGCAGATAGTCAGTTGGCAAAGAAGTATTACGGTTGAAATAACCGAATTTTTTTCACTCAACTCAAGCCACAGCAGAAACATTTAGTTATTAAGAATGAATCTAATTTAAAGGAATTATTAAGATGCCTAAAATTACAACTTTTAGGGATATTCAAATAATATTATTCATATTTAGTGAAAATAATAACAACAATAGTGGTTCAAATTTGTTTATCTACAATCAGATATGAAAAATTTCGCATGTTTTATAGATTTAACATAGTCGAAATTCTTAAGTTCTTAAGAATTTATTGATTTTATACCGATTAAAACTACGACTGTGACAATTCCGATAAAATTACACTATTAAATTAGAAACCCTTATAAAGGCTGGACCAACATTGTACAACCAAATATGGTTATACTTCTTTTAAAACCCTGATACAATTATAAGACAATTTGTTCGAAAAAAATTTTCTGGTTTTTGGTTTAATTTAGTGTTAAAAAATTCCCGGAAATTTTTCTTCCTCCCGGGAAAGAAAAATGTCCGGGAAATTAGGAACCCTAATAATAAGCATAAAAATCATGAGTGTTGTTTTGAATTTTTGGTAAATCATATATTTATAACATAAAATACCGCTTGTTGTGGCCTAAATATTTAATAGATCCTTGTACATACTCTTCTCATTTGAAATATGTCCGCTGTAATGGTTCAATGTCACGCACTTATTAAATTACATTGGTTGTACATAAATATTTACTGTAATTTATTTTCTTATTAAATACTTATACTGTTTTGTCCACCCATGCCCCCATACGAAATTAAATATATTGAAGAAAGGAGAAAATTGCCTGCGGGAAATTTGTGGCAATGAATTTTAAACAAATTCTTCAATATGTGTATGGGTCCAATTAACGTGACATGTTAATTTCATATATAGTTTTATAATTACACCAGTTACTATTCGCCAAAGAACCAGTAACCAAATTATATACATACAGATAAAATATTGTTGCAAATCAATTGATTCGGAAAAGTATTTGGTTAAATTTACGTGAAAATTGTAGCCCTGAAAACTTTGCCAGCTGAATTTCGGTTATATCAAGAGAAAGTCAGTTGACAAAGAAGAATTTCGGTTAAAGCAACCAGACTTTTGTTACCTCTTTTAAAAGGTAAATGTAAAATTCGATCACTACGATAGAATCATTCGATTGGCAACAAATTCGCTTGCTATCACGAATCTGTTTTCTCTGTGTACTCAACAAAACTTTCATTATTACTCAAAAATCTACCATGATTATAAATTTATTACATATAATTATTTTCTTTTTTAATAGCTTTAATGCTGCAACTTTATTCCTCAATTCCAAGAATTAAGTTTTCTATACAATATGAAATACTAGTAGTAGTCTACTACTTAATATCAACTTAAAGTACAACTTTCTTTTAAAAATATCGTCTAAGGAAAGCTGTAATCTTTTCATTGAATTAAATATTGTTTAATAAAAAAATGTATAGAGTTTTCTTTAATTAATATTTTATTTATTATCCCAAAACTACTTCTATATGTTTGCTACATTAAATTTCTTAGTTCAATGGTCTCAGCCACAAATTCAATTAGTTTAATTAAAATTGAAAACAAGTCTCATTTTTCATTCAATAAACTTCAGTTTCAAATAAATACATTTCTGCCTCGGCAATTACAAATATTTGTGAAATCAACCATAAAAAGGATTAAACGTTTTGTAAGACTAACATGAAGAAAATACATGTACAACATACATATTTGTATATACATATATACACATTAATACATACATATGTATGTATGTAGATACTTTTGTATGTGCATGGAAATTCCAAATAATACAAATACACATCCTATTTATTCAGATATATACACATAAATATATACATTCATACATATGGGCAATTCTATATCATCGTACGTGACATTTGTACACCTATAGAGTGGAATAGATTTTGCAAAAATAAGAGTATCTGAAAAATAATTTGGTCTTTATGTTCCATTCAGAGGGTACTCTATTTTAAAATAATAAAAAGTTCTTTCGAAATATTGTTGTCCAAAATATTGAGCGAATCGTACGTGACATAAAACGGAACTCATTTTGAGGTACATGTAGAAATATGCGAAAATATTCGAATCGTGAGAGGCGTTATGTTTTCTTTTAATTTCTTACACTAAACGAATTATTTTTTCTTTACAATCCGTCATATTTAAATAAAAACAATATTTGGATGATTTTATAATAAACTAGTTGACCTAATGTTAGTTCGTCAAGTTGCTCCAACCCTGTCTGTTCTTATTTATTTGCAAATAAAATATCTAAATTTGTACTGCATACTTTAGGGGCTCTTTTATTACAGTTGACTGGACTTAAAATAGCCGGTTTAAGCAGTAATTTTTTAATTTTTTTCTTTACAAACCATCTCCTGAAAATTTCGAATCGAATAAAAAAAATCAGCCAAATCGCTCCAGCCGTTCTCACGTGATGACATTACATACATGGACCATTTCATTTTCATATATATAGATACAATTTAATATCGTGCGTGACATAATAAAACAATATATATTCTGTATATTTACAGTATGTATGTATACAAAAACTAAAAAAATTAATAGAAAACATACATTCGGTTTCAATAAACAATTTGACAATAGCAAAAAAACAATCAGAGTCAAATTCATTTCATACTACAAGCTAATTGGGAGCCTAGTTTTCGCCCCAATTTTAGCCTAAAACATTAAAAAATTTAATATAATCAGTTTAAACTATTATTTTTGTCTTTAAAATGTTGTAATATGATCTAAATACTTTCACATAGTAACATTTTATTATTTTCTTCTATTCAAATCATCTTGAAAAAAAGTTTCAAAGGTTTTTGTTTTTTCAGTCGTGGTAGCGATTCTCGTGGAATTTCCCATACATATGTACACAAACTCTTTACCTAAACATACTCGAAAATATTCAACAAGAAGAAAAAACAACACAAACAAATCTGTAATTCAATCAAATCGAATCGATACTGTATACATAAGTAGTACATACATACATACCTACATAAATATGTCTATCATTCATTCCACTGTACAGCTCCCAAAAATGTATTCTGGATCTTCAGATTTTTTTAGTTTTTGGCTAATTTAGAAAAATATGGCATTTAATTTTATGTACTTACATATACTGTCTTGTAAAGTTGTGATCCGATTCGGTTGATTGTGAAACCCTCTGAATGGTTATTATGTCCTCTTTAAATTACGTAAATACATATGAATTTTTTAATATAAAATTGCATTCATAATGCAAATGCAATTTGCTGATGCAGTTTTGACAAATTTCTACCCTTTCAGTTTTTACTATATCCAGATATCAATAATCATGAATTAAATTGCGAGTTTTTCCAAAATAGAAAAATTTTAAATGGAAATGTTAAAATGGCTTCATAGAGTATACATATTTGCTCAAAATTTCTAGATAGTTTGAAGACCCACGGTCAGAAAATGATATTTTTTATAATTCTATCATGGAATGAATGATATACAAAAGCACATACACAAACATTCTCATGTGTACATATCACGCATATGTGCACAATTAAATAACTATATAAATAAAGTTGCCCCTAAAAAAATGGTAAACTTTTTCATACAGAAATATTAGAAACCAAGCTATTTAAGGCATACTTTCAAACGCGGAGAATAAGGGATACGGAAAAATCGATCTCTCTGGAATGGAATGCCACAACTAATATAATCATAGCCACTCAAATGATAATCGATGCGGTTAAAAGTTTCTCGCTGTACAAGGCAGCATGGCCGGAAAGTATTTTCTCATCGAAACCAAACTAGCAGGCACTTTTACCACTTGCTTAAAATGTTCGTACACTTCAATAGCCTGGAGGGAAACATGGGTCGTCTTCATAGCAAAACCTGGAAGAGAGAGCTACGCAAATCCAAAACATATTGCACATTTTACTCTAAAGAGAGTCAACTTAAAATTTAAAAATTTTCAGTAGAGGAAAAAAGTTGTTTATTTATTTTAATACATTACAATGAAAGTTAAAGACGGATGCAACTGTATTTTTTGGCGAAAGAGTATAAAAAATGATGTAAGATTTTTACAGTGGGTAGATAGGTAGAGGATGACCACTGTACTTAGATTTCTCTCAAAAAAGTGAGAATTGAAAAATTTAGAGTTGACTCCTTTTTGAGGAATCATAAGCTTAACGATATTCTTGTTGAAAACATTATAGCGATTTTTCGACACAATTGTAAAAAGCCAAATAGCAGATAACGCAATAAAGTTTAAACGACATGCCTATATAAAGGGTATATTCATTGATACAGCTCTACAGAAAGTTGTATGCTATATTATAAGATTATGTCACCTACCTTGGTATTCATCTAGATAGACGGCTTACTTGGCGCCGACACATAGAAACCAAGAGACTTCACATGAAGTTAAAAGCCTCTAGCTTTCATTGGTTAATCAGTGACCAATCAAAATTAAGCCTTGAATATAAAGTCATCCTGTATAAGACCGTTTTAAAACCAATTTGGACATATGGAATTCAATTATGGGGAATGGCTAGCAACACCAGTATTGATCTTATACAGAGGGCCCAATCTAAAATTCTTAGGACCATGACGGGAGCACCATGGTACATAAGAAATGAAAACATCCACAGAGACTTAGAAGTGACATTGGTAAAGGAAGAGTTCGAGAAAGTCCGTGAGAAATATATTGTGAAGCTGCGAAACCATCCCAATACGCTTGCAAGACAACTTGTACAGACCCAAACCCGATCCAGGCTCCGTAGAGCAGATCTACCACCCCGCTAAGATGAGTGACAGTTTACCATAATGGCTCTCTTGCTGAAGAGCAAATAGTTTTAATTTTAGTTATAAGATTTAAATACTTATTGTAAGGTCAAAATAGACAGATTCAATAAATCAATAAAACGTTAAAAAAAAAAAAATATTATAAGATCATCTGATCTAGGCTTATATACCCTAACTATAATGTTCTAACCTCGCCTGGATATGTCATATGTTAAGAGACAGAATAAGTAGAGGGGGCCCACAGGTTGGTATTTTATCTCCCTATATACAATAATATCCTAAGAATTCTACACTCTGGTTCACTTATTTAAAGGCACTAAAAATTCCATATTCAGCAGCCTGTATCTTCTGCAATTTTAAACCAATTGCATAATTTTAAAATAGAAATGGAAGCTAGACATCTTGAGATCTAAAAAATCATGATAGTAGTGGTTTCTTAACTAAAGAACTTTTTTTTTAACAATTTATAAAAAAAGTAAAAAAATTTGCTATTTTTTTTTGGTTCACTTGAATAAAGGCACTTTATTATTTTTTTTATTATTTTTAAAGTAAGCGATGATTTTTTGTAGCGAGCGTTTGTTTATTACAATTTATTACATCTTAATCATTTTACGAGTCAAAATGGCAAAACAAAAAATTTTAAATCTATCGGAAAAAACTAAAATCGATGTTTACCGTTCTGAAGGATATTCTAACCGCGCAATAGCTAAAAAAATTGGACGAAGCCCAACAGTTGTCGACAATTACATCAAGGACCCCGAGGGGTATGGAAAAAATTTTAAAGGAAGGGTTTCATTGTCTTTATCTACGTATGAGAAAAGAAAAATCGTCAGAATTGCTTCTAATTCTGCCTTATCCTTGTCAAAAATAAGAGCTCAAGCTGGAGTGCAAGCGAGCAAGTCATCAATACGCAGAGTAATTAAGAGCTGTGAGTATCTTAAATACCTGAAATTACAAAAAAAGCCGCCACTTAATGCTCCTCGTAAGGAAAAGCGGCTTCAATTCGCAAGAGACTACATGGTATGGGATGTGCAGCAAAGAGGTCATGTAAATGACTGGAGAACCGTTGTATTTACTGATGAGAAGAAGTTTAATTTGGATGGGCCTGATGGCTATAACTATTATTTCCATGATTTGCGCAAAGAAAAGCGATTTTTGAACCGACATCACAGCCGAGAGGGCGGCGTTATGGTGTGGGGTGCTATTACGTACTATGGCACCATTGATCTTGAATTTCAAAGTGCAAAAATTACTGGTGCAAGCTATAAAACGTTATTGGAATCAGCTTTTCCGAAGTTCAGTGAACTATTTGGTCCCATATCTTGGATATTGCAACAGGATAATGCCAATATACACACCGCCAGAGTAGTAAAGGAGTTCATTGCAAGCCAAAATGTTAATATTCTGGACTGGCCACCCTATTCGCCAGATCTAAACATTATCGAAAATGTCTGGGGTTGGTTATCTCGTAAGGTCTATGAAGGAGGTAGACAATTTGATGACAAGCAGTCACTAATTCAGGCCATTAAGGATGCTTGGAATCAAATATCGTTGGATTACATACATTCTCTTTATCTGTCAATGAAAACACGTATATTTGAAGTTATTAAAAACAAAGGGGGTTGTACCCATTACTAATTTCTTAAATAAAGTAAAATAAATTTAAAAAAAACAAGAAAAACTGCTTTTCATTAAAATTAGTTAAAGTGCCTTTATTCAAGTGAACCAAAAAAATAGCAAATTTTTTGACTTTTTTTATAAATTGCACAAAAAAAGTTCTTTAGTTAAGAAACCACTACTATCATGATTTTTTTTAGATCTCAAGATGTCTAGCTTCCATTTCTATTTTAAAATTATGCAATTGGTTTAAAATTGGATTCAAAAACCATATGTTATGCAGACGACTCTAAATTAATTTACATATAACTCGACCAGAGCTAGAAGACTTAATGTGAACCCGAATAAGACATTTGTGTGTTCACTAGAAAGCGGAAAATTCCAATTTATGAATGTCCTTTTTTCAAAAGAAGACATTACTAATAACAAACAAACACAAATACCCAGGAGTTATACTCAATTGGACACTTTACTGGAAGGACCACATTGATAGCAAAGTTGAAAAAGCACTCAGAATATGGGGTTTCTGCAGAAGAGCAATAAGCCCGAAGATGACACACTGGCTATAGACGAGTGCACTAAAAGTGCTACTTGGGCATATGTGTTGCATGTAGAACTTCATTGACGAAAGCTATTAAAAATATTTTATAAAGCTGCAACACATAACCAAACACCAAAAGATAATAAACAACTTTCCAGAAAGTATGTCTACTACTTACTGGAGGATGTGACTAGAGTTTTTCTTTTCTCGTACTTTTTCATTTCCCAGGGAATCAGGATTAATTTTGAAATTATCCGGGATCCCAGAAATTCCCGCCTAGAAAAAATTATTCAATTTTAAGAATGTAGACATCGTTAAAAATCTAAAAAATGTCTTTGGTTTTAAAATAAATAAATCCAGTAAAAATTTTATATAAACTGATACGATTTCTAGTTTTGGTTATATACAAACCTGTCACCATTTGTCATTTGTATTGGAATGGCTTCAATTTCTATTTATTTGTGTTAATTCGCAAAAAATAAATATTTTATTTTTTTAATTTTGAATTGCATGGTTTTGCTTATTAAATAAAAAATTAAATTAAGATGTTAATTAAAACTGGAAAAAACCCAATAATATTAAACAAAATTCAATTCCATGGAAGGTGGTTTCATTCCAAAAATTTTAATTTTACTCTTTGTGAAAGAAAAATACTAAATATTCCACTTTCGATCGGATAGAATTCTGTGACTGCCATGAACATTCACGAGTTTTTGGAATATTTTGAATAATGAACTTGTTATTGGTCTATTTGTGTTTAATATTTTTTCTTGTATTAATATTCTGCATTTGTTTTGCAGCTTTAAGCATCTTTTAGAAAAAATCAAGTTCAAAAAAATTACATAAAACTAAGGAAAATAATTCCCGGGAATTATCGCACAATTTCCCGGAATTTCGGCACAAAGCATACAGAGGCGACACGGCAATAAAAATATATGTGTCTCTTTCGCTCGAAACAATTTCAACTGGTTTGGTTTTGTGCTTATTTATATAGTTGTTTGTTTTAACGCACTGTCTGTATTAAACCGCAAATTTGCTTTCTCTTTCTATCGAAACAATTTCAAAAAAAGCTGATTTTAGTGTTTTTGAACTGTCAAATTTGACGCCTCTGTATACTTTGTGATTTCGGTATTGAAAATTTAGCTGAATTCCCTGGATTTCTCGTCCCTGGAATTCCCGTGAAAAACTCAAGATGTGACAGAATTCAAATTAACTATTTAAACACCAACTGCATCACCATATTATCGGATGGGATGAAGTAACAAGAGTAAGAAATTACCACGGATACTTTACTTTTTTCGGATCACAATACTGTTTTCCAGGCTGTGGTAATTATGGAGGATATTAAGTGGTTGTAGTTGACGGATAGTCCAGAGGTGTTTAAAACCCTAAGAAACGACAAGTTATTATTTCATTATCAGGAATGAAAAACTGGACAAACTAGCCAAGATGAGATCATGCTTATGGATACCATGGCAAACATCGAATATCTCTAGAATTCAAATTGGAAATCACTGAGAAACTATAACGATTTGAATATGCATTTAATCTATAAGACTTATTTTATGCCGAAATGGCATATGTGTACGAGTATATCCGAACACATCTTTATCATAAAATAATCTTTAATTTTAGTTGGGATCATCAACTAAATGTTTTTCCCATACAAATGGGGTCATCCTAATTCACATAAGCAGAAGGTATCGTAAACTTCGTAAAGAATGTGTTTAGCTTAAATTTTATTTTCAATTCAACGTTTGAATACTCGTCAAGTAAATGTAAGATCCTGTTAGTTTCCGACTTTATGTTCGTATAATAATGAAAGTAAAGAGTCTCGTATGGTCATTACGACTGCTTCTATGATTACAACTAGTTATTTACTTGTGTTATATATGTTTGTATGTTAATGTGTACATAACCAGCAGTTCTGGAGATCGTTGGAGTTAGTACATAGTCTGTCACTTTATTAATAATATATGCATTACCAAAGAATGAGTTAACTCTAAGTACCGACTATTGAACTGTATCTTTGTAGCTAATAACCGATTGGGTTGAAGACTTTGAACTGAGACTGATGGGGTCAATTAGCTTACTCCCTGAAATTAGTTCAGTTATCAGTTGTCTTTGGGATTAGTCACCAGTTTCCAGAACCGCTGGGACTGTGATTTGGTGCTTGTGCACGTTGATTGTTTGTTTGCTGTTTGTAGAAGTTAAACTTGTACAAAATTCTTGGAAATAGAAAAGGAAATAAAGACTTTAACATATCCAGATATTTTAGAGAATTTAATGAAAACATTCATTTGTTGAGACATTTTCAAGGTAGGCTAAGGATTCGAAAAGGCTAAAAGATATGTATGTATTGTAATGCCAATTTGGATTAATTAGGTGACGGTATTTGTAGTTATTTCGGTCTGACGTAAACTGACAAAATTGGTATTTATTATGTGTATTTGATTATATGTAGATTTTAATGAACTAATTATTGAAATTGAAATTTGTATTTTCATAATTTAAAATTATTTATAGAAAAGCTGTAAGGATTTAATATAGCGGTCGCCATATTTTATTACAAATTTATAACCAATATCAATACTTATTACAATACACTAAGGGCCATTATTACAACTTGCCGTTATAGTTAAAGGTAACTTTAAGCAATAGAAAAAGGTACCCTTAAGGTAACTTTAACTATAACGGCAAGTTGTAATAATGGCCCTAAATCGACTCAAGTTAAAATCAATATATATATATTTGATCTGGGTCATAATCTTCTGAAATTGTTTCATTAAAATTTAAGTAGAGTAAAAAGTAAAAGCTGTTGATCAAACTATTGTCAAGAATTACGTTTTTAAAAAATAAAAAATAATAATGAAATTGGAGTTTTGAAAATGGATTTTTTTTACCGCAAATAGGAATGGGTAAACGTTATAATTTTATGAATCTTAGGGCGATGATAAGGAAATTTGTTTCCATTTACAAAATTTCACATTTTCTTTTTCATGTTGCCTGTGACTATGATTTTCACACGGTCCTGAATGAGCTTGACAATCAAGTTATTTTAAGGCTTGTCAAGTTACAAGGTAAAATATAATTTGTCAAGCTAAACAATATGTATATTTTCATTCATGAATCAGTTTTAAAGGAAACATTAAAATCCATTAAAAACTTTATAAAATTTTTTACTACGTTTTAGAACATAATAATACAGCTATTACTCCACATATTTTTTTAAAGTGTTACGGAGCTAATATACCTTTTTGGGGAATTTCATTAGATTCAATACAATAATTCAGTACAAATTCATCATATAGTTTTCCAATTAAATGATTAGTCAAACTTTTCATATTTTTATTTTAGTGAGCCTAGATTTGTACTTTATAAAATGCGTTATTGAAACCATTAGTTTATAATAGAACAAGTAGAGAGCTATATTCGGCTGTGCCGACTCTTATATACCCTTCACCAAATTATACTTCAAAATACAAATTTTAAATATTTTTATGTAAACAAAATTTATTTTTTTTTCCAAAGTTGTTTTTTTAATTTTTTGTAAAAAAAGTTTTTTCGAATTGTTATTTAAATTTTTTTTTAAATTTAAAAAAAAAAATTTTCGTTTTTTAAAAAAAATCATTAGATATCCTTATTGTCTATAATAATGACTAAGTAATCCAGATATAGGTCAAAAATCGGGTTGTCCTGGTTTTTTCCTCATATCTCAGCCATTTGTGGACCGATTTTGCTGATTTTAAATACGAAACTTCTAGAAAGCATGTCTGACAAAATTATTGAAGATTTGGATCCCGAAGATATCTGGGGTCTTCAGAAAATTGATTTCAACAGACAGACAGACAGACAGACAGACAAACAGACGGACATGGCTTAATCGACTCCGCTATCTATAACGATCCAGAATATATATAAATTACATGAGGTATAAGGGATAAAATTTGATAATGAACAGATAGAAAAAAATATCATTGAACTGTTTAAAATTATATATGGGGGATTTCATGTCCTATTGAATAGTAATTCAGAAACAATTTTGCAAAAAGATCGGTCAAGAACTCTCTAAGTTGTTCTTAAAAAATAAAAATAAAAAATTGTTTATATCTTTTTTCAAAAACTTTTTTGACTTTTTTCAAATTAAACGTATCTGTGAATGATCGTATGTAAACCAAAAATTTCATCACGATCTTCTTCTTAAATCATTTTAAACTTTAAATATCTGAACGTATTATTTATCTTTTACTAAGTATTGTATTGAATTTTATAAAGAAAAAAGTTACTTCTTCTTTTTCTGTTTTTTTGTTATTATTTTTTCTTTTCCTTTTACTCAACACAACATTTATTCTTAGTTAAACAGTTGTAAGCAAGCAAAAAATCGAACAGGAAGAAAACTAGCTGGGACTTGGTAGAACTCTGTTGAACGTAGCTTTCATACATACAAACATACATACGTAGATGTTTCTATTCATGTACGTCTGTATGAATGAATGTGTAAGTATTTATGAGTCTGTGTATTTGTATATTCCCAGCAGTTCTGGATAACTGTCCCGAACTAGTGAACATTTAGAATGACCACTACATAGTATTTAATCATGCACCCTACATAGATTACAAATATACTGTCTAATAGCTGGTCGGAAGTAGTCAACGCATTGGATTCACATACCGGCCAAATATAGTCAGTTACCTTACTAGCTAACTAGATACATAACTGAGCTACATAACTAGTTATTTTACATGTACGCCTGTAAGGTGGAAGTTAATTGAGCTCAATAGATAATTCAATAACCAATTGCTTGTAAACAAACCTTTGTCCGAATACTCTCCAATAGATTACTTCTGGTGGGTAAAATAAATACTTTCTAAAGTGCATTACGAAATAAACGTTTAAAGTGATTACTAAGAGACACTAAAGTGGCAATTGACTTCACGCTCGGTTACATGGGATGTATAAAGTAACCAAATGACTTTAATATGCACTACAATGATTACATACGAGTCAAATGAACCAAATTATATAAATTGTAGCCAGCCAGTGATCAGACATTAGTTACAATTACTGTAACTAAGGGATACATTGACTTATTCTAAAACTGCTGGTTTAATTCTACCATACTGAGGTTTTTGTAATATCCTCGACTTGCTGTGTTGTGTGTTAAATGTAACTTTTACATCAGTCAGGCGAAAAGAAAAAAAAAACATATAAATCAATTTGTTGCCAAGAAAAGAAAGCAGCAAAAAAGAAAAATAAATAAATAAATAAAGTATCTGTTTGTTAACGATTGTAAATGTTGTACAATTATCAGGAAAAAAAATAAATAAATGAATTAAAGGTTGAATTTTTATTTGATATTTTCTTTACGACAAACACTGTAGCTATTTCCATCGTTTTTAATCTTTAAAGAGTATAATAAAAATTCATTTGAGTTGTTTGCTCTTATTCTGTTATAATTGCAACACATATTGTGTCTACTACAGATTAAAGTACATGTTTTATTTGTTTATATTTGTGCAACTGATAAGAGAAGTGATTTTCCCACTCAACATAAATAGAAAAATAAACTTTTTATTGTGCTAAATTATTTCAACTTTTATTTTGTGATAAGATAAAGAAATGCAGTTTTTCAAACAAATTTCAAGTGTTTAATACTAAGTAATGTTGAATACTTCATTTGTTATTTGGAAATACCTAAAACATAGTTAACGAATTGATAATATTTTAATTAAATCTGTATGGATTTTATATCTAAGTTTGATCATCCATTCAATTTATGTACTTATGTATTCTTACATATACATATGTATGTATGTACAATATTAATGATGTGTCTCAGCAAATTATGTTGAGATAAACGTATCTCGTGTTCCGCTTATAAAATTTCAATAAAATATTTTTTAAATCCTATCACTTCAGTAAGTCGAACCAACTCTTTTATCTTAGACCATTTTTGCTACTAAACATTGGTTAGAATATGGTCCTGTGGATGTGCCTTTATCGTAATTTTCTTATTAGAGGTTATGACATTCGATATAAATTTTATTATAATTTCGCTATCGAAATTATTCTCCGATACGATATTTCATTCGATCACGAATGCCCCAGTATTATTTTTTTTTTGAAATTCACTGTAATTATTTCATTTTTAATGCTATAAAATTAGATTATTCAATAACAGAAACCGCAAACCGGGTTTCCTGCTTCAAAAACCGGCCGTTTTATATTTAAAAAATTTATAATTAAGAACTTTTTTTCAAATTTTTGGTCAAAAATAATACATTTTTCAACTTCTTGTATTTGCGATTTGTATGTTTGTTATATTTTCTAATTAACAATTTCTCACGCCAAGTAAAACGTGTTGTAAAAACTAAAAAATAACTAAAAAGAGCTTGTTTGATAAAAAATTATAATTTGTCTGTTCCAAGACCGATTGCAACTGATTACGACATTAATTATATCCTTTTTTCTAGTAGTTTCATAAAGAATATTTCGTGTTCTCCAAAAAAAATCTGTCTGTTTACAATATTTCATATTTGAAAATACTTTTGACAAATTTTACTGATCTGAAGTAGAACAGTTTAAATTGTTAATTACAAAATTGTGTTGATTAATATGATTTTCTTTATATACATGTTTATATTTCCCTGAGGGCACATCAGCAGCATATATCTTAAACGAATTATAATTTGCGTCTAAATTTGTAAAGGGACCCACATGCACTGGTCAAAAAAACTAAAAATAACCAAAATCTTGTTCAATTTAGTACCTTATAAATTGCCACTGGATGGTGATTGAGTAATAACTTATTTAACAATATTGTTCCTCCATATCTGCTTAGAGTTTCCAAAATTAGTTGCCAAAATCAAAAAACATAAGTCATAATGAAAAATTAAGGTCGATGTCAAAGGTTTTAAAAGAAAAGTGTTTTTACTCATATACAGATATCTAAATACTTCTTATATTATGTCTTATATATTGTTACGTTTTTAGCTTTTAAAAACGGTGGTTTATTTCTTTTAAATAAACCGGTTACTTTTGATTGCAAATAAAAGTTGTTTAGTAGTTTAAAATTTGTAACATCTCTTTATTTATTGAAATATAAACAACAACAGTTTAACCCTTAAGTGCATGATTTTTACTTTTATTTTTCTATAAAATATCAAATATTTAGTTGATTTTTATATATTATATTTCTTTTAGCTTTAGTTTGATTTAGAATTTCTTTAGCTGAAACATTTCGCACTCCATTTGATTTTTCTGAATTAGAATCTGAATTAGTATCAAGCTTATATTCGTCTAAAATTAAGTGGAACTGGAATGTAGACAATTGGCAACAATATGCATTAAAGGGTTAAATAGTCGCTATGTGTTTTTAATATACACACGTTAATAATGCCGCAGCCACTATTTATAGAGAGCGCCATCTTCATTCGAGTATCCTCGATTGTTCCTTAACGGACAAAATTAGTATATTCGAATTCTAGAGCTTTCGATGTGAATGGTAGCAGCTTAAACATATAGTTTTACCATACTTATAAACAATGCTAATAAATGCATGCGATGGACATATTTACAAACATTATGAATGTTTTAGGCCATAGTTCCTCGCTGGTATTGTTCAGAATACGAAGATTTTCGTCAATTTATACGTACACATCACGAATGTAAACAATAGAGAGTAAAAATACAAATATTTCAATCAGTTGCTTGATGTTGTTGCGGATATTTTATTGTTTACCCTAAACATGCACACAAATTTAATGTCTCTATTTGCGGGACTATGTTTTAGGCAGTCGTTACAGACCGTTAAATTCAAATCCGTTATGCAAATTCGTAAAAATATTATTTATACATATAAATTATGGTGTATAACACATTTAAAATATTTCGTAATATCCTCTAAGACTCTCCACCTTCATATATAATTGCTAACCCCCAGTAACACCAAGTCTGGTTATGTTTTAACTAATAGTTATTCTGACAGTTTTCATACAAACATATACCCGACAGTATAACTATTTGTTAAGGCATAACCAGATTTATTTTATTTATTTATTTATTTATTTTATTCATTCAAGTAATACAAAGCCTTCAAGGCCAAAATTACATATTACTTAGCAATAATACCTAAGCATAGGAAAAAAATTAACAAGGTGTTAAATATAAATAATACAAATAACTTATTAATCTGAATTTTCTTATATATAACGGTTCCCCAACCGTAATGTAAAAATTAAAAAGAATTTGAAAAAAGTAACAATAATTAAAGAAAAAAAACAAACAAAAGGCCCAAATCAATAGCAGCACTGAAAATTGTACTCAATGTAAGAAAAATAACTTAAATTAAAAATTAAGCTTGTACATAAATATACATTTAAACAGCTCCATAGTTTGCAAAAAAATTCAAAAGTTTAATTCGGAAAACATTATTGGAATGTGAGAAAATACGCAGCTCAATTGGTAAGTAGTTCCAACAACGAGCAATTCGAATTATAAATGATTTCTCATAGAAAGAATTATTAATTCTAGGCACCAAAATTTGGGGACTTCTAGTCGATCTACTAAAAGTAAATTTATTAAACAACGGTAATGGACTTCCAGTTCTAATTATCTTATGAAAAGCAATCATGCACCGAAGTATAACAAAATCAGAAAAAGTGCATTTTAAAAATTGTTTAACATAAATGGATATATGATCCCTTCGACCTACATTGTATACAAAACGAACAATGGTATTAACAATACGATTTATTTTATATAGATCAGTAGAATTAGTACCTGATACAACCTCAAGTCCATATGTGACTTGAGACATTAAAAGGGAATATGCCAACTTATATCTAATATGTTGAGGGTAATATACATTAGTAGAAAATATTTTACGTAAAGTCTGCAATACCCTGGAAACAGTAATACCGATATGAGCAGCAAAATTCAGTTTTCTATCCAACATAATTCCCAAAAATTTTATTTGTTCAACAAATTCAATCCGCACACCACCAATAAAAATATCCAGATTAACATTAAATTTATCGAAAGGACTAAAAATAATCGCTTTTGTTTTTAAAGCGTTAATAGTTAAGAAATTGTATGTAGTCCAGTCAAAGATAAGCCGAAGGGAATAGTCAATATTACTACGTAGAACATCAGCAAAATCTCTATTGCAACTAAATAGTAAGGCCACATCGTCTGCATATATAAATGTTTTACATACAGAACTATTAATTATACACGGTAAATCATTGACATAGATATTAAACAACACAGGTCCCAAAACAGAGCCTTGAGGAACACCAGAGTGAAGATGTAATGTACCAGACTCGACACCATTAAGGTTAACAAACTGCGATCGTTCATTAAGATAGGATAGAATAAGTTTACAGGCCGACGCAGAAAAACCAAATTCAACCCGAAGTTTATCAATCATTCTTCGATAGTTAATGGAGTTAAATGCCTTCGATAGGTCCAATGAAACAAGAATACTAAATTTATTATCATTAATGTCTTTCCTAATAGAATCTGTAAGATCAAGAAGAAGTGAAGTGGTATTATAACCTCGACGAAAAGCATATTGTGAGTGGTAAATTTTTTTAGATGTAAATTCCAAAATTTGGTCCTTTAAAAGATGTTCCATTACCTTAGAAAGAGCAGGAAGGACAGAAATTGGCCTAAGATCGTCAGGTCCATTAATAACTTTAGACTTAGGTATCGGAACAACACGAGCAGTCTTCCAACCAACAGGAAACTTAGATGTGGTCAAAATAGAATTAAACAAATGAAGGAATAGAGCAGACACATATGGAAATATCATTTTAATAAATTGAATAGAAACGCCATCAGTTTCAATAGAATTGGAATGTACCTTATTTAAAGCCACTAACACTTCATATTCATCAACACATCTAAAGGAAGCACCAAATTCAGAGAATTGAAGATGACCAAAATCAACATTTAGACTCCCATCCCCTCCTAAAGAGTTTACAAAATAATTGTTAATCATATCAGCATCAAAAGTACAATTAGGAACATCACTGCCAACACAGCCATAATTCTTAAGAACTCTCCACAAGCCAGCAGAATCAAGTCTGTTAAATAACTTAGAAAAGTGTCGCCTCTTCTCAACACGAATAGCTTTTTTCGCTCTGTTGCGATGTTTGCAAAATATTCTCCAGTTTATAGAAGACTTATTACGTTTATATGCTAAAAAAGCCAAATCACTTAGAGATTTAGCTAATACAACTCTGTTAGACTTCATCCAACAATCATCATTATATTTTATTCTTTTCCTAACTTTAGGAACAAAACATAATAGAGATTGTAATAAGGCGCCAATATTTGAGCATATTATGTCGACATCACTAGAACCATAAATATCGCTCGAGTCAAAGTCAGACAAGAAGCTCATTATCCCATCCCAGTCTGTACATTTATAATCCAGGTATTCAATATACTCATTTACATGGATAATATTAAACTTGAAACATGCAAAAATTGCAGCGTGACGGGACAAAGCAGGATATAGATATTGATCTGAAAAAAGCAAAGCAGAGGAATCACTAATTAACATAAAGTCAATTAAAGACGTACTATGGTGTGCAACATCGAAGTGTGTGGGTTTACAATTATGAATAATACTCAAGCCCATACTAGTACATAAGGAACGAAAAGTAGTTGACTTAAAGCTGTCAAATAGGTTGTAGTTAAAATCACCGACAATAATTATATTGGAATACATAGAGAGAAGTTGAAAATGCTCAGACTCAAAAGTATATATATCTCCATAAGGCAGATAAACAACACCAAATAGAATCTTCAAGCTACCGAAGTAAATTTCCAAAAATAATGACTCACAAGACCCAACTACAGACGATTTAAATACAATTCTAAATTTTATGTGGTTCGAAATAAAAATACCAACACCGCCGCCCCTCGAACCATGACGATCATTACGGCAAAATGTATAGCCCTGGACATGGACAGAGCGGTAGGAAATGTGGGGTTTAAGCCATGTTTCAGAAATAGCAAAAACATCCAATAGAGATCCATTTAAAAGAAATTTGAATTCATCAAACTTAGAAGAGTTAGCTGAAGGTCTAATGCTTTGACAATTTAAATGCGCTACTTTGAAATCATTCATATAAGGTAGCAAAATATTCTTAATTTGAGTACTGCTATTAATCAACGGACCAATGTTATTATCAGAAAACATCAAAGTAATTGAAAAACATTACGTGGGGAAAACGAATAGAATAAGAAAAATAAAGATAATAACTATCTAATATATTAAACATTTTACAAATGTATTAACATTAACTAACTAACAGCCAGTCTTAAGTAAATATGAGATCAAATTAAAAAAAAATATATAATACTGAATAATAAAAAGTAAGTAAATATATAATACATATGTATGTATAAATCATATATCAAAAGGAGAGAGAAAAAAATCATTAAGTGGTTGCTACATTGCCAATAGAAAATACATAAAATATGCTTTGATATATACATACATATGTAAAATAAAAATATAAAAAGAAGACAATTTTCATTCAGCCCCCTCAGGATTCAGCAATCCAGCACATTCTTCAGTATTATAGGTTACCACATCTCCATCAGAAAGAGTTAATTTAGCCTTAACTTTATCTGTGTTAAGAATTTTGAATTTAGTTATAATTTTACGCTGAAGCAAACTACGGCAAATTTGGTTAAGTTTTGAAGCAGCAGGAGAAAAATGATCGTGCAGATTTCGTGTAAGAATTAAACATATATATATTTCTAAATATTTAATTAAATTAATCAGAATTCTAATCAATTTAACACACTTTGTATGATATCAGAGTTGACGTTATTTTGAAATCTGATAATTCAAATCATAGTTCATGCCCGTGGCAAAACAGTGCTGATAATATTAATTTATTTATGTAGCTAATAAAAACAATTTCTTAAAATCTAAATACATATGGGTAATTCCAATTAAATGGTTCACTAATAAAAAACGATTAGATGATAAAATTAATGAAATTTAATTTTAGCATTATGGATTATTTAAAAATTATTAACATCGTTAAAAACAAGTAAATATCTATAAAAGTAATTGGAAATCTTTAAAATAAATCTGTTCAAGTGTATAAGTATGACAACAAAAATAAACTTTCTCAAATTTTATTGTTTAGCCATAAATTGTTACAAATTGTTCGGGCGTGAAAACACGTGACAGGCGTATAGCAAAATCGGAATCTGCACAAAATTCTAAGAAAATTATCAAAAGAAAGTATGGATCTAAAATCAAAACCTAGCTCGCGCTAAGAGACTTCAAAATACTTCTGATAATTCTGAAAGGGCATGTTGAGTAGATCATTTTTGTAGACTAAACTTATAGTCCAGCTTCTCTGAATTTTTTTACAGTGGGTCAAAGCTTTAATTTTTTAATCGAAGGGAGCATTATACTAACTGAGAAAATTGTTGTAAATTAATGTCTGAGAGAATTCTTATTGTCAGCGTTATATTGTGGAATTTTATGGGAACCATTTTTGTGGAAGATCTTAACCCACTATCTCCACTCTTTAAGGTTCAATTTGACCCTTTTTCGATAAAATCAAAAAAATCCTTTTAAAAGCACGTTTAAGGATTAAACTATTTTACGAAAATGTTGGCCGGAAAATTTCAGTGGATGTTCTTCGGTGACATCCATGTTGTGAATAAAGCTCTTTACGCTTAATTACCAAATTTACACGACATATTTTTAAAAAAAAATTTCCGAAAATCTATTTATGATCCGAATGAGCTGATATTTAAAATATAATTAAACTAAAATTTTCCGGAAAACATTTTCGAGATAGAGGGTTAAGGTCTTCCACAAAAATGATCCCTATAAAATTCCACGATACAACTCTGACAATAAGAATATCTGAGACATTAACTTACAACATTTTTTTCAGTTAGTGTAATGCTCTCTTCGTTCAAAAATTTAAAACTTTCAGCCAATGTAAAAAAAAATTCAGACCAAAGAGATTGAATCCTAATATATATAAACTTTCTACGGACTTTGTACTACATATATTTTATTCCCGATGACATGAAGCAATATGAATTTTACAGTAATAGAAAATATAAAATTAACCAAATCGGATAAATTTAACCTGGATATATTCGTCAATATTGGTCCGAGTTCAGAATAAAGTTCTAATCGGGAAAGTTTTTCAGGAATTTCCGGAAATATTTTTTTAAAATTCCTGGATAATTTTAGTCGGGAAATTTTGGGAACTTCTATTAATAAGGTCTGTGCAATACAAACAGAAAAAGAAAAACAGGAATTTTCTTTGTGTTAAACTTAGAATGTCTAAAAACCCGATTTCCGGTTTAACCGAAAAATTATGTTTTTGAAAAAACCGGTTTCGGTTTTTGTCTTCAAAAAAAAACCGGTTAACCGCTTTATATTAAATTTTTATTCAATATGAAAAAGGTCAACTTAGATTTATTTTTATTTGTGGACGCTAATAAGAAATATGTTAGGAATTGTGTACTAAATCGTCGGAAATTTAACTTTTTTGATTCATAAGAATCTATCGTTATGCAATTATTTTATATCTTTTACGAAATATTGTTAAATGCTACAATTTTCTATAAAATAAAACAATATTTTTTAAAAATGGTATCAAAGTTTTTCATAAATATGTTTGAATGAGCTTTAGAATACCGGTTAACCGTCTTACAAAAACCGGTTTCTCAAAATACCGAAAAGTTAAAGTTTACAAAGATGAAAAAACCGGTTGACCGGTTTTTGTTTTGGATACTTGGTATTGTACTCAGCTTGTTAAAAACAGCTGACTACAATACCAAGCCAAACATTCATATTAAGGTGAATTCACTTTAAGGCGGTGTTAATAGCAAAGTCTTATAAATAGACCTAGGACATATAAGAATTACGATTTAAATAATCGAACTTTTGTCACCACAACAAAAATTTTACAGCCGCTAACTAAAAGTTAAATTAATTACACAGTGACCTTTATAATTTAACACTGTAAAACTTAATTTGAAATAAAACAACTTAAGAAATGTGTTTCAATAATTACAGGAACTTTAACAAATTTAAGTTTAATTTACTAACGATGGCAGCTGACAACTTTGGAAACAAATTTCTATTTTAATTTTCTAATCCATACATACTTACTTATAAATAAAATCTAAAATCTATTGGGAATTGTGTAGGTAACATAATATTTATGTAATAAATCAAAAACAAAAAGGATTGACACAAGCTCAGGGGAGAAAAGTGTTCATGTGTTCATGTTTGTGAGCGCAGTTAATGAAGCGACAACAATTTTTCACTAAACAAAAAACACTTGCTGGTAGCAGGCGTATACGCAACATGTTTAACAAGGAAATGTTAGTTAAAATTGTTGCTCATACGTGCTGGAACAACAAAATGTTATTTACTCTAAATTGTTAGTATTAAATATTCTAATATTTTCTTCTCTTATTCAAAACTCTTAATTAACATAATTGTGTTTTAAACACACATTTTAAACCTCAATAATGTTCAAGATATTATAAATATTACTTCTTCTTCCCTGTTGGGTTTTTTTCATGACACATTGCAGCTAACTGAAGTCACAAAATGTGGCATGTTCTAGAGGATTAAAATAAACAATGTGCTTAAATAGAAATAAAAAAAAATGTACATTTTTCATATACTTTTTATTCGATCAATAAAATTTAAATAATTTTCTAACTTATGTTAGTGTTCTCTTAAAATATCAATAGTACATTTTAAAAGCTACTTTGTATTTATTCTTGTATTTATAATACTAAATATTTCCATAAAATGTATATCCAAAAATAGCTGCGGCAGACCAATAAAACATGGGGAATTTAAATATTTTATATGTTTCCAAAAATACGCGAGTATTTCTTAAAGTATTTTTATGGATTTTATTTATTTATTTTGATAGCGAGACACCGTATTTAAAATCAAAATACTAGAAACTATAGCCAACTCAACAATAAATTAAATGTGTTAGCCATTAGGGGAATAAGTGATTATTAACCAAAAGTTTAGGTACAAAGTTTTACAGATTATTAAAATTATAAAATGTTATTATTACTTCTGGAACGAGTTCGGTGGAACATATTTTCTAAAAATCTTCTATAGAATTTTTAAGAAACCATTTTTCCTTGGCATTAGTTTACATCGGTTCTATAGATCACTTATTAGTTCTGAAATAAATTTTTGGAACCGGTTTTATAATTTTTTTTTTCGAAAAATAAATTCAAGAAATTTCGTATAAATATGAAATAAAAAATAAATGTACTGGTACCAGAACCGTTCCTAATAAAGTGGTCTCTCTGCAGCGCTTCTTTAAAACTAGTTCTGAAGCTGACAATTTCAAATAAAAATCATTGATCCCAACGCCAAACAAGAACGAGTGTTGGCTTTATGCATATGTTCTAGAACTAGTTGTATAATGAATACGTTTTTTCCTAGGGTATTGTCATTATTTTCTCAAAATAATAATATCATTATAAGTTTTAATCAGGGACCGTAAATAACGGTTACCCAGAAAATTTGAAATCCAAAAATCTCTATGTTAGAGTCAATGAAGACCTATACTGTTATATACCAATAGATTCGTATTGACGTGCTCTTTCATAATCTTGAGGACTTTTTCCGTCAGAAAAAAACACATTTGAGTGCTTTTATTTTTTCCGTCATAAAATAAATGTCATTTGAAGAGTTTTATTTTTCCCGTCAGAAAATAAAACTCTTTTCGTTTAATATCTACTTTATCTTTCTTTATAATGTTTGTAGTAATTAATTTGTTTAAGAAAAAAAAACAACAACAATTTGATAATAGGAATCAAACAATAACAAATTAAAATCCTACTTGATTTTATTTTAATGAAAAATATATAAAATAAAACTCTTCAAATGACTTTTATTCTATGACGGAAAAAATAAAAATAAAATTCCTCAAATCAGTTTTTTTATGACGGCTATTTAAAACTCTTTTGAAAAATAACTGTTTTAGATGGATTTTTATTTTTAAAGTCACAAAATAATTGTTATGAAATAACTTTTTTGATATCACTTATAACCGTTACGGTTTTAATGTTAAGCAGCTGAATTATTCCTTTAATTTGTATTAAGTTGTCCAACTAATTTCCTATTTTTAATAAATATTTTTCTAGTTTTGTCACACAAATGTGATAAGCGAAATGTATTGCTAATCAAATTATACAGTCTAATTGACCAAAGTTTTCTGTTGTGGCTGAAATTCTCTTGACCAAATTATTAAAAATCGTAATTCTTCTGCTATTATCGAAAAAGTCTATGGATTCAATCAAATCATTCTATTGACAATGCATTGACAACAAATAACAATGAATCTGTTTGTACTGTAACTTTAAGAAATTCTAGAAATTTCTCTTTAAATATACACCTGGAAGTTTTAAATAAATATTTCCAGAAAATTTTTAGGTTTAGGAACCATAGCTTTTAATAATATGAATCGATTTCTTTTGAACTTAGTAACAATTTCTGCATAACTAGATTTTACATAGTAGAAACAATAATAACTATATTGAATATTTCTTTTTATTCGAAGCAAAGGTTCGAAATAATTAATTCTTAATTCAATTTTCGAAATCATATTTATCTCTCAACCATTCCGTTATTAATTAGTTCATAGGCTTAAGTAACTTTCATTTCAAATGTATTTAATTCAATCCTTTGAGAAATTATTATTTTTAGAACTAATTCCTTATTGAATCATTAAAATTTTCTTTAATTCAAATCTTTTACTACATAGTATTAAAAAGGCCTAATATGCTGTTTTTATAATACAAGCGAGTCTTTGGAAATTTTATAGGTGTTTTGTTATTGTAACAAAAACGAAATACATGTAAATTGTCCACTCAAAGTACTCGCTTGTATTATAAAAACAGCACATAAGTCATTTTTTTCCATTTAATTTTGTAAATGATTAAGAGCAAAACAAAAAGAAAACTAAATGAAGCTAAAGAATTAGATGTTGAGAATTAGATGTTTAATGGATTGAATGGCTGACATTTTTTAATTCTGAATTAATTAATTCAAAGTTCTGATTCTAATTTAATATTTTAATAGTTGTCTTCAAATATTAAAAAAAAACATTTCAATAATGTAGTATACACTGCACTCGCGATAATATGAACTAATTAAAACCAGGCCAGTTCACTTTTGCAAGATCGTTCATATTTGCAAATGGGATCTAATTCGCATCTACAGCTAGGGAAGTCCAAAAATGATTAAGCAGTTGAATTATAATTTATCCACTACCCTTTTGATTTATATTTCAACTCTGTGTAGATAAATGAAATACATTAAAAGGCTTTAAAATATGAACCGCTTAGTTCACTAAGTTCATATATTAGAGTACCCTATGGAAGTAAAAACTGTTCCTATTTTGGGGTATTCATATTGGGGTGTTCATATTTTAGGGTGTTCATATTATCGCGAGTGCACTGTAAAATCAAAGGCGCACTGAACTGTATCACAATTTTTGAAACCCGGCTATTATTTTTAAAATTAGACACAATTTCCCTTCCGCTAATATAAAATACATCAATTTTAATATACTGATATAAACTTTACCCGAACCTTACTCAATAAACACACATAACCAAGCAAAAATAATCTAATTAAAAAAAAAAGATAAACATTATGGTCTTTATATCCTTATTCACATATTGCCAGCAAATGTTTATATTTTTATAATGGACACTTGTATTAAGAATACAATATTTTCTTTATTTTTCCTGTTATTGTTGTAGTTTATTGCGGCTTTTACATCCCAACAACAACAATAATAATAAGAAAAACAGCATCTTCTGAAGATGACGATGAAATTTGTTCTTGCCTTTTTTTGAAAATGTGCCAAAAAAAAATACGAATTTCAAAAAGCCAAAAACTACAATGGCCAAAACATGTGTATACAAACCAAAAAAAATACACACAATATTCAATGAATTAATAACACAACAACAATAAATCTAGTGATTTGATATAGTATTCAAGTGTTTAATTAATTTGAAACGAATATTTTTTAAATGAATTTTGTTTTAAGTTCATTTTTATGTCCAAAAACTAAAACGAAAATTAATGTATTTCTACATTAACATGTGGTTGAATAACAAATAACAAAATACTTCAGCAAACATATGCCAACCATAAATCATAAAGGTTTTTTTTAAAATTTAATATTAACTAAATTATTAGTAGTAATATTTCATTCAAGACTTACTTTTTATGTTTAACAGATTTTTGGTTTTTGAATAATTTTCCGAAATTAAAAAAAGTTGCGTTTATTTGAACAACTTTTAATGTTTTACAATATTTGCGGTATTTTTACGATTTTCGCAATTTGTTTGTTGTTAATTTTTGTGAAAATTGAATACGCGGTCGGCGGTTTTTGTCGTGTAAAAAGAACCGTTAGAAAATAGCTTCTGACACAAGGCTTGATTGTTTGCGACTAAATAGAACTGTTGTAAACAAAACTATTTCAACCCCTCAGCAACATACAAAAAGAAAAATTGTACATTGTACAACGACGACGACAACGACGAATAAATAAGTATTGTTTTCATTCAGGGCACACACAACCACACACTCGTTTCTACGAGTGTTTTGGTGTTGTCTTCATAATGTTGACGACACTCGTACCGACAACGATAATAATGAGGTTGCTGTTGGTTTGTTGGTGATAATGACGTTGATAACAACCCCAAATGTGTTGAGTGCCCAACACAAACAACACCGAACGAAAATGAAATGAAATCGAAAAAAAGAACGGTTTGTGGAACCACAACACAACATAAGTTTCATTAAAATCTGCCGCAAACATAAAAGAACCCCAATGAGATTCAAAAGATTTGTATGATTCATACACAACATGACAAGTGCGTGTGGTAAATTGTTGTTGGTGGGGGAGGGACACTTCAAAGGTAACTTAATAGGAGGATTACTAAGCCGCACACAATAAATTAGGGAACGCACTACTTTATTGCTTTTTGTGAAATAATTTTTGGAAATACGTTAGCTGGAATTGTTAACAGAATACAGAACAAATTGAATCCGATAAGAGTTTCTGGTTAGTTATAGGGTCCTTTATTGAAATGAAATACAAAGTTTTCCTTTTTACCTCTTTAAATACAATAGCCAACATCTTGTTTTCGTTTGTGAAATATGCACCATCCCTAGAGTGATCAAATATTCGATATATACAAAAAACCGGTTTTCGAATAATTCGAAAAATCGTAATTTTTAAAAACCGGTTTTCGGTTTAAAAGTTTTAATTTATTTTAACTTTTCGAAAGTTGTCAAAATAATCAAAATCTTGTTTTAAGGCGCTATTTGTTGCAATATTAAATATTTTGTGTGGATTATGAACTTATTATAATGTTAAACTGAGCTGAGCTTCTATATCAAATGAACTTTCATTTAGTTCTGACTGTTTAAAATTTCCAAAAAGTCTATTAAAAAGATTTTCTGCATATTGTTTGTATAACAAGGCGAATTTATTACAGGTGATGTTAAAAAGCCAACTGATTATTTTTTGCTCGATGTGTTTTCTGACTTCTATCTGCCAAAGTTTACATTGTTTTTTTTTTAATTTAAATATAACACAAATTACCAGATTATCCCACGTCGACTCAAGTAATACCCTAATCGACCTATATCTTTATATAGGAAGCTGGAACGCTTAAACCTTGTTATTAAAATAAAGAGTGATAATGGTACTCCACCAATTCATACGTCGATTTATAAATAGTACTCCAAGAATTTACGATTTGATTTATAACAGGGTTTATCCAAATTAAAAGACACGCGATTGTAAACAGTGGTGTTTAAAGTAATCGCTAATTACACTGTGCTCGAAATTTACACTTTTTTTCTGTCAAGAAGGGCACCCAGTGTGTTAAACTAATTCGGGTACGCTGAATTCAATGCTGCTAACCGTTTCGAGATATACCGTTATTTCGAAAATAGAGGAGGTTGCACAACATATATTCGCGTAATTCAAAAACGGTTTAGTTTCTTGAATAAACTGAAAAAATTCCGCAATAAAATTACCCTTCAGTAAGGCTTAACATGTTTTTAATCTTCGCAGTCGTTTTGAAATATAAATTTTATTTGTCAAAAAAAATAATTTTATAGAAAAATTTCGAAATTTTTGGATTTTAAAACGGCATTAAAAATTGGAAAATCCATATACGCTCTTAATTTTTTTCGCACATATAGAAAACGAAGTTCCAAATAAAACAAGCCCTAACTTTTAATTTTACATCTTGCACTGTTTTCTATGTTTAGTACTGCTATAGTCGGCAATGCAAAGATTCTGTAATTTTGCTGTTTGTTGTTGATTTTGAATCCATAAATTTGACTAGTGAAAAATATAAGATATATATATATAATATATCAACGTATAGGAAATTGTGTCTTCTTTTCAAAAATGTATACAATTTTTAAAAATTAAAAAATTTATAGAAGACTTTTTGTAAAAATGTGGGAAAAAATGTTAAAATGTTATTTGGCGATATTTGCTTGATCTTTTGTTTATAAAATCAATCATTTAATCATTTAGGGCTTGTTTTGTTTCGAACTTTATTTTCTATACGCTTAGAAAAAATTAAGAGCATTATTAAGAGAAAAAAAATAATAATTTCGAAAATTTGCTAAAAAATAATTTTTTGTTTGCCAAAAAAATTTATATTTTTAAAACGACTGTGAAGATTAAAAACTTGTTAAGCCTTTCTTGAAAGTAATTTTATTGCGTAAATTCGGTTTTTTAATTTTTTACAATAAACAAACCCGTTTTTGAGTTACGCGGTATATCTCGAAAATACGAGCTAACCTAAAAAAACGGTTAGCACCACTGAATTCAGCGTACCCGAATTAGTTTAACCCACCGGGTGCCCCGCTTGACAGTTTTTTCAACTAACACAGTGTTATTAAAAGTAATCGCATAATCTTAAAATAGATAAAAAATATATTCGATTTTGTCGAATAATTTCGAGACAAAAAACCCGGTTAGTCGAATAACTCGAAAACCGTCCTTTTGAAAAAACCGGTTTAAAAAAATCGCAAAATAGGAAAAAAAAACCCGGGTTTTGCAAATAATTCGAAAACCAGTTTGACCACTCTAACCATCCCTCATATGATCGGAGACGCAAGTGAATAATTGTTTTTCCAAAATTCTCGAAAATATTTTGGTGTAAGTATTTTTTGTGCTAAACAATAGTTCAAATAGTTCTCTGTTGGCCAAAACCAACTCATCCTCCAGGAACATCACGATCAGCTACAATATATTTATTTGATGTTGATATTTCACAGTAAAAAGTTGAACAAATTTAAAAAAAAAAAAAAACATTTAACGATTCCCACAATTGACTTTCTTTTTGATCTATTTAAATATATTTATACCCTACACGACCATAGTGGTGTATACCGATCCACTTTTCGACTTGTAATCAGTTTCTGAGTCGATTAAACGATGTCCGTCTGTCCATGTAAACCTTGTGCGCAAAGTACAGGTCGCAATTTTGAAGATATTTCGATAAAATTTGGTACATATAATTTGGACCAAGGACCAAGCCTATTGAAAATGGCAGAAATCGGGCAGTTATTTCACCTAGCCCCCATACAAATGTCCTCTCAAAATTTTACTTTATCGGTTTAATTTATATATGTATCTGCACAAATTTCGCTCCAAATCATGGTACAATCAGTTACCAGGTACAATTATTAGAGAGAGTTTCCAATGTTCACCCCTAAAACGTCAAACTATGTATTTAATTAACTTTTTTTAATTTGTTACCGCGAAATTTTTTTTGAAATTGTTACGTTTTAACTGAAATTATAAACACTTATTAAAAAAAATATAGTTTTTCTTCAATTGTTAGTAAATTTTTGTAATAAAAATTTTAATTCAATTATTTTTTTGGCATTTCCTTTTTATATTTTTTAATTTTCTTTTGTTTGACGTTATAGGGAATGTATAATTGAGAACATACTTTCTAATAATTGTACCTTGCTAATTCTACAATGGCTCCAAATAATTTTTGTATATATGAAATTCATGTCACCAAATTTTGTTACAAACAAAATATAAAAAACATAAATCTTCTGAAATAATCTTTTAAAAAAGGAATATAATTTAAATGCTTTCCTTTTAAACGATTTTTTTACTTTTTAATAAAACTTGACTTGACGAAACTCTCTCACTGATTGTAGAAATCGAAAGTAAGGCATGATAAAGAATATCCAATTTCTCAGTTATGTTTTTAGTTTTCTCTAAGCATATAAAATCCTCCATCATACCATTGGAGTTCTTTTTGGATTATTTTAGATTTTGAATACTTTATTAGTTACGTCAAGTTCTGATAAAAGACTCGTTTCAGTAATGTCTTCAGTTTCGTCTAATAACATGTCGTCCTCGGACTCAATAGGACAAAGTCATAGACATCATAGAAACATTCTTAGTTTCAGTTTTCGTACAAAAAAAAATTCCAAATTTTTGATACATAAAATTCAACTTTAGGGTAAAAATTCTCAAATCGCATAGTCGATATCAAAATATAGTAACCCACTTTAGATGATCAAATATGTTCTTAATTATTTTGTAATGGGCTCCGATAACCCCGGCCCTGGTATGGTTATTATAGCCAAAAAATACTAAAAAATTAAATTTTTGGAATTTTTCTTTTTTGGGAATTGCAGGATTCCTGAGTACAAATTTAAAAATTGTTTTTTATTTTTTCATTTTCAATAGAAAAATATATACAACTGTAAAATTTCATTAAAAATATTCATAAATAAAAGTTTAATTTCAATTTGAAAAATTTTTATCTTTGCAAAAACTCAAGAAAATTTTTTCTATGGTTGCAACCAAAGTTTAACAAGTCGTCAGACTCTATGACAACAGAACCTAACATAGTTTTTTACTAATACATTTTCATCACTTAGGTTTTTGACAACTGAGTTAGGTCTTTGACAGTAGAGTTTCCGATCTATGTTTATTTATATATAGAATGCAATATTTTTACTTATCATATTGTGTTTTTATATAAACAAAAAAACTCACAAATAATGAAGTAAAATTTACAATTCGTTTCGATGTTCTCTGAATCCGTGAACAATTTACCATATACAATTCTTAAGTCCTTCCTTAATCGAAATAATATTACAGCACTGCTTCAACAACATGTTGTTTATACATTATTCACTCTGAAGTGCAAACTTCCAACACTGTTGCAACTGATAAGGAGTATGACGCCAACTCAATTCAAGGTATGGTCACTTAAACATTTTTGTTTCGAAAATATTTATTCAGTTTTTTGTACAACAACTGATAACAGTGGCTGTTTATTCTCGCACATTAATACGGACTCTGTTCGTTATCTTTATAATTTTTAATATGAATTATTTTATATACAAAAGTTTCGTTGTTGTCGTTGTTCATTAAACAAAAACAACAACAATTTTTGTTCAAATAAAAGCAACCAACAGTCGTGATAAGACAGTTAGTTAGTTAGTCAGACATACATATTTACAAATAAAATACTTGTTGTTTAAAGTATCTTAAGAACAATATCAGCTATAAAACTGAACTTTTAACGAACCAAACACCCCTTTAGATTGTTAACGTTTGATTTGCAAGTGCATTCAAATATCTACATCAGATACACTTATTATTAATATTTAAACAAATTCATTGTTTCATAATTTGTTTATTAAAGGTGTTTTCAAGTAAAATTGTGCCCAAGACACAAGCAATTTACAATAAAAACAAGATAAAAAGTTAAAACTATTAAAAGTCGATTATACGACACCCTATTTGTAAAATACTAAAAGCAAAATGTCAAAAACAGATGGACGTTAATTGAAAAACATCTAAGCAAGCTTTCCAATCGTATACCCAGTTGGCAATTCTTGAAGACGTCTTATATGAATACTTCATGACATATCAGACTATGTTCCTTGCTCTCATAATATAACCTTAATGACATTATCATATAGAATTGAAAACCCCAGTTATTTTAGTATTTTTCAATTATTATTTTCTTAAATATACATATACTCACCATACAACTAAAATCATTTCAATTATCTTAATCTTAATTAAATACTCAGCAATAGCTTTTATTACCAAGTAATAACATTTAAAATAATTAATTCTGCCACTTAACAACTTACACAATAGCATTTTAACTCTTTAGTTTAATGCGGTAATGTCATTGGAGGCACTAAAACTAGTTACAAGTAATGACTTAAATAACATATTTATGGTTAGGATTCATAGAAACCGTTATCACTAAAAACAGAATGTGCTTAATAACTATTAATATGCAAAAGAGCTAAGACCATATTATTTTGAAAAAATTTCAAAATTATTATCTCAGTAAAATGGAATTGATTATAAATATGTTACTAAATATATATGTACTACGTGATAAAATACCAGAAAAAAATAACCATATACGGACACCACTACGTGATAAAAGACCCGTGTCTCCCAGCCCAAAGTATTGCATTTGTTTATGGTCCCCCAAAGATTTGGGGCCTCGGTGTAATTTTTGCAAAAATGTGATCATTTTCTCAGGCTCATATCTTGCAAACAGTTCGAAATTTTGATTTACTCTCTGAGGCAAAGTTGTAGCCCCTAGAGAACAAAAATTGTGAACATATAAAATCCAAAAAACTTCATATTCAAGATCAAAATCGCAAAAAACTTTAAAAAACTCGAAATAAATTTAGAGATAATTCTTTTTTAAAGCTGCCTAAAATTATGCTTTAGTTTATAATAGTTTATGGCCCAAAACACTTAATTCCCTTAGTTTAACTTATATTATTGACATTACCTTCTAGAAAGTTGTTTATTGAGATCGTAGCTACATTTTTGTAGTTGATTGTTTCCTTGAATCTAAAATCTATTTAAGTTTTTTGCGATTTTGATCTTGAAGATGAAGTTTTTTTGATTTTATATGTTCGCAATTTTGGTTCTTTGTGACAAGGACTACAACTTTGCCTCAGTTCCGAATTGTTTGCAAGATATGAGCCTGAGAAAATAATAATATTTTTGCAAAAATGACACCGAAATCTATTATCACTTCGACTTTCTGATATGAAATAGAAACTGTTCCAAGTCCCTATAAGATGCAAATGCACTTCTTCTTACCTGTGATTATTTGTCATTATAAATCACACCTAATCTATATATATAAAAGAGTAACGTTACTGACTGACTGACTGACTGACTGACTGACTGACTGATTCATCATCGCACAGCCCAAACGGCTGAAGCTAGAATCACGAAATTTTAACTGTGGGTTCCTCCCTCCCCAAAACGATCCGATAAGAAGGGATTTTTGGAAATTCGAACGTTTAGGGGGTAAAAAAGGGTAAAAACGGGTAAATTCGGTAACCTTATATCTTCAAAACTAATAAAGATATAAAAAAACTTAAAATAGCATGTTACTCCATTTAAAAAATAAGCTGACAGGTGTTTCGTACTTTTTGGAAATTCGAAACTTTTAGGGGAGAAAACGGGTAAAAACCAATAAACATAGAAACAAATTTTAAATCGTATTCTTTAATTAACAAAAAATAAAAAATATAAGTTTGGTACTTTTTGGAAATTCGAACCTTTAAGGGATAAAAATTGTGTTAATTTGTTGGTACTTTTTCATAAAATATGTTTTTTTTTATAATTTGACATAGACATACGAATATTTTATTATGAGCTCCCACCACGTTACAGAAATTTATTTCAATGAAATTGTACCACCTCAATGGGGATAAAAAAGGTACCAAAAAGGGGATAAAATCGGGAAAATACATTATATTTGAAATTATTAAGCCAATTTTGATAATTTTTTTTAATGTTGGTTCCTGTATTCATATAAAAATTAACTAAGAGGGTGTTATTTGGAACTCGAGTACCAAGGTGTATATTGGGCCAAATCCGGGTAAACAGTTTGGTACTTTTTTTAAAACATATTTATTCTTGGGCACATTAACACAGATTTTAATATTTTGATACATGCCTGTAGCATAAACAATTTTGGCAAAATGGAATATTTTTAAATTTCAAACTTGACGGGAAAGAAAAGGGAAATTGGTACTTTTCTCCTAATGGTACTTTTTTAAAATTTAAATTATTTCAGTTATCGACATTAAAGTTAGCTGATATGTATTTGAGTGAAGTTAGTGTTAGGAATAGGGGATAATATTTAGGTACCAAAATGTGTGAACTGTACTATAGGTACTTTTTTGTTCATCTAATGGTACTTTTTGAAATTTCTATAATAATGGACTTAGAAACATGAAATTAAACATATATGGTCCTAAGTGAGTGAGAATTCTAGGGGGAGACTTTTTGGTACTTTTTCTTTATTGGAATGGTACTTTTTGTAATTTCTTCACCAATGAACCTAGAAACATGAAATAAAGCTTATATATAAACCGAGTGAGTGGGAAACCACAATTGTGGGTTTTTTGGTACTTTTTCTATATTCTAATGGTACTTTTTTGAATTTTCTATTACTATGGACTTAGAAACATGAAATTAAGCATATATGGTCCTAAGTAAGTGATAATTCTAGGGGGAGACTTTTTGGTACTTTTTCTTTATTCGATTGGTACTTTTTGTAATTTCTTCACCAATGAACCTAGAAACATGAAATAAAGCTTATATGGAACCGAGTGAGTGGGAAACCACAAGTGTGGGCTTTTTGGTCCTTTTTCTATATTCTAATGGTACTTTTTTGAATTTTCTTTAACAATGGACTTAGAGACATGAAATTAAGCATATGTGGTCCTAAGTGAGTGAGAATTCTAGGGGGAGACTTTTTGGTACTTTTTCTTTATTCGAATGGTACTTTTTGTAATTTCTTCACCAATGAACCTAAAAACATGAAATTAAGACCGGAGTGAGTGGGAATCTACAAGTGACTGCTTTTTGGTACTTTTTCTATATTCGAATGGTACTTTTTGAATTTTCTGTAATAATGGACATAGAAATATGAAGTTAAGCATATATGGTCCTAAGTGAGTGAGAATTCTAGGGGGAGACTTTTTGGTACTTTTTCTATATTCTAATGGTACTTTTTTGAATTTTCTATAACAATGGACTTAGAAACACGAAATTAAACATATATGGTCCTAAGTGAGTGAGAAGTCTAGGGGGAAACTTTTTGGTACTTATTCTTTATTCAAATGGTACTTTTTGTAATTTCTTCACCAATGAACCTAGAAACATTAAATAAAGGTTATACGGACCCGAGTGGGTGAGCAACTACAAGTGGGTGTTTTTTGGTACTTTTTCTATATTCTAATGTTACTTTTTGAATTTTCTATAACATAATGGACCTAGAAATATGAAATTGAGCGTATATGGTCCTAAGTGATTGAAAATTCAAGCGGATACCTCATGGTACCTTTTGTTTATTCTAATGGTACTTTTTTTTAATTTTCTATAGCAATGGACTTAAAACATGAAATTAAGCATACTACATGGTCCTAAGTGAGTTAGAATTCTAGGGGAGACTTTTTGGTACTTTTTCTTTATTCGAATGGTACTTTTTGTAATTTCTACACCAATGAACCTAAAGCCATGAAATTAAGCTTATATGGACCCGAGTGAGTGGGAAACCACAAGTGGGGGATTTTTGGTACTTTTTATATATTCTAATGGTACTTTTTTGAATTTCCTATAATAATGGACCTAGAGTTTCCAAAAAATCGAAGAATTTCAAAACCGCGGTTTCGGTTTTAAAAAATTAAAAACCGACCGGTTTCGGTTTTGTGATAATTTATTAAATCTTAAGTATTATAGAAACAAAATTAGTTGATAATATAGGAAATGATATACAAATCTAAAATTCAAACTTGACGGGTTATGGTTTAGTGAATGCGAATTTAAAAGTGATAATCAGTGGTACTATTTCCTTATAGCAATGGTACTTTTTGAATATTTTATAATAATAAACATAAAAATTTAAAATTAGGAACACATTTTGCATTTTCTATAATAACGGACCCAGAAATATGAAATTAGACATTTACAATTAGATTCACAAACGGAGACTTAATAGTACTATTTCTTTCTTCTAATTGGGGTGGCGAAGCGCACCGGGTCTGCTAGTAAGTAATAAAACTGCATTAACAGATTTCAAAAATGTTTAAAATCAAGGATTTTAGAATTATTTTTTCTGAAAAGAAATGAAGTGATTAATAAAATAAAATTTCAATGACAAAACTCACTAATAAATTCAAATTTATTGAAAGAAGTTTATACATCAAAGATATGTACATCAAATTCAATTAAACGTTTAGTAAAATCATTACTAAGTTTTTAATGAATCATTAGTAAACTATCGTCTCTACTATTTAGAATCATTGTAATTCTTAAAAATTTGTATATCAGCAGTTTAGATTTTAAATCAGACCAAATGTTTGATATAATGTGACATGGGATTTATTAATTTTTGTCTGAAATTTTAAAAACTGGTTAACCAAGTGTATAAACCGGTTATCCGAAAATCAACATTTTAATTTAAACGATTCGCCAAAAACCGAGATTTCGAAGAAAACCGGCTTTTAAACAATATCTAACTTACTTTTCAATGAATACTTCATCCACCTCACAGTGGTTTAGAAACTTTTTAACCTCAAATTTTTTAAAAAACTCCAAACTAACACGTAAAACGTTGTTTGCAATATCTCAATTCAATTCTAGTTATTTTATGAATTATCTATCTAACGGACAAAACTAGAATGTTATATTTCAGAGCTTTTAGCAGCTATATTAATGTTAGCAGATTTAACAGTTAATGTTGTTATACTTAACATTGTTAATAACAGCGTGTTATCAACATTGGGGATATGTAGAAGTTTTGAGCACTAGAAATGTTTATAAACATGATGAATGTTGCAAACAGTGGTTACAGACTGTTAAATTCAAATTGAATTAGCGAAATAAACAGTTTTTTTCTCTCCGGAAAACTTGTGTTTTCTAAGATAGAGAATTTTTAACATAGTCCCACGAAATCTTGTTTTCGTTACGAAAAAGTTTAAGTGGCATTTTTTTAGTAAAATTTTCAAATATTCCACTTCTTTCGTCATTTTGGTGTGAAAAAAATGTAAATTTTATATAATTTTTAATAATTGTTGTATGATCGGAAATTCCACGGCTATTCAAGCAAATAAAAATTATTTTAAATAAACTGTTCCTGAAAAGTATGCAGGTTTACCTTTTTTCATTTGTTAGAATTTGTATTAATTCGAGTTTAAGATCAATTCGACACGAACATATTTTATATAAATCATAACAATTTTACCAAATTTTATTATTTTTTCTTTACTATCGGGCTGGATTTTTAATTTCTTTAAATTCAAGGTTTTCTGCTTAAATGCTCCTTAGTGCATAAATAGAATTTGGTGATGTATTTTAAAAAACAAAAATTTAATTAACTTTAGAATAATTTAACTGACATTCAACATTTTGTATTGTTTTCAAGCAATTACTTTTTAATATTATTTGAAATATTTATGTTAATCCATAATTAACTCCTACTGAAACTAAATTTGTTTTTGTTTTCGATTTCCATGTGCCCCAATTTTTATAGGATCAGGAAGGAACTGTTTGAAGGGGTTGGGTGCAGTTTTCACTGATGGATCCAAAATGGAATCTGGCACGGGAGCCGTAGTTTATGTAGTTGATGAGGACATGCAAGTGTCATACAGACCAGAACACTAATTGGGTTGGATAGGAAAAGTATCAGGTCTTTAGTAGGAGTGATAACCGGGCACTGCTCACTTTGGAAATGGGATATGGACACACGGGACGTTGTGAGACGATATTGAGGAACTAGAAACAGTGCAACATATTTTGTGTAACTGTTTTTTTTTTTTTTTGTGAATACAGGGTTTCAGGCAAAAATGGCTAGGGGAAAGATTTCATGACTGGAATATAGCTATTTATGATCTAAGTAATCTACTATGCTTTATCAGGGGAATAGACTGGCTATTTTTAAATAGCGGGAATATGTGAATCCCAGTCTATACTTCTTTTTCTTATTTTGTCTTTGGACTCGGTTTTCACTTTAATTGTCTTTAAATATCTTTATAACACCTGACATTTTTATTTTTGCTCTCCAATTTCATTTTATCTCTTCGCTTTAAGTTCACACTGAGTTATATTTCTTAAGGGTATCACAATGAATCGCCTGAAAATGCCTTTAATGGTAATTGATAGACTTTAATATCAACAGGACAAAAATTTTTTTTTAAATCTAATTTAGTTGTCAAACTAGAACTAGAAAAAATTTGAATAACTATATAAAACTAGCGGACCCGGCTAACTTTAGAGTAATAATACAATATTTCGCATTTTCCGCAATTTTACATGATTTACACTAAGAACTTTCTTATGTTTGATTTGGAAAGCCATTAAGGAATAATTTCATACAGAAACATGATTTTCGATTTTTCCAATTTTCCGACATTTCCGGAGGGATTATCCAAAATTTTCTTCTGCTCGAAAATATAAACAACTGAAAAAAATTTTACAGAAATCGGCCCAGCCGTTCTCATTTTATTATTATTTTGAAATTCCAAAGTGTAAGAAAATCAAAACAAGAGTTCTTCTACATTAATGTTATTTTTAACTAAAGTTCTACTTATTTGGCCAAATGATCTACATCATCAACATCGCTATTGCTTAATTTAATTATCTCTTTTCGTGCCTATTTTCTTTACATCCTTAATATATGCAATACTTTAAGTTTTAATAATTTTTTATCAATATGCCTTATAAATAACATAAAATTTCGCAAAAATCTTCGTCGAAAAGTAGTTTCAATTTTATTATTGGAATTTAAAAATAACGGAATTAAAATGTGATTTCATATTTCTAAAATACAACCATGTGCATGTATATAGCGCCATCTGTATGTCAATACATCCAAGAAGTGTCAAAAACGAACAGAACTACAACAAAAATAGTGCATGTAAACAATCAACAAAACTCATAAATCAAAACAATTTGCACAAAAATACATAGCGACAATTGATAATACCACGTAATTGTAATTGAAAAGAACCAAAACATAAAAAACAGAAAAAGAAAAACAAGAAAATTTACCACCACCAAATATGATAAAGTTCTAATGAAACCACAGATAAAATGATTGGTTGAAATTATCAAAAAAAAAATTTCAACCAAGATAACAATAATAAAAGAAATTAAATTTTAAAAACTATTAATTTTCTAACTTTCATTCAGGACGTTAAGAAAATTGTATTCAATGCGTATGACCTTCATAGTATGACCCTGCGCAAGTAACTGCAATAAATGGATTTCAAATGAGTACGTGAAAAATTAAAACGAAAATACTTTCAGTAATTCAGTGAACACCGAGCAGGAAGCAGGTCTTCTTGTTTTTGTTAATTTTTCTTAAGAAACAAATACTTTCATACGTGCAATAAATAACATGGAACTCCTGGGTAACATTAAAAATTATGAATGGGGTAAATTGGGCGATTCTTCCGAGGTAGCCAACCTGTTTAAGGCAAATAAAGAAAATTTCGATATTATAAACAACATACCCTACGCTGAACTATGGATGGGTGACCATGGTAGTGGTCCGTCAGTGGTTAAATCATCCGGCCAGGAATTGGGACAAGTGTACAAGCAGCGCTTACCTTATCTCTTTAAGGTGTTAAGTGTACGCAAAGCATTAAGTATACAAGTTCATCCGAATAAGGTAAGAGGGGTTGTTAAACAAAACTGATAAGAATAATTTATTTTTTACAAAGTAGGTACATACATACATTCTTAGGTACAGATAATCTGCTGTGCGATTTAAAAATGTATTTTTACACAATTTTGTAATTTCATTTGGAACTTTTGTTTGGTTTTTGCTTTCTTTTAAACAAAAATCTATGCATACAGTTTGTTATTAAACTCGTTAGCCTATAATTAATGATTCATAGTTAAAAGCGAAATTGTAGCTATTATGATAAATAACTTGTTTTATTCTAATTGTGTCATAGCATAGAAAAAGGTGCAAACCAACAAATATTTTAACAAAATACTCCTATGTTTTTAAAGTAAAACAAATTAAAAATAGTTTAGATACATGTACTCTACCTCTCACTCACATTTGCTTTTACCACAACGTCGTTATATCTTAAAATTTTAAATTTTTTAAGATTTGCATTACAAAACTATTATTTATTTTTAAGATAATTTAATAAATTTTGCTAAACCATATTAGTATTTGGAGTTATATCCCAAATGGGAAATACAAATTGTTGAACGTATAGGAATATCACAATCAAGGTAGAATCAATAGGTTAGAATTATTAGAAAGTATACCTACTCTCAATTATTATTTAACTAAAATGTCATACTACGTACAAACTAAAGAAAATAAAAACAATTAAAGCAAACGCCAAAAAATAATAAAATCATTTTTTATATAAATTAGTGTTTATGAATGTTATTTTAAACAAAAAGATGTGAATTTTGCTAAATGAGCAACAGATAAAATTAAAGTTTGGAGTATGCGTGTTGTAAATCTAAAGAAAAATTCAAACATTTTATTTTGCTTCGTTTATTGTATTTCTGTAGTTTAACATAACAAGGTAACTAATTAACAACTACCCCTAATAATTCTACCATGATGACAATAAATACATTTTTGTAAAAAATTGCGCGAAATTTTCGAGTGACCATCTTCTATAGGATTCTAAATAAATTTTATAAATGTTTTATTAGATTATTCGAATGACAACCTATTGAAATTGATTGTAATCGGTCCAATATTATAGATACTTACCACCGAATTAAATAAGTATACATGGAAATGTTACTGAGAAAAAACCTAAATCTGAGAAAAAAAACTAAATCAAAAAAATACATGCAAATGAATGTATTTTTTGTTGTGTCAGCCATAAAACTTGGGAGAAAGTAAATGTTTTTAAAATATTTTACTCTCAGTTGCGCCTCCAGTTCTACCCTATGATACTTACCCCCATACAATTGTTATCCTGTAATAGTGTTTTTGCTTTAAGAATTAATTATCTAAAAATGTCCCAATTCTAAAATATTTTTCGTCTAAAGCTTATTACAGATAAATTATAATATTTATAAATTATTACATTCCCACGACAGACGGTTCTACGAACCGGGATGACCCGAGTTCACTCGGCCAAGGGCTGTCAACTCAGCAATCACTGCTGCTACAACAACAACAGATAATGTTGTGTATTTTGCTTATTCAAGAAGAATAAATTCTAACAAGTTTATATTACTTGTTGTCATCTATTTGAACAAAAGTATTGAAAATCATGATTAAAAATAAATTTTGAAAATGCTCTTGTTCACAAAAACGGACATTATAATCTTCATTTATTGATTTTTGGTCCATGCTAAAATATGAAAATAAAAATAATGTTTTCTTTAACAAAAAAAAAATATGTATCTGAAATACATAATCAATACACTATGATGAAGGGTGTACATAATTCATTCATATAAATCAAATTAATGTGTGACAAACTCTAAACAATAAATAAATAAAAAATATGTATATTTTTTAACGTATTTTGAAACATGTGATGCAGCAACTGCAAAATTTATTTTTAAATTTCATTGTTTTATTTAATGCGAAAAATTGTTTATTTACCAGAACAATATTATTGTGTTCTTTTGGACAATTTCTTCTTAATAAATACTAAGTGACAGTCTGTCGCAGAACGGATTATACTTGTGTGGTATAAAATAAATAATAAACACCTAAAAAGTACATATTTACGAATTTCAATTCGATACTATAAAACTCTAACACAAATGAATAGATTAATCGTTATCAAAAATCGATTTCAGCATAAAAATTGAAATGTATAATCGTTCACGAAAAAATCTTTTTTAGACACAGAAAATCTATTTTCGACTATAATCGTAATCGTTTTACCATTCACTAGGGTATACTGACTTTTTGTTACAGGAATCAAAAAATCTTTATACCTATATCAAGTTATTTAGTTTTAAAGTGTTATTTCTCATGGACGAATTTTTAAAAAATCGAACAATTTGTGTACAGCTTACTATGTGGCGTATATTCAATTTGTTATATCTTTATTATCTTCTGGATCACTCTCTGAATCATTATAACATATAACATCCATGGCGGCAAGAATTCCATCCCATGATTAGATTTCAGTCGCACTTTCATCACCAAACTTTACGTTAATTGCTGCTACGTCTAAGGTATATGCTAATATATCTTAACAAAATAGAATTCCAACATTTTCAATTGTGTTGCGCATTTTAATTAAATCATAAAAACATTTGATACGCACCAGCTCCATGTTAGAAAACTGCTTGAAATGTTTTCTTTTTATTTGATTTAATTAATAAATATTAAGTTTCCCGTTATGGCCAATTGTTGAAAATAAATAATAATAAAATAAATAAAGTAAGAGTGCTATATTCGGCTGTGCCGAATCTTATATACCCTTCACCAAATTATACTTCAAAATTTTAAATATTTTTAGGTAAACAAAATTTAATTTTTTTTCCAGTTTTTTGAATTTTTTGAAAAAAAATTTTTTTCGATTGTTATTTTAAATTTAATTATTTTTTTTTTTTAAATTTAAATTTTTTTTTTTTTAAATTTTAAAATTTTTTTTTTTCCCCGATTTTGACTCATTGTAGGTCCAACTTACTATGGTCTTATATACGTTGTTGCAAATGTCTTTGAAATATCTATCATTAGATATCCATATTGTCTATATTAATGTCTTAGTAATCCAGATATATGTAGGTAAAAAATAGGTCAAAAATCGAGGTTGTCTTGGTTTTTCCCCATATCTCAGACATTTGTGGACCGATTTTGGTGATTTTAAATAGCAAAATTCTCGAAAGTATGTCTGACAGAATTATTGAAGATTTGGATCCCGAAGATATCTGGGGTCTTCAGAAAATTGATTTCAACAGACAGACAGACGGACATGGCTTAATCGACTCCGCTATCTATAAGGATCCAGAATATATATACTTTATAGGGTCGGAAATGAAAAATGTAGAAATTACAAACGGAATGACAAACTTATATATACCCTTCTCACGAAGCTGAAGGGTATAAAAAGTAGATTTAATGTTTTTTAGCAGTTTGTGACATATGTTAAATTAAATTTATAATTAATACTGGGTTCTTCAAATGTTTTGTTTAAATCATAATCGCAATATTGAATGTGCGATTATCATTACGTTTAAATGGTGCGATTAATAAGACCATTTTCGCAACCTTTGATGATCGACAAAAAAGTGAGGAAAAGGAAGTAGAAAACTATTTAAAATTACTTTTTAATTTTTTTTATTTTTATTTCCTTCATAGTAAAATGTATAAAAAGCCTTTCTTTTTTATTTATCGAGTACTTATACTTTGTAAGGGCTATACACAGTATAGATAAAGACCTTTTTGAATATAATCCAACGATACACACTTATTTTATGAAATTTTTATATATGTAGATATATGTAGATTTAATAAAAATGATTGTAATTATAAGTAAAAGTATGTAAATGTATTTCTTTAATCATTTTAGGAAGAAGCTACACGTTTGCACAAAGAAAGACCAGATTTATACAAAGATCCCAATCATAAACCAGAATTAGCCATAGCTTTAACACCGTTTATGGCTCTCTGTGGCTTTCGTCCATATGGTGAAATTTATCAATTTTGCCAACAATTACCTCCGCTAAAGAAACTCTTAGGTGGCGATACAGTGGTAAATGGTTTGTCCAATGGATCTACAAATGACTTTAAAAAATGTTATGAAACACTTATGACAGCTGATGCTGCTGACGTATCAAGAGTAATTGATATAATATTAAAAGACTATAATGATGGTTTGTAAAAAATTAAACAAAATTACTCACAAATTATAGTACTTACTTATTATTTTTTTTATTTTTACAGTTCTCATCAAATACAGCATACAAGAGACATTCTCCACCTTACACTCCGATTATCCTGGTGATGTTGGTGCACTATCGCTATTCTTTTTAAACTTACTCTATCTCCAGCCCGGTGAATCGATTTTTTTGGGAGCCAATGAAATTCATGCCTACCTCTCAGGTGATTGTATCGAATGCATGGCATGTTCGGATAATGTTATACGTGCTGGCTTAACACCAAAATTCAAAGATGTAAAACAATTATTGGCGTCATTGAATTACACTGGTTTGCCAGGTTCTTCAAAACTCTTCCAACCCAAAGAACTGGACGCACATAGCAAACTGTTTGCACCACCTGTACCAGATTTTGCAGTAGTACAAATTTCAACATCAGCTCCAGAATATACATTGAAATTACCACAATCTCCTGGTATATTATTAGTTTTAAGTGGTTCACGTACTATACGTTTACAAGGACATTCCGATTTAGTATTAAAACGTGGTTCCATTGTGTTCATACCACCAGAGAATATGGACCGTATCGAACTCTTAACCTTAGACAATACAAATAATGATTTTAATGCATATTTGGCTACTCAAAATTCTTTTAATTGAATGATGATTTTAAAAAGTACTTTAAAACGTTTAGTACGTGTTTTATGTCGTTTCATTTGTATTTGTTACATTAACTTTTATGTAGATCTTAAAATTTTGTTATCTTGTATGTATTATGTTTATTAATTTTATTTTGGCTTTAATAAATGTGACTAGTTTTAATATTTAATAAAAACAAATATGCTTTTAATTTATTTTCCAATTGTATACATTTAAGCTTAATTTAAGGAATGTATTATGATGCCTACAACGCCTCTTAATTTGATAACCACATTGGTAACTACATGGTCCATAAAGCTTAATATACTAATTCCATGCACATCGACCTCAGCTGTGTCCAATTCTCAGGACTCCAAAGAGTACCTCAGATATATATGACATTAAAAACGATACCATTTGATAGATTTTAATACATATATGCATATGGAATAGGGCTACAACTAAAGGTCCTATCCCCACGCGATTGCGAATGTTGTGTAATTTACTAAAAAAAATTTCGTGTAATTTTGGCATAAAAACCTCACCCACAAAAAAGATTTTTTAAAATCTCTCAAAAAAAGTACATTTTAAATATTTTATTATTAAAGTAAAATAGTAAATTAAAAAATGTTGTTTAATCGTTACCACAAATTTTAAATACAGATTCGAACCAGGTTAATATACATATTGATAAATAACGATTTTCGTTTTTTTTATAAAAATAAAAATAAAGAAAAACTGGAGGTTATTATGTAACTCCTTTCGAAAAGAAATTCGTTCGAAATTGTATGCTTTATACATTGTACTTCGAAAGAGTTTCGTTTCGAATCGAATTACATAATAACCCCTCTGATTTCTAAATTTTACTGCGTTTTGTGGGTGAACTTTTTTGGCAACCGCGAAAAAGTAATACCTTTTTTTAAAATAATTTTCAATGTCCTATTCGACTATGCTAAAAAATATCGCAATAGCTATATATTCACCTTTATTCTGCATTTCGATTACGTTCACGCATTCAGTTAAGCACAAATCGAAAAAATGTATTCCAACCAAAAACCGAATCGAAGGAAAAAGACAAGGATATTATCATTGCAGCTGTTACTATGAAACACATGAAATGGAAACAGCATTTTATGTAAGCATTTTATAAAAAAATTAAATTTAGTGCAAACAAGTAAGAAAGTATGGTCGGTCAAGCCCGACCATACTTGTAAATTAAAAATAAAGTTTATGTGTTTTAATTCTCCAAAAAATCAATAAGCTTACTATATAATTAGAGTTTACAAAAAAATAGAAGAATTTCAAAACCGCGGTTTCGGTTTTAACCCTTAAATGCATGATTTTTACTTTTATTATTCTATAAAGTATCAAATAATTAGTTGATTTTTATCTTAATATATATAATTCTTCTGTACGTGTGTTAGTAACTAAACTCCTCCTTAACGGCTGGGCCGATTTCGATGAAATTTGTTGTGTGTGTTTGAGTGGGTCCCTGGATGTTTTAGATTCACAATGTGCGTGGCACCTCCCATGCGAAGTAAAAATGTAATAAATTTTACCGAGCGCAGCCGGGACGGTCAGCTAGTTTATTATATTTCCTTTAGATTTAGAATTTCGTTAGCAGAAACTTTTTGTACTCCATTTGATTTTTCTGAATTAGTATCAAGCTTATATTAGTCTAAAATTAAGTGGAACTGGAATGTGGACAATTGGCAACAATATGCACTAAAGGGTTAAAAAATTGAAAACCTATCGGTTTCGGTTTTGTGATAATTTATTAAATACTAGCTGAACCCGGTCCGGGTTGCTGGCCCTTACAATAATTCTGTTTTATATTACATCTCAATTTGAATATACAGTGTCGACCTGACATCGCACCCGAAACACTGAGGTGGTCATTTGACAAAGTTGTAGCAGATATCTATAAGTACAGTGGCATGATATGCCCTTAAAAAAAGAAACGGATGTATTTAAGAAAATGGGACTTTATATTTATGAATTCATCTTAAGGACATAGGATATACGTTTTTTTTTATTTATTCGGGAGCAAACCACATACAAAACTTGAATTTTCCAAATGTAAGCCAGCAATAGTCAACGATTGGCCTTATGCTGTGTCGTTGGAAATTTTTGGTATGCTTGAAATCATTACGTCTTCGCATTTTAATCTGCCACCGATGATTGTTGCCTCAATTAAATTTGTTGAACATTTTTTGATGGTCAATCGTGTTCCGTTTCATAATTTTGGCGCGTTTATGTTGAGGAGAAACATTATCTGTGATCCAACCTTCAATGTTTCAATAGAATAATTGAGGCTTGTTCTTCGTTCATTACTGTGTCAATCGATTTGTATTTCATTGTGTCGCCAGTCATTTTTTGGTACCAAAATTGCACGTTCCCACAGCCAATCCGAATTTTTGTCGACAACGGATTGAATATTCATTTGCATTTGGCAGAAGTTCGGCGGAAACGAAATCTGATTTGTCGACGTTGTTTACTATATTAGTTGTACTTTCGGAAATTTTGTTTATCATCGGTCCAGCCATATCTCCGGAACCACTATACCGATTTCGTGCAAACTTCACAAAAACCATCTACAGACCATCCCCATCGTACCCTGATTGAAATCGCTCGACCCGTTTTTGCAGTTAGTGGTGACATCAAAATGTACATTTCTTTTTATATATAAGAAGATTAAGTGTTATTGAAACAAAATCTGTTGATAATATAGGAAATGCCAAGGCGTATTAACAAGGTGAGTGCGTCCCGGCAACAAATACAACAATGCAAAAACAACAGGGAATTTGTTTTTGTTAAAATGTACGGTAAATGTCAAAATCAAGGCGAATTAAAATATTACTATGTTATTTACAATAACAAATGTAAACATAAACAAAGTTTGACATATAGTGTACATAAAACCACAGCGAATTAAGAAACAGCTGATTTTATGCACTCACCTTGTTAATACGCCTTGGGAAATGCTATACAAAATTTAAAATTCAAATTTGACGGGTGTTCAAGGGGATAAAGAACAAGTAAGAGTGCTATATTCGGCTGTGCCGAATCTTATATACCCTTCACCAAATTATACTTCAAAATTTTAAATATTTTTAGGTAAACAAAATTTAATTTGTTTTCCAGTTTTTTTTTTAATTTTTTGAAAAAAAATTTTTTCGATTGTTATTTTAAATTTAAATTTTTTTTTTTAAATTTAAAATTGTTTTTTTTAAATTTAAAATTTTTTTTTTTTAAATTTTAAAAAAATTTATTTTTTTTTAAATTTTAAAAATTTTTTTTTTTGGAAAAAAAAATTCGGGTTAAAATTTTTTTTCCCGATTTTGACCCGTTGTAGGTCCAACTTACTATGGTCTTATATACGTCGTTGCAAATGTCTTTAAAATATCTATCATTAGATATCCATATTGTCTATATTAATGTCTTAGTAATCCAGATATAGGTAAAAAATAGGTCAAAAATCGAGGTTGTCTTGGTTTTTTCCTCATATCTCAGCCATTTGTGGACCGATTTTGCTGATTTTAAATAGCAAAATTCTCGAAAGCATGTCTGACAGAATTATTGAAGATTTGGATCCCGAATATCTGGGGTCTTCAGAAAACTGATTTCAACAGACAGACAGACGGACAGACAGACAGACAGACAGACAGACAGACAGACAGACAGACAGACAGACAGACAGACAGACAGACAGACAGACAGACAGACAGACAGACAGACAGACAGACAGACAGACAGACAGACAGACAGACAGACAGACAGACAGACAGACAGACGGACATGGCTTAATCGACTCCGCTATCTATAAGGATCCAGAATATATATACTTTATAGGGTCGGAAATGAAAAATGTAGAAATTACAAACGGAATGACAAACTTATATATACCCTTCTCACGAAGGTGAAGGGTATAAAAATTGGTACTTTTTAAATATATTAAATTAGTTAGCTTATGTGTCGATTATGGATGGCAACCGAACTTCAGTTGCCTAAATGGTATTACAGATGGCAACTGGCAGCTATCATTTCTGTTGGTAAATTGGAAACCAGAAATTTCTGGTTGCCTCTGACAACGCTACTGAAGTTCGGTTGCCAATAAGCCGTGTGTATAAACGTAGTATATATTCTTCATTTCATTTCATATTCTGTTCACATATGTATATGTCTATTCCTGAAGGGCATCACAATGAATCCTATAGGTCTCCGAGTGGAAGTATATTTTATAGTACACACCCCTTCTAATCTATAGATATCGTAATAAAATTTTAAACTTATACAGATCGAAAGGTCTTTAATTCAATGGATTAATAATTTTTGACATTGTCTGCACTAAAATACTGAAATTTCAAAAATGTAGTTATTTACCATGTAACTTCCCAAAATAATAGTTTTTATAATCTGGGCTTTGCATTTTTAAAATTGATCAGATAAATCTAAAATTTTTCTTCAAAATTTACTAAAAACCATGACAAATATTTACTCACGAATTTGTTTGAAGATACAAGTGATTTGTAAGATCAAATAGAATAAAACTAAATATTTGTTTTGAATTGTACTAAGTAAAATCAGTTTTTGAAATGAATAAAAGAAAAAAATATATTTAATTTAGTGGTTACGTCAAATATTATCCAAGTGTGACTTTACCTTAAGTTTGAGCTGAGGGGGTTTAGTTCCTTAAATGACCCAATTACAGTACCGAGCATAAAAAATGCAAAATATATGTTATGTGATCTTCAACGGTATGATTTTTCTTATAACGAAATCCAATTCTCCCCATCTGCTATTTATAAGTTCTTTGTGGTCATAGTCAATTATTGTATGACATTTTGTCCAATAAGAAAATTTAATAGATTTGTAAATTTTTTAAAAAAATAATTATTAAAAATGCTGGAGATTCTATGTACATCGGAATTCTTTGCCCGTGTCAAATTTAATTCAAATTGGACTAACCGTTGAGAAGTTAGATTTATTTTCCTTTTTTCTATAGCTCCGACCCGAGGTAGGTCCGTCACATCAAAAAAATATCGTCGAAAATTTAAAAAAAAAAAACATATATCGCAAATATCTCTTAAACTAAAAGAGATAACCCACACATGTAAGCGTATTTTCAAGTACTATCTAAATATAAAATTACTTGGCATTCTGATAAGAACTGAATTTTTGGTAATAGCCCCCATTCCAACTCCGAATCCATGTAAATACAAATCAACTTAAAAAAAACATCAGCAATGACTATGTGAAATTTCCTTAAGATATCTTCAATCATTCACGACCTACCGAATTATTTCCAAAAGAAAGTTACTGAATCACTCTGGTGTGTTTGATACCCCAAAACCAAATTATACCAAGTAGTCCAACTCTCAATTTTTTCAAATTACTCTCTCACATATACGGGTACCGTGTGAGCTCAGAGAAATGTAAACTAATGAAATGTCTTGAAATTTTAACTTTTAATTTTTGATAAAATAACGTTCTATTACACATTATTACTTAAAACATATAATTTTATATTTTTTTTAAAACACTTTTAGCACACTTTCATTGTTAAAAAGTTTCTATTTTGCACAAATCAAGAAAAAAATATTTTTGGAAATTCTGACATATAATTTTTTGTTATTGTAGAATTTAAACTATAGGACAGAGTTATAATTTTTGGTATTGAAAATTCATACAAATTCAAATTTAGAACATATTTATAAAACTCTGTTGCCTGTAGAAAATTTAAAAGTTACCAACACATGTGTAATTTTGTTACTCACACATGTTTAGAGTTAGGTACTTTTTAACTAACACATGTATAGAGTTAGGTACTGTTGTCAAAGAGTTGGACTACTTGTTATACTTTGCCCCAAAACAAAAAAAAATAGTTTTTTTGTAATTGATGAAGTTTTCGTACAATTGTCACTATATTGATGTCTAAATCGTTCAAATGAAGAATTTGGCTCATGAACGACACAACTATATTGACTGATTCTGTGAATTAAAACTTATTCTTCTATTTTTTTGGTGACATACAGTGACCAAGTGAGGTGTACCAACGACGGTTATCTGTTAAACTAAACTACAATAATAGATGTGTTTTAAAGTCTTTTTAAACAACTTTAAATGGATATATTAATTCTGTTTATGGCATCAGGGTGTTAAGATACGTAGCAGTAGAATACAGCGTTCTAAATTATTTTATTTTTTATAATGATGCTGATATCATCATAATCGTCATTAACAACATAATCACGCGTCTGAAGTGACTAAAATTACAATAATATGAGTCATACCATAAATGGAAAGAACATTTTTATAAATAGAATGTAGTTTTGTTTTGAGAAACACAATGGAATTCCATTTGACTTCCTTAACAAATAACAGAAAAATAAAACAATTTCAAATGCATTGTAATAAATAAAACCACTTTATATTATTGTATTTTTTATAGATTTTTTTTCTTTTTGTATTTTTATAATTTTGATTACAATATTATGAATGAGGGGTAAATATGTATGTTTTGTATGTAATTTTTGTATAAATAATGCTACTTTTAATAAACGTGTTTAAGTTTGTATATGTTCATTTAAATTTATTAATAAAATTATTTTAATTAGCAATAAATATTTTAATTTCTATAAATTTAACACAAATGAAATATATAGCTTGATTTATTTTTTTTTTATATAAATTTAATAATAAACTATTGAGTGTTAAAAACTCTAAATTTAAGTTTACTGGGGGTGGTGTTTTTCACACATAATTGGGGCATTGTATTAAACAAGTATATTTTTTAGCTAATTTAGTTAGCACTTGCCTTTAATCTAAAACATAATAATTAATTAAATAAATAATTTCAATATAATTTCAATCAATCAAATTTAGCAACAAAATGTGACTACATATAATTTTGTTGTTATTTAATACATAATAAAATGTTAAGTTATATATTTAGAATGTTTTAAGTATTGCATTTTATTTTTTGTTTTAATTATTATTTAAATTGTTTTTTTTAAAACTATGTATTATAAAATTTTTAAATTTTCAACAAACAAAAACTGTAAAAATGTGCGTTCATTCTAAATAAAAAATTTGGTCTAATATTAAAAAAAATGTGCGTTTGAAGATCTAAGACATCTAAAAAGATTTTAAGAGAAATTCATGGATTTGAAAATTAACAATAATTCAAAATATAAATCATATATCCGGCCATTATGTATATTTACCTACAATTTCCTAAATTAATTAACTGCAATTTGAATTTTCTATAAAACACAATTTCATGTTGCTGGTCAGTTGGAACCTGCCACGTACTGCCGGTAAAGAAAATAAATCTAGTAAAGATTGAATATAAAGGGTTTCATTTGGTAAATATCCCTTTGATAAGCAGTGTTTAATTTTTTCAAAACTTTAAAAAAAAAATCTACTTAAACCTTTCATCAAAAATACATAGACCAAACTTTATTTTAGAAATAAACATTTATTCTTGCAATATAAAATAAATAACTCTATCTAAAAACCAAAATATTAATTATGACACACTACAATCGTCTTTTCTCATACAAATTGTTTAAAAACACTTCATTTGCATATAAAATAACAAACAATTTCTTTACATTTATAGAGTTTAGGAAAAGTTGTAAATAGTAAAAGTTTGTGTAGGAGTTTAAGTTTAAATTAGTATGTATTTTGTGGTTTTTGTGTAAATATATTGGTTCCAAAAAAGTTTCAATTGAAATGCACAAGTACAAGAGTTCATACATAATAATTACAAAATAAATAAAAAAAAATACATACAAATTACAAATACGTATTTTGTATATTTTTAAAACAGTTACTTTAAGGTATTTGTTAAGTTAGATAAATTTATATATAATTATGTATATCAATCAATTGTTTTTGTATATTATTATCATTTAATATAGTACAGTGGAGTCGGGTTAGAGTGAACACTCGATAATATGAACTACTGGATAGTATGAACACACAAATTTTTACATTGGAGACTCTAAAGAGTGAACATCGCCTACCTCTATAGAGTGAACTTTAGTTTTTTTTTTGCAAAAAAAATTAAAATCAAAAGTTTTAATTTGTTATTTTTTGTCTACATGCAGTTTTGACTCTCATTAGTATTTTTAGACCACATACACTAAGTTTCATTATTTTTTTACACACATTTTTTATACAATACCGTTATTTCTGTTTTGGTTTTCTGAGATTTTTGACTTTTTTTGAACCTACTATTTTTATTGCCATATAAACCCAAAAAATCTTTCTATAAAAGTTGAGCTAGAAGCGCAGTCTGGCTTCAAGGGTACAAAGCAGCAACTCAAGCTGTTCAAATTTTTGAAAAAGCCATTGACTGTGCTGAGAACAATACTAAAAATTATGAAAATATCTTAGTTTTACAAATTTTATGATTTAGCAGTACAAAAAGTACATGTAAAAAACAAGCAACCATTAATGATTTATTTGTTCCTTTATAAAAATATAATAAAATGTACATTTTTGACATAAAATTTTATGATTTTTTATTATTTTTTCAGTCTCGATAAATTGAATTTATTGGATAAAGTGAACAGGCCTTGCATTAATTAGTTCACTCTATCCCGACTCCACTGTATTTTGATAATTTTTAAATTTGTTTGTCTTTTTTATTCCAAAATTGCTGTACTATTTTCAATTCAAATTATAGTTAATTGACAAACTCATAATGATTAGCAGTAATTAATACTACAATTAAACAAATAATAACACCTTAATTTAAACAAAAATATTAATAGAGATTTTCCCTTCTTGCATACAAATAATAATAAAACATAAATTAAACAATTCTAATTTGAACTTTTTTTAAAATTTAATTTAAGTTTATTATTTGTTTATTAAATAAATAGTAATAGTAGTAGTAGTGATAGTTAGTTGTAGTAATAGATTATATATAATTTTAGCAAAATTTTTTTATGTAAATAGTAATGATATATTTAATTTGTTTGTTTAAATATTTATAAAAAATCGGTAGGTTAGTTGCTTTTTTTCTTTTTTTCTTAATTTTGAATATGTAGAGTCCATTTTTATAAGTCAGACAATAGTTAAAGACAGTTTATAGTTACCGTGTCGGGTGGTAAATGGTTGGTATTTTGTTGTTGGTGGTTCCATTTAGTTTTTAGTATTGGATATTCATAAATTGTAGTTGGTTTTTTTATGTTTAATATCTATTTGTTAATTCCTGTTGTTATTTTCTTCTCGTATTTTTATTTTATTTGAGTTAATGGTGTGCTGTGGTTTTTAAGTTTTGTGCCATTTGATTTGATTGTGTATTTCATTGTGCATTCTTTTAAAGCTGGATTCATTCAGTAATTTCACTTTTAAGTTTGAGCTGTGTGCAGAAAATAAAAGTTGTTAATAAATAGTCTTTTAAATATTTTTCAAACACTAATAAATAATCTATAGAGTATAAATTATACATAAATTAAGAATATAACATTTACCCACTTACAAACTACAGATCGAGTCGTCAAGAAACCAACCAATTGTAGTAGCGAATGTAAGAATATATAAAATCGGTGTTTATTGTTGGTGTTTTATATAAGCTCTGATATTTTTACAAGTAAAGCTTAAGTGTCTGTAATTCTCATTCACTCTATAGTTTTAATTGTATAATAACTTTAGCTTTTTTAAAACCTTTTGGGAAAAGTTTTCCTGATGATCTAACCTAAGCAACCAATGAAATGCTCATAGGAACTAGCTTATCCCCCAGCAATACATTTCAGTGAATATATAAATAATTGGGAATTCAGCACATGAAATTTAAATCTTATATTAATTTTGTATTCCCGTAATAACTTTTTAATATTTTTTTTATTTAAATACAACACAAAATAACTGGAATAATTGAATGTCAAGTCCATATAACTCTAACAAAAAAGAAACTTCTAATTTTACACGATAGCAAAAAACACAATTGGCCGTAAAAGTTGCCAATTACACGTTTTGTAGATGCAATTGAGTCCCACCTTGAAGCACAAGTGGTCATGGTTGCTATTGAATAAGCCTAAAATTAACTTAAACGCTGTTAGACCTATTTTTTGGGATAAACCTAGCTTAAACTTATTGTTGATTTAGTTTATAATCTAGGATTAACTGAGCATTTTTGACCAGTTATACTTAAGATAGAACTGTCAAAACCAAAAAAATTTTTAGGATATTTTCCCGAGCCAAAATCGGCCTCCAAACTCAAGGAAAAGGGACATCACATTGGCTATGGATATGGCTCTATGCATATCAGGCCTACGACTCTCCAACAAGAAGCGAATGACCCACCCATGAGCACAAAAGTGAGTGACAGACCAAGACAAACTGCGTCTAGCATGAAGGACATTAAATCTCCAATAATGCAAACAGACCATCCTTGTTGCTCTGGCTCAATCACGGTCACGCAAAAGAATGGCGTACAACACAGTTCACAAAAAGTACTCTGTGGAGCCCACCACTGTAGCAGGCAACGAAAGGGTTTTAGTGTCTTCGCAGAGGAAACTGCACTACATAGCACCATATACACATGTGGACAAAAAAATAGCTGTGTGCATTACTTTTTTTAAAAAAGCTATATAAATTGTAATAATTTACTTCAATAAGGAAAACTTTTCCACTAGCGGAAATCTATCCTGTGAAAAATTCTAGAATTTTTTTTTAATTTAAATTTCTTTTGACTTGGACAATAAAATAGGTGTATTGGGAAAACTTCAAATTTAAACAAGGATTTGTCGAAGACGATTATTGTTTTGGATAAATAATAATTCGGACTGTTAATAGCCGGTATATCCTCCATTAATTTTGTCAGGGGCAGGGACGAAAATACATTACGATATGGATTTACCTGGTACTACAAAAAAGCGTAGAAATGTGTTTATTTAATTTTTGCCATAGGTTTTCTATTGAATTTAGGTCGGGGGATTGACTTGGCTACTAAAAAATTGTGATGTTCTTCATCCATAACCATGTACTCCACAAATTCGATGAGTCCTTGGAGTCATTATTTTGCTGAAGTCTACATTATTGAGGCATATTTTTTCTCACAATGTGTTAGCATAACTGTTTTCAATAAAGCCTTGTACACATAACCATCTATTGTGTTTTTAATAACAGGAATTGGACCTATTCTATTCATATTTTTTGGGTAAATTTCAGAATGAACTCTTTTTCTTTCGGTGCTTTTCGGTTCTTTTATGCACCATTTTTTTAGTTTCGTCCTTCAAAAGGATATTTTGCATTTTTTGTCGTCTTGTTGCTTTAATCGCCAAGCCAAACTATTACCTCATATTAAAATTTTGCGTGAATAAGCAGGATAATTGTTTTAGCTATTCCAATCGCTAATTTTATTTCGAGGAATCTTTTTTGGGCAATTAATAATGGTATTACCTTCCCAGTTACACATAAAATCCTTTTAGAGTACTTGCTATGCCCTAATTTAGTTAAAGGTTTTATCAAAGGTTTTTCATACCTAATTTTTCATCCTTAAACTGTGATATATTTTATAGATTATATAAGGTTAAGCTAATTTGTTATTAATTGTTGAAATACTTATGTAAAATCTCATAATTTGTAAATTGTAAACTTGAAAAATTTGAATAAAGGAAAAAATATATAATATATAATATATAATTTAGTTAAAGGACTATACGGTTATCAGCAGCTGGAGAGGTATTTTTATTTTCTCTCCATCTCCGAAAGTTCTGTTTTAGTTAAAATGTCTTTGTAACGTAGTTTTTTTACCATTCAAAGGATTTGGTAATAATATTTTAAGTTTTTTCTTGTTCCCAGTGCTGATGAACTAGTTTCCGACCCTTGCCACTAAAAAGATGGCCACGACTCTTCCAAAAGAGTTTTTAATGTGAAATTTATTTGTAATTAGTATGATTTTAATAAAAATCATACTTTTTCTATAAAAAATTTGAGTTTTCCCACCTTAAAAAAAAACAAACCTATTTTATTGTCCAAGTCTGAAAGAAATTTAAATAAAAAAATTCCAGAATTTTTTAAAGGATAGATTTCCGCTAGTGGAAATCCTTGATTTTCATCTTAGAAAAGTACTCCTTAACAAAAAATGCGAAATATTCTTTATTGAAGTAAATTTTTACAATTTATATTGCTTTTTTTAAAAAAGTAATGCACACCTTTTTTTTGTCCACATGTGTATATTCATTTTATTTACTATACTTTCACTTTTTCTTTTTACAAAGTTAAAATTTACAAAATCGTTATGGACGCTGTTGCTTTTTTCAAAATTTGACTGAAAATCAATGCTATCATAATTGAATAGACTAAATTTGTTTCATGTTTAACTAACTTTAAAATTATTTAACCAATATTTTCTTATACATCTCATTAGAACGTTAATTACGTACACATTTGGATTATATTACATTAAAATGTAAAAATAATTATGAAATGGCAAAATTTTTGCAAGAACAGACAAACATAATTTTTTCTTCTAGTTAATTATTCTATTATACCATCCTAATATTTTATAGAACGTGTTACTATAATGCATAGAACTAGGGTGGGAGACCGCCAATAATTAATATTTTTTTCGGCCATACTATCAAACTAAAAACAAAAGCAATAGGAATTATTGCTTGTGAGAACCCCTGTTCTAAAAGATATAGTAGGTATAAAAACAAAGTTATGTATAACAATTTTAACACACTATAAATATATGTTTTCAGCATTTATTACATGTAAATTTTTTGAAAACAATTATTTCTACATACATATGTAAGTGTATGTAAAAAATACGTTTCCTAGCAGTTATCGCTAAATATACATATTATCTGCGAAAGTTTGTATAACTTTGTTTGCACTTGTGCAATTTTGCATCTTTTTAGTATAACAAATTTTTCGGAATTTTTATTTTTAGAATCATACCTATAGTGAAAAATGTTTAAATTAAACAAACCGTTAAAACTTTTAAAAGCATATACCTAGTAGCTTTGCGCTATAAATATAATTTGAATGGATCATGTCAAACTATCAAAATTATGCAAATTACAGATAATTTAACAAATTTTGTATTACAAACAATACAACGCTTTTAAATATAGATATACATATGTAATTTACATGTTTACATATGAATACATACATACATTAAGCAAAAAAGTTTCATATTTTTGTATACAAAATACATATCGCACACGTTCAACAATACTGTATTAACTCAAAAACGTTTAAGTGTTCAGGAGAGACTGAAAACTGCTTGTATAGTTCAATTGAACGATTCCATTATTTGATCAAAATGCACTAGTTCAAATCTTATGATCACTTAGTTTAGTATTGAACTATGATGGTTCATATGTACGTTCTTAACTAAATGCGAGTTTTCGTTGTTTTTCCTGCTTCTTTTTATACGTTCTGAGAATTATACGGCAACTGATAGCAAATTAAAAACCCAAGGAGCATTTTAGCTCTAGTATCATATCTATTGTTTTAGTTCAGAACAGAGAGACAATTTTAATATATTATTATAAGACATGTATCACTCGTTTCTTGTTCTTTTATAAATAGAACTACCTAAAGGTCAAAAAGAGCGATTGAACTAGAAGATCTACCTATAGGTAAAAAGAAACCAATTTCATTTTCAAAATGTTTAGCTGGAAAAATATAATTTTTTTATAAAAACAACAATGTTATTTCTTTATATTTCTAAAACCATTTTGGTTTTTAAAAAAATTCAGTGTAGTTAATTTTTGAACTATGAACTAAAACTAAAAAAAGCGGTCATTGAAATAAACTATTAAGCAAAAGTCTAATTATTATATTATAACTTTAAAAAACAATATAGGAAATTTTCAGTATATTTTATTAAGAAATTTTAGCTTAAGCGACAAGCCCCTGTCACAAAAAAACAAACAAATTTCAAAGTGCACTTAAGCTAAAATAGTTTTTTGGTTAAGAATTATTGTGCTGAATTCCCAATAATTGATAAATTCACTGAAATTTTTGTTATAAATTCATAACGGTACACAGTATCATCGTAAAATGTTTGTAGATGCCAATGAATTCAAAACGCTAAATGGAAAATATGTCGCTTGAGCTTTTTTTGTGGTTATTGGCACGATATTTAAATTGTTTTTCTTTAAAAATTTTACAATTTTTAAAAAATAAAAACTTCTCGATATTTTTTTTATTATTTTATCAACAAAACAGTATCAACTCAAAATACAACCAAATACAAAACAATTTGATTATTTTTAAATCAAAATAATAGCCTTTTTATGAAAATGTACGATGTATGTAGGTATTTATGTTTATACTTTTGTATTAACTCAAAATAATATAAAATAATACACTATTTTCTAGATAAAAGAGTAATCGGAATATGTTGAAAAAGTTAAATTTTAAAAACTTTGAGTTAATACAGTATTGTCGAACGAGTGCGATATGTACGTACATTCATAACAACTGTATAATTTGTTGCAATATTATAAACTTTATAAGTTGCAGTTGTATTTAATGTAATAGGAATGTACATTTGAAATCCTAAGAGACGTAATGACAAACAATCGATTTAAAAATTATAGCAAATTAAATACATACTTTCTATCAATGTCTTAACCTTTTGAGAGACATTTTCCCCATATTGTATAAATTGTGACACACACATTCTACCTCCCACCTTTTCCGCTTAATAGGTATCTACACTGAATGAATAAGTTTTTCCTTAAAAGAATATTTTAAGGCAGGATATAAATAAACAACTAAGGCACTTTGAAACCGTACTAGGTATTAAATATTAAAAGTGTGGAAAGTCTTTTAAATGTTTTTTTGTTGTAGTATTAATCAAGTGGGAAAACATACCTCATCATATATTTTGATTTAATTATTTTTCTCTTTGTTTAATGACTTTATTGTTGTTGTTGTGCCTGTTTGATGTTGTTGTTTATATTTCTGTTGTGCTATTTATGATGATGATGTTGTTGTTGATGACGTTATTGTTGTGTATGATTAATTGATTTAACTCTTGAGTAAATTGTTGGCCCTCTTGTTGACACCTGTCATACGTTCATTGTTGGCATCGCCCTTGGCATTAATACGATCGATTTGTACATTTTGATTCTCCAATTCCGAGCCCATATCTAAGGCCATGTTGCGCAGGTTACCTAACATGGAATTAACTTGCCCTAAATTTTCATCCATTTCATCTTCGCGGGCATCGTTTGTAATGCGGGCTATGTAACCAGATTGGGGAGGAGCTCCCTTACCGGCTCGTTCTCGTTCATCGATGACTCGCTGAGGCTGGTTATTCACAATTTTGCCATCATCATTATTTTTCCAGGCATTATCACCGTCATCCTTAATAGAGACCTTTTTCCAGGGCAACACACAAATTCCACAACATTTCTCCATGCCACTTAGATTCTTTTCAGCCTCTTTCATGTCGGCATTAATACGATCCATGTCTTCCTCAATGCGATCAAGCTGTTCACCTTGATCGTCAAGGGCGACTAGTGTGCGTATGCCAGCTTCTTTACTTTCTTCCATAAGATTTAGCATACGGCGGGTACTTTCCAAAGACTCATCTGCCACCTGTGCAGATTTCATTTGTAAATCTTCCAATTCTGTTCGTGGGACACCTTCAGCTGCCATCTTGATAGTTTATACTTTTCTTAACTGATGAAAACTAAAATTTATCTTCTAGAAATTTTATTTCTAAATGTAGACAATGGTTACGATGACGGTATGTTTATTAGTTTGCTGTTTCTTCCCTTTAAATTTTTTCGCAAGTGGTTGTTAATCTACAATTGATTTAATAAATTTATCAAATACACACACACAAATTTGTATTCATGAATATTTCTTTATTTTTTTTTTAATTTGCAAAATATTTTTTGGTGATTTTTTGTTGCCTCGTGCCTCTTTGGGAGTAGTTGTTAGTCACCTTCCTTAATAATGCACAGTCTTACTTTAACTTTATTATATTGCGGAACTGTATTTTTCTGTACACTGTAAATTGAACTTGTTTTACAATGAAATTATATTTATAAATTATTAAGCTAAAGTTTTAATACGCCAAGAAAAAGTCAAGCAATTTAAGTAAATATACAAATTCTACACACACACCCACCGTTTTTTTTCACTATACTGAAATCTTTTTACGTTTTCTCTTTCATCTTCATACTTTATGTCAGCGTTGCCACTCATAAAATATTTTTCCTACCAAATTTCTGATTAAAAACTACCAAAAACCACCAAATTTTAAATATTTGAGAAATGCTATACATATGGATTCGTTTCAAAATTAATAGTTAAATTAAAATTATATTATAGCTGCTATAAAATTACCCAGAGGATGAATATTATGAAACGATCCATACACAATTTTTAGGTGTGACATATTTATGATTGTAGTGTTATACAATCATAAATAGGTCACACCTAAAAATTGTGTATGGATCGTTGCATAATTGACCATAGCTCCAATATAAGGTCCACTTCTAAAATACTTAACAGAAAACCTACCCAAATGCGACAAAAATCGGAACAAACCAACTACCAAGTCAATTTGTTAACTTAAAACTACCAATTTTGGTCCAATTGGACCAAAGCGGCAACGCTGCGAAGAAAGCAAAAAATGTAATTTGCTCTGTTTGATTTCCATAAAAAATTCTGCGACAGAAAACCTCTTCAATCAGTCACCCACACGAACACATGTAATCCTTACCTGACTGACAAATTGACTTTACCCTGCTTATCAGAGACTGTGTCAGTCCCCATGTAAATTAGATGGGAAGATTGAAAGGTCTGACTGACAGTCAGGATTTTTTTGCGCGGCCGCTCCAGTCGTTTCCAGTCATGGAAATTACCAAAAACAAATACAACTCTGTACGAACAGGGGAACAAAACATAGTGTCAGAAAACTACAACGACACACTGTTGCCAGATTATTTGCCAGATTTAGGGCATTCATACTAGGGTTCGAACAATGGACTTTTTGCAGGAAAAAAGTCGAAATGTACCTTTTTTTGGTTGAAAAAAAACGAACAATCGATTAAGTTATCTCAATAAAAGTCGACTTTTTAGATTGTTTAAAAATATTTAATTGCTACATTATACTATAACAATTTTTTCTTGTGTATGCAAAAATAAATAAATGTTTATAAAATCAGCTTTTTTTTTAAATTGTTTCGATAGAAAGAGAAAACAAATTTGCAGTTTAATACAGAGAGTGTGTTAAAACAAACAACTATATAAATAAGCACAAAACCAAACCAGTTGAAATTGTTTCGAGTCAAAGAGACAAATATATTTTTTTTGCCGTGTCGCCTCTGTATGCTTTGTGATTTATCTATAAAAACTAAAAGTTTTTATACATATACTCGATTTGCAAAAACTTTTAGGAAACTATTTGATAATAAACGTGCCAAATTACTAAGGTAAATTTATTTACTATTTTATAAATTTAAATATAACTATTAGAAACAAAAGTGATAATATTTAATATATTATCGTGGAAAAGTGTGGAAAGGTCGAAAATTGGTTTCAACTATATAACCCTAATTCATACTTATTGATGCTGTGCTTGTCGAGACAAGCTTTTATATCATATAAATTGTATAATGTAATAAATAATTTGATTTAAATGAATGTTTATTTTCTTCTTTATGAGACATTTAAAGAAAAACTTTTATTAAAATATCGCACTCGTTCAACAATACTGTATTAACTCAAAATTTTAAAATGTTCAGTAGAGGCCAAAAACTGTTTGTGATTACATTTTAAGAGAATTTGAAAATCCGAATACATCATATTAAGCAAATTCCATTTGAAAATATATTTACAATGTTTTTCTTTAAAATTTATCCAATTATTGCAAAATAAATCAATTTTTTGAGTTAATACCATTTTTCTGAAACTTCTCGATATTTGTTTGTATTATTTTATCAACAAAACAGTATCAACTCAAAATACAACTAATTCAAAATAATAAATTTTTGTATGAAAATGTACGATGTATTTCTATTTAAATTTTTGTATTAACTCAAAATAATACCTTTTTGTTGATACAAGGTAGTCACTAATTATCACGAAAATGGTCTCAAATGTGGTTTTCGAGATGAAAGAGTAATCGGAATACGTCGAAATTTTTACAGTAGATAGATATTGATGTTGTTAGTTGATTTCTTTCAAAAAGTGAATTTTTAAAAATTTTGAGTTAATACAGTATTGTTGAACAAGTGCGATATGTTTATTTTATTATATTCTTCTTTTTAGTACTCTTTGATCATATTTTAAAAAGCTTATATTCTGAAACTAAATTGAAAATACTTTAAAACTTATGAACATCTAGTATTTTTTTTTAAAAAAATTTTATGTTCGAAATTGTTAAATGTAAGATATTGGCCTAACATAAATGTATTTTTTGAAGAGTCCTCATGATTTTGAGATTATTGTAACAGTTTTAAAATATTTTCGAACATAAATTTGAATTTTCAAATTTAAATTCGAATTCGAATTTTCGAACAGGTACATATATGAATTGCAAATTTTAGCCTATTCGGACTACTAGAACTGGTTCAAAATTCACAAACAAACTAACAAAGCAAGTTAAATAAAAGCTTTTAACAAGAAATGTATTTCTCAAGATGATTTCTTGACAAACCGAATGAGTTTAACAAAACATCTGAAAATACCTCAAAGAAAACATACTTTTAAAAAAACGTATATATTAGTAATTAAAATTTATTTAAATTTACTAACAAATGTAAACTTACATGCATACATAACTTAAATTTTCATTTAAAATGTGAATATATTTATTTAGAATCTGTTTATTTTAACTGTTAAGCATTTTATTCGCCGAAATCTTGGCTTGGTCTAAGCGTACACTATTGACCTCGCTCTTTGCAGTAATTCGTTCAATTTGATTATTTTGATCATTTAATACAGAATTCATATCTACGGCCATACCCCGAAGATTAGTTAAAATCGAATTGACTTGACACAGATTTGCATCCATTTCATCCTCGCGAGCGTCGTTTGTTATACGTTTGATGTAACCAGTTTCGGGATTCACTGACGTTCCATCGTTCGGTGTTCTTTCATCATAACAACGCCGTGGTTGATCTATTACAATTGTATTATTCCCTACTGTTCCATTTTGTATTTCCATATAGGACTCATCTTGAGTTGGAACTTTTTTCCAAGGAGTTGCACAAACATTACAACACCGTTTTAATCGATTTAAGCTTTTTTGGGCCTTACTCATGCCTGTATTAATGTCATCCATGCCTTTCTCTATGTTATTTAATTTTTCACCTTGAGCATCAAGGGCTTCAATGGTACGTATGCCAGCTTCTTCACTTTCATGCATCATATTTAACATACGGCGTGTACTTTCTAATGACTCATCGGTTACCAGGCCTTCTTGAATTTTTAATTCTTCCAATTCTGTACGCCGTGAAATGATTTTATCTGCCATTTTATTGTTATATGTTGGTAAAAAAATTTCTGTTACGATTTTTGACTTGAAATGTTGTCGATCACCAATAAACTGTTTCAACTTGATTGTATATACGTTATTTAAATCTCAATAAATCGTATGCATTTCATTTGTTAGTATTTTTGTGGTTATACCTATGTCAGTTTTCTATTATTATAAAAATTATGAATATTATTCATAAGTCGAATCATACAAATCTGAACCGTATTAATGGCAAAGAAAATGTTTGCTCATACACAGAAAAAATCATTTCCTAAAGTATTGAAATGTATACATTAGAATTGAAGTGTATACACAGACAAAAATATTTTCAATTATTCTTCAATTAAAACTTTATTTCAGTTTTAATTTGCTTTTAATAAAATTTTTAATTAATTCAATTATTTTTATTTATTGATATTTTGAATTAATCAAAAAAGACAATTTCAAATTCAAATATTTCCTTTATTCTGGAAACGATTCCCATTTGGATTATTGCAGGACACCAAACAAAGGAAGGGGAAATTAATGATATGAAACAAGACACTGGTGGAGAACAGCAAACAAATAATACTCCTTAGGCATTCGTTTCAGAGATGGCCTCGTCGTTACAGGGAGACATGTTTTTAAAGTTCGGAAAATAGTTTCTAGATTCTAAATTCGGTGGCTGTATAAGCAGTTTATAAAATTGTTCATGGCAACAAAGCTTTTATATGTGGCGTCTTGTCCTGGTGGAATTTGAAAATTGTACAATCACTTTCAGTTCAAAACGATCAATGTGTTAAGAATTATCTTAGATTCTTTCACAAAATAGTAATTATTTTTGTTAAATGTCGCTAAAAATGTCATGTCCAGGGCAACCAAAAATATGCAATATCATATTTTTTGCTGTGCGTCATATAAACATATGAGTTAGTTTTATATCCGTTTCAGACAATTTTAAGAATTTTGGCATCGATTTGTTAGTGCATATTTTTGCATATTTTGCTCTTTACTGCATATTTTAGCATATTTTAACTCATAACTTCATATTTTTGTTGCATATTTTCTTGTATTTTTCATTATTTTATTTTCCTGATATAATTTTATTGTTTGTATTGTAATTTTTCATTTCTATATTTTACAATTTTGTTGAGGTCCAATGATAATTGGTCTAAGCTACTTAAATACAAAAATAGAGTACCCATAATCGACTTATCTTCATAGAATTTTCGTGCTTAGTTTCCATATATTTCAATTAAATTAAAAATATACACACACAAATATTAACAAATAGTAAAAATACGTAAAAAAATTAAAAGAAAATTCCAAAATTGTATATTATTATTATGGGCAACTTCATAACAAATTTTTGGATACATTTAAAAGAAGGAATTTAAGGCAACTTGAGACAGTTATGGTTGGGCATTAATAGTTTACCACTAATGTAAAATTGAATAAGTATTCAACAGATGTTCAGAATATTAAGATCCATCGAAAATTTCGCGTTCAAAACCCATTGATATATGTATTTACATAACTTGTAAAAAAAAGTTATTAAGAAATCATTAAAAAACAATATACGTGGATATCGATACGATACAATGGATAAGAAAGGAAGAAACATGGGAATTTTGAGTCCCAATGATAAAACTTGAATAAAAAGTTTTTTATATTTTTTTAATTGCAGTCATTCCACTATTGTAAGGCTTTTTTATAATTCTATTTAAATTTTAAATTTTAAGTATACACATAGTAATTTATTGCTAAATATAATAAAATGAATTGAATCATACTATTTTCATGTACACAGAAAAATGTTTCAACATAAATATTATGATTCGAATTCATTGATTTCAATTCATAACATTTATAAATAATTTCTTAAATAGTATGATTTTTTTAATATTTTATGTTTTGAAATAAAATCTAGAAGGCTTGAAAAATATAATTTCAATTTCATTTTTATTTTTATGTTGTTCAAAAATGTTTGAAATTTTTCATGGAAAATTTTTAGTTTTTTTATGATTTTCAGCTACAAAATGATATAAAAAGCGCGAAAATGATTAAATTGATTTAAGAGGATGAAATGCTTTTATATTTATGAATGTTTTATTATGTTTAATGATAATTTTTAAGTTTCAGATATTCTCCTTTTTATCTTAAAATATTGGCCAATATATGGCTATTATGCAAATATTCTTGCACTAATTCATTATATAATACAATAATAATGCAATTTATTAAAAAAATTAAGTAAAAAAAGCAAAAATTTCTTTCATGTAAAATTTTATAATATTTATGAACATGTTCTTATTTTGAATGAAATAAGATTGGTAAAAAAAAGTCAAGTTCGATTAATAATATTTATTACAAAATTCATTCCAATTATGAATTTTTTTTTTCTGTGTAGTGCCAAATTCAATAAAATCGAAATTTAATCCTATAATAACCAATTTTAATTTATGAGCTCAATATTTTATTTACTTCATATATATTTTTTAATGAAATTTTGAAATCAAACAATAACCAACTATTTTTGCATATTTTTTATATTTTAATAGCATATTTTTCGTTTTTAAGTGCATATTTTATGCGCATAAAAAACTTTTTTTAGAGCATATTTTTGGTTGCCATGGTCATGTCTTTTAAAATCTTAAAATGTTTTTAATAAATATAATTTTATGAAATAAGAAAATTTGTAATAATTTTTAAAGGGTGCATTTTCAGCAATTGTAGAATCAATAAATATATTAACTGATTTGATCTAAAATGTCAATTATAAAAATTATTGATTTGATTAAAATTTTGTTTGAAATTTCATGAATCTTTTAATTACTTGTTTTGATAACATTTTAATTGGATTTTTTTTCAATTAAATTTATTTAATTAATACCATCATTTTGATAATTGGAGCAAATTCAAATAAAATTTTTATTTATATAATCAATTTCGTAATTAAAACTAATTTATTTATTTTTTTCTGTGTATTTTTTGTATGATTTATGTAAATTTCCATACAATTTATTTATACATTAACTTCATTGTCTTAATAAATATCACTGTCATCGCTGTCATCTAGATCATCGCTATCATCTTGATCATCACTATCATCCATATTGTCACACCACGGAATTACCTGATATCTGCGATTTTTATTATTTAATAGACTTTTTGAATCTGTGGTATTACTGCGTCCTTTTAGCTGTATAACCTGAATACTATGAACATCACTATTTAAATGTTGTTGCTCCATATGGACTTCTTCGGCAGATTATTTCCTCGGGAACAAAGTAATCTGTTAAATGATTCTTACTTTAATGACGAAGTCGATCATTAAAATTGTTTTCTAGTCTACAGTTTATAGAATATTTTTGTGCTCCTATGAGTCATATACATACATAGAATTAAAATCATTTCGAGATAGAAGTGATTTTTTTGCGGTTTGATGCGATATTATTGTTCGTATATAATATATAACAGGGCTGTATATATGGGGTCCATCATAAGTTTGTCATTTCATTAAATTTAACACGAAAATAAAATAATATAAAATTGTATCTCCAACGTTTTATACAAATAGCCCTACTTGGAGAAAACTTCATAAAAGTGTGGGAAAAATAATTAAATTATAATTATGTATATACCTTATATTTTATTACTGCTAGCAGTGACGAACATTGAACATTTCTAATAAAGATTTCTTGTACGTATAATTCCGTATTTAGCGATCAGTAAGTTTTCAAAGGTATTGAGATCTGGCGATTGGAGAGGCCCCTTTAAAACGTGTACCTGGAATCGTTTAAAAATTCGATTGCAGTCGTAGTATCTTTTATGAGAATTTCTTAATGTAGAATGCTATTAAATTATCTTGTCTTGGAATAGTTTTACAAAGTCTTCCTCCTAAATGTTCAGTTTTTACATACCTGTCTCAAGAAATTTTTTTTATAATTTTTAAAACTGCTGATTTATTGAATATTTATTACAGATAGTTTTTTGATTTAATCCAGCATTAAAATAGTAAAAGCTAACTATTTTTACTAACTGTTTTTATACAAAAAGAAGTTATCAAAATAAAATAAACATTCAACAAGCAGTAAATCATGATGCTTTTACATATTTTCTTTGTTTTATTCTTCTCTCTTGTTTTGCCAATGCTAAGAAGTAAAACGACGATCTGTAAATATTTTTGAATTTATCTAAGAAATATACAATTGGAAAAAGGTCATGTTTTTGAAAACTATAATAATGGAATACAGTTTTTAAAAATGGTTGCACTGTATTGTCACTTACTGCAGAACTTAGTATTCGAGATGTAGGCTAAAGTATGCGTCCCACAGAAATTGGCTCAGAAATTAATCTAATTGGCCAAAAGTCCAATTTTTTGTTAATACCGATTTCCAAATTGTCATTTTATGTCATTCAATAGTAAAGTAAACATATTGAAACTAAGATGGCCAAAAATAAGATCCATATACATAAGACCCTACACTAAGTAAAAGAGCAAAAACATTTTTCTTTTAAAATTTCAATAATTTATGTGCTGTTTTTCTATAGCGAACGATTACTTTGAGTGGAAATTTAACATGTGTTTTGTTATTGTAACAAAAACAAAATACATGTAAAACGTCCACTCAAAACGCTCATTCGCTATAGAAAAACAGCACATTATATTTTTGAATGATTTTCGGGAGTGGGCCTTATATGGGGCTATGACCAATTATGGACCGATCACCATGAAATTAGGTCGTGTGATTTATGTCTATATGAAAGTTTACTATGTTGAATTTTGTGAGTATACCAACATTTTTAAGCGATTTATGCACGTTAAAGTGATTTTCGGAAGCGGGTCTATATGGGAGCTATATATAGGAGAAGGGTATAAAAATCGTATTTCTATGTTTAAAACAAGCGATTCTAGTGGAACCTGTTCTAGAATTGATGAAGTGTGAACTTGTTCACAAAATCTTCGTTCCAGAACGACCCGAGTCTCACTGAGTCATAGAATATCTAGTCAGGGACAATTCATACAGGTTCATAACGGAAGTTTGTTCGCCAGATATGAACTGTTACAACAACAACAACGTCTTAGACTTTATTGGAGGTTAATAATGTAATTCTCGTTTGTTTCCAAACGTTGTTTTGTGTATATTATCTTAGATATTAATGGCCAGATTTTGCGGTTCATCATCTGTGAGCCTATAGGTTATGCGTGGTTTCGGAAACGGAATGACAAATTAAGCCTTACCTCTCATGGTTAATAATATAATAATACTTTAACGACACTATATTATGGGGTTATTCTAAAAAAACATGGAAAAATGAACGGTTTATGTTTTCACTATTTTCTGTCAATGCATAATTTTCTGATTAAAATGTGTTTCAGTTTAATTTGACAATAGAAATTCCAATACAGCAATCCGAGAGATATGCTCCTGTAAAATGTTTAATTATTTACATTCCTGTCAATGTATAGAAAAAATTATCACGGAAAACCCTACGAACACAACCCTATCGGAAGAGTTAAATTAGTTGCATCTGGCAATGCTAAGCAACAACTAGCGAATGATGGCACAAAAGAAAATAACAAAAGACATGTACGATTTTTGCAAATTCCGTTTAGTTTGTGTTTCTTCGTCGAGAGGTGTTGTTGTTTAACAAAAAAACGGAAACATCGCATTAATTTCGTTATTTATTTTTTTGTTGGAAATTTTATTTTTTTCTTAACAAGAAAAGAAACAAAACTATAAAAAGCCGAACGAAATAAAACGCGTTTAAGTTATTAACAAAGCTAATTAAACAATTAGAAATAAAACGAAGTGAGAAAATAATTTATTGTTAAAAATATTAAGTATAAAAATAATTTCAAGTCTGCCTTGTTTTTTTCGCTGCTGTCTACACTGCTTTTTTGTTTTTTTAACCAAAGTTTTGTTGAGTGTGTGTAAATTAAATCATAATGACGATGATGAACATCATCATAGTGTTTCCATAGATGACGAAGGGGAAAAAATAATAAAAGATAAAATAAAAAATGCAAGAATTTTAAAAGTGTTTAATAAAAAAAGCTTATTTAAAGAAAGAGTATGAGAAAATATACAATAACAACAAGCAGAGAATAGAAACAAATAAACGGGCTGAGAAATATAGTAAATGAAAACTAAATGATAAAAAATTGGTCAAGTGCAAAATATTATTGTTGAGCCTGTTAAAATACTAAAGAAAAATAAGTAAAAGGCAAACAATAAGAACCGCTTTAAACGAATTGAATAAAGGACAATAAATAAGAATAATTCAAGGATTTATGAGGAGATTCTTATTGGAATTCAAAAAAGGAATTCTAAATGTCAAAAATTATAAATTATGTCCTCCGCTTTGGGTGTGTCAATAATACAAATTTATGTTGAAAATTTTAGAGGAATTTCAATTTAATAAGCTGTCTACAATTATCTATAGATGTTATTTTATATGTAGTAAATACATACATCTACATAATATATTTATGTTTGGCTTTAATCCAAGAATTTGTTTAGACTTCTATCTCAATTCCTTCATTCCCTTATGTTAAATCCCAATTTTTACGTACACCTTGCCTTTAACTTTAAAGAAAATACAGAAAAACAACAACAAAAAAGCCGAATTACACTAGACAATAGAATTTTGTTTGCGCACCAAATACTTGTGCTTCTTCTAACGCTACGAGCTACTACAACAACAACTATCAATACAACAACATCAACAACTACATAAAGAACGGCAACTTGAGAATGGTACCTCATTTTTACAACAGCATTTGGTTAAAAGTAACAGTCAATATTGAGAGAACAACTGAAATGTTACCAGAATTTATTTCTTCTTTTCTGGCATTTCTTATAGGAATTTAGTTTTGGGAATTATTATAATTAATTGTTCACCAAAAATACAGCTATTGGAAACAGTTTCGCCTGAAGCATTGCCTGCTTGGAAATTATATTGCGTCAAGGTAGGACTGTGGATTTAGAGGAAAACATACCTAAATTGCTGAAGATAGTATAGTGAAAGAGAAAATGGCAAAGATCTTCCATTCGGTAGTTACGATTTGAAATATCTTAATGAAATTTCACATAGTTAGAGCTGTGTTTTTGTTTTGATTGGTATTTACATATGTACGTAGTTGGAATGGGGCTACTGAGCCGCTCTAAAAATTGCGCATCTCGGACAAAATAAAATTTTAGTTCTTATCCGAATGCCTAGGAATTTTATATTAAGATAAAACATAAAAATATCTACTAAAATACGCTAACATCGACATTTCTTATTCCATTGAAAGGCCTACCGATGCCATTCACCCCTATCGCGAATCAATATTTCACATGAAATATGTTCCCTTTTCCTTTTTTCGTTCATCAACTTTGTTCACGTGAAAAAATTCCACATTTTTAGATGGAATTTTGTAAACAATAAACAGCTGTTACGAACAAAATCAACTATTGTGAATGAAAAGTTCATGGGGAATTTCACGATAGCAATTTTCCCTTCGAGGGAAATGAATATTTCATGAGAACAAAATTTCACATGTTATTGCCGATAGGGGTGATTATGTATGTAATATAACATATTGCAAAAGGCAGCTGCAGCTTTACTGGGTTGCGTTCATCCGAAATGTAACATTTTCCATGACTCTGGCGCATAGATGAGACTAAATTCGACAGAGGGCATGGGTTAATTTGGCTTTGAGAATCACTATGTAACTTATTTGCATAGACCTGCGACATAAGAAAACCCCTCAAATCGCTCATGCAGAATGCCCAATGTGCCATGAGCCTCGTGGCACGTACATAGCGCGAAAGACCTTTCAATCTGTATAAGTTCTATAGAAGTTGCTGAGTTGGCTTAAATTTACAACCCTAAATGACTGCGAAAATTTTAAATATTTAAAATATTAATTTTCAGATTAGAATACTAATGGATCTAATGGTTTAGAAGTTGCAATGTAAAAAAAGTTGGTATTTTTCATGTGTCGGTAACAAAGGTTCAAATGATTTAATTCCTAATTAAATTTTCAAAATCTATTTAAATTTTTATTGTATTGTAAAGATAATGCATTCTGCATGAAAATATTCCCTGTCTTAATTCCTATGTACTTCAAGTCAAAATAAATAAACATTTGGTCAATTCACAAGGCCTCTTATCATGTTATATTGTCATAATGTCCTAATATTTCACAATGGTTTTTATTGTTTTTCAAGCTAAAAAATGTCCTAAAATAATACTACTCTGTATGCTATGTTTATTGTGTTATCGTAGCCAACCAGCAGAGACCTGCGCCGAATGCCTAAGCCGAGCTGTCGAGTCGAGATATATTAGGACATTATGACAATATGACTGATAAGAGACCTTGTGAATTGACCAATTAGGTATAGTCTCCATTTATTAGTATTTTTGTTTCGTTATGACAAAATTGTTAGTGCTTTTGCTCAGACAACTTTGTCTTGACAACAAACGTCATTAATTGTTATGATAAATATTTGTCAAGTATAGACAGGGGGTTAAAAGCAAGACAAAAACAATATTGAATAAAGTTTCCATTCAATTTGGATTAGATTTGAATTAATAAAAATTTAATGATTCAAATTCCATATGAGTTGATTCAAAAATGTAATCTTTCATATTTGAAAGAACAACTCATAATTTTATCTTATTCTTATAAAATAATAGTTCTGTGAACAAAATCCCAAATTTAGAATTTTTTCTACCCATCTGGATAAAAAAGCTGGCAACACGCCTTTAGATAATAGCAGTTAAAAACGTAGTGGTCGTTAATGTCATTCTTGGCTGGCATATCGACATAAACATACATATACTATAGCTGTATTAGTGGTGGTATTAGGCTGATGACTACGTCATACCTTCACGTAGTATAATATGTAGTTGTTTATACTATTGTTGTTGTTTGGATTCAGACATGGTTGTTGTTGTTTTTTAAAATTCCGCCGTAGTTATTTTTATACATTTTCTGCTTTGCTGCTCACATTTATTCTGTTATCCCTTTTGTTTTGACTAACTAACTAACTGAATTGTTCGTTTGAGTGAGTGAATGATTTTAGCCCAGTTGTTTGTGTTGTTGTTTTTGGCGTGCATGTGTCATTGAGTTGCTACGAGCGTTTTCAAAGTAAATTAATAAAGTAGCGACAGTACTACAACAAATACAACATTTACAAAAACCACAAGCAATTTTGTTTTTGATTTAAGGTCTGAGCTGTCAAAGTTGCCTGTTGTTGTTTTTGCTTTTGGGCTTGTTGTATTTTTCGCCACAACAACCACAAGTGAATTGACAGATTAGACCAAAGTAAAAAAAATAGTCAGCTGTTCTACTGAGTCTACTTTATTAATTTACTTTGAGCGTTTTGGTATTTTCTTCTACATATTTTTTAAATCCTACTATTTCTCTATTATCTTACATTTTCTTTTAACCCTGTATTTCTTTTGATATTCTTTTAACTATTTTTCTGTTCTTATTGTTGTTTTTTTTACCAAACAACCCCAGGGAGATTCTTGTTGGTTGTTTTAAACAAAAAGCAACAATTTTTTCTAACCAGCATTTGTTTGTTTGCTTTTAATAGAAAAAACATGTTTTTATTTTATTTTAATGGAATAAGAATAGATCATTAATTAGAAATGAACGCAATAAACAATATTACTGCCTGTTTCTTGGCATGAAATTAATGTTAAACTAAATGTAAAAGTGTTGTGTTGTTTATCGGTAGTAAAGACAACGAGGGGTCCCATAATAATTTATGAAAATTATTATATGTACTTTGAGAAAACTTTGAGAAAACTGGTTTTTGCTTTTATCCTTTAAATCCAATCATATAGGTTTAATGAATTAAGCTCTTTAAACCATTTATACGTTGCAGTTGGGATCCAGAGTTTTGTTCTCATAGAGACTGGTGAAATTAGTGAATATAATACTTGAGTTGGAATTTACTTCCATAGAAGCACAAATGCATAGCTAACCGTTTCTAATGTTGTAACAATTGTATTGTTGTCGAGTTTTTTCTCCAACAAATATTGAAATATTTTTTATTTATTTGTGTATTCGTCAACCAAAAACTGTGATTGGCTACTTTCAAAGTTCCAAGAACAAGTCGTTCACGTAAGCAGTTGAAGGAACTTCACCAACCGCCTCTTAATCTGATCTTTGGGGTTACTGCACCTTTAATAAACTAACAGGAACTGTATTACAGACAACATCTTTGTCTCCTCATGTATATGATAAAAATTGCGTTACGCAGTGCATTAATCTGAGGGATTTTAGTGTCTTATTTCTTAGATTGTGCTTTGGCTTCCTAATATTTATTCCCGAGATATTTTTATACCCTTCACCTTCGTGATACATCAATCCGGAATTCTTCCGGCTCGGTTGCTATTTAAAATTAAGAAAATCGGTCCACAAATGGCTGAGATATAAGAAAAAACAAGGACAACATCGACTTTTGACCTATTTTTTTTACCGATATCTGGATTACTAAGTCATTAATATAGACAATATGGATATCTAATGATAGATATTTCAAAGACGTATATAAGACCATAGTAAGTTGTACCTACAATGGGTAAAAATTGGAAAAAATATTTTTTAACACGAATTTTTTTTTTTCACCAAAAGTTTTTTTTCGCTAAATATTAAAAAAAAATTGAGAAAAAAAAATTTTAAATTTAAAAAAAACTTTAAAATTTAAAAAACAATTCGAAAATTTTTTTTTTTCCAAAAAATGAAAAAAACAACTTTGGAAAAATAATTTTTTTTTACCTAAAAATATTTAAAATTTTTATTTTGAAGTATAATTTGGTGAAAGTTATATAAGATTCGGCACAGCAGAATATAGCTCTCTTACTTGACCAAATTAATGCAAAACGTAATAAAGTTAACATTTTCTAAATAGAATACATTCAAATTTCAACCAATATTATTGTAATTATTTTAAGCATCTTAATAATTCATTTAAGAACATAAAATTTAAATTTGTATTAAGTTGACATTAAAAAAGATAATTTTCCTATTTTAAATAAGTATTTTTCTTGTCAAACAGAATAAAATAGGTTTATAAAACGAATCTGTTTCATATGTGATGAAATAATACTATAACTCTTTAGGAAGGAAAATTGCCGTAATTTACCGACATAATCTTTACTTAACGATGCTTCAAATTAGACTAACTGGTTGATATTCCCACGGCCACCTTATATACACTGCATTACCATCCACATATTTCCAGCACCATATATCGATGCTTCTTGATAGATCTATTTCTACAATGATCCACTCAAAGCTTTTATTTGCGATATATTTGCATTCAAATACAATTTCGTAACAATATGTTCCCGGGAAATCGAACGTTGCAGATTGATAGAAGATCTCATAAATTAAAACGAAGCAATAGTCAAGTCAACTACGCCATGATCATCATTTTTATCCAAATTACAGAGGGAATGAGATAAAGACCATTGAAGTTGTCCTTATTCCCTGTGAATTTTTGACATTTCGTATGCAGTTATTGCCGTTGATACTTGTTGTAGTTGAAATGGCTACAAGAAATTCAACTGGGGTGATTATTAACGTAACATGTAGCCAGGAAGATATCACTCCATTCATTAATTGATACAGACTTGCTATTCGACTTTCTGAACATAATTATTGGTATCTTTTTATTGATGATATTTCAGCCTGACGAAAACCTTATCACAAATTCCTGGATGTAGACACTATGCCAACCTGAACTTATTTATTAGACCCATCCGCATAGATAGAGATTGCTCGTCGTATTAAGAGGATGATCCTAATTCTTGTTGTTCGGAATCCAAAGTTTCTCGAGAATAATGGACTGGGAGAGCAATAATAAATGTTGTCTGGAAGATTCTGTATACTTCCGATTATACTAGCAATTATATCCACTGGGAACACTGTCCGAGATGGTTCGTTAAACATCATCCAACCGGGGCAGCGATAAACTAGGAATCTTGTATTTCATCGTGATCTATACAATGTCTGTTTGGCTCGGACTCACACACTTATCACTGTCAGTGTTCCACCGACTTAGTGTGTTGAGTGCAGTCTCCATCCGCTGTGATATCTTGTCCTCCGCAACGTCATCTGCACAGGCGACAGTCTTATAACCCATGATATCAACTTTCCTGAGCAGACAGTTAATGACTAAATTCCATGGTGATAAGATGCTCCCTGAGGCGTACCCCTCTTGGCCAGTCTTGAGATTAGGATCGTTCTTATTTTAGAATGGATAATCGATCCTAAACCTAACAATTGATTGCTCCAGCCCTAGGTCATGTAGGGCTGATCCTCTAGTCGCTGTCGCAGAAAGATTACTAGTGTAAAATTGCTACATATAGGATACTAGCTTTAGAATTTTTTTGGTCTCAAATATATTTTTTTTTACAACAATCACTGACCTTGATCGCCTGTATATAGGAAACTAAATAAAATATCTATAAGAATTGAATCGATCCACTGAATTACTTATATAATACCTTAAACATATTCCAATTTAATTGTTTAAGAAAGAAAAACCTTTATTCGAATAATTCGTTAATTTGAAATATGTGCAATACCCTGTCTTCGTACGTGACATTTGTACGCCTATAGAGTGGAATAGATTTTTCTTTTAATTTCTAACACCAAATATTTTTCCTTTATATTACCTCATATTTAAATAACAACAATCTTTGGATGATTTTATAAAAAACAAAAATTTAATATCGTACGTGACATATACCGTACGCGACAGCATAAAATATACTAATTGAATTAATACATTTATTATAGTTTGAACTATTATTTTTGCTCTTAAAAAGTTGTAATAAGCTCTAAGTGTTTTTTCCTATTCAAATCATCTACAAAAAAGTTTCTAGGGTTTTTGTTTTTTCAGTCGTGGTTGTATTACTCCTGGAATTGCCCATATATGATCGAATTTTTCAAATAAATCGAAATCTTTTTTTCGAGTTAATCATTTTATTCGATCAAAAGAAAAATTGAATAATTTGGATAGTTGAACGCAATATCACATAATTTTATACAGGAAATTGAATTTGCTAAAACATCTGCTTAATAATTTCTCAAAATTTTATTAACTTACAAAAAAAACTTTTAAATATGTATATTAAATGACTTTTATCTATTATTTTTCTACTTTCAGATAATCTGTTAAGTTTGGTGTTTAATTTAAAATTAAAAGAAAACGATAATAACAAAATAGTCTACGATCACTATTGAATGAAAATCTTAAACAAAAGCTCTTAAAGAGCTTAAAAATAATAAAAAAAAAATTAATCGAGAGAAAAGGGAAATTAAAACAAATGAAAACTATTTCCTAAAATAAAGTATTTTACAAAAAACTCTACTATTAGGTGTATTTAAGTGTTAAAAGAAAAAAAAAAATAATATAATTTACGAATAAAACACAAAAAATATTTTATGCAATTTTATGTTGAAGTGTCATTTAATTGTGTCGCGTTTTAAATCGTTTAGAAATTGAAATCGTGCGTTAGTAGTTGTGTTTTTTTTTTTTTTGAAAGTGCCGTCGAGTGTTCGTCGCTACCGTCGTTTACCGCCGTCATCTTTAACATGTTTAAGTGCATTCCAATATTTAAGGGCTGTAATCGCCAAGTAGAGTTTGTGGACAAGCGTCATTGTTCACTACCAAGTGTTCCCGAAGAAATTCTACGTTATTCGCGTACACTAGAGGAATTATTTTTGGATGCAAATCACATACGAGATTTGCCAAAGGTGAGTTTGGTTTTAATGTATAAGTTTCTAGACTAGACAGAATATACCGCATATGTCTAACTAATTTCAATTCAAAGACGAACAGATTTATGTCTATAAATGTTTGCCAAATATCTTTTATTTAAATTAGGGTTCATTGTACTATGAAGAAAAGTAAAAATTAAATCTATTATTAGAATCTATGCCTGCATACTTCAATAATTAAATGTTTCAGCAGACATGTGTTCTAAGATGGTTTCAAGGATAAAAAATTAACTCAAGTATTTCAATGTCTCTGTATTCTAGCTACATTTTGCATAAACAAAATCAGCACTAAGGGTTGTTAAGGAAGTCTTACAAATTCATTATACAATTATCCTTCAACATGTTGTACCTTCTACTACTTCAAAGGATTAAATACTTTTTAGGTAGAATATACATATCTTCAGCACACATTTCATTTTGGCTTGCAACTTATTGTTGTGTCATGTGTGTATGTGCAAAAGGAAATCCTGCCACAGTTTTAACTAAAAAAATAACTGCTGCATTTGTTGGAGGGAATAACAAGAAGAGTTTCTACTACTCTAAATATTTTCTTCTTATTCAAATTACACAGTGGAAACTTTTCATATTGGAACTTCTTTTTTGTTAAAGTGCAAGCAATATTTACAATCATGTTTAACTATTATTTAAGGTATTTAATGTAAATTTGTTTCCTATTAAAATGTCTCAGCAATTGTAATTTGTTTACAACAAATTCTAACAGTGTTTGTTTTGATAATTTGTCTTTAGATTTAAAAAAAAAGATTAAACTACAAAAAAAGTAAACATACAAAACGGAAGTGTTCAATTAAAATTTGTATTTTAACTGCAGGCAAAAGTATGCAATCAGTGTTATTAAAGTCAAAGCACCACAGAGTCTCCGACACATCACATTCATTCAAGCATTTAGTGCAATCTACTGCTGCTACGTTTGCGACTACTATTAACTACTGCACATATTTCTGGCTTACGCTCTACAAAACGACAATTACTGAATGATAAATGTTTGATTGGATGTTGCATGCTGGCAACTTGCGGCTATTTTAATTGAAAATTCTGTAATTAATTTGTTTTTCTTTTTATTTTGTACTTTTAAAAGCCGCCTCTTTAGTTTCAAATAAAACGAAAACTTCAAAAGTCAATTTGCAAAAAATTTAAATATGTACAATAAAATTTGTTGTTATCTTTCTCTTCTGTCGTCTTTGAAACATAATTTTAAATTAATTTAAAATTTCGAAACACGTTGCGCGCTTGTTTAAAGTTTAGTTCAATAGATGATCTCATAGGGAGAAGTCAGAGCTAAACAATTAGGCTTAGGAAAGCGACAAAGATATGAAGAACAATTTCTAGTTTCCGCAGACTTGTCACCTTTGCTCACACATAACAAATCTGATAATACCCTCTGACTTAATTAAACATTTCGCAGAATTTCAATAGGTTATTAATGTAGACATAAACCTCAACGAAAGTGAAAATAAAGCAAAATTTTCGATTCGAAAGCTTAAAATTACATCATAGTTAGAACTTAGTATAGTTTAAAAGGGAGTCGAACGTTGGCACAGTTCGTTCCTTTATGTTATCTGAAAAGAGAGGAAGGATACAAGTTTAGAGATAATGTTGGCTAAACTGAGACTCTGAAAGGACCTACCATTGAAACTTAATCACACTCTAAGAAAGCCTACAAAGCAACGATCAATTTAAGCTAAAATATGACTCTAATAAGTTGTAAAATAGAATACACTAGAAAGGCTTATAATCAGGGCAACTAAAAATATGCTCTAAAAAAAGTGTTTTATGCGCATAAAATATGCACTTAAAAACGAAAAATATGCTCTTAAAATATAAAAAATATGCACTTAAAAATAGTTGGTTATTGTTTGATTTCAATGTTTTATTAAAAATAATATAAGAAGTAAATAAAAGTGTGTTTAGTAATTAGTTGCATAATATTGTAGGGAGAGGATAGCAAGAATTTCTTTAAAATCTACTTTATTATCATTTGAATTGTTTCGAAATCGCATTGGATTTCCTAATATCTTTGTTACAATTTGTGTAAATCTATCAAAGTGCTTTGAACGTGATATTTTCGATGGATCTTAATATTCTGAACATTTGCTGAAAAGTTGTTTAATTTTGCATTAGTGGTAAACTGTTAATGCCCAACCATACACCTTAAGTTTTTTTTTAAATGTATCCAACATTTTGTTAAGAAGTTGCCCATTTTCTTTTCTTTTAATTTTTTACTATTTGTTAAATTTTGATATTTGTGTGTGAATATTTTTAAGTTAATTCAAATATATTGAAACTAAGATCCCTTAAGTCAATGAAAATTTAATGAAGATAAGTCGATTATGGGTACTCTAATTTTTTCTTTAAGTAGCTTAGGCAAATTATCATTGGACCTTAACAAAATTGTAAAATATAGAAATGAAAAATTACAATACAAGCAATAAAATTATATTTAGAAAACAAAATAATGGAAATAAAGAAAATATGCCACAAAAATATGCAGTTATGAGTTAAATATGCAAAAATATGCTATAAAACGCAATATATGCAAAAATATGCAGTAAAGAGCAAAATATGCAAAAATATGCACTAACAAATCGATGCCAAAATTCTTATAATTGATTGAAACGGATAAATAACTAACTCATATGTTTATACGATGCACAGCAAAAAATATGATATTGCATATTTTTGGTTGCCCTGCTTATAATTGTAGTTAAACTACTACTCTGAAAATACCATAAATTTAAGGTAAACTAAGACTCTAAACTGATATACAATTGAAGCTGAACTAAGACTCTAAAAGAAACAAACAGACTTACAATTGAAATTAACGAAGACACCAAGTACCTATCCATTTCTTCCAAATTTATACTATAAACCATTGGTCTCCAGCAGTACGCCCGCGAGCACCGTCTATGTGTGAGTTTCTTATACATGTGAAACCGAAATTAAAAAACGAACATGAGTTATTTTGCCAGTGAAGGATATTTTCATAAGAAATTTGGTTCAGTGTACACACATCGTAACATTATAATACGAAGCAAATCTATTGTGAGAGTTTGGTTAACAATGCTATAAACGAATCTGCGATTGAAGCAAAACTAAGACTCTAAAAAGCCTTATAATTGCAGCTATAAAAATATCTACCATTGATGTTAAAGTAAGACTCTAAAAATGGATGTACTTGAAGCAATACTATGACTCCAGAGAAAGCTACAATTGAAGTTAAATTAAGACTTTAAAAAGTTCTATGTTTGGAGCTAAACTTAGTCTAAAAAGACCCACAATTAAACCTTAAATATAACTCTCACAAAACCTTCAATTAAGGTTAAACTAAGACTCTAAAATGGGCAAGGATTGCAGATAAACGAGTATCCTAAATGATTTGGCTCTAAAAAGAAAAATTATTGCTAAACTAATGCTCTTAATAGACCGACAATTAAAGCTAAACATAGAGTCTTAGTTTAGCTTTAGTCGTAAGTATGTAATAGAGTGTCAAAAAAAACGGCAAATTCAAAAAACATGTTTCCTGTGTAACCGAAAACTGAGTTTCATTAAAAACCCGGTTTTGGTTTTGTCATTCTAACCGGTTTTATATTCACTTTTTATTTAATACGAAAAATGACAACTTAAATTTAAAACAATTTTGAATTTAGGGCGTCTAACTTTATACAATTACATACTTATATATCTGGGGCCAAATCACCGCATTCGAAATCGAGTATTTTTTCATCGAAATGTAGTTAACGTGGATTACGGCAGTCGTTATCGAAACGTATTTACTCGAAGTTGTACTCGATTGGTAATCTTTCATTAAAAACAAACAAACACTGCCGGAGGAATGAGGAATACAAAAAATCATTTGGATCCATTTTTATTAAAAGTTTTCTGCATTTTTTTTTTACAGTTTAACAATTTATCACAAATTTTTTTATTTTGTTTTCCTTTTTTGTTTTGTTTTTCTTATTGTCATATGCTTCAGCAATGTAAAAAATAGTAGTAGGTAATATAAATTACGATAGGCTTTCGTGATCCAAAACATTGAGGCCATCGAAAACGAACGTGCACTCGATATCGAATGCCGTGATTTGCCCCCTGTTACGAAATATTGTCAAATGATGAAATTTTTTAAAAAATAAATAAATATTTTAAAAAATGTTATTAAAATATTTATTATTATGTTCAAATAAGCTGTATTTCGTTAAAATCGGTTAACAGTCTTAAAAAACCGGTTTTTCAAAAACCGAAATGTTAAAGAAAATCGAAACCATCGATTTTACAAAGATGTAAAAACCGGTTTTAGGTTTCGGTTTTGGATACCCTAGTCTCTAATAACATTTTCTTAAATTAAGATATTTTGTAGATCAACCGCTTTTAAGCCGTTCAGTATAAATTAAAGCTATACTCGTCAATAGTGTGCCCCGATAGACCAGTCGATAGTGTGCTGAACTATTAATCGATTCCAGCCAGAGACTCTGGGTGTATCTACAGACAAAAAAAACGCTTCGCAGTTTGTGTTTGTTTTTTTAAAGTAATCTAGGCGTTTCCGACTATACAGTCGGGAAGTGCGCGATGTATCATTCAGCGACAAGTTGGAGGGAATGCTATTTTATCTAAACGATTTCTTAGTATCCGTTTTTGTGTGAGTACTTCGGAAAGGACCTAACAATAGTTCAGATAATTTATAATTTCCTACAATAAATAACACATTTTAAATATAATCTTAATGTGAATTAACAGCATATTCAAAATCTTTAATAATCATCAGGGAAACCAAAATATGCAAAAGCATGTTTTTTCTGGTGAGTCTAATGAGCACATGGATAAGATATTTACACGTTTCAAAACTATTTAAGAATTTTGGCATCGATTTGTTAGTGCATATTTTACCCTTAAATGCATATTTTTGCATATATTTGTTTTAAGAGCATATTTATGTCATATTTTTTCGTTTTTAGAGCATATTTTACTGTTTAATAGCATATTTTGACTTTATCAAAAACAAATTTTGTCTTACTTATTTTTCGCTGTTGTGTTTTTACTTCCTTTGTTTAAAATTCAAAATTAAAAAATAGATGGCTTTTTTTTAATATAAAATAAGCACTATTTTAATAATAGCGCTATCCAAATATCAAATTTTAGTTCTAATTCAAACTTAACCGTTCTAAGCGTTAAAGGAATATTATCTTTTAATATTGGTTCCTATAACATCAATTGATGTCGAAAGAACATTTTCTATGTATAAAAATGTTTTCAGATCCAATAGACAACGATTTTTATTTGAAAATTTAAGTCAACATTTTGTAATTTATTGCAATAATAACCTTAATTGAAGAAGTGACTTTATATTTATATAAAATATCATCAAAAAATATCTCCCGAGGCCTTTTCATAGCTTAAGTTCCTATTGTTTTTATGTTGTATTTATTTTTTGCTATACTTGTTTTAGTTCATGTTATTTTTGTTTATTTTATGTTACTTTACCTTTTTAGAAATTAATTGTATTGTTTTTTTTAAATAAAAGTAAAAGTTTGTTTTTTTTAAAGCATATTTTTTAAATTTTAAGAGCATATTTTAAAGGTTTTACTGCATATTTAAAGCGCTTAAAACGCTTTTTTAGACCATATTTCCGGTTTCCCTGATAATCATATTCAAAATTTTGGAATTCCCCTCGATCTTTTTACCATGAAAATATGAATAATCACTACTCACAAAATTCCCATTTTGTATGAAGATATTTGGTATTATTCTCTCTAAGTTTGCGTCATTTACAGTTGATAGTAATTGTTTATTTTATCCATTCCTTCTTATTGTTTTGCTCTTATAATTTATTTCCAGCCAGGAAATGTTGATGGGTTAATTCAATACAAAATGTAATAAAAAAAAAATGATCATGTAATTTCCTCTCCATACGCATTCATACACGTCATAAAGATATAACTACATACATACAGTATTATACATTCTTTTGTTATTTTTGCCATTCTTTTGCTACAAGTTGAGCTCAGTCATGACTTTTTGGTCGCTGAACTTTTAAATAAATTTTTTTTATAGATATGTATTAGAGTACGAAAAAAAGAGTTACAAATAAATGACACACCTATATAATATTTCCATTATTACAAGTATTATTTTTCATTTTTCTTTTTATAGTCTGATTTTTAGAGGAGATAAGACAGGCTTGTAATAATCATAAAAGTGATTTATATTAGTTTTAAATATGTGATTTTTATAACAGACAAACTAACATAATAATCATATCATACTCTCATAACCATAAAATTAATAATAGCGCCTGAGAAATGTGTAGTACTGTGTATCTCGCTACTCGCACTCGTACTCATGCAAAATGTTTTAAGGTGTCGGTCGTCGTTTCAACTACAACTACTGTTTTCAACTATTCGTATTTATGTGCCATTCTAAAGTGGTGTAATGTAAAATGTTTTGAAATTTATAATTTATCGTTCCAATTTTGTTAAAACTTGGTACACAGGTTATTTATGATCATACCGATTGTTTTTGCGTGGAAGTTTGAGATAATGTTTAGAGATTCATGTCATTCTACAGATTTGAGGTCACCGTGTTCCGAGTTGATATTCCTCATATAAGCATTCCAACTCCATAACCGATAATTAAAAGAGACTGCCGAAAGAACGATTTCTGAAAAAACCTAGTATGTAGATCTCCTAGTACACATTCAAATCACTTTTCAATTTAGTCACGCATTCAAATAAACAAGTAAATACGAAAACAAAACACTTGCTAAGATCATAAATTAAAGGTGTGGCTTTTATGGCCCGATTAAATTTATTCCAACGAAACTCACTCATCTCATACGAATAACATCATCAGCTCCCAAGATCTCTATCCATCTATCTAGTGTGATTTATAAACTCATTCTCATTCTCATACTCATCATGACTCTGAACTGAAATAAAATCTATGTATTGGATACAAGTTTCATCGTCTATTCGGTGTAATTGTTTTTTTTTATATTATTTTACGTTTTGTAGATGCTAGTTTTTCAAACGTAATAATTTTGAACTTCACCTAATTGTTGCTGTTGTTTTCTATGGCAATAATAATTTACAATATTTTTGCTGTTTTAGAGAGTTTTGCAACGTTCACATTGTTCAAATATTTGAGGAAAGGAGTCTCGGCCACTCATCGACATTTTAATTTCCTTTATGTCAAATAATTTGAAGTAACAAAAACTAATTTTTCCCTGAAGAAGCTACACATTGATGTAGCGAAATATTGAAAAATTTAAAGATTTTTATAAAAAGACCTTATGCTTAAATAATTATTATATTAAAGTTATAAATAGGTCAAATAAAGTTAAATAACTATATCCTTTATATATACAGTAGAAGACAAAAATGTTCACGAATATTTGAAATTTTAGTTTACACATTATTTCTTGCACATAACAACTGATCTGATAACATTTTCCTTTTGTTAATTGATAAGCATTCGATTTACTATTATCTGGTAACTTACTCTAAAACTAACGGAACTTTTATACGTTTTTGAATCACATCTGAACGAAGTCACATGTGAACAATATTGATATTGTCCCCCAATAGATTTTGTGAAAACATTAATTAAATTTTGATATTACAAGAAGAAAATTAAGTCAATAATAATCCTATTAATTTCTTTATAAAAAAAAATACAAAATAAAGCACTTCAATAAATTTTCAGTTACTTTACAATGTACAAAGCTATAAATTCAGTTTTGAAGAAAAACATCCTAGAAGATATACAAAATTTCGATTCGTACCGATTAATTGCTAAAAAAATACAAAGTTTCTTTACAATAAAATAAAAAACAAAATAATTTATCAATCCCACGACATTGTGCTGGTCGTCCACTGAAGCTATCTTCTGTGATGCTCGAATTTCAAGGCGTTTAATCGTTTTAGGAGCCACAAATACTGCAGTTTCCATTGTAATTAGATTAATTAAGTGCTTTGAGAGGCCCATGGAGTCAACATCAGTGACAAAACAATTCGAAGATGTCTTAAAAATAACGGACTTAAAGCAAGAGCGATTATAAAAAAACATTGTTAAGTAAAAGCATCGTACGGCTAGATTAAAGTTCGCTAAATAGTACGATTAAAAACAAGTTACTTGGTCTAATGAAACTAAAATTAATCGGGTGGGTCAGATAGATCCATTTAGACATGGGTTGTTAAACCCGTTGAGATACAAGATCGCAAAATATTTCAATCTATGAAATTTGAGGGGTGGATTAATCATGGTTTGGGGATGTTTTCGTGACAATGAGCCAGGTATACTTTGGCGTATCAATGGTATTATAAGTGTCATAGACTGTATTACCATATTGGAGGCCTCATATCTCCCGAGTCTGGATATATTCGGTGTTGAACGTGGTCAACAAGAAATATTTATGCAGTACAATGATCCTAGGAGCACCGCGAAAATAACCAAAAAAAATGGTTTGTTTGAAACAAGAGACAAAACTGATCACACCGACTTTTGTTTTAAAAGTTGCATATTGTATTTAATCCAATTTTTAAATTTAGATTTTGTGTATTGTATAAGTTAGTAAATTGATACTCTTTTAAAATTAATTAATATTTTTCATATACATCGTGAATAATAAAATTCTTCTGTAATACAAAATTTCCGGACTTTTTGTGAACGGTTTTGTTTTATACTGTATATGTATCTGTGAACTTTTGGAGAAACAACATAAGTGGAATTTTCAAATTTTTCAGGAGTGCGTAAAAATTGTTGATTAACTTTATTAAAGCTTTCGAAATTCTTTAAGGAAAAATAATAAAATAACACTGTGCTTTAAACTGTGGGTTAAACTAATTCGTACGCTGAATTCAGTGGTGCTAACCGTTTTTTTAGGTTAGCTCGTATTTTCGAGATATACCGTTATTTCGAAAATGGAGGAGGTTGCACAACATATATTCGCGTAACTTTAGTTTAGTTTATTGAACAAACTGAAAAAACCGAAATTCCGCAACAAAATTACCTTTAAGTATGGCTTGATATCTTTTTAATCTTCGCAGTCATTTTAGAAATATAATTTTTTTAAATTTCGAAATTTTTTGTTTTAAAACGGCATTAAAAATTGGAAAATGCATATACGCTCTTAATTTTTTTTACACAAATAGAAAACGAAGTTCCAAATAAAACAAGCTCTAAATAAAACCAAAAATTTCGAAATTTTTCTAAAAAATTATTTTTTTTGCCAAAAAAAATTTATATTTCTAAAACGACTGCGAAGATTGCAAACATGTTAAGCTTTACTTGAAGGTAATTTCGTTTTTTTCAGTTTATTCAATAAACTAAACCGTTTTTGAGTTACGCGAATATATGTTGTGCAACCTCCTCCATTTTCGAAATAAGGGTATATCTCGAAAATACGAGCTAACCTAAAAAAAACGGCTAGCACTACTGAATTCAGCGTACCCGAATTAGTTTAAGCCGCTGGGTGCCCCTCTTGACAGAAAAAAAAGTGTCAATTTCGTGCATATTGTAATTATCGATCAATTCAACGGTTTATACGCTCACCTGAAATTCAACATAAGTTGTTTTGTAAAAAGTCTACAAATATTTAATTAATATTTAAATAATAAAATAGCTTTAAATTTGAAAATAGAACCGTAATTTATAAAGAAAATTCATTGCCAATCACGTTGGTTTTTAATTTCGAATTTTAAATTGTTTGGAATCATCAGTGAGTACCTAAATGCCAACGGCCATATTCAGCATTACAAGTGATCTTCGAAGTGGTATATTTTATTAGTGAATATGCTGGAAAATGTAGTGCAAATAATAACCATTTGCCACTTTATCAGCCACAGCGAACAGTAGTAGTTAGGTTTTCAATTGACACTTTTCAAACTGCTGGGCCGTAATATAAAGAAAATTATGTCACAATAACAACTGCAAAAACAACAATTATATATTGAGCGTTTATTTTTATTTGTTTGTTTACTTGCATGTTTCCATATGAACAACTTTTAAACGGAAAATATGAAAGAGAGTAAAAAAAATAACCCACCCAAAGAACATCATAATTTGTTCGTATCAATGACGTGTGATCAACAAGTTGTTTGTTTATATTTATGTTGTTGTCTCCATTATATTATTGCTTTTGTTTTTATTATTACATATTGTGTTTGAGATTAAACCAAGCGAACAGCTAATAATTTCAATTTCATATACAATTTTATAATTTTATAATGTTGTTGACAAAATGTGAAATAAATTAACTTTCGGCGTTAATTTAGAAAGTCAGGAGCGTAACGAAATGAAAGTGCATAAACATGAGACAAAAAGAACGTATTGCAATCGAAATTCTTGATGCATATGCTTGTTTTCATTTTTTAATTGACACTCGCACGTATTTTGTGATGGCTTATGTGAGTTATGGAAACAGAAAGTAATTACTCTGTTTTCTAAATATATTCTGTTAGTCGACAACAAAAAATGGTATATGTTTCGCCGATATCGCTAACAATTGGTAACTATTGACAGAATTTTATACTTTTATAAGTCGGGTTAAAGTACAAAACGCTGTCAATGGTTACCAATTGTTATCGATATCGACGAAACATATTCCATTTTTTTGCTGTCGAAGTTCGCGGGTATGACCAAAAAAATTTAATTTTTTTAACAGCAGTTTCAAAACTCCAATGTCAAATTTTGTTAAATAAATTTCAGAATTTCGCATAGGGATTTATTGAGAATAAAAAAATGTCAATACTTCCTAAAGTTTTTAAATTTTGCGATTTTCGAGAAAAACAAATTATTTGGTCATATTTTGCCGAATGTGCTCAATTTCGTTACTATTATGAACTTTAAGTAAAGTCTATTCAGAATATTATAGTCCAGGTAATTTTAAATATAGTCTGAAAGTTTTACTAAAATCGGAAAATGCCAATCCTTAAATCGTGTAGGTCAAAGGTCAGAATTTTCAATATTTGGAATTTCTCATGGAAAGATAGCGAAATGTTATATATTTTTGGGCTGAATTTGATGAAGCTTTAGAAAAATATTGGCCCATAATCATAGTTAAACACTAAAGTCGGTTTTTTTAAAAACAACTTTAAAATAAAAACCTGCTTTTTATTAATTTGCAACCATAGTCAAAATTAAAGTATGTTTTAAATTGAACCGACTTTAACTGGGTGCCACCGCAAATGTAGAAAATGTTTTCATACAATATACAACAAAAAACAGACAAGTGGCAACGCTGAACAGCTGACATGCACAATTAAAAAAAAAAACCAAAAAACGTAAACAATAAAAGTAACCGGGACATCTAAAGAAAGAAAGTTGTTTGTTGTGGAAAAATGGAAAAGATAAGATTAATATCATAATTACGACATTTTGGTACTAATTTTATTGATAACTGTTCAATAATTGCAAAATCTTGTACCTTAAACATTTTTTTTGTGACGAACTTTTTTACTCGGCGAAGAACAGCTGATGCTGTTGTTAAACGAGTTAAAAACAACTTCAGCTAGTTTTATATTTAGAGTCGACTTCAGCGTCAGAAGTATACTTTAACTTGTCTATGATAGACGTAAAGTCCACTCTTAAGTAAAGTCGAGTTTAATTCTCTTAAAATGTACTTTATTTTTTACTATGATTATGGGCCATTAACTCTAGTATTTATAATAACTGCACAAAAATGGAAATTAACCCTTAACAGCACTTGGGGTTTAAATGACCCTCAACTTTTAAACACTCTTATTTGTTTTATTTAAAAAAATAGGGTATTTCGATTTGGGTTATTTCAACCTTTATATATTTATTAAAATTCTTGGTTTTATTTGCGTTAAAGAGTTTATTAATTTTATGTAAACTTAACTATAATATGACATACAACTGTCAAAACTATTTTACTCGTAACTACACTCCCCCGAAAGAGCGAATTGTATAAAATGATTTATTTCTCACATTAAATATACATACACAACTCTTATATTATCTTCTTAAATCTACTCAGCATTAAATTTTTTTCTTTATACAGCATACAACTGCTTTAAATTAAGCTTTTACAATCCATTGTTCAGCAAAAAAACTTTACAAATTCAACAGCATTCATAGATTCCCACGTAATTTTATTTTCCATATAATTGAATAAGTTTCTTTTTCTAGCACTATAGTGCACTAGTAAATTTCAATTTAAATTTTGAAAAACTTTCAAACAACCAGGTGATTGGATTAATGTTTACCGGTAAATAATTAAATACCTGTAGAGAACACAACAACATTCATGAATACACACAGACATTTACCCCACAGATAAATAGATTTACAGATTCAGAACACAGAAATGTGGATTATTTTATAAAATTCCAACAAAAAAAAAAGTAAATAGAAAAAGTGTTGTTAGAGGGGGAAAAAAAATACTTTTGCTTTAAAATGACATTTTTAAATACCTGTGCAAATATTTACTTCCGTTGCATTGTTTTCCCATACTTTACGAGTACGAGCCCAATAAGTGCACAACAATAAAGAACAAACGACCAAACCAAACCACCATCCATCCCATTCCATTTCAAGCCACCATTCATATGCAACCTACATGCAGACATTTAGTACATGTAATACAAGAAATTGTACATCATCTAAACAGGCTTTGAAGTTTTCTATTATTTTTATCTAATTTTTTTTTATTATTATTTAGTTTGCTGCTCCAGTCATTCCATTATTTCTCTTGCTTTCTATGTTCGATGTTTGTATTATGTTTATAATCAAATTGTTTTAACTCCTTCTCTATTCAACTTTAAATAATGTTGTTTTGCTTTTGTTCGTTCGAGTTTACATGTTGGCCCTCCCTCTGGCTGTATTATTATTTTTTAATTCTGTTGCTGCAAAAAGCATTCAACAAGTGGTAAACAGCCTGACTGCAGCGAACGACCACCTACTACGTACGCAAACAAACATTCACTAGTGTAAACACTCAAAAAATGAAAACAGTAATTGGATTGTAAGGAGTGAGATTGAAAAAATCTTAACATACACAATGTTAATAAAAAAGAAACCACTAAATCTACAGTTTTGATTGAAATTATTATGGTATGGTATTCAGGCAGCCGTCCAAAACCTTGATTTCGTTCAGCTCACTTGGGTTCAATAAACGTTCCCCTTGTGATACCTGAAAGGAGAATGAAACCAGAAAAGAAGAAAAACGGTAACAGAAGTTAAAGAAAAGGGAAATCTATATATTGAGTTATAGTGAAGTTAACAAGAGTAGAGTATAGAGAAAGAGAGGAGAGGGGTTAAGAATTCAAAGAATTCGAAAAACGCAGACCATCATTGGATGGTTGCTGGGTCCCTAAGAGGTAAAGTTTGCGTCCATCCGCTTTCCCTGATAAAGGCGTCTGTCTATATACCTTATTTCCATCACAGATAACCCGGAGAGGGTACTGAAGAATCTCTCACCTAAGAGCCACCCAGTGCCGGGCAGTTACAAAGTGTAGGATGGTTTCTTCCTCTTCCTCGTTCTGACAACTTCTACAGAAGTCATGATAAGGTAACCCAAGTCTTGCGGCATGAGTACTGAAAGTGCAGTGTCCGGTGATCATCGCCTCCAGGTTGCTCAGTCGTATTCGTTGTAGCCGAAGTAGATACGACGTGTAGTGGCACAAGTGGGTTCATTACCCCACCTTGCTTGGGCAAGTTCGTAATACGCGTCATGTATCAATTCCTTGCAGGTTGATAACGGGATTCCGACATCAAGGCTCCTCTTGCCGCCAAGTAATTGGCAATACAATTGCCCTCATTGTCGCTGTGTCCACGTACCCATGTGAGTACAATTGTCGAATGTCTCGCCATCTCATTTAAGGATGTACGGCATTCCTGGACCATATTCGATGTTGTATAAACACCTACCAGGGATTTAATTGCGGATTTACTGTCAGTATATAAACGGATATCTCTACCAGATACACTGTAATATCTGAGCCAGTTTGCCGCTCTTCTAATGGCCGATATTTCGGCCTGAAGGATGCTGCATCCATTTGGGAGCCTAAATGATATTCTTATTCCAAATTCAGGAATGTATATGCCCCCGCCCACTCTATCCCCTTTTTTGGACCCATCCGTATAAATCGATAGCCTCATTTCATCGACAGGAGACCATCAGCTAGCTCCATTCTAATTATTATTGCAACTTACAAACAAAATTATTTTTATATTTCTAATGAATAGTAAAGAATTTATGAACCTTTTTCGGAAACCCTTCCATTAGGGTTTTTATAGAGCTTTCTGTAACTTTGTTCGAACAGGTAGTCCATCTTCGTTTAAAATCTACCACACTTTTGATGTACATTTCGGTATTTATAGAGCCCTTTATAACAAATGTTTGTCTCTTTTTGGGAAAATTTTCTGGTTTGGGGTCCTAAACTTTTCTACAACATTCCCTCGAGCATTAGCAAAACATAAAAATATTGCAGAACATACGTTTCGTCAACCATTATCCAGCATCCATATTTTTTTTATAAAACTTGACTTTAATTTCCGTGCTCTGTCTTTGGCGTCTAAATTTTTAGCAGAGTTCCTGTCAGGAACTTTTTGAGCCTCGTATGTTTTTATACCTGCATTGGGTTTAACTTTTCGTATCAAATAGTCCGAGTACTGAGCTAACCGGACTGCTTTCCTACCGGGAAAGCAGTTTGAAAATGCTTTATATATATTGGCTTTAGAAACATCATATGGACCATTCCTTCTGCCTGAACCAGGTTTTCTATCAACGGACAAGTTCTCCCAATACTAATGTTATTAGAATCAGTTTGACGACAGACCTTTGATTGTTTGGCCAACTTGTTGTAGGAACAAGTTGGATTTTGTTGAAAATATTTAATAATTTTAGTACGCACTTCTTTCTCGCCACTCATTTTAATCAGATAAACAACAAATGAACATAATTGACATACTTTTCTATGTTAATTTGATAAAAAAAATCAAATAATAATTGGGTTAAAAGTTTTAATGAAAAATGTGTTGTAAGGATTTTTTCTATCTCACTCCTTAATGTACCTTTTGAAATGGCATGTAAAATCGTTTTATTATAGGAAATGTACACATGCATTTTAACTACAATTAAATTACAGGTGGAAACCCATGTTCCATATTTAAGATTTTGTTCTTTCGCTGTTACTCTTTTTAAGGAACTTATAATGTTTTCCTATTGTTACGTTTTAACCTTTTTTTAACTCTAACAGCTCTTATAATAAACTCATTGACGAATGCAACCTCTGCCACTATTTATACACACGCCATCTTTCGTGAACTTTCTACAATGATCTTAACGGACAACTACTATATTCGAATTCTAGAGCTTTCGATGATAATGTTCGCAGCTTAAACATTCAGTGTTGCCATACACTTTCAAACAATGCTAACAACCGCACGCTATCAACATTGTTGATAAGCAGAAGCTTCTACAGATGGAAATGTTTATAAACACGATGAATGTTGCTGGCATTTGCTACATACCGTTAAATTCAAATCGCTAGTGCAAATTTGTAACAATATTTTTTGAAAGGCATCTCAACAATGACAACTTTAAAAAATAAAACGACTTAAATATACTGCTAGGTGTTTCCATAAGTCATGCCGAATTTAAACTATTTTTTTAAGGAAAGTTCTTTTACCAGCCCAGTATCAAATCGTTCAAAAATTAAAAAAACAAAATTTTCACTTTTTTTACCCAAAAAAAAGTGTAACAACAACCGCAATAAAAATAAAACATTAACAAGAAAATAAGTTTGCGCCTTTTTATATTTTTGCTCAAAATACACTTTTTCATATCAATCACTTTATAAAAGAGGATAGTCCGGAACATGAACTGCAGGGTACGATAGGGCCCAATAGAAAGGAGATAGCTGGCTGAAATTTTCCACAAATACTCTCTGTTGATTAACAGTGGGCAATATCGGTCCATGATTTCACCTAGCCCCTATACAAATGTTTCCCCGGAATACTTGTTGATTATGCAGCAATCCCGATCAAATTACTTCTACGTACTCTGATATTATTCTGCAAATTATGGCGAAAGTCCTTCAACATTTGCCTCTAGTCTCCATACGAGGTCCCCTTCAGAAAATTAATTGAACATTCACAATTGTCTTATACTAATTAATATCGTGATGAAATTGAACATAAACAAGATGTATATGAACCTAAATCTTTCTATCAACTTTTGTGAGGATAGGCTCATAATTGAACCAGCTCCCATATAACCAATATATCAGAAAAATATTTAGTTTTCACATACTGATGGGTATACAATACACCAATACCTCGGATTGCATCGCTTCGTTTTGCGTCGTTTCGAAGTCTTTTTAAAATATCTGTGATTTCAAAGCTGCTTCGTTTTTGTTACGGTTTGCGTCGCTAGTGTTTCGATTTGCGTCGCTTTTGTTACAGTTTGCGTCGCATGGCTCCGAAGTTGCGTCATTAGTGCTTCGATTTGCGTTGTTATATTGAAAAATCTATTTTCTCAGCTAAAATTATAAATCTCGGAACCAATTAAATGAAAATCAATACAAATGTATGGAAAATCGTGCTTCGGTGTGCATCGCGTTTCTCCGGTCCCAATTAGCGACACAAACCGGGGTTTTAGTTTATAACAATCTTACTTGTTTTCATTTAATTTTGAAAGAAATACAAGCCTTCTGAATTTATTTTCCGCAATAAAAATTTTTGTTTTGTTTGATAATAAATTTACTACTTGATTAAACCACAATTATTACTACTCGATTAATCGACAATTATTTATATAATCATTTTTTATTTAAAATTGATAAATGTTATTCATTCGAATAAAAAATATTTTTGTCCTCGATTATTCGAATAATTTTTATTCGAATGACCCACAAAATTAAAATCAAGTTTGGCTACCGTTACCCCTAAATACCCTTTAGTTCAGTTTAACCATCGCTACCGCTAAGCTACCGAAATAACCACAAATACCGTTACTATTTGAAAAATACTACTTTTTGATTTCAATAATTGATTTTATTGAAATCTACAGTATTTAAAATAAACTAAAATACTACTTATTTTTAATTTTTGTAAATTTTATTAATAATTTAATTCAGGATGAAACTAACGTTACCGTTACCGCAAATACCAAATCGGTAGCCAACCTTGCTACTAACTCTATCTTTTGAGTGTATTTGTACACTTTACACCATGTACATATCTAGTGCAGTGAGAACATTTTTTTGCAGCTCTATGGACAAACAGACAGCGCCAACAAACGCTGCACTCATTGCTGTTGTTGTTTATGATGAAAGGAAGATGATAATAGTGTAAATTTACAGCATAATAACAAAAAGAAATAAAGTTTAAACATAACCTAAATCGTGTTTTGTGTTTTTTGTTTCTCTCTCTGTAAATCCAGTATGTAGTTTTATTTTCTTTAAACTAGCGAAGGAAATTTAAAAATCAATGAAATGTTGCTGCTGATGATGGCGACAATGACGATGATGGTGGTGATATCCAACCCAAGTCAAGCCAAGCCATCCAATCAACTATTAGTTTGTGTTGGTGGTGATGGTGGCTATGCCCGGTTATTGTGCGAATAAGTAAAGAGCCTCTGGCGGTTAAAATTGTGTAGTTTTTCCCCCTCCTAGCTATTGATTTATTTAGTTAAAAAGATGAGAAACAAACGAGAAATAAAAAAAACCATCAAGTTACTTTGCCTGCTGCTGATAATCTAATAGTGACCCTATTTTCCTGTCTTTTCTTTGTTAGAAAACGATGTAGCTGCTTGTTTTTCCCAGCAATATAAAATGTTGTTAAATGATGTTGTATTAACATCGTCAAGTAACAAAGAAAGGCAGATAGTTAAGTTAACATGGAATATTGTTAATATGAACAACAGCAGCATTTAAACATATTTACAACATTCAAACGTCCTCTTTGAGGACAAACAAGTACGAGCAATGAACCAACCAACCAACAATTAGGTCTATTAAGTGATTTCAAGACAGCCAACAACGAGAGGGGATTATTATTTTGTGTCATTCTACTTTTTAAGTCTTAAAGTCGTGGGTATATTTTGGTTTGTTCTCATTAGTGGGAAAAGCAAAGAGTAGAAAGTTTGTTGTTAGAAACAAAACAATAAAATTTTTTGTTATTATTTTTCACATTGTTTTCTTTTTTTTTAGGAAATTTTAAATCCACCTTTAATGTGGCTTAAATTTATAAAAGAACAATAATTTAATTTTCGAATTTCATTCATTCGCTGCTTATTTCCTGATTTTAAAATTAAGTTTTTCTTTAAACTCTTTAAAAATTTGCCATGTCATGTTTTATAATTTTTGTAAACTCAACATAACTTTATTCTTAACTAAAAATGGGTTAAACTTTGGAAATAATTCTGTGTTCGTATTACAATTGACACAATTTGTATAGCGAAACAAACACTCACCTCAATGTAGTATGTATGTACCCTGCAGTTCATTGAACTAGTTCCGCCACGTTAAATTAGTTACCCACTAAGAACTACTACTAGTGAATTTGGGGATGTCATTGCAAGTGGCCGATTGGCATACTCAGTAATAATTCTCATGTATTTGATAAAAAAATAAAAAACAAGTAACAGAGCTATATTCGGCTGTGCAGAATCTTATATACCCTTCACCAAATTATACTTCAAAATACAAATTTTAAATATTTTTAGATAAAGGTTGTTTTTTTTAATTTTTTGGAATTTTTTTTTTTCAAATTGTTATTTTAAATCTTTTTTTTAGAAATTTAAAAAAAAAAATTTTTGTATTTTAATTTTTTTTTTTGGTAAAAAAAAATTCGGGTTAAAAAATATTTTTTCCGATTTTGACCCATTGTAGGTCCTTACTACTCACTATGGTCTTATATTCGTCGTTTCAAAGGTCTTTGAAATATCTATCATTAGATATCCATATTGTCTATATTAATGACTTAGTAATCCAGATAAAGGGTAAAAATAGTTCAAAAATCGAGGTTGTCCTGGTTTTTTCCTCATATCTCAGCCTTTTGTGGACCGATTTTGCTGACAAAATTATTGAAGATTTGGATCCCGAAGATATCTGGGGTCTTTAGAAAATTGATTTCAACAGACAGATGGACATGGCTTAATCGACTCCGCTATCTATAAGGATCCATAATATATATACTTTATTACAAACGGAATGACCAACTTATATATACCCTTCTCACGTAGGTGCAGTGTATAATTTTTTAGAGAGCGGGGTCTTAAGCCACAGAGCTCTTATTTGTTCTGCTAGCTATTTGTTATTAAAAATTGCCTACTCTCAATTTCTGCATTTTCTGCGTCATCATTGAGTACCAAAATACGAAAGGCCACTTTCAGCATTACATCTGGTCATCGAATTGGTATATTTTGGAAGATTTAATTATACCCTACACCACCATAGTGGGGTGTAGGGTATAATTAACACACACCTTAAAGTATACCGATCGACTTAAAATCACTTTCTGATTCGATTAAACCAGGGAAGCGCAAAAAGAGAAATTGTAGTTTGTGTGCATGTATGGGTTAAAAATAAAAAACCCGCAACAACACCAAGCAACAGAATGAAATATTTGTATTTTTACGCTCTATTGTTTGCAACTAAATGAGTTATTTGTATTTTTTACGCTCTTGCTGTGTGTTTTGTTTACTGTCGGGTTGTGTACGTGTAAATTCACGAAAATGTTCGTAATCTAAACAATATTGGTAGGCGAATGGATTAAACGATGTCCGTCCGTCTGGTTGTCCATGTAAACCTTGTGCGCAAAGTACAGGTCGCAATTTTGAAGATATTTCGATCAAATTTGGTACTTAATATTTTTTCGGCCCAAAGACCAAGCCTATTGAAACTGGCTGAAATCAGTCCATTATTTCACCTAGCCTCCATACAAATGTACTCCCGAAATTGGACTTTATCGGCCATAAATGTTTAATTTATATAGGTATCTCCACAAATTTCGCTTCAAATAAGTTTTATATACACGAAATTCATGTCACCAAATTTTGTTACGATCGGTCCATAATTAGTCATAGCTCCCATATAGACCCGTTTCCGAAAATCCCTTTAAAGTGCATAAATCTCTTAAAAATGTTGGTATACACACAAAATTTACCATAAACAACTTTCATATAGACATAAATCACACGACGTAATTTCATGGTGATCGGTCCATAATTAGTCATAGCTCCCATATAAGGCCCACTTCCGAAAATCACTCACGAATATAAATTATTGATATTTTAAAAGAAATATGTTTTTTTCTCATTTACTTAGTGTAGGGTATTATATGGTCTGGCTTGACCGACCTTACTTTCTTACTTGTTTTACCTGAATTTATGTTCAAAAACTTCTGATCCGACCATTGTTTATTACTGAATATGCTGGTTAAATGATAAAAATTGTCTTTATCTGTCATTTGTAAAAGTAGTAGTTTAGCTAATGTGAGGTTTCCAATTGACACTTTTCAAACTGCTGGGTAGTTTTAATTAAAAATAAATCTGAAATAAAGAAATTCTAAACCAATTCTATTTCATGGATATAAAAGTGTCTATTATTGGGCATGATTTGGCATGTTATTTACAAATTTTTCAAAACAAATTTAGAGCAGACAAAGTGATCTATGAGCAAAAAAAAAAAAAAAAACTAGAGCTATTTTGAACACAAAGCTTAAAATATACAAAAATAAACGAATTATTTTATAGTATCAAGAGTATTTAAATGGAAAAAACAGTTTTATAGTCGCTACTAAATAAAACCACAAAAGAATTTACTGCAATGTTTATTTTTTTTATTTATTCATGTTCTAATAATTCCACTATAACATGATGAGCAATCAGTGCTGCCGATCAGCTACATTTTCTTTTTATAATTTAAATATAATTGATTTTCACGAAAATGACTTTTTGATGGTAACATGTTCATTAAAACAGCCCTCATCTATGGTGTGAATTTCATAAACATATTTCTTTTTGCTGTTTTATTTGCATTTCTTTTATTTCTCTATCTTATACAATTAACTTTTTTCCGGATGCAAAACCCTCTATCTTTTCAAATAATAAATTTTGAAAAAAAAACTTTTTTTTCTATAACTTTTTGTTTAATATTGTTAATTTGTTTGTATCTTATGTTGTTTTATTAGCCGTTATCTTAAATAAATCACGTTAAAAACTGACAGATGGCACATATGAAATCAAAATAATTTAATTATATTAAAATGCAAAATCCTCTATCTTATCATTTTCATGCATACACATTGAATATTTGGAGAACAAAAACCCTCTCACGGGTTTCATTAAGTCGCCAATAATGCAAAATTTTAAAAACCAAATATACACATCTGCTCAAAATAATAGATACACCTAATTGGAAAAAATTTAAATGGCGGTAACATTGAAAATTTCCTCGCAAGCGTTAAGAATACATCATATTATTAAAATTTCTATCTGACAATGTCATGTCAGTCAAAAATCTGGCAACTATTTGCTTTCATGTTGATTTTTAAAAACGAATTTATTTGAATTACAAAAAATTATTTGCTCATAAAAATAGATACACATCAGTAATTTGTAATTTGTTTATATACAATTTTTTTTTTTGTGCAATTTTTTGTTCCTATTTACGTGAAACAGTAAGTATAATTTAAATTTTAGCAACAATTTTATAAAAAATAGGACTCGTTTGAAGAAAATGGGACGAAATCATCATTGTACCGAAGATGAGAAAAAAATTGTTCAAACGATGAGAAATCAAGGAAAATCATTACGGGAAATAGCAAAGAGCATAGGAAGATCTTTACATTTTGTCCAAAATGCTTTATCTAAAAAACAAAAAAGAGAAACTCGCGGTAGACCAAAGAAAACCAGTCCAGAAACAGATAGGCGGATCGTCCTTATGGTTAAAAAAGACCCTTTCATATCATCGAAAGCTATTTCTGCGGAGCTATGTAACGAAATCAGTCCACAAACAGTTCGTCGTCGTCTTTTACAAGCTAAATTGCCGGGAAGAATTGCCAGAAAAGTGCCACTAATGCGCCAAAAAAATATCAAGACAAGATTAGAATTTGCTAAAGAGCACTTACAATGGTCCGGGTGTGAAGGCGAAAAAAAATGGAGAAATATTTTATGGAGCGACGAAACAAAAATAAATTTGTTTGGAAACGACTGCCAAAGAAATGTACGACGACCAAAAGGAAAAGAATTCCACGTTAAATTTACAAAAAAGACGGTAAAACATGGCGGGGGAAACATAATGGTTTGGGGTTGCTTTTCATGGAATGGTGTTGGTCCGATATTCCGAATAGAAGATACCATGAATGCTAGTGGGTATAGAGACATATTGGAAAACGTAATGCTTCCATATGCATCGGAAAATATGCCATTAATATGGACATTCCAGCAGGACAACGACCCAAAACATAGTTCAAGATTAGTTAAAAACTGGTTCTTGGAGAATAACGTACCTGTTTTAAGCTGGCCCAGCCAATCCCCTGATTTAAACCCAATAGAAAACTTGTGGAGTGAATTAAAGATAAGGCTTTCGAAGGAAGTTTTCAAAAATAAAGACGATTTATGGGAGAAAACGCAAAAAATATGGTACGAGATTCCATTGGAGAAGTGTCAGAACTTGATATCCAGTATGCCCAGAAGAGTGGAGAAAGTTTTACAAAACAAAGGTGGATATACTGGATACTAGCTTTACTTTAATAATAAACTAATTTTTTTAAGATAAAATTTATTAGCTTTTGTTTAATAAGAATTTTTAAAAATGTATCTATTATTATGAGCACCAAATTTTTCGAAATTTAAGAAATTTAATTTACTTTATAATATTTATTATTAATTATGAAATATTTTGTTTTTGTTTTTTACTCTCCTTTTAACTATAAATAAAAATCGACTGAATTTTTTTTATAATTTTACAATATACCATTATTTTTTTTCGTTTTTAAAAAATAAATTTTGGTGTATCTATTATTTTGAGCAGATGTGTATGTTAGAATAACGAATTTTAATAACTCAAGTAATACGCGAAAAAACTGTTTTTTTGGCTCTCCTGAAAAGTTGTCTTTTTTTAAGATAGAGAGAGGATTTTGAATATAGGCCCTCGATATGTAGTTTATTTTATATAAGATATTGAAAATAACTTTATAAAAATATTGACATTTATAATCAACTTTCTGAATACATTTCACAATAAAATATTACGTCTTTTTATGAAAAAGACGTAACCACTAAATAAATTACATTTGTATTATTTTATTTATTGCAAAAACTTATTTTACTTAGGATGATTCAAAACAAAAAATTTAGTTTTATTTTATTTGATGCTGTTTGATCTTACAAAACACTTGTAAGAGTAAACACGTCAAACAAATTTTGTGCTAAAAAAGTGGTTACGCTTTTATGAGCAAATATTTGTCATGTGTGACCGACCCTACCTTAAGAGCAACATTTTTTGTTTTCTGTTTCGATGATGATCTAAAGCAAATTTACAATTTCTGTTGTTCTTTGGATCGGTCTTTCATGTCATCGTTGTTGTTGTCGTCGTCAACAAGAATAAGAAACGTTAATGATGATGACTTTGATCGTTTGAATTGATCACCTCTGGAAAAATGTTGCATTTGAGGAAAGAAATACACAGAGAAATAGTCATGTTTTACAAGGAAATCAAATTTATTAGATGACATGCAACACATCTATCACATTGTAAACGATAAATGCTGAGTGTGCAACTGACTGACTGACGACTGACTACAAAGTTGACGTGAGCGAAAAAGTACACAACGTCATTGAAATACATTTCTGGTTTTGTGTTCTTGGGATTGGTTGTTCTGGATTTTGTTGTTGTTGCCGTATATGTTGTTCTGAATTTATATTTATGCAGATTTGTCATTGGAATACAGTAGTCAGAGTTAGGGTTACGGTTTAGCATCAATATACATATTATAAGGAATAGCTACAAAATTATATAACATATTTAAGATCTTAATTGTTCATTATCGTTAACAGTGAATCTTTGCTATTATTAGTTTTTTTAAAATAGCTTTATCGCCATTTCAAAAAATACATCTTAATTTTCATTTAACTACGACTATTTATTGAAAATCCTTAAGATTTTGAAACATGTTCAAGTTCATTTGATTATTGTAACCTACATGAGTTAACTGAATACTAACTAAAGTACTTACATACTTCATGTTTAACTACAATCTCCTTATGGGATCAAAGCATTTAAAGATTGTGTGCATATTGTTGCATATATTGACTTATCTCTGTTTGTGTGCATTTGAGTATTTAAAGAAAGTTGTTGATACAAAACAGCAAGAAACCTTTCAAATATTCAGTTCAATGGTTTAACATGGTATTTTTTTTTTTGTAGCTTGATAAAATTAAACAATCCCAATGGCAATATTAAAATAAAACTATGAATGTGTAGTGTTTGTAGGAAAATCGATTATTCGATTAAAGACACACACTGCAACAAATTACGATTGAATACAATGACGAAATTATGATATACTATATATATGGGCTGAAATCAGACAGAGTTAAAGACTGGCTGGATTCATAGATTCTGAATAATGACTAAACAATATTTGAAATAGGGACTGAGATCGGAAAATTCTTAACATACATATATGTTAATAAAAATGAAATTTGACTGAAATTATTGTTACAATTTACAAAAAATATTATTTTTATAGTTCTAATTACTAGTGATGGATTTATGAACCTTTTCCGGATACCCTTCCATTAAGGTTTTTATAGAGCTTTCTCCGTTTAAAATCTACCTATGTTTGTACAAAAGAGGAAGCATCCTTTTTTGTAAACATTCCTTGATGTAAATTTCGCTATTTATAGAGCCCTTTGTAACAAATGTTTGGCTTCTTTTGCCATACCACGAACTTTTTTGGAAAATTTTCTGCTTTTGGATCCTAAACTTCTCTACAACTTTCCCTCGAGCATCAGCAACATAAAAATATTGAAACGGAAATTTTCCAGAACATACGTTTCGTCATCCATTATGCAGCAGGTATATTTTTTTTATAAAACTTGACTTCAATTTCCGTGCTCTGTTTTTTGCCTCTAAATTTTAGCAGAGTTCCTGTAAGGAACTTTTTGAGTCTTGTATGTTTTTAAACCTGCATTGGATTTAATTTTTCGTACTAAATAGTCCCAGTACTGAGCTAACCGGACTGCTTTCCTACCGGATGTGTTGGGAGCTCTTTTGAAAATGCTTTCTATTTACTGGCTTTAGAGACATCATGAGGACCATTCCTTCTACCTGAACCAGGTTTTCTATCAACGGAAAAGTTCTCCCGATACTTCTTAATAACATTGAAATGGTAGTACATCTTACGGACTTCATCCTGGTGACGAGATGTTAATAGTTGACTGGTTAACTGTGAAAGGAGCAGAGCTTTGCTACAGCTGACGGAAGGAAATGATTGTCCCTCAGAAACAATTTTACTGGGTTTCAGCTCTCATAGCTTCAAACTTTTCGTATCAAATAGTCCGATTACTGAGCTAACCGGACTGCTTTCCTACCGGATGTGTTGGGAGCTCTTTTGAAAATGCTTTCTATTTACTGGCTTTAGATACATCATGAGGACCATTCCTTCTACCTGAACCAGGTTTTCTATCAACGGAAAGTTCTCCCGATACTTATTAATAACATTGAAATCAGACGGAAGACCTTTGATTGTTTGGCGCACTTTTTGTAGGACCAAGTTGGGTCGAAATTTAATTTAATTTAATAATTTTAGTACGCACTTTTTTCTCGTCACTCATTTTAATCAGATTAACAACAAATGAACATAATTGACATTAAGCATATTAACTGACATGTTTTCCAAAGGTAACATGATCAAAAAAAAATATCAAATAATACTTGGGTTAAAAGTTCTAAAGAATTTTTCGATCTCAGTCCTTATCACCATAATGTATAAACGATGTTAAAGTTAATGTGACCGACTGAAAGAGATTCTTAAAATTACTGTGAAGACAGCAAAGATAATGTGACGGTACTGCATATGTTGCTCCACCCTGACCTTATTAGTGACAGATAGACTCCTGTTTTAAACTGCTGAATCTTCTCCACGTCTGCTAGAGATCCTGTTGTATTAATGGCTTACGAGCTGCTAACAAAAGTATCCTGCAATTTCTGAATGCTCTCTTTGTACCTACGTAATTCAGACATGTATCCAGTTGTGTGATCTCTAAGTTTCGATGACAACCCAGAAGGAATTGTTGCGTCAACATGAAGTTTTGACCTGAACGGTACAACATTGAATATTTCTCCACTGGTTTTATGCTGGATTAACGTAATTGACCTGTCCGATAAATTTTTTGTAGGTAGTTAACAAGGTTTCATTATCCACAATAACTTTGTGATCTGCCGTCTTGATGGTGCAGACATCAACGTAGAGTTTAGAAATTTAGTGGTTAAACAGGAGCGGTGATATGACCCCGCTCTAAACTCCACGGATGATTACCAGCCACTCAAATATTTCACTACCATCTCATTGCATTATGGACTTTATCATGTTCTGGAAGATTGTGGCTGACAGTTTCAGTGCCACGAAGATAGTGGACAAGGTTTAATCGCTGAATCTGCAATATTATGGTAGCGCACTTAACTCATTCTGGTGGCAAGATGATAATAATTTACTGGTCAACTGTAGAAGGAGAAGGGCATCCTTACAGCAGACAGTAAAGTAGGGAAATGGTTTGTATGATAGTCCCTCACAATCGATTTTCTTGGTTTCAGTCTTAGCTTCAAACTGAATAATAAACAAATTAATAACTTCCGGAGAATCGGAATGCCGAAGCTATACTCCTAGACACAATATAAAATAGCACCCTGGAATTGTCCAATTCCAGATCAAGAAGATGATGGAGTTGAAGTATAAGCAGCCTATGTTTCTGATGAAATAGGTTTAAACATAAACAAACACAATATAATTATAATCGTTTTAGTTTTTGTTACACAATCAACCCACAATCAATTCTCCAATTTTTCGGAACACACGATTTTTAACACATCCAAAAACTAAATATGAATGTCGGCCATGGCCTATAAAATACTAGACACTACACCCAGCGAAAAAATGAACACATCCGTGTACGATTTGACAACATTCGGTGTCAATAGTGTATCAACCCCGTATGTGTACAAATTGTACACGAACGGTATCAATTTGACAACGAAAAAATTACATCATTCCGTTGCCGAATTGACACCATCCTTTGTGGATTTGACACCGTTCGTGACGATTTCTTAAAAGACCGTTGACAATTTGTCACCGTTCATGTACAATTTGACGCCAGACCTTTGACAATTTGATACCATACGTTGTCGATTTGACAGCAGACGTCGATTTGGTACCATTCCATTTGATTGTACGATTTGAAACCAGACCGTTGACAATTTGACACCATGTCAAAATGACACCAACCGTTGTCGATTTCGCAACGTCCTTTTTCCCTCAGTCCACTAAATGCCCGCAGGAAGGAAAGCACCATATTTTCATGTATAATTTGGAATACGTTTGATTCGATTCAAAATCCTAATAATCTCTCAGTGAATAATCAGAATAAATGCATACTTTCCAACACAACCTACTCTGTATTTCTCGCATGAAAACTAGTACCAACAAAAACTCACACACACATATATGCAATCAATGACACAATGTACATGTTCGTTGCAGTTGTCAACAAAAGTCACAACAATACAACTTACTTTCAAATCCATTTCAGTGTTTAAAACCATTAAAAGAGACTGGCACAATACACAAAAAAAAATAAAGAAAAAAACTAAACAACAAAGAAAAATAAATCTAGTATTACCGGCCGGCCGGCATTTACCTGTTTCTTTTTTTTTCCTTCTCATTTCATTTTCCCTGTTTCCTCTACACAAGTTTCCTCCATGCGAGCACGTTTGTGGTTTGAATTTAAAAATTTAACTCCAAAATGAAATCAAAATACCCACAAGGGAACTCTATACCAATGTGTTCGCAGTAGTCAAACATAGACACATAGAAGGAAATTGCATACAGCAGTACCCAATTCATTCATTCCAACGTACACTAGCTCATACCACTTGTGTTTTGTTTGTTAACATCGTGCAACACAACGTCAACAGATAGACAAATTTTACTATTGTATCTAGTTGGAACAGGCGTTCAGAAATATGCGCACAGCTAACGAATGCAAAAAAAAAACAGTCATCATTTCATAATGCACTCACTGGCTATAAGACTTGTATGAGGCTGCTGTAGTTGCATTTTGAAATGATTTTGACTAAATGACGGAGAGTTGGCTTTTAACAATTGTTGCTTGCTTCAATATAGAATGCAGTCAGACAGACGGGCAGAAAGACAGACACAAGCAAAATGAATGTAAATTTAAAGCTTTTTATTGCCATCAAACCAGAAAACTCAAGTGTTCTTCTCTGGTTGCTAAAGTCTACGTATGTATGTTTGTATTACAGAAGTGCATTAAATAAAGGTTTTTCAATTAAACTCGATATGTATGGAGCTTTCAACAGATGTATGAATGAGCAAGAATCTAAGGAAACGAAATGCAAATTATTTTTTGGTTTTATTTTTAACAAAATCTATTTTTATCATACTGCAAGCAGAGCTGTTCCAACTTTATAGAATTTTGCAAAAATTGATATTATGTACTTGTATATGCTCAAGAGATTTGCCGTTTTAATCATCTCTGGTATTAAAATTCTAGACAGCAGTATTTGTGGTGGTTGGCCGCTTTAGCCAATTATAATTAGAACCATGCTCCGATCTCTTTTGACTTTATTTATTGCTGCTGTAGTATGTTAATCTAATCTAAATTTATGACTATATCGCATAAAGACTGATCAGAGACACACGAAAGCTTCGATAACCTAAAACAACTGCTATAGTGTGAAAAGAGTTTGATATGACTCCGTTTTGGCAAGACCACATTGCTCAAAACTAGATGATAGTGAAAGTAGTACAACATCCAACCTGTAGCATTCAGATATCCTATAAGTTTACACAGTCTGACTTCCAATAACTCTAACAGACTATCCAATGACACTGCCATTAGCCTCGAAATGTATATCCGTTCGATTTCGCTTTTAATAGCCAGAACTAAGACCCCAAACCGTAAAATAATTTGTTTGTATTGTCGGCTGGGCGCAAAGTTTTTCTCCTTAGATCGTAGCCTATCAAAGTAGATTTTTTTCTGAGCAGCTGCTCAATACTGCAACCCAAAATAATTTCCCAGTCATATAAAAGTTCTTGCTTGGACAACTAGGACTGACTAAGATAGCAGCCATGGTATACGCAATGTTCCTTTCGTGTTGTACTTTGCATGCCTTCTTATATCTGGAAGAAATATTGAGAACTGTAAGCCGTGTTCATCACAAAATTCACCAACTTTGAATATCCTATCAAAGTCCGTAATATGTGTTAGAGTTTTGATTTAGGGCTAGGAGCGAGGAAAACACACAGTATAACCTTATCATCGAGCAGAGGAAGAGAGTCCCTCCTCAATGCTAGTCCACTTAACATTGTGTTGTATGTTCAGTATAACTCTAGATTCAAACATCGTCACATTTCATCTTGTGATGTAAATCTCAATACATTGAATGATAAAGGACCCTTTCAAGTGATCTCGGTTCCTACAACCTTACCTAGAGGTGTATCCGTTGATCGACCCTAAAGTTGAAAGATCGAGAATCGCTAGCAGCTTCAATCTTATATACGAGTCGATGATTCCTTCCAACTACTTACTGTTGATTTCTTTCTTAAACTATAAAGTCTCAACGTGCAGAGGCGGATTGTTTCACTGCATTGCTGGTGAATATAGCAATTAAGTAAAGTAACCGTAGCCCTCTTAAGTCAGTGTTGTATGTTGAGTTTCAAATTTCCCGCTACTCCCAAGACTTGCAGTTATTACTGTTGATTTCAATACGGTTACTATTCAGCAGCTGATGTTAATCTTAAAGCCTAGATCCTCGAGTACTTGTTGAATTGCGATTGTAGTTAAATTATTTGATTCCCCTTCTAGGAAAGCTTTCATCAAACTTTCATCCACAGCTTTCATCCTTACAACCGCGGATCGACCCTAATGTTGGCATGTTAAAAGCTCGAGTGACGAAAGAAGGTCTCCAGCTTTAGTTTTATATATGAGTCGGTGAGACTTTCACAAGGTTTTCAATAGGAACTATGATAGATATGCCTAACTCAGTGCACTCTTAAATAATTGTGCAGAATAACAATACGTCAAATGATCTTCAAAAACTCCTATTGAATTATTTACTAAACTCCACCAAATTGGTTGACATTTAATTTGCAACCTTTACTAAATATCTTGCTGAAGTGCCTAGTTTTTCAATTCTTTAATAATATTTTATTCGATCTTCTTAACGACGAGTAATCCAATGACTTCTGATGATCATCAAAGCAACGTTACTTTTCAAAGAATACACAAATTTGTAATAACGAATCGCTTGGTTTAACTCAACAACATTTTAAACTGCACATTTTTACATAGAAATCATCTTTTCAACCATACCACACTCACAAACGCATTGGCCAACCAACAATATTACGAGATATTTGTGAGTCTAGTCCACTGGATAGATTTGTTCTAAAGTGGACAAGCAAAAGCCAAAATGATGGCTTGATATTCACGTAACATACTGATGATACGCACGGTGATTTTAAGATAAACGTAAAATTGTTTTAAATGAGTAAAACGCAGAGAAAAAAAAACCAACAACAAAAACAAACATTCAAGGTAAGTAGTAAAATAAAGTTATGAATAGCAGAACCAGCAGCGTCAAAAAATGACTAACTGTCTGAATGTGCCTGTGTTTCGGTGCGCTGGGAATGTGCATTCATGAAAAAAAAAATAAAAAAAGAAACAAAAACAATAAAAAAGTTAAAATAAAAAAATAAAACAAATCAGAACGTGTTTATGCCATGTGCTTATCATCATCAACAGAGTAGCAGCAGCAGCGATTTGAAGCCACCACAAGAACAATAATTAAATACGAGTAAAATATCGTCGTGAATAAATTCAATGCTAAAAATGTATTATAATTTTCTGAAGCATGCACAACAGTTTCCGGTTTTCATGGCGATGCCACCGTTGGCTGAGTGCAAGTTTTATTTTCATCACCCTAAATTTTGTAATGTGTTCGTACCCCTAGTTGTTGCATGTTGTTGGCATTTGCAACATAGAACGTGAATCATAATGCTTCATTCTTCCTTTTGATTTTCCCTCTGTTCGTTTATGTAAAGTGAATATGGAACATGGCTTTAGTTTTTCCACATTGCCGCCATAAATGACACTCTATGTTGATTTGTGTTTGTCAATAGCATTTTTACACGTAGCAAGAAGTTATTAAATTTATAGCTTTTGCTGTTGTTTAGAAGAGGTTTCATTCCAGTTGGTTGTCAATTTCCTGTTCGCATGGTTTAACCAAGTGTTGATTTTGTGAAAAACTAATTTAAACACAAGTGTTTACACAGCTGTACTTCAGTAGTGCACTGAGAATGTTTTTATTGAGTAACTGCGGTGGTATAAATAACATTTTAATCGAAAGATCTGCATTGGAATTATGACGCCATTAGAAATACTTTAGCAACAGATGATTAAGAGAACGTGTTGCATCTTTATATTTAGTTCATGTTAAAACTTATGCAAAAATACATATTTTTAACTTACTAAATTTACAACATCCAAGATCTCACATGTTTTGATTCGGAAGATCCAATGTGAATAACCTAAACCAATGTAAACATTCACTCGGCCTTGCTTTGTTCAGATAAAGTAATGCATTTCATGCCTGACAGATAATAATGAATAATTTTACTTTCTAAATTTTCCCGAGCAGGGTCTAATAATACTCATATCCCAATTCCGGATCACAAAATCATTCTAAATTCCGTTATATGAAGTTCTGACTTTTGAAATATGTACTTTAATTTAAAAAACCCTAAATGTTGATAAGTCAGTCAAACTAGAGTTAAGTAGAACATAATACATGATACTAGAGTTATTATTATTAATTCCTTTAGTTCCTATAAGGAACATAGGGCCTCACTAGAGTCCATACTAGAGTTCGACAAGTTTAATCACGGGATGTTATTACCTATACTTATGCCCGTAATTTCAACAAATAGGTATCTACGGTGTAAAATAACCAGTAGATAAATTTACATAAACGGTAACTTGACATTGATTTCAAATCAGTATCTACCGGTTAAAATTACCAAATATTTTTACTCCATAAGTAACTAAGCACTAATAGATATCTATTTGTTGAATTTACGGGCATTATTCATGCTCATGTTTGGCTATGTGTTGTACGGAAATCGTAGCTAACTTGATCAATAAATCCTCAAACGATATTTTATAAAAATTGTATCCTTTTTTGATTTAAATGGAGCTCTATGATAGCTGCACTGGAAATTGCTTATTGGAGTCGTGTAGTGATATATTTGAACAAGACAGGAAAGAAGAGCAGCTCATTTGGGTCCAGGCAAAAGATCCCTTTGTGTTACCTGAAAGTAAAAAAATGGAAAATTAAATGAGAAGGGGACAGTTAGATGTAATTAAGAGTCCAAAAAAGAGAGGAGTGGAGAATATTATTAAGCACCAGTCAATTGGCGATTATTAGGTATCTCGTGGAGATTCTCCTATCTCGCCTGATTAGCCAATTGCTATTCCTGATAAAGGCATTAATGCACCTTACTTTCATGTCCGAAAGCTCAGAAAAACTATTTAAGGAACGATGTCCCAAAAACCTTAAGCGTATATGCCGGACAATGACAAAAATGATGAAAAATGGTCTCATCTTCCTCTTCACTTTGAGAACATCTACAGAAGTCGGCTGACTCCATAAATGCATTTTGCAAGCAACACTGCAATGCATAGTGTTCATAAACGCAATAGATTTTGTTTTGACAATGGCGCAAGTCAAATTTGTGAACTGTTTTTATTTATGATTCTTTACAAAACATTTATGCGCTCATGAATGTCACAAAGTATTGCTTTGCCCTGTAATTGCTTTGCATTACTGCGTTCATGAAGTCAGCCATCATTATAGGGCAGGCCAAGTCTCCTCGCATGGTTTCCAAAAGTGCAATGGCCGGTAATAACCGCCACTGCATCAAATTGTGAGCGTATCAAACCAAGAAGTCGGGCCATATCATCCTGGTTATAGTGCATGTGGGTTTACAACCCCATCTAGTCTGAGCGAGCTCATAGTAAAATTTACTAATTTGTAGCTAACGGAATACCGCATAGGAAGTCTCGTCATCCTGTTTAAGGTGTATATACCTGTTAGAGATTTTATTGCGGCCTGACTGTCAGTATATATACGAATATCCCTGCCTGATATCTTGTTATAACTGAGCTAGTTAGCTGCCCTTTTAATGGCTGATATTTCAGCCAGTATATATACGAATATCCCTGCCTGATATCTTGTTATAACTGAGCTAGTTAGCTGCCCTTTTAATGGCTGTTATTTCAGCCAGAATAATACTACATTCATTTGGAATTCTAAAAGAGAGCCTAGTTTTCCTGAATATAGACACCTATGCCAACTCGATCTCCCTTCCTAGAACGTCAGTATAGACTGATAGACTTGTTGTGTCATGTAAAGGTCCGTCCATTTCTTCCGTGTTGTACGGAATTGAGAAACCGAAGTTCCTCGTCAGAAAGGCGCTAGAAATGCAGTAATCTATATTATCCGGAAGATTGTGTATGCTTCCTATTATACTGGCGTGACGGTATGGAGCATGTTTCCACGCACCAATCGCATTTAGCCTAAAGACCGAAGTAAATGCCATTTTTCTGGCCATTAGATCTACAGGGATCCAGTTCAATATAGTAAAGAGCGACTTTGTTGCAGTTGTTCTTAGAGCACCTTTCATCAGGATTGCCATTCTCCTTGAACCCATCTCGAATGGCATACAAATTGAGCCTTTGTCTAGTACCTTCCACCAGACGGAGACTCCATAGAATAATATCGGCTTGGTGACCGTATCAAATAGCCAGTTAACAAACTGGGGTCTAATACCCCATTGCGTACGTCTAATACCTTCTTACGTCAAGGCTTTTGATGTTCTTGAAAGGGTATTGGATTTCCAGGATAGTTTGCTATCCAGAATAACTCCCAAGTGTTTTGCACTGTCCGCTAGTGTTAGTTCAACACCATTTAATCGAGAAATGAGGAATCTTGTACTTCCTTGTGAACAGTACAAGCTCGGTTTTGCTTGGGTGCTTTGTGATATCGTGCCTAAGTGGATTCCGAGTAGGCGAGAGTTTTATGACTCATGAGATCCAATTCCCTGAGCAGATAATTTAAGGCCAGATTCCACAGAAGAGGTGATAAGACGCCTCCTTTAGGCGTGGGTTAGGTTTTGACTTGAAAAAAAAAATAAACCGGTTTCGGTTGGACTCTAAAAATATCAATGCACTGCCAATGTTTGTAAACATTATTTTAAACAGGAATTTTGTAAACTTCGACAATGATATTGAATTTTCTTTAATTACTAAAAAACATGATATCTGCATACAACGAGTTATAGCCACAAAACAAGCCTTGCATTTGTGTACATAAATTCAAAATAGAAAGTATCTATATATAGGAAAAAAATTAGATTTAAGCCTTCTCCGTCTTTGATGTAAACTTATATGTATATTAAATATCTAAGCTATTTCTTTAAGTGTATACATAAGTAATCAAAAAACATGTGTACATTACATATGTAATATTATGTCTTTGAGTTTACATTTCTAGTCTACCATTACAAACTTACATTATGTAGTTTTTCGATGGGAGCTCAGAAAATCCAAACAGCCATCCGGCAGTCATTCGTATTCGCATTTACATTCGCATTCTACAGTCATTTTCACAACACAACATAAGTTCTTTATGAACAGAAAAAAAAGTAGTCAAATGGAGAGGCAGCTTACAGTGTATTATATACACAGATACACTACGTACATAGTACAACTACATTTAAAATAAATATACTACAAACATGTGTGTAGATATAGGAATATCACCTGCCTTTTGGCTATATTCTAGTTGATGTCTTTCACTTACATTCCACACATACGTTTATTATACTCATGGACTCGTACAATGTGTTCTATGTGTTTAAACTTGTATGAAATGAATGAAGCTCTTGTACATGTGATAAATCTAAACGCTAACGAACAAATAGCTATTTACAATCGTACACAAACAGGGCCATACATATAAATATATTCATTTAAAAATACGAAGATAAACGGCAAAGTCCTTTCATAACTAGATATGTTTATTTTTGAGAGAACTTCGCCGTTGGAAATAAATCTTGTATATTTTCTTCCAAGTTTGCAAGCAGAAAATATGTCGAATAATAGAGAAATACGTATCTGATAGTTCCATGTTTCGAAAATTTAGTCCAAAAATCACCTATTCGCATAAGAAATCTGGTATCAATTGCATAACATTTATATTACAAATGTTTGTTCCTCGAGATGTATATAATTGCAACTTCTAGACGGTCATTCAACATATTAAACGTGAAGCATTTTTGAATGCACTGGATAATAATTGTGGAACATTCCAGTGGCTCCGTTAGATAATACCAGAAATTGCTAGAAGATGCCGCTGCTGTATAAATAGTGGCAGCAAGAGCATGAACCAGTTAGTTTATTGTGAATCTTTATTGAGTCAACAACAAACGGGTAAATAATTCAAGTGTGTGGCTATTATACGGTAGTTGTTTGAAATTTCAATAAATAGAGGCTCTTTATAATTTTTAAGCTAACTAGTGCTTTTATTTGCAATTTAAAAGAATCCGTTTTATTTAAGGAAACAAGCCAACGTTTTTAAAAGGTAAATCTACTTTTGGGTTGGATCATGTTCACGTGTTAAAAGCCAGCTATGATAAGTTATGACAACTGTTGTTTAACTATTTCCATTTGAATGTAGTTAAGCTTATCCAATTTCCTCAGTGATATTAAAACATGTGTGTATTTGTTTTGTAATTGGAAATGGGTTAAGAAGGAAATACTTAAGGAGAATCTGTAATAATGATACAAGATAATAATAATTATCAATTTTCACAATTGGGTAGAATATAGCTTGAATGTTTCTTTACATTCGGTTTGGTTCAGATGTAGAAAATTTAAGAAGGGAATTTGATCATCGTCGATGTCAGCACCACGAGTTTGTTTAAGTTAGCTTAGGTTCCATAGGTTAGGTTCCTCATTTTGGGCAGAGCCGGACAATGGCAGAATATATGGGACAGATTATCCTCCTATTCTTCATTATGACAGATTCTGCAGTAATCATTGAACCGTAGGCCCAATCTCTTAGTATGTGTTCCAATTATTCAGTGTCTTGTAATGGTAGAAACAATTAGCTGTCGGCATCATATACGGGCCAGGTCGATATCGCAATAACACATGTGGATTCATTGGTGCATCTGTTCTTTGCAATATCATATAGTTTCTGCTGAGCAATCGTCTTGCTGTCTGCAAGTAAAAAACCAGAAAATACGTCGATCGCTTCCTCACTTATCATCGCAACCCTTCTGACAAAATCCATGGAGCCATAATTTGTACTACTCTTTGACACCTATAGGCTGGAACGTTGACAATTATGTCATCGATAATGTTCTAGAGAAATCGTTCCTTTTTATAAAAAAATTTATGATCTGTCAATAAATATTCCGCAAAATAGTAAGTTATTGTAGTGATTTAGAGATTAGGTTAGGTTTCATGAATCGCACGCTGATACACTTAAATCATTGTTAAATAATTTGGAAAATTCTGTAATTCATGCGGCTACTGTGAGAATATGTACATTAGTCACATAAAATGTTTTATACCGATTCTTCCTCCACTTCAGCCAAATAACTGCAGTAACTATTATGGGGACATCCCAATCTTCCGACATACGCGCATTCATACAATGTCCAGTTTGTATAATCGTTAGAAGACTGATTGTGGTCCTACCAAGATCCATAAGAGTTTAGCCCTTTTTCCGTCCAAAATATGGAACGGAGCGTTCTGGATATTCTACAAAAGCAATCAGTGTTCAAATCTCTGAGTACCTATTCTTCAATCATATTTTATATCGCAAAATGATGCTAATGCCAGTGTGTGCCACGGTCGAGTTTATTGGACGTCCGTATTCTCATTCCCACGAATGGCTTCATGTCCGTGTACCCATCTTAGATCGATTTGGAGACGTCCAAGCTGGGTTTGAAAATGTATACAAACTGGTAGATTTTCGAATTCTCCCATTGGATCTCCGAGCTTTGATTGCTTCAAGATGATCTAGGAAGATTTCAATGGTCGACAACTCTAAAAAATTCTTGTGTCATTTTCAAAGCCGAAGTTTGAAGTAAATTTTTGTTTGGAAAACTGTGCAGATTTTGGGCAGTCCGAGTGATACCCGAAGGCCCCTTTCTCTTCATATTCTCGTCTTAAAAGGGGTGATACCACATAATTCCATTTCCGACATCAGATTGGCTTACTAATGCGGTCTGACTCTTTGAGTCTTACGGCTGAACATATCAATGGGATGTTAGTAATATCAATGTAATGACTTATTTAACATTCCAATTATATTTTCATGTTAAAATAATGATTTAAAATTTCAATATTCAAGAAGTGAAAATTCATTATCTTTGCATTTTACTTATCAGAGAAGCTTCTAGCTGGTTCGCTTTACATTGACAGGTCACACAGTTCAATAATAAAAATCCCATTTATGTTGTTTCTTTCCACTTCACGCCTAACATAACAAAAGTGCTTCAGCACTTTTGCAACAATGTTTTCAATATGTTATTATGCTAATGAGCTTGATATTGAGTTTACACTCTAAAAAGCAATTTTATGTTAAGGTGCATTCATTAAAAACATTAAATACGAACTACATTTTCTAAATAAATGTGTTCCTAAATCTTTAAATTTGTTCGTGAAACAAATTTCGTAATGAATTACAAAATTTATTTTATGATTTAATATATTAATCACATTAATTGGCGATAAAATCTTCACTAAATAAATAGAATTGACTTAACTGGCAGATTACATGCACATCTACTTAAAATCGTCTAAAATGTGAAGAATAACAAATAAAAAAAAACATGCATCCAACTAAATACAAAACAGTCATGCAGCGAAGCATCTTTTCTGACATGACTACTTTACTTTACGTTGTTTCATTCACTCTCTCACTTGTAGACTGACTACCTACGATTGCTGAGAATCAATTTTTTTTAAAAGAAACATTTATACCAGTTGGCTTTTAGATGCTGTTGATTACAACAACATTAATGAAATTAAAACTACAAAATTTATTACCTTGATTAAAAAAATCCAAATGTAGTAAGCAATGGTTCACCGAAAATCTGTAAAGGGTTAGTGGGTTCTTCGGCATTTTTCATCTTCATTAATTCGTGAGTGTTCTAGAATGATCGAATTTTATTCGTCCAACTTCCGCCCATCATAAACATTCCAGAACATATATAGCAGGCCTAATTTTCTATCACTCTTTTCTGGATTGCTACCGGTATCTCAAACAAAACAGTTTGAGTCGGAAAAAAACCAACCAATTGTAGTGTAGAATGTAAGAAAAGATAAACTCACTGTTTATTGTTGGAGTTTTGTTTAAGCTTTGATATTTTTACAAATAAAGCTTGAGTGTCTGTAATTCTCATTCACTCTATGGCTTGATTTGTATAATATCTCTAGTTTTTCTAAAGAATTTTGGGAAAAGGTTTCCTGATGATCTGGCCTAAGCAACCAGTGAAATGCGCATAGGAACTAGCTTATTCCCCAACAATAAATGTCAGTGAATTTATAAATAATTGGGAAATTTAGCATAATTCTTACTATGATATTAATATTGTATTCCCGTAAAATCTCTTAAAAACTCTAGAGGTTTGGAGAACTAAGACATATTTTAAGTATATTCGATACTATGATTCTGTGTACTTATTTGTTCAATGCTACGTGTATGAGAAATTGCAGGATAAAAAACATTTTTACAAAATCTATTAAATTATTTTACAGAAGAAGCTTTAGAAGCTTCGTTTTTATATTTTCTACGATGGAGGTCCTTAGGACACACCCGGATGATTCTGCATCAGTAATCTGCCATCATATGTTCATATCATTGGAAGGAAACATTGTCCTGGTTCTTCGCTATACGATTCAAGATTTGGAGGAAACTTGTGTAACTTTATGCTCATATTCCATTCACGATTTTTAAAGCTAATTACAATAATTTCTCGTAATTTGCAGCATTCTTATTTCCTAAGAAATATATCACAACAGGAACAAAAGATTTCCAAGCCTATAAAATGAAACATTTGTACCTTTAGGGTACTGCTACACGTTCAATATATATTGTGATATTTGAATCGCGATCCATTGTAATGGATCACGCAAAATAAGGTTATTCTGCGATTTGGATCGCTATCCATCAATACTGCATGCTACACGTTCAATAAATATCTCGATACTGGATCGCGGTCAGTATATATTGAACGTGTAGCAGTGCCCTTAGTTAAAGGATTTAAGTGTAGATCATTGATGCCCATTTCACAGCACAATTGTGCAAGCTTAACCACACACATATACTTATTCTCTTTTGTTTAGTAGTCACTGAGACAGCGACGAATGCAAATGCTAAGCGGGGTATTGTTATTTGTTCATGACAACTGAGAGAAATAATTGGATTTTTTAATGTATTTCGAACTTAAAACAATCATTGAATCTTTTTTCCCTCAATTTTGAAAAGATGTTATATTAATTTAATCAAAACAACGAAATAAAATAAAAAAAATATTAAATTAATACAAATTGGATGAAAATTATTAAATTCGGTAGATGTAGAAGACTCCATTTTTGAAGATGTTGCTCATGATCCTGAATATACTGTAGATGCACAAGACGCCATTATCGAAGATGTTGCTCCAGATATTAACGATATAATAGAATGTGTAGGAAATGAAGCAGCAGAAAGTAGGCAATGCCAAAAGAAGCGTTATGAGAACATTCTTTGGAAAAAGAAAAACCTTGTTCTAAATGAGCAACAACTGATATTCAAAGGGAATACAACATTGCCCGAAGAAATAAAAAGCCTTAGCACTCCAATACAATATTTTTTTTACTTCCTTTCAAAAGAAATGTTGCAATACATTGCTGATGAAACAAATTTGTATATCACGCAAAAGGACATCAGTGATACATTTCGCGTAGCACAAATAGATATTCAACAATTTATTGGCATTGTGTACATGATGTCGTTGGTACAGCTTCCTAATGCATCCAGTCACTGGAGCAACAGCATTGGGACCACAAAAATACGAGAAGTGATGCCTTTAAAAAAATTTGAAAAAATTAGACGGGTAATTCACTTCAATGATAACACCAAAAATCTGGCTGCAACCGACAAAAATTATGATAGAATGTTTAAAGTCCGGCCAGTCATAGACGAATTAAATAAAAATTTTCGTAAAGTTCCTCTTGAACCACATCTTTGTGTCGATGAACAGATGTGTTCTACCAAAGCCAGAAACCATCTAAAGCGTTACATACCTAACAAACCCCATAAATGGGGTTATAAAATATATGTACTATGTGGGTCTTCGGGATTCGCTTATAAAATTGAGCCAGAAACTGGAAAGGAAAATGTTATTGAGAGCAACGAACCTGACCTAGGCGCATCTTCAAATGTAGTCATGAGACTGGCGCGAATCATTCCCAGAAAACAAAATTTTCAACTATATTTCGACAATTATTTTACTTCTTTGCCTCTCCTCGCCTATTTAGCTAAAGAAGGAATTTTTAGCGTAGGAACGATAAGAAGAAACCGTATTCAAAATTGTAAACTTCCACCTGAAAAGGAAATGATTAAGAACAATAGAGGATCTTCTGTAGAGTTTGTTTGTAGCGTTGAAGGAATTGAAATTGCAACAGTCTCATGGAAGGACAACAAAATTGTAAATCTGGCTTCTACTTTCATTGGTGAAATCCCAAAACGTCCAGTAAAGAGATACGACAAAGCTCAAAAAAAGTATATTGAAATAGAACGTCCTTCCATTGTTGGCCAATATAATGCGCACATGGGAGGTGTAGATCTCATTGACGCTATTATGGGAAGATACAAAATTCAGCTTCGCAGTAAAAGGTGGCAAGTTCGATTATTTTACCACTTTTTAGATTTAGTAATGGCGAACTCATGGCTATTGTACAAAAAGAACAGTGCAGCCAATAAAACACACAAGTTGTTATCTTCTGCAGAATTTCGTCTGCAGATTGCTGAAACTCTTTTGAAGCTCGATACCAAATCTAAAATAAAAAGAACGAGATCAATTGAACCTGATTTACAAGCAAAAAAGTCCAAAGGACCGGCTCAACATGCTCCACCACAAGCTGTACGTCTAGACCAGGTTGGTCATTGGCCAGTCTGGGCGGAAAAGAGAATACGGTGCAAAATGCCAAATTGCCAAGGCGTGTCACAAACTTTATGCGAAAAATGTGGTGTTGCATTGTGCTATAACAAAAATAATAACTGCTTCCGTGCATTCCATCTATCATAAAATATTTGCAACTTTTCAGGCAATGTAACATTTCTGTAACACACCAGTTTTTTTTAAATTAACAAGAAAAAAATATTTTTTTAAAATTTCTGAATAAATATGTGTTTTTATTTTAGTATTAGTAATAGAAAAATAACTTTTTGCACTTAAAATAACATGTTGCCAGATAAAGGGTTAATATCGAACTCTCAATTAATGAGCTATGATAATATGTCGCAGACAATTTGATTAAGATTATTGACTTCACTATTGTTAACAAATAAAGCTTGATTAATAGTGACATCTTTTCTTAGTTCACTAAGCTTTTCTTTCAGTGGAGTTCTCTTTCCCTCACCAACACTGATACATTTTTAGCTTTGGACATCCCAGGTCTAGAAGCTAGCAGCTGAGATCTCTCTTTCGAAAGGTCAAGGAAGGTGTGTTATCAAGTCACTTAAGGCTTGATAACACATCAAAATCGCTGTCATGTTCATCCGATAAAACTTCCATCATCTCTGAGTCCGATAAATCCGATAGATGTTGATTCATTGGAGATGTTACGTCATCTTAGCAGACAAATTTAAAAACATTGGTTCTCGGCACCCTCATTTTTTTCTTTATTTGTTGACCTGTGTTATTTATCCAAATACATACTATAAATTTAACTTCTTTTGCGTACTTTACCTACTTATCATGTTAAGAATTTTGCATGAACCGCTTTTTTCTCATGTATCTAGTCTCATAATGCTTAGCGTGTTTGTATATGGCTGCCATTTAACGTATTTTTTTCTTCATAATTTTAAAATTTACACATTTTCATTCTAGATTTTCTGTGCGCCTGTTACTTTTAGCTCATCTTCATTTTCTAAACACAAAACTAAACAATTCACTCACCCTCTTTCATTCTTCTAAAACGAAATGGAGAACAACCAAACATACAGACACATATTGATAAAAAGAAGATAGAGAAGAGTCTGAAAACCTACCACCACCATCATCATCCTCTGAACAAGCAGCAGCAACAACATGTTGTAGATGTTGTGTTTTATTGTTGTATCTCTATGTATCTCCTATATATTGTAAAAACCATTCACTTTATTGTTGCTGGCATTGCTGCAGTTGCTTGGTGTCTTTTGCCAACGTAGAAGAATGACAGCGCCAGCAGCAGTGGAATAAAATGATGATACACACAGCAACGAAATGAATGAAACAAGATGGTGAAGTGTCATTTGTCTAGTTGTTGTTTTATATATTATTTTTGTTGTTGTTGTTCTATTTTTTTTATACATATAAACAAAAAGTTTATGAGTTGTTTTTTGTCTTTGTTTTTGGTTTCTTCTGTGCATAAATCTCATATGTGTTTCTCAAATTGCATGTATTCATGCACTCATATAATGACGATTGAGTAACGACATGCGATGCAAAGACATGAAAACATACAGTGAGCGAAATTCTATAATGACACGTTGCTTTTGGAGTAATCTGACATTAACAAGTTGTTTGGCATTTATTTCCGAATATTGTTTTTTTTCTGAATATTCTCCTGAAGATCTACTAATGTTTGCATGCAATTGAACTGATTTTTAAAGGACTTGTTCCTCCAAACCAAATGATATTAGTAAACATGCGTTGACGGTATGTCCCGTTTTTACGAAGAATCAGCCGACATCAACATTAATGTGCTTCGTGCGTGTACAAATATGGTTGGTTCGTTATATTTAGTGTTTAGTTTCGAGTACATAGGCCTAGATTAGAGTGTCCAAAAAATCGGTTTCCGGTTTAAGCGAAAAGTGGGTTTTTTTTGTTTAAAAATCTTTTTGGTTTTGTCATTTTAAATGAAGACTATGGTCTTTTAGCTTTGTTTGAAGTCTGTATATCCATGTGTGAACTGGCGCTAGCATTGTAATCCGGCTATTACCATGGAATTATGCGTAATCGAATTAAGTTTGACGGATTGTAGTTGGTGAAATGTCACAAACTCGAGTGTTGTAATGCCCATGAACTTTGTGACACACCAAATAGTTCAATGTCTTAAGTTCAAAGTATCAGAATATCATTGATTTCGTATCAGAATGATATTCACTAGTAGGGTGAATTCCAAAATGTATGTATGCAACCTTAAAAATTCGAACGATTCTTAACGCAACCGTGTAAACTTTGATAATGTTTCATATCGCAAAATGTATGAAAAAGTAAAAACAGGCAGTATGATAAGTTTTTTTTAAAATTTTAACTACTCGTTTGCATGCTTTGTCTTGATAAAGATATGACTGCATTGCATACATACATAATGGAATTCACCCGTACTTTCAATCCGGTGTAAGTTCAGCTAAGCGAAAAGTAAATCTAGTTAACACTATTGTTAGAACCTGTTTAATTTTCTTCAAAATTCTTAAAACTAAGGACTGAGATCGAAAAATTCGTAACACACGTTCTTCATTAAAACTTTTAACTTTAGTATTATTTGATTTTTTTTGATCAAGATATCTTTATTGTTGTTGTAGCAGCGTGAACAATTTTACAATATTTAATCTGGGGGTTTTGCAATATCAAGTCCAAGAAATTGTGCTACTTTTGCTGGATGGGTCCATAAATCTACTGGACGTAGTGAAGTAGGGCTGGCTGGACAGTTGAAAATGTGGAGGGTATCATGAGGACCCTGAATACATAATGGGCATAAGTTGAGGACGACACGGTCTATGCGGCACCAGAAAGTATTAAACCTGTTGCTCTATCCTGATCTTAGTTGTGCCAGGACGACTCTTGAAGAACCTTCTCGGCGTCTGCTATCGGTGGTGGGCGACCTCCAAGTACGAAATTCATACGGTATCCTGCTACCGCGGAGTTGGAATTGGTGGCGTCTCTATGAATGTCGTTCAAAGCTGTCATATACGAGCTGCGATCCAATGGATCCTGCACATACCTCTGTATGCTCTCCTCGTATTTTCTAAGGTCCTTATAAGGTCTTCCTCGTATATTCATTTGTTGTTAATCTGATTAAAATGAGAGACCAGAAAAAAGTGCGTACTAAAATTATTAAATATTTTCAACAAAACCCAATTTGGTCTTACAAAACGTTGGCGAAACAATCAAAGATCTGCCGTCAAACTGATTCCAATATTATTAAACAGTATCGGGAGAACTTGTCCGTTGATAGAAAACCTGGTTCAGGTAGAAGGAATGGTCCACATGATGTTCCTGAAGCCAATAAATAGAAAACATTTTCAAAAGAGCTCCCAACTCATCGGGTAGGAAAGCACTACGGTTAGCTCAGTACTGGGACTATTTGGTACGAAAAGTTAAAGCCAATGCAGGTTTAAAAACATACAAGGCTCAAAAAGTTCCATACAGGAACTCTTCTAAAAATTTAGAGGCCAAAGATCGAGCACGGAAATTGAAGTTAAATTTTATAAAAAAAATAAAATAAGCCAAACATTTGGTACAAAGGGCTCTATAAATACCGAAAGAAAGGATTAGGACCCAAAGGAGGAAAATTTTCCCAAAAAGTTCTTGGTATATACCGAAATTTGCATCAAGGAATGTTTACAAAAGATGATACTTCCATTCATAAGACTTATTAATATGTCCACTTATTTTTGGCCTGATTTTGCATCCTGTCACTATGGTAAGCAAGATCTTGAGTTGTACAAGAACAATAATGCGGTATTGTACCAAGAGAGGCAAAACTGCCTGGAGTTAAGGCCAGTGGAGAGATATTGGGAATTGAAGACCACAAAAAAAGTGTCCAAAAGTGTGGTAGATTTTAAATGGAGATGGACTACTTGTTTGATCAGTGACAGAAATCACTATAAAAACCTTAATGGAAGGGTTTCCGGAAAAGTTCCATAAATTCATCACTATTGATTAGAACTATAAAAATAATATTTTTTGTAAATTGTAATAATAATTATAATCAAATAAAAAAATCAAAACTGTAAGTTTAGTGGTTTATTTTTTATTAACTCCTTAGTCCCCTCGATATATTGTAGTTGTTCAGTGATATACAATTTGGATTATTAAGATATTCCAAGTTTGGCATTGTGTCAAGTAGGAAATTGGCACAGATAATGTTCCAGCATACTCGTTATTTAGTTGTTATCGCTGAATGAGTCTTTAACTCTCTCTGTATTAGTTTTCTCGGTGTTGGTTTATTATGGAACTGCCAGAGTCTGAAATTTTTATTAATTGTACATTCTTAAAGTTGATTTTTAAACTTTGGTCCTATCCTGGATAGTTGTCTGCCTTTTTCCCGATAATGCCGTGGTGGTCTAAGACCCATATTATGTCATGAGTAAACATTTATTTAATTGGAGTAAGATTTTATCTATATCTTACACTATAACACGTTCTGAGATTTATCGTTTCTTAGGGTTTTAATAACTGATTGACTGTCGGTTATCAGTCCTCTTTAAACATTTAACACACTTCGTATCACCATTATCTTAGTCTGGAAAACAGATTTATGATCTGGGAGACGTAAGTATTTAGCAATATTTCTGCTTAATTCCTAGAAGGCTATTCTCGTTCGGTCACCAATTTTTTAACCTTTTAGCTTAGTATGAATATAGATCGAGATAGATACTATGACATTTTGACCATGGTGCTATGACGTTGTGAAACGTGAGCTAAAGATTGGAGTATTGCAAGCTGATTGGTTTGTAAAAAAAGTGTCCTTGTTGAAGCTCTGTCTTTTAAAACTGTTTCGGTTAAAAAGTGTTTTTTATTTCAAATTTCCTTCTTAATACTAAAAGTATTAAGTCCAATATTTTAATGGCATGCAACACTCCATTACAAAATCTTAAATATTGTTGCTTTATTAAATTTTCGTTCACTGTATAGACAGATATGTTGGATAGCAACAGGCTGTTTGGCCATCATGTTAATAAAATTTGATTTAATGTGTAATAGAAGAATTTATATAAAAAAAAATAAATTACTTTCCTTAACACTCTACATAACATAAAATATTATATTTATACAGCAAAAGAATATCATTATAAATACAATAATTTAGCAAGTTTGACAACCTTTAATTAAAATTATCTGGAATCTAAGCAACAATTATTTTGATTAAGTTGCCATAGTGAAACAAAAATATACTTTCAGTACTATTTTATTTCATTTGGAAACGGTAAAATGAATTCACAATTTGTGTAGGTTTTCTAATGGTCGTCGACGATGTCCACTAAAAGTGTTTGTTCCCCACTTGTTTTACATGCTTAAGTGGTTTCATTATCTGCACATGATAAAATGCCACATGCAAATGTTGCATCTCCTAAATGCCAAAAGAGTATTAGACGATTTCTATTTTAAAGGTGTTAAAGAGTTATTATCTATAAACAAATTTCCGTTACATGGACAGTTATTATTACGGATACATGCAGAGATTAACTAGACATATTTTAATTTGGAAACATGCATTAGATTTTCTTTAATTGAACACAAAAGTTAATTACATAGTTTCAATTATATTTGAATTGAATTTTTTTTTTAAAAATATGAAAAAAGAAGATTTATTTAAAAAATTTTGGAAAATTTTACTTGAGAAACAGGCTTTGATCTGTAACACATTAGGAACGGTAACCAAATTTGTAACTACTTACCTTTTAGTTTTCTCGAAGTTGTTGAACATAAGATGTAATTTGTTTTATTTTAAATGATGTCAGAGGTAAAAATCATTTATACCAAAGTTTAAAGAATAGAAAGTTTGCCACTGCTACTCCTTAGATTTTTCCGTTACATTTGCAATTTTCACCATTAACCACAATTGTCGGTTTAAACTTACAGATTTTCCGCTAAAAATAATTGAAATTTAAATGAAGTTGAATATATTTTTTTGTTCGGTTGATCATTGCCATCATTAGACTCTTGATGTATTAATAATACAAAGAAAATCATGGGGATTAAAACAGCAATTGACTTCGCTCCCACCCTCTTAAACTGAAATAGTTGAGAGAGAAAGAAAGAAAGATAAGTCGTGATTATAATAAATTGATCTTTCTAAATTTATCATAAAGCTTTACTTTCTATGTTTTTTGTAACAAGTTTTCTTTTTATTTTATTTTTGTTGGGATATATTACAAGAAATCGTATTCAGTTTCACAGCAAATGAAAAATTGAATACTGAAATGTAAGAGAAAAATAAAGAAAGAAAACTAAAGCTGGGTCAAATTGTGCACCTTTTACTTTGCTCCAGTGAAAAACGATGCACAGTGGAGGGAATTAAAAAAAAATTAATAGAAATCTTAAACTCTGAAATCTTATTGTATGATTTTAATAAAAACAAATTATTCTTCAAAATACAAATTTTAAATTTTTTTCCAAAGTTGTTTTTTTGAAATTTTTTGGAATTTTTTTTTTCGAATAAATTTTAAAAATTTTCTTTTTTACATTTTAAATTTTTTTTAAATTTAAAAAAAATTTTTGTTTTTTAAATTTTTTTTCCACCAAATTTTTTTTTTAAAATTTTTTTTTTTTAAATTTTAATTTTTTTTTAATATTTAGCAAAAAAAACGTTTGGTGAAAAAAAAATCCGGTCAATAAATATTTTTTACGATTTTGACCCATTGTAGGTCCAACTTACTATGGCCTTATATACGTCGTTGCAAAGGTCTTTGAAATATCTATCATGGCTGAGATATAAGGAAAAAACCAGAACAACCTCGATTTTTGACCTATATCTGTATTACTAAGTCACTAATATAGACAATATGGATATCTAATGAAAGATATTTCAAAGACCTTTGCAACGACGTATATAAGACCATAGTAAGTTGGACCTACAATGGATCAAAATAGGAAAAAATATTTTTCACCCCGAATTTTTTCCAATATTTTTAAAATTGGATCAATAACAGAAAATTGTCACAATTTCTTTATGTCTATAATTTTGTTTAATTCTCCCACTGTGCCTTGGTAGACTTTGTTAAAATGATCGTTTCGTCTAGAAACCAAATACTCTCAATATCAATTCCTTTCGTCTGTTTCTCTTTTGTGCATGTGGGTTGAGTTCACATTATCTTGTCTCTATTACCCCGCTGGCAATCTCCTCACCTTGTACTTGTGCCACAACGAAGCCCATTTTTATGCCTCATCTGCAACAGCAATAACAACAATGTAGTTTTAATATTTCATTGTTACAAATGGCATGAAATTGCAAATTTATTGCCACTCAATAAGCCGGCAAAAAAGAAAAACTAGAACTGCACCAAAAAATTACTACAATGAACCATGTAAAAGTCTCCTAGAGACTTTTAGGCGGGCAGGTACTTTTTTCCCAAATTACCTTCATTGTTGTGCTTTTTATGGAGTGTGTTTAAGCGGTTTTTTTAGGATTTATTAGTCATGTTTCTGTTTTTCTTGTGCAATTTTTTTGTTATTGTTTTCTGCTCATGAACTTGATAGTAGATTAAGATTTAGTTTGCCTATTTTTTTGGCTCCTTTCAATAGAAAGAAATCGTGCATCTAATAGTTTAGTAAAAAAGATTTTGCCCTAAATTTGTTATTTTTTGTTGTACATACATTGCCAAATATATTTTTTATTTATTTTCTTGTTGTTTTTTCTTATATTTTATAGAATTTCTTCAGACTTCATCGCTTGCGTAAATTGGGCTTAAGTGACAATGAAATTGTACGTTTGCCTCCAGATATACAACATTTTGAAAATCTAGTGGAACTAGATGTTTCACGTAATGGTAAGTTTAACAGTTTTAAATAATTTTATTTCATAAATGAGTTAATTTATTTAAGACATAATTTAAAATCTAATTGATAATTCATATCTCTGGGTCCAGATTTTTGCTAAAAACAATAAAGTCAAACCTCGCATAATTATGATGTACCTGCGATTTGAACTTTAAGCACTCCGTAAAAAAAATGCAATTCTGCTCATTTCAGAATATTATTACTTAATCGGGAAACCTTAACTCTCAACACCAGGGCCAAAGTTCACATTTTTTAATATCGTTATTTATTGAGTGAAAGTGAAATATAAGAAAATTATGCCTTTAGGACCAAAATAACTAAATAACCAGCATAAAAAGCTGGTCTATACATGGAATGGAATGGAATATCTCTTTCAAGTTTCATCAAAATGTGCGAATAAACTTTAAATTTGCTAATGAATTATAAATTTTCTAATAAATTTTAAATATTTAACAATAACATCGAATATTAAAAAAATGGACCTTCTTTCAGTCTTTAGTATTTGTTCCCTATAGATTAGATAACATTAGTTCGCAGCTGTTTTTAAAATTGAGCAGCAGTATAGCATAACACAGTGCAACATGAAAAAAAATAACCATATACGGACACTACTACGTGATAAAAGACCAAAAAAAAAAGACAAGTGTCTGCCAGTTTTGTCCAAAGTCATGCACTTTTTTTATGGGCCCCCAAAGATTTGGGGCCTCGGTGTAATTTTTGCAAAAAAGTGATCATTTTCTCAGGCTCATATCTTGCAAACAGAATTGTGAACATATAAAATCAAAAAAACTTCATCTTCAAGATCAAAATCGCAAAAAACTTTAAAAAATTATAATGGTACATTGACCAAAGTCGGAGTTCTCTTCTTACTTATTTACTTCGTTTTTGGCCCCAGCTGGAATGGGTAAAATTAATCCTAGTTAGACTTCAAAAATGATGTTCATTGGAAAAGGTTTGTGTACTCGAAAGTAAAAACAGTAAATCATATGGATTCGATTTACAGAACTCCAAATCATGTGAATTCGTTTTAAAATCGAAAACGTTGCTCGAATTCGATTTACAGAACAGAGGGGGAAAGACATTTTTTTTTTTATTTGAAATTGTGTCAACAATTTTGTTGTTTTTAGGTATTTTCTACAAACTCTTAGTTTTTACAGAGAAGTAGTAAAGAAAAGTTTTTAAAACATGCACTATTCTATAGAAAAGTATATAAAGTAGATGATACTATTCTAGAGAAAGTGTCTACAAAAGACACTATTGAAAAGTCTGAAGACAATATTCGATAGAAAGGTAAAGAAGACAAGATTTTATACCTACATATAAGGAGTGAGAACGAAAAATCTTAATATAAAGAAGAAACCACCAAACTTACAGTTTTGATTATTATTACAACTTACAAAAAATATTATCTTTATAGTTCTAATCAATAGTCATGAATTTATGAACCTTTTCCGGAATGCCTTCCGGATGCACTGAGATCGAAAAAAAACTTAACCTTCCATTAAGGTTTTTATTGAGCTTTCTGTCACTTTGTTCCATATACGTTTAAAATCTACCACACTTTTGAACACCTTTTTTGTGCACTTCAATTCTCTTTTAACAAGAGCCCAATATCTCTCCACTGGCCTAAGCTCCAGTACAAATACCACATTGTTCTTGTACCACTCAACCCCTTTTTTACTTACCATAGTGACAGGATGCCAAATCAGGCCAAAAATAAGTGGAGACATTAAGAAGTCTTATGAATGGAAACATCCTCTTTTGTAAACATTCGGTATTTAGAGCCCTTTGTAACAAATGTTTGGCTTCTTTTACCGCAACAGCATATTGCTTGCCATGCCAAGAAATTTTTGGGAAAATTGTCTGCTTTTGGGTCCTAAACTTTTCTACAACATTCCCTCGAGCATCAGCAACAAAAAAAGCTGCGCAAAAATGTTCCATACGTACGTTTCGTCATCCATAATGCAGCAGGTATATTTTTTGTATAAAATTTGACTTCAATTTTCGTGCTCTGTCTTTGGCCTCTAATTTTTTAGCAGAGTTAATGTCTGGAACTTTTTGAGCCTTGTATGTTTTGGCTTTAACTTTTCGTACCAAATATTCCGAGTACTGAGCTAACCGGACTGCTTTCCTACCAGTTATGTTGGGAGCTCTTTTTTGAAAATGCTTTATATTTATTGGCTTTTGAAACATCATGTGGACCATTCCTTCTACCTGAACCAGGTTTCTATCAACAGACAAGTTCTCCCGATGCTGTTTAATAACATTGAAAACAGTTGGACTGCAGATCTTTGATTGTTTGGCCAACTTTTTGTATTACCAAGTTGGGTTTTGTTGAAAATATTTAATAATTTTAGAACGCAGATCTTTTTCGTCACTCCTTTTAATCAGATTAACAATAAATAAGCATAATTGACATTAAACATAATAACTGACATATTTTTCAAAGGTAAACTGGTCAAAAAATCAAATAATACTTGGGTTAAAAGTTTTAAGGAAAAACGATTGTTAAGAATTTTTCGATTCCTTATGTATTTGTGATGGTTAATTAATACAAATCAAATTATCTTTTAAATTAACTGTTTCAAGCAACTACGTGGCTGTGAAAATGAACGCTCTCTACTACAATTTGTAATCATAATGAAAAGGAATAATCTTGTAGCAACTCCAACGTTTGGAAAAGTTTTATAAGTTCATGTAAGGCTGATATATCCAAATGCGCTGATTATTTCGCTATGTTCTTTAGGTACTGCCTCAAGTGAAAACGTTCTGACTTCAACTCATGAGCATTAATGTCATCGTGATAGAATTCTGCAAACTCTACTTTTTTTTCAACTGGACAGAATCAATTGGGAGGTCAGCTCCCCGAAAGCCCGTATGGTAAAGACGGTACTGCATGGGTTAAAAGTTGCTCTATTATAACAAGTGTAATAATGATCCTCGAGATCTTAAAAAACTCTAATGAATTGTTTTACTACTGGCAATCACTTAAGTTTTCCAGCTTTTGGAAATCCAGCTTTTAACGTATTCAATTCGGATTAAATTTTGCAATTACTTGTATGTATGTCGCCATCTGTCCATTTCAGAAGTTTTAGTAGACAGTCTCGAACTATTGATTTTATCCATCATTTAGGGTGAGAACTAGTTACTTCCATAGCTATGTGACTTGTTATTTTAACACGTACATTTCCTAAGCAGGGGGTTAATTGACCCTTTTTGATTACAATGGGACTGCCCGATAGCTGGTCCAAAGTAGTCAACGTATTGGATTCACATACTGGTTACATAGCGTCAGTTGCTTTACTAGTTATGCAACTGGTTACTTGATCAGCTACATAAGTAGTTATTTTAACATGTACGGGTGTTAATTGACCACAAATAATCATCTAAAAAGTCATATTACAGACAGCCCAACAAACGATTGCTTGTAAATAAACCTTCCTCCGACAACTCTATAATAGATTGCTTCCGTTTAAAGTGATTTCACTATAGGTTACTTAGAGACACTAAAGTGCCAATTGACTTTACGCTAGGTTACATGGGATATCAGTATACTTAAGCAAAAATTAAAATAAACTGTATGAGAATTATATCAACACAATTTGTATAAAACCAGTTTGTACGAATTACTCACAAAACGATTAAAGTGACTTCACTCTAGATTACTTAGAGACACTTAAGTGGCAATTGTCTTTACGCTAAGTTACATGGGATGTATAAAGTAACCAATTGTCTTCTCTCTGCACTACAAAGAGCACATAGGTGTCAAATGACCCAATATATATACATATATTGGAGTCAGCCAAGTGATAAGACATTAGTGATACAATGACTACTTGCTTAACTGCTGGGATGGCATGCAAAATATGTGTATTAGAAATATGTAACTTTTTATTACCCACCATCTGTTGGTCATAATTAAATCCCCATTGAAGTGTAAATTTAAATACTTTGAACAATGTATGTGTTTGATATGACAACGATACGGATGTTAAATATTTAAAAAGACATGTGTTGTTTAAATCCCGCAAAATGCTGCAGTAATGCAAACTCAAATAATGTGTCTGTTGCACGAACTATAGCATGTACTCATTCAAATATCCATACATACTTAGTTAGTTGCAGATGATGCATAGCAAAATGCAATTTTTTTTTCAAACTTAATGTTGTTGAGGTTTCTGTTCTTTCTCTTCATCTCTTCTTGTGGGGTTTTGTTTTTGTTATATTATTATAATAATAAAGTATAAAAATGGAACTAAATTCATTCATAATAATAAAAAAATTTAATTAAAATATAACACAACAACAATAAACAAACAAACAGTCTAGTTGCATTGTAAACATATTTTTGTTGCAAGAGATAATAACTAGAGAAGAAGAAGTGAGGAATGAGATGAGATCATGACTGATGATGATGATTCATAGAGAAAAACAGATACAATTGCTGCTATAAGATGGCTAAACAAACCACAGCCCCCAAGAGCTATTAAATATTTTTGTAATCAAACTCAAGAACAATTGTATCATCTAATACTGTATCTGCTGCCATATCTATTTTCTATGAGAAATGGCAAATAGGAGTAAATACAAGAGTGTAACGAATAACAAATACTACCTACAATCCCAACAATGTGTTACTCTATAAAAGACGATTGTAAATAAAAAAAAACTAATTAAATGTTGACTTTATATTTTTATTATTATTGCTCTTATTATTACTTATTTAATTAAATTGAAACATTATTTTTTTTTACTTCTGTATGACATTTTTATGTTTATATTTATTTTTTTTCTTTTGCTACTTTTTATTTCAATTTTATCTTAATTCTATTATACTCTCAGAAACAAATGATTATTTTTATTTATCAATGTTTTTGTTGTTGTTATTGTTTTATTTTATTCATTGTTTATTATCGTCATAATCTAAAAAGTTTAATGAAACTTTATAAAAATGAAAAACAAACTACGAGTACCCAATGGTTTAATGTCATAATTGTAAAACAAGAATAAATATGTGGAGATTAAGAGCTTTAAAGAATTATTTCTGATACATGTAAATCAGGGGATTTAAACCACGGTTTATCTATCCTTTCTGAATGCATTAATTTATACAGCTAATCGCTAATATCAGCACACAGTGGGACAGAATTAAAATTTTTTGGAAATAAATTTGGCATTTCTTAACGGCTGGTCCGATCGGGATAAGGAAAATTCGAAATGCTAATTATTCAAAAATATGCCACTTTAAAACTCCGTCCTTCAAAAATATTGCACTTTTTATACACTTCACCTTCGTGAAGGTTTGTCATTCCGTTTGTAATTTCTACATTTTTCATTTCCGACCCTATAAAATATATATTGTGGATCCTTATAGATAGCGGAATCGATTAAGTCATGTCCGTCTGTTTGTCTGTTGAAATCAACTTTTCGAAGCCCCCAAATAACTTACATACACTATTCATACATAAATATATTTAAAATCGTGAAAATCTGTCTACAAATGGCTGAGATATAAGGACCTCGATTTTTGACCTATTTTTTTACATATATCTGGATTACTAAGTCATTAACATAGACAATATCTAGACAGATATCTAATAATAAATAATTCAACCTTTGCAATGACGTATATAAGACCATAGTAAGTTGGACCTACAATGGGTCAAAATCGGAAAAAATCTTAAAATATTTTTAAACCCGAATTTTTTTCCACCAAAAGGTTTCCTTTTCGCTAAATATAAAAAAAATTAAAAAAAAAAAATTTAAATTAAAAAAAAAACAATTTTAAAAAAAAGTCGAAAAAATTAAAAAAGTTCAAAAAAATTAAAAAACAACTGGAAAAAAAAATTAAATTTTGTTTACCTAAAAATATTTAAAATTTTTATTTTGAAGTATAATTTGGTGATGGGTATATAAGATTCGGCACAGCCGAATATACATAGCTATCTTACTTCATACTAAAAAAGTTGTATAAATTTTCTTAATATTTTATTCAATATTTTTTTTGTAAGACTAAAAATATTTGTAAAATTTTTTTTAAATATGTAATATATAATAAAATCTTTATTTATTAATAAAACTAAATGACATTTTCAACGTTTTTTAAAATTGCTTTTCTTTTTCTGGTCCCAGCTTTGGGATTTTAGAACATGTGACCCAAATTTAAAATTTTGATAAAAATTAAATCAAATTCCTCGTAAAGATACCTTATAGAAAAACGTAAAATTGTTATATTTTCTTTAAGAAAGTTTATTTTTAACAAAAAAAGAGTAAGTCACATTTTCGCCCGAAAAACCACAAAATCTACTATTTCTGGAATTTTTAATTTGAAAATAGTATATTTTTGGATTCATAATTGATATTGCTCTGAAATCGTTTGTATATTATTGGTAATTTAGTTGTCTACTAACAAAAGAAATTTGAGTCCAATCGGTCCAAAAGTACGCTCTATATTTTTACAAAAGCGGACCAAGGTATGGTGAAATTTTTAAAATTCAATTTTAAAATGCCTATAACTCTTTGAAATGGAATGGGAAATAAAAAAAATTTACATGTCGAAGGTACTTTGTCCTGAATAAAATCTTTTTCAGGCTACTTAGGAAGGGTACCGCACATGATGATGACACACATTGAAATGTTTAGTAAATGTTATGTAATTTCTAAGTTAAACAATTACACTGGCCAACAAATTCTGACGATTTTAATGGAACAGAATAGCGAAACTATAATTAATGTCTGAGAGAAATTGTCAGAGTTATATTGTGGAATTTTATGGGTATCATTTTTGTGGAAAATCTTAACCCTCTATCGCCTCTCTTTCGATTTGACCCTTTTGTCGAGAAAATCAAAAATAGTCCTTTCAAAAAGGATATTTAAGGATTAAAATATTCTACAAAAATTGTTGCCGGGAAATTTCAGTAGTGTAAAATATTTTAATCCTTAAATGTCTTTTTTGAATGGACTATTTTTGATTTTCTCGAAAAAAGGGTCAAATTGTTAGGGGTCAAGAGAGGCGATAGAGGGTTAAGATCTTCCACAAAAATTATTCATATAAAATTCCACCACATTCCTCTGAAAATAAGAATTCTCTCAGACATTATCTTACAACATTTTTCCATTTAGTTTATTGGTCCCTTCGATCAAAAATTTAAAACTTTGACCCACTGTAAAAAGAAATTCAGACCAGCTGGACTATAAGGTTGTTATACAAAAATGATCTATTCAACATGCCCTTTCATACATGATTCTACTCGTATATACATACGATACAATGTTTCTAATCGTATTAAAAACAGAAAATAAGCATGATTGTAGATGATCACATGATCACAAGGTTTAAGATCATGCGCTCTCTTCTATAGTCTATTCCAACGAAAAGTGATCTCATGGAATTATGATAGCGCAAATACTAAATTGGTTCTTTTTACAGACAAATGCGTTATAAATTTTGAACGGACGCCAAAAACCTTCCCTTGATATCTACATCAAATGCATCTGTATGCTAAGTCGTATCTAAGACTCAAAAATTCAGACCGTATTGGTCACGGCACCATAATACAAAAAGTACGGATGAAATTTGAGTTTAGACTAGAAATATGACAAGAGATGACAACATTTCACACTTTCGTTGGGACTGAGTAGTCCACAGGAAGAAACGTGTACCGGCATTCTTGATCTTGGCCTCTTAATTTCTCTCATATTGTCCCATACCTGCCCCGTTATCCGGATGGGATGAATTCGATAATTAAATCTCGAGACGTCGACTATGATTGCAATCGGGAAATTTAAATTGTTGCCAAAATCGCAATAAACGGTCGTGCTTGTGTAAAATTGGTTGTTTTAAGGTCCTTTTGTTTCCATTGGCACCTTAATGGGTTAATGTTTACGTATTTCAATTTTACGGTTAAAATAACTGTATAATTTACTTGTTAATTTATAAAGCATTGTTGTTTAAATCTAATTTAATACACCATTGAATTTATAATTCAAACATTGGTATCGTACATATTGATTTTTTTTGACATGATATTTAAAGTAAAATTGTATTAACAAAATAATACTACACTCATTCGTAGTATTTATTCTATATTGCACTTTCAGTGAATGGTTCATACATACGTCCTACTTTTAAGCACCTTTAATGTTAATATTAAGTATGTGTGATGATGATGATGATGACGATGTGGAGTGGGTCACATTAATAATACCCGTTCCCGCCCAGCACTTGCGTTAGCTAACTCATGTTTAGAAAATTTTCATATTACAAAGTGTTTTCGTTTTGTTTTGTTTTGTATTGCGAAAATATTTATTTTATTATGAACTTTAAGTATGCCACCAACACCATCACAATGTTGTTTAGACATTGTGGTGACATAAGTTGTTTTGAGAAGATGACAAAAATAATAGAGCAAAATATTTGTTAATGCCCTGCACTATGGCAAAGAGGCAATATTAAATGTGTGTTGCTTTTGGCTGATATACACGGACAGAAAAAGCGCAGCATATTTTTTCCTGAATACTTATATGTAGAATATAATACTTATTATACTTATCCTAGAGGGACTAGTTCCACGTGAATAATTCCAAAATATTTGGAATCGGTTCTACACCATTTCCAATTGTATTTTCGAAGTTTCTAATAGAAATACAAATGGAAGATTCTGAAAATGAATTGAAAATGGTGTATATCTAACACTTTATGTGAACATGTCGATGTCTTTGGAGTAAATTGACATCTTTTAGGCTCCCTGTGACTGTTCTCGAAACAGTCATACAGGACATTTAAGTTATTGAAAATATGGTATAAGCTAATAAATTGATTTTTCGAATTGAATTTTTCGTTTAGGAGTACAAACTATCACCTAATTCGATTGAAACTACTGAATTCATTGGTACGTGTAACCATTTGAAATGGAAAATATTTATGGCTATATTGTGAATTAATTTCAAAGTGTTTTAACATTATTTTTAATTTTTTTATTGAAAATACAAAATAAAATAAGAAAGAAACCATTCCAGCAGTTAAGCAAGTAGTCAATGTATTTCTTATAGACAGTAAATGTCACTAAAGTTCTATCACTTGGCTGATTCCAATTTATATATTTGGATCATTTGACACGTATTTACCCTGTTTTGAGATATCGAACTCGCATCCCACTAAACGACCAAATAGGCCTTAAAGGAAAATAGGTAAGCTAAGGAAAATATTTCTGCTTTCTTTTGAGCAAAAAGAATAAAATGAGTCCATTTGGAAAAAATGGAAAAAAAAAATATTAAAATTTTTTTATTTTTTTTTTGTTAAATATTTTTTTTTTGAAATATTGAAGATATAGCTATCTAAAATATTTGGAACACATTTTGCTAAGAACAATAGGTAATAAGTTACATGGATGAGAAAAATCACATGTTTGGCCAAAATGTCAAATTTTGAAGACCACTAAGAGAGTTCTTGACCGATCTTGTTGAAGAATTGTGTCCAATGTGTCCTTGGTGTAAATTTCAGTCCTATTTTTTTTTTTAAATTTTAAAAATTAAACAAGAACATATTTGTTTATTAAATTAGTTAAGACTTCACTTAAAATATTGTTTACAAAAAAAATTCATTTGTACTTTATTTTTTTTTACTTAATTTTCGAGATTAACAGCCATTTTTAAGGGTATTTTCCTATAAACGCACTTTAATTTATGGGCCACTGTAGCATTATTAATAATGTGTGGGTGATCCTTTGTTATGGATTGTTTCAAAAATACGGTCTGGCATTGATTCCACTAATTTTTTAAGCAGATCGGAATCAATTTCCTCCCGGACTTGTTTAAATTTTTAGTTTCAGCTCTGTCACAGTCATTATGCTTTCATTCTGGGCATTATTTGCATAAACTTTACGGGCCATGCATCCCCACAAGTTCTCCATTGGGTTTAAGTCCGGACTACAAGCCGGCCAGTCCAACAGAGGAATGCTATGTTCATTAAACCAAGCTTTCGATCGCTTAGAAACATGGATTGCAGCATTATCTTGTTGGAATACGCAATCTTCATCCATAAATGAGAGAAGAGCATCTTCCAACAGTTCGTTATAAATCGCACATTCATTTTTGTCGGAACAAAACATATTTTCAACTTGTCAACTGCAGAAAACGCTGCCCAAACCATAACACTGCCACCACCGAAATTACATTTTGACATCCGAACATCGTTTGATCTCAAATCGTGCCAATAGCATGAGTATGTGTCAGGGCCGTCTAAATTAAATTTTTTTTTCGTCAGAGAAATTTACTTTTTTCCACTCATCTGTCCATTTCATATATTTTCTTGCGAATTTTAGATGATTTTCTTTATGGTGCTTTTTTAGCATTGGTTTACATTTCGGCTTTTTCCATTTTATTTATGTTTGGAAGTCAATGGAAGATTCAATTTATTCTTTATTTGTGTGGAATTCAATTTGTTGCGGGTTGCTTCTTGTTTTATTAGATTCAATTTTCTTCTTGTTAGTTTTGTATTTCCCTTTGTAGGTTTGCGAACTCCATAATTTTGACTTTCTTCAAGAAATTTCGCACTACACTTTCCGAACGATCGATTTTACGTCCAATTTCTCTATTGGAACATCCTTGGTCGTCAAAAAATTTAATTTGAATCTTTTCTTGATCTGGCAAAAAAGTTCCCTTGGACATCTTTAAAAGTGATGAAATTTATTGATTCAAATAGAAAAAGTTGCAGTAAATTGAGATGTTACTATTAGAAACGTACCTTTGGTTGAAAAAAAAGCTAAAATTGATAATATTTTATTTTTGGTAACTTTTTTAAAAACAAATTTCACGTCTGCGTTTATACGAATCTTTCACTTAAAATAGCACCAAGAAGATTTGATCGCATAATTAAGGCAAATAACAAGAACAAGAAAAACAAATTGTTTACTTTCGAAAACTACCGTTATGTTGTCTCTCATTAAAAAAGTTAAATTTTGATTTTGGATGAGAACAACAAAGATACAGAAAACAATTAAGTGCGCTTATAGGAATATGCACCAGTGTATTATATTTAGCCAATAAATCTCGACTTAAAAAAACATGACTTATTTATCTCTCCCACACTGAATTTTGTATGACTGTTATTAACCAACACTGGCTTATAAATGAGGGAACTCTTTAAACAAATGGAAGATAATATTTTTGTACAAGGACGAACTTTTGTTTCAATATCCAGTTTTTATAAGAAAAATATGTTAGGAGAATGCATTGAAACTAGAGTACATTAGCATTACTATGAGACCACTATTGTAAAAATTGGATAACTAGTTAAAGAGTTATATACAATTGAAATTGAGCGATTCTTGTATAAAATTTCAACTATCAAAAATTTAAATTTTTAAGTTTTTACAAATTCGGAAGGGGTAAGGACCAAGGCATAATTTGTATTAATTGAAATGTTGATGTGTGTGCTTATTAAATTTAGATACAGTTAAATTTTGTTCATTTAATAGTGTCACCACCAATACACACAAAACCACTTGTTGTCTTTAAAAGTAGTATGTAAAAAATAAAAATAGAGTAGAGTATACAAAAAGTCATTGCCACATAGTCCAATGTTGCTACTTGTCTCCATAGAGATTGGCTGTGTTTTGCTAAAATAAAAAAATAAAAAATAAAAACATTTACTACAAACGTTTTATTGTTGTTGTTGTTGTGTTTCACTTAAACTAAAAATTGTTGAGTTCTGTTGTCATGATGCAGATAAAATAATAATGCATTTTATGCAATAAATAAAAAAAAAACTAAAAATACCAACAAACAACATTTTATTTTAATACATATGAAATTTGTTAGAAATAGTACATTTTTCTCATTTAAGATGATGATATACGACGAATATGTTTGATATTAAATTTTATTTTATGACATTTATCTGTCTAGCTTTCTATATAACTGTGTGTTTGTGTGTCTGCTGCATCATAAATACATAAATGTTGCCATTTTGCCAAAAACATATAAAAGCAGTAGGTTTAATATAAATATTTAGTTGGGAATAGACAATTGGAAATTGTTTTTAAATTTGTTATTTCCTTTCAAATTATTCCATTTTAACATGCAACTAAAATTATGATTCTTTTTTAATATAAATTTTATAAAAATTGCATAAAATTATGTCTGGCCATGAATAATTAGGGGAATTTATACTGACTGTCACATTGGTGTAACACACGAAATCGTTAAACATTTAAGTTAAAATCAGTAATTTTCTTAAAGTTTTTTCCAAAAAAAAAAAAAGTTCTTACTGAATATTAAATTTCGCATTCATTTGTAATGAAATCGTAAAATTCAAAAATCTCTGAAAATTTTCGAGTTATTAAAAATGCGTTCGACCATTATGTGTCCCAGAAATATGAATTGTAAATTTTAATCGCTAGGGGAAATTCTACAATGCAAGACTATGTTATCTTCTTAAGATTCGTGAATGCTCTCATATGGATTTCTATTTAACTAGTATAACGTTTACCCATTTGGCATCAGCGGCATCGAAGTTAATTTGTATATCCTTCATCAGGAGTGGTAAGGGTATAAAAATAGGTTGTTTTATAGGTCTGCTAGAGGTCCATTACTCGAAAAGTTATCGCCAAATTATGATTTTAATACATCGATGATTACGTTCGCCGTATTGCACGTATCGCCATCGTGTTGAAACCACATCTCGCTTGAATCAATGTCATCCATATTTTCAAACAAATAACACAGGGCAACAAAATCGAAAAAATTTTAGAGACTTTTTAAACCACTATACAATTTTGATGTCCAAATTTTAAATCTATGGAGAAGTATTTTTAATTTTTTTTTCTAAAATTCCGAATTTTTGTAGATGTTTCTTCACATAATTTATGATAACTCAATATTACTGAAATAAACTTGGACAAGTTCAGATTTGTCTTTAATCTCTTTATATATTGCGTTTTAATCGGCTGAGTAGTTTCGGAGTTATAATAACAAATTGAAGCAAAAAATATATTTTTTACGAGAAAATAGCAAATTTGTTTGTTTAAAAAAATCATGAAAAATCGAAAATGGCAGAAATTGTTCAGGTTTATTGCTTTATCACAAACCCACATATAATAGCAACAAAATGAGATATCAATCATAAAAATCGATTGATTATTTTCGAATTTCTTTAAAAAAAATTGCACGCATATACAATTTTCTGAAAATAAGCGAAGAGAATTCACTTGATTGTGAATAAATTCGAAAAGAATCAATCGATATCGCATTTTGTTCCTATTACATGTGGCTTTTCGATAATGTGATAAATCTGAACAATTTCTATCGATTTCGATTTTTTATGATTTTTGTAAAACAAAAAAAATAATTGCATTTTGCACGTAAAAAATATATTTATACCCTACACCACCATAGTGGGGAGGGTATTATGCGTTTGTGCAGATGTTTGTAACGCCTAAAAATATTAGTCTAACTCCCACTTTAAAGTATACCGATCGACTTAGAATCTCTTTCTGAGTCGATTAAACGATGTCCGTCCGTCCGTCTGGTTGGCTGGCTGGCTGGCTGTCCATGTAAACCTTGTGCGCAGAGTACAGGTCGCAATTTTGAAGATATTTCGATCAAATTTGGTACATATTATTTTTTCGGCCTAAGGACCAAGCCTATTGAAACTGGCTGAAATCGGTCCATTATTTCACCTAGCCCCCATACAAATGTCCTCCCGAAATTGGACTTTATCGGTCATAAATGTTTAATTTATAAATGTATCTCCACAAATTGAGCTCCAAATAAGTTTTATATATACAAAATTCATGTCACCAAATTTTGTTACGATCGGTCCATATAGACCCGCTTCTGAAAATCACTTTAACGTGCATAAATCGCTTAAAAATGTTGGTATACTCACAAAATTCAACATAGTAAACTTTCATATAGACATAAATCACACGACCTAATTTCATGGTGATCGGTCCATAATTCATCATAGCCCCCCATATAAGGCCCACTTCCGAAAATCACTCAAAAATATAAATTATTGAAATTTTAAAAGAAAAATGTTTTAGGGTATTAAATGGCAGCCTTGACCGACCATACTTTCTTGTTTTTGCTTCAATTTGTTATTATAACTCTGAAACTACTGAGCCGATTGAAACGCAATATATATGTGAAAATTTGTACATAGCAAGGGGAAAATGTTTTCAAAATTCAATCAATCGAAAGAAGAACATTTACTACTCAATTTTATGTATATCAAACAAAAAAGTTAAATTTTGTGAAAATGAGCGAATTCACTTAATTGTGAATAAATTCGAAAATAATTATTCGATTTTTATGATCAATATCTCATTTAGTTTCTATTATATCTGGGTTTACGATAAAACAATAAGCCAGAACCATTTCTGGCGTTTTCGGCAGAAATATATAAAAAATATATTTTTTGCTTCAATTTGTTATTATAACTCCGAAACTACTGAGCCGATTAAAACACATAGCAGATTAAAGGCTATGAAAATTGGAACATTTTTAGGTATAGTTCAATAATATTGGACTAACCCTTTTTGAGTTATCATAAATTATGTGAAGAAACATCTAGAAAAAGAAAATTTAAAAAAAAATCTATCCATAGAATTCAAAAAATTTTACTATTTTTGTAGTTAGGTAACCATGATGCATCAAATCTATATAGTGGTTAGTGAAGATTTTTTTGCTGTTGACCTGTGTAATCATTGATCATGGTGCGGTAACGATCTCCATTTACCGTAACTCGAGCTCCGGCTTTATTTTTTGAAGAAACAAATTGAGATGATGCCAGCATCGTGTAAACCTCACCAAACGGTACATTTTTCTGGATGTAATGGATTCTGTAGGGTCTGTTGTTGATTGGACTCACTCCATATGCGGTAATTGTGGTTATTAACAAACCCGTAAAGCCAAAAATTAGTATCATCCCTGAACACGATAAAACAGTCGTTCATTATACTGATCATAAATATCAAAAAGTGAGCGTAGAATTACAGTTAACCCGACAATTTCGTAAATTCTATCTAAAGACAGCGGAGACGATGTTCGTCTGTTTGTTGAAATCAACTTTCACAACCCACCAAATAACTTTAATACATGATTGATACATCAATATATCCGCTATATTCCAACTTAGATGACTATTTCAAATCGAGAAAATCTGAAATTTCTGAGATATGTATAAACTATTTGTTCACCATCTTATTTGAATTATTTGAATTTTTTTCAAATTTGAAAGTTTCGGTTTATTGGAGTTTAGGCTGAATAATACATTCGGTCATTAGAAAAAACAAAAAATTCACTGTTTACTCACTTTTGAGGTTCATTATAATTAGAGTTAATAGTAAAGTAATTGCCATACAAAAATCTAGTTGCTTCTTTTATAATTTTTTTATTGAACAGTCACTTTTAATTGTTGCAGCAAATTTCCCACGTCTATTAATAATAATAATAATTTAGTGGCAAATTAATAAATTCAATAAAATGTAAAATCGATTAAGGAAGCCACAACAGTATTTTTTGCAATGTTTATTTAGAAATTTTATTAAATTTGCGCAACAATTTTTTTTTTTGTATTTCTATGTCTTTTCTAATACATATTTCATTTATTTTTCATATAATATAATTTTCTTTAACATATTTGATATGCAATTGTTTTTGTTTTTAGTTGTCTTTGTTAGTTTTTTTTTTTAAATTTGTTTGTAAAATATTTTAGTTCATTTGTTGTTCTTGGACAACGTCATCATCTCATATTTGTATTGTTTTATTTAGGTTTTTATTGTTTTTGATTCTTTTAGAAAACATTGACATTGTGTCGCCTTCAACCGTTTGAATGAATTCAAATCAAATTCACTTGAATTCGTTTTTTTTTGCATTTTATTTATTATTTATTTTTTGTTTTCGTGATTTTATAGAATTTACAATATGTAATATTTTATTTTTTCATTATAAATAAATAAATTTCTATTCGCATGGGTATGTGCTGCTGCTGAAAGCTGTTGTTTGTAATATTGTTTATGCAATAATGCAATTATTAGTTTAATAATAGATTTTAGTGATAGTTTTTAATTGAATTACTTGTTAGATTAAACCTGCACAGTGAAATCGATTGCATAATAAATGATAATCAACAGGGAAACTGGAAATTTGTTCTAAAAAAGAGTTTTAAATGCATATAAAATGCTGTAAAAATCAAAAATATGCTCTCAAAAACAAAATTTTAAGACAAAAACTATTTATTTCGATTTAATTTATTTTATTTTTTTCAAATATTAAAATATCATTGGTGTTTTGTTAATTTATGGGAAAGCAATACAAAGTTATTGCTAAAATTGAGAGATCCAATATTTTTAAAGAAATTTTCGAATGATTAATTGTTATGGAATAACTGGATTTCAAATTCAAACAATAAGATTTGACATTCGCTACTAACATCAATATATATAGTATTTTTCTAGAAGTTTCCGTTGCGATTGTTTACAATTTTAGGCACTATGAAAAACTGTGTCTAGACAGATTGTACAAAAAGCCAAAATACATATGCTCTAAAAGATCAAAACATCCCATAAATACATATGCTGTAAAAACTAATGAAGTAAAAATATGCTGTTTATGGCAGTTGTTCTTAGAAAAATGTGTCCCAAATAGTTTATATAGCTCTTTCTTCAATCTTTCGAAAAAAAATATATTTAATAAAATATATTAATATTTAACAAAAAAATAAAAAAATTTTAATATTTTTTTTCCGAAATTTTTTGACTTTTTTCAAAATGGGCCCTTTTTATACCTTACACCACCATAGTAGCGAGGGTATAATGGGTTTGAGCAGATGTTTGTAACGCCCAAAAATATTAGTCTAACACCCACCTTCTTAGTCGATTAAACGATGTCCGTCCGTCCGTCTGGCTGGTCGGCTGGCGGGCTGTCCATGTAAACCTTGTGCGCAGAGTACAGGTAGCAAGATATTTCGATCAAATTTGGTACATATTATTTTTTCGGCGCAAGGAGCAAGTCCATTGAAACTGGCTGAAATTATTTCACCTAGCAGCCCCCATACAAATGTCCTTACGAAATTGGACTTTACGGTCATAAATGTTTAATTTATAAATGTATCTCCACAAATTCCGCTCCAAATAAGTTTTATATATACAAAATTCATGTCACCAAATTTTGCTACGATCGGTCCATCCATCCGAAAATTTAAAAATGTTGGTATACGCACAAAATTCAACATAGTAAACTTTCATATGGACATAAATCACACGACCTAATTTCATGGTGATCGCTCCATAATTGGTCATAGCTCCCATATAAACCCACTTCCGAAAATCACTCAAAAATATAAATTATTGAAATTTTAAATGAAAAATGTTTTTGCTCTTTTACTTAGTGTAGGGTATTATATGGTAGGGCTTGACCGACCATACTTTCTTACTTGTTTTTTTTTCTTTTCTTTCTAAAAATAAAGCTTAGATATTTTCCTTGCAGTCATATTTGGTCGCTTAGTGGGATGCGAGTTCGGTATCTATCAAAATAAATATTTTGTAATTCAAAACATACAATTTTAGATTTTTTTTGCAAAATCAAAAACTTTTTTTCAAAATGGACCCTTTTTTAATTTCTTTTTTTTAGGTCTAACAAAAGCTGAGATATTTTCCTTAAAGACCCTTTTGGTCGCTTAGTGGGATGCGAGTGGGATATCTTTCAAAATAAATATTTTTTACCATCTTAAATATTTTATACCATCTTAAAGACATAGGCCCATAATCATAGTCAAACACTAAAGTCGGTTCTTTTTAAAAACAACTTTAAATTAAAAACCCGCTTTATATTATTTCCCAACTATAGTCAAAATTAAAGTATGTTTTAAATTGAACGGACTTTAACTGGGTGCCACCTCAAATGTAGAAAATGTTTTCATAGAATATACAACGAAATACAGACAAGTGGCACCGCTGAACAGCTGACATAGAAAATTAAAACAAAAACCAAAAAAGGTAAACAATAAAAGTAACCGGGACAACTAAAGAAAAAAAGTTTTTTGTGGTGGAAAAATGGAAAAGATAAGATTAATATCATATTTAGAATATTTTGGTACTAATTTTATTGATAACTGTTCAATAATTGCAAAATCTCTGCCAAATTTTTGTAACTTATTTTTTTTACTTTTTGCAGAAGTGTTTTACATGGCGAAGAACAGCTGATGCTGTTGTTAAATGAGTTAATAACAGCTTCAGCTTGTTTTATATTTACAGTCGACTTTAACGTCAAAAATATACTTTAACTTGTCTATGGTAGACCTAAAGTCCACTCTTAAGTAAAGACGACTTTATTTCTATTAAAATATACTTTATTTCTGACTATGATTATGGGCCATAATTTTTGACTTTTTTTTTTTTGCAAAATCGATATTTTTTTCAAAATGGGCCCTTTTTTTTAAAAAAAAATGTTTTGCTCAAAAGGAATCTTAGGTCCGTTCCTTTAAGATATACAATTTTTGATTTTTTTTTGGGCAAAATCAAAAACTTTTTGACTTTTATTTTTAATATGGGCCATTTTTTAATTTTTTTTGCTATAAAGAAAGCTTAGGTCTATCCTTGAAGATGGTTTTGGTCGCTTAGTGGGATGCGAGTGGGATATATATCAAATTAAATGTTTTGAAACTCAAGACATACAATTTTGACCCCCTCAAACTCTAAGAGTTCTCGACCGATCTTGTTGAAAAATTGTGTCTGAATTACTATCCAATAAATATAACCTTGGTGATCATCCCAATCGGAAGACATCGATTTCAAAATTTGGTTAACTTGACATGAAATGCCCCATATTTGTAACTTAATATTAAGTAAAATGGAATAGCAAAAAATTAAAATCGGCTTAAAATTGAGCCGCCAACCAGCCGAGAAAGTTTTATCATTAAACAGACAACCTAAATTTGTTATAGCGATGGAAATGAAGGCTAATTATACCAATATCCAAAAAATATAGCATGCATTGAAGGTACTAGAAATGGTGTAAGCTGAAATATATTGTCTTTCAAATTCCTCTCACTCTCACTATATTTCGTTCACTGTGTCCCTCTCTTAGTATCTACAACGTATCTCTAAGTACAATGTGTTTGATGATGTTGTTGTTGTTGTAATATAAAATCAATAAATTGTATTTTCATTTAAACCTGGTTAATTTCAAGGTATTGATGTTGTATTGTTTTGTAATGGTATCACTCACTCACTCACTCACCACAAGTGTATCCATGTGAGCGAATAGTGTATTTGCATGTGAGGTTGTTCTGTTTGATGTTGCTGTGTATTTTAGATTATTATTCGCCTGTTCATGGGATTTGTTTCGTTGTTCGCATTCGCTTCAATAGCAGGCGCGGCAATATATACATATCGTCACCTTAAATGCAAACGGACGTCGAGTTTTTTTTTATTGATTATGGTTCTTTTTTATCAAATTACATCACGAAAATTGTTTGACCCCTGCGATCAAAAATGGCTATTTTATTAAAGGAATTCAAACGGACGTTTGACTTTATTATTATTGTTTGAATAACGTTTTTTAAAAATGTATTTACGTCTGTTTGCTTTTAAGGTGACGATATATTTGTTTATGCGGATGTGTGCAGCACTGGGAATAGCAAAAAGCGAGAATAGCATTAAGCATTTTCTGAAGTGTATCATTATCGTGGAACATTCTGATTGAATACAACTTGTTGTACTCGCACTCATATTCTTATGAATTGTTTTTCAATAATTGTAATAAAATTTTATTTTAATTTGATTTGAATGTGAACATTATTCAGATTGCAGTGCGCGATGAAATGATGTGCGAGTGCGAGAAAATGTATGGTTGAGCTGTTTGTTTTGTGTATGAATTGTTTTAATTGCAAAGAAAATTTCTAAACAATTTCTATTATTCCAACAGATGAGATTTATTTAGTGTTTTTGCTTTAATTTTCTAATTTTAAAGTTCTCGTGTGTACGCTACACATAAATGTGGGAATAGTTTTAGTGATTTTATATGCTTGACTACACTGAACACATGTATTCAATCAGGTAGTTCATTTTGAACTTGACTTCCTAAACGGATGTCTTAATAGATCATGCCCTGGTCTTTTACGGTGAAAGAGAGGACCAGTTCAAGGGTTTATCATAGACCACCTGAGTTCCTTCACTTTTAACCACCATTCATCCATAGTATTCGATATCGCAACTAAGGGATTATGAATCTCTCTTGGCGACACAGTTTTCAAGGACGAACTGTTTGTGTATAGATGAAGCAAATCATTGTGCGGTAGGGTATCCACCATTTAGGTGGTCACACTTTATCAAATCGCATGCAAATGTTTGTAAATTCAACTTGTTGCTTTAATATTTTTAATGTTTTTATTTTGTTTGCAAAATGTTTTATTATTTATTTCGGTTTGCATATTATGATTCTTTAGAATGCGGTTAAATTTGGCCAAAAATAATTTGATTTCTCTGGTGACGTCAATAAAAATTGCGCTATTGAACACATTCATTATACTCGGCCTAAACAAATATTTTTACATTCACTAAGTTTACTAGTGAAAGATAAGGAGACATTTTGTTTTGAAATTTTATTGTATTTAAAAAACAAACTTTTTATTAAGGACTAAGATCGAAAAATTCTTAACACACGTTTTTCATTAAAACTTTTAACACAAGTATTATTTGATTTGTTTTGATCAAGTTACATTTGAAAAATGTGTCAGTTATTATGTTTAATATCAATTATGTTCATTTCTTGTTGTTCATCTGATTAAAATTAGTGACTAGAAAAATGTTCATACTAAAATTATTAAATATTCTCAACAAAACCCAACTTGGTCCTACAAAATGTTGTCCAAACAATCAAAGGTCAGCCGCCAAACTGATTCCAATGTTATTAAACAGTATCTGCAAAACTTGTCCGTTGATAGAAAACCTGGTTCAGGTAGAAGGAATGGCCACATGAAGTATCAAAAGCCAATAAATAGAAAGGATCTCTCAACACATCCAGTAAGCAAGCAGTCTTCTTAGCTCAGTACTCGAACTATTTGGTACGAAAAGTTAAAGCCAATGCAGGTTTAAAAACATATAAGGCTCAAAAAGTTCCTGACAGGAACTGTGCTAAAAATTTAGAGGCCAAAGACAGAGCACGGAAATTGAAGTAAAGTTTTATTTAAAAAAATATACCTGCTGCATAATGGAACATTTTTCGAAGCTTCCGGGTCAATATTTTTATGTTGCTGATGCTCGAGGGAAAAGTTTAGGATCCAAAAGCAGAAAATTTTCCCAAAAAGTTCTTGGCATGTCAAGTAATATGCAGTTGCGGCAAAAGAAGACAAACTTTTGTTACAAAGGGCTCTATAAATACCGAAATTTACATCAAGGATTGTTTGCAAAAAAGGATGCTTCCATTCATAAGACTTCTTAATGTGTCCACATATTTTTGGACTGATTTGGCATTCTGTCACTATTACCAAAAGTGTGGTAGATTTTAAACGAAGATGGACTACCTGTTCGAACAAAGTGACAGAAAGCTCTATAAAAACCCTAATGGAAGAGTTTCCGGAAAAGGTTCCTAAATTCATCACTATTGATTAGAACAATAAAAGTAATATTTTTTGAAAATTGTAATAATTTCAATCAAATTAAAAAAATCAGAACTGTGGTTTCCTTTTTAATAACTTTTTGTAAGAACTCATAATGATCATAAATCTCATGTTCATATCAATTTGATTTTATATTTTACTAGTCGCCCGGCTTCGCCCGGTAGCATTTACTAATGTCAGTTCGTCAAGTTTCACCAACCCACATACACCTGCCTGTTCTTATTTACTTGCAAATAAAATATCTAAATTTGTACTGCATACTTTATGTGCTAACCGAATCGGAAAATTGTTTAAGGAACATCTTTTGAAAATGGAAGATACCTTTTCTGAGACATCCTTTGTTCCATGAAGATTTTCTATGCTTTATCCAGTGTTAATGAAAAACGGTTTTCAAAAGAAAACTTAAATATCATATCAAATATTAAAAAATCTGACTAAGATTTAGAAATTATTAACAGTTATTTAAAAAATTTGAACTTTGAACCTATATAAAATTCAAACTAAAGTGAATTTCGAAATTCTGGATAATTTTAAATTGTACATGGAAAACATTATACCCAAATATTATCTAATTCTGAAGAGTAAAGGGTAAACAATTAATTTGTTTATCGAAATTTTTCGTTACATAAAAAAAAAATAATAAAAATCTATTAAATTTCTTCACAATTTAAGTAAAATTATTTGAAAGTATCATCATCTAAATTGAGCAAAATTTGTTTTACTTTCTAATAACTTGACCCTTTAGTGTAATTTAGCTGTAATTATTACTAAAATGTCTGTTGAACTCCAGGGATACATTTGTATTTTTCTCTCTGAATTTTAATAAAACCTTATTTATGCTGTATTTTTCCCCAAACAAACCAATAAAAAAACAGAAAGAAAACTCTTTATTAAAGTACAGCCACATAAAGTAAAACGGAAAAGGTTAAATTTATGAACTTTTGTTAACCTGATATGATGAATTTATTATACCAGCAACAAACAAACTAAAAAATCATAAAATGAAAAAATCTACAGAGTTAAATCGTGAATAATAAATGTTAAAGAAAAAAAAATGTTTGCTTATTTTTGGAAAATTTATAAACTTTAATAAAAATTCGTGCCAAATAATAAAGTAGACCAAGCTGAAAGTGGCATGAATGAATGAATGAAAATAATGGAGGTTGAGAGATGAAGCAGAATTTTAAGGGAAAATTATGGTATATATTGCATTTTTAATAACATTTTTTTAAATGGCAACATAATGTACATTTTTATCTCTATTTTCAGGAAAACAAAAACAAAATTTTATTTTTTAATCTACAATGAAATTAATGGTGAAAGTCTACTTAACATTTAGGCAAAACTAATGAATAAGAGTTGTAATGACCTGTAATTGTTGAAGGGTTTAAATAAACATTTCAAAGGAATTTTATTAAAATGTACATAAATTGGCCAAACTATTGAATTTGTTACTTTTAGAAAAATAATTCGTTTGCTGCATGTTTTAAGTTCGTTGCACTTGTTATTTTTAGATTTTATAAGTTAGTTTTAGGGGTTATTGACTAATGCAGCTGCATTTTAACTTTATCTATTGTGAGGGATGAATGCTTACGTGAGCACTTAATTAACAAAAATTGTTTTTAACTGGAAATATTTGATGAACTATAAAATCGATAATTCACGTTCATTTCAACAAATATTTATTTCTTTAAACAGGATTTAGAAAGTTATAATTAAATTGTTTGACGTTGTTGACTCGAATCAAGCCGAATGTAATACGGTGAGAGCGAGAGAACAGCTGACTTTTATTTTTGAATTCGCCTTCCTGGTGATGCTGTCTTACAGGCTTACCTAAACAAAAGCGTAAGGCGGAACGTTTTTATCCGTTTAGCTTTAACGCTGAAATGTCATACCTAAATAAAAGCGTCAACGCTATGTCAAACAACAAAAACAAAGTTCTCAAAAAAATAAATATAACCACCCGGATTATTTAAACAATAAAGTACGTTACAATATAGGTGTTTCTGATTTTTGTTTTGTGGTTTGTAAACAAAAAATTTAAAACAAAAATAAAACTAAATATTAAAGTTTACAAAATGAGTTTCTTGCTTATTTGTTTTTCCTTTTGTATGTATGTATGTATGTATGTATGTATGTATGTATGTATGTGTTTACATTTATTGTGTCAAAATCGGATTTTCCAATTACAAAGCGTTGAAGCCGCGTTATTTCGGTATGCTGCATACAAATTGTATGGGCATGAGATTGTATGGGCACTAGAAAACGCTTGCCGCTTTTGTTTAGGTATGCGTGTTATATGCGAGGTTGTCCCAAAAAAAAATCATGTTGTTTTTGTCGTGGCGCTGTCACCTTATTAGATTCGCCTTGGCTCTTATATTTGATGTCATATATGATTTAAATATTTGCCGAAAATAGTGTTAGATTAAATATTTGAATAATGTGAACATACTTTTAGGCGCCCTGATCACACTTCTAAGATATAACTAATTTTTGACCACCTTCTTCAGCCTTATAGTGCATTTACATCTACGCCATAAACATGTTATAAGTTGTTTATGGTGATAAACTAGTTTAAGAAACTTGTTTATCCATACAAAACAAAAACAGGTTTGTAACTAGCTTTTGAGATAAACTAGTTACAAACAACGAGTTTTTGCTAATGCAACTCTGTTTTTCAACATTTTTCTGGCAACGCTGGTAACATTTGACATTTGCTCAAAAATAAAAAAACTGTTTTCTTTTAAAAAAAAGCCAAACTGTAAGAAAAAGTTTAAAAAATTTATTTAAAAGTGTTTTTTATATAATATGGACAACGAAAATATAAAGGTATGTTTATATTTACATATATAGGTACGTGCAGCAACGTTTTTTCGTAACAACGTCCATATTTTTATTAAATTTTTTTAAATTGAAGTCAGCTGTTTTATGACTTGTCAAAAATAAACCACTTAATTGACCAAAATGCTGATGTAAACGGTATGGTTTATGAAAGTAGCTTATGATCATAAACTAGTTTGAAAATTACAAGTGTAAATGCACTATTAAGGTAGGGTCACACATGGCAAATATTTCCTCAAAAAAAAGCGTAACCACTTTTTAGCATAAATTTGTTGACGTGTTTAATCTTACAAGTGTTTTGTAAATAAAATAATACTAAATTTTTTGTTTTGAATCCTCCTACGTAAAATAACTTTTTGAAATAAATAAAAGAATTCGAATGTATTTCTATTTAGTGGTTACATCTTTTTTTCGTCAAATATTAGCCATGTGTGACCCTACCTTTAGTGATTCATATGGGAATTAAATGTAGTGGACAAACAAAATTCCTAAAGGATAGACAGGGTAAAATCAAAATATGATGGAAAAAAATCTGTCATTTCTAACTGGCTAATCTGATTGACATGAAATTTCACATAGACGTATTTGAGTTAAAGTTTTGTCAAAGGGACCCACTCAGGAGCGAGTAGCATGCTATGTTATTATTTAGTCTAGAGTAGCTATACTCAAATGCGGCTACGGGGCTCTATAGGGGTCCGTATAAACATTCTAGTGCACAATGGGGCACAATCAAAAATTTTGGGAAATAAATCTGTCATTTCTAAACGGCTCATCCGATCGGGATTAAATTTGACATGGGCATAGCCAAGGAGTATTCGAGTTTAAGTTATTAAAATGGGTCCTACAAATGATCCAGGGACTGTGCTATGGGGCTCACAGTAGGGTACCTTCGACATGTAAAATTTTTAAACATGTGCAATTTTTTTGTTTCCCATCAGATTTAAAAGTTTTTTATATTTTTTATAATTGTCGAGTTAAAGGCATTTAAAAATTAAAATTTTTAAATTTTGCCAACCTTGGTCCGCTTTTTTAAAAATATAGGTCGTACTTTTGGACCGAATGGACTCGAATGGACTTGTTGGTTAGACAACTTAATTACGAATAACGTGCAAAACATTTCAGAGCAATATCAATTATGGATCCAAAAATAAACAATTCTCAATTTAAATACACAATAGTTGATTTTGGCTGTTTTTTGGACGAAAAGGTGACTTAACTCTTTTTTTTATTAAAAATAAACTTTCTTTAAGAACATATAACAATTTTATATTTTTCTGTATGGTATCTTTACGAAGATTATTTGGGTATAAAAAACATGTCCAATTTTTCGATTATGTCGCCCTTCGGAATATGACCTATTTTTATTTATCATAACTTCAACTTTGGGCCACATGTCCTAAATTCCCAAAGCTGGGATCAAAAAACGGGAAGCAGTTTTAGAAAGCTTGATGTGTTCCTTATGTATCCCCAAAGTATTTTCCCAGCGCAAAAGGAAATGTGGACCCAATGGGCAAAATTGTAAAAAATACCATTTTTGGGATTGTTGCTCCAATTTTTAGGAATTGCCGGATTCGCTTTGACCTTTTGACCATTTTTCTTTACATTTTGTTATTTAGAATGACAATTTTTAAAAATGTTGAAAATTTCATTAAGTTTTGTTAATAAATAAAGATTTTATTACATATTTATTGAGATTCTAAAACTAAAATTTGTATCAAAATTTCAATAGGATGGCAAATATTAGGAACAATTTTATCCACATTTATGCCGAGTTAAAATTTATACAATTTTTTTGTATGAAAAAGTGCAATATTTTTGATGGACTGAGTTTTAAAGTGGCAGGCAGGTATGCACTAAATACTAGTACATACCTTTTTTTCATTAAACACTATTTCTCTTAATATTATTATAATTATGGCAAAACATATTCATTGTGAAAAAGTCTTAAATTAATATTTGCACATATTAAATTATTAATTATTCGTATTTACGCATTAACACCTTTTTAGAATAACAAACTACACTTAAATCGATTAATGCACTTGTGCTTGCACTTGCAATGGACAACAAACCAAAAAAAATTATTTGAGTTTTTTTTTGGGTTATAAAATGAAAATGAGTAAATTAAGTGGCATTTAATAAAAAAATGTTGATTTGCTTTAGTAAGTGAATTTCAATTCAATGTTGTGGCGAATTGAACTTTGAAATACACAAAAATCTGTGAATTCAAATTTCAAATATTCCACTCTTCTAAAAGCATTTTAGTTTATTTTTTATTTTTGTAACAAAACAATATTTAGCTGGTTCTAGGTAGCTAGGAAGCAACATTGTAGTAGTTCATTGTTCCATAAATATCGAGCAATACTTCCAGCAATTCGATGACACTTTAAAGTGTTTACAATATTGTAGATATTTTGTAGTGTATTCACATCAAAAGAAAACTGTTACGAATAAATGCACTTGGCAAAAGCCAGCATTGAAATGCTCATTAGTATGGCAATACAAATTGCAAATACGTATTTGATTTTATAGAAATATTTTTACCTACTTGTGCTTTTTTAAAAAATAAAAATCCTAAAACGAAAATAAAAACAGCTGTGACAATATAAGAAATACAATACTCGTACAAAAACCTGTCTAAATGCTTCCGCTTTTAAATGAAAAAATATAATAAAATGTAATAAAAAAATACCATTTCCAATCACTTATCAACACATAATAAAATAAAAATAAATTCTTTAATATTTATGTCATTTTATAGTAAATAGATTTTTCAATTCTCCATTTAAAATTTAACAATTGCAAGTGTGCTTGTTAATTAAAGTAAAATTATCTGTATTTTGACCAAATAATTAGCATTACACTATTAATACGTTATGTACACATTATTTACCTCTATTAAATACTAGGCCAAAATCATTTTACATACAAATATCTATTTGCATATTCACCGATATCGACTTAAAGGTACAAGAAATAGGTACACATGGAATTGGCTACGTAATAATACATTCATTCGTTTATACACTTACTTAACGGATACATACGAAAGTTATAAATTTTGTCAAGAGTTTGGTTGTTATTTAGTCGGCTGGTTGGTTAGTTGTTTGTTTGTTTGACTGGCTGGCTGACTGACTGAATGACTGGGTTGTCAGAATGTTGGAAACAGCATAAATAACAACAACAAAAACATCAACTACTACTACAAAATTAACCAGGTCATGATTGTTAAACTGTGGTAGAAATACATTATTTTCCATTATTTTTTTTGGTTTCTTTTGCTGCTGTTGCTGAGTTAGATGTACAAACACTCCGAGAAATTCAATTAAAGGCGTCATGTGACAAGTTAACATAATTTGGGAATACTCAACAAAAAAAAAATGAAATTACCAAGTAATGGATTCAAATGCAAATACTCAAATATAAAAATACACAGGGTATCGAAATAAATGTTGTTTCTGCAATATAACTTTTTGAAGTCAAGATACATTAGGAAGATCTAATTATGGCCATCACATTCGTGAGAAGGTGTATACACTAATACCCCGGTTTGCATCGCTTCGTTCTGCGTTCGTTTCGAAGTTGCGTCTTTTTAAAATTTCTGTGATTTCGAAGTTGCGTCGTTTTTGTTTCAGTTTGCGTTTCATGTTTCGTAGTTTACTTGCTTCGATTTGCATCGTAATACGAAAGGGGATTTCCCGTTTAATGGTGTTTTCTTTTCTGGCATAAATGGTGCATTTTTTCTGCTTTACCCTTCTTTGCGTTCTTTTCTGAAAAAAATGTAGTTTGGTCGTGTTCTTTTCTAATAATATTACCCTAAAATCCTGAATATATGCTACATGTTTCACCCTCAATTTAATCAAAGGGTTAGAAATGCACCACTTTTTATGTAAACAAAAAGTATAGTTTTTTAATATTTAGAAGCTACATAAAAGAAAATTGCATAAATGCTAATGATTTTGTTCTATTGTGATCGTTAAAAATGCAACACATTATGAGGGTATGGGTAACATTTAATAAATGGTACACAATATATAGGCAACATTTTGTGTCAGAAAAGAAAACACCATAAGTCTACTGCAAATTCGAAGTTGTGTCTTTTTATACCCTTCACCATCTTATATACCCTTCACCAAATTATACTTTAAAATAATTTTTTTTAAATATTTTTAGGTAAACAAAATTTAATTTTTTTTAAATTGTTTTTCAAAATTTTTTTTTGAAACGTTTTTTCAAAAATTTTTTTTTTTTTGGAAAAAAAGTTTGACAAAAAAAATTCGGGTTAAAAAATATTTTTCCCGATTTTGACCCATTGTAGGTCCAACTTACTATAGCCTTATCTACATCGTTGCAATGGACTTTGAAATATCTATCATTAGATATCCATATTGTCTATATTAATGACTTAGTAATCCAGATATAGATCAAAAAATAGGTCAAAAATAGAGGTTGTCCTGGTTTTTTGCTCATATCTCCGTTATTTATGGACCGATTTTGCTGATTTTGAATAGCAAACTTCTCGAAAGCATGCCTGACAGAATTATTGAAGATTTGGATACCGAAGATATCTGGGGTCTTCAGAAAATTGATTTCAACAGACAGACAGACGTACATGGCTTAATCGACTCCGCTATCTATAAGGATCCAGAATATATATACTTTATAGGGTCGGAAATGAAAAATGTAGAAATTACAAACGGAATGACAAACTTATATATACCTTTCTCACGAAAGTGAAGGGTATAAAAATACATACAACGATATAGACATTTGATTTTATTTCAAGAATTCTTTATTTTTAATTTTAATAGTTTTGTTATATTTTTTATTGAAAAATCCATTTATTCAGCTAAAATTATGAATCTCGGAACCAATTAAATGAAAATCAATACTTTTACGTTTTAACCTTCTCAAAACGCTAGCTTATTTCCTTTAAATAAACGGGATACTTTTGATTGCAAATAAAAGCCGTTTAGTAGTTTGAAAATTGTAACAACTCTTTATTTATTTAAAATTTACAACAACCCCAGAATTAAATAGTCACTTAATGTTTTTTTTATACACGTTTATAAATTCTCAGAAATACAGACACTTTATAATGTACACGAATTCACTTGAAAAACACAGCACTCATTTGATGTTTGTTCGAAAAGCGTCTCTGATAAACTCACTCACGACTGCAACCTCTGCCACTATTTATAACACTGCATTACCATCTAGAAAGCTCTATTTCTACAATGTTCTTTAACTGAATATTCGAATTCGAATATACGGTCGCAGCAAACAGCGTTGCCATACTTACGATCAATGGTCAACTGAAAGCTTTTATTCAATGTTAATAATGCCCACAGATATGTTAAAGTTTGGGCACTGCTATTTGAAAGCATTATGCAACTTTAAATCAGCCGTTAAAATCGTTATATTTGAATTCAAGTACAATTTCGTAACAATAGAAATGTATGGAAAATCGTGCTTCGTTTTGCGTCGTTTCGGTTTGAGTCGCGTTTCTCCAGGCACAATTAGCGACGCAAACCGGGGTATTAGTTTATATAAGTTTGTCATTTCGTTTATAATTTCCACAATATAATTTTCCGACCCTATAAATTATATATATTCTAGATCCTTATAGATAACGTAGTCGATAAAGCCATGTCCTTCTGTCTGTCTGTTGAATTCAACTTTCTGAAGCCCCCAACTAACTTGCATACATGATTAATACATCAATATCTCCGGAATTCTTCCGGCTCGGTAGCTATTTAAAATCGAGAAAATCGGTCCACAAAGGTCCATAAGGAAAAAACCGATTTTTGACCTATTTTCTGGATTACTAAACCATTATACATATAGACAATATGGATATCTAATGATAGATATCTCAAATACCTTTGCAGCGACGTATATAAGACCATAGTAAGTTGGACCTACAATGGGTCAAAATCGAAAAATATTTTTTAACCCGATTTTTTTTTCACCAAAATTTTTTTTCGTTAAATATTAAAAAAATTTAAAAAACCAAAAAAAAATTTTTAAAATTTAAAAATAAAATTTAAAAATAAAAAAAAATTTCTGTTTACCTAAAAATATTTAAAATTTTTATTTTGAAGTATAATTTGGTGAAGGGTATATAAGATTCGTCAAAGCTCTCTTACTTGTTATACCCTTCACCTTCGTGAGAACGGTATAAATAAGTTTGTCATTCCGTTTGTAATTTCCACAATATAATTTTCCGACCCTATAAAGTATATATATTCTGGATTCTTATAGATAGCGGAGTCGATTAAGCCATGTCCGTCTGTCTGTCTGTTGAAATCAATTTTCTGAAGAGCCCAGATATCTTCGGGATCCAAATCTTCAATAATTCTGTCAGACATGCTTTCGAGAAGTTTCTTATTTAAAATCAGCAAAATCGGTCCACAATATGGATATCTAATGATAGATATTTCAAAAACCTTTGTAGCGACGTATATAAGACCATAGTAAGTTGGATCTACAATGGGTCAAAATCGGAAAAAATATATTTTTTAACACACATTTTTTTTCACAAAAAAAAAAAAAATTAAAAATCCAAAATTTTTTTTTTAAATTTAAAAGAAAAAAAATTTTAAATTTTAAAATAAAAATTGGAAAAAAAATTTTACCAAATAATGAAAAAAAAACAATGAAAAAAAATAAATTTTGTTTACCTAAAAATATTTAAAATTTGTATTTTGAAGTATAATTTGGTGAAGGGTATACAAGATTCGGCACATCCGAATATAGCTCTCTTACTTGTTTTCTATTACTCTTTTCGTTGTCGGCAAATCACAACCATAGAGAGAGTGGTGAACTATAATCAAGCGACTGTTGGCCAACCTCATAAATGAAATAGAATCTATTCTGGCGACACAATACAAAATTGTCGACAGTGGATGTTTAACCACATTGTAATCCAGCTGTAATGTTGGCTTCCAATTTTTGACAACCTCAATGAAAAAAATCTAGAGGTGTGATATCACACGATCTAGGCGGCCAGTTGACAGGTCCGTAATGCTAAATTAGCTCTATATACACATAATTTTCTTATTTGTTAAAATTTTATTGAAATTTCCATTTGTTTGCAATTTGCTGCATTTAACTAAATTTCAACCAGTGTAAGTCAGCATATTTATGTAGGTAGATATTGTTGAATTTATTTGAATAGAAATTATGTTGACATTATGGATTTATGGATGGACTCCATATGAACTACTCACTACTGGATACATGTTGTTATTCGCACAGCAATGATTTGAAATGTAATTAAATGTTGTTGTTCTTTATGGACATTAATTATATTTTAATCAACTCGGCTCTATTTATTATTAGTATTATTGCATGAGTATACTGAAATATTCACACTTGACTTTTAATTATTTATTTGTTATTGAGTTTTGTTAAAGTTTGTGTTGTTCATGTTGTTTACAATTATTTTGTATGTAATTTAACGCCCAAGAGTTTAATATGCTTACAATATGTAATAATTTCAGTTGTAAATTATAGTAAAAGTTCTTGACTAAACGACTACTTTAATTTTTAAATTTTCACTAAATTATTTAAAACATTTCAATGGCTTCTTACATCTGCATTACTGCTGTTTATAATTATAAACATCTGTTTGACAACTTTTATGCTTAAACGAAAATTCTGACTTTCCATGTAAACATCCAATATAATTCTCATTTTATTGAAGAAATTTTACACAGTTTCCGATTAATCAACGTCCTGAAGATCGCTATATAATTTCTGAATTATAAAAATTCAAAACCATACTAAATAACTGAGCCTCTTTCATATTCGAGAACCAGTTCCTTAACTAGATCTGTGTCAGTTCCCTTCCTCCTAGTCTCACTCTTACAACCATCAACATCTCATATTTTATCCGATGATGATTCTGTTTCAAAACATGCATTTATTATCAAAATGCTAGCAAAGATTAGAGTGAGAATCATTAGTAAACAGAAGGAGGAAAAAACTAAAAATGAAACTGTAGCACGTGCAATAGTATTTATCCTAAAAAACCATTCATCTTTAGATGATTCAGTTTTTTGTTCTATTGTATTCATTCATACAACAATTTCATATATTTGCTCATCTATCTTTGCAGTCGTTGTTGCCAGATTTAACATCATTTTTAAATATTTAGAATGCGGGACAAGTGCTTTTATCTTAGTAGAATAAACTAATTTTCAGGAAACCGCCTCCAAATTTTATGTAAATACCAGTCAGACCCGTTATTGGAAAAAAATCCAAAATTTTTTACAGATTTCTCAGATATTCTACAAAAAGTCGGGCTTAAAATTATTTTTTTTTCCAAAATTGTTCGACCGAAATTCGTTGGAATGACCTTTAAAATCTCTTTCATTTGTTAGCATATCTGGAACCTTCAGAAAACGTATTTCAGCATACACACTAGAGTGACAACCGATTTTTTTTTTAGATTTCAAAGTGTGCCGAGTAGAATATTGTCCAAGAGTTAAGTGCTGAAAATTTTAGCCAAATCGGACAACGATTTTTGGACGCACATCGCGGTCAAAGGTCAGATATATGCAAAATTTTACTATTTACTATAAATCAGCCAAATCGGCTGGATCGATTTGACTGATTTTTTTTACTTGATTCGAAATTTTCAGGAGATGGTTTTTGAAATAGCTGACCGCTAGTATGAAATAAATTTGTGAAACTCCTAAAGTTTGTGCATTATTTTACAGAAATATGTAGATTTATTTTAATGAAAATTTAATAATTTCAAAATATTTCGGCTGGAAACCATAAGAATTCATCTTTCTACAATTTTGATAGCTGATTTTAAATCCAATTCATCTGGCAACTATATCAACAGCAAATAAACAGTCACATTTACATACATATATTCAAAAGAGAGTGAAACAAATCATTCCATATGTAGCCAGAGTGTTGAAAGAATGTAATGTTGTGCAAATTTATGTTTTTATTGAATTGATGAAACAGTGTACAAGTTCGAAGCCTAATATTTCTCCTGAGTTCTTGAGAACCTGGGTTCGTAACAGTAGGTATGGGGGCCGCCTAAAGTTGCTCACTTCGGACCTGCAAAATTTAAGAACTTGAAAATATCTCAAAAAATATGTTTATAATTTTTGGCAGATTTTTTTTATAAAATTTCCTATAAAAAGTTATAGGCGTCCAAATTAGGAACATCGTAGAACGACTGTATATATTTTGTAAATGTTTCAGAAAGAAAACTTTACGCAAATGCGTGTAAAATTGGCTCATTTAAGGAAACGGAGCCGTCCTCAGTCCTCTTCATATCAGGACGAATTTTAAGAAGTTCAGAAACATATATAAAACATTTACGATGCCGAAGATTGACGGAATTGACGCTATCAAAGACAACATCAATTTGTCCTCTTCATATCCGGACAAATTTTAAGAACTTCAGAAACATATATAAAACATTTACGATTCCGAAGAATTTTTTTGTAACAGTAATAATATTCGTTATTTTATATGGTCCGAATTTGGTTGAGTGTAACTCTTAATATGGATCAGATAACTGTATGGAACTTGTTTCTATTTTATCAGAAATATAACTGATATTTTTTTATTTTGCGGCCCAAGGTATGCTAGTCATATTTAGTCCCTGAAATCAAAGATCGTATGATATAGGGTTGCATTTAGTGCTTTCGTTACTGTATTTATGCGTAACATATTCTTAACTAAATGAGAATTATATTAATTATTTGCATGGTACGTTATAATTATTTGTTAGTACATTTAAGTGCTAAAAAATTTATAATAATAAAGAAATGCAGATGTTAGTAAAGACATGACATTACCAAGTATTTGCTGGGTAATTACTACGTTCCATAGGCACAAGTGAAGTTGTGGATTTTATTAAAAAAATTTAAACAAACCAAATTTCTAATGATTTCATTTATTTATAAGCTGGAAAACACTAAATAGTTGCAGTACTAAAATGCACCTGTTTGTTTTTCCTAATGCTTTTGTTGAAGAATCTAACATAAATGTTCTTTTACTTTGACTTATTGATGAAATGTATAACTGAAGTTATGAATGGCACAAAAAGTCATTTAGATAAATGCTTTTTTCCTCTTTTCATATTTTCTGTTCATTCATTCTTTCACAAAAATAATGCTTCTGTATTTATTAAATCGTTTCAGTTTATATGATAAAATTATTTTGCTAATTTTCATAACAACTGTGGCGAATACTTTCTTGAGTTACAAAATATTACATTATTATATATTACATTATTAGTTGACTCTCTAAAGAGAGTCAACTCAAAATTTAAAAATTTCATGAGAAGCAAAAAACTGTTTTTTTTTTAATATATTACAATTAAAGTTGAAGACGGATACAACTGTATTTTTTGGAAACAGTAGAGAAAATGATGTAAGATTTCATGCAAAAAGTGAAAATTAAAAAATTTTTGGGAGGAACCAGTGAAATATGTATATTAGAGTGACAATCAGTTGTATGGAAAAAAATGCTGTTAAAATTTTGAAGAGTGCCGGGTGGAATATTGTAACACTAAAAGTTAAATGCTGAAAATTTGAGCCAAATCGGACAACGATTTCTGGACGCTCATCGAGGTCAAAGTTCAGATATATGCAAAGTTTTACTATTTATATGGAATAAATAGGTGAAACTCGTTAACTTTCTGCATTGTTTTCTAGAAATATGTAGATTTATTTATATTAATGAATATTACATTAAACATTTTTTTTTGGAAATTAACCCTGTATCTCCTTTCGGTCAAAATGACCCAAAATCTGTATTATCGTCAAAATTCGGAAAAAATTTAAATTTTTCAGTTTTTGTAAAAATTTTGCTACTAAATAAATACTTTTGCAATTGAGTGCCAAATAATCGAAATGTGTACGAAAATTTAAAAAAATTTAAATCGCAGGTACGGAAAAACTGTAAGAGGTATTGACATAATTTTTTCGCATTTTTATTCCCTATTATGATCTCAATAAATCCCAATGTGATGATCAACCTGCGAATGGGTTAATGATATCCTACGAAGATAAAATCTCATACACAAGTAAATACGCATATATTTTAAATAAAAATTAGCTTTTATTTTAATTTTTCTCGAAATATATTAATTTTTTTCCCTAAATTGTTTGTTCAAGTGGCCTGAAACACGTTAATGGTCTGCCGAATTTGAAATAACTTTAACATTTTTTAACCAAATTTTGTCATTTATATCTCACTCAATTGCAAAAGTATTTATTAATATAAATAAATCTACATATTTCTAGAAAACAATGCAGAAAGTTAACGAGTTTCACCTATTTATTCCATATAAATAGTAATATTTTGCATATATCTGAACTTTGACCTCGATGCGGGTCCAGAAATCGTTGTCCGATTTGGATCAAATTTTCAGCATTTAACTTTTAGGCCTAGTGTCACAATATTCAACCCGGCACTCTTTGAAAACTAAAAAAAAAAAATCGGCTGTCACTCTAATGTATATTGCGTGGGTATTATTTAATTTAAGTTCCACAATTTAAATCCTTCTTTTTAATAAAAATCCTATGTTGTACAATAATCTGGTGGTTAAATCTAAACTCCCTAAAGCCAAATTATGTATGTTTATATTTAGGAAGTCTTTAATCCTGAATAGAGTGGGCGATTTTAATGGATGCATGGTTGGTTGTTGCTTCATTTGTTTTCATTTAATCTAATTATTTTGCCACATACGCATACAAAGACAAAGCCATATGCAAACATATGACTATTATCAACATCATCTGCAGCAAATGCTAACTATCGTACATATAACTAATAATAATTAAATTGTTTATTATTAGGGATGTACGATTAATGGAATAATCAAGCATTCTGATTAATATAGGTAATGATTAATCGATTAATCAATATTTCTTATTAACCAAAGCTATGATTAATCAATCAATTTTAATTTTGAGTTTTCAAATTTCATCAAAAGTTACCCGAATCCACTTTCTAGACTTCTAGCTCACAGCCAGACGCAGTGCTCTGTTAGAGAGTAATTACATTTAATTTTAGATTTAAGATTTGAATACTTATTGTTAGACCTAAGGAAAAAAAAAGTTTTCAAATTTGAAATTTTTTGTTCAGTAAAATTTAAAGAAATCAACATAAATGAACCAAATAAAAAAAAATTTACAGAAAATTCAAATAATTTATTTAAAATTATTAAAATTTCTAACTAATCAATTCTTCATAAACTTTCTATGATCAAAATTAAAATTATTGAATTATTCGTGAACATGAATAATCAAAATGTTTGATAAATCGAATAAATAGGGCTATAACTTAATTTTCGGTCAAGCTCTGCAATGTACTCATTGTTTATGGTACCAATGTGGAACAGGTTCGCCATGATTTGACACAAAATACATCTCTCACACAACCCAAATAGACAGATTTTGAGAGATCCTGCATGGCATTGTCTCTGATATTAAGTTGAACAAATAAATAAATATTATGATTGGAGAAAGCTTTGAAGCCTATGTGCTTATCTTGCATAAAAGTCATTCATATACAACCAATTTCGTTTCAATCGTCGCTAAAGGCAACAGGGGACAGTGACAGAGGGCTAGAATGTTATCAGAGGAGTCATCCAAACTACAACATTAAACAACTGGAGCCTTCCCCGAGGCATGTCAGGAAGAACCTTTGTGTAAACGAGGAAAACGTACAAACGACAGCTTTAAACGACAGTCATAGAGACGCCATCAATGTAGAGGTTACAGCCCATAACAGAAAACAAGACTAGATCTATAACAACAGGTGGGATAAAGCCTATTAGATTATGGACCAACCCAGTTGAAGTATCACAATTTCTCGATGCAACAGCGTACTGCCATTTTGATATTTGTCAATACATAATTGGGATATTCGCACGTTCTAATATTGGTCATATTGTCATAATGTCCTAATATATTATAATGGTTGTTTTTGTGTTTTAAACAACAAAAAAAGTATTATTTTATGACAAAACAATAAACATATGCCCAATTCACAATTGGTGTCGTAGCGTTGTATCGTTGTATGTCGTAATTTTTTGTCGTAAAAAATTTGTTTGAAAAATATTTATGACATACAATGCTACAACACTACGACATCAATTGTGAATTGGGCAATAGTTCAAATAGTCTTATTAGTTTAGAATTTCTTTATTTGAAACACAACAAAAATTTGATTAAACTATCATAATACATTAGGACATTATATGACAATATGACCAAACAGTAGACCGTGTGAATACCCCAAGTCTTAAAAACTTATCGCCCTAATGTACACAAATAATAATAATAACAACAACAAATATAATCATCACCCAGTAAAGTAACTTTGATTATTGTATTATGTATGACTGCAATTTAAACTTGTAATTAGATTCATGTACAACACGGACAAACCATTTTTCATTCTATTACATAGAGACTTTTAAGCCATGGCGAATGTGAATGTATCAAAGGAAGAAAGAATGAACAGATAATTCTATAAAATGATGATGATTAAATTATCTACGAGTGTGTGTGTTTTCTCTTTATATCAATCTAATAGATTTATTTGTATGACTCCCTAACACTCATCATCAACGTCATCATCATCAGCATCGCTTCTATCGTCTCGTTTTGAATTATGTCCTTTTTGAAATTAAATGCATAAAGAAATCTAAACTGCTACAGTTGAATGTAGTAATTTAGATTTATTCTAAACAAATATTAACATGTATTAAGCTCTACATAATATCCATATCCAAACCGAAGGTTGAATATAAATTGATAAGGGATGCCTTTAACAGGAGTTTAGTTTCAATCATATCTTTAATGAAATGTTTAAAATTGAAAGGATATATGTATCCCAGTGAGGAATCGTTATACCTTCTGTCAGATTTAGTCAAATGTCAGCAGGTCAAATTATTCCCAGCTCACATCCCCAATTTGAATACTCCTGGAGCAGTATCCTCGTAAACACAATTGGCTTAATATTCCAAATCTTTCATTCCCTAACATAATTCCCACTGACGGATGGCAATGGCATCTTTATTAGAAACCGTTTACCACACTATATTCTATATAATGAATTATCCATTCACCTGTATTCATTTGGAGATTATAGAGTCAGATCCCCCACAATTTGCGATCATTAAGGATAAGTTTTTACAATTCTTGGAAACACTAAGAGATCGTTCCCTGAATCCAAGAGGTAGACAGCTATTCGAGGTCCTGATTGACAGAAATATTGGTTTGGATATCGTATGGCCTGGTCAACCAACATACTGGCACGTGGATCCCAGGAAAATTTCTGATCAATACTTCTGTATCGATCAGGAATTGTAGTATGAAACTCAATATCTAAGGATACATATATCTTCTGCACATTATTCTTAAGTGGGAAAAATATAGCAACATCTACAAATCTTTCATTTTACAGCACAAATTTGCTTAAATGCAAGAAATACATCAGTAGCCATATCCATGCATAGCCAAGAGACTTCAGATAAAGATAAGAGCATTCACTGGTTGATCAGTGAGCAATACAAAAATATTAAGTAATCCTGTTATACAACCAATTTGGGCATATGGAATCCATATTTGAGAACGGCGATTCCAGAATTGATCTTAAACAGAGGGCCCAGTCTCCAAATTCTTTGGACCACAAACCGCAAAGCCTGTTCTGGATAGGAATTAAAATAGACATCAATGATTATTTAGTCTGAAATTGTTGGTTTCGCAATCATGCAAGTGATATAAGTTTCAAACTCTCCATCGTATATCATATGAATCATTATTTTGGTTTTCCCTAGACTCTGAGAGTCGAGATCCTGACAGCCTTGAACATTTTTCTGCCAGAAACTCTATCGTATATTGACTGTTTGTGGTTAGGATTGTCTTTTTTCTTTCGCAATTTGCATTGAACAGCTTCCGGCATTCCTTACGATTTCCACAATTTTACCATGTGGGCGTAGCCTTAACTTTCCAAATAGTATTCCTACAGGATTTCTCTGTTTCTTTAGCTAATAAATTTATTAGTCACTCGACTGTAGTCTCTTGAGCACATAGACACAGATTTGAGTCGTTTGAGACATATCTGTGTCAAAATAAAAGGAAAAATTTAGGTTTTTTGAAAGGGAAAGGAAGGAAAATTGGTACTTTTTAATATTTTAAATATACGGTGGGCTCAAAGAGTCTGTGCACGTGGATAATATAATGTGTAGTACTTCAGATCAAATATATCAACCGATTTCCTTATATTCAATGAATGTGGTTAGAGAAGGATTAATGATCTAAGGACTGAGATCGAAAAATTCTTAACACATGTTTTTCATTAAAACTTTTAACCCAAATATTATTTGTTTTTTTTTTTATCAAGTTACCTTTGTAAAACATGTAAGTTATTACGTTTAATGTCAATTTTATTTATTTGTTGTTAATCTGATTAAAATGAGAGACGATAAAGAAGTGCGTACTAAAATTATTAAATATTTTCAACAAAACCCAACTTGGCCCTACAAAAAGTTGGCCAAACAATCAAAGGTATGCCGTCATACTTATTCCAATGTTATTAAACAGTATCGGGAGAACTTGTACGTTCATAGAAACCCTGGTTCAGGTAGAAGGATAGTCCACAAGATGTTTCTGTAGCCAATAAATAGAAAGCATTTTCAAAAGAGTTCCCAACATATCCGGTAGGAAAACAGTCCGATTAGCTCAGTACTCGGACTATTCGGTACGAAAAGTTAAAGCCAATGCAGGTTTAAAAACATACAAGGCTCAAAAGTTCCTTACAGAAACTCTGCTAAACATTTAGAGGCCAAAGACCGAGCACGAAAATTGAAATCAAATTTTCTACAAAAAAATATACCTGCTGCATAATGGAAATTTTTTCGCAGCTTCCGGGTCAATATTTTTATGTTGCTGATGCAACTAAACTGTAGAAAAGTTTAGTACCCAAAAGTAGAAAATGTTCCCAAAAAGTTCTTGGCACGGCAAGCAATATGCAGTTGCGGCAAAATAATCCAACATTTGTTACAAAGGGCTCTATAAATACCGAAATTTGCAACAAGGAATGTTTACAAAAGAGGATGCTTCCATTCATAAGACTTCTTAATGTATCCACTTATTTTTGGCCTGATTTGGCATGCTGTCACTATGGTAAGCAAGGTCGGGAGTGGTACAAGAACAATAATGTGGTATTTGTACCAAGAAAGGCAAATTCTCAAAACTGCCTTGTAAGTCCAGTGGAGGGATATTGGGCTCTTGTTAAAAAGGAATTGAAGAGCACAAAAAGGTGTCCACAAGTGTGGTAGATTTTAAACGGAGATGGACTACCTGTTCGAACAAAGTGATAGAAATCACTATAAAACCCTTAATGGAAGGGTTTCCGGAAAAGGTTCAAAATTTCATTACTAGTGATTAGATCTATAAAAATAATTATTTTTTTAAATTGTAATAATAGTTCAAATTAAATAAAAAAATAATCAAAACTGTAAGTTTAGTGGTTTAATTTTTATTAACATATGTATATGTATGTTAAGAATTTTTCGATCTCAGTCCTTAGTTGGATAATAATAACGTTTTTTTCTTACAATTATTGAGTTGCAAAACGACTGACCTCTTTGGTTGATGTCTAAGCTGCTCCAGATAGTAAGGTGTGCTTTGGCATCCGCACAAGCCTTTTATATTTTGTAAATGCGGCTTTCTCTCTGTGTGCCTATCACTGGTTTGCACGAATATAGTGCGTTTCTAAACCACTAATTTTATTGCACACCTTGAAAATGTTTATTGTTTTGCATTAAGTTTTGTTTGGCTGTATTACAGACGCCTTAAGTTAGACTCCAAATGTACTACACACAATTCAGCCGACCGTCAAATAGTGAAACACAAATTATGTATCACAATATTCTAAGCAAAATTCATGCGCTTTAAGAAAATTAGCCATTAGTTGTATTCGGTAATTTAAGTTTAAACGTTTTAAAGCAATTTTAACTGTAAATGTTGCTATTGCTGTATTTGCTGCTGCTGGTTAATGTTGCAATTTCGTCTACTATTGCTATTTCGTTGGAATTTGCCTACTAACTGTGATTCAGACCTGATGATGATGATGCTGATGGTGGTGGTGGTTATGAAGTATGCATGCAACCAACCAACCAACCAACCAAGCATGTGTGTATCTTGTGCTGAAAATTGCTAGAAGCAAACTGTGCTCATAATAGATACAAAACAAAAACACAAACAAATTCACTGCAAAAATAAGGGTCAACGAATTTTCATATTGTTGGCAGTGCCGTTGCACTGTAAGATTTACAAGCATTTTTCATGCAGGCATTTTTGCATTCATATTCATATCAGCTTCCCTGCCCTCCATCTCCCCCGCACAACTTTTTGGTGACTGCTCAGTTGTTGTTTGTTACTGTGTGTTGCTATCTGCGAGTACGAGTAGCTTGTCTATTATTGCTTTTAGACTGAATGCCTGTATTCCTGCCCGGACGACGACAGACAGTCAAACTGTCAGCCAATAGAGTGTTTCTCTGTCATTTTTTGTTCTCCTACAATATGACAATTTTGTAGCTGTGTGTTTTCTATGGAATGAATATTTTTACGGTTCGTTGCTTTTTTGGGATTCTTTTATATGAATTTTTCTTCCATTTTATATGATGTGTATGAGAGTATGTGCTTTTAATACATTTAATTCTGAACCCAATGACCGCCAACTGTTTATTTTATCATTAAATTCAACATAGGAGTCATTATTACGAGTATGTTGGCCACATTTTATAATATTGTTGTTACGTTATTTAGTGTGACTGAATCCATGTCCAATAGAGACATGCACACACATTAATTTTAAAATCACCACCAACTACTGGAGGCTTATTGGTAGCGGAAGTTGCCTTTATGGGAGACTTAGATATAAATCGGATTCTCAAACGAAAATGCATTCTAGTCTGCTAAGTGTCTAAATTACTATTTCAATGCATATAAAAGAGTACATCTTCTAATTTTATAAAAGTTGACTTAGCATGTTTGCACACTAAGCAAACGATATATAAAATGAATAAAGTAACTAATTGACTGACTGATTCATCATTGCACATCCCATATTCTTGAAGGTATCGGCATGAGATCCACTTAGAAGGAATTTCTATATAACTTCTAAACTAATCCAGATACAAAAAAAACATAACAATGCATCCATTTCAAAAATAGCATACAGGTTTTGGTACATTTCAGACAAACAAATATAGAAACTGTACTTTGTTTTGGCACCCTATATCTTTTAAACCGATATACACCAATACCCCGGAGAACCGAAGAAACGCGACGCAAACCGAAGCACGATTTCCCATACATTTGTATTGATTTTCATTTAATTGGTTCCGAGATTCATAAAACGACTCAAATCAAAGCACTAATGACGCAAACTGAAACAAAATCGATGCAACTTCGAAATTTAATTATTTAATTATCAGAACGTACCAAATATATCGTCCCCTCAATAAAACAATAGTGTATAAGCATATACACCATTATTTTTTTTATTGCATAATAGGAATCTACATAACTGATTCTATATGTGGTCAAAAGATCAATTGAAATATTATTTTTATTCTAGAAGTCTACTAACACAAAAATTTTAAACTAAATTATTTCGAAATGGCAAAAAAAATTATACACTATTGTTTTATTAAGGGGACGATATATTTGTCGCATTATGGAAATTCGAACTCTTAAATAGTAAAAATGGTATTTACATTTAAAATGTTAAAAATATCGGATACTCTGTTCAAAAGTGAATCGTATCCCATCGAAACAAATAGCAGTCGGACGGGACAAGGTCTGGACTATAAGGGTGATGCGAAACTTGTCAACCACTTTATTTAACAGGTATTGCAACTAGGGTTTTTAATTTCCCGACCTTTTTTGATTCCCGGGAATCGGGAAATTTTTTTCTACATTCCCGGGCTATTCCCGAAATATATAATGATACTGTAAATTATGAATATTATAGCCAAATTTCATATAAAAACTTTGTGTTATAATTATTAAATATCAGAGCTTCGAATTAATTAATATAATTTGAGCTTAATTCACTAAAATCTTAATCCGTAATTAAAGAATGTCAGCCTTTCATTCCATAAATCCATGCCTAATATTTAATTTTTTATATTCATTCCAAAGCCTTTGTTTAAACTGAATTAATCACCCCTATCGCGAATCAATATCTCACATGAAATATGTTCCCTTTTCCCATTTTTCGTTCATAAACTTTGTTCACGTGAAAAAATTCCAAATGTTGCGAAATTTTTAGATGGAATTTTGTAAACAATAAACCGCTGTTACGAACAAAATCAACTATTGTGAATGAAAAGTTTAGGGGAATATCACGATAGCAATTTTCCCTTCGAGGGAAATGGATATTTCATGGGAACAAAAATGTTACATATTTTTCACGATAGGGGTGAATTTTAAAGTTAATTAATAACAGAATTTATTCAAACTTTGATTGATTAAATTTTTGTTAAATCAAATCATTTACAAAATTAATTAAAACAATTGTCCTGATCCTTTTTGTACTAGATTTGAATTGAAGAAAAATTTAATCATTTAATAAACTTTTGAAGCTATTTTGTTATGGATTTGAAGAAGAAATTTAAAGAAATTAGAATAATTCAATAAGAAATAAATTATATAAATAATCACCCTTATCGTGGTTGGCGTACATTTCATACGCCTACGACAGATTAAAGAAACAGTTTTCATTTTATCTTTAATCTAGTACGAAACAGTCGTAGGCGTAAGACGTTTACGCCAACCACGATAAGGGTGAATGAATTCACTTTTTAAATTTTCATACGAAAAACCCAAAATAAATAATAATAAAGCGGTCTATTATTGCCGAGATATAAGCAAAAAACTGTAAAAAACTTTTCATTGTTCTAACTTGTTTTCTATGTATTTTCGTCAGTTTTTAATTCCCGGGATTCCCGACTAAAAATCCCGGGAATCGGGTAGTGTAAAAATTGGCAAAATTCCCGGGAAATTTGTACCGGGAATTCCCGGGATAAAAACCCTAATTGCAACATGTGGCCGATCGTTGTTATTATGGAATATTACGGTTTCCTGACTGGCCGCATATACTGGGCGTTTTTCGGCTAATACTCGCTTCAAACGAATCAGAGGCGTTCTGTATATGTAGGTTCCCTGTAATGGTCTGTTCAGATTTCCGCAGCTTATAATAGATTCGACCATTTTGCTTCCACCAAATACAGAGAATTACTTTAGCGCCATGGATATTTGGCTTTGGTTTCCAGTCGGCTGGTTGGCTGGGCTTCACAAACGATCTCTTACGCTTCGGGTTATTTTGTAATGCATCCATTTTAATGATTTGGTGCAAAAATGATTTTCTTTTATAACGATCAAACATCATTTCGGACATGCAAAATCGTCTTTCAAGGTCTCTCGGCTTCAATTAATATGGTACCAAATTATCCAGCTTTTGGATGAATCGTGCTGCTCGCAAAAGTTTTTGCTGCTTGAGCTCTTGTTGAGTTTTACAACAATCTTCATCTTTAATTCTTGGTCTTCAAACTTTTTTGGCTGGACTTTTGAACCGCACAAACCGATTGAAACACATTCACCATAAGCATAAGCTTTGCTTCAGCGGTACTTTTTTTTCAAATTAAAGAAGTAAAGCAAAAATTCCCGCATGTGAAAAATTTTGACATTTTCGAAGCAAAAAAAACTGTTGTTTAAACAAATTATTACAATAATTAAGTGAGAATAAATGACATATAAGTTATTAAAAACATATAAGTATTTATATACACCCAATATTTTCTTAAACTATGAACATAAAGCCATAAAATTAAGCATACATGGTCGGTTTAATGTGTATGAGAATTCACAATTTCGGACTTTGTAGTACATTTCGAATATTTTATAATAAAGAAACTAGAATCATATAATTAGACACACATAACACTGAATGAGTTAGAATCCTCAAAGTGAAACTTAATAGTACTTTTCGATTTTTCCAGTATTTTAACAAATAAACAGAAAATTGAATCTGTGGACGATCGAAATATCGTTAGAATCCTCAAGATTTTATCACGGAAAAAAACCCTGTACCAGAACTTATGATTACTAGGTATAGTCCTGATTGAGGTATAGTCCTATTCATATAGAGGAACGTTTATGGGACTTTTTTTAATGTCTGTGATAATGGACTTAGAAATATAAAATAAAGGTCGTTTGACCCAGAATGAAGTGAGAGAGGGTGCAAATGTGCATTTTTTCGTTATCCTAATGACTCTTTATAAATTTAATATGATATACTAATATAACCAGAAAAATGCTCAAAATAATTAAAAATAGGTAAGCAAAAAGGCTCAAAAAAACTGGAATATACCCAGACAAGTCGAAGCCATCCATTTTTTTTGATGATATATTAATTTTTTTGTTTATTTTAAAACCATGGTTAACTCGTACATGGAGTAGTTAGTAAGCAGCTAGACAAAAATCGAGCATACCGGTTCGATTCCCACAGCAAAATATGAAAAACGTATGTTTCAAGCAAAAAGCTTAAAAAACTTGTCCTAAATATAACCAAACATTATTGGCCGTATCTATAACGAAAAATACATCGCACACAACGATCTGCTAACTAGCAGACCGATTAGGCTTAGCAGAGAGTTTGCAAAGAGTTTATTTATAATGCATTTTTATCTGTCAGTAAACTCACAATTTTCGAACTTTTCCCTTTAGTATACTTCCCCTCAAAAAAGATTGTTACATTTGAAAAACATTAATAGCAACAAACTACATTGTATTCCAAACACTTTTTAAAGACATTAAACTTTTCGACTGCCTACTTAATTCTAGAGTTGTTTCATAATCAAAACCTCAGGATGAAGGAAGACAAGCTATTGCAAACAAAGTGTAGAACAAAAACTCTTTACAGAGAGAAATGTTTTCTTTATGCTCAAACGCTGCTAAGATAAATTTTTTTCAAGTACCTCTGATCTAAAGTCTTTTGGATTCTGTTTTTTTATATTGTTGTTGTTTTTATTATTATCTGACGGTACAATTATTTCACTGTTGGTTTGTCTGCTTAGCGGGCTCTATGGTTTAATAGTTTAACGAATGTTTAAGTTTTTGAAGAGGTTTTTTGTTTAGTTTTTTTTCCATTAACTGTAGTCGAGATGTTGGGGTGGCTGGCTGTTTTGGCGTCATTGTCATGCAAAGTACTTGCTTTCTTTCCACTTTAGTTTATAGCCAGCAGCAGCCATTCAGTACAGCAAATTATTCCGATGATAATGATGATAGTGGATGATTATGTTGATGTTGCTTGCTGCAGTGATGGAGATGAGATTTTATAAAAAGTAAAGTACTTTAAGTTTCCAGTGTTTCATACCGGCAAACAGACACTCACTCTTTAACTCATTTTATGGGTTCTGCTTTGGTGGTTTTGTGAAGCACGTGCGTCGGTTGTTGTGTTTTTCCTAGGCTTTTTATTTCAATTTTTTGTTCTTGTTTATTCCATTTTCATTATGTATTTCCTTTCCATTAAAATGTTGCTGGCTGCTCAGTTTTTGCCGTTGCCACTTTTTGTTATTGTTTTGCTTTTGTTGTCTATTTTACTATGTGGCTGCTGATGGACAAGTCGAACATGTTGCATGTATAGAGATTATTATTATTATTATTCACATGTAAAACCACCACCACCACAATAAATAGACAAAACATTAAATTGTAGATAGACGACAGACAGCCAGCCAACCAGCCATTCAGACCAAATATTTATAGACCTTATTTCTCGGCTCGGTGTTTTTGTATCGGTTTCATTTGGAATTGTGCTCCAAATTCAAATTGTAATTTCAAAAACACAAAAGTGAACGAACGAATGGTTCCGGTGCTTTGTGTGTATGAACAACATTCTCCTACAACACTGGATGAAGTTGCATAAAATAGTTTTGTGTTTCATTACAAACAATAAAATCACAGCATGAATAAAAACGTTTGTAATTGTTAAAGTTTGTTTTGTTGCTAAAAAGGGTGGAGTACTCTACAAAATTCGATTCATTATTCTGGCACAGTGATGCCAATCAATATTTGCTAACAAAAAAAAACGCAAAACTAGAGAAGTTTGTAATTTCTACAACATTCCTTTGCGAACATTAAAAAGTTTCGGCGTCGATTTAGCGATGTACGTCTGTCCGATTGAAATAGATTTTCTGAAGCTCCCAGATGTGGTTGTGATAAAAATCCAAAACTGTTTCACAAATGAAATTTTAAAGATGAAATTCAAAACCTTACTCCATATTAATATTTAATTCAGTTCAATTGCTTCCATACTATTTCTATAGGGAACAAAATTTGTTTATTTCTTAAAACAAAAAATATATCATACTAAAAGTTACAACCCTTATTTAACTAAAAAAAACACAAAATGATAAATATTTTTGTTGTTAAAAATTAAAAAAAATTAATAAAACAATAAATAGCAATGGTTAAGTATGAAATAGATCGTTCCAATTAAAAATTTTAATTAAACTTCATTCTTAACTTCAGATTAAACTAATAACAAGAACAACTGCAGCGATTGTCTTTACATATGGGCAATTCCATATCATCGTACGTGACATTTGTACGCCAATAGAGTGGAATAGATTTTGCAAAAATATGAGTATCTGAAAAATAATTTTGTCTTTATGTTCCATTCAGAGGGTACTATATTTTAAAATAATAAAAAGTTCTTTCGAAATATTGTTGTGACATAGAACGGAACTCATTTTGAGGTACATGTAGAAATATGCGAAAATATTCGAATCGTGAGAGGCGTTATGTTTTCTTTTAATTTCTTACACTAAACGAAATATTCTTCCTTTACAATCCGTCAAATTTAAATAAAACAATCTTTGGATGATTTGATAATAAATTAAATTTAATATCGTACGTGACATACCGTACCAGACAGATTTTTCTCTTATAATAAAACAATATATATTATGTAAATATATGTATACAAAAACTAAAAAAATTAATAGAAAATATACATTCGGTTTCAATAAACAATTTGACAATAGCAAAAAAACAATCAGAGTCAAATTTCATTTCATACTATAAGCTAATTGAGAGCCTAATTTTCGCCGCAATTTTAGCCTAAAACATTAAAAAATTAAATATAATCAGTTTAAACTATTAGTTTTGTCTTTAAAATGTTGTTATATGATCTAAATACTTTCACATAGTAACATTTTATTATTTTCTTCTATTCAAATCATCTTGAAAAAAGTTTCAAGGGTTTTTGTGTTTTCAGTCGTGGTAGCGATTCTCGTGGAATTGCCCATATTTAAAAAAACTAAAGGTGAATTGTAGTAAGATCGAAAAAATCGTTTGATTTTTTGTATTTGTTTGAAATTATTATTACAATTTACAAAAAATATTCAGCCTAACTGCGAAAGCCTTAAAGTCGATTTTAAGTCCATTTCAAATATAATTTTAAAATAAAGTTAGGGTGATTATTTGTATAGTTCTAATCAATACTGATGAATTTATGAACCTTTTCCGGAAACCCTGCCAATAAGGTTTTTATAGTGATTTCTGTCACTTCGTTGGAGCAGGTAGTCCATGGACAGCTTTTGTGTGCTCTTCAATTCTCTTTCAACAAGAGCCCAATATCTCTCCACTGGGCCTAGCCCCAGGCAGTATGAAGGATTTGTCTCTCTTGGTACAAATACCGCATAATTGTTCTTGAACAACTCAAGACCTTGTTTACTATAGTGATAGGATGCCAAAAATCAGGCCAAAAATAAGTGGAAGTCTTATGAATAAAAGCACCCTCTTTTGTAAACATTATTGATGTAAATTTCGGTATTTATAACAAACGTTGGGCTTCTTTTGTCGCAACTGCAAATTGCTTGCCATGCCAAGAACTTTTTGGCAAAATTTTCTGCTTTTGGGTCCTAAACTTTTCTACAACATTCCTTCGAGCATCAGCAACATACAATTATTGACCCGGAAGCTGCGAAAAATTTTCCATACGTACGTTCATTATGCAGTATGTATATTTATTGTATACAATTTGACTTCAATTTTCGTGCTCTGTCTTTGGCCTCTAAATTTTTAGCAGAGTTCCTGTCAGGAACTTTTTGAGTCTTGTATGTTTTTAAACCTGCATTGGCTTTAACTTTTCGTACCAAATAGTCCGAGTACTGAGCTAACCCGACTGCTTTCCTACCGGATGTGTTGGGAGTTATTATTGTATTTAGAAACATCATGTGGACTATTCGTTCTACCTGAACGAGGTTTTCTATCAACGAACATGTTCTCCCGATACTGTTTAATAACATTGGAATCAGTTTGACGGTAGACCTTTGAATGTTTGGCCAACTTTTTGTAGGACCAAGTTGGGTTTTGTTGAAAATATTTTATAATTTTAGTACGCTCTTTTTCACGTCACTCAGTTTAATCAGATTAACAACAAATTAACATAATTGACATTAAACATAATAACTGACATGCTTTTCAAAGGTAACTTGATCAAAAAAAAAAATCAAATAATACTTGGGGTAAAAGTTTTAATGAAAAACTTGTGTTAAGGTTTTTTCGATCTCAGTCCTTATAAACTATTAGAGAGTTTATACTAGAATAAATTAATTTTAGACCGATAAAATGGCGGGAACAAAATATTGCTTAATAATGAAGTCAACAATCTTAATCAAATTGTCTGCGACATATTATCCTAGTACATTAATTGAATCTTCAATATTAATCATTTTCGTCAAATTTTTATTAATAGAAAATTTTTGTTTGATTATTTTACTACATTGTTTTGATTAAATTAATTTCAAATTTGGAAAATATTTTAAAGTTCGAAATATATTAAACAATCCAAATATTTATTTCAGTGGTCATGAAAGAATAGCAATACACCCGCTTAGCATGCGCACTGTTAGTGCATTATCATTGACGAAGTGTTTTAAAAATATTGAGTATTTCCATAAAATCGTTTTATTAATCTTTGATAAACTAATTGTACAATAACATTTTATATTAAAATCTCAATTTTCATAAAAACTGGACTTAGTACGATTTCTCACCAAGCTAACGATATCCAAGTATTATTAGCGAAACAAATCGCTAAATTAGCAACAAAATCGCTACTTGTTGTAATAGTTTAAAATAGTGTCAAATAATTGGGGTGGATGGGTGTGTTGTTGTTGAGTATTTTAATTGGTGCTGCTACACTTATACAATTAAGTTGCGCGCGTATTGCGTTTATAATTTCTATAGCAACTCAACTTAAATTTATATAAAAAATAAACAGAAATAAAAAATAACGTTATTATTATTACTATTATTTGTAATTGTTGCTTAGTCACCAAAAACTAGGGAATACAAAAATAAACTAATTAAAAAAGTTAATTTCAAGTGAAAATATTCATGGTATGCACTTGTTCAAAAATTACACGCACTTTACTTGTACTCGCAGTTCTAATAGTTTACTATAAAGCATCATCATTTACACAGGGTTCATAGTTAATTGATTTCCGGAAATATGTACCCTTCATTTTGGGGTTTCTGTTGGAAAACAGAAAAAAAACACTTACAAGTAACAAATAGCATAAAATGTTTCATTTGCATAAAGTAGTAGTTTGAAATAATAATAATGTTAAGTCAAAGGTTTTATAATTATAATTTAAATTGTTTAGTTTTTTTTTCAATTTAACAGCAAAACATAATTGGGGGGTTCAAACGGTCTCCTATTAGGTCGTATTGTCATAAAATATTTTTTTTATTTTAAATAAATTTTTGTTGGGTTTAAAACAAAAAAGTTATAAACTAATAAGACTTTTTGAGCTATGTTTATTGGTTTGTCATAAAATAACACTTTTTTGTTTGCAGCTTAACAAGAATTTGTTTAAACTAAACAAATATTTTACGACATTATGACAATACGACCTAATAGCAGACCGCTATTCATCCCCCAAATGAATATTTCAATTTCATAATTTGTTGTGTAATTTACCATAACATAACCAAACTCAACATGCAGTGCTTCTAAGAATGTTCCGAATACGTTTTCTTAATAATGAGTACTCAATAGCATACCTGGAAATGCAATCCAGTTTGTTAATGCAATGATTTATAGTTAAAATCACTAAACATTATTCAACTCAATGAGTTAGGGTTGAATCGATTTTGAAATTTTAAATTTCTAGGACATCTTGTCTTGGGGTAATTCTATCCAAGACATTAAAGTAAGGCGTCTACACTAAATATTATTAAAACAAGTAAGAGATCTATATTCTGTTGTGCCGAATCGTATATACCCTTCACCAAATTATACTTTAAAATACAAATTTTAAATATTTTTAGGTAAACTAAATTTATTTTTTTAAATTTTTTTTTTCTTTTTTAATTTTTTTTTTAAATTCAATTTTTTTTTAAATTAAAAAGTTGTTTTTTTTTAAATTTTTTTTATTGTTTTTAATTTTTTCGTGAAAAAAGAATTCTGTTTAAAAATATTGTTGGTCCAACTTACTATGGTTTATATAAGTCGTTGCAAAGGTCTTTGAAATGTCTATTACTATCAGTGTTGCCACTTCATGTGTAATTACACATATTCACCCCTATCGGCAATAACATGTGAAATTTTGTTCCCATGAAATATCCATTTCCCTCGAAGGGAAAATTGCTATCGGGAATATCACGATGAACTTTACATTCACAATAGTTGATTTTGTTCGTAGCAGCTGTTTATTGTTTACAAAATTCCATCTAAAAATTTCACAACAAGGGGAATTTTTTCACGTGAACAAAGTTGATGAACGAAAAAAGGAAAAGGGAAAATATTGCATGTGAAATATTGATTCGCGATAGGGGTGATTGTGTGTAATTTTAACTTGGATGTGTAGCCCATGTGTAATTGAGTGAATGAATGTGTAATTCACGTGTAATTTTAAATTCCAATTATATCCAAAATAAATTGTCAATGTATGTCTTTTATCTATATTTTGGATTTTAATTGAATGAATTATGGATTGTTCAGATTTCAAAACCGACTGAAATAAATATGTACGTTTATATGAGGGAATAGCTACTATCCTATATTTTACTCCTATACTCAGTATAATGGAATTATATGTATGAAGATATGAATCTAGTTTGAACTAAATTAACATTAAGGTTTGCAGAAAAATACGATAAGTAATTTGGAGATTGCTACGTTTGGTTTTCCAAGTGGACATTTCGCCGTTTGTGATAGTTTTGTTTGCGTAATATTGGTAATAGAAACTAAATTTTGGTTTATATTAAAGACTTTTAATTCCAACATGAAAAAAATATAAAACAACAAATAGTATTCAATAACTATACATTTTTACAAGTTATTAAAAATTGTTATTGGAAAAACGTTAATTTTCAAGATAACCCAAAATCGAAAATTTGTATTTTTATAATTTTAAATTGTTTATAGAATAAGGGTAGCGGTATTTACAGATAACGATATAAACTATTATATCGGTAACGGTAATTGCAGTTATTTCGGGGTAACGTTAGCCAATCTTAACAGAAAAAAACAAGAACGTAGGAATTTGTGTGAGAAAATGTTTTTTACAAATTGTTACTAGTTATTTTTTTACCCGTAAGAACTGTTTTGTGTTTATGCTATTGTCTGTCTAGTTCCTGGTGTGTGTTTTAAATAATAAACAATAAAATTGACTTACTATTTACTATTTTGGAAGCTTTATTTCAAATTTATAACAACAAATTTTAAAAATATAAACGTTACAAGATTTTACTGGTAAAGTATTTACTGTGAAGGAAAATGGTCAGAGCTATAATTTTTAAACAAATACTAAAAAATATTTATCTTTGAAACTGAAAACAAAACTGATTTCAAAGCACTTTATATAAAATAGGAATAAATTCAAATTCGAAAGCAAACAGTGTGCTATTTTTTAAATATTGTTAAATTTTTAATACAAATGTAACAATTTTCAATGGAATAATCTCCGAATAAACATTGATTAATATTTGTTAATAGCGTATTTGGGATTGACATATTTGACTGATCTCAAGAATTCATTAAATTAGAAAAGTTCATTAAAAAAAGAGATTGCTAACCTTCTTTTAATACCCTAATATATCCAATTCCTGGATAAATTAAAATCACCGCAAGTGAAAATTGTCCATTGACAATAAAGTGATCGTATTTGGTCCAAACTGTGAAAAACCTTTTATATTCATGACAATTTTAGACAATTTCTCCTATTGAAATCACGAAAATTTATTTACATGTGTAATTTAGGTATGAGGATGTGTAGTTTATAATTTTCTTGGTGGCAACACTGATTACTATATATACTATACCGCCTCGGCTTCGCCCGGTAGCATCTACTAATGTTAGTTCTTCAAGTTTCTCCAACCCACGCACACCAGCCTGTTGTTAATTATTTGCAAATAAAATATCTAAATTTGTACAGCATACTTTAGGGAGCTTTTTTATTACAGTTGACTGGACTCAAAAAAAAAAAAAGAATTTCCGAGTTTTACCCGGAATTTTTGAATTTTTTTGTCTTTACAAACCATCTCCTGAAAATTTCGAATCGAATAAAAAAAAATCAGTCAAATCGCTCCAGCGCTCCATACATGGACCATTTCATTTTTATATCTATCTATTAGATATCCATATTGTCTATATTAATGACTTAATAATCCAGGTATAGGTCAAAAATAGATAAAAAATCGAGGTTGTCCTAGTTTTTTCCTCATATCACAGCCATTTGTGGACCCCAAAGATATCTGGGGTCTTCAGAACAGACAGACATACGGGTATGGCTTAATCGACTCCGCTATCTATGTATAAGGATCCAGAATATACACATCTGCTCAAAATAATAGATACACCTAATTGGAAAAAATTTAAATGGCGGTAACATTGAAAATTTCCTCGCAAGCGTTAAGAATACATCATATTATTAAAATTTCTATCTGGCAATGTCATGTCAGTCAAAAATCTGGCAACTATTTGCTTTCATGTTGATTTTTAAAAACGAATTTATTTGAATTACAAAAAATTATTTGCTCATAAAAATAGATACACATCAGTAATTTGTAATTTGTTTATATACAATTTTTTTTTTGTGCAATTTTTTGTTCCTATTTACGTGAAACAGTAAGTATAATTTAAATTTTAGCAACAATTTTATAAAAAATAGGACTCTTTTGAAGAAAATGGGACGAAATCATCATTGTACCGAAGATGAGAAACAAATTGTTCAAACGATGAGAAATAAAGGAAAATCATTACGGGAAATAGCAAAGAGCATAGGAAGATCTTTACATTTTGTCCAAAATGCTTTATCTAAAAAACAAAAAAGAGAAACTCGCGGTAGACCAAAGAAAACCAGTCCAGAAACAGATAGGCGGATCGTCCTTATGGTTAAAAAAGACCCTTTCATATCATCGAAAGCTATTTCTGCGGAGCTATGTAACGAAATCAGTCCACAAACAGTTCGTCGTCGTCTTTTACAAGCTAAATTGCCGGGAAGAATTGCCAGAAAAGTGCCACTAATGCGCCAAAAAAATATCAAGACAAGATTAGAATTTGCTAAAGAGCACGGGTGTGAAGGCGAAAAAAAATGGAGAAATATTTTATGGAGCGACGAAACAAAAATAAATTTGTTTGGAAACGACTGCCAAAGAAATGTACGCCGACCAAAAGGTAAAGAATTCCACGTTAAATTTACAAAAAAGACGGTAAAACATGGCGGGGGAAACATAATGGTTTGGGGTTGCTTTTCATGGAATGGTGTTGGTCCGATATTCCGAATAGAAGATACCATGAATGCTAGTGGGTATAGAGACATATTGGAAAACGTAATGCTTCCATATGCATCGGAAAATATGCCATTAATATGGACATTCCAGCAGGACAACGACCCAAAACATAGTTCAAGATTAGTTAAAAACTGGTTCTTGGAGAATAACGTACCTGTTTTAAGCTGGCCCAGCCAATCCCCTGATTTAAACCCAATAGAAAACTTGTGGAGTGAATTAAAGATAAGGCTTTCGAAGGAAGTTTTCAAAAATAAAGACGATTTATGGGAGAAAACGCAAAAAATATGGTACGAGATTCCATTGGAGAAGTGTCAGAACTTGATATCCAGTATGCCCAGAAGAGTGGAGAAAGTTTTACAAAACAAAGGTGGATATACTGGATACTAGCTTTACTTTAATAATAAACTAATTTTTTTAAGATAAAATTTATTAGCTTTTGTTTAATAAGAATTTTTAAAAATGTATCTATTATTATGAGCACCAAATTTTTCGAAATTTAAGAAATTTAATTTACTTTATAATATTTATTATTAATTATGAAATATTTTGTTTTTGTTTTTTACTCTCCTTTTAACTATAAATAAAAATCGACTGAATTTTTTTTATAATTTTACAATATACCATTATTTTTTTTCGTTTTTAAAAAATAAATTTTGGTGTATCTATTATTTTGAGCAGATGTGTATATGCTTTACAGGGTCGGAAAATTATATTATGGAAATTATAAAGGGAATGACAAACTTATATATACCCTTCTCACGAAGGTGAAGGGTATACATATAAAATATGTGAAATATGCTTGTTAATATAAGTAAATTATACTGATTATTTTAGACTTTATCTTTTTATATACATTTTTACTAAAATTATCCCTTTAGTATTCGAATTTTGTTTAATCTTTATATATCTCGCAAACTTTAAAAAGCTAAAAAAAGTTGTCAAATTAAGTTTAGGAACCAGGTGCAAAAAGGTGAAGAGTGTCTCAGGACACTGTTGCCCGTTTAGGTGTAAAAAACAATAAGATGTAAACATTAATTATGATACGATTTTATTGAAAAACCAATGAAAAATATACAAAAAGTATCGGTTTTACTTTATACGATAATACTAGGGTATTCAATTAAACGGGTTTCTGGTTTAATCGGTTAATCGAGCAAATAATTAATCGGGGTTTAGATTTAATCGGTTAATAATCGGTTAATTTTAAATTATTCGGTTAACCGAATAATTTGTATTTTAATTTTATGTTGAAGGGAAAATCAACAATTCAATAAAACAATAAATAGGGAATCTTCTGAAATAATATTTTAAAAAAAGAATATAAGTTAAATGCTTTTCTTTTAAATGATTTTTTACTCTCTCACTGATTGTAGAAATCGAAAGTAAGGCATGATAAAGAATATCCAATTGCTCAGTTATGTTTTTAGTTTTCTCTAAGCATATAAAATCCTCCACCATACCATTGGAGTTCTTTTAGAATTTTTTTTAGATTTTGAATACTTTATTAGTTACGTCAAGTTCTGACAAAAGACTCGTATCAGTAATGTCTTCAGTTTCGTCCAATACCACGTCGTCCTCGGACGCATTAGGACAAAGTTCATCATAGAAACATTCTAGAAAAATGGTCATTACCAAATTCCTTAGTTTCAGTTTTCGTATAATACTTCAAAAATACTATTGCTAGAAGGAAATGTTCACGAGTTAAGAAATAAAATTTGTGTGTTTTAAACTATCACCCCTATCGTGAAAACATGTGAAATTTATGTTCCCATGAAATATCCATTTCCCTCGAAGGGAAAATTACTATCGTGATATTCCCCTAAACTTTTCATTCACAATAGTTAATTTTGTTCGTAGCAGCTGTTTATTGTTTACAAAATTTCATCTAAAAATTTCACAACATGGGAAATTTTTTCACATGAACAAAGTTTATGAACGAAAAATGGGAAATGGGAACATATTTCATGTGGGGTATATTTCTATATAAAGTGCAAAAAAATAAATTTCGGTTAACCGGTTAATCGACACAAATTAATCGGTTTATTTGTTATTTGAAAATTGTCAATTTTAAATTATTCGAACAGTTAACCGACAAAAATTAATCGGTTAACCGATTAACGGTTAATCGATTGAATACCCTAGATGATACTCACAAAAACATTTTTGGCATTTGAGCAGCATAAATGAAGATCGGATTTTGAGCAAACATTTGCGACTTTTTGCATAGTTTCACTACCTTTTTTGCCTTGCCAGATTGGAAAGTGGTCGATATTGTCATAACGGACGTTATTTTGTTCTTTCTCCGTCTTTTGAACTTCCTGGCTGTGGATCTTCTTGTGGAGTCATAAGTCAAGGCAGATAATTTAATCCGTCTGCTGTCTCTCTCTGTCATTCCTATAAGTGTTAATGTTTAACATTTACAAATGCATAGACTGAAAGAAGAATATCTTACCTTTTGAAAAAAAATATTTCCAATAGATCGGGCGACTAAAAGTTATTAAAACTTTGATTTATAAAAAAAATCACACAAAATTTCTCGTGCTAAAAAGTTTTTCCCAGAAATAAAAACGGCAATGTTAGTTGTTGACATAACTATGTTATCTAAACTTTAATAAACAGACGCTAATAAACAAATGCAATATTTTTGGAAATGCTTTCGCAGCACCGTGTATTCCAGTCATCTGCAGTTGTGTAAATTAATAAAAATAATACGCAATCAAATTATTGATTCATGTCAACTTGTTAACAAAATGTTTTGTCAATAGAATTATTACAGTTTATACCACAAACAAAAAAAAGTAGTTCGAAGGCAGTCTAAAAAGTTATTTCAACGTATAAGATACCATTTTCTAACTCAATTTATTAATCATTAGCTCAATTACTGAATATATTTATGGCATAATATTGATTTGTATTTGTCAGACTTACATTTTACACAACTTTTCAGACTATCCTCGTATGAACAAAGTATCCGCGTATTTCGTGCGTTCTTTATGTATTTCCGAATATTATTTATTATCTAATTCAAACCAACACATTTTTATATGACTCACCTTTATTTTATTTATACACTACAAGAAAATCATGTAAAAAACCTACCAGAAAAGCTTACCCACCCATAATTATTTACTATAAATTTATAGGGATATACTCGTACATGTGTATATAAACACACTTCTACTTCTTAAAAATGTGTTAGCATACAAATATGTATGTACATTAACCCTGATAATATCGCCCTGTATAGTCAGTCAATCATGTTGAAAATGTAGGCTTTTATTAAAAAAAGAGAAAAAGAAAAACTCATAAAAAATTACGATGAAACTGCAAAAGAAGAACAAGCACCTGTCATCACCTGAAATAAAAACTGTAATGGGGCAAAAAGTTAAAATATTCAAAACTACCCCTACAAACCCCCATCTGCTTGCCAAACTGTTTGTCTATCTTCTGCTCAAAAATAATGGACGACTGACTTGATGGTCTGTCAGTCTGTTTGTTTGCAAACTTAATAATTATATACACATATATGTATATTTTTAATACATTCAATGTAATGTATTGAACTGTCTAGTAAAATTCATATTCACACTGTTTCTCTTATTTTATAAATTAAACAAAAAAAAATGTAAATAATTCACAGACAAGTGAATATGCGACAGACATGATTTTTTTTACACTCGTACTCGCAATATAAATTAAACAGGCTGATGTACTGCAAAAAAAGGAGAAAATATCAAGTTTGAATGTACAGTAAATCACGGTTATTATGAACTACGTAAATTTAAATTCTCCACACTTTGGACACGAACAAATTTTCATATTATACATTTTTAAAACAATTTATGTGTAAGGTAACACCACCATGGTGGGGTTTTGTAAAGATGTTTGTAATGCCCCAAAATATTAGTCTGACAGCCCCCCTTAAAATATACCGATCGACTCAGAATCACTTTCTGAGTTGATGCAGATCATGTAAACCCTCTGCGTAAAGTACAGGTTGAAATTTTGAAGATATTTCAAATAAATTTGTTACATACATTTGTTTCAAAGACGAAGCCTATTGAAACTGGCAGAAATCGATCCATTATTTCACCTAGCCCCCATACAAATGTTCTCCCAAAATTGGACTTTATCGGTCATAACTGTTTAATTTATATATACTGGTGGCCAAAACTAATGCAACTCACATTACAAAGCGATGTTATGGCAAATATAGAGCCCTACAAAAAAACTTAATGGGACTTAAACGTAAATACAAAATAAAATTATAATTAATTTTTTCTTTCAAAATAACGAAGAAACTATAAAATTGACGGCAGCACATCTACGGGGGCATTGAATCAATAAGTCTTTAAATTTGATCTTTAGAAATATTGTGCCATGTGTCCTGGATACGATTAAAAATGGTGGGTTTGTTCGTCTTAGAATCCCTTATTATCTTGCGATGCTCCAAAGATTCTTAATAGGGTTAAAGTCAGGCGATTGAGCTGGCCATCCGTGAACTCTTACTTTTGATTCACACATCCATTTCATGACAAGTTTCGAAGCATGTTTCGGGTCATTGTCATGTTGGCAAAACAAAACAAGAGGCATGTTTTCATCTGCATAAGGCAGCATTACATTCTCAGTTATTTGGTGAATTGGTACAACTCTAGCGTATGAAAAACATCCCCACACCATTATTATGGACCCTCCACCATGTTTTGCTGTGCCATTACAATATTGAGGCTTAAGGCTTTAATTTGTTTGGCCTTCTTACAGAGAAATTCTTCATGTCGGAGCCTTTTATATTGAATTTGGATTCATCCGGGAACAATATATTACTCCAGCTTTGTTAGCTTTGCAAAAGCTAACCTGGCTTTGCGATTTTGTGGGGAAATAAACGGCTTCGAGCACATAAACGTGGAATATATGAAATATTATAATATCTATCATATTATGAAGAAGAAAATACTGGTTTCTTCAAAAATTTAAATGTCTAGTCTCTATAACTGATTGACAGATGTCGGTTGCTTTAAGCTACGTCTACACGGTCGTCATAGTCTTACAATATTGTCAGAAAATGTTCAATAAATGGTTAACACCCATATGTTTCAACATAAGTTCTCATGGTTGTGTTAACCATTTTCTGACCATGTTCCTGACAATCTGACAACCGTGTGTACGTAACTTTAGTTTTGACTACCACTAGGTATTTACACCAATTTCGCTCCAAATAAGTTTTGTATATACGGAAGTCACGTCACGAAATTTTATGATGATCGATCGGTTCATAATTAGTCATAGATTCCATATAAGTCCCGCTTTAACGAGCATAAATCTCTTTAAACTGTTGATATAAACATAAAATTCAACAGAAATAAACTTCATATAGACTTAAATCACACGACATAATGTCATGGAGATCGGTCCATAATTAATTATAGCTCCCATATAAGGCCAATTCCCTCCCAATTCACTAAAATTAATTATTGAAATTAAAAAAAAAGGTTTTTGCTATCTTAATTGTTTTAACGCCCCAGCAATTTTCAAACTTTCGTATTTTCTTTATTTTCAATGCAATTTCTTATCTAAACCCTAACCACTAAACCATCTTTAAGACTTCATTATAATATTAGAATAAAAACACAACGGTACATGACAGCGTATTCATGCAGTTGACAATTAATTTCACAACATTGTTGAAATTTGAGCAGTTTGGAATGTTTAACTTCTAAGCGCTTTGTCCGATTCTAATGAAATTAGACATGCGCAGGGAGGAAGTTTTTCAAGTTTGGACCTTATGGACCCACCAGGGGCGCCATTATGGAATGAAGTTATAAAAAAATATTTTTTAAAAATTTTGCTTTTGATTTTTCTTTTAAATTCCGTGATTCGATTCTGTGCACAAGTTTATTACATTTCAAAATTCTACTGAATTTTTTCCTGTAAATGAAAAATAAAATTAATAAAAACTAAACAATAATGTGTGCCTTTCCATAATTAAATGAAAAAATATTTTGTGTGAATACCAAAGAATATACTACTACGGCTTCATTCAGTGACCCTTGGACTACCATTTCCATATAGTGTCATATCCAAGCCCTTTTTTCTCTAATTTCCATAATGGCCCCAATTCCTCTCCCGATTTATTTTCTCAAATAACTCAAATTTATTGGAATTCTGATATTATTATCGGTTTTTATATTTTCAGAACTTTTAGATATAAATGTGTTTTTTATAATTCAAGTATTATGAGTTAATTGATTAAAAGTTTTTTTTACGAACTTTCCTTTGGAGTTTCATATATCAAAGTTTTACTGTAAATATTTAAGAGGGTGTTAAACCTTGAACACATGCATAAGTACTCTCTTGTTAATAGGTATATAGTTTATAAATGTATTAGTATAAAAGCATTTAGCAATATGTAAATTGTAAATTGTTTGTATACAAGTGTTAACTGTATATATGTAATAAAAGAGTATACTCTACGTAGTATATTACATACATACATACATAAACATGTTGTAATTGTATATATTGTTGTGTGCGAGTGCGAGTGTGTGTGTTTTATTTTTTATTTTAAGAGTGTATAGAAAACAAATCTAGGTCAACACAATATCTATTGTTATTTCAGATTGTTACTCCTTTTTGTTGTCATTGAGGAAAATTTTTCTTATTCTATGCAGAGAAGGGGAACATGGAAGATTTGTAGGAGGATAGATTTTTATGTTCAATTGTTGTTTTTATTATCTCTTTGAATGTGTTAGTTAAAGTTCAGATTAAAATAGTTAAAAGTTTGCCAAATCGACAAACATACCGACCCAAAGAAGCAAAGCTCAAGAGCATAACCAATGGGAAATATCTATTTAAAAAAAAACTGCGAGGGTTTTTGTTTGTCTGCTGATACGCCCAGAGTCTCTGGCGGGAATCGAACCCGCAACTCTCAGATTGATAGCAAAATACATTATCGTCTAGTCTATCGGGTCACTCAAACAGGTAGCCGTTCAATTTATGTGTAAGGTAACACCACCATGGTGGGGTTTTGTAAAGATGTTTGTAATGCCCCAAAATATTAGTCTGACAGCCCCCCTTAAAATATACCGATCGACTCAGAATCACTTTCTGAGTTGATGCAGATCATGTAAACCCTCTGCGTAAAGTACAGGTTGAAATTTTGAAGATATTTCAAATAAATTTGTTACATACATTTGTTTCAAAGACGAAGCCTATTGAAACTGGCAGAAATCGATCCATTATTTCACCTAGCCCCCATACAAATGTTCTCCCAAAATTGGACTTTATCGGTCATAACTGTTTAATTTATATATACTGGTGGCCAAAACTAATGCAACTCACATTACAAAGCGATGTTATGGCAAATATAGAGCCCTACAAAAAAACTTAATGGGACTTAAACGTAAATACAAAATAAAATTATAATTAATTTTTTCTTTCAAAATAACGATTTTGAATTTGCACAGCTCTCTGAAAATAAAATAAATAAGGAGAGTGGTAACGGGGACGATACAGGATGGCCAATACTCTTTGAAAAGTTGAACAAAAGATCGAAAAAATATCAATAATTTGACGGATGCAAAGCCACCATACATATTTGGTCTCAATAATCATCTGATCCTCCTAATAAAGGAGTCGATGCACCCCAACTCAATATCCGATAGTTCAGAGTGAATAAAAACCTACCAAGTAGATCTCAAACTGCCAGAAAGTGATAGATAGTTTCATCATCTTCATCATTATGAAAACTTCTGCAAAATCATTATGAGGCAGTCATATTACTTAGTTAAAAGCGATGTAGTCCGAGGAGGTGACGTACGATTATCGTCCAACCAAGGTCATATTCTTGTGATCATACAGGTTCTCTCTCCTAGATTATTTGAGAGAGATCGTGGTAAGCATCACTTGAACAACGGATTGCCACATAGAAAATCTATTTCATCATGGCTTCAGTAACACTGTGGCCTGTAATATCCCTTTGTCCACGTAACTATTTGAGTACTCCTGTCGAATGTCTCGCCATGCAGTTTATGGGTGCCCTTCATTCTTGGTCCAGACTCGATGTTGGATATACATCTGTCAGGGATTTAATCGCAGATTGGCAGTAAGTAAATAATATTTTGTTATTCAAAGCTAGCCAGACTAATACTCCCAAAACACACCTCAAGTTCAGCTTTGTCTGGATTTACACTCTATCGATTCGTTGTGATATCGTGCCTTAATCCTTGGGATTAAGGCACGATATCACTTGCCTGTTGGCAAGTTTTGAGTTTGTAGCCGTTCCAATTTTAGATTGGATGGTTCTCTAGTCCAGAAGGTCCCTGATAAACCTAAAAATTAATGGTCCAACCACAAATCACGTGTGGCTGACCCTATTGTTGCAGATTCCTCGTTGTTGAAAGCTCCTTCTATATCCTGAAATGCCACTAGTGTGAAATTGCCAAATACATACAAGAGATTGCCAATGTCTCAGCCGACCTTTCCTCCATAAAGGTATGTTGAAAGGTAGATAATAATCCCCGGTCCACCGACATTCGTAGGTTTAGTGTCAATGATTTTCTCCAAGGTTTTTAGCAAACAGCATCGGTCTAAAATCCTTTTCCTTTATCTCCGTTTTACGCCCAAAAATATTAGTCTAACACCCACCTTAAAGTATACCGATCGACTTAGAATCACTTTCTGAGTCGATTAAACGATGTCCGTCCGTCCGTCTGGTCGGCTGGCTGGCTGTCCATGTAAACCTTGTGCGCAGAGTACATGTCGCAATTTTGAAGATATTTCGATCAAATTTGGTACATATTATTTTTTCATCCTAAGGACCAAGCATATTGAAACTGGCTGAAATCGGTCCATTATTTCACCTAGCCCCCATACAAATGTCCTTCCGAAATTGGACTTTATCAGTCATAAATGTTTAATTTATATATGTATCTCCACAAATTCCGCTCCAAATAAGTTTTATATATATAAAATTCATGTCACCAAATTTTGTTACGATCAGTCCATAATTAGTCATAGCTCCCATATAGACCCGCTTCCGAAAATTACTTTAACGTGCATAAATCGCTTAAAAATGTTGGTATACTCACAAAATTCAACATACTTAACTTTAATATAGACATAAATCACAAGAACTAATTTCATGGTGATCGGTCCATAATTGGTCATAGCCCCCATATAAGGCCCACTTCCGAAAATCACTCAAAAATACAAATTATTGAAATTTTAAAAGAAAAATGTTTTTACTCTTTTTCTTAGTGTAGGGTATTATATGGTCGGGCTTGACCGACCATACTTTCTTACTTGTTTTTACATAACTATATTAGAACAAACCAACAGACCATAAGTGATCCTAAAAGTTTGTAGTTTGCGAAAAATCGCTTTTCTAAAGGGCCATTTATTGGACATCGTATCTTCATGTTTTTCTTGGCACTGTGTGGGACAGTGGTGGTGTAGAAAAAACAAAGTCACAACTGTTAGTTGCAGTAAAACTAGTTTTTGTTTAAATTATTTTCTATGGATTGTGGGAGGAAGAGGAATGCGTCATATCCTTGCTAAGTATGTGTGTGTGTGTGAGTTAGTTTTCTGATGGCTGTAAGTTACGAGTTCTTTGCATGCTCATAAGAGTTTATTTTATGGATATTCACAGTAATTGGTTGTCAAGTCATCCTTTTTTTATCCTGCTCTCTAGTTGAAATTCTCTACTCTTGCTTGGGCATATTTTCTTTTTTTTCCCCCACATTGATTGATAATCAACAAGTTTAGACACAATGCGAAAATACTTGTTTACTTGGTGGCACAATAAAAAAAATCTAATAACATTGCGTATAGTTGTACTTGTCATTTGCCACAGCACAAGTTGCTGTGCTGGCAAATGTAGGATAACTTTATTCTTCCCTGCCTTACTGTTAAATCGTTTAACATTCGTAAATCGTATTAAATACTTTTTTTGCTGCTATACAAACTGAATTCATAGGTGGGCTGTTTAGGAAATACTTCTAGTTTAAGTGATTCCAAAAAGCTGCCGCCAAATTGTTGGTTTTGACAGAGGAAGTATCTTTTTTTTACGGTTCCATGACAGTGAAAAAATCGTCCAGATAACATTTAAGTAAGCTAGAACTATCGATTGAGTCTGTGCATTGCAGAATTGATTCCAAAATATTTTTAAAAATAATTCTGGCATGTTGATATATTTACATTTTAATAATTTTTAAAGAAATTGAATTGCCATTTTAAAAAATAATTGCCAAAAAAGCAACTAATTTTTTGGCAATTATTTTTTAAAATGGCAGTCGAAATACGTAGTTCTGTGGTCGGCTTATCATTTTCCAAAGCCATTCATTGTATGCATATGTTTATCGATGTTATAGAATCGTCCACCTTAATTATGTTTTCTTCATGACCACTATCGTATAAATCCTCTGATTCCGTATCTGATAATTCTTTGCTCATCATTACTTTCATGAAATTCTTCTTGAATCCAATTGTTTATGTCCGCATTTGTGAAAAGATTTTCCGTAACAATTTCAGCTACACGTGTCATCGTTTTCTTCCTCAATTATATTTTGTAAAATATTTAAGGGCTTGTTATCCTCTTCACTCCATTCAATACCGAATTCGAGCAAGGCGTTAAAGGATTTTCGGATATTGGACACTGATATTTTATCCCAGGACGTAGCTAGAACCTGAACTGCATTTTTGACATTGAAGTTTTTTAGTTTAAGCTACAAATTTGTTCCCTTCTCTAACGGTTGAATGAGCGCAGTAGAATTGGGTGGTAGATTCATTGCTATAATTAAACCGTCATAACTTTTTAGTTACTCAACCGCGTGACACATCGCGTTATTTAAAAGCAAAACTGCATTTTGCGGCAGACCTTTTGAAGCCAAAAATTCTCGGACTTAATTTTTTTTTTACTTTTACTAATTGGTGAAAACTAACTTACGTGAGGAACAAATTCGTGATGGATCCAGTCCTCTTTACATATTTTTCTTCCGGGAGCCGTTTTCTCATTACATGTGACAAGAATGTGATTTGGAAGCATTCTATAATATAAACCGGATTCGTTGTCATTGTAGATTTGGTAAAGTGTCAAACCATGATCATCAACGTAAACCTTAAACATTTTCACAAGTGGATCAATAAAATGAGGTTTCGAAGACAATTTCTCGCTCGTAATTTTAAAAAATCTAATTCCATGTCGACGTTCTTCAACAATCCTTTACTGGCATTGTATAATTTTGATTCGATTAATTTTGGAATACAAATTAAATACAAAATCGTAAAATCGCTGCTGATATTGGAAAAAATGTTTCCCTTTGTTTTACAGACCACTTATAAAGCATTTTTTCCATTCTTGGGTACATTTAAAGCCGGGATCGGCAACTCCTATGCACAGTGCATTGTGGGCGTTACTAAATTTACACAGACTACTCACACGCATAGAAAACACAATTCAGTCTCTTATGAGTTGTCATTGAAGAAGGTTGTGTTGTCGCTCGTTTCTTGGTTTAGCACATGAATGTTTATGAATAAATGTTAAAGCAGAGGTGGATAATTCATATTATTGTTGTACCTTTTTTAGCATCTACACTACATCTTAAGTAGCTTTTAGAATTATAAACTATTTTAAATGTTTTTCCTCTCACCTTTAGATGGTTAAATGGGTTTTTAGAAGTTTCTTGTAAATTATTATTTTTTAATATACAATAATTGCTAGACAAATAGGTTAGTTAACATGTTAAGTTTTCCATGTCTGTCTTGTAGTGAAGATGAGAGCAGGGATGCCAGGTACTTTTGATGCCTGTCCCCAACCAAAATTAAAAATATCCCCAAAAATCCCCAAATATTGTTTTTCTTAAAATTTTCACAAAAACCAAACTTCAAATTATTTGTTAAAATATCAAGAAGGTTCCTTCAAACCCAAATTCTTGTAAATTTGTCAAAGATTCTTTTGAAAATATTCATTCCAATTGGTTGAACATTTTTTTTCCTCTGCATCTCGTAAGATCTTTTCTTATAGAAAATTAGTAGTGGTATATTTTTTAACCAAAGATTTTGCATAAACCGACTTGATAATAACATATTGTAAATTTAATTTAACTTTACCATCTAAATTTTGTTGTGATCTGCACATAAAATTCGACAATTAGAAAACTTTTTGGAGATACTGATTTGGATTTAAAGATTGTATCATATTATGTGTTATGATACCTACATTTAATAGATTTAAACATCTCCATTTTCCATTCAAAAACATGAAATAAAGTTAAATTATTTTTAACTTATTGCTATTACCGGTAATAAAAACAAACCTATCCTAAATTATTTATCCCCATAAAATCCCCGAAATATTTGAATATATCCCCAATAAAATCCCCAGTCCCCAAACGAAATTTTCTGTCCCCAAAATCATTACAAAATCCCCATCTTTGGGGACAAATCCCCAATACTGGCAAGCCTGGATGAGAGTGCAACTATTTCTCATTTCTTGTTTTTTCGCTCTTACACTTATACAAGTGCAAAATGTAGTAGTATATGTCTGCCGATCCCGGATTTAAAGGCATTCTTTAAAGTGCAACGTTTGTCAAGGCCACTTTCTGTGGTAAACCGAAGACCTTTGTAACTTGTAATTCACGCAAATTGAATATCCACTTTTAAATTGTTTTAAAATTTAATTCATATTTGGTCATAGTTCCCATATAAGAGCTACTTCCGAATATTACTCCTGAAAAAAAAAATAATTTAATTTTAAAAGAAAAATAATTTGCTCTATGTATAGGGCTGGCGCGGATCCGGGTCAGCCATTTGTGAATTAAATTTGTTCTACACTTTTCTTTTTTCTAATTTTTTTATATGAAAACTTTTCGGATTTGGGGGGGGGGGTGAATTTCTATTTCAAACCTTCTGGATCCGCGCCTGGAGTAGGGTATTATATGGGCTATCAATGTCAATGTTTATATTGTTAATTTAGTTCTGTTGGTAAATTAAATATAGAAACATTTTAATAGAACTTCAACCTTTATTTTTTGGAAAATATTGTTATTTTTCCCAATAACTCGAAATTTCAAATAAAATATGCCATCAGTAAACGTTATCCGAGTTTTGATTCATTTGACATCAGACTTCCTGAACTATGTTCGTTGTGAAAGTACGTCCAGGATTCTATCAATATCTGATATTAATAGATGTTGTTTTCAATAATGGCTAAAAATCTCTTAAATTTCGAAAGCTCTTTTCAGATTGTTCTCTTATGAAAACACGAGTACGAGTACCAATCATGTGGTAGCTCCTCTCTGACTAATTCTACGAGTAGTATTGAATACTAGGATTTGTATTTGTTTTTGTTTCTGTTGTTGCTTTAAACTTGTGAATGGAATCGTTTAAAGGGTCAATTACTTCAGTTTCTATTGTTCTTTGTGCATTTGAAATGCGATTGAGTGTATGGGTGGTGTACGAGTTATTGCTGTTATTGCTGTCATTGTTGTCTTTGTTTTTGTCGTTGTACGTATTGTTTTATTGACTTTCCATGTTGCAATTTAATAAAGATTTATAAATGTTAAATCAACTGAACTGAAATGCAATACATTGATTTGATATGTTATGATGCGACTGACTTTATTTGTTAAACGTTATTGAGCTGATAGTTTCACATATCGTGTGGATTGATTTCAATTAATGAAAAAGAAATGTAATCAGATTTATCTTAGGCAGTTTATCTTAAGAAACTTATGATTACAAATTCATTTAAGGAAAGATTTTATATAGATTTATATCATTAACATTAATAATGAATTTGGAAATAGTTTGCGCTTAATATTTTAAATAAAATAGATAAATTCACAGCCAAAAATTCATGATTAAATAAGTATTGTTTTTTACACAACATACCAACAATGATGACAACTAATTTTAATTTTATTTCTTATTTTTTCATTACAGATATTCCAGACATTCCCGATGACATCAAACACTTGAAAAGCTTACAAGTGGCTGATTTCAGTTCAAATCCAATTCCAAAATTACCCGCTGGTTTTTCACAATTAAAAAATTTAACAGTTTTAGGTTTAAATGACATGTCTCTAACCACATTACCAGCAGATTTTGGTTGGTAAGTTAATAACTATGTAAAACAAAATGACCACCACCACGATTTGTTGTTAATGATGTTTCAATACTCAATAATCATTTAATTAGCCCGACAAATGCCACCAGCACAATTTGTGGCCTCACAAACAACAGCAACAACATTAGCAATTACATTATAATGATTTAATTGTCTTTGATTAATTTCTTGTTTTTTTTTTCTTCTCTCTGTTTTTATCTTCGTTTTCTTTGCAGTTTAACACAATTAGAATCGCTGGAATTGCGTGAGAATCTTTTGAAACATTTACCAGAATCCATTAGTAAATTAACAAAGCTGAAACGCCTCGATTTGGGCGATAATGAAATCGAACAACTGCCACCCTATTTGGGTTATTTACCAGCACTCCAAGAACTATGGCTAGATCATAATCAATTACAACAATTACCTCCAGAATTGGGACTATTGAGTAATTTGACATATCTGGATGTGTCCGAAAATCGTCTCGAAGAAATACCCAATGAAATTAGTGGTTTAGTGAATCTAACCGATTTGGATTTGGCACAAAATCTATTGGAGTATTTGCCGGATGGTATAGCGAAACTAATTCGTTTAACGATTTTAAAATTGGACCAAAATCGCTTACAAAGACTCAACACAAATATAGGAGAGTAAGTATTTGTTTAATGTTTAGTATTTGGGGAAAATTTTGGACGTATACCAAAACTTGTATAAAGAAAAAACATAGGTTTTGGAATTTTAATCAATTTTATAAACTATTAGATATTTAAAGCATTCAGAAAATCTGTTCCATAAAATAATTCTGTTTAAGATGAAAACAACAAGATTAATGAAGTTCACAATGTAATGTTGTAATGCTGAATGAAATATGACCTTAACCCATTTGGCGCCGCTATGCTTAATTGATGATGATTTTTACTTTTATTATACCCTTCAACTTCGTGAGAAGGGTATATATTTTTTCTATAAAGTATCAAATATTTATTTGATTTTTATTTGTTATATTTCCTATAGCTTTAATTTGATTTAGAATCTCTTTAGCTGAGACTTATCGTACTCCATTTTTAATTTTGCTGAAGGAGAATCTGAATTAGTATCATGCTTATATTCGTCTAAAATTAAGTGGAACTGGAATGTAGACAATTGGCAACAAGGTCATTTAAGGGTTAAAATAATAAAAATCTGGCTATATACCTATCAACTGTCACATTATGGAATCTTCAACTTAAAAAAATAGTATGTCTTGAAATGTTGTAGGCCATCCTCCGATGTGTAGATTCACTAAAAAGGAATTTTTGGAAATTCCAATTTTAACGGATTAAAAATGGGTAAAATCGGTATTTCTACATCTCCTGAACTAATAAAGCTGACATCAAAAATTCAACTTAATCAGAATTTATGAAAAAAAAATATGTGGACAGGAATGTGGTACTTTTTAACTTTTATACTTTAATGGGGATAAAACGGGAGAAAACCGAGTTTTGATACTTTTTTGTTACTCATATCCCAGAGAATCCATATCAAAACGGACAGAAAACTGCTGTTTTCGGATTTGACATCTTCGAATGATATTTACCACATACATTACGGTTCCAAAGGGTTTCTCAAATCAATGACTTTTTCATCGGAAACCCATTCCATTTCAAAAATATCGCGATTTGAAAATTTAAAAATTTGTTAAAATTGTCTAAAACTATATACACATAATTGCCCATAACTTTGAAACTACTCAAAGACCAGCATAATTTTTTAATTGTCCTTAAATTGGTGGCAATAAAATTGTTATAAGTTATAAAGAAAAACGTTATTAAAAGTACGTTTTTTCATATAAATTCATATAAAAATTTAAGCAAATAGAAAACAGAACACAGTCGAATCAATTGAAATTTATATAGTAAAACACAAGTGCTTAAATTTTTATATGAATTTATATGAAAAAACGTACTTTTATTAACATTTTTCTTTATAACTTTTGAACTAATCGAGTCTTCATCAAAACTTTTTTGAACGAATATTGTAGAGAGTTTAGGTGTCCTCATATCGTGTTCTTTATTAAATTTTAACACCACGATCTTTGAAATTTTTTACATTGAAATATATACTCCAAATATTGACCTTTAACCCTTTGGAAGTAAACAATTTTATTCATACCATTTTAAGGACAATATCTTTGGCTTTAAAATGGAGTCAAAAATTAAGCTGGTCTTTGAGTAGTTTCAAAGTTATGGGCAATTATGTGTATATAATCATAGACAATTTTAAATTTTTAAATTTTCAAAACGCGATATTTTTACATCGGAATGAGTTCCATTGAAAAAGTCACTGATATCAGAAACATATTGGATATATTATGTATGTTTTAAATTTCATTAAAATCGGAGATGATAAATCCGACTGCTGCCCGCTTTCACATGAATCTTCCCAAATGAAATTATAGTCCTAAAATAATTCAAATGAATTTTGGCACTTTTTTGAAATTTTGGTACTTTTTTTAACAAAAATAATTTGTACATCCTGTGAACAATGACGAAACTGGCACTACCAGGTCCAAAATGTTAACAAATCGGCCATTAGCTAATGTTGTATTGAACAAATTTATTCAGTGTGCAGTATTGCATGAACTGGGTAACAGCTAGTTCCATTTTGCTACATTTTCGAGGTTTATTGTGGAAAATCGGAGGAAAATTCTACGATCCCCTGGGGTTAAGAGTAGTAAACAAATTGCAGTTTAGGTGAGACTCTAGTATTTGGTTCCGAGTGGAACGATTTGGACCTTTTTTCTTATAAAAAGCCGGTTTTTATAAGAAAAGCTTTTACATTCAAAATTACTTTTTTTATGGAAAAGCTTTCAATTGTTTGCTTTTGGCATGAGAAAGCTATTTCATAAATATTTTTTTATAAAAAAGCTTTTTTATATGAAAATACAAGCTTTAAAAAAACCTTTTTTTATAAGAATATCATTTACGTTGAAAATAACTTTTTTAAGAAAAGCTATTTTATATGTTTTAAAAAGCTTTTCTCATAATTTGTATTATTAAACAGCTTTTTTCATATAAAAAGTTTTTTAAAAAAGCGTTTTTATTTGATAAGATTTTATAAAAAAGTTTTTATACAAAGCTTTTTAATTGAAAAGCTCTTTTAATATAAAAATAATGTTTCATTAAGAGCTTTTATTAGAAAGGCTTTTTATTTATAAATAACTTTTTAAAGCTTTTCGTGACTTCGTGGCTTTTCCTGATGGTTAACCATTTGAAAAACAAACAAAACATTGAAACGGTATTTTTGAAATAACTATGACTAGTTATGGCCGGATTATAATCAAATTTGGCCTTGAAATTAGTTTTTAAAGCTTTATGTGCGTTTAACTAATTTTCGCGATTAAGGAGTTAGGTTCAGTTATTTATAAGTTAGATTTATTTTTGCATAATACATAATTTGTGATACCAATAAATTTTAGACATTTACGACATATAAAGTCGTGTTTCAAGAGAACATTTTATGGGAACTACGTGAAATAATGAACCGATTTAAAGCAGACTCAATGTTGTTTAAAGATCACACTTGGTCAAAGGCCACAATTGCAAATTGCAGTTTGATGACAAGATTTACATTGGCACGACATGTTAAATCAATTCAGAAAGTGATTCTGAAAAGAATTCTGTTAAAAAAATAAAATTATTGTTTTTATTTTATCTACTTATTTTATATACTTTTTCTAATTCTTATTATTTTCCTTCCCCTCATTTTACAGCTGTGATAATATGCAAGAACTTATACTCACCGAAAATTTCCTTTCTGAATTGCCGGCCTCTATCGGCCAGATGACCAAACTGAGCAACCTAAATGTCGATCGTAATGCCCTCGAATATCTACCAATCGAAATTGGTAATTGTGCCAATTTGGGAGTCTTAAGTTTGCGCGACAATAAATTGAAGAAATTGCCACCAGAGATGGGTAATTGCAGTGTGTTGCACGTGCTCGATGTGTCCGGCAATCAATTGCAGTATTTGCCCTACTCACTTGTGAATCTGCAATTGAAGGCCGTGTGGTTGTCAGAGAATCAAGCACAGCCTTTGCTCACATTTCAGCCAGACGTGGACGAGGAGACCGGTGAACAGGTAAGTTAATAAACAAAATTAATATTATGGGGGCGTTTTCAACGACTGACTGACTGATTTGTTTATGTCTGTCTGTCAGTGTGTGCATTTTGTTTAGCTGTTATATTATGTTTAGCTTAGGGAAGTGGGGTTTAAATATACAAATATTTCACATTTTCTGCTTTTAATTGTGTTTTTTTCTTTGACTTTTGTTTTTTTTATTGTTGTTTAACTTTATTTGTTTAACTAATCATTTGTTATTTAAGTAAATATTTATTTAAAAATTTTATTATCTTGTTCATGTTGCTTTCCTTAGCTTTTCATTTAAACTTTATTGTGTATTTTCTTTTAAGGTTCTGACATGCTATTTACTGCCACAACAAGAATATCAACCAATTGCTCCAGGTATGTGCTCTTTCGTAACAACAACAACAACAACAATAAATACACAAATTTCAGATTTTAAAACGAAAATACTTATTTTATTTATATATTTACTATATATTTTTTCTAGTATTTTTCTTACTACAAGTATTTTATTGTTATCTAATTTAATACGTTCAAGGTCTAGCTAGTTTTCTTTATATTTTGTAAAAGGGCTTAATTTATTTTATTCGAAAATAGAACGAAAAAGCATAAATGTTGTTTTGTTTTTGCATATCTTCACTTCGAAATTGTTGTTATTTAAGTAACGAACCTCTACTTATTGTATCGATTTGTGTTTATTTCATATTTTTATTGCAATTAAGCCTATTTATTTATATTTATTTGGTTTCTTATCAATCTTGTGCTTTGGAGCTTTGTTTGTAGGCATATTTTTGTCGCATATTGTTGAGTGGTTTTAAAGCTAAATGATTCAGGTGTTGGTCTAAAGGAAATTACAAGTGTCAATCTATCAGTCATCTGATCGAATGACTAACGATTTGACGTAGGCGTAGCAGAGGAGTATTCCAGTTTTTGTTATTGGCCGGGAATATTTGTGTTTGGTTTTGTGGAATAAAACAAAATTAAATGTATAATACTGTGAAATTGCCGAACTCCGAAACGGATTAAATATTATTGAATTTTAAAGAAGAAATGTGATTTGCATATAATTAATAGAATAGAAAAACTCGTCCATATTGTGGCTGAACAACGGTAAACACTCCTGCAAAGATGTTTTACGATTGCGTTTGTCGTTTGCCGCAAGATGGTAGCTCTCATCTTGCTGAAAGCTCTCTCATACCCAAGTGATCAAATGAAATTTAAACCACTAACCCATGTAAGATGTCCAAGGCTTTCACAATCTCTTGCACTTTTAATCTCCGATCGGCCAACACCATATCCTGAATTTTTTTCAATTGAATGTTCGCCATCTTCCGTTCTTGTACTGTCACAGCGAAATTAAAAAAAACTATTTTTATACCCTACACCACCATAGTGGGGAGGGTATTATGCGTTTGTGCAGATGTTTGTAACGCCCAAAAATATTAGTCTAACACCCACCTTAAAGTATACCGATCGACTTAGAATCACTTTCTGAGTCGATTAAACGATGTCCGTCCGTCCGTCCGTCTGGTTGGCTGGCTGGCTGGCTGTCCATGTAAACCTTGTGCGCAGAGTACAGGTCGCAATTTTGAAGATATTTCGACCAAATTTGGTACATATTACTTTTTCGGCACAAGGACCAAGCCTATTGAAACTGGCTGAAATCGGTCCATTATTTCACCTAGCCCCCATACAAATGTCCCCTCGAAATTGGACTTTATCGGTCATAAATGTTTAATTTATCTATGTATCTACACAAATTTCGCTCCAAATAAGTTTTATATATACAAAATTCATGTCACCAAATTTTGTTACGATCGGTCCATAATTAGTCATAGCTCCCATATAGACCCGCTTCCGAAAATCACTTTAACGTGCATAAATCGCTTAAAAATTTTGGTATACACACAAAATTCAACATAGTTAACTTTAATATAGACATAAATCACACGACCTAATTTTATGGTGATCGGTCCATAATTGGTCATAGCTCCCATATAAGGCCCACTTCCGAAAATCACTCAAAAATAAAAATTATTAAAATTGTAAAAGAAAAATATTTTTACTCATTTACTTGGTGTAGGGTATTATATGGTCGGGCTTGACCGACCATACTTTCTTACTTGTTTATCATTGAAATTGATGGTGCAGAGCTCCCTTGTGATGTTTTTTTCCGCAAAAAATAATTCTTAATAAGCACAAGAAATTCACTTTTTAACATTTTCTCTGCTATCAATGGCTGCACAGTGGGGCAGAATCGAAATTTTTTGGAAATAAATCTGGCATTTCTAAACGGCTCATCCCATCGGGATAAAATTTGACATGACCGTAGCCAAGGAGCATTCGAGTCTAATTTAAATTAAAATTTATTAAAATTTGCCCCAAAAATGATCCAGGGCTGTTCTATTTTTTTTCTGTTTTTTGGACGAAAAGCTGACTTAACTCTTTTTTTTTATTAAAACTTTCTTTAAGAACATATAACAATTTTATATTTTTCTATAAGGTATCTTTACGAAGAACATTTTGGTATAAAAAAGAAATCCTATTTTTCGAGTATGTCCCTTCGGAATGTAACCTATTTTTTTTTATCAAAATTTCAACTTTGGGCCACATGTTCTAAAATCCCAAAGCTGGGATCAAAAAACGGGAAGCAGTTTTAGAAACTTTTCCAGCCCAGAAGGAAATGTGGACCCCATTGTCAAAATTGTAAAAAAAATACCATTTTTGGGATTTTTGCTCCAATTTTTAAGAATTTTGTTATAGAATGACAATTTTAAAAAACGTTGAAAATTTCATTGAGATTTGTTTAAAGATTTTATTAAATATTACATATTTATTGAGTTTCTAAAACTAAAATTTGTATCAAAATTTTAATAGAATTACAAATATTAGGACCAATTTGATCCACATTTATTCCGAACTAATTTTTTTGTTTAAATAAGTTAATTTTTGGTCTTAAAAAAAAATTTAAAATCAATATTTCAATAAGATTCAAAAATATGCCACTTTAAAACAGCGTCCATCAAAAATGTTGTACTTTTTCATACTACAATTTTTATACCCTTCACCTTCGTGAGAAGGGTATATATATGTTTGTCATTCCGTTTGTAAGTTCTACATTTTTCATTTCCGACCCTATAAAGTATATATATTCTGGATCCTTATAGATAGCGGAGTCGATTAAGCCATGTCCGTCTGTCTGTCTGTCTGTTGAAATCAATTTTCTGAAGACCCCAGATATCTTCGGGATTCAAATCTTCAATAATTCTGTCAGACATGCCTTCGAGATGCAAAATCGGGCCATAAATAACGGAGATATGAGCAAAAAACCGGGACAACCTCGATTTTTGACCTCTGGATTACTAAGTCATTAATATATACAATATGGATACCTAATAATAGATATTTCAAAGTCCATTGCAACGATGTACATAAGGATATAATAAGTTGGACCTACAATGGGTCAAAATCGGGAAAATATTTTGTAACCCGTTTTTTTTCATCAAACTATTTTTTTGTCATAAATTTTATTTCTAAAAAAAAATTTAAAAACTAAATTTGGAAAAAACTTTTTTTAAAAAAAATTAAAAAACAATTTGGAAAAAAAAATTTTGAAAAACAATTAAAAAAAAAAATTAAATTTTGTTTACCTAAAAAAATTAGTGATAAATAATTACAGTTTAGAAGTGCTTTGGGGATGTATAAGTACTTTCTTGGAACTTACCACAAAAAAAAACGAAATTCGAAATCTACAACTGCTTAGAATACTTAGCCAAATTTCAAAATTTCGATAAATAGGTTAAATTCAGAAGGGCCTTCCTAGGTAAACCCCTATTACTATATTTTAGGTGCTTTATATTTGCAATTTATTCATCTCTGTTGAGATGAATATCAAATAAATATAAAAAACATTATAAGTTCCTTAAGAAACTTTGTTTCTAGGAAGAAAAAATACGAAAATTCAAATTTCTCAAAGGCTATTAATTACAAAAAAAATAAATTTAAAATTGTTGTTATTTATCTACTGTTTAACTAAAAGCTAAATGAAATCGGTCATTAATTGTGTTCGATAATGTAAAAAAACGAGGCTAAGTTATGATGAAGTTTCAAATGCCTATAACTTGCTAACTATAACTATGGACCATATTTTATGACCCCAAAGCGCCTCACCTTAAACTTAAACTCGAATGCTCTTGTAGGCCAATGAGATCAGCCAGTTAGAAATAGCTGATTTATTTCGAAAATTTTCTGCAAAATGTAAAATTTGTGATAAGGGGATTAAAAAAATATTTAATAAATTTTTAATTTCTAAACCGTTCTAGTTCAACGGTTCCTAGGTGACCGTTCATGAAAACATTAAGCTAAAGCACTGAGTTCTAATTTATTTTCCAAATTTTTATTTTGACGAAAAACTTTTTTTATATCTCAGCTTTTATTTTATTTATATCTTTATTATTTTTGTTGATGAAACGTAACCCTTCATCTAAATTAAATTTTGAATTAGTTAAAATTGAAAACTGGATTTGAAGCGTTGAAGCTATTAATTCAATTGTCATCGACTTATTTATTTGAAACTAGCACTTTTATAAAAATAGATCATGTGGGGACGTCGAGAATAATATTAGATGTACATTATCTTAAATTTCTTCTAAGATAAAGAAAAGTAATGTCGCAATTATTAATATTATGTTTTTGATGTTTTTTTTAAACTACCACCATTCCTAGTTGAAATTGAGAAAATCCAAATTTATATTGAAATTGATGATGAGAAATTCAATTAAATATTGAGAAATTAGAAATTCTAATTCAGAAAAGTAAGTTAAAACTGATTAATTTTTAGAAAATAAAAATTGAAATTCAGAATTAGTCTTAAAGACAAACAAGTTGAGTTACTATCGGTTCATATTTAATATCAAATATAGTTTATATTCACATAATATTATTGTAAATAAACACATTTTTTCCTTCATTTAATGGCATTTTTAACGCCTAAAAGTAATTAAACAGCAACATGTGCTATTTCAGTTATGGCCATCTGCCATCGGCACTGTATTTTCTATCAAGTTTATAAAAGAAAAACTATTTCGCCACCTCTTTCTTCTATAATCTACAAAATTCTCGTCAAATGTTTACTTCTATTTTATAATCATTTATGGCTGGTTCTTTTTTAGTTTCTTAATAACCTAATGTTTTTTATCTAACCTCTTAGTAGGTTAATTGAAAAAAGCCACTTGTTAGTGGATTAAATTTGGTTAGTGGCACTCTAATGTTTATCTTTTTTTTTTTTATTTAACCTGTTTCGTATCTCTTTTATTTCTTGTCGTAAGTTTCACTCTTTTCGTATCTGGTCTAACAGCGAGTTACAATCATTGTGCAATATCTAAAAAAGTATATAAAAGTTGTTGTACAAAAAAAACACCATCAGCAACAACAACAAATTACAAAAACAGCAAGTGCGTTTTGATTGAGTCAATAACTAAAGGGTGTTAACTCGGAGAGCTGTTTTGGGCAAAGCATATTTATACGTAAATCTTTTTGCTAAAGGCAACTCATTACCTTTTACATTTCTAGAAAAAAAGTTTGCACTCTTTCTGCCCCTTTATTAAAAATTAGTATTTTTGGTACTATAATGTATATCTATTGCGTCTAAATTCGATACCAAATTAAAGGTTTTTTTATAAGACCTCTCCAGTAGTTTAACATTTTTTTTTCAAAAACGTTAATATTTATGAGATTTATAAATATTTTATTATTAAACTGTCTTGTATTTATTGTGGTTTATCTTAGAAATACCTTTTATTTGATACTTTACATGTTAAAGCCTAGTACTTTCGAAAGACAGGGCAGAAAAAGTGCAAAATTGTTTGCCCTGCATCTAATATTTACCTTAAGGTGATGAACAATGTCTATAAAGCTTAAGAACATATTTAAAATAAAAATTGCAGAATAGTTTAAAATCTGCTGAGATAGGAGTGGATCCAGGTAGGTGACCCCCCATGTTTTTTTTTTAACAATTATAATAGCATGACATTTAAAATAACAGCCCCTGTGTAGGGAGACCCTTTACATTCAAATCCCCTAATTTATTTATAGAAACATGACACTAGCAACCAACAACATTGCGGCAGAAATACTAAAAGCCTGTTTAAAGCGTATGAAATGAATTCGATTCATTTCAATTGAATTTAATGAATGCGCTCGCTATCTTGGCGATAAGATTTCCAAAAAAAAAAAATACAGGAAAATGGAAATAAAACAACTAGTTACAGCAGGTGCAATACGAAACCACAAGTGAAGATATGTAATATTAACAAAAGGCAACACTTAATATTTTCTTTCTATTTTTATTACAGCATTTTCTATTTCTATTTTATTTATTATTAAATTTACGCACTTTATGAGTACTTTATTATCAGTACAACAATAATAATATGATTAACGTAATAAGTACTATTTAGATAATGGCTTAAAGAAGTGCACTTTTCTTAAATACACTTTAATTAAATGAAAAGTAAGAAAAGGGGAAATTATATGTTATATGTATTATGTTACCTAAATTGAAAAGAATGGTAATGTAAAATTGTTTGTAAGTGTAAATATTTAGATAATGTTCACACGTTGCCAACTTAAATGTCGGGGGATATTAGGTACGTGAAAGTAACCATCATATCTAGTCAATAGTTAATAGTCGCTTGTCATTGAAGAAGTGTTCAATGTCATGTTGAATGGTATAACTCTAGCTTGCATTGTGTCAGTCATCTATGGGTTGCAAATATTGTGGGGCCATAATTTGGCTCATGGTTTTCACATCTACTAAAGTTGGAAATTGACTGATTAGATGTTTCATAATTTCTTCCAATTCTTCTTTTTGACAACTTCTTCTGTCATGTTGCTCCAACATGCAGAGCCGCGTAGTAAGGATGCTTGTCCTGGGAATTAATGGTTAATCTTATTTGGGTAAAACTATAGAATTCACATTATATCCATATTTGCAATGTGCATTGGGACAAAATCTAAATATTTTGGAAATAAATCTGTCATTTCTAACCGGTTGATCCGATTGACGAACAGGCCTGGAAGTGGGTTAATCGAGAATAGACTTCACAGTCACAGGGTCTCCAAGTAAGGCATCTCAGATATGAAAAATTTTTAATCGCTTGCAAATTTATTGTGGGTTTCAATTTTTTAACCGGTATCGGAAACCAATATTAGTAAAGGGTCTCTCAATAAGCGTTTATTATCTTTAAATTTACACACAACAAAGTGTGTGTGAGATACGTTACCCGAACCAAACACCCATTTAAATAAAACAATTTTGTCATTTGCTCCTCTTGTTGAACGCTATATCCGTCCATGTTGATTTGGCACAACAAACTGAATAAATGACAGCCAATTCGACAGATCTTGGTTAAAAAATATCGTCGCTATCAATTGTGAAGGTTCGGAAGTCCCTATTGGATGACCCTGTAGACATTAGGGTGGCCCTTAATAAAGAAAAGTTTGATTTTTCCCAGTCACCCCCCGTTTGGTGCATTTTGTTAAAAAAAATCTTCCTGAACCATTTTTAGGTATCGCAAGCCCTCTATAGAACTTTAGATGAAATTTGCTTTAAAAAAATTACTTTTGCAATTTAATTTAAACAAATCGAAATGTGTACGTAATTGTTGTTCCAATGATACATAAAAAACAGAAATAGGTTAACAAATTTTAAAGTTATTAAAAATTCCCCAGGCCATTAACGTACTTCAGGCCACTAGAACAATTAATGTAGGAACAAAATTAACATATTTTTAAATATATTAAAATAAAAGCTAATTTTTGCATAAAACATATCCATATTTTCTTGTATATGAGTTTTTGTCAGGTATGACCAAAAAAAAATTTTAAACATCAGTTTCAAAACTCCATTTCCAAATTTTTAAAAATTTTGTTAAATAAATTTCAGAATTTTTTGATTATCACATTGGGATTTATTGGGAACATAATAGGGAATAAAAATATGAAAAAATTATGAACATAGTTCTTATAGTTTTTTCGTACCTGCGATTTGAATTTTGCAATTTTTGAGAATTATTTGACCATATTTAGGCACAATTTCCTTACTGCTATGAATTTTAAGCTGAACCTATTCAGAATATTATAGTCCAGATAATTCTAAATATACTCTGAAAGTTTTACTAAATTTGGAAAACGTTAAACCTTAAATCGTGAAGGTCAAAGGTAAAATTTTTCAATATTTGGAATTTCTAATGGAAAAATAGCGAAATGTTATATATTTTTGGACAAATTTTGAAGAAACTTATGAAAAATATAACAAAAGTCGTCTAGTATTTTGAAAATGGGTTAACTTACTACTTTCTAATACAGACTAAAATATTTTTAAGTTTGCTTCCTTTAAAAATCAAATCTGATCAGCACTATTGAAATGTTTTTTATGATTTTAAAAGTTTAGTGTCATTTTAATCCTAAGGGTTAATTGCCATTTTTGTGCACTTATTATAAATACTGAAAAAATATTTTTTCCCCTGTAAATGCAACTTCATAGAGCTTATCTCCATCCGATTTACCTAAAATTTTTTCAGGATGATTCACTAAACTGGGGGGCGAGACTGGGAAAAATCAAACTTTTCATTATTAAGGGCCACCCATATATACACATTAGGGTGGGTCGATTTTTTCACGAAAATCGTATACTTGCGCATTTTGTCTTTTATCCAATGATATTTCATATTTACTAGGGTGATCGGCTCGGTTTTCAATAACCGGTTCTAACCGGTTTTTTTGGTAAGGTCGGTTTCGTTTTTTTTGAAGAGCTTACATTTCGAATATCGAAGAAACCGGGGATTTCTCCTCGAATAGCTGGTTTTTTCTAAAAGTGTGTTTTATGAGTTTTAGTGTATTACAAATTTTAAAAAATATTCAAAATCCAAAAAACTTTTTTAAAACAAATACTCCAAATATTTTAGAAGACTTTTATTATATAGACAAGTGATCCCAAAAGCCAGAAAACATGCTTTGTTATCTATATGTCCTACAAGTACACTGAGTGAAAGATAATTTTTGATGTCTAGTTTTATAAAAACAAAAGAAAAAATCGATATACTCCAAAATGTTTAAACTGTGCTTGATTCCTAAGAGATTATTTAACTTCATAAAGTCTTCAAATTTACTGACGTTAACGATCTTTGGGCCTAATTTCACCTAAGTAGAAAAAAGATTACTTTTACCAATTTTTTTAAAAAAAAAACCTAACGAAATTTGAAATTAAAGTCATAAAATATCAACCACTCACTTTTAGAAAAAATTCCATTTTAATTTCAAAATGGGTCAAATTTTACTCGAAGACCTTATGAAGGATAAGAAAAACATAGCTTTGGTTTTTACCTGGGGAATCCCAGTTTTCATTCGAGTATAATGATTAGCATGTATGATGAAATTAGGCAGATATGTATGAGAGCTACCAAAGATATATTGTAGTGCTACCAAAGCTCTGAAAATATTTAACTTAATTGTGTGTAACAAAATTTCAAGATTTCTGCTCCAGGTCATATATGACCCAAAGACCATAAGTCCAAACAAGTTTATAGATATTCGTTTTGCAAATTTGTTTTTCTAAAAACCTAACGTAGTTATTGACATTTGAAATTAAATAAAATTCATAAACTATCAACCACTCACTTTTCGAAAAAAATAAATATTAATTTCGAAATGGTTCAAATTAGAGCCGAAGACTTTGTGAAGGTTAAAAGAAGTAATCAAAATTGTTCTATTATTTTAATAAATAAACTTTTTTCTTCATATTTTAATATTTTAGCAAAAAACCGGTTAACCGGTTATTATAACCGAAACCGGTTTATATTAAATTGCAATTTTTCGAAGAAACCGAAAACCGGTTTCTAAAAAATGTCGAAGAATCGATCACCCTAATATTTACATATTACATATTTTTTTAATAGTTTTTTTATTGGATAAAAGACAAAATTGGCAAGATAGGATTTGATTTTAGACCTATGGTTTCTTGGGGAAAATTTTTTAGAATTTTCCGTAGAATGCGTTTCTGCTATACGATTTTTTACTTTTTGATCGTCCATACAAATCGACCCAGCCTAATACAGATATATTAGGCTCTTTAAAGTTATCACTGGTTAGGTGCCTTTATAAAAACGTTAAAAAAATGTTTTATATTGGAAGCAAAGACAAATTTTTCGGCAAAAATAATACGAAAATTCAAAATCGATTATTTTTGGATTTGTGATGATGTCCTTATTTATTGGAAAATTTGGATATAAATAAATTGTTTCTGATATTTTGAAAATAAAAAAAATTTCAATTGCGTATATCTCGCTAACTGCAATATATAAATAGCACACTGAAGCATGTTTTTGATAGGTCTGGCTAAGATTTTTATGAATATAATGAAATCAGATTTATTTTCAAAATATTTTGATTCTGCCCCACTGTGCGCTGAGAACTTGTCACCTTAAATTTAGTTTTATTTTTTTTTTTATCTAAATTTGTACAATTTTACATTACTATTCGGGAAACAAATTTAATGTTATTTTGTAAAAACACAAACTGGCATCAAGTTTTAAATAAAATTGTATGTAAATGTTAAAAACTATTTAATAAAAACCTGAAAATTGCCATTTTAAATCTTTTAATAATTACAATTTACAGTTCAAGTGAGAGAAAAATTAATTGTTTGAATTAATTAAAATAATAAAGTATTAGATTAGTTTTTCCTATATTGAAACTTCCCCTTCAGTTCAATGGCTATGGTTTTTTCCTATTATAAACAAAAATATAAAATCACTTGCAATAAACAGCAATTTTAATTCCTTTAAAGAATAAAATTATTAAATAATAGTTTATTATGCTTTAGGTATCTTTTATGAAAATATCACTTCACACTTTAAATATAATAACATTTAAAAAATTATGTATAAATGTATTTATTTTGTTTTAAATAATTAAAAAATAAATAAATTTTTCTCTGTATCTTTTTGTATCCACCACTACCTCTACCACTACTACTACAACACCATCCTAATAATTAAAAAAAAATTAAATAAATAAAAACCACCAACAATCTGTTTTGAACACTGCGTTATAAAATTAAAACTACCATCAACGCACTATTTTCTATGTTTACATTTTTGTTTGTTTATTTCTTTTCTATAATTTGTTAATTATGCTTAAAATTTTTTGTAAAAATATTAAACAAAAAAAAAAAAATCAAACAATTTTGTGTACAACTGTGTGTGCGTTTTTTAAATAAAATCAAAATACCGACTACCCCTCCAACTACTTCCTCCTAACAAACAACCAACTATACGACTTTGGTATGGAAATTCAATTGTTTCCATTCTCCCACAACTACTTGTTGAATATTTGAATGTGATTGAACATGAAATAAAAAGATTTTCCACCCGGCCAACTTTATAGATCGAGTGAGAAATTCGATTCATCGGAATTTCATAATTATCAACAACAAGGTTTGCTTGCTATTTCTATTTGATCATAATTTGTTTAACAATTCATTCTAAAATTTGCCTGATTTTTTTTGTTTAAAATTAATTTTGGTTGCTACTGTTTTGGCCAACTGTATATAAAATGGAAAAAATTCGAAATTTACATTTATTTACTAATTTGTTACAATAATGACTGAATGTTTGTGTTTTTAAATAACTGCGTTTTAATTGAGTTATATTATATGTTCTTGTTAATTTGATTGTTTTGTTTATGAATTTTTATTTTAATATAATCAAATTAGAGAAAACCTAAAAAAAACATTTATATAAATTAGTTAGTTATTATTAAAATCAGAGATTCGAATAATTTAATCCAATTTTAAGCTTAATTAGGAATTAAAAATTGTCAGCCATTCATTTCATAATCATAACTCCATGCCCAACATTAAATTCTTTAGCTTCATTATTTAAAGGCTTTTATTTAAATAGAATTCATTCAGTGTTGAACTAATTAAAAAAAAACTTTTTTCAGTTGTGTTTTGTTTTTTAATTATTAACAAAATTAATTGAAAATAAATGACTTAAGGCTATTTGAATTGAAGAAAAATTTAATCATTCAATACATTTTAAAAGCTATTTTGTGATGGATTTGATTTAAAGAACATTTTAATGATTTAATAAACAATTAATTCTATAAAGAATTAATTCTCAAAGGAATGAATTTGTAATGAACCCGTTAACGGAATGGTTAAGAGATACAATTTAATATGATTTTGAAAATTGAATTATGAATTATTTCTTTCGAATAAAAATAGAACATTGTCTGCTTAATTAGTTTGTTTTCGTTGCTAAATTTATGTGAAATGAGTGAGCTGCTTGAAACAGGTGGTCGAGGATGACTTTAACACATTGACTGCCACGTCGGACACATATGTGTGACACTGCACTATGCGGTTTACGCCACGTCGGACACATATGTCCGACACGACTTTTATTCTCTCTAGCCATGTCAGACAATAGTGCTAGATTTTAAGAATTTTTTCGATGTTGTCTGGAAGTTTCTCATCAAAACTGTAATCTTCACATTCTTCATCACTTTCAGAACTTGTACTGAGTATTTTTTCTAACTCAGTATCCCATAAAAAATTCCAAAGAAAATCCTGTGGCCCCCAGCATCTTATTTGCTGAAAGTGCCTTGGCAGTCAATGTGTTAAAGCAGTGGTGCTCAAACACATATCCTCAAAGCTTTGGTTGTGTTGGTAAAACAGCGGAGAATAAAAACAACAACAACACCACAACTGATTTGATTTTGTTCTCTGAGATGAAAACAAAGCAACAAAAACATGATCATTATAAGACAACTTTAAAGTTTAAATTTACATTGCCAACTGCAATGTCATGCTATCAAATTAATTTGTTTTCACTGCTTAATTTCACCCACGAGATATAATTACTTGATGGTATAGAAGAGGTCAGTGGCCACTTTTTTAGTTTATTTTGTTGTAACTCGAACTATTTTATATTTCTGCTTAAACACGCCCCTTCAATAGCATAATTCAAATAGACGTTTGAGATTCAAACATGAGATTTATTGGGCAATAATCGTTTCACAAATGATATAAACCCCTATCGCGAATCAATATTTCACATGAAATATGTTCCCATTTTTCGTTCATCAACTTTGTTCACGTGAAAAAATTCCGATATAACATGTCTACCTTATGATTTTTACGTGTCAAATAAATTAGGGAAAACTAAACAACTCGCTGAGAATTTATCTAGCACTGTTATTTTTTTAAATTCAAATGAATATAACTTTGGACTCAGCCATGATTTTTAAACACTTCTTTCTTTATTTGATATATAGATTGTTAATTCTATAAAAGAAAAATGGATAAAATCGGGGAATATTTGGAACCGCGGTCACCAAAAAACTGGAGTAGGGTGGGTCAAAATGTTGAAAATTAAATTTTCAAATGCGAATATCTCCTAAGCTATAAGAGATAATTGATAGAGATGATCGACGAGGAGATTCTAAATGTGCAATTTATTTTAAATCGTAACACAAACGAAGAAATAGGATCATTTTAAAAATTGAACATACCCGAGGTGTCCTACTTTGGGAACCCCTGGTCCCGCTCCTGGTGGGCTCATGAGGTCCAAATTCAAAACTTAAACTCTACTACACTTCCTCTTTGCGCATGTGAAATTTCATTCAAATCGGCGTAAGGGTTTAGAAGTTACAGATTTATTTCCATCTTTTTTTATTCTCATACCACTGTGCAACGTGGGAATTTTATTTGAATTTAGTAAACAACAAACTTCAGTTACGTACAAAATCAACTATTGTGAATGAAAAGTTCATTGTAATATCACGATAGCAATTTTCCCTTCAAGTTTAAATACTATTCTACCATTTAAAAACGGTGGTTTATTTCCTTTAAATCATTGGTAGGCGTTCATATTGTTGAGAATACGAACATTTTCGTGAATTTACACGTACACAACCCGAAAGTAAAGGTAGGGTCAGACTACGCAAATTATTTGACACAAGATGTTTCATGTGTTAGATCAAAACTACATCAAATAATTCATGGGTTGATTTTGTGTTCACACTGTACACATTTATTTGCCATATTTGTTTAATCAAACTACACCGAAATACTATCAAACACACAAAGGGGAAAATATATTTGACTTGTGGTCACATTTATGGTAATATTTGTTCTAAATAATTATTAAATAAAGCTGCAAAACAACTTTAATTTCTTTCATCAATAAAAAAGACATTTCTAGAAAGTAAAATATTACCAGATTTTGCTTTACATTTGAAAGAATTATGAAATTTCAGTACTTTTATTTAAGCGTCAAATATTTTATGTTTCTAGTTTGAACAGAAAATATTTTTGCACTGCAAACAAGAAAACAGCTGAATTTGGTCAAACAAATTTATTTGCCAATATGAAAACATTCTTGTAATGTGACCAATGTGTGACCACTAAACAGCAAATATTTTCCTGCATTTTGGGTATTTTTTTATTTGATCTTGCAATTCATTTGCAAGATCAAACAGCGTCAAATAACAGCTGTTGCATCATGTGTTATCGCAAAAGTAGTGTTGCTATATCTTAAATTAAAAATCGCTAAATAATGAAAACAAATCGCGAAAAGAACACAAGCTTGAACAATTTAATAATATAATTATTAAATGTTTATTTATTAAATTATATTACTATCAAAATTCATAATTGAAATTGAATGGAAATGTAATCATGTTTTATACTTGCAAAATATTTGAAATATTAAATATTTTTCAAACAAAAAACATATGGCTTGAATTTATGTTTCCTTTTTACTGGAGAATGCTATTGAAATAAAGTGTAATACAACTGTAATTCAATTGCTTGACTATAACTCAAGGCTTGAATTACACTTGCTATCAACTTGAATTCCAGTAAAAATGCTTATTGGTTTTTTAATACATATTATTAATCGAACACGACTTTTTCCAAACTTTTTTCATTCAGAATAAGAACATGTTCACAAATATTGTTAAATTTTATGGAAATGTTTACCTTTTTTACATAATTTTTTAATTAATTCCAATTCAATCGCATTATCTAAAAATTTATAATAAAAATTTTTTTATGATACTAAAATCAGAAAAGTGAAAAATGCTATTAGACATACTCTTCTTCTGTAGTAAAAAAAATTAAACAGATCATACTGTTTAAGAATTATTTTTTAATTACAATCAATTCATACTATTTATGTATGTATGAAAAATGTTCTTTGATTTTAAATTCAATCTGTATAAAATTTCAGTTAATATTCCATATGTTCATATGAGCAATTTTAAATTTTGAAAATAGACAAACTCCATGTATAAATAAAAAATAATCAAACATCAGACTATGTTAAACGTATAAAAATATAAATCGCATAAAATTACAAAAATCGCAACATAGACTTCATGTCTTCAATTAGTTTTTCTCCCAGTATGTCATCCTAGGCTGAATGACTTTTATGTGAAGAAGAAGACTTCATTTATTGATGCAATTATTTAGTGAAAATAATTTAAATAACAAATATTCAAGAAATATTGAATATGTATTTATGTTTAAAAAAAAAATAGTGAATTTGTGTCTTTAATTTAGTACGAAAAATATTTAAATAATCTCCTCTTATTTTTCCGCCATGCTGAGCAAATAATTTTCTGTTTTTTTTTATTTGATCAAACAATTATTTTATGAAAGTGTTTGATATAGTGTGACCACACGGCAAATATATTTACTGATTCTTTTTCGCAGCAGTTTGGTCAAACAAAAAGTGAAAAATTAAATTCAATATATGATAACAAAATTCAATAAATCTCTAATAAAATGATTACTTTACAATTCGAAATAAGTGCTTTAACCTTAAAAATATTTGCAAGATCAAATTATATATTTTTTAGGTATTTATGTAGCTAGTGGTCACACTTTGTTCACATTAAGAAAATATTTTGTTTGCCGACAAATAATTTTGTTTGACTAAAATCATCTGTTTTGTTGTTTGCTCTAAATTTTATTTGTGGTCAGATTCAGGCAATGAAATATTTGACGATAAACGTCAAATATTAGCTGTGTGTGACCGTACCTTAAGCAAAACACACAGCAAGAGCGTAAAAAATACAAATAACTCATTTAGTTGCAAACAATATAGCGTAATAATACAAATATTTCATTCTGTTGCTTGATGTTGTTGCGGATTTTTTATTTTTAACCCATACATGCACACAAACTACAATTTCTCGTTTTGCGCTTCCCTGCTTTAAATAAACCGAATTCTTTTAAATTGCAAATTAAAGCGTCAAGTAGTTTTAAAGTTGTGACAACTCTATGCAAATTTACACAAACATTTAAATAGTCGCACTCTTTTACTACACACTCTTTAAAAACACTAGCTACTATTTATATACACAGCGCCATCTTGTAGTAAATTCTAGTATTATCCATTTCTACAGTGATCACCCAGAGCTTTTAAATCAGCTTTACAGATAATGTTGCCATACATATAAACAATAATAAGTAGAAGTGGTACCGATGGAAATATTGATGAACACGATATTGCAAACAGCCGTTACAAACCGTCATATTCAAATTGATATTGCATTATCGTAACAATATGTTTAAATGTTCAAATATTTTCTTAATTAGGGATAAATTGTTAGGAGCTTTTTCAGTTTAATAGAAAATATTTTTTAAAATAGTCAATATTTTTACTTTTTTAATGATATGCATTTTAGAAATATCTATATTCCCATTAATAATGATTATCTGTAGATATTGAAATAACAGTACTATTAAGCTTTTATTTGATGTACATAACAAATATTTAACCGCATAAATCCCTTTTTCCTCCCTCCCATATCATGTTTTCCTAGTTCCAACACAATGCTTTGCATGAATAGGGCTCATCCCCTGAGTGCTGATCCAAAAAGAAAAAAAAGAAAAAGATATTTGAAAAAAATAATGTTTGCAAGTTGAGAATAGAGGCATTTCTCAAAATGAGAATAAATTCGTTGAGAAAGCTATTATTGACTAATTATTTTCAAAACATTATCAAATTCATTTAGAAACATTTTATTTTGGAAATAGCTCATGAACGGTTGGAGATCAATGGAATTTAACACCGTCAGAGCTGTGAAGTTTCGAAGTTGATTCGTAGTTGGAATGTGGACTATAAAAGGAGGTCGCCCAAAGTTTGCTATCTCGTCTTACAAAACCAACAATTCATTTGTTATTCAAATGCCAAATTTTATATTAAGATAGAAAATACATCTACAAAAAATACGTTTAACTTTTGATCAGAAATGTCTGTTAATGATAATGGGAAAATTCGGGGTTGTCATAGAAACCAGTCATTGTCGGAATCGGTTTTGAAAACGAGCGATTGGTAACAAAAAAAGGTTGCAACAAAATGTCCTTCCGTCCGACGTTTAAAAACAAATTCAACAAGTAAGAGTGCTATATTCGGCTATGCCGAATCTTATATACCCTTCACCTTTGTTGTGGATGCATTATTATTTTTTATAATTAGTATATATATATGTACATTGTCCACTTTCAGCGTACAGCATCCTAAATTTATCAAGAACACAAAAAACAACAACAACGCCAAACGAAACAAAACACCAAAAGAAAAAACAAAATACGCAAGCCAATGAAACCAACACACATCCAAACATACGTTTAATTGTATAAAAAACAACAACGCCAAAAGAAACAAAACACAAAAGAAAAACAAAATACGCAAAGCATGCACCAAAAACATACGTTTTGTTGCTTTTTTGTCAAAAAAACCAACACACAACCAAACAAACGTTTAGTTGTATAAAAAACAACAACAACGCCAAAAGAAACAAAACACAGAAAAAAACAAAATACGCAGCATGCACATCCAAGCATGTTTTGTTGCTTTTTTGTCAAAAAAACCAACACACAACCAAACAAACGTTTAGTTGTATAAAAAACAACAACAACTCCAAAAGAAACAAAACACAAAAAAAAAACAAAATACGCAAAGCATGTACATCCAAAAACATACGTTTTGTTGCTTTTTTGTCAAAGCATGCAATACATTGTGTTTTTTGATGAAATTTTCAGAGGTTGTCTCGGATTTTTGCTCATATCTCCGTTATTTATGGACGGATTTTGCTGATTTTAAATAGCAAAATTCTCGAAAGTATGTCTGACAGAATTGTTGAAGATTTGGATCCCGGAGATATCTGGGGCCTTCAGAAAATTGATTTCAACAGACAGACAGACAGACAGACGGACGGACAGACAGACAGACAGACAGACAGACAGACAGACAGACAGACAGACAGACAGACAGACAGACAGACAGACAGACAGACAGACAGACAGACAGACAGACAGACAGACAGACAGACAGACAGACAGACAGACAGACAGACAGACGGACATGGCTTAATCGACTCCGCTATCTATAAGGATCCAGAATATATATACTTTATAGGGTCGCAAATGAAAAATGTAGAAATTACAAACGGAATGACAAACTTATATATACCCTTCTCACGAAGCTGAAGGGTATAAAAACAACTTGGCAGAGGCGAATATAACAGTATTGTTTGTTTAAAAACCAGTTTTCCCTTTATATTTGAGCTATTTAAAGTTAATTTTGGTGTATAAATTTCGGTTAAAAATTCGGCCCAAAAATTATAGAAATTCTGATGACTAGATCTGAAATACTGATACCACAATGTTTGAACATAAACTAAGTTATTCAGTTATGTAATTTATGGTTTTAACTGTTTCAGTCACAGTTTTATGTGTAAAAGTTTATAATCAAAACAATTGCATTTTTACTTTAATTTTAGGGTTCATATATTATGAAAAATAAGAAAAAATAAAAATACAGCTAAAGGTTTTTATGGAATAAGGTGGTTATTTTATTAACCACCATGGGGTTTATACGCATTAGCTTATAAATTTGTTTGAAAACATATAATTTTGACTAAATTTTCTGAACAAAACTAACGAAATAGCGGTGTAGGTGAGACATTCTCCAATTTGTTTATATCATTTGGTATACCCCCACCTTCTGTTAAATCAACCGTCTCTTCCAATCGACAATTTTTTTTCACCATTTTGGTTTCACCACAGCAGTTTGGGTATATATAAGTCACTAACTGAAGTATTAGCTAAATTTTATAGAGGTATGCCATCATCCGAATTAAAATTTCCATCATATTTTGACTGGAGTCCCTATTGTATGTCACCGAGCACGATCATCAGATCGACTTGCTTCGAATAATTCTGTTCTTCGTCTGCAAACACGTTCCCATACCTTCGAACAAAATATCTTTAATTTACATTGAGTACACGCGGCATCCTTACAAAATAACATAATATTATGTAGATAAATACATTGTATAAAACCTATTTCAGTCACAGTGGTTAGTAATCTAACCACTCTATCACTTACGTTATTTATCAAAGAGTATAGCACAAGCAAAAGCCAACAAAACAAACACTAAATAACATAATAACACTGAATTTGAATTAACACTCTGAACTTTTTTTATTGAATGCGGGAAAACCTCTTAGAAATACTCGGTTAACAATATTTTCAAATTAATATATTAATCTAACCAGATCAACCTGACGGCAAAGTCTTACCATAAACCTTAACAACGATGACTTAAAAAGATTTAATTGTTTAGGAAAATTCCCATAGATGTCACTAAAATTTGTTTAAAGACTCTAGATAAGGTGGTTAGAAAAGTGACCACTAAACCGGAAATTTATATTTAACATAAATTAAATATGGTATTCCAAAGAACAATTCTACAAATATCGTTATTACACTGAAAGAAAAACGCTTCGTAACAGGAAGGAAAGTGTTACTTTAACCCCTTTACATTAATGTAATGAAAAGTTTCATTCATTTAATGAAACTGTACATAATAGTAATGAAAGTTACATTAATACAATGAATCGTGTAAATCATGCTGACTTAGAAATATGTAAGTTAAGGTAACTTGCCACAAATAATTGTTATTTAAATGTTTTCATAGTGGCATAGTGGGTGTGAATTGTGCAAACATTTAAATAAAATGAATTATATTTATGTATGTATGTTTTAAAAATCAAATAAAAATACATATAATAATTATAAGTGTAAAAAAACATTGACATTTGATATTTATTAAACAAAATTATCTTTCAAATAAAACATGAAAGAAAAAAAGCAAACATGAAAAGTTAATTAATCTTTATTAATTTGGATTACATGTCTTTTATTTTTATTGAAAATGTGAAATTTCATACATGAATTCATATTAAATTTCAGTTAAAAATGCGATATTTTACTAGCAAATACAAAAAAGCTACCGCAACAAATACCCTTACAATGTGAAATAATTTAATAATGAAAACAATTTATGGAGGCAGCACTTTATTGATTTTATGCCGCCAGCCATTGCGGATAAAATCTGAATAAAATATTATTGAATGTTATAAAAAAGTGTACATACATACATATTTATATTATATTGTATTTCTTATTATTGTTTTAACTGCAACAATTGTAAATTTCCAAAGAAAATTTATTTGCTGATCATTTTACCAGATACTTGACAGGGTTTTGACAAGTAAATTAAATTAATTATAAACTAAATTATTATAAGATTTAGATTAATAGACATATTGAGCTATAGAAGTAATTAATCAGCCCAATTATGAATAACAATTCCCCGGGAGTTTTTTCCCTTTTCCCATTTTTCCTATTCAAATTCAATGGGTACAAAATCTTGGGGAACAAACTCCCGCGGAATTTTTTATTCATAATTGGGCTGAATATTTCAAATAGCTTTTGACCATTTGACAATTGAGAAATGGTTTGATTTCAAAACATTTTCAATTTGATATCAAAACTATGACATTTTATTAAAACTACGTTTAATTCATTATTCAATTGATTTCTCAATTCTTAGTTGTTTTAAACAGTAGTACTTAATGAGGTTTACATTTGTTCAAATATATCTAAATTCAAAAAATTGCCAATTCTTTTTTGTTTATAGCTTGTTGCCATGAATCTGTAAGTAGACATCGTTTAAACAAACGAATGACTTAAAAGTCAAAAGAATTTTCAAACTGTTATTTCGCATGACTTCATAGACAAATTTGTACAATTCAACTGCCATTTTTAGTTGAAAAGGCGGCAAAGCTAAACCTGCTTAAGCACTTGTTAAACTGTTAATTACCATCACTATGTACCTACTACAATTTGTTGTATGAATTTATAAGCGTTTTAATAAACTTTTGCAATTCCTTTTGCTCTTTACTTCCTCTTTCTAGTTTATTTCTCTATTATCACTCTCGGTAGCATGGTTGCCAGGCATTTTTTATGCAGAAAATTACAAAACCTAAAAAATTCTCTAAAACTCTAAAATGTTTTTCGTTAAAACATTCATCCTAAAGTTTTCAATTATTCCAAATATTTGCACAAAATTTAAAATTTCACGAAAAGTCAAGGTTAGTGAAGCACATCACTAAGGAGTGAGATCGAAAAAATCTTAAATCTTAAATATATGTTAATAAAAAATAAACCACAAAACTTATAGTTTTGATTTTTTTTTATTTGATTGAAATTATTATTGCAACTTACAAAAAATATTATTTTTATAGTTCTAATCAATAGTGATGAATTTATAAACCTTTTCCGGAAACCCATTAAGGTTTTTATTGAGTTTTCTATCACTTTGTTCGAACAGGTCAGGGCATATTTAGAAAGGTGACTGCATCACTACAACAATACAAAAATAACTGGTACTTTGTTTTTGTTAAAAAGTAGGTGAACTGTCATAGTTGCCTGTTGTTGTTTTTGCTTTTGGGTTTGTTATATTTTTCGCCACAAAAACCACAAGTGAATTGACAATTCAAACTGAATAAAGAAAATAATCAGCTGTTTCATCGCAGTCACCTTTCTAAGTGTGCCCTGGAACAGGTAGTCCATCTCCGTTTAAAATCTACCACACTTCTGGACAAGTTTTTTGTGCTCTTCAATTCTCTTTTAACATGAGCCCAATATCTCTCCACTGGCCTTAGCTCCAGGCAGTTTGGAGGATTTGTCTCTCTTGTTACAAATACCATCAAGACATTGCTTACCGTAGTGACAGGATGTCAAATCAGGCCAAAAATAAGTTGACACATTAAGAATAAGAAGTCTTATGAATGGAAGCATCCTTTTCTTGTTGAATATTTTGGTATTTATAGAGCCCTTTGTAATAAATGTTTGGCTTCTTTTGCCGCAACTGCATATTGCTTGCCATGCCAAGAACTATTTGGGAAAATGTTCTGATTTTGGGTCCGAAACTTTTCTACAACATTCCCTCGAGCATCAGTAACATACAAATATTGACCCGGAAGCTGTGAAAAATTTTTCATACGTACATTTGGTCATCCATTATGCAGCAGGTATATTTTGTAGGGTATTCATTCGACTAATGATCGTTCGATTAATCGAATAATTTCTTACGAATAATTATTCGAACAATTTAAAAATGACCATTTTCGATTAAAAATTATTCGAACAATTTTATGTAGAATAATCGAATAAAACGAATAAATGTTCATATATATTTAAATTTATTAAATTGCCTAAAATTTTTCATAATTTCAAATTAATAATGACTACAAAAATTGTATTGTTTTTGGACAAATAACTAAAAACAAAGGTAATTTCGATCATTGTAGATGAGTGTTCCGATAGCTCCTTCTATAAATATATAAATATTACTGCAAGAAGTTACAATTCTAAAAACAAATCTTTCAAAATTTTTAATATAGGACTTGAACCAATGAAAATAAAAGGTACGGAATAAAATATTTGTTATTTAGCTGACGAAATATTAGAAGAATAGCAATTAATAATCGAAATATTAACTTAAATTAAAGTGGAGTTGAATGTGATGGAGAATGTGATTTTGAAACGGTCATCGAAAGTGATATTGAGGATGACATTTATAATGATTGCATTGAAATAGATGAATGCCATGATCTTAAAACATATGTATGTATATATGTAAGTGATGTTATTAACCGCGTACGTAAGTGTTGCAAAATATTTAATAAATCGAATGATAAACACAAATATTGCAAACTAACGTTTTGTTGCAAGAAAAGCATGGAGTTCGTCTTATACATGATTTTGAATATCGTTGAACATCTTTGTCTAACATGATAATAAACTTTTTGCGTATTTGTAAATGCATCAATCATGATCAAATTATCCACGTTCACTGACAATGATATCAAACTTTGGACAGATTTCCTTTATTGTGTAATTTCCCAAGACCACTTTATTAAGCAAAGATTCGGCAACCTTGATAGAGCTTGATGTATAATACAATTTGTTATAAATAATTTAGAAATAGTGAATAATTAATTTACTAAAGAATTAGTTGCTCAATTTAAAACCCGAATTAATGAATGACATAAAACATAAACATAATACGTTTATATTGCATTTGAATTCAGGATCATGCCCAACTAGCTCAAATTTTTTAAAGCATAGCTCCAAAATGAAAACTGATGGGTTTGCTAGTCAATTGTTTTGTAGATAGTTCGGGAGTTAATCTGATCAGAATATTTCTGTTGAAAATTTAATGATGTACTTTGTTTTCGAATGTTTTTTAACATTATCAATACTTGAATTGTTAACTTTATCGTTATTTTTTGTTTTTCTTTAACAATAAAATATTAAAAAACCGACATCAAAACTTCATTCTTTACTTTTTTAAAAAAAATTAAATTATTCGAATAATTTTATTAATTTCAAACGTGTGATCAAATTATTCGAACAAGTTAAAATCTCTTATTCGAACTATTCGTTTTATTCAAACAAGAAAAAATCGAATAATTCGAATACCCTAATATGTTGTTTATAAAACTTGGACTTCAATTTCCGTGCTCTGTCTTTGGCCTCTAAATTTTTAGCAGAGTTCATGTCAGGAACTTTTTGAGCCTTGTATATTTTTAAACCTGCATTGGCTTTAACTTTTCGTACCAAATAGTCCGAGTACTGAGCTAACCGCAGTACTGAGCTAACCTTTCCTACCGGATGTATTGGCTTTAGAAACATCATGCGGACCATTCCATCCAAATGAACCAGGTTTTCTATCAACTGACAAGTTCTCCCGTTTACTGTTTAATAACATTGGTATCAGTTTGACGGCAGACCTTTGATTGTTTGGCCAACTTTTTGTAGGACCAAGTAGGGTTTTGTTGAAAATATTTATCAATTTTAGTACGTACTTTTTTCTCGCCATTCATTTTAATCAGATTAACAACAAATAAACATAATTGCCATTAAACAAAATAACTGACATTCTTTACAAAGGCAACTTAATTTAAAAAAAATCAAATAATACTCGGGTTACAAGTTTTAATGAAAAACGTGTGTTAAGTTTTTTCGATCTCTAATATTCTGTTTTCTGAGTAGTGGCTAAGCAAAGGTTCGAAAGAATTCAGTCTTGATTCTATTTTATAGTTTTAAAGTCTGAATTAACAAAAATGAAATAATTCAGAAGGTGAATGAATTCTCCGACGAATTAATTTAACGATGAATGAATTATCTATATATATAAAAATGAAATGGTCCATGTATGTAATGTCATCACGTGAGAACGGCTGGAGCGATTTGACTGATTTTTTTTTATTCGATTCGAAATTTTCAGGAGATGGTTTGTAAAGCAAAAAATTCAAAAATTCCTGGTAAAACACGGAAATTCTTTTTTTTGTGAGTCCAGTCAACTGTAATAAAAAAAGCTCCCTAAAGTATGCAGTACAAATTTAGATTTTTTATTTGCAAATAAATAAGAACAGGGTGGTGTGCGTGGGTTGGAGAAACTTGAAGAACTAACATTAGAAAATGCTACCGGGCGAAGCCGGGGCTAGTATTTAAATAAAAATCTTTGAATAAAGCTGTTGGGAATGAGTTTATTGCATGAATGAACTATGTATATTCATGAAGTTTTTCTTCCGAATTAAGATTTCAGTGAATTATGTAAAAATTTAAGCTCTGGGTCTAAGTTTAGCAGATAATTTCTATGATTTGATTCCTTATTCCGATTTGCAATATATTTGATATTGGTTGCATTGAAACATAAGTCTCGGAGACCGAGATCCTGTCATTTACTTCTGAGCACTATTTTCTCTCTAATAAGAGACTGTATATTTCCAGGCCATTTTGATGATGTCTCGGGGTGTAGATTCCCGAAGACCATTTATTAAAATATCAGTAAAAAATTTAACAGCACATTGGACCTCTTGGTAATTTTTCAATGAAATTGATGGTGGTCGTTAAGGTTATAATTTAACATTTATCCCTAATGGATTCATACCCCCTGGGATTTTTTTCAAGTTCTAAAGGGGAATCCCCAACTTGGCAACACTATTTTGTAGTAGTTCAGTGTATATCTCTCTGCATTTATTTATTTATTTACATTTTGGTGGCTAATAAATGTGCAAATAAAAGTTATTTTTAAGCTAACAAAAAATTTATAAAAAACGTTTTGTTTAATAAAAAAAAATAACTCACAGTGCAAAACGTTTAAAAAACCGCAAAGAAAAAAAATTAAAAACTCGTACATTACGTCATTTTTCGTACAAGGCGTTGTCTTCGTTTCTATATTCACCCGGGTTTTTTCATTCTTACTGAATGGCCAAAATAAAAAAAAACTGAAGCGTAAAGTAAATGTTTGTAGTGTATGTATATTAAGCAGGGCATTAAAAGACTTCATTATTAAATGTTTGAATATTTCAAAGAAGATATTTATGTAGCTACAAAATGTAAACTTTTTTGAATTTGAAAATCTACAATTTTCTTGTCACAATAAAACCTATTAAACGAAGCAATTCTTTCATATTCTGTTACAAATAATACTTTATTTTTTTTTATAATAACAATACAATTTTTACAGTCAGAATAATAAAAATAAATACATAAATAAATAAACAAACAAATCATGTCTCGTTGAACAGCACACATTTCAACACACTAACTCGAGACTTTTTTTATAAAATAAAATTAACAGAAACAAAAAAAAAGAAAAACGAAAAAATTTAACAAAAGAAATATTTTTCGATTGTGGGCAACGCAAACGCATTCCATTTAATTTATACGGCAAATAAAATGAATACAACAATTCGAAAAATTCAAAGTCAAAAAAAAAAAAGTAACAAGAATGAAAAGAAATCGTGATTCGCACCTTATCTGTATGTTTAATTAGTTTATATATTGCGTTTCAATCGAATCAGTAGTTTTGGAGTTATAATAACAAATTAAAGCAAAAAATTAAAAATCGAAAACGTCAGAAATTGTTCATATTTATGGCCTTATCGCAAAGCCACATATAATAGCAACAAAATGAGATATCGATCATAAAAATCGATGGATTCTTTTCGAATGTATTCACAATTAAGTGAATTCGCTCATTTTCACAAAATTTTACTTTTTTGTTTGATGTACATAAAATTTAGTATTTAATGTACTTCTTTCGATTGATTGAATTTTGAAAATATTTTCCTCATGCTATGTATATATTTCACTTATATATTGCGTTTCAATCGGCTCAGTAGTTTTGGAGTTATAATAACAAATTGAAGCAAAAAATATTTTTTTTATGTAAACATATCCAATTGTTTTGTTTTAAAAAAATCATGAAAAATCGAAAACGGCAGAAATTCTTGAGATTTATGGCTTATCGCAAAGCCACATGTAATAGAAACAAAATGAGATAGCGATCATAAAAATCAATGGATTCTTTACGAATTTATTCACAATTAAGTGAATTCGCTCATCATCATGATGTTACGTTATTTTGCATTTTAGGTGACAATATGTGATTTAAAACAAAATCGCTTACTATTGATTTTTTTGTTGAATATTTGGCTTCAACCGAAACTTTTTAAATATGCTACTAATTCCTGCAATAATTCAAGGTTTATTTTTGAGAAAGTTTCAGCTCAATTTTTAGTTATTCTGCATTTTTACATGACGCTTTCCTGAAAAATTTTACAATTCCGCTTAAGTTGTTTTGTCAAAAGTCGGAGTCAAAAGGCGCAGTCGATATAGCCATATCTGTCTGTCTGTTGAAATCAACTTTCCGAAGTAATCTCATAACTTACAAACATGAATATTATATACATACACAGCTGTCCCGGCAAACGTTATTCTGCCATAGCACACACAAAGTTTGAAGACTCCCACTATAATAGTACTCCACATATGCAATAATAAATTTTTACTTTGTATGGGAGGTACCATGCCCATTGATCCTATGTAGGTGAATCTAAACCATCAAGGGACCGACATAAACACACACAACAAATTTCATTGAAATCGGCCCAGCCGTTAAGGAGGAGTTTAGTTACTAACACACGTACAGAAGAATTATATATATAAAGATATTTGGATATAGTCCTGATATATAAGTTAAAACCCACGTCTGAGTCTGAGATATAAGTTAAAACCCACGACTATTTCGATTTTTTTACCTTCTTTACTTATAAGGACTGATATCGAAAAATTCTTAACACACGTTATTCATTAAAACTTTTAACCCAAGTATTATTTGATTTTTTTTTCAAGTTACCTTTGTAAAGCATGTCAGTTATTAATGTTAATGTCAATTATATTCATTTGTTGTTAATCTGATTAAAATGAGTGACGAGAAAAAAGTTATTAAATATTTTCAACAAAACCAAACTTGGTCCTACAAAAAGTTGGCCGAACAATCAAAGGTCTGCCGTCAAACTGATTCCAATGTTATTAACCAGTAGCGGGAGAACTTGTTCGTTGATAGAAAACTTGTTTTTAAAGCCAATAAATATAAAGCATTTTCAAAAGAGTTCCCAACACATCCGGTTAGCTCAGTACTTGGACTATTTGGTACGAAAAGTTAAAACCAATGCAGGTTTAACAAGTAAGAGTGCTATATTCGGCTGTGCCGAATCTTATATACCCTTCACCAAATTATACTTCAAAATTTTAAGGTTTATTTAATTTTTAACAAAATTTAATTTTAACAAAATTTAATTTTTTTCCAGTTGTTTTTTTAATTTCTTGGAAAATTTTTTTTTCGATTTTTTTTTAAATTTAAATTTTTTTTTTAAATTTTAAAAATTTTGTTTTTGTTTTTTAAATTTCTTATATACGTCGTTGCAAATGTCTTTGAAATATCTATCATTAGATATCCATATTGTCTATATTAATGTCTTAGTAATCCAGATATAGGTCTAAAATAGGTCAAAAATCGAGGTTGTCTTGGTTTTTTCCTCATATCTAAGCTATTTGTGGACCGATTTTGCTGATTTTAAATAGCAAAATTCTCGAAAGCATGTCTGACAGAATTATTGCAGATTTGGATCCCGAAGATATCTGAGGTCTTCAGAAAATTGATTTCAACAGACAGACGGACAGACAGACAGACAGACGGACATGGCTTAATCGACTCCGCTATCTATAAGGATCCAGAATATATATACTTTATAGGGTCGGAAATGCAAAATGTAGAAATTACAAACGGAATGACAAACTTATATATACCCTTCTCACGAAGGTGAAGGGTATAAAAACATACAAGACTCAAAAATTTGTAGACAGCAACTCTGCTAAAAATTTAGAGGCCAAAGACCGCGCACGGAAATTGAAGTCAAATGGCAGATTTTTCGCAGCTTCCGGGTCAATATTTTTATGATGCTGATGCTCGAGGGATTGTTGTAGAAAAGTTTAGGACTCAAAAGCAGAAAATTTTCCCAAAAAGTTCTTGGTATGGCAAGCAATATGCAGTTGCCGCAAAAGAAGCCAAACTTTTGTTACAAAGGGCTCTATAAATACAGAAATTTACATCATCAAATTTTTACAAAAGAAGATGCTTCCATTCATAAGACTTCTTAATGTGTCCACTTATTTTTGGCCTGATTTGGCACCCTGTCACTATGGTAAGCTTGGTCTTGAGTGGTACAAGAACAATAATGTGGTATTTTTACCAAGAGAGGCAAATCCTCCAAACTGCTTGGGGTTAAGCCCAGCGAAGAGTTATTGGGCTCTTGTTAAAATAGAATTAAAGAGCACAAATGAGGTGTCCAACAGTGTGGTGATTTTAAACGGAGATGGGCTAACTGTTCGAATTGCTTAGAACTATAAAAATAATACTTTTTTGTAAGTTGTAATAATAATTTCAATAAAATAAGAAAAAATCAAAACTGTAAGTTTATTGATTTATTTTTTATTAAAATTTATTTATGTTAAGATTTTTTCGATCTCACTCCTTCTGACTATTTCTGTAAATAGGCCATAAATAGTCTTTCCAATTGAATTTCAAAGATCTTTCTATACTACGACATAGAAATTTGATCCAATTTTGAGAAAAATATTTTTTATGAAACTAATGGCCTGTTTCACGATGTCGAAAGAAAACTGATTGAACAAATTTGTATGAAAACTATTCGAAAGAATTTTAAAAACTGAGTGTTTTTCTTACAAATTTTTTCGACTCATTTTTCTTTCGACAACGTGAAACAGGCCATAATTTTTCACAAAAATTTGTTTGACTAAAAAAACGAATTATTTTTTTTAAATTTGTTTGAACACAAAGTAAATCAAAAAAATAAATTTCAAGATATTTATTGCATTAAGATCTGAAAACAAAAACATTCTGCTTATGATCACGAAAATTGCAATTATTTTCAAACATATTTTTCAACACTTAAATAACGTAAAATAAAAACAAAATTATTTTAAAGTTCATGCACGCTGGCTTTTTTGTAATTTAATAAATAATTCGCCAACAATGCACAACTAACAGCGAACAATATTTAATTGATGATGAATTTATAGTGACAAATATTAAATAATTAAAAAAAAACTCACACTGGCAAGGTGAATACAATAAAAAAAATAATAAAAACAAAAACTACAAATTTAATAAACAATTACAGCCATAATAAACGTACATATTTATAATCATACTGGGGGGAATTGACTCAGTAAATTCTCTAAATGAACGAACCAGCGAATATTAAACTCATAAATGTAAATGAATTAATTTCATCATTCCATTCCCAATTACCACAACAAAAACAACAACAACAACAAATTCATACATGAAAAATTATAAATGACTTGAAACGAAATGAAGAAAAAAAAATAAAATTGCGTTAAACAGAAAAACAACAAAATTTAATAGACAAAATAACAAAAAATCTAAAAAAAAACACTATAAAGGAAAATTGTTTAGAACACATTTTAAGAGGCCGTCGTTAGACATCTAAAGGAACCATTTAAATTTTGATTAAAAACGCAAATTAAACCAAAAATGTTTATAAAATGATTGAAGTGTTAAACTAAACAGTTTTACCACCACCAACAGCCAACCAACCAACCAACACATACAAATGTTGCTACACATCCCAACCCCACCCACTTTTGGCTCACCCACCTACCCAACCATCCACTATCTACTAGATTACGGTGCGCTGCGATTCAATACAATATGCCACAATATGATGTGTTATGATTTAAGGCTGCCTGCCACTTGTTGAATGAATGTTGTGGATGTGGATGGATAGAAACAAGGCCATCCATACGACGACTTCGACTACAAGTACAACAACATTTTGTGTTTACTATTTTGAATACATACAGAAAATACTCGTGCAACATGAGTGTTTGTATATTGTTACAGTGCGTAACATTTGAATAGGAGCATCTTTTTGCCACACAAATATTGAATGTTTAGTTTATTTGAATACCATGTGTGTTTATTCAAATCATCACAGCACTTAACAATAAAATTGAAATTTAATAGCTTTTGTATGGCGTTTAATTTGAAAAGTAATACGGAAAATTTCATAAAAGTCACATATTTTTGAATAATTGGGCCATTTTTGGCAAACAAAGATTTTATGTAAATATTTCATGATGATTTATAAATGGAAACGTTTTTTTTTTTGAAAAGATTTAGACGGGAGTAGTGTAATAAATACAGTAGGTGGGAATATATTTAATAACGAATTCACAATTTGAATTATGTTGTAGCAACTGGAGGATTATCACAGGTACGATACGAAAAATTTCGATCTAAAATTAAGTTTCGAACCTTAACTCTTCTAAATTCGATAATCCTGGTCAGTCAGAATCTGCGGAAATACCCAGGATTGTATTTTCACTCCCCTGGAGCCGCGTCTGAAATAAACTATTACTATGAGACTAATATTGTATTGGATATGCGGTTAAATTTAGCGATTTTACATAATTCTTATCGATAAAAGACAAACCAAAACGAATTTAACCCTCTAAATTCGCAAACTTTAAAAAGCTAATAAAAAGTTGTCGAATAATTTTTGTTAGGCTAATTATGACCCAATAAACTCAGAACAGCCATCATAAACTAATTTGCAAATTAGGTGCAAAAAGATGAAGAGTTCCTCAGGGCACTGATACGATTTTATTCAAAAACTAATGAAAAAGATACAAAACGTAAGAAAATATGTTTTACTTTCTACGATTATACTCATAAAAACAAGTTTTGGCATTTGAGCAGCATAAATGAAGATCGCATTTTGAGCAAACACACTGTGTTCGTGATTTTTGCATAGTTTGCACCATCTTTTTCCACCTTTTTTGCCTAACCAGATAGGAAAGTGGTCGATATTGTTATAACGGGCGTCATTAACTGGATGTTTTGCTCTTTCGCCAACTTTTGAACTTCCTCACTGTGGATCTTCTTGTGGAGTAATTTAATCCGCCTGTAGTCTCCGACATTTCTATTCGAAAGTGAAGTACAAAATTTATTTCTTTTTAATACAACCTAGAGTCCGACTGAATACATATTCTGATTCGGTTTATCATCAAATCATTTATATAGAAAAATCATAGATTTTGGAATTTTAAAGTAAAAAGTAGTTTTGAATAAAATAAATAAAATCCCAAAACTTATATTTCATTGTAAAATGTCTAAGAAAACTAATAAATAGTTAAAGAATTCAAAACAACTGTTACCACAAAAAACAATATATAGTGGTTGCAACAGGTCGCCTAAAAATAAGCTGAAATTCAATAGTACATGTGAAAAGAATTGACTGCGAAATTTCTCCACATATATCTCTGGTAAACAGCTCACTCTTACGTATCAATCCTACAGCTCACAATTATAAATAAAAAAGTCAATTCAATAGGTCGTACTGAACTAGGAACCAGTATCAGTGGATATGTAGCTTATTGCACTAGCCTAAGGGAAATAGTTGAGTTGGACAGAATATTAGGTGAGTGGGAGGATGAGTCTGAGGAAGAGACGTAACTTCACTTACTGATTTATCAGGTAAAAATATAATGATTAGATTAAAGTAATTAAAGTAATATTGTGTGCAGTCCTTTAGTTCACTATGAAGAGTTAAATCCCAAAATCCTGATAAAAATATACCCTAAAGCGGAAACCTCGTTCTACATGATGCTAAAGGGTCAATTACAAAGTATATACTCCCAGATTTTTTCTTGCAAGTCACAGAATCAGTTACGCGAAAACATAAATCGATTCAACCCAAGATTCCTAGTAAGTTCAAAGTTTTTCTAAAGTCATTGAAAACTTAAGATATTACTACAAGGACCTGAGCGAAGACTGATTATTACAATTTACAAAAAAATATTATTTTTATAGTTCTAATCCATAGCGATGAATTTATGAACCATTTCCGGAACCCTTTCCATTAAGGTTTTTATTGAGCTTTCTGTCACTTAGTTCGAACAGTTAGTCCATCTCCGTTTAAAATCTACCACACTTTATGCATTAAACACATTCAAGACAACAGGCTACACGACTACACGAACACAAATTCTGCTGGTTACAGTTGTAGTCGTGTGGCAGCTACTGAATTATTTTAAAGACGACAGCTACAAAGTAGCTGATTAATAATTCAGTGGTGCCACTTTAATAAAAAATAAACGTACAAAATTCCAAAGTAATTAAGACTGAAACAATTATTTTGAGTAAAAATATATATATGGTTATAATTAATTATGTACCTGTTATTAATTTATTTCAATATGGTTATCAGAAACATCTCTTAATTAAGTAAAAAAAATATATTTTTTTAAGCACTAATTTGATTTACATTTTTTTTATTATATTAGCAACACTATTTCTGTTTTGTAGTTGATAAAAATAGAAATTAGCCTAATTCGGCTACATCGGCATGAGTAGTCGTGTGGCCGTGTAGCTTTGCTGTCGTTAAAATAATCGTCTCCATATAAACGTGTGCATTTTATTTTTGACAGATTGAATTTGGTAGCCTGCTGTCTTGAATGTGTTTAATGCATTAGGATACCTTTTTTGTGGTCTTCAATTCTCTTTTAACTAGAGCCCAATAACTCCCCACTGGCCTTAACTCCAGGCAGTTTGGAGGATTTGCCTCTCTTGTTACAAATACCATATTATTGTTCTTGTACCACTCAAGACCTTGCTTACCATAGTGACAGGATGTCAAATCAGGCCAAAAATAAGTTGACACATTAATAATAAGAAGTCTTATGAATGGAAGCATCCTCTTTTGTAAACATTCCTTAATGTAAATTTCGGTATTTATTCTTTTGCCGCAACTGCATAATGCTTGCCATGCCAAGAACTTTTTGAACAATTTACTGCTTTTGGGTCCTAAACTTTTCTACAACATTCCCTCGAGCATCACCAACATAAAAGTATTGACCCGAAAGCTGCGAATAATTTTTCAGAAAATACGTTTCGTCATCCATTAGCAGCAGGTTTTTTTGTATAAAATTTGACTTCAATTTCGGTGCTCTGTCTTTGGCCTCTAAATTTTTAGTAGAGTTCCTGCCAAGAACTTTTTGAGCCTTGTATGTTTTTAAACCTGCATTGGCTGTAACTTTTCATTTCAAATAGTCCGAGTACTGAGCAGGGAGCTCTTTTGAAAATGCTTTATATTTATTGGCTATAGAAACATCATGTGGACCATTCCTTTTACATGAACCAGCTTTTCTATCAACTGACAAGTTCTCCCGTTTACTGTTTAATAACATTGGAATCAGTTTGACGGCAGACTTTTGATTGTTTGGACAACTTTTTTTAGTACGCACTTTTTTCTCGTCACTCATTTTAATAAGATAACATCAAATTAAGATAATTGACATTAATGATAATAACTTACATGCTTTACAAAGGTAACTTGATAAAAAAAAAAATCAAATAATATTTGGGTTAAAAGTTTTAATGAAAAACCTGTGTTATGTTTTTTTCGATCTCAGTCCTTATATCAATTGCGATATCTATTAGGATCCAGAATATATATATTGTGCGGTTGCAAATGAAAACTGTAGAAATTACAAACGGAATGACACACTTTCTTGATAATATTTAATTTATAATTTTGCAAAGCTTTACATTATATGTTAAATTTTCCATCTAATGTTAATAACATTAAGTGAATTTGTTACACATCACTTTAAACATTTAACGAATTTATACCAGACAGTTATTCTTTTACTATGACCTTTTCTTCAACAAAAAACATGAATGATCATCTTAAAGTTTGGATTTTATGATGGCCTGTGTTTAATTTTTCTTCTGTCAAGGTCAAGTTTGTTAAATAAAAAAAGAACACAAAATACGATTATAATAAAAATAATAGAGTCATAAGTTTGTAGAAAAAATATTAAAATATTAACACAAACAGACAATTCATACAACTCATACTAGACATATTCGTATGTATTGAGATTTATGTAAATTTAATTATAACTTGTATCAAAAAAAAGTCTCAACAAAACCGTCTAAATGTACAATTTAACTTTTATTATAGAGACAACAAAAATAAAAACCACGTAATGAAAAATAACAGAAAAAAATTATGTAAATAGATATAACAAGTAAGAGAGCTATATTCGGCTATGCCGAATCTTATATACCCTTCACCAAATTATACTTCAAAATAAAAATTTTAAATATTTTTAGGTAAACAAAATTTATTTTTTTTCCAAAGTTGTTTTTTAATTTTTTGGAAAAAAATTTTTTTTGAATTGTTACTTTAAATTTTAAAATATTTTTGTTTGTTTTTTAATATTTTTTTGGTGAAAAAAAATCGGTTTAAAAAATATTTTTTCCGATTTTGACACATTGTATGTCCAACTTACTATGGTCTTATATACGTCGTTGCAAAGGTCTTTGAAATATCTACATTAGATAACCATATTGTCTATATTAATGACTTAGTAGTCCAGATATAGGTAAAAAATCGAGGTTGTCCTGGTTTTTTCCTCATATCTTAGCCATTTGTGGACCGATTTTGCTGATTTTAAATAGGAAACTTCTCCAAAGCTTGTCTGAGAGAATTATTTAAGATTTGGATCTCGAAGATATCTGGGGTCTTCAGAAAATTGATTTCAACAGACAGACGGACATGGCTTAATCGACACCGCTACCTATAAGGCTCCAGAATATATATACTTTATAGGGTCGGAAAATTATATTGTGGAAATTACAAACGGAATGACAAACTTATATATACCCTTCTCACGAAGGTGAAGGGTATAAAAATGGTGCTATAGACGCTTTAATTTTACTTTTGTATAATTTTTTGTATTTTTTGTTGGTATTTATTTCTAAATTGGATAATTTTCATATACAAAAGCTTTAAAGCGGCAGTTAGTAAAATGGGAGATGAATATTAAATGACCTCGTAACACTGAATTTACTACACACAGCACACTTCACTTCTCCACAACACACCACTCTACCCTACACTTGTCTACAGAACCCAGTCAATACAGTATAGAAGCCAACACTAATCATCCGTTGACAGTCAGTCAATTGAATGAAATATGACGCATTTTTAAAATAAAATTATTTCACTTAAAAAAAGTAATTCATACTAAATATTAAATATTACGAGCTTGTACTTCCAGTTTTAAACTCTCTACTCGTACTGACATCACTAATCCAACAACAATTTGAAGTGTGTGAATTTGAGTTTTTTTTTTCTATTTTATGTGTGAAAAAGTCTAGTTTTTTAAAAAATAAACAATGGAATTAAATAAACTTGAATTCATTCTCATCGAAATTAGAAAAAATAAAATAATTTTTTATAATGACATGCAAACACACAAAAAAAAAAACGGAAGGGACGGAGATACTGACTTAAGAAAAATTTTATATTAATTTGCATATATGTATTTATAATTTTGTTGTTTCATTAACATAAATAAGTTATTTTTGTTTTCGACATTTTAAATGTTTTTAACATAACATTTATTGATTTTATTCTCGGGTATTTCAGTAGGATTTTTATATGCTATTTTTAAATTTATGCCATTAATAATCGATATACATACATACATAGATAGATACCACATAATTCGTGTTGTTTTGTTTAAATATTAATAAAAAATACTATAATCATTCATCAATTTTCCACTTCCGAACATCATCATAACATTTACATTTAAAGTACACAGCAATAATCAACCCCTAACTACTACTACTGTGTGTTAACATTTTAGACTGCGAAATAAGGAGTGAGATCGACAAAATCTTAACATACATAAATGCTAATAAAAATTAAACCACTAAACCTTCAGTTTTTTTTATTTGATTGAAATTATTATTAAAACTTTCAAAAAATATTTTTATAGTTCTAAGCAATTCCATTAAGGTTTTTGTAGTGCTTTCTGTTACTTTGTTCTGTTTGGACACCTTTTTTGTGCTCTTCAATTCTCTTTCAACAAGAGCCCATTATCTCTCCACTGGCCTTAGCTCCAGCCTGTTTGGAGAATTTACCTCTCTTGGTAAAAATACCTCATTATTGTTCTTGTATCACTCAAGAGCTTGCTTATCATTGTGACACGATTCCAAATCAGGCCTAAAATAAGTGGACACATTAAGAAGTCTTATGAATGGAAGCATTCTCTTTTATAAACATTCCTTGATATAAATTTCGATATTTATAGAGCCCTTTGTAACAAAGGTTTGCTTTCTTTTGCCGCAACTGCATAATGCTTGACATACCAAGAACTTTTTGGGAAAATTTTCTGCTTTTGGGTCCAAAACTTTTCTACAACATTCCCTCGACCATCAGCAACATCAAAATATTGACCAGAAAGCTGCGAACAATTTTTCAGAACATACGTTTCGTCATCCATTATGCTGCAGGTATATCTTTCTCTAAAATTTGACTTCAATTTCCGTGCTCTCTTTGGCCTCTAAATTTTTAGCAGAGTTCCTGTAAGGAACTTTTTGAGTTTTGTATGTTTTTAAACCTACATTGACTTTAACTTTTCGTACCAAATAGTTCGAGTACTGAGCTAACCGTACTGCTTTCCTACCGTATGAGTTGGGAGCTCTTTTGAAAATGCTCTCTATTTATTGGCTTTAGAAACATCATGTGGACCATTCCTTCTACCTGAATCAGGTTCTCTATCATCGGACAAGTTCTCCCGGTACTGTTTAATAACATTGGAATCAGTTTGATGGCAGATCTTTGATTGTTTGCCAACTTTTTATAGGACCAAGTTGGATTTTGTTGAAAATATTTAATAATTTTTGTACGCACTTTTTTCTGGTCACTCATTTTAACGATATTAACAACAATTGAACCTAATTGACATTAAACACAATAACTGACAGGCTTTACAAAGGTAACTGACCAAGAAAAAAACTCAAATAATACTTGGGTTAAAAGTTTTAATAAAAAATGTGTGTTAAGGTTTTTTCGATCTCAGTCCTTATTCGTAAAAATACGAGTTTTAGTTTTGTTATCGGTCCTTTTCATCCATTTGATATTCTTCGTAATCACCATAACCTCAGCCTGGAAAATAGTGTTATGTTCCAAATTAGTTATTACCAACGAATTAATCGATGAAAAATTGTTGATAACTTATTTCAATATTACAATTTGCTAGTAATCTATTAATTAGACTAAATGCTTCTCAGAGCATTTTTTAAAGAATAGAGCTGATAATATTTACATATTTTTTTGTTGTCTCTTTCACCTTTTGCTACTTCAAATTGACTTGTAAAACACCCCCGTCTCCTTAACCCGAAATCCCGACCCGGGGTTTCGGGATTTTAGATTTCACGAAAATTATTAGACATTAAACGCATAAAATACTTCATGAGTACATTATATAAGAAGAAATTTTTTTCACGAAAAATCGTATAGCAGAAACGCATTCTACAGAAAATTCTAAGAAATTTTCCCCAAGAAACCATAGGTCTAAAATCAAATCCTATCTTGAGCATTTCGTCTTTTATCGAATGATATTTCAGTATTTATTTTTTTTAATAGTTTTTTTATTGGATAAAAGACGAAATGCGCAAGATAGTATTTGAATTTAGACCTAGATATGTTTTCTTGAGGAAACTTTATTAGAATTTTCCGTAGATTGCGTTTCTTTTTACTTTTTGATCGTCCATACAAATCGACCCAGCCTAATGTACATACAGATAAAAAAAGTACCTTATCTGTTAGCCTTTTAGCAATCGAAATATTTTCATTTTGTTCGAGCTCCTCATCTGAGATAAAATCTATTTCATTTGAAGAGGATTTAAATTGAGTTTTATTAGACAACTTACAAAAAAAGGTGAAGAATTGATTTTCTAGAGTCCCACTCAAGGAAAACCAAAAATACCGTTTTCCTTTATTAACTATATTGTAGCAGGAGCTTAACAACTTTTCTGAACATCACTTTGTGATATTCGGGCATGTAGAATGTCAAAATGCATGAAAAAGGCACACAAAAATGACCATTTCCCCTATTTATTTATGAAAAACGGGATTTGGAAAATCCCGAAAACCCCGGGATTTAAAATTAAAAAATCCCGGCCTTCGGGATTCAGGAAATCCCGAAAACCCCGGGATTTTCGGGAACGGGATTCCCTGTTTGGCATCTCTACATATGATGTAACGAAATCGTGTCTTTTTGTCAAAGATAATTCGACAAAATTTGATACAATCTTTTCTATTGCTCCATGGACGAAGTCTATTGAATTTTGTTAGAATCGGTCCATTATTTTTATATTTTTCTTTTAATAATAAATATATTTTAAATAAAAAACTGGTTTTTTATTGCATATTTTTGTCATTTTTAGTGCATATTTTTTCTCTTTAATTGCATATTATAATTTTTTAGTGCATAAAAATCCTTGCGTTGGTTATGAATATGCAAAAAAACTAGTTAAATATCTTTATTTTTAATAAAAATTCTAGTTTTTGACTTGATGGTACCCATAAACTTTTGCACAACTTTTCGGTCCACTTGTGCTGCATATTTATTCCAAGCAGATAACATTTTTTATTGTCGATAATATCGCTTCCATTGTTCTTTAATTTAGCTATATTAAAGCTAAATAGCTCAATATTTTTCAATTGGCCGAAGTTGGGGACAAATTGGTGGGTTCATATGTTTTAGTATTACATCGGCAGCTTTGAAATAGTGGCAGGAGGCCAAATCGGGCCAAAAGATTACTGAAAAATGGTGTTGTCTTATAAAGGGTAGCAAACTTGTTTGAAGACATTTTTTGATGTAAATATCCGAAGTCATAGTTGTAGAGGTTACAAACGGAGCACTCTTAAAACCGCAATTGCAAATAGCTTGCAACACCATTACCTTCTCACCAAATTTATCCATTTATGTATATTTATGTTTTTGACTGACATTTCCGCTGCTCTCTGCAACATAAAATTTACGTCCTGGTAGCTACTGAAGGTCCATTTTCACATATGTAGGTTTCATCATCCATGATAAGTCAGTTATTAAATTTTGTCAAAACTTGTTCGTAAAGTAAACGAGACCGTTTTACAGCAGTAATATTTTGTTTTTTTGTACGATTTGGTTATTTTATGTTACGATATGACCGTAAGCCAGCATCCAGGCGTATTCTTCGTGCTGTACTACAACTGGTTTTATATTTTTTGGCGCGATCATTATCAGATAAACCAGGGCTTTTTGGAAGCTTCAGTTTTTTTTTTTGCTGTCCTTGCACCTGACCATGTTGATTTTGTAGAAAATTGTGCACAATTTTTTTCTAGTTTTTGGCGCTTTCTATTTTATCTTTTGATTTGTTCAGTTTTTAAATATTGTAGAGTATTGGATTTTGCTTTCATTTTTTTCGTTACAGCAGACAAGAGGATTTCAATAGCATATGATAATTAAATTTAGAAAATAAAGACAAAATGTTGAACTCACACAATTAAATAGAATCACTTGTTTAGATATTTGAAAACTGTATATATTTACATCCAATATTGTACATTAATTCGAACATGTTTAAATAAAATAAAAGTCGATAACAATCATAATAATTTGTGTATATTTTAATACTTAATTTTGGTGCTCTTATGGAAACTTCTTGCACTGTTTTGAAACACATATTAATCATAATCGAAATCATATATACATACATATCTACATAATGCTCAATTTATATTTGCATGCCTAACATATTGATATTTATTTATTTATCTTTACAATTTTGATATTCTCTCCAATATTTTATAACTTAATTGCATGAGCAACTAAAACATTATTTATAATTTTAAAAATTTTCTTTTTCTCTTTTGAAATTGTCATCATTAGCACGTGAACAAGAACCAGACTCCGAAGGTTGGGAAGAGCGTGAAGCTTCTAGGACACATTCCGTTAAATTTAATGCCGACATACCAATTCAAGATAAAGACACACCATTTACGCGTCAAAACACCCCACATCCCAAGGAATTGCGAGATAAGGCCAAAAAACTATTAGCCAAAAATCGTACAGATGAGGCGCCTGGCGTATCGTCGAATTTGGATACATTAACAGAAGAGGTAAGTGTGGTAAAGGGGAAGCAGCAAATGGGGGTTCGAAAATATATGAGTGAATAATTGAAATGTTTTTGCTTTAGTGTAAGCAAAAGTTTTTGCTTAACCGCAAATGTATTTTCAAACGTTTATTTAAATTTCTCTTTTTCGACCACAAAAGTATTTATTTACATTTTTAAAAACTCACAACTCTTATTAAATACAGCAATTTAATAAGGTTATTCTCTAACTTGGGCATTTCAATATTCTTTGAAATCTAAAAGTAACTGCATGTTTTACAATGTCGAAAGAAAAAAGAGTCGAAAAAGTTTGTATGAAAAACACTAAGTTTTTAAAGTTCTTTCGAATAGTTTTCATACAAATTTGTTCAACTCATTTTTCTTTCGAGATCGTGAAACAGGCCTTAACAAAATTAGTGTTCTATTGGGATGGAAAATTCAATACCGGTTTACTTTTTATATCTTTTTAAATTTGTTGCCAAATATCACCAGTAATCCCAGGACTTATCAAGTACTTTTTCTAAATTATAAACTTTTTAAAATATTTCCCAATATACTAGTTGGAATCAATTAATTTAGAAACTATGTATGTAATTTACAACTTAAGATTTTTATAATCATCTAAGACATAAACGACCATTATTCCAAATTACTCTCGATAATTTTCTAACTATTAAAACGTGATTGATATACATTAGGGCGGGTCAATGCAAAAAAAATCGTCCAAGTGACAACGAAAATCGTATTCTAGGTATCAAAATAGGAAACTTTGCCCAAAGAACTTTACCTCTTAAATGAATTCTGATGTTCCTTATTTGGACCCAAAGGTAAAATTTTCCACATTTTTACCCAGCCTACTCCAGTTCTTTGATAACAGCGGATCCCGATTCCCGATTTTCTCCATTTTTCCATAAATTCTCTGCGAGTTGTTAAGTTTGCCTTAATTAATTTGCCACGTAAAAAATATAAATATAAAATATGTTATATATCAATGGATAGGGGATTTTGTCTATTTTTTAAAAATATATATAATTTTTGACAATTAAAAAAATCATGGAATAGATTTTTGAAAAATATGACAAAAATTGCATTTATTGAGTTTTTGCAAAGATCTTTCAAATTTAAGTTAAATTTTTATTTATGAATATTTTGTAATGAAATTTTACAGTTAAATAGTTTTTTCTTTTTTTTAGTTTTTTGGCTACAATATCAATACCAAGGGCGGGGTTATCGGAACCCTTTACAAAACAATTAAAAATATATTTGGCCATCTAAAAAATGTTAGCCTTTCAAAATGTATAAACTCCTTATACATTCTCTTCGAATTTTTTTGCGATAACTTAAAAAGAAAAATTAAAGTACTTTTTTCCCAAAAAATTACACTAGTTTACAAATCAAACATTTTTGTTTGCTCATGGAATGAAACTTATATTTTTGAGAAGAGCTAGGGACGCTAGTTAATTGACCAATTTTTGTTTCCCACCTATACGTCAAAATTTTGAGATATATGGGTTTTTATTTTTCACCTGCCCTGAGTACTACTAATGCATACTGTAGTGTACCGAATTGTAGTAATTAAGTATTTACATTGTTTTTGGGTACTCAACACTCTGGCGAAGCTACTAGATACTTTCAGAGTTGTATTCTTTTGACAAATTCCGAAAAAAATTTACGGGAATAAAATAAATACTGTTTAAAAGTACATCTTTTCTGTAGATAAAAGTTAATAAATCGCTATTAAATACAAAACTCTAAAGTAAAAACTATTTTAAAATGTCTTCTAGAAAGTGTAAAATAAACCCAGACAATTTTTGTTTTATTTGCTGAAAAATTATTCAGTCAAATCGAGGTTTTCCTATAACACAAACACTGCAAAATGCTTATTTACATTAAAAAATTACGTAAAAGCTTTAGATAAGACAAAACCAGCATTTCAATATTTATGCAGCGTGTTCCCGAGTCTTTCTGAGGCCAAAATAAAAGAAGGGATATTTGTGGGACCTCAAACAAGAAAAATTTTGGTTGATACCAAATTTGAGTGTCTATTAACCGATGTTGAAAATGCAGCATGGAATTCTTTTAAACTTGTTGTTCAAGAATTTTTGGGGAATAAGAAAAGTCAAAATTACAGAGATATTGTTGCGAATTTATTACTTAATTTTGAACTGATGGGTGTAAATATATCCCTCAAAATTCACTTTTTACATTCTCATGTGGATTTTTTCCCGGAAAACCTCGGACACATGAGTGACGAACATAGAGAGCGTTTCCATGAAGATTTGAAGTTTTTCGAGAGGAATTATCAAGGTTTTTGGGATCAGAATATGCTAGGAGACTACTGTTGGAGTATCGTGAGGGAGACAAATGAAAATAATTATAAAAAGAGGACTAAAACACTTTACTTTTAATTTTTGTGTCCTAATTCAATGTACATTTTTATATTTTTCGTTTTTAATAAATATCTCAAAAGTTTGACGTCCAGGATTTTTTTAAATATTTTTTCCGAAGTTAGAAGACCTAAATACACAAATCCCCATATGTTTCAATTCATGAGCAAAAACCTTGTAAACTAGTGTTATCAACGAAAAATCGCCTTTTTAAATTTTTTTAAATTCGAATGTATATAACTTTGGACTTAGTCATTATTTTTAAACAATTCTTTCTCTATTTAACACATACATGTTTTTACTCCAAAAAAGGAAAATTGGAGAAAATCGGGAAATATTTGGATCCGTTGTTATCAAAAAACTGGAGTAGGGTGGGTAAAAAAGTTGAAAATTTAATTTTCAAATGCGAATATCTCCTAAGCTATAAGATATATTGGATAGCTACGACAAGGTTTTTTGTAGGATCCTATTTCTTCGGAACACAAACGAAAAAATAGGATCGTTTTAAAAATGTAAAATACACGAGGTGGAGGACCCTTGGTCACGCCCCTGGAGGGCCCATGAGGTCCAAGTTCAAAACTTAAACTCGACAGCTTCCTCTTTGTGCATGTGAAATTTTATTTAAATCGGATTTACCGTTTATAAGTTAATTTCCCTCTATTTTATTTTATATATCACTGTGCGCTGTTATATCGGCTAAAAAATCAGTGTTAGTCAATAGATTTTCATGACTCGGTGGCATGTAACATAATTCTGTAATGCCTGGTAGGTTCAATATTGTGGCCATTTGATAGTAAATACATAAACTGAGAACAAAATTTAATTTACACACAAATAATCTAATATTAAAAAGGACATTACTACTATCAATCACCCAATGAACGAAGAAATCGCATTTCCTAATGAAGAGTATACCTAGTATTGGACTCACAATGTATCATCTTGAATCAAATAAGTATGAATTTGCTAATTTTTTTGCTCAGGCTACATTTTAGTTTAGATGATTAACAGTTTTTCGAAATGTCAAATTAATGTTGATGTAACTGTCTTCAATTCAAATTCCGCGCTCTTAAATTTGTTATTCAGAATAGACTTCGACCGCCGATATCTATTGGATCTACACAATATAAGAAAAAACTGATTTTATTTGCAGTATTCATTCTGAGACATTATAATGTACATATTTTGTATTTGAAGTAATAAAGTATAAAAGGTGAATTTATTATCTAATTAAAATTAAATTTAAGCTAGGTTTCCGCATACACCGTAATCGGCACCGAAAACGAAATTCCATACATTTGCACCGAAAAAAAGTTCGTTTCAGAACATTTTTTTGGTGCAAATGTATGGAATTTCGTTTTCGGTGCCGATTACTGTGTATGCGGAAACGTAGCTTTACTAAGACTTTTTGAATTTTAATAACGAATTTTTACTAATGAACTCCACTGTTCATTGAATATATGTATGTACATAAATGTTAATTACATATTTTCATACATCTGTTGTTTAAATTCTTTCGTATTCTACAAAATGTTAAATGTTTTTTCTATTCTTTCGGTTCACAGAAACAACCGCTAATGGTGAGACAAGACTTGAATTCCACACCAGTGGAGAGTTTAGTCGCGTCAAAAACCGCTTTTCAAGTAGAACAGCAAGTACAACAACCGAACACACCACATCAACAAACTCAACATTCACAACCCCAAATGCTGTTAGTGAAGACACAAGCCACGCAACAGCAACCACCGGGAAAATCAACTACACCAATAGCGGGTGGTGAAAACACACAACAGCAACCATCATCACATGTCAATGTTAAACCGGAAAATGTTAATGTTATTACTGCAGCCAGCTCTGCTCATGACGACGACGATGATGATGATAATCTTGATGAGGAAGATGATGATTATGTAAGTTAACAGAATACATTGGCTTTTTATATGAATGTTACATTTTTTTTTTATTTATTTCTAATTTAGGATCAATCTGATAGACGTGTCGGCTTTCAAGTGGAGGGTAGCGAGGAAGACGATTTCCGTAATAGACCACCGAAATTGCATAGACGGTATGTTTTTTTTTTTTAATTCAAATTTCTATTCAAAAATATTTCATTAAAATTTTGCCATTGGTTTCGTTTGTCTAGTGATACGCCTCATCATTTGAAAAACAAACGTGTCCAACACAGCATCAACAACAAGAAAGATCATGAAATTTTGGCCACTGCTTTGCAACAAGAGACCAAAAAACTCCAACAATTACCAACAGTCCAATCACCTATTGCCGAGAATCCCTCAGCTGAACAGAGTGAACAAGAGACGGATAATGGTAATGGCTTTGCTAAACCTCAACATCCTTTCGAGGCTCCTCTATCACCCATACAAACACCACCAGTGATGGTAACATCGTCAGAACTGCAAACAAATAGAGCCAGTTATCCTGTTGCCATTGTATCTGATGGTGAGTACTAAAAACAAAAATGAACTTCAATTCATTTGACAAAATTAAAATACAAAAAAAAAAACAAAACTTATTTGGTGATGGGTTTTCATTAAAAACACACTCTACTTTTCCTTTATTTGTCTATATACAATCAATCGTACTCTATCCATGTACTGCTCTATTGAAACTTACACAAAAACACACTCACTCCCACTGCATGTAGTTGATCTATGAATATGAAATCAATGCAAGTCCAACATGTGAAGGAGACTATTTTATTTTTTATTACATACAATTATTTATTGTATTTCTTTTTTATTTTATTACTTTTTATATTATTACTTTATTAATATTTTTTATAATTTTTTTTTATCTTTTCTTATTTCTTATTTTTTGAATTTGTAGTATAATATTTTTTATTTGTTTATTATTCAATAAATTAAACACGCTTTTTTTTAATATAATAAAGTAAGTTTCTTTTTATTTATTTGGTTAAGGGATTTTTACTAATAAGTTTAGTTTAAGTGAAAAAAACTGCTTTTACAACAATAGGTAATTTACTAAATATGTGTTGTGTGTAGAATTGCAACATTCATGTTAAAATAAATAAATTTAGGGATTTTTATTACTCTATATCAGGTTTGTTTTATGAAATTGAGATTTTCTATTTGAAATTATAGAACATAATAAATAAATATGATAAAATAACAAATGAATATATTTTCTCACTTTTAATTGTTGTATATATTCAGAAATCGACAATAGAAAATCTCAATCTTATAGAAAAATTCGAATAATCTCATTTTCAATTGTTCTTTTCTGAAATCTAAATGGAAATTTTAATTTTTATGTGATATTTCCTAAAATTTAACCCTCTGACCACCACGGGGACACCGGTGTCCCAACACAAAAATATTGAATAACTAAATAACGAAATAAAAGAATGGATTACATTTTAATTTTAATTAGTTCGTAAATGTGTCTCTGACTTAAAACAAGTTCGGTTACAGCATTTATTTTTTATTGTCTTTGAAAATTTATAGGTACTGTGTTCAAGAACTGTTCAAAAATTAGTCTTAAAAACAATAAATAATTGAAAACGACTTATTTTTATATGTTTTTATGGTTGTACCAAATTCAATAAGTCAATACAATTTTACCCTTCTGTCACCTCCATTGTTAAATATTACGCTCATAATTAGTCAAAGATGAATATTAATAACGTCTCCATACGTAACATCGAAAAATCGATGGAAAAACTCAATTTCAATTATTCTTCTTAAATTACTGTATTCCAGATTTTCGATATTCACAAATTTTGCATGAAAATTTTGTTTTATAAATTTAAAAATTGTTTATGTTTTCATTTATCATTGAATTTATTTATGCAAAATTCAGCTATCACAACCAAAACTATTTCCTCTGTGTAACAAAAACCAGGAACAATTACTTTTCTAGAAGGTCGACTGTATTTTTAACTGAAATTTTAAGATCATAATCGAATTATGTATTAAGATTCTTAACATTAAAACTTCATGTAGAGAAAATAATGACAATATTACGGATTAATACAAAATACCTATGACCATTTTGTTTTTAAATTTTAAAATGATAACTACGTTAATTAATACACTAAAGCCCGAAACATGTTTTCATTTCATTTTTAGGGCATCTTTAGTAACAATAGAGACTTTTTAATTAAAAAAGCAGATTTAAAGCGAAAAATAAAATGTTATACAAAAATGGGGTAAGTCCAAAAAACGACTTATAGGTCGCTAAAGCACTTCTCTAAACTGTTATAATGTATCATTATACAGATGTGTTCATAAAAATAGGAGTGACATCAGTTTAGAAACCAACGAATAAATTTTTAATTAAAAATATGATGTATGCCAATTCGGAATTTAATTTTGACTTATTCGTCAATTATTAACCTAATGCATAAATCAATTGAAGCTTATAGGCCAGCATTTTAATCATACGGCTGCTTGTTTCACTAGTACTGGGTTTATTTATGGTTTTCAATCCAACGTCGAAGAATAGTAACAGCACTAACAGAAATATTACGCTCTATTTGCATTTTTTTTGATGAAGCATAATGTCGAACTTTCCTACATAGTATTATGTACAAAACTTAACTTTTTTAATAATATAATATTTATAATCTTAACCACTTTCAGTAGTGTTTATAAACCGTTTATAAATTTAAAATGTTAATTTTCGGTTAACCGGTTTATATCACTCGGTTAATCGGTTTTTAAAATTTGTTACTAAAATGAATAAATCTCATGTTTTGGTGAATTTTATTATATCTGATTTGAAACCTAAACTGCTGATATACAATACAAACCTCTTCCGATTCAAATTTTTAAGAATTACTATGATTCTAAATAGTTGAGGACGATGAGTTTACTTTAAAACTTTTTCAGAATCAATTGCTCATAATGGCATTAAAATTAATTTACACATTATTCTAGAAGTTTAGGTTGAATCTAACTAATATGATTTCTTAAAAATTTAGTGCTGATTTTACCAAACGTTAAATTGAATTTGATCTACAAGTCTTTGAGTTACATACCTTCTTACAATAAATTTGATTTTGCATCTTATATGTCCCTTTTTTGGGACACTTGGAACATTTTTTGGAACATTGGAGGTGATAATAAATTTGAAAATTGTCAAATATTTCATTAAAAGATTTATGATTTACATTTTTTGGTTGAAATGTAATGAATTAACCAATAATTAAAACTAGTATTTTATATTTAGTAACAGAGTTATACTCAATTCCATTTTACTGAGATAATAATTTTTAAATTCTTACAAAATAAAATGCACTTAGCACTTACTACTAATAACTACAAATTTTAAAGCTATGTGGCTATACCTTATTGGATATTTTATGTTTTCTACATATAGAAAAGTATTGTTTAAACTTTTAAAACAATTCCTTTCAATGACGGTTAACCGATTTTTTTTCGAAGTCGATATAGCCATATACGTCTGTCCATCTGTATGTTGAAATTTCCGTAGCCCCCAAATAACTTGCAAACATGATTGATACATCAATATATCGGGAATTCTTCCGGCTCGGTCGAGAAAATCGGCCAACAAATAGCTGAGATATAAGGAAAAAAACCGGGACAACTTCGAATTTTGGCCTATTTTTTTTATCAATATGTATATGGATTACTAAGTCATTACTATAGACAATATGGATATCTAATGATAGATATTTCAAAGTTCTTTGCAACGATGTATATAAGGCTATAGTAATGTAGACCTACAATGGATCAAAATCGGAAAAATATTTCTTAACTCTAATTTTTTTTTCTCCAAAAAAATTTGTTTGTCATAAATTTTTTTTTACTAATAAATTTAGAAAAAATTTGGAAAACAAATTAAAAACTATTTCGAAATTTTGATAATGTCTAATTTTTCGACCTTTTTTATTATTAATTTTATTTATTTTAATTAACTATCCTGACTTTGAAATTATATTAGTTTTAAATACAGAAAATAATTATAAACGTACCAACAAATCTAAGAATCAATTTTAAGGCAGATACAGATAATGTTGCTCAAAGCTACAGACACTTAGTTTATAAAAACGAAAACAGAAGTTAAATATTATTTGAGTATTTGTTGTTTGTGTAATATTTAAAAATTTTTCATTTTGACAATTTTATTGAAATATTGAAAAAACAATTTGTTGTTATTTATAATCAATTTGTTAAACTGTTTTCCTGATGATGCTACACAAAGAGTAGCGAAATATTGAAAATAAATAAATATAATTATTTATATAAAAAAGTGACCTCAAGCTTAATTAAAATAAATAAAATCTAGATTTTTTTTTTGAATTTTGTTTACCTAAAAATATTTAAAATTTGTATTTTAAAGTATAATTTGGTGAAGGGTATATAAGATTCGGCACAACCGAATATAGCTCTCTTACTTGTATTTTAGTAATAAAATTTTTAATTTAAAAACATCCTCTGTTATGTCTGAACATATTTAGTTGGAATGATACAAATTCAGTTATTTAAATCGTAATTCTTCTGTGTCAACTGATTGTCTATGATAATCTATGGATAAAATCAAATCATTCGATTGACAATAAATCACAGCGAATCTGTTTTATCTGTTCAGAAATAATAATTCAAATATAATAAGAAACATATAAAGAAAATTTCGAAATATTTCCAAGAACTCTCGTCTGTTTCATTACAGCTGGCTGATGGTCTTCGTTATTATTCTCTATAAATTAAGTTCGATTATAATTTGTATGTATACATGCAGAATAAATAAATTATTACAAAATTAAACCATCAACAATTGTTGTTCTTCGCATTTAATTCGCTTGCTGGAAATAACCCAATTAAATAATTAAACATTTCATAAATGTAATTTCATCTGGGCTGTTAAAACAGTTTGCTGTTTTATTTTGCCAACCAGTGTAAACATCAATAGGGAGTCTTTTCACGGAAGGTGTGAACTACAAACAAGCAACTGTGTAATAATTTACCGTAGAGCAGCAACAAGTTGATGTAACACCAAAATTGATTTGACATGTTGTGACAGTCAACAATCCAAATGTAGCGAAGACGGCAGAGTTGTCCGTCTGTCTGTCTGTCTGTCAGTCAGTTTGTGGCTCTGTCTGTGAATGTTTGTATAGAAGCGCAACAATATTTGCTTTGATGTCATTCATGTTCATTTAGCAAGAGTGATAAAAAATAAATACAAAATGAAATTGCATTCAATGGAATCAACAAGAGCAACAAATGTAACAAATCCAACAACAAGTGCTATAATCTGGCCTCCTTTAGAATATTTCAATCAGCAAACACAATAATGGCAAAAATAGCAACAATTATGCAGCACATTGTACGAAAGCAGACAACAAACAGCAACAATTCCCCCAAGAATTTGTTAAAAATCATCGACATATTCTTTGCTGTTTTGTTTCCATTAAGCTTTTCACAAAATATTATTGATTTCGATAGAACTAAAATGAAAACTACACAAAAAAACTAAAAGAAGAATAAAATTTTCTTCTATAATATAAAATAATGTTGAATTTTGAGTGATGATGATGATAATAATAGTGGTGATAATTATGTTTTAATACTGTGTATGACGATGATGATGATGATGAGTTATTGTGCTGTGATGGTTGTTTCTGGCTCGATACACCTGTGTAGCAAGTATAAACTTTTTGTTGTGTGCACGTTTGTACATTTGTTTGGTTAAATGCATGGATGCATGAATAAATGACTGCAATGATTGTGTGTTCAGTCTGACTGTTCAGTTGGTTGGACTGATGTTCTTTCTGCCACATAAGAGAATATTAGAATGGCCCTGTTGATATGAAGCCAAAAAGCTAACGATGTTCCCAAATTGAAATGAAAATTTCTGTATGAACTTAAGATACACTGGTATGTGCTAGTAAGAAATCGGTTTGAAAACCAAATATCGGTCAATTCGTATCATCAGTCAATACGAAACCTAACTCCTTATAAGAACCTGAATAAAATATAATTATTTGATATACGATGTGGTTGGTTCGATGAGGCTCAACGCTAAAACACCAACATATTTCAGAAATGGTGTCTTAATCCATATCCTGTACTTCAAAAATAAAACGCATATGGGCAATTCCACAAGAATGACAACCACGACTGAAAAAACAAAAACCCTTGAAGATAATTTGAATGGGAGAAAACACTAAAATGTTAATATGTGAAAGTATTTAGAACTTTTTACAACATTTTAAGGGCAAAAATAATAAGGGTCTTCATGTAAACGCTTAAATGCCTCGCAAACTGTGCAATCTGTGCATTTTTACACTCTCGCAAATGAACTGTCAAAAAATGTATGGAAATTCGTTTGCACAGCCCCGATAAGTTTGCGCGACAATTTAGACTCGCAAACTTGAATTTATTGTGCATTTGATGAATCAGCTGCTTTTGTTTACTTTTATTAATAAGAAATAAAAATCAAATAAAATATAAAAATGTTGTGCATGTGAAAATTGTGTAACTTTGGAACAGAATGATTGTATTAAATGACATTGTGCATAAAAACATTAACCAACAGCTAGAATACAAACAAAATCTTGCAAACTCTGTATATCACCGTTTGTTCCAAAGATTTAACTTTCATTCAACATTTTTAAAATTAAAATTTATACAATTTGAAAAATTTGTTAAGGCTTTTGTTGAATTTATTTTTATTTGACATTTATATCAAATAGAGAGAAAATTAATGTATAAACTTGCACAACATTGATAAGGTGGGTTCATGAAACACGTCGCGCAAATTTGCACAATTGAACAAATGGCAAACATAAGCGTTTAAATGAGTACCCTTAATACTTTAAACTGACTATATTTAATTTTTTAATTTAATCTGATTGTTTTTTTGCTATTATGAAATTGTTTATTGAAACCGAATATATATTTTCTATTTATTTGTTTTTAGTTTTTGTATACATATATTTACAGATTATTTATTGTTTTACCATAAGAGAAAAATCTGTCACGTACGGTATGTCACGTACGATATTAAATTTTATTTATTATAAATTCATCATAAGATTGTTTTTATTTAAATATGATGGATTGTAAAGGAAAAATATTTGTTTTAGATTAAGAAATTAAAAGAAAACATAACGCCTCTCACGATTCTCAAATTTTCGCATATTTCTACATGTACCTCAAAATTATTTCCGTTTTATGTCACGTACGATATAGCCTTATTTCGTTCGATATTTTGGACAACAATGTTTCGAAAGAACTTAATATTTTTTTAAAATACAGTACCCTCTGAATGGAACATAAATACCCAATTATTTTTCAGATACTCTTAGTTTTGCCAAATCTATTCCACTCTATAGGCGTACAAATGTTACGTACGATGACATGGAATTGCCCATAAGACATTAGTGGATCTTATAAATCTAGCTACCAATCAATATTGATGATTTTGACAAATCTTTTAGCATGACTGCTTTGTGGTAGATTCGCGATATTTTTCTGCGTGATATCAGTCCGGATTAGAAAAATTAGCATAGCTTGCATTTGTGTATATTCTTATTACTTGATCTATTTTTTTCAACTCTGGATTTCGACAAGACTAGTTTTGATGGTATGTACTGTTTGAATGAACAACGTACTCGATATTCACCAGGATTGAAAACTGTCCTCAGATTTGTTTTCCAACGATTTCACAAAGCTCTGATAAGAGCGAAATTATAGTTATCTCGTTCCTATCAAACTGCAATTTGGTTTGTTGACATTGCTTTTTAGATCAAAATGGGGCTCATTCAACATAAAACTACTGTTCAACATTTTATCGTCCTCAGCCACCATTTGAATAATCTTCTGGATCGATATTCCATTTAATTCATCTTCTAAGCTCGACGAAATTGTTAACGAGTCTAATTATGGTAATTATGGTAATCCAAATTCTTGTGTTTTCATACCAGTTCCCCATTTTCTTTAAATTGAAAGGCCACTCTTTGAAATAAAAAAAGAAAACGATGATATAACCTTCATAATGAGAATTTGATGATATATTCGGATCATAAATATAATAATTTCAGAAACGATATCGTCATCATCTTCACCCGATGTATCATTTGGAGTTTTTTCTTCCAAATCATTTCTCTATTTCTTCTGGCTTCATTATTTCAAAACACAGCCGAGGTCAAACTAATTTAATATAAAATACAAAACTTCTAATGCTTTCGCAACTTCTGGAAACATGTACAGAATATATTCTTTTGTTTTATTTATTACGCTGTTTATTATCCCAATATCAAATCCAAACATATTTTGACTTTATTGTATTTGGCAGTATTGAGTCATATTTATCAAATGCAAGAACTATGACTCTTTTCGCTATCTCTTTATATTTTATATTAAAAAATGATTTGCTAAATAAAGGCTTTTCAAAAAATTTTATTGAGTACACATAGAAAACAGATTCGTAGTTGCAACCGACTTTGTTGCCAATCTTATGATTCTAATCAAGTTGTGGCTACAATATTTTAGAAGAGGTAACAAAAGTTTGGTTGCTTCAAACAAAATTTTGCTTTATCAACTGACTATCTGATGATAGAGCCGAAAAATTCTATGATCGCAACCGAATCATTCGATTGACAACAAATTCGGTTACTACTACGAATCCGTTTTTTCTGTGTGGGAAAGTATTAAGCATTAAAAACTGTTTGTGCAATTTTGACCCCTGAATACATGATAAGGGTTAAAAAAAACTAAATTTCATTTCATCAACTTTTTCCGAGCAGGTATGTGGAAATGTATGATTTTTTTTTATATTTAGTACTTGTTCCATGTGAGAAACATAAATATTTAGTAGAAACAGAGTGAGTGAGTGAATATGAATGAAATCAATCAATAACTGCAGTTACAGTTATAGTCACATTCAATCTCATTCAAGCAGTCATTCATTTATTTATGCCATATATTTCGTCCACTTTTCCATTTGTTTTGATATTGTTGCATTATTTAGTTTTGGTTTTATTTATCTACATACAGACAAATACTAAATATTTTTTATTATTTTTAAATTTAATGTGTGACATGCTGCTGCTTGTTGTGTCTTCTGTTTATATTTTCCGTATTTGTTTTAGTTATTATTATTATTATTATTATTTTTTATTTTTATTTTTCAATTCCATGTTCATTTCAAACACAAATATTAGCACACATCTATAATACAATTTTGTATACCCTACATTTGTTGGAGAGTTATGTTAAATTTACTAAAAATTTACTACAGAAATGAATGAATGTACCTACTACCAATTTATGAAATAATCGGGGTTGTCATAGAATCGAATCATTGTCGGAATCGGGTTTGAAAACGACAAAAAAGTACATTGGTATCGTCAAATCGAAATTTATCGGTTTTATATATCCTTTTTTTAATAAAACAGTAATTCAGGGTGGTTTTTCACAGAATTTCATTCCGATCGTATTCTAATTTTTAAGAAAAAGTAAAACTCATATTTTTTCGGAAAGAAAATTTAAAGTTTTCAAGAGGAATGGCTATTTGTTTGTAATTATTTGTTTTTCTCAAATTATTAATACATTTCTTTATCAAAACTTTGAATTTGCTTTTAATACTCGAAAATCGAAAAAACTGTATTATCAAATCTTTTGGGAACACAGAAAAAATTATATTTCAATTCAAACATTTATCACATATTGAACAGGTTTCAATTATTTCATAATTAAATCAAGTATTCATGTGCTCAAAAACAAAATTTTCTGATATTTTCTATTGAATTTTGAGTTTTGAATTTGATAATTTTGACAATTGAATATACAATTTTCGTTATTGGTTGAACTTCAAATACAAAAATTATTGAATAGATTATTTTTGTAATTGAAAACACATTTTTGTTATTTTTTGTTTTTCAATTACGAAAATTATCTATTCAATAATTTTTATATTTGAAGTTCAACCAATAACGAAAATTGTATATTCAATTGTCAAAATTATCAAATTCAAAACTCAAAATTCAATAGAAAATATCAGAAAATTTTGTTTTTGAGCACATGATTACTTGATTCAATTATAAAATAATTGAAACCAGTTCAATATGTGATATATATTTGAATTGAAGCAGTTTAAAAAATAGTTTTTTCTGTGAAATAACAAAATCAAAAGAAATGTGAAGAAGTTAAAACCAAATCGATCGGAATAATAACAACGGAATTGAAAGTGTGTGTGTCCCTATAACGGTAACGGTAATGCTAGTTTGGATTATTTCGGTAATGGTATTTTAGTGGTAACGCGAATTGCAGTTATTTCTGTAACGGTAGCTTAGCTCAAACGGTAGCCAACCTTGCATTTCGCAAAAACATATACATAAGTCCTCGGATTTTGAGTTATGATACTCTTTGTTTTTTCATTCAACCTTTCTGTTTTTTTGTTTATTAAAATCGAATACAAATTGAATTAAACCAGTTTTTCATTACTCTACTTGTTTTTGTTGTATATCTCTAACCGAGCAGATTTTGGTGCCTGCGTTCATGTTTAATCCAAACTTCTGGATGTTATTCAATAAAAAAAATATTTAGTCTTTAGGAATTTAATATTATATTTGGATATTTTATTTGGATTCCACAAGTAATATGATCTGCAAAATTTTTGTGTTGAAGGGATCGTCTAAATGTAATTTATAATATAATTATTTGACATTGAGAGATAATGCTAATGAAAATTGGACAGAAAAAACAAGCACGTCGCACAGTGGTATGAGAATAAAAAAAGGTGGAAATAAATCTGTAACTTCTAAACCCTTACGCCGATTTGAATGAAATTTCACATGCGCAAAGAGGAAGTGTAGTCGAGTTTAAGTTTTGTATTTGGACCTCATAAGCCTCGGGTATGTTCAATTTTAAACATGATTCTACTTCTTCGTTTGTGTTCCGATTTCAAAAAAATTACGTATATGGAATCTTCTCGTCGAGCTCTACATAAAAGATATCAATTATCTCTTATAGCTTAGGAGATATTCGCATTTGAAAATTTAATTTTCAACATTTTTACCCACCCTACTCCAGTTTTTTGATGATCGCGGTTCCAAAAATTTGTATATATCAAATAAAGAAAGAAGTCTTTTAAAATCAGGGCTGAGTCCAAAGTTACATGCATTTGAATTTAAAAAAATTGTTGGGAAAAAAGTACTTTTATTCTTTTTAAGTTATCTAAAAAATTTCTAAGAGGATGTATAATGAATTTGTACTTTTTGAAAAGCTAACTTTACGCCAAATATTTTAAATGAAAAAAACATTTATAATTTTTGATACCGACGGGATCAGGTCCATTCAAAAAATGCCTATTTTTTATGTAAAATTCAACTTTAGGGCAAAAATTCTCAAATCGCTTACTCTATATCAAAATATAGTAACCTATTTTAGATGGCCCAATAAGTTCTTAATTATTTTGTAAAGGGTTCCGATAACCCCGCTCCTGGTATGGATATTATAGCCAAAAAACGAAAAAATCCTATTTTTGGGATTTTTCAAGCTTTTTTTGGGAATTGTGGGATACTTGATAACAAATTTCAAAATTTGTTTTTATTTTTCCATTTTAAGTAGCAAAATCTACATAACTGTGAAATTTCATTAAAAAATATTCATAAATAAAAATTTTATTTCAATTTGAAAAATTTGTATCTATGCAAAATTCAATAAAAAGCATTTTTTGTTATATTTTTCAAAAAAGTATTCCATGAATTTTTTAATTGTTAAAAGTTATATACATTTTTGAAAAGTAGACAAAATCCTCTATCCATTGATATATAACATGTTTACCTTATGTTTTTTACGTGTCAAATAAATTAGGGGAAACTAAACAACTCGCTGAGAAATTCAAGATCGGCATTAATTAATTTTTTTATGTCTTCTGATCTACCTGAATTATCCACACGTTATTTACTGTGTGATAGTAAAAAAACTTTGCAATCAGTATTTAAGAAACATATAGGGCTATACAAATAAGTGTCAATTTCGAGGATCGATGCTTTTTAAAATTTTTTACACGAACCAAAATTTTATTTTAAATTGGCCAAATTTGGATAGGTCTGGGGTGTGTTATGTCCGCTTAAGTGAGCCAAATTTTACTTTACACGCTTTTGCATTAAGTTATCTTTCCGGATCATATACAAATTGTATATAGTTCCGAAGAAAAATTTTTTCTACAAAAGAAAAAAATATGGCCCTTTTTACATGTTCCAAATTTGGTTAATGTAAGTTTTTATAGGGACGACATAACTGTTAGGAATTTTTTTTATTTTATTTAGATTTTTATCGCAAATATAGCTGATTTTCCATATCTAAAAAACCAAAAAAAGATCGAGGAAAATTTAAAAAAATAAATCAATAAATCTAAATATCTATTCAACTAATGCAGATAAAATAGGTTTCAATTATTTCATAATTAAATCAAGTATTCATGTGCTCAAAAACAAAATTTTCTGATATTTTCTATTGAATTTTGAGTTTTGAATTTGATAATTTTGACAATTGAATATACAATTTTCGTTATTGGTTGAACTTCAAATACAAAAATTATTGAATAGATTATTTTTGTAATTGAAAACACATTTTTGTTATTTTTTGTTTTTCAATTACGAAAATTATCTATTCAATAATTTTTATATTTGAAGTTCAACCAATAACGAAAATTGTATATTCAATTGTCAAAATTATCAAATTCAAAACTCAAAATTCAATAGAAAATATCAGAAAATTTTGTTTTTGAGCACATGATTACTTGATTCAATTATAAAATAATTGAAACCAGTTCAATATGTGATATATATTTGAATTGAAGCAGTTTAAAAAATAGTTTTTTCTGTGAAATAACAAAATCAAAAGAAATGTGAAGAAGTTAAAACCAAATCGATCGGAATAATAACAACGGAATTGAAAGTGTGTGTGTCCCTATAACGGTAACGGTAATGCTAGTTTGGATTATTTCGGTAATGGTATTTTAGTGGTAACGCGAATTGCAGTTATTTCTGTAACGGTAGCTTAGCTCAAACGGTAGCCAACCTTGCATTTCGCAAAAACATATACATAAGTCCTCGGATTTTGAGTTATGATACTCTTTGTTTTTTCATTCAACCTTTCTGTTTTTTTGTTTATTAAAATCGAATACAAATTGAATTAAACCAGTTTTTCATTACTCTACTTGTTTTTGTTGTATATCTCTAACCGAGCAGATTTTGGTGCCTGCGTTCATGTTTAATCCAAACTTCTGGATGTTATTCAATAAAAAAAATATTTAGTCTTTAGGAATTTAATATTATATTTGGATATTTTATTTGGATTCCACAAGTAATATGATCTGCAAAATTTTTGTGTTGAAGGGATCGTCTAAATGTAATTTATAATATAATTATTTGACATTGAGAGATAATGCTAATGAAAATTGGACAGAAAAAACAAGCACGTCGCACAGTGGTATGAGAATAAAAAAAGGTGGAAATAAATCTGTAACTTCTAAACCCTTACGCCGATTTGAATGAAATTTCACATGCGCAAAGAGGAAGTGTAGTCGAGTTTAAGTTTTGTATTTGGACCTCATAAGCCTCGGGTATGTTCAATTTTAAACATGATTCTACTTCTTCGTTTGTGTTCCGATTTCAAAAAAATTACGTATATGGAATCTTCTCGTCGAGCTCTACATAAAAGATATCAATTATCTCTTATAGCTTAGGAGATATTCGCATTTGAAAATTTAATTTTCAACATTTTTACCCACCCTACTCCAGTTTTTTGATGATCGCGGTTCCAAAAATTTGTATATATCAAATAAAGAAAGAAGTCTTTTAAAATCAGGGCTGAGTCCAAAGTTACATGCATTTGAATTTAAAAAAATTGTTGGGAAAAAAGTACTTTTATTCTTTTTAAGTTATCTAAAAAATTTCTAAGAGGATGTATAATGAATTTGTACTTTTTGAAAAGCTAACTTTACGCCAAATATTTTAAATGAAAAAAACATTTATAATTTTTGATACCGACGGGATCAGGTCCATTCAAAAAATGCCTATTTTTTATGTAAAATTCAACTTTAGGGCAAAAATTCTCAAATCGCTTACTCTATATCAAAATATAGTAACCTATTTTAGATGGCCCAATAAGTTCTTAATTATTTTGTAAAGGGTTCCGATAACCCCGCTCCTGGTATGGATATTATAGCCAAAAAACGAAAAAATCCTATTTTTGGGATTTTTCAAGCTTTTTTTGGGAATTGTGGGATACTTGATAACAAATTTCAAAATTTGTTTTTATTTTTCCATTTTAAGTAGCAAAATCTACATAACTGTGAAATTTCATTAAAAAATATTCATAAATAAAAATTTTATTTCAATTTGAAAAATTTGTATCTATGCAAAATTCAATAAAAAGCATTTTTTGTTATATTTTTCAAAAAAGTATTCCATGAATTTTTTAATTGTTAAAAGTTATATACATTTTTGAAAAGTAGACAAAATCCTCTATCCATTGATATATAACATGTTTACCTTATGTTTTTTACGTGTCAAATAAATTAGGGGAAACTAAACAACTCGCTGAGAAATTCAAGATCGGCATTAATTAATTTTTTTATGTCTTCTGATCTACCTGAATTATCCACACGTTATTTACTGTGTGATAGTAAAAAAACTTTGCAATCAGTATTTAAGAAACATATAGGGCTATACAAATAAGTGTCAATTTCGAGGATCGATGCTTTTTAAAATTTTTTACACGAACCAAAATTTTATTTTAAATTGGCCAAATTTGGATAGGTCTGGGGTGTGTTATGTCCGCTTAAGTGAGCCAAATTTTACTTTACACGCTTTTGCATTAAGTTATCTTTCCGGATCATATACAAATTGTATATAGTTCCGAAGAAAAATTTTTTCTACAAAAGAAAAAAATATGGCCCTTTTTACATGTTCCAAATTTGGTTAATGTAAGTTTTTATAGGGACGACATAACTGTTAGGAATTTTTTTTATTTTATTTAGATTTTTATCGCAAATATAGCTGATTTTCCATATCTAAAAAACCAAAAAAAGATCGAGGAAAATTTAAAAAAATAAATCAATAAATCTAAATATCTATTCAACTAATGCAGATAAAATACACGTGTAAGCGTACTTTTAGTAGATCTTCTCAAGGACTATTTATATTTTCAATAGCAGCTCATTCGGATTATAAATGGATTTTTGACGATTGTTTTTAAAAATTTGAGAATCGAGGTGTCTAAATTTGAGGGGCTACGCACTGGCCCCTATTAACCCTAGGAAGCTGAACAACTGCAAATCAACTTGAAAACACCTCAGCTTCACCCATGTGAAATTTCGTAATAATATCTCTAATAATATCCAAAAAATACGTGTGCGTCATATTAGATCAGGGTTGTATTTGGATATAAACAAAGCAAAAAAAACACCAACACCTTTTATAATTTTACCTCATACGGATCGTGTTAAAGCGATAAGCAACAGACAAACGACTTTCATCACATTTGTTAGGCATACGGATAAATTTTCATTTAATTTTCACTTCGTAAATGAACCTTTACTAACATATCGTGTATTTTAAGTACAACTTGAATTATTTACTTTTCCAAAATTGTACATTTAGTCCTTAAAATTCCTTCCGTTGAATTGAGATTTTTTCACAACATTTTTATATCCGTTTTCAGTTATCACTTTCAAAGTGGTAACCAACCTACTTTGAATGCAGTCAAAGTGTAAGATATGCATGCTTCAGCGTCGCAGATATGATAATCGTATCATCACTTTCATTAATTTTTGAAGTTTTTTCAAATTAAGTAATAAAATTTAATTGAAAATATCGAATTATTATTGAAATAAAAAACTTGATGCAAAAACGTATTGATTTATAATTTGTAATCGAATATCTCCAATATAATATGTAGGAGAAAATCTGTCCCATGAAATTTTCACTCCTAAATCTGTGCGAAACCTGGTGCGTTGTCTGCCTTTGGCAATGTGTTGGGATAAAGTGCATCACTCTGTTCTTGTTTTTTTTCTCTCTCCACTATTGCCTGCCACTTTTATGATTTTCAATTTATTTCTGAACTGAATATGACAGCGAGTGTGTGTTATCATCAATGCTGTTGGTGTTCATTTCTGTTTTTTTTTTCTAAAATAAACATAAAAATACATGTGTACTTACTCGTACTTACATTACACATCCATAGATGCATAAATGCATTGATCATTTGTTTACACTACACTAAACTTTAGTAAAGTGTATGCAGTGTATGGGGGCGCATTGTAATACTTTAAAATTGTGCGCTCCATTAATTTTCTTTCTAATTTATTATTATTTTTTGCTTTTGTTTTACTTAATTGGCTTGTGTTTGTTGTGTTTTGTTTACATTTTGTTATGCTGTGTTTTTTTTATTTTTTTTGTTGATTAATTATGGTTAAATGTTTAATAAACTTTTAAGTAGCTAACATTAAATACAATTTGCCTTGTTTAAAAGTAGATATTAATTTTTAAATGAAAAATATTCGTGCAGTAGACAAATTATATAAAATTTATTTAATTAAATGCACAATTATCACAACATTTCAATGCTCAAGTGGGTGTAAAATGTGAGAAAACTTTTTACAAATAAGAAATAAGATTACGTTTGTAAATATTTAACATGAAATTTAGTATTGTATGGCAAAACAAAAATAAAAGTTTTTGTATGCAAAATGCTTACCAAAAATATGATATATTCGACTTTGTCTAGTTAGTATTTTATTTGAAATGACTTAACCCTCAAACCTGCAAGAGTTCCTCAAGGCATGCATTACAAAACATCAATTATCTCAAAAAGTAATTACAATTTTTGTTTTTAAATTTAACTGTGACTTTAGTCACAGATTTGTTAACATTTCCCTTGAAGGTCAATATGCATTCTGACTTTTAGTTTTTGTTCTGTTTGTGTCATTTTCTTTTTTTAATAAAAGTTTTACTAACTTTTAGTCGCCCAATCTATTCGAAGTCATTTTTATTAGTTCTTTTTGATTAGTTTTTCAATAAAATCGTATTATAATTATTTTTTTTTACACCTAAACCGGCAACAATGCCCTGAGGCACTCTTCGCCTTTTTGCACCTGGTTCCTAAACTTATTTTGCAAATTAGTTTCTGATGGCTGTTCTGAGTTTATTTGGTCATAATTACCATAACAAAAATTATTCGACAATTTTTTTTAGCTTTTTAAAGTTTGCCGGTTAGAGGGTTAAAAATGCGGAATTTACAAAAAATGCCGTATATTTTGAATGCTTTATTGTTTTTAATAACTTTTATGTCATTTTGAAGGGTACATATCTTTCATTTATTCTAACTTAGTTATTGAACATTATTTGATTCGAAAATGTCGAATTTTGTACCAACAAAGCTTCATATGTGGGCAGTTTTGTTTTACTTTTTTAATTTGAAAAAAGTGTCGCTGAAGCACACCGATTGCTCACCAAAGTTTCCATCGGTTTCAACGTGCGAGATATGGTTTGTGCGGTTCAGAAGTGGTGAATTTGGCACGGAAGGCAAATATAATCCAGTCCAGCCAAAAAATTGTAGACCAAGAATTGCAGGCATTACTCCATGAAGATTGTTGTAAAACTCCACAAAAGCTTTCTAAATCATTGGAAGCTAAATCTAAACAATTTCTGCCGTTTTCGATTTTTCATAATTTTTTAAAACAAAAAAAATTTTATATTTTCACATAAAAAATATATTTTTTGCTTCAATTTGTTATTATAACTCCGAAACTACTGAGCCGATTAAAACACAATATACATATATGTGAAAATGTGTACATAACATGTTTTCAACATTCAATCCATCGAAAGAAGAACATTAACTACTCAATTTTATGTATATCAAACAGAATTCACTTAATTATGAATAAATTCGAAAGGAATCAATCGATTTTTATCTTCGATATCTCATTTTGTTACTTCGCTTCGCGACAAAGCTTTGTCGCGAACTTTGCAAAGTAATAAACCGGAACAAGTTCAGCCGTTTTCGATTTTTTATAGGTTTTTTATATTTTCACATAAAAAATATATTTTTTGCTTCAATTTGTTATTATAACTCCGAAACTACTGAAGCGATTAAAACGCAATATATAAACAATATATATTAAAGGTTATGTAAATTTGAACATTTCTATGTTTACTTCAATAATATCGGACTAACCCTTTTTGAGTTATCATAAATTATGTGGAGAAACATTTAAAAAAAGTCTAAATTTTAGAAACAAAATGTTTAAAAAAAATCTATCCATAAAATTAAAAAATTTTACCATTTTTGTACTTAGGTAACCATGATGCATCAAATCTATATAGTCGTTAGTGAAGCCTTTTTTTTGCTGTTGACCTGTGTTATGAGCTGCTGAAATCTGACCAGATCATCACAGGACCCTTACCAATCGCAACTAATTGAATTTGAAGCGAGCATTGAAAAACGTCCATAATAGGCCAGACATAAAACCGTAATATTCCATCACGACAACACACGGATACATGTTGCAATACCTGTTAAAAAGTATTTAAAATGAAGTGGTTGGGAAGTTTTGCCTAACCCGCTTTATAGTCCAGGCCGTGCACCGTCCGCCTACTATTTCATACGATCAATCTTTGTGGGATACGCTTCACTTTGGAACACATAGTTTAAGATATTGACTTGATTCGTTCATGGCCTCAACAGATGAACAGTTTTTTCTGGCTCGGAATTCATATGTTGCCAGAATAATGGTCAATACTTTGAATAAATTTATATTGTACACATGTTTCGAAACAAAAGATAACTATACTTTCTACAACCACAAATAAACTAAGGTGCACATATGAGCAATTCCATATCATCGTACGTGACATTTGTTCGTCTATAGAGTGGAATAGATTTTGCAAAAATAAGAGTATCTGAAAAATAATTTGGCCTTTATGTTCCATTCAGAGGGTACTATATTTTATAATAATAAAAAGTTCTTTCGAAACATTGTTGTCCAAAATATCGAGCGAAATAAGGGCATATCGTACGTGACATAAAACGGAAGTAATTTTGAGGTACATGTAGAAATATGCGAACATTTTGGAATCGTAAGAGGCGTTATGTTTTATTTTAATTCCTTACACTAAAACAAATATTTTTCCTTTACAATACTTCATATTTAAATAAAAACAATCTGTGGATAATTTTATAATAAATAAAATTTAAGATTGTACGTTTTCTCTTATAGTAAAACCATATCTATTCTGTAAATATATGTATACAAAAACTAAAAAAATAAATAGAAAATATATATTCGGTTTCAATAAACAAGATGATAATAGCAATAAAACAATCAGAGTCAAATTCATTTCATACTACATGCTAAAGTTTCGCCGCAAATAAAACAAAAAATTAAATATAGCCAGTTTATACTACTATTTTTCCCTTAAAATTTTGTAATAGGCTTAAATACTTTCACATAGTAACATTTTAGTGGCTTCTCCTATCAAATCATCTTGAAAAAAAGTTTCAAGGGTTTTTGGTTTTCCCGTCGTGGTTGTTATTCTCGTAGAATTGCCCATATGTGTGTCGACGGTCTGAGGTCGGAGGTTAAGGACTGGTTAGTATCAAATTTGTTGCTCTCAGACACGAAACGATTAAAAATATAATATTAATAGATGTCTACAAAATACCTAAAGTAAAAACAATTTTAAAGCTGAATAAACAGAAACATCGATTATTACGCCTTTTTTGGTAAAATCCTCAACTGCTTCTGCAAACTAGTTCCAAGCGTGACTATTTCAAACAAATACTCTAATGAAAGAACTAATTCTACAATAGTTTCTATGAATTGAACTGGTTCTATCACCGTTCCAAATAACGTGTGATAGATCAGTAAAGTTTCTCTATAACTAGTTCTTAAGGTGACAATTTCAAACAAAAATCGCTGGTCTCAACGCCAAACTAGAACGAGTACTTGCTATAAAAGCTTGCATTCTAGTACCAGTTGTGGAACTAATACCGTTTATTAAATACTAGCATAACCCGGTGCACTTCGCTAACCCTACCCTAGTGAAATTAAAAAAATATGAATGGAAATACGAAAATAACACATACAAAATATTATAATCTCTCAATTACAGTTCACTTGATATTCAAAAATAACTAACTAATTTTGTGTGGGAGATACCACTCTACTGCTCTGATCCCACCCATTTTTGAACCTTTTATGTAAATATCAATCTTTACTTTAACTTTCCTTTATAAGGGAGAGGTAATTCCTACTAAGCCGATAATGCTTAGCTAAACTTCGAACAGGGAAAAGGAATAAATTCGTTTTTAGCTAACCTCCGTAGAATGGTAATAAATTGATTGATACAGAGTTTAAATACTTTTAGAATTATAGTTAGTTCTCCAGATATTCAAAATTAATTATTTACTTTGTGCCACAACTACTAATGCAATCCCGACTATTTTCAGCCAATCTGAGAGCTATGCGGACAAAGTTTGAAGAACCTTGTAATTAATACTTTGTATGGGACGTGACTCACATCCTTTTCCGACCCCTCCCATTTTAGATGCTATGCCCTCTAATCTAATTCCGTCTATATTCAGCTAAACTCCGCACAGTAATAAGAAATTAATTCGCTAAAAGTTTAAACACTTTTATAATTATAGTTCTACAGATATTCGAAATGTATTATATATAGGGTAAGCCATGCCCACTATTCCAATCCCGAACAATTTCAGCGAAACTATGCAAAATTATAAAAGAGCCATTTAGACTAAGTTTGAAGAATCTTGCAATTATAGTTCACAAAATATTTAGAAACATCCATTTACTTTGAATGGGAGGCGACTCACCATTTATTCCGACCCGTCCCATTTTTTTATTAAACTTCATGCAGTGATAAGTAATAGATTCATATGAAGTTTGAAAACCGTCACAATTATATTTCTGCACATATTAAAAAATAACTATTTACTCATGTACAATTACATATTTACAAAACCCCCCCCCCCTACCCCACATATGCATAAACAGTTTTTAAATTTGTCAAAGGTTTATAAAAGAAATTTTGAATGGAAATTTTGTTTAATTTTGATCAATTTAAAAATTGTTTATGCATATGGGAGTTAGAAAATAAGAAAAGCACCTTCAAAATATATTTTTGTGACTTTAAAGTACTAAAGTCTTCTTCTTTGTTTTCTATAACAACTCTCACTTAAAACAGAGCGAAATCAATACAGTTTAATTGTTTCTCTTATTTATTTACAACAACAAATTGGACAAACATGCATTGCTTTGTTTACTTTTTAGCTTAAGGTTCACATGTACACGTTTTCGCATACGTGTTAGTAACATCTTTAAATGCTTATAACTCCTAACTGAACCGATTTCAATAAAATATGTATTCTGCACTTCTGTGAATAAATCCCTTTAAAATGGTATATTTCTTGCCCAAAGTGAATGTATAATGTGCGGGGTCTAAAGAAATCGACTTGCCTATTAATATTATGATAATTTTGTTCCAGAACAAATTTTATGGGCATAAACATAAAGTTGAAAATATCCATTCATGTCTTAAACGAATGGATGATTAAACGAATTTAATACCCTAACAATTCTCTAAAATTTATTGGACTATCCTCGTGAATAAAATTTTCTTCATTTCATTATTAAAAATCTTTTAATTTTGTGTTTACCGCCACTTCAAAGGGAAAACTCTTTTTGCTTTTTGTTGCACTCTTATTTATTAAATTAAACCCATTTTTATGTTTTTTAATTTTAAAAATAAGTTCTTTTGGCACAGATTTCAACAAACATACGAGTACACACTAGCAGTATGCATTCGTACATACTATAAGTGGGTACGTCTGTCCCTCAGTCAGTCAGTCTATTAGTTAGTTGGTTCAGTTGGCTAGGAAGTGCAGAGATTTTAATAACAAAAACACACTCACAGGAGTTGATGGGCATGTGTGATCCAAAGCAGCATATTGTTGGGAGAAACATTTAATTTTAGATGCCACTATGTGGCAGCAACACACACTTTGTTAAATTTAAAAAAATAGCAACTGACAAAAAAGTTTTAATTTTGGCTATTTTAACAGTTTTTTTTTATTAAATATTCATAGTAATAATTAATTTAAAATATAAATGAACTTCTCTGGCTCTCTCTGTATCTTTGTGTCTTTTTTCTAAAACTAATTTTGTAATTCAAAATTAAATTAAAAGAAGGAAAAAAACCAAGTGCACAATAAAGCGAAATGGACAAGTGAGACAAAAAGATTTTTATTTAATAATAAAAAATAACTAACTTGTAGCTGTAGGAACATAATATGATGTGTTGCAGCTGTTTTTAAAAATTTATCACGTTTTATGACATATTTTAGCGAAACCCAGTTGGTTTCTCTGCGTTTGCATGTTTCATTGACTGCTTGCTGCTGGCCCAATTGCGAGTGTGTGTCCGTTTCTGAGTTGGCCAGATTAATACTTTGTTGCACAAGATAAAACAGCTAAAACGGCTGAAATAATTAAATTTTTTAAAACTGTTGAATTTAACGAATGGAAGAAGGAAACAAATTGTTTCTAATATTGTAAATTTAAGTAATGAAATGCTTAAATTACATTTATTTACAAGGTTCACAGATTGTTAGATTATTAATAGGTATTCAGGTTGTGATGGAAGAGTCAATTATAACTAATGAACTGTATACGGATAAAATGCACTATTTTAATCAAGTATTTTTCGATGAACTTTTTACGGCTGATACTGGCCAGTAAAATACAGAGTAAAATATCAACAAAAACTTTAAAGATTAAAATGTAATGTCAACCATTCATTGATTATTACTTTTTTTATGATTTGTTTACATTCAATTTTCAATGTCATTTAATTTTGTTGTACCCGCTTTCGGTTGTTTGTTTACCAATTTAATGCTTTTTCTCTTCTCCTTCTTCTACTCTACTCTACACCTTCATCTTTATATTTGTTCACCATTGTTGATATTGATGTTGTTGTTGTTTTTGTACTGTATTAATGGTTATTTGCTAAAACAAACATCTCCCGCCCCCCTGTTGCGTCAACAACAAAACAACTACCAATTTGACTACCTTTTAAAGAAATTAAATTAAATAAAATTAAATTACACAAAATGAAACAAACAAAATTGTCAAATTGTGTTTGTTGTCAGTTTTTGTTTAGTTAAAAACAACATCACGTACATTTTGGCAACAATACTGTTGAATACGTGTGTTTGTTTGTCTATTTGGATGTGCCATTATGGAGGAATACCAAAAAAAAAAATGTTTATTAAACCCCAGTATGTACTTGTTTTACATGTTGTTGTTGTTATTTTGTATCTCTCGTATTCATGGAAAGTGTAGGAGGGAAAGAAATTTTGATGAATAACATTGTTTTTTTTTGGAGTAAACAGAAGAAGATGAAGATGAAATAAGAAACGTCAAACTGAAGTAAAAGTCATGTATTAAAATGAGAGACATAAACACAGAGTTGTGCGATATTCGCATCTGTTCTGTAAATTTCTCCATAAATAAGTTTTATATAAAAATAAATTTCATTTAAACATTTCTTGCGGATCAATAAAAATATGTATCGTATATAGGGTTCCTACGCGGGAAAAATTTCACGGGAATATTTTTTTGATAATTTTCGGGAATTTCTTCATAAGTGTTCTTCTAAAAGTTACAATTTTCAGATTCGTTTCGATGTCCAAATTTTTTGCTAATTGAATCATTTCATTATATCCATAGATTTTTTCGGTTCTAGCAACAGGTAGTCAGTTGGCAAAGAAGTACATATTACGGTTGAATAACCGATTTTTTTTCACTCAACTTAAGCCACAGCAGAATAATGTGGTTATTAAGAATGAATCTAATTCAAAGTTTATACTCTTAAAGGAATTATTAAGATGTCTAACTTTTAGGAATATTCAATGAATATTATTCATATTTAGAGAAAGTAATAACATGAAAAATTTCTCTATCTACGCATGTTTTATATATTTAACATAGTCGAAATTCTTAAGATGTTTAATTAGACAAAGAATTTATGGATTTTATACTGATTAAAACTACGACTGCGACAATACCGATAAAATGCCACTATTAAATTAGAAACCCTATGCTGGACCAACATTTATTTTATACTTTATTCGAAAAAAAATGCTGGTTTTTGGTTTAATTTAGTGTTAAAAAATTATCGGGAATTCTCGGGAATGAGACGATTTTTTAACTTCCTCCCGGGAAAGAAAAAAAGTCCGGGAAATTAGGAACCCTAATCGTATAGGAAAAATTGTATTTTTTTTGCCTTTTTCATGCATTTTGTCTGCTAAACTTTTCTTCAACATTCACTCGAGCAACATAAAATCGAAAACACTTTTTTGTTATTTTTTGTGTTTCAATTACGAACATTATCTATTCAATAATTTTTGTATTTGAAATTCAACCAATAACGAAAATTGTATATTCAATTGTCAAAATAATCAAATTCAAAACTCAAAATTCAATAGAAAATATCAAGAAATTTTGTTTTTGAGCAAATGAATACTTGATTTAATTATGAAATAATTGAAACCAGTTCAATATGGGATAAATGTTTGAATTGAAATATAATTTTTTCTGTGTAGGTGAACAGTCCCTTATAAGGACATGGAGAAACATTTAGTATATATTTTGGTTGAAAACTCTCCATTATGTGGACATCTTCATAAAATCAGACATAATTTTTTGAATATTTTTGTTTAATTTTGCAAATCAGGCATCGTTTTTGGATATTCTTTGTTGTTTGCCAAATATTCTTTGTTGTTTGCCAAACAAATCGCCATAACACTGGGAATTGAATATTTGTTGCAACAAAGGTCTGGCAACAGAAGTGGCAACAGAATACACAATATCAGCCCAATCATGAATAAAAAATCGGCGAGAGTTTTTTCTCTTTTCCCATAATGGGAAAACGGAAAAACTCCCGTGTATTTGTTATTCATGATTGGGCTGTATATGTTTTAAAGCAGTTTCTGGTGAAACATCATCTGTGTCTGAAGAGGATGTTAACCAATTTAGACAAAGACGACAATTATTCCTTCGTGAGTTTAAACCAGAAAATGTGTACAATGCTGATGAAAACAGTCTAAGCAGTAGAAGATGCATAGAATTGGAATGATCTCTTTTTGTTTTTGGTTATTAAATAAACTAAATTAAAATAAATTAATTTTAATAAGACCTTTCTTAGGCGGACGGACACCTATTAATAATGGACAAATTTCAGGTGACCATAACTGTCCACTATAGAGAGTTTTCACTGTAAATTCATTATCGAAATTATTTTTCAATACGAATGATCATTTGATCAAGAGTAAGATCATTTGTGTTTCATATGAAAGGAATATTTTGAGATCTGTTTTATATTTTGTCATTTATTTTCGTCCATTGTAAACTAAAAAAAAGTATGTAAATAAATTCTAAGCTTACAAAGCAGGTTGTACATATCAGATAACACGTATACGTATTACTCATACGCTTCAGGGAACTACATACAATGGATACACGTACATTCATACGTAACAACTTCTCGTACAGGTATTAATAAATTACCACTACAAATAGGAAACAAAATAAAATAAAAATACAAACATATTTGTATAAACACACAGTTACTCCTCTATGTATGTATCTACCTGTAATAACATTTACAACAACTATTTCGCCATACATTATTATTATTATTATTACTATGTATTATTATGTATTCGTATTCTTATCATTGTTTATTTATTTGTTTGTTTTTATACGAATTGTTCTTGCAGTACAGTAGAGTACATCATAATCTTGCAAAATATCAAGTGATAACTTTATTTTGTTTTCGTATTCTGTGTTTCTTTTTTGATAAGTAATGCGTTTTTGTTTTTATAAACTCTCTGTAATTTTGAAAACAAAAAAAAAGAGTAAATGCTTTTAATGAAGTCATTGAAATCATTTAAATTTTATTTAATTCGTTTCAATACGGTATCTCTCATTCTCTTGCTACTCGCAAACGTTCTCCAAAAAAGTGTTTTTTTAAAAAACAAGTGCATTTCATTTAATTGAGTCTATTGCTCTGTGGCTAACTCGCTGACTGGCAAACCTGACTGTTTGTCTGTCTGTTTATTTGTACATTTGAGTTTGTGAAATTGTTAACACTTTTGTTGATTTTTACTCTCTATTTCAATAAAAATTTCATCACATACAACCACATGCTTAACACTTAGATATTTCCCTTTTTTATGTGTCTGAGTTTTTCTCTATTTAGACCTTAATTTGCAGAGTATGTACAAATATTGTATACAATTGTTATTGTTTTTTTCTTTCCGAATAATTGTTTTTTTTGTTGTTGTTTTGTTTCTTACCTTACTTGGCTGTTGGGTTGGCCTGGTCTTTAGTTGTTCATTATTTATGCCGCACTTTAGTTAATTTTTTGTTGTCAAAGCAAAACGATTCTCTTTACTTCATTATTCTTTCTTTGATTTTGATTCTGCACTCTGAGAAGAAATCAATTAAACCAAAAAATTAAAAAAAAAACTGTCATAATTCATAATAATGTGTGTGTTTTAATTTTATATTATTAATTATTTATTTATTATTGTTCTTGATCAAAACTATTTATGAAAAACAAAACAGAAAACTGTGAAACAATGTTAATTGTTTATAACTTTATTATTTATTATAATTTTATTTTGTGAAACAACAATATACAAACTTAAATTTTCATATTTTTGTGTTAATAAATGGCAGTTTATTGAAAATTATTTACAATGAATGAGAAAAATAACAATAACAATATAAATTTTCATTGAAAGTGAATAACCTTTGTGTATGAACTTAATTTGTGTTTCTAAAAGTTAAATTAAAAAAAATATATACAAATAATTGTGGGATTTTTCTAAAAAAAAAATGCAATAAATTTAAAACAATGTATGTTAAAAGGCAATATAAAATTTAAGCAAATATTATTGCAATGAAAATAATTAAATTTAAAATTTCAAGGACTTAATTTGATAAACCCCAAAATATAAAAAATTAAACATTAAAATTTAAAACAAATTAAAAAAAATATTTAAATTGTTTAATTTTTTGTCTACAAAATATTAATTCGATCCAATATGGTTTTCACCAGACTTTTATTCAAACTTTTGGCTGTGTAATTCGGTTCCAGGGATGAAACATGGCAGCAATCATTTGTACACATCGAAAAATCTATACAAATCTACGTGAAAGTAACATTGCGAACTCAGTGTTTCTTCGTCAGGTCAGACTATAAATTTCAAAGGATAAACTATTTAAGAAATGTTTATAAAATTAAGATAAAAAATATTTGATACCAAAACGGATATCAAACAAAACCTAAAAAGGTCAGCAGTCTAAAAGAATTATATGTTTTCCCACCTCGTTTTTTTATTCAGGGGAAAACATACAACTTTATTAGACTGCTAAACGTTTTAACATTTATTTGATAACCATTTTGTAATCCAATAGTTTCTTTAATTTTTCAAAACTGTTTATCCTTTGAAAAACTAGGTAAGCAGTTTTACAGTGCACAGAGGTTTAGAAATGTTTATTAGAGATATTATTACGAAATGTCATATGGTTTGAGTTTTCGTTCCACAAACCTTGCCCTCTTGACAAATTTGTACGTTTTTTCATATATTGCATGCAAAATATGTTTCAAATACCGAAACAACTAAAACGGGCAAAACGTGTTCAAAAAACTTAGTTTTTTTTTTAGAAAAGTACCTACTGAGACGTTATTTACCATGTGATAGTAAAAAAACTTTGTAATTATACAAATATGGAGCTCTTTCGCTTTGCCTTTTTAGAATTTTTTACTCAAACCGATTTTTTTTTAAATTGGCAAAGTTTGACTAGATCTGGGGGTGTCATGTCTGCTTAAGTGTGCGAATTTTACTTTAAAAGCTATTGCATTAAGTTCTCTTTCCGGATCATATACAAATTTTATATAGTCCCGAAGAAAACTTTTTTCTACAAAAGAAAAAAATATATGGGCTTTTTTGTGGAAAAACTTAAAAAATGCGGTCCTTTTTATATGTTCCAACTTTGGATAACTTTTTTATAGGGGCAAGATAACTGTTAACAAGTTTTTTTTATTTTATTTAGAATTTTATCGCCGATATAACCCTCCGCAGGCAAGCCATATCTAAAAAACCATAAAAAGATCGAGCAAAATTAAAAAAGAAACAAGTAAGAGAGCTATATGTACCCTTCACCAAATTATACTTCCAAATAAAAATTTTAAATACTTTTAGGTAAACAAAATTCCAAATTTTTAATTTTTTTTAATATTTAGCAAAAAAAAATTTTGGTGAAAAAAAAATTCGGTTTAAAAAATATTTTTCCGATTTTGACCCATTGTAGATCCAACTTATTATGTTATTATATATACAGGTAAGCCTCCATTTACGCGGTACTTTATTTACACGAATTCGGTATAACGCGAACTCTAATTAGCAACCATTTTTTCAAATACACGGCAACAAACAACAAGAAACGGAAAACACAGATGCGAATAACAGATTTTTTTTTGAAAACTAAATGCATTTTTTTTATTTTGAAATTGCTTTGTTAATTTTTGTTATATTTTGATCTATTTTATGCATTTTTTCTTAATTTTCGATAAGAACTTTTTTTATTTCAGTTTTTTACATTACTTTTGTTTTAAGTTTTTTAAAAGTACAAATAACGTCCGTTTGCATTTAAGGTATTTTCGATTTAACGCGAAATAAAAAGTTATCGGCCCCACAAAAGCATTTCGTTCTAAATTAGAACCTCGTTTTACGCGAATTTGATTTACACGCAATTTTTTTGGGCCCAACAAACCGCGTAAATGGAGGCCTACCTGTATGTCTTATATACATCGTTGTAAAGGTCTTTATACATATCTATCATTAGATATCCATATTGTCTATATTAATGACTTAGTAATCCAGATATAGGTCAAAAATCGAGGTTGTCCTGGTTTTTTCCTTATATCTCAGCTATTTGTGGACCGAGCCGGAAGAATTCCGGAGATATTAATGTATGAATCGTGTATGTAAGTTATTTGGGGGCTTCGGAAAGTTAATTTCAACAGACAGACAGACATGGCTTAATCGACTCCGCTATCTATAAGAATCCAGAATACATATTCTTTATAGGGTCGGCAATATTATATTGTGGAAATTACAAACGGAATGACAAACTTATATGTGAAGGTGAAGGGTATAAAAAGTTCACCTCGATATTTTTGATTCAGGAGAAAACATTCAACTTTATTAGACTGCTAAACGTTTTAGCATTTATTTGATACCCATTTTGGAATCGAAAACTGCTTACATTTTGATATTTTAAAATCCATTTAAAAGGGCATCTGACCCCATAAAGAAAAACTGAGTAAGCTGTGAAAAGCTATGCTTAGACGGTTGTCAGATGTTACAATATTGTCAGAAAGTTTCTCAGAAAATGTCTAACAACCGTGTCAAATTACAATTTCGGTCTTGCAACGTTGTCAGTACATTGTAGACAATATTGTCAAACCTCTGACAATCGTGTAAACACATTACAGATTATTGTAAGATAATTTTCAGACACTTTTTATTGTCAGATGTGCGAATTTTATGCATCTGACAATGGCACCATTGTCAGGTAAATTATTTCTATTGGCAACACTGTGCACAACAATCTGACAACCGTGTGAACTGACTACTTTTGTTGCCAGATAAATTTATTGTCTGAAAATGAAATTGTAATGTTTTCTTTCAATCCTCTGAATTGACAATTTACCATTTGCTAACAATTATTCATTGTTAATACATTGTCAGATCTGACAACCGTCTATACATAGCTTTACAATGTTTCATAGACGTATCGCTATTTTCATGTGTATTTCAATACTACATTTTCACCCTCAGAGTACTAAAATTTTATTTTTAAAATTATTTTCATATTATGGTAGTAAAAATCCTGCTACTCAATATTGAACACAAGTAATAGGAATGTATACATTTTTCTTTTTACATAAAATACTAGAGTCTGACCAAATATTCGGTTTCAGATTGGGAATCTGCCAAATACCAAGCCAAATACCGAAATTTGTATAAAGATTATAGAATTTTAAGGGAGAAACAAGTTTCGAATGTATTGTAATAAATAAAATCCAAAAGGTTGTATTTTATTGTAAAATGTCTATGGATCATTTGAACACTTTTCAATTCCAGATAAAAAAATAGGATTAATGGAGTCCTCAATATAGGGCACCCAAAAGATATGTGAAACTTGTTCTAAAATTAAAATATTTTGTTTTTTTTTTTGGAAATTAATAGTAGATTTGAAAAGTTTCGGTTTGTTTCGGATTAGGTCGAATAATGGTTTCGTTCGAACTCTAAAATTATTGAAATTGTTGAAACTATTAAATGAGTCGCGTGAGTACTGCGGTAGAATTTAATATTTAATAGTATCAAAAAAAGTACTACAACATGATATTATTTAAATTTGTATTTCATTATGCTTAAATTTACTTCTAAAGTAAAAATAATAAATTATTTAAATTTCACCTTCAAATTTTATGCAGCACTCTTCAACTAAAAAAATAAATAATATTTTTGTAAATATTTGACCTAATTTAATATTATTTCTGGGATCTATATTTTAACTCTTTTTATTTTAACCTAAACAACTTACAAATTTAAACATTATTATCAACATAAATAAACAAACACTGCCGAAAAATAAGATGAAAAAAACTACGAAACAAATAAATATTATTGATCACCTACAAAGCACATACACTACAGCTTCAAGGTTAAATTCGAAACCAAACTCTGAAAGGCACCAGCATCTTTTACTATTGAGATGGTTTTTGGAATTTTCTTATTTACACACACTCCCACACAAAGGAACAGATACCAACTAGAAAACTACAGCAGTATCTCATACTCTTAGATTGTGTTTTCAATTTGGGGGGAGGTGGGTTTGTGATTTAGAAACTCCTCCAAGCCTCCCAGTGTGAAGAGACATGAAATAGGTCAGGGTGGTTAGTTAGTTGGTAATAAGGAGTATGCAGTAGTAAATATGGGTTTGTATCTGTGTCTGTGTGTCTAAGATAACAAACATTTTGTAATTCACACAGATACATTTACACACATCTCTGTAAATATACACAGCCATATGTACTCCTTCGTAAATAAGTATAAAAGCATACTCTATCTTACAAATGTTTATTTGCATTTTGGCAGCAAAAATATGTTTTAGAATTTGTAAGATTCGTTCGTTGCTGGTGTTGGTGTTGGTAGGTGTCGTCGCACCATGTTTAAGGTATAAATTTCTATCGCACAAACACATCATTTTACTCTCTACTCCTTTCAGTGGAGAAATAAGAAAAAGCATTAATATGATGCGACACATAATACGAGTACAAAATAAAAATCCTTGTTCTTTTTCAACATCATTGTAAATAAAATGGGACATGAATCGAAAACAACACTTTCCTTCTAAATCCAGTGCAGTGTAGGTACAACCCCGTAAAATGTTCAATTCATGTTAAATTTTTGGATTTTTTCAATGTGATACGGAAATACTTACGTCATATGGTATTGAATTATTATCCGTTCAGGATGCAAATTCAGAATTTTTTGTATCTTCAATAACGATGTTGAAATAACAAAATGTCGATGCTAAATTGAAAGATTTAATGGTAAAATACTAAATATATTTTGGGTAATCACACGGTCGATAGTTTTATCAAATTTTTATTGTGTTTCAAACAAAAACGTTTTAAACTAATAAGAGCATTTGAACTGTGTTTATTATTTTGTCATAAAATAATACTTTTTTTTTTGTTTAAAACACAACAACAACTATTTTAATATATTAGGACATTATGACAATATGACTAATAGCAGACCATATGAATACCCCAATTATGTGAAACAAACATTGTCTAATTTACACTACAATGACAACATTGATTTGTGTCAATAATTGTAACTATAGGGAATATGTATATTTCTTTTATTGTAAACATGCGAACCTAAAGCTAATAATACACGGTTGTCAGAAAAATGTTGAGAAAATGGTTAACAACCATGTGAAATTATGTGTTGAAACATATGGTTGTTAACCATTCACTGAACATTTGTCTGACAGCGTTGTAAGATCTGACAACCGTGTATACATAGCTTAAGTACATAAAAACGCCAGCATGTTGTATGAACAGCATTTGTTTTTAGTCTTATGGAGTGCAAGTCGGAATATTTAGCAACTAGCTATCAAAATTTAGTACTGAACATTTTAGATAATTTGGCCAATATCAACGGGATTCAAAAGTGGACTTTACAGACGGACATGCGGAAGGACATAACTGAATCATCAAATAGTTTCACAAAATTCCTAAACGAAATGTTTGGTAGGACTTTGTTATATTTGAACTCAACAATCTAGACCCATGGTAGGCGTTCATATTGTTGAGGTTACGATGATTTTCGTCAAACAACCCGAATGTGAACAAAAGACCGTAATAGAGCGTAAAAATAAACACAATTCATTCAGTTTCTTGATGTTGTTGTGGATATTTTATTTTTTACCCAAAAGAGCAGACAAATTAAATGCCTCTTTTTGCGTACCACTGATCTAGACCAATGGTTCCCAAACGCGGTTCGCTGACCCCTTAGTGTCCCTAACAACATTCCAAGGAGTCCGCGTATCTATTAAAAAAATTAACTTTGAACCTATATACATATTTAAAACCAAACAAAGGCAGATTTTAAAATTTTGGATACATTTAAACTTTGTATGGCCATGGAAAACACATAAAACAATGTAATATTTTGCTGGGTTTGCTCAGGTTTTATTCTTTACTCCATAGATTATACTCGTATTCTAAAGTTTCGTCAGAAATATGCAAAGTATTTTTGTAGAAAAAGCCATTATTATCATATGAGTAGTCTAAATGTTTATTTGTGTGTGGATTAGAAATATGCAAAACATGTTTTAAATGCACATTGTATTTTTAACCCGTGTTAAAAGATGTGAAATGAAAATGTGCGGAGTTATTTGGTTTCGTACTTACACACTTAACCCAACAGTTCCGGCTACAGGATTATTTATTTTAATATGTGCAAAAGTGACGATTAACTTCAGTCTTGATGTGGAAAGTAACCAATTGACATTTCTCTGCATTACAAAGAGCATGTACGTGTAAAACGACAAACGAATATATAACTTGAAGTCAGCTGTCTCTTTTTCAAAATGGCGTAATAAAACAAAATTAAGGAAAAGGGAAAAAAGTAAGAGTAATTAGAGAAAACATTATTACAATCGTTTCGTGATTCGAAAACATTGAAAAAATTTGAAATTTGTTATTCTGTAATCTAAAACTTATAGAATTTCTAACAGCACTTATGAAGTTAGACGATGGATTCATGTTTGAGCATGTCTTAGCTTGTTGGAGTCCAATAGGAGATTTGTGAAATTTATGAGACACAATTTATTAACACATTTATATTTCACAAGGGGTTAATATTCATACATATAAAGAATACACGTAGAAAGTATTTATGATCTATACTTGTATGGACAGACTTTCAAATGTCATGACAATCATTTCAATTGATTATTCATTCATCTTGTTCATCTGTTCTTTTCTCGAATGAGAAAATGTTCATACTTATCTTAAAACTCTTACGAATATTTACAGTAGACCTGCTCTTAAAAATAAATTTGCATATTTTACCAGCATTTCTGTGTAAGATAATAATTGTTTACATATTTTGCAAGTAAAAAATGCGGTTCTTGTGAATAAATGTGAATAAATCGTTTCTGATTAACCTTAAATTTTCCTTCAGTTACTTTTATATACGATAGAACAATATAAAACCCATCCTAAACAAATATATTTTTGTAAGGGCAGCTCTAATTTACATAAGGCGCCCATCAATATTATAAGGTCACATCTAGAGTGTCAAAAAACCGGCAAATTTAAAAAACCGGTTTCCAGTTTAACCGAAAAAAGTGTGTTTTTGAAAAACCGTTTTTATTATTGTCTTTTAAAAAACCGGTTAAACGGTTTCGGTTTTTGTCTTCAAAAAAAACCGGTTAACCGGTTTATATTAAATTTTTGTTTAATATGAAAAAGGTCTCCTTAAATTTATTTTTATTGTGTGGACGCTAATAGGATAGTTAAGAATTGTATACTAAATCTTCGGAAATTTAGCATTTTTGAATTCTTAAGGCTCTAACTTTATGCAATTATTTTATATCTTTTAGAAAATATTGTCCAATGCTATAATTTTCTATAAAATAAATCATTATTTTTAAAAATGGTATCAAAGTTTTTCATAAATATGTTTGAATGAGCTTTAGAAAATATATTTCATTAAAACCGGTTAACCGACTTACAAAAACCGGTTTGTAAAAAAAACCGAAAAGTTAAAAAAACCGAAACCGGTGGAGTTTAGAAAGATGAAAAACCAGTTTTCGGCTTTGGATACTCTAGCCACATACTTTTTGTTCTTTTCATGCAAAAAAAAAAAAATAGGGTTCGAACGAATATTCGGTTTCCGATTAGACAAAAACGGCTTAATACTAGTGTGCTGTAAAAATTTGGCCGAATATCTAGTCGAAAGTTTTATTAAGGAAAACCATAGATTATGCAATTTTAAAGGAGAAACATGTTATCAATTACAAATGTTAAAAATTCTCTCAGGAAATATTTTGTTTTATTCATAGAGAATTTTCGATGTTTTGGGTTGCGCTTAGCAACTAGTATTTTACCCATTAGTATTAATTCAATTAGTATTTTTGAATAATCAGAATAAAAACTATGTGACTAGGGTTTTTATCCCGGGAATTCCCGGTAAAAATTTCCCGGGAATTTTGCCAATTTTGACTTCACTGACTTCACTGTTTTTTTCAACACAAAACAGTGAAAAGTATTTTGCTTATATCTTGCCAATAATAGACCGCTTATTATTATTATTTTTCGTATGAAAATTTAAAAAGAGAATTCATTATTTATAGAATTTATTTCTTATTGAATTATTCTAAATTCTTTAAATTTATTCTTCAAATCCATAACAAAATACAGGCAAATCCCGGTATAACGAATCTCACTTTAACGAAAATCCGATTTAACGCACGGTCAAATTCTTTACATTGACTACCTTATATAACGAATGTTTCAAAAATTGTATGCTCGATATAACGAATGGTGAGAAAAAACAAACAAATGACCAAATTTTTAACTTGACAACCTTATATAGCGAACATTTCGAAATTTGTACGCTCAATATAACGAAAAGAAAGTATAAAAAACAAAAGTAGTAAATAATGTAAAAATAAGAAAATAAGTCGTTATAGTACCGCTTTCAATGGTTACTCTCCTTAATAATAGGTGCTGTCATTTCTTCTATAGTGGTTTTAACTGCTTGTTTCACAATATCGAATGAAAGATTTCGTTCGCATTCGAAGCGAAAGAAAACTGATTCGATCACGTAAACATGTAGTTAAGGAATCCAAAATCAACTTAGAATGCGAACGAAATCTTTCATTCGATTTTGTGAAGCAGGCTATAATTGTACACGTGTTCACGTGAATTAAATATGGAAAACCGTTGAAAGAAAAAGTAAAACATTTAGATGAATGAATGAAATATGAAATAACAAAATTCTCAACATGTATTTTGAAGAAAATAAAAACAAACATTTTAATTATTTGACTAAGTGTTTCCTGTAAATTATCTTCACACAAATTAAGTGGAATCTGGAATGTTCAAAATCTGTTTTTTTTTGAAATGTTTGTCCCTGAGTTTAATTTTCTACAGGTTGAATCATTTTCAGAATCGAAATCCCTTACAATGAAGGCTTTATTAATCGTGAACAACTAGTAAAACCTACTAAAGATATACAAATTTGGACGATATTCATGCCTTCTAATGTCACACTGCTCATCCAACCTAGGGATTAGTTAAATTCCAATATAGAAAAAGTAGTCCTAAATTGAAAAAAAAAACATCTCGTTATAACGAATTTTTCAATTTTACGAATGGGCCTGACAACATATCGTTCGTTATACCGGGATTTGCCTGTAGGTTCAAAAATTTATTAAATGATTAAATTTTTCTTCAATTAAAATCTAGTACAAAAAGGTTAAGACAATTTTTTCAATTAATTTTGGAAATGATTTGATTTAACAAAAATTTAATCATTCAAAGTTTGAATAAATTCTGTTATTAATTAACTTTAAAATTAATTCAGTTTAAACTAAGGCTTTGGGATGAATCTAAAAAATTAAATATTAAGAAGGGATTTATGGAATGAAAGGCTGATATTTTTTAATTACGGATTAAGATTTTAGTGAATTAAGCTCAAATTTTATTAATTAATTCGAAGATCTGATATATAATAATTATAACACTAAATTTTTATATGAAATTTGGCTATAATATTCCTAATTTACAGTATCATTATATAATTCGGGAATAGGCGGGTACCCGGGAATGTAGAAAAAAAATTCCGATTCCTGGGAATCAAAAAAGGTCGGGAAATTAAAAACCCTATATGTGACCTTATAATTTTGACGGGCATCTTTCTTATGTAGTAAGTATGTATGAGGATTTCATAAATATTTTGCATTTTCAAAATGAATGTCGAACACCTACCTTCATATACACACTTGTATTAAGGAGTTGTAAGATTTATGTTGCAGATTTTTTATATTCCATTGTTGTAAGTCTTTACTTATATGAGAAAACAAAATACTGATTTATTTTATTTTAAATAAAATGTTTGACTTTTTATATGACTTCATCAAGTACAAATGAAGAACAGATGCTAAATGAGGGGATTTAAGGATGTCACTTTTGCGCTTAATAAAAAGTACACCTATATTGTTTTCTAAAAAAACAAATATCGATTTTCTATACAGACTTTATTAGTGACTACGTAATTTTCGAGTCTACTTGTTTTCCCAAACTCTCACATAAACATTCTCAGACCACTTCTGCATATTAAAAAACTTTAATTCAACTGCAGGCGCAGTGCAGAAATCCACATCGTACATAGGTATAATTTTACAACCCAACAACTTATACCAAATTAATCTATTCAAAGAGTTTCATTAAAAGTTAATATCAAAAGTTAATATCAAACCCTGTGTATAAGTTCTAAACCAATGGACTAACACAAAATACTATTTGTTTAAATCATAAACCATTTTGGTTGTTCGCCACTCACTCACCACATCATAACTTCACAAAAGCTGACAGACTTTCTATCGAATTAATCAAAAATTGTGAAAACCAAAATATTTTCCAACCAATTTTTATTGGCTATTAGTCTTTGTTTTAACACTTTTTTTTATGGTGAATTGAACATTTGCATTGACGTATTTTGCTTATGGTTCAAGTTTTTTACTTTTCTGTTGCTGATGATTATTGATTTTTTTATATGTATGAATATAGATGTATATGCTAACGGCAACAACAACTGTAACAAATTGCAGCAAAAATTCAATTTTAATTCTTTAAAATGTTTCGGTTGTTATACCCACCATCAAAAAAGATGGGAGTATATTGATTTTGTCATTTCGTTTGTAACACATCAAAATATTTGTCCATTAGTATATATATTAGCTAAGGCCCAAACGAAAGAAGTTAGCTGGCTGAAATTTTCCATAAATACTATCTGCTGATAAAGTTTGTTTAGTATTGAAAATGGCCCATATCGGTTCATGACTTCACTTAGCCCCCATACAAATGTCCCCACGAAATACTGTTTGAGCAGTCATAAAGGTGTTTATTATGCGGCAATCGTGATAAAATTTGTCACAAATTAGTACTAAGTACTCTGAAATTATACTGTAGAGTATGGCGAAAATCAAGGTCCCCCTCAGACAATGACTTGAGCATTCATAATTGTCTTATAATAATTATAATAGTGATGAAATTGGACATAAACAATTTTTTTATGAACCATTGTTAGGTTCGGTCCATAATTGACCCAACTGTCAAAAAAATATTTTAAAGTTTTAAGAAATTAATCACTCTATCAAATTCTGAACAGTTCGGACCATAACTAATTCAAGTCCAAAACTACTTATTGATGGTGAGTATACAAGATTCATCACAGCCGAATATAATACTCTTACTTGTTTTATTTTCGTTTTGAAATCGTATTGATGTCACTATTTAAAACGAGAGTCGCTGTGTCTGGCTGCTGTCGAAAGGTTTCAGCTTAATTGTATTTTACGTTCAAAGCGCTAAAGCGTGTATAAAGACCTCAATACGATTGTTTGAAATGTGTAGGATGTACAGAATTCATTGTAAATAAAAATAAATGCATAAATCAAAAAAATATATAAAAAAAACAAATCGAAAAATTGCTTATAGTGTAAATAATATAGAGAAAATGTGTTTTTTTTTTTATGTTTTATTTTAACAAATATTTGTTTAATAAAGCATTTGTTTTTAACGATTTTCATTCATTCATTCGGTTAAAGTGTGGTTGGTGGTAATGGAAAAATGTTGTTTAAATTACATTTTTAAAATTTAATGTTTTAATAAAGAACAAAACAGTTTAGTAAATATTTGTGAGATAATATTGTTATTTTAAAGAAATAAAATGTTTATTACAGTTCATTTCAACAAAATAAGAAAACAATTAAACAAAGTACTAAAGGCAATTCTGAAAGGACAAAAATTTTTAATTTTGTTTATTTACTAATACCATTCATTAGTTAAGCAATATTTCGCACCTGTTTAGCATCGATAAATTACACTAGAAACACTTTTTAACTATTTATAACACTGTCCAGCAATCTCAGCCTATCGAATGTTATAGGATCATAAAAAGGTGTAATTTTCTTACACAGTGACAAATTGTGGGACAAAGTGAAAATGAAAATCTGAAAAAATCAAGTCACTGCAAACAATACAAATCATGCTCTAATAAAAAAATATTCTAAATAAGGACTGAGATCGAAAAATCTTAACATACATAAATGTTAATAAAAATTAAACCACTAAACTTACAGTTTTGATTTTATTTTTTATTTGATTGAAATTATTATAACAATTTACAGTAAATATTATTTTTATAGTTCTAATCAATAATGATGAATTAATGAACCTTTTCCGGAAACCTTTCCATTAAGGTTTTTATAGAGCTTTCTGTCATTTTGTTCGAACAAATCTAAATCTTTAGATTTTATATTTGGACACATTTTTTTTTACTCTTCAATCCTCTTTTAACCATCTAACCCGCAAGAGTGCCTCAAGGCAATTATCTCAAAAAGTTTTTTTTTATTTGTGACTTTAGTTACAGATTTGTTAACATTTCCCTCGATCGTAGAAATCCATTCTGACTTTTTGTTCTGTCAGCTGTTTTGTGAGTGATGTCATAATTTTAGCACTTGAAATTTTGTGTAATTTTTTTTTTAAATCAAATTTTTACTAACTTTTATTCGCCCGATCTATTCGAAATATTTTTAATTATTTTTTCAATACAATCCACTATAGTTCAAAGTATCACTTTTCCCGTGAGAAATTCAAATTTCGAAGTTGTTATTATTCATTATTTTTTGTTGTCAACTTGTTACTAAAACTCCAATGCAATCAAATTCGCAATTGGTTTTTGTAAAATACAAAATACTGCTTGACAGCACGCCTTCAAAGTCAAAGTTTCGATACATTTTTAAAAAATTGTAAATAGTATCAATATTATATTGTAACTTTTAACAGTTAATTGTGGAAAGTGTGTGAATAATTTAAATAATGTTTAAAATGGAAAACAACGAGACGTCTAAGTACTTAATTTTTCTTTCCTAAATATTTGAAAACTATTTCCCTTTATATTAAAAATTACAATTTTTAAACATAACCTTAAAGTAATTTCTTTTGATTACAAAACTTTAACTTTATAGAAGCTTTTAAAAAAATGTTAACGTTTGTTAAACTTGAAATAAAAAGAAATAAATTTATTGAAATGTTGTGAATTCATTTCACTTTATTTCATACTGCGCATTTTTGCGCTTTCTGAGTAATTTAATTTTTTCTAGGTTACTGTGCTATAAAAAAAATCAACTTTTAGAAATTTGGCTAAAAGACCGCCCAAAAGACACAAAGTATGATGCTATTATTAAATATATTGTGAAGAAAATTAGTGCTCCTGTTATTCCTAAGGGCTGTAAGAAAATATTGGATGAAAAAGTCCGCCATTTTGTCTACAATCACTTAAAAGTAAAATGTCAAAAATGCAGAAGAAAGGAAGATAATTTTCGAAATGAAAACACTATATGGCTTAATGGTGATATATGCTTTCAGATTTGTATCTTTGGTTACCAATGATATCCACAGTACACAAGGTATTAATACATTCGAAGCAGATGATAGAAAACACAGACGAAGAAATAGGATCGTTTTAAAAATTTAACATACCCGAGGTGTCCTACTATGGGGACCCATGCGGTCAAAATTTAAACTCGTCAACACTTCTTCTTTGCGCATGTCAAATTTTATTCAAATATGACTAAGGATTTATAAATTACAGATTTATTTCCCTTTTTTTAATATACCACTGTCCGAAGTTTTATCTCATACTTCAGTTAATATTTTGAATCAAATTTGTTTACAAAATGAATTACTGATTCAACTAATTTGACGGAAAACTAATATGAAATAAATTTTTTCTAATCAAAAGCAATGAATTTACTTTATTTTTCTCCTGAATGGTCGACAAAGGGTTATTTTTTTCTTAAATTTGTTGAAAATATAAGTATTTCTACCTATGGTCCAATTTTGGTATCAAACAGTAGAATACTTTAATAGTTATTAATTTCGCACGGAAAAAGTGATACTTTGAACTATAGTGCAATCGTATCATAATAAATTTTTTTTACACCAAAAGTGGCAACAATGCCCTGAGGCACTCTTCACCTTTTTGCACCTGGTTCATTTTTTTATTATTATAAAATATTCGGACCACATTTCGTATTTTTAGTTCCATTAGTTTCGGTCATATCATGTTATTAACAGCGGATGTTCGCTGAGGTGGGTCAACATATCTTTGTCCATATATGTTGTACTGATTTTTCCAAACATTTTTGAGAAACTAGAAATATTAATAATAAATTTCATACCCTTAGAGGTCCTTTTATTTTGGATCTATCGCACTTAAAATTCAGTAAAAGGCAGGATAAAAGCATAATTTATGCCAGAAAATAAAACGCCATTAATTTCCAAATTAGTTTCTGATGGCTGTTCTGAATTTATTGGGTCATAATTACCCTAAAAAAATTATTCGACAACTTTTTTTTTAACTTTTTAAAGTTTGCGCGTTAGAGGGTTAACAAGAGCCCAATATGTCTTACTACCCTTAGCTCCAGGCAGTTTGGAGGATTTGCATCTCTTCGTACAAATACCACATTATTGTTCTTGTACCACTCAAATCAGGCCCAAAATAAGTGGATACATTGAGAAGTCTTATGAATGGATGCATCCTCTTTTGTAAACATTCCTTGATGTAAATTTCGGTATTTATAAAGCCCTTTGTATCAAAATTATGCCAAGAACTTTTTGGCAAAATTATACGTTTCGTCATCCACTATGCAGCAGGTATTTTTTTTTTTGTACAAAATTTGACTTCAATTTCCGGCCTCTAAATTTTTAGCAGACTTTTTGAGCCTTTTATATTTTTAAACTTACATTGGCTTTGACTTTTCGTACCAAATAGTCGGAGTACTGAGCTAACCGGACTGCTTTCATACCAGATGTGTTTGGAGCTCTTTTGAAAATGTTTTCTATTTATTGCAGGGACCGTAACGGTTATAAGTGATATCAAAAGATTTATTTTATAACGGAAAAAATAAAACTCCTCAAATGAGTTTTTTTTTATGACGGCTATTAAAAACTATTTTTTTAAGAGTTTTATGCGAATTTTTATTTTTACGTTGAAAAATAACTGTCAACTGTGGAGTTGAGTTGAGATCATTTTTTAATATCACCATAGATTCTGAAAGAGCACGTCAATACGAATCTATTGGTATATAACAGTATAGGTCTCCGTTCATCATCCCTGATTTTTTGATTTCATATTTTCTGGATAACTGTTATATACGGTCCCAGATTTATTGGCTTTTTTTATCAACGGACAAGTTCTCCCGATACTGTTTAATAACATTGGAATCAGTTGGACGGCAGACCTTTGATTGTTTGGCCAACTTTTTGTAGGACCAAGTTGGGTTTGGTTGAAAATATTTAATAGTTGACATTAAACATAATAACTGACATGCTTTAAAAAGGTAACTTGATCATAAAAAAAATCAAATAATACTGGGCTTAAAAGTTTTAATGAAAAATATGTGTTAAGGTTCTTTCGATTTCAGTCCTTATAAATATTGATATTAATATGAAATTCTACTCAAAAAATTTCTATACTAAATTTTATGAGGATTAGACCATAATTGATCATTGCGCCAGCCGCTAGATTACCGCAAAAATTGAATTTTTGAGTTTATTGAGATCTACGGAAGTTAAAATGTAATAAAATAGCATTTTTAGCACCGTATCCAAATTAGCGTTATCGTAACATTTTAACCGTTTCAAGTCGGTAGCCAACCTTGTAATTTTACAATAGTATGCGGCCACATAAATAAAATTTCAACAAACTTTGGTAAACATTTAGCTATTTCTGTTCCAGTTGAAACAATTCTTGTTGCATTGTGTTTTCGTCAACCACTTGTTTGATTTATGAAGCGTGAATAAATGACTAAATATTGTGAACTATTCAATTCAAACAGTTCAATTGAAAAGCCACTATTGAACTGTCTTTGCATTACATTTGAAATCACAGCAATTAAAACATATTTCAACTTAACATAGCAACCATTTGAAAACACAATTTCGTAAATTAATTGAAAAACTCTTGGTCACAGGCCTACCACCACCACAAAACAACACAAAACTTACAAACATTTTCTTATCTTTTGTAAAATGTCAAGGTAAATGATGTCATGAGCTAATTATATCCATCAAATTAAATAATAATTTTTGATTTTTGTTTAAATAAAAAAAAGGAAACAAAAGATTAAAGGCATTTCCAACATAAATACATAACTGATATCAAACAAATAGAGAGTCATGTCAGTTAAATTGTGCCGAGTGAAAGCCCCTCAAAAATTGTGCAATGAAATTTCAATGTTAATATTTTTTTTCCAATAAAATTACACACTTACGCTCATACAGAAACTTTAATCAATTATGGACAAGGTCAAAAATTGGAAGGTGTCTAACCGTAAAAATGTTTTACAAATATCAGTACACTGTTACACCCATTGAAGATTAAATAGCGATAAGTTTGGTAAATGAATGGAAATACTCATAAAAACGTAAAATAACAAAACGAATATTAATCATAATTATGAAAAACGTACGAGAGTATGTATTTTTGTAATGACAGGTGACTGTGTTGCCACAGGTTGGTTGGGAGAATTTCTAGTGCAATAAAACAAAATTATGTATTATGTTTGGATACGTGAGTAAATGTTTGAGCTTCAGAAAGGGGGTATTATGATTGTGGATAAGAGAATAAATTAGAAATATTTGTTTGTTTAGTACGAATACGAAATGGGTTACACTTAAACAAATAATGACTAAGGTCAGATGTATCAAAGTATGTTTTCTTTGTGCTACATTTGGCGAAAAAACCTAAGCATACAAAATAAAATGTAGTAACTAGTGGAATGGGAAAAACAAGGTACAAAAAGAAACAACTAAAGTATAGAAACTATAATAAGGACTGATATCCAAAAATTCTTAACACACGTTTTTCATTAAAATTTTTATAACCCAAGTATTATTTGATTTTTTTTGGATCAGTTGCCTTTGAAAAGTATGCCAGTTATTATGTTTAATGTCTATTATGTTCATTTCTGATTAAATCTGATTAAAATGAGTGACGAGAAAAAAGTGCGTACCAAAATTATTAAATATTTTCAACAAAACCCAACTTGGTCCTAAAATCAGTTGGCCAAACAGTCAAAGGTCTACCGTCAAACTGATTCCAATGTTATTAAACAGTAGCGGGAGAACTTGTCCGATGATAGAAAACCTGATTCAGGTAGAAGGAATGGTTCACATGGTGCTTCTAAAGCAAATAAATTGAAAGCATTTTCAAAAGAGCTCCCAACACATCCGGTAGGAAAGCAGTCCGGTTAGCTCAGTACTCGGACTATTTGGTACGAAAAGTTAAAGCAAATGCAGGTATAAAAACATACAAGGCTCAAAAAGTTCATGACAGGAAATTTGCTAAAAATTTGAAGCCAAAGACAAAGCACGGAAATTTAAGTCAAATTTTATACAAAAAAATGCTCTGGAAATTTTTCGCAGCTTTCGGGTCAATATTTGTATGTTGCTGATGCTCGAGGGAATGTTGTAGAAAATTTTGGGACCCAAAAGCAGAAAATTTTCGCAAAACGTTTTTGGCATGACAAGCAATATGCAAGCCAAACATTTGTTACAAAGGGCTCTATAAATATCGAAATTTACTTCAAGGAATGTTTGCAAAAGACGATGCTTTCATACATAAGATTTCTAAATGTATCCACTTATTCTTGGCCTGATTTAGCATCCTGTCACTTTGGTAAACAAGGTCTTGAGTGGTGAAAGGACAATAATGTGGTATTTTTGAATGAATGAAGCTAAGGAAAGTGTAGAGATATTGGGCTCTTGTTAAGCGAGAATTGAACAGCACAAAAACGGTGTCCAAAAGTGTGGAAGACTTTAATCGGAGATGAACTACCTGTTCGAACAAAGTGACAGAAAGCTCTATAAAAACCATAATGGAAGGGTTTCCGAAAAAGGTTCAAAATTTCATCACTAGTGATTAGAACTATAAAAATATTTTTTTTTTATAAATTGCAATAATAATTTCAATCAAATACAAAAACATCAAAACTGTAAGTTCAGTGGTTTCATTATACCCTACACCACCATAGTAGGGAAGGTATAATGCGTTTGTGCAGATGTTTGTAACGCCCAAAAATATTGGTCTAACACCCACCTTAAAGTATCAGCTAGACTTAGAATTACTTTCTGAGTCGCTTGAACGATGTCCGTCCGTCTGGCTGTCCATGTAAACCTTGTGCGCAAAGAACAGGTCGCAATTTTGAAAAAATTTCGACAAAATTTGGTAGATATAATTTTTTCGGCTCAAGGACCAAGCCTATTGAAACTGGCTGAAATCGGTCCATTATTTCACCTAGCCCCGTACAAATGTCCTCCCGAAATTGGACTTTATCGGTCATAAATGTTTAATTTATATATGTATCTCCACAAATTTCGCTCCAAATAAGTCTTATATATACGAAATTCATGTCACCAAATTTTGTTACGATCGGTCTATATAGACCCGCTTCCAAAAATCACTTTGACGTGCACAAATCTTTTAAAAATGTTGGTATACACACAAAATTCACCATAAACAACTTTCATATAGGGTACCGTGAAATAACGCCCAAATGAAATAACTCCCCACGAAAAAATGAAATAACACCCAACAAATTTTTCATACAACTTAGGACTTATTTCATTATGAAACAACTCCTAACGCATAGGGAGTTATTTCATAATTTTTTGTTGGGAGTTATTTCATAATGCAATAATGCGGAGGAGTAAAACTTTGCGCTACGCCATAGGCCCGCAATAAAAAAATGTTTTGAAGTTCCTTTTTTTAGATTACATAAATAAATTGCTTCGGATTGGGAATTATTTCATTTCTATTTGGGATTTATTTCATTTGGAGTTATTTCGCTTTTTTGGGAGTAATATTTTTAAAATTATGAATTTCATTTTACCCTTTGGTAGTTATTTCATTTTTTAAGTTTGGGAATTATTTCATTTTTGATGGGAATTATTTCATTGGGAGTTATTTCATTTGGGAGCTATTTCACGGTACCTTCATATAGACATAAATCACACGACCTAATTTCATGGTGATCGGTCCATAATTGGTCATAGCTCCCATATAAGGCCCACTTCCGAAAATCACTCACGAATATAAATTATTGATATTTTATAAGAATAATGTTTTTGCTCATTTACTTGGTGTAGGGTATTATATGGTCGGGCTTGACCGACCATACTTTCGTACTTGTTTTAAATTAACAGATATGTATGTTAAGAATTTTTCGTTCTGAGTCCTTAATAGCTTTTGTATTCAGCATTTAAACATTAACAAATACATACCTCAAAGAGCATTTCAGTAAAAGTCGAAAATATTTTTGTAAAACTACGAAAACATTCGTTTAAACACCCTCCAAAAGACTTCGTCATACATGTTTTGTTGTGTGTGAGCAGTCTAGAAAGAACTTTTCTTATCTAGAATTTCAATAAAAGGTTATTTTGCTGTTAAAATTGATAAAATTCCTTTGTTAAGTATGCAACGTTACTTTTGCTACAGCAAAAGGGGCACAGAGGGGGTTTTTTATCAAGTTCAAATAAGTTACAAATTCCCTCCAAAAAAGTCAAGTGTTTTTTTCTATTTTTAGCATGTGTGTTAATTTACAGTTAAAAAAACAATACGAGTAGAAACAACTATAACAATTTTTTTACAATATTGTTCTAATTTTTCTACTTACTTACATTTTCGTTATCTATTGTTCTGGTTAAATTATTTTGTTTTTGTTTTCGTAATGCAATAAATGGATTTCTTTTTGTGTTCCTCTTCACAAACATTTTGTCCATAGATTTGTTTAAAAAAAGTTTGGTTTTTTTTCTTCTTCTGTTTTGAAATAAATAAAATAAAACTTTTTCAACAGTGAACACAATTTGTCTACTTGTCAACGTTTTGTTGTTTCTGTTGCTCGTAGTTCTGCTACACTCTTTCCTTTTTAGTGAAAACATCTTAAGAGAAAAAAAGTCAACAACAATTACATATTTTGCAACAGAATGAACGGCATTTTAAAATTTCAAGTCATTTGTTAGTGTGACGCCATTTTGGATGCAGCAGAAATTCGCAGGCTCTCAGCAGATTTTCAGTTCAGTGTTGATTTTATTTGTACTCACACTCCTATTCTGATGAATTCCACTACAAATTGTTTATAGTAGTAGGGTTTGTAGCGAGTGGCTGCTGTTCAAGAGTTTTGTTTAATTTACCATTATATATTGTTTAAAAGTTAAAAAATAAATTTAAAGTTTTTATTTTGTTATTCTGTTGTAATTTTCGGTTTCATTAATTCCATTAATTTCATGTTTGTATGGGGTGCGGGTGTATCTGCGTTTTTTTGTATCAGCTGAGTAAAAGCATTTTGGCTGTTATTGTTGTCATTTTTGTTTTAATATAAAACTTTATTCATTAATTTTTGCCGCCATGGATTTTTATGGATTTTTTTTTATTTTTTTGCTTTAAAGCTTTTTGCAATTTGTCAAATTAACTGGAAAATAAAGAAAGAAAAACAAAATAAAATAAAACAAGTAGAAGAGTAATAAATGAAACCAACAACATTTATTTACTTTTTTCATATATATTTTCTGTTTTTTGTTACCCGTTAAAGAAGCAAATTATTTTAGGTCATGATGTACAATATAAAGCACTTAAAAAAAATCTAAAATATTAATTGGAATTGCAATTTAATAGAATTATTATTAGTAGGTATAAACAATAAAAAAGTATTAAAGCGGTGTGTTTTCGAGACGTAATACAAAAATTGTATTACTGCGTGGTCCAGAGAGCCTTTCAAAGTAAACTTATTTTTTATTTAAATTTCCACCTTAGGTAAAATTTTCAACTAGAAAAATTTATAGATTTAAAATGAACAATAGAATATTTTCAGAATCTTACAAATCCGATTGAGAAAAAAATTTGTCATCGAGAAAAAAGTGCTCCACTTTGGGGCATTGGCATCCGCGCCTTTGATGTTTAAAGTCAAAATTCGAAACTTATACTCAAGTACATTTCACATTAACTTTAATGCAATCGTAATCTATACAGAATTATCTTTCAGAAATTATACAATGAAAACAAAAATCGGTTAAATATTTTTCGTGACTTTACTAATTTGAGATAATTTTCAGGATTTCTTAAAGATTTTAATGAAATTGGGAAACATTAACCTTAACATTAACTTTAACATTTCTTAATATTATTTGCAGGTGGATTTTGATGAAAATCCATATTTTTCATTGGGTTTAGAAATTAGATAAGGACTGAGATCGAAAAAATCTTAACATACATAAATGTTAATAAAAATTAATTTACTAAACTTACAGTTTTGATTTTTTTATTTGATTGAAATTATTATTACAATTTACAGAAAATATTATTTTTATAGTTCTAATCAATAGTGATGAATTTATGAACCTTTTCGGGAAACCCTTCCATTAGGATTTTTATTGAGATTTCTATCACTTTTTTCCGTTTAAAATCTACCACACTTTTGGCCACCTTTTTTGAGTTCTTTAGTTCCCTTTTAACAATAGCCCAATATCTCTTCACTGGCCTTAGCTCCAGGCAGTTTGGAGGATTTGCCTCTTCGTACAAATACCTCATTATTGTTCTTGTACCACTCAAGACCTTGCTTACAATAGTGACAGTATGCCAAATCAGGCCAAAAATAATTGGACACATTAAGAATAAGAAGTCTTATGAATGGAAGCATCCTCATTTGTAAACATTCCTTGATATAAATTTCGGTATTTATAGAGCCCTTTGTAACAAATGTTTGGCTTATTTTGCCGCAACTGCATATTGCTTGCCATGCCAAGAACTTTTTGGGAAAATTTTCTGCTTTTGGGTCCTAAACTTTTCTACAGCATCAGCAACATAAAAATATTGACCCGGAAGCTGCGAAAAATGGATATTTTTTTTTTTTTATAAAATTTGACTTCAATTTCCGTGCTCTGTCTTTGGCCTCTAAATTTTTAGCAGAGATACTGTCAGGAACTTTTTGAGCCTTGTATGTTTTTAAACCTGCATTGGCTTTAAATTTTCGTAGCAAATAGTCCGAGTACTAAGCTAACCGGACTGCTTTCCTACCGGATAAGTAGGAAAGCAGTCCGGACTATTCCTTCAACATGAACCAGATTTTCTCTCAACGGACATGTTCTCCCTATACTGTATAATAACATTGGAATCAGGTTGACGGCAGAATTGGTCTTTTTGTAGGACCAAGTTGGATTTTGTTGAAAATATTTAATAATTTTAGTACGCACTTTTTTCTCGGGTTAAAAGTTTTAAGGAAAAACGTGTATTACGGTTTTTTCCATCTCAGTCCTTAGTTCATTTATCAAACATTTCAATTAGTCGGTGGATTTTAAGCAGTTTGGTTTATATTGACCCCCAGTACATCAGGGGTTAATTTTGACTAAAATAAAGTTCTATGAAATATTTCTTAGAAATTTTATCAAAATCTGGAAATAAATTCAAAATATGTAATTCCTTATATTTTTATGAGAAATTACAAATATTCAGAGATTTGAATTTTTTCCCTTTGTTAAAGGGTTAATGTTTTCCGATTCAATTAAATCTTAAGTATATATTTTCTATGGAATGAGTAATAATATTCTTAGTTGATTTTTGAAATTTGTTTGAAACATTTTTTTTTTTAAAATGGGTTAAAACAAGTGATATTTTTCCTCAAAAATCTTCGACATGTTATGTTTTTAAAATTTCTTTACAGCCAACATCTTGCTCAATTTGTTGAGTTCCAATCTTAAGAAGATTTAATTCAAATCTTAAAGATGTTTCAGCTTTTCAGATGTTTAAATAATTTGATATTTCCTAAAGTTGCACATGACTGAATTCTCTTTTTTGTACCAAAAAAGAATATATGTATTTGTAAAAGTATGCACCTTTATTTAATTTTGCTTCAACATTATTCTAAGTATTCTTTTTTTTCATGTTTAGTATGAATACTGAAAATGAAAATCTTCTTGGTAATTAATCATTTAGTTTAGAATGTGTGTGCTTTGTTTTTGTTATATTTTCTGTTGCAACTTGTTAGCAAGGAAAAATACCTTTTGCTAGGTTTCTTTGCTTTAGTTTCATTATGCTTCCGGTTTTCTTTTTTTTTGGTAGTTTTTGTTAAAATTAATTTTATTTTCTAAAATAGCAGAGTTCATTTTTTTTTTTTTAATTTTCTTTGGAAATTGTTCTTCCATTTTGGTTGTTTTAGTTCTACATTACATACGACTGTGTACATGAGAAGAATTGCAGAAAAAATAAACAAAAAGAAACATTTTCAAGAAAATGAGATTTTTAAACCAAAAATAAAAAAGCTTTTGTAACTTTGGTGCTCAATGCCAGTAAAGATTGAACATTTGTTTTACATTTTTCTTTTGCTATTTTTTCCTTCTATTGATTTTTATAGTCATTTTGAGTGTTGAGTTTTTTTTTTGTCTAACTAATTATTACTTTCCTTGTCGATTATAAAATAACCATTATTGTTTTCTTCAGGTTTTTAGGGATATTAATGACATTTTTAACGATCTAAATAATTTAAGCAGAGAAATTGTGATTAATATTTAATAGGAATTTAAACTGAAATTGAATAGATTTTATATTCAATTTTACTGCAAATAAATAGTAGATGGTTTGGTTTGATTTGATATGTATGACTCATTTTTTATTTGATTGGAATTATTATTAAAACTTACAAACAATATTCTATTAAGGTTTTTATTGAGCAGGTAGTCCATCTCCGTTTAAAATCTACCACACTTTTGGCCAGCTTTTTTGTGCTAAACCTGCAATAGCTTTTACTTTTCTTACCAAATAGTAAGAGTACTCAGCTAACCGGACTGCTTTCGTACCGGATGTGTTGGGAGCTCTTTTGAAAATACTTTCTATTTATTGGCTTTAGAACCATGGTAGGCGTTCATATTGTTCAGGTTACGATGATTTTCGTCAAACAACCCGAATGTGAACAAAAGAGCGTAAAAATACACACAATTCATTCAGTTTCTTGATGTTGTTGTGGATATTTAATTTTTTACCCAAAAGAGCACACAAATTAAATGCCTCTTTTTGCCTACCAATGCTTTAGAAACATCATGTCGACCATTCCTTCTACCTGTAGTAGGTTTTCTATCAACGGCTGAGTTCTATAATGTTTAATAACATTGGAATCAGTTTGTGGGCAGACCTTTGATTGTTTGGCCAACTTTTTGTAGGATCAAGTTGGGTTTTGTTGAATATATTTAATAATTTTAGTACGCACTTTTTTCTTGTCACTCATTTTAATCAGATTAACAAAAAATGGATATAATTGACATTAAACATAATAAATGACATGCTTTGCAAAGGTAACTTGATCAAAAACAAAAATCGAATTAAACTTGGGTTACAATTTTTAAGGAAAAACGTGTGTTAAGGTTTTTTCGATCTCCATCTTTAGTTTGTTCACGTTTTGTTTACACTTTTTTGTTTACAAAATATACATTTTTACCGCCTATACATATATAAATATACATTCTATGCCTGAAAGTGAACTGGCTTGTAATTCACGGTGAGATGATGACAGATTTTGACAACATTGTGTTGTCGATTCATACCCATTTGTTTACAAATTGTAAACGTATGGTGTCGAATAATAGTTAACTCCGTATGGTTTCAAAATGACACCAACCGTGATCGCTTTTGTACATATATTTCAATTATTTAATCATTTTGTAAAAAATAACTGTGCCGAATCTTATATAGCCTTCTCCAAATTATACTTTAAAATAAAAATTTTAAATATTTTTAGGTAAACAAAATTTAACAATTCTTTTTGAAAATTTAAACAAACAAAATTTTTCTTCCAAAATTTTTTTCTCTGTTTATTTTTAATTTTTTAAATTTATTAGTGAAAAAAAATTTTTTGGTAAAAAAAAATTCTGGTTAAGAAATATTTTTAACCGATTTTGACCCACTGTAGGTCCACATTACTATAGCCTAATATACATTGTTGCAATGGACTTTGAAATATCTATCATTAGATATCCATATTGTCTATATTAATGACTTAGTTATCCAGATATAGATAAAAAAAATGGGCCAAAAATCGAGGTTGTCCCGATTTTCTCGATTTTAAATAGCGAACGAGCCGGAAGAATTCTCGATATATTGATGTATCAATCATGTTTGTAAGTTATTTGGGGGCTATGGAAAGTTGATTTCAACATACAGACGGAAAGACGGACATGGCTCTATCGACTTCGCTATCTATAACGATCCAGAATATATATGTAGTATACTTTGTGGGGTCGCAAATGAAAAATGTAAAAATTACAAACGGAATGACAAACTTATATAAACCCTTGCCACTCATGGTGAAGGTTATAAAAAAAACAAATCTTTAATCTAATTCCTATTACATAATTCTATTAACTTTTCATTTACTAACATAATAATTATAATTAATTTCGATAGTCCCAATTGATAATGTCTCTGTGAGAAAAGAAAAGTTGCTTTTAACAGCAAAAAATTCACAATTAAATATATTTAGTTTCAAAGTCGTTTGTCTTTTCCTTAATAATATTTTTATGACATGATTTGTGCATTTGTAAATCTCCAACGACAACGACAATGACAGAACCAGTAAGAATGAATAAAATAATAATAAATAAAAGATGTGCAAAATTGTGCTTTGAATTATTTCAGATTCCTAATCTTACTGTCATCAAAAAGACCCATATAATTTTAATAAACTTATATCAGTGTTTTGTTTTTTTTTTTTTTTTGGACAGAAGAATCACATCGTAATTATAATGTCACAAAAATAAATGTCTTCACATGCTGACATGTGAAATGGCACGAGAGTAGGAGCCGTAAAAACATTTCTATGAACATGTTAATTTATATGGAAATTATTATAGTAAAATGTATATTTTGTGCACATAAATTCTACTTTGTATATTATTAAACATACTTACTCCAAAAATATGTATTGAACCCAAAGGAAGGAAGGAAGAAAGAAAAAAGGACATTAGTTAGCCAGAAATAATAATAAGAAAAGAAAACTGGACAAAAGACCCAAGACAACCACACATCATCCTAAAATTGAAAGACAGGCTGCTGTCCATTCATTCCACTTCTTATTAGATGTTTGATCATTTGATTTTGTTACGCATGCCATTCATGTCATACTTATTCATTCGTTCATGCATTCGGTATTTCTTTCATTCATTCATTTAGTTAAACACTAAATTGGGCCTAAATCTTTGTCGGTAACAACTACCAGCATAAGAAAAGGAAAAATTGAAATTTGTATTTACATATTTATAAGTTTTATTTACATGTTGTCAGATATTGGTCAACTACTATATACGTAGAGATAAATGTATCTATCTATATGTAAAAACAACAACTATTACCATTTTAGACCACAAAACCCACAAATACAAATGATTGAAATTTTTCAAGATAAAATAAAATTTAAATATTTCTTTTATGGTTAAAAGTATAGAATTATTTTATTTAAAAAAAGGAAATATATGTATATCTGTTATTTATGTTTGTTACTCCAAAGAAAAGTTGAGAGTTTTTAGACAAATAAATGTTAGAAACTGTCATAGGTTTTATAAACTCATAATCTACTCAGTTATTGGTGAAGGGAATGTGTAGTTTCTAAAGTAAATAAGTGAACAAAGACATTGTTCTCAAATATTCTAGCTTTAGTGAGCAAACGTGCCAAGTCCCTTTTCACAAATTTTACTAATATTAAGTAACACATGTTTGGCTCTGTTATATTTAATAAAGTAGTAAGGAGTGAGATCGAAAAAAGCTTAACACACGTTTTTCCTAAAAACTTTTAACCCAAGTTTTTTTTTTATCAAGTTACCTTTGAATAGTATGCCAGTTATTATGTTCATTTCTGATTGAAATGGGTGACGAGAAAAAAGTGAGTACTAATATTATTAAATATTTGCAACAAAACCCAACTTGGTCCTGCAAAAAGTTGGCCAAACAATCAAAGGTCTGCCATCAAACTAATTCCAATGTTATTAAACATTATCGGGAAAACTTGTCCGGTGATAGAAAATCTGGTACAGGTAGAAGGAATGGTCCACATGATATTTCTAAAGCCAATAAATAGAAAGCATTTTCAAAATAGCTCCCAACACATCCGGTAGGAAAGCAGTCCGGTTAGCTCAGTACTCGGACTATTTGGTACAAAAAGTTAAAGCCAAAAAGCTCAAAAAGTTCCTGACAGGAAATCTGCTAAAAATTTAGAGGCCAAAGACAGAACGGAAACTGAAGTCAAATATTATAAAAAAATATACTGGATGACGAAACGGAGAATTTTTTGCAGCTTTCGGATCAATATTTTTATGTTACTAATGATCGAGGGAATGTTGTAGAAAGGTTTAGGACACAAAAGCAGAAAAATTTCCCAAAAAGTTCTTGATATGGCTAGCAATATGCAGTTGCGGCAAAAGAAGCCAAACATTTGTTACAAAGGGCTCTAAAAATACCGAAATTTACATCAAGGAATGTTTTTAAAAGATGATGCTTCCATTCATAAGACTTCTTAATGTATCCACTTATTTTTAGCCTGATTAGCATCCTGTCACTATGGTAAGAAAGGTCTTGAGTGGTAAAAGAACAATAATATTTTACTTGTACCAAGAGATGCAAATCCTCTGCACACCACCCTAGCAAAAACTTTGTAATGACTTGCAATTACTGAGCAACTTTCTTTTAAATGACTATCTCATTCCATATGCGTTACATAGAAGTAGTTTGGTAATGGCTGACATATAATCTGGTATATTAGAACTTGTTCAAGCAATTCAGAATTAAATATAATCAAAATTGATTTAAAATATTTTTTATTCATTCAAAATATTTTTTTTTTAAATCTATTAGAAAATAACTGAAAAATAATTTTTTGAAGACATTTTGTAATAGATTTAATAGTAATCATATACATATTTAAGTAACTATTTGTAATCCAACGTGGTAGTGACTCAATATTTGTAAGCGTTTGTGGTAAGTAGTTGTTAAAATAACTAAGGAAAAATTAAATAATTGTAAACGTTTTGTATTCAATTTTCCATTTTCATAAAAAGTGGACTTGACACGTTTGCTCACTAAGCTACGCATTTTTAATTAATAATAGAAATCACTAACTTTGTTGCGATTCTTGTTCTATGGGTCATTTCAAGATACTTTGCCGAAGTAACCATAAATCAAAAATTTATTAAAAGATCATTTTATGTCCTCCAGCCAAATGATTTTATTTTTTAGTACCGCCAGAGGGCGCTTTCCTAATTTTTTTAGATTTCATCGCTCTTTTTTTGGGGAAAATTTGCGAATATTTCACTTTTCCATAATAAAATCCGGGGCTAGAAATTCATTCCTTGTTTCTTCCCCCTGATATATCAAAAAGTGGAAACTGGAAATGCGTCACATTTGTGTCAAAAGTTTATTCAGTATTTTGAAAAGAATTGAAATTTTCTCTTCTCCAACAATTTCTTTATGTTAATGTAAATATTTTACAATGTTGACATTATAGTTGACATGTGCCAAAACACATGTTGTCATCAAGAGAAAAAAACTTGAAAATTTTGAAATTAATGGTCAGTTTTCATTTCAATACGACAAAAGTGAAAATTTCATAAAAGTTTGGCAATTAAAAATTTGACAGATTTTTATGTTATATTGTTTTGTCTTTATTACAAGGAATATATTAAAAGATAATTAAATGCAAATGTTAATAAACAAAATTATGTAAAGAGCAATAACTTCTGAAAAGAAATTATGTTTTTTTAAAAAAAAGTAAAAACATTGTGTTATGCAGAGATAGAAAGACAAATTTAATATTTCATTTTGACATTAAGAACAGATATTTCGAGTTCAATAGTTGTTTACCAGAGTTAATATGACAATGTCCCTTAGAATGTCTGTTGAAATGAGTTTTTCGAAGTACCAATATAACTTACGAATTTTAATGATTCATCAATATATCTTGTATGGCCCCGATTAGGTTCAGATCTATTAGTATTAATTTGTAAAATATGTCTTCCTAATCGTCATTTCATACATAAGGAGTGAGATCGAAAAATTCTTAACACACGTTTTTCATTACATTTTTTAACCCAAGTATTATTTGAATTTTTTTTTGATCAAGTTACCTTTGAAAAACATGTCAGTTATTATGTGTAATGTCAATTATATTAATTTTTTTGTTAATCTGATTAAAATGAGTGACCAGAAAAAAGTGCGTACTGAAATTATTAAATATTTTCAACAAAACCCAACTTGGTCTTACAAAAAGTTGGCCAAGCATACAAAGGTCTGCCGTCAAACTGTTTCCAATGTTATTAAACAGTACCGGGAGAACTTGTCAGTTGATAGAAAACCTGGTTCAGGTAGAAGGAATGGTCCACATGATGTTTCTAAAGCCAAAAAAAATAGAACGCATTTTCAAAAGAGCTCCCAACACATCCGGTAGGAAAGCAGCCCGGTTAGCTCAGTGCTCGGACTATTTGGTACGAAAAGTTAAAGCTAATGCAGGTTTAAAAACATACAAGGCTCAAAAAGTTCCTGACAGGAACGCTACTAAAAATTTAGAGGCCAAAAACAGAGCACGGAAATTGAAGTCAAGTTTTATAAAAAAATATTCTTGCTGCATAATGGATGACGAAACGTATGTTCTGGCAGATTTTTCGCAACTTCCAGGTCAAAAATTTTATGTTGCTGATGCTCGAGGGAATGTTGAAGAAAAGTTTAGGACCCAAAAGCAGACAAAATTTCCCAGAAAGTTCTTGGTATGGCAAGCAATATGCAGTTGCGGCAAAAGAAGCCACTCATTTGTTACAACGGGCTCTATAAATACCGAAATTTACATCAAGGAATGTTTACAAAAAAGGCTGCTTCCATTCATAAGACTTCATAATGTGTCCACTTATTTTTGGCCTGACTTGGCATCCTGTCACTATGGCAAACAAGCCCTTGAGTGGTACAAGAACAATAATGTGGTATTTGTACCAAGAGAGGCAAATCCTCCAAACTGCCCGGAGCTAAGGCCAGTGGAGAGATATTGGGCTCTTGTTAAAAGAGAATTGAAGAGTACAAAAAAGGTGTCCAAAAGTGTGGTAGATTTTAAACGGAGATGGACTACATGTTCGAGCAAAGTGACAGAAAGCACTATAAAAACGTTAATGGAAGGGTTTCCGAAAAAGGTTCAAAATTTCATCACTAGTGATTAAAACTATAAAAATAATTTTTTTTGTAAATTGTAATAATAATTTCAATCAAATAAAAAAAAAATTAAAGCTGTAAGTTTAGTGGTTTCTTTTTTATAAACATATATGTATGTTAAGAATTTTTCGATCTCACTCCTTAATAAAAACCCAAATATGTATTCAGTTTCGAATTACATAAAATATTCCCTTTCGGCATGTATTCGGGCAAAATCTTTCAAAGACAAGAACCCTAGATTATGAAATGAAGAAAGAGAAACGTGTACAGAAAACTTAATACGAATTCATTAACATTTCTCACTCATTCACTTCTATGTATTTATTACATGACCTCTGACATGTAAGTTATTAAACAAAGCTCCGAGCAAAACTATTTCCTCAATATGCAGTTTAATATCACAATAGAATTTACCAAATGTTTGCTAAGTAAAGGTGATGATGCTCTAAAAAGTTGTGATTAGTTTCACATTAGCTGCTCGAATCGGTTTTGGTCGGACTCTATACTATAAAGCCAAAGTTAAAGCACTTAATTATTTAATAATTCCTAATAAATATATAACATCTTTAATAAAACTCATACAAATTCTCGTACAAGTTAATTATCAGCCTACAAAATCGTTATATTTAAATGAGTTTTTCTTTATATGCCTCTTAAAAATAATTGAATTTGCATTTGATTTGAAAACATTTTATTTTAAGGAAATCTCATGTGCATATTTTATTTACAATATTTATTCAATAAATATCAAAATACACAGGGATAATCAGGGAATCTTTTCGATTCGTTGTAACAGAAAAAAAAAACATAAATGTTCACACTGTTGTTGGGTATTTTAAGTGAAATTATTACAATAAAAAACAAGTAAGAAAGTATGGTCGGTCATATAATACCCTACGGTAAGTAAATGAGCAAAAACATTTTTCTTTTAAAATTTAAATAATTTATATTCGTGGGTGATTTTTGGAAGTGGGCCTTATATGGGAGCTATGACCAATTATGGACCGATCACCATGAAATTAGGTCGTGCGATTTATGTGTTTATGAAAGTTATTTATGTTGAATTTTATGTGTATACCAACATTTTTTTAGAGATTTATGCACGTTAAAGTGTTTTCGGAAGCGGGTCTTATATGGCAGCTATGACTAATTATGGCCCGATCAAAATATAATTTGGTGACATGAATTCCGTATATATAAATCTTATTTGAAGCAAAATTTGTGGAGATACATATATAAATTAAACCTTTATGACCGATAAAGTCCAATTTCGGGGGTACATTTGTATGGGGGCTAGGTGAAATAATGGACCGATTTCTACCAGTTTCAATAGGCTCCGTCGTTGGGCCAAAAAAATTATATGTACCAAATTGTATCGAAATATCTTCAAAATTGCGACCTGTACTCTGCGCACAATGTTTACATGGACAGACAGCCAGACGGACGGACATCTTTTAATCGATTCAGAAAGTGATTCTGAGTCGATCGGTATATATTACGGTTCGTGCTAGACTAATATTTTTTGGGCGTTACAAACATCTGCACAAACTCATAATATCCTCCCCACTATGGTGGTGTAGGGTATAAAATTCGCAAGTTGAAAGAACAAAAAACAATTGAAACGCCAGAAAATAATCAATATATTAAGTATTCATGATGACTGGCTGGGGGAAGAAAATCTTCTTAATGGTACAACAAATGAAAATAAGGGAAACACTAAATGATAATCGTAAGAGTAAAGAAAAATAAAATTATTTTTTTCCTTCAAGAAAGAAAAAAAAACACATAAATATAAGTCTGAAATATTAAAAAATCAAAACAAGAACTGTGTAGAAAAATAAGGAAGAAAGCTGGTGAATTTTTCAAAGAAACTGCAAGATATCTGAAATCCTCATAAAATTATAAGAAAATAATAAAATATCTGTAATGGCTATTGATTGGTACACCCAAAGAAAAATAATAGATTTATTGTGAAAACGGATTTTAATGAAAATAACTGAAAAAAAAATTACTAGAAACACTTCTTTCAGTAAAATTTTTAAATATTAGAGATTAAGAAAATCTATTATTAAACTAACGAATTTTTTTCATTAGTGTTTTATAGTCGGATCATTCCTTAACCTATATCCTATTTACGTTGTAACTGAAATTGATTCATTATTTTTATTTTTTCTGTTTTTCTACCCAATTTTTTGCTCTTATACTATTGACAAATAAGAAAACGAAGACAATTTGTAAACGGAAATGTTGATTTAAGCTCTAGCAAACAATAAGAAAAAATCGTCTTCTTTTCGAAGAAAACAAAAATCGTTCACTCAACCTTTAATCATTTTTATAGATGTTTCTACAAATATTTCTTTTTCACAATTTTCTTCCTGTTTTCTGTTTGTTTTTTTCTTTTGCACATTTCTTAACATCCTCGATATTAAGGCGCGAACATAAAATGTGTGTCAGAATTAAGAGAAATGAAAATGAAAAATCACCTGCTAAAAAGGGAAAAAAATCGTAAAAATGTACATGACTCAGTCAAGCAAAATAATGGGGTTTTTTGCCTCAAAAAATCTTGTGTATTTTTTTTGTTTGTTTGGTTTTTTTAACCCAGTCAGACAGAAAGTCTCACACGCCCACACACTATCTCAGGCTCTTTGGTTTTTATTTATTTCATATTATGAGAATTGGATGTAACGGTACAAATATTGATGATGAGTAAAGTGATTTTTATATGGAAATAAGAAAAAACCAGGTAGGAAATGCTAAACATTTAAATTTAGTCAGGAGTTAGACTTCTCGATTATAAGGCACTGCTACAAGTTCCATTAATAATGACCGCGATCCAGTAGCATGCAGTATTGATGGATCGTGATCCATATTACAGAATAGCCTAAGGGCACCGCTACACATTAAATATATATTGTGATATTTGGATCGCGATCTGGTTTTCACAATATTAGGTTATTCTGCGATCCATCAATACTGCATGCTACACGTTCAATAAATATCACGATATTAGATCGCGGTCAATATATATTGAACGTGTAGCAGTGTAAATACGCACACGATCCATCAATCCATTAAACTATATATTGAACGTGTAGCAGTGCCCATAGATTTAAACTAATAATTCTGAGAAAACTTCAGAGTTCAAATTAGTATTTTGTAGTTGAAGGGACGAAGCGAATAATTTCGAGCAAAGAAATTAATTTTTGATATTTCACTCCACTGTTTTCGATAATATTTGTTTTCCATGGCCACACAGAAAAAATTATATTTCAATTCAAACATTTATCGCATATTGAACTGGTTTCAATTATTTCATAATTAAATCAAGTATTCATTTGCTCAAAAACAAAATTTCTTGATATTTTCTATTGAATTTTGAGTTTTTAATTTGATTATTTTGACAATTGAATATACAATTTTCGTTATTGGTTGAATTTCAAATACAAAAATTGAAACACAAAAAATAACAAAAATGTGTTTTCAATTACGAAAATTATCTATTCAATAATTTTTGTATTTGAAATTCAACCAATAACGAAAATTGTATATTCAATTGTCAAAATAATCAAATTCAAAACTCAAAATTCAATAGAAAATATCAAGAAATTTTGTTTTTGAGCAAATGAATACTTGATTTAATTATGAAATAATTGAAACCAGTTCAATATGTGATAAATATTTGAATTGAAACTGTTTAAGAAATAGTTTTTTCTGGGCATACAAAATTTGAACTTCTTCTGTATTGCGAAATTCGCTTTAGTTTCGTTTTTATATAGGTTCAAAGTTCATATACCTAAAGTAAAACTGTTAATAACTTTAGAACTGGTAATCAGATGTTATAATTTTTTATCTCATATTGAAGCAATTGCACCATTAAAATTATATATAAAATTCTGAATTGGGACGAAACGGGTAAGATCCGATGGTATCCTGTGTGGTGTCTGTCAGACCACCACTGCAAAGGAGAAAAATGGAGCCATTAATGCCTGTTTTCCATGTTCGGATTGTCCGTATACCATTGAACTGTTGAACTAAGTATGAGTTCATTCCCCAAGTAAATATTAGATTTGTTTGCTAGGACACGAACTTTGTTACTGAAACCACAATTCCCATCGTGTCCCATATAATTATACTCGTAATTACCCACTAAACATTTTTTTGTGACTTTGTTTGAGAAAGATTTTTTTGAGATTTTCCGATCAGAATTCGAACAAAAGTCTGACATTACTTCGAATATTGTTACGACATTTTTAATAGTAATCCAATTAAATATCAGAAAATGGTTCGAATATTTGACATGTGTAAAAATAAACTACGTATTGAGAATATAGGTTTTTGCATGGTTCCCGATAACATACATTAAATTAAAATTTTCCTTAGAGAATGAACAGCACTGTCCAATAACTTTCGTACGAAATGTCTGGATACAAAAAATCTGGAAGTGTCAGAAGGACATGTATACAAATTGTTTAATTTGCTGATACATTTTTGGAACTAGTTAATAAAATTCTTACATCAATTACGTCAGAATAATGTATATTGGGATGCTCATGTGTCTCTGTGTATCGAACATTACATGATTTTGAGGTTTAATAAAATACAAACAAAGACACAAATGTTTGCATAGATTGCCAGTATTGTTCCATTCTTATTGGCTTTTTCAAAAAAAAAAAAACTTAAGCAAAAAATATATCATATAAAATCGATGGCATTTTATACTTACCTTCGATTTTCTTTTATTTATGTTTTATTTAATGGGATACAGGTCGAACACGTAAATAAATAATATTTAGAAATGTTTGGTTTCTTATTTATGCGTGTTGGGCATTAAATCTTTCACATTTTCATGACACCTGTACGTGGTGTGTTAATACCAAGGACCTTCAAACTCATACTTTTTATAAGGAAAATGTTAAAATAAATTACAAATTTGTAGTGGCCTAAAACGTTATTGTGAAGTTCTCTACAAACAAATACTTATTTTAATGCCAGAAGATTTTAGGAGGATTCAAAAAATCAAATAGGAAGTTTAAGGTTTAATCAATCAGTTTAAGGCCAGGGTTGGTTTTGGTTTAAAGACAGTTAAACATATACACCCAGCGTTGTAAAAAAGCTGGGCTTAAATGTCAAGAAATAAACGTTTATTTTCGAAAAAAATCACATAATCTCAATATTACATTGTTTAATGGAAAATTGTATGTCAAAGTACAATTTTGATGAGAAATATAATCAAACTGCTTACCAATATAGATTGAACTAAAATCTAAGAATCCTGAAAATTTGTATAATTTTGTGAGGTAATTTTTCATACATTTTTGCTAATTAATCGTAATATAACGAACTAAAAACGCACCTATTAAAAAGCATTAACAGCTGTGCTAAAAGCACTCTCTGTTCTCTCTTCAATTTCTTGGTTCTTATTAAGGACTGAGATCGAAAAATTCTTAACAAACGTTTTTCATTAAAACTGTTAACCCATGTATTATTTGATTTTTTTTTTTTTTTGATCAAGTTACCTGTAAAGCATTTCAGTTATTATGTTTAATATCAATTATGTTCATTTGATGTTAATCTGATTAAAATGAGTGACCAAAAAAAACTGCGTACAAAAATTATTATATATTTTTAACAAAACCCAACTTGGTCCTTAAAAAAGTTGGCCAAACAATGCAAAATCTGCCGTCAAACTAATTCCAATGTTATTAAACAAGAGCTGGAGAACTTGTTCGTTGACAGAAAGCCTGGTTCGGGTAGAAGGAATGGACCACATGATGTTTCTAAAGCCAATAAATAGAAAGCATTTTCAAAAGAGCTCCCAACACTTCGTGAAGGAAAGCAGTCCGGTTAGGTCAGTACAGAGCACGGAAATTGAAGTCAAATTTTATACAAAAAATATGCCTGCTGTATAATGGATGACGAAATGTACGTATTGGAAATTTTCGCAGCTTCCGGGTCAATATTTTTATGTTGCTGATGCTCGAGGGAATGTTGAATAAAAGTTTAGGACCCAAAAGCAATATGGAGTTGCAGCATTTGTTACAAAGGGCTCTATAAGTATCAAAATTTACATCAAGGAATGTTTCCAAAAAAGGATGCTTCCATTCATAAGACTTAAAGATGTGTCCAGATGTGTTTAGCCTAATTTGGCATCCTGTCACTGTGGTAGGAAAGGTCTTCAGTGGTTAAGAAAAATAATATGGTATTTGTACCAATAGAGGCAATTCCTCCAAACTGCCTGGAGCTAAGTTCAGTGGAGAGATATTGGGTTATTGTTAAAATAGAATTGAAGAGCACAAAAAAGGTTTTTAAAAGTGTGGTAGATTTTAAACGGAGATGGATAATCTGTTCGAAAAAATTGACAGAAAGCACTATAAAAATCATAATGGAAGGGTTTCCGAAAAAGGTTGAAAATTTCATCACTAGTGATTAGAACTATAAGAATATTTTATTTTTATAAATTGTAATAATAATTTCAATAAAATAAAAAAAAAATATAAACTGTAAGTTTAGTTATGTTAAGAATTTTTCGATCTCAGTCCTTAGCTGCTGATTGTTATTTTCAGAATTCTATTGAAAATGTTTGTATTGTTATTATAAAATTTTAAAACTTTTATTTCCAAGTAATTATGAGATTTCTAGAAAAAAGTTATGAACATCACTTAAAATTTCAAGAATGAAAAAAATAATCCAGAATGCTTAATTCCGAATTTCCTGCAGAGTAAATCTTGGTATAAACATTTTCGTAATTTGTTTAAAAGTTTTTTTTATTGAAACATGCCAAAACAATTCATTTACTTTATATGTATGTACGAGCAGGCTTTTCAGCGAAGAGAACGTTCCAGTGTGATATCCCTACCGTTAAAAGGTAGCCATTGTCAACTTTGCATTAGATTTATGAGTCGATTTGTTTCTAGTTAATTTTCTCATCTAATGTTATACAGATTAGGGTAAATGAATCCCTTTGTATGGCATTTTACAAACAAAAATTTTGATTACAAACAAGAGTCAAGTGGGGGATCTAAAAAAAGTGGAAATATATATATGGGGTATTCACACGGTCTACTATTTGGTTATATTGTCATAAATAAAACTAAAAACACTATTTGAACTATGTTTATTGTTTTGTCATAAAATAATACTTTTTTTGTTTAAAACACAACAACAACTATTATAATATATTAGGACATTATGACAATATGACTAATAGCAGACCATGTGAATACCCCAATAGTATATATAACTTTTAAACGGAAAGTCCGACTTTAATAAAATTTCCCATGGTTATAGAGCAGGTGTAGTTTATGTTTTGAATTTGGGCTTTAAGCACCCCAAAATTATGCCAAATTTTTGTTCTCGATCCGATTTGCAGAGATCTACAGAAAACACCGCTATAGCTATAAATTATCTCTTATAGTTTACGAGATATTCGCTTTCGAAAATTAAAATGTATATGTTCTATCAACAGTAATTTCTGTAACATGTATGAGTTCGTGTTCTTAAAGTAATCAGAATTACTGAAATGACACACAAAATTATAAAAAAAAAATAAATAAATGTATTTTTTTGCACACGCCACCATGCGACCACCATTCTCTAGTAATTTAACTAGTAATTCGTTATGCTGCGGCTGTCAATTTACTCCATCGCCAATCGTATCAAGTCTGTGAGTAACATACGTTCTGCTGGGATATTCGTCTATAAAATTTTAAATATTCTTCCCCATGTATAAACAATTTCTTGTGATGACTTTACAGCAATTTATTATGCAAATTGTATAATTTTATTTGTTATTTTATTTAAATATTGCTCTTGTTAGTCTTATATTTTTTCGTTCAATGTGCAAGAGTTCTGTGGAACAATAACAAAAAATATATATTATAATAACAAAAAAATATAAAATACAAAATATAATATATTGAAAATAAATTGTAAACTTATTGAACTTATTCGTTATTGAACATTGATGCACTCGCTGAAAGGGAAACCAATATCCAACAAACAGTTGAAAACACACACAATATTGCACACATCCTTTCGGAGAACATAAACAAAGGATATTTTTTGTATATATTTGTAGTGGAATATATATGCGTTTGTACGTAATGTATTTGCGAAATCCTTGTAGAGTTAAATAGATTTAAGCATTTATTGCAATAAAGTTCAATAAAAAATTTACATGCACTTCACAAAGTACTGTAAAAACGAAATTCTTTTAGTATGTTTTTTTATTTTCATGTAAACTGATTTGAAATTAGCATAAGTTTTAATGATTTTTCATTCAAAATAAGACTACTATCGTTCTTTATGGTCATATACAATTTGAAGTTACTTAATAATTCTAAATTCGCTTTGGTTTTTCTTATATCGAGTTTCAAAGATCAATGATGGAAAATATGAGATCGTGAGTTAAACTCGCGGTCTCATATTTAGATTTATGTTTGAATTGATGATACATTGTTGGCAGGGGTAGCTCGGACAAAGTTATAAATTTTATTTTTTGTTTATAAAAAGTAAAATTTTTATATAAAAATTTCACATTCAAAATGATCACATTCGAAATGATCACAGATGAAATGATCGAAATGATATCGACCAAGAAACTTAGAATATTTATACCCTACACCACCATAGTGGGGAGGGTATAATGCGTTTGTGCAGATGTTTGTAACGCCCAAAAATATTAGTCTAACACCCACCTTAAAGTATACCGATCGACTTAGAATCACTTTCTGAGTCGATTAAACGATGTCCGTCCGTCCGTCTGGCCGGCTGTCCATGTAAACCTTGTGCGCAGAGTACAGGTCGCAATTTTGAATATATTTCGATGAAATTTGGTACATATTATTTTTTCGGCTCAAGGACCAAGCCTATTGAAACTGGTTGAAATCGGTCCACTATTTCACCTAGCCCCCATACAATTGGACTTTATCGGTCATAAATGTGTAATTTATATATGTATCTCCACAAATTCCGCTCCAAATAAGTTTTATATACACAAAATTCATGTCACCAAATTTTGTTACGATCGGTCCATAATTAGTCATAGCTCCCATATAGACCCGCTTCCGAAAATCACTTTAACGTGCATAAATCGCTTAAAAATTTTGGTACACACACAAAATTTAACATACTTAACTTTAATATAGACATAAATCACACGACTTAATTTCATGGCGATCGGTTTATAACTAGTCGTAGCTCCCATATAAGGCCCTCTTCCGAAAATCAATCACGAAAATAAATTATTGAAAATTTATAAGAAACATTTTTTTTGCTCATTTACTTAGTGTAGGGTCGGGTTTGACCGACCATACTTTCTTACATGATTTGTTATGTCGATGTCAAGCAATTCTTAGCAAAAATATTACTTTAAAGATGTATGTTACTTTAAATCTTGTTATGACTTAAAAATGTATGGTTGTCTAATTAAAAGGAATTTTTCAATTCTTGACTTCTTAAAGTAACTAAAACTAAAGTTATGTTATCCAGACATACTATTTGTTGTATCTGACGAAAACTCAACGAAATCTTAAAAATACACAAAAGAATATTACCCAACTCAAAAGCACATTACATACTTAGATCTTTCACATTTGCAGAGTCTATCTCAAACGGATATAGGATTTTCTAGGTGGTAATAAATTACACATACACAACAAATGCGTGACATGACGTGCAACTGGTACTAATTTTCCACATAGGACTCTATTTAGCTGCAGTGCTGAAAATTTACGAAAATAAGGTCCAAAACAAGAAATATTTACATGTTACACGTAGTAAGTGAAGTTTTTACTGGGATATAGTCACACACTCTCAGTCTCACTCGAAATGATACAAACTCATATAAAATCCCAAAATATACATGAGATTATTTTACATAAAAAGACAAAGGTATCACATGCATCCATCCTTAATATAAATTCATTGAACTTTCAAGTTAAAAATTTAAAAGATTTTGCAAAAACATACAATATAAAATCCAATAGACAATTTAAAATGTTTATACGTCAATGTTGTCGGGTTGGTAACAAAACTCTTGAATATTCAAAATAATAATCCTTATACTATGTTTTTTTTTGGGAAAATTGAAATAGAGACAGCCAGTTTAAGGTAAAATTTACAATACATTGAACTTTTGCACATAAAAAATGTATTTTCATGCTAATGTTTCTTTTAGTGCTTGGCTGGCAGGCACCATTTTTATTGTAAAAAGAGCCACGAATGGAAATCAATGACATGACTGCTAAATGATTGACTTTAATAAGACAGTCAATGAATGATTCTAAATCAAATTTCTGTGGCAATGGCAAGAAAACCAAATTGCTGTTAATTATGTTATAAAAACGATTTAATATTTAGGAGAAAAAATAAAACTTATTTTGGTTTACGGAAAGGTTGTCTACAGTCTTCAACACTTTTTTGGTTTTCTATTATAAATGTAAGCTAAATATAACTAAATTACTTTAACAATAAGTTTATATTTATTTAGCTCTTACTGTAAGTAGTTTTCTAAGTTTTTTATTCTCCATTAAACATTTAAGCAAATTCTACAATATTAACTGACGATTTTCAAGAAATCACTGTGACATTTACAATTTCAACAGCAGTCATTTTTAATTAACTTTTTCAAAAGATGTTGTCATTTCTTTTTACAGTTTATTGCCTTTTTCCTTTTGTTTTTTCCAAGTATTTTTAAAAGCTATTCTTTTAAATTTATTATTCAAACAAATTTATTGGGAAAAGTCTATTCATGTTATGGATTTTCTTCAATAATTACATAATAATGAATTTAAAAAAAGAATTACTATGAAGTGAGGTCGAAAAAACCTTAACATACATTTTTCCTTAAAACTTTTAGCCCATTTTTTTTGGATTAACTATTGAAAAGTATGTCAGTTATTATGTTTAGTGTCAATTATGTCCATTTGTTGTTAATCTGATTAAAATGAGTGACGAGAAAAAAGTGCGTACTAAAATTATTAAATATTTTCAACTTAACCCAACTTGGTCCTACAAAAAGTTGGCCAAACAATCAAAGGTCTGCCATCAAACTGTTTCCAATATTATTAAACAGTATCGGGAAACCTGGTTCAGGTAGAAGGAATGGTCCCCATGATGTTTCTAAAGCCAATAAATAGAAAACATTTTCAAAAGAGCTCTCAACACATCCGGTAGGAAATCAGCTCGGTTAGCTCAGTACTCGTATTATTTTGTACGAAAAGTTAAAGCCAATGCAGGTTTAAAAACATACAAGGCTCAAAAAGTTCCTGACAGGAAAGCTCCATAAAATTTAGAGGCCAAAAACAGAACACGGAAATTGAATTCAAGTTTCATAATGGATGATGAAAGGTATGTTCTGGGTAATTTTTCGCAGCTTCCGGGTCAATATTTTTATGTTGCTGATGCTCGAGGGAATGTTGTAGAAGAGTTTAGGATCCCAAAAGCAGATAATTTTCCCAAAAAGTTTTTGATAAGGCAAGCAATATGCAGTTGCGACAAAAGAAGCCAAACATTTGTTACAAAAGGCTCTATAAATTTTACATCAAGGATTGTTTACAAAAGAGGATGCTTCCATTCATAAGACTTCTTAATGTGTCCACTTATTTTGACATCCTGTCAGGTCTTGAGTGGCACAAAACAATAATATGGTATTTGTACCAAGAGATGCAAATCCTCCAAACTGCCTGGACCTAAGGCCAGTGGAGGGATATTGAGCTCTTGTTGAAAGAGAATTGAAGAGCAAAAGTTGTCCAAAAATATGGTAGATTTTAAACGGAGATGGACTACCTGTTCGAACAAAGTGACAGAAAGCTCTATAAAAACCTTAATGGAAGGGTTTCCGGATTATTTTTTATTAGCATTTATGTATGTTAAGATTTTTGCGATCTCACTCCTTATTATAATTTGATATACACTTTTAAAAGGCATTTGTAATTTTTGAAATGAAATACTTGTAATGTATATAAGGTATATTTTCTCCATAATCGGTTATCTCATTTAACACAATTTAATTGTAACGATTGTAACCTGCATCGCAAACAATCTAAACTAATCAAATAATACAACCTTCGAAAAAAAACGTTGTTATTCAAAAAAATAAAAACATTTTTTATTCTTTAATACCTTCAGTCATGTATTGACATCACTAAGCATACGACAAAACCACTAAAAACCAATTTTCAATGTCACTGTCAAATCCTTTTGTCGTTAAAGGCCCTCCAGGAAAATTAACAATTTAAAAATGTGCGTTTTTGTTTCATATTGTTTTGTTGTTGTTGTGTAGTGTTACTGTTACTTTTACCAAAGTTATTTGATTATGTAAATTAACATTGCGTTGTTGGCTTTTTTGCTTTTAAGACAATTTACATTCTTATCACTGTCATTACAAACCAAAACCGAAAAACTAACGAAAAAACCTCAACAGAGTCAGCCAGTTTGGCCTCTCTGCAGGATGATGGTTGCCGTTTATTACTCGTATTCCGTAATTTTGCCAAAGAAGAAAACAGATCCGAACCGAACAGGACAGGACAGAGTTTCCAAGGTTACATAAAATATGCAAACCTTGTAGTCGTGTTGTATTTACAACTTGTATCTATGTATTTGGTTGTTGGGTGTAATTTAGATTTGATTAGACGGCAAGATGACAATGACTACAGCACAGGGCCGACAACAAAATCGCAACAATAACGACGAATCTGCCACAACTTGTTGTTGTTCTTGTTATTGAGTTTATTTTATCTCATCTCTTTATATGAAAATAATGTTGTGTTAGTAGTTCGCTTGGCAGCGGACGGACTGTCTGTCAGGCAGTCAGTCAGACTGTTTGTATGTCTAGAGGGATGAATAGATGGTTGGATGGCTGGCTGGATAACAGTTGATGATGATGATAGTAACCACGGGCTATGTTTAAATAATGTCTCCCCAAAAGCAGAGAATTTGATGTAAATGGTGTTTGATAAGAAAAAAACAGCTTATAAAGAGAATTACAATTGAATAAAAAAACCACAATAAAATATGAAATTTGTGTCTGTTTCCTTTTGCTTTTGGAGATATTGACATTTTAGTCGTTGAAATATTGCTACCACAAAAATAATCTGTCTGTAATGTCATTTTCATTTAGCACCAAATCTAACTGTCAAATTCAATAATTATCATATTTTCTGTACGTATATGGAGATTTGTACAATTATAGTTCTTTAGATAATCGAAATTAACAATTTACATTTAACATTATGTAAAATAATAAGAGTGATTGATATTCGGACAAAATTTGAAGACTGTCACAAGTTATAGTTCTGAACAGATATTCGAAATAACTATTTATTTGGTTAGGTTGGTCTACACTAGGGTTCTATAAGTCGATTGTTCGATTTTTGCTGAAAAAAGTTGAAAAGTCGAAATCGACTTTTTGGTCGGAAAAAAGTCGAACAATCGATTATGTTATCTCAAAAGACGAATAGTCGATAAAAGTCGAAAATAGTCGAAAAAAATCGAATAGTCGATAAAAGTCGACTTTTTAGATTGTTAAAAAAAATATTTAATTGCAACATTATACTAAAACTATTGCAATTTGGTACACCTGCATTTTTTGTAGTGTATGCTAATATAAATAATAAATAAATGTTTATAAATTAAAGCTTTTTTCTACATAACATTCTTCTAACTATTATCGCCTTGATAAATATAATTTTTATTGCTAAACATTACAAAAGGCGCATCAATAAATGTAGAAACTATGTATTTGTTACAAGAAATGGTAAAAAGTTGAAAAAAGTCGAAAATAGTCGGAAAGTCGAAAATAGTCTAAAAAAGTCGAAAATAGTCTAAAAAAGTCGATTTAACTAAAAAGTCGAAAGTTCGAAAAGTCGACTTTGATAAATTACGAAAAGTCGAAAGTTCGAAAAGTCAACTTTTTAAAAAACGAAAAAAGTAGAAAAGTCGACTTATAGTAAAATTTTACGGATAATATTTTTGCGGAACATTTTTACTCCTTAAATCCATGTCTTAATGGTGTTTTTGCTCTTTTTTAAAAGAAGGACTAAAAAGTCCCATGCCTTGAGGATTTAGAGGGTTAATATATTCTACAAAAATGTTTTCCGTAACATTTTACATAAATTTGATGAACACATTTTATACCGAAAATACAAGGATCACATGGTTTCTTATGCCGATAAACAATAAGAATGTGCCAGATTAGGGAAACTTTACCCCCCCCCCCCCCCTCAAATGAAATTGAGATGTAAACTTTTAAAACGCTGATACACGTGTCTTTTATTTTTTGTCTTTTATAATTTCTGTTTAGAAAAAAATTCGATATTTTAACTTATATTCTTATGCTATTCCAGAATATTGCAAATTTGTTCGATTATTCGAATATTTATTAAAACGGTTTTCCGATTAATCGTCCAAAATTATGTTTAAATTGCAAAACATTTCGAAAAATATCATTATAATGTGAAATTTTCACAATTTTGGTGTGAATTTATTATTTGTATTCGACTAATTTTTTAATTAATTTTTTTTTCATTATTTCAATTTTGTAAAAAAAATTTACATTTAGTCAATTCACAAGGTCTCCTATCATGTCGTATTGTCTAATGTCATAATATTTCACAATGGTTTGAAAATGTTGTTATTGACTTTCAACCAAAAAAAGTCCTAAAATATTAATACTCTCTATGCTATGTTTATTGTGTTATCGTAACCCATGTTTAAGAGTCGGTTAAGCCGAGCCGAGTTGTGAAATATTAGAACCTTATGACAATATGACTAACTAATGATATGAGGCCTTATGAATTGACCAATTTTAATTATTATTGATATAGTATTCAAGAAATATGAACAATTTTCCAGTTAATTATATCATTTACCCCCATTAACACGAAGCCTGGTTATGCCTTAACTAATAGTTATACTGTCGGTTAAAATTATTTTTGTATGAAAACTGTCAGTATAACTATTAGTTAAGGCATAACCAGGCTTCGTGTTAATGGGGGTTAATCATTTAAATTTCAGTTTATATATCAATTATTTGGATTATAATCAGTAAATGTATATATAGCTGGAATCCAAAAGAAATACAAATTTAATTTAAATTTACAATAAAATATATAAATTTTTTTTATAAACCATTGAATTTATACAAGTTGGCTGCACAAAGAAATCAGGCGAATTCGTTTATTTTATATATGGAGTATGACATTCGCTTTATTGGCAAATTATTTTGTATGTATGGAATTTGACCCTGTATAAATCAGCCTTGTAAAATTGTCAATCCAAATTATATTTTAAATAAACAAAAAATATTACAATAAAAAATCAGAGACCCGAAAACTATTAATTTTTAATTTTCTCTCTGGTCTCTGTATCTAAAATTAAGTTTCGACATAAATTTATAAGATAAATAAAGTGAAGAAAGAATCAACAACACAGCAAAAACCGTATAAACTACATGCGATAAAAAATCAAATCAATAATAAAAATAAATCCCAAATAAGTCTTCCTTCGCCATCAAACACGATATCAGGGGGAGACCCAAGAAGCAACGTGCAGAAAAGTAAAAAAGCAGAAACAAAATCATGTTTAATGTTAAAATTAAAGTTAAAGAAGGCAATAACACATTGCCACGCAGCAAACGAGCAACGTCCATATTAAATGGAAACAACAGCAATAGTGGCAGTGGTGGCACCATGATCTTAAATGGACGCAACAGTCCGGCCACCTCAAGTCTACGCAGCTCATTGGCATCATCGAATCGTAGTCCGAGTAATTCACTTAAACGCAAAGATAAACGTGTAAGAATTGTCACCACCACCTATATGCCAACCGATGAGCTACAATACCAGCAGCAGCAGCAACTTTTATTGCTGCAGCAACAACAGCAGCAACAGCAACAACGCTTGAGACAATATGGTAAGCCAACAAAAAACAAAACAGATACAAAGGGAAAGGAAACTGTCATTAACTCGAACCGTGCATTCATACATGTGTAGCATGTGTTCGATTGTATAGATTGTTATGAAGCAACTGAAATTCAGGATGGAAGGTAGGAAGGAAGGAAGTCAGATGATGATAAGAAGAAGAGAACACAGTAGTGAAGAGAAGAGGAGAAAGAAAGTCAGGTTATTTCCTAATTGTTTATGCACATGCTAACGCCTTTTTGAAGTTGGTAATTGCAAAACGTGACTTGCATTGATAATATTAAACAACTACACACACACACTAACCAATACATACTAACTAATACATATTTCAAATACAAAAATTAACTGTATATACTTTGTATGTATTAACTAATACATATATTTATGTAAATATATAAATATATATGGCTTATTTACTTATCCTGCAACACTTACACACTCACTCATACTCATTTATATGAAAATACTACATTTTATTTATCTGATTATTTATTTTCTCTCTTTTATTATTTTTCCATTTAAATTTTTGCACGCACGCACACAGATGCCCTTGATGGTGTCACAGAATTGCGTCTGGAGCAGTATGAAATTCACATTGAACGTACCTCGGCTGGCCTTGGCTTAAGCATCGCTGGCGGCAAGGGCTCAACACCGTTTAAGGGCGATGATGATGGCATTTTCATATCACGTGTCACCGAAGGGGGTCCAGCTGATTTAGCCGGCCTTAAAGTTGGCGATAAAGTTTTAAAAGTCAATGGTATACCTGTCGTCAATGCCGATCATTATCAAGCTGTACAAGTGCTAAAGGCCTGTGGTGCTGTTTTGGTTTTAGTTGTGCAGCGTGAAGTAACACGTTTAATTGGTCATCCTGTATTTAGTGAGGATGGTTCATTATCACAGGTGAGTTAGATAACAACAAAGAAAAAAAATAAACACTTTTTTATTAATGTTCTTGTTAACCAGTAATGTCCAACCTCAAGCATATTTTGTTTTAAAGGAATTTAGAATTTTACGAGCAGATACAATATTCCAATAGCTAAATTTTTTTTAAAATTGTTTTAAATTTAAACCACGTTCTACAAACCTGATGAAGTTTTTTCCAGCCACTCTTAATTAGTTCGGTTGTACTACATTGCAATTTATTATCTTAAACAGTTAACAATTCCTACAAATTTAATATTTACATTCGAAACGACAAATTTATTTTTAAATAAATATATTTTTGGACCTTTTCTCTTCTGATTTCCATACAAAATTTAAAGTTCTCCAGAATTTCGAAATTGGATTGGAAAATATTTTTGTTCGAATTTTGAAGGGTGCCGGTTCTTAAGGGTTTATTTCCATTTTTGCACTGTAAATTCGTCGAAATATTGCCAAAAAAAATTGTTTTTCCCGAAAATTGCTAAATTTAAATTGCAGGTACTGAAAAACTAGATGAGATATTGACATCATTTTTTCAAAGTTTATTCCCTATTATAATCTCAATAAATCCGAATGTTATGATCAAAAAAATTCTGAAATTTGTTTGACAAAATTTTTAAAAATTTGAAACTGTCGTTAAAAAATTTTTTTTTTGGTCATACCTGCGAATAGGTGATCCTACAAAGACAAAAACTCATATGCGAGTAAATATGGACATATTTTAAGTAAAAATTAGCTTTTATTTTAACATTTGTCAAAATATGTTAATGTTCTTACTACATTTCTTGTTCTAGTGGCTTGAGACAAGTTAATGACCTAGGGAATTTTTAATAACTTTATTATTTTTTAACCAATTTTTGTCATTTATATATCATTAAAAAATTATTTACACATTTCGATTCTTTTGTATTCAATTGCAAAAGTAATTATTTAGTAGCACAATTTTTTTATTACTGTAATTTTCATTAATATAAATAAAAACACTTATTTCTGCAACATAATGCAGAAAGTTAAGGAGTTTCACAAATTTACTTTATATAAATAGTAAAATTTTGCATATATCTGACCTTTGACCTCGATGCGCGTCCTGAAATCATTGTCCGATTTGGCTTAAATTTTCAGCACTTAACTTTTAGACCTAGTGTCACAATATTCCACCCGGCACTCTTTGAAATCAAAAAATAAAAAATTCGGCTGTCACCCACAATTTTATTAAAAGTTTTCTGAGTGGGATGACACCAGGATGTAGCTGTAATAATGTCAAAAGTCTGACTGTATGTGTCAAGGAAATGACTCTTCCATCAAATGTTGATGTTCGGGGTGACTGCATCGAGTTTCTTTATGGTTAGGGTTTATAATATTTTCAACTACAATGAGAGTGAAGGAAGGGCTAAGAATCTTGTTTTGAATTCTTAAGTATCCCGATTATAAATCTATTGTACCGGTTCTGCGAGATAGGATATTCGGATTGTCGGCAGAACTGAATTACGCATTTCCTGGCATTTGTATGCTGTACATTATCGTTAGAGTTTTTCTTTTCCCGGGAAATCGGTATTAATTTTGAAAATTCCCGGGAACCCAAGAATTCCCGCCTAAAACAAATTTCTTAAAACACTAAAAAATGTCTTTGGTTTTAAAATGTAATTGGATTCAAATAAAAACATCCAATAAAAAATTAATATAAAGAGATGAAGTGACTCGATTTTTAATCGTCATTTGTATCGGAATGGCTTCATTTCCAATTAATTCTGTTAATTCGCAAAAAATAAATATTTTTTTTTTTTTAATTTTGAATGTCAATGTTTTGCTTATTAAATCAAAAGTTAAGTAAAGTTATTATTTAAAACTTGAAGAAAACCCAAGAATGGTTTTCGTTTTACTGTTTGTGAAAAAGCTAAATACTAAAATAATTCCACTTTCGATCGGAATAGAATTCTGTGAGATTCCTGAACATTCACGAGTTTTTGGGAATTCCTGTGAAAAACTCTAATTACACAGTCCAACAGAATTTTTGGAACATAATAGCGACCCTATAATTGTGAAAGGTCATGTTTTGTAGTATAATTTGTAGAATTTAATTAACCGTAAAGAGCTTTACTTGCAACTTTGGTATCTTTGCTGACCCTAACTGAAACTTTAAGGGACTTTCTTTGACCCACTGTAAAAAAATGAGACCAGTTGGACTCTAAGTTTATTCTACAAAAATTATCTACTCAACATGTTCTTTCAGAATTATCAAAAATTCTCAATTTGTTGGACAGTGTTATTATATATAGATTTTTACTCTCAAACTGTTTATCGATTCAAATTTGAAATTAAATTGCTTTCACTTTGAATTCAAATGTTTAATTTTCAAATTTAATGCAAATCACTTCAAATTAATTTGATCTTGAATTCAAGTACAACGACAGTGCAATCATACACAAAATACAAGTGCTAAAAGATAAACATGGTGAGTCCGGGCATATTTTAGTTTTTATACCCACCACCAAAAATATTGATATGGATTTTGTCATTTCGTTTGTAACACATCGAAATATTCATCGCAGACCCACAAAAGTATACATATATTCAGGTTCCTTATAAAATTCTAGGACGATCTAGCTATGTTCGTCCCTCTCTGTCTGTGGGACGAACACGATAGGGCCTACAGGATATGACTTGATGAAATATTATTTGTTGATCAGAAATGTTTGGTATTAAAAATGGACAAAATCGGTCGATCACAACCAGAGTTATGGACCAAAATGTGAGACAACCTCCAAAAAAGTATTTTTTTCGAATAAAATTTGTTTAACCTTTTCTACACTTAATTTGTTTTCCATTTATTTTTGTCTACATTTCGCATTCAATCTGTCCCATTATTAAAAAAGTGCCTCATCTTAGGTTGTTCATCGCTGCATTTATATACATAGTATATATATAATTCTTTTTGTAAAACTTTTAAAAATAAAGTTTACTTTTGTTACTCTATAAATACTTACACTGAACATTATTCTCATTTCGTTTACTGTTAAAGATTTCTGTTGAAACACGTCCCTTGGTGTCTTCCATTCCTCAACTGCAACAGCAACAACAACAGCAGCAAACACATGAAAGATATATACCACCACCCCTGGAAATACTGCCAGAACATCAAGAGCAACAACATTCACAACCCCAGCAGCAGCAGTATTCGGCAACAAATTTGCACAATTATCACGCAAATGTATTTACCACACCAGGAGCAGTTACAGCAGCAACAGCAACAACGTCAACAGCCTTTCAGGAACCACAACATGTTGGCGATGTTGCAACAACGACAGCAGCATCAACAAATGGCATTTTTGAAAATGGCAAGGTTTGTACAAAAACAAAAAAAAATGTTTAACCTTATTCCTTTATCACCCATCTGAAATGTCCTTTAACTTAACCTCATCCTCCACAGCAGCACTCATCACGCCCACTAACTTGATACACCTAACAGCTTCTGGCTGGAGTTTTAGTTGTTTACCACTCACTGTTGTTAAGTTTTTTTTTTTTTGTTTTTCTCTAAATTATTTCAAATCTTTCGTTGTTTGTTCTTCGACAGCAACATGCTTTTGGCAATGCCAAATATAAAAATAACAAAAATATTGTTAAAAGTTTATTTTTTTTTTGGCATTTTTATCCTTCTTCTACTGCTGTTGTTATTTAAGATTTTATTGTTGCTGCTGTATTCCTAAGTATTTTGAAAATACAATTGAATTCAAAGCAAAACAGTGTAGTAATTCGAAATCAGTGCTAAAGAAAAGTTTTAATCCTGTTACGTTAGCTGGGGAGGGGGTGTAGTTTTAGTGACTATAAAAATGAACTGAAAGAGTTATAAAATATTTTTTTGTTCTTTGTAACTTTTTGAAAGGTTCAAGTTTTTTTTTCTGTTGGCATAACTTTCTCAAAAACATTTAATTAAATTGTTAGAAAAGCGTATTTACTCACGTGTTTTTACAAAGATATTTTAAGAGAATTAAATCGATTGATTCAGTTTCGCTGTTAAAAGCTTAACACGTAAAAATGTTCTTGAACAGTATTTATGTATTTCTGAATAAGGAAATTATAGCGGAGGGCTGCAATATTATTGCTGTTGCAATAACGAGGACTGAAGATTCTAAATAAAAATATCAAATACAATGCCAGAAATACTAAATGTTCGCCGACATGCCACTTACTCAGGGAAGATAAAGAATTGGGCAGAAGTCAGCAAGTTGTCGATTTGGCAAATGTGTGAAATCAAGGAGTTTCACTGGAATTTTTCGACCAAAGACGCAGCATCTGCTACAAACATCAGTGCGTTCAATTGCGATGCACTCTCTAGCTAAATGTTCTTGATCAAAGAATCTGAAACATTTGATTATCTTTTCTATGGCTCTAATTCTGCTTCTAATCCATCCTATTTTTATTCTTAATTCTGCTAGTACTTTTAAAGCAAGATGTATTGGCATTTGAACTAGTGCTTGCTTAGTTTTGCCGTATGAATCTTCTGAAGACTCCATAAGTGTAATATAATGTTCTTCAGTAGACTCGCTCATGCCTCTGATATCCACGTTAATATTTTTGTTATTCAAGATTATTTAAATGAACTTCTTTTAGTTGTTCTGCTTGACCTTCTTCAGGTTTAAATTTTTGAAGCAATCCTCCCTTTTGCGTTCTTATTATTTCATTTATTTCAACTGCGTTATTAATAATTTCTCTCGTCATTTGCGCGGTTGCACTTTCAGCACTAGATGGTGTTCGAGTGGTCCTAGAACGATTTCCATTCGATGTGAACTTGTAGTATTGTCTACTCCTCCAGTCAAGTTAGCCACTAGAGTAGTATTACGGTAGTTTGATTTCGATGACTGGGAGCCGGCACTTCGAAGCCGTCGGTACTTGTGTTATTAATCCCTGTATATAGGCTTGAGCTAGACCTGTTCTTATAATAAAAATTGGATGCAAATATCCACTGTGAGACGGTTTCAACATATCTGATGACCGGTCCACTATATGTCTATGGTGGATCGTTTTCAAGTCCTGTATGTTCTCCTCGAATACACGAAAATCCTACTTGTCATACCTGCAGTGTCAAAGTTAATCCCAATATTTGTCGGTACTTCACGGTCGGAATCCATCGATTGTGACGACAAGATTAAGCTTTACCTCCTTTGTTCAGCTTGTGAAGAATATTGTCGATGATTTCGCTGGTTACGTTCAGTGTATTTCGATATCCATTATAACCTTTTACCATTGTCACCTCTTATCATAATGGTGCAAGTGCTTTGAGTTAAAGAGTGGCGATAGGAACCGGCCATGAAGAAATTGTTGCTTAATTCCACACGGTTTTGAGCATTTGACTATGATAAGTCATGCTTCATGGTGGACAGCAGTATGTCCATAACTTGTAAGAAGTTTTCAAATCGAAAAGAATTTTAAAAATTCTAATAATCATTCAGGTTTTAACAGGATGATTTAGATAATGTTCAAACTGAACATATGGAAAATATAGACATAGTAAACGATTTACTCTTAGGTGGCATTTACACTTTGATTTAAAGTCATGTCGTTTTTTTTGTTTTTCTTTTAAAACCCCTACGAAAATCACCTTGCATTTATACGATGCTTTTTTTGTCAACCACTTTGCCATTTTTTGGCATATAATCGTATCAACAACCAATTTGAGCTCTTTTCTGATTGAGCTCAAAAAAAGTCTTGAAAAATAGAAAACTTGCCTTTTGTTTAGACGTCACAATTTGTTAGTACAAAAAATAAAACATGATTTTTAGTCATGACTTAAAGTCGTAATGTAAATGCCCCCTTACTTATCCTGTGTTTGACAAGAGGTTTATAAATATTTCGAATGAAAAGTTGCTGACATACAATATAAAAATTAAGTACTGGTATTGGGTGTCGTAGCTGACAGTGTCGAAGTACTTAAACAAGTCTAGCACTACAAGGACCGTTCAGTCTCTATTCAGGAGACGAGCTTCTTCGCAACAGGTGACAATAGCTCACTTGCCATGGTGTTATATTGTCAGCATAGATATACCCTCGGGCCCAATACCCTTGGATGATTTGGCAGCGCTGACGCTTTATGTAACTGACGGTTGCCGTGTAAAGTTGTAGTGTGTCTGGAATTGGAAGATGTGCGACAGCACCGGTCAGGATCGGATATGCTGAAATCTGCAAACTCAAATGCGACTCTATCATCCTTCTTAGAGAGAGATTGAACTGTGGAACAAAACTAGCCAGCTCTATATCGGAATGTGTGGCTTCGTTAGCTAGATAATCGTCATTTCGGTTTAGGTCGGAAATTTAGGCGATAAAATATTTAAAATCACATAAAATAGTACGGAATATATATTTTTAATCGGTTTTGTAATGGAAGATTATGAAAGGAAGATTAATTAATACAATAATGTGTTTTAATGTGTACATCTTTCAAATACTATGAACAATCAACTGTCTATCATCATCAACCATTTTCGATTTTTGGGTCTACATAATTGTACTGGCAAATTACAATTTAATTTTAATTTAATTTTATACAAGTGTGTTTATAAGTTTATTCTACTAGTATTTTTGAAAATTAATTAGAAATTCAATCGATTGTTATAAATAAATTCATTGGCACTGATTTAGTTTTCAGTTTTCATGTCACCTTTTGAGCGGTCATTGAGGTAAATTTTTAATTTGCCTTGTTTTTACAAATGAGAACCATTCATTATTTTTGTTTTTCCTACAATTATACGTACGTATGTACGTGCACACAAAAATGTACTCTACAGCAGGACGTATCGGGGGTTTATAAACATTGAGTAAATTCTAAATAAATTTTTAACAATAAGATAACAGTAAGTTTTATGTTAGTTTTTATCATGCCTGGCTTACCGTTATTACCTTTACCATAATCGCTTTTCAAATTATGAAAATACAATATACATCAATACTACTTGATGTACAGTTATCTCAGACTTATTATAATTGGTGTTTTATTGTTTCTGATCTCTCAGAGATTAAAACGTAAATCATTGTTACAAAATTTGTTATAAAGAGTAATCTCCGGTCGGTTTTGAATGACTATAAAATCATCAACTTGTTTTTAAGTTACCGTGCAACACAAATCATTCCTGTTCAAGCCAATAATACATCAATGTTTACTATTTCCTCACACTCAAACACCCACTCATTTGATTCCTTTCTTTTTTTCTCCCTTCCTTCCTTCATTTATCGATGGCGTACATTTGTTTTATTCATATGTATTTTCTTTTTTTTCACAGGATGGACCATTGAGTTATATAACGCTGCATACAACATTAATACGTGATCAAATTGGCCAGGGTTTGGGCTTTAGCATTGCTGGTGGAAAGGGCTCTCCACCCTACAAAGATGGATGTGATGGAATTTTCATTTCACGCATAACTGAAGGTAGTCTGGCGCATCGTGATGGCAAAATAATGGTGGGCGACCGTGTAATGGCTGTAAGTAGGAGTTTTAGCCTGGAAAGAATACAAAATATAGCTGCAACAAAAACAATTGAAATTAATGTTGCATTATAGGATGAATTGTATTCAACATTCATTCATATATACATTCACACGAGATATGGATGGTGTTGGCATGACATATACGGACAGACCTAGTGTTGTTTTGCACTTGACGTATGAACTCAGCCATTTGGATTGTTTATCTTGTCTGTCCTTTCGGCAGTCAGTCAGACCTTGAGTTTGTTTGTCAGCCGGCTTTTTTGCGGCCATTCTATTCCTGTTGCAATATTGTAAAATTTTTCACTTTAATTGTATAAATTGCAATCATTTTCGTACGTGCCATTAATAGTGATGGGCTCCCGACATTTTCTATTCGTAACGTTAATTTGTTGCTATTTCAGTTGGTTTTGTTGTTGTTTTGTACTTGACACGCTTAAGCGATATTTGTTTTAATTATTTATTTACGTTTTTTTTCCTTAATTTTTTGGTCAATTCCAAACAAAGATTAATGGCAACGACATGACAAGTGCCCAACATGATGCAGCCGTTCAGTGTTTGACACAACCACAACGGTTTGTACGTTTAGTCTTACAAAGAGAATACCGCGGTCCATTGGAGGCACCTCTAAGCCCTCACAGTCCGGCTGTATTGAATGCCCTAAGTCCATCAGGATATTTAACCAATCGTCCTGGTGAGTCAAATGAAATTAATTGAACCATATCCTAAAATAAACACTAACTTTAAATTATTTTGTTAACTTAACTTTTCCAGCCAATTTCCAACGTTCCATTGGTGATATGGTTGGGGAACAACAACAGCAGCAACAGCAGCAACAACCGCAAACTTATCAAACACAACCGATTCAATATGATACGAATAAAATGATGGCCTCAACGATACCAACTACGAATACAGTGCCTGCTACAAAAACCAATGGTTTTGCCAACACCAACACACTATATCAACAACAACAGCACCAGCCGCAGCAGCAACAACATCAACAAATCGATAATGCGACTGGCCTACCCATACCAGTACCAGCACCCCGTCGCTCTAATTCCATACCTTTAGGCGATGGCCCAGAGGCAACTTCTGCCTCAACGTCATCACTTACAACCGTTACTTCCCCCACATCAACACAAAACGGCACAATACCTCAGCATCCTTCGGCCGGCTCATCGTCAACATCATCCCAACCCACCGCCACCACCACCACTGGCACAACAACAGATTCAACCGAAACTCAGGTAGGTTTTGCCAATTCAGAAAAGAAGGTTTGTTTTGTGTTTGTTTAAATATTTTTTTTTAAGAAATTGCACGCATTTTATGTTTATGTCTTCCTATGTAAAAGTCAAAACTTATTTGAAAAACAAACAAGTAAAACGAAAGAGGGAACAGAACAAAAAAAACTTTACAAAATTCAATTTAACTAAAAAGAAAAATATACATACATACATAATAATAATATTATGAAATATGATTTATATGATTGTCGAAAGTTTTTCGCTTCAAAATTTACTTGACTTCCTTTCATCAACTCACTTTATTTGCAGTTCATTGTAACTAAAAAAAGACATTTTGCTTAAAAAAAAAGAAAAAATAGTCATTATTAAAAGCGATTTACATTAGTTTGAATTATTATAATTTGCCAAAAATAAAAGATATTAAAACACAATTAAAACCATGAACTACTGCTGATATTGTTGATTGGCAGTGGCTGGGAGTCGACCCCAGGCCGCAAATATCATATCATGCTTAATGATCAAACGCCCTAACCAATTTAGTCATATCCAACATCAGATCACGAACAAAATAGGTCTAAAAAATTTCAAATAAAATTCGAACCAAATTGAACTTCGAAAAATGAGAAACCCTTTTCGGTTAAAATGTATGAGGTTTATAATTCTTTTACATATTAGTTTAAACTAATTTATGTAAAATTTAAAAAAAAAAATTTAATTTTTTCGAAAAATTACAAAAGTTCTAATATTTTTGGACTTATACGATTATTGTAGATATGGCATTGAAAGCGTATTTATTTCACATGTTTATTTTGAGAGAAATGTAAAAAAATCATTAAAATTTCAAAAAGGAAATTTTTACCTTTTTGGAATCGGTATCTTAAAATGAATTAAACTTTTATTTGAGTGGGGAACAGACACAACTTTTTTGGGGGCCACCCTAAAATTGCAAAATAACGTAACAACATAAATACCAAAATGAAATGTTTCAATGATAATTATGAATAACTTAAATTTAATAGCAAAATGAGAAATCTTAATTCGGCAATGTGTTTGTCATTCTGTTTAAAGATAGAATCGATAAGAATCGAATAAAACGGTTACCACCACTGAATTCAGCATACCCGAATTAGTTTAACCAATCGGGTGCCCTTCTTGACAGAAAAAAGTGTAAATTTCGTGCACAGTGTTATTATTACAACTTAAAAAAAATATTTTTATAGTTTCTAATCAATAGAGATGAATTTATGAAGCTTTTCCGGAAACCCTTCCATTAAGGTTTTTATTGAGCTTCTGTCACTTTGTTCAAACAGGTGGTACATCTCCCTTTTAAAATCCACCATAATTTTGGACAACTTTTTTGTGCTCTTCAATTCTCTTTTAACAAGAGCCCAATATGGCCTTACTGGCCTTAGCTTCAGGCACTTTGGATGATTTGCCTCTCTTGGTACAAATACCACATTATTCTTCTTGAACCACTCAAGACCTTGCTTACCATAGTGACAGGATGCCAAATCAGCCCAAATATAAGTGGACACATTAAGAAGTCTTAGGAATGGAAGTATCTTCTTTTGTAAACATTTCTAGATGTAAATTTCGCTATTTATAGAGCCCTTTGTAACAAATGTTTGGCTTCTTTTGCCGCAACTGCATATTGCTTGCCATACCAAGAATTTTTGGGAAATTTTGTCTGCTTTTGACCCGGAAGCTGCAAAAAATTTAACAGAACTACCATTATGCGGCAGGTATATATTTATATATATAATTCTTCTGTACGTGTGTTAGTAACTAAACTCCTCCTTAACGGCTGGGCCGATTTCGATGAAATTTGTTGTGTGTGTTTGAGTGAGTCCCTGGATGGTTTAGATTCACAATTGATCTATATAGGAACAATGGGCATGGCACCTCCCATACAAAGTTAACATTTATTATTGCATATGTGGAGTACTATTATAGTGGGAGTCATCAAATTTTGTGTGTGCTATGGAAGAACAACGTTTGTCGGGACAGCTAGTTTTTTTTATAAATTTTGAATTCAATTTCCCTACTCTGTCTTTGGCCTCTAAATTTTTAGCAGAATTCCTGTTAGGAACTTTTTGAGCCTTGTATGTATTTAAACCTGCATTGCCTTTAATTTTTCCTACCAAATAGTCCGAGTACTGAACTAATCGGACTGCTTTCCTACCGGATGTGTTGGAAGCTCTTTTGAAAATGCTGTCTATTTATTGGCTTTAGATACTTTATGTGGACCATTCCTTCTACCAGAATCTGGTTTTCTATCAACGGACAAGTTCTCCCGATTCTATTTAATAACATTGGAATCAGTTTGACGGCAGACCTTTGATTGTTTGACCAACATTTTGTAGGACCAAGTTGGGTTCTGTTGAAATTATTAAATAATTTTATTACGCACTGTTTTCTCGTCACTAATTTTAATCAGATTAACATTAAACATAATAACTAACATATTTTTCAAAGGTAACTTTATCAAAAAAGTTAAAAGTTTTAAGGAAAAACGTGTGTTAAGGTTTTCCGATCTCAGTTTTTATATAATAGATTATTTTCTTGCTGTTATGATTTTTTCCATCATTTTAAAAATTTATTAAATGATGTTACGTTATTTTGTATTTTAAAGATTCCTGGCGACCAAATAATTTTATATGAATAAATACTTTCATTTGCATTTGAACTATTATAAATTTTGCAAATCCATTTAGTAAATGAAGCATTCATTTATAAGGCAATATGAATGGTCTATAAGAAGATTTATTTTATAATACATATGTACTATATTAAATCTTATGATTCAATATTGAAATATTATTTTGCAATAATTCCTAATAAATGATAATTCTTCTGTTTTTGGCAAATTATAATAAATGTAACTCTACTCTTTAATACGATTATAAATAATACAGTTCATATGTAGGTTTGTGAATTTGCATGAGTGTTGGCCTTGCCGGGCAAATCTTTACTAAATAATTTAAATTAATAAAAATGCAATAAAATTTAAAAAATTAAAAGAAATTTTAGAAACTTTAGAAAATGAACAAATTTAAAATCGTCAGAAGAATAATTCATAATGTACTCTTAATCATTGTGCAGGTATAAATAACATACATACAATATAAGATTTGTTATCGTTATTGTTAATTTATCATAATTATTATTATTTTAATTTAATTTAATTTCATATGTATTATTTATAATGGCAATGTGTTTGTTGTTATGTTACTTACCATCAATCTCCCTGTGTTTGTCACTATCACACTCTCTATCTCTCTCTCTGTCTCTGTCTCGCTCCATTTGTATGTTTTAATTTTATTCTCTAATAACTCAATATTCGTATCCTTGCATTCATGAGCATGTTTGTATTTGTATTTGTGTTGTTATTGTTGTTGCTGTTATTTAAAATATTTAATATCCTGGATGTTGAGTTAAATTAAGTAGAAACCAATGTAATTGCAACCAAAGAAACAAATGTAAATTACAACAAAAACATATATAAACAATACGATTAACCAACTACAAATAACTAATGCAACAATTACATATTTACAATTCTCCTTTTGTATTGCAACAAAACAACAAAACATAAGAATTGACTTTTATTTAAGTTTGAATTAGTTTAAATTATATACTCGTTCATGCAGTCAAAAATTTTTACAAAAAAATATTGATTAAATTAGAAATATAAATGAATTGAATGCATCAGTTGTTAAGTATTATTAAAAAAAACTCTCTCATGTATTTTAAAATTTGTATATCAATTCATTCTTTGCATTTCCTTTTAAGCTATTAACATATTATTTAGGTCTATTTATGTTTTAGATGACGATTTTAGTGTTTTCAATTATTCGATTAAACGAATAAATGAGTAAGTATCGGTGAAACATATAACAAATAAAAATCTAAATAAGTTAATAAATACCCAGACTTATTTTGAGAACTGGTTATAAAATAACTACGTCTAGAAATACTTTTGCCCAATTCACAATCGGAGTCGTAGCATTTTAAGTTGTTTGTCATAAATATTTTTCAAACAAAAACAATATATTTGGGGTATTCACACGGTCTGCTATTAGTCATATTGTCATAATGTCCTATTATATTATAATAGTTGTTGTGTTTTAAAAAAAAAAAGTATTATTTTATGACAAAACAATAAACATAGTTCAAATAGTCTTATTAGATTAGAACTTTTTTGTTTGAATCACAACAAAAATTTGTTTAAACTATCATAATATATTAGGACATTATAACAATATGACCAAATAGTAGACCGTGTAAATACCCCAATTAATAAAAAAATACGACATACAATTTCAATGAAATATAACTGAATTGGGCAGTTATATTTCATTGAAATTGTATAAATTCCACATGAAATTGAGAATTTAAAATTAAAATTAAGAAAATTTTAAATGAAATTTAGAATTTGAATTTAGAGAATTTCAAATGGAATTGAGAAATTACAACTGAAATTGAGAAAATTGCAAATGAAATTCCAAATTGAAATTAGGAAGATTCGAATTGAAATTTCATAGGTTCCAAATAAAATTTGTAAGATTCCGATGGAAATTGAAAAAATTCTAAATAAAATTAACTCTTCCCATCTTGGTAGATGAGAATAATTGGATTTTGGAATCAATAATCCGAACTTTATTTGGTATGTGACAATGTCCCTGGCCACAGTTTTTTACATACAATTTTCGAAAACTCTCCAGTAACACTGGTTTCCCGGATTTTTTTTTACAACTAGAAAAATAAGTAAATAATAATACAATTGAATTGTATTAACATTAAACAAGCAACAAATTTGGTTGGAATATTTGTTACTATAAAATGAAATATTTTTTCATTGAAATAACGGCATATAACTATTTATTTAGTTTTCAATAAGTTTCCAGCCACCGATATAACTCTTTCGCTTTCCACAGATGTTGGCTTTATCGTCAGTAAAGCATTAAAGTGAATCTAAATATAAAGCTAATTCCCGCTTAAAAAGACTTTCAGCATTTGCTTTTAAATGTTTAGGATTTTCTTTTACAATATTGATTGTATATTCTAATTTGCTTTTAAAATGTTGCTCCGTTTGTATTTTGGAAAACATAATCATCATCGCTTTGCACAGATGAGGTAACATTGTGGTCAAATAGGCGTTCATACATTTTAAACATTCATCCCTATCGCGAATCAATATTTCACATGAATTATCGTTCATTTTTCCAATTTATCGTTCATCACGTGAAAAAATTCCCCCTGTTGTGAAATATTTAGATGGAATTTTGTAAACAATAAGCAGCTAACTATTGTGAATGAAACATCCATGGGAATATCACGATAGCAATTTTCCCTTCGAGGGAAATGGATATTTCATGGGAACGAAATTTTATGTGTTGTGTGTCATTCACATGAAATATGTTCTCTTTTCGCTTGCTGTTTCGAACAAAATCAACTATTGTGAATGACATAAGTCTGCATTACATTTTTTATCATGAACCATTTTTTGAGAAAGCGTAGAATTTATAGATAACAGCTGATCATAAAGAATGTTCATTACTGCATCACCTATCAGAAAATTGGTTTCATTTCGGCTTAGTGCTTCTACTACATCCCTAATGGTGTTTAAAATATTCACTAATATTTTTAAATTTAGAACAAGCCCTTTATCGAAAAAGATGTTGAATTTAAACATCTAACACCCACCTTAATCTATACCGATCGACTCTGGGGGCAAATTCGATATCGAGTACACGTTCGTGTAGAAAAAATTTCGATGGCCGCAATGTTTTGGATCACGGTAGTCCATCGTAATTTATATTAACTACTACTATTTTTTACATTGCTGAAGCATATGACAATAAGAAAAACAAAACAAAAAAGGAAAACAAAATAAATAAATTTGTGATAAATTGTTAAATTGTGAAAAAAAAATGCAGAAAACATTTAATAAAAATAGATTCAAATTTTTCATCATCGGCCAGTGACAAATTTCAGAATGTTTTATACTTTGATTAGCACAAAGTACCATGTGTAATGTTGTGAAAAACGTAAACAAAATACAAAACAAATTGTGGCCCAAAACTTTACAATTTTAAAATAAAATATGTATATTTTTTACACTTATTTTGAGAAAATATCAGAAAAATACGTATATTTTCATTTATTTATTTATTATTTTACTTCGATAACGACTGCCGTGATCCACGTTAACTAAATTTCGATGACAAAGTACTCGATTTCGAATGCGGTGATTTGGCCCCTGAATAATTTTCCGAGTCTATTAAACGATGACCGTCCCTCCGTCTGGCTGGCTGTCCATGTAAACCTTGTGGACAAAGTACAGATCGCAATTTTGAAGATATTTTGATAAAATTTGGCACATAACATTTGAAACTTCCTAAAATTGCTATTCCCCATACAAATGTCAACCCGAAATTGGACTTTATCAGTCATAAATGTTTAATTGATATAGGTTACTACACATTTGTCACTCCAAATAAGTTTTATATGTAAATTTTTTTATATAACCTAATTTTCTGATGATCGGCGCATAATTAGTCATAGCTCCCATATAAGGCTTGCTTCCGAAATTCACTTTAATGATCATAAATCTCTTAAAAATGTCGGTATACACAAAAAATTCAACAGAAATAACTTTCAAATAGACGTAAATCACGTGATCTAATTTCATGGCGATTGGTCCATAATTAGTCATAGCACCCGTATAAGGCCCCTTCCGAAAATCATTCACGAAAGTAAACTACTGCATTTTTAAAAGAAAAATACTTTTACACATTTACTTAGTGTAGTGTAGACCTTCGGTCTTGACCGACCATACTTTCTTACTTGTTATAATTAGTTTTAAATTCCCGGAATTCCCGTACCCTAAGCCCTTGTCCTTATTCTCCACTTCGCAATTTGAAATTCGCATTTCATCAATCATTTGGAATTTTATCAATATCATGTATAATGTTCTCAATGCAGTGTAAATGCCTTGAAACTAATGATGTCATAATTACTTCTAGATTATTTTATATGACACACTATTGCCATTTAAAAGTTTTCTGGGAATTAGCTTGTTTAGCATTAGTCAGTTCTATATACCACTTATGAGTTCAGAAACAAATTAATGAATGATGCTAAATGCGTACAAAATTGTTCCAAAGATAGTTCTATGATTAAACATTTCAGCCCGAAAACTATTCGAATACAGATATAAAAAAAGGTTAAATCGTTTAATCGTTGAATCGTTTTGAAAACACTAATATCATCTATGATTCGCATTTAATATTTTATTGCATTCGTTTGTTCATTTAGTTAATTTAATTAATTTCATTCTATTTCAACAAGTAATATTATTATTATTATTGTTATTATTATGTATTGTTATTTTGTATTGTTATTATTAACTGTGTTTCTGTGTTAGCATAAACTAATTTAATACTGTTGGCTAGTGCAACAATATTATTTTTGTATTTATATTGTTACTGTTTTTAATTAATTTTAACAAACATAATATTGTATTCTTTTCACACTTTTATTACTATTGGTTATTGTAATTAGCCAAATTAAATATGTAATACAATAATATTAGTTAGTTAAATAAATAAAATTTTAAAATCGAATTTATAAAAATAATTATAGGTAATTAAAATAGTTTGTTGAGACACTGTATGCTAATGATCAGTGATGTACTACCTTCATTAACATATTTCGAATTGACAGATGTAATTTTCATCGAATAAGCATTCTAATAGAAGTTAATAAATTAGGCGTGGTTGAAATTTTCTGACACCAGCTCTAAAAAATTTATTCAAAGTCTCTGGAATTTTGAGATATTATTATTATGTGACCCAGGCCACATGTAAAGGAAAATGCAATGAAAAATTTTAGTTGTTTTTGAAAATTTCATAATGCAGGACTATTTTCACATTCCTAAAATTTAATTAAGCTCTGAATAAATTTGTGTTATACAGTGGGTCAGAATCAAAATATTTTTACCATGTCTAACCAGCTAATCCCATTGGAATGAAATTTCACATAGGCGGAGCAGAAGAGTATTCGAGTTAGGGCCTTGAACACACCACAGGAGCTGCTCTGTGGGTTCTCAAAGTAGGGCACCTCAGAACGTCTACGAAATTTTTGCGCTTTGTCTAATATATTGGGCGTGTTATTTATCTCTTATAGTTATTGAGTTATGCGCATTGAGCCAATTTCAAAGCAATACCCTACGAGACCAAACATATTTTTAAATTTTGAATTTAAAAATAAGGAAAATGCTTCACAGAAAAACGGTTTTTAGAGATCTAATACTATGTTCACATTTGCAGAGTTAATCATCTCAAACGTGATTAAGCTCTAATCACTTCAAAATCGAGATGATTATCCATACATTTAAATGATTTGTTAATCATTTAAATGTATGGACATGATTAAATCTTAATCTTAATCACGTAGGATCAACTGAACATACCTCAAACTGATGATGATGTAGCATCGGCCACCTTTTAGTGTAGTACCGATAAATAAATTTTGACAGAAGTTTTTTTTTTCCTTAAAAAACTTTAAATAATTCATCAATGTTCACAATTTCATAATTAAAAAGTTTAAAATAATCTGTTGGTATCTTTATGCCCGTAATTTCAACAAGTAGATATCTACGGTGTAAAATAACCAACAGATAAAGTTCCCTAAAAGGTAACTTGACATTAATTTCAAATCAATATCTACTGGAAAAAATTACCAAATATTTTTACTCCATAAGTAACTAAGCACTGATAGATATCTATTTGTTGAAATTACGGGCATTAATAAAGTATTTATTTCCATATTTAATGCCTTAAAGAAATATAAATTTGTTTGTTGTTTTTTATTTGTCAACTTAATTTTAGTGTCAACTTAATCATCTCAAATGTTATGTGAACGGCTTTGAATAACTTAATCAAAATTTTCCTTAAACGCGTTTAAAAGCCCAAGTCTGAACATAGCATTATAAAGCTTTGTTAGTTTTAAAAGTTTTTTTCCAAGGCGCTTCCGAATTTAACCTATTTTTTTATCGAAATTTTGAATTAATGATAATTGTTCAAAAATCCCAATGCTAGGATTCTAAAATGGGCTTCAGTTTTAAATACTATGATGTATTCCCAATCATTCATAATATTATTTTGCCAGCTCCGGACCAAGTGTGGACTTCATGGACGAAATACCCAAAAATGTAAAATTTTGGGGAAATAAGGGATTTGTATTGCCTAAATTTATTTGTTTCCACCATCACATTTTGTATCCAAAGGTGTACCAATGTAAAAATTTCATTGTGATATATTATGTTCGAATTCCACTCTTTTGTTTAGAAATTATCTTTTCGATCACACGAAAAAAATTGTAATCAATATTTTGTACGAATCCAGTACTCTTCTGCTATCCTATCTGAAATTTCGTACCAATCGGATCACCCAGTTACAAAAGGCAGAAAATTTGTTCGGCAAAATCTTAAATCCATCGATTGTCATTAGTTTTGCATTGCGGTGCGTTTTCGTCTAGTGTAGCTACGAAATTGAATCATAACATCTCTCAGAGGACTTCGTATACGAGCGAATACTTATTCGAACGAGCGAGTTCTATTATGTTTGTGATTCTCTTAAAAGATATCGTATAAAATGTATATAAATCTATATTGAATTCTAATAAGCAGTCCTGTCACACATTTCGTTCGGAATGGTTTCATTTCCGTAGATTTTAATTGATTAAAATTTAAAAAAAAAAACAAATAAATACAAACAAATATAAATTTCACTTTGAAAACTGAAAGTGGTTTCATCCATTAAAAATTTTCGTTTTACTTTTTGTGAAGAAGCAAATTACGGAATTAATTTCACTTTCGATGTGACAGGCCTGAAGATTTCGAAATTTATTTCGATTACGAGTTCGAGAATTTGTCCCCTAAATACGTTAATGTAAAATAGTTCTGAAATTAATTTACATATACCTAGGTTGTACATCACTGTATATTTAGTAACTATTTTTTTCTAAATTCCACAAATAAAATCATTTGCATATCTGTAATTAAATTAACTTTCATTAGGTTTATTTTTTCGTTTCGCAGTTTATTAGTTTAATAATATTTTATTCCAAAAAAATTGGCTTTATTTAATGCATTTTAATTTTAAGTTTAAACAAGTAAACGCAAAAACCTAGAATTTAATTTTTATGAAAAAAAAAAATCCTAAACAAATGATTTTCTCTCTTTTTTCTCTCTCTTTTTTGTGTGTGTATGTGTGAAAACCCAATTAAACTCAATAATATTTTTAATAAAACTAAAATTAAAATAAACAACAATGAACCTACAACTAAACAAAAAAATAATGATTGATAACGAATCACCACAATGTTAAAACTGTTCCCAAAATTATAACTCTTCCCAATCCTGAAAAATGACAATAAAAATCTCCATCCGATTAATCCTTCTAATTATTCCACCGACAACAACAACAACATCCAACACAATTTGTTTATGCGAAACAAACCAAAAAAAAAAAAATAAAAAAATTCCAATACGCACAGCCTACACCTTTAAGGCCATTGACGAGTGAAGATTTTCAGGCAATGATACCGGCACATTTCCTAAGCGGTGGTTCTCAGCATCAAGTGCATGTGGCCAAGCCAAATGAAGTTGGTGTAGCTGGTGTTACTGTAACCGTCAATAAGGCTGTTCCCGATATGCCCATGTTCCCAGCAGCTCCCACCGAAATGGGTCGCATTACTGAGACGATAACAAAATCGACTTTTACGGAGACTGTTATGACAAGAGTCACCGATAATCATTTAGCGGAACCCCTAATAAGTGAGGTGATTATCCCATCATCATAATCATCTAAATACTACCACTTACCACTTCTACTACTCTACTATACACACTATTATTGATTTATTTCTTTTTATTATTATAATTTTTTTTTAAAATATTATAAACAATTTTGCAAATTAAAAATTCAACTGCCACTTAATATTTAACACTACTACTTACTACTAGCACCACTGCCAACACTCACTTACTCACTCACTCAGCCAAACTACTTCATCCACTATCAAGCCCAAACCCACTATCCAAATCATTCATTCATTTAATCTCTTTAATCATTTTGGTTTTTAAACAAATTTATTTGACATGTAAAACAAGAATTTATTATATTTTTTTTTATTTATTTATTTATTTATGCACTTTTATTTATATTTAAATAGAGCTGTAAAAAAACAAACTACATACACATTTTTTATTTTTATCAACAGTTTTAATTTTACACTGAAAGATAAAAAGTTTTTTTTTTAATATTTAATGTACTACCTTTAATTAAAATGTATCTATTATATAATTTAGTTACTATATGGGCAATTCCATATCATCGTATGTGACATTTGTACGCCTATAGAGTGGAATAGATTTTGCAAAAATAAGAGTATCTGAAAAATAATTTGGTCTTTACACAGAAAAAAACTATTTCTTAAACCGTTTCAATTCAAATATTTATCACATATTGAACTGGTTCCAATTATTTCATAATTGAATCAAGTATTCATGTGCTAAAAAACAAAATTTTCTGATATTTTCTATTGAATTTTGAGTTTTGAATTTTGATAATTTAATTGTCAAAATTATCAAAATTCAAAACTCAAAATTATATAATATAAAATTTTCGTTATTGGTAGAACTTTAAATACAAAAATTATTGAATAGATAATTTGAATACTTGATTCAATTATGAAATAATTGAAACCAGTTCAACATGTGATAAATGTTTGAATTGAAATATAGTTTTTTCTGTGTATGTTCCATTCAGAGGGTACTATATTTGAAAATAATAAAAAGTTCTTTCGAAACATTGTTGTCCAAAATATCGACCGAAATAAGGGTATATCGTACGTGACATAAAACGGAAATTATTTTGAATTACATGTAGAAATATGCGAAAATTTTCGAATCGTGAGAGACGTTATGTTTTCTTTTAATTTCTTACACTAAACGAAATATTTTTCCTTTACAATCCGTTATATTTAAATAAAAATAATCTTTGGATGATTTAATAATAAATAAAATTTAATATCATACGTGACATACTGAACGTGACAGATTTTTCTCTTATAATAAAACAATATATATTCTGTAAATATATGTATACAAAAAAAAGCTAAAATAATTAATGGAAAATATACATTCGGTTTCAATAAACAATTTTATAATAGCAAATAAACAACCAGAGTCAAATTCATTTCATACTATATGATAATTCGGAACTTAGTTTTAACCGCAATTTTAGCCTAAAACATGCCAATTAAATTAAAAAATTAAATATAGTCAGTTTAAACTATTATTTTTGCCAATAATCTTGTAATAAGCTCTAAATTTTTACACATAGTAATATTTTAGTGTTTTCTCCTATTCAAATCATCTTGAAAAAAAGTTTCAAGGGTTATTTGGTTTTCGGTCGTGGTAGTCATTCTCGTGGAATTGCCCATATGTTAAAGTAAACATATTATAGGACCTAGTAAAAGACTTAGCAGATTTATCCATATCCGTTCGTTTGTCAATTTAACGACGAAATTTTATTGAAAATTAATTTAACTGAAAAAAATGTCAGGTAAAACGCGGTATGGTCTAATGACATGGATTGAAATTTGTATGTATCACAGTTTTTTTAAATAAATCTGATATCTGATATATTTGAAAAAAGCTTCAAAACTTTTTCCAGCATATACATTCAAATAATGGAAAATATTTTTCAATGAATGTATGTACGTAAATAACAAAAAGAAATTTAAAAAAATTAAAAAAACAAAATGTTCATAAAAGTTCAAACCAAAGTATAACAACTCCAACTCTTTGACAGCAGTACCTAACTATAAGCATGTATTAGTGAAAAAGTACCTAACTCTATACATGTGTTAGTAACAAAATTACACATGTGTTGGTACCTTTTAAATTTTCTCCAGGCAACAGAGTTCTATAAAAATGTTTTAAATTTTAATTTGTATGAATTTTCAATACCAAAAATTGGAACTCTGTCTTATAATTTAAATTCTACAATAACAAAAAATTACATGTCAGAAATTCCAAAAATATTTTTTCTTGATTTGTGCAAAATAGAATCGTTTTAACAATGAAAATGTGCAAAAAGTGTTTTAAAAAAATAAAGAATAACATGTGTTAGTGTAATAATGTGTAAAAAACGTTATTTTTATCAAAAGTTAAAATTGCAAGACATTTCATTGGTTAACATTTCTCTGAACTCACACGGTACCCGTATATGTGAGAGAGTAATTTTAAAAAATTGAGAGTCGGACTACTAGGTAAACTTTGGTTCAAACCATGATACAACCATTACAAGGTAGAATCAGTAGAAAAGTAAGTTCTCAATTTTTCATGCCTTGAATTGTCAGACTTACATATATAAAATAGAAAATTAAAATAAAACATCAAAAATTAAAAAAATTGTTATTAAATATTTTTGTGGAGAAATCAATTTAACTATTAAACCATATAAAAAGAAACATGCGTGGGAAATGTGCTGTGCGCAAATGTTCATTCGAACAAAATGATATAAGGTTTTTAAAATGTCCTGAACAAAAAATTAAAGAATGGAGTACAGCTTGCGCCGTTGAGAAACACCCCATGATGTGTATGTACCATTTTGATAACAGCGATTACATTGAGCTTCATCAAGACTCTAAACGCACACGTTTAAAGCCAAATGTACTACCTTCTCGTGAGCCAATAAAAGGAGTAAATATTTTTTTGGAGTATGCAAATGAATTATGTTTTTCAAATGTAAACAATTTTTAAATTTTCTTTATTTTTATTCATATATTTTTTTTCTCATATTTGACATAACATGGCATACAATTTTAAATTTTTTTGACAAAAATTTATGACAAAAAAAATTTTTTGATGAAAAAAAAATTCGTGTCAAAAAATATTTTTCCCGATTTTGACCCATTGTAGGTCCAACTTGCTTCTCGAAAGCATGTCTGACAGAATTATTGAAGATTTGGATCCCGAAGATATCTGGGGTCTTCAGAAAATGGATTTCAACTAACAGACGGACAGACAGACATACAGACGGACATGGCTTAATCGACTCCGCTATCTATAAGGATCCATATACTTTATAGGGTCGGAAATGAAAAATGTGGAAATTACAAACGGAATGACAAACTTATATATACCCTTCTCATGAAGGTGAAGGGTATAAAAACATAAAACTATACAAAAAAATATTTGTACAATTTTTAATTTATAAGGTAAATTTTGTTGAACTTTTTTCGACAACGTTTAATAACTTTTGCAAGTATAAACCGATTTTAACCACTAATGTCTCGTTCTTGTCTACACTAAATTTTCTTTAAAATACTTTGCAGAAAAATAAGGGTTTCATAGAAAAAAATTAAAATAATCTTGTTGAATTGGGTAAGATTTATTTATAAAATCTTACACAATTTCTTAGAATATAGATTTTAAGCATACAGTTAGAGTTAGAGGTACTAAAGTACTACGACGTACCGTAAAACAGTTTTTTCAAAATAACTCAAAATTTTGAGGGTGTTTGAAAATCTTGGAAAATGATTTTAGTATGTCCTCACCTAGGCCTACAACCTCCATTAGGTCGCTTCTCAAGTTCTGACAAAAAGTGTTATTTTGTAGCAGAGTGTAATTTAAACGGTTGGATCGAGGACAGTTATGGGCTAAAAAGCACGAATATCGGTGCAGTACGAATTTTAAATACGTTAATGTTAAAATCATAAACCCGTAAAAATTAAATATTTGGAATAAGGAGTGAGATCGAAAAAACCTTAACACTCGTTTTTCCTTAACTTTAAACCCAAGTTTTATTTCAAAAATATGTTAGTTATTATGTTTAATGTCAATTATGTTCATTTGTTGTTAATCTGATTAAAATGAATGACGAGAAAAAAGTGCGTACTAAAATGATTAAATATTTTCAACAAAACTCAACTTGGTGCTACAAAAAGTTGACCAAAGAATCAAAGGTCTGCCGTCAAACTGATTCCAATGTTATTAAATAGTATCGGAAGAACTTGTACGTTGATAGAAAATCTGGTTCAGATAGAAGGATTGGTCCCCATGATGCTTCTAAAGCCAATAAATAGAAAACATTTTCAAAAGAGCTCCGAACACATCCGGTAGGATGTTAGTTAGCCCCGTTAGCTCAGTACTCGGAATATTTGGTATGAAAAATTAAAGCCAATGCAGGTTTAAAAACATACAAGGCTCAAAAGTTCCTGACAGGAACTCGGCTAAAAATTTAGAGGCCAAAGACAGAGCACGGAAATTGAAGTAAAATTGTATACAAAAAATATATCTGCTGCATAATGGATGACGAAACGTACGCAGCTTCCTGGTCAATATTTGTATGTTGCTGATGCTCGAGGAAATGTTGTAGAAAAGTTTAGGACCCAAAAGCAGAAAAAACTTTGGTACAAAGGTCTTTATAAATATCGAAATTTACATCAAGAAATGTTTACAAAAGAGGATGCTTCCATTCATAAGACTTCTTAATGTGTCCACTTATTTTTGGCCTGATTTGGCATGCTTATCATAGTGACAGCAAGTTCTTAAGAGGCAAATCCTCCAAACTAAGAGATTTTGGGCACAAAAAAGGTGTCCAAAAGTATTGGAAGATTTTAAATGGAGATGGACTACCTGTGCGAACAAAGTGACAGAAATCACTATTAAAACCTTAATGGAAGGGTTTCCGGAAAAGGTTCATAAATTCATAACAATTGATTAGAACTATAAAAATAATATTTTTGGTAAGTTGTAATAAGAATAACAATCAAATAAAAAATCAAAACTTTTCGATCTCACTCCTTAAATAATATTTGGTACTCGATATATAAGATTCGACACAGCCGAATACACATGACATTTTCATTTGTTTTGTTATTAATTCCGATAAATATCCGACTCTGTACCTAAATCAATATTTTTTAGCACAATTCATTTATATTTAGAGAATGTAGTACAATATTGTCAGATTGTCAGGATCATGCTCAGAAAATGGTTAACACAACTTATGTTGATGGGTGTTAACCATTTATTGAACATTTTATAGCAATATTGTAAGAATATGACAATCGTGTATACGTAGCTATAGGAATGTGAAACTTTACTTATTCTTGTGAGTCAGTTAGTAGACATACAGGGGAATGCTAGGGCTAATTTATGGGGGTTACTTTATATTAAATATGATTTAAATTCATAGAATTCGGCGTGTAACTAAATATTTGACTAAAGATGAAATGGGGATCTAGGAATGATTGCAGCATTGCCAGATGACTGATTATATTGCGTTCTACCTCATTACTGCCGATTACTAGGATATTATACCTGTGATAACTGGATACGGTCTTATTAGGGCGACAGTGGCAGCCACTGGGAGTGAAATATAATCATTTCTGAGCTGTATAGATGAGAACGGGAAGTAGAATACTGCTCAGTTCTTATACCAGTGGTCGTATTTTGAATTTTATAACGAATTTTGAATGGTTCTTTCTACCCCGGGAATTTTGTTTAAGTGTCGTCTTGTACCAAAGTAATCAAATAAGTATAAATGTGTAGGATTTTACTCCAATAACTATTCTAACTTAACCTCTTATAGAATGCCCATATTTGATCACTAAAATTATTTTAATGCAATACATATGCATATCTTGTTTTCGTTCAGTGTATGTTGGTTTTGTCATATTTTCAAAGAAACTATTTATTAATTTTTATTACAAGCTGGTGTAACCAAGTATTGATTTAGTTTATAAAATATTTATTTATTTTTACGCACTGCTGGATATTTTCAAGTATTTTTAAAGCAATTTTAATACAAACAATTTAACTGTTTGCACAATTCACACCTAATTTTTTATTATTTTTTTTTTATTGTAAAATTAGATTTGTAAGTATTTAAATATTTACTCAATTTACTCAATTTAATAATTTTATTTTAAAATCTTTTTGCAATTTATTTCATTCATTTGTTTGCTGTAAATTGAGTGAATTTTTTATATTATTATATTTACCTATTTTTTATTATGTAAATAATTTCTACAAACCATGTTTTACTGCATATTTTATGGTCGGTCTGAAACTCTCATATTTTAATAATTGAACAAAGATGTAAAGGTATTAAAACCAAAAAATAAAATATTTTAATTCTTTTGTTAAACTAGGTGAACAATATAAAAAACTTAAACAACAAATTGTATTAAATACAAAATGAAGTATGAAACAGTATGAAAATGTTGGTCTGTCGGTCTATTTGCTATTTATTTATTTAGATATTTTCTAATAGCTTTGCCAGTATTTCAAATATTGTCCATTATGTTTGTATTCGACATGTGCAAGGACAATTTCGAAAACAATTTTATCGAATAAAATTTCATAGAATATTTATTTATTATTTATTTATTATTATTATTTTGAAGGTGTTGGATTATTTGATTAGAAACACACAAAATTTATATAGTTTATATTTTTGCACATACATACTTATTTATATACATTGGTTTTTTATATATGTACATTAGGGTCTCCTCGTTTGTATGGAGAAAAAATAATACTTCCAACTAAAAGGAAAGTTTAGTTTGTTTGAGGAGACCATTTCTCAAAATGTTTGTATTCGCATCAGTATTTGGTAAGCTGGATCAAAGGATAAAAAATTCATTTGTTTAAGGTTTTTATCTTAATTTTTTATTGTAAAGAAAATTTAAAATTTTGGTATCGAATAATTCTAAAAATATTCAAACCATTTAATTCGAATTTTATTTTAACATGGACTATCATAATGTCGTAAGGCAATAAACTTTCTATCAATAGAATTTCGAAAAACGGAAATAACCAAGGTTGGCTAAAATTTCCCCTAAAATTCCTTTTCAGTTCAACTGTCATTACCGTTACCTTTACCTTTACCTCTAAATACCGTTACAACTATTCTATAAATAATTTTTAATTAAAAAAATAAAAATTTTTTATTGAAATCTACAGAATTTAATACCAACTTTATAAGCTTATTTTTATGTTTCTCAAATGATATCATTAATTAAATTCAGAATGAAATTAACGTTATCACGATATTTTATAGTTGTCGAAATATTAGGAAATACCGTTACCGCTAAGTCATCGTTACCGAAATTATCCAAACTATCGTTGCAGTTACCCTTGTACCGTTTTGAATCCGTACACTGATAGAAAAACCATCATAACGCTGATGTATTTGCACATCAATTCTATGTCAAGTGTCTTCGTTTTTGAACCCATGACACTTTTCATCATTGTGATGTCAGCCTTTACATCAATTGACAAAATTGTCATCAATGTGAAAATGTTTTCAATGTGATGTCATATAGTCATCACAGAAATGACTATTCGGAGTCAGTTTAATAAAAAAATGTCATCAGTGCGATGACACAGTAACATCGGAGGAATGACTCTTCGGGTTCAATTTGATGACAAACTGTCATCAATGCAATACATTGGCATTAAAGAAATGACTAATCGGCATTAATTTAATGACAAAAACTCATCATTTCAATGACACACTAACATCAGAGGAATGATTAATTGACACATATTTATTGACAAAATGTATGATGTCAAAGTGTCATCATGACATCATGACAAAATTTTATAATGACGTTCGTCATTGTAATGATGTCTCTTTTCGTTTCATTGATGCCATCTGTCGTAACATTGATGTCAAAATTCTGATGATAGGGCATCATCAATATATAAAGATGCATTTTTCTATGAGTGTAGTCAACCTTGGAAAAAACGATTCGGTGATATTATATAAGGTGTATAATGTATTTAATTTAACTAGTTTCTTTTACTTTACATTACTGGTTGCAATATTTGTGGACTCACACGACATTAAAAACATTACATGAAAATGTCATGTTTCCTTTTGCGATAAATATGAAAGAAAGTCATAAAAATATCGTCCTTTGATCCTTTCGTCCTCTCTCCAAATATTGACGACAGGACAAAAATATTTAGAAACGGTATCTTAGAATGAATTAAACTTTAATTGTAGTTGAGAACATCCTCAACTGTTTTTGGAGGCCATCCTAATGCACATATATGTCTATTAAATTCTATATTTATGTGTAATATATTTTAATTTATGTATAGTATAGATAGATAAATAGAAAATAGCATAAATAAATATCATGTGTTCATATAAATATAGTCATTACATTTACATTTGAGTATCTTTCAACGGCCTTTGAAGGACAACGCAATATTTTGGAAAATAATAAATGAAAAATTCATTAGAATGCATTTAAAATCTTGTTAAAAACTAAAACTTACATGGGATTGACACTAAATCCCTAAAAGATCCTTTATACGATCCCATCCCGTCATCGTTCAGTTAGTTATTCCTCCGATATCGCTCTAAAAAGAAATTACGAATTAGAAATTCTACTTGTAACCGATTTACAAATTGTTAATCTAGGCCTTAATGTAATACATATCATCAAGTCTTTAGTTTAAGAAGATTTATTTTTGAAACCGACCAGACAAAAACATAAAAAGATTAACAAATTTACCAGAGTGTCTGCAAACATTTAAGAAATTAAGTATTTGAAAATCTTTACCAATATTTTGTTTTAATTGATTTACGCTTAAACATTTCATGTGAAATAATTAAAACAAATTTTAATTAGATAACTGTAAATTAAATATTTAAACATGTATGCAGATGAATTGATTTCATTTTAATAAGTTTGATTTTGAAAGATTTTATTTTAGGGAATCAAATAAAAATGTTTGCAATGAATTTCTAATTTATTTGATTTTAATTTAACAGCTAGATAATAAAGAATTGTTTCATAGTTGATTTAATTATGCATTCTTCATTTAAAGACTTTGGATGGTAGACACTATTATTTAGAATGTTTCGGGATAGTGTATTTCAAGTTTGTTGAAATAACTTTGTTTTGAAACCTCTGTTTTTATCAAGATATTTGTGTATATTCGAGTTTTTAATATGCTTTTTAATAATTTGACGTCTTTCAATTTTCTCTATATTTGAAGCTGTGCCTGTGCACCATAACTGTGTGCCATAACACCAAATTGGTTTTAAAATCGAATTTCTTATAAAGTAACAGCTAAGAGTAGTGTTTCTAACGATCAGCCAATTTATTTGCATTACATTTAATTTAATTTCAGTTAATTTTGTCAATTTGTTCGGGCGTGAAAAAACGTGACAGGCGTAAAGCAAAATCGGAATCTACACAAAATTCTAAGAAAATTACCAAAAAAAAATAAATTAGCTCCCGCTGAGAGTCTTCAAAATACACGTTTAAGAAATATCACTGTCCAACAAATTGAGACTTTTTGATTGGAACAGAATAGCGACCTATAATTCTGAAAGGGCATGTTGAGGAGATAATTTTTGTAGAATGAACTTTAGACCAGCTGTTCTGAATTTTTTTTAACAGTGGGCCAAATTTTTAATTTTTTGATCAAAGGGTGCATTAACTAACTAACTGAAAAAAATTTTATAAGTTAATGTCTGAGAGAATTCTTACTGTCAGAGTTATATTGCGGAATTTTATGGGGATCATTTTTGTGGAAGATCTTACCCCTCTATCTCCACTCTTTAGGGGTTAATTTGACCCTTTTTCGAGGAAATCAAAAAAAAATACTTTAAAAAAGGACGTTTAAGGATTAAAATATTCTACGAAAATGTTAAAGTTGTAAATAAAGCTCTTTACGCTAGGTTTTAATTTTAGACCCATAGTCTCTTGAGGAAATTTTCTTAGAATTTTTCGTAGATTACGTTTTTGCTATACGCCTGTTGACCAAAAAAATTTACACACCCTAATTTCCAAGTCGGACGATGTTCGAGATGTAAACCGATATATTTAACCATATTTCCAGTTGTAGCATATGATCCTGTAAGAATCGAGATGATAGTTTTTGTAAAAATTTTGCCATTAAAAAATTACCTTTGCAATTTAATTTAAAATAATCGAAATGTGTACGTAATTGTCGTTCTAATGAGACATAAAAAACAGAAATTGGTCAAAAAATGTTAATGTTATTAAAAATTCGCCAGGCCATTAACGTGTCTCAGGCAACTAGAACAAGAAAGGTAGGAATAAAATAAACATATTTTGATAAATATTAAAATGAAAGCTCATTTTTACTTAAAATATGTCCATATATACTTGTATATGAGTTTTTGTCTTCGTAGGATACCGTTAACCTGTTCTTAGGTATGAACAAAAAAATTTTTTAACGACAATTTCAAAACTCCATTTTCAAATTTTTAAAAATTTTGTTAAACAAATATCAGAATTTGTTGATCATCTCATTGGAATTTATTAAGAACATAATAGGGAATAAAAATGTGAAAAAATTATGTGCATATCTCTTATAGTTTTTCCGTACCTGCGATTTAAATTTTGAAATTTTCGAGAAAAACCAATTATTTGGCAATTTTTTGGCGAATGAGCTGTATTTCATTACTCTTATGAATTTTAAGCAAAACTTATTATGAATATTATAGTGCAGATAATTCTAAATATGCTCTGAAACTTTTACTAAAATCGGAAAACGTTAACCCTTAAATCGTGAAGGTCAAAAGTCAAATTTTTCAATATTTGGAATTTTCCAACCGATTATCCTAAAAAATTTTCAGGATGATTTTTTTAACTAATGTTCACCAAACTGGAGGGTGAGAATGGCCAAAATCTAACTTTCGTTTATTAAGGGCCACCCTAGTGTATATTAAATATATAGTAGGGCCTAAAATACTACCTAGGGGCCTTTAATCCCAAATTTTCGACCAGTTAAATAACTTTCTAAGAGTCTTTGAGTATTAGCGGGTAAGTTTTGATTTATTTTATATAATAAACCATCATGCCATACTTTATTAAAACCTTGAGAAATATAGGTAGCTACTCAACTATTTATATCATTAAACACGTTAAAGGTAAATACATGTGTCAAGTGACTTACAAACAGATACAATAGTTGAAATCAGTAAGTATCGATGAAAATCTTCAAGACAGATGGTATGATCTTCACAAAGATCACAGATTAAATAATATTTTAGTGAAGTTTTATAGAATAAATCCATTTATTTTAAATGAGCTTTCCGATGTCAAATATTTATAAATACTTTACAAAAAATTTTTTGCTAAAAATATCCACGAGTTAGTTTTGAAAAATGATTGCAATTTTGCGATCTCAAAATCAAATGCTGAAAATTTTAGCAAAATCGGATAACGTTTAGAGGTTGCACATTAGGGATATAATCAAATTTTGGCCCTTACCGCGTTTAGTGGGTGAACTTTTTTGACAACCTGGAAAAAGTAATACTATTTTTTTTAAATAAAAATAGCTATTTTGATATTTGCGAAAAAATGTAAAATGGTTATAGCCCTATTGCACATCCTATTTGAAGTTCCGTTTATAGGTAAATTTTCCAAAAAATATTAAACCAAAAAAATGTTTAACAAAAATTTAAATCCAAAATTGTTTTTTATAATTCATTAAAAGATATATATATTGGATTATGATGTATAAGATATATATATTGGATGTATGACTTAAAAATGCGGAATTTTTCCAAATTTGTTGCTTTTCAGGTTTAAAACATTTGTACAATATAAATTTGTTGAAATTATTGGCCATTGTTAGCCATGCCTTTTTCCTATATTTCAAGTCCAAGAACGAGTAAAACAATATCGGATACTATGTTCCAAAGTGAAGCGTATCCCAGAGAGAGCGTTCTGCATCGATCAAAAGAAATAGTTTCGACGGTTTCAAGTCTGGAGTTTTTCGGTCTATATTCGGTTCGGTGCAGGTTCCCTGTGATGGCTTGGCCAAATTTCGGTAGCTCATAATATATAGGACCCACTAAATAGAGATAATTACATTAGCGCCATGGATATTTGATTCGGTGCAAAAATTATTTTCTTTTATAGCGTTCATGCAGCATTTTTAATGGATTAGCTTGGAGACTGATTTGAAATGTATCGGATTTCGATTTTTGGTACCAAATTTGATGAAATTATTCTATATATTGGACTCCTAATTAACTGTTATATCTGGGGACAAATTTACTTAACATTTTTTACAAAATAGCACGATACATTTTTATTTTTTCCAAAAGTTCTCCCCACCATTGGTAAAAATTATTGGATTACGAATTTAAACAAATAATTAACAGCTTAAAGTTTTTACAGACAGAAAACAATTACGAAAAAACTCACTTCATTGGGATGCCTGTAAGGCAAGTTTGTTTTTAAAATACATATCACGGCTCATACATGTACTATGTATATAATTCTTTTACATTTGCTAAGAAAACAAATGTAAAGACATGGGAAAATAACTAGCACTCTTACAGTGATGTATTTAGAGCATATAATTTGTTAATCTATGTATACAAGGTTGTCAGATCTTACAATGTTGTCAGATCTGGCAATGTACTGAGAATGGAATATTGTTAGCCAAAGGTAAATTGTCAGTTTAGATTCTAAAAAAACCTTACAATTTCCTTGACAGACAATAAATTCATCTGCCAACAAAAATTGTCAGTTCTCACGGTTGTCAGATAAGATTGTTGTATGGCAAAAGTTGCCTGATCTGGTGTTAGACATTGTTTTTAAATACATATGCACAGTGTTGCAAATAGAAATAATTTATTTGATAATGGTGCCATTGTAAATTTACATGGTTGTTAGACATTTTCTGACACTATTGTAAGATCTGACAACCATGTATACATAGCTTTACTCTACAAAAGCAATATTGAACGTTTTTATGAGCTTTTATTATTAGCTTTGAGCTGTCAATTGAGCATTGCGCAATGAAGATTAAAATTGGGTTTAGGTTTCCCCGATAGACGAACGAATACACCTATATTACGGCTTAGTTCGTTACATTCCCATTAGGTTACATATTTTTGCACCCTCTGTATATTTTGGTGATTCTTGGTTATTGGTTATATCTTTCTCTCGTTACTGCATCCCTATCTTCCGGCATGTAGCGCCATCCTGTTGAAACCACATATCGCCCAGATCAATGTCATCCATATTTTCCAAAAAAAATCATTGATCATGATGCGGTAACGATTTCCGTAACGCGTGATCCGGCTTCATTTTTGAAGAAATATATTCTGAGCGTGTAACCGCACCAAACGGTGCATATTTCTGTATGTAATGGAGTCTGTTGTGGATTGTTCTCACCCACACGCAGAGAAAAAATATAATTGGGCATGGTTACTGTAACCATTTATATAGTGTTACAAGATTTTTAACAATATTATAGTCACAGTAACCATTTACATGATTGTGGTAACCATAATATGGTTAATTTACGATTCACATGATTGTATCAACCATATATATGGTTACAGTAAACAAATATATGTTTGTGGCAACCATATTTATGATGAATAATTTTATCATAATATGTTGTTCTCAGATTATGATAAGCCTTAAGCCGAGAGCACCATAATATGATAAGTCCTTCATCATATCAATGGTTGTCACAAACATATATTTGTTTACTGTAACCAATTGATACAATCATGTGAATCGTAAATTAACCATATTATGGTTACCACAATCATGTAAATGGTTACTGTGACTATAATATAGTTAAAAAACTTGTAACAATATTGAAATGGTTACAGTAACCATGCCCAACTATATTTTTTCTCTGCGTGCATATGCTGCAATTTTGATTATAGCCCTTTAAGCCATAAATCAGCCTCATCGCTGAACTCAGTTTTGCGATAAAACATCGGGTCAGGTTCCAACTGCTCTAGAGCCCAATTAGCGATATATCGATGCATCTCAGTCTCGTGGCTTTAATTCCTGCACCAGCTGGATCTAAGATCTTTGCGCAAAATTTCTCAAGTACTGGACGGACAGAGCTCCAAATCCCGCGACCGACGACGAATCGATAAAATTGGATCTTCTTGTACAGTTTCGTTGACAGCGGCGATATTCTCTTCAGTAAACACATTTGTTCCACGTGTTGGTGTTATTACATCAGTTCGACGGATGGCTTACTCAGATGCACGATTATGTGCGCCATAAAATTCACGAAGTCGTCTATAAGTTGCGCGAATCGATGACTGAATTGGATAATTTGGAGGCGTTGTTCTGTTAACTCTTTCGTTAGTTCTATCGTGAGATATCCAAAAATATTTAAAGCCACGCTCATCTGAAAGTAGGCTTCACTGATAAATAATTTGTAGATTGTACTGACAATTATAGACTTTAAAAGAAATATACTTTTAAAAGCGATGTGAAACATTTTGCTTGAACAGAAAATCTATTTTCGACCATTTGTGGACCGATTGGAATGATTCTATCTACACAGAAAACTGGAAACTGTTAAAATTAAATTTGTATGTCAAACTATTGGTAAAAAATAGAGGTAGTAGTGTTTTATTTTACCGATTTTAAATACAAAAACATAGCCATTTGGATAAAATAATTTGTAACTTGGAAGACGGTAAGAGTACTCCTAATTAATCTTCCAAAATAAGGAAAAAAATGTGATTTAGAAAAACATCCATTCCACATTTTTGAATGCTATTTATGTTCTCGCAGCTGTCCTTTCTTGTGTTATGTTTTCTTTTCTTAAAAATTAACTAAAGATGTAAAAATTTGTATTTATTTTTTTTATTTAACTTTTGTGTTATTCTTTGAAAACAGTATAAAAGTATTTAAAAAGCACAAGTAGCAAATGCGTTACATTAAGTACTACGGGCTGGAGTACTTTGGCAAACTCATCAAAGTCTTTTCAGCCATCAGCATCAATGGCGTCATCATCATTTACATTAGTAGTTGGAACTACAAACTTCATGTATTTTTAACAACAAACCATTTTGCTTTAACACATGATAAGTAAGTACTCGTATAACTGCTTACATATATGCAGTGGTGATGAGACATACAGATTATAATCATAATGATGATGAAATAGTAATGAAATGAAACTTTTCATTATACATAACTCCAGCATATGCATACATACATTGTATAATGAGTTAATAATATACATACATACATGGTAACAACTCCTTGCAAACGTTAAGGATACTGAAGATGTAGATAAAACTGAAGAAAGTTTAAAGCAAATGAAATGCAATTGTTATGACATTGTAACCATATAATCCTCCTTACGGCTTTATGCTTGTAACAAAACTACTTCACTACAGTCTAAAGGAATGAATGAATGACTGCTGTCTGATAGACAGTTTCTCTCTAACTTTATGGCAGCTTAATAGATATTATGATTATGCGAGTACTGCTGACAGTAATCACAGTATGTAGTCTAAGTGGATTTCTTGGTATCACTCACATTCATTTACAAGTTCATGCAGTCATACTAACTGCAACACAACACAACTCAACTCATCACATTCATCATTGTCATCATTTCGTTACACTCAAATCATTGCAAGACAGAAAGTATCTGTAAAATAGCTACGGTTATATAAATGTTATTTAAATAACTTAAAGTTTCGTCATTTGGGAATAAGAACTTAAGAACTTTTCCAAGAAAAACATGTGAAATGAACAATGCCGCCCGCCATTGTAAACGTCTATATAGTTGTCAGCCAACTACAACCACAGCTGAAATGATGGCTGTATATTGTGGAGTGAAAAAAACAAAATTTTTTAAGCCAGACCAAAATTATGGTCAATTGTGAGAATTTAATATTTAAGAAAATAAATTTAAAAGATGATTATTATAAGTGCATCCATTTAATGCGGAATGAATTGTAGTTAATTTCGTATGAAAACTTTAACAAAGATTTTAAAAAGCTCTTAACATCACCTTTTCTGCACTTAAGATATTTCGCTTAATATTGTACGTTCACTGAGGAGATATGTAGTAAAAAATAATAAGTACGAGGTAGGAAATTTGTTTATAAGTTTTCTTCTTAAAGTTACAATTTTAAGATTCATTGTTGCTAATTAATTATTCTATTATATCCATAGATTTTTTCGATTCAAGCTACAGTTAGTCAGTTGGCAGGTGAAGAGCAAAAAAAGGCTTAACTAACCACTATATAGATTTGATGCATCATGGTTACTTAAGTACAAAAATAGTAAAATTTTTTAATTCTATGGATAGATTTTTTTAAATGTTTTTTTTTCTAAAATTGTGAATGTTTTTAGATGTTTCACAATTAAGTGAATCCACTAATTTTCTGAAAATTGTATGTGCTTACAAGCGTGTCACTTTGCGTGTACATTTTACATGTGTTTTTGTTAAAATCTTTGTTACAACAACAAAAAACACATGTAAAATTTAGTCAAAGTGTCACGCTTGTAAGCACATAAAATTTTCTGAAAATAAGTGAATTCACTTAATTGTGAATAAATTCGAAAATAATACATCGATTTTTATGGTCGATATCTCATTTTGTTCCTATTACATGTGGCTTTGCGATAAAGCAATACATCTGAACAATTTCTGCCATTTTCGATTTTTCATAAGTTTTTTAAAACACAAAAAATTTGCTATTTTCACATAAAAAAATATATTTTTTTGTTTCAATTTGTTATTATAACTTCGAAACTATTGAGCCGATTGAAACGCCATATATATGTGAAAATTTGTACATAACATGGGGAAAATGTTTAACTACTCAATTTTATGTATATCAAACAAAAAAATAAAATTTTGTGAAAATGAGCGAATTCACTTAATAGTGAATAAATTTGAAAAAAATCAATCGATTTTTATGATCGATATCTCATTCCATTGCTATTATATGTGAGATTGTGATAAAGCAATAAATTTAAACAATTCCTGCTGTTTACGATTTTTCATAAGTTTTTTTAAACACAAAAATTTGCTATTTCCATGTAAAAAATATATTTTTTGTTTCAATTTGTTATTATAACTCCGAAAGTATTGATTAAAACGCAATACATAATAAAGGTTGTGTAAATTTAAACTTTTCAAAGTTTATTCTAATAATATCGGACTAACCCTTTTTGAGTTATCATAAATTATGTAGAGAAACGTCTACAAAAATTCACAAACATTTTAAAAAACTTCTCCATAGAATTTAAAATTTGCACCATATTTGTACTAATTGAACCACAATACATGAAAATTGTGTAGTGGTTTAAAAAGCCCCTAAAATTTTTTCGATTTTGTTGCCCTGTGTTATCTATTATCTTTTTCTGAATTATATTTAAAACTAGTTGATCGCCCCGGCTTCGCCCGGTAGCATTTACTAATGTTAGTTCTTCAAGTTTCTCCAACCCACGCACACCAGCCTGTTGTTATTTATTTGCAAATAAAATATCTAAATTTGTACTGCACTTTAGGGAGCTTATTTATTACAGTTGACTGGACTCACAAAAAAAAGAATTTCCGAGTTTTACCCGGAATTTTTGAATTCGATTTTTAGTGGCATTTAAGTCATTCATAATTTTTGGTGTGGCTCCGCAAATACCACATGTTTGTGACGAGGATTCAGCAATTACACTAAAAATTTTGCCATCGATCATTATATAAAATTGGAGATGAATTTGAAAAAGACTCAAACTGTGTTGGAATAATTTCAGATATTTGCTATTTTACTTTTTCAACTTCCGCTCTAAATAAGTCGGAAGTTTCTTTTTCGTAAATCAATTTAATTGGTCTACAAAACCGCGTTGAAGAAGGCCTAGAATTTTCCCATAAAATAACGCTTTCCATTTTCACTTGCAACGGCACAATGCAAAAAGCTAATATGTTTTCATCATTTTTGTTCGATTCAGGATCAGAAAAGCTTTGCCGGTAAGTTAAATGTCCACTACTGCCATCACAGCCCCATTTGTATATTGCAGTAATGGTATTGAGGTTGATGAAAACTTCCTTCTGCGATTCAACTATCTCTACTATAGTATGATCAACCAAGCAGACGTATCGGTAATTTGGACTCCGACCGGATAGTACTTCTTTTTTGCTAATAACAGTGTATCATATGTGGGATATATGTTTGCATTTCTTATTTTTACAACAGATTTTACAACAGTAAAATCCCCGTCCATGTAAAGAGCCAAAGCTTCATCAGGACTGTATACAATCGCATTATTCACTTCAGAAGCATGTATCATGGATACAACTTCTGATAAATTCACTGTCCAACCACTCTTTATTACGTTCTTCAAAATGCGAAAACGTTCTGTTGCAGTTCTTCCACTTTTCAAATACTTTGCTTATAAAGCTCCTCAATTTTTTTTAATTTTTCGGCACTCCACATTATATTTTGTTTTGTCTATAATATTATTAAATACGTGGGCCTCGACAGCCGAATATTTTTTAGTAAGGTCGTTTTCATTGTGCCAAATTAAAAAAAGAGTGCGTTTGGAAACATTCATTGTGCCTAAAAAATGCATTAAAAAATAAACGGGCACATCATTGTGGACGTCAACAATAAACAAAATTAATAAACAAAACCAGAATTTAACCAAATCCGATCGAATCCCAAAAGATGCACTCCACGAAACTACGTAAATAAGATTTAAAATATCCCAGTGGCGAAATTTTTGAGGCCTTCTGTAAGACCTTCCTAGACCTTTTTTTAGATCCAGTACTCATGCTCGCTTGCCTTCTCAGGAAGACCTTATGGAAGGCCTACCTACTCCCTTCTTTTTGTTGCTACAAAAAAGTACAAGCACAAAATACCGTTAAAAAAATCACATTCCAAAGACAAAACAACAAACACAAAAAAAAAGCAAAAAGTGAAAAGAAAAAACGAAGTAAACTTAAAATAGTTTTGCTTAAATTCTTTGACAAAGCGGTTGTGCGTTGTGCGACTACCAGGCCTGTTGAAGAAGGCTTTGGCTGGCTAGGACATCGTGTGTAAAAAATATATGAGTGTGGAATGGAGCAATGAGGCCTTGTGTCTGATAAATAAGGCCTTCCAGAAGGCCTGCTTACTACTTCTTTTCGCCGCTGGGATGTTATCACACATGTTAACTTCTACAGATAAAGACAGGCCACAATCATTTATTTTTTTAGTAAATACAAACCTTCAACTTACAATAAAAATTTGAATTAACAAAATTATTAATCAACTGATTTAATATTAATAAAAACACGCATTTTGCAATTTGGCGCCAAATTCTATCAATGCACTTGCTGCTACGTATGTTATATTTGACAGCTAACAGCTGTGAGAATATTGAGAGCAAAACAAAACAAAAAATGCCAATTTGCTCAGTGAGTAATCGATATAATCGATGTAATGCAAAATATTTATCGATTTAAGAATTTAAAAATTTGAATTAAATGCCGCTAGATCAGTCATTTCGGCCACTCTGCAATGCTTATATAAAATTGTAATATTTATTTTTATTTTTTTTGTTAGACAGATAAATTTATCTAAATGAAAAGATATATTTTAAACGTTTTAAATGACTATTATTTAAATAGAAACCGAAAAAAGTACCATTGTTTACATAATTTCACAACTTTCAGTTGATTTCCGGGACGGGTTCTCGTTATAAAAATTACCTATCCAAAGCAAATCCAGTTCTAATGCACTTAGTACATACATACATAAGAATGAACCTAAACATGCAACAGCCGTAAAAATGTGTGTCTGTAGGACATTTTGAGGCTTGTCATGTCATAGATGTGGTTGAACTCATTGTTGCTGTTTCTAGTTTTTGTTTTATTTTAAGATGACCATAAATGCTAATAACCCAATATATAAATAGTAAAACAGGAAATTGTGATGATTGTGTAGGAGCTGCTGTATGCTCAATTCAATTTCTGCTTAAGGATAATAAATGAAACTCTCATTTGAGAGCATCTAGGAAATATGGTTTTTATTTACTCGTAATATTATTGTAAATAAAATTATTGTTATATTTTTTATAGTATTTTTATTACCTCCTAAATAAAACAAATGCTTGATATTTTTATTATTATTTTATTTATTTAGTTGTTGTTGTTTTTATGCCATGGTTTATTAAATATTCTATTATTTTATTGTTGTTTTTGTGTGTGTTTTTTTTTTGTTTTTTTTTACATTCTCTGGTAAATTTATGTAAAGTGTATGAGTATAAGAATTTGTTTATATCTCTATTTATTTTTAATGTATTATGAATTGTATTGTATGTATGTTTATGTGGGTTTCCTTTTCCTATAGTATTTACATACATACAGATGTATGTATGTTTGTTTGTATTATTACATCCTTACGACTATTTGTAAATGTAAATATTTTTTTACATACATAAGTACATATGTATGTATGTATTTGCCTGGTTTGTTTTAATATCTTTTTTATTTAAGATTTTTTTTTTTAGCATTTTGTCAAATTCTTTAAAATTGTATCTCTATTTAACAATTTATTTATTGTACATTACACGCGCACCACCAAAACCTTTGTATGTATTGTACATATAATTAATTTTATTTGAATTTCTCATTTATCATAATGTTGCACTTGATTTCATGCAAAATAAACAAATCATCATCAACCAACCAACCAAATCCACCCACCATCCAACAAATTGTCCCATTCCTGTCATTGGTTTTTGGTTTATCAATTATTCATTTTTATGTGGCTTTTATTATTTTTTTTAATTTTTATAAATCATACTTTTGTACATAATTTTAATTTGGAAATTGGCTGTAAACCATAAATGTTAAAATATAAATTTTAAAATTAAAAATTGTCTTTTTTACAGGATGTTATATTGCCTAAAAATCAGGGTTCATTGGGTTTCAGCATAATTGGTGGTACCGATCATTCATGTGTTCCTTTCGGCGCTCGAGAACCGGGTATTTTTATATCTCATGTAAGTATATTCATTTCAATTGTTTTCAATTAAAACTATGTAAAACTAACTAAACTATGTAAACTATATCTGGCAATTTTACAACATTTTATCAAAATTCTTTTAGTTTGTTGTGTTTTATTTGAAATTCTATATGGGGCATTTCATGTCAAGTGAACCAACTTTTGAAATCGATGTCTTCCGATCGGGATGAAATTTGCACCAAGGTTAGCTCTATTGGATAGTAACAGACACAATTTTTCAACAACATCGGTCGAGAACTCTCTGAGTTATAGGGGTAAAATTTTGACAATTTGGTCAAACAGGGGTTTTTTCTTATCCATGTAACTTATTACCTATTGTTCTTAGCAAAATGTGTCCCAAATAGTATAGATAGCTATTTCTTCGATTTTTCGAAAAAAAATATTTAAAAAAAAAAATAAAAAAATTTTTAATATTTTTTTTCCGAAATCAAAAACTTTTTTGACTTTTTTTTAAAATTTTTTCTCTTTTTTTTTTTTTTTTTTTTTTTTTTTTTCTTAAAATAAAGTTTAGATATTTTCCTTGAACACCTACTTGGTCGCTTAGTGGGATGCGAGTGGGATATCTATCAAAATAAATATTTTTTAACTCAAGACTTACAATTTTTGACTTTTTTTTTTGCAAATACGATATTTTTTCCAAATGGGCCCTTTTTTTAAAATTTTTTTTGTAGTCAAAAGAAAGCTTAGGTCCATTCCTTTAAGATATTTTTAGTCCCTTAGTGGGATGCGAGTGGGATATCTATCAAAATAAATATTTTGTAACGCAAGACATACAATTTTTTAATTTTTTTTTGCAAAATCAAAATTTTTTTCCAATATGGGCCCTTTTTTAATTTTTTTTTTTGCTCAAAAGAAAGCCTAGGTCCATTCCTTTAAGATATTTTTAGTCCCTTAGTGGGATGCGAGTGGGATATCTATCAAAATAAATGTTTTAACACAAAAATTGTATGTCTTGAGTTACAAAACATTTATTTTGATATATATCCCACTCGCATCCCACTAAGCGATCAAAACCATCTTAAAGGAATAGGCCTAAGCTTTCTTTATAGCAAAAAAAAAAATTACAAAAAGGGCCCATTTTAAAAAAAAGTCAAAAAAGTTTTTGATTTTGCCAAAAAATCAAAAATTGTATATCTTGAGTTACAAAATATTTATTTTGATAGATATCCCACTCGTATCCCACTAAGGGACCTAAAATATCTTAAAGGAATGGACCTAAGCTTTCTTTTGACTAAAAAAAAATTTTTAAAAAAGGGCCCATTTTGAAAAAAAATTCGAATTTGCAAAAAAAAAGTCAATAATTGAATGTCTTGAGTTACAACATTTTTATTTTAATAGATATCCTACTCACATCTTCCTAAGTGACAAAATAGGTCTTAAAGGAAAAGACCTAAGCTTTCTTTTGAGCAAAAAAAAATTTTTAAAAAAAAGTCCCATATTGGAAAAAAATTTCGATTTTGCAAAAAAAAATTAAAAAATTGTTACAAAATATTTATTTTGATAGATATCCCACTCGCATCCCACTAAGGGACTAAAAATATCTTAAAGGAATGGACCTAGGCTTTCTTTTGAGCAAAAAAAAAAATTAAAAAAGGGCCCATATTGGAAAAAAATTTTGATTTTGCAAAAAAAAATTAAAAAATTGTATGTCTTGCGTTACAAAATATTTATTTTGATAGATATCCCACTCGCATCCCACTAAGGGACTAAAAATATCTTAAAGGAATGGACCTAAGCTTTCTTTTGACTACAAAAAAAATTTTAAAAAAAGGGCCCATTTGGAAAAAAAATCGTATTTGCAAAAAAAAAAGTCAAAAATTGTAAGTCTTGAGTTAAAAAATATTTATTTTGATAGATATCCCACTCGCATCCCACTAAGCGACCAAAAGGGTCTTCAAGGATAATATCTAAGCTTTTGTTTGACCTAAAAAAAAAGATTAAAAAAGGGTCCATTTTGAAAAAAAAAGTCAACAAAGTTTTTGATTTTGCAAAAAAAGTCAAAAATTTTATGTTTTGAGTTACAAAATATTTATTTTGATAGATATCCCACTCGCATCCCACTAAGCGACCAAGTAGGTGTTCAAGGAAAATATCTAAACTTTATTTTAAGAAAAAAAAAAAGAGAAAAAATTTAAAAAAAAAGTCAAAAAGTTTTTGATTTCGGAAAAAAAATATTAAAAATTTTTTATTTTTTTTTTTAAATATTTTTTTTCGAAAGATCGAAGAAATAGCTATCTATACTATTTGGGACACATTTTGCTAAGAACAATAGGTAATAAGTTACATGGATAAGAAAAAACCCCTGTTTGACCAAATTGTCAAAATTTTACCCCCTATAACTCAGAGAGTTCTCGACCGATGTTGTTGAAAAATTGTGTCTGAGTTACTATCCAATAGAGCTAACCTTGGTGCAAATTTCATCCCGATCGGAAGACATCGATTTCAAAAGTTGGTTCACTTGACATGAAATTCCCCATATATATATTTCTAATTTCATCAGCTTAAATTGTTGGAAACAATATTTATTTAAAATCAACAAAATATCATGCAAAACTTTTATTAAATCACACTTATATAAGGATCAATTATTTTAATAACTCACAATTCAAACTTTTTATGAGCTAAAGTTGATGTATTTTTTTTTGTGGAAAATTTCATCACACTGTAAACTGCAACCACATAAATGTTGTAAAAATACATTAACGGAAATTGAAAGAATAAGTATTTTTATAAGTAAATTTATATGAACACCATAGAATAAAAGTAAATTCCAAATGTCTGTTTGCAAAGCAACTTAAAAAAGTCTTGCATTTAATTTGCAACCGTGTAAACTTTGACAAAGTTACATGTCGCAAAATGTATGAAAAGGAAAGTCTAAATGAAAAGTAAATAAATCTGCCATTTCTAACTGGTTCATCCTACCGATTTTGTGATTTGTCTAAAGTCATTTGAGAATTTAAATTTCACTATAACTTGGCCCAGTTTTTTCATAATATCTAACACAACATATGACCGATTTAATTAACATTGCATTTGTTAGTTAAATAAAAAATATGAAAATCATATGAAACAAATTTTCAAAGCAATATCATTCACAAGTCCATAAATAACACAGGTCAACAGCAAAAAAATACTTTGAATAACCACTATATAGATTTGATACATCATGGCTACCTAAGTACAAATATGGACCAAATTTAAAATTGTATGGAGAGATTTTTTATAAAAAATTTGTCAGTTAAATTGTGAATTTCTTTAGAGGTTTCTACACATAATTAATGATAACTAAAAATGGTTAGTCAGATATTATTAAAATAAACTTAGAAAAATTTAAATTTACATAACCTTTAATACTTTTTTATATTGCGTTTTAATCGGCTTACTAGATTCGTTGTTATTATAATAACAAATTGAAGAAAAAAATATATTTTTTTTCGTGAAAATAGAATTTTTTTTGTTCATAAAAATCATGAAACATTTTAGTGAATAGTGAATTAAGTGAATCGTTAATTTTCACAAAATTGTATGTGCTTACAAGCGTGTACTTTGAGTGGAAATTTGTTTGTTATTGTAAAAAAAACAGATGTGGAGAAACGTTTAACAAAATTTATAATTTTACTTTAATATTTTTTTAAAAAAGTCTGAATATAGAAATAAAAAAATTGACAATTTTTGAACTTTGGTAGCCATTAAATCTACATCAAATCTATGAACTAAGAGCTTTCATGGGGAGCTTTTCGATAAAAAGATCGCCATGAACGCTCTCCAATTTAAACAATTAATTTTTTTAATCGAAATTTTGAATTTAGGCTAAAATTCAGTTTAACAGTTTTCGATACTATGACCCATTCCATATCATTCCTACGAAGTATTCTTATATCACCCCCAGAACAAATGAGGGTTTTATGGCCGAAATTCCGAAATTTTTTTGTGAAGGACTCAAATTTAACCCAATTTATATCGAAATTTCGGATTAGCTCTAATATCACATTTCAAAAGTGAATATGTGAAAAATCTTTAAATTTGCATTTTTGGGATTTTTTAAATATTTTTTTTTAGAATTTCCTCAAAATGTTTAAAATTCCTTTTATGTTCTGCAATGAGTTTCAAGGTAGCACTTTCGAAACTTTTGCTGGGTAATTTGCCACTTACATACATCCTTACGAACAACTTGAGAATGTATGAGTGAGAATGAGTGTACTTGTGAATGTGTGTATGTGAGTACTAAGTAAATAAGTGTTTGTTTATGTAATTATAAGTTGTTGAAACAAATTGAACAACAAAATTGAAGGGGCATATGAAAAATATTCATATAAAATTGAAGCAACAGTTTTTTTATTAATATTTTTATTATATTGGCCTATCATAAAGACTAAAAGACTTTTTTAAGAACCGTCTTTTCAGAGTAACCGGTCGGAATTGATAAACATTACATATATTTAATGTATATTACATTTTTCGGCTTATTTTCAAGTTATTCATCAGTTTTTCATGGTGGAATTTTGTTTAAATCCATCTTCTATGTTCATAACAGAAGGGAATTGATTTTCTGGCATTGTGGTGTGACCTTCTATAACACAGTACAACATTTTTCAGTTCATTGCTTTGGGACTCAATTCTGACAATTGCACGTGAAAGTAGCCCCAAGAATAAGAACTTCTGCGTCATTAGTTTTGTCAAGTTGGCTGCCATAATAATTTAATGACCATACGAATTTTTTTTCCTCAAGGTGGATTTTTATCACTTTTTCTATATTTTAGCACGGTTATATCTCGTATACCGTACGGAATATCTCTTTTGTGGCTGAAGCAAAGTTGTAGATATTGAATAGTAGAAAAAAAGTACGGAACATACCGACCCAAAAAAGGTGCACCCAGTGCCTTAAAAATCGCAAAAATGCCAATTTTTTAACCAATTTTTCACCTTTTTTGCTCAATAACTGGATTACAAATCCAATTATGAACCGATCACCATGAAATTAGGTCGTGTGATTTGTGTCTATATGAAAGTTATTTATCATGACTTTTGTATGTATACCATCATTTTTAACAGATTTATTCACTTTAAAGTGATTTTCGGAAGCGGGTCTTATATGGGAGCTATGACAAATTATGGACCGATCATAAAAGAATTTGGTACATATAATTTGTTCGGCACAAGGATGAAGCCTGTTGAAATTGGCTGAAATCGGTTCATTATTTCACTTAGCCCCCATACAAATGCCCTCCCGAAATTGGACTTTATCGGTCATAAATGTTTAATTTATATATGTATCTACACAAATTTCGCTCAAAATAAGTTTTATATATATAAAATTCATGTCAAAAAATTTTATTATGATCGGTCAATAATTATTCATAGCTCCCATATAAGACCCGCTTCCGAAAATCACTTTAAAGTGAATAAATCTGTTAAAAATGATGGTATACATACAAAATTCATGATTAATAACTTTCATATAGTTACAAATCACATGACCTAATTTCATGGTGATCGGTCCATAATTGGATTTGTAATCCAGTTATTGAGCAAAAAAGGTGAAAAATTGGTTAAAAAATGGGCATTTTTGCGATTTTTAAGGCACTGGGTGCACCTTTTTCGGGTAGGTATGTTCCGTACTTTTTTCCTACTATTCAATATCTACAACTTTGCTTCAGCCACAAAAGAGATATTCCGTACGGTATACGAGATATAACCGTGCTAAAATATAGAAAAAGTGATAAAAATCCACCTTGAGGAAAACAAATTCGTATGGTCATTAAATTATTACGGCAGCCAACTTGACAAAACTAATGATGCAGAAGTTCTTATTTTTGGGGCTACTTTCACGTGCAATTGTCAGAATTGAGTCCCAAAATCATGTGTTGTACTGTGTAATTTTTTCTCTTTCAAAACTACATGATATACAATTTTCTTTTTAAATATTTCTGACAAATTTTAAAAAATACCGAATACTTTGCGAATCCCGATTTTTCATCGAAACCATAATCGAATATAAGAAAATGAATTGTTTGATTCACAATACTCAATTTGTTTCCCTTTTGATGGTTTTGATAAGTTGCACTCACATTCGTGATAGCTATGAGTACCCTTCCACTGTTTTAGATACAATTTATCCTTTCAGGTTGACTTTAAAACACCGTTATCGAAATAACTGGGATTACCGTTGCCAGTATTATTGATATGCCTACCATTCACGTTATTCTATAAAAAAAATTTTATTATGAAAATACAAATTTCAATTATTTTTTTTTCCCATTTTTCGCTATCATTAAAATCTCGTTACCGAAATAACAGTAAATACCATTACCGCTTTTAACCGTTTCGAATCAATAGCCAAACTTGTTTTATATTCTTCGAAAAACAATAATATAGAATATAATTGAAACCTACTGTTCTGAAAACTATTAGAAATAAGTATGTGTGACAAATTTCGTGGTCAATTTAGGCGCCATCGTGTTGTTATTGGTCTTAAATGTCGGACAGACATGTTGCGTTAAATTTCCTTTTCCCGTTAGGCCATTGAGATGGACATAGCTAGATCGTATTAGAATTTTGAAAATACCTAGAATGTACTTTTAATGGTGGGTGTAAATAAACAAAAAGCTTATTTTAAAATAATAAATTTTGGATTCTGTTTTAAATTTGTATTATGTAAAATAATTAACATGCTAAATTAATTTGCATAATATACTTTGAACTGCATGCTTATTAACATTTTCGTATTCGTTGTAATCATTTGTATATAAACCGAAATTTTAGCAGACAATTTTATAATGATATTTATACAAAGATTGCCAACTTTCATAATATACAATCTCCAACAATCTAATAAAGGAAAAATGGAGAAAATCGGTAAATATTTGGATCCGTTGTTATAAAAAAAAACTGGAGTAGGGAGGGTAAAAATTTAAAAAAAAATTAATTTTCAATTGCGAGTATTTCCTAAGCTCAGGTGCGGATTCAAAGGGGGTGAAATAGGAATTAACCCAACCCCCAAAAAAAAACACCGAAAAATTTTCATATACAAATTAAAAAAAAGAAAAATATAGACCAAATTTTAATTAACCCCAAATGGTTGACATGGATCCGTGCCTGCCTCAGCTTTAAGAGATAATTGATAGCTACGACAAATTTTGTTGACGAGGGGATTCTATATTTGTATTTTTTTTTAAATGTATGCCGTCATCTCTTGCAATTTCCCTACCCCACATGGAATAACCCTGTTCATAAAGTTCGTTCTTTTCGTTCACTTGTATTTTCTAATATTTCTTTCATTTAAACTTGAAATTTATAGTCGAATCTATTTTGTGTTCGTATGTGCTGTCATAAAGTTTTAAACTAATTTCTTTATACATATTGTTGGTGTCATTGTTGTTGTTGTAAACATTCCTTTTTGTTTGTTTTTGTTGTAGGATTTTCTTTAATGAACTTTTGTCTGCACAACATTGTCGTAATTTAACAAGTCATTTCATTCACCTTTTGGCAACAGGAATTTTTTCACTGGCTTAATTCGTATGAAAAACTTTTACTTTATTTTGTGTCAAAAGTTCGTTTGTACTTTTTCAGTTTTTATGAAATTTCTCATTTCATTTTCTTTTGATTATTTGACACAAGAGTTTTTTTATGTTTATAATAAATACTTTTTTTTATTTATTTATATGAAGTGCGTATGTTGACTCCAGCAGATAAATTATAAAATAAATTTCATTAAAATCTTGTTGTAGAGTAATATTTTGCAGTAGTATATGGGTGTGTGTGTGTGTGCGAGCATTTAAGTTAGATATTTCAAATATTTTAACTTGAAATCTATAGTCTGTAGTAAGTAAGTAACCATGTCATTTTCTATGAAACACAAACAATTTATAACAGTGTTGGCCCAGCGGTCTGTATTAGGGGGCATATACAATTTGTTCTAAATTAAAAGTTAATTTTTATTTTAATTTTTAAAAATCCTTTATAAAAAAACTTTAATTGGATAGCGTTTTTAGAGCTTCCAAGATATAAAGTACTTTGATGCTTCTCTTAATACAAATTTTAGTCATCTGTCATACTGTTTGCATGTTTCATAATAATTTCCTGGGCGTATTCCATTCTGTGCAATCCCGGGAATTTTTTTAGTACTAAATTAAGCCAAATACCAATGATATATGTGGGAGGATCCATGTGAAAGCTGACATCAGTCGGGAAACGTCCTTTCCCGAAATAGTACTGCAGGTACTGCACAATTATGTGATGATGAAATTTTTGGGGATAAATGCTGCTGTACTAGACAATAAAAAAGCAGGCACAATTGATAGCAAAAAAGTTATTTTATAACAGTTATTTTGTGATTTTAAAAATAAAACTCCATCTAAAACAGTTATTCTTCAACGTAAAAATAAAAGTTCGCATGAAACTCTTAAAAAAGAGTTTTAAATAGCCTTCAGAAAAGAAAACTCAATTGAGGAGTTTTTTTCCGTCATAAAATCAAAATCATTTGAAGAGTTTTATTTTTCCCGTCATAAAATAAAACTCATTTTATGTAAATTGATAGTCTGCCGTTGTGCTCACTACACCACTGCTTAGTTATTTCATTGTGCATCAAATAATGTTTTTCACACAGTAATGCAATATTCTTTTCTGTTTTTCTAAAAATAAATATGCAATAAAAAAATGGGCAAATTGAAAAAAAGTAACAGTTTTATTGTTTTGTTTGTTTATTTTGTTTTTTTAGACTTTACTACTTAAAAAGTAAGTTATTAAAAAAGACATTGTAGCCTTTGTAAGCGAAATTTTGGCTGGGGTAGTGCGCGTTCATATTGTCGAATGTAAACAATAGAGCGTAGAAATACAAATATTTCATTCAGTTTCTTCATGTTGTTGCGGATATTTTATTTGCCTGCTATTGCCTTAAACCAGTCATGCCCAAGCCCTATACTCTTGGTACTCTTTTGTTATTGTAATTGCTCTTAGCTATAGGCTGTGTGTTTTGTATACTCACTAGAGCACTCAGCATTAGCAATACAAAATACACAAACAACTTTGTCTTATTATTTTTTTTGTCGTTCTTCACTGAATACACGCATGTTGAAAGCAACAACACTTTCGTATGCTTGCTGGTAAACATTGACGACTGCGATCATCCATGTAGATTTTGTTTTTGTTTATCGTATGATATTTTAAAAATGTGTGTGTTGAAAGTGAGTTTTTTTTTTCTTTTTTCTTTGTATGAATTGGTTTTAGCAACAACAAATATTGAATAAAAAGTAGCTTTTCTTTAACTGTATTGGTGTTTACTCTTCCATAAGGAACTTGTGGGCACCCCTGCCTTAAACTGTGGCAAATTTCAATATCTTTTAAATTCAATTGTCAAAATTTTATTTGACTAATATACGCAAACACGATCTATTACAAAAACTGAAAAATTTTTCAAATCGGTTAATTTTGGTTTCACTTCTATACTACCGTTTAATTTTCCGCCAATAAGTATTACCATAACTGTTTATACATAGATTATAAAAAGTCTGAAAACCGTTCAAACCGAACTTATTGAAATTCCCAAAAAAATATATATTCATAAAAAATAGCTACATCTTGAATTCTCGAATTCTGAGAGACATTTATACGAAGGAAGATATGGAAAATACAATTAGAAAAAAACTTAAACAAATAAGATAGGTCAACAGCAAAAAAAGGCTTCACTTACCACTATATGTATAACAAAAATTTTAACAAAACCAAAACCCATGTAAAATGTACACTCAAAGTGACACGCTTGTACGCATTTAAAATTTTCTGAAAATAAGCGAATTCACTTAATTGTGAATAAATTCGAAAGTAATCCATCGATTTTTATGATCGATCGATTTTGTTTCTATAACATGTGGCTTTGGAATAAAGCAATAAATTTAAACAATTTCTGCCTTTTTCGATTTTTCATGATTTTTTTAAAACAAAAAAATTTTATATTTTCATGTAAAAAATATATATTTTTGCTTGAATTTGTTATTATAACTCCGAAACTACTGAGCCGATTGAAACGCAATATGTATGTGAAAATTTGTACATAACATTGGGAAAATGTTTTCAATATTCAATCAATCGAAAGAAGAACATTAACTACTTAATTTTATGTATGTCAAACAAAAAAGTTAAATTTTGTGAAAATTTCCGAATTCACTTAATTGTGAATAAATTCGAAAAGAATCAATCGATTTGTATGATCGATATCTCATTTTGTTGCTATTATATGCGGCTTTGCGACAACGTAATAAACCTCAACTAATTCTGTCGTTTTCGATTTTTTATGAGTTTTTTAAAACACAAAAATTTACTATTTTCACGTAAAAAATATATTTTTTGCTTCAATTTGGTATTATAACTCCGAAACTACTGAGCCGATTAAAATGCAATCTATTAACAGATTAAATAAAGGCTATGTAAATTTTTGAGTTATCATAAATTATGTGGAGAAAAATCTAACAAAATTCACAATTTTAGAAAAAAAATTTTTACCATTTTTGTACTACTGGAACCACAATACATCAAAATTGTATAGTGGTTTAAAAAGCCTACAAAATTTTTTCGATTTTATTGCCCTGCGTAATTGGACAATAAAGCAAAGTAGGCTACCGATTCGAAACGTTTAAAAGGTAACGGTAACTCAAAATTGGATTGTTTTGGTAACAGTAATTTCACTTATTTTGGAAACGCTTAGTTACGGTATTTACGATTATATCGGTAACGGTAGCTGCTGTTATTTTGGTAATGGTAATTGAGCTGAAAATTTATTTTATCGGTTACGGTAGACAAGCTGGCAATAAAGTTAAGTTTGGCCACCACAGTATATTTCGAAAATAAATAAAGTTAAATAAAGGAGAAATGGGTTTTTTTCTGATGTGACATGCGAGACTAATGAGTTTTTACAGTGTATAAAATTTATGTCTCTTAATAAAGCAGTTAGTGTTACAGTGAACCATAAACACAACATAAACGATAAAAAAATACATCAACAGTAGCAGCAACAAGGACAAGAGCAAAAGTAACAGCAAACAGCTCAACATAAAAATCGTTACATATTTTTAGTAAAAAAAAACAAACAAAAATAGAAGACTGCCAACCATAGAACGACAAGCTGGAAAGGATAAAATCATACGTACAAAGATAGATAGAAACAATCATACTCTAAATTGAGTGTAGGTGTTTATTTTTCTGTTATGTTCGTTAGGTGGAATATGTTTAAAAATTAAATAAAAATAAACTTTTGCTTATTTTTGCCAAGAATTTCATTCAAAAGATAATATTATATTTACTTATTGTTGTTTTTGCCTCCTTTTCTCCCTTTTCAACATCTTAGCAAAATTTTCTAATTTAATTTCACTGGCTTTTTTTTGCTCCTTTTTGTAGATTGTACCAGGTGGCATTGCAGCAAAATGTGGCAAATTGCGTATGGGTGACCGTATTTTAAAAGTTAATGATTCCGATGTCTCACGTGCCACTCATCAAGATGCAGTGTTGGAATTACTTAAACCGGGCAATGAAATTAAATTGACAATACAACATGATCCATTACCAGCTGGTTTCCAGGTATATTTATTTTATACATTTAGTTTTTAAACTCTCTTTGCTTTTATTTATTTTTATTTGTCTTGTTTTTAAGTTTTTTTTTTCTGTTGCTTTAGATTCTCTAATACATAAATACATAAATACTTTAAGAAAAAAAAGAACAAAAAAAAACTTAAAGTTTTATTGAATTTTAAGAACACAGGTATCCCACCTCCATATGCTGTTTTAATATTTAAACTAAAACAACAACAAAGAAATAATACAAACAATTTGCTCTACGTGTCTTTTAGTAATTTTATTGTAACTTACTTGCTGCTGCTTCATACACTCACAAAAAAAAACTGCTAACTAATGCTTTTTTACACTTCTTCCTTTTAAACATTGAAATTGTATCTTATTTTTTGTTGTTGGTTAATTTAATTAAATGACCACCTGTACTACAAAATTTAAAAGAAAAAAAACAAATAATTCTGATTCTATATACATTTTTATTTATTTATATTTTACACTACCCAAACAAAAGCAAATACAAGTAGATTATATACCTTTTGAGGTAAGCCTAATACACATTTTGAATACCCTAAATTTCTTAAGATTCCCGCTCAAGCTTTTTCCCCCTCAATATATTTTGGTGTATTTATCTAGCATTGATGTTGTTCGTTATTTAATGTTTTCTTGATTTCAATTTTATAGTTTTTGACAGATATTTTCTGATATTATAAGTATTTTATAAAAATTTAAAAGTATTCAGTACAACTATTCTTACTTTGAGTTATCGCTAGCAAATGTGTTAAGTCCAATTTGGGTATAAATTGAGATTTTAAAGAATAAATAAAAATTGTTGTTTGCTTAAAAATGTTTAAAATTATTTAGTGCTAAGTCCATTTTTTATACTCACCATCAAACAAAATTGTTATATTTATTTTGTTATTCGGTTTGTAAAACATCAAAATATTTGTCGCAGACCCACATTAGTATATATATTATATATTAGATTCTAACATGATGTAGCCATATCAATCCGGATGTTTTCCCACAAATACTATCTGTTGATAAAGTTTGTTTGGTATTGAAAATGGGCAATGTCGGTCCAAGATTACAGCTTGTCCCCATACAAATGTCTCTCCGACATACTGTTTGAGCAGTGATATATTTTGCACAAATAAGTTCTAAGTACTCTGAAAATATACTGTAAAGTATGTCGAAAAACTGGCAATATTTGTTTACCAAATTTTGTGAAGATCGGTCTATAATTGACCCTATCCCAAATATAACATATAACAGAAAAATATTTTATTTCAATTTTCACTTTTTGCAATAAAAATCTTAAATCATTTTCTCTACCCACAAAGTACAGTTGTATCCATTTTCAATTTTCATTGTAATGTATTGAAAATTTTTAAAATTTGAGTTATATAAAGATATTAAAGGGAGAATCCATATCAAAACGGACAGAAAACTGCTATTTTCGGATTTGACATCTTCGATTTTAATGAATTACCACACATATTTGGTTCCAAAGGGTTTCTCAAATCAATGACTTTTTCATCGGAAACCATTTCCATTTCAATAATATCGCATTTGAAAATTCGTTAAAATTGTCTAAAATTATATAGACATAATTGCCCATAACATTGAAACTACTCAAAGTCCAACATAATTTTTGATTACATTTTAAAGCCAAAGATATTGGTCCTTGTAAAGAAAAACGTTATTATAAGTACGTTTTTTTTTCATATAAATTTATATAAAAATTAAAGCAAATAGAAAACAGAACACAATTGAATCAATTTCAATTTATGTATATGGTAAAGCACAGGTGCTTAAATTCGTATATCAATTTATATGAAAAAAAAACGTACTTTTAATAACGTGTTTCTTTTTAACTCCTGAACTAATCGAGTCTCCATCGAAATTTTTTGCACTAATATAGTAGAGAGTTTAGATGTCCTCATACCGTTTTTTTTTTATTAATTTTTAACACCGCGATCTTTAATATTTTTTACATTGAAATATATACTCCGAATGTTGACCTTTAACCTTTTGGAAAGAGTGAAAATTTTCCAAAAAAAAGGACGCCATTATTTTTATTTACGCAAAAACCTTCAGAAAAATTATGATACCCGCAAATCAAATTTTTGAAATTTACTCTAATGTATATACATTAGGGTGGAGCGATTTTGATTTTTTTTCGTAATCGCTTAGGAATACCTGTTAAAAGTTGCCTTTTTAACTCCTAAATATACACAAAAAATTTCATTTGGTGGATCGTATATATAGAGGTGCCCCACATCATTATAATAATACAGAAATAAATGGCTCTAGAAAACGGGGGGAGTGGAAGTCCCCAATCCCCTCCTTATGTCTAGTAGCCTTGGATGTCCTCTATCAGTAAAAAAAAATAACCAAGTGATTAGGCCCACTTTCCTAAGCTACAAGTACGATTTTGTGGATTGGGTATAAAAATACCCACTTCGGCATATGTGGGCTGTAAAAAGTATGAAATGTGACTTTAGTTTTTCAATTAAAAATTTGGTTTGTTTCTTAATTATTGGATATAATTATATGGGCTAACAATACATAAATATATTTATATTCAATACAAACTAAAGTTTATAAAGTATAATGTTGTTTAATGACCATATGAAAAGTACGCAATTTTTGATTTTCAATTGTGTTGGGGCACCTCAAAACATCAAAATAGGTCAGTAATCTTTCGTACGTTTAACTTACTCATTAAAAGGCAACTTTATATCGCTATTCCATTGAAAAAAAAACAAACAAAAAATTCCATACATTATCGCTCCACCTTAATATACATATGTACAGTGGGGAGCTCAAATGAGTACATGTTTCTATTTTGTGCACTTCTTATGGAATAAAAATAAAACTAATAAAGCAAATCCAAAAATTTTTTCTGTCATTTATTTTATGTTTAATATGTAACAAAATGAATTACAATTCAAAACAAAAAACATCCAGTTCTAAATAAAAAAACAGACAAAACTAAAATAACTCGCATGTACTCAATTTTGCACCCCACAATAACTTTAGGGAAAAATTGCATTTTTTAAAAAAATTTCAAAATCCTTTATTACGTAAATAAAATTTTACACGCATTGGCATATTTTCTATAAACTTTTCATTAACTTTTTTTGGAATACTCTCTCTCTCTCGTGCTCAATCCGCTGTTAAAGCTCGTACAAATTGGTAGGAGTTAATCGGTATTGTTTCAACCGCCAATTCACGATTCACTAAAAATTCTCAATAGGATTGAACTCAAGACATTGAGCTGATAACTGCATTAATAAGAAATGTTTCTAAGAACACCATTCTTTACGATTTTTGGCATGTGCATTGGGTCACCATCCTATTGAAAAATTACTTCTTCTGCAGGATAAGCGTTATAATCTACATATGAACCGATTAGTATTGTCCCAAATCCAACAATTTTTCTTTGTTGACGTAGCCATTCATAGAACTAATCTACAACTAATGTGTTCTAAATAACTAGATCCCATAAAACTCTATAAAATTACTTAAGAATGTTTCACAGAACGAGTTCTAAAATTAGATGCGGAATCAGTAGTTCCATGGAAGTTATCACGAAACTGAAGTGGTTCTGATTAAAGTTGTTCCAGAACTAGTGATTTTAGAACAAGTTCTAAAAATGCTCTTGGGTTTAAATCTATACTAGTATCCTTATAAACATTTGGTCAATTCACAAGGTCGCCTATCATGTCATATTGTCATAATGTCCTAATATTTCACAATGGTTTGAAAATTTTATTGCCTTTCAAGCAAAAAATTTCCTAAAGTAATACTACCCTGTATGCTATGTTTATTGTGTTATCGTAACCAACCAGAAGAGACCTGCACCGAACCCCAAAGAGTCGGTTAAGCCGAGCCGCCGATTCGTGAAATATTACGACCAATTATAGAAAATTATTGTCATTAAACAAATTTTCCTTGAAATAATTGCCCAATTCACAAATGGTGTGGTAGCGTTGTATCGTTGTATGTCGTAATTTTTTTTATTAATTGTTTGAAAAATATTTATGACATACAACGCTACAACACTATGACATCAATTGTGAATTGGGCAAATATGCTTTACAATAGTGTATAAGAGATATATTAAGTAAGAATATTATTAAAATATTACTGTTTTCTATTCAATGTATTATTTTGCACGCAAATGTTAAAGTTTTATAATAATTAGTATGATCTTCTTGCAATAAATGGAAACAAATCGGTAAATTGAAAAGTAACAAAAGGAAATGTTTTCTAAAAATATTTGCCCAATTCACAATTGGTGTCGTAGTGTTGTATCGTTGTAAGTCGTATTTTTTTATTAATGTTTTGTTTTGTTTCGAAAAATTAGTTTGAAAATATGTATGACATACAATGCTACAACACTACGATATCAATTGTGAATTGGGAAATTGTAAATTTAAATTAAAATGTTTATATTGTATCATATAAAAAATAATAATTTCAGAAACGAGTAACAAAGAGTAATGTCGTTTTCTTGTCATCTAAATTATTCCAGTTACTTATCAATTTACCCTACTTCTTAAACACTTTTTTTATAATATTTACATACTTATAAAGTTATAATCACCAAGATGAACTAACATTTATTTTTTCTCTGTTTCCTTTATTTCTTTTCTCTCATGTCATTATGATAAATCACAGGAAATTATCATCAGTAAAACTGATGGCGAACGCCTTGGTATGCACATTAAGGGCGGCCTTAATGGTCAGCGTGGCAATCCAGTCGATCCTACAGACGAGGGTGTATTTGTTTCAAAAATAAATTCCGTTGGTGCGGCTAGACGTGACGGAAGGCTTAAGGTAAGAAAATAATACGAGTAAAAAATATATTATAAAAAAAGAAAATTATTACTATTGTTGCTGCTGGTGCTGTTTCTACTGTTGCTGTTTTACCAGTTAAATCTAGGGAGGATGTTGTAAATGTTTTGTATTTATGTTTCACTTGGCTTAAATAAATATTTATTTTATGCCGTTGGCCAGTTGGTCTGCGAGTATTTCTAGCGCCAGCTAGTTGTGTGTATGACAATTAAGTAAGAACATGCCATGGACCTGCCACTGTGCACTAGGAGTGCTTTATAGTTTTGTTTGTCCATTGTATTTTGCAGCTATTTATAACTACATACATATTTAATGCTAAACTTTGTGACAATGTATTTTATGTTTTGTCGCCCGACTCTCTACAGGTGGAAGTTAGAGTCAATATTTTTCTCTGAATTAAGCTGTTGCTGACGCTGTACTACTAAAGTAGCAGTTGGCAATTTAAAAACTTCAATAGATTCATTCGTTTTTACTTCAGTTAAATGGAAAAATTAGAAATCTTTCACTTTCTACCAAAACATCTCCAGAACAACATAAAGTTAAAAAACCTGAGTAGTAAATTTTCACAATGAAAATTTATATTTTTCTAACTATTTCGCTCGTGTAGTAGGGAAACGAAAAATATTGATTAATCTTCTGAATTCGATAATATTTGGACTAAATATTTTTCATGGTCATACAAAATTTAAAGTTATCCAGAATTTAGAAATTTATCTTTAGTTTCAATTTTATATAAGGAGTGAGATCGAAAAATCTTAACATACGAGGAGCCACAGAACAAAACGAACTTTTTTGGAAATTTAAAAATTATAAAAAATTAAATTAAAAATATTATAAAAATACCAAAAAATACCAAAAAATCAATCTGTAAAAAAATTCGAAAAAATACCTTTTGTTCTTCGGCTCCTCATACATAAATATTATTATTTGATTGAAATTAATGCACTTTACAAAAAATATTATTTTTATAGTTCTAAAAAATAGTGATGAATTTATGAATCTTTCCGGAAATCCTCCCATTAAGGTTTTTATAGTGCTTTCTGTCACTTTATTCAAACAGGTATTCCACCTCCGTTTCAAATTCACCACACTTTTAGACACATTTTTTGTGCTGTTCAATTATCTTTTAACAGGATCCCAATATCTCTCCACTGAACTTAGCTCCAGGCAGTTTGGAGGATTTGCCTCTCTTGGTACAAATACCACCTTATTGTTCATGTACCACTCAATACATTGCTTACCATAGTGATAGGATGCCAAATCAGGCCAGAAATAAGTGGATACATAAGAAGTCTTATGAATGGAAGCATTCTCTTTTATAAATTCGGTATTAATGTTTGGCTTCTTTTAACGCAACTCATATTGCTTGCCTGCCATGCCATGAACTTTTTGGGAAAATTGTCTGCTTTTGGGTTCTAAAATTTTCTACAACATCGCCTCGAGCATCAGCAACATAAAAATATTGACCTGGAAGCTCCGAAAAATTTTCCAAAACATACGTTTCGTCATCTAGTATATTTTATTTTATAAAATTTGACTTAAATTTCCGTGCTCTGTCTTTGGCCACTAAATTTTTAGCAGAGTTGCTGTCAGGAACTATTTGAGCCTTGTATGTTTCGAAACCTGCATTGGCTTTAATTTTTCGTACCAAATAGTACTGAGCTAACCGGACTGCTTTCTTACCGGATGCGTTGGGAGCACGTTTCTTGCTTTCTATTTATTGGCTTTAGAAACATAATGTGGACCATTCCTTCTACCCGAACCAGGCTTTCTATCAACGGACAAGTTCTCCCGATACCGTTTAATAACATTGGAATCAGTTTGTCGGCAGACCTTTGATTGTTTGGCCAACTTTTTGTAGGACCAAGTTGGGGTTTGTTGGAAATATTTAATCATTTTAATACGTACTTTTTTTCTCGTCACTCATTTTTATCAGATTAACAACAAATGAACATAATTGACATTAAACATAATAACTTGATAAAAAAAACCATATAAAACTTGGGTTAAAAGTTTTAAGGAAAAACGTGTGTTAAGGTTTTTTCGATCTCACTCCTTAGGTTCAAAGTTCATATATAAAGCAATATATAAAGTTTTGTATTACTATAAAGAAACTGTGTACCAAGTTTTAACAAATTTGTAAAGGATAAGGTCCGATGCCTTGTCGAAAATATTTGTTTCCTCCCAGTCTTTAAATTTTTAGCAACCCTGTTTTTTCTGCAATTTTTACCAACAAAAATACAAGTATGTATAACACATTTAATGTTTATTTTCCTCTGTTTTTGAATGTGGTGGGTTTTGTTTTTAAACTCTAGTGAATAAAAAAAAGAGAAGAAAAAAAAAACAAATTTAAATCATAATCTAGGAACACGTTTCGTTTCTTTCCAATAACATTTATAGCAAAAGTTCAACTATCTTGTTTAATATCAATTGTATTGGATTAAATTTGTGATTTTCCTGCCAAGAGTACAAGCAATCGTTAGTTCTATGGCAACAACTATTATGGCAACAAGAACAAAAGCATGAACAGAAGTTAACCACCTGAGTATTAAAATCTATAAAATTTCAACATAAATTTTCTTTCAAGTATCGTATACGAGTAGATTTTTTTTCTACCCCCAAGAATATTACTAGTTTTTTTTTATTGTATATTCTAACTTGATTTGAATATCAATCTCCCCCTCATCTCATTTCGTCTTATTCTTACATTTCCCGGGGGCCTTTAGAGACAATGAACTATAATGATTTCAAATACTACTACAACTAGTAAAATTCTTGTTCTATAAGACACACAACAAATACCAAGAACTATGAGACAAGACACGAGAATAAATATACAATGCTGGTTCCTTAAAAAGGAATCTATGAAAACTATAAAACCTTTAAACAAATTCAAATACAAGAGAAACTACTATATACTGCGAGTACAATATGCACAGCATTTCAACAATATTTTAATACTTGATTTATTCACTTGAGTTGGATGAACAAGTTATTTCGTATTTGGTTGAACCTCTTAGGAATTTGCTATTTTTTAAATAAGAGTAATAAGATATTTTCTTGAAATATATTGTATTAAAACATAGGAAAAATTAATTCTAGTTACAATGTTTCCCCTACTTCCAAAAGCTTTGATCCATATCCGCTTAATATACACCGGTGGTCGGCACTCGTAGCCACCAAAACCGAACACAGGTCACAGCAAAAAAAGGATTGACACTATATAGATTTGATGCATCATGCATAGATGTTTTTTTAAAAAAATGTTAAGTAAAATTATAAATTTTGTTAGACTTTTCTCCACATAATTAATTGGGATTGTCATAGAATCCAATCATTGTCGGAATCGGTTTTGAAAATGACAGAAAAAGTACTTTGGTCTCGTGAAATCGAAAGTTATCGGTTTTATATTCAATCTAGAATTAAATTCTTTATAAATTAAACAAAAAATTACATTGGATTTCATAAGTCAGATGTACGTTCTTTGTTGTTTTCAAAATCGATTCCGAAAATGATTGCATTCTATGACAGCCCCGAATAAAACTCAAAACTGGTTAGTCCGATGTTATTAAAATAAACTTAGAAAAGTTGAGATTTGCATAACCTTTAATACGTTTATATATTCAATCGGCTTTATTGTTTCTGAGTTGTAATAAGAAATTGAAGCAGAAAATATATTTTTTATGTGAAAATAAAAATTTGTTTGCTTTAAAAAACTCATGAAAAATCGAGAAATGCAGAAATTGTTCAGCTTTATCGCAAAGCCAGATATAATAGCAACAAAATGAGATATCGATCATAAAAATCGGACTAACCGTTTTTGAGTTCTCATTAATTATGTGGAGAAACGTCTAAAAAAATTCCTAATTCAACTTAAACATTTAAAAAAAAAAAAAAAAAAAAAAAAAAAAACATTTCTATAAAATTTAAAATTTGGACCATATTTGAACTACTGGAACCACCATACATCAAAATTGTGTAGTGTTTTAAAAAGACTCTAAAATTTTTTCAATTTTGTTGTCCTGTGTTATTTACCATTGAACACTTCGAAAAGTATGTTAGTGACGCTGCTGATCATAGTTAATCAATTTCATTTGGTCCGAATTAAATAATATAGAACGGAGCTACGCGCCACTCACTGAAAATATACAAACCTTGATCAGGAATAAGAGACTGGTTTGAAATATATACACAGAAAGAACAGATTCGTAGTACCAACTAGGGTACTACGGTTAATCGTGCAAATAATTTAATCGGTGAGATCTTCTGAAAAGATCTTTAAACAAAAGAAAATAAATGAAATGTTTTCCTTTTAAATGAATGATTTGTTCTTTAGTTTTTTGATTGTCGATGTTAGAGAAATCAAAAGTAAGGCATGATAATGAATATCCAATTTCTCAGTTCTTTTTTTAGTCTTTTTTCTAAATTTTTTTAGATTTTGAATACTCTTAATAGTTTCTTTAAGTTCTGATAAAAGACTCGTTTCTGTAATGTCCTCCGACTCATTTGGACAAAGTTAATCATAGAATATTCTAGAAAAAAAGTCATTTCCAAATTCCTTAGTTTCATTTTTGGAGCTATACTTCAAAAAACTATTGTTAGAAGGGAATGTTCATAAGTTAAGACATAAAATTTGAGTGTTTAAAACTATATTTCTATATAAAGTGCAAAAAAATTTCGGTTAAGCGACACAAATTTATCGGTTTATTTGTTATTTAAAAATCAGCAATTTTAAATTATTCGAACAGTTAACCGACAAAAATTAATCGGTTAACCGATTGAATACCCTAGTACCAACCAAATTTGTTTCCAATCGAATGATTCGGTTGCACACATATAATTTTTTGGTTATATCAACAGGAAGTCAGTTGATAAAAAAGAATTTTGATTGTAGAAACCGAACTTTTGTTACCCCTTCTAAAATGTTGTACCCACAACTGTAAAATTCGTTCACTAAGACAGAATCATTCGATATGCTACAAATTGCTACCACGAATCTGTTTACTCTGTGTACAAAGCAAATGAAGACCTCATTAGAAAAACGTCGAGATATTTGTGTTTTGGGAAAGGCGGCTCAAATTGTTTAGAATTCTGAGGATTTGTGTGCAGAAAAAATGGTATACCAGCTAATATCATAAACGAGCAAAAAAAAAATGTAGCTATTATAATGATGAAACAAATGGCTGACTTTTCTGCACTTCTGGTTCAAGATATATATAGTATATCCTTTGGAAATTTTAAGTCCATTTAAAAGGACATCTGACCCGATAAAAAAAACGAAAATACAAAGTATGCAGAGTTACTATTTATGGTATCTACTTTTTGTGTATGAAATGAATATTAAAATTGGTGTTATATTTGATTTTAAAATAATTTAATCATTCAAAGGTTGAATGAATTCTATTATGAATTAATTTTAAATTTTATAATCAAGTACTTATTAGATTATACCTATGTTGGTAAAGTTTTAGTTATACCAGAAAAACCTATTCATTATAGTAATTAAGTAGTCGCTTACCAATTCATTTACAAATTGTGATTTAATTTTTCAACAATTCACAAAATTGTACATTTCTCAGAAAGCTATTTATATTATCATGGTAACCACTCAGACATTTCAAAACCACTTGAAATAAAAATGTCAAGGTAGATATGCTTCGTGCATTATAAAAGTATAAGAAATTGTTTAAGATTTATTTGGCCTACGATTTTGTTAGGCTAAACTAAAATACGAAATAACTTTTTTCTTTCACACTCTTTTCCGTTACTCAAATATTATTTTTATTTATTTATAATCTTTTTTTTTATCTTTTCTTTATATTCGCAAAAAAAATCAACAATTTTAGGTTGGCATGCGTTTGTTGGAAGTGAATGGCAACTCCTTATTGGGTGCCACACATCAAGATGCAGTTAATGTTTTACGTAATGCTGGAAACGATATACATTTGGTCGTTTGTAAGGGATACGATAAATCCAATTTAATTCATTCCATTGGTACAGCTGGTGGCATGAGTACTGGCTACAGCAGACATGGTAAGTACAACTAACAATAACAAAAACATCATCAACATCAACAACTTCAACATTTTGTAAGAGGAACAAAATTCAAATCTATCTTCATATACTTGCAACAATAACTGCGACGCCCATATAATATAATTTTTTATAAAAAAATATTTTACATAGTATATTTATGTAACAAAATCTTACAAAGATGCTGCTACTTTTAAGATTGTTCCAAAGTATCTATTATATCTAGGGTTGTTATTCGAATAAAAATTAGCCGCTTAATCGAATAACAAAATATATTTTTATACATTATTTTTACTTTTTATTCGTTCGAAGAATCGAGAAAGTTTTGATAATTAATCGATCACTTGAATAATAAAAAAATATATAAATATTTACTCGAATAATTGACAACCCTAATTATATCCCACTAGATACTGGCAAACAGACATCCATCCTATACAGATGCGATTACTTGTATAGAGCGGTAGATAAATAAATAGATAGATAGATACATACTTAGTTAGTTGCCCATAATGCAACATTGTGATTTTATTCTTTTGTTTTCAATGGCTGGTTTCAATTTGTTCCTCCTTCATTTTAGTACTTTTCTTTTTAGTTTTTTTTTCTTTAATAAATGTAAATTGTTAAAAACAACACAAAGAAAACGTTTTAAGGATACAACTTATGACGAGATAAAAGTAGTTGTTGAAACATCTTCTTTTATTAAATATAAATTATAAATATTTGACGGATACATATTATGAAATATAAAAAGTACTTTATTTAAAAGCATCTTTCATTTTAGTGAACTTTAAAATTGTATTATATTCGTTAGTGTTATGTTATTCAATCGTCAAAATGAAGAGTTGCTTTTGAGAAATACATACATATTATAAAATTAAAAATATCATGAATTCCATAAGACATCAAATACAAAATTGATCTTGCATCTTCCGATATTGATCATATACGATAAACACATACTGTTTAGAGTCCATTTTTATTTTTTTTATTTGTAAAAACTCGCGATTTTATTTAGGACATTAATTTTTTGAAAACATTAAAAAAATTCATATCTTGTGAAGGCGAGGTCGGATTTTCTTGATTTAAGATGCAATTGAAAGGTAATTATGTCCCCTTTAGCCTACATGATAAAAAACTATTTGTTTTAAAAAATTAATTCATAAATGGGGTTTTCTATGTACAAAAGTGTTGGTGTTATGTATTTTAAAGAGAACATAATTATTTTTTCAAATGCTGAGATCTGTGGACTGAAATCGAAAAAATCTTAACATAAATGTATGTTAATAAAAATGAAACCACTAAACTTACAGTTTGGTTTTTTTTGTTGGATTGAAATTATTATTACAATTTACAAAAATTATTATTTTTATAGTTTTAATCAATAGTGATGAATTTATGAACCTTTTCCGGAAATTCTCCCATTAAGATTTTTTTTTGAGCTTTATGTCACTTTGAGCAGGTGGTCCATCTCCGTTTAAAATTTACCACACTATTGGACAACTTTTGCTCTTCAATTCTAGTTAAACAAGATCCCAATATCGCTCCACTGGCGTTATTGGGATCTGGCGATATTGGGATCTTGATTTGCATCTTTTGGTACAAACACGACATTATTATTTTTGCACCACTCAAGACCTTGTTTACCATAGTGACATGATGCCAAATCAGTCCAAAATTAAGTAGACTCATTAAGAAGTCTTATGAATGGAAGCATCCTCTTTTGTAAACATTCCTTGATGTAAATTTCGGTATTTATAGAGCCCTTTGTAACAAATGTTTGACTTCTTTTGGCGCAACTGCATATTGCTTGCCATGCCAAAAACTTTTTGGGAAAATTTTCCAAAACTTTTCCACAAAATCAGCAACATAATAATATATTTTTTTGTTATAAAATTTGACTTCGATTTCTAGACTTAGATTTTAGCAGAGTTCCTGTCAGGAACTTTTTGAGCCTTGTATGTTTTTAAACCTGCATTGGCCTTAACTTTTCGTACCAAATAGTCAGAGTTCTGAGCTAAACGGACTGATTTCTTACCGGAAGTGTTGGGAGCTCTTTTGAAAATGCTTTATATTTATTGGCTTTAGAAATATCAGGTTTTTTATCAACGCACAAGTTCTCCCGATACCGTTTAATAACATTGGAAACAGTTTGACGACATACCTTTGATTGTTCCAGGCCAACTTTTTGTAGGACCAAGTTGGGTTTTGTTGAAAATATTTAATAATTTTGGTATGCACATTTTTCTCGCAAAGGCAACTTGAGCAAAAAAAAAAACAAATAATACTTGGGTTAAAAGTTTTAAGGAAAAAAGTGTGTTGAGGTTTTTTCGATCTCAGTTCTTATTATTTAAAACTAGTTGACCGCCCGGCTTCGCCCGGCTTATGTTAGTTCGTCAAGTTTCTCCAACCTTGCCTGTTCTTATTTATTTGCAAATAAAATATCTACATTTGTACTGCATACTTTAGGGGCTTTTTTATTACAGTTGAATGGACTCAAAAAAGCCGGTTTTAGCCGTATTTTTTTAATTTTTTTTCTTTACAAACCATCTCCTGAAAATTTCGAATCGAATAAAAAAAATCAGCCAAATCGCTCCAGCCGTTCTCACGTGATGACATTACATACATGGACCATTTCATTTTTATATATCGATGGCTTAATATAAAAAAGGCGTAACTTAATTTTTTTAAAAATAGCCTTTTTTGTTTATTCCGGTAGACAAATTCAGATGCACCTTGCCTCAAAATTTAAGGGGGATATAATTGCAAATAACAGATTTACGGCCATTTTCACAATGTACGATTATTTCATTTTAACCGGAAAATTAACTAACTGTCGGTTTGTTTAACGGGGACCATTTAACCAACGGTTACCGATTTCCGTTTCACCATCATTTGATTACTTAACCAAAGCATTCAGTAGAAAGTATGGCAATAATACATACATTTGTTTACGAAAAATAGTGTAATGAAAGATTGAAATATAAAAAATTGTCTAAAAGACGGCATAAAAAATAATAATTTGTGTTTTCTTAGTGGTATAATAAAAAAACGTATAAAACTCAAAAATATTAAGGTATCTAACTGTAAAATTTACAGAACAAACTGAACAACAATTACTGAAAATCAACAAGGAAAAGTGTACATTTGTTGTTTGGTTTGTAAATGCAATATCCGGGTGGTATATGGATCACCCCGTGCAAAATTTACTTTTTTTCGCTTTACACTTTTAAAAATTATAAATATTACAAAAATATAAATGTTTTTCCATGTTCTTTTATTATATTTCTTACAATTAAGATGCTAACCGGCGAAATTTATTCGGTTATATTTAACAGCAACTTTGTTGTTAAATAGTGTCAGTTAAGAATTAATCGTACATTGTGAAATTCATATTAGCCTAACTTGCGGTTAAAGTACACGTTAACTTTTAATCGTACATTGTGAAAATGGCCGTTATAATGATTTCAAAAATCAGAATTTTTGAACGAAAATGCCCTAACTCGTTTTTTTTTGTTTTGTTTGATTGGTTATCACCATGGTAATAATACAAGGTAAATCTCTCAGCGCAGCTGTAGCTGTGCGTTTATATTTTCCAAGTATCAAATTCGCTTCTGAATCGGATTTTTCCACCTATCAGGAAATTTAATAGCTTTATGTCGCAGGCTGTGATTCAAAAAAAGAAAATGGAAACATAAAATTGTCCTATCCATTTTTTGCGCAATTAGTAAAGGCATCGAACTATTCCATATTTAAACCTAGGAAAAAATTAATTCCTCAACTAAAGACGAGTGCTGCATATTACAAAATAAAGCCACAACAACATAATTTCACAATATATCTACAATATTTTAACACACGAATTGGACAATTATGTTTGGGATGAAACAAATTGATGCCTAGTATCTTCCGTTTTTGCAACGTGTCTTATTAAAAACTTGTAATTGTTTACTCAGATGGTTGTTACTACCAAAACCGCAATGTAATATTCTCTAATGCATTGTTGTCTTTTAGTATGGAAACTCAAATAACGATAGAACAAAATTTTGCTATAAGTGGACAATCTCAACTGGCTTGAGTCACAAGCCATTCCCTTATAGAAAGAAAAATTAAAAATAAAGCAAATAAATTTGCGATCGCAATTTGTGCAATTAATAAAATAGAAAGGAAAAGTTCCAGCACCATTACAAGCTCAGCATTTGCACTACGACTATTTTTTAAATTAAAGATATCCTCCTGAATCAGTCACTCTATAAGGAGTAAATAGCAATCTCAAAAAATACCATTTTTTTACAGTTCACTTCTGATTTAATCCTCTTAATTTCATGAATTATTTCCTTTTATTGTATAAACCTTAATTATTATAATAATATGTCTCATTTTCAACTCAGTTTAAAAAAGCCCTAAATTATTTTTTTTTTCAAAAATATCAATGAAAAAAGGGCCCATATTAGATAACTTCATGAAAATAAAAAAAAAATTTTAAATGAGAAATAAAATGTGTTGCCCCTTTTTATTATAAATGACATCAAAACTTTTATTGTATCTAAAATTTTATGGATTTTATTAAGTTTTTTCCCCCTCCTGCAAAGTAACAAAAAAACGAGTTACGCCTTTTTTATATTAAGCCATCGATATATAGATATAGATAGATTGTTTAACATAAAAAAAATTTCAAATTTAATTTAAAATTTTGTATTGTTATTTAAAAAAAAAATATTATGATGAAAGCTTTTTTACAAACAATAGTTTTATTTTAAAATAGAGTTGATTTTAACAAGAAATAACTTTGAAATCTTTTGTGGATCGACTTAATGATTTTCTGTTTAAGTTTGATCTAATAAATGTAGAAATTAGTTCTTAATAAAATTTCCATCTTTAAATTAACGGTTTCGATTTTAAAAAGGATTTTTAACTAAAATAAAACATTTTAGCTTGAAAATAAATTTATTCGAGTATTCAGCAATTACTGAACGAATTTGTATTCTAAATTTAAAACTTTTTATTTAATCAAATAAAAAATATTTGTTTTCTCGATTATGTGAATGACAGACCAAGTATCTATCATTATCATTGATAGTGAAATGAATTGTATATATAGTAAAATGTAGCCTAAATTATAAAAATTGGGCATTAAAAACAAGTTCATAAATTATTGCAAAATGTTTACTAATCCAAACCATAGAATTATATTAATATTTATAAATTTTTTTTATCATATTTTTAGGTTCTCGTGCCTCTGAAACTGGTTCCGAAATAAGCCAAAGTCAAAGTACATCCAGTTTAGATCGTGACGATGATGAACGCTTTAAACATGTAAGATTTTATAAATCATTAACAATTTATTTTGGAAAAATATTTTTGTAAAATTACAGAACATAGAAACCTAAAATATTTGTTTCTTTAAACAAAAAATAATTAAATTATATAAAAATATTAAAATTAAATTTTTTTATGTACTTCTAATACATACTTGTTTATGATTTTTCTTATTTTCTTTACATTTGTCCAATATTCTCTTTCCTTAATGTATATTGTCTGATGGCTGACTCCTCTGTATTGTTTATTTAAAGGATTTGGAAGTTTTTGCAACAAAATCTGAACAGAGTAATGAACAACCCACGTCAGTGTTAGCAAACGCTGCTGCCATGGCGCATTCACCCACCTCCATTACAACACCGGCAGCAGCACCAGGAACAACATCAACAATACCCACAATAGCAGCAGCAAAACCTACAGATGGTTACAGTACAGCACAACATCATCAGCAACATGATGCTGCTGCTGTTGTTGCTTTGGCTCACAATACCGAACAGTCCTTGGCTTCCACTAAAGAAAAGAGTACCCCTGAAAAAGTAAGTCTACACATTCATACATACATATTTGAGGATATCTGTCTGTGTTGGTGTAAGGACAACTTCTCCCAGTGTTACTACCCAACAGCTCTAGGAGACTGTACCGAACTAGTGATTTTACCTATCAATTAGGGTGAAAACTAGTTACGTGACTAGTTATTTTAACACGTGCATGTCCTAAGCTGGTGGTCAATTTACCCTTTTGGATCTCAATGAGACTGTCTGATAGCTGGTCTAAAGTAGTCATACATTGGTTTCACATATCGGTTACATAGAGTCAGTTACCTGACTAGCTACAAAATTGGATACTTAGTCGGTCTTCAAATAGACAGTTAAAAACGCATCTCAGTCAAATAACAGATTTCTTGTAAAAAAAACCTTTTCCTCGACATCTGTCTAAAAGATTACGTCTTTTGGATAAAATAGAGTGCAATACAAAATAAACTTTTAAAGTGACTACACACTAGGTTACTTAGAGAAACTAAAGTACCTACTGAATTCACGCTAGGTTACATGGCAAATAGAAAATAAACTGTATGAGAATTATATCACACTAATTCTTAACAATTTGTATAATTCTATACGAATTACCCACAAAAAAGTACAGTACAAAAAAAATGTGACTACACTCTAGATTACTTAGAGGCACTTAAGTGGCAATAGTCTTCTCGCTAGATTACATGGGACGTATAAAGTAACCAATTGACTTCACACTGCACTACTAAGAGCACACACACGTGTCAAATGACCCAAAATATATAAATTAAACAAAGCCATGTGAACAGACATTAGTGACAATTACTGTCTATAAGGGATACATTGACTACTTGCTTAACTGCTGGGTACTTGTACTCTCACTACACAGTTACAAGTACAAGTACAATAGTCCTTTTGAAAATATTTTGGCTGAGAACATCAGCAGCAACATTCCATAGTATTTGGCATTACAAGAGTAACCACCAGCCACCAACCATGTGTGCTGGGCTGTGCTCTGAGTTTAAGTGTTTGCTGTAACATCATCTTTTATTTTTTCAGTGTTATCTTTCCTTACCAAACGTTTCCTCTTTTTCTGTACTTGTAATGTCTAACGGTTTGTTTATTCTATTTTAGGATTTCTACAAGAAGTTTTTCATTTTTAAAAACTATTTACCTTTTTAACAGCAGTAAATAACCTGTGGCACGTAGGAGTTAAGCAAGTTTTTAAATTTATTCAGTTAAATCTGTAAATATTTCTACAAAGACACATGTTTTAATATAAAATTACATTAAAGTCCAGAAATTACAATGCTTAACGCCTCTTGTAATTTGTTTATTATAAGTATGTTCGTATACCCTTGAAAAAATTTTTCAAACATTTCAAATTTCTCCAAAAAATTTCGCTACCCCTGTCGTAATTAAATAAAATATGTAAAAGAATTTTACATATTGGTGAAGGGTATATAAGATTCGCTGTGGAGAATCTTATATACCCTTCACCAAATTATACTTGAAAATACAAATTTTAAATATTTTTAGCTACACGAATTTTTATTTTTTTGGAAAAATTTTTTTTCGAATTGTTATTTTTATTTTTTTTTTTTTAAATTTTAAATTTTTTTTAAAATTTAAAAAAAAAATTTTGTTCTGGTTAAAAAACATTTTTTCCGATTTTGACCCATTGTAGGTCCAACTTACTATGGTCTTATATACGTCGTTGCAAAGGTCTTTGAAATATCTATTATTATATATCCATATTGTCTATATTAATGAAATAGTAATCCAGATATACAGTGGGGAGCTCAAATGAGTACATGTTTCTATTTTGTGCACTTCTTATGGAATAAAACTAATAAAGCAAATCCAAAAATTTTTTCAGTCATTTATTTTATGTCTAATATGTAACAAAATGAATTACAATTCAAAACAAAAAACATCCAGTTCTAAATAAAAAAACAGACAAAACTAAAATAACTCGCATTTACTCAAGCACCCCACAATAACTGAAGAAATGAATTTTTTAAAAAAAATTTCCAAATCCTTTATTACGTAAATATAATTTTACACTGCTCAATCCGCTGTTAAAGCTCGTACAAATTGGAAGGAGTTAATCGGTATTGTTTCAACCGCCAATTCACGATTCACTAAAAATTCTCAATATGATTGAACTCAGGACATTGAGCTGATAACTGCATTAATAAGAAATTTTTCTAGGAACACCATTCTTTAGGATTTTTGACGTGTGTATTGGGTCACCATCCTATTGAAAAATTACTTCTTCTAAAAACATGTACTCATTTGAGCTCCCCACTGTAGGTCAAAAATAGGTAAATAAATCGAGGTAGTCCTGGTTTTTTCCTCATATCTCAGCCATTTGTGGACCGATTTTGTTGATTTTAAATAGGATATAATGTTTGACAGAATTATTGAAGATTTGGATCCCGAAGGTATCTGGGGTCTTCAGAATTTTTTTTTTATTTTCTCGAAAAAAGGCTCAAATTGACCCCTAAAGAGTGGAGATGGAGTGTTAATATCTTCCACAAAAATGATCCCCATAAAATTCCACAATATAAATCTGACAATAAGAATTCTCTCAGACATTAACTTACAACAATTTTTTCAGTTAGTATAATCACCCTTTGATCAAAAAATTAAAACTTTGACCCACTGTAAAAAATAATTCAGACCAGCTGGACTATAAGTTTAGTATAAAAAAATGATCTACTCAACATGCCCTTTCAGAATTATAGGGTCGCTATTCTGTTCCAATCAAAAAGTCTCAATTTGTTGGGCAATGAAATTTCTTAAACGTATATTTTGAAGTCTCTCAGCGAGATCTATTTATTGATTTTACACTCATACTTTCTTTTGGTAATTTTCTTAGAATTTTGTGTAGATTCCGATTTTCATATATGCCTGTCGCGTTTTTTCACGAACAAATTGACCCACCCTAATAGGTATGCTTTATTCGGCGGTGCAGAATCTTGTAAACCCACCATCAATATGTAGTTTTGGCATTCTATGGGGAATTATTATGGTCCGAGCTGAACATAATTGGATAAAGTCTTAAAGCTTTATATGACTTATGTCAAAATTTATGTTAATATCAGTTATATAGAGCTAATATGTGGAATAGGATAAATTATGGACCGATCCTCACAAAAGTTGGTAGAAAGATTTAGGTTCATATAAAACTAGTTTATGTCCAATTTCTTCACGATGTGTTACACGGTGCTACGATGGAAAAAAACCTGGAAAAATACCTAGCGTGTGTTATAGGTCTTGCTGAGTACATTAAAAATTGTGTCTATAAATTTCAGAAACACCCTCAAATTCAGAAGTTATTCTGAAAAAACCGTTTTCAGTGATGTTCGTCAACTTATCGACCTGTAACTCAGTCAAGTTTTGTCCGATTTAAAGAAAACTGATTACGCTTTAAAATGACATATATTTATTGATACATTTGTAAATTATAAGTATTTTTTTGGTTAAGAATATCTAAAAACAAAACAAAATTTATCAACTTTTTTGATTTTAGTCGCTTGTCATTGATTATTTTGATATGGAGGCTTATAAAAATGTATATCAATTTATAAAAAAAATGTAGTTCTTAACAAGACATGGTTTTAATTTTTCAAATCGGATGAAAACTGTTATTCAACTTTTCATTAATACCTTTCTTAGTATTTTCTCCCCAGCGCATATGAATAAAAACTATACAAAAAAGAATATATGTATGTAAAATAATTTACGGTACATTTTTTTGAACTTTTTTGAAAAAGTTTAATAACTTTTGCAAATATGAACCGATTTTAACAAGTAATGTCACGTTTTTGTCTACATAAAATTGTCTTTAAAACAATGTGCAAACAAAATTTGGTTTTCATAGAAAAAATTTAAAATAACTATTGTTGAATTTGAAAAATTACGAAGAAAATAAAAAAAAATTAAACTTTTTATAAAAACTTAAACAATTAAAATATACTTTTTATGTCTACATACAAGGAAAGCTTAATTTTTTTTTGCTCCAAATAATGACAATATAAAAAAATTTGCTTGTATTTAGTTCGTTAACTTTTTGCATTTTTGACAAAATGTTTATACTCTTCACTATGAGTGGTAATTTCTACATTTTTCATTTGCGACCCTACAAAGTATATATATTCTGGATCGTTATAGATAGCCATGTCCGTCTGTATATTGAAATCAAGTTTCCGTAGCCCCCAAATAACTTACATACATATATGATTCATGCACCAATATATCTGGAATTTTCCGGCTCGAAATCAAGACAATCGGGCCATAAATATCTGAGATATAACTATAATAGACAATATAATATGGATATTTAAAAATTGTCCAATAATAGATATTTAAAAATTGTTATAAAAATTTGTTTACCTAAAAATATTTAAAAATTTTATTTTAAATTATAATTTGGTGATTCTGCACATCCGAATATAGCCCTCTTACTGGTTTTTATCTTAACTACTTTGACCAAAAATGCATTCAAACAAAGCTAAAATTTGTTCGGATTTCGTTTTTATATTTTTGAGAATTTGTTTCTATTATTTTACTATTTGTACTAGACATGTAAACGAACAAAGCTTATATAGAGAACAACTACAACAACTTTATGTTTAGATTTTACCATAGCCACATTTCGTTAAATAGTTTTGTGGTGGTGTTTATAAAATTAATTTTAAGTACGTAATCAATCCAATTTGCCCAGATCTGCAAAATATTTTACATTTATTTAAGAATTTTCGGTGTTAAAATATTTGTATACCAGTGCGTAGGAAGCTAAACGAAATGAAACTTTTACCCAAAAGTAACTAAAAAATCCTACCAACAGCAACAGAAATTTCCTTTTTGTGGTATTAAGAACTTGAGTCAATATTTAAGATAGAATAAATGCAATGCTAAACTAACTATGAATTGAATAGAAATTAATCTCGTTTGTTGTTTGTTGCAATATTTACTTTACTTTTCAAGGTTTTGGAAATTGTACGAGCTGCTGATGCATTCACTTCAGTGCCACCCAAATCACCATCCGAACATCATGATCAGGATAAAATACAAAAGACTACAACGGTTGTCATATCGAAGCATACATTGGATACAAATCCAGCCATACAACCGGCACCATCACCAACATCACCGTCGGCAACAGGAACATCGCCACAGAACTCAACGGCAACAACTTCACCCGTTTCACAGCCTCAGACACCACAGGTATGTTGTTAGAAACAGTTTAGAAGAAAACAAACAAACAAAAAAATCTTAACACATAAACAGTGAGTGACAATTTAATGGTAGCTGGTAGGAAAATAAATTTTTAAACAATATTTGTATCTATACGATATAAATTTTGAACAATCTTATAAGTCTTGTACAAAGGATTTATCCCTGGAATCCTATAGTATATGCATTCAGAAGTAATGGGTAAAAACGCTAATACATTCTACATTCATTCTTTCGAAACAGATTCGTTAAGCAAAAGGGCAAAATCTCTATACATATGATCAGCGATCGAACTAAAGTTCATACTGCTTTTCGAAGCAGTAAAAACATCTGTTCATTCGATAAGCGAATATAGGACCAGCCGTGAATCGAGGATTTGTTGTACAATTCACAACCACTACTGGCAAAATATAGGACATTAAACATGAAATTGTCAATTTGTCGGCTGGATTTTTGTGTATCAGCACTGCCGTCGACTCTGTTGTTGTTGTTAAAATCATAAGTTAAAACTTTGCCATTTTAACAAAATAGTGTCAAAAGAACTAAATTGGCAACGCTGTCCTTATAAATCAAATTTTTAATACAGTTTATCTTAAAATATGGTTTCTATTTCATAACCATCACTACAGAGATTTGACGTATATTGCTTTTCTCATTCAGTTTTGGGAAAACTTTTCGTAGAATATTTTAATCCTTAAATGTCCTTTTTGAAAGGGTCAAATTGACCCCTAAAGAGGAGATAGAGGATAAAAAACTTTCAAAAAATTTCAGAATATTCCTATTAATTTTCAGAATTTTCCATTTATATTTCAGAAATTCCATTTATATTTCAGAAAATTTTAATAGCAAAAATGACAATTTCTGAAATACTATTGGAAAATTTTGAAATACAATTAGAAACTTTTTAAGTAAAAATTAAAAAGTCCGAAATACAGATGGAAATTTCTGAAATACAATTGGAAAATTCTTTTTAAATACAACTACAAAATTCTGAAATTCAATTGGAAATTTTTGAAATACAATTAGAATCTTTTGAAATACAATTGGAAATGGGGTAAATTGTGATTATTTCTGATTATGAGTCATAACAAATAAATAAAATGTGTCTCCTGTAGAATTTTGAGTCTTTTTTGAGTCTTTTTTTTCTTTACATGGAAGAGTGAGATTCAAAATCGACATTTTGATGTATAAAATCTTAAAACTATATATTTGTCTTGTTTTAATACACATTAAAAGAAGAAATCAACTTGCTAAATAAAAATCATATGTTGTTAACATTGAACTGTTAAAATGATACGGAAACAATGCTTGCTCCCGGCATTTACTATAACTAACAGAGAAGACTGTTAACCTGTAGAATTTTTCATAAAGGACTTAGCACGTTTGCACACTAAACTAACGATATACACTTTGTTGTTTGAAACCACATTTACAAAATAGATTTTTGCATAAAGAAAAGTGGATTCATGGGCCAAGTTTAGTGTTAAAAGCTAATTAAGGATTGAGATCGTAAAATTCTTAACACACGTTTTTTATTAAAACTTCTAACCCAAGTGTTATTTAATTTTTTTTGATCAAGTTACCATTGTACAGCATGTCAGTTATTACGTTTAATGTCAGTTATATTCATTTGTTGTTAAGCTCATTAAAATGAGTGACCACAAAAAAGTGCGTACTAAAATTATTAAAAAAAGGTCTGACGTCAAACTGATTCCAACACAGAGAATACAGATTCGTGATAGCAACCGAATTTGTTGCCAATCGAATGATATGGTTGTACATATAGAATTTTTCGATTCTATCAACAGAAAGACAGTTGACAAAGAAGAATTTCGATTAAAGCAACCAAACTTTTGTTACCCCTATTAAAATTCTATAGGCACAACTGTAAAATTCGGTCACTAAGGTAGAATCATTCGATTGGCAACAAATTCGGTTGCTATCACGAATCTGTTTTCTCTGTGAATGTTATTAAACAGAAGCGTGAGAACTTGTCCGTTGATAGAAAACCTGGTCCGGTAGAAAGAATGGTGCACATGATGTTTCTAAAGCAAATAAATAGAAAGAATTTTCAGAAGAACTCCCATCAATTCCGATAGGAAAGCAGTCCGGTTAACTCAGTACTCGGACTATTTGGTACGAAAAGTTAAAGCCAATGCAGATTTAAAAACATACAAGGCTCAAAAAGTTCCTGGCAGGAACTCTGCTAAAAATTTAGAGGCCAAAGACAGAGCACGGAAATTGATGTCAAATTTTATATGCCTGCTGCATAACGGATGACGAAACGTACATATGGAAAATTTTTCGCAGCTTCTGTGTCAATATTTTTCTGTTGCTGATGCTCGAGGGAATGTTGCAGAGAAGTTTAGGACCCAAAAGGACAACATTTTCCCAAAAATTTCATGGTATGGCAAGCATTATGCAGTTGCGGTAAAATAAGCCAAATATTTGTTACAAAGGGCTCTATAAATACCGAAATTTACATCAAGGAATGTTTGCAGAAAAGGATGCTTCCATTCATAAGACTTCTTAATGTGTCCACTTATTTTTGGCCTGATTTGGCATCCTGTCACAATGGTAAGAAAGGTCTTGAGTGGTATTTGTACCAAGAACTGCAAATTCTTTAAACTGCCTGGAGCTAAGGCCAGTGGAGAGATATTGGGCTCTTGTTAAAAGTGAATTGAAGACCACAAAAAGGTGTCCAAAAGTGTGGTAGATTTTAAACGGAGATGGACAACCTGTTCCAACAAAGTGACAGAAAGCACTATAAAAATCATAATGGAGGGTTTCCGAAAAAGTTTCAAAATTTTACCACTAGTGATGCGAACAATAAAAATATTTTTTTTTGTAAATTGTAATAATAATTTCAATCAAATAAAACAAAAATCAAAACTGTAAGGTTAGTGGTTTCGTTTTTATTAACATATATGTATGTTAAAAATATTTCGATCTCAGTCCTTAAAAGGGCTTCATATTCTAGGTTTAATAAATTCATGATAATGTACGTTTCTCTGTTGCAAGCATGATAGGATAGTTTTGAGGAAACGCTTTCCTTGGTTGATATCATGAACGCGACATAAACTGAAAGCCAAATGCATATAATTGTGATATTAAACATTCATACCAGGACAATTTTTTAAGAAATAGAAAATCTACTAAATTAAATTTTGTATGGTGTTAACAAAAATTACAAAATAATTAGACATGAAATTTAAAATTTCTAACCAATTTACCATTAAATTGTCACTAGCTGTAAATGAATATTTGTGTGTATGTAGGCGTATACTTAATTGAAAACCTACATATATGCAATTACATATCTACATATTTTTGTATATAAATATACATATTTTTTTTTTAATAAATGTTACTAATTGTATGTATGTGTTTGTGTCTGCCTTTTTTTTAATATAACTCGTTTGTATGTGTGATTATGCGTGTCTGTTTTAAATGTTTGTTCTCATTTAACCATCTTTATACATATACTACTTTAACATACTTACAGACATGTATAAATGTATGTATGAAAATATATATGCCACCCTGTTAATTGAATGTGTGTGTTTGTATGTTTTTTTCTTCATTTCCTTTGATGTCATTTCTGTTTTTAATCCATTTCAAACATAAAAATCTTAATCCGTGTTTTTTTTAGTGCTAATTGTTTTTTAACTCATACACATTTTGCATTAATTTATATAGCAAACAAACAAACAAAAATAAAAGCTGAAAAATCTACGTATAACGTTGTGTAAACGTAAATTAAATTTAAAAAAAAATGAAGAAATCATTCTTAAACAAAATGAACTGAAACTTTCATTTGTATTTGTGTATTTTTTTTTTTGCTACGACTTCCGTTTTCACACTTACACATGTTTTCTCACCATAAACATTTCGAATTTTATTATTTAGTTCTTTTTTTTATTTTATTTCGTTGTTGTTGTTCGCAATTTAACCATTTAAATGTTATTAATATTTCATACTCTATATATTTATGTGTAAATGAATTTATTTATTTTTTTTGTTTTTATTTCGTATGAACTCGTAAATAATCATATTGTTATAAACAACATTATTCCACTTTCCTCTCTTCCACTACACTTCACTCTGTTTCTTTACTCCTACCCTCGTTGAAAGTCATTAAAATCTCATCTAAATAAATGGAAATAGATTCTGTGTATCGTTTCGTGTATTTTTTTTTTATATATTTATTATTTATATGAATATATATTTTTTTTATTTTCATTTAAAGCTGCAAACAAAATTTTATATATAAATTTAGTAATTTATGTGTTTTGCTTTCCATTTCCATTAGTTTATTTTTAATGTGTTTCTTCTTTCTTTAGAGTAAAGTTTGCGTTTCTTATTATTCTTGAAAATTTTAGGTATTTTTAATTTTAAGTTATTTTTTTTAGATTTATAAAGATCTTTGGTTTACATTAAGGATATATATAATAGATGTTAAAAATAATATTTTGTAGTAATCATAATTAAAAATTGTGAGCTTGATCTCAGCTTGTACGAATTATTACACAAAACGAATAGTTTTTGATAAATTTGGATTGATTAATTGGCAAAAAGCACTTTTATTAAAGTGGGTGACCTCGGACCTACAACTTTTTTGAAAAATCACCAAAATTATTCCCCCCTTACTGCAAATCGAACGCAAGTAACGATTTCTAAAACATATTTCGGTGTTCTGTAAATCGAATAAACATGATTTACTCGTTTTACTATCGAGTAAACAAACCTCTTCCAATGTACAAAATCTTTCGATTTAACAGAGTAAGTCATGAAATTTTATATTTAGAATTTACATGAAATGATAGAAATAATTGAAATCGAATATATACATCACTTTTAGATCCATATTTTTAAGGTTCAAATTTATATTTTGTAATTCTTTGGCCGACTTTTTATTGGTTTTTTAAATGTAGGGATTCGATTTTTCTTAAACATCAGTTATTTCTAAATGAACTCGAGGACATTTTCATACAGTTATCTGGTCTCAATAAAAAATTACACGCATCCAAATTTTTTTTTTGTTTTACTTTTTATTTATTTATTGAATCTGCCTATATCATTAGGCCTAACAATAAGTGTTTAAATCTTATAACTAAAATTAAAACTAATTGCTCTCTAAAGAGAGAATTGCTTACCTCATCTTAGCGGGGTGCTAGATCTCCTCTACAAAGCCTTGATCTGGTTTGGCTCTGTGCGAGAAGCCGAGCAAGCGGATTTGGGTGGGATTGCAGTTTCAGTATATATTTATAGCGGACTTTCTTAAACTCATCCTTCACTAGTGGCACTTCCGAGTCCCTGTGGATGTTTTCATTTCTTATGTACCATGGTGCACTCGTCATGGTCCTACGAATTTTCGACTGGGCCCTCTGTATAAGCTCAATACTGGAATTACTGGCCGTTCCCCACAATTGGATTCCATATGTCCAAATTGGTTTTAAAATTATTTTATACAGGGTGACTTTATAGTCCAGGCTTAACTTTGATTGGTCACTTTTTAACCAGAGAAGGCTAGATGCTTTTAACTTCATGTAAAGTCTCTTGGTTTCTATATGACGGCGCCAAGTAAGTCTTCTGTCCAGGGTATGTAACATAATCGGACTTAGGTATATTAACATTGTTAAGTGTGACAGGTGGACAGCATCCCCTCCTCAGTGTGAACGTAACATGTTAGCTTTTTAACTCATTTACACGTATTCTCCATTTGTTTAACCATGTTTCCACACATCTTAAGTAGCCATCTAGTATACTAGATGCTATATATGGGTTTTCATGCGAGCTAATAATTGCGGTGTCATCAGCAAATGTAGAAATAGTCAATTCATCGCTCGTATGCAAATCAGACGTGTAAATCAAATAGAGGGTAGGTCCAAGAACACTTCCTTGTGGTACTCCTTAATGGGTCGATTATGGATGGCAATCGAACTTCAGTTGCGTTGCCAGAGGGCAACCATAAATTTCTGGTTGCTAATTTGGCAACAGAAATGACAGCTGCCAGTTGCCATCTGTAATCCCATTTAGGCAAGTAACAACGCAACTGAAGATCGTTTGCCATCCATAATCGACCCAAAAGATTTATCAGCCCAATTATGAAAAAAAAAATTCTCCGGGAGTTTTTTCCCTTTTCTCATTTTTCCTATTCAAATTCTATGTTAAAAAAAAGAAAAGGGAAAAAACTCCCGGGGAATTTTTTTCTCATAAAATGCAAAGCCCCTATTATAAGAATTATATAATTTTTGGATGGCCCAATATGTATTTTAGAAACTGGAAGATAAATAACGACACAGCGGCATCTTTTATAAAACTAATTAAATGTTTCAACAATATTTACCCAGTTTTAGGCAAAATATATCAACCTTTTGATCTATAAAAATTCCAAATTTTGTTAAAATCTTTTCCAATACTAAGTATTCCAATTTCACACTAATTTTGTTCACTAAAAATAACTACGATATGAAATTTCAAGTATTTATAGTGTAGTGTAAATTGATCGAAACATTTTTTCTTTAAAATGTTAATCCTCAAGTTCTAAAGTTTTCAGTAATCCCAAATATATTGTACAACTGTAACAAGTATTCAGTTTTTTTAATGAACAAATTGTCTGCTCTTTCCAGACTTTGAGCCTACACGAAGTGTTGAATTGAAGCTTAATGAGTTTTACCAGATTGTTCAGTTTTTCTTTTCAAAATCAGGTCAAACATATTTTGCCAGAAATTAGCCCATTGTCGATCTAAATTTCTATGTCGGGTAATAAGTCGTTGTAAATCCATTGAAACAACTTTAATTTGATAAATATTTTGTGTAAGTGCTGAACTTAGTATTTGACATACAGGCACAAATATTTGAAGCCACGCCTATGCGAAGATAGGCTTCGCCTATTAGCGATACAATTTTAAATTCGATCTGAGCAATTTTCACTATAACTAAAAAACCGCTTAAATGACAGACATTTGTTGACCGGTTTGGATGATTATATTACAACACAAACAATTCAGAAAGTATTTTCAAAGATAAGAAAAATAAAATGCATGTTAAAGGGAAATTGATTGTTCTTAGTTGTTAAACTCAAGATAAGCTGTACCAAATTTCAGAAAAGTGAAGTTTTGCTTTTATCTAATAGATGGTATCTAGTTTTAGAATCTAGTCAAATATACCTAAATTGCTGAACCAATTTTTTTGAAATTTCTCATAAAAAAGGTTAAAATAAGAGAAAAACAGTTGGAATTGTTAGCTTTTGTTCTTAAAATTTGAGGTTTAGTTGTAAATAAACTCATAAAAAACATGATATTTTTTTCGAATTTAGTTTAGAATTTTAGCACAGGTCTTGTTGGCATTTTAAAGTCATAAAGCATAAGTTGCCATTAAAGTATATTTATTTACTGTATATTTTTCATTTTTGTAGCCAGTTTTCGCACGTGTGATGAAAACTTAAAATTTTGTGTTTGAGTTTGAGAGAAGAGAGTGACATTTGTATAAAAAGGTTTTACATGTACAAAACCCATTTAAAACTAATTTTAAATATTTTATTATCTAAATATCTTTTTATGTGTATATTTTTTTTTTAAAGAAACAAATAAAATAAAGTTAAACAAAAAAAAAAGAAACATCTTACTCCTCCTGTATCATACAGACAATTTTAAATATGCATGAACAAATTTTAAAATACTCCGCTTTCCCCTGCCAAAAAATGTGGGCTGGGGGAGGGAAATAAATATATAAACAATTTTCTTTAATTCTAAATGTCGTGTATTCTTTAAACAAAAAACCTTTAACTTTTAATTTATTGTTTTATATACTTACATACATATTACTTAGTAAATTACAAAATTAAAAAATTCCCTTTGAAAAGTGAAACGTATTTGTTGGTGTTGAAATTCTAATATTTGTTGTAATTCATTAAATTATAGTTTTTTTTTTCATTCCGTTTTGGTATTCGTTTGTTATTGCATCCATTTATAAACTAGATTGACTAAATTAAACAAAAAAACATAAAAATTAAATGCGCATTGAAATTATTATTATAAATTTTGTCATAAAAAAAATTAATCTGAAATAACAAACAGCTTCATTAAAATGCTATTTTTCTTCTATTATTTTTGTTTTCTTTCTTTTCTCTCTCTTTTTTTTCCCAAATCTCTTACATTTCAAAATCGTAAAAATTAAATAAAAAAAAATATCTTAAAAATTTCATTGCAGACAAATGAAGAAAAGAAAATTGCTTAAATAAAGCGGAGGTTTAAAATCTGAAAAACATGAAACAAGACTGACAAAACAAAATTTAAAAATAAAATGAAAATTAAATAATTTGGTAAAACAAAAACAAAAAATTCTTTGAATAATTTTAGGACAACAACAAACATAAAATTATAATAAATGAGAAACAACCAAGAATACATACAAGTAGTCCTTTGAAAGGAACTAAATTAATTTCATTAAAAAAATCAAGCTAGATTAACATGACTACAGCTAAATAAAAATCAGATAAAAAAAACCTAATTAGAGATATTTTTTTTGATAAATTAAAAATTAATTTGTTAACACAACATGATAAAACATAAATGAAAAAAAATATAAGAAAGAAAAACACTTTTTTACAAATTAATGTGCGTATGTCTACTAAAAAAAAGAAGTAACCACCTTATAGAGATGAGAAATGCCAACATTTTGAAATTTAGTTTTTATCGGATATAAGAACATGTTACAGAACAGGACCCTATTCCACAAAACAACTTATCAACTTTGCACTTATCAGAACTATAAAATTTGATAAGTGATAAGTTGAGATTGATAAGTCTAATTTGAAAAGTCTTTGCAATTTTCTGTTCCACGTACGTTCTCTTGAGCAAAGGAACCCTATTCCACAAAGACTTTGCAAACAATTATGCTGTTTCGTTCCACCAAAACTGTAAATTCTATTTTTGCAAATCAAATTTAGATCGCCTCACAAATCCTAGTGACACATTTTTTAAAAATAAATCAAAAAGAGTATGTAGAAAATCGAACAAAATTTTGTATTTATATAGGTATGGGGGATTTCATGTCAAGTGAATTTCTTCAATATTTCAACAAAAAAAAAATATTTAAAAAAATTTAATATTTTTTTTTCCGAAATCAAAAAAATTTTTTCTTAAAAGAATAAACCTAAGCTATGTTTAGAGCAAAAAAAAAATTAAAAAGCGGCCTATTTTGTAAAAAAAAGTCAAAAAAGTTTTTGATTTTAGAAAAAAAGTCAAAACTTGTCTATCTCACTCGCATCCCACTAAGCGAGTAAAATCCTCTTAAAGGAATGGACCTAGGCTTTCGTTTGAGCAAAAAAAATTGTGGAAAAAAAGTTAGGTTTTGAAAACAAAAACATTTATTTTGATAGATATCGAACTCCCATCCCACTAAGCGACCAAATAGGTTTTCAATGGAAATATCTAAGCTTTATTTTAAGAAAAAAGAGCGATTTTGAAAAAAAATGTCAAAAAAGTTTTTGATTTCGGAAAAAAAATATTAAATTTTTTTTATTTTTTTTTTAAATATTTTTTTTTCGAAAGATTGAAGTAATAGCTATCTAAAATATTTGGGACACATTTTGCTAAGAACAATTGGTAATAAGTTAAGTGGATGAGAAAAAACACATGTTTGGTCAAAATGTAAAATGTTGACCCCCTCTAACTCACAGAGTTCTTGACAGATCTTGTTGAAAAATTGTGTCTGAATTAATCCAATTCCGATCGGAAGACATCGATTTTAAAAGTTGGTTTACTTAACATGAAATCTCCTATATAAGTATGTATATAACGTTTTAATAAATCGTTTTTTGTGTGAATAAAATAAAATAATTTAGCTAGTTTAAAACTTTTTAGGATTATATGAACAAATTTAAACTTTAAGGTGGTGAACATTTCCAAAAGTCCACAAATTTATTACCTTAGTTCTTCATAAACAAACACATAATGTATGGAGTACTCCGTACGTTTCTATTTTCATTCTTTTAAATTTCGAAAAACTCGCGATTTTATTCACGATTTAATAAATTACTTTAAATATTCATAATTTATAAAGCTTGATTTAAGATGCATTTGAAAAATATTTTGTCCTCTGTCAACTACATAATCAAAAATAAAAATTGGGAAAGTTTTTTGAAGAGCTTTTCCCCTAACAATAAATTGCAGTGAATCTCTTAAAAATACAATTTTCAGACAATCTTTTGGAAACCTTATTAAATTTATTTAACACTTCTTCATGCTAAATTCCATTTATGTAATATTTTTTGTCTTTTAATTAAGACATGCATTTAATTAAGAAATGGTTTCATAAATTGCATTTTTCAGTTTTCAATGGCATTTTTTTATTATACATTTTTACTAATAAATTCAATATAAGCTTTTCTTCATTTTTATTAAATAAACGAAATAAAGCATTATGAAAACACAAAATGTATCCCCAAAATCTAGTTTTAATATTTAGAATCATTTTAATAAAATTATAAAAAGTTTGAAAATTGCTTTCGAACCACTGTGGTTCCAAATCAAAATCTAGGTGGACAAAATTATTTGGCGCCCTTTTTAAATATAATTGGTGTCTCCGATTCCAAAAAAAATGTTTAAAAGATCAATATAAACTTTTTTGAATTTACAGTAGGGTCTAGATATAAAAATAAACTTTTTTTCAAGTTACAGTAGGGTCTAGATATATAAAAATCGTTAATAAAAAAAATTAAAAAATTGGTTTTCATGTGTTTCTGAAACTAAATTTTTAAAAAGATCTCTATTTACTATATTTCAAGCTACAGTAGGATCTAGATATATAAAAATCAACAATAAAAACGTTACAAAGACATTCCCCAAAAGTTTCTTTAAATGATGTATATAGTCATTGGACGGGCTTCGACGATTTTTTTTTTGGAAAGCTATATAACTTAGAAAAAAAATATCATTATATTTGAGACCCAAGTTTGAAGGACTATAACAGGAAAATCGAGAGGCCCATAAATATAAGATATACACTTAATAAATGCATATATCAATGTTTATCTCTGTTTTGAAGTATGAATTTCTATATGGTAAAACAATTGAGATATATGTAATTTGGTAAAGCAGTAAAATATTAAAAAAAATTAACGAAAATATGATTAAACATTTTTTGAACTTCCGGCGCTTCTGTCGATAAAACGCAATGTCCAATTGAAAAACCCATTTGTATTGGAGGAGAGCAGATTGTCAGCTTCCGAAAAAACTTCGTTTTTCCAAACTCTGAAGATACCGATTATCATAATTTTGTCCACCTAGATTTTGATTTGGAACCACAGTGCGAACCTTTGAAATTATTTAAGAAATAATTTATTAAATATTTGTGCCCTATGCCTAAAAATATGTTGTGTGGTGACCAACGGTCCCATGCAATTTACAATGCTTGAAATGCATAACTATTGTCCTTTTCTTTTCTATGAAAAAGCGTTGCCTCCTTTTTCTTATACAGTTAAACATATCAAAATATGTGAAAGCTCAATTAAATCAAATATTTATACATACATTTCACAAAATATTAATGTTTTTCAACAATGTGTATATTAGATTTCGTTTCTGAGCAGGTCACTTCATTTGATTTTCGGGTATCATCATTTTTATGAAGGTTTTTGCTCAAATAAAAATAATGGCGTCCTTTTTTTTGGAAAATTGTCACTCCTTGTGGTGGTTCAACGCACCTAAAGACGCGCATTTTGAGCACATTTTTCTGTAGAGCAAAAACGGTTGAATATATTGCAAATTCTATTTCACCAGTCGATTGTGCATCAAAAACTAATACAATTGATGTCTTTTGAATCCTTAAAAATATTTCCAAAAACCCACAACAGGGGGCGCAAATTTCATAAACAAAATAAAAAAAAGTATTTTAGATTTTTTAAATATACACGATGAAAGGCCATTTTAAGCTTATCAAAATGGTACCAATATTTCCTTTCTATAACAATCCGTTAAAAAGTTATGTAGCTTTAAAACTGTTTTGTTAAGGCAAGCTAATAAACAAATTTCTAAACTTTTTTTACAAATTATTATTTTCTTGTTAAATAAATAACTTTGAAGCCACATAACTTTTTAATGGTTAGTGATAGAAAGGAAATATTGGTGCCGTTTTGCTAAGCTTAAAATGGCTTTTCATCGAGCATGTTTAAAAAAACTAAAAGGCCTTTTTTTATTTTTTTTTATGAGATTTGCGCCCCCTGTTGTGGGTTTTTGGAACTATTTTTAAGGATTCAAAAAACATTATTTGTATTAATTTTTGATTCAGAATCGACTGGTGAAATCAGATTTGCAATATATTCAACCGTTTTTGCTCTACAGAAAAATGTGCTCAAAATGCGCGTCTTTAGGTGCGTTGAACCACCACAAGGAGTGAAAATTTTCCAAAAAAAAGGACGCCATTATTTTTATTTCCGCAAAGACCTTTAGAAAAATTATGATACCCGCAAATCAATTTTTTTAAATTAACTCTAGTGTATATATTATTGGGCTAGTCTCGATTTGAAAATTAATTTGAAAGAAATCAAAATATTGCTTCCAGGAAAAATTTGCAAATTTAATGTAATGAGTAATGAGGCATTGAAAAGTAAAAACCTTTTCATCTTTTAATTAAACTCTCACACCCTCTCTTCAATAGTGGTTACACCTTTTTCTAAAGTTCATACAAACAAATCTAAAGTTGAGTTATAATTTTTTTAAGTGTAAAAATTGTAAAATAAATTGTTCTCTTATTTAAAATTATTCCATAGAATAAAATTAAATTTAATAACATAAAATAAAATAATTAGATGTTGTTATAAGTCTATAAAATACATATTAAATGTTTCTCAGAACTAAATACAAAAATCCAAAAAAAAATTGCAACACTATGGGTCCCTTTACATAAAACATAAATACTGCAACTTGAATAATACTCGTACTATAAAATAGTTAAAACAAACAAAAAAATAAAATACAATTTTTACTCTAAATGGTTTCTAAATTTCTACAAAAAAAAAAAAAAAAAAAAAAAATGTATAGTTAATTAAAATTTAAACAAATAGTTAATAAACAATAATATATTAAAGCAATTTGATATACATACATATAGAAAAATAAAGATTCTCCACTCCAAAACACTTCAATTTTGAAAAACACTACTGCTACTAAGAAAAATCAAATCCTATTTAACACAAATAAACAAACAAACTAAAAACTTAATTCATACATATATCAAAAGGTCCAATATTTTTAAATATTTAAACAAAATATAAAAAAAAATAAAATAAAAATTTACATCTGAAATTGTTGTTATTGCCAAATATATAAAGATACAAATAAAAAAACCCAATTAAATAAATTTATAAATGTCTTGTATTGTTATTTTGTAGGCTAAAATATAAACAAAACCAGCAGCAAAAAATCATGTAAAATAATTTTATATATTAATAAAAATCTAAAGTTGATTAAAATGTTTAATTTAATGCTAAAGAAAGCAGTATTTTTAAAAAATTTCTCACAATTACATAAAATTAATTTGTACGATTATTTTCATTTCACACGCAACATCAAATAATATTCGAATTTAAAGTTTTCCAACAGTATTTAAATTTAATAAGTTACAAATTCCAACAAAATATAAAAAGGAAAAAATTAAACAAAAATTAAATTGTTTTAAATGTTATTTAACTCTATATATGTATATTTTATGTGATGAGAGGTGAGAAAAAGAAAAAAAAAATACTTTAAAATGGATTTAATAAAAAATAATTCTAAAAGATTTTATATGTATAAAATAATAACTTTAATTAAATGGGAGAAATAGTTGGATAAGATACTGAAATGAAAAATTCAACGTCCCTACCGATCCATAAACTTGCGACTACTTAACACTCAAATGTTGAGAAATGTCTAGGGGTGTCATCAGGCAAGCAACTGTGTTGAAATTTGAAAAATTGTTTAGATTCCCAGCAAAAACTTTACTTACCTAGTAAATCAGCAAGTAATATTGGAGCAACTTGATAACTACTTATTATTTGACTGAAACACTAGTTATTTTTGTTTGAAAACTCATGGGTCCTGCTTATAAATGTACTTACATTCAGTACATTCACAACAAGAATATGTAGCAAAAGAAAAACGAAAAAAATATTGTCTTGTGTGGGAATCAAACCGACACATTTTTGCTTGTGTCTAGCTGATAACTGCATGTACGAGTTATTTTATCGTAAGTTAGCGATGAACAAAAAAATGCATGGCTTTGACTGGTGTTGAACGTCTGACGTCCCGTTTTCATTACCAACCTGTATATAAATAAGTAATTATTCTATTAAATAAAATAATGTGCTGGGTAACCACCACTCATTACAAAATAATGTATATGGTAACTAGGTGTCATTATCAAAATTCACAGAATTTTTGCTGGGTTATGTTAGAAATATTTGTTTAAAATGTCATTTCTTTTTCGAACATGATGATTTTATCATTATGAAATGAATATAAATTTAAATGTATTGTAGTATATTACCACTTATGTCAACTTCTTTTTAATTTTTGTTAATAACGATAAACAAAACTGTGCTACTTCGAGGTAGAACTAGTATCATTATGCACTTATAAGCCAGTAACTTAGTTGATCATCAACTGAATTTAAGTGAATTTAGAAAGAATAAACTCAGGACATTCCAATGTGTATATTTCACCATCAAACATATCTATTTTTTATTTTTTTTACAATTTTCTGAGTTTTCAAAAGTTAAAAAGAAACATGTTTGCTGGAGAACTGTCGTAGAACTGATTACGTTTTCCGAAGCCCTCAATTACCTGCAGATCCGCATTGCATCGTCACGCCTGCAAAATGACCTATGTGGATCAGAAGATCCAAAAAAACAGTTTATTTCTATGAAAGCCATAGTAATTTGCATATCGTCACCTGAAATGCAAAAGGGCGTAACAACCAGAAATTTCAAAATTGAGTTTTCACAAAGTTTTAGCTTTCTATTTTTAAAAATAACGAAAACAAATCATATTTATAACCACAACACTTTTAATTTTATTATGTTTTCTGTTCTGATATAGTCATGAGAAATTTGGTATTGAATTAATTTAGTTAATAAGAAATATATTAAACAATAACTTTTGGAAGCGCTAAAATAATTTCGAAATTATATGTGTTGAAATAATTGTCCAAATCGAAACAGAACTTACGAAAACAAGATTTAAAAAAATCGGTTCTTAATATCCCATTCAAATGTTCACCTATAATAAACTATTTGTCTTAGGGCCATTATTACAACTTGCCGTTATAGTTAAAGTTACCTTTAAAGGTATATTTTTCTATTGCTTAAAGTTACCTTTAACTATAACGCGAAGTTGTAATAATGGCCCTTAGACGACTACTTTCAAGTCAACTTGGCTTTAAATTCGCAAATTTGTTTGCATATATCTAGGAAATAATACAAAAAGATCGCAGTTATTGCGTAATTTCGATTCATGTCGATTCGATTTGCGTCGCGTTTTTAATATTGGTTATAATTTCGGTTTGAGTCGTTATAACTAACTACATACAAGGTGCGCTTTTCTTTGCGAGTGAAACTAAAATGTGAATATTTTTTTGTTTTAATTTGTTCTGTTAGTTTTTAGCTCTTTTTACCTATTTATATGAATAATTAAAAGCACTTGGAGCAATATATATGAAATAAAATGCTTTAATACAAAACTTTTGATCAAATATTTCTTTCTGGGGCCAACTATTAAGAAAATAAAACAATATATGAGAAAAAGTGATTCGATTTGTTTAGTTACGTTTTGAGTCGCATTTCTCCAGTCGCCATTAACATAGAAATTTGAAACGATATTAAATATTTTTGAAGAAAATCTAAAATTTGAAAACACTTATATAAGATCTACATATATCTACACAGAGGTACCGGATTCATTGTAGCAACAGCATTTTTTACCAGTTGAATGATTCGATTGTGCAGCTAGAACCCGATCTAGTAAAGAGCGATTAAAACAAATAATCATTTGTTACTCCATCTAAAATTCTGCAGCCATAACTTGAACTTACGGTAATGAAGACTGGCAACTAATTAGGTTGTCACATTAAAATAGTTTTCTTTGTGTATATTAAGGTTCAAATTCCAAAGATATTAGTTTTCAGATAAAAAAGGGATCTTAACAAATAGAAATACTAGGGTGGGTCAATTTTTTTAGGTCAACAGGCGTATAGCAAAAACGTAATCTACGAAAAATTCAAAGAAAATTTCCCCAAGAATCTATGGGTCTAAGATCAAAACCAAGTTCCCGCTGAACGACTTTAAAATACACAGTTAAGAAATTTTTAAAAACAAATCATTAATCTTTATGTCTCTCGGCGGGAGCTAGGTTTTAATTTTAGATCCATACTTTCTTTTGGTAATTTTCTTACAATTTTGTGTAGATTCCGATTTTGATATACGCCTGTCACTTTCATTTTTAATTTTTTTCATTTCATTTTCACATATTGACCCACCCTAATAAATAAATTTTTTTATATTAAGATGTAGGATAGATTCAGAACAGCCGAATATAGCATCAGTGCAATATTTTCGGACTCCTAAAAGAACCCCTGCGTACACGCAGAGAAAAAACATGGTTCGACATGGTTACGACCAATATGCTATGTTCTCTGTAACAATATATTGTTGTGGTAAATATATAATTATTGTTTTAATTTAATTTCAACAATATTATAGTTACTGTAAACGTTTATATTTTCATCGCAATTATAAATATGAATATGGTTTTCGAACAACTAAATAATGTTATTTAGGTAAACATATTATTTTTATGTACAACCATTAAATGTTAAGTTTATATACGCGTAGTCATAATATGTTTAAGAAGCAAACAAAATATGTTCACTGTCTGTTTTCCCACAATTTGTGAGTATTGGTGTTTGTCTAAGCTACATATGTTATTTTTACAAGTAAATTTTGAGTGTCTGTAATTCCCATTCGCTCTATAGTTTTATTTGTATATTATCTTTAACTTTCCTAGAGCGAATAACAATAAATTTGATTTTATCAATAATATTTTAATTGTGAATTTAGTACTTTAAAACTAAAACTAAAACCTATTAAAATTTAGTATTTCCAAAAATAAATTTTAATAATAATATGATTATTTTGGATCATAATATGATTTCATTGTATCATAATAATTTAATTGGGTCATAAATATGATTACTTTGTGCCATATTATGATTAATTTATATCATAATATGATTATTTCCAAACATATTGTGATTGATTTTTATCATAATTGGATTATTTCAGAACATATTATGATATTTTATTATACTAATAATGATCATAATATGTTTTGGACTACATTCACAAATCTTATCATAATATGTTGCTCTTAGTTTATGGTTACCACAACCATTTTTTTTCTCTGCGTGTAGCTGCTACGAACCACTAGGGGTGAGTGGGAACTGTTATTTTAGATTTAAGATCAGCACTCATCGCCTCCAGGCAACGAATAATATCAGCTATTTCCTTGTAAACAACACGAATGTCATTAAATTCATAAAAAATTTCAAATAAAAAACTAAAATGCTCAATAAATAGCATTGAGCTTTTCTTTATGACTACCATTGCTTTCTACGATCAAAAAATTAACGTCATATCAATGTTTTAAAATGTTTTTTTATATGTTGTGGAATTTAAAAAATTGTTATCGATATAGGTGTTAAATTATAAAATGTTTAGTAATTTAAACGTAATTTGTGCACTCTATTATTATACTTTAGTATTGCATTAGTCTTATTGTGCAATTTTCTATTATTCTTTAGATTATATACAAGCATATCGAATAGCAAAACTTCATAAATAACTTGAGCTTCTTTTTATATTTGTTTTTTCATAATTTCTGTGTTGAAATGTCCTTTCTGTTTTTAAACTATTTTTGTATTTATAACTATCATTAATATTTGTTTATTATAATTATAAGAATATTGGCGCCAGGCTTTATATTTATTTAAACTCATTATTTATGGTCTTTGTCTTTGAATCATCAAAACTGAGGGAAAATAGAGACATTAAGCGTATATTTTTTGTCATCGTTTTATGTTTCAGAAAATATTAGAAATAAATGGCTTGATAAATCAGCATATTAATTGTAAGCTTTTTCTTCATTCACAATCCCTCTATCTTTTTTACATCTTCTATATCACCTGTCACAAATAAACAAAAAACAAAACAAATATACGTATCAAAAACGCCAACTTAATATGAGCGTCAATCACCTACCTGTTCACCAACAAAAAACCCAAAATCACATTGATCATCAATCACCATCAATTGTCTACAAAACCAACAGCAAAAATGTCCTTTGTCTTTTAGTTTAAATTACGTGTTTTACACCAACCAATTCTATAAGTATTAAAAAAAATTTAACCCTAAAACTGACACAAATTCTAACATAAAATTTATACATCGTTTGTTTTTTACTTACACTTTCTTTTTTAAATCATACAAATTAACGAACTAAATAAAAAAAAACTCAAATAATATTAAATGGATTCACAATAATAATAAACAAAAATAGATCGAGCAAGGTGCCGGCAAATTGAGAGATCCCCGCTTTGAATACAAACAAATGGTGGATAATCAAAATATTGAAAAAGATGAAGTTAAAGTTGAGCCCGTCTACATTATTGATGATGACGAGGACGAAGACGACGATGATGATGACGACGAAGACAACGAAGTAGACGATAGTGATGATGACGAAGATGACGATGAAGAGGGCGAGCATGAAGTTCAATCGCCACCAGATACAGTCACTGAACAGACTGAAACCGATTCCGACTATTTCGAAAAACCTAGGCCTACTGGCCGTTATACAAGCGACTCGGAAAGCGATACACAAAAACTGAAATTTCAAACAGCCTCAGGACGTAGTACACCCGATCTCTCATCGTCTGCTTATGGTGGACATCATCGTAAATCGGTTAGTTTTGATTTGAGCGGAGACGAACGTTCCAAATCAGATTACGAACGTTCTCGCACTCCGGAATCGTATGCGTCTCGCTATTATGATTCGGAACATGAATATAATCCCTCTAGAGCACGCATGCCACGCAAAGGAATTTTAAGATCTGCCAGTCCCTCGTCGTCCAACAATTCCACATTAGAAAAGAAACGACCCGATAAGTTACCAACACTTGTACCAACAGTGGCACGTATCAAAGAAATCGATTCGCCAACTTTGCAACATGCCACTACGAGGTCAGCATCTCCTCATCGAGTCCCAAGTGTTTTAAGTAGTGGCTATCGTAGTCCTCCACCTCCTCCTATTGAAAGTGTCAAATTGCCTACCGAAATCGAACGTGAAAATCCTTTCCGTGATGCATTTTTAGATAAAAATCGTATGGATGATGAATACACAGAAATTGCCAAAGCCATTTCCAAATCACCACGTTCACCCAAAGACACAAACTATTTCTTTGGCGCCAAATCTGGCTGGAAATCTAGCGAAGATATTTTGCAGTCGGAGAGGACAAGTGGCCGCAGTACACCCAATACGGTCATAAGTCAACAATCAAAATCGACAGAAAACTTAGCGAGTCGTCCCAAAAAACCACCACCAACTCTGCCAAAACCCAAAGTGAAAAAGGCAGATTTGGTTAAAAATTTCGCATTAGAATCATTCCAAAGTGCTGATGTTGGCCATGGTGACTTTGCAGTATTTGAACATGATCCCAATACCAATGAAATACATCAAGTATCCAGGTCTACAAACTCCGGTCCGTCCTCTACGCCGAGCCCGAGACTGCCCGTAAGAGTTAATATACCAAAAAGTCCTTCCAGACCGAAAGACAGTCCACCGCCGCCACCGATTAACTTCGCTACTATGCCAAAACTTCCACCAAAAATGCAACCCTCCTTAATTCCCGCTATACATGATGAATCACACTATATGGAAGTCTTACCACCATTACCGCCAATTCCACCGCTACTAGCTGCTCCCACTATAGACGAAGTGCCGCCATCTCAAAGACGACCTTCAGACTTTATTCACGAAAATTCGCCCGACAATATTCTAGTATCCGAGGAAGAACACCGCACCATATTGTTGCAGGAAAACGAGCTGCGCAATCAATTGCGACGAACGGGTAGTAAATCCCAAATACCAGAACTTGGAGTGCCGCCTGAGCTAGCACCTCCGGTTCCCGGTAGCCAATATAGCAGTAGTAGCAGCAGCTCGAGTTACAAACATTTGGTAAATCCTATTATTGATAATACAGAAGATTTAGATTTACCCCTACCTCCAGCACCATCCTCACCTCCAACAACAACCAACACAATGACACCTCCACTGAACCAAAATCCAGTTTCTCCTTCCCCCACTCCCTTGAAAAAAGACACAACAGCAATAGTTAGTGACCTCAGTAGTTCCGCTTGTGACAGTGATTCCTCTAATAATTTAACTACTAACCAAACTTATATGTCTTCCCATGCTGCGGAACAGCAGCGTTTGGAATTGTCCGCGTCCAGAGTGCCAACAACAGCAACCATAACCCCACACCATGATCCTCTCTCGCCAACACAAATCTTTCCCACAGCTCAAATTTTACCGGTGCAATATGCCAGCCTGCCGCAGCCACAACATCCCAGTGCTGCACATGTCATACCGGCCGGCCAACCCATATTTACACTGGGTGGTGGTTATGTGTTGCTGCCACAGGCTGTTCTAACACAGGCAACTACCGCCTCCGGCCAAGTAATCATATCACAGGCGCAGCAGTTGCAACACCAACAAATCCAGCAACAGACGCCACAGTTACACATGCATCAGCAACGCATAGTGGTGAGTGAAGCCATTGCACAACTACCACAACAACAGCAAGAACAATCATCTATTGTTGAGCACGTAGACAACACGAAAACTTCTTCAATTCCTCCATCTACCTCTGCTCCCACTTCCATTTCTACTTCTGCCGAACATACAAGTGAAGGTAGCGATATTAGGGAAGACCTCAACTCACTACCCCCACCAACACCCACACCTTCTTATACTGGTCTAAAGTTTCCCTCTCTGTCAGGTATTGCAGCCCACAATAGTACAAACAATTATCAGAACACCACCACGAATACACTGGGTCATTTCTCTTCCACATCCTCCTTTTCAATTGACTCTTCCACATCGTCACTGCAGCGCCAATACAATTCGCAAGCAATGAATGCAGCCTCATATTATGAGACTGCCGAAGAAATTTATGCCACCATTGAGGAGGAAGCGATTTACAGTAATACATCATTCTTTGATTCACGTCGTAGTAGTGACACTTCTCTAAATTGTCGTTCATCGTTGTCACCGCCACCACCACCACTGCCTCCAAAGCGTCCCGTCAAACCAACACTATTACGTAAAGCTCCACCACCTCCTGGCGGCAGTAAATTGCGTTCACAATCACAACCTCAATTAAGTCTATTGGACATTCATAATAGTAACAAAAACAATGCCACCGGCAGAAGTCAGGCAAATAGCCAACGTGTGCCTCTAACACCCTCCGCTAGTGGTAAAGAGACAACTGTTTAAAGTTCCTTCTTCACATTTGAATCATTCCAAATTTTGTATGGTTGTGTTCTTTTTGGTTTTTGTATAGATGTTGTTGTTGTTTTTGTTGTTAATATTGTAGAGCTCCAACTAAACTTTGATAAGTAAAGGAAGTTAGTATGTCGGTCGGTCGGTTGGTCGGTTGGTGTTTTTCATTGGTTTAATTGAGTTGTGTTTGGATTTGGTGTAGGATATTCTGTAATTAGTTTTTATTAAGCTGCTCGGTTTAATGTGGTTTTATTTTCGTCTTTAATTGTTAGAAATTTGAAATTATTTTTGGTTCTGTTTATTTTTTGGAGGAATAATCCTAATGTCGTTTGCCCTTCATTTCGATGTTGCCTGTCATCGATGTTGGTTTTTGTTTCTCCGTTCTTATGTCGTTTTGTTAATTACAGTGGGGGAAATTTAACAAAGTGCAGTTGTTGTATGTAAGGATTAATATAAGGTGAAGTTTTACAAAGGTATCAGTATTAGTTTAGGTTAAATCCCTAACAAATTGGAAAAGTATAAAACTTTTACAAAATAACTCTTTTTCTGATCTACATAGATAGTGTCCATTTTTTTTGATTTTGTATTTTGCTAATACACTTTGGATATATTTAAGTCAGTGAGCCAAAAAGTACATTCGTACGTTATACTAAATTGTCGTTACCGAAATATCCCCAATTAGCGTTAACGTTACCTTTTTGCCATTTCGAAAAGGTCTACCTTGAAAAATCTTCAAATTATTCGATACCATAACTTTAAAGTGCTCCATTTTTATACCCTTAAAAATGAGTGGCAAGGGTACATCTAAGTTTGTCATTCCGTTTGTAATTTCTACTATTCTATTTTTCCGGAATATACATATTCTGGATCGTTATAGATAGCGGAGTTGATATAGTCCGTCTGTCCTTCTGTATGTCGTAATCGACTTTTCGTAGACCTCAAATAACTTACATACATGATTCATATACCAATTTATCCGCTATAGACCCGTTTCGGTTGCTATTTAAAATCGAGAATATCGGCCCATATCGGCTGAGATATAAAAAAACAGGACAACCTCAATTTTTGGCTAATTTTTGATCTATATCTGGATTACCAAGTCATTAATATTGACAATATGGATATCTAATGATAGATATTTCAAAGTCCTTTGCAGCTGCGTATATGAGGTCATAGTAAGTTGAACCTACAATGGGTCAAAATTGGGAAAAATATTTGTTTTAAAATATAGTTAGCTGTACTCAATATCAAGAAGATTACATAAGAAGTAATTCTAGTATTTAAAATGTTCCTGTGCATATAGAAATTTCCCTTACTGTTTGTTTTGGTTAATACTTTAAATGAACTATTTCATTGCTTTTTAATCGCAACGAATGGCTTTCATTCTTTTCAATTTCTAGCTGCCAGATTTTTTGGTTTTAAATCCTCACTACCTTTTTGACCCTTCCTACGGTCGGTTGACTTTAACAAGATGTGATTGTTTTGTTATTTGCGTTTAACTGCTGCTCCAACCATCCTCTTAAATACAATAACTGGTGTGGTGGCAACGACTTAAAAGTGTTCAGATGATGGTGGTTTTCGACAATTGTATTTTTAGATTTTCTAGACAAAGTTCACTTAAAGCCATTGGCATAGTTTTAATTTACATTATTACTGGCAGAGTGCTGCCAGTCGACTGATGACGACGGGCTTATACGATTTTTGCTATGATGACCATTAAGATAATGATGCCAACGAAGATGAAAACGACGATGATGATGATGATACTGAAGATATAAATGGTGGTGTTGTTTTCTGTCATTTAATTTTTCTTTTCTTCTGTCATTCATTCAAATTGTTCCCTTATTAGAACTGACAAAGATTTAAAAACAAACTTAAAAAAAAAGAAATGTTAAGAATGGTTTTGCATTGTAATTAATATGGAAATTTTTATTTAGTTGCCTTGAAAAAACTAAATGCAAAAAAAAGAATTAAAATTAGAAAGAAGGTCAGGTCAATTGAACTTTTTTCTGTAAATTATTCAAAAAATAAAATTGTCTAAAAGTGTTTTTTCTTTATCATGGTAATCCTGTTAAACAAATTTTGTGGTAAACTTAAACTTTTTAAACGTATTTCTCTACACATTATTTGTATTTAGTTTAAAAGAAAAAAAAACGAAATATTTTGGAATATTCAAAGAAGTTTTGAATAACATATAAATAATAAATTTGTTTCACTATGGTAGCACACCCTCTATGCGAGTACTTAAATAATATTTCGCCTTTAATATTATTATTACTATCAAATATAAAATAGAATAGTGTTTTAAATTACATTAGTTTTAGCAACTGTTATATTTGTTTTTTGATTTTTGTAACCTTTACACCAACTATATTTACCAGCGTATTTTTTATTATTTTATTTACAATAGTTTTTTTTATAACACGTATTATTTTGATTATTTTTTAAACTTTTTAGACTCTGTAGACAGTACAATTTTATTCCATATTTTTATATATTATAAATATTATTTTTTTTTGTTAAATCCGATACAACAACAAAAATCCTTATCAGCTTTAGTTATACCAACAATTTTTTTTATTTGTTTCTATTTTATATTTTCTATGTATGTTTTATTTTATTTCTATTGTTTATTTTTTTTAATATAAAAATAAAATAAATAAAAATGTTAGTTTCAGTTCAATTTTATTATTGATTTATTTTCGTAATGCTTTTGTTCCACATGGAAAAACAATTTTTATCTGTTTGTATTAAAAACTAAACAAAATCTAAAAATATTTTTGTATATTTAGTTTGTAGCAAATAAATGACGATTTATTTTAATTGATTTTTATTTAAACAAAAACTAATTTAAGGTACAAAATGTTGTTTTCTTTTGTGTTGTCCTTTAAACTATAATTTAAGTCAGTGCTAAAATATTGCTTCCTCAGGAATCCTTGTGGTCTAAAAAATGTTTAATAAAAGGTCTTCTTACAATACATATGATTAATTATGTTTGCTATTAATGACATGTAAATAATGTTCAAATACTTACTCTAATATATTAAACAAAATGTGTAATGTACAGTCGTCGGTTCGATCTTAAAATAAAGAATATTAAATATGTAGCTTTAAAACTATAGATCAGATTTCTTTGAAACTTTAAACATCTATAGGGGATGAGTTCAACTTTCAGTGTATCTGAATCTTTGGAGATATGAGGTTTAAACTCAGATGGCGCTACAATCGACCTATGTTATCGACCTAAATTGGAAAAATTGCTTAATTTTTCTTGCGAAAGTTGCAAGGCTGGAAATGTCACAATAGAGTACGCAGAACAGATTATATCCTAAAAAGTTTCAATTCAAATATTTATTAGATTGACAACTGGTTTCAGTAATTATTTTGTAATTGAATCAGGTATTCACGTGCTCAAAAACAAAATTTTCAAATAATTTCTAATAAATTGAATATACACAATTCATAAGAAACCATATGATCCTTACATTTTAGGTATAAAATGTGTTCAGCAAAGTTATGTAAAATGTTACGGAGAATATTTTTGTAGGGTATGTTAACCCTCTAAATCCTCAAGGCATGGGTCTTTTTGTCCTTATTTTAAAAAAGTGCAACAAACTCCATTAAAACAGGGATTTAAGGGGTTAAAATGTTCCGCAAAAATATTATCCGTGAAATTTTACTATAAGTCCCTGAATACACCAAAACGGAAAATTCAACCAGAAAGTTAGAAATAAGACATAACAAAAGAGAGCCGAGGGTTAATTTCGCATTTATTAAGAATTTTATTTTAAAGAACATTTTAGGTATAAAATGTATTCAGCAAATTTATGCTAAATGTTACGGAGAACATTTTTGTAGAATATGTTAACCCTCTAAATCCTCAAGGCATGGGTCTTTTTTGTCCTTCTTTTAAAAAAGAGCAACAAACTCCATTAACACAGGGATTTAAGGGTTTAAAATGTTCCGCAAAAATATTATCCGTGAAATTTTACTATAAGTCCCTGAATACACCAAAAAGTCAACCAGAAAGCCAGAAATAAGATACAACAAAAGAGAGCTTAGGGTTAATTTCGCATTTATTAAGAATTTTATTTTAAAGTACCCCAAAAATTTAACATGCGCACCCATTGAAGAACGCTTATAGCTGAACATCGTATGGTAATGAAGTGGAATTGCCTAGAGCTAAACAAATGTAAGCTCTCTTTTGTTGTGTCTTATTTCTGACTTTCTGGTTGAATTTTCCGTTTTGCTGTATTCAGGGACTTATAGTTAAATTTCACGTGTAGTTTTTTTGCAGAACATTTTAACCCCCTAAATCCCTGTTTTAATGGTGGTTTTTGCACTTTTTTAAAATAAGGACAAAAAAGACCCATGCCTTGAGGATTTAGAGGGTTAACATTTTCTACAAAAATATTCTCCGTAACATTTTACATAACTTTGCTGAACACATTTTATACCTAAAATGTAAAGATCATATGGTTTCTTATGAAGATTAACAATAAGAATGTGCCAGAGTTGGGAAACTTTAACCCCCCCTCAAATGAAATTCAGATGTAAACTTTCAAAACGCCGATACACGTGTCTTTTTTTTTGTCTCCTCTATCAAAATTTATTGGTCGGACCTCGTAATTTTGGAAAAAATTTTATTTTGTTGTATAGTGTTATGAAATAATTGAAACAAGTTCAATATGTGATAATTTTTATACCCTTCAGCTTCGTGAGAAGGGTATATATAAGTTTGTCATTCCGTTTGTAATTTTTACATTTTTCATTTTTTCCGACCCTATAAAGTATATATATTCTGGATCCTTATAGATAGCGGAGTCGATTAAGCCATGTCCGTCTGTCTGTCTGTCTGTCTGTCTGTTGAAATCAATTTTCTGAAGGCCCCAGATATCTCCGGGATCCAAATCTTCAGCAATTCTGTCAGACATACTTTCGAGAATTTTGCTATTTAAAATCAGCAAAATCCGTCCATAAATAACGGAGATATGAGCAAAAATCCGAGATAACCTCTGAAAATTTCATCAAAAAACACAATGTATTGCATGCTTTGACAAAAAAACAACAAAACGTATGCTTGGATGTGCAAGCTTTGTGTATTTTGTTTTTTTTGTGTTTTGTTTCTTTTGGCGTTGTTGTTGTTTTTTATACAACTAAAGTTTAGTTTGGTTGTGTGTATGTTTGAATGTGCATGCTTTGCGTATTTTGTTTCTTTTGGCGTTGTTGTTGTTTTTTATAGAATTAAACGTATGTTTGGATGTGTGTTGGTTTCATTGCCTTGCGTATTTTGTTTTTGTTTTTTCTTTTGGTGTTTTGTTTCGTTTGGCGTTGTTGTTGTTTTTTGTGTTCTTGATAAATTTAGGATGCTGTACGCTGAAAGTGGGCAATGTACATACATATATGGGGGATTTCATGTCAAGTGAACCAACTTTTGAAATCGATGTCTTCCGATCGGGATGAAATTTGCACCAAGGTTAGCTCTATTGGATAGTAACTCAGACACAATTTTTCAACAACATCGGTCGAGAACTCTCTGAGTTATAGGGGGTAAAATTTTGACAATTTGGTCAAACAGGGGTTTTTTCTTATCCATGTAACTTATTACCTATTGTTCTTAGCAAAATGTGTCCCAAATAGTATAGATAGCTATTTCTTCGATCTTTCGAAAAAAAATATTTAAAAAAAAAAATAAAAAATTTGTAATATTTTTTTTCCGAAATCAAAAACTTTTTTGACTTTTTTTTAAAATACGCCCTTTTTTTTTTTTTTTTTTTTTTTCTTAAAATAAAGTTTAGATATTTTCCTTGAACACCTACTTGGTCGCTTAGTGGGATGCGAGTGGGATATCTATCAAAATAAATATTTTGTAACTCAAAACATAAAATTTTTGACTTTTTTTGCAAAATCAAAAACTTTGTTGACTTTTTTTTTTCAAAATGGACCCTTTTTTAGTCTTTTTTTTTAGGTCAAACAAAAGCTTAGATATTATCCTTGAAGACCCTTTTGGTCGCTTAGTGGGATGCGAGTGGGATATCTATCAAAATAAATATTTTGTAACGCAAGACATACAATTTTTTAATTTTTTTTTGCAAAATCAAAATTTTTTTCCAATATGGGTCTTTTTTTTAAAAATTTTTTTTGCTCAAAAGAAAGCATAGGTCTTTTCCTTTAAGACCTATTTTGTCACTTAGGAAGATGTGAGTAGGATATCTATTAAAATAAAAATGTTGTAACTCAAGACATTCAATTATTGACTTTTTTTTTGCAAATTCGAATTTTTTTTCAATATGGGCCCTTTTTTAAAAATTTTTTTTTAGTCAAAAGAAAGCTTAGGTCCATTCCTTTAAGATATTTTAGGTCCCTTAGTGGGATACGAGTGGGATATCTATCAAAATAAATATTTTGTAACTCAAGATATACAATTTTTGATTTTTTGGCAAAATCAAAAACTTTTTTGACTTTTTTTTAAAATGGGCCCTTTTTGTAATTTTTTTTTTTGCTATAAAGAAAGCTTAGGCCTATTCCTTTAAGATGGTTTTGATCGCTTAGTGGGATGCGAGTGGGATATATATCAAAATAAATGTTTTGTAACTCAAGACATACAATTTTTGTGTTAAAACATTTATTTTGATAGATATCCCACTCTCATCCCACTAAGGGACTAAAAATATCTTAAAGGAATGGACCTAGGCTTTCTTTTGAGCAAAAAAAAAAAATTAAAAAAGGGCCCATATTGGAAAAAAATTTTGATTTTGCAAAAAAAAATTAAAAAATTGTATGTCTTGCGTTACAAAATATTTATTTTGATAGATATCCTACTCGCATCCCACTAAGGGACTAAAAATATCTTAAAGGAATGGACCTAAGCTTTCTTTTGACTACAAAAAAAATTTTAAAAAAAGGGCCCATTTGGAAAAAAAATCGTATTTGCAAAAAAAAAAGTCAAAAATTGTAAGTCTTGAGTTAAAAAATATTTATTTTGATAGATATCCCACTCGCATCCCACTAAGCGACCAAAAGGGTCTTCAAGGATAATATCTAAGCTTTTGTTTGACCTAAAAAAAAAGATTAAAAAAGGGTCCATTTTGAAAAAAAAAAGTCAACAAAGTTTTTGATTTTGCAAAAAAAGTCAAAAATTTTATGTTTTGAGTTACAAAATATTTATTTTGATAGATATCCCACTCGCATCCCACTAAGCGACCAAGTAGGTGTTCAAGGAAAATATCTAAACTTTATTTTAAGAAAAAAAAAAAAAAAGTCAAAAAAGTTTTTGATTTCGGAAAAAAAATATTAAAAATTTTTTATTTTTTTTTTTAAATATTTTTTTTCGAAAGATCGAAGAAATAGCTATCTATACTATTTGGGACACATTTTGCTAAGAACAATAGGTAATAAGTTACATGGATAAGAAAAAACCCCTGTTTGACCAAATTGTCAAAATTTTACCCCCTATAACTCAGAGAGTTCTCGACCGATGTTGTTGAAAAATTGTGTCTGAGTTACTATCCAATAGAGCTAACCTTGGTGCAAATTTCATCCCGATCGGAAGACATCGATTTCAAAAGTTGGTTCACTTGACATGAAATCCCCCATATACACATCTGCTCAAAATAATAGATACACCAAAATTTATTTTTTAAAAACGAAAAAAAATAATGGTATATTGTAAAATTATAAAAAAAATTCAGTCGATTTTTATTTATAGTTAAAAGGAGAGTAAAAAACAAAAACAAAATATTTCATAATTAATAATAAATATTATAAAGTAAATTAAATTTCTTAAATTTCGAAAAATTTGGTGCTCATAATAATAGATACATTTTTAAAAATTCTTATTAAACAAAAGCTAATAAATTTTATCTTAAAAAAATTAGTTTATTATTAAAGTAAAGCTAGTATCCAGTATATCCACCTTTGTTTTGTAAAACTTTCTCCACTCTTCTGGGCATACTGGATATCAAGTTCTGACACTTCTCCAATGGAATCTCGTACCATATTTTTTGCGTTTTCTCCCATAAATCGTCTTTATTTTTGAAAACTTCCTTCGAAAGCCTTATCTTTAATTCACTCCACAAGTTTTCTATTGGGTTTAAATCAGGGGATTGGCTGGGCCAGCTTAAAACAGGTACGTTATTCTCCAAGAACCAGTTTTTAACTAATCTTGAACTATGTTTTGGGTCGTTGTCCTGCTGGAATGTCCATATTAATGGCATATTTTCCGATGCATATGGAAGCATTACGTTTTCCAATATGTCTCTATACCCACTAGCATTCATGGTATCTTCTATTCGGAATATCGGACCAACACCATTCCATGAAAAGCAACCCCAAACCATTATGTTTCCCCCGCCATGTTTTACCGTCTTTTTTGTAAATTTAACGTGGAATTCTTTTCCTTTTGGTCGGCGTACATTTCTTTGGCAGTCGTTTCCAAACAAATTTATTTTTGTTTCGTCGCTCCATAAAATATTTCTCCATTTTTTTTCGCCTTCACACCCGGACCATTGTAAGTGCTCTTTAGCAAATTCTAATCTTGTCTTGATATTTTTTTGGCGCATTAGTGGCACTTTTCTGGCAATTCTTCCCGGCAATTTAGCTTGTAAAAGACGACGACGAACTGTTTGTGGACTGATTTCGTTACATAGCTCCGCAGAAATAGCTTTCGATGATATGAAAGGGTCTTTTTTAACCATAAGGACGATCCGCCTATCTGTTTCTGGACTGGTTTTCTTTGGTCTACCGCGAGTTTCTCTTTTTTGTTTTTTAGATAAAGCATTTTGGACAAAATGTAAAGATCTTCCTTGCTCTTTGCTATTTCCCGTAATGATTTTCCTTGATTTCTCATCGTTTGAACAATTTTTTTCTCATCTTCGGTACAATGATGATTTCGTCCCATTTTCTTCAAAAGAGTCCTATTTTTTATAAAATTGTTGCTAAAATTTAAATTATACTTACTGTTTCACGTAAATAGGAACAAAAAATTGCACAAAAAAAAAATTGTATATAAACAAATTACAAATTACTGATGTGCATCTATTTTTATGAGCAAATAATTTTTTGTAATTCAAATAAATTCGTTTTTAAAAATCAACATGAAAGCAAATAGTTGCCAGATTTTTGACTGACATGACATTGCCAGATAGAAATTTTAATAATATGATGTATTCTTAACGCTTGCGAGGAAATTTTCAATGTTACCGCCATTTAAATTTTTTCCAATTAGGTGTATCTATTATTTTGAGCAGATGTGTATATACTAATTATAAAAAATAATAATGCATCCACAACAAAGGTGAAGGGTATATAAGATTCGGCATAGCCGAATATAGCACTCTTACTTGTTTTAATTGAAACTGTTTAGGAATAGTTTTTTCTATGTAGAATATACAATATATGAAAATTGTGTTTTTGAGCACTGAATACTTGATTCAATTCCAAATTCCTTATAAATATTGAAATTAAAACTGTGTAGGAAATAGTTCTTTCTGCGTAGTCTGGGCTTAAACCTTATAAGTCCAAAGTTAATTTTTATTAACGCAAATATATATACAGTATAAAATAAGAAGAGGCACTTAAACGTAATTAAAAGAGTACTTGTGAAGCTTGAAAGTGGTTTCCTAGGCTGTCTCACATTTCGATACATAACTTTATTTCTACTAAAGGGATTGTGCTGATTTTCAATACCAAATAGCTTAGAACAAAACATATATTTGTGGCTAAATATCATCATTTTCAATTGTTTTGTTTGGAAGTAAGCGTGATTTACACAGACAGACATTTTAGAAATTCATAAAATAAGGGTATAATAAAGGTAAGTCGTAATATGGCTAAAGAATTCAACTCGTGGCCTTACTATTTGAACAACATAATAATTTATAGTGGACACACAATTTTAATACTGCGTAATCAGTAATCAGGATTTTAATCTTTCAAAAAAATTATATAGAATATAAATATTTGATCGCAAAATGGCTATAAAATAAAAGCTAAAGAGTTCTGCTGTCTTATAAAGATATATTTTTATTTTAAAAAAATTTATGAAAATCATATTTTTTGTTTGTTTTTCATACAAAATTTTAAAAATAATTTTTCATCTTTATTGGCTATTCAGCTTTTATATGATACTTGTATTCTGTTTGATATCAATTTTGGAATCAAATATTTTATATTATTTTTTGAATAATATGAAGAAAAACTACTATTTTCACGTGTATATCGGTTTTTCCAAGTGTACAAATGACTTGCACGGTAATTTCATAAATCCCATAAAGTATGCCACTCTTTATATTATGAAATTTAGATTTTTTATGAATGCATTGATAAATGTTTATTTACACAAGTGTTAACTTTCCTACACTAATTTCCTAGTTGTGATAAAACACTGAACATAAGCGATTTTTGAAAAGTTGCTTAAGTTTTGTAATGTCGATAAATTTAATATTAGGAACAAAGCCACCCTATGCAAACTTGGCATTGTGTAAAAAAGACAAAACCCTGATTACAGTATAATTTTTGGATGGCCCTATATGCTATTTAAATATACCTAAATTTAGATATCACACAGTAAACAGTGGCAGAACGACATCTTTTCCAAAAAAAAAATATGTTGAAACATATATTCCCGTATTAGGAATTTCGGTATTTAAATGAAGACAATGGCAAAAATGTAATACATTGATTAAAAGATCATTCGGTCCGTCTAAGTTCCAAATTAGTACGATATCTCAATCCGCTCGCATTTTACACTTAAGAGTGAGCCAGAAAAAAACATATACTTGTATTAATTAAATAAAACAGTTCAATATAAAAATTCTCAAAAATACGTAAATTTATTAAATTGTACAAATTCATTAAACATTAAAATGTTGGCAAATGACACGATATTTATAAATTTATCCACTTTTCCCGGAAATAATCCCGTTAAAGATTTCATAGTTTCTTCCGTTACATTTTGGTGGTCCACTAACGCTTAAAATCAGACATGTTCTGGGATACCTTTTTTCCTGTGTTTTTTAATTATTTTCATATAAGAGCCCATTACCTTTCCACAGGCCGAAGTTGTTGACTGTCAATGTCTGTTAGACCTGTTTTTTCTTCCTGATCCAGGTCTTCTTTCAATGTTCAAGTCTTCCTTATACTGTTTAATCTCTTTTGAAATAGTGTGAAGATGAACCTTCAAATCTTTTGCTTTTTTTTAAAGTCCATATTGGATTTTTTTTGATTATTTTTTCACGTGCTTTTTTTGTGACGAACATTTTAAACGAAATAACAGTATCTAAATTATTCATTTAGATAATATCTGATATATTTTTAAAAGCTAAAGTGTTTAAAAATATAATATTTTGTTGGATCAACTATAAGTTTTGGCTGGAATATTTTCGCTCTAATATGAATTATATATTTTTCTTAAAGATAAATTGCTATATCGTGAAATTTCAAGTTCTTGTGATAAATGTTATTCTAAAAAATGATGGGACTCATTTTTTCTTTAAATTATTAATCCTCAAGTTAATCTAGCGTTTTCAATAAAACCAAAAACTTGTAGCTAATGCTTATATCTACCCTTCAGGAGACTAACATAGTCAAGTAGGTCAGATGGAATTATATTGATAAATCGATCGAAAATTTTGTTGAAACATATCAAAATATTACCTTCAGGTTATACTATATATATTTTAATCTGTATATAGAAAGTTAAAAGAAAATTATTGAAAACTCTTCCTAAAACCCAAAATACTCGGCGACATCCAAAAAGGGCTCCTCATGCAAAACATAATTATATATTAGTTTGTCGTTCCGTTTGTGATTTCTAAATATGTCTTTTGCGACCATATAAAATTTATATATTCTAAATCGTTATAGATAGTGGAGTCGATTTAGCCATGTTTATTTGCGATCAGGGTGGTTACTACGTAACTCAAGCCGAAAAGAAAAATGTTCGAAAACGTGTGCTAAATACATTGTAATTCGGAAAGATTTCCTTTCGTACGAGGAGCCCTTCTCCAAAATTTTATTTTGAATAGTAGTGTAATATGTGGAAATCTAAAATTTATTTTTCTTGGAGATTGATATGGATATAAAAAAGCGAAAGGCTTGAAATCGACTTATAAATATTTATATTCACATTGAAAGTCAAACATTTTAGCACGATATTCCATCTTAACTTGTTGATCATGCCTTGAGGATTTAGAAGGTTAACATATTCTACAAAAATGTTCTGCGTAACATTTTACATAAATTAGCTGAACACATTTTATACATAAAATGTAAGGATCACATGGTTTCTTATGCCGATGTACAATAAGAATGTGCCAGAGTTGGGAAACTTTAACCCCCCCCCCCCACCTCACATGAAATTCAGATGTAAACTTTCAAAACGCCGATTCACGTGTCTTTTCTTTTTGTATCCTCTATCAAAATTTATTGGTCTGACCTTGTAATTTTGTAAAAAAAATTGATTTTGTTGTATAGTGTTTTAATATAGATATTTTTTTTAAATTTTATTTCTGCTCAGGTTGTTTTAACTAAGTATTTGATTCTAACTCCTATTCACTTGCTATTTCCGTTTCTATGATACTCGTTCGTATTGACACCTCAAATACCTGTAACAGACTGGTTTTTCTATTAACCATTTTACACAATTTGTTCAAAATGTTTCTACCATGAAGTGTTTACAATCAGATAAGATAATTTCAAAAAATAATTGTAGCAGATAAAAAAGTGGCACACATAATGAAATATACATAAATATTTGTTTAAAAAACGGTTTATTGATCAGGCCAACCAACCGAGCCAACCCTTGTCTCTTATAAAATTTAGGTCATTTGCCAGTGTTATCTAATCTACTAAAAAAGAAATAAACACTTTCAATTTAATGCTTAAAGCGACATCTGTGTGTGTTAACAATGTGTACACTGAAAAAAAATGTTAATTCATTTAAATTCACAAACAAATTCTTGTAGCAATTAATTTAAATGAATTTTACAGAAAAACCCACTGGATGTTTGCAGTTTTAACATAACATTTCCGTTGTGAGAAATTAAGGAGACTTGCTTAATTGCATTATAATTTATGTATTTTTCTACACTTGCTTTTGGTGGAGATCAAGTGTTTTTTGGTTTCCCTTTGGTTTAGATTTTGTAGAATTGCAAAATTTATGAATGAAACAAAACAACTGTACTGACTATTAATCATTTCTTGCCTGTTGCTGTGTTGTGTTTTGGTGGGAAGGTTGGATGATTGTTTGGTACATTCGAAACGTAGAAGAAAGAAAAAAAACAGAAAATCGTTCCTTCGTACATGTTGCATTTTGTATAATTTTGTAGTTCCAGTACTTTTTGGAATAAATACGATAGCAAATGTAAAACAAGGACAGAGAAGAAATTAAATGAAAATGTTAGTGACTTTCTTTGATAAATGATCGTTTTGTTAAAACGAGACATTTTATATTTTACACAATTTCCAATAGGTCAGCGACATATTTATTCTATTCTGATTATAAATATCCTGTAAACTCGAAAGTGTATAACTTAATACAAGAAAGAACATGAACGCCATTTTGGTAAACGGCGTATTACGGATTTTTTGTGGGCTGAAATTTGGATAATCTTTAGTTTCAGCCGGATGTCGCATCCTTCTTGGCGATATCAATTGGCTGCCTCAGAACTGCGATTTGACAATGTCTTGGAAAATTAGACTAACATAAATAATCGGAATATTTGGCTTTTCTCATAAAGCCATAATTTTATTTAATTTTTTATTAACTTTATTAACAATTTATACATATACATTTGTTATTATGTAATATTTCGTTTGGGAAATGGTGTAATACATATCTTGTGTTCATATACTTAGTTACACTTGTACTCGTACAGTGTTCTCGGTGCAGAAATTTATTATACTTTCCAAAACCTTTGGGTATAAGTATTTGCTGATGCAAAAAATGGGAGCGGAAGGATATTTCTTTATGCCATAAATAATCATTTATGCCGTTATATATGTAAATACCGTCTACTGAAATTAAGAAAGAATTTAATTAACCCTAAGAAATACAGATGTCGTTATAAGAACTTGATAATATTACCACGAATAAGCTGAATAAGAATTAAGTAAAAATTTATTAAAATCTTCTCAGGTCAAATTATTATAAATACTTTAAAAATGCACTAATTTGAGTTCACGAAACAATTTTATTATAAAAATTGATTTCATTTCTAAAATATACATATTTTGATATGTTGCAAAACATTTTAAAAATATCTTTCTGTCAGTCTGTTAAATAAGAGTTACTGGGAATATGATAAAAAATACTTGTTTTTTAAACACATCACCAAAAACTTGGGGGTGGGTATATTGGTTTTGTAATTCCATTGAAATAGTCTGGGTCTGAGTAAATTCATAAACATTGTAGCAATGTTTAGTTGAAGATACGCTAGGGCGTACTAGGAAAGACCTATGGGCATGCAATTGTCCCAAATATTATCTGCTAATCATGAAATGTTTGGTATTAAAATTGTGTCAAATCGGTCCAACCAAAAAACAATTTTTTAATAAAATGTCCGTCCGATATTTAAAAACAATTAAACCCGATAGGTCCTAAACAAGGTAACGTAGAAAATTTGGCTCAAATACATAGTTATTGGTAACCGCAACCGTATGTGCCCAAAAATAAACAAATTAGGTTTAAAATTATGTTCTCACTTGTCCCTTATATAACTTAAAAGTTGATTAAAAATTACATTTACTAGTTGGCAAGACTAAAGTGTCCTTTACCATTCCAAAAACATAAGGGAAATAATTATCTATATTTCAACCTCCCAGAGATCCAACACATTGGCAAGTATGTTCGTCTATCAGGGATGTCATAGAATCCAATCATTGTCGGAATCGGTTTTGAAAACGAACGAAAAAAGTACATTGGTCTCGTGAAATCGAAAGTTATCGGTTTTATATTCGATCTAGAATTAAATTCTTTATCGATTAAAGAAAAAAATACATTGTCAAATGTACCTTTTTGTCGTTTTCAAAACCGATTCCGACAATGATTGGATTCTATGACAACCCCGTATGAGTTGAAACTGTAAAACTTCTAAATTTGTATATACGGAATTGCACTAACCGCCATTAACAATAAATACTTATAGCCTCATTGGCTAAATCCCGGCGTCAATGTGGAAAACAAAATACAAAAAATTAAAAAAAAAAATCATATAAATTAAAATTTTTGAAATGTTTGATATTTTGTTTTCCATATAAAACATCACTTGGCGCCGGGATTAAGACAAATACGGCCGATTTAGACGATCTTAAAGGAATGGAACAGCTGATCTCTTTGTTGTGAGATCGAAAAATTCTTAACATAATAAAAACTAAACCACTAAACTTAGTTTTTTATTTGATTGCAATTATTATTACAATTTACAAAATAAATTATTTTTATAGTTCTAATCATTATTGATGAAATTTTGAACCTTTTTCGAAAACCTTTCCGTTATGGTTTTTATAGTGATTTCTGTCACTTTGTTTCTACTTTTGGGTACTAAACTATTCTACAACATTCCCTCGAGGATCAGCAACATAAAAATATTGACCCGGAAGTTGCGAAAAATGTTCCATACGTACATTTCGTCATCCATTATGCAGCAGGTATATTTTTTGTATAAAATTTTACTTCAATTTCAGTGCTCAGTCTTTGGCCTCTAAATTTTTAGCAGAGTTCCTGTCAGGAACTTTTTGAGACTTGTATATTTTTAAGCATGAATTGGCTTTAACTTTTCTTACCCAATAGTCCGAGTACTAATCTAACCGGACTGATTTCCTACCTGATGTGTTGGGAGCTCTTTCGAAAATGCTTTCTATTTATTTGCTTTAGAAACATCATATGGACCATTCCTTTTACCTGAACTAGGTTTTCTATCAACGGACAAGTTCTCCCGCTACTGTTTGATAACATTAGAATCAGTTTGACGGCTGACCTTTGATTGTTTGACCAACTTGTTGTAGGACCAAGATGGGTTTTGTTGAAAATATTTAATAATTTTAGTACGCTCATTTTTCTCTTCACTCATTTTAATCAGATTATCAGTTAATGAACATAATTGACATTAAACATAATAAGTGACATGCTTTACAAGGTAACTGATCAAAAAAAATTAAATATTACTTGGGTTAAACGTTTTAATGAAAAACGTGTGTTAATAATTTTTCGATCATAGACCATATCGCACATATGCATAGTTTAAGCGTAAAATTAATTGTTCGGGTTTATATAACCCGACAAATTAATTTTGAGTTGTGTCACTTTTGAACTGGGTGTGCGATATAACAAAATTTAGAAATTTTCGAAAAGTGGAGTTAGGCCTTTTCGCTTCTGATACATCCATGTGTTATTATGAGTGCACCTGTAATACAATATGAAGTTTTTAAATATATAATTCAAAATGGATGTATTTGGATTTATAACGGTTTTTAAATAAATAAAATCAGACTTCTCGATAAAAAGTCGAACAATCGACTTTTTTCTAAAAAAAAAGTCGAAAAGTCGAAATCGACGTTTTTGTGGGAAAAAAGTAGAACAATCGATTATGTTATCTCAAATGTCGAAAAGTTTATAAAAGTCGAAAATAGTCGAATAGTCGATAAAAGTCGACTTTTTAGATGGTTAAACAAATATTTAATTGCAACATTATACTAAAACTATTGCAATTTGGTGCACTTGCATTTTTTGTAGTATATGCAAATATTTGTAAATAATAAATAAATGTTTATAAAATAAAGCTTTTTTCTACATAAAATTCTTACAACATTCTTCTAACTATTATCGCCTTGATAAATTTCATTTTTATTGCTAAACATTACAAAAGGCGCATCAATAAATGTAGAAACCATGTATTTTTTACAAGAAATGGTAAAAAGTTGAAAATAGTCGAAAATAGTCGAATAACTAAAAAGTCGAAAGTTCGAAAAGTCGACTTTTTAAAAAACGGAAAAAGTCGAAAGGTCGAAAAGTAGACTTTTTGTTTCAGCTATAGAACCCTAGTATATTTATGTCATTCCGTTTGTAACACATCAAAAAGAATATATGTTTTGGGTCCTCATAAGATTCCAAGACGGCATAGCTATGTCCGGCCGTCTGTATGTCTGCTGAAAATACGATAGGGCCCAAACAAAAAGAGCTATCTGTCTGAAATTTTCCACAAATAGACTCTGTTTATAAGGTTTATTTGGTATTGAAAATGGGAAATATCGGTCCCTAATTTCACCTAGCCCCCATACAAATGTCCCCCCCCCCCGGAATACTGTTTTCGCAGTCATAAAATTGTTGATTATGCGGTAATCCTGATAAAATTTTGTACAAATTAGTTCTTAGTACTCTGAAATTATACTGTAAAGTATGGCGAAAATTGGTCCCCATTCAAGGTCTCCCTTCAGAAAATGACTTGAACATTTATAATTGTCTTATAATAATTAATATCGTGATTGAATTGGACATAAACATGTTTTATATGAACCTAAATCTTTTTACCAACATTTCTGAGGATCGGTCCATAACTGACCCTACCCCCAATATAACAAATTTTCTTTTAAGGTAAGCTCCTTGGTTACTGGTTAATAAAATGTGAGACAGAGATTTTGAAAATTAAAATCTCACACTGATTAGAATACAATTATTTAACTTGTTGGAAAACAAAGATCATTAAATTAGATCTATGTTTTTAAATCAACTTTTCAGGATAATTCAGTTTTTTTTAATAAGTTGTCTGCACATAAGCAGTAGCATAGATATTTAAGAAATATGTATATTTTGTTTTTTAATTTTTCATCAATTAAACTTTGATACTTAAGAAGTACATTAGACCAAGTCACGGACAAAAATATATTTTGATAACATCCCATTTAATTCCTAAGGGCAGGTTTAAACTGTCTGTAACCATCTAACATTTGCGTGTGCAATAAAAAACTGAATAATTCTCCACTTTTCTATCATGTATAAAATTGAGTCCCCTACACTCCTAATGTTGCAACAAGATACAGAACAGCACAATGTTTTCAATTGTATGTGGCTGGTGTGTTTTTGGTTTTAAATTTTTTTTCCTGGTAAAATTTTTGGCTAACATTGTTTTTCAAGCAAAATCGAGAATGTTACAAGTAAGTTTTCTATAAGGCTGCAGTTGTTTCACAGGGTTTCAACATATGTCCTTCTACCAATGTTGTGTCTGTCTTGGTCAGCTTTGGTTTCTCTTAATGTTTTGTTTTTTTTTTTGGTTCTTCCACAGCAAGATTTTAAAGGGATTTTGTAAAATACATATTGGTATAACAAACAATTACATACTTACAGGGATTTTTGGTCGGTAGGAAAAAAATATATTTTAAATAACCACAGGATTTAACATAATCATAAGATTTTGTTTCTTGGTTTCGTTTCGTTACGTTTTTCTTTATTTAACAAATGTTTTTAAAAACAATATTATTTTTTTTTTAAGTTTTAATATTTATTTTTGTGGAAATATTAATTTGTAATTTGTCCAACTATTTTAGATTTCACCTGCTGACGCAACAAAGACATCATCATCTACAACAACTAAAGTGCCTAAATCGGTATCCGATAAAAAACGTTTCTTTGAATCTGCCATGGAGGACCAACACAAGCCCACACAAAAGACAGGTAATTGTATTTTTATAAAGAAATATATTTGTTTTCGTTTTATTTTAATTATTGTTGTTTATCTCTTGGTCATTTTTATTTTAATCTAAATTATGAGAAAACGTAAGTGGTTTCAAAAGTGATTATAAGTTAACTTTAAAAAGCTAAAGAAAAGTTGCCGAATAATTTTAGGGTAATTATGACCCAATAAACTCAGAACAGCCATCAGAAACTAATTTGCAAATTAAGTTTAGGTACAAAAAGGTGAAGACTGACTCAGGGCATTGTTGTCGGTTTAGTTATAAAAACAACAACTATGATATGATTTTATTGAAAAGTAATGAAAAAAAACTAATAAAAAATATTTCGAATAGATCGGGCGACTAAAAGTTAGTAAAACTTTGATTTACAAAAATTACACACAAAATTTTACGTGCTAAAATTATAAAATCACTCACAAAACAGCTGGCAGAACAAAAACTAAAAGTCAGAATGCATTTCGACCTTCGAGGGAAATGTTAACAAATCTGTAACTAAAGTCACACTTAAATCTAAAAAAAAAATTACAATTACTTTTTGAGATAATAGGAGTTTTGTAATGAATGCCTTGAGGCACTCTTGCTTATTCAGTATTAAAATATATTTCAGAAATACAGACTCAGTTTAATTGCTAGTTTCAACGGACAGAATATGGCAGGTGTTCAAACAAATGCCAAACTATTAAAAATCATTCGAATTGAACTCATATAAATACAAGTCATAATATAGTATTGCCGAATCCTATGTAGGAACGGAATGAAAAATTTGATATAAATTTAATTTTTCAGACAATTGTAAGGCAATAAATTTATCGGCCAACAAAAATTGTCAGTTCACACGGTTGTCAGATTGTTGTATTGCAAAAATTTTCAGATCCGTTGTTAGAAATTGCCAGAACTCTCAAATCATTTGAAACAAGTGTCTTGGCATGACTCGTTTCTTCTGAATTTTTCTTCTTAATTTGCTATGTGTAACCCACATTGAAAGTTTTTTAATAACTTAATACTGATTAGTGTCCTTTGGAAATGCATATCAATAGTGATGAATTTATGAACCTTTTTCGGAAACGCTTTCAATAAGGTTTTTAAATATAAATCGTTCGAATGACAGATAATTGCAGCTGAAATTTGTAGTACTTACTCGTGATACATTACAATATTAGTTGTAATTTACACTTAACCTCCAATGGCCCCTTTTAAAATGTTCTGGCCTTTCAAACTTTTTTTTTTAATTTAGTTTCTATAGATTTAAAACTAGTTCCTAATCACTTCACTTTTATATAAAAAGAACTCGCAAAAACTCCTTAATAACTACGTGGAATGGTTAACTGATAACAGTTTCATATAAACATGTGCTAATTTGTAAAAAAAAACTTTAAAGCAAAAAGCATAGGCTACTTCGATTCAAAAGTAAAAAATCACATTTTTCTAATATTAAAATGACACGAAAAAAATTTTGACTTTACAGCACTATAAATAACCATGTAGTTATTTTATAGCCAAAATAATAATGATACTGTATATTATGAAGTGATAGGAAAAATTTACCATCAAAATTTTATAAAAATTAAAAAAAAAAAAATATTTTTGGCAGGAATTTACCACCGTGCGTGCACTGTATTATTGTTTGTTTTTTTGTATTTAAAATAAAAATCGGCTAAAAAAACATTTATCCTAAATCAGTCCATTGTGGAACCAACTTTTTACGTTTCCTTATACATCGTTGGAAATGTATCATTTGATATATGTTGTCTGAGATTTTAGAAATCATACATATGTATATTTTTATTTGTTTGTTATTGGGACAAGAAAAATTTCACTAGAACCGAAAATCGGGATTTGCTTATATCTCGTCCATTTCAGGACCGTTTTCAGAATTGCAAATTAAATTTGGAATATTTAAAATCATAGAAATTTAGATTTCTTTTCAATTTGCCTGCTTTAGATACATCTATGTGCAAGATAAGGAAATAATAACTTTACAATATTATTATTTCTACGTTTGTACTTTCTATTCTTTCTTGGACAAATCATTTTAAATTCTTATTAAAATCACTTCAAGTAAAAAGTTTATTTTCTTATTATAATTTCGTTTATACTGCTTTATTTCCTATTTTCTCATTCTTGAAAATCATATAAACTTGTACTAATATTGTTGCTGTTGTTGCTGCTGCTGCTGGTGTTGCTTCAAAGCTGTTGCTCCAACAATCTTCTTGGTCAGTAAGCACAAATTCTTAAACAAAAAAGTAAAAAATCTCAAAACGAAAAACTTCAGTGGACAAGAGATGGAGAGTAGCCAGCCAGTCCCAGTCGGTTGGATATGTGTGTGTGTTGTATGCAAGTTTTCCTTTGGCGTATGAGCAACAGTAGTACACGACTACATTAGACTGCAGAAAATTGAAGATAAAGCTGAAGAAAATATTAAATTTCCTTGGAAATTAGCATTATGACTTTGTTGTTATTCTTGAATTGTTTCTCTATCTTTATCTTCACCATAATGATCATCTTCTTGTTGTGCTTTGACAGATGGTCGGTTGGATGTACGGTTGGTTGGGCTGTGTTTGTTGGCTGCAAAGTTTATTTCGTAAAGCAAAACGAATCAAATGCATTTGCTGCCAGTGACTTTTCAGAAAAAACTGACACGTTCTCTAGTATAATTAGCAGTTGCAAGCAGCCTGCATACATAAAAGTTTTCTTTTCTTTCAAAAACATAACAAAACAAAAAAGAACAAACTTTATTCCTTTTAGTTTTTAGCTTGTACCTACATACTTCTGGTAGGAGTTGTTGTCTAGTCCAACAAGCTGTAAAAATTGATGAAATTTTGTTGTTTCTATTTAATATCTATCTATGTGGAAGTTTGTGTGTGTAAACCCACATTTCATAAAACAGAGAAGAGCAATCACTATAAAATTCCAACATCCTTTTTTTAAAGGAGATTGAAAAGTTGTATAAAAAGCAAAAATCTTGAGGCTTATTTAGTGGTAATGTTGGGAATTAAAGTTTACTTGTTTTTAGCACAAAATTGTTTAACAAAAACTTAGAAAAAAGCATGTTTAAACATTTTGAGGAAAACTTTCTTTTTTTAATTTTTTACCATAAATTATTTTGCTTTTTATATGTTGTTTTTTATTTATGCAATATGGAAAATTGGTTTTTAGAGCCATCAAGGATTATTAGATCAGTACTAGGTTGTGATTAGTGGCCCAAAAATTAGTTTAAACTTATTTTAAAAATTTTACTTAATATTTTTACAGAAACATTATCAAATAAAGTGTCAAATTGAAAACAATTTCAATCTTAATGACAATATCTAATAAAAATTAGCTAATTATATTTTTTAATTTGTTTTTATGTCATACAAAATTGGAAATGTCTTTTGAGAATACATATATTTTTATTAAATATTTTATTCAACCTTCGAATACTTTACTGATTAAATAACCTAATAAGAGATTTAATGTTTACCGTTGGTCTCATGTAGAAAGGCACTAACACGCATTTTTTCGAAATTGAGGTTTCACAAAAATACACCTCGTCATAAAAATTTAATGCAATAATAACAGAAATAACGGTTTTACCAGCAATTGTTTAACAAATAGTTACATGTTGATAATACAGTTTCTATCACCTTCTCCTTTAAATTTCAAATTATTTGAGTTGGGGCCTTTCTAAATAAGACCAACGATACATAATGAACTGGTTTTCAAAATAATCAAGTCGATATTGCCATGTCCGTCTGTATGTTGAAATCAACTTTCCGTAGCCCCCAAATAACTTACATACTTGATTTATACATCAATACATGGGGAATTCTTCCGGCTCCTCGATTGCTATTTAAAATCGATAAAATCGGCCCACAAATGGCTGATATATATTGAAAAAACCTGGACAACCTTGATTTTGTTCCCTATTTTTGTTCTAATATAAACAATATGGATATCTAATGATAGATAAGGCTATAGTAAGTTGGACCTACAATGGGTCAAAATCGAAAAAAAATATTTTTTAACCCAAATTATTTTTTCATCAAAAAAATTTTTTTTCTCAGAAATTCTTTTTCCAAATTTTTTTTTTTTAAATAAAAATATTAAAAAAAAAAAATATTTTTGAGTATAATTTGGTGAAGGGTATATAAGATTCGGCAATATAGCTCTCTTACTTGTTTTTTTAATCACGTTAGTTTTTAAAATATATCAGATATTATCTTTTCTAAATCATTAATTGTTAACTATTATTTCGGTCAAAATGGACAACGAAAAATAAGTACGTGAACAAATAATTAAAACCTATCAAAAAAATACAATATGGACTTTCAAAGAAATAGCAAAAGCTATTAAATAGTATAAGGAAGACCTGGATCTGGAAGAAAAAAAGATCTAACAGACATTGGTAAGACAAAAAAAGTCGAACAATTCTTTCGATGAGCACCGTTAAAACAAATCGTATTTTTCTATATACATTAGGCCTATAACCAAATTTTAGCCCTAGCACCACGCGATGGCAAATGTTGTGTTATTTACGATAACATTTCTTTCGGGTCATTTTGGTATAAAAACCTCACCCATAAAAACAATTTTTAAAAGTCGAGATTTTCTCAAATTTTTATTCCTTTTTTTTATTTTCTTCTAGTAATACATTGAATTTTGTCCCGTTACCACATATTTTAAATATAGATTCGAGGCAGGTTGATCTATATAAATATATAAATGTCTTTGTAAGTTTGTTTGTTGGTTTGTTTGTTTGTTTGAGCATCGTAGATAGATCCTTACTGGGAAGCTATATATTTTTTATTTTACTACGACAGGGGTAGCGAAGCGCAGTATATTTATAAAAAAAACTATTTACGTTTTTTGGATAAAAATAAAAAAAAAAATATCTTCAAACTTTACCGCGTTTTTTGGGTGAACTTTTTTGATAACCACGAAATAGTAATACCATTTTTTTAAATAACTTTCAATGGTTTATTTGACTATGCTGGGACCATTTTGATATTTGCAAAAAATGTAAAAAAGTTATAGTCCTAATATACATACTTCTAGTTTTATTATATCATAGTTTTGCTTCAATTAATGCTTTTTATACCCTTCACCATGAGTGGCAAGGGTATATATGAGTTTCTCATTCCGATATAAGAAAAAGACCGGAACAACCTCGATTTTTGGCCTATTTTTTATCTATATCTGGATTACTAAGTCATTTACAATATGGATATCTAATGATAGATATTTCAAAGTCCATTGCAACGATGTATATAAGGCTATATTAAGTTGACCCTACAATGGATCAAAATCGGGAAAATATTTTTTAAGACGAATTTTTTTTCATTAAAAAATTTTTTTTTAAAAATTAAAAAACTACATAAAATTTAAAAACAATTTAAAAAAAAACAAATTTTGTTTACCTAAAAATATTTAAAATAAATTATTTTAAAGTAAAATTTGGTGAAGAGAGTATATAAGATTCGGCACAGCCTATTATAGCTCTCTTACTTGTTTAGTACTAGATTAGATTATATAAAAAATGTAAATTAAATTCTTGTTTAATAAAAGTTATGCAATTAAAAAAATACAAATGAAAATGATCACCAATTCCTTTATAAAGGTGTAAATTGACAGAAAACTATAACATTTATATTCAGTTTATTTATTTGAACAAGGCATACATACTAGGGATGCCAAACGGGACTGGGTTTTACAAATCCCGGGATTCGGGATTTTAGAAATGTAAATCCCGGGATCCCGGAATTTTTCGGGACCCCGGTATTTTTCGGGATCCCGGGATTTTTCGAGATTTCGGGATTTTTCGGGACTTCGGGATTTTAGTTAAACGTCAAAAACATCAAATTCAACAATAAAAACTATTGATTTCATTAATATATTTAAGTAAAAATATAACAAATCAAAAACTACTAATGCATTAAATTAAAATAAATGGTCCATGATTTCCCCTAGCTTTCGATCCCGAAAAATCCCGGGATTTTCGGGATCGGGATTGGCATCCCTAATACATACATATATTTTAAAATCATTTTCATTTCTTTTTTATGGCTCTTTATGTCTAATAAAAAAATACGAAACTTTTTCTTTTAAAATTCTTCTAGACAAAGTTTTTTCGTTCCTGTCAAAAGATGAAGTTGAAAAACTGAAACAGGAGGAAGAACGTAAAATTGCAACATTACGCCGTGATAAAAAGAAATCAAGATTATTGGATGATGCCAATAGCAAAATTGACAACAATGATGATGATGATGACAACCATGTCGATGATGACAATGATGATGAAGATGATTACAGCGAAGAAGACGATAATGATATTGATGACGACGATGAGTACGACAATGAGGATGCAGTCGATATGCATCACCAGCAACAAATTCGAGCAAGAAATGCAAATGACAATATTGATGTTTTACGTGAAACTTTAAGTGACGATGATGCCGAAGACATCGGGTAAGTGGGGTAGATATGAAAGTTTTTCATGACCTTTTTTGTTTGTGGTCTTTAATTTTTTATCTTACATATTCATTGCACTCAAATAAGTTGAAATTTTTTTTGGTGAAAGTATTTTTTCCTGATTTATTTTTTAATTTGCCATTTTTTTATGAATTATTAAAAACACATTGTTCTGAATATTATCCTTATATTTTATGTTCACATACTGTTTGTATATTACATATGCACAAACTGTGTACAATTAAATACATGCTCCTTTTACTTACTCTTACACCTACCAACCAACACATTATTTATTTGGATTTTATTATTTATAAAATATACTACTATTTACACCCATTCACACTCACTTTTATTTTTTCATTTATGTATTTATTTATTAATTGATCAACCAACAATAATTAATTGGTAACCTGGTGTTTGTGTTTTTTAAGAGACAGTTTTATAGTGAAAACATACATAAATTTTATTAACATCTGTAATTTTAATAAATGAAATTCCATTTGTATTTACCACCAACTAATAAAGCAAGTCAATAGCCGTTTAGTCATTACGTTTGTAACACATTGCAAGAATTATAACTATTGGGATCGTATTTTTAAGTTTTTTTATACAGCCATAGTTCAATCGTGGGTCTTTATGAGGTTCCTTTTCTGGTTTAATCGTATTTCTTTTTAAGGTCCCTGTTGAAGTTCGATCATAGTCCTAGTTTTGGTTCAATCTTAAGTTCAGGCGTAGCGTATGATCCTAGTTTTGGTCCTTAAGTGATCATATTGTGGGTTCAAATGTACCTCATTTAGGTTCAATCGGAGGTGTTTATATGGTTCTATTTCTGATTTAATCGTAGGACTTTGTATGGTCCTATTTATGGTGTAATCGTAGGTCTTTATAAGGTCCCAGCTGTGTTCAAACATAGTCCTAGTTTTGATTCAATTATTGATGCTTAAGTGATCATATTTTGGGTTCAATCACAGATCTTTAAATTCAACATAGTTAACTTTAATATAGACATAAATCACACGAAATAATTTCATGGTGATCGGTCCATAATTGGTCATAGCCCCCATATAAGGCCCACTTCCGAAAATCACTCAAAAATATAAGTTATTGAAATTTTAAAAGTAAAATGGTTTTGCTCTTTTACTTAGTGTAGGGTATTATATGGTCAGGCTTGACCGACCATACTTTCTTACTTGTTTTTTCATACAAACAAAATATTTAAACATTGATTAAGCGTAACTATGTTTAAAATTTTGATAAGTTACCCGACCTAAGTCTTTTTATTGATCTAGTTTGGTTTAAATCGAAGACATTTAAATGGTTTTTGGTCTTTATATGATCCTTGTTAGGGTTTACTTTAAGATTTTTATATAATTTTCATTTCTTTTTAAGTTAAAATGTTTGCTTTGATGTTGCTAGTGTGTCTCCAGTCATAGTTCTTTATTTGGTACTAGTTTGGGTTATATCGTAGTCCTAGTTTAAGAACATGCCATTTGTGTTTGGTCCATTTGGTCCAAGTTTTAGTTCAATCGTATGTTATATTGTTGTTCTGTCGTATACCTTCCAAGTTTCGGTTCAATTGTATGTCCTTAAGTTATCCTAGTATGGGTTCAATCGTAGGTATTTATATGAGTTTGAGTGTAGATCCTAATTTGGGTTCAATCGTAGGTTTTATAGTCCCACTTTTGAAAGATTAGAAAGGAAATAAAGCAAATTGTATTTGCATATTTTTTTGGTTAAAGTGTTATAAACCTCATGACTAAATACATAAAAAACCTCAATTTAAAAGTTAATTTTGTATTAATCGCTCACTATAAAACTGATACTTTTATTGTATTTAATAATATTATTTAAACATTTATACAAATTACCTTTTATTCTGCTTATGACATTGTGAAATATATATAAAAAAAAATTCAATTGAACCATATTGAAACCATATTGCTTAAGTTTGGGTTTTGGCTGATAATGAAAAGTTTTGCTCCACATTTTTTAACATATTTTTTTTCAGTTTTTAACAAACGTTTTGTTTTAATTTATCCTTTAATGAACAAATTTATTTTTATGACTATAAATTGTATTAAACGAAATGCTTTGATTCTTACTTTAACTCATTTTAAATGTACTATATTAAAGGAAATTGTATTGTGGTTAAAGGTTTCTTTCAATGTCTTGTACCTTTTTCTTTCCTTCTTGTTCTTTTTTTTTCTCTCTTTGTACTTTTTTTTTTTGTGTATTTCACCATCATGCTTACAAACCACCACCAACCACCACAAAAAAAAATATAAAAAATATCATGTAAAATCACCAACTGGCTTATCACAAATATTTTAAAAATACAACTTTTATTGTATTGTTTTTTTGTTGAGTGTATGCTTAAAGGATTTTAGACGAAGTCTTAATTATAATAGAAATGTAGTATGGTTTGCTTACAATCAATAATATATCGCATCCTTTTAAAATGGAAAACTTTTTTTGTAATTGAAAAAGTACACCACACAAGCTGAATTAAGTCGCTGGTAATATAATTAATTTTGTAATTTAAGGAGAAATTGTTAGTTGGTTTGTTATAAAATCGGAACTGAAATTTAATCATTTCTACTAAATAAGTAAGTAATTCATTACATCTTAATTAATTCATACTTATTATAAAAGCTGTAAGTAGAAACTAAATAATACTTTAAGATCAAAATAAGAAAATTATATAAAATGGTATCAAAATGAAAATTTAAAGCACTGCCTACTTTTAAGCTGAATATTACACTAAAGTTAATTGCACGGTCATACATGACTAATATTTACTTAAAGAAATGTAATCACTATTTTTGACACTATTAACTCTTCCAAACATCTGCTGTTAAATTAGATTATCAAATAAATAAAACAATTGCAACACAGGAAACATAATCGCAGTGGCAACCGAATTTGTAGCCAATCGAATAGTTCGGTTGCACACATAGAATTTTTCGGTTCCAGCAACAGAAAATCAGCAACAAAAAATAAGAAAGAATTTCGGTTAAAGTAACCAAACTTGAGTTATATCTTATACAATTTTGTATCCACAACTGTAAAATTGTGGAAGGCAGAATCATTCGATTGGCAACAAATTCGGTTGCTACTACGAATCTGTTTTCTCAGTGAATAAGTTTTATTTAGTGGTTACGTCTATCTCATTAAATATTTGTCGTGTGATCGTACCTTAAGTTTAGCATTAATTTTAATTGTTAATCTTGAAAAATCACTGCCAATCACTGTACGAAATAAAAATTACATATACATATATAATAAATATTCTGAAATTTATACTTCTAAATACAAGAAAGCGATCATTTTTAAATGTTTAATATACAAATTGTTATTACATAATATATAATATCCACCATCAAAAATGATTATTGATTTTGTCATTCCGTTTGTAACATATTGAAATATTGGTAGGAGAACCAAAAGGTATATATATCCTGGGTCCTCATAAAATTGTAAGACGATCTAGCTATGTTTGTCCGCCTGTCTTTCTGTTGAAAGCACGATAGGACCAAACTACAGGAGCTAGCTGGCTGAAATTTTCCACAAATACTCTCTCTTGATACAGTTTGTTTTAAAAATGATGGGCAATATCGGTAAATGATTTCACATAGCCTCTATACATGTGTCCCCCCTGCTGTTTGAGCAGTCATAAATTTGTCGATTATGCGGCAATCCTGATAAAAACGGGCAATATTTGTCGCTAGTCCCCATACAGACCCCTCTCAGAGAATTAAAATCGTAATATCGAGAAATTGGACATAAAACTAAATCTTTCTACCATATAACCCCTATATTAGAAAAATATTTTATTTTGACATTTTGATGTATACAAGGTTCGGCATAGCCGAATAAAACACTCTTACTTGTAACTTATGATATTGATATTGGAAAATAAGTAAGAGCGCTATATTCGGCTGTACCGAATCTTATATACCCTTCACTAAATTATACTTCAAAATACAAATTATAAATATTTTTAGGTAAACATAATTTATTTTTTTTCCGAAGTTGTTTTTTCATTTTTTGGATTTTTTTTTTTAAATTTAAAAAAAAAAATTTTGTTTTTAAAAATTTTTTTGGGTGAAAAAAAATTCGGGTTAAAATTGTTTACTATGGTCTTATATAGGTCGTTGCAAAGGTCTTTGAAATATCTATCATTAGATATCCATATTGTCTATATTGACTTAGTAATCCAGATATAGGTTGTCCTGGTTGGTTCCTCATATCTCAGCCATTTGTGAACCGCTGATTTTAATAGGAATTATTGAAGATTTGGATCCCGAAGATATCTGGGGTCTTCAGAAAATTGATTTCAATAGACAGACGGACATGACTTAATCGACTCCGCTATCTATAAGGATCCTGAATATATATACTTTATAGTTTCGGAAAATTATATTGTGGAAATTACAAATGGAATGATAAACTTATAATAATAATAGGTTAAAATTAATTCTTTATAAACCTCATATAAATTCAGAAATATTTGTATATATAAATTCGAAAAATTCAAATAAAATTCGAACTAAATTTAATTTCGAAAAAGGGAAGAAACATCATTACGGTGAATTTATATGAGGTTAATACACTGTACAACACCAAAAAAAATTACGAGGTCCGATCAATAAATTTTGATAGAGGAGACAAAAAAAAGACACGTGTATCGGCGTTTTAAAAGTTTACATCTGAAATTAACCGTAAGCTCTCTTTTGTTGTGTCTTATTTCTGACTTTCTGGTTGAATTTTCCGTTTTGATGTATTTAGGGACTTAAAGTAAAATTTCACGCATAATTTTTTTTCGCAACATTTTAACCCTTTTATATCCGTGTTTTAATGAAGTTTGTTGCTCTTTTTAAAAAGAAGGACAAATAATACCCATGCCTTGAAGATTTAGAGGGTTAACATATTATACAAAAATGTTCTCCGTAACATTTTGCATAAATTTTCTGAATACATTTTATACCTAAAATGTAAGGATCCTATGGTTTCTTATGAAAATTAACAATAAGAATGTGCCAGAGTTGGGAAACTTTAACCCCCCCCCTCAAATGAAATTCAGATGTAAACTTTCAAAACGCCGATACACGTGTCTTTTTTTTTGTCTCCTCTATCAAAATTTATTGTTCGGACTTTGTAATTTTGGATAAAATTTGATTTTGTTTCTGAAATACAAATGGAAATTTCTGAAATTCATTTGGAAAATTCTGAAATACAATTGGGAATTTCTGAATTATAAATGAATGTTTCTGAAATACAATTACAAATTTCTGAAATATAAATGGAAAATTCTGAAATTGAATTAGAAAATTCTGATATATAACTGGAAATTTCTGAAATTCAATTGTAATTTTCTGAAATATAATTAGAAATTTCTGAAATACAATTGGAAATGGTGTAGTGCCAATATTTATCTTTGAAACTATAGCTCAGATTAAGTTTAAAAATAAAACATCAATAGAAGAGGAGTTGGACTTTCAGAATATTGTTTTTGATAGCATAAGAAGGTTTTTTCATTTCGGACTTTTTTCATTCCCGGGAAACTCAAGCCTAATAAAATTTTACATTTAAATTTTTATAAAAACTATTTATAAATTTGCGAATATTCAACTTCTCTCTCTATTGTCACTAAATGTGACAAAGAAATCTAGCCAGTATTTTGCGATACCACAGTTTGCGATATATCTACTCTCACTATCAGTAGAACTTTATTTTATTGTATAAAAAAAAATAATTTTGTTTTTTCTTTGTATAGGTCTTTAAAGTTTACACATTTAAGTACAACTTTATAAAATATTTTTCCCAATAAACTTTTTACAAATGTGAGACTATATAGGGGAAAACAATGAGGAATAATATTTCATTGTGGTTATGATGGGAAAGGAGTTTGGTGACTGTGCTGGACGGTCTTCAAATAATAAATATTATTAATATTGTTGTGGCCTTTAGGCGACAACACAGCTGTTGCACAATTGAACAATTTTCAGTTTGTGTGAAATATTAAATAATCTTGACTCGCAGTTACTGTTTTTTTTTTATTTATTTTAATTTTTTGTTGTTTTATTTATAGCCTTTGGGGCATTTAAATTTATGTTTTATTTGATTACATCACTCCCCAGTAGTTCTCTCCCGAACTAGTGATTTTAACTATAATTTAAGGCACCACTAGTTACATAAATAGCCCTAAGCTGACCTCCAGACCACATATAGAATGACTAGAATGTCTAATAGTTGGTCCCCAGTAGTGAATGCATGACATTATCATATAGGTTACATAGAGTTAGTTATCCTACTAACTACCTAACCGATAGATTTATAACCAGTTATTTTAACATGATACACTAAGTGTCAATTGACTATCTAATATATTACTTGTGGTAGGTAAAATAACTACTTTCTAAAGTGCATTACAAAACAAACGTTGGAAGTGACTACACTCTAGGTTACTTACAGACACTAAAGTGCCAATTGACGTATAAAATAACCAATTGACTTCTCTCTGCACTACATAGACTACATATGTACGTGTCAAATGACTACTTCTAAAACTGTTGGGTCTTATTAAGTAATGTATGTATGTATCTGTGAGTTTATGTGGGAGTAGTTGTTGTGTATGTGATTTAATTTCATTAACAAATAAAATAATTGCAAGAGCTTTATGAAGAGGAAACGGAAATACATATAATAGCTCTAGTTTTCGCTAAAAACTAAATGCAAACAGTTCAAATGAATTTAATTTAAATAATTAAATTATTTGATGAACGAATGAATGGGTGGTTGACTGATACATTGTCATTCTGTAACATTTAAATAAATAAATTAATAATAATTATGTGGTTAAAATAACAACACATATTAAATGTTATTTACACTGGCAAATGACTAAAATATGTACGGACATTTTGGCATAATTCTTAATTTACCGCCCTTGTGTAGGCAGAATATGTTTATTTTCTGTTCATTTTTTATTCCCTACAATTGCTAAAAGTTGTTTATTGTTTATATTCCATTTAGCCTCTAGCATTTGAGCTTTTCTTAAAACATTCCTTTTGAATTTTCCGCTTTTTTTTCTTTTCCTTGTCTTCGTCCTTTTTCTTGATAACTGCCACTTACAATAAACAACTTGTATTTGTTGCTTTCGCTACTTAGTTGGTTATTTATTTTGATATTTTCCTCATATCGGAACCCACATAAAAGAAAACCCAGGCCAACAGCCACTACTAACAAGTAGGAGCTCAATCTGTGGTGGATTGTAGTTGTTTTCTTATTACCACCATTGGCTACAAGTGTTCTTGGGGAGGAGAGTAGTGGCATCGTTTTTTATTAGATCAAACGTTGTAATTTAATATGTTGCCTACAGTTAAGACAATATATGTTGTATATTATTTTAGATTTTATCTATACTCTAGCGCTGTCTCCTCCGAGCATTAGAGAAAATGTTAATTTGCTATTGCAAGTAAGGATACATGGAGTACAGTTTGTTCCATAATAAGATGTGTGGTATTTTAAACTTAAAGAGATTTTTGCTTAATAAAATCTTATAACAATATTGCGGATAATTTGTGTCCATTCATGACTCATGACACGTGAACTTATCCAAATATGGCAAAAACATGACAATTAATCAATAAATTTTCAAGTTTGGCTAACATTACCGCTTAAATACCGTTACCGCTTAAATACCGTTACCGATATAATCAAAAAATACAGTTATTCTTGAAACAAAATGAAAATAATTTTTTTTTTCAATTGAGTTATTTGAAATCTCATGAAATTATCATGAATTACAATGTGTAGGTATGGGTGAATATATTACAATAACTTTGTCAATTTTTAACCGATTTAAACAAATGAAAGTTTGTTTCACTCAGAAGGACACTTTATTGTTGAAAAAGTTTAAAAATAAATAAAAAAAATTATTGAAAAAATCTCTACATATTTATATTAACATAATAGTCAAAGTGAGTATACACCAAAAAATATTTGATTTTTTTAAGATAAAGAAAATCCTAAAATTTACTCATCGAATAAAATTTTAATGTTTCGGTTTGTTTGAGATTGAATTGAATAAAAGTGAAAAATTGTGAAAAAAAAGATTTAAGTCGGACTATAATGATTTTCCTGATCCTAAAAAAATCAAAAAATTCGCGCATTTTATCCCCTTGTAAATGCATCTCAAAACTTCAGAGGGCTTGCGGCACGTCTTATCCCCAACCGATTTACCTAAAATTTTTTCAGGATGATTTTTTTACTAATGTTCACCAAACTGGAGGGTGAGAATGGCCAAAATCCAACTTTCGTTTATTAAGGGCCACCCTAGTGTATATACATGGAAAGACCTCGTTCGTATCTTTTTAATGTCGTTTCGGTTAAATAATGACTGAGTTTCAAATGTTTATATTTGCGGGTCCAAAAAAAAATACCCATGTCTCGAAAATTTGAGGGTTTATTGGAACTTTTAAACCCGGGTTTGTAATCCACTCATCTAAACCTACAACGGACAGTGGTTTAGAAACTTTTTTTTTTTTTTTGGAAATAATTCGGTATCTTGGGAACTATTGAGTACTTTTTTGGCTGGTCTGGGCGATCTTTGTCTTCCGTGTCAAAATCTCCAATTCTGAACCGAACAAAACATCTATCGGACGTTGAAACCGATGGAACATAGTCAAAATAAGCTTTGGAGAGCAATCGGTGTGCTTCAGCGGAACTCTTTTTCAAATTAAAGAAGTAAAGCAAAACTTCCCGCAAATGACGCTTTTTTGGCACAATATTCAACATTTTTGAAGCAATGAGAGGTATGTCCTTTCGAAATTCCATTTAAATTATTAAAGACAAAAATCGCCCAATAAAATTTTGTTTAAATTATTTTAATTTTTTGTATATTTTATTAAAAATTTAAATTATCAAAAATTTACCGTTATAGAAATAACAACAAATGCCGTTACCGCAAAGATATCATTATCTTTCAACCACTTTGAATGGGTAGCTAATCTAATTTAGTTATAATATCTCAATTTATTTTAATCTAATTATGTGATCAGTTTGAAGGGAACCTGTCTTTAAGATGGTGATGTTCACAGTGTAATTAATTGACACTATTAAGGTACTCTGTAACTAGTCACGGAACTTAGCCAAATGCATCTATATGTTCTGTTTTCAATTTTATAATACTAATCATAAAATTTTATTAAAATTAATTGCTTATAATTTTTCACCATATTTATTTAAAGTCTATTGATAAATTGTGACTGATCACTTTCATATTCCCGTTCTCATTGGTTTATATTAATATTAAGTATTCTTGGACATCGTTTAAATAAAAAAATTATTTAAGTTTTTTTTATTTTTAAAATTTATCGGCGAATATCTTTAAATTGTTTCAAAGTGAATATTCTTAAAGAAATTGTATTATACTTATTTTCCATTGATCTGCTTCATGCGCCAACGTTCATGTCAATTTCTATTCTCACTTTGATTTCACACAACTACTATTAGCGTACGGTAATACGATAATATCTTAAACCCTTAAAGTTATTTTAAAGTTCATTACAACAAAAGCAATTCAATGCATAATGCAAACGCGCAAATCACATAAATTGTATTTTAACTTGGTTATCCAATGCCAACATCCTTCCATTCGATAAGAAACGAACACGATTGCACTAATTCTTACATAATTATATAGTTCTTACATTATTTAACACTATATATCAGAGATGCGCAAAAATAAATTCTCTCTCCAATACACTTACTCTCACCAACACATTCAATTCTTTATTTTATTCAGTGCACCTACAAATACACAAATACAAAAACTGAAAAAATAAAAAAGTTATACACCAGTGCTCATGCGTATTCCTTGCATAGATGGGGGTAGTGCACTAATTTTGCAGTTTGCACTAATACTTAGTGATAGTGCAAAATTAGTGCAATCATTTTGTTCATATTTAGTGATGAGTTGAAAATTAGCAACCTCACTAAACATTAGTGATAGTGAGTTAAAAAATTAAATTAGTTGATTTAAAAAAATGCAATCATCAGTTTATTGCAACTTTTTTGTATGCACTAATTTGAGTGCAACTTCAAATTGTGCACTAAATTTTTAAGATCAAAATGGTTTAAGTTTATTTCTGTGCACTAATTTAAAACTTAAAACTAATATTTCATTAAAAATAACAACAAATATTTAAAATTTGTATTTTTCGAATTTGGATTCAACAATTTCATGACTACTCATTTTTGAAAATTTTGTGATAGTATGTTTAATGCAGCCTTTTTTTGATTGCAGGTTAAAATTTTGCACTAATTAATTGTAGTGCAGATTTTTGCACTAAATCTTCGTTTAGTGATAGTTAAAAAATTATCACTATCACTATTTTTTTTTAGTGCTAGTTAAGAAATAAGCATTATCACTAAAGCTGATAAAAAATAGTGCTAACTAAATTTTTTGCAATTTTAGTGAGTGATAGTGCAATGCTGATTTCAATCAACATTTAGTGCACTACCCCCAACTATGATTCCTTGTTGTCTCGTTGAGTGGACAACGACTACTAAAATGTAAGAGCACAAGAATACGTGTGATTTGATTTTCCACAATTGTGGTATGGGCTGCGCATGGCTGTTATATATCTAGAGCCTATATTCAAAACTCTCTATATTTGATTTTCACGAAAATTACTTTTTTAATCGTTTATCAAAATAGCGAAAGTCGATTCTGAATTCAATTACCATGACATAAAAATAAATGGTTAAAGTTAAAAAACAGTAACCTCTATATCCTGGTCCACTATCAATTCAGCCAAATAAGTGAAAGAATTTGCTAGATTTCAAGAGCGTAAAGTCACCGGAATACTATTATTTTTACGAAAATTTACAGCAATCAAACTCGAAAAAAAACTCAAAAAAACATTTTTTCTATAACTTTTTGTTTAATATTGTTAATTTTTAATTTTTTTTATCTTCTTACATTATTATTAGAAGTTATCTTAAATAAATCACATTAAAAACTTACAAATGACATAAATGAAATCGAAATAATTTATTTTTATTAAAATGCAAAACCCTCTATCTGAGCATTTTCATACACACACATTGAATATTTTTGAGAAGCAAAACCCTCTATCTATCATAAAGTCCCCAATAATGCAAAATTTTAAAAACCAATTAAATGTGAGATTCAGTAGTTGCTTTAAAAAAATATTGTAGAATACCGAATTTTAATAACTCAAGTAATACGCGAAAAAACAGTCTTTTGGCTCTTCTGAAAAGTTGTATTTTTTAAGAATGAGGGTTTTGAATATAGGCCCTCGATACATAGTATGTTAGTTTATTCAAACTTCAATCATTAGCAAATTGAATGTTTTATAATTATATGATTTAAATTTAAATATTATTTCAATTTATTAAATTATTATTTCTTTTATTTTACCGCCAATTGTTCTGTATCCAGGATGCTAATGGGTGAGCGGTTTTAGCCTTTAAAAACTGAAACAAAAATATTATGATTTAAATTTTAAATGACACTAAATTAGACAATGAAATATTTTAAAACAAAACAATTCAACAAAACCCAAAAAAAAACAATACAAAAAAGCCGGCCGCCAGATAATAAAAAATACGGCCTACAAAAATGAATAAGAATTTTTACATTTCAAATTAATAAACTCTAGTGACACAACATACAAATGAAGCAGCTGATTTTAAAACAGAAAATAACGTTAATTATAAATATAAATATGTAGAGATTTTATTTATGTACTTAAGTAGTCTTTTTGATTTTACGTCATATTTGGAATTTTAAAACAAAAAAGGCAACCAACAGCAAAAGGTCAATTATCTAGAGGTCTTGGGGTCTTACACAACAAAACGTCAAGAAAACAAATTTGAAATTTAGAAACAAAATAAATAATCAAAATATGCATATTATAATATGCTACTAACTAACTATTTATAAGTTTTAGAAGATACGATAAATGATTTTGTTTTTATTTATTTTTTTTCTACATTTCTGCGGTGGTTTTGTTTTGTTTAATTTTCATTTAATTTAAACTAAACTAAACGACCTTGTGTGACACTACATTCCATAGTTAAATTATAAAATTTTATATTTCTTTAGTTTTAGTTGGGTTTTTTGTTTTTAGATTTTAAGTTGTTTTAGAAAAAACAATAAAATTTTGTAGTTTATTTTAATAAATAAAATGCATAAATTATACAAGCAAACAATTTAAAATGAATACAATTTCTTGTCAACAGTTTAAGACTCTGCTTTGAAGATCATTGTCATGGTTGCAGCTCAACTATTTTTTATGTCTCCACTGTATTTCGAACACAAACAAACAAATGAACGAACTAACATCAACATAATTTGCATAAAATCTAAACAATATTAAAATTAGTTGATTTTGAATAAAAATTTCAAAAACTAATAGTTAAACGACCTTTAAATAAACGAGGGCGTTAATATTGTCGCTTCTTTTTTTCAACTTTTTTTCTATTTTATTAACTGTGGATCCAAATACTTTGTGGTTTTGTTTTGTTTTGTTAGACATTTATGTTCATTTTATTATGTTCTCCCTCTCAGTGGGTCTATTAATATTAATTAATTTATTTTTAGCTGGTTTTTAACAAAATTTCGTAAATGGGTATTTTTTATTTTTGTTTGTTTTGTTCGCCACTTATTGGGAAAACCCCTGTTGGTTTTTTTCTTCCACTAATCTGTTAAAATTTAAAGCAAAACTTTTTTTTATAGTCATGCCAAAAAAGACAACAAACTATTTAATTTTATTTGAATTTTATACAAAAATAAAATAAAAAAAAACTAAAATTCGCTATGAAAATGTGGTTTCTATTTAAGTTTCCTGTTCTATTAAACAAAAAGCGAACAGAAACAAATAAGAGTCATAAGCAGGAAGTTTTTTTTTTTAGTTTTGTGGTTTTTAGAATTCTGCTCTCGCCTTCACAAACATTTAGAATAATCGATTTTAAATAGAAATGCAACAGAAAGACGCGCCAGTAAAGATGACATAATTTAAAATCTGCACAATGAGTTGGTTCTTTGTTCAGAAAAGCTGATTAAATTCTTTAAAATATTAAAATCACATAAAAGCTTGGTTATAGAAGTTCAAACCCAGTATTTGAACTGAAGTTTTTTATAACAAATTACTGAAAAATATTTATTTTATTTATATTACTTTTGTCAATATTTATAGAAATCCGATTTATATTAGATAATAATTTGTTTTATAGATATATTAATTTACTAAACAATTGATTTAGAGAAAAGGTAGAGAGCTAAGTATATTCGACTGTGTTGAATCTTAGCGATCTAGATTTAATTTTGAAAAAGTTCAGGTTAAAAAATATTATTCCCAAAATTTCCCCATTGTCGAGCCAAACAGCTAAGTCTTTGTAGCAGCTAAAACTAAACAATTTTATAAACCGCAATCGTCTATAAGGACAAGGAATTGTGTTACTTCTTCTGTTTTAGTCCATTAATCCACTTGGCAGTTGTGGGATATTGGATGGTTTACTCTAGCAATGATACGGAATTCTGCGATAGCGAATATTGAATATTGTTCAAATACTTTGTGGTATATGATCTCTGATCCATCATATATCTAGAAATTCCTAAAACAACAACAAATTCCAGCATTTCCCAGCAATATCTGCAGTGTTTCACGAGCTACCGACATATTTCCAAAACCACAACAAAAGAGTGGGTGGCGAAATATAATTATGTGATACCTACTTAACTTTACTATAAACATATATTAATTAGGATTCTATAGTTGCAACAAAAAATCGACATTTCAAACTTTCGACTTTTTAAAAGTCGACTTTTTCTAATGCTTGAATAGACGACTTTTTTTAAATTGTTGATTGTATTGTCGTTTTCCCACTTATTATCCTATTTTACTCTTAGGCCCTAATTTTGTAAATCACGTCACAAAGTGATATTTATATGGAAAGCAACAACAAAATTTCAAAAATTTGTTTTTGTTTTATATACAAATTCTTAACAGAACAAACGCACCAAAATTCAAGCGTTGATTTGCCTTTCATAATTTGAAAATTTTGTATATAAAACAAAAACAAATTTTTAAAATTTTTGAAATTTTGTTTTTGCTTTCCATATAAACATCACTTTGGTGACGTGATTTACAAAATTAGGGCCTTAAGAATATTTGATAAATTTTAACAACATAAATTGTAAAATAGAAAATCTACTTTTTTAGACTGACCAACAAATTAAGACTTTTTGATTGGAACAGAATAGTGACCTCATAATTCTGAAAGGGCATGTTGAGTAGATCATTTTTGTAGAATACATTTATAGGTCTGTGAGACCCATAGTGGCGAGTAATTTAGCTAATTAAGCTTTAAGAGCTTTATTTACAACTTTGGTATCTCTGATGACCCCCACTGAAATTTTCCGGGAAAAATATTCGTAGAATTTTCTTTTTTTACTTTCTCGAAAAAATTGTCAAATTGACCCCTAAAGAGGGCAGCTAGTGGGTTAAGATATTCCAAAAAATTATCCCAATAAAATTTCACCATATAACATTGAATTCTCATTGAATAAGAATTCTCTCGTTTAGCATAATGCTCCCTTCGAGCAAAAAATTAAAACTTTGAACCACTGTAAAAAAAAACTCAGACTAGCTGGACTATTCTACCAAAAATTATCTACTCAACATGCCCTTTCAAAATTATAGGATCGCATTGCAATTCCAAAAATGCTGTTGGACAGTCTTATTATCGACTATTCAATAACTATATTTTTTCATTATTAAGCCCGAGGTGTTCAATTTTTGTAGTCTAATTTAAAAACATTTCGATATTTTATTTGAAAACACAACGAAATGAAAACTATTTGATTATCACCATTATTTGTGTCATCTTTACTGGGACTTTTGTGCATAATAAGTTGGTTTTTTTATTTCCAGAATACAAATTTACTTTCACTTGAAAAAATTTTCTTTTTGATTGCATTTCCGATTAATTTTTTTGTATTATACAATTCACAATGTGCACAATTCTTTTAATAATTTTATTTTGTAAATATTTATTTTTTTATGTTTCTTCTTATACCACCTGCTTGCGTCTTATAAAAAATGAATAAAATAACGATGCAGGAATCCTTTAGCAGAAATTGAAGCTGTATTTAGAAGTTAAATAGTTTTGAACGCAATGATTGTTCCACTGTTTTCAACCCACATTTTTAATGATTGAATAAATAAATATTTAATGGAATTTATATATATTTTTTTTTGTTATTTCTACACAATTTGACTACAAGTACTAAAAATACATATTGGAAAATGTTTGTAAAACTAATTATTAAATATTTAAAAAAATAATCAGAAATATGATAAAATCACCTACACATTTATTTTATTATTATTATTTTTACTACAATTACACTACTACTAATAATAAATAATAATTCATGTTAATTAGCCTTAAATAATTTTATATTGTATAAGGTTAATTTTGATTTGAAACTAATTAAGTATGTATTAATAAAGTCCTAAATATTTTTAAATAAGCTACAAAAGAAAAAAATACTATTTAAGTAAAACTGTATAACAATATAAAATTACAATACAATAATTTTGTTTTAATTTATTTTTTTAACAACTATTTTGCTAATTGTTGGTTTAAGTTTTTTTTATAGGAAAAATGTTATTATAATGGTTGAAATGGAACTAGAATTGTATAATCAAAACAGTAAAACCTTTACAAAGGGATAATATGTAAACAAGGATATTAGCCTAATATTCCATATATTTATTATGATCCATATCGTGTACATACGCTTTATAGATCTATATTACAAACTTCTATAAATTGTATACACTAAACGAAAATACCTAAGTATACCAAATTAAAAGTAGAACAAAAGATAGTAGTGGTTCAAAATTTGTATAAATATGGGGGATTTCAAGCCAAGTGAACCAACTTTTGAAGTCGATGACTTCCGATCGGGATGAAATTTTGTTAGTCCTATTGGATAGTAATTCGGACACAATTTTTCAACAAGATCGGACATTTTGGCCAAATAGGTGTTTTTCTCATCCTTGTAACTTATTACCTAATGTTCTATTATTTTATCGGAAGACATCGATTTCAAAAGTTGGTTCACTTGGCTTGAAATCCTCCATATATATTTATTCTCGACATTTGAAACTCAGCATACAATTTTTTTTAAAAATTTCACTGTCCAAAAGCATTTTTGGAACAGAATAGCGACCCTATAATTCTAAAAGGGCATGTTGAGTAGATCATTTTTGTATGATAAAGTTATAGTCAAGATGGTCTGAGGTTTTTTTTACAGTGGGTCAAAGTTTTAATTTTTTTATCGAAGGGAGCATTACACTAACTGAAAAAAATGTTGTAAGTTAATGTCTGAGAGAATTCTTATTGTCAGACTTATATTGTGGAATTTTATGGGGATCATTTTTGCGGAAGATCTTAACCCTCTAGCTCCTCTCTTTAGGGGTCGATTTGAACATTTTTTTTTTCGAGAAAATCAAAAAAGTCCTTTTAAAGACCTACCAAAGTTTCAAATAAAGCACTATACACTTAATTAGCAAAATTACGCGGTTTTCGGTTTGGACCTCTAATGTAGGTTGGGAACACCGAATTATTATTTTTTAATTATAATCGAATTTTAGATTACAACCACAATTATTTGGTATTGGATAGAGTGTCCAAAAAACCGGCAAATTTGGAAAACAGGTTTCCGGTTTAACCGAAAAAGTCTGTTTTTGAAAAAACCGGGTTTGAAAAGGCCGGTTAAACGGTTTCGGTTTTTGTCTTCAAAAAAATCGTTTAACCGGTTTATATTAAACTTTTATTTAATATGAAAAAGGGCTCCTTAATTTTATTTTTATTTGTGGACGCTAATAGGAAATGTGTAAAGAATTGTGTACCAAATCTTCGGAAATTTAGCATTTTTGAATTCTTAAGGCTCTATCTTTATGCAATTATCTTTTACGCAATATTGTCAAATGCTATAATTTTCTATGAAATAAATCCATTTAGAAATGGTATCAAAGTTTATCATAAATATATTTGAATGAGCTTTAGAAAATATATTTCATTAAAACCGGTTAACCGTCTTACAAAAACCGGTTTGTCAAAAAACCGAGAAGTTAAAAAAACTGAAACCGGTGGAGTTTACAAAGAAGAAAAAATCGGTTAATAGGTTTTCGGTTTTAAATTCACCAAATGGGCGTTATGATATTACTAATTTACGGTTAATTCAGAACTGAAACGAAATATTTGGTATGCTTAGGTTTTTTCAGCTGTTGAACAAAATATGACATATTCAGCTTTTATTTTTTGCTTTATTCTGTGCTCAAATTTTGTTAAAACATCATACTGTTTTTTGTGTTTAAATAATGGATTACCTTCGACTCTTACCAGTATCAACCACTGGAGCATCAATGTGTAACTATATAGTTTCACAGAACTAGTTCCTACAGTACTAAATATGATTTCAAATCTTGTGATGTTCTGATTCAAAAGTAGAGTTTAAAAATAATAGGGAAATAACACAGTAACTTTAAAACAAACACAATTTTTTCAAAATATTACTTTAAGTGCATTATCTCATTTTCCTTTAGCCCTTTAAGCTGCAATTAAAAGGGTTTTGCTGTAATTCAATTTAAAACATCCTCAAAAAATTAAAGCTACAAAATTAATGGAAAATTGACTTTATAAAATAATAATTGTTAATGCTTAAATGTTATTTGTTGGATATTTATTTTTTTCTGTTTCATAATTATTTTCTTTTGGTTAAATGGCCGCTATTATTAATGGAATATCCATTCCATCAAAAGCCTTGTTAATGACGATAATTAAAAAGTATATTGAATATATTTTTGTTGTTCGTCGGTTTAAAAATAAATTGTTTGTTTATTTTTTATACAGATTCCATTATGGATGAACTGTTTTTTGTTTTACTCACATTGATTCTGTTATCAAGTTACGGATAGTATTTTATTTTTAATAATAATTATTATTTGCTATTATTAAATATGGATAATTGAAAATGTATTGTATTAAGTATTAACCATTTATGCATATTTATTTTTAATTGTACTTTTATTATCTTTTATTCAGTTCAGTTTATTTTTAATAATATTTTATTTTAAATTAAAACAATTAATTTAAGTATGATTTAAATTGTAATACAATTATTGTAATTTGTTGTTACTAGTCTTATCGAAGGATTTTTATGATATACCAAGAATATGCAAATTTTTGTTCACAAAAGGCCAACTTTTTTTAAAAACGAAGCGATAAACGTACCCTGGCCCTAGGGTAGTTCAATCTTATATAACGTATACCAAGGACTTCAAATTTTCAGTACATTTTTAAAAAAATATTTTAAAATACTGATCAGCCTACTATGCCAAATTTGGTTTCAAATGATCAAGAAGAGTTGAAAAATATTTCGTATTATTTTTATTTTATTCTGCCAGGATCAAAAGATGTCAAAAATGTCCTTTCAAATTTTTATCCTTGAATATCCTTTTAGATTTCCAATAATTTTTTTTTCAAAAAAATAGTGAGTTAAAGCTCCAAATATTGAATACCACATGCCAAAATTTCATCCTTCTATCTTCACTACTTAAGTGTTTTTTTTTTTAAATTTCATTCGAAAAAAATATAAGAAAAACCGTTGTGAAAAGCATCGAAGAATACTTTTTAATAAACAAGTAAAATGGTATAGTCGGGCAAGCCCGACCTTATTATACCCTACACCGAGTATATGATTATAAAGAGTTTTATTTTGATATGAAACTTATTTGTGTTGAATCTTTTTTGAATACCAACATTTTCGGTAGTGGGCCTTATATGGGAGCTATGACTAATTATGGACCAATCGGCACAAAATTTAGTGAGCTGTTTTGCGAATATATGAAACATATTTGTTTTGAATTATGTTTGGATACTGACATATTTCACAGATTTATTGATATTAATCACATTTTCGAGAACGTTGCTTATATGGGAGCTATGGAACATTGTTGACCGATCGTCACAAAATTTGGTCGTGAGAGTTCGGCTTATATAAAACTTAATTGTGCTGAAGTTGGTTCGAATATTTTTATATTAAGATATTTATGAGAGCTTAACTATTTTTAAATAGGGAGAAATAATGGACCGATTCTAACCAAATTCAATAGGCTTTGTCCTTGGGGTAATATAAAGATTTGTGCCAAATTTTGTCGAATTATCTTTAAACCTGCGACCTGTAGTTTGATTAAAAAGTTTACATGGTCGGACGGACAGACGGACGGACATCGCTTAGTCGACTCAGAAAGTGATCCTGAGCAGTTTGGTATGCTTTAAGGAGGATATTGGGACAATATTTTTGTATGTTGCAAACATCAGCCCTATCCCATTATACCTCCCCCCTATGGTGGTGTAGGTTATAAACATGCACTTTTCTTAATAAAACTCTTGTATACTAATATATTTTTTTATATTTTAATTTGAACTTTATATATAATGGAAGGAATTTTGACATTTTGTATTGAATATTTGGGTCTTTACCGCACTATTTTTTTAAAAGGAATTTATTGGCAATCTTAAAGGATATTAAAGGATAAAAATATTAAAGGACATTTTTGACATCTTTTGATCCTTACTGGATAAAATAAAGATAATACAAAATATTTTAAATGTACTTCTTTGAAACTTTGAAGTCCTTTAAAAGGGACAGAGGATCACGAAATGAAAAAATTAAAACGCAGTTTTTCTCCATTTAATTTATAGTTTCATACGTATATTATCCAGTTCTTGTCTAACGATTTTTTTTCTCTTTTTAGTTTTGAAAAATATTTATGTATTTAAATTTCCTGTGGTTAAAATTTTTTTAAGTTTTAACTTGAATTCAAATAATAGCTCAATTAATTCCATTATAGATCTAAAATAAAATCCTTTCCAGCTATAACAAAAACTTTCTGATTATTATGCTGCTAGTTGACTTGCAAGAATGGCAATCTAATTGAAATTTCCATTAAGGTAGCTTTTTTCTGTCATTTTTTTTTTTAATTTTATCATTTATTTATTATATTTTTATTAATACATTTATTATAAAGTTCTTATATTTTTGTTGAAATTAATATTATTTTATTTTCAACTTCCCTACTACTATAACTAAAGTGCCAAGAAAAATGAACAATAAGCATTTAATGAAAATAAAAAAACGTATTATGAAAATTAAATTACCTTTATATAGAAATAAATAATAAAACAAAAACTATACTAAACTAAACTTTTTGCACTATAATATTGTAATGAGAACAACAAAAAAAAAACAGAACTTTTTATCGCGTACACTTGTATAATCAAAATACTAAACTTCCGGTTCTTAAATCCACTTCCATTTCCTCTCACACCAATTTAAACTAAATGCAAACTCACACTTATACACTTGCACAGCAACAAGAAATACAAATATACAAGAATAATACGCCATTACTACAAAAATACTAGACATTCTTCCTATTTCTCTCGCTTTCGCTGTCTCTCACACTCACTTTCTCTAGTTTTTAATGCAACAAAAGTAGTTTCTAAGTAAATTAACCAGTTTTTTTTTGTTTTAATATAAGTAAAAACGTAAATAATATAGTACATACTTGCATAATTATAAAGTAATATTATTTAATATAAAAAAACACTTAAAAGAAAACTAAAAAAACTATTTTTATATTTACACTCTGTAACTGTAAGAACACTATTGTTAACAATATTAAATGCAACACTGTGTTTTCTGATATTTTTCTCATTTCCTTATTTGCGTGTAAATTCAAATTGTTTTTTTTTTACTTAAATACAATAAGTACATGTTATATTAAATTTACTATACTTTTAGTTTAGCTGTATTTTATATTGTACAACTATAAATAAAATAATAATAAGTATTTCTAAACTCAACTATTAAAATAAAGTTTCAAGAACAAAATAACGAAAGCTTTAGTTTTTGTATTCAAAAAACAATTTACAAAACTTGTGCACAAATTAATTTCTGTTTAAACTTTTCACAGTCAATTGCAGTTGTGTTAATTTTTGTATAGAACTTGAGAACATTTTTTTTTTTTTGGTAATTTCAATTTTATGGGAATCAATAAAACTTGTATATTGCTATAAATTACTTAGAAATTAAACAGAAACGCAAAATAAATTGAAAGGAAAAATATTTGGATTCTATTTGAATGTAGTTGAAAAACAACGCTTACAAACATTATCCATAGTTAAAAAGGAATGAATTATATTTTGTATTACGTTCTGAACAAAATGTCCTAAGCTAAGATTTTAGTTTTTTTTATAATTAAGAATATTTAACATATGGGTGTACCAAGATTAGTTACACTTTTATATTAAAGACAATTTTAGCTTATGTGCATTGAATTAAAACAAACAATGGTTCTATTGTAAAGTTTGTTTTTATGCACTTAAGATATTTACGTTGTTAGGGCTCAGCATGTTTTATATTAATTTTAAATGCTTATGTATAAATGGTAGGGATGAATTGAAATTCCGACTAAAATCAATTTAATTTGCGCGGCCCAAAGGTTGTTACATTTAATATTATAAATCAAAGCAGTTTTCTAATTAGCTGCTAAATGTTATGGCCTTTAATTGGCGCTAAAGGTTAAGTCTCCTACATATGAATGCAGAAAAGAAGCTGGTGATAATGAATATTAGGAAAAGTGGTGAAATGTGTTGTATTATCCATGTCGCGACTTTTTGATTTCACTATTAACATCCAAATAAGCTGCATAATTTTTAATTAATATAATTTGTATGCTTAGGTATTTTCGTTCTCATCTTATGATTACTAACTCAAAGCATAAAGACGTCTGAATTTGTGATTATCAATTGTTAGGACAGGTCCCTAAAAATAGTGAAATATATATAACAATTTATCGTATCTTAAAGTTTTTTTACTGTATGTAATTCCCAGCAAAAAAATAAGCAAAATGCAGCTCTGAAAGAAGGAGAGGAACATAAAAAGTGTTATTTTCTGCTGATGACTCTACTGTGTAATTTGTGGTACAATTAAAGCCAACAAAATTTATGAGAAGTTGGTCTCCGAAAACACCAAAGTTTCAAACGCCTACTTTCAACCGAAGGACATTTCATTAGCGGACATTTCCTATACCAGAATAGGGATATATTCAGCTCTGAAAGAAGGAGAGGAATATAAAAAGTGTTATTTTCTGTTGATGACTGTACTGTGTAATTTGTGGTACAATTAAGGCCAACACAATTTATGAGAAGTTGGTCTCCGAAAACACCAACGTTTCAAACGCCTACTTTCAACCGAAGGACATTTCATTAGCGGACATTTCCTATACCAGAATAGGGATATAGGGAAATAAAACGTTGGAAATCTTATCAAATACTGTAAAATTTGTCTCAATATGCTCAGAAACGTGTTAATTTTCTTCCTCTATACTGATTTTATGCCGTACCCAAGGATAGAAAATTCAATACGACCGTGCTTTTTTATAATATTTCACATTTCATATTCATGTCGTATTAATTTTTTTTAATCTCCATAACAGTACTTTCCACTAAACTTACAGTTTTTTTTATTTGACGAAAAAAATTATGAACCTTTTCCGGCAAATCTTCCATTAAGGTTTTTATTGAGCTTCTGTCACTTTGTTCGAACAGGTAGTCCATCTCCGTTTAAAATCCACCATACTTTTGGACACCTTTTTTGTGTTCTTCAATTCTCTTTTAGCAAGAGCTCAATATATATCCACTGACCTTAGGCAGTTTGGAGGATTTGCCTCTCTTGATACAAATACCACATTATTGCTCTTTTACCATTCAAGACATTGTCATAGTGACAGGATGCCAAATCAGGCCAAAAATAAGTGGACACTTTAAGAAGTCTAATGAATGGAAGCATCCTCTTTTGTAAACATCCCTTGATGTAAATTTCTGTATTTAAAGAGCCCTTTGTATCAAATGTTTGGATTCTTTTGCTGCAACTGCATATTGCTTGCCAAGCCAAGAACTTTTTGGGAAAATTTTCTGCTTTTGGGTCCTAAACTTTTCTACAACAATCCCTCGAGCATCAGCAACTGAAAAATATTGACCCAGAAGCTGCGAAAAATGTTCCATACGTTACGTTTCGCACTCCATTGTTCGGCAGGTATATTTTTTGTATAAAATATGACTTCAACTTCCATGGTCTGTCTTTGGCCACTAAATATTTAGCAGATTTCCTGTCAGGAACTTTTTGAGCCTTGTATGTTTTTAAACCTGTATTGGCTTTAGCTTTTCGTACCAAATAGTCCGAGTACTGAGCTAACCGGACTGCTTTCCTACCGGATGTATTGGGAGCTCTTTTGGAAATTCTTTCTATTTATTGGCTTCAGAAACATCATGTGGAGCATTTCTTCTACCTGTACCAGGTTTTCTATTTACAGACAAGTTCTCCCGATACTGTTTAATAACATTGGAATCAGTTTGACGGCAGACCTTTGATTATTTGGCCAACTTTTTGAAGGACCAAGTTGGGTTTTGTTGAAAATATTTAATAATTTTAGTACGCACTTTTTTCTCTTCATTCATTTTAATTAGATTAACAACAAATGAACATAATTGACATTAACCATAATAACTGACATGCTTTATAAAGGTAACTTGATCAAAAAAAAAAATAATACTTGGGTTAAAAGTTTTAATGAAAAACATGTATTAAGTTTTTTTCGATCTCAGCCCTTAGTATAATAGTATTTTTCTATAAAAAAAATCGGTTTACTAAGATATTTTCTATAGAAAATTTGGTCTATAACAGTATTTTCTATCTAAAGTTTTGTACTACAGAGTTACTCTTAAATGAAAACAATAAATTTAAATTTAATATTTCGTATACATATGTATTTCAATTACAAACAATCTCATTCTCCATTAAATATTGAATATATTTTCAGAAATTTACACAAAAAAGCTGAATGCTCTCTATTTAACTAACATAAGTTTTTGCTGTGACAAACAGTTTTACATTTTTAAAAGGATAATGCAACGCTGCACTTTAAATTAAATTTACTAATGTATTCTCTTCTCTCCATACTTTTGCTAAATTCTTTCTTCGAAATTCAACGTAAGAGTTATTTGCTAAATACAAAAAAATAAACAGTAAAATAAATTTACAATCCAGTTGTAAAAATATTTTAAAATTTTGTTCTACTCTTGTTTGTATGCTTATTTTTTGTTAGCAACAAAACTCTTTAATTTGTTACTCCGTCGTATTTTGTCTCTCACAGAAATTTCGCTCCGGTGTTGCAACTATGCCTGGCTGGCAGTTTCCGAAAAGCATTTACGAAATGAAACATAAAAAAAGGAAAAAGAATTTTGTTTTAGTTAAAATAAAGTTTAAGTTCTGCCTGAGTGATTTATGTTTTCCAATTTTCACGTTATTTTATAAAGTTTTTCTTTTGCCAACCAACAAAAAAAAAGGAAAAGCAAGAAATTTCTTTCTGTATTTATTACTTTTCTATAAAATGAACGCACCTCTGTACGAAATCTCTCGTTCTCTCGCTATCTTTAGCCAAGTCCAACATAGTTGTCTGGCACTTCATGTTGTTTCACTTGTAAACTTTTCAAGTGAAATTTTCTTAGATTTTTTTTGTCCGTTCTTAATTCAAAATTGTTTCATGGTTTTGTTGTTGTCGTTTGTTACTTTTACTTAAAATCGCTTGATGGGTTGGTATGTTCTACTTTTTAGTAAATATGGATGAAACGAGTTCTGAGAGTGCAAATATTTGGAACCATAAGGAAAAGCAGTTGTCAAAAGTAGAGGTAGTGAGAGTGGATTAGAAAACAACCATATATATGCAGTTTAAATTAGAATAGAATTTGATATTAACTATAGAGAATTGTTATATTCTTTATTTTTATTCATCACTTATGCCAGCATATGTAGGACTTCAAGGATAGTAGAGTATCACAAGGTCGAACATTATGCGCTACATTTCTATAATTTTTTTGTCCTTGAGAAGTGAAACAAACAAACTGAAACTTTCTTTCACTTCCACTTAACGCTATTTGTAAGTATGTTAAACAAATTGTTATGAATTTAAATTAAACCAAAAAATATTTGAATGTTATTAAAGAAAAAAGTACGACAACTAAGTAGGCACACTGGTAGCTGTGTACAAAACTGTTATATCTTTTGTTCGCTGCCTAACTGTAAGTTTTAGTAGGAAAGTTCCAACTTTTTTAATATTCATTAGGATGGTTCATAGGAATATAAACACGATTTTTAAAATAAACCAGAAATCTTTTCAAAATAATATTTTTTCACCCTTATAGTGTTTAATTTTTCTAATAAACTTCTAAGATCGTTCATTATTTGAAACTATTCACTTACAGAATATCGTTATAAATTCGTTGCAAATGCCTCTTAAAATATTATTTTTTCTATCTGGTTTCATTACAAGTATAAATTAAAACAAATTATTTGTTTTTCATTACGACATCATGTTTTTAATCAGTTGTCAGTTTAAATCATTTTGTTTTATTTCATATTTCTGTTTTTAATATAATTATGTTTGTTTAATTAATTTCAACTTTGAGACAACGTACATATTATACTCGAATAAATATACATATTTACTGTTACATTTAACCAGGAATGGAAATCAGATTATATTGTGGGTTTAAAACAAAAATCGATTAGTACTTTTTCTCCGTTGGGATACTAAACTTGAAGTGAATTTTATATGAATAATATACATCGTCGAGATAGCCCATCGGTACTACTTACAAATTTTACTAGACCCGTCAGTAAGGCATATTTGGGACACTATAGATCTTAAAATAGGTCAGTACCAAGCTGGGTAGTTGCATTGAAGGTGTTGTACAATTTCTGCAATAACTGTTACCTATAAAAAATCTATAAGATTACCCACCATTGAATAAAATATACATAGAAGCATTACTGAAAGACTAATACACTTAAATCAATGTATTTTGCTGTTGTGTTACGCATACAATTTCGGAGAGAAAAAATATTTTTAATAATTTTATTTTGAGTTGCGCTTCTAAGGACTGAGATCGAAAAAATCTTAACATACCGACAGTTTTAATTTTTTTTTTGTGATTGAAATTATTATTAAAACTTACAAAAAATAATCAGCCTTATCATGTAAGGCGTAGTCGTTTTACGACAACGACAGTTTCGTACTAGATTAACCCTCCGTTACTAGCAACTGATCTGGTTGATACAGGCAAATATTTTTTTATTGTAAATTTTTTTAAACACCATAAATTTTAAGCTATTTTTTGATAAAATAATTTTTTTACAGCATTTTTTTTGGTATTACTCTTTTAAATACATTGCATTTAATAATGTTTTTATGTTTTCGCAATAAAAAGTGAAGAGATTATTTTTGAAACGCGCTTTTTTTACTGATATCAATTTGATACATTGCGACTAGTCTCGATTGAAAATGATTGCGACTAACGGAGGGTTAAAGAAATTATTCAACCTGTTTCATTAATCTAGTACGAAACTGTCGTTGTCGTAAAACGCCTACGCCTTACATGATAAGGCTGATTATTTTTATAGTTCTAATCAATAGTGATGAATTTATGGACCTTTTCCGGAAACCCTTCCATTAAAGTTTTTAAATAGCAAAATAACTAAAACTGTCTAAAAATTGCATAACTTTCTTTTATGAAATTTATATTGAATATAGAATTTTTCACTATAGGCTTTCGACAAATACTACCGATCGTTTTATTTGGTTTGCTGAATTCTTTATATTCAATGCTATTTTTTTGGACGCATGAACAAGAACTGATTTAGTTTGTATTAGGGTATTGAAAGCAGTATATTTGAAATGATTAACCCTCTGCAACTGACATGGATTAATTTTTACAATATTAAACTTATTTCTATGTTGAAGTTTCTGACTAGCACCTTATTTGCCTTATTTTAACAGTAAATAGTTTTCAAGCTAACATAATATTCAAATTTGAATTAAAGGACTCCATATAAGGCGCGCTTTCGAAAATCTATTCTCAGGAACTCATGGAGCCAGTAATAGTAAGACTGACTAGTCTCTATAACCTTTTCAGAGTGTAGAGGTGTGTTTTCTCTCCACCAGACAAAATACCGCCGAGTACATCCAGTGAACAATATAAAGTTTGAAACCCAATCTTTCGCATTCGACTCTCAGTGTTAGGTAAAAGCTTTCCTCGACAAATTCCTGAATGGTACCATGTTGGTCTAAATTTTGGTATTTTGTATATCGCCAAGTTGGCCCCTGTACTGCACTACTCTTGTTGAAAGATCGCTTATCGTTGAAATAAGTTTTCTTTTGATACACACATATTGAATTAATTTTAGGTACATTGCATTAATATCAAATACTATCGAAATATTTGATAACAACACATTGATTAAAATAAATATGATATTATGTATAAAGTTTTCCATTCCTGCACTCGACGTTCTCGTGCGTATACGAGGTTTTGGCAACATCTTTAAACGTTATTTTTTTGCACTCCTACTGAATTTTAATAAATTTTCATTTATTTATCATTAACATTTGAGCAACATATGGGCTGTGTTGTTGCCAGTTTAATTACTTTTCAGAATTTGATAATGTGGTCTGTTAAACATTTTATTTTTTTTTTTAAATGTCCCATAACACCTAAATTTTATATAATTTAATTTTTTTTAAGTTTGAAGTGTTTATTTAACTCTAAATAGCTTAACTGAAAGTATTTTTTATTGTTTTTGATTTAAAAAACTACATATTAATAATCTACGGTACCAATTGACACCTAAAATGCAAAAGTGCCTATCAACACTTTTACAGGAGAGACAAAAAACATAAAAAAATTTAAAGTGTTGTGGTTAGAAATATGATTCTCCTTCTTAAATAAAATCATTATTTTTGAAAATAGAAGGCTAAAAAATTGTGATGACGTGTGCCTTGATGTACCAATATCCATTAAAAACACAATTTTGTTGTTACGTTCTTTTGCAGTTCAGGTGACGATATGCTAATATTATTCAGAAAATTTAAATTATATTTTTCAATACTTGTCGATGTAGCAATATTATGTACGTATGTATGTATATTTAAGCATTTTTAGAGCTTATTTCAATAATTTTATTTATAAAAATTTTAAGCAAACATATTGTTACTATTTATATGTGATCTTATTTGGGCCTTGGTTGTGATTTACACGTTAATTTTCATTAATGAAAAGTTGCCTTGTTGAACTATTATATAAATGTGATTAAATTTCTTAACAAATGCAATTGAAAAATTTATAACTAATATGCTTTTAATAATAAAATCTGTCTGTGTATGTGTGAAACCAATACAAATAACAATAACAATTGTAAGGAATGCTCCTTGATACATATTTAAAAACAACATTATATTCTGCACTTTATCTGATCGGAACTGATTAATTGTGACTAATTGAACCTTCATCATCACATCATGCACCACCACCGACATAAAGTAAATCAGAAAATATAATCAGACATCAAATGTTTCTAACTCCAAAAAACAAAAGACTCACCCAATTCATAGCCAATCAAAAATTTAATAATTTCTATTTTATGATTTCTTTATCTTTTTTTTTTTTGTTATTTTCTTAAAACAATAAACAACAATTCAATGCAACATTTAAAAACGCCAACGGTTTCGTTGTTGCTGAAAATAAAAATTGTTAATTTAAATTGTTATTTAATAAAACATCACTCGTTTACAACAACAAACAAATTAAATGTTTTATATGCACAACAAATACAACAACAACAATGTATTCTCCATATCATCTAAATTAAATTTAATGCACATTTACAACACCGGCACCTACAAAGCAGTAAAACTATAAACCCGGCTAAGAACTTAAAGCCAACAGCAACAACAACAACAAGCACCAACGTCACCACCACCTCAACCAACAAGAGTTCAAAATTAAAAGCACCAACACAAAAGGTAAGAGACAGCAAAGCAAAGGATGAATCTAAAGGAAATTTAAAACTGGAAACGATAGCGAACAAGACAACTAAAAAGGTAATAGTAAAACCAAAAGCAACACTAACAACAAAGACAAAGGCGAAAACAATAGCAACAGCTATACCAACAACAACAGCAACAACAATATCGACAGCAACAGCTATGAGTAGAGATGAAAAAGAATCTAAGAAAACTGTTCCGATTAAGCCTCAAGTAACACAGGTGCCATCTGAAACAATAGCAACAACATCGACGACGACGACGACAACAGCACAAACAACGAAACCTTCATTGTTGCCGAAACCAAAGGTTAAAGTTGTTATACCACCAGCTCTATTACAAAAGCAACAACAGCAACAACACCTGCAACAACAAACGTACACTCATCAACAGCAGCAACAATTCGAAGAAGATGAAGAAGTATTAGACGAACACGAACTCGACTACAATGTTGATGAAGAACATGAACCGGAAGCTGCTTTTACACCCTCTAGTCGCATACCAGTGCGTACAGCAAATGCTGAAAAGCGCGCCTTATTGGCAGGCGTCACATCTTCCTCCGAAGAGACCTCTCCCCCATCTACCTCTAATTTGAAAAAAAGCAAAGCTCTGATAAAGTAAGTTGTTCTCTCCATGTGTACCAGCAAACAAACAAACAAATAAACAAAAACAAGAAACCCTTTCATTGTGCCTGACTCTCCTTAATATTACACCATCACAACTTCCCCCCAAATCGTACTGAAATTGAAAACATGAAACTTTATGAAAAGTGGTTGTACGACGTAATTGTTTCTGTAACACTCCCTCCCACTCGCAAAAAAAAACTCATGCAAAAGACGATAGAGGAAGGATGAGAAAAGAAAAATAAAATAAATATTCTAGACAGTTTAATATCTAAAATAGTGTTATATTTAAACTGAAAATTTATATCGGAAGGTAGGATTTCACAGTGGTATGGTTATAGTCATATAAAATCTCGTAGTTAAAAAAGGGTGTTCTTTATAGAGGTATAGAACTTAAATTGATATAAAACAGAGAAAAATGTTTTCAAAATACATCCAATTGGCTTTATTCATTATATAATTTTATGGCATTAATGTTTAAATATGATTTTGGGAATGTGGCCGCCACGGTTAGCGCGTACTTGGCGTAATCTGGAGGTCCAAATTATTAGACTTACAAATTCAACCATTCCGATCACAAGGTTAAATGGGCTAACATCGATAAATCAATTGAGAAAGTGATTCTGAGTCGATTGGATCAGTTGCGCAACAGTTTAGTAAGTTTATAATATCTAAAATAGTTACTTGCGTAACCTGTCACAGAATGTTTTAAAGGTCTCAATTTACACCCTATTATGCTAGCGCTATGTTAAAGTGACAGATCCCTTTCATGGTGTGTTGGAAATAAAAATATCACTACCACCGAACATCCAATCAGGGTACCAGTTCTGAGTCGGTTCCCTTCCCTCTATGTTTATAACATCAAAGATGCATAAGGATTTTTCATAGTATTTTTCGATAGTGATTAGAAAAACCATATAAGTGATTTGTTTTCTTAAAATGGCTTTGGAATTATTTCACTCCATCTGATCTTGAAATATCCAACCAAAATATGAGAGTAAGTGCAGGTTATATTGGTCGGATTTTTCATGTGAATTATATTCCAATTGATCAATAATGTTCGATTCCTCATCCATTATCATATTTTGAAACTCATACTAACTCGACAAAATATTTTTTGTCTTAGCAGGCCAGCCAGTAATAGAGAGACAGGCTAGTCCATGTACTACATACCGAATTCGACTTTCAGGGTTACGTTTCCACGATATCGTAGAGCTACTACGCTTACGAAAATTCCAGAAAGGTAACATCAACTATGACATCTTGTGATTTACGGTTTTACTCTCAGATAACGTCTTTACTCCGGGAATTCCCGGGACAAATTATGCTAGAATTTTACAATTTTTTCACTACTCGATTACCGGAATTTTTTGTCGGTAATCTCCGGAATTAAGAACAGACAAAAATATTCAGAAAACAAATTGGAATCTCACTTTTTTATCAAAAATGTGAAAAGGTCCTCATTATTAGTTATTTGGGGTTTTATCTTCAGAATATATACAGTGGTTGACAAAACAATGGAAACTTTTTCAAATATTTCATTAGTGGCCTAAAATCAGAAATAATTTGTTAAAAAATTTTAACATTTTTGTAGTATTTTATTTGTATACTTTTATTAACTTAATTTAACAAAAAACAAAAAAATGTGAAAACAAAATTAAAATATTTCTTTATTACGGCATTGACAAAACAATGGAAACTTAGGTATTATTTTAACAAATATGGTCTAAACTTTGCAATAACTCAATATTTTGTTGGGTATCCCTTATTTTTTATAACTGCTACACATCGACGATGCATTGAACCAATTAAAGAGTCAATAGTCTCCTTTGGAATATTTTGCCATTCCCTTATAACCGCCTCCGATAAGTCTTCCTTCCTGGTATAATTTTGGGTCCTTATTTTACGATCTACAATTTTTCATAGATTTTCTATGGGATTGAGATCTGGCGATTGGGCAGGCCACTTCAAAACGCGTACCTCGTTGGATTATAACCACTCGGTTACAACCCTAAACTAGGGGCATATTTTCCTCAGCGTATGGATACATAACATCGTTTAATATGGTTCTTTATCCTATACCTGTCATGGTATCTTTTATAATATGAAAAACTGAAAAACATCCGCATACCAAAATATTGCCACCGCCAAACTTTACAGTCTTATTTGTGTACTTTGGATCTAATCTTTTTCCCTTTGGTCATCTTACAAATGTTCTCTCATCACTGCCCCTTAAAATGTATTTGGATTCGTCTGAAAAGAGGACAGTATTCCATTTCTGTATCGACCAGTTTAAATGATCCCTGCCAAATTGTAGACAAACAGAACGGTTCTTTTTAGAAATTATTGGTTTTTTCACAGGACGATAGCAACCAAGACCAGCCTCATTTGCCCTGCGACTAACTGTTCGGGTACTTATTTATAATTTTAGGCTATTAACAACCTCTCGAGGAGTTATTTTTTGGGAATTTCTTGAACTCTCTCGCTATTAAATTATCTTGTCTAGGAGTAGTCTTACGAGGTCTTCCACCTAAATGTTGAGTTTTTACAGAACCGGTCTCACGAAATTTCTTTACAATTTTTGAAACTGCTGATTTATTTATTGAATATATGTTTTAACCCAGCTTTAAAATCGTTAATTATTTTATTTTTTAAGTCTTCACAAATCTTAATTTTAGCCATTTTCGTTAACTTTGAAAAAAAAAAACAATTATGCGAAAAACTTAGAAAAAGAAATTGTGAAAAATTACCAGAATTTAAAAATAAAATAACTGTAAACAGGATGCTTTTTACATCGTTCTTTTAAATATTATTTTCGTTTTACACTTCTTTCTTGCAAAAGTTTAATAGTTTCCATTGTTTTGTCAGTAGCGAAATAGTGAATATTTTTAATTTTGTTCCCTTTTTTTAGAATATAATTAATTATGTTGTTTTCTTCAGTTAATTTATATAAATAAAACTATACAAGTAAAATACAAAAAAAAAATTATTTTAAACAAATATTTTAAATTTTCGGCTACATATATTTGGAAAAGTTTTCATTGTTTTGTCAACCACTGTATATATATTAGAATGGCCCTTAATAAACGAAAGTTGGAATTTTGCCAGTCTCACCCCCCAGTTTGTTGTCATTAAGGGTTAATTTCCTGCTGTTTTTATAAATACTAGGCTTCATGTCATATTTTTCTTAAGTTTCATCAAAATCGGCCCAAAAATAAATAACATTTCGCTATGTTTCCATGAGAAATTCCAAATTTTTAAAAATTTGACCTTTGACCTTCTCGATGTAAGGGTTAACGTTTTCCAATTTTAGTAAAACTTTCAGATTTCAGACTATAAGATTCTGAATAGGTTTTACTTAAAACTCATAACAGTAAGGAAATTCGGCTCATTCGCCATAACAAAAAATTAGTTTTTCTCGAAAATCGCAAAATTTAAATCGCAGGTACTGAAAAACTATTGTATTGAGGTATTGTCATACTTTTTATATTTTTATTCCATATTATGTTCTAAATACATCCCAATGTGATGATCAAAAAAATCTGAAATTTGTTTAAAAAAAATTTTAAAAATTTGAAATTGGAGTTTTGATACATCCGGTAAAAAAATTAAAATTTTGTTGGTCATATCTGCGTATACGTTAACAGTATCCAACGGAGACAAAAACTCATGTACAAGTAAATATGGATATATTTTAAGTAAAAATAAGCTTTTATTTTAATATTTCCTAAAAAGTGTTAATTTTGTTCCCAAATTTCTTGTTCTAGTGGCCTGAGACACGTTAATGGCCCGGCGATTTTTTAATAACTTTAACATTTTTTTTACCAATTTCTGTTTATTATATCTCATTAGAACGTAAATTAAGTACACTTTTCGATTCTTTTAGATTAATTTGCAAAAGTAATTATTTAATGGCAACATTTTTACAAAAACTGAAAAAATTGCAAATTTTCCACTTGTAAATCCACCTCAAAACTTCAGTGTCGTTGCGGCACCAGTAAATTTTACACAACGTGTTTCTACAATACATAGAACAATTCTAGAGGGGGCGGTCAAAATTCGCAATTTCATTTTTTTGGAGCAATCTACTGCACAACTTCCGTTGCGCAACACATTGAAAAAAGCATCTGCAGACAACTCAGCAATTGTCTGAAATTCGAATCATATGCTCGTTATGAAAAATGTATACATTTTCGAATTATATTTTTATAGGACTTGTATCTCTCCAGATAGTTTAACCATACACTGTGATATCATGCCATTTTTATTAACACTTATAGTCGTACACACCCTAGTCGGATAGATACTTGTTCGTATAATTTCTAATCCAAGGGTAAGCATATATATTCTTTTTTAATATCAAATACTCGTAATATCTTTTGTATGTATGTCAGTACTACAGCGTAGTTCAATCTAATATAATGTATGCCAGAGCAGAGGCAATTACAGATGGTAGGTAGACAGGTAGTTAGTTGTTACAAAAGTAGTAGCTCTACCTACATGTGTATTTACAAACATAGAACATGTCTTGTGAAAAATGTAAGCTTTTTTATATTACTTAAATTGCTATGAAAACTTTGTAGCAATTTGCCTATTATAAAGTCAATGTTTAAATGTATCTACCAAAAATGTAAGATTGGCACGCAAATCTCTGTGTAAATTTGTTGATGTACTTTTTGTAATTATGCGGTTTATAAGTTTAGTTTTCAATTCTTTTTTTTATCTCTCTTTCACTCACACAAATTACACGACACTTTGATTTCCTGTACAAAATTTAAGTTACAACTTTGTCTAAAAGGTGTTAGTTAGTTAAGCAAAAGTAAATTTAAAATATTTTGTACGAATATTTTGTTGTATGCTACACTTAGTATTCGTTAATATTTTTTTTTTTTGTAAATACCTACTTTTTTTTAGTACAATTACAGTAATTATACAAATTTAAAAAAAAAAATAAAAAAAAATTAATGGTTTTGGTTTAATTAGCTTTTTTTCATTTGAAATAGTTGATAATAAATGGTTTACTATTTAAATACATATGTTTGCATGTATTTTTGAAAATATATATTTTAACTCCCATGTCTTTTTTTTTTTTTATTTAATAACATAGTGCTGAGAAACGTGCTTCATGGCGTGCTGCCCGTTTGCGTTCTTTGGAAAAGGGTGCTGTAGAAGCCCAAACTGTCATACAAAATATGACAAAAATAGCCGATGATCTCTTGACTGAGACTCTACCCACAGAGGTTAGTATGATTTTTTAATTTGAAAACGCTTACTATAATAATAATAATATTTACAATAACAAGTCCATAGTTGTCCCTTGAGTACTTACTTGTGTGTATTTACTAACTAGTTACTACTGTCTGTTCTTTTTATTGTGTCCCCCTCCCCCCTCATTTAAGTATTTCTCAACTTGTAATCACTCCATGTGTGTCAAATGTTTTAGTTTAGTTTATATCTTTTAACATTTATATTCAATATTTTATCGTAATTTTAATCAAATCTACTAAAATAAAACAGAGAAACGATAATTTAATTTATTACTTGTGCTATATAATGCTTAATGCTACTAACCTACTACCAACTATTATGTATTTTTCTACAATTGTATTTGATTTTTTTTCATATTTTTTGTTCCATATTTCCTTTATTACATCAAAATCTTCAGGGGAAACTTTATTGTTTTTGATTAAATTTTCATTTAGTATTAATACTGACATGTGTACAGAGTTTTAATGAATTTATTATTCAAAGTTGATTACAGTTTTTTTGGAAATTCAAATCAAATTTAAGGAAATCTGCTGCAAAAATCTCTTCTGCATCTCAGGAAACCATACAGATAATCTTATTCTTCTGGGCGATACTGATTAGTGTATCATTAGTGTGGCCCTTAATAAACAAAAGTTGTGCATTAAGGGTTATTGTCCATTTTTGTGCTGCCATTATTAATACTAGACTTCAAATGAAGTCTAGTATTTACAATAATAGCACAAAAATGGAAATTAACCCTTGATTTTAAAAGTTCGGGGTCATTTTGACCCCATGTGCTATTAAGGGTTAATTTCCTTTTTTGTGCTGTTGTTGTAAATACTAGACTTCATTTTATATTTTTCTTAAGTTTCATCTTTAAATTAGAAATTCAAAATATTGAAAAATTTGACCTTTGACCTTCACGATTTAAGGTTTTCCAATTTTAGTAATGTGTTTTACTTAAAATTCATAACAGTAAGGAAATTGAGCTCATTCGGCAAAATAAATTGTTTTTCTCGAAAATTGCAAAATTTAAATCGCAGGTACGGAAAAACTATAAGAGATATTTTCATAATTTTTTCATATTTTTATTCCCTATTATATTCTAAATAAATCCCAAATGAGATGATTAAAATATTCTGAAATTATTTAAAAAGAAATTTTTAAAAATTTTAAAATGGAGTTTTGAAACTGCCGTTAAAAAACAAATTTTGTTGGTCATATCTGCGAATATGTTAACGGTATCCTACGAAGACAAAAACTCACACACAAGTAAATATGGATATTTTTTAAGTAAAAATTTGCTTTTATTTTAATATTTCTCAAAATATGTTAATTTTGTTTCTACATTTCTTGTTCTAGAAGTTGTAACCAATTTCTGTTTTTTATGTGTCATTAGAACGGCAATTACATACACATTTCTATTATTTTAAATTAAATTGCACACGTAATTTCTTAATGGCAACATTTTTATAAAAACTGAAAAAATTCCATTTTCCCCCTTGTAAATGCATCTGAAAACTTCAGAGGGCTTGCGGCTTAACCCCAACCTATTTACCTAAAATTTTTTCAGGATTTTTTACCAATGTTCACCAAAGTGAGAGGTGAGACTGGCCAAAATCCAACTTTTGTTTATTAATGGCCACCCTATGCGTTCTCCAAACTGCACAATATTTAACAAACTTTTACGAAATCTCAATTCTTAATTCAGATTTGTTTCAATGGTGACGAAATATTCATTGTTTGGATTGAAAAAGTGAAGCTGAAAAAAAATCCTCCACTTGCTACCAATAGACAAAATAGAACACAGAAAATACACAACTATTTAACCTAGAGTCTTCTGGTTTTTACCACATTCGGTAACCAAATACTCTTCGGAGTCCCTTGAAACTTTAAATTTTTATTCTTTTAAATTTCGAAAATCTCGAAACGTATTCACGATTTAATCATGAAAATTAACATGGGCTGTTTGTTACTTTAAATAATCGTATTTTATGACGAAGTAGTCGAATATTGTTGATTTAATGTACATTTCGCACTCCCAGTTCAAAAGTGACACAACTCAAAATTAATTTTTCGGGTTATATAAACCCTAAAAATTAATTTTACGCTTAAACTATGCACAATACACTTGTTTATCTGTAGAAAAGACATCAGTGTATTATGTTGTTGTTAACTGTGGCTAAAAAAAACACAAATGTCTTTCATTATGTTTCAATTGGTATATATTTATTTTCGATTTCTGAAAAATTAAAATTTTGATTTGTGTCACTTTTGAACTGGGTGTGCGATTTGATAGATAACACAGGACAACATAATCGAAAAAATTTTAGAGGCTTTTTAAACCTCTACACAATTTGGATGGTTCCAGTAGTACAAATATGGTCCAAATTTTAAATTCTATGGAGAGGTTTTTTTAAAAAAAAAATGTTTAAGTAAAATTGTAAAAAGCATATAGATACGAAATTGACTCAAATGAAGTTAAAATTACTACAAATTTACTGGCTAATTGGCTAATTGAGATTGAATTTAGATTGCAAACTTTTGCTGTATAGCTCAATAATAAAACCAACATGGTGCTATGGAATTCAATTATGGGGCACGGCCTCAGCTTCTAATATTGAAAAAATTCAAAGATTCCAAAATAAAATATTACGAATGATAACAGCAGCGCCTTGGTATGTGAGAAATATTAACATTCATAAGGACCTAGGTGTCTCCCTGGTGAAAAATGAAATTAAAAAACAAGCGGAGTCATATTTGAAAAAGTTAGAAGTTCACCCAAACCCACTTGCACGAACATTAATGAGAAGTAATGGCTACATCCGACTAAGAAGAAGGAATTCAACAGACCTGCGCTGATGATAGGATCTATAAATTAAACATAATTTTTCGTCCAACTGTGGTGGGACGTAAATAAAAAATAATATTTGGATTTAAGATTTGAACAAATTATTGATAGTTCACATTATTTTGTGAAGATACAATAAATAAAATATGAAATAAAAAAAAAAAAGTAAAATTGTTATTTTTATAGACGTTTCTCCAGCGAATTCACTTAATTGTGAATAAAGCAATAAATCTGAACAATTTCTGCCGTTTTCGATTTTTAATGATTTTTTTAAAACAAAAAAATTTGTTATTTTCACGTAAAAAATATATTTTTTGCTTCAATTATATTATAACTCCGAAACTACTTAGTCGATTGAAACGCTCAACTTTTCTAAGTTTATTTTAATAATATCGGACTAACCCTTTTTGAGTTTTCATTAATTATGTGGAGAAATGTCTAACAAAATTTATAATTTGACTTAAACATTTTTTTTTTAAAATTTTACCATTGTTGTACTTAGTTAGCCATGATGCATCAAATCTATATAATGGTTAGTCAAGCCTTTTTTTGCTGTTGCCCTGTGTAATAATGCATCTTAATTCCAAAAAAATCGCCTACAGCTTCATAAAAAAATCGTGAATAAAATCGTGAGTTTTTGAAATAAAAGGTTAATAATGGAAATGTCCAAAGGACTCCAAAGAGTATGTGTTTACAGAATATGGCCAATATCGCAAGACCAAAGGTCAAAAACTTATATTTCTTTCTGTGTTCTTTGGTGGAATTCGTGATATATTGAAAGATTGCCTATGTATCTCCATTTCCAAAAAAGGAGTATTGGGAAATAACCCCTCCATATGTTTAGTGTAGCATAGTGTAATTGGAGTCCAACAAACAGCTTAACAGATCGATTGATAAGATGGTTGATTCGAAACTTAAGTGGTATATATATTGCTTTCGGTGATGGTAATTACATCATATGAGTTGTTGTAATCTTGTTGTAATCCAACGAGTTCAATATTAATTCAATGTAACTCACTATATGTCTATCAATTTGCTGGTCACTTAATATCATTATAAAGCCCATATTGACCTACTTCCCGCTGATGCTGGTAGTTGTGGTCCTTATTTAAAAAGTTCCATTCCCGTAAAACTTGAACAAATTCCTTTAAAACTCTGCACATGACCAATCAGTTTATTTTTCAGTTTAATGTCATTTATTAGTTAGAATTGTGGGTGAACTAAATGCTAAAGGAAGTTAATATATTTATTGATTGACTTTTACAGAATACTTAATAATCAAATGTCATAAGGAAGTATTTAATAATAAAGAAAATGAAAATAACAGAACAGAATCAAAATACAAAATTATGATACAGATTTTGTTTTATTAGTTTCATGTTTTTAAAAGAGAAATGTCTTTCAAATTAATAAGTTCAGATTGGTAAAACAATTTACGAAACATCGTGATCTCTAATATAAATAAGTTGTAACTACTATACGACATTACTTTGGAGGAGATATAGTGAGATTTTAGGCTACTGGATTAAATAAACATTAGCTGAAAATAGTTGTTAAGCTTATCACCAAATATTTACACAATTTGAAATGAAGTTATGTAAATTCCTTTAAAAAATTTATTTTTTTTTTTAAAAAAAAAAAAGTAAATCCAACTAATATGTAAATACCAAAGTCCACGTGGGGCCGAATCAAAATTTTTTGAAAATAAATCATGCATTTCTAAACGTGGGCGTAGACAAGTAGTATTTTTTAAACACTTGCATTTTTTTTGTTTCCCATTCGACTTCAAAGACTTTTATATTTTTGGAAAGCGCTCGGCTAGGTCTATTTATTTCTTTCCGAATTATAGGCATTTCAAAATTGAAATTTTAATATTTTTTTATTTATAGGTCGTACTTTTAGACCGAATGGACTCAAATTTTTTTTGTTAGTTAGACAACTAAATTGCCAATAATATACAAAGGATTTCACAACAATATAAATTATGGATCCAAAAATAAACGATTTTCAATTGTAAAATTGAAAAAATGGTACATTTTTGCTGTTCAAATCGGATGGGAAACAAAAAAATGGCACGTGTTTAAAAATTTCACATGTCGAAGTTACCCTAATTTGAACCCCCATAGCGCCGCCCCTGGAGCATTTGTAGGGTTCATTTTAATAACATAAACTTGGCTACGCCCACGTTTAGAAATGCCAGATTTATTTCCATAAAATTTTAATTCTGCCCCACTGCGCAGTCTTAAGTATCTAAACAGTCTTAAGATCTAATAAAATTTCAAGTGATTTTCAATTGCAGTCTTTCATTAGAATATTTACTTAATTGTAAAATACTTAGGTTTGAAATTTTTAGAAATTTAATCATTTAAATTTCTCGCTTCTCTGAATCGCACACAAATTACACGTTTAGATTATACTTAGTTGACAATTTGTAATTAAATAATAAGAACACAATTGGGACAATGCCACAAAAGGTCTTTGTTTTTATATGATGATGTTTGTTGTTATTATCTTAATTTCCATTATAAAAACTTTTACATTAATTACTGTGAATTAAATTAAATTTCGTCAAAGTTGTTTAGTAGCAGAAAATTTGATTTTAATATGCAAATTAGTATTTTTTATGCTAATTTTATTTCGAATTCGAAAAAAAAAATCTGGTTTCTTTTTGTTCCCTAGTCTCTCTGGGTGAAAATACTCGCATTAAGTTACTTTTAGATATTATTTGACTTGTGTTTAGATTATAAATAATTTCTTTTGTCATTTTCTATAGCATGAAAAGCAGAACGTTTTGTAATTTTTTACAATTAATTTATATTTTATGTATTTTATTTTATAAAGCAGGCAAAAAAGATTGTTTTTCCAAAAATTGCCATTAAGTCTAGCGATGGTCCGGTCATAATACGTGAACGAGAGAAAATACTTGATGAAAAGATTGTACGACGTACAGAAGAGGTGCCATGTCCCATAACAGGACGACCTCAATTGCGTACGGTCGAGTACATAGAAAAGATCATCGAAACTGAGGTTAGATTATAACAATCAAACAAACACTGAAACTTAATTGGTTTTTTAATTTCAAAATTTAAATATTCTTTAGTTTCTTTTAAACGTTTTTATTTTCTACGTATTCTTTTGTTAAGAGCACCCTTTCCTTTTACGTTGTTTTATTATTTTCCACAAGCAAATTCCTGGTAAACAGTCGCTCATAAAACTTTAGTTTTTTTTTGTTATTTATTGTAAAATTTTTAGAATTTCTGTTTGTAGTGATTTTTTATTATTGTATTATTATTAAGTATTTCTTTTTGTATAAAACAATTTTCGTATTAATGGCAAATTGTTGAAGACATTCGTTCGCTTTAATCATTAATTATTTGTACAATAAAAACACTTGAAAAGGGCAAATTTTATAAAATGGATTTGATTATTTCCTTAATTTCGTTGGAAAAACTCATTGATTTGCATTTTGTTTGTGTTGTAAGCATTTGTCCTTGTATATTGGGGCTGTAAATAGGGTTGCCAGATTAAGATTTGCAAAAAGCTGGACATTGGGGTATAAAAAGCTGGACAAATCAAAAAAAACTGGACATTAAAAAAATTACTTTGGTTTTATGTAAATAATTTTTATTAAAATATGTTTTTATCCATTGTAATCAACATATGTATTACACGGTGCTACAGTAGGGAAAAAACTTGGAAAACGACAAAGAGTTAGTTATAGGTCTTGTTGAGTACATTACAAATTGTGTCTAAAAATTTGAGAACACTCTCAAATTCAGAAGTTATTCTATAAACCCGTTTTAACAGATGTTTGTCAACTTATCGACCAGTAACTCAGTCAGCTTTTGTCCGATTTTAATTTTTTAACGGGTTTAGAAAGAAAATTTAATACGCTTTAAAATGACGTGCATTTTTTGATTAATACATTTTTTAGTAAAATATTTGTAGAGTTTCTAATTTACAAGTAATTTTTTTTCGAACTTTTGCAAATTTAAACCGATTTTAAGAAATAATGTCTCGTTTTTATCTATATACAATTTTTTTTAAAACATTGTACAAAAAAAATATGTTTGAAAGCTTGCCTTTCCATAACTGTTTAAAATTTTTCGGTCTAAAATTGTATGAGTTAGAGGTACTAAAGTAGTACGTAAAACAGTTTTTTCAAAATAACTCAAAATTTTGGGGGTGTTTCAAAATCTTGGTCGCTTTTCAAGTTGTTACAAAAAGTGTTTTTTAGCAGTGTGTTATTATTTAAAAATTTAGAATCACAATTAAATATTTTCATTTCGTTTCTTAAAATTTATTTAACTAAACTTAAACTTGTTTGGTTCAGTCCGTCATATACATATTTATGCACTGTGCATCAAACAAAACCCCCAAAGGGTTTTAAAAAGTTAGCTCGTATTTTAAAGTTATGTGCCTTTAAAGTTCAGCTTTTTGAGTTAAAATTTTTCATATATATTTGATTTTTAAAATTTAATTTGTATTTGTTTTACATAGTTTATATAAAAATGAACTACTTATATAGTTCGAGGCCAGAATTTGAAGTAGACAAATTTTGTAGTTCACTTCCTGTGTTTTCTTCTCCTTCATCATCGTAATGCAAGTGCTCCAACAACAAATTTCCGCTAATACAGCATCGGGAGACTTTTTTCCTCGATATCTGCAAAATTTGTGTTAAAATGTATTGGGAAAAAAAAAATATATGTATATTAAAAATTACCTTATTTCAAATGGCATTGCAATTTGGTGGTACTGTTCACCTTGTTCATCTGATTCGGTCGCTAGTTACTGACCGAAGTAGTCTAGATGATGATGTATGTAATGAATATTGAGCGACATATTAACGCCTATTTTAGAAAAATCATTCATAATTGCGTTAATAGATCTCTGATAGCTGTCAGACCTATTTTTACCCAACAACCCGCCAATAACCTCTTTATTTTAATTTAAAATATTATCAAATTCCTTATTTTTGACCAGCTTCCGAATGTCTGGACCATTCACAATAGTGCTGTAACATTCTACTACTTTTGATTACTCAATACTACTCAACACTTTTCGTTTGGGTACTCAATACTATTCGAAACTTTTAACGGATTTTTTTAAATTTAAAAACGATATATTTTTCTGCTTTTCGGTAATGTATTAGCAGACATCACTGCTTTTTAGAAACATTTTAGGTTTACAAGATTATATCAATAAATATTTTGAACTTTTTAACTATTATTCCAGTTTTTTTAATAATATTTTATTCTGATTTGAAAATTTTTTACGCTAATATTGATTTGAGTTGTATTTATAGTAGAGATGCATTTTTTGCACCATAACCGTTAAATTTAAATAAATTAAATTGTAAAAATACAAGTCTAAAAGTATTGAGTAACTACTTTTGAGTATTGAGTACTCAAACAATATGGCAAATACTCGACACACGATACCCACTACTCAATACTTTTACAGCAATATTCAGCAATTCTCCAAAAATTGGTAATTGCGTATCTAAGTACCAAAAACTATAAAAATACAAAAATAAATCTGCAAAAAGTGTTAAAATTAATGAATTTTAAGTATATAGTATATAGGACTAGAACATTCAACTAAAATTACTTTATATAAATATTGACTTACTTCAATAGATTATTCATAAAATATATATGAAAAATTTTTACTCAAAAAATCTGAACTTTAAAGGCGAATAACTTTAAAACATGAGCTAACTTTTAATAACCCTTTGGGGGTTTTGGTATACTAAGTATCTACTTTCATTTCCCGTTGGTCTCATTCGGGAAAGATTTTCTTGTTGCACAGTGTTATTAAATACTAAAAACACTGTCACTTTATTTCGTTTTTGAGCTTTCGGATTTTGGTCAATTCCAAACCTAGAGGTTTGTAAACAATTTTGAAAATCTTTACAAACTTCCTCTAAATTTGTTCGTATTAATATTTCAGCTCCAATCAGGTCGAATGACATTCGGTTTCTTTCTTTCTTTAGTATACAGATTGTTTAAAATAGTAAAACCTCTTTCACAAAAAGCTTTGCTTACTGGTATTGAAAATACGAAACATACAACTTTTCTTAAATTCTCGAATTCATTCCTTTCACCTTTGGTAAAAAAAATAGGACCATATCATTTGCAAATCTCTTGGTATTTGTTTATAAACTTCACGAAGGCTGCATTAATCGATATATGTATAGTTTATCGTTATCTATTTCTTCAGATATTTGAAGGTTTTGCGGAAGTTTTTGTAAATCTTCCCAAGAAAATATCGCACACCCAGTTCAAAAGTGACACAACTCAAAATTAATTTCTCGGGTTATATAAACCCGAAAAATGAATTTTACGCTTAAACTATGCACTATACACTTGTTTATTTATACAAAAGATATCAGTGTATTTTGTTGTTGTTAACTGTGGCTAAAAAAACACTAATGTCTTTCATTATGTTTCAATTGGTATATATTTATTTTCGATTTCTGAAAAATTAAAATTTTGAGTTGTGTCACTTTTGGACTGTGATATGTTTTTTTTTTAAATTTAAAAATGCTATTTTTTAAAAAAAACATTTTCTAAATAGCTGACCGCTGTTATTAAAAAGTCTTCTACTTCAGTCTTAAAAGTTCATTAGGCGAAATGCTGTTAACTTTGGAGCCATTCTCAAGAGCTAAAATAGTTGTATGTACTAATTAGTAGTAAATTTGAAGTAATAAATAATATAGATATTATTGTCGAAAATTTCAATTTAGCTGGGCAAATGATATTTTAGCTTGAAACTGGACAGGCATCAAAAAAGCTGGACAATCCAGCCAAGTCCAGCCAGGCTGGCAACCCTAGCTGTAAATGATGTTGAAAAGTATTATTGTGTTTAATATAAAAAAGGGGCTCTTTTGTTTTAAATCTTAAATGCACAACTTCTGTTTGTCCTTAGAATGTGCACATAGTTGTTCTTGTTGTTATTGTATAATTTTTTTTTAATTTGTAGTAGTAGAGTTGTTACTTGTAGTAGTATATATGTATAATAATGATAATTATCATCATCATCTTAACAGAACACACTTTACCACCAATACCATAATCACATCACATCCAGCACTCTTCGTTTTTTAGGTACATTTGGGTGGCCATTATTTTGCACTTTATAAATTGTAGAATGTCCCAAATTGTTCTCCCTCATCTAAAAACCAAATTCTAAACATTTAAGCAAAATCAGATAAGGTTTAGAGTTTGCACATTTTATTTAAAGTTTCGAGATTTAAATAAAAGTATCAATATTTTCAAAAAAAAAAATTAAATAATGAAAAAAAAATAGATTTTGTATTTAGCCACAGATGTTTAAATATAAAATGTTCAATACTTCTGACAATAACAAACAAAAATCATAAAATTCCATACCAATCACAAATTCCAGACTTTACATTTTCAAAAATAGTTTTATTCTATTAAATGCTTAATAATGATTTACAACGAATCGATTTGAAATTAGCGGATTTCGAAGAAATTTAACATTTGTTCGCAAATTTGTTAAAATATTTTCTAATAAGGACTGAGATCGAAAAAGCCTTAACACACGTTTTGCATTAAAACTTTTTAACCAAGTATTTTTTTGTTATCAAGTTACCTTTGTAAAGCATGTTTAGTGTCAATTATGTTCATTTGTTGTTAATATGATTAAAATGAGTGACGAGAAAAACTAAAATTATTAAATATTTTCAACAAAACAATCAGTTGGCCAAACAATCAGAGGTCTGCCGTCAAACTGATTCTAATGTTATTAAACAGCATCGGTAGAACTGGTCCGTTGATAGAAAACCTGATTCAGGTAGAAGGAATGCTCCACATGATGTTTCTGAAGCCAATAAATAGAAAGCATTTTCAAAAGAGCTCTCAATACATCCAGTAGGAAAGCAGCCCGGTTAGTTCAGTACTTGAACTATTTGGTACGAAAAGTTAAAGCCAATGCAGGTTTAAAAACATACAAGGCTCAAAAAGTTCATGACAGGAACTCTGCTAAAATCGTAGGTATGGACAATTTTTCGCAGCTTCCGGGTTAATATTTTTATGTTGCTCATGCTCGGGAGAAATGTTGTAGACAAGTTTAGGACCCAAAAGCAGAAAATTTCCCAAAAGTTTCTTGGCTTGGCAAGCAATATGCAGTTGCGGCAAAAGAAGCCAAACATTTGTTACAAAGTGCTCTGGAAATGCCGAAATTTACAATGTGTCCATTTTTAATGTGTCCACTTATTTTTGGCATGATTTGGCATCCTGTCACTATGGTAAGCAAGGTCTTGAGTGGTACAAGAAAAATAATGTAGTATTTGTACCAAGAGAGGCAAATCCTCCAAACAGCCTGCAACCAAGGCCAGTGAAGAGATATTGAGCTCTTGTTAAAAGAGAATTGAAGAGTACAAAAAAGGTGTCCAAAAGTGTGGTAGATTTTAAACGAAGATGGACTACGTGTTCGAACAAAGTGACAGAAAGAACTATGAAAACCTTAATGGAAGTGTTTCCGGAAAAGGTTCATAAATGCATCACTATTTTGTAAATTCTAATAATAATTTCAATAAAAAAAAATCAAAACTGTAAGTTTAGTGGTTTCATTTTTATTAACATATATGTATGTTAAGATTTTTTCGATCTCAGTCCTTATGTAATTTCAGACTGTTTCTTTGCTTATTTACGTGTTTGTAATTATAAATTTCTAAGATATTATTAACCCAATACAGCAAAGTTAGACCTCTACACTACTCTACTAAATTATTAAAGGTATAAATTAAATGAAATTTGTTTGTTAATATAAATTTTTGTACTCTTTTGAACCATACACAAATAATATATATCTTTAACCCATATTAAATAAATACACTAAATCCTGTTTGCGTCTCTAATTGGGCCTGGAAAAACGCGACGCAAACCAAAACGAAGCACGATTTTTCATACATTTGTATTGATTTTCATTTAATTGGTTCCTAGATTCATAATTTTTGGTGAAAAAATAGATTTTTCTTAACAAACTTTTTCATATTAACGACGCAAATCGAAGGACCAACGACGCACAGTGTAAGATTTTGCTAATCTAGCTGGACAAAAGTCTTTTTTTTTGAGTTTCAATTTACGTAAATATTTTTACAAATATGAAAGAGCTCTTGTTATAAAATAAGAAAATGCAAAAACTTTGAATAATTTGTCAACAATAACAATATAACGGTACTTTAAACTTTTATTTTTGAGTGAATTGAAATCAACAAAAACACTTACATGAAATTGCTCATTTTTAAAAGCGTGTAACAACTTTTTATTGGAATGAAATTTTTTAACGATTCTTTTTTTGTTTTGAAGCTCAACTTATTCGCTTTTTTAAATGATCTTATTTAAATTATTTTTAAACGATCGTCTGAAGTACCTAATTTAAGGCACATATAAAATTATCTGCGGATTAAAAAAAAACAAATAATGAGTGATAAGACCACATACCATATATGGCTTAAAACACCCGAAAATGAAAGGCTGACCGTTCCGTAAATCATATTTGTGTGAAAAATAAGCAGTAGTAAGTAGTTCTAATTCTGATATTGATTATGTGCAAGTACAAATTTTTGTTAAAATGTGTATATTAGATTTAAGCTAAGGTGGAAAGCGGTAAACCGAACAAAACGTGAACTTGTGATTTTTTTTTGCATGGTTAAACACAAACATTGAAATTTCGCAATTTATTTATAACAAACTCGCCGCTTTTTTACTTTTTGGTTATCCAACGCGAATAATATCAGACTTAAATTTTTGCAGTTGTATGGTAGTTGGGCGTGGCAGTCCAATTTCCCCATTTTTTTGACAATGGTACATATTGGCCTAGTAACACCTTGTAACTAAATTCATAAGTCTACACGCAGAGAAAAAATATAGTTGGGCATGGTTATTGTAACCATTTCAATATTGTTACAAGTTTTTTAACTATATTATAGTCACAGTAACCATTTACATGATTGTTGTAACCATAATATGGTTAATTTACGATTCACATGGTAGTATCAACCATATATATGGTTACAGTAAACAAATATATGTTTGTGACAACCATTCATATGATGAAGGACTCATCATATTATGGTGCTCTCGGCTTAAGGCTTATCATAATCTGAGAACAACATATTATGATAAAATTATTCCACAAACATATATTTGTTTACTGTAACCATATATATGGTTGATACAATCATGTGAATCATAAATAAATCATATTATGGTTACCACAATCATGTAAATGGTTACTGTGACTATAATATTGTTAAAATCTTGTAACACTATTTAAATGGTTATAGTAACCATGCCCAATTATATTTTTTCTCTGCGTGTAGCTTCTTTTTTTCCAAGATATTTAATTTTGTCTCCCTAGAATGGCAAAATCTTACACTGTGCGACGCAACTTCGAAGCCATGCGACGCAAACTGAAACAAAAACGGTGCAAATCGAACCACTAACGACGCCACTTCGAAACCAAGCAACGCCAACTGGAACAAAATCGACTTCGAAATCACAGAAATTTTAAAAGGACGCAACTTCGAAACCGACGCAAACCGGGGTATTAGTGTCCTGTTCAGGGAAAACTATGGAATTATGACCTAATTACATTTCAGAATGTTTAACGCAATTTAACATTTATTATACTCGAGAAACAAATCAATTTTTTTTTTTAAAATTTCGGATAGTGCAAAATAAGGGCCACCTTAATGTACATACATACATATTTCATACATGTGTATGTTTGTTTGTAGTCGTATTTATTTGTTAACTGTTCAATGTTATTTCATGTTGACTCACATCCTCCCACTCACTCACTCACATACACCTCTACAACACCTCCATTGCAATTACCATCACAAACAAACAAGTGCACACACACAAAGTTAATTTATCATTCGAAGAGAGTATTTATTGTAGAAGTACTTCATTCAGCACATCCATATTAATGTTTAAAACGCACATACACATTTGGTTATTCAATTAAGGGAGCCAGCAATAATATATTTAATATTTAAACAGCAATAAAATTGCAATAAAAATATTTAAAACTTTATATTTATTCAATAAAATTTATGAAAGTTGTGTGAAATAATTACATCGGTTTGTAAGAAATCGAATCATGATTATTCAATCAAATCTAAAGATTTGTAGAAATTCTGAAAATTCGAACAAAAAAAATTTAAATTTATTTTCTACTGCTGATAAAGATGTCTAGAATCTTTTGTGTGTTCTTATTTTTCCTACATTCTGCTAAATCGTAACCTGACAACATACATAAACAAATAAAATATTGAACATTTTTTTTTTCAATTCAGTGGCAATGTTGATCATCATACAATAGGGACTAGAGATGTAGCAAATTGTATTTTTTGTTTATATGATAGTCTTAAAATTATACACGTAAAACAGTTATGGTTACCTACATATGTACAAGTAGGCAAGAGAGTATTTGGTACTTTTGTTCTAAATCACATATTTTTATAGTCAAATTTGTATTGAGTTATATACTTTAACGAAATGGAATGCTAGTTATTTAACGTTCCACAGTGATTTAGAAATAAATCGGTATGTCGGGAACTATTGGTTATATCACAAGGTTGGAGTTGAGATGTTTTCGTAGGCGGAATGGGGGGCAGTTGGTGGTCCCTCAAGGTTAGTCACCTCACCTTTTTTAAAAAATCACCGAAAATCTATAATGCGTTTGTGCTGATGTTTGTAAAGTCCAAAAATATTAGTTAACGTATACCGATCGACTCAGAATCGATTCAACAATGCCAGTCCAACCGTCTGGCTGGCTGTCCATATAAACCTTGTGCGCAAAGTACAGTTTGCAATTTTGAAGATATTTTGACAAAATTTGGTACATTAAATGTGTTCGACCCAAGGACGAAGCCTATAGAAACTGGCTGAAATCGGTCCATTATGGACTTTATCCATCATAAATGTTTAATTTATACAGGTATCTACACAAATTTCGCTCCAAATAGATAACATTTTTAGTGCAAAAGTCAAATTTTCAGTTTTGCTCAGATATAAACCTGGCCAGCGATATACATATCGTCACCTAAAACGCAAAGCAATGTATCATCAAAAAATTCTATATTGATTTTATTATTGATTACGATTATTTCGTGTACAAAATTTTAAACTTTTACTATCCAAAATAACTATGTTATAACCAAAATTCAAAACGAGGTATCATCAAGTGCACGTTTTTCTTAAACAACATAACGCATACGTCTTGAGTAAAAAACTGTATTTTACATTTTTTGAGATAATTTCCTATCCTAATATTTTTTAATAAATTTGTTGCAATTGAATGATTTTTTCCGTCTTTATGTATATTAAATGAAGTAAATTTTTTTAGTTTAAATAAGTAGTTGTTAGTAATTAAAATAAAAATATATATTTTTATTTATATTTAAATACGTATTGATGATACGTTATTTTGGTTTTAGAAAACAACAATTCAAAATAAAGTAATACAAATAGCCTAAAGTGTGCTTTTGTTAAAAGAGAATTGAAGAGTACAAAAAAGGTGTCCAAAAGTGTGCTTTGAAAACATTAGTAATTGTAATTAATTTGATATAGATGTTTTTCTTCTTCTATAAACTTATGAAAAGTTATGTTACGTTATTTTACAGTTTAGGTGACGTTATGTTTATCACGGCTAAGAAATTCGGATATATAGAACATTCTTTGGTATATGAGATTCGGCTAAGCCGTAAGTAATGTAGCACTCTAACTAGTTTTTTATTTTCAAGTATTGAGTATTTGGGTACTTAGTACTCAATACCAAATAATACTTTTAGAGTTGTATTTTTCAGTACAATAATGAAACAAATTTGAATGATTTTCAAGTGATCAAAAACATTATTACACAGTCGCACAGAAAACTATACATACCCCTAAAAAAAGCAATTTAGGAAAAACTTTCAAAATATTATTATCAAAATTTATATTGTAAAACAAAAAATTTTCCATAAAAAGAAATATTTAAAAAAAAATTAAGAAATTTAGTTTTGAGCACACAGAAAAGTATACATACTCCCACTGTTGGTCAACGGTACTTTTCCAGTAAAAGCAACTTATGTATGTTTTTTTCTGCGTTGTAATTCTACACTACCTTCACTTCATAATTAACAAGTTTTGTAATCGGTCGCTTTTATTTTTTGTAAGAATGACTCCAAAAGTTAAAGAAATTAGCTTAGATATAAGAAATCTAATTGTGCAGCATCAAATAAATGGAAAATCGTTGCGCAAAATTTCTGAAATTGTTGGCTACCCAAAATCAGGTGTACAAACCGTGTTAACAAATTATAAAAAAAACAACAGCATAACAAGTAGACTAAGAAGGGGCCGTCCCCCAAAAATTACTCAACGCATAAAGCGACACATAATAAATGAAATTGAAAAAAAATCCGAGAAAAATGGCTGTTGACATAGCAAAAGAGATGGAAAATATGTCCATAGTCACAGTCCATCCTGAATCAGTACTCAGTGTATTGAGAAGTGAAGGTTATCATAGCCGCGTGCCCCGAAAAAAACAGTTCATTAGTGAAATTAATAAAGCCAAGCGGTTGGAATTCGCTAAGAAGCATATAAATGACGATGAAAGTTTTTGGAAAAATGTAGTCTTCAGCGACGAAAGTAAGTTTAACTTATTTGGATGCGATGGGAAACATAAAGTCTGTCGCAAAAAGAATGAACAGCTTCAAACTAAAAATCTGATCCCAACAGTAAAACATGGAGGCGGTTCCGTTATGGTTTGGGGATGTATGTCGGCGGCAGGGGTTGGTAATTTAACTTTTATTGAGACAACGATGGATCGTTTTATGTATTTGAACCTATTAAGAGATAATCTTAAGGATTCAGTATCCAAAATGGGCTTGTCTGGAAGCTGGGTCTTCCAACAAGATAACGACCCCAAACATACTGCGGCCATTGTAAAGGAATGGCTGCTGTACAATGTACCAAAACAGCTGCACTCTCCACCTCTGTCGCCTGACTTAAACCCGATTGAAAATTTGTGGGATGAATTGGACCGTAGAGTAAGAAAAACAACGATTAAGAGTAAACAGGACCTAAAAAATTCTCTAAACAGACAATGGTCGAAAATTTCTTCGGAAACAACCAGTAAGCTGGTCTATTCCATGAAAAGACGTCTAAATGCTGTGTTAGAGAGTAAAGGAGGTGCAACAAAATATTAATAAATTATTTTTTTGTATGAAATAGAACTTTAATGTATAGAGTATGTATACTTTTTTGTGTTTTAAAAATTGAATTTTCTTAATTTTTTATTAAAAAATTTGTTTCTGAAAAAAAATTTATTTTGAAATAGTTTAGTTTTTTAGCAGGGAGTGATACAATATAAATTTTGGTAAAAAAAATTTTAAAGTTTTGCATAAATTGCAGTTTCTTAGAGGGTATGTATAGTTTTCTGTGCGACTGTATATAGAGTATTCAAAAGAACCCACATTTTACAACTCCAGCTGGATAAGTTATAAAGATAATTATTGACCATATAGCGAGTTATAACAATTTTATTTCAAAAATTAACTAGTAAAAAATTATTTGATTGAAATTATTATTACAACTTACAAAAAATATTAGTTTTATAGTTCTAATCACTAGCGATGAATTTATGAACCTTTGCCGGAAACCCTTCCATTAAGGTCTTTATAGAGCTTTCTGTCACTTTGTTTAAACATGTAGTCCATCTCCGTTTAAAATCTACCACATTTTTGGACACCTTTTTGTGCTCTTCAAGTCTCTTTTAACAAGAGCCCAATAACTCTCCACTGGCTTTAGCTCCAGGCAGTTTGGAGGATTTGCCTCTCTTGGTACAAATACCACATTATTGTTCTTGTACCACTCAAGACAAGACCATGCCAAATCAGGCCAAAAATAAGTGGACATTAAGAAGTCTTACGAATTGTAAGACAAATGTTTGGCTTCATTTGCCGCAACTGCATATTGCTTGTTATGCCAAGAACTTATTGGAACAATTTTCTGCTTTTGGGTCCTAAACTTTTCTACAACATTCCCCCGAGCATTATGCTGGCCACACACGGATGATTTGTGAGTTCGGGCTGTGTGCGAACAAAATCACAAGTAATTGAAAATTTTCAATCACAAATCAGGCGAACAAATCATTCCGTGTGTGGCTAGCTTTAGCGACATAAAAATATTGATCTCGAATGAATGTTTATATAATAATATGTTGTTCTCAGATTAGGATCAATTAGCCGAGAGCAACATAATATGATAAAACCTTAATCATAAAATTGGTTGACACAAACAAATACTTATTTACTGTAACCATATATATGATTGATACAATCATGTGAATTGTAAGTTAACCATATTATGGTTACCACAAAGAGTTACTGTGACTATAATATTGTTAAACAACTTTTAAAAATGTTGAAATGGTTACTGTAAACATGCACAACTATATTTTTTCTCTGCGTATATGTTTTTAAACCTGCATTGGCTTTAAATTTTCGTACCAAATAGTTCGAGTACAGAGCTAACCCGGTTGCTTTCCTACCGGATGTGTTGGGAGCTGTTTTATAAATACTTTCTATTTATTGGCTTTAGAAACATCATGTGGACCATTCCTTCTACCTGAACCAGGTTTTCTATCAACGGACAATTTTTCCCGATACTGTTTAATAACATTGGAAACAGTTTAATGGCAGACCTTTCATTGTTTGGCAAACTTTTTGTAGGACCAAGTTGGGTGTTGTTGAAAATATTTAATAATTTTAGTACGCAATTTTTTCTCGTCACTCATTTTAATCAGATTAACAGCAAACATAATAATTGACATACTTTTCAAAGGTAACTGATCAAAAAATATTTTAAGTTTTAAGGAAAAACGTTTGTTAAGGTATTTCGATCTCACTCCTTAAATAAAGCTGCAGTGTAGATAATTCTCATTCACTCTATAGTTTTATTTGTATAATATTGTATCTTTAGCTTTCCTAAAGCCTTTGGGCAAAGATTACTTGATAATGAGGTCGAAGCAATCAACAATAAATTGCACAGAATTTATCAAATAATATTTAAAATTAAATAAATAAAACTTACTAAAATACATAATAATTTATTTCAAATCTCCTCCCTTATACAACTGACCATCAGTGTAAACACTTTTCTTCTTTTCTAAATAATTTCCACAATTTATTTATGATGTTGCAACAACGTAGCAGCATAATCATTGTTGTTATTGTTATTGCTATGTAGTAGTTGTAGCTGATGTTGTTGATGATGCTGTTATTGTTGATTGTGTTTTATTTAATTTCTACGTGTAGTTGTTACAGGATTTAAAGAAAAATTTACTTTAGTTTTAGTTTATTTGTTTTTCTCTACTGTTTATAAACAAATAAATAAGTAAATAAGTAAACAAACAAACAAAGAATGAAACAAAAACACAACTTTATACAAATATGTATTTATTAGGAGATTTTTCAGGATTCCAATTGTCTAGACTGGAGTAAAAATACCCATTCATTCATTCATTCATTTATACGTTTGTTCATTTAGCTGCATTGTATTGTATTTATTGTATTCGCTCGCATTAGTTAAATGTATTTCTTTGTTTTCAGATTTCCATTGTTATTTTATTTAATTGTTTTTGGGTTTTTGTTTCTGTTAGTCGGCAAATATTGACAAGACATTTAATTCACTGGTTTAAGCCAATTGTACAACACTGGAGAAATATTGATTGTTACTTTAGTTTAATTTAGAAACATATTTATTCCTTTGTTGTAGTGAACGACAGTAATCAAGTTTTAAATTTAAATATTATTTTTATCTAATAAAATGTTCTTAAGTAAAGACTTAAATAAAGTATTTCCTGATTTAAGGATGTTGAAAGCATCGAGAGATTTTTATGTCTTCAGTTTTGTTTGCGAAACATTTCTCATTTACAAAATCATTTTGTTGGGAAAATAATGTTAAAATATATTTTATTTTATTTATTTTTTGCTGTTGTAGATGGTGTAATCTGCTGTTTGGTTTTTCGTTGGGTGATTTTGTTTTTATTTTTAAACCTCAAAAGTTGTTTTAAAATTGTTTTGTCATTCTATTTGCCAGTTGTACGCATTATAATGTGTTGCATCGTCCTCTTGTCTTTGTTGTTTGCTGTCGAGAAGAATGTTGTCGTAGTTGTTGCTGCTGCTGCTGTTATTTTTGTGGTGAAAATGCTTTGAAAGAAAACAAATTGGAGCAGAAGAATGTCAACATCACAATAGTTTATTTGTATGAAAGTGCATGTATTTATTTGTATTGTGTTGCAGCAAATTATACAGTATTTGTTAAACAGCCACCACGGAAGGATTTTCACAAAACAACAATAACAACGATAACACCATAGAAGCAACAGCAACAACTACATACATATAGATGTATTTAATATGATATTTTTTTTTTATTTAATACTACGTACTTGTGTTGCTTCCGGTCTCAAATATTTTTGTTGCTGTTGGCTCGGGTTTCTGGTATAAAAAAATCACACACACATAAACAAAAAAATAAAAGAAATGAGCAAAAAGGAACCAAACAAAAAATGTTGTTGAAGATTTTGTTGTTTTCAATGGTTGTTAAAGCGACAAGTTTGCAGCCTCAGGACTGTGAGACTCGTCTTTAGATTATGTGTTTTCTTCTTCAGTTCCTTTTTTTCTATTTCAATTTTCTTACACATAAATACATACAAACAAACTAACAAACTTGTACAAGTTAAGGGGTCTTTAAACATTTCTTTGGGAAAATTTTTAGCCATGGTTTTGCTTCGTCGTTTTTCTTCTCAAACATTTTTGTACATGGTGGCTATGGACAACGGAAATAAGAAAAAGAAAAACTAAAATAAAATCAAAATGAAACGTAAATGAAAAACTAGAATTTGAAAAAAAGAAACATGTTTTATAGGACCTTTAAAAGTTTAAGAACTTTTTCTTTCATTAGTTTAATGTGAGTTGTTAGAAGTCTATCGAAATGTGTGACAAAGTACGAGGTGGGGCTGGTAATTACCCACCAAAAATTAAAGCTAACCTGTAAGCAGGTTTGTAAGAAGAAACCCTGACAAACCTGCAATACAACATTCTTCCTTGTAAGTGATAAGAGTAAGTTCAATAACACTGTGCACGAATTTGACACTTTTTTTCTGTCAAGCGGGCACCCAGCGGTTTAACCTAATTTGAATACGCTGAATATAGTGGTGCTAACAGTTTTTTTAGGTTAGCTCTTGTTTTCGAGATATGGAAGTGGCCACTTAAAATCGATACGGATTAAAGCGAGCATAACTTTTAAATGAAACAACGTATGTTAACATTTTATACATGAAATTAAAGGTAATTTATTAAGCTTTAAAAAATATAACTGTAGGTTTATGTGTCTTTATTGCGAATAAATTTTCTGGCTTTTCTTCTTATGCCTCCACTTAAAAGCTGCATATTCCAGCATATTTATTCCACCTTGTTCTCATCAAAATCTGATTATTTACTGTACCTGCACTCTTTTTCAATTTACGTTTAACAATTGCCCAATATATCTCGATTGGACGAAGATTTAGGCAATTTGTTTAATTGATGTGTTTTGGTATAACATCAATATTATTCTCATTATATATACCACTTCATATATGTATTTGAGTAATGACAACTTGTCATTGAGTAATGACAACTATAAATGACAGCAATCGCTTTTCCAAACTCTCTTTTTATATATAATTCTGAAAATTCTTTAAAAAAATTTCTGAAAAGCTTGCATATTCAAACCGCAGCTGCGAATTGCCTGCCAAATTAATATTTTTGTTCAATTTTACGTATTCATATAATTTTTTACGTAAAAAATAATTTTTTAGCAAAATTTTAAAATTTTTGCTTTTTAAAACGGTATAAAAAATGCAGCTGCGCTGTTAATTTTTTCCTAGCGCATAGAAAGCAAAGTTCCAAACAAAATAAGCTCTAAATGATTAAAATCTGTCCACAACTTTTAGTTTTATAAACAAAAGATAAAACAAATACCCCCTAATAACATTTTAAAATTTAAATAATTCTTAAATTTTTTTAATTCTTAAAAATTGTATACATTTTCGAAAGGAAGATACAATTTCTTGTTTATATATAATGTTGTTATATAATAAGGACACTTATTTAAACGCTTAAGTTTCCCCTTTTGTGCAAGTTTGCGCGACCTGTTTCATGAACCACCTTTTTGTGCAAGTTTATACAGAAAATTTATATTTGATAAAAATGTCAAATAAAAATAAATTCAACAAAAGCATTAACAATTTTTTTTTCAAATTGTATAAATTTTAATTCTAAAATTGTTGAATGAAAGTTAAGTCTTTGGAAAAAACGATGGTATACATATTTTGGAAGATTTTGTTTATATTGTAGCTGTTGGTTAATGTTTTCATAAACAATTCCATTCAATCCAATAATTCTGCTCCAAAGCTACACAATTTTCACATGAAAATATTGAAATTTTATTTGATTTTTATTTCTTATAAATAAAAGTAAACAAAAGCAGCTGATTCATCAAATGCACAATAAATTCAAGTTTGCGAGTCTAAATTGTGCCACATGAGGACCCTTAATATAAATAAGTATATCTTATCAACAACAATCAGAAAATTGACAGAATCTGACTGTTTTGTAATATATTTTTGTACACTGCATTGCCGATTATTGCAGTATTAAACATTGGAGAGCAGTGCTAATTACTACGAGTTATGTATTTTGTTAAAATATTCGTTTCATCTTTTGTGAATAAAATGAAAAGTTTTAAACATATTTTAATCTTTTAGGTCTTGTTTAGGATTTTTTTTTCCATGCGCCTAGAAAAATTAACAGCGTATTTGCATTTTCCAATTTCGAAATTTTGCTAAAAAATTATTTTTAAAACGACTGCGCAGATTAAAAAAGTCGGAATTCAGATTTTTTTAGTTTATTCAATAAGCTAAACCGTTTTTGAGTTACGCAAATATATGTAGTGTAACCTACATATAATACACCTACTCCTAAAATATTCGAATAGATTTTTCCCAAAATTTATTGTAGAAATTTTAAATTTAGACAAATTTTTATTTAAAAGAGAGTATTACAACATACAATAATTTTCCAATATTTCCAATCATAGGGGTCCTTCACAGGTCCTTCAAAATTTAACCCATTTCAAATTAAATTTCATATCCTAGTATATATAAAATCCTAAAATTCCCGTTTTTTTAAAATTATTTTGGACAATTATGTTATTATTTTTCTACAATATGTTTTAGTATTTATCAGTTTAGAATTACAAAGTCTAGCTAAGATTTTTACAATACATTTGCACGTATCCTCGCTAAAACAGCTATTTAATATTTAGTCAAATGTCACTCATACCAACCGTAGTCCATTTACCCATATTAACAATAAAAACATAACATTTTGTTATGCACTAACTATATGTCATTCATTATTTTATAACATTTGAATTAGAAATTCAAGCAAATAGATTTTGTGTTTTGATTTAACTACAACATGGTGGTAGCAAAAATCATGTGACATATTTCAGTTAAAATTACCAAAATTATGGTCTATATTTAGTGATAACTTTATGTAAAAATTTTATTGTTAAAGGGTCTTAATGTGTCAATTTCAATGTACGAAATTTAATTTTCATTAGAAATTAACAAAAGATGTTTGCTTCAAACTACATGAAAATTCTATATTAACATTTGCTTAAATTGATCAGCAGTTGAAAATAACTTTTCAAATCACCCCCCTATATAGTGGTTCTCTTTATTGTGTGTCTAATAGTGGTCGTTGTTGCATTAAACTAAGATAATACTCATGTGTGTCTCTTTATATTTAAAAGTACGTAACGAACATAAAACATAGTTGTTGTCTTTATTGAGCCACATTCATTACTTTGTGTTTAGTTACGGGCATAATGTGTCTTTGAGACTTTAGAAACACACACAATCATACACATACATACATTATCATAAATAATGTCATTTGTAATACAACTACACAGTTTACCTTTATTAATACAAATACATACTTATATAAACATATGTACATTAGGGTTGTCCTTACTTTGTACATTTACAGTTTTTGATACTCTCAATACACGAAAATTGTTTTATGTTGTTTGAAAATCAAATGCTGAAAATTTTAGCAATATCGAATTACAGTGAGGCCTCGATTATCCGTGATTCGATTAACCGTCAACATCAATTATCCGGGAAAGAAAAAGAAAATACTTTTGGATCGATTTCAACTTTTTTGCATCTATTAACCGTAATTAACTCTATTATCCGGGATTATAAGCAACATATTTTTTCGATTATTTTTGAACAACCAAACACAATGTGAATAAAACGAAAAGGGGAATTCCCTCGACTTTTAAAGTTTTGTGTAGAAAGTGATTCTGGTATTGGCTTTCGATGTTTCCTGGAAGAACGAACTCCAATTTCCGGATTAATAGTGAATGAAAAGGCTAAAATATTCCACTCAAAATTAAACAAAAAAGCGATATGTAATTCACAATCTTAATGCTGCATTAGAAAAATCTTCAGCTGATTATATAGCTGCCATAATTTTTGTGGAAAAATTAAATGAATTCATATCAATGGAAAAACTCAAAAATGAAAACATTATTGTGAAATTTTCCCCACCAAATGTCAAAAACTACTCAAAATTGGTACTCAATTAACCGGGAAAATTGATTATACAGAATGCTTCCGGTCCCGACCAATACGGATAATCGAGGTCCCACTGTCAGATATTAACTTTTCTAAATCATTAATTTTTAACTAGTATTTCGGTCAACATGGACAACGAGAAACAAGTACGTGAACAAATAATTAAAAGATCCAATATGGACTTTCAAAAAAATAGCAAAAGATTTGAATTTTTATCGTCACACTGTTTCAAAGGCAATTAAACAGTATAAGGAAGACTTGAACATTGAAAAAAGAATGGATCAGGAAGAAAACATATAATGAGAAGGCAAAAGAAGTCGAACAACACGAAACTTTAAATGATATGCAACCTATAAACACTATTCCATTTTGCTCAACTTTTCGACATTTGATGTTTAGATGACAGAGATCAATTGAAGATCTTAGAACCTTCGAAAATTGTAAAAGTGCAAAATAGGCACCACCTCAATAAACACACATATACATGTGTTTATAAGCTGATCCTTTTGTTCATACATACATATGTATGCATGCATGTATGGCTGTGTATTTAAGTAGCCTTAGCAAAAACTTTTTTTTGATTTGTCCTCCTTTAAGAAGGATTTAGGAAAAATTATATGATAAATGACAACATATTAAATCAAATATGTTTCATTGTTGGCAAATTATTATAATTTACACCTTTTAGTTTAATAGTTTCATCATTAAATGAAGAGTCCAAAGAATTATTGTTTAATGTGAGTTGTAAATTTGCTAACAAAGTTTTGTTGGGCTTATGAAAGGGGAATTTTATGTGCATGTTTTTTTTTGCCCATTAAATTTCTGAGTTTATTTCAGTTTCTAATGAAAGAGATATTCGATAGACAGTGATAAACTATCACCAAATCACACTAAACCAATTTCAACTAAACTTAAACCCAATAAGAATGCAGTTTAAATTAATTTCGTGTTCGAAACCTCATTTTTTCATGGTTTAAAACCGAAGCCGAAAACTGACAATTATTCTTCGGTTTCTGTTTTTTCTTTTATAAAAATAAAAATTTGGAACTAAAATAAAAAACTTTTTATTACATTATAAGAAGATTGAAAAAAAAGCTGAAAATTATTCAAGTTATGACCTAACACCAAATAATAGGATTTTAGATCCTATTGTACACTAGCGTTCAAATAACTGCTACTAGCTACTCTTTGCAACCATCCACATTACTAATCGCTTGCCACATGAACTTCTTATGAAATTTGGTTTTTTGTACTGAAAGTCTTCAACAAATCTTGAATTGGATGTTGGAAACAAATCTGTCAGAATATTGGTTTCATCATCCGTCGATACAGTTAGAACTTTATGTAATCTAAATCCAGCAATTACTTTGGCACTAAGCCCACAAGACATAATAATATAAATTTTCAATGATCATTTTTTATACCCTACACCACCAGAGTGGGGAGGGTATATTGGGTTAGTGCTGATGTTTGTAACGTCCAAAAATATTTGTCTAGAATAACTGAGTAAACCTTGTGCGCAAAGTACATGGCGCAATTTTGAAGATATTTCGATAAAATTTGACATAACGGCCCAATGACGAAGCCTATTGAAACTGTCTGAAATGGGTTCATTATTTCACCTAGCCCCCATATAAATGTCCTCCCGAAATTGGACTTTATCCGTGATAACTTTTTAATTCATATAGGTATCTACACAAATTTCGCTCCAAATAGTTTTATATACAGGGAAATTATTTCACCAAATTTGATGATGATCGGTCTATAATTGGTCATAGCTCCCATATAAGGCCAGCTTCCGAAAATATCTTAAACGAGCATAAATCTCTTAAAAATGTTGGTATACACATACAACTCAACACGAATAACGATCATAAATCTTTTAAAAATGTTGGTATAATATTGCCCTACACAATTATAGGAAAGTACTTAGGGGGATGACATTTCCCCAAATATTCTTTGCTGATCAGAAATATTGAGTTTTGAAACGGGAAATATCGATAAAAAAAAAATTATAACAAAATATCCGTCATTAAAAACTAGGTTGAAGCGGTAAAAAATTGTGGATCAAAATTTTGTCTTCCAAGTTGTTACATAAGTCCTTTAATCTGAAACGGTTTCTAATATTCTACATCAACTCCACAAATTGTGACATTTTCCTTTTAGAAGGTATTTTGCTGAAAAAATTATAGCATTTTATACTAAACATTGTTGAGACAGTTTTTAAAGACTAGATAATTAATTCCAGTTGGAAGTGATTTAAAATTTCATCAATAATACTAGTGTTTAAAGCCATGTGTCCACTACCATGTTTTCTTGCGTAAATAGCTACCAGAAAATTTTGTCGTGTAAACACATATTAGAAGTCTACTTCCAGAAGTCACGCTTGCAGAAATTACTTGCAGCAATTATGTGGAAACACGTGTTTGGTGCTTGCTGGAAGTAACTTGAACGACTTGCTGTGAAATGCAAGTGTTTTGAAGACTTGCAGAAGAAGTAGTTTTCAGTTTTATTATGTGTCTTTTCTTATTTCATTTTCAAATTTATAAAATAGACAAAAATAAATTAGTTTGGAGTAGTGAAAAAACACATTTGGTAATTGAAAAACAAGAAAGTTATCCTGAATTATGTGATACGTCCTCAAAAGACTATAAGAGTAAAATTAAAAAAAAAACAAAACGCTTTAAATGTTATAGCCAATGATATAGATGCGCCTTAAGAAGAGGTCAAATGGAAATTGGACAAACTCCTAACGCAGTTTGGTCAAAAATTAAACAAAGAAATGACAAAAAGTGGCCAATATAGAAAAAGACGAACATGACTTCGTACTGGAAAATTATCTGCAAATAATGCAAAAACCCTAGAATAAATACCAATTAGTTGGTGATTTTGTTGCCTCCGAACATCGAAGTTATTAGAAAAGGTGGGAGCAAGCGTAAACTTAAATAATTAATTCAGCAAGCTATTCTAAAAGTGATGGGTGAAGACGATTAGGCGAACTCGGTCACGTGTTTATTTTGTGAGATATGAAATTATTCAGCCCAATTATGAAAAATAATTCCCCGGGAGTATTTGAATAGGAAAAATAAGAAAAGGAAAAAAAACTCCCGGGTAATTTTTTTTCATAATTGAGCTGATTTTAATTTAAATTATAGTTTCCAACAAATTGTAATTTTTTTATTTATATGCTGATAGATCTTGAAAATACCATTATTTTGATGAATGCCCTTTTATTACATAACAGCTATTTATGATAATAGAACGCAAAAAAAAGTTAAAATTTTTTTCAGAAATGAAAACTGCGTAATAAAACATATTTTTAATATGTCAGTGAAACTTTCTGGGAATTTTATAAAACAACTTATTTCTCTGTTGTGTTTTAATAATATATTTCTATGGTTTTCATTTACGTACTTTGCAACAATATTATTTTTTATACCCTACACCACGATAATGGGGAGAGTATAATGCGTTTGTGCAGATGTTTGTAACGCCCAAAAATATTGGTCTAACACCCACCTTAAAGTATACCGATCGACTTAGAATCACTTCCGCCTGTCTGCCCATGTAAACCTTGTGCGCAAACTACAGGTCGCAATTTTGAAGATGTTTCGATCGAATTTGGTACAACAAGTTTGTCGGCCCTATTGAAACTTGCTTTTCTTAAAATAAAGCTTAGATATTTTCCTTGAGGACCTATTTGGTCGGTTAGTGGGATGCGAGTTCGATATCTATCAAGGAAAACATCTAAGCTTTATTTTAAGAAAAAAAGGCCCATTTAAAAAAAAAAAGTTTTTGATTTCGGAAAAAATTATTAAAAATTTTTTATTTTTTTTTAAATATTTTTTTCCGAAAGATTGAAGAAATATCTATCTAAACTATTTGGGACACATTTTGCTAAGAACAATAGGTAATAAGTTACATGGATGAGAAAAATCACATGTTTGGCCAAAATGTCAAATTTTGACCCCCTCTAACTCCGAGAGTTCTTGACCCATCTTGTTGAAAAATTGTGTCTAACCTTGGTGCAAATTTCATCCCGATCGGAAGACATCGATTTTAAAAGTTGGTTCACTTGACGTGAAATCCCCCATATATAAAATTTACGTCGCCAAATTTTGTTACGATCGGTCCATAATTAGTCATAGCTCCCATATAGACCCGTTTCCAAAAATCGCTTTAACGTGCATAAATCTCTTAAAAATGTTGGTATACACACAAAATTCAGCATAAATAACTTGCATATAGACATAAATCACAAGACCTAATTTCATGGTGATCGGTCCATAATTGGTCATAGCTCCCATATAAAGCCCACTTCCGAAAATCACTCACGAATATAAATTATTGATATTTTAAAAGAAAAATGTTTTTTGCTCATTTACTTGGTGTAGGGTATTATATGGTCGATCTTGACCGACCATACATCTTACTTGTTTTTATTATGGAAATATGCATTAACGTATATAAATGTATTTCTTTTAGGTAAAACCAAGCCACTATTATGGTTCTTTGCCAGTAGAAAACAAAAATAATAATAATCATATGCCGAAAGCAAAATTGCATTGTATTGTTTTTAAGCCTTTCTACTTAGATCTGGTTTTATGTAGAAATTGCATGAAAAATTTTAGTTTTTACAATTATATAAAGGTTGTGGTGCAAAATTATTAACTAAGAATTTTAATTTATTTGTAATATTAGTTTGTTTTACATATAAATAATTTATTTAATCGATTTTCATTAGCATGACTGTTGAGTTAAATGATTATTTTTGTATATCATTTGAATATCATCGAATTGCATAAGTTGTTTTTAATTTTTGTTTGTGGGAGCAGTGTGAAGAATATAATGTGATGCATAGGCTGATAAAATAATAGGCAAACATATCAAATATTTTAAACTTTTGATAAATATTTACAAAAAACAAAATAGTTCTGATCTATACCTAAGACATTTTACAGCATGAGCACCGATCGCTTAACTAACTAACGCAAACGCTGTGCTTTTGCAATGATTGTTTTGAATCTCTGCAGTCATTTTAACAAAATAATTGTATCACCTAATATTTGTCACACTGTATATGTAGATACTATGAACTGGGCTTCCGCTTACACATTGAAACTCTAGTTTTTTTTAGCTTTCTTCTTCCACTAACTTTAAACATTTTTACTTTGTACATTCTCTCTTTATTGTTTCGTAAAAAAAAACAAAATTGTAAATTTAATTTAAATATTTTTTAAACAATTCACTCACACAAAAGCAAACATGAAAAAAAAAATGAAATAGTAAAACTACACCATTGCAATTACTACAACTACATTTACAATTTTGTATATTCCATTTTACTTCTCCTTTTTTTACAAAAAACAAACGTGTATGCAACAAAAAATTTACATCTACTTACAACTTCATTCAGGTGGAAACTAGTCGAGAGAAGATAATCTCATTAGAGTTGCAGGACCCAGACAAGAGCGATACACCGAACGCATCAATAGACTTAATGACACAGCATGAGCACGAGAACAACGTTGAAAGAAAAGAACAGAAGGTAATCTGGGGCGAGAAGGAGGAGGGCGAGGAGCAGAAAGTAGGTGCAGTAAATGAACAACATAATCAAGAGCAGATGATGCCACAACAACAAGTACCACAGCTTTTGCAGACCCAGGTGTCAGAAGATGACAAGCAGGAGAAAAGTAAAGAGAAACTACAATTGCCTGGAGTAACGAGTAGAACATTAGTGGAAACAGTAGAAAAGTTGCACATTACCCATAAATATGAAAATGCTAACGACAGTAATAACAAGGAAATACAAAAAGAACAACACCAGGAATTCTTAGAAAATGTTAATGATGATGAAGCAGAGGAAAGACATGATGATGATGATGATGACGAGGAAGATGAGGAGGAGGAGGAAGAGACCGACTCAGCTTCTATTGTAACAGTGCAACAAAATACAGAAAAACTATATTTGCGTAACGATGACGACGAGTTTCCTTCAATTGAGTTGGACAGTTTAAGTAGTGGTGGCATTTTTGGGCCTTCTTCCTTGGACAGTGTAGGCTCTTCCACAAAAGTGAGCATAAAGCCCTCTACTATAACGATGCATCAAACACTGGCAAAAGAAGTGGTTTTACCGACAACTACAAAGATTACCTCTTCCATGAAAACCATACGCTCAAAAGCATACCAAGAAATGGATGACTTTGAGTACGACGACGATGATGACGATTATGACTGCGATTACAATGTACCATCTACAGCAACATTAACACCTGTCACTGCATCTACAACAATGACAACAAGAACTCAAAGCATAGTTGAAGTAGTGAATCCTTTAATCACGGGTGAGGGTCAGGTTCAACGCATCGCTTTCAGTCGTTCGCATCACAGTGAATATCCCTCGTTTGACAATGATGACGAGGATGTTGGGGATGAGGAAGATTTTGAAAAATTGCCTGCTTCGCTACAAGTTTTGCGCAGTGAAACTTTTGTTTTGCCAGCGCAAAAAGAACGTAAAGAACTTTCTCTGAATGCCAAAATGAAAAATGTTTTAGAAGAGTTGTTGGAAAATGAACGTGTGAAATATAATTTGCAAAAAAGCCTTGAGGAGCAAGCCAATAGTGATGAAACTGCAATGCCAGCTTATGGTGATGCTGACGATGATGAGCAAACAAAAGATGAAATTGACTTTGCTGCCACACAAACATCAAGAGATAATAATGGAAATCGTCATGTCTTAAATGCTTTAATTAGAGACAGTAATAAAAACACGTTGCAAAAGCTACAAAGCCAACTACAAAACAAAGATAATGCAGATGACGAGGATGATGATGATGACGAAGAAGATGAAGAAGAGGACGATAATGATGATGATGATGATGAGGAGGAGGATGAATATGAAGTGGCAGAAGAGGAAGAGGAGGAATCAGAAGAAACTGAAGAAAGTGAAAGTAGTGATAGTGATGATGAAGATGACGACGATGATGATGAAACCATACATATAACGTTTGTTGATGGTGCCAAAGTTATTGAAAATTTCAATACCAATACTCCCATGAAATTGCAAAAATCTCAAACCTATAATACCATGAAGGAGGCGGCTGAGGCCATGACTGAAAAGCCCGATGACAGCCAAATGATTACAAGCGATAAGCAAACAGAATCACACACTACTAAAGAAGACGATACGCAAACAACTTTAGAGAAACTATTGGCTGAACAACAAAAGTATGCTGAAATTTCTAAACAATTACGAAAATCTGTAGAAAATCTATTAATCGACGACGAAGCTGATGATGGCGAAGCTGAGGCAACTACTACCTCTACCATAACAACAACCACAGAAACCACACACATTGGTGAAACCCAACAAAAACCGAAAACGAAAAAAGTAGAGTCAACGAAAAGATCGTCAAAAAACAAACCCTTGAAAGGAAGTGCCGATCACGCCGACTCTGAAACGGGCGAAGAAATATTCAATCGTCTTTTACAGGCTGGCGGTTCACGCAAACAAGTATTTGACCAAGAAACCGATGAAACCTTAACCAGTTCCACAATCACCTGTACCGCAGACAATGGTACAATCATAACGACCACCACAACAACCATATCAAATGTTGCAACTAGTGGCATTCCGCGCACAACGAAACACGTCGAAAAGGTAGTTAAAACTCAAGGCAATAAAGATGTTGACGACGACCACACAGATAGAGATAATGATGGAGGGGCATAAATTATTTTATTTATTACGGTTTATGGATGTGCCTTCCTTTTTTTATCAAGTGTAGTGCCCAGCAAGCAACACCCATGACACGCACTACAAATGACTCCCTTGGTGGAAACATGATGATGGTACGGGATTTTTGTATTAGGGATATTATTTCTTCCTGTTTTTTTTAGTTCCTGGTTTGTGTTCAAATGTGTTTTGTAAATTTTGTTTTTTTTATGGAAAACATTTGATGAGTTGTGTTTTTAAATAAATACATATGGTCAATTCACAAGGTCTCCTATCATGTCATAATGTACTAATATTTCACAATGGTTTAAAAATGTTGTTATTTCATTTCAAGCAATAATAAATTATACTATTATGTATGCTATGTTTATTGTGTTATAGTAACCAACCAGCAGAGACCTGCACCGAACGCCTAAGAGCCGGTTAAGCCGAGCCGCCGATTCGTGAAATATTAAGACATTATGACATGATAGGAGACCTTGAATTGACCAATTAAATTTTAGTTTTACGATTCTTAGTTTGTTATACTGAAATAGTTGTTTGTATTTTATAAATATTCAAGTTATCATTATTTTACACACAGTTTTTGTGCGAATACAAAGTAGAAATTATTTGATTTATAAAGCACAATAAAGAAATATTTACTTAAGTTGTGGGATAAATATGCCGACCTTTAATCGCAAAATTTTTAGCCACAAAAGAAAGCGGCAACAGTTTGTAAATAGGCAAAATTCGTGAGAGAATTATAGTGAGAACATGAATTATCAAAAACACATGTAATGAGAATGTATTTGATGAAATACTGTAGTTTGAATCAGTGGCCGGCATAAAGAGAAAATTGTAATTGTAATATCGTGGTTATGTTTTTTTCCTCTATTGTATTCTGACCTATTGATTGTGAGTTTTGTTTCATACTTGATAATTTTTATGAAATTCGTTGACATTGCTTTGTTAACTAGTAAATAACTGATTATATTCGATATGAGTGCCAACCGACCACTGGTTTAAATGTATATATCCAATTAATTTTTTGTATTACTACCATCGATATCGGTAAATATTCATTATTAATATAATTGACGAACATAAGCTATAAATTGTACGGTGTGTGACCTAAACATATTTATAGTGTTTCTCTAATATTTTTTCGAGAAACATTCGCGAATATTTAAATCTCGGTATCATGCTCGAAAGATGTACTAACACGTATGCATACCAAAATAATAATGTAAAATAAGTAGCTCAAGATAGCTTTTTTGGAATTTGTATTTTTACAGTTTTGTGCAGTGCACATTTTTCGACATTTTAGCAATTTTGAGACGCTAGATCAGGGAAAGGCAACCTATACTATTGAATTTTACGATTTTATTAGTTATGCACTCTCTCCTCTCTCGCCACGATTCGGTGATGCCAGTAAACTTTCGTCTCTTTTCCCCAATTAAAAATCTCATATTGTTCATCATGCATCTTAAATAGTTGGGACAAATTTTATTATTTCTCTGGCACTCAAGCTATACTGACTAAAGTTGTTTATTTCTTTACAATGCGTGTAAGAAAAGGCGTGGCGCCCATCATTTGCCTTTCCCTGCACTAGATGCAGTTCTTTTGGTTTAGTTTGTCTTGCACTTTTTGTCTCCTATTGGTTTTCGAGATATACCCGTGAGAAAAATTGCATGCTCTTCGGAAAAATCAAGTTCTTGTCAAAACATGAAGCCATAAAATCTGAAAAGAACCTAAAGCTTGCAAAAATTCAAATGGGTTTTGTTAGTTTCGATTAGTATTTGCATTTTATGTGTTGTACACAGTGCAATTAAATTAATAATTTTTTCGTTAATCAAAAATATTGATTATTTTTTTTTTTTAATTCTAAAAAAAAAGTTTATTAAATAAACAGTTCAATTAAAGTTTCTACTTAATGAACAATTAACGGTAATAAATTCATTTATGAGCTTTAATTTTTCAATCTTCATTTAACGAAAAAATGGATTTATTTAACAACAGCTGTGAGTAAAAAATTTGCAACACTATAAATCATTGGTAGGCAAAAAGAGGCATTTAATTTGTGTGCTCTTTTGGGTAAAAAATAAAATATCCACAACAACATCAAGAAACTGAATGAAATGTGTGTATTTTTACGCTCTATTACGATCTTTTGTTCACATTCGGGTTGTTTGACGAAAATCATCGTAACCTGAACAATATGAACGCCTACCATGGCTATAAATGATTTTTATAAGAATTTGTTTCCTTAAATTAAAATCGAATATATTTTTACTTTACACTATTATTATCTGGCGATATAGTGCGGAATTGACTATTCTGATTTGACCCGTGTGGGACATAATGGATATTCTGGGGTGTACTCGAGTTGAATTATTGAATTTGCTCCGACCTGTAATCTGTTTTTATTAAAATTCCATTTCCCGAATGCCTTCGGATATACACTGCACTTACAAGTGTCTTTATCTTTTGTAGAAATGGTTTTTAATAGAAATACGTAGTTCATATTGTTTGCCAATTAAACCTATGATTCTTAAATTAATTGATCTTCTAGATTTGTTACTCTTTTTGTAAAGATCTTCATTAATTCAATTTAAGCTTAGTTCAGAAACTCTTATCATAAAACCATTCTCAACTTAACAAATTCTTTAGATTCATTCAAACACTTTTATTTATTCGATCATTGTTAAATTAATTCATAATTAAATTCATCCAACATTTAAATGGTTCAATTGTTGTTAATTCAAATCTAATGAAAATTTAATAAACATATTTTTTTACAATTTGTTTTCGTTTAGATTTTGAATCATTTACAAAATAAATGAATAAAAATTGTCTTAAGTCATTTTGTAATAGATTTGAATTGATGAAAAATTTAATGATTCAAAAAAATTTATAAAGCTATTTTGTAATGGATCTGTATTAAAGGAAATTTGAAAGAAATACTAATTAATTTTAATTAAGCATATGAATTAATTCATAATGAGTTCTTTAACGGAATGGTTAAGAGAAAAAATTCAAATTGGTTTTGAAAACTGAATTAAGAATTAATTCATTTGAACCTTTGGTACCTTAAAAACGCTTGTAGTATATGAATGATACTCGTAATAATTATAATTTAGAGGAAGAATAATTCTGAAACATACGAATTTTCCACGAGCACTTAGCGCAGAGATAGGCGCTCATATCCACCAGCGCTCGACCTCCTTTTACTAGTATACCACACGAGATTATTAACGTAACTTACAAAAACTAGCAAATCAGAGAAAACCTATCAAATTGCGATACGTTAAAGATTTATTTTACACATCCCACACGTAGAGAAAAAAATTTCAATATTTTTACAAGTTTTTTAACAATATTATGGTCACAGTAACTATTTATATGATTGTGGTAAGCATAATACGGTTAATTTATGATTAACATGATTGTGTCAATCATATATATGGTTACAGTAAACAAGTATATGTTTGTCACAACTATATTTATGATAAATCGTAATATGTTGTTCTCAGATTATGATAAGTCTCAAACATATCATAAGTCTCAAACATATACTTGTTTACTGTAACCATATATATGATTGACACAATCATGTTAATAATAAACTAACCATATTATGGTTACCACAATCATATAAATAGTTACTGTGACCATAATATTGTTAAAAATCTTGTAAAAATATTGAAATGGTTACAGTAAACATGCACAACTATATTTTTCTCTGCGTGCAGGTTTTTACCTTTCAATTATTTTATACACCAGAAAAACTATTACAGAGTTAATGGCCTCTTTACCAATTAAAGCCGAGATTTATGGTGCTGGTCACTTAATAACTTATATTGACTATTATGGGTTTCCTAGGAATTTATTGACCATTACCAGAAAAAGCATTTGCCTTTACTGCAAATATATTCGCCCTGATTTAGCGATTGTAACAACTCGTGATTTGAAAAAAAATCATAAATAAAATATTGCTTGGATACTTTCATTGATAGTTTTTTTATATGGATTTTGACATATTTTTTCACGTGAAATAAACCAGAACACCAGAGCTTTAACAAAAAAATATTTAATTTCCACGCAAATTGAAATTCTACAGCAACAGTTTGCGATGAAAGTTGAAAAAATTAATGTTGCATGTGAATTATATATGATTTTATAAAAGATTCAACTAAATATAATTGAAAATTAGTAGATTTCAATTAATATCAAAAAATTTGTTTAGCAAACAAGCTGAAATAACTTTAAAATTTCCGTATTTTGTTATGTTTAGAAATTGCTAAGACCCCTCATTATCATAATACTAATATTATGAACGCAACTGTTAGTTTTTCCACCACACATTCGTTGTATGTTTAAACAATTGTGAGAATATACAGATTGAAAAGTTTTCAAATATTTATTTAAAAATCATAACAAAAAAAACCCATAATTAATTAAATGACTTTATATTAATAAAATGAAAAGAAAAACAAATTAAATACAAATAAATTAAATATACATTTAATTAAAACCATGTGCATTTATACCCCTATTTAGTTTAAATTTCAATATTTTTTTTTGTCCATATTTTATTAAATCATTTTATAATCGTACATTTATTGCATTTGTAACTAATAAAACAATTTTATATTTATTTAAATTAATTTGTGTTTATTTATTATTTAATTTCATTTATTTATACGACTACATAAATATTTATAGAAACGACAAAAAAAGAGTTTAATTTAAAACCCATTTAATTATTTACTGCATCATTTGAAATAAATTCAACATAAAAAAGAACATGTTTTAAGCAATTGCTTGAATTTAAAACCGGAAGAAAATCCCGAAATGCATCATTGAACTTTTGTGTGGCAAAACAAAATTTCATTTATTTATTTAAATAAAATATTTGTTTGGCTTTAATTGATACATATTTATTTTTAATTATTTTATTTGCAATATTATTTTTTTTTTGTATGTTTTGAATTTTTGTTTTTTTTTGTAGAAAAATCAATAAAAATTTAAACAAAATCCCAACCATCGTCATCAGCTAGCCGGGCCTCTCCTCAAAATGTTTTTATATCACATAAAAACAACTAAAATTAAGAACAATAATATTTTTATTCTTTTTTTAAAAAACTAAACAAATAAACTTAAAATCTCATTTATTATATAAAACTTTGAATATTTTTTTAATAATTGGCTTAAATTAAATTATATATACATATATATACATTTATATAAATAAAAAAAGAAGAACACAGTATAGATATATTTTAATCATTCCGTTTAATTAAATGTATTTTAATCAGAATCTCGTCCCTTTTTATTGTGTGTTTATTGCCCCTACCCCCCAATAAAACGTCCTTAATTAAAATAGTTTTTACTCCTTTTTAGTGTTTAGTACAATAATTATACATACATACATATATATTATTATAAAAACAAATATCATAAAATTAAAAATCTTTATATAAATAAATGTATTTAAAACAAAAATTTTGAAATTGTATCCTGTGCACAATTGTTGTAATATGTAAGGCTAAACTTTTTAAAATATTAAAAAAACGAACATTGAATAAAGTTAAAGTTTACGATATAAAATTAAATGTTAATTTTTTGTAATGTAATTTGATGGAGAATTTTATAAAATTATCTAATACATGATTAATTAAAATTTATTTTATATTCATTTCTTTTTTATAAATGTAATAGTTATTAAACGATGAAAATAAACAAAACTCGAAAATATTATTTAAATAAAATCAATAGTTTTATGCATTTTATTATAAAAAAAACCCAAAATTGTTTTATATGCTTCCAAAATGTTGATAAGTAAGTACCACAGCTAAAATATATTGTAAATTATATCAGTTTGTAATATCCCTTAATAGTTTTGAAATTAAACTAATTACAAATTTAATAATTTTTTCAGTAGTAGTCCTCAAAAGAATATTGCTTATGGAGATGAAAATGGGAAATATCGTAGCTAGACGTTGCACAGTGGTTTAGAAATACTTTATCTTGGAAATTTAATGCAATTTTACAAAATCATAACTTTAATATTTCAGATTTCGTAGTTGGACGAACTTCAAAAATTGGTCACCTCGGATCCATTAAATTGTATGTTTATTAATTAGAATACACAATTGGTCAATTCACAAGGTCTCTTATCAGTCATATTGTCATAATGTTCTAATATATTTCGGCAGCTCGGCTTAACCAACTCTAAGGCATTCGGCGCAGGTCTCTGCTGGTTGGTTACGATAACACAATAAACATAGCATATAGAGTAGTATTATTTTAGGACATTTTTTGCTTGAAAAACAATATAAACCCTTGTGAAATAAAAGGACTTGATGACAATATGACATGATAAGAGACCTGGTGAATTGACCAAATATAAAATATACTTCATATATTCAAAAAATTTCTGTATCATTTCCAAAATAACATTTTTCTAAACCACTATTCGCTGGTATGTTTACATATTTAACTTTTATAAAAAAAGAAAGATTAAATAGTTAGTAGTGCAATTTAAACCATTATCTATTTATTTTATGAATTACTACATATTTCTTTATGTTTTCCTTTTATAATTTAGTTTTTATTGAACCACTTACTTATTTGTCTAGTCGATTTCCTCCCTTGACACGTTATACATTCATGTGTGGTGTTTTATTTAACGTTTAAATATTTATTAGAAAATACTGAAAATGTTTTCCATTGTTGTATTGTGTATTTCAGCAAAATATAAATGATGCATCGCAAATATGTCATTTTATAATACATGAGTTTCTTAAGGATGGACTGGATACAAATTGTCAACCTTGTTATTATACCAAGTGATATTTTATTCGCACGTGTGAATTTTTTTTTTGTTTCAGAAAACATAAATAAATTTGTAAGCTTATAAACTTTATAATAACTTTATAATATAAAGACATAACAGAAAATATTTTAAAAATTTAAACAAGAAAGTGATAACGATAATTATCTATATAGATACACACAGCCTCAAAAGTGAGTAAACACTCGCGAATTTTTTGATTTTTTTAGGATCATGGAAATCATTACAGTCCGACTTAAATTTTTTTTTTCACAACCGAATCTATTATTCAACTTAATCTCCAACAAACCGAAACATTGAAATTTTAATCGATGAATAAATTTTAGGATTTTCATTATATTAAAAAAAATTCAATATTTTTTGGTGTATACTCACTTTTGAGGCTCACTGTATATAAAAGAGTAACGTTACTGACTGACTGACTGTTTGACTGACTGATTCATCATCCCACAGCCCAAACGACTGAAGCTAGAATCATGAAATTTTAACTGTGGGTTCCTCCCTCCCCAAAACGATCCACTAAGAAGGGATTTTTGGAAATTCGAACGTTTAGGGGGTAAAAAGGGTAAAAACGGGTAAAAACGGGTAAATCCGGTAATCTTATATCTTCAAAACTAATAAAGATATAATAAGCTTGAAATTGCATGTTACTCCATTTAAAAAATAAGCTGACAGGTATTTCATACTTTTTCGAAATTCGAACCTTTTAGGGGAGAAAACGGGTAAAAACTGTATTTTGGTACTTTTTTGGCACCCTATGTATCTTTTAAACCAATAAACATAGAAAAAAAATTTAAATCGCATTCTTTACTTATCAAAAAATAAAAAATATAGGTTTGGTACTTTTTGGAAATTCGAACCGTTAGGGGATAAAAATTGTGTTTATTTTTGGTACTTTTTCATAAAATATGTTTTTCTATAATTTGACATAGACATTCGAATGTTTTACTATGAGCAGAAAATTATTTTAATAATATTCTACCACCGCAATGGGGATAAAAAAGGTACCAAAAAGGGGATAAAATCGGGAAAATACATTATATTTGAAATTATTAAGCCAATTTTGATCATTTTTTTAACATTGGTTCCTGGATTCATACAAAAATTAACTAACAGGTTGTTATTTGGAACTCGAGTGCCATGGTGTATTTTAGGCCAAATCCGGGTAAACAGTTTGGTACTTTTTTTAGAACATATTTATTATTGGGCACATTAACATAGATTTTAATCGATTGAGACATGTCTGTAGCATAAACAACTTTTGCAAAATAGAATATTTTTAAATTTCAAACTTGAGGGGTGTTCAAGGAGGAAAATTGAAATTGGTACTTTTCTCCTAATGGTACCTTATTAATATTTTAAATTATTTCACTTATCGACATTAAAGTTAGCTGATATGTATTTGAGTGAAGTTAGTGTTAGAAATAAGGGATTATATTTAGGTACCAAAATGTGAGAACTGAACTATAGGTACTTTTTCATTCTTCTAATGGTACTTTTTGAATTTTCTATTACAATGGACTTAGAAACATGAAATTAAGCATATATGGTCCTAAGTGAGTGAGAATTCAAGGGGGAGACTTTTTGGTACTTTTTCTTTATTCGAATGGTACTTTTTGTAATTTCTTCACCAATGAACCTAGAAACATGAAATAAATCTTACATGGGCCCGAGTGGGTGGGAATCCACAAGTGGCTGCTTTTTTCTATATTCTAATGGTACTTTTTGAATTTTCTATAATAATGGATATGAAATTAAGCGTATATGGTCCTAAGTGAGTGAAAATTCAAGCGGATACTTCATGGTACTTTTCTTTATTATAACGGTACCTTTTTAATTTTCTATAATAATGGACTTAGAAACATGAAATTAAGCATACATGGTCCTAAGTGAGTGAGAATTCTAGGGGGAGACTTTTTGGTACTTTTCCTTTATTCTAATGGTACTTTTTGTAATTTCTTCACCAATGAACCTAGAAACATGAAATAAAGCTTATATGAACCCAAGTGAGTGGAAAACTATAAGTATATGTGGTCCGAAGTGAGTGAAAATTCAAGGGGATACTTCATGTACTTTTTCATTAATCTAATGGTACTTTTTTGAAATTTCTATAACAATGGACTTAGAAACATGAAATTAAACATATATGGTCCTAAGTGAGTTAGGATTCTAGGGGTAGACTTTTTGGAACTATTTCTTTATTTGAATGGTACTTTTAGTAATTTCTTCACCAATGAATTTAGAAACATGAAATAAAGATTATATGGACCCGAGTGAGCGGGAGACTTAATAGTACTATTTCTTTCTTCTAATTGTGGTGGCGAAGCGCACCGGGTCAGCTAGTAACATGATAAATTTTATTGCAAAATTAAAATAATAATAAACTTCATGGCAAAAACTTTCTTTATAAGGTAAAGGGTTCATTGCTAGTTAAAACGCCTGTCCGATTTTTTGATTTTTATTTTTTTTGTCAGAAACATTTGTCAGACTTTAACTTTTATTTTTTTTTTGAAATTTACCACATACAGTGGTCGACATAAGTCTACGTACGACCACAATTTTTGCCACTTTATGAGAGAAACCCCAGAAAATAAAAAAATAATATTTCAGTTTTGTTTGAAATCTATTTTTATTTCTATGCACCAAAAAAAAAAAATGTTGTTGCAATGTAAACTTGCAAAATTATTCATAAAAAACAATAAAAAAACATTGACAAAAGTCTACATACGACCACAGCATTTCCTGGTTTGTTTTTGAATACTAACAGATGAGCAATGCAATTTATTAAGTCTACAGTTCAAACAATATTCAGTAACTTTGAAAACACTGGTACAGTTAAAAACAAGCTGCGAAGTGGTCGCCCAAAGAAACTACATCGTTAAAAGAAGTCAACAAAAACCCAAATTAAATACCACAAAATTGGCCGAAGAACTCGCAACAAGATCAGATGTTATTGTTTATCCACTAACAATTCAAAGAACCTTAAATAATAATGGTAATTAAAGCAGAATCCTCGTAAATTAGCGATCGGATCGCAAACTTCGTTTGGAGTTCGCCCAAAAGCACTTTGAAAAGGACATGGATTCTGGAAGCGAGTTTTGTTCACAGATGAGTTGAAGTATAACATATTTGGAAGTGATGGGAGAGATAAAGTATGGCGCAAAACAATACGAAAAACTTACTCGCCACAGTTAAGCATGACGATGGTTTGGGGTACCTTCGCTGCTTCTGGAGTGGGAAAGTTAGTGTTTATTGAGGGTAATATGGATCGTTATCAGTACAAATCCATTTTGGAACAAAATTTGAGAGCGTCGGTTAATATTTTAACTCTTGGTTAAAGTTGGATTTTCAGCAAGATAACGATCCGAAACATACGTCTCAAATTGTCAAAGATTGGCTACTCTACCATGCCCCACGACAATTGTACAAACCACCTCAAAGCCCGGACTTAAATGTTATTGAGCACGTGTGGGAAATTCTATAACGGAAGATCCGAAAACATCTTATTACTTGTGCACCAATGTTAAAGGAGAAGCTTCGAGAAGAATGGCAAAATATAACGTCCACAGAACTGGAAAATTTAGTTATTTCGATGCCCAGACGCTTGTAGATGCCCGTGGTGGCCCAACGAAATATTGAATTTAATGAAAATTTGTATTCGCTGAAAAATGTTTATTTAGTGTACAGATCGTAAATTAATTATAAATTTAGCGATATTTTTTTGTTATATTACTAAAAATGCATTTGAAATAAAACTGCATCCGCGAGTTACGAAAATAATGGTCGTACGTAGACTTTGAAAAATTTGTTAAAATTGTCTAAAATTATATTCACACTAGCTGTCCCGGCAAACGTTGTTCTGCCATAGCTCACACATAGTTTGAAAATTCCCAATATAATAGTACTCCACATATGCAATAATAAATTTTTACTTTGTATGGGAGGTGCCCTGACCATTGTTCCTATATAGGTCAATTGTGAATCTAAACCATCCAGGGACCCATTCAAACACACACAACAAATTTCATCGAAATCGGCCCAGCCGTTAAAGAGGAGTTTAGTTACTAACACACGTACAGAAGAATTATATATATAAAGAAGATAATTGTCCATAACTTTGAAACTACTCAAAGACCAGCATAATTTTTGACTCCATTTTAAAGCCAAAGATATTGTCCATCAAATGGTGTTAATAAAATTGTTTACCTACAAAAGGTTAAAGGTCAATTTACGGATTATATATTTCAATGTAAAAAATATCAAAGACCGCGATGTTAAACTTCAGTACTAAATATTGGTAATTATAATCATAATTTGATAATTTTTTTAATTTCGGATTTAACAATCGAAAATTTTTTTTGATTTTCTCAAATTAAATTAATAAAAAATCAATAGCTGGCAAAATTAATTTAGAATAAGGTAAGTAGAGTTGTTTCCACGAATAAATTATCCGAAATCTTCATCTTAAAAATACATACTTATATACATAATTAAATTGCAGATCTCAGTGCTGCCAAATATAAGCGAGATGATTAATGTCTATTATTGAACTATTATGTAACTCTTTAAAAATATTAGTGCGTCGTACTGATAGTTTCGGTTCTCATCACTGAATTATTATTTTTGAAGCGTACCATCAATTCAGCTAGAACCTTATATTTAGTCTATGTTTTAAAAGTACTTAGATCTGACATAATTCGATTGGAGACAATTTCGGTTGTCACAACGAATCAGTTTTCTCTATGTAATGTTACTATTATCGATACTCCAAAGGTACTAAACTGTTCTCCGTCATCTAAAATTCAAATGTTGAAAAAAATAGTAAAATCGGACTACATTTAGAGATTGCACATTTTATTTCAAATTTCATGTTTTGGATCAAAGTATCAATATTTTCAATAAAATTTTAAGAATCCAATTAAAAATAGTTTTTGTAATATTGTAGAAGTTTAAGTATGAAATACATATAACAAAATATAACTTTATTGTCTTGGACAATTTTGACCTCAGATATAAAAGGGTTAACAATGTCCTAGGAATTTAATATTACAAAATCTTAAATAAGGAAACAAAAGAAACAATCCGAAATTAAGTATTAGAAAATAGTCTACGAAATGTGATTTTAGGAAATAATTTGAATAAATTAACCAAAAAAAAAGAAATTGATTTTATTATTGATTACGATTCACTACATCAAGTACATGATTTTCTTAAACAAAATAACGTATACGATTTGAGTAATTAATTAATAAATCGTTTTTACCTAATTTTAGCTAGCATCCTAATTTTTTTAAATAAATTATTTGCAACTGAATATTTATTGCAGCCTTTATGAAAATTTAATGAATTTTTTTTTATAAAATAAAATTCTAGTTTCAATGTAATTCAGATTTGATATTCAATATCTCAAGTAGTTTTCATTTTATACCTTTGTTTGCTTCTCCTATAAACTTATGAAAAGTGATGTTACGTTATTTTGCGTATTACATACGTATTTTATATGCCGATATATTGAAATTTCGTTAAAAACTATTTTAAATTTAAATGTTATGCATTTTTTTGTATCAGCATTTGATTTTTATATAACGGAGACCTTGGGAGCATAGAAAATCGCAAAAGTGAGCTAGTGTGTACTTTTAAGTGTCCAGCTAAATAATACTTCATGCCGTCTGCGTTGCAGCTAATTTTCTCGTCATATTTTGGGCATATTCTGTTTCTAGTGATAACAGTATGAAAATGCATTATTAGACTACTTCTAACTAACAGAGTGATAATTATAGCTTTATAGGGGATTGGTATAAACGATTCGCCGCAGTAAAATATACCAATAAATAATTTTTCCTAGATGTTTTTCCAAACACTTACTGATAGAGGTAGAGGCAACAATAAGAAACACAACAAATTGTAATATGGTCGATTTAAACGTATTAAATAAACTAAAAATAATACAACAAATATGTTTGAGTAAAAATAAATAATAAAAAAAACCAACGAATGCACGAAGAAAAATAACAATCGAGACAAAAGACACAACGCAATTTCCTGCTGATAAATGATGAACAAGAATTTCTTCACTTTTTGAAACTGGAAAAAAAAATAACAAAACAGAAAACTACAACAAGGAAGAAAATTTATATGACAAGAACGAAGCTGAACAACGCATAGATACAATAACGAGCATAAGAATGCAATTCGATATTCAATTCACTAATATATGGGCAATTCCATGTCATCGTACGTGACATTTGTACGCCTATAGAGTGAAACAGATTTTGCAAAAATAAGTGTATCTGAAAAATAATTTCGTCTTTATGTTCCATACAGAGGGTAATATATTTTAAAAAAATAATAAGTTCATTCGAAACATTGTTGTCCAAAATATCGAACAAAATAAGGGTATATCGTACGTGACATAAAACGGAAGTAATTTTGAGGTACATTTAGAAATATACGAAAATTTGCGAATCGGGAGAGGCGTTATGTTTGCTTTTAATTTCATACACTCAACGAAATATTTTTCCTTTACAATCCGTCATATTTAAATAAAAACAATCTTTGGATGACTTTATAATAAGTAAAATTTAATATCGTACGTGACATACCGTACGTGAAAGATTTTTCTCTTATAGTAAATCGATATATAAACTAAAAAATAATTAGAAAATATATATTCAATAAACAATTTTATAATAGCAATAAAACAAACAGAGTCAAATTCATTTCATACTACATTCTAATTGCGAGCTTAGTTTTCGCCGCAATCTTAGCCTAAAATATACATGTAAAACCATTTCGTTATATTAAAAGGAAATCCATTCTAAAACAGGTAAGAAAGTATGGTCGGTCAAGCCCGACCATATAATACCCTACACTAAGTAAAAGAGCAAAAACATTTTTCTTTTAAAATTTCAATAATTTATATTTTTGAGTGACTTTCGGAAGTGGGCCTTATATGGGGGCTATGACCAATTATGGACCGATCACCATGAAATTAGGTCGTGTGATTTATGTCTATATGAAAGTATACTATGTTGAATTTTGTGAGTATACCAATATTTTTAAACGATTTATGCACGTTAAAGTGATTTTCGGAAGTCGGTCTATATGGGAGCTATGACTAATTATGGACCGATCGTAACAAAATTTGCTGACATGAATTTTGTATATATAAAACTTATTTTGAGTGCAATTTGTGGAGATACGTTTATAAATTAAACATTTATGACCGATAAAGATCAATTTCGGAAGGACATTTGTATGGGGGCTAGGTGAAATAATGGACCGATTTCGGCCAGTTTCGGCTTGGTCCTTGGGCCGAAAAAATAATATGCACCAAATTTGATCGAAATATCTTCAGAAAGTGATTCTAAGTCGATCGGTATACTTTAAGGTGGGTGTTCGACTAGTAATGCACAAACGCATAATACCCTCCCTACTATGGTGGTGTAGGGTATAACTATGCATCTAAATTATTACCGCAATTCATATTCAAATCATAACGAAATTCTGAATTACAGTGCACCCGCGATAATATGAACACCCCGAAATATGAACACTTTTTTACTTCCATTGGCTAGACTAAAATATGAACAGCTTATTATTGTTTTATAAACGGGTTTTATCTATCTATACAGAGTTGAAATCTAAATCAACAGGGTAGTAGCTAAATTATAATTCATAATAATTTGGGGATTTTCCTAACAGTTGGCTTTTAAATTGTCTTCAGCTGTCAATCAAAATTTCTAACATAGACGTTTTAGTTAGAGCACACATTCAGCTGGAATTCCATATTAATTTTTTAAATATAAAATTAACGTGAAACTTATGGGAAAAATGTTTGTAGATGCGAATTAGATGCCATTCGCAAATATGAACTAACTTGCAAATGTGAACTGGCCAGGTTTTAATTAGTTCATGTTATCGCGACTGCACTGTAGTTCTAAATTTATAAAACGGAATGGGAGAAAAGCATTTATGCAACAATTTTATAGATTTTAGACATTTTAAAATAATTTTTTTCAAAATATTAACATTAACACGAAGTCTGGTTATGTTTTAACTAACAGTTATATTGACAGTTTTCATACAAAATTAATTTGAACCGACAGTATAACTTTTAGTTAACACCTAACCAGGTTTCGTGTTAATGGGGGTTAGAGTTTTATTAGTTTTTTTCCTCGCAAAAATTTACCACTATTTTAACTAAAAATTTAATAATTATGCCTACGTAGCATAGCATTGCATTTTTTATGCTCCGTACTGTTTGTATGTAAAACATACATCCATATCCATGAGCAGACTTCATTTAATAGCCATTCATTCGTTCAATCGTTCAATCCATTCACAGAAATACAAACAAACAAAACGCATAAATGAATGAATAAAAAATCGGTCGGAGTACAACAGATGTATCATTCCCAGCAAATTTGCGGTTCCCACTCAGGTATACTCTGTCAGAAGTGTCCACACTAAGTAGACTACACAAAAAATATATTTTGCGTGTATTGTATTTCAGAAACTTCCAATTGAAATTCATAAATTTCTGAAATATAATTGGAAATGGTCTTTTTAAAATGCTGCAGAATTCGATACAAATCGCATCTAAAAATATCACCCTCACATTCTCATATTGTATTTGCAACAGTTGTCATTTATAATGTGAATGATGTGGAAAAAGAAACACTTATGTTGATAGTTTTAAAAACAACATATGAGAAAACTCGCTCACAAAACTTGTCAATCATTTTGGAAACTTTGTTTATATAAATTCATATTTATGTTTTCTTTTTTGTTTTAGCTCGTTATTCACATTCCTTTAAAGTAAGTATTTGTATACACATTAAGGTGGTCCTTAATTCATATATTTGCGATACTGCCAAGGTCTAAAATTGTTCTCCATCATCTGATAACCAAGTTCTTAAAATTTTAGCGAAATTATTTGAAAAAATCCAATTCAAATAGGTTTTGTATTTCATGATTATTAAAAAAATAATATATTTTTTTTAGTTAACAGTTAGTCACAGTTTTTAAAGCAATTTCGCACATCATTCAGCCATGTCAAACTAAGAAACTATTTTTCAATACTAAGAAGTATTTACATAAAATATTTTCGGAATTTAGCTCTTTAAAGCACAAAGAAAATATTCTACGTAAAAAAAACGACGCGTCATGCAGTAAAGGGTTAATTTTTATTAATTTTTCAAATCGGTCCCAACGGTAACACATAAAACAGGTCAACAGAAAAAAAAGGCTTCACTAACCACTATATATGGATTTGATGCATCATGCTGACCTAAGTACAAAAATGGTAAAATTTTTGAATTCTATGGATAGATTTTTTCAAAATTTTTTTTTCTAAAATTGTGAATTTTTTTAGATGTTTCTCCAAAAAATGAACGAATTCACTTAGTTGTAAATAAATTTGAAAATAATTAATAGCTTTTTATGATCGACATCTCATTTTGTTGCTATTATATATGGCTTTCCTATATAGGAATAAACCTGAACAATTTCTGCCGTTTTCGATTTTTCATTAGTTTTTTTTAAAACACAAAAATTTGATATTTTCACATAACTAGTATATTTATACCCTACACCACCATAGTGGGGAGGGTATTATGCGTTTGAGCAGATGTTTGTAACGCCCAAAAATATTAGTCTAACACCCACCTTAAAGTATGCCGATTGACTTAGAATCACTTTCTTAGTCGATTAAACGATGTCCGTCCGTCTGGCTGGTTGGTCGGCTGGCTGGCTGTCCATGCAAACCATGTGCGCAGAGTACAGGTCACAATTTTGAAGATATTTGGATACAATTTGGTACATATAATTTTTTCGGCCTAAGGACGAAGCCTTTTGAAAGTGGCAAAAATCGGTCCATTATTTCACCTAGCCCCCATACAAATCTGCTCCCGAAATTGGACTTGATCGGTCATAAATATTTAATTTATATAGGTATCTATACAAATTTTGCACCAAATAAGTCTTATATATATACGAAATTCATGTCACCAAATTTTATTATGATCGGTCCATAATTAGTCATAGCTCCCATACAGACCCGCTTCCGAAAATCACTTTAACGTGCTTAAATCACTAAAAAATTTTGGTATATACACAAAATTCAACATAAATAACTTTCATATATACATAAATCACACGACCTAATTTCATGGTGATCGGTCCATAATTGGTCATAGATACCATATAAGGCCAAATTCCGAAAATACCTTTAACGAGTATAAATCTCTTAAAAATGCTGGTATATATATAAAATTCAACACAAATAAGTTTCATATAGATATAAATAATACAACCAAATTTCATGTCGATCGGTCCATAATTAGTCATAGCTCCCATCATAGCTCTCTTCCGAAATTCATTCACGAAAATAAATTTTGGAAATTTTAAAAGTAAAATGATATTGCTCATTTACTTAGTGTATGGTATTATCCGATCATACTTTCTTATTTGTTTTTGCTTCAATTTGTTAATATAAATCCGAAACTACTGAGCCGATTAAAACGCAATATATAAACTGATTAAAGTTTATATAAATCTGAACTTTTCTAAGTTTACTTCAATAATATCGGACTAACCCTTTTTGAGTTATCATAAAATATGTGGAGAAACGTCTAAAAAAATTCACAATTTTATAAAAACAAATTTAAAAAAAAATTCTAAATAGAATTTAAAATTTGGACCATATTTGTACTACTGTAACCACAATACATAAAAATTGTTTAGCGGTTTAAAAAGCCTCAAACATTTTTTTGATTTTGATAGGCACAACTGTTAAAACTGTTTTTATAATCCCCATTTAGCGTTTATAAAAATTTTGTAATTTGAGCTATGCATGATGCTTGACCGACAATACTTTTTTAATTGTTTTATTTAATTTCTTGAAAAAGAGCCAGTGAATTTTAAAAAAATTCTTAATAATTGGGATCCTCTTTAAATTACACTAAAACTCCGGTCGCGACGCAAACCGCTAACCGAAACAACACAAATCGAATCACTTTTTCTCATATATTTTTACTGGTGAAATTTTTTATAAAAAAGCCATGTAGATGTATATTTTCTATTTATTCCAACTAGTGCTCTAAATTATTCATATTAAGAAATTAATCTTTTTTTATAATCTCTTTGAAATCAATTGAAATTTGTCCAAACCAAAATTCTAAGAAATACAAAACACAAAAATGTTACAATAAACTAATTATAATTATCAAATGACTACTGATTGTTGTGTCCTGTTAAATCAGTGTTTCTCAATCTTTTTTATACCATGTCCCAATTTTTATATTATTTTGGAAAAAATAAAATCACTAGAATAACAATATTATCTCATCGCGCTAACTTCAAAACTGATTTTCTTAAATGTTTTGTGAAAGAATTCAAAAATCATTGATTTCATCTTAGAGATAATACAAGCGTTAGCTAATTAGTATGCACTAAATATAATCGTAAACCGAAAATAAAAAACTCAGGTAGATTCAAACACCATTTTGCAATTGGTGGTGGTGTTTCTAACGATAATGTGTGCTGATGAAGTTATGGAACATAGACTTCCCTTACAAACTTGCTTAATAAAAAGGACTTCTTTCAGAAAATCTCATTTGTGATCGATTTTCTAGTGGATCGCCTAACTCATTACAGTGAAAATTTATTGTTTTTCATAAATACTGCTAAAGAAGAAATTTTTTGGGAAGTATGTACATTAGGTTGGGTCGATTTTTTTCACGAAAAATCGTATAGCAGAAACGAATTCTACGGAAAACGTTTCCCAAGAAACCAGATGTCTAAAATCAAATCCTATCTTGCGCATTTCGTTTTTTATCGAATGATATTTCAGTATTTATTTTCTTTTTAATATTTTTTTTATTGGATAAAAGGCGAAATGCGCAAGATAGGATTTGATTTTAGACCTATGGTTTCTTAAGGAAACTTTCTCAGAATTTTCCGCAGATTGCGTTTCTGCTATACGATTTTTTACTTTTTGATCGTCCATACAAATCTACCCAGCCTAATGCACATAAATATTTGTTACTGCTTACCAAAAAATTTTATATTTGGCAAGCAATGCGTTAAAGGCTTAGAAATTTCTAATGATATCAAAATGTTACTGATTATGGAACCCAATGTTTATATGGAAGCAACATTCAAACTAACTAAATAGTGAATTTTTGCATATACACTATGAAAATTTTGAGGTAAACATTTCATATATAAATAATTAGAAGTACGTTTAGTCAATGTTGGCTACCGTTACCGAAATAATCGAAAATTTCGCAATTGAGTTTTGTTAATTTATTTAAATTATTGTACATTTTATTAATTACACTGTAAATAAAATGTTAACTTTTGTTAATGACACAGAAAAATAGCGATACTGTCAAAAATCCAATTTAAAATATTGGACCAAAAATGTTATTGCCTAATCCGATTTTGTTTTATATTTTAAGGAAAAGACTGCGAAAAGTCATTCGCAATCAACATTTTACATTTAAGAATATTAGGAAATGAATGAAATTGAGTTATTTTATGCGAGTGATTTTGCGCTAAATTATTTGTCACATAAAATATTCTACAGAGACTATTAAAGCGAAATATAAAGGTAGTTATTGTTTAGATCCACCGAACATTTAAAAAAATGAGTTAGGCTACGTATACACGGTTGTCAGATTGACAGGAACATGCTCACAAAATGGTTAACACTACCATGAGAACTTATGTTGAAACATATGGGTGTTAACCATTTATTGAAAATTTTCTGACAATATTGTAAGAATATGAAAACCATGTATACGTACATAGCTTTAGGAGTAGATTATATATGTACATATATTTTAAATGTCCTCTTGATATTTTGTTTGGTTTATGAGATATCAAATTGTCCAAATCGGTCCAGCCATTCTCAACTGCTGCAATTACCAACGAACGACATTTGATTTTTATTTATACAGATAACTGGTATATATTGTTTATTTAATCTTTCATTATCTATTTTGATTAACTTATTCACAAAACTTTTACTGTCAGTGTAGCTAATGTTCTCTAAACCAAAAAGGAAAATGAGTTTGATTAATGTGACAACGAAAATTGTACAACATTTTGGTTTGTACTCTAGTTATCTGCTGTGGCAAGCAGAAAATGCAATAGCAACAAGCGCAACAGTCATCGTATCAGTGTCATCCTCAAAATCGTCAACATCATCATATTTTTATGCATATCTGGATGTGAAAAGAAAAACAAAAACAACCACAGTAAAAACAACAAAAACCTTTTATCATTGTGATGATGATAGTGATCATCATCGTCATCATCATGAAACCATAAAAGACCATTAACCAAATACGAGAACATGGAAATGCAACAGCATCATTATACATGTAAAGGGTGTATCAAACTAATTCTGTAGACATTTTTGGATAATATAACGATTATATTTCAATCAATATTCCTCAATCGGCTCAGTTGATTCGGAGTTATAATTACAGCAAAAAATATATTTTTTACGTGAAAATAGCAATTGTTTAGTTTAAAAAAATCATGAAAAATCGAAAGCAGCAGAAATTGTTCAGATTTATTGCTGTTTCGCAAAGCCTCATGTAATAGGAACACAATGAGATATTTATGGCTTTTATGGCTTCTTTTCGAATTTAGTCACAATTAGCTGACAGCCCCGGCTTCACGCGGTAGCTATTTACTAGGGTATTCAAATTATTAGATTTTTCTCTTGTTCGAATAAAACGAATAAAACTTACTTACGTACACGGTTAATAACATCACTTATATATGTATACTATATATTTTAAGATCATGGCCTTCGTCTATTTGAACGTAATAATTATAAATATCATCCTTATCACTTTCGACGACCGTTTCAAAATCACATTCACCATTACTTTCAACACATCTTTAATCTAAATTAATATTTTGATTACACTGTGTTGCAAAAAAAAAAAAAAATTCCAATAACTTGGCTAATGACCTAGTACATGTTGTAGGTCTAGCAGAGTGTATTACAAAACCGGTTTTAAAAGTTCCAATACACCCTCAAATTTTCGAGAGTTTTAAAAGAGTTAAATTTGCGGGTCCAAAAAAATATACTTTTGCCTATATCTCGGAAATTTGAGGGTGTATTTGAACTTTTAAAACCGGTTTTGTAATACAATCTGCTAGACCTACAACATGTACTAGGTCGCCAAGTTATTTTTGAGTGTACTAAAGTGTTATTAATTGTTAAAATTTCTGTTTCGAAATCAATTCTAAAATTATTCGGCTTTTTTTTCCGAAATAACAAATATTTTATTCCGTACCTTTTATTTTCATTGGTTCAAGTCCTAAATTAAACATTTTTAAAGACATGTTTTTAGAATTGTAACTTCTTGAAGTAATATTTATAGAAGGTGTTATCGGATCACTCATCTACAGTGATCGAAAGACTCTCTTTATCTTTAGTTAAATGTCGAATTTCAGAAACAATACAATTTTTGTAAGTCATTATTACTTATTGAAATTTGGAATTATGAAAAATGTTAAGTAATTTTATTATTCGATATTCTACATAAAGTTGTTCGAATTATTCGTTATTCGAAAATGGGCATTTCTAAATTATTCGAATAATTATTTGTAAGAAATTATTCGTTTAATCGAAGGATCGTTACTCGAATGAATACCCTACTATTTCCTAATGTTAGTTCCATAGAGAAAACACATAGAGGGGAAACTCCCCTGTCAAAGACCTAACTCAGTTGTCAAAAACCTAAGTGTTGAGAATGTATTATTAAAAAAACTATGTGAAAACAAAAACAACACTCGTATGTGAAACTTTTTTGAGTAATTTTTTTGTTTGAGTTTTTTTCGAGTTTCCGCTCTATGTTCTCTATGGTTAGTTCTACTAGTTTCTCAAAAAAATTTCTCTTATTTAAGAAATATGAGAATGAGAAGGAGGCAATATATTAAAAATTTTAATATTCGAATTTTTTAATTTTTACAAACCATAACCATTTTTGTTTGATATACATACATAAAATTGAATAGTTAATTTTTGTTATTATAACTTCGAAGCTACTAAGCCGATTGCAACGCGATATATAAACGGATTAGAGCTTTGTAAATCTCAACTTTTCTAAGTTTATTTCAATAACATCGGATGAACCCTTTTTGAGTTTTCATTAGAGTTTTTCACGGGAATTCCGCCAAATTTTCTATCCCGAAATCCAGGGAAATTTTTCGAGAATTCCCGGGAATTATTTTCCTTAGTTTTATGTGAGGTTTTTTGAACATAACTTTCTCTAAAAGATGCTTAAAGCTCCAAAACAAATGCAGAAGATTCATACAAGAAAATAGATTTAACCCAAATAGACCAATAACACGTTTATCATTCAAATTATTGAAAAAACTCGCGAATGTTCACGGATATCACAGAATTCTATTCCGATCGAAAGTGGAATTATTTTAGTATTTTGCTTTTTCACAAAGAGTAAAAAAAACACCTTCCGTGGAATTGAATTTTGTTTATTATTATTGGGTTTTCTTTAAGTTTTAAAAAATCATCGAATTACCAGAATTAATTGGAATCTATCGAGGGTAGAACTAAATCTAATGGAAATTGAAGCCATTCTGATAAAAATGACGAATGGTGACAGGTTTTTATATAACCAAAATTAGAAATCGAGTCAGTTTATCTCCTTAATTTAAATTTTTTATTTGTATCCAATTACATTTTAAAACCATAGACATTTTTTAGATTTTTACCGAAGTCTACATTCTTAAAATTTAATAATTTGTTCTTGGCGGGAATTCTCGGCATCCCGGGAAATTTAAAAAGTGCGGGAAAAGAAAAACTCTATCATTAATTATGTGGAGAAACGTCTAAAAACTTTATAGTTTTACTTAATTTTTTTTTTTAAAAAACCTCTCCATAGAAATTTAAATTTGGACCATATTTGTACTACTGGAACCACAATACATTTAAAATTTGTTCGATTTTGTTGCCAAAAAATTACAAAATTCAGTATGGCAAACTAACAAACACACGGTATTAAATTTGATGTGTTTGGTTGGTTGCTGATTTACAATACAAACCTCTTTAGATTAATACTTTTAAAAATTACAATGATTCTAAATAGTAGACGACGATGAGTTAACTGAAAAACTTTTCCAGAATATATTGCACAATGAAAATAATAAAAAATTAATTCCGCATAATTCTAGAAGTTAAGCTAAATCATAATAATGATTCATTATGAACTTAGTGATGTTTTTACCAAACGTAAAATTGAATTTGATGTACATACCTTCTTTCAATAAATTTGACTTCAGTAGTGTGTTTTGTTCTTTAAATTTTATTTTATTAATCATTTCAAAGTCCTTTTCAGAAATATTACAGGAGAGACAAAAAACGTTCTAAAAATCATGATTTGAAATATTCTTGAAATCTGATAATGGAGTTTTATTAATTATGTGGTAGATTTATAATGACAAATTATAACAGCTAAGAAGAAATGCGTTTGAATCTTTTATAGGTCCTTTTTTGGGACTTGTAACATTTTCTGTTTCATATCAGAAAGTCGAAGTGATAGTAAATTTTAAAATTATCAAATATTTAATTAAAATTTGATTTACATTTTTTGGTTAATATTTAGTAACATATTTATACTCAATTCCATTTGACTGAGATAATAATTTTGAAATTTTTACAAAATAAAATGGACTTAGCACTTTTGTATATTAATAGTTATTTAATATTAATCATTCCAGACTACTAAAAACTACAAATTTTAAAGCTGTGTATACTCTATAGGAAATTTAATGTTTTCTACACATATATGACGGTTAACCGGTTTAACCGGTTTTTTCGATGTCGGTTAACCAAAAACCCGGTTTTCTAAAAAAGGCTAATTTTCAGTAAACCGACAAACCGGTTTTTTAAAAAGTTTCTTATAAACACTAGTTGTGATTGACACCATGCAATAAAATTTTTAGCAATTAATAAATTATTTATCGTAACTAATAAAAGCATTGAGAGATTAATATTTCAATTCGAATTACGTTTTAATATTCATTAATATTAATAATCAGTTAAGGTACGGTCACACGGAAAATATTTACTCAAAAATGCGTGACCGTTTTTTTTAGGTGTTTGCTCTTACAACTGTTTTGTAAGATCAAACAGCATCAAATAAAATAAAACTAAATATTTGTTATGAACTGTCTTAAGTTAAATGAGTTTTTGACAATAAATAAAAGAATTTAAATATTTAAAAAAAAGACCCATGCCTGGAGGATTTAGAGGGTTAACATATTTTACAAAAATGTTCTCCGTAACATTTTACATAAATTTTCTGAACACATTTTATACCTAAAATGTAAGGATCACATGGTTGCTTGTGCCGATTAACAATAAGAATGTGCCAGAGATGGGAAACTATAACCCCCCTCAAATGAAATTCAGATGTAAACTTTAAAAACGCCGATACACATGTATTTTTTTTTGTCTCTTCTATCAAAATTTATTTGTGGGACCTTGTAATTTTTCTTGTGTTGTACAGTGTAATCATTTTCGGAGTCGATTTTACGATGTCCGGCCGTCCGTCTTGCTGGATGACCATGTAAATTGAAATTTTCAATTTACAAGCAATTGGTTATTGGACAGTCTATCAGATGTCTTTTTAAATGACTATTACAAGTAAATGAGCAAGTAACCAGTTATGTAGCTAGTAAGGTAACTGACTCTATGTAACTGGTATGTGAATCCAAAACGTTGACTATAAACGTATAAATAAAATAACTTGTCACGTAGCTAGTTGTCACCCTAAAGCATAGGTAAAATCACTAGTTTCGGTCTTCCTAAAACTTACATAATATTTTCTGTACACCCTTTAATCAGAATAGTTGCGAATATGTTTGTATTCATCCGTTTCTTGTTGTTATACTTTTTTTGTTCATGTGGACATTGTTGCACTTCGAAGCTAAACCATGGGCGGGTTCACAATTGTGCCACAATTTGTGTTGAACATTTGAAATTTTAGCAATGGTGGAAGAGTTGCCAGTTTCGCCTAGTCATAGTGACAAACTAAATCTTAATTTTGCTTAATTTGAAGATCAAGCGAAAGAAATTTGATTTGGGTTTCACTAAATTCAATTCCATACAAACGATGCATCGCGATGTCTCAAAAAAGAAGTCAAAGGAAAACATAAATGTCTTCGTACAAAATTCCAGTTGAACGAAAGTTTTCGATGTGGAAGAATCCGGATTTGAGTTCAGTTATTTTTTTAGATAGTTGATCACATCAGATGTGTTATTAACATATTTTATACAAATGATGTACTTCTAAAGTACTTATATAGATGATACGATGGATTTGTAACGAATTATATCAATGTATAAGGTATTATTAACATTCAATTACTTATATCGAAATTTAAAATCTATGGAAAATAATCTTAATAAATCTTAATAATAAGCAAGTATTTCTACAGTACATACATATAAGACTTTCAAATGTTTGTTATGATACAATCAAGGAAATAACAAAATTGTTTTTAGAAACTTCTTTCAAACATGGAAATTTTGGGAAAAAAATACCAAAGAAATAATAAATTGAAGAATACTTGCATAGAAATTGTTCCAAACGTGATAATTTCAAGTAATCATCTGTTAATAAAGAACTAGTTTCGTCAATAAGGTAAATAATAAGTTCGCAGCGACTAACGTAAAGGAATAATAGCTATAAAAACATTCATATATTTTAAAACTAGTTGAAAATTTAGTAAAGCTTTGTAAATAAAAACATATTTTATAGCTTGCTTGTAACTTGTCAAGCAGTAAAATAACTTGACAATCAATCTCATTCAAGGCCGTATGGTAATCCTAAATGGCGGTGATTAGAACGCCACTGATTTTGTATGCACATCAACCAACATCTTGAGCAAAAAAATGAAAATACAAGAAATAAACATTTGTCTCATTCAGCGACTCATGCAATTTATGCATCGCTGGTTATAAAAATATTTTGTTGAGTATAGTTAAACAGATTTTCCATATATACTCATCATCATACCGTTGGGGACTGTTCAAGAAAATTTTACTAACTAATATAAAATATTTGTACTAGGATGGGCCGATTTGTAAGGACAAACATTTGTCGATATTGTGGCATCGATTTTTTGATAGATTTTGGCATTAGGAAAAAAAGATTCACTACAACATATCAAAACAAGTAAGAAAGAAATAACCCACTATGGTGGTGTAGGGTATAAAAATGTACTACATTAGAGTTAATTTTGAAATTTTCTATGAATTGTAGAAACACGTTCTATAAAATATCCGGATGATATATCTTATCACTAGTAATTTTGTGAAGCATTTACAAGGGAAAAAATTAAGCTGTTTAAGTATTTGCAAGCATTTATTCAAAATGAGTTTTTCCCGAAATCCGCAAAATTTAATTTAGAAATGTTATAAAAATTCTAAAATTTGTTCTACAAAATTTTAAAAAAAAATTTAAAATGTGTTTTTGAAACCGACGTTATTAGAAAATAGGTTAACGTTTGAGTGCTTGATTTTTAAATTTGAATTAACTGAATTTAAGCTTACTTTTGATGCACTTAAAGCCAATTCCCTATTAATTATTTTCGCTTCGTACAGTGTTTGAGTCATTCTTTAGAGCTTGAATGTTGAAATATTGAATGTTTCTTAGCTTTCGAGTAAAAACTTTCTATACAATTCTATTCAAAAATAATAAAACTCGCACGTTTGAATAAGTATTCGCTCTTATACGAATCTGAGAATTAGGACCCAGATAAATCTTTTCCCCGTCAATTAAACAAAATAAATTAATTAAATAAAATTATTATTTTGAAGGACATTTGCTCATTTTGGTTTATAAATAGAACTAACAGTAATCAAATGAGAGCAAAGGATTCTTAACAAAATAACGTTGGAGCAACAAGTACTGTAGCCAATAGTAGCAATAAATACTATTTGTATTTTTGGACAAACTGAACGAATAGTATGTGACCTTATCATTTTGAGGACACCTTATATAAATTGTATACTTTATTCAATACGGATTATCTGTTAAAATCAAATTTATTTTTTATATTCTCTTTTACATTCTACTTCACATTCTAACGAGTCTATATACATATATTGTTCCATAGGAATTTTCTTAAGACACATATTTTATTATTGTTGTTATTATTATTATTTACATTTTGTGTCTAAATAAGAGAAATTTCAAAACATACTATTAAAACAAAAAATAAATGTAATTCCATTGGATTTAACCCTAAAATGTATGATGAGAAAAAGCCAGAATTCTGAGAATTGTGAGAACTTTTGAGAATATAAAGCAAAGTAATTATCATTTGTTTTATAAAAATATTACTATAGAAATGCAGGAAAACCCCAAATTTGGAAACTTGAATACAAAATTATTTACTATATTCATACAAAAATTACACAAATTTACAAGAAATATATATTTTTTTTACTCATTGAATGAAATACATATTTTTGAGATAGTCTAGGTACGGCATACAGTGGTATGAGAATAAAAAAAGATGGAAATAAATCTGTAACTTCTAAACCCTTACTCGGCGTTTGAATGAAATTTCACATGCGCAAAGAGGTAGTGTAGTTGAATTTAAGTTTTGAATTTGGACCTCATGAGCCCACCATGAGCGGGACCAGGGGTTCCCAAAGTAGGCCACCTCGGGTATGTTCAATTTTTAAAATTATCCTATTTCTTCGTTTGTGTTACGATTTAAAAAAATTGCACATTTAGAATCTCCTCGTCGAGCACTACATCAAACTATCAATTATCGCTTATAGCTTAGGAGATATTCGCATTTGAAAATTTAATTTTCAACATTTTTACCCACCCTACTCCAGTTTTTTGACCGCGGTTCCAAATATTCCCCGATTTTATCCATTTTTCTTTTATAGAATTAATAATAGATCTATATATCAAATAAAGAAAGAAGTGTTTAAAAATGATGGCTGAGTCCAAAGTTATATTCATTTGAATTTAAAAAAGTTAAAATAGGCAATTTTTTGCATTTTTTTTTGGGAAAAAAGTACTTATATTCTTTTTAAGTTATCTAAAAAATTTCTAAGAGGATGTATTTGTACTTTTTGAAAAGCTAACTTAACGCCAATTCAATTCCATTTTTTGGATTTTTCAAGATTTTTTTGGGAATTGCGAGATACTTGATAACAAATTTCAAAATTTGTTTTTATTTTTCCATTTTGAATAGAAAAATCTACATAACTGTGAAATTTTATTAAAAAATATTCATAAATAAAAATTTTATTTCAATTTGAAAAATTTGTATTCAATAAAAAGCATTTTTTGTCATATTTTTCAAAAAAGTATTCCATGAATTTTTTAATTGTCAAAATATATATAATTTTTTGAAAAGTAGACCAAATCCTCTATCCATTGATATATAACATGTCTACCTTATGATTTTTACGTGTCAAATAAATTAGGGAAAACTAAACAACTCGCTGAGAATTTACCTAACATAGAAATTTATAAAAACGCATATTGCCTACATAACAACATTTTTATGAATGTAAATAACAGTGCTAGGTAAATTCTCAGCGAGATGTTTAGTTTTCCCTAATTTATTTGACAAATTTTTACCCACCCTACTCCAGTTTTTTGGTGACCGCGGTTCCAAATATTATTATTTCAATTTGAAAAATTTGTATCTATGCAAAATTCAATGAAAAGCATGAACATACCAGAGGTGTCCTACTTTGGGAACCACTGGTCCCGCTCCTGGTGGGCTCATGAGGTCCAAATTCAAAACTTAAACTCGACTGCACTTCCTCTTTGCGCATGTGAAATTCATTCAAATCGGTGTAAGGGTTTAGAAGTTGCAGATTTATTTCCCTTTTTTTTTATTCTCATACCACTGTGCGGCAGTTTATTAAGAATTTGTTTATTTCCCATATAGACGCCACAATTTTAAGAAAAACATATTCCTTTTTATACCCACCATAAAAAAGATGTGATTTTTTCATTATTTTTGTAGCATATCGAAATATTGGACGTAAAACCACAAATTACACAGGTCAACAGCAAAAAAAAAGCTTCACTAACCACTATATAGATTTGATGCATCATGGTTACCTAAGTACAAAAATCGTAAAATTTTTAAATTCTATGGATAGATTTTTTTAACATTTTTTTTTCTAAAATTGTAAATTTTTATATTGTTATGTTTCTCCACATAATTTATGATAACTCAAAAACGGTTAGTCCGATACTATTGAAAATTTACATATCGTTTAATCCGCTTATATATTGTATTTTAATCGGCTCAGAAGTTTCGGAGTTATAATAACAAATTGAAGCAAAAAATATATTTTTTACGTGAAAATAGCTAATTTTTGTGTTTTAAAAAAATCATGAAAAATCGAAAACGGCAGAACTTGTTCAGGTTTATAACTTTGTCGCAAAGCCGCACATAATACCAACAAAATGAGAAATCGAAGATAAAAATCGATAGATTCTTTTAGAATTTATTCACAATTAAGTGAATTCGCTCATATTCACAAAATTTAACTTTTTTTGATATATGTACATACAATTGTGTAGTTAATGTTCTTCTGTCGATTGATTGAATTTTGAAAACATTTTCCCCGTGCATTGTACAAATTTTCATATATATATTGCGTTTCAATAGGCTCAGTAGTTTCGGAGATATAATAACAAATTGAAGCAAAAAATATATTTTTTATGCAAAAATAGCAAATTTTTTGTTTTAAAAAAATCATAAAAAAACGAAACGGCAAAAATGTTTCGGATTTATTATTTTATTGCAGAGCCACATGTAATGGGAACATTATTTTCAAGTAAAAAATTTATTTTTTGCTTCAATTTGTTAATATACCTCCGAAACTACTGAGCCGATTAAAATGCAATATATAACAGGATTAAAGGCTATGTAAATTTGAACTTTATTAAGTTTACTTCAATAATATCGGACTAACCGTTTTTGAGTTATCAAATTTTTTTAAAAAAATCTATCCATAGAATTTAAGAATTTTACCATTTTTGGTTTAAAAAGCCCTAACAATTTTTTCGATTGAGGACCCTAATTCTGGGCCCTCATTAGATTCTTTGAAGATCTTGATATGTCCGTCTGTTTGTCTGTTGAAAACACGATGGGACCCAGACGAAACTAGCCCGCTGGCTAAAATTTTCCACAGATAAATGTTAAAAGGTTTGTTTTTTAAAAATCAATATCGTGATGAAATTGGACAAAAAACTACTTTTATATGAAGCTAAATCGTTTTACCAACTTTTATGAGGAACAGTCCATAATTGACTCCCCTATATCAGAAAAATATTTTATTGTCAATCAAATTCAGCACAGTTGGTGCCATAACTGAATCAAGACCCCATAGAAGGCCAAAATTACATATACGACAAACTAATTTGTTTTTTTTTTAATCTTTGAGAAAATTAAAAAAAACAAGTTTATTTTTTCTTAAAATTTATGCATTTTTCATACTCATTTAAACATTTTGAATTTGATTATTTCAACCTTAAATAAAGCTTAATGGTTAATCAAACAAAATATGTATCTGGACAAAAGTAAGTTGTGCGTTCAGTCGTAAATCGTAAATAACTTTTTCTCTACTTGTTACAACTAGAAACATTCATATAAAAGAGGAAATAAATGTCCGGACATCGTTGCAAAAATAAAAAATAAGTCGAATATACTCGTAACTAAGTAAAGTAAGCTAAATGAAAAACAGAGAAAGTAGTAGTTGGTAAAAAGGTAAATTGCATGATAAAGTTTAGAACTTTAATCAAATAAAACATAAAAAACACACTCACATCGACTCTCAAACACAAAGGAGCACTCGCACGAGAAGAAAAGCAAATAATTTTTGTGCATTGAACACAAAACTGAAAATTTTATTATGCGTATTTCCTTCCTTCCGGCATTGAGGAAAAACTACATATAAGTAAGTAGTATAACGATGTATGTAATTGATTATTAACTGGTCTATGACGAATCTAAAAGTTTGTATCAACTGGAGAATAGTTACCCAGTATGCAACATTTCGAGTCAGTTCTTTTTATCGAACTTATTTCGAATTAAAATCGAAAATATGAATTTATTATGATGCTCTATCCAATCTACATTTTTTAGAATATCGTATTTTAATATTTTATAGAAATGGCGAATAATGTTCGAGTTTTTTTTTTAATGTCAAATTTAATTTTTGCACAAATTGACAAATTCATATACATACATATTATACTTTTGTCAATTTGTGAGAAAATAAAATTTTATTTCTTATCCTATCAATAACATATTCATAAAAATATAGTTTAACACGAAAAATGGATCAAAGACGTCTTAAAAGAAAAGCGCAGCCAATTATTGATGTTGTTTTTGACAATTCGAATCTTCAAAATCAGCAAACATCAGAAATATGTGCAGAGTTTATTGCATTTGAAAATGAAAACACATCTAACGCAACATTATTGGATAATAATAAAGGTATTGAATATGCATTATTTCAAGAAGAAATTGCTCGATGGTATAAAGTATACGAAATTGTTCATATATTTAATCGAAATCGAATCAATTTAGAACATTTTTAATACCGAAAAAGGTATAGTATATCGATAAAAATTAGAATCAGAATAATAAATAATTTTCGACTCTTTATCGCTCTGCACTCTACTTAGGAAAACACGCACATTCTCGACATTATATCGAAGTCGATATCGATAAAATTTTACGAAAAAATGATTCATTTTCGACATAACTTCGAATCATTTTGCATACTGGGTATTTTAACATATTTTTTTTAATGAATTTCCATTTTAAAAAAAAGTATTTAAATAACATAATTTTAGCACATGTGAAATACAACTTAGTTAGATGTTTCCGGATGTTTCCTTATTTATGTTTGAATCATTCAATTTTAATCGGTTAAATAGTCTGAGAATGATATTTTATCATAGATAATAATGATATCGGAACAGTCAAATATTCACTTTTAACTCTGTTTCCCGTCTCTTAACTGAAAGGGCTCCTGCTTTTGTCAACAGGCATCTGTCAGTATACTAATGTCAAAATTTAAACAAGCTTCGTGCTCACAATCGACTACAAAAGCAATCGTGTGACAACTTCGCAAGCGTGCTTGGCGTTGTTCAGCCGCAATATGGACCAGCTTTTGCGATATTTCGTAACCTTGATTAAAAGTGGACGTAACACACCAGAAACAAAACAGCAGGGTGTACACATGTGCACCTACAATGGCAAAAAAGCATGAATTAGTCTACGAATTGCTCCCTCATTCGCATTATTCTCAAAGTGTATAGAGTTCAAAGGAGACTAGTTGAAAAATTAATTGATTTTTTATCCAAAAACCCGAGTTTCATTCAAAAAGTCAACGACTTATTGATACGCCCTCTTACATTGGACAGGCTCACAAGAACCTTGGATTGATCATTGATTCGCTGATAAAAACATCTCGACATTTTTGTGAAAAATTAGCATGTTTAGGATCGAATAACTTAGGAACGCGGCTTTAAATTTTCTGAATTATCTTAGGTAAAACAATAGAATTCGTTTCAAAAGTTATGTTAGTTTAGTAATAGCCAACTTTTGAAGAATATTCGCTTTGAGTGCCATGTTGTAGAATCTCTCTTCTCTCAAAAGCTCTTCAAAGATTATAAATTTCTTATAAACATTGGTACCCGTGATGCCGTTTGGTTACAATTGTTAATTTCTTAAATTCTTGTTTCGAATCTTATTATCGTAACTTTTAAGCCGTGATTGTTTAGACATCGACATAACTTAGAAACACTTTTTTTAATAATTCGGATATCGAATTATTTCCAAACAAGTGCCGACGAATAGCGAGAAAAGGTCTTCAATCTGAAGAATGGTGTGAAGAGAATATTTAGCTAACTAAAACTTATACAAAAAACTGAGTCGAAATTACAGAAATAAGTTTTCGATATCGAAATTATAATACAATCATTAAGAGTGTTAATTCAGCTATGCCGAATCTACCAACAATCAATATCTAGTTTTGGCCTTCTAAGGGGACCTGAGTCAATTTAGTCCAATCTGTACAGAATTTGTTAGAGTGATAAATTTCTTAAAACTTTAAATGACTTATGTTGAAATTTATGTTAAAATCCACACTTAATATAGAAAGGCTCTAACTAGTGTTATTTTGAAGTCGAGATTTTTAGATATACATATTCTTATGTGTACTTAATCCCTTCAATGATAAAGGAATTTACAGGTACATATGTACAATTATTAAAAGGTATGTACTAAATGAACCATTACTTATACATATATTGGTGTATGGCATTAAATGTTGGTACTTAACCGACTACACTTTCTTACTTGTTTCATGTAATTTTTATTGCTAGAAATTAGACACATACATACCTACACATAATTGAATTTTAAGCTGTGAAACATGTTGAATATTTAAATGTTAAATTTTGCAACAATTTACGTGCTTAACATTTGATATGCAATGTGGAGTTTCCAATAATTTTAAGAAATATATAATAATACAAACCGTTCATATTTTACGCTATTCCAGCCGCGGACAATATAGAATATAAGATTTATTTTATATTGTTACATTTTAACCTTTTCAAAACGTTTGTTTATTTCCTTTAAATAAACCGGATACTTTTGATTGCAAATAAAAATTGTAACAACTCTTTATTTATTTAAAATGTACAACAACATAATTAAATAGTCACTCAATGTTTTTTTATACACGTTTATAAATTCGCAGAAATACAGACACACTTTATAATGTACACGAATTCACTTGAAAAACACATTACTCAGTTGATGTTTATTCGAAAAGCGACTCTGATAAACTAACTAACGACTGCAACCTCTGCCACTATTTATAATACTGCCATCTGCACTCTAGATTGCTCTTTAACTGTCAAAGCTCTAGAGCTTTCTAATACATATGCCATCTGTTGTGTACTTTCTACAATGTTCTTTAACTGAATATTCGAATTCGAATATACGGTCGCAGCAAACAGCGTTGCCATACTTACGATCAATGGTCAACTGAAAGCTTTTATTCAATGTTAATAATGCCCACAGATATGTTACAGTTTGAGAGGCACTGCTATTTGAAAGCATTATGCAACTTTTAAATCAGCCGTTAAAATCGTTATATTTGAATTCAAGTATAATTTCGTAACAATATTATAACAAAACTATATGGAATTTGTTATTTAAAATATTTTTGTTATAATTTTTTCATTGTCACAAAGTCCAGAATACGGTTATATATATGAGGGATTTCATGTAAAGTGAAACAACTTTTGAAATGGATGTTGGGATGAAATTTGCACCAAGGTTAGTTCTATTGGATAGTAATTCAGACACAATTTTTCAAGAAGATCTGAGTTAGAGGGGGTCAAAAATTTGACCTTTTGGTCAAGCAGGTGGTTTTTTCTCATCCATGTAATTTATTACCTATTATTCTTAGCAAAATATGTTACAGTTTGAGAGGCACTGCTATTTGAAAGCATTATGCAACTTTTAAATCAGCCGTTAAAATCGTTATATTTGAATTCAAGTATAATTTCGTAACAATATTATAACAAAACTATATGGAATTTGTTATTTAAAATATTTTTGTTATAATTTTTTCATTGTCACAAAGTCCAGAATACGGTTATATATATGAGGGATTTCATGTAAAGTGAAACAACTTTTGAAATGGATGTTGGGATGAAATTTGCACCAAGGTTAGTTCTATTGGATAGTAATTCAGACACAATTTTTCAAGAAGATCTGAGTTAGAGGGGGTCAAAAATTTGACCTTTTGGTCAAGCAGGTGGTTTTTTCTCATCCATGTAATTTATTACCTATTATTCTTAGCAAAATATGTCTCAAATATTTTAGATAGCTATTTCTTCAATCTTTCGAAAAAAAATAAAAATACAAAATTTTTAATATTTCTTTTCCGAAATCAAAAACTTTTGTGACTTTTTTCAAAATGGGCCCTTTTTTCTCAAAAGAAAGCTTGGATATTTTCCGTGAAGACCTATTTGGTCGCTTAGTGGGACGCGAGTTGGATGTTTTGTAACTCACAACATAAAATTTTTGACTTTTTTTGCAAAATCAAAAACTTTGTTGACTTTTTTTTCAAAATATACCGCTTTTAATGTTTTTTTTGCTCAAAAGAAAGTTTGGATATATTCCTTGAAGACCTTTCTGATCGCTTAGTTGGATGCGAGTGGAATATAAAATGTTTGACTTTTTTGGAAAATCTAAGTTTTTCAAAATGGTCCTTTTTTTTTGCTCAAAAGAAAGCTTATGCCAATTCCTTTAAGAGGTTTTTGACCACATAGTGGGATGCGAGTGGGATATCTATCAAAATAAATATTTTGTAACTCAAGACATACAATTTTTGACTTTTTTTAGCAAAAATATTTTGTAAATCAAGACATATACAGAAAAAAGTTTCAACATAAATAGTATGATTTGATTTCATTGATTTCAATTCATAACATTTATAAATAATTTCTTAAATATTAAGATTTTTCATATTTTATGTTTTAAAATTAAATCTTGAAGGCTTGAAAAATATAATTTCATTTTCATTTATATTTTTTTGTTTTTGAAAAATGTTTGAAATTTTCATTGGAAAATATTTTATTTATTTTTATGATTTTCAGCCACAAAATGAGCAAATATGCGCGAAATTGATTAAATTTTTTTAAGGGGATGATATGCTTAATGTTTATGGATATTTTATTATGTTCAATGATATTTTTTAAGTTTCAGATATTGTTGATTCATCTTAAAATATTGGCCAATATATGGCTACTAAACAAATATTTTTACATTAATTCATTAGATAATCCAATTATAATGCAAGTTATTATAAAATATTATTAAATTTATGAAAAAAAAGCAAAAATTTCCGTCATGAACAATTTTATAATATTTATGAACATGTTCTTAAACAGAATGAAAAAAGTTTGGGAAAAAAAAGTCAAGTTCGATTAATAATATTTATTACAAAATTCATTCCAATTATGAATTTCTTTTTTCTGTGTACAATTATTGAGTTTTTTTTTTTGGAAAATCTAAAATTTTTTTTCCAAAATAGGCCATTTTTTTGCTCAAAAGAAAGCTTAATTGTTTTCCTTTAAGAACTATTTAGCCGCTTAGGGTGATGCGAGTGGAATATATATAAAAAATAAATGTTTTGTAACTCAATATGTACAATTATTAACTTTTTTTTTAAAATGGGCACTTTTTAATTTTTTTTTGCTATAAAGAAAGCTTAGTTCTAAACCTTTAAGATGTTTTTGGTCGCTTAGTGAGATGCGAGTTGTATCAAAATAAATGTTTTGTAACTCAAGACATACAATTTGTGTGTTAAAACATTCTATTTTTGATTTTTAATTTTATTTTTTATGTGCTGTTCTTCTATAGCGAACGAATACTTTGAGTGGAAATTTAACATGTGTTTTGTTATTGTAACAAAAACAAAATACATGTAAAACGTCCACTCAAAGCACTCGTTCGTTATAGAAAAACAGCACATTAATTTTTATTTTCTAAAGATTTGTAACACATTTTGCTAAGAACAATAGGTAATAATTATTAACTTAATCAACTTAAGTTACATGGATGAGAAAAAACACCTTCTTCGAAAAAATGGCAAGTTATCTCAGAGAGTTTTCTGTTGATCTTGTTGATAAATTGTGTCTGAATTACTATGCAAATTTCATCCCGATCGGTTCTTCCACAAAAATGATCCCCATAAAATTCCACAATATAACTCTGACAGTAAGAATTCTCTCAGACATTAACTTACAACCTTTTTTCAGTTAGTCTAATGCTCCCTTCGATCAAAACATTAAAACTTTGACCCACTGTAAAAAAAAATTCAGACCAGCTGGACAATAAGTTTATTCTACAAAAAAGATCTACTCAATATGCCCTTTCAGAATTATAGGGTCGCTATTCTGTTTCAAAAATGCTGTTTGACAGTGTTATTAAATTATTGAAGATATAAATATTAAAACAAGTATGAGTATTATGTATACTCGGATGTACAGAATCTTGTATGTGAAAATTAAATATTTTTCTGATGTAGGGGTAATGGAGTTGTGTGTAGAATCCCATTGCAGGATAGGGATCACCTAAATCGATTTAAAAAATCACTTATTTTGGAAGTGCAATTTCAGAGTTGTTAGCGTTTTTGATTTAATAAACCATATTCTTGAAGCAAACTCTGAGCATTAAAAATATATCTTAAAATGGTTAAGATACGAAATAATTGTTTGGCATTCTGAATATATTATTTGTTTTATTTTGGCACGATGGTGGTGTAGGTTACCACAAAATTTTTTATTTAATTCAAAAATAATAGACTACAGTCTAAAAATAAATTGCCACACAAATCATTGCAACAATACATGTAAATTGACTGACGTGCTACTGGAGGCCTGAGACACGAACCTTTCAAAAAATCGACATTTAAATATCGCCTGTACGAATATAAATAAAGTATTTGCATTTAGCCTGTTGCCTGTTGCTGCACTCTACTAAATGTTATGATTCCTTCTGTGGGTTACTAATGTAATAAATACCCAGAACATTTCAGCAAAAAAATCCTGGTTAAAAACGAAATTCTACTCTCGTTCTCATCTCGCTTACAGCGCATGCCTGAGCACTGGAAAGCTGCATGGAAAATTATTTCTATTATTATCCAGAATACGACCGTAAGGGGAAATTATGTTTGATAATTTCGTTTTACTTTTCTTTATTTATTATTCCTTTAATATTTTATCCATTAATAATTAGCTTTATTTTCTTTGTGAGTGTCTGCTGCTTTTCAGTTCGTTGTGTTTTTGCTTTGAAATTCCTTTGATGTGTTGCATTTTGGTTAACAAGTTTCAATCGCAAAGGGCGTGAAAGAATGTTGAACTAAAACCAAACATTAAAATGAACAAAAGGAAAAACGAAAGGTTGTTTGGAAAAAAAAGGTAAAAGCTTTATATTTTTGGGACAACATTTCTAGAGTTTATGTAATTTTGTAAATTTATACTCGTTTTGTATTCATGTAAAATGTTTTTGTTAAAAAAATCGTTAGATATGGGAGGGGGAGTTGTGTCAAAGAAGACCTTACAAAAAACGGAGGTATACGGAATAATGGTAAGTATAGTACTACAAATTATTTGTCTTTGAATGCAGTTTTCAAGGATGTACTTGTATAGTAAGTAGATTTGTTTAAATAGTGTGTACCATATTACTATCCAACTTAAAGTTGGAATTTGTTCGTACTAATACCTAATAATAACAGTAATCTTTGAGCTATTTTAAAGGAAATTATATAAAACAATATTAACAATTGTGTCTACTAGTATTTTGTAAAATAAGGTAGTCAGTTGCTTTATTAACGAATTAATTAACATCATTATCACATGTCGTAGGGTTTACAGAATCGATACATAACTAGTTCCTTGATTGGACCATTGGGGGTAATAATAGGAAAGAAACCAATCACTAGTGTTGTCAATTTGGAAATTTTCCCGTCAAATCTAGAATTTTTTACGTGACAATCTATTATTTTTATAAAAATTACTAAAAATATGTAAATATTCGGCATAACTAAATGTTTGATTAATCAATTAAGCGATTAATCACACATTTTGATTATTCATATAAATAAGACCCAAATATTTTAAATTTAATGAAAATGTGTTTATTAATTTTTCTTCTGCGCTTTCTTGTTTCTATTATAAAACTTGTATTGGTTAAATTAGTTAGGCTTCTTTTCGTAGTACCTGTAGAACAATGAATTTTTGTGCACTGATTTTTTTTGTATAATTGTTGCTCATTAATAGAATACAGTAATTTGCTATTTCTGCGGCGACCTCTCATAATTTCGTATTCAATTATTTACAATTAGTTTGATGTCACTAGTTCAAAGGTTTCAAAAGAATAATAACTGTAGTAGGATTTTTGGGAATTGTGGGATTCTCAATAACAATTCAATTTCTTTCTAACTTTTGCATTTGGATCAAAAATATCTATATAATTGTCAAATTTCGATATAAAAGATTCATAAACAATAATTAAAATTTTCTAAAAAATCAGTTACCATTTTTGAATCCCATATTTTTGAAAAAAATCTTCTATCAAATTTTAAATTCTTAAAAATTTAATAAATTCTTGAAAAGAAGATACAATTTCCTACACGTTGATGTATACATTGTATATATTATGTTTTCCAAAAGTCTCATTAATGGCTTCAAAATACATAACTCACAGTAATTAACTTAATTTTGTAGTGTTCTCTTTTGGTAATGCAGTAGTTGGCAATGCAGTGTACAAAAATATATTACAAAACGGCAAGATCCTGCAAATTTTCAGATTGTTGTTGATTTTGAATCAATAAATAATCCATAAGAAACATATTGAGAGAGATGTGTCACAAAAACAGGTGAATATAACATAATACCTTATCTTGCTTAAAATTATATAATATTAATTGAATTTAAGATATTAATTTTATTTCATATCGCTTGTAACATTAATTTAACATTATTACTCTATAATAAATAAAATGTAAGTAAAAATTGTGAATTTAGACCTATTTTAAAAAAAAAGTTGGAACTTATCTTTTCACGACCATTTAAAAACCCTATATACTACGAAAAACAAAATAAAAAAAGGGCACTACGAACTAAGTCACCAATGAACAAAGTCCCCAAACCTCAAATGAATTAAGGCCCCAAAATTTTATATAGAAAAAACCAACAACAACAACGAAAAATTTAGGGACTTAGTTCATTTTTTGGAAATTTATTTCATTTCTAAAATTGGGGATTTAGTTCATAATGAAATTACTCTGGGGTTTATCAAAAATTGGCTTCGCTCAGAAATGTTTTTTTGCTTTGCCGACCTTCGGCCGGGCACAAAGGGTTTTTCCTCTGAGCTGTATCAAAAACTGGATTCGCTAAGAAAAGTTTTTTTTGCATTGACGGCCTTCGGCCGGGCCAAATTTTGAACATACTAAAGAACTTTTCAGTAAATCTAACAGTTTTTATACTGAAATTTTAGTATATAATTTCATATTTAAGTAATAGAATTTACACGCAAAAAAATTTATTTAAAATTGAAAAAAATGAACTTTCAGAAATTGGGGAGTAATTTCATTATGTATTAAGGCCTCAATTTTAGAAATGAAATAATGAAAGAAATGAACTAAGTCCCTAAATTTCGTTGTTGGTTTTTTCTATATAAAATGTTAGGGCCTTAATTAATTTTCGGTTTGGGGACTTTGTTCGTAGCACCTTATTTGGGACTTTTTTCTAAATGGGCTGTTATTTCGTGTCGCCGAAATTCACACAGCGCTACAACGAACAACAACAATAATATATGCAACAACATAATAGGCAATATTTAGAATTGTTTGTTGAAAATATGTACATAAAATTGAAGATCGACTCTCATTATAGTCCATAAGATTTGTTTTTCTACTGAACAGCTTTTAGTGATTTTCAATACCAAACTCCTTTCTTTATATTTTTCATGTCACTGCGGAGTTGCAATTTTCAAATTTTAGAAAACAAAAATTTCGAAATTTTGCTAAAAAATATTTCTGAAAAAATTGGGAAGATTAAAAAAGGTTTCAGTCCTACTTGAAGAAATGTCGGTTTTTTGAGGTTATTCAATAAGCAAAACCATTTTTGAGTTACGCGAATATATCGAGCCCTAACCGCGAAAATAACGTAAGCGCCAAAAATCAAATTTTATAGGAGAGAGTTTTTTCGTTTTTTTTTTTAAATTCTACGAAGGATTTCTTTGAAAATTAAAATGTAGTCTATTTTTAAGTTAATTTTGTGAGCTACAAATTTTTTTTGGAGCTTACGTTATTTTTACTCTATTACAGGCAGCTGAGACTAAATTAAGGCGCATACGATAAATGCTTTACAAAGAAAAAATATTTTCTTAAGTTTCGAAAAAATATATTTTCTTAAATTAAACATTTGTTATAAATCATAGTAAAGATTTAACATAATATAGTAGGTGCTTCGGAAATTAAGGCACATCTTCTTCATATGTTTCGTTTAAGGCGTCTTTAATATTTTGGGAATGTTTTAGGTCAATATATTCGTTATGAAAACATTGAGGAATACTATTTTTATTGCAAAGAGCTTTTATATCATTGAATTTATGTGACGAAATTTTTAATTCTGTGTTGTATAGCGGAGAGGTCCACGGATCGTAGAAGTATTTAAATCAATGTTAATAGTCTATTTTTCGCTATTGTCTAAATAGCTGTATTTAGCAGATCAGAAAACATTTTCCAGTTTAGGAAATCAGAGTGCTTTAACAATATACACTCATAACCGTAAGGGTTTGTTCTTGCACTCCGAATAACTGTAGGTCACTCACTAGGAGCCCATACAGTTCGATTTCGTGTAAATGATTCTATTGTGCTGTGAATAGAATCAACAGGCATCATGGTAAGACCTGGCAGTAAGTAACTAATTATAGTAGATTTAATGAATTTGGATGATATAATGAAATAAGCTATCATGGTTAACATGGCTTTATTATGATTTTGCCACGCACAACTATCGCAATACAAACTTAAATCGTTCACAGTTTTCGGTTCATCTAAAATAAGGAGATATTTGTACGCTGCAGTACAAATTTCATTGCTGTCTTTTCCACCCCATAAAAAACACAATCCATAAACACTTAAATTGTAATACTAGTATTTTCTTGAATAAAACAATGTTATATTTATACCCTACACCACCATAGTGGGGAGGGTATTATGCGTTTGTGCAGATGTTTGTAACGCCCAAAAATATTAGTCTAGCACCCACCTTAAAGTATACCGCTAGTATAGCGATCGACTCAGAATAACTTTCTGAGTCGATTAAACGATGTCCGTCCGTCCGTCTGGCTGGCTGTCCATGAAAAGCTTGTGCGCAGAGTACAGGTCGCAATTTTGTACATATAATTTTTTAGGCCCAATGACGGAGCCTATTGAAACTGGCTGAAATCGGTCCATTATTTCACCTAGCCCCCATACAAATGTCCTACCGAAATTGGACTTTATCGATCATAAATGTTTAATTTATATGGATATATCCACAAATTTTGATACAAATTGTTGGTATACACATAAAATTCAACATAAATAACTTTCATGTAATCAAAAATCACACGACATAATTTCATGGTGATCGGTCCATAATTGGTCATAGCTCCCATATAAGGCCCATTTCGAAAATCACTCAAAAATATAAATTATTGAAATTTTAAAAAAAAATGATTTTACTCTTTTTCTTATTATTATATGGTCTGGCTTGACCAACCATACTTTCTTACTTGTTTTACTATGAGGCATATTCAAAACTTTTTGAAGGTCGAAACTAGCACATACAAACAAAACTTTTTCCCTCCTTTGTTTTTGTTCCTTCAAAAAAATTCTTAAACTTAAATTCTTCTGTTTGGATCTGACTGCTGTCTAAATTTTTTCCTTGATCACATTTTGTACATCTATCTTTTTGTATTTCAATTTCTTTTGATTTTCTCTATAGTTCTTTGGCTACTCTTACTTTCATTTACTGCCCCTTTTTGATTTTATGTCGCCTACGTTAATTTTGCGGTAAAGCATAAAGGTGAGTGTCGCTTACGATATATTTGAAATTGCGATATCTCTGTATATATAAAAACTTAATTTTCATTATTTCGGGTGTTGATGCGCATGAAAGTTTTCTATCGATTTTCATTAAAAAGTCAATTTTGAAAAAAACGTCGCTTACGTTATTTTTGCGTTTAGGGCTCGATATGTTGTGCAACCTCCTCCATTTTCTAAATAACGGTATATCTCGAAACAAGAGCTAACCTAAAAAAACGGTTAGCACCACTGGATTCGGCGCACTCGAGTTAGTTTAACCCGCCTGGTGCCCCGCTTGACAGTTTTTTTGAACTAGCACAGTGTAATTAATAAATTACTTAATCCCTCACTATTAAATTAATCTCTCATCAACATATGTAAGTGCTTATTAACATTTCAGAATTCATAGCAACAAACTTTTAATTATTCTCATTTTAAATCAAACCCATTCTATGGCATTATTAGTTTTCCATTCTCCTAGAGTATTTATAAAAAAAATTACAAACTTTCTCTCTGCCTTTCATCATTTTAATTTCAAAACTATAAAATTAAATACTTTAGAGTTGTTGAAAAAAGTGTCAGTTGTCAATTATGACATTTAAAGTGGAAAGAACACAAGTATCCTTATAAAATATTCCAGTTTAGTTTTACTGCTTTATAATCTGATAAAGTAAGAGGTAATTAAAAAAAAAACAAATAAGTAAACGGAAATAAATAGTTAAAAGATCACATATCCAAACACACACATTGATATTTATGAAACGCACACTTTTAAGAAAAGTATGACAATAACAACAAGCGAAACTTTGATTTATTGTATTTTAGACAAGAAAATGACAACTTATTGAAAAGTTACGTTTTTTTAATATCGGTTCATTTATATTATGTTGTTATGTAAAGTTGTGAACTTTTCTCTACTAATTCTTGTAGAAATATGTATATTTTGTGATTTTAGAGGGGGAATAAATTAAATACTGAGAGGGCAGACAGTGTGCAAATATTTAATTTGAAATTTGATTTACTAAAAAAAATATATTCTGAAGCATTTGCGAAAAATAATAATAATAATTATCATAACCATAAAAAATATGATCAGAACAAAGAATGGTCCTACGTTTTTAATTGACATAATAACTGTTTATAGATAACATGTAATTAGATAATCGCTGCACAGTGGGGGAAATGAAAAAACAAGCGGAAATAAATCTGTAACTTCTAAACCGATAGTCCGATTTTAATAAAATTTCTCACAACTATAGTTATTAGTTTTTAGTTTAAAAAAGAATATATAAAAACGTTTTTGGAGGAGTGAAATAATGAGATGAGAATTGGAATCTTAAAATCATTGATTTAAATTTTTTTGCACAAAGTTTAGAAGAGATATAGAAAACCACCATCAAAACTAAATAACCCGAAATTAAACTGATATGTGGACAATTATATTCTATTCTAGCACCATAACTTTGGACAAAACATTATTATATTCAAATGTCGAAACCTGCGATCATGTGCCCTGTTTATCTAAAACGGTTTAGGAAATACCTTGCTCCATCTAATCTGCTTACTATTTACACCACTTCTAACCTACTGCGTACAGGAGGGGGCGATGTTGTTTATTGACTCACTGGAAAATTGTCGGGTTGTGTTTCACTTTTCTACCGTTACTACATTGGAATGTGCTCTGCTGAAATAAGGGAACTTATTCCCGAAACCCGTAGTTTTATACGCAATATACGTTCTTCAGCAAGGGCTCATCAATTCGTCGTCAACTGGACAGTGGATCGCACAACACATTACATTGAAAATTCGTTGTTTAGCATTTTATTGTTTAAAAAGCCATTTACATTATCAAGCATTTTTTATCATCATCTTTTGATCACAAATAGCTTAAAAATGATAGTTTATAATAATTTAGATAAAAATAAGTAACATTTGTAGCAAAAAAATAAGTAACAATTTTTTCCATGAAACTGGTTTACGTAAATATATCGACCCCTTTTCGCGAAATTATCGTATGTTACAAAAACCAAATTTTACAGGAGAGCATTATTATTAGTAAATTTCTTTGCTTTGGCTAGTATAATCAATACAAAATTTTAAATGCGATACAATAACCGATTTAGTAAATTAAATTTCACATACTATAAAATTAACTTAGTAATATTTCCAATGATACCTAAGCCGGGAAAAGATCACAGTAAAGTAGAATCATATAGACCCATTAACATATTGTCAGATATATCAAAGCTATTCGAAAAACTGTTAATACACAAGTTAAAGCCGATAGTGAATCATTTTGATTATATTCCAACTCATCAATTCGGATTTCGAGAAAAACATAACACCATAGAACAAACCCACAGGTTGGTAGAAATCATATCCAAGACATTCGAAGAAAAAAAATATTGTTCTGCACTCTTCATCGACATTTCGCAAGCCTTCGGCAAAGTATGGCATGAAGGATTATCGTTAAAAATAAAACAATATTTACCAGTGAACACACACAAGCTTCTAGAAAGTTATTTAAGTCATCGAAAGTTCGTTCTTAAAGAGGGAGACTTTATAAGTTCACCACAGCCTACTGAAGCATGCGTACCCCAAGGAAGTATACTGGGTCCCTTCCTATATTTGCTATATACTTGTGATATGCCTACAAACAGTCGAACCCACATATCAACTTTTGCTGATAACACAGCTATACTAGCCGTTCATGAAAACACCCAAGAAGCATCTGTACTTTTACAAGACCATATACTCGAGGTATACGGCCTAAGCTTCTAATATTAAAAAAATTCAAAGATTTCAAAATAAAATATTACGAATGATAACAGCAGCGCCTTGGTATGTGAGAAATATTAACATTCATAAGGACCAAGGTGTCTCCCTGGTGAAAAATGAAATAAAAAATAAGCGGAGTCATATTTGAAAAAGTTAGAAGTTCACCCAAACCCACTTGCACGAACATTAATGAGAAGTAATGGCTACATCCGACTAAGAAGAAGGAATCCAACAGACCTGCGCTGATGATAGGATCTATAAATTAAACATAATTTTTCATCCAACTGTGGTGGGACGTAAATAAAAATTAACATTTACATAGATTTAAGATTTGAACAAATTATTGATAGTTCACATTATTTTGTGAAGATACAATAAATAAAATATGAAAAAAAAAGTAATATATATATAAAAATAGCGAATATCGGTATAATATTTTACTATGTAAAAATGTAACATACGATAATTTCGCGCAAAGGGGTCGATATGTTTCTTTTGAGTATAATAATTCTGTGGGATGTTTTGGAATATTTGTCTGATCTGATGCATAGAGGGCAGTATCAAAATTTTTTGGAAATAAATATGGCATTTCTAAATGGCTGGTTCAATCCGGATAAAATTTGACAAGGAAGTTTAAGTTATTAAAATGGACCCTAAAAATGCTCCAGGGCCGGCTCTATGGGGGCTCAAAGTATGATACCTTCGACATGTAAAATGTTTAAACACGTGCCATTTATTTATTTTCCATCAGATTTTTATATTTTTGGATATCCCTCGGCTATGTCTTTTGCTCATAGGATCCACATTTCCTTCGGGGCTGGGAAAATAATTAGGGATAAATAGGGTTTTCAAAGCTGCTTTCCGTTTTCTTATCCCTGCTTTGGGATTTTAGAACATGTGGCCCAAAGTTGAAATTTTGATAAAAAATAGGTCAAATTCCGAAGATCATAGGGCGACATATTCAGATAATAGAAATGTTTTCTATACCAAAATGATCTCGCTAAAGATAACTTACAGAGAAACATAAAATTGTTAAATGTTCTTAAAGAAATTTTTTTTTTAATAAAAAAAGAGTTAAGTCATAAAACAGAAAAAATCTACTAATTTTTAAAATTGAAAATCGTTTATTTTTGGGATTCGTAATTGAATTTCGTAATTTTTTAATTTAATTACAAAAATTATGCCCTATATTTTTAAAAAGGGTATGGCAAAATTTTAAAATTGCAATTTTTTACCTTTCTATATTAAGGTAACAATATGAAAAATATTGTAAAACTTTGAGTTATTTGCCAAATAGTTTAGTATATTTTCAGCGAATTTTCAATATTTTTATATAAATTAGTTTATTGATTTGTTTTTATTTTTATTGTATATCGTGAAAAAATGTTGAACCCTTTTACCGTTGGTAAAACTTATAAGGATGTATCTAAAACGAAGTTAATTTACAGCATCCTTGCGATATCACGAATACATCCTGAAATTTAGATAAACAAAATTGATGTCAAAGAAAATATTATTTTTTGTTGAATATCAGTACAAACATGGTTTTTTTAAATTTTAGTCTCCATTTATTCAATATGCTACCAATAAGAAAAACAATGCAGAATAACCAAAAAAAAAATAAAACCACGATGTTTTGAAAACAAGAAATTTTTAAACCTGCACATAAGTGGTTTTGTTGAAAGTCCACAAATATTTACATATCGTCGATTCGCCTACAATTTCCAACGTGTGGAGGAAAAAAGTTAATTTATTATATAAAAGCCCAGTAAAGATACTTAATCTTTTTGACAACTCATTGTAACCTATGGGCATAATTGACAATCAATAATTATGAAATAAAAAAATGTTTAAAAACTGCACATAAGTCATTTTAGTAGTCGAAACTACGATGCACAGTGGTATGAGAATAAAAAAAGAGGGAAATAAATCTGTAAGTTCTAAACCCTTACGCCGATTTGAATGAAATTAAGTTTTGAATTTGGACCTCATGACCCCACCAGGAGCGGGACCAGGGGTTCCCAAAGTATGACACCTCGGGTATGTTCAATTTTTAAAATGATCCTATTTCTTCGTTTGTGTTCCGATTTAAAAAAAATTACACATACAGAATCTCCGAGCACTACATAAAGCCTCGTCGTAGCTATCAATTATTATTATTTTTACCCACCCTACACCAGTTTTTTGGTGACAGCGGTTCCAAATATTCTCCGATTTTATTCAAAATGGAAAAATAAAAACAAATTTTGAAATTTGTTATCAAATATCCCGCAATTCACAAAAAAATCTTGAAAAATCCCAAAAATGGGATTTTTTCGTTTTTTGGCTATAATATCCATAATAGGGGCGGGGTTATCGGAACCCTTTACAAGATAATTAAGAACTTATTGGGCCATCTAAAATAGGTTACTATATTTTGATATCGAATATGCGATTTGAGAATTTTTGCCCTAAAGTTGAATTTAACATAAAAAATAGGCATTTTTGAATGGACCTGATTCCGTCGGTATCAAAAATTATAAATGTTTTTTTCAATTAAAATATTTGGCGTAAAGTTAGCTTTTAAAAAGTATAAATTCATTATACATCCTTTTAGAAAATTTTTAGGTAAAAAGAAAAAAAGTACTTTTTTCCCCAAAAAATTGCGAAAAATCGCCTTTTTTAATTTTTTTATATTCAAATGCATGTAACTTTGGACTCAGTCATGATTTTTAAACACTTATTCCTTTATTTGATATATACATCTGTTGTTAATCCTACGAAAGAAAAATGGAGAAAATCGGGAAATATTTGGAACCGTGGTCATCAAAAAACTGGAGTAGGGTGGGTAAAAATTTTGAAAATTTAATTTTCAAATGCGAATATCTCCTAAGTTATAAGAGATAATTGACAGTTTTATGTAGTCCTCAATGACAAGATTCTATATATGTAATGTTTTTGAAGAAATAGGATCATTTTAAAAATTGACCATGCCCGAGGTGTCCTACTTTGAGGACCCCTGGTCCAACTGTAACACTTCCCCTTTACGCATGTGCAATTTCATTCAAATCGGACTAAGGGTTTAGAAGTTACAGATTTATTTCCCTCTTTTTTCTTTCTCATACCACAGTGCGATGTGTATAACAAATATCTACCTATCTGTGGTGTGAAATACAAAATTTGCATAAACTAATAATTAAAAGTAAATTAAATAAAGTTAAACAAATAATTGCACACAAATAAATATATGAACTCACCACATAGAATCACATTCTTACACAAACCCACAGAAAAGTTTAGTTTTTGAAACTGAAATGGTGGAAAAATAAATAAATATTTAACTTTTGCTTTGGATAAACAAATATAAAAAATCACATGAAAGCTCCACATTGGGGTAGAACCAAAATATTTAGGTAATAAATTCATCATTTGTAACTGGCTGTTCCGATTGACATGAATTTTCACAAATATGTAGAAGGGAGTCTGCAAATACCCCTTAGAAGCGGCGCTGAACAGTGCCGGATAATCCGCTTTTATTTTTCATTTATTTGAGCTATATTTATGTGAATTTCAAATCACTAGTTAAAAATTGCAGATTTATTTCTAAAACATTATGATTTCGCCCCATTGTGTGCTCCTGCAAGAACGAGTGTTAATGCAAATGATTATTTTATTCTATTTATTCAGTTTAAATGAGAGAAGTTTTGCATTTCATAGGAAATGAAAAAGCCAAATAAGTTAAATGAGTCATGGACGAATGTTTTCATTAAATCACTTACATTCAGTATTTTTAATTCGTAAACAAAAAAAATTGATTAGTTTCTACAAATAGCATTAATGTGGCTCATAGTATTTCAATTTAAATTATACTACTTTACTAATTTGTAGTTAGATGTATGTACTTGAAATTGAAAATAAAATACTTGGAAGCTTTTTTTATTTATAACAAAAGTAGAGAAATCCTCATTGAACATACATACACCTTTTCCGTAATGTAAAAATCTCTTAGAGTTACGATAATAACTTTGTTTTCCAACATTTAGAGAATAAAAGGAAAATCTACATCGATATTAAAAAGTCAAAAACTCTAAGATCATTTAAATTACATTGGTTCGACTTGTTTTTCAGTGGTTAAATATTCGACCGATTCTCTTGAGAGTATAAAGGAAATGTTAATTAAAGCCGGTGTTAAGGTATATAAAGCATGTCTCCATGATAAGGATTAGAAATTTTTAAGCTAAATGCTTACAATAAGGGGGATAATCACATACGCAATTAAGAGATTTTTTACCCATAAAGGTCTGCTTAATGAAAACGGATCTGAACGAGATAGGTTTAGTTCCATGGGTAGCCACTCTTCAAGCAGCTCACTTGGGTCTATTCAAAACTGATCCCGTTATGATACCCAGGGGGTAAACATTTTGGTATTAATTATACGTCCGTTGTTTCCAGGCTAAACCAACCAGATTTTCTGATGAAAGAGTAGATTCGTCTAAAACATATCCTTGATAGCTCATCTAAGCATGATAGGAATGGTATTCCGAGGATGCGTTTCCTCAGGTTTATCCTACAGTAGTCATTATACCGTAGGAACAATCTCCTAGTATGTGTCCCAATTTGCTCACGACGAAATTCCATAAGTAGATCCGTCCTGCTGGCATCATATACGGGTCAAGTAGACCTCGTTATAACACAGGAAGACTCATTGGTCCACCTGCTTTGTGCAGATTCATATAGTGTCCGCTGAACAGCCATCTTGCATTTAACAAGGGATATACTAGAAAAGGGGTCGATCTCATCATCATCCATCATCGCACCCATTTTGGCCAGTTCGTCAGCTATACAATTACCCTGATTTCCATCGTGGCCAGAGACCCATTGAAGCGTTACCCTAGAATGTCTCGCTATCTCATTAAGGGACACACGGCATTCCTCGGTTAACCTAGATGTAGTAAAGACACCCGCTATTCCGATAACGGCAGCCTTGCTATCAGTAAATATACATATATCACCAGATATTCGATAAAACCTCAGCCAGTTGGATGCACGTTTAATGGCCGTAACTTCCGCCTGAAGAGCCGTTCAGAAGTTAGGTAGCCTGAAGTAGGATTTAATCCCATAGTTCTCAATAAAGAAACCACCACCGACCCTATTGCCCCGCTTTGAGCCATCAGTATATACCCTTATGACATCATCAGCGGGTAAGGGTCCGCGCTGCCATGAATCCCTATTCGGGATCTTAATATGGAAATGCCTATCGAAAAATGGTTTTGCGATGCAATAATCGACATTACTATGTAAGTACCCATAGTAGTTCAATATTTTAGAGTGCCCATGATCTTTGCCAGACCACGATCATCCAGCATTCAGTCTCACAGCAGACTTGAGAGCCATTTGTATCACCATCAAATCAACTGGTAACCAGTTTAGGATAGTAAAAAGTGATTTAGAAGGGGTAGTTCTTATAGCTTGCCACCACACCAACACTCCATAGAACAAGATGGGTTTAACAACTGCTTTGAAGATCCAATTGATACCCTTAGGCATAATACCCCAGTTTGTACCAATTGCCCTCTTACAGGAGTAGATGGCTACATAAGCCTTGTTAATCCTGTTTTGAATATTCAAATTCCAGGACAATCTTTTATCTAAAATGATGCCAAGATACTTCGCATTATCCCTAATCTCCAGACTGATTCCATTCAGCCTAGGTGGTCTGAAGTCATCGATCTTATACCTCCTAGTGAAGATAACCAATTCCGTTTTTTATGGGTTCACACTAGGAAATAGGAAACGAAGAAATAAGATCGTTTTAAAAATGTAAAATACCTGAGGAGTCCTACTTTGAGCACCCTTGGTCGAGCCCGTGATGGGCCCAACGGACTTACCGTTTAGAAGTCACTTATTTATTTCCCTCTATTTATACCTACACCACCATAGTAGAGAGGGTATAATGCTTTTGTACAGCTGTTTGTAACGCCCAAAAATATTAGTCTAACACACACCTTAAAGTATACCGATCGATTTAGAATCACTTTCTGTTTAGATTAAACGATGTCCGTCCGTCCGTATGGCTTGCTGATCGGCTGGCTGTCCATGTAAACCTTGTGCGCATAGTACAGGTCGCAATTTTTAAGATTTATCGATAAAATTTGGTACATGTATTTTTTTCGGCCCAAGGACGGAGCCTATTGAAACTGGCAGAAATCGGTCTATTATTTCACCTAGCCCCCATACAAATGTCCTCCCGAAATTGGACTTGATCGGTCATAAATGTTTAATTTATATAGGTATCTACACAAATTTTGCCCCAAATAAGTTCTATGTATACGAAATTCATGTCACCAAATTTTATTATGATCGGTGCATAATTAGTCATAGCTCCAATATAAGACCCGCTTCCGAAAATCACTTTAACATGCATAAATCTCCTAAAAATGTTGGTATACACATAAAATTCAACATAAATAAGTTTAATATAGACGTGAATCACACGACTTAATTTCATGGTGATCGGTCCATAATTGGTCATAGCTCCCATATAAGGCCCACTTCCGAAAATATCTTTAACGAGTATAAATCTCTTAAAAATGTTGGTATAAACATAAAATTCAACATAAAAAATTCTTATATCGACATTAGTAACACAACTATATTTCATGGCGATCGGTTCATAATTAGTCATAGCTCCCATATAAGGCCCACTTCCGAAAATATCATTAACGAGCATAAATCTCTTAAAAATGTTGGTATACACATAAAATTCAACGCAAATAACTTTCATATAGACATAAAGAACACAACCAAATTTCATGGCGATAGCTCCATAATTAGTCATAGCTCCCATATAAGGCCCATTTCCGAAAATCACTTTAACGAGCATAAATCTCTTAAAAATTTTGGTATAAACATAAAAAAACTCTTATATCGACATAAGTAACACAACTAAATTTCATGGCGATCGGTCCATAATTAGTCATAGCTCCCATATAAGGCCCACTTCTGAAAATATCATTAACGATCATAAATCTCTTAAAAATGTTGGTATACACATAAAATTCAACGCAAATAACTTTCATATAGATATAAATAATATGATCTAATTTCATGGCGATCGGTACATAATTAGTCGTAGCTCCCATCATAGCATTCTTCCGAAATTCATTCACGAAAATAAATTATTGAAATTTTAAAAGAAAAATGATTTTGCTCATTTACTTAGTGTAGGGTATTATATGGTCGGGCTTGACCGAACATACTTTCTTACTTGTTTTTTTCTATACCACTGTACCACACATAAGAATTGAAATGGATTAGAATAGATTTTCACATTCACAAGTCGGTTGTACAAATTTTACATATTTTTATACCCTCCACCATCATAAGTGGTGAATGAGGGTATTATAAGTTTGTCATTCCGTGTGTAACATTGAGAAATACTCATCTGAGACCCAACAACGTATATATATTATTGATCCTTATGAAATTCTAAGTCGATTGAGCCATATCCGTCTGTCTGTTTGTGTAAAACACGCTCACGTCCAAAATAGACAAACAAAATTGGTAAGAAAAATGTTTATTGTTCTCCTAAGCAGTTTGGTATTGAAAATCAGCAAAATCTGTGTAGTAGAACCAGAGTTATGAACCAAAATGTGAGAGAACCTAACAAAAAACTTGATAATTTTAAAATAGTTTTTGTTATTTGTGCAAATTTATTACAGATAATACCATAAAATTTTACACACGTTATGTTTATGTTAAAAAACTAACTCTGGTAAAAATTATAAGAATCGGTCTATGATTTCTCCTATCCTATACAAATTTCTTCCCGAAATATGGTTCTATGGTCTGTAAATGCCTACAAAATTGCAATATCCATACAAAATTCAGGAAAAATAAGTTTTGTGCTTAAGGAAATCTCAACACCAAATTTTTTGTGGATCGGCCATATTTGACCATAGCCCCCATATAAAGTTCACTTCCGAAAATAACTTAAATAAGCATAAATGTCTAATAAATATCACTATTAAGTTGAAATTCGTCATAAAAAATCCCCATATATACCAAAATCGTTGTACCTAATGCTACGAATATCGGCCCATAGTTGGTTATAGCTCCCATATAAGGACCACTTCCGAAAAACACATTAACCTACATAAATATCTAAAATATATCAATATCAAAACAAAATTTCACACAGATCCGTAATTTATATTTAGAAATCATACTACAGGATTTTGTGAATATCGGTCCATATTTGACCATAGCTATAGAAATAAAATATCTTCTGCGTAAACTAGTCTTTCTAACAATTGTTATATTATTTCAGTTGTTATACCATCATATTTAGGTGGAGGGTATTTAAGATTCGGCACAGCCGAATATAGTACTCTTACTTGTTTTATATATGTTATAAATATATTTTAAATTTTATGCCGATAAAATATTTCCCTGTGGTTAACACTTTCCATTGGTTTTGATTCTGAGAAATTTAACCAAAACTAAATATTTTCTTGAATTGTTACCAAGCGTTAGGTATTTAAATTTAGGTACCGATTCTAAAGGTTTTATTATTTTCAATATATTGTCACAAATGGAAAAGTCTGTGTTTTTTTTTTTATTTAGTTCATGTTAAAAATTTATTATTCTGCTTAATTGTATTAATTCCGTACCCTATGCTGTTTTTTTCAGTTTTTTGTGCAGCATCTGTTGGTAGTTTAAAAACTTATAACTGGATAGAAAACATACGGACTATGTACAATTTAAAAACTACAATGGTTGGCCAATTGAATATGGTGAATTTATTATACATATTTAATAATGACTTCTATAGTTAATTTTAAAACAAAACATTTTGTTTCATTGTGTTTAAAATATACAATGCCGTCAATTACTCGAACATTTTAATCCATAGTTTATTATCATATAAATTTTATTTCAATTATGTTTATTGTTTTCAATTCTTAATTAGTTTCTATACACAGATCATTAACAATAAAATTGTCATAAATTTTGCAACTTTGACGTAATAACTCTCTAAAACTGGTTTAAATTTAAATTTTATGCAAATTAAGAATGAACGTTGATTAGATGAAAATATTTGTTAAAGTTAACAAATTTATGATTCAATTAAACAAGCAAATTTTAAATTTATTTCTATTTCCTGTAGGATCAAGAGTCAATTGTAAGGCAAGCTTTACTATAGACTGTTAATTTTTGTATCATTGATGGTATGAGTTTTGTGCACAGGCGGCATTAAATCGGTCCAAAAATGCCCACTAGAATAATAGTGTTTCAATTAATTCGTAAAATATTAACACTTTATCGTATATGCAGGACTTAACTTCATTTCAGATATTTGTTTAAATTTTCCTCCAATCTAATTTGGTCTACAACTGTAGCAAATAGTTGTGTCAGATTATTTATTGTACATATATACATATGTATGTAATAGGGGTGGCCTTATTGGCCTTATACTATTAACACAGTCACCAGTACTAGTGACGTATAATAAACCTAAGACAATGTTATTTACTATAGAAATTTATTCGAAATCTACTACTGAAATTAGCTTCGTTGACAATTTCGCCAAAAAGTCACCAAAATAGTCGACGAAATTGGTGACTTGGAGACACTTGTCGACAGGTTTCCTTCAGGTGTTATATTTAGTTATTCCGAATCTTATGTACTAATTGTTGCACATTTTGTAGTTCTAGTTCTCCCGATTAGGTTAGTTTTATATTTACCATTACAAGAAAAGATCAGTTATAAATTTCACCTAGATTGAAAAAAAAGTTTTTCATAAATTTTGATATAAAACTGTTTAACATATTTTAGGATACATAAGTTAGCTGTTACCAATAACTATTTGTGAAAATTTTCAGTTTTCTAAATCTCCCGGTATTTTAAATGTCGGACGGACATTTTGTTCTGATTTTTTTTGTTGGACCGATTTTGTCCATATACAACAAAGTGTATTTTGGGGAGAATTTCATCTCCTAAGTCCGCCCCTCTATGTAGTATCGTCATAAAGTTATTCTTGAAAGTGGATTATTAATGATCTAATATGGACCGATAGGTACAAAATATAAAAATTTTATTTTTGCATATATATTACTTAACTGTGTAAATTTTTGTTCGAAATCAATATTTATATGTGTTTTTGGATAGAGGTTCTTCTATTGTTTACATAGTGTAAAATATTGTTTACATATTGTAAACTATTGTTTACATTGTGTATACTATTGCTTACATATTGTAAACTAGACTTTCCAAAAAACCAACGAATTTCAAAAACGCGGTTTCGGTTTGGCTCAAAACTTTATATTGCCCCAAGGACAAAGGCTGTTGAATTCGGTTAGAATCAGCCCATTATTTATCCTAGCCCTCATACAATTAGCCTATTTGAAAATAATTAAGCTCTCATAAATATCTTAATTATATTCCATAGCTCCCATATAAGCAACATTCTCGAAAATGTCATTAATATACATAAATCTCTGAAATATGTCAGTACCCAAACAAAATTCAACACAAATATGTTTCATGTATTCGCAATTCATCCCATCAAAGTTTGTGACGATTGGTCCATAATTAGTCATAGCTCCCATATAAGGCCCACTACCGAAAATGTGTGTATTCAAATAAGATTCAACACAAATAAGTTTCATATGAAAAGAAAACTCTTTATAATCATATACCCGGTGTAGGGTATCATAAGGTCGGGCTTGCCCGACTATACCATTTTACTTGTTTATTAAAAAGTCTTCTTCGTTCCTTTTTAGAACGGATTTTGTTATATTTTTTTTTTGAATGAAATATTAAAATAAAATATAAAAAATCAAATAATTCAAATTTAAAATATTTTTTAACACTTAAGTAATTAAGATAGAAGGATGAAATTTGGCATGTGGTATTCAATATTTGGATCTTCAACTCACTATTTTTTAAAAAATTTTTTTTTTTGGAAATCTAAGAGGATAAAAATTTGAAAGGTCATCTTTTACATTTTTTGATCCTTACAGGATGAAATAAAAATAATCCGAAATGTTCTACAACTCTTTTTGATCATTTGACACCAAATTTGACATAGTAAGATGATCAGAAGTATTTTAAAACATTTTCTTAAAAATGTACTCCTCTGAAAATTTGAAGTCCTTTTAAAAGGAAACAGGATCACTAAATGAAAAACTGAAAACGCAGTTTTTCTCCATTTGGTTTATTGTTTCAGACGTATACCATCCGGTTCGTGTCTAATATTGAGTGTCGTACGGTGTAATATAAGAAATGCTATACAAATTTAAAATTCAAACTTGACGGGTATTCAAGAGGATAAAGGAAAATTGGTACTTTTTCTTTTGGTGGTGCTCTTTTAATATATTAAATTAGTTAGCTTATATACATTAACGTTGGCTAATATGCTTGCTTCTCAGTAAAGAAATAACCAAGAATAGGGAGCTCAATGGTATTATGATACCAAAAAAGGAGAACTAAACCAAATTGAAGAATGCTTTTTCGTATTGAACCAAGAATCAGGAAATTACTTACTTTGATTTCAAACTTGACGGGAGTTCAAGTGAGGAAAATTTGTACTTTTTCTTCTAATAGTACTTTCTATTATATTAAATTATTTTACTTATATACACAACAGTTGGCAAATATGCTTCTGAGTATATAAACAAGTAAAGGTAACAAAAACTATTAGTATTATTTCGTTCTTCGAATGGTATTTTTTGAAATGTCTATAATAATGAACCTATAAGCAGATAATTAAATACATATGATCTTGACAGAGTTAGAATCTAAAAAAGGGACTCAAACTAATAATATTTTGTCTTTGTTACAAAAATTTTGCATTATTTTTATCAAATTCAATAAATAAACAGTAATTTGAAGATTATTTTAGGAAATGTACGTTATATTGGGGCTATTACCAATTATTGGCAATTATTATGATTATTTATGTTGAATTTAACCATGATAGCAATATTAATAGGAGATCATAGCGTAATTTTTCTGAATTTGTTATTCTGTTGCTAAAATAAGGATTTTCAAAAAGTTGGCAATAAAATTTTAGTTATAACTAATTTTTTAAAAAAAAAACTTTTTCCTTAATGCACTTTTTTTAATTTTTTCAGCTTGAAAACTTTATTTAAAAAATGTAAACTTTCACAGCTGTTTATATATAAACTGAGTCGGCAATTGGCATACATTTTTGAACCGTACATTTTTTTTCAAAAAGCGAACGTTGAACATTTGAATTTTTGCCCCAAAAATTGGAAAAGGGCACATAGTGCCCTTTTTCTTGAAACACCTTACCAAATTGTGGTTTAAATAATAAATATTTTTGGAATTTACATTAAAAAATATTTAATAAAACTTAAATTGCACGTTTACTGTTTTTGTAATCTCAATGTTACTGGTATAACCATCAAAAAATTCAGATCAATATGTCGGATATTTTGGTTAAATTGGTTCTAGGCATTATTTGCGTAAACTTTATGGGGCCATGTTCCCTTACAAATTCTCCATCGCATTTAAATCCGGTCTGCAAGCAGGCTAACAGAGAAACATTATGTTTAGTGATCAACGATTTGGATCACCAAAGGATATTAAAGGATACAAATTTAAAAGGACATTTTTGACATCTTTTGATCATGTCAGGATAAAATAAAGATAATACTAAATATTTTACAACTCTTCTTGTTCTTTTGACATCAAATTTGGCAGTATTTTAATTTTTTTTTAAAAAAGTGTACTTCTTTGAAGTCCTGTAATCTTCATTTAATTTATAGTGTCAGACATACATCATCCGGTTCGTATCTAATGACTTTTTTCTTCTTTGTGTGGGACGGTGTTATCAACCGCGAATTCTAACATTGTCTTGTTGAAATACATATGCAATTTTCATTAATTTGTTCATTTTGTTCAATTTGTAAAAATATCTGCTAAATGTTCATTATAAATTGTTTTGTGAACTTTTGTTGAAATAAAACATTTCCTAGCTTTTCTAACAGCAGAAAAACAGCTCAAACTATAACACTCTCTTCACCAAAATTTAGTTTCGACAATCGAATCTCATTTAAATCATGCCAATAACATTTTTTTTCATCTGGGTATGGAAATTTTTCAATTTCTACTTTCTTTAGATGAAAAAAATAATAATTTGGACTGTTATAGACTTGCTATTATAGTTTAATAAGTTATAAGCGTTTGGGGTGTTTATATTGGTATGGTGAAACTAGGATTTTGCAAGATTATTAATTTCTTTTTTTCTATAGTTGTTTATTTTTTGATGGTGATCTATTTGTGTATTATGCTGTTTCCTACCGTAATTGGATATTTCAGCATTTAATTTTGATTATTATTAAATTTTGTTCACATTTTCAGCATTTAGTTTTTAGATGACGAAGACCAATTTTAGACTTTGGGAGTATCGAAAATCCAAAAAGAGCTGAACAAGGGCCACACTATTGTATAGGTAGATATCTGTGCAGTATTTTTGAATCTGTGTGAATGCATGCAGATAAAGTTATGTTTATGTATATGGAATTTTCACTTTTCATATTTTTAATTCCATTTTTTTTTTTGTTTTTTGGTTGCTGGAACCTAGAGGGTTGTTTAACTTTATATTATTATTCCATGAAGCAATGAAGTTTTATATTTTATAGAGTTTATTTACTTTTTTAGGGATTGCGTTTTGGCAGTTCATTTTTTTAATTTTTTTTTATGTTAAATATTTAACATAAAAAGTTTATTTTATTTTAAGTTAAGTTGTTTATGTGTGTCATATTCGCGATGCATAAATATTTTTTCGGTTGGGAATAAAAAAGATAATTTTGCATAACATTCAATGCTATTTAGTGTGTGATTTTTTTATTTTCATTTTTTTTAGTTATAAAATGTTCATTTGTAATTTTGGGTGAAATTTTAATATAAAGTTGATGTTTTCGTTTTGTATTAACATTGTTTGACATCAAGTTTTAACATAAACAGATGCACATATTGCTCCTCTATACACACTTCCACTCACATAAACATATGTACATTAGGGTGGCCCCAAAATTTAAGTTGCGGATGTTCCCACCTAAAATGAAAATTTGATTCATTCTAAGACTACGTTTTGAATTTTTTTCGTCCTGGGGTCAATATTTGGCGAGCTGGATCGAAGGATAAAAAGGTCCTTTTTTGAGGTTTTTTACATTTTTTCCATATTTCTTCCAAAGGAAGTATATGTAAATTTGGTATCATATGAAAGGTCTTTGAGAGACGCATTCAATTGGTTAAAAGAAATTTAAAAAAAAAAAATTTTAATTAAAAAATTTTAAAAATTTTCGACAAAATTTTAGTTTTTTTTAATTTTTTCATAGAATTTATTCAAATACATAGATGAAATTTCTTGATCATAAACATCATGTAATTTCACCGAAATGGTTTTTCTCGTTTTTTAAAATTCAGTCCAGTTCAATGTTTATTCAAATTTGTTTAAACCCAATTTCATCCCTATCTGTTAAGCAGTTTTTCACATGTTACTTAAACTTAACAACAACATTCCAAAGGAATAACATTAAAATAATCATTATAGCGCGATGTATAGTAAATGTTTTAGCTTAAATTTAAATATTCGTAGTGTAACAAAAGAAAAGTATAAGAATTTATACATCGATGGAAAGCTTATAAAATTTGAGTTATTTTGATGCCCATACATATACTATGAATTGAGTACAGAGATTGTCAGATAGGGATGAAATTAGGTTTAAACAAATTTGAATAAACATTGAACTGGATTGAATTTAAAAAAACGAGAAAAACCATTTCGGTGAAATTACATGATGTTTATGATCAAGAAATTTCATCTATGTATTTGAATAAATTCTATGAAAAAATTAAAAAAAACTAAAATTTTGTCGAAAATTTTTAAAATTTTTTAATTAAAATTTTTTTTTTTAAATTTCTTTTAACTAATTCAATGCGTCTCTCAAAGACCTTTCATATGATACCAAATTTACATATACTTCCTTTGGAAGAAATATGGAAAAAATGTAAAAAACCTCAAAAAAGGACCTTTTTATCCTTTGATCCAGCTCGCCAAATATTGACCCCAGGACGAAAAAATTTCAAAACGTAGTCTTAGAATGAATCAAATTTTCATTTTAGGCGGGAACATCGATACCTTATTTTTTCTCCATACAAACGGGGCCACCCTAATGTACATATGTATGTATATTTACATGGTTCCATTATGCAATAAAGTATGAATGACATTTTCATATTTGTGAGTGTGTGTAAAGGATTTCATATAGAAATATTTAAAATATTCAACATTTGTATGTATGGAACTTGTACATTTTGTTGTTGTCACCAAAACTGTAAATTGTTGATTTTTAATGTGTTTTGAACCAATCAATGGCACTCAAGCGATTAAAGTAGATGTGAACTTAAATTTGTAATATATTCTAAGAATTGATTTAAATCCCAGCAGTTAAACAAGTAGTCAATGTATCCCTTAAAGACAGTAATTGTCACAAATGTCTTATCACTTGGCTGACTCCAATTTATAAATTTGGGCATTTGACACGTATGTGATTTTGTAGTGCAGTGAGAAGACAATTGGTTGCTTTATACATCCCAAGTAATCTAACGTGAAGACAATTGCCACTTAACTGTCTCTAAGTAATCGGGAGTGTAGTCACTTTAAACGTTTTGAGTGTAATTCGTACAAACTGGTTTTATACAAATTGTGTTTTAGTAACCTAAAAGTTAACTTTTATTTTGTACTGCAATTTAGAAAGCAATCCATTGGAGAGTTGTCGGAGTAAGGTTTATTTACAAGCAATCCTTTATTAGACTCTCTATGATAATTACTTTTTGGCTGACTATTTGAGGTCAATTAGCACCCGTACATGTTAAAATAACTAGTTATGTAGCTGATCAAGTAAACAGTTTGGTAGCTAGTAAGGTAACTGACGCTATTTAACCAGTATGTGAATCCAATGCATTGACAACTTTGAACCAGCTACTAGACAGACTTATTGTAATCCAAAAGGGTCAGTTGACCCCCTGATTAGGACATGTACGTGTTAAAATAACTAGTCAAGTAGCTATTGAAGTAACTAGTTCCCACAATAAATGATGGGTAAAATCGCTAGTTCGGGACTGTCTCGTAGAACTACTGAGATATTTACATATGTCCATTTTTAGGTTGGATCTGTATTCTAATGTTGGACGGACATAGGTAGATCGTCTTTAAATTATATGAGGACCCAGAATATATATACTGATGTGAGTCTGCGATGAATATTTCGATGTGTTATGACAAAACCAATATACCCCCATCTTTGTGGTAGTGGGTAAAAAAATATTTGGTGTATAATTTGTTTGCCATTTCAATTATATAACAATAAAAGGTAGAAAGAAGCACTACAAAATATGTTTTCAATTATACATGCCTTGAATTGTCAGACTAATATAAAATAAAAAATAAAAGTACAATTGAAATAAAACATCAAAAATTAACTAAATTAAAAAATAATTTAAATTCAATTTAAAAAATATGTATAAGAAGAAACATGCGTGTTAAATGTTGTTTGCGTAAATGTTCATTTGAACGAAATCTCGTGAGATTTATAAAATGTCCTGAAAATAAAATTAAAGAAACAATCCCGGATTTGCATGCATCATTTCAATGATTCCGATTATATTGAACTGCATCAAGCCACAAAACGTTCACGTCTAATTCCAAATGCGACACCTTCTCTGGAGCCAGTAAAGGGCGTAAATGATTTTTTTCGTATTTCAAATATAAACAAAAATTTCTCAATTTTCATTTGTTATTATTCGTATTTTTGGACTTCAGTTTTTTATTTTTTTTATTATTTGACGTAACAAGACATAGCATTTTAAACTCTCTCCCTAGTGATTCTACCTTATAATGGTTGTATCATGTCCATTTCGAAATAATTGATTTTTTTAAATTAATTTCCAAAAGTAATTATTTAATGGCAAAATTTTTACAAAAACTGAAAAAATGCCTTTTTTCCCCTTGTAAATTCACTTCAAAACTTCAACGTCGTTGCACCACCAGTTAATGTTATCCTATCTTCCTAATATTTTACACAATGTGTTTCTACAATACATAGAACAATTCTACAATACATAGAACAATTCCTGTACCTAGAACATTTTTTTCGTTCATCCAATCTTGCAGCACTCTATTGAGTATACTTGTTATGTTATTGATCAATATTACTCATACGCAGGCATGGTTCATGCTTAAACATGTAATGAGCAGTGTTGCCAGTTTAGCCTTTTTGAGGCTAAATTTAGCCTTTTTATTTACTCTTTTTCCTCGAAATTTTGGTTTTAGCTTCGTGGCTTTTTTCTAGCATTTTTTAATTTCAAAATAGAATTTTTGAAATTAAAAAAATGCTAAAACCAAAATTTCGAGACAAAATAGTGAATAAAAAGCCTAAATTTATATTTGTGTGCCATTTTAATTTTAATTCGTTACTGTTTTTCATTTAGCATTTCAACATACTCAAGAATTGTGCAGTATTAAAAGAACAAATAACAATTGCCAATATCAAGTGCTTCAAAATGAAATAGAGTATTTTATATCTGAAAGCTAAAATGTCTAGCAAACGCTCTTTCAAGACAAAATTGTTATTGCACATTATATTCATCGTTATATAATGGACAAGAGCTCCACAAACTCTTTAAGGCTTGTGATACTCGATGGCTGTCAATAGCCGTTAAATGTATTGTAGATCTATGCTTCGAGTTAAAAAGCATTTTCGAGTTAAAAAGCAAAGCCAAATATTTAAGTGATTAATATATTAATTGGCAATTTTAATAATCAATTGTTGGACTTTTAAAAAACATTTACTTTATTCGAATCGGGTAAATATCGAATTATATCGAATTATAATCAAATGTATTTTCAACTGTATGGGGTACGGACAATTGTTTAAAACATTGTATATTAATGATTTACCCAAATTTGCTTATTATCACTAGAAGGTAGGGTTTTTATCCCGGGAATTCCCGGTACAAATTTCCCGGGAAATTTGCCAACTTTTCACCGGAATTTTTAGTCGGGAATCCCGGGAATTAAAAACTGATGAAAATACAAAGAAAACAAGTTAGAACTCAATTTTTTCCACCAAATAACCGTGAAATGTTTTTTTTACAGTTTTTTTTGTTCATATCTCGGCAATAATAGATCGGTTATTCTGTATTATTTATATGGGGTTTTTCGTAGAGTTGGACATAATCGTTCTTTTACTGATTGGTCGTTTTTGTTCAGAACAAATAAATGAACAAGTTCGTTCTTTTTGTTCAGTTGTTCACTTCTATTCTGTTGTGTTTGACTGAACTTAGTGAATAAACAATTGCTCGCTTAATGTTTTTGCAGTGAACAAAACCAACAGGTCACATCTGCTTTTGGAAAAAGGATTAGGCATATTATAATATGATTTTAATAATAAAGAAAAGAAGAAGGAATTATATAAAATTCACACAACATAAATCCCATTGAAACGCGTTTTCAAAATATAAGCTTCAAACATCTACAGTAATGTCAGACGACCAAGAAGAATAAAGTGAATAAAAAGAACAATAAAGAACAAGATGATTGAAGAACTTCTCATTGTTCATTTGACTGTATTGTTCAATTGAACTTGTTCGTTCATGAAGAACCCAACTCTAGGTTTTCGTATGAAAATTTAAAAAGAGGATTGATTATTTATAGAATTTATTTGTTATTGGATCATTAAAATTTCTTCAAATTTATTTTTCAAATCCGTAACAAAATAGCTTCAAAAATGTATTAAATGATTAAATTTTTCTTCAATTCAAATCTATTACAAAAAGGCTTAAGGCAATTTTGTTCAATTAATTTTGTAAATGATAAAAACAAAACTGAATCAAAAAAAAAACTGTTAACTCAAAGTTTGAATAAATTCTGTTATTAATTAACTTCAAAATTAATTTAGTTTAAACAAAGGCATTTGAATGAATTTAAAAAATAAATATTGGGAATGGATTTATGGAATGAAATATTTTAGTGAAATTTTAGTCAAATTGTATTAATTAATTCGAAGCTCTGATATATAATAATTATAACACTAAGTTTTTATACGAAATTTGTATATATAGTATTCCTAATTTACAGTATCATTATATATTTCGGGAATAGCCGGGTATCCGGGAATGTTGAAAATAATTTTAATTTGATTCCCGGGAATCAAAAAAAACCCTACTAGAAGGATATACAATTTATTGCTAATTGCAAAATACAATATATTAAATCAATGTTGATCGTTGTAAACATTTGAAATTATGGCACACGGCTTTCAGAATTTACCAGCTCATAAATATGTAAAATTAAAAACAAAACAATCAGAGAAATTCAACATAAACAAAATCAAACAGCTGCGACATGGCAAAAGTTAAACTTGCTACACGCGTAAATTGTATGCTGTTGAATACTTTTTGCATCAATTTGGGTTCTTGTTGTAGGTCGCATTGCATTGAAATCTTTGTGTTAGTACGATGCAGAGTTTAAAATAATGATGTCGCAAGAAATCTTAAGATTTCCTGGAAAATTTGGTTTAAGTATTATAAATTTTATAACACAAAGAATGGAAAACACTGGAAAAAAATGTAAAGACTTATCCTTTACATACGAGTATGCAATTTGTATAAAGTTATATGTTTAAAGAATTAAAAGAAGTAAAAGGTTCATAGAATCTGAAATGGATAAAAGTATTCCAAATTATACCATTATATTATAAAACAAGTAAGAATGAATGATTGGTTAAGCCCGACCACATAATACCTTACACTAAGTAGATGAGCAAAAACATTTTTCTTTTAAAAATATCAATAATTTATATTCGTAAGTGATTTTTGACCATTTATGGGAGCTATGGCCAATTATGGACCGATCACCATGAATTTATGTTGTGTGATTTATGTCTATATGAAAGTGATTTATGTTGAATTACACTATGAGACAAAAAAACGTAAAGTAGAAATACCTGGAAAGTAATACTATTTTTCTGATAGGCTTTATCGAGTACAATAAGAAGATGTTTTTGAAATTTGCAAAACACCTCCAAAATCTTAAGTTACGGGTAAAAAACCGGGTTTTCATACGTTTAAGCACTTATAAGCCATTAACTAAGCTGATTCTCAACCGATTTTAATTTTTTAAACGGATTTAACCGTGGCCTTTCCAATGGTATATGGGGGATTTCATGTCAAGTGAACCAACTTTTGAAATCGATGTCTTCCGATCGGGATGAAATTTGCACCAAGGTTAGCTCTATTGGATAGTAACTCAGACACAATTTTTCAACAACATCGGTCGAGAACTCTCTGAGTTATAGGGGGTAAAATTTTGACAATTTGGTCAAACAGGGGTTTTTTCTTATCCATGTAACTTATTACCTATTGTTCTTAGCAAAATGTGTTCCAAATAGTATAGATAGCTATTTCTTCGATCTTTCGAAAAAAAATATTTAAAAAAAAAAATAAAAAATTTTTAATATTTTTTTTCCGAAATCAAAAACTTTTTTGACTTTTTTTTAAAATACGCTATTTTTTTTTATTTTTTTTTTTTTCTTAAAATAAAGTTTAGATATTTTCCTTGAACACCTACTTGGTCGCTTAGTGGGATGCGAGTGGGATATCTATCAAAATAAATATTTTGTAACTCAAAACATAAAATTTTTGACTTTTTTTGCAAAATCAAAAACTTTGTTGACTTTTTTTTTCAAAATGGACCCTTTTTTAATCTTTTTTTTTAGGTCAAACAAAAGCTTAGATATTATCCTTGAAGACCCTTTTGGTCGCTTAGTGGGATGCGAGTGGGATATCTATCAAAATAAATATTTTTTAACTCAAGACTTACAATTTTTGACTTTTTTTTTTGCAAATACGATTTTTTTTCCAAATGGGCCCTTTTTTTAAAATTTTTTTTGTAGTCAAAAGAAAGCTTAGGTCCATTCCTTTAAGATATTTTTAGTCCCTTAGTGGGATGCGAGTAGGATATCTATCAAAATAAATATTTTGTAACGCAAGACATACAATTTTTTAATTTTTTTTTGCAAAATCAAAATTTTTTTCCAATATGGGCCCTTTTTTAATTTTTTTTTTTGCTCAAAAGAAAGCCTAGGTCCATTCCTTTAAGATATTTTTAGTCCCTTAGTGGGATGCGAGTGGGATATCTATCAAAATAAATGTTTTAACACAAAAATTGTATGTCTTGAGTTACAAAACATTTATTTTGATATATATCCCACTCGCATCCCACTAAGCGATCAAAACCATCTTAAAGGAATAGGCCTAAGCTTTCTTTATAGGAAAAAAAAATTACAAAAAGGGCCCATTTTAAAAAAAAGTCAAAAAAGTTTTTGATTTTGCCAAAAAATCAAAAATTGTATATCTTGAGTTACAAAATATTTATTTTGATAGATATCCCACTCGTATCCCACTAAGGGACCTAAAATATCTTAAAGGAATGGACCTAAGCTTTCTTTTGACTAAAAAAAAATTTTTAAAAAAGGGCCCATTTTAAAAAAAAATTCGAATTTGCAAAAAAAAAAGTCAATAATTGAATGTCTTGAGTTACAACATTTTTATTTTAATAGATATCCTACTCACATCTTCCTAAGTGACAAAATAGGTCTTAAAGGAAAAGACCTAAGCTTTCTTTTGAGCAAAAAAAATTTTTAAAAAAAAGTCCCATATTGGAAAAAAATTTCGATTTTGCAAAAAAAAATTAAAAAATTGTATGTCTTGCGTTACAAAATATTTATTTTGATAGATATCCCACTCGCATCCCACTAAGGGACTAAAAATATCTTAAAGGAATGGACCTAGGCTTTCTTTTGAGCAAAAAAAAAAAATTAAAAAAGGGCCCATATTGGAAAAAAATTTTGATTTTGCAAAAAAAAATTAAAAAATTGTATGTCTTGCGTTACAAAATATTTATTTTGATAGATATCCTACTCGCATCCCACTAAGGGACTAAAAATATCTTAAAGGAATGGACCTAAGCTTTCTTTTGACTACAAAAAAAATTTTAAAAAAAGGGGCCATTTGGATAAAAAATCGTATTTGCAAAAAAAAAAGTCAAAAATTGTAAGTCTTGAGTTAAAAAATATTTATTTTGATAGATATCCCACTCGCATCCCACTAAGCGACCAAAAGGGTCTTCAAGGATAATATCTAAGCTTTTGTTTGACCTAAAAAAAAAGATTAAAAAAGGGTCCATTTTGAAAAAAAAAAGTCAACAAAGTTTTTGATTTTGCAAAAAAAGTCAAAAATTTTATGTTTTGAGTTACAAAATATTTATTTTGATAGATATCCCACTCGCATCCCACTAAGCGACCAAGTAGGTGTTCAAGGAAAATATCTAAACTTTATTTTAAGAAAAAAAAAAAAATAAAAAAAAATAGCGTATTTTAAAAAAAAGTCAAAAAAGTTTTTGATTTCGGAAAAAAAATATTAAAAATTTTTTATTTTTTTTTTTAAATATTTTTTTTCGAAAGATCGAAGAAATAGCTATCTATACTATTTGGAACACATTTTGCTAAGAACAATAGGTAATAAGTTACATGGATAAGAAAAAACCCCTGTTTGACCAAATTGTCAAAATTTTACCCCCTATAACTCAGAGAGTTCTCGACCGATGTTGTTGAAAAATTGTGTCTGAGTTACTATCCAATAGAGCTAACCTTGGTGCAAATTTCATCCCGATCGGAAGACATCGATTTCAAAAGTTGGTTCACTTGACATGAAATCCCCCATATATATTATTTAAGTATTTTGACAAAATTTGTGTGCATTTCTTCAGAAAACATATTTTTGTTTTTATTTTTTGAAGAAGATTTTACATAGTATTTTATAAAGGAACCGTACTATTTATGCATTGATTTACAAAATAAATTTATTTATGCGTAAAACGCAATATTGCTTTTAAAAATCCATTGTAAATTGACAAAGTTATTAAAGATTGTACTAAAACAAAATTTTTGAAAAAATATCATTGCTAGGCATTTTACTTAGAAATGTTTGCTTAACCGCTTTCTTTTTAACTCGTTATCATCAGTTTGCCGTAAAAGTGACCAGCAATATTCGGAAAGTAGTTTCCTTATGTTTTTTCCTTCGAAACGTTTTTCTATTGTGACCAATTCTTGGTGAAAACGTTCGCCATGTTCGTCGCTGAACTGCCCCAGATTATCTGGAAAGAAGTCCAAATGCGAATGCAGGAAATGAATTTTTATAGACATGTTGCAGCCCATTTCACCATAGGCACTCAAAAATTCATTAACCACAGCGACATAGTCATGGCTTCTTTTATTTCCAAGAAAATTTTTACAAAGCGACACAAAACTCTTCCATGCGAGTTTTTCAAAAACTCCTCATCTTTCATAATTTTTCGAATTTGAGGTCCAATGAAAATACCTACAATTTATCAAAACAGGTGGTAAAAACGCAAAAAAGGCTTGGGATGATATTTATAAATACCTCCTTTTATTTTGCCTTCACTTAATTTTGGGAAAATCGTTTTAAGATAGCAGAAAGCTTCGCCGTTTATATCAAGCTTTTTAACAAATTGTTTCATATAACCTAACTTAAGGTAAAATTATATCATCAGTTTTAATGAGCGGGACGTTTAAAATGTTTTTCCTACCCATTTGAATAGACTCACGTGGTGGCCATATTATGCGATCATATTGATTTGGGGCACGGCTATCCCATTCAGAAATATAGCATGGATATTTTGTGTAGCCACCTTGCATACCGGATAAAATTGTCAAAACTTTAAGATCAGCGATGATTTTCCATTTATGCGTTGAATAGTTGATGTTCTTTAGTATTTTTTCCATCACTTCGTAGGATTCTTTTGTGCTAGTTGCATATGCGATTGGAACTGATGGAAATGTATTTTTATTATGCAATAGCATACTTTATGTTTTTGCGACTTTTAAAAGTGTGGCCCAAAATATTAGTTTGGCAAAAGTAACAATCATTTGGTTTATGAATAAGTTGATAATTCCAAGTCATAGGCGCAGAAAAGGACAAGAGACTGATGGCTGAACTTTAATTTTTTTTAATGTTGCACAGCAATATTCACAAATAAATTCTGGCTCATACCAGTGACTGAATTTATAAGAGCGATTGAAAATATCGTTGTATACTTCAATCACCCCAACATTGTTTTTAAAATCACGTCTATGACCGATATCCGTATATAAACCGCAAATGTAACAAAATTTATTACGTTTATCACACATTTTCAAACGGTTATCACACTTTTTTCCACAATTATAAACTTTTTATATCCACAGTTTTTAAGTGACAAATAATTGATAAGCAAAACGTTAAATTAAAAAAAATTACAAAAGTTAAGATATAGCTTAATAGCTAATAACTTTGCCAATTTTCAACAGATTTTTAAAAACAATATTGCATTTTACGCTCAAATAAACTTACTTTTTAAATCAATGCATAAATAGCACGGTTCCTTTATAAAATACTATGTAAAATCTTCTTCAAAGTTGGAAAATGGTGAAAAAATAAACCAGGTATTATTTTTTGTCGCATAGTGTTATGTGTGTATACCAAGATTTTTAAGAGATTTATGCACGTTAAAGTGATTTTCGGAAGCGGGTCTATATGGGAGCTATGAGTAATTATAGACCGATCGTAACAAAATTTGGTGACATGAATTTTTGTATAAAACTTATCTGGAGCGAATTTTGTGTAGATACATTTATAAACTAAATACATTTGTATGGGGGCTAGGTGAAATGATGGACCGATTTCAGCCAGTTTCAATAGGTTCCATCCTTGGGTCAATAAAATTATATGTACCAAATTTTATCCAAATGTCTTAAAAATTGCGACCTGTACTTTTTTTTTCATCTTGGACCAGCACTCAGGGGATATCCCCTACTCATGCCATGCATTGTGTTGGATCTAGGAAAATAGGTTATAGGAGGGAGGAAAGAGGGAGTAGTGTTTGTGGACATTAGATTTGAACTTTCGTACATTGAAAATGACAGGAAACACATCAGCAGAAGGTTTACATGGACAGCCATACAACCAGCCAGACGGACGGACATCGTTTAATCGACTCATAAAGTGATTCTAAATCGATCGGTATACTTTAAGGTGGGTGTTAGACTAATATATTTGGGCGTTACAAACATCTGCACAAACGCATTATACGCTCCCCACTATGATGGTGTAGGATATAAATAGAGGACCAGCAACGTAGACAATGTTCAGGTAGTTTTAAAGAAATTCATAGAAATCCATTGTTATATTTTACTTCAATTACTAAAACACCAACTTGAATTTTAAAAGTTTTAGTACATTTTCAACTCTGTTATGGATGGGTGGATGGGATGATTCAAGCATACGTACAGATTTATTCACAATATTTCATGCATTCATCTGTGATAATATTACAACTGCAAATAAACCGTCGACATTATTTTGCATATAAATTTTTGCATTTAGAGTGTGCAAAATTATTGTTAACCTACAACAAAACACCTTTAGGGGACCCAATTGTACATGAATTCATTTCGAATTTTCAATCGATTTATTTGGAATTCAAAAATAGTGAATAAATCGAGATATTATTAAAAATGTAAAAAAATATATTTTTTTAATTAGGAATTGATTGAGTATATTACTCATATCACAACCATTAATTAAGGGAAAAGTTGGACCAGAAGATTTGCTTCAGCACTTACACTTAAAATTATTCTGCTACCAACAGGAATGAATAAAATAATGTCAAGTTTTCAACATATTTTTTTGAAAATGTCAATTTTGACTTGTTATAGCTTTTTAACGCAATTAGTCTCAAATATATCGACGTTTCGTAACACAGTTATCAAAGTGTCCTTAAAACAATAGTGTAAATTTAATTGATTAAAATTCGCTAATTTATAAAAAAGAAATTATTAAAATTCATATATATTAATATATTCATATTGATTGATATTTTAAATATAATTAACAAATAATGATATAAACTGATAATAAAATATGATATATTATATGTATGTATCAAATAGGTATACTTAGAATCCCAGCACCAAAGCCCTAAAAATTCAAGCACTTGAACATTTTGTTGGAATTTGACTTGAATGCAAATGCAATTATGTTTTAAATTTGAAAAATATTTGAAAAAAAATAAATAATTTTTCAAACAAAAAACATATGGCTTGAATTTATGATTAACTTTTACTGGAGAATGCTATTGAAATAAAGTGTAATACAACTGTTATTCAATTGCTTAACTATAATTCAAGGCTAGAATTACACATGCTTTGAACATGAATTCCATTAAAAATGCTTATTGGGTTTAAACTAATTTATACGAACACAGACCAATTAAGGACATGAGTTTTGAGGTATCCTTCTTCAAAAGACCCTTCCCAATAAGTACCAAAGCCGCAAAATTCAAGCAATAGAACATTTTGTTGGAATTTGACTTGAATGCAAATGCAATTGTGTTTTAAACTTAAAAAAATATTTGAAAAATTAAATATTTTTCAAACAAAAAACATATGGCTTGAATTTATGTTTCCTTTTTACTGGAGAATGCTATTGAAATAAATTGTAATACAACTGTAATTCAATTGCTTGAATATAATTCAAGGCTTGAATTTCAACTTGAATTTCAGAAAAAATACTTATTGGTTATAAACTAATTTATACGAACACAGACCAATTAAGGACATGAGTTTTGAGGTATCCTTCTTCAAAAGAAACTACCCAATAAGCACCAAATCTCCAAAAATTCAAGCACTGTAACATTTTGTTGGAATTTGACTTGAATGCAAATGCAATTATGTTTAAAACTATAAAAATATTTGAAAAATTTAATATTTTTTCAACAAAAAACATATGGCTTGAATTTATGTTTCCTTTTTATTGGATAATGCTATTGATATAAATTATAATACAACTGTAATTCAATTGCTTGACTATAATTCAAGGCTTGAATTACACTTGCTTTCAACTTGAATTCCAGTAAAAACGCTTATGGGGTAATCGTTTTAATTATCCTCTTTCTGATAAAAATGTTCTTCTGATTATAAGACCTTCTTACCCCCATTTTCTCAATATCTGGATATCGTTTTTTGTAATGATAAACCTCCAATTAACATTTTTTATGTATGAGAACTGTGAGTTTATCGTCACGATAAAAAATAACCAGAGATTGAGAAAATGGGGGTTAATCTTATAACAATTTGAAAATAACTTATAAAAATTTACGCAAAAACGTAAACAAATTTTTTTAAATGTATTACTAAATTTCAATTATCTTGAGATAATTATACAGAGATGGTCCCAATCTGAATTTTATAAAGGGTGTTTTTTATAGAGGTATAGATAGAACTTTAAATTGAAATAAAACAGAGAAAATATCCATTCAATTGCCTTTATTCATTAGATAATTTTATGGCAATAATGTTTAAATATGATTTAGGGCTTGTGGCCGCCGCGGCTAGCGCATATGTGCCCTAACCTGGAAGTCCAATTTGTACAAATCCTTCGCAATAAATCAGGCTGCATTTCGGAAATAACGCGTCGAATTTTTGCATAGACCTGGGACTTAACAAGTCCCCAGAGAATATAATAATGCTTAAAAGCACATGTAAAATGTCCACATACAATTTTGTGATAATGAGCAAATTCAATTCATTCTGAAGAAATTCGAAAAGAATCCATCGAATTTTATGATCGATATTTCATGTTGTTCCTATTACATGTGGTTTTGCGATAAAGCAATAAATCAGAACAATTTCTGCCTTTTCCATTTTTCATGATTTTTTTTTTAAAAAAAATGCTATTTTCACCTAAAAAATATATTTTTTGCTTGAATTTGTTGTTATAATACATATATCCGAAATTACTGAGCCGATTGAAACGCAATATATATGTGAAAATTTGTACATTGCATGGGAAAAAGTTTTCAAAATTCAATCAATCGAAAGAAGAACATTAACTACTCAATTTTATGTACATATATCAAACTAAAATTTTGTGAAAATAATCGAATTATCTTAATTGCGAATAAATTCGAAAAGAATCAAAAGATTTTTATGATCGATATCTCATTTTGTGGCTATTATATGTGGCTTTATGATAAAGCAATAAACCTGACAAATTTCTGCCGTTTTCGATTTTTCATGAGTTTTTTAAAACACAAAAATTTTCTATTTCAATTTGTTATTATAACTCCTAAACTACTGAGCCGATTAAAACGCTTTATATAAACGAATTTAAGGTTATGTAAATCTGAACTTTCGTAAGTTTATTTTAATAATATCGGACTAACACTTTTTGAGTTATCATAAATTATGTGGAGAAACGTCTAAAAAAATTCACAATTTTAGAACAAAAATTTATCCATAGAATTCAAATATTTTTGTACTTAGGTAACCATGATGCATCAAATCTATATAGTGGTTAGTCAAGCCTTTTTTTCTGTTAACCTGTGTAATTTATATTCGTGAGTGATTTTCGGAAGTGGGCCTTTTATTTGGAGCTAAATTTGTGTAGATACCTATATAAATTATATATTTATAAGTGATAAAGTCCAATTTCGGGAGGACATTTGTATGGGGGCTGAAATAAGGTGAAATAATGAACCGATTTTAGGCAATTTCAATAAGCTTCGAATAATCTTCAAAATTAACTCAAAAAGTGATTTTAAGCCGATCGGACCAATTAAAGACTAATATTTTTGGTGGTGTAGAGTATAAATAGAGTTATAAACCTATACAAATTGTGTATCGCCATGGAAAATATAAAATTTTTCGTTTCGTCCCTATGATCATAAAATTTAATTTTTTAACGACTTTGTGTGCAATGGAAGGAACAACTGTCCTACAACTGTCCTACTGAAATACAAACTTAATGCTGATTACGAACAAATTTCTTGAAGATCTGTTAATAACTGATCATAGTTAGCATATGGAAGAGTCTACTCCTTAAAATCAATTTAATAAACATAAATCTTTTATAGATTTAATTTAGCAAAAAATATTTTTAGTAAACATAAATTATTTTGTTCGAATTGGAAACAAACTTCATATGATTAGCTTCACCACTTATAAAAATGTGTCTCCAATTTCATATTCTACTTACAAGCTCAATCTTACCGGAAACCCCTAAAATATCTCGTAAGTACATATTTTAATAAACCAACAACAATCTTAATGTCTGTAACGCTGACATATGTACATATGTATACTTGAATCTCAACATAATGTATCTCACGAGTACATTATTGAAATGGTACTTTAGCATACTGAACGTACTGCGAGTACACACAAGTGCCAGAAGCAATTTTGCATAAAATGAAAAAAAAAATACGCCAACAGTTGTTGATGCCTTATTTTCTGCATGAATCAGTAGCAATTAAAAAAAAATTAAGAAAAACTTAAAGTTTTTAATAATGTTTAAGTTGACAGACATACAGATACAAACAATCAGACACATTAAAACGAAAGAGCAAACCAAAGAATGCACTTTATACTCTAACTAGTATTAAACGGAATAAAATTCATGAAAATAGTTACAATCAAGTCCTTAGTATATCATTAAGTGTAACGAAGTGAAGAGAATCGCGCAATTCAAAAAAAGCAATATAAATTGGAGGAAACAGGAAAATGACTGTCGTTTAAATTTAATGATTGATTTAAAAAACAATAAGCAATTGTGTATAATCAATCGTTAATCTTAAGTGTAGACGAAGGCAAGAGTGATGCAAAATTCAAACAATAATGTTAGTGTAGTTCAGTGTTGCCAGCGAATATTATTACTTTTTCGTGAAACTACAAATTAAGTTTAAACATAAGTAATTCTTGTAGATATTTTTTTTAGGTTTCTCTAATAAAATGTTTTTTGGAACATTTTGGAGAATTATACTCGTACAATAACTATTGATCCCAAAATATTAATACAAATATTTCTGAATTACACTATACAACAAAATAAAATTTTTTACAAAATTACAAGGTCCGACCAATAAATTTTGATAGAGGCGTCTTGAAAGTTTACATCTGAATTTTATTTGAGGGGGGTTAGTTTTTCAACTCTGGCACATTCTTATTGTTAATCGTCATAGGAAACCATATGATCCTTACATTTTAGTTATAAAATGTGTTCAGCAAATTTGTTAACCCTCTAAATCCTCAGGGCATGGGTCTTTTTTGTCCTTATTTTAAGTGGTTAAAATGTTCCGCAAAAGTATTATCCGTGTAACAGCAAAACGGAAAATTCAACCAGAAAGTCAGAAATAAGACATACCAAAAGAGACCCTAGGGTTAATTTCGCATTTATTAAGAATTTTATTTTAAAGTACCCCAAAAATTTAGCACGAATGAGCTAAAAGGACAATAAATATAAATTTTCTTTGGGAAGATCTATAAAAAATACGCTTACATGTGTAGGTAGTTGAAGAGATATTCAGGTTTATTGATTTTTTTTTTAATTTTGCTCGAGCTTTTTATGGTTTTTTAAAATATCAAAACAACTTTTCTAACAGTTATCTCGTCCCTATAAAAAGTTATACATATCCAAAGTCTGAACATGTAAAAAAGGCCGTATTTTTACGTTTTTTTTCCAAAAAAGCCTATATATTTTTTCATTTCTTCGGGTCTATATACAATTTTAATATGATACGGAAAAATAACTTAATGCAAAATCGTTTAAAGTAAAATTTGGCTTTCTTAAGCGGACATATCACCCCCTAGACCTATCCAAACTTGGTCAATGTTTAAAAAAAAACTTTTCTAAACCACTGTGCAATGCTTAACATAAAACAGAAAAAACCCTCTTAAAAATTTAACAAGTAAGAGTGCTATATTCGGCTGTGCCGAATCTTATATACCCTTCACCAAATTATACAGTGGGACCTCGATTATCCGTAATGGTCGGGACCGGAAGCATTCTGGATAATCAATTTTCCCGGTTAATTGAGTACCAATTTTGAGTAATTTTTTAAAGGATTTTATGTACATGTTTAAATAATATAAGGATTTTATTAAATTTCGGACATATGCCCACAGCATTTCATTTTCTGGGCAGAGTAAGTTATTCTACACATTTTTCAAAACTGCAGAAGTAACAGCGTTCCAAGCATTATTAATTGACAACAGTGCTTTCTTGATGTTAAACGCTTTCTTAAATTCTTATCTATTGATTGACGTGAATAGTTTTGCACTATAGTTTTCCGATAATGATATTTAAAGCTCCATATTGCACCCTGATCCATCGGTTGGATCAAAGACGTCACATTTAGTTTGGAAAATTGTATACATCGTTCATTGCTGAGTTTTTCTATTCTATTGACATGAATTGTAGCAGCTATATAATCAGCTGAAGATTTTTGTCCTAAGTTTGTGAATTCCATGTCGCTTTTTTGTTTAATTTTGAGTGGAATATTTTAGACTTTTCATTCACTATTAATCCAGAACTTTTGGTTTTTCAGCAGTCTTTAAATATTTTCAGTTTCGAATGGGGAATTCCTCTTTTTCGTTTTAATCACATTGTGTTTGTTGTTAAAAATAATCGAAAAAAATTTTGCTTATAATCCCGGATAATTGAGGTAATTACGGTTAATCAATGGAAAAAAGTTGAAATCGATCCAAAATTTGTTTCTTTTTCTTTCACGGATAATTGATGTTGCCGGATAATCGCATCACGGATAATCGATGCCTCACTGTACTTCAAAATTTTAAATATTTTAAGGTAAGCAAAATTTTATTTTTTTTCCAGTTGTTTTTTTCATTTTTTGGAAAAAAATTTTTTTCGATTGTTATTTTAAATTTTTTAAATTTTTTTTAAATTATTTTTTTTTTTTTAATTTTAAAAATTTTATTTTGGTTTTTTAATTTTTTTTTTGTGACAAAAATAATTCGGGTTCAAATTTTTTTTTCCGATTTTGACCCATTGTAGGTTCAACTTACTATGGTCTTATATACGTCGTTGCAAATGTCTTTGAAATATCTATCATTAGATATCCATATTGTCTATATTAATGTCTTATGCCCAGTTTTTGACTTGTTATTTAAATACGTATTTAGTTAATTTTAACTTAAAATTAAGTTGTATTTAAATACAGTTTGAGTTTTTCAGTGCTACATAATTTGTCTTATTTAAATAAGATAAAAGTATGGTAGCACTACTAAATATCAAAAATTTATCGATAGTTTTGCTTAAAACAGCTGTTCAACCAAAACAAAAATTGATACATTTTGCCCAATAAAAAATAAAAGTTTATTAAACAATAAAATTATTGGTAGGAAAATGCACAAAAGAAGCTCCAATTGCCCCGCATCGGAATTGTAGTTTTTGCAAGACGCTTTTTTTAGCAAGACGCTGTTGTTTGTTTTTTTTTTTTACTACAATAGAGTGAAAAAAACCAAACAACAAAAGTCAGCTGTCAAAAACATATGGTAGTTTATGAAACTTAAATAGAATTTAAATGACCAACGTCGGCCATTTAAGTATCATTTAAAAAAGCACTGAGAAACTCATTTTCGCATTTAAATAGAACTTAAATATAATTCATATTTAAATACGAAGTCAAAAACTGGCTCTTAGTAATCCAGATATATGTCAAAAATCGAGGTTGTCTTGGTTTTTTCCCCATATCTCAGCCATTTGTGGACCGATTTTGCTGATTTTAAATAGAAAAAATTCTCGAAAGCATGTCTGACAGAATTATTGAAGATTTGGATCCCGAAGATAAATGGGGTCTTCAGAAAATTAATTTCAACAGACGGACATGGCTTAATCGACTCCGCTATCTATAAGGATCCAGAATATATATACTTTATAGGGTCGGAAATGAAAAATGTAGAAATTACAAACGGAATGACAAACTTATATATACCCTTCTCACGAAAGTGAAGGGTATAAAAAAGTAAGAAAGTAAAGTCGAACAAGCCCAACCATACGATAACCTACACCGAGTATATCATTATAAACAGTTTTATTTTGATATGAAACTTATTTATCAGTCCAATTATGAAAAAAAATTCTTCGGAATTTGTTTGCTTTTCTTTTTTTTAACATAGAATATTAATATGAAAAATGAGAAAAAGGAAAAAACTCCCGGGGATTTTTTTATTCAAAATTAAGCTGTATATTGAATTTATTTGAATACCAACATTTTTAAGATATTTGTGCTCGATAAAGTGATTTTCGGAAGTGGGCCTTATATGGGAGCTATGACTAATTATGTACCGGACTAATTATGTACCATACAATTTGGTATGGATATGTTCATAATTAAGATATTTATAAGAGCATAACTGTTTTCAGATATGTTAATTAATAAAAACCCCTAAATGTCTACCATCCGTTAGATATTTAATGGATTGTAATTCACAAATGACATTAATCGATTTAATTAGCACTTATGGGGTTTTATGAACAAGTAAATTTTACGGTACAATTAACTAGTAATGAGCTGTTTAAAACATATAAGTATGACAGTATATAGATACATATGTAAATAGTTACGAGAATTTATTTAAACTTTAAACATTGTTTAAATAACGTTCACACTACTTTAGTTTACTTAATTGTAGGTGGTAAAAAAAGTTAATTTAAAATTAAGAAACTTTAAATACCTAGTTTTTAAATAGCTAATGAAATCTTTTTAACCACAACTTGTTATTAGTAAAGTAAAATAACAAATTATTTGTTATTTTACTTTTGGAAAAATACCTTATAAGAAACTATAAAACCTAATTTAAATATTATCCAGGTCATATGTTGTCATTTTAAAGATACTTTCTTTCAAAATTTAGCTTTTTTTTCTATGGAACATGAAACATTTAAAAGTAACAAAAAAAATTCAGTAGCATGTAATAACATTTCAATGCAACAGCAAAAATAACAAACTAGATCTGTTCCAATGAAATTGTGAGAGTAAAAAAACATAACTGTCATGTTACACGAATCTCATATACTGTTAAAGGAAACGGAAGCTTAAAGGCATCCCTATTTATTTGTTCATATTTTCAAACGTGCGTCCTTGACTATATTTTATAGTCACTCACACAGAGAGTGAGTTTGAAAAGAAAAATATGTTAAACGTACATAGCACTACAACGCATTACACTGAGAAAAAAGGTCGAATCAATTGGGCTGAAAAAAGCTGTTTAGTATTGTGATGATCGGTAAAGAATTTAATATAATGGCTGATAACAAACATCATTCTAACATCTGATAAATGCCTTAAATGTATTAGTAAATCAAAAGCGTAGGACAATTTTTGTAGAAATACTTATCATTCAAACGATGTGTATTGATTAGAGATGCCAAACGGGGAATCCCGTTCCTGGAAATCCCGGGGTTTTCGGGATTTCTTAAATCCCGAAGCTCGGGATTTTTTAATTTTAAATCCCGGGATTTTCCAAATCCCGTTTTTCATAAATAAATAGGGGAAATTGTCATTTTTGTGTGCCTTTTTCATGCATTTTGACATTCAACTACTGCTACAATATAGTTAATAAAGGGTAACGGTATTTTTGGTTTTCCTTGAGTGGGGCTCTAGAAAATAAATTCCTAGGCTCCGTATAGCAGATCTACCACTCTGCTAAGATGAGAGCAGTGTTGCCCTTTCAGCTAAGAGCCGGGAAACACAATTTAACAATTCAACAAAGTACCTAATGTCGGTTTTAATTCCACTTTTTTGTCAATGTTTATAGATTTGTATAATCGTATAATTAAATTACATTTAATTTTTTTAATTTTATAACAATTGAATTGCAAGTTTCTTTTCACTTTTTTGTCTAACCCATAAATTATTTCTGTGTGTGTAGAGTAGTGAAAATACAAGTAAGAAAGTAGTAAAGGAGATGGCATACGTTCGCCTACATACATACATACCCTACACCACATTTGGTAATCATTTCAGTAAAATATTAATTGTTTATTTCAGATTCACATCTTATGAATTGATAATATTATGTTTGGCGTATGAAATATAGAATTTGGTAAAGTGGTTTCTTTTAATATTGATGCTGTATTTTTTCGGTCGTTACAAACTTTGGCTGAAGCGCATAATACCCAATCATGATGGCATAGGATATGAAAATAATAAGAATACAAACTACATACACACATAAACTAATACTATGAAATGAAACATGAACGTCAAGGTGTGTATGTGTGTGTGATTATGTGTCTGAATGTGTTAGTTTACTAGTGTGTGTGTCGTCATGTTAAAGCAAGTGTCAAATAACAGAACACAACAGAATGGAACATTGAAATACCACTACAACATGGCATCTACTATCATCAAGTTCTGTCGATCTTTTCTATACTTATGGATACGAATGAGTACATTCTTTCTATTGTATGAATGTGTGAATCTATGTATGAATTTCCCAGCAATTCTGGGTGACTCTCCCGAACTATCGATTTTAACTATCATTTATGGTGACCACTAGTTACATAAAGGGAGTTAATTCTCACCACATAAATTAAAAAAAAACACTGTTAGCTGATCCAAAGTAGTCAACGCAGGTGATTCACACTGCACTATTCACAGATGAGGTCTCTACACGCGAAACAATTGAAAAAATTCACGATATGGTGTTGGTCAATCGGATATTGAAAGTGCTAGAGATTGTGGAAGCCAGAGGCATCTCACATGGTTCAGTGGTTTCAACTTTGAATTATCACTTGGGTATGAGAAAGCTTTCTGCAAGATGGCTGACGCGTTTGGTCACAATCGGGTACAGTGATGGGATTTGAACATTTATATTTAGAACAGAACCTGGAACCCTTTTTGACACAATTTTTTAACCCGGCAATTCAATTGAAATATATTGCGATATTTGCTATTAAACTTATTTGCAAATAGCATAATGTGATTCCATCATAATCACATTATGCTATTTGCATATGTGATTACGCATTATGCTATTTGCATATGTGATTATGCAAATAGCATAATGATTTTTGACTAGTAGATTTGAGTTTAAATTAAGTTTAATCTACGGATGTTGTTTTTAGGTTGTCCATTATTTTGGTTTATTTGCTAGTTTAAGCGTCCAATATTGGCTGGTTAATCTTTGCAATAAATCCAAAGTTCATAAAAATCTATACACATTTTCATTCCAGTGCTAAAGAAGATTTAAGAGTCTTGAAAATATATTTTTGGTTTTATTAACTTTTTGGATTTTTTCCAATTTATTACATACATAAATTACACTTATGAAAATTATGATCGCTTTTAAATGAAATTTTGCATTGAATAGATATACGAAATAAAATTTGAAATATTATTTTTAAAAATTTTCCATTTAATTGAATTTCACTCAAATCTTCTTAAAATGAATTAGTAACTAACAGCAAACTTTAAGAAAAACAAGTAAGAAACTACACTAAGTAAATGAGCAAAAATATTTTTCTTTTGAAATTTCAGTAATTAAATGAGTGATTTTCGGAAGTGGGCCTTTTATGGGTAACCTATCATGGACCTATTATGGACCGATCTTCGTAGTCGTGTGATTAATATATGAAAGTTATTTATGTTGAATTTTATGTGTAGACCAAAATTTTTAAGAGATTTATGCACATTAAAGTGATTTTCGGAAGCGGTTCTTATATGGGAGCTATGACTAATTATGTACCGCTCATAATAAAATTTGGTGACATGAATTTGTTTATGAATTTGAATTTAATTTTTTTTTTTTTCATATTTTATTTATTGTATCTTCACAAAATAATGTGAACTACTTGAATTTAATAACTCAAGAATTGACGCTAGATTATCTCGGATGTATAAGGTAACTAATTAATTTCTCTCTGCACTACAAGGAGTACATACATACGTTTCAAATGGACCAAAATTTAAGTCAGTCAAATGATCAGAAATTAATAACAATTACTGATTCTAAGGGATACATTGACTACTTGTAAAACTGCTGGGTTATGTAGCCAAAAATGTATTGATGTACAACATTCATCGTACAAACACATAAACATATTTTTTTTCCATAAAAACGAAATGTATTTGTAGTTGTTGTGGTGTAGTGTAGTGTAAACTAACAAAAAAGTGAACGAAATGAAAAATTTCTATGCAATCAAAAACTCATTGTCATTATGTACATGTTGGGATGCAGATTACCAAAGTATCAATTCATTATGCTTTTAATGAATGATAGATAATGTGTTCAAGCATGCAGGGCTTTTCGATACGTCATGAATTGTGGAGTCTACTAAGATATAACTAAACTAAACTACACACAGGATAAATATTGGTTGGGAAACTGTTACAATAATTGGGTATTCAAAGTATTAGATTTTTCTGTTGATCGAATAAGAGATTTTAACTTGTTCGAATAATTCGATCGCAAGTTTAAAATTAATCGAATTATTCAAATAATTAACAATTTTTTTTTTAAAAAAAGTAAAGAATGATGTTTTGATGTAAGTTTTTTAATATTTTATTGTTAAAGAAAAACAAAAAATAATGTCAAAGTTAACAATCCAAGTACAGGTAAGCCTCCATTTACGCGGTACTTTATTTACGCGAATTCGATATAACGCGAACTCAAATTAGCAACCATTTTTTAAAATACGCGACTTTTTTTACACGATTTTTATATAACGCGGATTTCTTTTTTGAAAACTTCGTTAATTTTTATGAATTTTTTGTTATGTTTTGATCTCTTTTATGTATTACAATATTTTGTTTTTTTAATTGAAATTTTTTCCATAATTTTCGATAAGAAATAATTTTTTTAGTTGAGTTTTTTTACTTTACTTTTGTTTTAACTAAGTTTTTAAAAGTACAAATAAAATAAGTTTACTTAAAGTATATATCGTCGCCTTAAATACAAACGGACGTAACTACATCAATAAGCAATTGTTCAATCAATCAAAAAGTCGATTTTGAATTTTTGTGTAGTTACGTTAATTTTCTATTTAACGCGATTTTTAGGTCCCAATTTATTTTTTGTTATGTGACTGATGTATTGTTTTACGCGAAATAAAAAATCATTGGCCCCACAAAAGCATTTCGTTCTAACTTAGAACCTCGTTTTACGCGAATTTGATTTACACACTATTTTTTGGGCCCAACAAACCGCGTAAATGGAGGCCTACCTGTATTAATAATGTTAAAAATCATTCGAAAACAAAGTCCATCATTAAATTTTAATCAGAAATATTCTGATCAGATTCCCTCCCGAACAATCTATAAAACAATTGACTAGCAAACACTTTAGTTTCCGTTTTGGAGCTATGTTTTAAAAAAATTTGAGCTAGTTGGACATGATGCTGAAATCATCTATTTCGTCTATTTCAACGTAGTCATTATAAATGTCAGCCTCAATATCAAAATCACATTCGCCATCACTTTCAACACCACTTTAATCTAAGCTAATATATTAATAATTCGGCTAATATTTTATATTTTAGACTCTAAAATTTCTTTTTCGAAATCAATTCTAAAATTCTGAATGAACCTTTTCTTACTAAATAACCAATATTTTATTTCGTACCTTTTATTTTCATTGGTTGAAGTCCTAAATTAAACATTTTGAAAGACCTGTTTTTAGAATTGTAACTTCTTGCATTAATATGTATACATATATTTATAGAACGAGCTATCGGACCACTCATTTACAGATTTCCCTTTATTTTTAGTTATTTGTAAACATAGACATTTTTGACTCGGTTTTCGCAACAGACTCAAATTTCTATTGGTTGCTTTTACCAAGGTTACACTGTATTCATTTTGTTGTTGTTTTTTTGTAAAAAAATGCCATATAAATTAAATAAAATTTAATTTATTTTATAAAATAAAAAATTATAATTTAATTACCGATAATACCGAATTATGTTTTTAATATAGTTATAGTACCATCACATTCAATTATTGCAATCGAATTAAGAGATAATACTAGTAACCTACAAAATTCGATTGGCGATAAATTCGCTTGTGAGTACGTATCTGTTTTCTCTGTGTACATATTTATAATATCCTATCTCCAGTTTTCTTACTATAAATCAATTTGATTTTGATTACATATTTTATTAATAAATTCCTTTAACTACCTGTTTACTAGTAATGCGTATGTTTTGTGTAATGGAATGCATGCTGTTATATCAATACCCTACATTAGTTTGGAGGACATTTGTAAGTTTGGCTATAATTTTTTGGAATATAATATATTTTTACACTATTCAGAACAATGTTATTGAATATGTAGGAAAGTATACTGAATATTTTACCTCTTTCAAGACCGCGATTTTTCATCTAATTTTCTTCAAAAGTGTATAAAATGATTAGTTTTCAATATTTCACAAATTCATACAAAAATGTTCTAACATTTATTTTTCAAACATTTCAATCTGTTTGGTTTAGAACGTTTTCAATAAATTTGGCCCCATTGAAATCTATATAAATAAAAATAAAATGTCGTTCGTTGGTAATTGCATCAGTTGAAAACGGTCGGACCGATTTAAACAAATTTTTTTTAAAATGTTAACCATAGTCCAACTTAGGTTTTTACGGAATGAAAAATTGACCACGCCCACTTTTTTCAATTTATCGAAAATCCGAAAACGGCTGCACCAATTTGGCTAATTTTTTGCTTAAATGTTCATGGTAATCAAATTTAAGTTTTTACTGAAAGAAAAATTGACCAGGCCAATTTTTTTTTCGATATATCCAAAACCCAAAATGAAACTCATATTTCAGATCAAAATTCGATTACTTATATAGAAACTCAGAATATGTACATTGATTTATATGTATTCTGTTGTTGCAAAACTTAGTTTTTTGACAACAAACTTAGGTTCTTAGTCTCTCAGTAACGCTTCTATGTATACTTTATTCTATGACCATAAGATTCGTTGTACATATTTTAAAATCAAATGTAAATCAAACATAACCCAAACATATATGAATAAAAATTATCATTCAACAATACGTTGTGTTTTTCTATTTAACTATTTTTACCCATTTCAAACCGCTTCTCACAAATTCACAAATCGAACACAAGCCTTTTTTTAATTTGACAACGTCTGTTCTAGTTGACCCTAGTCCATTAATAAATATATTGCCTTTTATAAAATACCTATAAAGAATGCTAATGTGCAAAAAATTATGATTTGCTATTCAGAACACTACAACTCGCAAATAAACTTTTAAAAAATTCGAAAAATTGGATTTCTTAGATTTTTGACTCTGTTAATGATACCAAGGACGGGAATACCAATTTCATTTGCCTAATATTTAAGAACATATTGAGACATATAAAATAGGTTTTAATTTTTTTAAAGCAGCTATGAAATTAAAGAAAATTTGGCGTATATTTAAAATTTGTATGTATAATAAATAGGTCTAATTCAGAAGACTCTCGCATTAATAAAATAATTTAAATTTATTTTTCTTTTATAACATTTCCCCAAAAAGTTACCTTGCAGAAAAATATAAACAGATTATTTATATTTTTTTTTTTGAATTAATATTAGTGGTTATTTTTTTTTTAGAAAATTTAGTTGTTATTCTGCGTTGAGTTAAATTTTGTTATGTTAGAAGTGCTTTATAAATACTTCTGTTGTTAATTATAAAAAAACGACAAAGATTTGTTTTCCGCAATTAGCCAAAAACTAGAATGAGATAGTTAAAAATCTGAAATTTTAATTTTCAAATGCAAATATCTCGTAAACCAAATTATGGCTGTAATCGATACATTATTTCACCTAGCCCCCATACAAATGTTCTCCCGAAATTGGATTTTATCCATCATACATTTTTAATTCATAGAGGTCTCTACACAAATTTAGCTTCAAATAAGTTTTATATATACGGAAATCATGTCAATAATCATAGCTCCCATATAAGGTCCGCTGCCGAAAATCGCTTTAACGTGCATAAATCTCTTAAAAATGTTGGTCTACACATAAAATTCACACAAATGACTTTCATATAGACATAAATAACACTAACCGATTTCCTGGCGATCGGTCCATAATTAGTCTTCCGAAATAATTAGTCATTCACGAATATAATTTTTTGAAATTTTAAAAGAAAAATTATTTTGTTCATTTACTTAGTGTAGGGCATTATATGGTCGGACTTGCTTACTTGTTTTTATTGCTGTTTGTCGTTGACTGTATTGCAAGAAGTTTGTATATTATATGTTCTTTTTTCTATACATTTTTTACTCTTCTTTTCATTTTCAATTGATAACATACAGGATGTTATTTATCTTCATAAATTCGTGCCATTGCCAAACTCAACAACCGAACACAACATTGTCGATATCTTTAATAACTTTTTGTAAACTTGATTGTACACAAACACACAAATAAATATTATATTCTATAAACTATATTCACAGGGTGTCACATACAGGAACAAGTGCTCCGCTCCTGCTATTCACATACAAATTTTTTACCAACAAATGCATATAAAGTAATAAACTTTTACTTTATTTATAATGACCAAACTCACAGCCAGCCATTCCAACAAATAAATAAATAGATAGATAAATAAATAAATGAGTGGAAAACATAAAATAAATATTTTGTATCTATGAAGTACAAGTTTGTGTATCTTTAAATAAGTTTAACACGTCTTTTTTGTTGTCTGTGTTTATTTGTTGAAAACTGTTATCATCATGGTTGTTGTTATTGTTGTCATTACTGCAAATGTTTTAACTGTAACTGTGTGTCCAGGAGTATGAAGACTATAATAATGGCCATCTCTGTGTATTTTCTTTTAAACGGATTTTCATATTTTCAAAAAAATAACAAATAACAAATAGCAATAATGTGCATAAAAAAATAAAAAGTTTACTGTAAACCGTTATAAGTGTATTTTGAGTTTGTTTTCCTATTTGCCAACAAAAGAAAACAAAAATTATTTTAATTTTTTTTTTAAATATTTTTACAAAACGTTATTTTTTATGGTTATGTTCATTGTATATTATTGACACTTTAAGCAATTTCATGCCTTCATATTCTAGTATTGCACTGATTTGTTAAACATACAGTTGTGGAGATGAAAATAGTGGTAACAAGTTGGCATACACATTTTAGAAACTCTAATGTGAAAACAAATAATAGTGCTATATTTGAATGTGCCGAATCTTAAATACCCACAGGCACCGATTTTTCTGCATTTTGTATAAAAACATTTATCTGACGAACAACTCGTCAGATATAATGGAAGCTAATGGGGAAGATACCAAATCCAGCCGTCAACCGTGTGAAATCTCAGCTGGTTATTAAGTCTGGACACAGATAACTCCCCGAGGTAGTTGCCCAGGAATCTGTTGGAAGAGATGGAACTTAGGTGGTCCGGACTACTTGTTGAATATCCAGAATGCTTTGGCCTTCATTGGCGAAAGAAAGGACCAATACTTTATTTGCTATTGGTAGGAATTCGATTAGAATTCTTCAGGTATAATTAATGGGCACTATATGATTGCAACAATTACTGCGACAGTTGGTTAGATGAAAAAGTCAACTTTAGGTGAGTGCTCCGCTCAAAAGCAGCCTTGACAAAGATATTTTGGTATAGGTCTCTTGTATGTTCAAATTTGTAAGAATTACCGGTTGGTTCTCGGGGGGACCAAAATAGTCACAAAGTCCGGATTAGGGAGAGCGAAGATTTTGTGTTTTCATGTAAAACTTTTTCAATAAAACATTTAAAAATAAATTTTAAAATTGAAATCGTGGTAAATTTGTTTTACATATTTTATATTGTTAGGATATTATCTAGTAAAAAATGTTTACATACAAATCCCTAAGTTCCTTTGAAGTAGAGTTTCGTGTTCGCGTTTAACCGATTTTTTTTCTAAATATGCATAAACTGATATGTACTAGCTTAACCAGGTACCCTTCGCTCTCCCAATAGTAGTATAATAAAAAACTGACAATGAATTACTAAACAAGTAAGAGAGCTATATTCGGCTTTGCCGAATCTTATATATTTTATATATCTTATATACATATATTTTTAGTAAACAAAATTATTTTTTTTTTTTAAATTTATTAGTGAAAAAAAATTCGGGTTAAAAAATATTTTTCCTGATTTTGACCCATTGTAGGTCCAAATAACTATAGCCTTATATACATCGTTGCAATGGAATTTGAAATATTTATCATTAGATATCCATATTGTCTATTATTAAGATTATTAAGTAATCCAGATATATATAAAAAATAAGCAAAATATCTAGGTTGTCCCGGTTTTTTCCTTATATCTCAGCCATTTGTGTGCCGATTTTCTTTTCGATAGCAACCGAGCCAGAAGAATTCCCGATGTATCAATAATTTTTGTGAGTTATTTGGAGGCTACGGAAAGTTGATTTCAACATACAGACGGACAAGCGGACATGGCTATATCGACTTCGCTATCTATAACGATCCAGAATATATATACTTTGTGGTTTTATATTAGAGTTAATTTCAAACATTTGATTTCATCATTTTTCTGAAGGTTTTTGCGTAAATAAAAATAATGGCGTCCTTTCTTTTCACTCCTTGTGGTGGTTTAACGCACCTAAAGACGCGCATTTTGAGCACATTTTTCTGTAGAGCTTTTCTGTAAACTTATAGTCCAGCTGGTCCGAAAAAAACTCCTTTCAAAAAAGATATTTAAGGATTAAAATATTCTACGAAAATTTTTGACGGAAAATTTAAGTGGGGTCACCAAAGATACAAAAGTTGTAAATAAAACGCTTTACGCTTAATTAACAAAATTACATGCCATCTCGGGTCTCACATTTAAAAAAAAAATCGCCAAAAATCATAGATGGGGGTAGTGCACTAATTTTGCAGTTTGCACTAATACTTAGTGATAGTGCAAAATTAGTGCAATCATTTTGTTCATATTTAGTGATGAGTTGAAAATTAGCAGCCTCACTAAACATTAGTGATAGTGAGTTAAAAAATGTTGCACTCAAAACTAAATTAGTTGATTTAAAAAAATGCAATCATCAGTTTATTGCAACTTTTTTGTATGCACTAATTTGAGTGCAACTTCAAATTGTGCACTAAATTTTTAAGTTCGAAATGGTTTAAGTTTATTTCTGTACACTAATTTAAAACTTGAGAGTAATATTTCATTAAAAATAACAAAAAATATTTAAAATTTTTATTTTTCGAATTTGGATTCAACAATTTTATGACTACTCAGTTTTGAAAATTTAGTGATAGTATGTTTAATGCAGCTTTTTTTTTATTGCAGGTTAAAATTTTGCACTAATTAATTGTAGTGAAGATTTTTGCACTAAATCTTCGTTTAGTGATAGTTGAAAAGTTATCACTATTTTTTAGTGCTAGTTAAGAAATAAGCATTATTACTAAAGCTGATAAAAAATAGTGCAAACTAAATTTTGTGCAATTTTAGTGAGTGATAGTGCAATGCTGATTTCAATCAACATTTAGTGCACTACCCCCAACTATGCCAAAAATGCAAGTATGATTCCAATGACCAGAAATTTAAAATATAAATAGTCCTTAAGAGATCTACAAAAAAAACATGCAACTTATGTAAATTATCTCTTTTAGATCAAGAGATATTTAGGTTTAATTAATTATTTTTTTTAATTTTGTTCTTTTTTTTGGTTTTTTAGATATGGCAGGCCTATGGAGGGTCGAAATTTTTTTTAAAAATATAAGCTATTTTCGCCATAAAATTTTGAATTTTTAGACTCTAAACATGAACATATGCTGGCGAAATATTAGCAGAATCGCAATTAATAATCAAAATATTAACTTAAATTAGAGTGGTGTTGAAAGTGATGGCGAATATGATTTTGAAACAGTCATCGAAAGTGATATTGAGGATGATAAATGAAATGATTACGATGAAATAGACGAAGGCCATGATCTTAAAATATATATAAGTGATGATGTTAACCGCCTACATAAGTGTTGCAAAATATTTAATAAATCTAATGATAAACCCAAAATATTACGTTTTGTTGCAAGAAAAACAAGGAGTTCGTCTTATACATTGTTGGACATCTTTGTCTAACATGATAATAAACTTATTGCGTATTTATAAATGCGTCAATCATGCACTGTCCGACTTCAAATTAGGCATGTTCACTGACAATGATATCAAACTTTGGACAGACATGTGTAATTCCCTAAGAGCACTTGATTAAGCAAATATCGGCAACGTTGATGGAGCTTGAGGGTATAACACAATTTGTTATAAATTATTTAGAAAAAGTGAATAATTCATTTACTAACCCCCTTATTCATAATCAATTTTTAATTTTATAAAAGGTTTATAAAGCAGAATTTCGATACAAAATTTGTTTTATAAACCTGTAATAAATTTAAAAATTGATTATGAATAAGGCCTTAAAGTATTAGTTACTCATTTTAAAATCAGAATTAATGAACGACAAAAAAGGTCTAAATACATTTATATTGTACTTGAATCCAGGATCATGACCAACTAGCTCAAATTTTTAAAAGCATAATTCCAAAAAGGAAAATAAAGAGATTGCTTGTTAATTGTTTTGTACATTGTTCGGGAAGGAATCTGATGTGAATATTTCTGATGAAAATTTGAACTTTAACGTTATTTTTTGTTTTTCTTTAACTATAAAATATTAACAAACCAACATCAAAACTTGACCCTTTTTTTTTTTCTTGTACCAGCACTCAGGGGATGATCCCTACCCATGCAAAGCATTGTGTTGGAACTAGGAAAATAGGTCATGGGAGGGAGGATAGAGGGAGTAGTGTTTGTGGACATTTGATTTGAATTTTCCTATATTGAAAGTGACAGGAAAGACTTCAGGAGGAAGCTTATTCCATATACTGACAGTACGGCTAAAGAACGAATTTTCCCTGGAATGTGTTGTGCGATCTACTGTCCAGTTGACAACAAATTGATGTGCCCTTGCCGAAGAGCGTGTGTTGCGTAAAAAACTACGGGTTTCGGGAACATGTTCCCTAATTTCAGCAGAGCTCATACCATTGTAGTATCGGTAGAACAGTGAAACACAACCCACATTGCGACGATGTTCCAGTGAGTCAATAGAGCTGGATACTCTACTGTCACCGATAAGCAACTTCGCCCTCTCCTGTACGCGGTCGAGTAACTTTAAAATAGACTTCAAAGCACCGGCCCATACATGAGAGATGTATTCCATTTTAGGTCGGATATAAGTGGTGTAAATAGTAAGGAGATCAGATGGAGTGAAGTATTTCTTACACCGTTTTAGAAAACCAAGGCACTTGAATGCTTCTTTCGACACTCGAAAAATGTGTTTTGTCCAGCGGACATCTCACTGAATACTCATGCCTAGAACATCAAGAGCTTCTGATTCCTTAATATTTACACCACCCATAAAAACAGATGCAGCAACATCTGTTGTGCGTTTGTGAGTTAACATACAACATTGAGTCTTGCGTGCATTGAAATCAACTCTATTCGCACAACCCCATTCAGAGATTGTCACAATATCTTGGTTGAGTGTATTCATATTTTGCCTCATAGACCCAATCTCCGACAGGCTTGGTCTATAATTGAATGCATATGAATGGCAAATGTTGCTGTCATCTGCAAAAGAGTAGATAGGGTTGGAAGTTTGACGTAGAAGGTCGTTTATAAAGATAAGAAATAGAGTAGGAGAAGGGACGGAGCCTTGCCTGATTTGAGCTTGAGCTCGTTTAATGAAATTCCATCTATAACAACTCGTATAGTGCGATCTCTGAGAAAGCTCGATATAAATCGAGAGAAGTTATTACCGACACCAAAAGCAATAAGTTTTGCTAAAAGCGCACCATGCCATACTCTATCAAACGCTTTAGAAATATCTAGAGCCACCACTTTACTTTCGCCAAAACGGTCTATGGAACGACACCATTTTTCCGAAAGGAAGGCTAGCAAGTCTCCCGTAGAGCGTCCTCTACGAAAGCCGCTGGTCGTATTGGTATTGGGCGATAATTTGCGGGATTGTTAACCCCTCCCTTTTTTGTAATTGGCGTTACATTAGCAACCTTCCAACATACTGGAAATTTTACGGCACGGTATAAAGTGCTGAAAAGGTTCGCTAATGGACGAGCTAGCGTCGAAGAACACTGCTTCAAGACCAGTGCTAGTATACCATCAGGTCCAGGAATCTGATCTGAATATTTCTGATGAAAATTTAATGATGGACTGTAAAGTTATTTTATGTTTTTCTTTACCAATAAAATATTAAAAAAACCTACATCAAAACTTCATTTTAATTTCTAATGTGTGATCGAATTATTCGAACAAGAGAAAAATTGAATAACTTGAATACCCAGTATGAATAGAGCATCAAAATAACCGGTTTCCGGTTTAACCGAAAATGTGTGTTTTTGAAAAAACCGATTTTGATTACTGTATTTTAAAAAAACCGGTAAAGCGGTTTCGGTTTTTGTCTTCAAAAAAATCGGTTAACCGGTTTATAATAAATTTTTATTTAATATGAAAAAGGTATACTTAAATTTATTTTTATTTTTGGACTCTAATAGGAAATTAGTTAAGAATTGTGTACTAAATCTTTCGAAATTTGGCATTATTTAATTCTTAAGACTCAATCATTATGCAATTATTTTATATGTTTTACGAAATATTGTCAAATGCTATAATTTTCTATAAAATAAATCAATATTTTTAAAAATGGTATCAAGGTTTTTCATAAATATATTTGAATGAGCTTTAGAAAATATATTTCATTAAAACCGGTTTGTCAAAAAACCGAAAACTTAAAAAATCCGAAACCGGTGGATTTTACAAAGATGAAAAAACCGGTCAACGGTTTTCGGTATCGGTTTTGTATACTCTAGTAAGAATCCTAAAAATATAAATAAAAATGGTTTCACTGAACCTGGCCAGAATTGGTATAGCAATGCTATTTATCTAATCATACTTTCATGCCGTTCTTAAGTAAGAAACAATTTTTTATGTATCGGTTGCTTCATCAAATTTCTATATCTTACCGCCTCAATGTGCCAGCAACTTCTAAGTACTTAAAAAAAAGATATAAGTAAAACTTTTAAGTAATTTTATGTTCAAAAAGAATCTTGATAATTTTCTGAGAAAAAAAAAGAAGAAATGAAGAAAAATAAAAATCCAACAGAAGAAGAAAGTACTTAAAAACTTTCATTGCTGCTGCTTGTTGTTCCTGCTTAACTTCTACTACATATATCTTTATATTAACTTTAATCATACACTTTAGAAACAAGGCACAAAAGTTGAATAAAATGAGAATGAATATAAAGGAGAGTGAACAAAAAAAAAGAAGAAATTGTTGTCTTTATGCCCACATAAAATGACTTTTCTGTTTAGGTATCCAGTGTATGATACTGGTACTGTACTGACTGACTGACTGTACATTAATTGTAATTGTTCTACATACTTACATTTACTTAGTTACATCAGTTTCATTTGGTTTGCACAAGGTTTGAAATTTTAACCAATTTACTGTTTATAAGATCATAATTTGCTTTTGGAATGTTAAACTTTCACCAGCTCCCTCACCCACCCTTATATTCTGTGCTCTGATATGGCCAACTGCCAACAAAATTGAAATTTATAGCTTTTTACTTGCGCCCATTGTCAAAAGTGTGAATAGGGAGTATAGAGCTTAGATAGCGTTGCTACGATGACTGTAAAACTTTTGCTTATAATTATCAAACTCATCATCGTTATCAGCGTCATAATCATTGTCGTGGCAAACATCCTCTTCATTATCAATACCACAAATAACACCCCACTACCACTAACAAAACCAAAAATCATCCCACAAACCAGCTAAAAACAAATGTAACCAAACTTTAACAATCCAAGACACCACGACGAGCAAAACCATATTGGTTTTAAGTGTAATTTCATTTCATTTACAAATTAACACGTTCCAGAATAAATTATAACAGTGATTTCTTCAATATCTGGATATACACTTAAGTATCGCAAGAGTCATTTATTTAGTTCATTTTGTGTTCCGTTTTGTTTTCTCAAAAAACAAAAAAAAAAACGAAAACATTTTGGAATCAAATATTGATAAAAGCATTCTTCGATTTGTTTCTGTTTTTAATAAAATTGATAAAATTTATTGTCCTATTTTAATAAAATTTTCCATGGCTGTATTCGAGTTTAAGTTTTATTTCTTTTAGCTAATGGAAAAAATATTCATAAAAGTATAATATTTGCATTATTTTCATAATGATTATTTCATTATATAACAACATTATATAATTATTTTTCAAATATTGAGATTTTGAATTTCGTCGTTGGGTTCAAATGAGTACACAGTGGCGCTTACTTGAAATTAAAGAATTAAGTTTTCTTCATAATTACTGTTATTTGCTAAAAACTATATAAAATTCTATATCACTATGTGAAATTTCAACCACCCCGTTGTAAGCTGTCAAAATTACCTAAATATTGCCGATTTCATATAAAGAGGTAAAACTTAAAAAATAATTTGAAAATCACTTAAATACTTATAAATCTTTCACAAATATCTGTATTGGATAAAACTTTAACACAAGTGATCCCCATATGTATAAAAATCAGTGCGTCGAATTCTATGAAGATCGGCCCATAACTTTTAATAGCTCCCATATAGGACCACTTCCGAAAAACACATTAATCTAATTAATATTTAAAAATTATCGATATCGAACAAAAATTTTTCACTTATCAGTAATTTATATTCAGAAAACATGCAACTGAATTTAGTGAATATCAGTCCACATTTGATCATAACTGTCATATAAGGTCCACTTCCGAAAATCACTTAAATACTCATAAATTTATATAAATAAAAATCAAATGTCGTTCGTTGGTAATTGCATCAGTTGTGAACGGCTGGATAGATTTGGACAATTTTTTTTTAAATGTTCGTCATGGTCCAACTTAGGATTTTACGGAAAGAAAATCTGAAACTGCTGCACTGATATGGCTGATTTTCTTTCAAATGTTCGTAGTAATCCAATTTAAGTTTTTTCTGACCAAAAATTGTCCACGCCCAATTTTTTTCGATGTATGTATCTAAAATCGCAGAAGACTAAACCGATTTGTCAAATTTTTATTTAAATGTTCGCAATAGTCCACAAAAGTTTTTTAACAGCCCACTAATCCGCCCACTTTTATTAAATCATCGGATAATTTTATGTACAAGTTTAACTGTGTACGGTCACGAATAAGATTTTTAGGGAAAGAAACAAACCGACTGATATGTAGAGCAAATACAAATATGCCATGATATTTAGCATCAGATGAGTTTTTGAATATCTAAAACTGAGCGAGAAAATTTACAACGAATCTTTGATATTAATTGAGGACATGTGCTTGATGATGCCGAACAAGGTATTATCTCAGTTAGGCATGACAGCTCCCAATGCATTGCAATGGTCCGATGCACTACGCACAGTGGTATGAGATTAAAAAAAGATGGAAATAAATCTGTAACTTCTAAACCCTTACGCCGATTTGAATGAAATTTCACATGCGCAAAGAGGAAGTGTAGTGGAGTTTGGACCTCATGAGCCCACCAGGAGCGGGACCAGGGGTTCCCAAAGTAGGACACCTTGGGTATGCTCAATTTTTAAAATGATCCTATTTCTTCGTTTGTGTTCTGATTTAAAAAAAATTACACATATAAAACCTCGTCGTAGCTATCAATTATCGCGGTTCCAAATATTCCCCGATTTTATCAATTTTTCTTTTATAGGATTAACAATAGATCTATGTATCAAATAAAGAAAGAAGTGTTTAAAAATCATGACTGAGTCCAAAGTTACATGCATTTGAATTTAAAAAATTAAAAAATGCGATTTTTCGCAATTATTTTGGGAAAAAAGTACTTTTATTCTTTTTAAGTTATCTAAAAAATTTCTAAGAGGATGTATAATGAATTTGTACTTTTTGAAAAGCTAAAATTCTCAGCGAGTTGTTAAGCTTTCCCTAATTTATTTGACACGTAAAAAACATAAGGTAGACATGTTATATATCAATGGAGTAGATTTGTCTACTTTTCAAAAATGTATATAACTTTTGGCAATTAAAAAATTCATGGAATAATTTTTTGAAAAATATGACAAAAAATGCTTTTTATTGAATTTTGCATAATACAAATTTTTCAAATTGAAATAAAATTTTTATTTATGAATATTTTTTAATGAAATTTCACAGTTATGTAGATTTTTCTATTTAAAATGGAAAAATAAAAACAAATTTTGAAATTTGTTATCAAGTATCCCGCAATTCCCAAAAAAATCTTGAAAAATTCCAAAAATGGGATTTTTTCGTTTTCTGGCTATAATATCCATACCAGGGGCGGGGTTATCGGAACCCTTTACACGATAATTAAAAACTTATTGGGCCATCTAAAATAGGTTACTATATTTTGATATCGAGTATGCGATTTGAGAATTTTTGCCCTAAATTGAATTTTACATAAAAAATAGACATTTTTTTAATGGACCTGATCCCGTCGGTATAAAATATTATAAATGTTTTTTTCATTTAAAATATTTGGCGTAAAGTTAGCTTTTCAAAAAGTACAAATTCATTATACATCCTCTTAGAAAATTTTTAGATAACTTAAAAAGAATAAAAGTACTTTTTTCCCAAAAAAATTGCGAAAAATCGCTTTTTTTAATTTTTTATATTCAAATGCATGTAACTTTGGACTCAGTCATGATTTTTAAACACTTCTTTCTTTACTTGATATATAGATTTATTGTTAATCCTATAAAAGAAAAATGGATAAAATGGAAGAATATTTGGAACCGCGGTCACCAAAAAACTGGTGTAGGGTGGGTAAATATTTTGTAATGGATATAAATTCAACAACATTTTGTTGATTCAATAAGGAATTAAGTCAATAAAGAATGAATTTTCAAAGGAATGCAATCAATACATTTGAATTGCAAAGGTTTTAAGCATATGAATTAATTCATAATGAATTCATAAACGGAATGGTTAAGAGATAAAATTTATTTTGATTTCGAAAATAAAATTAAGAATTAATTCTTTCTACTTCATATAGAGTATATTTAATATATAAATGTGGAAAATTTTTAAAATTTGTAAAGGCAAATGTTGTCTGTGTTTCTATATTTATAAGGGAGAATTACGTTGATACATTATGTTTGTATGTACGTAAATTTACAGCATCAATACCATGATGCATTTACAATTATAGAGTACACCTACATATAAAACTAACGTGCCCCCTGTCGGGAGAACATGCAACACCATTTATTCAGATCAAATGTGTTTTACGCATTTTCCGTTAAGTAAGAAAAACGTTTTTATATTAAACGAGAGATGTGGGTTGTTTGTGAAAAACGTTTTGCAGTACGTTTTATAGAATTAATGGTTTTGACATTTCGTTTTTTTACAATGTGAATTCTTTTTATATTTAGTGCATTTTTTTCAATTTTTTCTGTTCGCTTCTTATATAAAATATATGTACTTTTTCTTCAATTGGAATTACATGCATAAATTTTGTACTTGGATGCATGTTAATGTAAATGCTCATCCGTATGCGTATTGCAAATAAATAAATTTGATACAAAAGTGACACAATGTGCGCGTTATTTTATATAAGACACTTTTAGAAAACAAGAAAAGGAAAAATAATTCAATTTTGTATGTCGAATACAAATAGTTTCAAGTATTAACAAGTAAGAAAGTATGGTCGGTCAAGCCCGACCATATAATACCCTACACTAAGTAAAAGAGCAAAAAAATTTTTCTTTTAAAATTTCAATAATTTATATTTTTGACTGATTTTCGGAAGTGGGGTTATGTGGGGGCTATGACCAATTATGGACCGATCACCATGAAATTAGGTCATGTGATTTGTGTCTATATGAAAGTTATTTGTGATGAATTTTGTGTGTATACCAACATTTTTAAGCGATTTATGCACGTTAAAGTGATTTTCGGAAGCGGGTCTATATGGGAGCTATGACTAATTATGGACCGATCGTAACAAAATTTGGTGACATGAATTTTGTGTATATAAAACTTATTTGGAGCGGAATTTGTGGAGATTCATATATAAATTAAACATTCATGACCGATAAAGTCCATTTTCGGGAGGACATTCGTATGGGGGCTAGGTGAAATAGTGGACCGATTTCAGCCAGTTTCAATAGGCTTGGCCGAAAAAATAATATGTACCAAATTTGATCGAAATATCTTCAAAATTGCGACCTGTACTCTGCGCACAAGGTTTACATGGACAGCCAGCCAGCCAGCCAGCCAGCCAGCCAACCAGACGGACGGACGGACATCGCTTAATCGACTCAGAAAGTGATTCTAAGTCGATCGGTATACTTTGAGGTGGGTGTTAGACTAATATTTTTGGGCGTTACAAACATCTGCACAAACGCATAATACCCTCCCCACTATGGTGGTATAGGGTATTAAAATTTGCTATAGAAATATTTGAGTTATGTTAAATATGTATGTAAGTAGACTTCTAGGATAATATAAATTAAAGTACAGAATGTCTAAAAGTGTTAATTTCCCACTCCTATTAAACATATTTTTTAAGTGACAGGTTTCTTTTAAATGAAAAACTAAAACTGTCGTATAGAACCGATTAAGCTGATTTTTAATATTAAAATGATTGCAGGTGGAGAATAGATAATGTTCTGCTTTATTTTAAGTTAAATACCTAGGTAATTTCAAAACAATACTCTTATACACTCTCTTATACACAAATATTTACATCAATTCTGCGAACTATGCACTTGTGTTTAAATTTCCAAACAAGATTTAAAGTCAAATATAAATTCTACATATTGATCAGCAGACACACAATTTTTTCGTCATGCCAGCCAGACAAATGTATTTAACTTTTATTCTATTAATTGTTTTTCCATTTGCAAACGTCTGTCTGTTGTATCTCTAAAATACTAGTATGTAAATCTGGGCACACAAAGTTCTATTGCATTTTCAAAAACATCGTTTAAAGATTTATTATATTATCTTCGGACACTGAAATCCGTTATACATTAGGTTGGCCTTTATTTTGTACTTTTTGGATTCGGCTAACGTTTAGAGGTGGCACATTTTATTTGAAGTTTCTAGTTATGGGTTAAACAAAAAGTTAAAGTTAAAGCATAGTACTCTGTTCATATTTCCGAAAAAATATGTTTTTTTTAATGCGAAAAATTTGATATGCAACAAATGTCTATCTTGCGATTTTACAATGTTTATTGCTTTTATTGCTCGTTTTACATGGTATAGAGGGGCAGAATAAAAATTTGTTGGATATAAATCTGGCATTTCTAAAGGGCTGCTCCGATCAGGATGATATTTGACGGGTGCCTAGACAATGAGCATTCGAGTTTAAGCTATTAAAATGGACCCTACAAATATTCCAGGGGCGGCGCTATGGGGGCCCAAATTAGGGTACGTTCGACACGTAAAACGCGTGCAATTTTTTTGTTTCCCATCCGATTTCAAAGATTTTTACAAATTTTAAAATTTTGCCATACGCTTTTTTAGGTACTTTTTAACGAATTAAATCGTTTTTTTTTGTTAGACAACTAACTTACCAATAATATACAAAATATTTCAGAGAAATATTAATTACAGATCCAAAAATAAACGATTTTCAATTTAAAAATGTTTAGATTTTTGCTGGTTTTTTGGCGAAAAGGTGTCTTAGCCCTTTTTTAAACTTTCTTTAAGAACATGTAACAACTTTATGTTTTTCTGCAAGGTATCTTTACGTAGAATATTTTGGTATAAAAACTATGTTCTATTTTTCGATTATGTCCGCCTTACTACCTTCGGAATTTGACCTATTTTTTATCAAAATTTCAACGTGGACCACATCTTCTAAAATCCCAAAGCTGGGATCAAAAAACGGAAAACAGCTTTAGAAGTTTTTCCTATTTATCCCCAGTATTTTCTCAGCCCCGAAGAAAATTGTAAAAAATACCATTTTTGGGATTTTAGCTTAAATTTAAAAAACGTTGAAAATTTCATTGAGTTCTGTTAATCAATATATATTTTATTACATACATACTACATATTTATTGAGTTTCTACAACTAAAATTGATATCAAAATTTTAATAGGTTTGCAAATATTAGACTAATAGCTAACGCAAATAGAAAAACTCATCGTTTCTTGGATGGAATGTGTAAATGCTGAATTTCCTTATTTCCGCCGTTGAAATTTCTTTGACGATTGATTCTTAGCGTTCGGGCTAATTCATCATTCCGAAACATTTCAAAAAATCTGGCCAATGTTGTAGATAGCGGTCGATCAACTCGTGATACATTATCCTCAGTTAAGTACACTGTTTCACCATTTTCCAGATGTACGGCTAAATGAACAACAAAATTTTACAAATTGCTTCGTTACTGCTAACATAGCGGCCCATTCACAGACTTTGGTCACATATTTGCAGATGTATGTATTTGATGGATTTCACGGAATGGCAAGATTGGACGTTGATATGTGCTTTGAACGTTTTGGAGAATAGTGGTGAATACGGATAAATCCAACGGATAAAATTTGCGTGAACATTTCAGCTAAAACTTAAATTACTATGAATATTTAAAAAAAAAAATTGATATATCAGCAGCTGCTTTACGATTTTAGATAAATCGAAAAAAGTGGGCGTGGTCAATTTTTCTTTCCGTCATATTTGGACTATAACGAACATTTAAATCGAATATAGAACTATGACGAACATAGAATCTCGCAATACTTTGTATGGTTGGTGCCACATCCATTTACTTATCCAATCATGCCCATTTTCAGCAAAGTTACACACAACGGTAGCGAAGTAAATCAAGCTAAGTTTTGCGACTTTCACAATTATAGTTCACCAGATATTCCATAATAAATTTGTTGGTACTTTGAACCAAAACTCGAAACTTTAAATGATATGTGCAATTTAAACATTATCCCTTTTTCTAAAATTGTTTGCTTTAGGTTTTTAAATGATGAATAATTTTAAATCGAAAATCCAAAAAAGTACAAAATAAGAGTCACCCTAGTAGACATACATATGTAAATTCTGCCATCGTATGTGTACAAGTGAAAAAATTCAAACGTCTGGTCACATACAGCAAAAGAACACAATTTAAACATATTTATAGATAGACCAGTACCATACAAAATGTTTAGATTAAAAAAAATATATTTTTCTTTTCGATTAACTACTTCAAATGGACCCACACAATGTTTATGAAGATACATTCAAGTAAGTGACGTATAGGAATATTTAGAATCTTTTATAAAAAAATACTGAGTTGCTCTTGTAACAAAAACTTTATTCAAGCAGTTTATGGTTTTGCTTAAATATACGGGTACTCATACCAGTATCTATCTAGGTATAGTTTTCTAAATTATCTACAGGATGTATTGTTATATAGTCCTTCAATGTATGTATCATAATAAAGTAATACGGCAATGTTGTCAACCATAAAGTACTTGTATGGTACATAGTTACTTAAAATAAGGAAACTAAGTTTTTGCATCCTTTAGCATTAGTTTGTGTTTTGTTTTACATTTTGGTTTCATTGTGCTCGTCGGTTTTTATAGTTTTCAATATGCTATCATATCTATGGTTTTCATTTTAACATACCATTCTATAGTTATTACTTAAATGGAATCATACACATGAATATACTGGATTGGAAATTTTGCAATTTTTTTTTGAAATTCATAAAAGATCGGTTAAGGAAAAAATAGTTTGATGAATATTTCATTAATTTCATACACTTAAAGATTTAAATGTTCTCGAGTGCATTTTTTATAAAAACCTTTATCTGCATCATCAGATTTGTTTAAATTTATATAGTCTATTAATTGAAAATATTAGACATAAATTTCACCTTGCTAGATTCATGATTTTAAATGTTATCGGGAACAAAATATGTATTAAGTCCAAAAAAAAAAGATTTCGATCCAAAACATAAATAATTTTGGACTCATAAATTAGCTGTTAGCAATACCTATCCGTTCGAAATTTCTCGTGACGGACATTTTAATCAAACATTTTATTTTGGTTGGACCGATTTCATCAAACATTTCCGACCAAAAAAAATAGTTGGTACTACCTAATCCCTATCGTGTCTTCAAATGACATATGGATATTAGAGTGTCCCTAAGAATTAAATATTTTGAAATGTTGAAACGGTACCCCCTGAAAACTGTCATAATGACCTAAAATATCACCAAATAAATTTTTAACTTGTTCTAAGAAGGGCAACCCGTGCCGACTTTCGATTTAGTTTTGAGGTGCATTTACAAGGGAAAAAAATGCATTTTTTTGTCAGTTTTTTCTTAAATATGGCTATTAAGTAAATACTTTTGCAATTTAATTTAAAAGAATCGAAATGTGTACGTAATTGTCGTTCTAATAAGATTTAAAAGACAAAAATTGGTTAAAAAATGTTAAAGTTATTAAAAAATCGCCAGGCCATTAACGTGTCTCAGGGCAATAGAACAAGAAATGTAGGAACGAAATTAACATATTTTGAGAAATATTAAAACATAAGTTTATTCTTACTTAAAATATATCCATATTTACTTGTATATGAGTTTTTATCTTCATAGGATACAGTTAACCTATTCGCAGGTATAACCAAAAAAAAAAAATATTTTTTTTAACGGCACACAGTGTATGAGAATAAAACAAGTAAGAAAGTATGGTCGGTCAAGCCCGACCATATAATACCCTACACCAAGTAAATGAGTAAAAATATTTTTCTTTTAAAATATCAATAGTTTATATTTTTGAGTGATTTTCGGAAGTGGGCCTTATATGGGAGCTATGACCAATTATGGACCGATCACCATAAAATTAGGTTGTGTGATTTATGTCTATATTAAAGTTAACTATGTTGAATTTTGTGTGTATACCAAGATTTTTAAGCGATTTATGCAGGTTAAAGTGATTTTCGGAAGCGGGTCTATATGGGAGCTATGACTAATTATGGACCGATTGTAACAAAATTTGGTGACATGAATTTTGTTTATATAAAACTTATTTGGGGCGAAATTTGTGTAGATACATAGATAAATTAAACATTTATGACCGATAAAGTCCAATTTCGAGGGGACATTTGTATGGGGGCTAGGTGAAATAATGGACCGATTTCAGCCAGTTTCAATAGGCTTGGTCCTTGGGCCGAAAAAGTAATATGTACCAAATTTTATCGAAATATCTTCAAAATTGCGACCTGTACTCTGCGCACAAGGTTTACATGGACAGCCAGCCAGCCAACCAGACGGACGGACATCGTTTAATCGACTCAGAAAGTGATTCTAAGTCGATCGGTATACTTTAAGGTGGGTGTTAGACTAATATTTTTGGGCGTTACAAACATCTGCACAAACGCATAATACCCTCCCCACTATGGTGGTGTAGGGTATAAAAAGATGGAAATAAATCTGTAACTTCTTAACCCTTGAAATTGAATCATATGCGCAAAGAGAAAGTGTAGTCGAGTTTATGTTTTGAATTTGGACACCTCGGGTATGTTCAATTTTTAAAATGATCCTATATCTTCGTTTGTGTTCCGATTTAAAAAAAAATTACACACATAGAATCTCCTCGACGAGCACTATATAAAACCTAGCTATCAATTATCTCTTATAGCTTAGGAGATATTCGCATTTGAAAATTTAATTTTCAACATTTTTACCCACCCTACTCCAGTTTTTTGGTGACCGCGGTTCCAAATATTCCCCGATTTTATCCACTTTTCTTTTATAGGATTAACAATAGATGTATATATCAAATAAAGAAAGAAGTGTTTAAAAATCCAAAGTTACATGCATTTGAATTTAAAAAAAATAAAAAAGGCGATTTTTCGCAATTTTTTGGGGAAAAAAGTACTTTTATTCTTTTTAAGTTATCTAAAAAATTTCTAAGAGGATGTATAATGAATTTGTACTTTTTGAAAAGCTAACTTTACGCCAAATATTTGGAATGAAAAAAAATTTATAATTTTTGATACCGACGGGATCAGGTCCATTCAAAAAATGCCTATTTTTTATGTAAAATTCAACTTTAGGGAAAAAATTCTCAAATCGCATACTCGATATTAGAATATAGTAACCTATTTTAGATGGCCTAATAAGTTCTTAATTATTTTGTAAAGGGTTCCGATAACCCCGCCCCTATTATGGATATTATAGCCAAAAAACGAAAAAATCCCATTTTTGGGATTTTTCAAGATTTTTTTTGGGAAATGCGGGATACTTGATAAAAAAAATTTGTTTTTATTTTTCCATTTTAAATAGAAAAATCTAGATAACTGTGAAATTTCATTAAAAAATATTCATAAATCAAAATTTTATTGAAATTTGAAAAATTTGTATCTATGCAAAAACTCAATAAAAAGCATTTTTTGTCATATTTTTCCATGAATTTTGTAATTGTCAAAAGTTATATACATTTTTGAAAAGTAGACAAAATCCTCTATCCACATAACATGTCTACCTTGTGTTTTTTACGTGTCAAATAAATTAGGGAAAATTTAACAACTCGCTGAGAATTTACCTAGCACTTTTATTTACATTCATAAATATGGTATTATGGCAACATGATTTTTTATGAATTTCTATATTACGTAAATTGTCTACGAGTTGTTAAGTTTTCCCTAATTTATTTAATTCAAATCGGAGTAAGGGTTAAGAAGTTAAAGATTTTTTTCCCTCTTTTTTTATTCTCATACCACTGTGCGGGAGTTAAATTTCAAATTTTTAAAAATTTTGTTAAACAAATTTCAGAATTTTTTGATCATCACATGAGAGATTTATTAACAACATAATAGGGAATAAAAATGTGAAAAAGTACGTCTATACGTTCCATAGTTTTTCCGTACCTGCGATTTAAATTTTGCGATTTTCGAGAAAAACAAATTTTTTGGCCATTTTTTAGTATGAAAAGTGCAATATTTTTGAAGGACGGAGTTTTAAAGTGGCATATTGAGATATTGACTTGAAATTTGTTTTGTAAGACCAAAAATTAACTTATCTAAACAAAAAAATACAGCTCGGAATAAATGTGGATCAAATGTGGATTTTGATATAAATTTTAGTTTTAGAAACTCAATGAATACCTACGTAATATGTAATAAAATCTTTATTTATAACGAAACTCAATGAAATTTTCAATGTTTTTTAAGTTTGTCATTCTAAATAACAAGGTGTAAAAAAACTTGTCAAAAGGTCAAAGGAATGTTTAATTGTAGAAATTACCATTTCGTAAATTTTCAATTTGATGGTTTGGGGAAATAGCTCCAGATTTTTGGTTTTTTATAAATAATACCGTTTTTCCTTTTAAATAACTAAGAAATATTGCATTATTTAACAAAAGTGTATTAATAGGTCTTTATTTGGTTCTTGATGTTGTATGTTTTTTTGCTGAAGTCAAAAAAAATTACAAAGTTTTATTTAATTTTGAAAAAAAAAACATGTTAATCAATTTTAATTTTTCTTTAATTTTATCTAATGCCTATCTTTTATTTATTATAATGTGAAATCATTATTTGTCCGTTTTGACTAGAACTTTAAAAAAATTCTTTTTGATGGCACCCATAAATAATACATTTTTACCGTAAACGAAAGTAGCTCAATAATTGAATATAACCTACATATCCTTAGGTTGAGATAGTAATATGAGCTTCCGCTGATATTAGGAACACTTAAGGTATAATCCAACATCTAGTTTCTAATATTACAGCTGAACCATAAGGCTATCAACAATTGAAAATGTCCGTCCATCCGTCCTTCCGAATTTAGAAAATATATACAATATTTCAGTATTTTTAAAAAAAAAGGATATATGGCAGCTATGTAAATCCTTGCTAGAATTTAAATGTTAATAACTAAATTAATCTGATATTATAAGAGAACAATAATTTCTGAAAATTAATAATTTTATTCAGGTTTATAGGTTTTTTAAGGAAAAGGATGTATGGCAGCCACCCGAGTCCTTGCTGCGATTGTAATACAATTTTTCACAAACAACAATAACTTTATTAAAATGATTATAACCAAATAACCAAATGTTAGGAGTATAACTGTGAATTTTATTCAAAATTATATGTTCAGGATATATGGAAGGCACCCGTGTCCTTTCACGGAATTTTTTTGAAGAATTATATTTTTTCTTAATCTTACCAAAAGGTAATATTTTACTTATTTTTATTCGTCTGCAATAACTCCATCTATTTTTGTCCATTGCATATATGAAAACAAAGCACTGTGCGTAGGGGCGACATATTTGAAAAATTTTACATGTTTATTATACCAAAATGTTCGCCGTAAAGATACCTTACAGAAAAACATAAAATTGTTATATGTTCTTAAATATTTTTGGTTTATTTTTGGAGCCATAATAGATATTGACCTCAAATCTTTTGTATATTATATTATTGCTAATTTAGTTGTCTAACTAACAAAATGCCTATAACTCGAAAATTAGAAGAGATAAATAGCACACGACCTAGCCGATCGCTTTTCAAAAATGTTAAAATCTTTGAAATCGGATGGGAAACAAAAAAATGGCACGTGTTTAAAAATTTTACATGTCGAAGGTACCCTACTTTGAGCCCCCATATCGACGCCGCTGGAGCATTTGTATGACCCATTTTAATAACTTAAACTCGAATGCTCCTTGGCTACGCCCATGTAAAATTTTATCCCGATCGCACCAGCCGTTTAGAAATGCCAGATTTATTTCCTCGAGCTACCCCAAATTGCATTAAGAATAATCCTATTTATTTTTAATGCTATATTACGCCTTGAATATTATCCACCAGAATGGAAGGTTTCTTTAGCTACAAGTTAAAGCCGATAGTGAATCATTTTGATTATATTCCAAATCAGGGCACACTTAGAAAGGTGACTGCATCACTACAACAATACAAAAACAACAGGTACTTTGTTTTTGTTAAAAAGTAGGTAAACTGTCAAAGTTGCCTGTTGTTTTTGCTTTTGGGTTTGTTGTATTTTTCGCCACAACAACCACAAGCGAATTGACAATTCAAACTGAATAAACAAGTAAGAGAGCTATATTCGGCTTCACCAAATTATACTTTAAAATAATTTTTTTTAATATTTTTAGGTAAACAAAATTAAATTTTTGTTTTTCAAATTTTTTTTTTTTGAAATTGTTTTTTAATTTTTTTTAAATTTTTTAAAAAATCTGTCATTAGATATCCATATTGTCTATATTAATGACTTAGTAATCCAGATATAGATCAAAATAGGTCAAAAATCGAGGTTGTCCCTGTTTTTTGCTCATATCTCCGTTATTTATGGACCGATTTTGCTGATTTTAAATAGCAAACTTCTCGAAAGCATGTCTGACATAATTATTGAAGATTTGGATCCCGAAGATATCTGGGGTCTTCAGAAAATTGATTTCAACAGACAAACATACAGACATGGGTTAAATGACTCCGGTATCTATAAGGATCCAGAATATTATACCCTTCACCTTCTCACGTGAAGGGTATAAAAATAATCATCTGTTTCATCGCAGTCACCTTTCTAAGTGTGCCCTGATTCCAACTCATCTATTCGGATATCGAGAAAAACATAACACCATAGAACAAACTCACAGGTTGGTAGAAATCATATCCAAGACATTTGAAGAAAAAAAATATTGTTCTGCACTCTTCATCGACGTTTCGCAAGCCTTCGACAAAGTATGGCATGAAGGATTATCGATAGAAATAAAACAATATTTACCAGTGAACACACACAAGCTTCTAGAAAGTTATTTAAGTCATCGAAAGTTCGTTCTTAAAGAGGGAGACTTCATAAGTTCACCACAGCCTATTGAAGCAGGCGTACCCCAAGGAAGTATACTGGGTACCTTCCTATATTTGCTATATACTTGTGATATGCCTACAAACAGTCGAACCCACATATCTACTTTTGCTGATGACACAGCTATACCAGCCATTCATGAAAACCCCCAAGAGGCATCTGTACTTTTACAAGACCATATACTCGACATAGAAAGGTGGTTAAAACAATGGAGAATAAAAGTAAACGAGCAAAAATGTATACATCACACTTTCACATTGCGTAGAGAATCGTGCCCTCCAATCCTAATAAATAATCATATAATACCACAACAAACTGAGTCTTACCTGGAAAAAGCATATAGATACGAAATTGACTCAAATGAAGTTAAAATTACTACAAATTTACTGGCTAATTGGTAAAAACTCGAGATTGAGTTTAGATTGCAAACTTTTACTGTACAGCTCAATAATAAAACCCATATGGTGCTATGGAATTCAATTATTGAAAAAATTCAAAGATTCCAAAATAAAATATTAAGAATGATAACAGTAGCGCCTTGGCATGTGAGAAATATTAACATTCATAAGGACCTAGGTGTCTCCCTGGTGAAAAATGAAATAAAAAAATAAGCGGAGTCATATTTGAAAAAGTTAGAAGTTCACCCAAACCCACTTGCACGAACATTAATGAGAAGTAATGGCTACATCCGACTAAGAAGAAGGAATCCAACAGACCTGCGCTGATGATAGAATCTATAAATTAAACATAATTTTTCGTCCAATATTAAATAAAAATTAATATTTAGATTTAAGATTTGAACAAATTATTGATAGTTCACATTATTTTGTGAAGATACAATAAATAAAAAATGGAAAAATGATTTATTTCCAAAAAATTTCAATTCTGCCCCACTGTGCACTCTACAACAACGTGTCTAGATTTTACAACACGACTGCCAGTTACAAATTCACGGGCATTTAAAAATTTTAACTTGTACCTTTAAAAGTTATATCGTTTGAAAATATATTTTCAGAAGATAATGTAATTGATTTTAATGACACTATTTTTTCATCAATATATGTCAATGGTCAGTGTTTACTGTATCTTAAAATATAAAAACCTTTAATATTTGCATTTAATGAAGAGCAAATTACATACACTCAATAAACTTAATTTCAAGTACTTGTATCAATATTTAAAAATAACCAACTTAAACCTTAATATTTTTCAATTACAAAAAAGCAAAAATTAAAAAAATTAAAGTTAATCTAATTAAATTTTTTTTGACAGCTAATAAGTAACAATAAATAATTTTTTTTAAATTCATTTTTATTTAATAAGCAAATTACATAAATACAATAAAAATAACTTATATATTAAGTTCCAATGAACTCAATAAAAGAACAAAACAATTATTTACATTAATTTAAGCAAATTTACTAACATTTTCCTATTTTCTAAAGGGTAGGTCAATAATGTGAAACCTCTTTAATCTTTGTATTTCTTCGCTATCATCTAATAAGTTAATTGCTAACACGTTTGGGTGATTGCTGAGTATATTTAGATCATTGGTAGGGAAAAAGAGGCATTTAATTTGTGTGCTCTTTTGGGTAAAAAATAAAATATCCACAACAACATCAAGAAACTGAATGAATTGAATTGTGTGTATTTTTACGCTCTTTTGTTCACATTCGGGTTGTTTGACGAAAATCATCGTAACCTGAACAATATGAACGCCTACCATGAATTTAGATATCTTTCACTTAAATTCTTAATTTCTTCTTTGACTTTTGCAATTTTAAGATCGTAGTGTATGTTGTTGTTATTTACAAACCAAGGCGCATTAGTGATTAATCTTAGTGTTTTAGATTGATACCTTTGTAGTATTTCAATGTTTGAGTTGCTGGCCGTCCCCCACAGCTGAACTCCGTATGTCCCTATCGGTTTAAGGATTGTTTTATATAGCAAAATTTTGTTTTCCAGGCTTAATTAAGATCTCGGCCCTAAAAGCCAATACATTTTCCTCGTTTTAATGTTTAATTGTTGGCGTTTCTTTCGTAAGTGTTCCTTCCATGTAAGTCTACGGTCCATATTCAGACTCAGATATTTAACGTTACTGCTTTTTGGTATAATTGCTCCATTTAAATATACTGCAGGACAATCATGCTTTCTTAATGTAAACGTGACATGCACCGATTTTGCTGTATTTACTTTTATGTTCCACTTCTGTAACCAATCTTGAATAGGATTTAGCTGATTTTGAACAAATTCAGATGCTATAATTGGTGACTGGTTGGAGGCTAATATAGCAGTATCATCAGCATAAGTAGCGGTAATTACATTATCCATTATTGGCATATCTGATGTGAAAATAGAATAAAACACTGCCTTGTGGTATTCCTGAGTTGATGTGTCCAAAATTAGAATATTCTTCATTGATGCTTACAAAGAAGTGTCTTTCATGAAGATATGATTTTAATAGTAAGTAAAATGGTGAAGTCCAGGGTGCCAAACTTTGTCAAATGCTTTTTCAATATCCAAAAATACTGCTGAACAATACAATTTTCTCTGTAGTGCATTGGAAATTTCTTTGATAATACGGTGACATTGTTCTGGTGTGCCATGTTGGTGTCTGAATCCAAACTGATAATCAGGAATAATTTTTTGATTCTCCAGTATTGGCAGTAGTCTTTTGAGAAAAAGTCGTTCAAAAATCTTGGAAAAACTGCTTAATAAGCTAATTGGCCAGTAAGACGATACAGAATTTTCAGGTTTGTTATGCTTTAATAACATTACAATTTTGGCGAACTTCCACTGTGATGGAAAATGATTTAATCTCAGTATTGAGTTGAATAGAGTTGTGAGAAAAATTATGCCTTTTCTTAGCAGATTTTTTAGTACTTTTGAGTCGACATTGTCGTAACCAGGGCATTTAGTGTTGTTCAATATGTCAATAGCAGTTTTTACCTCAGCTGTAGATATATGTTTTATGGGATGATCCATTTGACAAGGAATATCTAAAAAATTCTGTATATCGACTCTTGCTGGCTGATTATTTAAAAGAAATGGGTTGAATGTTAATTCTAAATGATCATTAAAAGCATTAGCTTTACTGATATTGGATCTACACCATTCGTCACTATTATTTTTAACTGGTACATATCTTTTAGATGGTCGTTTTAGATATCTTTTCGCGTTCCACAGATTGTGTTCGTTATCTTTACCCACATCTAAATTCATCAAATAATTTTTTAAAGAATCATTTTTGTAATCTCTTAAACGTTTTTTTTTAAAAGTTGCGATGATCTGTTTAAATTTGTTTTATCTAATGGACTTCTAGTGTTTTGGTATATTCTTCTTAATCGTCTTTTATTTGCAATGAGTTGCCTAATTTCAGCCGATAATCGAACATTATATCCATTATTTTGATGTTGTTGTGGAGTTGATATAAGCGCTGCTTCATGAATTATGTTGGTAAATGATTCAACGGCATCTTCCAGACTGCAATCATCTATAATTGATATATTTAAGTTCAAATTTTGTTCGATCCAGTCTCCAAACTGTTGCATGTCTGTTTTAGATGTAATTATTTTTATTTTTTTGGTCATAGTATTGTATTACATACTAAGACTACGGGGCTATGATCCGAGCTTAAGTCAGCACTATATGATATATCCAGAAATGGTTTTGATATTCCTTTATAAATAAAGAAATCCAGAAGATCAGGTTTTTTTTTAGGATCCCTAGGCCAGTATGTAGCGCTACCTGTAGACAAAGTTGTATAATTGTTCTTTGAAATGCATTTATATAGCTGTCTTCCTTTTGGGTTTGCCAAACGAGATCCCCACGATAGGTGTTTGGCATTAAAGTCACCACCAACAATAAACTTGGAGCCAAGTTCTTTAAAAAAGCTTTCATATTGTTCGCATTTTACACTATGCCTTGGTGGAAAGTAAACAGAAAATAGTTTAATACTTCTATTATCACATGTTAGTTTAACACCGGCAGCTTGAAGAAAGTTTTTCTCAATTGAATGCAGAATTTTATACTTAATATTATTTCTTATTAAAATAGCTGCACCACCGTGTGCTCTTTCGTCGGGATGATTAGCAGCTACAATGTCATAATTCTTTATTCTAAAAACGGTTCTACTTGTGAAATGAGTTTCACTTACTAAAAAGATGTCAATATTGTTATTTTTAATGAAAATTTCAATTTCATTTGTATGATTGGAAAGACCATTCGCATTCCATGTTGCTATTCTAAAATTTATTTGCATAATTTTGTCATTAACACTGACATCATATTCATTAGGTTTTCCATCATTTTTTCAAGACGATCCATTCGAATGTTTTCATTTGCATTCGAAGATTTAACAGCATCTGAATATGAAACATTAAACCTATTCTGATTAGGTTGATTGAAATTAGAATTGTTCAATTGCGGATACTCCGTTGAACTCATGTTAAAATTAGTAGTAGTTCTTTGTCCGTTTGAATACTGTCTTCGTCTACTGGCAACAAGATGTTGGTAGACTCTACATCCTTTGTAGTTGGCTGTGTGGTTTAACTTACAATGAACACAACGGGTTGGAGTGTCAGTAGTTTTTTTACACTCAACGGTGGCATGATCCATACCGCACTTAACACATCTGTAAGGTTTCTTACAATATGCTTTTGTATGTCCAAATTGTTGACATCGATGACACTGTACCAAATCATTATTTCTCATAGGTGGTTCAATTTTAACGACTGCTCGATTTATGTAATTTATCTCATATATAGTCTTGTTGTTGGGATTTGGATCCAAGTCCACAAAAAACATTGAAAGGGGCTTTTTTGTAATACGGCTTCTGACATTTGTTGCACATCTTACTGAATGACCTAGGCTTAACAGTTCAGCTTTGATATCTTCCGTAGGCGTAGTTGGATGCAGACCTTTTATAATTACTCTGTAAGATCTTTCTTGCTTAATTTCGTAAGTATGAAAATTTATATTAGATTTATCTAAATATTTAATGACCTTCCTATAAGAATCAACAGACTTAATCATCAATCTAACCTGACTTTCCCTTAAAGACTTATAACTAAAATCAGTAACAGAAAGATCATCACTTAAGTTTTTTATCATAAGGTTTATGTTTTTTACATTTGGTATGTAAATTGCTGGAGGTTTTGGTGTTGCTTTCTGATTATTTCCGTCTTCAATATAAAGGACTGAGTATCTGTTGTTGTTGGATGATGTAGATGGTGCATCATAAAAATTTTGTTTTTTTGGGGTTTTAAGCTGCGATGATTCAACTCGTTTTCGTTTTGTTGTTACACCTTGCCAGGTTGACTCAACGTTATTAGTGTTTTTTTTATTTGATTCAATCATGTCTACATCATCGTCACTGCTTTCTTCACTTAAGTTTAGAAACTTTCGCGTAGCAAAGTTGTTTTTATGTAAAAGAATGTAGAATTTCTAATGTGCATTCTTGCACTGCAATTGTTTTTTTTTTAATATACAAATTTATTTTTAAATAAACTATACGTCTGTTTGCGATCGCGTTCAAATCAAGACTTAAATATTTTTGGTGCTTTTATTGAATATTTCCTTGGTTTGCATTTAACCAAATTTCCATTTTTTTAAAGTTGCGGTTTTATAAAGTTTATTCGGAAATCATAAATATTTAAAGTCTGTTTTAGCTACACGCAGAGAAAAATATTATTTGACTTACTGATTACAACTACAACAACATTTTTTTTGTCGTACACTGACTCATCAGTGAGTGAGTGAATGAATGAGTCAGGCCTTGTATTTTTATATATGTACTAGCTATAACCCGGTGTGCTTCGCTACCCATACTGTAATGATTTACAATATATTTAGTCTATCTAAAATTAGTTTCTAATATAATAAAAAGAATATTATTTCTTATTTTTTAACCATAATATGAATTGTAATAAAATAGAAATGTTTAGAACAAATAATACTTGTATTTGATGTTTACTACTGTATATACAATTTTTTATTAATTATTTGGTGTTTATTTGTTTTCACACTCCCGAAAATGCAAATGAAAGCTGTCTATGTGAAAAACATGGATTTTCTAGATTTAGTCCACAAACTTGCAAAGACTGACCTTGAGCTTTATCAATTGTCACTGCAAATGCTAAGCAAATAGGAAACTGCAATCGACTAAAATTAAATAGCATTTCCGAAGTTATCATGGCAATACGTGGTAACAAAACATCTATCCTTTATACTTCCCAATTATAATGAACACCTCGATTAGATTGTTCATTAATTTATTTACTGTAAGTCGAGTACCATTACAAAGTCGTGGTGTCTTAAAGTAATTCTTAGTTTAGCATCATATGAAGTACAAATATGCAAACAATTATACAAACAAATACACATTCACTTTTATATATATATAGAAGATTTTCAAATGTTTAAAAACATTAACATTTACTTAATATTGTTGGTAGTCCACGTATTTCTGTCCGAAATATTAATATTGTTTGCTGATATTGCTTCCACTGTATATAATTTGTCACATCTACGGAAGGTGCCATGACCTCTATTGCTAGTTTGTCCATTTTTGGCCTAAATAAGTAATTCATACAAAATTTTAAGGCTTTACGTACTACAATTATACAGGTAGATATGAATTATAGTATTTAATTTGCATATAGGGTGCACGCCCATTATTGATAGTCCGCCCATTCTTGTCCTACTGATGGTAGAATAACCGTACAAAATGTATGGACTCTATCTCTTATATGGGAAGTGCCACGACCTCTGTGGCTACTACTCCCATATTTTGCCTCAAATATTTATACAAACGGTGGAATTGCTCATGTAAAAAGACATACAGGAACATGTAAACATTTAAAACAGCCGTTTAGCCGTGAAAAAAATAAACATACAAAACCATATTATTTTTTAAATATATAGATTTGTGATTCCATGTCGTCCAATAATGACCCGCCCATTCTTAGACAAATATAAATAATAGTATTTTATTTTTAGAAAACTAAGCTTATTAATTTATTTTCTATTGTCAATGCTTACTAAGAACACAAACGGTTTTTATTTTAAAAATTCATTTATATATTTCTGATACATATACTCGTAGTTATAACGATTATCAAGTATTTAATTCGTTAACATCACTAAATAATTTAGTTTTCAAGACTACATTTTGAAAACTAAATTAAAATTTAATAAAATATTTGTATACCCTTCACTTTCGTGAGAAGGGTGTATATAAGTTTGTCATTCCATTTGTAATTTCCACAAAATAATTTTTCGACCCTATAAAGTATATATGTATATTCCGTCTGTCTGTCTGTTGAAATCAACTTTCCGAAGCCCCCAAAAAACTTACATACACGATTCATACATCAATTTCTCCGGAATTCTTCCGGCTCGGTTGCTCTTTAAAGTCGAGAAAATCGGTCCACAAATGGCTGAGATATAAGGAAAAAACCAAGATTGGATATCTAATGATAGATATTTCAAAGACCTTTGCAACGACGTATATAAGACCATAGTAAGTTGCACCTACAATCTGTCAAAATCGGAAAAAAAAATTTTTTAACCAGAATTTTTTTTTCTCTAAATATTAAAAAAAATTGGAAAAACAAAAAAAAAATTTTAAAATTTAAAAACAATTCGAAAAAAAATTTGTTCCAAAAAATGTTTTTTTCATTTTTTTTTGAAAAAAATATTGTTTACCTAAAAAAATTTAAAATTTTTATTTTGAAGTATAATTTGGTGAAGGGTATATAAGATTCGGCACGAATATAGCTCTCTTCCTTGTTATGAAGAAAAAAACAGATAAAATCTTAAAGAGTAAAAGAACTAATGGGACTCATCCCTAGCCTGATGACGAAACACTCCATTTGGTACAAGAAGTTGCAGAAGAAGTGAAGGATAAGCCGAAATCCTTTGAAGTAAGTTTTTTTTATGTGCCATTTGTATGTTCATAAATTACTAAATTCCCAATAAGCACTCAAAAATATAAAATTCAAGGGCTTGAAATTGAACTGGAATTCAACTAAAATTCCATCCTTTTATTACATTTTTCAAGTTAAACAAAATAAAAAAATATGAATTAAAAAACATTCAAAAATCATTTATTTAAATCAATAAAAACAGCAATCATTCCGAGCAATGATAGTAATGAAGCAAAATTCCGTACAGAATTAAATGCTCAACACATGGAATCCCCTTATATACAATTGAAAAAGATTAAGTTGTAAAATACAATTAAAATACATATACTAAACATTGCGAATTCCTTTTATCTAGACAATAATAATGACCTACCTGTAGACTCTCTCACACTGGATGGACGGTTAAATAAATCCATTATTGAGAGTGAATATTGTATTCTTTGTGAAAAGAAGAATCTGAAATTGCAGCTTCTTTTTGAAATTCTTTATCTGATATGTAGGATATTAATTACATTTCTTGGCTTCTATTTACGCATTAACTTAATTTATCTTATTGCTTGTTTTAGTTGCATAATTATGTTCAAATTTTGCCGGACAACAGTAAAACATGTTACTTTGTGCAGATGTAATCGACTCGGTAAATTCAAGATATGTAGACCGTTAACTAATTGTAAATCGGCGTAATTTTATATTTATTATTAGTTATTATTAATGTATTTATACTTAATTTTATTTTTATTTTAACTCCAAATTTAAATAAAATTTATCGAAAGCTAATGTTGAATTTTTAATTTATTAGGAATTATTTAAAGCTTGAATTCGCTTATTATGCTTATTATTTTTTGAACTTGAATTACACATTAATGCAAGGCTGGAATTCAACTGTATTAACACTGTACTGTTCGACTTGAAATCAAGTTTCCTTTTCATTGGAGAATGCTATTGAAATAAAGTGTAACCCAATTGTATTTCAACCCTTGAAGTTTGTATGTATGATTGGAATTCAACTTGTTTTACACTTGAAATCCAGCAAAAATGCTTATTGGGTTGTTTCAGAAACCCACAGCCCAAAAATTTCAGGAAGATCCGCTGAAAAATAAAATGCGACATCTGAAATCCAATTATTTGTCTGCGCTCAATTGGAAGAATCAAACGAGGGCAGGTATTCTTGCCACCGGCGAAGAGAAAAGTGTCGAAGAATAAATTGACAAGATCTGTCCTAGGTTTAATTAAATTGAATAAATATTCGGACAAAGTCGGGGAGTGAATCCATCAATTATTATTGAAACTTCAATAGAGCCTGATGTTATCGAATGTGTTGTTGAAGAAGTAAACAACTGATTTGTTTCCATCGATGATGAATGGTATAATATAATAATCAGTTCTCCAGAAGCTTCAAATTCACAATCATCATTTGATTCAACATCGTTAAAAGAAACTACAACACCAAAATCGAAAAACTTAAATCCATTTTCTATGCTTATCTCACTGCTGGAAAAAAAGTTGGAAATAGAAGTAAAAAAAATTGAGCTAGAGTAGGAAATGGCAGCAAGTGAAATTGAAATCAAGAAAGCTAAGTTAGAGCACGATTTCAAATAGGCAAACATCAGGTTGAAAATGCAGAAAGAATAAAAACAAATATGAGTTAGAAATAAAATATAAAAATGTCACTGAATAAAAATTATAAGTTCTTTTATTTCATTACTTAAAATAAATAAGTACTTATTTTTTTTTAATCAACAAATTTTATGCATTTTGTTCTTTAATTAATTCTAAGAGTGACCGTCTTCCTACTTCAAAATCATACCCATTTTCAGTTGGTAAAGTGAAATCCAAAACTGTCAGCAAATATTAGGGGCAAAACTGTTCTTCAGAAGTTCAATAATAACTATTTACTATATATGGTAGAGGTCATGCCCACTAGTACAACCCCGCCAATTTTCTAAGGGGATGTCCCCTTTATTACGATACCGCCCATTTTTAACCAAATTTCGCAATTAAATATTCGATAATATCTATTTACTCTGTATGGGAGGTGACTAACTACTATTAATTAAATCCCATCCGTTTTCAGCCGAATTACTTTTTAAAGCTCTCACTATTATTCGCAAGATATTCACTATTTATTAAAACTATTTACTTTGTATGAAATTCACAGGTACAAAAGAGGACTGTGTGAAAATTTCAAGAAAATTGGCAAAGCTTAGAATTATAAAATTCATATCATGTTTTCAAAGTATTTGAAAATCCAATGTTGATTTTTCTTTACCACCCTAAATGAGTGCAATACCTCAAATATGTAAACATTTCAAAATACATAGAAAAGTAATTTGCACGATTTTACCATTGATATTTAAAAATGAGTGTATATTTTATTTTTACGAAAATAAAGCCATTTCCTTGGAAAGTGTCGTTATCTGGCAGTACTGTTAAACCATAATGAAGCAATTTCCTTGGAAATAGTCATAATCTGGCAGTGTTGTTCAACAATAATAAATGACTTAAATGACATTAAGAGTGCAACCAAAAAAATGTTCCACTAGCCAACTGTTGATCGTTCATGTCGTTCGTTGTAATTGGGTGACTGTGAATGAAGTAAATGCTGTAAGATGAATAAATTGCATTTGTATGTATAAATGTACAGTGACACATACCAATGTCCTGCACTAAATGCGACAATTATTATTGTAATTTCTTTATTTTTTGGTGTTAACAATATTGGCATTGAGCCAGCCAGCCAGCAACCAGCCATTTAGCCAGGCAGCCAACACAATGAGAACAACTAACAAACATATATGTAGTAGTAAAGTCCATAACGTCAACCGGAAATGACTGCCAGTATGAGTGCAGGCATTAAGAAAACATTGACGACAACCACGAACACCACCAATCCAAGTATTTCTACAACCAACCTTACTCTACCATAGCACGTAAGTGTACTTTTGTATGTAAAAAAGGACTAAATATAAGTTGCATAATAATAATAATAATGAAAGGCATATTTTCAAACTGTTGCTGATTGTCGTGTGAAATTTGTAAAATGATACAATTCCAAAAAAAAAAAAAAATTAAATGGAAATTTGTATGCAATTGAAAGTAGTGGTTCTGGTTTTGATAAAAATCTATCAAATGATAGCAAATTATAATAAAATTAGTTTTAAATTTATCTGTATTAAAGTTTTATTCACTTCAAATAGCTGCGAGCGTATGAACAATTTAGCAATTTATATACAGTGCACAGTGGGGGATTTGAAAAAAAAAATGGAAATTTGATAAATAAAATGGCCGAGCCACAATGCCAAAGTGGGGCACCTCAGGTATATCAAAAATTAAAAATGATTCCAAATTTTTGTACTAGACGAGATCTACAAAAAACATTGCTTTATCCATATATTATCTCTTACAGTTTACGAGTTATTCGCATTTGAAACGTAAAATTATATTTTATTTACCCACCTTGGTCTGGTTTTTTGCTAATAACGGATCCAAATCTTTCCCGATTTGAAATATAATATTATGAATTAACAAGACATGTATTAATAACACTGTGAAAATCAACAAGAAAATATTTCCCGAATGAGACCAACGGGAAATGAAAGTAGATAATTAGTATACCAAAACCCCCAAAGTTAGCTCGTGTTTTAAAGTTATTCGCCTTTAAAGTTCAGCTTTTTTGAGTAAAAATTTTTCATATATATTTTATGAATAATCTATTAAAGTAAGTCAATATTTATATAAAGTAATTTTAGTTGAATGTTCTAGTCCTAATATACTTAAAATTCATTAATTTTAACACTTTTTGCAGATTTATTTTTTTATTTTTATTTTATATACTTAGATACGCAATTACCAATTTTTGGAGAATTGCTGAATATTGCTGTAAAAGTATTGAGTAGTGGGTATCGTGTATCGAGTATTTGCCATATTGTTTGAGTACTCAATACTCAAAAGTAGTTACTCAATACTTTTAGACTTGTATTTTTACAATTTAATTTATTTAAATTTAACGGTTATGGTGCAAAAAATGCATCTCTACTATAAATACAACTCAAATCAATATTAGAAATGCAAAAATTTTCCCCTGACTCACTGAAAGTAAATTAAAAGAAGGTAAAACATTTAAAATAAGTATATTTTTCTTGATTAAAATATATATTTTTTTATAACTTTTCTTCCTTTAGGTGTTGTGAATGGTCCAGACATTCGGAAGCTGGTCAAAAATCAGGAATTTGATAATATTTTAAATAAAAACGAATTGATGGCTTGGCAATCAATCAAAGAGGTTATTGGCGGGTTGTTGGGTAGAAATAGGTCTGACAGCTATCACAGATCTGTTAACGCAATGATGAATGCTGTTTCTAAAATAGGCGTTAATATGTAACTCAAAATTCATTACCTACATCATCATCTAGACTACTTCGGTAGCAACTAGCGACCGAATCAGATGAACAAGGTGAACAGTACCACCAAATTGCAATGCCATTTGAAATGAGGTAATTTTTAATATACATATATTCCGATGCTGTATTAGCGGAAATTTGTTGGTGGAGCAAGAACTTGTATTACGATGATGAAGGAAAAGAAAACACAGGAAGTGAACTACAAAATTTGTCTACTTCAAATTCTGGTTCTACAGAGCATCCACCAGAGCAGAAAAGACCTCGAACTATATAATGTAGTTCATTTTTATATAAACTATATAAAAAAAAATACAAATTAAATTTTAAAAATTAAATATATATGAACAATTTTTACTCAAAAAAGCTGAACTTTAGAGGCGCATAACTTTAAAATACGAGCTAACTTTTTAAAACCCTTTGGGGGTTTTGGTCTACTGATGTTCTACTATCACTTCCCGTTGGTCTCGTTCGGGAAAGATTTAATGACCCGAAATTTGATGCACAGTGTAATTCGTATATACATTGTATGTATTGGATGTCTTGGATGAAAAAGTTTGTTTTTCATTTCTAAATTTTTAATTTTTCTACTAAAAATAGATTAAAAGTAAAAACCGAAGAATAATTGTCGGTTTCGGTTACGGTTTTAGGCCTTGGAAAACCGTGGTTTCGGTTTCGATTAAAACCGAATACAGTGTTGCCAATTTAGCCCTTTTTAATCTTGTTTAGCCACAAAAAAATTAATTTAGCCTTTAGCCTTTTTTCTAGCCTTTTTTATTTTCATTTAGCCATATATATTTACTCTAATGAAAATTATATATTTACTCTAATGATCTGAAGTTTTTGCTGTTGTAAATTAGTAAAATCAGTTCAAAAAAATTGGCAGGGATATTATGTCAAAAATTAACTAAAAGTGGTGAACCAGTAAACAATTTAAGCACATACAAATGGTTGGACCTTCCATACATTAAAAACATGCCATAACTAATATAGAGAAAATGTACGTTATTTAAATAAAAATTGTTAATAAATATGTTAATGTTTTACGCGCGAGTCCGGGCGTTTATAAAATCATATATAGGGTTAAAGAGAATACTTTTAACTTTATCTGGGCGATGTATTGACGTAAATATAGTACTTTAACAAATATTTTATAACACATGCCATGTAGTATACCGTTTTCAAAGACTACAATCCAACCAATTTAGAAAGAAAAATTCAGTTCATTATCGATAATAATTTAGGTATGATCATTTTTATCTGATCAATTATAGAAAATTAACTTTTTCCAAATTTAAATTAAATATTTATGTTTACATATTTTGGCTACCTTAGTTTTGATATGTTTACTAACTAATGGCAAAATTTATGTTTTTGCCAATGAAAATCAATTCTGTCCGGCGACGTGTATAATTTTTAGAATATTTTTTTTCTGCATTACATGAGAGGCATATTTGCCATATATTCACTTATCAAAATATTCTCCATCGAAGTTATCACAAAAGATTACTTTATACATAATTTGTCTTTCATATTAATAAATTAGCATAGGAGCATTTTGCAGGCCAGGTGATAAATACGAGGCTTTAAAAACATCGGCATATGATATACGTGTGGCCCCATATTAAGTTTTTTTAAAGTTAAGGATCAACATACAGGAATAAATATTCTTATTTTCTTGCATTTGAACATGTGTTATATTCATACATTTTTGTTTGTCTATTCGGCATAGCCAAATGTAACATTCTAAGTTGTTTTTTGTGTCAAATGTATGTATTTTTTTAATTAAAAATTTTAGCCCTTTTTTAGCCTTTTTTTAGCCCTTTTTTAGCCTTTTTTTTCTAAGTATTTAGCCCTTTTTGCTCACCATGAATTGGCAACACTGACCGAATACGAAACTATAAACTGTAATACATTTAAAACAAAAAAATTGCCGAATTTGGGATCATATCAATTCACATGAGATCCTAGTGTGTTAGTTGTGGATATTGGGCTGGAGGCGCCATTGGTCCATCACGCGACATTGGACATTCCGCATGAGAGATTTAAGAGCACGCTCACGTTGAGGTATTGTGAACTGGCAACTGAGATCTATTGGTTACCGTTAGATTTTTTCTTGTGGAGTTTTCTTAAGTCGCAGGTCTATATGAATAAGTCACAAACCACAGCGTCCCTCAAAGCCAGTAAAATTCAGCCAGTAAAATTCAGGTGCCAGAGTCATGAAAAATTTAACATTTCGAATTTTAAGCTTTGGTATCTATAGGCTTTCAATTGACAACTATTTCATAAAAAATTTATATTTTTTATTTTAGTTTTATTAAAAAACAAATTATTAAAATTTGTATGGTTTTAAGTATAGGGTGAAATCCAAAATGTATGTATGCAATGCAGTCATATCTTTATCCAGACAATGCATGCAAAAGCGTAGTTAAAATTAAAAAAACTTATCATACTGCCTGTTTTTACTTTTCCATACATTTTGCGATATGAAACATTATTAAAGTGTACACGGTTGCGTTAAGAATCGCTCGACATTTTAAGGTTGCATTGCATACATACATTTTGGAATTCACCCATTTTTTATTGAATTATTCGAATAATATTGTTTACCCGCTATTCATTCAAATAATCGATGTTATTTTAAAAATAAAGCGATCACCCAAAGAATAAACAAATTTTGAACTTTTATTCGAATAAAAGAAAACTTTAATATTTTTACAAATAAAGCTTTAGTGTCTGTAATTCTCATTCACTGTAAAGCTTTTCTAAGGCTTTTTGGGAAAAGGTTTCCTGATGCTCTGGAAAAAATAACGGAATAACTCGATAAATAACTTTTAACTATTTTTTCTTTATTATTTTTAAAATATTAATGATGACTAAGTTAGGATGTTAAAAAACCAATACACGTGGATCAGATAAACCTTGAATTTTTAATGCAGCAAGTTTTTTTTCTGAAACAAATTTACGAATACAGTTATTGAGTTTAGCATGTGTAAATAAAAAATATATATATAGTATTTTAAGAATCCAAAAGACTAATAAGACAAAATCCATTTCCGAAATGACTTCCCCACCCTAATCATGCCCTATTTAATAAAGGGGAAACCCGTACGTCAAACTACTTGCTTTCCATTATTTATTTTCATGATTTATGTATATAGTTTTCTGAGATATTTTTTGATGCGGAAGGAAAGTAAATTTTCTTTATGAGTCATTTGAATAAGTAGTCAGTCATTAATGATATGGGATGCATTATAATTATTGTGTTTTTAAATTCCCCCATTGTATGCCTCTGATGAAATTTAGTTGGTTCCACAATTACCATAATTTATGTCACTCAACATTATAAAACAATTTCATTAATTAATTAAAACGTTAATATGCAATAGTTCCATATTTTTTTTTAAACATTTTCACATGTTAACATAAATAAACTGAAAATTCTGTGTATATAGAATATTATTTTAATCAAACATTTTCTTTTAATGGGGTTTTTCAACTCAAGTGCAATTACTAAAAAGCCGCACTTTACAATTCTTTTGGAATTCTCTGAAATGTAAACTTTTGTTTCTAAATATACTATGGCAGGCATAAAATCCATTGTGATAGGAAACATCCAACTCTAAATATTTGTATGTATGTGAGTCGGCATTAAATATGCAACATTTGCTGCAAAGTATTGCATAAAAAATTCACCACCAATCCAAAACTTAAATGTGTTTTTAATACAAAAACTTTTCATTTTGCTTTATATTTGTCATTTTAAGTAGACATTTAAATGGCAGAAGACTACGTACATAGCAAACCAAACTAACTGTATAAATAGAAAAAAAACTACTTTTAAAATAATAAAGAGAATGTTAGAAAGCAGATGCCAAGTGTAACAACGTATTCCATCATTACAATGTAACTAAAAATAAAAGGTAATATATGAAGGTAGGCGTTTTATTGCAATTTAGTGGTAATGAAGAATGATGAAACATAAATCAATATATTTTTCATGAATTCCCTTCAAAGTACTTTCTCTACCTTCTTATGCTTATCATAGTTTACAAAAATTTATTATTTTAGCGCCATCTATCGATTAAATTTAATTTCCAAGGCCCTTCAACTATTCCACCTTTCGGAAATGTCATTAATTTTAGAGCAATAGATAGATACTTATAATAAATTATTTTTAGGAATATGTAGTAACCAATTTCATCTTAAGATTGTTTTCTTCAAGTATTCCTATTTAACCTTTAACGTAATTTTTAAAAGTAACTTTCATCGGAAACCTTTTACACTTACTTGTACATGCACACATGAACATACAATTAAGTATAGACACACATGTGTATATGATGAATTCCAACAGGATATAGTCAAAATATTATGTTTGATGATGGTGTCTACAAATTTTATAATTTTTCGCATCCCCAAACAGATTCTTGAGGTCATAATTTCTTTGATTTTATAAGAGATTAAATTATTTATTCCACATATTCAATATATTCTTCAAATGTACGATCAAATAATAATTATACCCTACACCACCATAGTGGGTTTGTGCAGATGTTTGTAACGCCCGAAAATATTAGTCTAACACCCACTCAGAATCACTTTCTGTCCGTCTGGCTGGCTGGCTACATGGACAGTAGAGTGCTCCAAAAAAATAAAATTGCGAATTTTGACCGTCCCCCCTCTAGAATTGTTCTATGTATTGTAGAAACACATTGTGTAAAATATTAGGATGATAGGATAACGTTAACTGGTGGCGCAACGACGCTGAAGTTTTGAGGTGCATTTACAAGGGGAAAATATGCAATTTTTTCAGTTTTTGTAAAAATTTTGCCATTAAATAATGACTTTTACAATTTAATTTAAAAGAATCGAAATGTGTACGTAATTGTCGTTATAATAAGATATAAAAGACAAAAATTGGTGAAAAAATGTTAAAGTTATTAAAAAATCGCCAGGCCATTAACGTGTCTCAGGCCACTAGAACAAGAAATTTATGAACAAAATTAACATATTTTGAGAAATATTAAAATAAAAGCTTATTTTTACTTAAAATATATCCATATTTACTTGTATATGAGTTTTTGTCCTCGTAGGATACCGTTAACCTATTCGCAGGTATGACCAAAAATATTAAATTTTTTTAACGGCGGTTTCAAAACTCCAATTTCAAATTTTTAAAAATTTTGTTAAACAAATTTCAGAATTTTTTGATCATCACATGGGGATTTATTGACAACATAATAGGGAATAAAAATGTGAAAAAAGTATGTCAATACGTCCTATAGTTTTTCCGTACCTGCGATATAAATTTTGTGATTTTCAAGAAAAACTAATTTTTTGGCCATATTTTGGGGAATGACCAGAATTTCCTTACTGTAATGATTTTTAAGTAAAAGCTATTCAGAATAATATAGTCCAGGTAATTTTAAATATAGTCTGAAAGTTTTACTAAAATCGGAAAACTTTAACCCTTAAATCGTGAAGGTCAAAGGTCAATTTTTTCAATATTTGGAATATCTCATGGAAAGATAGCGAAATATTATATATTTTTGTGCCGATTTTGATGAAACTTAAGAAAAATATAAAATGAAGTCTAGTATTCACAATAACAGTACAAAAATGGAAATTAACCCTTAATAGCACTTGGGGTCCAAATGATCCTCATCTTTTAAAATCACGAAAAACACATTCATTTTGACCCCAAGTACTCTTAAGGGTTAATTTCCAGTTTTGTACTGTTATTGTGAATACTAGACTTCATTTCATATTTTTCTTAAGTTTCATCAAAATCGGCCCAAAAATATATAATATTTCGCTATCTTTCCATGAGAAATTCCAAATATTGAAAAAATTGACCTTTCACCTTCACGATTTAAGGGTTAAAGTTTTCCGATTTTAGTAAAACTTTCTGACTATATTTAAAATTACCTGGACTATATTATTCTGAATAGCTTTTACTTAAAAATCAATACAGTAAGGAAATTCTGGTCATTCCCCAAAATATGGCCAAAAAATTAGTTTTTCTTGAAAATCACAAAATTTATATCGCAGGTACGGAAAAACTATAGGACGTATTGACATACTTTTTTCACATTTTTATTCCCTATTATGTTGTCAATAAATCCCCATGTGATGATCAAAAAATTCTGAAATTTGTTTAACAAAATTTTTAAAAATTTGAAATTGGAGTTTTGAAACCGCCGTTAAAAAAATTTAATATTTTTGGTCATACCTGCGAATAGGTTAACGGTATCCTACGAGGACAAAAACTCATATACAAGTAAATATGGATATATTTTAAGTAAAAATAAGCTTTTATTTTAATATTTCTCAAAATATGTTAATTTTGTTCATAAATTTCTTGTTCTAGTGGCCTGAGACACGTTAATGGCCTGGCGATTTTTTAATAACTTTAAAATTTTTTCACCAATTTTTGTCTTTTATATCTTATTATAACGACAATTACGTACACATTTCGATTCTTTTAAATTAAATTGTAAAAGTCATTATTTAATGGCAAAATTTTTACAAAAACTGAAAAAATTGCATATTTTCCCCTTGTAAATGCACCTCAAAACTTCAGCGTCGTTGCGCCACCAGTTAACGTTATCCTATCATCCTAATATTTTACACAACGTGTTTCTACAATACAGAGAACAATTCTAGAGGGGGGACGGCCTGTACCTAGAAAGTTTTTTTCGTCCATACAATCTTGGAGCACTCTAATGGACAGCCATGTAAACCTTGTGCGCAAAGTATAGGTCGTAATTTTGAAAATATTTTGGTAAAATTTGGTACATATAATATTTCGGCCTAAGGACGAAATTGGCTGAAATCGGTCCATTATTTCACCTAGCCCCCATACAAATGTGCTCTCGAAATTGGACTTTATCGGTCATAAATATTTAATTTATATATCTATCAAACAAAATTCATGTCACCAATTTTATTATGATCGGTCCATAATTAGTTATAGCTCCCATATAAGAACCGCTTCCGAAAATAACTTTAAAGTGCATAAATCTCTTAAAAGTGTTGGTATACACACAAAATTCATCACAAATAACAAATAGCGATCAGTCCCAAAATAAATTACTGAGATTTTAAAGAAAAATATTTTTGCTCATTTACTTAGGGTAGGGTATTCCATGGTCGGGCTTGATCGACTCCTGAAATACACCTATCAATGGCCACATTGGTTGAAGAATGTCCGAAATTCATTTTTTTCATATTCTATGGTCGGGCTTGATCGACTCCTGAAATACACCTATCAATGGCCACATTGGTTGAAGAATGTCCGAAATTCATTTTTTTCATGTTCGCCGATTTGGATAATTTTTTGGTATTTTGCTATGATTCCGTAATATTGGCTGATATATTTATATTTTGTTTGGACAGACACGCTCGAAGTTCGTATATATTCGCTTGTTTAAAATGGCATGCAAATTTAATGTATATTCAATCTTTTGGTACAATCACAGTAAACTTATCATTTTACTTTGTTGACAATTGTCGTAGATGAGATTTGCATTAAAAAATGTTGGAAAAGTGCCATATCAAAAATTTAGAACAAAATAAAAATATAAACAACATCAAAATTTCAATGTTCATATCAACTTCAGTGGACTGCATCTTTTTAGCGCTGTGGAACGCTGTTTAACGAAAGATGTCAAATAACAGCTTGAAGTCTCAGCTAAAAGTTAAAAACTATAAAGTTTTAAAGTGAATAAACATGAATTTTCGTTCATGCATTAGCTCGTTTCTGTATTTCTCGCATCGGAAAACTTCTCACATGAAGTGTGAAGCAAAAAAATTAATTGTTTCTCGATGTGCGAGAAAAAGGTGTTTCTGTATTTGAATGCGAAAACAGACAACACAGATTCTGTTCTTACTGGAATATTTCCAGTAATTAAGTGTCAAATGCAGGACAAACGTCAACGAAAGAAAGAAATTATAATAAAACCTAAACAGTGGAAGTATAAAAAAATTTAAAATGCCAAAATATAACAATTGTGTTTTATTGATTGTCATCCTTTAAATATAAAACAAAAAGTAAAGTGTGGCGCTTATAACTGCTGAATTTAAAACAAATAATTTTGAAACACATTTTTGTGTACTTACATGTGTATTAAGGTGGACCCCCAATGTATGAAAAAATTTAAAACTCATCTGTTTCAAAAACGAAGGGCAGTTTTGTGTGAGGTTAGAATAAAAAAAAATTTCAGTTCGATCGGTTAAAAATTGGCGTGCCGCACGGGGGTCAAAGTTCGTGAGAACGAAATTGGTGGTAAATGGATAGAAAAAGGTGCATAACTACTCAGGAGTCACCCCTAGGTAGGTAAAATGTATGAGCAACCCCCATTATTTTCGTATCCCCAATATTTTTCTAGAACAAACATACCCCCTATCTCCAACCGTTCAGGGGGTCCCCATACAAAAAAACTGAATTTTCACGAAAATTTTCCAAATTAAAAATTAATGGAATTACACAAAGTATAAATATGTTCCAAACTTCATTTCGTGAATTACTCTTCACATTTTATTAACATTAATTAAACACCCATTTCTATTGTCAAAGAACGCAAAAAAGTGAATAAACCAATTGGCTTGTTCATTGAGTTTTATTTTATTTAGCAATGTAATCATAAAATGCCCCTTTAATAATGAGCGGTTGTACCTAAGACAGGTAATATTTAAAAATTTTAAAAACATTACATTTTTAATTCCATGAAAATTATTTTTGTTTTATGGCTTATATTCCACGTATTCATTTTTAAGTAATAATATAACAGGTAATATTACTAAATATTGTCAAATTTTCCAAACAACATTGAAAAACCCATTGATGTACTTTCGTGTTTTTTATTTCGACCTGATATATAAATCTAAATTTCAGTTATATTTTTATTGGTTTTTTACGAAGATTATATATAGGTAAAAATATATTCAATGAATTTTAAAAACTTACCTATATTCATTGAGAAACATTTGCATAACATTTTTTAAAATATACACCTTATTTTATGTACATAAAAGTATTGACCTTTTAGTTGTTCTATGACTTTCGAATTTCCGCAAGACATAGAATTTATATCAGTATCAGTAAAAGTAAATGGATATAAAATATCTATTACATGTTCCTACATTCCGCCATCTTCTCCACAAATAACATACATCAAACATGCTGAAATTATTAGTTCTATTGGCCGCTCCCTTCATAATAACGACGCTATTTTTGTCTTTGGAGACTTTAATCTGCCATCAGTAGCTTGGAATTATTTGCCAGATGATAAATATTTTGTCCAAACATGGCAAAATTCGAAGTTTGATGAGTTTTTTAATATATTATATGACTCAAGTCTATTTCAAATTAATGGCATTACAAATAAATATTCAAAAATGTTGGACCTAATATTCGTAAACGATGTGACTAATTCATTCATCAATCGCTCATCCCCAATTACAACTCCAGAAGATTGCTACCATCCTACAATTGAGCTAAGAACGCCAATAATATATAAATCGCTCTTGACTTCACCTGATGAAAGTAAAAAGGGTTTTTCGTTCAATCGTACGAATTATAACATGTTGAATGAACTCCTTAACAATACAAACTGGTACAATATATTTTCGTACTATACAGATGTTGAGCAAATGACTGAAGCATTTTACAATAAATTAAATTCATTCTTGGATTTATGTGTTCCAAAACAAATATATACAAATCTGTCTGGTCCACCGTGGAATAATAAACAGCTGGTTCAAGTTAAAAATAAGAAAAATAAATTTTATAAAAAATTTAAACAAACTGGTTCTCATCTTTTTTACCTCAAGTACTCCGTTTGTCGAGCTGAGTACACTCTGCTCAGTAAATCGTGTTACAATAATTATATAAACAAAGTTAAATACAATTTTAAACGTAATCCTAAATCGTTTTTCAAATTTGTCAACTCCAAAAGAAAATCAACTGGCTTCCCCTCATCTATGAAGTTTAACCAAAATGAATCTAGTGATGATGCAGTTATAAGCAATCTATTTGCGGATTTTTTCTCAACAACTTATTCAAATGCAACTTATAATGATTCTGCTGACTACCCATATACGATATCTTCAAATCAATCAGTATCTATACACTTTATCGATGTTTGTAATATAACCATGGAATTAAAGAAACTAAAATTTTCGCATAATTTTGGTCCTGATAAAATCCCCAGCAGTATTTTAATCAATTGTGCTGACAATATTGCTATCCCTCTCACGTATTTATTTAACAAATCAATAAAGAGTTGTAATTTTCCTAACGTCTGGAAGGATTCTTTTATTGTTCCATTATTTAAATCAGGAAATAAGTCTGATATTAAAAACTACCGAGGTATTGCTAAATTAAGTATAATACCCAAATTATTCGAGAAAATCATAACTGAACAATTATGCTATCAAGTCTCAACTTTAATATCTCCTTATCAACATGGCTTTCAGAAAGGATGCTCAACTACAACAAATCTTCTCCACCTAACATCCGAAATTTATCACGGATTTCTTCAACATCAGCAAATAGATGTGATATATACAGACTTCAGCAAAGCTTTTGACAAAGTCAATCATATGCTTTTGAGAAAGAAACTTTGTTTATTGGGGTTTTCCAACAGTACATTACAGTGGATTTTCTCGTATTTAACAAATAGAATACAAGCTGTACTTTTTAAGAATATTCGTTCTAAAAATATAAAGGTATCATCTGGTGTACCACAGGGCAGTCATCTTGGTCCTCTTCTTTTCTCACTGTTTATAAATGACCTTCCTCAAGTTATTCGTGGTTCCAATGTCTTAATGTATGCAGACGACGTTAAAATATTTTTAAGCTATCGTCAAGTTCTTGATCAGCAACTTCTTCAAGATGATTTAAATTCGTTTTATTCATGGTGTAAAGAAAATCATATGGAATTAAACCTAAAAAAGTGCAAATATATGCGATTTGTTAGAAAGAATCCAATACCGGCACACTATGTTTTTGAACTACATCAGCTTGAAATGGTCGATAAATTTTTAGATCTGGGAATTTTACTGGATTCCAAGCTAAATTTTATTTCACATATAACAATGACAGCAAATAAAGCCAGAGGTGTACTAGGATTTATGAAACGTTGGGCTAGGGAGTTCAATGACCCTTATGCCACTAAATCTCTATACACATCCCTGGTAAGACCTATCCTGGAATACGGATCCGTAATATGGGACCCTATATATAAAAAGCATTCTGATGCTATTGAATCTGTACAAAAACAGTTCCTACTCTTTTGTCTTCGTGGATTAGATTTCAACCCAATAAATCTACCTTCATATTCTGCAAGATTGGCTTTAATTAAACTTCCAACCCTGAAGAGCCGAAGATCAATGTTAAACATTTCATTTATTTGCAACATAATCAATGGTAGTGTAAGTTCCGGTTTTTTAATCCAAAATATCTCATTTAATGTGCCTCAACGACCATCACGCCATTTTGTTCCATTATCAGTGAAATTTATTAGAGCGAACTTTGCCAATGCTGATCCAATAAGGAGAATGTGTATGGAATTTAATAAATTTTACATGTTAATTGATTTTTCATTAAGTAACAATATAATTAAAAACAACATTATTGCTTATTTGAATTCATAATTTTTATAATAAGTTTTTTTTAATTACATTTATACAAATAATTGTTAATTGCCTGTAAGGATAATTTTCCATAGGCTAATAAATAATAAATAAATAAATAAAACATACAAACTGTGACAAAAAATTAAAAAATAACTGTAATTTTAAAGTAAATTTATGAGCTGTGAATGTGAATAATTCTTCATTTAAATTAAAACTAACAGTAGTTCTGGAAGAAGTGAGTACAAAGAAATAAAACAATTAAAACTAAAACCTAAAAACTAAATTTTTCAATAGAACAGGTTCGCATTTGAATTGCAATGGCATCATCAACGACAAAAATTAATTTGAGATCGCAACAGCATAACATTTATTTGATTGAATATGTTATTCCGCAGCTGTTGGGATCAAAATTGCCGTCTAAAAAAGCAGTTCTTGGTGTATTTTTTTTTCACACTCGTACACTAAAATTGGAAGTGCGAAAAAGAACAACAATGGCTGCAAACGAAGTGCTCCTTTTCTGGAATAAAGCACGAATTCCGACCCGAGACATGTCTTCGGTCATAAAGCAAATTGAGAAGCTGTACCAGAAGTGGAGGAAATTGAACAAGAGCTCAACAAGAGGAGGAACGTCGCATAAAGTAAAAGAGGATAAGTTTGTCGAAGAATTAGACGATCTCTTCGATATTGCTCATGTTAATGCACTCACCACGATTAACATGGCTCTTGTAGGCATTGAAAAACGAAAATTGGAACGAGAAGAGGCAGATGAACGGCGATTACGAGCAACTACTAAAATTAATACCTTAGCAATGGGTACAGTGCAATTCACATCATCTACCGAATCGTCAGGCAATGTTGGCGCTGGTGGAATGGAATTGGAAGTGGACGCTCTACCGTCGGCTTCGGAAGTTGTTAAAAGAGGAACACAGTTATTTATCAATGAACGGATCGTTTCTGCTTTGGATAAATGCATGATATCTGACCGAAATGCAATGCATTTAATGGCTGCAGTAGCTGAAGGACTTGGTCACAACGTATCAAATTTGGTATTAAATCGCTCTTCAATTCGAAGAGCGAATTGATTTTGTAAAGGAGAACTTACATGTAAGGTTACTTTTCTTATACCAATTTAATTTCAATACTAACATAAATATTTTATTCCATTACAGTTGAAGGCAACAGCATTTTTTGTAGTGCACTGGGATGGCAAAATACTGGAAGACATTACAGGAATGAATAAGATTGATCGCCTTCCGGTTATTGTAACTAATGGCGAAATCGAACAAATATTAGGCGTTCCAAAACTAGATTGTGGAAAAGGCAAAAATATTGCAGCGGCCGTTTATCAACTACTGGTAGAATGGAACCTTTCGAAACGAGTTCAAGCCATGTCTTTTGACACGACATCATCAAACACCGGTGAATTTGCAGGAGCTGCAGTTTTACTTGAACAGTTATTAGAGAGAGATTTGATGCATCTTCCATGTAGACATCACATATATGAATTGGTGCTAAGAGCAGTGTTCGAAGAAAAAATTGGAAAAACTTTTGCTCCAGATGTTTCTCTGTTTCGCCGTTTCCAGCAGAATTGGGAAAAAATCAATCAGAATGCATTCGAAACTGGAGTGAGCGATGAGATCGTTGCTTCGAAATTAATTACTGCTCCAGATGACATCATTACTTTTTGCATGGTCCAACTACAGAAAAGACAACGTCGTAACGACTATAAGGAACTATTGGAACTGGTTGTTTTATTCCTTGGAGGCGATTTTGGCGAATATAAGTTTAAAGAACTCATACCTATTCACCACGCACGATGGATGTCTAAAGCAATTTATTCACTGAAAATATTTATGTTCAGAGACCAATTTAAACTGGCAAAGTCTCAATTGGATGGAATTCGAGATGTCTGTGTGTTTATTGTTCGTCTGTACGTGAAAGTCTGGTATCGCTGTACTGAAGCTGTCAAAGCGCCCAATTAGGACTTCAACTTTTTGAAAGCACTTCACTCATATGCAGACTTGGATAAGAATTTGTCAAAAGTAATGGTAACAAAGTTTATCAGACATTTGTGGTATCTGGCGGAGGAGGCTATAGCTCTCGCCTACTTTGATTCAGATGTTTCGTGTGACATAAAACGAAAAATGTTGGCAATTATGTGCATATATGATGGAAAAGAAATCCTTGAAGAAAAAGACAAGGATGTTCAACTTGAAAAAGATGAAGAAACTGGAGAAGAAGATGATGATTGGGATGAAGATGATGAAGGACCTATCCGAAGCATGAAAAAAATTAATTTTGCAGAAGTAACTGAGCAATTTTTGTCGAATGACTTGAGCGCTTTCGTAACTGTGAAAACTATAAAATTTTTTCTACGCTTCAACTTGCCGCATGAATTTATACGATATCCGCCGGAAACGTGGCCACAGCGCGAAGATTATCAGCAAGCACTAAAAATTTTTGAAAAAATTCACGTAGTAAACGACACCGCTGAAAGAGGCGTGAAAATGATGGAGGACTACAATAAAATATTGTGCAGGAACGAAGAGGAAAAGCAATATTTGATTCAAGTTGTCGGTGATTATCGCAAAAAATATCCGAGTTTTGAAAAAAGAAATTTAATATAGCATAATATAATTATTCATAAATAACATCAATAAACTAATTTATTTTATTGTAATAGTAATTGTATATATTTTTTTTCTATATTGGAAAATTTTCGTGAAAATTCAGTTGTTTTGTATGGGGACCCCCTGAACGGTTGGAGATAGGGGATATGTTTGTTCTAGAAAAATATTGGGGATACGAAAATAATGGGGGTTGCTCATACATTTTACCTACCTACGGGTGACTCCTGAGTAGTTATGCACCTTTTTCTATCCATTTACCCATAATTTCGTTCTCACGAACTTTGACCATCGTGCGGCACACCAATTTTTAACCGATCGAGCTCAAATTTTTTTCAGATTTTTTTTTATCCTAACCTCACACAAAACTGCCCTTCGTTTTTGGAAAATCGAAAATGAAAAAATAAGGTCCACCTTAATGTGTATATATAATTATTTTATTCAAACTCTGTGCTACTTACATTTTCGGCTGATTTGGGTTCCATATTTATACATACGAAATTAAAAATATCTATATTTTTTAAAATTTTGTTTTTCTCACACCAATTTCAAATGTGACTTGTTTTGACAGTTCTTGTGAGAAACTTTTCGCAAAATATTGTTACAGAAACACTTTTTCTCACATCCTTCCAATAATTGCTGGAAAATTATTTAAATGACAGATAATTCTCGCAAACTCAAGATACAGAAACACTTGTGCGAGAAAAAACATATTTTGTTTCATTTTACACTGTTTTTGTTGCAATTCAATCGTTTCATGCGGAAAGTTTTTCGATTCGAGAAATACAGAAACGGGCTACATGTTGTTGTTGCCATATGGCCAGTACTAAGTACATGCCTGTAACTGTGCATAAGATTCTGGTGCATGGTAGCAAAATTATAGCAGATGCTATTCTGCCAATAGGAGTGTCCCTATCTAAAGGCCCTTATTCAATGATTTAGTTTTTATTTTTTACATATTAATTGATTATTTGTATCAGGTATGCTGTCCGAGGAAGCTCAGGAAGCGAAGAATAAAGACTATAGAGCCTACAGATTGTCTTCAGACCCATTTATAAATAGATTTCGCTCAAACCTGCAAATCAAAAAAATTGGGGTACGATACATTACTTACATTACTTATTCATATTTTTTCTATGGCAAATGGCCGTAAAGTTGGGCGGATTAGGTATATATTTTCAGGAGCCCATTCTACAATTATAATATTTATTTTCTGTGAAAATTGTGTTGATGCATTAAAAATAAAGGGAGTTATGCCACTTTTTCAATACAGGTTGTATGAGAAGTGGGCGTAAAGGTTTGCGGATATTTTCCAACTTTCACACAAATTCTGAGTATTTAAAAATGCTATGTGCCAAAAAACAATGCCGGAGGTCAAAATTTAATTTTCACTTTGTATGGGAGGTGGGTGCAAAAGAGGGCGTATCATTTTGATTTTTCCATTTTTTCTTGATTCAAACAAAAAATACCTATGTGCCAAGTTTCATTGTTCTTCGACAACTTCTTCTATTTTTAGCCGCTCGTTCTATGAACTTCAACCAATGTGTGGCGCAGTCCTAGTTCACATTAGAGCAAAGCAAAAACAGAGCAGCAAATTTCTTCAAATTCATTCGAAGGCAAATTATATCAGTACCTAGCCAGAACTAGTAACCGATTTGTCGCAATCAGGGAAAAATTCGATGTAGATCATCTGGTCTGAGCATATTCGTAAAGTTTATGCTGTACAAGTGACCATCATCATAAAACCTAAATAAAATATTCGATTTCGTCATCTTGCAGAGAGCCAGTTTTGGTCAGTTTGTTCTCGATATATGTCATGTATATCAGAATGATGCGGTACCCAGCATTACTCCAGACTATAATGCCTCGTAATCTCCTTAAGATGCACCCAATACTCATATACCGTTCTATATGTCGTGTTGACACCAGAGAAATAATTACTTGAAGGTTTTCGATCGATAAAAATTCGGATGTTGTCCCTGCATATCCTTTAGTACCTCACAAATTGTACAATGTATAGACTAATGACCGAAACCTCAGTCTAGATAATACTGCATTGATTCTGTAGACTGAGTCATACCCCTTTAAAAAGGGTGAATATTAAATACACATCCCATCTCGAACGTATCCTTAATTGAAGGTGATCCGGTCGTGATAAGGGACAGAAAAACATTTGTTAAGGAAGGGTGTGTGGACAATATTCAATATACGCTGTGATGTCTGAGTCTGGCCATGTGTGTAGTATTCCATAGTGCATCTGTGACCATCAGTGCAGAAGTCCGCCATATCTTTTCGATATTCCGCAATAGATTGCTTTGCCAAGTGCCAATCACCAAATCAGTACACCATACTTTCGTATGGCCATAATCAACATGGAATTTCGTTCCTTATGTTGATACACCAGGTCCACCCTATGTCACTTCTGCTTATATAGCAATAGTTAAATATACAGGTTCCAAGATAGTTTTGAGACTAGAATGATTCCAAGATTCTTTGCAATATCCTAGACGCCGAGTTAAACCCATTGAGTGGCGATAATGTTAAAGGAAGTATCTTGTACTTTCACGAAAAGAGTACGAGGTCCCTTTTTCCCAGAATTCACACCAAATATACTGTTACGCTTTCATTATTTTACTTAGGTGGAAGGAAACTGATACAGAATTGGTTATGTGAATAGTTCTGGAATAGGTACCGGTTCCTGTTCTAATACTTTATTTGACATTGTTCTAGAAAAGGTCTGTTCGTACTCGTATATATGTACACAACAACATTTTATTATGATTTTAATGGCAATAATTTATGCTGACGTATTAACATAATCAGCACACTTCTGATTATTTATTTGGCCAAGTACTGTACATTGAAATGTACATTCAAACATTCTTCATTTAAAACTATTGGCACTTATCAGGAATACTCTGCCATTCAATACTTTTATAAGATAAAAATAAAAAAACAATGCAATGAAAAAACATACACCCGCCAGGATTCAGTGGGTTTTTTCTTCTTAAATATATAAATCCTTAAGAGCACTTTACTGAGTTGCTGAGTGCATTTAGTTACGAATTGCAATTGAAAAGAAAAAAAATTGGAAAATAAATCATTTTTTATCGAGAGCGCTACTTGTGTGTTTGCTGTTACTAAATAGTTTTTGTTCTATTTTTATCATCAACATTTCTTTTCTATTTGTAATAGTTTTGTGAAAATATATTGAAAATAACATGTTGATAGCTGAATGAATGAAAGAATAAAAAAAATTAAGGCATGTATAAAGAAGCGAGGAAATGAATGTATGAAAATACATACTGACTTTAACTGTACGCTGGTATGAGTTATTCTTAACAACCCAGCAGTTAAGCAAGTAGTCAATGTAGACCTTATATACAGTAATTGTCACTAATGTCTTATCACTTGGCTGACTCCAATATACATATATAACTTGTACATATATGCTCTTTTTTATTGCAGAGAGAAGATAATTGGTTACTTTATACATCACAGGTAATCTAGAGTGAAGACAATTGCCATATAAATGTCTTTAAGTAATCTTAGTAAACGAAACTGGTTTCATACAAATTGTTTTGATATAATTCTCATACAGTTTATTTTTACTTTAGCTTAAGTGTACTGATATCCTATGTAACATAGCGTGAAGTGGATGGTAACTTTAGTGTCTATTAGTAACCTATAGTGAAGTCACTTTAAATGTTTGTTTTGTACTGCCCTTTAGAAAGCAGTTATTTTAGCCACTAGAATCAATCTACTGGAGAGTTGTCGGAGGATGGTTTGTTTACAAGCAATCGTTTAATGGAATATCTGTGATATGTTTTTTTAGATGACTATATGTGTGTCAATTAGCACCCGTACATGTTAAAATAACTAGTTATGTAGCTGATCAAGTAATCAGTTAGGTAGCTAGTAAAGTGACTGACGCTATGTAACCAGTATGTGAATCCAATGCATTGACTACTTTGGACCAGCTATTAGACAATCTCATTGTAATATACTAGTTGATATAACTAGTTCCCACAATAAATTATGGGTAAAATCACTAGTTCAAGACCGTCTCCTAGAACTGCTGGGTAGTCATACTTGTATTTACCATAAAATGCCTCCTATTTATCTACATACATATATACTATATAATATATTCATTGATATATAACAGTTTGTATGTATATAGGTTTATATATACTGGTATATACACATTTACACGTGTTTAGTTGGACCGTCTCGTTTTAATATGGCCAATCAATGTAAAATTGTTAATGGAAGTGTAGAATTTATATATGTTTATGTATGATTAAATACTAAAATATGTAATAGTTCTTTTTTATACTGTGCACTTTCTAAATACAATTTTATTGGAAAAAAATACATTTTTAAAAATTATGAACTGTAAAAGTACGATTGTTAAAAATGTATCTAATTTAATAGATTTGCTTTCACTCACTCATGGAATGAACGTACTAGAAACAGCCGATAAAGAAGTGGCCACTTAAAATCGGTACGGAATAAAGCCAACATAACTTTTAAATGAAACAACGTATGTTAACATTTTATACATGAAATTAAAGGTAATTTGTTAAGTTTAAAAAACTATAACTGCAGGTTTATGTGTCCTTATTTCGAATAAATGTTCTGGCATTTCTTTTTATGCCTCCCATTAATAGCTGCACAACTTTCAAAGTCTGGTTATTTACTGTACCTGCACTCTTTTTCAATTTACGTTTAACAATTGCCCAATATATCTCGATTGGACGAAGATTTGGGCAATGTCTGAAAAGATTGACTCTTCAAACCGCAACTGCGGATTGCCTGCTAAATTAATATTTTTGTTCAATTTTACGTATTCATATTTAAAGGCCAAACAACCTCGAGCTGCCGAGACATAAAATTTTTGATCTGATATCTGCCGAAAATCAGATTTTGGCTATCTTTTAACCCGACATAGTCGAATTTTCTAGACATTTGTGCACAATTTTATCTTTAGCTTAATTTTCCATTGTGTCTACATTTTTTAAAACTAAACATAATAAGGGTCCTCATGTAAACGCTTATATGCCTCGTAAACTGTGCAATCTGTGCATTTTTATACTCTCGTAAATGAACTGTCAAAAAATGTATGGAAATTCGTTTGCACAACTCGGATAAGTTTGCGCGACAATTTAGACTCGCAAACTTGAATTTATTGTGCATTTGATGAATCAGCTGCTTTTGTTTACTTTTATTAATAAGAAATAAAAATCAAATAAAATATAAAAATTTTGAGCATGTGAAAATTGTGTAACTTTAGAACAGAATGATTGTATTAAATGACATTGTATATGAAAGCATTAACCAACAGCTAGAACATAAATAAAATCTTACAAACTATGTATATCACCGTTTGTTCCAAAGATTTAACTTTCATTCAACATTTTTAAAATTAAAATTTATACAATTTGAAAATTTATTTTTTAAGGCTTTTGTTGAATTTATTTTTATTTGACATTTGTATCAAATAGAGAGAAATTTAATGTATAAACTTGCACAAAATTGAAAAGGTGGGTTCATGAAACACGTCGCGCAAATTTGCACAATTGAACAAATGGGAAACTTAAGCGTTTAAATGAGTACCCTTAATGACTTGCAATTCATTGTACACAGAAAAAATTATATTTCAATTCAAACATTTATCCCATATTGAACCGGTTTCAATATTTCATAATTAAATCAAGTATTCATTTGCTCAGAAACAAAATTTCTTGATATTTTCTATTGAATTTTGAGATTTGAATTTGATTATTTTGAGAACTGAATATACAATTTTCGTTATTGGTTGAATTTCAAATACAAAAATTATTGAATAGATAATTTTCGTAATTGAAACACAAAAAATAACAAAAATGTGTTTTCAATTACGAAAATTATCTATTCAATAATTTTTGTATTTGAAATTCAACCAATTCAATAGAAAATATCAAGAAATTTTGTTTTAGAGCAAATGAATACTTGATTTAATTATGAAATAATTGAAACCAGTTCAATATGTTACAAATATTTGAATTGAAACGGTTTAAGAAATAGTTTTTTCTATGTAGAATAAAGGTAGATTTGTAAAAAAAAATATGTATAAATCTTTTTCCATTTTGATAACAGGGGGTGTTGCAACGAGTTGTTATGATTAATACAGTGCGTACCGATTTTAAGTGGCCACTTCTTTAATTGAAAGACCAGCCTGATCAAGTCTCAGTTATTCAACTCCGTTACGAACTCAGATAGTGAATACATAGCTAATCAATATAAAAGGTATGCCCCAGTGCCTTTTCAACACAGCTACCAGAACCTTAGCTCGGTAGGAGGTTGTCGGTACAAATTGATACAAATCCAATGATGTCCTAGCTACAATATTCAGGATCCAGGACAGTATAATACCAACTTTAGCAATCATAAATGTGTTGAGCCACTACGTTGCGAATTTAAACAATATTTTAAATTTAAGTGAAATTAAAATGATGTCAATTCATAGAACACGCTCGGTACTATTCGCGTATGTTAAAATATTTATTACATACATATTAAATAATTAAACAAGTTTGCAAAAAAAATTGTGTTTTTTCATGAAACATATATTTTTGAGAAAGGCTACCTAGATTTGACTAATCCACCATATAATTATTCACCAAAAAGTATTACCACAATTATTTATTGGCTATAAAATGTCCAAAGTCTTGTGACTCTACTTTATATTGGACCTAATATTTTAGTTAGAAACTGAAATCAGTCTCAACAACGCACTATAGGAATTTTTCCCCATTTTTTGGCCATAATTAATTACAGCCAAACGGCTGGACCGATTTAAATAATTTTTTTGAATTCGAATTTTTGAGGACTCTTAAAAGTCCCTCCCTTTTAACCATTAAAACTTTTCCATACACTGAAAAAAAAAATTTCAAAGATAAAAATAAAATTAACTAAAAATTTCTTCCAAACTATGTTTACCGGGTTGTATGTTCCTGGATCCAGTCCATACCTGTAACTCTTAGGTAATTGCCTAAACTCTTTTCTTCTGTTTTATTTTTTGAGTGTAAACTAACTTAGTTATGTTTAAAATTTTAATTTATTCATCAATTTGATTTTCTAATTCTAAATTATCAACCATATTTAAAAAACAAGGGTTCAAAAGAACGCTCGATTCTATTTCTTCATTTTCACTTTCCGATTGCTCTTCATCTGTTTGGTAATTTTCTAAAGAAATAGGATAAGATTTCAGCATATTAATTACTTCTGTAGGAAGCTTTAATTTCTTCTGTTTTTTAATCCGTTTGTTCAGAGAAATACTGGAAATGAAAGGATCAGATATATCCAATGCTGTATTAAAAACGTCGGTCAAATTATTCACACGGCTGCTTTTTATCAGATTTATATATTTTATGACGCGATTCAGAGGCGTCTTCACCGAAGCATCCAACGGGAAGCACAGTGGATTCAATAATTTGCCTTGAATGCACAAAACATTCGTGACTGCACCTATAAACATTGATTTAGATTTTCTGAACAATCACTTTCATCAATATGTGACATGAAATATGCATGTATAACGGCTCCTTTTTCATTTTCACCATATTTCTCATGCCATACATTAAATAATTCTGAGTTTTTCACATTGTATTTACCTGAAAAAATGCGTTTTTTGAAAAAGTATGCAAATATATGCAGCTGAAATATGAAAAATTCTGTAGGTAATTGACTGTCCTAAAGAACTGTTATGATGTTATAACTAACATCTGCTAACATTTTTTTGTAGGTCCAAATAAAATTCAGTTTCATAATTTTATTATTTCATCGTAAGGTCACTTTAATTTTTCCAATTTAATCGGTCTAATAGCCGAGTTCACCAAGATGTCTCTATATATTAATAAAGTACTCACTTTCAACATTATTTTCCATTTTTTAATTTTTAAAAACTCTATATATTTAATATGAAAACTTTTATTAGAAATTGTATCAAAATTTGCTGCACTCAATCGTTATATAAAAACTTATTTAGAAATCGAACATAAAACAACTGATAAAGGGACAAATAATCAACTTTTTTGCAAAATTTAAAAATATATGTTTATTTTGTTATATTTTTATTTATACTAAAGCATAAAAAATGTATTTTCAAAAATTTAAATTTTACATTTTGGCCAAGAAATGGGGAAAATTTCCTATAGTGCAACGATTTAGGTGTGATGAAATTCGATTGATTTCATATTCAATTTTTGGTTCATTCCATATCATTTTTATAGCAAAAAACAACCAAATAAGCAACTCTCCATTTGTTTACCTTAATTAATATGATAAATTGACAAAACGATTCAAACAAACACATCACACCTTTTGCCGTTTTGAAATCGTTTTTGCATCTAATTCGTTTTTCATCACATACCTGATTATGATAAGATTTATTATTGTAGTCCAAAACATATTATGATCATTATTAGTATCATAAAATATCATGTATTCTGAAATAATCATATTATGATATAAATCAATCATAATATGACCCAAAGTTATCATATTTATGACCAAATTAAATCATGTTATGATCCAATGAAATCATATTATTATTATTAAAATTTATTTTTAGAAATATATAATTTTATTTTAATTGGTTTTAGTTTTAAGGTACTAATTCCCAATTAAAATATTATTGATAAATTCACTGAAATTTATTGTTGTTTGCATCTTAAAACAAGTAAGAAAGTATGGTCGGTCAAGCCCGACCATATAATACCCTACACCAAGTAAATGAGTAAAAACAGTTTTCTTTTAAAATATCAATAATTTATATTCGTGAGTGATTTTCGGAAGTGGGCCTAATATGGGAGCTATGACCAATTATGGACCGATCACCATAAAATTAGGTCGTGTGATTTATGTCTATATTAAAGTTAACTATGTTGAATTTTGTGTGTTTACCAACATTTTTAAACGATTTATGCACGTTAAAGTGATTTTCCGAAGCGGGTCTATATGGGAGCTATGACTATTTATGGACCGATTGTAACAAAATTTGGTGACATGAATTGTGTATATATAAAACTTATTTGGAACGAAATTTGTGTAGATACATAGATAAATTAAACATTTATGACCGATAAAGTCCAATTTCGAGGGGACATTTGTATGGGGGCTAGGTGAAATAATGGACCGATTTCAGCCAGTTTCAATAGGCTTGGTCCTTGGGCCGAAAAAGTAATATGTACCAAATTTTATCGAAATATCTTCAAAATTGCGACCTGTACTCTGCGCACAAGGTTTACATGGACAGCCAGCCAGCCAGCCAACCAGACGGACGGACGGACGGACGGACATCATTTAATCGACTCAGAAAGTGATTCTAAGTCGATCGGTATACTTTAAGGTGGGTGTTAGACTAATATTTTTGGGCGTTACAAACATCTGCACAAACGCATAATACCCTCCCCACTATGGTGGTGTAGGGTATAAATAGTAGTCAATACGCATATAGAAACTTAACATATAATGGTTGTTAATATGTTTATCTATTTATCATTATTTAGTTGTTCGAAAAATAATTATGATTCGGTGATTGCGATGAAAATATAAACGTTTACAATAACTTAAATATTGTTGAAATTAAATTATATATTTACGACAACAATATACAGTTACAAAGAACATAGTGCAGTTGTCGTAACAATGTCGAACCATGTTCTTTTTAAAATGTTCATCTTTCACATGATGATAACTTTAAAAGATGAAAGATTAATTTTTTCATTTCGAAACCCAAACTGAATTTATTTTCAACGATTCTTCAAAAATTTTTGATTTTCCTCATATATGGAAGTTAATTACAATGCTTTTTTCAATTTAGTTTTTTTTTTCAAATTTGTGTTGCCTCATAATATTCTGAAGCAAACCATAGTTTTATTATTTTCCGTTCTTATTCTCTCCACAGTATTTGCAGTTCAACTTGTTTATGTATGACTATTTAATGCAGAAAAAATAAAGAAAAATAAAAAACTTTTGTTAGATACAATCATGCCTCGAATGCTGAAATTGAAAATTGTGGTTCATGGTTTTAATTACAGTCATGATTTCTACTAATAAAGAAGAAATGTTTATTTTACCAAAAAAATAACAAAATGGAAAAAATACAAATTCATGTTTTTCATTAATTTTCTTATAACTTTTCGTACATATGATGAGTTTTAATAGTGACCTTAACTGATTGTTACTTTTACTTCTGCTTAAGTTGGTCAATATCACATTACGAATGATTACGTAAATAATTTATTTTTTCAAAGGATTTTCCAATCTTTTATATAAGTATTTTGCCGTAATTTAAAAGATATTGGCAATCCAACATTATTTGAGAACAATTGTTCTAAAATTGACAATATATCTTGTATTAATAAATTAACTTTAAACTAAAGATAATAATATTGAAAAGGCTCAATTGTGGCTCATAAGACATATTATAAATAGGTTATAATTAAAGGCATTGTTTTTCTTTGTTTCTAAAACAATGTGTTAATACAAACTGTTTTAGAAACAGGCGGGTCGTTTTAAAAATCGCCCAAGTGACAAGAAAAATCGTACTCTATACCTATAAAATGAATTCTGAAGTTCCTTATTTTGACCCAAAAGTCAAATTTTAAAGCGCCCCAGTCGAGTCTAAATGTATGACCGACCACCACTACCTTTGGAGGGTCGACCCACCCATGCTAGTGGCAAACCCCCTGGAATCACCTGGGAGGATCCCCATACTAAAATTTAAAAAAAATCACAATTTTTTGGCACTTACATGATGTATGTATGTTTTGCGTATAAATTTTGTTTATAGAGCGTATGATAAATATAAATGTGATGTAGGTAATAAATAATATTATTCATACGTCTAAACGAAAATTTTTGGAATAAAATCACCATCAATGGAATTGAATATTATTTTATATTATTGGGGTTTCTACCAGTTTTAATTAACATCTTTACTTATTTTTTGATTTAATAAGCAAATTATCGATAATTGGAAATCGTGACAGTTTATCTCTTTATATTAAATTTTTATTGGACTTTTTTATTTGTATCCAATTACATTTTAAAACCAAAGATATTTTTAGATTTTTAACGAACGCTAAACTCTTAAAATTTAATAATTTGTTCTAGGCTGGAATTCCCGGAATTCCGGGAAATTTCAAAATTAATCTCGATTTCGCGGGAAATGAAAAAGTACGGGAAAAAATTCTAGTTACATGGGATGTCAGTATACTTAAGCTAAGGATTCAAATCAGACCAATAATGTGTATACAATGCATATAAAATATGCACAAAAACATGAGATTTATTAATTTTAGTCCCAAATTTTAAAAATCTATTAACCGAGTGATAAAAGCCGGACAAATTAACCGGTTCGCAAAAAAACGAGATTTATAAACCGGTTTTTAGGTTAACCGGTTTATAAACACTAATGTTTATGTAAAAAAAATTGTTGGTCAAGTTGTTTTCCGTATGTTTCGCGCTGAAAATGTATGAATTGACACAGCTGAATAAAACAGGGACCGAAAATAATAATTATTCTTCAAATTTCTAAGGAAAAAAGCCATCACAGGATAATATCGGAGAGTCAAGTCAAGCATACCATTTTCATTGTTTTCAACTATATTTTCATAAAATAACATGCTTTTTAAATTCTTGATTTTTATTTTTTTTGTCAGAAATAATTGTTATTTTTGATTTTTATTTTTTTTTGTCAGGAATATTTGTCAGACTTTGAGTTTTATTTTTTTTGTCAGGAATAATTGTTATTTTTGATTTTTATTTTTTTTTTGTCAGAAATAATTGTTATTTTTTGATTTTTATTTTTTTTGTCAGATATATTTGTCAGACTTTGACTTTTATTTTTATACCCTTCACCACGAGTAGCAAGAGTATATATAAGTTTGTCATTCCCTTTGTAATTTCTACATTTTTCATTTCCGACCCCACAAAGTATATATATTCTGGATCGTTATAGATAGCGAAGTCGATATCGCCATGTCCGTCTGTCCTTCTATTCTGCTGTATGTTGAAATCAACTTTCCGTAGGCCCCAAATAACTTATAAACATGATTGATACATCAATATATCGGGAATTCTTCCGGCTCGGTTGCCATTTAAAATCGAGAAAATCGTCCCACAAATGGCTGAGATAACGGGACAACCTCGATTTTTGGCCTATTTTTGATCTATATCTGGATAACTAAGTTATTAATATAGGCATTAGGATATCTAATGATAGATATTTCAAAGTCCATTGCAACGATGTATGTATATAAGGCTTTAACCTACAATGGGTCAAAATCGGGAAAAATGTTTTTTAACCCGAATTTTTTTTTACCCAAAAAATTTTTTGTTCATAATTTTTTTTTTTACCAAAAAAAATTTTTATCATAAATTTATTTTTTACCAAAATATTTTTTTTGTCATAAATTTTTTTTTAGCAGAAAAAATTTTTTTATTACCAAAAAATTTTTTTTGTCATACATTTTTTTCAAAAAAAAATTTGGAAAAAATTTTTTTTTTTTTAAAAATTAAAAAACAATTACATACGAAAAAACATTTTTCTTGGTAAAAAAAAAATTTATGACAAAAAAATTGTTTTGGTAAAAAAAAAAATTTATTACAAAAAAAGTTTTTTGGTAAAAAAAAAAAATTTTTTGGAAAAAAAAATTCGGTTTAAAAAATATTTTTCCCGATTTTGGTCAAAGCCTTATATACATACATCGTTGCAATGTTTGTAAGTTATTTGGGGGCTACGGAAAGTTGATTTCAACATACAGCCGAATAGAAGCACAGACGGACATGGCGATATCGACTTCGCTATCTATAACGATCCAGAATATATATACTTTGTGGGGTCGCAAATGAAAAATGTAGAAATTACAAACGGAATGACAAACTTATATATACTCTTGCTACTCGTGGTGAAGGGTATAAAAATAAAAATCAAAGTCTGACAAATATATCTGACAAAAAAAATAAAAATCAAAAAATAACAATTATTTCTGACAAAAAAAAAATAAAAATCAAAAATAACAATTATTCCTGACAAAAAAAATAAAACTCAAAGTCTGACAAATATTCCTGACAAAAAAAAATAAAAATCAAAAATAACAATTATTCCTGACAAAAAAAAATAAAAATCAAAAATAACAATTATTCCTGACAAAAAAAAATAAAAATCAAAAATAACAATTATTCCTGACAAAAATAAATAAAAATCAAAAATAACAATTATTTCTGACAAAAAAAATAAAAATCAGAAAATAACAATTATGTTGTGATTTTTATTATAAATGTCATAATTGTTACGGTCCCTGGAATAAAACACACTTGTGTGTTAAAACAATCCTTTTGCATATATATTTGTGGAAATATTTAAAAAATTAATTAAGAATTTCATGGAATATAGCAAACAATTTTGTCCGTAATTAGCTGGCCACCACTGTATATAAGTATTTAAATTTCTTACAACTACATATGTATGTACATTGTGCATATGTTTGTTGAAAATCTTACATTTAGATTTTCTATTAGATCCTTGTTAAACATGTTTATTTTTATCACTTATTATAACACCAGAAAATAAACAAGAAATACAAACATAACTGCAATGATATTGTACAATAACTAAAAATAGTCCGCATACAACCTCAGGATATAAAGAGAAAAATAAAGATATTGGAGAAAGGAAACAATAGTACGATTATAAAAAACAAATTAGGATGGCCCTTATATCGCACTTTCGATTTTTAAATCATCTAAAAACTAGATGGTGAAATGGTCTTAAACAGAAAATTATTAAAAACATAAAATACATGAAATTTTTATATTACGAACACTTTATATATTGGACAATAACTAAATAGAGAAAACAGATTCGCGATAGCAACCGAATTTGTTGCCAATCGAATGATTCTACCTTAGTGACCGAAATATACAGTTGCGGTTGCTTCAACCGAAATTCTTCTTTATCAACTGACTTTCTGTTGATAGGACTGAAACAATTCGGTTGCTATCACGAATAAATTTTCTCTGTGTATTAAAACATGTAAGAATTTATATTCGGGTGTTCCGAATCGTATATAATTACCCTTCACCAAGATAAACTTTAAGATAAATATTGAAAATTATTTTTGAAAAAATTGTTGAACAAAATTTATGGTTGAAAAATAAATTTTTGTGAAAAGTAACAGAAAAATCGCTGTTTTTGACATATATTTAAGTAATTTTGGGCCGTTTTTAATTTTAAATAGCTACCTAAGTTGGACTATAGCGGATATATTGGTATATTTATCATGTATATAACTTATTTGGGGCTTCAGCATGGTTATATTGACTCCGATATCTATAATGATCCAGAATATGTATACTTTATGGGATCACAAATGAAAAATGTGGAAATAACAAAAGAGTATGAAAAACTTATACACTGGTGCATATTCCTATAAACGCACTTAATTGTTTTCTGTATTTTTGTTATATCTCTGTTGTTCTAATCCAAAAGCAAAATTTAATTTTTTTAATAAGAGACTTACGGTACTTAACGGTACTTTTTGAAAGTAAACAAGTTTTTTTTCTTATTCTTGTTGCTTGCCTTAATTATGCGATCAAATGTTCTCGGTGCTAATTTAAGTGGAAGATTCGTATAAACGCACACGTGAAATTTGTTTTTAAAAAAGTTACCAAAAATAAAATATTATCAATTTTATTTTCAACCAAAGGTACGTTTCTAATAGTAACATCTCAATTTACTGCAACTTTTTCTATTTGAATCAATAAATTTCATCACTTTTAAAGATGCCCAGGGAACTTTTTTATCCGATCAAAAATTTTTTCACGACCAAGGATGTTCCAATAGAGAAATTGGACGTAAAATTGATCGTTCGGAAAGTGTGTTGCGAAATTTCTTGAAGAAATGTCAAAACTATGGAGTTCGCAAACCTAGAAAGGGAAATACAAAACTAACAAGAAGACAACTTAATCTAATAAAACAAGAAGCAACCCGCAACAAATTTAATTCCACACAAATAAAGAATAAATTGCACACATTTCACAAAACGATGAAAACATAAAATGGAAAATGCCGAAATGTAAACCAATGCTAAAAAAGCACCATAAAGAAAGTCGTCTAAAATTCGCAAGAAAATATATGAAATCGACAGATGAGTGGAAAAAAGTAATTTTCTCTGACAAAAAAAAAATTAATTTAGATGGTCCTGACTCTTACTCATTAGGGTTCTATAAGTCGATTGTTCGAACAATCGACTATTTCCTGAAAAAAGTCGAAAAGTCAAAATCGACTTTTTGGTCGGAAAAAAGTCGAACAATCGATTATCTTCTCTCAAAAGTCTATAAAAGTCGAATAATCGAAAATAGTCGAAAAAAGTCGAATAGTCGATAAAAGTCGACTTTTTAGATTGTTAAAAAAAATATTGCACTTGCATTTTTTGTAGTGTATGCTAGTATATGTAAATAATAAATAAATAAATGTTTATAAAATAAAGCTTTTTTCTACACAAAATTCTTACAACATTATTCTAACTATTATCGCCTTGATAAATTTCATTTTTATTGCTAAACATTACAAAAGGCGCATCAATAAATGTAGAAACCATGTATTTTTTACAAGAAATGGTAAAAAGTTGAAAAAAGTCGAAAATTATCGGAAAGTCGAAAATAGTCGAAAAAAGTCGAAAATTGTCGGAAAGTCGAAAAAAGTTGATTAACTAAAAGGTCGAAATTTCGAAAAGTCGACTTTTCATAAACTACCAAAAGTCGAAAGTTCGAAAAGTCGACTTTTTAAAAAACGGAAAAAGTCGAAAGGTCGAAAAGTCGACTTTTTGTTTCAGCTATAGAACCCTATTACTCATGCTATTGGCACGATTTGAGATCAAACGATGAAGTTGGCAAGTCGAAAATAGGTTTTATTCCGACAAAAGTGAATAGTGCGATTTATAACGAACTGTTGGAGATCTTCTCTCATTTATGGATGAATAAATGGATGAAGATTGTATATTCCAACAAGATAATGCTGCAATCCATGTTGCTAAGCAATCGAAATCTTGGTTTAATGAACATAGCATTAGTGGAATCAATGCCAGACCGTATTTTTGAAACAATCCATAACATTATTAATAATGCTACAGTGGCCCATAAATTAAAGTGCCTTTATAGGAAAATACCCTTAAAAATGGCTGTTAATCTCGAAAATTAAGTAAAAAAAATAAATAAAGTACAAATGAATTTTTTTTGTAAACAATATTTTAAGTGAAGTACTTAGAACTAATTTGTGCAAAATTTGATCAGGATTGTATGGGGGTTAGCTGAAATCATGGACCGCTATTGTCCATTTTCAATACCAAACAAATCTTATCAATAGAGAGTATTTGTGAACATTTTCAGCGTTTGGGTCCTATCGTGTTTACATGACCCATTGTAGTGTTAACAGCGATTGCAGTTGCTTAATGTCCGATTGTAACATTGTATAAATATATTCCTTTTTGAAAGGACTTTTTTTGAATTTCTCGAATTGACCACTAAAGAGAGGAGCTAGAGGGTTAAGAACTTCCACAAAAATATCTACTATAAAATTCTACAATATAATTCTGACATTAAGAATTCTCTTAGACATTAACTTACAACATTTTTTTCAGTTAGTAGAATGCTCCCTTCGATCAAAAATTTAAAACTTTGACACACTGTTAAAAATATTCAAAGCAGCTGGACTATAAGTTTATTCTACAAAAATTATCTACTCAACATCCTCTTTCAGAATTATAGGGTCATTATTCTGTTCCAATCAAAAAGTCTCAATTTGTTGGACAGTGTTATTAAATTTATTTAATTACTTCAAATAGAAGCCACATAAGAAAGCTTTACAAAAGTGAAACATTAAGACCACATTTTATGAATTTATTACCAAAACATTAACAAAGAAAAGTGCCGCCTATTATACAAATTGAAATGATTATTTGAATTTGTTGGTTAGATAAACATTTGTTTGTCTTTTCTAAACCATATCATAATTTTTTATTGAAAATGCGGTTTTTGGTTTTGCTAATTCCATAAAAAATATACATATTCAAACTCTTTGGAAATAAATTTTGAAAGAAAATGTTCTCTGGAAACACACGCAAATTATATACACTAACAACTGCTTACATGCTTATGTACAAAGTCATAAAGTCAAACTAATAATTGTCAAAACAACCCAGCAGTTCTAGGAGACAGTACCGAACTAGTGATTTTACCCATCATTTAGGGTGGGAGCTAGTTACTTCAATAGCCACTTGACTAGTCATTTTAACACGGGCATGTCCTAGGCAGGGGGTCAATTGTCTCTTTTTGATTACAATGGGACTGTCTAATAGCTGGTCCAAAGTATGCAACGCATTGGATTCACAAACTGGTTACATAGCGTCAGTTACCTTGCTAGCTTTGTAACTGGTTACTTGATCAGCTACTTGACTAGTTATTTTAACACGTGCATGTCCTAAGCAGGGGGTCAATTGACCCTTTTGATTACAATGTGACTATCGGATAGCTGATCGAAGGTTGTCAACGCTTCTGGTGGGTAAAATAAACTGCAGTACAAAAAAAAGTTTGAAGTGACTTCACCATAGGTTACTAAGAGACACTAAAGTGACTATTGACTCCATGCTATGTTACATGCGATATCAGTATACTTAAGCAAAAATAAAAATAAACTGTATGAGAATTATATTAACACAATTTGTAAAAAAACAGTTTGTACGAATTACTCACAAAACGTTTAAAGTGACTACACTGTCGATTACTTAGAGACACTTAAGTGACAATTGTCTTCACGGTAGATTACTTGGGATGCATAAAGTAACCAATTGTCTTCTCTCTGCACTACAAAGTGCACACACGTGTCAAATGACCAAAATATATAAAATGGAGTCAGCCAAGTGATAAGACATTTGTGACAATTACTGTCTTTAAGGGATACATTGACTACTTGCTTAACTGCTGGGAAAGCAACAGGGGTAAATTCTTATGTTTTTCTACATGTATGTAGAAGAGGTTACAGTGTGTATCAAAATAATGAAAGCTTCCATATTGAAAAGAGTGCGAGATAAAATCGCTTGTTTTCAGTTGTAAATATAGAACTTTAAAAAAATATTTCCATAGAATCAGATAGAAAGGATTTAAAATTATTGTCAATCGAACTATAGAGTTGTACTTCTTAATATGTTGGGTCGAAAACACTCTTAATTAAAAGTTAAAATATTTGATTATGAAGAGTAACAGCCTTTTTTGTAAAATTAATTTTCAACATACGACTGTGTGGAAAATTTGGTTTTTATACATTTTTTATTTGCACAAATATTTTTTGGCAAAATTTCAAATGTTCAAAGAATTTCGTTTGAAAAATATAAAATTCCTTTAATAAAGACGAAAACAAAATTTTGTTTCTTTACTTTGCGAATTTATTGAGCTAAAAGTTTCGTAAAAAACATGGGGTAAATCTTTTGATTAGCAAAACATTCTGTTATTATGTCGTCTTGGTTAAAGATTTACATACATCATAAGAAACGACATAATGTGTTTAGCAGGGATAACGGTTATAAGTGATATGAAAAAAGTTATTTTATAACAGTTATTTTGTGACTTTAAAAAAATGCATCTAAAACAGTTATTATTTAACGTAACAATAAAAGTTCGGATGAAACTCTTAAAAAAAGAGTTTTATTTTTTCCGTCATAAAATAAAAGTCAATTGAGGAGTTTTATTTTTCCAGTCAGAAAATAAAACTCATTTTATGTAAATTTAAACCTCAAGCTTGCAGCTCTTCAGATCAATGCAATTTGTAAAGCACCTTGGACTGCAATTGAAAAAATTGTCATTAAATAAAACAATTGGGATTATGATTTGTTATTGTTTGATTCATATTATCAAATTGTTTTGTGTTTTTTGTCTTAAACAAATAAATTATTACAAACATATTATCAGATAGACTCAATAAAGAAATATACTGAAAAAAGTAGAAAATAAACGACAAGAGTTTTATGTAGAAAATAAACGACAAGAGTTTTATTTTCTGGCGGGAAAAATAAAACTCCTCAAATAACTTTTATTTTATGACGGAACAAATAAAACTCTGTTACGAAATTGTACTTGAATTCAAATATAACGATTTTAACGGCTGATTTAAAAGCAGCCTAATGCTTTCAAATAACAGTGCGGTAATAGCAAACTGTAACATATCTGTAGGCATTATTAACATTGAATAAAAGCTTTCAGTTGACCATTGATCGTAAGTTGGCAACGCTGTTTGCTGCGACCGAATTCTAATATTCAGTTAAAGAACATTGTAGAAAGTACACCACATATGGCGTATGTATTAAAAACCTCTAGACAGTTAAAGAGAAATCGAGAGTGCAGATGGCAGTGTTATAAATAGTGGCAGAGGTTGCAGTCGTTAGTCAGTTTATCAGAGACGCTATTCAAATAAACAACAACTGAGTGCCTTAAAGTGTGCTGTGTTTTTCAAGTGAATTCGTGTACATTATAAAGTGTGTCTTTATTTCTGCGAATTACAATTTTCAAACTACTAAACGGCTTTTATTTGCAATCAAAAGTATCCGGTTTATTTAAAGGAAATAAACAAACGTTTTGAAAAGGTTAAAACGTAACAACTCTTTAAATGAGTTTTTTTTTCTGACGGGGAAATGAGTTTATTTTTATGAAGGATATTTAAAACAATTTTTTAAGAGTTTCATGCCAACCTTAATTTTTACGTTGAAAAATAACTGTTAACTGTGAAGTTGAGATAATTTTTTTAATATTACCACAGATTCTGAAAGAGCACGCCAATACTCCAACAGTATAGGTATCCGTTACCTCTAACATAGAGAGTTTTTGATTTCAAATTTTCTGGATAACCGTTAATTACGGTCCCTGGTTATTTGTTAATACTTTTTCCTTCCTATTTTGCCAATTACTGTATAACCGTTGTTGAATATTGTGACGCGTTAGTTGGTTGAGTTTATTTTCCATATTTAAGAATTCTGTAAATAGCATTAAAACAAATTAAATTAAAATTTTACTTTAAAACATGGCTAAAAACAAGATGTTTTAATAAAGTTAACCTGATGAGAAAGTACTTACTTACAATGGAAATGTTTGCAACAGTATGACAAGAGTTTTTCAAACAGTTTATACTTCTAAAAATTGAGTTATAATTTAAAAAAATTTCGGCACAAACAAATGTATTTTTCTAGTTTTTAAAATGACATTAATTTGATTTAAAAATTAACTTAAACTTGATTATGGGGAATTTCATATCATGGTTCACCAACTTTTGAAATCGATGTCTTCCGATCGGGATGAAATTTACACCAAGGTTTATATTATATTGGATAGTAATCCAAATAAGATCGGTCGAGAACTCTCTGAGTTAGAGTTGAGTTGACATTTTGGGCAAGGAGGTGTTTTTTCTCATCCATGTAACTTATTACCTATTATTCTTAGCAAAATGTGCCCCCAAATAGTCAGGAGTTCCGGATGTTTCTCACAAGGATCATTCATTACAGACCCTTCAAAATATATATGTATGAATTATTTTATATCACACTTTCTACCTACAGTGTTACTGTAGTAGAAAATTTATTTACACCATTTGTAACAGTATTTTTGTTGCTGTGCTGTCATTACGAAAAATTTATGTAATCAAAGCCAGTAATTCCCTGCTTTTTATTAATTGTATGGGAATACTCAGGCAGATTTTTACATCCCCATTTAAATATAATTAAATTTAAACACCTTTACGCTATGTTGTATTATATAATATAATATCTATGTAAGTATTACATTAAACCTGCTCTCCATTTATGGGATGTTTTCTGATTTGGAAAATATAAAGCCAATCGTTTAAAGGAAAACCTAAAAGAAATATCAATATAACCATTAACACAAAATTATCATTATTCGATTATCTTAAAATGTCTCATCAAATAGTTTTAGTTACTACAGATCAAATTAAACTCATTCAATATTAAGTAATTTTAAGGGCAGGACTAATTTACATAATTACTTTCATGTCAAATATTGTGGCATGTCTAGAATATTAATATTTCAACTTGCGACAACATATTTAAATTTAAAAAGATGAAAAACTACAAAGAAAAAAAAATAAAAAAGTATCAACAGGTTGGTTAAAAGTAGACATAATTATATATTTTTAATTTGATTAATTACTTTAGTGGTTGTAATGTCAATGATCTTTGATGACATTTTTTGTTAACGAAAGGAATGAGTGATTTGCGAGAATTCTATAAAGCAATTGTTTATGTCAATAAATACATAACTTTTGTTTAAAATTCCTAGACTAGAAACTATGATTATACCCTACACCACCATAGTGGGAAGAACTCTAATATTAGTCTGATCAAAGTACAAGTCGCAATATTTCAATCAAATTTGATACGTACATTTGTGTCAAGTCGAGAACAAAGCCTCTTGAAACTAGCTGAAATCGGTCCATTATTTCACATAGTTCTCACATAGTCCTCCCGAAATTGGATGTATCTACACAAATTTCGCCCTTATTAATATTTTTAATATGGAAGTTATGTCACTTAACTTTCTGATGATCGGTGCATAATTAGTCATAGCTCCCATAAAATTCAACAGAAATAAGTTTTATATAGACACAAATCACTCAACTTAATTGCATGGCGATCGGTTCATAATTAATCATACAAGGCAAACTTCTGAAATTCATAAAATAAATATGTTTTTGCTCTTTTACTCAGTGTAGGGTATTATATAGTCGAGCTTGAGCGAACATATTTTCTTACTGTTTTTTTTTTGTATATCCAATAGTCAATGTATGCCTAAAATATGAAATATGAAGGATTCTACCGGAAAAATATTTATCTGTAAACTTCGTTTGATACACATACAAATCTGTATATAGTGGATATATACATATCGAGCCCTTAGCGCCAAATTATCGTAAGCGACAAAACACAAATTTTACAGGAGAAGGTTTTTTCGATTATTTTGAAATTTATACATAGAATTAAAAATTTTATGATGCGATATATTATAATTTCGTTCAAGCTATTTTTCTATTTTTCAAAAATATTTATAACTTTTGACAATTAAAAATTCATGGAATACTTCATTGAAAAATTTGACAAAAATATTTTTTATTGAATTTTTGCGTAGATACAAATTTTTCGAATTGAAATAAAATATTTATTTATGAATAGTTTTTAATGAAATTTTACAGTTATGTAAAATTTTCTATTTAAAATGGAAAAATAAAAACGAATTTTGAAATTTATTATCCGCAATCCCGCAATTCCCAAAAAAGTGTTGAAAAAATCCCAAAAATGGAAATTTTTAGTTTTTTGGCTATAATATCCATACCAGGGTCGGAGTTATCGGAATCCTTTACGAAATAATTAAAAGCATATTGGGCCATGTAACATCGGTTATTATATTTTGATATCGAATATGTGATTTGAGAATTGTTGGCCTAAAGTTTAATTTTTCATAAAAAAATAGGTGTTTTTTGAATGGACCTGGTCCCCTCGGTAACAAAAATTTTTAATTTTTTTTTCATTCAAAATATTTAATGAAAACTTAGCTTTCAGAAAGTAGAAATTCCTTATGCATAGTCTTAGAAATTTTTTGCGATAACTTAAAAAGAAAAAAAGTTCTTTTTTCCCAAAAAATTAGCGAAAAATCGGCTTTTCAAAATTTTTTAAATTCAAATGCATATAACTTTGGACTCAGTCATTATTTTTAAACAGTTCTTTTCTTATTTGACACATACGTATGTTGTTAGTCCAATGAAAGAAAACTGGAGAAAATATGGAAATATTTGGATACGCTGTTATCAAAAAACTGGAGTACGTTGGGTAAAAATGTTGAAAATTTAATTTTTAAATGCGAATATCTCCTAAGCTATAAGAGACAATTGATAGCTACGACTAGGTCTTTTGTAGCACTCAATGAAAAGATATGTGTGTAATTTTTTTGAAATCGGAACACAAACGAGGAAATAGGATCATTTTAAAAATGTAATATACCCGAGGTGTCCTACTTTAAGGACCCTTGGTCGCGGCCCTGGTTGGCAAATGAGGTCCACGTTCAGAACTTGAACTCGAGATCACTTCTTCTTTACGCATGTGAAATTTCATTCAAACCAAGCTAACCATTTAGAAGTTACTGATTTATTTCCCTCATATTTTTCTATACCACTATGTGTCGCTTACGATAAAATTCGTTTACTGTAAAATGTAAACATTGACTTACTATAAAATCTTACCCCCAATATTTTTGATGTTATTAACAATTTTGATATTCTGAGAACGCTAAAACATCAGTCGCTCCATAAAATTTTAATTTCTGCAATAAAACAAAAAAATTTTAAAATGTCGCTTACGACAATTTGGCGCTAAGGGCTCGATATATAATATACAGGACAATCATATGTCGCTATTGAAAATGAAGGCAATGTGTATAAGACCACTTACCTCCGCTGCGCAACCCTCATGACAATAACACAGTGAAACAAAAATAAACAAAAACAAGTAAGAGAGCTATATTCTTATATACCCTTCACCAAAATATACTTTAAAATAAATAACAGTTTCTTAATTTTTTTTAAAAAAGTTTTTTCCTTTTTTTATATTTTTTTTTGGTAAAAGAATTTATGACAAACAATTTTTTTGATGAAAAAAAAATTCGAGTTAAACAATATTTTTCCCAATTTTGACCCATTGTGAGTCCAACTTACTATAGCCTTATATACATCGTTGCAATGCACTTTGAAATATCTATCATTAATATATCCATATGGTCTATATTAATGACTTACTAATCCAGGTATAGATCGAAAACAGGCCAAACATTGAGGTTGTCCCGGTTTTTTCCCTATATCTCAGCCAATTTTGTCGATTTTAAATATCAACTGAGCTGGAAGAATTCCCGATATACATACAAACGGACATGACTATATCGACTATACCGATTTTTCGTTTACCTTTTCAACGGAAAATCGGTTGACAAATGGCTGACTTACGGATTTTCGGCTAATAACAACAAAAATTCAACATTTTCACAATTTTTAAATTCAATATCGATTACACAGGTCATCAGCAAAAAAAAGGCATGACTAACCACTATATAGATTTCATGCATCGTGGCTACCTAAGTACAAAAATGGTAAAATTTTTCAGTTAAATTTTACCAAAATTATGTGGACAAAAGTATAGTTTGGAACATATTTGTATTACTAGAACCACCATACATCAAAATTGTGTAGTTGTTTAAAAAGTCTCTAAAATTTTCCGAGTTTGTTGTCGCCATAATAGGCGATTTTAAAAATACATATATTAAAATCTTTGACTTTAGAAAAATCACAAACAATTTCAGAGTTACCCTGCTTTGAGACCCACGTCAAAAAATAACTCCGCACTTGTTATAAAATATTGTTCCTCATTATGAGCCACTGAACACTGGGTCACATAGACATGGCAGAGGAGTATTCGAGTTTATTTTTTGACGAAGGATCGCATGCGGAGTAGTAACAAATATGATAGTCCTAGCGCAGACGACACTAGGTATCGCAGGCACTGATTGATTACACTGTGCAACAAGAAAATCTTTCCCGAATGAGACCAACGGGAAATGAAAGTAGATAATTAGTATACCAAAACCCCCAAAGGGGTTTTAAAAGTTAGCTCGTGTTTTAAAGTTATTCGCCTTTAAAGTTCAGCTTTTTTGAGTAAAAATTTTTTATATATATTTTATGAATAATCTATTGAAATAAGTCAATATTTATATAAAGTAATTTTAGTTGAATGTTCTAGTCCTAATATACATAAAATTCATTAATTTTAACACTTTTTGCAGATTTATTTTTTTATTTTTTGGTATTTATATACGCAATTACCAATTTTTGGAGAATTGCTGAATATTGCTGTAAAAGTATTGAGTAGTGGGTATCGTGTATCGAGTATTTGACATATTGTTTGAGTACTCAATACTCAAAAGTAGTTACTCAAGACTTTTAGACTTGTATTTTTACAATTTAATTTATTTAAATTTAACGGTTATGGTGCAAAAAATGCATCTCTACTATAAATACAACTCAAATCAATATTAGAAATGCAACTCTTAGCGTAAACAATTTTCAAATCAGAATAAAATATTATTAAAAAAACTGGAATAATAGTTAAAAAGTTCAAAATATTTATTGATATAATCTTGTAAACCTAAAATGTTTCTAAAAAGGAGTGATGTCTGCTAATACATTACCGAAAAGCAGAAAAATATATCGTTTTTAAATTTAAAAAAATCCGTTAAAAGTATCGAATAGTATTGAGTACCCAAAGGAAAAGTGTTGAGTAGTATTGAGTAATCAAAAGTAGTAGAATGTTTTTTGAAATCAAATCGTAGTTACCTGTTATAATAGTGCAACTTTTTGTGAACCATTATTTGTTAATAAAGTGAAAAGAAGTTTTCAAATAAAGTTAATTACTAAAAAAAATATTTTTAATTTAATAAAGTTTGTGAAATGTCTTGCAATATAAACAATTTTTGTTATGTTTGTGGCCATTTCACACCACAAATGTTAAAACATGGTTCGTTTACAGAAGAATTTATATCTGCTTATGAGACATATTTCAACCATCCAGTTATATCAAATGTGCCATGGGCTCCAAAGATTGTTTGCAAAAAGTGTTATACTAATCTAATGAGTTGGATGAGCAAAAGGATTACAAAGTTGCCGTTTGGTGTGCCGATGATCTGGTTAGATCCTAATGGGCATAAGACTTCAAATTGCTACGCATGTGTGAATTCCATAACTGGTATGAACAGAAGAAAAACGAGGAGTAAAATATATAAAAGTGTTTTAAGTGCTCAAATCCCAATACAACACTCGGAAAATGTTCCAGTTCCAAAACCTCCGAGCCCTGACGTGACGTCAGGGATTACCATACAAACTGCTTTAAATGAAGCTTTTTCTTTATTTGCGCCAGAACACTCAAAGACAAATGATCCCATTTTGAATACACAAACCAAGCTAGACTGCATTATTGCAAAGCCTGGACTTTCACAACGTAAGTCCGAAGAACGAAGAACTGGCTAGATTTTTTATTCAAATAATCTCTTGGCCCCTGGAACCAAAATATCAGCCTACAGACATCGCCAAGCAACACTGCAAGAATGTTTTTTTGCAAATAACGAGCAAACATCTGCTTACTGCAAGGATGTGGACAAACTAATGAGCCAAATGGACATTGGTTACAATGCGGCTGAGTGGAGACTTTTTATTGATAGCTCCAAAACCAGTTTAAAAGCAGTGTTGCTCCATCAAACAAACTCAAAACCATCGGTGCCAATTGCCTATAGTGTAGAAACGAAAGAGACGTATGACTCATTAAAAACTATTCTTCAAGAATTAGACTACAATAAACATCAATGGAAAATATTCTGTGACTTGAAGGTGGTAGCAATTCTTCGGGGATTGCAATCTGGATACATTAAATACATGTGCTTTCTATGTGACTGGGACTCCAGATATAAGGGTGATGAATATGCAAATCATGAATGGAATAGGGAATTGTGTAGGGAATTAAGCAAACATGCGAATGCCAACGTCGTTGAAGATCCCCTGGTACCTCAAGACAAAGTTTTATTACCACCATTACATATAAAACTCGGTATAGTAAAAAGTTTTCTGAAAACTGTGGTTAAGAGGGATAAAGTTGACACTACTTTAGCAAAAATTTTCCCCCGACTCACTGAAAGTAAATTAAAAGAAGGTAAAACATTTAAAATAAGTATATTTTTCTTGATTAAAATATATATTTTTTTATAACTTTTCTTCCTTTAGGTGTTGTGAATGGTCCAGACATTCGGAAGCTGGTCAGAAATCAGGAATTTGATAATATTTTAAATAAAAACGAATTGATTGCTTGGCAATCAATCAAAGAGGTTATTGGCGGGTTGTTGGGACAAAATAGGTCTGACAGCTATCAGAGATCTGTTAACGCAATGATGAATGCTTTTTCAAAAATAGGCGTTAATATGTCCATCAAAATTCATTACCTACATCATCATCTAGACTACTTCGGTCAGCAACTAGCGACCGAATCAGATGAACAAGGTGAACAGTACCACCAAATTGCAATGCCATTTGAAATGAGGTAATTTTTAATATACATATATTTTTTTTCCCAATACATTTTAACACAAATTTTGCAGATATCGAGGAAAAAAGTCTCCCGATGCTGTATTAGCCGAAATTTGTTGGTTTAGCAAGAACTTGCATTACGATGATGAAGGAGAAGAAAACACAAGAAGTGAACTACAAAATTTGTCTACTTCAAATTCTGGTTCTACAGAGCATCCACCAGAGCAGAAAAGACCTCGAACTATATAATGTAGTTAATTTTTATATAAACTATGTAAAAAAAAATAAAAATTAAATATATATGAAAAATTTTTACTCAAAAAAGCTGAAATTTAAAGGCGCATAACTTTAAAATACGAGCTAACTTTTTAAAACCCTTTGGGGGTTTTGGTCTACTGATGTTCTACTATCTCATTTGGGAAAGATTTAATGACCCGAAATTTGATGCACAGTGTTATAAACGGGAAGATGGAACTTTGATGAAAAAATGTTAACTCTATACCATGCAGAACATTCTTTTGGGAAACCCAAACCTAAAGAGAAAAAAAGGTTCTAAACCTAAATAGGACAACGATGTGTAGATCGCGACGAAACATTGGAACATTAATTCTTCCAATGTCCTGTATTTAAGCAAATTATACACGAAAACTTTTATATGGACACAATGCCAAAGTTGGAATACCTTAAGGTTTTAAAATCGGAAATCGCTAAGAAACAGTATTAGGGGGCTATTTCATAACATAGCCGACTTTGTTTTCTGTCGAAGTGTATAAATTAAATGAGTATGCGCCTTATAATCGTTCCAAATACCATATGGAGGAATTTAGATTCCATTACTTATTTTGAGAATTCCATTATTTTGGAAAGAATTGGTCAAAGCGTATATTTGGTCCGTAGTCAAATTATAGATGAATTGAAACTATCAGATATATAGACGTTATGTAAAACTAATTTTTTATTAAGTAAAACAAATTTAGCTTTTCTTTAAACATTTTATTTGTAATATAAAATTAAATACAAACAAAAAATTCCTGCTAACAAAACTTATCATTTACTTTTTGATTTTATTAGCATGAGTAAAGTTCAATGGAAGGAAGATAAAATCGTTATTAGAACCAAAGATTGTGTGTTAAAATATTCGTTAGATATTTGTTTTTGTTTTTGCACATCTTTGCACAAAATACAATTTATGCGGTATACATGACAATGAGGCATATTTCAGTTTCTAAGCATCAGATAATCATAACATGAAGTGGGCATCTTACAACTACGGGCCAATGGAAACAAAATTATACCTACAGACATACTCATAAGCCCCACATTTGCCCATACAGTTGTATATACATACAAACTTGTAAATACATAAGATAATTGTAAATACAATATGTAAGTTTGGCAGTCATCACGTCTAATAGATGTAGTGTCATGACTCGTGAGTTGAATTGACGTTAAACTACGAATGGGAACTAACAAATACTTTACAGGAAGAACGAACCTAATGGTATGGAGATTTTTGAAGTATACTCGAATTGTTTGTGCCCTACCAAACGGATAGAAATAAGTTTCAGAACAATATAGTATAATTTCAAAAGTAACTTGTTTTTAAGTCACAGAAAATCACTTCATGATGGCAGGAAGTTTTGTGATATTACAAATTGTTAATTTCATAAACAAACTACATACATACTTCATTAGTTCATATGAGTCTAGAAAGAAGGCTAAGTTAATAATAATTTTCTACCTATATCCTCTACAATTTCAATTTCTTTGTCAGCTTTATATTTTACTAAGTAGCTGGGTATTACGTGTGCATACATATTCATTTAACTAGTCGTCGATATTTTACAAACTGTTGAATAAACTAAAAATGCTCTTCTCACCATGGCGGTAGAAAGGAATAAAAACAATAACAATGGTTATCTGTCTTATCTGTGTCTGTTATAATGAAATGTTACAAATGAACACCGTTCTTTCAAATATTTTTGTTACTTTTATTTTGGTTTGTTGAAAAATGTGACTTTTGCACGTTCTTCGAGATATTTAGGTGAAACTGTTAGTTTATATTTGTTGTTTGCTTATAATAAATACAAAGCATGATTTTTTGTATTCATTAAAGCGTATTTAAAATAAATTTAGCACTAGAATTTCCTCAAATACTCAAACCAAATACTTTACGCAGTGCTGTGGAGCAGTATTCTATATCAGCCCATATTGAGCGATAATCGCTTCTGAGATGACAAATATTCTTGCTTGTCTTTTATATAGCTAACAACTGTCGTTCAGAATCCGATTCAACCACATTGGTCACATATTTCATTAAGTGGAGTAGCCATGCAGTCCTTGTGATCTCCCGACCTTAGCCCATACAATGATAATGACATGAGAAAAAACCTGCCCATCCAAAATCACAAGAGCACTTGTACCTCTTAACCCTCTGCACAATCATCTCAAATGAAGATGGCGTCAATTTACCCTTTCAAAATTTGGTCCACAAATGTCCGGTTTCTCCATCCATCTGTTTAGATTCTTCTGTAAACCATTATTGATTAGCTTTTTGGAGACACATGTACAAACATGTGAGTAGGTGAGCTGCAAAACTCGTTTGTTACAAACATTAAAAAAAATAAGTTGAAAAAATTAAATAAACTGCAAAATCAATAGTTATTTTGCAGTTTATTTAATTTTTTCAACTGTAGAGTTTTAGTCAAGAATGGAGTAACATCGAAGAATTTAAAACAATCGACTAATTTGGTCAATTCAATCAGCCGCTACATGTTTTTCGTGTTTTTCCAAAATTCGGTTTATGTCTAACGACCGAGTTTTGAATTTCACCTACTCATGTATAAACTTCATCCTTTACCAAGAAAGTACAATGTGCAAAATATAGCTCTTGACATATGTAGGTCAGGTTGATGAATATGAAGAATCTTAAGCATCTACCACCACATAAAAGATGATGATACCAGGCTCTATGTCCTACCAAACAGCCGTTGTTAAATTGCTCTAAAGTACAAACCAAATATTGCGAGCATTCTCTCAGAACATGCGGGCAGAGTTTGGGTCAATTGCAATGGTAATTCCAATTATATTACCATTACAGACCCAGTTCATAGCATTCCAGTGCAAACCAAATAGGACGAACTTTCTCTCTAGTCAGGTTTGGGTCAACTGCAAAGATAATTTAATTTAATTTACCTTTACGCAACCAGTTCGAAACATTTTAGTGCTCTACAGAGAGATAATTTTGTATAGTTTTTGGTCTTTTAGGCTCTTTGAACCTCTTCCATATAAAATATTTAAGGCATCATTTGCGTTCCTCCTCGATGTTTATGTCTAGAGCATTGTAGAATACTCTGTTATGTTAGTACATAAATCACCAACACTAAAATGACATAATGGCAAAAATCAAGCAATAGCCCAATAAAACGGAATTAAACTGACTAAATTAAACTAACTACATACATATGTACAGTGCCGAACTTAAGTATTGGCACAGGATGCTCATTGTAATTTAAGGTCTATTTAGAGGCAGTATTGTAGAGATTTTTAATAAAAAAATATGTCTACCAGATAGACTGTTGAATTTCCTATAAAATATAACCAATTCATTTCAACAATTTAATACCACTATTTATTAGTAACAAAACAACATAAAAAATACTTCATTTCAATGAACAAAATTATTGGCACACTTCATTAAAAGCTAAAAAAACATTTGATTTAGGAAGCAACATTGCAAAATATCGTATATAGTTGCAATTGATTTTTGCTTTATAACTGCCTCGAGTAGATTAGGCATGAATCCACCAACTTGTTTGTGATATCTGACCCAATACTTTGCCATTCTTCAACTAATTCCTTTTTCACTCGCTTATCTAGCTCTTCCCACAGAGGCTCTATTGGGTTGAGATCAGGAGATTGTGGAGGGTGTGGTAGGGCATGCGAAATATTGTATGAAAGCCACATACGTCCAGTATAGGCCGAATTTTTGGGGTCATTGTCATTTTGAAAAGGGAAAGAAAATGGTAAAATTACCTTTTCTGCACTTTTTCTGTGGTGTATCAATATTTAACTTTGTCCATTATTTCGTCAATGAACACCATCTCTCCAACCCCTGCAGCGGACATACAACCCCACACAATTACCTCTCCAGCACCATGTTTTACTGTTGAAGCAATATTTTTTGTTTTTCCAGCTCTTTGTTGGGTTTTCTCCATACCGTTTGACGGCCATCAGAGCGAAAAATATTAATTTTGCTTTCATCAGAGAGTAGCACTTGGTGCTAAAAATCATATGGCTTACGTAAATTCCTAAACGGCATATTCTAAACGCTTCCTTTGGTTCACAGATGAAATAAATGGTTTACGCCTAGCAATACGACAACTATAGTTTGTCTTCTGGAGCACTATTCTGGCTATTGCTGCGTGAACTTCTTTCCCAAACTCTTCTTTAATCTCTGCAGCAACCTCTGTTGAAGATATTTTTGGACATAACTTGACCTTTTTGATTATATGGCTGCATTTACGCTCACTTAAGGATCTAGGACGACCTGTATGTTTAGCACTTTCAATTGCTGATGCTCCCTTAAAACGTTGCACGATAATCCGAATTGTAAAACGGCTCCTTTCCATAATCTCTACACTCTCAACATACGATTTTCCTTGATTGTGCAAGTGAAAGATGATTTTGCGCTCAGATTCTGTTGTTTCCTTTTTTTGTTAGCTATTTTCAGCAAAATTGATAATTATTGTGCAAATTTTTTACAAATTGACATTAACAGTTTTAGAAACGAAAAACTGTTAAATAAAAGAAGATAAAATGGCATTTTCTATGAACAAAAAGTGGATAGATCGATAGAATTTGAAGAATCTGGTTAAGTGTGCCAATAGTTTTGTTCGACGGAATTGGGGAAGTTAGACAGTCTAAATAAAGTTATAAACCCATGGGTATTCCATATGTTAAAAAAATATAAAGAAAAAGTGAACTATGTAAAAAGTTTTTCTTATATTTGCGAAGTAATTATCGCTTTATTCAGAAAAAATATTGAAACAAGGAGTTGAAGATCAAATTTAAAAATCTTTACTCGTTTTTTTATTTGTTAGACTAGTATCTGAGGTGACGTTACGTTACTTAAATTTCCATTTGATATATTTTTTGGTTAAAAAATAAGAAAAATGCAATAAGAGAGCTATATTCGGCTGTGTCGAATCTTATATACCCTTCACTTATTAATTATACCTTAAAATATTTAAATACACCCAGGTCTCGTTTTATGCAATAGATGCGTTCCAAAAAAAATCGCATAAATTGAATTCGCATAAAACGATACTCTAGCTTCATATAAAAACTAATGATTCGTTCCAAAATTCTGAAAAACCGTTTAAATTCAAATTTTAATTAAAAATCCAAAGCAAAATCAACATGAATGACTGAATAATTGTCGGCATAGTTTAGGAATTAGTTCAACGTCACATTCATCACTAGATGATATAATCATATCATCATTTGTTGAATAATATCATTTTTATCACTAGAATTTAAAAAAAATATCTGAAATTTTAAAATCTGTTAAAATTCCAAAAAAAATCTTTAATTTAAAAACCGCATAAATTTGAATCCGCATAAAACGAGACCTGGTGTATTTTTAAAATTAAAAATTTTCATTTAAATTTAAATTTTTAAATTTTTTTTATAAAATAATTCGGTTTCATAAATATTTTTCCGGTCAAGACCGACCATACCAAGTCCATTTTTTCACCTAGGCCCCATACAAATGTCCTCCGGGAATTGAACTTCATCGGTCATAACTGTTTAATTTTTATAGGTATCTACACAAATTTTGCTCCAAATAATTTTATGATGATCGGTCCATAATTAGTCATAGCTCCCATATAAGGCCCGCTTCCAAAAATCACTTTAACAAGCATAAACCTCATAAAAATATAGGTATAAACATGAAATTCAATAGAAAAAAAATAAATATGGACACAGCCTAATTTCATAGCGATCGCTCCATAATTAGCTCCCATATAATGCCCTCTTCTGAAAATCATTCACGAATAAAATGTAGTGTAGGGTATTATATGGTCTTGCTTGACCGAGCATACTTTCTTACTTGTTTTTATCAGCTTATAACATTTTTTATAAGTAAAACTGATGCAAAAAACAAACAAAAACGAATTTTCATACTAAATGCAATAAAAAATTATAAGTTGAATTTTAGCTTTAAATTTCTCAACAAGTGCTGAACCGAGAAAAAGTGCTGAACGAAAATATTTGTCCATCAAAAAAAAAATCTAAAATACGGGCTCTGTATGGGTTCAAAAGCTGCAGAGTTTTGGCCGATGAAAAACTATCCTGAGCCACTGTGTGGCGTGACGTTATCTTAAAATATCAATAAGAGATAATAAAAATTTTACCGTTAATTGTTTTTTGTTTGCTCTTTTGCATTTATTTTACGGTTAGCTATTGTAGTAGCAAAAGTTCAGCAGTAAGAGTGCAATTGCGTAATTACTCCGAGAAATATAAATTGTAATGAGAATAAAACACAACTGATCAAAACGAGAACTTGAACTTTGTAGCCCGGTTTCACGCCATCGCAACTAAGGAAAGCGTTGAACTAATACAAGAAAGAATAAACAGTTGATTAACTTTTAATTTTTCGGTCTGGGTGGAATTTCCAGTGGAAATGCCCATATGATTCACATCATGAACAAAAACTCTATAAACTATTTAGTGCAGTCTTAACCAAAAGTATATGTTAAAATGGCTAGATTGTGGAAAAGAACATTAAGAAAAGCGTTTAGCAACAAACATAGATGAAAAAACTCAGACATCAGTAAATAAAGTGTGAATTAATATTAAAACTTTTACTCTTTTGTTTAGATTATACCTATATATACATATATAAATTTATAGTGTATAGGCTAAATAAACTTATAAATTTATGTTTTTGGCAAACAAAAGTTATGCCTAATCAATTGGCAGGAAAAGCATAAGCAGAAAAACTTAAATATAAAAGACGTGCAAAGACTTAAATGATTTCATCAAAAAAACTACAACATTTATACATACAAACAAACATTCCTGCCACGAACACAAGTTAATAGAGAATTTCATCAACTAGTTAGAGGGGAGCAAACAACTCAACTAACCAAAGTATTCGAAAAGTGTATCATCACCATGGAACTATGCCAGTCTTTTGCTTACAAATATTGGAGAAAGTCTAGAATATTTGAAAATCTTTGCAGTTTGTGGCCGCCAATTCAATAACGATCGAGATCTGTTTAGTCTTAAGGTAGGGTCAAACATGACAAATATTTGACGGAAAAGACATAACCACTAAATATAACATATTTCAATTCTTTTATTTATTTCAAAAACTCCTTTTACTTCACAGAAAAAATTATATTTCAATTCAAACATTTATCCCATATTGAACTGGTTTCAATTATTTCATAATTAAATCAAGTATTCATTTGCTCAAAAACAAAATTTCTTGATATTTTCTATTGAATTTTGAGTTTTGAATTTGATTATTTTGACAATTGAATATACAATTTTCGTTATTGGTTGAATTTCAAATACAAAAATTATTGAATAGATAATTTTCGTAATTGAAACACAAAAAATAACAAAAATGTGTTTTCAATTACGAAAATTATCTATTCAATAATTTTTGTATTTGAAATTCATCCAATAACGAAAATTGTATATTCAATTGCCAAAATAATCAAATTCACAACTCAAAATTCAATAGAAAATATCATGAAATTTTGTTTTTGAGCAAATGAATACTTGATTTAATTATAAAATAATTGAAACCAGTTCAATATGTGACAAATATTTGAATTGAAATGGTTTAAGAAATAGTTTTTTCTGTGTTAGGACAATTCAAAACAAATATTTAGTTTTATTTTATTTGATGCTGTTTGATTTTACAAAACACCTGTAAGAGTAAACAACGTCAAACAAATTTGTGCTAAAAATAGTGGTTACGCTTTTTTGAGTTAATATTTGTCAAATGTGCCTACGTTTACAAGGTTTCGTGATTTTATAAATTCTCTAGAATATAAATTCTTGAGAATTATTCTCGATAATTTTATGAACTTTTTTGTTCGAGAATAATTCGCTTTTACGAAATTTCGTAAATTTTTGATTGTTTGGTCGATTGGGAATAAACGTCATAAGTATGTTAATATTTATTACAATTCTTTTTACCAACAGATATAAGAAAAGCTAGAGCAACACTAAAAAAAGTTTTTAATTCAAATTATTAATTAATGTTTGCCACAACTTCATAAATCCACAAATTGTAACTACGAACTAACAAAATATACAGACATACATACAGAAAGTTATCAGCTAAAGAGTTTGATACAATAATTTTCATCATCATCATCATGAACACCATCGTTGTCAACATATTCATTACCATCAGCACCAGCATGTTGTCTGTTTGCTGCTGCTATTACAGGTGATACTGCTTATTTTTAACCACAATATTTAATCACAAATTTTAAACCTCAAGTTAATTACATATTCATGAAATTAAGATTTTACAAATTTTAACCGAATTCTGTTGTCTGGCTTTTTCTTTACAGGGTGGTAAAGAAAATTCAATTCAGGCGGATGATTTAATATCAAACATTCGTTGCAAATTCTTAAAGGAAAAAATTATACTGGCGGATACACTAAATAGTGTACACATACATATTTATCATAAATGGAATTCCCCAAACATAAATCGTTCGGCTACTTTTAGTCACTAGCAAATTTTTGCATACATAAAATTTGCTACTTAAAAAGCTGTTCATTTAAATCAGAGCTATTTTTCAAACATTAAAAAACAGGAATATTAAATTTTATTTATCAAAAATGATTTATAAATTATTCATATTAAAATAAGAATTTTTACTTTAGAACTAATTCTATCATCCATTGTTATTTAAATTAATAAAAACAAGTATGAATGTTATATTCGGCTGTGCCGAATCTTATATACCCACCACCAATGATTGTTGTGCATTTTGTATAAAATATTCAACTGGTTCACCCAATTTGATTGGTTTTATATTTTCTACTAGCGTTTACCAAGCGTGTGCTACTACGATAAAAATTCTTTATTAATAGATGGGTTTATTTAATAAACATATTTATACCATATTAATGTATAAAAAGTACCAAAAAGAGGGATCAATTTAACCCCTTATACGTTAAAATTTCTAAAAAGTGACAAAATCCATTTGTTTTTTTTTTAGAAGGACATTTAAATTAAATTTCTTGGACATGGGATACAAAAAAAGTACTTAAACTTGGGTTTCGCAGTTTTATCCCCTTAAAAGTACAAAAATCAAAAAGTACCACACACCTGTCCACTTATTTTTTGCATAAATTTTGATTAAGTTCGCTTAGTGTTAGCTTTATTAGTTCCAGAAATATAGAGATGCCGATTTTACCCGGTTTTACCCATTTTTACCCCCTTAAAATTCGAATTTCCAAAAATCCCTTCTTAGTGAATCTTCAAAACTACAAATACTCAAAAGTTCAATATATAGAATATATGGATTACTAGAACATATTAGTGGTAAATTTCAACTTGTAAGATTCATGCATGCATCTACATGATATTGGAATTAAACACAGATTTCCATATATTTTGATTCAAAATGGTTTAACTATTCAACTAATATTTTGATGCATAAGTTGGCTATTAACAATTAATATTTGTGGTAAATATCGGACGGTCATTTTGTTCTGAATTTTATTTGGTTGGATCGATTTTGCCAATTTTCAACCCCAAACATTTATTGAAGGTTTTCAATCTGTGCCTTATTTACAAATCTTCGTGGAAGGATCCTCTGAGACTAACCGATTACGTAAAATTCTATCAACTTCACCGGTTGTACCAAGCTATATCCAGAAACCATGTGGTAGATGGACTCTGAATAGTAAGGAAACACTTGAGGTCCTATTAGATACTCATTTTCCAGGTTGCCTTCCAGTCGATGATGAGACTATGAATGGGGCTGCCGATTCTGTTGCTCCGGGTGATAACTCTGTTCCGATAAACAGGGAGAGAATCCAATGGGCAATCAAAAGCTTCGACCCGTTTAAATCTCCTGGGCCGGATGGCATTATTCCTGCTGATCTTCAAAAGAACGAAGAAATAGTTGTACCATGGCTCATTAGCATATACACAGCTTGTATTAGATGGACCTATATCCCCACATGGTGGACGAGATGCAGAGTAGTCTTCATTCCTAAAGGTGGTAAGGCGACTCACACTAAACCAAAGGATTATAGGCCAATTAGCCTTGCATCCTTCCTGCTGAAAACCCTAGAAAGGGTGATTGACGTATATCTGAGAATGACCATTCCGTCGGAACTCATCTCTAAATCCCAACATGCCTACACCAAAGGCAGATCTGTGGAAACAGCTCTACATTCGCTAGTTGGCTCCATTGAGGAGTCGCTAATACATAAGGAGTATTCACTTGTTGCCTTTCTCGATATTGAAGGAGCTTTTAATAATGTCAGGCCCGATGCCATCCTATCTGCGATGGATGAACTGGGAATTGATCTATGTGTTCGCCGACTAGTCGAAAAGATACTCGGTTATAGAGTCATTTGTGCTACTTTAGGTGGTGTAAGTGTTTTAAAAGTGGCCAATCGTGGAACCCCGCAGGTTGGTGTTTTATCACCACTTCTGTGGAATTTGGCTATGAATTCCCTGTTGATCAGGATGGACAACAGAAGGATCAAGACAGTCGCATATGCTGACGATGTTGCAGTTTTTATATCTGGTAAATTTCTGGATACAATATCCAGTTGTATGGAATCAGCATTAAGTACACTGAGTGAGTGGAGTATTTCATGTGGACTTAGTGTGAACCCACAAAAAACGGAACTGGTTCTCTTCACTAGGAGGTATAAGATCGATGTCTTCAGACCACCTAGACTGAATGGAATCAGTCTTGAGATTAGAGATAATGCGAAGTATCTTGGCATCATTCTAGATAAAAGATTGTCCTGGAATTTGAATATTCAAAACAGGATTAACAAGGCTTATGTAGCCATCTACTCCTGTAAGAAGGCAATTGGTACAAACTGGGGTATTATGCCGAAGGGTATCAGTTGTATCTTCAAAGCAGTTGTTAAACCCATCTTGTTCTATGGAGTGTTGGTGTGGTGGCACGCCTTGGATAATGCTACTCACCGTAAGGCTGTGGAACGAGTTCTCGGGACTATTGCGATACTGATTACAGGCGCTATAAGGACTACCCCCTCTAAGGCACTTTTTACTATCCTGAACTGGTTACCAGTTGATTTGATGGTGATACAAATGGCTCTCAACTCTGCTGTGAGACTAAATGCTGGATGTTCGTGGTATGGTAAAGATCATGGGCACTCTAAGATACTGAACTACTATGGGTACTTACATAGTAATGTCGATTACTGCATCGCAAAACCATTTTTCGATATGCATTTCCATATTAAGATCCCGAATAGGGATTCATGGCAGCGCGGACTCTTACCCCCTGATGATGTCATAAGGGTATTTACTGATGGCTCAAAGAGGCGCAATAGGGTCGGTGGTGGTTTCTTTATTGAGAACTATGGGATTAAATCCTATTTCAGGCTACCTAACTTCTGTACGGCTCTTCAGGCGGAAATTACGGCCATTAAACGTGCATCCAACTGGCTGAGGTTTTATCAAATATCTGGTGATATATGTATATTTACCGATAGCAAGGCTGCCGTTAAAGGAATAGCGGGTGTCTTTACGACATCTAGGTTAACCGAGGAATGCCGGGTATCCCTTAATGAGATAGCGAGACATTCTAGGATAACGCTTATATGGGTCCCTGGCCACGATGGTAATCAGGGTAATTGTATAGCTGACGAACTGGCCAAAATGGGGGCGATGATGGATGATGATGAGATCGACCCCTTTTCTGGTATTTCCCTTGCTATATGCAAGATGGCTGTTCAGCGGACACTATATGAATCTGCACAAAGCAGGTGGACCAATGAGTCTTCCTGTGTTACAACGAGGTCTACTTGGCCCGTATATGATGCCAGCAGGACGAATCTACTTATGGAATTTCGTCGTGAGCAAATAAGGCTAATTGTCTCCTTCATTACAGGACACTGTATAATTGGGACACATGCTAGGAGATTGGGCCTACGGTATAATGACTACTGTAGGAGCTGCCATAATGAAGAAGAGGATGAGACGGTGTCACACCTATTCTGTCAATGCCCGGCTCTGATAAATCTGAGGGAACGCATCTTCGGAACACCATTCCTATCATGCTTAGATGAGCTATCAAGGATAAGTCTTAGACGAATCTACTCTTTCATCAGAGAATCTGGTTGGTTTAGCCTGGAAACAACGGACGTATAATTAATACAAAGATGTTTACCCCTTGGGTATCACAATGGGATCAGTTTTGAATGGACCCAAGTGAGCTGCTTGAAGAGTGGCTACCCATGGAACCTAACCTAACCTACAATCTTCAGGGGTACCTCAGGGTAGCATCTTGTGTCCGCTTTTATTCAATTTATTCATAATTGATATATCTTCATGTTTTTTTAAATCAAATTTTCATTTATATGCTGACGATCTGAAAATATTTTTCAAAATTGACTCATTACGAGATATATTTGATCTACAAAGTGACTTCAATAATTTACATAGATGGTGTGCTGTAAATAATCTTCATTTTAATTTTTCCAAATGTTTGCATATGTCATATTTTAGATCTAATAATCCAATTCAATATATTTTTAAAATTGGCGATAATAATTTGAAAACAGTCAAATCTACTCTCGACCTTGGTGTTGTCTTTGACTCGTCATTATCCTTTGTACAACATATTGACTACATTATTCCCATGACATATAAAGTGCTTGGGTTCATAAGGAGAAATTGTAATGAATTTTCGGATCCAAATACACTTAAATTAATTTACACATCTCTTGTTAGAGCGAAGTTAGAGTATGCTGCTGTGGTTTGGGCTCCTCATAGTGAGAATCATATTTCTCGTATTGAGAGAATATGAGAGGTTAGTAAATCCTTTGCCTACATATGAGCTACAGTGTTCGTGGCTGGGACTTCAGACATTGGAATTGCGTAGGCAATTTCAGTCTTTTATGCTGGTTTCGGATTTAATTAATGGAAGTATTGACTGTCCTGATCTGCTTGCATTAATTCCGTTTTAGGTTCCACCTAGAATGCTTCGGTATAATACAATTTTTAATGTGCCTTATCACCATACCAATTATGGTCTTAACAGTACACTTACTCGTGCGTTTATACGTCGTAATGCTATTAATATCAAACAACAAAGAAATTGTTTTAATCCGCAAATAATAGAGTTCTGCACATCAAAATGTTTCTTTAAAAAATGTTTATGTAAAATAATTGAATAGTTTAAATAATATTTTCAAAAACATTATTAATTTTATTTTTATACTTAATCGTAGTCTGTAAGGAATTTGTATTTCCATTGACTTAATAAATGAAATGAAATTTCTGATCAACAAATAATATTTTCGGGAAAATTTCAACCTCTATTAAGTCCGTCCTGGTCATATTATAAAGTTGTTCTCGAAAGTAATCTTATGTGGGAGCTATGGCCAATTATGGATAGTTTGTCCTGGGGCCGAATTACCGCATTCGTTATCGATTAAAATTGATTATAATTTTCTTATTCGAGATTATGGTATTCGATATCGAGCAAAAAATTTAGTACATTTCATTGCCTGGAACGAATGCGGTAATTCGGCCCCTGATCTGTGTCAAGTTTTGCTTGATATTTACAGCAAATTTATTTTGGTTAATGTAGTTTTTGGAAGTGGTCCTTAAGTACGGAGATTTTTGTGATGTCGAATTACAAACTGATTACGATATTTATAAGAGTAGACATTATTCAACAGATAGATTAAAAAGGTAGACTGACATAACTGTATCGTCTTAATGTTCTACAACCAATATTTCGAATGACAAACGGAATGACAAAATCAATATACCCCCATCTTTTTGATGGTTGGTATATATAAAAATAAACATAACATAAACATTGCTATTTTCGATTGAAAATAAGAATTATTAACACATACTTAATACAATATGCAAAATAGTTAAAATACTAAAATGGCTGATATTTTTCAACACCTTTTAATAATAAATTATAATTATATTATCAAGTAATTTGTTAAAAATATTTGTTAAATTCTACAATATAAATTATTTCTAGCCATCGATTTAAATTTACTTCTTTTACAAAAGGGTTTATTGTTGGCAATAAACGAGTTTGTTAGTCACCAATTTTGCGATATTTATAGGCGGAGCCATAAACTACCAACAACCATTTTCAACACCTACAAGTCGCCTATTTCGCCAAAGACACTCATTGGTTTAAAATGCCTGCTATTTGATTGGTTAGCGAATAGTAATTTACACATTCTTACTAACACTAAAATACATAATTACTAACTGCAAAGACACCAACAAATTTATGTTTTTCTCCATTCATACTTATTCACGATCACTTTATAAATGATACATTTTGTTTGGCAAATAAATTGTATGCTCCTATAAACTAAACAGGTCTAAAAACAAAAGAGTGAAATGTTCGGGCTTTAGAAAGCTAGCAGGAATAGTTCTGTCCTGTATTGTACAGTGGGGCAGAATCAAAATTTTTTGGAAACAAAAGCTGGCATTTCTAAACGGCTTGATAAAATTTAACATGGCCGACTATTCGAGTTCAAGTTATTAAAATGGGCCCAACAAATGCTCCAAGTGCAGCGCTATAGGGGCTCAAAGTAGGATACCTTCGACATGTAAAATTTTTAAGCATGTGTCATTTTTTGTTTCCCATCTGATTTCCTATTTATTTCTATTTACTATTTCTGAGTTCGCCCCTACGCCTTCGGAATTTGACCTTTTTATTATCAAAATTTAAACTTTGGGCCACATGTTCTAAAATCTAAAAGCTGGGATCAGAAAAAGGAAAGCAGTTTTGGAAACCTTTATATGTTTCCCATGTATCCTTAAAGTATTTTCCCAGTTCCGAAGGAAACGTGGATCCTATGGGAAAATTGTAAAAAAAACATTTTTCAGATTTTAGTCCAATTTTGACCTTTTGACAAGTTTTTTTTACAATTTGTTATTTAGAATGAAAATTTCATTGAGTTTTGTTAATAAATAAAAATTTTATTACATATTTATTGAGTTTCTAAAACTAAAATTTCTATAAAAATTTTAATAGGATTGCAATTAGGGTTTTTAATTTCTCGACCTTTTTTGATTCCCGGGAATCGGGAAATTTTTTTCTACATTCCCGGGTACCCGAATATATAATGATACTGTAAATTAGGAATATTATAGCCAAATTTCATATAAAAACTTAGTGTTATAATTATTAAATATCCCATCTTCGAATTAATTAATAAAATTTGAGCTTAATTCTCTAAAATCTTAATCCGTAATTAAAAAAAATGTCAGCCTTTCATTCCACAAATCCCTTACTAATATTTAATTTTTTAGATTCATTCCAAAGCCTTTGTTTAAACTGAATTAATTTTAAAGGTAATTAATAACAGAATTTATTCAGACTTTGAATGATTAAATTTTTGTTAAATCAAATCATTTCCAAAAATTAATTGAAAAAATTGTTTAAACCTTTTTGTACTAGATTTTAATTGAAGAAAAATTTAATCATTTAATAAATTTTTGAAGCTATTTAGTTATGGATTTGAAGAAGAAATTTAAAGAAATTAGAATGATTCAATAAGAAATAAATTCTATAAATAATGAATTCTCTTTTTAAAATTTCATACGAAAAATAATAACAGATAAATAATAATAAGCGGTCTATTATTGCCGAAATATATGCAAAAAACTTTTCTATGTATTTTCGTCAGTTTTTAATTCTCGGGATTCCCGACTAAAAATCCCAGGAATCGGGTAGTGGAAAATTGCCAAAATTCCCGGGAAATTTGTACCGGTAATTACCGTTATAAAAACCCTAATTGCAATCAATTTTTTTATTTTTTATTTATTGTTTCTTCATTACTTAATGAACTAACAACAAGTATTTCGAATCTTATATCTAATAATTATAACACAGTGCAAAAAACACACGATCATATCAGTATAAGTTCGACTATACTATCAAAGGGTAGTAAGACCCTATACTCAGTTTGTCCATTTTGGTGACCAATTTTTTTTATGGGCATCCAAAAATTCTGAAAATCAGTGGGCCTTCAAAAAAAGGTGTCATCAGTTTTTGGCCAACAGCTAATTCAGACTTGGTGATACCGCTTAACTTTATATGACACTTTTTTTGAAAAAATTTAGGAAGGCACATTTTTTTTTTTACTTTCTTTAGAATAACTTCGAGGGACTCATAATTTTTCACTAACAATATTTAGCAAAGTTGTAGCTACGGTAAAGTTGAACAACTCCTTTGAATATATCAATACATTCTGAACGTATCTAGGCACTCTAAATATCTCACAAAAATCACTTTGTACCTTAACAGTTTTCGTTTTTACTATTTTTGACGCTAAAACAAAGATTTTTTGTAAAAATAGTATGATCAAGTTCACACTTCTATTTTGTGCTTTATTATTTACTCGGCTGAGGTGGTTTCGAGTTGATTTACAGTTGCTCAGCTTCGTAGGCGAAATGCGGATCAGTGGGTGGACCCTCAAAGTCTCACATTTAAAAAAAATCGCCACAAATCCATTTATGACTCGAATGAGCTGAAATTTAAAATGTAGATAGTCCTTGAGAAGGCTATGCTTATTTAGTTCAAGAGATATTCAGGTTTAATTTTTTTTCTTTAAATATTGCTCGATCTTGTTTTCGTATTTAATATATGATGGGCTCACGAAGGTCGAATTTTTTTTTTTAAATATGACTTGCGATAAAATTCTAGAGAAAATAAAACAAACCTGATAACAATTATCTCGTCCCTATAAAAAGTTACACGCATCCAAAGTCAAAGCATCTTTTTATACTAATATTTCAACTTTGTATGCGAGTGTTTTTTAAGTTTTTTCCCAAAAAGTCCTATATTTTTTCTTTTATAAAAAAAAATTTCTTCGGGACTATATACAATTTTTTTATGATCTGGAAAGAGAACTTAATGAAAAAATGACCTATCCAAACTTGGCAATTTTGAAACAAAATTATAGGTTTGAGTAAAAAATTCTAAAAACTGAGGGCACGGATCCTCAAAAACTCTTCATATTTGTATAGCCCTATTTATTGATTTTACTATCACACTGTAACTAACGTCAAAGTGGGCACTTTTCTAAAAAAAAACTCAGTCTTTGGAACACATTTTCCTCGTTTTAATTTTCTGTATTTCGAAACAAAAAATGGCTACAGTAGTGATGCCATTGACTTAAAAACGTTTGGCTCTATATTACTTCCAAATTTTATTATGATGTCTGTAACCGTTAAAATTTTACATTAATTCAAAGTTTATATTTTTCTTGATGAAAAATTACCATATTAAAATCTTTTTAGTTTTTAAGGTAAATGACACCCGAAAAAACACAAAATTATTTCATTTTACAAAAATGTCATTCTAAGGCTTCCACCAATATCAACAACTTACATAAAAAGCTTATATTTACTCTTCAGAAGCTCTACAAACCTTGCCGACTTTCAAAGATTTTAACGTTTTTCATGTCTTGCGTGATCAAGATTGGGTAACGTGATGAGACCGGATCATACCGATAATGATTTCCCCATTATTCGTTATTGCAGCACAATGGAGAAGTATACACTCGAAAATAGTTTTTTAACAAAAAATCTATGTTTTAGCGTTAAGAAATAGTAAAAACCAAAATACAAAGTGATTTTTGTTAGCTATTTAGAGTGCCTAGACACATGCAGAATGCATTGAAAATTAGGAGTCCCTGGAAGTTATTATAAAAAAATGAAAAAAAAATATGTCTTTTTATATTTTTCAAAAAAAGTGCACGAATAAGCTATTTTTTTGGGAAAAATTGTTATAAAAATTTATTTGGCGGACTATTAGCTATATTATTGCCATATAAAGTTAAGCGGTATAACCAAGTCTGCTTTAGCTGTAGGCCAAAAACTGATGACACCATTTTTTTAGGGCCCAATGATTTTCAAAATCTTTGGGGGCCCATGAAAAAAAAATTTGTCACCAAAATGGACAAATTGAGTATAGGGTTTTACTACCCTTTGGTAGTAGACACGAACGTATACTGTCATGACTGTCATACTGCCACACAAATTGAAAATTTTCCGTATTCGAAACTTATTAACTTTAAGTCGTATATCACGATTCCTAGACTTGACCTAGCGAAACGCCGCGACTATATAATTTTTTTTGACCGATATTACGTTTCCCGGTGGGCAGAACCCTAGCCACGGCAAAACTTCTTAGAATTCATCGTAGATTACGATTTTGATAAACGCTTTGTCGAGAAAAAAATTGACCCACTCTAGTGTACATGAGTTTCATAATATTATTTATAATAACGATATTGATGAAGTTCTGCTTTTACTCGTTCTAAAAACGGAAATAAATTTAAATACAATATTTTCTTCGCTTTTAAAAAGTTATAAAAAGACTCTTATGATAACCTAAGTTTTTTTAATTTGCCAAATTATATTTTAAAAAACAAGCTACTTTTTGCCGAAAGTCAAGATAGTTCAAAGATTCGTTATTTAATAATTTCTTTACACTTTCATGAATATTTACCTCTTGAGAAATTATTGGTAATTATTCTGTGCTGTGAAATTTTTTAAAATTCTCGAAAAATGTTCGAACATTTTTGTTTGAGATTTATATGCTTTGGGGAAAGTTTCGTAAATTTGTGATTGATTAGGTGGACGGGAAACTATATTGCCAGTATTCAGGTGCAGCTAAGTTTTGAAATTGGGAAAAGCAAAAAACTTTTAAGATTATCAAAGTAATCTTTAAACCAATAATAATTTTTTGAAAAAAGTTAATTTGTGTATCGATATTAAAAAATCTGCAAACATTTCAAAAAATCGTTTGAGCCGTACTAATTAAATCTCATATAACAGTAACAAAAACCTAAAGTAAATCGGTGAAAAAACCACATATCGTCCCTGCAATAAAACAACAGTGTATAAGCATATACACCATTATTTTTTTATTGCATTGATTCTATATGTGGTCAAAATTTGGTGAAATTCTACTTCCACAAAGTGAGTCAAAATATCAATAGAAATTTTAATTTTGTTCTAGATGTCTACTAACTAGGGTTTGGGGTTTCCCGGATAATTTAATTTCCCGGGAAACGGGAATGAAAAATTTCATTTCCCGGGATTCCCGGGAATGTTTTTTTAACTAGAAAAATAAGTAAAGAAGAAAATTATTTTATAAAATTGTGTCATTTTATTAAACGAAAAAGAGAAAAACAATGCATTACAATTAAATTGTACCCACATAAGACCAGAAAAAGTTTGTTAAAATATTTGGAGATCACTTGTTACTATAAAATTAAATATTAGCGGTATTCATGATATAGTAGAGTAAAAGAGCAATTAAGTGTCACAAAATTTTATAAATTGGGAACGTATCTTTATAATTCGATGTCGATTAATATGTTAATGGAATTTTTAATAAACTTTTTAGATTTTTTCTTTTGATTTTTTTGTTATATTTTTTTATATAAAATATACATTCGCAGGTATGACCAAAAAAAATATTTTGTTTAACGGCAGTTTCAAAACTCCAATTTCAAATTTTTAAAAATTTTGTTAAACAAATTTCAGAATTTTTTGATCATCACTTGGGAATTTATTGTCAACACAAATAAAATTGTGAATAAAATGTAAAAAAATTATGTCAATACCTCCTATAGTTTTTCTGTACCTTCGATTTAAATTTTGCGATTTTCGAGAAAAACTAATTTTTTTACATATTTTGGCGAATATTATGACCCTAAAATCGAGATGGTCAAAGATCAAATTTTTCAATATTTGGAATTTCTCATGGAAAAATTATATATATTATATATTTTTGGTCCGATTTTGATGAAACTCAAGAAAAGTATAACATGATGTGTAGTATTTATAATAATAGCACAAAAATTAAAATTAACCCTTAATAGAACTTAAATCGCAAAATTTAAATCGAAGGTACGGAAAAACTATAGGAGGTATTGACATAATTTTTTCACATTTTTATTCCCTATTATGTTGATAATAAATCCCCAAGTGATGATCAACAAATTCTGAAATTTGTTTAACAAAATTTTTAAAAATTTGAAATTGTAGTTTTGAAACTGCCGTTAAAAAAAATAATTTTTTTGGTCATACCTGCGAATAGGTTAACGGTATCCCATGAAGACAAAAACTCATATACAAGTAAATATGTATATATTTTAAGTAAAAATAAGCTCCTATTTTAATATTTCTGAAAATATGTTAATTTTGTTCCTACGTTTCTTGTTCTAGTGGCCTGAGACACGTTAATGGTCTGGCGATTTTTTAATAACTTTAACATTTTTTAACCAATTTTTATGTTTTATGTCTTATTAGAACGACAATTACGTATACATATCGATTCTTTTAAATTAAATTGCAAAAGTCATTATTTAATGGCAAAATTTTACAAAAACTGAAAAAATTTCATTTTTTCCCCTTGTAAATGTACCACAAAACTAAATCGCAAGTCGGCACGGGTTACAATCATGATAGAAAGACAAAATTTCATATTTAACTATAGGTTTATATATATAAAAAATTTAGAGAGTATGCGTTCCAAAATTCCAAAAAAAAATGTTTGGGACACTCTAATATACATATTTCAAAATAAAACTAAATTCAAAATTTTGTTTTCTGCTAAACTGCTCTTTTGCTACTTTGCTATAGAAAGTACTCTGCATAGTGAATACCGCTATTATATCATAAAAATAATGTTATATGTTCGTCATAGAACTATTTTTTTAAAAAATTGATTTGTCAAAATTACTAATGCATTCAATAAATCATTCGACGAGAAAACTTTTTCGCTTTAAACATGTGTTGTCTTTATCGTTATTAAAACATTATAAAGACAATCAAAATGTATTCACCGATTGCCACTTCCTTCAAATAAATCTAATTCCTGCTTAAAACTTTCAGCATTTGATTTTAAATGGGAATTCCCGGACTCCAAACCCTACTACTAACACAAAAATTTTAAACTCAATTATTTCGAAATGGCAAACAAATTATGTATACACTATTGTTTTATTAAGGGGACGATTTATGCATTTTCATAAAATCACTGCTACATCGTAGCTCTTCACTGTGGATACTGATTATAAATTCAAGATATTTAAGATTTTTTTATTTCACTCTCACTCCGGCTCTTTTGTTAAAAAAAAAAAACTATTCATTAAGTAGTTATTGTAGCAGTAGTGTATTAGTTGTTGTTATTTTACTTCTAACTAAATAACTATCTATGAATGTATCTTTAAATGTTTTTTGTTGTTTGGTGTTGCCACAACCTTCCACAACAGTACGGTATTTGTTGTTGTTGGTGTTAAACAAGTTACTACGAGTAAAACCAACCACTGATAGTCATTTTTCACAGCTAAACATGGATGGATGGATGATACAAGTTTACATCAGTAGTCAGTCAGTCAGTGAGTTGATTTGAGAAGTTTTGTTGTAGAGTTGTTGTTGTTGTTGCCTTTTGCTGTTTTTATTAGCTGTAAAATTGTGTCAAAGTTCAATGAAATGTTAAACTTCCCCTTGGCCGTGGCCAAAGCGTCGTTATTTATGCTTTCATACCAACATAAGATACATTTGTATCCAAATATTGTATCTGTCTATTTGGGGAATCTTGTTAAGTGGAAACCAGTTAGAATTAAATTCTGGTTTCAAAAATTTCTACAATGAAACCGAAAGTGATTTTATGTTATTTTTTTTTTTTTTGTTTTTTTATTATCTCACCTTATTTATTATGCTGAATTGTAAATTGTTTTTTTTATTCATATTTAAATTTGTGTTTCATTAATTGTTGGATGCATGAGATTTTGTTTTGTGTGCGAGTTTATTTTCGAAAAAACATAGAACCAAATCTGAGAAATATGTAAATTAATGTTGTTGCTAGCTTAGTTGCTTCCATCGAAATGGTTTTAATTGCAGTTTTGTTTAAGTATTTTTCTAAAGACCTGTCTGGGAACTATTGAAGCTTGAATGATTGAATTTTAATGCGAGATTGATATGGTTTGTAATTAAATAAAACTGAAGCTGTGGTGGGTCAAAATTAACTTTATATTTTAGTTTATACTTCAACGAGCAATAATATGAAATTAATAAACTTAGTATCAATGTTGCTCTAAACAGCAAGAGTTTAATAAATTGAAAATTATCTATATTTTTAAGTTTAAAAACAATTTTAAGTAGCATTATTTTAAATTAGTTGAAAATATTTTCCCTTTTTAAATTTATAAGTTATAGTTACATCAATTTTAAGTGAGCCAATGTTAGATTTAATGTAAAACAAACATAAAACATCAACTTGAAACAAAATAAATATTTGATTTTTGTTGAAATAATTCATTTTCGTTTGTTTAAAATGTAGGATGCTTTAGGGAAATGAATGGTGAAAATGTGTAAAATGGTGTCAAAATATTCACGCTTTTACAATAATTTCGGATCAACTTCAATGATTCTAACGCGAAATGAAATGAATTGTAAATTAGTTGTACCTGAAGGTCTAATGAGTAGTTTATACAAGTTTGAAATTTAATTTTGAACATTTTTGAAATTGTTAAGTCAATAACTGAAAAAAATTGAGTGCAAGTAATATAAAAAATAGTGATATATTTCGAGACCTAACCGCGAAAATATCTTAAGTGCATAAGAACAAACTATACAGATGGTTTATTGTGATTTTTTATATATTTTAACTCAATGCAAGCATATGGGAGATGTGTATTTACACTAAAATTGTATTTGCTATAAAATTGCAACGGTACCTGATACACCTATGAAATTACAACAGATTATTTGAACGATCCTAAATTGTCGATTTGCATTAAAAAATGGAAATCGAATAAATTGTTGGTTAGGAGGTTTTCGCTGTTAGGACCCGATTTTTTCACAAATATCAGGTCCATACTTTTAGAAATCAATTAAAAAAGATTTATTTTAGGACAATAAATACATTCAATTGTATACCGATCAATTATTATTAATTATTAACTGAAAAAAATTGTCTCTTTTCTTTTATAGATATACATATATAACTTTCACTTTTTAAACAGAAAATTATTTGTAAAAATCAGTAAAGCAGAATACTCCCCGCTACGTTTATCAAAAAGGAAAAACCCAGAAAACATGATGTAACAAAAATTAGCATAACTCATTCAATTTTTAATAGAATTTTATTTACTTACTTACCTGTTTTGGGAATAGGGTTGCCAGATTTAGATTTGCAAAAAGCTGGACATTGGGATCTAAAAAACTGGACATTAAAACAATTTATTAGAAAATGTTCATTTTGGTTTTGAGTAAATAATTTTTATTAAAATATATTTTTATCCATTGCATCAACATATATTTGTATTACACGCTGCTACAGTAAGAAAAAAACTTGGAAAACGACAAGGTGTGGGTTATAGGTCTTGTTGAGTACATTACAAATTGTGTCAAAAACTTTTTCGAATTTTTTCGAAAAAATTTATAAACTTTTGCATATTTAAACCGATTTAACAAGTAATGTCTCGTTTTTTTTTTTCTATACAATTTTCTTAAAAATATTGTACAAAAAAATAGGTTTTCATAGAAAATACATTTTATGCATACATTTTATGAAAGCTTAATTCTTTGGCTTTCTAAATAACCATAACTGTTTTTTTCGTTCTAAAAATGTGTGAGTTAGAGGTTTATATTAAATTTTTATTTAATGGAAATTTAGCATTTTTGAATTCTTTATGCAATTATTTTATAACTTTTACGAAATGACAACATTTCTACAATTTCTATAAAATAAATCAATATTTTTAAAAATGGTATCAAAGTTTTTCATAAATATGTTTGAATGAGTTTTAGAAAATATATTTCATTAAAACCGGTTAAACGTCATACAAAAACCGGTTTGTCAAAAAAAAGTTAAAAAACTGAAACCGGTGGAGTTTACAAAGATGAAAAAACCGGTTGACCGGTTTTCGGTTTTGGATACTCTAGTTAGGGGTACTAAAGAACTACGACCTATCGTTAAACAGTTTTTTCAAAATAAATTTTGAGGGTGTTTCAAAATCTTTGAAAACGGGGATATACAACCCCCACTTGGTCGCTTTTTAAGTTTTTACAAAAAGTGTTTTTTAGCAGTTATTAAAAAATTTAGATTCACAATAAAATATTTTCATTTCATTCCATAGAATTTATTTAACTATGCTTAAATTTTTTCGGTTCAGTCCGTCATATACATATTTATATTATTAAATACTAAAAACACTCCCACATTATTTCGTTTTTGAACTTACGGATTTTGGAAAATTCCAAACCTAGAGGTTTGTAACCATTTTGAAAATCTTTACAAACTTCTAAATTTGTTCGTATTAATATTTCAGCTCTAATCAGATCGAATGACATTCGGCTTATTTCTTTAGTATTAAGATTGTTTAAAATAGTAAAAACTCTTTCACAAAAAGCTTTGCTTACTGGTATTGAAAATACGAAACATACAACTTTTCTTAAAATCACGAATTCATTCCTTTCACCTTTGGTAAAAATATAGGACCATGTCATTTGACAAATCTCTTGGCATTTGTTTATAAACTTCACGAAGGCTGCAGTAATCGATATATGTATAGTTTATCGTTATCTATTTCTTCAGATAATTGAAGGTTTTGCGGAAGTTTTTGTAAATCTACCCAAGAAAATATGTTTTTTTTTAAATTTAAAAATGCTATTTTTTTAAAAAATGATATTCTAAATAGCTGACCGCTGTTTTTAAAAAGTCTTCTACTTTAGTCTTAAAGTTTTTTGTTAATTAGGCGAAATTTTTTTCAAAACGCTGTTAATTTTGGTGGCAAAAAATTTTTAATGTTGTCTACTTTTGAGGTTATTTATAAGTACGGTCATTATATCGAGCAACTCTAAAACTGTACGAGAGTCTTTCTCAAGAGCTTAAATAGTTGTATGAAATTCCTGCATTATGTTTTGCATAAAATATAAAAATGCTTCTGATAATCCTTAAGTTTTACATTCTTCTTCTTCATTGACATCATTATCAGAAATTCCATATGACACGTATTCCCCTAAAACTTTTTGGCATTTATTTTTTACTTTCTTCTTAGTAGTAAGTAAATTTTAAGAAATAAATAATATAGATTTTATTGTCGAAAATTTCTATTTAGCTGGACAAATGAAATTTTAGCTTGAAACTGGACAGGCATCAAAAAAGCTGGACAATCCAGCCAAGTCCAGCTAGGCTGGCAACCCTATTTGGGAAGCTACTTTAGATATCTTTCTTACAAAAATAAGACAGACATATTTGACTGCCTCACGATCAACATCAAAATTTGTTGACATAACTCAGTCTCATCTGGTTGAAAGGTGAAACGTACATTTTTTTAAGTAGAATAAACAATTTTATAATCAATTTCAATTCATAGACTTATGATTTTTGGAAGTTGTAACTTTAAGAATATCGTTTTTCACTACATTTGTTAAAAAAAAGTACTGTCTGAATTATATTGTTATATAGGAACATCTACATATTTTGGTTTAGCATAGAGTGACTCAGAATCTGAGTCGATTCAACACAGGTCGAAATTTTTAAGATATATCGATAAAATTTGGCGCATACATTTTGTTTTCCATAGGGCAAGGCCTATTGAAATTGGCTGAAATCGGCCATACAAATGTCCTCTCGAAATAGGACTTGTTTGTCATAAATATCTGATTTATATAGGTGTCTTTATAAAATTCTCCACAAATAAGTTTTATATAAAACCAAATACATTTAAATTTGTTTGCTGTTCACTCAATAATTGATCACAGCTCCCATATAAGACCCATTTCAGGAAATCAATTTAACGAGCATAAATCTCTTAAAAATGTTTGTATCTACATAAAATTCAACACAATTATGTTTCATACAAAAAGAAATCAACTTCCCGAAAATTCTCAGGAAAAAAAATTATTGAAATTTTAAAAGAAATATGTTTTTGCTCTTTACTAAGTGTAGGATATCATATGGTCGAGCTTGATCATATGCTACCCTACCCTACTTGTTATACCCTACACCACCATAGTGAGGAGGGTATTATGCGTTTGTGCAGATGTTTGTAACGCCCAAAAATATTAGTCTAACCTTAAAGTATACCGATCGACTTAGAATCACTTTCTGAGTCGATTAAACGATGTCCGTCTGTCCGTCTGGCTAGCTGTCCATGTAAACTTTGTGTGCAGAGTACAGGTCGCAATTTTGAAGATATTTCGATAAACTTTGGTACATGTTATTTGTTCGGCCCAAGGACGAAGCCTATTGAAACTGGCTGAAATCGGTCCATTATTTCACCTAGCCCCCATACAAATGTCCTTACGAAATTGACTTTATCAGTCATAAATGTTTAATTTATATATGTATCTCCACAAATTCCGCTCCAAATAAGTTTTATATATACAACATTCATGTCACCAAATTTTGTTACGATCGGTCCATAATTAGTCATAGCTCCCATATAGACCCGCTTCCGAAAATCACTTTAACGTGCATAAATGTTGGTATACACACAAAATTCAACATAGTTAACTTTTATATAGACATAAATCACACGACCAAATTTCATGGTGATCGGTCTATAATTGGTCATAGCACCCATATAGAGCCCACTTCCGAAAATCACTCAAAAATATAAATTATTGAAATTTTAAAAGAAAAATGTTTTTGTTCTTTTATTTAGTGTAGAGTATTATATGGTCGGGCTTGACCGACCATACTTTCTTACTTGTTTTTATATAGTTTTAATAGCTTCATATCAATATAAAAACATCACATCTGGTTATAGAATATTATTCAGTCATTTTCTATGTGATATATAAAACATTATTGTTCTAATCAACTAGATAGTTGACTATAATTTTTGAAACCATTAAAAACTAAAAAAAGAAAATAATAAAAAATGTTTATAGAATAACAAAACTATTATTGTGTGTAAAAATAATCATAAATTGTTATTAAACCACTATAATAAAAAAATATAAAGGAAAAAATAAACAATCATTTTCATTTCTTTTGTTGAAAACTCATAAAAATACCGCAATAAAAGTTGAGAGTAGTTTTTTTTAAGCATTTTTTGCATAAATTACTGAAATTATCATCGTCATCATCAAGTTATTGTACACAATAAAATACGATACACTATAAAATCAAAAAAAAATGTATATTTTTCGATAAATTTGCATAAGTTGCAGATTATTAATCGAAATTTGATGGAAATTTGTGAATAGTAATGAGAGGAGAAGCGTCGCCATCCGCATTATTGTTAGTCAGACAGATAAATTTGTTTTTATTTCAGATTCGGACTAGAGTTTTTTTTGTATGAGTTTTTTTTTTGTTTTCTAATCCATGACCTTGAATTTTCCATTTGCATTTTTTTTCTTTTGTGCAAAATATGCCGTTGTTTTTATTTTTTTGCAAATAATCAAAAATAGATATTGGAATTTGAAACTTTACCTGTTTAAATCTATTACAGTTAATATGTATGACTATTTGCCGTTAGTCAAATGTATTTTTAGATATTGTAAATATTTGATATTGTCATCAGCAAAATACTACAAAAATATCTCAAAAAATAACAAAACTTTGGTTTGAAGGACAGTGAGTTGAAATTTTAAGAAATTAATTTTATGTAATACCTGTAATTTGTTAACAATACATATTTAGATAGGAGGAATATTCTTCGCTATTTGAGAAAATCCGAATCGTGTTTTTTAAGACAGACGCGGATTCAGCTAAATATTTGGGATTTTTATTATTCGAGTAAATTAGATATTAAAAACGGTAGTTATTTGATAGAAATCAGATTATTATCCAAAAATTAGTTACTGAAATTTGGCTAAAATAGAACAAGGGCATACATATATCCTTATATTACACTATACAACACTAAAAAAAATTACGAGGTCCGACCAATAAATTTTGATAGCGGAGACAAAAAAAGACACGTGTATCGGCCTTTTGAAAGTTTACATCTGAATTTCATTTGAGGGCGGGTTAAAGTTTCCCAACTCTCGCACATTCTTATTGTAAATCGATATAAGAAACCATGTGATCCTTACATTTTAGGTATAAAATGTGTTCAGCAAAGTTATGTAAAATGTTATGGAGAATATTTTTGTAGAATATTTTAACCCTCTAAATCCTCAAGGAATGGGTCTTTTTTGTCCTTATTTTAAAAATGAGCAAAAACACCATTACAACAGGGATTTAAGGGGTTAGAATGTTCCGCAAAAATATTAACCGTAAAATTTTACTGTAAGTCGTTAAATACACCAAAACGTAAAATTCAACCAGAAAGTCAGAAATAAGACATAACAAAAGAGAGCCGAGGGTTAATTTCGCATTTATTAAGAATTTAATTTTAAAGAACATTTTAGGTATAAAATGTATTCAGCAAATTTATGGAAAATGTTACGGAGAACATTTTTGTAGAATATGTTAACCCTCTAACTCCTCAAGGCATGGGTCTTTTTTGTCCTTCTTTTAAAAAAGAGCAACAAACTCCATTAAAACAGAGATTTAAGGGGTTAATATGTTCCGCAAAAATATTGTCCGTGAAATTTTAATATAAGTCCCTGAATACACCAAAACGGAAAATTCAACCAGAAAGTCAGAAATAAGACACAACAAAAGAGAGCTTAGGGTTAATTTCGCATTTATTAAGAGAGAACATGTTGTCTAAAATTGAAATTTACATAAAAAATAGGTCTACTTCGGAAGGTTCTGTACCACGCACTAATACGAATTTTGACATTATTTTGCATTTGTAATATTTCCCGAGATGTTATCTTTCAGAAAAATATAAACGGATTATTTATCTTTTTCCTATTTTCTGTATAATTTAAAATTAATGTAAGTACTTTTTTTGAAAAGTATTGTGTAATTATGAAAAGTTATTCAAACTTAAATTTGACTCAGTAAATTTTTTAAACAGTTTTTTCTTACGATTATTAACAAATTTGTTCTTAATTCAAAACAAAAAGTACTTCAAGAAAATCGGGAAATAATTGGATCCGTTATCAGCAAAAAAGCAGACCAAGACAGGTAAAAAACATAAAATTTTACTTTTCAAATGCGAATAACTCGCAAACTATAAGAGATAATATATGGCTGAAGCTATGTTTTTTGTAGATCTCGTCTAGTAAATTCTATATATGTATATAAAACTCTTTTAAATCGGATCGCAAATAAAAATTTGGCTTCATTTTTGATATATCCGAGGTGCCCCAATTTGTTGCATTGTGGCTCGGCGCACCCTTTGTGTTATAAGCCCTAATTCAAAACTTAAACTTATCAACACCTCCTCTGCAAGTTTTGTTAGAATCGGTCTATTCGTTAAGAAGTTACAGATTTATTTCCACTTTTTTTCTCAAATCCCCCACTGTGCGTTACAGCTAGGGTAATGATCTTTCGATCGAATAAAACGAATAAATGTTCATATATATTTAAATTTATTAAATTGCTTAAAATTTTTCATAATTTCAAATTTAAATAAGTAATAATGACTCACAAAAATTGTATTGCTTCTGAAATTCGACAAATAACTAAAGACAAAGGGACTTTCGATCACTGTAGATGAGTGTTCCGATAGCTCCTTCTATAAATATATAAATATTACTGCAAGAAGTTACAATTCTAAAAACAAATCTTTCAAAATTTTTAACTTAGAACTTGAATCAATGAAAATAAAAGGTACGGAATAAAATATTTGTTATTTAGCTGGCGAAATATTAGAAGAATCGCAATTAACAATCAAAATTTTAACTTAGATTAAATTGGAGTTGAATGTGATGGAGAATGTGATTTTGAAACGGTCATCGAAAGTGATATTGAGGATGACATTTATAATGATTACATTGAAATAGATGATCTTAAAATATATGTATATAAGTGTTGCAAAATATTTAATAAATCGAATGATAAACACAAATATTGCAAACTAACGTTTTGTTGCAAGAAAAGCATGGAGTTCGTCTTATACATGATTTTGAACATCGTTGAACATCTTTGTCTAACATGATAGTAAACTTAAATGCGTCAATCACGCACTGCCTGACTTCAAATTAGCCACGTTCACTGACATTGATATAAAACATTGGACAGATTCCCTTTATTGTGTAATTCCCCAAGACTACTTTATTAAGATTCGGCAACGTTGATAGAGCTTCATGTATAATACAATTTGTTATAAATAATTTAGAAATAGAGAATAATTAATTTACTAAAGAATTAGTTACTCAATTTAAATCCCGAATTAATGAACGACATACAAAAGTTCTTAATACATTTATATTCTATTTTAATTAAGGATCATGTCCAACTCTAAAGGATTGCTAGTCAATTGTTTTGTTGATTGTTCGGGAGTTAATCTGATCAGAGTATTTCTGATGAAAATTTAATAATGGACTTTGTTTTCGAATGGTTTTTAACATTATCAATACTTGAATTGTTAACTTTAACATTATTTTTTGATTTTCTTTAACAATAAAATATTAAAAAACCGACAAAAAAACTTCATTCTTTACTTTTTTAAAAAAATTTAAATTATTCGAATAATTCGATTAATTTTAAACATGTGCTCGAATTAGTCGAACAAGTTAAAATCTTTTATTCGAATTATTCGTTTTATTCGAACAAGAGAAAAATCGAATAATTCGATTACCCTCGTTACAGCCAATGATTTATATTCGAAAATGTTACTTATAGAACTAATTCTTTACGAGAGCTATATTTTTGTAAACCAAAAATATTTGACCTTAATTATACTAGGTGTGTTCGCGTACTTTCCAGTAAAAAATATCCAGTATTTGAAAGTAACAAAAAAAAGTACGCGAACAACAATTTGTTAAAATCAGTTGTATTTTATTATAAATCAATTTAAAACGTTTGTTTTGTACTATTTTACTTCTTTTCTTTGCAAAACTTGTAAATTGTATTAATTTTCAACTTTTTAGTTTTGTTTGCATTCGCAACCATATTGACCCCTTTGCGCGAAATTATCGTATGTTACATTTTTACGTAGTAAAATATTATATCGATATTCGCTATATTTATGGAAATATTAATAAGTTATTTTTATCGTATGTGAAATTTAATATAATAAATCGGTTATTGTATCGGATTTAAAATTAGGTATTGATGATACCAGCCAAAGCAAAGAAATTCAATAATAATGACGATCTCCTGTAAAATTTGGTTTTTGTAACATACGATAATTTCGCGCAAAGGGGTCGATATGTTTGAAACGTATTTTTCTCTATCTTCGAACTGTCACTTTTAACACTCTCTTGCTCTCTCGTTACAAGTTTTTAAAAGTAAACGAACGGAATCCCGTAACATCCAGTGATAATTTGTACAAATTATTACAAATTATCAAGTACGCGAACACAACTACTATGAATACTCTTCTCCGAAAACAAAAAGTATCAAAATTTACATGTTTATGATAAATATGTAAATATTGTGAGTTTCGTTACTTTCAATAAGAAAATAAAAGTCGTTTTGTATAAAAATTAATATTTCTTTAGTAGTAGTATTAAGTGTTACAAGATGTTGGTGATTGCTTTAGAAATGTTACATTCAAAAAATATTTAAAAATTTAAATTTTGTTCTTATTTCATTTTTCCTTTATTATACTTTTAATGTTTTCCAAAAGCGACTAATAATGTTTAGTAAACATCCTTTGTATACAAAATTCCAGTTGCAAAATATTGATAATTTGACATATCGTTTGTGTTGTTAGTCTTGAAACAATAAAAATTATTATTTAATTTTAATATAGAAAATTGTATAAAAAATTAATTGCATGTCATGACCAAAGTATACACATTAATAGAAAATGATAAATGATAAGATCAAACGCTAATAAATGATTGTTAATTATATGTATAAATAATGGCATTAATTTAGCGTAGCAAATCATAGATGGCGCCATCTAAACGTTTTATGTCTCTATATTGCGTCTTCATCATTGCTTTCCACATCATTTATACCTTGAGGGCGTTTAATGCAAGTGTAACGTCTTCAACACCTACCACCACACAACGCAAACACAACAAAACCGAAATAATCTCTCCAAATATAAGCAACTAAATATCACGATCAGAGCATTCATAAGTATTTAAATATCACGATCATATCATTTATTTGTACTATATGTCATTAAGCACATTATAATTATGTCCATATGAAACTAATAACATGAATTTAAAATTATTTGCATCAACACTTCGATATTCTATTCTGCAGTGGTGTTTAAAACTGTAGCACAAATAATAATTGTAAATGGTAATTTTATAAAATTTGAGTTTAAAATTTATAATCTACTTTGGCAAATTTACCTTTTATTACAGTTATATTTAAAAATTGAGGAATATTAATAGTTTAAGACAATATTTGTAGTTTAAGTTATTGGCAGTAGCGTGCCCCAAAAAAATATTTGTTGTCTCTAAATTATTAAGAATTAATTGATATTTCAAACTGCATTGTTAGTTTTTTTCATTTTCATAAAAATTTTAAAAGTTATAAAGCCTTATTTACAAAATTTATGGAAAAATTTCGAAAAATTGTAGTGTAGGGCACCTTAATGAGCCAATTCATTACAAAAACTAAAAATTTTTGCACATAAAAATAAAGCTCGGACATTTTTCTTTTAAACTGTGTCCTCCGAAGTATGAAAATCGTGGATCTTGACAAAGTTATGAATAAAACTAAAAAAAGGGCGACAAAGCCGATTTTTGGCAAAAACTCGCCTTGAGCGACTTCTAAACCACTTCCGAAAAATCTGAAAAAAATCTCAAAAATACACTACCTTTCAAATTATTCTTGAGCACCCATGAAAATAAGAAAAAAAACTTTTTTTGGGACACACTAGTGCGCAGGGCTACAAATTCAACATCGCACAGTGGTATGAGAAAATAAAAGAGGGAAATAAATATGTAACTTCTAAACTCTTAGTCCGATTTGAATGAAATTATACGTGCGCAAAGGGGAAGTGTTGTGGAAGGTTTGAATCTGAACCTCATGAGCCCGTTAGGAGCTGAACCAGGGGTCCCCAAAGTAGGACACCTCGGGTATGGTCAATATTAAAAATGATCCTATTTCTTCGTTTGTGTTCCGATTTCAAAAAAATTACATATATAGCATCTTCTCATTGAGCACTACATAAAACCTCGTCGCTATCAATTATATCTTATAGCTTAGGAGATATTCGCATTTGAAAATTAAATTTTCAACATTTTTACCCATCCAACTCCAGTTTTTTGATGACCGCGGTTACAAATATTTCTCGATTTTCTCCATTTTTCTTTCATAGGATTATAAGGAAAGAACTGTTTAAAAATCATGACTGAGTCCAAAGTTACATGCATTTGATTTTAAAAAAATTAAAAAAGGCGATTTTTCGCTATTTTTTTGGGAAAAAAGTACTTTTTTCTTTTTAAGTTATCTAAAAAATTTCTAAAAGGATGTATAATGAATTTATACTTTTTGAAAAGCTTACTTTACGCCAAATATTTTAAATGAAAAGAAAATTTATAATTTTTGATACCGAGGGAACCAGGTTCATTAAAAAGTCGCCTATTTTTTCTGTAAAATTCAAATTTAGGGCAAAAATTCTCAAATCGCATAGTCGATATCAAAATATAGTAACCCATTTTAGATGGCCCGATATGTTCTTAATTATTTTGTAAAGGGTTCCGATAACCCCGCTCCTGGTATGGATATTATAAGCAAAAAACGAAAAAATCCCATTTTTGGAATTTTTCAATACTTTTTTGGGAATTGCGGGATTCGTGATTACAAATTTCAAAATTAGTTTTTATTTTTCCATTTTCAATAAAAAAATCTATATAAGTGTAAAATTTCATTAAAAAATATTTATAAACAAAAATTTTATTACAATTTAAAAAATTTGTATCTATGCAAAAACTTAATAAAAGCATTTTTTGTCATATTTTTCAAAAAAGTATTCCATGAATTTTTTTAATTGTCAAAAGTTATATATGTTATTGAAAAGTAGACAAAATCCTCTATCCATTGATATATAACATATATACCTTATGTTTTTTACGTGGCAAATTAATTAGGGAAAACTTACCAAACTTTGCATCGTTTTGGGGCAATGGAAAATTTAAAGTTTAAATTCTGAGTCAAGGAAACCTTAGCAAACGGTTTTTTCTCTACATAATTATCCTCTAAATGGACAAAAAAACAAAGCACAGTTAGACAGAATCAAAAATTTTTGGAAATAAATCTGGGCAATGAAAATAGTATACCTTCAATATGTAACATTTTTAAATACGTTCCTTTTTTAATATAACCGGAAAGCGCTCGGCTAGGTCTTGAAAACCACATAATTTTAAAAATATGGGACATAACTGTGGACCGAATGGACTTTGTTGGTTAGACAACTAAATTATCATTAATATACAAAAGATTTCAGAGAAATATCAATTATGAATCCAAAAATAAACGATTTTCAATATAAAAATTAAAAAAATAGTAGATTTTTGCTGTTTTTTTTTAGGCGAAAAGGTGACTTAAATCATTTTTTATTAAAAAAATAAACTTTATTTAAGAACATATAACAATTTTATGTTTTTCTGTAAGTTATCTTTACAGAAAAGATTTTGTTTTAAAAACTATGGCCTAGTTTTCGAATGTGTCGCCCCTACGCCTTTCAGAATTTGACTAATTTTTATAAAAAAATTTAAATTTGGACCACATGTTCTAAAAACTAAATGTTGGGATCAAAATACGGGAATCAGCCTATATATCCTTAAAGTATTTTCCCCGCCCGAAGGAAATGTGGACCCTATGGGCATAATTGTAAAAAATTCCATTTTTGGGATTTTTGCTCCAATTTTTAGGAGTTGCGGGATTCCTCTTGACAAGTTTTTTCCAAATTGATGATTCGGAATACAATTGTTTTCAAATAACATCGGGTACAACTTTTTCATGAGTATCTTCTCAAATAGCTTCGATATAATAGACAATAGGCTCTGGGTCTGTATGATTCTACTTCTATGTGATCTTTTCCCGGCTTAGGTGTCATGATAACCACTGAAACCTATCATTCTGGAGGATAATATTCAAGGCCTAATATAGCATTACAAATTAATAGAATTATTTGTATTAGTTATTTCGAAAAATTCCAATAACAGGCGCTTTCTCGGAGTTTAAATGAACAATAGTTTTTTCGATCTCTCTAATCTCAAAATGTAGGGGTACGACTACTCCAAAAGTGGCCACTCAATTGTTTCATTTGATGTGTTCGGTATAAATACTTGTTCCAAATGATTAACAAACAGATTCATGTTTTGAGCATCATTTCTTGCCTTCAATTTCGCAAGGGGAGCTTACATATGATAGGCCTTTTAAGACTTTTTGTGGCTCGCCATAGTAACTAATCAATGATTCAATTTTTCGAAATTTCAAAAGACTTCTTATGCAATCTTTAAACTTCGGTTTTAAATGGGGGATTTGTGGTGTCTGTCTGTTATACACGATTCATACATCATTATCCCCGGAATTCTTCCACAAATGGCTGAGATATAAAGAAAAAACCAGAACAACCCGTTTTTTGACCTACATCAGGATTACTAAGTCATTTATATAGACAATATGGATATTTAATAGATAGATATTTCAAAGACATTTGCATCGACGCACAGTGGCTTATCGTTATCGTTTATCATCGGCCAAAACTCTGTAACTTTTGAACCGATAGAGATATTTTATATGATGATGGACAGATATCTTCTTGAATTTTTCTCCAGTTTTAATTTCATTAAAATCGGTTCAGCAGTTATTGAGAAATTTAAAGCTAAAGTTGAACTTTAAATTTTTTATAGCATTTAGTATGAAAATGCGGTACTTATAAAAAAGTTGTAAGCAGATAAAAACAAGTAAGGAAGTATGTTCGGTCAAGCTCGATCATATAATACCCTACACTATAATTTATTTTCGTGAATGATTTTCGGAAGAGGGCAAATTTTATCGCAATATCTTCAAAATTGTGACTTGTACTTTGAGCCAGTCATATGAACAGGTAAAATAAAAATAGAAAAAAAAATTGGGAGTAATTTCATTCAAATGAAAAAAGTGATCAACAAACAGGTCAAAACTGGTCAACAAGTATATATGGGCTTAAAGAGGACACTTTGGCCTTTCTCCTGGTAGTAAAATTTTTTAACTCCTTTTGAGCTAAGCACTATTATTCCACTGAATTTCAAATATGACTTAAATATAGTACCTGAGAAAAAATTAATAACACATCAGGTTTAAACGGTACGGTGACAAATCATACCAGTTCTTAAAGTCTATTATCCTACCAATATAACAGAAAAAAATCATCCAAATATCAATAATAGTTTGCGAGTAATGATAATTTACTTCTGATCAAATTTACAAAAATCACATTTTTTTTTAAAATGACATAAAATATTTGACTTTAACGGCATGCCACGCACATAACTGACAATATTTTTATCAGAATGGCATTAAAATTTTTGAAATCGGAGTTAACAAATAGTTGGACTTTTGGCCGATGAAATTGAGACATGAGCCACCGTGCGACGTATATAAGACGATAGTAAGTTGGACCTACAATGGGTCATAATCGGAAAAAAATATTTTTTAACCAGAATTTTTTTTTCATCAAAAGTATTTTATTCGCTAAAAATTAAAAAAAAAAATTTTAATTTAAAAAATTCGAAACAATTTTTTTTTCCAAAAATTTAAAAAAACTACTTTGGAAAAAAAGAAATAAATTTTGATTTCCTAAAAATATTTTAAATTTTTATTTTGAAGTATAATTTGGTGAAGGGTATATATTAGGCGAATATAGCTCTCTTACTTGTTTCATTTTTTATTTGTCGGGGGGTTTGGGTAGCATGTTTAGCATAGATTTTTATCGAAATTTATAAGAGAGTGATCGATGTTTTCTGGTGTTCTTAGCGGTATGTTTTCCGAGCAATGTGTACTGAGGTATTTTTATACCCTACACCACCATAGTGGGGAGGGTATAATGCGTTTGTGCAGATGTTTGTAACGCCCAAAAATATTAGTCTAGCACCCACCTTACCGATCGACTTAGAATCACTTACTGAGTCGATTAAACGATGTCCGTCTGTCCGTCTGGTCGGCTGGCTGTCCATGTAAACCTTGTGCGCAGAGTACAGGTCGCAATTTAGAAGATATTTCGATGAAATTTGGTACATATCATTTTTTCGGCTCAAGGACGATGCCTATTGAAACTGGCTGAAATCGGTCCATTATTTCACCTAGCCCCCATACAAATATCCTCCCGAAATTGGACTTTATCGGTCATAAATGTTTAATTTATATATGTATCTCCACAAATTCCGCTCCAAATAAGTTTTATATACACAACATTCATGTCGCCAAATTTTGTTACGATCGGTCCATAATTAATCATAGCTCCCATATAGACCCACTTCCGAAAATCACTTTAACGTGCATAAATCTCTTAAAAATGTTGGCAAACACCAACATAAATCTCAACATAAATAACTTTCGTATAGACATAAATCACACGACCTAATTTTATGGTGATCGGTCCATAATTGGTCATAGCCCCCATATAAGGCCCACTTCCGAAAATCACTCAAAAATATAAATTATTGAAATTTTAAAAGCAAAATGTTTTTGCTCTTTTACTTAGTGTAGGGTATTATATGGTCGGGCTTGACCAACCATACTTCCTTACTTGTTTATATTTAAGCCAATTTCTCGGGGACTCAATAAAATAACAATAGTGATTTGAAGATAGTTCCAGCGAGGATTCAACTTGAATCATTTCTCTGGGGATATTTTTCATCACGATAAATTCAAAAACCGGTGGGTCAGTAGGCTAGTAAGTAGGTTGATCACTCGAAATCACATTCAAATCCATTTTGAATGTGACGTAGTCATTCATTCAGAGATCGGTCTCAACGCTGAAGATGATTTTAAATGATCGAAGCGCTCGGAACGTTGTCCGAACAGAACACCCATTTTGATAAAACAATTTTATCAATTGCACGTGTTGTTGAACACTATATTCGTCCATGGTGATTTGACAAAACAAACTGAATAAATGACAGCCAACTCGACAGAGTTAGCTTCAATAATATGGCCGCTGTTTAAGTTCAGAATACCCTATTGGAGGACCCCTTATGTTCTGTACATTAGCAACATAAAATGTATTTCCTATTCAATTAACATTTTTTCAAATTCATCTTTCAAGTAACTTTGCTACATATTTGATCAGTTCTGTGGGTATGTGTTAGTATGAATGTGTAAAAAAATGGTATAAATATTTTTTATTTTATAAAAGTGTTACAAAAATGTAAACCAAAGCAAAATATTTCATACATATAATGGATAAATTACACCGTGGGAATTCCATAAATTATGCATAATATAAAAATTTTAAAATAGTTTATTTATTATGATGGCGCCTGCCAAAATATTTATTTATATATACATTTACAACTGTCATAAAATTTCACATAAGTAAACAAAAACTGTAAACAATAGAGTCTGATTATGTGGATTTACCAATAATAAAAGGTTATATAAAACTGACTAGACGACTGATTGACTGATATATGTATATCTTCATTGATTATAATGTATTTTAACATAAGTTGAGTTAAATGAAATAACTAATGATTATGGAAAAATTGGCAAACAAACATTTATAATTTTACGATTGCGATTATTGTGAGTTATTTTTATTGTCACATCTTTGAAAAATAGCAGCACACATACCAACAAATATTATTTATTGGTAGTGTTAATAGCGGTAACACTTTAGGCCATCATTAAAGAGTTCATCAACTTGTTTTGGCCAACTTATTACACATACAAAGCTATTGGAGCATTTCGTTTTTTCGTAGTTCTTGTTGTCTGTAGGTCACATTATACAAATAGTTATACTAGCTGACTCTTTTCTTATCTTATCGAATTCAACAACAACGCGTCATATTTGACCATCATCAACAAATAAAAAAATAAAAAAAAAAACACAACCAAACGTACTTGAGAACTTCGCAGTGATTCGATGCTGTGACTTACGTTTTATTTGAATCATTTTGAAACTGTTAGATTTTCTTTTTTTTGGTATATAAACCTAAGATAGATCAACGAAAAGACAGAGTTCAACTCACTTCTAAACAAGAAAGAACAAATCAAATACAAAATGCGTGCCTTTATCGTAAGTTCTAATCGAAAAACACCAAAGGATTAATATCGTGTGTTTGCAGTTGAAAATGGATACAAATAATTTTAATCGTGTTTTCTCTTTGATTTTATCTAATAGGTGATGTGCTTCGTAGCTGTGGCTTGCGCCGACAAATTGGGATACAACTACCAACCCGTTGGTCACTCCGGCAGTGGTCTATCCTTCACTCCTGGTTCAGGATCCATTGGTGGTGGTCTTTCTGGAGGCAGCATTGGCGGTTTCGGCGGTGGTAGCCTTGGAGGTCTTGGTGGTGGTAGCCTCGGCGGTCTCGGTGGTGGTAGCTTCGGTGGTATCGGCGGTGGTAGCCTCGGTGGTATCGGTGGTGGTAGCTTCGGTGGTATCGGCGGTGGTAGCCTCGGTGGTGGCAGCCTCGGTGGCCTCAGTGGTGGTAGCCTCGGTGGTATCGGTGGTGGCAATGATGGTGCTTCTTATGAAGGTCCCTCATACACTGCTCCCGCTGAATTGGAAAAGGAATTCTACACTTTCTCTGCCCCCGAAGGTGAATTCGATGATGCCAACGCCGCCCAAAAGATTGCCGGTAGCGTGAAACAAGGTCTCCGTGTCATCTTCATCAAGGGCCCCGAAAACAAAGGTCTCGAAAATGCTGCCCTCGCTTTGGCCAAACAAGCTGCCGATCAAAAAACTGCCATCTATGTCCTCAACAAGCAAGCCGATATTGGAGATTTGGCCAACAAACTCAATGCCATCAACAAGAACAGCAACAACAAACCCGAAGTACACTTTGTCAAATACCGTACCCCTGAAGACGCTGCCAACGCCCAAAAGGCCATCCAAGGTCAATACGATTCTTTGGGAGGTTCTTCTCACTCTCACAATGGTGGTGTTGCTCCCGTTCTTAACTTCGCCTCTCAAGCTCCCGTCCACTCTGCCCCTGCTGCTCACGCTCCCGGCAACTCCTACTTGCCCTCTTCAGTCTTCCGTAACTAAGATTTAATTAGATTCTAAAAAAAGATTGAATGAAAAGTGCTTTATTAATATTCTAAATATTTTTAAACACAACTGATTTGTTAAGTTTTGTTTTGTTGACTACTGAGTAATCGATTTTGAATAAAAATTATGTTAAACAATTTTATTTAAAAAAAAACATTTTGTTTTTATAACTATGAAAAAAAGGAATATAAAGGGGTTTCCAATAGGGACATCCGAACTTTGGCAGTTGATGGCGGACATATTGCTTATGCAACAACTGTCGAATTGCCTTTCATTTATTTAGTTTGTTTGTGTCCACATTTCCTTCGGGACTGGGAAAATACTTTGGGGATAAATAGGGAACACATCAAGGTTTCCAAAGCTGCTTTCCGTTTTCTGATCCCAGCTTTGGGATTTTAGAACATGTGGCCCAAAGTTGAAATTTTAATAAAAAATAGGTCAAAATAAACATATATAGGTGGACCCTCAATGTATGGAAAAATTTAAAACTCATCTGTTTCAAAAATGAAGGACAGTTTTATGTGATGTTAGGATAAAAAAAATTTTACAAAACCCGAACTAAAAGGTTAATTTCCAATGTTGCACTGTTATGCATTAAACACATTCAAGACAGCAGGCTACACGACTACACGAACACAAATTCTGCTGGTTACTGTTGTAGTCGTGTGGCAGCTACTGAATTATTTTAAAGACGACAGCTACAAAGAAAACAGCTGATTTATAATTCAGTGGTGCCATTTTAATAAAAAATAACCGTACAAAATTCCAAAGTAATTAAGATTGAAACAATTATTTTGAGTAAAAATATATATATGGTTATAAATAATTATGTACCTGTTATTAATTTATTTCAATATGGTTATCAGAAACTTCTCTTAATTAAGTAAAAAAATATATTTTTTTAAGCACTAATTTGATTTACATTTGTTTATTATATTAGCAACACTATTTCTGTTTTGTAGTTGACAAAAATAGAAATTAGCCTAATTCGGCTACATCGGCATGAGTAGTCGTGTGGCCGTGTAGCTGTGCTGTCGTTAAAATAATCGTCTCCATATAAACGTGTGCATTTTATTTTTGACAGATTGAAGTTGGTAGCCTGCTGTCTTGAATGTGTTTAATGCATTATTGTTAATCTAAGACCTTAAGGTGGTATATTTATCGCAACTTTCATTAAAATCGACACAAAAATATCATATTTCGCTATCATTCATTTAAAAATTCCAAATATTGCTAAATTTTGCCATTGACTTTCACGATTTAAGGGTTGACGTTATCCGCTTTTAGTAAAACTTTCAGAATATGCTTATAATTCATAACAGTAAGGAAATAACTTTCATTCAAACACAATTTTTCAACAAGATCGGTCGAGAACTCTCTAAGTTAGAAATTTTGACATTTTGGCCAAGTAGGGGTTTTTTCTTATCCGTGTAACTTTACCTATTGTTCTTAGCAAAATGTGTCCCAAATAGTTTAGATAGCCCTTTTTTCAATCTTTCGAAAAAAAATATTTAAAAAAAAATTAAAAAAATTTTAATATTTTTTTTCCGAAATCAAAAAACATTTTAGACTTTTTTTTCAAAATGGGCCCTTTTTTTCTTAAAATAAAGCTTAGATATTTTCCTTGAAGGCCTATGCGAGTTCGTTATGTATCAAAATAAATGTTTTTTAACTCAAAACATACAAATTTTGACTTTTTTTGGAAAATCAAAAACTTTGTTGAATTTTTTTTTTCAAAATGGACCCTTTTTTATTTTTTTTTTAGTTCAAACAAAAGCTTAGATATTTTCCTTGAATACCCTTTTGGTCGCTTAGTGGGATGCGAGTATGATATCTATCAAAATAAATATTTTATAACTCAAGACATACAATTTTTGAATTTTTTTGGCAAAATTTACATTTTTTTTCCAATATGGGCCCTTTTTTAAATTTTTTTTTTGTCCAAAAGAAAGCTTAGGTCTTTTTCTAAGTTGGTTCACTTGACACGAAATGCCCCATATGCCCCATATCTCCACAAATTCCGCTCCAAATAAATTTTATATATACTGAATTCATGTCACCAAATTTTGTTACGATCGGTCCACAATTAGTCATAGCTCCCATATAGACCCGCTTCAGAAAATCACTTTAACGTGCATAAATAGCTTTAAAATGTTGGTATACACACATAATTCAACATAGTTAACTTTCATATAGACATAAATCACACGACCCAATTTCATAGTGATCGGTCCATAATTGGTCATAGCTCCCATATAAGGTCCACTAGTGACCAACTAGTGTAGGGTAATATATGGTCGGGCATGACCGACAATACTTTCTTACGTGTTTTTTCATATTTTTATTCCCCATTATATTCTCAATAAATCCCTATGTGATGATAAAATAAAATTCTGAAATTTTCAAAAAAAATTAAATTTGTTTGGTCATACCTGCGAATAAGTTAACGGTATCCTACGAAGATAAAAACTCATATACAAGTAAATATGGATACATTTTAAGTAAAAATTAATATTTCTCAAAATACACGTTAATGGACTGGGGAATTTTTAATAACTTTAACATTTTTTAACCAATTTTTGTCTTTTATATCTCATTGCAACGTAAATTACGTACATACATATTTCGAATTATTTAATGGCAATATTTTTACAAAAACTGAAAAATAGCATTTTTTTTCCCTTGTAAATGTTCTCACGAACTTTAACCGCTATGTGGCACGCCAATTTTAAACCTATCGAGCTCAAAATTTTGTCAAATTTCTTTATATCCTCACAAAAAACTGCCCTTCGTTTTTGAAAAAACGAAAATAAAAAATAAGGCCACCTAACTATGAGGAGCCGCAAAACAAAAGGTACTTTTTTGAAAATTTAAACATTTTTTGAAATTGATTTTTTCTAGAAGATTTAAATTAAACCCCATGTTTATAATAACCAGGGAAACCGAAAATATGCTCTAAAAAAAGCGTTTTAGGCGCTTTAAATATGCAGTAAAAACTTTAAAATATGCTCTTAAAATTTAAAAAATATGCTCTTAAAAAAACAAACTTTTATATAATTTTTAACCAAAAAATATACTTTTATTTAAAAAAGTCAATACAATTCATTTCTAAAAAGGTAAAGTAACATAAAATAAACAAAAAATAACATGAACTAAAACAAGTATAACAAAAAATAAATACAACATAAAAACTGTAGGAACTTAAGCTATGAAAAGGCCTCGAAAGGTATTTCTTGATGATATTTTATATAAATATAAAGTCACTTCTTCAATTTAGGTTATTATTGCAATAAATTAAAAAATATTGACTTAAATTTTCAAATAAAAATCGTTGTCTATTGGATCTGAAAACATTTTTATACATAGAAAATGTTCTTTCGACATCAACTGATGTTATAGATGCAAATATAAAAGACAATATTTCTTTAACACTTAGAACGGTTATGTTTGAATTAGAACTAAAATTTGATATTTATTTATTAAAATAGTGCTAATTTTATATTAAAACAAGTAAGAGAGCTATATTCATTCGGCTGTGCCGAATCTTATATGTCCTTCACCAAATTATACTTCAAAATAAAAAATTTTAATATTTTTAGCGGAACAAAATTTTTTTTTTCAGTTTTTTAATTTTTTGGAAAAAAAAATTTTGAATCGTTTTTTTAAATCTAATTTTTTTTTTTAAATTTTAAAAAATAATTTTTTTTTTATAAAATTTTTTTTTTTTGTTGAAAAGCCATCTATTTTTCAATTTTGAATTTTAAACAAAGGAAGTAAAAACCTGTAACACAACAGCGAAAAATAAGTAAGACAAAATTTGTTTTTGATAAAGTCAAAATATGCTATTAAACAGTAAAATATGCTCTAAAAACGCAAAAATATGACATAAATATGCTCTTAAAACAAATATATGCAAAAATATGCATTTAAGGGTAAAATATGCAAAAATATGCACTAACAAATCGATGCCAAAATTCTTAAATAGTTCTGAAACGTGTAAATATCTTATCCATGTGCTCATTAGACTCACCAGAAAAAACATGCATTTGCATATTTTGGTTTCCCTGATAATAACATACCAAAAAATCAATTTGTAAAAATATTCGAAAAGTACCTTTTGTTTCATATAAAAGTGTTTGATGCACTCATTGAACGACATAAAGCTAATTTCCGAGCAAATAGAAATATACAACAACGACAACAAAAAGGACTAAGACTTAAAGCTATAACTAGTAAAGAACTATCGACTCCAATTGAGTTTGTCTTCCTCATCAGAAAAAGTCCAGGAACAAACATTTCATACCAATGGGGAAATCTAAAAAAAGTCTTAAATGATTCAGAACAAATGAAAGTAAAATATCAAGCTGCATTTCATTGTGAAAAATTTAAAATGGCAAAGAACAAGTGTAGATTATTTATATCGATATTCTGCAAATTTAAATTTATAAAATTCTTTAATATTTTATTATTTTAGTAGATATTATATTAAATCAATGAAATTAATTCATACTATGTTCAAAATTGGTTGTGTGTAATTTAAATAAAAATATGGGCAACTAACATAGTAAAAATGGCTGTTTCGAATTTAAAATACCCTCCACCTACAACTAAATTAAGTTCATTTGTAAATCATTACCTATTCACACGCGCAAATAAGAACCTTCACACATTCAGTGATTGTTATTGTTGATTTATATTAAACAGTGTAAAAACAAACAGCAACTATCACCAACAATGATAGTTACTACAACAAACTACACAACAGTTCAGGCTAAGTGTCTCATCTTTTGATTTTACCCATCAGTTGGTTCACCACTATTTAGCTTAGCGGTTGACAGTGGGGCAAAATACAATTTTTTTGTAAATAAATCGGGCATTTCTAATCCTCTGGTCCGATCGGCATAAAATTTGACGTGGGTAAAGAGTATACGAGTTTAATTTATTAAAATATGCCCTACAAATTTTTCAGAGGCGGCGCTATGGGGGCTAAAAGTAGGGTACCTACGACATGTAAAATTTTAAAACACGTCCCACTTTTTCCCATCCGATTTCAAAGATTTTTAATTTTTGAAAAGCTCTCGGCTAGCTTGCGTTTGCTATTTATCTCTTATAATTTCAGATTTTGTTGGTCGTACTTTTGCACCGAATGATGCCCTCGTCAAATTTTATACCGATGGGACCAGCAGTTTAGAAATGCCAGATTTATTTCCAAACAATTTTGACTCTGGCCCACTGTGCAAATGCTAAATTCCGCATTACAAGAGGATACTATTAATCAAAATGTTTTTAATATATTTCAGAATTTTTTTCTTTAAACGAATTTTCTTTATTAACATAACAATAAAATATTCCAATTTCTAATACAAATTCAAGGCTTTTCCACTTCTTTACTATCGTTTGGAATATCATTGTATGTTACTGAGAATCAAAATCTACAATACATTTTGCTTTTGGGCTCTGAGTTTTTACTTCCAATTAAATACTTCGGTAACAATTAATGATAATTGACTTTTCAATAGACTCTACTCTAAGTACAGTGCTCAAATAACTACACCTTATATGGCTTATAGATAATAAAGTGCCTCACGCTAGATTACCTGGGTTATACAAAGTAACCAAATGACTTCTCTCTGCATTACAAAGAGCATTGCTGACATTGGAGTCAGCCAAATAAATAGACATTAGTGAAAATTATTGGTCGTTCAATACTATTGTTGTCATACGAATAAATATTATACGAATAATCGAGGAAAACATATATTTTTTAGAATGAATAACATTTTAATTCGATCAATAATTGTCGATTAATCGAATGCTCGAATAAATTTATTTTCTTGTTAAAAATAAAATAATTTTTTATAGAAACAAAAAATTGGAGAAAAATATCTCAAAGCTATTAAACCAATAGTTTATAATACTATTTCTAGTGGTTTTAATTTCACTGTCCAACAGCATATTTGGAACAGAATAGTGACCCTATAATTCTAAAAGGGCATATTGAGTAGATCATTTTTGAAGAATAAACTTATAGTCCAGCTGCTCTGAAATTTTTTTTACATTGGGTCAAAGTTTTAATTTTTTGGTCGAAGGGAGCATTATACTAAATGAAAAAATGTTGAGTTATATTGTGGAATTTTATGGTGATAAATTTTGTGGAAGATCTTAACCCTCTAGCTCCTCTTTTTAGAGGCCTATCCTTTCAAAAATATCATTTGAGGATTAAAATATTCTACGAAAAATTTGAGTGGGGGTCACCAAAGTAAAGTCCTTTAAACTTAATTAGCAAAATTACACTTCACTTTGGGTTTCACATTTTTTAAAAAAATCGCCAGAAATCTATTTATGATTCGAATGAGCTGATATTTAAAATATAAATAGTAGGGTATTCATTCGACTAATGATCGTTCGATTAATCGAATAATTTCTTACGAATAATTATTCGAACAATTTAAAAATGGCCATTTTCGAATAACGAATAATTCGAACAATTTTATGTAGATTAATTGAATAAAATTTAAATAAGTAATAATGACTCACAAAAATTGTATTGTTTCTGAAATTCGACAAATAACTAAAGACAAGGGGCTTTCGATCACTGTTCCGATAGCTCCTTCTATAAATATATAAATATTACTGCAAGAAGTTACAATTCTAAAAACAAATCTTTCAAAATTTTTAACTTAGGACTTGAAGCAATGAGAATAAAAGGTACGGAATAAAATATTTGTTATTTAGCTGGCGAAATATTAGAAGAATCGAAATTAATAATCAAAATTTTAACTTAGATTAGAGTGGAGTTGAATGTGATGGATAATGTGATTTTGAAACGGTCGTCGAAAGTGATATTGGGGATGACATTTATAATGATTACATTGAAATAGATGAAGGCCATGATCTTAAAATATATGTATATAAGTGATGTTATTAACGTGTGTAAGTGTTGCAAAATATTTAATAAATTGAATGATAAACACAAATATTGCAAACTCACGTTTTCTTGCAAGAAAAGTTCGTCTTATACTTTTTGCGTATTTGTAAATGCGTCAATCATGCACTGCCTGACTTCAAATTAGCCACGTTCACTGACAATGATATAAAACTTTGGACAGATTCCTTTTATTGTGTAATTCCCCAAAACCACTTTATTAACCCATTAAAAACCAAGACCATTTAAAATGAAAAATTTTTAAATTCATTTATTTATTTAAACTAAAATACGATAAAAGAACATAGAAAATTAAAAAAAATTAAAAAAAAATTTTAGGAAACATGTTTTTGGGGCTGTACCTGAATGGGTACAATGGCGTAAAGTGTATGCTATTTTTATAATGTGTGAAAATTTTTAAAACATTACTTTTTCAACACAACGCAATATCGTATTGTTCAGACAACCATCTTATTCTGTTATGACATTCACCCCATCGTAGGGGATTTTTTATCCTTTAAGGAAATTGGTTTCCAGGAGTAGTTGCGACACCAGAAGCCAGTGTAATTTGTATATGGGTCTCACTTTGTCAGGAGCATCTAAGTTAGTGTTATCAGCCAAATTAACAAAACGTTTTATTTCTTTGAATCTGTTCCGTGATATAATTTCGGAAATTTTGGAGTGCGAGTATCCTCGCAGAGCATCCAATACATATCTTCTTTTGGCATAGAGCGATATTCACTGTAAAGCAAAATACTCAAAATATATCCAAATCTTCTGCGTTGAAGGATACATTGTGCTTATTAGCTTGCGATGCATAAATGCAAGTCTGCTAAATGGTTAAACTAAAAACCTTTTCCCATTCATGTATGAAATAATATTGAACTCATTGTCCAAAAAAATAGTTTGAGACATTTGAACATCGCATGGTCTTATTATCCAAATATAATTTCTTTTGCTTGATCTTGAGGACATTATTATCTGTCAGAACATCTCAAGTGGAACATCATCGTCGGTATCACTGTCACAAAATACTTATATTTCACCTGGTACATCCGATCTCTAACAATATCGTCAGCAACACCTTCATCTTCATCCATATTACAATCCGAATCTGATAAAATATTAGCTATCAAAATAGTGGTGCTCATATTTTTCCCATAAATATAGTTTTTAAAACTTTTGCATTAAAAACTTCACGTTTTGATGGTCTGAAATTCTATTTTAGCGTAAGAAAAATCTTAAAAAAAATAATACATATCAAGCCATTGTACCCAATTGGGTACACCGATTTTCCTAATCACACAACTTTGTCCCAAATAATTATTTTTCTTATACATTTTTATAAAATGTACACATAATCACTCCACTTCACAAAATTATAAAAAACTCTTGCTTTCGTAAAACTGTGTTTGCTCCCCGCAGCTCAATTGTTACTAACCTCGCTAATATTCCAAAAAATGATATAGCATTATAAAAACAGGACAAAATATACCTTAAGGGTATTATTTTTTTAAATTTTTTATGTGTGATATTTTAAAGCACAGTGTGTTGACTGCAAAATCACAAAAAAAGTTGTCAAATTTATCTTGTTAAAAAATGTATGAGTATTTGAATATTGCCTTTTTTCTGTACTCAAGCAGGTACAATGGCTGGGAATGGGTTAAGCAAAGATTTGACAACCTCGATAGAGCTTGATTAGGGTGGCCCTTAATAAACGAAAGTTGGATTTTGGCCATTCTCACCCTCCAGTTTGGTGAACATTAGCAAAAAAATCATCCTGAAAAAATTTTAGGTAAATCGGTTGGGGTTAAGACGTGCCGCAAGCCCTCTGAAGTTTTGAGATGCATTTACAAGGGGAAAAAATGCATTTTTTTCAGTTTTTGTAAAAATTTTGCCATTAAAAAATTACTTTTGTAATTTAATTTAAAAGAATCGAAATGTATACGTAATTGTCGTTCTAATGAGACATAAAAAACAGAAATCGGTCAAAAAATGTTAAAGTTATTAAAAATTCGCCAGGCCATTAACGTGTCTCAGGCCACTAGAACATGAAATGTAGGAACAAAATTAACATATTTTGAGAAATATTAAAATAAAAGCTCATTTTTACTTAAAATATGTCCATATTTACTTGTATATGAGTTTTTGTCTTCGTAGGATACCGTTAACCTATTCTTAGGTATGAACAAAAAAATTTAATTTTTTTAACGGCAGTTTCAAAACTCCATTTTCAAATTTTTAAAAATTTTGTTAAACAAATTTCAGAATTTTTTGATCATCTCATTGGGATTTATTAAGAGTATAATAGGGAATAAAAATGTGAAAAAATTATGAAAATATCTCTTATAGTTTTTCCGTACCTGCGATTTAAATTTTGAAATTTTCGAGAAAAACCAATTATTTGGCAATTTTTAGGCCAATGAGCTCTATTTTCTTACTCTTATGAATTTTAAGCAAAACTTAATTAGAATATTATAGTCCAGATAATTCTAAATATACTCTGAAACTTTTATTTTTATTTCCTATTATACTCTTAATAAATCCCAATGAGATGATCAAAAAATTCTGAAATTTGTTTAACAAAATTTTTAAAAATTTGAAAATGGAGTTTTGAAACTGCCGTTAAAAAAATTAAATTTTTTTGTTCATACCTAAGAATAGGTTAACGGTATCCTACGAAGACAAAAACTCATATACAAGTAAATATGGACATATTTTAAGTAAAAATGAGCTTTTATTTTAATATTTCTCAAAATATGTTAATTTTGTTCCTACATTTCATGTTCTAGTGGCCTGAGACGCGTTAATGGCCTGGCGAATTTTTAATAACTTTAACATTTTTTGACCGATTTCTGTTTTTTATGTCTCATTAGAACGACAATTACGTACACATTTCGATTCTTTTAAATTAAATTACAAAAGTAATTTTTTAATGGCAAAATTTTTACAAAAACTGAAAAAAATGAATTTTTTCCCCTTGTAAATGCATCTCAAAACTTCAGAGGGCTTGCGGCACGTCTTAACCCCAACCGATTTACCTAAAATTTTTTCAGGATGATTTTTTTACTAATGTTCACCAAACTGGGGGGTGAGAATGGCCAAAATCCAACTTTCGTTTATTAAGGGCCACCCTAAGCTTGATGTATAATAGAATTTGTTATAAATAATTTAGAAATAATGAATAATTAATTTACTAAAAAATTAGTTACTCAATTTAAAACCCGAATTAATGAACGACACAAAAAAAGATCTTAATACGTTTATATTGTATTTGAATTCAGGATCATGTCCAACTAGCTCAAATTTTTTAAAGCATAGCTCCAAAACGGAAACTCAAGGGTTTGCTAGTCAATTGTTTTTTAGATTGTTCGGGAGTTTATCTGATCAGAATATTTCTGTTGAAAATTTAATGATGGACTTTGTTTTCGAATGTTTTTTAACATTATCAATACTTGGACATTATTTTTTGTTTTTCTTTAACAATAAAATATTAAAAACCCGACATCAAAACTTCATTCTTTACTTTTTTTAAAAAATTAAATTATTCGAATAATTCGATTAATTTTAAACGTGTGATCGAATTATTCGAACAAGTTAAAATCTCTTATTCGAATTATTCGTTTTATTCGAACAAGAGAAAAATCGAATAATTCGAATACCCTAATAAATAGTCCTTGAGAACATCTAAAAAAAAACATATATACACATGTCCGTTATAATAATAAGTAAAATAAAACCTGAGCCCCAGACATATCAAAACGTTGCCAATTTAAAAAAAATTAGGTTTGAGTAACAAATTCTAAGAAGGCAAATCATCGATTTGGTATTTTTATAATATTTGGGTTGAAATCTTCTAGAAACAATCAAGTTAGAAAATTTTTTTTTAATTTTTTTACTAAGTAAATTGGTTCTAAAAAATGTGTGCTTAACAAAGCTACAACACTAGTATAAAACGAAAAAAACAATGTGTAATTTGAATATTAGATCAGGATATCATTTAAAATATTATCGTTAAAAAAATCGCATATAAAACATACTTTTTAATTTTGTTTTTAACAAAACTTACTTTTTTTCTTTATTTTTTAACAAAAGGTTTTTTTAAATGGTTTTATATCAAACTTGTTACCATTTCCAGGTTCATGCAGTTTTTTAAAGGGGCGAAATAAATAAAAATCAACTTCCGAAAAATTTCAAATGAACGAAAAAGTACCTTTTCTTTAGCGGCTCCTCAAATATAGATGATATTTAAAAAAATAATTTGATCCTCTATAGGCCCGACATATTTAATAAACTAAAAATAGATCGAGCAAAATTTAAAAAAATAAATAAATAAACCTAAATAACTACTGTCCTAAAAGTGATAACCTACACATGTATGTATGCTTTTGTAGACCTTCTCAAGGACTACTTATATTTTAAATATCAGCTTATTCAGATCATAAATAGATTTTTGGCGATTTTTTAAAAAAATGTGAGACCCAAGGTGGCGTATAATTTTTCCATTTAATCGTAATTACTTACAACTTTGGTATCTTTCCCCGCTGAAATTTTTCTGCAAACATTTTTATAGAATATTTTAATCCTTAAATGTCCTTTTTTAAATAATTTTTTTGATTTTCTGGAAAAAAGGCTTATATTGACCCCTAAACAGAGGAGCTAGAGCGTTAAGATCTTCCACAAAAATGATCGTCATAAAATTCTACAATATAAGCCTGACAATAAGAATTCTCTCAGATTATTAACTTACAACATTTTTTCATTTATTATATTGCTCCCTTCGAACAAAAAATTAAAATATTGACCCACTGTATAAAAAATTCAGACCAGCTGGACTATAAGTTTAATTCGAATATTATTCTTTACTCAATATTCGTTCGAGAATTCCAGAAAATTTATAAAATTAATCTTATATATCAAAATCTCAAATAAGCCAAATTGAGGCTTTATTAGTTGGAAGAGACTTGCTCATATATTGTCTATAAATATTTATAATTAAATTTATGTATAAGTTTGAATAAATTATTCCAACAAATAATAACAGCAATTGAGTATCTGAGGTATCAAAATCAACATAAGTATATCCTTCAATACAATTAACTTGGAATATGCTTGAAAATTACTCAAAGTACATACATACATATGTATGTAGGTTGTGTACTAGAGTGCTCCAAGAAATGAAATTGCAAATTTTGACCGAAATGCACAATAAAATTATCATGTTACTACAAGTCATAAAGAAAATATTCAACTATTATAATAAGTTAGATCTTGATAACATTTTAAATAGCCAAATCCTGATGTGTATTATTTGTTCTGTATGATACAAAATAATAATTTTTGTTTGCGAATTTTCAAACTTGATACATAAAATAAAACTACAAACAACAACAAAAAATATGGAATTCTTAAATTAATTAAACCCAACATGAAACATTAACCATATATAGCAGAATATTTATAATTTAAACAAGTTTATGGATTTTTTCTTTAGTTTATTGATTATTTATTAAAAAATGTAAACAAGTTGATTAAATGAAAAAGAACTGGAATACAGAGCATAAACTATCTATATTTATCCCGCCAATAACCGGTACCGGCACTAATGCTGATGATAATCGTTCTAATTCAACTACTGCTGAATACATTAGAACAGAAAGAATGGTATGGCTTGGATTGAATTGTGAAATATAAAACCACCCTCAATGTCAACAGTTGTCATTCTCTTAGAACAATTCGAACGTGACAAGTGAAATTTAAGAACAAGATGCGCAGCTTTATTGTATTGTGTTTGGTCGGTGTGGCTTGCGCCGACAAATTGGGTTACAACTACAGACCCGTTGAGCACTCACACTCTGGATTATCATTCGCACCTGGCTCTGTCGGTGGTGGCTTTTCCTCATCTTATGGTGGTCCATCTAGCTCGGGATTCTCTTCTGGTGTAGGTGGTGGTTTGGCTGGTCCAGTATCTTATAATGCTCCCGCTAGCTCTGGTGGCTATGAAACAGAATACTACACATTCACTGCCCCTGAAGGTGCTTTCGATGATCCCGAAGCTGCTCAAAGGATTGCTGCCTCTTTGAAGAAGAAAGTTCGTGTTGTTTTCATTAAGAACCCAGAAAATAAAGGTTACGAAAATGCTGTACTTGCTTTGGCCAAACAAGCTGCCGAACAAAAGACCGCCATCTATGTTCTCAACAAACAACATGATATCTCTGGATTGGCTGACAAATTCAATGCCATTCGCAACAACCAAAACAGCAGACCCGAAGTACACTTTGTTAAATACCGCACCCCCGAGGATGCTGCCAATGCCCAAAGAGCCATTCAAGGCCAATACGATTCTTTGGGAGGTTCATCTCAAAACCACAACGGCGGTGTTGCTCCTGTTCTTAACTTTGCTTCTCAAGCTCCCCATCAATCCCATGGTTCAATTCAATCGCCAAATGGTGTGTATTTGCCTTCATCCGTATTCCGTCGCTTCCGTGTTTAAGAGTGAAGTGAAACGAATTCGTAACTTGAATTGTTGCTAATGATCAACTGTTGTGTTAAGTGTTAATTGTTTAATGAATTAATTTATTATTAAAGTGAATAAAAAAAAATTTCGAAATAATTTAAACTTTGTGTTAATTAAGACCATTTTATTTTGTTGGAGAATTTTCAGGGGCGATTAGTATTGACGCAAAAACTCTTAATTTTCATTTCAACAGCATTCTGAATATTTTATATAGGAAATAATTAGAGTTTCCAAAAAATAGAAGAATTTCAAAACCGCTGTTTCGTTTTTAAAAAATTGAAAACCCATCAGTTTGGTACATTTTCTTTTAATGGTACTTTTTTAAATATATTAAATTAGTTAGCTTATATTGGATAATATGCTTCTTAGTAAAGAAATAATCAAGATTATGGGGCTCAATAGTGTTATGTTTCACAAAAGGAGAACTAAACTAAATTAAGGTGTACTTTTTCGTTCTTCAAAATGGTACTTTTTGAATTTTCTATAATATTGAACCTATAATCAGGAAATTACTTTGATTTCAAACTTGACGGGGGGTTCAGTTGTGGAAAATTGGTACTTTATCTTCTAATTGTGCTTTTTATATTTTATAATAATAATCCTAAAAATTAGACACACATGATTCTGAATGAGTTAAAGTTCACCGAATGTGACTTTAGTGGTACATTTCTTTTGCATTTTAAATAATAATGGGCCCAGAAATATGAAATTAGGCATTCATGATGCAGAGCGGGAATACAAAATGCTTCTTTTTTAATTCTAATAATACGTTTCGAATGAGACAGGATCCACATTACAATAAACCAAAAAACTTGAAACTAGAAACATGTTATCCTGAATTATTATTAATTCACAAAGGGAGACTTAATAGTACTATTTATTTCTTCTAACTGGGGTGGCAAAGAGCACCGCATCAGCCAGTACTCCATACTTTTATTGAATATTTGAAAATAAATAAGTCTTTGGTAAAAACACTTTGCATTTTTTTTAAATTAAATAAATAAACTGTTATTTGAATTTTAATTGTTAGGAAATACTTGGATGAATCTTTGGATAAAAAAGTTTTTTTTTTCATTTCTAAATTTTTAATTTTTCTACTGAAAATATATTAAAAGTAAAATCCGAAGAATAATTGTCGGTTGCAGTTTTAGGCCTTGAAAAACCGCGGTTTCTGTTTCGATTAAAACCGAACACGAAACTCTAAAATTAATAAATCTCATGTTTTTTTGTATTTTAATATTCATTGTATAGTCATTATTGGTCTGATTTGAAACCTAAAAAGCAGTTTAGATTAATATTTTTAAGAATTACAATGATTCTAAATAGTAGAGGACGATGAGTTTACTAAAAATCTTTTTCAGAATAAATTGCACATAATGAAACTATTAAAAATTAAATTCCGCATAATTCTAGAAGTTAATCTAAATCTTAATAATGATTCATTATAAACTTAGTGATGATTTTACCAAACGTTAAATTGAATTTGATGTACATACCTTCTTTCAATAAATTTGACTTCATTAGTGTGTTTTGTTCTTAAAATTTAATTTTATTAATCATTTCGTTAGCTTAGTGTACAAAGTCTTCTTCAGAAATATTACAGGAGAGACAAACAACGTTCTAAAATCCATGATTTGAAATATTTTTGAAATCTGAAATAGAGTTTTATTAATTATTCAGTATGATTTATCTACAGAGACAAATAATCACAGCTAAGAAGTGCGTTTGCATCTTACAGGTCCTTTTTTGGGACTTGTAACATTTTCTGTTTCATATCAGATAGTCGAGGTTATAATAAATTTCAGAATTATCAAATATTTAATTAAAAAATTAATTTACAATTTTTGGTTGAAATTTAATGAATAAACCAATAATTAAAACCAGTATTATATATTTAGTAACATATTTATACTCAATTCCATTTGACTGAGATAATAATTTTGAAATTTTCACAAAATAAAATGGACTTAGCACTTTTGTATATTTATAGTTATTTAATATTAACCACTCCTGGCTACTAAAAACCAAAATTTTAAAGCTATGTATACTTTATAGGACATTTTATGTTTTCTACACATATATGACGGTTAACCGCACTGTGGTTCCAAATCAAAATCTAGGTGGACAAAATTATGAAAATCGGTATCTTCAGAATTAGGAAAAACGAAGTTTTTTCGGAAGCTGACAATCTGCTCTCCTCCAATACAAATGGGTTTTTCAATTGGACATTTCGTTTTCTCGACAGAAGCGTCAGAGAAATTCAAACAATTTTGAATCATATTTTCGTTAATTATACCCTACACCACAATAGTGGGGAGGGTATAATGCGTTTATGCAGATGTTTGTAATGCCCAAAAATATTAGTCTAACACCCACCTTAAAGTATACCGATCGACTTAGAATCACTTTCTGAGTCGATCAAACGATGTCCGTCCGTCTGGCTGGCTGTCCATGTAAACTTTGTGCGCAGAGTACATGTCGCAATTTTGAAGATATTTCGATCACATTTGGTACATATTATTTTTTCTGCCCAATGACCAAGCCTATTGAAAGTGGCTGAAATCGATCCATTATTTCATCTAGCCCCCATACAAATGTCCTTCCGAAATTGGAATTTATGTTTAATTTATATATGTATCTCCACAAATTCCGCACCAAATTAGTTTTATATATACAAAATCCATGTCACCAAATTTTGTTACGATCGGTCCATAATTAGTCATAGCTCCCATATAGACCCACTTCCGAAAATCACTTAACGTGCATAAGTCTCTTACAAATGTAGGAATACACACAAAATTCACCATATATAACTTTCATATAGACATAAATCACACGACTTAATTTCATGGTGATCGGTCCATAATTGGTCATAGCTCCCATATAAGGCGCACTTCCGAAAATCACTCAAAAATATAATTTATTGAAATTTTAAAAGAAAAATTGTCGGGCTTGACCGACCATACTTTCTTACTTGTTTTTTTAATATTTTACTGCTTTACTAAATTACATATATGTATCTCAATTGTTTTACCATATAGAAATTCATGCTTCAAAACATAGATAAATATTGATTTAGGCTTTTATTAAGTGTATATCTTATATTTATGGTCCTCCCCATTTTTCTGTTATAGTCCTTTAAACTTTGGTCTCAAATATACTGATATTTTTTTTTCTAAGAATGTTATATAGCTTGCCAAAAAAAATTACCGTCGAAGCCCGTCCAATGACTATATCGTCACCTAAAATGCAAAACAACGTATCATCAAAAAATTCGAAATTAATTTTATTATTGATTACGATTCACTACATCATATTACATATGTGTACAAAATTTTAAACTTTTACTATCAAAAATAACCAAGTTATAACCAAAATTAAAACTTAAGTAACATCAAGTGTATGATTTTCTTAAACAAAATAACGTATACGCTTTGAGTAATTAATTAATAAATTATTTTTACCTTATTTTAGGTAGTATCCTAATTTGTTATACCCTACACCACCATAGTGGGGAGGGTATTATGCGTTTGTGCAGATGTTTGTAACGCCCAAAAATATTAGTCTAACACCCACCTTAAAGTATACCGATCGACTTAGAATCACTTTCTGAGTCGATTAAACGATGTCCGTCCGTCCGTCCGTCTGGTTGGCTGGCCGGCTGGCTGGCTGGCTGTCCATGTAAACCTTGTGCGCAGAGTACAGGTCGCAATTTTGAAGATATTTCGATCAAATTTAGTACATATTACTTTTTCGGCCCAAGGACCAAGCCTATCCATTCGGTCCATTATTTCACCTAGCCCCCATACAAAGTCCCCTCGAAATTGGACTTTATCGGTCATAAATGTTTAATTTATCTATGTATCTACACAAATTTCGCTCCAAATAAGTTTTATATATACAAAATTCATGTCACCAAATTTTGTTACGATCGGTCCATAATTAGTCATAGCTCCCATATAGACCCGCTTCCGAAAATCACTTTAACGTGCATAAATCGCTTAAAAATGTTGGTATACACACAAAATTCAACATAGTTAAATTTAATATAGACATAAAACACACGACCTAATTTCATGGTGATCGGTCCATAATTGATCATAACTCCCATATAAGGCCCACTTCCGAAAATCACTCATGAATATAAACTATTGATATTTTAAAAGAAAAATATTTTTACTCATTTACTTGGTGTAGGGTATTATATGGTCGGGTTTGACCGACCGTACTTTCTTACTTGTTTTTAATAAATTTGTTGCAATTTAATATTTTTTGCAGTCTTAATGAAAATTTAATGAAGAAACTTTTTTAGTTTAAAAAAGTAGTTGTTTGTAATTGAAATAAAAAAAACGTAATAAAATTAAAAATGTATATATAAACTGCTTTTATTTAAAATAAAAAAAATATTTTTATTTAAGTTTTTATTTTTTCTTAAAAATTTATATTGATGATACGTTTTTTTGTTTCAGAAAATAACAATTAAAAAAATGGTAAGCCACAAAGTGTGTTTGGAAAAAAATAATTTTTTTCATAAAATATATTTCTAGAGTCATTGTAATTCAGATTTGAAAATTTTGTTTCAATATCTCCAGTAGATTTCATTTTATATCGTTTTTTGCTTCTCCTATAAACTTATGAAAAGTGATGTTACGTTATTTTGCATTTTAGGTGACGATATACAACATTTAAAGAAACTTCTGGGGAATGTCTTTGTATTTTTAATTTTTTAATTTTTACGGAATGGAATTTTTAGAAATATTTTGTTTTTTATTATTGATTTTTATATATCTAGACCTTACTGTAACTTGAAATATAGTAAATACAGATCTTTTTAAAAATTTAGTTTCAGAAACACATGAAAACATTTTTTTTGGAATCGAAGACACGAATTCTATATAAAAAGAGCGTCAAATAATTTTGTCCACCTAGATTTTGATTTGGAACCACAGTGAACCGGTTTAAACGGTTTTTTCGATGTCGGTTAATCGAAAAATTGGTTTTATAAAAAAGGCCAATTTTCGATTAACCGACAAACCGGTTTTTTAAAAACACTAATAATATGACTTTTTAGCTAGCTATTTTAGGTTAATTTGCATAAACAGCACACTAATGTGAATTAACAGTTTTTGAATTTAGTAAACAGCTGTTTGTTTGTAAATAACTGTTTAATTGTGAAAAAAAATTGTTGCAAATCAGTAAATTCTCTGCGCGATGTTAAGTTTTCCGTTATTAATTTGCCACGTAAAAAGACAATGTTATATATCAATTGTTAGGGGATTTTATATATTTTTCAAAAATATATATAACATTTGACAACTAAAAAATTCATGGAATACTTTTTTGAAAAATGTGACAAAAAATATGTTTTTTATTGAGTTTTTGCGAAGATACACATTTTGCAAATTGATATCTAATTTTTATTTATGAATATTGTTAGTCAAATTTTGCAGTTATGTATATAGATTTTTCTATTGAAAATGCAAAAATAAAAACGCATTTTGAAACTTGTCACCAGAAATCCCGCAATTCCCAAAAAAGTTTTGAAAAATCCCAAAAATAGGATTTTTTTTGTTTTTTGCTGTGATATCCATAAAGGGTCTGGATTATTTAATATGGGTTACTATATTTTGATATCGAATATACGATTTGAGAATTTTTGCCTTAAAGTTGAATTTTACATAAAAAATAGACCTTTTTGGATGGACCTGGTCCCATCGGTATCAAAAATTTTCAAATTTCTTTTTAAAATATTTTGTGTGAAGTTAGCTTTTCAAAAAGTATAAATTAAACCTCTTTTTAAAATTCCAATTCAATAAGTTTTTAGTCAGTCGTGATTTTTAAACAAATATTTTTTTTATTTGATACATACATTTGTCGCTAGTCCAATAATGGAAAATGGAGAAAATCGGGAAACATTTGGATCTGGAGTATGTTGGGTAATAATTTTGGTATTCATTGACCATAAAATAAATTTTTATGAGTTCCGCTGACTAAAAAATACATTGTTTCCCTTTATTTTCTCAAATGCTGCAGTATTGAATTTAATAACGAAGTTTTGTGCAATCGGCCAACTGCAATGACATCCCCATTTTAAATTCGCCGGTCAATAACGTCGTGGGTTTAAAATTCACTACAAGTAGTTCTCAGTGGCTAACTAATTTGACGTAGCGGAATTATTTCAATGCACCGCAGGCTTGTTACAAATTTATTATCGTGTGCAAAGTACAAAATATTGGCCACAAAATCATAAGTTAAAGTTTTGTCTTGTTTCATTATAAAATAAGTTAAAATTTTTCTAAGAACCACACATTTAAATTTCAAATCTTATTTTTTTTCAATTAAAAAACATTGTTTAATTTATTTTTTTTTTATTTTAAATAAATAAGTTTTATAACAATAACAATTTTATTACATTTCAGTCGTAAATTCGAACAATTAACACTTTTTAATAACGGAAACGACGCAATACAGAGGATGGCAGGTAGGCACTGTTAGGTGATTGAACTGATCCGTGGCGGATGGGGGCTTGAGAAGCAAAGTTAAGAACAGGTGCAACGCCACCATTGTGGTTTTGAGAAGAACCTCCCAAAGAATCATATTGGCTTTGAATGGCTCTTTGAGCGTTGGCAGCATCTTCAGGAGTACGGTATTTGACAAAGTGTACATCAGGTTTGTTGTTCTTGTTGTTGTTGAGGGCGTTGAATTTATCGGCCAAGGCAGAGATGTCATGTTGTTTGTTGAGAACATAGATGGCGGTCTTTTGTTGAGCAGCTTGTTTAGCCAGGGCAAGTACAGCGTTTTCGTAACCCTTGTTTTCTGGATTCTTAATGAACACAACGCGTAGATTCTTTTTCAATGCACCAGCAATCTTTTGAGCTGCATCTGCATCATCGAAAGCACCTTCGGGTGCACTGAATGTATAGAATTCCTTTTGGTATTCAGCAGCAGTGCCGGGAGCATCATAAGAAGCAGGCCCAGAAAATCCACCACCTACACCGGAACCAGGTGTGAAAGATAATCCTGAGTTTGAGTGGTCGACAGGTCTGTAATTGTAGCCCAATTTGTCGGCGCAAGCCACAGCCACCAAACACAATACAATAAAACTACGCATTTTTATTATCCGACGTTTTCGCGTTAAACTTCAATGAAGAAATGTTCTTTTAGAATAATCTAATTCTTTAAAGATGTTTTAATTTTTATACTCATTACTATTTCAATACCTACCATTAAATAATTTTTTATTTTTTTTGGAAATATGTAGTTTAATTCGCAGTTAATTAATTTTGATAAATGTTAATCAGGTTACTTCTCTAGTTTGTTAAATGATGCCGCTTTAATGTTAATGTCTATCAACCGCATTCCTCAGTGATTCATACAGTAAATTATAACGAAGTCTTTGTTGTTGCTCGATGATTTTTTATTGTCTTTATTTTGTTATTAATTAATGCATAATAATTATCAAAACATATTTAATAACTTTGCCAATGTTCATATAAGTTGTAACATAATAGAAACTAATTAATATCGAACATAAAATCATGAAAGCGAACGAAACAAAATTTGAATAAATTTATTTGTATTAAAAAAAACAAACAAACATTTAAGTTTTAAATTAAACTAAAAAGTTTTTGATAAATATTAATAAATATGATAATTTATGAAACCATGAAGATTTAATTATTGTATATAAAACATATATTTACTAAATAAAACCAAGCAAGGAAGCCATGTCCGATTAAGGCCGAAAATTGTGTACTTCACTAACCGATCAAGGACAATAATTACTTGTTACCATCAGCATTGACTGACTAATGATTCATAGAAATCATTTCATCATATGTGTTTTTTTTATTAAATAAATCTATAAATAATGTTAATAAATGCATCGGTACACATTGCAAGATATTTCATTTAAGTGTAGAAATAAAATAGAAATTCTCAGCTCATTAAGAAATTAAGGAACCTAAAACAATAGGAAAGAAATAAATGCAATATTCAAATATTTAAAGCCATTTACTTAATATCTTGTCAAAGACCCTTCCATATTTTGTACAGAAAACCTTTGGAATACAGGATATTATGGATACCAACTTGTCTGATTTCTCAATTGAAACCGATGTCCTCCATTGTAAGGACAATGACAGCAAAATGGACTGCAACATAATACAATCCTGCAACATAATAGGCAACATTATAGGCCCTCTCTTGAGCTCTCTTATGTTCTGCAATCGTGAAAAATGTGCAACTTTGGAGGAAAGGTTCAATTTTATATCTGAGTTTATTTTAAAAAATATTTGGGGGATTCAAACGGTCTGCTATTAAGTCATATTATCATAATGTCTTAATGTATTATGATAGTTTAAACAAATTCGTGTTGTCTTTCAAACATTTTCAACAGAATCTGATCGGAATGCAATATATTTGAAGAAAATAGCAAACAATTATTGAAAAATATCAACTTTTATGGAGGTGGTCTCATTGTTGCCCATTTTCAATACCAAACATTTTATGATTAACAAATAATGTTTGGGGAAAACTTCATTCCGTACAGATCCACGGACATAGCTGGATAGATAGTCTTAGAATTTTATAAGAACTCAGAATATACTCGGATATTATTACTTATAATTGCGGGATTTACAATATACGGTGTATACCTTGAGCTCGGTTTTTGTTTTTAATAACTTATAGGTCATTTTGAAGGGTACATATCTATCATTTATTCCCACTTAGTTATTGAACATTACAGCGTAAACAAGAACGATTTTTTTTTGCTTTGAAAATGTCGAACTTTGTACCAACGAATCGTCATATGCAGGAAGTTTTACTTTACTTCACCGAATACTCACCAATGTTTTTCATCAGTTTCAACATGCGGGAGATTGTTTGTTCGGTGAAGAAGTGGTGATGGAAGACAACTATGCCAGCCAAAAAAGTTTGAAGATCAAGAATTGGAGGCATTACTCCATGAAGATTGTTGCAAAACTCAACAAGAGCTTGCAAAATCCATACGAATCCAATAGCACAGAAATTGGGTAATATATAAATTGAAGCTAATAGACCTTGAAAAACGATTTTGTATGTCTGAAATGCTGCTTGAACGCTATAAAAGAAAATCAGTTTGGCACCGAATCATTACTTGCGATGAAATATGGATCCATTACGATAACCTGAAGCGTAAGAGATCGTACATGAAGCCCGGCCAACCAGCCAAATCGACACCAATGCTAAATATCCATATCGCTAAGGTAATGCTTTGTATTTGGTGTGAACTGCTGAAATCTGGAACCTGTACCGAACGCAACTGATTTATTTGAAGTCAGCATTTGCACCCAGAATATGCGGCCAGACACGAAACTGTTATATTCCATCGTGACAACGCTCGGCCACATATTGAAATATTTGTTAAAACGCATTTAGAATGAAGTGGTTGGTAAGTTTTGCCTCACCAGATTTATAGTCCAAACCGTGCCCCTTCCAACTAATATTTGTTTCGATCGATGCAGAACGCTACCTCTGGATCTGTTATTTTGGCTAGGAATTAATATGTTGCAAGAAAGATGGGACATGTCATAGCTAACCAATGCTAAATATCCATATCGCTAAGGTAATGCTTTGTATTTGGTGTGAACTGCTGAAATCTGGAACCTGTACCGAACGCAACTGATTTATTTGAAGTCAGCATTTGCACCCAGAATATGCGGCCAGACACGAAACTGTTATATTCCATCGTGACAACGCTCGGCCACATATTGAAATATTTGTTAAAACGCATTTAGAATGAAGTGGTTGGTAAGTTTTGCCTCACCAGATTTATAGTCCAAACCGTGCCCCTTCCAACTAATATTTGTTTCGATCGATGCAGAACGCTACCTCTGGATCTGTTATTTTGGCTAGGAATTAATATGTTGCAAGAAAGATGGGACATGTCATAGCTAACAATGGCAAATACTTTGAACAAATTTATATTGTACAAATATTTCAAAATATAAGCTAAAAATTCGAAAAAATCCCGCATTTTTAAGTCATACACCCAATACTAAATCCAAAAACAGGTGATTGATGTTCATTTGAGAATATCGATTCTACCCTACTACTTATTATACGTCTACATTAAAGGAAAATCTGTTGAGTCTATGCTTCAGATGCTATTTGTGACCCTCTTGAACTTAGATGTCAGCCCGGAATTGATCGATTAGTCTATTTTTGCCTTCATTTGATTATCTCCTATAGAATCTTGCTATAAATAAGCTACACATGGAGTTCGACTCTTTGGATTACAAGACGTATGCGGATGATGACTCCATGGCAGTATCTGGAAATATGTGGACACTTTCTCGCAACGAATAAACACTCGACTTAGAGTGAATCCCCCGCCAATACTTATATTGTACTCTTCGCAAGGAATTATTCCCATATTACAACCAGGAACACCGAATGGCTTTTCCACATGGTCGTTAATCCCATACCAAAAGCGATGCATTCAGAGCTGCCATGAGACTAGATACTACTGTGAACGACTTTCGACTATGCAATAATATGCGGCTGCCTGGAAGAACTACCAACAATTCCACTTCCAGATAGTCTTTTAGACAACCAAACCAGGCTAAGATCTCAGCGTCGGTCACGAACTGGCATGAATTAATACTGATAGTCAGGCCGATGTGCGACAACAAGGGACATGTGGCCTGAATACGACTGTCTCGAACTACAACACTGATAATTATTCCAAGTAATCGACTACGGAATGTTCTTGTAGTGATCACAGGACTCTATTTGCAAAATTTCAAGCAAGTAAGTCTACGAATTTCGTAAAGCTCTTTATTATATCAGACATAGCTCATGAAATATGGGGATCAGCTGAGCAAAATTTTTGGAAATTGATTTTTTCTATAAGATTTCAACCCAAATATTATAAAATTACCAAAAAAAATCAATTTGTAATTTTGCGGCTCCTCATATTATAATTATTTTTTTAATTGAAATTTGTATTATACTTAAGTAAGTTCATTAACACTATGCAGTACTTATTTGAGTATATATGTAGTAAAATTATAATAAAATTAAGAAATCAAATTCTTTCTTCAATTTCCTTTATATGCAATATTTGTATATGTTAAAATAAGAACTAGTTTAAAGAACTACTAAAAGATAATAACCTAGAATTATTTAAATATTTTTTTATAAATAAAATATAATTTTCTTTTATAGTCATAATAAAAAGAACTGGAATTTAAATTATATGCTTGTTATTTCAAACAATAGAAATTGGTTTAAATGCAAATTTGATTTTTCTAAAATACCATAAATAATGTGCAATTAAGATTGGGGGTTGATATTGGTATGAAAAAAACTACTGTAGTTTGTTTTTTTTTATTAAAACTAGTATTTAGCTTTATAGTGTGGAATTATGTTATGGTTGGCGACATAAAATATTGAATACATGTCTGGCCAAGAATTAAACTGACATCTTCAGTTTAAAAATGTTTTCTCGTAAAATGTGTGTGTATCTCTATGCTGTATATTTTTAGATTGTTTTGATCAGATATAAATGTTTAAGCTGAAGTTACTGTCTTTATACATATTAATTCTATTTTTAGAAATACTAACTATGAGATCGGATAAAGTACAGAGATTGTACATTTTATTTGAAGTTAGACTAAATAATCAACTAAACCTATCTGTATAGGCATTCGTAGATTTATTATATCCGGAATTTGGGTTTATAAATTACAGATTTATTTTCCTTTTTATTTTTATACCCTCCACCACCATAAGTGGTGAATGAGGGTATATATAAGTTTGTCATTCCGTGTGTAACATTGAAAAATATTCATCTGAGACCCAACAAAGTATATATATTATTGATCCATATGAAATTCTAAGTCGATTGAGCCATGTCCGTCTATCTGTCTGTGTAAAACACGCTCACGTCCAAAATAGGCAAACAAAATTGGTAGACTTACAAAAAAAGTGTTTATTGTTCTCCTAAGCAGTTTGGTATTGAAAATCAGCAAAATCAGTTATGTGGAACCAGAGTTATGAACCAAAATATGAGATAACCTAAAAAAACTTGATAATTTTAACATAGTTTTTGTTATTTGTGCAAATATATATAAGATAATACCATAAAATTTTACACACGTTATTTTTATGTTATAAAGACTAACTCTGGCAAAAATTATAAGAATCGGTCCATGATTTCTCCTAGCCCCCATACAAATTTCTTTCCGAAATATGGTTCTATGGTCTGTAAATGCCTACAAAATTGCAGTATCTACACAAAATTCAGGAAAAATAAGTTTCGTGATTAAAAAAATTACAACACCAAATTTTATGTGGATCGGCCCATATTTCACCATAGCGCCCATATAATGTTCACTACCGAAAATCCCTTCAATAAGCATAAATGTCTTATAAATATCGCTATTAAGTTGAAATTCGTTACAAATAGTCCCCATATATACCATATATATATCGCTGTACCTAATTCTATGAAGATCTGCCGATAATTGGTTATAGCTCCCATATAAGGACCACTTCTGAAAAACACATTAACCTACATAAATATCTAAAAGATATCAATATCAAAACAAAATTTTACATAGATCCATAATTTATACTTAGAAATCGTACTACAGGATTTTATGAATATCCGTCCATATTTGACCATAGCTCCCATATAAGGTCTACTTCCGAAAATCAGTTAAGTACTCATAAATCTTTTATAAATATCTTTATCATGCTAAAATTCGACAAAAATAATACTCATATATATAGATATCACTTTACCAAATTTTATGCAGATTGGCCGATAATTGGTCATAGCTTCCCATATAAGGCCCATTTCCGAAAAAGATATTAACCTTAAAAAATATTTAAAACATATCGATATCAAAATGTAATAACGCACAGATCAGTATATTTGTATCCAGTAATCATACTTCTGAATTTTTTGAATATCGGTCCATATTTAACCAAAGCTCCCATATAAGGTCCACTCCCGAAAATCACTAAAATCCTCATAAATTTCTTACAACTATAGTTATCAGGTTGAAAATCGAAACAAACTTATTCAATATATACAAAAATCGATGTACCAAATTCTATGATGGTAGACCCATTATTGGTCATAGCCTCCATATAAGAACCACTTCAGGGAAACACCTTCTCAAATATCCAAAAAAATCTTTACTGAACCAAAATTTTACACCGATCACTAATTTGTATCCAAGAATCGTACTACAAGATTTTTAAAATATTGGTCCATAATTAACCATATATCCCATATAATGTCCACTTTTGATAATGGCGTTGTTTATATGAAATTCTATAAAAATAGCCCTCAAATATTTGGGATCATAATAGGTCATAGCTTCCATATATTCAACCAAAATAGTACACAGATCAGTAATTTGTATTCAAAAATCATACTACTGAATTTTGTGAATATCGGTCTATAATTGGCCACAGCTCCCATATAAATACATACAAATCACGTTAAAATATTTTATGACAATCAAATCATAATTGATCATAGCTCCCATATAAGTCCCACAACCAAATATTTTTAAATTTGTCTAAATATATTTGTATACCCTTTTTATACTCTTTTTCTTCACTTGAGGTTAACAGGAAAAAATGTTGATCCAAACGTATTAACTAATTATTAAGTATATAAATTGTTAAATTTCATACGTTCTAATAAGAATTTCAATTGTAAATTGCTGAATTAGAAAAAAAATTTTGTACATTTGAAATAAAATGTCTTCTGAGTAAACTAGTCTTTCTAACAATTGTTATATTATTTTAGTTGTTATACCATCATATTTAGGTGGAGGGTATTTAAGATTCGGCACGGCCGAATATAGTACTCTTACGAGTTTTTAAGGCGTCTAACTCAATGCAATTATTTTATATTTTTACGAATTATTTTACGAATTCGAATTAATAAATTTAAATTTTCTAAAAAATATATGAATATTTTTATAAAATTTATCAAAATATTTTTAAGTAATATGTTCAAATAAGCTTTAAAAAGTACTTCGTTGAAAACGGTCTACAGTAAAAAAGGCGAAACCAGTCGATTTTACAAAGTTGAAAAAAAAAAACGGTTGACCGGTATTCGGTTTTGGATACACTAATGCTGGATATATATTACATAATTTCAGAAAATCCATTCTACATCAGAGTTGAATTCGACCAAATATTGTAATATTCTTTTTAGTTAAAATTATTTTTAGGGTTACATACTTTACGTCAGTGGTCGGCACAAACCGAACATTCCACATTGGTAAATTTATTGTAAAGTTCAAGGCGAATTTATAGAAGGTGTTGTCAGTCAATCAACTGATAATTTTTTTTCTCTCGTTTTGTTCTAGAAAATGTCAAAGTACTTTTTACAATTATTATTTAACACGTTAACTGTGTATAAAATATAACAGCCCATATATGGGCTGTGTATATTTTTGTAAAAAAAGTGGCAATCCTCAGTCGTTGCCTTGGACTGCTAACGTGTTAATATAATAAAAGGATATTATCAAATGTAATTGTAACAAAAACTATGTTATTAAGTTTAATTTTATAGTGTAAGTGTAAAAATAGTAGCATTTCTATAAAAATGCGTGTTTGGTTTCAAAATAACATGGTAGGAGAAAAAATGGAGTGAGATATTTCAGATGCACTTCTTTAAAACCGCCAGAATATGTGTAGATAACTTTTTTTATCTAATATTATTAGATGCGGATGAAATGTTTCATTAATGCTCAATGATATGCCTATATTACGCCAATTAGTCGAAAAGCAAGCCACAGATTTCGTCGCTTTTCAAGCATAATCGCTTTTTGTTCAGAGTATGTCTTTCACTTAACCATTTGTGACGGCCTTTATAAATGTATCCAGTTATCCAGTTCCTAGTTTTTTTTTAAGAAAATATTAATTTTAAAAGTATTTCATATGGCCAGTTATTGACTTCGTATTTATATACTTATTTAGTTAATTTTTTACTTTAAATTAAATGGTATTTAAATACAGTTCGAGTTTTTCAGTGCTACAATAAATAATTGTATATAACTTTTCTTATATAAATAAGATAAAAGTATGGTAGCAATACTAAATATCAAAAATTATTATTTTACATAAAACACATGTTCAACCAAAACAATACATTTTGCCCAATAAGAAAAAGAGGTAATTAAAAAATAAAATTATTGGTAGGAATGCACAAAAGAATCCTCAATTTCCATGCATCGGAAGTATAGTTTTTGCTAGATGCTGTAAAAATATTGAGCGCTGCAAAAACAGATAACAAAAGTAAGCTGTCGATGAAAAACTCATTTTCTTATTTAAATAGAACTTAAAGATAATTAATATTTAAATAAGTCAAAAATTGGCTTCTAATGATTTTTTTTTGAAATTTAAATTTGGTTGGCGTAGTTGAAAACTCTCAAATTGCCAGGTTATCCCACGTTGATTTTAGTTCCCAGTCGACCTATAACTTCATATAGGAAGCTGGAACTTTAAATCATTTATTAAAAAGTTAGGTTATGAAAACCAAAAATCATTGCATGTGGACAATGCAAACATCGAGAAACTGTAACGCGGTACAGTTAGACGACGCCAAACATTATCCAATGCGAGAGTGAGCCGCAAAACTCTCGAAGGCAGCGAAAAAGGGACGGCCTGATTGCCCTTAAGCGATAATGACAATGACGCACGAGCTCTTTCTCCACCCTGAGATGAAATGGCTTCTAATGTTGACACAAAATTTTTCATTTATTTTATTCGCCGTGTTCTCATAATCAGCTGTTTTTGACATTTGCTACGCCCATACATAACAACAAAGTGCATTATTGCAGTGCTGCCTTGTATAAAATCGCATTTCTAATGTTTAAAATGAAACCTCCGATTGTGTTTTTGATGCACAATCATCAATTGGTTTGCTCATTTGATAATTTTATCGTATTTTCCCACTTACGTTTTGTATTGAGCATTGCCAAATTAAAGACCTTTATGCTATATTTAGCGATTTTGAATAATATTTAATATGCAAATATTCAATTAAAAATGGAATCATATATTGTTTCCCATTTCAATTTATTTTAGAAATATTTCAATTAATAAAATTATTTAACTACTTTTAGCAAAGGATCTCATATGAAAATAATATTCAACATTTTTAGCTCATTTTCATCATAAATGGTTGCATGAACTCAACAGCAATTAGCTTAAGTAAGAAAATAGTATAATTTTTTTTATAAAAACATTTCAGTATTTATTCGTTTAAAAACTAACAAAAATTTAACAAGATAAAAATAATAACAGATCAGTCTCTTTGGTTATGTGCCTCTTAACACTTACAAGCGACGACGGAACACAGATGAAGGCAAGTAAGCATTACCGGGAGCATTAGCTGCGGGAGCGCGTACTGGGGCTTGAGAAGCAAAGTTGAGGACGGGAGCAACGCCACCATTGTGAGAGTGAGAAGGACCGCCCAAAGAATCGTATTGGCCTTGGATGGCTTTTTGAGCGTTGGCGGCATCTTCAGGGGTACGGTATTTGACAAAGTGTACTTCGGGTTTGTTGTTGCCGTTCTTGTTGAGGGCATTGAGTCTGTTGGCCAAATCTCCAATATCGGCTTGTTTGTTGAGGACATAGATGGCAGTTTTTTGATCGGCAGCTTGTTTGGCCAAAGCGAGGGCAGCATCTTCGAGTCCCTTGTTTTCGGGTCCCTTGATGAAGACAACACGGAGACCTTGTTTCACACTGCCAGCAATCTTTTGGGCGGCATTGGGATCATCAAATTCGCTATCGGGTGCAGAGAATGAGAAGAATTCCTTGTCGAACTCAGCGGGGGCTGAGTATGAAGGAGCATCATAAGTAGCACCAGTATCGAAACCTCCAACTCCTACACCAGATCCAGGTTGGAAAGATAAACCGCCATCGGAATGACCAACAGGTTGATAGTTGTAACCCAATTTGTCAGCACAAGCAACTGCAACCAAGCATAAAACCTATAAATGAAAACAAAGTTAATAACAAATCTTTGCAAATGCATTTGATACGACTAATTGACTTACAATAAAAGCACGCATTTCGAGAGGATAGTTTGGTTCTTGAGGTTCTCACAATTTGAAATCTAAACTGTTTCTGTTAATACTTCTCTACTTACTGACCTCTTTTATTTATACTTCAAAGTTCGATATACATACATATCATTGAGGTCTTATTAAATATTATTGTAAACATTATTATTATTTGTTTATAAAAATATGTTGATTTTATTGAAAACCTCCTACAAATTTCTTGATTTCAATGGTTAATTACCAATGAACTTGCATTTTTGTAGCTTCATACTTGTATTGTGTATCTGTGTGTTTGTATCTGTAAGCCTTAGTTTATTGGCCGAAACATGTTTTATTTTATATTTTCTTATCGTTGAATGTCTTTGTTTAAACTATAAAATTGTCATATTTGCATTTACATAAATATCTACGTTCAAATAATAATATTTCGTATCATAAAATACTGGTGATATGTAAAATTATGTAAGTACAAAGTGTAAAGAAATTATTGTTTTGACTGATTTGTATTTGGCTAATATCTATAAATGCTACTTACATATAATATTTACAGTACTTCGCATGGAGATGGAACATTTTCTAAATTAAAGGATCTTTTCATCAATATTCGTATTGGACTGATTCGTATTTCTGAACTTACTATGTACTAGGGGTGTCATTCAAATAAAAATTGTTCGACTAATCGAGGAAAAAATATATAGATATTTTATTAGATTTTTTTTTATACGTTCATTATAATATTATTCCTGCCTTTAATTTCTAGGCCTTACAATATGTAATTAAATCTTAAAACTAAACAGTTATTGTTCTCTCAGTGGAGAATCATATTTGGAAAAATTAGATGAGTGGTAAATCAGCTCTACGCAGCCTCGAGCTGTCTTGAGTTACTGTAAGTAGCCTTGCGAGCGGGTTCGGACGATGATGTAATTTTGATAAATAAGCTTCACGAGTTTTTCTGAATTCATCTTTGACCAAGGGTACATCTAAGTCTCTGTGGATGTTCTCGTTTCTTATGTACCATGGAGCTCCCGTCATGGTTCTAAGAATTTTGGATTGTGCCCTCTGTATAAGATCTATACTGGTATTGCTTGCTGTTCCCCATAATTGGATTCCGTATGTCCAAATTGGTTTTAAGACTGTCTTATACAGGATGACTTTGCAGTTAAGGCTTAATTTCGATTGGTGGTGGATTAGCCAGTGTAAATTAGAAGCTTTTAGTTTCATGTGGAGCCGCTTGGCTTCTATGTGCCGACGCCAAGTAAGACGTCTATCTAAATGAATGCCAAGGTATGTAACGTGGTCAGACTGTGGGATGTTCACACTGTTTAGTGTCACTGGTGGACAATTTCCTCTCCTAAGTGAAAACGTTATGTGCTTGCTTTTAATTTCGTTCACTTGTATTCTCCAATTTTTTAACCACGTCTCCACGTGCCTGAGATAATTATCAAGGTTTCCAGATGCTACATTTAAGTCTACATGAGAACTAAGAATTGCAGTGTCATCTGCAAAGGTGGAAATGGTTAATTCTTCGGACTCGGGCAAGTCTGAGGTGTATAATAAGTACAGGGTTGGTCCTAGAACACTTCCCTGAGGTACACCAGCATTGCTCGCCGAATGAATAAAATTTTTCAATTTAGAATAACAAATTATTCGATCAATAATTGTCTATGAATCGAATACTCGAATAAATTGTTTTCAAGTTAAAATTAAAAACTAGTTTATAAAATAACAAGAACAATAATTAATATAAAGTTATTCCAAGTTGGTTGCAATGGAAGTTTTACTAGAAACGAATTTCTGCATTCATTTTCCAATCGAATTTGCATTAACACACCAATATCAGAACATTATGACTTTAAAATGAAAACTTTGTGACTACTAAAGAGTATCTGCAATAGAGTTAGAATAATTATCAAATTTATTACAAGCAATTACGATGGAGTCATTAGTTTTTCTTTTCTAGCAGCTCTAGTTAAAGATATAGGACATTTAATATTTACATGATTTACACCATTCTTTGTATTATTCGCTTAATATTTCATGAACGACCTTCCAAACCTTTAAATATTTTCTGGATTAATAATCTAAATAAAAATCTCGTTCATTTGAGTATATCCACATTGGTGACTATATAAGGATATCTAAGTTGTATTGCAAGGATATTCCAAATTATGTTTTAGGTTAGTCCTTAAAACTTTGAAAACTTTAATTTTTTCAAAAATATTTCAATGATGAACAAACTAGACATTCCAACGAACTACAGTGTACTCTCTCTTTGCGGGCACGTACCAAACACGGACACTTTTTTCAGTCCCAAAAAAATTCTTTGTAATTATTTTCTATTCTCAAAACCGGACAAATTTGTCAGTCCCTTAGGTGACCGCTTTTTAAACAAATTTCAGAATTTTTTCATCATCACGTTGGGGTTTATTTAGAATATAATAGGGAATAAAAATATGAAAAGGTATGACAATACCTGCTATAGTTTTTCTGTACCTGCTATTTAAATTTTAAGATTTTTGAGAAAACAAACATTTTGCTCAAAACAAATTATTTGGCCATATTTTGGTTGTTCGGAAATTTTGCCTCACCCTCTTTATATTTCTTTCGATCGATGCATAACTCTCTCTCTGGGATGCACTTCACTATGGAACAGAGTATCGGATATTGGACTCAAAAGATGAAAGGCTCGGCATCCATATATTGCCAGACAGATGGAAAAACTTCATAGCTAACAATGGCCAATACTTTTAATTTTTTTATATTGTAAATATGTTTCAAAATAAAAGATAAACAATTTAAAAAATTCCGCATTTTTAAGTAATACCCTCAATTAATGAATTAAAATGGAACACCTCCCAAGAGTGTGTTTTCAAATGGTTACAATCGGACCACCCAAGGTCACGATATATGTATGTTAGGAATTTATGTTTATTATTGTACTCATACATTTTTCATTCTACATTTCGTTACCTTAATATATAAAGGTCCTAACTCGTGTTTCTTTTAAGTGGAGTTTTTTGGCTAAATATGATACCATTTATCGAAATAAACGAAAATCTGGTCTTTTAAGAAAAAAACAAGTAAGAGTACTATATTCGGCCGTGCCGAATATTAAATACCCTCCACCTAAATATGATGGTATAACAACTTAAATAACAAACATACTTAACAATTGTTAGAAAGACTAGTTTACGCAGAAAATATTTAATTTCAAAAGTACATACAAATTGTATCTAATTCAGCAATTTATAATTGAAATTCATATTGGAACGTATGAAATTTAACAATTTATATACTTAATAATTAGTTAATACGTTTGGATAAACATTTTTCCTTTTTAACCTAAAGTGAAGAAATAGTATAAAAAAGGTATACAAATATATTTAGACAAATTTCAAAATATTGGGTTGTGGGATTTATATGGGAGCTATGACCTATTATGATTCGATTGTCATAAAATATTTTAACGTGATTTTTATGTATTTATATGAGAGCTGTTGCCAAATATGGACCGATATTCACAAAATTCAGTAGTATGATTTGATCTGTGTACTATTTCGGTTTAATATATGGAAGCTATGGGCCTAAGTATTTGAGGGCTTTTTTTGTAGAATTTTATATAAACAACGCTATTAAAATGAGTGGACCTTATATGGGAGCTATGCCGTATTATGGATCTTATGGATCAATATTTAAAAAATCTTGTAGTACGATTCTTGGATACAAATTACTGATCGGTGTAAAATTTTGGTTCAGTACAGATTATTTTGGATATTTGTGCAGGTTAATGGAGGCTATGACTCCTCTTGGATGCTATGGTCAATTATGGACCTATCATCGTTAAATTTGGTACATCGATTTTTGTATATATTGCACAAATTTGTTTGGAATTTCAACCTGATAACTAAATTTGTAAGAAATTATTGAGGATTTTAGAAATTATTGAGAGTAGAAAATTCTGTAGTATGATTGCTGGATAAAAATTACTGATCTGTGCGCAATTTCATTTTAACATCAATTTGTTTTAAATATTTATTAAGGTTAATATCTGTTTTGGAAATGGGCCTTATAGGGGAGCTATGGCCAATTATCGGCCAATCTGCGTAAAATTTGGTACAGTGATTTCTTTGTATATGACTATTGTTTGTGTCGAATTACAGCATGATAAAGGTATTTATAAGAGATTTATGAGTACTTAACTGAGTTTCGGAAGTGGATCTTATATGGGAGCTATGGTCAAATATGGACCGATATTCACAAAATCCTGTAGTATGATTTCTAAATATAAATTAGAGATTTGTGTAAAATTTTGTATTGATATTTTTTAGATATTTATTTAGGTTAATGTGTTTTTCGGAAGTGGTCCTTATATGGGAACTATAACCAATTACTGGCCGATCTTCATAGAATTAGGTATAGCGATTTTGGTATATATGGAGACCATTTATAACGAATTTAAACTTAATAGCGACATTTATAAGACATTTATGCTTATTTAAGTGATTTTCGGAAGTGAACTTTATATGGGGGCTACGGTCAAATATGGGCCGATCCACAAAAAATTTGGGGTTGTAATTTTTTTAAGCACGAAACTTAGTTTTCCTGAATTTGGTGTGGATCCTGGAATTTTGTAGGCATTTACAGACCATAGAACCATATTTCGGGACTAGGTGAAATCATGAACCGTTTCTTATAATTTTTACCAGAGTTAGTCCCTTTAACATAAGAATAACGTGTGCAAAATTTGATGGTATTGTCTGCAATATATTTGCACAAATAACAAAAGATATTTTAAAATTATCAAGTTTTTTTTTAGGTTGTCTCACATTTTGGTTCATAACTCTGGTTCCACTTAACCGATTTTGCTGATTTTCAATACCAAACTGCTTAGGAGAGCAATAAACATTTTTCTTGCAAGTCTTCCAATTTTGTTTGTCTATTTTGGACGTGAGCGTGTTTTACAGAGACACCAATAAAATAAAATTTTGTTGTCATTTTGACATTGGAGTAGGGTAGACTAGACTTAGGCTTTTACAAGCATTTTAAAAGAATTATAAAATAACTATGGCCGACTTCATAAACGCATTAATGCATAGCAATTACAAGGCAAAGCAATACTTTGTGACATTCATGAACACATAAATGTTTTGTAAAGAATCATAAATAAAAGCAATTCACAAATTTGACAGATGCTGCGCATGGACAAGCATTGCCATACAATAATAAACTTGCGACATTGCCAAAACAAAATCTTTTGCGTTTATGAACGCTATGCATGGCAGCGTTGCTTTGCAAAATGCGTTTATGAAGTCAGCCTATATTTGGTTGTACAATGTTGGTCCAACCATTTGCAGGGTTTCTCATTTAATAGCTAAATTTAATCGGTATTATTACAGTCCTTGTTTTAATCTGTATAAAAATAATAAATTCTATTGTTTAGTTAAAAAAAACTTAAGAATTTTGACATGTTAACCTTCGCTTTACCAAAGGTTTTTTATGTATATTGCTTACCAATACCCACCCATGTGGTTCTGCAGTTCTATATATATTTGCGACGAACAAAATTTTAAAAAATCCAAAAAACCTTATAAAAAGTTCGAAATGTTTTTATTAAATTCTACAGAACTGTAAAATTTGTTCAGTGAGACTTAATTTCATTTAAATCATAACAAAATTAAAAAACAAAATAAAAAGCATTATAAGTTATCTTCAAAAGAGAAATTTTTCAACTAAGATTATCACTATTAATTTTATTATTTTTTCTAAATATGAATGTCCTTAAAGTTGAAGTTTCCTTCAAGAACAGAAATTTTCAATTTGATTAATTCTTAATGACCGAAGTAGAGTGAAATATGTTTCTTTGCCAACTTACTACTTATCTAAATTGGAACTTTAAGGAGAAATTCTAGAAAATTTCCAGAAAAAAACCGGGAACGTTTTCCCCAAAGGAACCCTACATCGGGGTCAAATGAAAAATTCAACAAACAAACAAACAAATATTTGTTCATACAATACAATATAAATTTGTTTTATGATGTTGCTCAAAATATTTGGGGTCTAATGATAACTGTTCGTGAGCCAGACAGTGTTTTAGAATTTTGTAGGTATAATATGAACAAATACAGAGTGCAGTACTGTAAATTTCATCTTCATAATTACACTTATAACGCGAAGCACTCTTCCACAGATTCCAACTTACAACAACAATGCTGTTATCATACCCCTCACAATATGAATAATTAAATAAAATTTGTTTAAACAAATATAATTAAAACAAACATTTATTCGATTTAAAACTTAAAACAAAGTTAATAACAAGATAAAAATAATAACAGATCAGTCTCTTTGGTTATGTGCCTCTGAACACTTACAAGCGACGACGGAACACAGATGAAGGCAAGTAAGCACTACCGGGAGCATGAGCTGCGGGAGCGCGTACTGGGGCTTGAGAAGCAAAGTTGAGGACGGGAGCAACGCCACCATTGTGAGAGTGAGAAGGACCGCCCAAAGAATCGTATTGGCCTTGGATGGCTTTTTGAGCGTTGGCGGCATCTTCAGGGGTACGGTATTTGACAAAGTGAACTTCGGGTTTGTTGTTGCCGTTCTTGTTGAGGGCATTGAGTCTGTTGGCCAAATCTCCAATATCGGCTTGTTTGTTGAGTACATAGATGGCAGTTTTTTGATCGGCAGCTTGTTTGGCCAAAGCGAGGGCAGCATCTTCGAGTCCCTTGTTTTCGGGTCCCTTGATGAAGACAACACGGAGACCTTGTTTCACACTGCCAGCAATCTTTTGGGCGGCATTGGGATCATCAAATTCACTATCGGGTGCAGAGAATGAGAAGAATTCCTTGTCGAACTCAGCTGGGGCTGAGTATGAAGGAGCATCATAAGAAGCACCAGTATCCAAACCACCAACTCCTACACCAGATCCAGGTTGGAAAGATAAACCGCCATCGGAATGACCAACAGGTTGATAGTTATAACCCAATTTGTCGGCACAAGCGACTGCAACCAAGCATAAAACCTATAAATTAAAACAATGTTAATAAATCTTTGTAAATACATTTGATACAACTAATTGACTTACAATAAAAGCACGCATTTTGTTAGGATAGTTTGATTCTTGAGGTTCTCACAATTTGAAATCTAAACTGTTTCTGTTAATACTTATCTACTTGCTGACCTCTTTTATTTATACTTCAAAGCTCGATATACATATCATTGAGGTCTTATTAAATATTATTGTAAACATTATTATTATTATTTGTATTTGTTTATAGAAATATGCTGGTTTTATTGAAAACCTCCTACAAATTTCATGATTTCTATGGTTAATTGCCAATGAACTTGCATTTTCGTAGCTTCATAGTTGTATTGTGTATCTGTGTGTTTGTGTCTCACCGAAACATGTTTTCGTTTGTTTGGTATTTTCTTATCGTTTGATGTCTTTGTTAAAACTATCAAACTGTCATATTTGCATTTACATAAATATTTGCGTTTCAAAAATAGCATAATATTTAATTCGTATCATAAAATACTCGAGATATTGTACATTTAGGTACGTATCCAAATATATCCTATAAATTATTAGGATGATAGGATAACGCTAACTGGTGGCACAACGGCTCTGAATTTTTGTGATTTACTTACAAGGGGAAAAATACATTATTTTTGTAATTTGGTGTCAAAGAATCGAAATGTGTAAATAATTATCAATATAATGAGATTTAAAAATTGGTTAAAAAATTTTAAAAGTGAGAAATTATAATTTGTCTGTTTAATCACCCCAGTTTTTATTCAGAAAATGTTTAATTTTTCAATGTCATGTAATATTTCGAATTATATTTTCTATTAAAGTTGCAAAATGTTTCTTTTTTCCCGGAATATGTATTTGGAAAAAAAGTGTGGTTTCAAAACGTTCACCTAGGTGTTGAGTAGGGTTTTTTCCCGAACTTGTTTGATTACCGGTAATTAATCAATTTTGTCGTTCGTTACCGGGTACCAGGAAATCCCGAAATATATGTTTAATTTTAATGTAAATTCTAAATATTAAAGCCAAAATTCATATAAAAACTTAGTGCTATAATTATTATGTACATTAGGCTGTGTCAAATTGTATGGACGATCAAAAAGTAAAAAGTCGTATAGCAGAAACGCAATCTACGGAAAATTCAAAGAAAGTTTCCTCAAGAAACCATAGCGCATAGGTCTCCAAACCCCATTTCTTTGGCCAAAACTCAAAACCTTTTTTCCCATATTTGTTATTTGAATATTGTAGCAAACTTCAGATAAACAAAACAAAATTAACCGTTATTCTATGAAGTGAGAAAGTTCAATGTTTTACTGAAACACGTGGTGTAGTTTTTTTGTTTTATTTGGGTCACATGTTACACGAAAATAAAAAAAAAACTTTTTAAATCTGTTAGTTATGTATATTAATGACAATTGTAAGTATTTAAATTTTTAATAGTGAAATATTCAATCAAAATTATGGTAATAAGAAATTACATAAAAAACTTTCCTAACCTAAAAATCAGTTATTTTAACTTTTTTTTAAAAAAATGTAGTATATAACTTACAAAATTTCAACCGATTTCAACGAACCAAAAACGCTGATATTTTGTGCTTACAAATCATCAATAACTTTCTGCTAGTTTTGCTTATTTTTAAGAAATCAACTTTTGATTCAGGAAACTTTTGCTTCAAAAATTACGATTTACTCACAGTTTGGCAGAGTGGAAGCCAAAAACAAGAAAAAAATTAAATTATTAAAAACTTAATAAAATTTATGTTTTTTTGTTATTAATTGTATTTTTGGTTTAAATTCATGTATATGTATAAGTGAATATTTTAGTTTTGGCCAAAATAAGTGCTCGCCAGACCTATGTGCATTAGGTTGTCCCGAGATTTTTTTTTTGATTTCGCTAACGAAGACCTCAAAATGATTACAGTACAGGTCGCAATTTTGAAGATATTTCGATCAAATTTGGTAAATATTATTTTTTCGCCCCAAGTACCAAGCCTATTGAAACTGGCTGAAATCGGTCCATTATTTCACCTAGCCCCCATACAAATGTCCATCCGAAATTGGACTTTATCGGTCATAAATGTTTAATTTATAAATGTATCTCCACAAATTGAGCTCCAAATAAGTTTTATATATACAAAATTCATGTCATCAAATTTTGCTACGATCGGTCCATATTTAGTCATAGCTCCCATATAGACCCGCTTCCGAAAATCACTTTAACGTGCACCGATGGTTGCTTGCCATCGGTGCATTCTGGAGGACGTCCGTGTAAAACCAGACGATATGATGATTCCTTGATCAAAATATCAATACAAAAAGATCCTACAGTATCAGCTAGTCAAGTAAGAACAAGTTTAAGATTATGCGTTAGCAAAAGAAAAATTCGTAGAAGAGCAGAAGAAGCCGGATTATTCGGCGAACAGCAAAAAAAAACATTTATTTCAGCTATGAACAAAAAAGCTAGAATGGAGTTTTCCAAAGCCCACATCGACCGGAGTGTCCAAAAATGGAAGACAGTTCTGTTCTCTGACGAATCCAAATACAACTTAAAAAGTTAAGGAATAAGGCGTGTACGCAGACCAAAAGGAGAAAAACTGAATCCTAAGTTTTGAAAATTAACAATTAAACATGGAGGAGGCAATTTAATGGTCTGGAATTGCTTTTCTGATCAAGGAATTGGTTCAATTCATAAGATTGACGGGATTATTGTCGGTTCATGTACCGTGATATATTGAAAGATGTAATGTTGCCTTATACAAGTGAAGAGATGCCACTTATAGGGAGCTTCCAAAAGGAGAACGATCCTAAGCACGCCTCCAAAGTTTGTAAGGCTTGGCATTAAGATTCAAGTTCTTCATTGGTCTGCTCAATCTTCCGATCTCAGTCCTATTGAGAACTTGTGGCAGATTGTTAATATAAAAATAATACTTGAAAATTGCCATAATGATTGGAACCATAAAAAACTGAATATCTTCTATGTCTAAGAGATGTGCTTGTGTCATCCAAAACCAAGATTTTGCAACAAAATATTAATAAAAAGTTGTTTTATATTATACATATCTATAAAGGGGTGCTTTAGTTTTGTCCGTTTCATTTTCTACCTTTAAATATTTTTGGATTTTAAGTTACCTCTTATAGAAAGGTTAACTTTAAAAGTATTTGTTCATCAATAATAAATATATTAACAAATGAAAATAATACATAATAGATATTCAAAACTTTGTTTTTATACAAAAAATATAATATGGAAAAAAATCACTGAGGGGGTGATTTAATTATGGCCGATAATATAAATATATAATATATATATCTGTGAACTTTTGACAAAACAACTTAAGTGGAATTTTCAAATTTTTCAGGAGAGCGCAAAAACTGTTGAATTTATCGATCAATATTTTATTATTTGTACTTAAGGAACTTTATTATTTGTCTCAAAGAATTATACAAAGGATAAATAATAAAATAATTATCGATAAATTCAACAGTTTTTGCGAATTAATTTGTTTTGTCAAAAACAAATCAACAACAACTCCAAATAAGTCGATTTGTTTTTCATGATATCTCAGAAACTAATATTCGTAAGAGGAAGCAGATTAGTATAAACGGAGCGTTTTGAAAAGTTAGTTTTATTATAAAAAACTAAGATATTTTCTTATCTCGACTTAAGATGTTTTGTCCAAACTCCACAGATATATAGTATATAATATACATATATGGGGAATTTCATGTCAAGTGAACCAACTTTTGAAATCGATGTTTTCCGGGATGACATTTGCACCATGGTTAGTTTTTGATTTCGGAAAAAAATATTTTTTTTCGAAAGATTGAAGAAAGAGCTATCTAAACTTTAAGTTACATGGATAAGAAAAAACATTTGCTTGGCCAAAATGTCAAATTTTGACCCCCTCTAACTCAGTAAGTTCTCTACCGATCTTGTTGAAAAATTTTGTCTGAGTTATTATCTAATAGAAAATTTAATCCCGATGGGAAGACATCAATTTCAAAAGTTGCTTCACTTGACATGAAATGCCCCATGTATAAAAAATCAAATATGATATTTACAAAATTAGTTTTATTTGTTGTTTGGTTAGTGATCATTCACAAAATCAAGAAAATTTTGTATTTTCAGTTAAGCAATTAGTCAATGTATCCATGCACGTGTTAAAATAACTAGTCACGTATCTATTGAAGTATCTACTTTCCACCGTAAATGATGGGTAAAATCACTAGTTCGGGACTGTTTCCTAGAACTGCTGGGCAATGTCTGCAAAACACACTCTCTTCCATGACCTGCCTCAGATTCATCGCCATGTTACAGTTACAGATCGCTTTCATATAAAGTATTATAACCAATTTGAACCAATCGCGGGATCAGTTCTATGTCGGTTCCTTCACCTCTGGGATAATAATTAAATATAATGCATTTGTTTAGAAAATGTATATTAAAACAAACATTTATTCGATTCAAAACTTAAAACAAAGTTAATAACAAGATAAAAATAATAACAGATCAGTCTCTTTGGTTATGTGCCTCTGAACACTTACAAGCGACGACGGAACACAGATGAAGGCAAGTAAGCACTACCGGGAGCATGAGCTGCGGGAGCGCGTACTGGGGCTTGAGAAGCAAAGTTGAGGACGGGAGCAACGCCACCATTGTGAGAGTGAGAAGGACCGCCCAAAGAATCGTATTGGCCTTGGATGGCTTTTTGAGCATTGGCGGCATCTTCAGGAGTGCGGTATTTGACAAAGTGAACTTCGGGTTTGTTGTTGCCGTTCTTGTTGAGGGCATTGAGTCTGTTGGCCAAATCTCCAATATCGGCTTGTTTGTTGAGGACATAGATGGCAGTTTTTTGATCGGCAGCTTGTTTGGCCAAAGCGAGGGCAGCATCTTCGAGTCCCTTGTTTTCGGGTCCCTTGATGAAGACAACACGGAGACCTTGTTTCACACTGCCAGCAATCTTTTGGGCGGCATTGGGATCATCAAATTCACTATCGGGTGCAGAGAATGAGAAGAATTCCTTGTCGAACTCAGCGGGGGCTGAGTATGAAGGAGCAGCATAAGAAGCACCAGAATCCAAACCACCAACTCCTACACCAGATCCAGGTTGAAAGGATAAACCGCCATCGGAATGACCAACAGGTTGGTAGTTGTAACCCAATTTGTCGGCACAAGCGACTGCAACCAGGCATAAAACCTTCAAATGAAAACAAAATTATTACATTATTTTAGATCCTTAGATGATTATGGATTCGAAATCACTGAATAACACTTACGATAAAAGCACGCATTTTGATTTGTTTGTTTCTGTGTTCTAACTATTTGAAGTTCAAACTGTTTCTGTTTTTATCAAGCTATGAAACGACCTCTTTTATTTATACTTCTTAATTTGATATGACTAACACGGAGGTCTTTAATTTAAAGTCATGTATTGTAAAAATTATATTTAGTTCGTAAACAAATGATGGCTGGTTAGCTGTCGGTTTGTCCGTCCATTTGTCTGGCTGTATTGTATTGTTTAGAAACCCGCCTACAAATCGCCAGATTTCTTCTGTCTTTAATCTTTAATCAATGCATTGTACTCTAAGTATAAATAGTTTTGTTGGTTTTCCTCCACTGTGATTTTCAGCATCGTGAACGATCGCTGCCGTATAATATTTTTAATGTTGTTGTTGTCGTTTTTAAAAATATGTCTTTTGATGTCTTTTTAGTAAAACCGTCCAAATACCGAATTTTTGCATATTAATTCTAGTTGTTTTTTTGTAAAACTCGTCATAATTGATTTAAACAAAAAATGCATAATATTATTACTTCACAAATTGACTTTGACTGTCTGGGTGTTGACGAGTATTTTTTGCTTGTTTTATTTTCAAATTAAATTTTAATAAATTCCATTGTAAGTTTATTGATGGTAGTGCCGAACGAGTGATGAAGCTGGTTTTATTTCGTTGAATAATGTATTAGAACATATTTATTTATTGTTTGCTACCATTAGATCATTTAATTTCATTTGATTTTGTATTGTTTGGAATTTTGTTTAAACTTGGTCATGTCTATTGTCTTGTAATTTATTAGTTATGTGAAGAATGAATGTTGTAGTCGGCCATATTTTCTTCAAACACCTTTATAAAATCACATTCATATACAATACTGATTCTATTTTTAGGCTTAAACAGATTTCAGTCCTATTTAAAGCTTTAAACAATCGCCATTTATAGAAAGTATACCCAAAAATATTGTGCTGCCAAATAAAAATTCATATATGTGAAGATATTTTTTTGCAAATATATATTTTCTATAGAAAACATTATGTATAACAGTATTATCTATAGAAAACATTGCATATAGCTGTATTTTCTATAGACAATTGTGTATAACAGTATTTTCTAAAGAAACCATTGTGTATAACAGTCTTCCAGTATTTTCTATAGAAAACATTGTGTACAATAGTGTTTTCTATAGAAAATATTGTATTTTATAAAGAGAACATTGTGTATAGCAGTATTTTCTAAAGAAAATATTGTGTATAACAGTTTTTCAGTATTTTCTATAGAAAACCTTGTGTACAACAGTATTTTCTATAGCAAACATTTTGTATAACATTATCTTTATATATATAATTCTTCTCTACATGTGTTAGTAACTGAACTCCTCCTTAACGGCTGGACCGATTTGGATGACATTGTTTGTGTGTGTTTGAGTGGCTCCCTGGATGGTTTAGATTCGCAATTGACCTATATAGGTACAATGGGCGTGGTACCTCTCATACAAAATAAAAATTTATTAATAGCTACCGAGCGAAGCCGGGACGGTCAGCTAATTTTCTATAGAAAAAAAAACATTGTGTATAACAGTATTTTCTAAAGAGAACATTTTATAGAAAACATTGTGTATAAAAGTATTTTCTATAGAAATCTTTGTGTATAACAGTATTTTCTAAAGAAAACGTTGTGTATAACAGTCTTACAGTATTTTCTATAAAAAACATTGTGCATAACAGTGTTTTCTATAGAAAATGCTATTTTGTATAGAAAATATTATTTATGGCGTATTGATTATACATATTTGGATTAATTATTGTAAAATATTTATTAATTACACTAGTTTACAAGGTTTTTGCTCATGAATTGAAACATATGGGGATTTGTGTATTTAGGTCTTCTAACTTCGGAAAAAATATTTAAAAAAATCCTGGACGTCAAACTTTTGAGATATTTATTAAAAACGAAAAATATAAAAATGTACATTAAATTAGGACACATAAATTAAAAGTAAAGTGTTTTAGTCCTCTTTTTATAATTATTTTCATTTGTCTCCCTCGCGATACTCCAACAGTAGTCTCCTAGCATATTCTGATCCCAAAAACCTTGATAATTCCTCTCCAAAAACTTCAAATCTTCATGGAAACGCTCTCTATGTTCGTCACTCATGTGTCCGAGGTTTTCCGGGAAAAAATCCACATGAGAATGTAAAAAGTGAATTTTGAGGGATATATTTACACCCATCAGTTCAAAATTAAGTAATAAATTCGCAACAATATCTCTGTAATTTTGACTTTTCTTATTCCCCAAAAATTCTTGAACAACAAGTTTAAAAGAATTCCATGCTGCATTTTTAACATAGGTTAATAGACACTCAAATTTGGTATCAACCAAAATTTTTCTTATTTGAGGACCCACAAATATCCCTTCTTTTATTTTGGCCTCAGAAAGACTCGGGAACACGCTGCATAAATATTGAAATGCTGGTTTTGTCTTATCTAAAGCTTTTACGTAATTTTTTAATGTAAATAAGCATTTTGCAGTGTTTGTGTTATAGGAAAACCTCGATTTGACTGAATAATTTTTCAGCAAATTAAACAAAAATGGTTTGGGTTTATTTTACACTTTCTAGAAGACATTTTAAAATAGTTTTTACTTTAGAGTTTTGTATTTAATAGCGATTTATTAACTTTTATCTACAGAAAAGATGTACTTTTAAACAGTATTTATTTTATTCCCGTAAATTTTTTTCGGAATTTGTCAAGAGAATACAACTCTGAAAGTATCTAGTAGCTTCGCCAGAGTGTTGAGTACCCAAAAACAATGTAAATACTTAATTACTACAATTCGGTACACTACAGTATGCATTAGTAGTACTCAGGGCAGGTGAAAAATAAAAACCCATATATCTCAAAATTTTGACGTATAGGTGGGCAACAAAAAATGGTCAATTAACTAGCGTCCCTAGCTCTTCTCAAAAATATAAGTTTCATTCCATGAGCAAACAAAAATGTTTGATTTGTAAACTAGTGTTTTTTGCCCAATTCACAATCGGAGTCGTAGCGTTGTAAGTTGTTTGTCATAAATATTTTTCAAACAAAAAACAAAATATTAATAAAAAAAATTACGACATACAACGCTACAACGATACGACTCCAATTGTGAATTGGGCAATTGTTTTTATGGTTCTGTTATTAATATAGTTTGATATTTGAGCGGATTTTCAAATAATATGTTATTTTAATGTTTTAAAAAGTGTTAAAATTTTAATAAGAAAAAATATTATTTTTTCAATAAAATATTTAAAAATTTTGGGTTTTTATATTGTGATAGGTCGTCTCATTTCTATAAAATATTCAGTTGACTTTATGAATTTCGTAATTGGATATGAATTTTTGTTCTCCTGTGTATTTTGATACCAAAATTTTCAAGGTATTTATGCTTGTTAAAGTGATTTTCGGAAGATGACTTCATGTGGGAGATGTGGTTTGTGTTTGTGGTTTGTTTATTGGTGACCGGTTTTTTTTTATGGGCCCCCAAAGTTTCTGAAAATCAGTGGGGGCTCTAAAAAAGGTGTCATCAGTTTTTGGTTAACAGCTAATTCAGACTTTGAGATACGGTTTAACTTTATATGGCAATAATATAGCTAAGAGTCTGCCAAATAAATCTTGTTTTCCAAAAAATAGCTTTTTCGGGCACCTTTGTTGAAAAAATATTGGAAGAAATTTTTTTTTTTAATTTTTTTAGAATAACTTCCAGGGACTCCTAATTTTTCACTAACAATATTCAGCAAAGTTGTAGCTACGGTAAATCTGAATAACTCTTATGAACATATAAATGCAATCTGAACATATCTAGGTACTCTAAATAACTGTTAAAAACCACTTTGTAGCTTAAAAATTTTAGTTTTTTTTAAATTTTAACAAAATTTATTTGGCGAACTCCTAGCTATATTATTCCCATATAAAGTTAAGCCGTATCACAAAGTTTGAATTAGCTGTTAACCAAAAACTGATGACACCTTTTTTAGAGGCCCCACTGATTTTTTACTACCTTTTGGTAGTAGAGTCGAACCTATACAGTCATGATCGTCTGATTTTTTCACTGTTGCACTGTGTTATTGACCGAACTTCGGCGAAATTTGTGTTGATGCCTATATAAACTAATAATTTATGACCAATGAAGTTCTATGTCGGGAAGACATTTGTATGGGGACCGATTTCAACCAAATTTTATAAAAATGTTTTTAAAATTGCGACATGTACTAGGCGCAGCTCAATAAACTTACCATTTTATGATTTAAAGCTAGGAATGTTTCTATGAATATATTTCAAACATAGACATTTTACATTAATTTTGCATGTGTTTTGTTTTTGTTAAAATTTTTGTTACAATAACAAAATCATGTAAAATTTACACTCCAAGTACACGCTTGTACGCACATACAATTTTTTGAAAATAAGCGAATTCTAAACAATTTCTGCCATTTACCATTTTTCATGATTTTTTTAAAGTAAAAAAATTTGATATTTTCACATAAGAAATATATTTTTTGCTTTAATTTGTTATTATAACTCCGAAACTACTGAGCCGATTGAAACGCAACATATGTATATGTGGAAATTTGCATATATGTAGCATGAAGAAAATGACCCATAATCATAGTCAAAGACTAAAGTCGGTTCTTTTTAAAAACAACTTTAAAATAAAAACCTACTTTTTATTAATTTGCAACTATAGTCAAAATTAAAGTATGTTTTAAATTGAACCGACTTTCACTGGGTGCCAGCGCAAATGTAGAAAATTTTTTCATACAATATACAACAAAAAACAGACAAATGGCAACGCTGAACTGCTGACATACAAAATTAAAAAAAAAAACAAAAAAGGTAAACAATAAAAGTAACAGGGACAACTAAAGAAAAAAAAGTTGTTTGTAGTAGAAAAATGGAAAAGATACGATTAATATCATAATTAGGATATTTTGTTACTAATTTTATTGATAACTGTTCAATAATTGCAAAATCTCTACCAATATCTTGTAACTTAAACATTTTTTACTTTTTGCCGAACATTTTTAATTGGTGAAGAACAGCTGATGCTGTTGTTAAACGAGTTAATAACAGCTTCAGCTAGTTTTATATTTAGAGTCGACTTCAACGTCAGAAATACTTTAACGTGTCTATGATAGACCTAAAGTCCACTCTTAAGTAAAGGTGTGTTTAATTCTCTTAAAGTATTCTTTATTTTTGACTATGATTATGGGCCAATGTCTTTAGAATTCAGTCAATCAAAGAAGAACATTAACTACTCAATTTTATGTGTATCAAACAAGAAAGTAAAATTTTATGAAAATGTGCGAATTCACTTAATTGTGAATAAATTCGAAAAGAATCAATCGATTTTTATGATCGATATCTCATTTTGTTACTATTATATGCGGCTTTGCGAAAAAGTAATAAACCTGAACAAGTTCTGCCGTTTTCGATTTTTCATGAAAACACAAAAATTTGGTTTTTCACGTAAAACATATATTTTTTGCTTCAATTTGTTATTGTAACTCCAAAACTACTGAGCCGATTAAAACTCAATATATAAACAGATTAAAAGTTGTGTAAATTTGATCTTTGGATTTAGTATTTAGATGACGGAGAACAATTTAAGATGTTGGGATCATCAAAAATTAAAAATAGGGGCCACTCTAATGCCCATTAAGTATACCTATAAAAATGATAATCGAGTTTCTACCAAGATTTAAGAGAGTTCCGGTCCCTTCCCGTTCAAGAGTACATATTTTGATTATTATTCTTGGGGAAATCGGTGAAAATAATTCCACTGAGCTGAGCTAGAGAAAAGAAGTGCCACTGAAAAGACACTTTGGCCTTACTACGTTGGGATTTGGAGCCTTATTTAAAGAAATGGTCGACGTTTCAAAACTTAATTCTCCTATTCCTCTGGCATTATTGATGTGTACATTTTCTATTGGGAGACGGTGCAGGAATCGTGAAATCTTAAAGAAAATGTGACCAATTTTATCAGAGAAATTAGCACAGCCAGTTCTAGTATTCTCTTGTCAGAATACTAGAACTGGCTGTGTCCAAAAAACCGGAAAATTCAAAAAAACCGGTTAAACGGTTTCGATTTTTTTCTTCAAAAAACCAACCGGATTATATTAAATTTTTGTTTAATATGAAAAAGGTCTCCTTAAATTTATTTTTATTTTTGGATGCTAGAGTAACTTCGGGTATTGTGGACTATGCGTATAATGTGGACCAGTGTCTTTTTTCAGGAACTATTGAAGGTATAATAAAACTGATTTGTCGTACATTTTACAATTTGATTGAAACGAAAATTGCACATGTGCTTTCATGAGTAATTGATATGTTGGCTTTTTATTCTTGTATTGAAATTAATGCGGGTGCTCAACATTTTTTTCGGCCCAAGTAAGAAACAAAATTTGGTACAGTTACTTGGTAGAATTTAATGTTTGGTTGTTTTATATAGTTAAAGTGGACACGTAGTTTTGCATATATTTGGTAAAAATATTTTTTTACCACTGTAACCCAAGTTCGTGTAATTTGGACCACTTAAATTACTTGATTCTGTACTACTGGTCCATATTACCCGACAATAACTATGTACTTTGTAAGCAATCTATCTAAGCCAAGAACGCGACTTTTTAGTTTGTATTAATAAAAATATATTGAAATTAAATTTTTTAATCATTCATGATTAGCTGGTTCATGAATTTTATGTATTAAATACTAGTCCATATTATCCTCCAATTTTTTTAATGCTGGTTTTTGGGTTCCGTACAATATTTTCACATACATTTTTTATCCTTTGACGGAAAAAATTTTCAACTGCAAAAACAATTATAGAATACATTAGCTAATTTATTGCTTCACAACTTTTTTAATATCCATATACATATATTGTGGCCAAAATTTTGAAAATACAAAACGGTAGTCCACATTACCCGAAGTTACTCTAATAGGAAATGTGTACTAAATCTTCGGAAATTTGTCATTTTTGAATTCTTAAGGATATTATTACCTTGTGAATTGACCAATTAAATTAAACACTGATAGTTAAAATTTTAAAAAATTTAAACAATAATTATTTTATTAAACTAAATAAAAAACAACAATAATAACACTTATATATAAAATTCAACTTCTTAAAATCTTTATGAACGTACAACCGAAGCAGGCAAATAAGCAGATCCTGGAGCAGATGCTGCGTATGCGGGAGCAGACACTGGAGCGCTTGATGCAAAGTTCAATACAGGAGCAACACCACCATTATGAGATTGAGAAGAACCTCCCAAAGAATCGTATTGGCCTTGAATGGCTTTTTGGGCGTTGGCAGCATCCTCTGGGGTGCGGTATTTGACGAAATGTACTTCAGGCTTGTTGTTGTTATTCTTGTTGGCAGAATTGAGTTTGTTGGCCAAATCTGAGAGATCAGCTTGTTTGTTGAGAACATAGATGGCAGTCTTTTGACCAGCAGCCTGTTTGGCTAAACCAAGAGCAGCATCTTCCAAACCACTGTGTTCAGGACCCTTAATGAAAATAACGCGAAGACCTTGTTTGATGGCATTGGAGTGTTGGTTTGAAGCAGCGGGATCATTGAAGTCGTCATCGTTAGCGCTGAATGTATAAAATTCCTTTTCAAGTTCAGCTTGGGGAGCATATGATGGAGATGCGTGGGAAGCTTCAGCATTATATCCTTGAGGAGCAAAAGAAGGAACATTATCCGATGAAGAACCATATGAGCCACTAGGAGCGAATGATAATCCGGCAGCGGAATGATCAACAGGTTGATAGTTGTAGCCCAATTGATCGGCACAGGCAACAGCCACTAAACAGAGAACAATGAAAGTGCGCATTTTGCTAGGATTATGCTAGGTTAGATATGGTTTTTGAGGTTTTTAGTATTATCAATTGAATTGTTCGTTAAAGTATGATGTTCTTCAATCCACCCTCTACCATTTATATTGCTAGATATATTTTCTAACAAATACCTCATTAGCAGAGATATAAAACAGCAGCACTCATAATTTGTCAATTTGTATAAAATTGCAATAAGTTAAAATTAGTTATTGTTGGTTTCCCTAAGTTTTTATAAACATTTCAAATTTGCACTAAAAAATTAAGTGTCTGGTATGCATAAAGCAGAGTAGACAAAAGTGTATGAATTTTTTTGTTTGAAAGATTGACCGACAAATTGTTTTTTTTGTTTGTATAATAAAAGCAAATGAATGAGTTTTCATTGTTAAAATCCCATAATTTATGATAAATTTAATTTGCTTTAGTAAATGTAGATTCTGTGCAATATTTTAAAAAGATCTTATACAACCACTTGTGAGCATAATAGGAATTCAAAGTAGGCTCCCTCAGATATCTTTCTATTTTAAAAAACTTTTTCAGTTTTTATGCCAGAAAACCTGCAATGGCATACCTATGTAAGTATATGATAAAAAAAAGTTTCAAAATTCTTTTTAACTACCTTTTGAGAAACATATGCATTACACTGTACCTCGAAAACAATAGTCGCCGTACACCCCCTAATAAAATGCAGTTCTGCAACACAGTTTCGACATTTTTTTTTATTTTTTTTTTTGCCGAACGTAGAGGTCACCTTTTTACATTTTTTGTTTTATCTTTGCAATTTACAGTTGGATCTTAAAGTATGATATATCAATGTTTTTGTATCGGGAAGACCAATGTTTTGCTCTAATGGCCATTGACCTCAAGTATACCGTTCTAATATTTATCCACCAGATCTTTGTTCCTACCCTAATGTACCAATCTGATGTCAGAAAATTGAAGATCCACAGAATAGTCTGCATTTACCGTCGGATGTATAAGTATGATGTAACGAAATCGTGTCTTTTTGTCAAAGACAATTCGACAAAATTTGGTACAAGCTTTTCTATTACTCCAAGAAAGAAGTCTATTGAATTTTATTAGAATCGGACAATTATTTCTCCTAGCTTTCATAAATATCTTAGTTTTATAGATATCCAAACGAAATTCAGCATAAATAAGTTTTATGTAAGCCGAACTCGCACCACCAAATTGTAACGATCGGTCCATAATTAGTCATAGCTCCTATATAAGCCCCACTTCCGAAAATCACTTCAACTAGCATAAATTTCAAATTTAACAAAACCAAGTTATATGTATATATATAGAAGTCCTTTCCTCAAATTACATAACGGTCGGTCATAGTAAAAATGTAAAAAGGCTGCAAAAAAAAATATTTTTAGCGGGTGTACGGCGCACTAAGATGGTACACTTGTAAGATGGTACACTCTAATATACATATACATACATATACAGGTAGGACTCCATTTACGCGGTTTGTTGGGCCCAAAAAAATAGCGTGTAAATCAAATTCGCGTAAAACGAGGTTCTAATTTAGAACGAAATGTTAGCTGCTTAATATAAAATTAAATCAAAACAAAATAAGAAAAATACGATTTTGAATAAAAAATTGTGTTGTAAACTTCTTATTAATTTTAGGTAAGTTAACTGATGTTAACTGCACTTTTAACTTACCTGCACAAAATATCGTGCAAAGTTGGTTGTGCAGGTAAGTAAAAATTACTGTAGTCACTTTAAATGACAGCGGACGTAACTACACAAAAATTTAAAATCGAGTTTTTGATTGATTGAACAATTGCCATTGATTGATTGAAAAATACTCTATTATTATTGATTTTATAACGTATACTGTAAAAACAATAAAAATGTAGTTACGTCCGTTTGTATTTATGTCGACGATATATACTTTAAGTAAACTTATTTTATTTGCACTTTTAAAAACTTACTTAAAACAAAAGCGAAGTAAAAACTCAACTAAAAAAATATTTCTTCTCGAAAATTAAGGAAAAAATGTCAATTCAAAAAACAAAATATTAGAATACATAAAAGATATCAAAACATAACAAAAAATTCATAAAAATTAACGAAGTTTTCAAAAAAGAAATCTGTATTCGCTTGTGTTTTTTTTCGTTTCTTGTTGTTTGTTGACGCGTTATATAAAAAAAAGTCGCGTATTTAAAAAAATGGTTGCTAATTTGAGTTCGCGTTATATCGTATTCGCGTAAATAAAGTACCGCGTAAATGGAGGCTTACCTGTACTTATATTCAGGCTATTTGTTCATATTTTATAAAAAAGACAGGAAGGTAATATTAATCTAACACACACCTTAGTAGACTTAACATTTTCAGTCCATCCGTCTGGCTGACTGTCCAGGGCAAATAAATCGAAGAAATTTTAGAGGCTTTTTAAACCACTTAAGTAATGAGAAGTTTTTTTTTATTTTTGTAAAATTGTGAATTTTTTTAAACGTTTCTCCACATAATTTATGATAACTCAAAAATAAACTTAGAAAAGTTTAGATCCGTTTAATGATTGTGTTTTAAGCGCCTCAGTAGTTTCGGTGTTATAATAATTTAAAGAGCCTCTAAATTTGTTTCGATGTGTTATCTATCCAAAGATGAAGCCTGTTGAAACTCGTAAAATCGGACCAAAAATGTCCTCTCGAAATAGGACTTATTCGGCCATAAATGCTTGATTTATATAGATTTCCACACAAATTTTTCCACAAATAAGCGAATCGATTCATAATTCTAATGAGCATAAAACTCTTAAAAATTTTGGTATCCAGAAAGGCATAGTGTAGCAGAAAATGTGCTCCTTTGGTTATAAATTGCCACTGTCATAAAATTCAGAATTTGGGAATAAGAAAAGAGTTGAATTTGAGCGACATAACGTCTCGAAAATCTGATGTGAAATTCTTCAGCGCTACTCAAACCATTGACAATAGTTCTTACACTCTAGTCCCAGGCTTTCGACCTAGGTTTTTCAAATTTTGTCGGCCTGTGTTATTAAAAGGTGTCAATGTTATTAACATTAATTTTAAGAAACAAATATAGTAGAAAACAAGTAAGAAAGTATAGTCGGTCAAGCCCGACCATGTAATACGCTACACTAAGTAAATGAGCAAAAATATTTTTCTCATTTTATGGGAGCTATGACCAATTATGGACCGATCGCTATATCGATAGGTTGAGATTTATGTCCATATGAAAGTTATTTTTGTTGAATTTTATGTGTATACCAACATTTTTAAGAGATTTATACTCGTTAAAGTGATTATCGGAAGCAGGTCTTACATGTGCAGCTATTACTAATTATGGACCGATCATAATAAAATTTGGTGATGTGAATTCCGTATATATAAAACTTATTTGAAGAAAAATTTGTGGAGATACATATATAAATTAAACATTTATGACAGATAAAGTCCAATTTTGGGAGGACATTTGTATGGGGGCTAGGTGAAATAATGGACCGGTAAAAAAATTATATGTACCAATTTTTATCGAAATATCTTAAAAATTGCGACCTTTACTTTGCGCACAAAGTTTACATGGCCAGACAGCCAGACGGACGGACATCATTTAATCGGAAAGTGATTTTGAGTCGATCGGTATATTTTAAGGTGGTGTTGGGACAATATTTTTGCACGTTACAAACATCTACATAAACGCATTATACCCTCCCCACTTGGCGGTGTAGGGTATAAAAAACAAATAAAACTGGTAAACAAAAAAACAGTTTTTGCATTTAACATGAACATTTTTGTCAATCAATGAAATTACGTTATTTTGTTATAATGTAATATTAACGTGAATGTATCTGTATGATTTTCTTCTGTACTTTGCTTCGGAAATGTCTCTTTGTAATGTCCAACTGCAGTCCGCCAGCATTCGTGGAACCCACTGATATCGTTTTTCTATCGTAGAAATGTCTTGGTGGAATCATTCACCGGTTTCATCGCTGAAGGCACCTAAATTATTAGGAAAGAAATATGTATGTAGGAAATGTATATTCAATGACATATTACAGCCCAAATCCTTATAAGTAGAGACAATACTATTATGGTGCTTGATCTGTGATTTCCGAGAAAATTTAAGGTCACGTTTATTAAAAATTCACTGCCAGATTTGAGGACCAACAAATATGGATTTATTAATTTTTGCATCACTCATTTTAGGGAATTTTTCTTTCAAATATAAAAAGCCAACACCACTCCTATCCATAGCTTTCATGAAGTTTTTCATGAGCCCAAGCTTTATGTGTAAAGCTTGTTCTGGAGTAATAGATTTTATGTTTGCCAAGTCTTTCTGATCATAATAATCACTTAAATTTGAAACCACAAAATACAAGTACTCTCTTTAGATATTAAAAACTCTGATTGTGAAAATGCAACTTAATCTAAAATTTATGGGTAGTAGGATGAATGCTGAATAAGTAAAAAAACAGTGCACAGTTAAATAGATTTTTGCTTATGCATTTATAATTTTCTTTCAGCTTATACATGTGGGAGAATTTAAATTCATCACATATGATAGCACTGCACAGTGAGGCAGAATCAAAATTTGTTGGAAATAAGTCTGGTAATTCTAAACGGCTGATCCGATCTGGATAAAAATTTTGATAAAAAATAGGTTACATTCCGAAGGGCGTAGGGGCGTCTTTTTTACCCCAAAATGATCTTCGTAAAGATACCTTATAGAAAAATATATAATTGTTATATGTTCTTAAAGAAAGTTTATTTTTAATAAAAAAAGAGTTAAGTCACCATTTCGCCCAAAAAAACACAAAAATCAACTATTTTTTGAATATTTAAATTGAAAATCGTTTATTTTTGGGTCCATAATTAATATTGCTCTGAAATCTTTTTTATGTTATTCGTAATTTAGCAAAATTTTAAAATTTCAATTTTGAAATACCTATAACTCGGAAATTATCTAGATATATAAAAATGAAATGGTCCATGTATGTAATGTCATCACGTGAGAACGGCTGGAGCGATTTGGCTGATTTTTCTTTTATTCGATTCGAAATTTTTAGGAGATGGTTTGTAAAGAAAAAAATTCAAAAATTCCTAGTCCTAGTAAGAGATAAATAGCACACGCAAGGTACCCAACTTTGAGCCCACATAGCGCCCCCCTGATCAGTGTAATATTTATAAAGGTTAAACTACTATTATGATTACAAAGAAAATGTCTTACCAATTACTTGTTCTTTGATTTGAAATGTATGTGAATGAATGACTCGAAACAAACTGATATACAATAATGAAATTAAACACTGATAGTTAAAATTTTAAAAAATTTAAACAATAATTATTTTATTAAACTAAATAAAAAACAACAATAATAACACTTATATATAAAATTCAACTTCTTAAAATCTTTATGAACGTACAACCGAAGCAGGCAAATAAGCAGATCCTGGAGCAGATGCTGCGTATGCGGGAGCAGACACTGGAGCGCTTGATGCAAAGTTCAATACAGGAGCAACACCACCATTATGAGATTGAGAAGAACCTCCCAAAGAATCGTATTGGCCTTGAATGGCTTTTTGGGCGTTGGCAGCATCCTCTGGGGTGCGGTATTTGACGAAATGTACTTCAGGCTTGTTGTTGTTATTCTTGTTGGCAGAATTGAGTTTGTTGGCCAAATCTGAGAGATCAGCTTGTTTGTTGAGAACATAGATGGCAGTCTTTTGACCAGTAGCCTGTTTGGCTAAAGCAAGAGCAGCATCTTCCAAACCACTGTGTTCAGGACCCTTAATGAAAATAACGCGAAGACCTTGTTTGATGGCATTGGAGTATTGGTTTGAAGCAGCGGGATCATTGAAGTCGTCATCGTTAGCGCTGAATGTATAAAATTCCTTTTCAAGTTCAGCTTGGGGAGCATATGATGGAGATGCGTGGGAAGCTTCAGCATTATATCCTTGAGGAGCATAAGAAGGAACATTATCCGATGAAGAACCATATGAGCCACTAGGAGCGAATGATAGTCCGGCAGCGGAATGAGCAACAGGTTGATAGTTGTAGCCCAATTGATCGGCACAGGCAACAGCCACTAAACAGAGAACAATAAAGGCACGCATTTTGATTTAACTTGGAAATGTTGAAAGTATGTGAGTTAGTTTTTTAGTATTGTCAATTGAATTGTTCGTTAAAGTATGATTTTCTTCAGTCCACCCTCTATCATTTATATTGTTAGATGTATTTCTTAGCTAACAATTATTTCTTTAGCAGATACATAAAACTGCAGCTGTTTGTATAAAATTGCAATAACTTATGTTTTGTTGATGGTTTCCCTTAGATTTTAACAAACATTTTAAATTTGCACATAAATGTTTGTTTTATACACATAAATTGATGTTTGCTAGTGTGACCGAAGAATTGTTTAATTTTTGTATTATATTTGTTATGTTAATTAAAATATCATGAATTATGGTGAACTTAAATTTAAAAAATAATAAAAACCAGTGTGTCTATAAATAGTTCTATGCCGAATAAAAATTCTGTACATGTGAATGATTTTGAGATATATATTCTCGATTATTGCTTGTCACAAATTTGGTATAAATATTAGATTTATTCAACATTTGTGAACGCATTTTACAAAAAAATTAACAAAAGTCGTGTAAATAAATTGTCTTCCTTATTTTTAACAAGCTTGAAAATTTTGTCTGACTTAATTTCTATTACATTTGCTCTTAATTTCTTAATAATAGATAATGCCATAACAAGCTTGCCAGATTAGAGCATCACATCCCATATCATTAATGACGGACTATATTAAAATGACTCTAAAGAAAACTTTGTTTAGTTCCGTAGATCTCACCAATTCTTATTAAAATCATTGGATCTAGACACAATAAATTTATTTCCATCAAAACATATCAAAAACAAGTAAGAAAGTATGGTCGGTCAAGCCCGACCATGTAATACCCTACACTAAGTAAATGAGCAAAAATATTTTTCTTTTAAAATAAATAATTATTTATTATATTAATAATAATTTATTTTCGTGAATGATTTTTGGAAGAGGGCCTTATATGAGCGCTATGACCAATTATGAACTGATCACCATGAAATAAGGTCGTGTCATTTATGTCTATATGAAAGTTGTTTATGTTGAATTTTATGTGTATACCAAATTTGATGACATGAATTTTGTATATATAAAACTTATTTGGAGCGAATTTTGTGTAGATACATATATAAATGAAACATTTATGACCGATAAAGTCCAAAATCGGCGACATCTTTTAATCGGCTCAGAAAGTGATCGGTCGGTATACTTTAAGGTGTGCGTTACAAACATCTGCTCAAACGCATTATACCCTCCCCACTATAGTGATGTAGGGTATAGTTATGAAAATAAATAATGGAAATGCATCAAGTATTTTGACGTAAGTCTTTCTTGTTTATTCAAAAAAAATTTTTTAATAACTTATGCTTTTGTCTTTTTATACCCTCCACCACCACAAGTGGTTGAATGAGGGTATATATAAGTTTGTCATTCAGTGTGTAACATTGAGAAATATTCATCTGAGACCCAACAAAGTATATATTTTCTTGATCGTTATGAAATTCTAAGTCGATTGAGCCATGTCCGTCTCTGTAAAACACGCTCACGTCCAAAATACACAAACAAAATTGATAGACTTGCAAAAAAAATGTTTATTGTTGTCCTAAGCAGTTTGGTATTGAAAATCAGCAAAATCGGTTCAATAGAACCAGAGCTATGAACAAAAATGTGAGACAAGCTAAAAAAAAATTTACAATTTTTACATATTTTTGGATATTTGTGTAAATATATTGCTGATAATACCATAATACGAATAACTTGTTATTCTTTAGACTCTTCAAATGATATATACATTAGTGTGTCATAAAAAAATTTTTTTTTTCTTATTTTCATGGGTGCTCAAGCATAATTAAAAAGCTTATAGGGTAGAGTATTTTTGAGATTTTTCGGAAGAGGTTTGGAGGTCGCTCAAGTCGAGTTTTTGCCAAAAATCGGGTTTATCGGCCTTTTTTTGAGTAATCTTTATAACGTTGTCAAGACCAACGATTTTTATTACTTTTGAGGATACTTTTGAGGATGCTTTATTTTTGTGTCCAAAAATTTTTTCATTAAGGTACCCTACATTACAATTTTTCGAAATTTTTCCATAAATTTAGTAAATAAGGCTTTATAACTTTTAAAATTCATATGAAAATGAAAAAAACTAACAACGCAGTTTCAAAGATTAATTAATTCTTAATAATTTAGAGATAACAATTTTTTAATATGCTTTTACCGTTCCTCAATTATATAAAGCAAACCAAAAATGTTATATACACAAAATGATTTTTATACCCTACAACCAGAGTTGGGGTAGTGCACTTGAGGGACACGCTAATATACATATCGATTGCTTAATATAAAAACGGCGTAACTCAATTTTTTTTAAAAAATTCCGGTAAACAAATGTCAGATGCACATTGCCTCAAAATTTCAGGAGTATATAATTGCAAATAACACATTTATAACGATTTCAAAATAAAGGCTAACTCAAGTCAAAGAATTTTTGAAAGGAAAAGCTCTAACACGTTTTTTTGTTTTGTTTGATTGGTTATCACCAGGGAAACCAAAATATGCAAATGCATGTTTTTTCTGGTGAGTCTGATGAGCACATGGATAAGATATTTACACGTTTCAGAACTATTTAAGAATTTTGGCATCGATTTGTTAGTGCATATTTTTGCATATTTTACCCTTAAATACATATTTTTGCATATATTTGTTTTAAGAGCATATTTATGTCATATTTTGCGTTTTTAGAGCATATTTTACTGTTTAATAGCATATTTTGAGTTTATCAGAAACAAATTTTGTCTTACTTATTTTTCGCTGTTGTGTTACAGGTTTTTACTTCCTTTGTTTAAAATTCAAAATTAAAAAATATAGGTGGCTTTTCACCAACAAAAAAAATTCAAAAACCAGAAATTTTTTTTTTTAAATTTAAAATAAAATTCGAAAATTTTTTTTATCCAAAAAATGAAAAAACTGAAAAAAAATTTTGTTCACCTAAAAATATTTAAATTTTTTATTTTGAAGTATAATTAGGTGAAGGGTATATAAGATTCGGCACAGCCGAATATAGCTCTCTTACTTGTTTTAATATAAAAGAAGCACTATTTTAATAATAGCTCCATCTAAATATCAAATTTTAGTTCTAATTCAAACTTAACCGTTCTAAGTGTTAAAGAAATATTGTCTTTTAAATTTGCTCCTGTAACATCAGTTGATGTCGAAAGAACATTTTCTATGTTTAAAAATGTTTTCAGATCCAATAGACAACGATTTTTATTTGAAAATTTAAGTAAATTTTTTTTGGTTAAAAATTATGTAAAAGTTTGTTTTTTTAAGAGCATATTTTTTAAATTTTAAGAGCATATTTTAAAGTTTTTACTTCATATTTAAAGCGCCTAAAACGCTTTTTTTAGAGCATATTTCCGGTTTCCCTGGTTATCACCATGTAAATAATACAAGGTAAATCTCTCAGCGCAGCTGTAGTTGTGCGTTTATATTTTCCATTTTTCCACCTATCAGGAAATTTAACAGCTTTATATCGCTGAGTGTGATTAAAAAAATAAAATGGAAACATAAAATTGTCCTATCCATTTTTTACGCAATTATTAAAGGGATCAAACTATTGAATATTTAAACCTAAACGAGTGCTGCACATTATATAACTACATAATTTCATAATATAAAATATTTTAGCACACGAATTGGACAATTATGTTTGGGATGAAATGGATTCCGTATAACTTGTGGAAGATCCAAACACTACCAAAACCGCAATGTAATATTCCCTAATGCATTGTTGGCTTTTAGTATGGAAACTCAAATAACGATTGAACAAAAATGTTTAATAAGTGGACATATTCAACTGGAATTTAACTCAAGCCATTCCCTTATAGAAAGAAAAATTAAAAATAAGCAAATAAATTTGCCATCGCAATTTGTGCAATTAATAAAGGAGGCACGAAAAGTTCTAGTACCCCTACAAGCTCACCATTTGCACAACGACTATTTTCTAAACTTTGAAAACATGTCTAAATGATACTCATAAAAGTTCATGAAATGTACATATGTACTCAAATTTCTATTTCAAATTCTTGGCAGATGTATTAGTGATCTTACTGTAAATATGCTACGAGCCTTGGCGTATGACCCATCAGGATCAATATATTTCAAAACAAACTTAACTGACAGCTACGAATCTCTCTCATATAAATCAAAGTCGGCGATTAAAGATATCCTCCCTGATTCACCTTATAAGGAGTAAATAGCAATCTCAAAAAGGACCAATTTTTACTTGCATATTTCCATCTTTTGTGATATTTTGTTTTATACGAAATATTTTTTTACAGTTCACTTCTGATTTAATACTCTTAATTTCACTGTACAACACAAAAACAAATCACAAGGTCCGACCAATAAATTTTGATAGAGGAGACAAAATAAAAAGACACGTGTATCGGCGTTTTGAAATTTTACATCTGAATTTTATTTGAGGGGTGGTTAAAGTTTCCAATCTCTTGCACATTCTTATTGTTAATCGGCAAGAAGAAACCATATGATCCTTACATTTTAGGTATAAAATGTGTTTGGCAAATTTATGTAAAATGTTACGGAGAACATTTTTGTAGAATATGTTAACCCTCTAAATCCTCAAGGCATGGGTCTTTTTAGTCCTTCTTTTAAAAAAGAGCAAAAAACACCATTAAGACAGGGATTTAAGGGGTTAAAATGTTCCGCAAAAATATTATCCGTGAAATTTTACTATAAGTCTCTGAATACATCAAAACGGAAAATTCAACCAGAAAGTCAGAAATAAGACACCCCAAAAATTTTGCATGACAAAAAATAGTTCAAATTTAATTAAAAACAAGTAAGAAAGTATGGTCGGTCAAGCCCGGCCATATAATACCCTACACTAAGTAAAAGAGAAAATTTTTTTTTTTTTTAAATTTCAATAATTTATATTTTTGAGTGATTTTCGGAAGTGGACCTTATATGGGGGCTATGACCAATTATGGACCGATCACCATGAAATTAGGTCGTGTGATTTATGTCTATATTAAAGTTAATTGTGTTGAATTTTGTGTGTTTACCAAAATTTTTAAGCGATTTATGCGCGTTAAAGTGATTTTCGGAAGCGGGTATATATGGGAGGTATGACTAATTATGGACCGATCGTAACAAAATTTGGTGACATGAATTTTGTGTATATAAAACTTATTTGGAGCGGAATTTGTGGAGATACATGTATAAAATAAACATTTATGACCGATAAAGTCCAATTTCATGAGGACATTTGTATGGGGGCTAGGTGAAATAATGGACCGATTTCAGCCAGTTTCAATAGGCTTGGTCCTTGAGCCGAAAAAATAATATGTATCAAATTTGATCGAAATATCTTCAAAATTGCGACCTGTACTCTGCGCACAAGGTTTACATGGACAGCCAGCCAGCCGACCAGACGGACGGACGGACATCGCTTAATCGACTCAGAAAGTGATTCTAAGTCGATCGGTATACTTTAAGGTGGGTGTTAGACTAATATTTTTGGGCGTTATAAACATCTGCACAAACGCATAATACCCTCCCCACTATGGTGGTGTAGGGTATAATCACCAATATCTCTATTATTTTACCTTCAATAGCAAATTTGGATAGGAAGTATTCATTAATTTTTTAGCTCTAGGCAATTCCACTTCATTACCGTGCAATGTCCAGCATATTTCAGCGACATTTTACATAAATTTGCTGAACACATTTTATACCTAAAATGTAAGAATCACATGGTTTCTTATGCCGATTAACAATAATAATGTGCAAGAGTTGGGAAATTTTAACCCCCCTCAAATGAAATTCAGATGTAAATTTTCAAAACGCCGATACACGTGTCTTTTTTTTTTGTTTCCTCTACCAAAATTTATTGGTCGGACCTTGTAATTTTGGAAAAAATTTATTTTGTTGTATAGTGTTATTTAAACCTGAATTATTATAATAATAACTTAATTTTCTTTATAAATATCAATGAAAACAAGTAAGAAAGTATGGTCGGTCAAGCCCGACCATATAATACCCTACACCAAGTAAATGAGTAAAAATATTTTTCTTTTAAAATATCAATAATTTATATTTTTGAGTGATTTTCGGAAGTGGGCCTTATATGGGAGCTATGACCAATTATGGACCGATCACCATAAAATTAGGTCATGTTATTTATGTCTATATTAAAGTTAACTATGTTGAATTTTGTGTGTATACCAACATTTTTAAGCGATTTATGCACGTTAAAGTGATTTTCGGAAGCGGGTCTATGTGGGAGCTATGACTAATTATGGACCGATCGTAACAAAATTTGGTGACATGAATTTTGTATATATAAAACTTATTTGGAGCGAAATTTGTGTAGATACATAGATAAATTAAACTTTTATGACCGATAAAGTCCAATTTCGAGGGGACATTTGTATGGGGGCTAGGTGAAATAATGGACCGATTTCAGCCAGTTTCAATAGGCTTCGTCCTTGGGCCGAAAAAGTAATATGTACCAAATTTGATCGAAATATCTTCAAAATTGCGACCTGTACTCTGCGCACAATGTTTACATGGAAACGCATAATACCCTCCCCACTATGGTGGTGTAGGGTATAAAAAGGCCTATATATATTAGATAACTTCATTAAAATAAAAAAAAGATTTAAATGAGAAATAAAATGTGTTGCCTCTTTTTATAAAAACTTGCATTAAAACTTTTTTTGTATCTAAAATTTAAATCCACATAGCTGTACATCATTTCTAAAATGAGGTGCCTGGCAGAAATACGACTTTTGAGTTATTTGAATACACCAATAAATCGGTCCGCTTCGTTATCCTACAGTGAAGATCTCCTTTCGACCGGTTAATTCTAAATGAAATCTTTGAAGGACCCTCGTTACCCCAAATATACGACAAGATGGTGTCGTACTAACTGTCCGTGTAAATCCTCAGTTAGTTCCCATGGGGGACATCTCTTGCTAAACGAATGTACACCAATCCGTTAGTCTGAAAGACAAACGCCTTTCAGACATCACTGAAGATTTTTAATGGACACCCTTGATGAAATTATATCCCTTCAGTCCCTACATACGTGATCAACACTTTTAAGCCAATTTTGAAGAAATTTCTGGATATGCAATAGTCAGTGTTGTCTGGATGTCTACCGATAAAGTCCAATGTGTTCACATTCCTGAAATTATTCCTATTTACATATAGTTATGAATACACAATAACGCTATCCTACTGCTTGTCCGAAATGCCGATCATATTCTAAACGAGTAGTGTCCAGATATTTTTCAGAAATTGTCATGAGGCCATCTTCCGCAACAGTCAGTTATTGTCCAAATGTATATTTCTCGTGCTCGAGAGTCCACTTAGATCGGAGCGGAAGTTATTAAAATGGGCCCTAATAATAATAGGGCCCATTGCAATAACTTTAACTCGAATAACCCGTTTAGAAATGCCAGATTTATTTACAAAATTTTTGATTCTGCCTCACAAAATTACATTTAAAATTGTAAGTGAAGTTTTTGCTAGGATTCAAATTCAAATTAAAATATTTAAATACAAAAAGTCAACTTTTAGTATACGTCTTGTTATCTAAAATAGTTTGTTTCGACATTTAATACTACAAGTATGTATTTAATAGCTATTAATATTAATATTTAAATTTATATTTATATCATTTTTATATATTTCTAGTTTAATCTACATTTGAAAGCCTTCATAATTATTTACTGCCTGTATTTTTAGAGGGAATTTTAAAGACATTGTCTTGTTATAATTTAGCACCCGCATAAACAAATAAATTGTTATTGGCTAAAAAGCGAAATACATTTATGCATAAATATTTAAAATTCCATTTATTGTTAATTTTATCACTTGCTACTCTTAAACGATTGGCGCCATGTTTAATAAATATATTTATTATTATTGTTAGGAGTTTCGAATTTCATAATTTCAATGTTAAAAGTTGACTGCTTGGAGGTGTGACACGTAAATATTTGTTTAAATTTTTTCAGAAGCATTTGCAGTCGTGGTTATTAAAATATACACATATAATCGACATACCAATTCAAAATGCTTACTTACTGTTGGAGATTTGAATATGTGTGTGAAAATATTATATTTATCTTTATAAATAGTTTCCTAAGCTCTTTTATGTATGTTTGCTTCTTTACAATGCTTTTCCCATAGACCTCGAAAATAAAATTCTAAAATGGGATGGATGAGCATATGCACAATAAGTTCAACAATTAAGAAAACCCTTATAGTTTTTTTAATATATCAAAAGTATACAAATGTGCTAAATCATATGATGCTATTGTAGATTAATTAATATAGAATTATTTAAAATTACGATTAGAAGAATTGTGAATTCTTAATTGACTCAGAAAATTAAATAACAATTTGACCTTATTGTTTTTTTTGAAACAAACCTCACACCAGGATATGGTTTCTGAAAACCAACAAAGGAAAAAAAGTACCATTAAGAACTCGTTAAAAAGTTTTATGTTTCTTGGAAAAATTAATATACCATAAATAAGAGTTTCATAAATACCTACAAAATTTAAAACTGAAACCGCAGTTTAATTTAGTTTAGTTTTTTATTTATAGAAACGTTAAGCATTTGACATACAAACATTTTATAAAATGTTGCTAATATGAAAACTTGTGAATGACGGATTTTGTATCAGTAATAACAGAATTTGAAGTATAATTGGCAGGATATATGAAAAATATTTTTAAATAAATTGGTACTATTCTTTTTTGGAAGGATTCCAAATATTAGTGTACATTTATATTATTCAATTTATTAAATGGCTTAACATTTTTCATAATTCCATATTTAAATAAGTAATAGTGACTTACAAAAATTGTATTGTTTCTGAAATTCAACAAATAATTAAAGATAAAGGGAGTCTTTCGATCACTGTAGATGATACAGTGTAGATGAGTGGTCCGATAACTACTTCTATAAATATGGGGGATTTCATGTCAAGTGAACCAACTTTTGAAATCGATGTCTTCCGATCGGGATGAAATTTGCACCAAGGTTAGCTCTATTGGATAGTAACTCAGACACAATTTTTCAACAACATCGGTCGAGAACTCTCTGAGTTATAGGGGGTAAAATTTTGACAATTTGGTCAAACAGGGGTTTTTTCTTATCCATGTAACTTATTACCTATTGTTCTTAGCAAAATGTGTTCCAAATAGTATAGATAGCTATTTCTTCGATCTTTCGAAAAAAAATATTTAAAAAAAAAAATAAAAAATTTTTAATATTTTTTTTTCCGAAATCAAAAACTTTTTTGACTTTTTTTTAAAATACGCTATTTTTTTTATTTTTTTTTTTTTCTTAAAATAAAGTTTAGATATTTTCCTTGAACACCTACTTGGTCGCTTAGTGGGATGCGAGTGGGATATCTATCAAAATAAATATTTTGTAACTCAAAACATAAAATTTTTGACTTTTTTTGCAAAATCAAAAACTTTGTTGACTTTTTTTTTTCAAAATGGACCCTTTTATAATCTTTTTTTTTAGGTCAAACAAAAGCTTAGATATTATCCTTGAAGACCCTTTTGGTCGCTTAGTGGGATGCGAGTGGGATATCTATCAAAATAAATATTTTTTAACTCAAGACTTACAATTTTTGACTTTTTTTTTTGCAAATACGATTTTTTTTCCAAATGGGCCCTTTTTTTAAAATTTTTTTTGTAGTCAAAAGAAAGCTTAGGTCCATTCCTTTAAGATATTTTTAGTCCCTTAGTGGGATGCGAGTGGGATATCTATCAAAATAAATATTTTGTAACGCAAGACATACAATTTTTTAATTTTTTTTTGCAAAATCAAAATTATTTTCCAATATGGGCCCTTTTTTAATTTTTTTTTTGCTCAAAAGAAAGCCTAGGTCCATTCCTTTAAGATATTTTTAGTCCCTTAGTGGGATGCGAGTGGGATATCTATCAAAATAAATGTTTTAACACAAAAATTGTATGTCTTGAGTTACAAAACATTTATTTTGATATATATCCCACTCGCATCCCACTAAGCGATCAAAATCATCTTAAAGGAATAGGCCTAAGCTTTCTTTATAGCAAAAAAAAAAATTACAAAAAGGGCCCATTTTAAAAAAAAGTCAAAAAAGTTTTTGATTTTGCCAAAAAATCAAAAATTGTATATCTTGAGTTACAAAATATTTATTTTGATAGATATCCCACTCGTATCCCACTAAGGGACCTAAAATATCTTAAAGGAATGGACCTAAGCTTTCTTTTGACTAAAAAAAAATTTTTAAAAAAGGGCCCATTTTGAAAAAAAATTCGAATTTGCAAAAAAAAAGTCAATAATTGAATGTCTTGAGTTACAACATTTTTATTTTAATAGATATCCTACTCACATCTTCCTAAGTGACAAAATAGGTCTTAAAGGAAAAGACCTAAGCTTTCTTTTGAGCAAAAAAAATTTTTAAAAAAAAGTCCCATATTGGAAAAAAATTTCGATTTTGCAAAAAAAAATTAAAAAATTGTATGTCTTGCGTTACAAAATATTTATTTTGATAGATATCCCACTCGCATCCCACTAAGGGACTAAAAATATCTTAAAGGAATGGACCTAGGCTTTCTTTTGAGCAAAAAAAAAAAATTAAAAAAGGGCCCATATTGGAAAAAAATTTTGATTTTGCAAAAAAAAATTAAAAAATTGTATGTCTTGCGTTACAAAATATTTATTTTGATAGATATCCTACTCGCATCCCACTAAGGGACTAAAAATATCTTAAAGGAATGGACCTAAGCTTTCTTTTGACTACAAAAAAAATTTTAAAAAAAGGGCCCATTTGGAAAAAAAATCGTATTTGCAAAAAAAAAAGTCAAAAATTGTAAGTCTTGAGTTAAAAAATATTTATTTTGATAGATATCCCACTCGCATCCCACTAAGCGACCAAAAGGGTCTTCAAGGATAATATCTAAGCTTTTGTTTGACCTAAAAAAAAAGATTAAAAAAGGGTCCATTTTGAAAAAAAAAAGTCAACAAAGTTTTTGATTTTGCAAAAAAAGTCAAAAATTTTATGTTTTGAGTTACAAAATATTTATTTTGATAGATATCCCACTCGCATCCCACTAAGCGACCAAGTAGGTGTTCAAGGAAAATATCTAAACTTTATTTTAAGAAAAAAAAAAAAAAATAGCGTATTTTAAAAAAAAGTCAAAAAAGTTTTTGATTTCGGAAAAAAAATATTAAAAATTTTTTATTTTTTTTTTTAAATATTTTTTTTCGAAAGATCGAAGAAATAGCTATCTATACTATTTGGAACACATTTTGCTAAGAACAATAGGTAATAAGTTACATGGATAAGAAAAAACCCCTGTTTGACCAAATTGTCAAAATTTTACCCCCTATAACTCAGAGAGTTCTCGACCGATGTTGTTGAAAAATTGTGTCTGAGTTACTATCCAATAGAGCTAACCTTGGTGCAAATTTCATCCCGATCGGAAGACATCGATTTCAAAAGTTGGTTCACTTGACATGAAATCCCCCATATGTATATAAATATAACTGTAAGAAGTTACAATTCTAAAAATAAGTCTTTAAAATTGTTTAATTTAGGACTTGAACCAATGAAAATAAAAGGTACGGAATAAAATATTTGTTATTTAGTAAAAAAAAAAGCTTAATGTGGTGTGAACACATCGCACACCCAGTTCAAAAGGCGAAATATTAAAAGATCGCAATTAATAATCAAAATATTAACTGCGATTAAAGTGGTGTTGAAAGTGATAGAGAATGTAATTTTGAAACGGTCGGCGAAAGTGATATTGAGGATGACATTTATAAATATATGAAATAGACGAAGGCCATGATCTTAATGTCGTTCGTTGGTAATTGCATCAGTTGAGAACGGCCGGACCGATTTAGAAATTTTTTTTAAATGTTGGTCATAGTCATACTTAGGTTTTTACGGACTTTTACGCCCACTTTTTTTCGATTTATCTAAAATCGGAAAACGGCTACACCGATTTGGCTAATTTTTTGTTTACGAAATGAAAAATTGACCACGCCCACTATTTTCGATTTATTTTGAAATCGGAAAACGGCTACACCGATTTGGCTATTTTTTTGTTTAAATTTTCTTAGTTATCCAATTTAAGTTTTTACTGAAGGACCACGCCCGCTTTTTCGATTTATCTAAAATCGGAAAACTGCTGAACCTATTTGACTAATTTGTTTTTAAATTTTCGTTGTAAAATTCGTAAGAAAAATTTACCAGGCCCACTTTTTTTCGATATATCTAAAATTGCAGAAACTCAAAATATATAAATTCGCTAATAACTTATCCAATATGAGTTTCAATCTTATCAAATAAGTGATTCAAAATATCCAAATTCTTTAATAACTTGGCCAATAAGCGTTTTATCAAGAAAAGGAGCTCGTGATCACTCATATTTCGGGCCAAAAATCGATAGTTTTATATAAAAACTCAAAATATCTAAATTCGCTAATAACTTGGCCAATAAGCGTTTAATCATGAAAAGGAGCTCGATCTGTGATCACTCGTATTTCAGACCAAAATTCGATAACTTATATAAAAACTCAAAATATGGACATTGATGTATATGTATTATGTTGTGCAAGTCTTATGTTTCTGACAACAGACTTAGGTTCTTTGTCTCTCAGTAACGCTTTTATTTATATTTTATTCTATGACCACATTTTACATACATATGTATTTGAAAATCAAATATAAATCAAACATGACCAAAACCTATATGAATAAAAATTATCATTCAACAATACGTTATTGTTTTCTTTTTTACTATTTTTACCCATTTCAAAACGCTTCTCACAAATTCACATATCGAACACAAACATTTTTTTAATTTGGACAGGACAACGTCTGTCTGGTCAGCTAGTATTTAATAAATTTAATGATAAACACAATACATTGCAAACTTACGTTTTGTTGCAAGAATATTGTTGTAAATAATATAGAAAAAGTGAATAAATCATTTACTAACGAATTAGTTACTCATTTTAAATCCCGAATTATTGAATGACGTAAAAAATTTCTTAATACGTTTACTATTCTTAAATTCTTGAGCATGTCCAATTAGCTCAATTTTTTTAAAACATAGAACATAGTAAATTGTTTTGTAGATTGTTCGGGAGTTAATCCGATCAGAATATTTCTGATGAAAATTTAATGATGGCCTTTTGTTTTCGAATGTTTTTTAACATTATCAATACTTGAATTGTTAACATCAGCGTTATTTTTTATTTTTTCTTTAACAATAAAATATTAAAAATTCTACATCAAAACTTCATTCTTTACTTTTTAAAAAAAATTAAATTATTCGAATAATTCGATTAAATTTAAACATGTGATCGAATTATTCGAACAAGGTAAAATCTCTTATTCGAATTTTTTGTTTTATTCGAACAAGAGAAAAATCGATTAATTTGAATACCCTAGTGTCCACTAAGAACTTAAGAATAATATAGCATTAAGTCTAATATTTTTAAAATTCAAATATTGAAAAATTTGACCTTCACGATTTAGGTTTAACGTCTTCCAATGTTAATAAAACTTGCAGAGTATATTTACAATTATCTGGACTATAATATTCTTAATAGGTTTTACATAAAATTCAAAACAGTAAGGAAATTGAGGTCATTCGCCAAAATATGGTCAAATAATTTGTTTTTCTCGAAAATTTCTAAATTTAAATCGCAGGTACGGAAGAACTATAGGTGATATTTTCATAAATTTTTCATATTTTTATTCCCTGCTATATTTTCAATAAATCCCAATGAGATGATCAAAAAATTCTGAAATTTGTTTAATAAAATTTTTAAAAATTTTGAAAATGGCGTTTTGAAACTGACGTTAAAAAAAATATTTTTTTGGTCATATGTACCTGTGAATGAGTTAACGGTATCCTACTAAGACAAAAACTCATATACAAGTAAATAGGAATATATTTTAAGTCAAAATGAGCTTTTATTTTAATACTAGCTGACCCGACAGACGTTGTCCAAGTTAAAAAAATGTTTGTGTTCGATTTGTGAGAATCGGTTTGATAAACGTATTATTAAATGATAATTTTTATTCTATTGGACACACAATAAAATATACATAGAAGCGCTAATGAGCGACAGAACCTAAGTTTGTTGTCAAAAACCTAAGTCTTGCAACAACAGAATACATGTAAATCAATGTATATATTTTGAGTTTTTATATGTATGTATTCGAATCTTGGTCTGAAAAATGAGTGATCACAGATCGAGCTCCTTTTCTTGATTAAATGCTTGTGGACAAGTTATTAGCGATTTTAGATATTTTGAGTTTTTATATAAAAAATAGAATTTTGTTAAGAAATATGAGTGATCACAGATGGAGCTCCTTTTCGAATCTTGGTCTGAAAAATTAGTGATCACAGATCGAGCTCCTTTTCGAATCTTGGTCTGAGTTTGAGTTTGAGGTTTGAGTTTTTATATAAAAAATCGATTTTTGGTCAGTAATATGAGTGATCACAGATCGAGCTATTTAATTGATTAAAGTTATTAGCGAATTTAGACATTTTAAGGTTTTATATAAAAAATCGATTTATGCTCAGAAATATGAGTGAACAGATCGAGCTCTTTTTGTTGATTAAACGCTTATCGGCCAAGTTCTTAGCGAATTTAGATAGTTTGAGTTTATATATAAAAAATCGATTTTTGGTCAGAAATATGAGTGATCACATTTTGAGTTTTTAAATAAAAAATCAATTTTCGGTCAGAAATATGAGTGACCACAGATCAAGCTCCTTTTCTTGAATAAACGCTTATTGGCCAAGTTGTTAGCGAATTTAGGTATTTTGAGTTTTTATATAAAAAATCGATTTTTGGTCTGAAATATGATTGATCACAGACCGATGAATTTTGCAGATGTATTTAATAAGTTGGCGTATTAGTAGACGTAGACAATTTTTATTTATGTAAAAAATTTTGCGGACTATGTATTGCGAACATTAAAAAAAAATTAGTTAAATCGGTTCAGGCGTCCAGCTATTTTAGATATATCGAAAAAAAAATTGGTGTGGTCAATTTTTCTTTCAGTAAAAACTTAAATTGGATTACTATGATTTCTGTTTTTTATGGCTCATTGGAACGACAATTAGGTACACATTTTTATTCTTTTAAATTAAATTGCAAAAGTAATTTTTTAATGGCAAAATTGTTACAAAAACTGAAAAAATTTTATTTTTTCCCCTTGTAAATGCATCTCAAAACTTCAGAGTGGTTGCGGCACGTATCCAACCGATTCACCTAAAATTTTTTCAGTATGATTTCATTACCAATGTTCGCCAAGTTGGGAGATGAGACTGGCAAAAATCCAACTTTCGTTTATTAAGGGCCACCATATCTCGACAAATCTTCTTTTTTTGGAAAAGATAAAAAATTAGAGAAATGTTTGACAAAGTTTACAAAGCCCAAAGGAGACTATGTTGAAAAATAAAATTATTTTTTATTCATAAACCTGTGTTTCATTCAAAAAGTTACAGACTTATTGACCCGCCCCTGTAGTTTGAGAAAAGTTATCTACTATAATCGGAATAAATTTATGGGAAATTTAGTGCATTTACCAAAATAGTAAATTAAATTTTAGCAAAGACTCAAAAATTCATAATTTTGTTCAACAATGTAACCTAATTTTCACTTTATAAAACTAAACATCAAATATGTGTTAAATTTATGGTGTTTCAATGAAGAGTAGAAGATTTTCGATTATCTCGTTAATTATTGATACTGAAAACCGCATTCCAACCAACGTTTATCTATGTGCGTATAATTAGAAAATTGGATAAATAGTCTACTATTACAGTTATATTGTACTACTGAATGTTGAATTAATTTGCTTAATCACTTCCAGTAATCTACAATTTAATACTCTAATGAAGAGTTGTGTTTTTGTTTTTTGTTAATTCATTATTCGATGCTGACGTAGGATCTAAATTAAAACTATGAACTAACAACTTTATTTCAATTTGCAAAAACATTTTCCTAATGTTTGCTTTATTTTATATTCATTTATTATTAATATTTTTTGATTTTATTATAAATAAATTTAAAGATCGTTAGATGAACTTCCGGTGATAAAATTTAAAGGTCAATCCACCCGCTTCTTTATTATTGTTATTTTAGCTTAAAATCACATCGAAATGAATATGATAATTTTTAATAAAACAAAAACTCAAAAGATTAACTAAAAAAATTTGCAAATGTTTGCATAAAACAAAACAATGAAAATGAAACGTTGAAAAATTTACTAACGATTGCCAGAACATGTTTATTTGCATAAATTAACACATCAATTGGTTGGCTACGATTGAGAGATGATTGAAATTTATACATCGAAATAATTGGTGGTCAATTTTAAATCACACTCAAATGTGGGATTTTTAATCAGTTTCATTTATTATTACTTATATATGTAGGAATTAAGTTAGTGCCCGTATTATGATTAAAAACCACAATGAACATGAAATCAAATCAAAACTCTGTCAGTTCGCCAATTATTATTTAAATTTACATGTCAAAAATTGCAAACATTTCTTCATAAACGTTAAACATTTTATTGCAACTTATTAAGAAACATATTTTATGATTATGTCGTTAAATGACAATGTCATTAAATTTTATGAATGAATGAAATGAGACGAAACGATCAAATGCATACACTGAGAAAAAGTTAGTGGAATTAAAGTTAAAAAATCAATTCAGAAACTCAACAGTGGTGTATTAATTTTTTGAAAATTTCTCCTTCCTTCAAATAGAATGCATATCGCATATCCGATATCTTGATACAAGATTTGTGTCCATCAGATATATGAATTACTTGGAATGTTGATTTCAACCAACAAGCGGACAGATAGACATCGTTCCCAAATGGATATTGTAGAAATTATAAACCGTATAAAAAATTCTAGAAAATTATTCTGACCCAAAATATATCGACATTTTGGGTTATATTGAATCATACTTACGTTATGTTGGATCTCATCATTAATCCATACTGATATTTTGTAGAGTTTATTAAAGCTAGGTCTATATTTATGTTTAATAGCAAGCAGAGTCACGGAGTATAAAAAGTATTTAGCAGAGAAAAAAAACTTCAAATTAAAAATTATCTGTGAAATATTATTCATGGACTCGAGGAAGATCATTCAGATAATTTCTAAACATTGGGTATCCGTTATCAAAATGGGAGTTCAGAAATTCTTTAGATATTAAAATAATTGTTAATGTTTATAAATAATTGAAAATAATTAATATATTTTAAAATGGTTCAAGGCATAGATAAATACCCATAGATCGGAAAATCTCCTGTCAAAGACCCAACTCAGTTGTCAATAACCTAAGTGCTGAGAATGGATTAGTAAAAAAACTATGTGATAGCAAAAACAACACTCGCATGTGTGATTATTTTGAATAATTTTGTTTGAGATTTTTTTCAAGTTTCCGCCCTATGTGTATTCCTCTATGGTTCAAGGTTTTATAAAAAGATAAAAAAAAACAGATATATAACGGCCTTGAAATCAAACTTTTATTCGTGTAAGGGTCTCATTTTATAAAATTTCAAAGGATTCTAAACTATTTTGTATGGAAAATATTCAAATGTACAAAAACTGGCAGCGCTGCCAACTTTGACGATATATCGTCATTTTGACGATTTTTTAAGTCAAATTTATTAAAATGACGATTGACGATTTTTAATTTTTCCCGCGAACAAAAATGACGATTTTTTAAAAGCAAAACATATGATAACCTTTTTTCCTAAAATTCAAATTTTGTAAGTCCCCTTTTGCAATGTACAAATTGAGAGGCAGACAGCGTCCAATTTAATATTGAATTGGTTTCACAAATTTTAAAACGTTTTGATTTTGAACAAAAAAATGATTCAATTTTACAATTGGCCAAACTTATTCCAAATTTATTAAATGGAACTTGATAATGAAGTTCGAGAATTACGTAATATGAAATTAACCGAACTCGAAACATTGGAAAAATGTTTCTAATTTAAATAGATTCAATTTTAATACAATTTGTTTCGGGTTTAATGGCACTTCCACATTTGTCGGCCAACGTTGAAAGAATTTTTAATATTGTAAATTTAAATAAAACAAAAATCAGAAATGCTTTGGTTTCTTCAACATTACAAGGAATATTGTTTTCAAAAGATTATCTGAAGTTAAATAATTCTCAGTGTTTTCATAAAGCAATTAAAAATGACTTATTAAAAAAATGTCACACAGAAATGTAATTTATAATAATGTTTTTGGTATTTTTAACGTATTTTTGTCTTGACGATTTCTTGGCTATTTTTTTCTTTTTAACTTGACAATTTTGACGATTTTTTTTTTATAAATTGATGATTTCTCCAAAAAAAAGTTGGCAGCACTGTGTATAGGCTTGGGCCGAAAAAATAATATGTACCAAATTTGATCGAAATATCTTCAAAATTGCGACCTGTACTCAAGGTCTACATGGACAGCCAGACGGACGGACATGGTTTAATCGACTCAGAAAGTGATTCTCGAAGTCGATCGGTATATATTAAGGTGGGTGTTAGACTAATATTTTTGGGCGTTACAAACATCTGCACAAACGCATTATACCCTCCCCACTATGGTGGTGTAGGGTATAAAAATTACGATTCAAAATCTATGTCTATCTTTCTTGTTTTAAAAGATACTTATGGAGTTTTCTTTTCTGAGAAAAATGTATGCAAAAATGTGAATATGTATGTTGCATAAATAATTGGTATTTTTTAATTTTAATTTTCAAACTGAAATTACTCCTTGATGGTCCATGGGACCACCAATTTTATCTAGAATCGTTTAAAAAAAATCAAAGCGTTCCGACCAATAGTTTAGTTTCTATTGAGATTTAAATGCGTTTAAATCTAAAAAGGTTAAAAGGTCCCTGGGGATCTTTTTCATTTTCAAACTGAAATTACTCCCTGATGGTCCATGGGAGTCTAGAATCGTTTAAAAAAATCAAAGCGATCCGACCAATAGTTTAGTTTCTATTGAGATTTAATAGTTTTTTAGGCTTTTTTCATATAAAACTCATAAAAAATTAATAATGTTATATATAAAAGAAAATTTTTTTTCTAACATTCATTATACATGTATAATTAGTAAATAATAATAATAAATCAAAACAAAAAAATGTTTAAAAAATGCGTTTTCATATAAAATTCCCTGTGGACCTTGTACTTCGTATAAGGCCTAAAACTACTCAACCGTCGGAGGGTTAAGTACTTTTTTGCAATTGAGTAACAGCTGATTTCTATTATTGAAAATCAGTGTTGTTAATGCTGTTGGCAAAAACACATAATTGAATTTCGAAAGTTGCTTTAACAGTGTTAAATATCGCTTTTTAATACAAAATTTCAATATTTGCCACGTTAAATATACATTAGTAAAATCAAGAAATTATTTTGTTCCTTTCTAATAGAAAAAAATGTTTCACTTTGCAAAGGTGTGTGTAACATGATAATAATATTACACATTTATAAGACATCATTTTTTTAGAAACGAAAATACCATTAGAGTGTTAAAAGGTACCATTTTCCATTTTCTCTCCCAAAACACATGTCAGTTTTTATAGATGAAGTAAGATGCTTGTTTAAGTTTTTTGTACTTGCACAATATTAGTTTAGAAAATGCATATGTTGAAATTATATTCTACGATATTTTTATGGGGGCTAGATGAAACAATAAACCGATCATAACCATAGATTTCGTTCTCGTTCCATATCGAAGGACATACATTTTTGAGTTGATTGATCTTTAAGATCCATTATTTTTGTGCAATACAAAAAATCAACATAGGGTTGCTAGACGGGCTTGATTTTGCTTGATTGTCAAGCTTTTTCAATGCGTGCCAAGAAAAAATTTCATTTGTCAAGCGGAATTTTATAAATATTTAACCTTCTAACCGGCCAATTTTATTTTGAGGTAAAAAAATATATCAGGTTATAGTTGGAATAAAAAAAAATACGTTGGAATAAAAAAAAACAAATGACAACGTGCACGTTCATATTTATCGGAATAAGTAAATTGTTTGTCTCTTTGCACATATTTACCGTAACGGGAGAAATAAGCAAATAAAGCAGCACTACCTACATTTAACATACCCCGCCTAAAGACAGCCTTGCCGTTTAGAGGGTTAAAAAAGGTGTGATTTTGAAGAAAAATCAGTTTTTAAGCAAATTGCTGTAGTTTAGCAGAACTGCCAAATATTTTAAAAATTCAAATGATACTGATATGTTGTATGCCGATTACTACTGCCTTCGGGAAGTTTTTGAAGAATTACCAAAAGACATATCCATCTTTAACAATTAATAATATCATTTGTATTTTCAATTCCAATAACCAAAAACGTACCAAGTTTGCTTAAATTATATCAAATGAACAAAATTATATAATTTTTCTTTTGTTAATTTAATTTTCTGATTTCGATCTGGCAAGCCTAACTGCGGGGCATTTGTTAATTAACCAATATTTACATGCTGGAAATACATAAGTATCTACATCATTGAATTTTTTATATATTTTTAATGATTTCTAAAATTTTTGTCTGTAATGTTTACTGATAATGAAATTTATTTTCATTACTAGTAAATTTTCTGGTAATGAAAATAAATTACTGACATTTTTTTCAGCAGATAATCAGTAAATTTTTACTGCTTACATTATATTTGTAATGCAGTAAAAATATAATGCACTGTGACCATGTATGACAAATATGAGTTATAGTTGTTTCCAATTCATTTTAATTCAGTGAATTAGATTTTATTTTGTTATATTCTTATTTAAATATATTTATGAAATACATATGTAAATTGATCTTTTTTTCTATGGGGGCTAAAAGAAACAATAAACCGATCATAACCATAGATTTCGTTCTCGTTCCATATCGAAGGACATACATTTTCAGCATTAATTTTTTTTAAATTTAATATGAAACAAAAATCCTGAATGCATCCTTAGTAAATACTAATTAATTCATAAGCCCTGACTGAGTAACATTTAATTAAGATATCTTCAATCTTTCAAGAGCTACCGCTTTTTATACCCTAAACCACCATAGTCTAACACCACCTTAAAGTATACCGATCGACTTAGAATCACTTTCTGAGTCGATTAAACTATGTCCGTCTGGCTGGCTGGTCGGCTGGCTGTCCATGTAAACTTTGTGCGCAGATTACAGGTCGCAATTTTGAAGATATTTGGATAAAATTTGGAACATATTATTGTTTTGGCCTAAGGACGCAGCCTATTGAAACTGGCAGGTCCATTATTTCACCTAGCCAACATACAAATGTCTTCCCGAAATTGGACTTGATCGGTCATAAATGTTTAATTTATATAGGTATCTACACAAATTTTGCTTCAAATAAGTTTTATATATACGAAATTTGGTGACAATTTTATTATGATCGGTCCATAATTAGTCATAGCTCCAATATAAGACCCGCATCCGAAAATCACTTTAACGTGCATAAATCACCTAAAAATGTTGGTATTCACATAAAATTCAACATAAATAACTTTAATATAGACACAAATCATACGACCTGATTTCATGGTGATCGGTCCATAATTGGTCATAGCTCCCATATAAGGCCCAATTCCGAAAATAACTTTAACGGGTATAAATTTCTTAAAAGTGTTGGTATATATATAAAGACATAATATAGACATAAATAACACAACCAAATTTCATGGCGATCGGTTCATAATTAGTCATAGCTCCCATAGAAGGCCTATTTCCGAAAATCACTTTAACGAGCATAAATCTCTTTAAAATGTTGGTATACACATAAAATTAAACACGAATAACTTTCATATAGACATAAATAACATGATTTAATTTCATGGCGATCGGTCCATAATTAGTCATAGCTCCTTGGCACTCTTCCGAAATTCATTCACGAAAATAAATTATTGAAATTTTAAAAGAAAAATGATTTTGCTCATTTACTTAGTGTAGGGTATTATATGGTCGGGCTTGACCGACCATACTTTCTTACTTGTTTTTCTAAATAAAATGTTGCTAAACGAACAGCCATTTGAGGATTATTCCTCAAAATTTTACGGTTTTTGCTGCATGAAATTCTATACTAATTTACTTATTCATATTTAAAATTAATGGGCTGATTCGCATTTTGAAATATACGAAACTTGTATGAAAATTACTAGGAAAATGGTTTGATTGGTTTTTTCATGAAGACGAATATAGCTCAAATAGAATTCCTAAAGAGATACTTCATGTTTTAAATTTTTGTTAGAAAAATGTATAAACTCATTCGTTCAGAGTTTATTTTTTGTTATGAATACGGCTGCCGGTATATTCTCAAAATATACTACATAATCATTTCATTAGAGCTTTATTAATTCCATGAACAATGATTCACTTAATTATTCATTTGAAAAATGAACTTTTATAACCTAAACCAACCCAACACAAGTGAAATAGGTCATTATGCGTTATTGTAAATGTTTGTAACGATCATAAATATTGTTCCAACCCAACTGAAAATATACAACAATTCCATGAATTTATTCCCTTCGGGAAATTATTTTGTGGCACATAAACTTCTTATTGATATATACATATGTACAAGATGAAGATCTAAAATAATTTTCTAATACACCAAAGATTCTATAAAATCTGCATTCCCCACAAAAGTATCACAATTCCCTTAATTTCTACAATCTATTATTTTCTACTAAAATAAAACAATGAAACTAACAAATATTTTATATAATTAATTGAATACTATTTTCTCCAGCAAGTGTACGGTATCATATGGTCTGAAAGGCCGACCAAACATTCACATTTAGTCATATTATAGAATAGATTTTTTCTAACATTTTTGAATAATTTTCATATTAATGTTCAATATCATGCATAAAAATTAGCAATTTATCAGCATTTTATTAAATACAAAAATAATTTTTCCAGTGTACCGTCTCCTCCCCACTGACATCGATGTATTTAAATATTCATAAACTGTTTTTTATCTTGAAGTTTAAGTATGTTTAACCGTTTTTGTCATGTGAAATGAACACTAAAAAAGACATTTAATATGAATGGCGATCCATATTGATACAATAGATTTGTTACAATTTAAATGATTTTATCGAATTTTGAAGATCATCAGATGCAAAAAAAAAAAATAGTTTCAAGTATAAATTCGCAACATTTTTGCAAGAATATATCACTCACAACAATCAACAGATTCGAAGAACACAAACATTAAGAATGCGCGCTTTTATCGTACTTTGCCTGGTGGCTGTAGCCTGTGCCGATAAATTGGGTTACAATTATCAACCAGTTGGACACTCTGACGGTGGTTTGTCATTCACTCCTGGTTCAGGTGTTGGTGGAAGCCTAAGTGGTGGAAGTCTCGGCGGTGGTATTGGTGGTGGAAGTCTAGGCGGTGCTTTAGGTGGTGGAACCCTAGGTGGTGGTTTAGGTGGCGGTTTAGGTGGTGGCGACTTCGGTTCTTCATCGAATGTAGCTCCCTCATACGCTCCCCAAGGTGATTTCTCCTCGGCTTCAAACGATGCTCCCTCATACGCTCCTCAAGCTGAATTCGAAAAAGAGTTCTTCACTTACACCGCCAACGATGAAGATTTCCATGATCCCGCTGCCTCCAACCAATTGGCCAACTCTGTGAAACAAGGTCTCCGTGTTGTTTTCATTAAGGGTCCTGAAAACCATGGCTTGGAAGATGCTGCTGTTGCTTTGGCCAAACATGCTGCCGATCAAAAGACCGACATCTATGTTCTCCAGAAACAAGCTGATCTCAGTGGCTTGGCTAACAAATTGAACACCGCCAACAAGAACAGCAACAACAAACCCGAAGTTCACTTCGTCAAATACCGTACCCCCGAAGATGCCGCCAATGCTCAGAATGCGATTCAAGGTCAATACGATTCTTTGGGTGGTAGCTCTAAGTCTCATGATGGTGGTGTTGCTCCAGTCTTGAACTTTGCTTCTCAAGCTCCCGTCAGCCACAGCGGTGCTTCATCTGCTCCTGCTGCTAGCTATAGTACTGGTTCCTCAGTTCCAGCTGCCAGCTATAGTACTGGTGCTTCAGTTCCTGATGCTGGCTTCAGTGCTGGTGCCTCTGCTCCCGCTTCTTCGTACATTCCTCCCGCACCTGTTGCCGATGAACCCAGCAACACTTATTTGCCAGCTTCTATTCTTCGTCTTTTCCGTCTGTAAGATAACGAAACTAAATAAATAATCATTGTTATTGTTGTTAAATGTGTAATTTTACGAAATAAATTAAAACAAGTTTGAACTTTATATAATTTGTATGTGTTTTTATTTTAAAGTCCTATAGAAATTGTACATTTCGCTTACATCTATAAACGAACCGCTGTTTAAAAATTAAGGAAATCTATTTCCATTAGAAACGCTATAAGTTGTAGGTAAATCAAAAATACTTTAAATTAAAAGTAAAATATTAGATTTATTTAATAAGGCTCTGTTTTGATCAAGTAATATCGCAATAGCTAGTGTTTGATAACTATGAACGCATTTAAGAAAAAAGTTAACAAAAATGATGTACCGAATGATTAAATAATTTTGTTTGATATAAGCTCTCCTATTGTTTCCTATTATGGATAGCAGCATCTTTAAGGTATCATTAACATTCCAGAAAAACTGAAAAAAATATGGAAAATCATCAAGTATGTTAAAGTAGGTTGGACCTTCCAGTTCCATGATTAGGAAAGGGTAGTAATTTTGGAATTACAATAGGCTTTTGTCTTTTGGACTCTTTTAATTCCCGGGAAAGAAAAAAGTCCGGGAAATTAGAAACCCTACTACAGCCTGAACATCCAAAAAAAACGTGTTTAGATCCGTCAGTTTACATAATATTGCGCTATTTGGTTGCAAACCAGTCGGCATCCAGCGTACTCCAAACGAGTAGCACTATGTACTTTTCTTAATACTGTATTTTTCCTTGGACTTCGTTCTGCTATTTTTGCATCTATAAATCTTCTCCTTCAAGTAACTTATAAATTTAATTCTGCTTTTATTTGCTTGACAGATTAAATGTATTACAGTTGATGATTCTGGCGATATTTCGATCGTCCTGAGGAGCAGTTTTCCGTTTGCAGTCCGAATTTCATACAGCTTTTGATGTAGACTTGAATATCTGGAAATGATTTTCCGTATTTTCTTTACTTTAAAATTAATGTTCATTAAGCAAATGTGCAATTTATTGCGCGACCCACTAAAACAGGAATTATCGTAAAAAGAAAATATTTTACTGCATTAAACAGATCCAGCACTGCTATTTCAATGTTGATAAAAAATACTTATTTTCATATATAAGAGCCTTTATTTCCCAAGTTATCATTATTTATACAAAAATTTTACCTCACAAAAAATGAACAAAGTTGACAGATTACACAGGTCAACAGGAAAAAAAGACTTGTCTATATAGATTATAGATATAGATTTAATGCATCATGACTACCTAAGGTTAGGTTTTTTTAATTTTTTTTTTTTTTTCTAAAATTGTGAATTTTTTTTAGATGTTTCTTCACATAATTTATGACAACTCAAAAAGGGTTAGCCCGATATCATTGAAGTAAACTCAAAATTTACATAACCTAATCTGTTTATATATTTTGTTTTAATCGGCTCAGTAGTTTCGGAGTTATAATAACAAATTGAAGAAAAAATTTATTTTTTACGTGAAAATAGCTAATTTTTTTGTTTTAAAAAACTCACGAAAAATCGAAAACTGTCGAAATTTCGAACAATTTCGGCAGTTTTCGATTTTTCGTGAGTTTTTTAAAACAAAAAAATTAGCTATTTTCACGTAAAAAATAAATTTTTTCTTCAATTTGTTATTATAACTCCGAAACTACTGAGCCGATTAAAACAAAATATATAAACAGATTAGGTTATGTAAATTTTGAGTTTATTGTTTTATCGCAAAGCCAATGAGATATCGCAGATAAAAATCGATTCTTTTCGAATTTATTCACAATTGAGTGAATTTGTTTATTTTTACAAAATTTTAATTTTTTGTTTAATATACATATGTACATAAAATTGTGTAGTTAATGTTCTTCTTCTTTGAATGATTGAATTTTGAAAACATTTTCCCCGTGCTATGTACAAACTTTCACATATATATTGCGTTTCAATTGGCTCAGTAATTTCGGAGTTATTATAATAAATTAAAGCAAAAATTATATTTTTTACGTGAAAATAGCATTTTTTTGTTTTAACCCTTCTGTTAGGTTAGAAAAAACTTACGAATGTTAGGTTAATGGACCATTTGGTCCATATAAACTGTGTAACGTGCAGTTACAAAAGTCAATACATCAACATAACATACTTAATACTAATACATGATGTATTAGTATATTATTGTAAATAATTCCTAAACAGTTTATATGAATTCTAATTTGTTGTCAATAATTCCCAAACAGTATATGTGAATTCTAATATAAGACATCTAAGAAACAGGAACAAGGGAAGCGAGAATTGAAGTTACGATCTACTTATACTTTGCGCCCGGGTAACAAAGCATAATTAGACGAGATCTAAATTCTTACTTCGTATTAATACCGTAGTTAAAGTCCGTAGTTAGCCGACCGAGAGCCGAAGCATTTATCTCGTCGGATTGTACTCATTAGCTAGTCATAGCCAATAAGTTGTAGTTAGCCGATGAGAGCTGAAGAATTTATCTCCTCGGATTGCATCCATAAGCTGTATTTACGAATAATTAGTCATTAGCTGACCGAGAGCCGAAGCATTTATCTCGTAGGATTGTACTCATTAACTAGTATAGTCAATAAGTTGTAGTTAGCCGACGAGAGCTGAAGAATTTGTCTCTTCGGATTGCATCCATAGACAGTATTCACAAATAATTAGTCATTATCCGACCGAGAGCCGAAGTATTTATCTCGTCGGAAGCAGACCTTCCGACAAGATAAATACGAGATAAAGACCTTTGAAGAACCTGGAAAGACTAAGCATACCCCGGCTGGAAACAAAAACTGCATCACAACTGCTGATATAAAAAACAAGTGTGGGATTCCACTTTTTTATTTTTTTTAATCAACATAGATTAAATATGTGATAGATAATTGTGGGACTCCCCTTTTTTGATTTTTGTTGTAAAGAAGCACAAATATTTGCAAATGCTTGGTTCACTTTGTGTGCAGTTTTTTTCATAAAGCAGACGTGTTTTACTTACGACATGGCGAACTTGAACAAAGATAAAGTACAAGAACTGCTCAATGCAGAAAGTGACTCCGACATTTCAGATTCGGAAGTTGATTATATTTCAGAAATCATATAAAACAAACTAATAAATACTTATTTTTTTTAAATAAATGTAAAAAAATCAATGAAAACCGAGGAAAATATACTATGGACCAAATGGTCCCTTAACCTATGATTCGTGATTTTTTGTTTTTTTGTCAGACTATGATTATTTTGGCAGATATAAAAATGAATTTTTGAGTTTTATTTACATATATTTACACATACCCAGCAAAAATTTTGTGAATTTTGGTAATGGCAACTAGTTACCACATGCATTACTTTGTAATGAGTGGTGGTTACTCAGCACCTTATTTTATTTAGTAAAATATGTACTTATTTTATACTGGTTGGTAATGAACTTTTGCATTTGACTGGAAAACGGGACGTTCGTGGTTCGCCACCTGTCCAAGCCATTCATTTTTTGTTCACACTATACTAATTTAATGTTTATGTTAAAACCATCGTTAACTTACAATAAAAGAAGTCGTATATGGAGCACTGAGTTAGCAGCTGGACTATCAGACATATGTAAATAATGTGTCGGTTCGATTCCCACAACGGCAAGGCAATATTTTTTCTGTTTTTTTTTTTAGTTGCATATTCTTGTTTTGATTGTAACTACTTATACAGATGCTGAATGTAAGTACATTTGTAAGCTTGTCCCATGATTTTTTTTAAAAATTTCGAACAAAATTAAGTAGTGTTTCAGTCAAATAATAAGTAGTTAACGCGTTGCTCCAATATTACTTGCTGGCTTACTAGGCAAGTAAAGTTTTTGGTGGGTATGTAAATAAAACTCAAACATTAATTCCTATATCTGCCAAAATAATAAAAATCATAGTCTGACAGATATGTCTGACAAAAAAAATAAAATTCAAAGTTGGACAAATATTTCTGACAAAAAAAATAAAAATTAAAAAATAACAATTATTTTTGACAAAAAATAAAAATAAAAATCAGAAAATAACAATTATGTTGTGATTTTCATTATAAATGTCATAATTGTTATGGTCTCTGAATTTTTCAGTTGTTTTAAAAGAACTTTGTAGCCTGTTCTCGTATCAACTGTAGTGTACTAGTTAAAGATAGTCTATCATAGCATTGTGAATATACAGGAGAGACAAAAACATAATAAAACTAAAAGTGTTGTGGTTATATACATATATGCTTTTCTTTCTTTAATAAATTCGTTATTTTTAAAAATAGAAAGCTAAAACTTGATACCAATATCCATTAAAACCTCAATTTTGAATTTTTTTGTTGTTACGCCCTTTTGCATTTCAGGTGACGATATGTTGGTATATACAAATGTAGTAGAATGAAATAAAACTATCAGGTTATTATTCACTATGATAAGTATGTTTGCAATAGGAGTGACAACTGGATTGACGCATCTTCCTACATACTAGTATTTCGCAATTAATTCTGAGGCAGGTTTTGATCAACTAGATACTTGTTAGTTTCAATTATGTGGTTTCAATTTAATGTAGATGTTTTAAATAAATTAAACACCTTTTAAGGTAGACTCAACAACTTATCTCCGGAATATATTTATAAACAAATCTAAATCTATCCATAAAATGCTGATTTGTAGCAATTTTGGCAAAAAAAAAGAAAAAAAATCTATGCAAAATAGTTATTTTATTAACAATTTAAAAGCAAAATAATAAATAGAAATGCACATACATACATATAAAATATGAATAGTTTGTTAGAAGAATAAAATTCGATTTTAAATTTCTTCGCGAGTTTTGTATAAAAGACAGTATGAATGGTTAGCCAAATCATTCTAAGTACTAAACTCACCAGAGAACAGTAAGATTCCAAATATAAAAGATGCGTGCTTTCATCGTCCTTTGCCTTGTGGCTGTTGCCTGTGCTGACAAATTGGGTTACAACTACCAACCTGTGGGTCATTCAGACTCTGGATTATCATTTGCTCCTGGCTCATCTGGTCATGTATCAGGTTTTGGTGGATCCCATGGCGCTGGCGACTACTCGTCCTCGTCAGTAGGCGGTAATGCTGGTTTTGGAGGTTCAAGTGGTGGTTTTGGCATTGGAGGTTCAAACGGCGGTTTTGGAAGTTCCAATGGTGGTTTCAGCGCTGGTGGTTCCAATGGTGGTTTCAGCACTGGTGGTTCCAGTGGTGGTTTCAGCAATGGTGGTTTCAGCTCTGGCGGATCTGGTTCCGGTTCGGTTGTTGGCTCTCATGGCGGTGCTTCTTATGCTCCCCAAGCTGAACTCGAAAAGGAATTCTATACATTCACTGCCAACGAAGAAGATTTCACTGAACCCGCTGTTGAAAGCCAAATCGCCAGTTCTGCTAAGAAAAATCTCCGTGTTATTTTCATCAAGGGTCCTGAAAACCATGGTTTGGAAAAGGCTGCTCTTGCTTTGGCTAAACACGCCTCTGAACAAAAAACTGCCATCTATGTTCTCCAAAAACAAGCCGACATCAGTGGTTTATCCCAAAAATTGAACACCATCAACAACAACGTCAACAACAAACCCGAAGTACACTTCGTCAAATACCGTACACAAGAAGATGCTGTCAACGCCCAAAAGGCTATCCAAGGACAATATGATTCTTTGGGTGGTAGTACTCAAAACTTCAATGGTGGTGTTGCTCCCGTATTGAACTTTGCTTCAAAAGCCCCCGCTGCTTCTCATGGTTCCCATGGTTCATTCGGATCTTCTGGTAACTTAGGATCTTCTGGCTCTCTTGGTTCCTTCGGATCTCTTGGATCTTCCGGATCTCATGGATCTTCCGGATCTCTTGGATCCTTCGGATCATCTGGCTCTCTTGGATCTTCCGGATCTGTTGGATCCTTTGGATCATCCGGCTCTCTTGGATCTTCCGGCTCTCTTGGATCTTCCGGATCTCTTGGATCATTCGAATCATCCGGCTCTCTTGGTTCTTCTGGCTCATTCGGTACTGTCGGTTCTGTTGGTTCATTGGGCTCATCTGGAGTTTCTGGTCCATCCACCGTCGGTTCCTCAGGCCCCAGCTCTACTTATCTTCCAGCTTTCATTGCCAACCGTTACCGTAAGTGAGCGATTGAAGGTAATGATGTTGTTACAGACTGAATAGAGTTTTTATTGTTGTTTTATATTAAGCGACCAAAAATACAACTTATAATTGAGTCGTATATTTTGGTATAAATCTATTTCTTTTTATTATCAATAATGATTACAAATAGAGGCGATAATAAAAAGAGTATTTAATTAAACGAATATGAGTAAATTTTGTTTTAATTCATACTATGTAGACAGAGTAATGTAAAGATATGTATAGATGGTTGTCAGATCTTAAAATGTAGTCAGATCTGGCAATATACTGACAATGACAAATTGTAAGCAACAGGTAAATTGTCAGTTCAGACGTTTGTAAGAAAACCTTACAATTTGATTGCCAGACAATTGTCAGACAATACATTTCTTGTCAGTTCACACGGTTGTCAGATTGTTGTATGAAAAAAATTGCCAGATCCGTTCTTAGACATTGTTTTTAAATACATATGCCCAGTGTTGTGAATATAAATAATTTATCTGAAAAAGGTGCCATTGTCGGATGCATAAAATCTGACAATGGCAACGTAATGTGTTCAAAAGATTATCAGATGCCTGACAATATTATTGTCTTACAATGTACTGACAATGCTTTCTATGACAATGTTGCAAGACAAAAATTGTAAGTTCACACAGTTTTTAGACATTTTCTAAAACATTTTCTGCCAATATAGTAAGATCTGACAACCGTCTAGCTTAAGTATCAATTTATAAATTTATAAAAGGAAAGGATATACTGAGTCTTTAGGATCTTTTTGATTTTGCTGTCAACATGAAAAACAAAAACAAGATTCAAATTGTTTGAAAAATTTTACAATAAATAGTTTTTAATTTTATTCCAAAACCATAGAGAAAACACATAGAGCGGAAACTCTCCTGTCAAAAACCTAAGTGGTGAGAATGTATTAGTAAAAAAACTATGTGAAAACAAAAACAACACTCGTATGTGTAAATTTTTTTAGTAATTTTTTTGTTTGAGTTTTTTTCGAGTTTCTGCTCTATATTCTCTATGTCCAAAACATTGTCATTTTTAATTATCTCAAATACATATACTATATAAGAATATATCTACATCATAAGATACATACATATATACTATTTAGTTTAAAGTAGACATCTTCAATGAGTGGAATTTTTTGGGCATCTTAACTCATAGAAACTTTATGTGTATTTAGGAAAATTTTTAGCTGCATCTTAAAATTTATTATAATTTGTATTAAACCTGATAACAAGCTTGTTTTCAACAGTCAACAGAGTTTGGGCAACTTTTTGAGACTAAATGAATGCATAATTATTTTAAATGGCATAAAATTATAATAATGCTCATTCTAGATAAATATGCAAACACTTTGACCAATTATTCATAAGGAAATATTATTCAATATAAATAATGCATAATTCATTCCTTTAGAATAAATATGCAGCATAAATTTGTTTTACTTTGCTTTGTTTGTTTTTTAATTTTTTTAATATTAGTGCGAAAATAATAACTTGTTCTGATTCTTCCATATGTAGACATATATGTTCTATAAATAGTCTCAGCTCTAAAATAACAAAATTTATAATTTTTTTATTTTTTATGCAGAGCGATTGTGAATTATATATACATTTGTTGCCAATAAATTCTTAATGGAAGTTAGACGATAGCATCTCTTAAAGAATGAAAGTTACAATACCCAGATTTGTTATAATGGCCAAATTTATTGATAACACAGAGGAACAAAATTGACATTTTGGTTTGGTGCTGCAGAAAATGTTTTTGATAAAACATGTATGGGACATTTCATAGTCAAAACTATATTTAGATTTTTTTGAGGAGCTCTTGTTTTTAAGATATCGCGGTTTTAATTTTTTTGGTTATTCTGTATTTTTTTCTCTTTTTGTTGGGTTATTTCATAAATGAAGACTAAAATTAAAAACGCATTTTTGTACTGGTATTCTACACAAAATTATCTTTTCGTTGACATTAATTTTGTTTATCTAAGTTTCAGGAGATATTGGTGATATCGCAAGGATGTTGAAAATTAACTTCTTTCAGTTTCATCCTTATAAGTTTGACCTATGGTAAAAGGGTTCAAAATTTTTTCACTATATACAATAAAAACTTATCAATAAACTAATTTATATAAAAATATTGTAAATTCGCTGAAAATATACTAAACTATTTGCAAATAACTCAAAGTTTTACAATATTTTTCATATATATTTCATATTAAAAAAATTATATAAATGTTCGTAACTTGCTTGTTTTACACCTGTTTTTTTTTTTTGATAAATATAATTTCTCTTGTTATATTATTTCATTATGGCTAGTAAGATGAGATGCTGTGTTAAAAATCCTAATATGTTTTGTTACATTTGTGGCGAATATATGTTAAAATATCAGCGAAAATCAATTACATACATTGTTCTCCAATTGTATTTTGCTTACTTTGGTATTCAAATAATGTAGAAACAAATCTATATGTTTGTAAAAATTTATTTTTTTCTTAAAATACTAGTGTTTTTAAAAAAAAATTTAAGATATTTTCACAAAAAACGCACACAAAAAACATTTTAAAAACGTCAAATGAAGTATTTACATTGCTGTAGTTAAATGTGTATTAAGAAATAAGACTAATGACTACATAAAAATTTATTTATAAAAAAAATTGTTTTTTAAGATGTAAAATTTCGGGATATTATCTAAATATTTCATTAAATTTTTAACTAATTTCTCATTTTAATTAAAAACTATATTCGATATAATGCATTGAACGTGCAGTGCAAAATCTTTATTTAAAATTTTCATAATGCACAATTTTATTAAGGATAAAGCTAAAAGTGTAAAAATTTCAACTTTCCTGAAAGATCAGATCCATTAAATATATTATACTCAAAAGAAGCATATGTTTACGTAGACCAGTATCATGCTAAACAAATTTCACATTCTTAACTGCATTACCCAACATTTTGAAGAAAAACACCAAAAAATAGGGTATTCAATGAAAATATAAAAACCGCGATATTTCGAACACGAGAGCTGACTGGAAAAAAGCAAGTATAACATAGTAATGAGGGTTCATCAACGTGTACAAAACGTAGTTCAAATCTCGGGCACCAAAATCTCTGTTCCGCAGTGTAATCGAATAATTCCATTATATCCATAAATTTGTTTCAGTTATACAACCGTTTTTCATTAAAACTTTTAGCCCAAATATTATTTGATATTTTTCGATCAAGTTACATTTGTAAAGCATGTCAGTTATTATGTTGTTTGTTGGCCAAACAATCAAAGATCTGACGTGAAACTGATTCCAATGTTATTAAACACTATCGGGAGGACTTGTCCGTTGATAGAATACCTTGTTCAGGTAGACAGAATGGTCCACATGATGTTTCTAACGCCAATAAATAGAAAACATTTTCAAAAGACCTACTGGTAGGAAAGCAGTCCGGTTAGCACAGTACTCGGACTATTTGCACTGTGGTTCCAAATCAGAATCTAGGCGGACAAAATTTGGCGCTCTTTTTACATAGAATTGGTGTCTTCAATTTCAAGAAAATTTTTAAAAGATCAACATATTTTTTTTAAGTTACAGTAGGGTCTATATATATAAAAATCAATAGTAAAAACAAAAATATTTCTAAAAATTCCATTCCGTAAAAATAAAAAAAAGTATTTCGGCGAGTGCTGGCGGCTACAATTTTTTTATCAGTATATTTGAGACCAAAGTTTAAAGGACTATAACAGGAGAATGGAGAGGCCCATAGATATAAGATATACACTTAATAAAAGCCTATACCAATGTTTATCTATGTTTTGAAGTATAAATTTCTATATGGTAAAATAATTGAGATATATCTAATTTAGAAAAGCAGTAAAATATTAAAAAAAATTAACGAAAATATGATTCAAAATTTTTGGAACTTCTGGCGCTTCTGTCGAGAAAATTAAATGCCCAATTGAAAAACCCATCCGTATTGGAGGAGAGTACATTGTCAGCTTCCGCAAAAACTTCGTTTTTCCAAATTCTGAAAATACCGATTTTCATAATTTTGTCCACCTAGATTTTGATTTGGAACCACAGTGATTTGGTACGAAAAGTTTAAGTCAAAGCAGGTTTAAAAACTTACAAGGCTCAAAAAGTTCCTGACAGGAGCTCTCGTAAAAATTTAGAGGCCAAAGACAGAGCACGGAAATTGAAGTCAAAGGCTGCATAATGGATGACAAAATGTAAGTTCTCCAAAATTTTCGCAGATTCTGGGTCAATATTTATACCCTACACCACCATAGTGGGGAGGGTATAATGCGTTTTTGTAACGCCCAAAAATATTAGTCTAACACCCACCTTAAAGTATACCGATCGACTTAGAATCACTTTCTGAGTCGATTAAACGATGTCCGTCCGTCCGTCTGGCTGGCTGTCCATGTAAACCTTGTGCGCAGAGTACTGGTCGCAATTTTGAAGATATTTCGATGAAATTTGGTACATATTATTTTTTTGGCTCAAGGACCAAGCCTATTGAAACTGGCTGAAATCGGTCCATTATTTCACCTAGCCCCATACAAATGTCCTCCCGAAATTGGACTTTATCGGTCATAAATGTTTAATTTATAAATGTATTTCCACAAATTCCGCTCCAAATAAGTTTTATATACACAAAATTGATGTCACCAAATTTGGTTACGATCGGTTCATAATTAGTCATAGCTCCCATTTAGACCCGGCTTGTATGGTCGGGCTTGACCGACCATACTTTCTTACTTGTTTTATGTTGCTGATGCTCGAGTTAATGTTGTAGAAAATTTTAGGATCCAAAAACAGAAAAAAATTCCCAAACAATATGCAGTTGCTGCAAAAGAAACCAAAAATTTATTATATATCGAAATTTAGATCAAGGAATGTTTACAAAAGAGGATGCTTTCATTCATAAGACTTCTTAATGTGTCCTCTTAATTATGTTCTGATTTGGCATTATGTCACTATGGTAAGCAAGGTCTTACCAAGAGATGCAAATCCTCCAAACTGCCTGGAGCTAAGGCCAGTGGAGAGATATTGGGATCTTGTTAAAAGAGAATTGAAGAGCACAAAAAATGTGTCCAAAAGTGACAGAAAGCTCAATAGAACCTTAATGAAAAGGTTTCCGGAAAAGGTTCATAAATTCATCACTTTTGATTAGTACTATAAAAATAATAGTTTTTGTAAATTGTAATAAAAATTTCAATCAAATCTGTAGGTTTAGTGGTTTTATTATACCCTACACCACCGTAGTGGGGAGGGTATTATGCGTTTGTGCAGATGTTTGTAATGCCCAAAAATTAGAATCACTTTCTGAGTCGATTAAAAGATGTCCGTCCGTCCGTCTGGTCGGCTCGCTGGCAATTTTGAAGATATTTCGATAAAATTTGGTACATATAATTTTTTCGGCCCAAGGGCGAAGCCTATTCAAACTGGCTGAAATCGGTCCATTATTTCACCTAGCCCCCATACAAATGTCCTCTCGAAATTGGACTTTATCGGTCATAAATCTTTAATTTATATACAGTGGTGGTCAGGAATTTAAGACAAAAATTGTTTGCTAAATTCCAAGTGATTGTCAATTATTTTTTCAAATATTTCCACAAATATGTATGCATGAGGACAGTTTTAACACACAAGTGAATTTTATTCGACTGTGTCAATTCATACATATTCACCACGAATACATACAATTATTCTACATCTTGACCAAAATAATTTTTTTTTAAATAAACATATTTTCCCACATTTGTATCATTATATTTTTATTATTCTAAAATATTCGGACCAAATTTCGTATTTTTTCGTATTTGTCTTAAATTGGTAGCCACCACTGTATGTTTCTCCACAAGTTGCGCTCCAAATAAGTTTTATACATTCAAAATTCATGTCACCAAATTATGTTACGACCGGTCCATAATTAGTCATAGCTCCCATATAGACCCGCTTCCGAAAATCACTTTAACGTGCATAAATCGCTTAAAAATGTTGGTATATTCTCAAAATTCAACATAGTAAACTTTCATATAGACATAAATCACACGACCTAATTTCATGGTGATCGGTCCATAATTGGTCATAGCCCCCATATAAGGCCCACTTTCGAAAATCACTCAAAAATATAAATTATTGAAATTTTAAAAGAAAAATGTTTTTGCTCTTTTACTTAGTGTAGGGTATTATATGGTCGGGCTTGACCGACCATACTTTCTCACTTGTAAGGTAGGTGTTAGACCAATAACACCTACCAAGGACCAAGCCTATTGAAACTGGCTGAAATCGGTCCATTATTTCACCTAGCCACCATACAAAGTCCTTCCGAAATTGGACTTTATCGGTCATAAATGTTTAATTTATATATGTATCTCCACAAATTTCGCTCCAAATAAGTTTTATATATACAAAATTCATGTCACCAAATTTTGTTACAATCGGTCCATAATTAGTCATAGCTCCCATATAGACCCGCTTCCGAAAATCACTTTAACGTGCATAAATCGCTTAAAAATTTTGGTATACACACAAAATTCAACATAGTTACTTTTAATATAGATATAAATCACACGACCTAATTTCATGGTGATCGGTCCATAATTGGTCATAGCTCCCATATTAGACCCACTTCCGAAAATCACTCAAAAATATATATTATTGAAATTTTAAAAGAAAAATGTTTTTGCTCTTTTACTTAGTGTAGGGTATTATATGGTCGGGCTTGACCGACCATACTTTCTTACTTGTTTATTATTGGAAACTCTAGAAAAAACCGATCGCTTAAACTAAATAAGAAAATAAAGTATTTTTGCATCCTCAACTCAATTAGGATATTGGATATTAAAATACTATTATAGACCATCTAAACAGTGGTTCCAAAACTTAATAGTTTTGTTGTTTTCATAAAAAGTGAATGTGTGAATTAATTAAGTTTTTGATATTTATTCGAATACATATTTAGTAGGGTTATCGATTCTTCGACATTTTTTAGAAACCGGTTATCGGTTTCTTCGAAAAATAGCCATTTCATATAAACCGGTTTCGGTTAGTTAATAATAACCGGTTAACCAGTATTTTTTTGGTAAATTACTAAAACGCCTAGAAATAAGAAGAAAAATAGTTTTATTTATTAAAATAATAGTTATATAAACAAAAAAAGTTCATGGAAAAACATAACAAAACAAAAAAGAGATCATATAATTATGATAGAGAATATACTTGTATTCTAATAACAAAAAATAAGCCTTTAAAGCTTATATACTTTTTAATTCTAATTTTGATTACTTTTTTTAACCTTCATAAGGTCTTCGGGTAAAATTTAACCCATTTTCTGAATTTAATTTGATTTAAAATGTCAACAACACGTTAGATTTTTTGAAAAACAAATTGCCAAAGAAATATCTATAAAATGTTGTGCACTTAAGGTCTTTGGGTCATATTTGACCTGGAGTAAAAATCATGAATTTTAATTGAAATGTTTTCAGAACTTTGGTAGCACTTATATATGTCTGTCTCTTTTTATCATAGTTGCTGAACATTATACATGTATGGAAACAGGGATAACATGGGTAAATACCAAAGTTATGTTTTTCAAGTATTTGTTTTAAATTTTTTTTTTTGGATTTTGAATTTTTTAACGGGTTTAATACACTAAAACTCATAAAAACACACTTTTAGAAAAAACCGGCTATTCGAGGAGAAAAACCCGGTTTCTTCGATATTCGAAATGTGAGCTTTTCAAAAAAAAACGAAGCCGACTTAACCGGGTATTAAAACCGTGCCGATCATCCTAATATTTAGATTAATTGCTTACTTTATTTTTATTTTACACATTTACATATTTCATTTAATTTTATTTGATTTATGCTTGGTTTGTTTTTAATTTTTAGATTAATACCTACACATTTTGTTCAACAGATATTTATTGTAAAAAAAATTACTTTCAAAAACGTTTGTTAACAAGTAGTAAATACATAATTTTGTTAATGTATACATACTTAAACAGAACACAGGCAATTAATGAAATTAATTAAAAATTCAACTAAAAGCTATTTATGTTCCAAATTTTAAGCTGAATATGAATGAAGTCTCTATCTTCCATAATTAAATTATACGATGTGATGTGTCTTTAGAATTAATCATATAAATTTACTTCGTTTATAATGTTATGATTTTAGCTGCACTTAAAATAAGTTACACAATTACTGATTAATAATAAAATAGTGTAGAATTTTCGAAAAAAATATCACATTTAATTTTAGTTGTGATATGGCTTCACTGACACCGTATGTTTTTATTTTGTTAGAGATAAATAATTTAAATTGCATTTGAAATTCGCAAAATCATGCAAAACGAAATCAAAATCACAATTTCGATAGATAAAACTATTTTTCAAAATCTGTTAGTTTTTGCAAAATTATGCAAACTAAATTTTAAAATTAAAAATTAGCAATTCAAAACTAAAGTTGCTGAATTTATCAGAGTACGAATGAATAATAAATTTTCGATTAAATAATCCATTTGGTTAATTCTACTTCAAATTTAGTACTAGATTTTGTGTATATAAGCTTAATCCAAATTGTTTAGGAATCACATTCTAACAACGAATATTAAGCAACAAAGGAAAAATATGCGGACCTTTATTGTATTGTGTTTGGTGGCTGCAGCCTGTGCCGATCAATTGGGTTACAATTATCACCCAGTGGGTCACAGCTCTAACAGTGTACCTAGCTTTGCCGGCTTACAAGGTGGAGCAGACTTTGCTGGTTCTGGATCTAGCAGTGGACCTAGTTACGCTGGTTCTCAGGGAGTTTCAGACTATGCTGCTGGCTCAAATGCTGCCCCCAGTTATGCTGGCTCTGAAGGAGTTTCCGATTATGCTGCAGGTTCGAATGCCGCCCCCAGTTATGCTGGTTCTCAGGGTGACCTAGGTCAAGCATCTCATGATAATGCCGCTTTTGCACCTCAAGCTGAACTCGAAAAGGAATTCTTTACATACACCGCCAACGAAGAGGACTTCAACGAACCCGCCGCTTCCAATCAACTCTCAAACTCCTTGAAGCAAGGTCTCCGTGTTGTTTTCATTAAAGGACCTGAAAACAGCGGCTTGGAAAATGCTGCTCTTGCTTTGGCCAAACAAGGTTCTGAACAAAAGACCGACATTTATGTTCTACAAAAGCAAGCCGATCTCAGCAGCTTGGCCAACAATTTGAACAGCGATAACAAGAACAACAACAATAAACCCGAAGTACACTTCGTCAAATACCGTACCCCCGAAGATGCTGCCAACGCTCAAAAAGCTATCCAAGGTCAATACGATTCTTTGGGTGGTAGCTCTCAGTCTCATGATGGTGGTGTTGCTCCAGTCTTGAACTTTGCTTCTCAAGCTCCTGTTGCTTCTGATGGATCCCATGGTTCTCAAGGAGTTGGTTCTCTAGGTGCTGGTTCCCTTGGAGCTGGTTCTTTCGGATCTGACGGTGCTGGTTCTTTCGGATCTCATGGTGCTGGTTCCCTTGGAGCTGGTTCATTCGGATCTCACGGTGCTGGTTCCCTTGGTGCTGGATCCCTTGGTGCTGGTTCATTTGGTGCTAGTTCATTAGGATCTCATGGTGCCGGTGTTTCTGCCCCAGGACCTTCTTATCTTCCAGCTTCAATTTTCCGCCGTTTGCGCTTGTAGATTATTAATATAATTGATCTACTTTATACACATGTTCATTGTTATTGTTGTTAAATTTTAAGCAAATAAAAATCGAGTTTTAAACAAAAATTGTCTGAGTTTAATGTTTTGTATAAGGGTTCAAGGCATATAGAATATACATAGAACGGAAACTCTCCTGTCAAAGACCTAACTCAGTTGGCAGAAACCTAAGTGGTGAGAATGTATTAGTAGAAAAAAACTATGTGAAAACAAAAACAACACTATTATGTGTGATTATTAAGGTCTAATGAATTATATGTCTTGTGTGCGTGATTTTTTAAAAAATTTCGATCGATCGAAACAAATAGTAGTCGGACGGGGCACGACAAATCAAGAATTTTCAACATCAAATTAATATTGTTCCATATTGAATTAAAAAATTTCAACATTACTAGTCTTTCGTTAATGTTTACTAAAATTTTTGTTTGCTGTTTTATTTTTTGACTTTTAAATAAACAAAAAATTAGATTTTAAGAATGAATAGTATAGCACGAATTTTCATAATTCCAGAAAACGAAAACGTGGCGACAAAAAGATATAGTGAGAGTACCTTGTATATGTCATGGTCCGAATATTTGACAACAATGCCTAGCTCTAAACATGTGTTAGGAAAGCAAAAACAACAAACAAAAAGTGGGAAAAGTGTCACTCTTTAATTTGCTCCCGTCAGATCATTGGTGAAAGATTTCACAAAATTTATACGAGTAATGGAGGAACGATATCAAGGAAGATGTGACAATATGATGGCAGATTATTGCTGGAATCTTTGTGGGGATATTAAGCAGGATGTTTATTCAAGAAAATCGTATAAGAGAACGTATTCACATTGACTGTAAAATAAATTTTTTAAAAATATTTTATTTTTATGTGAAGAGAAATATTTTTGGTACTTCATGTTTAAAACAAAATTTAATAAAATGTGAAGTTGTTTTCTAAATATTTGAAGACCTTTCTAATGGATATAAATTGTTTATTAAAAATATTTCCTTGGAATGTCTATAATTTTGAATATCCTTGCAATTCAAGCTAGATATCCTGATATACTCACCAATGTTACTCTACTCAAATGAAAGAGATCTTAAAACTAATGACGCCGTCATAATCAGCACTCTTAATTTTACCAAAACCAATGAAAAATTTGTGTTCGTTGCCCGGTGTAATTTATTATATTAAAAAAATTACAATTAGGAGAAAAAGTACCAATTTCCCTTTTCACTCTTAAACAGAATTTTGCAGAAATTTATTTTAGAAAGAACGATTCAAATCTGCATTCATTTCTTAAAAAAGAATCAACCAGGATTTGTCTACAAAATATTTGAGTTTTTTATACCAGAAATTGATTTTTAATATAAAATATGAGTGACCACAGATTGAGTTTTTTTTATATTAAAAATTAATTTTTGGTATAAAATATGACTTGGATTGGAATTATACACTTTAACACTCGATTTGCAAATAGCACCCTGATAGATAATTTTTGTATGACTGCAGCAATTTTATCAAAATTGGCTTGATAATTTCGAATAAAATGTCAACAAATTGTATGTTTTGAGTTACAAAATTTATTTTGATAGATATCCAACTTGTATCCCACTAAGCGACCAAATAGGTCTTCAAGGAAAATATCTAAGCTTTTTTCTTTATTTCGGATTTTGGAAATATTGAAGAAATAGCTATCTATAATATTTGGGATACATTTTGCTAAGTACAATAGGTAATAAGTTACATGGATTAAAAAAACACCTGCTTGGCCAAAATGTCAAACTTTGACCCCTTCTAACTCAGAAAGATCTCGACCGATCTTGTTGGATTACTATCTAATAGAACTAACCTTGCACTGTGGTTCCAAATCAAAATCTAGGTGGACAAAATTATTTGGCGCTCTTTTTATATAGAATTGGTGTCTTCGATTCCAAAAAAAATATTTAAAAGATCAACCAAATTTTTTTTTTAAGTTACACTAGGGTCTATATCTTTGTTTACCAAACTCTCACAACAATAGATTTGCTTCGTATTCTAGTGTTACGATCTGTGCTCACTGAACTAAATTTCTTATGAAAATATCTTTCACTGGCAACACTTGTAAAAAAACTCATGTTCGTTTTTTAATTTCGGTTTCACATGTATAAGAATCTCACACATAGACGGTGCCCGCGGGCGTACTGCTGGAGACCAATGGTCTAGATATATAAAAATCATTAATAAAAAAATAAGTTTTCATGTGTTTCTGAAACCAAATTTTTAAAAAGATCTGTATTTACTATATTTCAAGTTACAGTAGGATAGATAGTAGATATATAACAATCAATAATAAAAAAAAAATATTTCTAGAAATTCCATTCCGTAAAAATTAAAAAAAAGTATTTCGGCGGGTGCTGGCGGGTGCTGGCGGCTACAATTTTTTTACAAAGACATTCCCCAGAAGTTTCTTTAAATGATGTACATATATAGTCATTGGACGGGCTTCGACGGTCTTTTTTTTGGCAAACTATATAACATTCTTACACAGAGAAAACTGATTCGTGATAGCAACCGAATTTGTTGCCAATCGAATGATTCTATCTTAGTGACCGAATTTTACAGTTGTGACTATAATATTTTGTAAGGGATAACTAAAGTTTGGTTTCCTCAACTGAAATTCTTCTTTATCAACTGACTTTCTGTTGTTAGAACTGAAAAATTCTATGTGTACAACCGAATCATTCGATTGGCAACAAATTCGGTTGCTATCATGAATCTGTTTTCTCTGTGTAGAAAAAACAAATTTCAGTATATTTGAGACCAAAGTTTAACAGGAAAATGGAGAGGCCCATAAATATCAGATATACACTTAATAAAAGCCTATATCAATGTTTATCTATGTTTTGAAGCATGAATTTCTATATGGTAAAACAATTGAGATATATCTAATTTAGTAAAGCAGCAAAATATTAAAACAAATTAATGAAAATATGATTCAAAATAGTTTGAACTCCTGGCGCTTCTGTCGAGAAAACGAAATGTCCAATTGAAAAACCCATTTGTATTGGAGGAGAGCAGATTGTCAGTTTCCGAAAAAACTTCGTTTTTCCTAATTCTGCAGATACCGGAAGACATCGACTTCAAAAGTTGGTTCTCTTGACATAAAATCCCCCATAGAGTGAGTTCGGGTAATATGGTATAGGCGGGTAATGTGGTATAGTTACTTTTCTCTAAAACTAAGAGCAGATGAGGTACCAAGCTTATGAGTTTTATGATCTCAGAAAATTATCATTGCGTGAGTGTATTTGATTTTTGCAAGTCATGAAAATAGTCAGTTGTAAAAAATCAGCGTGATCTTGCGGTAGACATTTTTGTGATCTGTTGAAAATTAACTTTTTTCTAAAATCACTGGTTTTAAACTTCATTAATTTAATTTTAAAGTCATATGGGAATAGTTTGCTATTGAAGAACATATGTAACAATATAGTATATTTAGTGTACATGTTTAATTTTATAATAATTTCATTAAACCACGTGGTCGGCTAATGTGGTATAGCTAAAGAATTTCAAGCAAAAAGAAATGTGAAGTATGAAAATGGGCAGCGGAAGATTTGAAGAACGCTATCTGAGCTATTAGAAACAACAAATGGAAATTTGTTTCGCAACAGTCATTCAGTGTCTCCTACGAAGCGAAGAATGTATTGAAGAGCTTCTGGTAAGCTTGGTGAGCTGAAAACTTTAACCGCATCCATTAAAGATGATTTAAATAAAACGCAACTCATTTACAAATTAAAATACTATGTATCGGTTATGCGGTTTGGTATACAATATTAAAAGAACATGGTGTACCACATTACCCGCCAATTTTTTCAATAGCTTGATTATGGGTGTTATCTCTTTTTCCCAAATTTCTCTGAAACATGAAATTAAAAGACTTTTTTACTTTCATGGATGTAAACCTAACACTTGTAGCAAAACTCCAGCTGAAAACTGTTCCAATCGAATTAAGATTCTAAAACTTATAGTCAAATAAAAACAAGTAAGAAAGTATGGTCGGTCAAGCCCGACCATATAATACCCTACACTAAGTAAAAGAGCAAAAACATTTTTCTTTTAAAATTTCAATAATATATATAATTAGGTCGTGTGATTTATATCTATATTAAAAGTAACTATGTTGAATTTTGTGTGTATACCAACATTTTTAAGCGATTTATGCACGTTAAAGTGATTTTCGGAAGCGGGTCTATATGGGAGCTATGACTAATTATGGACCGATTGTAACAAAATTTGGTGACATGAATTTTGTATATATAAAACTTATTTGGAGCGAAATTTGTGGAGATACATGTATAAATTAAACATTTATGACCGATAAAGTCCAATTTCGGAAGGACTTTGTATGGGGGCTAGGTGAAATAATGGACCGATTTCAGCCAGTTTCAATAGGCTTGGTCCTTGGGCCGAAAAAATAATATGTACCAACTTTGATCGAAATATCTTCAAAACTGCGACCTGTACTCTGCGCACAAGGTTTACATGGACAGCCAGCCAGCCAGCCGACCAGACGGACGGACGACGGACATCGATTATCGAAAAATCGATGGCACAATATCAATAAATGTTGCCTTAAAAATCTACTATATATAATTTAGAACTATGGATGTATTTTAAAATCAACTTTTTGTTTATAGTTTTTGAAAATTCCTCATTGAAAATATCAGCCTTATTTAATATTTCTTAGATTATGGAAAAACCGAAGTTACATATATATAAAAATAAAGACAAAAGTTAACAAACTATCTAACATATTCCATTATTTTTACAAATCCATATTAGTCATATTTAAAATATATACTAATTTCAAATAAGAAATGAAATGTATGTTCATTTTAAATTAATGAAATATGCTTTTAATATTTGTATTTGAATCTATTTTCATTAACTTTAAATTGATGTTTGTTATATTGTTTTATTTATGCCCTACACAACCATAGTGGGGAGGGTATATTGGATTAGTGCTAATGTTTGTAACGTGCCAAAATATTGTCCCAACTTAAAGTATACCAATCCGGATCACTTTCTGAGTTGATTAAGCGATGTCCATCCGATGGCACAAAATTTTTTTAAGATCGGTCAGAACTCCCATATAAGGTCCATTTTCAAAAATCATTTTAACGAAATGGTATTCAAATAAAATTCATATATACAGAAGACATTCCATCTAATTTTGTCGCGATTGGTCCATAATTAGTCATAGCTCCCATATAAATTTTAAAAGAAAACTGATTATAATCATCTTCTCGGTGTAGGGTATCGTATGGTCGAGCTTGACCGATTTTACTTTCTTACTTGTTTTATATTGTAATTAATGAATGAATATTTATGCAATCACTTCTTTTTGCAAAAATTCATAATAAACAATTTGTTTCAAACAAAAGACAAAAATAACACACATGTTAATTTTATATGAATATTTAATTTTTCATTTGTCTCTTCTCGACTAATTAGCAGCTTGAATATTGTTTGAAACTGTATCAAATGTTTAGTATAAAAGCAAAATTATACCCAATTAGGAATCATTCTATTATCGAATATCAATAAACAATTACAAAATAAGAAAGACGAGAAAGATGCGCGTATTTGTGATACTTTGCTTTGTGGCTGTGGCCTGTGCCGATCAATTGGGTTACAATTATCAACCTGTTGGTCATGGCTCTGACAGCCTACCAAGTTATGCAGCACCACAAGGTGGAGCCGATTATGCTGCTGGATCTCAAGGCGTTCCTAGCTATGCTGGTCCTCAAGGTGATTTGGGTCAAGCTTCCCATAATGATGCCGCTTACGCTCCTCAAGCTGAACTCGACAAGGAATTCTTCACCTACAGTGCCAACGAAGATGACTTCAATGATCCCGCTGCCTCCAACCAATTGGCCAACTCTGTGAAACAAGGTCTTCGTGTTGTTTTCATTAAGGGCCCCGAAAACAAGGGACTTGAAGATGCTGCCCTCGCCTTGGCCAAACAAGCTGCTGATCAAAAGACCGCCATCTATGTGCTTAACAAACAAGCCGATCTCGGTAACTTGGCTGACAAATTGAACAACCTCAACAAGAACAGCAACAACAAACCCGAAGTACACTTTGTCAAGTACCGCACTCCCGAAGATGCTGCTAACGCTCAAAAGGCCATTCAAGGTCAATACGATTCATTGGGAGGTCCTTCTCAATCTCATAATGGTGGTGTAGCTCCTGTTTTGAACTTTGCTTCCCAAGCTCCTGTTTCCAACCATGGTGCTGCTTCCTCACCATCTTCATCATACATTCCTCCTGCATCTGGTTCTATTGCATCTGGTCCAAGTGCTTCTTACCTTCCAGCTTCCATTTTCCGCCGTTCCCGTTTGTAAATGACGCTTAATTGCGATTCTTTTTGCTCATAGACTGATCACGATTGTTATTGTTATTTAATATTAAGCGAATAAATAATTCAATATTTTTTCAAAATATAAACTGTCTTTTTGTTTAATATTTCATCAAAAATTAATAGTAATTATGATGGCAAGTGTTTTTTAGCTTATGGCTTGAATTTCGAAATTCACTTTAGGTTGGCTTATCAAAAAGTTCTTCTGTTCTTCATATCTGGTGAATGTGCCAACGATCTCATAACAGATAATCCATGTTGCACAAATCAGTTCTTAGTTGATTTGAGTTTGTATTAGATATTTCTTAATTATTGCTCAAAATGTTTGTTGAAATTTGGAAAATAATGCAAAATTTGCAGTTCATGTAAATGCTAAAATCGTTTATGGTTTGTTATCTCGAAATAATTAAGATTAAGTAAAAATCCTAATACTGAAGAAAATAAATTGAAAATGGAAGATATATTTTTTGAAATATCCTTCATTAAAGGACGATTGAATGAGTAAATATCCTCTGCATAAAATTTGTTTGTTATTATATTGAAACTATGGTACATTACAATTACTAATACCAATATTGTAAAAATTTGTTTATGGGTTCAAAAAGTATCCGCATTTGAAATTACACAATTATAAAATTTTAATTTTGGACATAGATAGATTTCAAGTCATAGAAAATTTTAAGGAACTCTAAATTTTGTGTTATCATAGTGACCCGTGTACCAAATTTCGGTAAATTGGGAAGTGTTAAGATATCTTGGTAAGATATCTTGTCGAATATTTTTGTTTCCTCCTAACTATTTATTTTGTAAGAGTATAAACAGGTGAACAAATTTAACATTTAACCAACTCTTTAGGACAAAATGTTATTGCCACACAGTATTATAAATATTTACCCCCTTATTAATAATCAATTTTATAAAAGGTTTATAAAACAAAATTTGTTCTATAAACCTGTAATAAAGTTAAAGCTGTGTTATGAATAAGACCATTAATCAATAAGATAGAATAATAACAATATTATTAAAGTTCTATATTCATAATATATTTTCCATTCTTACAAATATAAAACCACAATTGCAATCGAATTGAAGTTTCCAACAAACGTAAATTCGGTCAGTATAATCGATTTGTGTCTTTACTATGTTGGAAATAAAATTTTCAGTTAAAGTAACCCTTTATTCTATCTACAGTGAAAACTCCTTGTAGTGGACACTCCCTATAGAGGACAGCTTTATTTATTGGACAACAACTCTGAAACATAACACCAAATAATAATTTTCATGTGAATGAACCTTCCATACACAGAGAAAACAGATTCGTTATAGCAACCGAATTTGTTGCCAATCGAATGATTCGTTTGCACACATTGAATTTTTAAGTTCTAATAACAGAAATTCAGTTGATAAAGAAGAATTTCAGTTGAGGCAACCCAACGTTAGTTACCTCTTCCAAAATATTGTAGCCACAACTGTAAAATTCGGCAACTAAGACAGAATAATTCGATTGGCAACAAATTCGGTTGCTATCACGAATCTGTTTTCTCTGTGTAGGTAGACACTCCCTTACATGGACAAATATTTTGTATATATTTTGGTTAAAACACCACCATTAAGTGGACATCTTCATAAAATCACACATAATTTTTGGAATGTTTTTGTTTAATTTCGCAAACCTGGCATCGTTTTTGCATATTTTTGATTTGATTTAAAATCTTATTCATTTGAAAATATTCCTATGTTTGGAACTCTTGTACAAGAAAATACCAAACAAGTCGCCATAAAATTGGGAATGACAACATTTGTTGTATCAATGCACTGGCAAAGCATCGGTATATGAAGACTTAGACAAATACTACAATTATTCCTTCGCGAGTTTAAAGCAGAAAATATGTACAATGCTGATGAAAAAAGTCTATCATATAGAGCACTTCCCAATAAAACATTATATTTTAAAAATATGAAATGTACTACAGGTAAACTGACTAAGGAAAGGTTATAAGCAGGGAAACCGGAAATATGCTCTAAAAAAAGCGTTATAGGCGCTTTAAATATGCAGTAAAAACTTTAAAATATGCTCTTAAAATTTAAAAAATATGCTCTTAAAAAAAACAAACTTTTACATAATTTTTAACCAAAAAAAATTTACTTAAATTTTCAAATAAAAATCGTTGTCTATTGGATCTGAAAACATTTTTATACATAGAAAATGTTCTTTCGACGTCAACTGATGTTACAGGAGCAAATTTAAAAGACAATATTTCTTTAACACTTAAGCTACGTACACACGGTTGTCAGATCTTACAATATTGTCAGAAAAATTTTCAGAAAATGTCTAACAACCGTGTAAACTTACAATTTTTGTCTTACAACGTTGTCAGAAAAAGTATTGTCAGTACATTGTAGGACAATAATATTATCAGACATCTGACAATCGTGTAAACACCTTACGTTGCCATTGCCAGATCATTGTAAGATCATTGTCAGAAACTTTTTATTGTCATATGTGCGAAGTTTATGCATCTGACAATGGCATCATTGTCAGTGCAAAAAACACACGATCATGACCCTATACTCAGTTTGTCCATTTTGGTGACCAATTTGTGTTTTTATGGGCCAAAGATTTTGAAAATCAGTGGGCTCTCAAAAAATGGTGTCATTAATTTTTGGCCAAAAGCTAATTCAGACTTGGTAATACCGCTTAACTTTATATGGCAATAATATAGCTAAGAGTCCGCCAAACAAATTTTGTTAACATTTTTTTCCAAAAAATAGATTTTTCGTGCACTTTTTTTGAAAAAAATATAGGAAGAACAATTTTTTTTTTACTTTTTTTAGAATAACTTCCAGGGACTCCTAATTTGTCACTAACAATATTGAGTAATGTTGTAGCTACGGTAAATCTGAATAACTCTTGTGAACATATCGATGCATTATGAACGTGTCTAGTCCCTCTAAATAGCACATTCGTTTTTACTATTTTTAGACTCTAAAACAAAGATTGTTTGTTGAAATAGTATGATCAAGTCCACACTTCTATGTTGTGCTGTATTATTTAGTCGGCACACATTTAAAAAAAAATCGCCAAAATTGATCAAATTGTTCGGAGACCATTCACAATGAATTATGATACAACTCCGGCTCGTCAGTTCGTAAGTGGATGAGCAAAGTAGCGTAAAATCCTTCCTACTGATGGCGAAGTACCCAATCCTTTACCCAAACTTTACGACGATTTTTTGCTATTTTGCCTTCATCCGTCATGCAATGGCTTTTTTCTGTTCCATAATAATACTTTAAATTTCCAACTTTTTAATAAATACACACAGATGACAATTAAAATTGTTTGTAAAAAGATTTGAATTTTCTTCTGACAATGTCTAACAAGAGATCTGGTTACCTTTGCCATACAACAATATGACAACCGTGTGAACTGACAATTTTTGTTGGCATATACATTTATTGTTTGACAATTGTCTGACAATGAAATTGTAAGGTTTTCTTACAATCGTCTAAACTGACAATTTACCTTTTGGTAATAATATTTCATTGTCAGTACATTGCGAGCACATTGCCAGATCTGACAACATTGTAAAATCTGACAACCGTGTGTACGTAGCTTTAGAACGGTTAAGTTTGAATTAGAACTAAAATTTGATATTTAGATGGAGCTATTATTAAAATAGTGCTTATTTTATATTAAAACAAGTAAGAGAGCTATATTCGGCTATGCCGAATCTTATATACCCTTCACCTAATTATACTTCAAAATAAAAAATTTTAATATTTTTAGGTGAACAAAATTTTTTTTTTAAAGGTGAACATTTTTTTCAGTTTTTTAATTTTTTGGATAAAAAAATTTTTCGAATTGTTATTTAAAAAAAAAAAATTTCTGTTTTTTAAATTTTTTTTGGTGAAAAGCCATCTATTTTTCAATTTTGAATTTTAAACAAAGGAAGTAAAAACCTGTAACACAACAGCGAAAAATAAGTAAGACAAAATTTGTTTTTGATAAACTCAAAATATGCTATTAAACAGTAAAATATGCTCTAAAAACGCAAAATATGACATAAATATGCTCTTAAAACAAATATATGCAAAAATATGTATTTAAGGGTAAAATATGCAAAAATATGCACTAACAAATCGATGCCAAAATTCTTAAATAGTTCTGAAACGTGTAAATATCTTATCCATGTGCTCATTAGACTCACCAGAAAAAACATGCATTTGCATATTTTGGTTTCCCTGGTTATAAGTATTATTCTCTGATAACATGACGGGATAAAAATAAGTGAAACCCTTATACACAGAAAAAACTATTTCTTAAACCGTTTCAATTAAAATATTTGTCACATATTGAACTGGTTTCAATTATTTCATAATTAAATCAAGTATTCATTTGCTCAAAAACAAAATATCTTGATATTTTCTATTGAATTTTGAGTTTTGAATTTGATTATTTTGACAATTGAATATACAATTTTCGTTATTGGTTGAATTTCAAATACAAAATTATTGAATAGATAATTTTCGTAATTTTGCCTAGCATTTTCAATGACTTTTTAATAATTGTACTTGGTTGATTCTGCCATGATACTAAACATTAAATAAAAATATTTTTTATTCTAAATTTTTGTATTTTATTACAATTCACATAAAGGTTAGAAAATATGAAATAAATAATGTGCTTTTTATTACATTAGAAATTAATTTTAGATAGACTAAATATATTGTAAATGAATACGGTACGGGTAGCGAAGCACACGCAAAATCCTATCTTGCACATTTCGTCTTTTATCCAATAAAAAAACTATTAAAAAAAATATATATACTGCAATATCATTGGATAAAAGACGAAATGCGCAAGATAGGATTTGATTTTAGACCTATGGTTTCTTGGGGAAAATTTCTTAGAATTTTCCGTAGAATGCGTTTCTGCTATACGACCCACCCTAATATACATATTAATAAAATAAAACAAATTTCTTATGATTTTTTTGGAGATTTTGGGCTACATCTTAAATATTTGGAAAAGTTTTCATGGTATTGTCAACCTCTGTATATCAATGAAGTTCTACGAAAAATTGATCGTGATAACTAACCTATCGCTTATATAAATATGTTAAAGGGATTTCCGCAAATAATGAAGATTACAGCTGAATATAACAGTCTTACAAATCGCTATAAATTTTGATGGACATTAGCTGAGAATTACCTAATTTGTAGAAGTTCTTTATATGAAATATATTTTTTAAATTTATTACACATCGCACTTGATCAACAAGAGGGTATTAACTCAAAATTTTGAAATTTTCAGTTGAGGTTAAAAACTGTTTGTGGTTACATTATAAGAGAATTTAAAAATAATAATACATCATAGTAAACAAATTCCATTTGAAAATATATCTACATTGTTTTTCTCTTAATTTGTTTCAATTATTGCAACAAACATATATTTTTTGGCGCTACGAACAAAGTCTCCAATGAACAAAGTCCCCAAACCGCAAATGAATAAAGGCCCCAAAATTTTATATAGAAAAAACCAACAACGAAGTTTAGGGATTTATTTCATTTCTAAAATTGGGGATTTATTTCATAATGAAATTACTCCTGGTGTATCAAAAACTGGCTTCGCTCAAAAACGCTGTTTTGCATTGCCGACCTTCGGCCGGGCGCAAAGGTTTTCTCCTCGGGGGTGTATCAAAAGGTACCGTGAAATAGCTCCAAAATGAAATAACTCCCAATGAAATAATTCCCATCAAAAATGAAATAATTCCCAAACTTGAAAAATTAAATAACTACCAAAGGGTAAAATGAAATTACTCCCAATAATCGGCGGTTTCATAATTTTAAAAATATTACTCCCAAAAAAGCGAAATAAATCCCAATGAAATAATTCCCAATCCGCCGGGCGCTAAGGTTTTCTACTCTGTGGTGTATCAAAAACTGGCTACGCTCAGAAAAGATTTTTGCATTGCCGGCCTTTGGCCTGTCGCTAAGGTTTTCTCTTTTGGGGTTTATCAAAATCTGGCTTCGCTCAGAAAAGATTTCTTTCATTGCAGAAAGGTTTTATAATATTTCAGAAAGCTGATTTTCATTTCGCACCAGATTAAGAAATCGCTGCAACCTGACAAAGGCCGACGATGTAAAAAGAAGGCCGGCAATGAAAAAAAACTTTTTGCATTGCCTGCTTTTGCAAAGAACTTTAATGCATATTGTTGCCAATTGTCTACATTCCAGTTCCACTTAATTTTAGACGAATATAAGCTTGATACTAATTCAGATTCTAATTCAGAAAATATAAAAGTAGTCACTACATTATCATGAAAATGGTCTTCGAGCTGAAATTTTTACAGTAGATAGATATTGATGTTGTTAGTAGATTTCGTGAAATTTTAAAAAGTTTGAGTTGATCAAGTGCGACATATTCTTTTTAAATTATATATAATTGTGCTATTAAACTCATTTAGTTTTTTTCATGCCATGGCATGAAAATTGTTCATTTCAAAAAAAACATGACATTTTCGAGAAATATTTACAGTTTTCTAATTTAAGAATTAGCACTTATTATAATAATTAGCACTTATTATAATAATGATAAAAAGTACAACTTTGAATGTATGTATAAGAGAAAAAATATTTAATTTTAATTAAAATATAAATAACAAACCTAACCAATTCGAAAATACATAAGTATTAAACTTTTTATTTTTATTAATATAAAAAAAATTCATAAAATTTACATAACAAAACGTTTGAACAAAAGAACTTGGCTACCGACATACGAACAATTTAGAGACCACATCCACAGCCACTCAAAATTGTCATCCAATTGTGACCAAACGTACACATTTAGTTAGGTGTGATGCAGATACCGCCTCATTATAATACATAGATACACACATGCACACGCTGTCTTATGTAGTAGCAGTTAATCTCAACCTGTATATAGTTCATTATGAAGCACCATTGGCATCTAGATACTAATTTGCATAATACCATTGCAACAACTTCACAAGTTCATCACTATTTAATTCAATAATTTCATGACCATTTTTGCTTGACAATGATCGCGTGCCATCTTTTTCTTTGTTTTAGTTTTTCTAATGAAAATGTCTAATACTTTGACCATTTAACGTAAACGTCAACATAAACGAAAACTTGTTGAAATAATTGAAACAACACCACCACCGCATCAAAGCACTACTGACCAACCAATTAACAAACCAGCTGACTGACTAATAGCTTATCGGGTAAAAACAACTTCATATTTAATTCGAAATAAACAACAACAATGTCGTCGGCGTCAAATCGTTATTATGGCACTTTTTACTTATACAGTTAAAGAAGAAGAATAATAAGAGAGCAGAGGTTAAAAATCTATTCTTATTTGACATATATAAGACAGTGCCGTAAGCTACGAATATTATCATTCTTAGTTCGAAACTTCAAGTGTTATTAACAGAACAAAAATTTAAATAATTACCAAAATGCGTGCTTTTATCGTCTTATGTTTGGTAGCTGTGGCTTGTGCCGACAAATTGGGATACAACTATCAACCCGTTGCTCATTCTGACAGTGGATTGTCTTTCGGTCCTGGATCTGGCAGCATCGGTGGTGGCTTAGGAGGACTTGGCAGCGGTCTTGGCGGTGGTAGCCTCGGTGGTGGTTTAGGCGGTCTTGGAGGTGGTAGCCTCGGTGGTCTCGGTGGTGGTTTCGGTGGTCTCGGTGGTGGCAGCCTCGGCGGTGGTAACCTCGGTGGTGGTTTCGGTGGTCTCAGCGGTGGCAATGATGGTGCTTCTTATGAAGGCCCCTCATACACTGCTCCCGCTGAATTGGAAAAGGAATTCTACACTTTCTCTGCCCCCGAAGGTGAATTCGATGATGCCAACGCCGCCCAAAAGATTGCCGGTAGTGTGAAACAAGGTCTCCGTGTTGTCTTCATCAAGGGACCCGAAAACAAGGGACTCGAAGATGCTGCCCTCGCTTTGGCCAAACAAGCTGCCGATCAAAAAACTGCCATCTATGTCCTCAACAAGCAAGCCGATATTGGAGATTTGGCCAACAGACTCAATGCCCTCAACAAGAACAGCAACAACAAGCCCGAAGTACACTTTGTCAAATACCGTACCCCTGAAGATGCCGCCAACGCTCAAAAAGCCATCCAAGGTCAATACGATGCTTTGGGCGGTCCTTCTCAATCTCACAATGGTGGTGTTGCTCCCGTTCTTAACTTCGCTTCTCAAGCTCCCGTCCACTCTGCTCCTGCTGCTCATGCTCCCGGTAACGCTTACTTGCCTTCTTCAGTCTTCCGTCGTTTCTAAATAGTAAACTGACTATTTGTCTAACTATAGATAGTTAATGTTACTTTAGGACTGATATATGTATTTGTTAAGTTTTTGTTTTGTTGAATAATGATTAATTACACACGAATAAACCAAATTTTATTTTAAAAAATTATTTAAATTTAGTTTTTACTTTTAATCGGGGATTGTTTGAGATAAATTATAAAATCATCAAATACTTTAGCAATAAACAACACCACAGAGAGCTAACATTTACAAATGTTACCTTCTATGGAATCAATTTTATTCAATGTAGGATGTCCCAAAATAAACAACACAGTTTAATTAAAGGGGAAGCTCAGTTTATTCTCAGATTGTTGTTATACCATCCACCACCAAAAGTGGTGAATAAGGGAACCAGAGTTATGGACCGAAATGTAAGACAGCCTCCAAAAATTTAGATCATTTTCACATATTTTTTTGTTATTTTGGGTAAATTCATTGCAGAGAATACCGTTATTCATATGATAAAAGGACAAACATTTTTTATCCATACAAAATTCAGCAATACCATTCATTATTTTAAACGAATGAACTACTGACATAAAATGTTAAATACCGTTATCTTAAAGGTCATCAAATACTTATATTTGGACACTTAAAATTAAAGGGGTAAAAAATGAAAAAGATTTGTGTTTTGGTTCTTTTGTTTGTAACTTTTGTATCCAATGTTCTAAGACTACGAAATTTATATGTATTGTAAATTTATTTTAAACTAGCTGACCCGACAGACATTGTCATGTCCAAATTAAAAAAATGCATGTGTTCGATTTGTGAGAAGCGGTTTGAAATGGGTAAAAATAGTTAAAAAGAAAAAAAACGTATTGTTGAATGACAATTTTTTTTCATATAGGTTTGGGTTATGTTTGATTTACATTCGATTTTAAAATATGTACAATGAATCTTATGGTCATAGAATAAAATATACATAGAAGCGTTACTGAGAGACAAAAAAACCTAAGTCTATTGTCAAAAAAACTAAAAATGATCACAGATCGAGCTCCTCTTCATGATTAAACGCTTATTGGCAATGTCATTATCGAATTTAGATATTCTGAGTTTTTATATAAAAAATCGATTTTTGGTCTGAAATATGAGTGATCATAGATCGAGCTCCTTGATTAAAAGCCTACAAACCCCATTAGGTCGCTTTCACTCATATTTTTTTATATAACAACTCACAATAAATAAATTGGCTGATAACTTGGCCAATAATCGTTTAATCAAGAAAAAGAGCTCGATCTGTGTTCACTCATATTTCAGGAAAAAATGTGCTATTTTACAATTTATATGCTTAGTACTTAATTGCTTAACATTACCGATTGGCTCAGCATTTTCCTTAGTCACCACAAGTGAAGAAAAAAAGTATAAAAAAGTGTAAACAAATTTACTATTTAGTCAAACTTCAAAAGTATGTTTTTGTTCTAAATCAATTTTGCATATAAAAATGAGTTATATCACAAATATGTGATACATATTTGCTTGAATTTTATCTCAATAACGTTATTTACAACAGTTTTATAGGTATTATAGTGATCTAATATGGATGCCATGGTCAAATATGGACCGAAATTCTTAAAACCCTGTAGTATGGTTTTTGGATACAATATACTAAAATCTATACAATTTAGTTCGATATCGATATATCAAAAATATTTATAGAGGTTAATGTGTTTTTCGGAAGAGGTCCTTATATGGGAGCTATGACCAATTATCTGCTGATCTTCATAAAATTTAACACGTCGATTTTCATATATATGTAAATATTTATTTAAAATATTAACCTAATAATACCTTTTATAAGAGAATTACGATTATTTAAGTGATTTTCGGAAATTGACTTTTTATGAGAGCTATGGTTAAATATGGACCGATATTCACACAATCTGCTAGTAGCATCTGTGAATAAATACTATCGATCTCTGAAAAATTTTAATTCGATAACGATATTTTTCAGATATATATTAAAATTAACGTGTGTTTTGGAAGTGGTCCTTATATGGGAGCTACAACAAATTATTGGCCGATTCTACGTTGAATTTTATGTACATGGGGATTATGCATTTCAACGTGATAACGATATATATAAGATATTTATGTGTATTTTAATGATTTTATATGCAGTGCCCGATCTAAAAAAAAGTTGGTCTCGTGATTTCTCTTTGCTGAATTTTGTATGGATACTAGTGTGTCCCAAAAAAAGTTTTGTTTCTTATTTTCATAGGTGCTCAAACATAATTTAAAAGCTTATAGGGTAAAGTATTTTTCGGGTTTGGAGTTTTCTTCATAATTTGTCAAAACCCACGAGTATCTTTACTTTTGCGGAAACATTTTAAAAGAAGAATATCCAAGCTTTATTTTGGTGTGCAAGAGCTATTAGTTTTTGCAATGAATTGGCTTATTAAGGTGTCTTACATTAAAATTTTGCATAATTTTTTAATAAATTTTGTAAGTAACGCTTTATAACTTTTAAAACTTTTATGAAAATGAAAAAAATAACTAACTATGCAGTTTGAAAGATCAATTAATTTTAAAAATAAAGGGCCAACAATTTTTGAAAAATCTGAAAAAAATCTCAAAAATAATTTAGCCTATAAGCTTTCAAATTAAGTTTGAGCACCGATTTGGGACACACGAATGGATACTGCAATTCTATGGGCATTTATATACCATAGCACATGTTTCGGAAAGAAATTTGTATGGGGACTAGAAGAAATTTTGGACAGGTTCTTACGATTTTCAACAGAATTTGTCCTTTTATCATATAAATAGTGACTGAAAAAATTGATGATGTTATCTGCAATAAATTTACCCAAAGTCACAAAAAACTTGTGAAAATTATCAACATTTTTGGAGGTTATCTTACATTTTGATCCATAACACAGGTTCTATTAATTAATTTGCTGATTTTCAATACCATATAGCTTAGAAAAATTATAAACATTTTGGTATACACTTCATTAATTTTGCTTATGTATTTTGAACGTTACAGTGTTTTACACAGACAGACAGACAGACAGACAGACAGACAGACAGGCGGATATAGCTCGACTTAAAATTTCATAAGGATCAATAATATATATATTTTGTTGGGTCCCAGATGAATATTTCTCAGTGTTACACACGGAATGACAAACTTGTTCACCGCTTATGGTGGTGGAGGGTATGAAAAAGAAAATATACACATTAAAAGATTTAAAATGATTTTTTCACTTTTAAGCGTATGTAGAGGATATCAGCCTACTTATTGCACACAAAAAAATATGCAATTTCAAATTATTTCTGAACAATGCAAATGAATACGTGATCACTTATGTATGTATGTTTACTACTGTGTGACAAATTTTAAAAATCTACAGCATCAAAACACAGCATCATCGATCGCACTACAAACTAACCAATTAGCTAACCAATTGACTGACTAACTAATAACTAATCAACGAAAACAACTTCATATTTGATTAGAAGTAAACAACAATGTAGCCGCTGTCTTTGTACTTATACAGATGATTAAGATGTGGACAGCAGAGCAGAGGTTAAAAATCTATTCTTATTTGACATATATAAGACAGTGCCGTAAGCTACGAATATTATCATTCTTAGTTCGAAACTTCAAGTGTTATTAACAGAACAAAAATTTAAATAATTACCAAAATGCGTGCTTTTATCGTCTTATGTTTGGTAGCTGTGGCTTGCGCCGACAAATTGGGATACAACTATCAACCCGTTGGTCATTCTGACAGTGGATTGTCTTTCGGTCCTGGATCTGGCAGCATCGGTGGTGGCTTAGGAGGACTTGGCAGCGGTTTAGGTGGTGGTAGCCTCGGTGGTGGTTTAGGCGGTCTTGGAGGTGGCAGCCTCGGTGGTCTCGGTGGTGGTTTCGGTGGTCTCGGTGGTGGCAGCCTCGGCGGTGGTAACCTCGGTGGTGGTTTCGGTGGTCTCAGCGGTGGCAATGATGGTGCTTCTTATGAAGGTCCATCATACACTGCTCCCGCTGAATTGGAAAAGGAATTCTACACTTTCTCTGCCCCCGAAGGTGAATTCGATGATGCCAACGCCGCCCAAAAGATTGCCGGTAGTGTGAAACAAGGTCTCCGTGTTGTCTTCATCAAGGGACCCGAAAACAAGGGACTCGAAGATGCTGCCCTCGCTTTGGCCAAACAAGCTGCCGATCAAAAAACTGCCATCTATGTCCTCAACAAGCAAGCCGATATTGGAGATTTGGCCAACAGACTCAATGCCCTCAACAAGAACAGCAACAACAAGCCCGAAGTACACTTTGTCAAATACCGTACCCCTGAAGATGCCGCCAACGCTCAAAAAGCCATCCAAGGCCAATACGATGCTTTGGGCGGACCTTCTCAATCTCACAATGGTGGTGTTGCTCCCGTTCTTAACTTCGCTTCTCAAGCTCCCGTCCACTCTGCTCCTGCTGCTCATGCTCCCGGCAACGCTTACTTGCCTTCTTCAGTCTTCCGTCGTTTCTAAATAGTAAACTGACTATTTGTCTAACTATAGATAGTTAATGTTACTTTAGGACTGATATATTTGTTAAGTTTTTGTTTTGTTGAATAATGATTAATTACACACGAATAAACCAAATTTTATTTTAAAAAATTATAAAAAAAAAATATATTTGAATTTTTTTGTTTTTATTTTTAATCTGATGATGATTTTGGATGAATCATAAGGTCATGAAATATTTGAATAATAATGTTGCTTATAAATCTAAACAACACTTCAACAGTTTACGTAAATTGAATGAGTTCGAGTTCAACAGTAATGGGAGTAGCCAATGATACTATGAAATAACTCCTAAATGAAATAGTTCTCCAGAAAAAAATTACAAATTGGGATTTATTTCATTATGAAATAACTCCCAATGCGTTGGGACTTATTTCTTGCATTACCAGCCTTGGACCGGGCGTAGAACACTTCTCTTCTGTGGTGTATCATAATACGGATTCGTTTAGTAAATTTTACTTGCAGTGCCAGGTGCAAAGGCTTCTTGAAGTATTTCAAAACATACATATGTGCTGTAAAAGAAATTTTTACTGAGCGTAGCCGGTTTTTGATACACCCTTGCACCTGGTCAAAGACCAATAATGCAGATATTGATAAAGAGGAAGCCGATAATGTTGATCAGATAATGTGACACCGTTCAATATTTCAGGCAGGGATTTATTTATGTGATGTCGGATAGACAGGCGAATGTGATTTTAGAACGAGAAAATCATTACACCTGGACAAAATGTTGGTAATAATACAGCTTTATAATAAGTGAAGCCCAATTTCAAAGCAATGCCCTACCGAAGGTTCGGTAAATACTTATTAGTTTGTGTAATATTAATTTGCATCGTTATAAAAGCAGAGTCGATAAAGCAATATTCGCCTATCTCTTTAAATCAGATTTTTGGTTGATATTGAAAATCTGTTCCTAAATAAAATTAAATTATGTACATATTTATTTAAAAATATTTTCTGGAGACAGATCTGTCACATAAAAATTGGTCAATAAATATACGAGATATAAGCAAAATGCTATAAATCAAACCGCTTTTTAACAAAATATTTGGTATGCATGATTTCCATGCCCATAAAAAATTCTAAAATCAACAGAATTTCGAAATTCTCTTTACTTTGGTTTTTATTTAGTTTCAAATTTCATACTTTTTAATAGATGCGTGCAAAAATACCTAAAGAAAAACTGTTAGTCAAAATTGATCAATTTTGATCTCATTTTGAAGCAAATGAATCGTACATTTTAAAGTTTTATTTATACCCTACACCAACATAGTGGGGTTATAATGCGTTTGTGCAAATGTTTGTAACGCCAAAAAATATTGGTCTAATACCCACCTTAAAGTACACCGATCGTCCGTCCGTTTGACTGGTTTGCTGTCCATGTACAGGTCGCAAAGTACAGGTCGAAATTTGAAGATATTTCACAAAATTCAACATAAATAACTATCATATATGCATAAATCACACGACCTAATAATCGATCACTATGAAGATCGATACACAATTGGTCATAGCTCATATTTAACGCCCACTTCCGAAAATCACTAAAAAATTTAATTCTAAGGGACACTCTAATGTACATTTATTCGTTTTGTTCGATTATTCTACATAAAATTGTTCGAATTATTCGTTATTCGAAAATGGTAGTTTTTAAATTGTTCGAATAATTATTCGTAAGATTAATTCGATTAATCGAACGATCATTACTCGAATGAATACCCTACTAAATACCTATATTGTAAATCATTGTTGTACGGGAAGCGAAGTACACCGGGTTTTACCTAGTTATACCCTACACCACCATAGTGGGGAGGGTATTATGCGTTTGTGCAGATGTTTGTAACGCCCAAAAATATTAGTCTAACACCCACCTTAAAGTATACCGATCGACTTAGAATCATTTTCGTCGGCTGGCTGGCTGTCCATGTAAACCTTTTGCGCAGAGTAAAGGTCGCAATTTTGAAGATATTTCGATGAAATTTGATACATATTATTTTTTCGGCTCAAGGACCAAGCCTATTGAAACTGGCTGAAATCGGTCCATTATTTCACCTAGCCCCCATACAAATGTCCTCCCGAAATTGGACTTTATCGGTCATAAATGTTTAATTTATATATGTATCTCCACAAATTCCTCTCCAAATAAGTTTTATATATACAAAATTCATGTCACCAAATTTTGTTACGATCGGTCCATAATTAGTCATAGCACCCATATAGACCCGCTTCCGAAAATCACTTTAACGTGCATAAATCGCTTAAAAATGTTGGTAAACACACAAAATTCAACATAGTTAACTTTAATATAGACATAAATCACACGACCTAATTTCATGGTGATCGGTCCATAATGGGTCATAGTCCCCATATAAGGCCCACTTCCGAAAATCACTCAAAAATATTAATGTAGGGTATTATATGGTCGGGCTTGACCGACCATACTTTCTTACTTGTTATTTTATAAATCTCAATTATTTTGTGTAATTTAACTTTAACCCTTTTTAGTACATAAATTTGTTTAAAGATAGGAATTACTTCATTGGGGGATATTGCATTTGTATTTATTTAATTTGAAAGTTCTTTCATGGCGCCTCCATTATTAAATGCCAGTAATTCAAAATATTTAAATAGAACCGCTTTATTCTAAACAATAAAAGTTATTTGATAAATATACCTTTCTAAATATAATTTTGCACTATCTGGGAAATAACAAAAAATTATTTAACCTTTTGAGAGTTTATTGATCTGAGAAATATTTAAAAATTATTTTAAAATTTGTGTTAGAAGAACTATCCACTTTATTAAACAGTATATAAAATTATACATTTCGATATGTTTAATTAAAATTCAAAAAATTACAAAAGCAATAAGATCTTTAAAATAAGAAATATTTGCCAGAACACCATTGATATCTCTGGTAAACTTGGTAAACATTTTTAATACAAATAGAAAACAAAAACATATAAAAATATATTAATGAAACTATACAATAGAATTCCATAAATTCCATAAAAATTTTTAAAAACCAATAAAAAAAAAATAATAAACATACTGAATACGCAAACATTTAAACAAATTATGCAAAAATCTCTCAGATTGTTATCACGTTTTCATATGATAAGCCAAGATATTTTCATAATAACAACCATAATTAAAATGTTAAAAGATTTGAAGTTAAAGGTTAAACAAACAGAAAGTCATAAATAAAATTGGGCCAAAAAAACACATACTATTTAAAACAAAAAATGTGAAAACGGAACTTTACAACTGTCAATATTCAGATTAAAAACAATAAAAATACAAATTAATGATCAACTGGAATTGGTCGACCCTAAAGTACCTTATTTGATAATGGAATTTTATAAAATTTTAGAATAGTGTTTTTAGTAAAAATGCATATTTTGATTGTTTTTATATCGGAATATATGAGAGTCGTAGCAAATAGATTTCGAAATAGAAACATTTCTGTCAGTTTCACCCTTTTGAACTAGTTCTCAAAATACATAGTATAATAATATACTGAATTACCAAATACTATATGTTAAGTTTATGCTTCCCTTTGAGCTTAATGTTTGTATTCGTTCTTTACATAAAAGTTATTGATTCTAATTGGATGTTTATTATGGTCTGTGTACTTGACCTTAGCCTACATACTACTATCTTTAGATCTTCTGATAACAATCCTATACAACAGAACGGTGTAGGGTATTAAAATAAATATTTAGAAACAAAAAAAGAAACAGGTAAACCTTTAAAGCACCCACTACATCAAACTCTATTGATTTTCATAAAATATTCAGTGATTTACATAAAGTTTTGAATTTAATTTAATTCAAATCAATAAAAAAAAATTATAAAAAAGTCGTTATACCAGAAACTATGGGATAATCCACAAAGGTTTAAGGGTAAAATGTATATAGTAAAGTTAGTTGATGTTATTAATTTATTCTAACGTTCGTGACATGCTAATGAAATTCAATTTTAAAAAGACAGAAATCAAATTAACACTTAAATTATTAATATAACGATCACATAATGATACAAAATAAATTTGAAGATATTTTACAGTGATGATATACATAGCACATATGTGAACTGTAAGAGGTATTAGCACCCTACAACACTGTAATGTATTTTTGCTGATATCTGTCACATCGATTACAATCGATTACACTGTGCTCGAATTTTACACTTTTTTTCTGTCAAGCGGGGCATACCCGGTTAAACTAATTCTATTACGCTGATCCAGTGGCGTTAACCGTTTTTTAGGTTAGCTCTGGTTTTCGAGATATAGCGTTATTTCGAAAATGGAGGAGGTGGCACAATGCGTAACTCAGAAGTGGTATAGCTTATTTTATTTAATAAACTAAAAAAATAAAATTCCGCAATAAAGTTACCTTTAAATAAGACTGAAGTCTTATTAAATCTGCGCAGTAATTTTATAAATATAATATTTTTTGAAAAAAAAAAACAATAATTTTTGTTTGCAAAATTTCGAAATTTTTGTTTTTTAAAACGGCATAAAAAAATAGAAAATGCAGCTACGCTGTTAATTTTTTAAAAAGTTTCAAACAAAACAAGCTCTAAATTATTTAAATCTATCTACAACTTTTTATTGTATAAATAAAAGATAAAACAAAACAATTTAACCCGCCGGGTTTCCCGCTTGACAATTTTTTCAACTAGCACAGTGTTATTATATATATTTGGATTTCATTTTCTTTGTATAGCAGTTTCTAAGCCCATGTTATTCAAATGGTAGCAGCGAAATGTAATATGTAAGGTACAACTTTGTTCCTAATTGGGAAAAATTTCCCGGATTTTTTTTTTAAATTTCCTTGAAAATGTTTTCGGGAAATTTCGGGAATTTCTTTGTAAGTTTGCTTTTTAATATTTTAGTATATTTCGGCAAACATAAAATAGATTTGTTTTATGATTCAATTTTATCCAAAAATTGATTCGATGCTAGAAACAGAAAGTGAGATGACACAGATGAATTAGGATTTAAATAACCTAATTTTTGTCACACCAACAAAAATTGTTCAATGGTCAAAAACTATCGATTTAGGGCCATTATTAAAGTTAAAGGTAACTTTAAGCAATAGAAAAAGGTAACTTGAACTATATGGCAAGTTGTAATAATGGCCCTTAAGCAAATACTGATATGACCATTGGATATAGTAGCTTTTGCATTTCTCTCATTATGAGAGACAATGGAATACCCTCCCCACTATAGCGGTATTATGCGTTTGTGCTGATGTTTGTAATGCCCCAAGGTATTAGTCTAGTTTCTAGTTTCTGAGTCGATTAAACGATGTCCGTCCGTCCGTCTGGCAAAGTACAGTATTTTCTAAGCAATTTTGAAGATATTTCGATCAAATTTGGTACTAAGTATAAAGGGTTCTTGAGACAATTAACATTTAGTCAAAATTTGGAGTTATATACGAAAATATGTTTAGTTAAGGATTCTTTTCTGAGTTATCGCGTTTCCTTATATATAAACTAAATTATGGAATAAATAAAAATTTGTTAAAACTTGGTACACAAGTTCTTAAATTTTTTTATTTTGAACACAGAATATTGATCCAAAAATCGCCCAAGAACAAAAAGGATATCTAAAAAAACATATCTTCCATTTTCCAAAGATGTTCCTTAATTATAAGCCATTAAAGGGGTAATAACATATACAAAAATCAGAGTGAGAATATGAGGAATCCACATTGAGGATATCTCAAGGTAATGAACCTTTAGTAAAATTGCCTAATATTTTGAGCTATAACCGAAAAACTTTAAAAAGCTATGGTCGGCCTACACTAAGTGATTGAGCAAAGATATTTTTCTTTAAACATTTTAGAAATTTATTCTCGTGAATGATTCGAAGAATAAGGTCTTATATGGGAGCTATTATTAATTATGGATCGATGGCAATGAAATTTGGTCGTCTATATATATGTCTATATGAAAGTTATTTTCGTTGAATTTTGTGTTTATACGAACATTTTTAAGAGATTTATGCTCGTGATTTTCGGAAGCTATGACTAATTGTGAACAGATCATCAAAAAATTAGGTGACTGAATTACATATATATAAATCCTATTTGGATCGAAATTTGTGTAGATACCTATATAAATTAAAAATTTACCACCGGTAAAGTCCAATTTCGGGAGGACATTTGCATGTTGGCTAGGTGAAATAATGGACCGATTTCATCCAGTTTCAATAGGCTTCGTCCTTAGGCCGAACTAAATTTATGTTTCAAACTTATCGAAATGCCTTCAAATACAATTTTTTTCGAAAAAGCGGTTAAAATTTAGTTATTTTCAATTTTATAAAAAAAACTGAGCAGAAGCATTATTATTTAATTTCAATAATTTATATTGGTGAATAATTTTTAGAAAATAGCCTTATATGAGAGCTATGAGCAATTTTAGACCGAGTGCCATGAGATTATAGAGTGGATTCCCAACTTTTTAAGAGACTTACGCTTTTTAAAATGATTTTAGGTAGTGGTCATTATAAGGGAGAATTTCTGGTAGACCGATCATCATAAAAATAGGCTGAGTCGACGTTATAAACATCATCACAAACGCATAATAACCTCCCGCTACATTTTACACAATATTTTTATATTATTCGTCTAAATTTAATTTACCTTTTATGTTTTTAAATGCGTTCGTTTTCAAAGAATATTTTCTGACTATATTTTCTGACATAATCGTATCATGAATCAGTCTGGATACGTTTTTTATTATTTATTATTTATTTGTAATTTTGTCTTTCAAATTTCCTGAATTTCTTTAAATTTACTAAAAAATTTCTGACTTGAATATGAAACAGAGTACTACTGGTGACTTATCGACAATACCTTAATTTCAGAATCAATATATTTAACTTTTAAAATCAATCGATCGAATCGTCTTCCGATCGGGATGACCTATTGGATAGTAATTCAGACACAATTTGTCAACAAGATCGGTCAAGAACTCTTTGAGTTAAAGCGGATCAAAATTTGACATTTGGGCCAAACATGTTTTTATTCTCATCCATGTAACTATCTAAGACGTCATATTTTTCAACCGGAAATACATTATATCTATAGTATATTTTATGGGAATTGGAAAGGTCATATCCTAAAAAGAATAAGTCTACATGTTTTCATATAGGAAAGTATGTATAAATATTTATTACTTATAAAACTAAAAATATTATTTTAAATCATTAGCATCATAATTTAATATGTATTTCTAATGAAATTTTCTGCCAAACAAGAATAATTTTATTTTCGTTTCTTTCTGCAAATCAACCGAAATGGAAGAACAACAACAATCCTTAATAATAAAATTAAAACAAATTTATTCAAAAACAAAACGTCAGCTTTGTCGCAGTTATTTTCGAGGAAGTTATTTTAGATTGAGAAACATACAAATATAGAGAAGCATAAATGTGGGTCATTCTAAGTTATTGCTCTAACGAACTTGAAATTTAAATTTGACTAAAACAATAAAAATTAGCAAATACTGGTCGACTTTTACTTTCGATTTTTGACTTCTTTGTTTTAGCTTCTGTCATCAATTAAGTATAAATTGTTAATTCTTTATCTAGAACAGCACATTTATTTCTATATCTTTCTCATAGAGAGAACTCATCTAGGAGAACAAAACGAAAAAAGGAAAATTAAACTAAAGATGCGTGCTTTTATTGTAAGGCATTTTAAAATATTTAAATAAATTCTCAATACATGACTTTATCAAATTTTGTTTACTTTTTTTGTAGGTTTTATGCTTGGTGGCTGTTGCTTGTGCCGACAAGTTGGGCTATAACTATCAACCTGTAGGTCACTCTGACTCCGGTCTATCTTTCGGTCCTGGTGCTGGTGTAGGTGGTTCTGATTATGGCTCATCATCCAATGTGGCTCCCAACTATGCAGGTGATTTCCCCACTGCATCTCATGAGGCTCCATCATATGCTCCTCAAGCTGAATTAGATAAAGAGTTCTTTACTTACACCGCTAACGATGACGATTTTAATGATCCTGCTGCCTCCAACCAATTGGCCAACTCTGTGAAACAAGGTCTTCGTGTTGTTTTCATTAAGGGCCCCGAAAACAAGGGACTTGAAGATGCTGCCCTCGCTTTGGCCAAACAAGCTGCTGATCAAAAGACCGACATCTATGTGCTCAGCAAACAAGCCGATCTTGGTAACTTGGCTGACAAATTGAACAACCTCAACAAGAACAACAACAATAAACCCGAAGTTCACTTTGTCAAATACCGCACTCACGAAGATGCTGACAATGCTCAGAAAGCGATTCAAGGTCAATATGATGCTTTGGGCGGTCGCTCTAACTCTCATGATGGTGGCGTGGTTCCTGTATTGAACTTTGCCTCCAAGGCCCCCGTTGCCAGCTACAGTGGTGCATCGTCCGCCCCATCTTCCTCTTACATTCCCCCTGCTGGACCCGGTGCCAGCTACTTGCCCGCTTCAATCTTCCGTGCTTAAATAATTTTCAAATTCTCAATATTAATTTATTGCTGTTTATTTTGAGAAAGGACTGATGTACTATATTAGTTTATAGTTATATACATTCATATGTATATTTGTTAATTTGTTTTAATGTTATTGTTATATTGAAAATAATATAGAAAGTATTTAATTTTGTTAAAATACTGTTGTGTTTTTATTTTTATATTAACGTCTCCACCTTCACCATATTCTCACATTTTGGAATGTGTTTTCTCACATTAAGCTCATACTACTGTATTTTTAGTCTACTTATTCCTTCGAATATGCCAACCATAAAGATATTTATATCAGTAAGTTCTAAATTTTAAATTTTGGGTCATTATGTTTATCCTTAACGATTATAACGTGAAATTATGGCTTCGACCTAAAGCTACGTTTCCGCACACACCGTAATCGGCACTGAAAACTAAATTCCATACATTTGCACTGAAAAAAAGTTCGTTTCAGAAATCGTCAACGAAAATTGGGAACGAAACGCACCGGTCAGTAACGAATAACCTGTCATTTGGGCCGGAACGAAAACAACTTCAATTAGGCTGTTTTCGGTGCTGTAGGAACGAAATTATTTTAATTATTTTTTTATTTCAAATTTATAGAAAATCAAAATGAATAAGAAAACTATTCAGAAACGAGACGGTGACGAACGCCAGTTTCAGTTTTTGTTATCGGCACCGATTACGCGGAAACCCAGCTTAAGGACGAAGCCACGCAATGAGCGAGCGTCAAAAAATTAAAACATATGAAATACTACCGCTTAGCCGCTTAGAAATGCCGCTCATTGTGTGGCCACTTCAGTAGTATTTAGGGATCCTACGCGGGAAAAATTTCCCGGGAATTTCAGGGAATATTTTTTTGTTAATTTTCGGGAAATGTTTGTCGGCAATTTTCGGGAATTTCTTCATAAGTATTCTTCTAAAAGTCACAATATTCATATACTTTTCGATGGCCAAATTTGTTGCTAATTGAATTATTCTATTATATTCATAGATTTTTTTGGTTCTAGCAACAGATAGTCAGTTGGCAAAGAAGTGTTACTGTTAAAATAACCGAATTTTATTCACTCAACTCAAGCCACAGCAGACAAATTTGGTTAGTGAGAATGAATCAAATTTAAAGTTTATGCTCTTTAACGAATTAATAAGATTCCTAACATTACAACTTTTAGGGATATTCAATGATTATTATACATATTTAGAGGAAATAATTACAATATTAGTGGTTCAAATTTGTTTATCTACAATCAGATTTGAAAAATTTCTCTAACTACGCATGTTTTATAGATTTAACATGGTCGAAATTCTTAAGTTTTTTAATTAAACAAGGAATTTATTGATTTTATACTGATTAAAACTACGACTGTGACAATACCGATCAAATGCCACTATTAAATTAGAAACCCTTATAAAGGCTGGACCAACAACCAAATATATTTATTTTATACTTCTTTTAAAACCCTGGTAAAATTATAAGTCAATTTATACGAAAAATATTTTCTGGTTTTGGGTTTAATTTAGTGTAAAAAAATTCCCGGGAATTCCCGGGAGGAAATTACAAATCGTTTCATTCCCGGGAATTTTTTTTAAAAAAAACTTCAAATATTCTACAAAGTCTAAAGAACTTTTGCGTCATCGATAGTCATTTTATCCCGGGAATTCCCTAAACAAATTTATGGGGTGGTTTTTTTTAATAAAATTAAAATTTTATTTTTCCAAAAAAAATTATTAAAAAATTTTGAAAAAATAGTTTGTTGCATTTAAAAAATTAAATATCTTTCACCCGACAAAAGTTATGAGCTTTTTTGAAAGCTATAGGCTTTACACAGTTTTCCAAATTAAAAGGAACTGAATTAATATTTCACGAGTTAGAACGGTAACTTACTCACCAAACATTATCCAAACGAAGACCATCAGTATAATCTATATTCATCTCATTCTAGTAGTAAACTTTGTTTAATCCCATTTGACCCTAAAGAGTTTTATTCCACTAAAATTTAAATTTGACTAAAATATAATACATGAGAAAACATTTAATAATACAGCAGGTATAAAGGTTAGAGTGACATATCATACCAGTTCTTAAAGACTATTATTCTACCAATATAACAACAAAATTCAGCACAGAGAAAACAGATTCGTTGTGGCAACTGAATTTGTCGCCAATCGAATTTTGTCGGTTGCAATTACTATCTCTTAATTCGATTGAAATAACTGAATTATATAGTACACGTAACTGTATTCAAACACAATTCGGTGAAAAGGACTGAAAATATTAGTAGCTATAATCAATAAATTTTCAAACATTCCATTCCATTTCATTCCGTTTATTTAAATTTATTTAAAATATAAAGTAACACAAAATATAATTTAATACATATTGGTACACTATAACATGACAGCACGTTAGGTGTCCATACATAAAAGATGAATTGAACGATAGACCAAGACAAATAATGTTGTGCAACCACGACTGAAAACTGAATTTCTTATGCATGATAAGGATTGGTTTTAAATAATATCCGGATGATTAGGGTTTGAATTATTCTTCGTTATCTTGATTGTATGCATTTTTGGGGAATTACCTTTCATCTTTGATTCCTTTATACCTAAAACAATATCAATATGTCTTTAATGAAATCATAAGAAAGATTCTTCTACAAAATATGTATGTATGTAGTATTCAGTCACATACTTATTTTGTATCCGGATATCAGTTAAAATAATTATGAAACTTACTTTCCCTTGTATTAACCCGCTAATATTAATTATTTAAATCGACTTTTCTGGTTTTTATTTTCTTTTAAACAAATAATATTGTATTTTAGAATTTAGTTTAATATTTATTTTGAACAAATGTCAAAACTATTTACCATTTTTTATTTTGTATCTGTTGTGAACACCGAGTTTGGTTTTCTTACGTCTTAATCGAATTTTTCGATCACAATCATTAATATTGTTGATTTAATTCGATTGTCATTTCCGAATCTATCGAATAAAGCTTAGTAAAGACACAAACCGGTTAAATATTCTTATTTTACAGTTGCTAGAACCTCAATTCAATTATGATTATGATTTTTCAATTCTAAACATAGAAAAACTGTAAAATGTATACTTTTTTAATAATTACAATAAATTTTCAGTTTACGTTATTAAATGTTTATAATAAATACCGAATTCCGACCAATCTGTTTTCTGTGTGAGCCAATTATCGATAATAGTTTGCGAGTAATGATAATTTACTTCTGATCAAATTTACAAAAATCAAATTTTTCATAAAATAACATAAAATATTTGTCTTTAGGGGATCACATGCACTTCCCCCTGAGCTCAATATTGGGGTAATAATAAAGGTACCAAAAATGGGTGACATGACGGAATGTCGAAGCTGGAGGGGCATAACCTTATTGCCAATGATTAACAAGGTAATAGCGCATATCCTTCATGACAGATTATCCTCTTTACTGTCTTCTCAACATCGACCTGAACAGGCTGGTTTTAGACCACATCACTCATGTACGGATCACTTGAACAGCCTCAGTATTATTGTCGAACAATCGGTGGAATGGCCATCCCTTTTCTACTTTGCTAAAGCCTTCGATACCCTTCACCAGCAGGCTATTTGGCAAGCGCTACAATGCAAAGGAGTTCCACATGAATTGATTGATCTAATCCGTGCCTTATACCGGGATTCGATATGTATGGTGTTACATGAACGCAATCTGGGAAGACCCTTTAAGGTTAACGCAGGTGTACGACAAGGCTTTGTTTTATCGCCATTTCTGTTCAATATAGTGCTTGAAGTTATAATGCTTAAGGCAATGACCAATAGAAGAGGCATCACTTGGGGCCTAACTGGACGCCTCGAGGATCTAGATTACGCCGCACACTGGCCGAAATACCCAATTTAGCGGCGTTTTGTGAATAACTTTAAAAACATAAAAAATTGTGAATGAATTTTTTATTTTATTTTTAATTTATATATATTTAAATATCATCAATTCATTAAATTTTAAAATTTGTTTGTTTTTTTAAGTATATGGGTACTTCCATATATAACCTAGCAACAAAATATACATTGTTGACTTGACCCTCTCCAATCTTGACGAAATTCAGTATAAAAATTGTATTTTACATGGTTAAGACAAATACAAACTTTTGGATTACTGGACCAAATAGTTCCGGAAATACCAGGTCCTAAAAAGTGAAAAAGTCTTCAAAATCGTACCCGCCGTGTGGACAGTGGCGTGACTGATTTTATTGAAACTCGGCATGCGATCTTTGCTTGTTTCAGAAATGTATGCTCCAAATTTCTAGACTTTTGCTTGGATAGGACAAATTTTATGCGAAAAAATCGATTTGGATTGCATGGGCGGTAATGTATGTACCAAATTTCTAGACTTTTTCTTGGATAGGAAAAATTTTATGCGAAAAAATCGATTTCGATTGTATGGAAAGTGGGCGTTGGGCGTGAACGCCCAATTTTTTCTTAATTTAGTCCATATAATTCTCGGTGTCGCGGTAATCGCAAATCTTATTAAAAAATTAAATATTTAATTTTTTGCAGTCAACAAAATTGCTCTTGAAAAAAGCAAAACAAAAAAGAAAACTGAAAAAACTCCGTTGAGGTTTAAATTTTCCAAAAAATAAAAAAAAATTTCCCGAATTCTGAATTTTAAAATTTCGGTAAAGCGACGCTAGATTGGGTATTTCGGCCACTGTGCGCCGACGACATACATATTTCTCCTAGCCCACACATTCAACGATATGGCAGCCAAACAAGGGGAAATACAGACCACGGCAAGTGAAGCAGGCTTGCATATTAACATTGGAAAGACAAAGGTAATGCGAATAAATACCATCAACTACCAAAAGTTTCAAATAGACAACGCAGATCTTGAAGATGTAAGATCGAGAAGATATTACGAATCGCATCAAAGAAGCAAATCAAGCATTTGGGGCACTGCAGAAGGTATGGAAATCACCCTAAATTCATCTGAAAACCAGGCTGTGAATCCTGGAATACCACAGCTAGCGGCTTGCAATCCTTGCAGGTATTCATTAATCGCTCGTTACGAAACCTGCTCAAGATATTCTGGCCGAATGTTATCTCAAACAGAGACCTGTGGGAAAGAGCAGCTAACCAGTAATCATTCGTAAATGGAGTTGGATTGGCCATGTTCTCAGACGCACCAACGACAACGTAGCTAAGATGACAATTGAGTAGAACATTCAGAAAGATTTTCTGAATGTTCGTTTATTTGAGTGGTGCTTAATGAGCAGACGAAATTAACATATTTTTCAATTTTCAAAAGTCACGAGGTAGTCTGCTATCAATGGCTGTCAAATACAAATTAAATGACACAGCTTGTTCAAATTTTGACAGGAGTCAACTAAAAGATGCCTGTTGAAAAGTCGTGGAAAAGACGGACCCTCGTTTAAACTTTATTTTTAAGATAATTCGATAATATAATGCCTTCAGTTCTTAAAAATATCTTATATAAATATAAATGAGATTTGGTAGAACATAAATCACTCTACAATATTCTGCGTGGATTGGTCTTCTGATGATTTTATCCCAATCACTTAAAAGAATTATCCTAAACGATAGTCACAAAATCCAGCATTATTATTTCTACATACATATATGAATCAAATTTCAGTTATCCATATTTATGCGCGTTAATATTAATGGAAGAATCGTCTCAAAATCCAGTAGTATTATTGTTGTAAAGATGAAACACATTTATATTGAATTTTATTTCTATGTCGATATTTATCGAACATACATTTGTACTATAGGAGGTATATCCAATTATGGACCAATATTTATTAAATCAAGTAGTATGATTTCTGGATACAAATTACTGATATATTGGTTCGATATCGATATTTATTTTAACTTGTTTTGCGGAAGTGGTTCTAATATGAGATCTATGATCAATTTTGGACCAATATTCATAAAATTCGGCTCGGCGATCTTTATTTATATGAGGATAAATTGTGTCGAGTTTCAATATAATTATATATGTGAGAGATTTATGGGTATTTAGGTGATTTTTAAGATATATATGTAGGCAGGTTGGGAGCCGAATCATAATGTATATCAAATTGTTCCTAATATTTGGAATCCCATTCAAATTTTTATACAAATTTTAGTTTTAGAAACTCAATGAATATATAATAAAAACTTTATTTATTAACAAAACTCCATGAAATTTTCAACATTTTTTAAACTTGGAATAAAATAAGTAATAAAATGTAAAAAAATTTTGTCAAAAGGTCAAAGGGTATCCCGCAATTCCTAAAAACTGGAGCAAATATCGCAAAAATAGTATTTTTACAATTTTGTCCATAGGGTCCACATTTCCTTCGGGGTTGAGAAAAGGGTTGAGGATAAATAGAGAGCATATCAAGGTTACTTAATTTCCGTTTTCTGATCCCTACCTAGGGATTTTAGAACATGAGGCCCAAAGTTGAAATTTTAATAAAAAATAAGTTAAATTCCGAACGGTTTTAATAATTGGACATGTTTTTGATACCAAAATGTAAAGATACCTTACAGAAAAACATAAAATTGTTATATGTTCTTAAAGAAAGATTTTTTTTAATAAAAAAAGAGTTAAGTGATCTTTTCGCCCAAAAAACAGCAAAAATCTACTATTTTTTCAATTTTAAATCGTTTAATTTTAAATCCATAATTGATATTGCTCTCAACTCTTTTTTATGTTATTGGATATTTAGTTGTCTAACTAGCAAAATAAATTCGTGTCCATTCGGTGCAAAAGTACAACATATGTTTTTTAAAAAAGTGGACCAAGGTATGGCAAAATTTTAAAATTTCAATTTTGAAATGCCTTTAACTCAGAAATTCTAAGAGATAAATAGCATATGCAAGCATGTTTTTCAAGACATAGCCAAGCGCTTTCTCAAAATATAAAAATCTTTCAAATCGGTTTGGAAAAATGGCATGTGTTTAAAAATTTTACATGTCGAAGATACCCTACTTTTGCTCCGCCCGCATCAAATTTTATCCCGATCGGACCAGTCGTTTAGAAATGCCAGATTTATTTCCAAAAAATTTGCCCCACTGTGTGCTGTTTTAAAGACTTTGCATATTTTTTCAATATTTCGATTTATGCTAAATTTCGTATACCAAAAATGTCTTCTATTTCTATGCCTTCGTTATATGAAAACGAATCACTCACTGTTCCCCCAATCAAATAATCGATATAAGAAAAACAAGTAAGAAAGTATGGTCGGTCAAGCCCGACCATATAATACCCTACACCAAGTAAATGAGTAAAAATATTTTTCTTTTAAAATATCAATAATTTATATTCGTGAGTGATTTTCGGAAGTGGGCCTTATATGGGAGCTAGGACCAATTATAGACCGATGACAATAAAATTAGGTCGTGTGATTTATGTCTATATGAAAGTTATTTATGTTGAATTTTGTGTATATACCAAAATTTTTAAGTGATTTAAGCACGTTAAAGTGATTTTCGGAAGCGGGTCTATATGGGAGCTATGACTAATTATGGACCGATCGTAACAAAATTTGGTGACATGAATTTTAGACATTAGGTGACATGAACATGACATTAGACCAATATTTTTGGGCGTTACACACATCTGCACAAACGCATAATACCCTCCCTACTATGGTGGTGTAGGGTATAAATGTTAATATTTAATCAACAGTAAGACATCGAAATTTTAAATAAATGAACAAATCACACTAGTCGTAAGAATTTTATATTAAATATGCATAACAACTTACTGGTTTTCTCGGTCGGAGATTTGTCCAAATGTTTTCAAAAAGTGGAAGAACTCTTCAATTTATTTTTTTGTGGTGGAATTTGAACAGATACCTAATTATGTAATATAACTATAAAATGTTTTCAACAAAAATTTAAACCATCATATTTGGACTTTTTCTGATTGTTTGGATTATTTAGATACTTATTAATTTCATAACTAGATTCAGTAGCCTTTGAATAAGAAATATGAATACACAATGTTGAGAGTTCAAGTCGTTAATATTGGACATAAAATCATAATTAATTCCAGCATTAAGTAAAAAACATAAAATCGCTATAAAATCATTTTAACACAGCAATAATCCACAATGATCATAAAACTAATAATGAAACAAAACTAATAAAATCAAAATCCATAAAAATGTTGTGGTAGAAAAGAAATCAATACCTCCTCGAACTCATAATCTTGCACATGAAAATGTTTAAAAATGCGTTAAATTTTATGACAAACATAAAATAATGTTCGCATTTTAATCGATTATAATATTCAAATGTGCGCATTCATTTTGCCAAAATATAAGAAGATATATACAGAAGAAACGGAATATTCATTCATTAATTAATTTAGATACTACTAAATAAACTAATGAGAATGAAGTTTTTACAGGGGTCACAAAGTTAAGACCAGATCAAGTCAGTCAAGCCAGTTAAATTTATGCCAAAACCTCTGTAGCTGAATTGGCCTCAAGCTAAAACAAGATTAGCAAGAATATTGCTTGCGATTATCCAAATTATTAAATGTAGAGCACGCGAATGATCTATGACCAAAATGTTGAATTAAATCAAATCAAACGACACATTGAATTCATTGAATTCATTGAAAACAGAGCAGTTGCAGACAGCCAGACATTGACTGGTCAGCTCAATTTGTATTTAAATTTCGCATATAAAATTGCTGATGTCTAAAATGGACAAATTAAATGTGAATATAACATCAAAGAGTCGAGTTTGTAGTAAACGTTAGATAAGACCAAAAATGCGTAAATTAATGGTGAGTATTAAATATTTTTAGTAGTTTGAATTTAAACAAGTATTTTAATTCTTAACCATTTTAGGTTTTCTGCACATTAATTGCTATGGTAGCAGCAGATGATCAAGGTTATAACTACAACTTACAATATGAAATTTCTTCTTCGAGGAATTTGGAGGAACAACCAATTTTGAAGTCTGCCAAAGACACCGAATATTTTCACTACACTGCACCTGATGATGTAAACGATGTCACAGATGCCCGACGTTTGGCAGGTTTACTTCATCCACAACGTGTAGTTTTCATTAAAAATCCAGAAAATAATATATTTTCTCGGACGGCCGAAGAATTGGCCAAACAGCAATCTCTTAATATTTATGTACTCCAACGACAAATGGATTTCGCAGGACTTCGAAGTCAATTACAGGAAATACGAGATCGTGTTGAACATAAACCTAATGTACAATTTATTAAGTATAGAACGCCAGATGATATTGAAAGAGCTAAACAGGCAGTATACAATGATTTTGAGAGCATACCAGGTCCATCAAAATACCATCAAAATCATCAAACACCAATTTACGAATTCGATGCTAAAACTCAACAACTTCATTCTGTTCAACAAGAACTTCCAACGCAACCTCCTGTAATTTTCGAGATAATCAGGCGTCCAACTGCTGCAACCATATCTCAAGTCAGCACCCAAGAAAGTATTAAAACTCCAATAGTTATGAGTGCAGAAGAGCCTTCAACCAAATCCTTGGAATATTTACCATCACCATCAAGTTAAAAGCTTAGATTAAAAAGTATTGTATAAAGACTGTTAGTTATTTAAGTTAAATTAAGTAAATTCAAAGAAAAAATTGCTTCATTTATTCGGTTGCTTATATTTTTATCATTTAATGCAATAAAAGTGGCAAGTATTTAATTATGTAATTATGTGCGGGTATTTGATTTCAACAAATGGAAGTTACTCAAATTTTGACTTACATCGACTTCATTTGTATATTTATTCTGGATAGAAGTTCTAATAGGAAAGCATTTGTTTACGGACATTACATTTAAATTGGATTTTTGTTTTTTATTTTATAAGTCGTTAAAGCTTGATTGCCATAATTTCCAACAAGATCGGTGTACATCTGAATGAATACGAATGTAGATTGTTATTGACAATTGCAAAAGTTTGACATACAAGATCGCTTATTAATTAAGAATACATCAATTTAGAATGTTGTATTCGGTAGTGCCTTATCTTAAATCAAGTTGCTTACTCCATGGCGAAAATGTTTAAAAACATATTCGTGCTGTGATGAAAACATTGGTTCCATTAAAAAATCATCGATTAGACCAAGTTTAGTCGTGGAATATTGCAATTAGAACTAGAGATTCAGAACTGGGCGTAAAAATAACAAGTAACAAAGTATGGTCGGTCATACCCGACCATGTAATACCATACACTAAGTAAATGAGAAAAAATTTTTTTTTAAATTTCAATAATTTATTTTCTTAAATGATTTTAGGAAGAGTTCATTATATGGGAGCTATGACTAATTATGGACCGATTGCCATGAAATTAGTTCACGCTATTTATGCCTATATGAAAGTTATTCGTGTTGAATTGTATGTGAATACCAAAATTTTTAAGAGATTTTTGTAAATTAAAGTGATTTTCGGAAGCGGGCCATATATGTGAGCTATGACTAATTATGGAACGATCATAATAAAATTTGGTGTCATGAATTCCGTATATATTTGGAGCAAAATTTGTGAAGATACCTGTATAAATTAAACATTTATGACCGATAAGTCCAATTTCGGGAGCACATTTGTATGGGGGCTAGGTGAAATAATGAACCGATTTCTGCTAGTTTCAATAGACTCCGTCCTTGGGCCGAAAGAATGATATGTACCGAATTTTATCGAAATATCTTCAAAATTGCGACCTGTACTCTGCGCACAAAGTTTACATGGACAGCCGCCAGCCGAACAGCATAGTTTAATCAACTTAAAGGGGGGTCAGACGGCATGTATTGCTTGTGTTTTGTGCCATGTATTGATACATTTTTCCACATGTAAACATATACATACCGTGTGATCCATATGAAACTTTGTGTATGTAAAATACATGTGTATTACTCGTGACATTTTTGACAATTAGAGCATGTTCTATTTTCGTGTGTATAACAGTGTTGTATTTTGAAATACAACACTGTGTGAGTGCAAAATAAAAAAAACAAAACAAAAAAGAGTAAAGAAAAATCATAACATAATAAGTTTCATTGCATTAAATATATTTATTGTTATTTAAAAATGTTTTAAATAAATATATTGTTAAAAACAACAAACATATAAACTAATAGAGGTTATGTCACATGCAATTACATATGTACGTTTGAACGTGGAAATTATGAATCGTATGTATAACGTGAATTTTGACATACACATGGAATTCCATATGTATCGAATACATGTCCCAATACACAAGCAATACATGCCGTCTGCCCCCCTATTAGAAAGTGATTCTGAGTCGATCGGTATACTTTAAGGTGGGTGTTAGACTAATATTTTTGGGCGTTACAAACATCTGCACAAACTCCCCACTATGGTGGTGTAGGGTCAAAATATAATATTTACTTCTATATTATGAATGAAGGTGAAAATTTCCAAAAAACCTATATGAAATTCTTTATTTTTATGATAAAACTTAAACCTACTTACTATTCTAAAGGAGGGGCTAGCTCAGCAATATGATCAAATTCTGAATAGGAACTTTTGGAATTAAAATTTTTAGACAAACTGTCTATCTTGACTGCAACCAAATCAACATCCACAAATTGATGAAGTCTATTATAAATTAACTTAAGCAATTTATTTTGAAGAATCTGGAGTATTTTTAAGTAACAATTTGCACTTTTTGACCAAAAAGGAACTGCATAAAAAATAACTGCTTGCAATATTGATTTAAAAATTAATATTTTGTTCCCAGAGTTTAAAAAGGGGATTCTATTTATTAAAGGAAAATTTTTATTTAACATAACAAATAAGCATGTTAATCGTTTTTTTCCAAGCCAATTCCCTTATTGATTATAATCGAAGCGTTGTTGCAAATTGGCTGTTTTTAGAAAACCGGTTTTTCGGTTAACCGACTTCGAAACCGGTTAACCAACATTGAATGGAATTAGTTTAAAAGTTTAAACAATACATTTTAATATGTTGAAAACATAATATATCCAATAAAGTATACATTGTAGGGTGGGTCAATTTGTTCGGGCGTTAAAATAACGTGACAGGCGTATAGCAAAATCGGAATCTACGCAAAAATTCTAAGAAAATTACCAAAAAAAGTATGGGTCTAAAGTCAAAACCTCGCTCCCGCTGAGAGACTACACAGAGAAAACAGATTCGTAATAGCAACCGAATTTGTTGCCAATCGAATGATTCGGTTGCACTCATAGAATTTTTCGGTTCCATCAACAGAAAGTCGGTTGATAATGAAGAATATCGGTTGAAGCAACCAAACTTTTGTTAACTCTTCTAAAGTTTTGTAACCACAACTGTAAAATTCTGTCACTAAGGTGGTTGCTATTACGAATCTGTTTTCTCTGTGTACAAAATACCTGTTTAAGAAATTTCACTGTCCAACAAATTGAGACTTTTTGATTGGAACAGAATAGCGACCCTATAATTCTGAAAGGGCATGTTGAGTAGATAATTTTTGTAGAATAAACTTATAGTCCAGCTGGTCTGAATTTTTTTTACAGTTAGTCAAAGTTTTAATTTTTTGATCGAAGGGTGCATTGTACTAACTGAACAAATTGTTGTAAGTTAATGTCTGAGAGAATTCTTATTGTCAGAGTTATATTGTGGAATTTTATGGGAATAATTTTTGCTGAAGATCTTAACCCTCTATCTCCACTCTTTAGGCGTTAATTTGACCCTTTTTCCAGAAAATCCAAAAAAAATCCTTTAAAAAAGGGCGTTCAAGGATTAAAATATTCTACGAAAATGTTTGCCGGAAAATTTTAGTGAGGGTTACTCAGACATCAAGGTTGTAAATAAAGCGCTTTAGGCTTAGTTAGCAAATTTAAAAATCTCGAAAAATCTATTTATGATCCGAATGAGTTGATATTTAAAATATAATTAAGCATAAAGAGCGTTATTTACAACTTTGGTGACCTCCACTAAAATTTTCCAGCAAACATTTTCGTAGAATATTTTAAACCTTAAAGGACTTTTTTATTTTCTCAAAAAGGGTCAAATTCAACCCTAAAGAGTGGAGATAGAGGATTAAGATCTTCCACAAAAATGATACCCATAAAATTCCACAGTATAACTCTGACAATAAAATTCTCTCAGACATTAACTGATAACATTTTTTTCAGTTCAAAAAATTAAAAAATTACAATCAATGCACTAATAATAATCAATAGTGCATTGATTGTAATTAAAATATATTTGGTACTACAGTGCAATAATTAAAAATTTTAAAATATAAAACCTACGTATCTTAGAAATATTAGCCAAAATATTTTATTAAATTCTGTAACCTAAACTCTATATTTAATATCATCAAAAAGTTTCAAGGAAAGTATGTTTATTTGCAACAACTGCAAATGAAAAACTTCCGCAAAATAAGAAGACTCAAACATTTTTTCATATCTTTTTTTTTTGTAACCTAATAACTTTTTAACTAACTTTGACATTTTTAGCGAGAAAAGGCATCACTTTTTTGTTTCTTCTTTTAAAGGAAAAAGTAGAAAAGTTCGCCATAATTATGAAATGATTAAAATTTCTTAATTAGCAGATTAAAAAAGGGTTCATTTTAATGAGCATTATGAATTATGAAAAAATAAATAATAATAAAAAGGTCACATGATTGACTCTCAGTCTCCTCAGTTATGAGTTTGTATTTGGGTTGTTTCCTGACAAGTAGGTTGGATTGGCCACAAAAAAGGTGTTAATTTCTAAGACTTAATAAATTTATTAGCTATGTACAAATAGAGAATATATCATCGCTGCGCATACAATAAGAGCTACATATGTATAGGCAATTTCATATGATCGTACGTGACATTTGTACGTCTATAGAAAAGTATCTGAAAAATAATTTAGTCTTTATGTTTCATTCAGAGGGTACTTTATTTTAAAAAAATAATACGAACTTTCGAAACATTGTTCTCCAAAATATCGAGCGAAATAAGGGAATATCGTACGTGACATAAAACGGAAGTAATTTTGTGATACATTTAGAAATATGCAACAATTTGCGAATCGTGAGATGTTGTCTTTTAATTTCTTACACTAGCCAAATATTTTTCCTTTACAATCCATCCTATATAAATAAAAACAATCATTGGATGATTTTATAATAAATAAAATTCAATATCGTACGTGACAGATTTTTCTCTTATAGGAAAACCATATATTATGTAAATATATGTATACAAAAACTAAAAAATAAATAGAAAATATATAGTCTGTTTCAATAAAAAAGCTGTTAATAGCAAAGAACCAATCAGAGTCAAATTCATTTCATACTACATGCTAATTGGAAGCTTAGTTTTCGCCGCACAGTGGCTCAGGATCGATTTTCATCGGCCAAAACTCTGCAACTTTTTAACCTATAGAGATATTTTAGACATTTTTTTTGATGGACAGATATTTTCTTGAACTTTTCTCCAGTTTTACTTTAATTAAAATCGGTTCAGCAGTTGTTGAGAAATTTAAAGCTAAAGTTGAACTTCTAATTTTTTTTAAAGTATTTAGTATGAAAATGCCGATTTTTTGTTTGTTATAAGCTGATAAAAACAAGTCAGAAAGTATGGTCGGTCAAGCACGACCATATAATTCCTACACTATAATTTATTTTCGTGAATGGTTTTCGGAAGAGGGCATTATATGGGAGCTATGACTAATTATGGACCGATCGCCATGAAATTAGGTCGTGTAATTTATGTCTATTTGAATGTAATTTTTGTTGAATTTTATGTTTATACAAACGTTTTTAAGAATTTATGCACGTTAATGTGATTTTCGGAATCGGTTATTTCTGTTGAACTTTATGTTTATACATGTATTATTAAGAGATTTATGCTTGGCAAGGTGATTTTTGGAAGCGGGTATTATATGAGAGCTATGACTAATTATGGACCGTCATCATAAAATTAGGTGACATGAATTCAGTATATATAAAACTTATTTGGAGCAAAATTTGTGGAGATAACTATATAAATTAACCATTTTATCGCAATATCTTCAAAATTGCGACTTGTGCTTTGCGCCAGTCATATGAACAGGTGAAATACAAATAGAAAAAAATTTGGGAATAATTTCATTAAAAAGAAAAAAGTGTTCAACATAATATACGGGCTTAAAGAGGACATTTTGGCCTTTCTCCTGGAAGTAAAATTTGTTTAACCCCTTTTGACCCTAAGCACTTTTATTCGACTGAAATTAAAATTTGACTAAAATATAGTACCTGAGAAAAAATTTAATAACACAACAGGTATAAACGGTACAGTGACAAATCATACTAGTTCTTAAAGACAATTATCCTACCAACATAACAAATGAAAATCATCCAATTACACTATGCAACAAATGAAGACTTTTGGAAAAACACTATATCATGACAGTATAGGTTCGACTCTACTACCAAAGGGTAGTAAAGCCCTATACTCAGTTTGTCCATTTTGGTGACCAATTTTTTTTATAGGCCTAAAAGGTTTCTGAAAATCAGTGGGGCCTCTAAAAAAGTTGTCATCAGTTTTTGGTTAACAGCCAATTCAGACTTTGTGATACGGCTTAACTTTATATGGCAATAATATAGCTAAGAGTCCGCCAAATAAATTTTGTTAAAAATGATTTCCAAAAAATTGCTTTTTCGTGCACTTTTGTTGAAAAAATATAGGAAGAAAAAATTATTTTTTCACTAACAATATTTAGCAAAGTTGTAGCTACGGTAAATCTGAATAACTCTTGTAAACATATCAATGCAATCTGAGCATATTTAGGTACTCTAAATAGCTGTCTAAAATCACTTTGTAGCTTAAAAATTTTAGTTTTTTACTATTTTTTGACTCTAAAATAAACATTTTTTGTTAAAAATGTATGTTCGAGTGTATACTTCTCTGTTGTGCTGGAATAACGAAGAATGGGCAAATCATTATCGGTATGATCCGGGCGCATCACTTTATCCAATCTTGATCATGGAAGACCGGCTTGATGCAAGATATGAAACAACTTTAAAATTTTTGAAAGTGGGCAAGGTTTGTGGAGCTTCTGAAGAGTAAATATAAGCTTTTTATATAAGTTTTTGATATCGGTGGAAACCTTATGACTTGGAGATTGACATTTTATAAAATGTTATAATATAAAACTATATTATAAAATGGTGATTTTCCATCAAGAAAAATAAAAACTTTGAATTAATATAAAATTTGAACAGTTACAGACATCACAATAAAATTTGGAAGTAATATAGATCTAAATGTTCTTAAGTCAATGGCATCACTAATGTTGCCATTCTTTGTGTTCCAAAATCTGAGTTTTTTTTAGAAAATAGCCCACTTTGACGTTATTTACAGTATGATAGTAAAAACGTTTTGTATGTATATAAACAATATATAGGGCTATACAAATATGACGAGCTATTGAGGATCGGTGCTTTGCGTTTTTAGAATTTTGTGTAACTTTTTATAGGGACGAAATAATTGTTATCAGGTTGATTTATTTTCTTTAGAATTTTATCGCAAATATACGTCGTATATAAAAAACAAATTTCGGCCTTTCGTAGGCCCATCATATATAAAAAACAAAAAAAAAGATCAAGCAAAATTAAAAAAAAAAATTAAACTTAAATATCTCTTGAACTAAAAGAGATACCTACAGATAAAAGCATATTTTTGTAGATCTTCTCATTTTAAATTTCAGCTCATTCGGTTCATAAATGGCTTTTTGGCGATTTTTTTTTAAATGTGTGACATTGAGGGTCCACTCATTGATCCCCATTCCGAACACCTCAGCCGAGTAAATAATACTATTTTAAAAAAAATCTTTGTTTTAGCGTCAAAAAATAGTACAAACGAAAATTGTTAAGGTACAAAGTGATTTTTATGTGCTATTTAGAGTGACTAGACACGTTCAGAATGCATTGATATGTTCTCAAGAGTTGTTCAACTTTACCGTAGCTACAACTTTGCTAAATATTGTTAGTGAAAAATTAGGAGACCCTGGAAATTATTCTAAAAAATTAAAAAAAAAAAATTTTCTTCCTATATTTTTTCAACAAAAGTGCACGAAAAAGCTATTTTTTTATTTGGCGGACTCTTAGCTATATTATTGCCATATAAAATTAAGCCATATCACAAAGTCTGAATTAGCAGTTAACCAAAAACTGATGACACCTTTTTTAGAGGCCCAACTGATTTTCTGAAAATTTGGGTCACCAAAATGGACAAACTGAGTATAGAGTTTTACCACTCTTTGGTAGTAGAGTCGAACCTATGTAGTCATGATCGTGTGGTTTTTTCACTGTTGCACTGTGTTATCGATAATAGTTTGCGAGGAATGATAATTTGAGACCCAAGTCAAAAAATAACTCCGCACTTGTTATAAAATATTGTTCCTCATTATGAGCCACTGAACAGTGGGTCATAATCAAATTATTTTGGAAATAAATCTGCTATTTGCAACTAGCTGATCCGATTAATATGAAATGTCACATAGACATGGCAAAGTATTCGAGTTTATTTTTTGACGAAGGATCGCATGCGGAATATTAACAAATATGCTAGTCCTAGCGCTGACGACACTAGGTATCGCAGGCACTGATTGATTATAATCGGGAAGATGGCACCATGCAGAACATTCTTTTGGGAAACCCATACATAAAGAGAAAAAAAATTTCTAAACCTAAATAGGACAACGATGTGTAGATAGCTACGAAACGTTGAAACATTTATTCTTCCAATGTCCTGTATTTAATCAAATTACACACGAAAACTTTTATATGGACACAATTTTAAGGTTGGAATACCTTAAGGTTTTAAAATCAGAAATCGCTAAGAAACAGGCTATTACATAACTTAGTCGACTTTGTTTTCTGTCGAAGTATATAAATTAAATGAGTATGCGCCTTATAACACCGTCCGACAAATAGAGAAAAAATTCGTTAGACACGAACCGGATGATATACGTCTGAAACTATAAATTTAATGGAGAAAAACTGTGTTTTCATGTAACTGTTTTCACTTACTCAAATCATCTTGAAAAAAAGTTTCAAGGGTTTTTGTTTTTTTTAGTCGTGGTTGTCATTCTCGTCGAATTGCCCATATCTAAAATTTAGTAGAACATTGTACTGCTTGTAACTTGTATAAATATTAATAGGCTGATGCCAAATTACCGCATTGGATATCGAGTAAAATTGATAGTAATTTTCCTATTTGAGATTATGCCATTCTATAACGAGCTAGAAATTTAGTACATTTTATCATAATTTCAATATCGAAATAATTTTTTGATACGATCACGAATGCGTTAATTTGGCACCACATTTCAATAACTGAATCTTTGTTATAAAGCTAGTTTTTGCCACTAAATTATCTCTTATAGTTTAAAAGATATTTATGTTCAAATTTTGAAATGTTCGTGTTTAGCCTTGACTTTATTTTGTTTTTCGCAAATATGTTCTATAACTGTGGTCCAAGTAGGTAAAAAGTAAAAATTTGTTTGACAATATCTTAATTCGCCTAGTCGTGAAAAATAATCAAAGTAAACATTTTTAAATATTTTTGAAAAATTGAAAAATTTTGAAAAAAAATTTAACTTAATTGTTTTTAATTGATAGTTTAATATTCAGATTTATTACCACTATTTCTTAATCGAACCCACTGTGCATTGGCAAAAAATATTTTTTTCTTTAATAAAATTTGATAGCAAACCTATTTTAGAATGTATGTATGTTTTGTTTCTAAAGAATATGAGATTTGTATTGCCATTATCACTTAATTTAAAAGTTTTACATACGACCTTATAATTTATTAAGCCGCTAATTACCCTTTGTCTCAGTGTAAGCGCTCGCACGAGTAGCATATGGCCAGCCTTCCTACCACATTCGAACGTCATGCATCATCGTTAAGGGCAACAACATTGATTCATTTGCATAAAATGATCTGCTATCCAACAGTAGGCTGAAGAATGCATAAATTAACTATTAAATCATACACATATTCATGACATATTCAAAGTTTTTATTTTTTTTTGTGTAAACTTCCATACGATTAAAACACAAAATAAATATAGACAGAATGTACGTATGTCTGTCCGTTCGTGTGGCTATTAAACTATAAATTAATGATGGTTGCACATTTATTTAAAAATGTATAAATAATAAAAACAATACGCTGCAGCGGTATTTAAAATATGAGGTATTTTTAATGTGTTTTAGCTAATTACATAAACCAAAACAATTTAAAAGAAAAGCGGGCGACACAAGTAAGAGGTTCATTAGTTCAAGACAGACTTTACACTTAAAGAAAAACTTTGCTAGCGAAACAAATGTTTGGCAACAGCAAACAATGTTTGGTGTGACTTTTGAAAGGTGCGCATTCTGTGAGTGTACGGCAGGTGTTTGAAGATGTAAATGTTTTTTTAAGAAACATATAATTTATAATATGATAGTGTCACATACATATTTTATAAAATTAAGTATGTTTTCATATCATAAACAAAACCTCAACACCACAACTTAACCAGTTAGTGCAGTAAATGCATTTCTGTTGGAATTTCAGGAATTTTTCGCTTTTGATAATTCAATTAAAATAACATACTTATAAAAACATTAAAAAATTTGAATGCATATAAAAAAATTATGTCGGTAAAAATTTAATTTGGCTGATAAAGATGTTAAACTCGTGCAAATGTAAATTAAGGTGAGAATTGATTAATCAATATTTCCCAAATTAATTTGCTATTGGTGTAATACCATATTACGGTTTGGTCTTTATAAATAGTTGGTGTTTTCTCAGAAAATACATCATTGTGAGTTTGTTTTTCTTCGAGTGTAGTGCAAGGAATTGATAGTAAAACGAAAAATGCGTGGATTAATTGTAAGATTGTGTTTTATATATGTGTTTTAAATATATTTTTTAATTGTTAAATAAAATAAACATTTACATCATTTGTTAAGAACTCAGTAATTAAAAAAGATACATTTTAATGTAACCTACTATTAGATACTTCTGTGCTAAGTGGTCGCGGTCCATCTTGTACAATAAAACTGTCAAGTTTATAAGGGCGTGGATCATCCCCAAATCAATAGCCCTTGTCGACAAGGGCTAGGTAGTGTCTAATTCTGATCATTGTTACAACTTCTGCTAATGTCGTTGTACGAAAGTTGTAACCTACGAGCGTACAGAGTTGTCAGTTACCTTCGCAATTAGGTTCAGTAAATAATTAAAGGAAATTAACTGCATTGCAACATCTCAACTTTTATTGGAATCTAGCTGACCGGTGCGGTCAGCCGTGTAGTGAAAATGAGACAGTGTTGTTAGCTCCTCAAGATTCTCCAAAAATTGAGAAGTGAAAAGGAAGCAGTAAAATTTAGTTCTTTGAGTTTTCCTAAAATTTTCTCATACTTAAAAAAATGAGAAGTGAAAAGAAGACAGTGTTGTTAGTTCTTTGAGTTTCTAATTTCTCTTATTAAGAAAAATTAGTGAAAAGGAGGTAATATATTAAAAACTTCTCCAAAAAATGTCTCTTATCAAGAAAAAATTAGAAGTGAAAAGGATGCAATATATTAAAAACTTAAAATTTCGAATCGAATAAAAAAATCAGTCTCACCCCTCAGTTTGGTGAACATTGGAAAAAAAATCATCCTAAAACTCCTCTGAAGTTTTAAGATTCATTTACAAGGGGAAAAAAATTACTTTTGCAATAGAATCGAAAATGTGTACGTAATTGTCGTTCTAACAAGATATAAAAGATAAAAATTGGTTAGAAAATGTTAAAGTTATTAAAAAATCGCCAGGCCATTAACGTGTCTCAGGCCACTAGAACAAGAAATGTAGGAACAAAATTAACATATTTTGAGAAATATTAAAACAAAAGTTTATTCTTACTGAAAATATATCCATATTTACTTGTATATGAGCTTTTATCTTCATACCATACAGTTAATTTATTCGCAGGTACACCAAAAAAAATATTTTTTTTAACGGCAGTTTCAAAACTCCAAATTCATTTTGTTAAACAAATTTCAGAATTTTTTGATTATCACATGGGGATTTATTTACAACATAATATGGAATATATACCTGCGATATAAATTTTGCGATTTTCGAGAAAAACTAATTTTTTGGAATTGGAAATTGGAATTTTGAAACTGCCGTTAAAAAAAACATTTTTTTTTTGGTTATACCTGCGAATTGGTTATACCTGTATACTATGAAGATAAAAACTGATATACAAGTAAATATGGATATATTTCAAATAAGAATAAACTTTTGTTTTAATATTTCTCAAAATATGTTAATTTTGTTCCTTCATTTCTTGTTCTAGTGTCCTGAGACACGTTAATGGCCTGGCAATTTTTTAATAACTTTAACATTTTTTAACCAATTTTTGCCTTTTATATCTCATTAGAACGACAATTACGTACACATTTCGATTCTTTTAAATTAAATTGCAAAAGTAATTACTTAATAGCAAATTTTAAAAAAAATTAAAAAAAATTCATTTTTTCCCCTTGTAAATGCACATCAAAACTAAATCGAAAGTCGGCTCGTATTGCACTTCTTAGAACAAGGTAAACATTTTTTTGGTGGTATTTTATGTCATTACGAAAGTTTTCAGTGAGTGCCGTTTCAACATTTCAAAAAATTTAATTCTAAGGGACACTCTAATGTTTATATTTAAAAACATAATTATATCCAAAATATCAACCAATAAGAAAAAACATGAATAGTAATTTTAAAAATATCGCATATGGTCTAACCATATCGAGTGAACAGTTAAGCCGAAGAATATTTCCATTTTGATACATATATTCCAAATAATACGATTGGTCAATTCACAAGGTGTCCTACCATGACATATTGTCATACTGTCCTAATATTTCACAACTCGGCGGCTCAGCTTATCCGACTCTTATGGCACTGCCACACGTTCAATATATATTGTGATATTTGGATCGCGATCCATTGTAACGGATCATGCAAAATTAGGTTATTCTGCGATTTGGATCGCGATCCATCAATACTGCATGCTACACGTTCAATAAATATCGCGATACTGGATCGCGGTCAATATATGTTGAATGTGTAGCAGTGCCCATAGGCGTTCGACGCTGGTGCCTGCTAGTTGGTTACGATAACACAATAAAAATATCATAGCATAGTATGTAGTATTATTGTAGAACATTTTTTAATTGAAAGGCAATAACATTTTCAAACTATTGTAAAATATTAGGACAATATGACATGATAGAAGACTTTGTGAAGGAACATGTTATGTTATAAATTTATATTTTTACATATTCATTTTTACATTATGGCAATTTTAAAAAATCCTTGCTTAAAAGGGGTTTTGATGATATACTCAGAAAATGTAAGTTTCCTATCGGAAAATTATTAAATATTGTTACGAAATTGTACTTGAATTCAAATATAACGATTTTAAGGGCTGATTTAAAAGTAGCATAATGCTTTCAAATAACAGTGCTGTAAGAGCAAACTGTAACATATCTGTGGGCATTATTAAATAAAAGCTTTCAGTTGACCATTGATCGTAAGTTGGCAACGCTGTTTGAATTCGAATATTCAGTTAAAGAACATTGTAGAAAGTACACCACAGATGGCGTATGTATTAGTAAGATCTAGAATATTCGAACTTTGACAGTTAAAGAGCAACCTAGAGTGCAGATGGCAGTGTTATAAATAGTGGCAGAGGTTGCAGTCGTTAGTGAGTTTATCAGAGACGCTTTTCGAATAAACATCAACTGAGTGCCTTAAAGAGTGCTGTGTTTTTCAATTGAATTCGTGTACATTATAAATTGTGTTTGTATTTCTGAGAATTTATAAACGTGTATAAAAAACATTGAGTGGCTATTTAATTCTGTGGTTGTTGTACATTTTGAATAAATAAAGAGTTGTTACAATTTTTAAACAACTAAACGGCTTTTATTTGCAATCAAAAGTATCCGGTTTATTTAAAGGAAATAAACCAACGTTTTGAAAAGGTTAAAACGTAACAATATATTAAAAATTCGACAACTAATTAATTACAAACATATTCCTAAAAATACATTTGAAGTTGTTTTATTATACTTTGAAATGTTAGGACATCTTTACTAAATGTTTATTATCTCGAGATCCCTTCATTGTACCACTATGCATTTTGTATGTGTTATTAACCACAAAATGGACTATAATTAAAGAATATGTTTAGAAAATTTAAGATATCTTTTTTAAGATATCATTTTTTCTAGGATAATTTGGGTTCAAAAGAAAATGATTTTTAGGAAAATAGATTGACACATTAGCATTACTATGAGAGCAATATTTTAAAAAAATGGATAAGCTGTTGAACAGTTTTATATTCTTATTAAACAATAAAAACCAAAGCGAATTCAAAATGTTTGAACAACATTAAAATATGTATAACCATAAGAAACTGTACAAAATCGAAAATTTATGTTTTTCCCCTCCTACCTTCAATAGCATTTATATCTTAAATACTTCTTTTTTGAGACTTTTATAATTTTCATCATATAACCATTAGAAAATGTTCCTCTAATTACAAAATCATTCTTCTTTCAGTTCTTATGCTTGGTAGCCCTAGCTTGTGCTGATAAATTGGGCTACAACTATCAACCTGTCGAACACTCAGATGATGGTCTCTCATTCTATCCTGGACTTTCGCAAGACGCTACCGATTTACTTACACAGTCTCTAGAGTCTCCACAACAACAGCCTCAACTCGAAACTCCTGCTCCACAACCCGCTCAACTTGTATCAGAATTCAAAAAAGAATTCTATTCTTTTGCTGCCCCCGAAGATGCTTTTGATGATAATGATGCCGGCGAGAAAATTGCTGCTGCTTTGAAAAAGAACTTGCGTGTGGTTTTCATTAAGTCACCTGAAAACAAAGGCTTTGAAGATGCTGTTCTCAACTTGGCCAAACAGGCTTCACAGGAACGTACCGCTATTTATGTGCTCTCTAAGCAGTCTGATATTGGTGATTTGGCCAATAGATTGCAAAATCTCAAATCACAGTCGCAAAACAAACCTGAAGTACATTTCGTGAAGTATCGTACACCAGAAGATGCTGCCAATGCTCAAAAAGCCATTCAGGAACAATACAACACTTTGCCCGGAGCCTCACAAAATGTTAATGGTGGTGATGCCTCTGTTTTGAATTTTGCCTCCAGAGCACCAGTGTCTGCTGGTCATATACCAGCCGGACCTGGACATCAGTATTTGCCCACTAATCCCATACCCACTGCTGATTATTTGCCACCTTCATTGCGTCGTTTCCGTTTCCGCTTGTAATTGCTGTTAATACGCTTGAGAATTAGTTTCATTCATATCATTTTGTGATGAGGTTTTATTTTTAGTTGTATTTACTATGTAGTTTGTTATATTTTACATTGTTAACTAGGTTTTTACTTAAATAAATTTTACCATTTTTATAGCATTTAAAGAAAAATCTTCTTGTTTGTGTGTGTTTTATTTAGTTTTTTCTGTTCTGAACACATTTAACCAATTAATCCCGAAAAAAAGTTTTGACCCCAATCAAATGTGAGAAACATTTCGCATGTTCTGCCAAAAAAATCACAACAAATTGAAATTCATTTGGATTTCATGCTGTGTTTCTTTTTTTGTGTGTGTTTTGTTGGTTTGCAGATATTTTTTTGTTATTTCTGTCGTTCGAGAAACTAAAAAGTCAATTAACATTAGCATCTAAACATGGGTGTATGTACCCAGCAGTTATGCAAGTAGTAAATGTATCCCTTTTGCTGTCTCCAAATTTATATATTTTGGGTCATGTGCTCTTTGTAGTGCAGAGAGAAGACAATTGGTTACTTTATACATCCCTGGTAATCTAGTCATTTTAAACGTTTTGTGAGTAATTCGTACAAACTGGTTTTATACAAATTGTAATGATATAATTCTCATACAGTTTATTTTTATTTTTGCTTAAGTATACTGATATCCCGACAACTCTCCAATGGATTCCTATTGGAGAGTTGTCGGTGGAAGGTTTGTTTACAAGTAATCGTTTGTTGAGTTATCTGACTTTTTAAATGACTATTTGTGGTGAATTAGCACCCATACATGTTAAAATAACTAGTTATGTAGCTGATCAAGTAACCACTTAGGTAACTAGTAATGTTAGTGACGCTATCGGATAGTCTATTTATAATCCAAAAGGGTCAATTGACTTGCTGCTTAGGACATGCACGTGTTAAAATAACTAGTGACGTAGCTATTGAAGTAACAAGTTCCAAGCCTAAATGATGGAAAAATCACTAGTTCCGGACTGTCTCCTAGAACAGCTGGGTATGTATTCGTAAGTTTTTCCTATACATGCATACAAACAATAATATTTTTGTTTTTGCGCACATACGTATGTAATTTGTGTGAATTAAGGATTTGAATAGCTACAAAAATATGCGTGTCATTGTGTAAATATCTGCTTGTATTTGTTTGGTTAAATGTCCTTAATGATGGCAGGAATAAATTAATCTCTTTAACGGAACATAGCAAGCGTAAACAAACAAAAGTTTAACAATTCTATGTAAAATAATACAAAACCCATAAACATTAGACCGGTACTATGTAGTAAAAGTTACAGTTTTTAGCATATTTTGCATAAATATTTCTACACAAAATATTACAGTGTTTTTCATGGTTTAAAAGTTTGGGGTCATGTTGGCACCAAGTGCGTTTAAGAGCTAATTTTGATTACGCAGTTATTGTAAATGTTAGACTTAAATAACCCCCAAAATTTTCAGTTTTATAATAATAAACACAATAGTCGGAAATCATTCGACATTCACCATTTCAGGGTGAAAAAAGTGCTATTGTTTTATTTAAAACATCCTAAAATGACTGTACTCAGTACTATCGTCTCTAAATTAGTTCTTATTATGGTATTGTATGTCGTACAGCTCACTTGGATCCAAAATCGTTCCCTTTGTGATACCTGAAGAAGAAAGTTAAAACAGAAAGAAAAGATAAATAGAAGTTGAAGAAAAGGGAAATCTATAGATTGAGTTATAGTGAAACTTATACTCACTAAGAGGTGCAATTTGCATACACAGTCTTATCAACCATCTGATTTTCCTGATGAAGGCGTCTATGCACTAGGTTTCCTACACGGGTAAAATTTCCCGTGTTAATTTTCGGGAAATGTTTGTCGGGAATTTCTTCATAAGTTTTATCCTAATAGTTACAACATTCACATACGTTTCGATGACCAAATTTGTTGCTAATTGAATTATTCTATTATATCCATCAATTATTTCGATTCTAGCAAAAGATAGTCAGTTGACAAAGAAATATTACTGTTGAAACAACCGAATTTTTTTCACTCAAATCAAGCCACAGAAAAAAAATTTGGTTATCTATCTTCTTCTTCTATATAAATAAAAATCAAATGTCGTTCGTTGGTAATTGCATCAGTTGAGTACGGCTGGACCGATTCAGACAAATTTTTTTTTTTAAAATGTAGATCATAGTCCAACTTAAGTTTTTACGGAATAAATAATTGACCGCGCCCACTTTTTTCGATTTATCCATAATCGGAAAACGATTTTAAATGTTCATAGTAATCCAATTTAAGTTTTTACTGAAAGAAAAAACAACAGACTTAGGTTCTTTGTCTCTCAGTAACGCTTCTATGTATATTTTATTCTATGACCATAAGATTCATTGAACATATTTTAAAATCAAATGTAAATCAAACATAACTCAAACCTATATGAAAAATATAAAGAAGAATATAAAAAAAATTATCCTTCAACAAAAGGTTTTTTTTTTCTTTTTAACTATTTTTACTTATTCGAACACAAGGATTTTTTTTTTTAATTTGACAGGATGAAATGAATTATTAAGATGCCTAACATTACAACTTTTAGGGATATTCGAAGATTATTATTTATATTTAGAGAATATAATAACAATAATAGTAGTTCAAATTTGTTTATCTACGATCAGATTTGAAAAATTTCTCTAACTACGCATATTTTATAGATTTTTTTCATGGATTTTATGCAGAATAAAACTACAATTTATCCGAAAAAAATTGTATGGTTTAATATAGTGGAAATTAGGAACCCTACTATGCACCTTAGTTCCTTCATAGATAACCTGGAGAGGATCTAAAGGATCGCTTACCTAAAAGCCTGGCACGTAGATCACCCAGTGCCGAGAAGTTACAAAAGAAGTGTAGGATGGTCTCTTCCTCATTCTGACAACTTCTGCAGAAGTCGTGGCAAGGTAACCCAAGTATTACGGCGTGAGTACCGAAAGTGTAATACCCGGTGATCATCGCCACCATATTGCTAAGTCGTATTCGTTGGCACAGGTGTATTCATTACCCCACCTTGCTTGGGAAAGTTCGTAATATGCAAGTTGTATCAGTTCCTTGCAAGTTGACAACGGGATTCCACAAAGGAAGTCTATTTCGTCATCCGACATCAAGCCTCAAATTCCCGCCACATGATCAGCAGTGCAATTGTTCTTGTGTCCACATATATGTACATGTGAGTCGAATGTCTCGCCATATCATTTAAGGATGTCCGGCATTCTTGGACCATATTCGATGATACCTCGTCCTGAAGGATGCTGTATCCATTTGTGAGTCTAAAGCATATTGTTATTCCGAATTCAGAAATGTATACACCCCGCCCATTCTATCCCCCTTTTTGAGCCCATCCGTATAGATGGATAGCCTCATTTCATCGACGGAGAGACCATCAGCAGGATGTCCAGCATTCTTGGACCATACCTGAAGGCTGCTGTATCCATTTTTGAGTCTAAAGGATATTGTTATTCCGAATTCAGAATGTATATACCCCCGCCCATTCTATCCCCCTTTTTGGACCCATCCGTATAGATGGATAGCTTCATTTCATCGACGGAGATACCATCAGCAGGCTCCATACTGGATGGGATTGATAAACCGAAGTTCCTCAGGAAGAAGGGTTTGGAGGTGCAGTAATCAATATGATCAGGAAGATTTTGTATACATCCTATTATGCAAGCATGTCTATAGGATCTAAAATTCCATGCGTTGAAGGCGTTGAGCCTAAAGGCCGTGTTCAATGCCAGTTTCCTGGCCATTAGATCTACTGGAATCCAGTTAATTAGAGTAAAAAGCGACTTCGTTGCCGTAGTTCGCAATGCCCCTGTTATCAGGCTTGATATTCGTCTTAATACCCTTTCAAAGACTATGCGATTTATTATTAACAGTCTAACCTACTGCGCTTCGCTACCATTATCGTAGTAAAATAAAAAAAATGTGAAAGAATTTCTGATTCCACCCATTTGCATACCAACTACGTACAAAATAACACATGCAAAGTATTGAGAATCACGTTTTTATATATATTTTGATATCCATTAATAACAATTAACCGAATGTGGGACAGGTTACCCAATCTGTTCCGATCCCCATTACTTTAAGACAAACAACGAATACTGACAACAAAGAAATGACCGTTTCTCCGATCGCCTTAATTTTTGGCATAACAGGACACTGGCTCAAAGTAATTTACACAAAGTTTAAAGATTCTCATAATTACCGTTGACTTGATATTTGTATGGGAGATACCACTTCATTGTTCTTATCCCACCCATTTTTACTTTAACGGTTATAATTACCAGATATTCAATTATAACTATTTTCTTTATTTTATACTCAGCTGTTACCATATATGTTGTATGGGAGCTGATCCACTGTTCTGATTCCTTCAAGTTTTGGTTAAACTTCATGCAGTGATAAAAAATCGATTCAAAAGAAGTTCGAAAATAACTATTTACTTTGTATGATAGGTGTCACGCCCACTAATCCAATCCCGTCTATTTTGAGCCGAACTCAGTATAGTGGTAAGCAATGAATTCATACAAAGTTTAAATGCTTTTACATTTATAGTTAGAAATTAACAATTTATATTGTATGGGAGGCGCCACGCCCACTAATCCAATACCGCTCATTTTCAGTCACACTGTGTAAAATGATAAGTTTGAAGACTTCTACAATTATAGTTCTCCAGAACTGCTTAAAATTTTATTAATTGATGATCACCATATTTCAAACTAATATTTATCAATGAAATTTAAAATGTATTATTGAACTCACTTAAACACGTGCAAGACAAATAGGAAGGTTAAATATTTTGTCATTCAAACGTTCAATTTAATCAGATGACAACTGTAATAGATACCCCGAATGTGTTGTCTTCATATGTATCACATCAATCATTAATCATATTTTTGTGTTTAAATACAAGTTTTAATATCCATCACTTTCACATGGTCACATCATTTGTCATGAGTTCAAACGTTAAGAGAAACAGTTATTAGTGTAGAATAGGCTTAATGTGTTTTTGCTATATTTTTTTTTGAACAGGTAACTCCAATGTTGTTAAAGGTCTTACCTTAATCGTTATTTGTATTATTCCAAAGAATTATTATACCAACTGTTGTTATCCTTAATCTTGTCAAACGTATCATGTGCAAATTTAGGTGAACATAGGCATTTGTTTGCTTTAAATAACAGATTAAATAATTGTTTTGGGAGGAAATTTTGTTTAAAAATTAAGTAACACAGAAGAATAAACAAGAACGTATTGGTATGACATTTTGTTTTTATGTTGAAATTTGAAATTTATGACTTCTGCTTGTAAGGGTTGATTTTATGTATTACCTGAAAAGCCTAAAAAGATTAGAAAGGGTATTTTGCGGCAAAAAGTAGTATTTTATTGTTAAATTCAAATATTTGTCCTTGATTACGAACACTAAATTGATATGACAACTTTAAGCGTCACTAAATAATGGCAACTTGAATTTGGTAAATATTTTCTTAAAGTTAAAGCGTAAGAAAATTTAATAGAAACCCATAGGATTTTCAGAAAAGTGACAAAATTGCCGAATATGGGACGATACCGATCCACATGATTTATGAGAGTAGAAAAGTCATTGTCTGATGTGAAATTTGGGCTGGCTCGGAATATGTGACCACCATATTATCATATTATGGCCGCTCGTCGTAAACCCTTTTCTCCAAATTCTTTTCCTACAAAAACTGTATAATTTTGTCGTTCAAAATTAAAATTTTCAGTATATTTAAACCACTAAAAAATTTGAAATTAAAGCAAATATATTTATTCGCTTTATTTGATTATCTTCAGAAAATATTCGTAGGAAATTGTTCGACTATTCGAACGAACATTATTCGAGTGGATGCTCTAGTACGTACTAAGTTCAAAAAATCAAAAATTTTGACTTATGAACCTCTTGAAGCGAATGAGCGGTATTTTTAAATTTTAATTAACTTCAAATTCTACATTAATTTATCTCGAGGTATAACCAATTTATATTTTATTAATGTGCTGTTTTTCTATAGCGAATGAGCGTTTTGAGTGGACGTTTTACATGTGTTTTGTTATTGTAACCCCCATTAACACGAAGTCTGGTTATGCCTTAACTAATAGTTATACGGTCGGTTAAATTTATTTTTGTATGAAAACTGTCAGTATAACTATTAGTTAAAACATAACCAGACTTCGTGTTACTGGGGGTAAGTATAATAAATATTTGATTATAAAGGCTTTTCAGTTAAATATGTGAAATTAATATTAATACACAGAGAAAACAGATTCGTGATAGCAACCGAATTTGTAGCCAATCGAATGATTATGATTTACATGTCCCAATACACAAGCAATACATGCCGTCTGACCCCCCTATTAGTTTTTATACCCTCCACCACCAAACAAAATTATTATAAATACTTTTTATGCAAACGTTTTGTATTTAAATATATATTTTCACTTTGGACTTCGTGTTAATATGAAAAATTTAACTTAACAAATAAAGGTCTCTCCTTGATTGGACAATTTTGACCCCAGGTATAGAAAAGTTAACAATGTCCTATAAATGTTAAATTACAATATCGTTAATTAGCAACCCGAAGAAGCAATCTGAAATTAAATAATAGAATATATGTTACGAAATGTATTTTGCAAAACTAATTTTAACAAACTTGTGACCAAAAAGTAAATTTCCTCGAAAGCTGCTAATTTCAAATCGGTGGGGACCGCTAGGTGCAATCATTAAAATTTACATTTTTAATACTCATTTAGTGATTATTCGAATCGAAAGGAACTGTTTTATATTTCTTGAAATTTTTAAAACGTACATAGATTTTTTTTTTAAATATTTCTATTTTGAACCAAAACACAAAATTTCAAAAGATTGAACCTCTAAAGTTTAGAGTCTAATCTTTATCGAATTTTGCTCAAATTTTCAGCATGTGCTTTTTAGAAGACAAAGAAAAATACAAATATATGCTACTCAACCACTAATAATGAAATAACATGACCAGAGAAACTACTTTTAATAATAATTTGCAATGAACAATTTTAAACTATTGACTATTTAAACTATACAACATTTTCCAAATAACAATCAAAACGTTTAATTACCATTTTTGTTTAGAAAAACAAAACATCTGATTTAAATACCAGAGTATGTCAAATAAACTTGTAATTTTGAAAATTAAAATGTAAAGGAATATTTAGCAGGAAGTTTGGTTGCCACAATAAATTGTTTTTTTCTATGTAATTTCCAAAATTCCAACGAAAAGGATATTAAATGACTTCTGATGTTATATTTCAATTGCAATATAACGAGGATGTTTGTTATAAGCTCATACTGGAATAATTGTAGTTATTTCCAAATGTTTTTAAAAATAGTACATAATTCAATATTTCTTTTCTATTCAGTTAATAGAAAAGGTTCAAAATAGCATCATGCTAAAATCCTTTAATAAGCATCACCATATAAAAGCGTAATAATTCCACTTTTCTGGGAATTAGTTGGTTTGTGGTGTTTTCTTTTCTGACACAAAATGTTGACTATATATTGTGTACCATTTATTAAAGGTTACCCATACCCTCATAATGTGTTGCATTTTTAACGATCACAATAGAACAAAATCATTAGCTTTTATGCAATTTTCTTTTATGTACAGTATTGGCCATTACTAAAGCACCCCCTCAGTGCATTTTTTTCATATGGATTTTTTTGTATAAAATCAAAGTTTTAAATATGTTTAAAAAAATATGTTTATTATTGATAAACAAATACTTTCAAAATTAACCTTTCTATAAGAGGTAACTTAAAATCAAAAAATATTTTAAGGTAGAAAATGAAACGGACAAAACTAAAGCACCCCTTCAAGGATATAATATAAAAAAAAATTAATTCATTTTTTGTTGCAAATCCTTTGGTTTGGATGGCACAAGAACATCTCTTAGTATAGAAGATATTATGTTTTTATGGCGTTTTTCGATATTCCTTCCCAGGCTATTTTAAAGGCATGAAATAAATCGTGAAAATTGCCGATCCTTACTTCAGCAATTTTTCACGATTTATTTTCATATTAATAATGTGCCACAAGTTCTCAATAGGATTAAGATCGGGAGATTGACCAGGCCAATGAAGAACTTGAATCTTATTGCTCTGAAGCCAAGTCTTACAAACTTTGGAGGTGTGCTTAGGATCGTTATCCTGTTGGAAGCTCCCTATAAGGCATAAGGCAACATTACATCTTTCAATACATCAAGGTACATGAACCGATCCATAATCTCATAAATTTTATGATTTGGCCCAAATCCTTGACCAGAAAAGCAACCCCAGACCATTACATTGCCTCCTCCATGTTTAATTGTTCCTTTGCAATACTTAGGATTCAGTCTTTCTCCTTTTGGTACACGCCTTATTCCAGCGGAACTTTTTAAGTTGTATTTGTATTCGGCAGGGAACAGTACTGTCTCTAATTTTTGGACACTCCAGTCGATGTGGGCTTTGGCAAATTTCAGTCTAGCTTTCTTGTTCTTAGCTGATAGAAATGTTTTTTTTGCTGGTCGTCAGCTGAATAATCAGGCTTCTACTACTTTTCTACGGATTGTTCTTTCGCTAACGCATAATCTTAAACTTGTTCTTACTTAACTAGCGGATGTTGTATAATCTTTTTGTATTGGTCTTTTGATCAAGGAATCATCATATCGTGTTTTTTTTCGTGAACGACCTCCAGAATGCACCCGAGATTTTCGATCAGTCTTAAAAAATTTTGAAACGAGCCTGGAAATAACTGATCTGTTAATTTAATATTTTTTACTAAATTCATGTAGTGATAAGCCCGTCTTCCAGTCTTCAATAACTTTAGTTTTAAATTTACTGGAGTACTTGTTCCTTGTCATTGTTTTTTCACAATAAACTGTATAAAACTTAAATTTTGCACACAACGTCTTCCTATATTTTTATCTTTTGGAATTTTTAAGTCCATTCATTGTGATTCCCGATAATTCACATTGCAAATATGCAGTACCGAGTCAAATTTTTAAACATCTTATAAGAGGGTGCTTTTGTTTTGTCCATTGCGTTTTGAGTTTTAATATGATTTATCATTTTAAATTAATTTTTAATAAAATTATCTTTTACTAAATGATTATTAAATGAACATTAACAATATTAGTTAATAAAATATATACAAAACACATCCCAAAAAAGCCGTTTTTATCAAAAAAATTATGATTTGAAAAAATCCATTGAGGGGGTGCTTTAGTTATGGCCAATACTGTAGCTTCTAAATATTAAAAAACTATAATTTTTGCTTACATAAAAAGTGGTGCATTTCTAACCCTTTGATTAAATTGAGGGTGAAACATGTAGCATATATTCAGGGTTTTAGGGTAACATTATTAGAAAAGAACACGACCAAACTACATTTTTTTCAGAAAAGAACACATAGAAGGGTAAAAGGCAGAAAAAATGCACCATTTATGCCAGAAAAGAAAACACCATTAATTACTTTAGTTTTTCCATTCTAACTTATATTGATCTACCTAAACGGTGTTAAGAATCGTTCCTAGGATTGATTTATGTTCACAATTTTTGGTTTTTTATCATGTAGTGGTGTCCGTATATGGTTTCTTTTCGTGTTGCACTGTGTAATTGATTGACAATCCTAATAACTATGTACAGCTCAAACTAACTAAGATGTTTATAATTTTGTGAAGTATATTATTAAATGCTACTTTAAAAATACTTACTACAAGAACTTAAAGTACAAAAAGTTCATAGAAAATATCTAGCAAATATCTTAAAAAATGCTGAATTAAATAAATACAAGTTCTTTTGTAAATATGGAAAATATGACCTTGATGTAAATACTTACGTGTGTCCTTTAAAAAGTAGAAACTAAAAGCAAATGTTGCCAAGCAATAACAAAATGCTGCGTAATTTCAATGGTTTTTGCTTCTACAAATATCATATTTACAACTTATACTCAAACTAAAACTCATCCACATTCCCTACTAAAACTTACATTTAAAGTTAAATCCTTTATTGTCCTTCGAAATATGTAGTTAGTATGTAAAAAGCAAATAACATTTCACAACTGTTGGAGTGAATGTTTCTATGTTTGTGAAAGTAATGATAAAGAAAAACAAATACAAAACTAGAAAAAGTCATATTTAGTTATATGTACATAAGATATACATATAAGAAGAAAAATAAAAAGAAGATTTTAAACAATAGTTAACAAATTGTTTCTAAAGCCAGCAGGTGTCTCACCTTAGTAACTAACTACGCGTAGAGAAAACTACCTTTGAATAGGTGTTGCCAGTCGATTTTTTTTTAATCCTTATGTATCTTAAGAAAATGCATTTTTCGCTGTGGAACCATAAAATTATCTCTACAAATATAAAACGTTAAAATTAAAACAAAAACTAAAAGGGATATCTGTCTACTTCTGGCAATATTACTTTGGTTACATGACGGTCATACTTCAAGCAATACGGGGAAAAGGATACACATGTGTGGGCACGTGTATTTCAAATATTTTTCATTTATATAAGTTTTTGTAGGTGAATGTAAAACATCATATAGAATTTCAATAATGCCTCGCCAACAAGAATATTATATACTTTCGTATATGTTAGTATCTCTACATATTCAGATTCTTTACACTCACATATTTGCTCAAAGCTGTAAAATGAATCCTTATTAATGCGCATACATTAGAGCGACTCATTTTATATGGAGATGAAAAAAGTGATTTTGTTACCCCCTCAAAATAAACCTGCCACTGTTTTAGTTTTTTTTTCCCAAAATAACACTCTAACCCGCAAGAGTGCCTCAATGCATGCATTACAAAACTCCAATTATCTCAAAAAGTACTCATAATTGTTATACCCTTCACCTTCTTGAGAAGGGTATATATAAGTTTGTCATTCCGTTTGTAATTTCCACAATATAATTTTCCGACCCTATAAAGTACATATATTCTGGATCCTTAGATAGCGGAGTCGATTAAGCCATGTCCGTCTGTCAGTCTGTTGAAATCAATTTTCTGAAGACCCCAGATATCTTCGGGATCCAAATCTTCAATAATTCTGCTTTCGAGAAGTTTTCTATTCATAAATCAGCAAAATGGGTCCACAAATGGCAGAGATATGAGGAAAATACCAGGACAACCTATCTAATGATAGATATTTCAAAGACCTTTGCAACGACGTATATAAAACCATAGTAAGTTGGACCTACAATTGGTCAAAATCGGAAAAATATTTTTTAACCCGATTCTTTTTTTCACCAAAAAAATAAAAAAACAAAAAATATTTTTTTAAAATTTAAAAAAAAATTTAAATTAACAATTTGAAAAATTTTTTTCCAAAAATTGAAAAAAAACAACTGGAAAAAAAATTAATTCTGTTTACTTAAAAATATTTAAAATTTGTGTTTTGAAGTATAATTTGGTGAAGGGTATATAATTGTTTTTTTTTTAAATTTAACTGTGACTTTAGTTACAGATTTATTAACATTTCCCTCGAAGGTCGAAATGAATTCTGACTTTTAGTTTTTGTTCTGTCAGCTGTTTTGTGAGTGATGTCATAATTTTTGCACGAGAAATTTTGTGTGGCATTTTTTTTTAAATCAAAGTTTCACCAACTTTTAGTCGCCCTATCTATTCGAAATATTTTTTATTAGTTCTATTTCATTAGTTTTTCAATAAAATCGTATCATAAGTATTGTTTCTTTACACCTAAACCGGCAACAATGCCCTTCACCTTTTTGCACCTGGTTCCTAAACTTAATTTGCAAATTAGTTTCTGATGGCTGTTCTGAGTTTATTGGGTCATAATTACCCTAAAAAAAATATTTGACAACTTTTATTTAGCTTTTTAAAGTTTGCGAGTTAGAGGTTTAAAATTTTTGAAAGCGAGCAAATCATCTGTTTAAATAACCATTATTGAGAAGTAGAATATGGGAAATCCAGTTAGATTTTCATAAAAGATTATTAGCTTTGTATATGGCTGGAAGATACTTTTTAAACGATACCCCATATTTGATGTATTGCTTTAGGAGAAAACACAAATATTTTCAAAAAACTAAAAAAAAAAAATTTAAAATGGTCCAGCTCACGAACGGTTATCACTACACCTACCATATTTTGGAAGACATCCTAAAACACACTAAAGTTTATTTTGAGGGGGTAACAAAATCAATTTTTATGTGTGCTGGTCTATCATACCTACATATTTGTACATATAAGGATTTGCAGCTAAAGTGTAAATTTTTATATTTAGTGATATTGGTATCTGATGTATTTGTGTAACTTGTGTTTCCCAAAACTTTATAGTTTCCTGTTTCCTTTAAAAAAATTCATTCATTGATACATACACACATTTAAACAGTTTCTTAAATATTGGTTACTTTTTGAGCTAAAAACTAAACTGTATCTATAGCTCCAGACAAATGTGTATAACATCAAGGAAAGAGAATTATTAAATTAGTAACCAGTAAAAACTTTGTAATGACATGCAATTACTCAATAATTAACTTTTCAATGACTATGTCATAATGTCTGCATTACTTGGAGGTAGTATTAGAATGACTGATTTATTATCTGTTATATAACTGCCTATTTTCTAGTCATTTGCATGGGCTTCTATGAGAATTAACTATCAATGAGTAATTTAAGTCATTACCTGTAACAAATTTTAGTGATTTTCATTAAATGGCATATTTATAAGCGGTTGTGGTAATTACTTTCCTCTAATGACATAAGTTTAAATGCCAATGTATAAGTAATGAAGTGCCAGAATTTAACATTTTAACTCATTGCTTGGTAATGAAGGTTTTTTATGGTTATTTTCTATTGCTTCGACAGAAGTGGCTATGAAGACCGAGTTTTCAGTCGTATACCTAGCATGTAGTAGGTTGTGACTACAGCAGCTCTAAAGGAAAATGTGTCCAAGAATTGGAGACATTAATCCATGAAGATTGTTGTCAAACTCAACAAGAGCTTGCAAAATCATTGAGAGCTACTCAAGCAGCTATTTCAAAACGTTTCCGAGCAGCAGTATTCAACCAAATGCAAGGAAATTGGCTACCATACGAATAAGAGCCGAGAGCCCAGAGAGAGACCTTCCGAAATGATGTTTGGACTCTATAAAAGAAAATCATTTTTGCACCGAATCATTAGAACATTGGCTTGATGCGTTCTTGGCCTCAAAGGATGTGAAAGCCGCAAAACTTTTCGGAATTTACTTCGTTAACATTGTGCGCTGTTTCCCTCAAAATAGGTGTGACACCATTTATATAAGTTTAACCGAAAATGGAACGGTGCGGAACAAGAGGTTTGACAGCTCCCATACAATGTAAATGGTTATTTTCGAACATCTGGATAACTATAATTGTGAAAGTCTTCAAACTTTGTCCGAATATCACTCTTATCATATAACATAGTTTGGATAAAAATGGGCGGTATTAAATGAGTGGGCATGGTCCCTCCTATACAAAGTTATTATGGAATACCTTGTGAACTGTAATTGTGAGAGACTTCAAACTTTATAACTGTAATTGGCCGTTGTAAATTGTCCAAACGCATTCAACTATTTGAAAAGCGTTTTCCCAAAGAAAAGCGATGGCAAAATTCAAAAATGGATTGTAGTAAATTTAAAACGACTTTTTTTCACCTCACCTCTTTTCTAATTCATTTCAGGTATGTAGGTGGAATCACAAGATCACCTTATATGATGTTAATGAAGTATTTGAAAAAGAAAAAGCTGATGATGGAGGGCAGTCTGGAAGGACACCATAAGTTCTGAATCAGAGTCAGCTTCGGACGATTTGGATCCACAACATTTGGCCATCAACATTATAAACATAATACGAATATTTTTTTTTTATTATTTTTGTTATAGATATCATAGTATCTCAATGTTGAAGTAAAGAAAAAAGAAATCAAATTAAAAAAATTTTGGGAAATTTTTAACTTTTGCGGCTACCTAAACGGTACTAAGAATCATTCCTAGGAAGTTTATATGTTTTAGAAATTTGTTTACTAAGATTTTAGGTACAATTTTGTAGTTGATTGTTTACTTGAATTTTGAACGGCTACCTATGGACGTAAACAGGGAAAAAATGTAAAATAACGAATTTTTTAAAGTTTTTTGCGATTTTGATCTTGAAGATGATGTTTTTTGATTTTATATGACAAGAGCTACAACTTTGCCTCAGAGAGTAAATCAAAATTCCGAATGGTTTGCAAGATATGAGCCTGAGCAAATGATTACTTTTTTGCAAAAATTAGATTTCTAGATTTTTTGGAACTTCAAAAGGTTATCGTAACGAAATTTCACAAGGTTGGAGCTGATGTATTTTTTAGTGACACCTCGGGTCTCACATTTTTTAAAAAATACGTCAAAAATCCATTTGAATATAATATAAAATAAGATATTAATATTGATTTTGATTTTGTTAGAATGGTAAGTACGGATTGTGATTAAATTGATTTTTACTGTAAAAGAAGATTTTGAAGTATCCCCAATACGAGAATTCTTGTAAGGGACCCCGATCCCAATATGCATGAAAGGTCGAGAGTGTGGAAATTTTCCCTACAATGTTTTATGATTTTTATATACATTTTTTTTATATTTAGGCCTATAAAATTACTATAATATTTCGAAGCTACTGGTTCACTGAACCAGATATGGGGGTGCCATGTATAAATTCTGCTATGCCTCTTTCATGGTTTGAGGAACATAGAAAAAATTTACATTTCTGTAACAATGAGTCGCAATTATTAACTTGTCTTGAATTTAGACAAGTTTTAGCACGCCTTACCATCAACATCCATGACAAAAAAGGGTAATGGAAAAAAATGTTCATTTATGCTTCATATCAAACAGAAATTGTTTTGTAGGTTTTCAATCATAAAATAAGCAATAAAATCTGTTTATCTAATTAACCCGCCAGTGGTGACACAAATTTTACTTTCATAAATGGTGACCCCGGTTTAATGAACTAATAGTAAATTTTTTTTTTAAATTTATGTTTTTTGACAATAAAACGCAGATGTTTAATCAATTTAATTTCTTTTCCTTCAATTTTAAAATTCATAAAATTTTTTAAAAACAATAACGGAGAATAAATTTATTCGATTTTTTTAACACGGTCTCACAGACATATACGTCACCATTGGCGGGTTAAAATCAAAGTTTTATTTCAGTTTGAAAATGTATATGGGGGATAGTAATTCAGACACAAATCAACAAGATCGGTCAAGAACCCACGGAGTTAGAGGGGGTCAAAATTTGACATTTTGGCCAAGCATGTGATTTTTCTCATCCATGTAACTTATTACCTATTGTTCTTATCAAAATGCGTCCCAAATAGTTTAGATAGCTATTTCTTCAATCTTTTGAAAAAAAATATTAAAAAAAAAAATAAAAAAAATTAATATTTTTATTTTTTTTCCGAAATCAAAAACTTTTTTGATTTTTTTTTTCAAAATGAACCCTTTTTTCTTAAAATAAAGCTTAGATGTTTTCTTGAGGACCTATTTGGTCGCTTAGTGTTATGCGAGTTCGATATCTATCAAAAAAAATGTTTTGTAAATCAAAACATGCAATTTTTGACTTTTTTGCAAAAACAAAAACTTTGTTGACTTTTTTTTCGAAATGGGCCCTCTTTTTAATTCTGATATTTATTCAACTCGCATCCCACTAAGCGACCAAATATGACTTAAAGGAAATCAACTAGGCTTTCTTTTTAGCAAAAAAAATTAAAAAAGGTCCGATTTTGAAAAAAAGTTCGAATTTGAGAATCTTGAGTTACAAAATATTAATTTTGATAGATATCCCACTCACATAACACTAAGCGACAAAATAGGTCTTAAAGGAAAGGACCTAAGCTTTCCTTTGAGCGAAAAATTTTTTTTTAAAAAAGGGCCCATATTGGAAAAATAATCGATTTTGCAAAAAAATTTATGTTTTGCGTTACAAAATATTTTTTTTGATAGATATCCCACTCGCATCCCACTAAGCGTCCAAAAATATCTTAAACGAATGGAGTTAAGCATTTTTTTGAGCAAAAAAAAATTTAACAAAACGGCCCATATTGGAAAAAATTTCGATTTTGCATAAAAATTTCAAAAATTGTATTTCTTGAGTTCAAAAATATTTATTTTGGTAGATATCCCACTCGCATTCCACTAAGGGAAAAAAATTATATTAAAGGAATGGAGCTAAGCTTTCTTTTGACCTAAAAAAAATTGGCAAAAAGGGCCCATCTTGGAAAAAAGTTCGATTTTGCAAAAAAAAAAAATCAAACATTTTATATCTTGAGTTAAAAAATATTTATTTAAATAGATATATCACTCGCATCCCACTAAGCGACCAAAAGGGTCTTCAAGGAAAATATCACAGCGTTTGGTTGAGCAAAAAAAAAAAAATTAAAAAGGGTCCATTTTGAAAAAAAAGTCAAAGTCAACAAAGTTTTTGATTTTGCAAAAAAAAGTAAAAAATTTTATGTTTTGAGTTACAAAATATTTATTTTGATAGATATCCAACTCGCATCCCACTAAGCTTTATTTTAAAATTCAATTGATTTCGGAAAAAATATACATATTAACAATTTTTTATTTTTTTTTAAATATTTTTTTCGAAAGATTGAAGAAATAGCTATCTAAACTATTTGGGACACATTTTGCTAAGAACAATAGGTAATAAGTTACATGGATAAGAAAAAACACCTGCTTGGCCAAAATGTCAAATTTGAGTTCTCGACTGATCTTGTTGAAAAATTGTGTCTGAGTTACTATTCAATAGAACTAATCTCGGTGCAAATTTCATTCCGATCCTAAGACATCGATTTCAAAAGTTGGTTCACTTGACATGAAATGCCCCATATATAAAAAAGAGGCGATTTTGGACTTACGTATGTCGCCGCACTATGCTCAGACGCGTTGACCAAATTCAACCATAATCGCCTCCTTTTTTATATATGTATATAGATTTCTCATAGCATCTTGTCTATGTATTTGTTCTATTTTTTTTTGAATTTAACTTATTGAAAAATAATTTAATTTATTTTTCAGAAAGCTGGCATAAAACGATTTTTCCAAACTTGCACCATATTAATAATTTGATTTAAGCGTAAATAGCTTTTTGATTTTGTTCCATACTGATTATTTATAGGAAAAATTCCAAGATAGACAGTTATCAGGAGTTTTCTATGCGGGATAGTATTTTGATGCAAAGACGTATAAATTCTCCATCAAAGGAAGAAATATAACAAAACAAAAGTGTACCATATAAGTACAAATGTAATCATACAAGTGTTTTTTAATGTATTCAAATGATTATAAGATTACAAATGCTTCTGGTTTTTCGTTTCCTTTTTATTTGCAATTAAAATGTTTCATTCAACAGAAATATACATGTATGTATGTACACATCCATACATGTACATTAGGATGGCCCCATTAAAGGTTGTACAATGTACATGTTTCCAATTTAAATTAAAGTCTACTCCATTCATTTCAAGTCTACGCATGGACCAAAGAAGTTTTTAAAGTTTTCTTACATATCGTCCTCTTAATAAAACAATAGTGTATAATTTTTTTCCCATTTCGAAATAATTGAGTTTAAAATTTGTGTGTTAGTAAACATCTAGAATAAAACCCAGTATGCAACATTTCGAGTCAGTTCTTTTTACCGAACTTATTTCGAATTAAAATCGAAAATATGAATTTATTATGATGCTCTATCCAATCTACATTTTTTAGAATATCGTATTTTAATATTTTATAGAAATGGCGAATAATGTTCGAGTTTTTTTTTTAATGTCAAATTTTATTTTTGCACAAATTGACAAATTCATATACATACATATTATTCTTTTCTCAATTTGTGAGAAAATAAAATTTTATTTCTTATCCTATCAATAACATATTCATAAAAATATAGTTTACCACGAAAAATGGATCAAAGACGTCTTAAAAGAAAAGCGCAGCCAATTATTGATGTTGTTTTTGGCAATTCGAATCTCATAAGCAGCAAACATCAGAAATATGTGCAGAGTTTATTGCATTTGAAAATGAAAACACATCTAACGCAACATTATTGGATAATAATAAAGGTATTGAATATGCATTATTTCAAGATGAAATTTCTCGATGGTATAAAGTATACGAAATTGTTCATATACTTAATCAAAATCGAATCAATTTAAAACATTTTTAATACCGAAAAAGGTATAGTATATCGATAAAAATTAGAATCAGAATAATAAATAATTTTCGACTCTTTATCACTCTGCACTCTACTTAGGAAAACACGCACATTCTCGACATTATATCGAAGTCGATATCGATAAAATTTTACGAAAAAATGATTCATTTTCGACATAACTTCGAATCATTTTGCATACTGGGAAGTAATATTTCAATTGATCTTTTAACCCACTTTGTGGAAGTAGAATTTCACAAAATTTTGACCACATTTAGAATCAGTTATGTAGATTATGCAATATAAAAATTATGGTGTATATGCTTATACACTATTGTTTTATATTGAGGGATATCGTCCCCTTTCTTTAAAGTTTTCGTATTTTACAAATATTTTTATGCAAAAGGTACCAAATAAAGGAACAATTTGACATTCAAATATCAAAAAAGTGCCAAATCCATTTGAAATTTTTCTAAAAGGACTACAATTCCATTTAAATTTAATTTCTGGGGTATGGGATACAAAAAAGTACAAAAACTCGGTTTTTGACCGTTTTACCCCCTTAAAAGTACAAAAATCATAAAGTACCACATACCTGCCTACTTGCATATTTTGCATAAATTCTGATTAAGTTGGATATTTCTAAAAATTCCTCTTAGTGGATCTACTCATCGGGGGAGGTTCCTACATACAAAATTTTACATCGAATCAAAATATTTTTAATTTTGTGTTTATATAAAAGAACCTGCTTCTGTATAATTTGTGTTTTGTCGATCATACATAGGTCTGATCATTTGATCCAGCCCCCACCAAGATCTAGAGCTATGACAACAATTTTAAGAATAGCACACTCAACTTAAGTATACTTTTATTAAAGTTGCAAACATTAACAACATTTATTGCTCCATACAAGAGGGCTACACTAATGTACACCATCCAGATACCTTGTACAATAATATTTCATTACATCTTGTTTATATTTATAGTTTATGGTATTTTCCTGGTTTTTTTTTGTATTTGTGGCATGAACTGGTGTTTAGGTGTATGATGTTTCTGTTTTCATAAAACTTTTTGAATGAAACAAAAACAGAAACTAACTATTCATTAGTCCAAGTTGGAGGCATGTTAATGAGAGCAACCTGCTGTGATAATAAATTATTAATGCAGCATTTAGGGCTTTTTATTATTGTGGTGAATTTGAATACAAAGTAAACACATTGTTGCCAGTTGGAATAAAAATATGATTCATATTATAATTTTTAGAAGCCTAAAAATAGGCAATTATTTATTTCTTATATAAATCTATTGAAAACTAAAGCTATTCGAATAACACGGAAACAAAATCGAAACAATTTTAGAGGCTTTTTAAACCACTACACAATTTTGATGTATTGTGGTTCCGGTAGTAGAGAGGTTTCTTTTAAAAAAAATTTAAGTAAAATTATAAATTTTTTTAAACGTTTCTTCTCATAAATAATGGTAACTCAAAAACGGTTAGAGTCCGATATTATTGAACTAAACTTAGAAATTTAAATTTACATTACCTTTAATATTGCGTTTAAATGGGCTCAGTAGTTGCGGAGTTATAATAACAAATTAAAGCAAAAAATATATTTTTTACGCGAAAATACAAAATTTTATTGTTTGAAAAAAAATTAAAAATTTGAATTCAAACCAGCTGGACTATAATTTAATTCTACAAAAATGATATACTCATCCTGCCCTTTCAGAAGTATAATGTCGCTATTCTGTTCCAATTAAAAAGTCTCAATTTGTTAAAACTTGTACCTATACATTTTTGAAAAGAATACACAATTTCTTAAACTTTTATTTAAATAGGATTTCGATATACTATGTAAGTCCTTGAGCATGACAGCCTTGCAAGCTTTTATTTGTTTTTACTCACAACAGTATACAGAAATTTTATATGAACCGATTTTAATTTGTTCCTTTCTAAATATCATTAAATATTTAAGAAACATGAAATCTATTTTAAATAATCAAACCGAAAAATGTTTTTAAAACATTTTTAAAGTTATCTTTGAGCGATATTATAAATTTAGGATAATTTAGTTAAACAAATTCAAATAAATACTATTTGCCATTGTGTGCTTCACAAAACTTCAATATTTATGCATAAAAAATAATAACAAAACAAAAAAATCGAATGGAAAACCTTCATCATTGTCAATCAATCATGCCATATTATTATCTGTATATTTTTCGAATACAATAATTGTAAAACGTAATTATGTTATTTTTTTCTATGAATTTCTACAAAGTATTACTATCTATCTACTTACTCATCGTAGTAGTCAATACATAACATTGTTTTTGAACAGATTATTATAAATGCTCCACATATGTACATTAGACCGTCTCACTTTTCATTTTTTTTCGAAATTCCTTCATGAACATCGATTTTCTTAATCTACCTTAAAAACCAAGAATTTTGGTGTATAACACATAAATATGGATGAACGGGAAGTGGTCTCTCAAATCGCTTTTTCGTTTTTTTAGGCAAAATGCATTTTTTCCAAAAAATTAAAAAATCTTGCTTTAGTAATTTGCTTCCAATTTAAGCAGTTCATAAAGGATTTGAACCTAATTACATGCATTAGAAAGCTAATTAAATTTCCTAAATGTTTCTTAAAGTAACATTGCCATTTTGTTCGATGGGTTTTTATTCATAGCATTACAAATTCAGATTTTCAAATACAAACTTATGATTTTTTTTTTAATTTTTGCTTACCTTTTCTTTTATAAAAATTGAACGAGGAACAATTTTTATATTCTGTGAATGCAGTATGGTAGGCAATTTTAAAATGAAGATTTTGATGTAAATTACAGTAGCATTCTGTTAAGAAAAGCTGCAGTTTTAGTTGAAATGATGAAATGACTAAAGTTGTTTATTTGTAAATTTGCTTCAATTTCATAATAAAGTAAGAAGAAATTGATGTTGGTTTTTTATTTTTTCAAATTTGATAAAATTGTACTTTTGTTGGATGAAATGGCATCCGCTTTAAAAGTGTAATATTTTTTAAGGACGGTTAAAGTGAATCCCACAATTCCTAAAAATTGGAGCGAAAATCCCAAAAATGGTATTTTTTACAATTTTGCCAATAGGGCCCACATTTCCATTATACTTTACAGAAACACAAAAAATTGTTATATGTTCTTAAAGAAAGTTTTTTTTTTTAACAAAGAAAGAGTTAATTCACCTTTTCGCCCAAAAAACAGCAAAAATCTACTATTTTTGGAATTTTTAAATTGAAAATCGTTTATTTTTGGATCCATAATTGATATTGCTCTAACATCTTTTGTATATTATTGGCGATTTAGTTGTCTAACTAACAAAAAAAAATCGAGTCCATTTGGTCCAAAAGTACGACCTATATTTTTAGTAAAGCGGACCAAGGTATGGAAAAATTTTAAAATTTCAATTTTGAAATGCCTATAACTCGGAAATTATAAGAGATAAATAGCACACGTAAACACGTGTGCGCTTTCCAAAAATCAGATGGGAAACAAGAAATTGAACGTGTTTAAGAATTTTACAAGTCGATGGTACCCTATTTTGAGCACCCATAGCGCCGTCCCTGGAGCATTTGTAGGGCGCATTTTAAAACATTAAACTCGAATACTCCTTGGCTACCCTCATGTCAAATTTTGTCCCGATCGGAATAGCCGTTTAGAAATGCCAGATTTATTTCCAAAAAATGTTGATTCTGCCCCACTGTGCAGTGATGGAAAAAAGAGAGCAAAATGATTTGATTCAAGTCTTTTTAGCATTTTCCTAAAATGCATCCAAACTGCAACCAAAGTACAATTTTAACGAATTTGAAAAAAATAAAAAAACAACATCAATCTCTTCTTACTTTATATTAATGTATTTATGAAATTTATGCAAATTTACAAATAAACAACTTTAGTAATTTCATCATTTTAACTAAAACTGCAGTTTTTCTTAACCGAATGCTACTGTTATTTACATCAAAATCTTCATTTTAAAATTTCCTACCATACTACATTCACAGAATATAAAAATTTTACCTCATTCAATTTTTATATAAGAAAAGGTAAGCAAAAATTAAAAAAAAATTATAAGTTCTTATTTTAAAATCTGAATTTGTAATGCTATGAATAAAAAACCATCGAACAAACTGGCAATGTTGCTTTAAGAATCATTTAGGAAATTTAATTAGCGTTCTAATGCATATAATTAGGTTCAAATCCGTTAAGAATTGTTTGAGTTAGAAGCAAATTACTAAATCAAGATTTTATAATTTTTTTGGAAAAAAATCATTTTGCCTAAAAAACGAAAAAACGATTTGAGAGACCACTTCCCATTCATCCATATTAAGGTGTTATACACCAAAATTCTTGGTTTTTAGAGTAGATTCAGAAAATCGATGTTCATGAAGGAATTTCGAAAAAAGTATAAAAACTGAGACGGTCTAATGTACATACTGTTAAAATTTAGGTATACATAAATAAATTATTTAAATGTGTATAAATAAATATGTTTACAAATGTAAAACATAAGCTGTAGTTCCTGGGAACACTAATTACTTTACTATATATAGGAGGTGAAAATGTATCTCCTAGCAGTACAATAGTCCTATACGCAGAGAGCAAGCATTATGATTACTTGTATAGAAACTTAACATTTAATGGTTATTTGTAAGTGTAAATTGTTGTACATAATACAATTGCCCAATTCACAATCGGTGTCGTTGCGTTGTAACTTTGTATGTCGTAATTATAACCTACACCACCATAGTATTATGCGTTTGTAACACCTAAAAATATTAGTATACCGATCGACTTAGAATCACTTACTGAGTCGATTAAACGATGTCCGTCCGTCTGTCTGTCTGGCTGGTCGGCTGGCTGGTGGGCTGTCCATGTAAACCTTGTGCGCAGAGTACAGGTCGCAATTTCGAAGATATTTCGGTCAAATTTGGTACATATTAAGGACCAAGTCTATTGAAACTGACTGAAATAGGCCCATTACTTCACCTAGCACCCATACAAATGTCCTTCCAAAATTGGACTTTAACGGTCATAAATGCTTAATTTATACATGTATCTCCACAAATTCCGCTCCAAATATGATTTATATATACAACATTCATGTTATCAAAGTTTGTTACGATCGGTCCATAATTAGACCCGCTTCCGAAAATCACTTTAACGTGCATAAATCTCTTAAAAATTGGTATACACACAAAATTCAATATAGTTAACTTTAATATAGACATAAATCACACGACCTAATTTCATGGTGATCGGTCCATAATTGGTCATAGTCCCCATATAAGGCCCACTTCCGAATATCACTTAAAAATATTGTTACGAAATAGTACTTGAATTCAAATATAACGATTTTAAGGGCTGATTTAAAAGTAGCATAATGCTTTCAAATAACAGTGCTGTAATAGCAAACTGTAACATATCTGTGGGCATTATTAAATAAAAGCTTTCAGTTGACCATTGATCGTAAGTTGGCAACGCTGTATTCGAATTCGAATATTCAGTTAAAGAACATTGTAGAAATAGAGCTTTCCATATGGTTATGCAGTGTTATAAATAGTGGCAGAGGTTGCAGTCGTGAGTCAGTTTTAGCAGAGACGCTTTTCGAATAAACATCAACTGAGTGCCTTAAAGTGTGTTGTGTTTTTCAAGTAAATTCGTGTACATTATAAATTGTGTCTGTCTTTCTGAGAATTTATAAACGTGTATAAAAAAAACATTGAGTGGCTATTTAATTCTGTGATTTTTGTACATTTTAAATAAATAAAGCATTTGTAGGCAAAAAGAGGCATTTAATTTGTGTGCTCTTTTGGTTAAAAAAATAAAATATCCACAACAACATCAAGAAACTGAATGAATTGTGTGTATTTTTACGCTCTATTACGCTCTTTTGTTCACATTCGGGTTGTTTGACGCCTACCATGGAAATAAAGAGTTGTTACAATTTTTAAAATACTTAAAGGCTTTTATTTGCAATCTAAAGAATCCAGTTTATTTAAAGGAAATAAACCAAACGTTTTGAAAAGGTTAAAACGTAACAATATAAATTATTGAAAAATATATATTAGTGTAGGGTATTTGGTCGGGCTTGATCGACCATACTTTCTTACTTGTTTTTATTAATATTTCTTGGTAAATATTCTTGGTCCAACAAATTATTATTTTTTTTTAATCACTTTAGCTTTTAAAAATATCTAAGATATTATATATTCTAAGTCATTCATTTTCAACTGTTATTTCGGTCAAAATGGTCACAGAAAAAAAGTTCGTACAAAAATATTTAAAACTTATCCAAAAAATCCATTATGGACTTTAAATAAAATAGGTTCATCGTCAAAATGTTTCCAGGACCATTAAACAGTATAAAGAAGACTTGAACATTGCACTAAGTGCCCATTTCCAATTTTAGTGGTAAAAATTCAAATGTTCAACTTTCGCTTTTTGAAAAAAAAAATACGTTTCAATTCTTTACACTTCGAGGACGAAAATGCCAAAAAATTTTGCCAATTGGCCACCAAGTTTACATATAAACAGCTGTGAAAGTTTACGTTTTTTAAATAAAGTTTTCAAACTGAAAAAAGTAAAAAAATTACATTAAGGAAAAAGTGATTATTTTAAAAGAATTAGTTATAACTATTTTTTTTTAAAAAATGGATTACAATACCGGAGGTGTGTACTTAAAAAAAAACTTAAAATATTTTACTAAATGTTTCTATTATCTGTAAAATTTTGTGTTTCTATTAGACATGTTTTTTGTGAAGTTTCGTAAAAGTTGTTTGTCTTCTGTAGTAAAGAACTTACGTTGCCTGCATTTTCCCAAGGAATTATACATATGTGGTTATTTGTGAGAAGGTCAGGCTTCATGCCATTCTAAATTTGTTTGCAACTACTTGTACCGCAGCATGAGAGCTTAATGTAGCAAGTTTTATAACGATAGCGAATGTCAAAGACATACACAATTGCTTACCCAAAATTTACTTGTAGCGGAGCCACTAGAAAATGCCAAACAAACGAAGAAATGCTATTTGTAGAAAGTGCTATGAGAATATAAATTGATTTTTTTTTTTTTAATTATTGTTGGGGTGGGGATAATGGCAATTTTTTTAAAATGGTATTTGTGGAAAATGCTATGAGGATATAGATTGAAATCTTTTTTAAAAATGTTTGTTGAGTAGGTGGGGGGGGGGGAGATTGTTTTTGTTATCAGAAATGAGGGGGGTTATTGACAATTTTTTTAAAATGCTTATTTTAGTAACAGGCTTTTGGACACATAGTGCATTGCTTAAATTAATATTGATCTAGATTAAACCAAAATGACCATACAACTACCAACGAAACTTTTCTGTTTACTAGGTTAGGTCCTTGGACAAGGTAATGCTCAAGAACAATGCCGGACAAAAAACAAACAAAATTCCCCAAGAAGTTTCTTGTGTGGCAAGTTATTTGCAGTTGTGGTAAAAGAAGCCAATCATTTGTGACATCAGATACGATAAAAACATAAATATATATTGCGGATTCTGTATAAAAACGGATTTTATCTTTCTTAAAACAACACAGAGCGCATTCATATTTCTTGCTTGTCCTGGAAAAATGGTCCTTGTGCGGTATTCAAACAACAATATCAATTTTGTACCACTGCACGGTGGTATTTGTATTAAGAATAACGTAACCGATCGATCTATAAATATTTCGATGTTCAAATACAGGGTTTGGTCAAAAAAGCATGGACGTTATAAAAGTATCAAAAAGATTGCATGTAAGTGACTGAAATCTAGTCCAAAAATAAAGAATAAAATATGTGATCGAAAAAAAAAAATGGTCATTCATATACAGGGTTTGGCCAAACAATCATGGATGTTTTAAAAGTATCGTAAAAATTAGCTTATTCATGTAAATTGAATTCATAAGTGATTGCAAAAATGGTAGTACAAATTTCGGAATACTAGAACTAACTTTTTTGAAATGTTGAAACGGTACCCGCTGAAAACTTTCGTAATGACCAAAAATACCGTTAACGTTTTCCGATTTTAGGAAAACTTTCAGAATATATTTAAAATTACCTGGACTATAATATTCTGAACAGATTTTACTTAAAATTAATAACAGTAAGGAAATTGGGATCATTCGCCAAAATATGGCCATTTCAAAAAATTTAATTCTAAGGGACACTCTTATATTCAGGGTTTGCTCAAACAATCATGGACGTTTTGAAATTATCGAAAAAAAAAGGTTATTCATGTAAATGTGCGAATTAGAAAATTAGAAATTGCATACAGGGGTTGGCCATTTATGGAAATGGCTTGAATTAGGTTTATAATTAAAAATACCATAAATGATCCATTGAAAAAATTTCGACATACAAATACGTGGTAATAACTCTCAAACTAATTTTTTAAATTGACCAAAAAAAATGTGTAACATATGAAGGTTAGGGTGGCCCTTAATAAACGAAAGTTGGATTTTGGCCATTCTCACCCCCCAGTTTGGTGAACATTAGTAAAAAAATCATCCTGAAAAAATTTTAGGTAAATCGGTTGGGGTTAAGACGTGCCGCAAGCCCTCTGAAGTTTTGAGATGCATTTACAAGGGGAAAAAATTAATTTTTTTCAGTTTTTGTAAAAATTTTGCCATTAAAAAATTACTTTTGTAATTCAATTTAAAAGAATCGAAATGTGTACGTAATTGTCGTTCTAATGAGACATAAAAAACAGAAATCGGTTAAAAAATTTTAAAGTTATTAAAAATTCGCCAGGCCATTAACGTGTCTCAGGCCACTAGAACAAGAAATGTTGGAACAAAATTAACATATTTTGAGAAATATTAAAATAAAAGCTCATTTTTACTTAAAATATGTCCATATTTACTTGTATATGAGTTTTTGTCTTCGTAGGATACCGTTAACCTATTCTTAGGTATGAACAAAAAAATTTAATTTTTTTAACGGCAGTTTCAAAACTCCATTTTCAAATTTTTAAAAATTTTGTTAAACAAATTTCAGAATTTTTTGATCATCTCATTGGGATTTATTAAGAGTATAATAGGGAATTAAATCATGAAAAAATTATGAAAATATCTCTTATAGTTTTTCCGTACCTGCGATTTAAATTTTGAAATTTTCGAGAAAAACCAATTATTTGGCAATTTTTAGGCCAATGAGCTCTATTTTCTTACTCTTATGAATTTTAAGCAAAACTTAATTAGAATATTATAGTCCAGATAATTCTAAATATACTCTGAAACTTTTACTAAAATCAAAAAACGTTAACCCTTAAATCGTGAAGGTCAAAGGTCAAATTTTTCAATATTTGGAATTTCTCTTTGAAAGATTTTGAAATGTTCGAAATGTTGTATATTTTTGGGCCGATTTTGATGAAATTTAACAAAAATATAACACAAAGCCTAGTATTTACAAAAGCAGCAGAAAAATTAAAATTAACCCTATATAGCACTTGGTGTTAAAATGACCCCAAACTTCTAAAACCATAAAAAATTATGATTTTAAAAGTTTGGTGTCATTTTAACCCCAAGTGCCATTAAGCGTTAATTTCCATTCTTGTGCTGTTATTATAAACCCTAGAGTTTATGTTATATTTTTGTTAAATTTCATCAAAATCGGCCCAAAAATATACAACATTTCGATCATTTCGAAATCTTTCCAAGAGAAATTCCAAATATTGAAAAATTTTACCTTTGACCTTCACGATTTAAGGGTTAACGTCTTCCGATTTTAGTAGAAGTTTCAGAGTATATTTTGAATTATCTGGACTATAATATTCTGAATAGGTTTTACTTAAAATTCATAAGAGTAAGGAAATAGAGCTCATTGGCCTAAAAATTGCCAAATAATTGGTTTTTCTCGAAAATTTCAAAATTTAAATCGCAGGTACGGAAAAACTATAAGAGATATTTTCATAATTTTTTCACATTTTTATTCCCTATTATACTCTTAATAAATCCCAATGAGATGATCAAAAAATTCTGAAATTTGTTTAACAAAATTTTTAAAAATTTGAAAATGGAGTTTTGAAACTGCCGTTAAAAAAATTAAATTTTTTTGTTCATACCTAAGAATAGGTTAACGGTATCCTACGAAGACAAAAACTCATATACAAGTAAATATGGACATATTTTAAGTAAAAATGAGCTTTTATTTTAATATTTCTCAAAATATGTTAATTTTGTTCCAACATTTCTTGTTCTAGTGGCCTGAGACACGTTAATGGCCTGGCGAATTTTTAATAACTTTAAAATTTTTTAACCGATTTCTGTTTTTTATGTCTCATTAGAACGACAATTACGTACACATTTCGATTCTTTTAAATTGAATTACAAAAGTAATTTTTTAATGGCAAAATTTTTACAAAAACTGAAAAAAATGAATTTTTTCCCCTTGTAAATGCATATCAAAACTTCAGAGGGCCGATTTACCTAAAATTTTTTCAGGATGATTTTTTTGCTAATGTTCACCAAACTGGAGGGTGAGAATGGCCAAAATCCAACTTTCGTTTATTAAGGGCCACCCTAATGAAGGTATTTCAGTACCGTTCTGGTTATTGAAATGGTAGATAATTGCAGCTGAAATTTATAGTACTAACTCTTGATACTTCACAGTATTAGATGTAATTTACACTTAACCTCTAGTAATTTGTTCTGGCCTTTCAAACTTTTTTTAATTTAGTTTCTTTTATACAAAAAGAACACGCAAAAACTCCGTAACAACTACGTGGAATGGTTAACTGCTAAATGTGCTAATTTGCAAAAAAAAAACTTTAAAGAAAAAGGCACAGGCTACTTCGATTCCAAAGAAAAAAATCACATTTTTCTAATATTAAAATGACAAGAAAAATCCTTTGACTTTACAGCACTATAAATAACCATATAGTTACTTTATAGTCAAAATAATAATGATACCATATATTCTGAAGTGTTAAGATAAATTTAACATCAAAATTTTATAAAAATTAAAAAAACATAAAAAAAACATTATTGGTCGGAATTTACCAACGTGCACGGGAGGGAAATCCACCCAACTGTCCATAATTTCGGCGTGCGGAAAGCTATTGAGCTGTTGTTAAAAATAATTAAAAATCACAGGAAAACCACATCATCCAAAAAGGTAACGGAAGCAACTATAAAATCATTAATGGGAGGATTTTCGTAAAAAGTACCGAGTAATATGCCAATATTTTAATGTTTATTGAATTTGTATTAGTGCTTTGAATAAATTTACGTTTATTTTAGAGTTTTTATATTGAACGGTTTATACTAAGGTTTATTTAACTTAATACAAGTATTAGCTTTTTCTGGCTCATTCTTTATAGTTGTCGTAAGTTTTTTCTCTGCTTATAGTTAATGTTAGGTTAAATTGGTAGCCACTAAAACCATTGCTCGCTTGGGACCAACCGTAGGTGCCGCATCCTTTATGTTGAGGGAGCAGAGAAGAAGGTTGTTGTCCATTAGTGTAACATTTTAATGTTGCATGTAATTCATTATGTGCAATGAACGCAAGTAAAAAGCAACATAAAAACAACCATCAAAAACACAAATTATGTGTTTTTCGAAGAACAAACATTTTCGCTTTAATTTCTAACTAATCCCTTTCTACAATGCAAAGAAACATACTAAATATGATGCCAATTCGCTAATCCGAAAAATAAAATAAAAACTTAACTGATCACTATTTAATATATTTACAACGTCATAGTAAAGTGTAAATTGATAACCTGTGATCAATTAATTACTTAATCTGATACAGCTATATAAATTAACCACACAATGGCCCAGCTGGCCACGTATTGAAGACATCCTCAATGATAGGTGCAAGACAGTGTATATTCGCACACGACATATGAGGGACAACCAGAACAAATCGTCAAAGACTTTATCACACAAATGTCTCGAAAATCGTGGACGACTAAAAGAGAGACAATGTCGCTCAGTTTTTCGTTTAAACAATAACAATGAAAAGTTTGGCTATAAGAAAAAGTCCAAATTCATGACAAAGTCGCTCACCTTTTCGTCAACATTCAAGACATTGTCGCTCATCTGTCATAAATTGTCTTTGATATAAGGCATGTCTTACATAAATCTTCAAAGACAATATTGTCTACGACTGTTTTGTCTTTTTTTCGATAGCCGTTGACATGAGGAAACAAAATTCCACTAAGACATATCAAAAAAATCATTTTCAAGGCGCCCTTATTTCAGAAAAAGTAAAACGAATTGACTTTTATTTTTAAAGTTTTTTTAGTAAGAGGTATTTATTACCTACAAAAATATCTTAAAAATTAAAGTTGAGAAAAGTAAATTTTTCTGAAATTTTGGAGCCTCGATAATGATTTGTTTGATATGTCGTAGTGGAATTTTGTTTCCTCATGTCAACGGCTATCGAAAAATCGATGGCACAATATCGATTGCTAAATCAACCCACCCTAATATACATATCTGTGTATGTAATCCATTTGTTATATTCATTCATCCATTCATTTATTTATTCATTCTTTTGTTTTCTTTTTATTTAATTTCATTGTTGTTTTTCAATCTTTTGGTAAGTTTAAAGGGATTAAAATAAAAATATCCACACAGCAGTAAAGAAAATTCCAAGCAACACTTCTGTCCACATACAAACATACCTTCGCCGTTAGATCAATAGACAAATTTATCCACAAAAAAGGGAACCCTGCAATTTAAAACTTTACAATTGCCAACTTTGCATCTGATACATATGTATATCGCTTTTATTTATTAAAAAAAGCGTTACCACTTTTTTAGTACGAATTCGAATATAGAATTCCATGCTCTGCAGGGTGACTTGAACATTCCTACACATCCAAAGTAATAAAAAAGTAAATGTGTTCACATTATATTTGTTCCAGTTACGGATTGTCACCTTATTTCTGGATTGAACATCTTCTAACCAATTATTTTTGTTTATTTATTTTGTTGCTGTTTTTTTATGCCTTTACCCAGTTTTTTAGTGTTTTTTTGTATTATGTGAAATACTTAAGAATCCGTAAAATTGGCTCCCATTTGTATACCGGATAAACATTTGATTACAATTTAAATTGAGATTAATGTCTACATTTAGTGAAGCTTTTATATAATCATGCTTAAGCATGTACTTTGTAGTAGCAGTATTGAAGTTAAAAAATGCGAATATAAATTGAAATGCGAATGTATATTCTGATCAATTATGCAGGATACTTAAGAGTTGATTTTTATTGTGGCCATTTAAATATTAAAATTTGAATTTATTTGTCTATTTTACCAAAGGCTTATCCAGTGATAAACAAATTTAATTATAAATTGACATTCCATATAAATCAACACAACTCGATGTGAGTTAATTAGCAATTGTAATAATTATTTTTTTATACCCCACCATAAAAAGATTGGTAGTTATCATTCTGTTTTTAATACATCGAACATATATTCTAGGTCCTTATAAAATTCTAAGGTGATCCAGCTATGTCTGTCCGTCCGTTTGTTGAAGGCACAAAGGAAAATTCTAGGGCGAAGCATTATTTTAAAAATATTCTTTGTTGTGTAGAAAATGGAAAAAATCGGTTCCACAAAAAATGTTTGTCTATCCTACAATTGCCTATAAAACAATTGGAACACTATTAGCTTAAAAATATATCATGAATTCTAAAAGACATCGCAAATAATTTGAACTTGGCTTTTCCGATTTTAATTGTTGGGAAAATTTAAATAGTTTAGGTACATTAGTGTGTCCCTTAGAATTAAATTTTTGGAAATGTTGAAACGGTACCCCCTGAAAACTTGTGTAATGACATAAAATACCACCAAACAAATTTGCCCTTGTTCTAAGAAGGGCAACCCGTGCCGACTTAGCGATTTAGTTTTGAAGTACATTTACAAGGGGAAAAAATGCATTTTTTTCAGTTTTTGTAAAAATTTTGCCATTAAATAATTACTTTTGCGATTTAATTTAAAAGAATCGAAATGTGTACGTAATTGTCGTTCTAATAAGATATAAAAGACAAAAATTGGTTAAAAAATGTTAAAGTTATTAAAAAATCGCCAGGCCATTAACGTGTCTCAGGCCACTAGAACATGAAATGTAGGAACAAAATTAACATATTTTGAGAAATATTAAAATAAGAGTTTATTTTTACTTAGAATATATCCATATTTACTTGTATATGAGTTTTTGTCTTCATAGGATACCGCTAACCTATTCCCAGGTATGACCAAAAAAAAAAATAATTTTTTTAAAGGCAGTTTCAAAACTCCATTTTCAAATTTTTAAAAATTTTGTTAAACAAATTTCAGAATTTTTTGATCATCACATGGGGATTTATTAACAACATAATAGGGAATAAAAATATGATAATACCTCCTATAGCTTTTCCGTACCAGCGAGTTAAATTTTGAGATTTTCGAGAAAAACTAATATTTTGGCCATATTTTGGAGAATGAGCCGAATTTCCTTACTATTATGATTTTAAAGTAAAAGCTATTCAGAATAGTATAGTCCAGGTAATTTAAAATATAGTCTGAAAGTTTTACTAAAATCGGAAAACCTTAACCCTTAAATCGTGAAGGTCAAAGTTCAAATTTTTCAATATTTGGAATTTCTCATCGAAAAATAGCGAAATGTTATATATTTTTGGGCCGATTTTGATGAAACTTAAGAAAAATGTAACACAAAGTCCATTATTTACAAAAATAACAGAAAAATTTAAATTAACCCATAATAGCACTTGGGATTAAAATGACCCCATACTTCTAAAACCATTAAAAAATAGTCAATTTCAATAGAGTTGATGAAAATTTTATTTTTATAGGAAACAAACTTTAAAATATTGTGTTGTGTATTAGAAAATAGTATTACGAAGCCATTTTGAAAAATGTTCACAATTTTCTTCAATTTTGACCACACATTTTTCAAACGGCAAAATATTGTATTTATACCTGATTTTTGCTTTAATAACGTAATTAATATTTTATTGAGGATTTTTGAATAATAAAATTGATTTTAACCCTTTAGTGTACTTTTGATTTAATAGATTTAAAAAATAACTTGAATGATTGAATTTATTTAACTCTGAAAAACATTAAAGTTATCACCATTCATATTGAATGTGTTTTTCGTGACTTTAAAAGTTGAGTGTCTTTTTAACCCCAAGTGCTATTAAGGGTTAATTTTAATTTTTGTACTTTTATTATAAATACTAGACATCATGTTATATTTTTCTTAAGTTTCATCAAAATCGGCCCAAAAATATATAACATTTCGCTATTTTTCCATGAGAAATTCCAAATATTGAAAAATTTGACTTTTGACCTTCTCGATTTAAGGGTTAACGTTTTCCGATTTTAGTAAAACTTTCAGATTATATTTAAAGTTGCCGGGAATATAATATTCTGAATAGCTTTTGCTTAAAAATCATAACAGTAATGAAATTCGGCTCATTCGCCAAAATATGGCCAAAAAAATAGTTTTTCTCGAAAATCTCAAAATTTAAATCGCAGGTACGGAAAAACTGTCATATTTTTTTCATATTTTTATTCCCTATTATGTTGTCAATAAATCCCCATGTAATGATCAAAAAATTCTGAAATTTGTTTAACAAAATTTTTAAAAATTTGAAAATGGAGTTTTGAAACTGCCTTTAAAAAAATAATTTTTTTTGGTCATACCTGGGAATAGGAATAGCGGTATCCTACGAAGACAAAAACTCATATACAAGTAAATATGGATATATTCTAAGTAAAAATAAACTTTTATTTTAATATTTCTCAAAATATGTTAATTTTGTTCCTACATTTCATGTTCTAGCTGAGACACGTTAATGGCCTGGCGATTTTTTAATAACTTTAACATTTTTTAACCAATTTTTGTCTTTTATATCTTATTTGAACGACAATTACGTACACATTTCGATTCTTTTAAATTAAATTACTAAAGTAATTATTTAATGGCAAAATTTTTACAAAAACTGAAAAAAAAATGCATTTTTCCCCTTGTAAATGCACCTCAAAACTAAATCGCTAAGTCGGCACTTGTTACCCTTCTTAGAACAAGCTAAAAAAATTGTTGGTGGTATTTTATGTCATTACGCAAGTTTTCAGGGGGTACCGTCTCAACATTTCCAAAAATTTAATTCTAAGGGACACTCTAAGGTACATATTATGTATTTTTAAATGTTCGTATCGTTTGAAACTATTGTCGGATTTTTTAAATCAGGATTAATTTGAAAGATAACACAGGTCCACAGCAAAAACAAGGCTTTTATGAAAATGAGCGAAATCGATTTTCATGATCGATATCTCATTTTGTTCCTATTAGAATTGGCTTGGCAACAAATGATTAAATATGAACAATTTGCGACGTTTACGATTTTTCATAATTTTTTAAAGCAAAAAATTGCCATTTTTAAGTAAAAATATATTTTTTGCTTCAATTTGTTATTATAACTCGGAAACTACTGAGACGATTGAAAAGCAATATATGTATATGTAAATGAAAATTTGTACATATCACGGGGAAAATATTTTCAAAATTCAATCAAGAAAACTAGCTACTCAATTTTATGTACATATCGAGCCCTAACCGCAAAAATAACGTAAGCGACATTTTTTCAAAATTGACTTTTTAATGAAAATCGATAGAAAACTTTCGTGCGCATCAACACACGAAATAATGAAAATTATGTGTTTATATATGCAGAGATATAGCAATTTCAATTATATCGTAAGCGACACTCACCTTTTTGCTTTACCGCAAAAATAACGTAAGCGACATAAAAGCAAAAAGGGGCGGTAAATGAAAGTAAGAGTAGCCGAAGAACTAGAGAGAAAATCAAAAGAAATTTAAATACAAGAAGATAGATGTACTAAATGTGATCAAGGGAAAAATTTAGATAGGAATCACAACCAAACAGAAGAATTTAAGTTTAAGAATTTTTTTGAAGGAACAAAAACAAAGGAGGGAAAATGTTTTGTTTTTATGTGCTAGTTTCGACCTTCAAAAAGTTTTGAATATGCCTCATAGTAAAACAAGTAAGAAAGTATGGTTGGTCAAGCCCGACCATATAATACCCTACACTAAGAAAAAGAGCAAAATCATTTTTCTTTTGAAATTTCAATAATTTATGTTTTTGAATATATGGGAGCTATTACCAATTATGGACCAATCGCCATGAAATTAGGTAGTGAGATTTATGTTTACATGAAAGTTATTTATGTTGAATTTTATGTGTATACCAACATTTTTAAGAGACTTATGCACATTAAAGTGATTTTTGGAAGCGGGTCTTATATGGGAGCTATAACTAATGATGGGTCGATCACAATAACATTTGGTGATATGAATTCCGTATATATAAAACTTATTTGGAGCGAAATTTGTCGATATATCCATATAAATTAAACATTTATGTCCGATAAAGTCCAATGTCGATAGGACATTTGTATGGGGGCTAGGTGAAATAATGGACCGATTTAAGCCAGTTTCTATAGGCTCCGTCCATGGGCCGAAAAAATTATATGTACAAAATTTCGACCTGTACTCTGCGCACAAGCTTTACATGGACAGCCGGACATCGTTTTATCGACTCAGAAAGTGATTCTGAGTCTATCGGTATACTTTAAGGTGGGTGCTACACTAATATTTTGGGGCGTTACAAACATCTGTACAAACGCATAACATTAGATATCCACATTGTCTGTGTTAGTGTCTTAGTAATCCAGATATAGGTAAAAAATAGGTCAAAAATCGAGGTTGTCCTGTTTTTTTCCTCATATCTCAGCCATTTGTGGATCGATTTTTCTGATTTTAAATAGCAAACTTCTCGAAAGCATGTCTGACAGAATTATTGAAGATGTGGATCCCGAAAATATCTGGGGTCTTCAGAAAATTGATTTCAACAGACAGACGGACAGACAGACAGACAGACGGATATGGCTTAATCGACTCCGCTATCTATAAGGATCCAGAATATGTATACTTTATAGGGTCGGAAATGAAAAATGTAGAAATTACAAACGGAATGACAAACTTATATATACCCTTCTCACGAAGGTGAAGGGTATAAAAAGGGTCCATTTTGAAAAAAAAAAATCAACAAAGTTTTTGGTTTTGCAAAAAAATTAAAAATTGTATATTTGGAGTTACAAAATATTTATGTTGATATATCCCACTCGCATCCCAAGCGACCAAATAGGTGTTTAAGGAAAATATCTAAGCTTTATTTGAAGAAAAAAAGGGTCCATTTTAAAAAAATGTCAAAAAGTTTTTGATTTCGGAAAAAAATATTAAAAATTTTTTAGTTTTTTTTTTAATATTTTTTTTCGAAAGATTGAAGGAAGAGCTATCTAAACTATTTGGGATACATTTTGCTAAGAACAATAGGTAATAAGTTACATGGATAAGTAAAAACACCTTCTTGACCAAAATGTCAAACTTTGACCACCTCTAACTCAGAGAGTTCTCTATCGATCTTGTTGTGTCTGAATTACTATCCAATAGAACTAACCTTGGTGTAAATTTCATCCCCATCGGAACATCGATTTCAAATGTTGGTTCACTTGACATGAAATGCCCCATATACTTATGTATATTTAAATATTAGTAGTAAGTGTTCTTAATTTTTTTCTTTAATTGACACCATCGATTTTAAAACACATTTTTCTATATACCCACTTATTTATTTTTTTCCGCAGTAAAGAAGTTGTTAACCACGCAAAATTAAAATGTTTGGCTTGGCCAACCAATATCTTTTTCTCACTTGTTGAAACTTTGTTTATCATTTTTCCGCGAACTTTTATTCGGTGGCATACTTTTGTTTGTTTGTTTTGTTTTTGGAGTATGCTGTGGGTTTTACAAATTGTCCAACAAATTTTCCATGAATTTAGTATAAATATATTTTACCGCTTTACCTTCGAACTGTGTTCATTGCAAGAAAGTTTTTGACAACAAAATGACAGTATCCGGTTAAGTGAAACACTTATAAATTACGCGTAAAAGTTTTCGTGTAGAAACCTTTCATCTGCATCTATGGTACGGTCTCTCAAACACACACACACATACTTATATAAAATTTACTAAAAAGAAATGAAAATAAAACTTTTTAAATTAAAAATGTGTAACAAATAAGTGTTACAGCTCAGTATATTTGCTGTAATCGTTATTTGAAATGTCAGTTGAATGAGAAGGAAATGGAATTTTTCAATATTGTAAATAAATTAGGTTTGGATCTAATAAAAAAATAAAAAAAACTAAAGAAGGATTTAATTCAGTTTACCAACAAATTCCCCAAGAAAACTAATTTTGAGACATATTATCTCAAAACGAAATGAACTTTCATTAATGTTATGAATTACGTGAATGTTTTAACGGGCCACCCGTTTGTTAGACCATGAATGACAATAAAAAATATGTTGCACTTTTCCATTACTTATTAAATTCAACATTAGATAGGTCTACAATGATTTTGTTGCCGCCAAAACTAAAACTGATCTTAAGTATATTCGATACCCGGATATGTATAATTTTGGTGAAATTTCAAGTGTAAAGAAAAACGAATATGAACGATTTTACAACATATTTGGTCAATTCACAAGATCTCCTATCATGTCATATTGGGTGGCATGTCATAGTGTCCATTGACATAATGTCCATGGACATTATGACACTCCAAAAGGTGACATAATGTAAATGGACATTATGTCATTTCGGTAGTGTCTTAATGTCCATGTGTAATGTGTCGTAAAGTCCATGGACATTATGACACTTTTGGAGTGACATAATGTCCATGATAATTAAAAAATAATTTATGCATTTATGTTTTAATATAACTAGGATTTTTAGATATTATCTGAATTTTGTGCAGTTCAGAAGTTACAAATTTAAAGTTTAAAAAACTGTTAAACAAGTTCAAATGGAAAATGTAAAATATAAAACATTAATATGAATTCAGAAATGAATTTGACAAAAAAAGAAAGTTCAATAAAAAAATTAAGAACTTTCACCCCAAAAAATCATTTATTTACAATAAAGTTCACGTAGCGAAGCCGCCTGTCGCGTTCCATAGAGGAGAAAGTCCCTAAGAGCGGCCGCAAGCCACCACTCAGAAAATATTTTTTTCAAAGACAAGTTTTTTTTCGCACTGAGTAGCAATGCGAAAAGGTTTTTCTTATTAGCGGCCTGCGGCCGCTCTTAGGGGTTTTCTCCTCCATGGAACGTGGCAGGTGGCTTCGCTACATGAAGCTTTCTAATATGAAAATATAAACTGTTACTAGGATTTTGATTTGTTCCAAAAATTTTATAAAAAAGAGTTTATCTAAAATAATATGGATATTATGACACTTTCAAAAGTGTCATAATATCCATAAGCAAAGTGACATAGTGTCCATGGACATTATGACACTACCAAAATGACATAATGTCCATGGACATAATGTCACTTAATGGGGTGTCATAATGTCCATGGACATTATGTCAATGGACACTGTGACATGCCACCTCATATTGTCATAATGTTCTAATCATTTCAAAATGTTTTGAAAATGTTGTTATTGCCTTTCAATAAAAAAATTTCCTCAAAAATAATACCACTCCATCTGCTATGTTTATTGTGTTATCGTAACCAACCAGCAGGGGCCTGCTCCGAACGTCTAAGAGTTGGTTAAGCCGAGCCGCCGAGTCGTGAAATATTAGGACATTGCTCAGTGGTATAGAAAAAAATAGAGAGAAATAAATATGTAACTTCTAAATAAATATGTAACATTAAGTTTTGAATTTCGACAGGGCTCCCCAAGGTAGGAACACCTCGGGTATCTTAAATTTTTAAAACAATCCTATTTCTTCGTCTGTGTTCTGATTACAAAAATTACACATATAGAAACTCCTCATCGAGCACTACAGAAAACCTCGTCGTAGTTATCAATTATCTCTTATAGCTTAGGAGATATTCGCATTTGAAAATACAATTTTTACCCACCCTACTACAGTTTTTTGATAACAGCGGATTCAAATACTTCCCGATTTTCTCCAATTTTCCTTTATTGGACTAATAACACATGTATGTGTCAAACAGAAAAATAATTGTGTAAAAATAATGATTAAGTCCAAAGTTATATACATTTGAATTTAAGAAAATAGAAAATGGGGAAAAAAGTACTTTTATTCTTTGTAAGTTATCGCAAAAGTTTCTAAAAGGCTGTATAAGGAATTTGTACTTTTTGAAAAGCTAACTTTTCATCAAATATTTTAAATGAAAAAAAAAATTAAAAAATTGATACCGAGGGGACCAGGTCCATTCAAAAAACGTATGTTTTTTATGTAAAATTCTATTTTAGGGCAAAAATTCTCAAATTGCATATTCGATATCAATATATAGTAACCGATTTTAGATGGCCCAATATGTTTTTAATTATTTTGTAAAGGCTTCCTATAGCTTCGGTCCTGGTATGGATATTATCGCAATTTTGGGATTTTTCAACACTTTTTTGAGAATTGCGGGATAGCTGATAATATATTTCAAAGTTTGTTTTCATTTTTCCATTTTAAATTGAAGGGTCTACATAACTGTGAAATTTCATTAAAAACTATTAATAAATAAACATTTAATTTCAATTTGAAAAATGTGTATCTATGCAAAAATGCAATAAACACCATTTGAGGAGCCGCAGAACAAAAGGTACATTTTTCGAATTTTTTACAAATTGATTTTTTTGTATTTTTATAATATGTGGGTTAAAATCTTCTAGAAAAAATCAATTTCCCAAAATTTTTTGTCATATTTTTCAAAAAAGTTTTTCATGAATTTTTTATTTGTCAAATGTTTGAAAATTAGACAAAATCCTATATCCATTGATATACTAGTCTGCCTTATGTTTTTTACGTGGCAAAATAATTAGGGAAAACTTATCAACTCGCTGAGGATTTACTTAGCACTGCACAGTGGGGCAGAATCGAAATTTTTGGGAAATAAATCTGGCATTATATGGGCGTAGACAAGGAGTATTCGAGTTTATGTTATTAAAATGGACCGTACAAATGATCCAGCGGCGGCGCTATGGGGTCTCAAAGTAGGGTACCTTCGACATGTAAAAATTTTAAACACGTGCCATTTTTTTGTCTCCCATCCGCTTTCAAAGAATTTCATATTTATGGAAACCGCTCGGCTGAGTCTCGAAAAAGCAAGCGTGCGTGTGTTATTTATCTCTTAAGTTTCCAAGTTATAGGCATTTGAAAATTGAAGTTTAAACTTTTTGCCATACATTGGTCCACTTTTTAAAAATATAGGCCGTACTTTTGGAATGAATGTACTCGAATTTGTTTGTTAGTTAGATAACTAAATTAACAATAATATGTAAAAGATTTCAGAGCAATAGGAATTACGGATCCAAAAATAAAGGATTTTCAACTTAAAAATTAAAAAAAATAGTAGATTTTTGCTGTTTTTTGAGAGAAAAGGTGACATAACTCTTTTTTTATTAAAAAAAACTTTCTTTAAGAACATACAGGTAAGCCTCCATTTACGCGGTACTTTATTTACGCGAATTCGATATAACGCGAACTCTAATTTTTTCAAATACGTGACTTTTTTACGCGATTTGTATATAATGCGGCAGCAAACAACAAGAAACGGAAAACATTTATACGAATAACAGATTTTTTTTTGAAAACTAAATGCACTTTTTTATTATTTTGAAATTGCTTTGTTAATTTTTATGAATTTTTTGTTATGTTTTGATCTCTTTAATGCATTGGAATATTTTGTTTTTTTAATTGAAATTTTTTTCTTAATTTTCGATAAGAATTTTGTTTTATTTCAGTTTTTTACTTTACTTTTGTTTCAAGTTTATAAAAGTTCAAATAAAATAAGTTTACTTAAAAAGTATATATCGTCACCTTAAATGCAAACGGACGTAATTACATTTTAATTGTTTTTACAGGAGAAGCAAAACACGTTATAAAATCAATAATAATAGAGTATTCTTGGCAATTTTTTGCGTTTGAATTTCTTTAGTAAAGTTGTAATTTTTGATCGCAAATTTTGCGTGAACATGTAGTTTGATAAAAAGAACCATAATCAATCAAAACCTCAATTTTGTATTTTTGTGTAGTTACGTCCGTTTGCATTTAAGGTGTTTTCGATTTAACGCGATTTTTAGGTCCCAATTTCTTATTTGTTATGTGACTGATGTATTGTTTTACGCGAAATAAAAAGTTACTGGCCCCACAAAAGCATTTCGTTCTAAATTAGAACCTCGTTTTACGCGAATTTGATTTACACGCATTTTTTTTGGGCCCAACAAACCGCGTAAATGGAAGCCTACCTGTATAAGAATTTTATGTTTTTCTGTAAGGTATCTTTACGGACAATATTTTGATATAAAAAACATTGCCTACTTTTTCCCCTATTTATCCCCTAAGTATTTTCCCAGCCCCAAAGGAAATGTGGACTCTATGGGCAAGTTTTGACATGTTTTTTTACAGTTTGTTATTTAGAATGACAAAAACTTAAAAATGTAAAAAACGTTGAAAATTTCATTGAGGTCTGTTAATAAATTAAGATTTTATTACATATTTCATATTTATTGAGTTTCTAAAACGACAATTTGAATCAAAATTTTAATAGGATTCCAATATTAGAAGCAATTTGATCCACATTTGTTCCGAACTAATTTTTTTTGTCCAGATAATTTAATTTTTGGCCAAAAAAAATTTCAAGTCAATATCTCAATTTGATTCAAAAATATGCCACTTTAAAACTCCGTTCTTCAAAAATATTGCACTTTTCAATTTTCAAATGCCTATAACTTGGAAACTTTAAGAGATAAATTTCAGGACCTAGCCGAGCGCTTTCCAAAAATGTAAAAATGTTGCAACCGGATGGGAAACAAAAATATGGCTCGTGGTTAAAAATTGTACATGTCGAAGGTACCCTAATTTGAGCCACCATAGCGCCGCCGCTGGATCATTTGTAGGGTCCATTTTAATAACTTAAACTCGAATACTACTTGTCTACATCCATGTCAATTTCATCCTTATCGTATAAGCCGATTAGAAATGCCAGATTCATTTCCCAAAAATTTCGATTCTGCCCCATCGAATTTCTGTTGTTTATGAATTTCTGTTAGGCTGAAGTCTGATTCTTTGCATTAATTTTGTGACTTACTGATTTTCGAAATAAAAACAAAATAATTATTTTAAATTTTAAACATTAATGTTGGTTTTGTTTTATCATTTATTCATAAATATTCGTATATTTTATTGTTATAATTTTGTTTTGTTTTCTTAGTCATGAAATGTACATAGATATATTTAGTAGATCATTATTATTTTTTTATACTTAGATTTCGGTTGTTGTTTTTATTTTATTTTTTATTTAAATTTAATTTTGTTGTTTTGTTTATTTTGGTATGTATGCTGTATTTTGCCATCATATTATTTATATAAGATTTTATTTCATTCTTTATAAATTACTAAAATTAATATTAGTTTCATATGGTTTTGTTTTGTATTTTGGAAATTGCAATAATTTGTTTTTATACTAAATAGTTGTTTTATTTAGGTAGGTATGTATGTATATCTGTTTATGTTGTATATATAATTTGAAATACCTTTAAATTGAATTCCACTTAATTTTAAATTTTACATATAAATTACATTTGTTTGTGTGTGTGTGAGTTTTCGGTTAAATTTTCTTCTTTTTACTAATTTTTATTTGTCAATTTTATTTTTTGGAAAATACAATAGTTTTTCATTTATGATTAAATTTTTTTACACAACATTTTCAATATTTCATTAAGATTTGGTACTCGTATGTCTGTAATTGTATTAAGTTGTAAATAAAAAAATATTTTTTCTTTGGTTTTTCAAATAATTTTTTTTGTAATTTTTTTTTTTTGTACAACTAATGACACGTAATTATAATTGTTATTAAAATGTATGTATGTAGGTGTTTTTATTATTATTATTTGTATGTATGTATGTAAGTAGTTTAACATTTGGGTAAGTTCACATGATATTTTTTATTTTATTATTTAAATTATATTTAATGAGATATGTTTTTTTTTTTCATTATTTTCTTAAGAAATTATAAAGTTATGTTAAACAAAGTTTATTTTAATGGGATATGATGATATTAAAGCTTTTCTTGATATAAATATTTCAAATATTTTATAAATAAATAATATAATATATAAGAAAATAACAACTTGTTAAAATTTTTAATAATTTTAAATAGAATATATTAATAATGTTTCATTTTAAGGGCACATCACGTATCGAATTTGATGGGAAAAAGTTTTAGAAATAAACTAAATACATACTTTATACATTGAATAAATCACTTAAATAATTTTATGATTTTTACCAATTTTTGAATTTAAGACAACATGCTTGTTCCGGATAATAAATTTAGAAATATTTTTATAGTTATTTTTTAACCTAAAGTTATACTGTCCGTTAAAAAATTGTTTGTGTGAAAACTGTCAGTAAATATAACTAGACATTGTGAAAATGGGCGTTAATTTTGTATAGTATTGTTTGCAATACTATAAGTTTTATAAGCGTTAAGTTGCCAACGCGTTGCAACGATGCAAATTTGTTAGCTGAAATTTAAACAAAATTTTAAGAAGCAATTATAGACAATAATGAGAAACTATTATCTGTAGCCAAAGAGAAAGAGAGAAACACTAAAAAACTTACATAAACTAGGATAATAGCATACCAAAATATGTTGATTAAAATTCACTCTATAAAAATGAAATAGACCGATACGAATTATTACAATAACCTCTAGTAGAAATAAGGGTCTTCAGGTCAAAACTACTTGTTCTTGGATCAATGCAAGATCGAGGCATTTGTAAATGAATTCTTTCGCAAAGAGAGAAGTACAAGTATCTTGAGATTACTACTTGATTAGAGCCTCCATTAGGCGATTAGCGTTTAAAATCATGAAACTGATGGTCATGCTAGTAGCATCACGTTTTCGAGAGAAGTTAGTCCACAACATTTAATGCTATTTCTATAATAAATTCGTATTAAATTTGTATTAAAAATTGATATAATATGAATTTTTCAAATATAAAATATGCAAAAATATGCCGTAACAGATCAATGACATATTCCAGCAAAATGTTTCGGATAGATAACAAAGGACAACAAAATCGAAAAAATTTTAGAGCCTTTTTAAACCACTACACAATTTTGATGTATTGTGGTTCCAGCAGTACAAATATGGTCCAAATTTTAAATTCCATGTAGAAGTTTTTTTTAAATTTTTTTTTTTGTACAATTGTGATTTTTTTTATACGTTTCTACACATAATTTATGATAACTCAAAAAGTGTTTGTCCGATATTATTGAAGTGAACATAGAAAAGTTCAAATTTACATAACCTTTAATGTGTTTATATATTGCGTTATAATCGGCTCAGTAGTTTTGGAGTTATAATAACAAATTTAAGCAAAAATATATTTTTTACATGAAAACAGCAAATTTTTGTGTTTTAAAAAAATCATGAAAAATCGAAAACGGCTGAAATTGTTCATTGAATAAAAGCTTTGAGTTGAGCATTGTTTGTAAGTATGGCAACATTAAATGATTAATGATTAACATCGAAAGCTCTAGAATTCGAGTATTCTAGTTTGAAGATAATTGCAGAAATAGAGCTTTCTAGATGGTAATGCAGCGTGAGAACACTATAAATAAATTGGTCGTGAGAACACTAAACGAATGAACTAATTTGAAGCATCGTTAAGTAAAGACATTAACTGCACTGCCAGTGTATACTTGTACATTATAAAGTGTGTGTAATTCTGCCTGTATAAAAACACTGAGTGATTATTGAAACTGTTGTTGTTGTACATTTTAAATAAATAAAGAGTTGTTACAAATTTTAAACTACTAAACTGCTTTTATTTGCAATCAAAAGTATTCGGTTTATTTAAAGGAAATAAACCAACGTTTTAAAAAGGTTAAAATGTATCAATATTTAATAAACTAGCCCAAAAATGCTACTACTAATAACATTCAAATATTAATATTTTTGCTCTGTGCATATAATAAAGACAACATTTCAAAGCCTATTAATTGTTATTTATAGTTAATAGTTTTGGTCAACTTATTATCTGCTCTCATTCGCCATTGAAATCATTCGCTATGCAATTGGTTTATTATACTCTTCTTGTCATTATTTTGTTAAATATCATTGTTTGAGATCAATGAGCATGTTGATTTTTAAAACTTATCATTTTTAGAATGCCCCTGTTTAAAACCCAAAATAATGCATTTCTATTGTAGAAAACTCAATAACTCATAAAAGAGTGTATGCTTTTAGGAGCCCATAATAAATGAAACTGTAAACAAATGCATGCGTGTAAGTATGTGTGTTCCTTTTTCTTTATCGGTTGATACGCTTTGTTTGTAAATAATATCTATAACAATAAATTATTTGAGTATTTAAAAACAAATAGTTTAAGTTAAGAAATTTATGATAAAATTTATTAAATAAATTTTTACTTTTTGAAGTATGTAAATGAAGTAAATATTTATGTATATTTGTATATAAATACTTTTACCTTTTAATTTAGTTTATTTGTTTGTTTAATAATCATGTGTATGTATAAATAAATTTGTATTTATGTCTGTGTATCATATGTATAATATTAAATTTTATTTTATTTTATTTAATGATATGATATGATGATGATTTTTTGTTTATTTTATAATAAAAAACACAACATTAAAATATACATGTAGATTATTTTTTTTTTACATATTTTTAATTTTTTTGTTTGTTTTTTTTTTTTAAATTTTATAACCGCATTAAAGTTCTAACATAAAATTTCTTTTAACATGTTGATAGATGCACGTCTGTGGGTGTGTAATTGTATGTTTGTATGAATGCATGTATGTATATAAATTGCTGTTGGTTTACTGGAATGTAAATGTTAAATTTTTTCCTCTTGTGATTTCATTTAAAATATGAAAAATAATATAAAAAATGTAATTAAATGATGTTTTTATATTTTTGTTTTTAATATGAATCATGTTAATTATTTTTATTTGTATGCAAAATTAGTATGTTTGTTTGTTTGTTGGGTTTTTTCTTTTCTGTTTTAAGTTTTACATTCATGTTTATGTATATTTGTATGTATGAGTGTGTATGTGTGTGTATATATTGGTTTGTTTGTATTTTATACGCATACACATACAAATACATAGACCTCATAATAACACAGTAAAATTACAACATTTATGATATGTTTTGCGTACAGCTATGACACTTAATAATCTTGCTTTTATTATTTTGTTAATTTGATAAATTTGTTAATTCATTTTTTTTTATTATAAAGTCTGTCTATTATGCATTAAACAGGCAACATTTTGTATTGATTGAGTTTATGTGTTGTGTTATTTTTTGGGTTTGTTAATAGTGAAATGTTTTGATAGCCAGAGGAATATTAAAATATTTATATAACTATAATAGGCCTTATTAGGGAAATTAATAATTTATGTCTTTAGATAATTTTATATTGATTTGATTTGTAAATCATATATTAGAAAATATTATTCCACTGTAGCGTATGAGTGATTATTTTGAATTATTTTTCATACGTAGTGTTATTAAATAGCTAGTTATTAGGTGAGAAGGGTTCAAAAACCAAAACGGTCTTATGGTATGGAAAACAGTTATAGCTCTAATGATTTATAAGAAATTCTTTCTTAAATTCTTTACGTGTGTGGCCACAAAATTTTACTACAATTCATATGATGCACTCGTTCGCTATAGAAAAACAGCACATAAGTGCTTTGGGCCATAAACTATTAAATTATTATAAAATAAATCATACTTTTAGGCAGCTTTAAAAAAATTTATTTCTAAATTTATTTCGAATTTTTTAAAGTTGTTCAACTTCAATGAAATAAGTCGAACAAGTTATTAAAACTAAAATTATGAAAAACAAGTAAGAGTGCTATATTCGGCTGTGCCGAATCTTATATACCCTTCACCAAATTATACTTCAATATTTTTAATATTTTTAAGTAAACAAAATTTTATTTTTTTTTCCAGTTGTTTTTTTAATTTTTTGGAAAAATTTTTTTTCGATTGTTATTTAAAATTTTTTTTTTTGTTTTTTCAATTTTTTTTTGTGAAAAAACAAAATTCGGGTTAAAATTTTTTTCCGATTTTGACTCATTGTAGGTCCAACTTATTATGGCCATATATACGTCGTTGCAACTGTCTTTGAAATATCTATCATTAGATATCCAAATTTTCAAAAATCGAGGTTGTCTTGATTTTTTCCTCATATCTCAGCCATTTGTCGACCGATTTTGCTGATTTTAAATAGCAAAATTCTCGAAATCATGTCTGACAGAATTATTGAAGATTTGGATCCCGAAGATATCTGGGGTCTTCAGAAAATTAATTTCAACAGACAGACGGACATGGCTTAATCGACTCCGCTATCTATAAGGATCCAGAATATATATATTTTATAGGGTCGGAAATGAAAAATGTAGAAATTACAAACGGAATGACAAACTTATATACATATGTATACCCTTCTCACGAAGGTAAAGGGTATAATTAACTTACCAATTTGAATTTACTTTCCAAATAATTCTGTTCATTCAAATATGACACCACTTTTAACAAAATAAATCTCATTCTAAACCAATATTCAACATTTTTAGCACTTTTGGTGGTTATGAACGGCGTATTTCGTTAGCATCTCTGGCTATATCAAGCAAAAGTTTTTTACGACAACAGTGGAACTGTATCAACAATAATTAAAAATAATGTCAAGAAATCATTGTTTATCAGACTATACAATAAAATTTTACTATATTTTCCTAATAAAGCTCATTATGTGAAAGAACAATAGAAAGAATTAAAAGATCAATAAAGAGTGAGAATGTTTGCAGGAGTATGATAAATGAAAGTAGAGTGTAAAATATGTACTTAGGTAAACAATGAAAGTATTGGTAGTAAATGTATGTATTTGTGTAAATATGTAATTTTGTTTTGTGATTTTTCGTAGAAATTGTATTTCATTGATATTTTTGTTGTTATTTTGTAATATTTTCAATGTTGTAGTTGTTTTTTTTTTTTTTTGTAAAAAATATTTATAAATTAATATTTTATTTTTCTTAAAAATTACAATATTTTGTTTCATTTTCTTTTTCTTTGTTAAATTTACTGTATAAATATTTATAAATGTAAATTTCTAAATTGTAAATGTATAAATTAAGTTTGTTTGTTTTTTTTTTTGGATTTTTGTAATTTAATTTTATTTGTTTATATATTTATATTTAAATATATTTTGTTTTTTTGTTTTTCAGTTAATAATAGACAGCGTAGCATAGGAAGACGTCAATACCTGCATAAGACATTTTAGCCATATTTTTTTTCTTGTTTAATGTGTTAATTTGTTTTTGTGTTTTTCTTAAATTTTTGTTGTTGTTTTATTTAAATATTTAATTATTTAAACAAAAAAATTAAAGAGACCACAATAAAATGATATTTATGTATGTTTGTATGTATGTAAGTATGTATATAATTAACTACGGTATAAAAATTAGTTTTTCTCTTAATTGTTGCTATTTTGTTTTCATTTAAATAATACAAAAAAATCATATAATATAGACTAATTTTCATTTAAACCATAGATGTTTGTTTCACCGTTTTTATTTCAAAACTTATGGCTGTTTTTGTTTTGGTTTTAAATACGGTTGCTTTATTTTTTGTTTAAAATACAGTTTTATTTGTTTGTTTTTTTTCATGTGTTCTAATTTAAACAACCATATTACGTTTTAATTGTTCATTACAAAAAAAGTCAACTTTATTTCATTTTATTATTTTTTAGGAAAATATGTTTTATTTTATTTTATTTAATTTTTTTTTGGATTTTTCTTGCAGGCTTATTTTTATAAACTACTTATACTTAAAACTTTGTTTTGTTTTGGTTTAGAGTTTTATTTAATTTGAGTTAAACATATAAATATACATACATTTTTGTTTATTTAATTAATTTGTTGTTACATACATTCGTTCAATATAAATATTGAAGTGCATGTTTACACATGTCTGGTTTCAGTTTTCAGTTTTGTGACAATAATTTTTTAGTTCATATTTTTATATTTATTAATTTATCATTGTTTTAGAGTTAAATTATTTTTAATAGACATATAAAGCATTTGAAAATATATTTTTTTTTTTTATATTTTTGTTGAATTTTTTCAAGAAGATTTTCACTATTTAGTTTTTATATTAATCCCTTTTGTCTTTTCTGGTTTTGTTTAAAATTACACTTGAAATTAATTTTACACTTTATGTTTTTACAAGTACCTTTCTGTTATTAACATTTATAACAATATTTTTTTCTATCTACACTTAGGATCCTACATTTTTTATATACAACATTCAAAATAATTAAAAAAACAAAACTGTAAACTAACATATACAAATTTAACTGTACGGGAACTGAAGATTTCAGCCAGTAAAATTTAAATATAAAAATAAAAATTGTATTTGTATAATGATTTTGAATAATAACAAAACTCATGCAATTTTGTTCAGATTGATATTTTTATTTAAATATATTGTACAATGGTAAGTTAACCATGTTTTTAATTATAGGAAGAGTTAAAGACAGTCTCGAAAAAGTCCAACCATAATCAATTATTTTTTGATATATTTTTAAATTCAGTACGCTTGCATAGTAGAAACAAAAGTCGACTTTTCAACTTTTTAAAAAGGCGGTATTTTTACTACTGCTATTTACGAAAAGTCAGCCTTTCGAGTTTTTATCAAATGTTAGTGTAAAATAAATATGTTTGCTAGAATTATTGATTAAAAAAATGCAGTTTTTAAATTTTTTTTTCGACTTTAATCAGCTTTTTTGGCAGAACATAATCCATTTTTCGACATTTTTTCGACCAAAAAGTAGATTTTTATTTTTGACCAATTTTATACATTATTTTTAGAACTTTGTGATTTCGATCAATAGTAGCATTACACTTTGCTTCGACATTTTGACACAAAATATGGCTCCTGAGTAGCGACTCCACCCAGGAACTACATTTTCTTTAACATACCCATAAGTAATGCGAAAATAAGGTTCTGGCTGCACAAAGAATCGTCGCAGTCGAGTTCCACAACAAATTTTAGAATGCATTTATGTAACTAGCATTTGATTAAGTTAATGAATCAGTACCACTTCCTGCTAACGGTTCAAGAACCAGAGATCTACCTTTTTTGATTCCTTAATTTACTTTGCGTTTGCATCATTTAATTATAAAGTGACGTTGAAATATTCGTGGCAATTTGGTTCGGTTAAATTAACATTTTAGTTTTTCTAGTTCAATATTGCTTCACAACAATACTGCATCCGCAGAACCAGTTTTAGATGTGCTGGAGATATTATTAGTTCCATTTATGTTATCAAAGAATTATAAGAGGTAGCGATAAGGTCTTTCTAGAACAAACATCTGTGGCCACAAGCAATAACCGCCTAATTCAAAAAACATGTTTTTGAGAAAAAGAAATTTATATTTATGAAAGCGTGCATTAGAAAAAGTATAATGCAGAATCAAAGATTCTTACCTCCACAATGCTAAAATGAAAAATTATAACAAAAGCTTTATTTATTCGAGAAATATTTAATAAAAACAAATATCATCGCTTAATGCAACTTAGAAATACTAAATTGAAAATGCTTAGGCGTTTGTTGAAAATAAGTGTTTTGATTGTTGCTTGGCATATGTAGAGTTAAGCTGTTATTACATATTTAGAAATTGACATGTCAAGTAATTAAGCCAATTTGCAATAATCGCTTATCTTTAGTTTGGCTCTTATAACAGCACTCTTATTTATGAAAATTTATTTCGTGAAAAATATACATAAGCTATTTAAACAAAATAAAATTGAATGTTTTCTTAAGTATATTTTGGCGCTTATTGTAAATGCAATAGTCTTCCTTAGGACTTAAGCCAATATGTTTCTAATTAATAACTTTTTAAATAAGAAAGTTAGGAAGGTAGGGATTTCACGTATACATACAGTTCTATGAACAGAATAATGTAGCATATATAACTCAAATCTTTCTTAAGCCGACTTAGGTGGTTATTGCTTATGACCACAGATATTTTAGATTTATTTTTGTTACTTCGTTATATTTTAACTTCATATTTTCCAAAAAATTTATTAAAAGTTTCCAAATTTTTGTAAAACAAATATAGAAAATGTTATATTTTACGGAATTTCAAAATTTTTAATCGATTTTCAACACACTTTCCAATTACTTTCAAATAGAACTACTAGACAGTGATTGTCATTTGAAGAATCATCTCATTCATGCAACGCTACCGTGTTTATTTGTTGATAAATAAATTGCTAGGGCGTTAGTTTCCATCAGTCATTTCTTGCTGGGGAATTATTTTCAGAATAAAATGTTTCTAAACCAACGTCCACCACGACATACAACAATTAATTGGAATTTAATGTATCTGCAAACTAGAGCTTCAAATGAATTAATTCAATTTAAGCTTAACTCACTGAAATCTTAAGTAGTTCAGAATTAAAAATTTCAGAAAATCATTTACCCAACATAACAAATTAGTTAGCTTCATACAAAGGCTTTATTTGAATAGAATTCATTAATAGCTGAACTTATTAAAGTTCAGTCAACCTTTGAATGATTAAATTTTTGTTAAGTCCCCGTCCATACAGTGAAAGATTTGCTGTAAAATATTTGAGTTTAATGATGAAAGGGGAAAGAGGAATTAAAAAGGGTACTCTGTTTCATTTGTGTGGACACGAATGCAGCTTCTAAAGACAATTTAAAAATGTTTTGCAGCAAATGTTTCACAGTGTGGACCGGGACTAATTGAATGAAAACATTTTACTTTTTTCAGTTTAGTTTTTAATCAGTTTCAAAATGAATTGAAATGAATTTTTCTAATATATTTATTGAACAACGAATTATTAAGCTATTTTCAATAAGGAATAAATAAATAAATTAACTCTATAGAGACTGAACTTACTACGTTTGAAGTACTAAGGAATTATGCCTATTATTTTTTTAGAATTAAAAAATAATTATTTCGAATCATTGCAGCAAACCTCACATATTTACATAAGTATTATTTAAAAAAAAAAATTATAATTAAAATATATAAAATTGTACAAATGCATGAATTTTATATTTGATTAACATCCATCCAATTCTGACATTTTAATTTTGTGGGTTTTTTCAACCATTTAATACAAACGTTTTTAACTGTTTATTTAAATGAAATGTAAACATTAAATTTACAAATATTTAAAGGATAATAAAACAAAAAATAATGATTTTAAAGACTCGTCATACATATTGTAATAAATAATAAAGAAGCTGTTTAATGCGAAATAAAAGTTGAGTTCCACGACTTGAGGATTATTGTTATACTATATGTAATTTATTGTTCTTAATGTTTGCTCGAGCCTTAACAGCAAAATTATGTTAACCAATAATATTTTCGGTTTTCATTTTACAATGCAAATCGATAACACTCTGCTACAAAATGACACTTTTTGTCAGAACTTGAAAAGCCACCTAGTGGAGGTTGTAGGCCTAGGTGAGGACATACTAAAACATTTTTCAAAGATTTTGAAAAACCCTCAAAATTTTTAGTTATTTTGAAAATATTTTTTTAGGGTAGGTCGTAGTACTTTAGTACCTCTAACTCACAGATTTTTAGACCGATTTTAAAATTTTAAACAATTATAATTGGGTAAAGAATTAAGCTTTCATAAAATGTATGTATAAGATCTATATTCCTAGAAATTGTTTAAGTTTTTATAAATAGTTTGGCTTTCTTTTTTTATTTTTTCCTAATTTTTCAAATTCAACAATAGTTATTTTAATTTTTGTCTATGAAACCCTATTTTTTTTTTGCACAGTAATTTATAGACAATTTTATGTAGACAAAAACGAGATATTAGTTGTTAAAATCGGTTTATACTTGCAAAAGTTATTAAACTTTTTCAAAAAAGTTCCACAAAATTTACCTTGTAAATTAAAAATTGTAGAAAAAATGTTTTTTTATAGTTTTTTGTTTTTTTTTATTCATTTCATCCGATTTGAATTATTAAAACGATGTTAAGCTTCCGTATCAAAATTAGCAATGAAAAGCGATTAAAATCAACACAGTTGATAAATTTTGTTTATTCTTAACAAAAACAACACTTATAACTAACAAATGTATCAAAAAATGCACGTCATTTTAAAGCGTTATCAGTTTTCTTTTTAAGCCCGTTAAAAAATTTAAAGTCGGACAGAGACTGACTGAGTTACAGATCGATAAGTTCACGGACATAACTGAAAACGGTTTTTTTAGAATAATTTCTGAATTTGAGGGTGTTTTGGAAATTTTTTGACACAATTTCTAATGTACTCAGCAAGCCCTTTTACCTAAGCAGGTCATTTTCCAAGTTTTTTCCATCCTAGCACCTAGGATTTGAAAAGTGTAAAAAGCATCGCTACACCCATATGTTAATATTGAATTAAAATATGTCAACAATCTGATGTAAACTTTGTTGTAATACACTTGAGATATTTTTGCGGTTAGGGCTCGATTATTGCTAAAAATCATTTTTAAACATTAAGATTTGAATTTAAGACTGGTACGACTTGACTTAAGATATATAGCCAAACTAAGTTGGATGAATTCATTTCTTTTTTTGGATTATTTCAAACAATCGCATGATTCTCGTAGCATTAGCTTTACTGTTATACTTAATCATCAAGCAAGTAGTTAGATAGATTATGTCGTTATACACAAATTGTAATATATAAAAATCTCGTGTCATAATGTTTGTGTTTGAACTCCTCCGAAACGGTTCAACTAGGGTTTTTATCCCGGGAATTCCCGGTACAAATTTCCCGGGAATTTTGCCAATTTTTCATTACCCGATTCCCGGGATTTTTAGTTGGGAATCCCGGGAATTAAAAACTGACGAAAATACATAGAAAACAAGTTAGAACTCTGTTTTTTTCACCAAAAAGCAGTGAAAAGATTTTTACAGTTTTTTGCTTATATGTATCTTGGCAATAATAGACCGCTTGTTATTATTTATTTGGGGTTTTTTGTATGAAAATTTAAAAAGAGAATTCATTATTTATAGAATTTATTTCTTATTGAATCATTCTAATTTATTTAAATTTCTTCTTCAAATCCATAACAAAATAGCTTCAAAAATTTATTAAATGATTCAATTTTTCTTCAATTAAAATCTAGTAAAAGGTTTAAGACAATTTTTTCAATTAATTTTGTAAATGATTTGATTTAACAAAAATTTAAACATTCAAAGTTTGAATAAATTCTGTTATTAATTAACTTTAAAATTAATTCAGTTTAAACAAAGGAATGAATCAAAAAAATTAAATATTAGGAATGGATTTATGGAATGAAAGGCTGACATTTTTTAATTACGGATTAAGATTTTAGTGAACTAAGCTAAAATTTTATTAACTAATTCGAAGCTCTGATATCTAATAATTATAACACTAAGTTTTTATATGAAATTTGGCTATAATATTCATAATTTACAGTATCATTGTATATTTCGGGAATAGCCGGGTACCCGGGAATGTACAAAAAAATTTCCCGATTCCCGGGAATCAAAAAAGGTCGGGAAATTAAAAACCCTAGGTTCAACTGATTTTTATGAATTGCATATTTGGTAAGTATGAGAATAGGTCGTGAAGTATATTTCATACCGCTAGAACCAAAATATTCACTAGAAATAATTTGTATGGCAGAACAACATTTCTTGGGACAGCTACACAGAGAAAACAGATTCGTGATAGCAACCGAATTTGTTGCCAATCGAATGATTCTGTCTTAGTGACCGAATTTTACAGTTGTGGCTACAATATTATGGAAGGGGCAACTAAAGTTTGGTTGCCTCAACTGAAATTCTTTTTTATCAACTGACTTTCTGTTGTTAGAACTGAAAAATTCTATGTGTGCAACTGAATCATTCGATTGGCAACAAATTCGGTTGCTATCACGAATCTGTTTTCTCTGTGTAGTATCATTATATAAATAATTTCACTTATTTTAATAAACAATTTCCATGGTATAAAAAATAATTGTGTATGAATAGTAAACCTAAGAAAGTAAAATTTTACAAACACATATACATATTTACTTAATTATTTGTTTAAATTTTAATTCAATATTTTTTTTTTACACATTTACACATCTGGTCTCATCAGCATACATCCTTATCTGTATTCATTCCCTAGACAATTTCTTCCAGTAATACGGCAACTTGTCTTATTTTTATAGATTTTTTTTCAGATTAAATTTAAAAAGAAAAATAAATAATAAAAATCAAATAAATTTGAAAATGCAACAAGTTGCTGGAAATTGTTTTTGTCATTTATTAATAGTTACATGTATTTGTATTTTTTTTTTATTTTAGTTTTGTTGTTAGTTATTATTTAGTTATTTTTACTTAAATGTTTTTAACACTGATTGTTTTATTAAGCTTCTTAGTTTTTAGGAATTTTATTTCTTTTATTTTAAATTTTTGTTATAGATTTTGTCATACATACATTATGCCAAATTTTAAAAGAGATAGACAGAGAAAACTTAAAGAGTTTATGATAAAATACAAAATATTTTGTTTAGTTATGTTCAGAAATTTCAGAGTTTTCTATGCTGGTTTTTATTTTGTAATTTAAAGGGATTTATTTCTTGTTACAATTTAAGTTTCTTGTAAAAACACATTTTCCACCTACAGCAATATACAATTATTTATTTTCATTAGAAGTTGCTTTTCAATTATATTGTATTTGTTTGTATGTTCAAATATATATAGTATGTATTTAAGTATTTTTCTATATATTTAACATTCATCTAAGTATATGTACAACTTAATTTTTACAAATATTTCTTTTTTCTTTTCAGTTTAATTTTCCTACAAAATGTTTAGTTAATAAAAAAAAATTATTGTTTTATTCCATTGATTTCGTAGCAAACAACTGCAATTGTTTGCCAGAATTCTTAGTTCAAGGTGTTTTGGTTTCTGTGTGATTTTAGTTTTTCCAGTAAATTTCCCCCTTTTTAAGTTTTGGTTTGTAAAATGTTAATTTCATAGATACAATCTAAAAGAAATAATCAATATTTAGGTTACATTTGTTTAAACATTCTTTGGTTTTGATCGATTTAAGTTTAGAACAATTAATCAAATCAAGCTTCAAAAACTGCAATCATGTAACTAAGTTTAAAGTATTTTGTTATTAAGAGAAATGTTTAAATATAAGAAAACTTAAGGAATAAATTTGCCATAGAATTGTGGTAAAAAATCTTTTTCTTTTCGCAATATCTGTAGTATTATGTATTTCTAGGAAAGAACAACTTGCAAAGAAGCGAAAAATAAGTAATATTTGTAATTTGGAAGTGTGATAATCACCAATGAATGTACAGTGTTTCAGAAACATTTTATTTTAGATATACTTATGTATGTAAGATTATTATCAGGCAATTAAGGTTGAAATTAATCACTAAAACATTACACTTACCAATGCATATTAACATTAATTACAAACTTATCTTTAAGGGTTTGCAACTAAGCATTTCAATTATTTTTTCTTTCTATATCTACCTTAAATTTTAATTTTGCAAGCCAAATATTTCAAACAAAACCTTTTCAACCTAATATTTCTCGGTGTAATTTCATCTATGTTCTAAAGTTTTTTATTCATTCGGTGGGGTTACGTTTTTTTTTTTGCCATTTCTTATTATTTTTTTTTGTTCACTGGGAAATTTTTTGTCACTTGTCTTCACCCACCTTCATTATTTTATCCCATTTTTTCTTTGTTTGTTTGTGGTTGTAAGTAGTTTTTTGCTTTTGGCTATATATGTATATGTAGGTATATGTATTAATGTAAGTAAGTATGTGTAAGTAGTATATATGTATGTATTTATAATCTCGTATCTAATAAACCATCTCATCTTTATCAGTTTTACAATTTTACATGTTAAAATTCCTTAATGTTGTTGCTTTAATATTCGCCAAAATACAAAGATAATCGCAAATATATGCAGCCATAAATAATGGATTTTTGTGATGCGATTGTAAGATGGTGCCAATGACGTCGCTGACGATGGTGTCACACCATTGCCCAAGGCTGCCATACCAATGGTTGGTGTTGTTGTCGATATGGTGGTTGTCTCCGTACGTCCAACTTCCACTGAAATATGAAAAGAAATGTGAAATGTAAAATAAAAATACTTAGAAAATGTTGAATTTAAATAACACAGTACAACATTTTTCAGTTCATTGCTTTGGGACTCAATTCTGACAATTGCACGTGAAAGTAGCCCCAAGGATAAGAACTTCTGCATCATTAGTTTTGTCAAGTTGGCTGCCGTAATAATTTAATGACCATACGAATTTTTTTTCCTCAAGGTGGATTTTTATCACTTTTTCTATATATTAGCACGGTTATATCTCGTATACCGTACGGAATATCTCTTTTGTGGCTGAAGCAAAGTTGTAGATATTGAATAGTAGAAAAAAAGTACGGAACATACCTACCCGAAAAAGGTGCACCCAGTGCTTTAAAAATCGCAAAAATGCCCATTTTAAAATTTTTTTAAACAATTTTTCACCTTTTTTTGCTCAATAACTGGATTACAAATACAATTATGGACCGATCACCATGAAATTAGGTCGTGTGATTTGTGTCTCTATGAAAGTTATTTATCATGAATTTTGTATGTATACCATCATTTTTATAAGATTTATTCACTTTAAAGTGATTTTCGGAAGCGGGTCTTATATGGGAGCTATGACTAATTATGAACCGATCATAAAAAAATTTGGTACATATAATTTGTTCGGCCCAAAGACGAAGCCTGTTGAAATTCGCTGAAATCGGTTCATTATTTCTCCTAGTCCCCATACAAATGCCCTCCCGAAATTGGACTTTATCGGTCATAAATGTTTAAGTTATATATGTATCTACACAAATTTCGCTCAAAATAAGTTTTATATATATAAAATTCATGTCAAAAAATTTTATTATGATCGGTCCATAATTATTCATAGCTCCCATATAAGACCCGCTTCCGAAAATCACTTTAAAGTGAATAAATCTTATAAAAATGATGGTATACATACAAAATTCATGATAAATAACTTTCATAGAGACACAAATCACACGACCTCATTTTATGGTGATCGGTCCATAATTGTATTTGTAATCCAGTTATTGAGCAAAAAAGGTGAAAAATTGGTAAAAAAATTTAAAAATGGGCATTTTTGCGGTTTTTAAGGCACTGGGTGCTCCTTTTTCGGGTAGGTATGTTCCGTGCTTTTTTTCTACTATTCAATATCTACAACTTTGCTTCAGCCACAAAAGAGATATTCCGTACGGTATACGAGATATAACCGTGCTAAAATATAGAAAAAGTGATAAAAATCCACCTTGAGGAAAAAAAATTCGTATGGTCATTAAATTATTACGGCAGCCAACTTGACAAAACTAATGATGCAGAAGTTCTTATTTTTGGGGCTACTTTCACGTGCAATTGTCAGAATTGAGTCCCAAAATCATGTGTTGTACTGTGTAAGTAAAGTTTTTCAATAAAACGTCCTAAAGTAACATGCGAAATAAGATGACATTGGAAGTGGAATTTGAAAAATATTTATTGTTTTTGATGAAAAAAAGCAATGGATATTTTAATAAAAGTTTTAATGTGTGAAAAATACATTAGTTATTTGAATAAAAAATAACTCTTAAAAGGCTTATAAAATAATCATTTGATTGACAACAAATAACAAAGAATCTGTTTTATCTATGTTGGAATAATACTGAAACTTTAATAAGAAAACTTATGAAGAAATTCCCGAAAATTTATAAAAAAAATTGTTGGGTTATATCCCAAAACACATTTTCGGTGCTACACAGAATCCAAATTTTTGAATTTTTTAACTTTTTCTGAAATTTTGGCGCCTCGAAAATTATTTTTTTGATATGTCGCACATTGGGGCAGAATCAACAGCTTTTTATACCACAATGTTCTCCGTAAAGATACCTTACAGAAAAACAAAAATCACCTTTTCGCCCAAAAACAGTAAAAATCTAATATTTTTTTTTTAAATTTAAAATCGTTTATTTTTGGATCCATAATTGTTATTGGTCTGAAATCTTTTGCATATTGTTGGTAATAACTAAAAAAAGTTTAAGTCCATTCGGTCTAAAAGTACGCCCTATATTTTTAAAAAAGCGGACCAAAATTTTTAAATTTCAATTTTGAAATGCCTATAACTCGGAAATTATAAGAGCTAAATATCACATGCTAGCACCTTTGATATACCAGATTTATTTCCAAAAAATGTGTTTGCTACCATGAAGAGAAACGCAAAAATTTAAAAAAAAAAAAATTCTTGTCCAATAGGGTAATACAAACTCTTTTGCACACATTTGATATATTTCACCTTACTACTAAAAGAGAAAAAATCATTAGACACGAACCGGATGATATACGTATGAAACTATAAATTAAATGGAGAAAAACTGCGTTTTCAGTTTTTTATTTCGTGATCCTGATTATCCTGTAAGGATAAATATATGTCAAAAATATCCTTTAACATTTGTATCCTTTAATATCCTTTAAAATTGCCAATAAATTCCTTTTAAAAAAATAGTGCGTTAAAGACCCAAATATTCTACAAAGTTCAAATTAAAATATAAATATAAAAATTTAATTGTATACAAAAATGTTTTATTAAGAAAAGTCGATGTTTATAACCAGGGAAACCAAATATGCAAATGCATGTTTTTTCTGGTGAGTCTAATGAGCACATGTATAAGATATTTACACGTTTCAGACCTATTTAAGAATATTGGCATCGATTTGTTAGTGCATATATTTGTATATTTTACCCTTAAATGCATATTTTTGCATATATTTGTTTAAGAGCATATTTATGTCATATTTTTGAGTTACTAGAGCATATTTTACTGTTTTAGCATATTTTGACTTTATCAAATACAAATTTTGTCTTACTTATTTTTCGCTGTTGTGTTATAGGTTTTTACTTCCTTTGTTTAAAATTCAAAATTGAAAAATATATGGCTTTTTTTAATATAAAATAAGCACTATTTTAATAATAGTGCCATCTAAATATCAAATTTTAGTTCTAATTCAAACTTAACCGTTCTAAGTGTTAAAGAAATATTATCTTTTAAATTCGCTCCTATAACATCAGTTGATATCGAAAGAACATTTTCTATGTATAAAAATATTTTCAGATCCAATAGACAACGATTTTTATTTGAAAATTTACATCATTATTTTGTAATTTATTGCAATAATAACCTTAATTGAAGAAGTGACTTTATATTTATATAAAATATCATCAAAAAATACCTCTCGAGGCTTTTTCATAGCTTACACCACCATAGTGGGGGAAGTATAATGGGTTAGGGCTGCTGTTTGCGGCATACAAAAATATACCCACCTTAAAGCATACCAGACTGCTCAGAATCACTTTCTGAGTCGACTAAGCGATGTCCGTCCATATAAAACTTGTAATCCAACTACAGCTCGCAAGTTTAAAAATAATTCGACAAAATTTCGCACAAACCTTTATATTGCTCCAAGCACAAAGCCTATAGAATTTTCTTAGAATCGGTCCATTACTTCTTCTAGCCCCCATACGATTGCCCTATTTGAAAATGGTTAAGCTCTCAACAATATTCCATAGCTCCCATATAAAGAACATTCTCGAAAATGTCATTAATATACATAAATCTCTGAAATATGTCAGTATCCAAACAAAATTCTATACAAATATGTTTCACATCAAATTTTGTGACGATTGGTCCATATGTAGTCATAGCTCCCATATAAGGCCCACTACCGAAAATGCTGGTATTAAAATAATCAAGACAAATAAGTTTCATATCAAAATAAAACTCTTTATAATCATATACTCGATGTAGGGTATCATAAGGTTGGGCTTTACCATTTTACTTGTTTATTAAAAAGTATTCTTCGTTGCTTTTCACAAAATTTTTTTATATTTTTTTCGAATGAAATATTAAAATAAAATTTAAAAAATCAAATAATGCAAATTTAAAATATTATTTAACACTTAAGTAGTGAAGATAGAAGGGTGAAATTTTGGCATGTCGTATTCAATATTTGGATCTTTAACTCACTATATTTTTGAAAACAAAATTATTGGAAATCTAAAAGAATATTCAAGAATAAAAATTATAAAGGACATTTTTGACATCTCTTGATCTTGACAGGATAAAATAAAAACAAGTAAGAGAGCTATATTCGGCTGTGCCGAATTTTATATACCCTTCACCAAAATATACTTTAAAATAAAAATTTAAAATATTTTTAGGTAAACAAAATTTAATTTTTTTCCAGTTGTTTTTTCAAAAATTTTTTTTTTTTAGTTTTTAAATTTTTTTTTTAATATTTATTTTTTTCCGATTTTGACCCATTGTAGGTCCAACTTACTATGATTTTATATACGTCGTTGCACAGGTCTTTGAAATATCTATCATTAGATATCCATATTGTCTATATTAGTGATTAAGTAATCCAGATATGGGTCAAAAATAGGTCAAAAATCGAGGTTGTCCTGGTTTTTTCCTTATATCTCAGCCATTTGTGGACCGATTTTCTGGGTTTTGAATAGCAACCGAGCCGGAAGAATTTCGGAGATATTGATGTATCATTCGTGTATGAAAGTTATTTGGGGGCTTCAGAAAGTTGATTTCAACATACAGACGGACAGACGGACATGGCTATATCGACTCCGCTATCTATAACGATTCAGAATATATATACTTTGTGGGGTCGCAAATGAAAAATGTAGAAATTACAAACGGAATGACAAACTTATATATACCTTTGCCACTCATGGTGAAGGGTATAATAATACGAAATATTTTACAGCTCTTCTTGAGCATTTGACACCAAATTAGATATAATGGGATGATCAGAAGTATTTTAAAACATTTTTTTAAAAATGTAATTCTCTGAAAATTCGAAGTCCTTTTAAAAGGAAGCATGATCAAGAAATGAAAAACTGAAAACGCAGTTTTTCTCCATTTAATTTATTGTTTCAGAAATATATCATCCGGTTCGTGTCTAATATTGAGTGTCGTACTGGTTTTCCATATTTTTAGTAAATGACAAACAAATTTCACTTCCTAATATAGTTCTTTTAAACCTATTTTTTTTAGTTAAACAAAATAACGATTAAAAGAAATTATGGAATGATGTTTGTTGCTTATATATTTTCAAATACGTAATGGATATACTATAGTGAAAAGCTATTTATTTAATTTTTACAACAATTTTAATTGCACTTACCCTTAATCGAATATGTTTTATAATCAGCAAACTGTTCACCAGGTCCTACTGCTGAAGGTATAGTTGCCAGACATGTCAGCTCCATGCGGCCATTAGGACCCACATGCTGTTCTGTCAACTCAATGTTCAGTTGGCTCACCGAAAACATACCCTTCTCCTGTTGTGCCTCGGTAACTGCGGCTGCAGCAGCTGCCACTCCACTGCCACCGCCCGGATGAGACAATGGTCTGCCATAACTGGCGGCAAATGCATTCATGGGCCCAGCATTCGGCGGTATACCCAGTTCATTATTCAAATTGGGTGTCTGAGGACCAAATCCACCACTATTCAGTGTGCTGCGTATAATGCCAAGAGCATTTTCATTGATGTGACGATATTTACGACTTGAAGAATTCCTGAAATTACCCAAGAGATAATGATATTAAATTGAATGTTGGCATAATACAGATAGATGATGAGTTCAATCGGGGGGTAGTTATTTATAAACAAGACAACAACAAATTGGCTGAGAATTAAAATTGTATGAATGTTTATTTATGTTGGTTGTATTTAACACCTTCATACTTCCTGATTCTCTCTCTGTCTGGTGCACACGCACTCAAACTCCCACACAAATTACATTTTTATGATTTTCTTCTTCTTCCTTTACTTTATTATTGTTTAAATCTGCGTATCGTCGAATCACGTACCAATTCGTGCTAAAGTGTTACCAAGCTACCCAAAACTCATACTCAGGCTATCACTCACATTGTTTGTTCAATTGTTAATAACACGTAAAAGTGCCATTTAAATGTTATAAAAGACAACAACGACAAGAGCAAATACTCTCTCATACACTTCAACTGATACATAACAATTTTCATCATAAAAAAAAGATTAACAAAAAGTACCAGGCTACAAAAAACAAGTAAGAGTACTATATTCGGCCGTGCCGAATCTTAAATACCCTCCACCTAAATATGATGGTATAAAAACTGAAATAAAATAACAATTGTTAGAAAGACTAGTTTACGCAGAAGACATTTTATTTCATATGTACAAAAAATTCTATCTAATTCAGCAATTTATAACTGAAATTTAACAATTTATATACTTAATACTTTTGGATCAACATTTTTTCCTTTTAACCTCAAGTGAAGAAACAGAGTAAAAAAAGGGTATACAAATATATTAGACAAATTTCAAAATATTTTGTTGTGGGACTTATATGGGAGCTATGCCGAATTATGGACCAATATTTAAAAAATCTTGTAGTACGATTCTTGGATTCAAATTACTGATCGGTGTAAAATTTTGGTTCAGTATAGATTTTTATGGATATCTGTGCAGGTTAATGTGTTTTCCTGAAGTGGTTCTTATATGGAGGTTATGACCAATTATGGGCCTATCATCATAAAATTTGGTACATCGAATTTTGTATATATTGAATAAATTTGTTTTGAATTTCAACCTGATAACTATATTTGTAAGAAATTTATGAGGGTTTTAGTGATTTTCGGGAGTGGACCTTATATGGGAGCTATGGTTAAATATGGACCGATATTCACAAAATCCAGAATTATGATTACTGGATACAAATTACTGATCTGTGAGTAATTTCATTTTGATATCGATATGTTTTTAATATTTTTTAAGGTTAATATCTTTTTTCGGAAATGGGCCTTATAGGGGAGCTATGACCAATTATCGGCCAATCTGCATAAAATTTGGTACAGTGATATCTATATATATGATTATAATTTTTATCGAATTTTAGCATGATAAATGTATTCATAAGAGATTTATGAGTATTTAACTGATTTTTGGAAGTGGACCTTGTATGGGAGCTATGGTTAAATATGGACCGATATAAACAAATTCCAGTAGTATGATTTCTAAATATAAACTACGGATGTGTGTGAAAGTTTGTTTTGATATTGATATTTTTTAGATATTTATGTAGGTTATTGTGTTTTTCGGAAGTGGTCCTTATATGGTAGCTATAACCAATTATCGGCCGATCTTCATAGAATTAAGTGCAACGATTTTGGTGTATATGGGAATTATTTATGTCGAATTTCAACTTGATATCGACATTTATAAGACATTTATGCTTATTTAAGAGATTTTCGGAAGTGTACTTTATATGGGGGCTATGGTCAAATATGGGCCGATCCACGAAAAATTTTGTAATATAATTGTTTTTACCACGAAACTTATTTTTGCTGAATTTTCTATGGATATTCCTATTCTGTAGGCATTTATAGACCATAGAACCATATTTCGGGAAGAAATTTGTATGGGGGCTAGCAGAAATCATGGACCGATTCTTATAATTTTCACCAGAGTTACTCCTTTTATCATAAAAATAACGAGTGCAAAATTTTATGATATTAGCTGCAATATATTTACAAAAAATGTCCAAAAATATGTGAAAATTATCAATTTTTTTTTGAGGTTGTCCCACATTTTAATTCATAACTTTGGTTCCACTGTACCGATTTCGCTGATTTTCAATACCAAACGGCTTAGGACAATAATAAACATTTTTCTTGCAACTCTACTAAGTTTGTTTGCGTATTTTGGACGTGAGCGTGTTTTACACAGACGGACAGACAGACGGACATGGCTCAATCGACTTACAATTTCATAAGGATCAATAATATATATACTTTGTTGGGTCTCAGATGAATATTTCTCAATGTTACACACGGAATGACAAACTTATATATACCCTCATTCACCACTTATGGTGGTGGAGGGTATAAAAAGGGTATACAAATATATTTAGACAAATTTCAAAATATTTGGTTGTGGGACTTATTCGGGAGCTATGACCTATTATGATTCGATTGTCATAAAATATTTTTACATGATTTTTATGTATTTATATGAGAGCTGTGGCCAATTATGGACCAATATTCACAAAATTCAGTATTATGATTTTTGAATACAAATTACTGATCTGTGTACTATTTTGGTTTAATATATGGATGCTATGACCTATTATGGTCCTAAGTGTGTAAGGGCTATTTTTGTAGAATTTCATATAAACAACGCTATTAACAAGAATGGATCTTATGTGGGAGCTATGCCGAATTATGCACCAATATTTAAAAAATCTTGTAGTACGATTCTTGGATACAAATTACTCATCGGTGTAAAATTTTGGTTGAGTGTAGATTTTTATGGATATTTGTGCAGGGTAATGTGTTTTCCTGAAGTAGTTCTTATATAGAGGTTATGACCAATTATGGCCCTATCATCATAAAATTTGGTACATCGATTTTTGTATATATTGAATAAATTTGTTTTGAATTTCAACCTGATAACTATATTTGTAAGAAATTTATGAGGATATTAGTGATTTTCGGGAGTGGACCTTATATGGGAGCTATGGTTAAATATGGACCGATATTCACAAAATCCAGAAGTATGATTACTGGATTCAAATTACTGGATCTGTGCGTAATTTAATTTTGATATCGATATGTTTTTAATACTTTTTAAGGTTAATATCTTTTTTCGGAAATGGGCCTTATAGGGGAGCTATAACCAATTATCGGCCAATCTGCATAAAATTTGGTACAGTGATATCTATATATATGAGTATAATTTTTGTCGAATTTTAGCATGATAAATGTATTTATAAGAGATTTATGAGTACTTAACTTATTTTTGGAAGTGGATCTTATATGGGAGCTATGGTCAAATATGGACCGATATTCACAAAATCCAGTAGTATGATTTCTAAATATAAACTATGGATGTGTGTGAAATTTTGTTTTGATATTGATATTTTTTAGATATTTATGTAGGTTATTGTGTTTTTCGGAAGTGGTCCTTATATGGGAGCTATAACCAATTATCGGCCGATTTTCATAGAATTAGGTACAGCGATTTTGGTATATATGGGGATTATTCATGTCGAATTTCAACTTGATAGCGATATTTATAAGACATTTATTCTTATTTAAGTGATTTTCGGAAGTGTACTTTATATGGGGGCTATGGTTAAATATGGGCCGATCCACGAAAAATTTTGTAATGTAATTTCTTTTACCACGAAACTTATTTTCGCTGAATTTCATGTGGATATTCCTATTCTGTAGGCATTTATAGACCATATAACCATATTTCGGGAAGAAATTTGTATGGGGCCTAGGAGAAATCTTGGACCGATTCTTATAATTTTAACCAGAGTTACTCCTTTTATCATAAAAGTAACGAGTGCAAAATTTTATGATATTAGCTGCAATATATTTACAAAAAATGTCCAAAAATACGTGAAAATTATCTATTTTTTTTTTAGGTTGTCCCACATTTTCATTCATAACTTTGGTTCCACTGTACCGATTTCGCTGATTTTCAATACCAAACTGCTTAGGACAATAATAAACATTTTTCTTGCAACTCTACTAAGTTTGTTTGCGTATTTTGGACGTGAGCGTGTTTTACACAGACGGACAGACGGACAGACGGACAGACGGACAGACAGACGGACATGGCTCAATCGGCTTAGAATTTCATAAGGATCAATAATATATATACTTTGTTGGGTCTCAGATGAATATTTCTCAATGTTACACACGGAATGACAAACTTATATATACCCTCATTCACCACTTATGGTGGTGGAGGGTATAAAAAGGAATCATCATTGAATGGGCCATTTTCTCGCACTTATTGCAGCAACAAATACACCAAAAGTTGTAGCAATAACAAAAAAAAAAAAAAAAACAACAATAACAAGTGTATAAATAAATAAAAATCATAAATATTTACAGTTTATGATTTATGGCCAGGCGAAAGAAGGAAGGAAGTTGTTGCAAGCAACACTTGCTCACATTCTACTCACACCAACCAACAACGAACAGCAACAGACATACAACAACAATGCACAGATAGCAAATTTGTAGTCATTCAGCAGGCAGCCAGGACGACTTGGAGGAGGCATTCACTATGAAAAGATTTTATTTCTACCACTTTTTGAATATTTTTAAAAATACAACTGTGTAAACAGATAGTTTTTCATTTATTTATTTATTTTTTTAAACATTTTGTGGCAGTTGTACGAGTATGGACAACAATGAAATGCAATTTGTATTGCAGACTAAGTGTTAGTTGGCATTATACAAATTGTTTGTACTAATCGTGCTCCAGGCAGTTTTATTGATGTTAAAATTTTTGGGGATTTCCTTATATACTTTCGGATAAAAAACTTTGTATTTTAAATTCTTGAACAGTAAGAATAGGCTTGTTTCTTACAGCTTAAATTTCCATTTACATATATTTGTGTGTTAAGTTCAACAAATACATTCCTGCAGCCCTCGTAGCTTTTTTTAAATGCAAATTTGCGTGTGCAGATATTTATTTTCCCATCAATTGATACACAAATAATACAAATTTATAACTATTATATTTAAGACTTGCATCACGCAATGGAGTGCATTACATTTTAAGCACCAAACAAGCAATATTTGTGGCATGGTTGTTTTTTGTGATTACATTAAATATACATATTGCAATGTTAATTACATGACGTGTAAAATTACTTCAAAATTCCAAAAATCAAAAATACACTACTTGTAGGTTCTGCTGGAAGCTTAAAACTTCAACAGATACGTTCAGAACTTGTATTAATGATTGCAGATATGTGAAATGAAAACCAGTGAACTACAGCGGTTGGTATAAAGAGAACAAAAATTTTCTGATTTTGTTTCTTATTTGATAAGAAACAAAATCATTATGAGTACGACCACTGGTGTAAATGTATCAATACATTTGAACAATATCTGCCGTTTTCGATTATTCATGATTTTTTTAAAACACAAAAATTTGCTATTTTCACTTAAAAAATATATTTTTTGTCGCAAAGCCCCATGGAATAGGAACAAAAGGAGATATCGATCATAAAAATCTTTGAATTATTTTGGAATTTTTCACAATTAAGTGAATTCGCTCATTGTACAATTAAGTGAATTCGCTCAAAATGTACACTCAAAGTACACGATTGTACGCACATGCAATTTTCTGAAAATAAGCGAATTCACTTAATTGTCAATAAATTCGAAAATAATCCATCGATATTTACGATCGATATCTCAATTTGTTCCTATTACATGTGGCTTTGCGAATAATAAATCTTAACAATTTCTGCCGTTTTCGATTTTTCATGAGTTTTTTAAAACACAAAATTGCTATTTTCACGTAAACAATTTATTTTTTGATTCAATTTATTATTATAACTCTGAAACTTCTGAGCTGATTAAAACCAGTGTTAAAAAAGCTACGATAACTAACAAATTTTTAACTGTTGCTACAACTACTGCTTCAAAAAAGTGTAAGTAGCGGTAGCGGTAGCGGTAGCAGTAGCATCTGTCTATTTTCGTTTTCTTGTTTTTTTTAAATTAAAACGCAATATATAAACAGATTAAAGGCTGTGTAAATTTGAACTTTACTACGCTTACTTCAATAACATCAGACTAATACTTTTTGAATTATCTTAAATTATGTGGAGAAACATCTAAAAAATTTCACAATTTTAGAAAAAAAAAATTTTTTTGAAAAAAATCTATCCATAGAATTAAAAAATTTTACCATTTTTATACTTATGTAACCATGATGCATCAAATCCATATAGTGGTTAGTGAGGCCTTTTTTGCTGTTGACTTGCTTGTTACATCAGTACAAAATATATGTATTTATATATAAAATAATATAATAAATATATGTAGTTTATAAAATTTTTAGTTAAATTTAATTGACTAAATAGAAAAAATAACGCAAAATATGTCGCGTTACGAATGTAGCGGTTGTATGTAAAGGTTGTAAAATATAAAATATAAATAAATTTCATCTAGACAACTCTCAGTTGATAAATGGCTACAATTATTAATGTTTGTCTCGTTCGGTACATGATGTTTATTGCTAATATATTGAAAACAACTTACAAACTAAAATTTAAGTAAGAAACTTTTTTTCAGATTTTCTTTTCACTTCAAAGGCATGCGAAAGTCACGTTCGTGACCGTAGGAATGCCCATATTTATAATATACCTTATTAATTGCATCCTAGAAGTAATATCAAATATATTACCCTTATATTAATGACTCTTTCTCTGTTTCTTTACTACCGCTGCTTTATAAATTGCACTAAATGTTTTAAAACTAATTTCACGCTTAAAGTCAACTTATTATTTAAATCCATTATGGGTACATGAAAAAGGTGAAATGTACTCATTACATGTGTATGTTATATGTATATATGACAGCTTAAATTAAATAAAATTATATTTACAATATAATTTTTATAATTTGACATGAAATATGTATGTCACCACATGCTACGCTTACTTTCAGATTCATACTCATGCAAACGCTGACATGTCATTCTCATGTAACGATTCCAATGGTGTTGATAGCTGTTGCACACATCCATTTATCCATTTACACAACTACATGTACAAATGTACAACATACATTTTTATATACTAAGTTTATGTACTTAACTTTTTTCTAAAACATTTTGCACCTCATGCTAAATTGTTATTTGTTTTGTTGTTGATTTTTTTTCGTTATTTTTGCAACCTTTATTGTGGCAAAGTCATTGTCTTTATACACGCACTACTTCGCTAAGTAGTTTGTTTTGTTTTTCAAATGGCAAAATCATAAACACAGTGGCATTTTAAACTCTACTTGGTCTTTATGTTTGTGTATATGTATGTATTTGCACTAACGCATTTAACCATTAATTCTAAGTTTTTTCCTCATCCTTCTTTCTTTTTCTAGTTGGGTTCCTTTGTAGTAGTTCCTCGTGTCGTTGCGTTAGATTACCTACATATCCAGTGAAATGTTAAGCAGGTTATTTGTACTACATGGCAATTATGCCGGATGTAAGTTAAACTTTGTTTATAAAGTCGTATATGCATAGTTATTATCTTACAAATATGTACAGGTATCTATAATTAGGGGGACCTTGTTTTGCAGTGTTTGGATTTTAGATCCTATGGAGATTTTTTTTTTAAAAAAATTTTAAGTAAAATTGTGAATTTTTTTATACGTCACATAATTAATGATAACTCAAAAACGATTCGTCCGATTTTAGAAAAATGTACATAGCAAGTTCGGGGTCATTTTAACCTTAAGTGCCATTAAGTGTTAATTTCCATTTTTATGCTGTTATTATATACACAAGACTTCGTGTTATATTTTTCTTAAGTTTCATTTTCTTAAGTAACGTTTCGCTATCTTTCCATTAGATATTCCAAACATTGTAAAATTTGACTTTGACCTTCACGATTTTCCAATTTTAGTAAAACTTTCAGAGTATATTTAGAATTACCTGGACTATAATATTCTGAATAGGTTCTACTTAAAATTCATAACAGTAAAGAAATTGAGCTCATTCTACAAAATATGGCCAAATAATTAGTTTTTCTCGAAAATTGCAAAATTTAAATCGCAGGTATGAAAAAACTATAAGAGATATTTTCATAATTTTTTCATATTTTTATTCCCTATTCTATTCTCAATAAATCCCAATTGAGATTATCAAAAAATTCTGAAATTTTTTTAACAGAATTTTTAAAATTGAGTTTGAAACTGCCGATAAAAAAAAATATTTTTTTTCATACCTGCGAAAAACTCATATTCAAGTAAATATGGATATATTTTAAGTATAAATGAGCTTTTATTTTAACATTTCTCAAAATATGTTAATTTTTTTCCTACATTTTTTGTCCTAACGATAAAGCCAACACATGTTTTCAGCGAAAGAGTTTTCTCGTCGAATGACTTATTGAATGCATTAGTAATTTTGACAAATCTATTTTTTAAAAAAATAGTTCTATGATGGACATATAACATTATTTTTATGATATAATAGCGGTATTCACAATGTAGAGTACTTTCTATAGCAAAGTAGCAAAAGAGCAGTTAGCAGAAAACAAAATACATTAGAACTACTTTTTTACTGCTTTACTCTTTTTAAACTATATGAGGTAATTTTGAATTTCATATTTTTGTTTTGAAATGAATTTAATTTTATTTTAAAATATGTATATTTTATATAAAAAAAATATAATAGAAAAATCAAAAGAAAGAATCTAAAAAGTGCATTAAAAATCCCATTAACATATTAATCGACATCGAATTATAAAGACTAGCATAACCCGGTGCACTTCGTTACCCCTACCCTAGTAAAATTAAAAAAATATGAATACGAAAATAACACTTCACTTGATATTCGAAAATAACTAACTAATTTTGTATTTAATTTAACCTTTTATGTAGTAAATATCAAGCTTTACTTTATAAGGGAGGGGTCATTCCTACTAAGCCGATCATGCTTAGCTAAACTTCAAACAGGGAACAGGGATTAATTAGTTTTTAGCTCACATCCGTAGAATGGTAATAAATTGAATGATACAGAGTTTAAATTCTTTTAGAATTATAGTTCTCCAGATATTCAAAATTAATTATGTATTTTCCACAACCACTAATGCAATTCCGACCATTTTCAGCCAATCTGTGTAGAATTGTATGGGAGGTGACTCACATCCTTTTCTGACCCCTCCAATTTTGGTTGCCCAGATATTCGAAATCAGTATTTACTCTGTATGGGAAGGAGTATTTACTCTGTATGCCCTCTAATCTAATTCCTTCTATATTCAGCTAATAAGAAATTAATTCGCTAAAAGTTTAAACACTTTTACAATTATAGTTCTACATATATTCGAAATTAATTATATACTTTGTATAGGGTGTGCCACACCCACTATTCCATTCCCGAACAATTTCAGCGAAATTATGCAAAATTATAAAAATCCATTTAGACTAAGTTTGAAGAATCTTGCAATTATAGTTCACAAAATATTTAGAAATAACTATTTATGGAAGGCGACACACCATTTTTTCCGACCCGTCCCATTTTTGATAACACTTCATGCAGTGATAAGTAATTGATTCGTATGAAGTTTGAAAACCATCACAATTATAGTTTTGCTCATATTATAAAATACCTATTTACTTATATACAATTACATATTTACCACCATATGCATAAACATTTTTTAAATTTGTCAAAGATTTATAAAACAAATTTTGAATGGACATTATGTTTTATAAACCTTTAATAAATTTAAAAATTGTATATGCATATTTTTTTAAGTGACTTTAAAATTTAAAGTTTAAATTGCTAAAGTCTTCTTCTTTGTTTTCTATAACAACTCTCACTTAAAACAGAGCGAAATCAATTTTGTTCAATTGTTTCTCTTATTTATTTACAACAACAAATTGGGCAAACACACATTGCTTTGTTTACTTTTTAGCTTAAGGTTCACATGTACACGTTTTTGCATATGTGTTAGTAACATATTTAAACGCTTTTAACTCCTAAAAAACTGAACAGATTTCAATAAAATATATATTCTGCACTTCTGTGAATAAATCCCTTTAAAATGGTATATTTCTTTCTCAAATTGAATGTATAATGTGAGCGTAAAAGGGGTCTAAAGAAATCGACTTGCCTATTAATATTATGATGATACGTTCACAATTTATAAAATTGTGTGACACTTAATTGCTCTTTTACTCTACTATATCATGAATACCGCTAATATTTAATTTTATTGTAACAAGTGATCTCCAAATATTTTAACAAACTTTTTTTGGTTTTATGTGGGTACAATTGAATTGTAATGTATTGTTTTTCTTTTTTTTTTAATAAAATGACACAATTTTATAAAATAATTTTCTTTTTTACTTATTTTTCTAATTAAAAAAACATTCCCGGGATTCCCGGGAATTTTACAATTTTTTAACCAATTTCGGTTTTTTATATCTCATTCGAACGACAATTACGTAGACATTTCATTTCTTTTAAATTAAGTTGCAAAAGTCATTATTTAATGGCAAACTTTTTACAAAATATGAAAAAATTGCATTTTTTCTTTTAAAAACTTCAGAGGCCTTGCGACACGTCTAAACCCCAACCGATTTATCTAAAATTTGTTCATTATGAATTTTTTACCAATGTTCACCAAACTTAAGGGCCACCCTAATGTACATATATGCTACAAATTTTGATGGTACGATGAAAATTGTTTTAAACAATTTTTTATGTCTTAAAAAACTTATTCAACTCATACTCGTAGTTAGAAATTTAAAGTCCCTGATGGTTTTTCACTTCTTAAATTTGTTCAACTTCAGCAGTTGCCTTAAATTTACACTGATTGGAAAAATAACATTATCATAAATCTTAATTCCATATCTTAATTACATATCCATAATAGGGGTATGAATTCCCCTTTAAAACACTAAATTGCTTAAACTTTCCTTAACATTAAAGTGCTGTTTTTCTGTAGCGAACGAGTGCTTTGAGTGAATGTTTTACTTGAATTTGGTTTTGTTACAATAACAAAACACATGTTAAATTTCCACTCAAAGTACTCGTTCGATATAGAAAAACAACACATTTAAAATATTGTGATTTTAAAATGTTTGAGTTCGATTTTTTCATAAGAAATACAATATTATGAACATTAGGGTGGTACTTTAACTAAAATCCATGAATTTGGCATCAATGAGCTTTCGGTTCTTATTCGTTTTGCCTTTTCTATTCCTCATAAATGTGCTGCTTCTTCCAAAATGCATTTATCTGAAAAAAGGACAAAATTCAAGCATGTTGCTCTTAAATACACTACAACTTCCATTAAATAAAACGGATATTGTTTTTTAGTTCGTAAAAAGAAAGAGGAAACTAAAATATAAAGAAGAAAAAAAAATAAACAGCAAACATGAAATTCTATTTAAGAAAATGTTGTTGCTAAATACGATTACTTAACATGTATGAATGAATATTGCTTCAACCTTTATGAATATTTCATTCACTTTATACACTAAATTGTGCAAATTATCATAAAATTTTATTTCCATAATGAGTAACATCCTTCAAGTGAAAAACTAAGTATTCGGATGTATGTATGGAAGGGAGTTTTAGTTTTTATCTTATAAAGGTGTAATTGGGTTACTCACTTAATTAAGGTATTTGTTAATTCTTATTAATTTGACTTTTTAACTAATCAATTGCTTAATTCACAGCAAACTGTATCGTGTATCTTGTATTAAATACAAAACTTAATCATGTGGGGTTTTCTGAAATCTTAGGCTATGCCAATAAAGTCAAATGAACCGATAACCTCTAAATGATTATACAGGTTAACAGCAAAAAAAGGCTTCACTATATAGATTTGATAAATCATGGTTACCTAAGTACAAAAATGGTAAAATTTTGTAATTCTATGGATAGATTTTTTTTTAAATTTTTCTAAAATTTTGAATTTTTTTAGATATTTCTCCGCATAATTTATAATAACTCAAAAAGGGTTAGTCCGATACTTTGAGTGTAAATTTTACATATGTTTTGTTTTTGTTACAATAACAAAACATATGTAAAATTAACACTCAAAGTACAAGCTTGTAAGCACATACAATTATCTGAAAATGAGTGAATTCACTTAATTGTGAATAAATTCAAAAATAATCTATCGATTTTTATGATCGATATCTATTTTTGTTCCTATTCCATGGGGCTTTGCGACAAAGCAATACATTTGAACAATATCTGGCGTTTTCGATTTTTCATGATTTTTTTAAAACAAAAAAATTTTATATTTTCACCTAAAAAATTTATTTTTTGCTTCAATTTGTTATTATAACACCGAAACTGCGAGCCGATTGAAACGCAATATGTATGTGAAAAATATTAAATGCCATGGGGAAGATGTTTTCAAAATTTAATCAATCGAAAGAAGTTTATTAACTACTCAATTTTATGTATATCAAACAAAAAAGTTAAATTTTGTGAAAATGTGCGAATTTACGTAATTGTGAATAAATGCGAAAGGCATCGATCGAATTGTATCACGGATATCTCATTTAGTTGCTATTATATGCGGCTTTGCGATAAAATAATAAATCTAAACTAAAATAAAATCTAAGTTCTACCGTTTTCGATTTTTATGAGTTTTTTAAAACAAAAAAATTTGCTGTTGTCACGTAAAAAATATATTTATACCCTACACCACCATAGTTGGGAGGGTATTGTGCTTTTGTGCAGATGTGTGTAACGCCCAAAAATATTGGTCTAACACCCACCTTAAAGTATATCGATCGACTTAGAAATACTTTCTGAGTCGATTTAACGATGTCCGTCCGTCCGTCTGGCTGGCTGGCTGGCTGGCTGGCTGGCTGTCCATGTAAACTTTGTGCGCAGAGTACAGATCGCAATTTTGAAGATATTTCGATAAAATTTGGTACGTATAATTTTTTCGGCCCAAGGACAAAGCCTATTGAAACTGGCCCATACAAATGTCCTCTCGAAATTGGACTTTATCGGTCATAAATGTTTAATTTATATATGTATCTACACAAATTTCACTTCAAATAAGTTTTATATATACAAAATTCATGTCACCAAATTTTGTTACGATCGGTCTATAATTAGTCATAGCTCCCATATAGACCCGCTTCCGAAACTCAACATAAATAACTTTCATATAGATATAAATCACACAACCTAATTTTATGGTGATCGGTCCATAATTGGTCATAGCCCCCATATAAGTCCCACGTCCGAAAATCACTCACGAATATAAATTATTGATATTTTAAAAGAAAAATATTTTTACTCATTTACTTGGTGTAGGGTATTAAATGGTCGGGCTTGACCGAACATACTTTTTACTTAAATTTGTTATTATAACTCCGAAACTACTGAGCCGATTGAAAAGCAATATATATGTGAAAATTTGTACATAGCAAGGGGAAGAGCCTTAACTACTCAATTTTATGTATATCAAACATAAAAGTAAAATTGAGCGAATTCACTTAATTGTCAATAAAGTCGAAAATAATCCATCGATTTTTACGATCAATATCTAAATTTGTTCCTATTATATGCAACTTTGCGACGATGTAATATACTTGAACCATTTCTGCCGTTTTCGATTTTTCATGAGTTTTTTAAAACAAAAAAGTTTCACCTAAAAAATTTATTTTTTGCTTAAATTTGTTATTATAACTTCGAAACTTCTAAGCCGATTAAAATGCAACATATAAATGGATTAAACGCTATGTAAACCTGAACTTTTCTAAGTTTACTTCAATAATATCGAATTAACAGTTTTTGAGTTATCATAAATTATGTGGAGAAACATTTAAAAAAATTCACAATTTTAGAAAAAAAAAAATTTTAAAAAAACTTCTTCATAGAATTTAAAATTTGGGCCATACTTTTACTACTGGAACCACAATATGTAAAAATTGTGTAGTGGTTTAAAAAGCCTCTACAAGTTTTTCGATTTTGTTGCCCTGTGTTATAATACAGTCTTACAGATAGCTTACGAAAGCTTATAGCTTATTAAATTTCTACGCTAAGCCTCTTGAATTAGTAAAAATAAATTGGTGTAATAAAGATTTAAATACTTTTACCTTAAATTTCATCTGAAATATTATGGTTGTTAAAATTATTTCTTAATTTAAATACTTTAGGCGAAACATGTTTACGTTTCAGCAATACGCATTATTTTCAATTGTTCAACGATCTGAGTTACGACTCGTAAATGGTTTACGATGCGTATTCAACACTTAATTACAACATAAATGTTGCATTTGGCTGGGTTTGTACGTATGTATGTATGTGAGTAACATTTTTAGCGTAAATGAATGAGTAGAGTATGTATGTATGTGAATTGATATTCTGCAATTCTATTCACATTTCAACTCGTAACAGTAATGCTACAAGTTTCTTTGTTCAAATTCCTAGTAAATGAGATGGGTACAATTGAAAAGTTAATAGAATTAAAATCCCTTAGTGGAAGCAATTTTTATGATAGCATTATATTTATCACAAGTTACCAATTATCGAATTTTGATTATTTCCGATGTTGCTATACTGGCTGAAAAAGTAGCAAACAGTGTTTATCATTGTTGTCCTATATATCCACGATATACTGAAACGATGCCGATATAACGTTTTAAATGAAAATAAAAATGTGATATTGTGAAGAAAGTTTAGATCATATTTATTAATTTACATACATTTGGAACTATAACTGACGATATATGCCAATAATGTTTCTTTAGTATCAGTGGTAATGATAATTGTTAGAGGAATGAAGATAAAGAGATTGAATATATATTTCTCAAAGTAGAAATTTGGAAAATGCTCGGAAATTTTGCTAGATATATAAGTTTTTGTTATAAATGCTTTCAAATTCCGCCACTTTGGCAACTATTTTCAACCTTAAACTTCTCTAACACTTGCTTGCAACAATATAATTCGTTATTTTGCTCCAGGTTCTCACTTTTTGTTCTATTTTCAACATTAATGTCTATAAAGTTATTTTTAATGGATTTCAATTTCAGTATAAACTGATAGCACCAGTAGCATATAATGTTGTATTTAACCACACAGGCACAAGCAAATTTACACATTAGAATAGCTTCAAAAAATCTGATGATTTTCTCACCTAAATATACAATTTCTTAAAATGTAGAGCAGACGTTAGTGAGGAAATGCGCCAAAGTGCATCGAAGAACTAAAATTCATATTGGAAAAGTGACTGTTTTATTGAAAATAAATCTTTTATTTTTAAACATATAATCCAATTTTAATCATGACTATAGAAGAGCTATAGTCAAGTATATGTTTTGAATGAGCTTAAGTCTTTTCCTTGAACACATTTTTGGTAGCTTAGTGGGATGCGAGTGGGATACCTATCAAAATAAATATTTTTTAACTCGAGACACACAAATTTTTCCTTTTTTTTTTTTTTGCAAAATCTAACTTTTTTCCAAACTAGATCCTTTTTATAGCCTACATCACCATAGTAGGGAGGGTATAATGCGTTTGTGCAGATCAAAAATATTAGTCTAACACCCACCTTAAAGTATACTGATCGATTAGAATCACTTTCTGAGTCGATCAGATATTTCGATCAAATTTGGTACATATTATTTTTTCAGTCTAAGGACCAAGACTATTGAAACTGGCTGAAATCGGTCCATTATTTCACCTAGCCCCCATACAAATGTCCTCCCAAAATTGGACTTTATCGGTCAAAAATGTTTAATTTATATATGTATCTCCACAAATTCCGCTCCATATAAGTTTTATATATACAAAATTTACGTCACCAAATTTTGTTACGATCGGTCCATAATTAGTCATAGCTCCCATATAGACCCGCTTCCGAAAATCACTTTAATGTGCATAAATCGCTTAAAAATACTGGTATAAACATAAAATTCAACAGAAATAACTTCCATATAGACATAAATCACACGACCTAATTTCATGGTGATCGGTCCATAATTGGTCATAGCTCCCATATAAGGCCCACTTCCGAAAATCACTCAAAAATATAAATGATTGAAATTTTAAATGAAAAATGTTTTTGCTCATTTACTTGGTGTAGGGTATTATATGGTCGGGCTTGACCGACCATACTTTCTTACTTGTTTTATTTATTTTTTGCTTAGTTGTGTTCCTTTAAGACCTATATATCCCACTCCTAGTTGGGATAGGAGTGGGATATACATATATAAAAATTATTCTATTGGACACATTTAAAAAAATTATTTTTTTTTCGAAAGATTAGAAAAAATAGCTACCTAAACTATTTGGGACACATTTTGCTAAGAACAATAGGTAATAAGTTAAATGGATGGGAAAAAACAACTGCTTGCAAAAATGTCAAGTTTTTGACCCCCTCTAACTCAGAGAGTTCTCCACCGATCTTATTGAAAAATTGTGTCTGCCTATCCAAATTTGGTGCAAATTTCAGCCCGATCGGAAGACATCGATTTCAAAAGTTGGTTCACTTGGCACGAAATCCCCCATATATATGAAATTGTTTTTCGGATATGACTAATTAGAAACCGATCGTCCTGAAAATATGTCGTGTGAGTTATTTTTATTTGAATGTGGATACCAACATTTTTAAGAGTTTTATGCTCGTTAATGGCCCTCTTCTGAAAATCATTTATGGATTGATCCAGAAAACAATTTTAAATGTAATTTCTTTGTATGTAAATCTTTTTTGAGGGGGAATTTGTATGGAGGACACTTGGTCCTGTATGGACCACTTCCGAAAAACACTTAAATACACTTGTAAATATAGATCCATTTTTAACATTGAGTTTTTGTGCTAATAAACATTTTTTATGTGTCGTAGTATCCGTTTAGAAATTACAGATTTATTTCCAATTTTAAATTCTCAATTTCAAACATTTCAATAAATGATTTAAACTAATGTAAACCTTCATTTATTTACTTTGGCTGCATATAAACAGTGCCACCCTAATGTGTATACCCTGACACACATAAATAGTTGCACAGCCATTCATGTTTCATATATGTTTTCTTAACAACATTGTATGCGGAAGCTTGTGAGTGGGTATGTGTTAAGTTTAATGCCTTTTCTCTTTAATAAACATTCAATTGTGCTGCAACAATTTACATTTTATGTTGCAAGTAATGAACAAATAAACATATAATGATGTTTTATTTTTTTGTTTGTTTTCTGGTTGTAAATTTCATTTAGGCAATCATTGATAACATCAACAACAAGTACAACAATAATTGTAAAACAGCAATGAAACATTTAGTCAGTTCAAAGTGAATCACAAGCAACCCTACAGCGTTTGTGACAAATATGTCTGAATTTAAGGATAAACACATTTACCGAAATGGGGCATTTAGAATCAAAATCAATGAAATGCTTTAGAGAAATTTAATTCAAAATATATATTTAGTTCTAAGCTAAATAATAGTTGAAGTTATTTGTAATCAGAATAAAGTCCTCAATGAAACTATACTAGTCGACACCAAAAACGGGCTCCTCGGGCAAAATATATTTAATCTATAATTTTAGCGCGCTGGAAACACAAATGTGGCAAACATTTTAAAATCGTTATCGAGATATTTGTACTTTTATGTTTTCAATAAGCACATGTTTTTTTTTTAATTTTATCTCAGGAACGTGGAATTTAATTCATAATATTAAAAAGTATCTGCAGTAAAGATAAAAACTTTTTTCCATATACAATTTTAAAAATGATCAGTTAATTTTCACGTTCTTGATCGATTTTTCTATAACTTTTAAACTGATAGTCCGATTTTGTTCATGTACTCTTTTCACTAGCATCTAGACATGATCTAGTTTTCACTGATCACATGCAGTGGCGTGGTCTTGTCAAAACGGAATCATATTGGTTCCACATGAGCTCTTGTGCAGTCTACCTACTACCACGGTGTTAAAAGAAAACTGCACCATACTGAATACATCAAAAAAATTTTATTCACATCAGTATTTTTGTGAATTCCATGTTCCATTAATGTAATTGAATCTTTAGAGTACGTTAAATAAGTGAATAGTAATGTAAATTAACTAAAAATTTATTAAATGTGCTCAAATATTTATGTATGTATATTTTAGAGTGTGTTGTACATGTTTCTTAAAATTTATTTACATTAGGGTGGCCCTTAGGTTGAAATATAACATTTTTCCATAAAAAATTTGTAATTTTTTCCATAAAAAAATTGTCGTTGGCTTTTATAAAATGAGGCCCTAACAAATATTGTTATCTACAGTGAAATTAATTAAAGTAGATATTTTTGGAGTACATTTTCTACAAAACAATTGGAAATAAAAGGATAGGAGAAGGATATTTAAATGTTCATAATTTTAAATTCTATGGAAAAGTTTTTTAATTTTTTTTTTTTGTAAAATTGTGAATTTTTTAAACGTTTCTCCACATAATTTATGATAACTCAAAAAAGTTTGTCCGATATTATTAAAATAAAATTAGAAAAGTTTAGATTTGCATAACCTTTAATCCGCTTATATATTGCGTTTCAATCGACTCTGTAGTTTCGGAGTTATAATTGCGTTTTCAATTTTTCATTTCGTGATCCTGTTTTCTTTTTAAAAGGACTTCAAATTTCAGAGGAGTAAATTTAAAAAAAAAATGCTATAAAATACTTCTAATCATCCTACTATGCCAAGTTTGGTGTCAAATGATAAAGAAGTGTTGTGAAATATTTCGTATTATTTTTATTTTATCCTGCAGGGATCAAAATATGTCAAAAATGTCCTTTCAAATTTTTATCCTTGAATATCCTTTTAGATTTTCAATAATTTTTTTTTTAAAAAAATAGTGAGTTAAAAATCTAAATATTGAATACCGCATGCCTAATGTCGTCCTTCTATCTTCACTACTTAAGTGTTAAATAATATTTTAAATTTGAATTATTTGAATTTTTATAATTTATTTTAATATTTCATTCGAAAAATTATAACGAAAACCGTTGTGAAAAGCAACAAAGAATACTTTTTAATAAACAAGTAAAATCGTATAGTCGACCTTATGATACCCTACACCGAGTATATGGTTATAAAGAGTTTTCTTTTGATATGAAACTTATTTGTGTTGAATCTTATTTGAATGCCAAAATATTAGGTACACGCAGAGAAAAAACATGGCTCGACATGGTTACGACAACAATACTATGTTCTTTGTAACAATATATTGTTGTCGTAAACATATAATTGTTGTTTTAATTTAATTTCAACCATATTTTAGTTATTGTAAACGTGTATATTTTCATCGCAATTATAAATATGAATATGGTTTCGGACATAATGATAAATATGTAAACATATTATTATTATTATTATGTACCACCATTTAATGTTAAGTTTCTATACGCGTAGTCATAATATGTTTAAGATGTAAACATAATATGTTTATAACAACTAAATAATAATAAATAGGTAAACATATTATATTATGTAGTCATAATATATTTAAGAAGCAACCAAAATAAGTTCACTTTTAATAGTCTTTTTTCCCATCATTTGTGAGTGTTGGTGTTTTCCTAAGCTATGTTATTTTTACAAGTAAATTTTGAGTGTCTGCAATTCTCATTTGCTCTATAGTTTTATTTGTATATTATCTTTAACTTTGCTAGAGCGAAAAACAATAAATTTCAGTAATTTATTAATAATATTTTAATTGGGAATTTAGTACCTTAAAACTAAAACCTATTAAAATAAAATTTTGTATTTCTACAAATAAATTTTAATAATAATATGATTACTTTGGATCATAATATTATTTTATTGGATCATAATATGATTTAATTGGGTCATAAACAGTGTTGCCAAAATTCACAATTTCACGTCAAATTGGACTTTAAAAATCGCCAGAAATCGCTAAATAAAATTATTACAAAACCTTCTGACGGTTTTGTAAAAATTAAAAAAATAATTTGAAAAATTTTAATTTACGTTAAATAAAATTAGCTGGTAAAATAAATATTTATGTACATATCGCACTCGTTCAACAATACTGTATTAACTCAAAATTTTAAAATGTTCAGTAGAGGGCAAAAACTGTTCGTGATTACATTTTAAGAGAATTTGAAAATCCGAATACATCATAGTAAGCAAATTCCAGTTGAAAATATATTTACATTGTTTTTCTTTAAAATATTTACAATTGTTGCATAATAAATCTATTTTCTGAGTTACTACCATTATTCTGGAACATCTCGATATTTTTTTGTATTATTTTATCAACAAAACAGTATCAACTCAAAATACAACCAAATTTAAATAAAACAATTTGATTATTTTTAACTTGAATAAAGGCTCAATTCAAAATAATACATTTTTTATGAAAATATACGATGTATTTCTATTTAAATTTTTGTATTAACTTAAAATAATACCTTTTTGTTGATACAAGGTAGTCACTAATTATGGACTCAAATGTGGTTTTCGAGATTAAGGAGTAATTGGAATACGTTGAAATTTTTACAGTAGATAGATATTTATGTTGTTAGTTGCAAAAAGTGAATTTTTAAAAATTTTGAGTTAACACAGTATTGTTGAACGAGTGCGATATGTATTTTTTATTGAATTGTTTTTTCAATCATTTTTAATCGTTTAGAAACAAAATTAGATATTTTCAAAAATATAGTGCCAGACTTCAACTTTTTGTGTATAAGTGGCAATTGTACCTATTTCTCTTAGAACAGATTTTGGAAATTCATAATAAAAACAACATTTATTCTCAAGTTTGAGACCGTATCTGTAATTAAAATGGAATTGGTTTAAAAAAAATTACATTTCAAAAATGTATTAATCAATATTCAAAAATTTTATTGAATTAAAATAAGAAACCACAAAATTTAATAAATTTTGTGAAGAAATTATGTAATTGATTTAATTTTTCCATTTTCCTTTAATTATTGGAAATATTTAGAAATATGTATATACATATATATTTTTTTAAATTAAAAATTAAGTTTTGGAGAATTCTTAAAATATTTTAATAAAAAATGTATATAAATTTAAATGTTTGCGTTAAAACAATTCAACCTTGGAAAAAAGCTAAAACGTGATTTTTCAGTTTTATAGTTTCATACGTATATCATCCGGTTCGTGTCTAATGATTTTTCCCCTTTTTGTAGAAAGGTGTTATATGACAAAATTATTTTAATATTTTTTATTTGTTATGTTAAAAATATTCATGATAAATATTTTGAATTATAAAAAAAAAATTTCTTGAAGATGCTAAATGATGTAGCGAAATATTGAAAAATATAAAGATTTTCATAAAAGACTTTAAGCTTAAATAAATATAATTTTAATATTATTGCATTAACTTTGTATGTGATCAAGTTACAAAAAAAAATATTTTTGCAACGTGTATTTGTGAACAACCATGACTATCTCAAACTTTCCTTCTTTATGTAAATCGTTGTGTGTAACATCTCTTTTTACTTAGTAGAACTACTTATGTACAATTTAATATTATGCAACAAAAAGGAAAGAATTAACAAGGGCACATGCAGCAACAACATCCGGTGCAACAAAAGAGTAGAAACAGTAAATCAACAAAAGCAACAGCAGCATAAACAGAACAGCAGCAACAATGCATTTAAAGGGTTTATGTAAATTTTGTTGTTGTTCACAAACAAACATACAGCAGCAACAACAATAATAAGGATTTGTTTACATATTTGTTAAAAGCAACAACGTTGTACATAGTACATAGATGTGTACTTACTCCATACTTACACTTACATCCCAGCAAAAAATTAAATTGCCAGATTATGTGTCAAAATGTCATTACTTTAATAGCACTGAAATTAGTTACAAGTAATGACTTAAATAATAAATTATTAGGTATGTCTCACAGAACCAAATGACTAGAAAATATTATGTTATATAACGGTTAATAAATATATGATTATACGACTACTTCCAAGTAATTAAAAAGTAAGTTATTAAGTAATTGAAAGTCATTACCAAGATTTTGCTGGGATATCTATGTATGTATATACTTTAAAATAAAGAAAACTTAAAGAAATGCACACATTTTCACATTATTATTTAGTGTGTATGCACGTATATTAGACTTGTCCTTAAAAAATGTATTTGTCTTGAATGAGTAAAATTTTGAGGGAAATTTTGAAATCAATCGATAACCTCCGGCAATAACTTTCATTGCCAAATAATGATTTAAAATGCCAATACACTCACTAAAAGTAATTTGGAAGGGAAAGCTTCTTAAGGATGGAATATCAGTTGAATTAGGACTTTTAATTTTTTTTATGGCAAACAAAATTATGAGAACAATGATTTTTTTGGAAAGATATTAAATTTTCAGAAAAATTTAACTTCCTGAGAAGATGTTTTGAAATTTACTGAGCACATTTTCTGATATTAATAGCTTTTTATGAGGATATTTTGTTTAGCTTGATTTAGCTTTTATTTACAAGCAAAGAAATGGCAGTACTTACTCAAATGTAAAATAAAATTATTTTAATTATCCTCAACTTAGTGTACAAAACTAGCTAAGCCAATAATTTATAATTTTAAATATTTTTGAAACCTTTTAATGTAGTTATACTATATAAGATTTGTTATTTATTTTTATAGTTTTAACTTTGAATTCAATGACTTTATTTGAGACGAGGTGGATTTCAATATTTCCATAAAAAATTTATGATTTGGTTGAAATTTTATGAATAAACCCTTAAGTAAATCATTTAATTGAGATAATAACACTCTGTTACAAAATGACATTTTTTGTCAGAACTTGAAAAGTGACCTAATGGGGGTTATAGGCCCAGGTGAGGACATATTAAAACCGTTTTCAAAGATTTTTAAACACCCTCAAAATTTTGAGTTATTTTGAAAAAACTGTTTTAGGGTAGGTCGCATTGTTGGGGGTAGTGCACTAAATGTTGATTGAAATCAGCATTGCACTATCACTCACTAAAATTGCAAAAAATTTAGTTTGCACTATTTTTTATCAGCTTTAGTGATAATGCTTATTTCTTAACTAGCACTAAAAAAAATAGTGATAGTGATAATTTTTTAACTATCACTAAACGAAGATTTAGTGCAAAAATCTGCACTACAATTAATTAGTGCAAAATTTTAACCTGCAATTAAAAAAGGCTGCATAAACATACTATCACTAAATTTTCAAAAATGAGTAGTCATGAAATTGTTGAACCCAAATTCGAAAAATAAAAATTTTAAATATTTTTTGTTATTTTTAATGAAATATTAGTCTTAAGTTTTATATTAGTGTACGGGAATAAACTTAAAACATTTTGAACTTTGAAATTTAGTGCACAATTTGAAGTTGCACTCAAATTATTGCATACAAAAAAGTTGCAATAAAATGATGATTGCATTTTTTTAAATCAACTAATTTAATTTTGAGTGCAAAATTTTTTAACTCACTATCACTAATGTTTAGTGAGGCTGCTAATTTTCAACTCAGCATTAAATATGAACAAAATGATTGCACTAATTTTGCACTATCACTAAGTATTAGTGCAAACTGCAAAATTAGTGCACTACCCCCATCTATGGTAGGTCGTAGTACTTTAGTACCTCTAACTCACACATTTTTAGACGGATTTCAAAATTTCAAACAACTATGTATAGACAAAGATTTTAGCTTTCCTTTTATGTAGGCATAAAATGTATATTCCAAGAAATTGTTTAAGTTTTTATAAAAAGTTTCAATTTTTTTTTCATAATTTTTCAAATTCAACAATAGTTATTTTAAATTTTTTCTATGACAACCAAATTTTATTTGCATATCGTTTTAAATACAATTTTATTCACACAAAAACGTGACATTACTTATTAAAATCGGTTAATATTTGCAAAAGTTATTAAACTTTTTCTAAAAATGTTCAAAAAATTTACCTTGTAAATTAAAAATTTTACTAATTTTATTTTTTGTATAGTTTTTTTTTTTATTCATATGCACAGAAAAAAATGGTAACAGTTATTAAGCAATTGAAAAAATTTGTTTGAAATATGATTTTAATTTTCAATAATTTTTTAATTGAATATGTTTTTTTAATACTCATATCAGCAATTTCTTTTAGATATTTATTTACAATTTCAGTTGTTAAAATTCAATAGGAATATAACATTGAAAGTAACAAAAATAAATGTGTCAAGAAAATAAAAATTGAATAAAAAAAAAAATTTTGTTGTTTCATAAAAAATATGTACGTTTTCTTTTGCGGATTATAAAGAAATTGGTGTATTCCAGATGGTAAGTTGAATATATAATACTGCAATAGAAAAAAAATGGACATCGATTTTATATACAAAACATTTTTTTTTTAGTGGACTCTTTTCAACATAAAATGCGTCGAATGTAGAAGGAACGCATTTAAGAACAATACTAGAGGAACAATCTGTATAACCGTTCGTGGAAGGTGATACTGACCTGTACTTTGTACCAGTTCAAAAGGTGAGATAATGGAAATAACAAGCTTTAACTTTATATTTTAAATTTATATACATATGTATGTCATTCTTATAATAAATTGTAAATTTGTTTATAATAATAAAAACAACAATTAAAACCATCAAATGCATTTTTAATTAATATAAGAACAATCTTTAATTAACTAGTAACAATGTAATTATTCAATGTTACAAACTCTATTGTTAAAATTTTACTGTTGACTATTAACAAATTTTTTGTTTAATTTGACAAACTCGTTGTTAAAACATATTGTTGAGTGTTAACAATTTTAAGTAACAAATATATTTTTTGTATCTACAAAATCGATTGTTGGTGCCTTTTGAATTAAAAAAATAATTGTATTGACGAAAATGGTAATTAATATGACATTGATTTGTCGTAATTTTTTTCTGTGTGCGCTGGGGGAGAAAATACTAAAAAACGTTTAATGAAAAGTTGAATAACTTTTACAGTTTTCATGCAATTTGGAAAATTAAAACCATGTCTTGTTAAGAACTAAATTTATTTTATACATTGATATACATTTTTATAAGCTTTCATATCAAAATCATCAATGAAAATTGACTAAAATTAAAAAAGTTGATAAATTTAGTTTTGTTTTCAGATATTCTTAACAAAAACAATCCTATAACTTACAAATGTATCAGTAAAAGCATGTTATTTTAAAGCGTAATCAGTTTTCTTTACAAACACCTTACAAAATTTACAACTGAGACAAAAACTGACTGAGTTATAGGTCGATAAGTTGACGAACATCACTGAAAACGGTTTTTTAGAATAACTTCTGAATTTGAGGGTGTTACTGAAATTTTTCGGCACAATTTGTAATGTACTCAGCAAGACCTATAACCCACGCTATATCGTTTTCCAAGTTTTTTTTCCATCGTAGCACCGTGTAATTTTGAAATTGTTACATACCACAGTATAACAACAAGATGAAAACAGTGCGCTCGCTATAATATGAACACCATAATATACATATGAATACCCCAAAATATGAACACTTTTTTGCTTCCATTGGCTACTCTAAAATATGAACTAGTGCAAAAGCTTTAAAATATGAACAGCTTGTTTTTTTTTTACGGATTTTATCTATCTACATAGAGTTGAAATCTAAATCAACAGGGTAGTGGCTAAATTCTTATCAACTGCATAATAGTTTGGGGATTTTCCAAGCCGTTTGCTTTTAAATTGTCTTCAGCTGTCTATCAAAATTTCTAATACACACGTTTTAGTTAGTGCACTCATTCAGCTGGAATTCCACATTAATTTTTTAAATATAAATTTAGAAAGAAAATCAGAAATTTTAGAACAATTAGGAAAAGGTGCAAGTCTTACTAATTTAGCGAATAAATTTGGGGTGAAAAATCTAGAATATGTGGAATAAAAAATTTTTGTAGATGGGAATTAGATGCCATTCGTAAATATGAACAATCTTGCAAAAGTGAACTGGCTTGGCTTTAATTAGTTCATAGTATAGCGAGTGCACTGTAATTGAAAACCTTTGTTTACATTTAATGCTCCATTAGTAGTAACTAATGGTGTTTTCTTTTCTGGCATAAATGAGGCATTTATTCTGCCTTTTACCCTTCTTTGTGTTCTTTTCTGAAAAAGCGTGGTTTGTGTCGTGTCCTTTTCTAATAATGTTACCCTAAAACCCTGAATATATGCAACATGTTTCACCCTCAATTTTATCAAAGGGTTTTATATAAGCAAAAAGTATAGTTTTATTATATTTAGAAGATACATAAAAGAAAAGTGCATAAATGGTAATGATTTTTGTTCTATTGTGATCGTTAAAAATGCAACACTTTATGAAGGTATGGGTAACCTTTAATAAATGGTACAAAATATATAGGCAACATTTTGTGTTAGAAAAGAAAACACCATAAACCAACTAATTCCGAGAAAAGTGTAACTATTACGCTTTTATATGGTGATGCTTATTAAAGGATTTCAGCATGTTGCTATTTTGAACCTTTCCTATTAACTGAATAGAAAAGAAATATTGAATTATGTACTATTTTTAAAAACTTTTGGAAATAATTACAATTATGCCAGTATGAGCTCATAACAAACATCCTCATTATATTGCAATTGAAATATAACATCAGAAGTCATTTAAAATCATTTTCGTTGGAATTTTGGAAATTACATAGAAAAAACCAATTTATTGTGGCAACCAAACTTCCTGCTAAATATTCCTTTACATTTTAATTTTCAAAATTACAAGTTTATTTGACATACTCTGGTATTTAAATCAGATGTTTTGTTATTCTAAACAAAAATGGTAATTAAACGTTTTGATATTTATTTGGAAAATGTTGTATATTTTAAATAGTCAATAGTTTAAAATTGTTCATTGCAAATTATTATTAAAAGCAGTTTCTCTGGTCATGTTATTTCATTATTAGTGGTTGAGTAGACTGGGTTATATTTGTAGACATCTGCATATATTTGTATGTCTTTATCAGTGTGGTCCCTATTTTACACTTTTTGGTTTTCGATGCTCCCAAGGCCTAAGATTATTCTTCGTCATCTAAGATGCAAATGCTGAAAATTTAAGCAAAATTCGATAAAGTTGAGATGGCAAACTTTTGAAGTTTCGTGTTTCGTGAATTTTAGTTATTTATTATACAATACATTAATAAGGACGAATCCTATTGAATTTGTATAGAAAGAAAAAAGTGTTAGCTCGAATAGTCGGGCGTGGCCGAAAAAATTTATGCCTAAAAGTGGAATTCCGAAGATTATTATTTTACAATAAAACATGCAAATATAAATTTTAAGCTCAATAGCCAATCCTACAAATTAAAATAATAAACAAGTAAGAAAGTATGGTCGGTCAAGCCCGACCATATAATACCCTACACTAAGTAAAAGAACAAAGAAATTTGTTCTTTTAAAATTTCAATAATTTATATTTTTGAGTGATTTTTGGAAGTGGGGTTATATGGGGGCTATGACCAATTATGGACCGATCACCATGAAATTAGGTCGTGTGATTTATGTCTATATTAAAGTTAACTATGTTGAATTTTGTGTGTTTACCAACATTTTTAAGCGATTTATGCACGTTAAAGTGATTTCCGGAAGCGGGTCTATATGGGAGCTATGACTAATTATGGACCGATCGTAACAAAATTTAGTGACATGAATTTTGTGTATATAAAACTTATTTGGAGCGGAATTTGTGGAGATACATATATAAATTAAACATTTATGACCGATAAAGTCCAATTTCGGGAGGACATTTGTATGGGGGCTAGGTGAAATAGTGGACCGATTTCAGCCAGTTTCAATAGGCTTGGTCCTTGAGCCGAAAAAATAATATGTACCAAACTTGATCGAAATATCTTCAAAATTGCGACCTGTACTCTGCGCACAAGGTTTACATGGACAGCCAGCCAGCCGACCAGACGGACGGACATCGCTTAATCGACTCAGAAAGTGATTCTAAGTCGATCGGTATACTTTAAGGTGGGTGTTAGACTAATATTTTTGGGCGTTACAAACATCTGCACAAACGCATAATACCCTCCCCACTATGGTGGTGTAGGGTATAAAAAATAGCGATTTCAAATATTTCGATGTAGTTGCAAAATAATCTTACAACTCTGATAACAGACTTTAATTTAACAATTTCCTTAGATCATACGATGCGTATGAGTGATATTTCAATTAATTATACGTATCAATAAACCAGAATTAAATTTTGCAATGTCGCGACATTGATTCTTTATCTTTGCAGCCAGAATGTGTAGAAAGTATTATTTTAAAATATTGTAAATTGTTTACATAAAGATCGCTTAAGATTCATAATACAATTAATACATATTGCTTTTTTAACTTATATACAATTGGGGTATTCACACGGTCTGCTATTGTTATATTGTCCTATTACCCCAATTATGTTTGTCGTTTTATACTAGTGTTGTGCGTTTTGTTAAGCACATTTTTTTTAGAACCAATTTACTTAGTAAAAAAATTAAAAAAAGTTTGCTGACTTGATTGTTTCTGGAAGATTTCAACCCAAATATTATAAAAATAGCAAAAAAAAGAACAATTTTTGAAAAAATGCGAAAAAGTACATTTTGTTCTGCGGCTCCTCATATATACATATTTGTAACTTATATACAAACAAAATTTTAGAAAATAATACCATAAAATGTGTGATATTATTGATCCTTAGGTACTAGTTTTATAAAACAATCAGTAGTATTTCTACATAGTCTTCATATTTGTATGATTTTATATTTCCGTTTAACACTTTCAATATACTCGTGAAATGATTTTCCAAGCTTAAACATTTGAAACAAATTAACTCAAATATTTACAAATAAAATTGCATTTGCTATAAATTAATGCACTTCAAAGCTATTTCAAAGAAAATACAGTAAATATCAACAACAAAGACTTCACGTGGATTGCCGGCAGCATAAACTAAAAACAACAAATTGCATACTACAGTCGAACATAAATACGTGTATGTATATGAATGAACCCAGCGGGAAAAAAATATAGGACTTCAGTTTGTAGGCCTTCTAAAAGGCATGCTTACACATTCTTAAAGAACCGATACTCATTCCACACTGCCTGCTCTTAGAAGGTGTTCAAGAAGGCCTATGAATCCCCTTCTAACAACAAGTGGTTAAATAAAAATAGTCTACTATACATCAAAAAATAAAATACTCTGCATCTCTTTGATTAACTCTCTTTACAAAATTTACAACAATAAATTTCTTGATGTGGCTTCTTATTTAGTTTTGTTGTTTTTTATGTATGTAATCAGAAATTATCATGTTTCAAAAAACTAAACAAACATTCTTAATTTAATTCTTATTTTTATTTTAGATCTTCTGATAAGACTTTAAATAGGTCTTCCATGGTAGACGTTCTATAAAGGCTATCCTTTGATGCATATTCTAGGCCTTCTCGCAGCCCTCTAACAGCAGCGAGTGTGCAAGGCCTTGACTTGCAATGGCACGCCTTGTAAAATTGAAATGATTTTGCAATGCGGCTAGAAGTCCTTGTGTCTGCAAAAGAAGGCCTTTAGGAAGGCCTCTTTACTGCATCATTTTCCCGCTGGGAATGCACACAAGGGATGTGAAATGGGACAGGATTTTTCAATCCCAGGATTCGGGATTTTTAAAATATAAATCCCAGGATCCCAGGAGAGATTTTTGTTTCACATTAAAAACGTAAAATTTATCAATGAAAACATTTTATTTCATAAACATATTTTAATAAAAACAAGTATAACAATTCGGAGTCGATTGGGTTAAAAAATATAATTTATATTAAATATAAACATCGTATTTGATAACAAAAGTAGTACACTCAGGTCTCGTTTTATGCTGATTTTTTATGCTAATTCAAATTTATGCGATTTTTAAATAAAATTTTTTGTTTAGAATTTTAAAAGATTTTGAAATTTTAGATGTTTAAAGCTTTTTTAAAATTTTTAAATTAAACCAATTTTGCATCACTGATATAATGGTTACAGTTTGTTTTTTTACAAAATTAAATTCTTAATATAGATTCAGATACGGAAAGAGCATTAAAGATTCATCGCGGACTGACTTATCTGTTTTCCGGATCATACATATTTACAGAATTTCCTTACAAAATGTGTTAGCTCATTTTTTTTCTGGATAATTTTCACTTTTTCTGTAATTATAAATATTTTTGTTTATTTTTGTTTTTTTTTGTTTAAATAAATTAAATAAATATATATTTGTTGATGTTTTTATGCGCTTTTGTTCTGATTTTTTAATTAAAATCTGAATTTATGCGGTTTTTCAGAAATTTGGAACGAATCATTAGTTTTTGTATTAAGCTAGAGTATCGTTTTATGCGAATTCAATTTATGCGATTTTTTTTTGGAACGCATCTATCGCATAAAACGAGACTTGAGTGTATATGAGTATTTATTAGTTCAGACTAAACATTATGACAGTAATAAAATTATAACAAAACTGAAAATATTTGTATGAAAATTGGAATTAAAACATTTTTGAAATAATACTTGAGCTACATTGTTTTTAGGACCCATTATGAATTACGATATGTTTTCTAACACTATTTTAAACCAATATTTGAAAAACTGACTTGAATTTTTTCTGCAAAATGTTAACAAAAGAGGACCTAACTTGAAAAAATGTTTGTAACTTTTTCGATAATTTTTCTATTTCCACCGGGAATAATTTATAAAATTTTACTTCAGGAGACAATGAATGTCGCAAAAGTGAGAATAACATATTATTATCCATTTTTGTACTGTTATTGTAAATACTAGACTTCATTTTATATTTTTCTTAAGTTTTATCAAATTTGACCTTTAAATATTTGACCTTTTACCTTCACGATTTAAGGGTTAATGTTTTCCGATTTTTGGAAAACTTTCACACTATATTTAAAATTACCTGGACTATAATATTCTGGACAGATTTTACTCAAAATTAATAACGGTAATGAAATTGGGCTCATTCGCCAAAATATGGCCAAACAAATAGTTTTTCTCGGTAGGAGGTATTGACATACCTTTTTCACATTTTTATTCCTTATTATGTTGTCAATAAATCCCAATGAGATGATCAACAAATTCTGCAAAATTTTAATAAAAACTAAAAAAATTACATTTTTTCCCTTGTAAATGCACCTCATGATAGAAAGACAAAATTTCATATTTAACTATAGTTTTATATATAAAAAAATTGGGGGACTGCGTTCTAAAATTAAAAAAAAATGGGTCTAATGCACACGATTAATTTATTGTTTACATACTATATAAAATTTGGATAGCGTTTTCTGTTTTCTTGCAATTATATTCCGCATACGTTATTCATTTTATTCAATGTATACATGAATTGTAAGTATAAAATTATTATTTAACAAGTGTATAAGCCTGTCAAATCTGCCGAATTTTAGATTCATAAAGCTCCCGAAATACCAAAAATTCCGGCTTTACTGGGGATTTATACAGAAAATTCGGTATTAGTTAATTCTGGTAAGTCCAGGGATTTTCGGGAGCGGAATTTCGGTAGTAATTGTGAACGCATGGCATCCCTAGGTACGTTTTATAAAAACTCATCATAAACGCCTTTATCCATGTTAATAACAAGATACATATGTAAGTACATTAGGGCGTTCCAGTTATTAAGGAATCCAAAAAAATTAACGATTATCCTAACAAATTGATTCATTTTATCATACCTCACTTTTATATTATAATGGCCCCAAAATAGCATTAATGAAATACGCACTTCAACCGTGAGATTATCGGAAATAAATAAAAATTTTAGTTGGGTAGAAAAATCATTAACATAACTGCACACATATGTATGTATGTACTTCTCTGTAGTAAATATAAATATGTAGACAATTTGAAAAACGAAAAAAAAACATAAACCAGAAAGAAGCAAACCAAAACAATAACCATGTTTTTTATGTAAAAATCTTCCCTGCTAGGTATACAAATAAGGCAAAACAACATAAAACAAGAAACTAAAAACAATACGCGCTATTATGAATTCAAAACAGCTGGGATTTAACAATAGCGTATACAAAATATGGAATTGCAAGCATGTATGCAGTACAGATACGTTGTAAATACTAGAGTTTCCAATAACCGACAATACAAATAAACCGCGGTTTCAAAACCGACCGATTTTGGTTATTTTCGGGTTTGGGCTTGTTTCTTAAATATTCCAGACACAAGAACCATTTGATAACACTGTGCATCAAATTTCGGGTCATTAAATCTTTCCCGAATGAGGAAGTGATAGTAGAACGTCAGTAGACCAAAACCGCCAAAGGGTTTTAAAAAGCTAGCTCGTATTTTAAAGTTATGCGCCTTTAAATTTCAGCTATTTTTGAGTAAACATTTTTCATATAATTTAATTTTTAAAATTTAATTTGTATTTTTTTTACATAGTTTATATAAAAATGAACTACATTATATAGTTCGAGGTCTTTTCTGCTCTGGTGGATGCTCTGTAGAACCAGAATTTGAAGTAGATAAATTTTGTAGTTCACTTCCTGTGTTTTCTTCTCCTTCATCATCGTAATGCAAGTTGATCACCCTTATATCTGGAGTCCCAGTCACATAGAAAGCACATGTATTTAATGTATCCAGATTGCAATCCCCGAAGAATTGCTACCACCTTCAAGTCACAGCATATTTTCCATTGATGTTTATTGTAGTCTACTTCTTGAAGAATAGTCTTTAATGAGTCATACGTCTCTTTCGTTTCTACACTATAGGCAATTGGTACCGATGGTTTTGAGTTTGTTTGATGGAGCAACACTGCTTTTAAACTGGTTTTGGAGCTATCAATAAAGTCTCCACTCAGCCGCATTGTAACCAATGTCCATTTGGCTCATTAGTGTAAAAGCCCAAGTGTAAAAGTATTGAGTAACTACTTTTGAGTATTGAGTACTCAAACAATATGGCAAATAATCGATACACGATATCCACTACTCAATACTTTTACAGCAATATTCAGCAATTCTCCAAAAATTGGTAATTGCGTATCTAAGTACCAAAAACTATAAAAATAGATTATTTATAAAATATATATGAAACATTTTTACTCAAAAAAGCTGAACTTTAAAGGCGAATAACTTTAAAACACGAGCTAACTTTTAAAAACCCTTTGGGGGTTTTGGTATACTAATTATCTACTTTCATTTCCCGTTGGTCTCATTCGGGAAAGATTTTCTTGTTGCACAGTGTAATAAATAGAAAATGCTATACAATAAGATGCTGATATCTTTATTGAATCATTTGATTACATTTTATGATAATTATTTGACAAATGGCATTATTTTTATATATTCTGGCAGTCATAACTCAATTTAAAGTTCACTTGATAAAGTGTAAGTTAAAAAAACGTATACACTCTGCTCCAGCCAAAACTTATCATTGGTCCAACAAATTATTATTTTTTTTAAAATTATTCATTAAAAGGTATGTAAAAAAAATATTTAAAACTTTTCAAAAAAATCCATTATGGATTTTCCAAAAAATTTCAAAAGATTTGATGGTTCATCGTCCCACTGTTTCCAAATCCATTAAACAGTATAAAGAAGACTTGAACATTGAAAGAAAACCTGGATCTAACAGATATTGGTAACACAAGATATTGGTAACGCAAATGAAGTCCAACAACTCTTTCGAAGAGCACCGAACACGTCTATCAGAAAAGGAGCTCGTAAAGTTATATTTTCTGGTTATTTTTTGGACAGAGCCAAAGCTAATGCTGGGTTGAAGTCGTGTAATGTTCAGAAAGTTGCAGATCACAATTCGGTAAAGAACTTAGAAGCAAAAGAATGAGCAGAGTTTTCACAACTGCCGAGTTAAGATTTTTATATGGCTGATGCGAGGTAATGTTCAAGAATAATACCGGACAAAAAAAAAACAAACAAAATTCACCAAGAAGTATCTTTATTCGGAATTAAGTGAATTCACTCATTTTAACAAAATTGTATGTGCTTACTAGCGTGTAATTTGAGTTTTAATTTTACATGTGTTTTGGTTTTGTTACAATAACAAAACACATATTTTAGATTATGGCCTTCATCTATTTCAATGTAATCATTATAAATGTCATCCTCAATATCACTTTGTATGACCGTTTCAAAATCACATTCTCCATCACATTCAACTCTACTTTAATCTAAGTTAATATTTTGATTATTAATTGCAATTCTTCTAATATTTCGCTAGCTAAATAACAAATATTTTATTCCGTACCTTTTATTTTCATTGGTTCAAGTCTTAAGTTAAAAATTTTGAAAGATTTGTTTTTAGAATTGTAACTTCTTGCAGTAATATTTATATATTTATAGAAGGAGCTATCGGAACACTCATCTAATCGAAAGTCCCTTTGTCTTTAGTTATTTGTCGAATTTCAGAAACAATACAATTTTTGTGAGTCATTATTACATATTTAAATTTGAAATTATGAAAAGTTTTAAGCAATTTAATAAATTTAAATATATATGATCATTGATTCGTTTATTCGATTATTCTACATAAAATTGTTCGAATTATTCTTTATTCGAAAATGGCCATTTTTAAATATTTTTTTCGATTAATCGAACGATCATTAGTCGAATGATAACCCTATCTAGTACATACAATTGTGCATACGTTTAGTATCTGTGGAATTATTAAGTAGTCGGGGTATTAGCAATTCTGTACAAATTTATGTTTTTCTCTACTTACTAATATAGATACATATTTATGTAAATGTTTGCATAATTTCATTCGTATTGTTGTGCTATTCAAGCAATATTCAGTGCACATAACAATGGAGTTGCCATTTTAGTTGTTGTTTCTTGATTATAGCTTTTTCACTTTGTATTCTCTTGTCTTTTTTACTCAATTATTCTCTTTACTAAAAGCCAAAAGACCAACAACTGTATGAGCAACATCTACAAAACTGAGTTAGAGATTTTAGGGAAAATCTTATCGACAAAGGAATCAGAAATTTTAACTGTTTTCAAGCTTTACTAGTGTAAAATCATATTTTTCATCGATCTGACTTCTTCCTTGTTTACTTGATTCGGCATTGTCATTGGCAAGCATTCAGTTTTTCCAGGTTACGAAGTAGATCAGCTTTTAGATGAATACAACACGAATGTATTCCAAACTAAATTTAAAAAAATATTTTAGAGAAAACCACTTTTGTAAGCGGCATGGCTTCATACATTTTTTGGCTAAAATTATAAGGAGTGGTCGTATAGAGCTAAATTTTTGCACAGATAATTATATGGACCAAACTAAGAAAAAAATAAAATTTTATAAAAATCGACCACGCCCAACGCCCACTGCCCATACAATCCAAATGGATTTTTTCAGAAAAAATTTTTCCTATCCAAGTAAAAGTTTAGAAATTTGGTACATATATTTTCTGAAACAAATTGCAGCAGATTGCAGCCCATGCAATCCAAATGCAATACATTTTTGTATAAAATTTATAAGGAATGGTCGTAGAGCATTGAAATTTGGCACCGAATTATATGAACTAAATTAAGAAAAAAATTTTTTTATCAAAATCGACCACGCCCACTGCTCATACAATCCAAATAGATTTTTTCGCATTGAATTTTTCCTATTCAATTAAAAGTCTAGAAATTTGGTACATATATTTTTTGAAACAAAAGAAGAACGCATGCCGAGTTTAAATAAAATCGGCCATGAACACCGCCCACAAAACCCATACATAGATAAGAATTTTTTTGATATTTCGTTTATTATTCGACAAAAAATTTTAAGTTTTCATCCGGTTCCGAAAACTTCCGAAAACTATTTATTCTTTTAATCGAAACAAGACACTCCCAACTTTCATTTTATTAAAGAAACAGCTTGGGGGAAAGTGGGGCTACATTTTTTTTTCTCCATGGAAAATCAAAAATAAAAAAAATTTTAGAGTGTTATTGATTTGGGCATATCTTCTTAACGGTTTATGATATCCCCATAATTTTTTTTTTATTTATGGAGAAATGTTATGCTTTTCAAATATGTTAAAGGTAAATGGTATTATTACGAAAATTATACATATATAAACCACTGAATTTCGTAAAAATATAAGTAAATTTTTGCTTAACACCCTTACATGGACTTTACTTAAATTTTTTAAAAATAAAATAAAATTTTTCTTAAAACTATAAGTGTACATTTCATCTTTAAACATTTCTCTACAAAACTGCATCATTTGATTTTTAAAATTCAGTGTTTGAAAAATTGACTTTTTGACACCAAAATCCCTCTGTGTGGTGTAGTGGTTAAAGTGCTTGCCTACAAAACTATGCACCCCAGGTTAGATCCCTGGCAGAGGACGAAAAATTTTAACTATCATCTGAAAAAATAGTTGTATTTATAAACAATTAAATTTCTGGTATTGTTAACAAAGCATACAGAACTTAGAGTTCTCTCTCTCCTTGAGGAGACCTCGATATAACAACCTTTTAATAAAAATTTCCAAAATCAAATCAAAAAAACTTAAAAATCAAAACAACCAGTACTTCACCACCAACCTACTGGCAAGGCTTTCAAATGACGAATTCACATGCTAGGTTGGGGAGAAAAAAATTGGTTTCCCATGCAGCAATATATCCACCAATATGTCAATAGATATTCAGAGAAAGAAGTAACCAGTAATCAAAGTTAGTACGATAACAGATGTCTGGTTATGAAGTTATATAGCCAAAAAAAATTGACAAATGTTACTTTTAAAACTACAGGGCGTGTATTTTAGTACATATAACTATCCAATTGTTTGAAAAGTGCCAATTGGAAACCTACCTATAATACTACTTGTACCACAAACTAGTTCGGTGTGGCCGCTAATGTGTTATCTCTTTTATCATTTGCACTACATTTCTTAATAACAAATAGAGAGCAGTACACACAGCTCTTTGCCTTACTGATTAGCGCATTTCACTATAAAACGAGATGTTATGTGTTCAAGCTCGCTTTCTGATTTTTTTATTTTTCTTCAAATGTAGGATTGTTAGTACTACTGAATTTAATAGGGTGTTATGCAAAGTAAAATTCACCAGTCAATAACGTTGAGAATGGGTTTAATATTCACTAGTAGTAGTTCTCAGTGGCTAACTAAATCGACTAGTGCAATGAACTGCAGGGTATATGAATATACTTGTTCAAATGTATGAGTGGTCTGAAAGTTAGCTGGTGATTTTGGTATGTTTTATTTATTGTTCTTTTTTTTCCTTTCTGTTTTTATATTTATATCCCTTTTTTTTTGTAAGTATGCATGAAATTTGTTTTCCATTTGTTTAGCTTTAGTTTAGTGTGTATTTGAGTATTTGTTTGTGGCAGATTTTAATAAGCCCTAAGCAATTGTAATCAGGCCAAACAAAAAAAGGCATTAAGTCAATTTATGACAAAAACACTGGCTGGTTTATAATGCCATTTCCGTTTCCATACAAACGGACACAGACACATACATCCACTTAAATACAAATACAGTGTGATTGTGCAATAAAACAGAAAACAAATATTTTGTTGGCCTTTTTTTTTTTTTGGTGGCTAAAGGTCAGCAATTTATTGCGTAAACTAAGTTGGAATGTATTTTTAAACCCTTAGAGTAAAAAATTAGGGAACAATCCCTTTGAAAAATGAAAAAGTCTAAAAAATACAAAACACTATTAAATAAGTTTTTGCCAAATATAAAAATAACACAAGACAAATGATGAAAAGGCTCAAATTAATGCTCATAAAATATTTAAAAGCCCAAAAATACTTTCTCGTCACCTTTTAGTTGTATTACACCAATAAAAAGGAGTAAAAAAAACTGTAAATTTAAAATGGCTTTTTTTACAATCCTTCTATATAATTTTCCGCAGACAGTCGTCATGTTATACATGTGTATGACATATGTTCTTAGGGTGGCCCCAAATAAAATTAATAATTAGAAAATAGGTTTCGAAAAAATCAATTAAAATTCGAATTAGATTCCGAATTGAATTGTACCAAAATAACTACAACTTTGCCATACCTTGTACAAATGTAAATGAACTGACGTACGTAAGAATAAAATATCAAATAACCAATTAAGAAAATGTCATCTCATCATGGATATGACCGATATGACAAATCAAAAGGTATTATAATGTCATTCGCAAAATGACATCACGACATCCCGATCATGGAACTTTTGCGACTTTTTAGTGTTTTATAAAGGATTTATCCATCCCAAAGCCGATAGCAGTCGGATTTGTAATCTCCGATTTTAACGAAATTTACCACAATTATTATATTGTTACGTTTTTACCTTTTAAAAACGTGGTTTATTTCCTTTAAATAAACCGGATTCCTTTGATTGCAAATAAAAGCAGTTTAGTAGTTGGAAATTGTAACAACTCTTTATTTATTTAAAATGTACAACAACAACAGTTTAAATGTCACTCACAGACAAGACAGTTAATGTTAACTCTAAAGCTGGAGGTCCACAACACGCGTTTTACGCTTTCTCGCATTCTACGCAGCTGTCAAAAAAGTACAATCAATGTGTTTGTATTTGCAAGTTACAAGTACAAAAGCGTAGAATGCCATGACGCGTAGTACGCTTAAAGTAGATCTACTTTCTACTTTTATAAGCGTCACAAGTGGCGCACGAACATGTCAGCTGATTTTAAAAATTTATGTTCTTTTTTTAATGTGTATTTTTAAATTTTAATAAATTAAAACAAATTTAATGGTGAAAAAATAAATAAAATCTGCAAAAAACGCTATGTTTTTTAATAATAAAACAAAAAATTGACGCTTAAAAAGCATCGCATGTAACTTGAAGCGTAGAATGCGAAGTAGGTATGAAAAGCTCGCAATGCTTTGACGCGAAGACACGTAGTGTGGACCATAGAGAACATAGAGCGGAAACTCGAAAAAAACTCAAACAAAAAAAATACTCAAAAAAGTTACACATACGAGTGTAACATAGTTTTTTTACTAATACATTCTCATCACTTAGGTTTTTGACAACTGAGTTAGGTCTTTGACAGGAGAGTTTCCGCTCTATGTGTTTTCTCTATGGTGTGGACCTCCAGCTTAATAGCGCCTATAATAAACTCATTTACTACTGCAAGAGCACTCACTATTTATACACACTGCCATCTGCATCTGAGAAGCCTAGATTATTCTTAACGGTCAAAACTCGTATGTTCGAATTCTAGAGCTTTCGATGTAAATGTAAGCAGCTTAAACATTCAGTGTTTAAGCAACATTGCACCGTTTTTGTGCCGACATACAGATGGTAACAGGTTGAGTTCACGGATGAAAATCCTCTGTGGTGATAGATTAAAATCATACATTGGAACCCATACGAGCCCACAAAGATGTGACATCATGATACCCAAAGAATCTACGTAATCCCGTTGCAGTATTACTCCAATTGTACTGGTGATGTCTAAGGCCCAATGTCAGTCAGCAATATCGTATTTCTTAATTCTTTTCTCTAGCATTCTCTAGGGCAAATAAAAACAGCATAAATTTCCGTTAGAAAGTTTGTTGAAAGAACTGCAAATTTTACCCATCAAAGTCTTTCTGACAACCCCAGAGATTTGCTTTTTTTAAATAATAAATTTTCCTCTTTCCATTGGATTAAGAGACTGCAGTATCCTTTCTGATATGATTAAATCATCAAACCCGGTCACTGATGTAAACAAATCGAAAATTTAAATCATTAAATTTCTCCAGCGTACTATCTGGTAAAATCGATGGATTATTTTCGAATTTATTCACAATTAAGTGAATTACCTTATTTTCAGAAAATTATATGTGCGTACAAGCATTTACTTTGAGTGCAAATTTTACATGCGTTTTGTTATTGTAACAAAAATTTTAACAAAAACAAAACACATGTAAAATTTACACTCAAAGTACACGCTTACACAATTTTCTGAAAATAAGCGAATTCACTTAATTGTGAATAAATTCGAAAATAATATATCGCTTTTCACGATCGATATCTCGTTCTGTTCCTATTATATGTGGCTTTGCGATAAATTAATAAATCTAAACAATTTCTGCCGTTTTAGATTTTTTTAAAACAAAAAAATTGGATATTTTTACATAAAAAATATATTTTTTGCTTCTTATAACTCCGAAACTACTGAGCCGATATAAACGCAATATATATGTGAAAATTAGCACAGGGAAAATATTCTCAATATTCAATCAATCGAAAGAACATTAACTACTAAATTTTATGTACAGTGGTGGCCACCAATTTAAGACAAATACTTGAATTTTTTTCATCAACTGAATTTTAAGTGCGATAGAGCCAAAATAAACGGACCTCTAAGGGTATGAAATTTATTATTAATGTTTCTAGTTTCTGAAAAATGTTTAGAAAAATTGGTAAAACATATATGGACAAAGATATGTGGAAATACGTTGACCCACCTCAGCGAACATCCGCTGTTAATAACATGATATGACCGAAACTAATGGAACTAAAAATACGAAATTTGGTCCGAATATTTTATAATAATAAAAATATAATGATATAAATGTGAGAAAATATGTTTATTTAAAAAAAAAAATTTTTGGTCAAGTTGTAGAAAAATTTGATGTGTTCGTGGTGAATATGTATGAATTGACACAGTCGAATAAAACACACTTGTGTGTTAAAACAGTCCTCATGCATACATATTTGTGGAAATATTTGAAAAAATAATTGACAATTACATGGAATTTAGTAAACAATTTTTGTCTTAAATTCATGGCCACCACTGTATATCAAACAAAAAAGTTAAATTTTGTGAAAATGAGGGAATTCACTTAATTGTGAATAAATTCGAAGAGAATCAATCGATTTTTATGACCGATATCTCGTTATGTTGCTATTATATAGAGCCTTTGAGAACAAGTAATAAACCTGAACCATTTCTGCGTTTTCGATTTTTCATGAGTTTTTTAAAACACAAAAATTGCCTATTTTCATGTAAAAAATATATTTTTTTCTTCAATTTGTTATTATAACTCCGAAACTACTGAGCCTATTAAAACGCAATATATAACTGGATTAAATGATGTAAATTTTAACATTTTTGAGTTTACTTCAATAATATTGAACTAATCGTTTTTGATTTATCTTAAATTATGTGGAGAAACATTTGAAAAAATTTACAATTTAAGAAAAAAAAAATTTAAAAAAAATCTATCCATAGAATTTAAAAATTTTACCATTTTAGTACTACTGGAACCACAATACATCAAAATTGTGTAGTGTTTTAAAAAACCTCAAAAATTTTTTCGATTTTGTTGCCTTTGAATTTGTGAAAAAGTCGATAATTACAGATAGGGCTATTTTATTGGAGCAGACGTAACATGATGAATTACAAACGTTAATTTGCAGGCTGGTAAATTGGCTTAATCGATAGATAGATTCCTGTAAAATCTATCGTCTTCAAAAAAAAATTTTAAAACTGTATTGACACACCCAAAAATGTGTCCTAAATCAGTTCTTACAAGAAGTCTGAAATAAATATTCCTTGCTTAATTTCCCCTCTAGAAATAACTTATACTTTTAAAATGTTTTTCTGGAATCTAAAAATCTAATTTCTTAAGATAATCAGAACTACTAAAAATGTGTTTAAGTGTTACTATTTTAAGAGTTAAACAAAAAACATATGTACATAATGAACCATCCGCCCAAGGCAAACCAAAAAAAATCCTCATCTGCTTCAATGAATCATCTTATCAGTGAGGTCTGGTTACGTCTGATGGTATTTGATAATGTTTGTCATGTACCCAAAATAAAATAAAATAGTAAAACCTTTTAATAAACGCAAAACAAAATATTATGTCTGGGAATTGCAGACATTGGAAATACATAGCAAACGCAAGAACATAAAAATATACGTATGTATTCAAACGCCAGAATGAATGAATAAAAGTAAGTAAGAAACAATACGTGTGTTTGCTTTCATAATTTAGTATATAAAACTCTTCTTTTTCGTTCGCCTAATTGACGGGGGAGTTGTTAAAATGTTCGTTTCCAAACCAGCACAAAATGCTGACCTTAATCCTGTGAAAATATTTATAAGAAAATAAATAAAAAAAAAAAACAAAATGTAACATCCATTGTTGTTGACTGTGAACTTTATACATTTATGGTTTTGAATTTGTTGTACACCTTTCCACACTTTATGGCTTCAAGTTGAAAGTTTCAGCTTGCAAAATGGCAGCATGGGTACTTGCATTTCTAATATTGTTGTTCGTGAATAATTCATGAGGCTTGTGTATTTGAAGTGTATGTAGAAGTAAATGAACAGAAAAAGAATTGTAGCAACTGAATAAACTTCAAATTGAGTGAGGGAAGAAAGCAACTAAGTATTATACTTCTAAACATATGTACGCACGCATATTAGGGTGGACTTATGTTGCAATTTTGCGATTTTCGATACTTCGTGGATATCTATACGATTCGTGGATATCTATCTCAAATCTAAGAAGTCAAAAATATAGTTTTTAAAGAAATTTCGCACATTCGTTTTCACTTCGGGCATGTTATCGACACGTAGCTCAAATGACTCGTATTGACGTTATTTATGATTGTGTATATACAACCGTTGGCATGTCAATTTCCTATCAAAAAATTTTCAATAATTAAAATTTGTTAAAAAATACGTTTTACGACTTTTGATGGTTGATGGCACAAAGATTTGTAGTAAAGTCGAGTTTTTAGTTCGCCTCAAACAATTTTTTTTTGGAAATTTCAACTTTGAATGGTCATAACATAACTATATAACTTATATAGACTCGTTCTTTGTGACTGCGGCGATATAACAACAGCCGGTCCCGCAACTGCTGAAATAGCAAACGCAATTATTAGCCTCAGGATCTTATAACATCAACCCTGAACTTCTGAACGCTGATCCAAATATTAGCGCCTTCTTGATTCGTAAAATTGTGCAAAACTTATGGAATCGCAATGAACTCTGCGAACATTTAAAAGAAAGTATGACTATCAATATATCGAAAAAAGGTGATCTCATCGAATGTAAAAACTGGAGCGGCATAACAATTCTAAGCATGATCAACAAAGTCATTGCAAACATCGTCCACAATCGATTACACAGGGCAATATATATTGTTACGAAATTGTACTTGAATTCAAATATAACGATTTTAACGGCTGATTTAAAAGTAGCAGAATGCTTCAAATAGCAGTGCTGTAATAGCAAACTTTAACATATCTGTGGGCATTATTAATATTGAATAAAAGCTTTCAGTTGACCATTGATCGTAAGTTGGCAACGCTGTTTGCTGCGACCGTATATTCGAATATTCAGTTAAAGAACATTGTAGAAAGTACACCACAGATGGCGTATGTATTAGAAAGCTCTAGACAGTTAAAGAGCAATCTAGAGTGCAGATGGCAGTGTTATAAATAGTGGCAGAGGTTGCAGTCGTTAGTGAGTTTATTAGAGACGCTTTTCGAATAAACATCAACTGAGTGCCTTAAAGTGTGCTGTATTTTTCAAGTGAATTCGTGTACATTATAAATTGTGTCTTTATTTCTGAGAATTTATAAACGTGTATAAACATTGAGTGACTATTTAATTCTGTTGTTGTACATTTTAAATAAATAAAGAGTTGTTACAATTTTTAAACTACTAAACGGTTTTTATTTGCAATCAAAAGTATCCGGTTTATTTAAAGGAAATAAACCAAAGGTTAAAACGTAACAATATATATTGCTTTTTAATCGGCTCAGTAGTTTCGGAGTTATAATAACAAATTGAATCAAAAAATATATTTTTTACGTGAAAATATCAAATTTTTTTTTGTTTTAAATAAATCATGAAAAATAAAAATAGCTTTATCGCAAAGCCATGTGTAATAGGACCAAATGAGATATCTATCATAAAAATCGATGGATTATTTTCGAATTTATTCGCAATTAAGTGAATTCGAGTATTTTCAGAAAATTGTATGTGCGTACACGCGTCTGTTTTGAGTGTACATTTTACATGTGTTTTATTTTTGTTACAATAACAAAACACATGTAAGATACAGTGTAAGACAAAAATGTGTAAATGATGGTCATATATTTACACTTTGTGACACCATTTTTAAAGTGCAATGTTTATAAAGAAACGTTTTGTGTTTTTTTAAACAATATTTATTAAGGATATTTTAGGACTAAATAAATAAAATATTTCCTTAATTATACTCCAGTAATCTAAAAAAAATAACTGCAACCCATTTACACACTTTTGGCGCAGATTACTAAAGTAACTTTTTTAGTACTTCGAATAACCTGCTTTCGCGTCAATGGCAGCCTGAATTCTGGAGGGCATACTCTCCACCAGTTTGCGACACTCTTCTTGCATTATAGATCTCTAGATATCATGGGAGCGCTCCTAGAGCTGAGTTGTGTTTCTAAATGCATTTTGATAATTATAAACGCGACGTTTTAGAATTCGCACCAAATTCTCAATCGGATTTAAATTCTGAGATTGTGGGAGTCAATCTAGCAATGTAATTTTGGCGGTTTTTAAAAAATTAAGCGTCTTCGGACTAACTATTTTTGAGTTATCATAAATTATGTGGAGAAACATCTAAAAAAATCACAATTTTAGAAAAAAAAATTAAAAAAAAATCTATTCATAGAATTCAAAAAGTTTACCAATTTTGTACTTAGGTAACCATGATGCATCAAATCTATATAGTGGTTAGTGAGGCCTTTGTTTTGCTATTGCCCTGTGTTATCTGACTCCCCCGATCATGAATTGAGGTGCGAACAGGCAGAATTTAGAGCACAAAAATTATGCATAGATTATATTAATAGCCTTCGAATCATTATCGAACAATCTGTATAATATAGATCGACTCTCTACCTTGTATTTATAGATTCACACACTTTCCAACTCTGTCATTTAGAATGCTCTTGCCTGTAAAGGTGTACCTAGAAAAATGCAAAATGTAAAACGCAAGACGCAACGTCTTATCATTTTTATTCTTCAACATAGTTTTGGATACCTTAATGAGGACCACAATGTGTAACAGAAAAAGGATCATGTGAATACGCACAAAGTCACTCAGATATGGTAGAAATTTTGAAAAAGTTTGAAACGCACTTCTTATCTGTGATTATTATACCCTACACCACCATAGTGGGGAGGGTGTAATGCGTTTTTGCAGATGTTTTTTCTTCGGCCCAAGGACCAAGCCTATTGAAACTGGCTGAAATCGGTCCATTATTTCACCTAGCCCCCATACAAATGTCCTTCCGAAATTGGACTTTATTGGTCATAAATGTTTAATTTATATATGTATCTACACAAATTCCGCTCCAAATAAGTTTTGTATACACAAAATACATGTCATCAAATTTTGTTACGATCGGTCCATAATTAGTCATAGCTCCTATATAGACCCGCTTCCGAAAATCACTTTAACGTGCATAAATCGCTTAAAAATATTGGTATACTCACAAAATTCAACATAGTAAACTTTCATATAGACATAAATCACACGTACTAATTTCATGGTAATCGGTCCATAATTGGTCATAGCTCCCATATAAGGCCCACTTCCGAAAATCACTTTAACGTGCATAAATCGCTTAAAAATTTTGGTATACACACAAAATTCAACATAGCTAACTTTAATATAGACATAAATCACACGACATAATTACATGGTGGTCGGTCAATAATTGGTCATAGCTCCCATGTTAGGCCCACCTTCAAAAATCACTCAAAAATATAAATGATTGAAATTTTAAAAGAAAAATGTTTTTGCTCTTTTACTTAGTGTAAGGTATTATATGGTCGGGCTTGACCGACCATACTTTCTTACTTGTTGATTCTGAAAAAGTTTTTAAGTAAACTAATTGTCCTGTACTATTTAGAATCATTGTTAAGGTTTCAAATCAGAGCAAATGTTTGATACAATGAATATAAAACATTCATCAAAACATGAGAATTATTGATTTTAGAAATTTTAAAAACCGGTTAACAGAGTGATATAAACCGGATAAACCCGATAAAAGCGGTTAGCCGAAAATCAACATTTTAAACCGATTTATAAACACTAGTATGTTATGCATAAACATGTGTATTTATTTCATATAATTTAATTATAATACATGCATATTATATGTACTTTTATATTAGGAAAGGGCTTATTTCATAAATTATGATTGATGAGCCTTTTCGTGATTTGTAATAAACATTACCACAGATTTTTGACATCAACACGTGTGTGTGTTTATGTAGCAGAACATTTGTTGCTTCAAAACCACAATTCATTTATTGTCTTCTTTTAACCAAAACCCTACCAAATATGTATTCCAGACATTTATTCACCATATACATATGCATATTAATATGCCTACATATGTAAGTATAATTATGAGTATCTAACTGCGTGCAGACGCGGATCCAGCTAAAGCTTTTGGGAGGGGGTGTTGGAAATTTAATATTTTTTTTATAAATTATTAATTATATTTACATAATTTTAAGTACGAGGGGAAATCAAAAAATTTTGAACGATAAAATTGATTTCGAAGCTTATTACTTGTCGAGAACAAAAATTTGGCATCATTTTTAATTTTTGATATTCCTACCCTAAGTACCTCACTTTGGGGTATAATGGCTCGGCACCTCCTTGGTGTTTTAAGCTCAAATTCAAAACTTAAAGACATTGTTTAAAATCCATAAAAGATTTTGCATGATTTTGCTGCATTTTTGTTGATATTAAAATTTTTAAATTTTCTTTGCCCCCGTCCCCCCTTTGGCAACGTGCCTGATTGCGTGTTGGAATTTGAAAGGAAATGATTTGGAATTTGATTCCTTAATGAAATTAAATAAATAATTTGCTACATTATATGAGTATTACATGAGTACATAATTAAGTAGATATATACAGTAGGTAGATACATTAATATTTATCCGATGGAAATTAGGTATATTCTTTACACTTTGTTTGCCTTTCACTCCTTCCTACAATGATTTCTTTCTTCTGACTTGAAAAAATAAGTTCTAAGGATGCTTAATTTTCTACATCAATTCATTTTATACCAAATGTTCAAATTTATAAAATAACATTTGTAAAAAACAAGTATGAAAGTATAGTCGGCCAAGCCCGGCTATATAATACCCTACACCAAGTAAATGAGCAAAAAAAATGTTCTTTCAAAATATCAATAATTTATATTCGTGAGTGATTTTCGAAATGGGCCTTATATGGGAGCTATTACCAATTATGGACCGATCACCATGATATCAGATCGTGTGATTTATGTCTGTATGAAAGTTATTTATGTTGAATTTGGTGTATATACCGACATTTTTAAGAGATTTATGCACGTTGAACTGATTTTCGGAAGCGGGTCTATATGGGAGCTATGACTAATTATGGACCAATCGTAACAAAATTTGGTGACATGAATTTTGTATATATAAAACTTATTTGGAGCGAAATTTGTGAAGATAAATATATAAATTAAACATTTATGACCGATAAAGTCCAATTACGAGAGGACGTTTGTATGGGGGCTAGGTGAAATAATGGACCGATTTCAGCCAGTTTCAACAGGATTGGTCCTTGGGCCGAAAAAATAATATGTTCCAAATTTGATCGAAATATCTTCAAAATTGCGACCTGTACTCTGCGCCTTTAATCGACTCAGAAAGTGATTCTAAGTCGATCGGTATACTTTAAGGTGGGTGTTAGATCAATATTTTACAAACATCTGCACAAACACATTATAACCCCCCCCCCCTATTGTGGTGAGGGTATAAAAAGTTACACACATACTTTTAAATACTTGACAATAATCAACCATTTATTTCAAATGTATTTTTGTTAAATTGGATTTTCCAAATCCATATTTTTTGGGAGCTGAAGGTAATTTATTTTTAAGTTATATCTTTTAACAGCGTAATGTTTAAAGTATTGTCCAAATAAATTTAAAAAAGGGTCCATTTTTTTTAAAAAAATTCAACAAGGCTTCTGATTTTGCAAAAAAAAAATATCTTTTGAGTTACAAACACTTATTTCGATAGATATCCAACTCGCATCCCACTAAGCGACCAAAAAGGTTTTCAAGAAAAAAATCAAGGCTTTTATTTTGAGAAAAATTTTGAGAAAAAAAGTCAAGAAAGTTATTGATTTAGGAAAAAAATTTCAAAATTTTTATTTTAATTTTTTTCCAGAGATTGAAGAAATAGCAAAATGTGTCCCAAATAGTTTAGACAGCTATTTGGGACACATTTTGCTAAGAACAATAGGCTATAAGAAATAACACCTGCTTGGCTAAAATTTTGATCCCTCTAACTCTGAGAGTTCTTGACAGATATTTTTGAAAAATTGAGTCTGAATTACTATCCAATAGTACTAATCTTAGTTCATCCCGATCGGAAGATTTCAAAAGTTGGTTCACTTGAAATGAAATCCCTTCTTTTTACTAAAGTTTTAGGCGTTATTAGCTCCTGGCGGAAGGATCCTATAATTATTTCAATATATCAAACTAACCAACAAGTGACCTAAATAAAATAACTTATAACTTAGAACTTGACAGTAATCTGATAGCTTGAAACATTTGTAAACCATTAATACTTTGCTGTATAAATTTTAAAGGTCACAGTTGTAATAACAATTACTTATGTGTACATTCTAATATAAAGCCATTCTTTTACAATATTCAACATATAGCTAAAATATGTTTAATATTGTTGTTCTCGTTTTTTCGTTTTTTCACTGTTGTCGACTTAATTATTGTGTTAAACCACTGGTGCGTTCTTTAACAAAAACAAATAACTTTACATTCAAAGGATAATTTACTTTAATAGTGCATTTATCAGGAGCAATTTAACATTGGCAACATTTAGTTGCTGCTTGTTTTTTGTATGGTTACACTAATTATCTTAATGGATTTTATTGATTAAACATAAGAGAGCACTCATATTTAAACAACAATAATACTACTACTGTAAATACAAACTATGTCCATTAGACATGCTCTTAAAAAATAGATTTGCTTTGGATCTAAAACTAAAATTTAAATACTATCGGGTTACGAGAGCACCTATCCGAATCTGATTGAATGTAGTGAAACTGCAATTGTATTTTTTCCACTTTCTTTAAAAATGTCTGTTTAACAAGTTATAAACCATTAATTTCAAATGAATAGTAGGGACAGAATTAAGCAAAAACAAGTAAGAAAGTACGGTTCGTCTAGGCCGTCCATTAGACTATCCAAAACCGAAACCAAAAACCGGTCAACCGGTTTTTTCATCATCGTAAACTCCACCGGTTTCGTTTTTTTTAACTTTTCGGTTTTTAACAACCCGGTTTTTGTAAGACGGTTAACCGGTTTTAATTTATGAAAAACTTTGATACAATTTTTAAAAATATTGATTTATTTTACAGAAATTTATGGCATTTGACAATATTTCGTAAAAGATATAAAATAATTTCATAAAGATAGAGCTTTAAAAATTCAAAAATGCTAAATATAACTTTAATATTAACCGGTTTTTTTTTAATACAAAAACCGAAACCGTTTAACCGGTTTTTTTAAAATGCAATAATCAAGAACCACACTTTATCGGTTAAACCGGATTAAAAATTTTCCGGTTTTTTGGACACTCTACCGTTTATATTACCCTACACAGTGTAAATGATCAAAAACATAATTTTCGTGAATGATTTTCCGATCGCTATGAAATTAGGTTGATAATGTCCAATTACGATATGACAATCGTATGGGAGATACATGAAATAACGGTTCTTACGCTGAAACAAACTAAATTTTATCGAAATATCTTCAAAATTGCGACCTGTACAATGCGCACAAGGTTTACATGGACAGCCAACCAGCCAGCCAGATAGATGGAAGGACGTCGTTTAATCGACTCAGAAAGTGATTCTGAGTTGATCTCTATAAGGTAGATTTGTTGGAAATTTTAATCAATTTCGTTTAATTTTTGGAATATGCGCTCATTTTCTAATCGTAAATGATACCTACCCGCGACTCTTCTTGTTGTGTCTATTATGAGCCCCTCTTCTGATCAATTTCCACTCGTTTTTGAATAATTTTCGAGTAATTTTTAAGTCAAATAGCTGTTCATTTTGGAGTAATTTTTGAGTAATTTTTTAATCAATTTGCTGTTAATTTTTGAGTCATTTTCGAATCATATTTTAGTAATTTTTGAGTCTTTTCTTAGTCTGTTACAATCAAAAACAATAATTCAGGAAAAAATTTTGGTCTTCCAAAATAACAAAAAATGCCGTTTTTTGTTGAACATATGGCGTGGAAAATATTATTTTTTATTCAACATTCAGCTGCAGACAATTCTACATTTCATATTTTTTAATATATGCCTCCAAAATAACAAAAGTAAAACTCTTCATAACTTTAGAACAGTTAGTCAGATTTTACAAATTTGAATCTCATATTAAAGCTAAATGATAAAAAAGAATAACGAAATAATTGGAACCAGTTGAATATCTAATAAATATTTAAATTGACAATTGTTTTTATAAAATGGACGAAGTGGTGAAACAGTTTTGGTAAAATTTGTATTTAAGATAATGGAAGCATTTATACTTTGGATGGCCCGCGTAAGTTTTGAAATTCCATCCGCGATTTTTACCTGATTTGAAAATTGTATGAAAAGTATAAAAAAGAATATTTTGGACGTTTTATTTTTATTATTGTCGATTTTGAATTGCCTCAACTTTCTCAATATATCCAAAACTGAAGAGCAGTTTAAAAATTAATATTGGTACAACTTGGAGGTGATAATAATTTTCTCGAACTTTTTTCACCATATCGGATAAATCGTTCTCTTGCCAACCAAATGCTAAAAAATTCATTGTCTTATATATTTAAATTGACACCAATAAGTTATACAGCAGAAAACCAAATTCCTTTGTAGCCCAGTGTCAACATTTAAGGCATATATTCTTCTGTCCTCTTAACTCCCTGTGGAGCATAGGGCCTCTAAAAAATTTCTCCAAGATATTCGATCATTCGCAAGTACTTTTATTTCATTGCAGCTTCTTGCGCTGTTTTCTTAAGCAAGCTTCCTTTCCATCCGACCTCTCCATCCATTGCCTTGTGGATTCCAATCCAGGGCTTGGCGGCCCATTTCATCTGAATCCTTCCTAAGAGTGTGCCCGATCCATTTCCTCTTCTAATAATAATTTGGATAGGCTCAATGTTACATCTCACATATTGATCTCCCACCAGATTTTCAAAATGTAACGCAAGCAGCATTTGTAAAACCTTGTAGTTTACAGTTCAGTGCGTTTCGCAGCCATAAAGCAAAACTGATAGAACGTTCGACCTGAATATGTCTATCCTAATATTGACTGAAATAATGGTTGATTTCCATATATTCCGCAATTGGAAGAACGCACTGTTTACCTTACCAATCATATGCTCAATGTCTGATCTTGCACCATCTTTTGATGAAACCATGCTTCCCAGGTAGCAGAATTTTTCAACAAACTAAACCTGATCCTGACCGATGGCAAAAGGGTTGTTGTTTGAGGATCTTATTCTCATCGCTCTTGTTTTACCTGTGTTCATTTTAAGACCAACATTTGCTGAGTGGACAACCAAATCATCAAGTTTCGATTGCATGTCCGAATATTTAGTGGACAAAACACAGATGTCGTCAGCGTAGTCTAAATCCTTGAGATGGCTGGTTAAGTTCCATTGAATACCGCGTCGATTAGTTGCAATCGTATTTTCAAGGACATTGTCTATAACAATCAGAAAGAGTAGTGGAGATAGTAGGCATCCCTGTCTTACACCCGATTTCGGATAAAATGATTCTGAGAGCCGGTTGCTGTGCAAGACTCTGCAATGAAAGTCCCCATATTGAGCCCCTATTAGGTTAATTAGCTTATGTGGAATACCAGAGTTCACTAAGAGATCCCATATTTTGCAACGGAATATGCTGTCAAATGCGGTAGTAATCTACAAAAGTGAGATACACATTACTTTGCCGTTCCTCTACTTGTTCAGCGATAACTCCTAGTGTGTTGATATGGTCAAAACACGACTTATTCGACCGGAAGACAGCCTGGTCCTTACGCAATTTCGATTCCATTGCATTATTTATGCTATTTAGGAGGATTCCTGTAAGTATCTTGGATGGTATATAAAGAAGTGACATTCCACCATAATTCTTATATTGTCCCCTTTTGTATTGTAGCCATTTTACCTGGGCAGCATATAAATATTTTAATTTCTCAGTGTTTTTTGAATTTTATTAGTCATAACTGTTCGCTATGCAGTTCGGTTTTAGCAGCAATAAAGATGAATAATAAAAATCGACCTTGCAAATTGCGCCCCAAATCAATTGATTTTACAGGCTTAAATTGCATGATTTTTAAAAAAAATACCTATACATATGAACATGAACAAACTAATATTTATTGCAGAATGTGTTAAAATCTATTAAATTTATTTTAACAATAAAACCAAATCTATTAAAGCAACACTTAATGTTCCCCAAGCATGCATTCACACTCTTGCATTCATTTCTACATGTTTAGTACGTGTATAGTTTAACTTTTTAACCTTTTTTCAGTTGCTTTATTTTTTCTTTAATTTGAACAGCAAAAAAAAATGTAATCCAATCTAGTAACTCACATGCAAGAGTTCACAGCAATAAACCAAATTTCTTTTCAAGACTTTTCTTGTGTAGACTTAAAGGCTGGGGTAAGAGGAAAAGAAAAGTAGTGAAGAAAAAAAAAAAGAGCCAACAAAATGCCTTGTATGTACTTTAATTAGATATTATCAAACATAAAATAGTTTTAACTTCTTCGTATCATGCAACAAACAGCTAATAAAACAAGAACAACAACCACAGAGTTAGTGGCAGTGGCAACAACTACGACAACAACCAGACGTAAAACGCCCTTTCATGTTCTCGTTTGCCAAACTCAAACAATAACAAAAAAACAAGAATTAAAATTAAAATCAAATCAAGTAAAAAGTAGCCAGTTTACAAAAGGTTAAAAGAAGTCAATTTAATTTACGAAACTGTTGATATGATTTAACCCTTGAAGGTACAAAGTGTAGTAAAACCTAAAAGTAAAAAAGGAGACTTGCACTTTTGCCAGTTATACATACATTTTTATATCCACCACCAAATAAAAAGAGCCGTATGTAATTAGGGTTTGGGATTTACGGTATATTTCAAATTACCGGGAAATGGAAATAAATATAAAACTGATTTCTGAAAATATGAGATTCTTTCTATAAATAATTACTTACCGTCAAGGTTGTATACCGTTACCGCTAATCTACCGTAACTGAAATTACTATTACCGCTACAGTAACCTTTAAATACCGTTACAGTTCATAGCTCCAAGGACGAAGGACTGCCTGAAATTGGTTTATTATTCCACATAGCCACAAATAGGGCTTTATCGTTCATAAATATTTGATTTATAAAGGTATCTACACAATTTTCGCTCCAAATAATTTGTATATGTACGGAAGTCAATTCATCTAAGTTTATCGGTACATAGCTCCCATATAAGGCCCACTTCCCAAAATCACTTTAACGAGCTTAAATCTCTTAAAGATATTGGAATCTAAAGAAACTTTAACAAAACTAATTTTCATATAGAAATAACTCCCACGTTCTAATTTCATGGTGATCTTTCCAAAATTGGTCATAGCTCCCGTATAAAGCGCACTTCCGAAAATTATTCACGAAAATAAATTATTGAAATTTGAAGAAATATATTTTTGCTCAATTACTCAGCATAGATTACACAGGTCAATACCAAAAAACGCTTCACTACCACTATATTGTGTTTTGTTTTTGTTACAATAACAAAACACATTTAAAATTTACACTTAAAGTACACGCTTGTACATACAATTTTATGAAAATAAGCGAATTCACTTTGTTCTGAATAAATTCGAAAATAATCTATCGATTTTTGTAGTCTATATCTAATTTTGTTCCTAGTACATACATGTGGCTTTGCGATGAAGCAATAAATCTGAAAATTTTTTGTCCTTTTCGATTTTTCATGATTTTTTAAAAACAAAAAAAATTGCTATTTTCACGTAAAAAATATATTTATACCCTATATCATCATAGTGGGTAGGGTATTATGCGTTTGTGCAGATGTGTGTAACGCCCAAAAATATTAGTCTAACACCCACCTTAAAGTATACCGATCGACTTAGAATCACTTTCTGAGTCGATTAAACGATGTCCGTCCGTCTGGCTGGCTGTCCATGTAAACCTTGTGCGCAAAGTACAGGTCGCAATTTTGAAGATATTTCTATAAAAAATTGGGAAATATAATTGTTTCGGCCCAAGGACGAAGCCTATTGAAACTGGCTGAAATCGGTTCATTATTTCACCTAGCCCCCATACAAATGTCCTCCCGAAATTGGACTTTATCGGTCATAAATGTTTAATTTATACATGTATCTCCACAAAATTCGCTCCAAATAAGTTTTATATATACAAAATTCATGTCACCAAATTTTGTTACGATCGGTCCATAATTTGTCATTAGATACGCTTCCGAAAATCACTTTAACGTGCATAAATCGCTTAAAAATATTGGTATACTCACAAAATTCAACATAGTAAACTTTTATATAGACATAAATCACACGACCTAATTTCATGGTGATCGGTCCATAATTGGTCATTGCACCCATATAAGGCCCACTTCAGAAAATCACTCAAAAATATAAATTATTGAAATTTTAAATGAAAAATGTTTTTGCTCTTTCACTTAGTATAGGTCGGGCTTGACCGACCATACTTTCTTACTTGTTTTTGCTTCAATTTGTTATTATAACTCCGAAACTACTGAGCCGATTAAAAAGCAATATAATGTGAAAATTTCTACATAGCATAAGGAAAATGTCTTCAAAATTCAATCAATCGAAAGAATAACATTTTATGTATATCAAACAAAAAAGTAAAATTTTGTAAAAATGAGCGAATTCACTTAATTGTGTATAAATACGAATAGAATTAATCGATTTTTATGTCCGATATCACAGTTTGTTGCTATTATATGTGGGTTTGTGATAAAGTAATAAATCTGAACAAGTTCTGCCGTTTTCGATTTTCATGAGTTTTTTAAAACAAAAAAATTTGCTATTTTTGAGTAAAAATATATTTTTTGCTTCAATTTGTTATTATAACTCCAAACTACTATGCCGATTAAAACGCAATATATGTAGAAGCAGATTAAAGGTTGTGTAAATTTGAACTTTTCTAAGTTTATTTTAATAATATTGGACTAACCGTTTTTGAATTATCATTAATTATGTGGAGAAGTGTCTACAAAATTCAAAATTTTACTTAAATTTTTTTTTAAAAAAAAACCTCTCCATAGAATTTAAAATTTGGACCATACTTGTACTACTGGAACCAAAATAGTGTAGTGGTTTAATAAGCATCATCATTATGTGGATTTTTGCCTTGAACTTTAAAAGTGTTCATTAAGCCGACATTGTTTACGATATTAGTTACCTTGAAGAAAGTGCTTGAAAATCGGAAATGTTACTAAGAAGCGGCTCAGGTGGTTAAATAATTGGTGGCAGAACAACTTTACCATTCGAAAAGCACATTAGTGCTAGTGATTCGCCTTCTCTTTCCGTTACTAGACGTAGATGCTCTTTCCCGACTTTTCTGAAGACACGATTCGAGTTCCGCAGCTGTTTCAGCTGCTCTTCTTACCCTGATTTTTCGTGATTTGGTTGTGTTTTTACCAATACCTGTTTTTTTGGTAGCATTTTTGTAAATATTCACTTAAAATAATTTGTAAACCAATTTTATTCTTGCGATTTTTTTTATGCAGTCAGTCTCTATGTGAAAATGCAGTCAGTCTCTAAGTGAAAATTATTTCTATAAAAAATGGAATGCGGAGAGCTTTTCGAAATGTTTTATCGAACCATATGAACATTTGGTATATATCGGACATGTGCACCACTGTGAATTAAAATTTTTACAATGATGTTAAGCAAGGATATGAAAATTGTCATCGTTTGAACCATAGAGAATTATACATGGAGATGTGACACTCCGATTTGTCAAACATAAATACAACAAATCATATTTCTCATACAAGACTGTTGCAATACTAAGGTTTTTGACAATTACGTCTCGATTCTATGTTACCCTATGGTTTGAACCATAGAGAAAACACATAGAGCGGAAACTCTCCTGTCAAAGACCTAATTCAGTTGTCAAAAACCTAAGTGGTGAGTATGTATTAGTAAAAAAAACTATGTGAAAACAAAAACAACACTCGTATGTGTAACTTTTTTGAGTAATTTTATTGTTTGAGTTTTTTTCGAGTTTCCGCTCTATGTTCTCTATGGTTTGAACGTTGCGAATAAAAAAAAATTATTACTCATATTTATTTCTTGTTGTGAAATTTTTTTTTTGTCCAAATTTTTTTTTTTGACAAATTTATTTTTTTTACAATTTTTTTGACATCAATAACAGACGCTGAAAGCCTATGGTAACATAGAGACGAGACGTAATTGTCAAAAACCTAAGTCTGTTGTCAAAAACCTTACTCTTGCAACAACAAAATACATGTTAGTCAATGTATTTTGTTGTTGTATGAAAAATATGATTTGTTGTATTTATTTTTGACAAATCGGAGTGTCTCATCTCTATGGCCTATATATTGGAAACTAAGTATAGTGTAAAAATTTGATTTTGCCCGCTAGGCTATTCTGAAGATGCAATGAAAATTTCATCAAAATCGTTCCAGCCGTTTTTGAGTCAATTCGGAACATACATTTACAGATCCATTTTTATAGAACAACAAATAACATCTATTTCAGAATCGGAAGCCAGCCTTTTTTACGAATAAACAAATTTTATCTCTAGAATAGCTATACCTGCTTAGAGGGTTAAATTATGAACTAAAAATCGATTTCTATTTAACGTTGCTCACTAAACTCTAACCTTGATAACTTAACTATATTTTTTTGTTTCTCCTTTATTCTGGGCTGTGTTAAATATTCTTGTTGTAGGTACTAATTTGGCGCCATTTAAATTTTTGGCAGTTGCACCGTTGGTGTCAGTGATCAAAGGCACACACCATATTACACTACCACCCACGCTTGGCTAAATAATTACAAACGGTACGTAAGTATGTGGTTTATTTTAATTGATTGAAATGATTTGAAAGGCCAACAACGTTTATGTTAAAGCATAAATTATAATTCATACATTTCCTTATTGCTGCCCCCACCCCCTACAACGTAACGCCCATATTGTAAAGTTTATGATGTACGAGTAGTAAATTAAAGGATTTCTTTGTTATTTGTGTTGCGGTGACATTAAAGTCAACCATTTTTTAGGGGATTTTCTTCTCATTTGACTATTTTACCACGTTTGTGAACTTTAGAATTTTTCTTTTAGTTTTGTTTTCAGTAGAGGGGGCGGCGGTGGGGTTTATACCTTCCATAATGGTCTTGTGTATATTGTATGGTTTGGAAATGTGTCACGTAAAAGGTGTGTCCTTTTATTGACTAAACTAGTTAAGTAGACCATTTAGAGATGGAGAAAGGTAAATAACAACTTGTTATAAGAAATATTATAGTTCACTATAGTCGTAAGTTTTTCATATTGTGAAAACGTAAATTAGGTTGTATTAAAAATTATGTGGGTATTAATATTTGGTTAAATTTTGTATACATAGATACCTTTTCTAATGATTGAAAAGGTATCTAAAATCATGTTTTAAGACCGAAATGACTATGGGGATCAAGAAATCGGATTGAATATTTCAAAAAACTATATTAATATTAACAAGAAAATTACACACAATTAGCAGAATCGCATCGTGTATATTTATATAAGATTGAGGATCTGTATAAGCAGATATCTTTAGAAATTATAGAACTAATTGAACCATTATTATATAATTTGAATAACAACTACACTGGATTGAAATATAAAATATATTTTATTATATGTATAATAAATATTACACCGAATCTGTTTTTTTTATAATTAACTTTATTAATACCAAACAAGTTTATTCAACGTTATTCAATTTTATATATAGCTAAATTTGTCACAAATAGTTTAGATAGCTATTTTTCATCAATCATTCGAAAAAAAATATGTGACTTTTTTTTTGCAAAATCAAAAACTTTTTTCCATTTTTTCAATTTGCAAAAAAAGTCAAACATTTTTATTTTTTTTTTCCAAAGATAGACGAAATAGCTATCTAAACTATTTGTAACAAATTTTGCATGAAATCCCCCATATACAGTAGATTTGACTTACCTGCCTTTCACTTAAGAGCATTTTGCATATAAGTGCACAAAACTTGTGTTTTGTATATTTATTTACCAAACTCCATATAAATTCGTTAATTTAAGTGCATTGTTCATACCTGCACATTTAAGATAAGTGCATAATACTTTTGGAAGCTATAACTGGTTTTCATGAAAAAAAAATTTAATTTAGCTGCCTAATACAAAATTAAATCAAAACAAATAAGAAAAATACGATTTTGAATGAAAAAATATGTTGTACACTTCTTAATAATTTTAAAAGTAGCTAAAATCTCAAAGCTTCGGGTAAATTATTTGCCGTTAGCTGCTTTTTTGGGCAGTAAACTGTAAATTCACTTACCAGCATCAATGAGCAGGTAAGTGCATTGAGGTTAACTGCATTTTTAACTTACCTGCACAAAATTTCGTGCAAAGTTGATTGTGCAGGTAAGTCAAAATTACTGTAGTTACAGTAGAACGTACCTCAAAAAATTCCCCGTTCACCCCCTAATATAAAGTATAAACGAAAACAAAATTTTAATTTTTTTACCGAATGTAGGTGTCGCCTTTTTAAATTTTTCTTTATATTTTTGTCATTTTCAGGCGGATCTTAATGTATGATATATCAATGTTTTGTCTCGAGAAGACCAATATTTTTCTCTAAGGTTAGCAAAAGTTTAGTGATTCCTAGCGATCTTTAATTTTCTGATATTACGGGGGCACATAAAATTGGTAGGAACAGAGACAAGAACGGGATAATTTACACCAATGACCCTTAAAGCTTTTTAAAGATTTTTCAATTGATATGACCTATTCACATTGCTATCATACATAAAACCCGGTTCATGTGAAAAATCGAAAAATGCCGCAAATAGGTTCGCTTGTTTTTAAAATTGCACAAAAATTGCTGAAGAGTTTTGCTCGAAACTTTGCACACTCGGCAAGAATTCCAATATCTAAAATCCTCTGAACCGCTTAACAATACAATGCTTATATCGTCAAGCGGCTCGGAAGAATTTTAGATATTGAAGTTCTTGCCCAGTGTGCAAAGTTCCGAGCAAAACTCTTCAGCCGTTTTTGTGCCATTTGAAATATAAAGTTGTGATTTTTCCATTTTCACATAATTCATTCAGCAATTTTTTTTCAGTTTACTGATAAATTTTTTATCTTAAACGATAGATTTTTACTCCAGCTAAGTATCCTAAAACTAAAAACAATTGTTTTAATATTATTAAAAAAACTACGGCGTCTAATTAGAATTCGATCAATCAATCGAAAAATCAAAGTCGCAAATATCATCCTATATTTCACAAAACGGATAAATGAGAGCCGCCCTAATGTCCGCTTGAGGTAGTCGAATGTATCGTAAAAGGTAGTAATTTGGTATAAATATCTTTAAGTTGGAAAAAACTTTTTTTTATATATTGCTAATTACATATATTTATGTATATTACTTATTAAGCAAAAAATCCACTTAAATCAAATTTAAACGTTTTCTAAATACATTAAAACATTCTGATAATACATTGTATTAACATAAATGAAATGTTAATGTCATTTCTGCAAAACCTTAGCAAGGCCAATCAATTAATGTGTAATAAAAATGTCATGTCAATAAAAAAAAACGAAAGAAAAAGTATAAACATTCATACATACATACATACATACATACATACATACATACATACATACATACATACATACATACATCCATACATACATACATACATACATACATACATACATACATACATACATACATACATACATACATACATACATACATACATACATACATACATACATACATACATACATACATACATACATACATACATACATACATACATACATACATACATACATACATACATACATACATACATACATACATACATACATACATACATACATACATACATACATACATACATACATACATACATACATACATACATACATACATACATACATACATACATACATACATACATACATACATACATACATACATACATACATACATACATACATACATACATACATACATACATACATACATACATACATACATACATACATACATACATACATACATACATACATACATACATACATACATACATACATACATACATACATACATACATACATAAATAAACAAACTACTAATCAAACCATCGAGAGCTCTAGATTTGTGATATTTGTCACAAAATCATTAAGTTGACGAAAAGCTAAAAAAGAAAAAAGTTGACACAAGTCATTAAATGACAATGTAAAACAGATATTTATACATACTTAAACAAGATATTCGTCAAATTGTTTAAACTTGATTTAATCTTAATGCTACATACCGTTAATTTATGATTACAGAGCTTTTAGACAAACAGCAGATACACAAAATGTATCGACCAGAATAGTGGAGTGGATTAATTAATATTAAAATGTGTGTGATTGATCGAAAGTGTGTCAGTCAATACGCATATTTAAGTAAATGTGATTCAACGTTTATGATTAAATTAAGTTAATATATAAGACTTTGATGTTTTAACGCATGCTACTAATTATGCGAAGAATAACTCTAATTTAATCTTATAATTTTAATGTACTTGTATATATGTTTCTAGATTTAATTATGAATGATTATGAAATATACAAACATACATACATATCGTTACTTAAAATGAAAAATGACGTAACAACAAAAATACCAAAATCGAATGTTTGATAGATAATGATGGATAAGTTAAGAAATAACTCAAAAAAAATTTACAAGTTCAGACCAATAAATTTTGATAGACAAAATTGCCTTGAGATAAAAATTTAATTAATGTATACTTCCTGTCCAAATTTGCTATCGAAAGTAATAATAGAGATATTAGTGATTTTTAGTTAAATTTGATCTATTTTTTTCATGATAAATTTTCGGGGTACTTTAAAATAAAATTCTTAATTAATGCGAAATCAAACTTAGGCTCTCTTTGGTTATGTCTTATTTCCGACATTCTGGTTGAATTTTCCGTTTTGGTGTATTCAGGGACTTATAGTAAAATTTCACGGATAATATTTTTGCGGAACATTCTAACCCCTTAAATCTATGTTTTAATGGTGTTTTTTGCTCTTATTTAAAATAAGGACAAAAAAGACCCATGCACTAAGGATTTAAAGGATTAACATATTCTACAAAAATGTGTTCCATAATATTTTACATAAATTTGCTGAACACATTTTATACCTAAAATGTAAGAATCACATGGTGTCTTATGCCGATTAACAATAAGAATGTGCCAGAGTTGGGAAACTTTAACCCCCCCACAAATGAAATTCAGATGTTAACTTTCAAAACGCCGATACACGTGTCTTTTTTTTTGTTTTCTCTATCAAAATTTATTGGTCGGACCTTGTAATTTTGAAAAAAATTTGATTTTGTTGTATAGTGTAATAAGAAAGCAAAATTTTAATTTGGAAATGTGTTTGTCATTCTGTTTAATGATCAAATGGAAGAAATTAAGTTTATATTTAGGGTGATCGGCCCGGTTTTTAATAACCGGTTATAACCAGCTTTTTTGCGAAGGTCGGTTTCGGTTTTTTTGAAAAGCTCATATTTCGAATATCGAAGAAACCGGGGTTTTCTCCTCGAATAGCCGGTTTTTTCTAAAAGTGTGTTCTTATGAGTTTTAGTGTATTAAAAACTTTAAAAAATATTTAAAATCAAAAAAAAATATTAAAACAAATACTCCAACTATTTTAGAAGTCTTTTTATATTTAGAAAAGCTCACAAGTTATCTGGAAAGAATGAAAACTTACTCAATGCATTGTTTTCTATATGTCCTACAAATACACCAAGTAAAATATAATTTTCAATGTCTAGTTTTATAAAAACAAAAAAAAATCAAGATACTCCAAAGCATTTAAACTGTGTTTTACTTATTCCTAAGAGATTATTTGACCTTCCTAAGATCTTCAAATTTACTGACGTTAACGATCATCGGGTCAAATTCGACCCAAATAGTAAATTGATTTTTTTTCAAAACTTAACGTAGTTGTTGACATTTGAAATTAAATTAAAGTCATAAAATATCAAAAATATCAACTACTCATTTTTAGAAAAAATGTAATTTTAATTTCAAAATGGGTAACATTTTACCCGAAGACCTTATGAAGGATAAGAAAAACAGTAGTTCAGCAAATATGATGAAAAGAGACAGATATATATTAGAGCTACCAAAGCTCTGTTTATATTTGAAATACGAAAAAAAAATCACTTACGCCTTTTACTGGCTCAAGAGAAGATGTCGCATTTGGTATTAGATGTGCACGTTTTGTGGCTTGATGCAATTCAATATAATCGGAGTCATTGAAATGATGCATGCAAGAGTGTTTCTTCAGCTCAACACCGCTGGCTGCACTCCATTCTTTAATTTTATTTTCAGGACATTTACACAAAGACAAAGATTTACACAAACAACATTTAACACGCATGTTTCTTCTTGTATTTTGAAACTGAATTTAAATTATTTTTCAATTTATGTATGTAGTTGATTTCTGATGTTTTATTTCAATTGTACTTTTATTTTTTATTTTATATTAGTCTGACAATTCAAGGCATGTATAATTGAGAACATATTTTATAGTGATTCTACCTTTTATTGTTATATTATGCCTTTAAACCTAAATTTGAACCTTTTGAAGGATACTATTATTTTAATCCTTTGTCGACCAACGGTACTTATAAGTACCAACAATAATAAGCTTGCAAAATGAAAACAAAACATATTTTAACCCATTTTGACTAAATGTACTTTGAATTACACTATCATCTTTGGAATAATATATTTATTTTGCCTATTGGCAAACTCGCTTACCCAGTATAACGGTGAATTATTTCTCATTGTGGTGTTTATTTATGTTGTAAGGATAAAAAATACTGTTTCGTAAAATACCATAAAATAAACTTGCAATAGAAAATGATATATAAATAAAATTTAAACAAAAATCAATGATTTTTTTATAATTTTGCTAATGGTACCGTTGGGTCGGTACCAGGTCCCTTTCGGATCCTTACAGGTCCTTTTTGGTTCCTTGCAGGTCCTTCACAAAGTTAAAATTTTGTAAATAACTTTCTGTAGTCCTTATTTTCAATATTTCATAAAAAAAATAATACTTTTTCAACGATTTATAGACTTGGTCCACAGGGGGTTAATAAATAAAACATTTTTTCTTCTTAGTTCTAGGCATTCTAATATTTTTTCAAAAACCGGTTAACCGGTTATTATAAAAAAACCGAAACCGAAAATAGGTTTCTTAAAAATGTCGAAGAACCGATCACCCTATTTATATCATAGATACATTTAATTCTTCAATGGTTTTTTGCCCATCACTTTAAACATTTTTGAAATGATGTTACGTTATTTTGCATTTTAGGTGACGATATGAATGTATATTTATGAATTTTGTATAAAACCAAATAGTGGTATTCATATAATCATCAAAACCTTAACAGAGTTGGTCAGTAACACATACCAAAATTAATTTAGACAAAGAAGAAATACAAAATATTTTTAATAAATCATGCGTGCTTTTATGGTAAGTTTTATAATAAAAATATCAAATTATATCACTGAATTTACATAATTATAATAACAAACATTTCTTTTCCTATTTTAGGTATTTGCGGCAATTTTTGCTTTAACCCAAGCTAATACTCTTGGTTACAACTATGATCACAGTAAAGTCAACAGCAATATCAACAACACACCCTTTACAAATGTTGAAATACAAAAAGAATTCTACACATATTCTGCTCCCGACAATGAATTCAATGAGGTTCCAAATTTTGCCGATCTGACAAAAACGCGTAAAAATAATTTACGAGTTATTTTCATACGAGCTCCCGAAAATAATGGTCTAACAAATGCCATTACTAACTTGATTAGAAGTAGAGTTGAGAGTAAAACGGCCATTTATGTTCTCACCAAACAAACAGATATTGGCAGCTTGTCTCAGCAATTACAAAATCTTAATACACAAAATCTCAACAAACCCGAAGTACACTTTGTAAAATACCGCACCCAACAAGATGCCCTCAATGCCCAACGAGCTATACAACAGCAATATGAAACTTTAGGCGGTAAGACTCAAGTTCACAATGGTGGTGTTGCACCAGTCCTGAACTTTGCTAGTAAGGAACCGGTGCGCCAGTCATTCTCTTACACAAGTCAACCCAGTAATTCGTATATACCATCTAAACCAGCAAATATTTATTTGCCAAAAGCTTAAAATTTTCTAAGAAAAAGTTTATCAATTAAGAAATAGTGTAAATATTTTAAGATTTCTCTTTAATAATGTGTTATTATGTTTTAGTAAATAACATTTTGCGTTAATAAAATGCTTAATATTCAAATATTTTTAAAAACTTGGATTTTCTAGTAGTCACGATGAATTGGATTTTGTGTTTATTTTTAAAATATGTAAATAGCTTAAACTTCTCAAAACCAATACTAACCATTTACACTGTGCATTTAATTTAGGGCCATTGATTTTATTTTTTACGAGAACATGTGAAATAAAACTAGTTTATTATACAAAATTTTAAACTAAGTTGGCTACCATTATCCCAAAAATACCCTTTAAGCTCAATTTTCATTACCGCTGAAACACGTCAACGAAATAATTACCTCATTTTTCATAAATAATACCAAATTACCGATTTTTGGTTTGTCATAATCTACATATCGTCGCCTAAATGCAAAACAACGTATCATCAAAAAATTCGTTGATTACACTGGTTGAAAAAACTGTCAAGCGGGGCACCCGATGGGTTAAACTAATTCAGGTACGCTGAATTCAGTTGTGCTAACCGTTTTTTAAGTTATCTCGTGTTTTCAAGATATACCGTTATTTCGGTATATTCACGTAACTCAAAAACGGTTTAGTTTATTGAATAAACTGATAAAACCGAAATTATCTATAAGAAAGGTTTAACATGTTTTTGATCTTCGCAATCGTTTTAGAAATATACATTTTTGGCAAACAAACAATTATTTTTTAGCAAAATTTTCGAAATTTTTGTTTTTTAAAACGGCATGAAAAATTAGAAAATGCAGCTACACTGTTAATTTTTTCTAAGCATATAGAAAAAGTTCCAAACAAAACAAGCTTTAAATGATTAAAATCTGTCTACAACTTATGATTTTATAAACAAAAGATAAAGCAAATATCTAATAACATTTTAAAATTGTTTCCCATATTTTTGCAAAAAGTCTTCTACAAATTTTTTTAGTTTCAAAAATGTTATACATTTTTGAAAAGGAGACACAATTTCCAATACGTTGATATATGTATGTATATTATATATATCTTATATTTTCCACTAAGTCAGCAACAAACAGAAAATTTACAGAATCTTGCCGTTTTGTAAAAACGGCACTGCATTGCCGACTATTGCAGTACTAATCATAGAACACTGCACTATGCACAGTGGGTTCAATGCTACCTAAAGTGGCGATTAATTCATGGAAGCCGTAGTTTTAAAATATTAAATTTTTATTGATTAGTTATTATAAGCACATAAAAACACAGCATTTTAGAAAAAAAACTAAAATTTTTTTTAACCCGTTAAGCGCATTATTGTTTTATGGAAAGTTCACAATTTATGCTGTAACTTTAGAATGGAAAGCGATAAATTAATGAATAAAATTGGAGATTAAAGCAAACTTAATGTGCTATTAAAACATTCAAATAATAAATTTATTATATGTATTTACATTAGTATAAATTTAATTTAAAATCTAACTTTTGTTTTTCACAAAATTTTATAAATGTACAATTTTTGTAGTAATGAATAGTCATAAATACATAAAAACACAACTTTAAAAAAATGGAAGAAAAATGTTTTTCAACTTGTTTTGTTTCAGCATATGTTTTTTTTAGCAAGAGGAGTTCTTTCACTATAACTTAAAAAATTAAAAAACCTCAATAAACCCGTACTATTTTTTTTTCAATATACAAGGTGGCGCAAAAGTAAACTTCCGATGTTTTTTTGCTGTAATTAAAAAAAAATTAAAAACTTTGATTCTTCTTGTGGAATATTTTTGTTTGGTCTTTTAATTTTTTTTACATCAAGTCGAGAATATGATGTCATGTAAATCCGCCGCCACAGTTGATTGTCATTTGAGCCCTTTTTATGGCATTTTCCATCACTTTTGCCAAAACTTCCGGCGATAGGTCCTCACATTCTTGACGGATATTGTCTTTAAGAGCTGCAAGAGTCTGAGGCTTGTTGACATAAACCCGCGACTTCAAAAAGCCCCACAAAAAGAAGTCTGGAGCGGTCAAATCAGGCGATCTTGCTGGCCAGTGCAAATCGCCAAAAACGGGAGATTAGGCGCCCAAGAAATGCATCCTTCAGCATATGGGTTGTGGCACGTGCAGTATGCCGTTGCACCGTCCTGTTGGAACCACATGTTTTCCAATCCCAATTCATCAAGTTGCGGCAAAAAGAACTCGTTGATCATTGCTATGTAGCGCTCACCATTCACAGTAACCGTTTAGCTCGCGACGTCTTCGAAGAAAAAAGGTCTGAAAACAGCACATCATATAGTGACTTTGAGCGGGTGTAATGGCTCTTCGTGGGTTACACGCGGATTTTCAGTGCCCCAGAAACGTAAATTTTGCTTATTTACGTACCCGCTAAGATGGAAATGGGCCTCATCACTCATGATTATTTTTGATGAAGTCACCGACCGATTATTGGTCAAATAAATAGTCATCAATATTCCGCGTTCTGGAGCAGTGTAGCGTAATATTGTTTATTAGCGTGTATTTCGCATGTGTTTACTACACAAATGTCAAAACAGAACTGACATTAGGGGCCATTCGCAAAATTTATAGCATTTTCTGATAGGAGGATTACTTTTGCGCCACAAAAGTAAAGTATATTTTTTACTTATAAATACAAAGGTCTTGAAGCCGTTAATGATATCGGTGTCATCTCAGAACTCTTCACAGTCGTGTTGGTTCTCTATTTCCCGTATGAGCACTTATAGACCCAGTTGCTGATTTCTTGTTTATTTCTGATCAATGCAGATGTAGATTACGTTCACCCACCAAAAACATAAAAGCTGGAATATCAGGTTTGAACGAAGTTGAATCTGATCGATCAAATCAAATGTGTGAAGATAATCTTAGGTCCAATACCCAAAAATATTTTAGTTTGGAAATCAATGCGAGTGATCAAAATGCTAACAAAAACATTAGCCACACATATAATAAACCCTATTATCAACAAAGATTTAAAAAATATTCAGTTAACAGATCCAAGGTTTTACGAAAGTAGTACTATGACTCTTATAATTGGAAGTGATTTCTATCCACAGATCATAAGATTTGGTGTTAAGAATAGTATTCTTAACACCAGCTCAAGATATCAAATTTGATTGGATCTTGAATGCACCTGACGAATAAATGTTCAACTCAAGAAAGCAGTATATATGAGGAGCCGCTGAATAAAAGGTACTTTTTTGCATATTTAAATTTTTTGGGAAATTGAGTTTTATTTATTTCGCCCACTGAAAAAACTGCATGAACTTGAAAATGGTAACAAGTTTCTTACTTATCAATTCACCACAATAAATGTTTGAATAAAACCATTTTTATATCGGAAAAAGAACATTTTGTTAAAAAATAAGGTAAAACAAGTTAGAACGGTATATTCGGCTTTGCCGAATCTTAAATACACTCCACCTGCATACATATTTTTTAGGTTAATATGTATGGGAGCTATAACCAATTATAGGCCAATCATCAGAGAATTAGGTATAGCGATTTTGGTATATATGGGGATTATTTATGACGAATTTCAACTTAATAGCGATATTTATGCTAATTTAAGTGATTTTCGGAAGTGAACTTTATATGGGGGCTATGGTCAAATATGGGCTGATCCACAAAAAATTTAGTGTTGTGATTTCTTTTAGCACGAAACTTATTTTCGATGAATTTTGTATGGATACTGCAATTCTGAAGGCATTTATAGACCATAAAACCATATTTCGGGAAGAAATTTGTATGGGGACTAGGAGAAATCATGAACCGATTCTTATAATTTTCACCAGAGTTAGTTCATTTATTATAAAAATAACGTGTGTAAACTTTTATGGTATTATCTGCAATATATTTACACAAATAATCAATAATATGTGAAAATTGTCAAATTTTTTTTAGGTTGTCTCACATTTTGGTTCATAGCTCTGGTTCTACTGAACCCATTTTGCTGATTTTCAATACCAAACTGCTTAGGACAACAATAAACATATTTTTTTCAAGTCTACCAATTTTGTTTGCGTATTTTGGACGTGAGCATGTTTTACACAGACACACAGACGGACATGGCTCAATCGACTTAGAATTTCATAAGGATCAATAATATACATACTTTTTTGGGTCTCAGATGAATATTTCTTAATGTTTTTTAGAAGCCATTTACTTAGTAAAAAAATTAAAAAAATTTTGCTAACTTGATTGTTTTTAGAAGATTTCAACTCAGATATTATAAAAATACTAAAAAACAAATGTTTCACACATGTAAAATTTCATTGAAATCGGAATAAGTGCCTAGAAGTTACAGATTTAGTTCCTCTATTTTTTTTCTATACCACTGTGCGACGTTGCAGCATATGAGCGATATATTTTTATTGCATTAACAAAATACTTCTTCTGCATGTCTGTATGAAGACTGCAGGCCTGAAGTGAAATCGTTATGTAACGGAAAGAATTCAGAAATGGCTGTATAAATAAATGCATGTAATAACACGTACACTCCATATAACCAGTCAGGAGGGTAGTTTACACGTTGTTGCACAATTTATGTTTATGCAACATGTTAAAAACATTTGAACAGCTTACAAATACATTTTTCTTTATTTCAAACTATTTTCTAAAAATGTGAAAGGGGAATACGAATGAAAGCATTAGTTGGTAGACAGGAAAATAACAAAAGCAGATATAAATATTTAAACACTTTTACTTCTTTACTAGTATACGAAAAGGAAAACATTTTAAATTTATATTCTTTATGGAAAATATTTTAGATTTATTTAAACTAGACTAGATACATACTTATGTATGCCTAAAGAGTAGAAAAAAATGCGAAAGATACTTTTTTTGTCGAATTTAATAGACAAATGATTTAATTATACGATAAGGTTTTTGAAAGGTGTTCTCCTCTAATGTTAATTCCTTAATAGAAATGGTGCCACTTTAATCGTTTTTTTATACCCACCACTAAAGAGAGTGAATATGTCATTCCATTTTAAACAAAATGAAATATTTGTAGTGGAAAATAGTCCTTATGTTTGCCCGTCCTTCTGGTAAAGGCTCAATAGAACCTAAAGGAGAAGACCTCTCAAATTATCTAAAGATTTCAACCTGCGTTATATTTTCGAAATACGCCAATTTCAAAGTGGTCCTCACGCTATATCAGAATCGAAAACAATAGTAAGCTTTATTTATCCTTAGTCCCCATACATGGCCCTTCTTATAAAATAAACATTTATAATTTAAACAAGTAAGAAAGTATGGTCGGTCAAGCCCGACCATATAATACCCTACACTAAGTAAAAGAGCAAAAACATTTTTCTTTTAAAATTTCAATAATTTATATTTTAGAGTGATTTTCGGAAGTGGGCCTTATATGGGGGCTATGACCAATTATGGACCGATCACCATGAAATTAGGTAGTGTGATTTGTGTGTATATGAAAGTTTACTATGTTGAATTTTGTGAGCATACCAACATTTTTAAGAGATTTATGCACGTTTAAGTGATTTTCGGAAGCGGGTCTATATGGGAGCTATGACTAATTATGGACCGATCGTAACATAATTTGGTGACATGAATTCTATATATATAAAACTTATTTGGAAAGCAATTTGTGGAGATACATTTATAAATTAAACATTTATGACCCATAAAGTCCAATTTCGGAAGGACATTTGTATGGGGGCTAGGTGAAATAATGGACCGATTTCAGCCAGTTTCAATAGGCTTGGTCCTTGGGTGGAAAAAATAATATGTACCAAATTTGATCGAAATATCTTTAAAATTGCGACCTGTACCCTGCGCACAAGGTTTACATGGCCAGCCAGCCAACCAGACGGACGGACATCGTTTAATCGACTCAGAAAGTGATTCTAAGTCGATCGGTATACTTTAAGGTGGGTGTTAGGCTAATATTTTTGGGCGTTACAAACATCTGCACAAACGCATAATACCCTCCCCACTATGGTGGTGTAGTGTATAAAAATACTCAAAATCGTCAGATATTTGATATTTTTATTTTTACTAATACATTCTCACCATTTAGGTTTATGACAACTGAGTTAGGTGTTTGACAGTTTCCGATCATGTGTATTAATATATGGTTTCATATTCTGTATACAAAATACACAGAAAAACTAAAATTTAATTTTTTAAATTCATATCGAGAATCAAATTACATAGTACTCCGAAAATATAAATTGAAAACAAGAAATTCAAATTATTATTGAAGAATTGAAATTTAGAAAACCCTAAATCTAATATAATGAGATAATACGAATTGAAATTCAAAATAGCTAGTTGACAAAAAATAATTGAAATTGAGAAATAAAAATTAATAGTAAGTAAATACAAATTAAAATTGAAACAGTAAAAATGGATGTCGCGAAATAAAAATTTTTTATGTTATTTTTTAAATAATATTTTTATAAAATCCATTTAATTTCAATTATATCTTCATGAAATATATCATGTATTTCATCAACAGTATTACGTCGGAAGATTTCGAATAAAATTATTTTAAAAGATATCTAGAATATGATCATGTGCTCTCAAAATATTAATGTAAAAGTGGAGATATTAAGCTTAATGTTTGCCTGAGATCTTCAGGCTCCGTGGTATGTTTCTACGAAACCCTACAAGTCCGCGGCCCCATTGGAGAACCGTTGCTTATAGCTTTATCCGATTTTGCACAAATTTTCAGCATTTGATTTTAAGATAACGAAGATCAATTTTAGACCTTGGGAGCAACGAAAATCGATAAAGTGCAAGTTACGAAAAATTATGAAAAACTGATTTTCCAGGGTCCCACTCAAGGAAAACCGAAAATACCGCTTTCCTTTATTGACTATGCTGTAGCCGGCATTGAAGCTAACAACTTTGTTGAACATCACTTTGCGATATTCGTACATTTAGATGGTAGAAATGCATGAAAAAGGCAAACAAATTACAATTTTCCCTATACGATACATACTAACTTCAAATCTATATATCTCGATTCCTAGACCTGACCCTGATTCTGCTTTCCCTGTAAGCAGAACCCCAGCCGATCACTGACCCCTACCATTCGCATAGTGTTATAATTAAAGAGAATACAAAGTGATTTTTTGGGTATTCGGTGAACACCTACGCACTTTAGTGTCTCGTTGGTCAATACCTAGTAAAAGTTCTCTGTCACCATATCCTAGCCAAAATTACTAATCAATATATAAATGATGTTCAATATTATTGGTTATTTGAAATTACTTATAAAGCATCGTATATGATTTAATTAACCAGTACTTGGATTATGTATGTACTCTATTCCCTTTTAATAGAGTTTTATTAAAACTTTGCAAGAGGAAATAAATTACAGAAATACTAATTGGCACTTCTAAATCATTTTTTATTTTACCCAAAATTATGAAACGCTAAAAATAGAAACTATGAAAAGATTTCATTCAGCATTCTGGGCAAAGTTATAAATTAACTTTTATAATAAACGTTAAACTTATTTAAAACTTTAAATTTATGGCTTAATTAAAATACCCCAATAAAAATACAACCACACACTCATTTTGCACACATCCAAGAACACGTACATTTATAAGCCACCCAGCAGTTAAACCGGCAGTCAATGTATCCCTTATAGACAGTAATTGTCATTAATGTCTAAATACTTGGCTAACTTCATTTGATATATTTTTGGTCATTCGGCACGTTTGTGCTCTTTATAAGCAGATATAAGTCAATTGTTTACTTTATACATCCCCTGTAATCTAGCTTGAAGTCAATTATCACTTAAGTATCTGTAAGTAATCTAGTGAGTAGTAACTTCAATCGTTTATTTTGTACTGCACTTTAGAAAGAAGTTATTTTTCCCACCAGAAATAATCTACTGTAGAGTTAAAAATGGTTATGAAGCTGATCAAGTAACCAGTAGTAGTTTAATGCGTTGACCTCTTCGCATAAGTTATTAGACAGTCTAATTACAATCTATGTAGGATCAATTGACCCCCTGCTTTGGACACGCACATGTTAAAATGAATACTCACTTAACTATTTATTTAACTAGTTGTCACCCTAAATAGTTCGGGAGAGTCTCCTAGAACTGCTGGGCACTCAAAATTAAAACAAAAAATTTTACACAAAATTTTACACTCTGTTGGCAAGTGTGTGTGTGTCTGTATAGTTGTGTATAATTTTATTTATTATTTGCTATTTTCAGTTTTCAACATGATCCACATGCAGCCAAAACAAAAATGAAAACATAAAGAAGAAAACAGGAAACAAACAAAAAAATGTGAAATGAAATGGAAAAATGAAAACAAAACTTTAGTTTCGTGTAACACATTGATTTAATATGCTGGGAAAGCGGAAATTGCGTGCTGTTTTATTTTCGCTCAATAAAAACTTTACGCAGAGCCGTAGTTGTAAGGGAAATTTAGCTTAAATGGCAAATACTCCAAGTCGTCATATATCGCCAGGTTATAGTCTTAATTTGAAATGCGCCCTTGTCTAGCAATTCAATACTCTGCTGAGTATATGACTAAATAGCAACAAAACTACTTGTAATACGAGCAACTATTAAATAAATTATTATTTAACACACATACAAACACCTGGGAAAAAAACGAAATGTATTTGAAATAAAGTTTTAATGTTCCACAGACTTACATCTTTTACCTTCATATAATAACACTGTCCAACAGTATTTTTGGAACAGAATAGCGGCTCTAATAATAATAGGTCATGATGAGTAGATCATTTTTGTAGAATAAACTTATAGTCGAGCTGGTCTGAGTTTTTTTTAAAGGGATCGAAGGGATCATTTTACTAAATGAAAAAAAATTTTGTGAGTTAAAGTCTGAGAGAATTCTTATTGTCAGAGTTATATTGTGGAATTTTATGGGTATAATTTTCGTGAAATATTTTAACATTCTAGCTTCTCTCTTTAGGGGTCAATTTGAACCGTTTTTCGAGAAAATCAAAAAAGTCCTTTCAAAAAGGACATTTAAGGATTAAAATATTTCACGAAAATTTTTGCCGGACAATATCACCAATACTTATACTTATTTCACGAAAATGATCCCCATTAAATTCCACAATATAAGTCTGAGCTAGAGGGTTAAGATCTTCCACAAAAATTATCCCCATAAAATTCCACAACATAACTATTTTTTTTACGTTTATTATAACTAGGGGGCGGATTTTCATGCATTTATTATTGGAAAATATGCACCTAAAATATGCTTCAAAAAAATCAAAATATGACCTAAAAATTTAAAAAAAATATGCACTTATATTTTTGTGCAGAAACATAAAATAATTAACTATGGATCGCTCAATACAACATATACAAAAATATACAACAAAGTTCCCAGCAGTTAGGATTCTTGAAATTATACTAAAAATTAAATTATAATTGTTCTTCTGAGAAAACTATGGATATATTAATTCTAATATCTTGGGATTAATATTTGTTTAACGTCGGAATCTTTAAAGCCTCCACCATACAACTTGCTTTTTAAAATCATTAAAATGTTGATCGTGCTATAAAGTAGCATCCAACCTTAATTTTCAGCTCGTAATAAATGACTATGAAGCCCGGTAACTGTGTATTTCTATAACAAATTCGAAAAAAATCTAATATACTGCCCATTGACGACAAAAAATAATATTTTTATTAAACAAGTAAGAGTACTATATTCGGCCGTGCCGAATCTTAAATACCCTCCACCTAAATATGATGGTATAACAACTGCAATAATATAACAATTGTTAGAAAGACTAGTTTACGCAGAAGATATTTTATTTGAAATGTACAAAAAATTATATTTAATTCAGCAATTTATAATTTAAATTCCTATTAGAACGTATGAAATTTAACAATTTATATACATAATAATTAGTTAATACGTTTGGATCAACATTTTTCCCTGTTAACATCAAGTGAAGAAACAGAGTATAAAAAGGGTATACAAATATATTTGGTCAAATTTCAAAATATTTGGTAGTGGGACTTATATGGGAGCTATGACCTATTATGATTTGATTGTCATAAAATATTTTAACGTGATTTTTATGGACTTATATGGGTGCTGTGGCCAATTATGTACCGATATTCACAAAATTCAGTATTATGATTTTTGAATACAAATTACTGATCTGTGTACTATTTTGGTTCAATATATGGAAGCTATGACCTATTATGGTCCTAGGTATTTGAGGGCTATTTTTATAGAATTTCATATAAACAACGCTATTAACAAAAGTGGACCTTATATGTGAGCTATGTCGAATTATGGACCAATATTTAAAAAATCATGTAGTATGATTCTTAGATACAAATTATTTATCGGTGTACAATTTGGGTTCAGTGCAGATTTTGTTGGATATTTGTGCAGGTTAATGTGTTTTCCTGAAGTGGTTCTTATATGGAGGCTATGACCAATTATGAGCCTACCATCATAAAATTTGGTACATCGATTTTTGTAGATATATATTGAATAAATTTGTTTCGAATGTCAACCTGATAACTATATTTGTAATAAATTTATGAGGATTTTAGTGATTTTCGGGAGTGGATTATGGGAGCTATGGTTAAATATGTACCGATATGCAAAAAATTCAGAAGTATGATTACTGGATACAAATTACTGATCTGTGCGTTATTTCATTTTGATATCGATATGTTTTAAATATTTTTTAAAGTTAATATCTTTTTCGGAAATGGGCCTTATAAGGGAGCTATGACCAATTATCGGCCAATCTGCATACAATTTAGTACAGTGATTTCTATGTATATGAGTATTATTTTTGTCGAATTTTAACATGATAAAGATATTTATAAGAGATTTATGAGTACATAACAGATTTTCGGAAGTGGACCATATATGGGAACTATGGTCAAATATGGGCCGATCCACAAAAAATTCGGGGTTGTAATTTTTTAAGCACGAAACTTATTTTTCCTGAATTTTGTGTGGATACTGCAATTTTGTAGGCATTTACACACCATATAACTATATTTCGGGAAGAAATTTGTATGGGGGCTAGGAGAAATCATGATTATAATTTTCGCCAGAGTTAGTTCCTTTAACATAAAAATAACGTGTGCACAATTTAATGGTATTATCTGCAATACATTTGCACAAATAACGAAAATTGTGTTAAAATTATCAAGTTTTTTTTTAGGTTGTCTCACATTTTGGTTCATAACTCTGGTTCCACTAAACCGATTTTGCTGATTTTCAATACCACACTGCTTAGGAGAACAATAAACATTTTTTTTGCAAGTCTACCAATTTGGTTTGCGTATTTTGGACGTGAGCGTGTTTTACACAGACAGACGGACAGACAATCAATCGACTTAGAATTTCATAAGGATCAATAATATATATACTTTGTTGGGTCTCAGATGAATATTTATCAATGCTACACACGGAATGACAAACTTATATATACCCTAATTCACCACTTATGGTGGTAGAGGGTATAAAAATGGGATAATATGCATATAAATATGTATTTTGAAGTAAAATATAACAAAATATGCATTATCAATAAAATATGCAAAAATATGCCCTAACAAATCGATGCCATTTTACAGCAAAATGTGTGATTCGGGTATATAATTAGTCTACATTGTATTTGGACGTTCGAGAAAAAACATGCATTTGCATATAAATCCGCCCCCTAATTATAACATTTCTAAGCTTTACAATATGTAATTAAATCTTAAAACTAAACAATTATTGTTCTCTCAGTGGAGAATCATATTTGGAAAAATTAGATGAGTGGTAAATCAGCTCTACACAGCCTTGAGCTGTATTGAGTTACTGTAAGTAGCCTTGCGAGCGGGTTCGGATGACGATGTAATTTTGATAAATAAGCTTCACGAGTTTTTCTCGTTTCTTATGTACCATGGAGCTCCCGTCATGGTTCTAAGAATTTTGGATTGTGCCATCTGTATAATATCTATACTGGTGAAAACGTTGTGTGCTTGCTTTTGATTTCGTTCACCTGTATTCTCCAATTTTTTAACCACGTCTCCACGTGCCTGAGCTAATTATCAAGGTTTCTAGATGCTACATTTAAGTCCACATGAGAACTAAGAATTGCAGTGTCATCTGCAAAGGTGGAAATGGTTAATTCTTCAGACTCGGGCAAGTCTAAAGTATATAATAAGTACAGGGTTGGTCCTAGAACACTTAACTGAGGTACTCCAGCATTGATCGCATAGTCGTTTGTCACATAATCGTTGAATATAACTCTGACAATAAGAATTCTCTCAGACATTAACTTACAAAATTTTTTCACTTAGTATTAGCTCCCTTCGAACAAAAAATTAAAACTTTGACCCACTATAAAAAAAACTCTGTTTGTTGGACAGTGTAATTATTTAGTTGTAGCCAGTAATTGGCTGAAATCGTTGGTATGTTAAACATTTATTTGATGTTTGAGTGTAATCACGTTAATATTCATATGACCTTGAATTTTAAATACGAAAACATTTGTAATATGTAAACAAAACTAGTTTTAGTACTTAATTGTTGATTTATAAAAATTCTTATTAAAGTAAATTATATGTATATGTGTGTATGCAAATCATTTAAAAATTCTAAATGAACAAAGTAATCAGTCTTTGTCAAATGTAAATGCTGGATGTATTTACATATCGCTCACTTAGAGCAAGAACATTATAACGCACAAAATACAGTTTCAAATGAAATTCAAAATTAGCTCTATGGAGAATAGACCTGCTCTTAAAAAATTAACGTGCATTGGATGATTCTTATTTTGTTCTATAGAAGTAGAAATACTGCCGGAAATCGATTGATACTTGTAAAATTAGTTTAACGATGGTACATTTCCGATTTCTTCAAAATTGTTGCTATTAAAATAATATTTTAAAATAAATCTTGTCTTCTAAAATTCTGCAAATGATATGTTTTGTTTGGCCCAACTTATGCAATTACGATCTAGATTATGTACAAAAATATTAAAGTCCGAATTGGAAAAACAAGTATTATCGAGGCGCTCTTTTCAGATATTCTTGAACCATACACTAGGAGTAGATCAGGCTATATTGGTATTCTATTAAAACTATTTTTCATGTATATGAGGTTCTCAAAACTAATGTGAGTAATAAGTCCAAGGTCAACGATCAATTCACTGTACCCCATACCATGCTGTGTTTGAAATGGAAATAGTCACAAATGGTGACCATTCGGTTCGATTTAGAATCATGTTACAGCTATTAACAAGCGACAGCAGATTTCCTCACCATTGGGATTTACATTCCACCGCACTCATGATTTTCTGTTAATTAATGTTTATTTTTAATGCTGCATGAGATTGTATCCTCTGAGCAACTTTACCTAACCAATAAACCTAAAGTATGCAACATTTAATTTATTTTATCGGTTATTTGGTATTTCATTAAAGAAATTTCATTTAACCTCAGTTGTTCCTTAAAAATTCCTCGAATAATTTCCAGTTAATGTGAATGTTTTGCAAACATTTTAATAAAAATAAACGCGAAAAATATGTTTTGTGCTGTAACTTCCGTTCCCTATTCAACGCAATTTGAAGTTAAATGTTTTCGAACATAAAATTAAACTCATAAATTATTTACATTTGTGGGAAACTAAAGCGATTACGTTGGAGTATTGGATATTAAGGTGGCCAGGTAAAATGGAAATTACTTTTAATAACTTTTGATTGAACTTTATGATTATTTAGACACAGATACATTTCAATGCATAAGATGTTAAATTACAAAATCTGTATGTGTTTTAATTGTAGCAATGAGTTCTATGTATTGAAACCAAGAGTATTTATAAAATTGTTGATAGTTGGATAAAGTTAATCAGACTCGGATCCAGAGGGGGTGAAATATGAACCCCAAACCGAAAATATTTCACATAAAAAAGGAAAAAAATTGAAAAATGTAGAACAAATTTTAATTTCTTCCCCTCCCAAAATGGTTGACTTGGATCCGTGGCTGAAGATAATTCATTGCGCATCTGTTTAAATCTTGGAAATGATCTAATATTATAAAATTGTGATTGTTGGATACGGTACGATCCTTAGCCCATAGAATAGCTCTTAGATAAATACAAGTGTTTTCCAATATTATTATGGTCTGCTTTGGGTTACCTTAATTTGCAAAATAAGTTAAATTCTCATGTGTATTTGGTGCTAAAAACCAACGCATGAAGTTTTCTTTTTAATAAAATTGAAAAGGAAACAGAAGTTCATTCAGATAAAAATTCCAAAGAAACAGGTACAACAATCGATATTTCATACAAGATACATTCACACATCGAAGTTTATAAAAATGTAAAAGTACCCAACAGTTTGAAAAGTGTCAATTTGAAGCCTTACACTAGCTATATTGTTACTTGTAGAACAAATAAATAGTTAAAATATTCAGCAAAAAACAAAAGTTTTTTACAAAAAATTCTGGTAAAATAATAAATTCTAAAAAAAGAGTAAACCCCGATTTTATTCTTAATAAGAAATAGAGAGTAGTATAAATATGAGCTCTGTGGCTTAGTGATTTGCCGATCTGACTAAAAAACGAGAGTTTATGAGTTCAACCCCTCTCTCTGCCAAATTATTTTTATACCCACCCTCAAAAAAGATGGGGGTATATTGATTTTGTCATTCCGTTTGTAACACAACAAAATATTTCCCGCTGACCTACATTAGTAAATATATTATGGGTCCTCATAAGATTCTAAGACGATCTAGCTATGTTCGTCCGTCTGTATGTTTGTTGAAAACACGTTAGGGCCCAAACGAAAGGAGCTAGTTGGTTGATTTTACACAAATATTTTCTGTTGATAAGGTTTGTTTGATATTGAAAATACTCTGAAATTATTACCGTAAAGTATGGCGAAAATCGAGCAACATTTGTTCTTTGCGAAGTGTTATGTAAAGTGTGCCAATCGTCCACCTGCAATCATGTTGCGCGTGTAGTTGTTCGCAGCGGCTAAGAAATTCGACGTGGCTGAAATAGTTGAATAAACTGCAGAATATAAAGTGTTTGCGTATTATTTGGCGGCTATACTAAATATTCCAAATATTTTGGAAGCAATAAACCGAAGAAAAAGGAACTACAGGTGCATACATACATACTAGTAGTGTTTTGTCGTTGTTGTTAGTCTGTGCTGTTACGGTTTTACCTTAAACTATTATGTTTTTAAAGCGGAACCACATAAATTAACGTTAGTAAATACAAATACACACGTAAAACAATCTCACATACATACAGCATGGTAAAAGTCATGGTTAAATGGAATTAAACGAAACATTCCTTAGTTTTCTTCTTAATGCTTTCTTTTTCTACCTTTTAGAGCGGAAAAGTTCAAACATCTCAAATTGGGATCTAGTTCTGGAAGGAATGTTCATATACAGTTGAATACGGTTATAGCGAATTATGTTTATAAAGAACAGATTTTGCAAAGTGTTTGAATTAAAGTTCGTTATAAACGTACATTCTAGTTTGTTATAACCGTGTTCAACCGTTTATGTACTTAGGTATGTATGTGTACAAGTACACTGGGAAATGAAGATATTTATATACATTTATGTTCTGTAAAAGTTAAGAATTTTAATATATTACAAGGGTTACAAAAATTCCAAAAGTAAAAAGGGCAAGAATTTTTAAATGCATGTTGATTTAACAAATTTTTAAATTTGTTTATAAAACATATACAATGTATATGTTATATAAACATATTTATTTTTCAATATAATATGTCACACTATATGCTTCATTCCTTTTCATCTGAATCTGTAATATTTTACATTTCTAACTCTAATGACTTTGGATCATATTTTTACGAAATTGCTTAATAGTTTGAATTTTATAGTTTGCAACGGCTGGTTACAATATTCATCATGTTCATTAACATTTAAATTAGTGGAGACTTCTACTGTTGTGGAGTATGACAACATTAAATGCAAAGAAGTTTTAAAAGCACTGGATTGTGTGGAAACATTCGAATGTCTTCGCAAGATAACACTGAATATCATAAGAAGATTCTGATTTACAGCAGCAAAATTCCTTAATGTTCTGGAGACACTTATGTACAACCAACATTGTATTTGTTTGGAAATGCATGAAATGTAACTACTAAAATATACAATAATTAAAAATGTCTTATAATGATTTAATCAAGTAAATTTTTTTCCAAAAATAAAAAGACAAACAAAAATTGTAACTATTTCTTTTTTGTAAAATTATTGTTTAGAAATTTTGTTTATAGAGCGTATGATAAATATAAATGTGATGTAGGTAATAAACAATATTAATCATGCGTATTTGAGAATCAGCATAGCTTTATTTTGGCGTTCGTGTCATAATAAACAAATTTGGAAAAATATGCTTAGTCAAATTCTCCAAATTTTTGGATTTTCCTCAATACCCCCAGAGCGTTTCAGGGATTGTGCCACTAGCATGAGTGGGTCGGCCCTCCAAAGTTAGTGGGGGTCGGTTATACATTTATACTCAATTGGGGCACTTTAAATGGGTCAAAAATGTCCTTTAAAATGTTTATCCTTTAAGATTGCCAATAACTTCCTTTTAAAAAAATAGTGCGTTAAAGACCCAAATATTCTATACTAAATTTCAATATTTCATCCTTTATATATATAAAGATGAAATTAAAATATAAAAAAAAACATTTATTAGTATACAAAAAAGTTTTATTAAGAAAAGTGCATGTTTATAAACTACACCACCATATTAGAGAGGGTATATTGGGTTCGTGCTGATGTTTGCAACATACAAAAATATTGTCCCAACACCCACCTTAAAGTATACCAATCTGCTAAGGCTCACTTTCTGAGTCGACTAAGCGATGTCCGTCCGTCTGTCCGTCCATCCATGTAAACCTTGTAATCAAACTACAAAATTTGGCACAAACCTTTATATTGCCCCAAGGACAAAGGCTATTGAATTTGGTTAGAATCGGTTTATTATTTCTCCTAGCCCCCATAAGATTGCTCTATTTGAAAATTGTTAAGCTCTCCTAAATATCTTAATTATAAACATATTCAAACCAAATTCAGCACAATTAAGTTTTATATAAACCAAACTCTCACGACCAAGTTTCGATCGGTCAACAATATTCCATAGCTCCCATATAAGCAACATTCTCGAAAATATCATTAATATACATAAATCTCTGAAATATGTCAGTATCCAAACAAAATTCAACACAGATATGTTTCATATATTCGCAAATCATCCCACCAAATTTTGTGACGATTGGTCCTTAATTAGTCATAGCTCCCATATAAGGCCCACTACCGAAAATGTGTGTATTCAAATAAGATTCAACACAAATAAGTTTCATATCAAAAGAAAACTCTTTATAATCATATACCCGGTTTAGGGTATCATAAGGTCGGGCTTGCCCGACTATACCATTTTACTTGTTTATTAAAAAGTCTTTTTCGTTGCTTTTCACAACGGATTTTGTTATATTTTTTTCGAATAAAATATAAAAAATTAAATAATGCAAATTTAAAATATTATTTAACACTTAAGTGGTTAAGATAGAAGGATGAAATTTTGGCATGTGGTATTCAATATTTGGATCTTTAACTCACTATTTAAAAAAAAATTATTGGAAATCTAAAAGGATATTCAAGGATAAAAATTTGAAAGGACATTTTTGACATCTTTTTATCCTTACAGGATAAAATAAAAATAATACGAAATATTCTACAATTCTTCTTGATCATTTGACACCAAATTTGACATAGTAGGATGATCAGAAGTATTTTAAAACATTTTATTAAAAATGTACTCCTCTGAAAATTTGAAGTCATTTTAAAAGGAAACAGGATCACGAAACACAGTTTTTCTCTATTTAATTTATTGTTTTAGACGTATATCATCCGGTTCGTGTCTAATATTGAGTGTCGTACGGTGTTATACATACTAACTGAACCCGGTCCGCGTAGCTGGTCCTTAGAAAACATCTGTTCTAAATTGCATCTCGATTTTAATATTCAGTGTCCGACAAAACTAATGCATGGACTCCGCCGACCTGACTTCGCACCCGAAACACTTATTATCTGTAACTAGATATATAAAGCTCATTTGCTGCAACAACATCATAATTCATTGCATAGTAAATTAGTTGTTATGATAACTGACAAAGTCTTGTCAACTAGTTCCTAAAACTAGTTGAAAAACTAAAAATTCGTCTCCTAAAAAATTTGAGTTATGATGACTTTGCAGCAAATGAGCGATATGTTTAAATTGCCAATTTACCAAAATTGTAAATTGTAGATATTTGAATTCAAATAAAACTGATTTAACGGGTGGTTTAAAGTTGCCTCTCAAATATTATTAACATAGCTATGGAACATACAACATTGAATAAAAGCTTTGAGATGATCATTGTTTGAAAGTATGGCAACACTCAATGATTAAGCTGCTGGCATTAATATCGAATTAAGAACATTGTAGAAGATTCACGAAAGATGGCGTGTGTATAAATAGTGGCAGATGTTGCAGTAGTTAGTTTAGTTTATCTGAGACTCTGTTCGAATAAACATCAACTGTATTATCATTGTAGTTTTGTACATTAAGTATGTATATTTCTGCGTATATATTAACGTGTATAAAATCACTAAGTGACTATTTAAACTGTTGTTATACATTTAAATAAATAAAGAGTTGTTACAATTTAAACTACTAAACTGTTTTTATTTGCAAAAATATCATATTTTATGTTCCCTTAAGTATTATATTAATTAATTTCGTTATAAGACCGGAATTTTCTTAGTAATTGAGTATAAGAAAGGAAAATATTTGAAAAACTTTCTCAGCAAAAACGTCCAACAAACATTCATACAATTTTCTGTTTCTTTAATCGAGTACTATTTCCGATATGTAATATTTTCTTCAATATGTGTAGGTATCATTCGTTTAAATGAAATTCATGATTAAAATGTCTGGTAAATTTATTACAGTACAATTGGTTCGAATGACATACAGTGGTGGCCAGGAATTTAAGACAAAAATTGTTTGCTAAATTCCATGTAATTGTCAATTATTTTTTCAAATATTTCCACAAATATGTATGCATGAGGACTGTTTTAACACACAAGTGTGTTTTATTCGACTGTGTCAATTCACACATATTCACCATGAACACATAAAATTTGTCTACAACTTGACCAAAAAAATTTTTTTTTAGATAAACATATTTTCTCACATTTATATCATTATAATTTTATTATTATAATATATTCGGACCAAATTTCGTATTTTTAGTTCCATTAGTTTCGGTCATATCATGTTATTAACAGCGGATGTTCGCTGAGGTGGGTCAACGTATTTCCACATATCTTTGTCCATATATGTTTTACCGATTTTTCCAAACATTTTTCAGAAACTAGAAACATTAATAATAAATTTCATACCCTTAGAGGTCCTTTTATTTTGGCTCTATCGCACTTAAAATTCAGTTGATGAAAAAAATTCAAGTATTTGTCTTAAATTGGTGGCCACCACTGTATGTACGTACATACATAAGTATGCATGTATGTTCATTTGCGAACCAGCAAATTTATTGATTGACTCACCTGTGTTTCTTCATGTTGTCCAAGTGTTTTTTGACCGTATTGTCCATGTGTTGCTTGTTATTGTCGTAATTGTGCTGTAGTTCATAATCATCAAATTCGATATCGTGAATGATGGCCAAATGACCAAAGGGATTGTTGTAGGGTAGTGCGGTATGACGATGTCCGTCTCCATGATGGCCATGGTGGCCTTTATGTTGTGTAACCGAATAGTCTTCTGTGGCAAACAGAAAAAAAGAGCAAAGAATATACGAAAAATAAGTCTACCTACATATAAAAGGTTTTTTAATTAAATTGTATAAATAGTAGTAGTACTGCTACCTAACAGCACCCTCTTCCCCGACAATAAAGTTCAACATATTTGCTATTAAGTTATTTTTTTTTTGTTAACAAGAATAACTGTGTTTCCTGTAACATGGCTCAAAGTAAATACAAGTAAATTTCATTAATAAGTATTTGTACTTTAATACGGGTTCACATTTATTAAGTTTAATTTATTTATTTTTCTTTAAGGTCAAAAGCGCAAAATATAACATTTTGCTAACAGTTTCTTTTATATTTGTCTTGTAAGTAAATATTAAGTTAAGTTCAATTAAATTTCATTTCATATCAATTTAAATTTTTTTTAAACAAAGAAAGGATATTCAATGAAATAATAATAATAGACAAAGGTAGGGAAAATTAAATAAATTCTATTACGATGTACTTGTATGAATCTATGTGGGATACAGAAATGATTATCCTTATTAGTATTTTGTTGTATTCAACTTAAAGGGTTTCCTAGTTGTGGTGGTGGTGCTGGTGCCTGATCACTATTCGATTCGATTGTCCTTGAACTGTGAAAAAAATGTGCATAAAGTTTTCTATTTCATTGTATTTTCCCATTCACCATAGTGCCGCATTGCGCTGACAACTTTAGAAGTCCTTTTTCTTCATGCAACGTTGAGAATAATAAGAAATAAACGTTTTAATAGAATATTTACTCAACAATTGAAAAATGCATTGAAATTGAATCTACTTACAGGGGATGGTACGCCAAGATTTATATACAAATGACTGAAATAGATTTCATTGCATCTTTATTTCTATTACCCAGAACCTGTATGAACAGGTTCTGGGCCTGATCATTTGTATATAAATCTTAGTGGGGCTTGCATTATCTCGCAATTGGCTTAAATGTTTTCTGTATTTTTTCTTTCAGAATCTAGAGAAATTGAAAGTATTCTAATGAAATGAACACATTTATTTTAAAATCTTCTTTTAAACTTAACCTAACATATTGATAAAAATTGGTCTGCTGACCGTAGTGTACATCCAATATACAATACATGGTTTGAGAATCAATATTTTTCAAAGACTTTTTAACATCTCTATTCATAATTCGGTACTCAATCTGCCCTCACAAATGGTTCGACTCCAAGTTCAGACAATATCAAGAGTAATTAAAGTATGTGTTTGTCAATTTAATTTTAACTATTAAAATAATTCCAATTTCTTCTTTCTAAGGTTTACTTCTCCTCCCACAACTAAAGAACATGCTGGCTGCAACTTGATTGTAGAAGACAACATTTACAGAAATTTATAATAAAAGAAAATAAAATAAAATATAATTTTTTATTTCCCAGACATATCTGCAATTTTATTCAGCAAGAAAAGAAAACTTTTAGGATTAAATACTTTTTTCTACGTTTTTCTTAGTATTGTAGGTCTTCCTTTGGTTTCACTAAGTTGATATCAAAGGCTTAAATAACTTGTACTTTTTATGCCTGTGTACTCAAATTGTTGGTTTTGTTTCTTTTAAATAATTTTAGAAAAAATTTTCAAATTTAATGAAAACTAAATAAAATATAGTTCAAATGTAATTTTGTACCGAAATTATTAAGTTTTTTTGTACCATAAACCTCCAAGACATCTCATATGAAACTATAGAATTATGTATCTATCATCCTTCTTTCTGAAATCTCTGAGAAGATGTTAGATATTCATCTGAGAATTCAGTTTAGTCCAATTCCATTCTGCTCCTCAACTCACATGGCACAGTGGGGCAGAATCAAAATTTTTTGGAAATAAATCTGGGATTTCTAAACAGCTCATCCGATCGGTATATTTGACATGGGCGTAGCCATGGAGTATCTGAGTTTAAGTTATTAAAACGGGCCATAAAAATATTCCAGGGGCGGCGCTTTTGGGGGCTCAAAGTAGGGTGCCTTCGACATGTAAAATTTTTAAACACGTGCAATTTTTTGGTTTCCCATCCGATTTCAAACATTTTTATATTTTTGGAAAGCTAGGTCTTGGAAAAACATGCTAGCGTGAGTTATTTATCTCTTGTAATTTCCGATTTTTAGGCATTTCAAATAGTCCGCTTTTTAAAACTATAGGTCGGACTTTTGGACCGAATGGACTCGAATTTCTTTTGTTAGTTAGACAAATTACAAATAATATACAAAAGATTTCAAAGCAATATCAATTATGGATCCAAAAATAAACGATTTTCAATTTAAATATTCAAAAAATAGTAGATTTTTGCTGTTTTTTGGGCGAAAAGGTGACTTAACTCTTTTTTTATTAAAAATAAACTTTCTTTAAAAACATTTAACAATTTTATATTTTGCTGTAAGGTATCTTTACGGAGAATATTTTAGTATAAAAACATGTCCTATTTTTCTAGTATGTCGCTCCTATGCCCTTAGGAATGTGACCTATTTTTTTTATCAAAATTTCAACTTTGGGCCACATGTCCTAAATTCCCAAAGCTGGGATCAAAAAACTTCGGAAACCTTGATGTGTTCCCTATTTATTGCCAAAGTATTTTCACAGCCGAGAAGGAAATGTGGACTCCATGGGCAAAATGGTAAAAAATACAATTTTTGGGATTTTTGCTTTAATTTTTAGGAATTGAGGAATTCCTTTGACGTTGCGGGATTCCCTTTGCCATTTTGACAATTTTTGTCTAGATAAAAAACTTTGAAATCGGATGGGAAACAAAATAATTGCACTTGTTTAAACTTGTCGAAGGCAACCTACTTTGAGCCCCCATAGTGCCGCCCCTGGATCATTTGTAGGGCCCATTTTAATAACTTAAACTCGCCAATGTAAAATTTTAACCCGATCGGATGAGCCGTTTAGAAATGCCAGAATTCAAAAAACTCATGAGCATGGTGAACAAGGTGGACATCAATATTATAAGTTCACTTAGAGCATAGTTTTGATATATTGGTTTATAAATCGCACTAACAGTAACCCAATGATAGCTTATCTGAACAACGTTTGAGCAACAATAATTTTAGCCATTTATACTAACCCTTGGAGGTATAGGGATTGTTTGGCGCTAAACGGTGTAACCAGGTCTCTGCAGACCTTTATGGGATTTGTACGGCATTGCTATGTCCAACATATTGAAAAACAAGACTAACGGCAATCGGTTTTGTGGATCGTTTTCAAGAGTACGCACGTGCTTCGTTTGCTTGTTTTTCAATATAAATTATTCCTTTCAGTGGGTAATTGGTGTTGAAATCGCATATCCACTAGATTATTATGCCGTATTTGGCTGGTTTTGATAGAATATTTTCTGTACGGAAACAATTGCTCATCAACTGTTATCTGGCTATCCGGAACATATTGACGCTCCAAGTTGTTCATGAGCATGTTCCAAACGTCGTCGATGGCGGCCGATTTAATTTCTACTAGTCGAGCGGATCTTGTACTGCTATTGTCAAATCGATTGTACTTGAGAATATGTTTATATCGGATAACAGACATCGTCACCTGGTAGATTGGGTATCCATTATTGTGTCGCAGTTATTTTATAAAACTTATTATGAAATAAATATACTACTCGTGGAAAGTGATTCATTAGGTTATGAGACTGTGCCGTAGTAGATTGATGTCTCCGTGGAATCTGGAAACTATAGCGCATAGAATGAAATCGTCACTTATTATATTTTCAATATGTAGCACTAGTAGTGGGTTTAGTATGTATACCAAAACTCATATTGTACTCTGCTAGACGAAATAAAAGATCTTAATGTTTCCACTTAGCCGTGGAATTAAACTTAAAAAGAAGGTCATTGTTAAACACTCGATCAATACTCCTAGGAGCACCAAATGGCATTTCAACATGGTTGTTTGTTTGTCGTCTACAAAGGATCTTTAATATGATCTTGAAAATGTAATGCTGAACTGGTTTTCCATTGACATTACAATAAAGTACGTCGTTTTCAACATTGCCATGAGATACTACAGGAATGGTCTCATTGGTCTCCCGGACAACATTGACTATTGCACATCCAAATCTTTCTTTGAAAGGCGATTTAATGTGTCAAGCACGGATTAACGGTCTGGAAGGATACAATCTACCCAGGAGACCCCATTTGAGATTTTCGCGGATGGTTCGAAGTCGATGATGGATGTGATACATTTTTATTGGACAGAATGAATGCCGTTTATACTACTAATGTTCTTAAGGCTGAGATCTAACTTATATCTCGGTTTTGGATGATGACTGATTGTGTGCCGCTTCCACCAAATACATGATATGCAACTACAAAGGCCTAAGTGAATGTAGTCGAGCTTCAACACTAGTTAACATTTTGGAATGTTATGGCTAGCTAGGAAATTAGTATTAGTAATAGTTAAGATTAATAACTTACCACCATTAACACGAAGTGTGGTTATGCCTTAACTAATACTTAGACTGTCGGTTAAAATTATTTTTGTATGAAAACAGGCAGTATAACTATTAGTTAAAACATAACCAGACTTCGTGTTACTGGGGGTTAGTGAAATATTATATTTGTTTGTTAAGCCCCAATAGAATATTTGGAAACTATAAAGTGGGTAAGGTTAATATTTTTTTTACCATCTTTCCTCCCGTATGTATTTAAATTAAACTTTTCACTTCAAATCTGTATCTACAAAGAAATTGGTTGTTTTTTCCTATTTCAAATTAACACAACTAAAATTCTTTGCAAAATATAATGGGATATTGTTCCATAAATTTATTGGTTGCACTTACCCCATCCACGACCGGTTCGTAAGCTTTTATCCCATCGATCAGGTATCATTGGTATATGATATTGTGGCTGATAAATACTGTATTGTTGTGGGGTATACGTGTGTGGTGGCTGCGGTACCTCTCGATGGCCTTGCTTCTGTAGCTTCTTTTGTTTCGCCTGGAGTATGTGTTCTTCCTGTTCGTGCTGCATTGGTGTCTTGCGATGATTTTTGCCACTGATTGAATAAACATGATGGGTGCGTATGAATTTCTCATCAACCTTTGGATGAAAAACAAAACACAGAAAAGGTCAATTGCATGCAGGAGATTGTAATAAAAATGCAAAAATGAAATTGCCATTGGCAAATTTTGGTATTTGAAATTTTATGTCTTTCTTTATTAAAGATTTTTTATTTAAATTACAGAATTTTGAAAAAAAACAAGATAAAAACTGTTTCAGCTTTAAATTAAATTCAATAATTTTAACTCAGTTTCATTCATTTTGGCATCATGCTAATTATGAGTGTACCACAATATTATTTAGTTTCATAATATAATTCTAAAGTTGCCATTTGGTGTTTTATTTTAATTCCCTTTTCAGCAAAGTTATTTTTTAAACAAAAAATAAAACAAATTATTTAATTATACTTTTCGTACTTGTGTAATAATAATTATAATAACACAACATTTTGTAATATGGCTTTTACATACTCGTAATTACAAGTTGGAATTAAATAAAATGAAAAATATAAAGATATAAATATAATTAGCAACAACAGCAGCAACACAAATATGTGTATACTGGCAACAACATTTATTATTCACAGTGGTTGGTTGCATTAACAGAGTTTAAAAGTTTAAATTGTATTGAGCCTTTGGGAAACATAAGTACATATATGTATGTGTACCACTGACATCCCAGCAGTTAAGCAAGTAGACAATGTTTCCATTTTAGACAGTAATTGTCACTAAAGTCACTTGTCTTAATCCAATTTATATATTCTGAGAGAAAAGTCAATTGGTTACTATTTACATATACCAGTTAAAATAGCGTGAATACTATTGTCACTTAAGTTTCTCTAAGTAATCTAAAGTGTAGTCACTTTAAAAGTTTATATTGTATTGCTCTTTTTTGTGAGTAATTCGTACAAACTGGATTTAAAAAAAATTGCGTTGATATAATTCTCATACTGTTTATTTTATTTCTGTTTAATTATACTGAAATCTCATGTAACCTAGCGTGAAGTCAATTGGCACTTTAGTATATCTAAGTAACCCAGAGTTTAGTCACCACAAATTACAACCACTTAGGCGTTGATTACTTTTCATCAGCTATCATTACAGTGTCATTGTCACTTAAATACTTATATAACTAGTTGTCACCCTAATTGATAAGTAAAATTACTAGTTCGGGACAGTCACCAAGAACTGCTGGGATGGTAGGCACATGATGTACATACATATATATTTGTGTATGTACAACATAGATAATAACTTTGTAATCATGTATTAGTTTTGTGTATAATTGCAGCGGAATAGCGCCTTTTGTATGGAGCCAGCAATAGTTTCAGATATTCATAACTATAGATACTAAATGATTTTTTCTGAAGCAAGTAAGAGTGTTATATTCATATCTACCCACCATTTTTGGATATCGACTATGCGATTAGAAAAACGGATAATTTTTAGGTAATTTGGTCCGCTTTCAGATACAATAGTATATCGAAAACTGTGTAACAGATCGTCCTTTTTTGATTCTATTGATAGATCTATTTATTAAGAAATGAATGTACTGTTTGCTTTGTATTTGTCCAAGTAAACCGATATTTACCAACTACCCATTTTTTCAATATTTCTCAACTTTGATGGAAAAATAATTATCAATTTCTATATTTGCCATATTTTTAAAATATGTTCTTTGATTATTCCTTTAAATAATGCAAAAATTTCCAGCTACCCGTCCTGCCCCATTTTTAGCTAGAGGTAAAATTTTGAAAAAAGAAATGGTAAAATAAATGTGATACCAATTTTAAATTCTATGGAGAAGTTTTTTTTTTTAATTTATTTTCTAAAATTTTGAATTTTTTTAGATGTTTCTCCATATAATTTATGATAACTCAAAAAGGGTTAATCCGATAATACTGAAGTAAACTTAGAAAAGTTTAAATTAACATAACCATTAATCTGTTTATATATTACGTTTTAATGGGCTCAGTAGTTTCGGAGTTATAATAACAAATTGATGCAAAAAATATATTTTTTACGTGAAAATATCAAATTTTTGTGTTTTAGAAAACTCATGAAAAATCGAAAACAGCTGAACTTTTTTAGGTTTATTACTTTGTCGCAAAGCCACGTATAATAGAAACGAAATGAGATAACGAAGATAAAAATTGATTGATATACATAAAATTGAGTAGTTAATGTTCTTCTTTCGATTGATTGAATGTTGAAAACATTTTCCCCTTGTTATGTACAAATTTTCATATATATATTGGGGAGATTCTATATGTGTAATTTTTTTGAAGTCGGAACACAGACGAAGAAATGGGATCGTATTATTATTAATGTTATAAATGTTAATATTAGGGTATTCAATTAATCGGGTTTCTGGTTTAATCGGTTAATCGAGCAAATAATTAATCGGGTTTAGATTTATTCGGTTAATAATCGGTTAATTTAAAATTATTCGATTAACCGAATAATTTCTATTTTAATTTTAAATTGAATAATACAACAACGAATTTTGTGTGCAAAAACATAAAAAACAGCAAATAAGGTATTTGAGATCATTTTTGTAAACGTATCGCCTATTTGCTGCAACAACGTCATAACTCAAAATCCGTGTTTTTTGAACCGAGTAATATAACCTTTCATATAGTTTTATCAGTTTTCAAAAAAGTCAATTATTTTTTGTGTGAGAGTGTTTTTTTGTTGTAAACATCAAAATTAAAATTCATGTTTTTTCGAATATTTGATAAATATATTTCTGAAATCGCATGATTTGTTGAAAATTTATTTAAGAAATAGTAAAATGTCATAAAACATTCAAAGACGTTTTTCTCGAAAATACTTTTTTGAATTATGACGTTGTTGCAGCAAATGAGCATATGAGCAAATGAGTTTGTTTAGGAAAAAACTCTTTCGCTAATTGTATATGTTGGAGAAATCAAAAGCTTGACAAAGAATATTCCTTTTCGGATTGTTTTAGATTTTCATTAATTTAATAGTTTCGTTTAGTTATGTTAAAAGACTCATTTCAAAAAGAAGTTTCGTCTATACATGTAAATACAAACAAAGTTTCAAAGACATGTAAATTAAATATGTCAGTTGTTATACATACTCAATAATCATGTTTATTGGATGTTCAAAAAATATCTAATTTTAATTTGAAATTTGTATTTGAATTTAAAGGGAAAAATAAATACAAAACAATTTTTTAAAGTCCAAAAAAAGGAATTTCGGTTAATCGGTTAATCGACACAAATTAATCGGTTTATTTGTTATTTGAAAATCGGCAATTCTAAATTATTCCAACAGTTAACCGTCCAAAATTAATCGGTTAACCGATTAACGGTTAATCGATTGAATACCCTAGTTAATATACATGGACCTACAAAAATCATAACTAAACCAGTTTAAAATTATAATGGGGCACAGCTGTTTTATAGCATTATAAAATGGATATCCTAGCTCGGATGAACAAACCGATAAGAATTATCTATATAAATATGAAGATGTTTCAGATTATATGGAGTAATTTTGTGGAAAATATTACACTTTTTAATTTCAGAATATACATATGAGAGTTTTTCGAGTTCAAATAACCAATAAACCGTATACAAATATTCGTAAGTCCTAGTAGAACTTATTCTATTTTGGTCAGTCGCAATATGGGTAGGGGTTGCATGGCCCCATGTTAACAGTCATGATGCATTTTTCCATAAAAATTAATGTGGTGGGCGTGACTTACTTGAAACTGTTGCATTAATATTATAATAGTTTATTTATTTTTTGTTTAAGTTATTTTTATTTCACTGCTATGCTTTTTTTGTACTTACATATATGTATGAGCATGCACGTATGCATTTTATTCCTATTTTTATGTTTGATAAGGGATTTAGTTTCAGTGCTGCATAGTTATTACAATTACTCGTATATACATTATTTACAATTTGAAAACAATTATACAAACCAGGAAAAAATGCAAGGTCTCCACTTTGTAGGCCTTCTAAAAGATTTAATTTCTATAAAATATAATGTTATGAAGTTCGCGTGAGGTAGTTGTTATATATACGTTATATTTTAAAGTTCATTGTTTAGGTTTTCAGCCTAACCACAAAAGCGCTAGAGTCGATTTTAAGTCCATAAAGTTAAATATTATTTTAAATTTCGTACCATAAAACAAATTTCAAATTTTATTATTTTAAAATAACGTTTGTACATTTTTTGATTTTTTTTTTTTTTTTACTTTCATTGAAAAATATGTTGGTTTATTTGAATGTATAAGTTAGAAACACTTTTGAATGTTTTATTAAAATGTTTCTTATGGTACGAAAAAAACAAAAGTTATATTTCAAAATAAAGTCGACTGTAACAAATATTAACTTTAAAATTTCTTTTATAGTTAGGCTGTTTATGTTGAATTCATTAATAATATTTTCCATGTAACCCTCCTGATTGCTTCAGCAGACCTTCAATTAAGTATTCATTTTAATATTAGCTGTCCCGACAGACGTTGTCCTGTCCAAGCAACAAAAGCATATATGTAAATCAATGTACATATTTTGAGTTTTTATATAAAAAATCGAATTTTGGTCTGAAATATGAGTGATCACAGATCACTCATATTTCGATTTCAAATACTGTGTGTTTTTATATAAAATGTGAGTGATCACAGACCGAGCTGCTTTTCTTGATAAAACGCTTATTGGCCAAATTATTAGCGAATTTAGATATTTTGAGCTTTTATATAAAAAATCGATGTTTGTTCAGAAATATGAGTGATCACAGATCGAACTCCTTTTCTTGATTAAACGCTTATTGGCCAAGTTATTAGCGAATTTAGATATTTTGAGCTTTTATATAAAAAGTCGATTTTTGTTCAGAAATGTGCGTGATCACAGATCGAACTCCTTTTCTTGATTAAACGCTTATAGACCAAGTCGGGTACCACTACAAATACGTGGTTGGTTTATGTTTCGTAACATTATGGTTACCGATTAAACTTTCGGTTGGAGATTGTGAGGCGGTAATCCGGATAATTTCAGCGAGTTTAAAAACTCGATTGGATAGTTGACGACATCAACTTGGAATTCACCGATTTGTTCGTCATCAATTCGACAGCAATTTGAATTTTAAAATTCTTTTCGTCAACATCAATGAAATTTTGTGCAATGTTTTTAAACACCTTTTGGATGAGTTCGGATTTTAATTCGGTGAACTTTGCAAACGCAAATAAAAGCATTCATCGTTTCTTGGATGGACCTAATGCGTCGTTCGAAAACCTAAAACTGGAATTCCTTGTTTCCGCCGTTGAAATTTCTTTGACGATTGATTCCAAGTATAATATCTTGGCATTTCGGAGTATAGCAGTGTTCGGGCAAATTTATCATTCCGGCACATATCAAAGAATCTGGTCAATGTTGTAGATGGCGGTCGATCAACCATTTTCTAGATGCCATGTCACTACCTTTGGTCACATATTTATAGCATTTGATAAGTGTGCGTATTAGTGAGCGTATTATTGGGCCAAATCGGACCAAGAGTTCTGCGATTTTAGATATATCGAAAAAAAGTGGGCGTGGTAAATTTTTCTTACGAATTTTACTACGAACATTTAAAAACAAATTAGCGAAATAGACGTTTTCTGATTTTAGATAAATCGGAAAAAGTGGGCGTGTTCAATTTTTCCTTCAATAAAAACTTAAATTGGATAACTACGAACATTTAAACAAAAAATTTGCCAAATCGGTATAGCCGTTTTCCGATTTTAGATAAATCGAAAAAAGTGGGCATGGTAAATTTTTCATTCCGTAAAAACCTAAGTTAGACTATGACCAACATTTTAAACAAAAAATTGTCTAAATCGGTCCGGCAGTTCTCAACTGATGCAATTACCAACGAACGACAATTCATTTTTATTTATGTATATAGAAGATAGATAGATAATATTCCTATGTAAACATTCTATTAGACATTTCGCGGCAGGTCTTCTCGCAGGCCTTAAACGGAAGACCTTCTAATAGGCATTCTTAAGTAAGAATTTTATCAGCGCTCTAACAGAAGCGAATATACAAGGCCTTGGCTACCAATGACGTCGTGTAAAATTTAAACGATTTTGAACTGAGTGTCCCTGTGTATGAAAAATAAGGCCTTTAAGAGTCATCTTTCATTTTCCCGCTGGATATACATATTCTGTATGTAGTTGTGTCTGTATATACCTAAAAATGTATTGTACTATACATTGTATATACATATATATATGTGTGAATGTAAATGGAACAATTAAAATAAAGTGAGCAAATATGGTCATAAATACTTCAATTGCATTATATTCGCACACTTTCACAACCCAGCAGTTCTGGGTAACTGTTCCGAACTAGTGATTTTACGTATCACTACCACCAGCTACATAAATAAAAACATGACTATTTATTTTCACATGTGCGTGTTCTAAGCAGAGGGCCCTCAGACCCTACATAGATTACAAAAATACTGTCTGATAGCTGGTCCAAAGTAGTCCACACACGGCATTCGCATGCCTGTTACATAGAGTCAGTCACGTTACAACCTAGTTAAATAGTAACTTAATTAACTATACACTAGTTATTTTAACATAAAATTGCGGAAGCTACTTGATCTTAAATTGTCAGATTGTAAAGAAACCTTCCTCCGACTACTTTATGCATACTACAATGGGACCAATTTTCCATATACCAGCTACAATAGGACAGTTAAATATCCTTTATAGAAATAGAATGACTACAGGTGTCAGTAGAATGATAAATCACCCAGCACTTTATACTTTATATTGAGTTAAAAGCTAAAAGTGTTAAGCATTCAAGTTACAAAGGGACACTAAGTGACAACTAAGTCCCCAATGGATTACTACTGGTCCAGCATAAAATAAACGTTTAAAGTAACTACATTCTAGATTACTTAGAGGCACAAAGTTGACATATTAATTCCAATTTACTTCTCTCTGCATTACACAGACGTATGAAATGCACCAAAATATCTAAATTGGAGTCAGCCAACTGACCATACTTTAGAGAAAATTACAGTTTATAAGGGTACAATGACTACTTGTAGAAAAGCTGGTATACAGTTAAACATGCATATATACTTTTATTCAAACATACTCTTAATCGTACATAAATGCAGCCAGGGTAAGTATAAATCGCGTGTTAACCTTAATTAAAAATACATTTCTAAATAAATATTTCAATGTGTTTGTGTACGTTTGCACAAGTAGTAGTAGCGAATAACCAAATTAGCCACAAATACATGCTATCAATGTTTGTATGTGTGTTAGTAATACAGACATAATCCACCGGATATAAAATAATATTTAACGGATGTGTTTTAAACCAATGAATTTATTGCCCATGTACTCAATATTCAATGCATACAATTATTATTTATTTACAGCCATAATTCTTTATAGAAAATATGTATGTATGATATCATTTTCCGATCACTCATCAATAGTTAAAATTCAATCTGTCACACATTGTATTAATACTGAAAAGAACCCAACAATTTTAATTGAAATTGTGATGGAGTTATGCAATGTAAATTGGTTGAAAATTATGATTGAAAATAAATTATAATTTTGACGTAAAATATTCAAATCTAGTTTTTATTTAAATCCGCTACAAAATTAGCAGAGCATAAGTGCTTTATGTGTTTAGGCAGACATGAGTATTTGTGATGAATCTCTAAGTAATTAAAAAAAATAATATAGGAACACAGAGAAAACAGATTCGTAGTAGCAATCGAATTTGTTGCCAATCGAATGATTCGGTTACAAACATAGAATTTTTCGGTTCTATCAACAGATAGTCAGTTGATAAAGAAGAATTTCGGTTTAAGCAACCAAACTTTTGTTACCTCTTCTAAAATTCGGTCAGTAAGGTAGAATCGTTCGATTGGCAACAAATTCGGTTGCTATCACGTATCTCTTTTCTCTGTGTATAGATTTTTTACATCTTGTATAAATATATTTATTTTTATCAGATTTTCAATACAGAATTTTCTATGGATACCACGTTTATGTATCATAGAGCCATATCATGGACCGATTCTTACCATCTTAAACATAAATTATTCTGTTATAAATGGAACAACGTGTGTCCAATGTATTACCTGGAATATATTTAAAGAAAATTGCAAAAACAAGTTTGAAAAGTATCAACATTTTTAAACGTTTTGCCACATTTTAGACCATAACTCAGGTTCTACTTAACCGATTTTGCCTAATTTGAATACCAAACATTCTTAAAAACAAAGATATTTTATGAAAATTGCATCCCCTTATTTCTTCCCTGTATGCCCTATTGCTAGAACGTCTTAGAATTTTTTTCTTAGAAATGATGTTGCTTATTTTGACCCAAAGGTTAAATTTGAGGAATTTGACTACGCATATTTTTCCAAATTTGTTTATTATGACACGAACGCCATTTTGTACTTGTTGAATACTCCGCTACTTAATCACGCTAAAACTATTCGTGTTAATAATTTCGCTCATTTCGAGCAAAAGTTATGTTAATTTAAATCAGGGAAGCGCAAAAAGAGAAATTGTGGTTTGTGTGCATGTATGGGTTTTTTTTGTTTTTTCATCATTTATTTATTGTATCTTCATTATTTAATGAACTAACAATAAGTGGTTCAAATCTTATATCTAATATTATTTAATTAGTCCAGCCAGTGCCGGACGAAAAAATTTTGTGTTCATGGTTGTTTTGGTTAAATTGGCATTCTTAGATCTCTGTGTATATTCGCGTTTTTGATATACCAGGGGGCAACTGTGATCATTCTTAGAAACTTGTTTTGGCGTCTTTGGATCTTTTCTTAATTTGACGCTGAGGCCGTGCCCCATAACTGTATGCCATAACACCATATCTGTTTTATGATCATGTTATAAAGTAGAAGTTTACAATCTAAACTAAGAGTGGAGTTTCTGCCAATAAGCCAATTAATTTGAATTGATTTCAATTTCATTTGAGTCAACTTTGCATCTATATGACTTTTCCACATCGAGATGTATTCCGAGGTATTTCACTTCCGATTGTTGAATTATTGTTTGGTTATTGATATGAATAGGGGGGCATGATTCTCTACGCAATGTAAATGTAATGTGTGTACATTTTTGCTCGTTGACTTTAATTTTCCATTGTTTTAACCATTTTTCTAATTCAAATATGTGGTTTTGTAAGTAACGAGACGCTTCTTGAGCGTTTTCATGAATGCTTAGAATAGCAGTATCATCAGCAAATGTTGATGTATGAGCGCGATTGTTAGTTGGCATATCAGACGAATACATCAAATATAAAAAAGGTCCCAGGATACTGCCTTGGGGGACTCCAGCTTCAATGGGATGTGCAGTACTTAAAAAGTTTCCCTCTTTAACCTTAAATGTTCGACCAGTTAAATAGCTTTGCAACAGCTTATGTGTGTTTGCGGGTAAATTTTGCCTCAGTTTGTATATTAATCCAGCATGTCATACCTTATCAAACGCTTGAGAGATGTCGTTGAAGAGTGCGGAACAGTGTTTCTTTTCTTCAAACGCTTTTCTCACCATATTTACAAGTCTATGGGTTTGTTCGACAGTACTGTGTTTTCTTCTAAATCCAAATTGATGATTCGGAATACAATTGTTTTCAGTTAACATCGGGTACAACTTGTTCATAAGTATCTTCTCAAATAGCTTTGATATATTAGACAATAGGCTGATGGGTCTGTATGATTCTACTTTTGTGTGATCTTTTCCCGGCTTGGGTATCATGGTAACCAGTGAAACCTTCCATTCTGGAGGATAATATTCAAGTCGTAATATGGGTTAAAAATAAAAAATTCGCAACAACATCAAGCAACAGAATGAAATATTTGTATTTTTACGCTCTATTGTTTGCAACTAAATGAGTTATTTGTATTTTTTACGCTCTTGCTGTGTGTTTTGTTTACTTTCGGGTTGTGTACGTGTAAATTCACGGAAATGTTCGTAATCTCAACAATATGAACGCCTACCAATGATTTAAATTAAAACTAAATCTTAAAAATAAAGCTATGCTGATTCTCATAGACGGATGATTAATATTATTTATTACCTACTTCGCATTTATATTTATCATACGCTCCAGAAACAAAATTTATACACAATACATACATCATGTAAAATGGCAAAAATTGTGATTTTTTGAAATTTTTGTATCGGATCCCCCCAGGGGGTTCCAGGGGATGTGACACTAGCATTTTTGTATCCCACTAAGAGACCAAAAAGCTCTTAAAGGAATCAACCTAAGATTTCATTTGAGGGCCCATTTTGGAAAAAAGTTCGATTTTGGAAGAAAAAAAAACATAAAAAATTGTACATCTTGAGTTAAAAAACATGTATTTTGCTATATATCCCACTCGCATCCCACTAAGCAACGAAATAGGTCTTAAAGGAATAGAACCAAGATTTCTTTTGAGCAAAACAAATTAAAAAAGGGCCCATTTTTAAAAAAAAATTTTGATTTTGCAAAAAAAGTCAAAAATTGTATATTTTGAGTTACCAAACATTTATTTTGATAGATATCCCACTCGCATCCCACTAAGCAAATAAATAGGTCTTCAAGGAAAATATCTGAGCTTTCTGTTGAGCAAAAAAAAGAGGGCACATTTCGAAAGAAAGTCAACAAAGTTTTTGATTTTGCAAAAAAAGTCAAACATTTTTTATTTTTTTTTAAATATTTTTTTTTCGAAAGATTGAAGAAATAGCTATCTAAACTATTTGGGACACATTTTGCTAAGAACAATAGGTAATAAGTTACATGGATGAGAAAAATCACATGTTTGGCCAAAATGTCAAATCTTGACCGATCTTGTTGAAAAATTGTGTCTGAATTACTATCCAATAGGTCTACCTTGATGCAAATTTCATCCCGATCGGAAGACATCGATTTTAAAAGTTAGTGAAAATACCCCATATATATAATATATCACTGTGTTTTTGGTAGTGGATTTAAAAATTATTTTCGATTTGAAATCTGCGAAATTCGAGAAACCTTTTTAAAATTTTTCTTAAAAATATATACATTTTCTAGTCTATGTTCTACTATTTAAATCGTAAATTTAAATTTCTTGTTAACCCTTTCATATCTGGTGTCAAAACTATCCCATAAATTAATTAATTACACTATTTTAACTCGTTGATTAAAAAAATAATATACTTTTTTACTTGGACATATTTAACTCATATTAACCCGAAGTGTAGATTGCTGTTCAAAATCCATATTTAATTTTTAATAAATTGAGATTAAGAAAAATTAGCCATTATGCACGAAATATTTTTTTGTTGTTTAAAGGGTTAAATTCTGAATAATTTATTTGTTATTATTTTTTACTTTTAATTCCAAAGTTCTATAATTGTTCTTCTTTATAAGAAACTAAAAGTATTGGTCTCATGTAGGGTATTCAATTAATCGGGTTTCTGATTTAACCGGTTAATTTAAAATTATTCGATTAACCGAATAAATTCTATTTTCATTTTAAATTGAAAATACAACAACGAATTTTGTGTACAAAAACATAAAAAACAGCAAATAAGGTATTTGAGATCATTTTTGTTAACATATCGCCTATTTGCTGCAACAACGTCATAACTCAAAATCCATGTTTTATGAACTAAGTAATAAGTCAATTATTTTTTGTGTGAGAGTGTTTTTTTGTTGTAAACTTTAAAAATTAAATTCATGTTTTCTCGTATATTTGATAAATAAAAATTTGGGTTAAATATAGATTAGAAAGATGTTAACATCTACTATTTATATTTCTGAAATCGCATGATTTGTTGAAAATTTATTTAAGAAATAGTAAAATGTCATAAAATATTCAAAGACGTTTTTCTCGAAACGACCTTTTTTGCATTATGACGATGTTGCAGCAAATGAGCGATGTGTGAGTTTTTTAGGGTTTTAGTGAGATCTTCTGACATAATCTTTTATAAAAAGAATATAATTTAAACTTTTTGGATTGTTTTAGATTTTGATTAATTTAATAGTTTCGTTTAGTTATGATAAAAGACTTATTTCAAAAAAAGTTTCGTCTATACATGTAAATACAAACAAAGTTTCAAATACATGTAAATTAAGGCCCTAATTTTGTAAATCACGTAACAAAGTGATATTTATATGGAAAGCAAAAACAAAATTTCAAAAATTTTAAAAATTTGTTTTTGTTTTATATACAAATTCTTAACAGAACAAACGCGCCAAAATTCAAGCGTTGGTTTGCCTTTCATAATTTTAAAATTTTGTATATAAAACAAAAACAAATTTTTAAAATTTTTGAAATTTTGTTTTTTTTCAATATAAATATCACTTTGGTGACGTGATTTACAAAATTAGGGCCTAAATATGTCAGTAGTTATACATACTCACTAATCATGTTTATTGGATGTTCAAAAATATCTAATTTTAATTTGAAAATTGTATTTGAATTGAAAATGAAAAAAAATACAAAAAATTGTTAAAAGTGCAAAAAAAAGGAATTTCGGTTAATCGGTTAATCGACACAAATTAATCGGTTTATTTGTTATTTGAAAATTGACAATTTCAAATTATTCGAACAGTTAACCGGCGAAAATTAATCGGTTAACCGATTAACGGTTAATCGAATACCCTAGTATCATGTGATAAAGTGTTTTTAAAGCCATATTTGGAATTATCGTGTAAATATTCGAAGTTTTGTAATGTTTTTTTTTCAGTTTTCAAATTATAACATATAATTATTTAAAATAATTAGTTTAAATAAATTCGTTAGTAACCTCGTGTAATATTTTTAGAAATTAAATCTAGTTCGAATTTTTCGAAACCTATTTTGTTCCCGATTTGATGTTAGCTATATTTTTAGGATTCAAAATTTCTATCAAAATTTTGTTTTTTTGCCTGAATATGAATTATATACAAATGAATTTAATAAAGTGTTACATATCACTGGAAAACTTCTGAAATTACGATTATTTTCATATCATTATTGTAATTGCTTTGTATATATAGCTAATATCAAATAGGCAGAAAAACTTTCTGAAAAATTCAAATGAAATTCATACTGGATTGAATTTCTGAATTTATAATGTCATATATGAAAACTTACAATTTGTTCCAAAAATTACAAAAGTTCGAATAATTTGGAACTTAAGCGAAAATTTCTGATACACCACTGATTTACCAATATTTCACAAGCTTCGCCTGCCAGAAATTTTAAAAAAAATTCTTCAGAACACTCAACTCAAGACAAACATTTTGAGAAATGTTCTCCTCAAACAGAATACTCTTTCAGTTTAGTTGGGTACATACAAATGGTACAACCTTACTGTATATATGTATATGAAAAAAATGCATTTATGTTTTGAGCTAAAGAAAGTATTTATGTAATCCTAACCATTTTGACAATTACAAAAAAATAATCCAACTTAAATATTTGTATGGGCATTTTTAAAAATTCCTTTTGAAAATAAATACACACATAATTCATAGTTATGTGTATGCAAATGTTTATTTCCGCCGAATTTAAATCCGGCGAATTGAAAGGAAAACCATTTCAATATACATTAAATTGATATTCGAAATACACTTACCTTTTTGCCATTAATAAGCCATGTAATGTGTGGTGCTGGTCGGGCGCGTGTTGTATTACACAATGCCATTAGACGCTCGCCAATAGCCACAGGACTGCGTTTACGAAACCTGATCACCGGTGGGCCCGTTTGTGGTACTACATATTTGAAAAATACACAATCAAATAACCAGGTTTAATGTTAAATTTTAAACATAAATGTATTTGTACAAGTGCATGTTAATAGTGAAACATTAAACTTACAGAAAACATTCAGAAATTGTTCCACTGATGCTTTTGTATACAATGGTGAGGTCATTGATACTTCGCAGGTAAATTGTCCGGATAATTTAAAATCAACATTAGCCAAAGTCACTTGAGATTCATTTGAATTTTCCCACTGAAAGCATGAAAAATTAAATGAAAAAAGTACAAAGGAAAGAGAGAGAGAGAGGGAGAAAAAAATCGTTACAAGCAAGTTAATAATCGTTTAACCCAGTTTCAGTTTCCTCGTTTCTTCTCTGGTTTGGTTTGTTTGTGCTTTTTATTGCCACTGGCTAATAAAAGCAATGGAGTATAGTTTATAAATGAATTCATGTGGCAAATATATGTGTGCGTTTATGTATTTATGTACTTACATCGATGACTGCTCCTTCCATTGTGAAATTTTTAAACGGTGGTTTTCGTCCCTTAACATATTCGAAAAATTTCATTTCTTCTCTAAACCATGATACCTGCAATAAAACCGTATGACAAAGGAAAATAAAAATCAAATACATTTAATATAATAAGTTAGTTCTAATGCAAAAGCATACAATATTATTAATATCAAAAATCAATATTTAGGTTTAGACATTTTATTAAATTGAATGTATTGAGTGATAGAAGGAAAAATACCTTACATTAGGTCAGTGAAGTATTAGAAAGTAATAATGTTTTAAGGGCGCCTGCATGCATACAAGGAAAATAAGATAATTTTGTAGTGATCACATGTGAATCCTTGAGAAGTAATTTAAAGTATATTAGAAATGGTACGTAAAAACAATGAGAGTACTATATTTGGCCGTGCCGAATCTTAAATACCCTCCACCTAAATATGATGATATAACAATTGAAATAATATAACAATACTTAGAAAGACTAGCTTACACAAAAGATATTTTATTTCAAATGCAAAAAAAAATTATATATATAATTCAGTAATTTATAATTGAAATAAATTCAGATTCTTACCATTTTCAACAGAGTTTGTTGAAATTCATTATAAAGTATGAAATTTAACATTTTATATACTTAATAATTGGTTAACATTACGCGTATGGCTCAACATTTTTCCCTTATTAACCTCAAGTTAAGAAACAGGGTATAAAAAAAGGGTATGCAAATATATTTAGACAACGTTCAAGAGATTTCTATGTATTTAAATTGAATTTCGTCTTTACAATAGTTTTATGAATATTATAGTTATTATCGCAAGTGGAACTTATATGGTTGTTGTGGCCAATTATGGACCGACATACACAAAATTCAAAATTGTTTTTTGGATACAAATTACTAATCTGTATATTATTTTGGTTCAATATATGGGAGCTATGACCTATTGTGGGCCTATCGCCATATAATATTGAAAGGTAATTTCTTAGTATTTGAGTGGACCTTATATGGGAGCTATGGCGAATTATGGACCGAAATTTAAAAATATTGTGGTATGATTTTTGGATACAAATTGCAGATCAGTGTAAAATTTTGGTTCAGTTCAGTATTTTTTTTGGATATTTATGTAGGTTAATGTGTTTTCCGATTCTTAGGCTCCATCTATGACCAATTATGGGTCGATCATCATAAAATTTGGTACAGCAATTTTTATAAATATTGACATTTTTTGTTTCGAGTTTGAACTTGACAGCTCTATTTTTAAGAAATTGATGAGAATTTTAGGGATTTTCGGTAGTGGACCTTATATGGGAGCTATGGTCAAATATGGACCGATAGTCACAAAATCCAGTCGTAAGATAACTGGATACAAATTACTGATCTGTGTATAATTTAATTTTGATATCGATAAGGTTTAGATATTTATTAATGTTAATATCTCTTTCGAAAACGGTCCTTATATGAGAGCTATGACCAATTATGGGCCAATCTTCATAAAATTCAGTACAGTGATTTCTATGTATATGAGTATTATTTGTGTTGAATTTTAGCATGATAAAGATATTTATAAGAGATTTATGAGTAATTAACTGATTTTCGTAAGTGGACCTTATATGGGAGCTATGGTCAAATATGGACCGATATTCACAAAATCCTATAGTATGATTTTGAAATATAAATTACGGATCCATGTAAAATTTTGGTTCGATATTGATATTTTTTAGATATTTATGTAGGTTATTGTGTTTTTCGGAAGTGGTCCTTATATGGGAGCTATATCAGTCTTCAAGAAGGCCCTAAGTGACAGATATAAATGAGATACATCCAACTTAATGTTAATCATTGTGCAGCAGCCCAGGATCTCTTAACACAGACTATATACGAACTTAAAATAGACGTCGCCATACTAAGCGAACAATACCGAAACCTAGAGAAAAGCATATGGGAGAAGGATTCATCGGGAAGAGCAGCTGTCTGGGCCTGCGGTAATAAGGCGATTGAGGAGGGAATGAAACAACTTTCGGATGGTTTTGTTAGGATACAAATTGGAGGGATATATGTATATTAGAGTGACAGCCGATTTTTTTTTTTAGATTTTAAAGAGTGCCGGGTGGAATATTATGACACTAGTCCTAAATGTTAAGTGCTGAAAATTTGAGCCAAAACGGGCAACGATTTCTGGACGCGCATCGAGGTCAAAGTTCAGATATATGCAAAATTTTACTGTTAATATGGAATAAATAGGTGAAACTCGTTAACTTTCTGCATTGTTTTCTAGAAATATGCAGATTTATTTATATTAATGAATATTACATTAAAAAAAAATTTTGGAAATTAACCCTGTATCTCCTTTGGTTCAAAATGACCCAAAAACTGTATTATCGCCAAAATTAGAGAAAAATGCAAATTTTTCAGTTTTTGAAAAAATTTTGCTACTAAATAAATACTTTTGCAATTGAATGCAAAAGAATCGAAATATGTACGTAATTGTCGTTGTAAGGAGATCTAAATGACATAATTTGATTAAAAAATGTTAAAGTTATTATAAATTCGCCAGACCATTAACGTGTTTCAAAATGGACAAAAAATTAGTTTTTCTTGAAAATCGCAAAATTTAAATCGCAGGTACGGAAAAACTGTAAGAGGTATTGACATAATTTTTTCATATTTTTATTCCCTATTTTGATGTCAATAAACCCCAATGTGATGATCGAAAAAATCTGAAATTTGTTTAACAAAATTTTTAAAAATTTGAAAATGGAGTTTTGAAACAGCCGTTAAAAAAAATATTTTTTTTGGTCATACCTGCGAATAAGTTAACGGTATCCTACGAAGACAAAAACTCATATACAAGTAAATATGGACATATGTTAAGTAAAAATGGGCTTTTATTTTAATTTTTCTCGAAATATCTTAATTTTGTTCCTAAATTTTTTGTTCAAGTGGCCTGAAAAACATTAATGGTCTGCCGAATTTGTAATAACTTTAAAATTTTTTAATCAAATTTTGTCATTTATATCTCATTACAACGATAATTACGTACATATTTCGATTCTTTTGCATTAAATTGCAAAAGTATTTATTTAGTAGCAAAATTTTTTCAAAAACTGAAAAATTTACATTTTTCTCTAATTTTGGCGATAATACAGTTTTTGGGTCATTTTGAACCAAAGGAGATACAGGGTTAATTTCCAAAATTTTTTTTTTATGTAATATTCATTAATATAAATAAATCTTTATATTTCTAGAAAACAATGCAGAAAGTTAACGAGTTTTACCTATTTATTCCATATTAACAGTAAAATTTTGCATATATCTGAACTTTGACCTCGATGCGCGTCCAGAAATCGTTGCCCGATTTGGCTCAAATTTTCAGCACTTAACATTTAGGCCTAGTGTCACAATATTCCACCCGGCACTCTTCAAAATTTTAACAAACATTTTTTTCCATACAACTGATTGTCACTCTAATGTATATAGTTGCTATATGTCGCCAAACATAACGTTGCCAGATTTCGAGAAAATAATCGAAAACCTAGTGATAGATGCCAGCCAGCACAATCCGATCATCATAGCAGGTGACTTCAATGCTGCTGCTGTAGATTGGGGCTGTCGAAGTACCAATAATAGAGGACGATTACTCCTGGAAGCTTTTTCCTTACTCGATCTCGTCCTACTAAATACATGGAGCGCATACACCTTTAGGAGAGCTGGATATGGGTCGATAGTCGACATTACATTCGTCAGTACTCCTCTAGCTAAGGACGTTCAGTGGCAAGTGAGTGACCACTACACTCACAACGACCACCAGGCAATACTATTTAGCATAGACAATGAAGGCCGCACAACTATACTAAGGGAAAAAGCTACCTTCCAAGGTTGGGCAAACGATAAACTGGATGAAGCTACCTTTGCAGAATCATTCTCAAACCAAAGCATCGAAGATGGAAGTGCCAATGAGATGGCTGAAAGAATAGTGAATGTCATGAAAACGGCTTGCGATGCTGCAATGCCTAGAAGAAGACATAGTAATAAAAGGAAAGAAAATTACTGGTGGAACGAGGAAATATCAGCACTAAGGAAAGAATGTTTAAAAACCAGGCGCCGCTACCAAAGAGGAAGGTCAAGACCCAATTTTGAATCGAAAAGAGAGGCATATCATCAGGCTAGGAAAAAACTTCAAAAGGCCATCAACAAGAGCAAAGCAAATTGTTTTAAACAATTATGTAATGAAGCCGACTCCAATCCATGGGGGAAAGCATATCGTATTGTGATGTCGCGACTAAGAGGAAAGAAATCAGCTCAAGTAACGTGTCCAACCCTGATTAGAGAGATAGTTGGTACGCTTTTTCCAGAAGGAGAACCGCATACAGGAGAGATTCACAGCAGCAACGTATCTCACCCTCACCAGTCACAGAAGAAGAGATACTAAAAATGTGCACGAAAATTTGCGATAAAAAAGCCCCAGGACCGGATAATATCCCAAACAGAGCATTGAAGATCGCAATAAAAACAACCCCTGGTCTGTTTGTAAAACTCTTCAATAACTGCCTAAACGATGAAGTATTCCCTACTATCTGGAAAAAACAAAAACTTATTCTGATACCCAAACCAGGGAAAACTTTGGGAGAACCCGAATCGTATCGACCGATATGCCTACTAGATACATTAGACAAGTGCCTAGAAAGGATACACTAGGTTACTAAACGCTGTAGAAGAAGCCGCGGGTATCTCACAGATGCAATTTGGATTCCGTAAAGCAAGGTCAACAATCTATGCCATAACTCTGGTAGTAGATACGGCGAAAAAAGCAATCCAAGCAATCAAGAATGCTTTTAACTCAGCTAGATGGAACAACATAATCAAAGCGCTGCAGCAACTGAACGTACCAGAATATCTTATCAAAATAGTAAAATGTTACTTTTCTGACAGAACCCTGTGGTACGAGACGGACAATGGCACTGAGTCCCAATATATTACGGCGGGTGTTCCCCAAGGATCCGTCCTAGGCCCACTCCTGTGGAACATCATGTACGATGGTGTGTTTAGACTTACAGTACCAGAAGAGGTAAAAATTGTAGGATTCGCGGATGATGTAGCTGTAGTCGTTCAAGCCCGGACGATAGATGATGTACAGCTTTATGCAAATGAGGCTATTAGAACCATAAGGTTATGGTTAGACTCCATGAACCTGAAATTGGCCGAGCATAAAACCGAACTGGTGTTGGTAAGCAGCCGGAGGGCAAAAGAGGTTCTAAACATACAAGTAGGAAGAAGTGAAATTGTATCCACAGAGGCTATCAAATTCCTTGGCTTGATGATCGATAATAGACTAAACTTTAAACGTCACACCGAATATTCATGTCAAAAGGCAACCAATGTAGTAAACACATTGGCAAGGATAATGCCAAATATAGGAGGCCCAAGGCAAAGCCGCAGAATACTACTTTCGCGTGTTGCAAACTCAATCCTCCTATATGGTTCACCTATATGGGAGAGAGCTCTCAGGTGTACTTCCAGGAAAGACATGATGTCAATTTTCCGTAGAAATTGTCTTCGAGTATGCTGCGGATATCGCACAATATCTCTCGATGCATCAAGTGTAGTGGCGGGCATAATCCCAATAGACATAACAGCACGAGAATTTTCAAAAATACACTACGAGAAATCAAAGAATCCAGAGACGCAGTACAGATATATTCGACAAACAGAAAGGAGAGTGTCTATGCAAAACTGGCAGAGAAGGTGGGATAATTCTACCGCAGGTCGATGGACATACAAATTGATCCCAAATATCGAGAGATGGGTAAATCGCAGACATGGAGAGATCAGCTACCACCTGACACAGTTTATAACAGGACATGGAGGATTCAGGAGTTATCTATACCGTTTTAAACATGATGACTCACCAAGGTTTCCAGTCTGCATCGAGACAAAAAATGTATACAAATGTGACCCATTCTCTGTTGAACGGAAATGTTTTTTTTTATTGAAAATTGGCAAAATCAGTCCAAAAAATTTTGAACAAAATGTCCATTAGATATATAAAAATTATTAAATCACAATAGAGCCTTAGTGAGGAGTCTAGAAAACCAACAGCCGAATATAACGCACTTACAAGTTGAGATCCATTTCAAATAGTTTCGAGAAGTTATATTGATATTTAGATTTTCAATCTGTGGTAAGAGTTTTCTGATTTTTTTACATATTCACATACATACATACATATGTACATTCTATAAGTTGAAAACATTGGCCCCTTTTTAATTTTGTGCACATATGCACGTAATAATAAATACAAACCTCATTTATATGCTCCGCTCAATTTTAAATATAAAATCAGAAATAAGATCCTGTAAAAAACCCAAGTTGTCAGAATGAAAATTGATTGACATTTTCATGTCAAATACTATTTTGCCATTTTGTACTCATGTAAACCCTCACTCTTGTTGTTTTTCCCCCATTTTTTTTTTATTTATTTCCAATTTTTGTTATTTCCATTGCGGCCACAGGAGAGAGAAAAAAAATCCAAGGCATAAGTGGTTCACCATTATTGACAGCGATGACGTTGATATTTATTAAATTGATATATAAAGAAACATATAGTAAGAATAGAAAACTTGACAGGTTTTGTTGAAACGGAATGAGTGAGTGAACAGTGTTGGAAGAGAAGGAAGTTAGTTTCTCTCTCACGTACATATTTATGTACCTCCAACTAACCAAAGTTTACACCTGAGGCTGTTTCTTTTATCTAGTTTCATTTCAATTATATTTTTACATTACTGACTGCAAAATAAAAATTTCCAGGGGTGTGAATTGGGAATTTGCGGTTAGGTAATTTATAATATTACAATTTGTAGTCCTATACAGAGATAATTTTGTTATGTATTTTGAAAGTGTAAGACATTATTTAAGGAGATATTTAGGGTTTGCCTAAGAGTCTTTTATTCATAATATAATTTCATTAGATCATAATATGATTTAATTGATTCATAATATGTTTACTTTGGATAATATTATGATTGCTTTGGATCATAACTACGACATTACGATTATATATGATCACAATATGTTATCTTATGTTGCTAATAATTATCATAATATGTTTCGACTGCAATCATTAATCTTAATATGTTGCTCTTAGAATATGTTTTCCACAGCCATGTTTTTTCTCTGCGTGTAGTCTTGCTTACGCGGTATCATTTATAATTAAAAAAAAAACTAAATAAATAAACGAAATGAAAAGTAGCTTATTTGGTACGAACTCAAAAGAGTAAATTTGTTTTTACTCCTTTATTAATTTCTATATCTATAATTATATTTGAACAAATGTTTATTTTGGTGTGTAACACTTTGTTAACAATTTACAAATGTTTGTATTGTTACACACACACACAAATACAAATTGATGGAAACTACGTTCTAAGCAGCTAAAACCTAGCAGGGCGTTGGTTTTTCACATACAAATAATACGCAAAAATACTTTAAACAATTTCACTTATTCGAACTTAATACATGCATATAAATTAGGGTGGGTAAATTTTTTTGCTCAACAGGCGTATAGCAAAAACGTAATCTACAAAAGATTCTAAGAAAATTTCCCCAAGAAACCATTGGTCTAAAATCAAAACCTAGCTTCCGCTGAGAGGCTTCAAAATACACCGTTAAGGAATTTTGATTTTAGTCGCTTTTCATTGCTTATTTTGATATGAAAGTTTATAAAAATATATACCAATGTATAAAAGAAATTTAGTTCTTAACAAAACATAGTTCTAATTATTTAAATCGGATGAAAATTGCAAAAGTTATTCAACTTTTCATTAACACCTTTTTAGTATTTTCTACTCCAGCGCATATGAATAAAAAAAAAACAAACAAAAATATTACTACAATTTTTAATTTACAAGGTTAAATTTTATCGAACTTTTTCGAAAAAGTTTAATAACTTTTGCAAATATAAACCTATTTTAACAAATTGACCCACCCTAATGTACACACATATTATATACATAAAATAAAAAAAATCTATATTTTGTTTACAAATATGCAGTAAGTTTTTTATTCGAAATTATTAATCAAACACTTTATTAATAAACTGTAATGAAATCTTAGTTTTTATTTACAGATATTAGAGTAACTTCGGGTATTGTGGACTATGCGTCTAATGTGGACCAGTGTCTTTTTTCAGAAACTATTGAAGATATGATAAAACTGATTTGTCGTACATTTTACAATTTGTTTTAAACGAAAATTGTACACGTGCTTTCATGAGTAATTGATATGTTGGCTTTTTATGCTTGTATTGAAATTAATGCGCGTGCTCAACATTTTTTTCGGCTCAAGTAAGAAACAAAATTTGGTACAGTTACTTGGTAGAATTTAATGTTTGGTTGTTTTATATAGTTAAAGTGGACACGTATTTTATAAAATACTGTTTGTCGTGACTAGGGTTGACCTTCGAATAATTGTTGAAAAAAGTTTTATTTCGAATGAAAAAAAATTATTCGATAAATAATCGTCGATACTCGAATAATTTTATTTTGAAATCAAAATTAAAAAAAAAGTTTATTTAAATAGAAATATTAAAATCTTAGATAAACAAAATCTATTATTTATATTGTTAAACAAAGATATTCATAATTGGAAATTTTATTCGAAATTAGTTATATTTATTTCTCCTATATTTATTTCAAAATCACACAGCATTATCAAAATTTATGTAAAAAAAACTTTGTCGCAATTTTAAATATAACTTGATGAAGTTTTGTCCCAAGGACGAGAGTTATTGAAATCGTTTCATGATTTCACCGAATATTAACGTTTTCTCGGAACTGTACTTGAGAACTCATAAGTATTTAAAATAACCTAGAATCATAACGCATTTTACCGATTATATTTTTAAACAAATTATTGAGATAATTCAACACGAGATATAATCCAAAATTAGTTTCATTATAAAAATTATAAAAACCAATAATTTCTTGTCCAAATTACATGAGGCCAATTACAAATTTACTAATATTTCAAATACGTATGTATGTATGAATCTATATTTTATTCACTTTGTATTCTACTTCATTGTTACAAAGAAATTTATTCGAATAATCGTGAAAATTTAAAAAAACTAATCAATCACTCGAATAATAAAAAATGGCAAACTTTATTTGATAAAAAATAAACTCGAATAGTGGACAACACTAGTCGGGAAAATCTGTAACTTCTAAAAGGTTGGTCCGATTTTAGTAACCCCTGCCCACCAAGGGCGTGGGCAGGGGTTCCCAAAGTAGGACACCTCGGTATGTTAAATATTTAATACAATACTATAACCGAAACCGATCGGTTTTTAATTTTTTAAAACCGAAACCGCGGTTTATTATAGGAAATTCAAAAAAGTACCATTAGAATATATAAAAAGTACCAAAAATCCCCCACTTGTGGTTTCCCACTCACTTGGGTCCATATAAGCTTAATTTCATGGCTTTAGGTTCATTGGTGAAGAAATTACAAAAAGTACCATTCGAATAAAGAAAAAGTACCAAAAAGTCTCCCCCTAGAATTCTCACTCACTTAGGACCATATATGCTTAATTTCATGTCTCTAAGTCCATTATTACAGAAAATTCAAAAAGTACCATTAGAATATAGAAAAAATACCAAAAAGCCCACACTTGTGGTTTCCCACTCACTCGGTTCCATATAAGCTTTATTTCATGTTTCTAGGTTCATTGGTGAAGAAATTACAAAAAGTACCAATCGAATAAAGAAAAAGTACCAAAAATTCTCCCCCTAGAATTATCACTTACTTAGGACCATATATGCTTAATTTCATGTTTCTAAGTCCATAGTTATAGAAAATTCAAAAAGTACCATTAGAATAAAGAAAAAGTACCAAAAAGTCTCCCCCTAGAATTCTCACTGACTTATGACCATATATGCTTAATTTCATGTTTCTAAGTCCATAGTTATAGAAAATTCAAAAAAGTACCATTAGAATATAGAAAAAGTACCAAAAAGCACCCACTTGTAGTTGCCCACCCACTCGGTTCCATATAAGCTTTATTTCATGTTTCTAGGTTCATTGGTGAAGAAATTACAAAAAGTACCATTCCAATAAAGAAAAAGTACCAAAAAGTCTCCCCTAGAATTCTCTCTCACTTAGGACCATATATGTTTAATTTCATGTTTCTAAGTCCATTATTATAGAAATTGCAAAAAAGTACCATTAGAAGAACAAAAAAGTACCTATAGTACAGTTCACACATTTTGGTACCTAAATATTATCCCCTATTCCTAACACTAACTTCACTCAAATACATATCAGCTAACTTTAATGTCGATAACTGAAATAATTTAAAATGTTAAAAAAGTACCATTAGGAGAAAAGTACCAATTTCCCTTTTCTTACTTGAACACCCCTCAAGTTTGAAATTTAAAAATATTCCATTTTGCCAAAATTGTTTATGCTACAGGCATGTATCAAAATATTAAAATCTGTGTTAATGTGCCCAAGAATAAATATGTTTTAAAAAAAGTACCAAACTGTTTACCCGGATTTGGCCCAATATACACCTTGGTACTCGAGTTCCAAATAACACCCTGTCAGTTAATTTTTGTATGAATCCAGGAACCAACGTTAAAAAAATTATCAAAATTGGCTTAATAATTTCAAATATAATGTATTTTCCCGATTTTATACCCTTTTTGGTACCTTTTTTATCCCCATTGAGGTGGTACAATTTCATTCAAATAAATTTCTATAACGTGGTGGGAGCTCATAATAAAATATTCGTATGTCTATGTCAAATTATAGAAAAACATATTTTATGAAAAAGTACCAAAAATTAACACAATTTTTATACCTTAAAGGTTCGAATTTCCAAAAAGTACCAAACTTATTATTATTTTTTGTTAATTAAAGAATACGATTTAAAATTTGTTTCTATGTTTATTGGTTTAAAAGATACATAGGGTGCAAAAAAAGTACCAAAATACAGTTTTTACCCGTTTTCTCCCCTAAAGGTTTCGAATTTCCAAAAAGTACGAAACACCTGTCAGCTTATTTTTTAAATGGAGTAACATGCTATTTGAGGTTTTTTTGTATCTTTATTAGTTTTGAAGATATAAGGTTACCGAATTTACCCGTTTTTACCATTTTTTACCCCCTAAACGTTCGAATTTTCAAAAATCCCTTCTTATCGGATCGTTTTGGAGAGGGAGGAACCCTAGCTTCAGCCGTTTGGGCTGTGCGATGATGAATCAGTCAGTCAGTCAGTAACGTTACTCTTTTATATATCTATATAGATTATCTTTAACTTTCCTAGAGCGTATAACAATAAATTGCAGTGAGTTTATCAATAATAATATAATTGGGAATTTAGTACCTTAAAACTAAAACCTATTAAAATAAAATTTTTTATTTATAAAAATAAATTTTAATAATAATATGATTACTTTGGATCATAATATGATTCAATTGGGTCATAAATATGATTACTTTGGGTCATATTATGATTGATTTATATCATAATATGATTATTTCAGAACATGTTATGATTGATTTGTATCATAATATGATTATTTCAGAACATATTATGATATTTCATTATACCAATAATGATCATAATATGTTTTGAACTACAAGCATAAATTTGATCATAATATGTTGCTCTTAGTTTATGGTTACCACAACCATGTTTTTTCTCTGCGTGAACGGTTCTCAAATGGGATCTACGCCACTATAGGGATCCTTATAAAATGCGAGGGTGCCTCAAAGATCTCAGGAAAATATTAAACTTAAACATTGCAGGTCTAATTTATTCTTCAAATTGAAAAATAAATAATGATTTCTATTCTAGATACATACATATTTTACTTCGAAATCCTTTTCTAATATCAAATACCTGATATATTGCATGCAGATATACATAGTTGAAATATAATGTAACTCGCGTGGTAAATTTGATTTTGAATTAGTTTAAATCGAAAACTTTGATTGATTAATAAATATGTATTTGAAGCGTTGAAGCTATTAATACAATGTAATCGAAATATGTGAAACTACACCATTTCAAGTTGAAAAAGTGGAAAACAGGGCCAACCTAATACAAATTTATTTAGTTCACATGCTTGTAATACATATTTACAATCATGTTGTTCGTTTCAATTCGTTTGTGTTTATTTTTGCATTTGACTTTTAATTGGCTTTAATTTTCTGTTTTCTACTTTTTGTCTACATTCTGTTGTGTATATGTTCCATTTGCCGTAGTTCCGTTTTAAATGCGTTGTGTTGCTGGTTAATTTATCCATTAAAAAGGAGCTGAACACTTAATGTTGAATTATATTTCGTCACCTAAAATGCAAAAGGGCCTATCAACACTTTTTTTAAATTTTACAGGAGAGACAAAAAAGATAGTAAAATTTTAAGTGTTGTGGTTACAAATATGATTTTCTTTTTTCAATAAAGTCCTTATTTTTAAAAATGGAAAGCTACAAATTTGTGAAGACGTGTGCCTTGATGGGATGCACCAATATCCATTAAAAACTCAGTTTTGAATTTCTTGGTAGTTACGTCCTTTTGCATTTCAGGTGACGATTTGTATGTTGCCTACGTATAAGAGTGGTATGGGTACGTTATCCTTTTTGTTTGTTCCATTTTTATTGCGCTCTGTTTGACCATATTTATAGGGATTGTGTTGGTATGACTGGGAGGTGGTAAAGTGTATGTGAGTATTTCAAAAAGTAATGTTGCAAGCGTCGATGGGGGTTCGTTGAATATGAGTTCATTTATACAGTAAATTATACTTATTAGTCGCGGTTTTGCAATTAGTCTTAACGTGACCACAACTACGATGCCGCGCCATTAATTTATTTGACCTTAGTCTGGGGTTTATAGAAAATGTTGTTTAGCACGTCTGTTTGTTTGCATTTGCTTTATTTTGTTCACATTTTTTGGTGAACAGCTAAATATTTAACCACACTTTTGCTGTACTTTTTAGTTCATGTTAAATGTTTTAATCAGCCAATTATAATTTCAAAATTATGCATTATAAAATCTGTCAAATTATTTTAATAACTTAGCGGATTCGAGTGCTTTAATATCTGTATCTTTTTGTATTGGAAAGGCACTTAATAAATACAAATACAAATTATTTGCCTACTCAAATATTTTCGCAATAAATAGGAGAATAACCCAGCAATTTCTATTAGGGAGTAATGAGTTAAAATGCTAAATTCTGCCACTTCATTACTTATACAATTTAATTTCAATTGCAAACTAATTTGTTTTAATGATGCCCGTATAGTAAAAATAATTGGAGTAATTTATCCGGAAATTCGTCTCCCTCCTGATCGTTATCAATCTTGGTTGAAGTAGAGGGAGTGGTTTCTATACGTAAAAGTATGGTTAAAGGTTGAATCCAGAATCTCTTTTTTAAAATTAAATTAAGCATATAGTAATTTATTGTAATAATATCATGAATTGAATCAAACTATTTTCATGTAGTACCAAAGTCACTGAGGCAACAGTGGCCATATGAAATGTGAGAGAGTAATTACTTTCAATATTTTTTTCTCTCACCTTTGCCCTAGTTTTTTCCTAAATTATTTTGAAAAAAACAACAAAACTCATAGTTCATTTTATTAATTATTTAATTAATTAACCTTGCTTTGGTATGGATGAATATTAACAAAGTTGATTTACTCCAACCCCTTTATAAGTCAATTATCCTTATACAATGGAAGCCAGCTAAATAGGGACAAAATTGTTTGTCTTTAAATAAACTTATTTCCTAACTTTTATATAAATATATTTTTATTATATTCAGACCAAATTTCGTATTTTTAGTTCCACTTGTTATGGTGGAACTAAGCTAAATAACGGATATTCGCTGAGGCGGTGCAACGTATTTCCACATATCTTTGTCCATTATATTTTACCGATTTTTCCAAAAATTTTTGAGCAACTAAAAATATCAATACTAAATTACGTACCCCTAGTTTCTTTTGTTTTGGCACTATCACACGATAAAAAAAAATTTAATAAAAATCCCCTAATAGCTTAACCCTCCGTTACTCGCAACTAATCTAGTTGATACAGGGAAAAAATTGTTATTGTAGTTTTAAACACTCTAAATTTTAAGCAATTTTTTGATAAAAATATATTTATACTGCAATTTTATTTTTATTACTCTTTTAAATACTGTGAATTTAATATTATTTTTATGTTTTCGAAATAAAAAGTGAAGAGATTATTTTCAGACGCGCCTATTATTTATTAATATCAATTTGATACATTGCGACTAGTATCGATTTAAAATGATTGCAACTAACGGAGGGTTAATTTTTATTATTGCGATTACGATTAAAAAATCATTTGTTATAAAGGGGCTTTTTTTCTAAAACAAAATAAAACAAAAAATTTAGATAAATCTTATTCAAATTTTTATTGTATTACGAAGAGAAAAGTTTGGCAACTATGAATGAAAAATGATATTTGGCAAACCATGCTGAAAGAAGTCGATTCTTTCCTCATCATTTTTAATCACTTTTTGGCAAAATGGCGGGTCTATTTCGTTAATCACATCACGGATTTTGAGTTTTAAGGCTGCAACGAATTCGATTGGCTCCGTATAGACTCTGTACTTAACATAGCCCCACAAAAAATAATCCAGTAGTGTTAAATCACACGATCTGGCTGGTCACTTAACGGGTGATTTTTGTGAAATTATGCAATCGGGAAATTTGGTATGCAATAAATTGATCGTTCCATTGGCTGTGTGACATGTGGCACCATCCTGTTGAAACCACATGTCAGTGATATCCACGTCATCAATAATAGACCAAAATTGAGTTGTTGACATCTCGCGATAGCGTGATGCATTGACCATTACAATTTTGCTTGTTGAAAAGAAAATGATTTTTACGAAATGTAACTTTAACAGAAAACAACACATTTAATGATTGGTAACCTAGACCTTATCTTATTTTCTGATAAATGTCAAATCACATTTTAGTTTAGTTTTGTGTTTTCAATTGGGAAAAATGTATTTCCAATAATATTGTATACCCTACATCACCACAGTGGGGAAGGTATATCCTTAAAGTATACCAATCTGCTCAGGATCACTTTCTGAGTCGAATATATTTGGGGTATTCACACGGTCTACTATTTGGTCATATCAAATCTTTGTTGTGTTTCAAACAAAAAAGTTGTTTTGTTTTGTCATAAAATAATACTTATTTTTGTTTAAAACACAACAACAACTATTATAATATATTAGGACATTATGACAATATGACTAATAACAGACCGTGTAAATACCCTTATTGCTTCAAAACATATTTTATATTTTGGATTAAAGAAAACAAAAGGTAAATACTTTATTTGTCGCTTAGATAATCTAGTAGCTCTAAAAGCCTCAAAGATAATTCGATCAAATTTGGTACAAGCGTCTTTAAGGACGAAGCCTATTAAATTTGGTAAGAATCGGCCGATTATTTCTCCTAGCCCCCATACGATTGCCCTATCTTAAAATAGTCAAACTCTCATAAATATCTTATTTATATAGATATCCAAACCAAATTCAGCACAAATAAATTTTATATAAGCCGAACTCTCATTACCAAATTTTGTGCATTTCAATGTTGTTTTTATAAAGCAAATTGGGTAATAAAGGCGATTGTATGGTTCTTCTTCTAGTTATTTTTACAACACAATCAAAAAAATGGGGATTTTGTCATTCTTACAAATATCGAGTTCGAAACAAATTTTTACGTAGATAAGTAATATATAATATATGCGTTACAAAATATTTATTTTGATAGATATCCCACTCGCATCCCACTAAGGGACTAAAAATATCTTAAAGGAATGGACCTAGGCTTTCTTTTGAGCAAAAAAAAAAATTAAAAAAGGGCCCATATTGGAAAAAAATTTTGATTTTGCAAAAAAAAATTAAAAAATTGTATGTCTTGCGTTACAAAATATTTATTTTGATAGATATCCTACTCGCATCCCACTAAGGGACTAAAAATATCTTAAAGGAATGGACCTAAGCTTTCTTTTGACTACAAAAAAATTTTAAAAAAAGGGCCCATTTGGAAAAAAAATCGTATTTGCAAAAAAAAAAGTCAAAAATTGTAAGTCTTGAGTTAAAAAATATTTATTTTGATAGATATCCCACTCGCATCCCACTAAGCGACCAAAAGGGTCTTCAAGGATAATATCTAAGCTTTTGTTTGACCTAAAAAAAAAGATTAAAAAAGGGTCCATTTTGAAAAAAAAAGTCAACAAAGTTTTTGATTTTGCAAAAAAAGTCAAAAATTTTATGTTTTGAGTTACAAAATATTTATTTTGATAGATATCCCACTCGCATCCCACTAAGCGACCAAGTAGGTGTTCAAGGAAAATATCTAAACTTTATTTTAAGAAAAAAAAAAAAATAAAAAAAAATAGCGTATTTTAAAAAAAAGTCAAAAAAGTTTTTGATTTCGGAAAAAAAATATTAAAAATTTTTTATTTTTTTTTTTAAATATTTTTTTTCGAAAGATCGAAGAAATAGCTATCTATACTATTTGGAACACATTTTGCTAAGAACAATAGGTAATAAGTTACATGGATAAGAAAAAACCCCTGTTTGACCAAATTGTCAAAATTTTACCCCCTATAACTCAGAGAGTTCTCGACCGATGTTGTTGAAAAATTGTGTCTGAGTTACTATCCAATAGAGCTAACCTTGGTGCAAATTTCATCCCGATCGGAAGACATCGATTTCAAAAGTTGGTTCACTTGACATGAAATCCCCCATATGTATATTCAAAAATTAAACTGCTGAACTTTTGTAAATATCCGTCCATATTTGATCATCACTTAATTGAACATAAATGTTTGGTGTTGAAAATTTTCAAAACTAAAAAAATTTCGGAACAAAATGTCCATCCGAAGTTTGAAAAAGAAAAATGTATCTTGAATTCGACATGTATGCATATTTTTGGTTTCCTGTAAATAATTCTAGTGATTAAAAACGATTTTTTCTTTGTGTTTGATTATGTAATTTCACTGTTAATATTTTGTTTTAATAAGTAAGTAATAATATTTCTGTTCGTTATCTATAACTCAAAACGCCCTAACAAAAATTAGAATACCAACTTTTTTAAAAGATTGGATTTTCAATTTTTTTTAGTTAGGGCATTTTGCGTTTTAGGTAACGATATGTATTTAAAACACTTTACACATTATTAATGTATTATAGAAAAGAAAAACTTTGATATTTTTATCTACATTAAAGTACTTTTTTAATTAAGTTCACTTAGAAGTGAATGTTGCATGTGAGCCTACAATAAAATCACACACGTTTCTACATGCAATATTAAATATAATTTTATCTGAAATTCTAATTTAAATAATTTGTTATGGGACATTAATTTTGTTACCACTGATTAAATTGGAAAATGTAGACTGGACAGAACATACGTGGTCACAGACAGTTTGATGTCAGGTAACTTATTTATTTATAAAGCCAATTGTTATTAAATTTGTTTCATAAATAAATATATGGAATGAAATGTGGCATGGACAAAGTAGAAACAAAAGTAGACTTGAATTTTAAATGAATTTCTAAAACCAATTATTTAAAAGCTGCATTACTAATACTTATTAATACTTAATAAAAACATCATCATCATAATAATCATCGTGAGTTTTGTTATTCTTACCTTAAATAGAACACTCGAATCTACATCATGCAGACATTCTAATGTCGCACTGGCACCACGTTCCACCCATCTCGGCACCCTCAACTGAACATCAGCATCCGTGTGAGCGTCTGTAATGAATGATAAAAATCCAGAGTGTTAATAAATTTCATTTTATACTTTAAGCAGCAGCACAAACCAAGAATAACAACAAACCAAAAAAAAAATAATACGAATAAAAGTAAATAATAGAACGGCTAAAATTACAGAGAAAACTGGAATGTTAAAAACTTTCCATTTTGGCTAAAAGTAAATGTTTTCATACCCCCAGAGTATAATTTTCTAGGTCATAAACGAGAGCATGACAAACCTCGGCAAATCAAGTGCAGATAAAATGGAAGATGAAAGCAAATGAAGAAAAATAAAAATTAAAACCCAAAACTCTGCTGAAATAACCTTGAAATAAATTGTTGTACTTGTAACTGACTGTCAGACTGAATGCCTGGTTGGCTGACTAACTAACCAAGTTCAACTAATCATCCTACCATTTCCCTTACTCCGCTCTGAAAGTTTAAGCGCATTGAAGTGGTCTTCTTCCAAATAGGATGATAAGATTTAAATGTAACAAATGATTTAAGAGACTTAAAGTGAAATACTGCAAAAGCACAGAAGAGCAAGTGACAAAAAAAATTAAAAAGTATTCAAGTGTCTGGTAAAATTACTTACGTTTAATTACGAGTTAAAGGATTAAATTGTTAATACTTTTTATTCTCTACTTTCTTAATAGCTGACATTAGTTTGGATAATTACAACTTATATATTTCTTTTGCTTTTAATGTCTTTACACTTTGTTATATATAATATTTAAGAGAATGTGACTGCCATCGCATATGTAAGTAATATTTCGATAGAAGCTCGGAATAACAAACAGCTTTAAATAAAAAGTAATTACTTTGGATAACAGTTAAAATCATGCACTAATGAAGTAATAAATAAGTCGTTATAGAACTACTTCTAAGTAATGCAGACTATATGTATTTGTCATTGATACGTAAGTTATTGTATAATTTGAAGTCAATTCCAAGTTTTTTGCTGTGGTGTAAATTTATATTGTAATAATGTATTTAATCAAATAGTGTTGGGGTATATAAATGTATTTGTAACATATATATTATATTTCTTACTCATTTTAACGGGTTTATAAGCGTTTAAGCACTTTTTCAGGAACTTTGTTGTCATAAATTCTTTATCCTAAAATTTTTTTTTTACAAATTAAAAAAATAAATTAAAAACCAATTTCGAAAAAAAAAAATTTTAATTTTGTTTACCTAAAAATATTTAAAAAAGTGCAAATACAGTTTTTACCCAGAAATTTTGTTTTTAAAATGTTCTGGAACGAGTGTAATCTAATCCATTTCAAATCAAAATGGCTGCCTTGGAATTTATGATGTTGAAATTACTTTTAGAATCAGTTCTGTTGATCAATATGTGATGCTATACTACATCTATAGAGATTTCTACAAACCGAGTCATTGCTACTAGTGATACATATTTTGGTTTTAGGCTAGTTCCATATATCAGTTATTAGTTCCGAACCACTTTTTTCGATAAACTGCTAAACAATTTGCCAACTACGTTTGAACAACAACATGAACATATAATTTTTTTTGATTTCTGAATTACACAGAAAAAACTATTTTCTAAACAGTTTCAATTCAAATATTTATCACCAAGGCAAGGATTTTCATGCACTAAAAAATTAAAAATATGCGCTTATAATATGCACTATAAAGAGAGAAAATATGCACTAAAAATGTCAAAAATATGCAATAAAAACAAATTTTTTTAAATATACACAGAAAAAATTATATTTCAATTCAAACATTTATCCCATATTGAACTGGTTTCAATTATTTCATAATTAAATCAAGTATTCATTTTTTTTTTTTTTTAAAATAGAGAAGTAACACTCAGGCAATTAATATGCCTATATATAATTGTGTTACTTTCTTTGGAAAGGGGATAGAGAGTAGAAGAAAAGGTGGTGAAAGGAGAAGAAAAGATTTTTTAATTGACAATTTGCTCAAAAACAAAATTTCTTGATACTTTCTATTGAATTTTGAGTTTTGAATTTGATTATTTTGACAATTAAATATACAATTTTCGTTATTGGTTGAATTTCAAATACAAAAATTATTGAATAGATAATTTTCGTAATTGAAAACACATTTTTGTTATTTTTTGTGTTTCAGTTACGAAAATTATCTATTCAATAATTTTTGTATTTGAAATTCAACCAATAACGAAAATTGTATACATATTTACAATTTGAATTGAAACGGTTTAAGAAATAGTTTTTTCTGTGTATTTATTAATAAATGAAAAATATAAATTTCACTATTTTCAGATAGGGCAATTATATGGGGACTATGAGAAATAAACGATCGATTCTAACCAAATTCAATAGACTTCGTCCTTGGATCAATGGAAAAGATTGTATAAAATTTTGTCGAATTATCTTTGACAAAAAGACACGATTTCGTTACATCATACATCCGACGGTAAATTCAGACTGTTCTGCAGGTATTATCGAATTACTTCGTTAGAAAAAGTTTAATGATTTCTTGCAAGCACTAATTTTCTGACACTAGATCAGGTGGATAAATACTAGAACGGAATACTTGAGATCTATGGCCCTTAGAGCAAAACATTGACGAACCCTACGTTCGGCAAAACAAAATTGTTCGTAACTTTCTTGCAGAAATACATTATGGGATGTACGGGGAATTTTTTTTTCAGGTACGGTCTAATGTAAAGTGTACACTAATATATAAATATATCCAATAGAAAATTAAATATGCAATAAAATGAAAAAATATGCTAATTATATGCTTTTAAAAGGAAAATATGCAAAATATGCATTTATAACAAAATATGCAACAACAAATCGATGCCATTTTGTTGCAAAATCTTCGATTCGGAAAGAAAAATTGTCAAAGTGATTTTGAGTTACTGACTACAAACATGCATTTGCATAGAAATCCTTGCACTGTTTATCACATATTGAACTGGTTTCAATTATTTCATAATTGAATCAATTATTCATGTGCTCAAAAACAAAATTTTCTGATATTTTCTATTGAATTTTGAGTTTTGAATTTGATAATTTTGATAATTGAATATACAATTTCCGTTATTGGTTGAACTTTAAATACAAAAATGATTGAATATACAATTTTCGTAATTGAAAACACATTTTTGTTATTTTTTGTTTTTTCAATTACGAAAATTATCAATTCAATAATTTTTGTATTTAAAGTTCAACCAGTAACGAAAATTGTATATTCAATTATCAAAATTATCAAATTCAAAACTCAAAATTCAATAGAAAATATATACTGGATTCAATTATGAAATAATTGAAGATGTTTTTCCACATAATTTATGATAACTCAAAAAGGGTTAGTCCGATATTGCTGAAATAAACACGCTTGTACGCACATACAATTTTTGAAAATAAGCGAATTCACTTAATTGTGAATAAATTCGAAAAGAATCAATCGATTTTTATGATCGATATCTCATTTAGTTGTTATTATATTTGGATTTGAAACGCAATATATATGTGAAAATTTGAACATAGCATGGGAAAAATGTTTTCAAAATTCAATAAATCGAAAGAAGAACATTAACTACTCAATTTGAATAAATTCGAAAATAATTAATCGATTTTTATGATCGATATCTCATTTAGTTGTAATTATATTTGGGTTTGCGATAAACAATAAACCTGAACTATTTCTGCAGTTTTCGATTTTTCATGAGTTTTTTAAAACAAAAAAATTTGCTATTTTTATGTAAAGAATATATTTTTTGCTTCAATTTGTTATTATAACTCCGAAATTACTGACTCGATTAATAATATATAATATACATATAATTAAAGGTTATGTAAATAGGAACCTTTTTTCAGACTAACCCTTTTTGAGTAATCATAAATTATGTGGAAAAACATCTACAAACATTTTTAGAAAAAAATCTATCCATAGAATTTAAAAATTTTACCATTTTTTACTTAGGTAACCATGATGCACCAAATCTATATAGTGGTTAGTGAAGCCGTTTTTTGCTGTTGACCTGTGTTAGCAGGTAAAGTCAATTTCGGAACTTCTTCTAGGGACTTAATCAAATGTTTCCGGAATCGTTACAAATAAAGTGTACTAAAGTTCGTAGATTCGGCCTCATTACATAAACTGTAGCTTTGTGAAATACGAAATGTAAACGATATTATTATGTAATATTGTGCAATACAAATTTCATGATCGTTATCTCTATCAGTCAGAAAGTTCTCTGATGTGGAAGTATGCCTGGTACTAATTTGTTATATAGTTTTTGTATCACACAAAAACACTTGATAAACTTGACTTAAATTACTTAAATCAACATCATAAAAAATGTAACAAAATAATTACAAACTCCTAAACCAGATTCTATTATTTATTTAGTTGTAACATTCACACTTTCTAGTTACTTTTCCAATTTAAACAAAAGTTCACCCGATAGTAATAATGAAGAAAACCATAAAAACTTACACAATTTTTTTTGCTTTACACAAGAGTGCGAGTGTCGCATTTAAAGTATGGTAAAATATTTTGAAATATAAAAATAACGTGATATATTTAATAACGAATGAATAACCTTATGAAGAAAATGATATCTAATGAATGTGCTTCGAAAGTCATTCCATTTAAATTTGAATATTTTTTGCTAAAAATTATCTATTAATAGAATGTTATTGGTATCATTTTTAAACTTAGACTTAGAATTTCCTATTTTGATTTTTTAAAGTAAATTTTATAAAAATACCCTCGTATATTTATTGAAATGTAAATAGCAGTGGTTCTCATTTATTTGTACTTCTGCTACAGAAATGCTTTCTTTTTTTAGATTGTAGCTTTTTTGTTCCTTTCTTTTCAGTAGTAGCAAGTAAAACCACAATTAGTCTTGGCATTTTAACACATCAAGTGCAATCAAAAGTTTTCCCTTGAAAATTCTCAACTCACTATTGTAATTTTCACTTCACTTTCGTTTGACTTTTTTGCTACAAATGTGTAAAAATCATATAAAACATAAACACAAACTAATACATACAAATTTATATTTAGTATGTGTAAATTAGGTTGGCCCTTTTATTCGAATTTTTCTATTTTCGGTGATGCCTGTCATCCAAAAATAAAAAGCTTAACAATGTTAATTAACTAAATTTCCTCGAAATCCATCAATTTCAAATGGATTTCCACGAACCCAAAATATATACTACTGTTAAAATTTGCATTTTTATACCCTTCACCTTCGTGAGAAGGGTATATATAAGTTTGTCATTCCCTTTGTAATTTCTACATTTTTCATTTCCGACCCTATAAAGTATATGTATTCTGGATCCTTATAGATAGCTGAGTCGATTAAGCCATGTCCGTCTGTCTGTTGAAATCAATTTTCTGAAGACCCCAGATATCTTCAGGATCCAAATCTTCAATAAAAAAAGAAGTTTGCCATTTAAAATCAGCAAAATCGGTCCACAAATGGCTGAGATATGAGGAAAAAACCAGGACAACCTCGATTTTTGACCTATTTTTCACCAATATCTGGATTTCTAAGTCATTAGTATAGAAGATATGGATATCTGCTGATAGATATTTCAAAGACCTTTGCAATGACGTATATAAAACCATAGTAAGTTGGACCTACAATGGGTCAAAATCGGAAAAATATTTTTTAATCTGATTTTTTTTTCACCAAAAGATTGTTTTCGCTAAATATTAAAAAAAAAAGGAAAAAAAAATGTTTGAACTTAAAAAATTTAAAAAATCAATTCGAAAAAAATTTGTCTCCAAAAAATTAAAAAACTGCAAAAAAATTAATTTTGTTTAACTAAAAATATTTAAAATTTTTATTTTGAAGTATAATTTGGTGAAGGGTATAAGATTCGGCACTGCTAAAATTGTCAGAATTTTGTTTCTAGTTGACATCGAACAATTCGAGAACTAGATAGATAGTGAAAAATCGATAAAGTGCAAATTAAAGACGTCCCTAATGTGTATATTATGCACAGTACATTGTTTGTAGTTTAGTATATTTTACATACATTTTTCAAATATATTTTAGTTTTCTATTTAAATATATATATACGAATTACCAAAATATTCTTACAAATCTTTTACATATTTCTATTTTTAATATTTGTAGGGAGAATAAATGTTTGTATGTACAGTACGGATTCGCCTGGTGTAACCAATCCTTTAGTAGCTTTAAAATGCACCACAGTATTTTTTTATATTGTAGACTCTGTTAATGGAACTTGTCAAGAACTCGTGACTTTTCTAGAAAATTTGTTGTCAATTATGAATTAATTATCTGAAATTGAATTGCTTTTTGGTATTTAGCAACATGCTTTCTTCTCTACTTTAAATTGTATCGGATAATTTCACTGAAATTTATTTTTGGAAAGCTAAATTTATTATACTAATAATAAAACTATACAGCGAAGGATAATTACAGACACTCAAGCTTTATTTGTAAATATACATATCAACACCCAGAGAAAAAGCAACATAAAATCAATAAAAACCACATTGAATAAATAAGTAACATTAACGAATAATTTAAAGTTGAAAATTATTGATTTATTGTATATCAATATTGTCCAAATAAGTTTTATATATACGAAATTCATGTCACCAAATTTTGTTACGATCGGTCCATAATTAGCCATAGCTCCCACATAGAGCCGCTTCCGATAATAACTTTTACGTGCACAAATCTCTTAAAAATTTTTGTATACACAAAAATCAATATATAAATTATTGATATTTTAAAAGAAAAATATTTTTGATCATTTACTTAGTTTAGGGTATTATATGATCGGGCTTGACCGACCATACATTCTTACTTGTTTTTAAGTTGCAGCTTTTCTCTGAGTGAAAGCTTAGAAAAAATACCATCAATAAACAGTGGTTTTATAGTTTCTTACATTTCCTCGCTACAACAATTGGTTGGGTTTTTTTCCGACTATAAAAATCTAAAATAAAAAACAACTTGGTTTATTTTATTGTTTTCGCAAGAAATCCAAGCTCCCAAAATTTTTGATGCACAGGCAAATTTTGTTGTACTGAACATAAGGTCATTATTAAAAATTTATTCGCCTATGAACAATTATGGACCGATGAACATGAAATCAATTATAGATCGAACATTGTAATTAAAAAGTAAGAAAATGAATAAAACCATAACTAATGGCGTATCTTCTATTTTTAATAACTTATATGTCATTTATTCTCACTTAGTTATTGAACATTACAGTGTGAACAACAAAGTTTTTTAGCTTCGAAAATGTCGAATTTTGTGCCAACAATGCGTCATATGCGGGAAGTTTTGCTTTACTTCTTTAATATGAAAAAAAAAGTGCCCTGACACACACTGATTGCTCACCAAAGCTTATGGTGAATGTATTCCATCGATTTCATCGTGCTAGAGACGGTTTGTTCGGTTCGGAAATGGCGATTTTGACACGGAAGACATAGATTGCCCAGGCTAGCCAAAAAAGACTAAGAATTGGAGGCACTACTCTACACTATGGTTCCAAATCAAAATCTAGGTGGACAAAATTATTTGGCGCTCTTTTTATATAGAATTGGTTTGGTCTGATTTAAAAAATGTTTAAAATATCAATGTTAACTTTTTTTTCAAGTTACAATTAAAAACAATTAAAAAATACGTTTTAATGTGTTTCTGAAACTAAATTTTTAAAAAGATCTGTATTTACTTTCAAATTACAGTAGGGTCTAGATATATAAAAATCCATTCCGTAAAAATTAAAAAAAAAATATTTCGGCGGGTGCTAGCGGCTTTTTTTACAAAGACATTCCCCAGAAGTTTCTTAAAATTATGTATATAGTCATTCAACGGGCTTCGACTGTCTTTTTTTTGGCAAGCTATATAATATTCTTAGAAAAAAAATATCAGTATATTTGAGAACCAAGTTTAAAGGTCTATAACCGAAAAACGGAGATGCCCATAAATATAAGATATACACCTAATAAAAGCCTATATCAATGTTTATCTATGCTTTGAAGTATGAATTTCCATATATAAAACAATTGAGATATATGCAATTTAGTAAAGCAGTAAAATATTAAAAAAAATTAACGTAAATATGATTCAATATTTTTGAACTTCTGGCGCTTCTGTCGAGAAAACGAAATGTCCAATTGAAAAAACCATTTGTATTGGAGGAGATCAGATGTGCTGTATGAAGATTGTTGTCAAACTCAACAACAGCTTGCTAAATTATTGGGAGCAACTCAAGCAGCACTTTCAAAATGTTTGAAATTTCAGCAGCAGGATTCATTCAAAAGCCGAAAAAATTATGTGCATTTCCGAAATGATGTTTTAACGCTATAAAAGTAAATAGATTTTGCACCGAATCATTTTTTGCTATTAAAAATCGGTTCATTGCGATAACCCGAAGCGTAAGAGATATTACGTGAAGCCCTGCCAACCAGCCGAATCTACACCAAATCTAAATATCCAAAGCGATAAGGTAATGTTATGAATTTGGTGGGACCAAAAGGGCCCTATCTATTATACGGTGCTGAAATCTGACCAGACCATCAGAGGGAACCAGTACCGAACGCAACTGATTCGTTTGAAGCGAGTATTGACAAAAAAATTCAGAAATGTGCGGCCAGACATGCAAATGTAATATCATGACAACGCTAAGTGACATGTTGCAAACTATTTAGAGAGAAGTGGTTGGGAAGTTTTGCCTTGAAGACCTTGTCCCGTCCGATTACTATTTGTTTCGATCGATGCAGAACGCTCTCGCTGTGATACTCTTCACTTCAGAACAGAGTATCCGAAATTGGCTTGATTCGTTCTTGGCCTCAGAAGCTGAGCAGTTCTTTTGGCTCGGAATCGAATTAATATTGTACAAATGAATATCATTAACTTCATGCTAAACTAATATCCAGAGTAACAGCAGTGATAATCTTTAAATTTTGAAAATAATATATGGATGTTAATTAAGTTAAGTTTTTAATAAAAAATATTGCAAGTGTAAAAAATAATATAATAATAAGGAGGTATGAGCCAAATAGATACTTTGTATGACAAATTCTTCGGTCAGCTACATATAAATACGCATAAAAACTGCTAGACATAAATGCACAACCAGTGTTGCCATATTAGAAATTAAGAAAAGCGTCAAGTGTATAGTAAAAACGGGTAAAAAGGGTAAAAAAATTACGAAAAAAAGAGTAAAAAGCGCCAAGAGAAAAAAGTAAAACTTTAACAAAAAAATTTGAAAATTTATTTTTTCACTTGCAAATAACACATTCAAAATGGGTACCCAATAACCACAAAAGCCCCAAAAAATCAAGCACTTGAAGATTTTATTGGAATTTGACTTGAATGCAAATGTAATTATGTTTTAAACTGGAAAAATATTTGAAAATTTAAATATTTTTCAAACAAAAAACATATGGCTTGAATTTATGTTTCCTTTTTACTGGAGAATGATATTGAAATAAAGTGTAATACAACTGTAATTCAATTGCTTGACTATAATTCAAGGCTTGAAACACACTTGATTTCAACTTGAATTCCAGTAAATATAAATAATTAATTAAATTATTTATTTTACTTAGGAGTAAACAAAACCTTAAAATAAAATAACAATTCAATAAAAACGAAATAATACATTTCAAATACATCTTTTCAATAATCATCATCAGCACCGGGCCACAAAACGATTTTAATGAAATACTCAGGGGGCAAATTGTCCCACTCGTAATCGAAATAAATTTCTAACGCAATCATAATTTTCTATACATTTTATTCGATATCAAATAAGAGAATGCCAAAAATTAAAAAAAACGCATGTTTGAATAAGTATCCGATCGTGTTGGACTGCGGAAATTATTCCCCAGATCTTTTATATGTTGGATTTGTTACAAAATCACATGGTTTTAACAAAAAGCACCAAAAGCGCCACAAAATATGTAAAAAGCGTCAAAAAATACCCTTTTTTAAAAAAGGGTATTTGGAAAAAATAAAAGGGTAACGAGACCAAAAAAGCATCATAAAATACCCAAAAAGCGTCAGTCAGTTTTAAGAGTAATAGATTCTCTCAGTCTAGAATTAAGTATATGGACTGTAAGAAGAGCAGTTTCGGCTTGGTTCAAAAGATATAGAGCAGGTTTCATGTAATGGTTTATAATAAAGACAGAAAAATTTATTTTATTATAGAGAGATGTTTGAATTTTAAATAAAGGTTTGTGTGACCTTGTTTCGCAATACAATTTTGAATATGTATGAAGTTTGTTAGAAAGCGAAGCAAATTCCTTCTAGAACATCTTCTGAGAGAAGGCAGATTATAAAGAGTATCGGATCTTATATCATGTGTAAACTGGCCATTTAGAAGGCCTACAATGTGAAGCCCTAGCTAATTTTCCCGCTAGGAAGAGCCACCCTAATATACATTTACAATGTTAACTGTTTGTTATTGATTTTTATTCTCGAGTTGTTATTGCTTGTGTTGTTGTTGTTGCTGTTATTGTTTAGTGTATTTCCTTTCTTTTCATTGTATTGTACGTTGGTCCTTCATTCATTTGTAATTTTATGTGTATAAAATATTAACTTTGTATATTCAAATATGCTCGTATGTTAATATTGGATTTTGTACACTCAGAGATTTTGTACACTCAGAGAATTGTAAAACAGCGCTGCTGTTTTACAATTAGTAAAAAACTTGAGCTACTTATTAAATCACTTTTAAAAATGCACTTCTTATACTATGTAGTAGGGTATTCAATCGATTAACCGTTAATCGGTTAACCGATTAATTTTGGACGGTTAACTGTTCGAATAATTTAAAATTGCTGATTTTCAAATAACAAATAAACCGATTAATTTGTGTCGATTAACCGAAATTTTTTTTTTCCATTTCAATTCAAATACAAATTTCAAATTAAAATTATATATTTTTTCAAACATCCAAGAAAAATGTTTAGTGAGAATAACAACTGACATATTTAATTTACATGTATTTGAAACTTTGTTTGCATTTACATGTTTATTTTTTATTTTTTTTATTTTATTTTTATTTTATTCAGTAATAAAAAGCCAATTTGGCCAAAATAATATTACATAGTAATACAATAAACCTAAGTATAAAAAGGTTTAAATATTCATTAAATTTCATATTACAATACTTTCAAATGGGCAGAACTTAACGAAACTATCAAAAGTATTCAATATTTAAAACAATCCGATGATATAACGAAATATTTGATATACTTAGAAAAAACTAAAAAAGCTGAGATATTGGATATTCTTTATCATGCTTTCGATTTCTCCAACATCTACAATCATCGAGAGAGTTTTTTCCAAGTCAAGTTTTATTAAATCTAAAGAAAAAAATCGTTTAAGAGGAAAAAATTAAATTATATTCTTTTTTTTAAAACATTATTTCAGAAGATCTCACTAAAATCCTAAAAAAAATTTAGTTTTTTGTATACAAATGGATCTAAAATACCTTATTTGCTATTATTTTTTGGTTGAATTGTTATGGTTTTGTTTGTTTTTTATGTTTTTGTACCCAAAATTCGTGGTTGTATTTTCAATGTAAAATTAAAATAGACATTATTCGGTTAATCGAATAATTTTAAATTAACTGATTATTAACCGAATAAATCTAAACCCCGATTAATTATTTGCTCGGTTAACCGATTAAACTAGAAACCCGATTAATTGAATACCCTACTATGTAGTAATGTAAAGAAATGTATATCAATTGTATGCTAGTAAAGAAAAGCAATTTATACAAAACAATAAACTATATATTTTCTTTGAACTAAATTAAGAATAGCGCTGTATTAAATAACATTACAATCTACGCAGAGATATATGTACATAGCTGCTTAGTTTTTCCTTTTTCTATTATCGTATATTACAGCAAGACTTTTCAACGATTACACTGTGCACGAAATTGACACTTTTTTCTGTCAAGAAGGGCACCTAGTGGCATAAACAAACTCGGGTACGCTGAATTTAGTGGTGCTAACCGTTTTTATACCCTACACCACCATAGTTGAGAGGGTATAATGCATTTGTGCAGATGTTTGTAACGCCCAAAAATATAAGTCTAACACCCACCTAAAAGTATACCGAACGACTTAGATTCACTTTCTGAGTCTATTACACGATGTCCGTCCGTCTGGCTGGCTGGCTGTCCATGTAAACCTTGTGCGCAGAGTACATGTCGCAATTTTAAAGATATTTCGATAAAACTTGGTACATATAATTTTTTCGGCCAGAGCCTATTGAAACTGGCTGAAATCGGTCCATTATTTCACCTAGTCCCCATACAAATGTACTCCCGAAATTGGACTTTATCGGTCATAAATGTTTAATTTATACATGTATCTACACAAAATTCACTCCAAATAAGTTTTATATATATAAAATTCATGTCACCAATTTTTTTTACGATTGGTCCATAATTACTCAAAGCTCCCATATAGACCCGCTTCCGAAAATCACTTTAACGTGCATAAATCTATTAAAACTATGGGTATACACACAAAATTCAACATAAATATAGAAATAAATCACAAAACCCAATTTCATGGTGACCAGTCTATAATTGGTCATAGCTCCCATATAAGGTCCACTTCCGAAAATCACTCACGAATATAAATTATTGATATTTTAAAAGAAAATGTTTTGCTCATTTACTTAGTGTAGGGCCAAGCCCGACCATATAATACAAAAAAAATTTTGGCAAAAAAAAAAAAAAAAAATTTGGCAAAAAAAAAATATTTTTTAGCAAAATTTGGAAATTTTTGTTTTTTAAAACGGCATTAAAATTTGGAAAATGAATCTACGCTGTTAATTTTTTTAAGCGTATAGAAAACAAAGTTCCAAACAAAAGAAGCTGTAAATGATTACAATGTGTTCACTTTTGATTTTATAAACGAAAGATGAAGCAAATATTCCCTAATAATATTTTAATATTTTTCCTATATTTTTGCAAAAAGTCTTCTACAAATTCCTTTATTCATAAAAGTTGTATACATTTTTGAAAAGAAGACACAATTTCCTATATGTTGATATATAATATATATATCTTATCTTTTCCAATAGTCAAATTTATGTATTCAAAATCAACAACAAACAGAAAATTTACAGAATCTCGCCGTTTTGTAAAAACTGCACTGCATTGTCGACTATTAAAGTACAAAACATAGAACACTGCAAAATGTAGCTAATTACTACGAGTTATGTATCTTATCTTTTGTGAATAAAATTAAAAGTTGTGGAATATTTTTCTACAAAATTATTTTTTTTTTGCCAAAAAATAATCTATATTTATGAAACTACTACGAAAATTAAAAATATGTTAAGTCTTGCTTAAAGGTAATTTTATTGCGAAGTTTCGTTTTTGAGTTATGCGAGTATATGTTATGCAACCTCCTCCATTTTCGAAATAACAGTATATCTCTAAAATACGAGCACCACTGAATTCAGCGAACTCGTATTAGTTTAAGCCACTGGGTGCCCTTCTTGACAGAAAAAAAGTGTTAATTTAGTGCACCGAGAATTTCAATGTCATTGATAAAATCATTGATGAGACATATCTTAAAGTAGTTCTTTTATTGGGTAAAACACCAATGAATTTAATTGTATTAGAAGTATTTAACAACATGTTAAGAAATATATTTTTTGTATATTTCGGTTTACTAGTGATAAATTAGATCCAAATCATTGAATATGTAATGTAATTGATTACAACATTTTATCATTTTGTAAGTTGTGAAAAATATCAGCTGTAGAATATTTCAATCATTAATGACTAAACTGATAAAAAACGGAAAGCTACTTTGAATGAAATGAAAATGTTGTGATTTTAGAACTACTTCTTATTTGTTTGCTGGGTAGTTATTGTATCTGATGCATTAGAATCGAAAAAATCGAAGAGGATCGTAAAACTAGAAAATTGCATTGAAAGTTTGACAAATACCATAAATTTTGCCATTAGGAAGGCAAGCCACCGGTAGAGGTATAAAGCCCTTTAAGGAAAGTTGACCGTACCGTAGAGGAAAAGGCTAAACAATTTGCAAATCACTTAAGTACAGTATTTCAACCGAATTCGACAACACCCAATTTTGAATTTGAGAAGCCACTTTTGATAATTCTTTCTAATTATTGGCTTTAGAAACAGCATGTGGACCATTCCTTCTACATGAACCAGGTTTTCTATCAACGGACAAGTTCTGCCGATCAGTTTGACGGCAGACCTTGGATTGTTTGCCAACTTTTTGTAGAACCAAGTTTGGTTTTGTTGAAAATATTTAATAATTTTCGTACGCGCTTTTTTCACGTCACGCTTTTAATCAGATTAACAACAAATGAACATAATTGACATTAAATACAATAACTAACATGCTTTACAAAGATAAACTTGGGTTAAAAGTTGTAATGAAAAACGTGTATCAAAGAAACCTTAGATCTCAGTCCTTACTATCTATAAGCCCAGATGACAGTAACAAAGTTATCAAAGAGAATATAATATTGAAGAAAGCACCAGGAAAAGATTCAGTAACACCTATTTTTAAAAAAATAATGAACCTGGTCTTTAAACTAGGAGTTTTTCCGACAATTTGGAAAACTGCTTAGATAATAATGATACCAAAGCCAGTTAAAGACTATATCGTACCATCCAACTATAGACCTATTAGCTTACTTCCTTGTATGTCAAAGCTATTCCAAAAAATATTCCAAAAGAAAATCATACCATTTTTAAATGAGAATAATATCATCCCAGTTCATCAATTTGTATTCCACAAACGCCACGAAACTATCGAACAAGTTAATCGTATAACTGGAGAGACAAGAAAATATTTTGAATTAAGGAAATATTGTTCTACAATATTTTTCGACAAAATATGACAAAAAATGGAATCTTATCTATCGGATCGTTTATTTACAGTTAACCCTCTAACCCCCATGAGTGTCTCAAGGCATGGATTACAAAACACCAATTATCTCAGCTGTTTTGTGAGTGATGTCATAATTTTAGCACGTGAAATTTTGTGTGTAATTTTTATTTTTTTTAATCAAAGTTTTACTAACTTTTAGTCGCCCGATCTATTCGAAATATTTTTTATTAGTTCTTTTTCATTAGTTTTTCAATATTATCGTATTATAATTATTGTTTTTTAGACCTAAACCGGCAACAATGCCCTGAGGCACTCTTCATCTTTTTGCACTTGGTTCCTAAACTTAATTTCCAAATTAGTTTCTGAAGCCTGTTCTGAGTTTATTTGGTCTTAAAATCCCCTAAAAAAATTATTCATCAACTTTTTTTTAGCTTTTTAAAGTTTGCGGGTTAGAAGGTTAAGTACAGCGATCATGTGCCAAGAAAATATGTATATGATTGGAGCAGGCGTGCCACTTGCCGTTCTTGGACCTCCGATCGATAAAATAACTAATTCTACATTTGCTGATGCTGATGATGATAGACAATTGAATGACTACTTCATACAAGTGGAGATATGGTTGAAAAAGGCGAATGAGTTGAAGAGGCTAATGAGTTAAAAAGTAAACATGTTACGTTTGCGCTAAGGTGGGGAACCTGTCACACTTAACAATGTTAATATACCTCAGTCCGACTATGTAAGATACTTTAGTATTGACTTGGATATAAGCCTTACTTGACATGTTCATATAGAAACCAAGATAATTTTAGTTTTATTTTTGGTATAAGATTAAAATACTTAGGCAGGAATTATATAAGGCTGATTCAATAAATAAATATAAAGTTAAAAAACATTAAACGTAGAACTAACGGTAATTAAATGAGAGCAACAGATTCTTATCTGAACAACATTTGAGTAACAAGTATTCTAACCAGAATAAAAAGTATGTGCCGTTATCATTATGACTGGTGCCTTATTAAGGAGCTCAAATAAAAAATTTCAGGGACCGTAAATAACGGTTATCCAGAAAATTTTAAATCAAAAAATCTCTATTTTAGTGTCAACGAATTCCAATAGATTCGTATTGACGTGCTCTTTCAGAATCTATGGTGATATTAAAAACATGATCTCAACTGCACAGTTAACAGTTATTTTTCAACATAAAAATAAAAGTTCGCATGAAACACTTAAAAAAGGAGTCATATGAAGAAAAAAAACTCATTTGATAAATAAATAAAAGTATTTTCATTTATTTTCTACTTTTTTCAGTATCTTTATTTATTGAGTTTATCTGATATATAATTCAATAATAGGAATCAAACAATAACAAATTAAAATCCGACTTGGTTTTATTTTAATGAAAAATTATTCAATTGCAATGCAAGGGGCTTTACAAATTGTAATGATCAATTTACATAAAATGAGTTTTATTTTAAATGAATTTTATTTAAAATCAACAAAATCGTTCTACAATGTCGATTTTTTACCTATTTTTGACCTACAGTGGTGGCCAGCTATTTAAGACAAATACTTGAATTTTTTTCATCAACTGAATTTTAAGTGCGATAGAGCTAAAACAAAAGGACCTAAGGGTATAAAATTTATTATTAATATTTCTAGTTTCTCAAAAATGTTCGGAAAAATCGGTACAACATATATGGACAAAAATATGTGGAAATACGTTAACCCTCCTCAGCGAATATACGCTGTTAATAACATGATATGACCGAAAGTAATGGAACTAAAAATACGAAATTTGGTCCGAATATTGTATAATAATAAAACTATAATGATATAAATGTTAAAAAATATGTTTATTTAAAAAAAAAAAAATGTTGGTCAAGTTGTAGAAAAATCTTATGTGTTCGTGGTGAATATGTATAATTTGACACATTTGAATTAAATACACTTGTGTGTTAAAACAGTCCTCATGCTTACATATTTGTGGAAATATTTGAATAAATAATTGAGAATCACATGGAATTTAGCAAATAATGTTTGTCTTAATTACCTGGCCACTGTATATCTGGATTACTAAGACATTAATATAGACAATATGGATATCTAATGATAGATATTTCAAAGACTTTTGCAATGACATACATAAAACCATAGTAAATTGGACCTACAATTGGTCAAAATCCGAAAAAAATATTTTTTAACCCGATTTTTTTTCACAAAAAGTTTTTTTTCGCTAAATATTAAAAAACAAATTGAAAAAACAAAAAAAAAATTTTAAATTTAAAAACAAAAAAAAATGTTTTTCCAAAACATAAAAAAGTGCGCAAAAAATAAATTTTGTTTAACTAAAAATATTTTAAATTTTTATATTGAAGTATAATTTGGTGAAGGGTATATAAGATTCGGCTCAGCCGAATATAGCTCTCTTACTTGTTATACCCTTCACCTTCGTGAGAAGGGTATATATAAGTTTGTCATTCCGTTTGTAATTTCTACATTTTTCATTTCCGACCCTATAAAGTATATATGTATATTCTGGATCCTTATAGATAGCGTAGTCGATTAAGCCATGTCCGTCTGTCTGTCTGTTGAAATCAATTTTCTGAAGACCCCAGATATTTTCGGGATCCAAATCTTCAATAATTCTGTCAGACATGCTTTCGAGAATTTTGCTATTTAAAATCAGCAGAATCGGTCCACAAATGGCTGAGATATGAGGAAAAAACCAAGACAACATCGATTTTTGACCTATTTTTTAGTAAGTTGGATCTACAATGGGTCAAAATCGGAAAGAAAAATTTTAACCCGAATTTTTTTTTTTTCCAAAAAAATAAATTTAAAAAACAAAAAACAAATTTTTTAAAATTTAAAAAAAAAAAATTTTAAAATTTAAAAAAAAAAAAATTTAAAATAACAATCGAAAAAATTTTTTTTTTCCAAAAAATGAAAAAAAACGACTTGAAAAAAAAATTAAATTTTGTTTACCTAAAAATATTTTGAAGTATAATTTGATGAAGGGTATATAAGATTCGGCACAGCCGAATATAGCTCTCTTACTTTTTTTTTAGAATGGGAGAAAAATGTGGAAAATTAAAATGCGAACTTGTAGCAAAACAGTTAAGATAAATGAATATCCGTTTCTGTGTCATATTAAGTGCAACAGTTCATTATAATTTCCTCTTTTATTTGAATTTTCAGTTTCGTTATTGGCTCTAAAAGCTAATAAGTCCTTTCATTACTTGACGGTTTTCAGAAACCTGTTCAATATTTCTTGGAAGTGAAATTAACATTTACTGAAGGTTTGTGATTTTTTCCCTCAAATTATTATTTTCTTATTTTACTTTCATGTAGTTTTAGGAATTTTCCCCCCCCATTGTCATTTACTACATTACATTTATACAATTCTGTGAATTTGACGCTAGAATAATACAAAGAACCTACATTTTGCTGCATTATTCAGTTCTAAAAGTAAATTCCTCGTAGGAGTTAAAACAACATAACAATATAAAATGCTTAAGAATACATTCAGGAACTTATTTATGAAGAAGATTAGGCACTGGTGCTTCTTGTTTTTAAAAATACGAACGGTACTCAGGAGAGCTTTTGATTGCTGTAAAATATTGTTAACACAGGTTTCAACATGAACATGAAACTATAATTTTTCCATGAGGTTAATTTTTTTCTTTTGTTATTTTATTGATGCACACGCAGAGACATGAACTATACATTAGGGTGGCTTTTATTTTACACCTTTGGATATGATTTTCGGAAGCTCCCAAGGTTTAACATTTTTCTGCGTCATTTAAAAATCAAACATGAACAAAAGTTTCAACATTTAATTTAAAAAATAAAAATCTAATTGAAAATAGTTTTTGTATTTCATTTAACCCGAAATGTTTTTAACCATAGTGTAGAACTTGAGACGCAACTGAGATTAAGCTAAGAGTCAAAATAATCACTCTCTCCAAAATTTTATGGCTGACACAAGTAAAAACAAGTAAGAAAGTATGGTCGGTCAAGCCCGACCATATAATACCCTACACCAAGTAAATGAGTAAAAATATTTTTCTTTTCAAATATCAATAATTTATATTCATGGGTGATTTTCGGAAGTGGGCCTTATATGGGAGCTATGACCAATTATGGACCGATCACCTTGAAATTAGGTCGTGTGATTTATGTCTATATTAAATTTAACTATGTTGAATTTTGTGTGTATACCAACAGTTTGCATAAATCGCTTAATGCACGTTAAAGTGATTTTCGGAAGCGGGTCTATATGGGAGCTATGACTAATTATGGACCGATCGTAACAAAATTTGGTGACATGAATTTTGTATATATAAAACTTATTTGGAGCGAAATTTGTGTAGATATATAGATAAATTAAACATTTATGACCGATAAAGTCCAATTTCGAGGGGACTTTGTATGGGGGCTAGGTGAAATAATGGACCGATTTCAGCCAGTTTCAATAGGCTTCGTCCTTGGGCCGAAAAAATAATATGTACCAAATTTGATCGAAATATCTTCAAAATTGCGAACAGTACTCTGCGCACAAAGTTTACATGGACAGCCAGCCAGCCAGCCAACCAGACGGACGGACATCGTTTAATGGACTCAGAAAGTGATTCTAAGTCGATCGGTATACTTTAAGGTGGGTGTTAGACTAATATTTTTGTTACAAACATCTGCACAAATGCATAATACCCTCCCCACAATGGTGGTGTAGGGTATAAATACATTGTTTTACATCAGAGATGTGCAAAGCTAAAACTGTATTTGTGTTGGTGAGCGAAAGAGAGCTCCACTGAATGAAAAGTATAGTGAACGAAAAAAAAGATGCCAATATTTTTAAGGCTTTATTTGTTAATAATAATCACGACAATAATATGTCGGCGACATATTATTATAGCTCATTAATAGAGACTTCGATATTAATCATTTTCGACAAATTTGTAAATATTTAAAATACTTTTTTGCTTATTTTATTACGTTGTTTTGATTAAAATCATTTCAAATCTGAAAAAAAAAATGTTCACAGAAGTAAATTGAAGTGAAAGAAGTAAGAGAGCTATATTCGGCTGTGCCGAATCTTATATACCCTTCACCAAATTATTCTTTAAAATAAATTTTTTTAAATATTTTTAGGTAAACAAAATTTAATTTTTTTTTAATTGTTTTTCAAACATTTTTTTTTGAAATTGTTTTTTAATTTTTTTTAAAAAAAGTTTTTTCAAATTTTTTTTTAATTTTTTTTTGGAACAAAATGTATGACAAAAAAAATTTTTTGATGAAAAAAAAATTCGGGTTAAAAAATATTTTTCCCGATTTTGACCCATTGTAGGTCCAACTTACTATAGCCTTTTCTACATCGTTGCAATGAACTTTGAAATGTCTATCATTAGATATCCATATTGTCTATATTAATGACTTAGTAATACAAAAATAGGTAAAAAATCGAGGTTGTCCCGGTTTTTTGCTCATATCTCCGTTATTTATGGACCGATTTTGCTGATTTTAAATAGCAAACTTCTCGAAAGCATGTCTGACAGAATTATTGAAGATTTGGATTGGGGTCTTCAGAAAATTGATTTCAACAGACAGACAGACGGGCATGGCTTAATCGACTCCGCTATCTATAAGGATCCAGAATATATATACTTTATAGGGTCGGAAATGAAAAATGTAGAAATTACAAATGGAATGACAAACTTATATATACCCTTCTCACGAAGGTGAAGGGTATAAAAATAAACAAAACTTCAATGATTTTTTATAGTTCGAAATACATTAAAAAATCCAATTATTTCTTTCAGTGATCATGAACAAAAATTAAAAAAAAAAATAATACACCCGCTTAGCATGTTCATTCGTCGCTGTCTCAGTGACTGCAAAATCAAAAAGAATAAGAATATATGTGTGATTGGCTTGCCCAATTATGGTATGAAATGGGCATCTCTCTTTTATATGTATTTTGTAGTTGTAAGACTTGGGTTTTTTTGATTGAGATAATAATTTTGAAATTTTTACAAAATAAAATGGATTTAGCACACTTTAGCATATTTATAGTTATTAAATATTAACCAAAATATTTTTACGTTGACCAAAACAATTTTAGACGGAGAACAATTTTAGATTTTGGGTGCAAATAAGGGCCACCCTACTATACATACATTCATTCCATAAAATATCAGACATTTAAATGGAAAGTTTTTGTTTTTGTCTTGAACATTCTAGTGCCATTCTTTTGTTGTAGTTGGTATTTCGATTTTTTTTTACTTTTACTAATGAATATATGTATAAATGAATGAATGAATAAATGTATAAACATAGATACATATGTATCTATGTACTTACACATGTACTTATTTATTTGTTTGTTTGTTTATTTGCTTTAGTTAGTATGTGTTTGTTATCAAGTGCGTGTTAGATTCCATGTAAATTTGTGTTTGAAAGTGTCCTTGTGTGTTTGTGAGAAAGTTTTGTTCATTTGTATGGAGATATTTTCATTAGAATCTTTACCCACAGGATTTAATGTTTTACTTTTGCTTTAATTTGCATACTTTTTTTCGTTCCTTTAAAGGGTAAATAATTTTGTTTTTTTTTTCTCAAAAGGATTGTATTGCTTTTGAATTAAAAATTACAAATAACAATAAGAATTGTTTGCCCTTAAATTTTGCCATGAACTACATACAATATATTTTACATATACATAGTTTAAAGTTGAATAACTTTTGCTAAGGATATACCATATATTATGTATTTAAAAAATTGATTTTTTTCCCTTGAAAACTGAATAAAAAACAGCATTAAATTTCAAAAGGCTAAACACAAAATTGAAAATCCAGCCAAAACAATCTTATTAATATTTAATAAGTTGAGGTATCGAATTATTTAATCTGCAAAATCCAAACAATTATGCAGGAAATATCTTTTATACAGAATGAGCTACTAAAATTTACATTTTGCTAAAACAATATGACAACATTTTTTCTCGGAAAAATGTTTCCTATATTTAAGTAACATCCCAATAAACAAGATAACGATATGATAGCGAATACGATTATGAAAACATATTTTGTTATTTAATACAATATTCAGGCCGTATTTTTGTAAGCTAATTACAACAACATTATGTAATTTGCTCAGCATATTTAATTACAAATGTTTACATGTGATTTTTTTAACATTAATTTTATAATTTTAGAAACTACATTTAATAACACTCAGCTACAAAATGACACTTTTTGTCAGAACTTGAAAAGCGACCTAATGGGGGTTATAGGTCTAGGTGAGGACATAATAAAACCGTTTTGAAAGATTTTGAAGCACCTTCAAAATTTTGAATTATTTTGAAAAAACTGTTTTAGGGTAGGCGTAGTTCTTTAGTACCTCTAACCCACACATTTTTAGACCGATTTCAAAATTTTAAACAATTACGTATAGACAAAGGATTAAGCTTTCCTTTTATGTAGGCATAAAATGTATATTCCAAGAAATTGTTTAAGTTTTTATAAAAATATTAATTTTTTTTTATTATTTTCTTAGTAAGTAGTATTTCAAATTCATCAATAGTTATTTAAAATTTTTTCTATGAAAACAAAATTTTTTTTGCACACTGTATTAAAAACAATTTTATATAGACAAAAACGTGACATTACTTATTAAAATCGGTTTATATTTGCAAGAATTATTAAACATTTTCGAAAAAAGTTCAAAAAAATTACCTTGTAAGTAAATTAAAAATTTTACAAATATTCTTTTTTGTATGTTTTTTTGTTTTTTTTTTATATGCGCTGGGGTGCGAAAATACTAAAAAGGTATTAATAAAAAGTTTAATAGCTTTTAAAGTTTTCATCCGATTTGAAAAATGAAAACCATGTCTTGTTAAGAACTAAATCTTTTTTATACATTGATATATTTTTTATAAGCTTTCATATCAAAATAATCTATGAAAGACGACTAAATTTAAAAAAATTGATAAATTTTGTTTTGTTTTTAGATATTCTTAGCAAAAACAATACTTATAACTTACAAATGTATCAAAAAATGCATGACATTTTAAAGCGTAATCAGTTTTCTTTCCAAGTCCGTTAATAAATTAAAAGTCGGACAAAAACGAACTGTGTTTAGGTTAAGAAGTCAACGAACATCACTGAAAACGGTTTTTTAGACTAACTTCTGAATTTGAGGGTGTTTCTGAAATTTTTAGACACAATTTGTAATATATTCAGCACACTAGGTCGTTTTCCAAGCTTTTTTCCATTTTAGCACCGTGTAATCATTAAAAAATTTATGGATTCGTAAACGCGATGCATTTTTCTCGAATAGGGCCAATTATCACAATATCGTTTTAAAATATAGGGTAGAACTAGAGACGCAACTGCGAGTAAAAATAATTACTATCTCCCAAATTTTATAAAAAAGCCAACTTGGTCCTACTAAAAGTTTGCCAAACAATCAAAGGTCAAACTGATTCCAATGTTATTAAACAGTATCGGTCCGTTGATAGAAAACCTGGTTCATGTGGATGTAATGGTCCACATGACGTTTCAAAAGCCAATAAATAGAATTATATACAAAAAATAAGATAGAATTTTCAAAAGAGTTCCCACCACAAAAAATAAATAAAATAAAACACATCCGGTAGTAAATCAGTCCGGTTAGCTCAGTAGTTGGACTATTTGTTACGAAAAGTTAAAGCCAATGCAGACTCTGCTAAAAGTGTAAACGCCAAAGACATAAATGATAAAACTGAAAAGTATAGTATTTTTTCAACGTTTTTACCCACACTACTCCACATTTTTGATAACAGCGGGTCCAAATATATCTCGACATTCTCCATTGGACTAACAACAACTGTATATGTCAACCAAAAAAAGGGTTATTTAAAAACCGTGACTGACTCCAAAGTTATATGTATTTGAATTTAAAAATTTTTAAAAAGGCTGTTTTTAGCTAGTTTTTGGTGAAAAAAGTACCTTTTTTTATTTTTAAGTCATCTAAAAAATGTCTAAGAAGATGTATAAGGAGTTTATACTTTTTGAATAACTAACTTTACACTAAATATTCTAAATGAAAACAAATTTAAAAATTGTTGATGCGGAGGTGACCACGTCCATTCAAATAACGCCAATTTTTTTATGTAAAATTCAACTTTACGGCAAAAAATTCTCAAATCACATAGTCGATATCAAAATATAGTAAACTATTTTAGATTCTAGATTATTTTTTTGTAAAGGGTTCCTATAACCCCGCTCCTGGTATGTATATTATTGCAAAAACACTAAAAAATACCATTTTTGGTATTTTTCAAAACTTTTTTGGGAATTGCGGGAATCCTGATTATAAATTTCAAAATTTGTTTTTATTTTTATTTAAAAATATTAATAAATAAGAAATAAATAATAAAACGCATTTTTTTCATAACTATACAACCTCTTTTTTCAACAAACAAAGACTAAATTTAAGAGTAAAACTGGTTATCATAAAATTTTTGATCCTTTGTCTATTTCTAACAAAATAAAAAAAATATTACAGAAATTCCAACAAACGAGTTAGATTTTAGCTTTTTTTTGCTAACGGCATGCCATTTCCCATACAAAACGTATGTACATACCCAGTTATGTTGCTGTTGACGTGCGTAAAGCAGTTCTGCTGTTGACATAAAGGTTAAAATTTATAGGCCAAAGACAGAGCAGGGAAATTGAAGTCAAATTTTATACAAAAAATTTACCAGCTGCATAATGGATGACGAAACGTACGTTTGGAAAATCTTTCGCAGCATCCGGGTCTATATTTTTATGTTGCCAAAGCAGAAAATTTTTCCAAAAAGTTCTTGGCATGGCAAGCAATATGCAGTTGCGGCAAAGTGCACTATAAATACCGAAATTTACATCAAGGAATGTTCACACAAGACTTCTTAATGTGTCCACTTATTTTTAGCATCCTGTCACTATGGTAAGCAAGGTCTTGAGTGGTACAAGAACAATAATGTGGTGTTTGTACCAAGAGATGCAAATCCTCCAAACTGCCTGGAGCTACGGCCAGTGCACTATAGGAAATTTTCCCCATTTCTTGGCCAAAATGAAAAATTTTAATTTTTGAAAAATACATTTTTTATGCTTTAGTATAAATAAAAATATAACAAAGTAAACATATATTTTTAAATTTTGCAAAAAAGTTGATTATTTGTCACTTTATCAGTTGTTTTATGTTCGATTTCTAAATAAGCTTTCATATAACGATTGAGTGCAGCAAATTTTGATAAAATTTCTAATAAAAGTTTTCATAATAAATATATAAAATTTTTAAAAATTAAAAAAATGGCAAATAATGTTGCAAGTGAGTACTTTATTAATCTATAGAGAAATCTTGGTGAACTTGGCTATTAGACCGATTAAATTGGAAAAATTAAAGTGAACTTACGATGAAATAATAAAATTATGAAACTGAATTTTATTTGGACTTACAAAAAAATGTTAGCAGATGTTAGTTATAACATCATAACAGTTCTTTAGGACAGTCAATTACCTACAGCATTTTTCATATTTCAGCTGCATATATTTGCATACTTTTTCAAAAAACGCATTGTTTCAGGTAAATACAGTGTGAAAAACTCAGAATTATTTAATGTATGGCATGAGAAATATGGTGAAAATGAAAAAAGAGCCGCCATATATGCATATTTCTTGTCACATATTGATGAAAGTGATTGTTCAGAAAATCTAAATCAATGTTTAGAGGAGCAGTCACGAATGTTTTGTGCAAATATAAAAACCAAATGGAGTAAAAGTTATAGGAGTTTAAATAATTTTAATAAACAACATGCTGTTTGGCTTAAATAGATAAAGTGCACCCTGCCCCCACTAAATTGAAGCCTGGTCGACCGCAATTAACATTTTGTCAATATGCTGAAATCTTATCCTATTTCTTTAGAAAATTACCAAACAGATGAAGAGCAATCGGAAAGTGAAGATGAAGAAATAGAATCGAGCGGTCTTTTGAACCCTTGTTTTTTAAATATGGTTGATAATTTAGAATTAGAAAATCAAATTGATGAATAAATTAAAATTTTAAACATAACTAAGTTTATTTTATTATCAAAAGTTAGTTTACACTCAAAAAACAAAATAGAAGAAAAGAATTTAGGCAAATACCTAAGAGTTACAGGTATGGACTGGATCCAGGAACATACAACCCGGTAAACACAGTTTGGAAGAAATTTTTAGTTAATTTTATTTTTGTCTTTGAATTTTTTTTTTCAGTGTATGGAAAAGTTTTAATGGTCCCTCCCTCCCTTTTAAGAGTCTTCAAAAATTCGAATCCAAAAAAATTATTTAAATCGGTCCAGCCGTTTGGCTGTAATTAATTATGGCCAAAAAATGGGGAAAATTTCCTATAGTGCAGTGGAGAGATATTGGGCTCTTGTTAAAAGAGAATTGCAGAGCACAAAAAATATCGTTTGGTTTATTGAGATAAGTTTTTAAAAGTATTTAGTTTGTTCAAAGTATTTTATATTGAGCAAATTAAATAGTTATTTAAGGCCACACAAACCCTTAATATATTTGAAATGGTTACATGGTTTTTACATTTGCCAATAATCAATACTCAGGGGATGACCCCTTCTCAAGCAGCAAACCAGCACTTTACTTTGATGTCATGGAAATTTGATGTTTGAAAAGGGAAGACATAATTGCGGACATTTCATAAAAAGTTTGTATTTTAACGCAGGAACCATAGTTTTTATCACTTCTGTCATGCAATCTGCTCCGTCACAAAGTGACAACAATTGCAAAATAAATATTAAAGATCAAAATTACTGGCTGTGTAGTAAAAACTAAAATTTTCTAACATATTTTAAAGACAATTTCAAAAATTACAACAGAAATAAAGGCTCGAATAACCACTGTGTAGATTTGATGCATCAAATATGGTACAATTGTGGTCCACATTTTAAATTTTTAAGTTAAATTGTGAATTTTTTTAGACGTTACCCCACATAATTAATGATAACTCAAAAAGGTTTAGGATATACTTAGATATTATTAAAATAAACTTAGAAAAATTAAAACTTTCATAACCTTTAATTGCGTTTTATACGGCTCAGTAGTTTTGGAGTTATAATAACAAATTGAAGACACAAATATATTTCATACTTGAAAAATGCAAATGAAAACACAATTGTTCAACAAGATCGGCCAAGAACTCTCTGAGTTATTGGTGCATATTCCATTCCCTTCGGAAGACATCGATTTCAGAAGTTGGTTCACTTGACTTGAAATCCCCCATTTATAACCTATGTTTGAGAAATTTGTTTTCTTTTAATCAAATTTGTGATCAATTAGAGTCAACATATGACAATCGTTTATTTGAAACATTTTAGTGCTAACATTGCTGGTGAATGCAAAAGAAACGGTTGTAAATTTGAAAACCTAAACCACCCTTGTGCTAAACAATTTAATGGTTTATTAAACTTTATTCTAATTATTTTTTTTATTCGTCAAATAAACTAATTTTGTCACATAAAAACCATTAAACACAGACACAATTACGCATATTAATTATAAAAAGTCATCGTTTTTTCAAAAATCGCATAAATAATTAAAGCTTTAATATTTAGGTTTTATTTGTTCGTGTAAGAGAGATAAAGATAAAGTGTATATAAAACAATATTAGACCTGCATTTAAAAAAATATTATTTTGATATTAAATTTAATTGAGATACTAAAACAAAACATCAACTAAATTTATTTTGAGGGCAGGTCTAATGTCAATATACAAATATAAATATTTAGACGTTAATAAGTGCTCACATGAATATAAATAAATAGAGGAAAATAACGGAAACGTCAAAAATATTTCAAAGTCATTTATTTAGTTAATTAGACCTACAAGTTGTCAGAAACAATAAAAAACTATTAATAATATTTTCTTTAAGTTTTCCTAATCCCCATTAGTTCTTCAAGGAATAATTAATTAAATTTTTTTCCTCCTGTTGATGTTGTTAGTTCCTTTTGTTGCTGTTGTTTATTTGTTTGTCTATATTTTTCAAATAACACGTACTTTGAAGCGTTAATAAATTAATTTTCCTTGAAACAGGCGATAAATACAAAAATATAATAATAATGAAAGCAACAGCAACAACATAAAATTATACAATATTGAAAAATACATGGGCAATCTGATAAGGTTGCTATTTCATTTTTACACCTTATACTGGGAATTATTCACAGCAGTCGGTAATTTGATCATATTTATCGACAATGACATCCATAATAGAATTATTACTTATATGGATGCTTATGTAAATTTTTTGAAATACCAATATTTTTAAGAGATTTATTTGCGCCCTTAGATTGAATTTCGATAATGAGAAATTTTGGAAATTTTCTTAAAAAAATTTTGCAATACAAATTTGAACTTAATTTTATATTTATACCGATATATTTCAGAAAGGTATTATTGAAATTGGTCTTATTATTTAAACAAGTATCGCTATGGCTAATCTTGCAGTAAAAGGTTTGTATAATAACTGACTAATTACAGTATCTTGGTCCACTTTTATAATAATATAGGGAGTACTTTTGGACCGAATGGATTCGATTTTTTTTTAGTTAGACAACTAAATTACTAATAATATACAAAAAAAATCAGAGCAATATCAATTATGGATCCAAAAATAAACGATTTTCAATAAAACAAGTAAGAGAGCTTTATTTGGCTGTGCAGAATCTTATATACCCTTCACCAAATTATACTTCAAAAAAATTTTTTTTAATATTTTTATGTAAACAACATTTTTTTTTCCAAAGTTGTTTTCTTGGAAAATAATTTTTGTCGAATTGTTATTTAAATTTTTTAAATTAAAATTTTTTTTTTTCAAATTTTTTTTTTCTGAAAAAAAAATTAGTTTTAAAATATATTTTTTCCGATTTTGACCCATTGTAGGTCCAACTTACTATAGTCTTATATACGTTGTTGCAAAGGTCTTTGACATATCTATCATAAGATATCCATATTGTCTATATTAATGTCTTAGTAATCCAGATACATATAGGTCAAAAATTGATGTTGTCCTGGTTTTTTCCTCATATATCAGCCATTTGTGGACCGATTTTGCTGATTTTAAATAGGAAACTTCTCGAAAGCATGTGTGACAGAATTATTGAAGATATGGATCCCGAAGATATCCGGGGTCTTCAGAAAATTGATTTCAACAAACGGACAGACATACAGACAGACGGACATGATTTAATCGACTCCGCTATCTATAAGGATCCAGAATATATATACTTTATAGGGTCGGAAAATTATATTGTGGAAATTACAAACGGAATGACAAACCCTTCTCACGAAGATGAAGGGTATATAAAAAACAATGAAAAACTTTAAAATTTTTGATGTTTTTTGGGCGAAAAGATAAAAACATGTCCTATTTTTCAAATATTCAGAAATTGACCTATTTTTATCGAAATATCGGGTCCATTCGGCCCAAAAGTACGTCTTATATTTTTAAAAGTGGACCAAGGTATGTCCAAATTTTAAAATTTCAATTTTGAAATGCCTCTAACTCGGAAATTATATCAGGTAAATAGCACAAGCAAGCATTTTTTACGCTTTCCAAAAATATAAAATCAGATTGAAAACAAAAAAATGTCACGTGTTTAAAAATTGTACATGTCGAAGGTACCCTACTTTGAGCTACATAGCGGCGTCCCTGGAGAATATGTAGGGCCCATTATAAGAAATTAAACTCGAATACCCTTGGCTACGCTCACGTCAAATTTAACCCCATCGGCCCAGCCGTTTAAAAATGCCAGATTTATTTCCAGCAGAGTTTGATTGTGCCCACTGTGTATTGATTGATACAATTACTTGTCAAGTTTTAGCTTCAATCGTATGACTTTATTGAATGTACATAGTTTTAACATAAACCGTAGGTCTCTATACAGTTCAGATTTAGCTTCAATCGTAGGTCTTTATTCAGTCCAGTTTAAATTTCTTTCGTTGGTCTATATATATTCCAGATTTAATTTCAATTCGTTATTTAATCCAGTTATCTATAAAAACTTTTCGTCTTATCCTCGTAAAAATACCCAAAACAAAAGCAAAAACATAATGAATATGAAAAACTTAGCTAATGAAATATGAAATTGTCTATTTACTTATGTATGTATAGATAAATGTATATTTGAAGTTGTATAGAAATATAAGTAGGTGAATGTATGTATGTATATCCTACATATTTCTGTGTGTGAGTTTTTTTTATCATTTTTGTTTCGTTTGTGTTGTAATAAATGCCGCAAATATCATTTATTCATGTCATTATGCTGTCATCAGTCACGCGAAATATTACAAAAAAAAAAACATCTTAACAACTAACGATACATTTCCCCTTCACACCCACCCTTACAAATAAGAAAATAATAATGAAATACGTTTCCAACCGTTAAATAGAGACTATGGAACACAGACACAATGGTAATACAATTCATATAATTCAAATATTTTTCAAAAGGACATAAAGCAAAATGAAGCAAGTCATATTAACTGAAGCCAGAGCGAAAAAACCGAGTTAACAATACGAGACAAACTAAATGTTCAGTGTGATACATTTTGTATAAAAAGCAAAAAACTATAAAATAAAGACAAGCGAAGGAAGCACAAGGTACTGATAGACATACAACATGCCAACTTGTTGCAAAAGTTCACAATAACAGTTGCAAAAAATACAAAAAATATGTATCAGCTGCAAGAATAAAGAAAATTAACAACTAAATTCTTAAATACACTTAGAGAAATATTGGGTAAACAGATTTGTCCCTATGTAAGTGATGCAAATTATATCATTATGGAATGTGACAATGTAGCCAGGTAACTCTACACAAACTATTTATATCCTTATGTAGTACGTAAGTGTGCAGATAACTTAAAAAAAAACATTTAAGTTTGATACCTCCTTTGCGAGATGATTTTTCCGACACTCAAACTTTCAGAGATTGAATCCATTTATTTATGAATTTGAAGAACGGAGTCGAAAATGTTATTATTTTACATATTACAATTTTGTACTATACGAAATTTCTCTTATGATATTTTTCATTTTTCTCTTAATTCTAATGATGCAAACAATTTGGAATCGCTGCCACTTTAGTTGTTATTGGCCTTATTGGCTACTATTAAGAACTAAAACAAAATGTGGTTTGAGAGACGGTCAACAAAAAATTAACCAACGGGATGTTCAAATATTGGATAATCTCCACATACCCTCTCTAATAAGAATGGGAAGAAGGTTCGTTCACCGAGCTCGCCGCATTTAAGGAGTAATATCTATGTCAGTTCTAAATTCTCGATAGACAACTCTACGGAGAATCAGATAGGAGATCAGTAGTGCGATTCACTAACTTTTATAACGATAATCGTATCGTTAAAATAAATATAACGAAAATTTATCGAATTTGCTATTCAGTAACATTTTTCTTCATCTTTTGTAGCTGGAACTATCTTTTGTAGCGTCTCTATGAATGTCGTTCAATGCTGTCATATACGAGCTGCGATCAAATGGATCCTGCACATACCTCTGTATGCTCTCCCCGTATTTTGTAAGGTCCTGTCTGACATGCCTCAGGCGAGACTCCAACTGCGTGATGTTGAAGTTTGGATGACTTTTCCGATGACATTCCAGAAGGAACTGTGAGTATTCCAACGACAGCCGGTTCTACGTACCGGAACGACCCGAAGATCATCGGCCAAGGGCTGTGAACCTAGCAACAACAACAATTGAAACTGTGTAAGCATTTCTGGTGAAACTGATACGACCGATCGAAACACAGGTGATATATGATGCAGCTCTTGCTGGTAATGTCAGAATGGCTGATATATATCCAAGGGATAATAAATATCCTACCAGATGGAAAATAAACTGTATCTTATATGCTCTTCAACGAGCTAAGTCGAAAAATAGGAAAATACTGTCGTCTACCAGATCTAAATACTGCTTCCCAGGCTAAGGATTGATAACAAACCCTTAACTAAACCCTTCCCAAAGTTTAAGGATGAACTAAATTAGTGGAACATTAACGAACATGACTGGCGGAACTCTACAGTCGGCAGAACGATCAATATACTTTGGGGAATCTAAAAGAGAGTAAAATAGATTCTGAACAGTGTGAGGAAGAGGACAAAACACTAGAACATTACCTATGCCACTTTGCTTTTAGTCGAATTAGAGCCGAAAACTTGAAACATATTTGTTGCTATGATTGGAATTCACAAAAAAATTGCATTGAGGAAACTAGGTTCTTAACCTAATATACCAAAGATTTTTAAGGCTTCTGAAAAATTTTGGAAGAACCTATCCTCAATAGCGCACAAAATACATATGTGGATAAACGAAATGGGTATGGGCCATACAACTTTCTACACAAACTAACCTAAGCTTTAGCTTCGAGCTAATACCAAAAGAAAGCTTAAAAATAATTAACAAAGTTTTCAAAATCACAAAAAAGAAATAGAAAATGATAATTGGAGAAAAATATTTAATCAAATCTGCCCCAACTTATGTCATTTGTTAAGTGCTGTTTAAAAGAATGATTATACAATATTTGGTTTCAGTCAAAGAAATTTCTACTTACGGGATTTTTATTAAAAATAGCTGTAATAAAATAATAAATTTCAACGTACCTGTAAATAGAAAAAAGTAAAGAAATATATTAGATTTCAATTAAAGTGTTGAGAAAAACAAACAAAAAAAAATTAAATCACATTTTGGGATATCGTTTCATTATTATAAATCGAAATATACTTATTTCCTCATGCTTCTTCATAACTTTTTCTGAAAGTGTATTAAGAAGAACCACAATAAGGACACATAATAATAACAACAAAAACATGAGTATTTTATTTTTGCCACCACTAATGTCAATTTATCCTGTTTGTATTTTGTGTACACTTTTTGTTGGCTTTTGTTTGTTTTGGATTTGTTGTAGTTGTTTGCTGTTATTGTTTATTATCATGTAACCCAACGTTGTTATTATAATTTGAGGCATGTTAACGAGCCAAAATGTTACAAAATTCCAATCATTTTGACAGTTTTTTGTCATTTCATATCCTCTGAGTGAACACCACCAACAACTGGCAACAACGGGCCAAACCCAGTAAAACAAACGAATAAACGAGTAAGAGAATACAACGACCAAAAGTCGGCAAACAAGTCAAAATGACAAACAATCAAGCATATAGTCAGAAAGACAGACGGAGCTGAGTAACTTTGGCATCAGGCCAAATTTGTCAAAAGTTGTATCTTAAAATAACGCAGCAGAAGTACTGACTAAAAAACAAGTGTTCTGACAAAAAAAGTAGGAACAGCAAATGCTGTTACAGCTGCTGTTTGTGGTTGGAATTATGCTTCCCATACCCCCTGACTACACTTTCCATAATTTTCACTTTGTGTGTATGTATGTGTGTATATTTGTGTCAATAACATTTAAACAAACTTGTACTTTTTACTCTCTAATGACCGATTGTTGAATACTCGTACAAGTTTTTTTTTGATGGTTTTTGCTCCTTGTCTCTTCTATTATTTTAACGTTATTATTTTTTGCCACTGCTGCTTTTACAATTATTACTGTTGTTGTAATATGAAAGCACAACTGTTAAAAAACTTAACAACAGCAAAACAAATTGTTACGTTCAACTACTTTTTTATGAGGCGGAAATTGATGATTTTCCATATTGATGATAACACATACAGACAGACGGACGGACGGACGAACAGACAAACAGTTGCACGAAAAACATCACTTGGTAAATATATATGCAGTATTATAAATCAGATTCTGTCAAAAGGTGAACAGTCAATACTTCGGTGTAGGTAAGAGAAAAATGTTTTGTACATGTGTTTCTATGTAAATTATTTGATAAATTTAGCATCCGTCAATATTAAACAAGAATAATTTATAAATTTCTAACACGAGTTCAATGTTATAAAAGGCTTACGTGAATGATATGGATAATTGACCTTTTTACAACCTTTACTAAGAAAGCAGCTGATGCTTCTCACAGATAGATGTGGGCCACACACTTAAGCATTAGTCTATATTAAGGAATTTGAAGGAATATAAAAAGAAATTGCTTTGAATTTGATTTTCAAATTTCCGGAATAAAGTTAAAAAATACAAATAAAACCAAATAATATTTTATGCAAATTTTCTATAAGACAATCAGGTAATGGGAAATAATTTGCTTATTATTAGACGACCTTAAAATATACATTTGTGTTTAAGGAAATGTTTTACAGTAACCTTTATAATGTGGGTTTCCTTTGCAATATTTCACACATGTATTTTAAAACAAAAACACTGTCCAACAAATTGAGACTTTTTGATTGGAACAGAATAGTGACCCTATAATTCTGAAATTGCATGTTGAGTAGATCATTTTTGTAGAATAAACTTATAGTCCAGCTGGTCTGATTTTTTTTTTACAGTGGGTCGAATTTTTTATTTTTTCATCGAAGGGAAAATATGTTGTAAGTTAATGCCTGAGTGAATTCTTATTGTCAGAGTTATATTGTGGCATTTTATGGGGATCATTTTAGTGGAAGATCTTAACCCTCTATATCCTCTATTTAGGGGTCAATTTGACCCTTATTCGAGAAAATTAAAAGAAATCCTTTCAGAAGGGACATTTGAAGATGAAAATATTCTACAAAAATTTTTCCTGGAAAATTTTAGTGGGGCACCAAAGATATCAAAGTTGAAAATAAAGTCCTTTACGCTTAATAAACAAAATTTTTATAAAAATCGCCAAAAATTCATTAATGATCAGCCTTAGCTGATATTTAAAATATAAATAGTCCTTGAGAACATCTACAAAAATCATAAATACATATGTAGGTTTCCGCCTTCAGATCAAGAGTTATTTAGGTTTATTAATGCATAATAGACTTTATTCACACTCTGAATATTTAAATTGTTGTTGATTCAAATCGAATCCAAATTGAATATAAATTTTGTAGAACCTGCCTTTTGCTTTTGACCTTATGTTTCCTTGCATTTTGTCTTTTTGCTTGTAATCATACTAGTGGTGTCATTTGAATAATACAGGAAAAAAATTTTATTCGAATGAATAAGATTTTTAAATTTCAGTTTCATCAACATCGTCCAATAGGCAAAGTTCTCCTGGACGAAGTTCACTCCAGAAATTTCATCCACAGTTTCTTTCAACGGGAAAGAGTTTCCGATTGAAATGAAAACAGATTCATGTTCACAACCGAATTTGGCGTAAATCGAATTTTGTCAGTTGCAAGTACTATCGCAAAATTCGATTGTATTAACTGAATAAATATGGTACACATCACTGTTTATACCATAGACAACCATAGTGGGGAGGGTATTATGCATTTGTGCATATGTTTGTAACGCGCTTAAATATTAGTCTAGCACCCACCTTAAAGTATACCGATAGACTCAGAATCACTTTCGATGTCCGTCCATCCGTCCGTCTAGCTGGCTGGCTGGTTGGCTGTCTGGCTTGCTGGCTTGCTGTCCATGTAAACCTTGTGCGGAGAGTACAGGTCGCAATTTTGAAGATATTTCGATAAAATTTGGTACATATAATTTTGTATGCCCTATTGAAGCTGGCTGAAATCGGTCAATTATTTCATCTAGCCCCCATACAAATGTCCTCCCGAAATTGGACTTCATCGGTCATAAATGTATAATTTTTGTAGGTATTTCCACAAGTTTTGCTCCAAATAAGTTTTATATATATGGAATTCATGTCATCAAATTTTATTGCGATCGGTCCATAATTAGTCATAGCTCCCATATAAAACCCGCTTCCGAAAATCACTTTAACTAACATAAATCTTTTAAAAATGTTGGTATACACATAAAATTCAACATAAATAACTTTCATATAAACATAAATCACACGACCTAATTTCATAGTGATTGGTCCATAATTGGTCATAGCTCCCATATAAGGACCATTTCGAAAATCACTCAAAAATATAAATTATTGAAATTTTAAAAGAGAAATGTTGTTGCTCTTTTACTTAGTGTAGGGTATTATATGGTCGGGCTTGTACAACCATACTTTCTTACTTGTTTTAAAAATGATTCGGTAAAAATATTTATGACTATTGTGAAATTAAACTCACACTTCATTCAGTGTAAGCAACAAATAAATTTATAATTTACATACGAATTTAAATTATTATAAATATGTAAATCAAAACTTATTTTCCACACTGCAAATTAAAATTCAAGCTATGCTAACTAACACCTACACTTTTTAACAAATACAAGTAGAAACAAATAATTAATATGAAATACAAAAATTCATAGGCAAAATTATTGTTATAATTTAAATATTCAACCAATTTATATTTCTATAATAAGGACACTTTGTACGCTTTATCACACACATGTTCATTAGACCTGCCCATAAAAAATATATTAATTTCTCTAGAATACAACATTTATTTTAAACGTTAAAAAAATATTATTTAAATAATAAAATCCAATATTTGTTGACATCGTAATGCCGTTGAATCGTATTGAACATATTGAAAACAATGTAGCCAAAAACTTAGATAAAAACAAGTAAGAGTGCTATATTCGGCTGTGCCGAATCTTATATACCCTTCACCAAATTATACTTAAAAATTTTAAATATTTTTAGGTAAACAAAATTTTATTTTTTTTCCAGTTGTTTTTTTTAATTTTTTGGAAAAAAAAATTTTCGATTGTTTTTTAATTTTTTTTTTTTAAATTTTAAAAAAAAAAATGTTAAAATTTAAAAAATTTTTTTTATTTGTTTTTAAAATTTTTTTTTTTTTTTGAAAAAAAAATTCGGGTTAAAATTTTTTTCCCGATTTTGACCCATTGTAGGTTCAACTTACTATGGTCTTATATACGTCGTTGCAAATGTCTTTGAAATATCTATCATTAGATATCCATATTGTCTATATTAATGTCTTAGTAATCCAGATATAGGTAAAAAATAGGTCAAAAATCGAGGTTGTCTTGGTTTTTTCCTCATATCTCAGCCATTTGTGGACCGATTTTGCTGATTTTAAATAGCAAAGTTCTCGAAGCATGTCTGACAGAATTATTGAAGATTTGGATCCCGAAGATATCTGGGGTCTTAAGAAAACTGATTTCAACAGACAGACAGACGGACATGGCTTAATCGACTCCGCTATCTATAAGGATCCAGAATATATATGCTTTACAGGGTCGGAAATGAAAAATGTAGAAATTACAAACGGAATGACAAACTTATATACCCTTCTCACGAAGGTGAAGGCTATAAAAATAAAATATCGTTACTTGCAAGCTATTATTTTGCAGTGTGATACTATTTTTTAGTCAAATTTTACAGAAAGGCGAAAGTGTCCTCTTTAACCCCATTCTTTTGTACCCGTCTAGACCTATCTGTAGAATACTTTTTCCATTTGTATGAAATTGCTCCCATCAATTTCTAAAAATTCTCTATCGGTTCAAAAGTTACAGAGTTTTGGCATATGAAAAACGATTCTGAGCCACTGTGGGCCGGTCTAATGATTCTACATACATAAATATGTATGGATGTACTTATGTATGTACATTAGAGTGACAGGCGATTTTTTTTTAGATTTCAAAGAGTGCAGGGTGGAATATTGTCACACTAGGCCTAAAGGAAAATATACATTGGGGTCTAACATTTACAACAACAGTTCAAAAATGGGTTTTAACCTTTAAGAGCACTTGGGGTCAAAATGGCTGTGTTGAGGGTCATTTGGACTTCAAGTACTGTTAATGGTTAATTTCCATTTTTGTCCTGTTATTTTAAATTTGGACTTTATGTTATATTTTCCTCAAGTTTCGTTAAAATCGGCCCAAAAATATATAACATTTCGCTATATTTTCATTAGAAATTCCAAATAATGTAAAATTTTACTTTTGATATTCTCGGTTCAAAGGTTAACGTTTTCCGATTTTAGTAAAATTTTCAGACCATATTTAGAATTACCACGACTATAATATTATGAATAGGTTTTACTTAAAATTTATAACAGTAAGAAAATTGGGCTCATTCGTCAATATGGACAAAAAATTAGTTTTTCTTAAAAATCGCAAAATTTAAATCGCAGGTACGGAAAAACTGTAAGAGGTATTGACATAATTTTTTCATGTTTTTATTCCCTTTTTTGATCTCAACAGATCCCAATGTGATGATCAAAAAATTCTTAAATGTGTTTAACAAAATTTTTAAAAATTTGAAAATGGAGATTCGAAACGGCCGTTAAAAAACGGTTAACGGTATCATACAAAGACAAAAACTCATACACAACTAAATACGGATATATTTTAAATAAAAATTAGCTTTTGTTTTAATTTTTCTCGAAATATTTTAATTTTTTTTCTTAAATTTTTTGTTCAAGTGGCCTGAAACACGTTAATGGTCTGGCGAATTTGTAATAACTTTAACATTTTTTAACCAAATTTTGTCATTTATATCTCATTACAACGATAATTACGTACACATTTCGATTATTTTGCATTCAATTGTAAAGGTATTTATTTAGTAGCAAAATTTTTACAAAAACTGACAAATTTGCATTTTTACCGAATTTTGGCGATAATACAGTTTTTGGGACATTTTGACCCAAAAGAGATACAGGGTTAATTTCCACACATTTTTGTTTAATGTAATATTCATTAATGTAAATAAATCTATATATATTTCTCGAAAACAATGCAGAAAGTTATCGAGTTTCACCTATTTATTGCATATAAATAGTAAAATGTTGCATATATGTATCTGAACTTTGACCTCGATGCGCCTCCAGAAATCGTTGTCCGATTTGGCTCAAATTGTCAGCATTTAACTTTTAGGCCTAGTGTCATAATATTCCACCCGACACTCTTCAAAATTTTAACAAACATTTTTTTCCATACAGCTGATTGTCCTCTAATGTACATACATATGTACATGGGAACACGTGTGATTGTCCAACATGGCGTATGATTGACCTAAAAACAAGTGTCGATTGTTTATTACACTCTCAATTACTCACTCGAAACGACACGTGTTTTTAATGTTACCAATATACATAAAATTAATAGATTACCAATATATTATTTATTTTTTATTGGTTATTTTACACCTACACATAATAAAAATGAGCATTGTTATAATTTTAATTTGCCAAATTTAAATTTAAGTGAATAGATAATATATAAAGACAATTTAATATTAATATCAGAAATCTAATTGTTTTGAAACAAAATATTTTGGTTTTTAAAAATAGGGTCGTTACAATATCACTAATGCCTGATAAAATTACTCCAATTAATTTAATTTGGTCGTGTGACGTTTTTATTTATGTTTTGACCTGAACTTTATTTGATTTTATTAATTAATATCGATAACACTTTAATTACACAGACTTTTACAATGTTTTATTACTGAAATGCATTGTGTTGAATGTCATTATTATTAGTAATTAGTTAAAACGCAATTATATTATATTTTTAATTTATTTGTACATAATGTTAATAAGAAGGGAAACCAGAAATATATGAATTTTATATTAGTAATTTTATCTTGATTTTTAGTGCATATTGTATACTAGCGTTGGGTTGTTTATGAACGAACAAGTTCAATTGAACAATTTAGTCAAATGTTCTTTATTATTCTTTTTATTCACTTTATTCCTTTTGGTCGTTTGACATTACTGTAGATGCTTGAAAACGCTTTTAAATGGAATTTATGTTGTTTGAATTTTATATAATTACCTTCATCTTTTCTTTATAATTAAAATCATTTTAATAATATGTCGAATTCTTTTTCCAAAGCAGAAGTGACCTGTTCGTTTTGTTTACTGCAAAAACATTAAGAGGGCATTTGTTCATTAACTTAGTTCGATCAAACACCACAGAATAGAAGTAAACAACTGAACAAAAAGAACAAACTTGTTCCTTTATTTGTTCTGAACAAATATTAATAATCAGAACGATTATGCCCAACTCTATTGTACACTTAACAGCATATTTTTAAATATTTTACTCTTGATAGCATACTATGAGATTTTGGACCTATTTCCAAAATTAAACATACTAACTTATCTCTTTGGAATGCCTCACGGAATTTCAAACCACTAGTAGAAGAAAAAAGTCCGTTGAGAAAAACAGATGGTAATTGGACAAGAAAAGCTAAGGAAAGGGATTCATTGTTCCCGACCACCTGAGTAACTTATTTAAGCCAAATCCACCCAACAATAATTTTGTACTGGAAAACCCTTCAGTTAATTCCGAAGACGTTCGAAATGTATTCCAAAATAACATAAATACGAAATCTACCGAATGTAGCTACTAATAATCTTGTACTGTTTTCTCGGATCATAAGACTTAACGTTTTCCCAACAAATTGGAAAATTTCTCAGATTATAATGATACCTAAGCCAGGTATAAATTGATACAGACCTATAAGTCTACTGTCGTGAATATCAAAGTTACTTGAGAAAAAAAATTGCGATGTAAAATTAAACAATACTTATAACCGAAATTTTATCCCAGTTCATCAATTTGTTTATCGTGAACAACATGGAACCATTGAGCAAATTAATCGATTGACTGGAGAGATAAAAAATCTTTTAGACATCGCCCATACCTTCGACAAGGGGTTAACACACACTTGAATTGTACAGACCAACATATCAGACCAAGTTTCCAGAGTGAAATATTGCGACTATAAAACAGGAAAATATGAAATTAAATATGTTGTTCCACAGGGAAGTGTTCTTGGACCACCACTTTAGTTGATATATACTTCTGATTTGCCTGTGTGGTTAGACGACTTACTTGGCGTCGTCTTATAGAAGCCAAGTGATTTCACATGAACCTATGAGCCTCTAGCCTTCACTGGTAAATTAATGAGCAATCAAAATTAAGCCTTGACTATTAAGTCATCCTGTATAAAATAGTTTTAAAACCAATTTGGATATGAAATCCAAATGTGGGAATGAGAACATCCATACGGACTTTCACGTAACTTTGTTTAAGGATGAGTTCAAGAATATCCCTAAAAATTACATATTAAAATTACAAAACAACCCGAATCCGCTTGCAAAACTTTTAGTTGTAATTTTAGTTATAAGATTTGAAGACTTATTGCAAGGTCTAAGAAAATAAGGCATATTCAATAAATAAACGTTAAAAAATAAAGAAATTATTCATCAGACGTACAGAAACGAAAAAGCAAAATTCGAAAAGCAGAACATTTTCCAATTTCAATAAAAAATATCGAAAAATCATACGAGTAAATTTATTGAAATACGAAATATCGTACTTTTATCGAATTCGATATAGTAGTGTCTTCACGAGTCCTTCATGTACTTTTTTAGCTGGGAAAAGTTTGAAACTCTTTTATAACTGTCATTCTTATACACAGAAATAACAATTAGTCGGAAATCTGTGTCCATCAACTATTAGCAAAATTAATTAATTTGATAAAATCGACATTACAAAAAACATTACTTAATTGAATTCAGCACTTTATATTTCAACTCCAAAAATTGGTATTTGCAATCGATTATTGTAAGAGAAAACTGAATTGAATTAGATTCCAAAATATATTTTTTAAGATAACTTCAAGTAAATACCATCCATCAAAAACTAATTTTTCACGATTTTTTTTTAATATGAATCTGCAGTGCTGATTCACAAAATTTTCTTTGAAATTCGCAACTTAAAGACGACTTCGTGGTTTTTATGGTGCACATAATCGTAAGTGTGAACTGTGGATAGATTCAATACCTTTAAACTAAGTCAAATGTTTATGCCATGTATTGATCTTTTGAATACAATTTTTTTTTTTATTAAAATTTACTTTTTTGAGTTAGCTTTTACAATTTCAAGTTCTATCGGCCGTAAAAAACAGCCTTTATAAGTTATATCAGATTTAAGCCAAATTAAACAAAATTTGTTGATTTTTTTAAATTTTGTATTCCAATTAAGACCGATGTAAATACAAATCAACTCAGAAAACCTTCAGATCTGACTATGTAACCAAATTATTTCCCAAAATAATTGTGGGATTCAAACGGTCTCCTATTAGGTCGTATTGTCATAATGTCCTAAAATATTTTTTTAGTTTAAACAAATTCTTGTTGTGCTGCAAACAAAACCAGTGTTATTTTATGACAAACCAATAAACATAGTTCAAAAAGTCTTATTAGTTTATAACTTTTTTGTTTGAAATCCAACAAAAATTAGTTTAAACTAAAAAGATATTTTAGGACATTATGACAATACGACCAAATAGGAGACCGTTTGAATCCCCCAAATATGTTTTAAATCACTTGAATTTTTAAAATGTGCGAATGATTGATATTAATTATTCGATGATAATGAGTAATAAGTATCTAAGGCTTAGATACTTATTACTCATACGCCCTCAATCGTGTACTTATTACTAGGGTTATATAATAGGTGCTTGTATTCAACTAAAATTTAATTTTTTATTATTTCCACAAAATTGTCCATAGAAAATAAAATTTTTATGGAAAATATTGCAGTTCTTGCTTGGACTGAGATCTCAATATGACCTACTCTGTTTCTTTGATTTTTTGCATCTCTGAGTGCATTGTAAAAGAACTATTCGTCAACAGACGAATTTGTTAAAAAAAATTTAACTCAATGATGTTAAATAGATGATATTTACAGAAGAGCTTGGACATTTAAGATTGTTGAAGACGCCCTGCAGGATAGAAAATTCATTCGAATTATCCAATTGTCTAAATTACTTTAAAATGGTATTCTTTGAGTTAATAAATAATAATCTGATATGATTGAAAAGCATTCCTTGTTATATGCTTTAGACAAAAAATGGAAAGAGCATTCTATTAAAGTGTCCAAATAATCGACAAATTCAAAAAAACCTTTTTCCGGTTTAACCGTAAATAGTGTTTTTTAAAAAATATTAAATATTTATTCAATATGAAAATTTAATTTTTATAGATATTTTTGTAGATTTTAACACAGAATTTTATCTTTTTTTATTACATTTTCAGAACAATGAAACAAATAATAGCCATAAATTAAGTGTTTGGTTTTAATTCCATGTGTAATTACTGCCCTATCATAAAACCATTAAAACCCATTCATTTATAATTTACATAATGTGTTCACATTTACCATTAAATACAAATATAAAAATTTAATCGTTATTGTTTTGCCATCCTGTGTAAGCTTTGTGGTCGCTAAAAAGATATATGTTAAGAACTCCAAATTTGTCATTTTTGAAAATTTAAGGCTTCTAACTTTATCCAATTACACTGTAAAACAAATTGAGACTTTTTGATTGAGAGAGTTCTTATTGTCAGAGTTATATTGTGGAATTTTATGGTGATAATTTTTGGGGAAGATCTTAACCCTCTATCTCCTCGAAAATTTCAGTGGGTTCACCAAATATAGAAAAGTTGTAAATAAAGTTCTTTACGCTTAATTGGCAATTTATTTAAAAAAATGTGAAACCCAAGGTGGCTTGTAATTTTGTTAATTAAGCGTAGGTATCTTCGGTTACCTCCACTAAAATTTTCCGGCAAAAATTTTCGTAGAATACTAACTTGATTGTTCCTAGAAGATTTCAATCAAAATATTATAAAAATACCAAAAAAACAATTTGTCAAAAAATTCGAAAATGTACCTTTTGTTCTGCGGCCCCTCATATACGAGTAATATTGTAAAAAGAGCAACAAATATAACATAAATGATGGAAATAAATGTCCCCTTCAACAGTGATTAAAATTAAATTCGAGAAAAGTATAAATCATTGTTGGTTAAAATCAAAACCATTTTAAGAAGTCATCAAATACATCATATTGTAATATTGACAAGGGATTTAAATGTTGGCCACGAAAACCACTTCCACAATTTGAAAAATATGGATGTTGCAGATCATGATTTTAGACCAGAATATGGGAAATTTTACACCTCCATACAGTAAGACGTAGTGATTTCCATAATTTATTCATGGGTTATAAACCATTTCAATTCCTACTATTACTGAAATAAATACATTTAGTGTTTGTTCGTGTTTAAGTTTCCGAACATTTACTATTTAGTGACAAGTAACCGTATGGTATTAATGGCCTTACATCAATATTAAAGTGTTGGTCAAATATTTAATGACGACTAGTGAAAAACAAAATAAAATAAATAAATCAAAATCAAATAAAACCAATTTCATTTATTATCAGACACACAGCCGTACATACACATTTATAATAATATAATACAAGTAAAATACATACGAGTATAAATAATATTCATACTTGAACTCAAAGTACTTAAAGTCATGGACATACATAACTCACACATGTTCCTAATAGAGTGGACAAAACAATAGTAATGACTTCTTTAAATATTAATAGAGTCGAGCCAGATAATAAAGTAATATCAGATAAAATTATTGTTTTTATTCTAAACGAAAATAGATTTAAAGAGGTTTGGAAGAAGACGTCATTGGAAAACCTAATACTAGTTGCACAAAATGCTGTTGCTCGAAATACAAATATAAATAATGAAATATTATTTAAGTTTTCTAATAAAATTTAATTATTTATATCAATAAAAATCTTATAATTGTTACAGATACATTAATATCTTTTACATAAAAATAAAAATATTTATATATAATTACCTCAATTAAGTCAAAAGCTATTAAGACTCATTTGTTTGTAAAACAATAATATTCCTTAATTTCCACTTTTCAGTAATTTGTACAATAGAAAAATGGCTGCAATCAATACCAGAATCAAAAATGTCATTTATCAAAGTCACAATTGTAATTGCAGACTCTGCTAAGCATATACGCCCAGTACATGTATTTCTGATTAAAGGTCAATATGTTTATTAAAATCAGATTAATTTAACGATTGGAGTATGTGTAACGCTTGCAAATTTGCTGCTCCAACTAGAAATATTAGCTTCAATTAGGTTTATAACAGTGGTCGGCTTTGATACGCACTAAGCGACGATCGCGATTGGCTGTTCACCTATACACAATATGAATATGAAGACGTTCGAACCAAAATATTTGCAAATCTGCAAACAAGCCAGATTCACAATCTGTTTGATTGTTTGCTCATTGCGTACGGAGAATGTTGCTCCAGGAAGTCATGAAAGGATTTGTCTCTAACACGAAAAGCAATAAAATTATACACACTTTTATATGCAAAAGGTCTGCACAGACCTGGTTATACCTCTGAGGGTTAAAGAAAAATAATTCGTATTAATTAATTTCAGTGTTCATCAAATCATTGGCTCTTTGACTTGACACCCCTTTGGTCAGGAAATATGACGTCTTGAATATTAAACAAGTAAGAAAGTATGGTCGGTCAAGCCCAACCATGTAATACCCTACACTAAATAAATTAGCAAAAATATGTTTCTTTTGAAAATTCAGTAATTTATTTTCGTGAATGATTTTCGGAAGAGGGCCTTATATAGGAGCTATGACTATTTATGAACCGATCATCATGAAATTAGGTGACATGAATTACATTTGTATGGGAGCAGTTTCAATAGGCTTCCTCCTTGGGCCGAAAAAATTGTATGCGGCAATGTTTACATGAACAGCCAGCCAGGCAGTTAGCCAGGCGGACGGACGAACATCGTTTAATCGACTCAGGCATTGATTTTGAGTCGGTACACTTTAAGGTAGGTGTTAGATCAATATTTTTGAACGTTACAAACATCTGCATATGGGAAACATTTTGACACATTATCACAATGCCTACACACTTCACTTAGTGCACTCAGCCAGTGGAGCACTGAGCTTGTACTTTTTTCAAGAAGATACAAAATCACCTCGTTCCCATTACCGCGCCTTAATGGAGTGGAACTTAAGCTCTCAGATAAAGCCAAGTATCTAGGAATTATTCTAGACTCTAAGCTATCCTGGAGCCCGAATATCTATGCGAGAGCATCCAAGGCGGCTGTCGCTATTCATGCCTGCAGAAGGGTCATTGGGAAGACCTGAGGAATAAATCCTAGGAATGCGAAATGGCTTTTTGAAATGGTTGTAAAGCCCATACTAATATATGGAGCACTAGTATGGTGGAAGGTTCTTTGTAAATCCACCTATTGTGGGATGATTAAGAGAATACTGTGAAACTCTGCACTTATGACTATGGGTGTACAACGCAGAACCCCATCTCATGCTCTGATCGTAATGATGAACTGCCTACCGGCTGATCTCATGGCCAAACAATTGGCCATATATTCGGCGGTTAGGCTAAGCACTGTAGGAGCATGGATATCTGGTACCGGACAGATAAGGAAGTGTACCTGTTAACATTGACTACTGCATTCCCTTACCCTTTATCGACAGACGTTGGTGGGCGGTTTTCCTTCTTCTAGGTACACGTTTGTCATATACAGATGGCTCCAAGTCTGTGGTTGGGATATTCCTCATTTTCAGAAGGGGAGTTCTTCATGCTACAGGATCAATGTACTGTAATTCAAGCTGAAATTTCAGCGATCAAAAGGGCGGTAAACTGGATGAAGTACTATAGGGTATTTGGTGTACATATCCGAATCTGTACTGACAGTAAACCAGCTATCAAATCCCTATCTGGTGTCTACTCGACATCCAGATTGGTACATGAATGCCGAGTATCTCTTAACGAGATGGCGATACATTCTAACCTGAAGTTATTCTGGGCGCCGGGTCACTCTTGTGTACATGGCAACACTATTGCAGATGAACTGGCCAAAAAAGACTCACGTCTACAATCTGATGAGATCGATCTTCTGGTCGGTTTACCGTTATCCTGCTGTAAGTCAGTCATACAGCGTAACTTATTTGAGTCTGCTCAGCTCAGATGATCTAACCTGACAAATTGCTCGATATCGAGGCTCACATGGCCCATTTTTGACTATCATAGGCCAGTGTCCCTCACGGGGCTATCACGGGCTTTGCTGCGACCTCTGATATCAGTGCATACTGGGCACTGTTTAATTGGTGCGCATGCTAGGAAACTAAACAATCCATATAATGACATCTACTCTGTCTTGCCCTGCTCTATCGGGTGTTCGGACTGCGACAATATGTAGTCCTTTTCTGCACGGCTTAGCGGATCTATCCACCTCTTGAGGACCTGAGTATGGTCCTTAGGGTATAACAAAGGGACCAATTCATGGACTCATGTGAGCTGGTTAATATCAAGATATTTTTAGGATTCTATAGTTGAAACAAAAAGTTTTGTTTTCGACTATTTTCGACATTTTTAACTTGTTACCCTATTTTAATGTAAAACAAATAAGAGAGCTCTATTCGGCTGTGCTGAATCTTATAAGCCCTTCACAAAATTATACTTTAAAATAAAAATTTTATACATTTTTAGGTAAATAAAATTTAAAAAAAAAAATTCTCCAAAAAAATTTCTATTCTACAATTTGTTTTTTAAATTTAGTTCTTATGACAAAATTTTTTTTTTAATTTCTTTTTCATTAAAAAAATTTTTAGTGAAAAAAATTTGTTTTGGTGAAAAAAAATTCGGGTTAAAAAATATGACCCATTGTATGTCCGACTTACTATGTCCATATAATTACAGTGGCAGAGGTATTTAAAATATCTATCATTAGATACCCATATTGTCTATATTAATAACTTAAATATCGATCATCTAAAAATTGCACAATAAGGAACACTCTAATATATATATTATATAGATGATATAAATATATAATGACTATAATTCCATTATTACTAGGTTTTGCATCATTAGCTGACAAAATGTTTACAAATACATTGTATCCTACAACTTGCTTAACTCACAGTTAAATTGAGGACATGACCAACTATTTTTTTTAAGGGCCCTCCTACTATTTGTAAATAAACCCACATTTGTAGTTGAAACTTTGTATTAGTAAAACATAGAAATATTTGTGTTTAAGGCGTAAAAATATAAGAGGTAAATACTTTGGAGAAAAAAAGTAAGTAAAATGTGTTACAATATAAATTAAATATTGTTGTTGTAGTGCTTGAATATCCCATAGGAAATTAAAGTTGTTGTACAAAAAGAAAATCAACAACAACAACTATTACTACTAAATGCCACTACAACAACAATGAAACATTATGTCAAACACAAATAACAATCGACAATAATCATACCAACAACAACGACAATACGACAATAACAAAATAAATAAACAAACGAATTGTACAGACAACATTGTTGTTATTATTGCTTATAACAACAACAACAACAACAAATACAATTATAATAAAAATAATAATGCTGCCGTAGTAAGTGCGTGAGTATGGATGTATGTATTTTTATGAAATTAATGGGTGTCAAATATTGATTGTATACAAATAGAAATAAAATGTACAGTGACAGCAAAAGATAAAACAATGATATTATATTAAATCCTTAAATTGATTGACACAATTTGATTAACAAGGAAATACACTTGAAAACCCTTTCGTTCAGCATTTGATTATTCTGCAATAATTAGAAGATCATTATCAGTAAATAAAGCCAATGTTGGTATCTAAATATTATTAATCATGTATATGTTCATCACTTTTGAGTGACTGAGCTGCGCGACAAATTTATGAAAAATAAACTCAAAATCACGTACTATATTTAACTTAAATTAACACTTATTTTATGCATTTTTCATATGGATCCTCAATCTATCATTTAAAGCTAATTTTTTATAAATTCTAAGATGAAAATTTTTTGCAAATTTATTAAACAAAGTTTGAAATTTTAATAAATATTGCATCAAATTTGTGTTAAACACTTTATCACAATTAAGTAGAATTTCGAAAAACTCTCTTGACTGTTAGTGTTTGTAGCAGGGTATGTAGTACCGTATATTCAACATTTTCTAAGCAACATTCAACATTTCCAATTATATTTCAGAAGTGTCTAAAGTACTTACGAAATTAACAACAAGTAAGAGAGCTTTATTCGGCTGTGCCGAATCTTATATGCCCTTCACCAAATTATACTTTAAAATACAAATTTTAAATATTTTTAGGTAAACAAATATTCTTTTTCCAAATTTTTTAAAAAAAAAAAATTTGGAATTGTTTTTTTCCAATTTGTTGAATTTTAAAAAAAAAAAAAATTTAGATTTATTAGTGAAAAAAATATTGACAAAAAAAAATCTTTTGGTAAAAAAAAATTCGGGTTAAAAAATATTTTTCCCGATTTATACCCATTGTAGGTCAAAATTACTCTAACCTTACATATATACATCGTTGCAATGGACTTTGGAATATCTATCATTAGATATGCATATTGTCTATATTAATGACTTAGTAATCCAGATATAGACAAAAAATAGGCCAAAAATCGAGGTTGTCCCAGTTTTTTTATATCTCAGTTATTTGTGGGCCGATTTACTCGAGAGAATTCCCGATATATTGATGTATCAACCATGTATGTAAGTTGTTAGGGTGCTACGGAAGGTTGATTTCAACATACAGACGGATAGACGGATATAGCTATATCGGCTTCGCTATTTATAACGATCCAGAATTTGTGAGCTTGCAAATGAAAAGTTTAAAAATTTCAAATGAAGTGACAAACTTATATATACCCTTGCCACTCATGGTGAAGGGTATAATAATATTTAAACAAAATTATAATTAAATCTCAGAAATATCTATTGGTATTTAAAATGTTCATTATTATTTAAATTTCTGAAACAATTAGATATTTCTAAAATGTTGAATCACATTTTTTGTTTAATAAATTTACAGTGTAAGACAAAAATGTGTAAATGATGGTCATATATTTACACTTTGTGACACCATTTTTAAAGTGCAATGTTTATAAAGAAACGTTTTGTGTTTTTTAAACAATATTTATTAAGGATATTTTAGGACTAAATAAATAAAATATTTCCTTAATTATACTCCAGTAATCTAAAAAAAATAACTGCAACCCATTTACACACTTTTGGCGCAGATTACTAAAGTAACTTTTTTAGTACTTCGAATAACCTGCTTTCGCGTCAATGGCAGCCTGAATTCTGGAGGGCATACTCTCCACCAGTTTGCGACACTCTTCTTGCATTATAGATCCCTAGATATCATGGGAGCGCTCCTAGAGCTGAGTTGTGTTTCTAAATGCATTTTGATAATTATAAACGCGACGTTTTAGAATTCGCACCAAATTCTCAATCGGATTTAAATTCTGAGATTGTGGGAGTCAATCTAGCAATGTAATTTTGCGGTTTTTAAAAAATTAAGCGTCTTTTTAGACTTATGTTTGTTGTCGTTATCTTGTAGTATCACAGTGTTTTCAATTTGTCCACGCCAATCATTCAGACTATCCACATCTGTTGTCTTGATAATGTCTATATACATTTCTGCATTCATATTACTACCAATTTTATGGAGTTTTCCTACACCTTTCGCAGAAAAACAACCACAAAATGGCATTATTCCACCACCATATTTCATAGTCGTCATAAAATCACGGTCTTTTAATGGCGCATTTTGTTTTTGGTAGTCATATTTTGGTCAATCAGTTCTAAAATGGTTAATTTTCGATTCATCTGTACAGATAACTTTTTCCCAATCATCAAAGGTCCATTTCTTAAAAAAATTTACAAATGTTAGTCGAAGAGACTTGTGTCTTTCAGTTAAACGAGGTTTTTTAACAATCTTTATTGCATAAAAACCACATCTTTTGATTTCTCTAAGAGATGCACGTTTTGAAATCTTAATTTGGTAGCATGAAGATAGTTTTGGTTGTACCCCACGGGGACTATTTTCTTCTCCTGATGCAACTAGACGTTATACAGTGAGACCATCTTTTAACAATAGAATTGAATTCCGTCCACAAATTGGTGCTGGAAAAGCCAAACCACATATATTCGCTATGTTCTCAACAGATTAAAAGAAATATTGAATTTGGTGGATATTTTTCGATGGTATCTCCCATTTTTCAGCTGCTCGGTAACAGAATTTGCAACTTCGGTGATAATCTTCTTCATATTCAATATTCCTTAAAGAATTGTAAATTGTTAACTAGTAACATGTTTTAACTAACTGTCATTAATGAAACTGACTAAAATTGTTCTTTTTCTAAATAATAATAACAGTTTTATTTAACTTTAAAAAGCATTTTCATGTGTATAATACTAAACGTATTCCTAGTTACATATATATTAATAGATTATGTTAGGGGAAAGACCGTAAGGGAAGATCACTTCAAAGTAGAATGTCTCGCCATCTCGTTAAGAGACACCCACCATTCATTTACCAATCTGGATGTCGAGTAGATACCAGAGAGAGATTTGCTATCAATACAAATTCTGATATTCACAGGAGAGTTTATATTGACAAGTTTTAGGCACTATGTGACAGGTCACGTATCTAAAATAAAAACTTTGAATAACAAAATGTTGGTTATACAATTTTATTAAAATTTATTGCTCAAAAATTCATTGAAATACATTTTGCCACAACGTCATATTTTAAAATGATAAGTTTCAATAGCTGAAATGTAAAATTTCCACTTAATTTGTGAATAAATTCCAAAAGAATTCATAAATTTTTATGGTCGATATCTCATTTTATTCCCATTACGTGTGGCTTTGTGATAATGCAATAAATCTGAACAATTTCTGCCGGTTTCGATTTTTCATGAGTTTTTTAAAACAAAAAAAAATGCTATTTTCACGTAAAAAATAATTTTTTGATTCAATTTGTTATTATAACTCCAAAATTATTAAGCCGATTAAAACGCAATAGATATGAGAAAATTTGAACATAGCATGGAGATTTGTTTTCAAAATCCAATGAATTAAAAGCTGAACACTAACTACTAAATTTTATGTATAACAAACAAAGAACTAAAATTTTGTGAAAATGAGCGAATTCACAATTTTTATGATCGATATCGCATTTTGTTGCCATTATATGTGGTTTTGCGATAAAGCAATAAACCTGAACAATTCCGGTTTCGATTTTTCATGAGTTTTTTAAAACAAAAAAATTTGCTATTTTCAGGTAAAAAATAAATTGTTATTATAATCCGAAACTACTTAGCCTATTAAAACGCAATATAGGTTATGTACATTTATTTTTATTGTATGTATATTAAATTATTGCCTTTGACATTATCAGTACTTCGTGTAATATTAATAGACACTCAATAATTGTAAAACGCTTTATTAACCAACATCTAAACCACAATTGTTCATATAATTATTTTACAAAGGGAAAAATTAAAACTTTCAATTATTTAAATTCTATGTATGAGAGGGTGTGTGTGTGATGAATGTGTGTGTATATTTGCAATAACTAACCGCATTATTAACCTCAATACAAACACACTCAAATAATCATTATGTTTGAATTTGGTTGGTTGGTGTCAAAATCCAAATATTTATTTAGGCATCAAATTTATTGTCATAAACGACATACTAATTGTTGTTTGTATTCGCTATGAACTCTCGCATATATGCGCCTGGTATTTCGTTAATTATGTCATTATAATGACTGTTTTTTGTTGTTTTAAAATACACCATACCTTGTTTTATGTGTCTTATTGATTTAGTGTCTTTAATCTAACTATGAAATCAATTAAGTTAAATTAATGGTCTATAGATTGTAACATAAAGAATTTATAGATAAGAACATTGAGAAGTTTAAGAGATTTATGAGTTTAATTGGAAAATTAAATCAGTAGAGAAGATGCTAGAATAAAAGCTAAGGATTTATGAATTTTGTAGTTGTTAACCAAGAAATACTATAAAATGTGTCACAGACATTAAATTCGTATGAAAGTGAAAACTGAAACGTATTTTGCTTGGATATAAAAATATAAAATTAACTTTCAAATGAAAAAATCAAAGTTGCGTACAGCCTATTTTAAGAAAACATTATATCAATCATTTATACGATTGTAGTAATTATGTATATCTTTGTGTCAACCATATTGTGTTGTTCTAGGATTATGGTTATCATACTCTGCACAGAGAAAACAGATTCGTGATAGAAACCGAATTTGTTGCCAGTCGAATGATTCGGTTGCACACATAGAATTTTTCAGTTCTAACAACAGAAAGTCAGTTGATAAAGAAGAATTTCAGTTGAGGCAACCAAACTTTAGTTACCCCTTCCAAAATATTGTAGCCACAACTGTAAAATTCGGTCACTAAGACAGAATCATTCGATTGGCAACAAATTCGGTTGCTATCACGAATCTGTTTTCTCTGTGTGAGAACAACATATGATATTATAATCATGAACATGATTGCCATAAACATAATGTATATTTATTTACTACAATAATATATATGATTTTTACAATGATGTGAATGGTAACTTAAGAATTTTATAGTTACCGCAATCATAATACAATAATCATTATTTGCAATGGCTTTATTAGTCATTATTGCATGTGTTCAATAATCACATGGCCCCTGAAATCAATTAGAAATATTAAACACTAAAAAACCTTAAAAAAATAAGTAAATTAATAAATTGTTGTGGTTCATTGATTGTCTGGTGTTAATTATAAACGAATTAGACAGAATGACTACAAAAGCACTCCCAAAGTTAACATAGAAAAGAAAGCAGCATAAGAAAATAGTGAAAAAAAAGGAAAGACAAATAACTGAATGAAATAAAAATAAATGTATAGTCGTCGTAATCAATGAAGAAGAAAAATATAAAAATCAATTGCTTTGGCCTCATTCTAAAGCAAAGAAAGAAGTTAATTTCTTATGGACACATGCTTTACAGTTTGCCATTTGCTCCCGAATGGAAAAAAGGCGTTCAACATAGTGTAATGAACTGAACAAGAAGTGGCCACCCATTTGCTAATGGGATGCCATTTAGAAAAGTGTAGCCAATTGTTGGAAAAACACAAAAATAATACTTAATGATGAGAGTGGAATGTTGTTGCTGCTGTCCATGTTAGATAACGATGATGAGAGATGAAGGATAATGTTGCTTATGCTTTCAATTATAAATAAATAACAAGATAACGATGGTACAAGTTATATAATAATACTGAAAACCAGATGAAAAAGCAGGCATTAATGTACATACAAATACATAAGTATGTATTTGCTAAACAAATTTGTTCCCCATACAACCCCCCTTCCCCCGAAAAATAAGTAAATGATTCGACATGACCTAGTGAAATGTGGGTAATAAAATTCACACAACAGCAACACGAATATTTTCCATGATCATTGATGTATAAGGCGTTAACAATGAAATGGCATAAAATGATTTGGGAATTATTGTGTGTTGAATTGTATTTTTTAGAAAGACAGATAGACCATTAAATGGACTCATTTTCTTTGGCTGAAATTTTTTTCTCCACTCCAAATTAGCCAAAGCCAATGTAGTTTAAAATTCTTGCTAAGTCATTGTAATAGAAGGAAGGAAATGACAGTTGGTATTTCTTTTAATTTGATTTATTTAAAGGTGTCATGGAAGCATTTAGTAAATTCTATTAAATGAAAATGTGTTTAAAATCTATTTAGTGATTTAAAGCACCTAATTCCTAGTAATTAAACATCAAGTCTAAGGACTAATCAAAAGTAAGCGCCAAAAAAGTAGTGAAATACAGCCATCGATATTCAACGAAATCGCTCTTGTACGTTACGAGGAAGAACACGTTCAATATCAGGCTCTGGTAGAAGACTACCCTAAATACAAGGATACCGTGCCCAGCTCTTCTCAGACAGCAGCTCAATGTACAACCGCCCTCAAATCGTGCAACATGGCAATAAGGAGATCCTAAGAGACCTCGGATAATGATTTGGTTACCTAAAAGGGTAATAACGGCAAGAAAATGCTGAAATGTCATCCCTGCATTCCAATGAATGACTGATCTGTCATCATGGAATTTAATAACACTGTAATAGCCCCCGTCGGGAAGTGAGGACGCTGATAAAGTTGAAGCTGTTCGCAATATGAATCACTCTTAAAAGTCCTAAGAGGAGACTTGTTACAAAAACAAGGTAACATTGTTTTGAGTTCAGTTATTTTGCCTCATTTGGAAGGCATAAGTATTGCAGACATGTTGTTTCAGCAGGATTCTACCACATGTTACACAGAACGCGATACAATTAATTTACTGATATAAACATTTGACGAACGAATAATTTCAAGAAATGGACTGGCTACCTTCCTCGCGTGATTTAATGCCGATGGATTCTCTTGGGCTAGGATAATGGCGCTGCCATCTGTCGTTGCCTAGAAATAACACCATCTGTGTATTTGGTGTAGTTGTGGGGAACCTTGCTAATTTTTTGATTCCTACCTTTCTTCCCAGGGGATTGCGGACTGCCTTAACTTTTACTATAATGTTAACCACTTTTCCAGGGGGAGGAGAGGTCAGGGGGCTTTTTGGATGGATTGTTTAGAGGGGGGTTAATTTTAAAAACTAGAAAACCATGATGAAAATTGTTCCTCCCCTGCCAGGGATCGAACCTGTGGTGCTTGGTTTTGTAGGCAAGCACCTCCACACCATGATATTAACACGTATGCGAGAGAGAACAAATTCTTTATTATCTCAAAACAATTGTACTGACCAGGTATTGAAAATGAAAATAAACCAACAGAATCATCTGTTGTGATGTCGGTGTTACCAGATGTTGGCGGCGCTGGTATGATGGCGTATGCCAGGCTGAGGCTCGCCGGATGGGGTGGTTCTTGCCAACACTGGTACCATTATTCTGGCGTACAAATAAAATACATACCAGCATTTATGGAGGAATACAAAAAACTTGAAGGAACCCGAACACAGAAACACAAACTCAATATAACGATTTCTGTCAAAACTAATCATCATGTCGGCTGATGGACCGCCGACATATTGTTCTCACCCACAGGACCCTACTGTCCTTTCCATGGCAACTTAATTGGTTCAGTAGTTGCCCCTAACTAACCCTACACACACACCACTAAATTATTTTACCCCAATCACTTACCTTTTTACTTATTATTCCATTTTTTTAAATAATCTAAAAACTTTCAATTTGTTTGATTTTTTTTACGATGCGCCACTTACCCATCTAATTCACATTCAACAGCAAAAGAGATAGATCCACCGGTCAAACCTCAGCTCATCACCTCGGTGTCATACTCTTTGTTCCAGGCAAAATAGATTGTCAGCAATCTACTTTGCCTGGCGCCTGTATTTTGTTGGTTTTTATTTACTCCGTTCTAGTCTGTTTCCTTTTTACTTTATGTCAAACCGACTCTGACATCTGTCATCATGTGTCGCGTTGCCAACCTCTTCTCCAACATCTACAGGGTGCATACGACACAATCAACTTTGAATTCTGTCATTATTGCGGCCAGTGAACGATATGTTTATAGTCCTGATTTAGGGAAGTATCGGGGAAGTCATAATTTTCCACGAATTTTCTTCTTCATTATATTTTATCAAGTTTTTCTAATTATTAAAAGTAATTATATTTTAAATCTGACAAAAAAGTAAACTCATTGAAATTAATTTATCGAAAACCGAAATCTCTACTTAAATCATAAAGCCTGCAAGTAAAAGCCCTTAAGTAATTTTTAATGAAATTCTGCTTTAACAAATATCACAAAAAACGTTGTACATAAGCAAATAATTTCTTTATAATTTGAATTATACCTATAGACATCAAACGAATTATGTGGAAAAAACACACAAACCATATTTTATTGATTTTTATTTCCTGAAACATAATCAGATTATAATTATTTAAGGTATACAAACATTAAACTAGAAATATTAAATGTTAATGTTCTGCAAATGAAAACATTAAACAAAAAATTAGCTGAAGTAAACTTATAGATTTTCCATTAATTTGACCAATGTTCCCTTTAAGGATTTACATAAATTATTGTACACTTCTTTAACATAAATAAGTAATTTACTGGCTACATAAATTAAATCAAGCATTTCAATTAGTTCCATCTACCCACTTGGCTACACAGATATTAGATAGACATTATCAACTATCAAGTGTCTAAATCATGGACTAGAAAGTAAAAGTTTATGGCTGCCTGTTAGGCAGCAGACATTAGAAAAAAATAACAACAAAACCATTTTAGGGCTAATTTAAAATACAAGCCACATAAATTGGCATTAAAATGGTCACATATATATCCAATTTATTCTAAAAAAACAAGAAAAAAGTTTCCAATGTGCAAAGAGTAGCCAAAGAAAATAATAAAAACAGAAGAGATGAAAATCTAGGATGTCATTATGGGAAAGGAGGAAATTGTAGAAAAATATAATTTGCTTAGCAAATGTAGGAGTATTAATTTGTATACGGCTTAAGATTCTAATCGAAGTAAGATTCTAACACAAGTAGCACCATCAACCGGCAGTAAATATTTGTTAAAAATTCGGTAAGAAAAAAAAACAGTACAGAGACATCTAATATTATACGAAATAAGCGTAACCATTGAGTTCAACCAATTTCAATTTGCTCCTACATGACTTTTTTAGATGAAGCAACACATTATAATACTGTCGTTCTATAGCGATACATATTTTCAAAATTGTGATTTCAGCTTTGTATGAGCGTATATAATTACACTGTCCAACACCATTTTTGTAACAGAATAGCGACCCTATAATTCTGAAAGGGCATGTTGAGTAGATTATTTTTGTAGAATAAACTTATAGTCCACCTGGTGCGAATTTTTTTTTACAGTAGGTCAAAGTTTTAATTTTTTGATCGAAGGGATTAGTATACTAACTGAAAAAAATTTTGTAAGTTAATGCCTAAGAGAATTCTTATTGTCAGAGTTATATTGTGGAATTTTATGGGGATCATTTTTGTGGAAGATATTAACTGTGAAGCTCCTCTCTTTAGGGGCGTTTTTTTTCCAAATTTCTATTAAATTTCACAAAATCAATAACAAATAATTTTTTTTTTTATTTGAAAAGCCGCTGTCACTTACAATTACGTAGACAATTTTTGTTTTTAACAGGTTCGTCCGGAACAGAACAGCACAGAAAAACTAACTACTTATACATGTTTTTCATGTACAAAAGAGAAACAGCTGATTCGGAACGTAACAGAAAGTAAAGACTAATTCTGCCTTTATTCGTTGTAAGTTATTTTCTTCTTTTTAATTCTCAACTAGTCTATACAAATTATTGTATATATGATTTAAGTTGGAACAAGCAAGGAGGCTGGCCAGCTATCGTAGTTCGGGTACATTGTTACACTTCATATCTACGTAAGTAGGTGTGAAACCATTTCACCTTAATACATTTTTACGCAGGGGTCTTCGGGCCGACTGTTCCCTTAGTAGTCTTCGGGCTAACTAATCAACTTTGTAACTCACGCAGGGGTCTTCGGATCGACTGTTCCCTCAGTAACCTTCGGGTTGGCTGTTCCCTCAATAGCTTTCGGGCTAATTGTTCAAATATTTTAATATACCTATTTTTAAGAAACTTTTATTAACTAGTATTGAATAATAATATTGAATAGAAATGATTAAATTGATCACGATTAACCGAACCATCATATACACAATCTGAGGATAAGCCAGTGGTAATACCGAGATATAAGCCGAGTTAGAAGTGTCTTTTCCGAAGCATGTAAGCCAGTAGAACCCGAAGAAGTTCTTATTTAATTCCAACAATCATTGATATTGCTGTATTTTAATATTGTTTTTTGCTGTAATTGAATATTTTATAAATTTTAAATAAAGAATTGAATTTATTGAACCCCCAGAAAGTGTAAATAATTCGTGTTATCATTTAAGGTTCGTGGATCCGTAAGTAGACCCTGGATGCGACTTAGCTACTCCAGCCGACGACAAAACCACGTTACAAAAGTCCTTTCAAAAACGACACTTAAGGATTAAAAAATTTTTTTGCTGAAAATTTCAGTGGGGATCATCAAAGATACCAAAGATGTAAATAAAGCACTTTAAGCTTAATTAGCTAAACTACACACCACCTTGGGTCTCACATTTTCTAAAAGAAATCACCAAAAATCTATTTATTATCATAATTAGCTTATATTTAAAATATAAATAGTCCTAGAGAAGATCTACGAAAAACATATATACACATGTAGGCTATCACTTTTAGGTCAAGAGTAATTTAGGTTTATTTATTTATTTTTTTTAATTTTGCTCGATCTTTTTTTAGTTTTTTATATATGTCGGGCCTACGGAGGTTCAAAATTATTTATATATCATCTATATTTGCGATAAAATTTCGAATACTACAAAAACAAGTTGCAGTTATCTCGTCCATAAAAAATGTTACAAGCATCCAAATTTAGAACATGTAAAAATGGCCGTATTTTTTACGTTTTTTCCAAACCACATTTTTCATGGAATATATAAAAGAACGGTAACATTTTTCAAAAGGGAGCAAGGTTTGTGGAGCTCCTGATGAATAAATACAATGTTTTTGTATAAGTAGTTGGTATTGGTGAAACCCATAGGACTTGAGGATTAACTCTTTAGTGAAATAAAATAATTTTATGAATTTTTCGGACGTCATTTACCTTAGAAACTAAAAAATTTAAATATATGGATTTTTCATGAACAAAAATATAAAATTTTAATTAATGTACATTTTTAACGGTTAAAGATATTATAATAAAATTTGGAAATATTGTATATCCAAATGTCCTTAAATCAATGGCATTATAAGTTTTGACAGTATTTATTTGAAATAGCAAAATTCCTAAAGGGGGAAAATGTGTTCCGAAAACTTAGTTTTTTTTAAAGTGTCTACTATGGCGTTATTTACCATGCGATATCAACATAACTTTGTACGTATTCATTTAAGATATAGGGCTATACAAACATGGAGCATTTTCGAGGATCTGTGTTTTGGCTTTTTAGAATTTTTTACTCAAACCTAACATTTTTTTTTTAAATTGGCGAAGTTTGGATAGGTCTGGGGGTGGCTAGGTCCGCTTAAGTTAGCCAAGTATTATTTTACACGCTTTTGCATTAGGTTCTCTTTTTGGATTATGTACAAATTGTATATAGCCCCGAAGAACATTTTTTCTACAAAATCGAAGTAGTATTGGCTCTGTAATTCCACTTTCCTTGTGCTTACATAGTATATTCTTCAAGGAAAAAGCAGTGAAGGAGGTTATGTTCGAACTCAATGTGCATAAATCCTCTGGTCCGACAGATTTTCCTTCATTTGTTTTATGAAAGTGTTCCTCATCGCTGGCTCAGTCATCACGAATGATTTCCACATTTCATATCGTTCTGGCACTTTATCTCATTATTTTACGGTTGTCATCGTCCCACTAAAAAAGACATCTGGATAACTTCCGTCCAAACGGAATTTGTTCTGCGCGCACGAAAGTTATGAAAATCATGCTAAGCAGTTACTCTGAATCGATTGGACTTTTCAATGATAGAAAATATAAGTTCCACAGAGGTCGATAAGGAGATACGAGATATTTCTAATACTTTTAACCAAGAATGACATGATGGATTGCTTTCGAAGCTAATCTTGTTTGGAGTCAGGGTGAATTTTCACCATTTCAGGATTTATTGTAGGGACCTTATATTGAAGTCATTAAGATCCTGTTCGTTTTCCTTCCCTTTTATTAATTTTCATGAACGACTTATTGGCAAACACATCAAATCTAAATTATCAGTGTTTTCGTGTATTAAAGACTGGTAATTCTATTATAACATCCGGTACTGTAAAGAATTTTTGTTTTCTACACTATTTCATTTTCATCCTGTCTCTTTACATGAAAATTAAACCAGCTTTGAAGTGTTTTGGGGCGGAATAGTCCAACATAAAAAAAAATAGTCATACATAACTATAGCAACATAATCATATACAAATCTGCAACACTCACACTTGTACGCATTCAACTAAAAGTATAAAACAATTGCTTTCATTCATACATAGTTACTGACATACAAGGACACTTTCACATTTAGAGCTAATCCTAAAGGAATTACCCCTCCGAAAAAAATTAAACAACCAACAAAAAAATAAACAAATAGAGATACAACACAACAACAAAATGAAAATAAAAAAAATAATATAAAGTCAACGAGACCTAAATTGTGATGCTTAATAAAAATGGGATTTACTTAAAATGTTTGTATGTAAGAGCGTCTAAATGTTTATAAGTGTGTGCTTGAATTACACTAATGTATACATATACATACATACTTACAGCCATACCCAGCGGGGAAAAATTATAGGACTTCAGTTTTTAGGCCTTCTGAAAGGCATACTTACACATTCTAAAAGATCCGATACTCATCACACTCTGCCTGATCTTAGGGTACTGCTACACGTTCAATATATATTGTGATATTTGGATTGCGATCCACTGTAATGGATCACGCAAAATTGGGTTATTCTGCGATTAGGATCGCAATCCATCAATACTGCAAATCTTATAACTAAACAATTATTGTTATCTCAGTGGAGAATCATAGTTGGTATATTATATGTTGTCGTTTCTTATGTACCATGGGGCTCTCGTCATGGTTCTTAGAATTTTGGATTGTGCCCGCTGTATAAGATCTATACTGGTATTGCTTGCTGTTCCCCACAATTGGATTCCATATGTCCAAGTTGGTTTTAAGACCATCTTTTACAGGATGACTTTGCAGTTAAGGCTTAATTTGGATTGATGGTAGATTAGCGATTGTAAATTATAAGTTTTTAGTTTCATATGGATCTGCTTGGCTTCTATGTTCCGACGCCAAGTAAGACGTATATCTAAATGAATGCCAAGGTATGTAACGTCAATCAGACTGTGGGATGTTCACACTGTTTAGTGTCACTGGTGGACAACTTTCTCTCCTAAGTGAAAACGTTATAAGCTTGCACTTGATTTCATTTACTTGTATTCTCTAATTCTTTAACCACGTATCCACGTGCCTGAGATAATTATCAAGGCTGCTAGATGCTACATTTAAGTCCACATGAGAACTAAGAATTGCAGTGTCATCTGCAAAGGCGGAAATGGATAATTCTTCGGGCAACTCAGAGGTGTATAATAAGTACATGGTTGGTCCCAGAATACTTCCCTGAGGTGCAACAGTATTGATCGCATAGTCAGCGCATTTCATCTTAAACAAGCGATCCGATAGCTAAGACTCTAGTATTTTGTGTGTATTAGAAGGCAGTAGGCATTTAATCTTGTGATTTTGACCTTTATGCCAAACATTGTAAAAAGCCTGGCAACATCTATAAATATTGCCGAACAGTACTTTTTTAGTTCGAAAGATTTTCGTACCTCTCCTGTTAGGCGGTTAACTTGCTCAATTGTTCCGTGTTGCTTACGGAATCTGAATTCATGATCTGGGATATTTTCCCTTGGATTATTCTCTCAAATAGTTTAGACAAACAAGGCAATAAGCTAATAGGTCTGTAGGATGATGTCAATGTCAAATCCTTTCCTGGCTTGGGTATCATTATAATTTGGGAAATTTTCCAATCATTCGGATAAACTCTTAGATACAAGATCGCAATGAATAATACTGTGAGCACAATAATTGCCACGTCTGGTAGGTTTCCAATCATAGAAGGTATAATTAAATCATAATTAGGTTTGGGAGGAATTTGGTACTTAGATTGATCCAAGGCCGACAAGATTAGAGTCTTAAAGTCTCTAATACAATCGTTGATATCTTCCTCACACTTTGATATGGCTGCTGATGTATTTTCTATATTTCAACCAATCGGTCTTGAATAATGAATTGATTTTTGGCTACTTATTTATTTTCCCTTCCTAAGTAGGCCTACCAGCAGCCCATCATAAGTAGGCCTTCTTTCAACCCTTTAACAGCAGCAAGTATGATACGCTGTGTAAAATTTAAATAATTTTGCAATACGGCTAGAAGTCCTTCTGTCTTCAAAATGTGGCCTTTAGGAAGGCCTCTTTACTAAATTTTTATCCCGCTGAGTACATAAACACATGCAAAGTAAAATACAAGTATACTTGGCTTCCTCCGGTTTTATTAGTATGTGTGTGTGTTTTTCACTTGTATATTTGTGAAAAATAACATTTTTGTAACACCATCAAATTATACGTGCATTAGGCGTGCCCATAAAAATATCGATTTGCATTGGATGGGTCTAATTTTATTACAACCATCGACATTTATGTCTTATACTTTGTTAAAAGGATATGATTTATATCAAAAGTTTTAAAATTCAGAATTAAAATAAAACTAGTAGCATTATTTCTTTCTATTTATCCAATTGTTTTGTCACAGTTTTAGCTACTAATGAACAAATTAAAACCCATCCAAAGCAAATAAACTTTTAAGGGTATGTCTAATGTACAAATTATGTTATATATGTTTATGTGTAAATAAATTCCTATACATATGCATAGTAGTTTTTATGTGTATCAGTGGTGTTAATGAATTTATTCTGTCGGTTTTAATTCCAGTTTTTTTAATTTAGCATTTCTAAATGATTTAAATTTAAATTTAAGACCTGAGTAATAAAATTATTTTATTGTTTAAAATAATTTAAGGATTAGAGCTGAAACAATATGGTTCTACTGGTTTTTTATTACATTCTAAATAGTCTCACCGTCTAAAAAAGACACAGTTATAAACTTTTTTAGACCTTATCTAACTTTTTTCACTTTAAAAACCTATTTTTGGATACGTAAGTTAGCAATAAGGATTTGTGACAATTTTCAACACCAAACATTTTAGATAAACAATGAATATTTTAGAGAACTTTTCACACTCTTAAGTTCTTAACTCTAGGTCAATAGACTGATGGACATAGGTCGTCTTAGAATTTTACAATGAAAGGACTCCGTGTATATATAATTTTGTGGGTCTAACATGAAAATGAGCAAATTCACTTAATTGTAAATAAATTCGAAAATAATCCATTGATTTTTATGATCGACATCTCATTTTGTTGCTATTATATGTGGCTTTGCGATAAATTTGAACAATTTCTGTCGTTTTAAGTTTTTCATGAGTTTTTTAAAACAAAAAATTGATATTTTCATGTAACTAATAATATCGGACTAACCGTTTTTTGAGATATCATTAAATATGTGGAGAAAAGTCAGAAAATTTCACTATTTTACATAAATTTTTTTTTAAAAAAATCCTCAATAAAATTTAAAATTTTGACTATATTTGTAATATTGGAACCACAATGCATCAAAATTGTGTAATAGTTTGCCTCTAAAATTTTTTAGATTTTATTGTCCTGTGTTATTACCAGGGCAACCAAAAATATGCTCTAAAAAAAGTGTTTTATGCGCATAAAATATGCACTTAAAAACGAAAAATATGCTCTTAAAATATAAAAAATATGCACTTAAAAATAGTTGGTTATTGTTTGATTTCAAAATTTCATTAAAAAAATATATATGAAGTAAATAAAATATTGAGCTCATAAATTAAAATTGGTTATTATAGGATTAAATATCGATTATAGGGAATTTGGCACTACATGAAAATAGTTATATTCAATTCATTTTATTATATTTAGAAATAAATTACTATGTGTATACTTAAGTTCTAAAATTTTTTAACTAAATCTTTGTTTTAGATTTCCGAGTTTCTTACCCTAGGTCTCCACGTAGCAATTTTTATTGCTAAGCTCAAACAATAACATCGGCAGAACAACAGCAGAGTGATTGCTGATTGCTTTAGGTGGAGAAAACGTTCGTCACAAATACAAAATTTTCAACGAGAGATGTTCTATGAAAAACAGTGGTTTATTTTGCGTTGAATGATTTTTTTCACTAATTTCATTGTTTTTTTTTCTTTTGGATCTTAAATAAATTAAATATGTATGAATTAATCGCACCGAATCATAGAAAGATGAAATTTTACATTAATGACAACTGAACTGACAGCTTATTGCTTAGCAATAATTGCTCAGGCAATCAGTAGAGCAATCATTGTGCAATGGATTGCTACATATGGCAATTTGCGGTCTACATTCGCGAATTTTATTGACGCAATCAAATTTGACAATTGCAGCAATAAATATTGCTACGTGGAGACCTAGGGTTAGACAATCATAATCAATTTATTTGTCTCATCTTTTAAACTGCTTAATACTTCAAACTTTTTTTAGTAATTAGTGGCATAATATTTTACATTCTCAATCCATGTGTCCTAATGTTTATAGGATCCCTACTGAGGATGTACCCAATAAGTTTCTCCAAATGTTTTTATTCTATATGACGCTTTAAAAGCTTTTTTATCATTTGAATAATGTTTAAAAAACTCTGTGAATGCGTGTAATTTTTTGGTAAAAAATTGCAAAGGATTTTGGAACATTCATCATGTATCTAGATTAACATCTGAATTCGGCTTCTAAAATTTAAATAGAATTATAAAAGAGCCTTACAATAGTGGAATGATTAGTTCTATTTAAGACTGCGGCAATTAAAAAATCTTTTTGTTCAAGTTTTATCACTGGGACTCAAACTACCGTGACATTTCTTATGTTTCTTCCTTTATCACCCATTGTATCGTTTATCGATATCCACGTATATTCTTTTTTAACGATTTCTTAACAAACTTTTTTACAAGTTGTGTAAATATATCAACGGGTTTTGAACGCGAGATTTTCGATAGATCTTAATATTCTGAACGTCTGTTGAATACTTGTTTAATTTTACATTAGTGGTAAACTATTAATGCCCAAACTGTCTCAATCTCAGGCTGACTACAATTCCTTCTTTTAAATGTATCCAACAATTTTTTAAGAAGTTGCCCATAATAACATACAGTTTTGGAATTTTCTTTTAATTTTTTACGTATTTTTACTATTTGTTAAATTTTAATATTTGTGTGTATAATTTTAATTTAATTGAAATATATGAAAACTAAGCTCCCTTAAATCAACGAAAACTCTATGAATATAAGTGATTATGGGTACTCTATTTTTTATTTAAGTAACTTAGGCCAATTATCATTGGACCTTAACAAAATAGTAAAATATAGAAATGAAAAATTACAATACCAACAATAAAATTATATAAGGAAAATTAAATAATGAAAAATAAAAGAAAATATCCAACAAAAATATGCAGTTATGAGTTAAATATGGAAAAATATGCTATAAAATGCAAAATATGCTAAAATATGCAGTGAAGGACAAAATACGCAAAAATATGCACTAACAAATCGATGCCAAAATTCTTAAAATTGTCTGAAACGGATAAATACTAACTCATATGTTTATACGACGCATAGCAAAAAATATGATATTACATATTTTTGGTTGCCCTGGTTATTACAATCAGATTTTTGAGAAGTTTTTTTTTAATTTTTTTTTGTAAAATTGTAAATTTTTTTAGATGTTTCTCCACATATTTTTTTTTGATTACTCAAAAAGGGTTTTATATTATTAAAATAAACTTAGAAAAGTTTAGATTTACATAACCTTTAATCCGTTTATATATTGTATTTTAATCGGATCAGTAGTTTCGGAGTTATAATAATTTCAAAAAACAAAATGTACACAAAAGTTCAAAACAAAAAGCCTTTTTTTAAATAATAAAACAACATTTTAAATTATATTTGAAATTTGCTTTATGGTACGAAATTTAAAATAATAGTCAACTTTATAGAATTAAAACGAATTTAAGGCTTTTGTAGTTAGGCTGTTTGATTTTTCCAACCTCACTTGTTCTATAGGCGCCACTGGACACCGGTTGTGAATTGGACATCTTAATATTGATGGCAACTAATTAAGTAAATACTAGGGTATTCGAATTATTCGATTTTTCTCTTGTTCGAATAAAACGAATAATTCGAATAAGAGATTTTAACTTGTTCGAATAATTCGATCACACGTTTAAAATTAATCGAATTATTCGAATAATTTTATTTTTTTATAAAAGTAAAGAATGAAGTTTTGATGTCGGTTTTTTAATATTTTATTGTTAAAGAAAAACAAAAAATAACGTTAAAGTTAACAATTCAAGTATTGATCATTAAAAAACATTCGAAACAAAGTCCATTATTAAATTTTCAACAGAAATTTTCTGATCAGATTAACTCCCGACCAAGCTGCAAAACAATTGACTAGCAAATGTTTTAGTTTCCGTTTTGGAGCTATGCTTTAAAAAATTTGAGCTGGATATGATCCTGAATTCAAGTACAATAAAAACGTATTAAGAACTTTTTTATGTCGTTCATTAATTCGCGTTTTAAATTGAGTAACTAATTCTTTAGTAAATTAATTATTCACTATTTCTAAATTATTTATAACAAATTGTATTATACATCAAGCTCTATCAACGTTGCCGAATCTTTGCTTAATAAAGTGGTCTTGGGGAATTACACAATAAAGGGAATCTGTCCAAAGTTTGATATCATTGTCAGTGAACGTGGCTAATTTGAAGTCATGCAGTGCATGATTGATAACATCACTTCTATTCATATATTTTAAGATCATGGCCTTCATCTATTTCAATGTAATCATCCTCAATATCACTTTCGACGACCGTTTCAAAATCAGATTCTCCGTCACATTCAATTTCACTTTAATCTAAGTTAATATTTTGATTATTAATTGCGATTCTTCTAATATTTCGCCAGCTAAATAACATATATTTTATTCCGTACCTTTTATTTTCATTGGTTCAAATCCTAATTAAACATTTTGAAAGATTTGTTTTTAGAATTGTATCTTCTTGCAGTAATATTTATATATTTATAGAAGGATCTATCGGAACACTCATCTACATTGATCGTAAGTCCCCTTGTCTTTAGTTATTTGTCGAATTTCAGAAACACTACAATTTTTGTGAGTCATTATTACTTATTTAAATTTGAAATTATGAAAAATTTTAAGCAATTTAATAAATTTAAATATATATGAACATTTATTCGTTTTATTCGATTATTCTACATAAAATTGTTCGAATTATTCGTTATTCGAAAATGGCCATTTTTAAATTGTTCGAATAATTATTCGTAAGAAATTATTCGATTAATCGAACGATCATTAGTCGAATGAATACCCTAGTAAATACTTGACAATATTTGAATGTGCATTCGAAAGATAATAGCTACACTAATAACTGAGTTTTACCTATCAGCTAGAATTCAGCCGACAATTTAAAATTGTTTGAATAATTTCGGATGTTACTTTGTTATTGAATAAAAAAATGTTTCCTTGTATAACATGCCTCGTTTTAGGGACTTATTTTTTTTAGGCCTAAGAACTTCGTATGTAGTACTTGTTTCACAACTCTCGTACATCACGAAATGTTTATTAATTTTTCTAAAATCAAATAAAATAACTAACTTTACTAATGGTTTGTGGGAAAATTTATTATCACTATTATTAAAACATGTGAATATTTGTTTTAGTTTTTATATGAATTTTAGTTTTTACTTTTTTTTCAGTTGTCTGCTGAAGTGTGTGTGAATTTATTAACATTAAAAAACAAGTTTTTATTACTTTGGCCATTATTCACTTTAACTTTTGTATTCTTTTAATATTGTTTAACATTTATCTATTCTAGTTGTTGCTGTTGCCATTATTGTGTAACCAAAACTATACAATTTATTAAGTAGAGTACAGGAATAAACCAAAAAAATATGTATATGTTGTTACAAATTATAAGTAACTCATAGTTTATTCTAGTCACAGCAACAACGACAACAATAGCAACAAAAAAAATATATTTCATTTACATATAGATAGACTTACTTACATATATAGACAAACATGTAAATGTATGTATGTATGTACTTTTACGAGTATGCGACGGAATATGAATAATATTTTTATATACAATTATTATTAACAAGCATATGTATGGGAATACATACGAGTACATTATGTATGTATGTGTTATTTAATATACATATGTTAGTACTGGTGTGTGTTTTAAATAAATCCTACAATCATGTAACAAGTACAAAACTTGTAAATATTGTTCATGCATGTATACGTGCCAGGACACATACATACATTCAGTGTATACACTAGGGTGGCCCTTATTTAGTACTTTTGAGAGTTTCGATTAAGTCATATAAAAACAAGTAAGAAAGTATGGTCGGTCAGTTCCGACCATATGATACCCTACACCAATCTAATTATGGACCAAGCCATATGTGTTAAAATTTATTAGAACACCAATATGTTTAAGAAATCTTTACTCATTAAAATGATTTTCGGCCATTATATGGGAGCTATGACTAATTATGGACCGATCGTTATAAAATTTAGTGAGATGACTTTTGTACTTTTGAGGCGAGTTAGGCTTGTATAAATCTTATTTCTGGTAATTTTGGTTTGGATATATATCTGTGGAGTTTGGACAAAACATCTTAAGTCGAGATAAGAAAATATCTTAGTTTTATATAATAAATCTAACTTTTCAAAAAGCTCCGTTTACACTAATCTGCTTCTTCATATCATGAAAAAATAAATCAACTTATTTGGAGTTGTTGTTGATTTGTTTTTGACAAAACATTACTTTGAGATGAGTGTTGGCCCAATATTTTTACATTACAAACATCAGTACCAACCCAATATACCGTCCACACTATAGTGGTGTAGGGTATAATAAAATCTTGAAAATTAGAAAACGAATCAGATGACGTTTAGAGTTTGAACATTTAGAGTTTAAAACAAGTAAGAAAGTATGGTCGGTCAAGCCCGACTATATAATACCCTACACCAAGTAAGAGAACAAAAACATTTTTCTTTTAAAATTTCAATAATTCATATTTTCAGAAGTGGGCCTTATATGGGAGCTACGACCAATTATGGACCGATCACCATGAAATTAGGTCGTGTGATTTACGTCTATATTAAAATTGACTATATTGAATTTTGTGTGTATACCAACATTTTTAAACGATTTATTCACCTTAAAGTGATTTTCGGAAGCGGGTCTATATGGGAGCTATGACTAATTATGGACCGATCGTAACAAGATTTGGTGACATGAATTTTGTATATATAAAACTTATTTGGAGCGCAATTTGTGGAGATATCTATATAAATTAAACATTTATGACCGATAAAGTCCAATTTCGGGAGGACATTTGTATGGGGGCTAGGAGAAATAATGCACCGATTTCTGCCAGTTTCAATAAGCTTGCGCCTTAGGCCGAAAAAATTATATGCACCAAATTGTATCGAAATATCTTCAAAATTGCGTCCTGTACACTGCGCACAAGGTTTACATGGACATCCAGCCAACCAGCCAAACGGACGGACATCATTCAATCGACTCAGAAAGTGATTCTAAGTCGATCGGTATACTTTCGTCGACCATACTTTCTTACTTGTTTTTATTTTAAAATTAAGTATATTTTATAACATTTGGATGAAAACATTAACCCTTAAATGCGCATTTTTTAATTAATGAAATTATTTATTTATGATTCAATAAAAGGTAGAATCACTACGAAATATGTTCTCAATTCTACATGCCTTGAATTGTCAGACTAATATAAAATAAAAGATAAAAGTACAATTGAAAAATATTTTAAATTCAATTTAAATGTTTATTTGAACAAAATGTCGTAAGATTTATAAAATGTCCTGAAAATAAAATTAAAGAATGGAGTGCAGCCTGCGGTGTTGAGCTGAAGAAACACTCACGGATTTGCATGCATCATTTCAATGACTCCGATTATATTGAACTGTATTCCAAATATAAACAAAATATTTCTCAATTTTCATTTGTTATTATTCGTATTTTTGGATTTCTGTTTTTTATTTTTCTATTATTTGACGTAACAAGGCATAGCATTTTAAACTCTCTCCCTAGTGATTCTACCTTCTAATGGTTGTATCATGGTTATATACATTTTTATATTTTGAGTGCTAGTTAAAAATAAAAATATGTATTAAAAGTCTAAATTAAAATTTTATCAAAAAAATTTTATTATATAAAAAAATATTATAATTCTCTTTCTAAAATTACATTTTCATCTTTAAAGTCTTCTTCGAACACTTCTCCATCTTTATCTTTATCGTCATCATTTCGGAAAATATTGTATTGAAGCAAAATATTATTCTCACAGATTAATAATTCGATTACTTCCGGTAGAAGTTTTAAACACTTCATTTCATGAATGAGTGTAGAGTGTAAATTTTGAAAATTTGATCAGAAGTAAATTATCATTACTCGCAAACTATTATCAATAATTGGATGAATTTTTTTGTTATGTTGGTAAGATACTTGTCTTTAAGAACTGGTATGATTTGTCACTGTACCGTTTACACCTGCTGTGTTATTAAATTTTTTCAAAGGTACTAAAATACAAATTTGAATTTCAGTGGAATAAAAGTTCTTAGGGTCAAAAGGGGTTAAACAAACTTTACTACCAGGAGAAAGGCCAAAGTGTCCTCTTTAAGCCCATATATACTTGTTGACCTGTTTTGAAAAGTTTGTTGAACACTTTTTTCATTTGAATTTTACCTGTTCATATGACTGGCGCAAAGTACAAGTCGAAATTTTGAAGATATTGCGATAAAATTTGGTACATACATTTTTGTCGGCCCGACGACGAAGCCTATTGAAACTAACTGAAATCGGTCAATTATTTCACCTAGCACCCATACAAATGTTCTCCCGAAATTATAGTTTATCGGTCGTAAAATATTAATTTATATATTATCAATACAAATTTTGCTCTAAATAAGTTTTATATAAACTGTATTAATATCACTTAATTTTATGACGATCGGTACATAATTACTCATAGCTCCCATATAATGCCCGCTTCCAAAAATCACTTTAACGAGCATAAATCGCTTCCAAATGTTGGTATAAATACAAAATTCAACACAAATATATTCCATATAGACATAAATCAAACGACCTAATTTCATGGCTATCAGTCCATAATTAGTCGTAGCTCCGATATAATGGCCTCTTCCGAAAATCCCTTTAACGAGCACAAATCTCTTAAAAATGTTGGTATAAACACAAAATTCAACAAAAATAACTTCCATACAGGCATAAATTACACGACCTAATTTCATGGCGATCGGTCCATAATTAGTCATAGCTCCCATATAAGACCCACTTCCAAAAATCACTTTAACGAGCATAAATCTCTTAAAAATGTTGGTATAAACACAAAATTCAACACAAAATAACTTCCATATAGACATAAATCGCACGACTTAATTTCATGGCGATCGGTCCATAATTAGTCATAGCTCCCATATAATTCCGTCTTCCGAAAATCATTCACGAAAATAAATTATAGTGTAGAGTATTATATGGTCGAGCTTGACCGAACATACTTCCTTACTTGTTTTTATCTGCTTGCAGCTTTTTTATAAGTAAAGCTGATACAAAAAATAAAAAAATCCGCTTTTTCATACTAAATGCTATAAAAAATTTAAAGTTCAACTTCAACCTTAAATTGCTCAACAACTGCTGAACCGATTTTAATGAAATTAAAACTTGAGAAAAACTCAATAAGTTATCTGTCCAGCAATGAAAAACGATAATGAGCCACTGTGAGTCGGTGTTTGAAAGCAGTATTATTCAAACTTTTCTAAATTTAATGGAAACTGACATGACGAACGAATCAATATTATCTTTATAAAATGAAAACTTAACTTGTACATATTATGCATTATTTGAAATTGAACGATTTCGAGAATAATCTGTTTTTGTTCAAACATGTTTTAAAATTATTTCTTAAACAAAATATCGCAACCTATTTACTAACATTTAATTTCAGGTTGTTTCTTTGGGAAGCTTATTTACGATTTAGTAATTGTGTATGTCCCAGACATTGTTAACCATTTTATATCTGTGATCAGCAAATTTAACGCTATAATACATGAAATTTAAATCACAAAACTATATTTCATGTAAAAACAATTCGATATAAATTTGAATTTATTACTAAAAACTATTTTTATATTTTAATTTTACAATATTTATGGTCGTATTTATGTGTAATCTAAGTTTGCTTTAAACAGTATTTTTAACTTCGGGTTCATATTGGTTAAATATGTGCAAGTCAGAAAGTATATTTTTTCAATAGACTCGATTCAATAGAGCACATACTAATTTCATATATTTTAAATTTTTAACAAATTTTTATGTTTGAATTACAAAAATATAAATTAGCAACCCAAATTTACAAATTGTATTTTTTGAAAAAAATTTTTCAGCAAATTTATGGCCAAAACCTAATTTCCTCGAAATCCGTCAATTTGAAATAATTTTTCACGCTAGCTCATAACAGATAAGACAGTAAGAATTTATAGTATTAATCCTATTTTTTTTAATTTAATTTCTGGACATTTTTTTCAAAATGTAATTTAGTTGGTATCAAATTATGTTGTTGTGAGAAAAGTTTGTATATATTTAAGATTTAAACATCTATGGGTAAATAATTAACAAACAATAATTTTAATTGGATTTGTTTCAATATTTATTTATTTGAAAATATTGCCAATTTGACCCAAAACTCGAAACATCAAATAAAATTTATTTTAGTAAACGTTATCCGACTTTTCTCGAGCTTTCAGCATTTGATTTTTAGATGAAAAAGAACAATTTTAGACTTTGGGGGTATCGAAAATCCAAAAACTGCCAAATAAGGGCCACCTTAAAATACACGTCTACACTAACAGCCACAAGTAGAAGCATCATTCATTCAAACATACGTTTTACACTGTTGTCGACATGCTTGTTTTTTAATAGTGTGAATGGGTAATATTGTTGTTGTTGTTGTTGCTTTGCTGTTATTATTTTTATTATTACTTTTATTTTAATTGTTGTCGTTACTCATGTTGTTTTTGTTACATGTGTTTTTGTTGTTCAGTTGTGCGTAACTTCAGCGTGATTGTGTGTCAGTTAATATCCGGTTTATACTACATTTTTTTTTTGTTCTTAAACAACTTTTTTGTTCTTCACCTTTTTTCCACTATTTGTTTAGTTCATCATTTGCAGTGTTTTTCATAAGAATGTGTTTGTATAAATACAGGATACAATTTTCTAGGCGAGTATTAGCTGGCATCATATTTTCCAGCGAAACTTAATTATACAGTTGATATTTTATTGGCGTTTACATTAGTTTGACCTTCTATTAAACTTAGATTTAAACAAAATATCATTAATTCTTAGAATGTAACATTTATTTAAACATCTGCTTTTTAAACTATTTGTAAGAGTATGGAATCAACTATGTTGGATTCCAACATAAATCTTTCACATTTTGTTATACAAATTGAAAGAGCAGAGAAAGGCTAATCATATACATATTTGTATGTCCCAAGTTTCCACATAGAAATAAGTTTTATCTAATAATATATAAAAATATTTTACAAAACCTGGCTTATTAAAGTAACGTTGCATTATGTCAACGTATGAGTTATTTACTATTTAATGTAACATATAATTATATTAATATTACTTATACGCAAGATGCATGCCCTCTTGTTATGAAAAATTGGTACTTTGTAAGGTTCGATTTTTCTTTCATTCGATTGCATGTTTAAAATGAATCGAATTATTCGAATAATTTAACAGTTATTAAATAAAGTAAAATAATCAGTTTATTTAATCTCCAAGTCGTACTTACAGTAGTATCGTCTAAAGCCTTATATAAATTCTAAGATCACTTACTTGATCGATGTCGAAAACATTTTCAATATCACATTCAACATAACTTTTAATATTACTTTATTCTAAATTTAAATTTTTATTAGTATTGTTTATTTTAACAAAAAAGGTATAATCAGTAAAATAAATTAAGATTTAAATCAGAACATTAGGAAACGAACATTTTGTGACTAAAGATAGGGTCGCAAGATTACATTAGGGAACTATATTGACATTCCAGAAAAACTCGCTAGATTTTGAAAACATTTTTTACGCATTATCTACTAATTTCTTTGAAAAATTTTCAAAACGATATCCTAGATTTTTTTTATTCTTTAGAAGTAGAATATTACTAAATTTATCTCCATTACACTATACAACAAAATCAATTTTTTTCCAAAATTACAAGTTCCGATCAATAAATTTTGATAGAGGAGACAAAAAAAAGTCACGTGTACCGGTGTTTTGAAAGTTTACATCTGAATTTCATTTGATGGGGGATTAAAGTTGGTACCGTGAAATAGCTCCCAAATGAAATAACTCCCAATGAAATAACTCCCAATGAAATAATTCCCATCAAAAATTAAATAATTCCCAAACTTGAAAAGTGAAGTAACTACCAAAGGGTAAAATGAAATTACTCCCAATAATCGGCGGTTTCTTAATTTTAAAAATATTTGTCCCAAAAAAGCGAAATAACTCCCAATAGAAATGAAATAATTCCCAATCCGAAGCAATTTATTTATGTAATCTAAAAAAAGGAACTAGAAAAGTGAAATTATTCTTCTGGCTTCACTCAGAAAATTTGTTTTGCATTGCCGGCCTTCGGCAGGGCGCTAAGTTTTTCTCCTCTCCTCTGGTATGTATCAAAAACTGGCTTCGCCCAGAAAAGTTTTTTGTATTGCCGGCCTTTGGCCGGGCGCAAAGGTTTTCTCCTCTGTGGTGTATTAAAAACCGGCTTCGCTCAGAAAAGATTTCTTTCATTGCAGAAAGGTTTTATAATATTTCAGAAAGCCGATTTTCATTTCGCACCAGATTAAGAAATCGTTGCAACCTGACAAAGCCGACAATGTAAAAAGAATCTATTCTGAGCGCTGCCGGTTTTTGATATACCCCAGAGGAGAAAAACTTTGAGCCCGGCCGAAGGCCGGCAAAGCAAAAAACTTTTTTGAGTGAAGCCAGTTTTTGATATTAGCAAAAGCAGAACCAAACAAAAATGAAATAACTCCCGATACAGTGAAATAACTCCTAATTCCCAAAATAAAATGAAATAATACCCAACAAAAATTTCATTGGGAGTTATTGCATTATGAAATTACTCCCAACAAAAAATTATGAAATAACTCCCTATGCGGTAGGAGTTATTTCATAATGAAATAATTTCAAAGTTGTATGAAAAATTTGTTGGGTGTTATTTCATTTTTTCGTTGGGAGTAATTTCATTTGGGAGTTATTTCACGGTACCATTCAAGTTTCCCAACTCTGACACATTATTATTGTTAATCGACATAAGAAACCATGTCATCCTTACATTTTAGGTATGAAATATGTTCAGCAAATTTATGTAAAATGTTACGGAGAACATTTTTGTAGAATATGTTAACCCTCTAAATCCTCAAGGCATGGGTATTTTTTGTACTTTTTCCCAACAAAAGAGAGCTTAGGGATAATTTCGCATTTATTAAGAATTTTATTTTAACACTCTAACCCGCCAACTTTAAAAAGCTAAGAAAAAGTTTTCGAATAATTTTTTAAGGTAATTATGACCCAATAAACTCAGAACACCCATTACAAACTAATTTGCAAATTAAGTTTAGGAACCAGGTGCAAAAAGGTGAAGAGTGCGTCAAGGCATTGTTGCCGGTTTAGGTGTAAAAAAAAATAATTTTGATACGATTTTATTGAAAAACTAATGAAAAAGAACTAAAAAAATAGATCGGACGACTAAAAGTTAGTAAAACTTTGATAAAAAAAAACATGAGACACATGTTATCATGTGATATCACTCACAAAGCAGCTGACGGAACAAAAACTAAAATTCAGAATGCATTTCGACTTTCGAGGGAAATATTAACAAATCTGTAACTAATGTCACAGTTAAATTTAAAAAAAATATATAATTACTTTTTGAGATAATTGGTGTTTTGTAATGCATGTCTTTGAAAAAAAATAGTTAAAATTTAACTAAAAATAACTAGTGTCTCTATTATTTTACCTTTGATAGCAAATTTGGATAGGAAGTTTTAATTAATTACATTTTTTTTAGCTTTAGGCAATTCCACTTCAATACCATACAATGTTCAGCATATTTCAGCGAAACAAAATTTCTTTTACAGAATACAAAAATATTTACGCAAAAAAATTTGATTGTGATATGCCTTTTTTAAACAAGTGAAATGGAAACTTTCTAGGATATTGAAGCTTTGAAGGACACTTTTATTTTCATAAATTAAAATAATTTTTTCTCTATAGATGTCAAGATCATTTTAAAGCAAAAAAAGATCACGAGATGAAAAAGTGAAAATGTAGTTTGACTATATTAGCTGTATAGTTACAAACGTATATGGAATTTAGCACATTTTAAAAATTGTTCTACTTTTATTGTGCAGTATATATTACAACTAAGTTTAAATTATATTTTATTGTTTCTTGTTATAAAGATCGTGTTCCAAACGGTAGCAAAGTATTATGGTAAATTACCATTTTCCTATGGTGAGTATAATGTGTAATTTTGATGTGGCAAATAAAATATTTTTTGGACTCTAATAAATTTTAACAATTGTCACAAATATTTAAAATAACTAACAGCTAAATCAGATTTACAAAATTATAAAAATTCACAACAATATGCAATTGGGGTATTCTCACGGTCTACTATTTGGTCATATTGTCATAATGTCGTAATATATTATGATAGTTTTAACAAATTTTTGTTGTGTTTCAATCAAAAAAGTTCTAAACTAATAACACTATTTGAACTATGTTTATTGTTTTGTCTTAAAATAATAATTTTTTTTGTTTAAAACACAACAACAACTATTATAATATATTAGGACATTATCACAATATGATTAATAGCAGACCATGTGAATACCCCAAATATATTAGCTTTGTGTATTTAATTTATTTTAACTTTTCAAATATTTTTATTTTTTTTATCTATTTAATTTTATCTCCCATATTCTAGTTTTTGTGACAATAACAAAAATGTTTTAATATCAATTTCCATACAAACGTTGTAAAATATTTAATTTTGTTATAATTTTCTCAACGTCATAAAGTTCAGAATACGGAGATAAGTACATAATCGTATTAATATAATATAATATATGTATGTACTGTATTTGATATGAAACGCATTTATGTATGTTATTGGGTGTATAACTTAAAAATGCGGGATTTTTTTAAATTTTTAGCTAATATTTTGAATCATTTGTACAATATAAATTTATTAAAAGTATTGGCCAGTGCTAGCTATTACCTTTTCCCACCTTTCTGACATTCGAGCCAAAAGAACTGCTAATATTTTGAGACCAAGAACGAATCAAGCCAATTACTCAGTTCTGAATTGAATCGTTTCACAGAGATAACCTTCTGCATCGATCGAAATTGATTAATAGTAGTCGGGACTATAAGACGGGTGAGGCAAAACTTCCCAACCACTTCTTCCTAAATAGTTTTTAACAGGTGGCCTAGCGTTGTCATGACGGAACATAACTGTTTAATGTCTGGCTGCATATACTGGGCGATTGACGCGAATCAGTTGCTTTCGGTACAGTTTCCCTGTGATGGGAATCTCAATATCCGTAGAAATTCATAAACGTCAGTGGAAGTGAATAGAACAAACTCTAGCGCTATTGAATGAAACCCACAATGAAGCCGAAGTGGATCGAATGCGGTCTATGAAATCATAAATGAAACAACACAAATTCATCAATATTGTTACGAAATTGTACTTGAATTCAAATGTAATGATTTTAACGGCTGATTTAAGAGTAGCAGAATGCTTTCAAATAGCAGTGCCAAAATTTTAACATATCTGTGGGTATTATTGACATTGAATAAAAGCTTTCAGTTGAGCATTGATCGTAAGTTGGCAACGCTGTTTGCTGCAACCGAATATTCAGTTAAAGATCATTGTAGAAATAGAGCTTTCTAGATGGTAATGCAGTGTAAAAAATAGTGGCAGAGGTTGCAGTCGTTAGTGAGTTTATCAGAGACGCTATTCGAATAAACATCAACTGAGTGCCTTAAAGTGTGCTGTATTTTTTAAGTGAATTCGTGTACATTATAAAGTGTCTGTATTTCTGAGAATTTATAAACGTGTATAAAAAAAACATTGAGTGACTATTTAATTCTGTTGTACGTTTTAAATAAATAAAGAGTTGTTACAATTTTCAAACTACTAAATGGCTTTTATTTGCAATCAAAAGTATCCGGTTTATTTAAAGGAAATAAACCAAACGTTTTGAAAAGGTTAAAACGTAACAGTCTCACAACTCAAATAATTTGAAATTTACAGGATTACCTACATTATAAAAACTGAATTATCAATTTTGTTAGACAATTGCTTGTAAACCCATAATTTCTGATTAAAATTTGTAGGAATCTCTAAAAAACTCTATTTGGAAAAAATGCGAGTTAGGGCCTTTCTACATAAGGCAAACGGTATGTATATTTGTAATTAAGTATATTCACTGATCTGAAAACGTAACGTTTTATTCTTCATTTTTAAATAAAACACCAGAATAATATTGTTCACATACAGTTTTTACTCTTATCGTCCGAATGTCATTTATTCATTCAGTCATTCACTCATTTTGCAAAATGGTACTAAAAAACATGTCAATGTTCTACATTTTTATAATTCTTTTCTGGTTTTAAAATAGTTTTTTTCCTTTATATTTATTACTACTTTTATGCATCTGTACACACAAACATTTAAATTACACAATACGTTTTTTTTTTGGTTTGTGTTCATGTGTGTAAACTGTGTAATTGTGATGGTAGTTGTAGTGGCAGTGTGTAAAAATGTTTTACGAGTCTCAATGTTTTGACATTTCCATCAATGTTAAATGAAACAATAGCACAGTGGGGTTGATTGCAAAATAAATAAAGCAGAATTCTTTGAAACTTATGAAACTCTTCATATATGGAGCTTTCACAATGCATATTGTTAAGTTTAGACGGCAATATTTGGTCTCCTTAGGAGTGACAAATATGTCGGTTCAATATTAACCAATTTTACATATGGGGGATTTCATGGAAGAGGCTTAAGCTTTCTTTTGAGCAGAAACAAAAAATTTAAAAAAGGGCCCATTTTGGAAAAAAAACAGTTAGATTTTGCAAAATAAAAAAACGTAAAAAAAAATGTATGTCTTGAGTTACAAATTATTTATTTTGATAGGTATCCCATTCGCATCCCACTAAGCGACAAAAAAACCTCTTAAAGTAATGGAGAAACTCTTTCTTTTTAGAAAAAAATTTTAAAACTAAACAAAGTTTTTGATTTTGCAAAAGAAGTCATTTTGAAAAAAAAAAGTCATAAAAGTTTTTGATTTCGGACATTTTTTTTCGAAAGATTGAAGAAATAGCTATCTAAACTATTTGGGACATATTTTGCTAAGAACAATAGGTAATAAGTTACATGGATGAGAAAAACACTTGTGCTTGGCCATAATGGCAACACAGGACAAGTTTTCTTGCGCAAGTCTGAGTTTGTAGGAGAGAGGGGCAAGAAGAAAGAAGAAGGGAACACACTTGCTTGTACAGGCATATCTCTGCAATTTTCTTTTGTTTTCTCATTTTCACTATGGCGTCTATTAGGTTTTGACATACAAAATTGAACACGAGCAAGTTTAAAAGAGAATCGAAGATACTTGCTTCAAGTAAACTTGCCCTGTGTAAAAGCAGACTATCCAATAACAATAACTAACCTTGGTGGAAGACATTGATTTCTAAAGTTGGTTCACTTGACATGAAATCCCCCATATCTGAATTTTGGGACAAAATATAAAAAACATGCCTCAATACTTCAACTTCTTTGTTATTAAAAATCTCTCAAAAATTCGTTTTTTACCTTTGATATGTCACACTTGAGTCTGTTTGTTTGACGTGAGACAGACTTTTTTATATTCACAGACACAAAATTGTCTACTTTTCTTAAATGTAGCACTTTGCTTAAATCTGTTTGACTGATTTATTTATTTAATTTTATTTTACATAAATAAAATAATTTTCGTAAGTACTAGTGTTTATAAAAAATCGAATTTAAACAAAAACAGTCGATTTGTCGGTTAATCAAAATTGGTATTTTAACTCCAACGAATTTATTTTTAAATTTTAAGGTTTCAAAGAAATGTGAACAGTAGTTTCGATAGATTTTGTGAAAGAACCCACCGTGCATTTTTATGTTTATTGTACAACTTTTTTTTTTCATTTTGTGATGAGAAAAATGTTTATTTAAATATTAAAATTTTATGACTGAAAGCAGAAGAATTTTATTTTTATCATAAAATGCTTTAATATTTAGTCTTATTTTCTTATTATTTTCAGTTTTTTGGCCATCATTTGCAAGTATAAAATAGCAAAGACTATTGCATTATTATGGTGTTTTTTTTATATTTCATAATAAAAAATAATACTTACATATACGTATGTATTAATAAGTCATTTGAAATGCAAATTGGAAGAACTGTGATGGAATTCAGAATTCAGTTTTCAATTATGTTATACATATGAGGAAAAACAATCTCTTCATACTTATATAATCCGATATTCCTTAAAATATTTAATAAGACTAAATGCCTACAGAAAAAGGCTTACTTAAGAAACTTTTTGTTATTAAAGGATTTAAAGCATTGTATACAGAAACCAAATTGGCATTTGTTAATTTCTTTAAAACACATTACGCATATAAATCAGATATTAAGTCGTAAAATATTGTTGTATTTATTAATGTATTTTATTATTTTCCGTTGTGTAACTTTAACAAGCAGACAATTTAAAATTCAACACAACATGTGTTTTCCGGTGAAATTTGATTTTGGAAAATGAAAACAAAACAATCAAATGTTAAATATACATTTCAGGGATTTCTTTTTAATTTTTTTGGGCATGTAAAATGTATATACCACAAGTATTAGTGGCCATAAATCCAGTGTATAAAATGCCTTACTTGGCAAAGGAGATCCATCCAAGAGCAGTGCCAGTCAACCATTCATTCATTTTTTTCTTGTTCATTCAACCATCCAGCCAGCATAGACTTGTTAAATAACAATGAACACAAGAAAATAAATTTAAATTTAACACAAAAACATCTTTGTCTACAGATAACTGGCAAGATGCCTTCACTCATTCATTCATTCCTTCATTCGGGTTGTTATTAGTTTGAGGATCTAAACGATATAAGTTTAAGCGTTAAAGATACAACCAGCCAAAGCTTAATAATGTAAATGAACAAAGTGAATGAATGAATGGCAAGTGAATGGAATTGTAGAAAAATAATCACAAACAAACATAAGTATTTAAGCAAACAGCGGAAACGGAAACATACAAAAATGATGAAAAAAAAACATACAAATATATTTACAACATAACATGGAATTTTATAAATGTGTGGTTGCACAAGACTCACTCCTATTCCCGCCCACATACTCACACACCCATAAGTATAAATAAACCGAAACAAAGATATTCGTGCGTATAGATAGAAGCACTCTCTATTATAAACCCTCTTCACACTTCCACACCCACAAAATTCAGGCATAGAAACGTCCCTGTAGTTCTTGGTGACTGTCCAGAACTAGTGATTTTAACCATCACTTAGGGTGACAACTATTGTAGGTTCTTATATTGTTACGTGACTAGTTATTTTAACATATATATGTCCTAAACAGGTTGTCAATGAGACTGCTGGTAGCTTGTCCAAAGTAGTCAACGCATTAGATTCATATACCGGTGCTATTTCACTTCAAATAGTAAGATAAAAAGACATGCCATAGATAGTCCAATCAGCTTGTTTGTAAACAAACCTTCCTCAGACAACCTTCAAGAGATTACTTCTGGTGAATAAAATAAAAACTATTTAATAAAGTAATAATAGAGCACATACGTGCCAAATGTTACAAAATATATAAACTGGACACAGCCCTTAGATCAGACATTAGTAACAATTACTGTCAATAAGGGATACATTGACTATTTGCTTAAATGCTAGGTAGCCAATGTATCCCCAATAGACTGACAATTGTCACTTAAGTATCGCTAAGTAATCAAGATTGTAGTCACTTTAAACGTTTAATTTGTACTGTACTTTTTTAAATAATTCGTACAAACTGATTTTATAAAAAAATTTGTTGGTATAATTCTCATACAGTTTATTTTTATTCTGCTTAAGTATACTGACATGCTACCATGTTACGTAGCGTGAAGTCAGGGGCCATTTTAGTGTATATAAGTAACCCAGAGTGTAGTCACTTTAAACGTTTATTTTGTACAGCACTTTAAAAATTATTTATTTATATTATTATTTATCCACCAGGAGTAACCTATTGGGAAGAAGGTCAGTTGAGGACAATTAGCACTCGTACATGTTAAAATAACTAGTTACGTAGCTAGTAACCAGTGCGGAAGCTAGAAAGGTAACTGACTATTTTGACTATTTAATACCAGCTATCAGATAGACTCATTTTAATACAAAATGGTTGATTGATCCTCTGCTTAGGATATGTTAGTGTCAAAATAACTAATCACGTAGCAAGTTATGTAACCACTTATCAGTTGTAAAATCACTTGTTCGGGACAGTCTCCTAGAACTGCTGGGTACTTTTATAACTGCTGGGATTTGCTAACACACACACTTAAACACCCACAACACTCTCACAAATTGTTGAAAACAGTTGAAGTGTAGAAGATTTGTATTTGCCAAAGCGGATGTTGAACATTTAAAAAACGGAATAGAAGAAAATGATGCTGAAGTAGGAAACAGCAAACTGTCTTGAATTGTTTAAATGTTTACAGCTGGAAATAAAATTCCTTACCAACAGCAGCCGCAGCAAAATATTACTTACATACAACCATACATTCGTATATCTACAATTTAGATTCTACATACATACCTATATATTTTATTACAAAAAAGAAAAAAGTATTTAATTACCTTAATCAAAAGAATATTATGTTGTTTTTTTTACAAAATTACACTTCTCAAACAACACAATCATTTTATAAGGGCGTCTAATTCAGATTATAACAAAATGTAATTCAAATATAAAAATAAATTTTGACATTTTGTTTAAAGCGGCATAAATAAATCGTTGGTTATTGTTTAAATTTGTATAATATAACATTCATACACTACTCAGCACCAGTGTAAAATCTATGAAACCAACCTAAATTGTTCATTACACTATACAATAATTATATTTTTAAAGTAAACAGAAAAGGATTCAAAAATAATCATTCAATCAGTCAATTCGAAATTTCGTGTGTCTGGATAACAGTCAATGATGAAATTTTGTGACATAAAATCTTCAAATGGTTCGGAGATTTGTGACATGTTTGCTGACTTATTTTCCTCTTCATATTCAAATAAGACCTTGAATCAATTATCCGTATCCAATACTTGAAGCGACTCAAATAAATTGTCTAGCAATACATATAGCAACTGTTCTGACAGCTATATGGAAATTAAAATTTTCAGAAAAATATGATCCCGATAGTGTGCCGAGTTGTGTTTTTTTGAAGTGTTTATATCCGTTTGTATTGCCCTTAACATACTTATTTAACGCATCACTTTCCAATGGTTATTTTCCTGATTTTTGGAAAAAATCATATATTATTCCTTTGTTCAAATCCGAAAGCAGATCCAGTTCTAATTGTAGAAGTATAACTAAATTGAATGTTATTCCAAAACTTTCGTAGAAAATAGAAACTGAAACCTTATCACATCAGTTGCATCATTTCTATCTCCATTCCAGCACGGATTTAGAAAAGGTTAAAGAATTACCGTGAACTTTTTTTAAAAAAGGCAGTTTTAAAACGGGAATTGTTTATTACGTGAACTGCTGTTATTATCTATCAAATAGTATTGATAGAAGAGCCCGCGGAAATTATGAAATGCAAAAACTTGAAGAATGACTTGAAAATTTCACAAAATATTCAAATTTTATTCCACCAATAGCTATTAGCAAATAGGTCAACTAACACAGAACAACAGTTTTCAGCTCATTGATTTGGTACTCAATTCCGACATTTGTTCGTGAAAGTAGGCCCAAAAATAGGAACTTCTGCATCATTAGTTTTGTCAAGTTGACTGCATTAATAACACTAGTTTACAAATCAAACATTTTTGTTTGCTCATGGAATGAAACTTATATTTTCGAGAAGAGCTAGGGACGCTAGTTAATTGACCATTTTTTGTTTCCCTTCTATACGTCCAAATTTTGAGATATATGGGTTTTTATTTTTCCCCTGTCCTGAGTACTACTAATGCATACTGTAGTGTACCGAATTGTGGTAATTAGGTATTCATTCATTTTGGGTACATAACACTCTGGCGAAGCTACTAGATACTTTCAGAGTTGTATTCTTTTGACAAATTCCAAAAAAAAATTAACGGGAAAAAAATAAATACTGTTTAAAAGTACATCTTTCCTGTAGATAAACGTTAATAAATCGCTATTAAATACAAAACTCTAAAGTAAAAACCATTTTAAAATGTCTTCTGGAAAGTGCAAAATAAACCCAGACCATTTTTGTTTTATTTGCGGAAAAATTATTCAGTCAAATCAAGGTTTTCCTATAACACAAACACTGCAAAATGCTTATTTACATTAAAAAATTTCGTAAAAGCTTTAGATAAGACAAAACCAGCATTTCAATATTTATGCAGCGTGTTCCCAAGTCTTTCCGAGGCTAAACTAAAAGAAGGCATATTTGTGGGTCGTCAAATAAGAAACATTTTGGTTGATACCAAATTTGAGTGTCTATTAACCGACGTTGAAAATGCAGCATGGAATTCTTTTAAACTTGTTGTTCAAGAATTTTTGGGGAATAAGAAAAGTCAAAATTACAGAGATAATGTTGTGAATTTATTACATAATTTTGAACTGATGGGTGTAAATATATCCCTCAAAATTCACTTTTTACATTCTCATGTGGATTTTTTCCCGGAAAACCTCGGACACATGAGTGACGAACATGGAGAGCGTTTCCATCAAGATTTGAAGATTTTCGAGAGGAATTATCAAGGTTTTTGGGATCAGAATATGCTAGGAGACTACTGTTGGAGTGTCGTGAGGGAGACAAATGAAAATAATTATAAAAATAGAACTAAAACACTTCACTTTTAATTTTTTTGTACTAATTTAATGTAAATTTTTATATGTTTCGTTTTTAAGAAATATCTCAAAAGTTTGACGTCCAGGATTTTTTTAAATATTTTTTCTGAAGTTAGAATACCTATTTACACAAATCCCCATATGTTTCAATTCATGAGCAAAAACCTTATAAACTAGTGTAATTTAATGGCCATACATTTTTTTAGCTCAAGGTGGATTTGTATCACTTTTCTATATTTTAACACGGTTATATATCGGTATACCGTACGAAATATTTCTTTTGTGTCTGAAGCAAAGTTGTAGAATAGGAAAAAAAAAATAGCTGAACATATCTACACGAAAACGCCTTAAAAATCGCAAAAAATTTAATTTTTTTTTAAATTTTTACCCCATTTTTCACCATTTGATATGTGACGTATACGTAATATTATTTTGTTTATTTATAAATAAATAACGTATACGTCACATGTAAAATAGGGAAAAATTTAAAAAAAATTTTAATTTTTGTGATTTTTAAGGCACTTATTTAAGGTAGGTATGTTCTCCTATTTTCTCCTATTAAATATCTATAACTGTGCTTCAGACACCGTAGAATAGTTGTGGCAACTTACTAAAGTGATGGAGTTTAAAAATTATTTAAATACATTTTGTTGAGCCACATCCAAGATCATTTGTGCATGTTTTCATAACTGAATGCAACAGTAATCTTTTAACAAACTGTATCCCAAAATCGGGGATGCTCTTAAAATATTACGAAATTTACGAATTTTTATTCTAATACGATCTAGCTATGTCCGTCTGTCTGTTAAAAACTTGATAGGGCTCAAACGTAAGGAGCTACACGAAATCATGAACCGAACAAAACTCATCAAAAGAGAGTATTTGTGGAAAATTCCAGCCAGCTACACGCAGAGAAAAAATATAATTGGGCATGGTTACTGTAACCATTTATATAGTGTTACAAGTTTTTTAACTATATTATAGTCACAGTAACCATTTACATGATTGTGGTAACCATAATATGGTTAACTTACGATTCACATGATTGTCTCAACCATATATATGGTTACAGTAAACATATATATGTTTGTGACAACCATTTATATGATGAAGGACTTAACATATTATGGTGCTCTCGGCTTAAGGCTTATCATAATCTGAGAACAACATATTATGATAAAATTATTCATCATAAATATGGTTGCCACAAACATATACATATATGTTTACTGTAACCATATATATGGTTGAGACAATCATGTGAATCGTAAGTTAACCATATTATGGTTACCACAATCATGTAAATGGTTACTGTGACTATAATATAGTTAAAAAACTTGTAACACTATATAAATGGTTACAGTAACCATGCCCAATGATATTTTTTCTCTGCGTGTAGCTGGCTGGAATTTTCCACAAATACTCTCTTTTGATAAGTTTTGTTCGGTTCATGATTTCACCTATAGCCCATACAAATTCCCCCCCGGAACACTGTTTGAGCCGTCATAAATATGTTGATTATGCGGCAATTCTGATACAATTTTGGGCAAATTCTTTCTACGTACTCTGAAATTATGCTGCAAAGTATGGCGGAAATCGGCCAACTTTTGTCCCTTGTCCCCATACAAGGTCCTCCTTAGGAAATGACTTGAACATTTGTAATTGTTTTATAATAATTAATATCGTGATGAAATTGAACAATATAAACATAATTAAACATAATTTTTCGATTCAGAGGTCGAAAATTTTAAATTTGTCAGTCAAACTTTAACTTTTTAAGTAAGTAAAGAAATGTATTATAAATTTCAGACTTTTGTTCTAAGTTTTTCAAAGAATTTCAAACAAATTTGTATAATTTAGTTCTTCAAAGTACCATCCACGTGTCAGGTTTCGCCTAAGGTATATTTTCTCGAGGGAATCTACTTTTGGTACTTTAAAATTATGCCCCAAGACTTCATAGCAAAGTATTATTAATCATAATTTAGCACAGTACAGAAATGTTGCTTACATCCGTGGATATACAAAATACTAATTGTTATTTTATGGGGAAAAAAGTTTAAAACATAAGATTATATAACATAACATAACTCTGAAATTAGAAATGAATAATTTGTTTAATTATAAAAATGTTACCCGACCCTTGCATTTAATGTAATGAATACAATTAACCCTTTATACAAAATAAAACACATTTCGTTTTGTAGAAAGATAAAAACAAATTTTTTAAAAAAATGTTTTTTTTAGTGCCTTGGGTTGGTTGTTGATGTTTGATTGTTTTGAAGAGGTTGAGAAAATAAATATTTTGCCAAATGTCATGAGAAATCAACAGCAGCAGTAGCAGCAGCAAGAATAACAATATTTCATATTACTACATAAATAGTAGTATAATTTATGCTGCTATACATAATTTGCTGCCCAACTCTTCCGCAAGTTATTTCACCAACCGTCAACTACTTCATAAACAAATGTACATACATACAAATGAAAGGAATAATGAAGGAAAATGTTATTGTTTTGATAGCCTTCCAGGCAACAGACGGATATTTGTGGCTTTTTTCTTGGCCTTTTTCCTGTGCATGAATGTGTTAATATTAGCGTGGCCCTTATTTTGGACTTTGTCGATTTTTGAGTAAAATTCGTATAGCGTTTAGAGGTTGCAAAATTTATTTTATGTTTAGAGTTTAGAAGCAGTATTTTCAACAAAAATAAAATTTTATACAAAAAAAAAACTTTTCATACATTGATAACCTATTACAATTTGATACCAAAAAAATTCATGAATATTTTAAATAACAAATTTTTCATTTGCAAAATTTTTGTTAAATCCACTTCCAATACATTAAATATATAATTATTTTGCCTATTATGGGTTAGCACGGGGACTAGAGTTCCCTAAAATATATAATATTTTGCCATATCATCATCAGAAGACACAATATTTCGAAATTAGTCATTTGACCATCACGATTTCAAGGTTAAATTTGTCCGATTTTTATTCGGTATGTATTTAAAATTATATGGACTATAATAGATTTTATTTAAATAACTGTAAAGAAATTGGCCTTATTTGCCAAAATATTTTTTATATTTTCATTCCCTCATATATCGGCAATAAACCCTAAAGAGATGTTCTAAAAATTTTAAAATTTGTTTAACAAAATTTAAAAATCAATACAGATAAAGTTTGAAACTGCCTTTCATATATCCTATTTTTTACCACACTAGACAATATGTTGTTAGCGTTACTCTACGAAGAAAAAAAACTCATATTCAAATTAATGGGGATATATTTAAAGAAAAACAAGTAAGAAAGTATGGTCGGTCAAGCCCGACCATATAATACCCTACACCAAGTAAATGAGTAAAAATATTTTTCTTTTAAAATATCAATAATTTATATTTTCGAGTGATGTTCGGAAGTGGGCCTTATATGGGAGCTATGACCAATTATGGACCGATCACCATGAAATTAGGTCGTATGATTTATGTCTATATTAAAGTTAACTATGTTGAATTTTGTGTGTATACCAAAATTTTTAAGCGATTTATGCACGTTAAAGTGATTTTCGGAAGCGGGTCTATATGGGAGCTATGACTAATTATGGACCGATCGTAACAAAATTTGGTGACATAAATTTTGTATATATAAAACTTATTTGGAGCGAAATTTGTGTAGATACATAGATAAATTAAACATTTATGATCGATAAAGTCCAATTTCGAGGGGACATTTGTATGGGGGCTAGGTGAAATAATGGACCGATTTACCAAATTTGATAGAAATATCTTCAAAATTGCGACCTGTACTCTGCGCACAAAGTTTACATGGACAGCCAGCCAGCCAACCAGACGGACGGAGGGACGGACATCGTTTAATCGACTCAGAAAGTGATTCTAAGTCGATCCGTATACTTTAAGGTGGGTGTTAGACTAATATTTTTGGGCGTTACAAACATCTGCACAAACGCATAATACCCTCCCCACTATGGTGGTGTAGCGTATAAATATGGATTAGTTTAAATAATTCTCAAAATATGTTAATTTTTTCCTAAATTCCATATTCAAGTGGCCTAGGGAACTTGTAACAACTTCCAAGTGTTGTATTCGATGATTACGAGCACATTTCGATTATTCTACATTAAATTTATTGGCAAAATTTTAGAAAAAACTACTAAAGTGCATTTTTCCTCTTTTAAATGCATCTGCATTTTTCAGACCCATTGCTCACCAGTTAATCATATCATTATAATATTTTGCTGTACGTGTTTCTACAATCCATGGAACAATTCAGTCGGCGGGATATTTGTTTCTTGAAGCCCTCTAGTGAACAGACATCAGAAACTAATTTGCAAATTAAGTTTAGGAACCAGGTGCAAAAAGGTGAAGAGTATCTTAGGGCATTGTTGCCGGTTTAGGTGTAAAAAACAATAATTAGATACGATTTTATTGAAAAACTAACGAAAAAGAACTAAAAAAATTTCGAATATATCGGGCGGCTAAAAGTTTGTAAAACTTTGATTTACAAAAAAAACATGACACACAAAATTTCACGTGCTAAAATTATGACATCACTCACAAATAGCTGACAGAACAAAAACTAAAAGTCAGAATGCATTTCGACCTTCGAGGGAAATATTAACAAATTTGTAACTAAATTCACAGTTAAATTAAAAAAAAAATTATAATTACCCAGCAGTTAAGGAATAGTCACTTGACTTGACACGTGTGTGCATTTTATAGTGCAGAGAGAAGACAATTGGTTACTTTATACATCCCAAGTAATCTAGCGTGAAGACAACTGACACTTAAGTCTCTCTAAGTAATCAGGAGTGTAGTCACTTTAAAAGTTTTGTGAGTAATTCTTACAAACTGGTTTTATACAAATAGTGATATAATATAATTCTCATACAGTTTATTTTTATTTTTGCTTAAGTGTACTGATATCCCATGTAACATAGCATGAAGTCAATAGTCACTTTAGTGTCTCTTAGTAACCTATGGTGAAGTCACTTCAAATTTTTTTTTGTGCTGCACTTTATTTTACCCACCAGAAGCGTTGACTACTTTCGATCAGCTATCAGACAGTCACATTGTAATCATAAGGTTCAATTGACCCCCTGCTTAGGATATGCACATGTTAAAATAACTAGTCAAGTAGCTGATTAAGTAACCAGTTACAAAGCTAGTAAGGAAACTGACGCAATGTAACCAGTATGTGAAGCCAATGCGTTGCCTACTTTAGACCAGCTATTAGACAGTTCCATTGTAATCAAAAAGAGACAGTTGACCCCCTGCTTAGGCCATGCCCGTGTTAAAATGACTAGTCACGTGGCTGTTGAAGTAACTTGCTCCCACCTTAAATGATGGGTAAAATCATTAGTTCGGTAATGTCTCCTTGATCTGCTGTTTACTTTTTGAGATAAACACTCTTGCTTAAAAATATTGGTATACACATATAATTCAACAGAAATTTTAAAATTAAATTTTTTGAAAATATGTATTGCTAAACGGCAAACATAAAATAAAATCTCTAACCTTCAAATTTAGTTTTTAGGCGACAATGAACAACTTTAGACCTTTAGAAAATATAAAAATTCCGATATATGGGCCGCCCTTATGTACACATGTGTGTGTGCGTGAGTGGCTGAGTAGATTCGTTGGTAACTTGCTGGTATCAGAAAATACTTATACTTTGTATGTTTTAGCAAGAGTGTTGTAAAAATGTCTGGCTCTTGACTAAAACTCTTGTACGTCGTTATGGCTGTTTGTAATTTAGTTGACACTTTGGAACACCTGCTGCCTTTAATAGAAAACTTTACCTTTTTTCTTCCATCATTCCTTAATAACAACAGCAACAGCAGTATCAACAGCAACGGCAGTGAACATCAAATGTACATATTTTGACAATAATGTCAAGTACTGCAAAAACACTAAACCTACACAGAAACACACGTACCCACTCCCACATTTACTTACTCGACATACACAGCCACACAAATACCCAAATGTCAAACAATGTAACAAACATTTTTGTTGTTTGTTGTTGCTGGTTTTGGATTGTGCTGTCAGTTTTGCCTTCAAAACAGACGAAAATATGTAGCAACAAATTTAAGTGGATTTGGGCAAAAATAGTTTTAATGGGACCAGGTTGCGCAGAATAATACTTCACTCTGATAATGTAGAATTTACTTGAAAACACACAAGTTTATGTTTAAAACTTGCTTCCGTTCAAACTTGTTTTAGTGGAGTCTTGAAAGCTGAAGTACTTAACAAGAGAACATGTTTGATAAACCGCTGTTTTGAACAAGTTTAGTATAGATAAATGAAAATATTCACATGATTTTCGTGAAATCTTTTGCTAATTTTATGAAATATAGCCATCTATATTAATCTAATATAATTAGTAAAGAAAACTACATATTCCAATTAAAGTAATTTCTGTCCTATCCAACTTAACAAATATTGCAAGACTTTTTAAAACATACTCTCTAGTTTTGTCTAAAGGTTAAACGGATATTGCTTTTCATCCAAACTAATAATTATATTAACAACCTCACCATATTTACTTGCAGTTGCTGATGTTTCCTTATAAAAAAAACATATTTATATCTGTTAAAATATATTAACAAAAGAAAGGAAAACAAGAATAAATATAATCATTATATTCCACCTTATGACGACAACCATCATTATAAGACGACGTGGTCAAACGTAACTAGACATTTTTCATGTTTATTTCATTTGCTTCAGTAATATTTTATATTCTTTAAATAAAAATACAAAAATTCGTTATTTTTTTTGTGAAACAAACAAACAAACAAACATAAATATGATGAATTGACATTTTTAGGTCATCCTATCAAGAAAAGAAACGAAAAGGATACAACAGCAAAAAAAAAACAAAAAATACAACATCAAATAAAAAATAATAATTTTTGTTTTAGTTACAATTATTCCTTTTGCACTTCTCTGTAGTTATGGTTTTGTTTTTTTTCCTAACGATACAGAGTTACCAGTTTAAAAGATTTTGTTTTCATGTTGTATAAGTTTTTTCTAATTCGATAAATAATCTTATATGATTAAGTTATTTAAAGCATATTATATTATTAAAACATCCCAGCAGTTAATGTCCAAACACTTAGCTGACTCCAATTTATACATTTGGGTCATTTGACATGCATGTATGTAGTCTTTTTAGTGCACACTGAAGACAATTGGTTACTTTAGACATCCCAGGTGATCTAGCGTGGATACAATTGTCACTTATGTGTCTCTTAGTAATCTAGAGTGTAGTCACTTTAAATATTTTGTGAGTAATTCGTACAAAGTGGTTTTATACAAATTGTGTTGATATAAGTCTCATACTGTTTAGTTTTATTATACCCTACACCACAATAATGGGGAGGGTATAAAGCGTTTGTGTAAATGTGTATAACGCCCAAAAATATTGGTCTAACACCCACCTTAAAGTACACCGATCGACTTAGAATCACTTTCTCAGTCCATTAAACGATGTCCGTCCGTCTGGCTGGCTGGCTGTCCATGTAAACTTTGTGCGCAGAGTACAGCTCACAATTTTGAAGATATTTCGATAAAATTTGGTACATATAATTTTTTCGGCCCAAGAACGAAGCCTATTGAAACTGGCTGAAATCGGTCCATTATTTCACATAGCCCCCATACAAATGTCCTCTCGAAATTGGACTTTATCGGTCATAAATGTTTAATTTATATATGTATCTCCACAAATTCCGCCCCAAATAAGTTTTATATATACAAAATTCATGTCACCAAATTTTGTTACGATCGGTCCATAATTAGTCATAGCTCCCATATAGACCTGCTTCCGAAAATCACTTTAACGTGCTTAAATCACTTAAAAATGTTGGTATATATACAAAACTCAACATAAATAACTTTCATATAGACATAAATCACACGACCTAATTTTATGGTGATCGGTTCATAATTGGTCATAGCTCCCATATAAGGCCCACTTCCGAAAATCACTCACGAATATAAATTATTGATATTTTAAAAGAAAAATATTTTTACTCATTTACTTGACCATTCTTTCATACTTTTTTTTGCTTAAGTATACTGATATCCCATGTAACATAGCATGAAATCAATAGTCACTTTAGTGTCTCTTAGTATCCTATAGTGAAGTCACTTTAAACGTTTATTTTGTACTGCAATTTAGAAAGTAGCTATTTTGCCCACCAAAACTAATCTATTGGATAGTTGTCGAAGGAAGGTTTGTTTACAAGCAATAGTTTATTGGAATGTCTATGATATGTCTATTTAGTTGACTATTTGAGGTCAATTAGCACCCGTGAATGTAAAAATAAATAGTTATGTAGCTGATCAAGTAACCAGTTAGCCAGGTAGTAAGGCAACTGATGCAGTGTAACCAGTATTTGAATCCAATGCGTTGACTACTTTGGACCAGCTCTCAGGCAGTCTCATTGTAATCAAAAAGGATCAGACATGTACTTGTTAAAATAACGAGTCACGTAGCTAGTTATGTAACAAGTTTTCACCATAAATTATGGTTAAAATCAATAGTTCGAGACTATCTGCTAGAACTGCTGGGATATTATATTACAAATATTTGCATTTTTATGTAAACATACACACAGTAAAAAGATTCGTATTCTCAACTGAATTTGTCGCAAATCGATTTTTGTCGGTTCAATGTACTATCCTATAATTCGTTTAAAATTACTGAATTTGTAGTGAATGTAGTCGGTAACTGTTGTGAATTAAAGACCTGCACAAGCTCATTGTTTAACATGAAGACAATTGCCACATGATGCTTTTGTCATGTCATGTTATGTTCTTTTACCTACTTAACAGCAACACGCAAAGGCAATGTATATCAAAACAAAAAACAAATGCAGCATCATTTTAACAACATCATAACACACACAACATTAAAAAAATTAACAGATGCATGGATGACATGGAAAATAATTTCAAGTCATTTAAATCATGTATGATGCATTTTGTATGAGATGATTTCAATTCATTTGTAGTATTTATTGTGTGCAATAAGAAAAAATTGACTATAAAAATACAACTGAAATTTATATTTATATTATATAGTAGGTCGAAATAAAAATACGAAAGTACACCAATGGGTTTTTCAATGTTGTTTTGGAAAATTTTACAATATTTAGTAATATTACCTGTTATATTATTACTTAAAAAGGAATGCGTATTCCACGCTTAAGCCATAAAATGCCAATAATTTTCATGGAATTAAAAATTTAATGTTTTTCACATATATATTTTAAATACTACCTGACTTAGGTACGACCGCTCGAATATTATTAACGGGACATTTAATAATTACATTGCAAAATAAAATAAAACTCCATGAACAAAGCCAATTGGCCTATTAGACGGTGTTTAATTAAAGAAAATTAAATTAATGTATAAATCCTTAACGGTGAAGTTTATAATATATTTAATGATATTAAAGACAAACGTGTTTATTATACTCGTTGTAAAAACGTGTTTAAATTTAATGAAATGTCTCTGAATCTTTCGAGGCATAATTGCTACAAAAATTTAAATCTACGAAAATGTTCCAGTGGAACAAATGCAACTGCCCAACGATTTGAAGAAAAAGTGTAGGGCATTTCTTGCGTAACTTCACAGAATTTTTTTTTCCTATTTTTTGTTTTCAAATAAAATCTAGGAGGCTTGAACAAAATTATTTAAATTTTCTAGTATATTTTTATGTTATTCAAAAATGTTTGAAATTTTTCTTGGAAAATATTTTATTTTTTTATGATTTTCAGCTATACAATGAGAAAATATGGGCTAAATTTACTTCATTTTTGAAATTTAATTATATTATTTACGTTTCAGCCTTTTCGATACATTTAGAAATATTGGACAATATTGGGATATTATACAAAAATATTTGAAATACATAATGCAATTTATTATAAAATAGCAACAAATTTGTGTAAAAAAAGCAAAAATTTCCTTCATGTACAATTTTGTAATATTTATGAAGATGTTCTTATTCTGAATGAAAAAAGTTTCGAAAAAATTCATATTCGATTAATAATATTTATTAAAAAATTCATTCCAATTATGAATTTCTTTTTCCTGTGTTACACTTTATTATTTACATATATTTTTTTAAAAATCCTTATATTATTTGCTCTAAATATTTAAAAAAAAATATATAATGCTAAATAATAATAGTTCTCAAATTTTCACAGTTCAGGAGTTGTGTACAGTTTCATTCTGCTATGCAATTTTATTCTGCCTAACAATGCGACACTTGTTAACATCAATTCAACTCAAGCTACCACACATAACAACAGCATCATCAATAGCTATAGACATGGCACAACACGGTTTTCGCGGCGCGAAGACATGGTACAACATGGTTTTTGCGGCGCGATGACATTGAACAACATGATGTGCGCGTCGACACAACAAAACAAAGCATCAAATTTTGAAGTAAGGCATTTTTCTACAAAATGTTGTCTTGTGCAGGCCTTTATTGTGAATAAAGACATTTAAAATAATTTGACATTTTTCATTATTTCTACATAATTTATTTCAAAGGCAAGGAAACCAAAAAATTTAGTAAAAATGCAATAAATAATTTGAAATATAATTAATAAATTGGTGCATAGATACTTATGTTATCCTTCTTCCGGCGTTTGTTGGAGAAACTATTTGCAGTTACAATACACATTATCATACTCATAGATCCTACTGTAAATTCCTGCAGTGATTATCGAATTATTTTGTTATTAAAAGTTCAATGATTTCTTGTGAGAATTAATTTTCTGACATTAGGGTTGTGGCAATCGAGATCTTGTGAATAAATACTAGAACGGGATACATAAGGACTTTTAGAGCAAAACATTGGTATTTTCAAGACTAAAACATTGCTATATCATACATTAAGATCCGACTGTAAATACCAAAGAATAAACTGCCATACGAAAATACATACAATTTGTCACCTAAAATGCAAAAGGGCCTATTACCACTTTTTTAAATTTTCCAGGAGAGACAAAAAACATAATAAAATTTAAAGTATTATGGTTACAAATATGACTTTTTTTCAATAAACTCATTATTTTTAAAAATATAATGCCAACAATTTTTGAAGACGTGTGCCTTGATACGCTGCACAGAGGGATTTTGGTGTTAAAAAGTAAATTTTTCAATTTTAAAAATCAAATGATGTAGTTTTGTAGAGTACTGTTTAAAGATGAAATGTACACTTATAGTTTTAGAAAAATGTTATTTTATTTTTAAAAAATTTAAGAAAAGTCCATGCAAGGGTGTTAAGCAAAAATTTACTTATATTTCACGCAATTCAGTGGTTTATATATGTATAATTTCCCTAATAATAACATTTACTTTTAACATATTTGAAAAATATAACATTTCTCCTTAAATAAAAAAAAATATGGGGATATCATAAACCGTTAAGAAGATAAGCCCAAATCTAAAAGTCTCTAAAAATTATTTTATTTTTGATTTTCCATGGAGAAAAAAAATGTAGCCCCACTTTCCCCCAAGCTGTTTCTTTAATAAAATGAAAGTTGGGAGTGTCTTGTTTCGATTAAAAGAAAAAATAGTTTTCGGAAGTTTTCGGAACAGGATGAAAACTTAAAATTTTTTGTCGAATAATAAACGAAATATCAAAAAAATTCTTATCTATGTATGGGTTTCGTGGGCGGTGGGCATGGTTTTATTGAAACTCGGCATGCGTTCATCTTTTGATTCAAAAAATATATGTACCAAATTTCTAGAGTTTTACTTGGATAGGAAACATTTTATGCGAAAAAATCTATTTGCATTGTATGGCAGTGGGCGTTGGGCGTTGGGCGTGTTCCATTTTGATAAAATTTAATTTTTTTCTTAATTTAGTCCATGTAAGTCTCGGTGCCAAATTTCCGTTCCTTATAATTTTTATACAAAAATGTATTGCGTTTGGATTGCATGGCCGATTTTATTGAAACACGACATACGTTTTTATATTGTTTCAGAAAATATATGTACCAAATTTCTAAACTTTTACTTGGATAGGAAAAATTTTATGCGAAAAAATCCATTTGGACTGTATGGGCAGTGGCCGTTGGGCGTACTCGATTTTGATAAAATTTTACTTTTTTCTTAGTTTGGTTCATATAATTCTGTGTGCCAAATTTCAGCGCTCTACTACCACTCCTTATAATTTTTGCCAAAAAATGTATGAAGCCATCCCTCTGTACCAATATCCATTAAAAATTAGATTTTAAATTTTTTGGTTGTTACGCCCTTTTGCATTTCAGGTGACGATATATAACAAATGGCTTTGAATGTCATTCCCATATAAATACATATTTAATAACTATGTATCAGCAACTGAACTTAATTTTATTTGAGCAAAAGACGTTATTTTCAGTAAATTTTTGTGACCCACAGTCTATTTTTCATTATGTTAAAATTTTATTATTATAATACCCAATTTTCGGTTGAGATTTTTGTTTTTTACTTTTATAAATGAATTTTTCAATTGTTATACAAAATTTATGATTTCAACCACTAATATTAAGTACTGAGTATTTTATTCACTAAATTTAGAACGGTAATCTTTTCAAAATTTTTAAAATAAATTTCATAAATACATAAATTGTTTTTACATTCCAATTATATTTTATATATTAACAATACAGATTTTTAGTTACATTTCTAAATTGTTGATAACTGGAATACAATTTTAGTTACTCTTATTAAATTTTAATAATTATAACTGTTTTCCAATCAATCTGTTTTCTATGTGTATTTAACAGATCTTAAAACAATTTCAAAATCTATTAAACTGATTGTTTATTAATACTTAAGTGTTCATAATTTTGACAAAAAAGAAAATAATTTTGTATCAATGATGCTACTAGCAACAGAACGCGATGAAAAAATATAGCTGTGCAATGCATGTTTACTGTAACCATTTCAACATTGTTACATGTTTTTTTCTCAGTAACTATTTACATGATTGTGGTAACCATAATATGGTTAATGTTTGATTCACATGATTGTATCAACTATATATGTATATGGTTACAGTAAACAAGTATATGTTTGTGACAACCATATTTATGATGAAACGGTTATGATATAAATAAGCCGAGAGAAACATAATATGGTAAATCCTTTATCATAAAAATGGTTGTCACAAACATATACTTGTTTATTGTAACCATATATTTGGTTGCTACAATCATGTGAATCGTAGGATTTCAAACTTTTTGGGGTAAAAAATCTGTCTCTTCTATCGAACGTAGCGAAATATTGGTCAAAGACAAATAGCACACATTGTTGAACTAAAGATATGGCCTAGATATATGGAACTAGAACGATGAAATTTTCCCCAAATATTCTGTGTTGGTGGGAGTATCAAACAAAATGACCGTCCGTTCGTCCGACATTTAAAATCAATTAAAACACGATAGAAATATGTATACATATATGTATGTACAATAGGGTATCATTAATCGTATAATCAACGCGATGCCCTTTTTTGGAAGTACAGCTGAATAATGGCAACATTGGTTGCATTAATTTTGTTATTCTTATTTTATTATAATTTCTTTTTGTTATTGTTTTCTTTTCCTACTGCTGATAAATTTTGAATTTATGCTGTTAACACAAAAAAGGGCACTATAATGAAATTTTAATTTATTTCATAATATTTTTACATATTTCTTGCTTGCAAATTACGGCTTTTTTAAATATTTATTTTAACAAAAATAATATTCGCACAGCTGTAATGCTAATGTGAATATTATTTTTTTATTATAAGTCAACCTCAAGGACAAACTTTCCGTTTAGTTAAAAAAAAAATATAAAAAAAAAACTACAACTTTTGATTTTAGAACTTTTTTTTAGCCAGCCATAGTTTTGTTAAATAAAAATAAAACGGAAAAGGAAAAGGAAAGAATGCCAAAAAAAACATTATTTGTAGATAAATTTAATAATGAATTTCAAGTTCGGCGACAAGTTTAAGTGTTAAATTGCGGTTGACCACCAAAATGTATAAATTTATAGAAAATAGTAAATAGATTTGATATATTTCCAAGGTTTCAACTGCTAGAAATGAGATCCATAGCATTTATGGCCTAGACCATAAAATAAATTTTGAAAATAGTGATGGTTGGGAAGGCTGAATTTGTTCTAACATCTTAAAAGTGAGACCTAATTTATTCTGAAGCTGACATAGATAACGCCTAATTTAATTATATTTAAAAATAAAATGAACAGTTTTAAAAACCTTAAATTGAATCAATGAAAAGTGACTCCACAGCAGTTAATAAAGTTTAATTCAAATTGTTTTACATCATAGTCAAAACCATTAAATCCATTAAAATTAATCAAAAACCAATAACAATGTGTTATATTACACCATAAAAGCAAAAAATACGAATAATAAATAGAAGCATAAAATTTGTGACATGAATAAAACAGCAATAATACATTTGAGTGATTTATTATTTTCTTAAACGATTTAATATTTTAATTTCATTTTTAATCTGGCAAATTTATATGGCTTTTGTTGAAACAACAAAATGCACAACATACATACGAACATACATATTAAACATTTAAAAGCTTTTATAAATTATAAATACTTAATTTAACACTTAAACGATCTTTGTGTTGAAAGTATTTGAACCATAAAAACATGTTCAAACATGAACACATAAACTTCCACGAGGACACGCACTGACTCACTTACACAAAGAAAAGGCTCCATTAATTGCTCATACCTTCATCCAAACACGTACTAATACATAAATTTATTTGTATTAAAATACATTTTAAAAAGGTAAAGGCATACATACATATGAATGTGCGTATGTTGGAACGAGCAGGAAGGAGCCTGTGCAAAATGTTATGCTATTATATCATGCATTACAATTCATAAGCCAAATTAAAAAAAATACTAAATTGTATATAAATTTCATCAGCCAGATCATTATGCCATCATTCACACAACCATTACTGGCTGCCATCACCCACATCAGAATCATTAACAAAAGTATACAATTCGTTTGTACACCCTCTGGCAAATGCACCAGAGTATGTATCTATGTGAAAGCGTGTGTGTGAGGATAAATTACTACTACCACTAATATAACATTTGCTGCGGATACTTTGTAAGCAACCGGTTCCCAGCAGTTCTAGGAACCAGACCCGAACTAGTGATTTTACCCATTATTTAATGTTACATAACTAGCTACGTGACTAGTTATTTTAACACATGTATTGACCCTTTTTGATTACAATGAGACTGTCTGATAGCTTATCCAAAGTAGTCAACGCATTGGATACACGTACTGGTTACATAGCTTCAGTTACATTACTAACTATCTAAATAGTTACTTGATCATTACTATTTAGATTACTAGTCTTTTTTTAACATGTACGGGAGCTAATTGATATCAAATAGTCGGCTAAAAAGACATATCACAGACAGTCCAATAAACGATTGCTTGTAATCAAACCTTCCTTCGACAACTCTCCAATGGATTGCTTCTGGTGGCTAAAATAACTGCTTTCTAAAGTGCCGTACAAAATAAACGTTTAAAGTGACTTCATTATAGGTTACTAAGAGACACAAAAGTGACTACTGACTTCACGATATGTTACATGGGATATCAGTATACTTAAGCATAAATAAAAATAAACTGTATGAGAATTATATCAACATAATTTATATAAAACCAGTTTTGTTCGAATTACTAACAAAACGTTTAAAGTGACTACACTCTAGATTACTTAGAGACATATAAGTGACAATTATATCCATTCTAGATTACCTGGGATGTGTAAAGTAACCAATTGTCTTCTCTCTGCCCTACAAAGAGCACATTCGTGTCAAATGACCCAAAATATATAAATTGGAGTCAACCAAATGATTGGACATTAGTGACAATTACTGTCTATAAGGGATACATTGACTACTTGCTTAACTGCTGGGTTGGTATATTTTTTAAGCCAGCATTATCATCTATGTATTAATTTATTCGTTCTTCTTGAAAACAATTTTTAGCCAACTGCCAAAAAATTAACTACGGTTATAAAGCAGAAACAAAGGCACCTTCTGCTTTTCACTAAATTAACTGGCGCGCACATAAAACTTTCGCATCATGTGCTCAAAAACACAACTTGCATATACAACGAAATGAGACTAAGTGACTGACTAAAACAGCAGCTCATTAGAGATGGTTGCGTGTTGTGAATTATGTGAATTCAAAGGCGACGACTACTATTTATTTATATAATTAACAAGCATGCCTAGATGCATAGATGTCAAAAATTCTCATGAAATAACGCGGCGGCAACGCTTTGCAATTAGAATATCCGAATTAGACAGCGCGTTTAGTAGTCAAGTTACACACAGTTACTAAATTATACGTACGATTTACTTTTTGGGCCTTTTTTTAAAAATCTATATATATATAAATACAAGGCCTGACTTATTCATTCACTCACTCACTCATGACTGATGAATCAGTAAATCAGTGAGTGAGTGAATGAATGAGTTAGGCCTTATATTTTTAAATATATAGATTTTTAAAAAAAGGTCCAAAAAGTAAATCGTACGTATAATTTAGTAACTGTGTGTACATACAAAAACAGTAATAAATAAGCAAGAAACTCAATTTTTAAACTTTAATATTTATTTTTTCATAACATTTTACTTTACAAATCACAAAACAAAAATCAGAAACACCAATTATGCAATGTACTTTATTGTTTAAATAATCTGGGTTGTTATAATTATTGTCGCTCTTGTTTAGATATAACATTTCAGCGGAACTCCTTCCGCTCTTATTTAGCTAGGCCTGTAAGTTTCTTCACTAAGTCTTCTACATTACAAAATTACTATTGTTCCCGAATTAATTGCTTTAATATCCTCCAACTAGAGTAGTAGTGATAGAGTTATTTTAAAATCGGACAGAAACCTAAATGTCAACATATGCATGACTGCACTAATTAACATAATGAGAATGTTTAAGACGATAATACAGAGCAGACTTGAATGCAAATTATTTCCTTCGTGATTATGCGAACTCTATCGGAAACAATCATTTTTTCTGATGATCCCGACCTTCGTGTATCTCTTATTAGCTCAAGAGCAATAAATGTTTAGGTTTTAGACGAATATGTGCCACGAAGAAAAGAACAGACACTCAGAGATACGGCTCATCGGTGTTCAACGATTTTCACATGTAGAATATCAAGAATGCTCTCGGCCTCTTTGTCAAACTCGACCAAGTCTCTGCAGTTTTTCTTAACAGAATGTTACTGTTCTTTACACCAAAATCTTTATTTTAAAATTTCCTACCATACTGCATTTAAAGAATATAAAAAAACTGCCTCCTTCAATTTTTATATAAGAAAAGGTAAGCAAAAATGAAAAAAAAAATATTTGAAAATCTGAATTTGTAATGCTATGAATAGAAAATCATCGAACAAAATAGCAATGTTGTAAATCCGTTAAGAACTGCTTGAGTTAGAGGCAAATTACTAAAGCAAAATTTGTTAATTTTTTGGAAAAAAAGGCATTTTGCCTTAAAAAACGAAAATACGATTTGAGAGACCACTTCCCGCTCATCAATATTTAAGTGTTATACACCAAAATTCTTGGCTTTTAGAGTAGATTAAGAAAATCGATGTTCGTGAAGGAATTTAGAAAAAAGTATAAAAACTGAGGCGGTGTAATTGGCAATCTGTGCAACCAAGCATTATTTGAAATCGCTAATGTAACAATTTTCTCACAGTAGCTGGTAGAATACAGTAATACGTTCCTAATAACATATTTAAAAGTATTTTCACAGTAAAATAAAATATGCCAAGCATTTATCTGATTACTTTAGCGCTAACAGCAACAAAATTTATTAGAAGGCAATGAAAATATACTTACAGCATGTGAAAGCAATTGATCAAAAAAACACTCACGCACTCTGCTCCACTCACTATAAAAATAATAACTACAAAAAATTAAACACAACAACAATAAAATAATAAAAAAAAATTAAATGGCAGCAGTCAGAAAATGAAACCATTAAACTTTTTCTATCAAGGCAACGAGCGAATAAAAATATTATAAAAACAACATCTACTAAAATAGCAACAACTACTATAACAAAAACCAGCAGTTTTGCACAACTGTCAAATTAATTAAATGCTTCAGATACTCACTCGTATACTCGTTAGGTTTTTGTTTTGTCTTCTTTTGGTTCTGCTTCCGGTTTAAATACGCACACACACTCATAGACACAGTCACACATCAAACCCTGCCAACAATCGGATGTTATATTTTCGATACATATCGTTACCTTATAATACGGATGTCCTATGTAGCAAAAGTTAACTTTTCAACAGACGTTTTTGAATGTTTGACATTAAATTTCTTCAAAATGGCCCTATGGATTCTCTCCAGTTTTGGATTGAATATAACTGGAATATTTTATTTTTATTAGCCTAAGTCAAATTTATTGTAATTGTAATTACAAAGGCGTTATTAGCCTGTTTGCTTCAGAAAACATTTAGCGTATGTTACATTTTTTCACAACAATTTATTTTCTTTGAACATACGCACTGTGGTTCCAAATCAAAATCTAAGTGGACAAAATTATGAAAATCGGTATCTTCAGAATTTGGAAAAACGAAGTTTTTTCGGAAGCTGACAATCTGCTCTACTCCAATACACATGGGTTTTTCAATTGAACATTTCGTATCCTCGACAGAAGCGGCAGAAGTTCAACAAATTTTGCACCATATTTTCGTTAATTATTTTTAATATTTTGCTGCTTTACTAAATTACATATATCTCAATTGTTTTACCATATAGAAATTCATACTTCAAAACATAGATAAACATTGATATACACAGAAAAAAATTACGACAAATCAGTTGTCATATTAATTACCATATTCGTCAATACAATTATATTTTTAATTCAAATGGCACCAACAACCATTTTTGTAAATACAGATAATATTTTTGTTAAATAAAGTTGTTAACACCTAATAATTTTGTTTTAACAATGATTTTGTTATATTGAAAAAAAAAATTGTTAACCTCCAACCAATTATATTTTAACAATGTGTTCGTCATATTAAATATTTTTTTAATTACTATTGAATATTGTGATTTAAAAATATTAGAGAAATGTAACACAAGATCTATAATTATTCTTTTATTAAGAATAATACATATTACAATACATAATAACTTTGTAGATGTGTATTTCTGCCAAAGATTTGCTTTTAAAATTATATCATTCATCATTCGGTGATAAGAATAGTGCATTCCTTGATACTACTATATTAGTTCCAATGATATTTCTTTAAAATGTAGTTGCATCTTCTTTTCTAGATCATTTATTTTCTGGGTGTTTTCAAAGCATCAGCAGAATAGATTCGATGTCCATATTTATACTCTGAACGCAATACTAAAATTAGTTAACATACCTTATATGTAGATTTTTTTAATTTGTTAGGAATCCTTTTACAAGTTCTTATTTATATTTTATTTTCACATTAAAATAAATTATAAATATTTTATATTTTTTTGACACATATTTTTAATAGGTCTGTTCATTTACTTTCCCAGTAAATACTTGCAACGAGAGAATAAAATCAAAATTTACAAAATTACTCTCTTAAATTCTCAAAAATAGTAAAAAGTAAATGAACGCTTTTCCAGTAACAATTGTTTTACACACAATTTCCTTATTTTATTCCTTTTAAAATGTATAAATACTCACATTTTCTTCAATTTTATTGAAAATTCTTTTGTTTTGACATTTTTTCACCACAAAAATAAAATTTTAAATAAATAAACAATAACACAAAATATATAAAATATAAGCTGCTCTAAAATTTATACGCTCTTGGTTTTTTCTCTACTTGCAAGTTTTTGAGTTAATGAACGCTTTTCCAGTAACAATTGTTACTAACTAGTAACAACTTTTAGTTATTGAACATAGCTAATTTTTTCAATACAAATTTCAAATAAAATTTCAAACACAAAATAGTTGAAGAACAACTAAGAAAAATTATCAATATAACAATTTACAAACATGTTAATTAAAAAAATGTTAATAATTTCAGTTGATCACCAACAAGTTTTATTAATTATTTAATAACATTTGCAATTTTTTTCTGTGTAGGCTTTTATTAAGTGTATATCTTATATTTATGGGCCTCTCCATTTTCCTTGGGTCTCAAATATATTGATATTTTTTTCTAAGCCAAAAAAAAGACCGTCGAAGCCCGTCCAATGACTATATACATCATTTAAAGAAACTTCTGGGGAATGTCTTTGTAAAAAATTGTAGCCGCCAGCACCCGCCGAAATGCTTTTTTTTACGGAATTTAATTTTTAGAAATATTTCTTTATTTATTAATGATTTGTATATATCTAGACCCTACTGTAACTTGAAATATAGTAAATACAGATCTTTTTAAAAATTTAATTTCAGAAACACAGAGAAAACGTATTTTTTTAATTTTTGTAACTTGAAAAAAAGTTTATATTGATCTTTTAAACCTTTTTTTTTTTGGAATCGGAGACACCAATTCTATATAAAAAGAGCGCCAAATAATTTTGTCCACCTAGATTTTGGTTTGGAACCACAGTGATACGATAAAAAGCCCACTGGAAATACATAATTTGATAGAGTAAAATTTAAAATTTCGTGATAAAATCTAAGGAAAAATCTTAAATAATAATGAAAATCAATGAAAACTTAATTAATTGAAATTCTTTATTCAACAAAAAATTAAATAAAACAAAATATGATAAAATATATGCGAATAATATTATTAGACCTTGTGAATTGATCATACATATGTATCTTTGAATAATTCTTCAAACAAATTCCGATCATTCTCGGCGGAAAAATAGCACATCATGCTTTTTAAATCATTTAATTTGACGACATCAAGTTTTTTGGATTTTTAATATTGCTAATTATATTTGAAAGAAGTTATACGGTATCTCTTTCTCCTACTATGCGTCGGAAATTTTCTTTTTTAACAGTTTTGTAAATCAAATCATCCTTACATGCATCAGTCTATAAACGACTTGATAAATGGTTGTATTATTATATTCAATATATTTTATTGTACTGAAAGGAATGCATTTAAAATTTTGAATTTCTAAAATTGTAAGCTTCGTTTTTTCACATTCCTTAACATATGTGATTTCTAAATCATTTAAATACTTCCTTTAAAAATTTTATCAAACTAAAAAGTTACTTTCTTTATTATTATTTTCTTTATTAGTTATTTTCTTCACTTTTTCATTGAAAAAAAAAAAATAAAATTGAATGACGTACAACAATTGTATTTTCAATATGAAAAATCATAATTTTTCAATCAAAAAATGTCGTATGTCTATTTTTGGTGCACATACGAGAAAATGCATGCTCAGGACCATACAATTTTGTGACTTACGATGAAATGCATACTGAATATCTCGGTAGTTATACAATTTTGGATAAAAGTGATGATACCATTAGAAAGAGATTGCGAAGTGTATTATAAATATGTAATAATCTCAAAATCGAAAAATTTCACATACGACATTCGTATTTTGAGGTAACGATATGTATACTACTAATAATAATTTGACACTAAGATGAATCGAAATAGTTTCACTTGGTATGTATCACATGCGGAGTACGCTTTTTCCCAAACGATGATACTATATTCGATGACTTTCAAATTCAAGATGATCCGTTTGGTCGACTTTTTTGATAGCAATTGTTTGCAGGGAACAAACATGCACTCATATACTGATGAGTGCGTGTTTGAGTAGAGTATGTGTTTTAAATAACATTTAAAGAAATTCATACATGCGAGTTAATAATCTCACAATCATACATAATATAAATTTTTTTCTAAAAATTACCCGTTATTTATAAACTAACACATTAGTTATATGTACTTTACAAATTAGGATGACATTTATATTGGACTTTTTTTCAAATTTTGGGTGCTCTAAAATTATCTAGAATTGTTCTATGTAATCTAAAAACCAAGTGCAGAAAATTTAAGCAAAATCTGAAAACTTTAGAGATTGCAATTTTATTTCAAATTTCGAGTTTTGTGCCAAAATAGAAATTTTTTTCAAAAATTTCCATTAATAATTTCCATTAAAAATTTTTTTTGTATTTCACTTTAGACAACTATGTATGTACGTAAATGTTAAATATAAAATATAACAATTTTCTAATATCTTGCTACCAAACAAATCATAAAATTTCATGTACAACTCAAATCCCAAATTTTACATTAAAAAAATTTTTTTTCAACGAAATTTCAACAAATTTAAAAAAATTATTTTCGAATCTAATAAATGCTAAATGAGAATTAAAACCACAAATGTTAAAAGTTTTACCTATTATGGGTACCCAATTGAAATTAGTGAATTTCAAGTGGTCACAAATTTGTTAAATTTCTTAAACTAAATTGTGTATCATATTTTACAGCATATAATTATTTCTCTAGGTTACTAATTTACGATAAAGTAATTTTAAATTTCAATGACATAGTTTACCCTTATATATCTGCGGTCTGTCAAATACAGCAAAATTACGGCCCTTCATTAAAAATTATTAATATTACGAGTGCGAGTCATTAAGTCCCTGAATTTTTGAATTTTCCGTCTCTTAACTGAAAGGACAACACCGCATGTGTTAGTTGACCCCTGTCAAAATTTGTATTTGACAGCCATTAATAGCAGACTATTTTTTGCGAAGAAAAAAGTGGTTTACTGTGGTCTGCCAGTAAATGGCCTTCTTTGGTGATTAATCAAAAAAATCAATTTTTTATATAAAAACTCACAATATCCAAAATCGTTAGTAACTTGGCCAATAAGCGTTTAATCAAGAAAAGGAGCTCGATCTGTGATCACTCAAACTTCAAATAAAATCGATTTTTTTTACAAAAGCTCAAAATATTTAAAATCGCTAATAACTTCGCCAATAAGCGTTTAATCATGAAAAGGAGCTCGTTCTGTGATCACTCTTATTTCTCGATCTGTGATCACTCATATTTTTGAACAAAATTCGATTTTTTATTTAAAAACTCAAAATATCTAAATTCGCTAATAACTTGGAAAATAAGCGTTTAATCAAGAAAAGCAGCTCCATATGTGATCACTCATATTTCTGAGCAATAATCGATTTTTTTATATAAAAACTCACAATATCTAAAATCGTTAGTAACATGGCCAATAAGCGTTTAATCAAGAAAAGGAGCTCGATCTGTGATCACTCAAACTTCAAATAAAATCAATTTTTTTTACAAAAGCTCAAAATATTTAAAATCGCTAATAACTTCGCCAATAAGCGTTTAAACCAGAAAAAGAGCTCGATCTGAGATCACTCGTATTTTTTTATATAAAAACTGACAATATCCAAAATCGTTAGTAACTTGGCCAATAAGCGTTTAATCAAGAAAAGAAGCTCGATCTGTGATCACTCAAACTTCAAATAAAATCGATTTTTTTACAAAAGTTCAAAATATTTAAAATCGCTAATAACTTCGCCAATAAGCGTTTAAACCAGAAAAAGAGCTCGATCTGAGATCACTCATATTTTTTTTATATAAAAAATGACAATATCTAAAACCGCTAATAACTTCGCCAATAAGCAAGTAATTAAGAAAAGGAGCTCGATCTGTGATCACTCATATTTCAGAAAAAAATCGGTTTTTTATATAAAAACTCAAAATATTTAAATACGTTAATAACTTGGCCAATAAGCGTTTAGTCATGAAAAAGAGCTCGATCTGTGATCACTCATAATTCTGATTTTTTATATAATAACTCAGAATATATATATCGCACTCGTTCAACAATACTGTATTAACTCAAAATTTTTAAAATTTCACTTTTTGCTAAAAATCAACTGAAAAAATGTCAATGTATTCCGACTACTCTTTCATCTCGAAAACCACATTTGAAAAAGGTAGTATTATCAACAAAAAGGTATTATTTTGAGTTAATACAAAAATTTAAATAAAAATACATCGTATATTTTCATAAAAAAAATGTATTATTTTGAATTGAGTCTTTATTCAAGTTAAAAATAATCAAATTATTTTATTTAAATTTGGTTATGTTTTGTGTTGATACTGTTTTGTTGATAAAATAATACAAAAAAATATCGTGAAGTTTCAGAAAAATGGAATTTGCTTAGTATGATGTATTCGGATTTTCAAATTCTCTTAAAATGTAATCACAGACAGTTTTTTCCCTTACTGAAAATTTTAAAATTTTGAGTTAATACAGTATTGTTGAATGAGTGCGATATATATCTGTGGAGTTTGGACAAAACATCTTAAGTCGAGATAAGAAAATATCTTAGTTTTCTTATAATAAAACTAACTTTTCAAAACGCTCCGTTTACACTTATCTGCTTCTTCTTACGAATATTAGTTTCTGAGATATCATCAATAAACAAATCAACTTATTTGGAGTTATTGTTGATTTGTTTTTGACAAAACAACTTAATTCGCAAAAACTGTTGAATTTATCGATAATTATTTTATTATTTATCCTTTGTATAATTCTTTGAGACAAATAATAAAGTTCTTCAAGGACAAATAATAAAATATTGATCGATAAATTCAACAGTTTTTTCGCTCTCCTGAAAAATTTTAAAATTCCACTTAAGTTGTTTTGTCAAAAGTTCCCAGATATATGTTTACTAATGTGGATCTGCTAAAAATATTTTGATGTCTTACTGCACAAACATACTTGCCTTCTGACGGAAAATGTTAAAATCTTTGTGAAAGTTGTCATAATGCAAACATTTTAACTGTAATAAACATGCTTACTGATCCTGGAACTATAACAGTTTATAGCCAATTTAAAAACCACAATACAAATAAATAACTTATTCCCCAAGCCAATATAAACTTTTTTTGGTTTTTTCAAATGTGTTCACTCCATTTAAATATTCATTAATTTTTTATAAACATCATTGTATATAAATTTTTTTTCGTACGTTGATAACACATACCCAAACATAGAAACATACACACGAACTGACATTTCACGTTTAATTTGAATTTCGTTTTTTTTTCATTTTACATTAAGCCTTTTTATTCCGATCAAAAGCAAAAAATTATGAAAAAATATCAACTATTTATACAAATAATAAATTTATTTTAAAAGCTTTTACGTCTACAAAGTTTACTCTCAGCGAACCGTAAGAATATTTTCAACACTTAGCTTTTATTTCAAATGCAAATATAAATTACCATATTTTTATTATTTAAAAGGCAGTGCATAGTTATGGTTGGATGTATTCAGAAACGGGTGGCTGGAAGTCTATTTAACTAATACCAGCAAATAATAGTTGTTCTCTGAATACTTTTCATTAGCATGTGTATTAACTTAGCACGATATACAATTGGGGTATTCACACGGTCTACTATTTGATCATATTGTCATAATGTCCTAATATATTACTATAGTTTTAACGAATTTTTGTTGTGTTTCAATCAAAAAAGTTCTAAACTAATAACCAGGGCAACCAAAAATATGCAATATCATATTTTTTGCTGTGCGTCGTATAAACATATGAGTTAGTTATTTATCCGTTTCAGACAATTTTAAGAATTTTGGCATCGATTTGTTAGTGCATATTTTTGCATATTTGGCTCTTTACTGCATATTTCAGCATATTTTGCGTTTTATAGCATATTTTTGCATATTAGCCTTATAACTGCATATTTTCTTGTTTTTCATTTGTTTGTTTTCTTAATACAATTTTATTGTTTGTATTTTAATTTTTTATTTCTATATTTTACTATTTTGTTAATGTTCAATGATAAGAAAAAATGAGAGTATCCATAAACGATTTATCTTAAATAAATTTTCGTTGACTTATGTAAATGAGCTTAGTCTCACACAATTATTAAAATCATTTCACTATTGTAAGGCTTTTTTATAATTAATTAAAATTTTGGAAGCCGAATTAAAAAAAAATCGATTGCAATTGTTACCATCAACTTACACACGTTCTTCATAGAGTTTTTGAATCATATTCAAATGATATAAAAGTGATTTTTAAAGCTTTATGTAGAATATATATATAATAATATAGTGCAAAAGACAGTACAATCGAAATTTGATCCTATAATAAACAATTTTAATTAATCAGCTCAACATTTTATTTACTTCTTATATATTTTTTTAATAAAACGTTGTAGTCAAACAGTAACCAGCTATTTTTAAGAGCATATTTTTCGTTTATAAGTGCATATTTTATGCGCATAAAACATTTTTTTTAGAGCATATTTTTGGTTGCCCTGCTAATAACACTATTTTTTTGTTTAAAACACAACAACAACCATTATCATATAATATGACTAATAGCAGACCATATGAATACCGCAAATATATAGAGAAATATAAAACGTATAATTATTTTAAATTAAATACTTTTAAAATGACTTTTTAAACGAACTTATGCAAAACTTTGCATTTGCAAGGGGGTATTCCATATTGAAACCTTTAGAGCAAACATGGATTTTAAGAAATGTTGATACTTCACAATATGAAAATTTGTATGAGAAAATTCCAAAATGTACGGAAATCGTTGAAATTGAATTTCGAAAACTTTGCATATGCAGACGGGGTATTCCATATTGAGAATGATAGGAAACCTTTACAGCAAATGTGGTTTTTGAGAAATGTTGACAATTCACAATATGAATACATATGGGGGACTTCATGACAAGTGAAACAACATTTGAAATTGATATCTTCCTATCGGGTTAGTCCTATTGGATAGTAATTAAGACACAATTTCTAAACAAAATCTGTCAAGAACTCTCTGAGTTAAAGGGTGTCAAAATTTAACATTTTAAGGAAACTGGTGTTTTTTCTCTTCCATGTAATTTATTACCTACTAGCTGACCCGACGTTGTCTGTCAAATTAAAAAAAATGCTTGTGTTCTATTTGTGAATTTGTGAGAAGCGGTTTGAAATGGGTCAAAATAGTTAAAAAGAAAAAAAAACGTAATATTGAATGATAATTTTTATTCATATAGGTTTGGGTTATGTTTGATTTACATTTGATTTTAAAATATGTACAATGTATCTTCTGGTCATAGAGAGACAAAGAACCTAAGTCGGTTGTCACAAACCTAAGTCTTGCAACTACAGAATACATGTAAATCAATGTACATATTTTGAGCTTTTATATAAGCAATTGAATTTTGGTCACAGATCGAGCTCCTTTTCTTGATTAAAAACTTATTGGCCAAGTTACTAATGATTTTAGATATTGTGAGTTTTTATATAAAAAATCGATTTTTAGCCAGAAATATGAGCGATCACAGATCGAGCTACTTTTGTTGATTAAACGCTTATTGGCCAAGTTAATAACGATTTTAGATCTTGTGAGTTTTGTTACGCGCCGGCTAGAATCTCGAATAATAAAAATTGCAAACAATTTCTAGCATATTCAAACATACATAACCGAACAAGATCCTACAATGGTTAAGGGGCATGAAAATGTTAACCCGCTAGCTCTACACTATGTATCGTTGGTTCTCAACCCGAGTCTTGACGCGTAAACACATAACATACTCTCACACCCATAGAGTATGCAAATTGAACAGAGAATAATTTAATTAGAAAAACAAATTTTAAGAAATGAGTCTATGGCGAGATGGTATGCCAATTAGGGTACATTGTTCCCTCCCAACTGTTCAAAAACAGACACCTATGACAGACCTAATACCCTGAAATTGAAATCTGTCCCTATAATAGACATAATTTTTAAACCATACTTACATATATTCTATAGCTATCTTTCCCATACTAAATAATTTAGTGTTTCATTTTCTTAAAAATCAAAATTAACAAATGTTTATTAAATTAAAGGGGAAAAGAATAATGGTATATAATAAAATCATTTGATCGTTACTCATTGAGTAAAACGTACATACTAAATTAACAATATTTAATTAGAATGTAAAGAGTATTGTTTTAAATTTATAATTCGGACTATGGGGACAAATATGAATCGGACTGACAAAATAAGAATTTACAAAATAGGAATAATATAAAAGAGATAATCAAAAATAAATAATAGAGAGAAACATCACTTACAAAAACATTGTTTATTTCATTCCACTTCGATTGAGATGATGGGCCCAGCAATCAATGAGTGTTGTTGTTGTTGATGGTGATCTCTGCTACTTGTAAAGAATTATTAGTTTTTTATGATATTTACATTTTTTTATAAAATAAAGAAATAAAGATAATAAAAAAACTTAAGTAAAAAGTAAAGATATATTGTACACTCGAAGTGAAAAGTTAGTTAATTATAATTATATTATATAAATGAAAGCAAATAATGATTATGACTAAATATCCAAATTCAAATAATGAAATGTTATAAAATATTATAACATTATATAAACTAGGAGAAAATAGTTAGTAATTAATAATATTGAATTCAAATTTAATTACATTAAAATTTAGCAATAGTGTATATAAATATAAAAAAAGTAATTATAATAAGATTATCATTATAGATTTGAAATAGTTCTTAAATTCTAAATTATGAAAATGCAATTTAAATATAGTTAATATTCAAAAATATAATAGTTATAATAATATGTTAATAGATATATAAATGATTTATAGTTTTAATTAGTGAATAAAGAATAGTTATAATTAGTTAATTAAGATTAGGTTGTAAGTATTTTAAATAATTTTAATTAGTAAACTTAAGATCAATTGTATATAAATGAAATAGATATAATTAGTTAATTTAGTATAGGTTTACAGTATTTTAAGTAGTTCAATTGTAGATTTTTAATTAGCAAATTTAGAATAGTTTGTAAATATTTCAATAATGTAATTCATTTTAAGGTAAATTGATTTTGATTTAGAGTTGACAATTTGCACAAATTTGGATTTATATGTTAGAAAATTTGTGCTAAATACGAGTATATAATGATGTGTAATATTTTATAGAAAATTTTGTGAAAATCAGAATTTGATGACATGGCTTTGCCCTTCATATTGGAATAGTCTTTATTCTTTTGATGAAATTATAGATGCGTAGTAGTTGCTAATTTTGGTTGGTGTCGGTCAATATTAGGTGGACTTTTGGACAGTTTATACCATGTGGCTTATGCAAATTGACGTGAACATATATCACCTACACGTGGTTCCACATGTAATACAAAAATGATATCGAAATAGATATATGTCAATATAGCTTTTCCAAATACACGTGTGCAACTTCTTTTGTGGGATTTTAGGTTAAGATCGAGGTGGTGTGTAACACCACTAGATTTGTGGGACCTTTTTCCTAGATTTGTGGGACCTTTTTCACCCAGTATAACGTTGATGTGATACACAGCGCTCGCAAATGTATGAAAAGTGGCTCCTTGGAGAAGGAAAAATGGTCTTATTATCGCTCGCGGACAACGTTTAACAATAAACTTCTTACCTTTTGAAAAATCACTATATGCTTTAAATATTATGTTATTGCGGCTTGATTACTTAATTTATATTAATTAATTTTAATTAATTTACTTAATGTCACTATTTTATACTGATTAACTTCTGACTATGAAAAAAAAACACTTTGAGAATATGATGGTTAAGCACATATGTAAATGAACTTTATTACTAGTTGACTATACCACACTTTTCATTGTAATGATCTCAACTTGACAACGATCGAAATATTTAATATTGTTTTTAATTGCGTTTTATATTTGTCAAGGAGACTTTAATGACAATGGAAATATCAATAAATGCCTTGAGGTGGAGAAAGACAGAGATATTACCATAAAAGGAATGAAGTTTTTAGAGTGTAACACTCTCAGTATAAACGTACATACGTATATAAATATCTACATGCAAATATATGTATGAACTCATGTTCATTTAGTTACTCTTTCTCCCGTATTAAAAGAATTTGTAGCATGCTAGAAAAATATTTGTATTAGAATAAATGAGGTATAATCATAATAAGTAAACAACCAAGCAAACAATTTTTATCAGATACAATTTGTTATATGTTTTCATTATGATTTATTTTCTCTATTTCTATACAAATAAAAGCAAAAAAAATCATTATCTTACAATTTGCAAAGAAGAAAAAAAACGTTTGAAATAGGTACATGAAACAAAATTCGCAACAGTTTTTATATAAAAAAAATCGATTATTGCTCCGAAATATGAGTGATCTTAGATCGAGCTGCTTTTCTTGATTAAACGCTTATTTTCCAAGTTATTAGCGAATTTAGATATGTTGAGTTTTTATATAAAAAATTATTTTGTCAGAAATATGAGTGATCACAGATCGAGCTCCTCGATATAAGTAATCGAATTTTGGTCTGAAATATGAGTGATCATCAGGGAAACCAAAATATGCAAATGCATGTTTTTTCTGGTGAGTCTAATGGGCACATGGATAAGATATTTACACTTTTCAGAACTATTTAAGAATTTTGGCATCGATTTGTTAGTGCATATTTTATCCTTAAATGCATATTTTTGCATATATTTGTTTTAAGAGCATATTTATGTCATATTTTTTCGTTTTTAGAGCATATTTTACTGTTTAATAGGATATTTTGACTTTATCAAAAACAAATTTTGTCTTACTTATTTTTCGCTGTTGTGTTACAGGTTTTTACTTCCCTTGTTTAAATTACAAAATAGTTGGATTTTCACCAAACAAAAAATTTTTTTTTTAAATTTAAAAAATAAAAGAACATTTTCTATGTATAAAAATGTTTTCAGATCAGAATTGAAGAAGTGCTTTATATTTATGTAAAATATCATCAAAAAATACCTTTTCATAACTTAAGTTCCTATAGTTTTTATGTTGTATTTATTTTTTGTTATACTTGTTTTAGTTCATGTTATTTTTGTTTATTTGATGTTACTTTACCTTTTTAGAAATTAATTGTATTGATTTTTTTAAATAAAAGTATATTTTTTGGTTAAAAATTATGTAAAAGTTTATTTTTTAAGAGCATATTTTTTAAATTTTAAGAGCATATTTTAAATTTTTTACTGCATATTTAAAGCGCTTAAAATGCATTTTTTAGAGCATATTTCCGGTTTCCCTGGTGATCATAGATCGATGCATTTAATAAGTGGATGTGGACAAATTTTATTTCTGAAAAAACTTTTGCGGACTATTGCGAACATTAAAAATAAATTTGCCAAATCGGTCTATGCGACCTGCGATTTTGGATATATCGAAAAAAAATTGGCCTGGTAAATTTTTCTTTCAGTAAAAACTTAAATTGGATAACTATGAACATTTAAACAAAAAATTAGACAAATAGTATCCCAAATAGTTTAAATAGATATTTCTTCAATCTTTTTTTTTTTGTCTTGATTTACAAAACATTTACATATTTTGATAGATATCCCACTCAGCGACAAAAAGGATCTCAAAGGAAAAGACCCAAGCTTTATTTTGAGCAAAAAAAAAAATTAAAAAGGGTCCATTTTGAAAAAAAAAGGTCAACAAAGATTTTGATGTTTTTAGTTACAAAACATTTATTTTGTTAGATTACAAACTCGCATCCCATTAAGCGACAAAAAATGTCTTCAAGGTAAAGATCTAAGCTTTCTTTTGAGAAAAAAGGGCCTATTTTGAAAAAAAGTCAAAAAAGTTTTAGATTTTGAAAAAAAATTTAAAAATGTTTTAATTAATTTTTTCGAAATATTAAAGAAATAGCTATCTAAACTGAGAGAACTCTTGACCGATCTTGTTGGCCCGATTGGAAGGCATTGATTCCATAAATTTGTTCACTTGAGATGAAATCACTCATACTTATATGAGGAAATTCCAAAATAAGCTGGAATCGTTGAAATTGAATTCAGATGGCTTGTATTTATTATGAGTTTCGAAAGGAAAAACATCATTAACACATATCGGTAGATCATACCAAAAATCTTGTGTGTGCGAAATTTAAGGTTACTAAGTTCAACTTTTAAATTTAAGGTAATTTAAAAGATAAAAATATCAGTATTCACAGTTACTTACAGGTTCCATCCAACATAAATTAGAGCCGCTCATCTTGAACATTTTTATAGCCTATAAATATTTTTGTTAATACTTTTTGGCGAAGCATTAAATACGAATCAATAAGGAAATAAACTTTTAAAAAATTCAACCTAAACCACAACCTGAATACCAATTTTGCAACTTGATGCTTCAACAAATGTAACATGAAGACGTATGATTTGTTATATATTCCGTTTAATGAATTTTTCAGATGTGAGCCTTATATAGGAGCTGTATATATTTTTGAATCCATCCACCAGTATGATTAATGTCTACTTGAAACTAATTTCTGCTAATTAAAAAAAAAAACAAAATTTTACAATATAACAAGCTCTGTAATATTTTCATAATACTACAGTAGCTAGAGAAGAATTGTGAAAATAAAACTTAAATCGTGATTATTGTAATTTCCAACTGATGACAATGTAATTATATACATGGATAAAATAATGTAAACATTATGGATAAATTTGTAAATCAATTTTGTTTTAGTCAGCAAATTTAATATTAAATCCGTTTCATAAATTGCTTAAAGTATCATACATAGTTATACATATTACTCCCTTAAATAAATATTTTTTACTTAAAAGCTTTTCTGTTGAAATTTATCGAATAAACCTCTTTGGTTTATTATTTTCCTCTGCATCAATAATTCACCATCGATTTTAAGGGATTTAATAGCAAAAGAAAACAAAATTGCCACAATATTTTTAAAATTCTCTACTATAAATTGTGTAAAGTTTAAAAGTAAGTAAAAGAATTTATTAATGTTATACAATTTTGTGATTATACAGGCACTTTTGTTTCAAACTGTAAAATAGTAAAGTAAAGTGCGTGCGAATCAATACCAACCAACCAGTATGTGTGTCAAATATATCGGCAGTAAATACTTCAAGGAAAACTTTTAAACAGTTTATTGAAGTTGCAAAAAAAGCCACAAAGATGTTACAAAATATTAATGTTCAGCTCATGATTTACTGCGATATTGTTTTTCTATGTTTATTTGTTTTTCTTACGGGTAGCAACAATTTTAAATGCGTGTTTTTTTTAACAAAAAAAAAATAAATAAAGCCCATGTTAAGGAAAAACTTAAAAAAAAAACACATAAACTCTTAATAAGTTTCCTTACCATTTTTTGCCTTTTTAAGCAAATTTATTAGCCGTCATAATCATAAATAACTTTCACGATTAATATTTATCACCCAGTCAAGGATATTACAACTTTAAACAAAATTATTTTTCTATCACTTCAAGGAATCCAAAAAAATGGTATAGGGAAAAAAAGCAAATCAAAAGCGAAAACCATAAACCTAAAGAAGAAAGGAAATATCAAGGAAACTTTTAATGGTATGACAAAAACCAATAAAAAAATGTAGGAAAATCTCATCATTTTCTGTTGCTTCAGTTATAGTGTCTTCTCTAAATACACTTTCTTCTGAATGTTTGAGGTGGTTACAAAATCAAACAATAATAAGAACAACAACACCAACAATAACGAATAGAAACACCATTATTATATCCATCCATTTATGAGAATAAAACAGTAATAAAGTTTTAATCTAAAAAGGGATTGTCGCAGAAGGGAAACGGTCAAGTTTTGTTTTGAAAGTTTTGTATGGGCCTTGAATTTTTAACTTTAAACATTATCACTCAATACCAAAATGTGTTTAGCTAAGAATTTTTAATTCCCAGTAGATTTTTTATTTAGAATTGAAGGGTAATTTGCCTAGTAAAGAAATAACACATTTTATTATTGTTATACAATGGCTTCCAATTACTCAACAAATTACTTTTCAATGACTACTATATACCATCTATATTACCTAGAAGTAGTCGTATAATGACTTATTTATTATCTGTTATTTAACGGTTTCAATTCTAGACATTTGCATGAGCACATTCAGATCATACTGGTAACGGCTTTTGTGGGACTTAACTATTAATGTGTTATTTAAGTCATTGTCTGTTATTAGTTTTAGTGCTATTAAAGTAATGATATATTTATAAGCTGTTCAAGTAATGAGTAACAAGTAAGAAAGTATGGTCGGTCAAGCTCGACCATATAATACCCTATACTAAGTAAATGAGCACAATCATTTTTCTTTTAAAATTTCAATAATTTATTTTCGTGAATGATTTTCGAAGAGTGCTGTGATGGGAGCTATGACTAATTATGGACCGATCGCCATGAAAGTTGGTTACATTATTTACTTATATATGAAAGTTATTTACGTTAAAGTTTATGTGTAGACCAACATTTTTAAGAGATTTATGCTCGTTAAAGTGATTTTCGGAAATGGGCCTTATATGGGAGCTATAACTGATTATGATCCGATCGCCATGAAATTTGGTTGTGTTCTTTATGTCTACATGAAAGTTATTTGTGTTGAATTTTATGTGTATATCAACATTTTAAAGAGATTTATGGTCGTTAAAGTGATTTTAGGAAATGGACCTTATATGAGAGCTATGACTAATTATGGACTGATCATAATAAAATTTGGTGACATGAATTTCGTATATATAAAACTTATTTAAGGCAAAATTTGAGATGATACCTGTATAAATTAAACATTTATGACTGATAAAGTCCAATTTCGGGATGACATTTGTATGGGGGCCAGCCGACCAGCCAGACGGACTGTCACCGTTAAGTCTACTCAGAAAGTGATTCTGAGTCGATCAGTATAGTGTAAGATGGGTGTTAAACTAATAATTTTGGGCGTTACAAACATCTACACAAACGCATAATACACCCCCCACACTATGGTGGTGTAGGGTATAATAATGCTATTGTGTATGTAGTGAAGTGCCAGAATTTGGCATTTTAACACATTACTTGACAATGAATGTTATTGTTAGGATTCTTTTAAAAGTAGGCAATTTCATTATGTTAAATTAATCCGGTATCGATTGATATCAATGGAATCGATTGACTCTTATGAATTGAAACTTAAAACCTTTGCTTAGTTCAAAGCTCGTCGATAGATTTACAAAAATTGTACCAAAGATACTAAGAAATCATTAAAAACAATATGCAAGGCGAATTTATACAAGGTGGTGTCAGTTCTACAAAAACAACAATTGGTCTTAACAAATGTCAAAAAACAAAAATGAAAAATTAAACAAATAAGTATTTAAACTTAAAATAGTGTATATAATTGAATAGTGAGGGCTTTACTTATTTATGTAAAAAATAAATATTTTGTTAATAAGCTTAGAATATGTAGATATTTAAATATAAAAACAAGCTTTGACATCTGTTAGAACCAAAAAGCGAAACAAAAGTAATCAGCTGATTGACTGACTCCACCTTGTATAAATTCGCCTTGACAATATGCATGTATGTATATTGATAGACACAACAATGAAGGAGAAAGAAAGAAACAAACAAACAAAAAATTACACCAAAAATGTTTTTTTAAATGCCACAATCGGAAACGCTGCTGTCAAAGACTTAATTCAGTTGTCAAAAACCTAAGTGGAGAGAACGTATTAGTAAAAAAAACTATGTGAAAACAAAAAAAACACTCGTAATTTTTTTCTAGTTTCCGCTCTATGTATATTTCTCTATGGCCACAGTCTTTTCAATACTTAAGAAGTAAGAAAAGTTTTTGAGTTTCTTTTCAATTTGCAAAAAAAAGTAAAAAAAAAAATTAATTTGAGAAGAACTACCTAAGATGAGAAGAAATACCTGTTTATAGCGAAAAGTCAAAAAAACTAAGAATTTTTTAGATTTTTTTCAATTTGTGTCCGAACAAAATATTCTATTGTCAAGCGGTACGGAGGAATTTTAGATATTGAAGTTCCAAACTAGAACGAGTAATTTTTGCATAAAAGCCTTTGTACATTTCAGTGCCGTTTGAAATATACTGTTGTGATTTTTCCATTTTCACATAATTCTTTCAGCTATTTTTTTTTCAGTGTATTGATAAGTTTTTTAAACGAAAGACTGCTATTCCAACTAAGTATCCCATAATTAAAAACAATTGTTTTTATATTATTAAAAAAAACTACGGCGCACAGTAGCTCATTTTCGTTTTTCATCGGCCAAAACTCTGTAACTTTTGAACCGATAGAGATATTTTAGAAATTTTCGATGGACAAATAACTTCTTGAATTTTTCTCCAGTTTTAATTTTATTAAAATCGGTTCAGCAGTTGTTGAGCAATTTAACGTTAAAATTGAACTTTTAATTTTTTATAGCATTTAGTATGAAAATGCGTTTTTTTTTAATTTTTTCAGCTTTACTTATAAAAAAGTTGTAAGCAGATAAAAACAAGTAAGGAAGTACGTTTGGCCAAGCTCGACCATATAATACCCTACACTATAATTTATTTCGGTGGATGTTTTTCGGAAGAGGGCATTATATGGGAGCTATGACTAATTATGGACCGATCGCCATGAAATTAGGTCGTGTGATTTATGTATATATGGAAGTTATTTGTGTTGAATTTTGTGTTTATGCCAACATTTTTAAGAGATTTATGCTCGTTAAAGTGATTTTCGGAAGCAGGTCTTATATGGGAGCTATGACTAATTATGGATCGATCGCCATGAAATTAGGTCGTGTAATTTACGTACATATGGAAGTTATTTGTGTTGAATTTTATGTTTATACTAACATTTTTAAGAGATTTATGTTCGTTAAAATGATTTTCGGATGCGGGTCTTATATGGGAGCTATGACTACTTATGGACCGATCACCATGAAATTAGGCCGTGTGATTTATGCCTGTATGGAAGTTATTTTTGTTGAATTTTGTGTTTATACCAACATTTTTAAGAGATTTATACTCGTTAAAGTGATTTTTGGAAGCGGGCATTATATGGGAGCTATGACTAATAATGGACCGATCATCATAAAATTAGGTGACATTAATTCAGTTTATATAAAACTTATTTGGAGCAAAATTTGTGTAGATACATATATAAATTAACCATTTACAACCGATAAAGTATAACTTCGGGAGAACATTTGTATGGGTGCTAGGTGAAATAGTGGACCGATTTCAGTAATTTTCAATAGACTTCGTCCTCGGCCCAAAAAAACTTATGTACCAAATTTTATCGCAATATCTTCAAATTTGCGATTTGTACTTTGCGCCAGTCATATGAACAAAGAAAATAAAAATAGAACACAAATTTGGGAGTAATTTCATTCAAATGAAAAAAGTGTTCAACAAACAGGTCAAAACAGGTCAACAAGAATATATAGGCTTAAAGAGGACACTTTGGACTTTCTCCTGGTTGTAAAATTTGTTTAACCCCTTTTGACCCTAAGCACTTTTATTCCACTGAAATTAAAATTTGGCTAAAATATAGTACCGAAGAAAAAAATTAATAACACATCAGGTATAAAGGGTACAATGACATATCATATCAGTTCTTAAAGACTATTATCCTACCAACTTAACAAAAGAAAAATCATCCAATTATCTATAATAGTTTGCGAGTAATGATAATTTACTTCTGATCAAATTTACAAAAATCACATTTTTATAAAATGACATAAAATATTGACAATATTTTTATGCAATTTTTTGGCTGCCTTAGTTTCAATGTGTTTACTATTCAATGGCATTAAAATTTTAAAAATCGGCGTTAAAAACCGTGCGGCGTCTAAATCGAATTCAGTTCAAAAATCAAAGTCGCAAATATCATCCTATATTTCACACAACGGATAAATGAGAACCGCCCTAATATCCGTTTGAGGTAGCGGAATGAATAGAAGTAATTTCGTATAAATATCTTTAAGTTGGAAAAAACTTTTTTTGATATATTGCTAAATATAATTGAAAACTTATGTTTTTTAATCTATTTATTGTAGTGAAAACTACAGATTTTTAAATTTGTTTTTTTATGCAAAATAACGTGTTTTGTAAAATGTGGTATTTACGCCATGTTTCTTGTATTTCTTTTTCGAATTTAAAATATTAAGCTTACTTTTAAGTACACTGTAACGTGTAACAATTATGTTCGCCACTGTATACATAGTGTATATTGTTACTTACTGATCCAGGCATATTATTTGGGAACTTACCTGAAAAAGAAAGAAAAATATATTTTTTTAGATATTTTTGATGATTATTTATTATGCTAACTAAAATTTAATATATTGTAATATTTAAGTACGCAAGTGGCCCCTCTAAACTATCAGTTAACTGGCTGTTAAGGCCTTAATAAATGTCAAAACACCCTGCTAATGGATGTGCAAAGACAACCTAGAAGGCTTGCCTCTTATAAAAAAGTAAGTAAAACAAATTATATTGAAAGAAAAGTAGCAAAATCGATTTGCCATTTTTCACAAAATTTATGATATTATTATGGTCTTTTGGTTGCTATTTTGCGTCTGTTTTTATTTTCATTTTCTATATCCTTAGGGCGTATTTTAACTACAAAACCAGAGAAGAGCAACAGCAGCAGCAACAATACAAAAGGAAATTTAAGGATTTTCTTTGTTGGAAGGATACACAAGACAAATGACATGAAGGTGAGGAATAAAAAAGAATCTACCATATTAAAGTTTTGAAGAAAAAAATAAAACTGTTGTGTTGTGATTTCCAACACAAACATTTATATTCTAACGAAAATAAAGCAAAACGAAAAGAAAAACATACATATGTACATGGTATTGAAAACGAGAACTTTTGAAAACACATAATTTCAATTTCAATATTGAAAGCCTTCAATATTAATCATGCAATTAAGACTTTGATTCATTTAGTAGTTCATTGGAAATATTTTGTAGGCTTCCTATTTGAAATGAACAGTATACACAAAGATACAATAAAAAGTAAAATTGAATTATAAATCTTTCCTTTTTGAGAGATGTAAACAACATGTGGCCAACTGAATGTCATCTCAAATGTATAAATTCTTTATGAAAAACCTCAATAAATCTTGTCATCTTTTTTTTAAGGCTTTATAAAATGTTTCATATACATATGAGTGTGTATGGGCCTTTAAAAAAATAAAAAGGAAAATAATTCAATCGTTTTACACATCTATTCAAAATTGCCATAAATCGCCAATTTCTGCTAAAAGCAAGAAGAATGAAAATATAAAAAAAATATCCATCGTTTAAAATTTAAAAGTTTCGGTTTGTTGGAGATTGGGCTGAATAATAGATTCGGTTCTAAAAAATGATTTAAGTCAGACTATGATGATTTTCATGATCTTAAAAAAATCATTGGTGTTAACTCACATTTGAGGCTGTCTGTAGCATATAACAACGAAAAACAACTTCATAAGCCTAACCATAGAGAACATAGAGCGGAAACTAGAAAAAAACTCAAAACAAAAAAATTACTCAAAATAATCACACATACACACATGTTGTTTTTGTTTTCACATAGCTTTTTCTACTAATACATTCTCACAACTTAGGTTTCAGACAACTATGTCTATTCTTTATTGGCCTAACATTAAATTTTTATAACTAGCAAAGTTTGCTCTCAGTTAAGAAACTTGAACAGCCAAAAAGTTCTCAATTTAACAAGGTGGCAATCGGCTTGTGAAATTGGTCTTGCAAGTGGGTTCCGATGACTTTTTTTCTTACACCAGCACCCTACTTATGTAATGTATTGTGTTGGAACTAGGAATATAGGTTATGGGGAGAGGGTAGAGGTAATAGTGTTTATGGAAATTTTATTTAAATTTTACTTATTGATAGTGGCAGGAGGGACTTCTATATGAAGCTTATTCCACATACGGCAGTTACGGCAAAAAACGAATTATCGCTGTAATGTGTTGTGATATGTACTGTCCAGTTGACTACGAATGGATGTGCACTTGCAGTGGGCCTGATAAGATCCCATCTATAAAACAAGTAAGAAAGTATGGTCGGTCAAACCCGATCATATAATACCCTACACTAAGTAAAAGAGCAAAAAATTTTTCTTTAAAAATTTCAATAATTTATATTTTTGAGTGATTTTCGGAAGTGGGCCTTATATGGGAGCTATGACCAATTATGGACCGATCACCTTGAAATTATGTCGTGTGATTTATGTCTTAATGATAGTTATTTATGTTGAATTTTGTGTATATACCAACATTTTTAGGAGATTTATGCACGTTTAAGTGATTTTCGGAAGCGGGTCTATATGGGAGCTATGATTAATTATGGACTGAATTTTGTATACATGAAACTTAGTTGGAGCGAAATTTGTGTAGATACATATATAAATTAAACATTTATGACCGATAAAGTCCAATTTCGAGAGGACATTTATATGGGGGCTAGGTGAAATAATGGACCGATTTCATCCAGTTTCAATAGGCTTCGTCCTTGGGCCGAAAAAATTATACGCACCAAATTTGATCGAAACATCTTCAAAATTGCGACCTGTACTCTGCGCACAAGGTTTACATGGACAGCCAGTCAGCCAGCCAGCCAGACGGACGGACATCGTTTAATCGACTCAGAAAGTGATTCTAAGTCGATCGGTATACTTTAAGGTGGGTGTTAGACCAATATTTTTGGGCGTTACAAACATCTGCACAAACGCATTATTTCCTCCCCACTATGGTGGTGAAGGGTATAAATAGTGCGATTTCTGTGAAAGCTCGATAAAAATCGAGATAAGTAATCACCAACACCAAAAGCAATCAGCACCATGCCAGACTCTATCGACCGCTTTTGAAATATCTAGAGCTACCACTTTAACTTCACCAAAACGATGAATGGAACGACACCATCTTTCCGATAGGAAGGCTATTAAGTCCTCTACTAAAGCCGTACTGGTGGTCGCTAAGTTGGCCATCAGTTTAAAGAGAAGAAATTGAGGAACTACACCCGGGGAGCAGTAAGAACTTTGGATGTACCCTAACAAAACAAATTTTTTGTTGCGGCTCAAGCATATATTGAAAGTTTATAGAGTAAAGTATTTTTTCGATTTTTTTTCAGATTATTCGGAAGAGGTTTGTCGGCCTTTTTTTAGTTTTCTTCATAACTTTGTCAAAACCCACGATTTTTTCACTTTTGAGGAAACAATTTTAAAAAAAATTTCCAAGCTTTATTTTTGTGTTGGCTCATTAAGGTACCAATTTTTCCAATAATTTTGCAAATAACGCTTTATAACTTTTAAAACTTTTATGAAAATGAAAAAACTAACAATGCAGTTTGAAAGATCAATTAATTCTTAATAATTAGGCCTGAATTTCGTAAGTCCAAAAATGTTTCTAAAATGCTCTTACATATAAATGAATAAAATAATTGTCTGTGAAATATTTATGTTTTTCTCTGAAAATTTGAGATGTGTGCAACTTTTGAAGAAAATCCAATATACTATATCTATCCCTTTTTTGAATACGTTACTGTCTAAAGACAACTTTTAACAAATCAGTGCACACAAATCTGATATTAAAGTCAAATACGAAACAACAAGCAATAATACAAAATTCAAAGAAACCACAAAATAGAATGAAGTAAAATTTTTAACAAATATTTGTGTATACAATGCTTGTTCATTTGTATTTCTGTATCAATAATACATACAGTTGATTTGTATCCCCATCTTTGTTCATACACACATCCCCAAACACATTGATGAGCAGGGCCAGTTTTAAGAAAAAAATGCATTTTTTAAAGAAAATGTTACAATATTCGACACATCGAATATTGGTTGTAGAACCCTATCATACATATATAAATTGTGTCCTTATGGAACTACGTCCGTCGGTTTGTCTGACTGTTGAAAGTAAATACGTTTTTTGTCATGGAATTTTTTTCTAATTTTCTTATAAAATATAGTTTAATTTAGAAAACTGGAAAAACATTAGCGGTATTCACAATGTAGATAACATTTTCTAGCAAAAGAGCAGTTTATCAGAAACAGTTAATAGACATTATTACTACTTTTTAACTTCTTTATATTTTAACCTATATGAGGTAATTTTGTAGTTGATATTTCATGTAATTTTATGTTTGTTTTTGGAAATAAATTTTATTTTAAAATACGTTTTTTAGAAACAAAATATAATACAAATTTTCAAGGAAAGCATCTGAAAGTGCACTTTTAATGTACTTAAAAAGTGCGTTCATAATTTGCAAAATTGACTATCACTAGATTGCTCTTTTACTTTCTAACTATTGTCGCTATTGTAAAGTTCTTTGTAACCAGATTTTTCACAATAAAATTAATTTAAAGCTTTTATTTATATTTTTCCTATACCGATCCGTGATTTTTAATTTTTTTTTGTAAATATTTAAACTTGCCCTGCTCATGAATATGTCATTTACTACATGTGAGTAGTTTAAAATACATAAAAAATCAAATCAACTGCTAAAGTTCAACCAACCGTTAATTATTTTGTATAATACCCCCGGATTTAGTAAAATGCGGTTAAAGTGGATTGTTTCAATAATATTTAGAGAAATGTGTGTAAAATCTAAACAAAAATACATACTATGCAGGTATACATAAACAAAAGCAACAACTTGTATAAGAAAAACTTTAGCAATTTTATGTTTTTCTAAATAAATGTATCTGTATCTGTACGAATATGTTTTGCGTTGTTTTAACTAAAAGCTAAAAAAATAAAAAAGGGACTAAACTACACAAAACAATTTTATAGAAAACACAAATAAATACTCGCATTTATCAGTGTGTACCCAGCAGTTCGAGGTGACAGTACCGAACTAGTGATTTTACCTATCCTTTAGGGTGGGAGCTAGTTACTTCGATAGCCACGTGACTAGTCATTTTAACACGGGCATGTCCTAGGCAGGGGGTCAATTGTCTCTTTTTGATTATAATGGGACTGTCTAATAGCTGGTCCAAATTAGGCAACGAATTAGATTCACATACTGGTTACATAGCGTCAGTTACCTTACTAGCTTTGTAACTGGTTACTTGATCAGCTACTTGACTAGTTATTTTAACACGTATGTACATGTCCTAAGCAGGGGTTCTATTGACAATTTTGATACAATGTGACTATCTGATAGCTGACCGAAAGTAGTCAACGCTTCTGGTGGGTAAAATAAAGTGCAGTACAAAAAAAGTATGAAGTGACTTCTCCATAGGTTACTAAGAGACACTAAAGTGACTATTGACTTCATGCTATGTTACATGGGATACCAGATACTTAAGCAAAAATAAAAATAAACTGTATAAGAATTATATCAACACAATTTGTATAAAACCAGTTTGTACGAATTACTCACAAAACGTTTAAAGTGACTACACTCCAGATTACTTAGAGACACTTAAGTGTCAATTGTCTTCACGCTAGATTACTTGGGATGTATAAAGTAACCAATTGTCTTCTCTCTGCCCTACAAAGAGCACTTTCGTGTCAAATGACCAAAATATATAAATTGGAGTTAGCCAAGTGATAAGACATTTGTGACAATTACTGTCTTTAAGGGATACATTGACTACTTGCGTAACTGCTGGGTATATATTTACACACACACATACAATTTTGTTTGTGTATAGTGTTAACACATACGCAACTTACTAACATTTCCCAGCAGTTCTAGGAGAACTAATTATTTTACCCATCATTTATGGTAGCCTTGACCCTTTTTGATTAGCATGAGAAGGTCAGATAGCTGGTCCAAACTAGTCAACGCATTGGATTCACACACTGGCTACATAGCGTCAGTTACCTTACTAGCTACCTAACTGGTTACTTTATCCGCTACATAACTAGTTATTTCAACATGTAGTTATTGGGTTCAAACTGTCAGCAAGAAAGAGTTATCATAGAAAAATCCAATAAAAGATTGCTTAAAAACAAACCTTCCTCCGACAACTCTCCAATAGATAGCTTCTGATTTTTAAAATAACTACTTTCTAAAGTGCAGTACAAAATAAACGTTTAAAGTGACTACACTTTAGGTTACTAAGAGACACTAAAGTGACTATTGAATTCATGATATGTTACATGGGATATCAGTATACTTAAGCATAAATAGAAATAAACTGTATTAGAATTATATCAAGAGAATTTGTATACCAGTTTGTACGAATTACTCACAACGTTCAAAGTGACTACACTCTAGATTACTTATAGACTTTTAAGTGACAATTGTCTCCATGCTATATTACCTGGGTAACCAATTGTCATTTCTATGCACTACAAAGAGTACATGCTTGTCAAATGACCCAAAATATGTAAATTGGAGTAAGCCAATTGATTACTATCTATACATTGTCTACTTGCTTAACTACTGGATTATTCATATGTACAACTATGTATTTGTATCTATGTGTTAATAGATATGTATGTATTCTAACAACTGACAAAAAACCGAAAGCTAAATTCAACTCGTTTTTTAAAAGCTCAAACAAGAAAACCAAAAATTTTGTAGTCTAAAGCACGCCTTGGGCAAAGTTTTCTTTTTACACAAATATAAATTAGGATGGCTCCAACAAATTGAACTAATTCCCAACTAAGATAATTGTTTATTTTTTATGAAATCCTTTCGAAATAAATTTAGTCATCCCTTATTTATAGATAAATATTGCTTATATTAAAAAATAATTCTTTTTTGAAGCCATTATTACGAACAGAGAATTATTTTGAAACTGAATATGAAATTTCTAAGATCTGAGTAATGCTTAATTCAATCCAGAAAGAAAACAACTAAAATTTCTATGATTTCATAATTGCAACTGAAAACAGTTTATTATGATTTGAGGAACCTCTGCAATATTGACTGATACCCAGTGATGAAATATTCTAAGCTTAATGGCCGCCCTGTGTGGTAATGCCGTGGTAGGTAATGCAGTGACAAACATTTTTTGTATGTTGTTGATTATGAATTAATTAACTTACAATCTTTCGGATCAACAGCACAAAATTAATATCGTTTTAAATTTTGCATAAACCCGAAGTTCTTAATTCTGGGGCTTTGTGGTTTAGAAACATATTTTTTTTGTAAATAATTCGGTATCTCGGATACTATTGGAAATATTATTACGAAGTGTCCCCTCAAAGTTGGTTACCTCGGATCTCTAAATGTTTAAACAAAATCGCCAAAAATCCATTTATGATCTGAATGAGATGACATTTAAAATATAAATAGTCCTTCAAAAGATGAAATCAATAAACCTATATATCTCCTCAACTAAAGAAGATAACTTACACATGTAAGCGTATTTTTTGTAGATATTTTCAAGGATCTATATTTTAAATGTCAGCTCATTAGGATCATAAATGGATTTTTGGCGATTTTTTTTTAAGTTTGAGAACCGAGGTCGCCAACTTTAAGGAGCCGCCATTAGCGTTAAGTGGTCCCCATTACCGTTAAGAAGCTTAACAATGTAAATCAACTCGAAAACACCTCGGCTCCAACCAAGTGAATTTTTTTTAACAATACCTCCAATAGCTCGCGAGATACTGAATTATTTAAAAAAAAATACGTTTATAAAACAGTGTGCTATGTAGAACAGACTCTTTATATTGTATAATTTAAAACATAATATCGACTATACCTCTTCTATAGCCATGACCACTTTTGGTGAAATCGTACTATCCATTTAATATTTATAGATTTATTAATGGTTATACTGACCCCAAGTAACCTCCGAACTCCATATACAAGCGGAAACAAAATTTCGACCGGTCATTAGGTGAATCATCTGAATATCCACATCACACAGTTAGAGACTCTCACGAGACATGTCGGAAATGGAAAATATGTATATACGAGAAAATCGTATATACATCGCAACTCGCATTTGACAGCTTTGAACGGCTTTCTTGGAGACGCCATACGAATGCCGTATTTGGAGACCCATCGCCTACTGCAAATGCCAAGTAGATCCTAAGACACAACTGAGATTACGATGGAGAAACTGGCATGAACTTTTGGTCCGACATATGACACAACCCATTTATTTAACTGTCATGCCAACCATACTTTGCCACATTCAGTGCATTAATGAACACTTCTCGTTCAAGTAGCATAATTCCTTGGACTAGACCACCATGCATAACTCGTTTAAATTTGTATATCAACAGCACCTCTTTGAGTTTAATGAAAGTATATCCTGTTTAATATTTAAATTTGAAACGACATATAAATACAAAATTTTGTTAGTTGTATAGATATTATACTTTTTATACCCTTCACCTTCGTGAGAAGGGTATATGTATGTATATAAGTTTGTCATTCCGTTTGTAGTTTCTACATTTTTCATTTCCGACCCTATAAAGTATATATATTCTGGATCCTTATAGATAGCGGAGTCGATTAAGCCATGTCCGTCTGTCTGTCTGTCTGTTGAAATCAATTTTCTGAAGACCCCAGATATCTTCGGGATCCAAATTTTCAATAATTCTGTCAGACATACTTTCGAGAATTTTGCTATTTAAAATCAGCAAAATCGGTCCACAAATGGCTGAGATATGAGGAAAAAACCAAGACAACCTCGATTTTTGACCTATTTTTGACCTATATCTGGATTACTAAGACATTAATATAGACAATATGGATATCTAATGATAGATATTTCAAAGACATTTGCAACGGCGTATATAAGACAATAGCAAGTTGGACCTACAATGGGTCAAAATCGGAAAAAAAAATTTTAACAAAATTTTCACAAAAAAAAATGGTTTTGTTGATTACTAAAGGCGATTTAGTGCCAATAATTAAAACCATGTTAGTAGTTTTGACATTCTATCTTCAATTATCTGGATTTCATTTGAAAATCAAAAAGAACTGATTTATATTATTGTTTGGTATTCAATAGCCTGATTCCAAAGAATGTAAAATTTATTAAATATTACAAAAGTTTCCTAGAAGCTTTAAACTTTTTTAATCTGTTTATCACATTTCTCAAAAATCGTTTGATATTTGTAAAAGTTATAAAGCCCTAAATACCTAAAAACCCACTTTTAATTTTGCAATCAACTGCACAGTGATGGCTATCAGTAGAATTTATCATAACTTAAGAACTTTTTAATTAATTTTCATTCCAATTCAGGCGTGGATACAGGTCAACAATTTGGGGGGAAAAATTAATATTAATTTGTTTTACATTTTACCATAAATTCCAATTTCACCCTCTGGATTCTCGCCTGCTCCAATTGTGTGGAAACTACTACTTACACCTTTAATTGAAATAGGCAAATGACCAACTTAATATGCAGACTAGGAAGTTTTTATAACTTTAAGTTTAAATCAGCAATTGTGTTATACTTCAAGGTAGGGTCAAATATTTAATTATGTTTTTAAATAAACAATTCAATTGGTTCGCTTGATATTAAACATGTTTCAAAAACACACATGCAGCTCGTGAGCTCAAACGCCTGAATATTATATATATATGGATAGGATAGTTCATTTAAATAAAAACAAATGTTTAAAAGTGTTTTATTTTTATTTTTTCACAATTAAAATGTGCAAATAAGTATTTATTTGAATTTTCTTTTATCGAAATATAATTAAACTGGGATTTCTTTCAACTTTTTTTGTTTAATGCCAGGTGAGGTGAAAAATTGTGTGTAACTGTAAATATGTGTATGTATGCACCGGAGAGAGTTCTGGAATCTAATTGAATTGAAGTAAAAGTAAAATCAATTATAAATAAATGTTTGGACAAGGTGGAGATAAATAATAATAAAAAATACAGTAAAAAGAAAACTTTCATTTATTCTGCACTTTTCCTTATAAACCTCACACAGACAGATTCGAACATGATTGCTAGTGATTAAATTCATGAATGAAAATTTTGAAAAATGTATGTTATGTATGTTTTTGTCGGTGTCTATTTACGATTGTCAAGAAAATATCTACCAGAGATAAAAACAAGTTTCATTACAATGGCAAAATGAATAAGAAAAAAGTGCAATAATTACTGAAACAAACCAGTATTTACTTTCCCCCTATTGTACTACATTTCAGCATCGTTATCTTGTAACCAGGTGAACATATTTATATCAAAACAAGTAAGAAAGTATGGTCGGTCAACCCCGACCATATAATACCCTACACTAAGTAAAAGAGCGAAAACATTTTTCTTTTAAAAATTTCAATTAGAATTCTAAATAGAGTGTCCAAAAAATCGGCAAATTTAAAAAATCTGTTTCCGGTTTAAACGAAAAAGTTTGTTTTTGAAAAAACCGGTTTTGATTTTTGTCTTTCAAGCTTTGAAAATTATGTTTTTGATATACATTTGATAGAAATTAGTTAGATAAAAAAAATTGCAAGAAGAAAAATAAATAAAAAATATTTCCAAATTAATTATTTGAAAAGATAGATAGATGGTTTTGCATTCGGAAAAAATTAATTGTTTAAGATGAAGAAATAACAAAAATGCCAAAAGAAATATGTTTTTTATGAAATTCACACCACAGGGCTGTTTTAAAACATTTTACCATCAAAAAGTAATTTTCGTGAAAATCAAAGATAGATGGTTTTGAATATAGGCCCTCGATACACATTAATTTGTGTAGAAATGTCAGACTAAATTCTTCATTAGGGCAGGAATTTTAGAAAGTAAATCGAAATATATGTTACGTTATATCATTTAAATGAGAATTAAAATAACAAAATAGAGAACCTTAATGAAGGCTGATGCCCTATGAATTGCATCTAATAACATGTTATAACACTTGGTGGTACAAACTGAGTGTAAAATGTAAATTTGTACCATATTTATCAACCATGCCGCTGATATATAAAAATTTGCAATATTTCGTAAAATCGTATTACGAGTGAAAAAAGTGTTGATATATAAGTTTGAATAAATAATGAGTTGCTACAAATTTTAAACTATGTAGTTGGCACTTTTATTTGTAAGTTAAAAGAATCCCATTTATTTAAAGGAAATGTACCATAGTTTTTAAAATGTAAAAACGTAACAATATTATATTTGGTGTTAATTGTTTATGGGGTAACTTACAAGATATAATAATTGTTACACATATTGTTACAAAAATACCTATACATAGATACTCTTGCTCGTTGAATGTATTCTCTCAATATTGCATTTATTTTCTTTTATTTCCGTTAATGTTTGCATGTATATATTGAATGTACGGACATTTGTTGCAACAAAAACAAACAAAATGTCTGCACAGAACAGAATGTCTACGCTTGATGTTAATTGAGTAAAATTGCAATGGTTTTACGTGAAATTTATCGGAAATATATTTTATGTAATTGAGTTCAACATTAAGAATTGTTTTCCTTTATATAGATGGCAAATGAAAATATATATGTATGTACAATGTACATATGTTTATATTCGGATGCAGAACAGGATATGGAGTTTTATAAGAACCCAAACACAAATATGTATCTGTTATATGACATTTATACCAATGAAGTACTAGTACTGTTTGGCTTTATTCGGTTTTAGATTTAAAAACTAGTAAATTTGCTTTAGTTTTTTTTCATGTAAATCATGCAATTTTTAAACTACTTTCAACTTTGAACATACAAAACATTTGAGAAAAATATTAAATTTGCAGAAATGTATTTAAGAAAAAAATATTTTAAAAAGAATTGCAATTTGTGTGAAACAAAATAAAATGTGTGAATTTGTAGGTGTAAATTAAATGGTTTTTAAATTCTGCTTTGGAAGGAAATTCTTGATATGTACATTAGAGTGGGTAAATTTTTTCTCGTTAAAAATGGGAAGCTCGATTTTGATTTTAGACCCATGACTTCTTTGGTAAATCTTCTGCGTCGTAGATTACGATTTTGACAACCGCTTGGTCAGTTTACAAATTGAGCCACTCTAATGTACATGGAATGAGATACTCTAGACCTAGATCCCGGAGTTACGTTATCTACATCTCTAGACTGGAAAGTCATTAAGGTTTCATCTTTATACCTGTTACCGAAGTAACATAAAATACACTTGGAAATAGCATCCGCTTAAGTGTTTCTACCTACCTGTATGGGTTGTATGCTACTCAGCTGTGCATCGTTCGTTATTAAGACTATAGAAATAGTTATTAACATACAGCTGAGAATGTGTGTTCCACCAAGACTTCTCTCAAATTCACAACCTGTCATTATGTAGAATTGGCTCATCATTCCCTAATCCATATCCATATAAATATATAAATGTCTTTGTAAGTTTACTGGGAAGCGTCAATGGGCTATCTATTCTTTCAATATTTGGTAAAATTGGTACCTTTAGTTCTTAAACAATAAATACTAAACGGATGAACTGATTTTATTGAAATTTCGAACATACAATACAGATTATTACTTGGAAGCACTGTTGCCAGATTTGCCGATTTGTCGGCATTTTGGCGATTTTTGGTCGGAAAAATGGCAAAGTTCGATTTGCTGATTTTAGTACTCAAAATTACGATTTTATGAAAAGTCTATATTTACATCAAGGTTTTCATATAATCTTTTAAGTAACAAATAGAATGAATACAAATTTAACTTGTTTTTGTAAAAAAGAAGATTATATATAAAAGCAGAATCCGAATTTAAATAGCTTAAATTACATGATTTTAATAATTTAATGAATCAAAACGTAAAATGTTTGTTAAGATTTTTGAAAAAATTTGTGAAATTTTTAATTTTAGTCGTCCGCCAATGTGTATAACAGCTAATTGAAAGATTTCTATAAACCTATACTAAAGAATTATTAAAGTTAATTAAGCCTGATACTTGATTTTCCCGAAGTTGAAACATTGTTGGTCCGAATTTGTATACGTACGTAACGTTTGCTAAATTGTTTTTGTACATGACTTATTATTCGCAATATATGTAAGCCGTAGCTTTTTGCAAATCTATTTGTAAGCCGATCTTCCAGATTTTAATTAGCAACCAAAGTTTATTTCAACAGGATCGTAAATGAAAAATGTGGAAAATAATAACGGTATGATAAACTAGTATTTAATATCTTATCTTATTATATAACACCTATTTTATAACATTAATTATTTTTATATGTGAATACTTTATTGGTTTGTTAGTTTTTTTCTAAAAATTCGCAAAAAAAACCTACGTATTTTAATGTTTTCCGATTTTTTGACGATTTCAAAAATATTTTACCGATTTTGACGATTTTTTAGTCCAATTTTGACGGTTTTATACCAAAATTATCTGGCAACAGTGCATGGAAGCATCAATAGGCTATACCCTTTTCACAACATGGACCACAAAGGGATAAAAAGGAAAAAACAGGTACCTTTAGTTTTGAAACATTAAATATTTGTTTAAAAGGAAAACATTTTTAATTTAGCTCACTATAGTCATAAAAATATGTATTTAGAAAGTACCTTTTCAAAAGTCTACCTTCAGAGGAGTAAGAATGGGTAAAATTAGAAATATATCAATATTTATGTCTGCTTATTTGTTTGTTTGTACCTTACAATGACTTAAAATGGGCGGAATTGTATAAATGGGCGTGGCACCACCCATTAATAGTAAATAGTTATTTTCGAATATCTGCAGAACTATAACTGTGACAATATTTAAACTTTATACGAATCGATTTCTTATCACTGCATGAAGTTTAACCGAAAACGGGACGGATCGGATCGGAAATTGGGAGTGTGACACAACCCATACAAAGCAATTAGTTATTTTCAAATATCAGGAGAACTATAATTGCGGAAGTCTTAAAACTTTGTTCGAAGAGCATCCTTAGTAATTTACATGGGTGGTATTGAATTAGTGGGCGTGGCACCTCCCATACAATGTAAATTGTTTATTTCTTATATCTGAAGCACTATAATTGCAGAAGTATTTAAACGTTGAACACATTAATTTCTTATCACTATACGGAGTTTGGATGAAAATGGGCGGGATTGTATTAGTGGGCGTGGTAACTATCATACAAAGTGTATAGTTATTTACGAATATCTGGAGTACTATAACTGTGAAAGTCTTCAAACTTCATATGCATCAACTTCTTATCATTGCATGAAGTTCGTCGAAAAATGGTAGGGATCGGAACTGGGGATGAGCCACCTCCCATACAAAGTAAATAGTTATTTCTAAATATTTTTAGAACTAAAATTACGATATATTTCAAACTTTGTCCGAATATCTTTCTTATAAGTTTACATAGTCTGGCTGAAAATGTGCGGGTGTGGATTAGTAGGCGAAGCGCCTCCCATGAAAGGTTAATATTTTTTATCGAATATCTGGCGAATTCTTATAGTGCAATTGTCAATACTTTGAATGTGTTATTTTGGTACCTTGACGTATTGGAATGGGTGGTATCACGTCATGTTGAGTAAATAGTAATTTTTGAATATCTAAAAAACTGCTATAAATAGCTGTCACATCATTGTAAGGAGTATAACTTAAAGTATTTTTTATACTTTCAATGGTATGGTATTCAATTAATCACATACAAGAAATTCCTGTATTAATTATTTTTTTATAAAATCCTTTCACATTTTTTTATTTTACTACGACAGGGGTAGCGAAGCGCACCGGGTCAAGCTAGTAAATTATATATAGAAATTGCGTATGCCTATTCACCAGGGAGAGTGAATAGGCAACCGGTATGAATGTAGGTAGGAATTGTAAAAAAAATTAATCAAATCGGGTGAACCAGATAAATGTTTTGGTGGTGTGTATTTTAGATTCGGCACAGCGCAACGCATTTTACGATTCTGTTTATTAACATTAACATTTAAATATGAATTATTTTTAAAATAAAGTTAAGTTTGCGTGTTTACCTAAAAACTCTTTAAATGAATTTGTACAACAAAAGTAACAGCATTCCATAAATATTGTCATATTTTATAGTTTATATTAAAATTACATTTAATGAACATATGTAAATGTATGTTAGTTTAACAAGCTACGGAATTGTAATTCAAATTTCTATTAAACTCATAACAAAAGACTTGTATCACAGAATTAATTAACATTAATTAACTTCAAAAAGTTCGTAACCTCTTAACTATATGCATAAGTACATACAATTTGAGCTGTATTAAAGTATCTCAAATTAAAACAATTTCTGTATTTTAAATAAAAATAAGAACAACGTTAAAAAAAAAAGAAAACTGTATTACAAATTAATGAAGCATTCTGCTGCAATTAACTTTTGTATTCCATGCAACTCATTTGAGCATGATCCCATTGGCACGACTCCTACATGAGATGACGTCAAGGATGCAAACACTCTGCTTCACTCGGCTGTTGTTATAGTTTTTAATGAAATTCAAGCATTTATTTCTTACAGTTTTTCAGCTCGCTTTCCTTTTCCTAGAATCTTATTATTGGCCATACAAACGTTTCATTTAGTACGTTAGCAATTCTCGTTGCAATATTCAGTTTCGATTAACACTAAATTGATTTTTCTTTTGTGTCAATTAATTGAAAATTTTATGTGAAGGAAAGTGCACTTTAATTATGTTTCATTATCTCTGTACGACATTACAGTGAATGCGGAAATTGTAGGTCGTTTTTCCATGATTTAAATTTTAATTTCTAATATTTTGTATATTGTTAAGAATTTGCAATAGCGATTTGAATTTAACGGTCTGTAATGACTGCCTGCAACATCCATCATGTATCTAAACATGTCCATCAGTAGAAGCTTCTACCTATCAACAATGTTGATAACATGCAGTTATTAGCATTTTTTGGAAGTATGGCAACAATAAATGTTTAAGTTGCTAACATTAACATCGAAAGCTTTAGAATTCGAGTATACTAGTTTTGACCGTTAAGTACAATCTAGGCTACTTTAATGAAGATGGCAGTGTGTACTACTAATGCGCTTGCAGTAGTTAGTGAGTTTATCAAAGGCACATCAACTGCATTCTTGTACATTATAAAAAGTAATTTAAGTGTGTGTGTATTAAAAATATATAGACACTATTTAAACAGTTGTTATTGTACATTTGAATACATAAAGAGTTGTTACAATTTTAAACTACTAAACTGCTCTTATTTGCAATCAAAAATACCCGATTTATTTAAAGGCAATAAACCACCTTTTTTAAAAGGTAAAAACGTAACAATATTAATACTTTGATTAAAACCGTTTTGTTGACGAAATTTTTTAAAACAAATAATAAATTCCTCTATATTTCATGTTTTTTTTTTTTTGCAAATTTCTTCTTATTATTTCCAGGGTCTTCATTGACTTATTGAGTATTCTGTTTTTGTTTCAATACCCACAAGAGACATCCACCATTATTAAAGTATTAGAGTTGTTTAAGTCTGTCATTATAGTGACTTGTAAATTTACTGAAACGTTATTTGTAAAGCAAAAAAGAGAAAAAAATTCACAGAAAAAAATTATTTCAAGCACAAAAAACCATGATGCGAAATTATGGACAATAAAAAAGAATTTCAACATGACACGAAAAGCGTTAAGCTGGTTCAAGCACTTATTTCTTTTCCCTTTTCATTTTTGTTTTTTCTTAACTTTATGTGCAAAGCAAAAAATACAGAAGAATTTCATAAGTATTAAGTAGAAAAACCAAGAAAAATATTTAAACAAATAAAAAATAAGAAGTTTACAGCAAAAATCTATAAAACTTTTAAGACTTTTACACCAGCATTGTTAGATGGAGGGCAGCGAGCGGTAAACATCGTTTCTTACGTAATATACCGCTAACCAACACGTGTATTTCTCTTGAAATAATTTTAAATTTTGTAAACATAGTTAAAAATCTTTTAAAACCAAAATTACATATAAAAATATAGCAAAATTTCCTTTCTGCTTTGTAGGGGGAGGTCGAGGAAGTTAAAACATTTAGTTTTGTTTAAACTGAAGATGGTCTTTGTGAAAAAATTATCCATATTAAAATGTGTATTTCTTCTTTTTCATTTAAATAAATGCAAAAAAAGGAAAAACTTTATGTTTATTTCAGCTACAAAAACATTTTGTATTTAATTAGTTTAAACAAAAGTTTATTATTTTAATAAATTTATTTATGTGTGAATGTGTGCATGAAGATTCTGCTTGAAAATTTTATTTTCACCTTTTTTTAAACATGAAATTTTATTAAACTTTATTATATTTTTCATACCGTTTTTAAAAATTGTAATCACGAATTAAGGAAATATGCTTTTATTATAATATATACAACAAAATGCGTGGTACATGACTCTAAATAAACGTAAAAAAATATTATTTTAAAAGTTTTTAACACCTTTCATAACTTTGTAGAATTATCATACAATAATTATAATAAAACAGAATTTCCAAATTTCTAAACAGCAGTTTATTACTACCAAAAATAACTTTTAAAGGCACAGGTCAATTACTTTTCGACTTTTGGCAACCCCTAGTAATTTGATAAACAAATAATTTATATATTTAACTAAATTTAAGATGTGGCATTTATAATAGATGGCGTATCGGTTTTTGCTTTTAATAACTTATATGTAATTATGAAGGGTACATACATATCTGTCATTAATTCTCACTAAGTTATTGAATATTAAAGTGTAAACAACAAGGTTTTTTTTCTTCAAAAATGTATGCCAACAAAGCATCATATGCGGGAAGTTTTGCTTTATTTCAATAATTTTAAAAAAGTGCTGCTGAAGCACAAAGAATTCACACCGAAGCTTATGGTGAATGTGTTCCAACGGTTTCAACGTGCGCTAGATGGTTTGTGTGGTTCAGAAGTGGTGATTTTGACACGAAAGACAAAAATCGCCCAGACCAGTCACACAAGTTTGAAGATCAAGAATTGGAGGCATTACTCCATGAAGATTGGTGTCAAACTTAACAAGAGCTAACACAGTCATTGGGAGCTAATGAAGCAGTAATTTCAAAACATTTTCGAGAAGCCAAATTCATCCAAAAGCTGGGAAATTGGGTACAATACGAATTGAAGTCGGCAGACCTTAAAAGACGATTTGGCATGTCCGAAATTCTGCTTGAACGCTTTTTTTGCACCGAATCATTACTTGCGATAAAAAAAAGTATCCACAACGATAACCCGAAGCGTAAGAGATCCTATGTGAACCCGGTCAACCGGTCGAATCGACACCAAAGCCAAATATTTGGTGGGACCAAAAAGGTCGTATCTATTATAAGCTGCTAAAATCTGGCCAGATCATTATAGGGAACTTGTACCGATGAATCGAACATTGGTCGAAAAACGCCCAGAATATGCAGCTTGACATGAAACTGTAAGATTCCATCATGACAATGCTCGGCAACATGCTGTAATACCTATTAAAAACTACAGGCAAATCCCGGTATAACGAACGATATGTTGTCAGGCCCATTCGTTAAATTGAAAAATTCGTTATATCGAGATGTTTTAATAAAGCCTTCATTGTAAGGGGTTTCGATTCTGAAAGTGATTCAACCTGTAGAAAATTAAACTCAGGGACAAACATTTAAAAAAAAACGATTTTGAAGATTCCAGATTCCACTTAATTTGTGTAAAGATAATTTACAGGAAAAACTTAGTCATTATAAAATGTTTGTTTTTATCTTCTTCAAAATACATGTTGAGAATTTTGTTATTCCATATTTCATTCATCTAAATTTTTAGTTTTTCGTTCAATGAAATTCTTCTACGGTTTCCCATATTTAATTCACGTGAATTATAGCCTATTTCACAATATCGAGTGAAAAATTTCGTTTGCATTCTAAGCGGAAGAAATCTGATTTTGGAATCCCTAACTTCATGTTTATATGAACGAATCAGTTTTTTTCTTATTTTTACATTCTTTACTACTTTTGTTTTTTATACTTTCTGTTCGTTATATTGAGCGTACAATTTTCGAAATATTCGCTATATAAGGTTGTCAATGTTAAAAATTTGGTCGTTTGTTTGATTTTGTTTGTTTTTTCTCATCATTCGTTATATCGAGCATACAGTTTTTGAAACGTTCGTTATATAAGGTGGTCAATGTTACGAATGTGACCGTGCGTTAAATTGGATTTTCGTTAAATTGAGATTCGTTATACCGGGATTTGCCTGTATTTAGAAGGAAGTGGTTTTGAAGTTTTAGCTCACCCGCCTAATAGTCAAGACCTTGTCCTGCCCGACTACTATTTGTATCGATCGATGCACAACGTCCTATCTGGAATACGTTGCACTTCACAACTGAGTATCCGAATTGGCCTGATTAGTTCTTGGCCTCAAAAGATGAGCAGTTCTTTTGGCTCAGAATCCATATGTTGCCAGAAATATGAAAAATATCATAGCTAACAATGGCCAATACTCTGAATAAATTTATATTATAAAAATGTTGCCTAATTTTTAATTTAGACACCCAATAATTTTTGTGTTCACATGTTTTTCGGGTTTTTCCTACAAACGCTTGAGTGTTTGTATTTTTTTGTAATCATAACTGGGTGTATCCTGACTTTTGACCTTTTCTGTTTAAAAGGTAAAACTCACGCACAATGAAAGAAGTGGTAATGAATCTGATCCAATTGCTAAATTGTGTATGATCACTTTATAGAGGAGGACAGACTGTTCAAAAACCGGGTCAGCGGAGTCGAATTTGTAAAAATATTAAATTTTTCTGTAGCATTTTTATAATTGCATTACAGATTTTATTAACTTTGGATTTACTTTATTAAAAAGTATCAGTTTATTTACTTAAGTCTTAATGTCTTTATCTATCATTGAGTGAAACCTCGAGTTCACATATTTTGAAAGACAATGGTTTTCTACAATATTAAGTACTTAAAATAATACTTTAATAATAGTTTTCAAACTCTGGCATTTAGTTTGAGAAGTTGATAATAAGAAACCTCAACAATATATTTTTATAATTAAAAAAATGTCATTAAAAACATTCAATTCAATATGACGTAAATACATAATTCAATACGATAACACTGTGTCAATGAAAATCAATTACTATGTTCTTTATATGAATGTGACGTACATATGTAGAGGCACCATTTATTTGCGGTTAACTCTTTGACGACCACATGCGTTTACAGTTGAATTTGGGGTTTTTATGCTTTTCTTTATTGATTTGGCTGAAAAAGAAAGGAAATATGCCCAAATTTGTATAGGAAAAATGGCCCCATGATAATGTAAAGTTGGTAAAACAAAGAATCCCTTTCATGTCATATGTTACTACATTTAGCAAGCTAAAATAATGAGCTTAAGATTTCAATTTATTTTGAAATAACTATTATCAGGAGTCATATCACGAAAATAACAAAGTTGTATGGCCATTAAATGATTATAATGTCTGAGAGAAGAATATACATTTATACGTCATGATGGCCTGTAAGATTAACTACATATTTAAAACGGTAAAAAGGTAAAGGTAACGCTACTATTGATTGTTTCGGTAACTGTAACTTAGCGGTACGATAGCCAATCTTGCAACACAGGTATAACTTTGCAAGGGATTAAATTTGAAACATGTATTAATATGTCTATATAAATATTTGTATTAAATGTGTTGTTGCAACAACAGGTTGATAAAATCATGTTTGCACGCAGTGATAAATGGAAATGATAAAATACATACTGAGATATAAAGCTACAGATATAAATGTGTTCTTAAATAAGTGTGCTAGCATGTTTTAAAGATACATACATATTCGTATAAATATGTAAATTTATGCATACCCAACAGTTCTAGGAGACAGTCATAGGGTCAGTTATTTTACTGCCTACTTGATAAGCTACATAACTAGTTATTTTAACATGTTATTGTCCTAACTGACGTCAAATAGTGAACTAAAGGACATATCATAGCCAGTCCAATAAACCATTGCTTGAAAACAAACCTTCCTCCGACAACTCTCCAATGGATTGCTTCTGGTGGGTGAAATAACTACTTTCTAAAGTGCAGTGTAAAATAAAATTTTAAAGTGACTTCACTATAGATTACTAAGAAAACTTAAGTGACTATTGACTTCATGCTCTCCCAGCAGTTGTAGGAGACAGTCCCGAACTAGTGATTTTATGCATTATTTAGGATGGGAACTAGTTACTGCAATAGCTACATGACTGTTTATTTTAACACGTGTATGTCCTAAGCAGGGGGGTCAACTGGCCCTGTCTAATAACTGGTCACAAATTGTTTAACGCATTGGATTCACATACAGCCCACTTATGAATAAAAAATTCCCCGGGAGTTTTTTCCCATTGAATTTACATAGAAAAAATGGGAAAAGAGAGAAAACTCCCGGGGAACTTTTATTCATAATTGGGCTGATACTGTTTAAATAACGTCAGTACCTTACTAGCTACCAAACTGGTTACTTGATCAGCTACATAACTAGTTATTTTAATATCTACGGATGCTAAATGACCTCAAATAGTCAGCTAATTGCATATCATAAGGATTGCTTGAAAACAAACCTTCCTCCGACAACTCTCCAATGTATTACATTCTAAAGTGCAGTACAAAGTGACTTCACTATAGGTTACTAAGAGACACTATAGTGACTACTGACTTCATGCAATTGTATGCGAATTATATCAGCACAGTTTGTATAAAACCAGTTTGTACGAATTACTCACAAAACGTTAAAGTGACTACACTCCAGATTACTTAGAGACACTTAAGTGATAATTGTCTTCACGCTAGATTACCTGGGATGTATAAAGTAAAAAATTGTCTTCTCTCTGAACTAAAAGGAGCTCATACGTGCCAAATGACCCAAATTATATAAATTGGAGTCAGCCAAGTGATAGGTCATTAGTGACAATTACTGTCTATAAGGGATACATTGACTACTTGCTTAACTGCTGGGATATTCGTATAAATATGTAAATTTTTATATAACTATACAAAAATACACATTTCAATGACCTACACATGTGTAAGGAATTCTTGGCTTTTAAGACTGAAAACAAAAACGAAGAAAAAAATAATAATAAATGAAAACATTGAATTACTTTTTATTCGTTTTTGCTGACGTCTATAGAAGAGTTTTGAATTATTCAAACCTTCACATACACATTGAAAATGTCACTTCTATATACATAAATACATAAACATACTTTTGTGAGTGTGTTTACTTATTATGTAAACATGTGTAAGTTCTTGTTTTTTGTTGATTCTTTATTACGGAAGTGTTTAAGTTTTCTATGGCACACAGTCTATTTCCTTCTTCGTCTCTACACAAAACAGCCAGTCAGACACAGCTCTAAGCAACTTGTTGGCTTTAATGACCTCTCACTCTAATCTGCTCTTGCATGCACGGAAAAAAACTGTGTTACGAGGGTGTTTATACAAAACATAAAAAGACACACTGTGCAAAACAATTAATAAATGTTAGAAGTCTATTCATTATTAGCTGCTATTTAGCAAACAAACAAATACATACAGGTTACAACATTTCATTTTTCTTTTGTTGCGGAAACAAAAAAATTCACCCTCGTTTCAATTATAATGTGGCAAGAATTTATGCTTGATTTTATTCACTTTTAACAAACAAACAAACAAAAAAGGGAAATATTGCATTTTTTCCGGCAAAAACTCTTTCTTTGTTTATCCAAAGTTGGCTTTATGCCGAATGCTGACATATGTACGAGTATCTGAAAAAAATAATGGTATGAAATGCCATTACAATCTGCTGAATTTATATTAAAATACAAGTGGAATGATATTTAAGGAAACAGATTCTTTGTTTATTTCTTTTCATGTTCGTCATGCAAATATTGCACTAGTATTTCTGTTTACGTAAGAAACAAAAGTGGGAGGGTTTGTAAGTACAAGTATTGTAGGAAATAATATTTAGGGATATTAAAAGCTCCTGGTGTAGGGTATAAATAGTATTCGGGTTATATAGTACCTAGGGTTGTCAATTATTCGTGTTAAATGTTGATCGATCATTTTTATTTTAATAAAAATGATGGGTAAACTGATTTTGTCATTAAGTTTGCAACACATCAAAATATTGTTTGAAAATTACAAAAATGTCGAGTGAACCAGACAAAAGTATTTATAAAATATTCACAAAAATCGGTGCCTGTAATATATTAGTAGTGGGTGTATAAGATTCGAAGAAGCCGATTATAATACTCCGATATTGGTTGAACTTCATCTCAATAACGAAATTTAAAAGAGTATTATTTTTATTATAGTTATTCTCAATAATGAATTGAGCATTACAAAATATGGTAATAAAATTTTAGCATACATACTAGGGTATTCAAATTATTAGATTTTTCTCTTGTTCGAATAAAATGAATAATTCGAATAATAGATTTTAACTAGTTCAAATAATTCTATCACACTACTGTGGTTCCAAATCAAAATATAGGTGGACAAAATTATTTGGCGCTGTTTTTATGTAGAATTGGTATCTCCGATTCCAAAAAAAAGATCAATATAAACTTTTTTCAAGTTACAGTAGGGTCTAGATATACATATAAAAATCATTAATAAAAAATTAAAAAAAAATACGTTTTCATGTGTTTCTGAAACTAAATTTTTAAAAAGATCTGTATTTACTATATTATAAGTTACAGTAGGGTCTATATATATAAAAATCAATAATAAACAAAGAAATATTTCTAAAAATTGCATTCCGTAAAAATTAAAAAAAAAGTATTTCGGCGGATGCTGGCGGCTACAATTTTGTTACAAAGGCATTCCCCAGAAGTTTCTTTAAATTACTTTTTTTTGGCAAGCTATATAACATTTTTAGAAAAAAAAATATCAATATATTTGAGACCCAAGTTTAAAGGACTATAACATGAAAATGGAGAGGCCCATAAATATAAGATATACACTTAATAAAAGCCTATATCAATGTTTATCTATATTTTGAAGTATGAATTTCTATATGGTAAAACAATTGAGATATATGTATCTAATTTAGTAAAGCAGTAAAATATTAAAAAAAAATTAACGAAAATATGATTCAGACTTTGTTGAACTTCTGGCGCTTCTGTCGAGAAAACGAAATGTCCAATTGAAAAACCCATTTGTATTGGAGGAGAACAGATTGTCAGCTTCCGAAAAAACTTAATTTTTCCTAATTCTGAAGATACCGATTTTCATAATTTTGTCCACCAAGATTTTGATTTGGAACCACAGTGGCACACATTTAAAATTAATCGAATTGTTCGAATAAATAAAATTTGTTTTAAAAAGTAAAGTTTTGATATTAGTTTTTATATCCTACACCGCCATAGTGGGGAGGGTATCTTGGGTTTGTGCAGATGTTTGTAACGCACAAAAATATTGTCCCAACACCTACCTTATAGTATAACGATAGACTCCTAATCACTTTCTGAGTCGATTAAACGATGTCCGTCCGTCCGTCCGTCCGTCTAGCTGGCTGCCCATGTAAACATTGTATACAAAGTACAGGTCGCAATTTTGATAATATTCAGTACATATTATTTTTTCGGCCCAACGACGGAGCGTATTGAAACTGAATGAAAACGGTCCATTATTTCACCTAGCCCCCAAACAAATGTCCTCCAGAAATTGGACTTTATCGGTCATAAATGTTTAATTTACGTAAGTATCAACACAAATTTTGCTCCAAATATGTTTGAATTCATGTCACCAAATTTTGTTAGGATCGGTTCATAATTATTCATAGCTCACATAAGGCATGCTTCCGATATTCACTTTAACGAGCATAAATCTCTTAAACATGTTGGTATACACATAAACTTCACACACATAAACATAAAAAATTAGCTTTCATATAGACATAAATCACACGACCTAATTTCATGGCGATCGGTCTATAATTAGTCATAGCTCCCACAAAAGACCATCTTCCGAAAATAAATTACTGACATTTTAAAAGAAAAATATTTTTGCACATTTATTTAGTGTAGAGTATTAGTAAATGAATTGTTCACTTTTTCTAAACTATTTATAACAAATTGTATTATACCCTCAATCAACGTTGCCGAATCTTTGCTTAATCAAGTGGTCTTAGGGAATTACACAAATCTGTCCAAAGTTTGTTATCATTGTCGGTCAACGTGACTAATTTGAAGTCAGACAGTAAATACGCAAAAAGTTTATTACCATGTTACAAATATATACAACGATGTTTAACATCATGTATAAGACGACCTCCATTTTTTTCTTGCAAAAAAACGTAAGTTTTTAATATTTTGTGTATGTCATTAGATTTATTAAATATTTGCCAACACATACTTACACAGTTATAATTACTTATATATATATTTTAAGATCATGGCCTTCGTCTATTTCAACGTAATCATTATAAATGTCATACTCAATATCACTTTCGACGTCCCTTTCAAAATCACTTTCAACACCACTTTAATCTATGTTAATATTTTGATTATTAATTGCGATTGTGCTAATATTTCGCCAGCATATGTTCACACCACGGCCGTTAAATTTCTGTTTCGAAATCAATTCTAAAATTATTCAGCCTTTTTTTTACTAAATAACAAATATTTTATTCCGTACCTTTTATTTTCATTGGTTTAATGCCTAAGTTAAACATTTAGAAAGACTTGTTTTTAGAATTCTAACTTCTTGCTGTAATATTTATACATTTATAGAAGGAACTATTGGGCAACTCATATACAGCGAGTAAAAGACTCCATTTATCTTTAGTTATTTGTCGAATTTCAGAAACAATACAATTTTTGTATGTCATTATTACTTATTTAAATTTCAAATTATGTAAAATTTAAGCAATTTAATAAATTTAAATATACAATTATGTCCATTTATTCGTTTCTACATAAAATTGTTCGAATTATTCGTTATTCGAAAATGGTAATTTTTAAATTTTTCGAATAATTATTCGTAAGAAATTATTCGATTAATCGAACGATCATTACCCGAATGAATACCTTAATACCTACATTTATCTGATATTTATAAGACATGAAATTCAATTTTTAAAATTGCGATTTTTGGATATATTTTGCAAAATTTTAATACCAATTAGAGAATATTTGGGGAAATTTCATAATTTAAGAACTTTACTTTACCTTAGGACCTATTATACCATCAACAGACAGACGGTGGACTTTTGAGGGTCTATGAAATAATTTCTAATAAAATTTGCAATGACAAACATCTCTGTTTAACATTATGAATTAATGGTTTTGTTTTTTTTCGATATTTTTTCTACAATTTTTATATTTTAGCTTTAAAATAAATTTATTTAAGTATTGGGTTATTCGTTATTTATTGATGAAATAATTTTGAATTCTAAACAGAAACATTTTATTATTGGAAAAATTTTTATTTGAGTTATGCCAATTCTATAACTAACTTTTATACAATTTCTAGATACATATTCGTATGGTGTAAAAGGGCATTGATATTGTAGTTACATAACAATTTCCCCACTTGCATACATCAGTATATGTCTGTATTTAAATGATCTACCTCTACTCATTCGTTTGTTTGTATGCATATTTCCTTTATTGTTGAAGGACACTTCTCTTCCATTAGGAGGCAGCAAGTGCGCTCGTTTTTATGTTTGTTTTTCCGTGTCAACTTCTGTTTAGAAAATTCTGCATGAAAAATTAAATCTGAGCGTAACAACATTCCACACATATAGAGGGAACATAAAACAACCAACATTTTACAAAAATCATTTGAATTAAAAGCTACAAAACCAAACGGAATGAAAATAGAAATAAACATGCTGAATGTTGACAGAATTACATTGATGTGCAATTGCTACTACTGCTGACACAACCAGAGTAAAAATACAAATACCTACAAACACAGCTGTATATACCCAGCAGTTAAGCAAGTAGTCAATGTATCCCTTAAAGACAGTAATTATCACAAATGTCTTATCACTTGGCTGACTCCATTTTATATATTTTGGTCAATTGACACGTGTGTGCACTTTGTAGTGCAGATAGAAGACAATTGGTTACTTTATGCATCCCAAGTAATCTAGCGTGAAGACAATTGTCACTTAAGTGTCTCTAAGTAATCGAGAGTGTAGTCACTTTAAACGTTTTGTGAGTAATTCGTACAAACTAGTTTTTTACAAATTGTGTTAATATAATTCTCATACAGTTTATTTTTATTTTTGCTTAAGTATACTGATATCGCATGTAACATAGCATGAAGTCAATAGTCACTTTAGTGTCTCTTAGTAACCTATGGTGAAGTCACTTCAAACTTTTTTTTGTACTGCAGTTTATTTTACCCACCAGAAGCGTTGACTACGATCAGCTATCCGATAGTCACATTGTAATCAAAAGAGTCAATTGACCCCCTGCTTTGGACATGCACGTGTTAAAATAACTAGTCAAGTAGCTGATCAAGTAACCAGTTACTAAGCTAGCAAGGTAACTGACGCTATGTAACCAGTTTGTGAATCCAATGCGTTGCCTACTTTGGACCAGCTATTAGACAGTCCCATTGTAATCAAAAAGAGACAATTGACCCCCTGCCTAGGACATGCCCGTGTTAAAATGACTAGTCACGTGGCTATTGAAGTAACTAGCTCCCACCCTAAATGATGGGTAAAATCACTAGTTCGGTACTGTCTCCTAGAACTGCTGGGTACATACAGAAAACCTACACTTATGTACATTCTAGGGTTTCTAATTTGCTGGAGTTTTTCGATTCTCTTAAAAAAATTTCATTTTATTCCTAGAAGGTTCTAAATCAATTCAACTACTTCAATATCTAGAATTCACTGAATTTGTCCCAAAGTTTTATATTGAAATATTTCCTTCCGAAAATTTGTGCCATTTTGTTATTTGTGTGATTTGTTTTCAATATTACCAGGAACCCTAGTACATAGAAACTTATGTTCGAACTTGAACATACGAGGGTGGGTAAAAAAGTCCCAGCCTTATTGAATGCAATACCCATTTTCTTGGATAAACAAATTATTTCATTGTTCAACATAGTCTCCATTGAGCTCTATGCACTTTGTCCAACGTTTCTCCAATATTTTTATAATTTCCAAAAAGAAAAGATTTGTCGAGGTCAAAAAAATTGGTATTTGTTTATGACATGATTTCATCGTTGGAGCCAAATCTCTTTCCGCCGATACATTTTACCAGGTTTGGAAACAAGAAATTGTCACTCGGGCCTAAATCCGGAGAATAAGGCGGAATAGGGAACATTTCGTAGCCTAATTCATGATTTTAGCATGAGTCATGTGAGATGCCTATGGCTTCTACAACACCATATCGTGATTTTTTCAATTGTTTCGGGTAGAGACTTCAACTGGGCATCAGTGAAACCTTGGTATAACGAAATTAGAATATAGACAATAAAATCGTTATAACTATAGCTTTTTATGCAATTTCCATTTACTCCAAAGAACAGTGTGAGGTTTTGACATTCTAGCTTATCAAAATTCATAACTCGGTAATAAATAAAAGTACAGTCACTCATTTTGGTACAAGTAATACAAGACTAACTTTACAACTTCTGTAGAAAATTTCGCGGAATTGGACAACTGCCACGCCCACTGCCCATATAAAATAATTATTTTTTTTACATTATAATCATTAAAAATCAAGTAAGAAAGTATAGTTGGGCAAGCCCGACCTATGATACCCTACACCGAGGGATTATAAACAGCTTTATTTTGATATGAAACTTATTTGTATTGATTCTTATTTTCGAGAATGGTGCTTATATGGGATATATGACTAATTGTAAATCACTTCACCAAAGTGATATTTATATGGAAAGCAAAAACAAAATTTCAAAAATTTTAAAAAATTGTTTTTGTTTTATATACAAAATTTTCAAATTATGAAAGGCAAATCAACGTTTGAATTTTGGTGCGTTTGTTCTGTTAAGAATTTATATATAAAACAAAAACAAATTTTTGAAATTTTGTTTTTGCTTTCCATATAAATATCACTTTGTGCAGTGATTTTCAAAATTAGGGCCTTAGTTCTTGGGACAATATAAAAGTTCTTGCCTAATTTTGTCGAATTATCTACAAAATTGCGACCTGTAGTCAAAAATTTGTTGTCGCGAAATACCTGAACACATTATCAGTTTTTGGATCGGCAATTGTGGAGAGGCAAGTGGGACAGACTTTTTTGATTGATTCTGTAAGAAGACAGATAAGGTTATCTAATGTAAATGATGTAACTACTTTTCCTTGCTATCCTTTATATTTTTATGTCCAATTAAAAAATACAAAATTTCAAAATAAGTTAAAAAAAGAGATATATTTTAAAACCTTCAAACATTTTTTCTGCTCACGTGTTTTACGATTTATTATTTTTTTTAATAAAAAATATATGAAACTACAAACTAGCAAAAATTTCATAATGATATTGCATTTTAAAAAAAGTTACGAACATTTAAAGTTGAGCTATGCTCCTTGACTTGTTTATGTCTTACAAAAGTCTGCAATTACAACGATGTTTAAGGTGCTGTTACTTTATAAAACTGTAAATTTTTTTATTTTCAAATGCAATTATTTGTAGCTTGGAAAGTTATCTATCAATTCTAGTTAAAATTCTTTTTAAAAAAAAGCAAACAAAAAATTGTATTTAGATAAGCTAAATTGTTAAAACCTCACACTGTGCAAAGTTAAAAATTAATCAACAAACAATAAGACTTTATTGGCTTCAGTCATATCTTTGTTAATTTTATTTAAGTAATCCAACCATATTTCGATTGTCATCCAAGCTTTTTTTTGGTAAACTGTTTACGTTATTAAAACATCTTGGATTAGCTGAATTTCTTTCTTTATTGTGTTTTCCACAGTGGCATTTCTCTATTAGTCGATCTGGTGCGCATTTAAAAAATAATCCAGTTTCACCTGCATTAAAAATATTGTGCGGTTCATATTCTGCTAACAAACTTGGTAAAAATTGTTTCCAATCAGAACCAACTAGATCACTTACACTGGCACTTTCTCCGCTCACTTTTCGAAATTCGATGTCATTTCGTTTTTTAAAGTTATCAAGCTAACCGTTACTAGACTTAAAATCTTTGTTTTCTATATTGAGTTTTTCGTTATGAAGAGGTTCGTTATATCGAAGTTTTACTGTATTTTACCATTGAAGTTGACGGTGTAGAGTTCCGATAGTATTTATTTAGCAAGCTTAAGGTAGGGTCACACATGACAAATATTTGACGAAAAAGACGTAACCACTAAATAAACTACATTTTAATTCTTTTATTTATTTGAAAAACTTATTTTACTTAGGTTGGTTCAAAACAAAAAAAATAGTTTTATTTTATTTGATGCTGTTTGATCTTACAAAACACTTGTAAGAGTAAACACGTCTAACAAATTTGTGCTAAAAAAGTGGTTACGCTTTTTTGAGCAAATATTTGTCATGTGTGACCCTACCTTTAGCCTTTATTTGAGAGATGGTTTTCAAAAAATAATGCTTAGTGAGCAGACGAAATTCCTTTTTCTAAAGTTACTCCTCAAGTAGAAAGTTAGTCTGCTATCAATGGCTGTCAAACACAAACTATATGAAGCAGCTTGTTCAACTGACAGGTACCTGTTGACAGGAGCAGTGTTGCCCTTTCAGTTAAGACTTGGGAAATTAAAAAAATCGCAGACTTATTGACCCACCCTCGTATCTTTGCTTTTATATATGAGAACAAGCATTCATTAAACTACACCTACATATAATTGTAAAATATATTTATAAATTAAAATAAGAATTTCAAGGATACTATTTTATTATTTATTGATTTTTGTTCCAATTAACATTTATTTATTTATATAAATTATAGCGTCACCTTAAATGCAAACGGACGTAACTCCACAAAAATTCAAATCGCGCATTTGATTATCGCTCTTTTTTTCCCAAATACAGGCTCGCGCAAATTTTTAGACGTCAGCGTTGAAAAATTACAACATTATTAAAGAAATTCGAACGCAAAAAATTGTCAATAATACACTGTTATTATCGATTTGATTTTCGGTCTGTGGGCGAAGGGGCGTGGCAAAATTAAATTTTTACACTAAACCGATAATGACAATAACAAAAATTATATGTATAATTCTTGATCGACCTTTGCTTCAATTCTTATAGATAGTTTATATCATAGACAACAACTAGATAGGTAACTGAGAGCCAAAAACCTAAGTCTGTTGTCAAAAACCTAATTCATGAGAATGTATTGCATGTATTTTGTTATTGTGTCACACGTATGTGTGAAAAGAGAGTAATTTTTCCATATATATTACTCTCTCCTTCCGTTCTATGTATTTATTCTATGGTTTATATAGTTTCCTATATAAAGGATTTAAAGGTGAAAGATTGTTGTAAAAAAATATTATATCCAATTAAAAGTATCAAGTATTTTGGAATTTTTGCAAAAATAAAATTGGTTTGCAAATTATTGTAAGTGAAAATTTACAAACAATTTACGACCGTGGTGGCACGCTCAGGACTTATACGACCAATATTTCGATATGTTACAAACGGAATGGCAAAATCAATTGGTGATGGGTATATATAGAATACAATACCACTATATTATTAAAACAATTTCCCAGGAAATCTACATTAATGAATATTTATACAGAAATTTGTATTTAAATTTATTATAATATTAACTAATTAAATTGTTATTCTCTCTGAATTTTTTTGCAGCAATTATCTATGATTAAGGCCTCCTAGTTGATTTTTAATTTACTTTGAATTCATGCTTAATAAGAAATTCTCTGCAAAAATGATATCGACTGAAATATCTACAGCAGAATACATATCATCGTATAGGCTTCAACATACAACAAATTTAAAATGCTATAAATTATTCAAACTGTTTAAAGAATCACTTTGTTTTATAGAATAATTTATGACTTGTCATCTTGATTTTTATTTTTTAGCATATTCATTCACAATTATATATTCACGTAAGTTTTATAGATGACAAAGAAGTGTAAATGTTTGTTGAAGAATTGATATAAAATTGTTCTTTTTTCTTTACACATCATTAAAAAAAAGCTATGTATAGACTGATAATAGACCAGTAACTTTAATTGGATAAAATTAAAAATTCATGAACAGCAGTAATAAAAAACTCTAGTACTATTACCTGAAATCACTTGTTCACTACGCAAGGTATTGTAAGTAAGTATTTTATTTATATGATATTGATGGTTTATTTATTGAAATATTTTATGGTCCTACGAATTTGGGAAAATTCTAACAGAGTAGACAGATTGTTGAGAAACCGAATTATTTAATTGTGTACATATCTGTTTTAGTTTTAGCAACATAAAGTCAGTTCGTAAAATTTAATTACGATAATAACAACCAAATATTTGTCAACGTATCTAAGATTTTGCAGACACAACTGGAAAATTCAGTAATTTAAAGTGCAATCATTTGATTGACAACAAATTCGGTTGTCACAACGTAACAAGTTTCTCTCTATTTAATACTCCAGCCGTTTTAAATTGTATGACTTTCGGACCAAACAGGCCAGTTTAATGCTCATCCGAAACATCCAATTTGTGTACATAGATTAATAATTTAAAAACTATTGGATGTCGACCAATCTATATAAAATTTAACTTTTTCCACAAGTCCTTTAATCTTCTGACTGAATAAGGTAGTTTGGGTTTTGGCATTAAATTAATTTTCATTAGCTTACTAATCCATCATAGCCCAGTATGATATTTCAAAGCTCTCTAAGTTTTATTTTTGTATTTAATTTGCTTTAAAACATTGCTTAATGTGCAAAGCAGACATTCTTTATGTATTGCTTAACTTGCTTTGTTTCATTTCGTTATGGATTTGTAAGAAGAAAAACAACTTCTTTTAATGACTTAAAATTGATTTCGAAAATGTTGTTTATATTAATTCTACATATTATGATGTTGACGATACAACACTCAATAGAATCTATAACGAAGTAAGCTGTATGAAAGCCGAAAACAGAAAAAATAATTCAGCACACTGTTCTAAATAAATATGTAGCTTATACAGATAATCATTTATAGAAACATACATCCATATGATACTAACAGCTCTTTTACAAACATATGAAAACTAGGGTAGCCCCCTTTGAATAGAACAAAAAAAAGACGTTCTATAGAAATAAAACATGTCAGAACTCACAGTGCGGAAATAAATCTGTTATTTCTAACAGATATTCAGATTTAAATGAGATGTTGGTGCAGGTTTACAAGGTCCCAAGTGGGTCACGTCGGATGACCCACGATCCAAATTTTCTGGTTGATCAAATCCGGAGAATTGTACTATAAAGGGAATCTTGATGTTGGGGTCTACAATTAACATATTTGTATTTGAAAATTAAAATTTCTTTTTTATCTACTCTAGACTGAATTCAAATTTTTCCCGATTTTTAAGTTTAAAAATCAGCACTGAGTCAACATAAATAATGGATTTATATCAGAGACCAAAAATTAGGCATAAATCAATAAATAATATTTACGTTTTCAAATAAGAGTTATTCATAATAAATATTTTTTTTCGTTGCTCATAACTTTTATTTTCGATTTATATTTTTTTACGTTGCTCATAACTTTTATTTTCGATTTGTATGTTTTTAAGTTACCTAATAAGAGTTATTCTAAAGAATGTATTTTTTTCGGTGCTCATAACTCAAAAGAAGTTTCTTTCGTCACCTTGCTTGCATTTTATCAGTACATGCATTGTATTTAACCTTTAAAGTCGCAAAAAATAAGCTTGGTATGAGGTGGATGGTTTTTACTGTGTGTTTTTTAATTATGAAGAATATTGTTTCACAATCAATGTTTTAGCAAACGCATTGTCCGCCAAGTTGCACCTTTTCTCAGTCAACAAAATACGCAAAGCAGAAAATGCTCTTTCAACAGAAAGCCGTTTAGTCGGCAGTGCACATCTATAGCTGCTAATAACTCTCCCGATGTATTGCCTTTGTCATCTTCTGAAGTTAAATCCACTTCAAGTTCTCTAATTGAACGAAGACGTATTTAGATTCGTCGATTCGTCAATTAGAAAATCTGATATTGGTTGAAGTGGAGATACTTCAGGTAAAGTTATATGGAAAATAAAAGTTTTAAGTAACGAAAAAAAATATTTATTATAAATAACTCTTATTGAGCAACGTAAAAAAATATAAATCGAAAATAAAAGTTATGAGTAACGTAAAAAATATTTATTATGAATAACTCTTATAAGGCAACGTAAAAACATAAAAATCAAAAATAAAAGTTATGAGCAACGAAAAAAATATTTATTATGAATAACACTTATTGAAAAGCAAAACTTATTTTCATTGAGAATAACTATTATTTAAAGAAACAAAAATTTATTTCTACAATATAACAGTTATGGCTAATTTTTTTTAGATATTTCTTATAACAGTTATGTCTCTAATTTATATAACAAGGTTCTATTTTTATTAAGGAACATTGCAATAGCCGAACTTTCATAACACAGTCCAACAAATTGAGACTTTTTGATTGGAAATGAATAGCGACCCTATAATTCAGAAAGGGCATGTTGAGTGTATCATTTTTGTAGAATAAACTTATAGTCCAGCTGGTCTAAATCAAAAAAAAATCCTTTAAAAAGGACATTTAAGGATTAAAATATTCTACGAAAATGTTTGCGGGAAAATTTCAGTGGGGGTCACCAAATATATCAAAGTTGTAAATAAAGATTACTTGGGATGTATAAAGAAACATATGTCAGCCAAATAACTAGACATTAGTGAATATCACTAAAAGCGAAACATTTTCTATTTGAAGTTGCAACTTTAAGAATATCGTAATTTCACTACATTTGCTAATAAAATACTTAACGAAGTGATAAAAAGACAATAGGTATATCCTAACTATATGGACTCAAATAAAACAGAAATGGTATATGAGAACTCCTGCATATTGTTATTAAATCAATAAAATTTGACGACTAAAATCAATGAATTCTTCATTAAAATATTTTTAGCTACATATTTTTGAGGCCATCCTAACGTATATAGTATTTATTCTATATACTCAAGATTTTAGCAGACACCAGTCACTTCATACTCATACCAGTAGCAGAAAATATTGTAACAGTCAGTCATTTAAAATAAAAATTGCTCGAACGTGGTTATTTTTCTACATTATCAGTTTATGTTGTTGCTCACTTAGAGCATCCAAAAAGTTTAAGTGTATTTTTCAAAAATCCGGTTTCGGTTTTTTGGGTAACCGGATTTAAAAGATCGACTTAACCTAATTTTATTGATATTTTGGTTAAAGAAATACAAGTTCATAAGAAAAATAAAAAATCGATTTTAACATACAATTTTTATTTTATTTATTGTTTTTCCAGAATAATGAAATAAATAATAGCAGTAAATAAACTTTTTTTCTTTAATTTCATTTGTAATTTATTTCCCATCATAAAAATTATTAATTTTGCCACCCTATTTCAATTTTGTGGACTCTAATAAGATACTTGTTAAGAATTGTATACTAAATCCTGGGAAATTTAATTTTTTTTTAATATTTAAACAATCAAGCTTTTTCAAAATATGTTTAAATAAGCTTTAGGAAATATATTTCGTTATAATGTTAAACAAACAACCGACAAGTTAAAGAAACCCGAAATCAGTTGAGTTTACAACAATCAAAATATACCGGTTTTTGGTTTTGGATACTCTAGTTATTAAGACCGCTTAAGTAAACGTTTTTACTTATACGTGTATTTTTTATATATGTAAATATTTGCTTTTTTACCCTCAAAACTAGTCACAGTATTTGAAAAAGACAATAATTGTATGTCTTGTTAGGTTTCCGAATAAATTGTTTAAAGTTGGTTCGATATGCCACTGTGTAAAGCAAAATTTTTTCAAAAATTAAATTTTCCTTTTTCTTGCACAAAATTTATTGCCTCATAAGCAAGTCGTTTATTGACTCAGTTTAACGAGAAACAATATTTAACATTTAAAATCGTCGTGGGGTTCCACTCGTATAGCGCTGCACAGTGGGACAGAATAAAAATTATGTGGAAATAAATCTGGCATTTCTATAACGGCTGTTACGATTAGGATAAAATTTGACGTGGGCTTAGACAAGAAGCATTCGTTATTAAAATGCACCCTACAAATGATCCAGGGGCGGCGCTATGGGGGATCATATTAGGGTACCTTTGACATGTAAAATTTTTAAACACGTACCATTTTTTTTTTGGTTTTAAATCCGATTTCAAAGATTTTTATATTTTTGGAAAGCGATCGGCTTGTGTATGCTATTTATCACTTATAATTTCCGAGTTCTTGACATTTCAAAATTGAAATTTTAAAATTTTGCCATACAGGCTTTTTTAAAAATATTGGTCATACTTTTTGACCGAGTGAACTCAAATTTTTTTGTTAGTTAGACAACTAACTTACCAATAACATACAAACGATTTCAGAGCAATATCAATTATGAATCCAAAACGAAACGATTTACAAAAAATCCAAAAAATAGTAAATTTTTGCTGCTTTTTGGGCGAAAAGGCGACCTAACTCTTTTTTTATTAAAAAAAAACATTCTTTAAGAACATATAACATTTTGGTATAAAAAACGTCATATTTTTCGAACATTTCGCCTCTACGCCCTTCGGAATTTCACATATTTTTTATAAAAAATTTCACCCACATGTTCTAAAATCCCAAAGATAGGATCAGAAAACAGACAGTAGCTTTGGAAACCTTGATGTGTTCCCCATTTATCCTCAAATTAAAAAAATACAATTTTTGGCATTTTTGTTCCAATTTTTAGGAATTGCGGGATTCTCTTAGAACTTTTGACAAGTCTTTTTACACTTTGTTATTTAGAGTGACGAAACGTTGAAAATTTCGTTGAGTTTTGTTAATAAATAAAGAATAATTATTGCATATTGCATATTTATTGAGTTTTTAAAACTAAATTTTGTATCAAAATTTTAATAGGAACAATTTGATCTACATTTATTCCGAACTACTTTTTTGTTTAGATGAATTAAATTTTAGTCTTACAAAAAAATTTCAAGTCAATATCTCAATTATATTAAAAAATATGCCACTTTCAATATCCGTCCTTCAAAAATATTTCACTTTTTCATAAATTTTCTTAATATTTTATTCAACAAAAAGTCAACGGTTTTTGAAAATATATAAAAGTCTTTGAAACCGGAGCATTTTAAGAATCCATTTTATTAAAATAAACTCGACTACTCCTTGTCTACGCCCGCTCCAAATTTTATCCCGATCGGACCAGCAGTTTAGAAATGCCAGATTTATTTCCAAACAAATTTTGATTCTGTCCCACTGTGCGCTGCCTGGATATTAAACAACAACAGACATTCACCAGCCAACCACTCAGACATCTAGTTTGAAATGTGCAGCCGAAAAATAGGGAATGGAAAATAAGAACCAATTATGGACGTAATGAGACTTGCATGTAATTTAAAACTTTTCTTCATTAAGGTGTAATGAAATTTCAAACATTTTGTGGTGATTTTTTTAAGACGTTTTTGCTCTACATTAAATTTATAATTAAATTGTATTGATTACAAAAATAATGGTATCGGGGTGTGTGTGTATGTAAATGTCAGTTTACCTGTCTGTCCTGTGAAATATTTTGAGTACATTGACTCGCGTTAGAATGAAATGAAGGCTGTTGTTCAATTACCTTGCCACGTCACAGTGGCATGATTTAGGGTGGCTTAAGCTGATAATTTAATTTTTTGTTATTTTACTCTTGCTGCTAAAAGTATTGAGTATTGTGGTTTATCACGTTAGTATGTTTATTATTATTTTTTATTTTGCTGCCTTACTCCACCATATTTTTATTACCGGTGTTGAAGACATTATTGAAAAGTTTCTGCTAAATTAATTTGTTTATGGAAATTTTTAATACATTGTACCTCCCAGTTTTTCTTTTCTTTCTACATTATATATTTATTTTTTTGTTTTATGTTCCTCTTGTATAAAAATGAAAAATACTTGCATTTTTTCGTGCTTTGAGAAAATTGCTTTAGGGGTTAATTTTAAATAATGCGCTCGCTATTTATTCTTTTATGCATAAATTTTAGTATAAATTAATATTTAGCATTTGAATTTGAAAACTCCATAAAATGGCTTGAAGTAAGTATTAAATGTTTTTTATAAAATATGCAACACCCTTTTTATGCTGAATTCAACCAATAACTAATATTTATTTTAGCTTGATAAACATTTCGCCAACAGCTATATATTTTCATTAAATGTATTTCTTTTCTACATTATGCATAAAAGCAGTCTTGTTTTTATTAAAAACGTTTAATATTAAATTGAAGAATTTTTATTAAATATAAGAAAATCAGTTCTTAATGCAAATAGCTACTAAATCATTGTCCAACGTTTCTCCTCATTTCAAATTTCTCCTCAAGTCACGAGGTAGTCTGCTATCAATGTGTGCACAGTGGGGCAGAATCAAATTTTTTTTAGAAAAAATCCTGCATTTCTAAACGGCTGGTCCGATCGTGATAAAATCGGAATAAATAACGTGGGCGTAGCCAATGAGTATTAGAGTAAAAGTTATTAAAATGGGCCGTACAAATGATACAGGGGCGGAGCTATTGGTGCTCAAAGTACCTTCGACATTTAAAATTTTTAAACACATGCAAATTTTGTTTCCCATCTGATTTTCAAGACTTTTATATTTTTGGAAAGCGCTCGGCTAAGTCTTATCTCTTCTATTTATTGTTCGAATAATTCGATCACACGTTTAAAATTAATCGAATTATTCGAATAATTTAAATTTTTTTAAAAAAGTAAATAATGAAGTTTTGATGTCGGTTTTTTAATATTTTATTGTTAAAGAATAACAAAGAATAACGTTAAAGTTAACAATTCAAGTAATGATAATGTTAAAAAACATTCGAAAACAAAGTCCATCATTAAATTTTCAATAGAAATATTCTGATCAGATTAACTCCCGAACAATCTACAAAACTCCACTAGCAAACCCTTTAGTTTCCGTTTTGGAGATATGCTTTAAAAAATTTGAGCTTTTAGGACATGAGCCTGAATTCAATTACAATGGGTTAAGAACTTTTTTATGTCGTTCATTAATTCGGGTTTTAAATTGAGTAACTAATTCTTTAGTAAATTAATTATTCACTATTTCTAAATTATTTATAACAAATTGTATTATACATCAAGCTCTATCAACGTTGCCGAATCTTTGCTTAATAAAGTGGTCTTGGGGAATTACACAAAAAAGGGAATCTGTCCAAAGTTTGATATCATTGTCAGTGAACGTGGCTAATTTTAAATCAGGCATTGCATGATTGACGCATTTACAAATACGCAAAAAGTTTATTACCATGTTAGACAAAGATGTTCAACGATTTTCCTAATCATATATAAGACGAACTCTATGGTTTTCTTGCAACAAAACGTTAGTTTGCAATATTTGTGTTTATCATTCTATTTATTAAATATTTTGCAAAACTTACGTACGCGGTTAATAACATCACTTATATACATATATTTTAAGATCATGGCCTTCATCTATTTCAATGTAATCATTATAAATGTCATCCTCAATATCACTTTCGACGACCGTTTCAAAATTACATTCTCCATATCATTCAACTCCACCTTAATCTAAGTTAAAATTTTCATTATTAATTGCGATTCTTCTAATATTTCGCCAGCTAAATAACAAATATTTTATTCCGTACCTTTTATTTTCATTGGTTCAAGTCCTAAGATAAAATTTTTGAAAGATTTGTTTTTAGAATTGTAACTTGTTGCAGTAATATTTATATATTTATAGAAGGTGTTATCGGAACACTCATCTACAGTGATCGAAAGTCCCTTTGTCTTTAGTTATTTGTCGAATTTCAAAAACAATACTATTTTTGTGAGTCATTATTACTTATTTAAATTTGAAATTTTGAAAAATTTTAAGCAATTAAATAAATTTAAATATTGTTACGAAATTGTACTTGAATTCAAATATAACGATTTTAACTGCTGATTTAAAGTTGCATTATGCTATTTTAAAGCAGTGCTTCTCAAACTGTAACATATCTGTGGGCATTATTAACATTAAATATAAGCTTTGAGTTGATCATTGATTGTAAGTATGGCAATGCTGAATGTTTGCTAGCTTTGACAGTTAAAGAACATTGTAGAAAAATCACCAGAGATTGCGTATGCTTTAGGCTTCGAAAATACGAGCTTTGACAGTTAAAGAACAATCTAGAGTGCAGATGGCAGTGTTATAAATAGTGGCAGAGGTTGCAGTCGTTAGTGAGTTTATCAGAGACGCTATTCGAATAAACATCAACTGAGAGCCTTAAAGTCTGCTGTATTTTCAAGTGAATTCGTGTACTATATAAAGTGTGTCTGTATTTCTGAGAATTTATAAACGAGTATAAAGAAACATTGAGTGACTATTTAATTCTGTTGTTGTACATTTTAAATATATAAAGAGTTGTTACAATTTTTAAACTACTAAACTGTTTTTTTATTTGCAATCAAAAGTATCCGGTTTATTGAAAGGAAATAAACCAACGTTTTGAAAAGGTTAAAACGTAACAATATATATGAACATTTATTCGTTTTATTCGATTATTCTACATAAAATTGTTCGAATTATTCGTTATTCGAAAATGGCCATTTTTAAATTGTTCGAATAATTATTCGTAAGAAATTATTCGATTAATCGAACGATCATTAGTCGAATGAATACCCTATTACCTACATAACTCATTTTTTTTAAAAAATAAACTTTCTTTAAGAACATATAACAATTTTACAGTTATCTCTAAGGTATCTTTACGGAGAAGATTTTGGTATAAAAAATATGTCCTACTTTTCCCAAAGACCTTCGGAATGTGACCTATTTTTTATCAAAATTTAAATTTTGGGCCACATATTCTAAAATTCCATAGCTGAGATAAAAAAAAAACGGAAAGCAGCATTAGAAACCTAGATGTGTTCTCTATTTATCCCCGAAATATTTTCGCAGCCCGGAAGGAAATGTGGGCTGGCAAAATGTGGGATTTTCGCTTTATTTTTTGGAATTTCAGAATTCCCTTTGATAAATTTTATTACACTTTTTTATTTAGAATGACAAATTTAAAAAAAACGTTGAAAATTTCTTTTTTATTGAGATTCTAAAACTAAAATATGTTTCAAAATTTGAATTGGAATGCAAATATTAGAATATGCTTAAAAATATATTTGTAGTTTTTTAATTATTCTTTGAAATATTTGGACATTTTTATATGTTTATTATGTCCCTATGGTCCCAATCTGGCTTATAATTAAGGGATATCTTTAGAGAATTTAAGATACCTTTTGTGAGATATCCATTGTGTCAGGGCAATTTTTTGGTTCAATCCTGTGTTCAAAAGAAACTGATTTTTCGAAATTTGATCTTCGATACAACTAAACTGATTTTAAATTTTTTGAGCAACTTTAAAATTTCTATAACCATAAATAACACAGGTCAACAGCAAAAAAAGGTCTCACTAACCACTATATAGATTTGATGCATCTGGCTACCTAAGTAGAAAAATGGTAAAATTATTAAATTGAGAGTTTTTTTTTAGATGTTTCTCCACATAATTTATGATAACTAAAAAAGGGTTAGTCCAATATTATTGAAGTAGAAAAGTTCAAATTTACATAACCTTCAATATGTTTATATATTGCGTTTTAATCGGTTCATTACTTTCGGAGTTATAATAACAAATTGAAACAAAAAATGTATTTTTTACGTGAAAATTGCAAATTTTTGTGTTTTAAAAAATTCATGAAAAATCGAAAACGGCAGAACTTGTTCAGGTTTATTACTTAGTCACAAAGCGGCATTTAATGGCAACAAAATGAGATATTGCAGATAAAAATCGATTGATTTTTTTCGAATTTATTCACAATTAAGTGAATTCGCTCATTTTCACAAAATTTAACTTTTTTGTTTGATATACTTAAAATTGAGAAGTTAATCTTCCTTCGATTGATTGAATTTTGAAAACATTTTTCATGCTATGTACAAATTTTCACATATATATATTGCTTTTTAATCTGCTTAGTAGTTTGGGAGTTATAATAACAAATTTAAGCAAAAAATATGTTTTTTACGTACAAATATCCAATTATTTTGTTTTAAAAAAAATCATGAAAAATCGAAAACGGCAGAAATTGTTTAGATTTGTTGCCTTATCGTAAAGCCACATGTAATACGAACAAAATGAGATATTGATCATAAAAATCGATGGATTATTTCCGAATTTATTCACAATTAAGTGAAATCGCTTATTTTTATTTGAGTGTAAATTTTACATGTGTTTTGTTATTGTAACAACAATTTTAACAAAAACTAAACAACAAAGTAATAAACTGAACAATTTCTGCCATTTTCGATTTTTCATGATATTTTTAAAACAAAAAAAAATTTGCTATTTTCACATTAAAAATAAATTTTTTGTTTCAATTCGTTATTACAACTCCAAATTTGTACATAGCATGGGGAAAATACACAAAATATTAAGAGTAAAATATAAAATATTTAAAAGAGATTGATATTCAAAGCATTGCAAAATATTTTTAATCGTTAAATTGTTAATGACTTTTTTAGGAGAACTTGTAATATAGATTTTTTTAAAGCAACGTTACTGATGATGTGACTTATAGATTGTAATAAAAAAAATCCACAAATTTAAATATTTTTTGTTCGTACAATTTTGAGTCCAAAACTTTTTAAAATTTTGAAATATCATTACTTTTATTGGAGCCGCTAACGAACTGAATCTAACCAGTCTGAGAATAAATATGCCGTTTTATCTAATTTGTAATTAATTTTAGACATCAGACTTTGTTACAATGTCCATCCGTTATGGAGACTACATTTGTATGGTGCCAAAGAATTGAATTTTATGTTTTAAAGTACAATTAAATTTAAATTTATTTTTAAACAAAAATTCTTAAATTTATTTATAAATATCTTTATAACTAAATTGTCGTCTTTATAAATATCTTTAAAGACGACAAATAAGAGCAAAATCAAGGCATATTTATTAAGTTTCTTTAAAAGTACATAATTTTAGTTTATATTATTTTATTTTATTTCTATCAGAAAAATGTAGAGTGCATATACAAAAAAAACTCAGAAAAGATAAATTGAATTCATTGGGGATGTCAACAAAACTTGTTCAAGTAAAAAAAAAGAAAAAACTGAAATACTTAAATAGTACAAAAACCAAGTGTTAACAAAACAATTTGTTTTACTTAAAGATTTTGAGTACACAATGACTCTGTGTTGTTGCAAGTTGAACAAGATGAATGGACTTTTAAGTTAAACAAATTGTTAACAATACATAACAATTATTAAATATTTACCCAAATAGTAAATACAGCAACAGAAAGCACAAAGAAAATTAAAGAGTAAATATATCTATTTATCTTAATGGCACAAACACAAACTGGAAAAACTGAAGCGAAAACTAAATTCAAAGTTTGAACAAAAACTACAAAAATATTGAAATTTTATGTAGAACAGAGTAAAATTTAAAATACAAATTCCTTGAAACAAAAATAATCGTTGTATTAAATAACATGGCTAAAGAGATTACCATCTGAATGAGTTGTCAGTATGGTTTTAATATCAACTTTAGCAGATAATAGTTATTAGATATTCTTGAATTCCTTAGCATATTCTGTTTGAATGTTTTTGTTTTTTTGGAAAACATTGCAGTTTCCAAATGTTGTTCATTAAATTACAATTTCTAGCAACAAAAACTATTACAACCATTGTTCATTCATATTGTGGCATTCTAGAAATGGAAAGACTAACAAGTAGAATAATTTCAATAGGTAGTAATGATACATATGATACCCTTCTTAGAAACAATTTTAACAGCAAATTCATTTCCTTAATCATCAGGAATAAATAATAACTGCTAGTATGCGGCCCTTATTTTCTACTATTTGGATTTTCGATGCTCTAAAGGTCTAATTAAACATTTTAGCAAAATCGGATAACTGAAGTTTCGAAAAGCATAGCAGAAAAAATAGTTTTTGTATTAAATTGCATTCCGGGCCTTTTTTTCAATATTTAGTTCCAGATTGTTTCCCTGGGTTGCTTTTTACGATTTTTAAATTTTAAATTACTAAAACGTTATTAACGTTTTTTTCTAAAGCTATTTCGCACATCAATTAGATAACACAGGGAAACAAAACCGAAAAAATTTAGAGGCTTTTTAAATCACTAAAAAATTTTGATGTGGATCCAATAGTACAAATATGGTCCAAATTTTAATGAGCGAATTAACTTAATTGTGAACAAATTCGAAAAGAATCTATAGACTTTTATGATCAATATCTCATTTTGATGTTATTATATGTGGCTTAACGATAAATCAATAAACCTGAACAACATCTGCCGTTTTCGATTTTTCATGATTTTTTTAAAACAAAAAAAATTGCTATTTTCATGTAAAAAATATATTTTTTGCTTAAATTTGTTATTATAACTCCGAAACTACTGAGCCGATCGAAACGCAATATATGTATGAGGGAAAATGTTTTCAAAATTCTGTCAATCGAAAGAAGAACATTAACTACTCAATTTTATGTATACCAAACAAAAAACCAAAATTTTGTGAAAATGAGCGAATTCACTTAATTGTGAATAAATTTGAAAAGAATAAATACATTTTTATGGTCGATATCTCGTTTTGTTGCCATTATATGTGGCTTTACGATAAATCTGTAAACCTGAACGATTTCTGTAGTTTTCGATTTTTCATGATTTTTTTAAAACAAAAAAATTGCTATTTTCATGTAAAAAATATATTTTTTGCTTAAATTTGTTATTATAACTCCGAAACTACTGAGCCGATCGAAACGCAATATACGTATATGGGAAAATTTGTACATAGCATAGGGAAAATGTTTTTAAAATTCTATCAATCGAAATAAGAACATTAACTACTCAGTTTTATGTATATCCAAAAAAAAACCAAAATTTTGTGAAAATGAGCGAATTTACTTAATTGTTAATAAATTAGAAAAGAATAAATAAATTTTTATGGTCGATATCTCGTTTTATTGCCATTATATGTGGCTTTGCGTAAAAGCAATAAACGTGAACAATTTCTGCCGTTTTCTATTTTTCATGATTTTTTTAAAACAAAAAAATTTTATATTTTCACGTAAAAAATATATTTTTTGCTTAAATTTGTTATTATAACAACGAAACTACTGAGACGATTGAAACGTAATATATAAACTCAACTTTTGTAAGTTTATTTTAATAACACTGGACTAACCACTTTTGAGTTATCATTAATTATGTGGAGAAACGTCTAACAAAATTTATAATTTTACTTAAAAATTGTTTAAAAAAAGAATTTGAAAATTTTACCATTTTTGTACTGAGGTAGCCATGATGCATCAAGTCTATATAGTGGTTAGTCAGTTCTTTTTTTGCTGTTGACCTGTGTAGTTAATAATGTTAAACTAAGTTTGAATTAACAACCAAAATAAATGTTTAAACTATTTTCTAATTATATTTATGCTCAAAAAAATATTCAATGCTTAAATGAAAGAAATGTTTAACTTTTGCAAAAATCGATATAAATTCTAAAACAATTCACAATATTTATAGGTGTGTATACGAAATTGTATTTTAACGGTTTTATATATTAAAAAAATTGCTTTAAAAAGCTAAATATGTTAAAATATGCAGTAAAGAGCAAAATATGCAACAATATGCATTTCGATGACAAAATTCTTTAAATTTTCTGAAATGGATAAATGACTACCTAGTATGTTTATACGACGCTCAGCTTAAAATATTTCAGTTTGCATTTGTAATCCTCATTTAGAATCGAAAACAATTTTACCAATTTTTTACAATTTCGTTTAAAAAAAACTGTGTAAATGTAAAATTGAGTATTTGAGTTATGTATGAAATTGTATAATTTATTTTGGTGTCGGGTTATCGACGTCAGACAATTTTTATATCTTTATATCTCTGGGTAAATGAAATGCAATTTCGAATAAAATTTATAGCATTTTCTTGGAAGCGTACTTTGTTTATAGAAGGAAATCCTTTTACAATAGTTTTTTTTTTAGCTAAGTAATAAGTAATTCGGTTTTTATATTTGAGCTTTGCCTATTGCTGAATCCAACATATGCCACCTTTTACAATAGAGTGTTTTAGAACACTTCTAACATGTTGCATTGCCCATACTCACACACACACATCCTCAATCCCAGCAAGCAATTTCTATGGGTAATGTCTCCCAAAACTATCATCTTGAAGTTAAAACTCAATGACTATGATATCGCTTATTATCTATATAGTGTCAACATTTCCAAAAAAAACTTTACACGCTTTTTGATACTAAAAGATGAAACTATTTCGATTCATCTTAATGTCAATTTACACTATTTCACGACTCGGTGCCTCCACTTAACCGACTCTTAGGCATCGGATCAGTGCAACATTTCCGCATCCTTTTCGCTCTCCGAACTTCGTAACGATTCACAACCACCTACGAAACGTTCTACTTTTATTCACGAAAAGGCTCGTTGGGCTGAGCTCAACGACTTTTTTCGGCATTTTAATTGGAAACTCTGTTTCATGGACAATAATGTCAATATCATGGCGAAAATGGTAGAAAACTTAATTATGATGGGGATGAAAACCTTCATCCCAAAAAAGAAAATTTCGATTAAATCTATGGAAAAGCCTTGTTTTAATCAGAAGTGCAAAACTACAATCAAATCCAGAGAGGATGCATTCAGAATCTGGCGTTATAACAAAAATGATGAAACTGAATCGCTGCGCAAAAGGGCGAGATCTCCCCGGGGCAGCAAAAGCTTTTGGGTGCTGTGGCTTAATTGGTTAGCGCGTTTGATCATTAAGCATGATATTTGTGGCCTGGGTTCGATTCCCAGCCGCTGTCAATCAACAACATCAGTTTATAATAATTATTAGTTTACTAATAACTAATATTTATCACAGCGCCCTCCTTCGTTGGTATAACACTAAAACGCCTCCGAAGTAAAATAATTAAATAAAGGTTGTTGGCTTGACTTATGCGCCATCTCACCACCAGAGGCGCTGCAACATTCACTAATAACAAACATAACGCGCAATTGCAGACTTGTCAATTAAAAAGCTTTTCTCCTCCTTTCACCACCTTTCCTCTACACTCTATCCCCCCCTTTCCAGAGTGTTACTTCTCTTTTTTTTTAAAAAAAAAAAGGTTTTGGTCATTCGTTAAAAGAATAAAGGATAATTCTAGTTTCTCAATCCTTACTCTTTTAAAGGATGGCCAATCATTCACTGACCCGGTTGATAAAGCTAGTTTTTGACTGAATTATTTGCGAATAATTCGAATTTACAGGAAAGCAATCAACCACTACCCGAGCTTGAAAGAGTATCAGTAACTATGCTGAATATATTTTTTTGCGTTCGTGCATTTAAAAAGGTTTTAGCGGACCTCAATATAAACAAGTCTCCTGGTCTGGATGGTATACCAGCACTGGTCTTGAATCAGTGTTCTTCGACGCTAGCCCGTTCGTTAGCAAACCTTTTGAGCATATTATACCATGCCGGAGAATTTCCTATATGTTGGAAGGTTGCTAATGTAACGCCAATTCCAAAAAAGGGAGAGGCTAACAACCTTGAAAACTATCTCCAATAGCAATTTGTTCTGCACTTTCCAAAGTTATGGAGAGTATGGTTAACCAGCATCTTGTGAAATATCTAGAGTCGAACAATTCACTTAGCGGCCGGCAGTACGGCTTTCGTAGAGGAGGCCTACTTTTTTTCTAAATGACCTTCTAAATCAAACTTCCAACCCTATAAATTCTTTTGCAGATGACAGCAATATTTGCCATTCATATTCATTCAACTATAAGCCAAGCCTTTCGGCTATTGGGGCAATGAGGCAAAACATGAATGATACACTTAACCAAGATCTTGTGGCAATCTCTGAATTGGGTTATGCGAAAAGAGTCGATTTTAATGCACGTAAGACTCAATGTTGTATGTTAACTCACAAACGCACAACAGATCATGTTGCTTCATCTGTTTCTCTGGGTGGTATAAATATTAAGGAATCAGAAGCTCTCGATGTTCTAGGTATGAGAATTCAGTGTGATGTTCGCTTGATAAAACATATTTTTGAAGTGTCGAAAGAAGCATCCAAGTGCCTCGGTTTTCTAAGGCGGTGTAAGAAGTACTTCACTTCATCTGATCTCCTTACGATTTACACCACTTATAATCGACCCAAAATGGAATACAACTTTCATGTATGGGCGGTGTTTCGAAGTCTATTTTGGAGTTAATTGACCGCGTGCAGGAGAGGGAGAAGGTGCTTATCGGTGACAGTAGGGTATCCAGCTCTATTGATTTTCTGGAGCGTCGTCGCAATACTACAATGGAATGTGTTCTGATGAAATTAGGGAACTTGTTCCCGTTACCCGTAGTTTCTTATGAAATACGCGTTCATCAGCCAGGGTTCATCCATTCGTGGTCGCTTGGTCAGTGGATCGCACAATACACAACAGAGAAAACTCGTTTTTTAGCTGTACCGTCAGTTTGTGGAATACGCTTTATGTCCCTTTCAATATAGGAAAATTCAAATCAAATGTCCACAAACACTACTCCCTCTGTCATCCTTCCCATAACTTATTTTCCTAGTTCCAATACAATGCATTGCATGAGTACGGGTCATCCCCTGTGTGCTGGTCCAAGCAAAAAAAAAATTCATAATATATTAGGACATTATGACAATATGACTTAATAGTAGACGGTTTGAGTACCCCAATAATTTAGATTTAGTACTAATTAATTATTTAATTTTTTAACTTTTTTATATAAGGCTGTGTATTATTTTCTTCCTTATTTTAAAATGTAAAAAGAAGAAAAGAACTAAGTTTTAGCTTTAAAAAATCGATACCAAATAACATTTTTTTCGAAGCAAAGTAGAAACATTTTAGTGTAGGTATAGAAATTATAACATGCAATTGCTGGCAGGGATATAGTGTTCGAAAAGATTTCAAATTTAAGTTCTACATTTATTTGAGTTGATATTTGTGTTAGAAAACTTGGCATTGCTCATGTAATGCAATATTTGCCATAAGAATTTCAATCTTTTTTATTTGGTCTTGTAACAAGAAAAAAAAACAACGCATGAGATGAAGTCTTGTAAATAATGTCTAGTACAGCACAGTACAATGGGATATACAAAGCCAAACTTACTAGAATCTTTTGCAAATTGTAAAGAAAACTGCAAGAGAATACATAATCTTACTCTGAGAAAAATGTGCAAAAATGTCTATAAGAAAATCCTTTTAAATGCAACCCATAGTGCACACCATGAAGCAAAGCAAAAAAAAAAACGCAAAAAACCTAAGTTGTAGTAGGAATTCGTAATGAATACAACGTGATGTGTAACATGTGGCAAGTAACTGTGTTCATTTTGCTCAATGCCTTTTATTTGACTACTTCTTTTCAATTGGAATTTTAGTTTCTTGTATTTTTTACATCTGCCATAGAACGTGGCAACAGTTATATGTGTTTTTTTAGATTTAAAGCGTTTTACATGCAATTGACGTTTCTGTATAAAACATGTTGAATTCATCTTTATTTTTAAACAAACTCATACAAAAGCAAAGAACTTAGGGGAACATTAAATAAAACGAAGTTCAAATATTAAGCTTTTTTAGAAAATTCCATACATATGTATGTATATTTTCAGGGTTTGTATATAAATAAAATGATTTGAACATAAAACATTTGAAAGCAACAAAACCAACATTTAAAAAGCAACCAAATTGCATCGTGTTTTTACTGCATGAATTGCACTTGTTTTTTTTTTTTTAATAAATAAACAAGGAAGTTAAGCTGTTGGATTCTTGTTGTTATTTGTTACTTATATGATGGTAAGCATATATGATGCAGCATGTTGCATGCACTTAATACAAGTGCATGTTAAATGAAGAAAGTTAAGTACATGTTTATAACAGTATTTACAATTATGCCATGAAAACTTTGTGTTTATTTTTTATTTGTTCCTTCAATTACCTGCGTCATGTTATTTTTATACATTTACGTAGTTTTATGCATAGAATAACGAGTAATAGATTATTTTTATACTCACACTAATGACGGAGTATTCTTTGTATTTTGGTTTCATGTGCTACGTGGCGTATAAGTGCTGGCATGGAAAATTGTTTTTTTATGTATGTACTTCATTACTTATACGCACCGCTGAATAATTATTCATTGGAGTATTTATTAGGAAAACTTAACACACAATTTATATTTCAAACCTGGCAAAAAGTTTTTAATTTATAGAAAGCGTTGGAAGAAAAATAATCACTATAATTTAATGTCAAATTTAATATTTCCACATACAAAATTATGCTTTAATTAACAAGTGCACCTTAGGTGGTCCTTATTTTGCAATTTTTTTGATGCTCCAAAGTCTGAAATTGTTCTCTGCCCTCAAAAAACTACGTTTAGAAATTTTGATCAAAATCAGATAACGTAAAAGAGCTTGTTTGAAATTTCGAGTTTTGTATCGACATATAAATGAAGAAAATCTACTATAAATTGTTTTCCTAATTCACGTAGTAACTCTCTAAATAATTTGTATACCATTCAAAATAAGGGATATATGTAGATATATAAATATATATATGTATAAGCTTGTGATTGCAACCCCATAAAGTATATACTTATAAACAAAGGAAGGAAAATAAATTGTTTCAAAAACTATTTTTTTTACAAAAATTTAATATTGGATACAAAGAAAAAACTATTTCTTAAACCGTTCAAATTCAAATATTTATCCCATATTGAACTGGTTTCAATTATTTCATAATTAAATCAAGTATTCATTTGCTCAAAAACAAAATTTCTTGATATTTTTTATTGAATTTTGAGTTTTGAATTTGATTATTTTGACAGTTGAATATACAATTTTCGTTATTGGTTGAATTTCAAATACAAAAATTATTGAATAGATAATTTTCGTAATTGAAAACACATTTTTGTTATTTTTTGTGTTTTCAATTACGGAAATTATCTATTCAATAATTTTTGTATTTGAAATTCAACCAATAACGAAAATTGTATATTTAATTGTCAAAATAATCAAATTCAAAACTCAAAATTTCATATAGAAAATATCACGAAATTTTGTTTTTGAGCAAATGAATACTTGATTTAATTATGAAATAATTGAAACCAGTTCAATATGGGATACATTTTTGAATTGAAATATAATTTTTTCTGTGTATAAATAAAAGAAATATAAAATCTAAACAAGCAGGGCACACTGGCTAGCCCTAATTATGTACTTTTTATGCTCCCAAGGTCTTAAGTAAATCCCCGACATCAAAAATCTAAGTCCATGAATTTTGAAAATTCTTTTTAAATTTTTTTCTTAAATTATATTTAAGAAAATACCGGATGTTATTGATTTTAGCGATGATATGAAATGAATTCAAATTGAATCCTAGCTGGAACAATCTTCAGATCACGCCCCGAAAAATTGTATCTCCGACTGGTAATTTAACGATGGCGGGCACAAGAATAAATTGGCTCAAAATAAAAAATACCTCAGAACACATTTCTTTCGAAAACATATCGCTAAGAACACCAGAAACCATCGATCACTCTCATATCAATTTCGATGAAAATCTCAAACTGGCTGCTAAACATGCTACCCAAACCCCCGACAAATCAGATACAATAGAATTAATTTTGCTGATGTCGAACAGCTCTTAAATGAAAAAAGAAGAGTTCGAAGAGAGTGGCAATTGAACAGATCCCCCGACTCAAATCGAAGCTTAAAGATTGTATAACAAGCTGGAACGGTATATTCGGCTTTGCCGAATCTTAAATATCCTCCACCTGCATACATATTTTTTAGGTTAATATATATGGGAGCTATAACCAATTATAGGTCGATCATCAGAGAATTTTGGTATATATGGGGATTATTTATGACGAATTTCAACTTAATAGCGATATTTATAAGATATTTATGCTAATTTAAGTGATTTTCGGATCCACAAAAAATTTGATGTTGTGATTTGTTTAAGCACGAAACTTAGTTTTTCTGAATTTGGTAAGGATACTGCAATTTTGTAGGCATTTACAGACCATAGAACCATATTTCGGGAAGAAATTTGTATGGGGGCTAGGAGAAATCATGGACCGATTCTTGTAATTTTTACCAGAGTTAGTCCTTTTAACATAAAAATAACGTGTGTAAAATTGTATGGTATTATCTGCAATATATTTACACAAATAACCAAAATATGTGAAAATTGTCAATTTTTTTTAGGTTGTCTCACATTTTGGTTCATAGCTCTGGTTCTATTAAACCGATTTTGCTGATTTACAATACAAAACTGCTTAGGACAACACTAAATATATTTTTTGCAAGTCTACCAATTTTGTTTGCGTATTTTAGACGTGAGCGTGTTTTACACAGACACACAGATTTACAGACGGGCATAAAGACAGACGGACATGGCTCAATCGACTTAGAATTTCATAAGGATCAAGAAAATATATATTTTGTTGGGTCTCAGATGAATATTTCTCAATGTTACACACGGAATGACAAACTTATATATACCCTCATTCACCACTTATGGTGGTGGAGGGTATAAAAAGACTTAAAAAGCTTGGAAAAATGGAAAAATGGAATCATTGAACAAATATTTAGAAAGCCAATCGGATTACTCATTATGGCGGGCAACAAAAAGTCTTAAAAGACCTGTCATATGTAAGCCCCTTGCGAAATTCAATGGTGGAGGGCAAGAAATGATACTGAAAAAGGGAATCAGTTTGTTAATCATTTGAAAAAAGTATTTACACCGAACACATCAAATGAAGCAATTGAGTTGCCACCTGTTGCACCCCATTTTGGAGCAGACGCACCCCTACGTTTTAAGATTCGAGAGATCAAAAAGGCTATAGTTGATTTAAACTCCAAGAAAGCGCCTGGTATTGACAAAATCAGTAACAAGACGCTTATGGAGCTACCCCGGATAGCAATAAAAATAATTCTTTTTATTTTTAATGCTATATTACGACTTGAATATTATCCTCCAGAATGGAAGGTTTCACTGGTTATCATGATACCCAAGCCGGAAAAATATCACACAAATGTAGAATCATCAGCCTATTGTCTAATATATCGAAGCTATTTGAGAAGATACTTACGAACATGTTGTACCCGATGTTAACTGAAAACAATTGTATTCCGAATCATCAATTTGGATTTAGACAAAAACACAGTACTATCGAACAAACCCATGGACTTGTAAATATGATGAGAAAAGCGTTTGAAGGAAAGAAATATTTTTCCGCACTCTTCATCGACATCTCTCAAGCGTTTGATAAAGTATGGCATGATGGTTTAATAAACAAATTGAGTCAAAATTTACCCTTAAACACACATAAGCTATTGGAATGCTGTTTAACTGGTCGAACATTTAAGGTTAAAGAGGGAAACATTTTAAGTACTGCACAACCCATTGAAGCTGAAGTCCCCCAAGGCAGTATCCTGGGATCTTATTATACCCTACACCACCATAGTGGCGAGGGTATTATGCGTTAGTGCAGATGTGTGTAACGCCCAAAAATATTGGTCTAACACCCACCTTAAAGTATGCCGATCGACTTAGAATCACTTTCTGAGTCGATTAAACGATGTCCGTCCGTCTGGCTGTCCATGTAAACCTTGTGCGCAGAGTACAGGTCGCAATTTTAAAGATATTTCAATAATATTTGGTACATATAATTTTTTCCCAAGGACGAAGCCTATTGAAACTGGCTGAAATCGGTCCATTATTTCACCTAGCCCCCATACAAATGTCCTCTCGAAATTGGACTTTATCGGTCATAAATGTTTAATTTATATATATATCTACACAAATATTTTTACTCATTTACTTGGTGTAGGGAAAGTATGGTCGGCCAAGCCCGACCATACTTTCTTACTTGTTTATATTTGATATATTCGTCTGATATGCCAACTAATGATCGCACTCTTACAGCAACATTTGCTGATGATACTGCTATTCTATGCATTCACAAAAACCCCCAAGAAGCGTCTCGTTACTTACAAAATCACATATTTGAATTAGAAAACTGGTTAAAACAATGGAAAATTAAAATCAACGAGCAAAAATGTACACACATAACATTTACATTGCGTAGAGAATCATGACTCCTCTTCATATCAATAACCAAAAAATAATTCAACAATCGGAAGTGAAATACCTCGGAATACATCTCGATCGTCGCCTTACATGGAAAAGTCATATAGATGCAAAGTTTACTCAAATGAAATTGAAATCAATTCAAATTAATTGACTTATTGGCAGAAACTCTACGCATAGTTTAGATTGTAAACTTCTACTTTATAACATGATCATAAAACTGATGTAGAAAAGAAAGGCCTCAGCGTCAAATGTAGAAAAGATCCAAAGACGCCAAAGCAAGTTTTTAAGAATGATCACAGTTGAACTCTGGTATATCAAAAACGCGAATATATACAAAGATCTAAACGTGCCGCTTGTAAAAACTGAGATCAGGAAAAATGTATAAAAATATTAAAAAAAACTTGAAAAATTTGACATATTAGATAACCGTGGCCACACTCGATTAGGAAAGAGGGACACAGCAGACATAATCCAAAGACAAGAAGGAAGAATCAACAATGAATAAACAATTGTTCGTCCAGCACTGGCTGGACTAATTAAGTTATAATTACAAGATATAAGATTTGAAATACTTGTAAGTTCATTAAGTAATGAAGATTCAATAAATAAAAAAAGTATATATTTTGGTGAAGGGTAACTAACCTAGATTCGGTACAGACAAATATAGTATTCTTCTCTTCCTTCTTTTAAATTTAATTAATAATAATTTCCTTCAAAATATTTTTAAATTTTCTTTAAATCATAAATCAACTAATTAATTACATCAACCTTATTTTCTAAGTAAATAAAATAAAAAAAAAACAATCTATCGCAGTTAATTAATCTGCCACTAACACATCCATTATACTCTACTTTCAATATTGTTGAAATAATCGAACGAGTTTAATTTTCAATTTTCATACTGCATACAACTTCTGTTAGGAAATCTACAACCAGCAGCAGAGTTTATTTAATTAGCTGAGAACAGAGGCACACACCTCATTGGGAAGAACAAAAATCGATAAAACAAAGTGGTGTGACTATGAGAAGTCTGAATGAAGATAGAAATCTAACGAGTGCATAGAATTCCTATATGCTTTATTACCGGACTGGTGTGTGGTTTACTGGGGTAAGAAGGGAACTTGTCAAAGCTACAATGGTTGCTACCTACTACTACTGATGATGTTGTTATTTTTACTTTTAAAAGGATGATACTTGTATAAAACTGCATTAGATCTGCCCTTAATATAAATTTCTTTAAAATGTAAAACGCGAAGATGGATATTTGTATGATGTATAAGAAGAAATTCCACAAAATTTTGGAGAATTGATGAAACTAAACTCACAGGGCTTGTATATTTTTTTGTATTTTGAAATGATACAAATGATTGACACATATCGGTAGAATATAAAAAAAATCCGAAGTTTTAGATTACCATTATTTCAGCTCTTAAAATAATGGTCATTTAAAAGTAGAAAATTTAAAAATATTCTTTAACTCTTATATGAGTTTTTCCATTAATTAAATATTATTAGATACAACTGTTATGAGCAGACCACTTCGTTTTGAACAATCCTATTTATTTTGAATGCTATATTATGCCTTGAATGGAAGGTTTCTTTAATTACAATGATACATAAGCCGGGAAAAGATCACAGTAAAGTAGAATCATATAGACCCAATAGCCTATTGTCAAATATATCAAAGCTATTCGAAAAATTGTTAATGCACAAGTTAAAGTCGATAGTGAATCATTTTGATTATATTCCAACTCATCAATTCGGATTTCGAGAAAAACATAACACCATAGAACAAACTCACAGGTTGGTAGAAATCATATCCAAGACATTTGAAGAAAAAAATATTGTTCTGCACTCTTCATCGACGTTTCGCAAGGCATGAAGGATTATCGATAAAAATAAAACAATATTTACCAGTGAACACACACAAGCTTCTAGAAAGTTATTTAAGTCATCGAAAGTTCGTTCTTAAAGAGGGAGACTTCATAAGTTCACCACAGCCTATTGAAGCAGGAGTAACCCAAGGAAGTATACTGGGTCCCTTCCTATATTTGCTCTATACTTGTGATATGCCTACAAACAGTCGAACCCACATATCAACTTTTGCTGATGACACAGCTATACTAGCCATTCATGAAAACCCCCAAGAAGCATCTGTACTGTTACAAGACCATACACTCGACATAGAAAGGTGGTTAAAACAATGGAGAATAAAAGTAAACGAGCAAAAATTTATACATCTTACATTCACATTGCGTAGAGAATCGTGCCCTCCAATCCTAATAAATAATCATATAATACCTCAACAAACTGAAGTTAAATATCTAGGTCTGCATCTAGACCGACGCCTTACCTGGAAAAAGCATATAGATACGAAATTGACTCAAATGATTTTAAAATTTACTACAAATTTACTGGCTAATTGGTAAAAACTCGAGATTGAGTTTAGATTGCAAACTTTTGCTGTACAGCTCAATTCCATAGCACCCATATGGTGCTATGGAATTCAATTATGGGGCACGGCCTCAGCTTCTAATATTGAAAAAATTCAAAGATTCCAAAATAAAATATTAAAAATGATAACAGCAGCGCCTTGGTATGTGAGAAATATTAACATTCAGAAGGAGCTAGGTGTCTCCCTGGTGAAAAAAGAAATAAAAAAACAAGCGGAGTCATATTTGAAAAAGTTAGAAGTTCACCCAAACCCACCTGCACGAACATTAATGAGAAGTAATGGCTACATCCGACTAAGAAGAAGGAATCCAACAGACCTGCGCTGATGATAGGATCTATAAATTAAACATAATTTTTCGTTCAACTGTGGTGTGACGTAAATAAAAATTAATGTTTAAATTTAAGATTTGAACAAATTATTGATAGTTCACATTATTTTGTGAAGATACAATAAATAAAATATGAAAAAAAAAGATACAACTTCGCATGAAAAAAAATTTTAATTGCCGTCATAAAAAAAAATCATTTGAGGAGATTTATTTTTTCCGTCAGAAAATAAAAGTCATTTTATGATAATTGACACCTAAACTTGCATTACAATTTGTAAAGCAACTTGATTGCAATTGAATAAATTGTCATTAAAATAAAATCAATTGGGATTTTAATTTGCTATTGTTGGACTCCAATTATTAAATTGTTGTTGTTTTTTTTTTTCTTAAACAAATAAATTACTACACTCATTATATCAGATGGACTCAATAAAGAAAAATACTGAAAAAAGTAGAAAATAATCGAAAAGACTTTTATTTTCTGACGGAAAAAATAAAACTCCTCAAATGACTTTTATTTCATGACGGAAAAAATAAAACTCCTGAAATGAGTTTTTGTCTGACGGAAAAAATAAAACTCCTCAAATGAGTTTTTTTTTATGACGGCTATTTAAAACTCTTTTTTTAAGAGTTTCATGCGAACTCTAATTTTTACGTTGAAAAATAACTTTTGTTTGTGGAGTTGAGATAATTTTTTTAATATCACCATAGATTCTAAAAGAGTCGTCAATATGAATCTATTGAGTATAACAGTATAGGTCTCCGTTGACTCTAACATAGTGTTTTGTTTATTTAAAATTTTCTAAATTTTCATTTACTGTCCCTGATAAAATTGTACCCAACCGAGACACATTTGTTTTTTTAGGGGCAAGTTTAATCTTCAGGTTACTTATATGTATGTTCATGTTTACGTGGTCATTGCAGACATTTGGTTTTGTGTAAGTGTGTGTATAAGAATGTTTAAACACTCTGCAGTTCGTAGAGCTAGTTTACGATTGCAAATTTGTTGGCCAATAAAAACTAATATTACTACATTTGTGATTTACGCTTCTGACTGGCAAATTTGAAGTGAGCATATCATAGCAATTGATAAGTATAGATAAGTATCTAGTGATAATTTAGTAATTCATTTGGTACACTAATCTTACAGGATGGTAGAAAAATTAAAGACAAAGGAAAATTCAACTAACTAAATAACAATGAAGTACTAAGAAGCATAGAAAGTGCTGCTTATAAAACTGCAGGGTGATAACGTCTCTACTTTGGGACACATAAACTATTTTTGAAATTTACCAACACAACGGAACAGGAAACTCACCACAAACATATATACAGATATAAAAGCAGTGGTATAGTAACTATGTGAGTAAGTAAAATCATAGTCATCAAATATCAACTGTAACGGTAGCAAAAATACTTCATACGTATCCAACTACTCCTTCCTACTCACGTACTTACATTCATCTATTAACAAAAAGGGAAGTCTGTCTGTAGGTGTGTAAATACACATGTATCTATGTACTTTGTAGATGTATGAAGGTAGCAATGCTAGCTGATGTCATGAATGGACAACTTAAAATTATATACACGTAATGTACGAGTATTTTGCATGTATCTGAGAGAGTATCAAACGTAGAAGAATTATTTCTGCTTACTAGGGATGCGAAAAGAAAATTCTAACAATGAATGATAAGTACATTTTGATAAATATATGTACTTAGATGTGTATTGTTTTGTTTCCAATGAAATCTAAAATAAAGTTGAGATGCTTTTAGTATTTAATAATACAAATTCAGACTTAGGAGTGAATATTCGAGTTCACAGCATACGAAGTCAACGTGATAAGTCCACTTTTACAAATTTTATTTATTTTGTATTTTTAGTAGACTTACCTTAGCACATTTTCTTATCGTTTTAACTCTGTTATTTAATTTAATTTAAAGTCTCTATTGTCACTAAAATACTATTTGATATCAGTAGTCGATATGATTCTTAATTTCGAAATTATCAAATATTTCTTGAAATCGATGCCTTAATATAAAAAGGCCCTAACTTGTGTTTTTTTTTTGTAAGTCCAGATAATCATAATTAGCCAAAATAATCTCGACTTAAAAAACACGAGTTAGGGCCTTTTTATATTAAGGCATCGAAATATTTATAATTTGTATTTTTCGTTTAAAACTTAATGAATAAATTGATAACTAAAACATGGTTGGCGTTATTTTATATTTAATAACGTTGTTTTACTCAATTTCATTTGGTTGAAGTCGGTCAATCCCGATACCCTACACTGAGTACACGTACAAAAACATTTTTTTCGTTTAAAATTTCAATAACACTAAATCGTATGCTCAGTTTACGAGATATTTTCACATAAAATATTGTTACGTTTTAACATTTTCAAAACGTTTGGTTTATTTCCTTTAAATAAACCGGATACTTTTGATTGCAAATAAAAGCCCTTTAGTAGTTTGAAAATGGTAGCAACTCTTTATTTATTCAAATATACAACAACAACAGAATTAAATAGTCACTCAATGTTTTTTTTTTATACACGTTTATAAATTCGCAGAAATACAGACACAATTTATAATTTACACGAATTCACTTGAAAAATACAACACACTTTAAGGCACTCAGTTGATGTTTATTCGAAAAGCGTCTTTGATAAACTCACTAACGACTACAGCCTCTGCCACTATATATAACACTGCCATCTGCATTCTAGATTGCTCTTTAACTGTCTAGAGCTTTCTAATACATACGCCATCTGTGGTGTACTTTCTACAATGTTCTTTAACTGAATATTCGAATTCGAATATACGGCCGCAGCAAACAGCGTTGCCAACTTACGATCAATGGTCAACTGAAAGCTTTTATTCAATGTCAATAATGCCCACAGATATGTTACAGTTTGCTATTACAGCACTGCTATTTAAAAGTAGCATTATGCTACTTCTTTAAATCAGCCGTTAAAATCGTTATATTTGAATTCAAGTACAATTTTGTAACAATATATTTTAAGGATTGTGTAAGGAATTGGAAGAATCTCAGTTTTTACAAACGAAATGACCAACATATATGTATATACCCTTACCACTAAAGTTGAGGGATATAAAAATGCTTTCCATACTGGGAAGGTTATATTGGGTTAGTGCTGATGTTTGTAACGTTTTGTTCTAACACTGATTTTAAAGTACACCAACCAGCTCAGGACCACTTTCTGAGTTGATTAAGCTATGTCCGTCCATCCTACCTTCGTCCTGTCCGTAAACCTTTTAATTACCGGTCGCAATTTTAACGATAATTCGACGAAATATGGCACAAACTTTTATATTGCCCCAAGGACTAAGCCTATTGCCCCAATGAGGTAGCCCCCATACAACTGCCCTATCTGAAAATAGTTAAGCTCTCATAAATATCTTAATTAAAAACATATCCAAACCAAATTCAGCTCAAATTCATTTTATATAAGGGAGAATACATATCGCACTCGTTCAACAATACTGTATTAACTCAAAATTTTTAAAAATCCACTTTTTGCAAGAAATCATCTAACAATATCAATAACTATCTACTGTAAAAATGTCAACGTATTCCGATTACTCTTTCATCTCGAAAACCACATATGAGACCATTTTCGTGATAATTAGTGACTACCTTGTATCAACAAAAAGGTATTATTTTGAGTTAATACAAAAATTTAAATAGAAATACATCGTATATTTTCATAAAAAAATGTATTATTTTGAATTGAGCCTTTATTCAAGTTAAAAATAATCAAATTGTTTTATTTAAATTTGGTTGTATTTTGAGTTTATACTGTTTTGTTGATAAAATAATACAAAAAAATATCGAGAAGTTTCAGAAAAATGGTATTAACTCAAAAAATAGATTTATTTTGCAATAATTGCAAATATTTTAAAGAAAAACAATGTAAATATATTTTCAAATGAAATTTGCTTAATATGATGTATTCGGATTTTCAAATTCTCTTAAAATGTAATCACAAACAGTTTTTGGCCTCTACTGAACATTTTAAAATTTTTAGTTAATACAGTATTGTTGAACGAGTGCGATATCAAAACGAACAGAAAACTGCTATTTTCGGATTATAAATCTTCGTTTTTAATGAAATTTACCGCACATATTACTGGTCAAAGGGTTCCTCAAATCAATGACTTTTCATCGGAAACCGAATTCATTAAAAAAATATGGCGGTTTGAAAATTTAAAAATTTGTAAAAATTGTCTAAAAATTTACCTTTAACCTTTTGGAAGTAAACAACTTTATTCGCATTATTTTAAGAACAATATCTTTAACATAAAAATTGAGTCAAAAAATTATGCTGCTCTTTGAGTAGTTTCAAAGTTATGGGCAATTATGTGTATATAATTTTAGACATTTTTAACAAATCTTACAATTTTCAAATATTTAACATCGTAATGAGTTATCATTGAAAAAGTAATTGATATGAGGAACATATTGGATATGTTGTGTATGTGGTAAATTTCATTAAAATCGGAAATGGTAAATCCGACTGCTGTCCGCTTTCACATGTATCCTCCCTCACCATTCTCGAAAATTTCATTAATGTGCATAAATATCTGAAATATGTTTCATATCAAGTGCATATAACTTTGGACTTAGTCATTACTTTTGAACAATTATTTTTCCATTTAACACATACATGTGTTGTTAAAGGAAAACTGGAGAAAATCGGGAAATATTTGAAACCGCGGTCATCAAAAAACCGGAATAGGGTGGGTAAAAAATTTGAAAATTTAATTTTCAAATGCGATTATCTCCTAAGCTATAATAGATAATTGATAGCTACGACAAGATTTTTTGTAGTGCTCGATGAGAAGATTCTACATTTATAATGTTTTTGAAATCGGAAATCAATCCAAGAAATAATCGTTTTAAAAATGTAACATGTCCTACTTTGAGGGCCCTTGGTCGCGCCAAGGGCCCTGGAATGTAGACAATTGGCAACAATATGCATTAAAGGGTTAACAATTTTGATATTCTGAGAACGTTAAAACATCAGTCGGTCCATAAAATTTTAATTTCTGCAATAAAACAAAAAATTTAAAAATGTCGCCTACGATAATTTGGCGCTAAGGGCTCGATATATTCGCAAATCTTCCCACCAAATTCGCTCCGTAAATATCATTGCTCTCATATATGGCCCACTTCCGAAAATCTCTTTATTGACACAAATATCTTAAAAATGTTGGTATTCAATTAAGATTCAATACAAATAAGTTTCATATCAAAAGAAAACTGTTTATAATCAAATGATTATACTTTCTTACTTGTTTACTGTAGCAGTGTAATTTGTTATTTATTCGTGAGTGATTTTCAGAAGTGCATAATTTCTGGTTCAACGCTAAAGGTTCGAAAGAATTAATTATATCCAATACCGCCATAGTGTGGTATAGGGTATATCACACTTTGTTGACCCCCACTGAAATTTTACTGCAAACAATTGCGTAGAATATTTTAATCCTTAAATGTCATTTTTGAAAGGACTTTTTTGATTTTCTCGAAAAAATGGTCAAATTGATCCCCAAAGAGAAGAGATAGAGGACTAAGATCTTCCGCATATTTGATCCCCATAAAATTCCACAATATAACTCGGACAATAAGAATTCTCTCAGACATTAACTTACTACATTTTTTTCAGTTAGTATAATGCTACCTTCGGTAAAAAATTAAAATTCTGTTCCAATCAAAAAGTCTCAATTTGTTGGGCAGTGTTATTGAAAGCAAAACAAATTTAATAAAGGTACAAATTTGAATTAGATTTGGATTTAAGCATTCAAAGGTTGAATAAATTTGATTATAAATTAATTCAAATAAAAGCCTCTGAATGAAGCTAAAGAATCTGTTTTCTTGGGAATAGTTTTATAATTCTGCATTAAGATTTTGGTGATCTAAGCTTGAATTTAATTAATTAATATGAAGCTCTGTTCAACGCTGGAAAATTTTCAGTTTCTCTGCTTCAAAACAGATTTTTATTACATCAATACATGACAAAACAAATTCCAATATGAGAAGAAAATCCATAAAGCTTTTAAATAAATTAAGAATGTTTATGGAAATATGTTATATTTTTTTTTTTAATTTTCATCTTTGGCGTCAAATTATTTATCAATTTAATATAAAATGACTAACATTTCAATAATTTTTTCCAAAATCTTACATGTTCAAATTAAAAGTCTATTTTTCTCCAAATAATATACACCATAACTGTTATACAAGCTCTACTTTTAAAAATAACTTGATAATGAGATCACAGATATAACTTGAATATCATTTATCATTCAACAATTGCCTTCCCTACTTATTTGTTTTCAATTTAAAATGTAGCCACCCTCCCAAATGAGCATTTCTAGCAACTTTTCCCTCTCTGTTTTATGCCATTCAATTTTAGCTAACAAATGTTGTGACAATCAGTGAGAATAAGTAAGATTGAGGGGAATGGATGGATGGATTTCTTAGTGTGAATTAAACATGTACCATGTTGTTGTTATTGTTGTATTATATATCAATTTAATGCACAGTATTTTACATCTATGAACATTTCAACTAAAACCGACCAACTTTTCATTTACTTTATGAATAATTCATACAATTCATTTCGATTATTTGCTTGATAAATAGAAAAGGAAGCTGGAAAAGAAAAACTGTTAGAGAATATTTACTCCTCCCTTCACTGCAGCAACACCATCATATTTTTATTTCGTTTATTGTATGTAGCAAGTATGTATGGAACAAATTAAGTTTTCCTTTTTTATTATTTCTTTCTTAGTGTATTTAAAGTTTTTATTTTTTTTTCGCTTTTAACAAAGATACAGAAAACTTTATTACCACACAAATGAATTTGAGATGTTGTAAAACGTTTTTCTTTTCGCTATAAAATTACAAATAAATTTTAACAGACATTTGCGATTGAATGCTTTACCAAGATAAGAAAATTAAAGCATGAATTAAAGTTGAAAGGGAATATTATAGTGAATTTATTTATATTATTGTCTTTATAGCCTAGTGCAATCACATAAACAAATTATATAAACAATACCATATTCTTGATGGTCTAAATAATATGGTGAAAGTCACCATAAACTACGACCACAAAATGTATTCGTATTACGAGTTCAGCATTATTCAAGAAATATGAAGAACACAATTGTTTTATCCAAGACATCAAAGTAAGTCCTCTGCACTAATATATATTAAAAATATCAAATAGATAAAGTTTATGATCTATTTTTGGACTCTATTGATCTCTATTTTCTGAATGTACCAACATCGAAAAAAATCCAAATAAGAGGTATTTTCTTAAATTTATAAGAAAAATGTCATTACCACCACCTTTTTTGCAACAATTGGTGAAACAGAAAAATAGATAACTTCAAAAGCTTTCAAAAGAGGCATTTGTAATGAAATTGTGACAAAAAATAAGGAATCTAGACATAAAAGTAATTAATAGTACACCGAATCTTTTTTTCTTTATAATTAAGTTTATTCATATGAAACGACTTTATTCAAGTTTATTCAATTTTATATATAGCAAAATTTGTCAAAAATAGTTTAGATAGCACTTTCTTTTGCAAAATCATAACCTTTTTTGAATTTCTTTTCAATTTTTTCATTTTTAATTAAAGAAAAGCAATCAAAAAAATTTTGCTGATAGCAATAGGCAATAAGTTATATGGATGAGAAAAACACCTATTTGCCAAAAATTTCAATGTTTTGACCCCCTCTATCTCAGAGAGTTCTTGACCGATCCTGATGAAAATTTGTTTTCTAGACTATCCGATGAAATTTCCACTATTGGATAATTTCATCGGATTTCATCCTTGGTGGAAATTTCATCGGAAGACATCGGTTTTAAAAATTTGTTAACTTTACATGAACTCACCTATAAGGACAGCAGACCGTACCTCAAAAAAAAAATAATTCCCCTAATAACAAGGCAGTTATGAAAAAAAAAATAAATTTTCACGCCTTTTAAAATTTTTCGTTATATCTTTGTAATTTTCAGTCGGATCTTATTGTATGACATATCAATGTTTTTGTCTCGTGAAGACCAATGTTGTTCTCCTAGGTTAGAAAAAGTTTAATGATTCCTTGCGAGCTTTAATTTCCTGACATTACGGTGATACATTAGGTTGGTAGTAACAGATATCTTGTGGATAAATACTAGAACGGAATACTTAAGGTTAATGGCCCTTAGACCTTTTAAAGATTTTTTTTGTTATCATCTATTCATATTGCTATCATACATCAAGCTCGGTTAACAGTGTGAAAAATCAAAAAAATCCTCAAATAGGTTCTTGTTTTTAAAATGACACAAAAACGGATGAAGAGTTTTGCTCGAAACTTTTTACACTGGCTAAGAACTTCAATATCTGAATTATCGGCGTCTAATTCGATTTCAGTTGAAAAATCAAAGTCACAAATATCATCCTATATTTCTCACAAATGATAAATGAGAGCCGCCCTAATGACCGTTTAAGGTAGCAGAATGTATCTCCCAATAAATAGAAGTAATTTGGTATAAATATCTTTAAGTTGGAAAAAACGTTTTTTTTATATATATTGCTACGTATATTTAATATTTTTTAATACTTTTTAGAGCAGAGTTCTAATTTTAATATCTTGGATATGAATATATCTTAAACAATTTTATATATTTTTAAGAAATAATTGTAACAAACTTGTGAAAAAATAACTAAAAAAAATTTCCTAGAAATCCACCAATTTTAAATCGGTCTCCATTCTTATTCCCAACAACTGTTAAAATTTTCGTTTTTAATACTCATTTAGCGTTAATTAATATAAAATAATACTAAATTTTATGAATTTTAGTTTAAAATTTTTTGATTTTAATTACTTTATATTTAAACATCTATGGATAAGTTAAATACAAAAACTGTTTCAATCGTCGTTTTTAATATTGGTAGCCAAAACCATAGATGAGAACTAGGTAGATAATTGAGATTCAAAAACCTAGGTCTATTGTCAAAAACCTATTTCATGACATTTATCTTTCCTTAAGTTATAAGTCTTTATTATACATTTCTCTCTCCATAAGTTCTATGTGTTTATTCTATGCTCTAAACGTAATCCGATTTTGCTAAAATTGTCAGCATTTAATTTTTAGTTGACGGTAATGCATCCAGTAAAATTTATAATATATTTATTACAAATTATAATTAAGAACATAATTTGATGGAACTTTGTATTTACAATTTAATTGCTCAATGAATGTTTTATCAAAATGAAGCAAATGTTATTATCTACAAATTTAGTACAAACTCCAAACCGAACTAGAGTTCCAGAATTTGGTGTAGCGGCCAAGCGAATTTAGCACCTTAGCTAAAGCATCCATGCTAAGGTTTATTTTATTTTATTTTTAATCCCACTATCATGTTCCATTTCCATTTCATTCCATTTCATGTTCAAATTTATATTAAAGCAAATTTAAAAAATACAAATTTTAATTCAGAAAAACCTGTTTACATACAGCCAGTCGTTATAAAATTGACGAATTTCTAAACGTATGTTATTAATTTAGTATTTTTAAATCAAAAGTATTTTTTTTATTTTTTGTATAATAATTTCAAATATTCAAAGAATTTCGTTTGAAAATAATAATATTATTTTAATAAAACAAAATTTCTTTCATTGATGTGACGAATTGAATTAGCTAAAACTTTCATAAAAAATGGTGTTAATGTTGAGAAAAATCAAATTGAAATTGAGAAATCGAAATTAATATTAAGAAAATGAAAATTTAAATTTCTTGATGTTGAGAAAAACTTAAGCATTATTCAGAAATACTAAGTTTCTTTTAGGTATAATATAATTTTAATACGAACTCGATTTATGTATAAGAAAATGATTTAAAAATTTTTATAGAAAATTTTAATTTCTCGACTTAAATTTGTATTTTCTCAATTTCATTTGTGCTTTCTTAATATTTATTTCAATTGAATGTGAATATGAATTTGCTATTCTTAATTTAATTTTTTATCTACTCAATATTCGTTTGAATTTCTTTATTTCAATTTGTCTTTTCTGAATTAATTATAGCTTTGAAAATGTTGAATTTAGTGCAAACAAATCATCATATGCGGACAGTTTTGCTTTAATTTGACAAAAAGTGCCGCTGAGAGAGATGGTTTGTGAGTAGAGTTGTCAAATATTCGACATATTCTAAAAATTCATATTTTTAAAAACCGGTTTAAGGTTTTTTCTATCAAAAACCGGTTCGAATAAACGGTACATCAATATATCAGGAATTCTTCCGGCTCGGTTGCTATTTAAAATGGAGAAACTCGGTGTACAAATGGCTGAGATATAAGGAAAAAACCAGGACAACCTCGATTTTTGACCCATATCTGGATTACTAAATCATTAATATAGACAATATGGGTATCTAATGATAGATATTTCAAAGACCTGTGCAACGACGAATGTATATAAGACCATAGTTAGTTGAACCTACAATGGTTCAAAATTTTTTTGAATTTTTTTGTCATACATTTTTTTTCCCAAAAAAAGATTTTTTAAAAAAAAAAAAATTGGAAAAAACTTTTTTTAAAAAAATTGAAAAAATATTTTTAAGCACAATTTGGTGAAGGGTATATAAGATTCCGCATAGCCGAATATAGCTCTCTTACTTGTTGTATTAAAATTATTAAAAATTAATCGCATAAAATCTTAAAATAAATTTTAAAAAATATTCGATTTTGTCGAATAATTCGAGACAAAAAAACCGGTTTATCGAATAACTCGAAAACCGTCCTTTTGTAAAAACCAGAAAATTAGAAAAAGACCCGGTTTTTCGAATAATTCGAAAACCGGTTTGACAACTCTATTTCAGAAATTGTTGAAGAAATATTAATAGTTTTCATAGAAATTTTTTTTTTTTTGTGATAATTCGTAATAGTTTTTTTTGACAGAGCAATATACTTTTTTTTACAAAATTCTAAGTGAAATTTTTTGTTTTAAATATGTATGGATGTATTTTTTCACTTAACTATTAAATTTATATTATAACAACATTCAATTACACAGCTAACGTGGCGTGAATATAAAAATTAAAAAAAAAATACATAATACAGCAAATAATGAAAAATTAATGACATTTAAAAGGTCATTATTAATTAAAATCTCGATTAACAGTTATTAATAATTTATTCATTTAATACGTTGAAAAGTAGTGAAATGAGTCAACAGGTTGAATAATGAATATTTTTATATAAATTAATCCTGAAGAATTACAACTCACTCAATCTGAACTAATTGCCGCATTAGCCGTAGGAACAAATGGTTTTTTTCTATACATACAAATAGTTCAAGAATTATTTTTGCTCACTTAAACCACTCTTATGTTTAATATTTTTAATTATTTTTACTAAAATTTATTACTTGTATCTCTCACGAAAACACTTCTGTGTTTGGATTTGATATTATCGCACGCACTATGTTTTAAGGAATAATTCCCAAAGTGTTTTTGAGTGTTTTTTTTTTTTTTAAACTTTTTAAATAATATGTATTTATTTGCATCCAAGATATTCAAAAGAACATTATATACATATAGTACAAGACAAATTTATTACTTCCCTTTGGAATTTCAAAAAACATAAAATATTTGTTATGATGTGCGTACGATTTCTATTAAAATATTCGATGGCAATTTATTACACATACGTTTTAGATATAAAGGGATTGTATTTAATAGGTTTTGCTTGCATGAAATTGAGAAATATTTCTTTCATTTCATATGTTTCATTATTTTTCTTTGGGTAGTGGGATGTTGTTTTGTAATATTTTTAAAAACTTTAACAAGTCTTATTATTTATAGAGTTTATTAAAAAAATTAAAGCTAAAAGGATCACATATGGCAACTATTTGCTCAAAAGAGCGTAACCACTTTTTTTAGCACAAATTTGTTTGACGTGTTTACTCTTTACTCTTTTCATTATTTATTACTACACCATTTCCAATTGTATTTCAGAATTTTCTAATTGAATTTCAGAATATTTCAATTATATTTCAAAATTTTCGATTTATATTTCAGAAATTTCTATTTGTATTTCACAAATTACCAATTGTATTTCAGAATTTTCCAAATGTTTTTAAGATTTTCAAATATTTCAGAAATTTCCAATTGTATATCAGAAAATTATAATAGCAATACCAATAGAATTTTCTGAAATACAATCAGAAAGTTTTTAAGTATAAATTAAAAATTCTGAAATATAATTGGAAATTTCTGAAATTAAATTGGAATTTTCTGAAATAAGAGGAAACAAATCAGTAAATCATTGCTAGTGTTTTGTCTAAACTTTAATATTTTGTGGACAATTAATATTTTCATTGAATTAAAAAATATATTCAATGAGATATTTCTAGTTTTCCTAAAATTTTGGGAAAGGTTTTCTCTAAGTAACCACAGAAATGCGAATCAAAACAAACTCAAGGGGAAAATTAATAAAATTTATTTTATAATTTTCTTGTTTTCCTTTTCTATATTAAAAATTTTTGGTTTTGTGATTTGGGGGAAATTCCTTCTAGGTCCGCGCCTGGACTACCTTAAAACACTTTTAGTTTAATTAAAAAGTTTATTTTATACTTTTTAGAGCACCTCAAATAGCTCGAATTTAAAATCCAATTTTCGAAAATATTTTAAAAATCTTGAAAATACTTTCAAATTAATGAAAATTTGGACGTTTTTTTAAATTTTAATTTCTAAATTGGATAATATGAAATTTGTGATTCAGATAAAACTTTTTTTTAAAAAATCCTCAAGTTTTAGAGATTATTCAACAGCTTTAACAAATTTTAGAAGGCAAGTTCGAATTTTCGAACATAATATTATATTTTCATTAGGTTTATGCATTATCTAGAGATTATTTTACAACTTTAAAAAATGTTCGAACATAAGTTGGAATTTTCAAACTTAATATTGCATTGGCATCAGGTGTATGCATCGATACAAAATTGCTGCCTATTGAGGCTATGAGAACTATTTCACAATTAAGTAACAATAAAATAACCATATTATGCAAATGAAGCAATGATGCGTATAAGGTCATAAAGACCACTTCCTCCAAAACATGAGTTTTTGCATAGTTATGTTTCACTGATCCAATTACAGCTGTTCGAAATAAAATAAAAATTAAACATCCATAGTTTTTCTTAAATTTTTTAACGCACAAAACAAGTTGAAATTTTTTTTAACACATGATAAAATCCATATACGTTTGAAATTACACACTTTATATAGTCAAACTGCATTTTCAGATTTTCCATCTCTTGATGCTTTTATCCTTATTTGCAAATTGTTTTAAATTGTTTCAATAAAAAACTGTTAAAATTGTCCTTCAAAATGTTAATCCATTAATATCCTTGAATGTTTCCATTTCTAGTTCGGAAAATTCAAAATAGAAGGGTTTGATGTAAATTCAGACCACTCACAAATTTAATTAACATTTGATTGTGCTATACAACTAAAAGAATCAAAACCAGTTTTTTTTATAACAAAAATACAGATTGGAATTTATACAAATTAAATATTAAAAAGTTGAAGATCAAGAATGGGACATTACTCCATGAAGATTGTTGTTAAACTCAACGAGAGCTTGGGAGCTACACTAGCAGTTTGCGAGTAGCGGGATTCATCCAAAAGCATGGATATTGGGTACCATACGAATTGAAGCCGAGAGACCTTGAAAGACAAAGCGTAAGTGATCGTATGTGAAGCCCGGCGAACCAGCCGAATCGACATCAAATCCAAATATCTTTGGCCCTAAGGTAATTCTCTGTATGGGGGGGAGCAAAAAGGTTCTATCTATTGAAATCTGACCAGACCATTACAGAAAACCTATATAGAACGCAACAGATTCGTTTGATGCGAGTATTATTAAAAAGCGAGTATTTTTAAAAACTTCCGCATTTTTAAGTCATACACCCAATAAGTAATCAGAAAATCAAAAATATCCTCTTTCATTTGATAACCATTTTTAAAATGGATATATTTGAAAATATTGTTCAAATATTTCACGAAATATGCTTCACCAATATCATAAGCATATGTTTACTTGATTATAAATATATTTTACTAGCTAAAACCCGGTGTGCTTCGCTACCCGTACCGTAAAGATTTACAATATATTTAGTCTATCTAAAATTAGTTTCTGTTCATGTGAAAAACATGGATTTTCTAGATTTAGTCCGCAAACTTGCAAACACTGACATTGAGCTTTATCAATTATCATTGCAAATACTAAGCAAATAGGAAACTGCAATCGAGTAAAATCAAATGGCATTTCCGAAGTTATAATTCCCAGTTATAAAGGTCGCTCCGATTAGATTGTTCATTAATTGCCTTACTGTAAGTCGAGTGTCATTACAAATACGCAAACAATCATACAAACAAACAAACACACATTGACTTTTATATATATATAAGGGTTTCAAATGTATACATACAAATTTTAACATTTACTTAATATTTTTGGTAGTCCGCGCATTTCTGTACTAAATATTAATATTGATAGCTGCTATAGCTGTCCCTATATATAATTTTTCATCACATCTATGGGAGGTGCCACGCCCACTATTGCTATTTTGCCCATTTTTGGCCTAAATAAGTAGTTCATACAAAATTTGAACGCTTTACATACTACAATTATACAGATAGATATGAATTTTAGTATTTAGATTGTTTGGGAAGTGCCACGCCCACTATTTCAGTCCGCCCATTCTTGTCCTAAATATTAAAATTGATGGTAGAATATCCGTACAAAATGTATGGATTCTATCTCTTATTGTATCCCATATATAAGATTTTTTAAATAATCATCATATGGGAGGTGCCACGCCCTCTGTGGCTACTACTCCCATTTTGCCGCAAATATTTAAACAAACAGTGGAATTGCTCATGCAAAATTTGAGGACTATAGCTATTATAGTTTCCTAAATATTTGATTTTAAAAATTAACTTTGTATGGGAGGTACCACGCCCACTTAAAATTTCAAAACAAAAAGTAGCCTATAGCTCCTTCCAGACATACATAAATATACTGTAAAAATTTCAAGCAAATCGGTTCAGCCGTTTAGCCGTCTATAGATCCCAAACTAATAATAATAAACATACATACATACAGACACACATTCACTTTTATATATATAGATAAGAGACAAAAATCAAAATAAATATTTGTTAAAAGTAAAATGAAAATTTTACAGTGGTACGCTTAGTCAAATATTTGACTAAATAAATTGTCAGTGTTTAAATTCGTTATGACGTATTTTTCCTAATTAGCAAAACAAAATTAATACAAATGTCCTTCAAATTAATCCTTGAAATGTAATCCTTTAATATCCTTGTTAATTTCAAATAAGTTTTTCCAAATAATTTTTTTATATTAGATTCGTTTACAAAATAATATTTCATGTATTTAGCAGTATTAATTTATTATAAATATCAACATTTTTCGAACGAGATCAATTTATTTATTAGTACTGATTTTTAAAACTTGAATAAAAACAATTAAATAGAGTTAGAAGACCCAAATGTGGGAATAATGTACTCCATTTTGATATATTTAGTCTTACTATAGGATAATTTATTGAAAAATCTCAAACATATTACAGGATTAAATTTTTAAGAATATTTTCACTATTTGTTTCGAAAATATTAAAGCAAATAATTGTACCGAAATAGCTAAATTGTTCTCTTTAGTTTGGTGCACATAACCGAACTAAACATATTATAAAGAAATATATAAATAAATATTGTTACGAATTAGCAATAGCGATTTGAATTTAACGGTATGTAACGACTGCCTGCAACATTCATCATGTCCATCAGTAGAAGCTTCTACTTATCAACAATATTGATAGCATGCGGTTGATTAGCATTGTTTTTAAGTATGGCAACACCAAATGTTTAAGCTGCTGACATTAACATCGAAAACTCTAGAATTCTAATATTCGAGTTTTGACCGTTAAGAACAATCTAGTCTACTCAGGTGAAGATGGCAGAGTGTATAAATAGTGACTGCGGTTGCACAAGTGAATGGATATAATTTTAAGCATCGTTATTATACAGTGTGTGTATTTCTGCGAATTTATAAACGTGTATAAAAACACTGAGTGACTATTTGAACTGCTGCTGTTGTACATTTTAAATAAATAAAGACTTGTTACAAATTTTAAACTACTAAAATGCTTTTATTTGCAATCAAAAGTATCCGGTTTATTCAAAGGAAATAAACCACGTTTTTAATAGGTAAAAACTGAGTATGCAGTACTACTTTATAAAGCGTATACTTTCATAACGCACATTTGCTACAAGGTCGTTTTTAGTTTTTCAACCCATGTATATTTTTTTTTAATTTTTTAAGAAAAATAAAATGATGGTTCAATTTGAGCAATAACTTCTGGTTGAAACTTTAATATGACCACACAAACGGTAAAATTAATCGGTTGACCGATTAATTTCGGCCGATTAACTACTCGAATAATTTAAAATTTACGATTTTCAAATAGCAATAAACTGATTAATTTGTGTCGATTAACCGAAATTTAATTTTTTTGTACTTTATATAGAAATATAGATTTAAATATACAAATTTTATTTCTTAACTCGTGAATATTGTCTTCTAGAAATAGTTCTTGAGAGAGTTTTTTCAAGTCAAGTTTTATTAAAACTTAATAAAATCGGAGGAGGAATCGGTACAGCACCTTCTATGTGAATGCCCAGCCTTACAAGAGCATAGACTACTACATCTTGGTAGAGCTCTTTTCCATGATCTGGACTGTCTCAGAGATGTGTCACTAGTAAATATGATCAGATTTATTAGAAGTACCGGTTGGTTCCCATGGGGACCACAGGAATCACATAGTCAACGAAATTAGGGAGGGAGACTATTCTCAATTTATGTGCGAATTTTCAGCATAAGGGAATAGTATTTCTAAGGGTATCACAATGGGCCACAAGGCCTCCGAGTGAACTCCCTAAATTGCGAGCAACCCATGTCACCTAACCTAATAAAATCGTTTCAAAGGAAAGCATTTAAATTATATTCTATTTCTTTAAGATTCTTTAAGAAGATTCCCTATTTTTGGTTTATGGTTTTGTTAGATAGTTATGCTTTGTTTGGTTTTTATGCTTTTGTTCTTTTTATTAACAAAATGCTGATATAAGTACACACAAATCGTGTTTTTCCTTTCAGTATAAAATTAAAACACAAATTATTCGGTTAATCGAATAATTTAAAATTAACCGATTGAATATAAACCCCAATAAATTATTTGATAGATTAAACGATTAAACAGAAACCAGAAATTATTCGATTAATCGAATAATTTAAAATTAACCGATTAAATATAAACCCCCATTAATTATTTGCTCGATTAACCGATTAAACCTGAAACCCGATTAATTGAATATCCTAGTATTTACTATACAATGGTGCTATTAACTCGAAATGTGTGTTTTTTTAATTATGCCGTTGTTGCTGTAAATGAGCGATTTGTCTATGGGGCCGGCGTTAAAAATGACGTTGTACGCTGTAGTACCATTGAAGCTATCTACTTCATGAAAAACTGAATTTTTTAAATAAATTCTCGCTAATTCTTTCAGTTATTAAAGAGATCAAACTCTGTTGTTAATGTGGCACTTCAGTTACTGACTCAAATGACGAGTTGTGTGTTAGAATATATGTCAAAAAAAGTCGTCTCCTGTAAATTTACCCAAATGATATGCCCTTATATACATCTATGAATAAATTTGTTAAAGTGCTAAGAAATAAAATATTTAGTTTCATACTTCGATAAATTTAGGGAAATAAAGTATATTTAAATTCTATTTATTTAGTCAATTCATTTCGGGTTTTATCTATTTAATTTAATAGTTTTCAGTTTAATAGATTTCAGTCTAGTAATTAAGAATGAAAGACTTCATGCTTGTTGGTATCATGGATATTGATATCATATTTGTGAGTAATTTTGTAAGTAGTGTTATAATTGACTATAGGTCTCATAAAATTATTATAATGCTGAAACAAATTCTAAGGTAACAGAAATCACAAAATCCAAATGTTTTTCCCAAATATTTCTTATTGCCTTTAAAAGTTGTTAAAGTATTTCTTGCACAATAAATATACCCAAAAATGTGCTTCCAATAAGTATTATTCAGCAGTTTAAGTTTTTCTATGTAGTATTTAAGCAACTAGTTGAGAACAACTAAGTAGTTATCAAAATAGCTAAAATACCGACGAGCTATAGAAGTCGAAACGTTTATCGCACTTTCCTCAATACATTATTTTTAGTTATGGTGGCGCTAGAGTCAAACTAATTGTAAAGAAATGTTTTTTGCTTAGAAATTTAAAATAATGACACTTGTTGCTAAATATTATTAGAAGTCATGATGAATTTACATACATAAATTAAACATACGTAACGTATGAGTTATATTTACATATTTATACTTGATTTATTTATTACTTATACGTTTAATATAAAAAGGAGATTGGTTTCTCTTAATTATGCTAAATAATTATTAATATTTTCATTAAATTTCAACACTTACCTATTGGTTTAAAAGCAAGTAATCCTAACCATAAAATGATTATCCAAAATTGAGGCATTATGTATTCAATTAGATGTTTGTGGTAACGGAATCTCAAAATTATATATTATTTTATTATTAATTAAAAAACTGTATTTATTTTTATTTAAAGAACAATACAACTTTTACACAATTTCACCAAATTTGTTAGAAATTTGAAATAATAGTGGTTAATTTTAAGGACTCAATTTTCCTTTTACTTTAAAAGGAATTTGCTATAATTTAGGCTTTTCATTAAATATTTATTTAAGGATTTTTTTCACTTGCACTAAATCTGAGTAAATAATTCACAACATTTATTTTAAGATTTGATGATTTATATTTGTATCAGATTGATGGTTTTTTATATTAAGAAAATCGGTGGTTGCTTATGAAACTTTTTAAGGATTTTTTTTTAGAGAAACTATATTTTTATATTCTTTATTTCTTCAGGAGAATAATTTTTAATTATAAACAAATTTAAATTTTTGTTAGTTGGAGGGGTAGTTTAGGATTTGTGAAACAAATGTGATTGTAATTTGGTTGGTTTTTTTTTAATTATTTTACATTTTTTAGTTATTGAGAATTTTTTTTGGCACAATTGCTTGAAATCTTTTCTTTATTATTTATAATAAATTGTGTGCCAATTTTTATTTGTTTGGTTTTTGTAACACTTTTGATTATTTCAAATTTTTAAACAATGTTGGTAAAAATTTGTTTATTTCTTTTAAAAATATTTACTATATTTCACTATTTAAGAAATAATATTACAAAACTATCGTTAAGTCGTTAAATCATTTTCATTCACACCAAATAATCATGTTAGCTATTCTCGTTTCTTTATTTAACACTGTCAACTTCTTGTTTTATTATATTTCAATTACTGACCCGATTTTTAGGAAAATAATAACAGCTTGTTTTGAAATGCTTTGAATTAGCTTTAAGTATGTACGTATGTTGTACAAATTTCAAATATTTTTTTTTAAATCACTGAAACGAACCAATTGACAAAATTTATATAAAACCTTTTATAACCAACACTACGCGCTGCATTTTATATAAAATAAATTTAAGTTTTATTCTAAGGTCTGCTGCATTGACAAAGAGTTTTATAACAATATTTTTTTTTAATAAACTTCAAATCACAAGTGAGTGAAAGTTTGTTTTTTTTTTGTTGAAATGATGGTGAGTGGATATGTATGGACCGCGTTTGTAGAATGTTTTGGTTGTAGTAGGTTCTGGTATATTTTTTTCTATTTTTTTCTTCTTCTTTTTATTTACACGCGTGCACTTGTTGTGCCGTCTTAAGCGTTTATCCTAGACTGACGGGCATAAAACCTGTTTTTGGAAAGCTGACACAAGCTAAATATCACTCACCGACGAATAAGAGCTTAGCGAGTGAGTGAGTAAATGTAAATGTTGCACAGTGTGTGAGTGTATGCGTGGAAATTTAATGTTAAAATGAAAATTATTTTAACAAACCCCCACACACACTAGCACACACCCTCACAGATACACTAACAAAAAATACCTACAACACCCACTTGAGTTTATGTAGCATGGTGTGTGTCTGGAACTCGTATACGGAACAGATGTTATTCGTATTAAACTATAACACTTTCGTCCTTTAGCTACAAATACCCAGCCATTTATGTTTTCCCTTTTCGCTCTCTTTAGTCTCTTTCCAGTTTGTGACAAATGTTCAGTGGAAGTTGTGTAAATAAATTCCCCTTAGCCGAAAGCTTTCTTTCGTAAGCTTTGAAAACAAATCCATTTGTTGCTTCAATTTGTTTTTGTATTGTATTTTCAATGCCACTATTCCTAATAATTTCATTTTTTTTTTATTTACGCTCTTTCACAAATTCACACTCACACGAAGTTTGTTGTTACTAGAGCTGAAATATTTGGTACGTTTGTACTTTTCTACTGTTTTCATTTGCAAAAGTTTCGGAGTTTAAGAATAAAATTGAACGATGACAGAGAATCTATCATTAAAAGATCTTTATAATAGAAATGTTATCGATAACAGAACTTTTATTTAGAGAAGTTATCGAAAATAGAAGATTTTTTTACAGTTGTTATCGATAATAGAACTTTCCATTGGAAAATTATCGATAACAGAAAAATTCCCCAAAAAATTGCGGGTTTCCTGATTATAAATTTCAAAATTTGTTTATATCTTTCAATTCTTAATAGAAAAATATATATAACTGTATAATTTATTTAAAAAATATTCATAAGTAAAAATTAAATTTCAATTTGAAAAATTTTTATCATTGCAAAAATTAATTATGAAGAATTTTTTGTGATATCTTTGAAAAAGGTATTCCATGAGTTTGTTAATTGTCAAAACTTATATAAATTTTTATTAGGTAGGCAACAAATTTTTAAATTTGTAATCAGGAATCCCGCAATTCCCAAAAAAAGTCTTGAAAAATCCCAAAAATGGGATTTACAAAATAATTATGAACATATTGGGTCATCTAAAATGGATTACTATATTTTAATACCGGCTATGGGATTTGAGAATTTTTGTCCTAAATTTGAATTTTACATAAAAAATAGGCGTATTTTCGATGGACCTGTTTGCCTCGATATAGAAAATTTTAATTTTTTTTTTCATTTGTGATATTTGATATAAAGTTAGCTTTTCAAAAGTATACATTTGTTATACATCTTCTAAGAAATTTTTTAGATAAATTAAAAAGAAAAACTAGCGAAAAATTACTTTTTTTATTTTTAAATGCATATAACTTTGGACTCAGTAATGATTTTTAGATAATTATTTTTTTATTTGACATACATGTTTGTTTTTAGTCCAATAAAATCGGGAAATATTTGGACCCGCTGTTATCAAAAAACTGGAGTAGGGTGGGTAAAAATTTTGAAAATTTAATATTCAGATGCGAATATCTCCTAAGCTATAAGAGTTAATTGATAGCTAAGACAATGTTTTTGTAGTGGTCAACGAGAAGATTTTATGTATGTATTTGTTTGAAATCAGAAGGCAAATGAAGAAATAGCATTGTATTAAATATTTAACATACCCGAGGTGTCCTACTACTACCTACGCCCTTGGCGGGCCCATGAGGCCCAAATTCAAACTTTAACTCGACAACACTTCCTCTTTCGCATGTCAATTTTCATTAAAATCGGACCAACCGTTTAGAAGTTACAGATTTATTTCCCTCTTTTTTTGTATACCACTGTGCAGCGCCCTCTAGCTTGAGTTTTAGGTAAAAATAAATATCAAAAATGGATTCCCCGACCCCAAAAATAGTAAGAGATAATAAAAATAAATAGGCATTGTTTTATCAAATTTTTAATGATTTTTACTTATTAGCCAGCGTTCCAAAATCACTATTCAAATGCGTATAAAAAAAATCTAGAGCTGAACTAGAAAAAAGCCTTGAGGGTTTTGTTATGGAAAACGTAAGCTTTCATTTGCTTTTGGTTTCATCCCATTCCGATTCGGAAACTTCGATTTTGTGTCACAGTGTAACAGAAGCATTCTATAGAAATGCTAAAAATAATAGAACTTTTCTATATAAAAGCCATCGATAACAGAACTGTTCCATAAATTAAATTATCGATAACAGAACTTTTCTATAGAAAAGATATCAATAACAAAACTTTTCTTCATAAATGTTATCGAAGAAAAATGTATGCTATCGATAGTTTTTCTGCAGAAAAGTTTTGTTATCGATAGTTTTTATATTAAAAAGTTCCGTTAATTATAACTTTTCTGGCAAGGATCTGTTATCGATAACTTTCCTATGAAAAAGTGTTGTTATCGATAACTTCTCTAAAACAATTATGTTATCGGTAACTCTTCCACAGAAAATGTCTGTTATCGATAAATTATCTATGAAAAAGTTCTGTTGTCGAAAACTTTTCGATAAATTTTAAAAATGTTATGTATTACCTTCCTATAGATACCTCTTTTATCGTTATCGATAACTTTTCTGTAGAAAAGTTCTGATATCTATAACTTTTTTATAGAAAATTCTGTCGATAAAATTTCTGCCATCGAAATAAAAAACTTCTATTATCGATAATTTTTTATAAAAAACTTCAGTTATCTGTAGAAAAGTTATGTATTACTTTCAATGGAAAACTTCTGAGATCGACAAATTTTCTGTGGCAAAGATCTGATATCTATTACTTTTCTATAGAAAATTCTATCGATAACATTAACGATAATTTTTCTATATAACTACAACTGTTATATAGGACATGTTTTGTTATCGATAACTTTTCCAAAGAATAGATATATTGTCGATAACTTTGTATAAGGAAAGATCTGTTATCGATAATTTGTATATGAAAAAATTCTGCTATCGATAACTTTTCCAAAGAAAAGTTCTGCTATCGATAACTTTTGTATAGAGAAGTTCTGAGCAATGTAAAAGCTTTATAATCTTCATTAAACTGAAACGAATATTAATGTAACAAATTCTACACAATAAGAGTTTGATAAATATCCGTATATATATTGTTAAACCATAACAATAAAACTTTTAGTTGAATTCCATCTTGAGGTAAAATTGCTAATAACTGATGATATCTTTGATATATGTTATCTTGTATTAAAATGAATCCAATGAATAAGTACGTACTGAAAATATGTAGCTACAATTAAGTACTAAAATTCCATTAGTACCACTTTGAATATATTGTACCCATCCCCAATTGTAACTGTTGCCTTTGGTATGACACAATTATTTTATTATTGTTTCTTTTCATGTTTCCATTTAGTGTAAAAGCAACAATTTTTGCTGGTTGTGGTTCCTTGTATACGCTAGCAAGGCTTTTTTATTCTCTTTATTTTTTCCTGCTCCTTTTGCTAAATGCTCTCACTGGAATTATTTACAATTGTATTGTTTCGCCTTGTTGCTCCTGTTGTTGTCCCATTATTTGTGTGTGTGTTTTGGTTTTATTCTTCTTCTTTGATTTTCAATATTTTTGTTCGTTTTTGTCATGCGTCTTGACCTCCTTCTGAAGCAACAGGCTGTTTCCAGCTGCTCATTATTGTTTTGTGATTATTTAATATTTGGCTTAAATCAGTCTGAGTATTCGCTATAGACTTGGTCAATTTTGGTGGTGGCTGTTGCTGTTACTGTTTGTTTTTTTTTTTGTATTATATGACCTGAGGCCATGTCATTAAAAGAAGAAAAAAAAAAACCAACGCAAAAATTCACTGATTATTGTGGACTTTTTCTTTATTATTTTGTTCATTGTAACTAATTTTACGTATAAATAGAAAAAAATGTGTAACATAGAAAAATAAAAGGAACAATTAAATAGGGGTTATTCTTACTTAATTTGCTATATAAAATTTTTAAAATAAGGATTATTTCTTTTAATTTTCGTTTTTCTTAGATTTTGGCACGCACCAAACAACTGGATAATTATCATAATAACAAAGTGGGCAAGATAAAATTAATTTTTTTATTTTGCAGAGACACAATGTAAGTTCTGACTAGCAAAGGTTGATGAACTGGCTGACTGGTATTTTTATTGAAATGGTAATTTAAATGCTATTGTGTATTTAAAGATTAACATTTTATTTAAATTTAAATTTAATAGAAGTTTAAGGTTTTATTAGCTTTATAAGCCATATTTTTATAGTTAACGCAGACGTCTTGTGCGTTTGTGCCCACAAATATTAATCCAATTCTAGTCAATATATTCCAAGCAAATATTTTCTACTAGGAGTGAGATCAAAAAAATCTTAACACACGTTTTTCTTTAAAACTTCTAACCCAAGTATTATTTTATATTTCTTTTAATCAAGTTACCTTTGAATAGTATGTCAGTTATTATGTTTAATGTCAATTATGTTGCCGTTAAGCTTATACCCCAAAAATTTCAGTGAATTTATCAATAAAATTGAGAATTTAGCATAAACATTTTTTCAACAGTATCTGGAGAACTTGTCCGTTAATAGAAAACCAGGTTTAGATAGAAGGAATGCTTCACATGATGTTTCTAGAGCCAATAAATAGAAAACATTTTCAAAAGAGCTCCCAACACATCCGGTAGGTAAGCGGCAAATGCTGGTGTGAAAAGTTAAAGCCAATGCTGGTTTAAAAACATAGAAGGCTCTAAAAGTTCCTGACAGGAGTTCTGCTAAAAATTTAGAGGCCAAATATAGAGCACAGAAATTGAATTCATACCCCTTTAAAATTACATATGGGCAATTCCATATCATCGTACGTGACATTAGTACGCCTATAGAGTGGAATAGATTTTGCAAAAATAAGAGTATCTGAAAAATCCATTCAGAGGGTACTATATTTTAAAATAATTAAAAGTTCTTTCGAAATATTATTGTCCAAAATATTGAGCGAAATAAGGGTATACATACGTGACATAAAACGGAACTCATTTTGAGTTACATGTAGAAATATGCGAAAATTTTCGAATCGTGAGAGGCGTTATGTTTTCTTTTAATTTCTAACACTAAACGAAATATTTTTCCTTTACAATCCGTCATATTTAAATAAAAACAATCTTTGGATGATTTTATAATAAATAAAATTTAATATCGTACGTGACATACCGTACGTGACAGATTTTTCTCTTATAATAAAATAATGTATATTCTGTAAATATATGTATGTATCCAAAAACTAAAAAAATTAATAGAAAATATACATTCGGTTTCAATAAACAATTGACAATAGCAAAAAACAATCAGAGTCAAATTCATTTCATACTACAAGCTAATTGGGAGCCTAGTTTTCGCCGCAATTTTAGCCTAAAACATTAAAAAATTAAATATAATCCGTTTAAACTATTATTTTTGTCTTTAAAATGTTGTAATATGATTATTTTCTTCTATTTAAATAATCTTGAAAAAAAGTTTCAAGCGTTGTTGTGTTTTCAGTCATGGTAGCGATTCTCGTGGAATTTCCCCATATAAGTTATTAAAAAAAACGCTTTCAAAAGGTACGTGATCTATTATACATTCGGCAATTTTAAGTCATACACTCAATATATTACATGTTCCACTATACATAAATATCTCATATTTTTTACAAAGTTTAGGATATAATAAGTGCATTTTATTTTATTCTACAAGCAAATTAAAAGGAATTTTGCCATTATTTTAAAAAATACTACATCAATACAAAAAAATACATGTTTTAAATATTTTTTTCAAATTAATTTAAGAATATTATATATTCCACTTTCAGTAAAAAAATTCAAATTACTATAAAGGAAAAAGATTTGCGAAATCTAACCCTTACACCCATAATTCTTCATTTCTATTACAGAGTACAGCAGGTGGTATGACAATTATATAAACCTTCATCAGCTTTGAAAAAGGACCCAAAAAGAATTAAATAAATTAGAATTATCTTCTTAACAAAATGATGTAAATAGTTAAATGCAACAAATTAAAGACATTTTATATTTCCTTGTATTAACCATGAAAAACAAAGAAAAATTATGTGAAGGTCAAAGTTTATTTAAACTGACATTTTCATTTCAAAACAAAAGTATAACAATTCCGGCCAAAACTCTTGATTGAGGAAAACAAATACTCATACATATGTATGTATTTAGGAAAACGTATTATTTAATTTTTATTTTACTTTCGCATTTTTCTTTAAGATTATGGTCATAAAATATGCAATTGAATGACTTTGAAATGCTTTATTTAATTTTTTGCAAATATTAGGAATGTACATATGTATGTATTTTATAAAAGTATGTATGTATGTACATTATACATATATATTTTATATTTTAGCAAGAAAAATAAAAAGAAATGTAAGGAAAGGAATCGAGTGTGAGTAAATCATAAAAAGCAGACATAAAAACGAAATATGACAAATCAAATTTTCATATTAAGCTTATTCATATCTGTACATAAGTGCTGCCCTTAAAAAATGTGTCTTATTGTTCATTAGTAGTTAAAACTAACTGATTCAATGTGCTGGAAATCGACTGACAATTGTTGCTGTTCAAATAACATTTGATTAACGTTTGAAACAAATCTTATCTTCTAGATAAAATTCTTATCTTCTACATACATATATAAAACATGAATTTCGAATTAAAAACAAGTAAGAAAGTAAATGAGTAAAAATATTTATCTTTTAAAATATCAATACTTTATATTTTTGAGTGATTTTTGGAAGTGGGCCTTATATGGGAGCTATGACCAATTATGGACCGATCACCATAAAATTAGGTCGTGTGATTTATGTCTATATTAAAGTTAACTATGTTGAATTTTGTGTGTATACCAACATTTTTAAGCGATTTATGAACGTTAAAGTGATTTTCGGAAGCGGGTCTTATATGGGAGCTATGACTAATTATGCACCGATCGTAATAAAATTTGGTGACATGAATTTCGTATGTATAAAAGTTATTTGGAGCGAAATTTGTGTAGATACATATATAAATAAACATTTATGACCGATAAAGTCCAATTTCGGGAGGACATTTGTATGGGGGCTATATGAAATAATGGACCGATTTCAGCCAGTTTCAATAGGGTTCGTCCTTGGGCCGAAAAAATTATATGTACCAAATTTTATCGAAATATATTGAAAATTGCGACCTGTACTTTGCGCACAAGGTTTACATGGACAGCCAGCCAGCCAACAAGACGGACGGACGGACGGACGGACATCGTTTAATCGACTCAGAAAGTGATTCTAAGTCGATCGGTATACTTTAAGGTGGGTGCTAGACTAATATTTTTGGACGTTACAAACATCTGCACAAACGCATAATACCCTCCCCACTATGGTGGTGTAGGGTATAAAAACCAAACGATTTTAATGTTTTATGCCTTTAGGGAAAGATAAATTTCACCAAAATATAGCTATGTCCGTCCGTCTGTCTGTCTATTGAAAACACGATAGCCCAAAGGAATAGAGTAAGCTGGCTGAAATTTCCAGTTTATTTGCTATAATACTTCCTGTTTATTTGGTATTGAAAATAGCAATATCCACCCGCAATACTGTTTGAGCAGTCATAAATATAATCCTGATTTCAAAGTTCTAAGTAATGCGAAATTATACTGAAAAGGGACAAATGTTGGCCTATTTTCGTCATATAGGCCAACATTTGTCCCTAGGCTCCATACAAGGTAACGCCAGAAAATTAATTAAACATTCATAATTGGTGACGCAATGTACCAATTTTGTAAAATTTTTATTGTGCTAATTTGGGGCAAAATAAAGAAATTGTTCCCACTCATGGTAACTTCAGTCTTAAGAAATTAACAAAAACCATTTTTATTTCATGAAGGAAACGTATTATGTGAGATATTCTTTAAAAGGTTAAAACAATGGAGAATAAAAGTAAACAAGCAAAAATGTGTACATCTCACTTTCACATTGCATAGAGAATCGTGCCCTCCAATCCTAATAAATAATCATATAATACCTCAACAACCTGAAGTTAATTATCTAGGTCTGCATCTAGACCGACGTCTTACCTGGAAAAAGCATATAGATACGAAATTGACTCAAATGAAGTTAAAATTACTACAAATTTACTGGCTGGTAAAAACTCGAGATTGAGTTTAGATTGCAAACTTTTGCTGTACAGCTCAATAATAAAACCCATATGGTGCTATGGAATTCAATTATGGAGCACGGCCTCAGCTTCAAATATTGAACAAATTCAAAGATTCCAAAATAAAATATTAAGAATGATAACAGCAGCGCCTTGGTAAATGAGAAATATTAACATTCATAAGGACCTAGGTGTCTTCCTGGTGAAAAATGAAATAAAAAAACAAGCGGAGTCATATTTGAAAAAGTTAGAAGTTCACCCTAACCCACTTGCACGAACATTAATGAGAAGTAATGGCTACATCTGACTAAGAAGAAGGAATCCAACAGACCTGCGCTGATGATAGGATCTATAAATTAAACATAATTTTTCGTCAAACAGTGGTGGGACTTAAATAAAAATTAATATTTAGATTTAAGATTTGAACAAATTATTGATAGTTCACATTATTTTGTGAAGATACAATAAATAAAATATGAAAACAAAAATTCTTTAAAAGGAGTGTGCACTTATGTATAAAATGCCACTTTCGTTTTGAAAATCGGTTTGAAATTTACTGAGTTATTAAACCTGAGATTTTGGAGGTGTTTCAAAATTTCATGTCTTGTATAACTTCCCAGGTATTTCTACATCATTCTTTTTTCTATCACTGTGAAATACATGAAATATATATGGGGGATTTCATGTCAAGTTAGCCAACTTTTAAAATCGATGCCTTCCGAACGGAATGAAAGGAAACCAAGTTCTATTGGATAGTAATTCAGACACAATTCTTCAACAAGATCGGTCGAAAACTCTCTGAATTTGAGGGGGTCACAATTTGACATTTTGTCCAATCAGGATTTTTTTCTCATCCATGTAACTTATTAACTATTGTTCTTAGCAAAATGTGTTTCAAATAGTTTAGATAGCTTTTTCTTTTATATTTCGAAAAAAAAAATCGAAAACTTTTTTGACTTTTTTTGCAAAATAGGACCATTATTATTTTCCTGTGAGCATCGGTCCATAAACGATACCCCTATAACCCCTATATCAGAAAAATATTTTATTGTCACATATTTATGGTGGGTATACAAGATTCTGCAAGCCGAATATAGCACTCTTATTTCTTTTTTATCCGATTTGACTCAAATGTTGTATCTGTTACTTTTAGTTATAATAATCTATGGGTACTCATTTAAACGCTTAAGTTTCCCATTTGCGCAATTGTGCAAATTTGCACGACGTGTTTCATGAACCCACCTTTTCAATTCTGTGCAAGTTTATACAGAAAATTTACATACATTTCATAAAAATTTTTGATTTTTTTTTTTAAATTGTATAAATTTTAATTTGAAAAATGTTGAATGAAAGTTAAATCTTTGGAAGAAATGGTGGTATACATAGTTTGGAAGATTTTTTTTATGTTCTAGCTGTTTGTTAATGTTTTCATATACAATGCCATTTAATCCAATCAATCATTCTGTTCCAAAGTTACACAATTTTCACATGCACAAAATTTTTAAATTTTATTCGATTTTTATTTCTTATAAATAAAAGTATACAAAAGCAGCTGATTCATCAAATGCACAATAAATTCAAGTTTGTGAGTCTAAATTGTCGCGTAAACTTATCGGAGTTGTGCAAACGAATTTCCATACATTTTTTGACATTTCATTTGCGAGAGTGTAAAAATGCACAGATTGCACAGTTTGCGAGACATTTAAACGTTTACATGAGGACCCTTTCTATTTTTGAAGGACAGGTCTAATGCACATATACTTACTTGTACATACAGTTGTATATATACATATGTACATACAGATATGTAAATATGCATTATATATCCTTCTATAAAATGTTCATACATATGTATGTATATTTGAGTTATAATATCTGCGTATTTGTACAAGTACAACTTATACAAATATTTAAATACATTTAAAGTGTGACAGATATTACTTGTTCTTATATGAAAAATTCTCTGGAAATTTAGTGAGTGGTATTTGATATAATTTTCAAATGCTGAACCCTATAATGTTAACTCAATATATAAATAGGCAACACTCTTTTTTGTGGTACACTTTTAAGTATGTTATTGTCCACCAATATTGATGAAACGTATATGGTTTAAAAGGTTTTTTCTGTAGGTATGCACAATATTAAAAAAATATTTAAAAATTCTTTCCATAAAAGTGGTAGAAAGCATTTTAAAACTGGTCGAATTTCGGCCACCTCAAGCCGCATGTGATCTGAAATTTAAATATATTTAAATACATGAAGAATAATTTGATTTTGTTTTTTAGGTGTAAAAACGGGCAGTTCTTGATACTATGATGTATTCCATATATTGGGAATCATTTCACTTTTTTTGGGAGTCATTTCACCTTTTTTTACCAATATTTTAATTTATTAATTATTGGAATTAATTTCATTTTCCCCTTAAGGTGTTTTTTTTAGATCTTAACGTTAGGAATTAGTTAATTTTTGTTGCGATTTATTTCATTGTGATCTTAAACTAATTTGCTCTTAAGACAACATGGCATATTTTTCAATCTGAAGTTCAATCAAAATCCATCAATAATTAATATTATAAAAAATGACAAATAATCGAAAATATTAATATTGCATGTATCTCCGATTTAATTTTAACTTATCAATTATTATTTGTTACCCAGTAAAAACACAAACACGAATGCCTTTAAACAAATATTTGAACATAAAAAGTACAAAATACATTAGAACTTCTTAGACATTGTAATGTTGATATAAGTTCGAATGTGCGAGTATTCAAGATATTTTTATTACAATTATTCGAGTAACCACTTACCTTATCATGTAACAAAATTTATATACATTAATTTAATACTCTAAATTTTATTTATCTTATGTTCACAACTGGTAATTCCAATTATGGACCGATCCTCACAAAAGTTGGTAGACAGATTTTGATTGGTCAATAATGGACTTGAAGATTGACATCCGGATAAAATTAAATAATTTGATAAATTTTTGCGTTGTCATTTCCACCTTTGCAGATGACACTGCAATTCTTAGTTCTCATGTGGACTTAAATGTAGCATCTAGAAACATTGATAATTATCTCAGGCACGTGGAGACGTCATTAAAAAATTGGAGAATAGAAGAGAACGAAATTAAATGCAAGCACATAACGTTTTCACTTAGGAGAGGAAATTGTCCACCAGTGACACTAAACAGTGTGAACATTCCACAGTCTGACCACGTCGGCACATAGAAGCCAAGCGGCTACACATGAAACTAAATGATTCTAATTTACACTGGCTAATCCACCACCAATCGAAAATAAGCCTTAACTGCAAAGTCATCCTGTATAAGACAGTCTTAAAACCAATTTGGACGGAATCCAATTATGGGGAACAGCAAGCAATACCAGTATAGATCTTATACAGCGGGCACAATCCAAAATTCTTAGAACCTGGTCGAGAGCTCCATGGTACATAAGAAACGAGAACATCCACAGAGACTTAGATGTACCCTTGGTCAAGGATGAATTCAGAAAAACTCGCGAAGCTTATTTATCAAAATTACATCATCATCCGCACCCGCTCGCAAGACTACTTGCAGTAACTCAAGACAGCTCAAGGCTGCGTAGAGCTGATTTACCACTCATCTAATTTTCCAAATATGATTCTCCACTGAGAGAACAATAACTGTTTAGTTTTAAGATTTAATTACATATTGTAAGGCCTAGAAATTAAAGGCAGGAATAATATTATAAAAAAAATTACATTAAGAACTAAAAAAGTTATAATATGGTGATTTTCCATGAAGAAAAATATAAAATTTGAATTAATGTACAATTTTAACGATTAAGGTATCACAACAAAGTTTGCAACTAATATAGAATAAAATGTCCATAATAGAAATTTTTACATTTTTTATTTCCAAATACCGAATCCCTTAAAACGGGGAAAATGTGTTCCAAAAACTGAGTTTTTTTTTATAAAAGTGCTTAGTGTGACGTTATTTACTGTGTGATAGTAACAAAACTTTGCATGTATTTAAGAAACATATAGGATTATACAAATATGGAAATTTTTTGAATTTTTTACTCAAACCGAATTTTTTAAAATTGGCCAAGCTCCGCTTAAGTGAGCCAAAATTTACTTCAAATGCTTTTGCTTTAAGCTATCTTTCCAGATCATATAAAAGTTGTATATAGTGCCGAAGAAAATTTTTTTCTACAAAAGAAAAAATTAGTGATTCTTTTTTGGGTAAAAACGTAAAAGTACGGCCCTTTTTACAAGTTCTAAATTTGGATGCGTATAACTTTTTATAGGATAGAGATAACTGTTAGAAATTTATTTTCATTTTACTTAGAATTGTATCGCCAATGTAGGTAATATTTAAAAAAAAACATAAAAAGATCGATCAAAATTAAAAAAAATAAATCAATAAACCTGAATATCTCTTCAACTAATAGAGATAATCTTGTCGAGGTGACCAACTTTGAGGGGCTACGCACTGGAACCAATCAGCACTACGATGCTGAACAAAAATAAATCAACACGAAAACTCAGCTCCAACCACGTGAAATGTCGTAAGAATATCTCCAATAGTTCCCGAGATACCGAATTATTTCAAAAAAAATTTCCGGCAGTATAACTGTTAGTTAAGACATAACCAGACTTCGTGTTAATGGGGGTTATTGTATTTTTTGAAAACTAAATGCACAACATTTTTAAATCGTGCGTAATTTCTTTTTTCATCATTTTTTTTTGGAAATTTCATCTCCATCTTCTAAATTTCCTTCCTTCTTAAAATGAATACCGTTGCTCTGCCGTCAAATAATGTATCGCTTTTTTAGCTACCTTAGCATTTATCATCTTAAGCTTTTCAAGTTTTCTCTAGAATTTAGTATCATTTCAAGGAGCCAGTTCTACTGTATTTAAAGTGAACCAGAAAACCGTCTAACACTTTATTATAAATACAGCATCTTCAGTTAGGTCATTGATTTCTAACTCGAGATCCCTGGTAATTGTTTTAGTAAATTCAATATTTTATGGCAATATTTTTCTTAGACATTCATCTGATTAAATGGAGTGCACCAGCTTTAACAAATATTAAACCACTGGGAAACTTCCATCTTTGCATCTTAAGCATATTTGGTCAATTCATAAGGTCTTTTATCAGTCATATTGTCATAATGTAATAATCAGGGAAACCAAAATATGCAAATGCATGTTTTTTCAGGTGAGTCTAGTGAGCACATGGATATGATATTTACACGTTTCAGAACTATTTATGAATTTTGGCATCGATTTGTTAGTGCATATTTTTGCATATTTTACCCTTAACCACTAATGCAATCCCGACTATTTTCAGCCAATCTGTGTAAAATTGTAAGAGAGCTATGCGGACAAAGTTTGAAGAACCTTCCAATTATTACTTTGTATGGGAGGTGACTCACATCCTTTTCCGACCTCTCCCATTTTGGGTGATATGCCCTCTAATCTAATTCAGTCTATATTCAGTTAAACTCCGCAGAGTAATAAGAAATTAATTCGCTATAAGTTTAAACACTTTTACAATACAGTTCTACAGATATTCGAAATTAATTATATACTTTGTATAGGGTGTGCCACGCCCACTATTCCAAGCCCGAACAATTTCAGCGAAATTATGAAAATTTATAAAAGAGCCATTTAGACTAAGTTTGAAGAATCTTGCAATTATATTTCACAAAATATTTAGAAATAACTATTTACTTTGTATGAGAGGCTCACCATTTCATCCGACCCGTCCCAAATTTGATTAAACTTCATGCAGCGATAAACCGTTGAAAATCGTCACAATTATAAAATAACTATTTACTTATCTACAATTATATATTTACCCCCATATGCATAAACAGTTTTTTTAAATTTGTCAAAGGTTTATAAAATAAATTTTGTTTTATAAACCTTTGATAAATTTAAAAATTGTTTATGCATATGGGAGTTAGAAAATAAAAAAAAACCTTCAAAATATATTTATTAAAGCGAATTTAAATTACTAAATTCTTCTTCTTTGTTTTCTATAACAACTCTCACTTAAAACAGAGCGAAATCAATACTGTTTAATTGTTTCTCCTATTTATTTACAACAACAAATTGAACAAACACGCAATGTTTTGTTTACTTTTTAGCTTAAGGTTCACATGTACACGTTTTTGCATATGTGTTAGTAGCATCTTTAAACGCTTATAACTCCTAAAAAACTGAACCGATTTTAATAAAATATATATTCTGCACTTCTGTGAATAAATCCCTTTAAAATGGTATATTTCTTGCCCAAATTAAATGTATAATGTGAGATTAAAAGGGGTCTAAAGAAATCGACTTGCCTATTAATATTATGATTTAGCTGTTCGAAAAATAATTTAGTTTCATATTTACAATTGCTATGAAAATATAAAAGTTTACAGATATTGTTAAATTTAATTAAATTGAAACAACAATTATATGTTTACGACAACAATATATTGTTACAAAGAACATAGTATGGTTGTCGTAACCATGTCGAACCATGCTTTTGTCTGCGTGTAGAGAGGATTTTATAAAGAAACAATTTTACAAATATTTAAAAATAATTTTCGCAAACAACTCCTATTAACTTGAACTAATGTCAAAATGACCCGAATAAATAGATTTTGGTTATACCACTGGTATGGATATTTATTTACGTACGTAAATATACGTATGTATATATTTACATCCATACTAATGTATGAATGTTTGCCTTTTGCAGTCTGTCTGATTATAAAATTTAAGTCAGAATATTGTTGTTGTTTAAAAAAAATATGTATAAGTAAACGCGGAAGATTTCGGTGCGTGCATAAATTACAAATAATAATGCAACGTGTTGTATGCGAAAAATACGTTAAGATAGCTACTTCTTCGTTTCGCGTTTGAAAATAAAATTATGAATAATTTACACACGTACACGTATGTATGTAAGCAAAAGGGATGAAAGGGAAGAAAGTCGAAATTTAAAAGCAACCAATAAACATACATATTTACATTAGGTTAGCCCCTTTTGTATGGATGAACAATAAGGTGTCGCTGTTACCAACTAAAATTTAAGTTTATTTTGTTTGATGAAGTCATTTCTCAAAATTTTGGCCTGGGTTCAATATTTGGTGAGCTGGGTCAAGGGATAAAATATACTTTTTTTGAAAGGTTTTTATGATTTTTATCATTCTCGCAAAGGCAATATATGAAATATTGGTAACATATGCATAAATCTTTAAATGAATTATGCTTTTTTTTTTGGTTAGATACATCCTCAACTTTTTTTTAGGACCACCCTAGTATTCATGCAATATACACCCCATTCGCAAACATTCACACGTAATAAACAAATAAAATAGATATTGTATACACGAATACATAAGCACTTCTATTTTTACATATGTATTTACGGATACTACCCAGCGGGAAAAAATTAGAGGACTTCAATTTTTAGGCCTTCTAAAAGGCATACTTACTCATTCTAAAATATACTCATTCCACACTGCCTGCTCTTAGAAGGTGTTCAAGAAGCCCTATGAATCCGCTTCTTATAACACGGGAGTAAATGAAAATAGTCTACATCAAAAAATAAAATAAACTGCATCTCTTTGATTAACTCTCTTTAAAAATTTACAAAAATAAATTGCTTGTTGGCTACCAGCAGCCCATCATAAGTAGGCCTTCTCTCAGCCCTCTAACAGCAGCGAGTATGCAAGGCCTTGGCTCGCAATGACACGCCGTGTTAAATTGAAATGATTTTGCCATGCGGCTAGAAGTCCTTGTGTCTGCAAAATGAGGCATTGATTAAGGCCTCTTTACTGCATATTTACCCGCTGGATAGGCTGGCCCCAAAAAAATTTTCGATCGTTATTCCCAACTCGAATTAAAAAATACAAATATTAAATTTTTTTAATTTCTTTAGGTGTCAATAAAGTGGACCGAAATACAATTTTTAGTTGAAAACAATTGATAATTTTTTTTTACTTCTGCTTCCATACGAATTGTGTCATCTTAATTTAATGTAAGCGGGCATCATAATTATTTACATATACATATATGTTTGGGTATATATTAGGGTTTTCATTTGAATAATGATCGTTTCACTAATCGACCAGATTCTTTCGAATAATTATTCAAAGTATTTAAAAATTACCATTTTCGAATAACGAAGAGTTCCAACAATTTATGGAGAATAATCGAATATAAAGAATGAATACATTTATTTTAATTCATCAAGTTATTTTTTTAAAATTTTTCATAATTCTAAATTTAAATAATCACGGAATGCGTTTATGTTTTAGCATACTATTTGAAGAAGAACTAAAACCAAATTTTTCTTTAAAACACTTAAAAATAAATGTTTTTTTTATCATCCAGGAATTTGTTTAGAAGTATAAATTGTGGAACCAGTTTAGTTAAACCTAATTTTTTTACTTTATTAAAAACAATTTAATTTTCGAATAACTCGATTAATTTTAAACATATAATCGAATTATTCGAACAAGTTGAAACCTCCTAATCAAATTATTCGTTTTATTTGAACTAAAGAAAAATTTAATAATTTTGATCTACTAATACACTGAATCAATTAAGTCTCCGTACAGACATACTCATAATATAAACTAGCTATTTATGGTCACTTTTCAATACATATTTAAACCTTTTTCTAATTCATTTTATAAAAAATCTTATAAACTAGAAATCAACATAAAAAAACTACAAGCATTTTCATTAAAAACATAAAAATTTACATAAATTCAATAATTGTACGAAAAGTATCACCAAAAAAGTCTCCGTACAGTTAACCGTTTTATGGCAAGGAATCCCAATATTAATCTTAATCGAATTTAATATGTGGTAGGTCCTCCTTTCTGAGCAATTGCAGCATTTTAATGGCTGTGCATGGAATGGACCAGCTTTGTTGTTGTCAGGGAATCTATTTTATACCACTCTTCCATTATAACGACTTTTAGCTGATCTTTACTCGTTATATTGTGCTGCCGAATCTTTCATTCCAAGTGATCCCTTAGATGATCAATCGGGTTGAGATCAGTTGGCTGAGCTGAGCGATTTAAGTGCTTAGGAACATTATAAATAAGACATTATTTTACTAATCTAGAGGTCTGTTAGGGATCGTTGTCTTGTTGGAAGCAATACAAACGTCCCAAGCCTAATTTTTCAGAACTTTGTTTTAAGTTTTCTTTTAATATATTACGGTATGCATATTTATCCATCGTGTTTTCAACAAAAATAAGATTTCCCACCCCAGATGAAGCCATGCAATCCTAAACAATAACGTTACCTCATCCATGCTTTACGGTTAGCGTCAAATGCTTCGGATTCATTTCAGTATTTGGCTTTCTCCATAACATTTCACTTCCATCAGAACCAAAAAAATTCAATTTACTTTCATCTCAAACATAAATCGTTCCCAAAATAAAAAATCTTTATCAATATGCTCGATAGCATAATCCTATCCCTTTTTCATGTTCACTTTTCGAACAAGGGGCTTGTTACGGCTTACTCGACCATTGTATCCATTTAGTTTAAGAGAGTTTCTTACAATTTGGGGGTTTACCGTTAATTCATCACTAGTTTCCCGCAATTACACATGCGTTAATTTTTGGATTGCATTCTACAAATCGTACAATTCTTCTCTCTAAGTGGTGGTCTATTTTTCTTGGATGGTCAGTTCTTTGTTTATTTGCCATTGTTCCGGTTTTTTTGAACTGTTGAATAATGTACTGAATGTAAGAGCGTGGTCTTTTTACAATATCCATTAAAATTTGCTTATTTTTGGATTCCCTGACAACAACAAAGCTGGTCCATTACATGCAGAGCCATTAAAATGAAGCAATTGTTCAGAAAGGAGGACCTACCACATATTAAATGCAATTAAGTTTAATATTGGGATTCCTTGCCTTAAAATAGTTAATTGTACGGAGACTTTTTTGGTGATACTTTTCGTACAATTATTGAATTTATGTAAATTTTTATGTTTTTAATGAAAATGTTTGTAGTTTTTTTATGTTGATTTCTAGTTTATAAGATTTTTTATAAAATGAATTAAAAAAAGGTTTAAATATGTATTGAAAAGTGACCATAAATAGCTAGTTTATATTAAGAGTATGTCTGTACGGAGACTTAATTGATTCAGTGTATATGTATAATATAGTATTATATATGTTCTACCTTGACCCGGTGCGCTTCGCTACCCCTGTCGTAATAAAATAAAAAATGTGAAAGGATTTTATAAATAATAAATGAATATAATGAATACTGGAATTTCTTGTTTGAGTTTAATTGCATACCATGTCATTGAAAATATAAAAAATATCCTGCGATTTTAAAAAATCTATATACTTTTCTTAAGTCATTCTCTTCGCTATAATTTCGTATGTTTTTACAGTATGCACGTTTTGATAAGCCAATTTTAAGTCAAACTCCTTACAATAATATGGAAGTTAGAAGACTCTAGCTATAACAGTTCTATAGGCATTTGAAAATAACTATTTACTTTACATGATCTGATACCACCCATTTGCAATATGTCAAGGTACCAAAATTACATATGCAAAGTATATCACAAGATATACGATAATAAGTATTTACGTTGTATGGGGTTCATGTCCCTTTCTCCGATCCCCTTAATTTTTATACTAGCATAAACGTAGTTTACACCAAGTAGAAAGACTCTCCCAATTACATTTGGTATGTAAGATACCCACCAACTTTTATATATTCTATCTTCAAAAGTAACAAAATAACTTATTTGAAGCATTACTTTAACTGTTATAATTCTCCAGATATTAAATTATAACTATTTTTTTATATGAGAGGGGTCATTTCCACTAAGCCTATCTTGCCCAATTTCAGCCAAACATCCAAAAAATATATGAAAGTGATTCAGACAAAGCTTAAAGACTTTTTGTATCTAAAGTTCGTACAGTGGTACTAATCTGAAAGACCTTCACAATTATTGTTCTCCAAATGTTCGAAAATAACTAATACAATCCACTACATTTGCAGCCAAGTAAGTACCATGGTAACGGCATAAATCATACAAAGTTTTACAATTACTTAAAATTATAAAAAAAATATTTTCGGACAAAGTTTGAAGAATAGTTATCCATATATTCAAAATTGGCTAAGTACTTTGATAAGAAATTTATTCATAGAAAGTTTAAATATTTTTACGGTTACAGTTCTTAAGATATACGATATTAATTATTTACTTTTATTGCTATTTGATTAGTGACCGTGGCAACTTACATGTAAAATGCTAGGGGTGCTCATCAGATAAAGTTTGGAGACTTCCACAAATATCGTTCTCCAGATATTTGAAAATAACTATTTACTTTCTATGGGTGGTGTAACACCCCCTGTTCCGTTCCGTCCCGTTTTCGCTTAAACTTCATGCATTGATAAAAAAAATGGATTCGTATTAAGTTTCAATATTGTCAAAATTCTGCAGATATTCAAAAATAACTATGTATTTACTTTTGGTCCCACGCCAACTTTTAAAAAATTCAAGAGGATCGGACCAGTGATTTAGCCTCAAATAAGGTACAATCAAATAAAAATGGATAAATACAAAATTCCTATTTTGCCCGTTTCGATACCCTTGAAAGTATACCTTTGAAAGGCACTATCTAAATACTAGGGTATTCATTCGACTAATTATCGTTCGATTAATCGAATAATTTCTTACGAATAATTATTCGAACACTTTAAAAATGGCTATTTTCGAATAACGAATAATTCGATCAATTTTATGTAGAATAATCGAATAAAACGAATAAATGTTCATATATATTTAAATTTATTAAATTGCTTAAAATTGTTCATAATTTCAAATTTAAATAAGTAATAATTACTCACAAAAATTGTATTGTTTCTGAAATTTGACAAATAACTAAAGATTTGTCTTTACAACAAGTATTCAGCAGTAGATTAAACATCTTATAGTAAGATAGTTTGACATTTTCAAATTTTGAGGGTGTTGTGGCTTAATTGGTTAGCACGTTTGATCATTAAGCATGATATGGTATTTGTGGCCTGGGTTCGATTCCCAGCCGCTGCCAATCAACAACATCAGTTTATAATAATTATTAGTTTACTAATAGGCATATTAATTGCCTGAGTGTTACTTCTCTTTTTTAAAAAAAAAATAACTAAAGATAAAAGGATTAATCACTGTAGATGAGTGTTCCAATAGCTCCTTCTATAAATATATAAATATTACTGCAAGAAGTTACAATTCTAAAAGCAAATCTTTCAAAATTTTTAACTTAGGACTTGAACCAATGAAAATAAAAGGTACGGAATAAAATATTTGCTATTTAGCTGGCGAAATATTAATTTAGATTAAAGTGGAGTTGAATATGATGGAGAATGTGATTTTGAAACGGTCGTCGAAAGTGATATTGAGGATGACATTTATAATGATTACATTGAAATAGATGAAGGCCATGATCTTAAAATATATGTATATAAGTGATGTTATTAACCGCGTACGTAAGTGCTGCAAAATATTTAATAAATCGAATGATAAACACAAATATTGCAAACTAACGTTTTGTTGCAAGAAAAGCATGGAGTTTGTCTTATACATGATTTTGAACATCGTTGAACATCTTTGTCTAATATGCTAATAAACATTTTGCGTATTTGCAAATGCATCAATCATGAACTGCCTGACTTCAAATTAGCCACGTTCACTGCCAATGATATCAAACTTTGGACAGATTCCCTTTATTGTGTAATTCCCCAAGACTACTTTAAGCAAAGATTCGGCAACGTTGATAGAGCTTGATGTATAATACAATTTGTTATAAATTATTTAGATAAAGTGAATAATTCATTTACTAAAGAATTAGTTACTCAATTTAAAACCGAATTAATGAACGACATAAAAAAGTTCTTTATACGTATATATTGTATTTGAATTCAGCTCAAACTCCAACAAGCTCAAATTTTTAAAGCATAGCTCCAAAACGGAAACTAAAGGGTTTGCTAGTCAACTGTTGTGTATATTGTTCGGGTGTTAATCTGATCAGAATATTTCTGTTGAAAATTTAATGATGGACTTTGTTTTCGAATGTTTTTTAACATTATCAATACTTGAATTGTTATCTTTAACGTTATTTTTTGTTTTTCTCTAACAATAAAATATTAAAAAACCGACATCAAAACTACATTCTTTACTTTTTAAAAAAAAAAAATTAATTATTCGAATAATTCGATTAATTTTAAACGTGTGATCGAATTATTCGAACAAGTTAAAATCTCTTATTCTAATTATTCTTTTTATTCGAACAAGAGAAAAATCGAATAATTCGAATACCCTACTAAATACTAGGGTAATCGATTCTTCGACATTTTTTAGAAACCGGATTTCGGTTTCTTCGAAAAATTGCAATTTAATATAAACCGGTTTCGGTTTCGGTTTTTTAATAATAACCGGTTAACCGGTTTTTTGGCAAAATATTAAAACGCCTAGAAATAAGAAGAAAATAAGTTTTATTTTATATTAAAGACACACAACAAATTTCATCGAAATCGGCCCAACCGTTAAGGAGGAGTTCAGTTACTAACACACGTACAGAAGAATTATATATATAAAGATAATATAGATCGCTAGTGACATTTTTCTAAATATAAAAAGTCTTCTAAAATAGTTGGAGTATTTTTTTAAAGTTTTTTGGATATTGAATATTTTTTAAAGATTTTAATGCATTAAAACCATAAAAACACACTTTTAGAAAAAACCGGTTATAACCGTGCCGATCACCCTACTAAATACGTAGTTTTGTGACACTAAAGGAACCTATTTTTCTCATTCTTTCCTTTTTTATTCCTTCATGGACCAAGTTTTGAAAAAGGATATTGCATATTGATGATTCCAATTAATGATCTATCTATGTTCGAAATTTCAATCAAATCGGTTCTGCCGTTCAGTATTGAGTTTATTAAATTTACTCCTAATCTATAAGAGATAACTGATAGCTACGACGTAATGGTTAAGAGAAGATTCAGTATGTGTAACTTTTTGGAAATTGGAATACAAACGAAGAAATAGGATCGTTTTAAAAATTTAACATACCCGAGGTGTCCTACTTTGGGATCCTTGGCCGCGCCCCTGATGGGCCCATGAGGTCCAAATTCAGAACTTAAACTCGAAAGCACTTCCTCTTTACGCATGTCAAAATTCATTCAAATCGGACTAACCGTTTAGAAATTACAGATTTATTTCCCTAATTTTTTTTCTATTTCATGTTTTTTTGATTTTTTTCATTAGACATTAAATACATTTCAGAGCAATTCCAATCATACAATAATTTTTAAATTATTTTCAATTAATCATAAATTTAAAACAATTCCTAGTTAGCCGCAATTTGCCATTCCCGAGAAATATTAAAAAAAATGCCAGCCCAGGGAATTCCATGGAATTTTGGAAAAAAAATCAATACAAATAATAGATAGGTATACTTTTATTGAAATTACGCATTTTAGAAAAAAGTGTATACCGCATTTATATGATAACCTCATTTGTAGCTAATCAATGATTCAGTCTAAACGATAATGATAAATTTTAGTTGGGGTGGCAAAAATTAGTTTTTTTTTAATGGTAATTCTTCTGTGTCAAATGACTTTCTCTTTCTAGAATAAAAAATCTATGAATATAATCGAATCATTTGATTGGCAACAAATCACAATGAATCTCTTTTTCTTGTACTAAAATAATAATGAAACTTTAAGACGGAAACTTATACAAAAATTATTACAGAAGTTATTACAGTTGACTGGACACCAAAAAAAATAATTTCCGAGTTTTACCCGGAATTTTTGAATCGCTCCAACCGTTCTCACGTGATGCCATTACATACATGGACCATTTCATTTTTATATATATAGATACCAGACTTGGGCGTTACCAATTACTAGCAATTAGTAATTGAAATTTGCCAATTACAAATCCAATTACATTTTGTAATTGGCAACCAACAAATACCAATTACAATTACAAGTAATTGGTAATTGGCTTTTATCAATTACCAATTACTGTAATTAGTAATTGGTAAATGGCAATTACCAATTACATATAATTGGTAATTGGTAATGTAATTGCAAGTAATTGACAAAAAAGTAATTCTAATTACATAAAAGGTAATTACATTTAAATTTTTTTTCTAAATTTCTAAACAACATTAAATAATAACACTCTGCTACAAAATAACACTTTTTATCAGAACTTGAAAATCGGCCTAATGGGGGTTGTAGGCCTAGGTGAGGACATACTAAAACCGTTTTAAAAGATTTTGAAACCCCTCAAAACTTTGAGTTATTTTGAAAAACCTGTTTAGGTTAGATCCTAGTACTTTAGTATCTAGAGGCAAAGAATTAAGCTTTCATAAAATGTATATTTTTTTTTCGTAATTTTTCAAATTCAACAATAGCACAGGCAACAAAATCGAAAAAAAATTTAGAGGCTTTCTAAACCACTACACAATTTTGATGTATTGTGGTTCCAGTAGTTATTGTCCAAATTTTAAATTCTATGCAAAACTTTTTTTTAAACATTTTTTTTTCTAAAATCGTGAATTTTTTAGACTTTTTTCCACATAAGTTATGATAACTCAAAAAGGGTTATTCCGATATTACAAAAATAAACTTTAAAGTTATATAACCTTTAATCCGCTATTTATTGCGTTTTAATGGTCTTAGTAGTTTCGGAGTTAAAATTAGAAATTGAGCAAATTTTTTTGTTTTAAAAAAAATCGAAAACGGCAGAAATTGTTCAGATTTATTGCTTTATCGCAAAGCCTCAATTAAGTGAATTCACTTATTTTCAGAAAATTGTCTTTTAAAATCATCAATATTTTGGTCGAGCTGTAAAGTAACAACCCAGTAGTAAAGAAAGTAGTAAATCTATCCCTTATAGACTAATGTTTGATGGCTTGATTGACTCCAATTGATATATTTTGGGTCACGTATGTGCTATTTGTATTGCAGATAGATGTCAATTAGTTACTTTATGCATCCCATGTAATCTAGCGTAAAGACAATTGTCATTTAAGTGCCTCTAAGTAATGTAAGTAATGCATTCGTCTCTAAGTAATACAAAGGATCAATTGACCCTCTACTTGGGACATTCACGTGTTAAAATAACTAGTCACGTAGCTAGTTACGTAACTAGCTGTCACCCTAAATTATAGGTAAAATCACTAGCCTCATAGAACTGCTGGGAAATGACTGCGGTAAAACTTTGTATCTATATGAAGTTACAAAATCGTTCAATAAAGAAATCTCTTAAAAATTGAAATTGCAAATTGTAATGAAACAACATAACTCTAAACTTTTTTGCAGCGAAATTTTTTGAAATGATAATTTTCAATTGCTCATAGAAATGAAGAAGTTAGTCGACAACATTTGGAGCTACTTTTATAACAAATTCGACAAATATGTTGCCCATTGACGACAAAAAATTCTATTTTTATTAAAAACTTGGATAATATGCACATAAATATGCATTTTGAACTTTAATATAACTAAATATGCATTATTAATAAAATATGCACTAACAAATCAATGCCATTTTACAGCAAAATTTGTGATTCTAATAGATAATTAGTCTACATTTTATTTGGACGTTCGAGAAAAAACATGCGTTTACATATTAATAACATTTACATATTAATAACATAACATATTTGGTTTCTATTAATTTTGTTTTTATTTTTTGTATATTGTGTAATGTACGAGTTATTTAATAATTACATTGTTGGTAATAAATACTTTAAAAGTAATCATTACACATTTTTTATCAATTACTTTCAATTTCAATTAATTTTTACCCATTACATGTAATTTGTAATTGACAACAACCCAATACCAATTACATGTAATTAGTAATTAGCAATAACCAACTACCAATTATATGTAATTGGTAATTGGAATTCAGCAATTACAAATTATATTTAATTGGTAATTGGCATTAGCCAATTACAAATTACTTATAATTGGTAATTGGTTATTGCCAATTACCAATTACACGTAATTGGTAATTGGTCCTGTAATTAATTACAAAATGTACTTGGTAGTGCCCAAGTCTGATAGATACTACAACTACTAACTCCTAAAAATTATATTTTAAAACTATTTTAGTTATCAGTATGAATAATAATACAATCATCAGCTGTAAATATTAAAAGCAATTTTGTTTAATTTGGCATAGTAACACAATAGTTTCTTTAAGTTTTTCCAAAGTAACAAATTGATTTGTCAAATGAAGTCAGCCAAATGATTAGACATTAGTGAAAATTACAGCCTAAAAGGAATTCATTGACTACTTGAAAAATTGTACATAAGTACATAAATATGTATAAACATTGTTCAAGTAAACGTGTAAATATTGCTGTATTTTTGGGTAATTCAAGTTGGAATTTTTTTTTTCATATCAACTTATTCTCTTAGACATAATTTTTTGTACGAAATTATAACTAAACATGTTTTCCCAGAAGAGAAGCATATTTTTTTCCTTCCTTCATAGTTTCCATGTCAATATACTAGAACAAAGATTTGATTAAATATAAAATGTAAATTTCATATTTTTACATAAAAAAAAGAGATTATAAATAACATTGCATAAATGCATTAATTTATGCAAGTCTGCATTAGGATAATTGGAAATTGATAAATAAATTTCTTTGTAAATACCAATGAATTTAATATAATTAATTTCTGTGATTGCCAAAATCAGAAGTATGAGACATGTTTTGAAAAGAAGGATGATAAACAATATGATTTAAAGTACATACATAAAAACATATTTCATAGTTAAACAAATATAAGACAAATATTAATGAGTTTTATTAAATCTTTAGGGATTTTAAAGAAGAAAATAACAAAATTTATTTATTTAAAAAGCAAATGTCAAATACCTTGCTAATGCTGTGCCGTTACTTTATATTTTAAAAACTGTTATACTAAATTATTCTCCGACTTGTTGTCTGACAATACAACAAATATAAACACAATTTATTTACTCTTTTCGAAGTACTGCTGTAAAAACTGTTGAATTACAATTTTAGCATTCGTTTGTGTTTTCAAATAACTATATCACTTCTTCATTTCGTTGATACTGTGATGATCGGTGATCGAAGAATCATAAGGGAAACGTTATTAATAAGTCTGATTTGCCTTAATATTGTAAGATAAAATAAAAAAGGAAAATATCGGATTTGCATTTCGAATATGTTAAAATTGGTGAAACAAAAAATTTGTTGTTTCATTTAAAATTTCATTTAGCTGCCTAAAATTAAATCAAAACTAAATAAAATAATACGATTTTGAATAAAAAATTACCTATATTGTAAACCAGGCTTGGGCGATGCCAATTACATTTTCCATTAAATTACTTTAGGTGTAATTGCAATTGATAATTTCAAATTACAATTACATGTAATTGTAATTGAAGAATTATGATTACAATTACTGGTAATTGTAATTGCGATTTTTCAATTACAATTACATGTAATTGTAATTTGAAAAATTCAATTACAATTAACAGTAATTGTAATTGAAAAATGGCAATTACAATTACCAGTAATTGTAATTGATAGAAAAAGCATATGTAATTTATTAAAAAGTAATTTAGTTACTTTAAATTCAATTACATTTATAAATATTAAACCGGTTTACCGTTTTTTTCATCTTTGTAAACTCGACCGGTTTCAGGTTTCTTTAACGGTTTTAATGAAATATGTTTTTTTAAAGCTCATTTAAACATATTTTTAAAAACTTTGATACTATTTTTAAAAATATTATTTCGTCAAAGATATAAAATAATTGCATAAAGAATTAAAAAATGTAAAATTTTCGAGGATTTATTACTCAATTCTTAAGGACCATATAAGGACCATTTACGAACACATTAAGCTGCATAAATATCTAAAAAATATTAATATTGAACAAAAATTCCATACCTATCCGTAATTTATATTTGCAAATCATACTACAGGATTTTGTGAATATAGTTCATATTTGGCTATACCTTCCATATAAGGTCAACTCCCGAATAAGATCGTAATAAATTTCTTACAAATATAGTTATCAAGTTGAAATTCGAAACAAAAAATTTCAATATATATAAAAATCACTGTACTCAATTTTATGAAGATAAATTATCGTCATAGCCTTCGCATGAGAAACATTTCCGGAAAACTCATTAACCTTCACAAATCTCCAAAATAAATCTTTACTGAACCAAGTAGGTCATAGCCCCACATATGTCCCTCAACCCAAAAATACATTAACGCACATTTATATCGATCAAAAATTTAACAGAAATCAGTTTCAAGTAGACAGAAATCATACTATTTGATTTTGAGACTATGGGTTCATAATTATATATTGCACGTATATAAGGCTCATATCCTGAAAATTCATTAAACGCGAATATATGTATATTAAAATTTCCGTATGCAAAATTTTGAACTATGTCTAAATATATTTGTATACCCTTTTTTATAATCGGATTCTTCACTTGAATTATATATAATTATTTTACATTCAAAATGAAATAACTTCTGCGCAAAATAGTATTTTTAACAATTGTTATATTATTTCATATATTTATTTAATAGTATTTCAATGACATTTTCTCAATCCTCATACATAATAGGATCTTTATACCAATGTAACTTCTATAATTCTCATCATATTTCGGTGGAGGGTATTTCAGACTCGGCACGGCCGAATATAGTACTCTTACTTGTTTTTAAATGTAAATCATAACTTACAAATTTACTTCGTTTTAAAAATAGTTTGTTAATTTTGTTCAATATTCGTACATCATATTTAAAAAATGGTCAATATGTTAGTTCTGAGAAGTAAATGTTCTAATTTAGAGGGATATAAAATGATATGAAGTTGGAGTTTCGAGTTAATACGTCTTGAAATGAGTAGAATGTATACTTTGAATTTCAGAGAATTCGAAGTTGCTAAAAATCCATATACATATGTACTTCGAAAAAATTTAAAAATTATTGTTTACAAACTATACTTATATAAAGATTTTCAATCTTTTTTGGGAAACTGAAGACTAATTTAATTAATCGAGTATGCATCAGTAGATATGTATGTGTTACTATATAATATACTGGTCTTCGGCATTCTACTGCACACTATAAAAATAAGTAATTGGTAACTTCTGTAATTTTATATTTTTTTAATAATAAATACTTTGAAAGTAATCATTACATAGTTTTAGTCATATTACTATTACTTTTTCTTAATTTTGTAATTGTAATTGACATTTTTCAATTACAATTATATGTAATTGTAATGTAAAATTTTGCAATTACAATTACTTGTAATTGTAATTGAAAAATTCAATTACAATTACACGTAATTGTAATGTGCTATTGGTCAATTACACATTACAAGTAATTGTAATTGCAAAAATCCAATTACAATTACAAGGTAATGGTAATGTACAAGTAATATATTACACAATGTAATCATTACCGCCCAAGCCTGTTGTAAACTTCTTAATAAAGTAGCTAAAGTTGCAAATTTGTAATACCTGCATACATATGTAGTTTCCACTTTTCAGAATCAATGACCAAGGAGAAGTTTGAAGAATTCTTTAGCACGCTAGGAGGTCGCTTTCTGGCATGTGGCGATTATAATGCCAAACACACTTACTGGAGCTCTCGACTAATGAATCCCAGAGGTAGACAGCTTTATAAAGCATTAGTTGATCGCAAAAATGGCCTGGATTTTGTGTCCCCTGGACAACCAAGGAGAAGTTTGAAGAATTCTTTAGCACGCTAGGAGGTCGCTTTCTGGCATGTGGCGACTATAATGCCAAACACACTTACTGGAGCTCTCGACTAATGAATCCCAGAGGTAGACAGCCTTATAAAGCATTAGTTGATCGCAAAAATGGCCTGGATTTTGTGTCCCCTGGACAACCAACATACTGGCCTGCTGATCCTAAAAAAATTTCTGATCTCATAGACTTTGCCATAACAAAAAATATTAATCTACAGAAATGTCATATGATTTATCTTCTGGTTATTCCCCAATTATAGTATCTTATTACGGGAGGACTAACATTTCATACTGAAACATATTACTTTAAAACAAATTGGCTTAAATATAAATAAATATATAAGCAGTCATATCCACACAGATCTTTGTATTCAGTGCGAGGAAGATGTAGATAAAAGTGTCAATGACTTTACGTCATTAATTGTATCGGCTCTAAATCATTCAAAGAGTCAAATATTTCCTAAAACTGATATGCACATTTCCAACTCAGATATTGAACGACTTCTTTTAGAAAAGAGAAAACTCAGAAGAGAATGGCAACAAAGTAGATCACCTGCTGCAAAGCAGAGGCTGTCTGCTGCTAGGAAAAATCTGAAAAAAGCTCTTCAATTAGAAGAGGATCGCAGAAATAGAAATTACATTCGAAGTTTGACAAATACCAAACACACAAAATTTTCCCTTTGGAAGGCAACGAAAAATATCAAGCCACCGGTAGAGGGGCAAAGCCCTTTAAGGAAAGCTGACGGTACCTGGGCTCGCAGCACGGAGGAAAAGGCTAAAATATTTGCTGATCACTTAAGTACAGTCTTTCAATCAAACTCGCCAACAACTGTTTTTGAACTTGAAGAGCCACCTGTGTCAACATTATCTAATGATGACATATTAGCTGTAAGCCCAGAAGACGTTATCGAAGTAATCAAGGATAATATAATACTAAAAAAATATATAGCATCTAGTATACTAGATGGCTACTTAAGATGTGTAGAAACATGGTTAAACAAATGGAGAATACGTGTAAATGAGTTAAACACACTGAGGAGGGGATACTGTCCACCTGTCACACTTAACAATGTTAATATACCTCAGTCCGATTATGTTACATACCTTGGTATTCACTTAGATAGAAGACTTACTTGACGCCGTCATATAGAAAACATCCACAGGGACTTGGAAGTGCCACTAGTGAAGGATGAGTTTAAGAAAGTCCGCGATAAATATATACTGAAACTGCAATCCACCCAAATCCGCTTGCTCGGCTTCTAGCACAGAACCAAACCAGATCAATGCTTTGTAGAGGAGATCTACAACCCAGCTAAGATGAGGTCCATGCATCAAGCAATGCTCTCTTTAGAGAGCAATTAGTTTTACATCTTATAGCTAAGATGTAAATACTTATTGTTAGGCCTAATGATATAGGCAGATTCAATAAATAAAAAAGTTAAAAAAAGAAATGAGCAGCTAAGTACATATCTATTAATAAGTAAGAAACTTGTTACCATTTCCAAGTTCATGCAGTTTTATAAGGGATCGAAATAAATTGAACACAATTTCCCAAATATTTTAAATGAGCAAAAAAGTACCTTTTGTTCTGCTTCTCCTCAATTATAATAATAAAATAACAAATATATTAAAAATATAGTGGTTTTGAAATCCCCAAAACTCAAAACGAAATTTTCATCCCCAACTCTCTAATATGACCACACTGATTACACTGTACAACACAAACAAAATTACTAGGTCCGACCAATAAATTTTGATAGAGGAGACAAAAAAAACGACACATGTATCGGCGTTTTGAAAGTTTACATCTGAATTTCATTTGGGGGGGGGTTAAAGTTTCCCAACTCTGGCACATTCTTATTATTAATCGGCATAAGAATCCATGTGATCCATATGAAATATAAAGCAGAGTTATCGGAAAAGAGAGATATGTATTGGGTTTAAAATGTAAATGTGAATGTGTTGGTGCCTTTGCACTGAAAGAAATCCCAGCAGTTAAGCAAGTAGTCAATGTATCCCTTTTAGACAGTAATTGTCACTAAAGTCTAACCGCTTGGGTGATTCCAATTTATATATTTTGGGTCATTTGACTCGTATGTGCTATGTGCAGTACAGAGAAAAGTCAATTGGTTACTTAATACACCCCATGTAATCCAGAGTGAAGATAATTTTCACTTCAGTTTCTCTAAGTAATCTAGAGTCTAGTCACTTTGTACTGCATTTATTTGTGAGTAAATTGGGCCAGCTATCAGACAGTTTCATTGTAATCAAAAAGGGTGTAGGATGTGCACGAGTTTAAATAACTAGTCACGTAGCTAGTTATGCTAGTTAGTCACCCTAAATGCTAGGTAAAATCAGTAGTTCAGGACAGTCTCCTAGAACTGCTGGGATGTTGTAATTTTGTTGTAATTTTGTTATTGCAGTTTTATTTTTTTTATGACTGACGTATGTATGCATGTATTTAAAGAATTTACAAAAAACAAATTAATATTAAATTAATTTCAATTAAAGGTTTTTGCTAAATATTTGCTGTTTTCCTCTTAATAAAGCGACATCAATGTCGCATGAAAGTATAGACTATTTGGGTACCCAGTACTCAATACTGCCTATTCTTCTCGTTACTTAATACCTACAAGTAACTACTCGATACATTAGGGTAATAGTTTTTAGTACAATAAGGACAAATTTCATGATTTGTCCATGAAAAAGTGCAACTATTTTTTTGAAATACAAATTCTGTATTAAATTCAGTTTTTAAAAGTAATGAGTAATATCGAGTACCCATGTAAATATATTGAGTACTAGCTGACCCAACAACGTTGTCCTGTCAAATTAAAAAAATGCTTGTGTTCGATTTGTGAATTTGTGAGAAGTGGTTTGAAATGGGTAAAAAATAGTTAAAAAGAAAAAAAAACGTATTGTTGAATGATAATTGTTATTCATATAAGGAGTGAGATCAAAAAATTCTTAACATACATATATGTTTATAAAAAAGAAACCACTAAACTTACAGCTTTAATTTTTTTTTATTTGATTGAAATTATTATTACAATTTACAAAAAAAAATATTTTTATAGTTTTAATCACTAGTGATGAAATTTTGAACCTTTTTCGGAAACCCTTCCATTAACGTTTTTATAGTGCTTTCTGTCACTTTGCTCGAACATGTAGTCCATCTCCGTTTAAAATCTACCACACTTTTGGACACCTTTTTTGTACTCTTCAATTCTCTTTTAACAAGAGCCCAATATCTCTCCACTGGCCTTAGCTCCGGGCAGTTTGGAGGATTTGCCTCTCTTGGTACAAATACCACATTATTGTTCTTGTACCACTCAAGGGCTTGTTTGCCATAGTGACAGGATGCCAAGTCAGGCCAAAAATAAGTGGGCACATTATGAAGTCTTATGAATGGAAGCAGCCTTTTTTGTAAACATTCCTTGATGTAAATTTCGGTATTTATAGAGCCCGTTGTAACAAATGAGTGGCTTCTTTTGCCGCAACTGCATATTGCTTGCCATACCAAGAACTTTCTGGGAAATTTTGTCTGCTTTTGGGTCCTAAACTTTTCTTCAACATTCCCTCGAGCATCAGCAACATAAAATTTTTGACCTGGAAGTTGCGAAAAATCTGCCAGAACATACGTTTCGTCATCCATTATGCAGCAAGAATATTTTTTTATAAAACTTGACTTCAATTTCCGTGCTCTGTTTTTGGGCTCTAAATTTTTAGTAGCGTTCCTGTCAGGAACTTTTTGAGCCTTGTATGTTTTTAAACCTGCATTAGCTTTAACTTTTCGTACCAAATAGTCCGAGCACTGAGCTAACCGGGCTGCTTTCCTACCGGATGTGTTGGGAGCTCTTTTGAAAATGCGTTCTATTTTTTTGGCTTTAGAAACATCATGTGGACCATTCCTTCTACCTGAACCAGGTTTTCTATCAACTGACAAGTTCTCCCGGTACTGTTTAATAACATTGGAAACAGTTTGACGGCAGACCTTTGTATGCTTGGCCAACTTTTTGTAAGACCAAGTTGGGTTTTGTTGAAAATATTTAATAATTTCAGTACGCACTTTTTTCTGGTCACTCATTTTAATCAGATTAACAAAAAAATTAATATAATTGACATTACACATAATAACTGACATGTTTTTCAAAGGTAACTTGATCAAAAAAAAATTCAAATAATACTTGGGTTAAAAAATGTAATGAAAAACGTGTGTTAAGAATTTTTCGATCTCACTCCTTATATATATAGGTTTGGGTTATGTTTGATTTACATTTGATTTTAAAATATGTACAATGAATCTTATGGTCATAGAATAAAATATACATAAAAGCGTTACTGTGATACAAAGAACCTAAGTCTGTTGTCAAAAAACTAAAAATTATCACATATCGAGCTCCTTTTCTTGATTAAACGCAAATTTAGATATTTTTCAGTTTTTATATAAAAAACAGATTTTTGGTGAGAAATATGAGTGATCACAGATCGCGCTCCTTTTCATGATTAAACGCTTATTGGCCAAGTTACTAACGATTTTAGATATTTTTCAGTTTTTATATAAAAAATCGATTTTTGTTCAGAAATATGAATGATCACAGATCGAGCTGCTTTTCTTGATTAAACACTTATTGACCAAGTTATTAGCGAATTTAGATATTTTGAGTTTTTATATAAAAAATCGATTTTTGTTCAAAAATATGAGTGAGCTCCACAGCGAATTTAGATATTATGAGTTTTTATATAAAAAAATCCATTTTTGGCCAGAAATATGAGTGATCACGCTTATTGGCCAATTAATGATTTAAGATATTGTGAGTTTTTATATAAGCAATCAAATTTTGGTCTGAAATATGAGTGATCACAGATCGATGTATTTTGCAGATGTATTTAATATGTGCACGTGGACAAATTTTATTTCTGTAAAAACTTTTGCGGACTATTGTGAACATTAAAAAAAATTGCCAAATCGGTCCAGGAATCCTGCGATTTTGGATATATCGAAAAAAAATTATCGTGGTCAATTTTTCTTTCAGTAAAAACTTAAATTGGATTACTATGAACATTTAAACAAAAAAATAGCCAAATTGTTGCAGCCGTTTAGCGTAAAAGTGTTCGTGGTCAATTTTTCATTCCGTAAAAACCTAAGTTGGACTATGGCCAACATTTTAAAAAACAATTTGCCTAAATCGGTCCGGCCGTTCTCAACTGATGCAATTACCAACGAACGACATTTGAATTTTATTTATATAGATAGAGAGATAGTATCAGCACAAATAAAATATATTTATCTGACATGTATTAAACACATTGAAGACTGCAGGCTACACGACTACACTACCACAAATGCTGCTGGCTGCACTTATAGTCGCGTGGCAGCTACTGAACTATTTTACAGACGACAGCTACATAGTAAACAACTGATTTATAATTTAGTGGTGCCATTTTTTTACTTTAATAAAAAATTACAATACAAAATTTCAAAGTAATTAAGATTTAAACAATTATTTTTAGTAAAAATATATATGTGGTAATAATTTATGTACCTGTTGTTGATTTATTACAATATTTATTTTATTTATATTATATGGTGATCAAAAACTGCTCTTAATAAAGTAAAAAAATATATCTTTATTAAACAATAATATTATGTACATTTTTTATATATTTTCTATTTTGTAGCTGACAAAACTAGAAACTTTTTTCAAGATGATTTGAATAGAAGAAAACTCTAAAATTGTACTATGTGAAGGTAGAGTTAGAGCTTATTACTGGATAAAAGTAATACGCAAGATAGGATTTCATTTTAGACCTATGGTTTCTTGAGGAAACTTTCTTAAAATTTTCCGTAGATTGCGTTTCTGCTAGCGATTTTTTACTTTTTTATGGTCCATACAATTCGACCCAGCCTAATATATATATTTTGTTGTTTATTGTTTAGTTTTTGAATACATATATTTACAGAATATATATTGTTTTATTATAAGAGAAAAAGCGGCCGCGTACGGTATGTCACGTACGATATTAAAGTTTATTTGTTCTAAAATCACCCAAAGATTGCTTTCATTTAAATATGACTGATTGTAAAGGAAAAATATGTGGTTTAGTGTAAGAAATTAAAAAAAGAAATAACGCCTCTCAATATTCAACATGTACCTCAAAATTACTTCCGTTTTATGTCACGTACGATATACCCTTATTTCGCTCGATATTTTGGATAACAATGTTTCGAAAGTACTTATTATTTTTTTTTAAATATAGTACCCTCTGAATGAAACATAAGGCCCAAATTATTTTTCAGATACTCTTATTATTGCAAAATCTATTCCACTTCATAAGTTTACAAATGTCACGTACGATGACATGGAATTGCACTATGCATTTCTGCCGTTTATGCTAAGCCTGTGCTCACTATAATTAGCACTTGAGAAACACATAATGAACACACGATTAAATAATTTTCATGATCATGAGCAATAAATGAATGAATAATTGGTACTCTGGCATTATCTGTTTATTTTTTACACGTTTGCACTTTATTGGTGAAAAAAAAGATAGAAACACCAGAACGAAAAAAAAGAATTTTAATTTGCAATATCAATAGTTTTTATGATTTGTATTTAATCAAAAGAAAAAAAATTATTTTCAATATAAAAATATCAATACCACTATAAAAACGAAATAATTGCGAAGATAGAAAAAACACGTCCGTTTAGCTTAACTACACGAGATAATATGAAATTATTATGAACAAATTAACAAAAACTTAATTTTATTTAAATTTTTCTCAAAGATTTAAAAATAAATTGTAATACTGATAAGCATAGAGAAATATACATGGAGCGGAAACTAGCAAAAAAAACTCAAACAAACAATTATACATTCTTGAATCGATTTAAACGTGCAGCGTACTTCTGGCAATGGTCGAAAATAGTGATATTTTTAAATAATTTGGAAATATTGCGTTTTGGTCAGATTCATAAAACAAAATTTAAAATAAAGGATTTGAACGTTTTTTGTATCTCCTGTAATATTTCTGTAAAGGAACTTTGCACGTTCGTACAATAAGCTAACGAAATAAAGTCAAATTTATTGAAAGAAGCTAAGTACGTCATGTGTGTATATCATCTATAAGTTGTTTAATTTTAATTTTTAATAATTTCATTATAATTGATTCTGAAAAATTACATCAAAACATGAGATTTATTGATTTAATTCCCAAATTTTGGAAGCGGGAAATCAACATTTTAAAGAAGAAAATCCGGTTTTACATTTAACCGGTTTATAAACACTATTCACAATAGAACAACGAATTTGTATACCCAGAAGTTTGTAACGCCCAAAAATATTAGTCTAGAACCTTAAAGTATACCGATCGGCTCAGAATCATTTTCTGAGTCGATTAAACGATGTTCGTCAGTCCGCCTGGCTGGCTCGCTGGCTGGCTGTTCATGTAAAGCTTGTGTGCTATTTAGATAAAATTCGGTACATATAATTTTCGGCCCAAGGACAGAGCCTATTGAAATTTTCAGAAATCGGTCCATTATTTCACCTAGCCCCCAAACAAATGCCCTCCCGAAATTGGACTTTATCGGTCATAAATGTAGGTATCTCCACAAATTCCGCTCCAAATAAGTTTTATATACACAAAATTCATATCACCAAATTTTGTTACGATCGGTCCTAAATTAGTCATAGTTCCCATATAAGACGCGCTTCCGAAAATCACATTAAATAAATAAATAAATCTCCTAAAAATATTGGTAATATTGGTTCATATAGACATAAATCACACGACCTAATTTCAGGGTGATCGGTCTATAATTGGTCATAGCTCCCATATAAGGCCTATTTCGAAAATCACTCACGAATATAAATTATTGAAATTTTAAAAGTAAACTGTTTTTGCTCTTTTACTTATTCTTCTTCTTACTTATTTGTTTTGTTTTGCATTTTCTATCCCGCAAAGGGCGTTATCTATAATCTTCATTATTCAAGATCAATCATATAATTAGCTCACCATTATTGAGGGAAACCAATTATTATATACCCAGCAGTTAAAATAGTCAATATATCCCTTATAGACAGTAATTGTCACTAATGTCTGACCACTTGGCTGACTCCAATTTATATATTTGCGGTCATTTCATACGTATGTGCTTTTTGTAGTAATCTATGGTAATCTAGCGAGAAGACAATTGTCACTTAAATGTCTTTAAGTAATCGAGAGTGTAAGCATTTTAAACGTTCATTTTATATTGCATATTTGTAAGTAATTCGTTCAAGCTGTTTTTTTACAAATTGTGTTGATATAATTATTTTTACTTAAGTATAATGACATCCAATGTAACCTAGCTGAGTCAATCCCCTGCTTAACTAGGCACGTAGCTATTTATGTAACTAGTTGCTCCGGACAGTCCCCTAGAACTGCTGGGTATTTACAATTTATAAGTGAGAATAAATTTACATACGTTCGCAATGTGTGATCGCCATTGTATGAATTACATTGTTATACCCTACACCACCATAGTGGGGTGGGTATAATGCGTTTGTGCAGATGTTTGTAACGCCCAAAAATATTAGGCTAACACCCACCTTAAAGTATACCGATCGACTTATCATCACTTTCTGAGTCGATTAAACGATGTCCGTCCGTCCGTCTGGTTGGCTGGCTGGCTGGCTGGCTGGCTGGCTGGCTGGCTGGCTGGCTGGCTGGCTGGCTGGCTGGCTGGCTGGCTGGCTGGCTGGCTGTCCATGTAAACCTTGTGCGCAGAGTACAGGTCGCAATTTTGAAGATATTTTGATGAAATTTGGGATATATTATTTTTTCGACTCAAGGACCAAGCCTATTGAAACTGGCTGAAATCGGTCCATTATTTCACCTAGCCCCCATACAAATGTCCTCCCGAAATTGGACTTTATCGGTCATAAATGTTTAATTTATATATGTATCTCCACAAATTCCGCTTCAAATAAGTTTTATATACACAAAATTCATATCACCAAATTTTGTTACGATCGGTCCATAATTAGTTATAGCTCCCATATATGCCCGCTTCCGAAAATCACTTTAACGTACATTTTGAAGATATTTCGATGAAATTTTGGACATGTTATTTTTTCGGCTGAAGGACCAAGCCTATTGAAACTGGATGAAATCGGTCCATTATTTCACCTAGCCCCCATACAAATGTCCTCCCGAAATTGGACTTTATCGGTCATAAATGTTTAATTTATATATTTATCCCCACAAATTGCGCTCCAAATAAGTTTTATATACACAAAATTCATATCACCAAATTTTGTTACGATCGGTCCATAATTAGTTATAGCTCCCATATATGCCCGCTTCCGAAAATCACTTTAACGTGCATACATCGCTTTAAACTGTTGGTATACACACAAAATTCAACATAGTTAACTTTAATATAGACATAAATCACACGACCTAATTTCATGGTGATCGGTCCATAATTGGTCATAGCCCCCATATAAGGCCCACTTCCGAAAATCACTCAAAAATATAAATTATTGAAATTTTAAAAGAAAAATTGTTTGCTCTTTTACTTAGTGTAGTGTATTATATGGTCGGGCTTGACCGACCATACTTTCTTACTTGTTTTTACTATCACGATAAGCGGAGCATAAATGGCTAAATTTTTTGGAAATTATATAGAGAAAAAATGGTCCACATGACCGACCCTACTATTTTGGATTATAGTATACTCTTCATCATAGTATAATCATTATACTATGATGAAGAGTATACAACAGATCAGGGATGGTAAATGATTTTTTCTTTCGGTATCAAAATATTTTACTGATAGTACTTTTTTGAACCCCAGGGTACTAAAACAATTTTTTTTAATATTTATTAACAACAAAACAACAAGAAAAACGTATAACAATTCATTTAAAGCATAGAAATAATTAATAATGACTTAAAATTTAATTCAGTTCTGTTTAATTATAATTATAACATTTTTATTTATGAAATATTCTTTTATAATTCATATAGACATATTTTATAAAAACAAAAATTATATAAATAACATAAAACAAATTGAGATCATAAGTATGTAGTTGTAAATGTTAAATACAAATATAAAATTTTTATGTATTTTTGGATAATAATTTGTTGCAAACATTTAAATTGAAACAGAAAGTATTTGAAGATTTAAGTAAATCTTTGGTTTGAATAAGATTAGACAATATTAGCAATGAAGTTTGTTCCTTTCTTTTTTATAATGTTTTGAATTGAAAATACTCTTTCGACATTAGCCGATGAATGAGATATAGACAAAATTCCACTCATAATTCTAGAAATGTCAGAAAACATTAATTTTAACCTTTTAACGATAAATTTATTAAATTTATTTTGATTTTCTTGCGAAAACAATAAAGCAAGTTGTTTTATTTTAGTTTTTTCTTTACTCACTTACACACTACAGTTTGTGTCGGCAAGAAACCTACCAATTGTAGTAAGGAAATGTAAGAAAAAATAAAATCAATGTTTATTGTTGGTGTTTTATTTAAGCTTGAGTGTATATAATTCTCAATCACTCTATGGTTTTATTTGTATAATATCTTTAGTTTTTCTAAAGCCTTTTAGGAAAAGGTCTAAGCAACCAGTGAAATGCGCATAGGAACTAGCTTATCCCCCAACAATAAATTTCAGTGAATTTATCAATAAAATTGGGAATTTAGCAAAAAAACAATTTTACTAAAATATTAATTCATTTAATTCGTTTTTTAGTCGCGATACCTTTACCAAAAATTACATACATATACATGCTCTATATTGAGTGTTAATTGACTCAAATGAGTTTTTTTCGTTTGGAAACATTTTCATTAAAAACGGAATAATACTATTAGATTTTCCACTCAAAACATTTTCTTTAGAAAATTTGTTAAACTAGACCAAAATATCGTCATCGAAATCTAGACGTTCTCATACATTTTGACAAAACTTTTTATAAAATTTGTTGCAGTTTTCTCTGAAATTATTTACAATGTCGGTATCAATATGATTTGTGCGTATCAAATAATTCTCGGGAGTACCACGGTACTTTTGAACATCAAATAGTATCAAAAAAAGTACGATGGTATCAATTTTGCCAACCCTGCAACAGATTCTCCAGAGAGAAATTTAAACAAATTACAATTGCATTATGAGTAAATTTTTAACAAAATATTTTGTAATTACTTCAGATACGGTCACACATGGCAAATATTTTCTAAAAAAGCGTAACCAATTTTTCTAACACAAATTTGTTTGACGTGTTTACTGTTACAAGTGTTTTGTAAGATCAAACAGCATCAAATAAAACAAAATATTTGTTTTGAATTGTCTTAAGTAAAATGAGTTTTTGACGGCTGCGTCTTTTTCGTCAAATATTTGCCATATTTTATTAATTATGTAGTCTATATTTGACATAATTATCTGTTAAATGCTTCATAAAATAAGAATATTTACAGTTACAGCAAATGTCAATTTTCTTGATAATCGAATAAAACTGGCGAATTTTTTGATAACTAATTTTTGTCTTTTATATCTTATTAGAATGAAAATTACATATACATTTCGATTCTTTTAAATGTAATTGCAAAAGTAATTATTTAATGGCAAAATTTTTACAAAAACTGAAAAAATTGCATTTTCCCCTTGCAAATGATATGCTGCTAAGCATTTTTTAAATTCAGAAATATGTAAATTTATACATTATTTGCGTACTTTTTAAATATAATGTGGTTATATATTACCTTAATTATAGAAGGAGAAAAGTTACCTACTATAAATGAAGTACTGAAAAGTTTATTAGAGTATATAGAAAATCTTGGTGTTATCTATGATTTCTACGGACAATATTGCGGATGTTATCGTGGTAAAGTGATACTTGGAGAATTAAATTTGTACATTAGAGTGTCCCTTATAATTCTTTTTGTTTTTGAACGGTTACCCTCTATTTTTTTCTATCTATATAAGACTATACTTAAATATGAAATTTTATCTTTCTATCATGATTGCAACACGTGCCGACTTTCGATTTAGTTTTGAGGTGCATTTACAAGGGGAAAACATTTTTTCACTTTTTGTAATTACTTTTAAAATTTAATTTAAAAGAATCGAAATGTGTAGGTAATTGTCGTTCTAATGAGATATAAAAGACAAAAATTGGTTAAAAAATGTTAAAGTTATTAAAAATTTGCCAGGCCATTCACGTATCTCAGGCCACTAGTACAAGAAATGTAGGAACAAAATTAACATATTTTGAGAAATATTAAAATAAAAGCTCATTTTTACTTAAGTCTAGTATTTGCAATAACAGCAATGGAAATTAACCCTTAAGAGCACTTGGGGTCAAAATGACTGTGTTTTTCGTGATTTTAAAAGTTTAGGGTCATTTGGACCCCAAGTGTTATTAAGAGTGAATTTTAATTTTTGTGCTGTTATTATAAATACTAGACTTCATGTTATATTTTTCTTAAGTTTCATCAAAATCGCCCCAAAAATATATAACATTTCGCTATCTTTCCATTAGAAATTCCAAATATTGAAAAATTTGAACTTTGACCTTCACGATTTAAGGGTTAAAGTTTTCCGGAAAAACTATAGGAGGTTTTTTCATACTTTTCATTTTTCTATTCAATATTCTGTTCTCAATAAATCTCAATGTGATGATCAAAAATCATTTTTAAAAATTTTAAAAAAAATATATTTTTTTGGTTATACCTGCGAATAGGTTAACGGTATCCTACGAAGACAAAAACTCATATACAAGTAAATATGGATATATTTTAAGTAAACATGTGCTTTTATTTTAATATTTCTCAAAATATGTTAATTTTGTTCCTACATTTCTTGTTCTAGTGGCCTGAGATTTCAGTGGGTACCGTTTCAACATTTCAAAATTTTAATTCTAAGGGACACTTTACTGTACATATGAAAAATATAATTAATAATGCTAATTTAATTATAATTAAAACTAATTCATATTTTACTCCATTCATATTTGTAGTAAAAGTACTTACACAAATTATAAGCCGGCAAACGTTTAAATTGTCGAAAATCATTACCAAGCTAGGAAATACCTAAAAGTTGTACAAAAATATATACATATGTATTGTGGCAGAAATTGAAATTACTTAGCAACAGGTTGGTTGTCAAACGCAAAATGATAAATTACCACATTATGTAATACTTAAGTACCCAGCAGTTAAGCAAGTAGTCAATGTATCCCTTACAGACAGCAATTGTGCCTAATGTCTGATCACTTGGCTGACTCCAATTTATGTATTTTGGTCATTTGACACGAATGTGGTCTTTGTAGTGCACACAGAAGTCAATTAGTTACTTTATACATCCCATGTATTCCAGAGTAAAGACAATTGTCACTTAGGTGTCTCTATGTAATCTAGTACTATATTTTGTATTTAACTTTTTTGTAAGAAAATTATACATACAGGTTTTATACAAATTGTTTTGATATAATTCTCATACAGTTTATTTTCTTTTTGCTTAAATGTGCTCACATACCATGTAACCTAGCGTGAAGTCAGTTGTGACTTTAGCGTCTCTAAGTAACCTAGAGTGTAGTCACTTAAAAAGTAGTTATTTTACCCACCAGAAGTCACTAATTCGGAGCAGTCTCCTAGCATTGCTGGGTATTTACTCACACACACTCAAACAAGCATACATACATGTAAAATCCTCATATACAAAACCAATATCAAGGTAGTCAAATTTAAGCCACCACACAAAGCGACCGCCTGACAGACAGACAGACTGACATGTCATACAATACATTAACGAAATTGATATATTCTTTTTTAAATGGATCCGATAAAAACAAAAGAAAAATGGAGAAACAACAAAAATTAAACAAACACTCATACTTTGTGAAGTTGATAAATAATATTTTTGTGAAGAAAAACCAACATTAAACAATTAAATATACAAGTATTCTGGTTGGCATGAAAAGTACTATAAATTCGTTCATACAAGAAGGATGACGAAAATCATTTCCATACCGAGTATTGAACTTCTTTGGAGACTTAATGAAAATTCGCTATTACACGGAATATAGGGAATATAACTATTTGAAATTCTTGTATGTGTTTATGTTTTAAAAATACCATAGAAAAGGTTTTTAGAGAAGGCCAACCAATGGATCATGAATTACTATAACAATTGCTTTAGATCTTTTAATGAACTTATCCAAAACATTATGTTTTCATTTGTTTTACAAAAACTTTTAAGAATGATCTCGTATCCAAAAGCATAAGTGTGTATGATGAAGACTGAAACCACAATATCCATCCGAAGGGTTTATGAATGGATGGTTAAATAGATGGATTATGGTTTTGATAACTACAAGCTCAAAGCATCAAACACAACTGGATTTACTCATTCATACACGTGTATTCATCTTTTTGACAACAGGAATCACTTGAACAGAAACTGATGCCTACAATTGCCATGACATTCCGTTTGCATTGCAATATTTTCCGCCTCACTTTAATCAACTCGTAACTTGTATTAAAGAAATCCAACGCTTATGTCAATTTTGTGGCTAACTTCAGTAAAGTGCATTTGTGCAGATGTCACCCACTAATGTTTATTACACAAATTTTAATGTAACTGGTTGAATCCTAGCAAATAAAAATTTGTTTCGAAAAGTTGAAAGTATGATCAGTCAACGCTAAAATTCCAAACAAAAATAAGTTGTGATAAATTAAAAACTTGACAGTCTACAGTCTGCCCGCGTACTTCAATATTTTAATACAGTATTTATCATACAAATTTTAGTTTAGTTCACCTAAGAGTAGCAAATGAATAACAATAAATCGACGTGCCATATGCAAATGTCGTAAAAACGATTTTTTAATCAATTTTTATATCCACCACCAAAAATAGTATCGAAATATTGGTCGTAGTACCAAAAAATATATATATTCTGAATCCCTATACAATTCTAAGACGATCTAGCTACGTCCGCCTATCTCTTCTGAAGGTAAGATTTGGACAAAAAAAAATGGCTATATTTCTAAATTTTCTAAATTGATTTGTCTAGAAAAATTTTGCATATACAGTTTTGCGATCAAATGTAGTACAACACAAAGTAATGAAAATTTAAAAATAATTGCTTTAAAAAATTAAACTTGAATTTTCTCACTTTCCTTAAAATTTGGCTGATAGAATTCAAAATCAATATTTGTAAGACATTTATTTTATTTATTGTTTCAGACGTATATCATCCGGTTGGTGTCTAATATTGAGTGTCGTACGGTGTAATAATATTTGTAAGAGATGTATGCTAGAGTGACAACCGATTTTTTTTTTTTAGATTTCAAAGTGTGCCGGGTGGAATATTGTGACACTAGGCCTAAATGTTAAGTGCTGAAAATTTGAGCCAAATCGGGCAACGATTTCTGGACGCGACTCGAGGTCAAAGTTCAGATATATGCAAAATTTTACTATTTATATGGAATAAATAGGTAAACTCGTTAGCTTTCTGCATTGTTTTCTAGAAATATGTAGATTTATTTATATTAATGAATATTACATTAAAAAAAAAGTTTTGGAAATTAACCCTGTATCTCCTTTGGTTCAAAATGACCCAAAAACTGTATTATCGCCAAAATTAGAGAAAAATGCAAATTTTTCAGTTTTTGAAAAAATTTTGCTACTAAATAAATACTTTTGCAATTGAATGCAAAAGAATCGAAATATGTACGTAATTATCGTTGTAATGAGATATAAATGACCAAATTTGATTACAAAATTTTAAAGTTATTACAAATTCGCCAGACCATTAACGTGTTTCAGACCACTTGAACAAAAAATTTAGAAAAAAAAATTAGATATTTCGAGAAAAATTAAAATAAAAGCACATTTTTACTTAAAATATGTCCAAATTTACTTGTATATGAGTTTTTGTGATCGTAGGATACCATTAACCTATTCGCAGGTATGGCCAAAAAAATATTTTTTTTAACGGCAGTTTCAAAACTCCATTTTCAAATTTTTAAAAATTTTGTTAAACAAATTTCAGATTTTTTCGATCATCACATTGGGGTTTATTGAGATCAAAATAGGGAATAAAAATATGAAAAAATTATGTCAATACCTCTTACAGTTTTTCCGTGCCTGCGATTTAAATTTTGCGTTTTTCAAGAAAAACTAATTTTTTGTCCATATTTAGGCGAATAAGCCCAATTTCCTTACTGTTATAAATTTTAAGTAAAACTTATTCATAGTATTATAATCCTGGTAATTTTAAATATGGTCTGAAAGTTTTACTAAAATCGGAAAACGTTAACCTTTAAATCGTGAATGTCAAAAGTAAAATTTTTCAATATTTGGAATTTCTAATGAAAAGATAGCGAAATGTTATATATTTTTGGGCCGATTTTAATGCAACATTGTATGCGTATTAGGGTGAAGCGATTTTATTTTTTTTTCGTAATCGCTTTGTAATACGTGTTAAAAGTTGCTTTTTTAACTCCTAAATATACACAAAAATTTCATTTGGTGGATCGTATATATGTATATAGGTGGCCCCACATCATTATAATAATATACAAATAAATGGCTCTAGAAAACGGGGAGTGGAAGTCCCAAATGCCCTCCTTATGTCTTTCCTAAGCTACAAGTACGATTTTGTGGACTGGGTATAAAAATACCCACTTCGGCATATTAGGGTATTCATTCGAGTAATAATCGTTCGATTAATCGAGTAATTTCTTACGAATAATTATTCGAACAATTTAAAAATTACCATTTTCGAATAACGAACAATTCGAACAATTTTATGTAGAATAATCGAATAAAACGAAGAAATGTTCATATATATTTAAATTTATTAAATTGCTTAACATTTTTCATAATTTCAAATATAAATAAGTAATAATGACTTACAAAAATTGTATTGTTTCTGAAATTCGCAATTAATAATCAAAATATTAACTAATATACGTTAATATTTTGATTATTAATGGAGTTTAATGTGATGGAGAATGTGATTTTGAAACGGTCGTTGAAAGTGATATTGAGGATGACATTGAAATAGATCAAGGCCATGATCTTAAAATATGTATATAAGTGATGTTATTAACCGCGTACGTAAGTGTTGCAAAATATTTAATAAATCGAATGATAAACACAAATATTGCAAACTTACGTTTTGTTGCAAGAAAAACATGGAGTTCGTCTTATACATGATGTTAAACATCGTAGGACATCTTTGTCTAATAAGATAATAAACTTTTTGCGTATTTATTAATGCGTCAATCATGCACTGTCTCACTTCAAATTAGCCACGTTCACTAACAATGTTATTAAACTTTGGACAGATTCCCTTTATTATGTAATTCCCCAAGACCACTTTAGTAAGGAAAGATTCGGTAACATTGATAGAGCTTGATGTATAATACAATTTAGAAATAGTGAATAATTAATTTACTAAAAAATTAGTTACTCATTTTAAAACCCGAATTAATGAACGACATAACAAAGTTCTTAATACGTTTATATTGTATTTGAATTCAGGATCATGTCCAACTAGCTCAAATTTTTTAAAGCATAGCTCAAAAACGGTAACTAAAGAGTTTGCTAGTCAATTGTTTTGTAGATTGTTCGGGAGTTAATCTGATCAGAGTATTTCTGATGAAAATTTAATGATGGACTTTGTTTTCGAATGTTTTTTAACATTATCAATACTTGAATTGTTAACTTTAACGTTATTTTTTGTTATTCTTTAACAATAATATATTAGAAACCGACATCAATCCTTCAGTCTTTACTTTTTTTAAAAAAATTTAATTATTCGAATAATTCGATTAATTTTAAACGTGTGATCGAATTATTCGAACAAGTTTAAATCTCTTATTCGAATTATTCGAACAAGAGAAAATTCGAATAATTCGAGAAATATCTTTTTCGGAAATGGTCCTTATGTGGGAGCTATGACCAATTATGGGCCAAACTTCATAAAATTCGATACAGTGATTTCTATGTATATAAGTATTATTTGTGTGGAACTTTAGCATGATAAAGATATTTATAAGAAATTTATGAGTACTTAACTGATTTTCGAAAGTGGACCTTATATGGGAGCTATGGTCAAATATGGAACGATTTGGTTTGATATTGATATTTTTTATATGAAGGTAGATTTCCAATGAAAACAGAGAAATGTTATATATTTTGGGGATGATTTTTATGAAACTACTATTACAACCGAAAAATCGAATTTAACCCTTAAACGCAGTAAATTTGTATAACAACGAAAAATAAACTTAACATATTTAAAAATTTGGAAATTGAGTTGTGAATTTTAAATTACATTAAAATTATTTAACCAATTATTGTATTTTATAACTCGATAGAATGATAATTCCGTTTACATTACAATTCTTTATGCAATTTTAAAGATTTCTCACAATATTCGCGAGATAACGTTTAACAATGTTTGAATTTGTAATTCTCGAAATTCACTTTAGCAGAATGACAAATTACAATGTGACCTTAATACAACGCAAAAGAAAATATCTTCTATGACCATTATGTGTACAGTTGGGACATTTCTCTGGCTGTCTATGAATTGTCTTTACTACATATATTATTATTATTCAAAATTTCATTAACAATACTTGATGACAGAAGGTATTATGTAGAGAATAGTTAATGCATCATTCGTAAATATACAGACAAACATACTTACTCGCACATAAACTGTATATTTCTTTGGTTTTGAATCCACATAAACATCAGAGTGAACATGGAACAGGCTCAGCAAACATTTGACACCTTCTGACAATTAGTCATTTTGTCAAGTCATTCATTCAAGTCTTACAAATTATTAAGAGGATTTACAGGCGAAATACGGTCAAACACATTTATAGAAAAGTATACAACCACATTTGGTATTTGTTAAGGCAATTAGTGAGTGAATGCTGGTTGTTTTGTTAAAGTTTATATTTGGAGTAAAATGTTAATAGGCTTTTAAAGACGGTTGACCTTTAGGGATAATTATAATGTTAACATTTTATTACAACTTTATTTCCACTTAACAAACCGGATAATTTTTATTGCAAATAAAAGCAGTTTAGTAGTTTAAATTTATAACAACTGTTTTTTTATTCAAATGTACACAACAACACTTTAAATAATAACCATGTATGTTTAATACACGTTTATAATTCACAACTTATACAGCATACTTTAAGGTATTTAATTTGTCCTTACTTAACGATGCTTCAAATTAGACTGACTCGTTGATTATTATATACACTGCTTTACCAACTAGATGCTTCTTGAAAGCTCTATTTCTACAGTGACCTTAGCGGATAAAACTAGAATATTCGAGTTCTAGAGCTTTCAATGTTAATATTACCAGCTTAAACATTTTGTGTTGCCATACTTGCAAACAATGCTAATAACTGCGTGCTAACATTGTTGATAAGTAGAAGCTTCTACTGATGTACATTAGTGTGTCCCAAAAGTTTTTTTTCTTATATTCATGGGTGCTCAAGCATAATTTAAAAGCTTATAGGGTAGAGTATTTTTGAGATTTTTTTCTGATTTTTCGGAAGTGGTTTAGAGGTCGCTCAAATCCAGTTTTTGCCAAAAATCGGGTTTGTCAGCATTTTTTTGAGTTTTCTTCATAACTTTGTCAAGAGCCACGATTTGCATTACATATATCTTTGTGTGCAAAAATTTTTAGATTTTGCAATGAATTAGCTCATTAAGGTGCCCTACATTGCAATTTTTCGAAATTTTTCAATAAATTTTGTAAATAAGGTTTTATATCTTTTAAAATTTTTATGAAAATGAAAAAAAATAAAAATGCAGTTTGAAAGATCAATTAATTCTTAATAATTTAGAGACAACAATTTTTGAATTTGCTTTTACCGTTCCTGAGTTATATAAAGCAAACGAAAACTTTTATGTACGCAAAATGAATTTTATATCCTACAACACCATAGTGTAATCAAACTACAAGTCGCAATTTCAAAGATAAAATTTGGTACAAGCTTTTCTATTGTCACATGGACGAAGCCTATTGAATTCCGTTGGAATCGGTCCATTATTTCTACTAGCCCCCATATGATTGCCCTATCTAAAAATAGATAAGCTCTCATAAATATCTTAGTTATAAAGATATCTAAACCAAATTGAGCACAAATAAGTTTTATATAAGCTAAACTCAGGCCTACCAAATTTTGTGACGATCGGTCCATAATTAGTCATAGCTCCCATATAAGGTCCACTTCCGAAAATCACTTTAACTAGTATAAATCTTTAACATATTCGTACTCAAATAGAATTCAATACAAATATGTTATATATCCACGATCGGCAACTCCTATACACAGAGCATTTTGGCCGTTACTAAATTTACACAGACTACTCACACACATAGAAAACACAATTCAGTCTCATATGAGCTGTCATAGAGAAGGTTGTGTTTTCGCTCGTTTCTTGGTTTAGCACATGAATGTTTATGAATAAATGTGGATAATTCATATTAAGTAGTTTTAAGAATTATAAAATATCTTAAATGGGTTTTTAGTTTCTTGTAAATTATTGTTTTTTAATATACAATAATTGCTAGACAAATAGGTTATTTAACATGTTCAGTTTTCCATGCCTGTTTTGTAGTGAGGATCAGAGTACAACTATTTCTCATTTCTTGTTTTTTCGCTCTTACACTTATACAAGTGCAAAATGTAGTAGTATATGTCTGCCGATAGCGGTTATATATGTATATACAAAAGTTTTTTTTTAACTTTTTATTTATTTATTGAATCTGCCTATATCATCAGGCCTAACAATAAGTGTTTAAATCTTATAGCTAAAATTAAAACTAATTACTCTCTAAAGAGAGCATTGCTTGATGCATGGACCTCATCTTAGCGGGGTGGTAGATCTCCTCAAAGTCATTACACAAAACGTTCAGTCCATAATTACTCATAGGTCCCATACAAACCCACTTCCGAAAATCATTTTAACTAGCACAAATCTCTTAAAAATGTTGGTACATTTTAAAATAAAACTGTTAGAAGAAAACTGTTGTCCCAAAATTATTAAGAACTAGCTTTACCCGGTGCGCTTCGCTACCCCTGTCGTAGTAAAATAAAAAATATATAGCCTATTGAGGCTTCTTAGTAAGGATCTATCTAAGCTCCAAATTTCAATAAAATCGGATCAGCCGTTTAGGCGTGATGCTCAAACAAATAAACAAACCAACAAACAAACTTACAAAGACATTTATATATTTATATAGATTAATTGATCTTTCAAACTGCATTGTTAATTTTTTTCATTTTCATTAAAAATTTAAAAGTTGAAAAGCCTCATTTACAAATTAATGAGCCAACTCATTGCAAAAACTAAAAATTTTTGCACACAAAGATAAAGCATGGACATTTTTCTTTTAAACTGTGTCCTCAAAAGTAATGAAAATCATGAGTCTTGACAAAGTTATGAAGAAAACTCCAAAAAAGGCCGACAAACCCGATTTTTGGCAAAAACTCGACTTGAGCGACCTCTAAACCTCTTCCGAAAAATATGAAAATATCAAAAATACTTTATCCTATAAACTTTCAAATTATGCTTGAGCCCCAACAAACTTTTTTTTTGGGACACGCTAATGTACATGTTTACAAACAGGACACGCTAATGTACATGTTTACAAACATGATGAATGTTGCATTCAAATCGTAAATCGTTCACTAAACTATTAACCCATTACTGTATAATTTTTTTTACGGTATTAAAGTTGATAGTTATGTGATATAATGGATATTATTATATAATGGAATTATTGAATTATTTTTGGATACCAACAGCTAGTTTCCAACTCTTTCTAAAGCTAGGTACTCTGTTCAAAATTTCGTGCGAAATGCTGTCAAACTACATATAAAATATTTGGAATGAAATTTATGCGAAATAATTTCGCAAAAGTAGTAATCTGTTTTTATTGTGGAAAACATGTGAAATACATCTGGCAATCTTATTTTTCCACACGAAATAACATACGCAGCACTTCTTTCGCACGAAATTAAAACCAACAGCTAGCTGTCAAACAGCATGTAAAATTTATTGAACCACAAATTTCAGATGAGATCGTCACGGCAACAAAGACAATATTTATTAACTGTCAAATTAATAGCAATGTCAAACAAACAAAACAATTAATTAAAATCAATTCATAATACGATTATTTTGGATCACTTTACTTGAGTTATATTATGAGTACTTTGAATAATAATTATTATGATCATGTATGTCAATGTTATGATATTTAATATTGGACTATAATATGATGTTATAAGATCACGTTATAATTAATAGAAAATATATTTTATAATACTAATAATGATCATAAGATATTTGGACAACAATCATAAATCTAATCATAATATGTTGCTTTTAGATTATGTAAACCACAACCTGTGTATATTATATATATTAGAGTGACAATCAGTTGTATGGAAAAAAAAATTTGCCGGGTGGAATATTGTGACACTAGGCCTAAAAGTTAAGTGCTGAAAATTTGAGCCAATCGGTCAACTATTTCTGGATGCGCATCGAGGTCAAAGTTCAGATATATGCAAAATTTTACTATTTATATGAAATAAATAGGTGAAACTCGTTAAATTTCTGCATTGTTTTCTAGAAATGTATAGATTTATTTATATTAATGAATATTACATTAACAATTTTTTTTGGAAGTTAACCCTGCATCTCCTTTGGGTCAAAATGACCCAAAATAATATTTATCAAAATATGTTAATTTTTTTCCTAATTTTTTTGTTCAAGTGGCCTGAAACACGTTAATGGTCTGGCGAATTTGTAATAACTTTAACATTTGTTAACCAAATTTTGTCATTTATATCTCATTACAGCGATAATTACGTACACATTTCGATTCTTTTGTAGCAAAATTTTTAAAATATCTGAAAAATTTGCATTTTTTCCGAATTTTGGCGATAATACAAATTTTTGGTCATTTTGACCCAAAGGAGATGCAGGGTTAACTTCCAAAAATTTTTTTAATGTAATATTCGTTAATATAAATAAATTTTTACATTTCTAGAAAACAGTGCAGAAATTTAACGAGTTTCACCTATTTATTCCATATAAATAGTAAAATTTAGCATATATCTGATCTTTGACCTCGATGCGCGTCCAGAAATCGTTGTTCGATTTGGCCCAAATTTTCAGCACTTAACTTTTAGGCCTAGTGTCACAATATTCCACCCGGCACTCTTCAAAATTTTAACAAAAATTTTTTTCCATACAACTGATTGTCACTCTATGTGTATATATTCCATAATCGACCTTTCTTTGATAATTCTGGTCATTTGTCTAATAAAAATATAAAGATTATTTATTTAATTTTCTTATAAATTATTACGTTTTGTTGGTATTTTTCCAACTTCATCAAGGAATGAATTTCAAGTTAACAACACACAACTTACACAGTAAATTGGTCTCTTATTTTATCACATTTGCTATATTAACCCAAATAAATTTGAATAAAAAACTAAACTCTGAACTTAGATTCTTAGTGATTCTATTAATAGAAATTATACGCATTAACATTCTCAAGAAAATACAATTTTGTAGAATTCTAATTACTGCCAATTAAAAACATAACTTTTAACTTACACAGTGATGAACCCAATACACCCACTTACCCTCCTTTGTAAAATTCGTTAAACATATTTTAGGGTATCAAAATTATTCGCTTTTTGTTTTGTTCGAATAAAACGAATAATTCTAATAGGAGCTTTTAACGAATAATTTAAGTTTTTTAAATAAAGTAAGAAATTAATCATTTACATACATTTGAAAACCATATTCTTCAATATTGGGAAATAATTCGGCAGTTTATCTTATGAAATTTCACATAGTAGTACTGAGGTGATTTTGATTATAGATATCTTTATGAAATTATACATATTCAGTGCTGAGGTGATTTTGAGTTGATTTATATTTACATGGGCTCGTTGATAGAATGGTGGCTAGAGGGCGGGTGACCAAAGCTGCTCACAAATGTGGGTTATCTCTTTTAGTGCAAGATATATTTGTGTCATAATTGTGAACAAAAATTATATATTAAAACAATTATTTTTATTTGCTTTCTTCGATAATTCTACATAAAATTATTGGAACTATACGTTATTCGAAAAAGATTATTGTTAAATTTATCGAATAATTGTTCGTAAAATATTGTTATTAGAACGAACATTGTTCTAAAGGATACCCTAGTATTTTCCCTAGATTTTACAAGGAAAACATTAAGAAGCAAGAACTATGTTTGTTATATTTGGCTGTACCGAATCTTGTATACCCACTAAAGGCCTGCACAAGACAACATTTTGTAGAAAAATTTCTTACTTCAAAATTTGATGCTTTGTTTTGTTGTGTCGACGCGCACATCATGTTGTTCAATGTCATCGCGCCGCAAAAACCATGTTGTACCATGTCATCGCGCCGCGAAAACCGTGTTGTGCCATGTCATGTCTATAACTATTGATGATGCTGTTGTTATGTGTGGTAGCATGAATTGAATTCATGTTAACAAGTGTCGCATTGTTAGGCAGAATAAAATTGCATAGCAGAATGAAATTGTACACAACTGCTGAACTGTGAAAATCTGAGAACTATTATTATTTAGCATTATATTTATATAATTATATTATATAAGGATTTTTAAAAAATATAAATAATAAAGTGTAACACAGGAAAAATAAATTCATAATTGGAATGAATTTTTTAATAAATATTATTAATCGAACAAGAATTTTTTCCAAACTTTTTTCATTCAGAATAAGAACATGTTCATAAATATTATAAAATTGTACATGAAGGAAATGTTTGCTTTTTTTACACAAATTTGTTGCTATTTTATAATAAATTGCATTATGTAGTTCAAATATTTTTGTATAATATCCCAATATTGGCCAATATTTCTAAATGTATTACAAAATGCAGTAAATTTAGCCCATATTTTCTCATTATATAGCTGAAAATCATAAAAAAATTTAATATTTTCCAAGAAAAATTTCAAACATTTTTGAACAACATAAAAATATACCAGAAAATTTAAATAATTTTGTTCAAAAAATTATAAAAGTAAAAATGTAAAAAGTAAAAATTATAAAAGTAGAAGTAGAAAAGTAAAAAATAGTAGAAAAGCAAAAAATTATAAAAATAGAAATGTAGAAATGTAAAAAAGTAGAAAAGAAAAAAGTAAAAATTATAAAAGTAGAAAAGTAAAAAAGTAGAAAAAGTAGAAAAGTAAAAAGCAAAAAATTATAAAAGTAGAAATGTAAAAAAGTAAAAAATTATAAAAGTAGAAATGTAAAAAATTATAAAAGTAAAAATGTAAAAAGTAGAAATGTAAAAATTATAAAAGTAGAAGTAGAAAAGTAAAAAAAATATTGGCCAATATTTCTAAATGTATTAAAAATGCAGTAAATTTAGCCCATATTTTCTCATTATATAGCTGAAAATCATAAAAAAATTAAATATTTTCCAAGAAAAATTTCAAACATTTTTGAACAACATAAAAATATACCAGAAAATTTAAATAATTTTGTTCAAGCCTCCTAGATTTTATTTGAAAACAAAAAATAGGAAAAAAATTTCTGTGAAGTTACGCAATAAATGCCCTACACTTTTTCTTCAAATCGTTGGACAGATGCATTTGTTCCATTGGAACATTTTCGTAGATTTATATTTTTGTAGCAATTATGCCGCGAATGATTCAGAGACACTTCATTAAATTTAAACACGTTTTTACAACGCGTATAATAATAAACACGTTTGTCTTTAATATCATTAAATATATTATAAACTTCACCGTTAAGGATGTATACATTAATTTAATTTTCTTTAATTAAACACCGTCTAATAGGCCAATTGGCTTTGTTCATGGAGTTTTATTTTATTTAGCAATGTAATTATTAAATGCCCCGTTAATAATATTCGAGCGGTTGTACCTAAGTCAGGTAGTATTTAAAATATGTATGTGAAAAACATTAAATTCCATGAAAATTATTGGCATTTTATGGCTTATATTCAACGTATTCCTTTTTAAGTAATAATATAACAGGTAATATTACTAAATATTGTAAAATTTTTCAAAACAACATTGAAAAACCCATTGATGTACTTTCGTATTTTTATTTTGACCTCTATATAATATAAATATAAATTCCAGTTGTATTTTTATAGTCAATTTTTTCTTATTGCACACAATAAATACCACAAATGAATTGAAATCATCTCATACAAACAATGCCTCATACATGATTTAAATGACTTGAAATTATGTTCCATGTCATCCATGCATCTGTTAATTTTTTAATGTTGTGTGTGTTATGATGTTGTTAAAATGATGCTGAATTTGTTTTTTGTTTTGATATACATTGCCTTTGCGTGTTGCTGTTAAGTAGGTAAAATAACATAACATGACATGACAAAAGCATCATGTGGCAATTGTCTTCATGTTAAACAATGCTGCATGTGCAGGTCTTTAATACCCACCATCAATATGTGGGTATACATACCTACATACTTGTGAAAATATGTGGAACATTTTTGTTATAATTACTTTTTATTTGTAAACATTTTTAGGAAATTTTCTAAATAATACTAATTAAATAATACCTAATTAAAATAAAATAATATTAATACAATATATTGCAATATTATAAATAAGTAATAGTTATATAGATGATAAATTCTTCGTTAGGACTAGGACGTACACAACTTTGTGTGATATTGTAATAAAGCTTACTTATATAAATATATTGGATTGCTTTGCAGTTCCTATATTAATATAAGATTTATGAGTGATTTTCTAAAAAAATGGCCTTCTGTGGGCACTTGAATCAGTTATGGTCCGAACTGTAATGAATTTTATAGGGTGATTAATTTCTTAAACCTTTAAAGGACATATCGAGCCCTTAGCGCCAAATTATCGTAAGCGACAAAACACATATTTTACAGGAGAAGGTTTTTTTTTGATTATTTAGAAATTTATACATAGAATTAAAAATATTATGATGCGATATAATATAATTTCATTCAAGCTATTTGTCTATTTTTCAAAAATATTTATAACTTTTGACAATTAAAAATTCATGGAATACTTTATAAGAAAATATGACAAAAAATGTTTTTTATTGGATTTTTGCATAGATAAAAATTTTTCGAATTGAAATTAAATTTTTATTTATAAATAGTTTTTTAAGAAATTTCACAGTTATGTAGATTTTTCTATTTAAAATAGAAAAATAAAAACGAATTTTGAAATTTATTATCAGCAATCCCGCAATTCCCAAAAAAAGTGTTGAAAAATTTAAAAAAATGCTAATTTTTAGTTTTTTGGCTATAATATCCATACCAGGGTCGGGGTTATCGGGACCCTTTACAAAATAATTAAAAACATATTGAGCCACCTATAATCGGTTACTATATTTTGATATCGGATACGCGATTTGAGAATTTTTGCCCTAAAGTTTTATTTTACATAAAAATAAGTGTTTTTGAAAGGACCTGGTCCCCTCGGTAACAACAATTTTGAAATTGGGTTTCCACTAAAATATTTCATCAGAACTAAGCTTTCAGAAAGTAGAAAAACCTTATACATCCTCTTAGAAATTTTTTGCGACAACTTAAAAAGAAAAAAAGTTCTTTTTTCCCAAAAAAATAGCGAAAAATCGCTTTCTAAATATTTTTTAAATTCAAATGCAGATAACTTTGGACTTAGTAATTATTTTTAACCAGTTCGTTTTCCATTGTTAGTCCAATAAAAGAAAACTGGAGAAAATCGGGAACAATTTGGATACGCTGTTATCAAAAAACTGGAGTAGGGTGGGTAAAAATGTTGAAAATTTAATTTTCAAATGCGAATATCTCCTCAGCTATAATAGATAATTGATAGCTACGACGATGTAGTGCTCGATGAGAAGATTCTACATGTATAATGTTTTTGAAATCGGAACTCAAACCAAGAAATAATATCGTTTTAAAAATGTAACATACCCGAGGTGTCCTACTTTGAGGGCCCTGGGCCATGAGGTCCACGTTCAAAACTTAAACCTGACAGCACTTCTTCTTTGTGCACGTGAAATTTCATTCAAACCAATCTAACCATTTAGAAGTTACAGATTTATTTCCCCCTTTTTTTCTATACCACTGAGTGTCGCTTACGATAAAATTTGTTTACTGTAAAATATAAATCTTACCCCCTATATTTTTGATGTTATTAACAATTTTGATATTCTGAGAACGCTTAAACATCAGTCGGTCCATAAAATTTTTATTTCAGCAATAAAACAAAAATTTTAAAAATGTCGCTCACGATAATTTGGCGCTAAGGGCTCGATATGTCGAAATTTATGTTAATATCATTATATATAAATTATTTGTTGACAATAAAATAATTTTCTTATATAGGAGTTATATGGGGAGTAGGGTCAATTATGAATCGATCAAAAGTGAGTACAAGTAATTTTCGGAGGAAGACACTGGACAAATGTTGCCTGATTTTCGCCATACTTATTAGTATATTATATTATATATTATAAGAGCATTGACGCAAAAGGTATTTCGGGGGGACGTTTGCATTTGGGCTAGTTAAAATCGTGGAACAGTATAACCTATTTTTAATAGCAAACAAACCTTATCAAGAGAAAGTATTTGTGGAACATTTCAGCCAGCTAGTACTTTTCGTTTGGTCCGTATCGTGTTTTCAACATACAGACAGATGGATGGACATTATATTATCTTTGAATCTTATGAGAGAACCCATAATATATTAAGACATTACGAAGATTTAGCTGGGTCTCAAATTTTATTAATAATTTTATGATAAAAATAGTATATATTATCCATTAGAACATATTTTTAAACATAATTTTTATTAAAATTACTAGAAAGATCTAGAAAAGTCCTTGTTTATTGTGAATCTAAAAAAAATATTTTTTTTTATTTTGTATTCAGAAATAGTTTAAAAAAATAATATTATTAACAAATTATACTCAAGTCTCTTATGTTGAGACTCTCCAAGTTTTATCTAAATTTTTCAATAATAACTACTTATTTTATATCTTGGTTTTTGAAGCTCCTAAAATAAATAGAAAGCTAAATTGCAGCATACTAATATCGCTTATACTGAAGTTTATTAATGAATTCGCGTTGACTATGAACGATGTTTTTCGTCAGCTCCATACATTGAATAATATGAATATAAACTGCTTAACAGATATTAACGAAATTAAAACTGGACAAATGTTCAAGAAGTTATCTGTACATTAAAAACAAAAATCTAAAATATCTCAATCGTTTCAAAAGTTACAGAGTTTTTAGCAATGAAAAACGATTCTGAGCCACAGTTTTGTATAAATTTTAAATTTGAAAACGATGCAAAATATTTGTTGTCAATCGAAACTTTTTAATATATGCAGAAGAGATCTATAATATATCTCTTATAGTCTCTTATGTATTTGAAAATTTAAATTTATTTTAATTTACAACTATCAAAATAAGTTTGAAAACCCTTTGCGAAAATTTAAGAAACTTTAATTAAACATAAATAATGAATTTATCTTTAACTAAAATTCAAATATTTTCAGTCAATAATTCCTAAACAATTCACGATACAATGCGAAAATAAATAATTTAAAACTTATCCTATTGAAATGCTTGGCAAACGAAATGTTCTTTCTCCTGACAATTAAATGTTCGTTTATTACGCCTCTCCAAAGACAAAAGGTACTACTTGTATGATTTTAGGAAAATGTAAAAATAAAATTCGTATAAATCGTGATCAAGGTAAATGAAGATTAAATTGTTTAGTTACTTAGAGAGAAAATACATATATTTTTACACACATAGCTACTCACACATATTAAAGTTTATTGTCAATAAACTAAATTATATTGTGAATGTTTTAAGATTTACAGTCTTGCACTTAAACCATGTGTAAAAGGCACAATTTAAGAAATTACTAAAGTTATTATTATACACAAACATATATGCCTACATACATACATACATCCATACTTATATACTTATGTATGTATATATCAAATGTACACATATATAAATATGTTTACACATAAACATTATCCTTCACACTTTTATGTATTATTGAGTTTGTTTTTGTTCCTTTCTCTAACTAAGTAAATAAGAAACAAAACATACAGGCTGCTAAAAAATTAATTTCAAAACATTTGAAAATCCTTCAGAACTTTAAATTTCAAATGTTATAAACGAGTGTATATGTATATGGTTGGATTCGTATCTACCACGAAACATTTTTTGCCGAATCCGGTCGGAATTCATACCAATAGTCTTCTACCGGAATTTGTATGAGTGGTTGACATCAAAATCGTACTTGAGAACTCGTAGTTCTCAAGGAAACTTCTAAAGCAATTTAATATCGAAAATAATTATGAAAAAACTTCCAATATGGTTATGACATAAGTTCCAACAAACATCAGGAAAATAAACTGTTTTTTTTTAACAAACTTCCTATTAAAATTATGGTTTTACTTTTTTTATTTATTAAAAAATAACACTGTCCAAAAAATTGTGTTTTTTTTAATTGGAACAGAATAACGACCCTATAGTTTTGAAAGATCATGTTGAGTAGATCATTTTTGTTGAATAAACTTATAGTACAGGTGGTCTGAATTTTTTTTACTGTGGATAAATTTTCCATTTTTTGATCGAAGGGAGTATTTATAATACTAACTAGAAAAAATGTTATAAGTTAATGTCTGACAGAATTCTTATTGTCAGAGAAAATTAAAAAAGTCCTTTCAAAATAGAATATTTAAGGATTAAAATATTCTAAGAAAATGTTTGACGGGCAATTTCAGTGGGGTTCACAAAAGATACCAAAGTTGTAAATAAAGATCTTTTTGCTTAATTAGAAAAATTACACGCCATGTGTAAATTATCTATTTGAGTTCAAGAGGTTTATTTATTTATTTGTTTTAATTCTAGCCGATCTTTTTTTGTTTCTTTTTATATATGACCTATTGATGGTCGTATTTTTGTTCTTTAAATTTCATCTATATTTTCGATAAAATTTCAAATACAATAAAAACAACTATCTCGTCCCTTAAAAAAGTTAAATATTTTTTCAACTAAATGAGATAACTTACATATGTATGCATGTTTCTTAAGGAATATTTATATTTTATATTTCAAATCATTCGAATTATATACAGAAAAAATTATATTTCAATTCAAACATTTATCACATTTGGAACTGGTTTCAATTATTTTATAATTGAATCAAGTATTCATGTGCTCAAAAACAAAATTTTCTGATATTTTATATTGAATTTTGAGTTTTGAATTTGATAATTTTGACAATTGAATACACAATTTTCGTTATTGGTTGAACTTTAAATACAAAAATTATTGAATAGATAACACAGAGGAACAAAATTGACCTTTTGGTTTGGTGCCGCGGAAAATGTTTTTGATAAAACATGTATGGGACATTTCATAGTTTTTTTTGAGCAGCTCTTGTTTTTAAGATATCGCGGTTTTAATTTTTTTGGTTATTCTGTATTTTTTTCTCTTTTTGTTTGATTATTTCATAAATGGAGACTAAAATTAAAAATTCATTTTTGTACTGGTATTCTACACAAAATTATCTTTTTTTGACATCTATTTTGTTTATGTAAATTTCAGGATATATTGGTGATATCGCAAGGATGTTGAAAATTAACTTTTTTCAGTTTAATCCTTATAAGTTTGACCTATGGTAAAAGGGTTAAAATTGTTTTCACTATATTCAATAAAAACATATCAGTAAACTAATTTATATAAAAATATTGAAAATTCGCTGAAAATATACCAAACTATTTGGCAAATAACTCAAAGTTTTACAATATTTTTCATATGTTTTTCGTATTAAAAAATTATGCAAATGTTCGTAACTTGAATGTTTTACACCTGAAAGATTATACATAAACTAAAGATTTAATCAAAAATTTTTTGTTTGCTAAATATAATTTCTCTTGTTATATTATTTCATTATGGCTAGTAAGATGAGATGCTGTGTTAAAAATCCTAATATTTTTTCTTACATTTGTAGAAAATATATATTAAAAGATCAGCGAAAATCAATTACATATTGCTTACTTTGGTATTCAAGTTCGCAACTTAGACAATTCCTGGATATATAATGTAGAAATAAATCTATATGTTTGTAAAAATTAATTTCTTTCTATAAAATACTAGCATTTTTAATAAAAATTTTAAGATGTTTTCACCAAAAACGCTGTAAATCACGTAAATACAAAATTCGCAATATTTAAAAAATGTCAAATGAAGTATTTATGTATATTGCTGTAGTTAGATTTAAATGTGTAGTAAGAAATAAGACTAATGACTACCTACAAATTTATTTATAAAAAAAATAGTTTTTTGGATGTAAAATTTCCGGATATTATCTGAATATTTCATTAAATTTTTAACTAATTTTTCATTTTAATTAAAAACTATGTTCGCTATAATGCCTTGAATGTTCAGTGCTAAATTCTTATTTAAAATTTTCATAATGCACAATTTTATTAAGGATAAAGCTAAAATAGTCAAATTTCAACTTTCCTGAAAGATCAGACAAATATGCTAAAACATCCATTAGAATTATTATAGTCAAAATAAGCATATGTTTACGTAGACCAGCCTCATGCTAACAAAATTTTTAAGAAAAACACCAAAAAATAGGGTATTCAATGAAAATAAAAAAAACCGCGATATTTCGAAAACGCGAGCTGACTTGAAAAAACAAGTATAACATAGTAATGAGGGTTCATCAGTACAAAACGTAGTTCAAATCTCGGTCACTAAATTCTCTGTTCCGCAGTGTAATTTTTGTAATTGAAAACACAAAAAATAACAAAAATGTGTTAAGAAATAGTTTTTTCTGTCTACTTGGATTTTTCGCAATGAGAGACACAAGGTGTCGTGTAATTTTGCTAATTAAGCGTAAAGAGCTTTATTTACAGCTTTGGTATCTTTTGTGATCCCCACTGAAATTTTCCGTCAAAATGTTCGTAAAATATTTTAATCCTTAAATGTCCTTTTTGAAAGTACTTTTTTTGATTTTCTAGAAAAAACCCCTAAGGAGAGGAGATAGAGGGTTAAGATCTTTCACAAAAATTATCCCCATAAAATTATCATTGCTTTAAATTGTTCAATAAATTGTCTATTTGGTATTATAATCAAATTTAATAATATTATGCCCACCGTGAAATGTTATATCAGTAAAAAAAAGTTATATAGTCGCGGCGTTTGAAGTTAGTAAGTATTGTATAAGGGAAATAGATTTTTCAAGCATTTTGCAAAGTGATGCTCAGCAAAGTTCTTTAGCTCAATGCCGTCTTCAATAAATAGTCAATAAAGGAAAGCGGTGTTTTTGGTTTTCCATGAGTAGGATCCTGCAATATCAGTTTTTCATAGGTTTTTCGTAAGTTATCTTACAAAACTCAATTAAAATCATCAAATAAAAATAGTTATACATGAAACAATATAGTCATACATGTTTACCATAACTATTTCAATATTTTCACAAGTTTTTTAACAATATTATGGTTACTGCAATTATATAAATGATTGCGGTAACCATAACATATTTATGTTATCATTCACATGATTTAGCCATCATATACATATATGATTGTAGTAATTAAGTATATGTTTGTGGCATATTCCAGAAAATGTGCAGAAAAGTCTAAATCAAAAATTCCAAAATTTCCAAATCTCTGATACGTCGGCAAATAATGTTGGCTGGGTAGTGTGTTCCAGTGTATATGTGTGTAAGTAAAAGCAAATGTCTGGCAACACATTAGATGACATTTTGACACGTGCGTTTTCCGTAACAATTTTTTATTTTTTTTGTATTTTTCGTACATTTCTTTCCGTTTTTATTTAATTTTAGCACCTCCGACATGTCACATTAAAGTGTGTTTTCATTGGAGCACTTGTAAGTAGTTCGTTTTGTTTGAGTATTCACGGAACATATTAACATTTACCTTGTCAGACATTAGAGTGTAGAGAGGATTATATTACGACCGTAAAATGGCTTACGTCTGTAATATCTGCTTAAGTACATTTTTTCCGTGTGTATTACGGTGTCTTTTGCGCGCCTAAAACTACTTGTATTTTCTTTTTACTACTTTATGTAATAACAAATAATCAAACAAGCCTACAAACATTAGCTTGGGGCCCGTTTGTATGGAGGGAAAATAAGGTGTTCACAACTAAAATTAAGGTTAAAACTGTTTGAGGAAACCATTTCTCAAAATTGTTGTCCTGGTGCGTCAGTATTTGGTGTAATGCATAAAAGCATAAAAATGTCGTTTTTAAAGTTTTTCTGATTTTATTCACATTTTTCGCAAAAATATTTTAAAACGATATATATAAAAAAATCTAAAAAAGCTCACCAAATACTGAAAAGTTTGAGAAACGGAAAGAATAAATGATTTGGGACAATCCACAACATTATGGGACAACCCTTATATATGGGGAATTTCACGTCAAGTGAACCAACTTTTGAAATCGATGTCTTCCGATCGCGATGAAATTTGCACCAATGTTAGTTCTATTGGATAGTAATTCGGACACCATTTTTCAACAAGATCGGTCAAGAACTCTCTGAGTTATAGGAGGTCAAAATTTGACATTTTGGCCAAACAGGTGTTTTTTTTTATCCATATAACTTATTACCTATTGTTCTTAGCAAAATGTGTGCCAAATAGTTAAGATAGCTATTTATGCAATCTTTCGAAAAAAAAAATTAAAAAAATTTAATAAAATATTTTTGATTTTTTTTTTTTAAAATCAAAAATATTTTTGACTTTTTTTTCAAAATGGGCCCTTTTAATTTTTTTTTTTATTTTTTTTAAGAAAGCTTAGGTCTTTTCCTAAGCGACCTATATGGTCGCTTAGTGGGATGCGAGTGGGATATCTATCAAAAAAAATATTTTGTAACTCAAGATTTAAAATTTTTGAATTTTTTTGCAAAATCAAAAACTTTGTTGACTTTTTTTTAAAATTGGACCCATTTTTTAATTTTTTTTTTTGCTCAGAAGAAAGCTTATGTGTTTTCCTTTAACACCCTTTTTGTCGCTTAGTGGGATGCGAGTGGGATATCTATAAAAAAAATGTTTTGTAACTCAAGACATACAATTTTTTACTTTTTTTTGAAAAATCAAAAACCTTTTTGACTTTTTTTTTTCCAAAATGGACTCTTTTTTTATTAATTTTTTTTCTCAAAAGAAAGCTTAGGTCTTTTCCTTTAAAACCTTTTTGGTCGCTTAGTGGGATGCGAGTGGGATATCTATCAAAATAAATGTTTTGTAACTCAAGACAAATGTTTTTAAATTGATTTTTTTCATATTTGTGTGTAAGTGTTTCTAAAACCTTAAAAATAAAAACCACAACAACTGACCGATAATAGCCACTGGAGGGGTGCAATATGAGGCCGACCGCTATTAATTTTCCACCCCCAAAATTTGTCTAAGTTTTGTATCTTGCGGCTTTTTTAGTCAATCCTAGAGGTAGTTTTCAGCGCACGTGATTTTCATTGTTAAAATATCAGGTGCCCCAGAAACAAATTTTTGGAATCAAGTGGAAATATTTTATGGCCCTTCTCCGAAGTACCAGTTTATTTATTATTTTATGACATTTGACTGTAAGAAGTGGGTGGAGAGGTAGAAGTTGACAGGTAGGTTATTTATATGGTGGTTTATTTTTATTATTATTTGTAACATTTGGTTAAACTAGGTACTTTAGTATGTATGCATCTTTCAGTCTGAAGCCAAGATTCAAATTTTAACTCCTCAATACATTCTCGATCAAAAGAGTTGATTAAATTTTCTTTGATGGATGTGGTTTCCGGGCAATTTGAACATTCACCTAAGTGGCAAGAAGTTGTAGCATTAGGGCACATAGTCAATTTAAGGCAATCGCGGTAATGGTGTAAATCTTCTGATGAATCATCTTTTAAGTAATTTAAGTTGATTTCCTTCAACATCAATTTAACATTTTCATGGTAAATACAAACACATACTGTGTGAGTTCCGCTGCTTCCTGCCAAAACGCAATGTTTTGGCCTCAGTTGTGTAAATTTTGTGAATCCAATTTTGACATCCTCGTATTCAGATTGAAATGTTGCGAATAATTCATTCAGGTTACATAGAACCATTCTCTTCTGCATTTGAACTTTCTTGCCATCGATTCGTACAGACATCCAGTCTTTCATCCCTGGCATCAGGCGACTCATATCATCTCGCTGATAAAACTGAGTTATTAGAGATTTAGTATCGCACTCCAAAGTTTTTCCCTTCTTCTTGTTTGGGAGTGTGAGAATCCCATGCTCAGCAACCAATTGTTTAGCAATTCTTGCTTTTCGTTGAGACGTTCCAAACTCAGTCATTGTTTTTGCAGAACTCCATGTTCTTGGAGCAAGCGTGAGAAGTTGAATTCTTTCAGCTTCACTCTGTGACGTTTTGTATTTCTCTTTTATTTGTTCAAGAACTTCTACTGCATCCTTATGGTATTGGTTTCGACACTCATTCGTTGAATTTGAAAAGTTAAAATAACCATCATCATCAACAGTTCTGTCTTCATTCTCGGAATTACTTTTGTCTTCATCTGGAATAACTTCAACGCAAGGCTCATTACTATTCAAATTCGGTAATTCGTTCAACTTTCCGAGCTCTTTCCTGCATGATCCACAAATTTTCAATCGTTTTGACAGCGTAGGGAATTTTTTTAATAAGCCGTCGGAAATATTTCGCATATCTGATGATCTGTGCTTCATTTTGTTAAAGGGATTAAAACAAAAAGACGAATAAATTTCATTTTCAACCTAAGCCTTTTTAGAAGTCGTAGACATTTTGAATTTTGTAAGTATTTATGTAAATAACACGCGTCTTAACTTTAACGCTGTTTCTAAAAAACTGATTTCCGTATGTCTTCAGAATGACAATAAATAGTTTTTTAAGATCATATAGGTAGTACGTTTTAATGAATGAGTCTAAAATCTTTTATTAGGGTCAAGAAGGGCTTACATACTAAAGTACCTAGTTTAACCAAATGTTACAAATAATAATAAAAATAAACCACCAAATAAATAACCTACCTGTCAACTTCTACCTCTCCACCCACTTCTTACAGTCAAATGTCATAAAATAATAAATAAACTGGTACTTCGGAGAAGGGCCATAAAATATTTCCACTTGATTCCAAAAATTTGTTTCTGGGGCACCTGATATTTTAACAATGAAAATCACGTGCGCTGAAAACTACCTCTAGGATTGACTAAAAAAGCCGCAAGATACAAAACTTAGACAAATTTTGGGGGTGGAAAATTAATAGCGGTCGGCCTCATATTGCACCCCTCCAGTGGCTATTATCGGTCAGTTGTTGTGGTTTTTATTTTTAAGGTTTTAGAAACACTTACACACAAATATGAAAAAAATCAATTTAAAAACATTTGTCTTGAGTTACAAAACATTTATTTTGATAGATATCCCACTCGCATCCCACTAAGCGACCAAAAAGGTTTTAAAGGAAAAGACCTAAGCTTTCTTTTGAGAAAAAAAAATTAATAAAAAAAGAGTCCATTTTGGAAAAAAAAAGTCAAAAAGGTTTTTGATTTTTCAAAAAAAAGTAAAAAATTGTATGTCTTGAGTTACAAAACATTTTTTTTATAGATATCCCACTCGCATCCCGCTAAGCGACAAAAAGGGTGTTAAAGGAAAACACATAAGCTTTCTTCTGAGCAAAAAAAAAAAAATTAAAAAATGGGTCCATTTTTTAAAAAAAAATCAACAAAGTTTTTGATTTTGCAAAAAAATTCAAAAATTTTAAATCTTGAGTTACAAAATATTTTTTTTGATAGATATCCCACTCGCATCCCACTAAGCGACCATATAGGTCGCTTAGGAAAAGACCTAAGCTTTCTTAAAAAAAATAAAAAAAAAAATTAAAAGGGCCCATTTTGAAAAAAAAAGTCAAAAATATTTTTGATTTTAAAAAAAAAAAATCAAAAATATTTTATTAAATTTTTTTTTTCGAAAGATTGCATAAATAGCTATCTTAACTATTTGGCACACATTTTGCTAAGAACAATAGGTAATAAGTTATATGGATAAAAAAAACACCTGTTTGGCCAAAATGTCAAATTTTGACCTCCTATAACTCAGAGAGTTCTTGACCGATCTTGTTGAAAAATGGTGTCCGAATTACTATCCAATAGAACTAACATTGGTGCAAATTTCATCGCGATCGGAAGACATCGATTTCAAAAGTTGGTTCACTTGACGTGAAATGCCCCATATATATTACTTACATATATATGTAGTGTATCTGTATAATTGTTTGTAGGTTTATTTAACACAATGATTACCCTCAAAAAAATTATATTAGTTAAATAGTGTTGACAGCTAAATGTCTCAAACTGCCTTCCTTGTTATAATGCAGTAAAGAAATATACGTTTTATGAAAGACGAAATTAACGATCACCTCAGATACTGTCAAGCCTATGATCGAAAATATTTAAGGGACTCAGCTAATACAAGTTAAAGCCAAGACATTAACAATCTCAAATGATTTTCATATTTTGAGCTCCATTATTATAGAAAACTAGCTGAACCCGGTCCGCGTTGCTGGCCCTTAGAAAACATCTGTTTTATATTGCATCTCGATCTCGATTTTAATATACAGTGTCGGACAACGTCGGTGATCCAACCTTCAATGTTAATACATGTGGTGGCAGTCCTGCTGGTTGCAAAGAATTCAAAAATTCAGTAGGATAATCGACGGCTTGTTCTTCGTTCATTACTGTGTCAATCGATTTATATTTTATTGTTTCGCCAGGCAGTTCCAATTGTATTTGCTCATTGAGCTTGTTAATATCATAATTTGTTGGTGCCAAAATTGCATGTTTCCACAGCCAATCCGAATTTGTGTAGTTGAATTTGTGTAGTTGGTTGTAAGACTTGAGAATAACTTGTCGACAACAGCTTCAATATTCATTTGCATTTGGCAGAAGTTCGGCGGGAACGAAAAGTCATAAGTGGCGGGATCAATTGGAATTTTTCCATATCCGATATCCTACAATTGTTTTGAGAATGTTTGGGCAGAAGGGTATTGTAGAAAATGCTCGCATATGTTCGTTGGGAAGCGGGAGCAATGATCCAATTCTGTGGTACATTTGGCCTTGAACTTTAAAGGTGGGCATGAGCCGACGTCATTTGAAAGCATGAGTTGCACTTTTGGATATTTTGAAGGAAGTGAATGGAAATAGGATTGGCGCCGGAAATGTAACTTAGAAGCAGTACAGGCGGCTCAATAACTAGTGGCAGAATAACTTTACCGTTCAAACAGCACATTCCCTGGGATTCCTTAGGGAACTTCAAAAAGATTCAATGTAAGCATTGCTTGTTCATTGCGCCAATCAGTACGTCCTTGTGATTCCTGTAGTCATCATGCTTATTGTAATAAAATGCCGGCAACTTTAAATCGACTCTTTCTCTTGATCGAGCCATTCGGGAGTGATTGGCTTCTAGTCTTTCGATATGCTGGAGAGGTGTCTCTGCAGCACTCGATGAAGATGCACTGCGACGCATTTTCTGAAGATGTGATTCTCGTGCTCTTCCAGTTTTTAATAATCCGTAAAATAAGTCAATAGTAAATTTCGGCAATCAAATCAATCGATCGATTGCATATTTGCTATTTATTGCAAAATATAAAAGTAATTCTTTTAGTGTAACTCTCAATAAATTCACATGTTTATTAGGTGTATAGGACCAGATGTAGGTATATATGTACTTGAAACTACATAATATAAATATACAAAACCCCTCAATAAACTGCTAAAGAAGTATTCTATTTCTTATCCTAGACGGTCGTGCGGGTTTTGGTGGCTGTTAAAACATGTTCAATTCAACTCAACTCATCTCATCTTTCAACTGAACTCTACTCAAAGCTAATGTTGTCATTCGCATTGTAGGAAACAAATTCACATGTAATTGACAGCATCATCCAGTAGCAGCCGCTTATGAGCTCTTTGGGCTCTTTATACATCATCATCATCGTCACCATCTTATTGAAAGTAAAAAATTTAAGAATGACACCTGTATAAAATACACACCCACACAAAAACATACATATATGTATATGGATATATATACCCAGCAGTTCTGGGTAACTAGTTACATAAATTGCAATGTGATTAGTTATTTTAACATGTGAGTGTCTTAAATAGACCCCTACATAGATTACAAAGAAGCTGTCAGATAGCTGGTACAAAGTTATCAACTGGTTACTGGATTAACTACATAGCTAGTTATGTACAGGTGCTAAGCAGAAGCTAAATGACCTGAAATAGTCAGTTAAAAACATATATCATAGACAGTTCAATAACCGATTGCTTGTGAACAACCCTTCTTCCGCCTAATCTCGAAATTATCGAAAAAATCTATAGATATAATCGAAAAATTCAGTTTTAAAATTTTATTACCTACGGAAGATTTTTTAATGCATTGAACTAATTTTAGTATAGCTTCTAGGAAGTTGATTTAATTATACCCTACATCAAAATAGTGGGGAGGGTATAATGCGTTTGTGCCGATGTTTGTAACGCCCAAAAATATTAGCCTAACACCCACCTTAAAGTATACCGATCGACTTAGAATCACTTTCTGAGTAAACATTATGCGCAGAGTACAGGCCGCAATTTTGAAGATATTTTCGCGTTTGCCATTGCATATTATGAATTAAAATTCGCTGCAGTAAGATTCGCAATATTAACAAAAATATTATAATCAATTATTCCAATTTTTTCGGCTCAAGGACCAAACTTATTGAAACTGGCTGAAATCGGTCCATTATTTCACCTAACCCCCATACAAATGTCCTCCCGAAATTGGACTTTATCGGTCATAAATGTTTAATTTATATATGTATATCCACAAATTCCGCTGCAAATAAGTTTTATATATACAAAATTCATGTCACCAAATTTTGTTACGATCGGTCCATAATTAGTCATAGCTCCCATATAGACCCGCTTCCGAAAATCACTTTAACGTGCATAAATGGCTTAAAAATGTTGGTATACACACAAAATTCAACATATTTAACTTTAATATAGACATAAATCACACGTGATCAGTCCATAATTGGTCATAGCCCCCATATAAGGCCCACTTCCGAAAATCACTCAAAAATATAAATTATTGAAATTTTAAAAGAAAAATGTTTTTGCTCTTTTACTTAGTGTAGGGTTGTAACGACACGTTTCCGCTGTAAGCTGGGGTATGTTCAGCGGTGTCCAGGATCGGTTAATAAAAACACGTGTCTTTAGAAAACGTTACAAACTTTTTATTTATACTCTACACTAACTACAGATACTATTTAAACAGGTTCGAAAATACGCCACGTAATTGTGTAGTAGACTCACAACCAGTGCTCCTGAAAGAGCGGGAAACCACCGTCCTCTCAACAGCACTCGTTCCTCGTCTAGTCTCGCGACTGAGGAGCAGCACGCGGAAACCACTCGCACTGACCACAATCTCCGGGAATCACCAAGAATTGTCAGTATCAGCAGAGAAGCCTGCTGCCAATACTCCCAATTCCCCCACAATAGTACTTAGTAACCAGTAATTTAAAATATACTAAAGATGTGAAGCCACTGTCTTTAGTAGATCTTACCTTACTGGCCGCTACGAACCAACTGCCTGCTATCGATTAAAAGCTCGCCTTTTATACCTTTTGTGTTGTGTGTACAACCATATACGCACATGTGTTTTATATATAATCATGATCATGCATGTCTTAAATATACACACATTAATACATGTGTTGTACTCACAACTTGTTACAAGCATGTGTTTTGTATACGTCACCACCATTGCTTACAAACATGTGTTGTTACAAACATCTGTTTTGCACAGGGCACCACTAGATGGTTTTGATGTATATCATACTTGTCCAGTTAGCAATAGGTGGCGTTACTATTCACAAAATATACGTTATATTCAAACCATACAAAAATATAAAAGAAAAATATGAAATAGTAGAATACAAGGACTTAAACTAATAATAAAACAAAGCTCAACATTTCAGTCTAGCACTAAATCAACGGTACGTCATAGTAAAACAATATAAGAAACAATATCAAAATATAATATAGAATAAAATCACAAATAACAAATATTAAAAATAAGGACTGTTGAGAACAAAACGATGCCTGCAGACTTTGGTCGTCACAGGGTATTATATGGTCGGGCTTGACCGACCATACTTCCTTACTTGTTTTTAGTTTATTCTGTGTGGCCTTAATAAAATTTGTTATCTCTTCCGAAACACTTTCTTATATTTTAGAACAAACTTTTAAAACCGATGTCTTCCGATCGGGATGAAATTTGCTCCAAGGAGTCCACTGGATAGTAATTTAGGCACAATTTTTTAATTTTTTGAAAGATTGAAAAATTTTTTGGAACAATGTTAAAATCGCATTATATGGTGCGATTACGTTTAAAATCGATTTGCAATCTCTTCTCCAATATATTACTTCTGGTAGGTAAAATAACTGCCTTTAAAGTGCAGTACAAAATAAAAGTTTAAAGTGACTACACTCCAGAATACTTATAGACAACAATGTGACAATTGACTATAAACTAGATTACTTGGGATTACTTCTCTCTACACCACAAAGATCGTCTCAAATGACCCAAAATATATAAATTGGATTTCTGTCTATAAAACTGCTGGGTACTTATAAACACATACACCTACTTATCTTGGCAGAGGAAAGTGAATATAATTCTTAAAGAGAAAATAACAAAAATTTCACATTTTTGTAGCATTTTTCATTAACAGATTCAATCTAATATGTACCTGTGTGTCAAGTTAATGTTTATGTTGGATATTGTATTAACGACAGTGCACTATGGCATTTGTATGTAAATTTTGTTAATGAATACTTACAAGGTGCGTTTGCTTCATTTTTGTAGATTTTGAATTTAAAATTTATGAAAATACTTTAAACGGGATAGTGATTTAAGATATTTTTCACTCAATAATGTTCTTCAGGAGCTAATATCTTGTAGCTATCGCAAATTAAAATATTTGAATAATGTCCAGGGTTGTCAGGTACTTTTCATCGATCTCCCCAACAATATTAATAATTTATTTTTCCATATTCCACGAAAAATTAGACTTAAATTAGATTTTCTAAAAAATCGAAAAACTTAAATCCACGGTTTACAAAATTGAAAAATCATTAAGACGGATTTTGTGGGAGTCTTATAACTCAATTTGAAGTTTTATTGTCAGACTTTATTGGTAGGTTTCTAAATATGAATTAAAACACAGGTCAACAGCAAAAAAGGCTCCATTAAACACTATATAGTTTTCATGCATAATGGTTACCTAAGTACAAAAGTGGTAAAATTTAAAAATTCTATGGATAGATTTTTTTTTTAAATTTTGAATTTTTTTAGATGTTTCTCCATATAATTTATGATAACTCCGATATTATTGAGGTAAACTTAGAAAAGTTAAAATTTACATAACGTTTAAGCCGTTTATTGCGTTTTAATCGGCTCAGTAGTTTTGCATAACAAAATGAAGCAAAAACAAGTAAGAAAGTATGGTCGGTAAAGCCTGACCTAACCCTACACCAAATAAAAGAGCAAAAACATTTTTCTTTTAAAATGTCAATAACTTATATTTTTGAGTGATTTAAGGAAGTGGGGCTTATATGGGAGCTATGACCAATTATGGACCGATCACCATGAAATTAGGTCGTGTCTATATGAAAGTTAACTATGTTGAATTTTGTGTGTATACCAACATTTTTAAGCAATTTATGAACGTGATTTTCGGAAAAGGGTCTACATGGGAGCTATAACTAATTATGGACCGATCGTAACAAAATTTGGTGACATAAATTTTGTATATATAAAACTTATTTGGAGCGGAATTTGTGGTACATAAATATATATATTAACATTTATGACCGATAAAGTCCAATTTCGGAAGGACATTTGTATGGGGGCTAGGCTTGGGCCTTGGGCCAAAAAAATAATATTTACCAAATTTGATCGAAATATCTTCAAAATTGCGACCTGTACTTTGCGCACAAGGTTTACATGGACAGGCAACCAGCCAGACGGACAGACGGTCATCGTTTAGTCGACTCAGAAAGTGATTTTTAGTCGATCGGTATACTTTAAGGTGGGTGTTAGACCAATATTTTTGGATGTTACAAACATCTGCAGAAACGCATTATATCCTCCCCACTATGGTGGTGTAAGGTATAAATATATTTTTTACGTGAAAATAGCAAATTTTTGTGTTTTAAAAAACTCATGAAAAAGCGTGTACTTTGAGTGTAGATTTTACATGTGATTTGTTTTTGTTACAATAAAAAAATTTGCACTCAAAGTACATTCAAGCACATTCCATTTTGTGAAAATGAGCGAATTCACTTAATTGTGAATAAATTCGAAAATAATCCATCGATTTTTATGGGCGATATCTCATTTTGTTCTTACTACATATGGATTTGCGATAAAGCAATAAATCTAAAAATTTTCTACCGTTTTCGATTTTTCATGATTTTTTTAAAACAAAAAAAAATACTATTTTCACTAAAAAAATATATTTTTTGCTTCAATTTGTTATCATAACTCCGAAACTACTGATCCGATTAAAACGCAATATATAAACGGATTAAAGGCTATGTAAATCTATCTCTGAGTTTATTTTAATAAAACTCATAAATTATGTGGATAAACGTCTAAAAAAATTCACAATTTTACAATTTTTACATAGAATTTAAAATTTGGACCATATTTGTACTACTGGAACCACAATACATCAAAACTGTGTAGTGGTTTAAAAAGCCTGTTTTCGATTTTGTTGCCCTGTGTATTGTTTCTTTCCTCCAATAGTCAGCATGTAACTTCACCTTAAGCAAATTATATAATATAAATATTATTACTAAATAATACATCGATTTGAATTTAGTGAAATTAAACTCATTTAATTATGAAAATTTTTTCTTATACAAATTTAGTTCTATAATCTTATCTACACGCAGAGAAAAAATATAATTGGGCATGGTTACTGTAACCATTTAAATAGTGTTACAAGATTTTTAACAATATTATAGTCACAGTAACTATTTACATGATTGTGGTAACCATAATATGGTTAATTTATGATTCACATGATTGTATCAACCATATATATGGTTACAGTAAACAAGTATATGTTTGTGACAACCATATTTATGATGAATAATTTTATCATAGTATGTTGTTCTCAGATTATGATAAGCCTTAAGCCGAGAGCAACATAATATGATAAGTCCTTCATCATATGAATGGTTTTCACAAACATATATTTGTTTACTGTAACCATATATATGGTTGATACAATCATGTGAATCGTAAATTAACCATATTATGGTTACCACAATCATGTAAATGGTTACTGTGACTATAATATAGTAAAAAACTTGTAACAATATTGAAATGGTTACAGTAACCATGCCCAATTATATTTTTTCTCTGCGTGTACTATTATTTTTTTCAAAACATGAAAATATGTCTTCAAAAAATCATATTTGTCACTGATAACTAGAAGAATTTTGTGAGTCAATCGTCAGAATGAAAAATGTCAGTTCTGTTTTTCTGTCAAAAGGTTAAATATAACCAATAAAATCATCAGTCCGTATCTATTGGAACAAATTGCAAAGTCTGGCAAACGTAATACAGTGTACAAATTTAAGATTTTAATACATAAAATTTGTCTGTAAATACATCTCTCTCAATTGTTTGGCAATATTATTTGGTCGGATCGATCAAACCTATGTCGGCCAGTGTGAATCTAATTAAACCACAGGAAAACTAGTTGCTTGGAAGGACTTTTAGTGCTTGCATGTCTTGGGGATTTTTTTTTATAAAGTTGGTGATTTTTAAGAGGTTTTTGGTGACAAAACTTTTGTTTGAGGTCGAGGATTTTATTGGGGATATTTTAAAATAGTTTGGATATTTGTTGAGAATAATATATTTAGAATAAGGTTGTTTTCAGACATGTCAGACTTAGGGGTATGTCCCCAAAGTTAGGGATTAAAAAATTACTACTGGGGTAGAATATTTCGTTTGTGGACAGGGAATTTTAATGAAAGAACTAATTTGTGGTATACTGAGACCCATTGTGCAAGCTGTACGTTTATAACACCAACGAATAATATTAAGTGAAGACATCACGTTGTTTTGATACAAACACGACTTATAGATGAAACAAAAAATTCGAGTTCCATAATAAAAAACTACGTGCCAAAATAATTTACTCTTATTTCCTTTTTTCCATGGCACCATATGGACGTAAAGGTACACATCTGTGTATACATAAGTATACGTGAATATGGCATCTTACATAAATAAATACCTACACATTTGACATTTTTTGTTTTCAATTTTTTCGAAAATCAACGTTTTGTACCTCAAATGTCCTTTGGTATTTGTAGAACCAATAAAATAAAACAATTTCTATTTGAGGTTTAATTCAATTTAATTTTATATGCTGTAATCTGCTCATTTTCAAAATCAATTTACAGACTTTATTTTAAGTCGACAAATATTTGTTTAATTTTATTATTTAGATGATGACGAATTAGAGGTTTTAAAACTGTAATGAATTCGGAATGTTTTTATTTATTTACAATGAAAATGTACTTAATTAAATTGAAATTGCAACTTGTGAAGAATTCTATTGGAATTAAGGTAAAATATACCTTTAGGAAGGCATGGGAAAAGACATACTGATTGTTTTCAAACTTAAATATGTTGCAAAATATGCACAACAAATAGCAATTAGAATAATGCTTGAAGAAATAATAAAAAGAAGCATTGTTTACACAATTCTACTACTTTCAATAGATTTTCATCACAGGTTTTCATTGTCCTATTTACATAGCTTTAGACAATAAAAAACAAAATTAAAATCGTTTTTTTTTTCTATTTCATGGGTCAGACATAATTTAAAAGCTCATAAAGTAAAGTATTTTTGAGATTTTTTTCAGATTTTTCGGAAGGGGTTAGATGTCGCTCAAGAAAACCCACGATTTTCTTTACTTTTGAGTAGTGTTTTTCTTCAAAATCTCGGTTTTTTTGCGAACAGGTTAATTTAAAATGTTGATTCTCGGTTAACCTGTTTATATCACTCGGTAACCGGTTTTTAAAGTTTGGGACTAAAATCAGTAAATCTCATGTTTTGATGATTTTTATACCCTCCACCACCACAAGTGGTGAATGAGGGTATATATTAGGGTGGCCCTTAATAAACGAAAGTTGGATTTTGCCCATTCTCACCCCCCCAGTTTGGTGAACATTAGTAAAAAAATCATCCTGAAAAAATTTTAAGTAAATTGGTTGGGGTTAAGACGTGCCGCAAGGCCTCTGAAGTTTTGAGATGCATTTACAAGGGGAAAAATGCATTTTTTTCAGTTTCTGTAAAAATTTTGCCATTAAAAAATTACTTTTGCAATTTAATTTAAAAGAATCGAAATGTGTACGTAACTGTCGTTCTAATGAGACTTAAACAACAGAAATTGGTTAAAAAATGTTAAAGTTATTAAAAATTCGCCAGGCCATTACCATGTTTCAAACTTCAGACGGATTGCGGCACGTCTTAACCCCAACCGATTTACCTAAAAATTTTTCAGGATGATTTTTTTACTAATGTTCACCAAACTGGGGGGTGAGAATGGCCAAAATCCAACTTTCGTTTGTAACATTGAGAAATATTCATCTGAGACACAACAAAGTATATATATTATTGATCCTTATGAAATTCTAAGTCGATTGAGCTTTGCCCGTCTGTCTGTCTGTCTCTGTAAAAAACGCTCACGTCCAAAATAGAATAACAAAATCAATGGACTTACAAAAAAATGTTTATTGTTCTCCTAAGCAGTTTGGTATTTAAAATCAGCAAAATCAGTTCAGTGGAACCGGAGTTATGAACCAATAGGTGAGACAACCTAAAAAAAACTTGATAATTTTAAAATATTTTTTGTTATTTGTGCAAATATATTGGAGATAATACCATAACATTTCACAAACATTATTTTTATGTTAAAAGGACTAAGTCTGGCATAAACTATAAGAATCGGTCCATGATTTCTCTTAGCCCCAATACAAATTTCTTCCCGAAATATGGTTCTATGGTCTATAAATGCCTACAAAATTGCAATAACCATACAAAATTCAGGAAAAATAAGTTTCATGCTTAAAAAAATCACAATACCAAAGTTTTTGTGGATCGGCCCATATTTGACCATAGCCCCCATATAAAGTTCACTTCCGAAATTCACTGAAATAAGCATAAATATCTTATAAATACAACTATCAAGTGTAAATTCGTCAAAAATAGTCCCCATATATACCAAAATCGCTGTACCTAATTCTATGAAGATCGGCCCATAATTGGTTATAGCTCCCATATAAGGACCACTTAAGAAAAACACATTAACCTACATAAATACCTAAAAAATATCAATATCAAAACAAAATTTTAAACAGATTTAGAAATCACACAGGATTTTGTGAATATCGGTCCATATTTGCCCATAGCTCCCATATAAGGTCCACTTCCGAAAATCAGTTAAGTACTCATAAATCTCTTATAAATACCTTAATCATGCGACACAAATAATACTCATATACATAGAAACCACTGTAACAAATTTTACGCAGATTGGCCAATAATTGGTCATAGCTCCCCTATACGGCCCATTTCCGAAAAAGATATTAACCTTAATAAATATTTAAAACAAATCGATATCAAAATGTAATTACGCACAGATCAATAGCTTGTATCCAGTAATCATACTACTGGATTTTGTGAATATCGGTCCATATTTAACCATAGCTCCCATATAAGGTCTACTTCCGAAAATCACTAAAATCCTCATAAATTTCTTACAAATAGAGTTATCAGGTTGATATTCAAAACAGATTTGTTCAATATATGTATACAAAAATCGATGTACCAAATGTTACGATAGGCCCATATTTTCATAGCCTCCATATAAGAACCACTTCCGGAAAACAAATTAACCTGCACAAATATCCAAAAAAATCTGGACTGAACCAAAATTTTACACCGATCAGTAATTTGTATCCAAGAATCGTACTACAAGATTTATTAAATATTGGTTCATGGTTCGTCATAGCTCCCATATAAGGTCCACTTTTGTTAATAGCGTTGTTTATATGAAATTCTACAAAAATAGCCCCCAAATACTCAGGCCATAGCTTCCATATATTGAACAAAAATACATAGTACACAGATCAGTAAATTGTATTCAAAAATCATACCACTGAATTTTGTGAATATCGGTCCATATTTGGTCACAGCTCCCATATAAATCATAAAAATCACTTTAAAATATTTTATGACAATCGAATCATAATAAGTCATAGCTCCCATATCAGTCCCACAACCCAATATTTTGAAATTTGTATACTCTGTTTCTTCACTTGTGGTTAACAATTAAAAATGTTGATCTAAACGTATTAACAATTATAATTATTAATTATATAAATTGTTCTAATAGGAATTTCGATTATAAATTGCTGAATTAGATACAATTTGTTGTACATTTGAAATAAATCATCTTCTGCGTAAATATAGTTCTCTTAATTGTTTTTTATATAAAAACTCAAAATATCTAAAATCGCTTGGCCAATAAGCGTTTAATAAAAAAGGAGCCCGATCAGTGATCACTCATATTTTTGAACAAATATCGACTTTGATATAAAAACTCAAATTATCTAAAATCGCTAATAACTTGGCCAATAAGCGTTTAATCAAGAAAAGGAGCTCTATCTGTGATCACACATATTTCAGCCCAAAATTCGATTACTTATATAAAAGCTCAAAATATGTACATTGATTTACATGTATTCTGTTGTTGCAAGACTTAAGTTTTTGACAACAGACTTAGGTTTTTTGTCTCTCAAGATGGCAAATATTTGACCAATAAGACGTAACCACTAAACAAAAAATATATTTGAATTCTTTTATTTATTTTCAAAAACTCCTTTTACGTAAGACAATTCAAAACAAATATTTAGTTTTATTTTATTTGATGCTTTTTGATCTTACAAAACACTTGTAAGAGTTAACACGTCAAACAAATTTGTGCTATAAAAAGTGGTTACGCTTTTTTTTTTGAGTAAATATTTGCCATGTGTAACCTATTTTAAAATCAAATGTATATCAAACATAACCCAAATCTATATGAATAAAAATTATCATTTAACAATACGTTTTTTTTTTAAAAATTTTTACCCATTTCAAACCGCGTCTCACAAATTCTCAAATCGAACACAAGCATTTTTTTTAATTTGACAGGACAACGTCTGTCGGGTCAGCTAGTTTCAAATAAAATATCATCTGCGAAACTAGTCTTTCTAACAATTGTTTTATTATTTTAATTGCTATATCGTATTTAGGTGGAGGGTATTTAAGATAAAAAAAAGCATTAGAAATATTTTTCTTAAATTAAATTAAAAAATTAAAATGACAGATGACAAATTAGTGAGAGAATACAATGCTATAAAAACTTATTTTCGAGAATATTTAAGATAGCGTTATATGAATATAAACCCTCGAAATATTTCAATCACTTAATTTTTAATTTCATATAAAATGATTTATTTATTTAAATATTAAAACAATCTCATCATCTTTACCACGAAATAATGTGTATGGATTTATATTTTACAAAACTAACCAACGTCACAATTCTTATAAAACACAATAATAAATGTTAAATTTATTTTTTTAATGTCAGATTTTTTACAACATTTTTATCGTTAAATACCTCTACTAATGTAAATAAGTTTAATTAGAAAAATGTTTTTAGATTAATTTTCTACGCCACCAATTTAACCACAAAAAGTACCGCCATTTTCGTTACTTTGTGCATTTGAAATTACAGTTACAGTGGTGGGAAATAAAATCGAAAATTTCTAATGCATATCATAGGATACTTATTGAAAAGGGTTTGAAATAGTTAGCTGTATTACAGTTAACTTGAAAGAGTTGATTGAAAGAGTTTGTTGTTACAAAATCGGTCATATGAGCAAATTTAAATATTAATAAACCCGTCACTCAGTTACCAATCGCTATTTCAACAGTCCTAGAAATATGGAATAAATGGAAGCAATAACTAAAAACGGTAATAACTTTAAGATTCAATATATAAAAATATCAATCAAATCACAATATATTTCGTTGGCTTTTGTAATTAAATCTATGAAATTAAACACATTCTTCGACATATTAGAATCAATTTTTTGGGCTTAATTCTATTTTTTTGCTCTCAATTAAACATTCATGACCCCAAGGACTAGAAGGAATAACCCAACATAAAATAAACACACATATATAATTAATTATACACATTTTTTTTAACAAAGATATAAAATTCTCCAGCTAAAGTAAAACTTTGTTTTTTAATGTCATGAACATTAAAAGTAAATCCCGCGCAAATGCACTGACATTCCTCCTTACACACATACATACGTACATAAATACAACAGTATTAGAGCCCAAAGGAAATGTTTTAGATACAATTAAAAATCTGAAAAAAACACAACAACAACAAAACATCATATCAGAACGTGGGTGTCTGTTGTCATCATTATTTAATTTTTTTTTTTACTAGAACTAAACCAGACATTTGATGAGATCTTTTTGTTATTTTTTCATTTAAATTTCATCTGTTTTTTTTATACAAGTATATTTTTCTCGTATATTTTAATTACATCCAATTAAATCAGCTTTTTGGACAACAAAATGAGCAAAACCCTGCCATCAAAAGTTTTACTTCCGAGGCGAGTTGCATGTTTAGGCAATGTTAGCTCTCTAAACAAATGACTAAATGTGAGGCAGCTTGGCTGACTGAATAGTTGGTTGATTGTTTTGGTTTTATGTCTGAAAAAAAAAACTATAAACTGCATAAAATAAAAACAACCCGCAACATGTTGGGCCAGTACGAGTAATGTCATATCATCCAGATATGTACCATCTACATAAAATGTAGAAATGTTAAACATTGTTCAAACAAATATTAAATCTGCCCTTCATTTTTTGGGAAATTTTCAAAATTATAGGTCTAATTTTGTTAAGTGTCTAAAACTACAGTACGTAATATAAGACCAAAACAAAAACAGACCCAGTTTTGAAAAGTTTTTGCGATTTTGATCTTGAAGATGAAGTTGTTTTGATTTTATATGATTACAGATGTTACGTTATTTTGAATTTTATTTAGGTGACGATATGTATTAAGAAAAAAAATAAAACATAATTTTCGTATTAAACAACCATTTGTTTGGAAATATTTCGTTCATAATTTTTTCTGTGTAACTAGATTAGTTCAAGAACAAAATAGTGATTGTCTATTTTGTTTAACTCAATATCTTAAAATATTTTACAAAGGAAATTTTTCGTCCCTCTTTTAGTAATAAAAACGTTGCCAAGAATATAAAAAAATCCGATTATTGTAATTTTTGAAAAGTAGACACAATTTCCTACATTTTTATATAAAATATATGCATTAGGGTGGGCTGTTGTTGTTGCAGTGATTGCTGAGTTGACAGCCCTTGGCCGAGTGAACTCGGGTCATTCCGGTACGTAGAACCCAAATTAGGGTGGGTCAATTTGTTCGGGTGATATAAAAAATTGGAATCTACACAAAATTCTAAGAAAATTTCCAAAAGAAAGTATGGGTCTAAAATTAAAACCTAGCTCCCGCCGAGAGTCATAAAGTGCACAGTGTTTTAAAGACAATTTTATGTAGACAAAAATGAGACATTAATTGTTAAAATCGGTTTATATTTGTAAAAGTTATTAAACTTTTTCGAAAAAAGTGCAAAAAAATTTACCTTGTAAATTAAAAATTGTACTAATATATTTGTTTGTGTATTTTTTCTCATATATAGTATTCTTCAAGTCGAGCATTTATATAGACTTTTGTTAAGCGATATTAAGTTTGTAGATATTAACTCCTGATTACAGATACGGGTTCCCACTAATGTTTCCATCCATTAATTTCAGATACTAATGAACAAATTTACAACCATTAGGGACAAATTTATTTCAAGGGCAAGACTATTGAACATATTCGTATAGAAATGCATACCCAGCAAAAAATGGTGCTTCCTCGGAAGCAGGTTTGTAAGGCAGAGAGCACTTGTATACTGCTACCACTTCGCATGAAAGATTACATGATTTTTATATGGGATTCCTCGCGTAGAGGCTCTGCATAAGGAATCCAAAATAAGCATATTTCACAGCTTTAAAATTAACCTGATTTCATCGAATTAAATATGTGCAAACAATTGTGCACATAGATTTTAGAGCTGCTGAGAAGCAATAAAATCTTACAGACCCAGTGATTGCCTAACAAGAAGTGCTGATTTTTTCTAAGTTCTTCACCACCTATACGAATAGCTTAATGTATGCCTTCCAAAATCATTTTTGTAAGGCAATAATTTTAGGATGCAATTAATGTAGCAGTAGAAGATGCAGTAATCATATTTATTGCTTCCAAATCCACAATATTTTTTGCTGGGTATCGTCACCTAAAATGCAAAAGGGCCTATCAAGACTTTTTTTAAATTTTACAGGAGCGACAAAAAACATAAAAAATATAACATGAAGTCTAGATTTACAATAACAGTACAAAATGGGAAATTAACCCTTAACAGCACTTGACGTCCAAATGACCCTGAACTTTTAAAATCACGAAAAACACAGTCATTATGATCTAAAGTGCTCTTAAGGGTTAATTTCCCTTTTTGTACTGTTATTGTAAATACAGTATCGACCCAAAAATATATAATATTTCGCTATCTTTCCATTAGAAATTCCAAATATTGAAAAATTTGACTTTTGACCTTCACGATTTAAGGGTTAACGTTTTCCGATTTTAGGAAAACTTTCAGACTGTATTTAAAATTACCTGGACTATAATATTCTGAATAGATTTCACTTAAAATTAATAACAGTAAGAAAATTAGGCTTATTCGCTAAAATATGGCCAAAAAATTAGTTTTTCTCGAAAATCTAAAAATTTATATCGCAGGTACGGAAAATCTATAGGAGGTATTCTCATACTTTTTTCACATTTGTATTTCCTATTATATTGTAAATAAATACCCATGTGATGATCAAAAAATTCTGAAATTTGTTTAACAAAATTTTTAAAAATTTGAAATTGGAGTTTTGAAACTGCCGTTAAAAAAATATTTTTTTTGGTTATACCTGCGAATAGGTTAACTGTATTCTATGAAGATAAAAACTCATATACAAGTAAAAATGGATATATTTTAAGTAAGAATAAACTTTTGTTTTAATATTTCTCAAAATATGTTTATTTTGATCCTACGTTTCTTGTTCTAGTGGCCTGAGACACGTTAATGGTCTGGCGATTTGTTAATAACATTTTTTAACCAATTTCTGTCTTTTATATCTTATTAGAACGACAATTACGCACACATTCCGATTCTTTTAAATTAAATTGCAACAGTAATTACAGGCAAATCCCGGTATAACGAACGATATGTTGTCAGGCCGATTCGTTAAATTGAAAAAATTCGTTATATCGAGATGTTTTTTTTTTTTTTTTTAATTTTGGAGGCATGAATATCGTCAAAATCTTTTGTAGTTTTTACTAATTGTTTTTCTGGAGGATGGCTTGATGCATTATCCACGATTAATAAAGCCTTCATTGTAATTGATTTCGATTCTGAAAATGATTCAACCTGTAGAAAATTAAACTCAATTACAGATTCCACATAATAAAACTTAGTCACGATAAAATGTGATTTTGTTATTCCACATTTCATTCAATCATCTAAATTTATAGTTTTTCGTTCAATTCAATTCTTCTAAGGTTTCCCATATTTAATTCATGTGAATTATAGCCTGTTTCACAATATCGAGTGAACAATTTCGTTTGCATTCTAAGCGGAAGAAATCTGATTTTGGATTCCCTAACTTCATGTTTATGAGAACGAATCAATTTTCTTTCGCTTAGAATGCAAACGAAATCTTTCATTCGATATTGTGAAAACAAACAATTAAAACCACTATAGAAAAAATGACAGCACCTATTATTAATGAAAGTAGCCATTGAACACGGTACTGTAACGACTTATTTTCTTATTATTACATTCTTTACTACTTTTGTTTTTTATACTTTCTGTTCGTTATATCGAGCATACAATTTTTGAAACGTTCGTTATATATGGTGGTCAATGTTACGAATTTGACCGTGCGTTAAATCGGATTTTCGTTAAAGTGAGATTCGTTATACCGGGATTTGCCTGTACTTAAATTAAAAAAAAAACTGAAAAAAAATAATTTTTTCCCCTTGAAATGCCCTCAAAACTAAATCGAAAGTCGGCACGGGTTGCCCTTTTTTTACCACCAAATTTTTTTTGGTGGTATTTTAGGTCATTACGAATGTTTTCAGCGGGTACCATTTCAACATTTCAAACAATTTAATTCTAAGGGACACTCTAGTTAGCATGTCTGATGAAATTGTTCACCATAATCATCAGATTCTGGTTCTCAAAGTAATCCATATGGGAATTTTAAAAATAAATTTTTGTTGAATTTTGGTCAAAAATTTCATTAGACATGCGCACCCATTGAAGAACGATTATAGCTGAAATATAGTGGACATTGTATGATAATGAAGTGGAATTGCCTAGAGCTAAAAAAATTTTGCTAATTAATGAACACTTCCTATCCAAATTTGCTATCGAAGGTAAAATAATATATATTAGTGATTTTTAGTTAAATTTTAACTATTTTTTTTAATGCTAAATTTTTGGGGTACTTTAAAACAAAATTCTTAATAATTGCAAAATTAACCCTAGACTCTCTTTGGTTGTGTCTTATTTCTGACTTTTTGGTTGAATTTTTCGTTTTGATGTATTCAGGGACTTATAGTAAAATTTCACGGATAACATTTTTGCGGAACATTTTAACTCCTTAAATTCATGTTTTAATTGTGTTTTTTGCTCTTTTTTATTTAGAGGGTTGACATATTCTACGAAAATATTCTCCATAATATTTTGCATAAATTTGCTGAACCCATTTTATACCTAAAATGTAAGAATCACATGGTTTCTTAAGCCGATTAACAATAAGTATGTGCCAGAGCACTATAGTTCAAAGTATCACTTTTTCCGTGCGAAATTCAAATTTCGAAGTTGTTGTTATTCATTATTTTTTGTTGTCAACCTGTTCCTAAAACTCCAATGCAATCAAATTCGCAATAGGTTTTTGTAAAGTACAAAATACTGCTTGACAGCACGCCTTCAAAGTCAAAGTTTCGATACATTTTCAAAAATTTGTGAATAGTATCAATATTATATTGAACAATTTAACCGTTAATTGCGGAAAGTGTGTGAATAATTTAAATAATGTTTAAAATGGAAAACAACGAGACGTCTAAGTACTTAATTTTTCTTTCCTAAATATTTGGAAACTATTTCCCTTTATATTAAAAATTACAATTTTTAAAGATAACCTTAAAGTAATTTCTTTTGATTACAAAACTTTAACTTTATAGAAGCTTTTAAAAAAATGTTAACGTTTGTTAAACTTAAAATAAAAATAAATCAATATATTGAAATGTTGTGAATTCATTTCACTTTATTTCATACTGCGCATTTTTGCGCTTTTTGAATAATTTAATTTTTTCTAGGTTACTGTGCTATAAAAAAATTAACTTTTTGAAATTTGGCTAAAAAAAGTCCAAAAAACACAAAGTATGATGCTATTATTAAATATATTGTGAAGAATATTAGTGCTCCTGTTATTGCTAAGGGCTGTAAGAAATTATTGAATGAAAAAGTCCGCCATTTTGTCAACAATTACTTAAAAGTAAAATGTCAAAAATGCAGAAGAAATTAAGATAATTTTCGAAATGAAAACACTTTTGGCTTAATGTTGATTTATGCTTTCAGATTTGTATCTTTGGTTACCAATGACATCCACAGTATACAAGGTATTAATACATTCGAAGCAGATAATATAAAACACAGACGAAGAAATAGGATCGTTTTAAAAATTGAACATACCCGAGGCATCCTACTATGGGGACCCCTGGCCGCACCCCTGGTGGGGCCATGCGGTCAAAATTTAAACTCGTCAACACTTATTCTTTGCGCATGTCAAATTTTATTCAAATGTAACTAAGGACTAAGGATTTAGAAATTACAGATTTATTTCCCTCTTTTTTTATATACCACTGTGCGAAGATTTATCTGATACTTCAATTAATATTTTGAATCAAATGTGTTTACAAAATGAATTACTGATTCAACTAATTTGACTCAAAACTAATATGAAATAAATTTTTTCTAATCAAAAGCAATGAATTTACTTTATTTTTCTCTTAATGGGTTAATGGTCGACAAAGGGTTAATTTTTTCTTATATTTCTTGAAAATATAAGTATTTCCACCTATGGTCCAATTTTGATATCAAACAGTAGAATACTTTAATAGTTATTAATTTCGCACGGAAAAAGTAATACTTTGAACTATAGTGCAGAGTTGGGAAATTTTAACCCCCCTCAAATGAAATTCAGATGTAAACTTTCAAAACGCCGATACACGTGTATTTTATTTTTGTCCCTCTATCAAAATTTATTGATAGAGTTGTAATTTTTGTTTGTGTTGTACAGTGTAATTGACCTTAGCCCCAATATAATCCCTATATCAGAAAAATATTTAATTGTCGCATATTAATGGTGGGTATATAAGATTTAGTACAGCCAAATTACACTTACTTTATTTAGAATAATTTATTTGTTTCTAAAAGATTAAAGCAAATAATAGTACCGAAATTACTGCATTATGGGATAAGTAAAACGATTATTATAAAAATATAAGCAAATATTATATTTGAAATCTTAAAGTCCTTTGAAACGATCAAGATGTGATAACTGATTATGCAGTTCCACATAGAACATGGATATGGCATTGTTCAGTGTTAAAAATATCGTTGTACGGTACTATCAGACTAATATATTAAAGTACTTTTTACTTAAATATAATTTGCAATATTTTTAGCTAAAACATTTAGTACAAAACTTAACCTGCATCATTCGCTGAAGTATATACTTAAATAATAGTTTTTCTTTTACAAAAATATTGCTGCTGTTGTCAGGAAAAATATCAATAATATCGAATAACAAAATGTGGTTAAATAAATGTCAGAAATTTAACATGGCAATGGATAAGGAAAAAGGCAAACAAACAACACATCATCAGAAATAATAGAACAAAAGCAACAAATGACTATTTTGTGACAATACAAATGACATGGAATGGCAATAAAGGCCAATAGACCATGTACTGTGTTGTATATATGTATGTGGTTGGCTTATGTATACTTGCATCCGTTTACATGCGGAGAGTAAAAACAAAAGAATGGGTGCATTAAACCCAATTGAAACACACCCATTGAAATCTGACCCACCCATACATACAACTTCATAAACTAGTACAAATACTCTTCAACGAAAATCCGCATGTATGAACACAAATATAAATATTTGTATATGTAAGTGGGTCGTGTGATAAGGTTTAGAGTTGTACAGATTGACAATTATAACAAATAATAGTGCTACACTCAGCTGTGCCGAATCTTATATAAACAGTGTTTCGAGAAAAACTAATTTGTTGGCCATATTTTAGCGAATGAGTCCAATTTCCTTACTGTTATGAATTTTAAGTGAAACCTATTCTGAATATTATAGTCAAGGTAATTTAAAATATAGTCTGAAAGTTTTACTAAAATTGGAAAACGTCTATCCTTAAATCGTGGAGGTCAAAGGTCAAATTTTTCAATATTTGGAATTTCTCATGGAAAGATAGCGAAATGTCGATTTTGATGAAACTTAATCCTTAGTTTGGTTTAGTTGTCCTATTTTGGTATCATAATACCATTGAGCCCCATATTCTTGATTATTTCTTTACTGAGAAGCATATGAGCCAACATTAATGTATATTATATAAGCTTACTAATTTAATATATTAAAAAAGTACCATTAAAAGAAAAAGTACCAATTTTCCTTTATCCTCATGAACACGCCTCAACTGATTTCAACTTAATATTTAATAAATTATTACAAAACTGAAGAAACCGCGGTTTTGAAATTCTTCGGTTTTTAGGAGACTCGGACATTAATTGAGACATTTTTTGCCTAAATGAAAGCGATAGAGACCACAGTTCGTATTTTAGGTAAATATAAGTGTATTTGTCAAATATTATATATTGATGGTCGGGCATAGAAATATCATCATATACGCGTTTGTGCAAATGTTTGTAACGTCCAAAAATATTATAGTCTAACACCCACCTTAAAGTATACCGATCGACTTAGAATCACTTTCTGAGTCGATTAAACGATGTCCGTCGGTCCGTCCGTCTGGTTGGCTGTACAATGGACAGTGTCCATGTAAACCTTGTGCGCAGAGTACAGGTCGCAATTTTGAAGATATTTCGATAAAATTTTGTACATATTATTTTTTCGGCCAAAAGACCAAGCCTATTGAAACTGGCTGAAATCGGTAAATTATTTCACCTGGCCCTCATCCAAATGTCCTTCCGAAATTGGGCTTTATCGGTCATAAATGTTTTATTTATAAATGTATCTCCACAAATTGCGCTCCAAATAAGTTTTATATATACAAAATTCATGTCACCAAATTCTGTTACGATCGGTCTATAATTAGTCATAGCTCCCATATACACCCGCTTCCGAAATTCACTTTAACTTGAATAAATCGCTTTAAAATGTTGGTATACTCACAAAATTCAACATAGTAAACTTTCTTGTATACATAAATCCACGACCTAATTTCATGGTTATCGGTCCATAATTGGTCATAGCCCCTATATAAGGCCCACTTCCGAAAATCACTCAAAAATATAAATTATTGAAATTTTAAAAGAAAAATGTTTTTGCTCTTTTACTTAGTGTAGGATATTATATGGCTTGACCGACCATACTTTCTTACTTGTTTTTTAGAAACCGGGTTTCGGTTTCATCGAAAAATTGCATTTTAATATAAACCGTGTTTGGTTTTTTAATAATAAGAGGTTAACCGGTTTTTTGGCAAAATATTAAAACGCACAGAAATAAGAAGCAAAAAAGTTTTATTCATTAAAATAATAGTTATTAAAACAAAAACAGTTCATGGATAAACGTAGCAAAAAAAAAGAGATCATATAATTATAATAAGGAATAAACATGTATTCTAATAACATAAAATAAGCCTTTAATCCTAATTTTGATTACTTTTTTAATCTTCACAAGGTTTTCGGGTCAAATTTTACCCATTTTGAAATTAAAATAAATTTTTTTCTAAAATTTTATGAATTTTATTTAATTTCAAATATCAACAACTATGTTAGTTTTTTAAAAAAAAATATCTATACAATTTTTTGCACTTAAGGTCTTAAGGTCCTGGATCAAAAATATTCAAATTTTGTTTCGCACAATTAAGTTAAATGTGGTTTGGTAGCACTAATATATATTAGTCTCTTTATAGTTTTCATTATAGTTAAATGAAAACTGCGATTCCCCGGTTCGGGTCAAATTTGAACGAAATTTAATTTTTTCAAAAATCTATCACCCAAATTTTTTAAAAAAATCAATTTTATTTTCAAAATGGGTCAAATTTGACCCGAAGACCTTATGAAGGATAAGAAAACATTTTTGATATTTTATGAATTTTATTTAATTTCAAATGTCAAAAACTACGTTATGTTTTTTAAAAGAAAAATGCCAAACAAAATAAATATTTTCTATTTGGTTCAAATTTGACCCGAAGATCGTTAACGTCAATAAATTTGAACCCCTTATGAAGGCTAAAATACTCTCTTAGGAATAAAATACAGTTTAATACACTAAAACTTATAAAAAAGCAAACTTTTAGAAAAAACCGGCTACTCGAGGAAAAAAAACAGTTTCTTCGGTATTCGAAATGTGAGCTTTTCAAAAAAACCGAAACCGACTTAACCAAAAAAAACCGAGCCGATCACCCTACATAGGATATATTATTACTAGATAGTAGGGTATTCAAATTATTAGATTTTTCTCTTGTTCGAATAAAACGAATAATTCGAATAAGAGATTTTAACTTGTTCATGTAATTCGAACACACGTTTAAAATTAATCGAATTATTCGAATAATCTTAATTTTTTGAAAAAAGTAAAGAATTATTAAAGAATAACAGAAAATAACGTTAAACTTAACAACTCAAGTATTGATAATGTTAAAAAACATTCGAAAACAAAGTCTATCAATTAATTTTCATCAGACAATCGACAAAACAATTGACTAGGAAAATCTTAAGTTTCCGTTTTGGAGGTATGCTTTAAAAAATTTGAGCTAGTTGGACATGATCCTGAATTCAAATTCAATATAAACATATTAAGAACTTTTTTATTTCGATCATTAATTCGGGCTTTAAAATGAGTAACTAATTCTTTAGTAAATGAATTATTCACTTTTTCTCATTTTCGAAAAAAGTTCGATTTTGCCAAGTAAAAATCAAAAATTGTATATCTTGAGTTACAAAACATTTATTTTGCTATATATCCCACACGCATCCCACTAAGCAACCAAATAGGTCTTAAAGAAATAGAGACCCAAGCTTTCTTTTGAGCAAACAAAATAATTTAAAAAAAGGGCCCATTTAAAAAAAAAAGTAAGTTTTTGCAAAAAAAGGTCAAAAATTGCATATTTTGATAGATATCCCACTCGCATCCCACTAAGCGACTAAATAGGTCTTCAAGGAAAATATCTGAGCTTTCTGGTGAGCAAAAAAAAAATAAAAAGAGGGCCCATTTCGAAAAAAAAGTCAATAAAGTTTTTGATTTTGCCAAAAAAGTCAAAAATTTCGTGTTTTGAGTTACAAAACATTTCTTTTAACTCGCATCTCACTACCAAATAGGTCCTCAAGAAAATATCTAAGCTTTATTTTAAGAAAAAACAAAAAAAGGGCCCATTTTGAAAAGCAAGTCAAAAAAGTTTGATTTCGGAAAAAAAATATTAAAAATTATTTATTTTTTGTTTTTTTTTTTATATTTTTTTTCGAAAAATTGAAGAAATACCTATCTAAACTATTTGGGACACATTTTGCTAAGAACAATAGGTAATAAGTTACATGGATGAGAAAAATCAAATGCTTGGCCAAAATGTAAAATTTTGACCCCCTCTAACTCCGAGAGTTCTTGACCGATCTTGTTGAAAAATTGTGTCTGAATTACTATCTAATAGGTCTAACCTTGGTGCAAATTTCAAGACATCGATTTTAAAAGTTGGTTCACTTCACGTGAATCCCCCATATATAAAAATGGATGTTTGTATGTATGTGGGTATGTATGTATGTATGTTCCGAATGAACTCAAAAACGGCTGGGCCGATTTTGATGAAATTTTCAGGGAATCTTCAGAATAGCGAGCGGATAACACTGTAAAGTCAGATTTTTGATTTTCGGTCTGTGGGTGGAATCTTCAGAAAAGCCTTTTGGGTAACAGTGTAAATTCAGATTTTTGATTTTCGGTCTGTGATAAGCAATTTTGTTTACTCTTGCATATTAGGTGCATGAATAAGAAATTTCCATACTGAATTTTTGAATTCATTGAAACCAGCCGAAATGTTACTACATGTATTAACATTGAAGTTTGGTTCACCGACTTTGTCCGACACTGTATATTAAAATCGAGATAGAGATGCAATATAAAACAGATGTTTTCTAAAGGCCAGCAACGCGGACCGGGTTCAGCTATATATCTAGAAGAAGCTATGGTAATTTTTAAAATGTTCGAATAATTATTCGTAAGAAATTATTCAATTAATTGAACGATCATTATTCGAATGAATACCATACTAGATAGTATGAGATCTAACACATCCTGTCTAATAATATTCCTTGGTTTTGGTGCGTCATTTTTTGCTCCTTGTTGACGAATGGTGGGCCTAATATATACCATAGCAAAATGATCCGCTTACAACCCTCGTATTTAAACTTCAAAGACATACCTCACTGCAAGTATGCCCGTATTACATTTGACGTTTACTAGTATTTATCAATACATATTCATTTAGCCAAGTTTACCAATTTAATCAATGTAATTGCATACAACCAATGAAGGAGGATTTGTTGTGTGTTTTGTTCTTCCTTTTGCTGTTCCTGTTGTCGTTGGCTTTTTTACTGACATTTCCACTGCAACTCTAAACGTACGTCAGTTTGTACGTACATACATGTGTATGTATATGGAACTGATCGAAAAGTTCTTCAATCATCGTGCCACACAACAGCTAGCAAACGTTTCGGCCATAACCAGCAGGATGCCAGGACAAAACTTTTACCAATATATAGACCATACTCGTTATAAAGAAAAAATCTCATTTTTCATGGTAGACGTGACTTCAAATTATTGCTTGGAATAGCCACTTGACTGCTTCTCAATTTGCCAAACAGTTGTCTCGTTGTTTAGATGAATCTACAGATGGATGGCTGGTATGAATGAATGGCCGTACCAAAGAATGAATAGAAGGGTGTTGCTATTATTGCAGTTTTATGACCCTTTGCTAAAACTGCAGCAGCAAAACTCTGCCTGCTCCTCAAAATACTAAAAATATAGAGATGAAGGTTCTGTTTGACCAACACGTTTAAGTAACAGTATCTCCCACAGAGTTAAAAATGGACACATACAATATGGTTTCATATTGCAACATAGACATACACACTAACATGCAACAACACACATACTAATGTATTCGTAGCATGAGTACCATAAATTCAAGTCATTTCAAGGACAGGAATTCATCCTATTGTGACGAAACCATGTATGTATGGCTGGTCATGGAAGAATTTAAGTCCTGCATTAGATAAGTGTAGTCAGCCAGCCAAAAGGCATTTTGTAGCTTTTGACCCACATGCAACTGGTTGGTGTGGATATAGAAACAAAAATCACACACAGCTTTTAACAGTTTTACTCGATGGCTTAAAAAAAAATAGCTACGAACTTGGGTGAAATTATGAATTTCGTATCATACATCATAAAATCAATATATTTAATTTTCTATGGTTACAAGGCATGGTACTGGTAATATAGAATGTCTCATTGATTAGCTTCTCATATATGAAACAAATTGAAATTGGAAATGCTTTTGTTGTCAATTAAATTTAATAAATGGATGAATTTTCATTAAATAGTGTTATTATTTCTAGAGATTCATTAAAATCATAATCATTACCAATGCTGTTCTTATTCGATCATAATCTTCTGCTGTTCTAGAATAATCCCTATTATCACAACAGATAAAGTGTTAAGCATTCAAGTAAACTTTTTAAATGTTAAGTAGACTTATAAAATTTCTTTTATATTTTTCTCGACATATCGCTTAGAATGTGAAATTTGTTTAGCGTGAAACAGGTCTACGTAAACTTATGTTTCTTTTGAGTATAATAATTCTGGTGGATGTTTTAGCATATTTGTCTGATCTTTCATTAAAGTCGAAATTTAACACTTTTAGCTTTATCCTTAATAACATGTTGTATTGCGAAAATTCTAAATAAAAATTTAATACTGCACATTCAATGCATTACAGCGAACATAGTTTTTAATTAAAATAAAATATTTAGATAATATTCCGAACCTTTACATCAGGGAGGATCCATGTGAAAACGTACAGCAGTCGGATTTACCATATCCGATTTTAATGAAATTTACCACATACATAATATATCCAATATGTTCCTAATATCAGTGACTTTTTGAATGTAACAAAACATATTAGGATCTTTAATACAGCATCTCATCTTACTATCCATAATGATATAATATAATAAGGGAAATCATATTTATAAAAAAACAAGTAAGAAAGTATGGTCGGTCAAGCCCGACCATATAATACCCTACACTAAATAAAAGAGCAAAAACATTTTTCTTTTAAAATTTCAATAATTTATATTTTTGAGTTATTTTCGGAAGTGGGCCTTATATGGGGGCTATGACCCATTATGGACCGATCACCATGAAATTAGGTCGTGTGATTTATGTCTATATTAAAATTAACTATGTTGAATTTTGTGTGTTACCAAGCGGTTTTCGGAAGCGGGTCTATATTAGGCTATGACTAATTGTGGACCGATCGTAACAAAATTTGGTGACATGAATTTTGTGTATATAAAACTTATTTGGAGCGGAATTTGTGGAGATACATATATAAATTAAACATTTATGACCGATAAAGTCCAATTTCGGGAGGACATTTGTATGGGGGCTAGGTGAAATAATGGACCGATTTCAGCCAGTTTCAATAGGCTTGGTCCTTGAGCCGAAAAAATAATATGCATCAAATTTCATCGAAATATCTTCAAAATTGCGACCTGTACTCTGCGCAAAAGCTTTACATGGACAGCCAGCCAACCAGACGGACGGACATCGTTTAATCGATTCAGAAAGTGATTCTAAGTCGATCGGTATACTTTAAGGTGGGTGTTAGACTAATATTTTTGGGCGTTACAAACATCTGCACAAACGTGTAGTGGTGGTGTAGGGTATAAATACTGTAAAACGTTGAGTTATTTGCCAAATAGTTTAGTATATTTTCAGCGAATTTTCAATTTTTCTACATAAATTAGTTTATTAATATATTTTTATACCCTTCACCATGAGTGGCAAGGGTATACATATATAAGTTTGTCATTCCGTTTGTAATATCCACATTTTTCGTTTGCGACCCCATAAAGTATATATATTCTGGATCGTTATAGATAGCGGAATCGATATAGCCATGTCTCTCTGTGTGTTGAAATCAACTTTCCGAAGCCCTCAATTAACTTACATACACGATTCATACATCATCCGAAATTCTTCCGGCTCGGTCGCTATTTAAAATCGAGAAAATCGGTCCACAAATGGCTGAGATATAAGGAAAAAACTAGGACAACCTCGATTTTTGACCTATATCTGGATTACTAAGTCATTAATATAGACAATATGGATATCTAATGATAGATATTTCAAAGACCTTTGCAACGACGTATATAAGACCATAGTAAATTGGACATACAATGGGTCAAAATCGGAAAAAATATTTTTTAAGCCGAATTTTTTTTTCATCAAACATTTTTTTTGTCATAAATTCTTTTTCCAAAAAACTTTAAAAAAAAAATTAAAAAAAAAATTTTGATTTTGTTTAAATAAAAATATTTAAAAAAAAAAATATTTTTAAGTATAATTTGGTGAAGGGTATATAAGATTCGGCACAGCCGAATATAGCTCTCTTACTTGTTTTTGTATATAGTGAAACAAATTTTGAACCATTTTACCAAAGGTCAAACTTATAAGGATGAAACTGAATCACCAATATATCCTGGAATTAAGATAAACAAAATTAATGTCAAAGTAAAGATAATTTTGTGTAGAATACAAACATTTGGCATCATTTATAATTTGTAATATAATCGAGACACCCCAATTTAGGTTCTTGAGACTCTGCTCCACAGTGGTTCAAGGGCGGCATTAATTAATTTTTTGTATGTCTTCTGATCTACCTGATTTTTACACAGTTTGTAATAAACACTGTAATTATCATGTACCAAGAGTATTAGGATTATATCTATATTACTTTTTTGTCCAGAGACATTCAAAGTTGATCTAAGTGAATGCATTTGAAATGACCGTATTATATATACTAACTTTTATCGCTTCATGCATTTAAAATACTCTTGTAATGACATTATAATGATTTTTTATATACAATTGGATGTTATAAATGATATAGTTGTTCAGTTTCCTAGGGGTAATGGGGGCCAGTGAGTGGCCCCACAAATTTGGTCACCTCGGGTCTCAAATTTTTAAAAAAATCGAAAAAAATAAATTTATGATCAGAATGAGTTGAAATTTAAAATATAAATAGTACTTGAGAAGATCTCTTTTTATTAAAATCGGATTATAGGTTTAGTAGTTACAGATTTATTTGCACTTTTTTGGTTATCGCACAACCACGATATGAGATTTTTTAACCATCCTCGGGTGAAGTTTATTGTTAATCTTGTCCATTTGCAAAGACTCATCTTTTATGCCTTTCTTTCATTTCGAAATGGCCCAAACATAGTCAAGTTTCTTAAAAGGCTCAATAAAATGTTAATATATTTTAACAAAAATATAAAATCCGAAAGGAAAATTTTGGCGTTAAAAATGGGAAGCTCGATTTTGATTTTAGATCCATGGTTTCTTCGGCCAAACTTCTTAGAATTCATCGTAGATTACGATTTTGATAACAGCTTTGTCGAGAAAAAAATTGACCCACTCTAATGTACATATTTTCTTAAATTAAAGGCATGGTTCACAATCACACATAAATGATGTAAATAGTAATAGCTAATATGGGGGGAAAATGGAATTAAACACGCACCCCTCATCCAAAAAATTATTTTGTTGGATCAGAGCCTAATGTGGAGTATATTCACTCATAAAGACCATAATAAATATTACACAAACAATAAACTTTAGCTAAAAGTTAAACGAGTTCACATATTCATAACAAAAATATATACATATGTATGCATGTATTTATATTCCAGAATTGAATTGTTTATAATATTTGGCTCTCATTAATTCTTTTCAATTTACATACATAAATATAATTGGTTATTATACATTTGTGTGTGTATGAGAGTATTATTTACATGTTTTTATTTGTTTGTTGTTTTATTATGTGGGAGGTTTATAACAAATTCATCAACAATCAACAAAAAAAAAATAAATAAAAACTTTGGAATGCCTGGAGCTAAATGTTTAACCTTTATAAAAGTTAATCTAAGCGAAATATTTGTGTTTTTGAAATGATTATATACATATATCCAAAAATAACTGCTCTTAACCAGCAAACAATTTATGAATTCCAGTTCTACTTCAGATCTTCTCGCAGTATATAACTTACAAAAATACAGATTATTTAGAATAAAATTTTTACAATCTGCTTCCAAAAAATATATACGTAGTAATGTTTGCTGCCAGAGACCCTGCGAACCCTCATCTTTAAGAACTGAGCTTCAACATAGTGTGCTAACTGTGCTTTTCAAAAACATTATAAAATAAATGGTGTTAAACATTCTTGAAATATCGAGCCCTTTTATGGTAAGCGACATTTTTAAAATTTTTGCAGAAATTAAAATTTTATGGACCGACTGATGTTTTAGCGTTCTCAGAATATCAAAATTGTTAATAACATCAAAAATATAGGCGGCAAGATTTTATCGTAAGTCAATGTTTATATTTTACAGTAAACAAATTTTATCGTAAGCGACACACAGTGGTATAGAAAAAAAAGAGAGAAATAAATCTGTCACTTCTAAATGGTTAGATTAGTTTGAATGAAATTTCACATGCACAAAGAAGAAGTGTTGTCGAGTTTAAGTTTTGAACGTGGAGCTCATGGGCCCACCAGGGGCGCGACCAAGGACCCTCAAAGTAGGACACCTCGGGTATGTTACATTTTTAAAAATTATTTCTTGGTTTGAGTTCCGATTTCGAAAAAATTATACATATAGAATCTTCTTATCGAACACTACAAAAAACCTCGCCGTAGCTATCAATTATCTATTATAGCTTAGGAGATTTTTACCCACCCTACTCCAGTTTTTTGATAACAGCGTATCCAAATATTTCCCGATTTTCTCCAGTTTTCCTTTATTTGACTAACACACATGTATGTGTCAAATGGAAAAAGAACTGTTTAAAAGTAATGACTAAGTCCAAAGTTATATGCATTTGAATTTAAAAAATTTTAAAAAGGCGATTTTTCGCTAATTTTTTGGAAAAAAAGAACTTTTTTTCTTTTTGAGTTATAGCAAAAAATTTGTAAGAGGATGTATAAGGAATTTCTGCTTTCTAAAAGCTAAGTTCTCATAAAATATTTTAAAGGAAAACTCATTTCAAAATTGTTGTTACCGAGGGGACCAGGTCCTTTCAAAAAACACATATTTTTATGTAAAATAAAGTTTTAGGGCAAAAATTCTCAAATCGTGTAGCCGATATCAAAATATAATAACCGCTTATAGGTGGCTCAATATGATTCTAATTATTTTGTAAAGGGTCCCGATAACCCCCGACCCTGGTATGGATATTATAGTCAAAAAACTAAAAATTAAAATTTTTTGAATTTTTCTAAACTTTTTTGAGAATTGCGGGATTGCTGATAATAAATTTCAAAATTTGTTTTTATTTTTCCATTTTAAATAATTTTAAATAATCTACATAACTGTGAAATTTCATTAAAAACTATTTATAAATAAAAATTTAATTTCAATTCGAAAAATTTTTATCTATGCAAAAATTCAATAAAAAACATTTTTTGTCATATTTTTCTATAAAGTATTCCATGAATTTTTAATTGTCAAAAGTTATAAATGTTTTTGAAAAATAGATAAATAGCTTGAACGAGATTATATTATATAATAAGAAAAACCTTCTCCTGTAAAATTTGTGTTTTGTCGCTTACGATAATTTGGCGCTAAGGGCTCGATATGTCCATTTGGTATAATATGGGAAATTTCATGTCAAGTGAAATTTTTAAAACCGATATCTACCGATCGGGTAGCACCTAGGCTAGTCTTATTAGATTGTAATTTAGACACAATTTTTCAACAATGTCAAAATAAATGCTTTAACACGAAAATGTTATGTCTTGAGTTAAAAAAATATATATTACTAAGGGATCAAAAAGCTCTTCAAGGAAAAGCTTTAATTTTTTTTCGAAAGATTGAACAAATAGCTATCTAAATTATTTGGAAGAAATTTTGCTATGAACAATTGGTAATAATTTACATATTTGAGAAAAACACCTTTTTTAACTCAGTTCTTGACCGATCTTGGTGAAAAATTGTGTCTAAATTACTATAAAAAAGGACTAACTAAATTTCATCCCGATTGAAAGACATCGGATTTAAAAGTTTGTCCATTCGACATGAAATCCTCCATATAAAAAAAACACAAAAAATGTTTCTACTTATGTCCATTATAGATTCTAAACCGATGAGCTCCAAAACGGTTGCACTAGAATGACAATTTTGTGAAGATGGTTTTAAATAGAGTTTCGAGTTTCCGCGGTTTGGGTTTTAATCGAAACCCAAACCGCGGTTTTTCAAACTAAAACCGAAACTGACAATTATTCTCCGGTTTTTACTTTTAATCTATTTTCAGTAGAAGAATTAAAAATTTAGAAATGAGTAACAAACTCTTTCCTCCAAAGATTCATCCAAGTATTTCCTGACAATTAAAATTCAATTGACTGCAAAATTCAATTCCATACAAAATTTGTTTTATAAACCTTTGATAAATTTATAAACTGTTTATGCTTATGGGGGTTAGTTATTTTCAAATATGCAATAAAAGTATGGAGTACTGGCTGACCCGGTGCGCTACGCCATGCGCGCCATACCAATTAGAAGAAATAAATAGTACTATTAAGTCTCCCTTTGTAAATTAATAATAATTCAGGATAACATTATAAAATATTCCAAAAGTACTATTACAATAAAGAAATAGTACTACTTCCAACTATTATGTCCATAAGTAAAATAATTTAATATAATAAAAAGTACTATTAGAAGATAAAGTACCAATTTTCCACAATTGAACCCCCATCAAGTTTGAAATCAAAGTAATTTATAGATTATAGGTTCAATATTATAGAAAATTCAAAAAGTACCTGTATTCCTTAGTATGGTTTAGTTCTCCTTTTTTGGTATCATAATACCATTGAGCCCCGTATTCTTGATTATTTCTTTACTGCGAAGCATATTATTCAACTTTAATGTATATAAGCTAACTAATTTAATATATTAAAAAAGTACCATTAAAAGAAAATGTACAAATTTTCCTTATCCTCTGGAACACCCGTCAAGTTTGAATTTTAAGTTTGTTAGCTTTTCCTATATTATCAACGGATTTTGTTTCTATAACACTTGATATTTAATAAATTGTCACAAAACCGACCGAAACCGATCGGCTTTCAATTTTTTAAAACCGAAACCGTGGTTTTGAAATTCTTCGGTTTTTTGGAAACTCTAGTTTTAAACACTGAATTAGGTCCGTTAGGTCTATTGTGTCTTGAAATTTTGTATGTAGGCACCTGTCTTGATATGTATGTTGTAAAGGTGCTGGCTTCTAAAAACATTTTGTTATTTTTTCTATTTAAAATTAACGGTTATAGTATGCAAATACAGCTATTAAACGTAACGAGATATGAATTGAAACCATGCGATATATTTTCACCACGGGCAAAATGTCAAAATAATTTTGTATTGATCTTATTGGCAAATAAGATTGTGTTGGTAGAATTCGATTATATTTCCAATTAAGCAATTTACCCAATGTTAAAACCTTGGTATAAAAGCGAAATTTTCCAAAGTGCGGTCTTTTATTTTAACCTCAATACTTGTAAAATATTGTTAAAAATCAAGATCAAGTTTGATATTGCTACAAGTTTACAAATTACATAAGTAATAGAATTTTGCTTTTAACCTCAAAAATTCTTTCAATTTAATAAGTGCTTAAATATAATATACCCCTGAACACAATAAATAACACTTGCCTTAAAGTTTTGTAATTTTTGGAAATTTATATTGGTGCCAATCCAAGAAATGGTAATATAAAATATTTCCAAATACTCCAATTACTTATCTAATACATGTTAATTCTAACAGATTTGGCACCAATTTCGTAACAAACTTTATTTAAGAAATCAGTGGCAAAACCATAAGTAATTGGGCCTACTCGAAGGAAAATATTACACCAAATTCTGACATAAACTGCATTTTAAGAAACCAGTACAAGACTAGTGAAATTCTGGACACCTCGACGACACATTTTGCATGCCAAACATTGTTATTTGAGAGTAAACATCTCGGATTACATCAGAATTAAACCACAGGAATCAGAACAAAACTCCAGTATCAACTTATTCATTTCTTCAAGATACGCCTAAAATGCAAAAGGATTTTAAATCTACATAAAGCCAGAATCCGTAAACTTTCGCTGTTAAATTTGCATCCCAATATTTGTCTACAACAAACTTTCTTTCTAAATTAAGTATAAACATTCAAACCACATTGTTGTAATAATTTATATCATGCGATTTTTTTTCCTCTTTGAGATATAGTAATATTTTTTTTGTCACACGTAAATATTGCAGATAATATGCACATTTGACGAAATAAGTAAAAAAAAGGCCAATTAACAATTTATAAAAAGAGATCGATCGTAATCACACATCATTGTAATAATCAATAATTGTCTCCCTCCAGCTTATAGACTTTACATTGCTGAATGATCATTCAACGGTGGACCTTTTGAGAAATGAGTAAGTCAAAGAACAAGAAAAAAAATTCTTTAGTAATCTTTAAAACGCTATTCTAATTACACCGAAATTGGTATTTAATAAACAAAAAAAAAATAATTGAATTTTGTGAAACATTAATTATGTTAAAAAAGGATTTACAGTGAAAAAAAAAAATTAAATAGTGTAGTGAAGATTATTAAAGAAATTATTATAAAATAAATTATTATAATCTAAATTATTGCAAATGATGTGATGAAAAAAAGAAGTGTGTTAAATTTAAAGCAAAGATAATAGAAAAGAAAATGTGTAAGAAGAAGAGTGACAAAACAAAATCGATTAAAAGTGCATACAAATTTAATTTTTATTAATTGAAAAATTTACAAAAGGTATTTAAACCCCAGTAATCATTTTTATTATTTTCTTTTATTAATTACCTAAAATTTATAAATTATTAAAACAAGTGGCTTAACAAAACAATCCCGTAAAATCTATTTTAAAATTTGTATTGGCAATCATAGCCCAAATTAAATTTTTTTGTTCATCTTTTAATTTTTCCTTCTTTCTCTACTTTTGTCAATGATCATCAACAAAGTTGAATGACCTAATTTTGAAATTTATATACATATTATTTACTTTATTCGCCATACAGGGTGTTAAGATTAATTGTTAAATATTTTTATAGTTACTAATTTTTTTATTTCAATTTGCATTTACTAGATTGATCTTTTAAATTAATATTTTTTTTGTTATTTACTGAATGCATGTACTAAATTTGAATATGAAACATACCTTTAAGAAAATACTATAAATTTTTTGAAAATATATATATAATTTGTAATGGATTACTAAATATTCGAATGTGATTTCTTTTGAAAAGATTAAGTAAGGTAAAGACAATTTAGCATGGGATTACCTAAAATAGAAATAAATAGGAATCTGATAATTCAGGTAGTCAATGGTTGGGTAAGGGCAAGCGTTTGTTCCAAAACATCTCGGAACAACATAATTGATTATCTCTTTGTAATACTACCGGTTTTTTATAGTTTTGATTATTTTACCATCCCTTTTTAGCTTTTGAATCATATTTTTTTTTTTCTTTTTTCCCAATTTGCAATTTTGTATCTGCATGCAATTAAAATATCTATCTCTGTGTAGCCTTTTTTTTATCTACGTTAAGTTCACGTACCCGCCCGATAGCCGACGAGCCAGTGCCGGATTTTTATGCATGCTCGAACTTAACAAAACCATAGAATGTGTTCATTTTATCAGTTGTATGCTACATAGAAATTTATTTTTGGCGCCCAACGTGGGGCCCACGTAATTTAACACCTCATTTTTAGACATACTATGTTATGTCATGAAAATAAACTTATGGGTCTTACATTTTTTTCTGGCATTTTTAATTATTTTAATTTTTTATCAAAATCTCTCGAGATCTGCCGATTTTTATTTCATAATTTCACCTAGTTATTCGGAACTAAATTTAAAGAAATTTACCAAAATAACAATAAACTTTATATTGTAATTGCCTTGTTTCTAAAGCCTATGAAATGTTTGTTTTGTCTAGGAAATTCAAGAACTATTACATATAGTGATAGCAAGAATCCCGACAAAACATTACGAAATTCTTTACTATTTCTTCTTGTTTTCAGTTTGGAGTTGGAAATTAAGAATTGAAGTAACGAGTCGATTCTTAACCATCCATACAACCTTTTTATGTTCCTTGTTCACAGATGGAATCCTAGAATTGGTATTTATATCAATTTAGAGCCATCAGAACTTTTCTTTTTGCTTTCATACACATTAATATTATCAGTTTTTGAGAGAAATACATTTTTTATATTAAAGTATTACAAGAGATTTTTTTTATAACTACATGTCTTTACCAAGCTGAATCTTTTTCATAAGAAAATCACAACAACAACAATATATTAAACTTTTATAGTTTTTTTGCTTCCCCAAAGGAAAATTAAGTATTTTTTTCCATAAATTAATTAGATAATTAATTTAAATAACTGCACAGCAATATTTGGAATTTGTCAATTATATAGGTGATTCGAATTTGTTATTATTTTTCTTGTTACAATTTCCTAATTACACATAATGTCTGTTATAAGAAGTAATGAAAATTTATCAATAATTCCACCATTGGTTCTACCTAATAATCAAACTCCCGCACCTCCACCTGTTCCAACTATTTGTGAGATCTGCAAAAATTGCATCTCAATTAAAGCTCATGCTTTAAAGTCTAATTGTCAGCATTATTTCCACAAATCTTGTTTTAGTAAATATACACAAAACAAAACTAATTGTCCGACATGTAATTGTCATATTATACTTCCTAAAGTAACAGCTTCAAAAACTCCCACAAAATCAAACTTAACAGTTACTACTAGAAATCAAGCAAAACAACAGCAATTAGATGAAAATAGATTTGCAGGTGATTCACAACCTAGACCAACTACACCAAACACTTCCCATAGCCATTCTTCTCCCGAAAGTGCAGAGAATCAACGTCATTATATACGAAATTTAGTTACAGCTGCAGTTGGAGCTCAACAAGCTGAAATGCTTTCTTCACTAAGTGAACAATTAACACAATTAATTCAAAGTAATATCGAAGCTGGGTTCCGTAGAATGTCAATTAATAATAATATTACTTCTATTCCGCTCACCGAGCAAAACAATATTCAAAATGAAGCAACTAATTTCACTCAGAATAATCATGGGCAGGGCATTGAAAGCCAAACTTTAAATCAGCTTTTGGGTCTTCCACAAACTAGTGATCAAGGAAATTTCATAAATTTTAACGCAAATCCTTCTGCAAATTTGTTCAGGCCAAACTCAGGACTTTCAGCAGATTTGTCTGTGAGACCTGATAAAATAAGCCAAATTATTAACAATTGGAGATTGAAATTTAGTGGCAATTGTTCCAGTCTATCAGTAGATTCATTTCTTTATAGAATTGAGGCTCTCACCAATCAGACCTTAGGTGGCAATTTCGATCTGTTGTGTAAGAATGCTACAGCACTTTTTGAAGGTAAAGCCAGTGATTGGTACTGGAGGTACCATAAAACTGTGAGAGAAATAAAGTGGCCTGATCTCGGTATGGCACTACGTAGACAGTTCAGGGACACACGAACAGACATGGATTATAGAGAGCTAATACGAGATAGGAAACAAAGACCAGGAGAAAGCTTCGATGCTTTCTATGACTCGATTTTAGAACTAGTTGACCACCTGGACCAGCCAATAGCGGAGTCATTAATGATTGAGATACTTAGGAGAAACATTCTACCAGAAATTCAGCACGAAATATTGAACTTAAAAGTATTTTCTGTAGATCACTTGCGAGATATTTGCAGGAAACGTGAATTTTTCCTACAGGACATTCGTAAAAGAAATATAGCCCATAGACCGATAGCATTTTCAAAGCAGATAGCTGAGCTTTATGAAGAAAGTGAAGTTACCTCAAATCTTGTATTTGATTCAGATAACGATATTTCAGAACTATCCCTTATATGTTGGAACTGTAGGAAAACAGGTCACAGGTACCAAGATTGTCTTGCTGAGAGACATGTCTTTTGCTTTGGATGTGGTACCCCAAATAACTACAAGCCAACTTGTTCCAAATGCAACCCAACAAAAAACTTGCAGGGGAGTGCACATCCAAGTGCACGCAAACCTCTTCAAATGAAGAAAATGGATCGCTCAACGAGCACCCATTAAATACCCTCAACAAAACAACCATTTTAAAACCTCCAATGTCTATTTCAAAGTTTAAAAGTAACCCAGATGAGCTTAGGCCAATTATACCTTTACATGAGCGAATTAGAATTTATAATCAGGTTCGAAATAGAATTTTTAATGAAGGGTGTAAAGAAAAACAATCACGATCTTCAAAGAGAAATAGGGATTATTGGTCAAATGTTAAGAGAAAGAGCAGAAATATAGTCAGTAGTATTTTTGAAAAAGAAAATGACTTACGGCCTTATGCCGAAGTTAGAATATTTGGCGAAAATATTACCGGACTTCTTGATACAGGCGCTTCGATAAGTTGCATAGGAGGAAGTTTTGCTGCTAAATTTTTAGAATCAAATCATCCTTATAAGAAACTTAATTCAAAAGTACACACAGCAGATGGTAAACCACAAAATATAGTTGGTTTTGTGAAAACGAATATAGTTTTCAGATCTCTAGAAAAACCCATAGAAATCTATATAATCCCCAGTCTATCCCAACATCTTTATTTAGGAATTGATTTTTGGAAGTCATACGACCTATTGCCATTTCATTTTTTAAATTCTCCATCAATTTCAGCTCTAGTAGATACATGTAGCTTAGATAGTCAACAAAAGCTAAAATTACACAAGGTTATCGAGTTATTTCCTTCATTTACGAAAGAAGGGTTAGGGAAAACCACTTTAGTGAGTCATGTTATCGATGTGGGCGAAGCAAAACCCATTAAGCAAAGACATTATCCGGTTTCGCCTGCAATCGAGAAGTTAATGTACGAAGAGGTTGACCGGATGCAGAAATTAGGTATTATTGAAGAATCGAACAGCGCATGGAGTTCTCCCTGTGTTCTAGTAAGAAAACCTGGAAAGAACAGATTATGTTTAGATTGTAGGAAAGTTAACGAGGTCACAGTTAAGGATGCTTATCCCCTTCCAATCATCGATGGTATATTAAGCAGGTTACCAAAGGCTAGATTTATTACCAGCTTGGATCTTAAAGATGCCTTTTGGCAAATACCTTTAGATCCACAATCAAGAGACAAAACAGCATTCACAGTACCAGGACGGCCATTATATCAATATAAAGTAATGCCGTTTGGTCTGTGTAATGCACCTCAAACTATGTCTCGTTTGATGGATAAGGTAATTCCAGCCCATTTGCGTAATGAAGTTTTTATATACCTCGATGATTTGTTGGTAGTCTCTGATAATTTTGATAAGCATCTTGAAGTTTTAGGACAAGTTTCTAGACACTTTCGACAAGCAGGTCTAACAATAAATGTTGAAAAAAGTAGCTTCTGTATGGAAGAAGTAAGGTATTTGGGTCACATAATTGGGAAAGGTGTTATTCGTACAGATCCAGATAAAGTTACTGCTATACTTGAATATCCGACCCCTGGATCTGTAAAAGAGATCAGACGGTTTCTCGGAATGACGGGGTGGTACCGGAAATTCATAGAAAATTATGCATCTCGTACAACTCCGTTGACAGATTTGCTCAAGAATAAAAGAAAATTCACGTGGAATGAAGAAGCCAATAAATCTTTTGAATCGTTGAAGGGTCTTTTGAGCTCAGCCCCTGTCTTACATAGTCCGGATTTTACGAAACCTTTCTATATCCATTGTGACGCAAGTAAGACAGGAATAGGAAGCGTATTGGTCCAGCTAAATTCGGAGGGTGATGAAGTTCCTTTGGCATTTATGTCAAAGAAACTAAATAAAGTCCAAAGAAATTACTCCGTGACCGAACAGGAATGCTTAGCTGCTGTGCTAAGCATTAAAAAGTTTCGCCCGTATGTAGAAGGACATGAGTTCACTATAGTGACCGATCATGCTTCACTTAAGTGGCTCATGTCCCAAAAAGATTTAAGCTCTAGATTGGCTCGATGGGCCCTGAAACTTCAAGGGTATAATTTTAAAATACAACACCGTAAAGGCACTCAAAATATCGTTCCCGACACGCTTTCTCGTACCACTTCGTCTGATCCAGTCGTTTGTTCGTCCGATGAACAGTTAGACCTAGTAATCAGTAGTTTGTCTGATGACCATGGGGATTTCGTTGACTTAAAGTCACCACAATTTCAATCTGACGAGTACAAAGCACTAATAAGTTACTTGAACGAAAACCAAATTAAATTTCCGGACCTTAAAATTTTGGACGGATATGTGTATAAACGAACGGAACATGCTACTGGGGAACAACTTAACGACGACTTTTGTTGGAAACTTTGGGTTCCAAGTGGGTTAATACCTGAAGTTTTATTAAAAGCACATGATAATCCTTTGTCAGCACACTTCGGTATTAATAAAACTCTAGACCGAGTTCGCAGATATTACTTTTGGCCAGGTCTTGTGAATAGTGTTAGGGATTTTGTAAACCAGTGTGAGATATGTAAGTCCACAAAGCATCCAAATTATGTTTTAAGACCACCCTTAGGACGATCTCCTATGCCTGAACGTTTATTTCAGAGGTTGTACATAGACTTCTTAGGGCCATATCCCAGATCAAGAACTGGTAATATTGGTATATTTGTGGTTCTTGACCATTTCTCAAAGTATCCATTCCTGAAACCTGTTAAGAAACTAACTGCTGATGTTGTTACAAAATACCTGGAGGAGGAAATTTTTCATGTTTTTGGCGTTCCTGAGACAATTGTCTCAGACAATGGCGTCCAATTTAAATCTAAATTATTCAAAAAACTTTTAGACAGATATAAAATATTTCACACGCTTACAGCAGTGTATTCGCCACAAGCAAACGCCTCTGAGCGAATTAATCGATCGGTGATAGCGGCTATTAGAGCTTACATTAATCCGGACCAGAAAAATTGGGATGAGGTGCTTAGTAGCATTGCATGCGCAATTCGGTCAAGCTCTCACTCATCGATAGGTGTTGCGCCATATTATCTGACTTTTGGGCAAAACATGGTGACAAATGGTGACACGTATTCGTTGTTGAGAAAACTTGATGCTTTAGAAGACAGAACTGTCAATTTTACAAGAGAAGATTCAATGGAGGTAGTTAGGAAAAGAGCTTTAGAGTTAATGGAGAAACAATTTTTAAGAAATGAGCGAAAATATAATTTGAGATCTAGAGTGACTAATTTTAAGGAAGGACAGGAAGTATTTAGGCGGAACTTTAAACAGTCAAATTTTGAGAAAGGATACAATGCAAAGCTGGATCATGTTTTTGTAAAGGCTCGAATAAGGAAGAAGGTAGGACACTGCAATTACGAATTGGAAGATTTACAAGGCAAATACGTAGGGAAATTCCATACAAAGGACATCAAACCGTCTTAATTTTAGCCAGCTTGATCCTATTTTGTTGTATTTTCACCCCAAAATATGATCTTAACGGGGGGTTGTGTAAAGGTGCTGGCTTCTAAAAACATTTTGTTATTTTTTCTATTTAAAATTAACGGTTATAGTATGCAAATACAGCTATTAAACGTAACGAGATATGAATTGAAACCATGCGATATATTTTCACCACGGGCAAAATGTCAAAATAATTTTGTATTGATCTTATTGGCAAATAAGATTGTGTTGGTAGAATTCGATTATATTTCCAATTAAGCAATTTACCCAATGTTAAAACCTTGGTATAAAAGCGAAATTTTCCAAAGTGCGGTCTTTTATTTTAACCTCAATACTTGTAAAATATTGTTAAAAATCAAGATCAAGTTTGATATTGCTACAAGTTTACAAATTACATAAGTAATAGAATTTTGCTTTTAACCTCAAAAATTCTTTCAATTTAATAAGTGCTTAAATATAATATACCCCTGAACACAATAAATAACACTTGCCTTAAAGTTTTGTAATTTTTGGAAATTTATATTGGTGCCAATCCAAGAAATGGTAATATAAAATATTTCCAAATACTCCAATTACTTATCTAATACATGTTAATTCTAACAGATTTGGCACCAATTTCGTAACAAACTTTATTTAAGAAATCAGTGGCAAAACCATAAGTAATTGGGCCTACTCGAAGGAAAATATTACACCAAATTCTGACATAAACTGCATTTTAAGAAACCAGTACAAGACTAGTGAAATTCTGGACACCTCGACGACACATTTTGCATGCCAAACATTGTTATTTGAGAGTAAACATCTCGGATTACATCAGAATTAAACCACAGGAATCAGAACAAAACTCCAGTATCAACTTATTCATTTCTTCAAGATACGCCTAAAATGCAAAAGGATTTTAAATCTACATAAAGCCAGAATCCGTAAACTTTCGCTGTTAAATTTGCATCCCAATATTTGTCTACAACAAACTTTCTTTCTAAATTAAGTATAAACATTCAAACCACATTGTTGTAATAATTTATATCATGCGATTTTTTTTCCTCTTTGAGATATAGTAATATTTTTTTTGTCACACGTAAATATTGCAGATAATATGCACATTTGACGAAATAAGTAAAAAAAGGCCAATTAACAATTTATAAAAAGAGATCGATCGTAATCACACATCATTGTAATAATCAATAATTGTCTCCCTCCAGCTTATAGACTTTACATTGCTGAATGCTCATTCAACGGTGGACCTTTTGAGAAATGAGTAAGTCAAAGAACAAGAAAAAAAATTCTTTAGTAATCTTTAAAACGCTATTCTAATTACACCGAAATTGGTATTTAATAAACAAAAAAAAAATAATTGAATTTTGTGAAACATTAATTATGTTAAAAAAGGATTTACAGTGAAAAAAAAAAAATTAAATAGTGTAGTGAAGATTATTAAAGAAATTATTATAAAATAAATTATTATAATCTAAATTATTGCAAATGATGTGATGAAAAAAAGAAGTGTGTTAAATTTAAAGCAAAGATAATAGAAAAGAAAATGTGTAAGAAGAAGAGTGACAAAACAAAATCGATTAAAAGTGCATACAAATTTAATTTTTATTAATTGAAAAATTTACAAAAGGTATTTAAACCCCAGTAATCATTTTTATTATTTTCTTTTATTAATTACCTAAAATTTATAAATTATTAAAACAAGTGGCTTAACAAAACAATCCCGTAAAATCTATTTTAAAATTTGTATTGGCAATCATAGCCCAAATTAAATTTTTTTGTTCATCTTTTAATTTTTCCTTCTTTCTCTACTTTTGTCAATGATCATCAACAAAGTTGAATGACCTAATTTTGAAATTTATATACATATTATTTACTTTATTCGCCATACAGGGTGTTAAGATTAATTGTTAAATATTTTTATAGTTACTAATTTTTTTATTTCAATTTGCATTTACTAGATTGATCTTTTAAATTAATATTTTTTTTGTTATTTACTGAATGCATGTACTAAATTTGAATATGAAACATACCTTTAAGAAAATACTATAAATTTTTTGAAAATATATATATAATTTGTAATGGATTACTAAATATTCGAATGTGATTTCTTTTGAAAAGATTAAGTAAGGTAAAGACAATTTAGCATGGGATTACCTAAAATAGAAATAAATAGGAATCTGATAATTCAGGTAGTCAATGGTTGGGTAAGGGCAAGCGTTTGTTCCAAAACATCTCGGAACAACATAATTGATTATCTCTTTGTAATACTACCGGTTTTTTATAGTTTTGATTATTTTACCATCCCTTTTTAGCTTTTGAATCATATTTTTTTTTTTCTTTTTTCCCAATTTGCAATTTTGTATCTGCATGCAATTAAAATATCTATCTCTGTGTAGCCTTTTTTTTATCTACGTTAAGTTCACGTACCCGCCCGATAGCCGACGAGCCAGTGCCGGATTTTTATGCATGCTCGAACTTAACAAAACCATAGAATGTGTTCATTTTATCAGTTGTATGCTACAATGTAGATCCACTAATCTTTCTGGAAATTCGAATTTTAAGGGTTAAAATGCGTAAAATCCTCCGTAACTAATAAAAATCCAACTTAATCTGAATATATGTAAAAAATAAGTGAACAGGTGTGGACTTTTTGCTTTTGTACTTTTAAGGGGATAACACTGGAGAAACTCAACTTGAGGTACCTATTTGTAGCCCATATCCCAGAAATTAACGGTTTGTAAAGGAAAAATATTTGGTTTAATGTAAGAAATTAAAAGAAAATAAAACTCCTCCCACGATTCTCAAATTTTCTCATATTTCTATATGTACCTCAAAATTACTTCCGCATTATGTTATCGTACCTTTATTTCGCTCGATATTTTGGACAATAATATTTCGGAAGAACTTATTATTTTTTTTAAAATATAGTAACCTCTGAATGGAATATAAAAATCAAATTATATTTCAGATACTCTTAGTTTTGTAAAATCTATTCCACTCTATAGGAGTACAAATGTCACGTACGATGACATGTGACATATGTGACTGAGATAATCATTTTGCAATTTAGACAAAATAAAATGGACTTTTGCAAATCACTAAGAGTGGCAGAGTTAGTAATATACAAGTTGTTTCAACTGCTTTCAAATATAATATGTATGGTCATTTTTTTGCTGGGATTATATACAATAGAATCAAAGTATATGTACGATACTAATATTAAAATAAATGTTAAATGTAAATGTGCATTTCAGTCTAAAAATAAATTCACATAGAAGTCAAATTACAAAAAATATAACGTTTGAAACAAGTATTCACATAACCATGAATTTTTGCTTTTATTACATTGGATTCATGTTAAATTTCTTTTGTTGTGTTGAATTTGAATACAATATGTAAATAAAACCTGTTATTTCAACTGCAATATTTCATAAACTTGGGTAACAATTTAAGGTAGTGAATCCTGAATTACTTAATATAAATTTTAGTACAGTCCTTAGTCAGGGATCTATTGTAATCTCAATAGGGGATGAGCAAATCTTTGAGAATCTTAAATGGTTGTGGTGAGGCAACTGTGACTGTAACTCAGGTTTGTCATGTGGCTGAACCGACTAGTCTGTTAGCTACTGATATCGCGGAAGACAATCTGACATAACCATATAAATACTATACGTGGTTGTTGGAAATACCTCCAAAACTGTTATGCTTCAAGTCAATAAGGCAATTAAATCCCCTGCTTTTGGTTCTGATGGACAGGGAACGACTAAAGGTAAGGTCACACAATATTTGTACCTAAGTGTTTCATGGTGTTTGATTAAAACTCCATCAACGTGTTCATTTTGTGGTCACACTGTACACATTTATTTGCCAGATTTGTTTAATCGAACTGCTGTATTTCATTCTAGCCTGAATGACATATACATATTAGAGTGACAATCAGTTGTATGGAAAAAATTTTTTGTTAAAATTTTGAAGAGTGCCGGGTGGAATATTGTGACAATAGGCCTAAAAGTAAAGTTCTGAAAATTTTAGCCAAATCGGACAACGATTTTACTATTTATATGGAATATATAGGTGAAAATCGTTAACTTTCTGCATTATTTTCTAGAAATATGTAGATTTATTTATATTAATGAATATTACATTAAAACAATTTTTTTGGAAATTGACCCTGTATCTCCTTTGGGTCAAAATGACCCAAAAACTGTATTATCGCCAAAATTCGGGAAAAATTTTTCAGTTTTTTTAAAAATGTTGCTACTAAATAAATAATTTTGCAATTGAATGCAAAATAATCGAAATGTGTACGTAATTATCGTTGTAATGAGATATAATTGACAAAATTTGGTTAAAAAATGGTAAAGTTATTACAAATTCGCGAGACCATTAATGTGTCTCAGGCCACTTGAACAAGAAATTTAGGAAAAAAATTAACATATTTCGAGAAAAATTAAAATAAAAGCTAATTTTCATTTTAAATATATCCGTATTTACTTGTGTATGAGTTTTTGTCTTCGTTGGATACTGGTAACCTATTCGCAGGTATGGTCAAAAAAAATTATCTTTTTAACGGCTGTTTCGAATCTCCATTTTCAAATTTTTAAAAATTTTGTTAAACAAATTTCAGAATTTTTCGATCATCACATTGGGATTTATTGAGATCATAATAGGGAATAAAAATATGAAAAAATTATGTCAATACCTCTTACAGTTTTTCCGTACCTGCGATTTAAATTTTGCGATTTTCAAGAAAAACTATTTTTTTGTCCATATTTTGGCGAATGAAGCCAATTTTTTTTACTGTTATACAGTTCACGATTTAAAGGTTAACGTTTTCCGATTTTAGTAAAACTTTCAGACCATATTTAAAATTACCAGGACTATAATATTATGAATAGGTTTTACTTAAAATTTGTAACAGTAAGGAAATTGGGCTCATTCGCCAAAATATGGACAAAAAATTAGTTTTTCTTGAAAATCGCAAAATTTAAATCGCAGGTACGGAAAAACAGTAAGAGGTATTGATATAAATTTTTCATATTTTTATTCCCTATTATGATCTCAATAAATCCCAATGTGATGATCGAAAAATTCTGAAATTTGTTTAACAAAATTTTTAAAAATTTGAAAATGGAGATTCGAAACGGCCGTTAAAAAAAAATATTTTTTTTGCCCATACCTGCGAATAGGTTAACGGTATCCTACGAAGACAAAAACTCATACTCAAGTAAATACGGATATATTTTAAATAAAAATTAGCTTTTATTTTAATTTTTCTCGAAATATGTTAATTTTTTCTCCTAAATTTTTTGTTCAAGTGGCCTGAAACACGTTAATGGTCTGGCGAATTGGTTATAACTTTATAATTTTTTAACCAAATTTTTTCATTTATGTCTCATTACAACGATAATTACGTACACATTTCGATTCTTTTGCATTCGATTGCAAAAGTGTTTATTTAGTAGCAAAATTTTAACAAAAACTGAAAAATTTGCATGAGTTCCGAATTTTGGCGATACAGGGTTAATTTACAAAAAATTGTTTTTAATGTAATATTCATTAATATAAATAAATCTACATATTTCTAGAAAATAATGCAGAATGTTAACGATTTTCACCTATTTATTCCATATAAATAGTAAAATTTAGCATATATCTGAACTTTGACCTCGATGCGCGTCCAGAAATCGTTGTCCGATTTGGCTAAAATTTTCAGCACTTTACTTTTAGGCCTAGTGTCACAATATTCAACCCGGCACTCTTTGAAATCTCAAAAAAAAATCGGCTGTCACTCTAGTACATATATAAAGAAGACTTTGTTTATTGATGAAAATAATATAAAAACAAATGTTCAAGAAATATTGAAAATTTATTTATAGTTAAGAAATAAAAATAGTAAAATTGTGTCTGTTTACTACCCAAATCATTTAAATAATCCTCATTTCTTTTTCCGACATGCTGAGCAATTATTTTTTTTGTTTTTGTTCAATCAATTATTTCATGAAAAAATTTGATATACATACACTAGGGTGGCCCTTAATAAGTAAACGAAAGTTGGATTTTGGCCATTCTCACCCCCAGTTTGGTGAACATTAGGAAAAAATCATCCTAAAAAAATTTTAGGTTGGGGCAAGCCCTCTGAAGTTTTGAGATGCATTTACAAGGGGTCGGTCAAGCCCGACCATATAATACCCTACACTAAGTAAAAGAGCAAAAACATTTTTCTTTTGAAATTTCAATAATTTATATTTTTGAGTGATTTTCGGAAGTGGGCCTTATATGGGGGCTATGACCAATTATGAACCGATCACCATGAAATTAGGTCGTGTGATTTATGTCTATATTAAAGTTAAGTATGTTGAATTTTGTGTGTGTACCAAAATTTTTAAGCGATTTATGCACGTTAACGTGATTTTCGGAAGCGGGTCTATATGGGAGCTATGGCTAATTATGGACCGTTCGTAACAAAATTTGGTGACATGAATTTTGTGTATATAAAACTTATTTGGAGTGGAACTTGTGGAGATACATATATAAATTAAACATTTATGACCGATAAAGTCCAATTTCGGGAGGACATTTGCAAGGGGGCTAGGTGAAATAGTGGACCGATTTCTGCCAGTTTCAATAGACTTGGTCCTTGAGCCGAAAAAATAATATGTACCAAATTTCATCGAAACATCTTCAAAATTGCGACATGGACAGCCAGCCAGCCGACCAGACGGACGGACGGACGGACATAATTTAATCGACTCAGAAAGTGATTCTAAGCCTATCGGTATACTTTAAGGTGGGCGTTAGACTAATATTTTTGGGCGTTACAAACATCTGCACAAACGCATTATACCCTCCCCACTATGGTGGTGTAGGGTATAAAAATGCATTTTATCAGTTTTTGTAAAAATTTTGCCATTTAAAAATTACTTTTGCAATTTAATTTAAAAGAATAGAAATGTGTACGTAATTGTAGTTCTAATGAGACAGAAAAAACAGAAATTGGTCAAAAAATGTTAAAGTTATTAAAAATTCGCCAGGCCATTAACGTGTCTCAGGCAACTAGATAAATATTAAAATAAAAGCTCATTTTTACTTAAAATATATTCATATTTACTTGTATATGAGTTTTTGTCTTCGTAGAATACCGTTAACCTATTCGCATGTATGACCAAACAAATACAATTTTTTTAACGCCAGATTCAAAACTCCATTTTCAAATTTTTAAAATTTTGTTAAACAAATTTCAGAATTTTTTGATCATCTCATTGGGATTTATTGAGAATATAATAGGAAATAAAAATGTGAAAAAATTATTAAAATATCTCTTATAGTTTTTCCGTACCTGCGATTTAAATTTTGAAATTTTCAAGAAAAACCAATTATTTGGCCATTTTTTGGCGAATGAGCTCAATTTCTTACTGTTATAAATTTTAAGTAAAACCTATTCAGAATATTATATTCAGATGATTCTAAATATACTCTGAAAGTATTCCTAAAATCGGAAAACTATAACCCATAAATCGTGAAGGTCAAATGTAAAATTTTTCAATATTTGGAATTTCTAATGCAAAGATAGCGAAATATGATATATTTTTGGGCCGATTTTGATTAAACATGAACAAAAATATTGAACAATTTGACCTTCACGATTTAAGGTATAACGGTATTTTACGAAGACAAAAACTCATATACAAGCAAATATGGATATATTTTAAGTAAAAATTAGTTTTTATTTTAATATTTAAGTATTAAAATATGTTAATTTTGTTCCTACATTTCTTGTTCTAGTTGCCTGAGACACGTTAATGGCCTGGAGAATTTTTAATAACTTTAACATTTTTAGACCAATTTCGGTTTTTTATATCTCATTAGAACGACAATTACGTACACATTTCCATTCTTTAAAATTAAATTACAAAAGTATTTTTTGAATGGCAAAATTTTTACAAAACCTGAAAAAAATACATTTTTTCCCCTTGTAGATGCATCTCAAAACTTCAGAGGGCTTGCGGCACATCTTAACCCCAACGGATTTACCTAAAATTTTTTCAGGATGATTTTTTTTACTAATGTTCAGCAAACTGGGGGGTGAGAATGGCCAAAATCCAACTTTCGTTTACTAAGGGCCACCCTAACATACACACATATATTTAATGTTTCTTTGGCAGCAGTTTGATCAAATTAAAAGTGATAACTTAAATGTGATTTAATGATAAGCATATTCGTATGATAAAATTTATCTTTTTAGGTATTTACGAGTATATAGCTAGTGGTCACATTACTCGCAAGGATATCTGGAGAGGTTAATCGGAGCTACGACCCCTCGGGTCCTAGTGTATCAAGCGCGAACTCATGGGGCTAATTACCGCAGAAAATTATAATGATTGTGCTCGATTACGAGTGCGAGAATTTGTCCCCAGGACTTGATATGGAGCCACTGTAGGCATACAGTGGAACGGTCGACAGATATTTTAACTAGTTGCATAGCTTACAGCGGAGTAGGGGCTTATTACATCCAAATGAACGGCTTCCTGGCCATTGACAGATCCCATTTCAGGTGCGGCTGTATTATAATCCTGTCGGAAGGAGAAAAGCGCAAACCAAAAACAATGAAATAATGCAGAATTCTAAATATGCAGTACATTCCAATCTCTTTGGAAATATTCCAAGAATGATGCGAACACCACTTAGTGACATTCCCACGTCACAACAACAACGCAACTACCTACTGTTGATATTTTGGCCACATAGGAGAATAGTGTAAGAGACAATGACAACAGACAATCTGAAGAGGAAAAATCATTAAATGTGTAATCAAAGCAGTTGCCACAAAAGTGAAAACTATACATAAACTTATTCAAATTAATCTTGTATTTGTTATGTATATCTACCAACAACTAAGAGAGCTCGTAGATCCAAGCGAACAATATGATAATAGAAGAATAGTGTCAGTTTGAGTCAAAATACTCACAAAGCTACCACAAGAGTTACAGTTTCATGGGAAGTGGAAACAACCCTGGTAAAAAAATGGATCCTAAATATTAGCAAGCTAATACCTAAGTTCCAACACTACTAATAACAACTAAGAAACTATAGGAAAACGTTTACTGCCGACATCAGCAAAAACTAAGAAATTTTGGTTTAATCTAAAAACAAGTCAATATTGCTGCAAAAATTATTTCCAAGGAAGCGAACATCATAAAACTTTGTGTAGAAATCCCTGTTTCTAAAATACCTCACTTTTCTGATATTCCAACCAACTCACCAAACATTTTCAAAAAAGATTTCAATTTATATTCTCTTGTTTGGCGTTTTCTTGGGGATCCACTATAAGTAAATTTTGCGTAAGCAATTGTGTATGTCTTTGACATTCGCTATCGTTATAAAACTTGCTCTCAAGCTTCGGTACAAGTAGTTATAAAAAATATTAGTATGTTTCTAGAAAAAAGAAAATTACTTGCGCAAGTATATGCAAACAATTTTAGTATGACTGAAGCCTGACCTTCCCACAAATAATCACAGTAAGTATCATTCCTTACACAAATGCAGGCAACGTAAGTTCTATTCTACAGAAGACAGATATCTTTTTCGCAACTTCAGAAATAACTTGACTAATATTACCACGAAATGTTACATATAAAATAAACATTTAGTAAAATATTTTACACCTTCGGTATAGTAATCCATTTTGAAAAAATTTTATTTACAACTATTTTTTTAAAAAATCACTTTTTCTTTATTGAAATTTTTTACCACTCAACACCTTGAAAACTTCTTTTAAAAATGTATACTTTCAAGGATGTTTATATATAAACTGCATTGTCGACTGGCATACATTTCTTGCATTCATGTCGTCGAAGTCTTAGTTGAAAATTTAAATTTTTGCCCCAAAAATTGAAGTTAGTGCAATGGCTGGGACGAATCTTCAAGCCCTTAACTCTAACTACATTTACATACATACGTATGTTGCTATGCTACAGCCTTTCCTAAAACTAATAAGAAATATTGAAAATACAAAACTTTTTCAATGAAAATTAAATAGGATATGACTGACGTTATTGTTTGTTTGTATGGCTTTGAGAAGAAAAATTTAAATTTGCATTTGTTTCTTTTTTCTTTTTTCATCCTGTTGCGCTGTTTATTAGCAATAAAAATTGTGTAAGAAGAATAATGCAAATAAGCTTTTCTTTGTACACTACCAGCCCGGTTACCCATGTCAATCAAATGACTTCAGACATGCAAACATACTACATATCCTATCCTATATTCAAAATGTGCTAACTCAAATTATTGGGAAAACTAGTTTTGGATGACAAAAAGCTCCCGTAAGCAATACCCATCTGTGATATAAATTTACTTCATATGATACCACCCATTTGCTATATGTCAGCATTATTATAGTTATGCAGATATTCGATAATAAATATTTACATTGCATGAGAGAAACATGTTCTTTTCGCTGACCCTCTTAATATTTAGCATAACAGGACACTGGCATCAACGTAATTTACATAAAGTTTAAAGACTCTCACAATAACAGTTCACTTGATATTCGAAAATTTTGAAGAATCTTGTAATTATAGTTCCCAAATTATTTAGAAATAACTAATTAGGGAGGTGACTCATCCTCAGTTCCGATCCCTCCCATTTTTGGTTGAACTTCATTCAGTGATAAGAAACTGAATCATGTAAAGTTTAAAGACTTTCATAGTTAAAGTTGTCCGAAAATTCGAAAATACTATTTACTTTGCATGAGAGGCGACTCGACCTCTAATCCACTCCCGCCCATTTTCAGCCAGACGATGTAAAATGATAAGAGAGCTATTAGGACAAAGTTGGAAGAATCTCGTAATTTTAGATATCAATTTATTTAGAAATAACTAATTACTTTGTATGGGAGGTGACTCACCCCTAGTTCCGATCCCTCCTCTTTTGTGAATAACTTCTTGCACTGATAAGAAATTAACTCATATGAAATTTGAAGCCTTTCTCATTTAAAGTTCTCCAGATATATATAGAAAATAACTATTTATTTAAATGATAGGTGCCACGCCCACTAATACTATCCCGCCCATTTTCATCCAAAATCCTTATAGTGATAATAAATAAATGCGTGCAAAGTCAAAATACTTTTGCAATTATATTTCTTCAGATAATCGAAATAAACCATTTACATTGCCTGGTAGATGACACACCCACTAATATAATATCGGCCATTTTCAGTCAAAATATGTAAAATGATAAGGGTGCTTGCTATTCGGACAAAGTTTGAAGACTTCCACAATTATTTGAAAATAACTATTTACTTTGTATGGGATGTGTCACACCCTCTGCTCCGAACCGTTCCATTAGCGGTTAAACTTCAAGCAGTGATAAGGCATTTATTCGTTTAAAGTTTGAAGATTGTCACAATTATAGTTCTGCAGATATTCGAAAATAAATATTTACTTTTTATGGGTTGTACCAATTTTGCCCCGTTTTATCCCTTTATGGTCCAAGTTAAAAAAAAAGATATAGCCTTTTATTGCTTCAAAGTAAGGGAATATCTGTGTTCCAAATTTCAGTAAAATCGGTGCAGCCGTTTAGTATTGATTGTTTAACCCTCCGTTAGTCGCAATCGTTTTCAATCGAGACTAGTCGCAATGTATCAAATTGTTATCAATAAATAAAAGGCGCGTCTGAAAATAATCTCTTCACTTTTTATTTCAAAAACATAAAAATAATATCAAATTCACTTTATTTAAAAGAGTAATAAAAATAAAATTGCGGTAAAAATATATTTTTATCAAATTTAGAATAAAAAATGTTTTGCCTGTATCAACCAGATCAGTTGCGACTAATGGAGGGTACCAAACTATAGGTATCCAAATAAATATACAAAATATTACAACTCAAAAAAATATTTGTTTTTTGATATACTAAAATATGTTATCTCCAAGCAATATGCAAAACAAGTGCACAATTTTTTGCATAGTTATAAATTAGTAAGAATATTTAAACCATCTTATCAAATCTACATTGTAGTTTTTAGCTTTTTTGAGTTGGCATTTATTGAATATAGACGTTGCTACAAACATCCTTTAACGCAAATTCAAAGAGAGAAATGAATGAAGAAAGGGAGAAATAACAAGAAAAAAAGGAAAAAATAAAACGCTACCCACGTTATTTGAACATATTCAACATGTCGTATCATCACATCCGGTATAATGACGGAAGGAATGTGAGCTGAATTCAAACGAAACACATCAAACACCCACCTCCAACAAAACATCAACCTACACCAACAGTTTTTAAGTATTTGTGTATCTATTATTAGAGCGTATAGCAGTGTGAGAAAAATATCAGCAGTTGACAAAAACAAATCTTTGTAAAACCGACAAAAGAAGGATGAGACTGCAATAAAAGATGACATTTTGTTCATCGTAGTCGTTCTCTTTCTACCATCTACCACAAATATTGATTGTGTGTTTCAAGAAATGGTAGATTTCAGATCTTTTTACAATAGTAACCTTTAACTAAATAAATGCATAATGTTGTAGAAAAGGATTATAGGAAGAAATGCTGTTAGTTTTCCTCAAATAAATTATGGTTTGGTTTTTGAACTTCATTAGTTTTGAATTCATAACGGTTTGAATCCAAAGACATACATATGTATGTATTTTGTAAGTACATTAATTACTGATTAAACGAGGAACATACGCGTAACACAATGTTACAATTTTAACAATACTGAGAAGCTTTCGCCCTGAATCAAAAATACGGAAATTTTTTTTTTAATTTTGTTTGAAAACACTTAATCAATAATTGTTCGTCCTTGTTATACCCTTCCCCATGAGTTGCAACGGTAGATATTGTATAAGTTTGTCATTCGGATTGTAATTTATACATTTTTCATTTTCGACATAAAGTTTATACATTCTCGATTGTTATAGCCGTCCGTCTATCCCTATGTATGTTGAAATCAAATTCTCGTAGCCCCCGAATAACTTACATACATGATTCATACATCGATATATCCGCTATAATTCCGGGTCGTTTGCTATTTAAATATAAGCAAAAAACAGAGTCAACCTTGATTTTGTATCTATGTATATCTGGATTACTAAGTCATTAATATAGACAATATGGATATCTAATGATTCAAATTTAAAGACCTTTCCAACAATGTATATATATAACGCCATAGAAATTCAGACCAACAATGGGTCAAAATCTGGAAAAATATTTTTTAACCTGAGTTTTTTTTTCCTCCAATGAATTTTTAAATATTTTAATGTGATTTCTATGTACAAATTTTAATTGAATTTGATCTTTAAATGAGTTTTATGGGTATTATAGTTATTATCGCAAGTGGACCTTATATGGGAGCTATTGTCAAATATGGACTGATATTCAAAAAATCCTGTAATATGATTTTTAAATATATTGATATTTTTTCGAAATTTTTGTTTTTTTTTTCTAAGCGTATAGAAAATAAACAAAACAAGCTCTAAATGATTAAAATCTGTTTGCAACTCTTGATTTTATAAACAAAAGATTTATAAGATTTTATATACAAAATTTATATTTGTAAAACGACTGCGAGGATTAAAAAGGTGTTAAGACTTGCTTGAAGGTAATTTTATTGCGGAATTTCGGTTTTTTCAGTTTATTCCAGAAACTAAACCGCGAATATATGTTGTGCAACCTCCTCCATTTTCGAAATAACGGTATATCTTGAAAATACCAGCTAAGCTGTTGAACTCAGTTTTAGACATTAAAACCGAAAATTGAGGTCAGTTACCTTGTTTTTCGAAAAATGGAGTGACCTAGTTTTTCCAAAAAAAAAAAAATCAATTTTTTTTTTTATTTTACGTAATTAAAAAAACTCGTTAATTTACCCGTCTTTTTACGAAAAAATTAACCAGTTTTTTAAAAAATAAATTTTTCTTTTATTGTTATATACGTATTAGAAATAAGCCGAGTTTCTTTTCTATATTAAGGTTAAAATTTTGGACTCTTAGTTTTCGAAACAACGTCGCACAGTGGGGGATTTGAAAAAAAAGTGGAAATAATTCCGTAACTTCTAAACGAAAAGCCCGATTTTAATAAAATTTCCCTTGGCTATGGAGGAGGTGTTGATAAATTTTAGTTTTGAATTTGGGCTTATAACACCAAGGGAGCCCGAGCCACAATGCCCCAAAGTGGGGCACCTCGGGTATATCAAAAATTAAAAATGATGCCAAATTTTTGTTTGCGGTCGGATTTGAAAGATTTATATATATGCGGAATGTACTAGACGATATCAACATAGCTTTAGCCATATATTATCTCTTATAGTTTACGAGTTATTCGCATTTGAAAAGTAAAATTTTGTTTTATTTTTTCTTTCCGATTTTCTTGTATTAATTTTTTGAATTAACAAAGACATGTATTGATAATAGTAAGAAAGAATTGTTTAAAAACCTATACTGAGTCAAAACATATGTGCATTCAAACTTAAAAAAAATAAAAAAGTCGTTTTTTCGCCATTTTTTTTTTCGAAAAAAAAGTACTTACATTAATTTTTAATTATACAGAAAATAAGAAAAAGATAAATAGTGTATTTATATTTTTCTGAAAGACAACACTTCCGGAAATAATTTAAAAGCAAAATAATATCAAAATTCGTATTATTGCGTGGTCCAGAGAATTCCGAAGTAGAGATTTTTTTATATAAATTTCAATTTTAGACAACATTTTCTCATATTTCATAGCTGATTTCATAAAATTAAGACCTGTTTTGTATGTCCCAATATGTTCTTCAATATTGTGCAAAGACATTTCATAGCCCCAAGCTTGGTCCCTTCAATAAATCAGAAACTCTAAAATATTCCAATTTTGGGATTTTTGGAAAGTTTTTTGGGAATTGTGGGATTGTCATTAACAATTCACAAATATCTTACTTTTGGATTTGGATTAAAAGTTTCTATATAAGTGTAAAATTTCATTAAAAACGAATCATAAAAAAAACTATTGCATTTTAAAAATTTCCAAAAAAAAAATCAGCTTTAATTTATTATTTCCATGTTTTTGAAAAACGTCTTTTATAATTTTTTTAATTCTTAAAAATTTTGTACATTTTTGAAAAGAGGACTTAATTTCCTACACGCTGATATATAATATGTATAGATTTTTATATTTTCAATATGTATTAAATTAGATTTCTTAATTTTAATTTTATTTTCCCAATACAAATTTGGATTTCTTAATTTAAATATGTTTATTATCAATATAAACTTGGATTTTATATAAAAATTTTATTTTTTGTGATAAATAAAAGTGATAACAGATAATCATCCTTTTTATACCCTTCACCTTCGTGAGAAGGGTATATATAAGTTTGTCATTCCGTTTGTAATTTCTACATTTTTCATTTCCGACCCTATAAAGTATATATATTCTGGATCCTTATAGATAGCGGAGTCGATTAAGCCATGTCCGTCTGTCTGTCTGTCTGTCTGTCCGTCTGTCTGTTGAAATCAATTTTCTGAAGACCCCAGATATCTTCGGGATCCAAATCTTCAATAATTCTGTCAGACATGCTTTCGATTTCCGATTTTGCTATTTAAAATAAGCAAAATCGGTCCACAAATGGCTGAGATATGAGGAAAAAACCAAGACAACCTCGATTTTTGACCTATATATGGATTACTAAGACATTAATATAGACAATATGGATATCTAATGATAGATATTTCAAAGACATTTGCAACGACGTACATAAGACCATAGTAAGTTGGACCTACAATGGGTCAAAATCGGAAAAAAATTTTGAACCCGATTTTTTTTCTTAAAAAAAAAAACAATTGAAAAAACAAAAAAAAAATTTTTAAAAATTTAAAATAAAAATTTTTTTTTACACAAAATGAAAAAAACAACTGGAAAAAAATTAAATTTTGTTTACCTAAAAATATTTAAAATTTTTAAGTATAATTTGGTGAAGGGTATATAAGATTCGGCACAGCCGAATATAGCACTCCAACTTGTTCTATTAGAAGAAAGGAAATAGAGTCTATTTTAGGATTACATTTTAATGATTTTTGGTTAAAAATATATGTAAGTGATTACAGTTGGTTGGCCTTTTTGCCATTTACCGACTTATATCCACTTTTATCTTTCTGTTTTCATATAATAAATATTCCATTTGGACCACTATTTAAAAACTTATAGGCAAGTTTGTATTTGAGGTCATTTTCATTTTACTACATATATTTATCATATTGTTCATTTGTACAAAAATGGCGGCGAAACATCATCGCCAGCACATACTGTAAACATCGCCCGACCCCAATATAACCACACATTTTTTAAGAAAATTTGGAGCTATTTTTTCTTCAAATACCGGCTTTTTCAACTAAGTGAAAATGACATGATAACTTTAATATTGCAATGAAATCTAAAGAACTGAATTTTCTACAGATACCTTACGACAGATATACTGTAAACCTTTCAACGATTTTTCTATAGAAAACTGGTCTAGATCTCGACTACTTTCTCTCATAAATGCTTTTGATTATTTGTCTATAGAAAATCGTTTGAGTTTTTGATAGAAATGTTTTCATTGAGTTTTCTATAGAACATTTTTCGAAAAGTTTTACTATTTTCCTTAATTTTGTTTATGTTTCAATTGAAAATGTCAAATCCTATTAAAAATAGCAGTTCTGAATGAAAAGTTTATTAGAAACACCTCTTTACAAATTTAGACTGTAGCTATTTTAATATGTTTTGCTGATTTGAAATACGAATTATCCTCTACATACCAACATATTTATGTTTTATTTATAGGAACTGCTCCAGACGTTTTAAGTTCACAAAAAAATAAAATTACTTTGCTAAATGGAAATTAGCAATTCAAATAATATAAAAGGGTTAAAGTAACCAATAACAATATTTAATTCATACTCAACATAAATAATACATATTTAAAAATTTTCGAAAAATAAAAAAAATGTTTCCTCCACATGAAGACTTTTAAAGATCATACAAGTGCAAAGTTTAAATAGCCTAGTTTAGAACTATACACACTATACCGAACTATAAAGAAACTCTTCAACAGTCCTTACCACTATGTGTAGAACTAGCAACATATACATCATTAGGGTGGACCCAAAAGTATTTAAGGTATTTCTTCGTTTACTCATCGAAATGAAAAAATCTTACTACATGAGGATTTAAACTTCCAATAATACAGAATTAAAACTTCCAAGGTCATCGTAGAGTATCAGAAAACTTTTCGTGTGAGTGTTGTTGAAGACATGGTAATAATTTCTGAAATTCATTGATGTCGTTCTGATGTTGTCAGATAATAAATTTATCTGACAACAAAAATTGTCAGTTCACACGGTTCTCAGATTTTTGTATGACAAAAATTGCGAGATCCGCTGTTAGACATTGTTTTTAAATACATATGCACAGTGGTTCCACTGTATGATACATAAAATTTGCAGATCTAACAATTATCTTACAATAATCTGACAATGAACAGAGGTTTAGAAACTTTTTTTTTGGAAATAATTCGGTATCTTGGGAACTATTGGAGGTATTGTTACGAAATTTCACATGGTTTGAGTTGATTTACGTTTGCTCAGCTTCCTAGCGCTAATGGGGGCCAGTACGTAGCCCCTCAAAGTTGGTAACATTGGGTCTCAATTTTTTTAAAAAAATCGCCAAATTCCATTTATGATCCGCATGAACTGAAATTTTGAATATAAATAGTCCTTAAGAAGATCTTTCAAAAAATACGCTTACAAGTATCTATATTAGTTGAAGATATATTCAGGTTTATTGATTTATTTTTTTTAATTTTGCTCGATCTTTTTATGGCTTTTTAGATATGTCGGGCCTACGTAGGGCCGAAAATTATTTTTAAGATATCAGCTATATTTTCGATAAAATTCTAAATAAAATAAAAATATCTTGTTAACAGTTATCTCTTCCCTATAAAAAGTTATACGCATCCAAAGTTGGAACTTGTAAAAAGGGCCGTATTTTTTAAGTTTTTTCCCAAAAAAGACCGTACATTTATTTTTTGTAGAAAAAAATTTCTTCGTGACTATATAGAATTTTTACATGATCCGGAAAGGTAACTAAATGCAAAAACGTTTAATGAAAAATTTGGCTCACTTATGTGGTCATGTCACCCCCCAGTCATATCCAAACTTGGCCAATTTAAAAAAAAAATTCGGTTTGAGTAAAAAATTCTAAAAAGGCAAAGCACCGATCCACGAAAAAGCTCCATATTTGTATAACTCCATATGTTTCAAAATTTCAGCTCATTCGGATCATAAATTGATTTTTGGCGATTTTTTAAAAAAATTAAATCCCGAGGTGTCCTACTTTGAGGAGCTACGTACTTGCTCCATTAGCGCAAGGAAGCTGAACAAACGTAAATCAGCTCGCAAACACCTTAGCTCAAACCATGTGAAATTTTGTAACAATAACTCCAATAGTTCCCAAGATACCGAATTAATTCCAAAAAAAAAAAGTTTTGAAACCACTGTGCAATGGCAACGTAAAGTGTTCACATGATTTTCAGATGCCTGACAATATTATTGTCTTACAATGTACTGACAATGCTTTTTCTGACAACCTTGGAAGACAAAAATTATAAGTTCACAAGGTTGTTAAACATTTCGGGTACTGCAAATTTATTTGCACTATTTTATGCGCCATTGTCGTTATTTTAAAAGGATTCGGATAGCTTCCTATCTGTAAACATAAAGTATTTCGCTTCAACCTCATTCTCTTCACCGCTCCCCGTACCTGTGGGCTAGCACACCTTTACCTTTGCGTCCCTCACTAAGAAGAACAACTCAAAACCAGCCTTCTCCAACTCGACTGAACCAGATTCGGTGATGGCGAAAATTAGACATGTGTGACCATCGGCTTGTTCTGCGCGGATGATGGAATAGTCATCCATATGACTGTCCAGCTTTAAACTCTCGAACATCTTATGCACATCTGTTGTCATCCTTAGTAACCAAATTCGAGAATGCGGTCTCACAGGAATTTCAAGAGCAGGGATCAGTTTAAGACTTAAACTTTCCCATGCACTACTGATCTTTGCATTTGCAAAGAAAGTTACCACAGGATTGACCGTCTATTTCGGTTGCCAGAGCCATTAAAAGGTAGAAATTAACTACCTCGTTGAAGGTGGACGTGGTTGTTGCGGGTCCCGGAGCGCCTTTTTTGTCGGAAATCGTTTTCGTTTTGTGAGATTATTCTCCCTCTGTCTGACAGCGATTCCGCTTGGACCTTTTTGTGCCTTTGGTTGCTGCCTTAGATGTGCTGGGTAAGGAATCCAAAAACATTTGGTACTCATCTACCACAGATTGGTATTTTACGCGATCTTCTTCTTCTTGTTAAGAATGAATAACGTCCTTGCTCTTTTTTCTTCAATTGATCGCCAAACTTTTCATCCGATTGAAGGGGGCAGTAGAGTACTGTGGCGGTCACTCACGCTGCTTGACAGATTGACCAAAGTCTCTTGACTGGAGTCTAAAAGGTCGTCTTCTGGTGATGGTCTGAGATCATCGGCTTGTTGTTATTGTTTTTGTTGTTGTTCATAATTTTGGTCCCTCGAATAGGCACTTAAGGGGAAGGACCATCCATGCATTGACGGCGCACATGGACTAGACAACCGGCCAGTGTGTTAATACCGGAGGGTAGCTCCTATAGACTAATCTTTTTTTACCACTAATGAGCCATTCAGGTTCGCGGCAATGCTGCCAACCCCGTTATCCTTACTGACGCCTGGACAAAATTTTGATAAATGTTCTCCTCAAACCAACTAATCTTTCATATCCGTTTGTATTGAGGAAAACTAATGTGCGACCCTAATGTACATACATACATATGTATGTATAACTTTACTTACCTAAGCTCACGTGTATACACAGTTCTCTTGTAAGACCATCAAAACCCATTTACACGGGAAATAGCCCTAGTAAAAACCATTTAAATGCAAATTAGGTTTAAAGTGAATCTCACCTCCATTCATGGAGTAAGTAAAGGACCTCGTAAATGTGTATACGTATGCGTGTGTGTGTGAGTGTGTGCACGTGTTTGCATACAATAATACCATCACCACCAAAACACTTACTCACACATACTCAAGATTAAACATCTACATTTGTAAAATTATATGAAATTTTGTTAAGTTGCTTCACCTTCACATATGAAATGTTGAATAAACAGGTGTCTGGCTCTTAAGTTTATGCCCCAAAAAACCAGAAGAAGCAACACAGAAAAAAAAGTAAATGAAACCTATTATGGTTTTACACCTGACGAGTTAGTAAGTGGCTGGTCGGATGGCAGTTTTTGTTCGGCTGGTTGTTCTGTTAAGCCCATGTTAGTGAAATGTTTTATTATTTGAATTTTCTTCTCTTCTGTTGGAGTCCTTAGTCCTCCTTTTGCAAGTAAGGCAGAAGACGTTTGTATGCGTTTCTTTCTTTTTTCTACTTCTTTATTCAAACATTCTTATGTTGAAATGCGATTATCGTAGATTTATAACAATTTCTTTTTAACAAAATTTGTGTATTATTGTACATACATACATATTTCTTGTTTTTAGCATTTTTGTGTGTTTTTCGTTAGAAATAAATTTCATAAACTAAAAAAAAATAAAAGTAAAACGTGTTATTACGCAAAATAATAGAGAAATGAATAAATAGCACATATATGTACGTTTGTATGCAGGTTGTATGTCAGCAAGTTGTTTAAATTCATAGACCTTTAATTTGTATAAGATGTTTGAGAACAAGGTTAACCACAGGTCTCTTCCTTACACTTAAGTATATACATTAGGGTGGCCCTTATTTTGTACTTTTCTGATTTTCGATGCTCCCAACTATTTTTAATTGGATTTTTTTTTCAATATTTAATTGATCCACTACTCGAAACTTCAAATAAAATGTGCAACATCTAAACGTTATTCGATTTTACTAAAATGTTCAGCATTTGATTTTTAGCTGACCCTAGTATACATACATAAGACCTGCCCTGTGGTTATCTGGTTCGTTATTTATTATCTTAATGGAAGGGAACATGTGCGGGAAATCGATTAATTTTTTTTGTTATTTAAAATAAAAATTTCTGCAATTAAATAATTTTACAAATGATTGATAGTTTTAGATTATGTATTTTTAGCAAAAAGAAATTTCTAATATTAAAAAAAACAAGAATGAAAGGTCAAACTCGAATGTAATTAATCCTATTCTTCCGACTTTGCATTTATAAAGCCCATATTCTATTTATCCCATAATACATATAATAATTTAGAGAAATTGAGCAGCAGGAATAAAATATAAAATATCGCTGGCTTAACATGCAAAGGCTCTAAGTCCACTTTTTTAGAAATTGAGATTTTAATGCAGTAATGTACAATAAGTAAAAATACATCGATTACAAAGAAAAAAATTGCAGTTATCTCGATTTGTTGTTTTGTAGTGATGAGCAAAAGCGCTTAGTCCAATTTATCACAGTTTATCACAAGAAAAAGCTCTAAGTCCCTATAAAAAGTACAGTTTATGTAAAATTGTTCAATGACATGTATTAAAACAAGTAAGTAAATGAGCAAAATTATTTTTCTTTTAAAATTTCAATAATTTATTTTCAGAAGAGCGTCTTATATGGGAGCTATGACTAATTATGGACCGATCGCCATGAGTTATTTGCGGGCTTTATATGGGAGCTATGACTAATTATTGACCGATCGGCATGAAATTAGGTGACATGATTTCCATATACTTATATTAAACTTATTTAGACTAAATTTGTGTAGATACCTATATGAATTAAACATTTATGACAGATAAAGTATTTTGGGAGGACATTTGTATGGGAGGTAGGGGAAATGGGCCGATTTCAGCCAGTTTCAATAGGCTTAAACAAGTGTATGTACCACATTTTATCGAAATATCTTCAAAATCAATCGACTGACTCATGAAGTGATTCTGAGTCTATTGGTATAAGTTAAGGTGAGTTTAGATTAATATTTTTGGGCGTTATAAACATCTACATAAACACATTATAGCTATATTCGTGCCGAATTATATACCCTTCACCAAATTGTACTTTAAAATACAAAATTTAAAATTGTTTTTTAAAATTTAAATTTTTTTTTTTTAAATTTTAATTTATTTTTTGTTTTTTAAATTTATTAGTGAAAAACAAGTAAGATAGCTATATTCGGCTGTGCCGAATCTAGAATTAAAAAAGTTTTTTTCCAATTTTTTTTTAATAATTTTTTTTTTTGAAAAATAATTTATGTCAAAAAAATTTTTTGATGAATAAAAAATCGGGTTAAAAAATATTTTTTCCGATTTTGACCCACTGTAGGTCCAACTTACTAAAGCGTTATATACATCGTTGTAATGGACTTTGAAATATCTATCATTAGATATCCATATTGTCTATATTTATGACTTAGTAATCCAGATATAGATCAAAATATGGCAAAAATCGAGTTTGTCCCGGTTTTTTCCTTATATCTCAGTCATTTGTGGGCCGATGTTGTCGATTTTAATAGCAACCGAGCCGGAAGAATTCCCGATATATAGATGTATGAATCATATGTATATGTAAGTAATTTAAGGGCTACGGAAAGTTGATTTCAACATACAGACGGACATGGCTATATCGACTTCGCTATCTATAACTATCCAGAATATATGTATATAGTTTGTGGGGTCGCAAATGAAAAATGTAGAAATTACAAACAGAATGACAAACTTATATATACCCTTGCCACTCATTGTGAAGTGGAAAAGTACAATACTTTCATTGTTGTAAATAAGAAATGAAAGACAAGTTCTAAGAAAAAGATCTAAGTCCATCAAAAAATACAAACTAAGCAATAGAAAAATCTCTAAGTCCAAAAAAGCTTTTATCTCTCCTGTAAAATTTTAAAATATGGACTTAGAGCCTTTGCATGTTAAGCCAGCGATATATTTTTTGTGTATAGAAAAAATGTTGTTTTGAATTTTTTTGGAATTGTTTAATTTTTTGTAAAATGTTAACATTTTTACTTTTTATGTTGGATTCACACGGTATCTTAGATCATTATGACAATATGACATGATATATTTCCACTTTTTTACAACAATATGTGAAAAGACACATACATATTTTGAAAAAAAAAATACATCAGAACTTTAAAAGTAAAAACATATAAATTTTAAAATTTTAGTTTTTTTCATATTTTTATATTTTTGCTTTTTCCTGATATGTTTTTGCTACAATAATGGAGTTTTGTGCATTTTGTTTCTTCTCTACATATGATTGATCAATATTACTCATACGCTGGTGTGATTCATTCGAAAAATTCAAATGTAACTGAGAAAAAAAGTAATTGTTTAAATATTTTTTCTTAAGTTTTATAATAATCTGGCTTGAAATATTTGTTGTTTATAGTGGATATAATAAATCTAATTAAGAATAAATAAAAAGTATTAAAACTTTTAGCTAAAATTTGTATGCATTTCAGATCAATTCCTGAAGCAAACATGATTTGTAAAAATGCATTTTTATTTCGATATTGGTATCACAGTCTCAAATCTTATTTCTTTACATGTATGATTTAGTTTTTGAAATTAAAATACATTTACATTTTGCTGTGGTTTGTCTGAAATTTACTAGTTGGGGTTTAACCCTCCGTTAGTCGCAACTGATCTATTTTTATTATTCTTTTAAATACTTTGAATTTAATATTGTTTTTATGTTTTCGAAATAAAAAGTGAAGAGATTATTTTTAAATGCGTGTTTCTTTTATTGATATGAATTTGATACATTGCGACTAGTCTCGATTGAAAATGATTGCGACTAACGGAGTGTTAATAAGTCGTTGTTCATTATGTCAGAGAAAATAATTTGTTGTAAATATTGCAAAAAATACAAAACAAGTTAGGGCACTATATTTGGCTGTGCCGAATCTTAAATACCATCCGCCTTAATATAATGAGAATTATAGAAATTACTTTAATATCCATATTCAATGTTCGTTATTGGGACTTATCTCCAATGAGGACTGTCAAAACATTATTTAAATTCGATTTCAATATATTTTTATTAATACATACAAACTAAAAAGACGCGTTCTTGGCTTAGATAGTTGGCTTACAAAGTACATAGTTATTGTCGGGTAGTTTGAACCAGTAGTACACAATCAAGTAATTTAAGTCGTCCACATTACACGAACTTGGGTTACAGTGGTAAAAAAATATTTTTACCTAATTACACAGGGCAACAAAATCGAAAAAAATTTAGGTTCCAGTGGTACAAATATTGTCTAAATTTTAAATTCTATGGAGAAGTTTTTTTTTATTTTTTTTTTGTAAAGTTTTGAATTTTTTTAGACATTACTCCACATAATTTATGATAACTCAAAAAGGCTTAGTCCGATATTATTGAAGTAAACTTAGAAAAGTACAAATCTACATAACCTTTAATCTGTTTATATATTGTGTTTTAATCGGCTCAGTAGTTTCGGAGTTGTAATAACAAATTGAAGCAAAAAATATATTTTTTACATAAAAACAGCAAATTTTTATGTTTTAAAAAACTCATGAAAAATCGAAAACAGCAGAACTTGTTCAGGTTTATTTCTTTGTCGCAAAGCTACATGTAATAGCAACAAAATGAGATGTCGATCATAAAAATCGATGGATAATTTTTCGAATTTATTTACAATTACGTGAATTCGCACATTTTCACCACTATACAATTTTCGTCAAAGAAGTATTACCATCATTATTTATAGGCTATCAATATTTATGCCCAAAATATAGTAACTCTAATTAATGTTGGATTTAATTGGGGTATTCACACGAGCCCTTAGCGCCAAATTATCGTAAGCGACAAAACACAAATTTTACAGGAGAAGGTTTTTTTGATTATTTTGAAATTTATACATAGAATTAAAAATGTTATGATGCGATATAATATAATTTCGTTCAAGCTATTTGTCTATTTTTCAAAAATATTTATAATTTCTGACAATTAAAAATTCATAGAATACTTTATAGAAAAATATGACAAAAAAAATTTTTATTGAATTTTTGCATAGATAAAAATTTTTCGAATTGTAATTAAATTTTTATTTATAAATAATTTTTAATAAAATTTCACAGTTATGTAGATTTTTCTATTTAAAATGGAAAAATAGAAACAAATTTTGAAATTTATTATCAGCAATCCCGCAATTCCCAAAAAGTGTTGAAAAATTCCAAAAATGATAACCCCAGGGTCGGGGTTATCGGGACCCTTTACAAAATAATTAGAAACATATTGAGCCACTTATAGTCGGTTACTATATTTTGATATCGCATACGCGATTTGAGAATTTTTGCCCTAAAGTTTTATTTTACATAAAAAATAGGTGTTTTTTGAAAGGACCTGGTCCCCTCGGTAACAACAATTTTGAAATTGGTTTTCCTTTAAAATATTTTACGAGAACTGAGCTTTCAGAAAATAGAAATTCCTTATACATCCTCTTAGAGATTTTTTGCGATAACTTAAAAAGAAAAATGTGCGTTTTTCAAAAAAAATAGCGAAAAAACGGTTTTTAAAAATTTTTAAATTCGAATGCATATAACTATGAACTTAGTCCTTAGTTTTAAAGAGCTCTTTTTCCATTTGACACATACATGTGTTGTTAGTCCAATAAAGGAAAACTGGAGAAAATCGGGAAATATTTGGATACGCTGTTATCAAAAAACTGGTGTAGGGTGGGTAAAAATGTTGAATATTTAATTTTCAAATGCGAATATATCCTACGCTATAATAGATAATTGACGAGGTGTTTTATAGTGCTCGATGAGAAGATTCTACGTGTATAATGTTTTGGAAATCAGAACTCAAACCAAGAAATATTATCGTTTTAAAAATGCAACATACCCGAGGTGTCCTACTTTGAGGGCTCTTGGTCGCGCCCTGGTGCGCCCATGAGGTCGACGTTAAAACTTAAACTCGACAACACTTCTTCTTTGCGCGTGTGAAATTTCATTCAAACCAATCTAACCATTTAGAAGTTACAGATTTATTTCACTCTTTTTTTCTATACCACTGTGTGTCGCTTACGATAAAATTTGTTTACTGTAAAATATAAACATTGACTTACGATAAAATCTTGCCGCCTATATTTTTGATGTTATTAACAATTTGGATATTCTGAGAAAGCAAAAACATCAGTCGGTCCATAAAATTTTAATTTCTGCAATAAAACAAAAATTTTAAAAATGTCGCTTACGATAATTTAGCGCTAAGGGCTCGATATATTAGGACATTATGAATAGTAGACCGTGTGAATCAAATTATCAGATATCAAATTAATGAAACAAACTCTTGTAAATTTCAAAGCATATTTTTAAGAGGTATATTGTATTAAACACATTCTGCTGTATTAAACACATTCTGTTGTAGTCATGTGGCAGCTACTGAATTATTTAAAAGACGACAGCTACAAAATAAACAGCTGATTTATTATTTTTGTTTGTTTTTACTTTAAAAAAAATAACTGAAGAAAATTCCAAAGTAATTAAGATTTAAACAATTATTTTAAATAAATATATAGTTATAGTTAATTATGTACCTGTTATTAATTTATTGCAATATGGTTATCAGAAACTTCTCCTAATTAAGTAAAAAAATATATATATTTTTTTAAGCACTAATTTGATTTACATTTGTTATTATATTAGCAAAACAATTTCTATTTTGTAGTTTGCAAAAATAAAAATTAGCCTTAGAGTAAGTTCGGGTAATGTGGTATACCTATTTTTTATTTGACTATAATTTTTAGAATCTTAATTCGATTGGAACAGTTCTCAGCTGGTGTTCTACTACATGTGTTAGGTTTACATCCATGAAAGTAGAAAAGTCTTTAAAGTTCAAGTTTTAGAGAAATTTGGAAAAAAGAGAAAAAGCCCATAAAAAAGCCATTGAAAAAATTGGCGGGTAATGTGGTATACCATGTTCTGTTAATATTGTATGCTAAACAACTTAACCGATGCATAGTATTTTAATTTGTAAATGAGTTGCGTTTTATTTAAATCATCTTCAATGGATTCGGTTAAAGTTGGCGGCTGACCAAGCCTCAATACATTCTTCGCTTCGTAGGAGACATTGAATGACTGATGCTAAAAAAATGTCCATTTGTTGTTTCTAATAGCTCAGATAGCGTTCTTCAAATCTTCCGCTGCCCATTTGCATACTTCACATTTCTTTGACATATTATTTGCTTGAAATTCTTTAGCTATACCACATTAGCCAACTACGTGTTTTATTGAAATTATTATAAAATTTAACATATACACTAAATATGCAATATTGTTACATATCTTCTTCAATAGCAAAATATTGCCATTTTACTTTAAAATTAAATTAATGAAGTTCAAAACACGTGATTTTAGAAAAAAATAATTTTTTAACATATCACAAAAAAGTCTACCACAAGATAATGCTGATTTTTTACAACTGACTATTTCCATGACCTGCAAAAATGAAGTACACTCACCCAATGTTAATTTTCTGAGATCGTAAAACTCTTAAGATTGGTACCGCTACTCCTATGCTCTTAGTTTTAGAGAAAAGCAGCTATACCACATTACCCGAACTTACTCTATTCGGCTACAGTAGCATGAGTAGTCGTGTGGTCTTGTAGCTGTGCTGAAATTATTGCGCTTTGTTTTTATTTTTGAATAAATTAAAGCTTTTTCTAAGCTAAATTGATGCAGCATAAATTTGTCAAAGGTTATTAAATATTTTAAAAGATGTATAAAAAATACTAATTTTATGTGGTTTCCCAAACAAGGGTGGAGTTTAAAATGTTTCTCTGTAACTTAAGCTAAATGAAATTTTATAATTTTAATTTTTTTGTTAATAAATAAAATTGAAAAATAGACTGAATACTTAATTAATTAAACAAATTTATCCACTTTTATTATCCAACCAATTTATGTGCTATCCATCACTAAATCATTGCCATATAAGTGATTATTTTTTTCCTATATAATCTTTTAATGTAACACTTAATTTCTTATTTATCTGATTAGTAAAGTTGTTCATTGTGTCATTTAATGATTCACTTCATAAAAAGAGACATTTCAACTGTTTGCAACTTTTGCTATAAGAACTACAAACTCCTGACAATTTAATAAACCAGTTAATTTTGTTGAAATGAGAGGCCATTGATGGATTGTCATTGGATTGTTTTTTAAATCACAATATTCGAAACATAGATTATCTTAATATGTATATGGCTGTGATGTGAGAGTGTTTCGGTAAGAACACATACATAAATACAGCAACAAGTTGTCAGCCATTTAATATTTATATTGGCAATGATTTAATAAATATAAATAAAACTAAAATTCAATATTGGATGGACAGAATTCGATTAATCGAAAGTAATCCTGAGCAGATTAGTAAACTTTAAGGTGAGCATTGGTACAATATTTTTACACTTTAAAAACATCAGCACTAACTCAAAAATACATACTGATCTTGCAAAAACTAAGTAAGGAAGAATTGATTTTCGCTTCCAGTGTAAGTCTGTACAACTCTGGTCAATGAGATGCTGCAGGTTTAATAAAAGTCGCCAGGAAGGACATCCAAAATTAAAAGAATCCTCTCCATTTCCAATAAAACATTCATACCCTATACACCTGATGAAGCCTTAAACTGAGTCTAAAAGACTTAGATTATACTAAAAATTCGTACATGCTAACGCAATCAGGAGCTAAAAGTCGTTATGCAAATATTTATCCACCATACAATGTAATTCTTGAAGCAAAAATAAATGCTATCCCAAAGAATCCTCAACATATGTTACAAACTTTTCTGCAGAAGTCAGTCTCCAAGCTCTAGTGGATCACACAGCTAGCAGAATCGTAGAATACAAAAAAAAAGTAATAAAAAATCGATAAATATTTATATTATCGTCAAAAAAGATTACAATGATCTACAAATGGGGTTGTGATGGAAGTAGAGGACACCCTATATATTGTTACGTTTTAACCCTTTCAAAACGTTGGTTTATTTCCTTTAAATAAACCGGATACTTTTGATTGCAAATAAAAGCCGTTTAGTAGTTTAAAAATTGTAACAACTCTTTATTTATTTAAAATGTACAAGAACAGAATTAAATAGTCAGTGTTTTTTATACACATTAATAAATTCGCAGAAATACAGATACACTTTATAATGTACAAGAATTCACTGGAAAATAGAGCACACTTTAAGGCACTCAGTTGATGTTTATTCGAATAGCGTCTCTGATAAACTAACTCACGACTGCAACAATGGCCACTATTTATACACACGCGATCTCTCGTGATCATTCTACAATGTTCTTTAACTGTCAAAATTTGTATATTCGAAGTCTAGAGCAAATATTCAGCGTAGCCATACTTATGATCAATGATCAACTCAAAGCCTCCATTAAACGCCAACAATACCCATAGATATGCTACAGTTTGAGAGGCACTGCTACTTGAAAGCATTACGCAACTATAAATCAGCCGTTAAAATCGTTATATTCGAATTCAAGTACAATTTCGTAACAATATAAACAAAAATGTCCAGAAGGAAAATCTGCTGAGAATCAGCGTCCATAAATGCTACCAATAGGAATGCTCTCAGCAGATGCAATGGAATCCAGAAATAGAGATTTCCGTCATTACCGGGAATTCCATACTCGAAAAATGACGCATGAGCAAACTATGCAATATTTACTTAATACATTGCTTTATTCATCAAACCCTTACATCAATAAACAAAAAATATTCCACCAACAATCGAGCCTTGGAGCCTCTGTCAAATAAAGAATTATGTTTATAAGTTTTATTTATTTATCAAATAAAAATTAAATAAATCTATCTATCTGTCATTGAATTTAGTTTTATGCAATATTTTCTTTTCTTAATTTGCATTATATATTTACGTTATTTAAAGTTTTGAGGATTTTTAACATTAACGTTCAAAAGCCCGAAAGTATTTTGAGCACTAATACATATATTCGTTTTTCTTAAGTTTGAGTCTAAAAAGTGGCAACAAATTTGTCTCACTCCAAAAATATGGCATCTATTCATTCTATAAACTCTTTTTAAATGGACTTTATCAGATTTATGTGAAGTAAATTGAGCCGTAAACTTATTATAAGTTAGTGATCCTGATCTGATTGTGGTATCACATTACTTTTCAATATTTACATATTAAGTGAAGACAAAACTTATGTCAGCATTTTTGACAATTGGAATTAACCTTTCACGCACAAAACTTGTACGCAAAAGTTTTTGAGAATCTGAGTGCACTTTGTGAAGTATTAAGAGCTATTTTAAACATATATAAGAAGAAAAAATAAGAAATGTAAGTAGATTACTGAAAATCTCTTGGGACAAATGTGTCCCAATATGCATCAAGGGCCGACTATCTCTGAACTGAGAAATTAGTATTTGGAGATAATATATACATTTTCATAATGAAATAAAACATTGATTTTAATTAGATAAACATATTTTATTGCTTATTGCATGAAAACCTACAAAACAATTTTTGTTTGATATGAAGCATAAATGAACATTGCTTATTGCACTCGTAGCACATAGCAGACATCGTTTATGTGAAGTTTTATTTTTACCTTTTTTAATGGATGTTGATGGTAAGGAGTACAAAAACTTGTATAAATTCAAGAGAAGTTAATAATTTCGACCCATTGTTACAGAAATGTAAATTTTTTTCTTAGTTCCTCAAACCTCAAGAGTCATAGCAGAAGCTATACATGGCACCCCCATATGTGGTTCAGTGGACTAGTAGTTTCGGAATATTCTAGTAGTTTTATAGGCCTAAATATATAAAAAATGTATATAAACATCATAAAACATTTGTGGGAAAATCTCCACACTCTCGACCTTTCATGCATATTGGGACACCGGTGTCCCTTACAAGAAATCTCGTATTGCGGATAGTTCAAAATCTTCTTTTTAGCTAAAATCAATCTAATCACAATCCCCACTTATCATTCTAACAAAATCAATCGAAAAACTGCTTCGAAAACTACACTAACGTATTTCAAATCACTTTTTAATATTATAAAAAAAACGAAATTACCAAAATATAGTTGAATTATTTCTTTTAGTTTGTATTGCAATTGATTACAAAAAAATGTTTAATTTGAAAATATCCAATGTTAAATATTTGGGACACCGGTGTCCCATATGCGTCAAAAGGTTAAAGAACATTAAACACTAAAAAACTTATACAAACGAGAAAAACGAAAACTACAACGGTGATTCGTAGAATGCTAAATGGGACATCAATCCCGGAAATAAAGCCCTGTCTATCTATCTATTCATTCACTGGGGTTTCCGGAATAAATTTGATACAATTACCTATTGCTCTCATTCACTTTTGATTACCGATGTCAAGCGCAGGATTCTTACAAATTCACTTTTTGTGGATCGAATGATCAGGAGGTATTACTACGGGATTAAACCGTCCAACCATATCATTATTTTCCAGCATGACAAGGACTATAGACCGCCTTTATTTCTCCATCTTGAATGACTTCATAATTTCCACGGGTCCCTCTATTCATATATACTTCTGTGGATGTGCCTCGAGAAAATCTGTATTATATAAAAAAATCAAATCTCTCGAGTTACTGAACCAAGTAATTTCTGTAATATTGTAAACTTTTTATAAAGGCAAATTTCTACAGAATTTAATAATAAAATGCTGTGTACTTGCAACTAAATTCCTTATATTATGTATTTAAACTACTGCTGGGTTAAATGAGAGTCAATAACTCTAATGTGATTTATTTGTAAGACCATCCTGCACAACATATTCTTACGAAAGGAGTAATTGTTCTTGGTAGTCAAAATTGAAGTTACTTCTGAAATGTGAATATTTTAAACTACATACTTATTACTTGTATAAGCCATCATCAAACACAACTGTTGAAAGTTTTCAATATATTGAAATTTAATATGAATGTGTCTGGAGTATAGTGGTTCTTAAACATTTATTTTGTATTCCCTTAATATAATTATAACCTTCAACATAAACGCTACTATATAAGTTTGTATTTTCTACAGTATTTATTTGCAATCCTAGATATGTTGTGCCTATATTATAGATTCAATATATCAGATAAAGTCATAAGAAATTTTGGCATTAAAAATTATCAAAAAAAACATTCAACTATCTCGATTTCTTACTAATATTAAAAAATTAACATATGATAATTTCGTAATAAATTTGATGTAAATCGGGAATATTCGGAAATACTTTCTTGCTTTAAGTACCAATCGAAGATATTGTATTATTCCATTTTTACTCTATTTAAAATGTTTACAAAATTCAATTGAGAATCTCTGCTGCAACTAATAAACGTACAAGTACTTTAACAACACACATGTTTGAATGCTCCAGCACTTAAAAATAAATACGATTTAGAATAAGAGGTAGGAAGAAAGTAAAGATGACTAGAAAAGCAATCTGAATATTGAATTGGGAAAGTATCATGTATGAATCTACCTGCAAGGCAAAGTTAAACACACTTACTCAAATCCTTACTCATCTTCTTAATGTTAAACTAACTTCGAGATGCATTAAATGACAGTATGGTAGAAAATTTAACAACTAAACATTGATTTTCTAAAATATAAATTTAAAAAAAATAATAACAATTCCAAATCCATATAACGAATTGTGGATAAAATACGATAAACTAAAATTCATTTCCCAACTTTAGCTCATTGTACGAAACCTTTTAGCCAGACTGTAATGATATACATACTTCAAAAAAATCTTCTTTACACTCAAGGCTCTATGCCAAATTACAATCACATTTTCGAGTGCAGTTCTATTTCTATCTACAAGTGTTTTACAAATATAGATTTTGGCTTTTTGCCTGCTGTTCTTTAAGTATTCTTAGTACCTCATGTGATGGACACGTACAAATTTAAATGTCAATGGCTGGTAGTTCCATCAATTTGGGGTCATGTAGTTGTTGCTGCACCATACAGTTGCATGAATACTAGGATGGCGCTTATTTTGCACTTTTACGATTTTCGTTGCTCCCAGGGTCTAAAATAGTTATTCGTCATCTAAAAATCAAATACTGAAAATTTGAACTTATTTTCATTGGGTAGCTTATTTACGATTTCTAGGACATTGTTAACCGTTTTATATCTGGGGTCAAAATTATCCAAGACATTAAAGTTGACTAAACTTCGACTGAGTTTAAAATTATCAATTTTTTTTTAGGTTGTCTCACATTTTGGTTCATAACTCTGGTTCCACTGAACCAATTTTGCTGATTTTCAATACCAAACTGCTTGGGAGAACAATACACATTTTTTTTTAAAGTCGGCCATTTTGTTTGTCTATTTTGGACGTGAGCGTGTTTTACACAGACAGACAGGCAGACGGACGGACATGGCTCAATCGACTTAATCGACATAGAATTTCATAAGGATCAATAATATATATACTTTGTTGGGTCCCAGATGAATATTTCTCTATGTTACACACGGAATGACGAACTTATATATACCCTCATTCACCACTTATGGTGGTGGAGGGTATTAAAATGTAATCATTAAAAATTTTGTATGAATTTTATTACAGGCTGTAATTTATTGAGCTTGAAAAAATTTAATAACATTTTTAATTTTCAATAATTTCGTTGTACTATCAAATAAATTATGTAGTACTTATAAGATAAAATAAAGAGAAAGTTCAAAAGATAATCCGACTTAAAGTGATGTAATTAATTAATACTTAATAATTTGGAAAAAAAATCAAAAATTTCGAACCGAAAAGTGTTAGTTTGGAACCGCGCCTGCCCTAATGCATACGTACATGACAAATGAAGGTGAATGTGTATGCAAATACTTGAATTAAATAGATTGACTCTAATCTCATTTCAATTCTCTTAACTTTGGATTAGTTTATTGTTTTAGTGCCAGCGTTTTCTTTATAAGAAATCGATTAGAATTACGTAGGAGTATATTATATATGTATGTAGAATACTATAAGTTTGAAAAAAGCAGTGAAACCTTTTGAAAAGAACATATGTAAGTTTATATACAAATAATTTAAAGTCACTAATGGTGTGTAAAAGCAAATACATGTTTAAACATTTTAATTTATTTCGTTATATACCCTATACCACCATAACACAATGGGGGAAATGAAAAAAGTGGAAATAAATCAGTAACTTCTAAACCGATAGTCCTATTTCAATAAAATGTCCCACTACTATATAGAAGGTGTCGCTGAGTTTAAGATTTACAGTTGGACTTTAGGCACTAATCGGAAGGGGCGAAGCCTCAACGCCCAAAAGTGTGGTATTTCGGTTATATGAAATATTAAAAATTATGACAAATTTTTGTTCTCGATCAGATTTATATTCGCATTTTAAAATAAAAATTTCAGTTTTATACCCATCACCAGCACAAGTGGTGTATGAGGGTATATATAAGTTTGCAATTCCGTTTGTAACTTTGAGAAATATTCATCTGAGACCCAACAAAATATATATTTTATTGATCCTTATGAAATTCTAAATCGATTGAGCCATGTCCGTCTGTTTGTCTGTGTAAAACATTCTTACGCCCTTACGTCCAAAATACAGAAAGAAAATTGCCAGACTAGCAAAAAAAACTTTATTGTTGTCCTAACCTTTTTGGCTATATCGGTACAGTAGAACAAAAGTTATGAACCAAAATGTGAGACAACCTAAAAAAATTGCTAATCTTCACATATTTTTTGTTTTTTGTGTAAATATATTGCAGATAATACCATAAAATTTTACACTCGATATTTTTATGATAAAATGGACTAACTCTGTTGAAAATGGTAAGAATTGGTCCATGATTTCTCCTAGTCCCCATACTTATTTCTTGCCGATATATGATGATATAGTCAATAAATGCCTACTGAATTGCAGTATCCATACAAATTTTAGCAAACGTAAGTTTCTTGCTAAAAGAAATCACAACAATAAAATAAGCATTAATATCTTATAAATGTCACTATCAAGTTGAAATGCGACACAAATAATCCCAATATATAACTAAATCGCTGCACCTAATTGGTAATAGGTCCAATATAAGGACCACTTCTGAAAAACACATTAAACTCCATAAATGTCTAAAAAATATCAAAATCGAAAAAAAAAATTAGACAGATAAGTAATTTGTATATAAAAATCATACTGCAGAATTTTGTAAATATCGGTCCATATTTTGCCGTATATACGATATAAGGTACACTTCCGAAATTCATTTAAGAATTAATAAATCTCTTATAAATACCTTTATCAGGTTCAAATTCGACATAAATAATCCTCATATATATAGAAAACGCCATACCGAATTTTATACAGATTGACTCATAATTGTTCATAGCTCCCATATCGCTCTAAAACATATCGACATCAAACAAAAATTAAACACAGATCCGTTATTGGTATCCAGCAAATCATACTAATATATTTTGTGAATATCGATCCATAATCGGCCATAGCTTTCATATAAACTCCACTCCCGAATCTAACTGAAATACTCATACATTTCCTACATACAGTGGGGAGCTCAAATGAGTACATGTTTCTATTTTGTGCACTTCTTATGGAATAAAAATAAAACTAATAAAGCAAATCCAAAAATGTTTTCTGTCATTTATTTTATGTTTAATATGTAACAAAATTAATTACAAGTCAAAATAAAAAACATCCAGTTCTAAATAAAAAAAACAGACAAAACTAAAATAACTCGCATGTACTCAATTTTGCACCCCACAATAACTTTAGGGAAGAATTGCATTTTTTAAAAAAATGTTCAAAATCCTTTATTACGTAAATAAAATTTTACATGCATTGGCATATTTTCTATCAATTTTTCATTAACTTTTTTTGGAATACTCGCTCTCTCGTGCTTAATCCGCTGTTAAAGCTCGTACAAATTGGTAGGAGTTAATCGGTATTGTTTCAACCGCCAATTCTCGATTCACTAAAAATTCTCAATAGGATTGAACTCAGGACATTGAGCTGATAACTGCATTAATAAGAAATTTTTCTAGGAACACCATTCTTTACGATTTTTGACGTGTGCATTGGGTCACCATCCTATTGAAAAATTACTTCTTCTGCAGGATTTTCTCTTTTATATACAAAAACGTGACGATGAGACTAAAAAATCGGTATGGTGAGTCTGCAAAATACGCAGATGGTTTTCTTTACCCATTATTTCATTGATTCTTTGCATTGGTCCAAAGTGGCACCATATAAAGCAACCCCATATCATTACCGTGTTTTACTGTTTCCTTACTGTATCACCAATTTTGAAAAAATCGGCGAAATAATGAGTTAAGAAGACTATCTGCGTATATTGAAGACTAATCATACCGAATTTATAGACTTGCCATTCCGATTTTGTAGATAAGAGCGCCAATCATGCCGAAGAAGTTATTTTACAGCAGAATGGCGAATTAAAGCACTCATCAAAAACTTTGAAAAATGGTTTAGTGAGCAAAATTTCTACCGAAATAGTGTCCAGTTCGATATACTGACCTCAATACGTAATCATCTTTGTGTTTTTCACATTCATCTTTTGACTTTGTAGATTATAACGCTTATCCTGCAGAAGAAGTAATTTTTCAATAGGATGGTGACCCAATGCACACGTCAAAAATCGTAAAGAATGGTGTTCCTAGAAAAATTTCTTATTAATGCAGTTATCAGCTCAATGTCTTGAGTTCAATTCTATTGAGAATTTTTAGTGAATCGTGAATTGGCGGTTGAAACAATACCGATTAACTCCTACCAATTTGTACGAGCTTTAACAGCGGATTGAGCACGAGAGAGAGAGTAATCCAAAAAAAGTTGATGAAAAATTTATAGAAAATATGCCAATGCATGTAAAATTTTATTTACGTAATATAGGATTTTGAAAATTTTTTTAAAAAATGCAATTCTTCCCTAAAGTTATTGTGGGGTGCAAAATTGAGTACATGCGAGTTATTTTAGTTTTGTCTGTTTTTTTATTTAGAACTGGATGTTTTTAGTTTTGAATTGTAATTAATTTTGTTACATATTAAACATAAAATAAATGACAGAAAACATTTTTGGATTTGCTTTATTAGTTTTATTTTTATTCCATAAGAAGTGCACAAAATAGAAACATGTACTCATTTGAGCTCCCCACTGTATATCTCGATCTGTGATTACTCATATTTCTGAACAAAAATCGATTTTTTGTATAAAAAATCACAATATCTAAAATCGTAACTTGGCCAATAAGCGCTTAATCAAGAAAAGGTGCTCGATCTGTGATCACTCATATTTCTGGCCAAAAACCAGTTTTTTATATAAAAACTCAAAATATCTAAAATCGTTAGTAACTTGGCCAATAAGCGTTTAATCAAGAAAAGCAGCTCGATCTGTGATCAATCATATTTCTGACCAAAAATGGATTTTTTATATAAAAATTCGCAATATCTAAAATCGTTAGTAACATGGCATTTAATCAAGAAAAGGAGTTCGATCTGTGATCACTCATATTTCTCGATTTGTGATCACTCATACTTCTGAACAAAAATCGATTTTTCAACATAAAAACTCAAAATATCTAAATTTGCTAACAATTTGGCCAATAAGCGTTTAATCAAGAATGGGAGATCCATTTGTGCTCACTCATATTCAGACCAAAATTCGATTACTCATATAAAAACCAAAAATATGTACATTGATTTACATGTATTCCGTTGTTGCAAGACTTACATAGGTTTTTGACAACAAACTTAGGTTCTTTGTTTCTCGGCAAAGCTCCTATGTATATTTTATTCTATGACCATAAGATTCATTGTACATATTTTAAAGTCAAATATAAATCAAACATAACCCAAACCTATATGAATTAATATTATCATTCAACAATACGTTTTTTTATTCTTTTTAACTATTTTTACCCATTTCAAACCGCTACATAAACAATTCCCATATAGACGAAAATTTGTATCCAAAAATCATACTACTGGATTTAGAGAACATCGGTCCATAACTGGCCACAGCTCCCATATAAGGTCCATTCCCATTAAACACTATAATACCCATAAAACTCTTGTAAATAACGTTATTGGGATGAAATTCAAGCAAATAGGCCTCAAATACATAGAAATTACTTAAAAATATTTAATGACGATCGGCACATTATAGGTCATAGCTCCAATAAAGTCCCACATCCGAAAAATACATGTGGGTACGTGACAGAATACGGAGTTTGATAGAGGAAATGGACGACACGATTGGTTAATGGGTTGGGTTTAAGACGAATGGAGACAAGACGGAATAGGAACACTAGAATAAAGGACGAACATTTTGGACAGTAATCATTCAGTTGTGATTGAGTTGTGGAGATCAGTCACTGTTAAAATACTCAGAGCATTAGAGTATATTGAATTATTGTTTATTAATTTAAGTGTACGTAATTGTCATTCTAATAAGATATAAAACACAAAAATTAGTTAAAAAATGTTAAAGTTATTAAAAAATCGCCAGGTCATTAATGTGTCTCAGGCTACTAGAACAAGAAACGTAGGAGCAAAATAAACATATTTTGATAAGAGCTAATTTTTACTTAAAATATGTACATATTTACTTGTATATGAGTTTTTGTCTTCGTAGGATACCGTTAACCTAATCGCAGGTATGACCAAAAAAAAATATTTTTCTTAACGGCAGTTTCAAAACTACAATTTCAAATTTTTAAAAATTTTGTTAAACAAATTTCAGAATTTTTTGATCATCACTTGGGGATTTATTGTCAACATAATAAAATCGGCCCAAAAATATATAACATTTCGCTATTTTTCCATGAGAAATTCCAAACATTGAAAAATTTGACATTTGACCTTCTCGATTTAATGGTTGACGTTTTCCGATTTCAGTAAAACTTTCACACTATATTTAAAATTACATGGACTATAATATTCTGAATAGCGTTTACTTAAAAATCATAACAGTAAGGAAATTCGGCTCATTCGCCAAAATATGGCCAAAAAATGGATTTTTCTCGAAAATCGCAAAATTTAAATCGCAGGTACGGAAAAACTATAGGAGATATTGACATAGTTTTTTCACATTTTTATTCCCTATTATGTTGAAAATAAATCCCCAAGTGACGATCAACAAATTCTGAAATTTGTTTAACAAATTTTTGAAAAAATTGAAATTTGAGTTTTGAAACTGCCATTAAAAAAAATATTTTTTTTTGGTCATACCTGCGAATAGGTTAACGGTATCCTACGAAGACAAAAACTCATATACAAGTAAATATGGATATATTTTAAGTAAAAATAAGCTCTTATTTTAATATTTCTCAAAATATGTTTATTTTGTTCCTACGTTTCTTGTTCTAGTGGCCTGAGACACGTTAATGGCCTGGCGATTTTTGAATAACTTTAACATTTTTTAACCAATTTTTGTGTTTTATGTCTTATTAGAACGACAATTACGTACACATATCGATTCTTTTAAACTAAATTGCAAAAGTAATTATTTAATGGCAAAATTTTTACAAAAACTGAAAAAATTGCATTTTTTCCCCTTGTAAATGCACCACAAAACTAAATCGCACGGGTTGCAATCATGATAGAAAGACAAAATTTCATATTTAACTATAGTTTTATATATATAAAAAAATTAGAGGGTATGCGTTCCGAAATTTCAAAAAAAAAAATTTTTGGGACACTCTAACATACATTAACGCATGTAATAATGATATCGATAAAAAAATTAATAGAAATTTATTTCAAATAGGCAAAAATCACACTACTTGATTTGGTGACTATGGGTTCATAATTATATATAACTCCTATAACTGTAAGGCTTACATTCGAAAAATTCATTATTTATCAAAATTTTGTAATATTACTAATGTCCATATGCAAAATTGAGTGAGAACAGTATCATACTTTTGAAGTTTGTCTAAATATAGAATTTGTTTACCATTTTTAATACTATTTTTCTTCACTTGTGCTGATTAAGGATAATGTTGACCCAATCGGGTAATGTTAACCAATTATTAGGTATAAAAATTGTTAAATATCAGACAAACTCGGATGAAAATATGTAGTTAGTTATTAGGGTGATCGGCCCGGTTTATAATAACCGGTTATAACCGGTTTTTTTGGTTAAGTCGGTTTCTGTTTTTTTGAAAAGCTCACATTTCGAATATCGAAGATACCGGGTTTTTTCCTTGAATAATCGGTTTTTTCTAAAAGTGTGCTTTTATGAATTTTGGTATTTTAAAAACTTTAACTTTAAAAAAACGATATACTCCAAAGCATTTAGACTGTGTTTTATTCTTAAGAGATTATTTTAGCCAACATAAGAGGTTAAAATTTACTGATGTTAACGATCTTCGGGTCAAATTTGACCCAAATAAAAAAAAAAATTTATATATATTTTTTAAAAAACCTAACGTAGTTTTTGACATTTGAAGCTGTTTTTCTATAGCGAATGAGCGTTTTGAGTGGACGTTTTACATGTATTTTGTTTTTGTTACAATAACAAAACACATGTTAAATTTCCACTCAAAGTACTCGTTCGCTATAGAAAAACAGCACATAAATAAAAGTCATAAAATATAATAAATATCAACCACTCACTTTTTGAAAAAATTCAACTTAAATTTCAAAATGGGTCAAATTTGAACCGAAGATCTAAGAAGGGTAAGAAAAACATAGCTTTAGTATCTAACGGGGGAATCGCAGTTTTCTTACAAGTATAATGTTCAGCAGGTATGATGAAAATAGACAGATATATACTATAAGTACTACCATAGCCTTGAAAATATTTAACTTTAAGGTATTTGACCCAAATACCTTAAGTGCAAAAAACTGTATAGATATTTTTTGCCAATTTCTTTTTCTAAAAACCCAACGTAGTTGTTGACGTCTGAAATTAAATAAAATTCATAAAATATCAACCACACACTTTTAGAAAAAATTCAATTTTAATTTCAAAATGGGTCAAATTTGACCCGAAGACTTTGAAGGTTAAAAAAGTAATAAAAATTAGAATTAATTACTTATTTTTTGTTATTAGAATATATGTTTATTCTTTATCATAATTATATGATCTCTTTTTTCTTTTGTTATGTTTCACCATGAACTGTTTTTGATTTAATAACTATTATTTTAATATATAAAACTTTTTTTCTTCTTATTATTATGAGTTTTAATATTTTGCCAAAAAAAACCGGTTAACCGGTTATTATTAAAATACCGAAACCGGTTATATTAAATTGCAATTTTTCGAAAAAACCGAAAACCGGTTTCTAAAAAATGTCGAAGAATTGATCACCCTATTAGTTATGTCATTATGTTTTTATACATTTGAAATAAAATATCTTCTGCGAAAACTAGTTTTTTTCACAATAATCTATAAGGATCCGAAACATTCTGGATCATTATAGATATTTAAGTATATGGGGCATTTCATGTCAAGTGAACCAACTTTTGAAATCGATGTCTTCCGATCGGGATGAAATTTGCACCAAGGTTAGCTCTATTGGATAGTAACTCAGACACAATTTTTCAACAACATCGGTCGAGAACTCTCTGAGTTATAGGGGGTAAAATTTTGACAATTTGGTCAAACAGGGGTTTTTTCTTATCCATGTAACTTATTACCTATTGTTCTTAGCAAAATGTGTCCCAAATAGTATAGATAGCTATTTCTTCGATCTTTCGAAAAAAAATATTTAAAAAAAAAAATAAAAAATTTTTAATATTTTTTTTTCGAAATCAAAAACTTTTTTGACTTTTTTTTAAAATGGGCCCTTTTTTTTTTTTTTTTTTTTCTTAAAATAAAGTTTAGATATTTTCCTTGAACACCTACTTGGTCGCTTAGTGGGATGCGAGTGGGATATCTATCAAAATAAATATTTTGTAACTCAAAACATAAAATTTTTGACTTTTTTTGCAAAATCAAAAACTTTGTTGACTTTTTTTTTTCAAAATGGACCCTTTTTTAATCTTTTTTTTTAGGTCAAACAAAAGCTTAGATATTATCCTTGAAGACCCTTTTGGTCGCTTAGTGGGATGCGAGTGGGATATCTATCAAAATAAATATTTTTTAACTCAAGACTTACAATTTTTGACTTTTTTGTTTGCAAATACGATTTTTTTTCCAAATGGGCCCTTTTTTTTTGTAGTCAAAAGAAAGCTTAGGTCCATTCCTTTAAGATATTTTTAGTCCCTTAGTGGGATGCGAGTGGGATATCTATCAAAATAAATATTTTGTAACGCAAGACATACAATTTTTTAATTTTTTTTTGCAAAATCAAAATTTTTTTTCCAATATGGGCCCTTTTTTAATTTTTTTTTTTGCTCAAAAGAAAGCCTAGGTCCATTCCTTTAAGATATTTTTAGTCCCTTAGTGGGATGCGATTGGGATATCTATCAAAATAAATGTTTTAACACAAAAGTTGTATGTCTTGAGTTACAAAACATTTATTTTGATATATATCCCACTCGCATCCCACTAAGCGATCAAAACCATCTTAAAGGAATAGGCCTAAGCTTTCTTTATAGCAAAAAAAAAAAAAATATTGTTACAAAATATTTATTTTGATAGATATCCCACTCGCATCCCACTAAGCGACCAAAAGGGTCTTCAAGGATAATATCTAAGCTTTTGTTTGACCTAAAAAAAAAGATTAAAAAAGGGTCCATTTTGAAAAAAAAAAGTCAACAAAGTTTTTGATTTTGCAAAAAAAGTCAAAAATTTTATGTTTTGAGTTACAAAATATTTATTTTGATAGATATCCCACACGCATCCCACTAAGCGACCAAGTAAAAATATTAAAAATTTTTTATTTTTTTTTTAAAATATTTTTTTTCGAAAGATCGAAGAAATAGCTATCTATACTATTTGGGACACATTTTGCTAAGAACAATAGGTAATAAGTTACATGGATAAGAAAAAACCCCTGTTTGACCAAATTGTCAAAATTTTACCCCCTATAACTCAGAGAGTTCTCGACCGATGTTGTTGAAAAATTGTGTCTGAGTTACTATCCAATAGAGCTAACCTTGGTGCATCATCCCGATCGGAAGACATCGATTTCAAAAGTTGGTTCACTTGACATGAAATGCCCCATATACAATTTTGTCAGTTTGTCGGTTAAAATCAACGTTAGTTATGTGGAATAAATATGGATTTAATAGTTCCTAATATTTGCAATACTATTACAATTTTGATACAAATTTTAGTTTTAGAATCTCAATAAATATGTAATAGTAATGAAATCTTTATTCATTAAAAAAACTTAAAAAAATTTTCAACGTTTTTTTAAATTTGTCATTTTAAATAACAAAGTACAAAAGGTCAAAGGGCAATTCTTAAAAATTAGAGCGAAAAACCCAAAAGTAGTATTTTTTACAATTTTGCCCATAGAGTCCACATTTCCTTAGACCCCTTTCACACTAGGCAATTTAGTTGCGCAATTCTCTTGCCCAACAACAAAACAGCATGTACATTTTTCTTCTCCTTAACCCGACATTACCTCTGCCATCAACAAACACAAGAGACTTGCGCAACTAAATTGCCTAGTATGAAAGGGGTCTTAGGGGCTGGGAAAGTACTGTGGGGATAAATAGGAAACACATCAAGATTACAAAAGCAGCTTTTCGTTTTCTGATCTCAGCTTTGTGATTTTAGAACATGTGGCCAAACGCACTGCCCCACAGTGCGTTGGAAATTACAAATATACCAATTTAATTTTTATAAATTGATTTGAATTTTATTTATTATACCCTTCACCATGAGTGGCAAGGGTATATATAAGTTTGTCATTCCGTTTGTAATTTCCACATTTTTCATTTGCGACCCCATAAAGTATATATATTCTGGATCGTTATAGATAGCGGAATCGATATAGCCATGTCCGTCTGTCCGTCTGTCCGTCTGTGTGTTGAAATCAACTTTCCGAAGCCCCCAAATAACATACATACATGATTCATATATCAATATCTCCGGAATTCTTCCGGCTCGGTTGCTATTTAAAATCGAGAAAATCGGTCCACAAATGGCTGCGATATAAGGAAAAAACCAGGACAACCTCGATTTTTTACCTATTTTTGACCTATATCTGGATTACTAAGTCATTAATATAGACAATATGGATATCCAATGATAGATATTTCAAAGACCTTTGCATCGACGTATATAAGACCATAGTAAGTTGGACCTGGGCTGAGATATAACCAAAAAAACCAAAACACAATGTATTTTGTTATTGTTTTCCATGACGTCATGCAAATATATGTATAATAACAAACAAATCGTTATTTGTATGTATGTATGTATGTATGTGTTTTTTTGTCAATCTTCAGCAATGCGAATTTATATACCAGGTGGTGTCGATTCTACAACAAGTACAACATTTACAAAAACCACTTGCAATTTGTTTTTGTTTATGTGGTTTAAGCTGTCAAAGTTTGCCTGTTGTTTTTGTTACTTTTACGTTTGTTGTAACATTCGCCGCAACAATCACAGGATAATTGACAGCTCAAACATCGAAACAACATTAATCAGCTGTGCTGTCAACACCACCTGGTATATAAATTCGCCTTGAGAGAGAGCTTTTTATAATGTGTTCTCAAAAGAGCAACTCTCTCACGCGTACACAGAACCAGTGTTGCTATATATTTTTTGAAGAAAACTTTTTATTTCTAAGTACATACTAAAATTACAAAACCCAATTCGTACATATATGTATGTAATCAAACTGAGATAATTTATGTGAATTTAGTGCTGGAGACACTTTCAATATATTCAAATCAATCTCCCCATTTAGTGAATGAATTTGGGGACTATCATTTTGAAATCATCGGTTCAACTTATTGATATCAATTTTTTTTCCAAAAAAACTTTTTTTAAAAATAAAACTTTTTGCGTCTCAAAAACCTTGCTAAAAAGGGAAAACTTGACATATGGTAACACTGCACAGAACACATATTGTACAAAAACAACAACCACGTTGTTTGAGCACGTTGCGTTTGCGCTTATTTCATTTTTGTTGTTGTTTGTTGCTATTGTCAACAAATAATTGAGCAACGCAACCACTCCCAGCAAGGCGAATCTATAGAAGGTGACGACAGAACTACAACATGTACAAAAACAACAGGTACTTTGTTTTTGTTAAAAGATAGTCGAACTGTCAAAGTTGCCTGTTGTTGTTTTTGCTTTTGGGTTTGTTGTATTTTTCGCCACAAGAATCACAAGTGAATTGACAGTTCACTTGTCTAAACAATTCGCCTTGACTCCCATCAAGGCGAATCTATAGAAGGTGACGACAGAAGAACAGCTGATTATTTTTTTTATTCAGTTGTTTAGACAAGTGAACTGTCAATTCACTTGTGTTTGTTGTGGCGAAAAATACAACAAACCCAAAAGCAAAAACAACCACAGGCAACTTTGACAGTTCACTTATCTTTTTACAAAAACAAAGTACCTGTTGTTTTTGTACATGTTGTATTTGTTGTAGTTCTGTCGTCACCTTCTATAGATTCGCCTTGACTCCCATATTGTTATTCTATTTTTTTAGCCGTTTTTAAACATGAAAGTAAATAACAAACATTTCAGAAAAAGCTTTTTGTTCGATTGTTGTGTTTAATTCTTTTAATACCCTTCATCATATGTATATGTAAGTTTGTCATTCCGTTTGCAATTTCTATAAAATTTTATGAAATTTCAACAGATTATGTAAACGATTCTATATTGGATTTGCTGTTACGGTTCCATATGTGTTCTCCTATTTTAAGATTTACTTTTAATCTTATATACAGGGATGGAAAATTATATTTTTGTTCCGTATTAAAATAGTATTAAAAAATTACTTTCTTCATCACCAGAGTACTTAAAATTTTAATATTACTGTAGCTTTATGTTGTAAACAGTCGTCTGTTATCACAATATTGTTTCTAGAAAGTGCTGTTGAATACGAGATTTTCTATAGAAAATGCTGTTATAATAGACACGATTTTTAAAGAAAATGCTGTTTTTCATACGATTTTCTATAGAAAATACTGTTATACACAACATGTCCAAAAAATATAGTTATAGACAAGATTTTCTATAGAAAATTATTTTATTTTCTATAGAAAAATGTTACATTCAAGATTTTCAACAGAAAATATAGTTATACTTAAGATTTTCTACAGAAAATATTGTTCTACACAAGATTTTCTACACAAAATATTGTTATACACAAGATTTTCTATAGAAAATATTGTTATACACAAGATTTTCTATAGAAAATGTTGATCTACACAAGATTTTCTATAGAAAATGTCGTCATACACAAGATTTTCTATAGAAAATGTCGTCATACACAAGATTTTCTATAGAAAATATTGTTATACTCAAGATTTTCTACAGAAAATATTTTCTATAGAAAATATTGTTCTACACAAGATTTTCTATACAAAATATTGTTATACACAAGATTTTCTATAGAAAATATTGTTATACACAAGATTTTCTATAGAAAATGTTGTTCTACACAAGATTTTCTATAGAAAATGTTGATCTACACAAGATTTTCTATAGAAAATGTCGTCATACACAAGATTTTCTATAGAAAATATTGTTATACTCAAGATTTTCTACAGAAAATATTTTCTATAGAAAATATTGTTCTACACAAGATTTTCTATACAAAATATTGTTCTACACAAGATTTTCTATACAAAATATTGTTCTACACAAGATTTTCTATACAAAATATTGTTATACACAAGATTTTCTATACAAAATATTGTTATACACAAGATTTTCTGTAGAAAATGTTGTTCTACACAAGATTTTATATAGAAAATGTTGTTCTACACAAGATTTTATATAGAAAATGTTGTTCTACACAAGATTTTCTATAGAAAATGTTGATATACACAAGATTTTCTATAGAAAATGTTGATCTACACAAGATTTTCTATATAAAATGTTGATCTACGCAAGATTTTCTATAGAAAATGTTGATCTACACAAGATTTTCTATAGAAAATGTTGATCTACACAAGATTTTCTATAGAAAATGTTGATCTACACAAGATTTTCTATAGAAAATGTTGATCTACACAAGATTTTCTATAGAAAATGTTGATCTACACAAGATTTTCTATAGAAAATGTTGATATACACAAGATTTTCTATAGAAAATGTTGATCTACACAAGATTTTCTATAGAAAATTTTGATCTACACAAGATTTTCTATAGAAAATGTTGATATACACAAGATTTTCTATAGAAAATGTTGATCTACACAAGATTTTCTATATAAAATGTTGATCTACACAAGATTTTCTATAGAAAATGTTGATCTACACAAGATTTTCTATAGAAAATGTTGATCTACACAAGATTTTCTATAGAAAATGTTGATCTACACAAGATTTTCTATAGAAAATGTTGTCCTACAGAAGATTTTCTATAGAAAAAATCGTCATACATAAGATTTTCGATAGAAAATATTGTTATACTCAAGATTTTCTACAGAAAATATTTTCTATAGAAAATGTTGATCTACACAAGATTTTCTATAGAAAATGTTGTCCTACAGAAGATTTTCTATAGAAAATGTTGATCTGCACAAGATTTTCTATAGAAAATGTTGATCTACACAAGATTTTCTATAGAAAATGTCGTCATACACAAGATTTTCTATAGAAAATATTGTTATACTCAAGATTTTCTACAACAAATATTGTTATACTCAAGATTTTCTACAGCAAATATTGTTATACACAAGATTGTTTTTTATAGAAAATATTGTTCTACGCAAGATTTTCTATAGAAAATATTGTTCTACACAAGATTTTCTATAGAAAATATTGTTCTACACAAGATTTTCTATAGAAAATATTGTTCTACACAAGATTTTCTATAGAAAATGTTGATCTACACAAGATTTTCTATAGAAAATGTTGATCTACACAAGATTTTCTATAGAAAATGTTTTATCTACACAAGATTTTCTATAGAAAATGTCGTCATACACAAGATTTTCTATAGAAAATATTGTTATACTAAAGATTTTCTACAGAAAATATTGTTATACTAAAGATTTTCTACAGAAAATATTGTTATACTAAAGATTTTCTATAGAAAATATTGTTCTACACAAGATTTTCTATAAAAAATATTGTTCTACACATAATTTTCTATAGAAAATATCGTCATACACTAGATTTTCTATAGAAAATATTGTTCTACACAAGATTTTCTATAGAAAATATTGTTCTACACAAGATTTTCTATAGAAAATATTGTTCTACACAAGATTTTCTATACAAAATATTGTTCTACACAAGATTTTCTATACAAAATATTGTTCTACACAAGATTTTCTATAGAAAATATTGTTCTACACAAGATTTTCTATAGAAAATGTTGATCTACACAAGATTTTCTATAGAAAATGTTGATCTACACAAGATTTTCTATAGAAAATGTTGATCTACACAAGATTTTCTATAGAAAATGTTGATCTACACAAGATTTTCTATAGAAAATGTTGATCTACACAAGATTTTCTATAGAAAATGTTGATATACACAAGATTTTCTATAGAAAATGTTGATCTACACAAGATTTTCTATAGAAAATGTTGATCTACACAAGATTTTCTATAGAAAATGTTGATATACACAAGATTTTCTATAGAAAATGTTGATCTACACAAGATTTTCTATATAAAATGTTGATCTACACAAGATTTTCTATAGAAAATGTTGATCTACACAAGATTTTCTATAGAAAATGTTGATCTACACAAGATTTTCTATAGAAAATGTTGATCTACACAAGATTTTCTATAGAAAATGTTGTCCTACAGAAGATTTTCTATAGAAAAAATCGTCATACATAAGATTTTCGATAGAAAATATTGTTATACTCAAGATTTTCTACAGAAAATATTTTCTATAGAAAATGTTGATCTACACAAGATTTTCTATAGAAAATGTTGTCCTACAGAAGATTTTCTATAGAAAATGTTGATCTGCACAAGATTTTCTATAGAAAATGTTGATCTACACAAGATTTTCTATAGAAAATGTCGTCATACACAAGATTTTCTATAGAAAATATTGTTATACTCAAGATTTTCTACAACAAATATTGTTATACTCAAGATTTTCTACAGCAAATATTGTTATACACAAGATTGTTTTTTATAGAAAATATTGTTCTACGCAAGATTTTCTATAGAAAATATTGTTCTACACAAGATTTTCTATAGAAAATATTGTTCTACACAAGATTTTCTATAGAAAATATTGTTCTACACAAGATTTTCTATAGAAAATGTTGATCTACACAAGATTTTCTATAGAAAATGTTGATCTACACAAGATTTTCTATAGAAAATGTTTTATCTACACAAGATTTTCTATAGAAAATGTCGTCATACACAAGATTTTCTATAGAAAATATTGTTATACTAAAGATTTTCTACAGAAAATATTGTTATACTAAAGATTTTCTACAGAAAATATTGTTATACTAAAGATTTTCTATAGAAAATATTGTTCTACACAAGATTTTCTATAAAAAATATTGTTCTACACATAATTTTCTATAGAAAATATCGTCATACACTAGATTTTCTATAGAAAATATTGTTCTACACAAGATTTTCTATAGAAAATATTGTTCTACACAAGATTTTCTATAGAAAATATTGTTCTACACAAGATTTTCTATACAAAATATTGTTCTACACAAGATTTTCTATAGAAAATATTGTTCTACACAAGATTTTCTATAGAAAATATTGTTCTACACAAGATTTTCTATAGAAAATATTGTTCTACACAAGATTTTCTATAGAAAATATTGTTCTACACAAGATTTTCTATAGAAAATATTGTTCTACACAAGATTTTCCATAGAAAATATTGTTCTACACAAGATTTTCTATAGAAAATATTGTTCTACACAAGATTTTCTACAGAAAATATTGTTATACTAAAGATTTTCTACAGAAAATATTGTTATACTAAAGATTTTCTACAGAAAATATTGTTATACTCAAGATTTTCTACAGAAAATATTGTTCTACACAAGATTTTCTATAGAAAATATTGTCATAAACAAGATTTTCTATAGAAAATATTATTATACTAAAGATTTTCTACAGAAAATATTGTTATACTAAAGATTTTCTACAGAAAATATTGTTATACTCAAGATATTCTACAGAAAATATTGTTCTACACAAGATTTTCTATAAAAAATATTGTTCTACACAAGATTTTCTACAGAAAATATTGTTCTACACAAGATTTTCTATAAAAAATATTGTTCTACACAAGATTTTCTATAAAAAATATTGTTCTACACAAGATTTTCTATAGAAAATATTGTTCTACACAAGATTTTCTACAGAAAATATTGTTATACTAAAGATTTTCTACAGAAAATATTGTTATACTAAAGATTTTCTACAGAAAATATTGTTCTACACAAGATTTTCTATAGAAAATATTGTCATATACAAGATTTTCTATAGAAAATATTATTATACTAAAGATTTTCTACAGAAAATATTGTTATACTCAAGATATTCTACAGAAAATATTGTTATACTCAAGATTTTCTACAGCAAATATTGTTATACACAAGATTGTTTTTTATAGAAAATATTGTTCTACGCAAGATTTTCTATACAAAATATTGTTCTACACAAGATTTTCTATAAAAAATATTGTTCTACACAAGATTTTCTATAGAAAATATTGTTCTACACAAGATTTTCTATAGAAAATATTGTTCTACACAAGATTTTCTACAGAAAATATTGTTATACTAAAGATTTTCTACAGAAAATATTGTTATACTCAAGATATTCTACAGAAAATATTGTTCTACACAAGATTTTTTATAAAAAATATTGTTCTACACAAGATTTTCTATAGAAAATATTGTTCTACACAAGATTTTCTACAGAAAATATTGTTATACTAAAGATTTTCTACAGAAAATATTGTTATACTAAAGATTTTCTACAGAAAATATTGTTCTACACAAGATTTTCTATAGAAAATATTGTCATATACAAGATTTTCTATAGAAAATATTATTATACTAAAGATTTTCTACAGAAAATATTGTTATACTCAAGATATTCTACAGAAAATATTGTTATACTCAAGATTTTCTACAGCAAATATTGTTATACACAAGATTGTTTTTTATAGAAAATATTGTTCTACGCAAGATTTTCTATACAAAATATTGTTCTACACAAGATTTTCTATAAAAAATATTGTTCTACACAAGATTTTCTATAGAAAATATTGTTCTACACAAGATTTTCTATAGAAAATATTGTTCTACAGAAGATTTTCTACAGAAAATATTGTTATACTAAAGATTTTCTACAGAAAATATTGTTATACTCAAGATATTCTACAGAAAATATTGTTCTACACAAGATTTTTTATAAAAAATATTGTTCTACACAAGATTTTCTATAAAAAATATTGTTCTACACAAGATTTTCTATAAAAAATATTGTTCTACACAAGATTTTCTATAGAAAATATCGTCATACACTAGATTTTCTATAGAAAATATTGTTCTACACAAGATTTTCTACAGAAAATGTTGTTGTACACAAGATTTTCTACAGAAAATGTTGTTCTACACAAGAATTTGACCTATATCTGTATTATGGATATCTAATGATAGATATTTCAAAGACCTTTGCAACGACGTATATCAGACCATAGTAAGTTGGACCTACAATGGGTCAAAAATCGAAAAAATATTTTTTAATCCAATTTTTTTTCTTTCACTAAATTTAAAAAAAAAATTATAAAACAATTTCGAAAAAAAAAATTCCAAAAAATTGGAAAAATAAAATTGTATTTGTGTTTATCTAAAAATATTTAAAATTTTTATTTTAAAGTATAATTTGGTGAAGGGTATTTAAGATTCGGCACAGCCGAATATAGCTCTCTTACTTGTTTTTTTGTATTTTTATTCAATTTATAGTTTTGTAAGGAAAGTCGAAAATGAGAATGGAATCACCTGCAATCCATTCAATATTACTAAATAAACACTATGGAATCGTAATAGCTTCCTGGGCTACCAACATCTGTATGCTTAGTATACACAACATGTTACTTATTGGAGTATATTCGTTGGCGAAACTCACAAATATCTGAGTAAATGATAAATTAATTGTTACAGTTGTGAAAATATAAATGTTAACAAATTTGATATTCAGTACGACAAACTCGTTGTCAAAAAAAAATTGTTGTTTGTGAACTATTTTAGCAAATATATTTTTTTTATATTTACAAAATTGGTTGTTGGTGCCTTTTCAATTAAAAAACAAGTAAGAAAGTATGGTCGGTCAAGCCCGACCATATAATACCCTACACTAAGTAAAAGAGTAAAAAATTTTTCTTTTAAAATTTCAATAATTTGTATTCTTGAGTGATTTTCGGAAGTGGTCCTTATATGGGGGCTATGACCAATTATGGACCGATCACAATGAAATTAGGTCGTGTGATTTGTGTCTATATGAAAGTTTTCTATGTTGAATTTTGTGAGTATACCAACATTTTTAAGCGGGTCTATATGGGAGCTATGACAAATTATGGACCGATCGTAACAAAATTTTAATTTTGTATTTATAAAACTTATTTGGAGCGCAATTTGTGGAGATACATTTATAAACTAAACATTTATGACCGATAAAGACCAATTTCGGAAGGACATTTGTATGGGGGCTAGGTGAAATAATGGACCGATTTCAGCCAGTTTCAATAGGCTTGGTCCCTGGGCTGAAGAAACAATATGTACCAAATTTGATCGAAATATCTTCAAAATTGCGACCTGTACTCTGCGCACAAGGTTTACATTGACAACCAGCCGACCAGACGGACGGACATCGACTCAGAAAGTGATTCTAAGTCGATCGGTATACTTTAAGGTGGGTGTTAGACTAATATTTTTGGCGTTACAAACATCTGCACAAACCCATAATACCCACTATGGTGGTGTAGGGTATAATTAATTGTATTTACGAATTCGGTGATTAATATGACAACTGATATGTCGTTATTTCTTTTTTTCTGTGTAATAGTAAATTAGTGTTCATTAATCTCTCGGAATTGGCTTTCAATGTTCGGAAAATACATTTTATGCCTAATTGAATCACTTTACCAAATGTGGTAATGTCGCGGGGTATAGGATATTGTAGGGCTTGTCTGAATATAATTTTTTACATGTTTTTTTAATTATATTTATTAGACTTTGTTCATGTTGAAGTCCTCGATCGAAAATCAAACACTTTCAAATGAATCTGGTACAATATGTTAAGGCCGCGAAGTAATCTAAAAATATATTTTGATCATAACTCCACCATAAAACAATGTAAGTGTTTTATTAAGTAGCACAGTACATTATAATTTTGTGACGCAAAAAGCTCTGACCTTTTAAATCAATACATTTACGGTTTTATTCATTTTATTTAGCCAACAATGTAATTTACACTTCTGCTATTTGAAAAGGAATTTCCTATTTTCTATTCTATTCACTTAAGTTTATATGGGTCACAATGATAAATTATATGAAGACAAAACAAATAGAAAGAGGGAAACAAAGTGAAAAATAAAGAATAAATACCAGTTGCACAACATTCATATGTAATCCCATCGTTTATCTTACCTTGACCACCATCAACTGACCATGAGGTAGGTTGCTCAAATGTAACGATGGAACATTTTCCGAAATGTGAACGAGAAAAACCTGTAAAAATCAATATATATTAGCGCTATTCACAATCTTGTGGAAATGGTCTTGCATCATTGGAAATGCAAAATTGTATAGGTTTTTGTGTGTATTTTGTTATTGTATTACTGTAAAATTCACAAGATTGTGAATACCGCTATTGTTTAAATTTCAGTTACTTTTATTTTTTACATTTCCTTGTATCGAGTTTAACAATTTTAGTACAAGGGGAAAGCTGAAGATAACCTTTAAGGTATTTTGTGATCATTAGGACAACTGTAATATATCAGGGTAAGAAGACATTGAGTTACACCAGACTTGTGAACGCTAAAAATGCTGAGTATTTGATTCAAATTAAATTTGTTGTTAAACATCAGTATGATTTAACCCTTTCGGGACTACTGGGATAATACGTCCCAGCAATTCTCAAACGCAATTTCTTATCTAATTAATTCCTAAACCATGTTTAAGAGTTCATTATGATATTTGAATAAAAACATAAAGGTACAGTCAGCGTATTCATGCAGTTTGACAATGAATATTACAACATTGTTGTGAGAAGTTTGGAAGACGGCCGCACAGTGGTATAGAAAAAAATTAGAGGGAAATAAATTTCATCCAATTTGAATGAAACTTGACATGTGCAAAGATGAAGTCTTGTCGAGTTCATGTTTAGAGTTTGGAGCTCATCGACCCACCAGGAGCGGGGCCAGGGGATCCCATAAGTAGGTCACTTTGGGATCCCCTCGTCAAGCACTATAAAAAGACCATATCGTATCTATCAATTATCTCTTATAGCTTTGGAGATATTCGTATTTGAAAATTATATTTTCAAAATTTGTCCCACTTTGGTCCAGTTTTTATATCAGAGGGTCCAAATATTTCCCGAATTTCTCCATTTTTATCTAATATTATTTATTGGACCAGTATGCTCTACTGGCACTTGGTATCAAAAAGTGTACAAAGGTGATATGCTCAGCCTGACAACGCTTTGTGTTACAAGTGTTTTGGACCATTCCACAAATTAAATCCCTAATTACACTTCTAAAATGCTATAAATAAGCAAATAAATGTGTACTACAGTAATTTTGACTTACCTGCTCAACCAACTTTGCACGATATTTTATGCAGGTAAGATAAAAATGCAGTTAACATTAATACATTTACGTGCTCATTGATGCTGGTAAGTGCATATAAGTTTACAGCCCAAAAAACAGCTAACGGCAAATAATTTACATTAAGCTTTGTGATTTTTCCGTCTAAACATAACGACAAATTTGTTATTATTAAGAAGTTGCAAACTTCTCATTTTTTCAAAATCGTATTTTCCTCATTTTTTTTTGATATAATTTTGTATTAGACAGCTAAATTTAATTTTTTTCATGAAAACCAGTTATAGCTTCCAAAAGTATTGTGCACTTATCTTAAATGTGCAGGTATGAACAATGCACTTAAATTAGCACAAGTTTTGTGCACTTATATGCAAAATACTCTTAAGTGAAACGCAGGTAAGTCAAAACTACTGTATCATCGAAATTTAATAATAATCTGATGTTTTAGTAATTTTTTAATTTCGAATCATCCATCAAGAACACTGATTGGGATTATATGTCCCAGGATAAAAGGACAATTTCAGGATTTCTGAGTATGCAGAACATAATATTTTTTTCACATCTTTTAGGATATGCAAAAATGTCTACCATATACATATATTTTGGTTCTCAAAATAAAAATCCGTCCCTAAAGGGTTAACAAAAAACTCTTGAAACTAATTTTATATGAAAGTTCCCCTGACAAATAAGTAATTTTGAGGAAAAAAGGAAATCCATTGATGCACTGGCTTCTAATAGTTGGTAAAATCATAAGATAAAAGTTTGACTTTTCAATAAAATTTAAATAAAACACCTTCAATAATAATTCTTCTTATTATTAAAAAATTGTTTTGGTGTATACTAGGGTATTCATTCGACTAATGATCGTTAGATTAATCGAATAATTTTTTAATTTTTTTTTTCTTTACAAACCATCTCTTAAAAAAAATCAGCTAAATCGCTTCAGCCGTTCTCACGTGATGACATTACATACAGAGACCATTTAATTTTTATATATGAGGAGCCTCAGAACAAAAGGTACTTTTTCGCCCATTTTAAATGTTTGGGAAAATGAGTTTTATTTATTTCGCCCCCTTAAAAAACTGCATGAGCCTGGAAATGGTAACAAGTTTCTAACTTATCGATAGATACATCTAACTGCATAAGTCCCCACATTAAATGTTAAGGATGTTCGATATAAAACCATTTTAATATCGGAAAAAGAATTTTTTGTTAAAAAAAATAAAGAAAATTAAAAAGTATGTTTTTTATAAGTTTTTTTTAATGATAATATTTTAAATGAATGTTTTTAATCCTGATTTAATATATATAAAGAAACTACACATTGAAATTAAATAATTTTTTTTTCGTTTTATACTAGTGTTTTACGTTTTATTAAGTACAAATTTCTTTAGAACCCATTTACTTAGTAATAAAATTAAAAAACTTTTGCTGACTTGATTGTATCTAGAAAATTTCAACCCAAATATTATACAAATACCAAAAAAAACAAGTAAGAGTGCTATATTCGGCTGTGCCGAATCTTATATACCCTTCACCAAATTATACTTCAAAATTTTAAATATTTTTAGGTAAACAAAATTTAATTTTTTTTTAGTTTTTTTTTTTAATTTTTTGGAAAAATTTTTTTTTTAAATTTTTTTTTTTTTAAATTTAAAATTTTTTTTTTTTAAATTTTAAAAATTTTTTTTTGGTTTTTAAAAATTTTTTTTTTGAAAAAAAAAAATCGGGTTAATTTATTTAAAATTTTTTTTTTTTTAAATTTAAATTTTTTTTTTTTTAAATTTAAATTTTTTTTTTTAAATTTTAAAAAATTTTTTTTTGAAAAAAAAAATTCGGGTTAAAAATTTTTTCCCGATTTTGACCCATTGTAGGTCCAACTTAATATGGTCTTATATACGTCGTTGCAAATGTCTTTGAAATATCTATCATTAGATATCCATATTGTCTATATTAATGTCTTAGTAATCCAGATATAGGTCAAAAATTGGTCAAAAATCGAGGTTGTCTTGGTTTTTTCCTCATATCTCAGCCATTTGTGGACCGATTTTGCTGATTTTAAATAGCAAAATTCTCGAAAGCATGTCTGACAGAATTATTGAAGATTTGGATCCCGAAGATATCTGGGGTCTTCAGAAAACTGATTTCAACAGACAGACAGACAGACGGACAGACAGACAGACAGACAGACAGACAGACAGACAGACGGACATGGCTTAATCGACTCCGCTATCTATAAGGATCCAGAATATATATACTTTATAGGGTCGGAAATGAAAAATGTAGAAATTACAAACGGAATGACAAACTTATATATACCCTTCTCACGAAGCTGAAGGGTATAAAAACAATTTTTGATAAGATGCGAAAAAGTACTTTTTATTCTGCAACTCCTCATATACAGATTACTGCAATAAGTTACAATTATAAAAACAAATCTTTCAAAATTTTTAACTTAGGACTTGAACCAATGAAAATAAAAGGTACGGAATAAAATATTTGTTAGTAAACTGGCGAAATATTAGAAGAATCGGAGTTAATAATCAAAATTTTAACTTAGATTAAAGTGGAGTTGAATGTGATGGAGGATGTGATTGACGAAGGCCATGATCTTAAAATATATGTATATAAGTGATGTTATTAACCGTGTTGCAAAATATTTAATAAATCGAATGATAAACACAAATATTGCAATCTAACATTTTGTTGCAAGAAAAGCATGGAGTTCGTCTTATACATGATTTTGATCATCGTTGAAGATCTTTGTCTAACATGGTAATAAACTTTTTGCGTATTTGTAAATGCGTCAATGATAGCCACGTTCACTGACAATGATATCAAACTTTGGACAGATTCACTTTATTGTGTAATTCCCCAAGACCACTTTATTAAGCAAAGATTCGGCAACGTTGATAGAGCTTGACGTATAATACAATTTGTTATAAATAATTTAGAGATTGTGAATAATTAATTAACTAAAGAATTAGTTACTCAATTTAAATCCCGAATTAATGAACGACTTAAAAAAGTTCTTAATACGTTTATATTGTATATGAATTCAGGATCTTGTCCAAGTAGCTCAAAGTTTTTAAAGCCTAGCTCCAAAACGGAAACTAAAGAGTTTGCTAGTCAATTGTTTTGTCGATTGTTCGGGAGTTAATCTGATCAGAATATTTCTGTTGAAAATTTAATGATGGACTTTGTTTTCGAATGTTTTTTAACGTTATCAATACTTGAATTGTTAACTTTAACGTTATTTTTAGATTTTCTTTAACAATAAAATATTAAAAAACCGACAACAAAACTTCATTCTTTACTTTTTTAAAAAATTTAAATTATTCGATTAATTTTAAACGTGTGATCGAATAAAAATTACATGTCATGACATGTTATTAGAAATTTGGAACTGAATTGATAAATGGCAGAAAATAGCCCAGATTATCTGGATAATCATTATCCTGCTTCACAATACTTAACGGCGCACAGTGGTATGAGAATAAAAAAAGAGGGAAATAAACCCTTACGACGCTTTGAATGAAATTTCACATGCGCAAAGAGGAAGTGTAGTCGAGTTTAAGTTTTGAACTTGGACCTCATGACACCACCAGGAGCGGGACCAGGGGTTCTCAAAGTAGGACATGTTCAATTTTTAAAATGATCCTAATTCTTCGTTTGTGTTCCGATTTAAAAAAAAAAATTACACATACAGAATCTCCTCGTCGAGCACTACATAAAACCTTGTAATTATTTTAAGTTATTTGTTAAAAGTTATATACATTGTCAAAAGTTATATACATTTTTGAAAAGTAGACAAAATCCTCTATCCATTGATATATAACATGTCTACCTTATGTTTTTTACGTGTCAAAAAAATTAGGGATAACTAAACAACTCGCTGAGAATTTACCTAACATAGAAATTCATAAAAAATCATGTTGCCTACATAACAACATTTTTATCAATGTAAATAACAGTGCTAGGTAAATTATATGCGAGTTGTTAAGTTTTCCCTAATTTATTTGACACGTAAAAAACATAAGGTAGACATGTTATATATCAATGGATAGAGGATTTTGTCTACTTTTCAAAAATGTATATAACTTTTGACAATTAAAAAATTCATGGAATACTTTTTTGAAAAATATGACAAAAAATGCTTTTTATTGAATTTTGCATAGATACAAATTTTTCAAACTGAAATAAAATTTTTATTTATGAATATTTTTTAATGAAATTTCACAGTTATATAGATTTTTCTATTCAAAATGGAATAATAAAAACAAATTTTGAAATTTGTTATCAAGTATCCCGCAATTCCCAAAAAAATCTTGAAAAATACCAAAAATGGGAATTTTTCGTTTTTTAGCTATAATATCCATACCAGAAATTTTTTAGATAACTTAAAAAAATAAAAGTAATTTTTTCCCAAAAAAAATGCGAAAAATCGCCTTTTTTATTTTTTTATATTCAAATGCATGTAACTTTGGACTCAGTCATGATTTTTAAACACTTCTTTCTTTATTTAATATATAGATCTATTGTTAATCCTCTAAAAGAAAAATGGATAAAATCGGAGAATATTTGGAACCGCGGTCACCAAAAAACTGGTGTAGGGTGGGTAAAAATGTTCAAAACTTAAACTCGACTACACATCCTCTTTGCGCATGTGAAATTTCATTCAAATCGGCGTAAGGGTTTATAAGTTACAGATTTATTTCCCTCTTTTTTTATTCTCATACCACTGTGCGGCGCACAGAGGGTTGAAATATACCAAAAGTGGCGATTAATTCAAAAACTGAACTTTATCTGTCAAAGGCATATTTGGTATTGTGTTAAAGTGCATTAAATAATACATCACTAACTTCTAAAAGTATAGTTGTGAGTAACTTACTTTATTGGCAGTGGCGGTCAAAGTCAAATAATTTTTACAAATTTTGCGAGCTATGGTTAAAATTGAAAATTGTGATATTTCGAGAGCATATATTTTTTGTTAAGTCTGCTAAAAGTAGAAATATTAAAAAAAAATTAAAAACTTTGATTCTTCTTGTGGATTATTTTTATTTGGTCTTTTAATTTTTTTTAACATCAAGTCGAGAATATGATGTCATGTAAATGGACGCCGCCACAGTTGATTGTCATTTGAGCCCTTTTTATGGAATTTTCCATCAAAGTGGCCAAAACTTCCGGCGATAGGTCCTCACATTCTTGACGGATATTGTCTTTAAGAGCTGCAAGAGTCTGAGGCTTGTTGACATAAACCCGCGACTTCAAAAATCCCCACAAAAAGAACTCTGGAGGGGTGAAATCAGGCGGTCTTGCTGGCCAGTGCAAATCGCCAAAACGGGAGATTAGGCGCCCGGGAAATGCATCCTTCAGCACATCGGTTGTGGCACGTGCAGTGTGTGCCGTTGCACCGTCCTGTTGGAACCACATGTTTTTCAATCCCAATTCATCAAGTTGCGGCAAAAAGAACTCGTTGATCATTGCTCTGTAGCGCTCACTATTCACAGTAACCCTTTGGCCCGCGACGTCTTCGAAGAAAAAAGGTCCGATGACTCCTCCAGCGAAAACAGCACACCATACAGTGACTTTGACCGGGTGTAATGGCTCTTCGTGGGTTACACGCGGATTTTCAGTGCCCCAGAAGCGTAAATTTTGCTTATTTACGTACCCGCTAAGATAGAAATGGGCCTCATCACTCATGATTATTTTTGATGAAAAATCATCTTCCTCTTGGTGGTGATTAAGGATGGCTTGAGCGTATGTTAGACGCGATTGGCGGTCAGCAGCTAACAGCTGATGCACCGTCTGGACTTTGTACGGAAACATCTTCAAATCTTGTACCAAAATTCGCTGTAAAGACCCTCTACTGATACCCATTTGCGTGGCACGTCGTCTGGTCGATGTCGACGGCGCTTCCATGACATCCTCGGCTACAGCAGCAATATTCTCTGCAGAACGGCTACTCCGGGGTCTGGCACGCCTGGCAGCATCTCGTATTGTGCCAGTCTCTTCGAGGCGAGCGGTGTTTCACCAGTAGACGTTGGACGGCCAGGAAATCTGCGACGAAATTCACGTTGTACCAAAGTCACCGACCGATTATTGGTCAAATAAATAGTCAGCAATATTCCGCGTTCTGGAGTGAAACAACTCCTGTTGCTAAAAAACATATGCTGAAACAAAACAGGTTAAAAAAAATTGTTCTTCCATTTTTTTTAAAGCTGTGTTTTTATGTATTTATGATTATTCATTACTAAAAACTTATAATGTTCTCTTTTGTGACTTTTTGAAAAACAAAATGTACATTTATAAAATTTTGTAAAAAACAAAAATTAGATTTTAAATTAAATTTATACTAATATAAATACATATAATAAATTTATTATTTGACTTTTTTAATAGCTCATTAAGTATGCTTTAATTTTATTCATTAATTTATCGCTTTCCATTCCAAAGTTATAGCATAAATTGTAAACTAAGGTCATTTTTTCCATAAAACAATAATGCGCTTAATGGGCTAAAAAAAATAACTTTTTTTTCTAAAATGCTGTGTTTTTATGTGCTTATAATAACTCATCGATGAAAAAATATAATATTTTAAAACTGCGGCTTCTATGAATTAATCGCGACTTTAGGTACCATTGAACCCACTGTGCGGCGAATCTATAATTACAACATATTTTTGAATTCCCTCAAGATCAAACTACATTTTATACCTATGTTTCTAGGACCTATGGTTTCTAGTTACTTAGAATTCGACGTAGAAACATTTAACACTAAAGTATTTTTTTCAAAAAAATCTACCAACCCTAATGTGTGTATCTTATACACATACATACATATGTATGTAGATACCGTGCAGAAGTATATAAGTTGGCTCTTCAATAATGGCTTTAGTAGTTTTCCCAACATTATTATTAATTTGTTTCTGTTTCGCTTTGTTTTTTCCAATTTATTTTTTTTATTTTTTGCTCGTTTTCTTTATCATTTCTCTTTTTTTTTCTTTTCAAGGGCTGAAATTGATTTCGAAGGTGATTTTCATTTAGGACTCTAATTTTTGTTGTTCATTTCTTCCTTATCTTCGTATATACATGGTGCCATAGTCAGATGTAGAGGTGCTGGAACGGGTGTAAATGTAAATGTTTTTTTATATGTGTTGCATATAGTTAGTTATATAAACATGTTTGTGGCATATTGAGTGTTGTTATTGGAGTTTTCTTTTTATTCTGCTTAATGTCTGTTATTGTTTCGATTATGCTCACCTTTAGATTACATATTTCAATTTACTTGATGTGTTAGTCTCTTATACCCTACATCATTCATTGGTTGATGTAATCATATTCAAAATTATAGTCTCATTTTTGTTCCTACTACCGTACGATTTTTAGTTTTGAATCCTCTTAATTCGTTTGTCAATTCAGTTTTTTATGCGGCTTAGTTGTAATTAAATACTTCATTCAAAAATAACTGAAATTTTGTAACGACGAACAGTGGTATAAAACAAAGAGGGAAATAAATCTTTAACTTCTAAACCCTTAGACCGGTTTGAATGAAATTTGACACACACAAAGAAGAACAACTTCAAGTTTTTAATTTTGACCGCATGGACCCACCAGGGGTCCCCAACGTAGGTCATCTCGGTTATGTTAAATTTTTAAAACGATCCTATTTCTTACGAGAATATAACCCGCTAAATAAGGTCTTACATTATTTCGACATAGGGTCAACTAGTAAAAATGCGACCCAAAACCGAATATCAAAGACTGTTTGTTGTCACAAGTATCTTAAAATATCATACAAACTTTTACACAATTTTACAAAGTTTTGATGAAAACTTCAAGTAGTTAAGCCGCAGTAAGTAAGTATGTATTTTTTAGGCGGCCTTTACCAATAGTTTTACTTATTTATCTTTTAATATAAATAATTATGTGTGTATAGTCTACTGTAAGTACAATATACACACTTACGTAACAAAGTTCATTTCTCTGCATATAAATAAAGTCATAAATGACATTGTTTACATGACTGAAACCGACATCAGAACGTGATGGATAAAGATGGTCTTTAAGAGGACTTTAAGCGAAAGATTTTGGTAAATAAATCTTGTTTTTTTGTTAAAGAGGGTAAGCATACTTGTCATTAACCTTATTTTTAGTCATTTAATAATATATGTGACACTAGGCCTAAATGTTAAATTCTGAAAATTTTAGCAAAATCGGGCAACAATTTGTGGACGCGCATCGAGGTCAAAGTTCAGATATATGCAAAATTTTACTATTTATATGGAATAAATAGTTGAAACTCGTTAAATTTCTGCATTGTTTTCTAGAAATGTATAGATTTATTTACATTAATGAATATTACATTAAAAAAAAATTTTTGGAAGTTAACCCTGCATCTCCTTTGGGTCAAAATGACCCAAAAACTGTATTATTGCCAAAATTCAGAAAAAAATCCAATTTTTTCAGATATTTTAAAAATGTTGCTACTAAATAAATACTTTTGCAATTCAATGCAAAATAATCGAAATATGTACGTAATTATCGTTGTAATGAGATATAAATGACAAAATTTGGTTAAAAAATGTTTAAGTTATTTCAAATTCACCAGACCATTAACGTGTTTCAGGCCACTTGAACAAAAAATTTAGGAAAAAAATTAACATATTTCGAGAAAAATTAAAATAAAAGCTAATTTTTATTTAAAATATATCCGTATTTACTTGTGTATGAGTTTTTGTCTTCGTAGGATACCGTTAACCTATTCGCAGGTATGGCCAAAAAAAAATATTTTTTTAACGGCCGTTTCGAATCTCCATTTTCAAATTTTTAAAAATTTTGTTAAACAAATTTCAGAATTTTTTGATCATCATATTGGGATTTATTGAGATCAAAATAGGGAATACCTACGTACCTACGATTTAAATTTTGCGATTTTCAAGAAAAACTAATTTTTTGTCCATATTTAGGCGAATGAGCCCAATTTCCTTAATGTAATAAGTTACATGGATGAGAAAAAACACCTGCTTCGCCAAAATGTCAAATTTTGACCCCATCTAACTCAGAGAGTTCGACACCGATCTAATCTATCTAATAGAACTAACCATAGTGCAAATTTAATCCCGATCGGAAGACATCGATTTCAAAAGTTGGTTCACTTGACTTGAAATCCCCAATATGTATATTTTGGGTTCTTAACAAATTCTAAGACGATATAGCTATGTACGTTCGACTGTTCAAGGTAAGATAATTCGTAAAGGGTTGGACCTAGGGAGGTGAAATATTTCCCAAATATTCTATGTTGATCAGATATATTTGGTATTGAAAATATACATAAAAAAATGTGTAAAAAATACCTTTCCGTCCGACGTTTAAAAATATTTAAAACACGATAGGGCCTAAACGGAAAAACGAGACATTTTGCATAAATAGTTATTGGTAAAAGCTGACTATGTGTCCAAAAATTATCAAAACACTCTTACTCTCTATTGATAATGTTCGTTTGGTATTGCAAGTGGTCAATAACACAGTAGGTTCGACTCTACTACCCAAGTGTAGTAAAACCCTGTACTCAGTTTGTCCATTTTTGTGACCGATTTTTTTTATATTGGCCCCCAAAGTTTCTGAAAATCAGTGGGGCCTCTAAAAAAGGTGTCATCAGTTTTTGGTTAACAGCTAATTCAGACTTTGTGATACGGCTTAACCTTATATGGCAATAATATAGCTAAGAGTCCGCCAAATAAATTTTGTTAAAATTTTTTTCCAAAAAATTGCTTTTTCGTGCACTTATGTTGAAAAAATATAGGAAGAAAATTTTTTTTTTACTTTTTTTAGAATAACTTTCAGGGTCTCCTAATTTAGCAAAGCTGTAGCTACGGTAAAGCTGAACAACTCTTGAGAACATATCAATGCATTCTGAACGTGTCTAGTCACTCGAAATAGCACATAAAGATCACTTTGAAACCTTAACAATTTTCGTTTTTACTATTTTTTGACTCTAAAACAAAGATTTTTTGTTAAAATAGTATGATCAAGTCCACACTTCTATGTTGTGCTGTATTATTTACTCGGCTGAGGTGTTCGGAATGGGGATCAGTGAGTGGACCCTTAATGTCACACATTTAAAAAAAATCGCCATAAAGCCATCATGCCATCCGAATAAGCTGAAATTAAATATATAGATAGCCCTTGAGAAGGTCTACAAAAATATGCTTTTATCTGTAGGTATCTATTTCAGTTCAAGAGATATTTAAGTTTAATTTTTTTTAAATTTTGCTCGATCTTTTTTTTGTATTTTTTATATGATGGGCCTACGAAAGGTCGAAATGTGTTTTTTATATAATTCTATATAATTCTAAAGAAAATAAAACAAATATGATAACAATTATTTCGTCCCTATAAAAAGTTACATGCATCCAAAGTTGAAGCTTCTTTATATATGGGGGATTTCATGTCAAGTGAACCAACTTTTGAAATCGATGTCTTCCGATCGGGATGAAATTTGCACCAAGGTTAGCTCTATTGGATAGTAACTCAGACACAATTTTTCAACAACATCGGTCGAGAACTCTCTGAGTTATAGGGGGTAAAATTTTGACAATTTGGTCAAACAGGGGTTTTTTCTTATCCATGTAACTTATTACCTATTGTTCTTAGCAAAATGTGTTCCAAATAGTATAGATAGCTATTTCTTCGATCTTTCGAAAAAAAATATTTAAAAAAAAAAATAAAAAATTTTTAATATTTTTTTTCCGAAATCAAAAACTTTTTTGACTTTTTTTTAAAATACGCTATTTTTTTTTATTTTTTTTTTTTCTTAAAATAAAGTTTAGATATTTTCCTTGAACACCTACTTGGTCGCTTAGTGGGATGCGAGTGGGATATCTATCAAAATAAATATTTTGTAACTCAAAACATAAAATTTTTGACTTTTTTTGCAAAATCAAAAACTTTGTTGACTTTTTTTTTTCAAAATGGACCCATTTTTAATCTTTTTTTTTAGGTCAAACAAAAGCTTAGATATTATCCTTGAAGACCCTTTTGGTCGCTTAGTGGGATGCGAGTGGGATATCTATCAAAATAAATATTTTTTAACTCAAGACTTACAATTTTTGACTTTTTTTTTTGCAAATACGATTTTTTTTCCAAATGGGCCCTTTTTTTAAATTTTTTTTTGTAGTCAAAAGAAAGCTTAGGTCCATTCCTTTAAGATATTTTTAGTCCCTTAGTGGGATGCGAGTAGGATATCTATCAAAATAAATATTTTGTAACGCAAGACATACAATTTTTTATTTTTTTTTTGCAAAATCAAAATTTTTTTCCAATATGGGCCCTTTTTTAATTTTTTTTTTTACTCAAAAGAAAGCCTAGGTCCATTCCTTTAAGATATTTTTAGTCCCTTAGTGGGATGCGAGTGGGATATCTATCAAAATAAATGTTTTAACACAAAAATTGTATGTTTTGAGTTACAAAACATTTATTTTGATATATATCCCACTCGCATCCCACTAAGCGATCAAAACCATCTTAAAGGAATAGGCCTAAGCTTTCTTTATAGCAAAAAAAAAAAATTACAAAAAGGGCCCATTTTAAAAAAAAGTCAAAAAAGTTTTTGATTTTGCCAAAAAATCAAAAATTGTATATCTTGAGTTACAAAATATTTATTTTGATAGATATCCCACTCGTATCCCACTAAGGGACCTAAAATATCTTAAAGGAATGGACCTAAGCTTTCTTTTGACTAAAAAAAAATTTTTAAAAAAGGGCCCATTTTGAAAAAAAATTCGAATTTGCAAAAAAAAAGTCAATAATTGAATGTCTTGAGTTACAACATTTTTATTTTAATAGATATCCTACTCACATCTTCCTAAGTGACAAAATAGGTCTTAAAGGAAAAGACCTAAGCTTTCTTTTGAGCAAAAAAAATTTTTAAAAAAAAGTGCCATATTGGAAAAAAATTTCGATTTTGCAAAAAAAAAATTAAAAAATTGTATGTCTTGCGTTACAAAATATTTATTTTGATAGATATCCCACTCGCATCCCACTAAGGGACTAAAAATATCTTAAAGGAATGGACCTAGGCTTTCTTTTGAGCAAAAAAAAAAAATTAAAAAAGGGCCCATATTGGAAAAAAATTTTGATTTTGCAAAAAAAAATTAAAAAATTGTATGTCTTGCGTTACAAAATATTTATTTTGATAGATATCCTACTCGCATCCCACTAAGGGACTAAAAATATCTTAAAGGAATGGACCTAAGCTTTCTTTTGACTACAAAAAAAATTTTAAAAAAAGGGCCCATTTGGAAAAAAAATCGTATTTGCAAAAAAAAAAGTCAAAAATTGTAAGTCTTGAGTTAAAAAATATTTATTTTGATAGATATCCCACTCGCATCCCACTAAGCGACCAAAAGGGTCTTCAAGGATAATATCTAAGCTTTTGTTTGACCTAAAAAAAAAGATTAAAAAAGGGTCCATTTTGAAAAAAAAAAGTCAACAAAGTTTTTGATTTTGCAAAAAAAGTCAAAAATTTTATGTTTTGAGTTACAAAATATTTATTTTGATAGATATCCCACTCGCATCCCACTAAGCGACCAAGTAGGTGTTCAAGGAAAATATCTAAACTTTATTTTAAGAAAAAAAAAAAAATAAAAAAAAATAGCGTATTTTAAAAAAAAGTCAAAAAAGTTTTTGATTTCGGAAAAAAAATATTAAAAATTTTTTATTTTTTTTTTTAAATATTTTTTTTCGAAAGATCGAAGAAATAGCTATCTATACTATTTGGAACACATTTTGCTAAGAACAATAGGTAATAAGTTACATGGATAAGAAAAAACCCCTGTTTGACCAAATTGTCAAAATTTTACCCCCTATAACTCAGAGAGTTCTCGACCGATGTTGTTGAAAAATTGTGTCTGAGTTACTATCCAATAGAGCTAACCTTGGTGCAAATTTCATCCCGATCGGAAGACATCGATTTCAAAAGTTGGTTCACTTGACATGAAATCCCCCATATATTTCAACTTTGTGTGCGTGTGTTTTTTAAGTTTTTTCCCAAAAAAGTCCCCATATTTTTTCTTTTATAAAAAACTAACTTTCTTCGTGGCTATATAAATTTTTTATGATTTGGAAAGAGAACTTAACGCAAAAACGTATAAAGTAAAATCTGACTAACTTAAGTGGACATTGTACCCCCCAGCCCTATCCAAACTCGGCCTATTTTGAAACAAAACTTTAGGTTGGAGTAAAAAATTCTAAAAACGCAAAGCACCAATCCTCACAAAATTGTCATATTTGTATAGCCCTATATGTTGTTTATATACATACAGAACGTTTTTACTATCATACTGTAAATAACGTCAAAGTGGGCTATTTTCTAAAAAAAAATCAGTTTTTGGAACACATTTTCCCCGTTTTAGGAATTTCGATGTTTGAAAACAAAGAATGGCAACATTAGTGATGCCATTGACTTAAGAACATTTAGATCTATATTACTTCCAAATTTTATTGTGATATCTCTAACTGTTCAAATTTTTCATTAATTCAAAATTTTTATTTTTCTTGATGGAAAATCACCATTTTATAATATTGTTAGTTTTTAAGGTAAAATACGTCCGAAAAAACACAGAATTAATTTATTTCACTAAAATGTCAATCTACAAGTCATAAGGTTTCCACTGATATCAAAAACTTATATATTAATCTTATATTTACTCTTCAGAAGCTCCACAAACCATGCCCACTTTCAAAAATTTTAATGTTTTTTTCATATCTTGCATCAAGCTATCTTTTGACAGCTATTTAGAATGCCTAGATAGGTTCGGATTGCATTGATATGTTCACAAGAGTTATTCAGATTTACCGTAGCTACAACTTTGCAAAATATTGTTATTGAAAAATTAGGAGTCCCTGGAAGTTATTCTAAAAAGAGTAAAAAAAAAAATGTTCTTCCTATATTTTTTCAACAAAAGTTCACGAAAAAGCTATTTTTTGGAAAAAAATTTTAACAAAATATTTTTGCCGGACTCTTAGCTATATTATTGCCATATAAAGATAAGCCGGTATCACAAATTCTGAATTAGCTGTTAACCAAAAACTGATGACACCTTTTTTAGGGGCCCCACTGATTTAGACTTGCCAACCGTCCCGTTTTCGTCGGGACAGATCAGTTTTAGAGTCGAATGTCCCGTGTCCCGGCGATACTCTGAACGGGACGCCATTTGTCCCGTTTAAAAAAAACATAACTTTTTCATTAATTACCACAAAAAATATAAAAAAATCAAAAATTGAAAATACCGACAAGGATGCTTTATTTTCTGAAATATAGTATTTTCTAAAAACTGAATATCACTATTTAACAATATACATAGGTACTTAGTGCATTAACTTCTATGAGTTTTAATAAACTCATTAGTAAACATTAAGGGTCCTCATGCCTCGCAAACTGTGCAATCTGTGCATTTTTACGCTCTCGCAAATGAAATGTCAAAAAATTTATGGAAATTCGTTTGCACAACTCCGATAAGTTTGCGCGACAATTTAGACTCGCAAACTTGAATTTATTGTGCATTTGATGAATCAGCTGCTTTTGTTTACTTTTATTTATAAGAAATAAAAATCAAATAAAATATAAAAATGTTGTGCATGTGAAAATTGTGTAACTTTGGAACAGAATGATTGTATTAAATGACATTGTGTATGAAAACATTAACCAACACCTAGAACATAAACAAAGTCCACCAAACTATGTATACCACCGTTTGTTCCAAAGATTTAACTTTCATTCAACATTTTAAAATTAAAATTTATACAATTTGAAAAAAAATTATTAAAGCTTTTGTTGAATTTATGTATTTTTATTTGACAAATATAAATTTTCTGTATAAACTTGCACAAAATTGAAAAGGTGGGTTCATGAAACATGTCGCGCAAATTTGCCCATTTGCACAAATGGGAAACTTAAACGTTTTACTCATTTAAACGTTTTACTTATTATTTAACTTTCATGAAAAATAAATGGCACGATACTCACTCTAGGATGCTTGTACCTTTAGTTAAAGGTGAGTTGTTGGTCCATTGAAATGGAATTGAATTTATTACTTCAAATAATAATAAAAAAGCTGATAAAAGCGATTAAAAATACAAATTTTAAATTATGGACTGAAATAGGTAAACTTTATTAAATAAATCGATGCGCTTCGTTACTCCTACGTAGTAAAATATAAAAATTTTAAAGATTTTATAAACTATTTTTTTAATGAGGTGAAACAAATTAGGTAAAATTATAAAAAATAAATTTTCAGACAAAGTTTGAAGAATCTCGCAATTTTAATTATCCAGATATTCAAAATTTACTATGTACTTTGAATGGAAAGTTTCACACCCACTGTTCCGATCTAGACCATTTTAGCTAAACTCTGTACAGTGATAAGAATTTGATTCATACAAAGTTTAAATACATTACAATTATAGTACTCCAGATATTCGAAATTAACTATATACTTTGTATGGAGGTGACACTTCCACTAATCCAATCCCGACCATTTTACAGCCAAACTATGTAAAATGATAAGTGAGCTGTCGGACAAAGTTTGAGGAATCTCGCAATTATAGTTCTGAAAATATTTATTTTCCTTTGTGTGGTTGGTGACTTAAACCTTGTTCCGATTCTTCCCAATTTGGTTAAACTTCATGTCGTGATATGAAATTGATTCATATAAAGTTTGAAGAATTTCACAATTATAGTACTCCAGATATTTGAAAATAACTATTTACTTTAAAAAATTCAATCTCACCCATTTTCAGCAAATCTCCGTATAGTGACAAGAATTTGATTCATACAAACTTTAAATACTTTACAATTATAGTACTCCAGATATTCGAAATTAACTATTTACTTTGTATGAAAGATGCCACGCCCACTAACACAATAACATTTTCACCCAAAAAAATGTAGAATAGTAAGGGTGATATTAGGGCAACATTTTAAGACTTCCACAATTATAGTTCTCCAGGTATTCGAAAATAACTATTTACTCCTGTATAAAGTTCGAAGACTTTCACAGTAATAGTTCTCCAGATTTTACACAATTAAAATTAATGTGTTATTGTTGATTTTAATAAATAAAATAGGATAATAACACTGCTTCAAAATAACCCTTTTTGTCAGAACTTGAAAAGCGACCTAATGGAGGTTGTATGCCTAGGTGAGGACATGCTAAAACCGTTTTCAAAGATTTTGAACACCCTCAAAATTTTGAGTTACATATTTTGAAACAAGTGTTTTACGGTAGGTAGTACTTCAATACCTCTAACTCAGACATTTTAAAACCGATTTCAAAATTTTAAAAAATTATAGATAGTTAAAAAATTAAGCTTTCATGTTATGCATGCATACAACGCATAATCTAAGAAATTGTTTGAGTTATTAAAAAAGTTAATTTTTTTTTTATTTTTTTTGTAATTTTTCAAATTCAACATTAGTTATTTTAATTTTTTTCTATGAAAACCAATTTTTTTTGGCACAGTGCTTTAAAGACAATTTTATATAGACAAAAAGGAGATATTACTTATTAAAATCGGTTTATATTTGCAAAAGTTATTAAACTTTTTCGAAAAAAGTTCGAAAATATTTACCGTTTTTTTTACATTTATGTATATGCGCTGGGGGAGAAAATACTCAAAAAGGTATTACTATAAGGTATAACTTTTACAGTTTTCATCCGATTTGAAAAATTAAAACCATGTTTTATTAAGAACTTTTCTTTATACATTGATATAAATTTTTATAAGCTTTCATATTAAAATAAGCAATGAAAAGCGACTCAAATAAAAAAAGATCGCAACAAAAACAATACTTATAACTTACAAATGTATCAATAAATGCATGTCATTTTGAAGCGTAATAAGTTTTCTTTCCCAACACGTTAAAAAATAAAAATTGAACAAAAACTGACTGAGTTACAGATCGATAAGTTGAAAAACATCACTGTAAACGGTTTTTTCAGAATAACTTCTGAATTTGAAGGTGTTTCTGAAATTTTTTGACACAATTTGTAATGTACTCAGCAAGTCCTATAACCCACACTAGGTAATTTTCCATGTTTTTTTCCATCGTTCTCTGATCATTTAGTGGTGTCCCGTTTTGGAAATTTCAAAAGGTGGCAAGTCTACACTGATTTTCAGAAACTTTGGGGGCCCATAAAAAAAAATCGGTCACCAAAATGGACAAACTGAGTATAGGGTTTTACTACCCTTTGGTAGTAGAGTCGAACCTATACTGTCATGATCTTGTGTTTTTCTAAAAGTCTTCATTTGTTGCATAGTGTAATCGGCCAACAAGTTTTATATGAACCTAAATCTTTATACCAACTTCTAATTTCTATATAATGATATTAACATAAATTTCGATATAAGTCATTTAAATGTTAAAGAAATTAATTACTCTATCAAATTGTGTACAGTTCGGACCATAACAGATTGAACAGATAGAAGTCCAAAAATATATATTTATGGTAAGTATACAAAATTCGGCACAACAGAATATAAAACTCTTACTTGTTTTTTTTGTAATTGTGTCATAAAAAGATTTAAGTGCTGTTTTTCTATAGCGAACGAGTACTTTGAGTGGAATTTTAACATGTGTTTTCTTATTGTAACAAATACAAAATACACGTAAAATTTCCACTCAAAGCACTCGTTCGCAATAGAAAAACAGCACATTAGCTACATATTCAAAAAACGATTATTAATGTTAACAATTGACAATTTTATTTGGGGGCTATCCTAATATACATAGTTAATACTCCTACAATTTTACCACATTAAATGTTTAAATTATAAAGACATTATTTCAACATTACACTTACTTACATTTCAAATGTCTAAGTATTCGCATGCATGTAAGAAGTAGTGTACCCAGTAATAAGTATGTAAATATGTATGTCTTACGCAAAATGATTTTAAATGAACATTAAATTTTAAATGAACTACAAGTGATTGTTGGTATGGCAACAGTATTTACCTCAACCACATAATGTCTACATTAAGTTCAATATAACAATATTATACATACATATGTACATGCAAACACATATTGATATTAACATCCCAGCTGTTCTGGGTGACTGTCACGAACTAGTGACAGCTACGTGACTGGTTATTTTAACATGTGCATGTCGTAAGCATGGGATCAATCGACCCTACATAGATAACAAATAGACTGTCTTATACCGGATACATATCAGTTCCCGTACTAGCTACCAAACTGGTTACTTAATTATCTACATAACTAGTTATTTTAACTACTTATTTAAGTGACAATTCACTTCACACTAGTTTAATGTAACCAACTGACTTCTCTCCGCACTACTAAGATCACACACGCCTCAAATGTAAATTAGATTCAGCCAATTCATCGGACATTAGTGACAATTACTGTCTCTAAGAGATACATTGACTACTTTTAAAACTGCTGGGATTTTACTTGAGCAAAAATATGTACTTACAAATACATTCTAACTTACATATATTCTCACTTCCCATTTCATCTTTACCAATGTTCATGTTTAATTTCTATTACTGCGATGTTCTACTCCTCCAGTCTGTTTCCATTCTTGCTAATGTGAAGAGATGCTTGGAGTGCATGTAAGTTCATGACAGTATTAAAGGTGATTTTATCATTGATGTTTAATACGTTTAACCGAAAATGTCAATTCTTTACAGATTTACGACAATTGCTTATTTAACGATTAACTGAAGTTTACATTTGCTTTTAGATGAAATTTTCTTAAATCCAACCACCATCATTTTAAACACTCAAAGAAAAATATCTGAAAAATTTGCATTGAAACTGGCTTCTCACCTTGACAATATATTTTATTTAATTTATTTAAAGTAATCGTACAAACTAGGAGTTTTACAATTTGTGTATTATTAAAACACTATATTCAAGCTAATTGTTTCCTTCGCCATTAAACTAAAATAAAAGTAACAAAACTTAACAGTTTATTTCTTTAAGTGCACATTAGTGTGGCCCTTAGAAATGCTTTTTTAGAATCGGAAACAATATTTTTATTTTTCTAAAATTTCGTTAAAAACAATTTAAGATTTTAGATCTGAGTTATGCATGAAATTTTATGATTTTTTTGGGTAAAAAGTTATAATGGGTTATTGATTAACAGACAATTTATAAAAAAAATTTTAAATAAGGGCCACCCTAGTGCACATTTCCCATATCCCAACTGACGCGTCATGATGTGGTCCACAGCACTACCATGAAAACCATTCATTTGTAAATAAAATATAAAAGGAATTAAACGGAATTTAGATGTAATTGAAATCCACAAATGTCATACATTTAATTTAATGATGTAAAATGAAAAAAGAAAATTATTGCACTCTGTCATTGCATCCTTTAGCTCAATATAATAGAGATAAATTTTAATTGTAACATGAAAGTACGAACAAATTAAAAAAGTTTGTGGGAAAAATTAATGGATTTCATTTAAAAAATACTTCACCGCAATAAGAATTTTGTGCGAGAAAAAAAAATCCAACTGAATAAAGTTTTTTTTTTCCATTAAAATGTTTTTATTTTGTATTGGAAAATTAATACTAAATACAATTGTTTGCATGTTCGATACATTTAACAAACCTACACAATTTCCTCATCGAGTTTGACCAGAAAGCTTTTGTTTAGGAAATACTTGAGCTGTATAAAACCAAACACAAATTACCACGTAAATACAATTACAATTCTTTGGAAATTACATTTCCTTTTTTCAGGTAACAATGCTAGAGTTAGCAAAACAAAAGCAAACTCATAACACGAAGAATGTTATATTCTGTTGAGCCGAATCTTGTATACCCAACATCAATATGTGACAATAAAATAAATTTCTGATATAGGGGTTATATGAGGGGTAGGGTCAATTATGGAAATATTTATCCTCACAAAAGTTGGTAGATTGATTTTCTTTCGTTTGGGACCTATCGTGTTTTCAACAGACAGACAGACGGGTGGATATAGCTAGATCGTCTTAGAATCTTATGAAGACCCAGAATATATATGGGGCATTTCATGTCAAGTAAACTTTGACATGTCAAAGACACAATTTTTCAACAAGATCGGTCCAGAACTCTCTGAGTTAGTGGGGTCAAAATTTGACATTTTGGACAAGCAGGTGTTTTTTCTTATCCATAAAACTTATTACTAGGGGGCGTGTTTTTTCTCGAACTTCCAAATACAATGTAGACTAATTATCTATCCGAATCGCTCATTTTGCTGCAAAATGGCATCGATTTGTTAGTGCATATTTTTGCATATTTTATTGATATATTTTACTTCAAAATGCATATTTTTATGCATATTATGCCAATTTTTAATAAAAATATAATTTTTTGTCGTTAATGGGCAAAACATTGTTTCGACAAACATTTTTTTGTCGAATTTGTTATCGACTAACTTCGTTCGACATCGAAAAACTAGCATTAAATTCTTCATTTCTCTATCAGTAATTGAAAATTATCATTTCAAAAATTTTTTCAAATATTGATGATTTTAAAAGGAAAGTCACAATATAGAACCTCTATGGCTTTAAACAAGTATTCATACCAAGATATTACATCGTTTTTTCAGAAGAAAACTTATGTTAAAAATAGTTTTAGAACTTTAATTGTTTAATTGCTGGTATAATTTAAAGAGTTCTAACTGCTGCCACAAAAATATAAGTGCATATTTTTTAAATTTTTAGGTCATATTTTGATTTTTTGAAGCATATTTTAGGCGCATATTTTCCAATAATAAATGCATAAAAATCCGCCCCCTACTTATTACCTATTGTTCTTAGCAATATGTGTCCCAAATAGTTTAGATAGCTCTGTCAATCTTTCAAAAAAAAATATTTAAAAAAAAATAAAAATTTTTAATATTTTTTTCCGAAATCAAAAACTTTTTTTTGAGGGCCCATTTTTTCTTAAAATAAAGCTTAGATATTTTCCTTGAAGACCTATTTGGTCGCTTAGTGGGATGCGAGTGGAATATCTACAAAATAAATATTTTGTAACTCAAAACATAAAATTTTTGACTTTTTTTTGCAAAATCAAAAACTTTGTTGACTTTTTTTTAAGAAAAAAAGGACCCTTTATTAAATTTTTTTCAGCTCAAATAAAAGCCGAGATATTTTCCTTGAAGAACCTTTTGGTCGCTTAGTGGGATACAAGTGGGATATCTATAAAAATAAATATTTTGTAACTCAAGACATACAATTTTTGACTTTTTATACCCTACACCACCATAGTGGTGAGGGTATTATGCGTTTGTGCAGATGTGTCTAACACCCACCTTAAAGTATACCGATCGACTTAGAATCACTTTCTGAGTCGATTAAACGATGTCCGTCCGTTCGTCTGGCTGGTTGGCTGGCTGTCCATGTAAACCTAGTGCGCAGAGTACAGGTCGCAATTTTGAAGATATTTCGATAAAATTTGGTACATATAATTTTTTCGGCCCAAAGATGAAGCCTATTGAAATTGGCTGAAATCGGTCCATTATTTCACCTAGCCCCCATACAAATGTCCTCTCGAAATTGGACTTTATCGGTCATAAATGTTTAATTTATATATATGTATCTACACAAATTTTAGGTCTTTTCCTTTAAGACCTATTTTGTGGCATAGTGGGATGCGAGTGGGATATCTATCAAAATAAATGTTTTAACATAAAAATTGTATGTCTTGCGTTACAACATTACATAAGTATATATATTAATGTTGCTCTGCGACAACTATTTTGATGTGTTGCATATATTTGGAATATTAAAATTATTGATTAAGTCGAATCGTATATGTATATTCTCCCATACACATACGTAATTTTGATTAAATTATCCAAATATTTTTTTTTGAAAATATTTCATAAATCACTCATTTAAATGGTAGGAATTGATTAACTCTTAATAGCCAACGATCTCAAAATTGTCAGCACTTTCAAAATAAGATGCATTTAGATGAATAATAAAAACTTAATTTTTAAAAATATGTCCTTATGAGGGTTTTTAAGGAGTGTGACATTCCTTTAACATTGAGTTAAAATTAAAAAATATATATTGCACAATATATCAAAAGAATTCGCAAGAAACTAAACAATGAATATGGCGGCTATAGAACACAGTGGTGTCGATCGTTAAATAAATTTCATCGCGAATAAAACATGTATAGTTGTAAGACCGAATAAAGATTTTCACATATTTCGATCAAAAAACTATTTCCCGTTAAATCTAATTTGTTGTGTTTTGGACATAAAAATTAGCTGGTAGCATAACTATTTATGCCAAATTTCGGCTTTCTAGGACTGTGGATTATTTTTTTTTAAATGTGTGTTGGAAGGACTTCTAAATCAACAAAATATATTTTTGGTAAATTTTCATACCCTTAAGTCCTTGCCTGTTGATTTGTCTTCAACAGACAAATGGTGTTTATATATATCTGGATTATTAACGCGTGACATTTTCGGGATTCATTTGACGCTTTTGGATCTCAAATAGATTGGTATCGTCCCAAATTCGACAATTTTGTTTGTGGGTGTACTCATTCATCCAGAAATGGGCCAAAAATGGGCGCCCATTTTAATGAAACAATATTATCATTTACACCTGTTGTTGAACGCTGTATTCGTCCATGGCAATTTGACTACATAAACACAGTAAATTACAGTCAAACTTTGTACAAATTAGTGAAAAGCAAAATAATATAAACTTAATATAAGTTAATTACCAGGTGTAGGGTATACATAAAGAGATCAAAATAAAATATAAGATCTCCCACTCCTATCATTGTCATAAAATTGAATGGTTGAAGCTCAAAATGATATAAAGAAGTATCACAACAATAAACTGAATTGCAACAATATAACAAGAGCAAAAATACAGCAAAAACAAATGCTGAAACAATCATAAAATGGCAACAATTATTACCCAACAATTACTTTTAATTTCCCTTATTTCATCACCCGACGAACCCACACAATACTAAACCCTACACTCAAATATGCACACAAACCCAGCTAGCATTTCAGCGCGATTAAAAAGATGGAATATGCGCTCATTTTCTGATCGTAATTGATACTTTTGTCGGGAGAAAATAGTACCTACCCGCGACTCTTCTTGATGCGTCTTTTATGAGCCCCTCTTCTGATCAATTTCCACTCGTTTTTAACCATTTTTGAGTAATTTTTAAGTCGAATTGCTGTTCATTTTGGAGTCATTTTCGAATCATATTTTAATAATTTTTGAGTCTGTTACAATCAAAAACAATAATTCAGGAAAAAATTGTTGGTCTTCCAACTGCGTTAAATATAATTAAGAAATAAATGTATAAACAATCATATTTCGAACATCTGAATGATACATTTAGGATTTCTGTACATTTTGTTATAGTTTTTTTTAAGTAAATCACTTTTTAATCATTAATAATAATCATTTTCGAAACATTTTTTTTGCATGCTACTTATTAAGCAGTTTTAGGTCATCAAAACTAGTCGAAAAAGACTAAGGTAGACATGTTATATATCAATGGATAGAGGATTTTGTCTAGTTTTCAACAATGTATATAACTTTTGACAATTCAAAAATTCATGGAATACTTTTTTGAAAAATATGACAAAAATGCTTTTTATTGAGTTTTTGCATAGATACAAATTTTTCAAATTGAAATAATTTTTTTTTTTATGAATATTTTTTAAAGAAATTTTAACTTCTATAGAGTTTTTTTATTGAAAAAAAAACTAATTTTGAAATTTGTAATCAGGAATCCCGCAATTCCCAAAAAAGTATTGAAAAATTCCAAAAATGGGATATTTTCGTTTTCTCACTATAATATCCATACCAGGGGAGGGGTTATCGAAACCCTTTACAAAATAGTTAAGGACATATTGGGCCATCTAAAATGGGTTACTATATTTTGATATCGACTATGCGATTTGAGAATTTTTGCCCTAAAGTTGAATTTTACAGAAAAAATAGGCGTTTTTTGAATGGGCCTGGTTCCCTCGGTATCAAAAATTAAATTTTTTTTTCATTTCAAATATTTTATGTAAAGTTAACTTTTCAAAAAGTATAAATTCATTATACATCCTTTTAGAAATTTTATAGATAACTTAAAAAGAATAAAAGTACTTTTTTACCAAAAAAATAGAGAAAAATCGCCTTTTTTAATTTTTTTAAATTCAAATGCATGTAACTTTGGACTCAGTCATGATTTTTAAACAATAGATATATATATAGATATATATCAAATAAAAATAGATCTTTATGTGATATATACAGCTGTTGTTAATCCTATGAAAGAAAAATGGAGAAAATCGGGAAATATTTGGAACCGCGGTCATCAAAAAACTGGAGTAGTGTGGGTAAAAATGTTGAAAATTTTATTTTCAAATGCGAATATCTCCTAAGCTATAAGAGATAATTAATAGTTACGAAGAGGTTTTCGATAAGGAGATTCTATATAAGTTTTTTTTTGTGAAATCGGAACACAAACGAAGAAATACGATAATTTTTAAAATTGACCATACCCGAGGTGTCCTACTTTGGGAATCCCTGTCCCAGATCCTGGTGCTCCAGATTCAAAACTTAAACTCGACAACACTTCCCCTTTGCGCATGTGAAATTTGATTCAAATCGGACTAAGGGTTTAGAAGTTACAGATTTATTTCAGTCTTTTTTTTCTCATACCACTGTGCGGCAGTAAATGACTGGTTTTTTATCATAATATGGCGATAGTCACCCAATAATCTTCCAAAGGAGATTATTAAACAGAAAATACTGAAATACTTATACATTTAATTACTATAAACCAAATAAGAATTATATCAACTCATTTTAACCTAGCCAACATCTTTTCGCGTATCTTCTAAAAGAGTCTTTTATAAGCCAATTTTTTAATCAGTTTCGACTCATATTTGACAAGTCTTTACGAATCATTTTTGAGTAATTTTTAAGTCTGATTGTTGTGGTCCTGTTACAAACAAAAACAATAGTACATGGAACATTTATTGATCTTCCAACAGCGCGAAAATAATTACAAAATATATTTTTAAACAATCATATTTTGAACACCTGAATGATATATTTATGACTGATTATGACATATGACATTTTGTTATTGCTTTTCAAATTAATCACTTTTTAATCATTAATAGGAATCATTTTTTAATCGTACAACTTATTAATCAGTTTTTGATCACCAAAAGTAAAGGAAAAAGTCTCGAATTGGTGATTTTTGAAAAAACAATCTTCCAAATGCTATCAGTTAACTGAATGGCTCTCTCACACACAGACAATGTCAGACTGATTGAAAATCCCACCTGACCAGATCAATCGTAAATATTATCACCATCGAAATTTATGCGAATGTTTGTTTCTCATACAAACATTCGAGAATGATAATCGCAAACTATTGGAAAATTCTTCAACACCAGCGCTTTATACCTTTCACTCCCGACGGTTAGAGAGCGACATCAATAAAGAATCATTAGCAATATCGATCTTATTTTATTTACTATTATTCTTTTATTTGCAATTTTATTGCATTGAAGTCCATAGATTTTTATTAGCAAAAGTAGTGAAATAATAATATTCTGAAAGTTACAACATCAAAATATCATAAATATGTTGTTCTGCAATTTAACAAATCAATTTTTCACGCTCTAAGTTGATCGTTTGACTGTAAAATTATTTATTTCTTATTTTAGTGAAAAATCATTTTTAAAAAACCATAGCAGACAGTATTTTTCTTTAGTTGGGAAGCAGCCTGACTTTGAACTACCGTAACTCAGCTATTTTCCAGCCCATTTTTACAAATCTTTCTACGTTAAACAAATAAAACTCATACATATACATACATATTTCAAATAAAACAAACTATTTTAAAATGTGTTAAAATATTTATGATGATTTGAGATTGTAATACCGTTATTTCACTAAAAGGAAGTGATCGAGAAAATCTATAAGTATATCCGTATTCTATGGATGCCAACAATAATTGCCCATATGCACATTATTATCGTTTGTATTGTGAACATTCATATTTTTAAAATTTTCGATAATTTTAGGAACATTTTTGTTCGAGAATTATTAGATTTTACAAAGCGAATAATCGTTCGATTGTTTGGTCGAGTGGGATGGTCAATAGTAAGCAAAACTCAAATTTAATGATGGCTGAATGGATGGATACATTACTGGTTGCATAGATATTTATCTGTCCATCTGTTTGTCTGAGAACCAGACAAAAATTGTTTTATTTTATATAAATGATGCTAAAGAATATTAAATGCCATCATCAACGTTTTCAATCAATTTAATATCTGATGTTTAATATTTTGGTTGGGTATTAAAAAACTCCCTTCATTAAAATAAAAAAAGTTCATTTATTTCCAATTAAAGTAAAATACAGCGAATTTTTGTACATCAATTTAGAGTGTGGATTAAATTATTAAATGAAATTTCAATCACACATTCAATTACAAGTACATAAATATGTGAGGAATTCTCTGCGTGAATATACTTTTAGAGTTCTAAAAAATTTCGATTTGGACCATGGAAAAGTACATTTAAATCGTAAATAATTATTCGCTACCCGTATCGTAATGAAATAAAAAGTTTAGTGTTAAAAAAAATTATTTATTTAGTAATTAAAATCTACAGTTTTTCTTTTAAATTAATCCTTAAGCTATTATCTTATGATTTACTATACATTTAGTCTACAGAAAATTACTTTCTAATGTAACAAATAGTACATAATTTATTTCTTATTAGCTAACCTTACTAAGTAAAACATATTTTTATATAATTTTATAATTTCTTTATTAATTATTTGTTATTCTAATGCTTCAGGATATATCATATTTTTTTTTTTTGGTTTGGTTTGGACGCATTATATGAAAAAACGTCCAAACTTGTTAAAGGGGACAAGGTTTTTTGAACTTCTGAGAAGTAAATAAAGGCTTTTTATATAAGTATTTTATATTGATGGAAACACTGTAACTTGAGGATTAATATTTTAGTAAAATTAAATAATTTTATAAAATTTTGGGACTTCATTTAACTTACACAGAAAAAACTATTTCTTAAACCGTTTCAATTCAAACATTTATCACATATTGAACTGGTTTCAATTATTTTATAATTGAATCAAGTATTCATGTGCTCAAAAACTAAACTTTCTGATATTTTCTATTGAATTTGATAATTTTGATAATTGAATATACAATTTTCGTTATTGGTTGAAATTTAAATTTAAAATTTTCAATTTAAATTTAAATTGAAAAGATAATTTTCGTAATTGAAAACACATTTTTGTTATTTTTTGATTTTTCATTTACTAAAATTTAATAATTCAATAAATAACGAAAATTGTATATTCAATTATCAAAATTATCAAATTCAAAACTCAAAATTCAATAGAAAATATCAGAAAATTTAGTTTTTGAGCACATGAATACTTTATTGAATTATGAAATAATTGAAACCAGTTCAATATGGGATAAATGTTTGAATTGAAATATAATTTTTTCTGTGTGGAATCAGAATCAATTTGCAAAACATGTTTGTAAATAATAATAATAATGAATTCATCGGCGCCATCCAAATCTAATGTAAAGAAATTGTTACAGCTTTAGATAATGGAATGTTTTGGAATCGGAATTTGATATTAAAAATTATGCTACATATTACTGGATTATATATATTTAACTTCCAATAATCAACTGAAGGAATAGAATCCGGCAAATCCAGATTTTAGCTTTTGCCTAATGTTGATTCTAGATAAAAATATTCAAGATCACTTTTAATTACTGCATAATTTTTAATTAATGACTTGCAATTTTTATATCTACAACTCCATCTAGTTGTGCAAAGGCTGTTTACTATATTATATTATTAAACTATTTAATTTGAAGAGCTTTTTTTAACGCTTTATTGAATTATTGGATCTGTCTGTTATCGACCTTACAATAAGTATTTAAATCTTATAACTAAAATTAAAACTATTTGCTCTTCAACCACAGAGCCTTAATGGTAAACTGTCACTCATCTTAGCGGGGTGGTAGATCTGCTCTACGGAGCCTGGATTGGGTTTGGGTCTGCACAAGTTGTCTTGCAAGCGTATTGGGATGGTTTCGCAGCTTCACAATATATTTCTTCACATGAAGTTAAAAGCCCCTAGCTTTCATTGGTTAATCTGTGACCAATCAAGGTTGAACCTTGAATATAAAGTCTTCCTGTATAAGACGGTTTTAAAACCAATTTGGACATATGGAATTCAATTCCAAATTTTTATCTGGGGTGGGCAGAGTCTGGGGTGGTTTTGCCCACCCAAGCCCCCACCTATCTACGCCAATGGGTATTAGTTTTTTCTGTGTAACTGGATTGATGCTTTGCCTTTTTAGAATTTTTTACTCAAACCGAATTTTTTTTAAGTGAGTGATCCAAATTTTTCTTTACACGCTTTTGCATTATGTTATCTTTCTGGATAATATACAAATTCTATATAGTCCCGAAGAAATTTTTGTTCTACAAAAGAAAAATATACGGGCTTTTCTGAGAAAAAACGTAAAGATACGACCCTTTTAACAAGTTCCAACTTTGGCAAGTTAGCAAGTTGTATTTATAGTATTCCAAATTTTATATATAGCTGGTATTTTAAAAATAAATTTCGACCCTCCGTAGGCCAGCCATATCTAAAAAATCATAGAAATATCGAGCAAAATTAAAAAAAAATTCAATAAACCTTAATATCTGTTCAACTAATAGAGATATCATACACTTGTAAGCATATTGTTTGTATATCTTCTTAAGTACTATTTATATTCAAAATTTCAGATCATTCGGATCATAAATGGATTTTTGGTAACCAACTTTGAGGAGCTACCATTAGCGCTAGGGAGCTGAACAAACTTAAATGAACTCGAAAACACCTCAGCTCAAACCATGTGAAAGTTAGTAACAATATATCGAATAGTTCCAAAGATACCGAATTATTTTCCAAAAAAAGTTTCTAAACCACTGTGTGGTGTCTCAACCCCAGTGATACGAAATTGATTCATATATAATTTGAAGACATTCACAATTATAGTTCTCAAGATATTGGAAAATAACCATTTATGTTGTATGATAGGTGCCACGCCCACTAATACTAATAGTGATAAGAAATTAATTCGTACTAAGTTTTAACATTTTTACGATTATAGTTCTTCAGATATTCAAAATTAAGAATTTCCGCCTATTTTCATCCACACTATGTCCAATAATAAGGGAGATATTCGGGAAAAATGTTAAGTTCTCCAGATATTCTAAAATAACTTTTTATGGGAGGGTGCACACCCCCTGTTCCGATCCGTCCCATTTATAGTTAAACTTGATGCACTGATAAGAAATTGATTCGTTTAAAGTTTAAAGAAAGTCACAATTATAGTTCTGCAGCTATTCGAATATTACTATTTACTTGGTATGGGTGGTTCCATACCCATTATTGTAATTCCGCCTATTTTCAGCCAAGAGCGCACAATGGTACAGAAGCAGATTCCGCAAAATTTTAAGGCTTTTAAAATTATAGTCCACCATATTCAGTAGATATTCAATAATAACTATTAACTTTTTATGGGTAGTGCCAAGCCCACTTGAAATTTCAAAATTCAGATAAATATAGTAAAAATTCCCTATATGTCACAGACAATCAAATAAATAAACATACTGTTACGTTTTATCCTTTTCAAAATGTTGGTTTATTTCCTTTAAATAAACCAGATACTTTTGATTGCAAATAAAAAGCAGGTTTGTAGTTTAAAAATCGTAACAACTCTATATTCAAATGTACAAGAACAACAGAATTAAATATCCTCAGTGTTTTTTATACACGTTTAAAAATTTGCAGAAATACAGACACACTTTATAATGTACATGAATTCACTTGAAAATACAGCACACTTTAAGGCACTCAGTTGATGTTTATTCGAATAGCGTCTCTGATAAACTGCCTGGCGACTGCAACCATGGCCACTATTTATACTCACGCCATCTCTGGTGAACTTTCTACAATGTTCTTTAACTGTCAAAACTCGTATATTCGAAGTCGAAAGCTTTCGAATTCGAATATACGAGTCGCAGCAAACATTCAGCGTTGCCGTACTTACGATCAATGCTCTAAGCTTTTAAACAATGTTAATAATTTCGCAACAATACATTCCTTTTTAAATATGGGGGATTTCATGTTAAGTGAACCAACTTTTGAAATCGATGTCTTCCGATCGAAAATTTGCACCAATGTTAGTTCTGTTGGATAGTAATTTAGACACAATTTTTAAACAAGAACTCTCTGAGTTAGAGGGAGTCAAAATTTTACATTTTGGCTAAGCAGGTGTTTTTTCTCAACCATATAACTTACTATATGTCCCAAATAGTTTAGATAGCTATTTCATTAATCTTTCGAAAAAAAAATTAAAATAAAAAAAAAAAACTTTTTGGACTTTTTTTCCCAAAATGGGCTGCTCTTTTTTTCTCAAAAAAAGCTTAGATATTTTCCTTGAAGACCTATTTGGTAGCTTAGTGGGATACGAGTTCGATTTCTATCAAAATAAATGTTTTGTAACTCAAGACATAAAATATTTGACTTTTTTTGCAAAATCAAAAATTGTTTGATTTTTTTTCTTCAAAATGGACTTTTTTATTTTTTTTGCTTAAAAGAAAGCTTAGGACTTTTCCTTGAAGATTTTTAGTCGCTTAGTAGAATGCGATTGGGATATCTATCAAAATAAATACTTTGAAACTCAAGACATACATTTTTTTTTTTTTGGCATTATCGAACTTTTTTCCAAAATGGGGACTTTTTTTTTGCTCAAATAAAAGATTTGGCCTATTTCTTTAAGAAAAATGTTTATTTGAGCTACAGTATTTCTCATAAAAGATAGTATTTGATTCATTGTGACTTCAATCACCTTATTTCGAATAAATCCCTTATTTGATTGTTCCATTTATAAAATAGACATTTAATCAACTACTAAATAGAACAAGAAATCTGTTAATTACTTTATAAACAAAAAGCTATTATAAGCTTTTGCTAATGTTGGTGTAAATAATGTTTGTTTTTATTCGCATCTGATCAATTTTATGTTAAACACCAATTTATAAAACAAATAAGAAAATGTTACTGCCATGACGAAAACGTGTCGTCTGACCCCAAGCAAATCTCCAACAATGACAAAAATGTCAATTAAATGATACAATGGTGCAGACAACCAGACTCAAAGGCACAGAAAATAGAAAAACGAATAGACAGACGAACAGACGGTAGGCTGGACGGACAAATATAAATTTAATGGGGCCCAACAACATACATACAAACATAAATATTTAAACAACAATTGGTTATAAATCATCAGTCAGTAAACAAGAGATAGATTTTGTTGTATAAAACCAGATAAAAACATGATTCGTATGTAAATTAATTACTTAATTAGATGCAAAATGAATTTTATTAAATCAAACATACAGTAAAACAACATCAACAAAATATTTATTACAATGTTTTACATACATATGACGCACAAGCACACACTTATTGACAAAATGACAGAGAGACAGTTGGACAGACAGACAAACTAAATAACTAACTAACCAACTATTAACTATATATGATTGACTGTTATGTTAAATTAGCTTAGGGCGGCAGATGAAAGAGAAATATTTATAAAAATCTTTTAAACATTTGTAACATAAAAGACGGTTTTATACACACCTACAAAAAAGATGGTTGGTGTGATTTTGCATTCCATTTGTGACACATCGAAATAATCATCGCAGACCCACAAAAGTATATATATTCAGGGTCTTCATAAGATTCTAAGACGATCTAGCTATGTCCGCCCGTCTGTGTGTCTGCAGAAAATACGATAGGGCCTAAACAAAGGTGCAAAAAGGGTGAAATTTTCCACAAACATTGCTCTGTCGATAAGGTTTGTTTGGTATTGAAAATACGTACATCGGTCCAAATCACCCCGGAGTACTATCATAAATATTTGGATTATTTGGCAATGCTGATAAAATTTAGCAGAAATTGATTCTTAAAACTCTGAAATTATACTGTAAAGTATAGCGAAAATCACTCAGAAAATGACTTGAACATTCATAATTGTCTTATAATAATTAATATCGTGATGAAATTGGATACAAATATGTTTTATATGAACCTAAATCTTTCTACCAACTTTTGTGAGGATCGGTCCATAATTGAGCCTACCCCTCATATAACCCCTATATCACCAAAATTGTCAATAAATAAAAAACCATCCGCATATTGATGGTGGGTATACAATATTCGGCTCAGCCGAATATAACACTCTAACTTGTTTCATTTGACTTTTATTCCAAAATATAAGTATTTTGCATTCCATTACGCAAAAAGAGCTAACAACCTGGTTGTCCCAATTTTTTGTCAGTCAACAAATCTACCAAATATATTTGAAGCGTTGTGATATGATGGGTAGTAGGAGTGGACCATTTGGATTTAAAGCGTGTGTATTGAAATGTATAATGATAAGATGTTTGAGTGTTATCATATATTTATTTATATTTAAAATATGATAAACACTGTGTAAGATAAATAGATGTTACATAATTTATTACCTAAAATTTAAATTTTCGGTTATTTATATTATTTAAATGGGCTGTGGTTTTTTTGATGGTCAACCGCAAATTATTTTTTTTTATTTTTAAGGGTTTGAAATGTAAATTTAAATATTTAAAGAAAGATTTTCTTTAAAAATACCCTACACTTTATAACATGCTTACTAATATTTGGTATGAAACACGAAAATGTAAACCTACAACTGGAAAATATTTCATTGTTCTGTTTATCTGAATTAAAATGAATTTATGTGTCGAATATTTATGGCATCCGTACTCAGTTTGGGTATCAGTTTGCTCTATTGAATCTTTTTCCTCTATTGTTGTCCGTGTTTTGGAAGTTGTCGAATATTTTCCGTTTGTGAACGCTTCTGCTTATCTTCGTTTTCAGAAAATACAGTTTCCAGTACCATTTCTGTTTGTTTTACTGTTGATACTGCCTAAGCCTCTTCGGAATCCAAATGACCTATCTATGCGCGCCATAATGCCGCATCCTACATGAGATGCGTCTGTTTTTTAAAAAGCAAAACAAGGCGGATCTAGAGCGGACGCTCGATAAAAGCCCGTAATTCCGGATGTTATCCGTACCGTGTCCATGGGATGAATGGCACTACGTTAGTGTGTATCCTAACGGTGCCCTCCAGACAAGGGCATTGTCCGGTTGTATTGTTGCCCATCAACAACAAGGGGCTCTGTTGTATGATGTTCTGTTCTCTCCCCATTAATTTTTATTTCTTTACAGATGGACAATAAATTAAACTTAAAAAAAAATTTGGACAAATCAGAACAGGTCGCTATGGACCTAACTGAACCCGTTGAAGGATCTCATGTTCCTAACACTCCAATGGAAAAAATGGATGATAACTCGGCGTTGGGGAACTTATGTCCTGAATCAACTGGATTACACATCCCAACGGATGAAGAAGACGCGTGACTGGATTCAACGCCAAACACGCAACCCTCTACATCCGCAGATACCGTTGCTATTGAGCACCAGGCAAAGAGTGTAAAAGACAGACCAAGATTATGTGGGGCTGCACGAAAACTTCTTAGGCTATATATTGAGCAAGGCATGGACATCGAGGAGGTAAGAATAATGTGCCTAAAGCCGATGAAGGAAGTTCGTAATGAGCTGCGTGACCTTAAGATCCCCAGAAGGAAAGGTAGGTCAGACGGGTCAACTCCCGAAAAACCAAATCCCCCAAAGAGAGTAGCTAGTGCAACTGCAGATGGCATAAATCTTACCAAAGGCACTAACACAATCAAAACTACTCTACCCTCGTATAGTGATGTGATTCAAATCGTACGGCTGGGGGTAATACCATCGGACTTCCCAAATACGATATGGTCCGATGACAAGCATAATCTTATACAGGCAGCAGTCCTGGATAAAATTGTGGAGCTGAAAAAAGGTTCTATAAAACCGCAATTTTCAGGCTGCACTTTTAAACCTGGCTGGCAGTTAAATACTGCAAAGGCAACGATTCAGCAAAATGGATCATGGAACATGTTCCTACGCTGAAATCTTGGCAAGATGCTGCGATAAAGGTTGTATCGGAAGATGAGGTGTCTACGACTGAGAAATTCGTAGGTTATTTCCCAGAAGCGCCTGAAACGCCTAACAGCAGGATATTATCGCTAATTGAAGGCCAGAATGATGACCTAACGGTTGAGTTCGGGAAGGTCCTGAATAGAGTCAGTATAGGCTGGCTGTTCAGTTCCCATACATAATCGAGACATTATTCATTTACATTAACTTCACAAGCACTTTGGTCACAATACCAAATCTAGCTGGACAAAATTATAAACATTGTCTCTTCAGAATAAACAAAAATACATATATGGGGGATTTCATGTCAAGTCCAACTAACTTTTAAAATCGATCGGGTTGAAATTTGCACCAAGTTTAGACCTATTGGATAGTAATTCACTAACAATTTTTCAACAAGATCGGTTAAGAACTCTCTGAGTTAGATAGAGGGGGTACAAATTTGACATTTTGGCCAAACATATGTTTTTTTCTCATCAATGTAACTTTTTACTTATTGTTCTTAGCAAAATGTGTTCCAAATAGTTTAGATAGCTATTTCTTCAATCTGTCAAAAAAAAATATATAAAAAAAAATAAAAACATTTTAATATTTTTTCCCGAAATCAAAAACTTTTTTGATTTTTTTTCAAATTGAGCCCCCTTTTTTCTTAAAAGAAATCTTAGATATTTTCCTTCAAGACCTTTTTTATTTTTTTGATCAAAACAAATCTTAGGTCCAAAAATTGTATATCTTGAGTTAGAAAACTTTTATTTTGATATATATCCCACTTGCATCCCACTAAGCGACCAACAGTCTCTTAAAGCAATGCGCCTAAGCTTTCTTTTGACCAAAACAAATTTAGAAAAGGGTCCATTTTGAAAAAAAAAAAGTCAACAAAGTTTTTGATTTTGAAAACAAATTTCAAAAATCGTATGGTTTGCGTTACAAAACATTTTTTTGATAGATATCCAACTTACATTTTACTAAGCGACCAAATAGGTCTTCAAGGAAAATATCTAAGCATTCTTTTGAGGAAAAAAGGACCCATTTTGAAAAAAATTTAAAAAAGTTTTGAATTTGGAAAAAATATTTCAATATTTTTTTTTTTAATTTTTTTCAAAATTTTGAAAAAATAGCTATCTAAACTATTTGGGACACATTTTGCTAAAAACAATAAGTAATAAGATACATGTATGAGAGAAAACACTTGCTTTGCCCCTATAATTCAGAGAGTTCTCCACCGATCTTGTTGAAAAATGAATTACTACCCAATGCAAATTTCATCCCGATTGGAAGACATCGATTTCAAAAGTTGGTTCACTTGACATGAAATGTACCATACATTTTTTGTAATACTCGAAAACTCTTCAGCTCCAACCTTGTGAAATTTTGTTACGATATCTCCAATAGTTCCCGAGATACCGAATTATTTCCGAAAAAACGTTTCTAAACCACTGTTCATTGGTGGAGCAGTATCTGCGTGTTTGTTAGGCAAGATTAAAATAAGAAAAATGGCCACATATCTAAGTTTTTAAAACTAGAACAAATTTAAGAATATCTTTTATCGTTATGAAAAGAGAGCGTATCAAAAAAGGTGGTGTATGGTCCACTGCTACCCAAGTCTTTTTCAAGCCTTTTGTTTTTTTTATTGGAATTTCAACTTTGAATGGTTATAACATTTTCAAGCAAGTACATAGTTTTAATCCAACCACTTTATGCAACTACTATTTTAGCAATAATTTGGTCAACATATTTATTTTCTACTTTTGCCGGGGTCAAAAGTACATTTTTTTCAGATTTTTCATGAAATGGTATAATATTATTTTGCATTTAAGTATTAGCAGGTTTTGACAAAAACGTCAGAGAAATATTTCACGAGATTTGAACATAAACTTTTAGCCAAAAATTGTAGGGTAAAAATCAATCGACCTTTGATAATTCTGTAACAACCGTTTATTTGCATAATTTAGTCACAATGTGACGAACCTCTTTTGTATATCAATTTGATGATTATTATTTATTCGTATTGATATGAATAGATTTTGCGCAAAAACCTTTAGGTTTTGCGGTTTTTGATTGCGTGTTTGATGTGTTGGAATGAGTATAAATTAATTAATAAGTCGTGTTAAAAAATGTCATATTTGTAATTTTGCAATATTGACTGCTGTTTGTTATTGATGATGGCGATGTAAATGATGAAGATTATTATAAAGTTGCTGTTTATGATGGTAAATTTTGACTTTTAATAAGTTGCATCAATTTTCTATATAAAATCAAATGGGTTTGAGGTATTTGGTTTAAACATTAACTAAACGTCTCGGCCACAGCTTTATCCGTTTAATCTCTTTTTAATTTTGTTTTCAAAATTTCTTCAAATAAAAAATGCGTGGATTTATCGTAAGTGTAACTGGCAAATAAAAGTGTTTACAAGTGAAAATTGGCAACAAGAGACTTAGATGTGATAAAAGAAACACATAAAAATGTCGTAATAATTGTGATTGAAAAATATTTAATGACAAATTAAGTAATAAAATAATTACCAAAGACTACAATTAGTTTGATTTAATGTGGTCTGCGATTAAATAATAGAAACAATTAAGCAATTAAATAATAAAATATTAAAATTAAATGAAAAGAACTTTAAAAAAAACAATATTGCTTAAATCATTTAAAAAAAAATCATTTACTTTTTATAGATCGTTCTCTGCCTTGCATTTGCCCAAGCTGAAAAATTGGGATACAATTACGGACAAACTGGATCGCATAATGCATTTGAAAGCCGCTTCCGACATAGAGGAAATTCAGCCTCATCCCCATCAACAGCCCCCTCCATCTCCAACGGAGTTGGGTCTGGACTTGACAGTAGACTTGGTGGATACCCTACCGATTCAGTACAATCAGGACCAGCAGCAACAGTAGAAACCAACTATAATAAAGAATTCTATTCTTACTCGGCACCCGAGGATGATTTCAATGATATTGCTGCTGCTGAACGTTTAGCTTCAGTAATGCGTAAAAATCTACGTGTCGTCTTTATCAAGGCACCCGAAAATAATGGGCTCACCAATGCTGCTCTGCAACTGGCCAAACAAAATTCTGAATCGAAAACTGCCATCTATGTGCTCACAAAACAGACTGACATCGGCAACTTGGCCAATCAATTGCAAACTCTGCAACACAATCCAGAATCGAAACCTGAGGTACACTTTGTTAAATATCGTACACCTGAGGATGCTGTTCGTGCTCAACAAATTATCCAACATGAATATGATGCTTTGGGCGGTTCATCACGTCTATCAAATGAAGGTGTTGCTCCTGTTTTGGATTTTTCATCTAAAAAAGAAGATGTAACATCGAATAGCAATTTGAACAGCAATCTGGGCACATTTGATGGTGTTGCAGCATCACTAAACGCTTATCTTCCACCTAAGTCTAGGCATTAAGTTGTTATTTATAGTCAAGCCAAATTATTTATAGTGTACATTTAGTAATAATTCTTAATTTAATTTAAAATAAAATAAACCTATTAAATATTTTTGATCGACAAAGTGCAATTGAAAAGTTCTTTCATAAACCTTAGGCATTATTGGAATATACAATTTGTGAAATTTCGGAAAATAATATTCAAACTTAACAAAATAAAACTAAAAAGGCATACAAAATTTTGGAAATTGGAAAATGTAACTACGCTGTTAATCTACAAGCAGTGAAAACAAAGTTACAAACAAAACAAGTAAGAGTACTATATTCGGCCGTGCCGAATCTTAAATACCCTCCACCTAAATATGATGGTATAACAACTGAAATAATATAACAATTGTTAGTAAGACTAGTTTACGCAGATCTAATTCAGCAATTTATAATTGAAATTCCTATTAGAACATATGAAATTTAACAATTTATATACTTAATAATAAGTTAATACGTTTGGATCAACATTTTTCCTTTTGAACCTCAAGTGATAATTCGTCACTGAAGAAACAGATTATAAAAAAGGGTATATATATTTAGACAAATTTCAAGATATTGGGTTGTGGGACTTATATGGGAGATATGACCTATTATGAGTCGATTGTCATCAAATATTTTAACGTAATTTTTATGTATTTATATGGGAGCTGTTGCCAAATATGGACCGATATTCACAAAATTCAGTAGTATGATTTTAAAAATTACTGATCTGTGTACTATTTTGATTCAATATATGGAACCTATGACCTATTATGGGCCTAAGTATTTGAGTGCTATTTTTGTAGAATTTCATATAAACAACGCCATTAACAAGAGTGGACCTTATATGGGAGCTATGACGAATTATGGACCAATATTTAAAAAATCTTGTAGTACGATTCTTGGATACAAATTACTGATCGGTGTAAAATTTTGGTTCAGTATAGATTATTTTGGATATTTGTGAAGGTTAATGTGTTTTCTGGAAGTGGTTCTTATATGGAGGCTATGAGCAATTATGGGCCTATCATCGTAACATTTGGTACATCGATTTTTGTATATATTGAAAAAATTTGTTTCGAATTTCAACCTGATAAATATATTTGTATGAAATTTATTAATTTCATTTTAATATCGATTTGTTTTAAATATTTATTAAGGTTAATATCTTTTTCGGAAATGGGCCTTATAGGGGAGCTATGACCAATTATCGGCCAATCTGCGTAAAATTTGGCACAGAAATTTCTATGTATATACTTATTATTTTTGTTAGAGAGAGATTTATGTTATTTATAAGAGATTTATGAGTACTTAACTGATTTTCAGAAGTGGACCTTATATGGGAGCTATGGTCAAATATGGACCGATATTCACAAAATCCCGTAGTATGATTTCTAAATATAAATTAGAGAATTGTAAAAAATTTTGTTTTGATATTGATATTTTTCAGATATTTATATAGGTTAATGTTATTTTCGGAAGTGGTCCTTATATGGGAGCTATAACCAATTATTGGCCGATCTTCATAGAATTAGGTATAGCGATTTTGGCAGATATTGGGACTATTTATGACGAATTTAAACTTAATAGCGATATTAATAAGACATTTATGCTTATTTAAGTGATTTTCGGAATTGAACTTTATATGGGGGTTATGGTCAAATATGGGCCGATCTACAAAAAATTTGGTGTTGTGATTTTTTTAAGCACAAAACTTATTTTTCCTGAATTTTGTGTGGATACTGAATTTGGTAGGCATTTACAGACCATAGAACTATATTTCGGGAAGAAATTTTTATGGGGGCTAGAAGAAATCATGGACCGATTCCTATAATTTTTACCAGAGTTAGTCCTTTTAATATAAAAATAATTTGTGCAAAATTTGATGGTATTATCTGCGACATATTTGCACATATAACAAAAACAATTTTAAAATTATCATGTTTTTTTTTAGGTTGTCTCACATTTTGGTTCATAACTCTGGTTCCACGGAACCGATTTTGCTGATTTTCAATACCAAACTGCTTAGGAGAAGAATAATCATTTTTCTTGCAAGTTTACCAATTTTGTTTGTCTATTTTGGACGTGAGCGTGTTTTACACAGACAGACAGACAGACAGACGGACAGACAGACGGACATAGCTCAATCGACTTAGAATTTCATAAGGATCAATAATATATATACTTTGTTGGGTCTCAGATGAATATTTCTCAATGTTACACACGGAATGACAAACTTATATATACCCTCATTCACCACTTATGGTGGTGGAGGGTATAACAAGCCATAAATGATTAAAATCTGTCTACAACTTTTAATTTTATCCTCAAACGATAAAACAAAAATATCCCCTAATATTTTAACAAAATTCATAACCCGGAGTTTAGTAATGCAGTAGTCGGCAATGCAGTGCACAAAAATATAATACAAAACGGCAAGATTCTGTAAATTATTTGATTGTTGTTGATTTTGAATCCATAAATTTGACTAGTGGAATAGGTGAGATTTTTTTTAGATATTTTCCATGAGGACCTATTTGGTCGTTTAGTGGGATGCGAGTTCGGTATCTATCAAAATAAATGTTTTGTAACTCAAAACATACAAGTTTTGTCTTTTTTTGCAAAATCAAAAACTTTTTAGATTGAAGACCCTTTTGGTCGCTTAGTGGGATGCGAGTGGGATATCTATAAAAAAAAAATGTATAACAGCGGATCCAAATATTTCCCGATTTAGTATTTAAAAAATATACTTAATAAATATTCATACATATTTGCATTTAATTAATGGAAAATTAGTAAAAATTTAATTAACTTTTAAGAAAGACACGGAACTCACAAAACTGTTGAAATATGTTAGAGTTATTAAAAACTAACTAGAATAACGTTTACTAAATTTCATCATAATTTACTAAATTACTTATAGAATATTGTAAAATTAATATATCTAAGTATTAGATTAAACTCAACATTACTCAACTGATTTACTAATTAATTGTTGCTTTTTTAATTGATTTAAGCAATAATAGAAATTATTCCCCACTCATTGCAGTCATTATTCAAAACAATAGCTTCCCATTTTTAAACAGAAAATTAAAACAAAAAACACAAACAAAAGCTTTTAATCAAAAGTGATTGTCCTGCTTTTGAAACGAAAATTTTCAAATGAGCCCTAAATATTACGGTAATTAAGTTGAACAAAAAACATTTAAATTGTCCTGTCAACGTATAAAGCACCCACGGTGAGGCATACACCCAGCTGAGAGAGACATAATTCAACGATTTTCTAAAGACTCTTCATTCAGTCCTGTCGTCCGTCATTGTTGTCTAGTATTTACTCAGGTGTAGGTGAAATGCGTGAGTGAGTGTGCGTGTATGTATGAGAAAATGGTCACAAATCCCCAGGAAGCGTTTTATTAATTTTATAACATATTCAACACCAGCTATAAATAATGATAAACTCCTACAACAAATACCTTTTTACTTATGGGCCTGGATAGAACAGGAAGGAGCACATGCTTCCACAGTAGACAGACAAATACATGTTATGAGACATCTATGGTAAAAATCCCAGCAGTTCATCAAGTAGACAATGTATCCCTTATATAAAGTAATTGTCACTAATGTTGCTGACTCCAATTTATACAATTGGGGACATTTGATACGCTTTGTAGTAAAAAGAAATGGTTACTTTATACATCCCATGGAATCTATCGCGAAGACAATTGCCACTAAGTGTATCTAAGTAATCTAGACTTTAAACGTATGTTTTGTACTCCACATTTTTGTGAGTGATTCGTACAAACTGATTTTATACAAATTGTGTTGATATAATTCTCATACAGTTTATTTTATTTTTACTGAAGTATATTGTCATTCCATGTAACATAGCGAGATGTCAACTGTCACTTCAGTGTCTCTAAGTAACCTAGATATTAGTCACTTTTAATGTTAGTCTGTGCAGCATTTTGGAAATTCCAGAAGGTATATAGTGTAGAGTTGTCGAAGGAAGGTTTGTTTACAATCAATCGGTTAGTGGACTATCTATGATATGTCTTTTTAATTAACTATTTGCGGTACATATTAAAATAACTAGTTATGTATCTGCTCAAGTAACCAATTAGGTAGCTAGTAAGGTAACTGACTCTATGTAACCGGTATGTGAATCCAATACGTTGACTACTTTTGAACAGCTATCAGACATTCTCATTGTAGTCCAAAAGCGTCAATTGACACCCAGCTAGTTGTCACCTTAAATGATAGGTCAAATCACTAGTTCGGAACATTCTCGTAGAACTGCTGGGATGTCTACAATACGAATGCAATATCAGTATATCAGCATAATAGATAACCACATGTAGGTACATAAGAGTAGGTCGATTGATCAGTAATTGTATTGGTCATACTAAGAACTTCACTATAAGAAATAACATTGGAGAAAGTCAGTCGAAAGGCTAATCATATTTTAACGATAATAATTTATGCAGATATTGAACCCATTTATTTTATTTGTAAAAAACCCGACATTTTAAACTACCGTTTTGCCGGATAACCGAGCAGATTGGTATATCTATTTTGAAGAGCTGGACAATGTAAATGGTCTTCCAATAGGGACTTATTGCTGAAACTACATTTGTCGAATTGGCTCTCATTTATTAAATTTGTTTTGCAAAATCACCATGAAGGGATATAGCGCTCAACATTAGGTGTAAATGCTAAATTGTTTTATCAAAATGGTTGTTCTGTTCGTTTATATTAAAAAAAAATCATCTGCAATGATGAGACCAATTACTGGATGAATGGATACGTCAACAAAAAAAATTTCGAATTTGGGACGATACCAAACTATATGAGATCCAAGTGCTTTTACCTGTCTCATGTGCCATAAAATGTACTGCATAAAAAATGTCATTATCCCTAAAGAATCTAATGTCAAGGAAAATGTTTTCGGACCAATCAGCTTCACCCCATTTCTACTTAAAACTTCGAATAGAATCGTTGATGTCTATATTTGATCATATCTTAGACCAGGTTCTCTATCCAAAGAATAATGATTACATGAAGAGAAACTACATTACTATCCTAGAACTAAGTGACTTCAGTTGAGATATTGGTATTCCTGCACAACTAATTTCACATAAACTAAATTTCATTGCCAAATAAAGTTGCCACAAAACATAAATTTGACCTACTAACTCGACTTGCGATAAATCTGCCAAGAATATGGATTATTATAGCGGAACCATGCATGGTCAACAAATATTTTTTTTAAAAAGACCTGGCTCTCTATTTAGGTAGAAGCCATACCTGTATTAGCTAGGACCTATGTTACTCATGCAGTTAATATTTTTTTAGATACTTCATAATCAGCCTTCATCTTCACATGGCTGAGAAATAGTGTAAACATATTAGTGTTATTTGATATATGACCACTTAGACATTTCATTGTCATTTATTATAAGAGTTTGTCAAATAATGATGGTAGAAGGTGTTTTGTAGATGTTCAAATGACTAAGGAGTTTAATGTACTGAATTACATAAAGTAAAATGCAAAATGCCAAAAACATGTTGGAATGTGCCTCCAATTTGTATGTTGGTTGTATTTCTTAACTCAGGTATGTTTACTGGATTACCTCAGAGTGGTTCTCATAAAGTCGGTTCTTAATATTTAAAAATATACAAATATTTAAATGATCCATTGAATATTATCACAATATTATTCTTTACATAAGACGTGAATTTTTTTAGTTTTAAAAATTGAACATAACCGAGTTGTCCTTCTTTAAGGACCCCTGGTGGACCCATGCGGTCAAAATTTAAAACTTAAACTCTACAACACTTCTTCTTTTCGCATGTCAAATTTCATTAAAATCGGACTAAGGGTTTAAAACTTACGGGTTTATTTCCCTCTTTTTTATACCCTCCACCACCATAAGTGGTGAATGAGGGTATATATAAGTTTGTCATTCCGTGTGTAACATTGAGAAATATTCATCTGAGACCCAACAAAGTATATATATTATTGATCCTTATGAAATTCTAAGTCGATTGAGCCATGTCCGTCTGTCTGTCCGTCTGTGTAATACACGCTCACGTCCAAAATACGCAAACAAACTTAGTAGAGTTGCAAGAAAAATGTTTACTATTGTCCTAAGCAGTTTGGTATTGAAAACCAGCGAAATCGGTACAGTGGAACCAAAGTTATGAATTAAAATGTGGGACAACCTCAAAAAAAATTGGTAATTTTCACATATTTTTGGACACTTTTTGTAAATATATTGCAGCTAATATCATAAAATTTTGCACTCGTTACTTTTATGATAAAAGGAGTAACTCTGGTCAAAATTATAAAAATCGGTCCAAGATTTTCCATACAAATTTCTTTCCGAAATATGGTTCTATGGTCTATAAATGCCTACAGAATAGGAATATCCATATAAAATTCAGCAAAAATAAATTTCGTGGTAAAAAAAATTATATTACTAAATTTTTCGTGGATCGGCCCATATTTGACCATAGCCCCCATATAAAGTACACTTCCGAAAATCTCTTAAATAATCATAAATGTCTTATTAATGTCGCTATCAAGTTCAAATTCGACTTAAATAATCGCCATATATACCAAAATCGCTGTACCTAATTCTATGAAGATCGGCCGATAATTGGTTATAGCTCCCATATAAGGACCACTTCCGTAAAACACAATAACCTACATAAATATCTAAAAAAATATCAATATCAAAACAAAATTTCACACACATCCGTAGTTTATATTTAGAAATCATACTACTGGATTTTGTGAATATCGGTCCATATTTGACCATAGCTCCCATATAAGGTCCACTTCCAAAAATCAGTTAAGTATTCATAAATCTCTTATAAATACATTTATCATGCTAAAATTCGACAAAAATTATACTCATATCTATAGATATCACTGTACCTAATTTTATGCAGATTGGCCGATAATTGGTCATAGCTCCCCTATAAGGCCCATTTCCGAAAAAAGATATTAACCTTAAAAAATATTAAAAACTATCGATATCAAAATGAAATTACGCACAGATCAGTAATTTGTATACAGTAATCATACTTCTGGATTTTGTGAATATCGGTCCATATTTAACCATAGCTCCCATATAAGGTCCACTCCCGAAAATCACTAAACTCTTCATAAATTTCTTACAAATATAGTTATCAGGTTGAAATTCAAAACAAATTTATTCAATATATACAAAAATCGATGTACCAAATTTAATGATGATAGGCCCATAATTGGTCATAACCTCCATATAAGAACCACTTCAGGAAAACACATTAACCTGCACAAATATCCAAAAAAATCTATACTGAACCAAAATTTTACACCGATCAGTAATTTGTATCCAAGAATCGTACTACAAGATTTTTTAAATATTGGTCCATAATTCGGCATAGCTCCCATATAAGATCCACTCTTGTTAATAGCGTTGTTTATATGAAATTCTACAAAAATAGCCCTTAAATACTTAGGACCATAATAGGTCATGGCATCATATACTAAACCAAAATGGTACAAAAATAGTAGTTCAAAAATCATAATACTGAATTTTGTGAATATTGGTCCATAATTGGACACAGCTCTCATATAAATACATACAAATCTCGTAAAAGTATTTTATGACAATCGAATTATAATAGGTCATAGCTCCCACATAAGTCCCATAACCAAATATTTTGAAATTTGTCTAAATATATTTGTATACCCTTTATTTATACTCTGTTTCTTCACTTGAGGTTAAAAGGGAAAAATTTTGATCCAAACGTATTAACTAATTATTAAGTATATAAATTGTTAAATTTCATTTCATAAGGTCCTGACTTAAACTCGACAACACTTCCCCTTTGCGCATGTGAAATTTCATTAAAATCGGACTAAGGGTTTAGAAGTTACAGATTTATTTCCCTCTTTTTTTTTCTCATACCACTGTGCGCCACTTTGACACTCAGATATTGTAGATCGTTTAACCCAGTTCCAACAAACTGTTTACGGTTAACTATGTAAGAAAATAATAATTTACACGAAGATTTAGAAAAATTAAATTTAGACGACAATTTCTCAATTAAAAGACAATAATTAACTGTGTCAAACGTTCTAATAGGAATTTCAGTTATAAATTGCTGAATTAGATACAATTTTTTGTGCATTTGAAATAAAATATCTTCTGCGTAAACTAGTCTTTCTAACAATTGTTATATTATTTCAGTTGTTATACCATCATTTTAAGTGGAGGGTATTTAAGAGTCGGCACGGCCGAATATAGTACTCTTACTTGTTTTCTATACCACTGTGAGTTAGTCATTTTCCGTGCTTGTACGACCATAACGAAATTAAGCAAAACAATTTTCTACCATTAAAATTGAACGTGCAGGGTTCCCATATGTTTTTTTTTCGCTACAAATAATGCTTAATGAGTAGACGAAATTCGTTTTTTTCCAATTTCTCCTCAAGTCAGACGGTAGTCTGCTATCAACGGCTGTCAACATCAAACTAAATGACGCACTAAAAAATACAAAAATAAAAAAAATATGTAATAAAAAATTAAATTTTTGTTGACATGGACTATTTGAACCGCCCTCGTATATACTTTGTCGCAAATGTATATTTCTCAATGTTACACACAGAATCACAAAGTTATATATACCCTAATTCACCACTTTTGGTGGTGGAGTGTATCCATTAATAAACCAATAATAAAGCCAACCATAACAATATAAACTGCCAATGATTTTTATTTTTTTTTTCATTTAATAAAATAGACCTAATTTTATAACAATATTTACGACTTTTTAATGGAAATTCGTTGCTAGTGTAAACATTTTTTATATCAATTTGTATGGTCCGCTATGAAGAAGCACAAAACTCTTACAACTTTTGCTTTCATTAATTTCTTTAATTCAAAACTGTTGGTTGACCTTGATTTTTAAAACCCAAAATTTTACCTTTAATTAACACACACAGAGAAACATAAATACACACACACATACATACATATACTTATGTAGTTAGATGAATTAAATAAACACAGTTTTACACATTTAAACACAAACGACAATCAAATTAACACCAAACCCCCTACACAGCCTAATCTTTAATAATTTGAATAGTTTTATTAAACTCATTAATATTTATGAATAGAAATATCTACAACAGCTACAAATAGAAAGCAAAAGTATTTAAACATACATTTAAATACATTAATAGATTTTATCCAATAAAAATTATTTATAATGCCAGATATTAGAAATGAGCGATCCCATGAATTTTGAAGAACGACGAGTCGTTCTCAGTGAACATGATTTATAAATCAGTGTTCTTTTAAGCAGTGCACAGTGGATTAGTAACGTTAGCAACCAACCCTCTACAAAGCACAAGTTATGTGCATTTAAATTAAATAAAAAAAAGTTGTCTTTTCCCCATTTTTTTTCGAAAAATGTACTTACATTCATTCATACAGAAAATAAGAAAAATACAAATAATGTGTTTACATTTTTCTGAAAGATAACAATTAGGGAAATATTATAAAAGCAAAATAATGTCCAAATTCGTATTACTGCGTGGTCCAGAGTCTTCCGAATTAGACCTATTTTTTTATGTAAATTTCAACTTTAGACAATATTTTCTCTAATCGCATAGCTGCTTACAAAAAATTAAAACCTCTTTTCTATGTCATAATATCTTCTTAAATATTTAAGAGGCAGGGTTGTCAGATTTTTTTACCTCCATCGCCAAAAGCTAAACGAAAAATCGCCAAATATCGCCAAAATAATTTTTTTGAATTTTTTATTATAAAATACATACATCGGTTTAAATCTAGTACATTAGTTATTTATATTAAATTGATATCAATAGTATACATTGTATTAGAATTAATTTTTTTTTTACATTTTATCTGTAGGCTGAAATGAATTGCTACAAAATTTATTAACATTCATATAACTTACTATTCTTATCAATGAATCTAAACGTTCATATTGAAATTCCCTTTCTACGCAAGTGTTGCACAGTGGTATGAGAATAAAAAAGAGGGAAATAAATCTGTAACTTCTAAACACATGCGCAAAGAGGAAGTGTAGTCGAGTTTAAGTTTTGAATTTGGACCTCATGAGCCCACCAGGAGCGGGACCAGTGGTTCCCAAAGTAGGACACCTCGGGTATGTTCAATTTTTAAAATGATCCTATTTCTTCGTTTGTGTTACGATTTACACTACATAAAACCTCAATTATCTCTTATAGCTTAGGAGATATTCGCATTTGAAAATTTAATTTTCAACATTTTTACCCACCCTACACAAGTTTTTTGGTGACCGCGGTTCCAAATATTCCCCGATTTTAGGATTAACAATAGATCCATATATCAAATAAAGAAAGAAGTGTTTAAAAATCATGACTGAGTTCAAAGTTACATGCATTTGAAATTAAAAAATGAAAAAAGGCGATTTTTCGCAATTTTTTTGGGAAAAAAAGTACTTTTATTCTTTTTAAGTTATCTAAAAAATTTCTAACAGGATGTATAATGAATTTATACTTTTTTAAAAGCTAACTTTACGCCAGATATTTTAAATGAAAAAAAATTTATAATTTTTGATACCGACGGAAGCAGGTCCATTCAAAAAATGCCTATTTTTATGTAAAATTCAACTTTAGTGCAAAAATTCTCAAACTGCATATTCGATATCAAAATATATATAGTAACCTATTTTAGATGGCCCAATAAGTTCTTAATTATTTTGTAAAGGGTTCCGATAACCCCGCCCCTGGTATGGATATTATAGCCAAAAAACGAAAAAATCCCATTTTTGGGATTTTTCAAGATTTTTTTAGGAATTGCGGGATACTTGATAACAAATTTCAAAATTTGTTTTCATTTTTGCATTTTAAATAGAAAAATCTACATAACTGTGAAATTTCATTAAAAAATATTCATAAATAAAAATTTTATTTCAATTTGAAAATTTGTATCTATGCAAAATTCAATAAAAAGCATTTTTTGTCATATTTTTCAAAAAAGTATTCCATGAATTTTTTAATTGTCAAAAGTTATATACATTTTTGAAAAGTAGACAAAATCCTCTATCCATTGATATATAAAATGTCTACCTTAAGTTTTTTACGTGTCAAATAAATTAGGGAAAACTAAACAACTCGCTGAGAATTTACCTACTTTGAGGTCCAAATTCAAAACTTAAACTCGACTACACTTCCTCTTTGTGCATGTGAAATTTCATTCAAATCGGCGTAAGGGTTTAGAAGTTACAGATTTATTTCCCTCTTTTTTTATTCTCATACCACTGTGCGTTGCTGGTTGGTAAAATTAACATATTAAGAACGACCAATGCTAAGTCTTTAAAGTGAAATGTTCCACCTGCATCTCAATAATTGTGAACTTGTGGCCAAAAATCTAACAAATTTTATTGGAATTTCTCCTTTAAAGATCTGAGTCTAATTGACATTTGCTAATTTTGACCATTGCAATTCATATTCCCCTGCAGATACTTTTGGATTAAAAAATAATGTTAATGAATTTTGAACTACCGAAAATTTCCATTTCATCTCAATATTGAAAATTCATTATATACTTTAAAAAGAGTTATATTTTCTGGTAACTGTTTAAGCATTTCTTTTAAAAGCTTTTTAAGTACAAAAAACAAATTTCTTTTAAAATGTCTACATCATATTCCTCCATTTTTATATTTTGTAATTCCATTTCAAATTCTGTGCCAAAATCGATAGATTCCTGATTCCAAAGAATCCATCGAACCAATAGCCAATTTTAATGAGCATATTAAGTTATCAATATTTCCATTATTATTTAAAAATTACGGCTTAAACATTTTAGAAGAAAAAATTAATATTGTTGAAACTATTTGATCATGTAGGCTGCATCCACATGATCAGATTATAAATGATTAATTTTATTAACTATTGGGTTAATAAATATCAAAAAAAATATTTCAAGAAAAACAAAAAATAAATCGCCAACTAGTCTGTCAATCGCCAAAAAAATCGCCTGTCGCCAATTTGAAATTTTGGTCGCCACATGCAATGAAAGATCGCCACATCTGACAGCCCTGGTTACGAGTGATTTTTCAATCACGGTGATGAAATCACAGGTATGGAAATATCGCTCATCTTTACAAGGTATAGAAGAAATGTTACAAATTTACCCTCTTACTTACTCCCTTTTATACTTTTCGAACAATAAACCATACAAAAATCAATCAATTTGTAACTTTTATGAGCATTTATGTATCTATCTAACCAAACATATAGACGAATGTTAGCTAATGCGAATTAGTGCTAACATTCACTATTACGCTTGTAGTAGTGAATAATGTTTGGAATAGAAATATTAGAGAAATCTAATATTAGTTGTGCCGAATCTTATACACCCACCACCAATATAATAGTGACTCGGATTTTTGAACATTTTGCACAAACATATTTATTTTTATCAGATTATGTATTGATACCACTATTCTATAGATATATATTCTATTGATATAAATGATATTTGTATATATGCTATGAGAAATCATGGCCGGATTCTTACCATTTTCTACATAAATTATTCTTTTATAATATCAATAACGTGTGCAAAATTTCAATGTGTTATCTGCAATATATTTAAAGAAAATTACGAATAAGTTGGTCCCTGGTACTAATTGACCGATTTCGCCCATTTTCAAGAAAGTGGTTCTTATCATGAAATGTTTTTTCAAAACAGTTGCATCTACTATTATATTTAGTAATTTAAATCGAATAGTGATAACAGTAAATTCTAAAAGAACAATCTAGAAAATATAACTGGACGAGTACAACCAATAGTCCACAACAAAAAATAATGGAAGTCATTCTCTACAAACGCCATCTTAATAACATCCAAAATGCATAACTGATTTTGTATTTCAAAAATTCATGTAACAGTTGCTAAAAAATGCACTTAAATTATTTTAAAAAGCTTTCAATGTTTTTTAAATGAAATATCAGTTATATTTGCATTTATTGGCATTTTGCGATGAGTGCCTTGAGGCATGCTTACGCATTAGAGGGTTAACTGGTCACTTTATCAGCTACACAACTAGTTATTTTTACATGTACGAGTGCTAATTGATCTCAAATAGTCAGTCATATCATAGACATTCCAACAACCGATTGCTTTTAAACAGACCTTCCTCCGAATACTTTCCAATATAATACTTCTACTCTATGTTATTTAGAGACACGCTGCACAGTGGAGGATCTGAAAAAAAAGTGGAAATAAATCTGTAACTTCTAAACGAATAGCCCGATTTTAATAAAATTTCCCATGGCTATAGAGGAGGTGTCGATAAGTTTAAGTTTTGAATTTGGGCTTAAACAACCAAGGGGGCGCCGAGCCACAATGCCCTAAAGTGGGGCACCTCGGGTATATCAAAAATGAAAAATGATGCCAAATTTTAGTTTGCGATCCGATTTGAAAGATTTTTATATATATGGAATGTACTAGACGAGATCTCAAAAAACATTGCTTTAGCCAATCTTCAATAAAATTTTTTAATTCTTAAAAATTGTGTCCATTTTTGAAAAGAGGACATAATTTCCTACACGCTGATATATAATATGTATATCTTTTCTTTTCCGCTAGTCTCATTAATGGCTTCAATTTGTTGTTAATTCAAAAAAAGATACTTCAAGAAAATCGGGAAAGAATTGGATCCGTTATTAGCAAAATGGCAGACCAAGGTAGGCAAAAAAAATAAAATTTTACTTTTCAAATGCGAATAACTCGTAAACTATAAGAGATAATATATGACTAAAGCAATGTTTTTTGTAGATCTCATCTAGTACATTCAATATAAGTATATAAAAATCTTTCAAATCGGATCGCAAACTAAAATTTGGCATCATTTTTCATTTTTGATATACCCGAGGTGCCCCACTTTGGGGCATTGTGGCTCGGCGCCCCCTTGGTTGTTTAAGCCCAAATTCAAAACTTAAACTTATCGACACCTCCTCTATAGCCATGGGAAATTTTATTAAAATCGGGCTATTCGTTTAGAAGTTACAGATTTATTTCCACTTTTTTTTCAGATCCTCCACTGTGCAGCGTGTCTCTAAATAACATAGAGTAGAAGTATTATATTGGAGAGTTTTCGGAGGAAGGTCTGTTTAAAAGCAATCGGTTGTTGGAATGTCTATGATATGACTAACTATTTGAGATCAATTAGCACCTGTACATGTAAAAATAACTAGTTGTGTAGCTGATAAAGTGACCAGTTAACCCTCTAATACGTAAGCATGCCTCAAGGCATTATTAAGCCTGCCTCAAGGGAAATTTTATTAAAATCGGGCTATTCGTTTAGAAGTTACAGATTTATTTCCACTTGTTTTCAGATCCCCCACTGTGCGCTGTGATGTCAGTATACTTAAATAAACGTTTAAAGTGACTACATTCTAGATTACTTAGATATATTGAAATGAAAATTGTATTCATGGTAGATTACATGGGATCTATAAGGTAATCCATTGACTTCACTCTACACAACAAAGATCTAATACGTGTCAAACATTAATGATAATTGCTGTCTAAATGGGATACATTGACTACTTGCTTAACTGCTGGGTATGAACAACGTATCTGATCTAATATTTTCATTGCTTTTTCAAAATTCTTTCAAATTTGCTTAAAATGCGTTCAAAATTGTAAATTTTACAAAGTTGTCAAAAATTAACACATCCCTCCAATGACAATCTAATGTAAAATACATTTAACTACTTTCTGTCCTGCTATCATTTTTACGCAATTGAAATTAATCTTACAATATTAAATGATTACTTTTATTGTTCGCCACTGTATTTTTCAAGACAAACAAATAATTTTCATTTATTTTAACGGCTCCATAATAATGGCAGCAATAATGATAATTTATCAAAAAGTTGTTAATACAAGTAGCTTAACTGCTCCTAATGACCCTTATTTCATGCGATGCGATACGATACGCTTCATTCACAAGTGAATTTAAATCAATTTAATAATTAAATATTTAACGCAAGAAAACAAACGCTTACGAAAATTGAGATGTGAGTTGAATGGAAGAGTAACAAATTATTTACGAAATATCAATATATCAATATGAATAAATATATTGACTTAATAACTACAACAACAACAACAGCTAAACTTTAGCAATAAAACTCATCAGTATGATATGGTCGTACCCAAAATTACTCAAATATGCAAATAATTTCTTTATGGCCCAAATTAGTAAAAACAAACGCTAACATTGTTGACCCCATCATAACGCGCAACAACAATCCCAAAAACAATATTTAATTTACACAAAAAAAACAACACAGTTTTTAAGCAAGTGTGTCTGTGTGTGTGGGATGTGGCTGAATTGCAAAATGGTCAATCATAAATCATTATGAAGAACGCTTATGTTTGTAAATGATAAATAGTCTACTACTAATTGTTTTTCTCAGTGTGTATTTCCTTCCGCACAACGACTAAACGATGTTCATTGGTGTAACATGTTTTCATTGTGTTGTGTTTATTTGCATTTCACTAGTATTTTAGCATGTATGTTTGTATAGTAGGGTGGACCCCAAAAAACTGGTGGATGTTCCCAACTGAAATACGAGTTTTCTTACTTTTAAGTTACTAAGTATTTAAATGTGTTTTCTTATCTTTGAACAGTGGGTTGAATGATAGCCAAAATAGAGATTTATATCAGTGGGGCCTTAATTTTAAAATATTTTAAATTTTTATCGATGAATATTCAAATATGTATAAATATTAGGATATTCAATTAATCGGGTTTCTGGTTTAATCGTTTAATCGAGCAAATAATTAATCGGGCTTTAGATTATTTCGGTTAATAAACGGTTAATTTTAAATTATTCGATTAATCGAACAATTTATATTTAAATTTTAAACTGAAAATTAAACCAAGAATTTTGAATACTTATTTTATAAAAATAAATAATTTTCTTTAGTTTTAATAAAAATTGATTTGGAAAAAACTCACTCGCTGAATGTAGATGTTGGAGAAATTGAAAGTAAGAATATCCAATATCTCTGTTCTTTTCTTTCATTTTTTTCTAAGCATATAAAATCCTCCATTATACGATTGGAGTCCTTTTTGGATTGTTTTTAGATTTTGAATACTTTTAATAATTTCAATAAGTTCTGATAAAATACTCGTTTCAATAATGTCTACTGTTTGGTCTATTATCATGTCCTCCTCCGACAAATACATGTAAATTAAATATGTCAGTTGTTATACTCACTTGGATGGTGGAAAAATATGTAATTTTACTTTGACATTTGTATTTGAATTACAAAAAATATGTTAAAGTGCAAAAAAAAAGAAATTTCGGTTAATCGACACAAATTAATCGGTTTATTTGTTATTTGAAAATCGTCAATTTTGAATTATTCGAACAGTTAACCGACCAAATTTAATCGGTTAACCGATTAACGGTTGATCGATTGAATACCCTAATAAATAGCTATAATTTTGGGGGAAAAAATTAAAAAAAAAATTGTTTAGCAATTTACTTAATTCACAATTTATATTGTAACTTTGAAACTAAATGAACAAAATTGCATATCTAAGCATGCTAATGCTATATTATGAAATTTAAATAAAAACAAGTGTATTCGGAAGGAAAAGCTTGACCTACCCTACCCCACTGAGTATATGATATATTTCTTTTAAAATTTTAATAATTTTTTTCGGAAGTGGGCCTTATAGGTCCCGTGATTTCGTTCTATATGAAACTTAATTGTGTTAATTATATGGGAATACCAATATTTTTAAGAGATTTATGCTAGTTAAGATGATTTTTGGAAATGGGCCTTATATGGGGACTATGGTGAATTATGTATTGACCCGCAAAAGAAATTTAAATGTGATTAAAAATTAATATATAAAGTATCTTTCTATGGAAAATTGTTAAATGAAATCAAGTCTGACAAACACAAACAAATTTAACTTTTGAAAAATTAATGAATTTGTCATGGTCCTATAGAGTAAAACTAGAGATTCCAGTTCGCTTTTAATCGAAACCGCGGGTTTTCAAGGGCTAAAACCGATTCCAACAATTAAATTATTCTTCTTTTTTAACTTTTAATCTACTTTCTTTAGAAAAATTCAAAATTTAGAAATGAGAAACAAACTTTTTCATCCAATATCTCTAAAAACAGATCGGTAAAAATATCTTAAGATTTTTAATTGCTTCAGATGATGTAGGATGCTTGCTACCTAGGCAAGGAAATCTGTTAATAAAGAATGACACACACTCGTTTAAAAATATTGATCTACGAGTATTTCCTGACAATTAAACTTTAAATGACTGTTTATTTATTTAATTTAAAAAATTTTATCGCTGAAATATGCTGGACATTTTATGATAATGAAGTGGAATTGCCTAGAGCTAAAAGATGTAATTAATGAATACTTCCTATCAAAATTTGCTATCGAAGGTAAAATAATAGATATATTATTGATTTTTAGTTATATTTGAACTATTTTTTTTCATGCCAAATTGTTGCGGTACTTTAATATAAAATTCTTATATTACTCTCTTTTGTATTATTTTTGATTTTCTGGTTGAATTTTCCGTTTTGGTGTATTCAGGGACTTATAGTAAAATTTAACGGAAAATATTTTTGCGGAACATTTTAACCCCTGAAATCCCTGCTTTAATGAAGTATTTTGCTCTTTTTTAAAAGAAGGACAAAAAAGACCCAAAATAGAAAAATGTTCTCCGTAACATTTTGCATAAATTTGCTGAATACATTTTATACCTAAAAATTTCTTTAAAATAAAATTCTTAATAAATGCGAAATTAGCACTAAGCTCTATTTTGTTTTGTCTTATTTCTGATTTTTTTGTTGAATTTTCCGTTTTGGTGTATTCAGGGACTTATAGTAAAATTTAGCGGATATTATTTTTGCGGAACATTTTAACCCCTTGAATCCCTGCTTTAACACATTGACTGCCAAGGCACTTTCAGCAAATAAGATGCTGGGGGCCACAGGATTTTCTTTGGAATTTTTTATGGGATACTGAGTTAGAAAAAATACTCAGTACAAGTTCTGAAAGTGATGAAGAATGTGAAGATTACAGTTTTGATGAGAAACTTCCAGACAACATCGAAAAAATTCTTAAAATCTAGCACTATTGTCTGACATGGCTAGAGAGAATAAAAGTCGTGTCGGACATATGTGTCTGACGTGGCGTAAACCGCATAGTGCAGTGTCACACATATGTGTCCGACGTGGCAGTCAATGTGTTAATGGAGTTTTTTCATATTTTTTAAAAGAAGGACTAAAAAGACCCTTGCCTTGAGGATTAAGAGGGTTAACATATTCTACAAAAATGTTCTCCGTAACATTTTACATAAATTTGCTGAACACATGTTATATCTAAAATGTAAGGATGAAATGGTTCTTATGCCGATTAACAATAAGATTGTGCCAGAGTTGGTTCAAATTACATTCAGATGTAAACTTTCAAAACGCCGATACACGTGTCTTTTTTGTCTCCTCTACCAAAATTTAGTGGTCGACCTTGTAATTTTGAAAAAATTAGATTTTTATTTATAAAAAACTAAAAAAATTAACGATTTTCACTAAACCGAGAATATTTTTGGAAACATTATTAAACGAACCAAGGTTTATTTCAAGTGGTTAATAAAATCACTTTTTTCCTCTCCCTACGAAGAGTATCGCTCTAATGTATATTACTCAGTAATCGAGATTTAGGTAAACATAGATTAAAAATGGAGCTAGTTTTTTACTGATACATCTCACAAATGTCATACGTAAACGAACGATTGTTTTCGATACAGAGAAAACAATTTTAAAAATACTTAGAGTGACTAATCTTTGTTCACTTCGAGAAACAGGCCATTAATATGAGCGTTAAGATAGTCTTGGGCGAAGGAAGTTTTGACAGTGCAATAATCAACACTGTTCGAGATTTCCCTCAGACTTTAAAGCGCAGTTGCATTTCCAAAGGATCAGCAAGTCAGCTAAATCATAGCAAAACTAAACTTTGGTATCATGGTACGTATAGTACCTGAGATCCTTATGATCTATAGGTCTCAAAGTCCTTAAGATACATAATACATATGTAAGTTCTTAACTGTCATCTGGATCAGTCATCCAGTATCTTCGGGGTAAGATAGTCTCCCCTATTACTAATGACAGTTTAGAAATGGGTCGAACCTAATGTAAACGTGTAATTTTACAATACCCGAGGTTGGAATAAGGAAATCATTCCTAATTTGTATAAGAAAAGCCATAATTATATATTAATTACACTATACAAAATCAAATTTTTTCAAAAATTACAATGTCAGACCAATAAATTTTGATAGAGGAGGCAAAAAAAGACACGTGTATCGGCGTTTTGAAAGTTTACATCTGAATTTCATTTAAGGGGGGGTTAAAGTTTCCCAACTCTGGGACATTTTTTTTGTTAATCGGAATAAGAAACCACGTGATCCTTACATTTTAGTATAAAATGTGTTCAGCTATTTTATGTAAACTGTTACGGAGAACATTTTTGTAGAATATGTTAACCCTCTAAATCCTCAAGGCATGGGTATTTTTTGTCCTTCTTTTAAAAAATACCAAAAAACACCATTAAAACAGGGATTTAAGGGGTTAAAATGTTCCGCAAAAATATTGTCCGTGTAATTTTACTATAAGTCTTTGAATTCACCAAAACGGAAAATTCAACCAAATTTTCGCATTTATTAAGAATTTTATTTTAAAGTACCCCAAAAATTTAGCATGAAAAAAAGTAGTTCAAATTTAACTAAAAATCAGTAATATATATCTCTTATTTTACCTTCGATAGCAAATGTGGATAGGAAGTATTCATTAATTACATTGTTTAGCTCTAGGCAATTCCACTTCATTATCATACAATGTCCAGCATATTTCAGCGATCAAATTTTTTAAATTAAATAAATAAAGTCATTTAAAGTTTAATTGTCAGGAAATACTCGTAGATCAATATGCTTGTTCCAACGTATAAAGCGTAGAAGATCTATGTACACCAAATATTTGTTAGTGATTGAAAATATAATTGACTTTTTCAGGAATGAGGTCCTTACGTCTCTATAAGTGTTAATAGCGTGCATTCATTGGTGGCTTGTATATTAGACATTATATTATTATGAATAATAGCAACACTTTTATATTATTTAAACACAAAAACTTGTCTATACTTACTAAAGCTGAGCACAGTGTTTGCACTTCTAAATACATTTAGTATATTTGTAATTTGGTGGTCTACATGCATAAACATTTGTACTCATAACTGTTGTTTGTTTGTTCTAGTATAACTACATTTGTAGTACATACTTGTATTTACGCTTAAGGATACGGATCTTCAATATTTGTTTTTAATACCCTACACTGGCACAGTTGGTATATTGGGTTAGTGCTGATGATTGTAATGCATATATTGCCCCAAGGATGAAGCCTGTCCTCCTAGCATTCACACAGTTGCTCAATATAAATATAGTAAAGCTCTCATAAATATATTAATTATAAAGATATCCATACAAAATTCGGCTTATATAAATTTTATATAAAATGACCTCATACTTTCAAATTTAGTAAAGATCGGTCCATAATTTACCACAGCTAAGCACAAGGACACCCTACAAAATTATAATAATAATTAATGATCATAAATCTCTGAAATATGTTTGTATGCAAATAAAATTCAACTCAAGTTTCATATACATATAAACAAATCATGCCACATAAAGAAAATGACACTTCCAAAAATTCGAAAATCGTTTTAACACAGTCCATAATTAGACATAGCTACCATATAAGGCTCACTTCCAAAAATCTCTTAATAAGCCTTAAATCTATTAAAAATATCGTAATTCAATAACTAGTCATACATATCTTACATATAGCGACCACTACTGTAAAAACTTTAAAGTAATTTCTAGTAATGACGCAAAATGTTTTACAGATAATTTCCATGGAATTTTTTTAACACAAACATTTTATTTTACAAAATATTTATTTTGATATGTATCCAACTCGCATCCCACTAAGCTACCAAAAACATTTTAAAGGAATAGACCTAAGCTTTCTTTTGAGCAGAAAATTTGTTTAAAAAAATGGGACCTTTTTGGAAAAAAGTTCGATTTTGCAAAAAAAATCAAAAATTGTATGTCTTGAGTTACAATATATTTATATTGATATATATCCCACTCGGATAACACGAAGCGATCAAAAATGTCTTCAAGGAAAATAACTAAGTTATCTTCTGAGCAAAAAAAAATAAACAAGCAAGAGTACTATATTCGGCCGTGCCGAATCTTAAATACCCTCCACCTAAATATGATTGTATAACAACTGAAATAATATAACAATTGTTAGAAAGAATATATTTTATTTCAAATGTACAAAAAATTGCATCTAATTCAGCAATTTATAACTAGTATGAAATTTAACAATTTATATACTTAATAATTAGTTAATACGTTTGAATCAACATTTTTCCCTTTTAACAGCAAGTGAAGAAACAGAGTATAAAAAAGGGTATACAAATATATTTAGACAAATCTCAAAATATTTGTTTGTGGGACTTATGTGGGAGCTATGATGATGCGATTGTCATAAAATATTTTAACGTGATTTTTATGTATTTATATGAGAGCTGTGGCCAATTATGGACCAATATTCACAAAATTCAGTATTATGATTTTTGAATACAAATTACTGATCTGTGTACTATTTTGGTTTAATATATGGATACTATGACCTATTATGGTCCTAAGTATTTGAGAGCTATTTTTGTAGAATTTCATATAAACAATGCTATTAACAAGAGTAGACCTTATATGGGAGCTATGCTGAATTGTGGACCAATATTTAAAAAATCTTGTATTGATATCGATATGTTTTAAATATTTTTTAAGGTTATTATCATTTTCGGAAATGGGCCTTATTGGGGAGCTTTGACCAATTATCGGCCAATCTGACAAACAATGAGTATTATTTGTGTCGAATTTTAGCATGATAAAGGTATTTATAAGAGATTTATGGGTACTAAACTGATTTTTTGAAGTGGACCTTATATGGGAGCTATGGTCAAATATGGACCGATATTCACAAAATCCTGTAGTATGATTTCTAAATATAAATTACGGATCTGTGTGAAATTTTGTTTTGATATTGATATTTTTTAGATATTTATATAGGTTATTGTGGATATTCCTATTCTGTAGGCATTTATAGACCATAGAACCTATTTCGGGAAGAAGTTTGTATGAGGGCTAGGATAAATCATGGACCGATTCATATAGTTTTCACCAGAGTTACTTCTTTTATCATAAAAGTAACGAGGGCAAAATTTTATGATATTAGCTGCAATATATTTACAAAAATTACCAAAAATATGTGAAAATTATCATTTTTATTTTTTTTGAGGTTGTCTCACATTTTAATTCATAACTTTGGTTCCACTGTACCGATTTCGCTGATTTTCAATACCAAACTGCTTAGGACAACAGTTTGTTTTCGTATTTTGGAGGTGACCGTGTTTTACAAAGACGGACAGACGGATAGACATAGCTCAATCGACTTAAAATTTCATAAGGATCAATAATATATATTTGTTGGGTCTCAGATTAATATTTCTCAATGTTACACACGGAATGATAAACTTATATATATCCTCATTCACCACTTGGTGGAGGATATAAAAAAGGGTCCTTTTTGAAAAAAAGTCAACAAAGGTTTTGATTTTGGAAAAAAGTTAAAAATTGTATGTTTTGAGTTACAAAACATTTATTTTGATAGATATCCAACTCGTATCCCTCTAAGCGACCAAATAGGTCTTCAAGGAAAATATCTAAGCTTTCTTTTGAGAAAAAGAGGCCCATTTTGAAGAAAAAGCCAAAAAAGTTTTTGATTCTGAAAAAAAATATTAAAAATTTGTTATTTTTAATTTTTTTCGAAAGGTTGAAGAAATAGCTATCTAAAATATTTGTTACACATTTTGCTAAGGACAATAGGTAATAAGTAACATGGATGAGAAAAAACACCTGCTTGGCCAAAATGTCAAAATTGATTTGACCCCATCTAACTCAGAGAGTTCTCGACCGATCTTGTTGAAAAATTGTGTCTGAATAGAACTAACCTTGGTGCAAATTTCATCCCGATCGGAAGACATAGATTTTAAAAGTTGGTTCAGTTGACATGAAATCCCCCATATATATCGCCATCGCGTTTTAAATCGTTGAACATGTTGTTATTGCCTTTCAAGATAAAAATTTCCTAAAATAAGGTATCATATGGTCGGACTTGACCGACTACACTTCCTTAGTTGTGTTTTCTTTTTTAAATTTCTTATTGTCTTCTCTATTGTCAGTGACTTCATATAATTTATGTTCTGGTTGTCGTTGTTCTTAGCTGCAAATCGATATTCATCCTTAAATATTGTCTATTTTGTGTTTAGTCGCAATGATTTGCACAATATTGAAACTGTATTTAATTTGACAGTTAAGTATTTCAAGTCTAAGAAAATAAATAGAAAATACTAAAAAGTATTAAATGAATTATTTAAAGTTGTATAACAATAAATAACGATTTTGCTTGAGTATACTCATGGTAGTAAAATTTGCATTTAGTAATTATTGTATATAAAAAAGTATTGTTATACAAAATTAACAATAATTTTCTATGAAATATATTTCATTGAAATTTTTAAATAAAACTTGTAACATTACATATTTGTGTTAACTAACGAAAAATTTATTAAAATTAAGGGAAACGGAGAAATGGACGTGCCCCATCCCATACATAGTAAATATTTATTATCGAATATCTGGTGACCTACATATATCAGTGAGATTCTCAAAACTTTGCGTGAGTTATTTTGTTACGATTATACGTAGTTGAGAACAACTGAATGTAATTCAAATTTTTGGTATCAGAACATACAAAGTAAATTGTTATTTTCGAATATCTAAAGAATTGTTATAGAAAGAGTCTTTAAACTTTTTGTAAAAATTTACTTATAAATATTTTATTATAATATTCCACGGGTAAACACATTTTATTCGAAATTATCAAGCCAACTTTGATAATATTTTGAACATAGCTTCCTGCAGTTAAGCTGCCCACACACGGGTGATTTGTGAGTGCGATTTGTTCGTGTTCGACTTGTTAAAGCAATTGAAAATTGACCACCACAAATCAGGCGAACAAATCATTTCGTGTGTGGCCAGCTTTATTCAAAATATAACTAACAGGGTGCTACTTTTTATGGGAAAATAAGGCAATCTATGATCTCTCATATTTTATACCAAAAATAAAGTAAAATTTGTTTTACATTTTCCTTTTTTATATGAAAACTTAGTGGGTTTGGGAGGAAAATTTCCTATTTCCTCCTGAATCCGTGCCTGCTGGTGTTCAATACTGAAAATGGAAATTGTTACTTTTTTAATATTTTAAATTATGAAACTTACCGACATAAAAGTTAGCTGATGTGCATCACCGAAGTTAGAATCAAACATAGGGAGAAGTTATGTCACTTTTCTTTCTTGCAATGATACTTCTTCTTTATTATTTTTACAGTCTAAAAAGGAAGATTAAAACTATGGGCATAGAAAATAATACATAGAGGCGAGACACTCCGATTTGTCAAACAAAAATACAACAAATCATATGTTTGAGACAACAACAAAATACATTGACTAGCATGTATTTTGTTGTTGCAAAAGTTAGGTTTTTGACAATTACATCTCGTCTCTATGTTACCCTATGGCTATGGGTGTTTCGACGTTTTTATTTGACATCATAACTCTTTATAGATTGTGAAAGTTTTTATCCTTAAAAACTACCACAAAAAATAAGTAAAATAAATTTTGTAAAAATACTATCATAGAAACGAACTGGGTTTTCTAGTTTTTTATAAACTTCTTTCATATTTTATTTACTTTCCTACGATAGGAATAACGAAGCGCACCGTGTTAAGCTATTATATTTATAAAAGTTAATAAATATAGAGCTTTCACAAAAAGCTTAAACTGTTAATTTTTACAACAGTTAAATAACATGAACAAATTTAACTACTACAAAGATAAACATTGTTCAAGCTTTTTAACGTAAAGTGTCTCAATTGAAAGGTGTATTTTTAGTTTAGCTATTTTGTTCAGTAAGAATTGGCAATACTGATTATTTCAGAAAGATTACAATCAAAGTCAAGCCGAATTCATACAAGGTGGTGGCAGTTCTACAAAGACAACAATTGGTCTTAACAAATGTCAAAAAACAAAAATGAAAAATTAAACAAATAATTATTAAAACTTAATATAGGTAGATAATTGAATATTGAGTGATTTACGTATTTATGTAAAAAAAAAATATTCATATGTTAGAACCAAAAAGCGAAAAAAAATGTAATCAGCTGTTTAACTGACTCCACCTTGTATAAATTCGTCTTGATCAAAGTCGTCTGAATTGATGTCAACATTTTAATAAAATAGACTTGAAAATTCTGACTCATTCACACCATTCCGCAACTTTCTAAAATACACTGTTTAATAAATTCTTAAAAATGATTATACCAATTGAATTTCAATCTGAATGAAATTATTGGATTTAAACGAAATTATGTGTATATAATAATGATGAGATAAAAATAAATGTTTGTCATCTACAAAATAAACCCAAATAAACAAACCGAAGCTTTAATCTTGCATAACTGGCAACACCGTAAATAGTTAAAAAGCTTTACATACAAAAACTTATACTTATTCAGCTATATAATATAGAGCTTCTGCTTAATATGTTTATTACATATTAAAGTTTATTAATGTAGTCAACGAAGCATATTAAATTAATTTTTGAAAAATAAGAATTTGAAAAATTATCCAATTAGAGTGTTAAAAAAACGACTTTTGAATTTGGTGTTCTTTGTGTTGGTGTTCTTTGTGTTCCATTATTAAAGAAAATTCAAAATCTACACACAGAAAACAAAACAGTTACAAATATAAAAATTTAATATGTAAAACTAAAATGTAATTATAATAAATGGGTTCTTGCAATCAAAATGTTGATTGTCTAAGGGATGCTTAAACAATAACTCTATTTTCAGTTGTAGTAATCAATAATTTACTATATAAATTTGGTTAGAGTATGAAAAGAATAAAAAATACATACAGTGGTGGCCAGCTAATTACGAACAAAATTGTTTGCTATATTTCATGTGATTCTCAATTAATTTTTAAAATACTTCCACACATACATATATATTGTCAAACACACTCAAGTGTTTTTTACTCAGCTTTATCAATTCAACACGAAAAATACGTTTTATGTTATTAACAGCGGATGTTCAGCAGGTCAACGTATTTCCACATATCTTTGTCGACATATGTTGTACCGATTTTTCCAAACATTTTTGAGCAACTAAAAATAGTTATTAATAAACCTTGGTCCTCTTGTTTTGGCACCATCGCACTAAAAATTCAGTCGATAAAAGTAATCCAAATATTTGTCCCTAAATAGCTGGCTGCCACTGTAAATAAAAATTGTAATATTAGTATAACAAATAAATAAATATAAATAGACTAGCTGAACCTGGTCCGAGTTGCTGGCCCTTAGAAAACATATGTTTATCGCATGTCGATCCACTTATTATCTGTAGCCAGATGACAACGGATGGGGTGGCCATATGACAAAATAGTAGCAGATATATATATGTACAGTGCCATGCTATGCCCTTAAATAAATAGAAACGAATGTGTTTAAAGCCGATGGGATATTATGTTTATGAATTCATCTTAATGCCACGGGATATACAATGTTTCTTTTTTTATTTGGAGTAAAAATATATAAATTATTTGGTGTGCATTATGGTGGCATTCCGGAATTCAAAAATTCAGTAGGATAATTGACGACTTAATATTCGTTCATTACTGTGTCAATCGATTTGTATTTCAATTGTATTTCGCCAGGTAGTTTCATTTGAGCTTTTTGACATCATCATTGTTCGTGCCAAAATTGCACGTTCCCACAGCCAATCCGATTTTTTGTAGTTAGTTGAAAATACCTATACAACAACGACTTGAATATTCATTTGCATTTGGCTGAAGTTCGGCGGGGACGAAATCTCATTTGTGACACGATCAATTAGAATTTTTCGGCAAAAGGAACTTGCAGTAAATGCACACGAATGTTGGTCGACAGCGTTCGGCTTCTGTAGCTTCATTTCCAGTTAAATAAATTTGAAGCAACTTAGCATCATCATTGGGATGCGGGAGCAATGATCCAATTCAGTGGTATAATTGGCCTTGAACTTTAAAGGTGGACATGAGGGCGGTGTTGTTTACGATATTAGCATGAGTTGTACTTTCGGATATTTTGAAGGAAGTGCTTTTAAATTGGGGTGGCCCGCCACCCCGATTTAAATGGCGCCGGAAATGTATCTTAGAAGCGGATCAGGCCGCTCAATAATTGGTGGCAAAAAACTTTACCGTTAGAATAGCATATTCCCGGGGATTCCCTAGGGAACTTCAAAAACAAAACTCTGCACTGTGTCCTCGTAATTCATGAAGTCGTGATTCGCGTTCTCTTTCCGTTTCCCTGGCTATTTTTTGAACTATTTTTTTTTTTTGCCTAAATTGAAGAAAAGGTCGATCATGTCAAGTGAACCAACAATCGATGTCTTCCAATCGGGATATTAGAGAGGGTCCAAATTTGACATTTTTGCCAAACATGATATATAAGCCCTACACCCGGAAAATAGCTATCTAAACTATTTGGGATACATTTTGCTAAGAACAATAGGTAATAGTTATACGGATGAGAAAAACACCTGCTTGGCCAAAATGTCAAATTTTGACCCCTTCTAACTCAGAGAGTTCTCGACCGATCTTGTTGAAAAATTGTGTCTGAATTACTATCCAATAGTAACTAACCTTGGTGCAAATTTCAACCCGATCGGAAGACATCGATTTCAAAAGTTGGTTCACTTGACATGAAATGCCCCATATATATCACGGTTTTTTGAATATCGATCCATAATTATACATACCTGATATATAAGGCCTACACCCGGAAAATACATTGACCTCCAACAATTTGATATTTACCACTGAATATGTATATAAAACTAACCAAATCGGGTAAACCTACAACAATCGGTGCACGAATTACACAGAGGAACAAAATTGACAGTTTGGTTTGGGGCCGCGGAAAATGTTTTTGATAAAACATGTATGGGACATTACATAGTCAAAACTATATTTACTTTTTTTTGAGGAGCTCTTATTTTTAAGATATCGCGGTTTTAATTTTTTTGGTTATTCTGTATTTTTTTCTCTTTTTGTTGGGTTATTTCATAAATAGCGACTAAAATTAAAAACGCATCTTTGTACTGGTGTTCTACACAAAATTATCTTTTCTTTGACATCAATTTTGTTTATCTAAGTTTCAGGATATATTGGTGATATCGCAAGGATGTTGAAAATTAACTTTTTTCAGTTTCATCCTTATACGTTTGACCTATGGTAAAAGGGTTCAAAATTTTTTCAGTATATACAATAAAAACTTATCAATAAACTAATTTATATAAAAATATTAAAAATTCGCTGAAAATATACTAAACTATTTGGCAAATAACTCAAAGTTTAATAGTAATTTTTATATGTATTTCATATTAAAAAAACTATGTAAATGTTCGTAACTTGAATTTTTTACACCTGTTTTTTTTATAAATATAATTTCTCTTGTTATATTATTTCATTATGGCTAGTAAGATGAGATGCTGTGTTAAAGATCCTAATATGTTTTGTTACATTTGTGACGAATATATGTTAAAAGATCAGCGAAAATCCATTACAACACTGTTCTCCAATTGTATTTTGCTTACTTTGGTATTCAAATTCGCAACATAGACATTTCCTGGATATATAATGTATAAATAAATCTATATGTTTGTAAAAATTAATTTTTTTCTGTAAAATATTAGTGTTTTTAAAAAAATCGCAACATAGACATTTCCTGGATATATAATGTATAAATAAATCTATATGTTTGTAAAAATTAATTTTTTTCTGTAAAATATTAGTGTTTTTAAAAAAATCGCAACATAGACATTTCCTGGATATATAATGTATAAATAAATCTATATGTTTGTAAAAATTAATTTTTTTCTGTAAAATATTAGTGTTTTTAAAAAAAAAATTTAAGATATTTTCACCAAAAACGCTGTAAATCACGTAAATACAAAATTCGCAATATTTTATAAACGTCAAATGAAGTATTTACATTACTGTAGTTAGATTTAAATGTGTATTAAAAAATAAAACTAATGACTACCTAAAAATTTATTTATAAAAAAAATTGTTTTTTAGGATGTAAAATTTCGGGATATTATCTAAATATTTCATTAAATTTTTAACTAATTTTTCATTTTAATTAAAAACTATATTCGCTATAATGCCTTGAATGTGCAGTGATAAATTTGTATTTAAAATTTTCATAATGCACAATTTTATTAAGGATAACGCTAAAAAAGTCAAATTTCAACTTTCCCGAAAGATCAGACAAATATGCCAAAATATCCATTATAATTATTGTACTCAAAAGAAGCATATGTTTATGTAGACCAGTCTCATGTTAAAAAAATTTCACATTCTTAATTGCATTACCCAAAATTTTTAAGAAAAACACCAAAAAATATGGGTTTCAATGAAAATATAAAAATCGCGATATTTCGAAAACGCGAGCTGACTGAAAAAAAACAAGTATAACATAGTAATGAGGGTTCATCAACGTGTACAAAAGGTAGTTCAAATCTCGGGCACCAAAATCTCTGTTCCGCAGTGTTATATATGTGTGGTAGGTACCGGTATATAAGATTTGGTAAAGCCGAATATAACAATCTTACTTGTTAAATTTTAAGAGCATAGTATCCGTTTATTACATCAAATTTTTAATGGGCATAAACACTTTCTTTTAGCATATTTCCGATTTCTCTGGTTATCTATTATATTCATAATAAATATGAAACATCTTTTCGGTCGAATTTATTTTAATTCAATGAATTAGTTTTTGCTTTATTATATTGTAACCTAAATAAATGGTTTTTATTATTAAATTTGATGTTTTTTTTTTTTTTTTTGAAACAAAAATCCCAAAATCTTGGAATCCCGAAAAATCCATTTATAAAATCCCGAATCAAGGGATTTGCATCGCAAGTTAATACCATTCACCTTATAAAGTATACATATAACATGTTTCTACTAATAACTTATCAGAAATTATAATTGTCTTAATATATTTCATAGTCTTAAATACAAACCGCTTGTGAAGAATTAATTCAAAGACCCTAGTTTAGGATAGTTATATAATATATTTAAAAATTTATTTACAAAACGGAAAAATTCAAAACATTTATTGTAACCAAAATAAAAAATTCAATTAACTGCTCGTATATATATGTATGTGTATGTATGTTTGTTTTTTTTAAATTAAATTAAATATATTTGTTTTATTATTTGCAAATTATTAATAATTTTTGTTTATTTTTAAAATAATAATTTACTGGTTTTATTTATTTATACTCTTACTACATCAATGGTTAAAATAACGTTTGGTTTGGTTTTGTTTTATTTCTTTTTTATATCAATCTATTGTATTTTATTTATAATTATTTATATTTGTATATTTTGGATATAAGTTTATGTTTTTTATGTATAATAGAATATGATGCTGTACAATGTTATTTTATTTTTATAATTATTATTTGGGTTTCTTTTTATAATTTTTTTTTTTTGGTTTTTATAAAATATATTATATAGTATATTTATGTATATATTTATGCCTTTTTTATTAATTTTTAACATTTTTCTGATTATAATACACATTTATATTTAGTTTTTTTTGTTTATACTTATTTATTTAATTTTATGAGTTAAACATCCATAAACTTTAACAATTTTATTATTTATTTTTATTTTGTTTTGTTTAGTTTTTAAAATATTTATTTTTTATTTTCAGGCATTTCGCTTGTACTTAATTTGTAAAGTTGACAGATTTTACTAATAAAAATAATTTGTTTTATTATATATATTATTTATTTATGTTTGGCCCCCGAAAGTAAGAAAAATAAGATTAAAAATTATTTGCAAAAAATCTAAAAATTGCTATAAATTAAATTTAATTAATAAATGGAGAAGGGAGAGCATAGTAAAATAGTTTATGATATTTTTATTTGATTTGTTTTATATATTTTTATTTATATTTTATATGAATATGTATACCACACATTAAGTATTGTTTTAAATAGATTTAAAATATTTGTTTGTCTACGTATTTTCTTTTAGCAATTTAGATTTAATTTATTTTACAGAGCTGGATACATTTTACATACATTTAGTGAGTAACTAGTATTAAATTAAAATATATCGTTCACTTAATGCAAGACAGTCATAACTCAAATATAAATAATGAAATAAATGTAATTATTTATATTTTAAATATGTTTGGATTAACTATCAACGAAATTGAATTATCTGAAAGATTCCAGTTTCTATTTTTGAAATCACTTAAGAAATTGTAAAATTTGAGTTGAAACTGTCTGGCACTTAGATTGCGATTTGCTTAAGTAAAGATTATCAATTTTTGAATTTTATTTAAGTAAATAATAATAATAAAAAAAAAAAACTTAAAATTTGTCAAACGTAGTAAATCTGGAAATACAAGCTTTCATTGTGCATTTGGGGACTTTTTATGATTTGACATGTTTAGTTTTGTTCGCTGTTAAAATAATCATTTTAAATGTAGAAACTGCTACTTATCTAGATATATCATTTGCTAAATCTTTAGAAATGTTTAAAATGATAAATGTTTCATTTAAGTGTTTTGTTATTAAAAAAAATTATAACTCTACGTTTAGTTAAAATATTGAAATTATGAAAATTTAATTTTAAATTGAATTAAAAATATAAAATTTGCCTCCTTTTACCTAAAAGTGTATGTCACGAAATGAATACAATATATATTTTTTTTATTAAAAATGTCTTTGTTTTTACAAAAGTTATGTACGATCAAATGATCTTTTTCGGATAATAGTGGTTGAGGATTTCCTTTCCTCTGGCTGTCCATGTAAACTTTGTGAGCAAAGTAGTTCGCATTTTGAAGATATTTCGCAGGACGAACCCTATTGAATCTAGTTAAAATCAGTTCATTATTTCACCTAGCCCCATGTAAATCTCCACCCGAAATGCGATGTTATTGGTCATAAATCTATGATTTATAAAGCTATCCGCAAACATTTCACCACATATGAAAAGCACTTGAAGGAACATAAATTGGTATCTAAATGAAATTCAAATACTTAAGTGTTAGAAGTCATATCAATTAATCACACCATAATTAGACATAGCTCCCATATAAGACCCATTTCTAATAATCGGCTTAGCGAATTAACATATTGGTATCCAAATAAAATTTAACACAAATAAGTTTTATTTTTAATAACATTGGAAAAAAATTATTGAAATGTGATGTTTAATTAAATAAATATTTCTCCTAAGAACACATTGTTAACAAATATTTCTACAATACTTACCTTAAAGCAGCCAATGATTTTAACTGAAAATCTAAAATTTTTGGATATATTTTCAAAGAAATCGGAAAAATTTAATTCTAAAGGAGTTTTCTTGTCTGGAATAAATGATACCTTTTGCCCTTCTTTGCGTTCTTTTCTTAAAAAAATGTAGTTTTGTAAGCGTATAAAGTATACTTTTAAAATAATGTTGCCCTAAAACCCCGAAAATATGCTAGATGTTTCGCCCTTCACCTTTTTAAACAGATGTTCATGTTATTGTCTTTAAAGTTCATTATAGTTTTTGTATTTTGTTGATTGATTAAACTGTTACGGAGAACATTTTTGTAGAATATGTTAACTCTCTAAATCCTCAAGGCTTGGGTCTTTTTTGTCCTTCTTTTAAAAAAAACAGCAAAAAACACCATTAAAACAGGGATTTAAGGGGTTAACATGTTCCGCAAAAATATTATCCGTGAAATTTTACTATAAGTCCCTGAATACACCAATACGGAAAATTCTTTCTGGTTGAATCAGAAATAAGACTCAACAAAAGAGAGCCTAGAGTTAATTTCGCATTTATTAAGAATTTTATTTTAAAGTACCACAACAATTTAGCATGAATAAAAAATAGTTCAAATTTAACTAAAAATCACTAATATCTTTATTATTTTACCTTCGATAGCAAATTTGGATAGGAAGTATTCATTAATTAAATTCTTTTAGCTCTAGGTAATTCCACTTCATAATCATACAATGTCCAGCATATCTCACTTTTCTTAATAAGAGATTTTTTTGTAGAAACTTGAAGAACTACATTAGTAAATAGCTACCGGGCGAAGCCGGGCGATCATCTAGTAATGAAATAAATAATAGCTATAAATAAGAAATTTGGCTATAAATCCATGTGTACTTTATATAATGTGTTTTCATTTACCTTTAAATACTACTAATCAAATTGAATCCTTATTGTTTGTCAAAAAACCGAAACCGGTTGAGTTTACAAAAATGAAAAAACCGGTTCACCTGTTTTCGGTTTTGGATTCTCTACTAATAATCTTATGAAAATAAGTGGAGCCTTTAATTTCGGTAAGAGATTTGTGAGCTTTAATATGATATTTAGCAATATGGGAGCTATCCTCAAAAATGTGTGAGCTGATCGGGAAAAATGTTTGTCGCGAAATTTAGGGAATTTCTTTACAAGTTTTCTTCTCAAAGTTACAGTATTATTTCTGTACATATAAAACAAATTCGTTGAGATTTGTTGCCAATCGAAGGATTAGCTTATAACCTTATATTTGTTCAATATCAGTTGACACAAAGGAATTACGATTTTCATTCGGTCTAACATTCGGTCAGTTAGACTAAATCATTTGATTTGTAATAAACTTGGTTGTCACAACCGAAAAAATTTAAATGGAAATGTTAAAATGGCTCCGAAGAACATATGTGTGCCAAATTTTAACAAACTTTGAAGAATTCCGGCCCAAAACTTTATTTTGTATATTTATTTCTTCTTAGTTAAAGATATCTGCTAGGTCTGTTATACCGAAATATGTTTATGTTGAAATTCAGAACTGATATAACAACATTTTATCTTAAATATCTTAAATATTTTTTCTTAATACACTTTTGCTATTTAATATTAGTATAAAATTTCTGCGAACAAAATTTTAACTGATATTACAATATTTTCGTAATCGAAATATATTAAGAAAATAATACAAACATGTAACACTCATTGAAAACATTTAGCAATTAAAAACATAATTGGCATTAATCAAAACACAGCCAAACACTTTATTTTCTTTACAAAATATTCCCTTGAAAACAATTTAAAAACTTAAATTATGTTAATAAATAAAGAAAATTTAAGAAAATCATTTTTTTTTTTTAACTTTTTTTTGGTTTGTTTTTCAAACACTGAGAGCTAATTTAAATGGAAAACTGAAAACTTTATTATAAATATAGGTACATATATTTTATAAAAAATAATTTAATTTGTTACTTAAACTTATATTGGTTTTAAATGTTGTGTTGAAAATATTATGTTTTTGTTATGGCTCTCAGTGTTTAGATGCTTTATTTTCAAATATTATTCTTGGTTTTTGATTATAGTTATTTTGTTTTTGTATGTGTGTACTTCATTTTCATTTTCATTCTATCAATATTGTATTTTTGGTTTTGTAAATTTGTTGAATTTTATTGGCCTTCTGTTGCTTAATTTGATTTTTGAATTTTACATGCATTCTTTATTATTTCATCTTGTATCTATTTGTTGTTTCTTTTTTTTTCTTCTTATTTTGGTTGCCACTGTTAAGACTGGTGTTTGTTGGTTTGTTTAAGCCCCTGAATTTGTTTTGATAAATTATTATTGTTGTTTCTAGATGGATTTGTTGAAAATAAATTACTGCATTTTCTTTTCTTCATGGGCTTTTTTAACAATCGCCAATTTAGAGTGGGGGGAAGCGGGCGATAGAGTACGATACGGTGCTTCTTTGGTACCGTGCAATACCAAAGACCAATCAATGAGCCAACCAGATCGTGGTTGATTTGAGTTAAAGCGAGCCTGTAAGTAAGTTTTTTTTTATTAAATTTTTATGCAACAATTACAAATATTTGCTGATATTACCTCTAATTTCCATGTGCCATGAGGATATTCACCCCATGAGTGTGTTGTCATGAAGGGCCATTTGGTGAAACCATCACGATGATCGTCATCATTAGTACGACGTGATAGAATCATTGATCTAAAAATTAAATAATATGTTTTAACAATTATTTAAAAATCTGTAATGAATTAATTAAAATAAAACAAGTAAGAGAGGTATATTCGGCTGTGCCGAATCTTATATACCCTTCACCAAATTATATTTAAAAATATTTTTTTTTTAAATTTTTTTAAAGTTTCTTTAAACATTTTTTTTCCAAATTGTTTTTTAATTTTATTAAAAATTTTTTCTTAATTTTTTTTTTTTTAAATTAAATTATTTTTTTTGGAAAAAGAATTTAAGACAAAAAAAAAATTTTATGAAAAAACATCTGGTTAAAAAAGATATTACCCGATTTCGACCCGTTGTAGGTCCATACTATAGCCTTATATACATCGTTGCAATGAACTTTGAAATATCTATCATTACATATCCATATTGTCTATACGAGCTGGAAGAATTCCCGATATATTGATGTATGAATCATGTATTAAGTTATTTGGGGGCCTCGGAAAATTGATTTCGATATACAGACAGACGGACATGGCTATATTGACTTCGCTATCTATAACGATCCAGTGGGGGTGGTGTCGCAAATGAAAAATGTAGAAATTACGAACGGAATAACAAACTTATATATACCCTTGCCACTCATTTATATACCACCAATATAATAGGGGAACGGATTGTTGTTCGTTTTGTATAAAAACATATATCTGGTTTACCCGATTTGTTTAGTTTTATATTTTTTTATTACTAATAAATATCAGTGCATATCAGAATAGTTCGATATCGATATTTAAAAAATTTTTATTTAGGCTAATGTGTTTTTCAAATGTGATCATTATATGGGACCTATTGTTTTACCATACTATATAATTTTTGTGAACGCTAACAAGATATTTCAATATTGAGGCCTCTATTTTTGATATGAAAAGATTTTTAAAAATATGTTCAAATAATCTTTAGCAAAAATATTTTCCTAAAACCGGTTAACCGTCTTAAAAAAACCGGTTTGTCAAAAACCGAAAAGTTAAAGAAACCAGATACCGATCGAGTTTACAAAGATGAAAAACCGGTCTACCGGGTTTGGATACTTTAATATTTATATAGATTAATGTACTTTTCGGAAGGGGTCCTTATATGAGAGATATGGCCAATTATGGACCGATCTTTACAAAGGCGATTTCTATATTTATGAGGATTATTTATTTCGAATTTTGACGTGATAAGGATTTATGAATATTTAAGTGATTTTCGGAAGAAGTCCTTTATGAGAGCTATTACCACTTATGGGCTGATCTTTATGAGTATTTAATAGGGTATTCAATTAATCGGGTTTCTGGTTTAATCGGTTAATCGGGCAAATAATTAATCGAAGTTTAGATTTATTCGGTTAATAATCGATTAATTTAAAATTATTCGATTAACCGAATAATTTCTATTTTAATTTTAAATTGAAAAAACAACAACGAATTTTGTGTACAAAAACATAAAAAACGGCAAATAAGGTATTCGAGATCATTTTTGTAAACATATCGCCTATTTGCTGCAACAACGTCATAACTCAAGATCCGTGTTTTTTGAACTGAGTAATACAAAATTATCAGTTTTCAAAAAAGTCAATTATTTTTTGTTTGAGAGTATTTTTTTGTTGTAAACATCAAAATTAAAATTCATGTTTTCTCGTATATTTGATAAGTAAAAATTTGTTTAAAATTTATTTAAGAAATAGTAAAATGTCATAAAACATTCAACAACTTTTTTGAATTATGACGTTGTTGCAGCAAATGAGCGATGTGTGAGTTTTTAGGGTTTTAGTGAGATCTTCTAAAATAATCTTTTATAAAAAGAATATAATTTAAACGATTTTTTTCTTTAGATTTAATAAATTTTTGAATGTTGGAGAAATTTTGTATATGTTGGAGAAATCAAAAGCATGATAAAGAATAATTATTCCTTTTTGGATTGTTTTAGATTTTGATTAATTTAATAGTTTCGTTTAGTTATGCTAAAAGACTCATTTCAAAAAAAAGTTTCGTCTATACATGTAAATACAAACAAAGTTTCAAGGACATGTAAATTAAATATGTCAGTTGTTATACATACTCACTAATCATGTTTATTGGATGTTTCAAAAATATCTAATCATAGGGTAACATGGAGACGAGACGTAATTGTCAAAAACCTAAGTCTGTTGTCAAAAACCTATCTCTGGCAACAACAAAATACATGCTAGTCAATATATATTGTTGTTGTATCAAACATTTGATTTGTTGTATTTTTGTTTGACAAATTGGAGTGTCTCGTCTCTATGTATAATTCTCTATGTATCTAATTATAATTTGAAAATTGTATTTGAATGGAAAGGGAAAAATAAATACAAAAAAATTGTTTAAAGTGCAAAAAAAGGAATTTCGTAATCGGTTAATCGACACAAATTAATCGTTTTATTTGTTATTTGAAAATCGGCAATATCAAATTATTCGAATAGTTAACCGTCAAAAAAATCGGTTAACCGATTAACGGTTAATCGATTGATAGTATTTAAATAAAATTAGGAAGTGGAATATATATGGTCAAATAAATTTCGTTTTGTGATTTTTTTTACATTTTTTCTCAATTTTGTATGGATATTGCTAATCTAAAGGCATTTATGTACAAGAACGGGAAGAGATAAATCATGGACAGATTCCGACATTCAACAAAGCATGTGCTTTTATCAAAAGAATATTGTGTGCAAAACCTCATGGTATTTTCTGCATATATGTATGTATTTTAAGAAAATAGCGAAACATTTTTGAAAAATATAAAATTTTTTGGGAAATGTGTCACATTTTGGTCCATAACTCTGGTTTTACTTAACCGATTTTGCCCATTTTCAATACAAAACATTTCTGACCAACAAATAAGTCTTCCCTGCAGGCCCTATCGTGCCTTCAACACAGAGACGTAGCTAGTTTTGTCGTACCTACGATTTGAACTTCAAAGATTTCTGCGTGTCCTGGGACACGTAATGGTCAAGGGAACTTTTAACAACTATAAATATATATTTTTAGATACATATGTATATAATTTTGTATAAACTATGATTTTACATATATAACAGACATTAAATTCGTTCGAAATTTAAAAAACGTTCGAAATTTAAAACGTTCTATAGAAATACAAAAAATTTCAATTTCTATTGAAAAAGTTTTTTCGAATGAAGCAAAACCAAAATGTTACGAATTGGAACATACGATTATTTCTACATTATATCCATCTGTCTTACTGGCTGTCAGTTGAAGTCACGATAGGACCTACAGGGAAGGACTGTGGAAGTTTGGTATTGGGAATGGGCAAAATCGGTCAAGTAGAACCAGAGTTAGGGACTTAAACGTGAGACAACTTCCAAAATATTGATATTTTTCCAAAATGTCAACCCATTTTCTTTAAGTGTATTGCAAATAATATCATAGCAATTTGCGCACATTTTTCGTTTGATAAAATTACAACTTCTGTTTAAAATGGTAAGAATCAGCACCGTTACAAATTTCTTCCCGGAATATGGTTCTATGGTACATAAATGCCTATAGTTGTATCCATTAACAACCTTCAAAAAGGGATATTTTTTAAAACTTGTTTGCCTTTTTACTATATTGCAAATAATACACATTTTGCATACGTTATCAAAATAGCGTAAAACTTGTTTGCCTTTTTACTATATTGCAAATAATACACATTTTGCATACGTTATCAAAATAGCGGTAACGTAATTTTTGTTGGAAATGGTAAGAATCGGTTCATTATTTCTTCTCGCCCATACATATATCTTCACGGTATAAGGCTCTATGATACATAAATGTCATTAGAAAAAATTTGGTATTAAAAAAAACCGGTGTCAGTATTATATAGGCGGCGCAGCTGAATACAACACTCTTACTTTTAATTTTTAATGTCATGTCTAGAATAAATTTTTAAAACTGACCTTGTTCCCATGGGTGAAGTCAGGAACAATTCTAAATCACCACGTCGTGAAGCATTCGCAGATATAACAGCTTGCACATGTTCCAAATAGTTAACTTCAGTATCGGATCCTTTGCAGGCATCTGTTTTAATTTCCAAAAACAATGATCTACCAGAATAAATGGGGCTAAAAAAAAGGAAAATTTAAAAAATTGAAATACTGTGCTCTAAAATAAATAACCGCACGCAATACTCACTGTGAATCTACGATATCACCAGCCTCACAATGATATCTGGCAGGTACTGTGTGCCACTGTTTGGACAGAGTCACCATGCCACCAGCATCTAAAACACCAAAACCAAACAAATGATTAAACTCCAAACCCACACCGTTCATGGTCCAATGGAAACGATTTTTAGCATCAAATAGAGAATTACGCTTTGAAGTCAAAACTGTCAAGTGCTGTATGTCACGCCAGGTTAATTGAGGGCTAAAAGGAAATCATTAATAAATAATGTACAAATTAATTATTAAGTAGTATACATACTTGGCTTCCAATGCTAAAGCAAATACACCAGCTGCCTCTGGAGCTGCTGCACTAGTACCCGAATGAGTGGTTGTACATTTGCCATACAAATCGGTGGTGGCCACACCAGTATTAGGATCCTTGGCTCCATTACTGAATGTACTTGCCAATGTTGAACTGCAACTTTCATCATAATGAGCATTTTGACCATCATTAATGGCACTATTAATGGAAATTGTCCACATGGAAGCAGCATAGCCATCACAATTGCAATCATCCTCCTCACCACCATCGCCTGAAGCCCACACATAAATATTACCCAAACCATTACGACCCTAAGGAAGGCACAAGCAAATTCACAAGTTGTTATAACCACAGAAACCACAATAGAAATGTAAACTTTTTAATGGCACCCAAACTGCCACACATTATTACCTCATTAACACCCTGCACTATGGCACGCATGGTGGCATTGCGTGGACCATCAACTGTTTTTCCATCATCGGTAGGACCCCATGATGCACTGTAAATGTGAATTTTATGTGGCTCATGACCCATAGAATTTGCTTCAATTAAATCTGTCATATAAGGTTGATCCAACATGCGAATACCTATTAAAGGAAAATAATAAAAAAGAAAATGAAGTTTCCAATGAATAAACATTTCATTTCCACTTTATATCTACATTCGATTGAACATTCATTATTTACTTATAATATATACAATACCAACATAAATATTTAACAAACATTTAGCACTTTTTTCCATTCGTATAATAAAAACAAAAATCACTTTGTATAAAGTGTAATATTTACACATTTATGACTGAGTACCACCTAGAGATACGTTTGGTTATGTGAAGAGGTTTGGACAAATTGGTACAAATGTTCTGTTTTTTGGTACAATTATAAACTGAAAAGTACGTAGGTGCCCCAAAAACTTATTCCCTGGAACAAAATTTAACTCACGGATAACAAAATCTTCCAATTAAATATTAAATATTATAAAAATATGTTCATTCCTGGGAATTTCTTAATATTAAGTAAATTCAAAAACCAATAAAATTATTCAAATTTATTAAAATATTTAATAGTTCTGAAATTTCCCAAGAAAAATATCACGGGCATTTTTGGGGAAATTTTCCCGACCCTTGTTCAAACGAATAATTGTAACGTGACATAGGTCTCAATGGTGGGATATACTATTGGTCGATTCACTTCTTGTCATATTGTCATATATTTGACGACTCGGCTTATCCGACTCTTAGGCGTAAATATAGAACACAGATTATTATTTTGAGACATTTTTTGCTTGAAAAGTAATAACAACATTTTCAAACCATTCTGAAATATTAGAACATTATGACAATTTGACACGATAGGATACCTTGTGAATCGACCATATACATTTTTTAAAGTTGCAAACCAACTTGGTTACTTGCTCCATTTTATTCCGTTTTTATTGATAACATTAGAAGCAACTATCGTTAAGTAAATGAAACCTACATAGATTAGTTCCTCGGATTCTAGTTCAAAGTACTAACATTGAAAATTTTAATTATTTTCCAAAGAAATAGAAGATTTTCCAAAGAAAATAATTCTATACTGAAGATTTTGTAAAGTAAATAGTTTTTTCCTGAATATATTCTACACAGCTTTGCCAGTTTAGCGATTTACGCGCATTTTTACCTGTCAGAACAAATTAAACAAATTTCCCGCAGGTTAGTTTTTTAGTGATATCAAAGTTGTTATTTTTAACGCCCTATTTGTAAGCGTTTGTGGTAAGTAACTAACTCCACTGACGTTACCCTTTTAGAATAATGTGATAAAACCTTTATGGTGGGATATACATATGGTCAATTCACAAGGTCTCTTATCATGTCATATTGTAATAATATCCTAATATTCACGACACTGCTTGAAAAGCAATAACAAAATTTTGAAATATTAGGACATTATGACATGATAGGAGACCTTATGAATTGACCAATAGTTTTTACGAACAAATGATGCGTCAGTCAATCAGTGAAATCTATTTCTATATACGTAAAATGTCATAATCAGATGACTTGTGCTTAAAAATTGTTGGTACAATTAAGGGACGAAAAACTGAAATAGTTAAATTTGTTTGGTACAATTCATAAACTACATTTCGCAAACCTAATGTAAGTTTTGAATATGTAGAATGTCCTCTGTATTTACACACATTTCACTCTATTTGATTTGGTGTATTTGATTGTCGTTTACATATGTATGGATACATTAACAAATACGGACATTTGTGTATCCCAGCAGTTCTAGGAAACAGTCCCGAACTAGTTATTTTACCCATCATTTAGGGTGGGAACTAATTACTTCAATAGCTACGTTACTAGTTATTTTAACACGTCCTTTGACCCTTTGTGATTACAATGAGACTGTCTAATAGCTGGTCCAAAGTAGTCAAATCATTGGATTCACATTATTAAATATCATCAGTTACCTTACCAGCTACCTAACTGGTTAGCTTTTATTTTAACAATTACGGTTGCTAACAGACCTCAAATAATCTGCTAAAAATATATATGATAGACAGTCCAATAAACGATTGGTTGTAAACAAACCTTCCTTCGACTATTCTCCAATGGATTGCTCTCTAAAGTGCAGTACATAATAAACTTTTAAAGTCACTTCACTATAGGCTACTAAGAGACACTAAAGTGACTATTGACTTCATGCTATGTTACATAGGATATCAGTATACTTAAGAAAAATTAAAAATAAACTGTATAAGAATTATATCAAAACAATTTATATACAACCAGTTTGTACAAATTACTCACAAAACGTTTAAAGTGACTACACTTAAGCAACAATAGTCTTCACGCTAGATTACCTGGGATGTATAAAGTAACCAATTGTCTTCTCTCTGCACTACAAAGAGCACATTCGTATGAAATTACCAAAATATATAAATTGGAGTCGGCCTAGTGATAAGACATTTATTACAATTACTGTCTATAAGGGATACACTGACTAATTGCTTAACTGCTGGGATGTTTATTATTATAAAAGTGTATTTGCTTACACTCACTTACATACATATCTATGTGTTCACATTGTACACAATATGACAGAACACAAAGTTAATAAATATTATTTATTTATCATAAATATTTAGCGATAACGAGCTTTGATTTGCTCTTGTCATAAACTATTACAAAACATTAAACCCAAATGAATAATTTGTATCTTTTTGTTATATAAATAAATACATAACTGCAGATTGTTATCAGAAAAGCTCTTTATCCACTGACAAACAAAAATATATGAATATAATGCTATGAAATCCTATAGGAGAATATTAAATCAAGGGGAACAATTGTTAGAATATTATATTCAGATGTGTTGAATCTTTAATGCCCTCCATCAATAATCGAAATTAATATTTTGATTTGAATATACAAATTTTAATAACAGAATTATACTTTTTATTAATGTATCATTAGTTTATATAAAAACTTCCATTTTTTTGACGGGTCTTCAGACCTAGTTTTTTGCACACATGTGCCTTATAAAAATGGCGGTTTAATTCATTATTACAAAAAATTATTTGGTTGATTGTGGGACCGAGCAAAGGTGGGGCAGAATCAAAATTTTTTGGAAATAAATCTGTCATTTCTAAACGGCAGGTCTAATCGGGATAAAATATGGAGTGAGCGTAGCCAAGTAGTAATCGAGTTTAAGTTATTAAAATGGGCCCTACAAATTCTATATGGGCTATAAGAGCTCAAAGTAGCGTACTTTCGACATGTAAAATTATTAAACACGTGTAATTTTTTTTGTTTCCCATCCCATTTCAAAGATTTTTATATTTTTGGATAGCTCTCGCCTAAAAAAAACATGCCCGCGTGTGCTATTTATCTCTTACAATTTCCGAGTTATAGGCATTTCATATTTGAAATTTAAAAATTTTACTATACCTTGCTTTTTTTGTTAGTTAGACAACTAAATTACCAATAATGTACAAAAGACTTCAGAGCAATATCAATTATAGATCCAAATAAAAACAATTTTCAATTTAAAAATTCAAAAAATAGAAAATTTTTTGCTGTTTTTTGGACGAAAAGGTGAGGTAAGAAATTATAACAATTTTATGTTTTTCTGTAAGGTATCTTTACGGAGAACATTTTGATATTTTTATGCGTTACTGATTCTAGCTAAAGAAATGTGTACGCTTGGCGAAAGGCGTATACAAAATTCTAAGAAAATTAAAAAAAGAAAGTATGGGTTTAAAATGAAAACCTAACTCCCGTCGTGAGACAAAAAATTTTAAGATTTGGTTTTAAAAATTCCTCAGAAAATGATTCTGAGTCGATTGGTATACTTTAAGGTGGTTGCTAACTAATATTTTTGGGCGTCACAAACATCTGCACAAACGCATAATACCCTCCCCGCTATGGTGGTGTAGGGCATACATATTGAACCGGAAGCTCGAAAAAATTTGCAGAATTTTATTATAAAAATTTAATTTAATTTCTGTTTTTGGCCTATAAGTTTTTAGCAGAGTTCCTGTCAATAACTTTCTGAGCCTTGTATGTTTTTATGTGAGCCTTGTATGTGCTTTAACTTTTTGTACCAAATAGTCCGAGTACTGAGCTAAAAGGACTGCTTTCCTACTGGATGTGTTGGGAGCTCTTTTGAAAATGCTTTCTATTTATTGGCTTTAGAAACATCATATGGACCATTCCTTCCACCTGAACCAACTTTTCTATCAACGGGCAAGATCGTCCGATACTGTTTAATAACATTGGAATCAGTTTTACTGCAGACCTTTAATTGTTTGGCCAACTTTTTGTAGGCACAAGTTGGGTTTAGTTGAAAATATTTAATAATTTTAGTACGCACTTTTTTCTCGTCACTCATTTTAATCAGATTAACAACAAATGAACATAATTGACATTAAACATAATAACTGACAGGTAAATTGATTAAAAAAATCAAATAATACTTGGGTAAAAAGTTTTAATGAAAAACGTGTATTAAGGGGTTTTCGACCTTATTATACAAAATTGTCTATGGAAAATTTTCAATGAAAAATATTTTTCTTCAAATCATATTACAAAATAAAATATACTGAAGTCTACTTTGAAAAAATACAAGCTGTTTTTAAATAAAAATGTCAAAATTATTTGTAAGGGTGAGGGTGAGCTCTAAAATACGAACAATGGCTACAAAATCGAAAAACTTTTAGAGGCTTTTTAAACCACTACACAATTTCGATGTATTGTGGTTCCAGTATTACAAATATATTCAAAATTTTAAATTCTATGGAGAGGTTTTTTTTAAAAAAATCTTTAAGTAAAATTGTAATTTTTTTTAGACGTTTTTCCACGTAATTAATGATTACTCAAAAACGATTAGGCCGATATTATTAAGGTAAAATCAAAAAAAAAAATTAAATTTACATATCCTTTAATCCACTTATATATCGCACTTTAATCCGCTCAGTAGTTTCGGAGTTATAATAACAAATTGAAACTAAAAATATATTTTTTACGTGAAAATATCAAATTTTTTTGTATTAAAAATCTCATGAAAAATCGAAAACAGCTGAACTTGTTCAGGTTTATTACTTTATCGCAAAGCCACATGTAATAGCAACAAAATAAGATATCGATCATAACAATCGATGGATTATTTTAAAATTTATTCACAATTAAGTGAATACGCTCATTTTCTCAAAATTGTAGTTTTTTGTGTGATATACATAAATTTGAGTAGTTAGTGTTCTTCTTTTGAATGATTGAATTATAAAAACATTTTCCCAATACTATTTAAAAATTTTCACATAAATATTGCGTTTTAATCGGCTCAGTAATTTCGGAGTTATAATAACAAATTTAAGCAGAAAATATATTTTTTAAGTAAAAATATCCAATTTTTTCTGATTTAAAAAAATCATGAAAAATCGAAAACGGCAGAAATTGTTTAGGTTTATTAATTTATCGCAAAGCCACATGTAATAGGAATAAAATGATATATCGATCATAAAAATCTATGGTTTCTTTTCGAATTTATTCACAATAAATTGAATTAGTTTATTTTCAGAAAATTGTATGTGTTTACAAGCGTACACTTTGAGTGTAAATTTTACATGTATTTTGTTTTTATTACAATAAGTTTATTTTAATAACATTAGACTAACCCTTTTGGAGTTATAATTAATTATGTGGAGAAATGTCTAACAAAATTTATAATTTTACTTAAAAAAAGAAATCAACATAAAAATGCTCATCACTAATTGATGTCCTAAAAAATGTATTTTCGTTCTTCCTTAATGGGTTACGGCATAAAGTTTTTTAAGGCATTAAACTGATTGTTATGTAAAATAAAGAAGGTATGGAGTTAATTAAAAAATCTGGATAATGAATATTTATGTGCTACCATTATAAAAGATATATTAAACTATCGTTCAAAACCAAACAGTTGAAACAAATATTTTTTTTTGTTTTCTAAAATATAAGAAAACAATTTAATATTCAAATCATGACACAACAATATAAGGTACACTCAGTAGAAAATAAATTCTCAATTATACAATTCTTGTAACGTCAAACAAAAGAAAATATGAAAAAATATGAAAAAAATCCAAATCAAAGTTTGACGTTATGGGCTAAATATTGAAAACTCTCTCTAGTGATTCTACCTTCTACAATTATTGTATCATGATTCAAAGTTTAAATTTCAAACTATAAATATATCTTTTTCAAACAGAAAAACTTTATCTTTAATCAAACATTTATTACTTATTTCTAAACTTTCAAATAATTTAAAATTTCATTATACACAAGAGTTTAAGTTAATTTATGTATAAACTACTTAATTAATAAATATTCAACGAATTTGAAACTGTGGTTTCAAAATACAAAATTTATACAACAATATGCACATCCCATTTTTATACAAAAACAAAGTTTCCAATGACCTACTTATGTCTACTACAATAATGTATAAATTAGTTTTTAATTAAATGTCAACAGTTTCAAACTACCCGCAGTAATTAGATTATATGAAATTTAATTTATTTATTTTTTTTTATCCAATTGATTTACTTGCTCATTTTAAAAGCTATCTGTGTACTATACCAAACAGTTTTGCCATATTTAAACTATCTGTTTACATCATTTTCAATTTCAATTATCACCACAATGGCACATGGCAACATTTTTTCTATGAAAACCAAAATCTCAATGTTTGTTAATATTTGTGCAATTAATGTTCTTGAGTGTTTGTACGTACGTTTACAGACAACAAAAAAAATGCAATTTAATCCAGCATTTTGCGTCACTTACCCGCAATTTTACTATCATAAGCCACGCCAACACCGCAAATGCCATTATCTCTGGCAGCAGCAACTTCACCAGCACAACGTGTACCATGGCTAAAAGTAGAACATTGAATTGAAAATGAAAATAATGAATTATAGAAAAATTCTAACAAAAGAAAACATTGTGAATGTAGGTAAATGTTTTGTGTTTTGTGTTTTATTTAGATAATAAACAATAGGTAATATTTTAACAAAAAATAAAAAGGATGAATGAAGTGCTTACAAAGAGATATTTATAAGAAACACGTTACAATTAAACTGGATTCATATTATCGAATACTGGTGGATTGCTACATAACTACGAATATAGGTCCCTAATAATGCTTACTCGTTGTACATACATATTTATGCAAAATTCTCTATAGAGTAACATACAAACTTCTATATATATTTGTATAACTATACAAATATTAACTCAAATTGAGTATTTCGTTGGATCCCGGTTAGACTATATTCATATATTTACCTACGCACTGATATGCAGAGATTCGATCGATAGCGTCTGGACAAAAATAAAGAAAGAATAACAAAATTTGGTATAGGATTATATATTTGTACAAGTGTATAAGCTTGTCAATGCCGGGCAGAGCCTTCGTTTAAGTCTGGAAATGCAGTGTCACATTGCACAGTGAGGCAGAATAAAAATTAAATCTGGCATTTTTAAACGTCTGGTTCGATCGAGATAAAATGTGATGTGAGCGTAGCAAAGTATTTGAGTTTATGTTATTAAAATGGACCCTACAAATGCTCCAGGGCAGCGTAGGTTCTCAAAGTAGGGTGCTCTCAAAAATTTTTAAACACTTGCCATTTTTTGTTTCCCATTAAATTTCAATGATTTTTACATGTCTTGGTAAACGCTCAGCTAGGTCTTTCTATTCAACAAATCAATAGTTCTGACATTTTATACTAAAGTATGAAAAAGTACAATATTTTTGAAGGTCGGAGTTTAAAAGTGGTATATTTTTGAATCTAATTGAGATATTGACTTGAAATTTGTTTGTAAGACCAAAAGTTAACTCATCTATACAAAAAAATTTAGTTCGGAATAAATGTGGATCAAATTGTTCCTAACACTTCCAATCCTATTAAAATTCTGTTACAAATTTTAGTTTTAGAAATTCAATGTTTTTCTCGCAAGAGCGCAAAATCGGAAAACTTTTTTCTAAGTATTGGGACAATATTTAAAAAAAATTAATAACTTAATATATATATGTTTTCAACGGTTGTACCTATTATGAGTTAGCGTGGAGACCGAAGTGAAATTTTCGGATTTCGAGAAATTTCGTCTTTGGTTAGAATTTTTTTTAATTATTTAAAAACAAGTAAGAGAGCTATATTCGGCTATGCCGAATCTTGTATACCCTTCACCAAATTATGCTTTAAAATAAAAATGTTAAATATTTTTAGGTAAACAAAAGTTATTTTTTTTCAAAGTATTTTTTTCCATTTTTTGGAAAAAAAATATCAAAATTGTTTTTTTAAATTTAAAAAATTTTTTTTTTTTAGTTTTTAACCCAGATATGCCGATTGCTTGAGCTTGATCATTTTAAAAATACTTTTATATTATTTTGGAAGCAAATGAGAAATAAAAAACAGTGCAATAATTTTTTGAAAAAAGTGGTTTTAAAGTCCTATATATAGGAGATTGTGGTCACAACAACAAAACTAACACGCAATAATGAAACATTCATGCATATAACAATCAAGCTACTCTTCATAGATATAAATTCCAAAGAAATATAGTATTTATTCACTTGTAAATGTACAAAATTTTACTTTCCTTACAAACGAGATATGTCCATAATGACTGAATAAGGGCATTATGAAAATATCTCGAATTAAAAATTCAATAACTCAAAAATAGTAGCAAAAAATAATGCGGTCACACAATCTCTCATGAGGTATTGGTATGTACTAACCCAGCAACAATTTTGTGAATTTTTGTAATGACAACTAGTTATTTCATGCATTCTTTTGTAAGGAGTGGTGGTTACCCAGCACATTATTTTATTTTCTAGAATAAGTACTTATTTTTATACAGGCTGGTAATGAACTTTTGTATTTAGCACAGCTATCTAGTGTGTTTGCCTGGAAAACGGGAGGTTAGTGGTTCGCCACCTGTCAAAGCCATTAATTTTTTTGTTCATATCATATTCATTTATATGCTGATGTTAAAACTATTGTTGACTTCCAATAAAATAACTCGTACATGGAGCAGTGAGTTATCAAACACAAGCAAATAATGTGACTGTTCGATTCCCACACAAGGCAATATTTTTTGTGTTTTTTTTTTTAGCTGCATATTCTTGTTGTGAATTTACTACTTATTTCTCAACTGATTGTAAGTACATTTGTAAGCTTGACCCCTGAATTTTTTAAAAATCTCGAACAACGGTAAGTAGTGCTTCAGTCAAATAATAAGTATTTATCGCTTTGCTCCAATTATACTTGCTGGCTTACTAGGTAAGTAAAGTTTTTGCTGGGAAGTATATGAACAAAAAATATGGTATTTTGATAAACGTGACGTATCCTGTAACCAAGAACTATATGTTCTACATGTAGTACAGTCGGCATATCTGGGTTAAACATTTTTTTTATTATTTAGTGAAAAAAAATTCGGGTTAAAAAATATTTTTTCCGATTTTTACCCAACTTACTATGGTCTTATATACGCCGTTGCAAAGGACATTGAAATATCTATCATTAGATATCCATATTGTCTATATTAATGACTTAGTAATTCCGATATGGGTCAAAAATAGGTCAAAAATCTAGGTTGTCCTAGTTTTTTCCTTATATCTCAGAAATTTGTAGGCCGATTTTCTCGATTTTCAATAGCGACCGAGCCGGAAGAATTTTGGAGATATTGATGTATGTAAGTTATTTGGGAGCTTCGGAAAGTTGATTTCAACACAAAGACGTACATTAATTAATCCAGCCATATTTTTATACCCTTCACCGTTAGTGGCAAGGGTATAAATTTGTAATTTCTACATTTTATTTGCGACCCCACAATGTACTTATATGGCTTTAGAAATAGAAATCAGCTTTCCGAAGCTCCCAAATAATTTACATACAGGAGTCATACATCAATATCTCCGACATTTTTCCGGCTCGGTTGCTATTGAAAATCTAGAAAATCGGTCTACAAATGGCTGAGATATAAGGAAAAAACTAGGACAACCTCGATTTTTGACCTATATCTGGATTCACAGAAAAAACTGTATTTCAATTCAAACATTTATCACATATTGAACTGGTTTCAATTATTTCATAATTGAATGAAGTATTCATGTGCTCAAAAACAAAATTTTCTGATATTTTCTATTTAATTTTGAGTTTTGAATTTGATAATTTTGATAATTGAATACACAATTTTCGTTATTGGTTGAACTTTAAATACAAAAATTATTGAATAGATAATTTTCATAATTGAAACACAAAAAATAACAAAAATGTGTTTTCAATTACGAAAATTATCGAATCAATAATTTTTGTATTTGAAATTCAACCAATGTCAAAATAATCAAATTCAAACCTCAAAATTCAATAGAAAATATCAAGAAATTTTGTTTTTGAGCAAATGAATACTTGATTTAATTATGAAATAATTGAAACCAATTCAATATGTTACAAATATTTGAATTGAAACGGTTTAAGAAATAGTTTTTTCTGTGTATAGACAATATGGATATCTAATGATAGATATTTCAAAGACCTTTGCAACGGCGTCATAGTCATAGTAAGTTGGACCTACAATGGGTCAAAATCGGAAAAAAATATTTTTTAACCCGATTTTTTTTTCACCAAAAAATTTGTTTTCACTAAATAATAAAAAAAAATTTTAAAAACCAAAAAAAAATTTTTTTTTTTTGATTTAAAAAAAAAATTAAAAAACAATTGGGAGGATCCATATGAAAGCGGACAGCAGACAGATTTACCATTTCTTCAATGGAAACTCATTCCGAATTGAAAAATTTTTTAAAATTGTCTAAAATTATATACACATAATTGCCCATAACCTCGAAGCTACTCAAAGTCTAACATAATTTTTGATTTTATTTTAAAGACAAAGATATTGTCCTTAAAATGGTGTAAATAATTTAATTTACTTCCAAAAGGTTAAAGGTCAAATTTTAATGTATATATTTCAATGTAAAAAATATCAAAGATCTAAACTCTCTACTATATTCGTGCAAAATAATTTCTATGGAGACTCGATTAGTTCAGGAGTTATAAGGAAAAACGTTATTAAAAGTACATACGTATTTTCATATAAATTCATATAACTTTTCAAACATTCGAAATCAGTCTGTTTGTATTACCTATAAGACGTCGCTCTCTGATAAAAATGCGCAATTATTCACTCTTTTTGAACGCATCAAATCACACCGTGACCAGTTTCTAACCTATTGTAGTGAAATAGCAATTTTTAATGACAAAAATTACTAACAAATGACCTGTTCATTCCTGCATTTTTTACTTTAAAATAAGATCTTTTTTTCCTCTTTCTCCATCTATCGATAATATATTCTTTTAAATTAAAAATGTATGCAAATTTCTCCGCAAGTATAATTTATTCAACAAAAGTACATTATTCGACAATGGCGGTGTAAAAAAAAAAATATTAAATAAAATAGATACCTTTTTGCTTCTTATTATATTCTTTGTTACTCACCTGTTAAACCAATCGTCAGTATAGCGGGGATATGGAAACGGATCGTTGCTACTAAAATCGTAACTGGCTTCAGCATTCTATTGAAATGATTCAATGTTTGGTGCGTGGATTGTTTGATTGTTTGAGAGAGAAGAAAAAATATATAAAATACAATAAAAGTATAAACAAAATGGCAAATAAATAATAGAAAATAAAAGTTAATTTAAATTTTAACATAATGCTTGAGGAATTGTTTGTAATACTCTTCTGAAATGTATGCCTTAGTATACAAGAAAAAATATATTTTGCCAGTTTGCATTATTATCTCAGATATTCACACACCATTTCCCAGCTAATGGTGAATGAAAACAAAGCAATATAATATTCAGCTGTTGAAATCTGGATTTAAATTTCTTTTAACAAATTTGTTTTCTTATGGGAAATGGTTTAGGCAAGACTACATTCGTCTTTATTTCATTTTTTAATACAGATTATTTACCTTAAGATAGAGACAATCTTATTTGCTTAAATTTAAGATGCTTTAGTCTAAAGCTGATAAAAACGTGTATTTACTTATTTATTTATTTTGTATTCCTGTTCGCCATTGTTAAGAGGAAATTGATGATGAATGAGTGAGTTAAGGTGGCGAAATTTACCCTAGTATAAATTCATTATTCATGTTTAATCTTTAATAATTCAATTGTATTTTAAGATTATTTTTCAGCATATATTTTACAAAGTAATATTCTTTTGTAAAAAGTATAAATAAGGATTTACATATGAAAATTAATTAGAATGGCCCCATTTGTATGGGGTACTACAGTGAGTACATATGAAATATCACCAAAATTTTGAGCTGTACTTTGCGGAAATATATATATGGCCAACCAGCCAATCAGCAAAACGGACATCGTTAAATCGTCTAGAAAAGTTATTATTTAGTCGGTGATAGACTGAAATGTTTGGACCTTGCAAACATTAGCACAAACAAGTGGGGCAGAATCAAAATTTTTTGGAAATAAACCTGGCATTTCTAAACGGCAGGTCCGGTCGGGATAAAATTTAACGCGGTTATATACAAGGAGTATTCGAGTTTAATTTATTAAAATGGATTATACCAATGCTCCAGGGGCGGCGCTATGAGGGCTCAAAGTAGGGTATCTTCGACGTGTAAAATTTTGGGGAAGCGCTCGGCTAGGGGCGACATATTCGAAAAATTGGACATGTATTTTATACCAAAATGTTCTTCGTAGAGATACCTTACAGAAAAACGTAAAATTCTTAAAGAAAGTTTTTTGTTAATAAAAAAGAGGTGACTTTTTCGTCCAAAAAAACAGCAAAAATCGACTATTTTTTTATTTTTAAATTGAAGATCGTTTATTTTTGGACCCATAACAGATATTGCTCTGAAATCTTTTTTATATTATTGGTAATTTAGTTGTATAACTAACAAAAAAATCAAGTCCATCCGGTCTAAAACTACGACCTATATTTTTAAAAAAACTAACCTAGGTATGGCAAAATTTTAAAATTTCAATTTTAAAATGCCTATAACTCGGAAATTATAAGAGATAAATAGCACACGCAAGCATATTTTTTCAAGACCTAGAGCGCTATCCAAAAATATAAAAAGCTTTGAAAAAGCATTTGAAACAAAAAAATGACACATAATTAAATAATTTTCATGTCGAAGGTACCCTAATTTGAGCCCCCATAGCGCCGCCCCTGGAGTATTTGTTAGGCCAATTTTAATAACTTAAAGTCAAATACTCCTTGGCTCATACCGATCGGATCAGCCGAATAGAAATGCCAGATTTATTTTCAAACAAATTTTGATTCTGCCCCACTGTGCACTCCCCACTACGGTGGCGTAGAGTATAAATAAGTTACAAATGACCAATTACTTACATAGTTAAACTTCAAATCGGGATGCATATAATCCACACCTGTAAAAAAATGTTTCATTTTAAAGAAATTGTAATAATTTTCTCAAATCTGCGTTCTCCTTAAACTCACCATCATCCATAATGGCGGTGGTAACATTTTTACCCGTAATACCCTGATCCCAGGCAGCTTGAACATTTAAATCCAAGCGAGCTTTGCCACCATTCTGGCCTGTGTTCTTCAAATACCACTGCATTGGAAAGTAGGGATCTGTCGGTTCTGTACTTTCCATACTGGATTGAGTATTATAGGTGGCATCGAATTTTAAACCATGAATAGCATGAACAGCAGGACGTAAACCACGTTTCACACGTTTAAAGCCAGGTTGTTGTACGGCTGTATGAATCTGAAAATGAAAATAATTTACGAATTATTTAATTAAGTATACAATTTAAGTATGTTTCATGTGTCCTGTACTAATTATGGCATAATAATTCTTTTAAATATTTAACATTTTAATTAAAATATACATATTTTCGTCATGAACTTATGTATGTGAAATGCCCCAGAGGGGCTTGTGCCTGACTGTCTAGTCTAGTCAATAACATTGGTTTTGCAAAAGCATTTCTCATGTTGTTTTTTGAGAAAAGTTGGTTGACTCTATGCGTGTCTTGCTGTCTTAATATAATTTCTAAATTAAAATCCTTTGGAATAAACGATTTTCTATTGCCAAAATATATTTCTCTATTTATCCCCTTCTACAATGAAAATTGTAGTTTACTTGTGGCATTTTGTTTTCAAGGTGTTTGACATTACTTTTTAATACTGAAAGAATATAAATACAACAAATGAGTTTTATATGCATTAAGTATGTTTCAGGATGAATTCGAGCAACATGCATCCTCGAAATGATGCCACAATATATTTTCAGCGTAAGGGATTTACTTGAGTATCCAAAAAATATCTTAAGAAATTATTTTGTTTACAATACAAAATTATGGACTTAAAAAGTCTCTTTTTTTGAATTGTTGTAATAAATAAAGTTTTAATTAATAAATGCAAACATAAAGTTTATCGCCAATTCAACAATATAAACGTTAACATTGATAAACTATCACAAAATATTTTAAAATGCTAATCAGTCCTATTCATACATATGTGCATCACTGCACGTAACTTTTAAACTATACAATGTACAACACTTTTGATTCATTTTAAATACATAAACATAAACGTTTCCAATTCAAAATCTCAAACGTAAAGTCTAAAATCTCTCTTCGCCATCTAAAACCAAATGCTGAAAATATGAGCACATTTTAATTGAAGTTCTTGGAATAATTTCAAAATAATAAATTAAATGTTAAATTCCAGTTAAAAATATTTTTTATCATTTACCCATAGATGTTTAAATATAAAATACAAAAACCATAAAAACCATAAATGATAAAAACGGCAATTCTAATATTTATACCAATTATGGTTTACCATAGGGACTTATTTTTAATTGTCGGATTTCGAGGAAGTTTAGTTTTTGTCACACTAAGTGTACAAAGAAGTTATTAAATGTGATGCAAACCTTAAATGGTACTCTAGGGATCAAAATAAGAAACTTTGGCCAAGGAACCACACCTCTAAAATGAATGGTACCCCCCAGCTACTAGCATGGATGGGACGGCCCTCCAAAGTTAGTGGGGGTCGGTCATACATTTAGACTCGATTGGGACACTTTAAATGGAGTCAAAGAGCGATTTTTCAAAATTTTGGTCAAAATAAGGAACATCAGAATTCATTTTAGAGGTATAGTCCCTTGGGAAAAGTTTCTTATTTTGATCCCTAGAGTACGATTTTCCTTGTCACTTGGGCGATTTTTAAATCGACCCGCCCTAAGGCTTGCATCACATTTAATAACTTCTTTGTACACTAAATAGCTAATTCAAAAATGTTAGTCCCTAAATTATTAAAAATAAATTGATCTTTCAAACTGCATTGTTAGTATTTCTTTTTTTTAAATTTTAAAAGTTATAAAGCGTTATTTACAAAATGTATGGAAAAATTACTACGAATTGTAATGTAGGGCACCTTAATAAGCAAATTCATTGCAAAAATAGTTTTTGCACATAAAAATAAAGTTTGAACATTTTTCTTTTAAAATGTTACCTCAAAAGTAAAGAAATCGTGGGTTTCGACGAAGTTATGAAGAAAACTCAAAAAAAGACTGACAAACCCGATTTTTGACAACAACTCGACTGAGCGACCTCTTCCGTAAAATCTGAAAAATACTTTTCCCTATAAGCTTTTAAATTTATTCAGCACCAATGAAAATAAAAAAAACAAATTTTGGGACACACTAATGTTCACCCAAATACCCTTTTACACACCTAAATTGATTGACATGGAAATAAGATTTCATGTTTAAAACGGAAATAATTATAGGATTTATAATTGTTCTTATGGTTATATGATGCTTTCTGAGTCACCTTAAGCGAAAATTATGCATTATACATAATAAAGCATCGACAGACAACGGTGACGGATACTTAATGTATCACAATACATATACGCCACCGGAGAAAATATCTTTATAAAATACTTTGAATTTATTCACAAGTATTGGATAAGAAGCATGTCCGCTTAAAAAATTATATTTCTTATTACTTTAAGACATAAATACATTTATGTTTTTATTCAATTATTCTCACATATATAGCTAACGTTTCCAAATATTTTTTTTTATAAAATGAGGTCCTAAAGAGGCGTTCTATTAGATTATATTACAGATTTACGTCTCCAAGACATCCTTAATGATAGGTGCACAATAATGTAACAACTACAACAAAAGTCACAAAAATCGTAACCGACTAAAAGATGGACAATGTCTATTAGTTTGTCGATCACACAATAACAATGAAAAGTTTGGATAAAAATTGACAGAAGTCCATATTCAGGACAATGCTCATCTTATCGTCAACTAAGCTAGCTGAATGACAATATACAAAACATTGTAGCTCATCTTGTCATCAATTGTGTTTGATATAAGAAATGTCTTACATAAATCTTCAAATCTGAACTGTTTTTCTTCATCTTAGCTACTTTCAGCGATGTTTTCTCTTTAGTATTTATTGTTTACATATTTATATCAGGACAGAACTCATCTCATATAATCTTTCTATCAACAAAAAATAAAAAAAAAATTTCCATTTGATTTTGTTCATGCTCCAATGTCGCGTTCCGGTACCTAAATGATCGGTACACTGATATCGTTTTAACAAAATGACGGACAATTTTAATTTAAATACAAATTTAGTGGATTTATCCTAAAAACAAGATACATTTGATTTTCATTTTCAAAGTGAGTCCCGCTCGGGAACGAACTTGTATCGAAAACGAATATTTTCATTATTTAAAATTGCATATTTACGACGAAAGAAGGAGGGAGGAAACTAGGGAAAAATAAGTATTAGCGTTATACATGCAAACAAATATTGGCAAAAGAAAAAAATACAGAATTTGCATTTCCGGAGAACTTAATGAAAATGTTGAAGATATGGAAGTACTATATTAAAAGTTTGTCGAACCTGCAAATGGCTACAGAAATTACCGAAAATGAGTTATATTTTTTGTCTCGTTCGCGATACCATGTTTACCATGAAACAACTAAACGACAAAACCTATCTTTTGCATAAAACATAGTGCTACAAAAGACATTGTTTAGATTTATTTATTTTTTTTATTTAAAATTTTGAAAAATTTAAGCACAATCACTAGATTACTTTTAAATTTTAGATGAATTGCTGTTATTAATTTAATATGATTTTAGTTTTATTTTATTTACATATGTATGTATGTGTTGAAAATGGTTTGAAATTTTCCTTGAAAAATTTTTATTTTTGACTGTATTTTCTGAAGAAAATTAAATGCTTTAATGTTAATGGATGCTCGATCAATGATATTTTTAACATTTCAGAGTTAATTAATTCATCTTAAAAGATTTAAAAATATATCGCTCATTTGCTTCAACAACGTCATAATTCAAAAAAAGTCGTTTCGAGAAAAACGACTTTGAATGTTTTATGACATTTTACTATTTCTTAAATAAATTTTCAACAAATCATGCGATTTCAGAAACAAAACCTGATTTAAATAGTAGATCTTAATATCTTTCTAATCTGCATTTAACCCAAATCTTTACTTGTCAAATATACGAGAAAACATGAATTTTCAATTTGACGTTTACAACAACAAAAACACTCTCATACAAAAAATAATTGAATAATTGAAATTTTTTTAAAACTGATAAATCTAAATAAAAGACTAAAGAAGAAGAACACACGGATTTTGAGTTATGACGTTATTGCAGCAAATGAGCAATATGACTTTACACAAAAAGTTCAACTAAATTACTTGCAAATGTAATTTGTTATAAAATATCAAAAATTTACGTAAAAAATAATGAAAAAAGTTTGAGAAAATATTAATCTTTGATTAATAATATTTATGAAAAAAATCAATCCAATTATGAATTTATTGTTTCTGTACACCTGTTCTGGGTGTAGCTTAGAAAAGTTATAAATAATATTATAAATTTGGCTATATTTCAAATTATTCATTGTTCAATTTTATTTTCTCCCCCAATATACGAGTAATTCGTAAATAATTTTTGACAACTCGTGTGTGATAATTAACAGTTCATTTTCACTTATTTCTGTTTTTATATTGTTTTGATTTCATTAATATTCAAAATTAATTAGATCTAATGATGTTAACATATAGTTATATTAACTATAGATTTTCTAAATGAACAATAACATACACACAGTCTTTTATTTACATATATTTGAACACAAATGACCACGTCAATGTAGGTGGTCCAATTAAATTTATTAACTACCGAAGGGTGTCATATTGACAATGAAATTGATTCAAATATTTTGTAAAGATTTTAATTAATTAATAGTAAATTATAGTATTGTTGTACTTATTTTCTGTAATGAATACTTAAATAAAATATTACATTTAACCAATTGATATTCTTATTAGTATTTTCTGACAGTAGAGTTTAGTTCTTTTTGACAGCGTTTCCCTTCTTGTTATGCTTTATTGAAAATATACATATGTATGTATGCATGTGCATTAGGATGGCCCTTAGTCTGAACTTTTAGAATTTTCAATGCTTCCAAGATCCAAAATAATTATTTCTGCCAAGTGAGAATTGTTTGAGAAAAACCGGATATTGCTCAGAGGTTGCACATTCTATTTGAAGTTTCGAGTTTTGATTCAAAGAAGAAATATGTTAAAAAAAATTTGAAAAAAAAAATTTGAAAAAAAAAAATTCAATTACAAATTGTTTTTATATATCACTTACAAAATTAAAAAATCAAATATTTGAAAATTAAATTCAAATTTAAAACAAAATTTCTACTGATTTAATTTCTCTCAACTTAATTCATGGAAGTATTGACTAAATCTTTACTAGTCTCAACCATTACAGGTCAAATAGTCGATCAACAGTGCATCAGAATTGTCCAAGACATATAAAATAGTTGAAATGTATTTGATACGATACATTTTTGAACTCTATTGAAAAATAATACATTTTTTATTGTTTAAAGGTTATTCGGAATACAAAAATATTTTAGTAAGATTTATTCCAAATTTTATTGATAAATTCACTGAAATTTATTGTTGGAGGATTTGCTACTTGTAGAGCTTTATTAGTACATGATAACAAAAAGTCAAAAAAATTGATTTAAAGCAATTTCAAACTATTTCATGCAGTAAAGGGTTAATTTTTGGAAAAATTAATAAGGGTACTCATTTAAACACTTCAAAAAATCAAAAATAAATATTTTCAAAATTGTATAAATTTAAAATCTGCTGTTGGATAATATTTTGATACACAATGCATACACATTAGGGTGGAGTTAATTTTTTTCGCAATCGCTTTGGAATACCTGTTAAAGTTGTTATTTTAACCCCCAAATATACACAAAAAATTGCATTTGGTAGATGGTCTATATAAAGCTGCACCAACAATTAAGTTTGACAATATTCTTGAGTTTTGTCACAAATCACAAATATTTCATGGAAGGTAATTCACAGTGATATCCTATTATAACCCTGAATATACCTAAAAATAGAACAATTTTAGAAAATTTTAAGAGATCGATATCAAAAATCTTCTTTGTTATGGATAAAGTAAGAATCGAACTACTTAAAATATTTTTTTCGGTAATATTACGTCATGCCTTGGTGGGGAACTAGTGGGCCAAAGTTGAGCAATTTTCCATAGTCACATACTTTTTACATGTATGCAACATTTTTACATTTTATAAATAAAAGTGATTCATCAAATGCACTATAAATTAAAGTTTTCGAGTCTAAATTGTAATGCAAACTTATCAGATATCCACGGTTCATTAGAGTACAAAACTTGATCTTAATAAATACACAGAGAAAACAGATACGTAATAGCAACCGAATTTGTTGTCAATCGAATGATTCGGTTGCAAACATTGATTTTTTCGGTGCTAGCAACAGAATATCAGTGGATAAAGAAGAAATTCGGTTGAAGCAATCAAACTTTTGTTACCATTTCTAAAATTTTGTTCCCACAACTGTAAAATTCGGTCACTAAGGCAGAATCATTCGATTGGCAACAAATTCGGTTGCTATTACGAATCTGTTTTGTCTGTGTACATTTAGTATATTTTATATTTTTGGGCGTGTGTGAAACGGTAGCAAAGTATGCGGGAAAGTAAATTTTTGATAGATATGAGGTGAATAAAATTTCATTTCTCATAGGGCTACACAAATTTTTGACAAATGAACAGAAATATTTGACAAACATAAAATAAATAAAATATATGTATATGTATATTTCTAATCTCATTTCTATTTAAAATTTAAATCCTCAATATAATGAAAATATATCAATTAAGAGTGAAAAACATATAATTTGTTCGTAAGTATTTTGGATTTTTTAGACAAAATTTATTTGAGTCATAATATATTTCATTTGGCACAGCAAAAATATAAAATTTTCTCACCATAGGAAAATTTAAATTTACCATAGAACTTTGCTACCGTTTCACACACGCTCTTTATTGAAGAAATAGTAGGATTGCCATTCAAATAATCGAGGAAAAACTAATTTTTTATTCGAATGAATAGCACTTTTGAAAAATATCATGGTATTGTGTTCTATACAAATTGGGATCTTTTGAAGCTGATGTTGGATTTTATTGATTTAAGAAGCAGTTAAAAGATAATTATGCCCTCTTTAGACATGAAATTAAAGTAATAGGTTTCGAAAATGAATTCATGATGCAAATGCAATATTTTTTATTTATTTTATAAATATTTAAATAAGTTGTTCTATGTGTTGAATATAAGAAATATTAAGATTATTTGAAAATATTTTATATTTTACAGGGAGCACATTTCCAAAAGTCATCTCTCAACTGCATCTTTAAATAATAAATTCCGTCAACAGGTCCATAAAGACGGCTATTTAAAGTTATAGCATATGTAAATTTTCTTGCTTTTTACAAAAATTTTAATCATGAATCATGATACAACAACATAAGGTACACCCAGTAGAAAATAAATTCTCAATTATACAATTCTTGTAACGTCAAACAAAAGAAAATATGAAAAAAATCAAAATCAAAGTTTGACGTTATAGGGCTAAATATTGAAAACTCTCCCTAGTGATTCTACCTTCTACAATTATTGTATCATGTCGTGAATAAAATTTCGAGTTTTTCGAAATTTAAATAAAGGGGAATTTGAAAATCAGAAGACTCAATTGCAACTCGTGTTTTTGCTGTGCTCTTTCGTGGAATTCATGCTATATATTAAGTATTAATTTTGTATTTCTATTAAAACTATTAACATTTTTCAGGTTTTAAATATATTTCATTAAATTATTCAAATAATAATCGAGCAAAATTTAAAATATCGAATCGAATAATAAAAATTATTAACTTTTATTCGATTAAAACAAAATTTGAATAATTGATAAACCTATTGAAGAAGTCTAATTTTGCTGTCTTGGACAATTTTGATCCCAAAAAGGGATAACAATGTCGTAGAATATTAAAATTATAACATCACAAATTGAAATTTACTACGATGTATACTAAAGAAATAATAATCTGCCTGTAGCGTGGCAGAAAATGTAATCCAGTCTGCAAAAGCTCTAAAGTACTTTTTCATAGAATAATCAAATTTGCAAAAAAAAATTTTATAACCTAATAATTTACTTTCTCATGTTCATAAAACTTTTATAACTTACATCGCATAACCCTTACGAAAGTTCGTAATGTTAAAGTTCAAAATTAACACAATGAATACCAAAAACTTAAGCTTAACTTCATATTAAATACTTAAATTGTTCGTGAAAATATGATTCCACTTATTGAACTTAAATTGCGTAGGTCTTTTACTCCTTAAACTTTTTCAAATGTTCTTATTTTTTGGAAAAACAGTTTGATAAACAAACATAAATTAAAATGATGATTTTATTTGTTTATTTTGTTATAAAACAAAAAAAAAACAATAAAAACATTCCCAACTATCATCGTAGATACAGTACTGAACCATATCGCTGATTAAATATTTATAAGTTATTAAACAAGTTTTCTGTTCTATAATTGTTTTAATTATGAATTTAGTAAAAATGGCATTTCTGCTCATCTCAGAAAAATGAGAGGAAAATAAATAGAAACTATTGGCGTAGGTGGACAAAACGATACTTTTTCAAATATTTATTTGAATAACGGCCTAGTGTGTGTTATTGATAGGGTTGTTGAACCCATTGCTTTTCTCAGAATCCTACCCACGCCAATAGAAATAACATTTAACAACAATTGACAATTATGTGTAGTATTTGCAATGAAATGTTAATAAATAAAGAATAAATTGGATCCAAATAAGTTAAAAGGTGCCCGTCAAAATTATAAGGTTACACATCCAAATATACAAATAGTATTGATTTGAACACCAAAATATCAAAATGAGCATTTCAAATTGTGTCAAAAAATAAGGTCGGTTTATTTAATGTTCTAGTGTATATATCCCGCCAATCATTCGAAACTGTAATTTTTAGTTAATCAACCGAATTATATTGATGGTTTTAAAAATAAAAATAAATGTACTCCATAATATTAAGATCTGGTGACCATTAAACTCAGTTTATCTGAAAACATGGATTGTACGGACTTTCTGATAAAAATTAATATTCTTTACAGATGTTGTCCCAAAATTATTTGAGAGCACTACTGGAATTCCAAACTGCAAATTATTTTTATATTGTGTGCTTTAATTGGCTCTCAAAACTGTAATTTTGTCACATTTAAACTCAATTCTTTTTGAAGCATATTAGCTTCGTGCGGTGTTTGAATTAGTGTTTATAAAAAACTGACTTTAAAAAACGGTTTGTCGGTTATCCGAAAATTGGCCTTTTTTAGAAAACCGGTTTTGCGGTTAACCGACTTCGAAAAACCCGGTTAACCGACATAAAAAGTCGAATTATATATACACAGCTTTAAAATGTCTAGTTTTTAGTAGTCAGGAATGGTTAATATTAAATAACTATAAATTAAAAAATTATTATCTTAAGGCCCAACTATAATATGCATACTAGAGTGACAATCAGTTGTATGGAAAAAATTTTTTGTTAAAATTTTGAAGAGTGCCGAGTGGAATATTGTGACACTAGGCTGAAAATTTGAGCCAAATCGGTCAACGATTTCTGGACGCGCATCGAGGTCAAAGTTCAGATATATGCAAAATTTTACTATTTATATGGAATAAATAGGTGAAACTCGTTAAATTTCTGCATTGTTTTCTAGAAATGTATAGATTTATTTATATTAATGAATATTTCATTAAACAATTTTTGTTGGAAGTTAACCCTGCATCTCCTTTGGTATTATCGCCAAAAATCGAAAAAAATGCAAATTTTTCAGATATTTTAAAAATTTTGCTACTAAATAAATACTTTTGCAATTGAATGCAAAATAATCGAAATGTGTACGTAATTATCGTTGTAATGAGATATAAATGACAAAATTTGGTTAAAAAATGTTAAAGTTATTACAAATTCGCCAGACCATTAACGTGTTTCAGGCCACTTGAACAAAAAATTTAGAAAAAAAAATTAACATATTTCGAGAAAAATTAAAATAAAAGCTAATTTTTATTTAAAATATATCCGTATTTACTTGTGTATGAGTTTTTGTCTTCGTAGGATACCGTTAACCTATTCGCAGGTATGGCCAAACAAAATTATTTTTTTTAACGGCTGTTTCAAATCTCCATTTTCAAATTTTTAAAAATTTTGTTAAACAAATTTCAGAATTTTTTGATCATCATATTGAGATTTATTGAGATCAAAATAGGGAATAAAAATATGAAAAAATTATGTCAATACCTCTTACAGTTTTTCCGTACCTGCGATTCAAATTTTGCGATTTTCAAGAAAAACTAATTTTTTGTCCATATTTAGGCGAATGAGCCCAATTTCCTTAATGTTATAAATTTTAAGTAAAACCTATTCATAATATTATATTCCTTGTAATTTTAAATATGGTCTGAAAGTTTTACTAAAATCGGAAAACGATAACCTTAAATCGTGATGCTCAAAGGTAAAATTGTTCAATATTTGGAATTTCTAAAGAAAAGATAGCGAAATGTTATATATTTTTGTGCCGATTTTAATGAAACTTTAGGAAAGTATAACATAAAGTCCAGAATTTAAAATAACAGCACAAAAATGGAAATTAACTGTTAGCAGCACTTGGGGTCCAAATTACCCTCAACTTTTAAAATAACTAAAAACACAGCCATTTTGACCCCAAGTGCTCTTAAAGGATTAAATCCATTTTTGCACTGTTGTTGTAAATGTTAGACCCCAATGTATATAGGTATACTGGGTTAGGGCTTTTGTTTGCAACATACAAAAATACTGTCCCAACACCCACCTTAAAGTATACCAATCTGCTCAGGATCACTTTCTGGGTCGACTAAGCGATGTCCGTCCGTCTGTCCGTCCATCCATGTAAACCTTGTAATCAAACTACAGGTCGCAGGTTTAAAGATAATTCGACAAAAATTGGCACAAACCTTTATATTGCCCCAAGGACAAAGGCTATTGAATTTGGTTAGAATCTGCCCATTATTTATCCTAGCCCCCATACAATTGGCCTATTTGAAAATAGTTAAGCTCTCATAAATATCTTAATTATAAACTTATTCAAACCAAATTCAGCACAATTAAGTTTTATGTAAGCCGAACTCTTACGACCAAATTTCGTGACGATCGGTTAACAATATTCCATAGCTCCCATATAAGCAACATTCCCGAAAATGTCATTAATATACATAAATCTCTGAAATATGTCAGTATCCAAACAGAATTCAACACAAATATATTTCATATATTCGCAATTCATCCCACCAAATTTTGTGACGATTGGTCCATAATTTGTCATAGCTCCATATAAGGGCCTCTACCGAAAATGTGAGTATTCAAATAAGATTCAACACAAATAAGTTTCATATCAAAAGTAAACTCTTTATAATCATATACCCGGTGTAGGGTATCATAAGGTCGGGCTTGTCCGACTATACCATTTTACTTGTTTATTAAAAAGTCTTCTTCGTTGCTTTTCACAACGGTTTTTGTTATATTTTTTTCGAATGAAATATTAAAATAAAATAAAAAAATCAAATAATTCAAATTTAAAATATTTTTTAACACTTAAGTAGTTAAGATAGAAGGATGAAATTTTGGCATGTGGTATTCAATATTTGGATCTTTAACTCCCTTTTTTTAAAAAAAAAAATTATTGGAAATCTAAAAGGATATTCAAGAATAAAAATTAAAAAGGACATTTTTGACATCTTTTGATCCTGACAGGATAAAACAAAAATAATACGAAATATGCTACAGCTCTTCTTGATTATTTGACACCAAATTTGGCATAGTGGGATGATCATAAGTATTTTAAAACATTTCCGGTTCGTGTCTAACATTGTTTTAATTATTGGTTTATTCATTAAATTCCAACCAAAAAATGTAAATCATAAATTTTAAAAATTTATTATAACCTCGACTTTCTGATATGAAACAGCAAATCTTCCATGTCCCAAAAGAAGACATATAAGATGTAAACGCACTTTCTCTTAACTGTGATTATTTGTCATTATAACGGCCATTTTCACAATGTACGATTAAAAGTTAACGTGAACTTTAACCGCATGTTAGGCTAATATGAATTTCACAATGTACGATTAATTCTTAACTGACACTATTTAACAACAAAGTTGCTGTTAAATATAACCGAATAAATTTCGCCGGTTAGCATCTTAATTGTAAGAAATATAATAAAAGAACATGGAAAAACATTTATATTTTTGTAATATTTATAATTTTTAAAAGTGTAAAGCGAAGAAAAGTAAATTTTGCACGGGGTGATCCATATACCACACGGATATTTCACTTTCAAACCAAACAACAAATGTGCACTTTTCCTTGTTGGTTTTCAGTAATTGTTGTTCAGTTTGTTCTGTAAATTTTACAGTTAGGTACCTTAATATTTTTGAGTTTTATACGTTTTTTTTAATATACCACAAAGAAAACACAAATTATTATTTTTTATGCCGTCTTTTAGAAAATTTTTTATATTTCAATCTTTCATTACACTATTTTTCGTAAACAAATGTATGCATTATTGCCATACTTTCTACTGAATGCTTTGGTTAAGTAATCAAATGATGGTGAAACGTAAATCGGTAACCGTTGGTTAAATGGTCCCCGTTAAACAAACCGACAGTTATTTAATTTTCCGGTTAAAATGAAATAATCGTACATTGTGAAAATGGCCGTAAATCTTACCAAATAATTAATAGAACTCCATTATCAGATTTCAAAAATATTTCAAATCATTGTTTTTAGACCGTTTATTTCTAAAACTAAGCTAACGAAATGATTAATAAAATTTTAAGAACAAAACACACTAATGAAGTCAAATTTATTGAAAGAAGGTATCTACATCAAATACAATTTAACGTTTGGTAAAATCATTCCTAAGTTTATAATGAATCATTAGTAAGATTTAGCTTAACTTCTACAATTATGCGGAATTTAATTTTTAATAGTTTCATTATATATACCCTTGCTATTCATGGTGAAGGGTATAAAAATACACAATTTATACATTACTACACGTACGTCACGTCTTGTTATATAATTCATTAGAAGTCGTTTATTTTTCCGGACTTCGAAGAAAATCTTTACAGCATCATTCACTAACACTTTTATTGTTTTCAGAATAAAATTTATCTCTTAAGTACCTTTTAAAGCATAAGAAAATCATTTATAAATAAATTTAGTAATTAATACGATATGATTGCACAGTTTCCGCGTATTTGTTGGTATTGAAAATTATTTAGTCACTGATGCTAAATTACCGATTGATACATAATGACAAAACTTTAGAGCAAACATTATCACCAATATCTTTTTTATCATAAGCGACAAGGTGAATTTTTGGATGAATGACTATCTTAACAAGCGTAATTCATTTTGAACCTAATTGGCCGACATACAGCCAACTTGTTGCATCGATTTCGATAAAGTCAAGCCCAAAAATTGAAATTACAAAATATAAACATAAATATCTTTTAAACTATAAACAATATCGTAGTACCGCCTGATCCGTTATCAAATCATATTCTATCGTACAGAAGTAACTAACCTGATATTCTGTATGACAACTGCTTCTGTTATTCCTTGCAATCATTAAGTTATTATAGTCTCTACGTGTAATTAACTATTTTACTGCACAGAAAAAAGAAATTCATAATTGGAATGAATTTTGTAATAAATATTATTAATCTAACTTGAATTTTTTTTCCCAAACTTATTTCATTCAAAATAAGAACATGTTCATAAATATTATAAAATTTTACATGACGGAAATTTTTGCTTTTTTTACTTAATTTTTTTAATAAATTGCATTATAATTGTATTATATAATGAATTAGTGCAAGAATATTTGCATAATAGCCATATATTGGCCAATATTTTAAGATAAAAAGGAGAATATCTGAAACTTAAAAATTATCATTAAACATAATAAAACATTCATAAATATAAAAGCATTTCATCCTCTTAAATCAATTTAATCATTTTCGCGCTTTTTATATCATTTTGTAGCTGAAAATCATAAAAAAACTAAAAATTTTCCATGAAAAATTTCAAACATTTTTGAACAACATAAAAATAAAAATGAAATTGAAATTATATTTTTCAAGCCTTCTAGATTTTATTTCAAAACATAAAATATTAAAAAAATCATATTATTTAAGAAATTATTTATAAATGTTATGAATTGAAATCAATGAATTCGAATCATAATATTTATGTTGATACTTTTTTCTGTGTGATATCAAAGTACTTTCTTCTAAAGAACAAAAAAGTGGTACAATATCTAAATCTTCGAAACTAGTAGTCCAATTGCAAAATGATGTATGAACGAATCGTAGAGGAGGAACCAGGCTTTATGAAAATTGAATTTGTGATCAACCTGTTAAAATACAAGGTGACATACAGAGTATCAAGTATGAGCATCTCTGGTTATGGACATCTTCTTCGTCCATGCATCATGTTACGATCGGGGCAATAGTTTAGATGATAGTTTAAATGACTCACTTTTTTCTTATCGACATACTGTTCACCGTATTGAAATAGTAAGTTAAAATGCTTCTGTGTAAATATTTAAAAGTCATTATATTAACATTTTAAACCAAAACTTTTGAATGCAATCTTTTGTCGTGTTTTTTTATTTTTCTTCATTAATAGATATTTCAACTCACCATTGGATGACTTTTTAGCAGACGTGTATGCGGTATACTTCTCCTTGAGCGAGCATGTGGCAGAGTCCGATGTTTGAAATGATATTCATGCCCCTGGCCACCAACCAACTAAAATAATACAAAACACAAAATAAAACAGATTCTTCATTAGTAATTGACATCGCACCAATATGCATCAGTAATTTCAGTTAGAAAATAAAGTAACAAAATCACATCTGTGATTTTGAAGCATAAATAAGTAGAGCATAAATAAATTTAATAAATATTCATTATTTGGACAAGTATGAGTGGGAATATTTTTTCATTATTACACACGAATAAATCAAACCTAATTAAAAAGTCAAAGTTTGTATGAACTTCTAAGTATTTAGTTGTGCCATGGAAACATTAATATTTAATTTTAATAACAAAATGTATTTAAATGAACATTTTTATTAATTAGGGTATTATTTACAGCTTTACTTCTACAATATTATACATAGAAATTCAATATCAAATGTTCAATATTTACACACACATAAAACAATGCAGCATTTGAAATTTAATTTTATTTAAAAGTAAATAACTGAATATCATACGAGGATTTTAGGGCATTTATTTTTGACTTGGTTTTTCTATTTAAAATTCAGGTTTTCATGCCTTTATTGTCCAGTTATTTATTAAAATTATTCTTGAATATTCGAGGAAAAGACTTAAGGACTTTGTCTTTTATATTTGTATAAAATATTTTGGTTTATTTTAAAATTTGTTTTATAAATATATTTTTAATTACATTACTGTTTTGAAATCTATATTTTGTTTGCATTTCTTTGAAATACATAATTCTTTAATATTTGGTAAACATAAGAGGGATTTCAAGTCAAGCTTTATTGGATAGTAATTTAGACGGGGTAAAAATTTGACATTTTGGACATGATTCTATTAAGGCTTTCATAAGCAACAAATTATTCTTCTTTTCATTACACTATACAACAAAATCAATTTTTTTCCAAAATTACCAATATTACCAATAAATTTTGATAGAGGAGACAAAAAAATAAGACACGTGTATCGGCGTTTTGGAAGTTTACATCTGAATTTCATTTGAGGGGGGGTTAAAGTTTCCCAACTCTGGCACACTCTTATTGTTAATCGTCATAAGAAACCATGTGATCCTTACTTTTTAGGTATAAAATGTGTTCAGCAAATTTATGTAAAATGTTAAGGAGAACATTTTTTTAGAATATTTTAACCCTCTAAATCCTCAAGGCATGGGTCTTTTTGCCCTTCTTTTAAAAATGAGCAAAAAACAGGGATTTAAGGGGTTAAAATGTTCTGGAAAAAAATTATACGTGAAATTTTACTAAAAGTCCCTGAATACATCAAAACGGAAAATTCAACCAGAAAGTCAGAAATAAGACATAACAAAAGAGATTATTCTTAATAAATTTCGGATTTATTAAGAATTTTATTTTAAAGAACATTTTAGATATAAAATGTATTCAGCAAAAAAAATTTAAAAAAAAGAAAGCTTAGATATTTTCCTCAAAAAAGGGCCAATTTTGAAAAAAAAAAAATCAAAAAAGTTTTTGATTTTGCAAAAAATGTCAAAAATTGCATGTTTTTAGTTACAAAACATTTATTTTGATAGATATCCAAATGGCATCCAACTAAGCAACCAAATAGGTCTTCAAGGAAAATATCTAAACTTTCTTTTGAGAAAAAAAGGGTAATTTTGAAAAAGGTTAAAAAAGTTTTTGATTTCGGAAAAAAAAAATTTATTTTATTTTTTTAATTTTTGTTGTTGAAGGATTGAGTAAATAGCTATCTAAACTATATGGGACACATTTTGTTAACAACAATAGGTAATAAGATACATGGATGAGAAAAAACACCTGCTTGGCCAGAATGTCAAATTTTGACCCCCTCTAACTCAGAGAGTTCTCCACCGATCTTGTTGAAACACTGTGTCTGAATTACTATCCAATAGAACTAACCTTGGTGCAAATGTCATCGATTTCAAAAGTTGGTTTACTTGACATGAAATCCCCCATAAACCAAATATTAACAATTTCAACCGATTCAAAATCATAAGTATTTAGCACCCGACTTAAATTTCATTTCAATTATTTCTTCTTAGAGTATATCACGTATTTCATTAACAGACATAATAAAATACATAATTTCTAATTTCTTTTTCCAGGATTTAGTTTTAGCTCAGGATAATATCAACTACATCTTAAATTAACATTTGTTTGGCTTCATTTAATAAAGGAAAAGAAGAATGATTTGGAGTTTATGATCAAAGCGACTTTCCATAACGTAATTTTACACATGAAAGCCTTAATAGAATCATGTGATGACAAAAAATTAATGTAAAGCCAAATTATTTTCTTTTCAATTTAAAATTGAAAAATAAATTTGAATACAGTGTTTAAGTTTAAGGTTTTCTTCAGTTTTTCTACACCCCATTTGAGAACCGTTACTCTACATGATGCAAACGCTCTATTTTTGAGCTTAAATCATGAATTGCTGCCTCCGTCACCAATTTACCTTTGATGTAGTTCTATCTAGAGTCTTCAGTTTAAAAGAAAATGGCGAAATTGGTCTATAGCTCAATGCTGAACATCTCCAAACTTGTAAAGACACAACTTTTTGTTTCAATCTTTCTGGTCTAATTTAGTTCAGTGTTCTCGGCAATATTACGAAATAAATTCAAACCCCAGGAGATCTTTATGGTGCGAAGAAGCCTATTGCCTATGTAATACTCTCTGTCGTGATGAGATTTACAACCGAATTCTGACAAGCATTTACGAAATTCGCATAATAGTATTTCTTAAGAAATTATTTTATTTAAACTTCATTCATTTAACCTTAAATTTCATTGAAGTTGCTTTTCAAAATAACCTTTAAAATTGAATTAACTTCTTTTAAATCTTAATGATAAAACTTTAAGATGATTATGATTAATTTTAATAAAACACAAAATGTTTCTTCCCTAAAAATGTGGAAATATTTGACACACGAATTATACATTTTGTTTTGAACAAATAATTGTTCTTAAAATGAACGAAGAGTTACACGTGTAACCATATGAATAGTATGCTAACAAACAACCCAGCAGTTTTACAAGTATCCCTTAGAGACAGTAATTTTCTATAATATCTGTTCAGTTGGCTGACTCCAATTTATATGTTTGGGTCATTTGACACGTATGTGCTCTTTGTAGTGCAGAGAGAAGACAATTGGTTACTTTATACATCCCAGGTAATCTAGCGTGAAGACAATTGTCACTCATGTATCTCTAAGTACTCTAGAGTGTAGTCACTTTAAACGTTTTGTGAGTAATTCGTACAAACTGGTGTTGATATAATTCTCATACAGTTTATTTTTATTTTTGCTTAAGTGTACTGATATCCCATGTAACCTAGCGTAAAGACAATTGTTACTTTAGTGTCTCTAAGTAACCTGGAGTGTAGTCATTAAAGTTTATTTTGTACTGTATTTTGTACTTTAGGAGTAGTTATTTCACCCACTAGAAGCAACCTATTGGAAAGTTGACGGAGGAAGGTTTGATTACATGCAAACGGTTATTGAACTGTCTATGAGATGTCTTTTCAACTGAATATTTGAGGTCAATTTGCACCCGTACATATTAAAATAACTAGTTATGTAGCTGAACAAGTAACCAGCTAGTAAGGTATGTGAATTCAATGGGTTTGCTATTAGACAATTGACTCCCTACTTAGGATATGCACGAGTTAAAATAACTAGTCACATAGCTAGTTATGTAACTAGTTGTTACCCTAATCTATATATATATAAAAGAGTAACGTTACTGACTGACTGACTGACTGACTGAATGACTGACTGATTCATCATCCCACAGCCCAAACGACTGAAGCTAGAGTCATGAAATTTTAACTGTGGGTTCCTCCCTCCCCAAAACGATCCACTAAGAAGGGATTTTTGGTAATTCGAACGTTTAGGGGGTAAAAACGGGTAAATCCGGTAATCTTATATCTTCAAAACTAATAAAGATACAAAAAAACTTGAAATTGCATATTACTCCATTTAAAAAATAAGCTGACAGGTGTTTCGTATTTTTTCGAAATTCGAACCTTTTAGGGGAGAAAACGGTTAAAAACTGTATTTTGGTACTTTTTTGGCACCCTATGTATCTTTTAAACCAATAAACATAGAAACAAAATTTAAAACGTATTCTTATATTACTAAAATACAAGTTTGGTACTTTTTCGAAATTCGAACCCTTAAGGGATAAAAATTGTGTTTATTTTTGGTACTTTTTCATAAAATATGTTTTTCTATAATTTGACATAGACATTCGAATATTTTACTATGAGCTCCCACCACGATACAGAAAATTATTTTAATGATATTTTACCACCGCAATGGGGATAAAAAAGGTACAAAAAGGGGATAAAATCGGGAAAATACATTATATTTGAAATTATTAAGTCAATTTTGATAATTTTTTTAACATTGGTTCCTGCATTCATACAAAAATTAACTAACAGGTTGTTATTTGGAACTCGAGTGCCATGGTGTATTTCAGGCCAAATCCGGGTAAACAGTTTGGTACTTTTTTTAAAACATTTTTTTCTTGGGCACATTAACACAGATTTTAATCGATTGAGACATGTCTGTAAACAACTTTTGCAAAATGGAATATTTTTAAATTTCAAACTTGAGGGGTGTTCAAGGAGGAAAAGGGAAATTGGTACTTTTCTCCTAATGGTACCTTTTCAATATTTTAAATTATTTCACTTATCGACAGTAAAGTTAGCTGATATGTATCTGAGTGAAGTTAGTATTAAAAATAGGGGATAATATTTAGGTACCAAAATCTGAGAACTGAACTATAGGTACTTTTTTATTCTTCTAATGGTACTTTTTTTAATTTTCTATAATAATGGACTTAGAAACATGAAATTCAGCATACATGGTCCTAAGTGAGTGAGAATTCTAGGGGGAGACTTTTTGTAATTTCTTCACCAATGAACCTAGAAACATGAAGTAAAGCTTATATGGACCCAAGTGAGTCGGAAACTACAAGTATATATGTTCCTAAGTGAGTAAAAATTCAAGGGGATACTTCATGATACTTTTTCATTAATCTAATGGTTCTTTTTTTTGAAATTTCTATAACAATGGACTTAGAAACATGAAATTAAACATATATATGGACCCGAGTGAGCGGGAGACTTAATAGTACTATTTCTTTCTTCTAATTGGGGTGGCGAAGCGCACCGGGTCAGCTAGTGATAGATAAAATCACTAGTTCGGGACTGTATCCTAGAACTGCTGGGGTGTATGTATGAATTTGTATGTTGTGTGTATGTATTAGTTTTCATATCTTATTAAAACTGAACGTTTTTTCAGTTCCTGTTTCTCATTTTAATAGTCTACTTTGTGGCTCATTTGTTTGTTTCGTTTAAGAGTGCCAAAAAGCCACTAGCGTACACATTAAATTGCTTTTCTCAACTTTGCACTTTTCATACACACAACTAAACATTTACAGTTGAAGATGATACGAGTGCTAACAAACTTTCAGATACATTTTCGAACCATTTTTCCTCTTTTTTATGCGGAAAACGAAATCTGACTTTTCAGTATCAGCAGACAACGAATAGTACATATATATTTACAACCATAGCTAAAATACCAAAGATGTGACTTGGTGCGGTTGTGGCCCTATGTGCGAACGTTTGTTTAAATGTAAATATGTCCCTTGCCGCTTGATTGCAGAGTTGCCATTTAACACTTTCGGTAGATTTATCATTCAAAAATGTTGCCTTTTAGAATTCTTGTAAATTTGTATTTCAATTAAAATGAATTTGGCATTTCTTAAACAGCTTCCTAGTAAATAACAATTACTTGTTGTGGCAACACTTCTTGTTTGGGTTTATCGTTTTCCCCTTTGAAATAATTTAAATTTTAAATGAATAATAAAGATACATAAATATTTACTCGTATTCTATTTACTATCTGTATGCTTAAACAGCAGTTTATTGTTTATGCTCTTTATTGTAAAAAGTATTTTAGTTAGCTCGTTTTTATATGTAAATATATAAATATGTATGTATAATATACTTTTGCAAAGTAATTATTTCGCGATGGGAATTTTGTTTGCGAAAAGTTTTTCGATTAAATAGTTATTATAGCGGTTTTTAAATGCTGCCAACACAACAATTATTAATTAAGTTAATTAAAAACTGTAATACTTAGTTAGTTACGTGGTGGTATATTATGAGGTTGTAAGCACTTTAAATCAGTAAATAAGGATGTATATTTTTTATAGATTCAAGATGTTAATTTGCCATTGATGACTTTAGTCACATAACTTTGTTTAAAAATTAAATCGAAATAAATGCAAATATTTATTTGTTTATATAGCCAAAAGTTAATTATTAAATAAATTTACGTAGATTGCGCCACTTGTCTACAAATATTTAAATTTATGAACTATGTATATTAGAGATAGTTTGTGACCAAGTCACTTCAATTGTTTTTCGGATATCATCATTTTTCTAAAAGGAAATATTGGTATCATTTTGATAAGCTTAAAATGCCTTTTAAAATATCTAGAATTCTTTTTTTGAGATTTGCGCCCCCTGTTGTAGGTTTTTGGAACAGAATTTTTGCAATATATTCAACCATTTTTGCTCTACATAAATGTGCTCAAAATACGCGTCTTTAGGTGCATTGAACCACCACAAGGAGTGAACATTTTCCAAAAAATAGGACACCATTATTGTAGATGTACAGTTGTGAGCAAACACAAATGCATCGCTGAGTCCTATGATAATCGAGTTTGCCTAAATGCTTAAACCAGCATCCTACTAATATGTTATTTTGGTTGTTATTTTCTACAATTATAATTAACTTATGTAAGGCAATATATTCAAGAACAAGAAGAGTTGCAATATATTTTGTATTATCTTTGTTTTATCTTGTAAGGATCAAAAGATGTCAAAATGTCGTTTAAAATTTTTATCCTTTAATATTGCCCATAAATTCCTTTTAAAAAAATAGTGCATTAAAGACCCAAATATTCTACACTAAATGTCAAAATTTGACCCTTTATACAGTCAGAGTCAAAATTTAGTATACAGCAAGCATTTTCATCCATGAAGCTAAATATTTTAATTATAGAAAGAAATATATAAGTTTGATTAAACATAAAATTAAATTGATAGCTTAATATTTTATTATTTTAAAAAACTTTGTAAATTAAAATTGATTTCGTGGAAAATTTATGAGAAAAAGAGAAAAGTACCTAAAAACATTTAGTATACAGTTGATGGGTAGCGCTCTATTTTATATCTCCAAAATCCGAAAATAATAATTTTATATTTTGTTGGTCCCCATTTAGCTTAATTACGGCCTCTAGTTACCTTTTCATAGAGTTTCCAAGATATTCAGTTATATCTTTAGTAATTTACCCCCCCTCCCTTCCGTTAAAGAGGGTTCGAAATTCGTCCTTAGATGAAATGCAGCTTTTTCCAAAAATTCCGGTTTAAAATTTCCGACGGGTACTCTATTGGGTTAAGGCCTGGAGATTGCGGATGTGAATATAGCTGGTTAGGCATGTTATACAATAGTCACTCCTTAACAATTATTGCGGTGTGCTTTGGGTAATTGTCTTTCTGAACGACCCATGGTGTTACAGGACCTAATTTTTCATCACTTACTTTCATATTGTCCTTTAAAATTTGTAAGTAGTCTCGGCTGTTCATTGTAATTGCAATGAATGCAACAACACCCACCTTAAAGCATACCAAACTACTCAGGATCTCTTTCCGAGGAGATGTCTAAACGATGTCCGTCTGTCCGTCCTTGTAATCAAACTAAAGGTATTAATATACATAAATCTCTGAAATATGCCAGTATCCAAACTAAATTTAACACTAAATATGTTTCATATATTCGCAATTCATCCCACCAAATTTTGTGTCGATTGGTCCATAATTAGTCATAGCTCCTATATAAGGCTACCGAAAATGTTGGTATTCAAATAAGATTCAACACAAATTAGTTTCATATCAAAAGAAAACTCTTTATAATCATATTCTCGGACTTGCCCGACTATACCATTTTACTTGTTTATTAAAAAGTATTCTTCGTTGCTTTTCACAACGGTTTTTGTTATATTATTTTCGAATGAAATATTAAAAAAAATATAAAAAATCAAATAATGCAAATTTAAAATATTATTTAACACTTAAGTAGTGAAGATAGGATGAAATTTTGACATCTCTGATCCTTTCAGAATAAAATAAAAATAATACTAAATATTTTACAACTCTTCTTGATCACTTGACACCAAATTTGGCATAGTAGGATGATCAGAAGTATTTTAAAACATTTTTTTAAAAATGCACTACTCTGAAAATTTGAAGTCCTTTTAAAAGGAAACAGGATCACGAAATGAAAAATTGAAAACGCAAATTTTCTCCATTTAATTTATTGTTTCAGACGTATATCATCCGGTTCGTGTCTAATATTGAGTGTCGTAAGGTGGTATCGAAAGATATTTTTTCCTAGTCTAATTTTAATATTGATTAACATTTTTTTGAAATTTGAGTGGTTTTTCTTCTTTATTTTCCGATCTACAGGCTCCAATATATTTCCTAAGGGGTTGAGCTTGGTGGTCTGCATACGTAGTTTTTTCCATTTGAAGCAAATAAATTAAATTTGCTTTCGGCGCTCTACAAAACTTTGGCCACTGTATCTTTGACCAATCAATATATCGTCTTGCAAAGTCCAGGCGTTTCCTTTTATTGACTTTACTTTTCTTATGAGTGGTTTCTTGGCGCGTAGTCTGGCGAACATATTTAATTCAGTTAATCAGCGTCTAGGAGTTTTAAAGCCAATAGGGAATCCTAGGTGTCAATTTGCGTAACTACACGCAGGGAAAAAACATGGTTCGACATGGCTACGACAACTATACTATGTTCGTTGTAATAATATATTGTTGTCGTAAACATATAATTGTTATTTTAATTTAATTTAAACAATATTTTAGTTACTGTAAACGTTTATATATTCATGTACAACCATTAAATGTTATAAATATGAATATGGTTCACCGAATGGTTCGGACAACTTTATAATGATAAATAGGTAAACATATTATATTATATACAACTATTAAGTGTTAAGTTTCTATACGCGTAGTCATAATATGTTTAAGATGTAAATATAAAATGTTTACAACAACTAAATAATGATAAATAAGTAATTATATTATACTAGCTGAACCCGGTGCGCGTTTTGGCCCTTAGAAAATATCTGTTTTATATTGCATCTCGATTTTAATATACAATGTCGGACAAAGTCGATGATCCAACCTTCAATGTTAATACATGTAGTAGAGTTTCGGCTGGTTCCAATGAATTCAAAAATTTAGTATGGACATTTCTTATTCATGCTCCTAATATTCAAGAGTAAACAAAATTGTTTATCACAGACCGACTTTACAGTGTTACCCGCAAGGCTATTCTGAAGATTCCCTGAAAAGTTCATCAAAATCGGTCCAGCCGTTTTTGAGTACGTTCGGAACATACATCCATTTTTATATATATAGATGAAAAATGTTTGTATGAGAAAATTCGAAAATCTTCTTTACGAAATCACCAAATGGACCTAATGTAGCATTTTAGGTGTCCAAAACCATATTCAGAAAATTTCCTTTCCAATGATACCAGTTTGGAGCTAATCGGTTGGATGGTCTCAGAGTCTATAACGGACATAGGTAGAAACATTTTTTGTATTTTATATATATAGATTATGTGGTCATAATATGTTTAAGATGCAAAAAATATATATTTACTTTAATAGTCCTTTTTCCCACCATTTGTGAGTGCTGGTGGTTGTCTAAGCTGTGTTATTTTTACAACTAAATTTTGAGTCTCTGTAATTCCCATTCGCTCTATAGTTTTATTTGTAAATAAAACAAAAACAAATTTTTAAAATTTTTGAAATTTTGTTTTTGCTTTTAATATCGAAACTTAAAGAACTCAAAATCTAATTAACAACATACATATAGACTTTGTTCATATAGAATTACATATTTAGGTGAACTGCAGGTTTAAAAATAGCAAAATGTTATCAATTACAAAATGACCATATTGTTATAATACGAGTATATACTTAATTTTCTTTTATGTATCCCCAGTATAGCCTTTAAGCTCACAAATAAAAATTATAGGATTTTCTCTTTTTATATATTTTCTTATTGTTGTAATTAGTTCAATTTTTTCTTTTGCTCCCTTTCTATCTTTGTCTTTCTGTAAACATTTATACAGACTTTAATTTCCTTTTGTAATTTTGCCATTCTTTTTTTTTTTGCCGCATTTCGTACAAATTTATAAAGGACTATGTGTTTACTATATATATATAATTAGTAGCTGTAGATGAACAATATGGACTGGACTATAAACTAAATTACTGCTTAATTTTTAACAGAAAACTGTACTATAAAATGGAAAGCTGAAAAGAAAGCCAGTTCATGCCATAAAATCCAGCTGAATGCTTCTGGTTCCGCTTTATAATTTTATTACCCAGCGCAAACATTTTATTCATGACTTTTATACGTTGGTTTTACCTTTATTGTTTCTAAGTATTATGTTTCTTTTCTCCGGTGTGTCTTGTACATAAATACATACTTAGAATTTCGTTGAATTTCATCTGGAATTGTGCTTCTACTTAAAGTTCTATTTTTGTAAGTGTTTAAGAAAATAAAGACGTTTTTATCTTTGTTATTTTGTGCTCAACTAACATGAAGTCGTCATTCTGTGAAAAAAAAAACATATTTTTGTTACAATTTATATTTCAACAGCTGACTTACAAAGTCCTTGAATTTGTTAAACATGGCAAATATTTATAGAAAAAGTGACTAAATTGAAGATTTCGTTAGAATAATAAATATATTTAATAAATGTGTTGTAATTGAAGGTATTGAAGAGAGAAGAGTTTTTTCATCTGTCGGACATTAATAAATTTTATCTTGTAGGTTATTTATACTTAAAAGTAGGGATCTGCGATTAATTTAACATCCTGATTAATTAAATTTCTGATTAACCTTCAATAATATTGATTGTTCAAAGCCAAGGATTTGATTATTACAGATATGCAACAAATAACAGTTGTCAAAAAAGTAATATCGAACCATACGGTTATTTTGACGTTGTACAACCACTTCTCAATGGTTGTGATTTACAGACAATTTACAATAGGCAACGAGTGTGACATACTATATCCATCTTTCCAAACTTTAACAATTTAGACAAAACCATCTGTATAATTATACCCTACACCACCATAGTGGGGAGGATATAATGCGTTTGTGCAGTTGTTTGTAACGTCCAACAAGTAAGAAAGTATGGTCGGTCAAGCCCGACCATATAATACCCTACACCAAGTAAATGAGTAAAAATATTTTTCTTTTAAAATATCAATAATTTATATTTTTGAGTGATTTTCGGAAGTGGGCCTTATATGGGAGCTATGACCAATTATGGACCGATCACCATAAAATTAGGTCGTGTTATTTATGTCTATATTAAAGTTAACTATGTTGAATTTTGTGTGTATACCAACATTTTTAAGCGATTTATGCACGTTAAAGTGATTTTCGGAAGCGGGTCTATGTGGGAGCTATGACTAATTATGGACCGATCGTAACAAAATTTGGTGACATGAATTTTGTATATATAAAACTTATTTGGAGCGAAATTTGTGTAGATACATAGATAAATTAAACTTTTATGACCGATAAAGTCCAATTTCGAGGGGACATTTGTATGGGGGCTAGGTGAAATAATGGACCGATTTCAGCCAGTTTCAATAGGCTTCGTCCTTGGGCCGAAAAAGTAATATGTACCAAATTTGATCGAAATATCTTCAAAATTGCGACCTGTACTCTGCGCACAAGGTTTACATGGACAGCCAGCCAGCCAACCAGACGGACGGACGGACGGACGGACATCGTTTAATCGACTCAGAAAGTGATTCTAAGTCGATCGGTATACTTTAAGGTGGGTGTTAGACTAATATTTTTAGGCGTTACAAACATCTGCACAAACGCATAATACCCTCCCCACTATGGTGGTGTAGGGTATAAAAATATTAGTCTAACACCCACCTTAAAGTATACAGATCGACTTAGAATCACTTTCTGAGTCGATTAAACGATGTCCGTCCGTCCGTCCGTCTGGTTGGCTGGCTGGCTGTCCATGTAAACCTTGTGCGCAGAGTACAGGTCGCAATTTTGAAGATATTTCGATCAAATTTGGTACGTATAATTTTTTCGGCCCAAGGACCATGCCTATTGAAACCGGCTGAAATCGGTCCATTATTTCACCTAGCCCCCATACAAATGTCCTCTCGAAATTGGACTTTATCGGTCATAAATGTTTAATTTATATATGTATCTACACAACTTTCGCTCCAAATAAGTTTTATATATACAAAATTCATGTCACCAAATTTTATTATGATCGGTCCAAAATTAGTCATAGCTCCCACTTCCGAAAATCGCTCAAAAATATAAATTATTTAAATTTAAAAAAAAAATGTTTTTGCTCTTTTACTTAGGGTATTATATGGATGGGCTTGACCGACCGATAGAAAACAAAACTTTTCCTAGCTTTTTTTTGCGATTTGGTAGCTCTATGTTTAGTGCAAAAGATGGATTTCATCGAGTTTTCATAATGATAGTTATAAACATGTGTTCACGAACGTACGCAAAATAGAAGTCAACTTTGGCTGACAGTAGTGAAATGTAAAAATCTGCGAAACAGAACGGAATATTTAAAACGATTAATTTATTTAAAAAGTGTATTAATGTAGGTTTATATCCGGTATTTACACAATAAAATATTTCTATTGGTTTTTATTTAATATCCTGAAGTACGGGTCGCAAACGTACGATTTTTCCACATGTTTTTTTTATTATTATCACCATGTATTTTCCCATAAATATCTTCAAATTTCCTTAACAAACAAGTAAGAAAGTATGATCGGTCAAGCCTTTTCATATAATATCCTACTAAGTAAATGAAATTTAAAAGAAAAACATTTTTCTTTTAAATTTCAATCATTAATATTCGTGAGTGATTTTCGGAAGTTATGGGAGCTTTGAATTTTATTACCTACATATTGTAATTAGATATAAACATTAACACATATTTAGAGTTTGGCACGTTTTCACTAACACATGTTTAGAGTTAGGTGTTGATGTCAAAGAGTCAGACTACTTTTTATACATGTGAGCCGCAGAACAAAAGGTGCTGTTTTAAAAATTTTGGGAAATTTATTTTTTCTAGAAGATTTCAACCCAAATATTATAAAATTGACAAAAAATCAATTTGTAAAAAATTCAAAAAAGTACCTTTTGTTCTGGGCTCCTCATATAATAAAATACCTAAATAAATTTAGCTGTTCCTTTCCAATTTATATCGATTTATCCCTAACTATATTGCCAACAATATAAAGCTAAATGCCCATTTTTTATACATTTCTTTCGATAATCTACAACAACCAAAATAATTCACATTTTCCCATAATAAAATAAGAAAAAAAAACACAAATTGTCAATTTTCATTTATGCTGTAAATAAATGACAAAACAAGTCGAACCCAAACATTTGTTTGTTGATTTGTAAGAGATTTTCCCACAGAAAACAGGTTAAATTTTGTCGGTTGAACATAAAAAAAAATTGAATTTTTCTTAAATCAACGATGAAAGACACAAAAGAATGGGGTCGATGGGTGTTTGAGCAGTTTCTAATGGAATGTCTATTTTTGTAGAAACCTTTTTAAAGGACTCACTTAAATTGTCTTAATTTATACATACATACATATAAATGCAAACATTTTTCTGTATGGAGAATTGTTATTTATTTTTAACTTTTCGTGAATTCAGACATGAAAACCAACAAGTGAATAAATTGCTAAAGACGAAAATAGAAACATAAATATAAATTACATGCATATTTGTGTAATTTTGAAGTTTTGTGGCATAAACCCATCTTTGTTATACAGAAATATTTATTTACTTTGTAAAATAAATATGAAAATTCTTGTATTTATTATTGTCAATAATAAATACTTTTATGATGGTATGGTTGTAGAAGAGGACCAAAAAAATGCTTTTTAGAATTACTCAAGTACATCGATACTTGAGTAGTTTTAAGTATCGATCCGCGTTGCTGCTGTTAAAAAGGCAATTTTTCTCTAATTTATTGGGAAAAAAGTACTTTTTTTCTTTTTAAGTTATCGAAAAAAATTTCTAAAAGGATATATAAAGAATTTATAATTTTTGAAAAGTTAACTTTCCATCAAATATTTTTTTGTCATATTTTTCAAAAAAGTATTCCTTGAATTTTTAATTGTCAAAAGTTAAATACATTTTTGAAAAGTAGACAAAATCCTCTATCCATCGATATATAATATGTCTCCCTTATGTTTTTGGATATTTTGAAAGAAGTGCTTGGAAGTAGGATTGGCGCAGAACAACACATTCCCGGGAACTTCAAAATTCTGCAATGTAAGCAATGTCTGTTCATTGCGCCAATCAGTACGTCTTTGTGATTCCTGTAGTCATTATACTTATTGTAAAAAAATTTCGGGAACTTTAAATCGATTCTTTCTATTGATCGAGCCATTCGGGAGCGATTTTCTTCTAGTTTTTCGATATGCTCTTGAGGTGTCTCAGCAGCTCTCGATGAAGTTGCACTGCGACGCATTTGCTAAAGCCTTGATTCTCGTTCTCTTTCCGTTTCTGCGGCTTTTAACGTAGGTGGCCTTTCGAAAACATATTTTATTTGAACAATAACGTTATTTTTTATTAAAAGTGGAATGCGGAGATTTATTCAAAATATTATTTTTTTTAATAGATTTCATATCATCGATTGACAACACAGTGCAACAAAATCGAAAAATTTTTAGAGGCTTTTTAAAATACTACACAATTTTAATGTATTGTAGTTCCAGTAGTACAAAGATGGTTCAAATTTTAAATTCTATCAAGAAGTTTTTTTTCAATTTTTTTTGTAAAATTTTGAATTTTTTTTAGACGTTTCTCCACATAATTTATAATAACTCAAAATGGATTAGTCCAATATTATTAAAATAAAAAGTTTAAAATCACATAACCTTGGATATAAATAAAAAAATTTCCATTTTTGTACTTAGGTATGTAGTGGTTACTGAAGCCTTTCTTTTATGTTTTTTATATGAGTATGGAAAAAGTGGGCCGTGCTTTCAATGAAATGTGTCATGGCATCAGGCAACTAAAGCATGTAAGCACCCCTGGGCTAAAACAAACACAGTAATCTCCAATTTTATTATTGTATTTGCCCGAAAACCTCTATATGAAACATATGTATATCATATTTTTGATTCATTTGATTCTATGAGAATCTTTAGATAGACAGGTTTTTATTATTTATTACAGAAACTAAAAACGTGGTTTTAATATTAAACAAAATTCTTATTTAATATCAGATAAATAATATAGTATACATACAATATTATTGCCATGTTTTCTTACCCTGGGGCTCAAGACAGAACAAATTAAATATGAAACGTTATTTGAATTTCACAATACTATGAAAATAACCATAAAATATTAATAAACATAAGTTTGTCAATACATAATCTATAGTAAAGCATTTAATGATTAGATGATTTCCAAAATTAGTTTTAAAATACAGGCAAAAGTACATATTTGGTCAATTCGCAAGGTTTTCTATCATGTCTAATTGTATTAATATTTCACAATGTCCTAAAATACTACTACCCTGTATGCTATATTTATTGTATTATCGTAACCAACCAACAGAGACCTGCGCGGAACGCCTAAGAGTCGGTTAAGTCGAGCCGTCGACTCGCGAAATATTAGGACATTATGACAATATGATTGATAGGAGACCTTGTGAATTGACCAAATATGAATTTATAATGCCAAACTAATTAATCAATACTTACATACATATAATTGTATTAAATGCTTATTTAATAGGATCGTAAAAAACAAGCTATCAAATTAATACATAAATACTTATGCATATGTACTTATTATCAATTATTTTATTTTATTTGTAAACATTTCCTGGCTATAAGTAAAAAATAACAAAGTCCCAAGAGTAAAAAATATGTTGCCATTTCCTCAAGAGGATTAAAATAAATAAACGTATGTGGCCTTAAAAACATTACATGTATATGCAAAGATATATGTCCAGTTTGGAAATTACCATCAGCGACGCATTAAATAGTTTCCTCTTTTTAACTTTTTGTATATTTACAAATCCATTGACAGTTGAAGACTTTCAGTACGTACAAAATGGCAGATACATAAGTATAATCATATACGATTTGTGTGTGTATTTGTTACATCAGCATCAAAATACAGCAATGATTAAGAAAAATTTCCAACATATGTTGGATAAATTGTGAATTAACAAAACATAAGGATACAAAATTGTGTGAATGTGCATGTGAATTAGGGTGATAACTTTTCTTGGATGTTATGAAAATAAAAATGTATTTTTCAAGAAGAGACAACTAAATTAGGTAAGATGCTAAAATGTAACTAATGTTTTCAATTCTTTTCTACTGCCAATATTATGTTCTTCTCATTAGCAAAATAGATAGATTTAAAATAATGACTCTACCAAATTTTTGACTCTTCCAGAAATCATGTGGTGAAACCACAAGATTGGAAAAACGAAAATACAACTTTAAATTAGAAAATTAAATTACAACAAATAAAATATTATTACAACACAGGAAATTTGTCATTGAAAAGTGTTTATGAGTTACGCAAATATATGTTGAGCAACCTCCTCCATTTTCGAAATAAAGTTATATCTCAAAAACAAGAGCTAATTGGATTCAACTTGACAGAAAAAAGGTGTCAAATTCGAGCGCAGCGTAATTTAACCCTACAACAGATTTCAATCGATGCTTAAATATTCCGCAATAAAATTACCTTTGAGCAAGACCCTTTTTTGGGAAAAAAATTGTTTTTATTGCGGAATATTTAAGCATCGATTGAAAATGTCAGTCTTAGTTAAAGGCAATTTTATTGCGGAATTTAGTTTATTCAATAAGCTAAAACGTTTTTGAGTTACGCGAATATATATTCGACAACCTACTCCAAAACGGTAAGCACCACTGGATTCAGCGTACTCGAATTAGTTTAATCCGCAGCACAGTGTGGCCAATTTAAAAATAGCGGCCAAAACTCTGTAACTTTTGACACAGGCGGAATTTTTGTTTGTTTGATAGGTGACTTTTTTACCCTTATTTTGAAATATTAATTTGTATATTATCTTTTTTGCTTATGGAATATATAACAAAAATTTACTATTTATTATATTGTATAATACAAAAGCCTTTCTGAGTCCATCTTTTTGTCGAATAATTAAAAATTTGTTTAATAATTTTTTTAGTTGAGATTTTTTACTTCACTTTTTTTAAGTAAGTTTTTAAAAGTACAAATAAAATAAGTTTACTTGAAGTATATATCTTCGCCTTAAATGCAAACGGATGTAACTACATTTTTATTGTTTTTACAGAATACGTTATAAAATCAATAATAATAGCGTATTCTTGGCAATTGTTCAATCAATCAGAAACTTGATTTTGAATTTTTGTGTAGTTACGTCCGCTTTCATTTAAGGTGGCGATATGTATGTATCTACATATGTGTTTTCTATTTAACGCGATTTTTAGGTCTCAATTTCTTTTTTGTTAAGTTTTGTTGGCCCTTTCTAAATTAGAACCTCGTTTTACGCGAATTTGATTTACACGCTATTTTTTTGGCCTAACTGTATAAAAACTTATTTGGAACAATATTTGTGTAGATACCTACATAAATTAAACATTTATGACCGATAAAGTCCAAGAGTATAAACATCAGACTTGAGTAGTGTTTATAAAAAACCGACTTTTTTAAAAAAAACAGTTTTTCGGTTAAGCGACATCGAAAAAACCGGTAAAACCGGTTAACCCTCATATACATTTATTTTTCATGTATGTATACTTTATTTATTTTATTATGTATTCCTCATACGTCACCAGATTAAATTTCAAATTCCTGAAACTAAATAACTATTGCATACTTTTTGGGTTGCACCTACTTATGTTTAAAACGTATGATAACTATTTATTTCTGATAATAAGTATACGTCACCGGGAAAGCACATACTTTTGAGTAGTAATTATGTAGCGAACACTAGACTTGAGTCAGAAAAATTGATTCAGCTCAAAACGAGCTAAGAAGCGCAAAACGACATGGGTATGTAAAGAAAGGAGAGAGTACGTACTTTAAAATGGTACTAGGTTTCTTACGAAATATTAGGAATTCCCTAAGGTTCTATTCCATCAAACCTTAAATTTGTGTAAAATTTAATACATTTTTAAAAATAATATGAAAGCAATTTTAAAAGTGGAAACATACACCTACATTGAAATTGAAGCTATGAAACCATTAACCGTTTATTTCATAAAAATTCCCTTTAAAAATAAAAAGTTGTAAGTGATTGAATTTTCAAAATTTGTTACAAAATCCTACTTTTCAGTCAGATAATAAAATGGTGATTATTGAATCAACCTGTTAATAGGGAAAATGTTGACATAGTGACCTGAATTAATGGCTTCTGAGGTTCTCAGGTGTTAACTTTAATATGAGTTTTTAAAAATAAAAATTGGCTTCAAAAACAAAACGACTTTTGGCCGCTATTTCAAAATTAGCAACCGGCGCGCCCGCTTGACAGTTTTTTCAACTAGAAACAAAAAGGAACAATATCCTCAAAAAAAAATAGTTTTTTATACAGACTTTACATAACCCTCTATCTTACTTGAATTATTCTAAAATATTTTTTAAAGCAACTACTGAATCTCACATATAGTTGGTTTTTAAAATATATTGATAGAGGATTTTGCTTCTCAAAAATATTCAATTGTGTATGTATGAAAATGATCCGATAGATGGTTTTGTATTTTAATAAAAATAAATTATTTTGATTTCATTTATGTCATCTATCAGTTTTTAATGTGATTTATTTAAGATAACTGCTAATAATACAATACAAGATAAAAAATTATCAATAAACAATATTAAACAAAAAGTTATAAAAAACATGTATTTTTTGGTTTTTTAAGGTTTTTGGAGTTCGATTGATGTTAATTATCGCAAAAAAAATAGTATTATGGAGGTATTTAAATATTCAGCATCAAACTGATTTTTTACGATCTCATTGTTACAGTCTTTCTGGCTTCTCCAGAAATTCTAATGTAATCGATTGGCATGTAGATACTTATATTAATTTTTGAATTTAATGTCTATCTTAGTATTGACACTAGTGTACTCTATTTGCGTATGAACTTCTGTTAAACAACTTTGTTATTTTCCGCAGCAAAATTGGATAAAGCATTAGATAAATAATGGTTGCGGTTTTGGTAGCCAATTATTTTAATGCCAACCATTTATATTTATGCTTTCAAATTCATGTTCAGCATGCAACAAATAGAAAGAAAACATGTATTGCAAGAAGAAATTATTCCAAAAAAATTTTGAAAATTAAGATAGAAAAATAACAAAAATGCAAAAAAATATGTTTGCTATGAAATTCACACCACACCTATATTCAAAACCCACTATCGTTTATTTTCACGAAAATTACTTTTTTAATGGTAAATTGTTCAGTAAACCTGGCTTCATCTAGTTTTACTGAACAATTTACCATCAAAAAGTCATTTTCGTGAAAATCAAATATAGGGGATTTTGAATATAGGCCCTCGATATGTTCTGGGTAGTAATTTTATGTAGTCAAAAAGTTATTACCCTAATACATATATGCAACTAAATGTCTCCATATTGTATATGTTTAAAAAGACACAACCATATGGCTGCATTAACTTATATAATTTGAATGTGTCCACTGAGATTAAACAGTTTGTTATAAATGCATGGAATGTATAGTCACCTTAAATGCCAACGCAACTACACAACATTCAAAATCTATTTTTTTTTTTTTTTTTGATTATGATTGTTTTTATCAAACTACATTTTAAGACCCCTGCGTTCAAAAATTACAACTTTATTAAAGAAATTTAAATGGACGTTTAACTTTTTTATTATTGATTGTATAAAGTTTTTTGCTTCTCCTATAAAAAAAAATAAAAGTGTAGTTACGTCAGTTCGCATTTAAGGTGACGATATGTAAGTGCCAGTAAGATTATTTCAACTTTCTTAACTTTCTTATAAAATGTTTATTAAAATACTATGTAACAAGGATGGGTAGCAAAATGACTAGGAGGGAATTTCACAAATCAAAACAAATAAAGAGTGAGCATGAAAAAATTGGTAAAACAGTTTTATAATAAGATTTAGTTTCAAGTGCTAAACTTCCAATATAATTATTTATACATTTATAGACATTTATTGTTGGGGCAAAAGCTTTAAGTAAGCTAAAGGTATTACCTTACATATAAATACACCACACGCTTTTTTGTGGTACACTTTTAAATATGCTATTGTCCACTAATATTGATGAAAGATATATGGTTTAAAGGGTTCTTTTCTCTAGATATGCACAATATAAAAAAAAATATTTAAAAATTCTTTCCATAAAAGTGATAAAAAGCGTTTTAAAAATGGTCGAATTTTGAACAACGGGCTAGTACAAATAAAATAAGGTTACCGAAATAATCCGAATTACAGTTGCATTTAATTTGTAGCAAACATTTTAAAATTTTTAAATTTTGACATAGAAATATTGAAAGTAATTAGTTTAAATTACTACGTTATAAACCACGCATAAATTTTCCGAAAGTTTCTTCAGTTTTTCGAAATCCAATCTAGTTCAAATTTTATTTTAATTTTTTGAAAAATATGGATGTGAAAATAAGCTTATTTCCATCTACACAATCGCATTATACCCTCCCCACTATTGTTGTGTGGTGTGATGTGAACACATCCTATTATGAATTACATTTTTATTCGAGTTTGGAATATTCACAATTTTTGTTTTGGTCCACCCTAATGTGCATGTGTATGGATTTGAAGTTATGTGTCAGTTTTCCTTTAGGATATTAATAAAACATATTTAACTTTTTCACTTCTTTTCTTCTCTCCCCATTAAAATCTTAAATAGAATGTACACCATATCTACTCAATCCCATGTACACATTTATTTAATACGTATAAATGTATATAACTTCCTAGCAGTTATCGTGTATATATCAGAACTAGTGATTCAGCAATAACACTCTACAACACAAAAAAAAGGTCCGATCAATAAATTTTAATAGAGGAGACAAAAAAAGAGACACGTGTATCGACGTTTTGAAAGTTTACATCTGAATTTCATTTGAGGGTGGATTAAAGTTTTTGGCGTACTTTAGAATAAAATTCTTAATAAATGCGAAATTAACCCTAGGCTCTCTTTTGTTGTGTCTTATTTCTGACTTTCTGGTTGAATATTCCGTTTTGTTGTATTCAGGGACTTTTAGTAAAATTTCACGGATAATATTTTTGCGGGACATCTCAACCCCTTAAATCCCTGTTTAAATCAATGATGCCAAGTGTAGGGATTTTTCCCTTTTTGTAGGGATTTTTTTCAAAAATTTCACATGTAGGGAAAAAGGGAAAGATTTCTTAGATTTTTCGAATTGTAGGGATTTTTAGCATTTAAAAACTTATGTCTTCCAATTGTATACTATAAATTAAAAAAAATATATTTTTTTAAGTGTATCATTGTAATTTCGTAAATCTGGTAATACCTCTGTAATATAAAGTAAATAAATATGTGGCATCTTTAATAACAAGTTAAAAAAACTATAACACTTAAATTTGTATGCAGTTCATTTGTTTTGTGCCATTTTTATACATACATATGTATGTAAGTACGCCATCGTTACTGGTCTCTTTCAATTTAATAAGTAAGTTTATAAGTAATAAATGACATTAAAACATTATTTATTAAAACATCACTAATTTTAGAAAAATATCAGATTCGTCTTCCGATGGTGATGAAAACACACCAAACAAATACCGAAAACAACGATTTTGTTCAAGTTGGTTGAGAGACGAGAAGCTACTGGGATGGCTGGAGCCGGTCAAAGATGACGAATTTAAATGCAGATGCAAGGCTTGTTGTAAAATATTAAATTGCGGTAAATCAGATTTAAATAAACATGCTAATACCCAAATTCATAAAAAAAATGTTTCAAAAACAAAAACCAACACAATGGAAACATATTTTGGCAAGCAAGTCCCTGGAAAAAATGATGTGGCCGATTTCGAAATCCGCTTAAGTCTTTTTTTTGCCGAACACAATTTAGCTGTTCAAGCTATTGATCACTTAATACCATTGTTAAAAGAAATTGCACCAGATTCTTCAATTATAAAAAAATGCCAATTAGGGCGAACTAAATGTGCAAAAATTATTCAGAATGTTTTAGCCAGAGAAGAAAATGAAAATCTAATCAGAAAGCTTCAAATATATAAATTTTCTGTGCTATTGGATGAGAGTACTGATGTTTCTTCACAAAAAACTATGTGTCTTCTTGTAAGGTATTATGACGAGGAGCAAGAAAAAACGTTTGTCCAATTGTTGGAGTTAATCCACGTGGGAGCTGATTGCACCGCAGAAGCACTTTATGGCCTTTTTAAAAAATGTATTTTATCATTCAATATTCCCTTTGATAATATCATTGGACTGTGTTGCGATGGCGCTAATGTTATGGTCGGACAAAACAATTCGTTCGCATCCAGACTTTTGAAGGATAATCCCGACGTAATAACAATCAAATGTATATGCCACACTGCCGCCATCATAGCAAACAAATCTTGCCTAATGTTGCCAAGAGCCCCAGAGGATTTGGTAAGACAAATAGGAACATACATTTCCGGCAGTTCTAAAAGATGCTCTCAGCTGGAGGAGTTCCAAGAAATGATGAACGAAGAAAAAAGAAAAATATTAAGAACATCAACAACCAGGTGGCTATCTCATCAAAAATGCATCGAAAGAATATTGGATAATTGGCAAGTTCTAGTTGAATATTTTAAATTTGCAATTAAACAGGACAAGTTGAAATCTGCAGATGTTATATTGACTGAACTTACAAATGAGTGTAATAAAGCTTACTTACTTTTTTTGAAATATGTGTTAAATTATTTTAATTCGTTAAATGCACTTTTTCAGTCGAAAAAAATGTTGGTTCATGTTTTACATTCAGAGTCAACAAAAATTTTTTTCAAACTTGGACAAAATTTTATTAAAAAAGAATGTTTGAAAATTGATTGTGTCATAAGGTCATCTCATGTTTTATTGCCAATAAATGATGTTTATGTCGGCAGTGAATGTGAAGAATTGTTGAAAACATTTCCAAAAGCCAGTGCTCATCAGGTAAAATCTGATTGTCTACAATTCTACATAACTGCACTTGAAGAAACGCAAAGAAGACTGCCACTTAATGACAAATCAATTTTCAAAGAAATGGAATTTTTAAACCCCGAAGTGGCCATTGGAAAAAATAACAAAAGTGTCTATCAATTTAAATTGATATGTGATAAGTGTAAAGTTGACTTAAATTTACTTACACAAGAATGGTTAACATTAGAATATAGTTTTTCTGAATATGAGAAACAAACATTGTCTAAATTAGATGTTGAAGCATTTTGGTCCAAAATCTGCAAATCAAAAAATTTTAATGACAATTTGATTTTTCCGAATTTTGCAAAAATTATAAAAATGTTACTTAGTTTGCCACATGCCAATGCTGACGCTGAAAGAGTTTTTTCTGTTGTAACTGACGTTCGTATGAAAAAAAGGAACAAATTAAGCCATGAGTTATTAAATTCTATTTGCATTATAAGATCTCATTTACAAGCTAATTTAATTAATTGTGTAAATTTTAAATGCACATCGAGCCATTTAAAAAAAATGAATTATACAGAATTGTATAAATAACTTTTTTCCATTAATTTATAATATTTGTTATTTTTATGTTATTTTTTCCATTAATTTATAATATTTGTTATTTTTATGTTATTTTTGGATTATAAATGTATGTACCTGAATTGAAAATGTACAAATTTAAAATAAAATTTTATTTTTTGAAAAAAAAAAAAAACGGAAAAAATGGTGTAGGGAATAATGTAGGGAAAATTAAATGTGGGTGTAGGGAAAAAAGGGATTTTTTTTCATTGGCGTGGGGATTTTTGAAAAAAATCTCCTGGCATCACTGGTTTAAATGGTGTTTTTTTCACTTTTTTAAAGTAAGGACAAAAAAGATCCATGCCTTGAGGATCTACAAAAATATTCTCCGTAACATTTTACATAACTTTGCTGAACATATTTTATAACTAAATTGTAAGGATCACATGGTTTCTTATGCCGATTAACAATAAGAATGTGCCAAAGCTGGGAAACTCTAACCGCCACACCCCTCAAGTGAAATTCAGATGTAAACTTTCAAAACGCCGATACACGTGACTTTTTTGTTTGTCTCCTCTATCAAAATTTATTGGTCGGACCTTTGTTGTATAGAGTAATTTAGGATTAACGCTAGTTGTCTTTTCATCAAAAAAAATTCCAAAATCAAAAGTGAAGAAAAAAAATAAATAAAAAATTGTCCATAATGAAAAATTTAAAATTTACAAAAAAAAAGAGAAATTGCATCAACATTTAAAGAAAAATTAACAATTTCCTTCATATTTATTCATATCCCTGCATGGTATATAACGAGGGTGGGTCAATAAGTCAGTGAGTTTTTGAATGAAACACAGATTTTTGGATAAAAAATCATTTAATTTTTTTTGTCCTACGTTTCTCCAATTGTTTTATCCCTTCCAAAAAATAAGATTTGTCGAGGTCATTAAAATATGTATTTGTATGTGCGATAATTTCATCGTTGGAGTCAAATCTCTTTCCGCTGAGCCATTTCTTCAGGTTTGGAAATCCAGGTCCAAATCCGTAGAATAGGGCGGATGAGGGAGCAATTCGTAGCCTAATTCATAGATTTTTGCCCTTGAAACTGCACGTGTACACCCTTGCATTGTCCTGCTCTAAATCGATCTAATAAGTTGGCATAATTTTCGAAATTGTTTGTTTACTAGAAAGTTCAAAAAACCGGTAAATTTAAAAAAACCGGTTTCCGGTTTAACCAAAAAAGTGTGTTTTTGAAAAAACCGGTTTTGATTTTTGTCTTTTAAAAAAACCGTTTAAACGGTTTCGATTTTTGTCTTCAAAAAACCGGTTAACCGGGTTATATTAAATTTTTATTCAATATGATACAAAGATTTATTTTTATTTGTGGACGCTTATAAGTAATATGTTAGGAATTATGTACTAAATTGTCGGGAATTTAACATTTTTGATTCTTAAGGCTCTATCTTTATGGAATTATTTCATTTTTTTTCAAAATATTGCCAAATGCAATAATTTTCTATAAAATAAAACAATATTTTTAAAAATGGTATCAAAGTTTTTCAAAACTATGTTTAAGTGAGCTTTAGAAACTATATTTCATTAAAAACGGTTAACCGTCTTACAAAAACCGAAACAGGTCGAGTTTACAAAGATGAAAAAACCGGTTTTCGGTTTCGGTTTTGGATACTCTATTGTTTACCCTTTTGAATGCAGTCAACGTTTGCGTTTGTGGTCGATTGTGAGCAAACGCGGCACCCATCTTGCGGAAAGGTTTCTCACACCCAAGTGATCATTAAAAATTAAAATCACCGAGTGGGTGTAAATCCAAATATTCTATACTACTATTACGATTGCAAAATTATGTATCAACCGGGCACTGATCCAGGTAAACCATTTGGTTGGGAAAATAGAGTAAAATTTATTTAACATTTTTCTTGTTTTTTATATTAACACTTTTCCGTTTTGAGGGGGAACGTTTCCCGTTTCGCCCACCCCTTGATTCGAGCTTGGTATCAACACGTCGTAGAGGAGGACATAGGCTTTAATAAAATTAAATATGTCACCACAAGGTTAGATACAGGGTGTCAAAGTTGACCACCACGGGTTAGTAAATCTATGTACAGCTTGTAACTTGTGCAAATATGGACAGATTCCAATGAATAATGCAAAGTAAGATATTTCAGTTTATTTCACTTAGTGATATTTATATTTATATTTTGGAAATGTTAGTATTTTATATGACTTTATTTTGTTATTCTCAAATATCATCGGCAATGTCCAACATGTCCAACTATATTTTTAAAAACAGCCTCTTACTTCTAATAAATTCCAAAATAACATGTAAATAGATCATTGGAAATATCTCAATTCGTCTAGTTAAGAAAAATAATCAAAATCAAAAATTTTAAATGAGTTTTCTTAAAGGCTATGTCCTCCACTACGTTTCTTTCATACATAATTTCATAATGGGAACAGTAGTTTAGAAGATTCAAATATATTGCCATTTTTTTGCAATTAATCCCACTGTGCGCTGTTGCAATTATGGAGAAGAACTAAATTAATTTGCTTTTGTCTTGCAATGTTTGTATTTGTTTTCCATTATTCCAAAGATTGCTTGAAAGACATCTTATTATTTTTGTCTTTTCTGTGATTCTCTTTTAAGTTCAAACCGCAGGAGTTTTGAATTCATCCCATTTGTTGCGCATATTTAGATATTTTTTACATTTAAATTTGTGTGTTTTTTTTGGAAACAAATTAATGTTAATTTTATGATATTATTCTTTGCATATTGAGAAAACAAAGAAATTGATTTAAATTTTATTTTCAACACACAAACAGTCTGAGCCTTTTGCACAATTGAAAAGGATGACCTTCTTGGCCATCGTCATGTTCTTAGTGTGCAATCCTTGAGGCATTTAATTTTAAATTATAACAAAATAATAACAAATATTTGTGTTTATAAAATAAGAAGAAGTCGTAAATAACAATACTCATTTTGTTAATAAATACAAATTGATTAATACCGTGAATTTTAGATCAATAATACTGATTTTCATGGTTCTATATTAAATCTTCAAAAAGCAAATTAACAATTGTAAAAATATAGTTTTGAAAACAGATATTAAAGTGGTATTTGAATAGAGATGTAGCTGTATATACAGTGGTTGACAAAACAATTGAAACTTTTCCAAATATTTCATTAGTGGCCTAAAATATGAAATAATTTTTTAAAAAAATTTTAACATTTTTGTAGTATTTTATTTGTATACTTTTATTAACTTAATTTAACTAAAAACCAAGGAAATTAAATTAAATTCTAAAAATGAGAAAACAAAATTAAAAGATTTCTTTATTACGGCATTGAAAAAACATTGACAAAACATTGGAAACTTAGGTATTATTTTAACAAATATGGTCTAAACTTTGCAATAACTCAATATTTTGTTGGGTATCCCTTATTTTTTATAACTGCTACACATCGACGATGCATTGAACCAATTAAAGAGTCAATGGTTTCCTTTGAAATATTTTGCCATTCCCTTATAACCGCCTCCGATAAATCTTCCTTCCTGGTGTAATTTTGGGTCCTTATTTTGCGATCTATAATTTCCCATAGATTTTCTAAACTTCGAATGATCGATAGCCGAAACAATTAGAAACGTTAAATCATCAATGCATTTTATTTAAATCTTATAGACACTCTTCACAGTCGAAAAATCAAAGAGCTTGTTCAAAACACATTTGTCTTTCCAGAAAACCGAAAACTATGTGTCCTGTTGGCAACTTTTTCCCTGAAAATCTTGATAATAGTTATTTTTAGTTCTTGGCTTGACGCAAACAATGAAATAATATATAATTTGTATGTTGCAAAGATCTTCAGCTAAACATTAAAAAAATTCTAGAAAATTTATATAAAATAACTTAACATTGGCTCAGAATGGGTTAAAAAGATAATATGCAACAGTTTTATATTAAAAGGTTGAATATTTTTTTCATACGATTAATCTCCACAAATATTAGTTTAGATTTAGCAAAATATTTTATAAAAATGAAAGATATGTTTGATTTAAGTAGAAAAATATATGTATGTGCATTATTTACATAAATATGTACATTAGGGTGGCACCGTTTGCAAAGATGTTGAAAGATGCTTTCGAAATTCAATTTAGTTTGATAAACCAATAGTTTCGTTACCAATTTTCTCCACGATCTGATATGTTTCCTTTGCGGTGAATATTTATTATAATGATAATAATAACCATCAAAAATTATCTTTTGATCCAATTCACCAAACTAAACGAATTTAACATTATTTTTAGTTAGAAATATATACAACTCTTTTTTATGCGCTACCCTAATGTACATATTTACACAACTATGTATGTGGTTTTGCATCAACCGCAAGCCACAAGCAAACACACACACAATCTGTATGTATTTTGAAAAATGTCAAAGGATGTCTGTTGTTTAAATCACAATAAGAAAACAAAGAATATTTTAAAATGGCAAAATGTACTTGTGACCATATAATCCATTAAAACATGTACATTTTTTTTAAAATATTTTTTTTCTAGGAAAAAGTAAAAATAAATAAATGTCTATCTATGCATCATTCCAGAGAAAACATACAAAATGATAAATTACATTTATTTATTTTATACATCACAGAATTTGAAAACCATAAATACTTGTCACAATTCATAAAAAAAAGTGAGAAATTCGAAAAGGAAGAGTAAGAGTAAGTAAGAGGATTAAGTGATGGCTCAACTAAAGTGAATAAAATGAAGACAGTAAGTATGTGGCATGGAATTTGTGGATAAATATAAATTTGGAATTTATGAAAGAATACTTTTAAATATTAAAATCATAATATACTTCAATTCATTGATAATTGTTTTTTTCACGTATCTGATGTGAGAATTTTTTTATCTAATGCGGAAACTTTATGAGAAAATGGACCGATTTCGGCAAATTTCCTTCTGACACTTGACGAATAGTCTGCGGGTTTTGTTTCAGACTTTTCTGTACATTTTCTTGAAAATAGTAAGAAAATTATGTAACAAGTCTGCAGTGCAAAAAAATTTTGGATAAGTATAACTATTGATAGGGATGAGGTAACTGTTAGCAATTTGTTTTATTTGATTTAGAGTTTTATCGCCAATATAACTGATATTTTAAAAATTAATTTCGACCCGCCATATCTAAAAAACCATAAAAAAAGATCGAGCAAACTTAAAAAAAATAAATCAATAAACCTGAATATCAAATAATAGAGATAACTATTTATATTTAAAATTTCAGCTCATTTGAATTATAAATGGATTAAAATTTGAGAGCCGATGTGACCAACTTTGAGGGGCTACGCACTGGCTCTCATTAGTGCTAGGAAGATGAACAAAAGTAAACACCTCAACACCAACCATTTCGTAACAATATCTGCAATAGTTCCCGAGATACCCATAACCGATTGCATGTAAAACAACCGATTACGCTCCAATAATACTTATGATGGGAAAAACGACTGTTTTCTAAACGTCTATAGAGACTTCAACCTAGTGTCTCTAAGTAACACTTATTTGACGATTAACTCTAGATTACCTGGGTCATATAAAGTAACCAATTGACTTATCGCTTCACTAAGAGTACGTGCGTTTCAAGTGACCCAAACTATATAAATTGCAGTCAAGCAAGTGATTAGAAATTAATGAAAATTACTGTCTCTAAGGTAAACATACAACTGCTGGTTATGCAAATACTTAATTGATAAAAAAATATTAAAATATATTTTTTTTAAGCAGATACAGAGTAGAACTTTAAACCTGTATAAGTCAAAAAATATTTGTTAAAATATTAATGAATAAAAAACAAGTAAGAAAGTATGGTCGGTCAAGCCCGACCATATAATACCCTACACTAAGTAAAAGAGCAAAAACATTTTTCTTTTAAAATTTCAATAATTTATATTTTTGAGTGATTTTCGGAAGTGGGCCTTATATGGGGGCTATGACAAATAATGGACCGATCACCATGAAATTACGTCGTGTGATTTAAGTCTATATTAAAGTTAACTATGTTGAATTTTGTGTGTATACCAACATTTTTAAGCGATTTATGCACGTTAAAGTGATTTTCGGAAGCGGGTCTATATGGGAGCTATGACTAATTATGGACCGATCGTAACAAAATTTGGTGACATGAATTTTGTATATATAAAACTTATTTGGAGCGCAATTTGTGGAGATACATTTATAAATTAAACATTTATGACCGATAAAGTCCAATTTCGGAAGGACATTTGTATGGGGGCTAGGTGAAATAATGGACCGATTTCAGCCAGTTTCAATAGGCTTGGTCCTCGAGCCGAAAAAGGTTTACATGGACAGCCAGCCAGCCGACCAGACGAACGGACGGACATCGTTTAATCGACTCAGAAAGTGATTCTAAGTCAATCGGTATACTTTAAGGTGGGTTTTGGACTAATATTTTTGGGCGTTACAAACATCTGCACAAACGCATTACACCCTCCCCACTATGGTGGTGTAGGGTATAAAAATTCAAATCTGACAGACTTCTATCTCTTCTTATTGTATAATTGTCTGTCGCACAGTGGCACCAATTGAGTTTTTTTCGTTGCAAAAATCATAACTTATGAACCAAATGAGAGCCATATTTTACAAAAAATTTAAAAATAAATAAAAAAAAAATGTAATTTTCGGAATATTTAAAATAAAATGTTAAAAAAATATATATCTTTTATGGAATAATTTTAAATCATAAAAGCCTTTATAAATTAACATAAATAATCAAAAATATTTTATGTTGGGATGTAAATGGATTTTTCCACAAATTTCAACTTTGCTAACCCATTAGTAGGCACCTAAAAGGCGTAAAACACTTTTCAAATACTAATTTTTAAGCCTGATCGAGTCTAAATATATGATCGACCACCACTAACTTTGGAGGGCCGTCCCACCCATGTTAGTGGCACATCCCCTGGAACCCCCAAAAATCACCATTTTTAGCACTTTATATGATGTATGTATTGTGTATAAATTTTGTTTATAGAGCGTATGATAAATATAAATGTGATGTAGGTAATAAAAATTATTAATCATACGTCTATGAGAATCAGCATAGCTTTAATTTTAAGATTTAGTTTAAACTTTAAACCAGTGTCGCTCAATATCACAATTCCCTAGCACGCGTGATAGGGCAAGCAAATTCTGCTGACGTTACTTTGATACACATACACTATAAGCTTACTTGTGTGTTGTCTTATAATGATCATGTGTTTGTTGCTTTGTTTTCATCTCAGAGAACAAAATCAAATCAGTTGTAGTGTTGTTGTTGTTGTTGTTTTTATTCTCCGCTGTTTTACCAACACAACCAAAGCTTTGATGATATGTGTTTGAGCACCACTGCTTTAAACCAACATAACTTTTGCTCACAATGAGCAAAAGTTAATGAGTGAATTCAATTAATTGCTAATAAATTCGAAAATAATTAATCGATTTTTATGATCGATATCTCATTTTGTTGCTCTTATATGTGTATTTGTGATAGAGCAATAAACCTGAACAATTTCTGCCGTTTTCGATTTTTCATGATATTTTTAAAACAAAAAAAATTTGTTATTTTCACGTAAAAAATATATTTCTTGCTTCAATTTGTTATTATAACTCCGAAACTACTGAGCCGATTAAAACGCAATATGTATGAGAAAATTTGTACATAGCATAGGGAAAATGTTAACCATTAATTAACTACTCAATTTTATGTATATCAAATAAAAAAGTAAAATTTTGTGAAAATGAGCGAATTCACTTAATTGTGAATAAATTCGAAAATAATCAATCGATTTTTATGATCTATACTTCATTTTGTTGCTACTTTATATGGGTTTGTGATAAAGTAATAAACCTGAACAAATTCTGCCTTCTTAGATTTTTCATGAGTTTTTTAAAACAAAAAAAATTTGCTATTTTCACGTAAAAATTATATTTTTGCATCAATTTGTTATTATAATTCCGAAACTACTGAGCAATGTAAATTTGAACTTTTCCAAGTTAATTTCAGTAATATCGGACTAACCCTTTATCAGTTATCATAAATTATGTGAAGAAACATCTACAAAAATTCGCAATTTTAGAAAAAAAATATTTTAAAAAAAACTTCTCCATAGAATTTAAAATTCGGACCATATTTGTACTCCTGGAAACACAATACATTAAAATTGTGTAGTGATTTAAAAAGCCTCTAAAATTGTTTTCGATTTTGTTGCCTCCTGTTATCTATCATATGTCTTCTACATTTTATGATTATCTCATTAGGTTCAAACGTTATGATTTTTGCAACGTAAAAACTCAAATGGCACCACTGTGTGTCGGTACGAATTCTGACCACATATGGCAAAACATGTTTAGGTGGAAAACCACAACAACATAATACAATTATCATGAACATTTTACAATTTTCTTAACAAATTATGGCCTCAAAAGATTAAAACGCTTTGACTAAAATACTAATACATAAAAAAAACTTTGAGTGCGTAGGTGCAGACTTTTAAGAAAAATATAATATTTTAATATCCTACATCCTGTGCAATATTCAATGTGAACTAATTCAATCAATGCCATATACTTCACGTACATATAATTGTATCCAAGTAACATTATATTTATATACAAACACAAGTGATTAAACCGCAAAAATTAAAATAATTTGCTACGTCTATGACGTCGTTCTATGATATTTTTAGCAACACACTTGGAAAAATAACAGCTTTACTTAAAACCACTTTTCAAAAGAAATTTCCATAATAATCAGGCATGCATGCATCATACTCCTGTGTATTGACAACAAATTCCAATACAAAAATAATCATTTTGTTTAAATAAAAGTCTATGGGTTAACACCAGCAAATACTCGTACATTTACCAGCCAAAAAAAATAAAATAACAAAAATTTACATAATCTTTAACCCGCCAAAACAAACATAATACGCCCTTCCACCATCAAACGAAATTAAAATTTAGTATGTTCAATGAAATACTTATATTAAGCTCATTTAGTATTCAAAAAAAAAATAATTTCAAAGACAAGTATGAGACCGAACATCTTGAGCCAGTCACTGGAAAAATAAAGTTCTAAAATGAAATTCATTCGTGATGACAACCAACAAAATACTCGTTGGCTACAGAATGTATGTTTAGCATAATTCTAACGTCAATGAATCTAATAAATAAAATTTATTAGAAGCTGTTTTAAAAATAAATTTTGCCATTTTTAAAAGATTATAAATTTTTGAAATTATGTATTTTATATTTTGTAATGCAAAGACTTAAATAATTGTGTTATATGCAAATGAGATAAGACGACGCACAGTGCTTTGTTCAATGGACAAAAATCAAAAACAAGATCATGTCTTTGATGTTAACGAAATTTATATTTTTCAATAGACAACTAAATATCTCATTCGTGTAAAAAATACTTTTTTATTAATATCTCTGTTTGTAGTCACTAGAGGTCGCTAAAGTTAGTACATTTTCAACATAAATTTTATGGAGAAAAATATATTTTTTTTAAGGTTAACTAAAATCATTGTTAAAAGTTCGTTTTAAAAGATATAAACTCGATATTGGCTGCAAAGGAAAGAATATGAATGTGGAATTATGGAAAATTACTGTTTTTGTCAAAAAAGGTTTAACAGTTTAATCTGCGCAATTTTTAATAATTAACATTTTTTTTATTGTAAGCCTGAAATTCTAAAACTTTGTTGGAATATTAGTAAAATACGTGTTAATCTATTTCGATTATGTTTTACTATAGAATAGCCATAAGTATTATCTATAAGAAAATGTAATCATGTGTTGTCCTTTCGTATGAAAACTATTAAAATTTTGTTTTTGTTTAAATGTATAAATTACCATTTCGAAAATTTTCAATTTGATGGTTTGGGGAAATAGCTCCAGATTTTTGAATTTTTATAAAATAATACCGTTTTTTCTTTTAAATAACTAAGAAATATTGCATTATTTAACAAAAGTAGTTTAATGGCATAAAGTGCATTAATAGGTCTTTATTTGGTTCTTGATGTTGTATGTTTTTTTTCTGAAGTCAAAAAAAAAACCAAAGTTTGATTAAATTTTGAAAAAAAACATGTTAATCAATTTTAATTTTTCTTTAATTTTATCTAATGCCTATCTCTTATTTATTATAATGTGAAATCATTATTTGTCCGTTTTGACTAGAACTTTAAAAAAAATTTGTTTTTGATGGCACCCATAAATAATACATTTTTACCGTAAATGTAAGTAACTCAATAATTGAATATAACCTACATATCCTTATATTGAGATATTAATATGAGCTTCTGATGATATTATGAACACTTAATGTATAATCCAACATCCAGTTTCTAATATTACAGCTGAACCATAAGGCTATCAACATTTGAAAATGTCCGTCCATCCGTCCTTCCGAATTTAGAAAATATATACAATATTTAAGTATTTTTTTTAAAAAAGGATATATGACAGTTATGTAAATCCTTGCTAGAATTGAAATGTTAATAACTAAATTAAGCTGATATTATAAGAGAACAATAATTTCTGAAAATAAATAATTTTATTCAGGTTTATAGGTTTTTTAAGGAAAAATATGTATGGCAGCCACCCGAATCCTTGCTGCGATTGTAATACAAATTTTCACAAACAACAATGACTTTATTAAAATGATTATAACCAAATTGGTTCCAAAATAAGAAACGATTTTTACAAATTTAAAAAAAAAAAATTAGATGTTATGCAGGATAATGAAATCTTGATGTCTTGGAATTATGAATATCCTTCCGATAAAATTTTCATAACTTTGCATCTAATATTATAAGAGAACAATAATTTCTGAAAATTAATAATTTTATACAGGTTTATAGGTTTTTTAAGGAAAAGGATGTATGGCAGCCACCCGAATCCGTGGTGCGATTGTAATAAAAATTTTCACAAACAACAATAACTTTATTAAAATGACTATAACCAAATTTTAAAATGTTAGGAGTATAACTGTGAATTTTATTCAAAATTATATGTTCAGGATATATGGGAGGTACCCGTGTCCTTTCACGGATTTTTTCAAGAATTATATTTTTTCTTAATCTTACCAAAAGGTAATATTCCACTAATTTTTATTCGTCTGCAATAACTCCTTCTATTTTTGTCCATTGCCTATATGAAAACAAAGCACTGTGCGACGTATTACAAGTTTCAAAGTTTAACGAATTAAAGAGTTTTCTTAACCTTCGCTTTACCAAAGGTTTTTTATGTTCATGGTTTACCAATACCCACCCGGGTGACACTACTCTTCTATAAATATATGCGACGAACGAAATTTTAAAAAATTGAAAAAACCTTATAAAAAGTTTAAAATGTTTCTATTAAATTCTATAGAACTCTAAAATTTGTTCAGTGAGTACAAATTTCATTTAAATCGAAACAAAATTAAAAAAAATATTAATCCAATAAAAACGATGTGGTCACCCGGGTGGGTATTGGTAAAGCGAAGGTTAAAGGAGTAGTCAGTCAAACTTCTAATGCTTGCCACATAATAAAATACTTATACGAATACATTTTAAATAACACTAAACATTTAATTGAGAGGAAATTGATAGTATTTAAAGTTTACATAAAATCTCATGGTATCTGTAGAAGTCCGGTCAGGCCACATTGAAGACGATTTGATCCACCTTCATAACGAGCTTATCGACTTCGATGACGGCCTTATCGACCTTGACTGAAGGTCTCCGAAAACTTCCTCAGGGAGGTTCGGAACACTTCCTAGGAAATGTTTGGAGGAAGACGAGCTTGGCGCCGAAGTTAATTATGTTGAAAACCAGAACAACCCCCGGTCAGTGTTTTTAAAATAAATAATAAAAAGATCACCAAAGTACATAAGTATTAAATAACGCTGTTGTTGAACCGACTTTGATTACTCTTAACATAGACACAATTAAAGAAATCAACAAATTTCCAAAATAAGAGCCTTTGCCAGTGATCGAAGATTTTCTCCTCTCGGAAGTATCAAAAATCGGCTTTGGGCAGTAAAGATTTCTAGAATTGCTGCCCTACGGCGCAAACATTTTCTCTTCTGGGGTGTATCAATAACCATAGTTGGAGTGATAATGCTTATTTCTTAACTAGCACTAAATAAAAATAGTGAAAGTAATAATTTTTTCACTATCACGAAACGAATATTTAGTGCAAAAATCTGCAGTATAATTAATTAGTGCAAAATATTATCCTGCAATCAAAAAAAGCTGCATTTAACATAGATACTATCACAAAATTTCCAAAAATGAGTAGTCATAAAATTGTTGAATCCAAATTCGAAAAATAAAAACTTTAAATATTTGTTGTTATTTTTAATGAAATATTAGTCTTAAGTTTTAAATTAGTGCTCAGAAATAAACTTAAACCATTTTGAACTTAAAAATTTAGTGCAAAATTTGAAGGTGCACTCGAATTAGAACAGAAAAAAAAATTGCAAATAAACTTATGATTGCAATTTTTTAAATCAACTAATTTAATTTTGAATGCAAAAATTTTTTAAATCACTATCACTAATGTTTAGTTAGGTTGCTAATTTTCAACTCAGCACAAATTATGAACAAAATGATTGCACTAATTTTGCACTACAGTAATTTTGACTTACCTGCACAACCAACTTTGCACGATATTTTGAGCAGGTAAGTTAAAAGTGCAGTTAACATCAGTTAAATTACCTGCTCATTGATGCTGGTAAGTGCATTTAAGTTTACTGCTCAAAAAAGCAGTTAACGGCAAATAATTTACATGAACTTTTGTGATGTTTCACTTTAAAAATAACGACAAATTTGGTATTTTAGCTACTTTTAAAATTATTAAGAAGTTTACAACACAATTTTTTATTCAAAATCGTATTTTTCTTAACGAATTAACGAATTTGTATGGAGTTTGATAAATAAATATACAAAACACAAGTTTTGTGCACTTATATGCAAAATGCTCTTAAGTGAAAGGCAGGTAAGTCAAAACTACTGTATCACTAAATATTAGTGCAAACTGCAAAATTATGCACTACCCCCATCTATGTCAAAAACCAACTTCAGATCATTAATAAATATATTGATTTCAAATTGGAAACTATTTCACTTTTTTTGAGAGTTATTTCACCCTGCACAGTGGGGCGAAATCAAAATATTTTAAAAACAATTCTGCCATTTTCACCTGGAGCACATGCTAGAAGATAGGGCCTACGGTTTAACGAATACTGTAGAAGCTGTCAAAACGAAGAAGAGGAGGAGGCATTGTCTCACCTATTCAGCCAGTACCCGTCTCTGACAAATTTAAGGGAACGTATTCTTGGAACTCACTTCCTCTCATATTTACATGAGTTATCAAGTATTAATATGAGACGCATCCATTCTTTCATCAGATAATCTGGTTGGTGCACCTTAGAAACAACGGATGTCGTATAAGTATCCTGCTGTTTAATTTTGAATAGCCCCAATTAAGCTGCTGGTTGATCTGATTAACATGAAATATCAAATCGAGTTAAATTTTTGATGATGGCTCAGCTACGGCGCACAGTGGCTCAGGATCGTTTTTCATCGGCAAAAAATCTGTAACTTTTGAACCGATGCACTATAGGTTAAATGACTACCTTTTCTGTGCTGAACTAATAAAGACTACAAAATCATGGTATTCAAACCAAAACCTTAAAGAATTTCATAAGTAAGAATAATTCTATTAAAAAAAATGGAATTTAACCCACTAACTACCTAAAATTAACCCTTTTGCAATCATTAATGCAAACTTAATACATTAATTTATTTTAATTATACTAAAACTTTAAGTAATTGCTTAAATCTAATTCATTTTGTAAACTTTGTGGAACTTTTCCGCTTTTGTAAGCGCCTATATAAAAATGATGTGGAAATTAATGGATCTGAGATACAGCTTAATATTAATATTAATTCGGAGATTAAAAAATCTGTCTTCTACGCTTCCATTACAGCGTCTTTTTGCATCTCAAAAAATTTTTCAGCAATATGCTGTAAAATAGATTGCAACGAAACTTTGGTAAGAGTCACATTTGCTTTCATAATTTTTCTTTTAAAATTTCAATAATTTATATTCATGAGTGATTTTCGGAAATGGGTTATATGGGAGCTATGACGAATTATGGGACGATCGTCATGAAATTAGGTCGTGTGATTAATTTCGTTATGAGAATTGAATTTTATGTGTATACCAACAATTTTAAGAGATTTATGCACGTTAAAGTGATTTTCGGAAGCTGGAGCTATGACTAATTAAGGACCGATCATCATAAAATTAGCTGACATAAATTCCGTATATACAAAACTTATTTGGAGCAAAATTTAAATTATATAAATTAAACATTTATGACCGATAAAGTCCAATTACGGGAGGAAATTTGTATGGGGGCTAGATGGTATAATGGACCGATTTCACCCAATTTAAAAAGGCTTTGTCCTTGGGCCGAAAAAATTATATGTACCATATTAAGGTGGGTGTTAGACAAATATTCTTGGATTACAAACATCTGCACAAATGCATTATACCCTCCCCACTATGGTGGTGTAGGGTATTACAAATTTATTGTTTTCGTTATATGCTTCTCCAATTGATCTGAAAATATGTTTACTTCAATTTTGTCAACTACATGTTTGAAAACGGCATAATTTTTTTTTTTTTTTTTTTTGAATTTTCGTTAAGCCAAATTTCAAACAATAACCTAAAAAAGATAGTATTATTCGAAAACGGCTTAAAATGGCTATTATATGTAAATGAAAATTAGTTTGTAACATTGCAATATATTCATTTCTGATTTCATTTAATTTGCCGAACGTAGTTACATTTTGAAAACAATCGCAGCACTTTTAAGGTTATGTTAAAAAAGTGGATTTATTTCAAGCAAGTTAAACAATTTCATCACATTTTTTAACAAAAAACCTTACTTACTTACTTACTTAGTTTATTGTTCTCCATTTTCACTTTCGTGTTTATAATTCGCGAAATTATTTAAACATGCAATTGAAAATTTGAAAGCAATACAGGCTTTTCAACAAAATATATATGGGATTAAAGGTGGCACTTTGGCCTTTCCCTTGGTAGTAAAATTTGCTTAACCCCTTTGGACCATAAGGAATTCTATTCCACTGAAATTAAAATTTGACTAACATATAGAACCTGAGAAAAAATTTAATAATACAGCAGATATAAACCATACAGAGACACATCATACCAGTTCTTAAAGACTATTTTCCTACCAACATAACACAAAAATATCATGCAATTATCGTTAATAGTTTGCGAGTAATGATAATTTACTTCTGATCAAATTTGCAAAAAAACTCATTTTTTTGTAAAAATAATATAAAATATTTGACTTTAACAGCATGCCAAGCCCAAAATTGCCAATATTTTTATCTAATTTTTTGGCTACCTTAGTTTCAATATGTTTACTATTGAATGGCATTAAAATTTTTGAAATCGGAGTTAACAAAATGTTGGACTTTTGGCCGATGAAATTAAGTTCTGAGCCACCGTGCGGCGTTGTGGGATCTCAAAATAGGTCATCATAGACTTACACATTTTTTTTACATACTAGCGAATTTTTTGCGTTTCATTCAAATGTTAGTTAATGAGTTATAAGCATTTTAAATTTCAAAATATTAACATACTTTGGCCCTGGTTTTTCATAGTATCGGAAACAATATATGACCAATTTCTTTAAAATTATTTAAACAAAAAATCAAATCATATGAGAAATGTTTCAAAACATTTGGGGTATTCACACGGTCTACTATTTGGTCATATTGTCTTAATGTCCTAATATGTTATTATAGTTTAATCAACTTTTTGTTGTGTATCAAACAAAAAAGTTCTAAACTAATAAGACTATTTGAACTATGTTTATTGATTTGTCATAAAATAATACATTTTTTTGTTTAAAACACCACAACAACTACTATAATATATTAGGACATTATGACAATACGACTAATAGGAGACCGTGTGAATACCCCAAATATATTTTATTACTCTTTGCTTCTTAGAAAAAACTTTCTTAATGATTTTATGACCTTCGGAATTTATGCAACTTTTTTCAAAATTTTTAATTTAGGATAAGTGTTCTAAACACACAGTCAAAATTGTTCATATTTTGCTCTCAAAAAGTGTAAAGAGGAGACAAATTTCTTTGCATTATGTAAAGTTTACATTGTAAACCAACAAACATTTTATTGAATTCCCCAATTTCAAAATTTTTATCTAAATTTGCAGAATTTTAAAATATTGGAGATATTTCCCACTAACATTTTGTTTAAAAATATCATCTTTCCGATAACACTAATTTAAATATAACTGAAATTAGGAACTTGATCGATTTTTAGCCAAAATCCCACATATAAATCTTAGCACCAAGAAAAGAGGTTCACAAATCTACAATATGTTTATCGAAAAATGTGACCTATTTATAATAGGGGTCCTTCACAGGCATCTCCAAATGTGTGTCGAAATTTCGGATTTGTTCTAAAATTCCAAAGCCAACGGAATAGAATTTTATATATCATTTTTTGTCATATAAAGTTTAACCATCCTTATAGCGTTTAGCCCTTATCAAGTTTTTAAAAGATATTAGGACAGACAGATTTTCAATTTGCTCTATTCTCAATGCCAAATATTTTTGATGAACAGAGAGTATGTATTTATGATACATTTAATATAATTAAATTATTTTATTGAGTCCAAATAAATTCAAACACACCATCATTTCGTCACGAATGATTGTGAATATAAAGTGATTTGTTTAAAATGTTTATTTGATTTTACAAATGATTCTTATTTTTGTTAATTAAATTAATATCCCATTTGCCCAATTATTCCTACATAACCACTCATGTTGAAATTTATCTTCAATAATTAATTTAAAACATAAAAAAATACAATTTCTCTTAATTAAATTTACAATTGAATAAAGGACATCAAAAATCTAAACCATAACCAGTATTTGAACATAAATAGAAAACAGTAAGGAGAGTAAGTGTATTAACAAAATCCAATTGCTTAAATTGTATGTCACTTTGTCTAAATCAAAAGTTTCAAAAAAACTGTAGGAAAACTTTGACTTTTTCTAAAAATAGAAACATTTGTTTACAGGATTTCGTTTACATCGTTAAAGAAATTGTTTGTAAATTTAAATATGTCATTCCCATTTAAACAAGTATTTTGTAATGGCAACGGTTGCCAGATAGAATGACAGGAGACACGTTTTTTTTTTGTTTTCTTCTTAGATTAAATAAGATTTTGACAGCATGCTTGAAACAGCAACAGCACAAAAAAATTGTGTTTTTAATATGCATAAAAAATAGAAAAGACAAAGTTGTGAGCTAAACTTTTTTTATGTTTTCCATACAATTCATAAGTAAATGAATTTCATTGTAATTTTTATACTTTTTTCATAATGGAAATTTTCTATAAAGTTAATTATGTTGAGGAATATACGCTCAAACTCATGCAAGCGAAATTTTATTAGTTTAACAATTAAGTAAAAAAAAATTAGAAAAAAAAATAAAAAAACCTTTAGAGTTTACTCAGTGTAAACAATAACATAAAGTTTTTTTTCGTTGACTATCTTTATTACCTGTAAAAAGCCAGATAATAGAAAAGAAGTATGCCAAAGCAAGCACGATAGAACTTGAAATTGTATAAAATAACACAAAAAAGTAAATTTTAATCAAAAAAATGTTTGTATTCGAAAGATCAATACATGCCATTAACATTGAATCCTCGCTGGAACTATCTTAAGATCACTTACCCACTATTGTTACTTTATTGAGCCTCCGAGAAATTATATTCCCGACTGGTAATTTAGCGATGACAGGCACAAGAATTAATTGGCTCAAATATAAAAAATACTTCAGCACACATTGCTCGGAAAACATCCATCACTCTCTTATCAATTTCGACAAAAATCTCTAACTGGCTGCTCAACATTCTACCCAAACCCTCCGACAAATCAGATATAATAGAATTTATTCTGCAGATGTCGAATGCCTCTTAAATGAAAAAAGTAGAGTTCGAAGAGAGCAGCAATGGCAGAGATCCCCCACAAAAAGACTCAAAAAGCTCTTGGAAATTCGACAAATGGAATCTTTGAATAAATATCTAGAAAACCGCAATCGGATTACTAACTATGGCGAGCTACACAAAGTTTTAAAATACCTGTCATATGTAAACCAATTCAAGTGGTGGATGGGCAAGAAATGATACTGAAAAAGGGAATCAGTTTATTAATCATTTGAAAAAAGTATTTACACCGAACACATCAAATGAAACTATTGAGTTGCCACCTGTTGTATCTCATTTTGAAGCAGCCGTACCCCTAAGTTTTGAGATTCGAGAATTCGAAAAGGCTATTGTTGATTTGAACTCCAAAATGAACTGAACTGACAAAATCAGTAACAAGATGCTTATGGAGCTACCCCAAATAGCAGTACAAATAATTCATGAAAGTTTTCACTGGTTACCATGAAACCTAAGCCGGAAAAGATCACACAAATCAGCCTATTGTCTAATATATCAATGCTATTTGAGAAGATTTTCATGAACAAGTTGTAGCCGATGTTAGTTGAAAACTAAATTGTATTCCGAATCATCAATTTGGATTTAGAAGAAAACACAAAACTATAGAACAAACCCATAGACTTGTATATATTGTAAGAAAAACGTTTGAGAAAATAAATATTGTTCCGCAATCTTCATCGACATTTCTCCGCAACCCATTGAAGCTGGAGTCCCCCAAAGCGGTATCCTGAGACCATCCTGGATCCATTCCATTAAGATATTTTTGGTCGCTTAGTGGGATGCGAGTGGAATATCCATCAAAATATATATTTTGTAACTCAAGACACAAAATGTTTGACTTTTTTTTGAAAAATCGATTTTTTTTTTTTGCTCAAAAGATATTTTCCTTGAAGACCTATTTGGTAGCTTAGAGGGATGAGAGATATCCCACTCGCATCCCACTATGCGCCCAAATCTGTCTTAAAGAAAAAGACCAAAGCTTTATTTAAAGAGAAAAAAGGGCACATTTTGAAAAAAAGTCAAAAAACTTTTTGATTTCTTGCCCAAAATGTCAAATTTTAACCCCTCTAATTCAGAGAGTTCTCGACCGATCTTATTGAAAAATTGTGTCTGAATTACTATACAATAGAACTAACCTTGGTGCAAATTCATCCCGATCAGAAGACATTGATTTCAAAAGTTGGTTCACTTGACATGAAATGTCCCATATTTGAATTAGTAAAATGTTTAAAACAATGGATAATTAAAGTCAACGAGCAAAAATGTACACATATAACATTTACATTGCGCAGAGAATCAGAATTCAACAATCGGAAGTTAAATACCTCAGAATATATCTCGATCGTCGCCATACATGGATATGTCAGATCAAATGAAATCGAAATCAATTCAAATTAATTGGCTTATTGGCGAAACCCCACGCTTAGTTTAGAAATAATTGTTAAATGAAAAATAAAAAAAAAAAATACTATAAGTTGCGCAAATAGATGACTAATTTTCAAAGTAAATTTTGGATAATTTGGTAGCGTTGTTCAAGCGTCAATCTCGTCATGCTGATTTGTCAGAGTATACTGATCGTAAATGCCAAAAAGTAACCGTTTGACATCCTTCGATATACAATATTCGTTCCTAGATTCTTATATGGAATACCTTCCCTACTTGATGTATGATGTATTTGACTGAATGACTGAGCATTAACTCTCACACATACACATTGTACTTTAATGACAACTACCAATTACAACATCCACTATGAAACTCCACTTTGTATCAACCGCACCCAAGGTGTTGACATCAAGTTGTTACCACAGTTTCTATCAATACGCAACACACACAAACAAACCAAAGCATCCACATCCTTACAAAGAAAACATAATAATCATGCTGCATACAAACAAACTTGTTTACACACTTTAAATAATCGTTAGAAAAAAAGCACAACAAGGCGAAATACGAGCAGTAGATGACACTTCCGCCCACCAGTCTTCGCCTTTAGCAACTGTTTACTTTAATAAGTAATATTATGTGGTATCTATGTGTCGTGTGTGTGTATGTGTGTTAGAGCTTTACTCACCTGTCCGCTTTTAATAAAGTTGTTGTTTATTTGTTCTAATAATGGACAGCAGTGAATTTTATGTCCTTATACTTAAACAGCAACAACAACAACATTTAATATCGCTTTATATCTACCAACATCAAGATGTATTTACAGTATCCTAAATTAATGTTCGTACATCAGGAACATTTCTTTAAATTCTTAAGATTGTTTGTAAAAATCAAGGTTGGCTACCTTTAGCTCTAAGCTACCATTACCACTAAAATAATCTTACAGCTCAACTACCGCTGAGCAGTACCATTACCGCTTATTACCGCTAAACTAAAAAAAAATACAGTTACCTATAAATATAAATAATTTAAATTATAAGAACACACATTTTTGATTTAATATGTGAGTTTATTAAAATATACAAAACTAACCCTCTTATTCATAACATTCTTCGACAGCCAAAAAGGATTCCTCGTGGTAAACATATTTATACCCTACACCACCATAGTGGGGAGGGTATTATGCGTTTGTGCTGATGTTTGTAACGCCCAATAATATTAGTCTAGCTCCCACCTTAATGTATACCGATCCACTCAGAATCACATTCTGAGTCAATTATAGCCCTGACAGACATGTGGTTTCTATACCACGATATGTATACTACGGTTTTTGATACTGCTTTAGTGTGACAGACATGTAGTATGCGTACTACTATTATTGTTTTTACATTTGATATGTTAGGAAAAATGGAAAAAGAAAGAATTTTGAGTGTAATTTTAAACAATAATAATAAAATTGCATATTTTGTTCACGTGAAGAATGTCAGCGTCATTATTAAAGCTCTTTGCATTTTGCACAACATCTGCAACAATAATAATGAGCTGATTAATAATAATTGGACGCAAGAAAGTGTCACAGAAAAATTATGACACCAACCAAATCGTAACCCACCCCAAAAAAATAAGTGCAAATCACTTTTTTAAACGTAAGTTTATTTGTATTTAAAATTAATTTTTTCAAAAATTAAGCCAACTTTGGGTCATTTTCTAATGACTGTTTCTTTTTTAGCTGAACTTGGTCCAGGAATATTATCTGAGGCAATGTTGCTGGAGATGTTGCAGTTGGAGGATTGAGCTGAAGCTAGCGAGTTTTCCTCAATAAATTCAGATCTTAGTGAACCAATTTTCTACAAAAATAATAAAAACAAATATATATGTATGAATATATACTTTATTATGAAATGAATAAAATTTAAACAAACCTGTACATTCGTCCTGTACTCTCGTTCTAATTCTGTACACATAACGTGGTGGTGAACACCTCTTAATTCATTAATGTGTTCCTTCCAGACGTCTATCATCATTTTAATTTCTTTGTTTCCTAAAATTTTTCTGATTGAAACCATTCTTTGAAATAAAAATACAAATTGTAACTATCTTTTCAACTGACTTTATGACTAGGGTTTCCTAGTTCTCATTGAACAGAGCTGTGTTTAGTGAGTAGTAGTAATATACTACATTTATACCACGTACATTTTCATAGTATACGAACCAGCTTTAAACCATATTGTTTGATGGTTTAATTATAGTATAGGTTGACACACATGTAGTATACTATGCTAGTATAGTATACAAATCCTATGTCTGCCAGGGCTATTAAACGATGTCCGTATGTCCGTCCGTCTGCCTGGCTGTCCATGTAAACCTTGTGCGCAAAGTACAGGTCGCAATTTTGAATATATTTCTATAAAATTTGGTACATATAATTATTTCAGACGAAGTCTATTGAATTTGGCTGAAATCGGTTCATTATTTCACCTAGCCCCCATACAAATGTCCGCTCGAAATTGGACTTTATCCGTGATAAATGTTTAATTCATACAGGTATCTACACAAATTTCGCTCCAAATAAGTTTTTTATATACGGAAATTATGTCACCCAATTTTATGATGATCGGTTCATAATTAGTCATAGCTCCCATATAAGGCCCGCTTCCGAAAATAACTTTAACGAGCAAAAATCTCTTAAAAATGTTGGTACAATTCAACACGAATAACTTTTATATAGTCATAAATAACATGACCTAATTTCATGGCGATCGGTCTATAATTAGTCATAGCTCCTATATAATGCACTCTTCAGAAAATCATTCGCGAATATAAATTATTGAAATTTAAAAAAAAAAATTATTTTTCTCATTTACTTAGTTACTTTTTATACCCTTCACCTTCGTGAGGGTATAACATTCCGTTGTCATTCAGTTTGTAAGTTCCACAATATAATTTACCGACTCTATAAAGTATATATATTCTGGATCCTTATAAATAGCGGAGTCGATTAAGCCAATTCCGTCTGTCTGTCTGTTGAACTCAACTTTCCATAGCCCCCAAATAACTTACATACACGATTCCTACAACAATATCTCCGGATTTCGAGAAAATCGGTCCACAAGTAGCTGAGATATAAGGAAAAAACCAGTACAACCTCGATTTTTGACCTATATCTGGATTACTAATTCATTAATATAGACAATATGGATATCTAATGATAGATATTTCAAAGACCTTTGCAAAGACGTATATAAAACCATAGTAAATTGGACCTACAATGGGTCAAAATCGGAAAAAATATTTTTTAACCCGAATTTTTTTTACACCAAAGTTTTTTTCGCTAAATATTAAAAAAAAAATTTAAATTAAAAAAAAGATTTTAAAATTAAAAAATTTAAAAAAACAATTCGAAAAAATTTTTTCCAAAAAATTAAAAAAACAACTTTAGAAAAAAAAATCAATTTTGTTTACCTAAAAATATTTAAAATTTTTATTTTGAAGTATAATTCGGTGACGGGTATATAAGATTCGGCACACCCGAATATATAATTTTGACACGCTGAATACAAATTGAAAATCCTGCGGTCAAACAATCGAATCGGCACCAAAGCCGAATTACATGGCAATAATGTAATTCTCTGTGTTTGATGGGGCTGTACCGAATGCAACTGACTCGTTTTAAGCGATCATTGACCGAAAACCCATAATATTCCATCGTGACAACGCTAGGCCACATGTTGCAATACCAGTTAAAAAACTAAAAAAGTGGTTGGGAAGTTTTGTCTCACCCGCTTTATAGTCCACACCTTGCCCCGTCCGACTACTATTGGTTTCGATCGATGAGGAAATTGGATTGAATGATAGGAATGGCCAATACTTTGAAAAAAGGTCTTTTATACAAATGTTTTTAACCTTAGCTTTAACAATATTTCGATTTAAATAAAATTTAGACTCACTAAACTAATTTTAGAGTTCTATAGAATTTAATAAAAACACTTTAAACTTTTTATAAGTTTTTTTCGATTTTTTTAAATTTTGTTCGTTGCATTGGGTATTGGAAAACCAAGTACATAAAAAAACCTTTGGTAAAACTAAGGTTAAATTATACAGTGTATACTATGGTGGCCCTTAATAAACGAAAGTTGGATTTTGGCCATTCTCACCCCCAAGTTTGGTGAACATTAGTAACAAAATCATCCTGAAAAAATTTTAGGTAAATCGGCAAGCCCTTTGAAGCTTTGAGATGCATTTACAAGGGGAAAAATGATTTTTATTCAGTTTTTATGAAAAATTTTCCATTCAAAAATTAATTTTGCAATTTAATTTAAAAGAATTTAAATGTGTATGTAATTGCCGTTCTAATGAGATATAAAAGACAAAAATTGGTTAAAAATATTAAAGTTATTAAAAATTCTATACTATTTAAATTTATAATATGTATGTATGAAATAATCATTCTCAAAATTAAAAAGTTTTGGGAATAAATTTACATGTTCATTCCATTCATACCGTTTATGTAGAAATTCATTACAGGTATAAAATTTGTTTTCTGTTTATGTAAACATTTCGGGGAATTTAATAAAAAAAAATAAAACTAAAATAATTGCATTTAATTTTATCATTTATATTCTTATCAATATAAAATTACAGAGTGTATGAATGCGATTGTTACATACTGTATATATTTATGAGTTTATTTAAACAACATTACCATTTAATGTTATATTATTAAATTTATGTTTATTTTTCTATTATTATTCAGTTTGTTTACCTACACGGAAAAAATAAATGCATAATTGGAATTGATTTTTTAATAAATATTATTAATCGAACATGACTTTTTTCCAAACTTTGTTCATTCAGTTTAGGAACATGTTCATACATATTACATTTTTACATAAGTTTTACATTTAGTTTAACTTAAATATTTAATTAAACAAATATGTATTTAAACTTAATATAATTTAGATAATTCAATAGTTGAGGGCTTTACTTATTTAATAATAATATTACAGATATTTAAATAAAAACAAGCTTTAACAGCTACTAGAACCAAAAAGCTAAAAAAGTACGTAATCAGCTTTTTGACTGACTCCACCTTGTATAAATTCGCCTTGGCAGGGGCCCTGAATTTAAAATAACTTTATTGATACAATCTAAAAAAAGAGTGAGTATTGGAAAAATATTGTTTACTTGACATCAACAAAGTTCATTCATGCTTTTCCCTGTGTGGGAGAAGGTGACAGACATCTTCTAAATATTTTTTGTATTTATTGTTCAACAAGTGTGAAAAACTACTCATTCATACTCTTTTGCACAAGCAAACAAACCCCCACTCAAAATAGAGAAAATTAATGTATGCAGAGTTGTCAGATTAGGGTAATTTTCCACAAAATGGGTAATTTTTTCGAAATTGGGGATGAAAATTTGACTTAGAAGAAACGGGGATTTTTTTACGACAAAGGCGTATCGCGGTTTTTGTAATATGGGTCAGAAGAACTTTGCCGAATCATTGCTCAAAAATGATTAAAATTCTGATATCCAAAAAGGTTTTAATTATACTACATGGAATTAGATTTGTCAAACGACTTTCTTTATTTTATGGAATGGTTTTTGAACGAAAAATACTTATATTAGTTGAAACAGCAATCATTTCAATTAAAATAATAAAACTTGTTTATATTTCTTACAGGCCATTATTGGGGATAAGAAAAATTGTGTTTTTTGCGATAAAAAATATATTTTTGTGAATAAGATATAAACATAATCTGGAAACCCTGAATGTATGTATTGTGAATACATCCTAGTAAAGCAAAAAAATCAATCTATGCAAATTATTTGACAGATTAAAAGCAACATGATGACAAAAAATATACCAACCATGAGTAGAGTACCTATAAATTACTGTTATTTAATTTAAATATTATTTTTATTTTTAATAAATGTTCATATTTGTGTGTGCAAATGTGTATGTATTTTTTACTATTTTTGTAAAGTGGAATAAAAATGTCATGAATGTCAATTTAAATATTTAAACACTACAATTATTGGACAGAATTTTAAAAATGTTGCCATTTAAAATTGTTTTTTAATATACACTTGCATATAACTATGTACATGTATTTGATTTTATAGATTTATTATCACCTAAGTAGATTAAGGTGGACCTTATTTTGTATTTTCGATGTTTCACAAACGAAAGGCAGTTTTGGTTAGGTTAGAATAAAAAAAAATTGACAAAAGTTTGAGCTCGATCGGTAAGAGGCACTGTGGGAGAAATCAACAATTTAGTGGCGCAAAATAAAAAAAAACTTTGGCATATTTGATTTATTGTTATGTAGTTTCAATCTATAGTTGTTGCTGTACTTAAAAATATTTAATATTTATTAATTACTTCAATGGTTTGGTATTGGCAACTATTTAAATGTAAACAATTTTTCAGAAATTTTTTTTATGAAGAATTGTTTTCAAAGTTGTTATTAAGCAGGATAGTACAAGGTTTTCTTTAAGTTGTATTTTTACTTTTTTTTATGTAGATGGAATATGAGGCTTGGTAAATCAGAAAAATAAAAATATAGTTTCCGCTGTTTGTGATAACCCATATTCAAATAGAATTTTTTTTTACTTTTTGAATTTTCGGAAGGTTGCCAGTTACTAATGCTGTGAGATGCAGTCCTAATTTTTTTACCAATATCAAGACTATATTATAGACTACATATGGTGAAAAATTCAGCGAAAAAGTGCGAGGTGAATTTATATAATTTTTTTAAGAAATTATTATCGTTGGGACGATGTAAAATCTCGTACAAAATATGTTCCTTATTTTTTAAGATTGTATATAAGAAGTGCTATTGGTAATTACATTATATAAAAATGAAATTTATGTAATTCTAACTACTTACAAGTTGCTAAAAACAAATGCCCATATACCAAATTTGACATACAATTATGAGTCCTTTTAAATATGGTAGTGCTTTATTTAGATTAAAAATATAACATTTGCAAAGCGTTTTATGTCAATATTAATATATTTGTTTTAACGCTGTGTCCAGAACTTCATTTGTAAGCTATAAAAAAGTGGAACCGTTATCGAAAGATGTTATGCAACTTTTGTTGGATCCATTACTTCCTAGTGATTCATCAGACTCCAGTTTTTTGATGACAGCGGGTCCAAATATTTCCCGTTTTTCTCCATTCTGATTTTGGTTGTTGCACAGTGTAATTGTTATTCGTTTTTAAAAATAAACTTATTAATAAAACTAAAAAAGTTTAATTTTATATGAATATTTCGACCTATGGGGTAAATGTCCAAAATCTATAGATTTAAATAGTTACTTGCTATAAATAAAATTACTTATAAAATTTAAATTTTTTGAAAGATATATTAAAATAATTTCTTAGAATTGAAATTAGTATAGAATTTCTTCAGAGGTAATGTAGTTTAGCATTCTCATTCTACTGAAGTAGCAGCACACATTTTGCATTACTTTATTAGCTTACCCCCTTGCCTGCAATATTTCCATATAAATGAAATTAATTTGGCCAAGCGTTTAGAAGATACGAATTTAATTCCACTAAATTAGGGTTTTCTCCCACTGTGCGAGGGTTAAAGTTTGTGAGAACATTTACAAGGGGAAAATATGGTATTTTTTCAGTCTTTGTAAAAATTTTGCCATTAAATAATTACTTTTGCAATTTAATATAAATGAATCGAAATGTGTACGTAATTTTCGTTGTAATGAGATATAAAAGAATTTGGTTAATTGGTTAAAAAAATTTAAAGTTATTAAAAATTCCCCAGGCCATTAACGTGTCTCAGGCATTTTTTACTTAAAATATATCCATATTTACTTGTATATGAGTTTGTGTCATCGTAGGATAACGTTAACATATTTGCAGGTATAACCAAACAAATTTAATTTTTTAACGGCGGTTTCAAAACTCCATTTTCATAATTTTGTTAAACAAATTTCAGAATTTGTTGATTATCACATACGGATTTATTGAGAATATAATAGGGAATAATAATATGAAAAAAAAATATGTCCATACCTTTTACAGCTTTTCCGTACCTGCAACTTAAATTTTGCGATTCTCGGGAAAAACTAATTTGTTGGCCATATTTTGGCGAATGATACCAATTTTCTTACTGTTATGAATTTTAAGTAAAACCTAGACAGAATATTATAGGCCAGATAATTCGAAATATACTCTGAAAGTTTTACTAAAAAAGGACAACGTTAACCCTAATATCGTGAAGGACAAAGGTAAAATTTTGCAATATTTGGAATTTCTAAATGAATGATAGAGAAATATTATATATTTTTGTGCTGATTTTAATGAAAGTTGCGAAAAACCCTTAAGAGTACTAGGTGTCAAAATGACCTTCAATTTGACTGTGTTTTCGTTATTAGATGATGAGGTAGATAAGGGTCATTTGGACCTAAAGTGCTCTTAAGTGTTAACTTATATTTTTGCACTGTTATTGTATATCTAAGACTTTGAGGTATATTTTTCGCAACTTTCATTAAAATTAGCACAAAACAATATAATAATTCGCTATCTTTCATTTAGAAACTCCTAATATGTATTGCAAAATTTTACCTTTGTTCACGACTTAAAAGTTAATGTTCACCGGTTTTAGTAAAACTTTCAGAGTATATTTAGAATTATCTGGCCTATAATAGTCTGTCTGTAGGTTTTACTTAAATTTCATAACAGTAAGGAAATTGGTATCATTCTCCAAAATATGGTCCAACTTAAAGTAGATACATGAATAATTAAAGGAATTGGAGAAATGTTTAAGGAAATATATAAAGCCAATTATGAATGGACTAATTCAATATATCGTAAACTGCCGCACACCTGAATAAGAAATCTATTTTCTATTTGAATATTCGATTCCCACTTTAATTGGTTTTAACAGTTTTTGCAGGTTATTGTAGTAAGTCTGAGGATTTACATATTAACTTTTTATAATATTGGTCTCATATTAATTCTTATGTATCCTAGTTTCAATATGTACTTCTTGAGCAAAGGATATCTTCAAAAAGATATCAAAAGCCATTGTATGGTTAATGATACACAAAATTTAGAGTGGGACCTTGAGGACCTGGTCGTGCGCCATATAACTTGAGAGCGGCCACACCTAACCAGCGCCTGACTCGCAAGCAGCAGCTACCGTATCTTCATCGCTATAGCCAGGAAGAATAAAGATATTAATATGGTTCTTAGCCAAAATCCAAGATCTTATTTTACCTGTGCTTCTTATGTACAAGAGCTTGTACATAAGAAAAACAGGTTGAGACCACATATTTTGCCATTGTGAATTCACAGCTGCTGTGCCAATGCAATATCCTCCACATATTTAGCAATGTGGAGGAGCAGAAGCTGGTTTAGAGTGGAGAAGGTTCGCTTGGATCACCTTCACTATGATCTGGATCATATATGACCGTAACGTCGAAGTCTTCTAGGTCTGATTCTAGAAGAACATCTTCATCATCCACATCGCCCAGAGTACAAAATAGGTCCCTAACCATACTAGAGTGTGATTGGGTCTTCATTTTGAACTCAGAACTAGCGGGATCATCCAGTTTGACAACGGTAGTTTCGAGATCGAGGTTGTCGTCACCACTGTATATGCGCAACTTGATACTATCAACTCCGTAGTATATCTTGCTTTGCCTCTCTCGTAGTGGCGCCAAGGATTATGGGTTGGTAGGTTAGGATTACCGCTCTGAATGTAAGCCAGAATCTCATCAGGTTCATGTGGTTTCGCCGGAATATCTCACTTACCAAGATCACGTGCAGTTTCTCGCCAGTCCACAATTCGCAATTGCTAGTCTAAGCAATACAGCTGAGCGCTCATTAGTACACGCTAGCAGTTTTACATGGGGATTCTCTTTGAGAATCTTCCAGTATACCCCAGCATACCCTGACGGATCATCAACCATTTATCCTGGGAGATCGCACCGTCTTCTGCACTCCTATCGATAATGGCTCTTACCAGTTAATTGCGAACAACCTCACTGTATGGCCTTCTTACCACACGAGCATCTTGCTTCGGACGTGTAGTCTTCGACTGTTGATTTTGCTGTTGAAGCATTTCCTCCTCCGAGCGGTGCCGTTTAGGCCCAGCAGATGCAACTTGGTCCGCTACATCTGAGCTGGTGGGAGGTTCGGAACTGTCCAGCTCAGCCAGTCGGGCCTAAGCCTAGCATAAAGACGACAATTCGTCGCTAATAAGCGCATAGACCGACTTGGATCTATGTCGATCGATTATGCGCAAGGCGACACGGCTTTGTGTGAAGGCCCTCATTGATGGATCTTTGCGAGTGAGAGCATTCAGTGTTGCCGTAATGGCGGGTGAGGTTACGGAGGTTAGACCCGACTTCTGGTTCAACGATCCAACCTGTATCATTTTCGCATGGACAATTGTCTTATCGACAGTGTCCGAGGAAGGGGTTGTAGCTGGTATATTACCAGCGAGGGTTTGTGCAGCTTTGGAGGTGCTGCTTTTAATCACCAGAAGGTTGGTCAGCTGGTAGTTTACAGTCAACCAGCATAGGTTTCCCCTGCTGACGTAACCAGATCTCATAATCTGGACCCAAGATATATATAATTATAGATCAAATTACTAAAATTTGTTCATGGTAGTTCCTTTTTTGTTGACATTTTTAAATAACATACGGCCAGATTTTCGAATGGCTTCTTAAAGTATTATCACAAAACATAGCGTAATTTAAAATGAGTCTTGAGAAATCTCTAGCACTAGTCAGCGTCTAGGTCAGCGTCAACATTTTCGTTGCAATCTTTTTCCTCATACGTTAATGGCGGAAAACATTTAAAAATTACAGCTGTTTAGAATTGAAGATTTTAAAATGTAAGCCCAATTTTTTTAAATTTTTAAAAGGATCAATGGAAAGTCTCGTTTTACTGGTTTATTTCATTTCCTTTACAACATTTATTAAATTTAATATATGACAATTTTCAATATGCAGTTGAAAAAGAAACAAGAACCAAGTACACCAGCAGAGAATTATCTTTATAAATAGGTTCTTAATATAGATTATATTCTTGCTAAAAGGAAAACTTATAGATTTATCTTAGAAATCACTTTAACTTGAAACCAGTAAGAACGTTTGGCGTTCACTCAATCTCAATGGAAGTAAATATGTGTGTAATATCAGTATTTATTTTCTACTGCAGCAGCTTCTGTTGAATGTTTCTCCATTCCTATAAAGTATAAAGGGATGAACCTTTAATCAGCAGAGCTTAATAGCAGTTTCCATGAAATTTTCCTCTGCTAAAATAATAATGATAATAAAAACTTATTGACATTTTGAATGGAGAAAATGTTGTCGAAGTCGTTTGTCAATGATATTTAGATAATGCCATCAGAGTGAATAGAATAACGTAACATCAGGACATTTAATCCTAAATGTATACTTTAATAAAAAGCATTTCATTGACATTGTTTAATTCGAGATAAGTACAAACTTTCAGTAAAAATTTTAAATTTTAATTAATTAAAATCCGCAACTACACCAAAATGTCCTTACAACAATTATCATTAACTTTTAATTTAAACAATTTGATGGTCTTGCATTTAAGGATGATGAATGCTTGTGTACATTTCACATAATTTTTCAAATGACACGTAATCTGCTGGTAGTTTAGTGATTATAAAATGTATCACCAGGTAGCATGACCTTTTGCAAATGTTTAATGCAAAATCCATGAAAGTAAGAACGAACGAACGAATAACAAACTGTCCATAGAGTTAAAACAAATTAAAAGTGAAACTAAAATGCAAATCAGTTTAGCATGCCAATGTTGAGATAAAAATCTGCATAAATGTTGAATTTTAATGTTTCCATTCCATGCTAGTGCATAGACCAGCAACGCACAAAGTTTTTTTCTTTTCTGCACGTTCAATGCAAATGTGGAAAAAAAAATGCAGAAACAGAAATCACACTAGTATTAATAGTTTGTTATAAAATTTTACAATTTAATATCCGGTGACCGGAGAAAATAAAAAACAAAAAAACATGTTCGAAGGACTTTTAAAGCAATGTTGCAGTAAGCAAGAACTAAGTTGGCGAACTAAATTTAACCATACAATTTAGCTATATTCGGAATTTTATTTTTCGTTTTAAATGAAATTAACTACCTGTGTCCTGGAGCATTCATTTAGATGAAGGGGATAGCATCAGTGATATTCCTACTAGAATGCGCAGCTGTTCCTCCTAAAATGATTTCATATTTTTTTGTAAACATAAAATTCTACAACAGGATATCAAACACGACTTCCCACTATTGCAACAACGATTAGCTATTCTCGGAATTTTTATTTTCGTTTCCAATGAAATTAACTACATGTAATAAAATGTCCATCAGGTGGTCAATGGAATGGACCTGCCCACTATTGATTCAACAATTTCAACTATTTTCATTCAGGAATACCGAAATATTCGTTTAGTAGAAGGGGATAATAACATTGGTGCTCCTTTTAAGGTGAGCAGATGTAGATACACACACAATTTTACACCATACAACAATTTCCATCATGTGGTAAATCGAAAACTTATCGCTATTGAACAACAAGATGGAAATATTATGCATACAGCCATGATATCATATTAAAATTTGAATATATAATAGATAATCCAGAGGTGGTTTCATGTACTTCTGATATTCGGTGCTGTTTTTGGCAAGAAGTTGTGAGAGTAGATTCAGCAATCCACAGGGAGTCACTCTCTCAAATCAAATAAAGCATTAGCTCTCAGGATAGAATTTCATACACAATTGATGTTTTTATGCATATAAATCAACAGATGATGTAGAGAGGAAAGGACTCCAACATTCCTTGGCTCTATATACTATACAAATACTCTCTCTCTCATCTATGTTTCGATTTTTTGGAAAAGGCAAAAATGTATTCTTATTTCAAAAAGATGTCATGAAAAATAATTCTGCAAACTAAGACTATAATCTTTCCTGTTAAAAAACCTGGTGTCTCTCAAGGTTTTCCAGGTGTCTCGACTCATATATAAAACAGACGTTGGAGGGCTTTTTACGACCGTTGATATGTTAACATGCCTATCGAAATGCATCGCAATTCAACGTGCTCTAGTATATTTAGATGTTGAACCTTACATCAGCAACAATATAGTTATTACTACATGTTTTGGAAACAGCGAAAACTCAAAGCAATGTGAACACTTCAAACATGAATTAAGGCATTGGATCTGATGTCTTCTGTAATTAATATTTTTAATACGTTTTCCTGATAGAGCAAGCGTATTTCAGGTGGAGATATTAACGATTAAGGTGACATATATTGGGTATATGACTTAAAAATGCGGAATTTTTTTAAATGTTTAGCTTTTATCTTTCTGGCAACATATAGATTCCGAGCCAAAATAACTGATCATCTTTTAAGGCCAAGAACGAATCAAGCCAATATCGGATACTCTGTTCAAAGTGAAGCGTATCCCGAGACAGCGTTCTTCATCGATCGCAACAAATAGCCGGGCATGGTCTGGACTATAAAGCGGGTGAGGTAAAACTTCCAACCATTTCATTCAAAATACAGGTATTGCAACATGTGGTCGAGGGTTGTCATGATGGAATATTATGGTTTCATGACCGACCGCATATTCTTGGCGTTTTTTCGGCCTAAGCTCCCTTCAAACGAATCAGTTAAGTTCGCTGCAGGTTCCCTGTGATGTCTCGTCAGCAGCTTATAATAGATAGGACACTTTTGCTCCCACCAAATACAGATATTTACTTTAATGCCATGAATATTTGGCTTTGGTGTCAATTCGGCTGGTTGTCCGAGCTTCACATACGATGGATGGATCCATTTTTAATCGCAAGTAATGATTCGCAGCAGAAATTATTTTCTCTTATAGCGTTCAAGCGGCATTTCAGATATACAAAATCGTATTTCAAGGTCTCTAAGCTTCAATTTCTATGGTACCCAATCACCCTGCTTTTGGATGAATCCTGCTGCTTGCAAACATTTTGAAATAGCTCCCAATGATTTTTCAAACTCTTTTTGAGTTTGACAACAATCTTCATAGAGTAATGCCTCCAATTCTAGGACTTCTAACTTTTTTGGCTGGCCTTCCTCTTCCGTGTCAAAATCATCACTTCTGAACCGCACAAACCATCTCTCGCACATTGAAACCAATGAAACACATTAACCATAAGCTTCCGTAAGTCATCGGCACTTATTTTCAAATTAAAGAAGTCAAGCAAAACTTCCCGCATATGACTCTTTCTTGATACAAAATTCGACATTTCTGAAGCAAAAAAACTTTATTGTTTACACTATAATGTTCAACCACTAAGTAAGTGAGAATTCATGACAGATATGTACTCATTAAAATGACATATGTGAGCACTGCCACAGGATAAAGGTCCCAACTCAGTAGCAAGAATGTCAGCAGACTTGGACTTCCATGTGTGATCTAAATGGATACTAGAATGTGAAAAACTGCACCTATTACTCCATGTTACTGTGGTTTTTTTTTCTAAATCTAAACGACGATGAGTTGTTCTTTGTAATAGAAATTCCAAGAATCATCCTTCTCAAATTGTAACTGTTTTGCGGAAGCCCAGTACAATTCCATAATATTGAAAAAGTTCACAGATAGTAAATCTACTTTTTGGACATGCATTTTTTAGAGTGTAAATAAATATGTTTATTTTTCAATCTAAAAATGTTTTGAAAATAACTATTTTTAGATTAGAAGATATGTTCAAAAACTAAAACATAAATAACTTGCATTTACTACCCTCCAAAAGTTTTCAAACTATTTTAATAGCTACTCATATAGCATCACTCAAATCTCCCTTTTTGTTATTTACAACAATTTCTATTTAATTAATTTCTTCATCATGGCCAAACAACAAGGAAGCTCTATATGAGTAAAACTAAATTATTCACTTGCCACATTTCAACTAAGTAACAAATATTTTGTGAAAATTCATTTAACTTCAAACCGAATTCATAAACTGAATGCCACAAACATCTTATCAAGTATTTATGCACCAACACACAGTGGGCTCGATCGAAGAAAAAAGTGGTAATAAAACTGAATCTTAGGATTTATAAAAATTTAATTGTTTACCATTCTATTAGAATACAAGGAAGACAAAGGGAGCTGAAATGTACCACCTTTTCCTTTCTGATTCACCAAGTTATATTTTATAGTTTAAAATATATTTAAGTTTAATTTTCAAATTTTCGTTTCTTATCTTCACTTATTGAAATCTGCCCATGTTTGTATAAAGTTTTCCTAACCAGAGGTGGTCAAGTTTGACAACCTATATCTCACGCTGTATTCTAACAGGATATTCATTAGGGTATTCAATCGGTTAACCGTTAATCGGTTAACCGATTAATTTTGGTCGGTTAACTGTTCGAATAATTCAAAATTGCCGATTTTCAAATAACGAATAATTTGTGTCGGTTAACCGATTAACCGAAATTTATTTTTTTGCACTTTAACATATTTTTTTGTTTTTAATTTTCCATTTTAATTCAAATACAAATGTCACAGTAAAATTACATATTTTTTCGAACATTCAAGAAATATGTTCAGTGAGTATTTAATGATATATTTAATTTACATGTAATTGTCGGATGGGAACATGATAATAGACGAAACTGGAGAAACTACTAAAACGAGTTTTTATCAGAACTTACCGAAATTATTAAAAGTATTTAAAATCTAAAAAGTCCAAAAAGAACTCCAATGGTATAATGGAGGAATAACTGACAAATTGGATATTCTTTATCATGTCTTACTTCGATTTCTCCAACATCTACAATCAGCGAGAGAGTTTTTTCTAAGTCGAGTTTTATTAAAAGTAAAGAAAATTATTTACTTTTTGGTTGAATTGTTATGTTTTGTATATTTTTTAAGTTTTTGTTCATTTTATTAATAAAATACTTCAATAAGTACACAAAATTCGTGATTTTGTTTCAGTTTAACATTTAAATGGAAATTATTCGGTTAATCGAATAATTTAAAATCAACCGATTAAATTTAACCCAGATTAATTATTTGCTCGATTAACCGATTAAACCAGAAATCCGATTAATTGAATACCCTAGTATTCATACACCATTTTGCTAGGACCAGTACTTTAAAAGATTCATATTTATTACTACATTTTTTTGATTGACCTCACTATGCCAAAGAAGTGAGCACAGCACCATCATCATCATCTATCTCATTTTAAATTTCAAACTTTTCGCTTTGTTTACAAATTTGTTAAAATTACCATTTGCAGCAAAAAGATAAGGGAAAGTTTGCGAAGAGGGGAAAATTCTAGACTGGTATAAAAAAAAGAAAAACTATAAATGGTTTATGTTACAAGAGCACTACACTGTAGAGCATGAATTGGTTGGTGGTGGTTGGATACAAAAATGTTGAACTGGTGAAAGGCGATTGAGCATATTGGTGAAAAAAAACAAAGTATGTTACCAAGTTAAGAAGCAAAAAAAAAATCAAACGACGTCCAACAAGTGTGTATGGTGCTCTATAACAATATTGTAATTTTCTAGGTCACAGCACATGAATGATGTTGTTGTAGGTTGAAAGAAAAGAAAACAACAAAATTAATATTGAAAAAAAAAACATCTTGTAGGTTTCAAAAACAGCAGCAGCAGCAGCTGTTCATGATGTACACACTTGTTACCACTGATGACAACCCAGCAGTTTTTCAAATAGAAAATGTTTCGCTTTTAGACAGTGATATTCACTAATATCTAGTTATTTGGTTGACATATGTTACTTTATGCATCCCAAGTAATCTTTATTTACAACTTTGATATCTTTGGTGATCCCCACTGAAATTTTCCCGCAAACATTTTCGTAGAATATTTTAATCCTTAAATGTCCTTTTTAAAAGGATTTTTTTTTTGATTCAGACCAGCTGGACTATAAGTTTGTTCTATAAAAATGATCTACTCAACATGCCCTTTCAGAATTATAGGGTAGCTATTCTGTTCTAATCAAAAAGTCTCAATTTGTTGGACAGTGAAATTTCTTAAACGTGTATTTTGAAGTCTCTCAGCGGGAGCTATGTTCTGATTATAGACCCATATTTTCTTTCGCTAATTTTCTTAGAATTTTGTGTAGATTCCGATTTTGCCTGTCATGTTTTTTCACGCCCGAACAAATTGACCCACCCTAGTATATATATATTTACTACAATTATTGTCGCGAATCCAATGCGTTGACTACTTTGAACCAGCTATCAGACAGTCCCTTTGTAATCTATTTAGGGTCAATTGACACGTAGCTATTTATGTAACTTATGGTGACTCTAAATTATAGGTAAAATTACTAGATTTGGACAGTCACCAGAACTGCTGGGTTGCTTGAAATGATAATTATCATTATGTTGATGACGACAAAGGCGCAGATGATTATGTTGAAGCCACATTGTGTTAACAATTATGGGTGTGGAATAGGAACAATTTTTTATGTTGTTAAATATCACTGAATATTTATGTATTCATGACAATGTTGATGAATAGTTATACATATTTCTCAATTCTCTAGAGAGATTATTGGTATTCATTTGATTTTTTGAACGGCTGTTTGGTATATTTAACTCACAGAAAAGCAGTAGGACAAGTAATTGCGCACATTTTCCGAAATACAACTAAAGCATAGCGTCTAGACAGGGAATCTTCAATAATGCTCATAAAAATGGAAAATATGCAGTTTAAATTTAAGATCAAAATGTGTCCTATAATCAAATATTTACAATCCATATATATATATAAGATTTCGGGAAATTAATACCATTTTAACCACCCTGTTTGAACACAGAATTATCTAAAGAATACTAAAGTTGTAATTTAGTACCCATTTACTTGATTTTAGAGTCAGATAAAAGTTACATATATCTTAAAGTTTAAAAGATGTTTGTGTTTGAATTTTGGTTTATGTTCTTAAATTTATTTTGTTTTTAACAATTAACTTTAATTTAGCAATTAGTTAAAAATATAATTTCCTCAAAGCTTGTGTCCTCTTCTACAGCTTTCATATACATTTATTTTCAATTCGACCAGCTGTTTTAATTAAAATATAAAATAACCTATGCGGAATGAAATTGCAACAAAAATTTGGCACTGGCCAAAAGAAAAAATTATATGAACTACTAGTGTTTCAGGACATATTTTTAATTTCGTTATGTTTTGTCTTAATACTTTATAATCACATTTTAAAATCTGGCTTTTAGTTATCTCGAAATGTTAACAAAAAAAGAACTACCTTGAAAAAACATTTGTATTTATTTCCATATTTTTATATTTTACATCAAAAAGCAGAAAAAGGCGAAGAAGTGGACTTTTTTGGAAGTAATTAAACCTATTAGTGATAAGATGTACAAAGTACACCCTTGAAATTCCAGACTTTCTAAAGTGTAAAAATTTCCATATTTTTTTAAATTAAAAATAATTTGAGATTTTTTCGACCTTTTTAAATAGAAGAGTTTTTGTAGATTATATCTATATATATAAAAATGAAATGGTCCATGTATGTAATGTCATCACGTGAGAACGGCTGGAGCGATTTGGCTGATTTTTTTTTTTATTCGATTCGAAATTTTCAGGAGATGGTTTGTAAAGAAACAAAATTAAAAAATTACGGCTAAAAAAAACCGGCTTTTTGAGTCCAGTCAACTGTAATAAAAAAGCCCCTAAAGTATGCAGTACAAATTTAGATATTTTATTTGCAAATAAATAAGAACTAACATTAGTAAATGCTACCGGGCGAAGCCGGTGCGGTCAACTAGTCTATAATAAACATACTAAACATACCACATACTTTCTAAATGATGCACTAAGAATAACACGTTGAAGAGAATACCGTCACTGTAAACGAAAGTGTGCAAGAAGATCTTAGTTTATCGATTCGTCGTCGATCGCAGGTATTTGGGACTTTATTTGTCCAATACGTGGGACATTTTGCAAAAAGAACTTGTTATACACCCGTATAAGATCCTGCTAATGCAGGAATTTAAGCTACGAGACCACCATATGCGTCGTTCTTTCGCCGATTGAAGTCTACAGCAACTGACCCGATGTTTCATCGCAAAATTGTGTTCAGCGATGAGGCTTAACGGAATTGTTAATAAACAAAATTGCAACATATGGAGTGAGACCAATCCACAACATACCCTACAGACTCTAGTTAAACCAGACCTTATTTCTTCAAAAATTAAGCTGGAGCTCGCGCTACGGTCAATGGAGATCATCACTGCACAATGATCAATGAGTGTTTTTTTGAAAATATGGATGTCATTGATCTGGACGTGATGTGGTTTCAACAGGATAAAGATACGTGCTATACGGCGACCGCAACCATCGATTTATTAAAATCAAAACTTGGCGATAAGTTTATTTTGAATGGACCTGTCAATTGGCCTTCAAGATTGTGTGATTTGTCATCCCTCGAATATTTCCTGTGGGGCCATGTGAATTAACTGCTTTATGCTGATAAACCAGCAACAATTGACGCCTCGAAGGCCAAATTTGTTATCCATGAATAATGCCAAATGTTAATGACATCTATAGATCTTTCGAATAAAACAATTTTTTGATTAAAATTTACTTTTTCAAGTTCTATCGGGCTTAAAAGAGCCCGGTGTTCTATAATCAATAAACTAGTTATTTCAGATTATTTGCAAATTTAGTTCTTAATTATACCCCACACAACCATAATTGCGTCCTTTTCGTCCCAAGAATGGAGATTTTTTAAACTTATTGAAATGGGTACAGGTCTGATTTGTATAGGTTTCCACACAAGTTTTTCCACAAATAAGTTTTATATAAAAATAAATCACATTGGAACATTTTTAGCGGATCGACTATGGTATCTAAAAAATAAAAAATTTAAAAGCTGATTTTTTTGTTTATAATAAATAGTAATAGATTTAAAACTTCAGAATCTAAATAGTTTGAAACTTTAAGCACCAATTGTGGAAAATTCAGAATTTCAGTATTTCATCTGCAAAGAATTATCGATTTGTTGTTATAAGAAAACTAATTAAGGTTTTTAAAATGTTAACAAAATCATAAATTCAAATGGACGTATTTATTTAACAAATTGTCTATGCACAAGAATACCACAGTTTATACCTTCATTATTACGAGACCAAAAAAAAAATAATTTAAATTCGAGTCGCCTGCTTCAGCTTTTATGTATTATTTCAGCTTCCTTCCCCAAAAAAAACATGAGTATAAAAAAATAATTTAACTATCGTTCCTATTAGGTATAACAAAAATCCTACTACATAGTTTTTCCTGTAATCGTAAAAATAAACTATTTTCCACAGAAAACACCAGCTGTAAAGAAAATCATAATATACATCGTGTATTTATGAATTATGCAAACAGTAGTTTACAAAATACGCCTTTGGAAGAATGTGAAAATTTTCCTTTCTATCTAGTATCCTTTGAGTTCAAAGTATTTAATGTTGTAATCCAAACGATGCAAAAAATTAAAAGAATTTCAGCATGGCAGTTTTTATCCCTGCATTTTTTTTACACACAGCTACACACATTTAGACACATTTACTTACGCTTTTATTTTATATTTATAATCACTTAAGACATGTTGTAGTTTTCTTTATTTTTTATTTATTTATTTAGCACATAAAATGTGTATGTAAAATGTATGTATTCATGTACCACAGAGTTTACATTTTTGCAGTTTACTGTGTCGTGTAATTATGTGTCAAATGACATTGACATGCTGGCATTTTGCATACGAATGAACATATGTATTTATGTACATAAACATTAACAAAAAATATTAAATAGACTCTGTAGCATTATATGTATATGAACACACAAATATACTTATACATACGAGTATATTTACATATCGTTACCTTAATATAGAAAGGCCCTAACTCGTGTTTTTTTTTTAAGTTGAAATTTGTTGGACCATTTATCGAAATAAACGAAAATTTGGGCTTACAAAAAAAACACAAGTTAGACCTTTCTATATTAAGGTTACGATATGTAAATATAGTAGGTACATTTAAATACATACATTAGTAAGTGTGTGAGTCGGTCGTTTGAGAAATACCAAGAGCATTACTTAAAAAATAAAATATGATAGATGCCAGTTGTCATAAAGAAATAATGTTAGTAGTTATGAAATTTATTTCAGCATAAAACACTACTTTAAAAAATTCATTACATTTTCCAATTATTGTTTAAATTTAATATATTTATTTAACGCAACTACAGCAATTCCTTCAATACCTGTGTTTTGTACATATGAGTTGTATACATTAGGCGAATACATTATTCCAATTATCTACAAAATTCATTAAATTACTAGAATAGATGTTTAACTTGAAAACTTTCAAACAACCCACGTTGTGTTATCTACATGAACATATGAATTTAACTCAAACTGTTTGAAATATACTCACACTGAGGGAGAGTAATTAACATTAATTTAATGCAAGCAACATGTTGAGAATTGTTCTAAATTGTATCGAGTAAAAAAATGTCAATAGTAAATGGTCGTCTACATGGCGTATGCTTTTCATATTAAAATTGTAAATCAATATTAACCATACGCCATGTGTGTTTCGTCAAAGAATATTCAATAGTAACAGTACAACAGTAGAGTACATTTGGAGCAACTTTAAATTTAAATATCGAAATTTAGAACCACAAAAATGCTTGAATTTTGATTTCTGTATTTTTTTTAGAATTTTTTATTTTTTTTTATTATTTAATTAGTCCAGCCAGTGCCGGACGAAAAAATTTTGTGTTCATGATTGTTTTTGTTAAATTGGCATTCTTCCTTCTAGATTAGGTCTGCTGTGTCCCTCCTTCTTAATCGAGTGTGGCCACGGTTATCTAATATGTTGCGGGCCAGCGGGTTTGGGTGAACTTCAAGTTTTTTTAAATATTTTTGTACGTTTTTCGAGATTTCAGTTTTTACAATGGGCACGTTTAGATCTTTGTGTATATTCTCGTTTTTGATATACCAGGGGGCAATGTGATCATTCTTAGAAACTTGTTTTGGCGTCTTTGGATCTTTTCTACATTTGACGCTGAGGCCGTGCCCCATAACTGTATGCCATAACACCATATCGGTTTTATGATCATGTTATAAAGTAGAAGTTTACAATCTAAACTAAGCGTGGAGTTTCTGCCAATAAGCCAATTAATTTGAATTGATTTCAATTTCATTTGAGTCAACTTTGCACCTATATGACTTTTCCATGTAAGGCGACGATCGAGATGTATTCCGAGGTATTTCACTTCCGATTGTTGAATTATTGTTTGGTTATTGATATGAATAGGGGGGCATGATTCTCTACGCAATGTAAATGTAATGTGTGTACATTTTTGCTCGTTGACTTTAATTTTCCATTGTTTTAACCATTTTTCTAATTCAAATATGTGGTTTTGTAAGTAACGAGACGCTTCTTGAGGGTTTTCATGAATGCTTAGAATAGCAGTATCATCAGCAAATGAGTGCAGAACAGTATTTCTTTTCTTCAAACGCTTTTCTCACCATATTTACAAGTCTATGGGTTTGTTCGATAGTACTGTGTTTTCTTCTAAATCCAAATTGATGATTCGGAATACAATTGTTTTCAGTTAACATCGGGTACAACTTGTTCATAAGTATCTTCTCAAATAGCTTTGATATATTAGACAATAGGCTGATGGGTCTGTATGATTCTACTTTTGTGTGATCTTTTCCCGGCTTGGGTATCATGGTAACCAGTGAAACCTTCCATTCTGGAGGATAATATTCAAGTCGTAATATAGCATTAAAAATAAAAAGAATTATTTTTATTGCTATCCGGGGTAGCTCCATAAGCATCTTGTTGCTGATCTTATCCATACCAGGCGCTTTCTTGGGATTTAAATCAGCAATAGCATTTTCGATCTCTCGAATCTCAAAACGTAGGGGTACGGCTGCTCCAAAATAGGGTGCAACAGGTGGCAACTCAATTGCTTCGTTTGATGTGTTCGGTGTAAATACTTTTTTTAAATGATTAACAAACAGATTCCCTTTTTCAGTATCATTTCTTGCCCAACCACCACTTGAATTTCGCAAGGGGGACTTACATATAACGGGTCTTTTAAGATTTTTTGTTGCTCGCCATAATGAGTAATCCGATTGCGGGGTTGCGTCCAGGCTTTCTAAATATTTATTCAATGATTCCATTTTTCGAAATTCCAAGAGCTTTTTTAAGTCTTTTTATACAATCTTTAAGCTTCGATTTTAGTTGGGGGATCTATGCAATTGCCACTCTCTCCGAAATCTTCTTTTTTCATTTAAGAGCCGTTCGACATCTGCAGAATTAATTCTATTATATCTGAGTTGTCGGGGTGTTTGGGTAGCATGTTGAGCTGCCATTCTGAGATTTTTATCGAAATTGATAAGAGAGTGATCGATGTTTTCTGGTGTTCTTAGCGGTATGTTTTCCGAGCAATGTGTACTGAGGTATTTTTTATATTTGAGCCAATTTATTCTTGTGCCTGCCATCGCTAAATTACCAGTCGGGGATACAATTTCTAGGGGGCTCAATAAAGTAATAATAGTGGGTGAGTGATCTGAAGATAGTTCCAGCGAGGATTCAATTTGAATCATTTCTCTAGGGATATTTTTCATCACGCTAAAATCAATAACATCCGGTATTTTTCGTGGGTCAGTAGGCCAGTAAGTAGGTTGGCCGCTCGAAAGCACATGCAAACCCATTTTAGAAATTGAGTCGAACAAAACACGACCTTTAGGGGTAATCAGTCGTGATCCCCAGAATGTGTGCTTAGCATTATAATCGCCAGCAGCCAGGAAACGGGGGCTTAGTGATTTAAAAAATCTATTATATTGACTTTCTGTAATTGAGAATCTTTGGGGTGAGTATATCGATGAAATCACTAAGTTTCGATGAAAATCTTCAAGACAGATTGTAGTAGCTTGAAGATAATCTTCGCAAAAATCACACATTAAGTAGTGTTTTATTCGAGCTTTTATTAAAATTGCCGAGCCTCCGCATGCTCTACCTCTGGGATCTTTGGTGTCATATATTACATATCCATTTATTCGAAAGGAACTTCTGGACGTCAAATGAGTTTCAGAAACCAGCATTACATCAATTTGTTGGTTTCTTAAAAAATATTCGAGTTCGTTTTTGTGTTGGCGTATGCCGTTTGCATTTTTAGAAATTAATTAAATTTTAATTTTCGGTCTTTAACAGTTTCAATAGGGGTTAATAATTCAAGTAAAAAATTTAATTGAAAATGTTTTCTTAAACAGCAGATGATCGATTATTAAATTATTGTTAAAATAATGTTATTTTAAATAAATAACTAAGATTTTCATTAAAAATAGAATTATATAGACGTCATATAGACGATTTTTTTAACACATAGTATGTTGAGCAAAAAAAATTAACAGAACTGTTGCCATTGTAAATTTAAATATGCACAAAAAAATATAAAAAATAACAAAAAGCTCAAATAACTAGAAAATATGCAAAAAAACGTATGGATATGTATACGAAAAATTCAAATTTTAAAATATTTCTATTGTAATAAAAAAATGGATGCAAGATACAATAAATTTTTGAAAATAAAAATAATATTGTATGAAAAAGATTTTTTAATTGAAGTTGCAAAAATTTTTTGAATATTCCTCACAGGAAATAAAGTTATGAGAAGGAGAAAAGAGGAAATAGTAATTGTTGACGTTTGACTTGAATTGGTAAATATTATATTCCGTCGGGAGTACGTTGGCATGTAGTAGATTCCACATACGTATGGTTCGATAATAATTTTCCCTATAATGTATCTGCGATCTAAGTGATAGTCGAGTGCTCCGAATGAAAGTGCGCGTATTAGGTATGAGATTACTTATATCTGCTGAACAATACCCGTGATAATATCTGTAAAATAAGGATAGGCTGCCCACATTCCGACGATGTTCTAAAGTATCGATAAACCGGGTAACAGTTTCATCACCAATCAGATCAACAGCCCTTCTTTGAGCCTGGTCCAGCAGCTCAACACTTGACCTTTCAGCTCCGGCCCATATGTGGGAATTATATTCCATTTTTGGACGAACGAAGCTTGTATTTATACGATTAAGGTCGGAAGGGGAGAAATATATCCGACACCGTCTCAAGAAACCCAGGCACCTAAAAGTTTCCTTCGTAACATCGAATATATGACGATTCCAACGGACTTCATACTGTATTCTCGTAGAATCAAAAGGTTATCTGAAACTCCAACAGTTGTGTTACCGATATGAAGAATTGATTGTGTTGAAATCTCAAGACGTTTGTATGTCAATAGGCAACACTGAGTTTTAAGTGCGTTGAAATTAACTCGGTTCAATTCACCCCATCTGGAGATGGGGTCTTCCATAGTCATTCTTTAGAGTTTAGTCTATGGTCGAATGAATATGACAGATATTACTGTCATCCGCTTTGAAGTGATTGTTAGTAAATCGGTCATGAAAATTAAAAAAAGAAAGGTGAAAGAACAGAGCCCTGGGGGACTCCAGAGCTCAATATGAAGTTCTCGGAGCAAACCCCATATATTACTACCCTTATAGTACATCCACGAAGGAAACTAGAAATAAAACTAGAAAATTCAACCACGACACCGAACAGTCCATCATGCCACACCCGGTCGAATGTCGAGTGCGACTACCTTACTCTCTCCCATGCGGTATATTGATTGACACCGCTGTTCAAAAAGAAACACCACTAGGTCCCCAGTTGAACGACTACTACGGAAGTCATAGTGTCTGTCATTCAGAAGTCTGTTCGATTCTAAATAATTGACAAGGTGATAGTTTAACATTCTCTTCACAACTTTCGAGAGCGCCGAACAAATTTCGATTTTGCGATGATTTTCCGGATTGGTGGGGTCACCTCTTTCGGGGATTGGCTGGACGTTGGCAACCTTCCAACAATTGGAAAAAATCGCAGATTGATACGAAAGGTAGAAAATGTTCCTAAATGGGCGGGCCAGCAATAATGAATTTTTTTTAAAACAAGTTCTGGAATACATTCAGGACCAGGGGATTTGTCACATTTAGTCCGGATAGAACTTTCTTAACTGCCCGAGTTCTGTAGAATATTTTAGGCATAATACAAGATATAGTAGTTATCACAGGCAAATGAATTTGTTGAGAAAAGCTTTGCCTTTCCTTAGCTTCGTTTACAATACAATCACCCAAACGAAGGGGAAGAATTGAAGCTCAGGTATTGTTCCGAATCCTCTGGTGCATCGTATTCTAACTCGTATGCGATGTTCGTAGCTAAGCCATTAGCAATCGAGTATCTTCATGTAGTTATTACATCATACAATAACAACCCTAATAGTATTGTTGCACTTGATATCATTTCAATCAAATGGATAGCGACGATATCGCTCCAGAATACTATTATTATCTAAGACTATTTATCTCTTGATTGCATGTTTGGCAATTTTCTTTAAGTTGTATTACCTAATCAAAGAGATCTCAACTCAAAAAACCATATACTCGTTCACGCCCTTGCTTGTCTAATTATTTTCGTAAACGGGAAATTTTTCAAAATTATTTTTCAAAGGATATATTCGTGCTAATTAATGCTATTAAAATGTAATAGTAAATTTTAAATGGTACTGTCAGTTAAAACAGTCTATTCTAACAAACTGTTTAGGGAAAAAACAATCTCTTATATTGTGAATATTTATTTCAAAAGTTAAGAAGTCAAGTTTAATTTTTGATCACATTATTTCAAGTTGATATTGAGGAAATACTTAATTTAATTAATTCTTTTACAAATGCATTCTTTACAGAATTAATACCTTATTGGATCTCTTAATTGAAAGCGCCTTAAAATTTGTTTTATAATACATTTGTTCATGCATTTAGTAAATGATTTAAACAAAAATAAATGTAATAAAAAAACAATGCATTTGCATTCAGTTTGCGTTAGATTTGAATAAACAAAAATTTAATCACACAAAGTGAATGAATTCTATTGAACTAAATGCATTTGAATTAAGCACAGTGATTTAGAAATAATATTTTCATTTGGAACTAAGGTGATTTATGATGTCGTAGTTGGAATAGTGGTAGTGGGCGACTTCGGGTTTATAAAAATTAAAGAAATTACAAAAAATTAATTTATTATCCGAATTATGAGTTAAATATGCTAAAATATGCCGTAAAGAGCAAAATATGCAATAACAAATCGATGCCAAATTTCTTAAAATTGTCTAGATCTTTATACCACGCACAGCAAAAAATATGGTATTGCATATTTTTGGTTGTCCTGTTTATTATGATTTATTTTGCTTTTGACTCTGATGACAGTCACACTACTGTGCAGCTGTGCATGTTTAAACAAACCGTTTGCATTTTGTTTAAACACAATTAAATAATAAAATTGAAATATAAGAGAAGCATTTTTCATCAGAACTTTTACATTCCTTGAAAAGAAATGAAAATATTTAATGATAAATGCCAAAAATATTTGTTTTTTAGCAAAAAACAAATAATAAATTATTTTATACAATTTGCGAATATTAAACTTAAATTTAAAAATATTTTTATTGACATTTATGTATATCAGTCTGCTAGGATCACAAATAAAAATAGCCAACCCACAGTTACACAGTAAATTTGTTATCTATAGATGTATAAAATTTGCTTTAAATATTTCTTTATTTGTGAAAAAAATAGTTAAAAAATCAACACGTTGTTTGTTTTTTTTTCAGAAATAAAGATTCCGTAAATTAAAGCACACACTTTTTTGAAGATTCATCGTTAGCATTTGATGATGATGAAAACAAAACGTGTACTTTTTGCAAAAGACTTGTATTTCAGTTAAAGTTCATGGTCAGTTGGATTATGAAAACAAAAGAGAAATATGAAATATTTTGAAATAAAAGCTACACTTTGATTTTTCATGTACATACTTCCGTAACATCCTTTGGACATGCAATTTATATGTATTACATATCATATTTTACATAGAAGTTTTACTGCATTCAATTTAAAAATAATAGTCTGTACAATTTTATCGTTTATAGCACTTACTATAACGAGCATCTCAAAGGCCTAAGAGGTTTTATACAAAGTCATTATACCTAACTAAAATAACATGTTTTTAATGTAGAAAAAACAGTGCGAACCGTGATTTTTTATGGGTGATTTACAAGTTTAAAAAGAAACCACAGTTATTGAATAATCTTTGTAATATTGAAATGAGATGATCCCTGACTGTAGTCAGAGGGTTATTACAGACAAAGGGTTTCTAATTAAGCACTTCCTATCTTCAAATTTAAATAAAACAAAGTGCGTCTAAGATATCATAGAATTTTTTTAATTGTTTAAAAGGCCTATCTATGCCATTATGTATGGAATATAACATGGAGCAAATATCTGCCGGAGCTTCGCTTGATGGCGAGCTTTCGAAATGTAAAAAAGTTCATGACTCTGTCGCATAAATCAGACTAAATTTGACCGACGACATGGGTCATATTGGCTTTGAAGACAGCTGTGGTTTGTGGCTTATTCGCATAGATCTACTACTTAAGAAAATCCCACAAAAAAAGTCTAACGGGGTCAAATCGCTCGATCTCAGTGGACAGTTAAAATCACCTCCACGTGAGATGACCATGCCCTCAAATCAGTCGTGTAGAAATTCGTTGGTGTCCACATCATCCAATTCAGGCAAACAAAAATTGATAATCATTGGCGTAGATGGCCTGTCCAACGTCGTTCTCAAAAAAATATGGAATAATGACGCCGCCATCCCAAAATCCACCCCAAACACTGATTTTTTCGGCAAGCATTAGACGCCTCAAATCTCATGTGGATTGGTATCGTCCCAACTTCGATAATTTTGTTTTTTGATGAGTGATAGATGTAGCTTCAACAATATGGCCGCTGTCAACTGTCAAAGTTCGGATATCCCTATTGGAAGTACGTACATATGTATGTTATTTCAATAATGTGTAAATATATATATGGGGGATTTCATGTCAAGTGAACCAACTTTTGAAATCGATGTCTTCCGATCGGGATGAAATTTGCACCAAGGTTAGCTCTATTGGATAGTAACTCAGACACAATTTTTCAACAACATCGGTCGAGAACTCTCTGAGTTATAGGGGGTAAAATTTTGACAATTTGGTCAAACAGGGGTTTTTTCTTATCCATGTAACTTATTACCTATTGTTCTTAGCAAAATGTGTTCCAAATAGTATAGATAGCTATTTCTTCGATCTTTCGAAAAAAAATATTAAAAAAAAAAAATAAAAAATTTTTAATATTTTTTTTCCGAAATCAAAAACTTTTTTGACTTTTTTTTAAAATACGCTATTTTTTTTTATTTTTTTTTTTTCTTAAAATAAAGTTTAGATATTTTCCTTGAACACCTACTTGGTCGCTTAGTGGGATGCGAGTGGGATATCTATCAAAATAAATATTTTGTAACTCAAAACATAAAATTTTTGACTTTTTTTGCAAAATCAAAAACTTTGTTGACTTTTTTTTTCAAAATGGACCCTTTTTAATCTTTTTTTTTAGGTCAAACAAAAGCTTAGATATTATCCTTGAAGACCCTTTTGGTCGCTTAGTGGGATGCGAGTGGGATATCTATCAAAATAAATATTTTTTAACTCAAGACTTACAATTTTTGACTTTTTTTTTTGCAAATAAGATTTTTTTTCCAAATGGGCCCTTTTTTTAAAATTTTTTTTGTAGTCAAAAGAAAGCTTAGGTCCATTCCTTTAAGATATTTTTAGTCCCTTAGTGGGATGCGAGTGGGATATCTATCAAAATAAATATTTTGTAACGCAAGACATACAATTTTTTAATTTTTTTTTGCAAAATCAAAATTTTTTTCCAATATGGGCCCTTTTTTAATTTTTTTTTTTGCTCAAAAGAAAGCCTAGGTCCATTCCTTTAAGATATTTTTAGTCCCTTAGTGGGATGCGAGTGGGATATCTATCAAAATAAATATTTTGTAACGCAAGACATACAATTTTTTAATTTTTTTTTGCAAAATCGAAATTTTTTTCCAATATGGGACTTTTTTTTAAAAATTTTTTTTGCTCAAAAGAAAGCTTAGGTCTTTTCCTTTAAGACCTATTTTGTCACTTAGGAAGATGTGAGTAGGATATCTATTAAAATAAAAATGTTGTAACTCAAGACATTCAATTATTGACTTTTTTTTTGCAAATTCGAATTTTTTTTCAAAATGGGCCCTTTTTTAAAAATTTTTTTTTAGTCAAAAGAAAGCTTAGGTCCATTCCTTTAAGATATTTTAGGTCCCTTAGTGGGATACGAGTGGGATATCTATCAAAATAAATATTTTGTAACTCAAGATATACAATTTTTGATTTTTTGGCAAAATCAAAAACTTTTTTGACTTTTTTTTAAAATGGGCCCTTTTTGTAATTTTTTTTTTTTGCTATAAAGAAAGCTTAGGCCTATTCCTTTAAGATGGTTTTGATCGCTTAGTGGGATGCGAGTGGGATATATATCAAAATAAATGTTTTGTAACTCAAGACATACAATTTTTGTGTTAAAACATTTATTTTGATAGATATCCCACTCGCATCCCACTAAGGGACTAAAAATATCTTAAAGGAATGGACCTAGGCTTTCTTTTGAGCAAAAAAAAAATTAAAAAAGGGCCCATATTGGAAAAAAATTTTGATTTTGCAAAAAAAAATTAAAAAATTGTATGTCTTGCGTTACAAAATATTTATTTTGATAGATATCCCACTCGCATCCCACTAAGGGACTAAAAATATCTTAAAGGAATGGACCTAAGCTTTCTTTTGACTACAAAAAAAATTTTAAAAAAAGGGCCCATTTGGAAAAAAAATCGTATTTGCAAAAAAAAAAGTCAAAAATTGTAAGTCTTGAGTTAAAAAATATTTATTTTGATAGATATCCCACTCGCATCCCACTAAGCGACCAAAAGGGTCTTCAAGGATAATATCTAAGCTTTTGTTTGACCTAAAAAAAAAGATTAAAAAAGGGTCCATTTTGAAAAAAAAAAGTCAACAAAGTTTTTGATTTTGCAAAAAAAGTCAAAAATTTTATGTTTTGAGTTACAAAATATTTATTTTGATAGATATCCCACTCGCATCCCACTAAGCGACCAAGTAGGTGTTCAAGGAAAATATCTAAACTTTATTTTAAGAAAAAAAAAAAATAAAAAAAAATAGCGTATTTTAAAAAAAAGTCAAAAAAGTTTTTGATTTCGGAAAAAAAATATTAAAAATTTTTTATTTTTTTTTTTTAATATTTTTTTTCGAAAGATCGAAGAAATAGCTATCTATACTATTTGGAACACATTTTGCTAAGAACAATAGGTAATAAGTTACATGGATAAGAAAAAACCCCTGTTTGACCAAATTGTCAAAATTTTACCCCCTATAACTCAGAGAGTTCTCGACCGATGTTGTTGAAAAATTGTGTCTGAGTTACTATCCAATAGAGCTAACCTTGGTGCAAATTTCATCCCGATCGGAAGACATCGATTTCAAAAGTTGGTTCACTTGACATGAAATCCCCCATATTTGTATGGCCGCCAAAAAAAAATTGCGGATGTTCCCAACTACTTAAAATAAAAATTTAATTCATTCTAAGATCATTTGTATCCTTTGCGAGAAATGTGAAAAAAAATCATAAAAACATAAAAAATGAGCTTCTAATCCTTTGATCTAAACTTTAATTTTTGTTGGAAACATCGACACCTTATTTTTCCTCCATCCAAACGTGGCCACCCTAATGTACATATATGTATGTCTGTTTTAATACTCACATGCGTGATGAACGTGTTAAATTTTTCTTCTCGCTTTTAACTCCTGTCCAAATATTTGTTGCAATGATCTCTGGTTTGAGAATGTAAATAAATTTTGAAAAACAAATTGCTTGGGACACGTTTTGGCTCTTAAATATTATTTAGTAGTATTACAGGCATGATAAATTTTGCCATGTCTCGCTAAATAAATATAAAGTTTTGTACATTTCTAAAATATGACACAGAGTGACTTTAGCAATTTCCTACAAAAAAAAAATGCAACAAATAATACCAAACACCAAAACATTCATTGCAACGTAATGTGTTAAAATGCTAACATAATGAATATTCAATAAAATCTTATGTTTTAAATATTTTTGAAATAAATAATCACAGTTTAGAATAAGTGCTTTGGCGACTTATAAGTCCTTCTTTTTCTCATTTTCAATTACTTATGTTTCTTTAAAATAAAAATCGTTGATGGTTCCATGCAATTCCAGAGAGTTTAAAAACACTGTTGGATAGTTGACAACATCATCTTGGGAAGTAACGAATTCAACCGATTTGCACGTCATCAATTCGACAGCAATTTTACTTTGAATCTCAAAATTCAATTCGTGGACATCAATGTGTTTCGCAGCCAATATAACACATTCGCACAACCTATTGTAATTTTGTGTAATGCTTGGAAACACCTTTCGGATGAGTTCGGATTTTGATTCGGTGAACTGGCAGAAAGCGACAGAAAATTGAATGCAACCCAAAATCCCGCTATTGCCAATGTCCAGCAATTATTTGGAAAATACTTCTCCAGATTGATCGAGCTACAGATCGACACGCATGTTTTCAGGCAATTTGAGTGTAGACGTGGGGAATTTTTATTTTAGTAAAAAAGTTTGTGGACTATTTCGAACATTAAAAAAATTAGCCATATCGGTGGGCGTAAAAGTAGGCGTTGCCAATTTTGCTTTTTGTGGACTACGACGAACATTTAAAAAAAAATTGTCAAAATTGGTAAAACCGTTCTCAACTGATGCAAATACCAACGAACGAAATTTTATTTTTATTTATAAATAGATTATGAATCAAGTCATTTTCTGCGGGGACTTTAGAACAACATTTTATCAGGATCAACATATTTGTAATTGTTCAAACAGTATTCCGGTGGGACATTTGTATGGGAGCTAGATGAAATTATGAACCGTTATTGGCCATTGTCAATACCAAACAAACCTTATCAACTGATATTGTTTGTGGAGAATTTCAGCTCCTTTAGTTTGGGCCCTATCGTGTTTCTGTTGAAAGAATGACAACCCAATATTCATAAAAAAGTGGACATAGCACGTACGCACTCTTGAAATACACATTTGTAAAGTAAGGTGTACTTTTGTATATTGAAATTGCTAAAATTATTATTTATGTAGTTCTATCAAATATATGTTACCCTGTACTGTATGTGTCTACATACAGACTTTAGATTTATGTTAAGATATGTTAAAATGTTTTAGGCTCAATGTACATATGCTTTTAAATTTGTTTCAAATACTCTAAGTGCCGGATGCTCCATAAAGTTTTTGTTTGTATCTTCAAAGTTTTTCTGATAACTTTAAATATGTATTTCTATATATTTCTGGGAATTATGCATCTTTAATAATGTTATCTGATGTACATTTGTCAAGTTATTTAAATGCTTCTCAAATTACAAGCTACACACAGAAAACAGTTTGGTTTAAGTTAAATAAACAAAATTTTTATTATAACTATAGAAAATGTATTAATTCAACAGATTTTCCATATTTACATCTAAAATTATAAATTTTTAATTGTATTAAGATTTCAACAATTATTAAATTGTTTTATGCAACCCATTTATATGGCCCAATATGTTCTTAATTATTTTGTAAAGGGTATATTATAGCCAAAAAACGAAAATATCTCATTTTTGGAATTTTTCAATACTTTGTGGGAATTGCGGGATTCCTAATTACAAATTTCAAATTATGTTTTTATTTTTCCATTTTCAATAAAAAAATCTATATATGTAAGTGTAAAATTTCATTAAAAAATATTCATAAATAAAAATTGTATTACAATTTGAAAAATTTGTATCTATGCAAAAACTTAATAATTTTGTGTCATATTTTTCAAAAAAGTATTCCATGAATTTTTTAATTGTCAAAAGTAATATACAGAAAAGTAGACAAAATCCTCTATCCATTGATATATAACATGTCTACCATATATTTTTTACGTGGCAAATTAAATAGGGAAAACTTAACAACTCGCAGATAATGGAGAAAATCGGGAAATATTTGGAACCGCAGTCATCAAAAAAATGGTGGGTAAAAATGTTGAAAATTTAATTTTCAAATGCGAGTATCTCCTAAGGTATAAGAGTTAATTAATCGGAACACAAACGAAGAAATAGGATCATTTTTAAAATTGACCATATCCGAGGTGTCCTATTTTAGGGACCCCTGGCCCATCTCATGGTGGGGTTATGAGGTCCAGATTCAAAACTTAAACTCAACAACACACCTCCTTTGCGCAAGTGAAATTTCATTCAAATCGGACTAAGTGTTTAGAAGTTACAGATTTATTTCCCTCTTTTTTTCTAATACCACTGTGCGATGTGAAATCAAGCTTCATTTTTAATATTATGATTACAATCAAAGAGTTGGTTGTATTAAAATATTTTCTTATAAAAGTATGCTTCTAGTTAAAGTAACCAATAATTGTTTAAACAAATTTACAATATTCGGTGTTAACAAATGAAAAAATAGTGGTTATGGCTTTTATAGACGGCAATACTGATAGTATTAATATTTTTCAAAGTTTCCAGCATAGAGAATTATACATAGAGACGAGACACTCCGATTTGTCAAACAAAAATACAACAAATCATATGTTTGATACAACAACAAAATACATTGAATAGCATGTATTTTGTTGTTGCAAGAGATAGGTTTTTGACAACAGACTTAGATTTTTGACAATTACGTCTCGTCTCTATGTTACCCTATGGTTTCCAGTTTGTCAAGAAATTATTTTGAAAAATACATTTCATGTTTACACAGCAGTATTTAAATATTTGTGTATTGATTGTTGATGTTTTTCTGCAAATTTTATTTATTTTTTTATATTTTCTTCGCGTTAATTGTTTGTCTTATTTGTATTTATAAATACATACGCAACAAATTAGGAGATAAAAACTTTTTGAATTGTTTTAACAAGTTTATAAATACCGACCGTAAATAAAAAAAAAAATATTTAAAAATCGAATACAATTTTTCTTTAGACTATGAAATTGTATTATGATTGCCAATTTTTCACTACCCGATTCCCGGTATTTTTAGTCGGGAATCCCGGGAATTAACAACTGACGAAACTACAAAAAAAAAACAAGTTACCCAAGTCACCTAAAAAATGTGAATAGTTTTTTTTGTGAATGAATCTAATAATTAGGTAATTTTCATCATTAAGCTTTCCGTCATTATATTTTTTAAAAGTTATTTGTAAAAACTTTTACATTTTGTAAATAATAAGACATTAAATATTGACTATTGGGGTATTCGCTATTAGTCGTATTGTCATATTGCCCTAATATATTATATTATTTGTTGTTGTGTTTTAAACAAAAAAAAATAATTTTTATTACAAAACAATAAACATAGTTTAAACTGACTTATTAGTTTAGAACTTTTTTGTTTGAAACTCAATAAAAATTTGTATAAACTATAATAATATATTAGGACAATATGACAATATGACCAAATAGTAGACCGTGTGAATACCCCATATGTATATTTGCATATAACATAATAATAACAAAAGATTTAATGAATTAATTATAAATACCATTATCTAGATCAAAATAAATTGTATCTTTTAACGATTCAGTTAAATGTATTCAATTAGTGAATTTATTTGAGAATTCATTATTTATAGAACTAAGTTTTTATAAGAAATTTGGCTACAATATTCCCAATTTACAGTATCATAATATATTTCGGGAATAGCCGAAACAGTATCTTCAATATATGTATATAAAAATTAATGGATGTATGTTTAATTGTTTGTTATTCTGTTACTTATGTAGGAGCCCAAACCACTAGACTGTATGTTCCTATATATCTAGAAAGAACAATAGGCTACTTTTCATTTTGAAATTTCAAGTGGGCATGGCACTACCCATGGAAAGGAAATAGTTATTAAAGAATATCTGCAGACCTATAATTGTGTATGGTATAACATTGTGCAAACGTGCTAAGTTACTTTTCACAAATTTAACTGGAGACACCAAAAACGTTCTACTGTATTAATTTTTTTGGAATTCTGTTAATGTAGTTGATATATATTGAGTTCCCCGATAGACCAGTCGATAGTGTGCTGGACTATTAATCTGAGGGTTGCGGGTTCGATTCCCGTCAGAGACTCTGGGTGTATCTGCAGACAAGCGAAACGCTTCGCAATTTGTGTTTGAATTTTATAAAAAAAAAAATATAACTTTGTACCCATAATTCTGGATCGTTATAGATAGTGGAGTCGATATAGCAATGTGCGTCTGACTATCTGTGTGTTGGAATCAACATTGCAAAGTTCTCAAATAACTTACATACATCAATATAACCACTATAGTTCCGGTTCAGTTCCTATTCAAAATCGAGAAAATCGGCAAGCAAATGGCTTGGACATAAGCAAAAAACTTCGACTACTTCGATTTTTGACTTATTTTTTATCTATATCTGGATTACTAAGTTATTAATATAGACAATATGGATATCTACTGATAGATATTTCAAAGACCTTTCCAGCGACAAATATAACGCCATACTAATTCGGACCTACAATGGTTTACTTAACACATTTTCTTACAATTGTCTGTCTGTCCGGACAGGCAAAACCTCGATTTTTGACCCATATCTGGATTACTAAGTCATTAATATAGACAATATGGATATCTAATGATAGATATTTCAAAGACCTTTGCAATGTCGTATATAAAACCATAGTAAGTTGGACCTACAAAGGAAAAAAAGGAAAAAATATTTTTTAACCCGATTTTTTTTTTCACCAAAGGTTTTTTTTTGCTAAATATTAAAACAAAAAAGAATTTAAAATTTAAAAAAAAAAAATAAAAAAACAATTTGAAAATTTTTTTTTCTAAAAAATGAAAAATTGCAAAAAAAAAATTTTGTTTACCTAAAATTATTTAAAATTTTTATTTTGAAGTATAATTTGGTGAAGGGTATATAAGATTCGGCACAGCCGAATATTGCTCTCTTACTTGTTTCTTTTATACTGACACAAGGCAGTCGATACCGTAAAAAATTTAAAAATTATCAAATATTTCCTTAAGCAATACCTGATCGCGTTTTTTTATAAATACATAGATAAACTATTAATAAATACAAGTTTGGCGCTAATATATTTTGGAAAACGTAGTTATACTCAATTCGAATTGGCTGAGATTGAAATGTTTGTAACAATATTGTAAACTGTATTTTTAATGATGCTAACGTTTTATATTCAAATCTCCATTTTCATAAAAAAGTGGACTTAGCACCTTTGCTTACTAAGCTAACGATATAAGAAATATAAAATCATAAATCATTAACTAATCTGTATGAAAACCAGAAATCCCTGCATGCGTAAGTATGTATGTATATTATGATAAATTCTAGTTTTTATTTATACCAATTTTTTTATGTTTGAAAATATTTACAAAAACCATTCGAATAGTTCCCCTGACATATGTACGCACAACCCACACAAATTGTTTTAACAGCCACAGTGGGTACGACAGTTTATGGTCTTTGTCATCATCAGCTTCTGCCCATTTCTTACTTTGATTTTCTGTTGCTGTTACGTTTTTAATGTACAACAAATATAAATTGTAGTTGTTGATAAAAAAGATTTTATAGCCCTCTGCTCATTAATTTTATCTTATCAAGTGTCATTTCACTTTTATCGAAAAAAAAAAATGAATTAAATCTCTCTCTCAAGCTTCATAAATAAGCAACGAGACAATGTTTAATAATTTATTTTGAAAATTCATTCAAGGACGTACAACTCGTATGTATTCATATAAATTAGAGTGGTTTCGTTAGCATGAAGTAAGAGAAGTTTTAAAAAGTTTTCTATTAAATTATTATTTATAATTGGCAGAGAAGGACAAAAGCTTTCAGAAAATTAAACTTGTAACCCCCTCTTTGAATATTGAGAGACTAACAGGTTGTCAAAGTTAGCAAACTCGGGTGTCAAAAAATATTTATAGGTTTTAAATTCTAGAAATATGAACCGATTTCATTACATTTAAAGTTTCACATAAAAAATCGAAATATGTAATAGAAGTGATAAGCAATATTAACTGTTAAGAATATATTTTCTTTATTCTGAATATAATTTTATCTTATCCAAAAAAATATGTAATTCCTAATTCCCACTTTAGATACTCTATTATGTGTACATTATCCTATAAATATTGTATCTCATTAAAAATTTCAACGTTCCCAAATAGATGATTAGCGATACATTATAATTCTGATATACTTACATACATAAGTACATATGAACAATACATATTAGAGCATAAACATCAGCGTCATTAAAGGCTTAAATTTATCGATTTCCATTTACCAAAATTTTCATTTCATAAATGAGTTCACACAAACACCAGAATATGTATGGATGTACATTAGGGTGGCCCTTGGTTAAGTATAAAATCCAAATTTTCTAACATCGATAACTAGATACCAAAAGAAATTCTTATTTACTAAAAATTATTAAAAATATGCAGTAAAATATATGAAAATGATTTGTTAATATGAATTTGTATACTCTTTGAACCGTAACTTTTACAAAAATAATATTCTTTTTTACATGGACATATTTAACCCATATTAATCCGAAGTGAAATAAACTGTTCAAAGCAATTTCAAAAACATTAGTTAATAAACAATATAAAATGATGTGATTATAACCAAATTAATCTCAAAACTATTTTTTTAGAATATATACATATCTTTTGAATATAATTTTGAAAGAAGTTAAAGTAAATGCTTATTATTATAAAAAAAGTATTCTTCTCTTGTGCACAATATCAACATATACACCTCAGCTAGCATTTTTTGAAAATTTTAATCAAATTTTAGTCATCTTTGATACTCGCGATTAAAAAGCTGGAATATGCGCTAACTTTCTGATCATAAATGATACTTTTGTTGGGAGCAAATGGTGCCCTATCCGTAACTCGTCTAAATGAGTCTTTTATGGACCCCTCTTCTGATCAGTTTCCACTCAGTTTTGAGTAGTTTTTGAGTCCAATCACCTTTTAATCATTAATGGGAATCATTGTTGAATCAACTAATTAATCAGTTTTAGGTCACAAAATACGGCAGATTATTTTTTGTATACTTTTACTTATCTGTGTAAAATTTTGTTTCGAAATCGATATTTGTAGGATACTAGCTGACCGTCCCGGCATCGCTCGGTAGCTTTTAATAAAGTTTTACTTCGTATTGGAGGTGCCACGCCCATTGCACATACACACAGTTACTAAATTATACGTACGATCGACTTTTTGGACTTTTTTTTTAAAAATCTATATATTTAAAAATACAACGCCTAACTCATTCACTCACTCACTCATTCACTGACTCATCAGTCATGAGAGTGTGAGTGAATGAATAAATCAGACCTTGTATTTTTATATATACATAGATTTTTAAAAAAAGGTCCAAAAAGTCGATCGTACGTATAATTTAGTAACTGTGTGTATATAGGTCAATTATGAACATAAACCATCCAGGGACCCACTCAAACACATACAAAAAATTTCATTTAAATCAGCCCAGCCGTTAAGGAAAAGTTCAGTCGAATTTTAACCAGATATTTATTTAGGAAGTGGACTTTATATTGGGGCTATCTGAAATATGCACTGATCCAATCAAATATTTTTCTGTGTTTTCTTTTTACATGGAACCTATTTAGGATGAACTGTTTATGGATACTGCTATTCTATAGGCATTTATGTAGCCTACAGTTATTTTCCGGAAAAAATTAGCATGTGCCCTAGTATAAATTACACAGATCAACAGCAAAGAAAGGCTTCACTAACCACTATATAGATTTGATGCATCATGGTTACCTAAGAGATTTTTTCTAAAATTGTGAATTTTTTTAAATGTTTCTCCACATAATTTATGATAACTCAAAAACGGTTAGTCCGATATTATTGAAGTAAACTTAAAAAAGTTAAAATTTACATAGTCTTTAATCCGGTTATATATTGCGTTTTAATCGGCTCAGTAGTTTCGGAGTTGTAACAAAAAATTTAAGCAAAAAATATATTTTTACGTGAAAATAGTAAATTTTTCTGTTTTAAAAAACTCATGAAAAATCGAAAACGGCAGAACTTGTTCAGGTTTATTACTTTGTCGCAAAGCCGAGTATAATAGGAACAAAATGTGATATCGAAGATAAAACTCGATGGATTCTTTTCGAATTTATTCACAATTAAGTGATTTCGATCATTTTCACAAAATTTAACTTTTTTGTTTGATATACATAAAATGTAGTAGTTAATGTTCTTCTTTCGATTGATTTAATGTTGAAAACATTTTCCCCATGCCATGTACAAATTTTTACACATATACTGCGTTTTAATCGGCGCAGTAGTTTCGGAGTTATAATAACAAATTGAAGCAAAAAATATATTTTTTATGTAAAAATATCCAATTTTTTTTGTTTTAAAAAAATCATGAAAAATCGAAAACGGCAGAAATTGTTTAGATTTATTGCTTTATCGCAAAGCCACATGTAATAGGAACAAAATGAGATATCGATGACAAAAATCGATAGATTATTTTCGAATTTATTAAGTGAATTCGCTTATTTTCAGAAAATTGTATGTGCGTACAAGCGTGTACTTTGAGTGTAAATTTTACATGTGTTTTGTTATTGTAACAAAAATTTTGACAAAAACAAAACACATGTTCAATATCAAACTTTTCTGATTTGAGGAAAATTTCATGTTCTTAAGTCCTTTCCTCTAGGTCATATCGTACATTCAAATGACAGACGGACATAGCTAGATCATTTCATAATTATAAAACAACCCATAATGTATATAATTTTGTGGGTCTATGACGATATGTTACATAGGGAATGACAAACTCAATAAACCCCCATCTTTTTGGTGGTGCGTATAAAAATATATTAATTTTTTTAATAACTACAGTTCAGTAGAACACCTAAATTGCTTTTGACAAACAACTTTGCTGCCAAACAACAATTCCCTAGAAATTTAAAATTACAAAATCATAAATTAGCATGCCATTGAAACAATCTGAAATTAAATGTTTCAAAATAAGCTACGAAATGTTAATTTAAACAAATTTATGACCAAAAGCAAAATTTCCTAAAAATCTGCCAATTTAATAGTTGCATTTTTAATCTTCACTTATTAGAATTGAAAAAGAAATTTGTTTGAAATTTCGTTTAAAAAAATTTTGATAAGCTGAAATTTGACGGAGAAAATTTGTATACCTTGGGACAAACAAATATCCACAATGTCCAAAAACAGGACCACCCTACTGTACATATATATATGTAAATAGTAAGTACCCACTTGCACTCTTGAGGTCTAACTAATCACATTCGAAATGAATTGTGTTTTTCCAATAATTACAACTGAAATCATTTTTGTGATTTATATGTGTTTGTTCAAAGTTCACAATTCATTCATATTTAATCAAATTGTACTTGTAAACACATATTTTCCCATTTATTTCGTTCGAACATTCTCATTTTCTTATCATGATTTTTTTTGCGATAAAAAATAATAAAACAACGTATTTTCCTGACTGCTAAGTGGATTCATTTAATATGTTTTTTTCATATCTTTATACCCTACACCATCATAGTGGGGTCGGTCATACATGTTTAATTCACACAGGTATCTACATAAATTTCTCTCTACATAAGTTTTATATATACGGAATTTATGTCACTTAATTTTATAATGATCGGTCCATAATTAGTCATAGCTCCCATATGAGGCCCTCTTCCGAAAATCATTCACAAAAATAAATTATTGAAATTTTAAAAGCAAAATGCTTTACCTCATTTCTTAGTGTAGGGTCGGACTTGACCGACCATATTTTCCTACTTGTTTTCATTTATATTAACACATAAACATATGATAACATATTTACAAACGGTTTGTATGTACGATTGTATATCAGAATGTAAATTCATTCATACAGATTATTAAGGAGTGGAATTTCAAAAAATAATTTGATTGAAATTAATTGAATTTCATGGTATCGAAAATAAAGGGGCTTTTCGGCTTGTAGTCAATTTATCATTGTTATAGATTGTAAACTCACAAACATATGCATGTTGGTATTTGGAAGGAAACATGAGAGTAATCCTTGGAGGAAAAAACATTAAACAAGTTAAGGTTGCTCCCTTGGCAAGAATGTTCAGTTATTTCAATATATATATGTGAATATATGTATTCAAGATTTAACAAAGTTTGAGCGGTATTTTATGTTTTCTTTATGGATTTTATACTTAGTTTGGTATATATGATATTTATTGAGTAAATACAATAACTTTGAATTTGAGCTTTTTTAATTAATTTCTTTTTCCCTTAGTATCAGGCGAGAGTGGGTTAAAATAGGAACCATATTAAGCAGACGTTAATAAAATTTTCAGAGATATTTATCCATAAACTGATAATTGCTTTAATCTGATATAAATAAATGTATTTTCGTTGGTTTTTTGTGAGTTTTCAAGTCATTGCCACTTCACCTAATACTAAACCTGATAATATCTGTAATTTTAACAAAAAGGTTTACACAAGTTTACAAAAAAAATATTTTTTTAGAAAGGCTCGTCGTTAGTTTAGTAAGTATCTTTTTGATTTCTAACTATTAAATATTATTTTAAATTTCGTACTAAAAAAAATTGAATTTGAAATTTTGTTTTATTAAAATTTGAAAGTAAATATAATTTAATTTAATTATTTATTTGTAATAATTCAAAGAATATCACTTCAATAATAGTTCTTAGTGTAGTTCAATTTTAGTTTCAATTATTGGTTTTTCCAAACTTTTAAATATCGGCTTCTTTATGGTTTATGGCAGGTTTTTCTAAAGCTTAATTTCATCTTCAATGACAGTTCAATTGTAGGACTTCCTAAAGCTCAATTTCAGCTTCAATCGGAGGTCTACCTAAAGTAAATTTTTGGATTCAATAGTGGGTCTTTCTAAACTTAAATATCGGCTTTAAGTGTTGTCCTATTTCAGCTTCAATCGTAGGGTTTCGAAAGCTTTATATTAGCTTCAATGACAGTTCAATTGTTCAGCTTTAATCGGAGGTCTATGTATGGTTAATTTATGGATTCAATTGTGGGTCTTTCTAAAGTTAAATTTCGGCTTCATCCATTTGACATTCTTATGTCTCCTCAGCCTTTATAAATATCAAGTTCAGCTTCAGTCGAAGGTCTTTCTAAAGTTTAATTTTAGCTTCAATCGCAGGTCTTTCTAAAGATCAATATTGTCTTCAATCATAGTTATTAATATAATTTTATCTTCAATCGTAGGTTTTTAAAAAGTTTGATTTCAGCGTTAATCTTAGGTCTTTCTAAAGTTCAATTTCAGCTTCAATTGTTGGTCCTTCTAGAGCTAAATTTTAGTTTCAATCACAGATCTTTCTGAAGCTTAATTTTAGCTTCAATAGTAGCTCTTTCTAAAGCTGAATTTCATTTCATTAATCGTAGGTCTTTCTAAAGCTTTATATTAGCTTCAATGACAGTTCAATTGTAGGTCTTGCTAAAGCTCAATTTCAGCTTCAATCGGAGATCTATCTAAAGGTAAGTTTTGGCTTCAATACTGGGTCTTTCTAAAGTTAAATTTCGGCTTCTTTATGTAGTTCAATTTCGATTTCAGCGTCAATCGTAGATCTTTCTAAAGTTCAATTTCAGCTTCAAGTGCGGGGTTTCCTTAAGTTATTTTTTTATCTTCAATAGTTGGTCTTTCTAAAGATCAAGTTCAGTTTCAATAATAGGTCTCTTTGAATTAAATTTGACACGCGCAAAGAAGAAGTGTTGTTGAGTTTAAGTTTTATGTTTTGACCGCATGGGCCCACCAATGGTGCGTCCAGAGTTCCCCAAAGTAGAACACCTCGGTTATGTTAAATTTTTAAAACGATCCTATTTCTTCGGCTGTGTTCCGATTTCAAAACCATTACCTTACTGGCCACTCCTTACTGAGCACTACAAAACACCTTGTCGTAGCTATCAATTGTCTGTTATAACTTAGGAGATATTCGCATTTGAAAATTAAATTTTTAACATTTTTACCCACCCTACCCCAGTTTTTTGATAACAGCGGGTCCAAATATTTCCCGATTTTCTCCATTTTTCTTTTATTATACTAACAAGAAATCTATATGGCAAACAAAAAAAGAATTATTTAAAAATCGTGACTGACTCCAAAGTTATATGCATTTGAATTTAAAAATGTTAAAAAATTCGATTTTTCGATAGTTTTTGGAAAAAAATATTTAATTTCTTTTTAAGTTATCTAAAAAACCTCTAGGAAGATGTATTAGGAATTTACACTTTTTGAAAAGCTAACACTAGATATTTTAAATGAAAATAAATTTCAAAATTGTTGATACCGAGGGGACCAGATCCATCCAAATAACGCCTATTTTTTATGTAAAATTCAATTTTAGGGAAAAAATTCTCAAATCGCAAAGTCGATATCAAAATATAGTAACCCTTTTTAGATGGCAAAATATGTTCTTAATAATTTTGTAAAGGGTTCCGATAACACCGGCCATGGTATGGATATTATAGCCAAAAACATACTAAAAAGGCCACTTTTTTGGGAATTGCGGGATTCCTGATTACAAATTTCAAAATTTGTTTTCAGTTTCCTATTTTCAATGACAAAATCTATATAAAAGTTTTATTAAAATTATATTAAAAGATACTCATAAATAAAAATTTAAGTTCAATTGAAAATTGATAAAAAGCAATTTTTGTCACATTTTTCGAAAAAGTATTCCATGAATTTTTTAATTGTCAAAAGTTATATATATTTTTGAAAAATAGACAAAATCCCCTATCAATTGATATATAACATGTCTTATGTTTTTTACGTGGCAAATAAATTAGGGAAAACTTAACAACATACACAGAAAAAATTATATTTCAATTCAAACATTTATCCCATATTGAACTGGTTTCAATTATTTCATAATTAAATCAAGTATTCATTTGCTCAAAAACAAAATTTTCTGATATTTTCTATTGAATTTTGAGTTTTGAATTTGATTATTTTGACAATTGAATATAAAATTTTCGTTATTGGTTGAATTTCAAATACAAAAATTATTGAGTAGATAATTTTCGTAATTAAAAACACATTTTTGTTATTTTTTGTGTTTCAATTACGAAAATTATCTATTCAATAATTTTTGTATTTGAAATTCAACCATTAACGAAAATTGTATATTCAATTGTCAAAATAATCAAATTCAAAACTCAAAATTTAATAGAAAATATCAAGAAATTTTGTTTTTGAGCAAATGAATACTTGATTTAATTATGAAATAATTGAAACCAGTTCAATATGTGACAAATATTTGAATTGAAACGGTTTAAGAAATAGTTTTTTCTGTGTAAGTATGTTGTTTTCATTTTAAAAAATTTAAACTCATTTGGAATATAACTCCTATGTAAAATACAATTTTAAATATTAACGATACCTTCCGGTTAAACTTTTTCTTATAACAATAATCTGTGCTATATTTTTCTCTTTGTATTTTTAATTGATATGAACAATACCTTGACAGTATTATATGTAGTAGTATGTAAGAAATAATATTGTATTCCATTGCAATATAGTATTCAATTGTGCTGCCGCATCAACGATATTAACTTTCGAGTTGCAGCAACAGGATTTGAGTTACCTTTAGTGCATTTTAAAATGAAATTTCTGTAACTATGAGGATTTCAAAATGTACTTTTATTTAATGCGGGTTAACTTTGACAACTTGACAATAGATTTTAACTGATGTTTTTAAATTGTTCACAATGTGAATCTCAAAATGGATAATATTATACACATACACTATTTAACCAGATAATTTTCTCACTATCCCCAAACAGATAACTCCAGTTGTTTAATAACAGTGGGTTGAAATATTTCCCGATTTTCTCTATTTTCTTTTATTGATCTAACAACAAACGTATGTATATATCAAACAAAAAAAAGAATTGTTCATGTCCGAGACCAAAGTTATATGTATATGAATTTAAAAAATTTGAAAAAGGCGATTTTTCGCTAATTTTTTGGGAAAAAAAGTATTTTTTTTTATTTTTATTATTATCTTTAAAGAAGATGTATATTTAGAAGATGTAATTATCGAAAATAAAACTATTTTATTCCCACAATTCTAAAATATCCTTAATAAAATCCGTTGTCCCCAAGTCTGGCTAGTCTGCATAAAACTAACCACATTTTTGTGAATATTTATGTTGATTTTATAAATACAATAGAATTTTAAAATTGTTTTTATTCCGGTTAAACATGCATTCACTTAGGTATTCCATATATGTATGTAAAATGTACATATTTAAACAGTTTTAACAACAGTGATAAAAAGTTCTTTTGTTTCCAACTTTAATATTCATAACATACACATTAGACCTGTCCTTACAATATAGATTTGCTTAGGATAGGTTCAATTTTGTTCATCAGTTTTTAAAACTTAAAGAACAAAACACTCTGGTCAAGTCAAATTTTACGCATGTTAAAATAAAAAAGTTTTAAATAACTGAGAGATAGAACCGGTTAGCGGAAAACTGGTTCACAAAAAAACGCAAATTTGCGAACGGCTTTACAGACATATGTCCTTGTGTTTTCTAGTTACTATTCCAGTTATATCTGGAGTTCCTCATGGTAGCCATTTGGATTCAGTGTTATTTCTAATATTCATTAATGATCTACCATCTACCATCTTGCATTAAAAATTTCAAAATATTAAAGTATGCCGATGACATAAGGCTCTTCCTTAGCTTAAACCAGACCAATGTAGCCAATAATATAATAAGAATTTAATGAATCTGAAAAAAAAAATAAACAAATGATATTTTAGAGACGAGTCCAGTACTCAGTAGATACTTGATTAATGAGTACCCATTTGATAAAGTTGTTGCATTTCTTGATCTTGGTGTATTACTTGATATTAAATTGAGAGTCAGTTCTCTCATTACGCAAAGTATTAATAATGCCAAAGGGGTAGTAGATTTCAATAAACGTTGGGGAAAAGAATTTGATGATCCGTATGTCCACTTGGAAACCAATTTTAGAATATACTTCTGTTCTCTGGAATTCACAGTACGAAATCCATATAAAGAAAATTGAATCCATCCAGACACAATTTCTTTATTGTATATCCGCAAACTCCCATGTAATCCTAACAATATTTTACCAGCATGTCCCAAATCTACAAAGTACCAACTTTTGAAATCGATATCTTCCGATGGGTATGAAATGTAACTATTACCTATTATTGTTCAAAAATTGTATGTTTTAAGTTACAAAACATTTATTTTGATATACAGTGTAAGACAAAAATGTGTAAATGATGGTCATATATTTACACTTTGTGACACCATTTTTAAAGTGCAATGTTTATAAAGAAACGTTTTGTGTTTTTTTAAACAATATTTATTAAGGATATTTTAGGACTAAATAAATAAAATATTTCCTTAATTATACTCCAGTAATCTAAAAAAAATAACTGCAACCCATTTACACACTTTTGGCGCAGATTACTAAAGTAACTTTTTTAGTACTTCGAATAACCTGCTTTCGCGTCAATGGCAGCCTGAATTCTGGAGGGCATACTCTCCACCAGTTTGCGACACTCTTCTTGCATTATAGATCCCTAGATATCATGGGAGCGCTCCTAGAGCTGAGTTGTGTTTCTAAATGCATTTTGATAATTATAAACGCGACGTTTTAGAATTCGCACCAAATTCTCAATCGGATTTAAATTCTGAGATTGTGGGAGTCAATCTAGCAATGTAATTTTGGCGGTTTTTAAAAAATTAAGCGTCTTTTTAGACTTATGTTTGTTGTCGTTATCTTGTAGTATCACAGTGTTTTCAATTTGTCCACGCCAATCATTCAGACTATCCACATCTGTTGTCTTGATAATGTCTATATACATTTCTGCATTCATATTACTACCAATTTTATGGAGTTTTCCTACACCATATTTCATAGTCGTCATAAAATCACGGTCTTTTAATGGCGCATTTCGTTTTTGGTAGTCATATTTTGGTCCATCAGTTCTAAAATGGTTAATTTTCGATTCATCTGTACAGATAACTTTTTCCCAATCATCAAAGGTCCATTTCTTAAAAAAATTTACAAATGTTAGTCGAAGAGACTTGTGTCTTTCAGTTAAACGAGGTTTTTTAACAATCTTTATTGCATAAAAACCACATCTTTTGATTTCTCTAAGAGATGCACGTTTTGAAATCTTAATTTGGTAGCATGAAGATAGTTTTGGTTGTACCTCACGGGGACTATTTTCTTCTCCTGATGCAACTAGACGTTATACAGTGAGACCATCTTTTAACAATAGAATTGAATTCCGTCCACAAATTGGTGCTGGAAAAGCCAAACCACATATATTCGCTATTTTCTCAACAGATTAAAAGAAATATTGAATTTGGTGGATATTTTTCGATGGGAGATACCATTTTTCAGCTGCTCGGTAACAGAATTTGCAACTTCGGTGATAATCTTCTTCATATTCAATATTCCTTAAAGAATTGTAAATTGTTAACTAGTAACATGTTTTAACTAACTGTCATTAATGAAATTGATTAAAATTGTTCTTTTTCTAAATAATAATAACAAGTTTATTTAACTTTAAAGAAAATGCGACAAAATTGTGTAATTCAGTTTTTAACTTTTTGATATCCTGGTATTTAAATGCCATTACTTGAAATTAATTTTTTTGTATTGCTATACAAGTGCTCGACGAGAAGATTATATGGTGTAATTTTTTTGAAATCGGAACACAAACGAATAAATTAGATCGTTTTAAAAATATAACATGCCCGAGGTGTCATATTTTGAGGACCCATGAGGTCAAGGTTCAAAACTTAAACTCAACAACACTTTTTTCATTCAAACCAATCTAACCATTTGGAAGTTATAGATTTATTTCCCTCTTTTTTTTCGATACCACTGTGTGTCGCTACGATAAAATTCTTTTTCTGTAAAATATAAACATTGACTTACGATAAAATCTTACCCGCTATAATTTTTAAGTTGTTAGCAATTTTGATATTCTGAGAACGCTAAAACATCAGTCGGTTCATAAAATGTTAAGTTTTGCAATAAAAAAAAAATTTAGAAAATGTAGTTTACGATAATTTGGCGATAAGGGCTCGATATGTATATAAGTTTGTCATTCCTTTTGTAATTTCTACATTTTTCATTTCCGACCCTAAAAAGTATATATATCAATATCTCCGGAATTCTTTCGCCTCGGTTGCTATTTAAAATCGAGAAAATCGGTCCACAAATGACTGAGATATAAGGAAAAAACCAGGACAACATCGATTTTTGACCTATATCTGGATTACTAAGTCGTTACTATAGACAATATGGATATCTAATGATAGATATTTCAAAGACCTTTCTTACTTGTTTTTATTTTTTTGGACATTTTTTTTCGAAAGATTGAAGGAATATTTATCTATTCTACTGGAGTACATCTAAACTATTTGGAGTACATTTAGCTAAGGACAATAGGTAATAATTAACATGGATGAGAAAAAAACCCCTGTTTGGCCAAAATATCCAGTTTTGATCCACTCTAACTCAAAGAGTTCTAGACCGATCTTGTTTTGTCTGATTTACTATTCAATAGGAATAACCTTGGTGCTAATTTAATCAGGACATTTTATCGGATGATATCGATTTCAATAGTTGGTTCATTTGACATGAAATCTCCCATAAATGAACTTCTCAATGCAGTTAACCCTCTAACCCGCAAACTTTAAAAAGTTATGACCCAATAAACTCAGAACAGTCATCAGAAACTAATTTGCAAATTAAGTTTAGTATCCAGGTGCAAAAAGGCGAAGAGTGCATTAGGGCATTGTTGCCGGTTTAGCTGTAAAAAACAATAATTACACTATACAACAAAATCAAATTTTTTCCAAAACGGAAAATTCATACGTTTTGATGTATTCAGGTACTTATAGTAAAATTTCACGTATAATTTTTTTGCAGAACATTTTAACCCCTTAAATCCCTGTTTTAATGGTGGTTTTTGCACTTTTTTAAAAGAAGGACAAAAAAGACCCATGCCTTGAGGATTTATAGGGTTAACATATTCTACAAAAATGTTCTCCGTACAAAAATTTAATGAACACATGTTATACCTAAAATGTAAGGATCACATGGTTTCTTATGCCGATTAACAATAAGAATGTGCCAGAGTTGTGAAACTTTAACCCCCCTCAAATGAAATTCAGATGTAAACTTTCAAAAAGCCGATACACGTGTCTTTTTTTTGTCTCCTCTATCAAAATTTATTGGTGTCACCCTGTAATTTTTTTTAGTGTTGTACAGTGTTATCGATATTTATTTTGTGAAAAATAACAGAATTTTTTGTATTATTTACAACTAATTTCTACACAGAAATGCTAGTAAAATATGCGTAAACTAGTAGTTTTTGCACAATATATGGTAAAAAAATACGATCCATCTAATGAAAATCTATTTTTAAGGGCATGTCTAATGGAAATGGATATGTAAGTATTAAATACGTGATTGTGTAAATGTGCTTCCTTTGAGGTCTTATTGTAAGGATATTGTTTTTTGTTCATCTTTTATAACACAAATATGTACACACATCATTATCTCCATAGTAGTAGGACAATTATATCACTATTATTATCATTAGTTTCCAGAGTAGGAGTAGTTACGTCCACGTGTCCATACATTCATATGTATATTAAGTACTTATTACGTGTGGGTATATACATTAGGGTGGGTCAATTTGTTCGGGAGAAATAAAACGTGACAGGCTTATAGCAAAATCGGAATCTACACAAAATTCTAAGAAAATTACCAAACGAAAGTATGGGTCTAAAATTAAAAGCTAGCTCCCGCCGAGGGACATAAGGATTTAAGATTTGTTTTTAAAAATTCCTTTACTGTGTATTTTGAAGTCTCTCAGCGGGAGCTAGGTTTTGATCTTAGAACCATACTTTCTTTTGGTAATTTTCTTAGAATTTTGTGTAGATTCCGATTTTGCTATAAGCCTGTTGACAAAAAAAATTACCCACCCTAATGTATATAAATTTATTCTTATATGCAAAAAAAAGATTGCTAAAGTTTTAATAATAAAACACACACAAAAAAAGAAAACAAAAGTGAAATAAAAGTTGTTCTTATTCTCGTTGTCGGATGTTTATATTTGTATTTAGTCGCAAAAATCATCACCATGGCTGCGGATGGATAGATGGATGCATAGACTGACTAACTATATTTAAAAGCTCTGTATGCTGCACAACGTTTTAATTTTGTTTCAATGTTTGTTCCGTTTTTTTTTTGTATTTTCTACTTTATAAACGTGTCTACTAACAAAATATGAAATAAGTTTTGTTTTGTAAACACTATCACCTGTTAAATACATACGTTTGCAAGAATGATATGCGTACATGGCGAATATTTAACTTGAAAGCATCAATCTGTTTATATTACACACATATGAGAATATATACGTACCCAGCAGTTCTAGGAGACAGTGCCCAACTTGTGATTTTACCCATCATTTAGGATGGCAACTAGTTACTTCAATAGCTACGTGACTAGTTATTTTAAAACGTGCATATCCTAAGGAGGGGTTCAATTGACCCTTTTGGAATACAATTGACCACAAGTAGTCAGCTAAAAAGATATATCATAGACAGTCTAATAAAGGATTGCTTGTAAACAAACCTTCCTCCAACAACTATCCAATGGATTGTTTTCTAAAGTGCAGTACAAAATAAACGTTTAAAGTGACTTCACCATAGGTTACTAAGAGACACCAAAGTGGCTATTGACTTCATGCTATGTTACATGGGATATTAGTATACTTAAGCAAAAATAAAAATAAACTGTATGAGAATTATATCAAAACAATTTGTATAAAACCAGTTTGTAATTATTACTCACAAAACGTTTAAATTGACTACACTCTAGATTACTTAAAGACATTTATGTAGCAATTGACTTCACGCTAGATTACTTGGGATGTATAAAGTAACCAATTGTCTTCTCTCTGCACTACAAAGAGCACATATGTACGTGTCCAATGACCAAAATATATAAATTGGAGTCAGCCAAGTGAAAAGACATTTGTGACAATTACTGTATTTAAGGGATACATTGACTATTTGCTTAACTGCTGGGAAATTTTTTGCTAAATCTGTAATTCAAATATTAGCATATGTATGTATATTATTATATTTAAGTATATTAGGGTGGCCCGTTTGTATGGAGTAAAATTAAGTTGTCGATGCTACCAACTAAAATTAAAGTGTAGCTTGTTTGGGCAGACCATATCTCTAAATTTTTGTACTAGATTCAGTATTTGGTGAGCGTTATCAAAGGATAAAAAGGTAATTTCTCGCAAAGACAACATGTGAAATATTAGTATCTTGAGAAAGTTATTTAAAAAGTGATTTTAAGGCTTTATCTGAGCTCTCGTGGTGGTCCAAAATAAAGCAAAATTTTGTAATTCCTGGGAAAAATTTTAAGTTTTTTTTTTTAATTGTAACATAGAATTAGTTAATGTATTTAGTTTAAATAAATACATTATAAACCTCATACTAATTCAATGAACCGTTTTTTGTCCGAACTCGCACCACCAAATTTTGGTGGTCGGTGAATAATTCGTCATAGCTCCCATATAAGGCCCAAATCTGAAAATTACTTTAACTAAAATAAATCTCTTAAAAAAGAAAGGAAATATTGGTACCATTTTGATAAGCTTTAAATGTCCTTTCATCGTGTATATTTACAAAATCTAAAATAATTTTTTTATTTTGTTTATGAAAGTTGCGCCCCCTGTTGTGGGTCTTTGGAACTACTTTTAAAGGATTCAAAAAACATCAATTGCATTAATATTTGATGCACAATCGACTGGTGAAATCAGATTTGCAATATATTCAACCGTTTTTGCTCTACAGAAAAATGTGCTCAAAATGCGAGTCTTTATTTTTACTTGCGCAAAACCCTTCAGAAAAATTATGATACTCGCAAATCAAATGACGTGACCTGGTCACAAACGAACTCTAATGTATATACAAAAGTCATGTCACCAAACTTTGTAACGTTTGGTCCATAACCAGAGATCGAAAATAACTCGTCCATATACCAAAAAACCCAAATTGTGATTTATATTTTTGTGATAAAAATAAATCACTGAAAATAACAGTTAATAAACAATTCATTTGTTCTTCTTCTTAATAACTGTTAGGGTGAATTCCAAAATGTATGTATGCAATGCAACCTTAAAAAATCGAGCGATTCTTGACGCAACCGTGTAAATTTTGATAATGTTTCATATCGCAAAATGTAAGAAAAAGTAAAAACAAGTATGATAAGTTTTTTTACATTTTAACTACGCGTTTGCATGCTTTGTCTTGCTTTACTTTACTTTCTCTTTTCTTTACATACAATAACATATTATTAGTAATTTTTAACAAATTATGGAAATAATATGATAAGCATGAAGTAATGAAGTCTGAGTAACAGAAATGAGATTTTTTTTTAAATTGTTATTAATCTTTTGATCAATTTTATATATTTAAGCATTGATTTGCATCAAATGCATTTTTGCGATTTATTTTTCATGTTCGCAAATGAAAGTCACAAGCTGACCTTTACGAAAAAAATAAATTATAAATCACTCATCCAGATTGTTTGTGTTTGTTTCTTTTCTGTTTCTCTCAACCCCAAACCTAAAATGTTCTCGAATAAATCACTCTCTCAGTGATATATCACAAAAAATTATTTTTAAATGGCTGCGAATGAGTATTTACCATTGAAATGAAAGTGAACCCGTTATTTTCGGTCTCTGTCATTTTCAGAAAATTTTACTATTTTGTTGGATATACATAAAATTGAGTAGTTAATGTTCTTCTTTCGATTAATTGAGCTAAAAAACTACTAAAACGCAATATATAAGCAGATTAAAGGTTATGTAAATTTTAACTTTTCTAAGTTTACTTCAACAACATCGAACTAATCCTTTTTGAGTTAATCATAAATTATGTGAGAAACATCTAAAAAAATTCACAATTTAAAAAAAATCTATCCATAGAATTGAAAAATTTTACCGTTTTTTTACTTATGTAATCACGATGCATCAAACCTTTTTTTTGCTGTTGACCTGTGTAATTAGTCATAGCTCCCATATAAAGATCACTTCCTAAAATCATTTTAAGTTTCATATATATAGAAGACAAGCGATTGGCTAGATCGTTTTATGAGGACCCAGAATATATGTAAATAATAATGTGGGTCTGCGATGAATATTTCTATGCGTTACAAACGGAAACATATAAATGTGTTTTATTTCTGATGACGAATATTCGTTGCGAATAATTTTTCGTTCGTCCCAGTTGTGTTTATACATACCATCAATTACAATTTCCTAATTAGATTTTATTAGTTTAAATGTAGTTGACATTTAAAAATAGTTTGTTGTTGTCTCAAAAGCTGACATTTTCTAACAATTAGTTGTATTTAAAATAATATTTTAAGAAATTATATTTTAACATACAATTGCTTTAATTTTCCCTATTAGAAAGTTTGATCTAAAGGATAAAAGGTTTATAATATTTATTCTATGCAGACACAGGTTCATTAAATAAACTCAACTTTTTATTAACCACAAAAATCCAAATGGAATACATAAATATCTGACTGCACAAAAAAGTTTTTGTAAATCCTACAATACATAATGGGGCTGATCACAAAATAAATGAAAATGAATAAATGGTAGATGTAAAATATCACTTTAGTAAAATATGTCTAAATTTAAATTTAAGACCTACATATGTAAATGTAACCATTTTTTTATTATTATTAAAAAGTAGAAACCCGTTCTTTGTTTGATTTTTTATGAAATTTAATTTTTTCATTGTATTTTTGAAAATATTTTATAACAAAAAAGTTATAAGCTAAACAATTAGCCTTCTTTTACTAACTATTGCTAATGCAATATTTTTTTTGAAAAGGTAAAAAGAAGTTTTAAAATTTATTTTTAATTACAGACATATATCTAAAAACGTAAGCTCAAAATAATAAGTGAAATTCGATATGTTCTTTCTTGACCGACAATAATTCACCACTTTTTGCTACATATGTATGTATATTTTATGTATTTACAAAACAAATTCTGTTGATTATATTTTGTGAAACTATGAAAGAGAACTGAAAACAAATTTCATTTTGCTTACAAAAAAAAATTAAGATAGATGGCTCACCACTTTCGAAAACTTTCCAAAAATAAAAAAGTTGTAACCCAATAATTTCAGAGTATGAAATTTGTTGTGGCTGTGTGTGCAAGTTGAAAATGAAATTTTACTTGCATTTTTGGTAGGAGTAGGATGATTGACTTTTCCGTTTACTTTAATACAAATACAAACAAATATGTATGTATTCAGTCTATATGAATGAAAACAAAATTGTTGAAAATTGACAATAAAGAACCTTCAATGAATGGCATTGTTAAAAATTGGAAATACATACTCGTACATATATATTTGACAGCTTAAATAAATAACAAAAAAAATATACATTTTTGTAAAATAAAGGAAAAAACCCAGAAGACAAACAAGTGAATGAACAGGAATAAAAAAAAAGTAAACTGAATTCATTTATTGTTTTTTAAAGTCCTTTAAATGTGGAAAGAGAAATGGCAAAGTTGAAATGAAATGAAGAGAGCGAGTAAAACTCACAACTGTTTTTTTTTTTTTTGTTGTAAGAATACTTAACCTCACACAAAGAAAGTCATACAGTTTTGACAGTCATCATTATCATCCAAAGTACTTTATTCGCAGCGCTAACAAGTGCTTTACATTTATTAGTTTAACTTTTTTTATTGATTCTAGAGCACCTTCATTATATAGAAGTATAACAAGTGAAAAGGTCTGTCCACTCCATTAGGAAATTTCATTGAATTCAAGAACAATAGTTCTTCAAATATTCGATTATAAATATTATATTGGTCCATTTTAAGTCCAACTGCTTTCAATAACAGGGATGTGATTTGGATTTATCTATTTAACTATCCAGATAATCGAAAATAATACAAATATTTACAAATGTTTTTTAAGCAAACAATGTGTCGTATTATAATCTCTACTTTCATAAAAAATGGACTTGGCACTTTTGCTCACTAAGATAGTACTTAAGTATATCGTCTGGCCATGTTATCTGCTATTTCTATGTAACTACTTAAAAATATATTAAAAATTATTAAAAATAGTCTTCGCTGGAAAAAGCATTACTTAAACTTTAGCATTTTCCTAAAAGCAGCACAACATGCACAAGAACAATTAAATTTGTTTTGCTTTTATCTTATTTAGTCAGCTAGAAATAATTAAAAGAACCCAAAGAAAGCTACAAAAATTTAATAAGAAGAACATACACAAAATAGAATAGAAACAGCAGACAAACAGCAGCATCAATTTTGAATTTAAAATGTTTACTCGTAGTATAAATGTCACCCACACATACATACATTATTCACTGGAACTCACTTATTCCCTGGATCTTTTAGTCAAACATCCTGACAACCACAACCATTCCAATAGCAGCCACTCTTGACTTTTCCTTAAACATCATTCATTCTAATGATAAATTCACACGGAGGAGTGAAGGCTAAAAATGATTCATGGTCCTTGTGTACGTTCATTATGATTTGTCCGTAATTCTGATGCCAACAGTAGCTTTAAGCAGTTACTGTTGCGAAACGATAAATGATGCAGTTAAAACAAATGCATAATTCTGTGCATCTTTTATCTTCCCACATCACATTTTTCACAACAAACAGGAACCAACATTGCAAAATTTGCAATCAGCAACAAAAATGTACAATAACATCTGTCGTTGGCAGCAGCGCACAGTGGTTACACTTATATAGAAGTTAGTGACAAAAATAAAGTGAAAGTATATCGCTATAATGATACAAAAATATACATAGAGCGGAAACTAGAAATAAAATATGTATAGAAAAAAACAAGTAAGAGCGCATTTTTTTCCAAACATTTATTGGAAAAAAAATTTCGAATTGTTATTTTAAATTTTTTAAATTTTAAAATTTTTTTTAAATATTTAAAAATTTTTATTTTTAAAATTTTAAAAAAAATGTTTGCTTTTTAAATTTTTTTTGGGGGAAAAAAAATTCGGGTTAAAAAATATTTTCTCCGATTTTGACCCATTGTAGGTCCAATATACGTCGTTGCAAAGGTCTTTGAAATATCTAACATTAGATATCCATATTGTCAATATTAATGACTTAGTAATCCAGATATAGGTCAAAAATAGGTCAAAAATCGAGGTTGTCCTGATTTGTTCCTCGTATCTCAGCCATTTGTGGACCGATTTTGCCGATTTTAAAAAAGAAACATCTCGAAAGCATGCCTGACAGAACTATTGAAGATTTGGATTCCGAAGATATCTGGGGTCTTCAGAAAATTGGTTTCAACAGACAGACGGACATGGCTTAATCGACTCCACTATCTATAAGGATCCAGAATATATATACTTTATAGGGTCGGAAAATGATATTGTGGAAATTACAAACGGAATGACAAATTTATATATACCCTTCTCACGAAGGTGAAGGGTATAAAAATACGAGTATTGTTTTTGTTTCCACATAGTTTTTATACCCTACACCACCATAGTGGGGATCGACTCAGAATCGATTCCTGAGTCGATTAAACGATGTCCGTTCGTCCGTCTGGCTGGCTGTCCATGATGATATTTCGATTAAATTTGGTACATATAATTTTTCGGACCAAGGACGAAGGCTATTGAATCTGGCTGTAATTGGTCCATTATTTCACCAAATGTCCTCCCGAAATTAGACTTTATCGGTCATAAATGTTTAATTTATATAGTTATCTACACCTATTTCGCTCCAAATTACTTTTGTATATACAGAATTCATTTCACAAAATTTTATTACGATCGGTCCAAAATTAGTCATAGCTCTCATATAAAGCCGACTTCCGAAAATCACTTACTAATATAAATTATTGAAATTTTGAAAGAAAAATGTTTTTACTCATTTATGTCATTTTTGACAACTGAGTTAGGTCTTTGACAAAAGAGTCAAAGACCCTCCCATTCTTTTCATAAATTGCTTTTATCTTCTTTGGATCTAATTTGCTAATACCGTGCACTTAAATTTTCATTAAATTTATTTAGGCACTTTTATAAAATATTTTTAAACAATTATATATTTTCTCTTTAGTTTCTTACTTCTTGCTTGCAACTTAAATAGCATTAATGTCAGAAGTACTGTTAGAAATAATCAAAACAAGTTGGGAGTAGTAAAATTAGATGACCTTAACGACTATTTATTACCCTAAAAAAACAATATTTTTGTCGTATGGACGCAACCACTGTGCTGCGGCAGCATTAACAGCAAAAATGCTTGACATTATCTGAATATGAGTTTGATTTACAGGACATATTTTGTTTGCCTATTATGTGTTTATATCTACATATGTATATCCAGTATACCAGTCCTTAAAAAATATATTTGCTTTGGATGGGTATTATTTTGTTATTTAGTATCTAAAACTAATTGGAGTAAAATTTGGGGCAAATCGAATAACGAGAAATCGAATTGAAACTTGTAAATAAATCATTTATGCCTTGTTAGAAAAATACATTTCTAACAAGGTATAAAACAATAATTTCTATATTATTCCATAGAAAATCTATTGTTTAAGGGCAGATCTAATGTGCATATGTCTTGCATTTTGCAATACTTGAATAGAGTGATTGCACAAGTATATTTGATCATATTGAATATTCGAGGAAGCCCACAGAAACATAAATCAAAGGTTAATAAGAAAGAAGTAGATCAATATATTTTTTTTGGACACATTGGACAAGTACAGACGAACAAGATTAAAAGGAATTCAAAGAATGTTACAAAAATTATTCCACAAAGATTTTTAAATTATCAACTCTTTTAATTTAATTTAGTGACATACGTTTTTTTTTTAATTTAGTGACATAAGTTTTAAAAACTTTTTATTGTGTACTCGTTTTTGATGAAAACTTTTGACAAAGGAGTAATTTTCTGTACTATTTAATATTAAAATACTGATTTTAAATTTTGTTTGTGTGATGAGAGAGAGCATTGTCTAAACAAAAGAAAATTCTGAAAAAATAACAAAATATCCATTTGGTGCTGGGATGACAAAATAATAATATAAATAATTTGAAATAAATCATGATATCTAAAACTGTTGCCCGCGTTGGGATCCCAACTTTGGCATTTTCGAACACTTAGCCTTAATTAAAAATGTCGATAAAAAATGCGTTAAATTCGGAAGGGCCTAGAGAAACGCATATTAGTATTTTCCTGAGACATGAAATGAAGGGGATATATTCTAGTTGTTTTCTATTTTAAAGACATCCTTGTTGAGGTACCTTTCAAAGGCCTTTAAAGCAAGGACATAAGAGTTATAAGTTTTATGCGATATTTCTTAAAAATAACTATTACTTTTATCTTTTTTCTTAACCATAACTATTTGATTCGAATTAATATTTTCTTCCTTGTTTAATAACAGTTATAGACAACGAAAAAAAATATTTCTTATAGATAATTATTACATTAGGTCATAACAGTTATCACTTAAGAAATATTTTTATTTGTTATAATATAAAAATTGTATGCCCTAAGATTCATAAATTTAACTGAATGAAACAATAAAAGAGACAAATTTGATATTTATAAATTACTAGCTTGACCCGGTGCGCTTCGCTACCCCTGTCGTAGTAAAATAAAAAATATATAGCCTATTGACGCTTCCCAGTAAGGATCTATCTACGTTGCAAATTTCAATAAAATCGGTTCAGCCGTTTAGGCGTGATGCTCAAACAAATAAACAAACCAACAAACTTACAAAGACATTTATATATTTATATAGATTTTATTAATTCATGGTTTATTTTTAATTAATAACAACTTTAAAAGAATCAACATTTGGACAAATATTAACACTAAATAAATGAACTTTGGTTTAACTTCACAAACAATATTGATCTTTATTTTTCATCAGATAAGTTACACCGTTGGTTATCCAAAATAAGTTACAGAGCAGAAAATGTTCTCTCTACAGTTACTAGTGCGGCAGGGAAAGAGTGGATAATATACGCTAATTGATTTTGAAAATGCGTATTGTACTTCTGTGCATGCCAGTAATTCAGTAAATTTATATCCACATCCTACTTTGGGGGTCTGTAATTTTCTATTTGCGCATCTGCTGTCTCTTTCTGTATCGCAATCCGAAGACGAATCAACTTCGAACATCGATATTGTTGTTCTTATTTTTTTATCCGATCTTGCTCCAATTCATCATGGTATACATCAAAATGTGAATATATCATATGTCATCTTAAATTAGTAATATTTGCAGCCATGAATTTTACTTAAAATTAAAAAATTCTTTATTAAAATTGTTCGACAACGTTTTAAAATGATATAAAAAAATATTCGTTACTACAAATTTTTATTGACAAAAAAAAAATATTTCTCAAATATAAGTGTTTGAAAACAATGAAAAAAAATATAAATTGAATAATAACAGTTATGACCAGGGCAACCAAAAATATGCAATATCATATTTTTAGCTGTGCGTCGTATAAACATATGAGTTAGTTATTTATCCGTTTCAGACAATTTTAAGAATTTTGGCATCGATTTGTCAGTGCATATTTTTGCATATTTTGCTCTTTACTGCATATTTTTGCATATTTTGCGTTTTATAGCATATTTTTGCATATTTAACTCATAACTGCATATTTTTGTTGCATATTTTCCTTATTTCCATTATTTTGTTTTCTAAATATAATTTTATTGCTTGTATTGTAATTTTTCATTTCTATATTTTACAATTTTGTTAAGTTCCAATCATAATTTGCCTAATCGACTTATCTTCATTAAAATTTCATTGACTTAAGGGATCTTAGTTTCCATATACATATTTGAATTAAATTAAAAATATTCACACACAAATATCAAAATTTAACAAATAGTAAAAAATACATAAAAAAATAAAAGAAAAGAAAATGGGCAACTTCTTAACAAAATGTTGGATACATTTAAAAAAAAACTTAAGGTTGCTTGAGACAGTTATGGTTGGGCATTAACAGTTTACCACTAATACAAAATTAAACAACTTTTCAGCAAATGTTCAGAATATTAAGATCCATCGAAAATATCACGTTCAAAGCACGTTGATAGATTTTTACACAAATTGTAACAAAGATATTAGGAAATCATTAAAAAACAATCAATTGATGAGAAAGGAAGAAACATAAGAAATGTCACAGTATTTTGAGTTCCAGTAATAAAAATGCAAAAAAGGTTTTTTTATTTTTCCGCAGTTTTAAAGAAAACAAATCATTTCACTATTGTAAGGCTTTTTGACAATTCTGTTTTAATTTTGGAAGTCAAATTCAGATGTTAATCTTCATATATAATGAATGCTCCAAAATCCACTGCAATTTTTTACAAAATAATTAGAAACACTCTCTATAGTGATTTCGAAACATAATTCAAATGATAAAAAAGAAGATTTTAAAGCTTTATGTAGAATAGAAACATTTCGAGAAATTCTTGATATCCTCTCCCTACAATATTATGCATCTAATTACTAATTAATAAAACATTGAAATCAAACAATAACCAACTATTTTTAAGTGCATATTTTTTATATTTTAAGAGCATATTTTTCGTTTTTAAGTGCATATTTTATGCGCATAAAACACTTTTTTTAGAGCATATTTTTGGTTGCCCTGGTTATGACCAACTTTTATTTTTTTATGTTGCCTATAACAGTTACTGTGCAACTTTTTAAAATATTTCTTAAAAAATGGCAATTTTTTCGATTCATAAAATTTTGATAAAAGTTATTTTAGGTCCTTGCTTTAAAGTTACCTCAATAAGGTCAAAAGTTCCATAGGAACTTTTAAACCATTTGACATGCTCCATTACTCTTATGAAAGCAAACATTCCAAAGAATTAATTCTTAATTCCATTTCCAACATCAGATTAAATTTTATCTCTTTACCATTCCGCTAATGAATTCATTATGAATTATTTCATAGGCTTAATTTCTTCAAATGTATTCATACGCTTAATTTCTTCAAATGTATTGATTTCATTCCTTTGAGAATTAACTATTTATTGAATCATTAAAATTTTCTTTAATTTGAATCTATTATAAAGAGGCTTAAGTCATTTTTTTTAATTTTTTTAATTCCGAATGAAGAAAAAACATTTTAATCCAATTTGTATTAGATTTTGAGAATGAATATATGTAATTATCAGTGTTTAAAAAGCTACGATAACTAACAAATTTTTAACTGTTGCTACAACTACTGCTTAAAAAAAGTGTATGTAGCGGTAGCAGTAGCATTTGTCTTTTTTCGTTTTTTTGTTTTTTTAAAACTACTGCTACCTTCAAAATATAAAACTCTTAACAGAGCAGTAGTAATAAAACATGAATTGTAAATGGAGTAGTAGCATAAAAATACAAATCATTGCTACTGCTCTATATCGAGTTTTAATTTTTAAGGTAGCAGTAAAGTAGCAGTTGATGCAGCAGTTAAGGTAGCAATAAAAGTAGTCAAAAAAGAAAATCTTCAGTCATAACACCAAAATTGACAGAATTAAACACTGTGTGTTGTTTTTGTTTTGAGAGAGTTTGAAAGAATTATTCGATTTTATTCGTCTCAGATGTTCGTGTTGCTAACAGAAATATCGTGTTTTCTGTGTGTATAACAAAAAAGCCGAACTTTTGTTTACAACACGACCAACATACACAAATATACATTCACAACAACAATACATAATATAATTTTTTGGCTGAAGATTTATATTTTTGACTTATTTTATTGCTACCTCAACTGCTACATAGCTGCTACTTCAACTGCTACTTAACTGCTACTTCTTCTACTACCTCAACTGCTACTTCTAGAAAATAAATTACTCTGCTACTTTTAAATTTTTCTTTTATTAGTACTACTACAACTACTGCTACCAAAATGTGAAGGTAGCAGTAGTAGTAGTAATTATTGACTCCGAGTTTTTATTAATATTTTAACTAGACTACTTGTGTTTTTTCGTTGCTACTGCTACTTGTAGTCTAGTTTTTTAAACACTGGTAATTATCGGCTGACATTTATTGATTCCGAATTAATATTTAAATGATTTAAGCTCAAATTTAATTAATTAATTGGAAGCTCTGTATTAAAGTCATCTAAGTGCAAATAAACATTTGTTCAAAATAGTCGTTATTTTGTGTGATCGTACCTTGAGTAATAGCTAGTTTTCGAAATATGAAAATTCAACAATTCCTCAATTTTTAATTGCTTTGAAACTTTTATTGTATGAAAATGAAATAGTTTAAGTTTGTTGTTGGAAATTTTCATACAAAAATTAAATCTGTGGTCGTAAGGAAAAACTAGATTAGATAACTCCATTTTTTGAAAACACAAGAAAATCACATTTAAAGTTTTAAACATATTTCACTAATTACTTAATATGAATTCATGTTATTGAACTAATTTTTCGACATTAAAACCGAAAATCAATGTCAGTTACCTTCCAAAAAACACTTTTTTCAATTTATTTTGATATTTTACGGAATTAAGGCAACTTTAGAAATCATTTTTGAAAAAAAAACATTAACTAAGCACGTAAATTCATCCGTTTTTTACGAAAAAATGGAGTTACCTAGTTTTTTCAAATAATATTTTTTCCTTTTATTCTGATACTAGCTGAACCCGGTCCGCGTTGCTGGCCTATAGAAAACATCCGTTTTATATTGCATCTCGATCTCGATTTTAATAAACAGTGTCGGAAAAAGTTGGTAATCCAACCTTCAATGTTAATACATTTCGGCTGGTTCCAATGAATTCAAAAATTCAGTAGGACAATTGACGACTTGTTCTTCGTTCATTACTGTGTCAATCGATTTGTATTTTATTGTTTTGCCAGACACTTTCAATTGTATTTGGTCATTGAGCTTGTTAACATCATAATTTTTTGATTAAAAGTAGATTTCATATGGAAATTTCTTATTCATGCACCTAATATGCAAGAGTAAACAAAATTGTTTATCACAGACCGAAAATCAAAAATCTGACTATACACTGTTATCCAAAAGGCTTTTCTGAAGATTCCGTGAAAATATTATCAAAACATTTATGAAATATATGGCATTAGCGGTATAATGTAAAATTTGATTTTTACACGCCCCTCTGCCCACAGACCGAATATTAAAAATCTGACTATAGAGTGTTACCAGCTAGGCTATTCTGAAGATTCCCTGAAAATTTCATTAAAATCGGTCCAGCCATTGTTGAGTTCATTCGGAACATACATCAATTTTTATATATATGGACGAAAAATGTTTGTATGAGAAAATTCGAAAATCTTCTTTACGAAAGCACCGAATGGACCTAATGTAGTATTTTAGGTGTCTAAAACCATATTCAGAAAATTTCCTTTCCAATGATACCAGTTTGGAGCTAATCGGTTGGCTGGTCTCAGAGTCTATAACGGACATAGGTAGAAACATTTTTTGTATTTTATATATATAGATAGATATATAGATAGATATAATTTTTCTCTTTCTCTCTTAGACCCCTTTCACACTAGGCAATTTAGTTGCGCAAGTCTCTTGTGTTTGTTGATGCCAGAGGTAATGTCGGGTTAAGGAGAAGAAAATTTTACATGCTATTTTGTTGTTGGGCAAGAGACTTGCGCAACTAAATTGCCTAGTGTGAAAGGGGTCTTAGTTTTCGTAACAACGTCGTTTTAAACTTCTAATTTTTCTATTTTTTAAGAAACTATGGAGTTACCTTGTTTTTTTCAAAAAAGCATGCAGTTAGCAAGTTTTTACATGAAAATAACTTTTAAATGAGAAACTGTATCAAAATTTCGATCTGACAGAGTGATAGTAAATGAAACGCACTTTCTATTTTTAGTGTTATCTCAATTTTATATGTTTTTAAAAATTTCTATTTATTTCCAGCTATGAATGTACTGTGAATGACAGTTATTGAGAATAAGAATAAAAATACAAACAATTTTTCTTAATGTCAGCAGCAAATTTATACATTTTTCATTTTATTTCTATAAAACCTATTTCTGAATACTGCTTTCCATCTTCTTATTTTATTTTTGACGTTGAAAATACATTCATACAATATACACAGGGTGTTCACAAACAAATAAACAAAAAGTGTATTTATTACAGCAATATGTATGCTGTAAATTAAGCAAATATTTAGTCAATTCATTTTTTAATTTCTTCAAATTTATACTCGTAGTTAGAAAACACTCATACGCTATGATGAAAAATATCACAGCAGTTCTTGGAGTCTGTCCAGAACTAGTGATTTCACTTATCATTTATGGTGACAACTAGTTACTTAAGTAGTTACGTGAATAGTTATTTTAACAAGTACGCGACTCTTTTCAATTACAATGAGACTGTCTTACAGCTGGTCCAAAGTATAGAATACTTACGCATAGAATTCAAATAGTCAGTTAAAACAACTGTATAATACCGATTGCTTGTAAACAAACCCTCCTCCTACAACTCTCCAATAGATTACATTTTTGGGTAAAATAACTACTTTCTAAAGTACATTACAAAATAAAAGTGACAATTGACTTCACGCTAGATTACATGGGATGTATAAAGTAACTAATTAACTTATCTCTGCACTACAAAGAGCATATACATACGTGTCAAATGTCACAAAATATATAAAGTGAAGTCAGCTAAGTGATCAGAATTTAGTGACAATTGCTGTCTATAAGGGATACCATTGACTGACTACTTTGTTAGAGTCAATGTGACAAGAACATCTGTATGTATGAATTGAGTCTTACATGTCCAATAAATATTTTGTTCACATGTTATTTATGTTGCTGCAATAAACCATATTATCATACTTATTGCGTCAAATGTGAAATAAATGTGTCGTTGGCAGACGTTAGTAAAATCTCATAACTAAAACCATATAAATCCAATGATGTGCACATGCAATAGGTACTTGAGAAGATATTTATAATGTGCATATATTTACTTATGTACAGTATCAGTCAACACATATCGGACAAAACTAAAGTAAAGTAAAGATTTTAGAAACATCAAATGCACTCTAAAATAAAAATACATCCTCAGTATTATTAACAACGAGATTAAATTGCAATATTTCTTATGATATTACTAGCTGAACCCAGTCCGCGTTGCAGGCCCTCGATTTTAATATACAGTGTCGGACAAAGTCGGTGATGCAACATTCAATGTTAACACATGTGATGGCAGTCTGGCCGTCGATTATTCAGTAGGATAATCGACGGCTTGTTCTTCGTTCATTACTGTAACAATCGATTTGTATTTTATTGTTTTGCCAGGCAGTTTCAATTGTATTTGCTCATTGAGCTTGTTAACATCATAATTTGTTGGTGCCAAAATTGCGTGTTCCTCAACACAATCCGAATTTTTGTAGTTGGTTGTAAGACCTTGTCGATAACGGTTTGAAAATTCATTTGCATTTGCCAGAAGTTCGGGAACGAAATCTCATTTGTGGCGGGATGAATTGGAATTTTTCCATGTCCGATGTCCAACAATTGTTTTGAGAATGTTTTGTCAGAAGAGTATATCAGCAAATGCACACGCATGTTCGTTGATAGCGTTCGGCCTCTGTAGCTTCATTTCCAGTTAAATAAATTTCAAGGAACTTCGCATCATCATTGGGAAGCGGGAGTAATGATCCAATTCTGTGGTACATTTCGCCATGAACTTTAAAGGTGGGCATGAATGGGCATGAGTTGCACTTTTGAATATTTAGAAGGAAGTGCTTTTAAATAGGATAGGCTCCGGAAATGTAACTTAGAAGCAGCTCAGGCGGCTCAATAACTGGTGGCAGAATAACTTTACCGTTCGAACAGCACATTCCTGGGGATTCCTTAGGGAACTTCAAAACGCTGCAATGTAAGCAATGTTTGTTTATTGCGCCAATCTGTACGTCCTTGTGTCATCATACTTATTGTAATAAAATGCCAGCAATTTTAAATCAATTCTTTTTCTTGATCGAGCCATTCCGTAGCGATTGTCTTCTAGTCTTTCGATATGTTGTTGAGGTGTCTCTGCAGCACTCGATGAATATACACTGCGACGCATTTGCTGAAGCTGTGATTTTCATTATCTTCCCGTTTCTGCGGCTCTAGACGTAGATGCCCTTTCGAAAATAAATTTTATTTGAATAAAACCGTTATTTTTTATTAAAAGTGGAATGCGGAGAGTTATTTTTTTTATAGATTTCATATGGAAATTTCTTATTCATACTCCTAATTTGCAAGAGTATACAAACATGTGTTGGAATATATTTCTTTGACGACAATTATTTTTTTTTAAAAAAAAATAGTTTTGACAAAATTAATTTTTTTGAAATTTTTGACTTTTCTACACCCTTCCGCCCACAGACTGAAAATCAAAAAATCCGACTCTACAGTGTTACCCGCTGGGCTATTCTGAAGATTTCATGGCAATTTCATTAAAATTTTCCATCCGTTTTTAGTTCATTTGAAACATCGATTTTTAACACATGTGCAATATTTTATTCCAGACATCCATATCGGTCTCAAAATTTATTTACTTTAGTTTATTTAATTATTACCCTATATTTTTAAAAATATTTAAAGATAATCTCTGCAATTATTCCTGAAATTAGTTTAAGAATGATGTTCAATTGAAAATTTTATTGAAAAATTGTAACGGTAATTTTATATTTTCATATAACAAAACCATTTTTGTCCAATATGTTTTGTCGCTTGCTTATGCTATTTATTATTTTTATTAATTTTATTACTTTTTAAGTACAAACTCTTTAGCAAATTTGTTTTCCCTATAGAAAAATAGTATAGAAGTAATTTTTGTCCTATGTATTTTGACTGACACTGTATGTACGTCAGGTAGTACTTTAACAACAACAAAAATACACATATTGCAATGCACACAGAGAAAGATTCGGTACAAATTAATAATTTACAAAAACAATGAGATAAATATGTGATAAAATTAAGACATATTTACATAAATTCCAATGGATACATATGACCGAAGTTGTGTCGTTCATGATCAAACAACTTTATATTCTCAAATTATTATAGACATATTAGCCAATTTATTTAAATAAATATCGTTTTTTAGCGAAGGATTCACCTACAGTTACGAACAAAATAATAGCAGTACCACGAAATTTTTAAATTTTTCATAGTGTATTGTGTTTGACAAGCAAAAGAGAATGAACTTTGAATATATTGTTACGAAATTGTACTTGAATTCAAATATAACGATTTTAACAGCTGATTTAAAAGTTGTATAATGCTTTCAAATAGCAATGCCTCTTAAACTGTAACATATCTGTGGGCATTATTAACATTGAATAAAAGCTTTCAGTTGACCATTGATCGTAAGTATGGCAACGCTGTTTGCTGCGACCGTATATTCGAATTCGAATATTCAGTTAAAGAACATTGTAGAAAGTACACCACAGATGGCGTATGTATTAGAAAGCTCTAGAATATACGAGCTTTGACAGTTAAAGAGCAATCTAGAGTGCAGATGACAGTGTTATAAATAGTGGCAGAGGTTGCAGTCGTTAGTGAGTTTTATCAGAGACGCTTTTCGAATAAACATCAACTGAGTGCCTTAAAGTGTGCTGTATTTTTCAAGTGAATTCGTGTACATTATAAAGTGTCTGTATTTCTGAGAATTTATAAACGTTTATAAAAAACATTGAGTGACTATTTAATTCTGTTGTTGTACATTTTAAATAAATAAAGAGTTGTTACAATTTTTAAACTACTAAACGGCTTTTATTTGCAATAAATTTAAAGAAAATAAACCAACGTTTTGAAAAGGTTAAAACGTAACAATATTGACTACAGCTAGTGTCCAAAAAAACTGGCAAATTTAAAAAACCGGTTTCCGGTTTAACCGATAAAGTATGTTTTTGAAAAAACCGGCTTCGATTTTTGCCTTTTAAAAAAACCGGTTAACCGGTTTATAGTTAACTTTTATTTAATGAAAATTTAGTATTTTTGAATTCTTTATTATTCTTTATTTATAATTATTTTATATATTTTACGAAATATTGTCAAATGCTGTAATTTTCTATAAAATAAATCAATATTTTTAAAAATGTTATCAAAGTTTTTGATAAATATGTTTGTCATCCGGTTTGTCAAAAAAACGAAAAGTTAAAAAAACCGAAACCGGTGGGGTTTACAAAGATTAAATAAAGTTCACAAAATATTGCGATATATGCTTGCAAACCAGTCGGCATCCAAACGAGTACTACTATTAGAATATCTAAAACCTAAAACAGGTCAACCGGTTAAACTCTACCGGTTTCGGTTTTTTGACAAACCGGTTTTTGTAAGACGGTTTTAATGAAATATATTTTCTAAAGCTCATTCAAACATATTTATGAAAAACTTTGATAACATTTTTAAAAATATTGATTTATTTTATAAAAAACTATAGCATTTGACAATATTTCGTAAAAGATATAAAATAATTGCATAAAGATAGAGCCTTAAGATTTCAAATATGTTAATTTCCAAAGATTTAGTAAACAATTCTTAACACATTTCCTATTAGCGTCCACAAATAAAATTAAATTTAAGGAGACCTTTTTGATATTAAATAAAAATTTAATATAAACCAGTTAACTTTTTTAAGACAAAAACGGAAACCGTTTAACCGGTTTTTTAAAAGATAATAATCAAAATCGGTTTTTTCAAAAACACACCGTTTCTGGTAAACCGGAAACCGGTTTTTTAAATTTGCAGGTTTTTTGGAAACTCTAACCACTATGTATTTTTGTTAATAGTGGAAGATTACCTCACAAAAAATAAACAGACTTGACAGATTATTAATAAAAAAAAAAATTTTTAGTTTAAAGACGTTGTTCGCCGTTTCAAAAAAATTTCCTAGTGTTACTGCTATTTTCGCATTCGCAACTATATACAACACTCTGATTTTATTCTGTTTATATTTAATTACTTTTATTACACAATTTTTGCTAAAACCTTAAAATAAAACACTTACCATAAAAATGTGATACAACGTAATAATTATGACCGACTAGGGCTCACTCTTGCATTCATAACCACACAATCTCGTTTGCAAACAATAAAACAAATAATTGTATGTACGAATGGATGTATCCATTGTGCTCCTGTTCAATTGTTCTGATGCAACAATGGAACATGCGTCATTGTTTTGGTTAGAATTTTGTTTTAACTCAGTTTTCTATATTTGTTATTTCCTATTAGTCTTCATATGTATGTATTGTATATTAAACCGGCTCAACTTGCATGCAAAAATAAAATTGCATTGATAGTCACCCCCTCCACATGAAGTATGGTTTTTATATCCACTACCCAAAAGATTTAGATTTTTTCATTCTGTTTTTAACACATTGAAATATTGGCCGTAGACCCACAAAAGTACATACATATTTATACTCTGGATATTTAAATGATAGGACCTCAAGAAGGACCTAAGGGGATGCAATTTTCCACAAATACCACGTTGGTCACAAATGTTTGGTACTGAAAATGGCTCAACGATGTAACCATGAGAAGAGACTATTTCATACAAATAGTTAATACTAATAGCTGACACACATATCGTCCCCTTAATAAAACAATAGTGTATATTTTTTTTGCCATTTCGAAATAATTAAGTTTAAAATGTTTGTGTTAGTAGACATCTAGAATAAAAGTAATATTTCAATTGATATTTTGACCCGCTTTGTAGAAGTAGAATTTCACCAAATTTTGACCACATATAGAATCAGTATTGTTTTATTGAGGGGTCGATATGTATATGTCCTAAAATGGTGAGAAACTAGGTTGAACCGGTAAAAGATTTTAGATCAAAATATGTGAAAACTTTGTTCGAACTAATCCCTATACATATTTTGTACCCGGTAACATTTCAATGCCTGAATCTAACAAGGTGAAATTTACCACAGATATTTTCTAATAATTGAAATTATAAATTATACTAACCAAATCGACAGAACCAGATAAATGCATTATATTAGTGGTGGGTATATAAGATTTGGCATATCCGAATATAACACTTTTACTCAATATCAGATCAGCGTTTGTGTTAAATAAGTACATCAGTTTAAATCCTGCTGCAGATTAGCATTTTCATCCATTACTCTGTAATGAAAGTTTTTGCTGGGATATTTCCAAATGTCCAAGTTAATTGTGGCTATTTCTAGAAATGGCATATTCACATGCAATATGACTTGGAAACATGAAAAGTAAAGTACTCGTATTATTGTAATATTTTTTTTTTAAGAATTTCAATGTTAAATGTTTATTAACGTTTTGTTATTTAAATATTGGTATAATGGTTATTAAACCAACATTTTTATTAAGAATTTAACAGTGGGTCTTTAAACATTTTCAAACAAATAAGCAAAACAATGGTCCAAATTCCAAAAAAAGTATATAATTGTGATTTTTGTTGGACTTGTGGGAATTGCGAGATTTTTGTTTCCTCTATCGTGTTTTTGTTTCCAACATTACATTAACTACTCAATTTTATATATGGGGCATTTCACGTCAAGTGAACCAACTTTTGAAATCGATGTCTTCCGATCGCGATGAAATTTGCACCAATGTTAGTTCTATTGGATAGTAATTCGGACACCATTTTTCAACAAGATCGGTCAAGAACTCTCTGAGTTATAGGATGTCAAAATTTGACATTTTGGCCAAACAGGTGTTTTTTTTATCCATATAACTTATTACCTATTGTTCTTAGCAAAATGTGTCCCAAATATGTAGTTTAGATAGCTATTTATGCAGTCTTCCGAAAAAAAAATTAAAAAAATTTAATAAAATATTTTTGATTTTTTTTTTATAAATCAAAAATATTTTTGACTTTTTTTTCAAAATGGGCCCTTTTTATTTTTTTAAGAAAGCTTAGGTCTTTTCCTAAGCGACCTATATGGTCGCTTAGTGGGATGCGAGTGGGATATCTATCAAAAAAAATATTTTTAACTCAAGATTTAAAATTTTTGAATTTTTTTGCAAAATCAAAAACTTTGTTGACTTTTTTTAAAAAAATGGACCCATTTTTTAATTTTTTTTTTGCTCAGAAGAAAGCTTATGTGTTTTCCTTTAACATCCTTTTTGTCGCTTAGTGGGATGCGAGTGGGATATCTATAAAAAAAATGTTTTGTAACTCAAGACATACAATTTTTTACTTTTTTTTGAAAAATCAAAAACCTTTTTGACTTTTTTTTCCAAAATGGACTCTTTTTTTATTAATTTTTTTTTCTCAAAAGAAAGCTTAGGTCTTTTCCTTTAAAACCTTTTTGGTCGCTTAGTGGGATGCGAGTGGGATATCTATCAAAATAAATGTTTTGTAACTCAAGACAAATGTTTTTAAATTGATTTTTTTCATATTTGTGTGTAAGTGTTTCTAAAACCTTAAAAATAAAAACCCCCAAAATTTGTCTGAGTTTTGTATCTTGCGGCTTTTTTAGTCAATCCTAGAGGTAGTTTTCAGCGCACGTGATTTTCATTGTTAAAATATCAGGTGCCCCAGAAACAAATTTTTGGAATCAAGTGGAAATATTTTATGGCCCTTCTCCGAAGTACCAGTTTATTTATTATTTTATGACATTTGACTTTAAGAAGTGGGTGGAGAGGTAGAAGTTGACAGGTAGGTTATTTATATGGTGGTTTATTTTTATTATTATTTGTAACATTTGGTTAAACTAGGTACTTTAGTATGTAAGCCCTTCTTGACCCTAATAAAAGATTTTAGACTCATTCATTAAAACGTACTACCTATATGATCTTAAAAAACTATTTATTGTCATTCTGAAGACATACGGAAATCAGTTTTTTAGAAACAGCGTTAAAGTTAAGACGTGTGTTATTTACATAAATACTTACAAAATTCAAAATGTCTACGACTTCTAAAAAGGCTAAGGTTGAAAATGAAATTTATTCGTCTTTTTGTTTTAATCCCTTTAACAAAATGAAGCACAGATCATCAGGTATGCGAAATATTTCCGACGGCTTATTAAAAAAATTCCCTATGCTGTCAAAACGATTGAAAATTTGTGGATCATGCAGGAAAGAGCTCAGAAAGTTGAACGAATTACCGAATTTGAATAGTAATGAGCCTTGCGTTGAAGTTATTCCAGATGAAGACAAAAGTAATTCCGAGAATGAAGACAGAACTGTTGATGATGATGGTTATTCTAACTTTTCAAATTCAACTAATGAGTGTCGAAACCAATACCATATGCATCCTTAGAAGTTCTTGAACAAATAAAAGTGAAATACAAAACGTCACAGAGTGAAGCTGAAAGAATTCAACTTCTCACGCTTGCTCCAAAAACAATGACTGAGTTTGGAACGTCTCAACGAAAAGCAAGAATTGGTAAACAATTGGTTGCTGAGCATGGGATTCTCACACTCCCAAACAAAAAGAAGGGAAAAACTTTGGAGTGCGATACTAAATCTCTAATAACTCAGTTTTATCAGCGAGATGATATGAGTCGCCTGATGCCAAATTTCATCGCGATCGGAAGACATCGATTTCAAAAGTTGGTTCACTTGACGTGAAATGCCCCATATATCAAACAAAAAAGTAAAATTTTGTGAAAATGAGCGAATTCGCTTAATTTTAATAAATTTGAAAATAATAAATCGATTTTTACGATCGATATCTCATTTAGTTGCTATTATATTTGGGTTTGTGATGAAGTAATAAACCTGAACCATTTCTGCCGTTTTCGATTTTTCATGAGTTTTTTAAAACAAAAAAATTTGCTATTTTCACGTAAAAAATATATTTTTTGCTTCAATTTGTTATTATAACTCCAAAACTACTGAACCGATTATAAAGCATTATATACACAGATTAAAGGTACAAACCTTTATATTGCCCCAAGGACAAAGGCTATTGAATTTGGTTAGAATCAGCCCATTATTTATCCTAGCCCCCATACAATTGGCCTATTTGAAAATAGTTAAGTTCTCATAAATATCTTAATTATAAACATATTCAAACCAAATTCAGCACAATTAAGTTTTATGTAAGCCGAACTCTCACGACCAAATTTCGTGACAATCGGTCAACAATATTCCCATATAAGCAACATTCTCGAAAATGTCATTAATATACATAAATCTCTGAAATATGTCAGTATCCAAACAAAATTTAACACAAATATGTTTCATATATTCGCAATTCATCCCACCAAATTTTGTAACGATTGGTCCATAATTAGTCATAGCTCCCATATAAGGCCCACTACCGAAAATGTGTGTATTCAAATAAGATTCAATACAAATAAGTTTCATACCAAAAGAAAACTCTTTATAATCATATACCCGGTGAAGGGTATCATAAGGTCGGGCTTGCCCGACTATACCATTTTACTTGATTATTAAAAAGTCTTCTTCGTTGCTTTTCACAACGGATTTTGTTATATTTTTTTCGAATGAAATATTAAAATAAAATATAAAAAATCAAATAATTCAAATTAAAAATATTTTTTAACACTTAAGTAGTTAAGATAGAAGGATGAAATTTTGGCATGTGGTATTCAATATTTGGATCTTTAACTCACTATTTTTTTAAAAAAAATTATTGGAAATCTAAAAAGATATTCAAGGATAAAAATTTGAAAGGACATTTTTGACATCTTTTGATCCTTACAGGATCACCAAATTTGACATATTAGGATGATCAGAAGTATTTTAAAACATTTTTTAAAAATGTACTCCTCTGAAAATTTGAAGTTCTTTTAAGAGGAAACAGGATCACGAAATGAAAAACTGAAAACGCAGTTTTTCTCCATTTAATTTATTGTTTCAGACGTATATCATCCGGTTCGTGTCTAATATTGAGTGTCGTACGGTAAAATCCAAAAGCCTAGAACGGAATGCAGTATTATATACCCTAGTATGTTTTAAATATTCCATATATAAGCCTTTTACCGTTCTCGGACCAAATTTGGTCCATATTCTTCTGTGAAAACGATGGATATACCTACATATAAATTGTTATATCTTGAGATTAATACTTGTTTAACGCCATAATCTTTGAGTTGTCATCATGCGACTTGCCTTTTAAAATCATCAAAATGTTGATCGTGCTGTAAAGTAGTATCCAACCCAAATTTTTATCTCATAATAAATGACTGCGAAGGTAATGCAACAGGGTTGTTGCATTACCTACTATTGCTGCAGCGGCAGCAGTAGTAGTCTAGCTGTGTACGAGTTTAAATCACATTACTTTGTTTATAAATTTTATAAAACAAAGACAATTTTACATAATTTAAAATCTGTTTTGGTAAACCCAGCTTTTGATTTTAATTAAGCAACTTGTTTAGCTTGTCCTGATTGTTTCAATCAAATATTATGGCCTCAATTCTAAGAAGTTTATTTACGTAGTTGTGACATATAAAGGGTTATCATCCACTTACCAGCTGAGTGCTAATATTCAACAAAGTAATTCACATAACATCATCATCATCTTCAAATTACAACAAAAAAAAATGTCGTAAAAATATTTCGTCAGCATTTGCCGCCAGTCTCAAGTTATTCATTCATTCAGTCAGTCAACAAGTAAGTAAAATAACGAATTGTTTTCGTGTCCATCCATTCATTATACCAGCCAGTTTTCTTGTGTATCTACAGCAAATTTCAGCAATTAAAACAGAGTGTCGAGTGTTTGTTTGCAAATGTAACACAAAATATAAACTATTTTTAAATCCTAAATACAAAGTCAGATGAGAAAATCGATATTACTTTTATTTTTTCAGCTTTTTTTTTGCACTTCTAATGAATAGAAATAACACAACAACACAACACCTGTTGATGATTTAACAAAATCCCAAAAATAATAACAATAAAAGGAAACAGCAACGGCTACAGCAACGGCTACAACAACAACAACAACTAAACAATAGATGTACGAGTGCGTGAGAGCATGAAGTGATAAAACAAGTGAAAGCGTTTTTATATCATTCGCCTGGTTTGAATTTGTTTTCATTATACCCTACACCACTATAGTTTGCGCTGACTTTTGTAATGCCCTAAAATATTAGTCACTTTAAAGTATAGAATCACTTTCTGATTCGATTTAACGATGTCCGTCCGTGTGGCTGGCTGGTTGCAATTTTTAACGTATTTCAATTTGGTATGTGCTATTTGTTCGGTCCAAGGACAAGATTGGTTGAAATCAGTGCAAATTTCCTCTTGAAATAGGACTTTATTGTTCATAAAAGCTTAATTTATATAGGATCTACATAAATTTCACTCCAAATAAATTTTATATATTTGGAAGTCTTAGCTTCCATATTAAGCCCACTTCCGGAAATCACTTTAACATTCTCAAATATTTTACAAGTATTATTATCGTGATATAATTTAACTCAAATAAGTTTTATATGCACAGACATCATGCTACTAAATTTGTTTGTGATCGGTCCATAATTTGCTCATATACTCAGTGTAGAGAATTATATCGAGCCCTTAGCGCCAAATTATCGTAAGCGACATTTTCAAAAAATTTCTTTTATTGCAAAAATTAAAATTTTATAGACCAACTGATGTTTTAGCGTTCTCAGAATATCCAATTATCTCTTTAGCTTAGGAGATATTCGCATTTGAAAATTTAATTTTCAACATTTTTACCCAACCTACTCCAGTTTTTTTATAACAGCGTATCCAAATATTTCTCGATTTTCTCCAGTTTTCCTTTATTGAACTAACAACATATGTATGTGTCAAATAGAAAAAGAATTGTTTAAAAATAATGACTAAGTCCATAGTTATATGCATTTGAATTTAAAAAGGCTATTTTTCGCTAATTTTTGGGAATAAAGAACATTTTTTCTTTTTAAGTTATCGCAAAAAATTTCTAAGAGGATGTATAAATAATTTATACTTTCTGAAAGCTAGGTTTTCGTAAAATATTTTAAATGGAAAAAATTTAAAAATTGTTGTTAACAATTCAAAAAACACATATTTCTTATGTAAAATTAAAATTTAGGGCAAAAATTCTCAAATCGCATATTCGATATCAAAATATAGCAACCGATTTTTAGTGGCCCAATATGTTTCTAATTATTTTGTAAAGGGTTCCGATAACCCCGATCCTGATATGGATATTATAGCCAAAAAAAAACTAAAAATTCCCATTTTTGGAATTTTTCAACACTTTTTGGGAATTGCGGTATTGCTGATAATAAATTTCAAAATTCGTTTTGATTTTTCCATTTTAAATAGAAAAATCTACATAACTGTGAAATTTCATTTAAAACTGTTTATAAATAAAAATTCAATTTCAATTCCAAAAATGTGTATCTATGCAAAAATTCAATAAAAAAACATTTTATGGCATATTTTTCAATAAAGTATTTTTAATTGTCAAAAGTTATAAATATTTTTGAAAAATAGACAAATAGCTTGTACGAAATTTTATTATATCGCATCATAACATTTTTAATTCTATGTATAAATTTCAAAATAATCAAAAAAAAAACCTTCTCCTGTAAAATTTGTGTTTTGTCGTTTACGATAATTTGGCGCTAAGGGCTAGATATTATAAGTAAGGAAGTTCACCATGAGTGGCAAGAGTATATATCAGTTTGTCATTCCGTTTGTAATTTCTACATTTTTTAAACCGAATTTTTTTTTTCAAAAAAAATATTTAATAATTAAAACAACATTTTAAAACAACTTTAAAAAAAAAATTTCTAAAAATAATTTTGAAAAACAATTCCTAAAAAAATTTTTTAAAGTATAATTTGATGAAGGGTGTATAAGATTCGGCACAGCCGAATATAGCTCTCTTACTTGTTTTTTTTATTTTTTTCGTACTATTATTTATTTTATACCCTTGAATATGATTTTCATTGTGCTCACATTACACGAACACCACCCATTGTTGTTTAATAAAACTCACACAAAATTATAAATAAATAAATATTTTCTTCCTGCCGGATTGTGATAAGAAAAGGTAAAATCAGAATATGTATTAAATACATTATGGAGTAAAAGAATGGATTTATAATTTGATGGAAGAAACAGCAACATTAGTTTTGTAACTAAGTGAAAGGAATGAATGAACAAATATAAATAAAAAGACTAAATATTAAATTTATAAATTAAAATAGTATTTGGGACAAAACGAAAAATTTCGGTAAAAAAAATATTTTTTGAGACTTTTTTCCATTTTCAAAGTTCATATTTTTTTAATACAATAGATGCGTGAAAAATACCTAAAGTAAAACTATTCTTAACCTATGCAGTGTTAGTAAGGTTTTATAACTTTTTATCTCATATTAAATCTAATGAATCGTAGATGTTAAAGTATTTTAAAGAAATCATTTTCTCTTTAAAACAGGATATAGCTTAAAGAAATCGTCCTATCTCAATAATGCCATCTTCCATTTTCCTAAGATTTTACTTAAATATACGCCAATGCCGATTAAAAAATATATAAAATTCAGAATAACAAATTGTCTAATTTTTGTTTTATAAATCTTTGAAAGTTTGTTTCATAGAGAATTATACATATAGACGAGACACTCCGATTTGTCAAACAAAAATACAACAAATCATATGTCTGATACAACAACAAAATACATTGTATAGCATGTATTTTGTTGTTGCAAGAGATAGGTTTTTGACAACCGACTTAGGTTTTTGACAATTCCGTCTCGTCTCTATGTTACCCTATGGTTTGTTTATTCTAATAAATTACTCAAAAAAAACAATTTAATCTGAAAAAGGATAATTAGTACGATTAGGGTCCTTTGAAGAAGGATATTTCGAAATTCAAATATTGAAAATGGTATTCTAAGGATGTCATAAGATAATGGTTACTGTTAGCAAACTGAAGGGTGTAAAAAAATAACACAAAAAAGTAAATTTTAATCGAATAAAATCTTTATTCAAAAGATCAATACATGGCATTAATATTTGAAAATGATTTTGGACATATGGCTGTTAGCTCATTCCAGACGTCTAATTATGGGCCACATTTGCGAGCATTTCTGGCCGTATGTCACGAATAACACAAACATTATTGACCTTTAAAGCATCAATTGTTGCTGGTTTATCAGCATAAACCAATGCACATAGGTCTGGCGACCCACTGTTTTTGGCCAAAACTAAAATATTCACTTATATACATAAATTCATACAAGGAGAAGGAAGTTTGAGTTTTGGCCAAAAAATATGGTTCGCCAGACCTATGTGCAATGACTTCACGTAGCCCCACAGGAAATAATCGAGAGTTTTCAAATCGCACGACCTTGCGGCCAATTGACAGGACTATTTATCAATACCAAGAATGAAAACATGGATAACATTGTTCCGGTTATCCATATTTTCGAACAAAAAATCATTGATCATGGTGCGGTAACGATATCCATTGATCGTAACGAGAGCTTCGGCTTTATTTTTGAAAATATAAGGTCTGATGATGCAGCGTGTAAACCTTTCCAAATGGTGTATTTTTCTGGATTTAATGTCTATAGGGTGTGTTGTGAATTATTCTCACTCCATATGCAGCAATTTTGTTTATTAACAAACACGTTAAACCAAAAAATGAACTCCATCGCAGAACACAATTTTGCGATAAAACATCGGTTCAGCTTCCACATGCTGTAGAGCCCAATCGTCGACAGAACGACGGCGATATACAGTTAACCCTTTCGTAAGTTCAATCGGGCTGAACAACACCATTTACAAAGCATATTTTCTTAAGAAGAATATTTTTATACATTTATTATAATACAGTTACATATTTGGTCAATTCACAACGTCTCTTATCAGTCATAATGTCCAAATATATCACGACTCGGCAGCTCGGCTTAACCAAATCTTAGGCATTCGGCGCAGGTCTCTTACTTTAGGATATTTTTTGCTTGAAAAACAATAAAAACCATTTTGAAATATTAGGACATTATGACAATATGACCTTGTGAATTGACCAATTATTTATCATTTTTGACTACCACGACTGAAAACCCAAAAACCCTTGAAACTTTTTTTCAAGATGATTTGAATAGGAGAAAACACTAAAATATTACTGTGTAAGTATTAAGAACTTATTACATTTTATTGGCAAAAATAATAGTTTAAACTGACTATATTTAATTTTTTAATTTAATTGGCATGTTTTAGGCTAAACTAAGCTCCCAATTAGCATATAGTATGAAATGAATTTGACTCTGATTGTTTATTTGCTATTATAAAATTGTTTATTGAAACCGAATGTATATTTTCTATTAATTTTTTTAGTTTTTGTATACATATGTATATTTACAGAATATATATTGTTTTATTATAAGAGAAAAATCTGTCACGTACGGTATGTCACGTACGAAATTAAATTTTATTTATTATAAAATCATCCAAAAATTATTTTTATTTAAATATGACGGATTGTAAAGGAAAAATATTTCGTTTAGTGTAAGAAATTAAAAGAAAACATAACGCCGCTCACGATTCGAAAATGTTCTCATATTTCTACATGTACCTCAACATGACTTCCGTTTTATGTCACGTACGATATACCCTTATTTCGCTCGATATTTTGGACAACAATGTTTCGAAAGAACATTTTATTATTTTATAATATAGTACCCTCTGAATGGAACATAAAGATCAAATTATTTTTCAGATACTTTTATTTTTGCAAAATCTATTGCACTCTATATGCGTACAAATGTCACGTACTATGATATGGAATTGCCCATATGACGTATAATTAGTTACATTTTATCACCATCATCTAGTTAGCAATTTTTGTGAAAACACTGGTCAAGAGAATATTAATTTGATGTAAGTGAAGGGAACGAATGAAGAATAAAATATCTTCCTTCTTAAGAATAAAATATAAAATTTTATGCATGAAATATAAATCGTTGAGATAGATTAAATTCATTTTATTACACTCTTGTTACAATGGGTTTTGGGCGATGTTTAGTAAATTGTGAGGCGATAAATTATGATTTAAAAACTATATCAAAGGCGTTTATGAAACATATTGTAATTTGATAGTGTATTATTCTGAAAATGGAAATACATACATAAATTTCCTTTTCAAAGCACTACAGGCCTTAATCATAAAAAATGTTTAAAACATTTGTTTAAATTTTAATTTTTTTATGAATATACTTTCCAAATACTCAAATTTCTATAGAAATTATATGCGTAAAACTCTAACATATGCTTGCATAATACAATATTAAAGCATATTATTAAAACAATAAAAATCTAAAATAACAGTCGTTAAAATGACAGAAATATTTGAAAAACTGGCATCAAATATCGAAAATTTATTATTTCCATGTTTAATGTAAAAAAATGCCCAGAAATATATCTTTATATTCTTATGTAAAATACTCCTTAAAGATATGCTAAATATAAAAAAATTCATATTAAGAAAAAAATCGCATAAATAATATAAAATACTTTGGCTCCATTTACATACATATTGAATTTTCTATTTCATTGCTCTAAAAATATTCTAAAGACATATTGAAACTTAACACATAAAGGGGTTGATTGTTCAATGTTCTAATAAATATTTGGAAATGAGCTATGAACGTTTTATCAATACATATTTTATTGTGTACATGAAAAGTATTAAAAAAGGGGCGGGAAAAAGTCAATATAATTTAAGAGATTTTAAGTTACTTGTCTATAAATTCCAAATAAACAAAGAAACTATAGCATACTTTATAGATTGCACAGTGAAGTCAATCAGCCTAACTATAAAATAAATGTTAAAGTTAATTTTTGTTAAATTCGACTTTATTTTAAAATAGAACTTTTGTTTTTTTCGTACCATAAGAAACATTTTAAAAAAACTTTCAGAACTTTTTCCAACTCTTATATTCAATTCAATTAAATTTGTTCCAACTTATATTTCAATGGATGTAAATAAAACAAGAAATTTAAAAAAATTCAAAAAAAATACAAACAGCCTAACTACAAAAGTCTTAAAGTCGATTTTAAGTCCGTAAAGTTGACTATTATTTCAAATATTTGAAATATAATTTAAAATGTTGTTTCATTATTTAAAAAAAAAAAAGTTTTTGTTTTGAACTTTTATTTTATAATAATAAAACATCATTTTAAATTACATATGGGCAATTCCATATCATCGAACGTGACATTTGTACGCCTATAGAGTGGAATAGATTTTGCAAAAATAAGAGTATCTGAAAAATAATTTGGTCTTTATGTTCCCTTCAGAAGGTACTATATTTTAAAATAATAAAAAGTTCTTTCGAAACATTGTTGTCAAAAATATTGTACGTGACATAAAACGGAACTCATTTTGAGGTACATGTCGAAATATGCAAAAATATTCGAATGGTGAGAGGGGTTATGTTTTCTTTTAATTTCTTACACTAAACGAAATATTTTTCCTTTACAATCCGTCATATTTAAATAAAAACAATCTTTGGATGATTTTATAATAAATAAAATTTAATATCGTACGTGACATATCGTACGTGACAGATTTTTCTCTTATAATAAAACAATATATATTCTGTAAATATATGTATACAAAAACTAAAAAAATTAATAGAAAATATACATTCGGTTTCAATAAACAATTTGACAATAGCAAAAAAAACAATCAGAGTCAAATTCATTTCATACTACAAGCTAATTGGGAGCCTAGTTTTGGCCGCAATTTTAGTCTAAAACATAACTAAAACATTAAAAAAATAAATATAACCAGTTTAAACTATTATTTTTGTCTTTAAAATGTTGTAATATGATCTAAATACTTTCACATAGTAACATTTTATTATTTTCTTATATTCAAATCATTTTAAAAAAAAGTTTCAAGGGTTTTTGTTTTTTCAGTCGTGGTAGCGATTTTCGTGGAGTTGCCCATATAGTATTTGATGTTTGTTTCATGGTACGAAATTCATGACCTTAAGGGCTTTTAGGGCTTTTGTGGTTAGGCTGACGTTGAAGAAGTTGTAATAAATCTGAATCTTTTAAACTATTGGTCCGATTGCAAAATGATGTATGAACGAATAGTAGAGGAGGGCATAGGTTTTAAGAAAATTAAGTTTGTGACCACCCTGTTAGAACCAGGTGTGTCAAAGTCGACCATATCTGATTAGGAAACTTTTTACAGCTTATAACTTGTACAAATATCAACAGATTTCAATTTTGTAATTTTATTTCACTTGAAATTTTCGTTTTTTACTTTAACTTTATTTCGTTTTTCGAAAATATCGTTGGTAATGGTTTCCGAAATATATATTCCTAAAAATACCCTATTATTTCTAATAAAGTCTGAAGTAACACGTAAACATTTGTTTGGAAAAACCTCGATCCGCGTCAACATTTTGAAATGAGTTTCAAAAATGTCTAAATTTTGACAAAAATATATTTCTTAAAAGTTTTTTCAAATTTGTCTAATATTTTAATATATTTCAATTGGCTTCAAAAATTGCTAATAATAAATCTTTAAATCGATATAGATTATGTCTCCTACTTCAGGCAATGGTCGAAAATATTGAATTTTCCTAAAAAATGTTCAAAGTTTATCATTCAAAATAAGAATTGTTACATCTAGTTTTTTAATTTTTAAGAAATAATTGGAATTTATCTAGCATTTAAGTATTACCGAGCCGTTCAAAAACGCGTTAGAATAGTAAATTTTTCAGTAGCCTTTTTTTAATTGCATAAAATTATACTAACATTCAGAAGTGGCCAACTTTGACACCCTATATCCCACTTTACGTTCTGATAGGATGGTCACAAATTTAATTTTCTTAAAGCCTATGCCCTCCTCCACGAATCGTTCATACATAATTCTGCAATCCGATCAGTAGTTTAGAAGATTCTGAAGTTTTTTTCGATTGATACCACTGTGCACTGGAGGCATAATAAAACTTTCACTGCTGTTTGTTAGCACTTGATTTATTTCCTTCTACATTTATATTCAGTTTCTATCTATTCGAATTTAAAGGAATACAAAACACACAGAATTCCCTTAAATAATTTCATTTTGTGGTAGGCTTTTTTTTGGACAGGCGAGGTAAACAAGCGAGCAGAGCTGCACAAGCAACAATAACAAATTTTCATTGATTTTTCCCACTTCGTCGCACTATTTGTTACTGTTGTCAGAGTGCTAAACATAAACGCATAACTTTAGGCTGTAATATTGATTTTTTTTCTCGTTTAATATTTGTAATACTTGAACAGTTGTTTCGATTATTTTTAAAGAATGTTTGAAAAAGAAAAAGATAAGAAATATTTTGAAATACTTACTGCTCCTAGATTTTCAAAGCCATATTTATTGGCCACATTATGAGCAAAGTCATTGTCAACACTGCCGCGGAAACGAACTAGAAATGAACTCGTAAAGACGTCATTTCCTCCAGCCACTGGACGAGTATGGGTACTGGCACCACCTTCCAATGATGATGCTGCCGGTGGCACTGTTATAGTTGCAGTGTCAATCTTAACATCCTGCGACCATACCCCATTAATGCTGAAAGTGCATAAAAACAGCAGGCCCGCTATTGGGTAAACGCATGCTGTCAAAATCATTGCACACGTTTTCGATTTATTTTATTGTAAAATCTATTTATTTTTTCCAACAGTTTCACTTAATATGTTTTTTGTTCTTTTACAATTTATTTTACTTAATATTTAAAGACTTTTTCTTCGTTTTGTTCTCTTTTTTACGCTACCTCTCTTAGTGATACGATTTTAATATATCGACAGTTTGAGTAAATTTTAATTGATGTAATATTTATATGATATTTATTACTTTACGATAGCTGTGGGCTTTTTATTGTTATTGATAATAAAAACAAATAAAAATTGTGGTAAAAATAACTGAAATCACGATTTAATGAGTTTGTTCTTTATGTTATTGTTCTCCTACAAGTATGCAACACTGGTCATATTTATATTTTGTTATCTTGTTCAGCAAAATAACTGTAAATGACAGGAATTGTATTTTGACACTTGCCAAAAAAAAAAGAAAAGAATTAAAAGAGAATTCGTTTTTCCTTCTTTTCTTTTTACACTTCTTATATATACCGTATTATACTCGCACACACATACACACACACACACGCAATAGGACACAAAATATGAACAAAGGAAGAAATAGTTTTTTTGCTTTCGTTTTAATTCGCCTAAAAAATACTTTTAAGTTTTATTATTAAATTTTATTATTTCGTACGAGATTTTGTAGGTTTTTTTTTATTTTGTGAATTTAAATTCACTTTATTTGTTTCTAATTGCAATTCGGTTCGGTTGTGTTTTGTTCTGGTTTGCTGTGTTTAATATTTGTTTCTATATTTTTTATTTTTTTATTTTTTGTTATTCTTCCGTCAACTACAACTTTACTGCTATGCTTACCGAACAAAACTGTCATTAGTTGGCTTTGTCGTGCGCCATTATGCATATTCGTGCTTTGCAGAGCTCCCAAAGCTTTTATCTCTGCACATAAAAGCTTTTCGGTTAAGGCCTACATATGTATCTGTATCTATATAAATATGTCACAGTGACTTCCATTTCCACTTGTTAATCCTGTTTAGCGGGTTGCCATACTGCACATAAGTAGAAATTATAATCGGATATAATTGCGCTTTTGTTAAAATATGGGGAGGATTGATTGTTCTCAGTATTAACAGATAAACTTAATAGCTTTTATTAAGGCATAATTGCATTATCTGCTCCAAGCTTGTAATCTTTTTTATACCCACCACCAACAAATGTCTGTTGAAAGACAAAGCTCGCTAGGGCGTAAACAAAAGAACTTAAGGAGAACAAATGTGACACAAATTTCCAATATATCTGGTATGTAAAATGAGCCATATAGCTTGAATATTATAAAGATATTGATCAACAGGTGTAAAAACTGGTTAATTTTGATAATCTGTACACGTTTAAAATTTAATTAACACGAATTTAAATACTCAAAGCAAAATTTGTTTTATTGCGAATTTCTAACACTTGTTGCTAGGTGTTAGAAATCTTTAAAATAAATATAATAAAACAGTTAACAGTAATATCATTTACACTAGGGTTGATAATTAATTATATTGCACAGTGGGCAATAGAAATTGTCTCCAATATTTAAAATTTAGACAAAAATTATGAAATTGAAAAATCAAAAACACTTGGAGAATCGTTGAAACTGAATTCAAGTGGCTTCTATTTCTTTTGCGCTTCGAAATGAGAAAAAAAAATCGCACATATTGGTAGACCATAGAACAGAACCTGCGAGTCCGAAATCTTAGGTTACTACTCCTTCACCTACTAAAGTTATGATAATTTAACAGTTGAACATTTAAAAATATGCTATACTTGTCGGGAATTTTCGGAAATTTCATTATAAGTTTTCTTCTTAAATTTACATTATTCAGATTCGTTCCGATGACCAAATTTCTTGCTAATTGAATGAATCCATAGATATGTTCGGTTCCAACAACTGATAGTCAGTTGGCAAAGAGGCATTACAATTGAAATACCGAAAACGAAATTCCATACATTAGCACCGAAAAAAAAGTTCGTTTCATAAATCGTCAACGAAAATTGGGAACGAAACGGCACCGATCAGTAACGAAATGGTTGGCCCATATCAATATTTTGTATTATAAATCATTGAATATGTCTTTAAAATACCTCTCATTTCATATATGAATATATCAGGAACCGTAAATAACGGTTATCCAGAAAGTTCTCATTGTTAGAGTCAACCAATATAACCATATACCAATAGACTCGTATTGAAGTGATCTTTCAGAATCTATGGTGATTTAAAATAACGATCTCAACTCCACAGTTAACAGTAATTTTTCAACGAAAATATAAAAGTTTGGTTGAAACTCTTAAGAAGAGTGTTTTAATTAACCCTCATAAAATAAAACTCCTCAAATGTTGAAAATAAAACTCATTTCGATTATTTTCATATTTTTTTTAGTATCTTTCTTTATTGAATCTAAGAAAAAAAAACAACAACAATTTAATAATAGGTATCCAACAATAACAAAATAAAATTCCACTTGTTTTTATTTTAATGATGATTTATTCAATTGCAATGCAACGTTCTTTACAAATTGTAATGATCTGACCAGCAGCAAGCTTTAGGTTTCTACTAACATAAAATGATTTTAATTTCTGACTGAAAAATAAATCTCCTCAAATGAGTTTTGTTTTATGATGGGAAAATGAGTTTTATTTTTTCAAGAGTTTCACGTTGAAAAATAACTGTTTTAGATGGATTATTATTTTTAAAGTCACAAAGTAACTGTTATAAAATAACTTTTTTGATATCACTTATAACCGTTACGGTCCCTGGAATATATTGTATTCGAATAAAGTATAGATTACATATTTTAAATTTTGTTAAATTTTTTTATTTTTTTTTTTTTTTCACAAACATATACTTGTTTACTGTAACCATATATATAGTTGATACAATCATGTGAATCATAAATTAACCATATTATGGTTACCACAATCATGTAAATAGTTACTGTAACTATAGTATTGTTAAAAAACGTGTAACAATATTGAAATGGTTACAGTAAACATGCACAACTATATTTTTTCTCTCTATTTTTAATCGAAGTAAAACAATATTATTTTATTAAATGGGTTAAAACTTATACCATTGATAATTATACATAGAGACGAGACACTCCAATTTGTCAAACAAAAATACAACAAATCATATATCTGATACAACAACAAAATACATTGACTAGCATGTATTTTGTTGTTGCCAGAGATAGGTTTTTGACAACAGACTTAGGTTTTTGACAATTACGTCTCGTCTCTATGTTACCCTATGACTTATACTAATATGTATTTTGTAAAAATTTAATTTTCTATTGCACATAAAAAACATAAAATTATTTTCAAATACTTTTTTGTATGTAAGAAATATTGGCGATTTAAATTAGGCAATGTGTAGAGTTTAAAAGGAAACAAATTCTATTGCAGTTGGCGCGAGTTTTATTGAGTGCAATAATTTCGTACACTCTTGAGTCTTAACTCCAGTGAGACACAATTTGGTCTCTGGTGCGATATACATACAACCGTTTTTTAAGAAGGATGTTGAGGTGGATGAATATAAAGATTGGTTTAAATAGAATAATAAAATGAAAGCGCGTGTCTACAGTCTATAGACTTGTGGTAGGTGTCTTAAATCACTCACACACAGACAATTACATATACACACACATACATACATTATTATTATTATTGTTGAGCTTTTGTTGTTTCGTGATTGTAATGTTGTCGTCGTTGAACAGTGGGGTCAATTGCAAAACAAGTTGTAATAAATCTGAAGCTTCTAAACTGTTTCATAGGCAAAAATATGAAGGAAATAAAATTAAAAACCTTAATATTTTTCAGAAAGTTTAGAAAATTTCCTGTTTGGAAACACATTTTGATGTTTAATTAGATGGCATAAAAATCGAGTAATATTTACACAAAAAATTAAAAAAAAAATTCGTAAAAGCTTTAGATAAGACAAAACCAGCATTTCAATATTTATGCAGCGTGTTCCCGAGTCTTTTTGAGGCTAAATTAAAAGAAGGGATATTTGTTGGCCCTCAAATAAAAAAAATTTAGGGTGATACCAAAATTACAGAGATATTGTTGCGAATTTATTACATAATTTTGAACTGATGGGTGTAAATATTCACTTTTTCATTCTCATGTCAAAATTTTCCATCAAGATTTGAAGTTTTTCGAGAGGAATTATCAAGGTTTTTGGGATCAGAATATGCTAGGAGACTACTATTGGAGTTTCGTGAGGGAGATAAATGAAAATAATTATAAAAAGAGCACTAAAACACTTCACTTTTAATTTTTTTGTCCTAATTTAATGTACATTTTTATATGTTTCGTTTTTAATAAATACTAGCATAACCCGGTGCACTTCGCTACCCCTACCCTAGTAAAATTAAAAAAATATGAATGGAAATACGAAAATAACACATACAAAATTTGAGAATCTCTCAATTACAGTTCACTTGATAGTCGAAAATAACTAACTAATTTTGTATGGGAGATACCACTCCACTGCTCTGATCCCACTTTTAAACCTTTTATGTAAATATCAAGCTTTACTTAACTTTCCTTTATAAGGGAGGGGTCATTCCTACTAAGCCGATCATGCTTAGCTAAACTTCGAACAGGGATCAGGAATAAATTCGTTTTTAGCTAACCTCCTTAGAATGGTAATAAATTGATTGATACAGAGTTTAAATTCTTTTAGAATTAGTTAGTTCTCCAGATATTCAAAATTAATTATTTACTTTGCGCCATAACCACTAATGCAATCACGACCATTTCCAGCCAATCTGTGTAAAATGGTAAGAGAGCTATGCGGACAAAGATTGAAGAACCTTGCAAAAATTATACAAAGTGGGAGGTGACTCACCCATTTTGGGTTCTATGCCCTCTAATCTAATTCCGTCTATATTCAGCTAAACTCCGCACAGTAATAAGAAGTTTAAACACTTTTACAATTATAGTTCTACAGTTATTCGAAATTAATTATATACTTTGTATAGGGTGTGCCACGCCCACTATTCCAATCCCGAACAATTTCAGCGATACTATGAAAATTTATAAAAGAGCCATTTAGATTAAGTTTGAAGAATCTTGCAATTATATTTCACAAAATATTTAGAAATAACTGTTTACTTTGTATGGGAGGCGACTCACCATTTTTTCCGACCCGTCCCATTTTTCATTAAACTTCTTGCAGTGATAAACCGTTGAAAATCGTCACAATTATAAAATAACTATTTACTTATCTACAATTACATATTTACCCCCATATGCATAAACAGTTTTTTAAATTTGTCAAAGGTTTATAAAACAAATTTTGTTTTATAAACCTTTGATAAATTTAAAAATTGTTTATGCAAAAAAAACACCTTCAAAATATATTTATTAAAGCGAATTTAAATTACTAAATTCTTCTTCTTTGTTTGTCACTTAAAACAGAGCGAAATCAATACTGTTTAATTGTTTCTCTTATTTATTTACAACAACAAATTGAACAAATACGCAATGCTTTGTTTACTTTTTAGCTTAAGGTTCACATGTACACGTTTATGCATATGTGTTAGTAACATCTTTAAACTCCTAAAAAACTGAACCGATTTGAATAAAATATATATTCTGCACTTCTGTGAATAAATCCCTTTAAAATGGTATATTTCTTGCCCAAATTAAATGTATAATGTGAGAGTAAAAGGGGTCTAAAGAAATCGACTTGCCTATTAAAATTATGATCTCAAAAGTTTGACGTCCAGGTTTTTTTTTAATATTTTTTTCGACGTTAGAAGGCCTAAATACACAACTCCCCATATGTTTCAATTCATGGGCAAAAACCTAGTGAACTAGTGTTATTATTAAAATTAACATTACAAAAATAATTCTCAAAACTTTTGAAAAGCTCTCTTGCGAAATATTAGGACATTATGACATGATAGGAGACCTTGTGAATTGACCAACTATCTTTCTAATTTTTGTATTATATTTGAATTTATTTTGTACTTACTTTAAATTCACAAAGTTTTATGGAATAAATTGGAAAGATTAGTAAATAAATTTCATGTTCTTGGCGTAAAACAGCTAAAAATATGGATTTTAGTCAAAATCTAAAAGTGAATAAAATTAGGGCAAATACGCTACCCCAATTATTTTGAAAATACTAGAACATTAAGCTTTAAACATTTTAAGTCGTTTTTAATAACAAAGAGTCCTTGCTCCAATTAATGAAAAAATAGCATGCCTAACTACAATCATATGAATATTTCCAAGTTTCAGAATATTATTGCAAAATATTCCACTTTTATTTTGCAGGATATATGGGAAGTACAAATGATATGATTTCTTGAGCCAATATTTTTTCACTGCGCATATTTCTTGAATATTTCAATTAATAAATTTCAAAATCTACACTAGATTAGGTAATCAGGCAGCAGTCTAAAACCTTCGTCTCGTACAGCTCACAGAATGAAAAGAGAAATAGAATTACGAGAAAAGGGAAATCTATAGATTGAGTCAGAGTGAAGTTTGCAAGAGAAAAGTATAGGTAGAAATTGGAGGAGTAAGAGGAGAAGAAGTTAAGAATTCAACTAACGCAGACCATCATGGGACAGTTTACATGTTTTATCAACCACCTGATTTCCCTAATAAAGGCGTCTATGCACCTTAGTTCTTTCACAGATAACCCGGAGAGGTTAGGATCGCTCACCTAAAAGCCTGGCACGTAGATCACCGGACAATTACAAAAGAAGTGTAGGGTGGTCTCTTCCTCCTCCTCATTCTGACAACTTCTGCAGAAGTCGTGATTAGGTAGCCCAAGTCTTGACAACAGAACTCCACAAGTCTTGCAGCATGGGAACCGAAACCATAATGGTAAGTCGTAGTCGTAAGTCGTGAGTTTATAGTCCAATACTGGTCATATCATCCTCGTAATGGCACAGGTGTATTCATTACCCACCTTGTTTGGACAAGTTCGTAATATGCATTATGTATCTGTTGCTTTCAAGTTGAGAAAGTAATTCCACAAATTTATTTAGTCTTCCGACATCGAGGCTCCTATTCCCGCCAAATAATCAGCAATACAATTGCCTTCATTATCCCTGCGTCCACGTACCCAAATGAGTACAACTATCGAATGTCTCGCCATCTTATTTAAAGATGTCCGATATTCCTGGACTATATTTGATGTTGTATAAACACCTATCAGGGATTTAACTCCTTCAATTTTTTGCAGTTGTTATATGGTAACGAATCACTGAGCAGTAGTTTAGATGATACAGATGATACATTACCACTTTTCTTTGAATTGACCCCACTGTGTGTCGTTTTTGTTTATCAACGACTTTCTTCTCTCTTGGTATTTTAAATTAGGACCAACAATATGTTTGTTGTTCTCCCTTAATTCGTTCGTACGTACGTGTGAGTGTGTCGTTTTGTAAATGTGAATATGTGTGAGTGATGGACGAATTAAAATGGTGGTTGTTTTTATGTTTTGCATGTTTTAGACGTCATCACATCATCATTGTTTTTTTTTTTTGTTTTTGCTTTTCTTCCTTCTTCTACAACATTTCACTTCTTCCTCTTTGGCACGTACATATATACATATAAACATTTTCTACTTGTCAAGTTTTAAAAATATTTACTCTTTGTCAGTTTACAATTTACAGCTATTTATACATCTGAACGATGAGTTTGTTGCTGTCTATTTTGGTTCGCATTTTGCTTCTTTTCCAGGTTGCTCTTATTCCATTTTGTATGTCTGAATTTTACTTGCATGCGATTGGCGTTTTTTGTTGTTGGGCTGTTTTGACAACCATATGTTAACCTAAATAATTCTCTAACGGATTAATGCATTATTTTTTATGAAATAACCCAACACAAAACAACAACAACATTCAACTTCCTTCCGTTTTATTACGTTTTTGTTTTTGTTTTCTTTTTTTGGTTTACCAACAAACCTTGAATTCAATTTGATTTAAAATATTCGCGGTTATGGAGTTCACATTCATTCATTCATTCATATTTACATGCAAATATTTGTAAGTAAAATTCGTACGTATGTAGCTGGTTTTATGTTTATATGGATTTGAATTGCTGAAGTGTATTATGATGCATGTAGGAGTTTAGATAATTAACTTATTTTTAAAACATATGCTTGTGCTTTCATCACTGCACAGTAATAATAATAATACATCATTTAATTTTAAACATTTAATTAAATTTAACTACCTTATGGAATAATGTTGTTAGCTTAAAAAAAATATTTAATTTTTAAATTTAACTTTAGTTCTACTAGTATAGTTTCTAAATAGTTCATGAAATTTAGTTGTTTTTTTTTACTGATTTCAAAGAAACTGTATTCAAATTGTATTTGTCTACCGTTTAAATAGCTGCCATTCTATACTTGATTTTGGCTAACTTTCATCTTGCATATTAAACACAACAACTCCATCAGACAAATATGAAAAATTTAATTTTGTACCAAAGTAATTTATTCAATTTTGTTCTCTTGATTTCATTTATTAATCTAAATCTGTCTAAATTTGTAGACCCAATGGAATTGTGGCCATATGTATACATGTGCGTATATATACATTAGGGTTCTCCAAGTAAACAGACTACTTAAGTAAATTTTATTCCCACCACCATTCCGAATAAGACATTGAGAAAATCACTCATATAAGCATACCATTTTTTAATAGTCCTCTAAATAAGGTCGGTCCTCTTCCGAAAATCACCAAAGTTTTGAAACCCAATACCCCTTTAGAAAAAATTAAAATTCAGAATAGCAAATTAGTATTGAGAAATTGAAATTAGTATGGATTTTTAGCAGCCTAAAAAAATAAATGTTTATAAAACGTGGAATATTGTTCAATATTGATCGATAACACAGGGCAACAAAATCGAAAAAATTTTAGAGGCTTTTTAAACCACTACACAATTTTGATGCATTGTGGTTCCAATAGTACAAATATGGTCCAAATTTTAAATTCTATAATTTTTTTTTGTAAAATTGTTTCTCGATATAATTTATGATAACTTAAAAAGGGTTAGTCCGATATTAAAAAAATTTTAAATTTGTATAATCAGTTTATATATTGCGTTTTAATCGGCTCAGTAGTTTCGGAGTTATAATAACAAATTGAAGCAAAAACAAGTAAGAAAGTATGGTCGGTGAAGCCCGATTGAGAATACCCTACACCAAGTAAATGAGCAAAAAGATTTTTTTTACTCACTTACACACTACAGTTTGTGTCGGCAAGAAACCAACCAATTGTAGTAAGGAAATGTAAGAAAAGATAAATCACGGTTTATTGTTGGTGTTTTGTTTAAGCTTTGATATTTTTACAAATAAAGCTTGAGTGTCTGTAATTCTCAAACACTCTATCTTTAGTTTTTCTAAAGCCTTTTGGGAAAAGGTTTCCTGATGATCTGGCCTAAGCAACCAGTGAAATGCGCATAGGAACTAGCTTATCCCCCAACAATAAATTTCAGTGAATTTATTAAATTAAAAACTGGGAATTTAGCATAAAACAATTTTACTAAAATACTAATATTGTATTCCCGAATAACTTTTTAAAGAAAGATTTTTCATTTAAAATATCAATAATTTATATTCGTGAGTGATTTTTGAAATGGGCCTTATATGGGAGCTATGACCAATTATGGACCGATCACCATGAAATTAGGTCGTGTGATTTATGTCTGTATGGAAGTTATTTATGTTGAATTTGGTGTATATACCGACATTTTTAAGAGATTTATGCACGTTAAAGTGATTTTCGGAAGAGGGTCTATATGGGAGCTATGACTAATTATGGACCGATCGTAACAAAATTTGGTGACATGAATTTTGTATATGGGGCATTTCATGTCAAGTGAACCAACTTTTGAAATCGATGTCTTCCGATCGGGATGAAATTTGCACCAAGGTTAGCTCTATTGGATAGTAACTCAGACACAATTTTTCAACAACATCGGTCGAGAACTCTCTGAGTTATAGGGGGTAAAATTTTGACAATTTGGTCAAACAGAGGTTTTTTCTTATCCATGTAACTTATTACCTATTGTTCTTAGCAAAATGTGTCCCAAATAGTATAGATAGCTATTTCTTCGATCTTTCGAAAAAAATATTTAAAAAAAAAAATAAAAAATTTTTAATATTTTTTTTCCGAAATCAAAAACTTTTTTGACATTTTTTTAAAATTTTTTCTCTTTTTTTTTTTTTTTTTTTTTTTTCTTAAAATAAAGTTTAGATATTTTCCTTGAACACCTACTTGGTCGCTTAGTGGGATGCGAGTGGGATATCTATCAAAATAAATATTTTGTAACTCAAAACATAAAATTTTTGACTTTTTTTGCAAAATCAAAAACTTTGTTGACTTTTTTTTTTTCAAAATGGACCCTTTTTTAATCTTTTTTTTTAGGTCAAACAAAAGCTTAGATATTATCCTTGAAGACCCTTTTGGTCGCTTAGTGGGATGCGAGTGGGATATCTATCAAAATAAATATTTTTTAACTCAAGACTTACAATTTTTGACTTTTTTTTTTGCAAATACGATTTTTTTTCCAAATGGGCCCTTTTTTTGTAGTCAAAAGAAAGCTTAGGTCCATTCCTTTAAGATATTTTTAGTCCCTTAGTGGGATGCGAGTGGGATATCTATCAAAATAAATATTTTTTAACTCAAGACTTACAATTTTTGACTTTTTTTTTGCAAAATCAAAATTTTTTTCCAATATGGGCCCTTTTTTAATTTTTTTTTTTTGCTCAAAAGAAAGCCTAGGTCCATTCCTTTAAGATATTTTTAGTCCCTTAGTGGGATGCGAGTGGGATATAGTTTTATATATACAAAATTCATGTCACCAAATTTTGTTACGATCGGTCCATAATTAGTCATAGCTCCCATATAGACCCGCTTCCGAAAATCACTTTAGCGTGCATAAATCGCTTAAAAATGTTGGTAAACACTAGGGTATTCAATCGATTAACTGTTAATCGGTTAAACGATTAATTTTGGACGGTTAACTGTTCGAATAATTTAAAATTGCCGATTTTCAAATAACAAATAAACCGATTAATTTGTGTCGATTAACCGATTAACCGAAATTCCTTTTTTTTGCACTTTTAAAAATGTTTTTGTATTTATTTTCCCTTTCAATTCAAATAGAAATTTCAAATTAAAATTAGATATTTTTGAACATCCAATAAACATGATTAGTGAATATGTATAACAACTGACATATTTAATTTACATGTCTTTGAAACTATGTTTGTATTTACATGAATAGACGAAACTTTTTTTGAAATGAGTCTTTTATCATAACTAAACGAAACTATTAAATTAATCAAAATCTAAAACAATCCAAAAAGGAATATTCTTTATCATGCTTTTGGTTTCTGGAACATATACAATCAGCGAGAGATTTTTTTTTCCAAGAAAAGTTTTATTAAATCTAAAGAAAAAAATCGTTTAAATTATATTCTTTTTATAAAAGATTATTTCAGAAGATCTCACTAAAACACTAAAAATCTCACACATCGCTGCAACAACGTCATAATTCAAAAAAAGTGGTTTTGAGAAAAACGTCTTTGAATGTTTTATGACATTTTACTATTTCTTAAATACATTTTCAACAAATCATGCGATTTCAGAAATATAAATAGTAGGTGTTAATATCTTTCTAATCTGTATTTAACCCAAATTTTTACTTATCAAATATACGAGAAAACATGAATTAATTTAATTAATTTTGATGTTTACAACAAAATAACACTCTCACATAAAAAAATTTACTTTTTCGGAAACTGATAAAACTATATGAAAGATTATAGAACGGCTCATATTTTGTATTACTCAGTTCAAAAAACACGGATTTTGAATTATGACGTTGTTGCAGCAAATAGGCGATATGTTTACAAAAAATGATCTCAAATACCTAATTTGCTGTTTTTTTATGTTTTTGTAGACAAAATTCGTTGTTGTATTTTCAATTTAAAATTAAAATAGAAATTATTCGGTTAATCGAATAATTTTAAATTAACCGATTATTAACCGAATAAATCTAAACCTCGATTAATTATTTGCTCGATTAACCGATTAAACCAGAAACCCGATTAATTGAATACCCTAGTATACACACAAAATTCAACATAGTTAACTTTCATATAGACATAAATTACACGACCTAAATTCATGGTGATCGGTCCACAATTGGTCATAGCTCTCATATAAGGCCACTTCCGAAAACCACTCAAAAATATAAATTATTGAAATTTTAAAAGAAAAATGTTTTTGCTCTTTTACTTAGTGTAGGGTATTATATGTTCGGACTTGACCGACCATACATACTTTCTTACTTGTTTTGAAATAAATATAACATAAACATTACCAAAAAGTTTGGGTGGTCGATGGTCTCAAAATTTCAAAAATTATTAATTGCTTCTTGAATATTAAATAAAAAAAAATAAAAATCAGTTCTATCAAAAAGTTGTTATACGGGAATACAAAATTAATTTTTTTGTTAAGAATTAGTGTGCTGAATTCCCAATAATTGATAAATTCACTGAAATTTATTGTTGGGGGATAAGCTAGTTCCTATGCGCATTTCACGAGTTGCTTAGGCCAGATCATCAGGAAACCTTTTCCCAAAATGCTTTAGAAAAACTGAAGATATTATACAAATAAAACACTAGAGTGAATGAGAATTACAGACACTCAAAGCTTTATTTGTAAAAATATCAAAGCTTAAACAAAACACCAACAATAAACAGTGAGTTTATCTTTTCTTACATTCCCTACTATAATTGGTTGGTTTCTCTTTTCAACTCAAACTGTAGTTTGTAAGTGGGTAAAGAAAAAATTAAACAAAAATAAAACAACTTGATTTATTGTTTTCGCAAGATAATCAAAGTTCTGCTTGAAGAAACAAACTCCAAACGCCATGTTTTCTTTGTTCAGCCGCTGATCCAGGACAAGGCTTTTCAATTTTTGTACTGAATATTTTCATTTTGGTAGGAAAACTTTGCTCTTGAATTTGATTGATTGCAACTAATTTTTGACTTCATCATTTGAATTGCAATTCATTGTCCTAATTCATTTGAATTAATTCAAATTCAATTAAATTCAAACGAATTGGAAATGAATTTGACAAATTCATTTGAATTGGAAACGAATTGCAACTCATTTTTACAAATTCATTTGAATTGGAAATTCATTTCTGCCTAATTCGTTTGAATTGATTCAAATTTCATTTCTTTTTTATTGTGAAATGAATTAATTAAAAAAAAAAGCAAAAGATCTGAAGGTTCATCGTCACACTGTTTCAAAAGCCATTAACCTTCGCTTTACCAATAACCACCCGGGTGACCACATCGTTTTTATTGGATTAATATTTTGTTTAATTTTGTTTCGATTTAAATGAAATTTGTACTCACTGAACAAATTTTAGATTTCTATAGAATTTAATAGAAACATTTTAAACTTTTTATAAGGTTTTTTAATTTTTTTAAAATTTCGTTCGTCGCATATATTTATAGAAGTGTAGTGTCACCCGGATGGGTATTGGTAAACCATGAACATAAAAAACCTTTGGTAAAGCGAAGGTTAAACAGTATAAGGTAGACTTGAACATTGAAAAAAAACCTGGATCAGGAAGAAACAAGTTCTAACAGATATTGGTAAGACAAACGAAGTCAAATAACTCTTTCGAAGAGCACCGAACACTTCAATCAGAAAAGCAGCTCGTAAAGTTAAATGCTCTGATTCTTGTGTGAGCAGAGCCAAAACTAAGTTTCAGATCGCAAAAGAACGAACGTCACTTTAGTAAATATGTAAGCAATATATAGAGTGTAGTTATTTTAAACTTTTTTGTACAGCACTTTAGAAAGTCGTTACTTTACCCACCAGAAATATTCTATTGAAGAGTCAATTGTTACTAAGTGTCTTTATGGAGGGTTAATTCACTTCCGCTAGTTAAGGAACTAATCGCGTACTGAACTTTTTAGTGTGTAATTCGTACAAACTGGTTTTATACAAATTGTGTTTATATAATTCTCATACAGTTTATTTAATTTTTTTTCTAAGTTTACTGACATCCCATGTAACCTAATGTAAAGTCAATTGTCATTTTAGTGTCTCTAAGTAACCAATAATGTAGTCACTTTAAACGTTTATTTTGTATTGCATTTTAGAAAGTAGTTATTTTATCCACCAGAATTAATTTATTGGACAGTTGTCGGATGAAGATTTGTTTACTAGCAGTCGGTTATTGGACTGTCTATGTCAGTTAATAAGACATCTTATTAACTAAATATTTCAGATCAATTAGCACAATTACATGTTAAAATTAATAGTTTTGTAGCTAATCAAGTAACCATTTAGGTAGCTAGTATGGTAACTGGCTCTATGTAACCGGTATGAGAATGCAATGCGTTAAATACTTTGGATCAGCTACCAGAACTTTTATTCTAATCAAAAACTTTCAGTTGATCCCCTGCTTAGGAGATGAACGTGTTAAAATAGTTAGTCACATGATAGGTAAAATCACCTGTTCGGGACAATCACTAAGAACTGCTGGGATGAATACCCGTATGTTTCTTTAGACACTTATTTACTCACTATTCACATAAATTTGCTATAAATCTTACATTTACACATACTAAGTAGTAACATATGTATTGTACATACATACAAAGTAACGTATCAAAGTAAAATCCATATGAAGTAATGACGTCAACTATGAGTGACAACAATAACAACAACAAACTGAATAACCTCTTCAAATGTATATTAAGATAAACAAAAATTAACAACAAAATCATGTAAAAGAATATACATACACAACGCAGCAGTCAACACGACCCATTATCTACATAAATAAATATATACATATATGTATCTACGTATATGTAGATAAGTACATATTTACAAAACTGGCCATTTTATATCATTAAGCTCTTGAAACTTCGCAGCGGGACCGTAGATGGACAAATGGAAGTGGTAATAAATATGAATGAAACTGCTGGGGGCATCAATATTAATTGTATAGTGCCATTAAAGAGAAAGGGTTAAGCTCTCTGAATGCATATTATTTATATTTAAGATTTCTATAAAGGATGAATTGATGAAATTGAGAAATTACACTAAATTGTTTTTTTAATTGAATGTAAGCAAGATTTTATCTTTAAATTTTAAAGTTTCTAAGCAACATTCTCTAGGGATGTAACGACCGAATATGGATATCCCTGCTAGAGTTTATTAAAAACTTATTTGTCGGAACGTTTCGATCAAAAAAATATTTTTTTAATCTTTATTCTTCTGATTTCTATAATATCTGCAATATCGAAATTCTCTTTAATTTGTTTTTTATATACATAAGTTCAAACTTCATATTTATTTAATATATGTACATATATCTACGTGTAAACTACCTAAAGTAAATCTATTAATAACTTTAGAACTCTTAGTCAGATTTTATAATTTTTAATCGCATATGAATGAATTGAACATTTTAAAGTGTTTTTTTTTGTAGAAATCCGTTTATCATCAAAACAGGATATTGCTTAAGCGTGCTTTGTTAAAGGATATCTTCCATTTTCCAAAGATTTTACTTAAATATGAGCCATTGCACAATTAATTCAATATATAAAGTTCAGAATGGGACCATGGGGTGTTCTCGAGATTTATAAACTTAGTCTTATCTTGAACCTTCTAATGCATTATTCATTATGTAGTAGTTAGTCCTAAGTGAACCTGTTATCATGATCGCCACCATTCTCACTCCAGAACCACTAAGGATTTTGCATCTAGTTTCCAATTCAATTTATTATCCAGTAATAGTTCAAAATATTTAGTCACTCCATTGATCCTAGGATCAATTTGTGAATAGTGTCAGTTCTGTTGGATTTCCACCCATTACAGCAAATATCTGCACCAGTGTTTATTTCTACCCTTCAGCAGAAGCACAAACCTTGAGTATCTTGAAATTTTTAACGTTTTTTGGTACGCGTATGAAATTTTCCCACCCCAAACCGAAACATTTTAATATAAACAACTAAGTAACCTTCACCAAATTATACTTCAAAATATTGTTACGAAATTGTACTTGAATTCAAATATTACGATTTTAATGGCTGATTTAAAGTTGCATAATGCTATTTGAAAGCAGTGCCTCTCAAACTGTAATATATCTGTGGGCATTATTAAGTCCCCTTTTCTGCATTGTAAAAGAGGACTAACATTAAATAAAAGCTTTGAGTTGATCATTGATCGTATGGCAACGCTGAATGTTTGCTGCGACTCGTATATTCGAATTCGAATATACGAGCTTTGACAGTTAAATAACATTGTAGAAAGTTCACCAGAGATGGCGTGTGTATTAGAAAACTCTAGACTTCGAATATACGAGCTTTGACAGTTGAAGAACAATCTAGAGTGCAGATGGCAGTGTTATAAATAGTGGCATAGGTTGCAGTCGTTAATCAGTTTATCAGAGACGCATAAACATCAACTGAGTGCTAAAGTGTGCTGTATTTTTTCAAGTGAATTCGTGTACATTATAAAGTGTTTCTGTATTTCTGCGAATTTATAAACGTGTATAAAAAAACACTGAGTGACTATTTAATTCTGTTGTTGTACATTTTAAATAAATAAAGAGTTGTCACAATTTTCAAACACTAACGACTTTTATTTAAAGGAAATAAACCAACGTTTTGAAAAGGTAAAACGTAACAATATAAAAAATTTTAAATATTTTTAGGTAAACAATTTTTTTTTTAGAACAAAAAATTTTTCGAATTGTTTTTTTTCAAAATTTTTAAATTTTTTTTTTTTAATTTTAAATTTAAAATTTTTTTTTAATATTTAGCGAAAAAAAATCGGGTTAAAAAATATTTTTTTACGATTTTGACCCATTGTAGGTTCAACTTACTATGGTTTTAGATACGTCATTGCAAAGGTCCTTGAAATATCCATACTGTCTATATTAATGACCTAGTAATCTAAATATGGGTCCAAAATAGGTAAAAAATCGAGGTTGTCCTGGTTTTTTCCTCATATCTCAGCCATTTGTGGACCGATTTTGGTGATTTTAAATAAATAACTTCTCGAAAGCATGCCTGACAGAATTATTGAAGATTTGGATCCCGAATTCAGAAAATTGATTTCAACAGACAGACAGACGGACATGGCTTAATCGACTCCGCTATCGATAAGGATCCAGAATATATGTATATACTTTATTGGGTCGGAAATGAAAAATGTAGTAATTACAAATGGAATGGCAAACTTATATATACCCTTCTCACGAAGGTGAAGGGTATAAGAAGGAAAAAATGAAAACGTCAATTTTCTAAAATGGAAAGATAAAACATCAGTTTTTATTCTCACCAACAAAATAGATCCAACTAACCCCCATTTTCTCAATATCTGGTTATCGTTTTTCGTAACTATAAACCTCCAATTAACATTTTTTTTGTATGAGAACTGTCAGTTTATCGTCACGATAAAAAATAACCAGAGATTGAGAAAATGGGGGTAAGACAGGTGTTATTACACGCAGAGAACGCAACGGAGAGAAGGTTGAAATAAATTATCCAGAAGTCATACAATATAGCAGTTGTATGAACTACGTTGACAAATTTGACCAGCTGAAAAGCACATATGCCATTGACAGAAAGTCCACCAAGTGATGGCATAGATTTTTTTTCCATTTTCTGGACTGCGCAATTAAAAACTCTTTATCATGTATAAAGAACTCCAGAAAACCTGTCATCCAGAACTGGAGCAGCTCAGTGTAAAAGAGTTTTGAAGAAGTTTTTACCATAGGAACGTAGCACCAGTTCAGGCGAAAAACATCAAATCAGGCTCTAAACGCTCCCTTTCTGCACCATATTCTCCATTATCCGTACACCCAGAGAAAAAACAACTTAAAATCAATAAAACCCATATTGAAGCAATAAGAAACATTAACGATAGTCTAGTAATGTTGAAATTTTTTATTTCAATATGAAAAAATATTAATTTAAAGTTGAAAATTATTGATTTATCGTATTTCAATATGGGTTTTATATAGTTTTGATATTATAATGAACATTATTGAATTAATATGACGCGTTCTTGTTTTTAAGTTGTAGTTTTTCCCTTAGTGTACAAATAAAGCGGCTCAGACCATCAGTACCACAAGAATTACGTCTGGTACGTAATTCCCGAAGATGTGCAAAATGCACCACCAAAAACAACCCATAGCGTACAATATGGCATATATGTAGAACCTGAAAAGTCCCTCTTTGTATACGCACAAATAGGACATGTGTCTCCGACTTTCATCATAACTAACCCACAAGAGTGCCTCATTGCATGCATTACAAAACACCAACAAAAAGTAATTATAATTTTTTTTTAAATTTAACTGTGACTTTAGTTACAGATTTGTTAACATTTCCCTCGAAGGTCGAAATGCATTCTCACTTTTAGTTTTTGTTCTGTCAGCTGTTTTGTGAGTGATGTCATAATTTTAGCATGTGCAAATTGTGTGTAATTTTTTTTAAATCAAAGTTTTACTAACTTTTAGTCACCCGATGTATTCGAAATATTTTTTATTAGTTCTTTTTCATTAGTTTTTCAATAAAATCGTATCATAATTATTGTTTTTTACACCTAAACCGGCAGCAATTCCCTGAGACACTCTTCACCTTTTTGCACCTGGTTCCTAAACTTAATTTGCAAATTAGTTTTTGATGTCTGTTCTGAGTTTATTATCACTTGTAGATTATTTGCCAAAAAAGAAAAAGTAACATAAAATAATGGAATCGACTATATTAATAACATATTGCTACGATGGAAAAAAAACATGGAAAACGACCCAGCGCGGGTATAGGTCTTGCTGAGTACATTACAAATTGTGTCTAAAAATTTTAGAAACGCCCTCAAATTCAGAAGTTATTTAAAAAAATCGTTTTCAATGATCTTCGTCAACTTATCGACCTGTAACTCAATCAGTTTTTGTCCAACTTAAAATTTTTAACGGGTTTGGAAAGAAAATTGATTGACGTGCATTTTTTGAATATATTTGTATTGTTTTTGTTAATAATATCTAAAAAAAAAACAAAATTTATCAACTTGTTTGATTTTAGTCGCTTTTCATTGCTTATTTTGATATCAAAGCTTATACACATTTATACCAATGTATAAAGGAAATTCAGTTCTCAACCAAAAAAAAAAAAAATATTTGTACAACTTTAATTTACAAATCATTTTTTTGAACTTTTTTGGAAAAATAATAAATTTGGCAAATATAAACCGATTTTAACAAGTTATATTTTTTAATAAAATTGTCAACAAAAAATAGAAAAAATTAAAATAACTATTGTTGAATTTGAATAATTACGAAAAAAAAAATAATAAATAAAGCGAAACTTTTTACAAAAACTTACCTAATTTCTTGGAATATACATTTTATGAAAACTTAATTCCTTGCCTATCCATAATTGTTTCAAATTTTGAATTCGGTCTAAAAATGTGGGAGTTAGGACATACTTTTAGTATGTCCTCACATAGGCCTACAACCCCCATTAAGTCACTTTTCAAGTTCTGAAAAAAGTGTTATTTTGTAGCAGAGTGTAATTGTTGTTTGTCTATTACTTTTGGTACGTAAAATCATTAAAAATTAGTGAATCGGAAATTAATATCGACGAATTTTCTGAATCTGATCATATCATACAAAGATAATCTTATAAATGTGCATGAAAACTTCACCAAAGTAAAAATGAAAGCTCAAAATGTTGGCCGAGCCGTGCATTTACTATCACACTTCATCCAAAAAAACATCGTCAAACCAATAAAGTTCCAGAAATTCAAGAACCTACAGGATCTTCTTTGCTATATACCACGAATGGTTTAAAGCACTTCCTCGCGATAGAAGGGAAGAAATTCCGAAAAGAATCGAAAGTCAAAGTGAGGATGAAGAAGAGCCTGATGATAAAAAATTTAACAAAGAACCATAAAATAATAAAATAAAATGTTATTTAATAAAATTTAGTCTATTTTTTGGATTTGCTTATTAGGTAATTTAGAAATTTTTAAAAAAAAATTAAAGCACAAGGGGTATAAGTGCGACTTTCCTTACTTCAATGGTAATTTTTGGGTATTTCTATATATAATAGATGGTATTTTTTATCGTGTTAGATTAAAATATATCTCAGGATTTCTATTAATTAAAAAGTAATATTCCAGATAGCATCTAACATTTTTTATTGTAGTAAATTAACTTTAATCTCTTTTTTCTCATTATTAAACATTAGTCACTTGAACCCCTTGTGCTCTAAGCCCCTCATTTGAGTTTTTAGTTTGTGTTTCAGTAATTTTGTTTTGCAAATTTGAGAAAGTATTTATACCCTACACCACCATAGTGGGGAGGGTATTATGCGTTTGTGCAGATGTTTGTAACGCCCAAAAATATTAGTCTAACACCCTCCTTAAAGTACACCGATCGACTTAGAATCACTTTCTGAGTCGATTAAACGATGTCCGTCCGTCCGTCTGGTTGGCTGTCCATGTAAACCTTGTGCCTTGGTCGCAATTTTGAAGATATTTCGATCAAATTTGGTACATATTATTTTTTGGGCCCAAGGACCAAGCCTATTCAAACTGGCTGAAATCGGTCCATTATTTCACCTAGCCCCCATAGAAATGTCCATCCGAAATGGGACTTTATCGGTCATAAATGTTTAATTTATAAATGTATCTCCACAAATTGCGCTCCAAATAAGTTTTATATATCCAAAATTCATGTCACCAAATTTTGTTACGATCGGTCCATATAGACCCACTTCCGAAAATCACATTAACGTGCATAAATCGCTTAAAAATGTTGGTATACTCACAAAATTCAACATAGTAAACTTTCATATAGACATAAATCACACGACCTAATTTCATGGTGATCGGTCCATAATTGGTCATAGCCCCCATATAAGGCCCACTTCCGAAAATCACTCAAAAATATAAATTATTGAAATTTTAAAAGAAAAATGTTTTTGCTCTTTTACTTAGTATAGGGTATTAAATGGTCGGGCTTGACCGACCATACTTTCTTACTTGTTTTTTAATAGAAAATAATTAGATATTTAGAATAATTTTACGAAATTGCACTATCAATTTGAATTTAACGGTTTGTAATGACTGCTTGCAACATTCACCATGTTTATAAACATGTCCATCAGTAGAAGACTCTACTTATGAACAATTTAAGCTGCAAACATTAACATTGAAGCTGCTAAAAGCTATAGAATTCGAACATTCTAGTTTTGTTCGTTAAGATCACTAATGAAGCTACTGGAAGGAAAATGGCGCTGTATAAATAGTAGCAGCGGCTGCAGTCGTTGGTCAGTTTATCATAGGCGCTGTTAGAGTTAACATAAATTGCATTCTTGTATAGAAACACATACTGGCATTTCCTGGGGTCACGAACGTACGTTCGTACGCTTTTGATATACTTATATATTTATATATTATTCCAAAGATGATAGTGTACTTCAAAGTACTTTTGGGCAAAAAGGGTCAAAATATGTTTTATTTCCATTTTGTAATCTTATTATTGTTATGGCACTTATAAGTCCCGTCGGCCGACAAAGGGTTAATCATACTCGCAATACTATGATTGTGATCAAATGACGCGATTAATTGCGATTAAAATCTATTTGCAATCCCTAGTGAGTACTGTCTCATTCTGATGACATTACATTGAAAAACTGAGTAGCTTTTAACAAAGAAAATGAGCTAGCTTTTTAGTCACTTGTGACACAATTCTGATTTATCATGAGTTATTTTTAATTTAACTATCGATATTTGCAACTACCAGATCATCAGCAACTATTAGTGAATGTACAAAATGTAAAAATATTCGTAAGTACATACGTATGGTTGTATGAATATATTATGTACATTAGACATGCACCTACAAAATAAATCTGTATTGGATGGATCTAATTTTGTTATTTAGCAACTAATACTAATTATTGAAAAATCTTATGTTTATTAAATTATCTTTCTAAAAAGAGATACGAATAGTAAAAAAAAAGTCTGCAAACATAATAAAATTTTGTTATTTTTAATTCAATATTAGCCTTTTATTGGTATTCTTCTTATTTTTTAGGGCAGGTCTAAATATACATACATATATTATTGTCAATTGACATTAAATCAGTTTTTCCCATTAGTTCGCTACTGTCAATAAAAAAAAAATAAGCAAACAAATAAACTAATCTATAATTTATTCCACTTTACTGATAACAAAACTGAAATTCATGTACTCATCATGATAATAAAATACAAATGTAAATATATTTATGTATTTTGGATGCACGGATGTGCAAAATATTTTAAGTACGATGTACGTACCACGCCACTTCCATTAATATTTTTTATATAAATTTATATTTAGTTTATTTAATAGTTATCGACAGCACTATTTTATAAGAATGAATAGATAACACAGAGAAATAAATGTATAGCATAATTTTCGTCATTTTAGTAATTGATTTAAGTGGATACATCCCAAAAAACATCGATTCAAATCTATGAACTTTTCTGAAAAACTTCTACACTATTTAGTATGTATATTCTTTTGCTTCAATCAGAAAGCAGAAAATTAAAAAAAAAATTATAAAATACAGTTAGGTACAAAATTGTTCACAAAACAACCAATATTAAATATTATAAATAACTTCCTTTTTCTTCTTCATTGTTTTTATTGCAATTTAAATTGATTTTAATCTTTACATTATGCTTAAATAAAAAAAGATAAAACTAACAAAAAATATTAAATTCACTTTTTAAATTTAAAAAGGTTTCACATGTTAGCTGTGAACAATTACGACCCTTGACGAAAATTCTTACGTTTTTGGCTATTAATATTTCGTGTGCCCCCTCTTGCAGTTTTAACAGCTTTTATTCGTGTTGGCATACTATTTACAAGATTTATTTAGCACCTGTGAATTAATATTTACCCGCGCCTCGATAGAACACTCCCAAAATTCATTGATTTCGCTGGGTCTTTTTTAGCCAATATGTTCCTTTTCAATATTGACCAAAGGTGTTAAATCGGATTTAAATTCGGAGACTGGGATGGCCAATCTAAAAGTTTAATCCCATTTTCTTCAAACCACTTTTTAGTAATTCCGGCAGTGTGCTTGGGGTCGTTGTCTTGCATGAAGATGTCATCCTGACCCGATTCTAAACCAAATATATCCAAACTTGGCATGTATGAGTCTTCAGGATTGTAATGTAATCTTTGGCACACATTCTGTCAGTTATTCAGCGTAGTACACCCAACTGGTTTCCACGAAAACAGCCCGAAGCCATCAAAAATCCACCTCCAAATTTCATTGTGCTTGTAATATCTCACGCTTGGACTCCAATTTTATCAACCCATTGGCGCCCATCAGAGGTTTTTAAGTTTTGTTCTTGGCGCTAGGCCGCTGGATTTTAAACATCTTCGAACGGTTTTGGAACTTATGTTTAAACTATACTCTTGGTTGAGAATTTGTGTGACCTCAACAACTGTATTAGCCTCACCAGACACAATCAAACGACGAGCTTCTCGAGCATCAGCAAGCGAAAGTTTTTTTGGACGACCATATTTATTTCCCGTGGAGTTTAAACTATTCTGATTCATTATTTTATTCACTAACCCTATTGATATATTATATTTTTAGCGATTTCGCGATATGGGACACCTTCCATTATGTCTTTTGCCACATTTTGTTTCAATAGGGGTGTCTTAGCTTTTCTGATTATAAAAGGCTAAATAAATTATTTAAAATAGTAGTATTTTATTTAAATAATATTAAATAATGTCCTTTACTTACGTTATTAAAAAAATACGAATTTTGTTTTTATATTTTTTAAAAATTGAGAAAAAATTCTTAGGGTCAAAAATGTGTTTTCTAGATATATCTTCAATCATACTTTTTGCGAACAATTTTGTCCCTAACTGTATATATGGGGGATTTCACGTCAAGTGAACCAACTGCTGAAACCGTCGCACTTTGGGTTGAATCATGTTCAAAGTGGCGCTTAATTGATTTTTTAGAATTAATATTTATTTATTAAATTTGGTACCGGGTAAAAGTAGACAAAATTCTACATCAGTAATAGCTAAAATCGTTATTCTAGGTTGCATAGTTTTTCTGCAGTACACTGTCAAAGTGGATAAATTTTTCGTATTTTTGGAGAAAGTGATAAAAATTTAAATTAAACACAATTAAATTATTTTTTTTTGCATAAAACATTTAAAAGCTACCCTCACCATAGTGGGGAGGGTATGTTGGGTTAGTGCTGATGTTTGTAACGTGCAGAAATATTGCCCCAAGTATACCAATCTGCTCAGGATCACTTTCTGAGTCGATTAAGCGATGTCCGTCCGTCCATGTACACCTTGTAATCAAACTACAGGTCGCAATTTCAAAGATAATTCGACAAAATTTGGTATAAGCACGTCAATTGCCCCAAGACGAAGCCTATTAATTTGGTTAGAATCGGTCCATTATTTCTCCTAGCCCCCATACGATTGCCCTATCTGAAAATAGTTAAGCTCTCATAAATATCTTAGTTATATAGATATCCAAACCAAATTCAGCAAGAATAAGTTTTATATAATTCGAACTCGCCTCACCAAATTTTGTGATGATCGGTCTGGTACCGTGAAATAGCTCCCAAATGAAATAAATCCCAATGAAATAACTCCCACCAAGAATGAAATAATTCCCAAACTTGAAAATTCCAATAATCGGCGGTTTCATAATTTTAAAAATATTAGTCCCAGAAAAACGAAATAACTCCCAATAGAAATGAAATAATTCCCAATCCGAAGCAATTTATTTATGTAATCTAAAAAAAGGAACTACAAAAGTGAAATTATTCGGTACCGTGAAATAACTCCCAAATGAAATAATTCCCCACGAAAAAATTAAATAACACCCAACAAATTTGTCATACAACTTAGGACTTATTTCATTATGAAACAACTCCTAACGCATAGGGAGTTATTTCATAATTTTTTGTTGGCAATTATTTCATAATGCAATAACTCCCAATGAAACAACTCCCATTGAAATTTTTGTTGGGTTTTATTTCATATTATTGTGGGAATTAGGAGTTATTTCACTGTATTTGGAGTTATTTCATTTTTGTTGGGTTCTACTTTGCAAAAGCAAAACCCATAAATATCAAAAACTGTCTTCACTCAGAAAAGTTTTTTGTATTTCCTGCCTTCGGCCGCGCGCTAATGTTTTTTCCTCCTCAAAAACTGGCTTCGCTAAGAAGAGTTTTTGCATTGCCGGCCTTCGGCCGGGCGAAAATGTTTTCTCCTCTGGGGTGTATCAAAAACCGGCTTCGCTCAGATAAGATTCTTTTTACATCGTCGGCATTTGTTAGGTTGCAACGATTTCTTAATCTGGTGCGAAATGAAAATCGGATTTCGGAAATATTATAAAACCTTTCTGTAATGAAAGAAATCTTTTCTTAGCGAAGCCAGATTTTGATATACTACGGAGGAGAAAACCTTAGCGCACGACCGAAGGCCGGCAATGCAAAAAACTTTTCTGAGCGAAGACAGTTTTTGATACACCCCAGAGGAAAAAACTTTAGCGCACTGCAAATGCAAAACAGTTTTTGACACAACCCAGAGGAGTAAAACTTTGCGCTACGCCATACGAACGCAATGCAAAAAATGTTTAAATAAATTGCTTCGGAATGGGAATTATTTCATTTCTATTGGGATTTTTTTCATTAGAAGTTATTTCGCTTTTTTGGGAGTAATATTTTTAAAATTATGAAACCGCCGATTATTGGGAGTAATTTCATTTTACCCTTTGGTAGTTATTTCATTTTTTAATTTTGGGAATTATTTCATTTTTGATGGGAATTATTTCATAGGGAGTTATTTCATTTGGGAGCTATTTCACGGTACCAATTATTCTTCGCTTACTAAACATTTTTTGCATTGCGGGCTTATGGCGTAGCGCAATGCAAAATTTTGTTTGCATTGCCGGCCTTTGGCCGGACGCTAAGGTTTTTCCTCTGGGGTGTATCAAAATCTGGCTGCGCTCAGAAAAGATTTCTTTCATTGCAAAAAGGTTTTATAATATTTCAGAAAGTCGATTTTCATTTCGCACCAGATTAATATCGTTACGACCTGACAAAGGCCGACAATGTAAAAAGAATGTTTTCTGAGCGAGGCCAGTTTTTGATACACCCCAGAGGAAAAAACCTTAGCGCCCAGCCAAAGGCCGGCAATGCAAAACTAATTCCCAAAATAAAATGAAATAAAACCCAACAAAAATTTCATTGGGAGTTGTTTCATTGGCATTTATTGCATTATGAAATAACTCCCTATGCGTTAGGAGTTGTTTCATAATGAAATAATTCCCAAGTTGTATGAAAAATGTTTTGGGTGTTATTTCATTTTTTCGTGGGGAGTTATTTCACGGTACCGATCGGTCTACAATTAGTCATAGCTGCCATATAGACCCACTTCCTAAAATCACTTAAACTAGCATTAATCTCTTAAAAATGTTGGTATTCCAATAAAATTCAGTATAAATAATTTATATATGTATATACAAAAGTCATGTCACCAAATTTTAACGATAACGGTCCATAATTAGTCATAGCTCCCAAATGATGCCCACTTCCGAAAATCATTTTAATGAGTATGGATTTCTTAAAAATGTTGGTATTCAAATAAAATTCAACACAAACAGGTTTAATATATACAGAAGTCTTGCCACCTAATTTTATGGCGATTGGTCCATAATTAGATTGGTGTAGGGTATCATATGGTCGGGCTTGACCGACTATACTTTCTTAATTGTTTTTAAACTACATATATAATAAAAAAAAAGTACAACATTTATGGCCATTATTACAACTTGCCTTTATAGTTAAAGGTAACTTTAAGCAATAGAAAAAGGTACCCTTAAAGTTAACTTTAACTATAAAGGCATGTTGTAATAATGGCCCTTAGGCTTTTATTTTAACAAAAAAATCCTTTCTTTAAATTAAGATTTTATGAAAAGACTCGAGCTGCACTGTGGGGGAAATGAAAAAATGGAAATAAATCTGTAACTTCTAAACGTATAGTCCGATTTTAATAAAATTCCCCATGGCTAGAACGAGATGTAGAGAGTTTAAGACAAACAAGTTTATCAAATGTATTAATTTACAGTGCAATTATATCATCTACCAAATCGAAAGAAATTTAACTAGAAAAGGAAGAAGAAACTGATGAAGATACTGGAGAAGAATATGATGATTGTGATACCTCCGATGGCTCTGAAGACGTTGAAGGTTTTATCCGAAGCAAATATAAATGTGGTTAATTTTGCAGAAATAAATGAGCAATTTTTATCGAATGACTTCAACGCAGTCGTAACTGTGAAAATCAGAAACTTTTTTAAACGACTACGCGGAAAGTAGCGTGAAAATTATGGAGGACTACAAGTATTGAGTTTTGTGCAGAAACGAAGAGGAGAAGCAATATTTGATTCAAGTTGTCGGTGATTTCCGAGTTTTAAAAAAGGAAATGAAATGTTGGAAAATTTTCGTGAAAATAAGTTTGTTCTATAGAAATATTGGCAACATTTTACCTCCCTAGGGGTGATTCCTGATTCGTTCTCACGAACTTTAAATCTCGTGCGGCACGCCAATTTTTAACCGATCGAGCTAAAACTTTTGTAAGTTTTTTATCCTAACCTCACACAAAACTGCTCTTCGTGTTTGAATTTTCAATATTGATGAGTTTTCAATATTTCCATACATTTGGGGTTCCCATTCCAGACTTTTCTTTTATAACCCTTTATATTTTTTCCTTATCTTAATGTTTGATGCTTAGTTTTTCAGCCATAATTCAGCTATATGACCAAAATTGTATCCAAGTAAAATGCATCAAATGACATCTTCAAACAATTTTAATTTTCGCCATTTATTCATAAATTTTTGTCAATAGCTCCAAAATTCCTGGCCATAGAGCCAAATATTTTTAAAGCTAATATACATACATATGTTTGAGCACGTAGCAATGAAATACGTACATATTTGTTTTAACTGTTTCGAATCGTTAGCCAACCATTAAATTAACACATCTGTGATCGAATCAAAAAAGAATTTCGACTGCGAAATAAAACGTATTACATTTCAACCATTCAACCATTTGTTGGGAGGAAATTAAAATTTGTTCTACATTTTTCTTTTTATTCCTTTTTTTATATGAAAACTTTTGGTTTTTGGGGGGGGGGGGAATTTCATATTTCACCCCCTCTGGATGCGCGCCTGCATTTCTTGCTCGACATCGAATCATCTCAATTTAGAAAATGTCGATACATTTTACTCGATCACGAATACTATACGCCAATGTTCTGAAAAGCGCATATCGCAAACTTGTGTTCTGAGAAACGAAAACGTATGTATACTGAAACCAATAAAAAATCGCGTGGTTTTCAGAACATGGTGAAATGCATTTTGCGTTTTTCAAACTGTATACGATTTGAAAACGCTGCGTTTTCCAGAACATGGGCAATAATTCAAATCCTGATTATTTATGCGATTGGACCCGCTATCAACTGGCTATAATTGCTACAAAACATAATCTAGACTATAAAAATTACATAATTAAAAATTGTATAATTGGCCACGAAGGCTTTTATGTATTGAAATCAATAAAAATAAATAAAAAATAAATTAAATTAAACTGTATGTAACCAAAATATTTTATTTAATATTTTTTTTTAAGGGAGCTATATTCGGCCATGCTCGAGTATTAATGCAAGAATATATGTATTGTTGTAATGTAATATTTATTTTGTTAATTATATAAACAATATATTGGTATAAAACACATACAACACAAGTATTAGTATTTTATAATGCTACAACAAAATCTTAGCGTAAACATTTCATTAGAATTACATATCCAAAACGAAATATAAAAAAGTTTAATAATAATAATAAAAAAAAAAATACGTCAAATGGTACATTAAACAATTAGAAGAGCGATAATAACATTTAAAGGGAAAAACTAATTTATCTTACAAAGTAAAAGTCAACAATAAACAGCGTTATTAACATCATTATTATTATTATTCTTATTACCACTGAACTACACAACACAATAAGAATTCTTCGCATTCATTATCAACGCCATCCGTCCTCACGACAACTAATCAAAATATGATTTGTGTTGTTAGTAATGATGCAATAGCAACAGGTTGACCATGGGGACGATAGTTAAACATATTGATTTAAGAGAGTTTATGTCGAGGATTTCACACAAAATAGAAATAATTTACGTACTGAAATAATGTTGCCGTATTATGAATCCAGCAATTGTTAGATTTAATTTATTATTTATTTTATTTAATATTTGTACTTAAAATCATTATGGAATTCCAGGTTTTGTTTCTAATTATAATTAAGTATTTAAAAAAAACGTATACATAAGTTAAACAAATAATACAAAGTATTTTTTGTTTGCTGTGTTTGTTGGTATTATTTTTTTTGGAAGGAGAGATTGTTTGGCCTAATTTTTATTTTTATCACATTTTTAAAAGAAAATAAATTTGAAAAATAAAGTCTAACATTAAAAAAAGATGCCAATTTCCACATCACATTTCAAGTGCTTTACCAATTCAATGGTAAAACATAAAAGGAAACAAACTTATATTTAAAAAAAAATAAATTTAAAGGTATAATAAAAATAAAGAAACTGAAAATTTAAAAGTTAATTGAAATACATATGTAAGTACTTAAATCAAATCCTGCTTTTATTTATATTTAATTTAATAATGGCTGGTATTTCATAAAAAAAATAGGTAATAAAGAAAATTAATTAATGATAACATGTTTGTTTTAATATTTATGTATATATAACTTAAAAACTAAATGTATGTATAACAAAACGATTATTTTATGAATATAAGAAGAATGAAGAATGTTTGAGTGTTAGCAATAAGGCTTCTGAATTTATATGACTGGATTACATTTAGTTGTTATTTTAACTGGAGTATTTCAGTGATGTACTTTGAAAATTGTTCATAGCTGTCTTCGACTTCGATCTGTTGAAAAGAAAAAAATCGAGATTTGTGATAAATTAGAAATATTTTTAAAAAATTAAATAATCAAAAAGTTTTTATTTGAAACACAAAATTTGTTAACAAAGTTTTTGTTAACAACGCACAGTGGGGCAGAATCAAAATTTTTTGGAAATAAATCTTGTATTTCAAAACGGCTGGTCCGATCGGTCTCAAAGTAGGGTACCTTCGAGATGTAAAATATTTAAACACGTGAAATTTTTTTGTTTCCTATCCGATTTCAAAGATTTTATATTTTTGGAAAGCGCTCGCCTAGGTCTTGAAAAAACATGCTTGCGTGTGCAATTTATCTCTTATAATTTCCGTGTTACAGGCATTTCAAAATTGAAATTTTAAAATTTTGCCATACCTTGGTCCGCTTTTTGGACCGAACAGACTCGAATTTTTTTTGTTAGTTAGCCAACTAAATTACGAATAACATACAAAAGATTTTAGAGCAATATCAATTATGGATCCAAAAATAAACGATTTTAAATTTAAATATTCAAAAAATAGTTGATTTTTGCTGTTTTTTTGGCGAAAAGGTGTATTAACTCTTTTTTAATTAAAAAAAAATTTCTTTAAGAACATATAACAATTTTATGTTTATCTGAAAGATATCTTTACGGAGAACATTTTGATATAAAAATCATGTCCTATTCTTCGAATATGTCGCCTTTCGGAATTTGACCAATTTTTTTTTTTTAATAAAATTCATGGGCCACATGTTCTAAAATCCCAAAGCTGGGATCAGTGGCATATTTTTGAATCTAATTGAGATATTGTCTTGAAATTTTTTTTGTAAGACCAAAAATTAACTTATCTAAACAAAACAATATAGCTCGGAATAAATGTGGATCAAATTGTTCCTAATATTTGCAATCCTATTAAAATTTTGATATAAATTTTAGTTTTAGAAACTCAATGAATATGTAATATGTAATAAAATATTTATTTATTAAAGAAACTCAATGAAATTTTTAACGTTTTTTATGTTTGTCATTCTAAATAACAAGGTGTAAAAAAACTTGTTAAAAGGTCAAAGGCAATCCCGCAATTCCTAAAAATTGGAGCGAAAATCACAAAAATGGTATTTTTACAATTTTGCCTATAGGGTCCACATTTCCTTCGGGGCTGGGAAAATACATTGGCGCTAAATAGGGAACACATCAATGTTTCCAAAGCTGCTTTTTGTTTTTTGATCCCAGCTTTGGGATTTTTGATAAAAAAAAATGGGTCAAATTCTGAAGGTCGAATGCTCCTTGGCTACGCCCACGTAAAATTTTATCCCGATCGGACGAGCCGTTTAGAAATGCCAGATTTATTTCCAAAAAATTTCGATTATGCCCCTTTGTGCAACGTACTTTTATGAATGTATAAATAAGTTAGTTCCTATGCGCCTTTCACTGGTTTCTTAGACCTGAGAATGAAATACACATAGAGCAGAAACTAGAACAAACTCAAACAAAAACAAGTAAGAGTGCTATATTCGGCTATGCCGAATCTTATATACCCTTCACCTTTGTTGTGGATGCATTATTATTTTTTATAATTAGTATATATGTATGTATGTACATTGCCCACTTTCAGCGTACAGCATCCTAAATTTATCAAGAACACAAAAAACAACAACAACGCCAAACGAAACAAAACACCAAAAGAAAAAACAAAATACGCAAGGCAATGAAACCAACACACATCCAAACATACGTTTAATTGTATAAAAAACAACAACAACGCCAAAAGAAACAAAATACGCAAAGCATGCACATTCAAACATACGATTTGTTGATTTTTTGTCAAAAAAACCAACACACAACCAAACAAACGTTTAGTTGTATAAAAAACAACAACAACGCCAAAAGAAACAAAACACAAAAAAAACAAAATACGCAAAGCATGCACATCCAAAAACATACGTTTTGTTGCTTTTTTGTCAAAAAAACCAACACACAACCAAACAAACGTTTAGTTGTATAAAAAACAACAACAACGCCAAAAGAAACAAAAAAAAAAACCAAATACACAAAGCTTGCACACCCAAGCATACGTTTTGTTGTTTTTTTGTCAAAGCATGCAATACATTGTGTTTTTTGATGAAATTTTCAGAGGTTGTCTCGGATTTTTGCTCATATCTCCGTTATTTATGGACGGATTTTGCTGATTTTAAATAGCAAAATTCTCGAAAGTATGTCTGACAGAATTGTTGAAGATTTGGATCCCGGAGATATCTGGGGCCTTCAGAAAATTGATTTCAACAGACAGACAGACGGACAGACAGACAGACAGACAGACAGACAGACAGACGGACATGGCTTAATCGACTCCGCTATCTATAAGGATCCAGAATATATATACTTTATAGGGTCGGAAATGAAAAATGTAGAAATTACAAACGGAATGACAAACTTATATATACCCTTCTCACGAAGCTGAAGGGTATAAAAAAATACTTAAAATATTTACACATACGATTGTTGTTTTTATTTTCAGATAGTTTTTTTTACTAATACATTCTCACCAATTAGGATTTCGACAACTGAGTTATGTCTTTGACAGGAGAGTTTCCGATCTATGTATATTTATATATCTATGATAATAACAATCAAATTTACTATTTGCTATAATTACGAAAATTGTATTTTCAATGACTTTTTTATTAAATTTCGACCAATAACAAAAATTGTATATTCCATTATCCAAATTATCAAATTAAATACTAAAATTTTAGAAAGTTTTGTTTTTGATTGTTCAATTATTAAATAATTGAAACCAGTTCATTATCTTATAAATATTTCAATTGAGACTGTTTAAAAAATGGATTTTTCTGTGTAATATTAACTAAAAAATTAATATTTAAAACTTTAATTATCTACTTACAGCTTGTACCAGCAGGACTCAAAGTATGTGTACTCGAATGTCGCTTCATTTTAGAAATAGTTAATGAGGACGCTGCCGCATCTTCTGAAGTTGTCCATTTTGAAGAATTTGTTTTTGTGTTCATTATGCAATTATCATTGCTATCCTTTTTATTTAACGATACATTGGCCTTTGTAGCCGTTTCAGCGGGCATTGATTTATATCGCTGTAAGGATGTGCGAGGTTTCTTGGTCTGCGTAGCTTGTAAAACGACCTCATCGAGCGATACAAACCAGTCGTCAGGACAGTCATCTTCCAGAAACTTCATGTAGAATGAGGACCGTTTTTCTTTATTTGTACTGTTCGAACAAGATGATAAATCTGTATTAGACTCAACAGCATTGTTGGGAGGTGGTGTAGTGGTAGCGGCAGGAGCTGAATTTGCATGAGGTATGGAAGTGCATTCTGATGAAGTAGACGATTTCGGTGTAGTATTTGCAAAATTTATGAAGGTCGGTTGTGTTTTAGCTTTCATTTTGGATTCTATTTCCTGTGTAGCTTCAAGCAAAAAACAATCTGAATCAGAGTCATTGAAGAAATCATTTAAAAGTTCCGGTTTATTATTTTGTTCTGGTGTATTGATTTTCACTGCTATCTCTGTTGATGTGGAAGTATTTGATTGATTCTTCATGTCAATATAATTTACAGAACTGCAGTTATACGTCGTTTTTGAGTTATCCTTGTTATTTTGACTCTTAATTTTGGATGATAGCGTGCCAGCGCTTTTTAATTGTTCCTGAAGTTTTGCACAACGCTGTTTTAACTTTTCCTCTGCACGGGACTTTTCAACTCGTCGCAATTCGTGTTCGAAAAGTTTTCGCTGATCCTCCCTACGGCCATCGTAGATAATTCGTTGTTGATAGTCTCCTCGTGTACGGAAATTGCCCACTTCCGTACTACTGGAACCCGCTGAAGCAAAACTGCTGTCTGCTGCATACGCTGAGTCCGGTGTACGAGTTGAATTGTCCTCCATTGCACACCTTGGACCTCCAGCACCATTGGAAGTATGACGACTCCATTTCCATCCAACCTCTGGACTGTCTATGGCCAAGGTTTGTGAAAGTAGGCAAGTTGGTGAAAAACTGCTATCGAAAACTTTTGGTGAATAGTCTAGGCTGTCATCCAAATTCATCATCATTTTCTTATGTGGTGGAGTACATTCGATGCCACCATCGGAACAAATTGATATCACAGAGGGAGAACGCTGCAAAGTTTCACAATTGGTGTTAAAGTCTCGTGAATTTATGCCACTATTCGATGTTGAGGTTTTTAAGCGATTTTGTGGTGATGCTAAAGAAAGAAAATAATTTTAAAATGTCTTTTCATCCCTCTATTTCATGAACAAAAACAATTAATTACCGCTGTGCCTTTTGTGATTCAGGCGCGTTGATAGAGACAACGAAGCTTTTCGTTGCAATTTAGGTGTTACATCCATGTTCAATTGTTTAAATAATTGTTATGTTTATTATTTCGAATTAATTTATGTTTATTATTCGAATTTAAAAATACTATCAAAAAATGCGCTCTAATACCAAAAAAAAAGTAACAAGTGCGTTTGCACAAAAAAAAACTAACGAGTTAATAAAAAGAGTAGTTAATATTCTTCAGGGTTGTATTTTTAGTACCAACGATATTCTATTACAATTTTAGGGTTTTCGTCAACAGAAAATGGGTCTTAAATTATATGTTATTTAGACCCCCTTTCACACTAGGCAATTTAGTTGCGCACTGTAGTTCCAAAGCAAAATCTAGGTGGAAAAAATTATTTGGCGGTCTTTTTATATAGAATTGGTATCTCCGATTCCAAAAAAGTGTTTAAAAGATCAATATAAACTTTTTTCAAGTTACACTAGATATACATAAAAATCATTAATAAAAAATTACAAAAAAAAACTAAATTTTTAAAAAGATCCATATTTAGTATATTTCAATTTACAGTAGGGTCTAGATATATAAAAATCAATAATAAATAAAGAAATATTACTAAAAATTCCATTCCGTAAAAATTTAAAAAAAAGTATTTCGGCGGGTGCTGGCGGCTACAATTTCACTAACTATTTTGTCATAACGAAGCAATAATACTAATAAATGCAGACTATAGCTAATAATTTTGTATCTTGACAACCACTTTGACGTTTATTATGATAAAAATTTATTTAGGGGGTAAAATTCAAATTGATAATGCAATTTCGTAACAATATTAATACAGAATATATATTTTTTAAATTTTATTTATATGATGTATGCTCTGATTTATTTATTTGTTTCTTTTCGTTTTAAAGTTACAAAGAAAATTGTGAATAAAATGGTGCCTTTTGTGTATTTTTTATTATCCAGTTTTTTATCTGTGCATTTTGACCAGCCATCAATTTGTTCACTCAGCGAACAATTTTGTAGCGCACATCAATTTGTCTTGTTTGGACACCCCTTGTCAATGTTATGTTTCTGTCCACAGGAGACAAATTTATGTGTAAACAAGAAATTGTCAAAATATTGATGCCTTGTCAGGGCGTTGGCAAACCTACAGTGTCGGTCAAAACTAAAAACGGACTTATGCTTGTTAAAAAAAACACAGTAACATTTAAATTTTATATTATTATTTTAGGAATAATATACACTAATAACATAGTGCAAAAACAATCGGTCATGACAGTATAGGTCCGACTCAGTTTGACGATTTTGGTGACCAATTTCTTTATGGACCTCCAAAGATTCTAAAAACCAGTGAATCCTCAAAAAAAGGTGTCGTCAGTTTTTGGCTAACAGCAATTCAGACTTGGTGATACAGCTTAACTATATATTGCAATAATATAACTAAGAGACCACCAATTGTTTACATTTTTTGCCCAAAAAAAAATAGCTACGCCACTAAATATAAATGAAAAAATGTCATTAAAAGGAATTTAAATTATTTATTTTTAGATTTTTATAGTTCAATTTATGTACATATATGCAATGGGCGTTTTTTAGCTATACATTGGTTTATATTAAATTTATTTATATACATATAATGGGCGTTTATTTCACATATCATAAACGAGATCGAGAATAAAATTAAATAAAGTAAACAAAGTCGACAAGAACAAAAAATAAACATTAATGAATTTGACAGCTTCAACATCCAAACAACCACAAATCGATTAAACACACCTGTTAAATCAATTCTTGATAAAAACAAATAAATTAACCCAAGTTGCTTGAATTCTCCCCAGCTGTTGACACCTTTTAACCCAGATATGCCGACTGTACTACATGTAGTACATGTAGTTCTTGTTTACAGAATACGTCACGTTTATCAAAATACCATTTTTTTGTTCACGTACTTAGTACTCACCAATACCTTATGGGAGATTGTGTGATCGCATTATTTTTTGCTACTATTTTTGAGTTATTGAATTTTTAATTTGTGATATTTTCAAATTGCCCATATTCAGTCATTATGGACATATCTCGTTTGTGAATAAATACTGTATTTTTTTGGAATTTATATTTATGAAGAGTAGCTTGATTGTTATATGCATGAATGTTTAATTTTATTTCGTTTTAGTTTTGTTGTTGTGACCCCAATGTTCTATATATAGGGCGACTTAAAAAAACAATTTTTTCAATAAATTTTTAAAAAACTATATTTGCAATGCTTTTTATTTCTCATTTGCTTCCAAAATAATATATAAGAGTACCTTTAAATTATCAAGCTCAAGCAGTCGGCATATCTGGGTTAAATTCGCCAAAAAATAATTTAGCGATTAATCCCTTAAATATTTTTGGCACTCATTTAGCGAGTTTTTATGAAAAAGTTAACAACACTGATTTTATTTCCACAAAAACCAACGAGTATGATTTGGACCAATCAAAAACGTTTGCGTGTGAAGAAGCAGAAAAACAAAACAAAAAACAGCAGGGTTGTAAAATTACGTATAAAAGGTTAAGTATTTTCATTATTTTTTTATTCATAATAAAAGTTAATGCGAATAAAATGTATTTATTAAATACAAATTTAAGAAAAAGAATTAAATAGGTCTTGTAGTATTACGTAAATCAATATTTTAAACATATTTGAATTATTTAAATGTTACGATACTTTTTTAAGCAACTGTGTGTACTTGCTTTGCATAAAATCATAAAGAGACGTTTTTGTTGCACTCTCTTTTCATTTATTTATTGAACGCGAAACAGAATAAACGTAATTTTAAGTGCAAATTTTTTCACAAAAATTAAAGAACTGCATTTTAAGCAGACGTGGCCAGAAAAAAACTAAATTCCTTTGTGTTCCATAAGTGATTAAGATAAATATTTTGTTAATTTTAATACAAACAACATGAAGTATTTGTTCTTATTGGGATTGTTATTATTTGCGGGTATGTTTTTTTTTTCTTATATTTAGTGAGAATTATATACCGCCCCTATAAATAAATGCCGGCTAAATTATTTTTTTTTGCAATAAATAAAAATATACATTTTTTAATTTTTTGTTTTTTAAGGTTTTACCCAAATAAGAGCCGAAGATGATGATACTGCTACTGAAAAAATTGATTTAGATTTGGGCTCATTCAAAGAAGGTTCTAGAACCGGTAAGTGAATTTCGAATGAAAACACTTCATCTTTCTCTTTATAATTTGTTGTTGGTGTCTGTTTATTGACTTGTGTAACTTTTCTTTAACACGTCAATGATATAGATTATTTACGATAAGATTTCATGAATATATTTCTAACAATATGAAATTACATACGTTTTTACTGATTGTTTCTGGTTTCTGTTTTTTTTTTCTTCTTTGGCTTCAGATTCCGATGCCGTTCAACGTGAGGAAGAAGCTATTAAATTAGATGGTCTAAATGTGGCACAAATGAAAGAAATTCGCGAAAAGGTAAGCTTGTTTATTATTTGCTGGTTTGCTGTTACTGACAGTGAATGTAGAGTGTAACTTTTTGAATTTGTCTCATTGTGTTGGATTTCGAATTAGGTCAACTTGTAGATTACTTTCATTTTTTTATTGTATTGTTATGATTGACGCCTTTATTAAAGAGGGGTGGATTAGTTCACTGTTTTCACTTTATAATTGTAATCATGATACAATCAACTATTACTAAATAGCGATACAGCTATTGATTCGAATTTTTGAATTTTAACAGCTCCTTTTTTAATGATTTAAAAATAATCTTGGTTTGGAAATAATAAACTGAATCCTAAAATTGCGATGAAAACAGTTTTCATTTAAACCATTTTTTACATAAAAATCACAAATACTTCGAAATTAATTCTGAGGTTTGTGTCGACAGCAGATGCCAAAATAACTCGTCCCTATATAATCCAAATACCAAAATTGTGGTTTATATTTTGTAAAAGTTATAAAATGATTATTGTTTACATGGTTTTTTATGACTAGGGGGCGGATTTTCATGCATTAATTATTGAAAAATATGCTTCAAAAAACATAAACATTGAAAAAATAAACACTTATATTTTTGTGCAGAAACATAAAATGTGGTTCCCAGCAGTTAGGACATTTTAAATTCAACCAGGAATTAAATAAATTATAATTATTCTTCTGAGAAAACGATGTCTCTAAGTAATCTATAGTGTAGTCACTTTAAACGTTAATTAGCTAGTTATGTAACTAGTTGTCACTTAAAGGGTGAATTCCAAATCGTCTGTATGCAATGCAGTCATATCTTTATCAAGACAAAGCAAGCAAACGCGTAGTTGAAATTTAAAAAGAACTTAGTTTTTACTTTTTCATACATTTTGCGATATGAAACATCAAAGTTTACACGGTTGCCTTAAGAATCGTTCGACTTTTTAAGGTTGCATTGCATACAGACGTTTTGGAATACACCCAAACTGATTGCTAAATACATTAGTAACCTAGAACTGCTGGGAAATTACTGTCAGGAGCGGTAACTGTGTGTGTATGTACACATCTGCTCAAAATAATAGATACACCAAAATTTATTTTTTAAAAACGAAAAAAAATAATGGTATATTGTAAAATTATAAAAAAAATTCAGTCGATTTTTATTTATAGTTAAAAGGAGAGTAAAAAACAAAAACAAAATATTTCATAATTAATAATAAATATTATAAAGTAAATTAAATTTCTTAAATTTCGAAAAATTTGGTGCTCATAATAATAGATACATTTTTAAAAATTCTTATTAAACAAAAGCTAATAAATTTTATCTTAAAAAAATTAGTTTATTATTAAAGTAAAGCTAGTATCCAGTATATCCACCTTTGTTTTGTAAAACTTTCTCCACTCTTCTGGGCATACTGGATATCAAGTTCTGACACTTCTCCAATGGAATCTCGTACCATATTTTTTGCGTTTTCTCCCATAAATCGTCTTTATTTTTGAAAACTTCCTTCGAAAGCCTTATCTTTAATTCACTCCACAAGTTTTCTATTGGGTTTAAATCAGGGGATTGGCTGGGCCAGCTTAAAACAGGTACGTTATTCTCCAAGAACCAGTTTTTAACTAATCTTGAACTATGTTTTGGGTCGTTGTCCTGCTGGAATGTCCATATTAATGGCATATTTTCCGATGCATATGGAAGCATTACGTTTTCCAATATGTCTCTATACCCACTAGCATTCATGGTATCTTCTATTCGGAATATCGGACCAACACCATTCCATGAAAAGCAACCCCAAACCATTATGTTTCCCCCGCCATGTTTTACCGTCTTTTTTGTAAATTTAACGTGGAATTCTTTTCCTTTTGGTCGGCGTACATTTCTTTGGCAGTCGTTTCCAAACAAATTTATTTTTGTTTCGTCGCTCCATAAAATATTTCTCCATTTTTTTTCGCCTTCACACCCGGACCATTGTAAGTGCTCTTAGCAAATTCTAATCTTGTCTTGATATTTTTTTGGCGCATTAGTGGCACTTTTCTGGCAATTCTTCCCGGCAATTTAGCTTGTAAAAGACGACGACGAACTGTTTGTGGACTGATTTCGTTACATAGCTCCGCAAAAATAGCTTTCGATGATATGAAAGGGTCTTTTTTAACCATAAGGACGATCCGCCTATCTGTTTCTGGACTGGTTTTCTTTGGTCTACCGCGAGTTTCTCTTTTTTGTTTTTTAGATAAAGCATTTTGGACAAAATGTAAAGATCTTCCTATGCTCTTTGCTATTTCCCGTAATGATTTTCCTTGATTTCTCATCGTTTGAACAATTTTTTTCTCATCTTCGGTACAATGATGATTTCGTCCCATTTTCTTCAAAAGAGTCCTATTTTTTATAAAATTGTTGCTAAAATTTAAATTATACTTACTGTTTCACGTAAATAGGAACAAAAAATTGCACAAAAAAAAAATTGTATATAAACAAATTACAAATTACTGATGTGTATCTATTTTATGAGCAAATAATTTGTTGTAATTCAAATAAATTCGTTTTTAAAAATCAACATGAAAGCAAATAGTTGCCAGATTTTTGACTGACATGACATTGCCAGATAGAAATTTTAATAATATGATGTATTCTTAACGCTTGCGAGGAAATTTTCAATGTTACCGCCATTTAAATTTTTTCCAATTAGGTGTATCTATTATTTTGAGCAGATGTGTATATATGAATGTGAAGTTACAAAATATTTCGAAAACGAAATCTCTCATAACTCGGAAACTAGCTCAAAAAAAATTGTATACCATTATGTTTGGTATAAAAAAAATTACCTCTGGTAAGAATTTGGTTAACATCTGTTGTGTGAGCTGGCCATAAACCTGATATAGGTATTTGTGATAAATTGAAAGAATTATTTTAAATGAAAGTTTGTTCTTTTTGCCATTTTTAAGTACTTCTTCTCTTAATAATGTTTATTTTTTTTTTTTATTAATTTTGTTTCAGGCTGAAAAGTTCAATTTCCAAACAGAAGTTAATCGTATGATGAAACTCATCATTAACTCTTTGTATCGCAACAAGGAAATTTTCTTGCGTGAATTGATTTCAAATGCTTCGGATGCCATTGATAAGATTCGCTTGTTGGCTTTGACGAACAAAGATCAATTGGACAGCAATCCTGAGCTTAACATACGCATTAAGGCCGACAAGGAAAACAAAGTATTGCACATTATGGATTCTGGTATTGGTATGACGCACCAGGATTTAATCAATAATTTGGGAACAATTGCCAAGTCTGGTACTGCTGATTTCTTGGCGAAAATGCAAGATCCTACTAAATCCGATGGACAGGACATGAATGACATGATTGGTCAGTTCGGTGTTGGTTTCTATTCAGCTTTCTTGGTAGCCGATCGCGTTGTTGTGACCACCAAACACAACGATGACAAACAATACATTTGGGAATCGGATGCCAATAGTTTCAGCATTGTTGAAGATCCTCGTGGTGACACTTTGAAACGTGGTTCCATCATTTCATTGTACTTGAAGAACGAAGCCCAGGACTTTTTGGAAGAAGATACTTTGCGTGAATTGATTCGTAAATACTCTCAGTTCATCAACTTCCCCATTACGTTGTGGTCCAGCAAGACTGTCGAAGAAGAGGTACCCGTAGAGGAAGAGAAATCCGTCACTGAAAAATCCTCAGATGATGAGATCGTCGATGAAGAAGAAGACGCTAAAGTTGAGGAAGACACCAACGAAGATGATAAACCAAAAACCAAGAAGGTGTCGAAAACTGTATGGGATTGGATGTTGATTAACGACAGCAAACCCATCTGGACTCGTAAACCCAGCGAAGTGACCCAGGCAGAATATGACGAATTCTACAAGAGTTTAACCAAGGACTCCAGTGATCCCCTAATACACACACATTTCATTGCTGAGGGTGAAGTTACTTTCAAGAGTTTGTTGTACATTCCTAAAGTACAACCTTCGGAATCTTTCAATCGTTATGGCACCAAAGCCGACAATATCAAATTGTTCGTTCGTCGCGTCTTTATTACTGACGAATTCAACGACATGATGCCCAACTACTTGAATTTCATTCGTGGTATTGTGGATTCGGATGATTTGCCATTGAATGTTTCACGTGAAACTTTGCAACAGCATAAACTGATTAAGGTCATTAAGAAGAAATTGATTCGCAAGGTCTTGGACATGATCAAGAAGATCGATAAAGATGCCTATGAGAAGTTCTGGAAGGAATATTCTACAAATATTAAACTTGGCATCATGGAAGATCCTAGCAATCGCTCTCGTCTCGCTAAGCTCTTACGCTTCCAGTCCTCGAACGGCAAAGGTATCACCTCATTGGCCGAGTATGTTGAGCGCATGAAACCCAAACAAGAAAGCATCTACTTCATTGCTGGATCTAACCGCGGTGAAGTTGAGAAATCTCCCTTCGTTGAACGTTTGTTGGCCAAGGGTTATGAGGTTTTGTATCTCGTTGAAGCTGTTGATGAATACTGTATTTCTGCCTTGCCCGAATTCGATGGCAAGAAATTCCAAAATGTTGCCAAGGAAGGCTTCAAACTTAACGAATCGGAAAAGAGCAAAAATAAATTTGAAGAATTGAAGGCCACCTTTGAACCTTTAGTGAAATGGTTGAATGAAGTTGCCTTGAAGGACAAGATTTTACGCGCCCAAGTATCTGAACGTTTGAGCAACTCTCCCTGCGCTTTGGTCGCTGGTATGTTCGGCTGGACCGGCAATATGGAGCGTTTGGCCATGTCAAATGCCCATCAAAAATCAGACGATCCTCAACGCACCTACTACTTGAATCAGAAGAAGACTCTGGAAATAAATCCCAGACATCCATTGATGCGTGAATTGCTGAGACGTGTGGAGGCCGATGAAGCTGATGAGAGCGCCAAGGAAATGGCCTTAATGATGTTCCGTACAGCTACTTTGCGTTCCGGCTTCATGTTGCAAGAGACCTCTGATTTCGCTGATACCATCGAAAAAATGATGCGTCAAACATTGGGAGTTTCTTTAGATGAGCAAGTTGAGTTTGATGAAGATGATGACGATGACACCACAGCTGATTCAAATGAGGAAAACGCCTCATCATCTAACGATAATGAAGATGACGAGGACACACAACACGATGAACTTTAAAAATACTAATCTGCCTGATATTTGCAAATAAGTAGCAGTCATTTTGTGTTTTAGACTGAATACAGTTTCGTTTAGAAGACATTCGAAGAGAAAGAGTTCTCTTTCTTTTTTCCATCCATTAAGATGTAATCACAATCACATTTGTTTTTTAAACAATTCTTAAACATAAAATTAAGATTTTTTGTAATATTCATTATAAGTTAGCATTTCTTGTAAATTTTTTATAATTTAATTTATTTAAAAACAAAATCAATAACACGCCAACTTTCTTTAAGCACTTTTTATTTTTATTAAAGATAAGTGGTGATTGTTGTATATCATCAAATTATAAATAAAAAAAACTATTTTCTATGAAAAAAAAACATTCAGGATTTATTTTTTTTTATAAAGGTGCTTAACATTAACATAGTGTGCATACAAGTGCACCACACTCTTTGAAGGATTATATGTTTCATGCTGTTATGAACTGGCATGGAAAATTCTTGATTCAGAAGAATTCATGATAACTCCAGGGCGATTACTGCGTAACTCAATCCGAAAATAGGTCTACTTCGGAGGCTCTGGACCTCACAGTAATACATATTTTGAAATTATTTTTCTTCTGTAGTACTTCCCAAAATATTACCTTTGTGAAAAATATAAACATGATTTATTTTGTTTTTATTTTCTGTACTTAACATTAATGTAAGCACTCTTTTGAAAAAAACACGCAAAAAACATCCAGACTAAGATAGGTAAACAACTGAAATTTTAATTTTCAAATGCGAATATCTCGTAAACTATTAGAGATAAAATATAGGTATAGCTATGTTTTTTGTAGGTTTCTCGACATATAAAAAAAATCTTTTAAATAGCATCGGGAACAATATGTTGGCATAATTCTTCATATACCCGATTTGTGTATGAAAAGAACGATTTTTTTGATACAAAAGTCGTAAATGAATCTTGTATTTTCTAATAAATGTATTTTCCATATTTATTTGTTTACTAGCTGACCAGACAAATTTGTTAGCAAATTTAGATATTTTGAGTTTTTATATTAAAAAAACGATTTTTGTTCAGAAATATGAGTGATCACAGATCGAGAAATATGAGTGATTTTAGATTTTGTAAGTTTTTATATAAAAAAATCGATTGTTGGTCAGAAATATGAGTGATTAAACGCTTATTGGCCAAGTTACTAACGATTTTAGATATTGTGAGTTTTTATATAAAAAATCGATTTTTGTTCAGAAATATGATTTTTTTTTTTTTTTTTTTTTTTTAAACGTTTATTTGACAAAAAAATTTTTATAATGTAGCACCATAAATAAACAAATAGTAGTTAATATAACATAGTATACCCTGTCCCGTGTTCGAGCACTCTAGTATATTTACAATCAAAAAAAAATTTAAGTTCTTTTTAGGAATATTGATAAGTTAACTTACAAGTATTAATAATACATATGTACATCGAATTTGCAAGATTTATTGTAGGAAAAACAATTGAAAAAGACCACTTTAGTATTTAGAGTAAATAAAATGAGAAAAAGTTAAGGGGTAAAAGAAAAATTTTAGCTACCATATCGGTCTAGCCACCAGTATTTTTTAATATTTAAGTTTGGCAACATGTTTTTATCCCTCAAGTAGAGGGCTGTGTCGTATCTTTTATTATCATCTGTAATTTGTTTGCAGTTTATTGCCTTGACATTGGCTCGTCTATAAATGTGGTATAATACCGGAATACCCAAATTATTTTGAATATATCCTTGTTTATCTAGGTATAAAAATGCTTCCGGTGGCACATACCCGTTTTTTAGAGTTACCTCGATGTATTCATCACTGACATAGTAGGGAGCCATAACAAGGTTATTTAACTTGCATTCGGCGGTTTTTAAAATATGGTTTCTTATTAGATGAATTATGAAATTATCTATTCTGCTTATTTTTGAAACATCATAAAGCCTCCTGTTAGAGATGTATTTTTTAAAGTCACTATCAGGTGACTTGAAAAGTGAAGTGCATGCTCTAAGACATTTCCGTTCGAAAACTCTCATTTTTTCCATATATGATGGTCCGATATTGTACCAAATTTGGCAGCCATATGTTAGTATTGGTCTAATTAAGGATTTGTATAATATTATTTTAACCGAAGGGTTTATATATTTAGAATAAAATATTTTTCTGTACATAAAAAAAGCTTTTCTTGCCTTTGTTATTTGTAAATCTATATGTTTGTTGTAATATAGAAATTTATCAAGATAAATACCTAAATATTTTACCATTTGTTTATTTACAATGTTAATATTAGAGCCTGTTTTAACCTCAAATTCTTTCCAGTGTTTTCTTATATTATGATTGCACTTTCCAACAGGTGGGCGGAATAAAATAGTCTCGCATTTGTCAATATTTATTTTCATTTTCCAGTTATTGGCATAATTTTCTACTATTCGAAACAAGTCTTGTAACTTTCCATTGATTTTTAAAATTGTATCGTCAGAATGAAGATCCAGAATATATAAATTGAAAAGAATTGGAGCGTTTACTGTTCCTTGTTGTAGTCCATTTACAATATTGAATTTTCTTCTATTTATTTGGTTATTATTTGATATATGAAAATTTTTGTTACTAAGCATATTGTGTATTAAAATAACCTGATGAAAAGGCATTCTATATTTCGTAAGTTTATATATTAATCCTGGAATCCATATATTGTCAAAAGCTTTTTCAAAATCTATGAGGCAAGCACCTGTACATAGGGATTTATTCCAATTCCAATGAATATTTGATACTAGATAGTGAGCCGCATGTACAGTGGAATGCTGAAATTTGAACCCGAACTGCCGATCATCAATTAGATTATTATTTTCGCAGAATTTTACTAAATTATTGTATACACACATTTCGAATACTTTACTAATGTTTGGAAGCAGACTTATTGGTCGAAGATTTTTAGGGTTACTAGTATCTTTATTTTTCTTTGGCAAAATTACTGTTAGGGCTGTTTTCCATGCATGAGGAAAGTGTGAGTTGTTTAATATGTTGTTAAATAGTGTACAGTATTCAAATATTATTTCGTTTGGAATGCTCTTAAGTATAAAATTAGGAATATTATCTATACCATAAGACAATTTTTTCCGTAAATTGTTAAATATATACAGGATTGACTTTTTGGATATAAAGTACTGTTCATCTAAATCGTTTGCCTTTCTGGTTGAACTAAATGTAGTAATCGTTGTGTTATTTCTTTCATACACATTTTTTTCCTCTAAAAATGTGCGAAAAAATCTATCAACATCTATGTGAGTAGTATTATCATCTTCAATCTCTTTATGAGAATGAACTGATTCAAAGTAAGTTCCAATTGAGTTAAGTATTTCATCCTGATCCCTAATTATGAGCTTGTTACTATCTATTTCCTTTTCTAATGAACCTATATCTATTCCAGTATATCTAAACCAATCCTGGTCGTCTTGACTTATTTTCAAGGTATCTATACATAACGATTGTGACACTCTGAATTGTTTTTTAACTTCGTTGAATGTGTTTGAAGGATTGCGGGTGTCCATGTTGGCCAGCCGCACCCGGAAATTGTTGTTGATCGTAAGTGTGAAATTATCTTTAATTAGTTTTCTTACCAATTTTAGTTGCGATTTTAGTAAATTTAGTTCTGTTGGTGTTAAATAAAGTTCTAATCTATTGTATTGTTTTATTTTATTTAAAATTTTACTTTTTTCTAGATTTAATTTCTTTATTATTGAATTCGAAAATTTAGCAATTGGGTCCGCAACTTTAAATTTTGGCACCGATTTCTTAATAGCAGTATTTATAGATTTTTCCAATTTCAGTAAGAAGTGGTCAATCTCAGCGTTAGAGAGATTTCTATCGTTTGGGACGTTATTATCGGTGTTATAATCAGTTATCAGGCTGTTTCTAAATTTTCTAAAATTTATTTTTTTAAAATTTCGTTTAAGGTTTGGTGAATCTTTAAAAAATATAAGGGGATGGTCATTATCATTATTTAGTACTATGATTTGCAATGCTTTATGATCACTGTCATAGTCCAGTGTTTTTAAACAATTAAGTGTGTTGTTTTCCCTATGTATATCTAAACGTGAATCTGCGATACATATGTCCAAATAGGACGCAGCTCTTGGGAATGAAGGTTAAGTAGAAGCAAAAAAACTGCATCTGAAATGCATTCCATTATCTAGTAGCCACTGTCTTAACATATTTCCTTTTGTATTACATGTATCATTTCCCCAGTCAGTGTGCTTACAATTTAGATCACCCGATAATATATAAAAATTATTAGGGTTCTGTAAATCTAATAGTTGAAAAAGCTTATGCATTTCGTTTTTGAAGGAGTTGTTGTTATTGCCAGAAGGATAGTAGACCGATATAATAATTAAAATTTTATTTGCCACTAATGGAATTTTAATTATACATGTTTCAAGATTTTTTAATGAATTATTAAAATTATTGTAGAATTTTTTGTATTTAATATCATTTCTAATCAATATTGCCGTTCCCCCACCTCTTTGTGCATTCACTCTATCATTTCTTATAATATTATATTCTTTAAAATTTACTTTGTGCCTGGCATTTAATTTCGTTTCATTTAATAGGACTAAGTCAGGGTTGTGTAAATTGATAAACTGATTCAAATCGTATCTTCTGCTTAGTCCTATTAAAGAATTAACATTAATTTCGATTATTTTTAGGTTTTTTTCAATTGTTTCACCCATTTTTAAAGATTTAATTTTCTAACATCGAGAATATGGTATCTATTCTCGATGCTTGTAAGTGAATTTGTTTTTGTAAATTTATTATTTGGTTAGTAAGGTTCTGCATTGATTTTTTAAATTCTTCTAATGCTAGATTTATTGGGTTAGTGTTATTTTCATTATGGCGAATATCATTTTTCAAAACATTGGCAAAAGAGACATTTGGGTTTATATTGTACGATTGTGTAGGTTTATTGATTCTTCTCTCATTCAGCGCTTGTTTTCTGCTTCTAAGTTTCTGCTGGAGCGCTTTGTATTTTTCGCATCCCTTGTATGATGCTGGGTGTCCATACTTATTGCACAGCACGCAAAATATTTTTTCTCTTTCGGATTCTGGAATTTCTTTTAAGGAACATTTTCCAATTTCGTGTTGATCTTTACATTTAACGCATCTTGAAGGTAAAAAACAGTTCGATGCGCTATGGAAAAAGCCTTGGCAGTTTCTACATTGCGGTATCTCAGGTTTTCTTAGGGCCTCCCAACGAATGCATCGATAAAGTAGACCCTTAATGTTTTTTAGATCATTAACATTACTTTCAGTGCTTATTTGCACTAAAAATATAGGTAGTTCTATGCCGTTTTTTATTGAATCTTTAGTTGAGAACTGGCTCACTTTCACAAATTTTAAGTTTTCATTTTCGAATTTTTTTAGTTCATTTAGTATAGTTGCAGGCTCAGTATTACCACTTAAACCTTTCAATAAATAAGTTTTTGTTTTATTATCTTTAGGTGTGAATGTAAAGAAATTAGTTTTGGTTTTTTGTAAGTAAGCTTTAACTTTATTATAATCGGTCATGGAAGCCATGAACAGAGCTATTTTTTTATTTTTAAACTCTTTTATTTTAAATTCATTGATTTTAAGACCAATTGATATAAATTCAATCAGTTCATTGGAATCCACATCAAATATGTTGAGTGGTGGTATTTTGTTGTTTTTTGGTTTGTTTGGTGTTTTTTCGTTACTTGAATTTTTTTGTTCAATTAATATAGTATTTGGCAAACCGGTTTGTGGTGCAGTTGCATTGTTTTTGTTTGACACATGCCTTTCGAATTTTTTAATATATTCATCATCGCAATCTTTATCGTTATCAAGAATTGCAAAGAAATTATTGCGAGATTGTTTAGAAATTGTTTCACTATTCATGGTGTTTTTTCTTTTAAGAGTTTTTTTCTCAGTATTTAATGTTGTGCACTTGTTTATATTGTTTTTGTCATTATTTATGGTTGAGTTTGGAGCCAAAGGCTCACTCATTGTTTAATTTAAATATTGTTTTTAAACAGACTTATTCTTTTTTTTTGTTTTTTGAAACAAAAACAAATTAATGTAGAAAATAAAGAAGTAATCAATAAGGTTCTCAAAAATTGTAACTCGCGTAAACGAAATATTAAGTTGATCTCCGCTAAACGTCCGTCTTTCATGACAGTCACGATCGAACTCCTGTTCAGAAATATGAGTAATCACAGATCGATCTCCTTTTCTTGATTAAACGCTTATTGGCCAAGTTATTAGCGAATTTAGATATTTTGAGTTTTTTTTTAGTAATTTTTCTTTATTGACTATTTTTGTTGAGCTCGTTTTCATGAAGCTTGAATTTTAGTGGGAGTTGTTTATCGTCCACTTGGTAAGTTTTCCTATTTGGAAGTGCAGATATCAGGTGGCAAATTGTCACACTCGTAATCGAAATTAATTTCAAACGCTTATTAGCCTTCGATTAAAAACTCGTTCGTTATCGAGCACAATCATTATAATTGTCTATACATTTTATTCGATATCAAATAATAGAATCCCAAAAATAAATAAAACTCGCACGTTCGAATAAGTATTTGATCGTGTTTGTAATTAGACCCCCCCAGAGTTGCTTCATCGATATTCGAATATTATTATATTCAAAAATTTACCATTGATTTTACTAAAAAATTTATAATTATCCTTACGTACAAAAATATTGGGCAAAATGTCATACAATAATTGAATATGAATGACCACAAAGAATTTATAAATAGCAGATGGGGAAAATTAGATTCCGTTATAAGAGAAATCATACCAGTTGAAGGTCACATAACATAGCGTTGCATTTTTCCTTGAGATCTATTAGAGATATTTAGGTTTATTTTTTTTATAAAAAATTACACGCATTCAAAGTTGGAACATGTAAAAACGTGTCTATATTTTTTATTGGTTTAAACTTGATTCATATCTTCAGATAATTCTAAAATAATGAGTAACAAACACAATCTTTCGATATACAGGTTTTAGTTATTTCCCAGCAAAAACTTTACTTACCTAGTAAGCCAGCAAGTATAATTGGAGCAAAGCGATAACTACTTATTATTTGACTGAAACACTACTTACCGTTGTTCGAGATTTTTAAAGAAATAAGTAGTAAATTCACAACAAGAATATGTAGCTAAAAAAAACACAACAAATATTGCCTTGTGTGGGAATCGAACAGTCACATTTTTTGCTTGTGTTTGATAGTCGAGCTGCTAACTCACTGCTCCATGTACGAGTTATTTTATTGGAAGTTAACAATAGTTTTAACATCAACATATAAATGAGTTTGATATGAACAAAAAAATTAATGGCTTTGACAAGTGGCAAACCACTAACCTCCCGTTTTCCAGTCAAACACACTAGATAGCTGTGCTAAATGCAAAAGTTCATTACCAGCCTGTATAAAAATAAGTACTTATTCTAGTAAATAAAATAATGTGCTGGGTAACCACCACTCCTTACAATAAAATGTCATTATTGTCATTACAAAAATTCACAAAATTTTTGCTGGGTTATTACAGAAACTAAAAAAAGTAGAGATCACAGTATTTGCTACTATACCCATCATATCACAATATATTTCAACTTCTTAATACATACAAGCTTAGTAAGCATGTTATTTTCACCTAAATTTCATATAAACTTTTAGTTTAAAATTTTCCGAAAAGATAATCTATTATCAATATTAAAATATATAAACAAAGTTTTAGACAAAGCACAGCTTTAATATTTATTATTTGAATTTAAAACCAATATAATTTGCGTGTAATTTTTAAAATTTACATCACATTTTATTTAATCGAACATAAAAGAGTTATCACTTTGTTCTTCCATATGCAGTTGAAATGCTTCTTGTGCTTTGATTTGATTAATTGCCTGCTGGCGCGAAAAATTAAATTTTTCCATATACACACGTATTACCCACTCGGGGAGAAGGGCATTGGCATATAAGGTTGCTTGCTGTAGAAAAATGGGAAGAAAATAAATTGTAGTTAATCCATAAAATCAATTATTAAGTCAGATGTTCTGAAATTCATCACTGAAGAAGTTGAACCAGAATGGCCTTTCTTTTGTCGGTGTTACAAATACGCATCAGTTATTTTGCATCATCATCACGTTGAATATGATCAACGCAATGATACATTTCCGTTTGTAATTTTCACATGTTTCATTTGATACTAATGTAGGTAGTCAGTCAATTTAAAAGTGTCGGTCTGTCGGATGAAATCTTCACGAGTTAAACTGATCGAAATGTTTAAATTTTTAATTGCATCATTCAATATCGAACGAATTACAACCGATTGAGAGCACTTTTTTTAGGTTTCACTCCCTCAACAGCCGAAAGATAATCTATTATACGTGAATGACCCGAGTACACTCGGCCAAACAACAACAACAACTTTTTTTAGGTTTTATTTTAAAATTTGAATCCATCCAACTACACTACAACATTAAAAAATTAAAAATTACGACTCTTCCATAAATTATGTAATACAATAACATTGGAAAAACAAAAATACAATTCTAAATGAAAATACCGAGATTACAAAAATCGTATATAATTGCAACACAGGAAGAACAAAAACACCTAGGACTAGGCCATGCGCGGATCCAGGTCAACCATTTGGGGGGGAATTAAAATTTGTTCTACATTTTTCTTTTTATTCCTTTTTTTATATGAAAACTTTTCGGTTTTTTTTTTTTTGGGGGGGGGGGAATTTCCTATTTCACCCCCTATGGATCCGCGCCTAGACGGCTTTTAAAGGCCGAAGCAAATCTTGTATTCCATGAGCAATGTTAACAAAATTTAGTTTTCGTCTGTGCTAGTTAAATACTTATTTATCTTCACACACATCTGGTTTTTGTCTGTGCTTTTAAATACAAATTTATCTTCACAGACATCTACAGTGGTGGCCAGGAATTTAAGACAAAAATTGTTTGCTAAATTCCATGTAATTGACAATTATTTTTTCAAATATTTCCACAAATATGTATGCATGAGGACTGTTTTAACACACAAGTGTGTTTTATTCGACTGTGTCAATTCATACATATTCACCATGAACACATACAATTTTTCTACAACTTGACCAAATTTTTTTTTTTTAAATGAACATATTTTCTCACATTTATATCATTATATTTTTATTATTATAAAATATTCGGACCAAATTTCGTATTTTTAGTTCCATTAGTTTCGGTCATATCATGTTATTAACAGCGGATGTTCGCTGAGGTGGGTCAACGTATTTTACCGATTTTTCCAAACATTTTCCAGAAACTAGAAACATTAATAATAAATTTCATACCCTTAGAGGTCCTTTTATTTTGGCTCTATCGCTCTTAAAAATCAGTTGACGAAAAAAATTCAAGTATTTGTCTTAAATTGGTGGCCACCACTGTATATAACAGACCACAATTTATAATCTAATGATTCAGAACTGGACTAAAAGAAGGCCAATCATTAGTAGAAATAAAATTGGGCAATTTTGTTTATCTATGTGTTGTTTTTGCATTATATGCTGGGGTAGAGTCCTGCTGAAAAGTTCATGGTTAATTTTTTAACAATGTGTTGCTTAAGGTACGGTCACACATGGCAAATATTTACTCAAAAAAGCGTAACCAATTTTTTAAGCACAAATTTGTTTGACGTGTTTAGTCTTACAAGTGTTTTGCAAGATCAAACATCATCAAATAATATAAAACAAAATATTTGTTTTGAATTGTCTTAAGTAAAGCAGTTTTTAATTCTTAACATTCTCCAAAAGAATTGGTTATGTTTTTACTCCGTTTTCGCAAAAATTTAACATTGTTACCCCATCATATGGATCTCCCCACCATACCATCGCAGAAGCACACTAGGAACAATTGGTAAACGGCTTTACTTGAGTACTGAAGAAGGAGTGCTTTGTTTTTTGCTTGTGTTTCCGAAGTCCCAAGTCATATTTTATGTAATACCTTTGATGAATTCTATTCCCGCGATATTATTTGCTTCTTTCGGAATGAATTATTTGAACTCGGTTCTCCATCCATAATTTGGACGGACAACCGCTCCAAGTATATCTTTAAGCAATTTAACAACACTATACACAAAATTACGAGTAACGCATGTCGACTATTGACACTTTTTTGTGGAACAAAAATTACAATACGGGTTTGGAAACAATTTGCAAAGATGGCGTGTGTATAGGTGTGTCGCATACTTTCGCGTAAAAAAATATCCAGTAACTTTATTTTAGAGAGTAAAAATAAATTACTCTCAATCTGAAAAATTACAAAAAAAAAAGTACGCGAACAACAATTTGTAAAAATAAGTTGTATTTTATTATAAATCAATTCAAAACGTTTGTTTTGTATTATTTTACATCTTTTCTTAGCAAACTTGTAAATTGTATTAATTTTCAACTTTTTAGTTTTGTTTACATTTACAACCATACGTTTTAAACATATCTTTTATGTTGATATTTTTTACTGGACAAAAAATGTCCAGTAAAAAATATCATGTTCTCTATCTACGAACTGTTACTTTCAACACTCTCTTGCTCTCTCGTTACAAGATGTTAAAAGTAAACGAACAGAATCCCGTAATTTCCAGTGATAATTTGTACAAATTATTAAAAATTATCAAGTACGCGAACACTACTTATGTACCTATCATTTTCTTGCAGTAGGGGCATTAATATTTGTATCAGAACTTCTGATATGATTTATGGGGTCGCAAATGATAAATGTGAAAATTACAGACGGAATGACAAACATATTAATACCCTTACCACTCAAGGTAAAGGAATAAAAACAATTTAGAAACTAATTTTAAAAAAAATACTTGTTGATATAAACTTTTACTTTACTTACGGTTGTGCTCTTCGTGTTACTATAAACATCTGTTAGCATTTCCAACATTTTCATCTGGATATTTGGTTGCAGTAATCTTATCACAAAACAATGATTTATGCCGTCATGTCCTTTGATATAATCTCTCTTGCAATTATTCTCATAGATTTCATCTAGTTCTGATTTGTATTTTGAAAACGTGTTCAATATGTCCTCCACGGGGACACTTTGCAGAGACCTGAGATGTAGACAAATGGATGGATTGTAAACAATAACTTAATATGTGAAAAAAAAAATGTGATAATAATTACAAAATTTCTACTTCTTTGGGCGGTGAAGTACGCATTTTATCTAATTCTGCTCTGATTATTGCATTTTCTTTTTGCGTTAATTTTGTTTTATTTCGCATCAATTCCATTTCTTCCTTTGATGGCAATTCAAAAGAAGGCGGGTGCGTCTCAGATTTCGGACGACTCTCTGTGTCAACTTCAGTATTTTTTGATTTTTCTTTTTTTGACATTTTTAGGGGTCGACATTTAGATGATGATGATGATTTTGATGTTGATGCCTGTTTTGAATCTTTATCTGATGATGATGTTTTTTTCTTGGACAACCAGGTATTCATGTCACGTTTTTCCTGTTCACATTCACTACTTTTATCTCTTTTGCGTTTCTTTTTCGTTGATGAGGATGACGATGATGATGATGATGCACTCTTAGTGGATTTCTTACTTACAGGGGTTTCGAATACTGATGATTTTAATTTCTTGTCGTTTTTAATGTTTGTACCGTTATTGTTATCAAAAAGCTCCTCGTATTCATCGTCGTCTGTGCCGAAAAGTTCTTTGTTTTTGGGTGAAGTTTTGGTTTTTATCGGCTTTTTACTTCGTAACAGGTCATGTTGTTCCTCTATGAATCTAACTGGTTTGCTGGGAGATCGTTCAGAACGTCTTAAGGATTTGTTGTCATCAGTGCCGCTTTCTTTTTGTTTTCTTCCTCTTTTTAGTTTTTGTAGGGATGTATCTGTGGCCGATTCGGTGGCAGATGAAATAGATATATTTAAATTATTTGCATTGTCATTTGATTGTGATAGTTTTGTATTTTTATCAATTTTATTTCCGTCTTCGAAATCATCATCACTCGCTTTTGATTTCCTTATTGAAGACTTTTTAGATTTTGCAACCACAGCCAAAAATTCATCTTCACTCGATGAAGAAGCTCTTATTATTACTTCAGGTTTCTTTTCTGACAGTTTGTGTTTTTCTTTTGTTGAAGAAATATTTACGTTTAAATCACTTTTCTTGTCCTTTGATTTGTGAGACGTACTCTTCTCTATGGATTCAAATTTTTTACATTGCTTTTCTCTGCTCTCCTCTGGCAAGTTCTTTGATTTTGGTTTTTCCATATTGATGGAAAATCCTGATGGGATTTCATCAATAGTATAAGAACGACTTTTAATCTTTCTGTTGTCATAACGGCTATGTTTATCCTTGCCACTAATGTGTTCTTTTACGGTTATATTTTTTTCCCTTGAATTTTCGTCAAGTAATAATAGTCTTGGATATTCATCTATTGTCATGGATCGTTTTTTATGTTTCCTGATGTCGTGATCTGTTTTATTAACTTTTCGGTGAGTGGTCTCCTCTATAGGAGTTGGAATATAAACAGGCACATCGACTACAGCATATTCTTGACTTTTCGGTATGTATTCAATTTCCCTTTTTTTCGATTTCTTCTTATTCAATTTGGATCGCAAGGATTTAGTTTTTTCCGGAGAATCAATTTCATCTTCAGTTTCAACAATAACTTCACCTAAAAGATCTAGCTTAGAGGATATTTTACTTTCCTTTGAACTACTGCAGGGCAGATCTCGCTGTGTGGATTTTTTAATTGAACTGCGCGTGTCCCTAATCGGTGCTGGTGTATATCTAGGTATTTTTTCTGTTAATAGAGGGTCACTATCGACTACTTGAAATATGGGTTTTGGCGAATATGTGTCCTCGTCATATTCAAGATAATCTATTCCAGGAGTTTTAATAGTGTCGATACTCTCCGCTTGATATTTTTTCTTAGATGGCGTATACGGTTCGTAGGATAATGGGCTGCATAATTTATCTGGTGAAGTTTCTGTTTGTGGTTCATATTCTTGTGACTCGAGGAATGTACTAAATGGAACCTAAAAAAAAACATAGACAACAAAATTAAAATTTATAGATAGATTTAGCAATAGTTACAAAAGGAATTTTTATATTCTAGGAATAACATTTTATTTTTTTTCACAAAATAGAAAACGAAGTAACATAAAAAACAGTACCACTTCCAAGAAATATCGAAAAAATACATGAAAGGTCGCTTCGTGTACAAAAAGGAAATGTCTATCAGCCCCAACAATTTAAAACGAATTCTGTTCAGTAGTAGATGCAATTGTTTCTGATGAAACATTGCGAATAGGAGGAATAATTTGATAATTTGAATTTTTTCAATCGTTTCGGGGGTAGAGACCTCAATTGGGTGTCCTGAAAGAACATACATATGTACCAAAATTTTACACAGATCAGTTGTATGAGACTTTTTGAATGCAACACTAGATTTTAGATTAGCGGAGTTCAGTATTAAGTGCGAATGGTATTGCATCATTGCAAATTCAAATTGTAAATGTTTTTGTGTGTATTTTGTTATTGGATTACGGTAAAATTTTGCATTTGCAATGATGCTAGACCATTCGCACTTAACAGTGAATACCGCTATTGAATATCATTTTATTTGTCAATGTAGTCTGCTTTGAGCTCTATACACCTAGTCCAAGTTTCTCATATTTTGTTATCCCTTCCTAAAAAATAAGATTCGTCGATATCATCAAAATAGCTATTTTGATGAATTTTTTCAATTGTTTCGGGGTAGAGACCTCAATTGGGTGTTTAGAACGTTCGGCATACAATAATATAATTTGCTTACAAGAATATAGCACGCTACATCTTTTGCATATGAAGCTATGGCAGAATATCACACTATTCGAAGAATTTTTTATCATACGAAATCTTTTAAAGTGCAGCTTATTAATTTATCTCCATAAGATAACTTTAACATAACTGGTGTAAGTTCTGACTTGATCTTACACCATATATTCTTGTTAAAAAATACAAATCTATCTAGAATGATGAAAATCGGAATTATTGTGATTCAAAACGAGCTTCAATTCAAATCCAAACGGATTCAGATGTTACAATTTCGATCGGGTTTCGAAGGGGCTTAGTTTGGTAGTCTTATACACTTATATTTTAATATTTGAAACGCATTTATTTAGTATTTTTAAAAATCCAGCCAAATTTTCTATTTCGAAAAATATCCCATTTTATGTTAAAAATGGGAATTCCATATTTCATTGAAAATTTAAAAAAGGGCGATCCAGCACTACTTTTAGTCTAAAAGGTTAGGTTACTGAATCTCGATAAATAAATTTATTTTTTAAGCATTTGGTGCACGGTCAATGAGTCATATTTTTACAATGATACAAAATTTGCTTTGTTAGAAGTAAATAAACCTATTACTTATAAAATATATTATATGCAATACAATACGATTTCCAGTAAATCGTTGTAAGAATCCGTATAAATCTCTAGGAAAATTGTTTTTAATTGGATTTCAATATAAATTTTAAAAATAATTCCAAAAAACATTTTGGAGCTTTTATCTAAACTAAATGAAATAAACATTTAGAATGCTTTAATTAAGGAGTTTTTAAATCTATTAATAGATCAAGACAATTTTAGAAGTTTTACAATAAATATACAATCAAACAGGAGCTCCACAAATGGAGAACATACTTTAACACCAGTAAATGATTTCTTTAGAACTACAACAAATTACACAATTATTTATAGAATTTTTACAAAAGTAAAATTTTCAATAAATAATACACTTAACAAGAAAATATTAATTTTAAACATATGGATGGAACTTATTCTTAGAGATAGAATGGGTTTAAAATTCCTTTCTTACTTTTACAATATAAATGCTGTACATAATAATAGTCTTATAATACTTACTTCCAGTTGAAAATTCAAGAGACACTCCAAAACATAATCGGCTTCAATAACCTCCCCATCACACTCATCAATTGCACCTAAACATTTGTAAAAATGTTTTAATGATAATTTTGATTTCTGTACCTTAACCTCAATGTAAGATTTTATATTAAATTTAAAGCACTTCTCATCATTCCAATCGTCAGTTGTGTTAATGAGTTTCTCCAGTTCTTTATCGAATGTGTTCCATTGTTCTTGTGTCAAACATCTACAAGTGTTTTTGAATTTTCGGCTTTTGGTGGGCGACACTTTAATTTGACACAATATTTTTTTGTTTTTGTGCTGCAATCAACAAACAAACGCATTCGTATGAATACATCTTGAAGCCATTTACTAAATCAACTTACCATGTAAAAATCCAAAATAGTTTCACAATTTATATTCATCTTGGTAATGAAATTTTAATTAATATCAGTTACATTTGTTTTATTTATTGTTAAAAATAGTTCAACAGTTTGACCAAAAAATATAAATTGACGTTGCTCACAATTGAACAGTTTCGTTTGTTTACTGTTTACAGCTGTTTTTGGTGGCAAGAGTGTTGTGATTGAAGCGAGTCACATATCAAGTAACCGGTTTTTATTTTTAAACAATTCACCAACAGTTGAATTCAAATATAAAGGGATTATTTTTCAAAATTTAAAAAATGTATTTTTATTTGAATGAACCTATGGCAGGGTCGATAGTATTTTTGCATTTTATATAAATTTCATATTACGAATAAAATTAAAACAAGTAAGAGAGCTATATTCGGCTGTGACGACTCTTATATACCCTTCACCAAATTATACATACTTAAAAATAAAAATTTTAAATATTTTTAGGTAAACAAAATTTATTATTTTTTCCAAAGTTGTTTATTTCATTTTTTTTAAAAAAAATTTTCGAATTGTTTTTATTACATTTTTTTTTTAATTTTTTAAATTAAAAAAAAAATTTAAAATTTAAAATTTTTTTTTTTAATATTTAATATTAAATAATTGTACATCCCAGTACAAATCATATCTCAAAAGTAATTTACCCATTTCTAAACGAACGATTCGCCAACAGGATAGGGTCTATAGTTGAAACAAAAAGTCTACTTTGTCACCTTTCGTCTTTTTTAGAGTTATAAAAAGTCGACTTTTCGAACCTTAATAACGGGAGCACAGCTGATTACAGAATTAGCACGCGATAATGTCAAAATACATATATAAAAAATATTCACCGGAATGCCATTATGTCAAACTCCATATATAAAAAATAAATGAATTCACCTGTATTTATTCAATTCACCACTGCTGTCCCCTTGTTAAATTCGCCTTGCTTCTACCCTTTAAATTTTTAAATAGTCGACTTTTTACCATATCTTTTATAGTGCATTTACACATACGCCATAAACTTGTTAAGTTGTTTATTGTGATAAACTAGTTTGAGAAACTTGTTTATCCAAACAAAACAAAAACAGGTTTGTAACTAGCTTTTGAGATAAACTAGTTACAAACAAGGAGTTTTTGTTAATGCAACTCTGTTTTTCAAAATTTTTCTAGCAACGCTGGTAACATTTGCTCAAAAATAAAAAAGCAGTTTTCTTTTAAAAAAATATCTAAACTGTAAGAAAGTTTAAAAAAATGATTAAAAAGTGTTTTTTATATAATATGGACAACGAAAATTAAAGGTATGTTATATGTACACATACATATATGTCCGTGCAGCAACGTTTTTTCGCAACAACGTCAATAATTTTATTAAATTTATTTATATTGAAGCCAGCTGTTTTATGACTTGTCAAAAATAAACCACTTAACTGTCTAAAATGCTGATGTAAATGGCATAGAGAATTATACATAGAGACGAGACACTCCAATTTGTCAAACAAAATTATAACAAATCATATGTCTGATACAACAACAAAATACATTGTATAGCATGTATTTTGTTGTTGCAAGTGATAGGTTTTTGACAATAGACTTAGGTTTTTGACAATAGACTTAGGTTTTTGACAATTACGTCTCGTCTCTATGTTACCCTATGGTAAACGGTATAGTTTATGAAAGTAGCTTATGATCATAAACTAGTTTGAAAATTACAAGTGTAAGTGCACTATTAGTGTAAGAAATACATAGTTCTACCATAGAGAAATACACATAGAGCGGAAATTAAAAAAAAAATCAAACAGCTAAACTTCTCAAAATAATCACATATGTATATGGGGTATTCACATGGTCTGCTATTAGTCATATTGTCATAATGTCCTAATATATTATAATAGTTGTTGTTGTGTTTTAAACAAAAAAAAAAAGTATTATTTTATGTCAAAACAATAAATATAATTCAAATAGTGTTATTAGTTTAGACATTTTTTGTTTGAAACACAACAAAAATTTGTTTAAACTATCAAAATATATTAGGACATTATGACAATATCTTCAAGGACAAAGTCTTTTGAAACTGTACCATAAACACCCACTTGTGGATTCCCACTCTCTCAGATCCATATAAGCTTTATTTCATGTTTCTAGGTTCATTGTTGAAGAAATTACAAAAAGTACTCTTCAAATAAAGAAAAGGTAGCATAAAGTTTCTCCCTTGATTTATCACCTACATTTAAAATTATGTACTTCATTTTGCCAAAAAAGTTTGTGCTAGATACATGTCTCAAACGATTCAAATCTGTGTTAATGTGCTCAGGAAAAAAAATATGTTTAAAAAAAGTACCTAACTGTTTACCCGGATTTGGCCCAATATACATATACCTTGGCACTCAAGTTCTAGATAACATTATGTTAGTTAATTTTTGTATGAAACCAATGTTAAACATTTTATCAAAAAAGGCTTAATAGTTCCAAATAAAATGTATTTTTCCGTTTTTACGTCCTTTTTGTACTTTTTTTTTGTCGCCATCGCGATGGAAAAATTTTATTAAACTAAATTTTCTGTATTGTGGTGGGAGCTCATAATAAAATATTCATAAGTCTATGTGAATTTATAGAAAACTATAGTTTATGAAAAAGTACCAAAAATAAATACAATTTTTATCCCTTAATGGTTCGAATTTCCAAAAAGTACCAAATTCATATTTTTTTATTTTTGGATAAGTAAAGAATGCTACTTATAATTTTTTTCTATGCTAATTGGTTTAAAAGAGTAATATGCGTTATTATGTTTTTTGGTATCTGTGTTAGTTTATAAGATATTCTTTATATATATAATTCTTCTGTACGTGTGTTAGTAACTGAACTCCTCTTAACGGCTGGGTCGATTTCGATGAAATTTGTTGTGTGTGTTTGAGTGGGTCCCCGAATGGTTTACAATTGACCTCTATAGGTATAGATAATATAGATTCACATTTGACCTCTATAGGTACAGTGGGCATGGCACCTCCCATACAAAGTACAAATTTATTATTGCATATCTGGAGTACTGTTATAGTGGGAGTCTTCAAACTTTGTGTGAGCTATGGCAGAACAACGTTTGCCGGGACAACTAGTATATATATATAATTCTTCTGTACGTGTGTTAGTAACTGAACTCCTCCTTAACGGCTGGACCGATTTCGATGAAATTTTGTGTGTGTATTTGAGTGGGTCCCTGGATGGTTTAGATTTACAATTGACCTATATAGGTACAATGGGCGTGGTACCTCCTATACAAAGTAAACATTTATTAATTGCTACCGAGCGAATCCGGGACGACCAGCTAGTAAGATATAAACTTTTTTTACCCCCTAAACATTCGAATTTCTAATAATTCTTTCTTTATCTATTTGGGAAGGGGAAAAACTGTTAAAATTTCATGCTTCTAGCATCTGCAGTTTGGCCTGTGCGGTGATGAATCAGTCAGTCAGTAACGTTACTCCTTTAAATATACATACATAGTACATATACATTTCATGTCAAGTGAACCAACTTTCGAAATCGATGTCTTTCGATCGGGATGAAATTTGCACCAAGTTTAGTTCTATTGGATAGTAATTCAGACACAATTTTTCAACAAGATCGGTGGAGAAATCTCTGAGTTAGAGAGGTTAAAAATTTTCCTCAAAAGAAAGTTAAGGTCTTTTCCATGAAGACCTTAGACACAAAGTCGTGCTTTATCAAAAAGAACATAAATTGTTGTCAATTGCTGTTTACTGCTTTATTTTTATTTTATACTAACAATTCCGCTAACGAAGTAAATATATATTATTAAATAGCTGGTGAACTGTATTAGAGACATCCGTAAAACTTTGATGAAATTTGCTGAAAATGTGCCAGATTGGGTTAGTTATTTTCGAATATTTGGAGGTCGTTTAAGATTATTACGGATATATTCCTTACTACTATACGAAGTTTAGCTAAAAATGGAAGTGATCGGAAGAATGAGTGTCCATTATTTTATAATAGAATTTTAATTTCGAGAGTCTTTAAGCTTCGTCTGAATCACTTTCCTAGATTTTTTGCGATGTTTGGCTAAAATTGGGCGATATCGGCTTAGTGAGAATGATCTCTTTCATATAAAGAATATAGTTATAATTAAATATCTGGAGGATGGGTATCCCATACCATACTTTTTTAGAATTTTCCGTAGATTGCGTTTCTGCTATACGATTTTTTTACTTTCGTCCATACAAATCAACCCAGCCTAATGTATGTAGTTATTATCGAATATCAAGTGAACTGTATTTTTGAGAATGTTTGTAAATTATGTTGATGCCAGTGACCTATTATAAGTATATCGAAGAAAGGGACGTGTGCCCTTTCATACAAAGTAAACATTTATTATCGAATATCTGGAGAACTATAATAGTGAGATTCTCAAAACATTGCGTGAGTTATTTTATTAGCATTGTAGTTATGTACGTAGAGTAAGTAGTTATTTTCGAAAATCTAAGCAACTGTTATGGTAAGAGTCTTCTAACTTTTTATAAAAATAGTTTCCTATCATTGTTAGTAGTTTAAGTAAAAATAGACTGGATCGAAACTTTTCCACTGAAAAAGCATACAAAATGATATCTGGCCGACCTTCTTAAGGAAAGAATTAAGATCCTTTTATTTAAGATCCTATTTACTTTGTAAATATAAATATGTATAAAATTCTTTCATAATTTAACTTATACTTATAAGTTAGTACAACATATATGAGGAGCCGCAAAACAAAAGGTACTTTTTTGAAAATATAAAAATTTTGGGAAATTTATTTTTTCTAGAAGATTTCAAGCCAAATATTATAAAAACAACAAAAATTCAATTTGTAAAAAAAACGAAAAAGTACCTTTTGTTCTGCGGCTCTTCATATGTATCATAGTTGGGGGTAGTGCACTAAATGTTGATTGAAATCAGCATTGCACTATCACTCACTAAAATTGCAAAAAAATTAGTTTGCACTATTTTTTATCAGCTTTAGTGATAATGCTTATTTCTTAACTAGCACTAAACAAAATAGTGATAGTGATAATTTTTTAACTATCACTAAACGAAGATTTAGTGCAAAAATCTGCACTACAATTAATTAGTGCAAAATTTTAACCTGCAATCAAAAAAAGCTGCATTAAACATACTATAACTAAATTTCCAAAAATGAGTAGTCATGAAATTGTTGAATCCAAATTCGAAAAATAAAAATTTTAAATATTTTTTGTTATTTTTAAAGAAATATTAGTCTTAAGTTTTAAATTAGTGTACAGAAATAAACTTAAACCATTTTGAATTTAAAAATTTAGTGCACAATTTGAAGTTGCACTCAAATTAGTGCATACAAAAAAGTTGCAATAAACTGATGATTGCATTTTTTTAAATCAACTAATTTAATTTTGAGTGCAAAATTGTTTAACTCACTATCACTAATGCTTAGTGAGGCTGCTAATTTTCAACTCAGCACTAAATATGAACAAAATGATTGCACTAATTTTGCACTATCACTAAGTATTAGTGGAAACTGCAAAATTAGTGCACTACCCCCATCTATGATATGTATGTACATAAGTATTTATTTTGGAACTAAATTGAATATACTGCAAGCTATGTATTTAAAGTACACAAAATTTTTTACTGAAAAATAATTCTTAACAAAGTACTCAAATATAATGCTGTAGTAAAAGGAAAATGATTTCCTTCATAAATGTATCAAAATAAAACAATTTATTAAAATCATAAATTAATCTTCAATATTCGTAATTAATAATAGTTTCGCATTTCTTTTCATTCAATAGTAAAATTTTATTAGCATTTAAATAGTAAAAATATGTTTTTTTATGAAATAAATGTTGGTAGTTATATATTTCATGTCAAATAAACATTAAATACTCAATATCAATATTTTTATAGCAGCAGGAGGCATTCACAACTGTAGCACCTACTGCGTGCATGTGATTTCCATACGTAGTAAAACAATAATTATCTATCCCATAATCAAGCAGTCTAGTTGTATGTTCATATGAGTAGTGGTTGATGGAGTCAGTTTTTAACGCTCCATGTCTCTAGTACTTACTGCAGCAAATTTAGCAAAGTCATAAAAACGAACATTCAGAACAAATAATTACACATTTAAGTTCTTAATTTTTATTGGATTTTGAAGAATAAAGATTTTAACTCTACGTTGTATGATCACATAATATGAAAGATGATGGAAAATTCGAAATTTGAATTCTTCTACTACCGAACGGAGATGGAAAAGTTGATCCAATAATGCGTGTATATAGGTATACTAGGCCGGATTCTACGGAAAATTCTAACGCATTCTAAAGAAAATTTCCCCAAGAAACCATAGGTCTAAAATCAAATCCTATCTTGCGCATATCGTCTTTTATCCAATGATATTTCAATATGTTTTTTTAATAGTTTTTTTATTGGATAAAAGACGAAATGCGCAAGATAGGATTTGATTTTAGACCTATGGTTATTTGAGGAAACTTTCTTAGAATTTTCCGTAGAATGCGTTTCTGCTATACGATTTTTTTTTTGATCGTCCATACAAATCGACCCGGCCTAATGTATACACACACAGAGAAAACAGATCCGTATTAGTAATCGAATTTATTCGAATGATTCGGTTGAACACATAGACATTTTCATTTCTATCAACTGAAAATCAGTTGATAAAGAAGAATTTCGGTTAATGCAACCAATCTTCTGTTGCTCCTTCTAAAATTTTGTAACCGAAACTGTAAAATTCGGTCACTAAGGCAGAATCATTCGTTTGGCGAATATTCGGTTGCTACTATGAAACAGTTTTCTCTGTGTATGTGGGTTATGTGATTCCGTATAACTGCAGTAATACCATTAAAATTACATGAACGGACATCGCACTATGGCTTCTGAAACGAAAAGTATAACAAAAATTTAGTAGCTGAAAACCAAATAATCAAAAAACAATAAAATAAAAATTCTTAATTTTGCACTGATTTTTGTAACCATTAACCTCGAATTTCTCGAGAATCGGAGATATAGAATATAAAGACTATGCTAATTTATATGTCGCTATCTTTCATATCGTATTTTTCTAATTTACAGTCCAACAGAACAATGTTTTATTGGATGATTTCAGCCGGAACTGTGGGGACAAAAATTAAGAGAAATCTAGTTGGTTAATTTATGTGGTGGCTCGCTACAAGCACTCAAGTAAAAACTATATGATTCTTAGATCAAATCCAGATACCAGTAAAAAGATGTACTAGTTCCAAACTGTCGCATTCAAGTATTGAATTGGATCACACGGTCTGGTACCCGATGCCTCAAATAGATCATTCAGTAAATGCATGTTCAGAAATCTTCATGTATTTCAATAAATGAAGAGCAGCTTGCTTTTATGCTTACCAATCACGCAGTGACTAGATAACACTTTACATTGTTTTGCAGTTTTTTCTGTCAGTTTTACATGTTTCCATGTCCCGACACCTATTTATTGCACAGAGAAAACAGATTCGTGATAGCAACCGAATTTGTTGCCAATCGAATGATTCGGTTTCACACATATAATTTTTCGGTTCTATAAACAGAAAATCAGTTGACAAAGAAGAATTTCGGTTGAAGCAACAAAACTTTTCTTACCCCTTCTAAAATTTTATAGCAACAACTGTGAAATTTGGTCACTAATATAGAATCATTCGATTGGCAACAAATTTGGTTGCTATCACGAATCTGTTTACCCTGTGTGTCAACCTTCTGAAGGTAGTGTCGCATTTAAAGATTCCAAGGGTATTGCGGCAGATACTGCTTCCATCATTATATGGAAGCATATATTAAGCATTTTAACCCAAATTAATCATTTTAGTATCCCTGCATGACCATATGCTCTGGTTCTAAAGCATCCAGTGGCGGATATTCTCACTGCACATGTGAAATAACCATTGGCTGAATATCCATCCGAGTTATGTACAAAATAGTGTTCAGAGCCTCAGAAGACCTACGCCATTTCCAATTGTATTTCAGAAATTTCTAATTGTGTAATTCAGAATATTCCAATAATATTTCAGAAGTTTCCATTTGTATTTCAGAAATTTCTATTTGTGTCACAGAATTTTCCAAAGTTCATCTTAGTGCCATCGGTGTATACTCTTAAGTCATATCGATTATTAATATTACCTCCGCACCATACCCGTCTAGAGGAATTAATTACTTTGAACATCTTATCAAAGTCCGTAAGGGGATTTGTGTAAACAGAGGTTTGGTTTAGGATCGCGGGATTTAATTTAAGTATACCTGCATTCTTCAGCATTCGGAGGCATATATTCTCACTACACTGCAGGCGAAATAGCCTTTAGCTGAAAGTCTATCCGAGTTAGGTACAAAATAGTGTTCAGATCAGAATAATACATAGATTTTGTTCGCATTATCTGGTATGGATAGTTCACTGCCATTTATTTAGCAATGCCAATCTAAATCTTGGTATATGTGATAAACAAGACCAAGTCCACCATTTTTGGCCCAGTTGCAGATCATTTACAAGGTATTGATCATGATATTGCTAATCACATCCCATAAACATTTCTGTTACCGGTACTACTATATCGTCCGCATAAGCAACATCTTCAATTTCTTTGTCACCAATTCAATAAGAATCGAGTTAACATAAATTAGCCGCAGTAGAGAATATATCACCTTACCTTGTGGTATTCCACGTTCAATTTTCTTGTCACAATTCAGTTGCCGATGTATACTACAACATATAGATATTTTAGAGGCCGTTGAATTTTGGTAGTTGGTATGTTGTTGAAGGTTCCGTTAATAAATAGTAAAGCTGACATCGTATATTGTTTAAATTAGAGTTTCCAAAAAACCGCAGTTTAGGTTTTATAAAATTGAAAACCGATCGTTTTCGTTTTTTTCGGTTTTGTGATAATTTAGTAAATATTAAGTATTCAGTTGGTACTATATTGTTCAATCAGTTGATAATATATGTAGGTTCAAGTATGGAAAATTGGTACATTTGCTTCTAATAGTACTTTTTATATTAAATTATTTTACTTATTGTATATAAATAATAGTTGGCTGGTTGGCTTTTGAGTAAATAACAAATCAAGAATAGATGGCTTAATGATTTTGAGGTAACAAAAACTATTAGTATTTTTTAGTTCTTCAAATGGTATTTTTGAAATTTCTGTAATAATGCACCTATAAGCAGGAAATTAAACACACGTGATCATGACTGAGTTAGAATCTTAAAAAGGGACTCACATGTACTTTTTTCCAACTAATAGGACATTTTGGATAGGATAATTGATGGTACTATTTCTTTATTGTAATGATAATTTTTGAATATTTTGTAATAATAAACCTAAACATTAAAAATTAGGCACACATGATTATGTATGAGTTAGAATTCACAAAAGGTAACTTTAGTGGTACATTTCTTTTGTATAACAATGGACACAGAAATATGAAATTAGGCATTCATGATGCTGATTGGGAATACAAAATGTGGATATTTATGGTACTTTTTTGTTCTAATAATGCGCTAGAATTCACATTACAATGAATCAATATACATGAAACTAGTGAATTGTTATCCTGAATGAGTCGGATATTTTATCGGATATTTGAAAATAACCTTGCCTGTGAAAGTCAAGGAAAGAAAATGGAAGTCGAGAGAAAGATTTTGGGTTAAATCCACATTCAAATGGAGATGCTTTTTCTCGATCTAAATACTAATGTTTTTTTTAAAGGAGCAATTATTGTAATACAATTTAAAACATTTAAAGAAGTCTAAAGATATTTTTGTTTTTAGATAAATTGGATGAATCATCAGAATCTAAAATGCTGTTGTTCACTGTTTAAAAAAAGTTTGTTTTTAATTTCTAAATTTTGAATTTTTCTACTGAAAATATTTTAAAAGTAAAAATCGAAGAATAATTGTCGGTTTCGGTTTTAGGTCTTCGATTAAAACCGAACAAGAAACTCTAGTTTAAATTCTATTGATCTCTCAATGCTTCTTACACCTTCATATAGGACAGTCTCCGTTGAGCGTTGAGGCGTGTTGACAGATCGAGAGTCGAGAAGAGCCCTCCAAGTTCTGCCTTAAAAAAAGTCGATGAGTCTTTCTAAGGCGTTTGACTTTTGTTTTTGACTTTTTTGGAATAAACATTGTTTATTCCATCAGTCGCCCATTGAATTCTGTCGTGGGAGATTATGTTTTCAGAAAGGGACTCATTGTGGAGTGAGTCACATACTTACATTCTGAGTAATGGGTATTGAGTAGAATATCCAAAGATTCCTTTTAACATGCATCGGATTGGAGTGTCCCCTGGACAAATCCTTACTGATATTCTCGAGAGATTCGCAAAAATTACGGTATAATTTTTTTTGGGGGTTTTAATGCATTGAGCTTAGCTCGGTAAGGCTCCCACATGTTATTCTTATAGGCAATATTAAAGGTAACTTTTTCCTTGTTTGGGGAGAGGAAATTTAAACGACCTTTACTAATGTATGCGGTAAAAAATCCAGAGAATATCTGCCTTCTCTGCAACCTGATGTAAAATATGACATATTCGGCAACAATATGTCAAAAAAAATATTGAAAAATTACAAATCTCTTTCCAACGTATGAAAGTAGAGCATGCTAAGTTTGCCAAAAAATTTAAATACATAAATTCCTAAAATTCATTAACAACATCCATTATTAAATGCAATTATTTTAATCTGGTAACTCTAGCAAATGGAAATAAAAGCAAAATCAATTAATTGAGAGTAAAAGTGATTGATCATAGAAGAGAGAACAGATCAGCAAAAACGACTGAACTACGGTGTGTAGTGCGCACGCGCAAATGGTCAGTAATTATTTTAAGTGGTCGTCTGTCTCTGTTTTGCTGTAATTGTTATGGTTGTTGATGTTGTTGTTGGGCTGAAGTGTTTGCACTGATATTGAGCGCTAAAGAGTGCTCAATTTCTGTGGTAAGCGAGCTTAAGTATGACAGTCGATGGGAGCAATTGCAATATGTTTGTTGTCATTTTTTACCTTTTCATTCCACAAGGAGGGATGGATGGATGGTAGGAGGGACAGCAGCATATAAGCCAAGTTTACTTGCCAATCTTGTTGTTATTATTTTGTTTGTGTTTTATATACAGGTTTTGTTTTCGTTTTGTTGAGTGTTGTTATTGTTTTGATTTTGCTTCTTAGAGCTGTAGCTCTATGTTCTGCAAAATAATTTTTTGTGGGCTTGTGTGGCTGGATAGCAAGCTTAGTTTGTTGGCTGGTTGGCTGTCTACTTGGTAAGCTCAGGTTTTTGTTAGTAGCAACAATAATAACAAGAAAAGAAAAAAATAAAATACATTATTAAGCAGAGACAAGACTTGTAACACAGACACAGAGTTCACTATCAGTTGCGGTTTAAATTGGTAATTCAGTTAAGTGGAAACACTGAAGCGATTCGCACGCAAAAAAAATTATCTCCATCAGTTTGGGCTCTTGACAAAATACACACAAGAAATAGAACAGACTCTTTATTAACACAAAATAATAAAAAAAATTAATTTAGAACAAGTGAATCATACGAAATGTGAAAAGAATTTCAAAAATTTTTATACTTTAAGCAGCTTATTTCTGTAATTCACTTTTAAATGAAATGTGTGGAAACTAAAACTTAACATTTAAAAAAGAAATTATTTTTCTTTTATAACAACACAGCTGAAAACATATTTAAGGACCGTGGAAATTTTTTTAAAACGTTCTGGTTTAAAAATAAGTTAAAAAGAAAAAAAAAACTAACTAAAAAAACGTCTAAACTAATGCAATCAATTGCAATCAAGAAATAATAAAAAGCAAAATTACGGTTTCGTGTTTTAGTCAGTTAAATAAACGTTTTCAGAGTGTGTCTTTCCATCTGTCTGTCTGTCTTTATGTCCATCGAACGATCTGAGTGTGAGTGTTTTTTTGTGTGTTTCTAATTCTAAAAGAAAAACAAATTCAATATTTTTTTTATTGAAATTTCAAAAAATAATAGTAAAAAATAAGAAAAAATCAAATGTTAGTGTGTCTTAAATGTATATTGCATGTACATGTTAGAAGTACATCACCTTGGTTTAATATTAACTTAAGTTGGCTTAAATAAAAAATTTCCCCTTCTAAATCGTTGGTTTAATTGAAACAGCAACAACAATAAGAAGAAAAACGCCTATATTTGGCCAAGAAATTGTTTTAAACACAGTGAAAAATGAATTTCAAATGTGCAATATTTATTTAGCACAAACTACAATTAAAATAATAACAAATAAATAATATTTGTATAAATAAATAAAAATTATAAAAGTATTAATAATATCATACATTTGCCATATTATTCAATACAACAACAACAACTCTTGTTGAAATTTTTAACCATTATTTTTGTTGTACATTCAATTTTAATTTATGCGAAACGGTTGCATTCGTGTATTTATTATAACAACAACAGCAACAACAAAACAACAACAACTATAACAATAACAAAAAATCTTAATCAATTTTTGCTTAAGCTTTTTTTTTTTAAACGTGGCTTAAAATTATAACGGTTTCTCTTAAAATAAAAAAAACAAAGAGTAAATAGGTACAACAACAATATGAAGAAACGTTTGTAACCAGTTAACAACAACAATGGGGATTACAAATACAACAACAACAACAAAAAGAAAGATAAACTTAAGCTTCAATTAAAGCCACCAACGAATGTGGGTGAATTATCTATTATTCGCCTTTTGATTGGGGTAAGTCAAATTCTAATAATAATATGAAATCAAATTCAAATACAAATCCATTCGCATATTTCTTATTGACTTTCAATTTATTCCAATAGAGTTCTGCTATCATAGGAATAATTCATAATTGTCGTTGCTCCTTCACCCTTTACGATTTGGATTACATTTTTGAATTGTTCTTTTAATACATATTTAATAATGGAGTCTCAACATGCAGCGAAGTACATTATTATAAGTTTGAGTATTTAATTATACCCTTCACCTTCGTGAGAAGGGTATATATAAGTTTGTCATTCCGTTTGTAATTTCCACAATATAATTTTCCGACCCTATAAAGTATATACATATGTATATTCTGGATACTTATAGATAGCGGATTCGATTAAGCCATGTCCGTCTGTCTGTCCGTCTGTTGAAATCAATTTTCTAAAGACCCCAGATATCTTCGGGATCCAAATCTTCAATAATTCTGTCAGACATGCTTTCGAGAAGTTACCTATTTAAAATCAGCTAAATCGGTCCACAAATGTCTGACATATGAGAAAAAAACCAGGACAACATCGGTTTTTACCTATATCTGGATTACTAAGTCATTAATATAGACAATATGGATATCCAATGATAGATATTTCAAAGACCTTTGCAACGATGTATATAAGACCATAGTAAGTTGGACCTACAATGGGTCCAAATCGAAAAAATTATTTTTTGACACGAATTTTTTTTTCAACAAAAAAAAAAATTTAAAACAAAAATTTTAAATTTAAAAAAAAATTTTTAAATTTTTTGGAAAAAAAAAATTGTTTACATAAAAATATTTAAAATTTGTATGTATTTTGAAATATAATTTGGAGAAGGGTATATAAGATTCGGCATAGCCGAATATAGCTCTCTTACTTGTTTTAAGTAAATTTGTTGAATAGTTCATATGATATCATAAAAATAGTTTATTTTTTAATTCAATAAAATACTTACATATTAATATATATTAAGCTGGAATATTGAAATTTATCATTTATTAAAATTTATCGTTAAATAGACAGTTGAGTTTGAATATACAGCCCAATTATGAATAAAAATTCCCCGGGAGTTTTCCCCTTTTCTCATTTTTCCTATTCAAATTCAATGGGAAAAAAAACTCCCGGGGAACAAACTCCCGCGGAATTTTTTATTCATAATTGGGCTGATAGTTTGGATTTACAAAAAATTTGGTGAGTCTCAGCTGGAGTAAGTAGTCTTCATTGACTACTACTGTCTACATTTTAAAATAACTTTTGGTTGTCCAACTATTTTGAAGTGTTTATAATATTGGTCACACTTGTAGATGGACCATCGAATTAATTAAATTTAAGCACAATTCACTGAAATCTTAATTCGGAATTAAAATCGTTTCATAAAACCATTACCAACGAATTCTTTAGTTTTATTCAAAGGCTTTTATTTGAATCGAATTCATTTATTGGTGAATTAATTGGAATAAATTAATCATTTGAATATTTAAATTTTTCTTAATTCCAATCTAATACAAATTGAATTAAAATAATTTTTCTTCATTCAGTTTTGTTTTTGTTTTGATTAATCATTTTCGAAATTAATGGAATCAAATTTACTTAGATTTTATTAAGCTAAGAGTATTTTGTATTCTTAAAGTTATGAATTAACTACGTTTGAAGTACTAAGGAATTATGTCTAGGAATTAATTCGTAATGAATTCTTTAAGGGAATTGTTAAGATATGAATTTTGATTTGATTTCTAAAATTGAATTAAGTATTAATTCTTTCCAACCTTTGGTGTATTTTTTTCTTTTTAATGATTTAAGAGGTCCGACTTAGTTAAATCTTCGTTATAGAATCAAATAAACAATCCAATAAAAAAACAAAATGTATGTAAAAATAAAATTTAATTTTCAGAAATCCAAAACTCAATACTAAACTTTTTAATTTCAATTTGTGTTTTCTTAATATTTATTTCGATTTCTCAATTTGAATTGGCTTTTCTCTCAATATAAATTTACTATTCTGAATTTCAATTGGTATCTTCTCAATACTAATTAGAATTTCTCAATATAAATTTAAACCAGAATGATAATATTCAAATTCATTTACACTAAAAGTAGATTTTATATGTATTTTTACTTCCCCTGATTTTAACAAGAAGTCTATAAATATTTTTCACATTCTGTTTCTGTTTTACCACTGAGTTGTCTTGGGTCTTCGGAATATAGGCATTTTTTCGATGTATTATTTGGACTCTTCGGCTCTTGATCTAGAGACCATCCGACAAGATGAATACATTCGTCCTCATTTCTCAAACTTCGGTTAGTTGGCTAATGCATACAATTCGAAAACCGGGTTTGGTGTTTAATTTTAGGACTAATTTCAGCAGAAAATTTCTAATTTTAGAATTGAAAAACAAGCTTTTTATTAAGTAATTTCCAACACCAACATACAAAAGCAATTCTGTACGCATTTGTTATAAAAAACCTCGGATTATTGAAAACGTTCCGCATTCGTTTTCGAATTGAATGCGTCAACAACTTTGCATCCATGGCTATTACATCTTACTCTAATTACCTATCGTTCTAAGCTCGGTATCCGTCAAAACTCTAAATGGCCCAACGTCAGACTTTGTATTTTCATGATATTATAACCTTTCTCTAAAATGTTTGGAATTTTTACAAAAAATTTGATACTTGCTAACGAGTATTTAATAAATACGATCTGATGAGATAAATGATTTGACTCTTATTTGGCTAACGACTAGATTGCGCATAATAATTAATTAAAGTAGCTTCCGATAAATTGGTTGGAATTCAATCGGCTTAAATTATCTGTCAATCGCTGCCAGATATTTTTAATTTTCAAATAGTATCGGCAATTTAATTAATTTAAAAAGATCAACAAAAAATATTGTGTTTAAATATGAATTAGAGCGAATTAAATATCACTAACAATCTTTTCAAATTCCCTAAAGTGACAGGGTGCACAATTTTAATTGAAATTGATTAAAATCAAAACTTCTTCACAATTTGTAAATTTTAATTTCATAATGTTGAATTTAATTTCCTATTTATATACAAAGCTGTGGATTTATTTTAGAATTTACACAAAGGAATTATTTCTGAAGAATAATGTTTATAAACTCAAATAAACTGCATCAAAACTAGGGTATTCAATCGATTAACCGTTAATCGGTTAACTGTTCGAATAATTAAAAATTTCCGAATTTCAAATAACGAATTAACCGATAAATTTTTGTCGATTAACTCTTTAACAAATTTTCTTGTATTTATTTTTTAATTTTATGTTTTAATTCAAATCAAAGAAAAATTACATATTTTTTCGAACATCCAAGAAACATGTTTAGTGAGTATAACAATTGACATATTTAATTTACATATATTTGTCGGATGAAAACATGATAATAGATGAAACTGGAGACACTACTGAAACGAGTCTCTTATCTGTACCTATCCAAAATATTGAAAGTATTCAAAATCTAAATCTAAAAAGGACTCCAAAAAAATAACTGAGATATTGGATATCCTTTATCATGCCTTACTTTCGATTTCTCCAACATCTACAATCAGCGAGAGTATTTTTTCAAATCGAGTTTTATTAAAACTAAATAAAATTAGTTACTTTTTGGTTGAATGTGTTGAATATTTTTTGTTTATTTTTTTATTATTTTTATTAATAAAATAAGTACTTAAATAAGTACACAAAATTCGTGTTTAAAATTAACGGATTAATTCTAAATTCCAATTAATTATTTGCTCGATTAACCGATTAAACCAGAATGCCCAATTAATTGAATACCCTAATAGAAACGTATAAAGTACAAAAGAGGATAAGAAGCTTTTCAATTAGGATGTATAAATTATAATTTGTTATTGAATCACTTTGAAGTATCTTGTTAATTCTATTATTAATTCAAATAATATATTTTTTTCATTAAAATCGACCTTTAAATAAATAAAATTCTGTAATAAAATTAGTTTACTTGCTAGTTTTTAGTATTTTTATTTAGCTCTGGAAATTTTCAATAGAAAAAGTAAACAAAATATTGGAAATAGTAAAAACAGACTGATTGTTTAAACTCTTTTTCCAATGATTGTCTTCTGTTAGTAATCAATATACAGTGAGGCCTCGATTATCCGTGATCCGATTATCCGTCAACATCAATTATCCGTGAAAAAAAAAGAAAAAAATTTTGGATCAATTTCAACTTTTTTGCATCGATTAACCGTAATTAGCTCAATTGTCCAGGATTATAAGCAACATTTTTTTCTATTATTTGTGAATAAAACGAAAAAGAGGAATTCCCCATTCGAAACTGAAAATATTTAAAGACTGCTGAAGAACCAAAAGTTATGGATTAATAGTGAATGAAAAGGCTAAAATATTCCACACAAAATTAAACAAAAAAGCGACATGGAATTCACAAGGACAAAAATCTTCAGCTGATTATATAGCTGCCACAATTCATATCAATAGAATATAAAAACTCAGCAATGAACGATGTATACAATTTTCCAAACCAAATGTGACGTCTTTGATCCAACAGATGGATCAGGGTGCAATATGGAGCTTTATATGTCATTATCGAAAAACTGTAGTGCATAAACTATTCACGTCAATCAATAGATAAGAATTTAAGAAAGCGTTTAACATCAATAAAGCACGGTTGTCAATTAAAAATGCTTGGAACGCTGTTACTTCTGCAGTTTTTCAAAATAGAATAACTTACTCTGCCCAGAAAATGAAATGCTGTTGGCATATATCCGAACTTTAATAAAATCCTTATATTATTTAAACATGTACATAAAATCCTTTAAAAATCTACTCAAAATTGGTGCTCAATTAACCGGGTAAATTGATTTTCCAGAATGGTTCCGGTCCCGACCAATACGGATAATCGAGGTCCCACTGTATAAAACTTATACCCAAATATGAGGAGCCGCAGAACAAAAGGTACTTTTTCGCATCTTATCAAAAATTCGTTTTTTGGTATTTTTATAATATTTGTGTTGAAATCTTCTAGAAACAATCAAGTCAGCATAATTTGTTTAATGTTTTTACTAAGTAAATGGGTTCTAAAAAATTTGTACTTAATAAAACGTACAACACTAGTATAAAACGAAATTTTTTTTTTAACTTGAACTCATAAAAAGATACTTTTTAATTTTGTTTTTAACAAAACGTCCTTTTTTTCTTTATTTTTTAACAAAAGGGTCTTTTTCCGATATTAAAATGGTTTTATATCAAACATCCTTAACATTTAATGTGGTGACTTATGGCAGTTAGATGTATCTATTGATAAGCAAGAAACTTGTTACCATTTCCAGGTTTATTCAGTTTTTTAAGGGGGCGAAATAAATAAAACTCATTTTCCCAAAAATTTTAAATATGCGAAAAAGTACCTTTTGTTCTGCGGCTCCTCATATGTATATCATGTAAGGATTTTTATAAAATAAATCCAAAAATTCGATGAAACAGCAAATCTATAAGGCCTGCTGTCATAGTTGATTCAGAAATGTTTCTCATATCTAGAATGAAGGATTTAATTTTTAACACCGCCATCTTTGATATTTTTGTTTTATTTGAAATATATAATTTGAAAATTGACCTTTAACCTTTGGGAAGTAAACAATTTTATTCAGACCATTTTAAGGACAATATCTTTGCCTTTAAAATGGAACCAAAAACTTTGAGTAGCTTCGAAGTTATGGGCAATTATGTGTATATAATTTTAGACAATTTTAAAAAATTTTTCAATTTTCAAATCGCGATATTTTTACATCGGAATGAGTTTCCATTGAAAAAGTCACTGATATGAGAAACATATTGGATATATTATGTATGTGTGTAAATTTCATTAAGAACGGAGATGGTAAATCCGACTGCTGTCCGCTTTGACTTGGATCTTCCCTAATAGATTTTAGTTCTTGGTTTTATAATAAATTTCAAAAAATTTTTGAAAGTCCTTAAGGCTTTTTCATTACGTTTTAACTGTGAAAATATGTAGTAGTTAAATGACAGCACAATGTTGTGCTTGTAGTTGAAAGAGGACCAGTCTCGAGGTTGCAACTTAACTTGATGTTATTGAAATTCATACATATATTAACAGTTCATTGGTTTTTTGATATTGAATTATTCAAAACAAACTTTGAAACTAATTTTTTTTCAGTTTTTAGAAAACTTCATACCAACACGAACCAAACAACCAACTAACTAAGTACATAATCCAATTTCCTAATAATTAAAATAACTATTTAATTTAATTTGTATTAAATAAAACATACATAGATATCTACGTAATATAAATTTAATTTGTATGTATAATTATGTATCTACATATGTGTGCGTGATACAATATTAATCTAAAAACCTAAATCAAAAATATATAACAGTTATAATAATACCTCAAGGTCATGGATGAAAGTATACTTGTACAACATTTTTTATACAATATTCAGTTTTATAAAGCCATTAAATTACATTTTCTTAACAAGCGATCGTTTGTTCGATCGATCGATCGATCTACTGACCAGGGCAGACCAGACCAACCTCACTGCAGACATACTCCATTATGGCAAACAACCTCTTTGCATACAAATAAATAAATAAATGAATAAGACAACAATAATCATAATAATCGTAATAAAATGGAAAAAGGTAAAAAATACCGTAAATTATTTTAACGCCCAAATCATTAACAACAGCAACTACAACAACAACGATTGACGGACGTTTTCGTTGTTTTATTCATCAAAAATTCATATGATCGTTTGGTTCGATCATACATTCTTCCAATGATCGTGCGTTCGTTCGATCGATCGATTGTTTGAGATTGATAAATTGTATGTTTTTTTTTTAATTTTTTGCTATTTTGTGAATTAAAAATTCCTTCCGAGTTGTGATTGTGTGTTTCTTTTTTTTAGTATATTTTGTTTTTGTGTGGAATATATAAAAATAAATTAATAAAAAGTTTGAGAAATGATTGACAAGCATTTACAAAAACCTCAAATTAAATTTAATAATACACATTTTGTTTTGTTCTGTCTTTGCGTGGAAAAAAAGAGTTTTTTTTTTAAACTAAAAACTAAATTACAGTGGTTTCTTTTGTGTGATTAGTTAAATAATAATGAAATCAACAAGATTTTATTAAAAGTTTTAGGCGGAATTTATTTATAATTATATATTTTTAAACCAAAAAATGTACCAATACTATGTAATTATACTGTCCAACTCATAATTACGAGTAATATTTGGATTAATTTTGGATCGCGTATTTGAAAATTTGATATTAACTTGTTGCATTCACGTTGATTTGCTTTAAGGAAGAACCATATTCCTCAATCAGATGTGTATAATCTTATTAAAAGATTTAAGAGTATATGATCGGAATAGTGCGGTTGATCAGACTTATTCCTCTGCATACAGAGGATTTATATCTCTGGATATAAAATCAATGAATACTAAACATAAACTTAATGGTACTGAAAAAAAATGGCAAACAGGTAATGTGTCACAAGAAATAATTCTGGAATATTGCTAGGGAAATTATTTCTCTAACAAAATATTACATAAATAAAATGAAAATACAAAATCTGACGATTGGAGTCAGATCTAATAGCGATGGATGCAAAGTTGTTGACGCTAGCAACAATTAGCAAGAATCGATTCGAAAACGATTTTGAAAAGTTTTCAATAATCCTAGGTTTTTTATAACAAATGTGTACAAATGTCACAGGGCAGCTTTTGTATGTTGGTGTTTCCCTAGCATTTTCGCCACCTAAACTTATCAAGACGACAAACTGTGATAACGTTTAGAAATTTGCGCATAGACGATATATCGACCTTTGTAGTTAGCAACATTACGCGAGAACAAGGAATCAATAACACATTGCTAATCTAATTGAGTCGACTTCTTTTATCGTCAATGTATTTTCAAGAAACGCTTTCAAGAAAAACCTACAGAAATCTCCAGCAATGTTATTTCACAAAGAACTTTTTTAATAATAATATTTGTTATTTATGGTAGCTTTACTTCCTATTTTCTTCAGTTTGTATATTATTTAAAAAACGTACTTTTAATAACGTTTTTCTTTATAACTCCTGAACTAATAGAGTCTCCATAGAAGTATAGGTGTCCAAACAAAGCGATCATTGATATTTTTTAGATTGAAATATATACTCTGAAAATTGACCCCATTTTAAAGACAATATCTTTGGCTTTAAAATGAAATCCAAAATTATGCTGGTTTTTAACTAGTTTCAAAGTTATGGGCAAATATGTTTATATACTTTTAGAAAATGCTAACATATTTTTCAGTTTTCAAATCGTGATACTTTTACATCGGAATTAGTTTCCATTACTGTATTGTATATATTTTTGAAAAGAAGACAGAATTTCCTATACGTTGATATATAATATGTATATCTTATAGTTTCCACTAGTCAAATTTGTGAATTCAAAATCAACAACAAACAGAAAATTTATAGAATCTTGGCGTTTTTTGTGCACTGCATTGCCGAGAATATTACAAGATGTAGCTAATTAATGCCCGCCGGGTGCCCCACTTGACAGTTTTTCCAACTAGCACAGTGTAATTTTTGACTGACCTAGAAATCACTAATAAAATCTTTTCGGAAAACTTTGTTTTACTTATATTCTAGGATGTGTTGGGTGTTTCAGATTTAGAAGACTTGAAGTAATAATTTCCATTTATAATTTTCCAAATTGGGTGACCAGGAATCAATGTTGAGTAGTTAATGTTCTTCTTTCGATCGATTGAATTTTGAAAACATTTTTCCCATGCTAGGTACAAATTTTCACATATATATATATATTGCGTTTCAATCGGTTTAGAAGTTTCGGAGTTATAATAACAAATTGAAGCAAAAATAAGTAAGGAAGTATGGTCGGTCAAGCCCGACCTGTACTCTGCGCACAAGGTTTACATGGACTCAGAAAGTGATTCTAAGTCGATCGGTATACTTTAAGGTGGGTGTTAGACTAATATTTTTGGGCGTTACAAACATCTGCACAAACGCATAATACCCTCCCCACTATGGTGGTGTAGGGTATAATTAAACATTTATGACCGATAAAGTCCAATTTCGAGAGGACATTTGTATGGGGGCTAGGTGAAATAATGGACCGATTTCAGCCAGTTTCAATAGGCTTCGTCCTTGGGCCGAAAAAATTATATGTACCAAATTTTATTGAAATTCTTCAAAATTGCGACCTCTACTCTGCTCACAAGGTTTATGTGGAGAAACGTCTAAAAACATTCACAATATTACAAAAAAAACATCTCCATAGAATTTAAAATTTGGACCATATTTGTACTTCTGGAACCATAATATTTTAAAATTGTGTTGTGGTTAAAAAGATCTTTAAAATTTGTCGATTTTGTTGCCCTGTGTAATTCGTTAACCTTCAGATTAGAATTGTGTCTCATTTTATAGAGATTGGCCAAGACCTAGTATGTTGTTGTTTTGCTTACTGTTGCTGCAATTTGACTTATATATTTTAAGTAAAATTTTGTAATTAGAAAGATTTTTACTCGCAACTATGGATTGTCCTTGAAATATTGCAAAAAATCGTTGTTGATATAAAATCATTCAAACCACTGTGTATCTTAATTGTTTGAATAGTAATCAAAAAACAATCACATGTTGCAATTCTTAGTTTTTGTTGTGGTTTTTTTTTGACTGTTTGTTGATTATTTGTTGTAAATTTAAAATTTTACACTCACTCACAGCCAGCAGTGGCGGCGGAGCAGTAATTGTAGCAGCAGCAGCAGTTGTATGCAGTTAGTAGTTTTTATACTTACATTTTCTTCATACTTACGACGACGAGTATTGTGTAGACAATTAACTATTTTTTTTTATTTTTTTAATTTTTGTTTAAACGTACGTAATAAAAACAATACAGTGTGTTTTGTTTCTGTTTTCTATTGGCATTTTAGTCAAGTTAGTAACAAATAATTATCGTATTTTTGTTTTCAACAATTTATTTATTCATTTATTTATATTTATTAATTCCTTGCGAGAATACACTCGATGGTTGGAGATTTGTTTTTTTTTTTTGTTTTTTTGTATATATTGTATTGTGGCTCGTGTACAAAGTGTAAGACACAAATCCATTAGATACGAGTAGATGCATGTTTGTTCATACATATAAAACAGAGATCTTTTTGAATATCATATTAACCAGAGAGTGTGACAAAGAATTTCGTGCACAAGTATTAATTGTTTTTGGGAAAGTCATTTATCCTTTACATACTAACATAATTTTTGACATTTTAAAATTATATTAAACTCAATATATGTAAGTGTGACTAACATGGACTAAAATATTAATATTTATTAAGGTAAAGATTTAATTTTGGAATGCAAACCTTTGATTTTGGATATGCTTAGTTTTGTTATATACTTCAATAATTTGTTAAATTTTGTTTAATTTTTGCTAATTGAATTTCGTTAGAAACCCTCTATGATTGAAGATAAACTTATGGCGTTATTATTTGCGGAAAGAAAATTATGTCCTTTTATATACCCTTCAGCATGTAAGGGTATATATAAGATTGTCATTCCGTTTGTAATTTCCACATTTTTCATTTGCGACCCCATATTCGAGATCCATATTCTAGATCGTTTTAGATAGCGAAGTCGATAAGTTGAAACCAAATATCCGAAGCCCCTCAAATAACTTGTAAACTTGATTGAGATGTCTGAGATATATGCAAAAAAACTGCTACTACCTAAATTTTTCACCAAAATATTTTTCTACAATTTTTTGTTGAACAAAATTTTTCTCAACATTTTTTTTTCAAATTTGTCTAAAAAATAATTGTAAAAATTTCCAATCTCTTTTTTTTATTTACTAAATTTGTCTTACAATAAGTATTCAATTCACATAATTAAAACTAAAATAAACTAAACCAGGATAGCACAAAGTTAAAACGTTTTAATCTATCGATGCACAGTGGGGCAGAATCAAAATTTGTTGGAAATAAATCTGGCATTTCCAAACGGCTGGTCCGATCGGAATAATATATGACGTGAGCATAGCCAAGAAGCATTCAAGTTTAAGTTATTCAAATGGGCCATACAAATGCTCCAGGGACGGAGCTATGGTTTGCAGTAGGGTACCTTCGATATGTAAAATTTTCAAACGCGTGCCATTTTTTTTGTTTCCCATCCGATTTCAAAGATTTTTAAATTTTTGGAAAGCGCTCGGCTAGGTCTCAAAAGTGGCGTGCTTTGTATCTCTTATAACTTTCGAGTTAAAGGCATTTCAGAATTGAAATTTTGCCAATTCGTGGTACGCCGTTAGTCAACTAAATTTCAGAGCAATAACAATTATGGATCCAAAAATAAACGATTTTCAATTTAAAAATAGTAGATTTTGACTTAACTCTTTTTTTATTAAAAAGAAAACTTTCTTTAAGAACATATAACAATTTTATGTTTTTCTGTAAGGTATCTTTACGGCGAACATTTTGGTATAAAAAAACTTGTCCTATTTATCAAATACGCCCTTCGGAATGTGACCTATTTTTTTTATAAAAATTTAAACTTTGGGTCAAATGTTCTAAAATCTCAAAGCTGGGATCAGAAAACGGAAAGCAGCTTTGGAAACATTGATATGTTCCCTATTTATCCCCAAAGTATTTTGCCAGCCCCGACGGAAATATGGACAAATAAAGGGAAAATTGTAAAAAATACCATATGTGGGATTTTTGGTCCAATTTTTAGGAATTGCGTTTTAAATTAACACTTTTACTTTTGTTCCAATAATTCTAGGTTACATGGTTCAACTACATGTAACTGCTTTACAATGTATTTTACAAGTATGGTTACAGTCCAGCAGTTTTACAAGTTGTCAATGTATCCCTTTTAGATAGTAATTTTTACTAATGTCTAATTACTTGATGGGGTTCAATTTATATATTGGATCAATATTGTAATGCAATGCGAAATCAATTGATTCCTTAATACATCCCTGGTAATTTAGGGTGAAGTCAACTGCCACTTTAGTGTCCCTAAGTAATCAAGAGTGTAGTATCTTTTAATGTTTTTCTATTGTACTATATAAGTAGTTATTTTACCTAGCAGAAGTAATCTATTGCATAGTTAATTATCACTTATGCTCGTAACTTCAACAAGAAGATATTTACGGTGTAAAATACCCAGTAGATAAAGTTACCTAAGAGGTAACATGACATTAATTTGAAATCAATATCTACGGGTAAAAATTACCATATATTTTTGATCCTTAAGTAACTAAGCACTGATAGATATTTATTTATGGAAATTACGGGAATTATGCCCGTAATTTCAACAAATAGATATCTACGGTGTAAAACGTCCAGCAGATAAATTTACCTAAAAGGTAACTTGACATTAATTTCAAATCAATATCTACGGGTAAAAACTACCAAATATTTTTACTCCATAAGTAACTAAGCACTGATAGATATCTATATGTTGAAATTACGGGTATTAGTCGTTTCGAAAGTTTAATTACATTTCTATTTAAGGGTCAGCTACTTTATTATCTGACCAATGCTCGTAATTTCAACAAATAGGTATCTATTAGTGCTTAGTTACTTATGGAGTAAAAATATTTGGTAATTTTAACCCGTAGATATTGATTTGAAATCAATGTCAAGTTACCGTTTAGGTAAATTTATCTACTAGTTATTTTACACCGTAGATAGGTTGAAATTACGGGCAGAAGTCAATTTTGCCATATTACTTTAAAAGTAAGTGGGTTAATGCTCATAATTTCAACAAATAGATATCTATGGTGTGAAATACCCAGCTGATAGATTTACCTAAAAGGTAACTTGACATTAATATCAAATGCATATCTACGGATCAAAATTACTAAATATTTTTACTCCATAAGTAACTAAGCACTGATAGATATCTATTTGTAGAAATTACGGGCATAAGTACTAGAAACAGTCCTTTAAACTGACTTAGGATTCAATTAGATTCTGCGAAGGACGATCAAATATTTAGGTAGGAAGCTAGTAATGTAACTGTCTCTAGGTAACTCGTATGTGAATCCCTACTTTAGTCCAACTTTCAGAAAGTTTCTCCCTAGGACAGGAACAAGTAAAAATACCTAGTCAAATATCTAATTCAGTAACCAGTGCTGTCCCTAAAATAACTAGTTCGGGAAAGTCACATAGAACAGCTGGGTGTATTTACGTGGTTGATGTAAATATGTATTTTTGTATTTATAAATATTAGTAAATATGTATGTATGGTTGTATCTAGTACGTCTAACTACTAAAGTTTACTCTTACTCTTTTAACTCAAACACGTTGTAATTGTTGCAACATGTTTTGTTTGTGGTTTGGTTTGACGTGTGGTTGTTGTTCTTGCTGTTTTCATTTTCATACAATATTTTATTTATATTTCTTTTTTTGCCGTCTTTTATTAAACTTGTTTCAAATGTTAATAGATATTAAGTAAAACTGAAGACAAAAACAAAATATAAATAAATAAAATAACAAATTTGTATTTAGTTTTACTACTTAGTAAATATATAGTACTTTTTGTTATTGTTGCTATTAACTTCATATGCAATCTCCGTGGTGGAAAAAAAAGTAGTAAAAACCACAACAAACGTGTACAATTTATTGACTCTTTTAACTTCTAAATAGCTGCAAGACAAGACAAACTTATCAAATTTTTTCTTAGAATATTCCATTTCCTCTCTAAAGCGAGAGACTAGAATTTATGTTTAACAAAAGTGGTCATTTAGTCAATAACTTGAGGAATAAAAAACGATTGCATTTAATGCAGTCACTTGAAGTTGGTTTTTTCCATTGTGTAGTTTCTTCGGAACTTCTGGAAATATTTTACATATTTACAGATGTTTTAACAACTCCTAGCCTAAAATATTTGTATTTTAAATGGAGATGTTAAAAATAACTGAAAGTCCTTTAAAGTACTGTTGCTAGTTATCCACAAGTATGTACTATCCATTTTATTGCAAATTTTCCCAACTTCAAAGTGACTTGTTTTAACCTTTGACAGTTTAAAACATTTTTGTATTCAAGAAGCGTAAAGAAGTAACTTGTTTTCTTGTGAGCAAATACTTTGGCCAGTCTTTACTTTATTGGTATTGGTTTGTAAAACTTTTCAAATATTGCGTTGGTTGTATGGTTTTCTGTTAAACTTTTGTTATTTTCGATATTGTCTATGAATGCATCTGATGCAAATAAAGTTGTATATAGAACATACTATATGTTTTAAAACTTATTGGTTCTCTACCTCGATTGTTTACCCAAAATTTACACACAAAAATTAACTTTGCGAAGTTTCCAGAAACATTCTGAGTTACAAGTGTTTAAATAATCATAATTAAATCATTGCTTTCAACTTTAAAATATGTTTGTCTATATATCCGATAATAAGTTCTATATTTATACAGAAGGCCTTCGTAATCAATTTGGAGGAATATATAAAGAGTCTTTCATTATCTTTAAATTTAAATAAAACAAAGTGTGAATCGTTTAAAAGTCCTAACGATTTCTTTAACATCGGGCAAATGTCCACCCCGGCTTCGCTGCGTGGATCGCATCCGAAATGTAGATTATGTTGGGTTTGATGTCCAAAAATCGCTAGTGCAGAATGGCCAATCCGTTGAAAATAAATGTCGTTGGTGTTCATATCATCGAATTCATTCCAAAAGAAGTAGGTAATAATCGACATATAACGCACTGTACCGATTAATACAGAAATGTACTGAAGATGATTTTTTGACGAAAATTAGCGGAATGTTGCCCGAACAGAACACCCATTTTGATAAAACAGTTTTATCATTTGCACTCGTTGTTGGACGCTATATCCATCCATGATTTGACAAAACAAACTGAATAAATGAAAGCCAATTAGACAGATGTAGCTTCAACTATATGGCCGCTATTAACTGTCAAAGTTCGGAAGTCCCTATTGGAAGACTCTTTCATGTTATATGGGAGATTTCATATCAAGTGAACGAACTTTTGAAATAGATGTCTTCCGAAAATTCGGACGATATTTGCACCAGTTTAGTTCTATTGGATAGTAATTTAGACACAATTTTTCAGCAAGATAGATCATGGACTCTCTGAGTTAGAGGGGGTCAAAATTTCATATTTTGGCCAAACTGGTGTTTTTTCACATCCATGTAACTTATTACCTATTGTTCTTAGCAAAAGAACCAAATAGTTTAGATAGCTATTTCTTCAATCTTTCGGAAAAAATGTTTAAGAAATAAATAATTTTTTTTTTCCAAAATTAAAAACTTTTTTGAATTTTTTTCTCAAAAGAAAGCATATGTTTTTTCCTTGAAGAGCTTTTTGGTCGCTTAAAAAATTTTTTATTTTTTTTTTCTCATAGAAAGCTTGTTTCTAACTCAAGACATACAATTTTTGACGTTTTTTTTCAAAATCTAATGTGCTGTTTTTCTATAGCGAACGAGTACTTTGAGGGGAAATTTAACATGTGTTTTGTTATTGTAACAAAAACAAAATACATGTAAAACGTCCACTCAAAACGCTCATTCGCTATAGAAAAACAGCACATAAAACATTTTGAATTTTTTTTCAAAATGGGCCCTTTTTTCATTTATTTCTTTTTGCTTAAAAGAAAACTAGGTTTATTACTTTAAGAGCTATTTGAGCGCTTAGCAGGATATATATCAAAATTAGTGTTTTGTAAGTCAATATATACAATGTCAAATTTCGACCCCCTCTAACTCATCCAGTAGCAATAACATTTGGTGCAAATCCCGATCGGAAGACATCGATTTAAAAAATGATAGGTATTTCAGAAGAATAACTCAACTTTGAATGGGCCAATATCGGATAAAATATTTTGTAATTCGAATTTTTTAAGAAAATCTGATAAAAAATAAATCTATATTAATGAAGTTTATAGCCAATACATTAATATTCAACTCAAATGACGAAGATGTTAGCCTATTTGTCATAAAAATTCGTAATGATTGTAAATATATTTCCCATTCGGCTGAATATGAATCAATCAAATTATCGAATTTCGAAAATCTTTCCTTATATTCATCATCACAATTCGAGTTATTCTATTATAAAAAAAACCACGTGAATTTTTAAAATTTTGTTTTATATTCAAATTGAAAGAACTTATTTACTCGATGAGAAAATTACACCAGAATATTTTAAATTCTTTAAAGTTCATTAGAAATGTATGGAAAAGCTTGCTAAATACAAATGTACACGTGGTGCTATTAACATTATAAACAATTAATATTTATTTATACACACGAGTATGAATAAGGAACGAGTGAGTTCATGTACTCGTGTGCACACATTTAACTTGTCAAAATATTTTGTTACCAAGAAATTACATGCTTCATTTTACAAATAGTTTTAAGCCAAAATGTTGACGGGTCATGTTAAAGTACAGATTTGTTCACGTACTCCATGTTCACGATGTACCTACAACAGACATGGATAGATACACTTACTATAACATGGGCGATACACTCGTTCCTCCATACTATGAGACGACAATTCCACAAATTTACAATCACACTCGTACAATTACAAATTGTAAATAAATATCTAGAAACAAATAAATAAATATGTAGTAATTGTTGTATTTACGTGATTGCTGAGCTCTCGTATGAGCAGAGAAATACTAAATATTACTCATAATTATAGTTTTGTTTTTGTTTGTGTTCTTGTTTTTACTTCTATTTGACGTTTTAATTGTTTCTTGTGCACAGAGACAAATGTTTAACACAAGTATGTCTGTCAGTTTGTTTTATAGTAGTTTTTTTTTCATTCTTTTGTTTTTGTTATAATTAATTAAAATTTTTCCAAGAATTAACACGGGACACTCAACAATACTCATGGGCAAATTTGTCGCACATTTATTCTGACTTACAGGTACATATTTGATGTAACAAGTTTTTTTTTATACTTGGAATGTTAATAACTTGCAGCGGAAATTGTAAATTTTGAGATACATGTACTTGCATAAGATCTGTTTTTTAATTACTTATTTCAAAGGATTTTTTTTTATTTTAATAAATATGTATGTATATGATAAACATTTTAATTTGTAAACTAAAATTTTAATATTCGATAAGATCCATGTATCTTATAATATAAAATATTTTCAATAAGAAAATATTAAATTAATATGGTGAAAAATTTATCATGAAATATATGACATTTAAATTTTAGCTTTGGATATCACTAATCCAGCTATCGTGCTTTATGAAAATTGAGATTTCAATACAAAACGTTAGAATAAGTAGAAATACTTACACTGTTTGTTTTAAAAACTTTGTTGTACGCCAAAACCATAGCACTTCACTATAGTTCAAAGTATCACTTTTTCCGTGCGAAATTCAAATTTCGAAGTTGTTATTATTCATTATTTTTTATTGTCAACCTGTTACTAAAACTCCAATGCAATCAAATTTGCAGTTGATTTTTGTAAAATACAAAATAGGGTTTGACAGCACGCCTTCAAAGTCAAAGTTTCGATACATTTTTCAAAATTTGTGAATAATATCAATATTATATTGTAACTTTTAACCGTTAATTGTGGAAAGTATGTGAATAATTTAAATAATGTTTAAAATGGAAAACAACGAGACGTCTAAATACTTAATTTTTCTTTCCTAAATATTTGGAAACTATTTCTCTTTATATTAAAAATTACATTTTTTAAACATAACCTTAAAGTAATTTCTTTTGATTACAAAACTTTAACTTTATAGAAGCTTTTATAAAAATGTTAACGTTTGTTAAACTTGAAATAAAAATAAATAAATATACTGAAATGTTGTGAATTCATTTCACTTTATTTCATACTGCGCATTTTTGCGCTTTCTGAGTAATTTAATTTTTTCTAGGTTACTGTTATATAAAAAAAATTTACTTTTTGAAATTTGGCTAAAAGAACGCCCAAAAGACACAAAGTATGATGCTACTATTAAATATATTGTGAAGAAAATTAGTGCTCCTGTTATTCCTAAGGGCTGTAAGAAATTATTGGATGAAAAAGTCCGCCATTTTGTCTAGAATTACTTAAAAGTAAAATGTCATAAATGAAGAAGAAAGGAAGATAATTTTCGAAATGAAAACACTATATGGCTTAATGGTGATATATGCTTTCAGATTTGTATCTTAGGTTACCAATGACATCCACAGTACACAAGGTATTAATACATTCGAAGCAAATGATAGAAATCACAAACGAAGAAATAGGATCGTTTTAAAAATTGAACATACCCAAAATTTAAACTCGTCAACACTTCTTCTTTGCGCATGTCAAATTTTATTCAAATCTAACTAAGGACTAAGAATTTAGAAATTACAGATTTATTTCCCTCTTTTTTTTCTATACCACTGTGCGAAGTTTTATACTTCAATTAATATTTTGAATCAAATGTGTTTACAAAATGAATTACTGATTCAACTAATTTGACTGAAAACTAATATGAAATAAATTTTTTCTAATCAAAATCAATGAATTTACTTTATTTTTCTCCTGATGGGTCGACAGAGGGTTAATTTTTTCTTAAATTTGTTGAAAATATAAGTATTTCTACCTATGGTCCAATTTTAGTATCAAACAGTAGAATACTTTAATAGTTATTAATTTCGCACGGAAAAAGTGATACTTTGAACTATAGTGCACTTGTCGAATTATTATGTCAATCAAATGGAAATGAGTGTAACTAAGTTGTTAAATATATAATAGTGCCAAACTCTTTTACAATTTTGGTTTATTAAATTAATGTTAACCAAAAAACATAAATTGTTTAAGGAAATATTGGATAATTTTGAAATTTATTATCATCTCGACTACTGATATCAAAAACGTTGCTCCATTGACTTTTGAGAGTAACTTTAGTGATAAGTCAACAGAGTTTTAAAGAAAAAAAACAAAGACAAATGTTATAAGAAATGTGATTATTTATGATCAGGGACAATTTAAAAATGTACAAAAAAAAAATTAAATAAAAGCAGCTTAAAGGATCAAACAAATTAAAGAAAGCATTATAGTAAATTTTAAAAATTTGTTTTGCTTATATCATCAATTTTTTGAAGAATTTTGTGTAAATAAAAACAAGTAAGAGAGCTATATTCGGCTGTGCCGAATCTTATATACCCTTCACCAAATTATACTTCAAAATACAAATTTTAAATATTTTTAGGTAAACAAAATTATTTTTTTTTCCAAAGTTTTTTTTTAATTTTTTTTCGAATTGTTATTTTAAAATTTTATTTTTTTTAAATTTTAACAAAAAATTTTTTTGTTATTCGGTTTAAAAAATATTTTTCCGATTTTGACACATTGTAGGTCCAACTTACTATGGTCTTATAAATATCTATCATTAGATATCCATATTGTCTATATTAATGACTTAGTAATCCAGAAAAATAGGTCAAAAATCGAGGTTGTCCTAGTTATTTCCTCATATCTCAGCCATTTGAGGACCGATTTTGCTGATTTTAAATAGGAAACTTCTGTGCTATATGCAAAAGTTCATTTTACCAACTTCTATAAAAATAAATACCTACTCTACTAAATAAAGTAATGTGTTAGGTAACGACCACTCATTACAAAATAATGCATTTGGTAACTAGTTTTCATTACTAAAATTTGCAAAATTTTTCCGTTTGTAATTTCCACAATATAATTTTGCGACCCCATAAAGTAAATATATTCTGGATCCTTATATACATATGGGGCATTTCATGTCAAGTGAACTAACTTTTGAAATCGATGTCTTCCGATCGGGATGAAATTTGCACCAAGGTTAGCTCTATTGGATAGTAACTCAGACACAATTTTTCAACAACATCGGTCGAGAACTCTCTGAGTTATAGGGGGTAAAATTTTGACAATTTGGTCAAATAGGGGTTTTTTCTTATCCATGTAACTTATTACCTATTGTTCTTAGCAAAATGTGTCCCAAATAGTATAGATAGCTATTTCTTCGATCTTTCGAAAAAAAATATTTAAAAAAAAAATACAAAAAAATTAATAATATTTTTTTTCCGAAATCAAAAACTTTTTTGACTTTTTTTTAAAATGCGTCCTTTTTTTTTTCTTAAAATAAAGTTTAGATATTTTCCTTGAACACCTACTTGGTCGCTTAGTGGGATGCGAGTGGGATATCTATCAAAATAAATATTTTGTAACTCAAAACATAAAATTTTTGACTTTTTTTGCAAAATCAAAAACTTTGTTGACTTTTTTTTTTCAAAATGGACCCTTTTTTAATCTTTTTTTTTAGGTCAAACAAAAGCTTAGATATTATCCTTGAAGACCCTTTTGGTCGCTTAGTGGGATGCGAGTGGGATATCTATCAAAATAAATATTTTTTAACTCAAGACTTACAATTTTTGACTTTTTTTTTTGCAAATACGATTTTTTTTCCAAATGGGCCCTTTTTTTAAAATTTTTTTTGTAGTCAAAAGAAAGCTTAGTTCCATTCCTTTAAGATATTTTTAGTCCCTTAGTGGGATGCGAGTGGGATATCTATCAAAATAAATATTTTGTAACGCAAGACATACAATTTTTTAATTTTTTTTTGCAAAATCAAAATTTTTTTCCAATATGGGCCCTTTTTTAATTTTTTTTTTGCTCAAAAGAAAGCCTAGGTCCATTCCTTTAAGATATTTTTAGTCCCTTAGTGGGATGCGAGTGGGATATCTATCAAAATAAATATTTTGTAACAATTTTTTAATTTTTTTTTGCAAAATCGAAATTTTTTTCCAATATGGGACTTTTTTTTAACAATTTTTTTTTGCTCAAAAGAAAGCTTAGGTCTTTTCCTTTAAGACCTATTTTGTCACTTAGGAAGATGTGAGTAGGATATCTATTAAAATAAAAATGTTGTAACTCAAGACATTCAATTATTGACTTTTTTTTTGCAAATTCGAATTTTTTTTCAAAATGGGCCCTTTTTTAAAAATTTTTTTTTAGTCAAAAGAAAGCTTAGGTTCATTCCTTTAAGATATTTTAGGTCCCTTAGTGGGATACGAGTGGGATATCTATCAAAATAAATATTTTGTAACTCAAGATATAAAATTTTTGATTTTTTGGCAAAATCAAAAACTTTTTTGACTTTTTTTTTAAAATGGGCCCTTTTTGTAATTTTTTTTTTTGCTATAAAGAAAGCTTAGGCCTATTCCTTTAAGATGGTTTTGATCGCTTAGTGGGATGCGAGTGGGATATATATCAAAATAAATGTTTTGTAACTCAAGACATACAATTTTTGTGTTAAGACATTTATTTTGATAGATATCCCACTCGCATCCCACTAAGGGACTAAAAATATCTTAAAGGAATGGACCTAGGCTTTCTTTTGAGCAAAAAAAAAAAAATTAAAAAAGGGCCCATATTGGAAAAAAATTTTGATTTTGCAAAAAAAAATTAAAAAATTGTATGTCTTGCGTTACAAAATATTTATTTTGATAGATGTCCCACTCGCATCCCACTAAGGGACTAAAAATATCTTAAAGGAATGGACCTAAGCTTTCTTTTGACTACAAAAAAAATTTTAAAAAAAGGGCCCATTTGGAAAAAAAATCGTATTTGCAAAAAAAAAAGTCAAAAATTTTAAGTCTTGAGTTAAAAAATATTTATTTTGATAGATATCCCACTCGCATCCCACTAAGCGACCAAAAGGGTCTTCAAGGATAATATCTAAGCTTTTGTTTGACCTAAAAAAAAGATTAAAAAAGGGTCCATTTTGAAAAAAAAAAAGTCAACAAAGTTTTTGATTTTGCAAAAAAAGTCAAAAATTTTATGTTTTGAGTTACAAAATATTTATTTTGATAGATATCCCACTCGCATCCCACTAAGCGACCAAGTAGGTGTTCAAGGAAAATATCTAAACTTTATTTTAAGAAAAAAAAAAGGACGCATTTTAAAAAAAAGTCAAAAAAGTTTTTGATTTCGGAAAAAAAATATTAAAATTTTTTTTTTTTTTTTTTTAAATATTTTTTTTCGAAAGATCGAAGAAATAGCTATCTATACTATTTGGGACACAATTTGCTAAGAACAATAGGTAATAAGTTACATGGATAAGAAAAAACCCCTGTTTGACCAAATTGTCAAAATTTTACCCCCTATAACTCAGAGAGTTCTCGACCGATGTTGTTGAAAAATTGTGTCTGAGTTACTATCCAATAGAGCTAACCTTGGTGCAAATTTCATCCCGATCGGAAGACATCGATTTCAAAAGTTGGTTCACTTGATATGAAATGCCCCATATGTATATCGGAGTCTATTAATCCATGTCCGTCTGTCTGTTGAAATAAACTTTCCGAAGCCCTCAAATAACTTACATACACGATTCATACATCAATATATCTTCCGGCTCGGTTACTATTTAAAATCGAGAAAATCGGTCCACAAATGGCTGAGATATAAGGAAAAAACCAGGACAACATCGATTTTTGACCTATATCTGGATTGCTAAGTCATTAATATAGACTATATGGATATCTAATGATAGATATTTCAAAGACCTATAAGACCATAGTAAGTTGGACCTACAATGGGTCAAAATCGGAAAAAAAATATTTTCAAACCCGAATTTTTTATTCACCAATACTTTTTTTTTTCGCTAAATATAAAAAAAAAATTAAAAAAGTAAAAAAAAATTTTAAAATTTAAAAAAAAGTAGAACAAATTTTTTTTCTAACAAATTAAAAAAAAAAAACTTTGCAAAAAAATAAATTTTTAAAATTATTATTTTGAAGTATAATTTGGTAAAGGGTATATAAGATTCGGCACAGCCGATGAGAATTATTGACATAATTAAAAATTTTAAATTTTAGAATGTGGAGTTTTGAATATCCAAAGAATCCGAAAGAAATATGCACCTCTTAATTAGACATAAATTCTTCTAAGAACTGTGAATCTTTGAAAATTTCCAAAGGCGAGTACACATTTTTTTTATTGCAATTTTCTTGAAATGGGGCCTGGGAGATGGTAATTTTTTTACTTCTATATCTTTTTGGAAAGATAATTCAGTATAGATTTGGAAATTTAATGTTTAGTAACAAATTTTTGTACAAAAAATAAAACAAAAATATTTTCCTTTATTAACATCATAGAATAAACACATAGAACGGAAGGAGAGAGTAATATATATGGAAAAATTACTCTCTTTTCACACATACGGGTGATACAATAACAAAATACATGCAATACATTCTCATGAATTAGGTTTTTGACAACAGACTTAGGTTTTTGGCTCTCAGTTACCTATCTAGTTGTTGTCTATGATTAACATTATCTAAAGTGTCATGATAATACAAAATTCCTAAGAATTAAAAAAAGTACAAAACTTGAAAATGAAAGATATATTCTTTAAATTAGCAATCAAAATCTGAAATAGCAATCAAACTTTTTAATTAAATTTTATGTTTAACAATCTCATCAGTGGAATATGTAGTCATTGCACACGAATATGAAAAAATATTTTAAAAATTGTATCTCTCACCAATAGCAGAAGTGGACATAAATCATAACTGCACACAACTTAGTAAATTCCTAAAAAGGTTACAAATAATTTAACCTCCACTTCAAATGGCTGGTATTTAATTAAATGAAATGTCATTTGGAATTGTGATCTGAAATCAAAACAATTCGTACATGTATAAAAAATTCGCTTAACAGGAAGGTGTCAAATCTTTTAATTTATCTAAAAATTATAAAAAATAACTAGATCTGTTATCAAAAGTATTTTGTGTGTTTTATTTGTTTTCCAAAAAATTCAATTCAGTGAAATCTCATTAGAAGGACGGACTAACTAACTAACGTACAATATTAAACAATTTATTTAGTTTAAATGTAGCGATGGCAATTAGTTAGTTGCTGCTATTGTTACTGTTTGAAATTGAAGTGATTGTTTAAACAAAAATAAATTGTAAAACTAGTTTTACAAAATAGCAACAATACATAAATGTTTAAACAAACTTTTGTCTGCTCTGCTCTGTATGTATGTATGTATTTCATAAATTATTTGTTTAATTTAAAAACCTCGTTAACAAATTAACGCAATAAAAATACAATCATTTATTTTATTTTTAAAATAAATACTACTTACACAAATACAAAAAACAGCACAAGCAATTTTAAAGTGCATTAAACTTTTATTGAAAATCTACCCAAAAAAAAGCAAGATTAAATAAAACACAGACACTGAAATAAAATAAATTACAAACGAAAATAAAATTGGTAAAACAAGAAACCACAAAACAACATAAATTAAAGGCCAAATATTTGAACTAATTTTGGACAAAATTATAAAACTCAACTCAAAATGAGTTCAAAATTCAAAATTAGCAATGTGTTACAGATACACCACTCGCACTCGCACACACTTCGAGAAAACAACGGTAAAATACGACTACAATAATGGATGGTAAAAAAATGTGAAACGGAAGACTGGCAGACAAACAGATGCAACAATAAACAATTTACATGACCGTCCGAATGCCGTCTGTCTGTCTCTCACTAGCGATAGTCTGTCCAAAACGTAATGCGTATGTACTGTTTGTATGTGAAAATCGTTCAATTTCAGTGTCACATTCATTTTATCCACCATAAAATCATTAAAACCAAGAAGTGTAGAGTTTGCGGTACTTAATATCTGGGCACTCATTTGCAATTACATGTTTTCAAAAAAATGCTTATTATGAACCAACATTTTGAAATTAAATTCAACATATTCCGGGAAAAAAATTAGTTTTGAGATTTTATTTCCGTCACACGATAGGGCCTATATGGAAGGACATACGGGGATGAAATTTGTCTAAATATTCTATGTTTATCCAAAATTTTTGGTGTTGAAAGTGTTAGAAATCGTTCCAATAATAAAAAAAAACAAGTTAGATAGCTATATTCGGCTGTGCCGAATCTTATATGCCCTTCACCAAATTATACTTTAAAATACAAAATTTAAAAACAAAATCAAAATTGTTGTTTGAAAATTTAAAAAAATTTCAAAATAGTTTTTGAAAATTTAAAAAAAATTTAATTTTTTTTAATTTTATTTTTGAAAACAAATTTATGACAAAAAAAATTCGGGTTAAGGAATATTTTTCCCGATTTTGACCCACCCATTCTAGGTCCAAATTACTATAACCTTATATACAACGTTGCAATGGACTTTGAAATATCTATCATTAGATATCCATATTGTCTATATTAATTACTTACTAATCCAGATATAGATACAAAATAAGCCAAAAATCGAGGTTGTCCCAGCTTTTCGTTATATCTCAGCCATTTGTGGGCCGATTTTCTCGATTTTAAATAACAACCGAGCCGGAAGAATTCCCGATATATTGATGTATCAATCATGTTTATAAGTTATTTGGGGGCTACGGAAAGTTGATTTCTACATACAGACGGACAGACGGACTGACGAACATCGCTATATCGACTTCGCTATCTATAACGATCCAGAATATACTACATATACATTGTGGGTTCGCAAATGAAAAATGTAGAAATTTCAAACTGAATGACAAACTTATGTAATATCTACCCTTGCAACTCATGGTGAAGGGTATAAAAAAACAACTGTGGGGGTTGAATCAGTTATGGTCCGAACTGTACAAAATTTGATAGAGTGATTCATTTCTTAAAGCTTTTAATGACTTATGTCAAAATAATGTCAATTATGGAACGATCCTCATAAAAGTTGGTAGAAAGATTTAGCTTCATATAAAACTTGTTTATGTCCAATTTCATCACGAGTAATTTTCAAGTCATTTTCTGAGGGGGACCTTGTACAGAGAATAGGGACAAATGTTGTCCGACTTTCGCCATACTTTACAGTATAATTTCAGAGTTCTTAGAAATAATTTGTGCAAAATCTTATCAGGATTGCCGCATAATCAACATATCGTCACCTAAAATGCAAAACAACGTATCATCAAAAAAATCTAAATCAGTGATGTTCAAAAATAAAAATGAAGATGTATTGGTGAGAGAGCTACCCAGCAAACATAATGTCAAACACTTAAAATAAGAACAAAATAAAGAATGTTTAGATTTAGAATTTTTGCCAGATATAAACAATTTATTAAATGAATGTAATTTAAATTTTAAGGATATAAAAGAATATACATTATACGGCCGAAATTCTCTCAATTTTTTTATTTATTTCTGACTTTGTTGTTTTGTGTTCAATTGGAATTGAAACGCGTGTGTTTGCTATGCTTCGTCCAAAAACCAACCAACAACAATGCTTAATGATTTTCTTAAAAAAATGAGACATTTGTTATGCTCTTTAAAGAGAATAATAATATGTGTGTTGTTACTCAGCGCGAAAGCACAATGAAATGAACATCATTGATCTAAATTGATTTTATTATTGATTACGATTTACTACATCATATTACTTATGTGTACAAAATTTTAAACTTGTACTATCAGAAATAACCAAGTTATAACCAAAATTGAAACTAAAGTATCATCAAGTATATGATTTTCTTAAACAAAATAACGTATACGCTTTGAGTAATTAATTAATAAATAGTTTTTACCTTATTTTAGGTAGTATCCTTATTTTTTTTTAATAAATTTGTTGCAATTGAATATTAATGAAGAACCTATTTTAGTTTAAAAAAGTAATTGTTAGTAATTAAAATAAAAAAAAACATAATAAAATTAAAAATGTATATATAAACTGCTTTTATTTAAATAAAAAAATATTTTTATTTAAGTTTTTATTTTTTCATAAAAATTTATATTGATGATACGTTTTTTTGTTTCAGAAAATAACAATTCAAAAAAACGTAAGCGACATATCTTAAAGTGTGCTTTGGAAAAATTAGTTGTTTTTCATAAAATATATTTCTAGAGTCATTGTAATTCAGATTTGAAAATTTTGTTTCAATATCTCAAGTAGTTTTCATTTTATATCGTTTTTTGCTCCTCCTATAAATTTATGAAAAATGATGTTACGTTATTTTGCATTTTAGGTGACGATATGTATTTATGACTACTCAAACAGTATTCCGGTGGGACATTTGTATGAGGACTAGGCAAATGCATGGACTGATATCGCTCATTTTCAATACCTAACCTTTTCAACAGAGAGTATTTCGAAATTTTCAGAAAGCTAGATCTTTTTGTTTGGACCCTATCAATAGGCAGACAGACGGACGTACATAGCTAGATCGTCTTAGAATTTTAGGTTAGGTTCCATGGGCAGCCGCTCCTAAAGCAGCTCACTTGGGTCCATTCAAATCTGATCCCATGGGGTAGACAGTTGCCTCCAAGTTAAATCAACCAGATTCCCGGATGAAGGAGTAGATTCTCTAAGATTCATCCTTTATAGCTCGTCCAAGCATGATAGGAATTGAAATCAGAGGATGCGTTCTCTCTGGTTTGTCAGAGCCGGGCATGGCAGAAAAGGTGATACAGTAATTTTGACTTACCTGCACAATCAACTTTGCACGATATTTTGTGCAGGTAAGCTAAAAATGCAGTTAACCTCAATGCACTTACCTGCTCATTGTTGCCGGTAAGTGCATTTACAGTTTACTGCCCAAAAAAGCAGCTAACGGCAAATAATTTACACGAAGCTTTGTGATTTTTCCGTCTAAAAATAACGTCAAATTGATATTTTAGCTGCTTTTAAAATTATTAAGAAGTGTACAACATATTTTTTCATTCAAAATCGTATTTTTCTTATTTGTTTTGATTTAATTTTGTATTACCCCATGTCTCCACGTAGCAATATTTATTGCTAAGCTCAAGCAATAACGTCGGCAGAACAACAGCAGAGTGATTGCTGATTGCTTTAGGTAGAGAAAACGTTCGTCACAAATACAAAATTTTCAACGCGAGAAGTTCTATGAAAAACTTTAGTGTATTTTGCTTATATTTTGTATTGCATGATTTTTTCACTAATTTCTTTGATTTTTTACTTTTGGTACTTAAATAAATTAAATATGTATAAATTAATCGCACCGAATCATAGGAAGAAGAAATTTTACATTAATGACAACTGAACTGACAGCTTATTGCTTAGCAATAATTGCTCAGGCAATCAGTAGAGCAATCATTGCGCAATGGATTGCTACATATGGCAATTTGCGGTCTACACTCGCAAATTTCATTGACGCAATCAAATTTGACAATTGCAGCAATAAATATTGCTACGTGGAGACCTAGGGTTAGGCAGCTAAATTAAATTTTTTTCATGAAAACCTGTTATAGCTTCCAAAAGTCTTATGTACTTATCTTAAATGTGCAGGTATGAACAATGCACCTAAATTAACGAATTTATATGGAGTTTGGTAAATAAATATACAAAATACAAGTTTTGTGCACTTATATGCAAAATGCTCTTAAGTGAAAGGCAGGTAAGTCAAAACTAATGTACACAGTCTAATCCTCTTCTTAATTATGACAGTAATCATTGTACCGTTTGCCCATTCTTCTAGCATGTGTCCCAATTAAACCATGTCCTGTAATAAAGGAGACAATTAGCCTTATTTGATCACGACGGTATTCTATAAGTAGATTTGTTCTGCTGGCATCATATACGGGCCAAGGCTACCTCGCTGTAGCACAGGATTAGTGTTTATAAACCGGTTAATCGAAAAACCGGTTTTTCTTCGAAATCTCGGTTTTTTGCGAACCGGTTAATTTAAAATGTTGATTTTCGGTTAACCGGTTTATCCGGTTTTTATCACTCGGTTAACCGGTTTTTAAAATTTAGGTTTAAAATTAAGAAATCTCATGGTTTTGTGCATTTTTTATATTCATTGTACAAACATTATTGATCTGATTTGAAACCTAAACTGCTGATTTACAATATAAACCTATTTAGATTGATATTTTTAAGAATTACAACGATTCTAAATAGTAGAGGACGATGAGTTTACTTAAAAACTTTTTCAGAATAAATTGCACATAATCAAACTATAAAAATTAAATTCCGCAGAATTCTAGAATTTAAGCAAAATCTTAATAATGATTCATTATAAACTTAGTGATGATTTTACCAAACGTCAAGTTGAATTTGATGTGCATACCTTCTTTCAATCAATTTGACTTCATTAGTGTGTTTTGTTCTTAAAATTTTATTATTCATTTCGTTAGCTTAGTGTACAAAGTCCTTTTCAGAAATAACAACGTTCCAAAATCCATAATTTGAAATTTTTTCAAATCTGATAATGGAGTTTTATTAATTATTTGGTATGATTTCTAATGACAAATAATCACAGCTAAGAAGAAGTGCGTTTGCATCTTATAGGTCCTTTTTTGGGACTTGCTACATTTTCTGTTCCATATCAGAAAAGTTTAATGAATAAACCAATAATTAAAACAAGTATATTATATATTTAGTAACATATATATGCTCAATTCCATTTGACTGAGATAATAATTTTGAAATTTTTACAAAATAAAATGGACTTAGCACTTTTGTATATTCATAGGTATTTAATATTAACCATTCCTGACTACTAAAAACTACAAATTTTAAAGCTGTATATACTTTATTGGACATTTTATGTTTTCTACAAATATATGACGGTTAACCGGTTTAACCGGTTTTTTCGATGTCGGTTAACCGAAAAACCGGTTTTCTAAAAAAGCCCAATTTTCGGTTAACCGACAAACCAGTTTTTTAAAAAGTCGGTTTTTTATAAACACTACACAGGATGGTTCATTAGTCCACCGGTTTTGTGCAGTCTCATATAGTTTCTGCTGAACAGCCGTCTTGCATTTAACAAGGGAACTTAGAATTTTAAGACGGTCTACTGTTTGGTACTAATGTTTGTCTGCAACAAATATTTTGATGGTGGTGGGTATGAAAATGGGCCAACAGGTGCTAGAGGGAAGGACTTTTCAAGAGATCGAAAATAGTGTTAATTTTCACTTAAGTATTTTCTATATAATTGAAAATTTAGTTTTACTTCTCTTCTATTAATTAATATGGTACGAAATTGGAAATTTTAGTTCGTCCTGGAGTTGTTAGAACATTTTGTACATAACTCTTGTTTTCCAATAGCGTCTTCCTTGCCAGCTGATTTTGATGATCTAGTAGATTTACTTAATAGTTAAAAATGGAGTATTTGATCTCCTAGCGTATTGTGGGAACATTGTGATCACGTTGAGCATCCGTTATTATCCTTAAGAGTCTTGGCCGATAGAAGAGCATGCCTTGGACAAAACTTTGTCCAACTCTGGGACTAATTACATTCAATATTTAGGGGACTATGTTAGAAGGTATGGTTCTCATTGGGCATTTTCGTATTGTTTATTTCTATGGGAGGACAACTATTCCTTATTAGAGTAAAATATGGTAAAATAAACTCTTGTTTTCCATTTCTCCAGCCATTTCGACATTGATGTGAGACTGCAGTTGTTTGAGTGCTATCGAGTTCACTAATTTGGATGTGAAAGTCTGTGGGCATATCTAACGTATACTTTAAAGGGTTACATTATCAGATGTCGGAGTGAGGAGATTGCATCTTTAGATCTTATTTGTAAGTATTAGATTGAGAGTAATACAAGAATGTGAACTATTTGGGATAAATGCACTCTTTAAGTGATTAGCGAATGCTTCGACATCTTTTTTCATCACAGAAAAAAATATTTCCTCAACAGTTTCAATTCAAATATTTATCACATATTGAACTGGTTTCAATTATTTCATCAAGTATTCGTGTGCTCAAAAAGAAAATTTTCTAATAATTTCTACTGAATTTTGAATTTGATAATTTTGATGATTTGAACTTTAGTAACAAAAATGTTATTGACATTTTAGAAGCATGATATTGAGCATATTCAGATCCCCTACCTTTGTTGTTTCCTTGATACGTAGGAATACTGAATAGCCGATGTAATTTGTATTCTGATTCTGACCAAAGTTACTACATTTTCTTCTAGATTTTTAATAGAGCCATTCCAGACATTTAAAAATGTTTGCACATATTCAGACATATTGTAAATTATAGAATGATCAAGTGTCAAGAATTTAAGAATATCTTGAACAGTATATAAAATGAGTACTACGAGTTTTATTCAACTGAGAAGAATTAATCGCAATTTTAATTGGGTCGAACTCAAAAAACAAGTATTTTAAAACTCAGCGATTGTCATGCAAGTTTTCTAGTTTAACATTTTACTGAATCTAGACCTAATTTTGTAAATGAGAAAGTAATAATTGCACTGACTATTTCTCTATAAAACCGGTCATAGGATCCATGGTAGACTGCTTTAAAGAAACTATGCAAAAAACACATATGATCTAAAGAATGCTTAATAATTCATATTTAATGGCTTTAAAATTATAATAACTAAAACATTCAAATTAGTAGCAGTGATTAGTGTTAGAAGTACATCGACATTCCAGATCAATATCGCACAAATCCCGTTTACTAACGTAAATGAGAAAAAAAAAATAAAAACAATTAAAAAACTCTTTTTCTATGACAAATTCATTTTCATTGGGTTTGAATTATAAACTTGTTTGTTTGACTATTTTGCCGTCATTCCGTTTTGCCAACATTGTACGAAAGTATTCGTGTTTAACGTCTTGTCATTATTGATCTTGAGTCGTAAGTATGAAGTTGTTTCAGTATTTACGTTTTGTATTTTTTTTTGCTTCAATTCAAACGCATTCACTAGTGGTTGCTCCCCTTCTAATGTGTCTTTTTTGTTGTTGTTGTTCAGGCTTGGCAAAAGCGAATTTACTCGTATAACTCCAACACTCCAACCATTTCAAGTCTTTGTTTTCATTTCATTTACAGGTTTCGTTAAACTACTTTTCCGCTGTTTTTTTTTGTAATATTTTTTTGTCAAAATGTTTTTCTACAATTTACTGCAATAACGTCATGATCACTGGCAGGGATGTGCTATATTTTAAAAATTTAAATTTGAACACTTTAACAAAATTTCGGGAAAACTAAAATGTTTGTTAATTTGTTAGACTTGTAGTAGCTAATAAATGATTCCAAACGAAATATATAGTTAACAATTATTGTTAACAAAACTATTTGCTTTACTAAAATTCTAAGAGATATGTTGATATTTCTAGCTATTTAACATAAATTAAGTTTATCCGTATATTTTTTCCATATATAGTAAAGAAGTATTAACACGAAACTTTATCTAGATTATTTCAGATCATAGAAAATACTATTTGAATACAAGTTTCTGAAATAACATAACAATAAATTTAGATTTCCAACTCGAGTCTTCTTTACAAGTTATATCCAAGGTGGGATACCGCTAAGCTATCGTTACCGAAATGACGGCATATACCCTTACCACTAAAATACAGTTATCGAAGTAAGCCAATACACCGTTACGAATTGGTAGCCCTAAGCACTGCGTCCCGAAGGATCTTCAGTAGAACATTTTAATATGAACCTAACGTTAGGCAATTACAAAGAACATGCTCCTGCGATTAATCCAGCAAGTTACAATATCTCAAACAGCATTAACCAGATCATATTGGAGGTATTTAAGACAATGCTTAGTAAACAATCCCGTAAGTATTCTGAAGTCACCTTTATCGAAGCTACTTCTGGGAATTTCTTCTTGATACGAACTCGGAGTCAGTGACATTTCGAATGAAAGTTTTTTTGCAAAACAAAAAATTATTTTCAACATAATCTTCTTTTATCTCAATGCACTTAGTTCAACGTTTCTCCAGTTTTTGTATTCCTTCCAAAAAATAGGATTTTTCGAGGTCCTTAAAATAGGCATTTTTCGTCAATAATTTCACCGTTGGAGCTGAATTTCTTTCCATCAAGCCATTGCTTTAGGTTTGGAAATGGGATGTAGTCACTAGGGGCTAAATCCGGAGAATAAGGCGGATGATGTACCAACTCGTAGCCCAATTCATAGAGTTTTGCCATTGAGACTGCATACGTGTGCACCCGTGCATTATGAAAAACTCATTCAAACGCGGCACTCATCTTGTAAAGAACTTTCGTAAACCCAGCTGATCATTTAAAATCGAAACCACACTGCCATATGAAATGCCTATGGCATCAACAAACTCACACACTTTTACTCTTCGGTCGGCCAACACCATATCGTGGATTTTTTCGACATTTTCGGGTGTACTGACCTCAATTGAACGTCCAGAACGTTCAGCGTCATTTGTGCGACCACAACGAAGGTCAGTAAACTACTTTTTTACCATTGAAATCGATGGTACTGAGTCCCCATAATATTTATCGAGCTTTTCCTTGGTTTGATAAAAAGTAATGTTTAATGAGCACTCGAAATTCACTTTTTCACATTTTTAGGAAAATACACGAGGTTGTATGTTTTGAACAACTGTTAATCGCAAAGTAAATGACGACACTTGCTAAAAACTTGACAGTAGTCTATTAAAAGCTGGTACTTGATGGGAAAAGTGTTGAATTTCATATAACTACGAGGGAATTTCGAAAAGTCACGGAAATATTGATCCGTTCTTGTAGCTTAACAAATTGCTTCGTTTGTCTGAGCTCTTATACAGCTTTCCAAAGGAGTTTAGACTCCAAATCATCACAGAAACCGGTTCGTACTTTAGCACGCTCATTAGAAGAAAGAAAGGATCTAGTCCTTCGAAAATGCAACGATTTTCCGTGTTTTCGTAACGATTGATCCAAAAGTGGCAGTCGTTTCCATATACCACTCTTTAGTACAAATGAAGATGGAGTAAATTTCGCCTGAAACTCCGTCATTATTTCATACGCTATAATTATTTAACCTTAGCCTGGTTTAAAATTACACATGTATCTCAAAATCTCAAATTACACAGGTTATCTGCGTTGCTCGGTAATCGATTTTCAAAGAAAGAATATGCAAAATAACGACCATGGAAAATGTAAGACATGTATCATGGCCTATGCTGGGCACTGAAGGGACCAGGATGTGCCCAATAATGATGTTAAAATAGCAGTAGATTGTAGAATTCAGACACCACGACCAAAAAGCTTTTATCAGGCTTGAAATGCTCTGATGGATTTATTGAAGTTTCAATATTCACAAGACGAATGATGGTATTGTCGACAAAAATACCGGCATATTTTATTCAATAGTCAAGCCATTTAGAATCGTCTTTATAAGTTTCAGTGAAGTATGTTTTTTAAGAGAGATATTAAAGTCTTGGTTTGGCATATTCCTAATCTTCTCACCCATCTTCATTTGAAGGTTAAATACAGAACCTGCGCATCTGAGACTGATCTGGAGGCATTAATACACTACCGTGGGTCCCAAATAGATCTTACATAAAAACTGTCAATGTATGATAACTTGAACATAGGGGTTTTATCCCGGGAATTCCCGGTACAAATTTAGTCGGGAATCCCGGGAATTAAAAACTGACGAAAATACATAGAAAACAAGTTAGAACTCTATTTTTTTCACCTAAAAACAGTGAAAAGTTTTACAGTTTTATGCTTATATCTCGTCAATAATAGATCGCTTATTATTATTATTTATTTGGGATTTTTCGTATGAAAATTTAAAAAGTTAATTCGTTATTTATAGAATTTATTTCTTATTGAATCATTCTAATTCATTTAAATTTCTTCTTCAAATCCATAACAAAATAGCTTCAAAAATTTATTAAATGATTACATTTTTCTTCAATTCAAATCTAGTACAAAAAGGCTTAAGACAATTTTTTCAATTAATTTTGTAAATGATTTGATTTATTGGTTTTTAATTTCCCGACCTTTTTTGATTCTCCGACTCATGATTTTTATAACTGTATAACTTGTAAAAAGCCGGGTACCCGGCTATTCCCGAAGTATATAATGATACTGTAAATTAGGAATATTATAGCCAAATTTCATATAAAAACTATAATATTCCTAATTTACAGTATCATTATATACTTCGGGAATAGCCGGGTACCCGGCTTTTTACAAGTTATACAGTTATAAAAATCATGAGTCGGAGATGAAAACACCTCCATCCGGTCGTCAACTATTATGAAATTATTATTCGCTATCTATGCCTGCAGAAGGGCCATTGGGAGTACCTGGGGAATAAGCCCTAGGAATGCGAAATGGCTTTTCGATATGGTGGTTAAGCCCATACTAATGTATGGAGCACTAGTTTGGTGGAAGGCTCTAAGTAAATCCACCTACTGTGGGATAATTGAGAGAATCCTGCGAATATCCGCACTAATGATCACGGGTGCGCTGTGCAGTACTCCGTCTCGTGCTTTGTTTGTAATGATGCACTGGCTACCGGCTGATCTGATGGCAAAACAATTGGTCATAAATTCGGCGGTTAGGTTAAGTACTGTTGGAGCATGGAGGTCTAGTTGTACTGGCCATGCGTCTATTTTGGGCAGTATATCTTATCTCCCTGTTAATATTGACTACTGCACACCCTTACCCTTTATTGACAGACGCTTCTCTGTGTCATTGACGGGCGGGTCTCCTTCTTCCATGGACACGTTTGTCATATACACAGATGGCTCTAAGTCTGCGGATGGGGTGGGTGGAGGCTTTTATATTCCCCATCTTCAGAAGAGGGTGTGTTTCAGGCTACATGATCAATGTAGTGTAATTCAAGCTGAGATTTCAGCGATCAAAAGGGCGGTACACTGGATGAAGTACTATAGGCTATTTGGTGTGAATATCCGAATCTGTACCGACAGTAAGCCTGCTATCAAATCCCTATCTGGCGTCTACTCGACATCCAGATTGGTACATGAATGCCGGGTATCTCTTAATGAGATGGCGAGACATTCTAACCTGGAGTTATTCTGGGTGCCTGGTCACTCTGGTGTACCTGGTCACTCTGGTGTACCTGGCAATGCTATTGCGGATGAACTGGCCAAAAGAGGCTCGCGTCTACAAATTGACGAGATCGATAACTTGGTCGGTTCACCGCTGTCTTGCTGTAAGTCAATCATACAGCGTAAATTATTTGAGTCTGCTCAACTCAGATGGTCTAACTAGACAAACTGCACGATATCGAGACTCACCTGGACCGTTTATGACAATCATAGGTCAATGTCCCTCACGGGGCTACCTCGGGCTAGGCTACGAGCTCTAATGTCAGTGCTCACGGGGCATTGCTTGATAGGTGAGCATGCTAGGAGAATGAATACTCCATATAATGACTTCTGTAGAAGTTGCCATGATGAAGACGAGAATGAGACGATTGAACATCTCCTCTGTCTTTGCCCTGCCTTAGCAGGGGTGCGGACTGCGACAATATCAACTCTGGATGTCAGGAGGATGGATTCGTTCATTCGTGCGTCAGGTTGGTTCGGCATTGAACCCAGTTCTGACATGTGAAGGATCTCTTGAGGTCCTGAGCATGATCTTTAGGGTAACACAAAGGGACCAATTTCATGGACCCAAGTGAGCTGGTTGATAACTAGCTGCCTTTATAACCTAACCTAACCTTTAGAAGATGTAATTTTGAAAGTAAGTTGACAGTAACAATATGTATTTAAAAATATTATATATACCTCTCGTAAATGCCAATTCAAGCCCAAGTTGCGTGATCCAGTAACTAGTTTCCTTGGCTGTACTAAACAATAACTTCTTGCCATAGTCTTTAGTTTTCCAAGTTCAATGTTGAATGTAGTATAAATATTGTACCTTTTAGGTTTCCTAGACCTTAACTAGCATTGTTGGTGTTCGTGTATATTTCACTGGACTCGGAATCTAGATCTCGCGAACCAAATATTATATTTTGGAGAAGATTTTAAATACCAACTTTTACAAAGAATAGGTACTAATAAATCTACAATTATTTTAGAGTTTATTTATATAATATATAAAATTTTTTTCTAGCCATATAACTAGCTCATTTGCTAAAAGCTTCAATTGTCATTACATCTGCTATACTACAACAAATTGTAATTTATTCGAGTTCAATTTGCCACTATGAATATCATGGCAGTTAAGTTTGGTCACCAATGATTTTCATGACTTTGTGGTTTACAAATTTTTTTGTTTGTTTTGCTTTGTCACCTGTTGTCAATCCGGATAATATTTCAAATTTTTAGGCTTGATCAAACATTTTGTATCTTTTGCTGATTGGATGCGTGCGTGTTTATTTGGCAGTCAGTTGGTTTGCCTTTATATTAGTCATTCTGTCTGCTTGTCTTTAAGCCAGCTTGATGTTTCGTTGTCTTCGAAATTAGTTGTCTATTTTTGGTAACACTTGTTTTGGTTTTTCTATTTGAAAATTTTGACTGTTGGCGGTATTTGACGTCTATCATGTCAACACTTTAAACAACATACTCCACACACATTAATAATAAAAACAAAAACATCATCTTTAACGGTGCGTTTACACATGCAAGTAGATTGAGGAAAGTTGAGAATACGTATTATTATCGAAAATATCGAAAATACATCGAAATGTCTACAAGTTGCTTGAGCGTTTACACATGCAAGTAAAAGTTCATTTTAAAAATGTCGTCAAAACGTAAACACATTATTATTAAGAGTTGCCTAGGATACCACATACATATATTTGTAGGGAAATAATTGTTATAAATAATTATTATTATTACTTTAATGAGATTAGTGCTCTTAAATTAATTTAATAGCGTTCTTTATTCATATTTGAAGAGAAAAAACAATTTTTTTTACAAATATACATAAAATAAGTTAAAAATATAATAATTATTTTACCACAATCCAGTAATTTTTTTTAAATTTTTTTAGTTAGGCAACTCTGTTTGTGTTTTTGACACTTTATTGCAGTAAGTGTCAAAAAATCACTGTCCATCGAAATTCACTAGGCAGTGAGCTGTAAGTGGCTGCATGTGTGCTTGTGTTAGTGCAAAAGTGTGAATGTATTGTGTTTTTCGAACTGTTACTTGCATGTGTAAACGCTAGGTTACTGACAATAGATCTAAAGATCATCATAAACGTCATTCCTTTGAGTATGTTTCCGTTTTTTTTTATTAACCATTACATTGAGCAAAAAAAATGCTGTATGTCATGTTGAAATTGATTTATGTTAAAGAGAAATTTTAGCAAAGACAAATGTTACAAGATATTTGTTAACTCGAGTTTACAATAAAATATTAACTTTAGATTAAACTAACGATTTCTTCAAATAGAAATATAAAAATTAACTTAATTCTACACTGTTGAAACTAGATTTCTATATCCTGAATACCTACGAATTTTAATATAAACATTGCTGGTAGAAGGCAAAGCTTCCGAAGAATTAATTCTTAATTCAATTTTCCAAATCAATCTTTTATAAGATTCATTACGAATTAATTCATAGGCTTAACTCCTTAGTACTCCAAATGTATTGAGTTCATTCCTTTATGAACTCATTCTTTATGGAATTAATTCCTTATTGAATCATTAAAATTTTCTTTAATTTCTGTTGAAATCAATTTTCTGAAGGCCCCAGATATCTTCGGGATCCAAATCTTCAATAAATCTGTCAGACATGCGAAAAGTTTCCTATTTAAAATTAGCAAAATCGGTCTACAAATGGATGAGATATGAGGAAAAAACCAGTACAACCTCGATTTTTTACCTATTTTTGACCTATATCTGGATTACTAAATCATTAATAAAGGCAATATGGAAATCTAATGATAGATATTTCAAAGACCTTTGAAACGACGTATATAAGACAGTAAGTTGGACCTACAATGGGTCAAAATGTTTTAAAGCCAATTTGTTTTTCACCAAAAAAATAAAATTTAAAAAAAAATTTTTTTTTTAAAATTTAAAAAAAAAAATTTTAAATTACAATTTGAAAAAACAAAAATTTCCAAAAAATTTGGAAATTTTGTTTACCTCGGTTAAGCCCGACCATATAATACCCTACACTAAGTAAAAGAGCGAAAACATTTTTCTTTTAAAATTTCAATAATTTATATTTTTGAGTGATTTTCGGAAGTGGGCCTTATATGGGAGCTATGAAAAAATAATGGACCGATAACCATGAAATTAGGTCGTGTGATTTATGTCTATATTAAAGTTAACTATGTTGAATTTTGTGTGTATACCAACATTTTTAAGCGATTTATGCACGTTAAAGTGATTTTCGGAAGCGGGTCTATATGGGAGCTATGACTAATTATGGACCGATCGTAACAATAATTTGGTGACATGAATTTTGTATATATAAAACTTATTTGGAGCGGAATTTGTGGAGATACATATATAAATTAAACATTTATGACCGAAAAAGTCCAATTTCGGAAGGACATTTGTATGGGGGCTAAGTGAAATAATGGACCGATTTCAGCCAGTTTCAATAGGCTTGGTCCTTGGGCAGAAAAAATAATATGTACCAAATTTGATCGAAATATCTTCAAAATTGTACTCTGCGCACAAGGTTTACATGGACAGCCAGCCAGCCAGCCAGACGGACGGACATCGTTTAATCGACTCAATGTGGGTGTTAGACTAATATTTTTGGGCGTTGCAAACATCTGCACAAACGCATTATATCCTCCCCACTATGGTAGTGTAGGGCATAAAAACGTTGTTGTTTACATAATCTATATAAATATATAAATGTCTTTGTAAGTTTTTTTGTTGGTTTGTTTATTTGTTTGAGCATCACGCCTAAACGGCTGAACCGATTTTATTGAAATTTGGAACGTAGATAGATCCTTACTGGGAAGCGTCAATATGCTATATATTTTTAATTTTACTACGACAGGGGTAGCGAAGCGCACCGGGTCAAGCTAGTGTTCAATAACTAAGTGAGAAAAAAGCTTTAGATAATTTTTTCAATTCATGTTGTAAATGATTAAAAACAAAACAAAACTGAATAAACAAAAAAAATATTTTAATTCTGAGTTTGAATGCATTAATAATGAAATTTCATTTGTAATTTCCCTTATTGGGGAGAAAAATTCTGTTTAACCTATGGATAACCCATGGACGCAAGGCTTTAATTTAATGCATAATTTCCCAAATGATCTCAAATTCCAAAAAATAGAAACTGTAGAACCTTGGAATTGAGATCGCAAGAAACAAATTGCCTAAGAAATATTTGTTCTACAAATATCGGTTTTTTATAAACTGAAGGGTATATAATATTCAGCACAGCCGAATATAGCACTTTGACTTGTTTTCATTCCTTTGTGTACTATCTAGATTCTAAACAAATGCATGAATTGACATAAAATATCTTGTTTTAATATAATTGAATTGATCTAACGATCGATTAGTGTACGATGTATAATAAAGGGTGTTCCCATACTTCTTAAATCATTTCAATAAAATTGTTTTAAACACAAAAGAATAGACATATCAATACTAATACACGGATCAAATTAATTTCTATTCAAATTTAAGTGCTTCTTTCAGATGTCTATCTATCGTTCCTGTTTTAGAAAAAAATAACAATATGCTAATCTTTATAATAGACTTTAATTTTGTAAATTTTTTCCTCATTTGGTTGTTAAAAAAAAATTGTGATTTTTTTGCTAAAATTTCTATTTGTAAATCCAGTTTTAGATTATTTTTAATAATTACCCGCAAAAAAATTTAATACATTAATTATTCTTTTTATATTTATTTTTTTTTCTTTCGACTTATCGATCATTAAAATTTATTATCACTTTTGATTTGTAGTATAAATTATTGAAATGATTAATGATAGTGCGAAATTCCTCAAAACATTTTGGAGACATTCGATTTTTTTTTTGTGTGATTTTTAGGTTTCTGTTTATAATTTATGTTTTATTTTTTGGCAACATATGTGTGTTTTTTATTTATTCACAAACTTTAATTATTTCAATTAAAATCACTTGCAAAATTAAGTTTATTTGTTGCGGTTAAATAATGGCTTTAATGAAAAATTATTGTGAGAATTTTGCTCAATGTTTTTTCTTGCATACGAAAATTTTGGAGTAATTGTCAAAATACTATATACATATATACTTTCAATATAAAATTCTTTGGGGGTGATTAATTTAGTATGTTGTATATTGACAGCATTGGGTTGGGTTTAATTAAGCAAATATTCATTAATAAAATTTATTTGTTATTTTTTTTTCAAGTGGATTTGTTTGCAAGTATCTAAACTGGGTAACCTTTGCTTCATAAGAGATTGATTGCAGTATTTATGTGGGAATAGTTTTGTAGTTAGCAAATTGAATATATTTAGATAAATGTCTATTTATAGGATAACTGTCATATTAAGATCGGATATCGTTAAACAGCACTGCATCGGCTGTAAAGTTTGGAAATAAATGATTTTGTTATATGACCAATTGCTGCCATACTTTACATTTCTGTGTGAATCGGCATATAATTGCTATAGTTCTCATATAATAGTCATTTCCAAAAGTCACTTAAACGCTTATAAATTATATTATCTCGGTAGAATATACATAATATGTATGTAGAATTAATATGTCTTTGGATTAAATTCAAAATCCTTATAGAAGTTCAAAACGAAGAATTTAGTAAAATATTTGAGCAGTAAAATCGTTGTTGCTGATAATTTCAATGTTTCCAACTCTTCTTGACATCGGTATTCGAGCTACACAACTACTGAAATCCAATATGTTAGTGCTTCGCCACTCTTAAACTGTTTATAAACCAATGAATATTGAATGTATTGTAGGGCTCTAAACTTTCCATTAAACTTCTGAAATTTTTATGACTTCACTTGATCAATTCCGACTTCTCTTCGTTATCCGATCTTTGCAACGTTTCACGAACAGCTATGAAAGGTTAATTTTTAATCAACAAATGTATGCAGTTATGATAGGAATTATCAAATATCAAAGAAATCTTTCATTAAATCAATGGAAAAACCGTTATTTAATGGGACAAGCAAAATGGCAGTCAGATCCAGAGTGAACTCATTCAGAATTTGGCATGATAATATAAACGGTATTACTGATTACGTTAGTGGGGTAAAGAACAATGGTAGTTCTTTAATATCGCACAGTGGGGCAAAATCGAAATTTTTTGGAAATAAATCTGGCATTTCTAAACAGCAGGTCCGATCGGAATTAAATTTGACATGCGCGTAGCCAAGGAGTTTATTCGAGTTTATTTTATTTTTAATTCGAGTTTAAGTTATTAAATTAGGCCCTACAATTGCTCCAGGTTCGGTGATATGAGAGCTCAAAGTAGAGTACCTTCGACATGTGCAATCCGATTGCAAAGATTTTTATATTTTTGGAAAGCAAAAATATAATTTCCGAATTATAGGGCGTGCTTTTAAATCGAATTTTTTTTGTTAGTTAGACAATTTTTTTTTCTCCATTACCCCCCACTTGGGGGCATCTCCATCTTATACGAATTGTTGCAGTTGTTTTTCGCGTATTTCCCATGTATATTGCATTGTCCTATTTATTGGAGTATCATGCGTCTTCATGTACGATGTTGCCATTAGATCCATTGTTTTTTTATATCAGTTTAAACGGTTGTTGTTCCAGCTAAGTAAATGATTGCTCTTCTGTAGCGGGTCGTCGGATAGGTACTGTATGATGTTGCCATAAGGATCCAATCTATAGTTATTATTGCCCTGTGTCAGTTTTGTTAATCGGTTGTTGTTCAAGCTAAGTAGATGATTGGTCTGTTGTAGCTGGTCTAGGATAATGGGGCTGCCATCTGTCGTTGCCTAGAAACAACGTCCTCTGTGTATTTGGTGTAGTGGTGGGGAACCTTGCTGATCTTTGATTCCTACCTTATATTCTCCCAGAGGCCGGTTTTCAATTTAAAAACTCCAAAATTAGTAGATTTTTTCTTTTTTTTTTTGCGAAAAGGTGACTAAACTCTTTTTTTATTTAAAAAAAACTTTCTTTAAGAACATATAACAAATTTATATTTTTGTGTAAGGTATCTTTACGGAGAACATTTTGGTATAAAAAATATGTTCTATTTTTAAAATATGTCGGCCTTATGCCCTTCGGAATTTGATGTATTACCTAGTTATCCCCAAAATATTTTCCCAGCCCCGAAGAAAATGTGCACCCTATGGGCAAAATTGTTAAATATACCATTTTTTGGATTTTTGCTCCAATTTTTAGGAATTGCGGGATTCCCTTTAAGCTTTTGACAAGTTTTTTTACACTTTGTATTTAGAATGACATATTAAGTAAAGATTTTTTTAAATATTTATTGAGTATCAAAATTTTAATAGAATTGCAAATATTATTAACAATTTGATCCACATTTACTTCGAACTTTTTTTTTTCTAGATATGTTAATTTTTGGTCTTACAAACAAAATTTCAAGTCAATATATCTCAATTAGATTCAAAAATATGCACTTTTTCATGTTTCTTTTTTTTGGATAAATTTTCTTAATATTTTATTCAACAACAAGTCCATGGTTCAGACTTACATAGTTTAATTTTATACTAAAATATGAAAAAGTGCAATATTTTTGAAGAACTGAGTTTTAAAATTTGGATATTTTTAAATCTAATTGAGATATTGTCTTGAAATTTTTTGTTAGATACCCAGCAGTTTGAAAAGTGCCAATTGGAAACCTTGCACTAGCTATGTTACTACTTCTACAAATAACTAGTTCGATGTGGCTACTAAAGTGGTAGTTAAATGGTTATCACTTGCACTACATTTCACCAGCATATTCAGTAATAACAATAGTCAGCTATTTGTCCTAAGTTTTTGAAAATAAATTCAAGAAAAATAAAATCTTCTAAAATATACCACTTCGATGGCCACATGTAATGCTGAATGTGGCCGTTTGTGTTTTCATTCTCAGTGATGATGTAGAAAATGCAAAAATAGAGAGTAGACTCACATGTTATTCTTAATTACAATTAGAGAGCAGTACAAATAAGAGCTCTGTGGTTTAGTGGTTAGAGCATTTGACTAGAAAACGAGAGGTTATGTGTTCAACCCCGCTCTCAGAAAAATTTATTTTTTCTTTTTTTCTCAAATGCTTGGGTATTTTCACTATTAAATTTAATAGTGAAGTGTTATGCAGAGTGTGCCAATCGGCCACTTGCAATGACATCCCCGTGTTAAATTCACCAGTCAATAACGTTGCGAGTGGGTTGAAAATTCACTAGTCGTAGTTCTTAGTGGCCAACGAATTCGACGTAGCGGAACTAGTGCAATGAACTGCAGGGTAGTTATTTGGTTTAGTGCTGATGTTTGTAACGTCCAAAAATATTTGTCCAAGTATCTAAACCAATTTCCAAATAAGTTTTATATATACGGAATTCATGTCACCTAAATTTGTGATGATCGGTCCATAATTATAGCTCCCATATAAGGACCTCTTCCGAAAATTTGCTCATTTACTTATAGTAGGGTTTTAAATGATCGGGCTTTACCGATCATTCTTTCTTACTTGTTTATTCATTAAATTGTCTACCCTGTGAAAAATTTTCCTGCCAGGTTTCTGTTAACCTTGGCCATAACCATACATGAATATCATAGACTCCTTATCGATTATCGCTAAAATGTTTAAGATATTTTTATAGCCACTTTGTACGACTATAAAAGAATTTAAACTCTTCATAACATTTAAAAAAATCATGTGAAATAGACACATGATGCGACTCTAACAAGTTACTTTTATTTAAAGCCAACAAAAGACTTCTTTCTTTTCTTCTTCATTGGAATTTACATAAAAAATGAATTTTAAACAAATTAACTAAATAACGGCCATAAAGTTTTAAACATAAAAAAGAACTCAATATCTGCCTGCAAACTTATTGTTTAAAAATATATTTTTGTGTTTTATTTTTGCCAAATTCTTTAACTGACGTAATACAAAGAATTTGCAAAAATTTAAATTGAAAGAAAAAAATACCATAAAGGCGGAAATTAAAAAGAATTGGTTTGCTTTTCGCTGGTTGCCAATTACACTTAAAATAATTAAGTTAATTTAGGTTTTTTTTTGTTAAGCATGTTTAATTGGTACTTAGTTTTGATAGTTTGCAGTAAAATGGGCAACAAGCCTCATTAAGCCTGTTTACAAGCCATACAGTATTTGGCCAATATTGCTAGTTTTTGTTTAACTACATATTTTTAAATAGCAAACTATTTATTAAAGAAAATTCATATTCAAAGTAGATTCTTAAGAAAATTAAGCACAAATACTTAAAATTAATATTGTATTTATTTTTTATAGACACTTGAAATTTTTTAGGCTTGAACAGCAACACCAACTCTAATAAGTTTGAGTAGACTACCACCAACTTATTTCAACTTATTTTTGGTTAAGGAAATAGTTTATTTTTTTTTGGTTTTTGTTTAGTTTTATTAATTAATTGTTTAATGTTTTTGGTTCACATGAACATGAACACCAATCAACATCTAACAAAAATTGTTGCTAGCTTGGTATGATTTTTCTGGTATGATTTCATTGGACTAAATAACTAAATAAAACAACAACGGAAAAAGTTTCATATTTTATTCCGAAAATAAAATAAAATGAAATAATTAATTATGGGATTTTTGCTCAAAGACATTCCAAAAACAGATAGACAGGCACATACAAACTTGTAGTTTTAAGCAGAGATACATTCGTATACATACATTTGTATCTATGTGTATCACAAACATTCAAAGAGGTTCAATGTGTCTTCGTGACTTAATAATGAACTTCATCAGTTTTCAATGCAACAAATCAATCATGAATGCCTGTGTTGTGCAATCTATGGTACTTTTACTATGTTAAATATTTGGTAAAACTTTGTATGAATCTCTCATATGTGTATTGAGGATCAGTATATAATTAGCAATCTCTCCCATATAAGGGTTCATTTCGAAAGAAACTTTTAGGCATAATCCATGTAGAACTATGATGTATTTGGGTTAAATTCAAATCAGGTCACACTATCTGCACTTCGGATTTCCTTATTGAAGTCCATATTCTGCTATTAGAGCCGCAAAAATAAGGAACGCCAATATATTAGATCTTCACCGCCAACACAACCTTTAATAAAACCAAAGAATATTTCATGTACTGAAGGACACTAACAATTCTATAACTTCATGTTTCACGAACAGCCTGAAAGTTTAAACTTGAATCAACAAATATAGTTATGATGGGAATTAAAGAAAACTTTAATTTAAACTAAGGGAAATTCGTTGCTTTAATCACACGTGCAAATTGTCAGTCATATCCAGAGAGAAACTATTCCGAATTTCGCGTTATAATAAAAACGATATTACTGATTTGCTTGCTTCTCGGGATAATAAAATCATATAGTAACTCGTTAAAATTGTAAATGATAATGGTACCTAGTGGGAATGGAAAAATGGAAATGGAACTGACACAAAACTGATTCCTTTTTGGTTTCTCGGTGCTAGTGAAATGATATGTTCTCTTTTAAGAACAATTGACCCAAATTGACGGCTTTAGTAGTTCTTCTATACCGCCTCTTTTAAAAGACGATCAAATATTCAATGAACCGTTTATAAAGCTAAGACCCCTTTCACACTAGGTAATTTAGTTGCTCAAGTCTCTTGTGATTGTAGATGCCAGAGGTAATGTCGGGTTAAGAAAAGAAAATTGTGCATGCTGTTTTGTTGTTAGGCAAGAGACTTGCGCAACTAAATTGCTAGCGTGAAAGTGATCTAAGCTTTTAGATAAATTGCTTGCAACTAACCTTGCAATACCTTCTCTCAATTTTATCGAGTTTTTTTCAGTGGTCCCACTATACGAGTTGTAATAGATGAGTTCAAAATTAATTCAGAGATACTCAATAACTTATTTTTCTAAATGTTTTTTTAAATAAAAAAACAGATATCCATATGAAGGACTGAGTTTTAAAAATGTCATATTTTTGAATCTAATTGAGATATTGACTTGAAATTTTAACTTATCTAAACAAAAAGAAAATAGTTCGAAATAAATGTGGATCAAATTGGTCCTAATATTTGCAATCTTTTTAAAATTTTTATAAAAATTTTAGTTTTAGAAACTCAATAAATATGTAATCTTATTTAATAAAATCTTTATATATTAACAAAACTCAATGAAATTTTCAACTTTTTTTAATTTGTCATTCTAAATAACAAATTGTAAAATAAAACTTGTCAAAAAGTAGAAAGGAATCACACAATTCCTAAAAATTGGAGCAAAAATCCCATAAATGGTATTTTTTACAATTTTGCCCATAGGGTCCACATTTCCTTCGGGGCTGGGAAAATACTTTAGGGATAAATAGGGAACACATCAAGGTTTCCAAAGTTGCTTTCCGTTTTTAGATACCAGCTTTGAGATTTTAGAAAACATGTGGCCCAAATTTGAAATTTTGATAAAAAATAGGTCACATTTTGACATATTTGAAAAATAGGACATTTGTTTTATACCAAAATGTTCTCATTAAAGATACCTTACAGAAAACTATAAAACTGTTATGCGTTCTTAAAGAAAGCTTTTTTTAATAAATAAAAAGTTAAGTCACCTTTTATTGGTAATTTAGTCGAAACGAGACCATTCGGTTCAAACGTGCGCCCTATATTTTTCAAAAAGCGGACCAACAAGGTATGGAAAAATTTTAAAATTAAAATTTTTTAAAAAAATAGCCGAGCGCTAAAAAAATATAAAAATCGTTGAAATCGAATGGGAAACAACAAAATTTCACGTGTTTAAAAATTTTACATTTCGAAGGTACCCTAATTTGAGCCCCCATAGCGCCGTACCTGGAGCATTTTTAAAAAAATTTCACGTGTTTAAAAATTTTACATTTCGAAGGTACCCACCCTAATTTGAGCCCCCATAGCGCCGCCCCTGGAGCATTTGTAGGGCCCTTTTTAATAACTTAAACTCGAATACCGGGTTTAAGTCTTTTAGAAATGACAGATTTATTTCCAAAAAATTTCGATTCTGCCCCACTGTGCGGTGTCGAAGAGGATTCTGCAACATCGCACAATGGTTTTGAAACTGTTTTTTGGAGATAACTCGGTATCTTGGGAACTATTGGAGCTGAGGTGTTTTCGAGTTGATTTACATTTCTTCAGCTTTATAGGGCTAATGGGGGCCAGTGCGTGGCCTCCCAAAATTGGTCACCTAGAGTCTCAATTAAAAAAAATCCATTTATGAGAATGAGCTGAATTTGAAATATAAATAGTCCTTGAGAAGACCTAAAAATACATTTACATGTGTTATATCTTTTAGTTGAAGAGTTATTTAGGTTTATTTATTTATTTTTTAAATTCTGCTCGATTTTTTTTTTGGTTTTCTAGATATGGCCAGCCACGGAGAGTCGAATTTTTTTTTTTAAAAATCAGCTATATTGACGATAAAATTATAAATCAAATCAGAACAACTTGCTACCAGTCCATATCAAAAAGTTGTAATAATTCTGAATCGTCTAAAGTACTGGTCCGATTGCAAAATAATTTATGAATAATGTGTATCACTTCTGGTTATGAAAACTTTATTCAGCTTGTAACTTAAAAAAATATGGACAGATATTTATGAAAGATACGATTTGTTTATCATCATACTGATTCCAATATGTATATTACAACTTTTTTTTCGATCGACCCCACTGCTTGAGATTAGTGCTCTTGGAATGGAGAGCTAAGAAACCACCCCATCTATGAAGGCTTAATATTTTGGGAAGCTATACTTAAAGCTGTTAAAAAGTTCACATGACTGAGCTTCTCTAGAATGTTGCTATTTCTATTAAAGGTTGGACATTGACTGAAATTTTAATGTTTTAAATGTGGTATCAATAAAAAAAAGAAATAAAGTACAATTAAATAAACACCATCATACATGATAATGCAAGAAATACAGAAAAGCAAACAAAAAGAATTAAAAATGTATAAAACCAAACTCAATACTGTTTAGTAAACAATACGAATATTTAGTATTTTTCACGTACAATTTATTTCATTATATTTATTTATTTATCTGCAATAGTTAAAAATGAAGAGATATTCACTTGGATTTATTTCTGTCAGTTTTTTTTTTGCTGTTTTATTTCTCTGTTATTCAGTTGTTAATTTTTTTTTTTGTTTGTTTGCTAGTCAGTCATCCAGTCACTCAGTTATTGAGTTTTTTTCTTTTTGGTGTGAAATGCACCTTGACATTTTGAGGATTTGTTTTCAGATTCTTTTTTTATGTTTTCTAATTCAACTATTACTTTTAAATAAAATTAAAGAGAAAAAAATAAATAAATAAAAATAATCCACACATAACTTTTGCATTAACTTTTTTATTATTTCTTTAAATACTTTATTTTTGAATTTTTTCCACTTTTTTTTTGTATGCATGTTTTAAACGTGACTAATAATACAATTTTTCTTGTTGAAACAAATTAACTTCAATGATATTGCAAATACACTAATACTATGTAACTGCAAAGCAAAGAAATAAATAAATAAACACATATATGTATGTAGGTACACTGTGCATTCAGATACAACAAACTTAACAAATACTCCCTCCCACAAACCGCAAATTTAATCCACAGATAGATAAACTCAATCATCTGTTTGTTGTTGGTTGGTTGGTTCATTTGGATTTGCTTAAGACTTGTACATTTTTATGTTATTTTAATTATTTGTTAAAATATAAATTGTGGGAATTAAACAGTTTTTATTTAATATTGTTATTGTTATTAGTATTTTATTTTATGTTTTTGTTAGTTTTGCCAACACATTTTCTAATTAATACTTAACTTTGACAGTTGAAAATTTTTGAATTAATTACGTTTTAATCAAAATGAATTGTGCTTTTTCTCGCTGTTTGTTGCTTTTATTTGATGTCGTGGCCACAAAAATATGGAAATGAAACATGAAACATTTATTGTACTTAAAATCTTACACGATTTATGTGATGCAACATGCTTTTTGGGTAATATTTTGTATGAAAACAAAATTGCTACTAAATTAGATTAAGTTTGGGAAAAACTGTACTAGTTCCACAACTAGCTTTATAAAGCCAGCATATAGTCAGAATTCGTTCTAGTTTGGCGCTGTAAACAATGATTACATACAAAACCACCATATATCGGGAGTATCAATTTTAAAGAACGAATCTAAACAAATTTTAGGTATCGTCAAGATCTTCCTGTGTTTAGACGATATCTGAACCCGTTTTCGATCCAGGTTTTATAACGAATATACCGGATAGATACAAATATGACAATGGTATCCATATTTCGGAGAATAACATCCAGATATTCACTGATGGATCCGATCTTGTTCTTGGCATCTTATCAGACCAGCTGAATCTGAGACTGTCTCTTAGGCTAACAGATTATTGTAGCATAATTCAAACTGGAATTTGATGCGTAGAGAGTGTGTACATCACATCAAAAATTGTACATTAACGCCGGGTGTCTCCAGAGGAGATAGAGAGACACTCATCGGTTGCGCTCATATTTCCTGGACACGGGTACATAGAAGGTAATAAGATAGCTAAGGAACTTGCGAAAGCCAAACCAAAATGAATTTGAATGAATTTAGACTTGATATCTGAAGTGATATCTTGAGGGGTAAGCAATCTAATCTAATTAACTCAGTGGGCAGCCGTAATTGATGCTCAAGTTGGACACACAATATATTAGCAGCTAAAACCCTGGAAATGTATCACAAACTTAATATTTTATCGAATGTGCAAACATTTATTTGACAGTATGCAAATTGATTTTTTTCTCCTTTTTTATTATAAATATGAATGGTTTTATTGAAATTGATTTTTTTTTTGTTATCTCGACTTCAGTAAAAGCTGTAATGACGATGAAAGAGAGGAAATTACTGAATATCTTCTCTGTAAATGTCCAGCATTGGCCTGGAATTTTTAGTCAACATAAACTTGAAAAAAACCTTTCTATCCACAGTTGATTTAGATCAGATCCATCCCTTGGTTAAAACAACAGGATAGCGAAAGTTGGATTTTTGCCGGTCACACCCCCCAGTGGTGAACATTGGTAAAAAAATTATCCTGAAAAAATTCCAGGTAAATCGGTTAGGGAAAAAAATGCAATTTTTCAGTTTTTGTAAAAACTTTGTAATTAGAAAATTGTTTTTCCAATTTAATTTAAAAGAATAGAAATGTGTACGTAATGAAACATCAAAAACAGAAATTGGTCAACAAATGTTAAAGTTATTAAAAATTCCCCAGGCCTCAGACCGCTAGAACCAGAAATGTAGGAACAAAATTAACTTATTTATTATATGAGTTTTTGTCTTTGTAGGATATCGTTAACCTATTCGCAGGTATGACCAAAAAAATAAAAATTTTTTAACGGCAATTTCAAAACTCCATTTTCAAATTTTTAAAAATTTTGTTAAACAAATTTCAGAATTTTTTGATCAACACATTGGGATTAATTGATAATATAATAGGGAATAAAAATATTAAAATATCTCCTACAGTTTTTCTGTAACTGCGATTTAAATTTTTAAATTTTCGAGAAAAACAAATTATTTGGAAATATTTTGGCGAATGAGCTCAATTTCTTTACTGTTATGAATTTTAAGTAAAACCTATTCAGAATATTATAGTCCAGATTATTCTAAATATACTCTGAAAGTTTTACTAAAATTGGAAAACGCTAAACCTGAAATCGTGAAGGTCAAATATCAAATTTTTAAATACACTCTGGTCTCGTTTTATGCGGATTCAATTTTATGCGATTTTTAAATTTACGATTTTTTTTTAGAATTTTAACAGATTTTTAAATTTTAGATGTTTTTTTAAATGTAAATGATATTTTACCATATGATGACAATATGATTATGAAAGTGACGTTGAACCAATTCCAAAACGAAGCAGACAATTATTTAGTGATTCAGATTAATCATACATATTTACAGAATTTCCTTAAAAAATGTTTTAGATTATTTTTTTGGATAATTTTCAGTTTTTTCCTGTAATTAATGAATTAATATTATATTTTTGTTTATTTTTTTAACGAATTTTGTTTTTATAGTTTAAGTAAATGAAATAAATATATTTTTGTAGATTTTTTTATGCGATTTTGTTTGAATTTTTTAATTAAAATTTGAATTTATGCGGTTTTTCAGAATTTTAGAACGAATCATTAGTTTTTATATGAAGTTAGAGTATCGTTTAATGCGAATTCAATTTATGCGATTTTTTTGGAACGCATCTATCGCATAAAACGAGACTTGAGTGTATTTGGAATTTCTAATTTAAAGATATTTATTTTTGGGCCAATTTTGATGAAACTTAAGAAAAATATAACATGAAGTCTAGTATTTATAATAATAGCACAAAAATGGAAATTAACCCTTAATGGCACTTGGGGATAAAATGACACCAAACTTCTAAAATTATAAAAACGGCAAAATATTGAGTTTATAGCTGATTTTTGCCATAATAACGTAATTAATATTTTGTTGAGCATTTTTGAAGACTGAAATTTAAGGTGCAGAGATCCCATGGTATTTAGCAAGCTTAAACTTAATTTGAGTGATGGTTTTTTCAGCAAATAATAACGCTTAGTGAGCAGACGATATTCACATTTTTCCAATTTCTTCTCAAGTCAGGAGGTAGTCTGCTATCATTGGCTGTCAAATACAAAATAAGTGACGCAGCTTGTTTAAATTTTGACAGGGATCAACTGACTGATGCCTGTTGACAGGAGCAGTGTTGCCCTTTAAGTTAAGAGCTGGGAAATTCAAAAAGTCGCGGACTAATTGACCCACCCGCGTATGTATATGTTTTTTCAATTTAGTCTAGTAGTTCTTGACTTTATCGATTAAAATAAAAAGCAAGTTTTTCTTTAAAATATAAACACAGCAGACATTAAATTTTAATTGATTTAATTAAAAATTTTATAAGTAACAGTTTCGAAAGCAAATAATCTGCTATTAAGGGTACTCATTTAAACGCTTAAGTTTCCAATTTGTGCAAATGGGCAAATTTGCGCGACATGTTTTATGAACCCACCTTTTCAATTTTGTGCAAGTTTATACAGAAAATTTATATTTGTCAAATAAAAATACATAAATTCAACAAAAGCTTTAATAATTTTTTTTCAAATTGTATAAATTTTAATTTTAAAATGTTGAATGAAAGTTAAATCTTTGGAACAAACGGTGGTATACATAGTTTGGAGGACTTTGTTTATGTTCTAGCTGTTGGTTAATGTTTTCATACACAATGTCATTTAATACAATCATTCTGTTCCAAAGTTACACAATTTTCACATGCACAAAATTTTTATATTTTATTTGATTTTTATTTCTTATAAATAAAAGTAAACAAAAGCAGCTGATTCATCAAATGCACAATAAATTCAAGTTTGCGAGTCTAAATTGTCGCGCAAACTTATCGGAGTTGTGCAAACGAATTTCCATACATTTTTTGACATTTCATTTGCGAGAGTGTAAAAATGCACAGATTGCACAGTTTGCGAGGCTTTTAAGCGTTTACATGAGGACCCTTATTGTAACAAGTTGGGGGTATATTGATTTCATTATTCCGTTTGTAATATATTGAAATAATGCTCGCGTAAGTATATTATGGGTCCTTATAAAATTCTAATACGATCTAGCTATATCTGCTCGTCTGTCTGTTAAAGGCACGATATGGTCATTACATCATTTTGCATTAAATATCATTGCAGTAAATTTAATTAAACCGAAAAGATTCTTCGTGTCATTTTATTAATTTTAACACAAATTAGGTTCAAACAAAACAAAATTGAACAAAATGTCCGTCAGAATGACGCTTTAACACAATTAGTTTGTCGATTCTTGAATCAATACACCTGCCGTTACATTATATTTTATATATAAACCGTTGAGAAATTTTTAAAAGATTTTGTAAAAACATTTCTGTTTATGGCAATTATGATAAACAGTTTCACATTGATTTCAAGTAATAGAATTCGAATATAACAAATATTAACGAATTTGAAGTGGTTCTGATTGCACAATTTCCACAGGCGCATCCGATAGTTATTTCATAGGTTCACTACGATGTTTAAGTTTGCACAACGTCATACATATATAATTTGGTAGAATATAGTTTCAATATTAACCCTATAACCCGCAAACTTTAAAAAGCTAAAAAAGGTTTTCGAATATTTTTTTTAAGATTAATATGACCCAATAAACTCAGAACAGCCATCAGAAATTAATTTGCAAATTAAGTTTAGGAACCAGGTGCAAAAAGGTGAAGAGTTCCTCATTGCATTGTTGCCGGTTTAGGTGTAAAAAGCAATAATTATGATATGATTTTATTGGGAAACTAATGAAAAAGAACTAATAAAAAATATTTCGAATAAATCGGGCGACTAAAAGTTAAAAACAAATGATACACAAAATTGCATGTGCTAAAATTATGACATCACTCATAAAACAGCTGACAGAACAAAAACTAAAAGTCAGAATGGATTTCGACCTTCGAGGGAATAAATCTTTAACTAAAGTCAGCGTTAAATTTAAAAAAAATAAAAATTATAATTACTTTTTTAGATAATTGGTGTTTTGTAATACATGCCTTGAGGCACTCTTGCGGGTTTGAGGGTTAAGTTTCTCCCAAATGTTTATTTCATCATCGTTAATTATTCAATTAACACTACATTAAGTGGAAAATCTATAGCTATTTTGATTGATTTATTATACAAAATGCAGACTTGTGGCAATTGTATAATAAATAATCTTCATTAAAGAATCATTTTCATGCTGTTTATTTGTTGTGTTAATCAAAGTGTCAAGTGTCACTCGTAATTTGTCGGCATTTTTATTAAAAAATTTGGAAAAAACATCATTTAATCTTGATTTATATGCAAAACCAAATTGAATCATAGATTTTTAGGTATTTTTGTTATGAATACTAGCAGTCATACATAATTTTATTTATTTTTAAATAAGAAATTTTTAAATTTCAAATTAAAGGTTAAGAAGCTGTTTGTCAACAAAATTTGTATATGTTTTACTGATATAAAAGTGTCACCTTAACGGTTTTTATTTCTATATCTCGAAAATTGTTAGTTGCTGGTTAGTTTTATATCTGTTTTTGTTGCTTGCTGCTAACTTTTTTAGACTGCTGATGTTAAAGATGTTGGTTGAATTTAATTAAATGGACATAAAGTTAGTTTTTTTATTTAGATAAATTATTTAAAATCGATAAACATTTTTTATTTGTTTTCAAAATTATTTAATTAATTAAGTAGTTCGATACAAATCTCTGTTAAATTGTATTTAACAGTTTATGTATTTTGTTGTTGTTTTTAAACTGTATGAATTTCTATGAATGAATTTGCAGTAAAACAGTGGGATACCGTTTGAAATGTTAAGTAATGAATTTTTTAAACTTTTTAGTGTGAATAACAGGAATTGCTGTTTGTTGCAGTTATCTTTTCAAAATTTATGCGCAAAATATTTTTCAAGGTGCCTCGGTTATCTAGTTGCTACAGTGCTAGTCTATTAGTCTAGGGTTTGATTTCTTTTCATAAAATTTACCAACAAATTTATGTGAGCTATTGCAATTTTAAGTTAAATAAAATTTCGCTTTTTGACCTTTCAAAAGCATACACAAATAAAAAAGAAATTAATTCAATTTAAATTTAGAACCTATTTGTATTCAAATATATTGAATAAAAATTTGAAAACTGATTTTGTTTTTATAATTTATACGTCATCGTTTCTGTGAGCCTCGAAGCTGTAGCTTCATTTTAATTGCTTTATGTTAATTATTTTGTATAAAAAAGTCATTTAACTTTCCGTATTGTATAAAAAATGGGAATACTTAACCAGCTGTCACACTGTGCTTTTATGTTTTCTCCTTTTTTATTGAATAAAAGTAAAAAGCCAGGTTCTAAAATTAAAGAAATTTTTTTATTTAAACAAAAAAGAAAGAATAATAAAATCAAAATTAAAATATGCAAATGTGATTCTTTAAATACCAGTTTCACTAGAATTAATAAAAAAACATCCAACATAACTTTGGTTATCAAAATGATTTCTGGAAAACAAAGAATCACCAAAATGTTTCAACATTTTTAATTGATGACTATGACAGATCATTTATAATAAATTTTACTTACGCATGAATAATATTAAAAATTTGTATGCATGAATTTCAAATGGTCTTTCATTACATTATATAAACTGGCAAAATTGAAAGTTATTTACATTTTTCTTTCATAAAATTTCTTTATGTCCAAAAAAAGTACACATTTAAATGAAGTGGACCACCCCCTGTTATAAGTTTGTTATTGGATTTCTTTGTTTTTAGAAATTATTTTTAGGAACATGATTTGCAAATTTCGTGCTCCAACACAAACTTTGGTTATACAATTAAAATTATTGTAAATAAATACGGTATGTTATTACAGAAGGTACAGTGGAGTGTGCATAAATAGGAATTTCATAAAAAATATTCAGGAACTTATGCTTTCATATTTTCATGCAAGTCATCTCAACAAAGATACATTTTTCTTAAATTTAGGAGCCGCAGAACAAAAGGTACTATTTTGAAAATTTTAAAATTTAGAGAAATTCATTTTTTCTAGAATGTTTCAACCCAAATATTACAAAAATACCAAAAAATCAATTTGTAAAAAAAATTCGAAAAAGTATCTTTTGTTCTGCGGCTCCTAAATTTAAGAAAAAAGTATCTTTGTTTAGATGACTTGCATGAAAATATAAAAGCATAAGTTCCTGTATAAACTTTTTTCCAGGAAGCAAACAGAAAAGCAGTTTTTCGGGGAAAAAAACGGGAAAATTCAACATTTTCTCAATTTTTAAATTTAACTGGGTTTTCAAAACGGCCTCCGAAAAAATGTGAAAATTATTTTCACGATTTTTCTAAATCGTTGATTTGTTTCCACTTTTACCTTTGGTATCAAAAGTTGTAACAATTGTTAACGTTAACGTAAACAATTTCATTGCAATATGTTATCCTTTTATTGAATTATCCAATTTCACACTTTTTGTCTAAATATGCAGTATTTTGGAAATATCGAGTAGCAGAAGTTGATTAATGTTAACCTTTAGCACCTTATTTATTTCACATAGTCAATGTATAGGTTAGGTTAACAGGCAGCCGTTACCTGAAAATAAAGATAAAAGAGGGACCGATAGAAATGAAAAGATAAGGAGACAATCAGATGGAATAAAGAAGTAGAAGAAGTAAAGAGGTAGGTGATCAGAAGAAGAAAGGAGAGGAGAATATTATACATCAGTCAATTGACGGATATTAGTACTCTCCGTGGAGACTCTCATGTCTGGCTTGATTAGTCAAATGCTATTCCTGATAAAGGCATTGATGCACTTTAACTTCATGTCCAAAAGCTCAGAAATATTATTTAAGGAACGATGTCCCAGAAACCTTGTAAGTAGATTTCCTAATGCCAGACAATGACAAAGAAGATGAAAAATGGTCTCATCCTTCTCTTCATTTTGGCAACATCTGCAGAAGTTGTTATAGGACAAGCCAAGTCTCCTCGCATGGTTGCCAAATGTGCAGTATCCGGTTAATACCGCCACTACATTACTAAATTTTGAACATGTCAGGCCAAGAAGATATGTTTTTCGCCCTCGGTGTTTCTGTTATTCTGGTTAACGTACAGGTGGGTTCGAATATATGAATATCCCTGTCCGATATCTTGTTATAACTGAGCCAGTTAACCGCCCTTTTAATGACCGACATTTCAGCATGAATAATGCTACATTCATTTGGAATTCTAAAAGATATCCTAATTCTGAATATAGATAGGAAGGGACCAATCGCATTTTTCTCTGAGGAAAGGCTTGGAGATGCAATATTCAATATTATCTGGCCATATGTATCATGTTTCCATGCACCAATCGCATTTAGCCTGAAGGCCGTAGTGAATGCCAATTTTCTGGCGTTTAGATCCACAGGGATGCAGTTTAATATAGTAAAGAGCGACTTTGTTGTGGTCTTTTTCATAGCTCCTGTTATCAGGTTTGGCATTCTCCTAAAAACACTCTCGAATAGCATAGAAATTGAGTTTTTGTCTACACAGAGAAAACAGATTCGTGATAGCAACCGAATTTGTTGCCAATCAAATGATTCTACCTTAGTGACCGAATTTTACAGTTGTGGCTACAAAATTTTAGAAGGGATAACAAAAGTTTGGTTGCTGCAACCAAAATTCATCTTTAGCAACTGAATTTCTGTTGATAAAACCAAAAAATTCTATGTGTGCAACCGAATCATTCGATTGGCAACAAATTCGGTTGCTACTACGATTTTTTTTTCTCTGTGTGTGACTTCCACCATACAGAGACTCCATAGAATAATATCGGCTTGGTGGCCGTATCGAATTGCCAATTTACATACTGAGGTCTAATACCCCAATGCGTACCTATGACCTTCTTGAAGACATACATACATGGCCGTCTGGGCTTTGGATGTCCTTGGTAGGTTATTACGTTTCCAAAATAGTTTATTATCCAGAATAACTCATAAGTATTATGCGCTGGTTGATTGTGTTAGTTCAACACCATTTAATCGGGGTAGAGTGAACAGTACAAGCTCGGTTTAGCTTGGATTTACACTCAGTCCACTCTCAGTACTCCACCGACTTAGTAACTATACTGATTGGATTTTCCAACCGTTGTGATATCGTGCCCTGGCGGATCCCAGATACTGCCACTACAATGTCATCCACGTAGGCGCCATGGGAAATTTTATTAAAATCGGGCTATTCGTTTAGAAGTTACAGATTTATTTCCACTTTTTTTTTCAGATCCCCCACTGTGCGACAGTCTTATAACCATGGTATCCAATTTCCGGAGCAGACAATTTATGGACAAATTCCACAGAAGTGGTATCCCTCATGGTCATTCTCTTGATCATGTCCGTTCCCTTTTCATAACGAATGATCCTGTAGTGTAGAAGGTTCATGATAAACTTTACAGATGATTGGTCCAGACCAAGATCTTGTAGGGCTGAACATATAGTTGTAAATTCTACATTATTGAAAGCTCCCTAATGTGAAATTGTACAATTCTAGGGATTTCTCAATGTAACCCACTAAGGAGTGAAGTCCCTTCATGTAGTCATGTTGAGGAGAAGATAGTGATCCTTGTTTTAAATACACTCGTATGTGGATGTCGATGATTCTCTCAGCAAGAATGATGATAGATTTTTTGGTCTGAAATCTAAAGAAGGTTCTGAATCTCTTTATAGTTAATTTATAGTTTAGATTATATTTATAAGAATTACGTTCTATTTTTTAAGTAATCCTAAGCATCTCTCTTATGTGAAAGGAATCCACTGTATATTTTATATATTTGAAAATAATTGCAATAATAACAAAAACCAAACAAAAATTGCCAAAAAATTTAACTTGTTTCCTTTTGTTTTTCTCTTTTTTTTCTTATACAACACTTTACAGGTTAAAATAACGTACGAACGAATTAACGAACTAACGATCAAGCCAAAGGTATTGTCAGCATTTGGCATACAATAATCAACCAGCAACAGCGGCATCAGTACCAGCATCAACAGCAACTACTGCAACAAACAACATTAACAATTGCTCAGCAACAAAGAGATATTTTAACAAAAAAAAAATAATCGAAAAAAAAACTGAAAAATACCAAAAGTGTGTAACACCACCCTCACACGAGTAGTAATAGATACGCTAAAGATAAAATATACATATTTAGTAGCAACAACAACAATAATAACGATAACGACAATAATACTATACTATTAATAAAATAAGATACAAAAAAAACTACAATTCATATTTATAATGTTTCAAAGGTTTAAGCAAAACTTTACGGCCACAATAGCAACAAAAACGGTAGCAACAACAACAACAAAAACAATGGGAGCAACAACACCATTATTATGATTCACAGCGAATTAAAGACGATCCAACGATCAATGAATGAATCACAAACTATTAAACTTTATTAACATTTGTTTAATAAACTAAAGTATTAAATAAACCTGAAAAATTCCAAAACAAAAAAAAATCAAAAATCGAATTAAAGACAGAAAAAAAACAAAACAATTGGAATATTAAAAGCAAAAAACCAAACTTTAACTGAGATATTTAGACTGAAAAAATTACCAACAGAGTTGTTGTGTTCAAATTCGATACGCTCTTGTTGGCTCATCATCCAACAACCAACAACATCATCATCATCATCAATAAACAGCCAGCCACATAACAAAACTGTTTAGATCAGGCCAACTAAAGTCAAGAACATACAGACAGCGGCTTCATCATCAGCGGCAGAACAGCGGAATCATCATCTTGATAGTGAAACAACCCAATTCCGCAAAGCAGCTCATCACATCACACAATATATCGCATCGCATCACATCTCAGCACACAGGTTAAAGGCATGGCACACTTTTGCGGATTTATAAAATTGATATTTTTACTTTTGGTAAGTACGCGATCACTTCAATAAAGAGTCTGTCTGTCCGTCCGTCCGTCTGTCAGCCAGGCATCTTCATTTCGTAGACGTGGAAGTTTGATGAAACATAACAAGACGTGTTTCATTGAACAGCCAGCCATAGACGTTGAAGAATAATAACAAAAATAAAACGAAAATTCAATTTTAAATTAATGAAAACCCATAATTAAAATTGATTTAAATTAAAAAGAACGAAAATTTAATTTAAAGTGTTAAAGATGATATACGAGTATTTAATTTGAAATTTTATTTTTGATTTTTTTATAAGTTTGTTTTAAATGTGTGCCAAAGATTGGTCAATGTTTTTTTGCTTTAGATATTATTCTTCGATTTTTTAGTTAAATATCAAAGATACAAGAATATATATTGTATTTAGATGCATCATCATTAAAATAAAATTTAAATTTCTAAACATTTTATATTTCTTTCTTTAACTCTAACATTTGTTATAAATTTGCATCTTCTAATATTTATTTCAGTGAAAGTTTTTGTGATGAGATTCTGAAATCCCTACGAAGCTTGTCAATAATTTAGTTATTAATAAATATTAATGAACCTTCACAGACCTATAAGAATTAAATAAAAAATAATAACAATTTTAAATCGTTTACAGTATCTTTCTTTGTCTAATAAAAAACTCTTTCAGAAAGTAAAATTGATTAACATGTAAGAGTTATAATAATTTGTAAGGAAATAATACATTGAAAACGTAATTTCCTGTGGTATACTACCATGAAAATTACCCTATTTTGCATATGCTTGGCTGGGTTGGTTTTTTTTTATAAGTATGTATTTAAGTTAGTTAGATTAACTGGTGGCCATTCAACCGTACAGAGAGAGGTAGAGATGTAGTATAAAACAGTCAAGTTTAATGTTTCAGAAGAGGTCAAAGAGAAAATTTATGAATGCGCAGTAATTTAACGGATTTGAGGTCACCCGAGAAGAGTAATTTATATGTTCGGTCCCGATAACCAGTTGCAATTCCTAATAAAGGCATCAATACACACCAACGATAGTCCTAGAAAATTTACACAGATAGTTAAGGAAAGTTGATTTCATTCTCTTATTCACTATAGAAATCATTGTGAGGTAGTACAAGTCTCCTAGCATGATTGTCAAAGTAGCAGTGACCGCCGCCATTGTGATCAGTTGTAAGCGTCCCAACTATTAAGACATCACACCTATAGAAGAGGTTCATAAAAAATATGAGTATGATGAGCAACGTATATTGCAAAGGGTATATTGTTTGTAACGTGCAAAAATATTGTCCCAACACCCACCTTAAAGTATACCAATCTGCTCGCGAGTCGATTAACTACATGTCGCCATTTCAAAGATAATTCGACAAAATTTGGTACGAGCTTTTCTATTGCCCCAAGCCTATTGAATTTGGTTAGAATTGGTCCATTATTTCTCCTAACTCCCATACGATTTCCCTGTCTGAAAATAGTTAAGCTCTCATAAATATGTAGATATCCAAAACAAAATCAGCACAAATACATTTTATGTAAGCCGAACTTGCAACCTATTAAGCACCACGTACGAAGTAATTCGGGCATGATTGTTACTATTATAGACATCTATTAAGTATTATTTGTCCAATTCACAACCTAGTTGTATGTTGTACGTTGTATGTTACAACTATTGTGGTTGTGAACACAAATTCGCCAAGTCGTTAGCTTACCCTGCCAAGCCTTGACAATTCCAAACGAAGATGATAAAAAAAACATTCTAAAATCTATTAATATGTAAAATTAATAATGAAAGCGAACTAATGTGTGCATTGTGTAAAAAATGCAAACAATTGGCAAATATTTAAAACAAATTATCGTTTTTAATAAATTAAATAAATTTACTGATTTCAGTGTTACCGTTTGGCTGTTATTTTACACTAAAATATTTCAATTTTTTTGTTTATGTATAAAACTGAACTTTTGGTAACACTTAAATTTTCATACAACATTCGAAAAACATAAGTAAAAATGTTGTAGATGTTGTACAAAACATTTATATAGAAATTATCAACAACATTTGTGCAACCATTGTACATTCAGACGACTTACAACTCATACGACTGTACAACGTCAGTTGTGAATTGAACAATTGTATTTCTCCATACGAAGTGAGTCACATATATATTTCTCTACCAACCGACTAATATGCGTATCTGCTACAAAATAAAACTTTTTGTCAGAACTTGAAAAGCAACCTAATGGGGGTTGTAGGGCTAGGTGAGGACATACTAAAACCGTTTTCAAAAATTTTGAGTTATTTTCAAAAAACAGTTTTAGGGTAGGTCGTAGTACTTTAGTACCTCTAACTCACACATTTTTATACCGATTTCAAAATTTTAAACAATTATCGATAGACAAAGAATTAAGCTTTCATAAAATGTATATTCCAAAATTTTGTAAGTTTTTATAAAAAGTTTTGCATTATTTTTTTTTTTGTAATTTTTCAAATTCAACAATAGTTATTTTAATATTTTTCTATGAAAACCTATCTTCTTTTACACAGAGTTTTAAATACAATTTAAAAAATAATTGAGACATTACTTGTTAAAATCGGTTTAAATGTATTTGCAAGAGTTATTAAACAAACCTTTTCGAAAAAATTCGAACAAATTTACTTGTAAATTAAAAAATTGAACAAATTTTTTTTTTGTATAGTTTTTTGTCATTAATATAGACTATATTGCCACAAACATATACTTAATTACTACAATCAAATATATGATTGCTACAATTATATGAGTGGTAACTTGAACATATTATGATTACCGCAATCATATACATATATAATTACAGTAACCATAATATTCTTAAAAAAACTTGTAAAATTTTGAAATGGTTATGGTAAACATGTACAACTATATTTCTTCTACGAGTATAGTTTTAAATGGTTTTAATTGAAAAAATGCCACTTTTCTTTATTGACTATGTTGTAGCCAGCGTTGAGCTTAACAACTTTACTGAACATAACTTTGCAATATTCGGACATTTAGATGGTCAAAATGCATGAAAAAGGCAAAAGAATTACAATTTTTCCTATACGATATATACTAATTTCAAATCGATATATCTCGATTCCTAGACCTGACCTAGCGAAACGCCGGGACACGTATAACTTTTTTTTTACCGATCTAAGATATCCCATTGGGCAGAACCCCGCCGATCACTGACCCTACTATTTGTGGCATAGTGTTATTTTCCAATTTTATTTATTAAAATCAACAATAACACATTAATTTTAATTGTGTAAAATCTGGAGAACTATCACTGTGAATTCTTCGAACTTTATACGAGCCAATTTCTTATCTGTGCATGAAGTAGGCTTGCCAGTTTTATTTTTGCAAAAAGCGCGACAATTTTAAAAATAGGTGAAAAATGGCGGAATTTTCGAAACTTACGCGGGACAAAAGATAAGAAATTATACCTCAACTATCTTAACACTGTATTTTTCCCAAATTGTAAATTTATGCAATAAATGTATAGAGTTAAATTAAAGAAAATTTCGTAATTTGTTCGTTTGTTTGCTACTTTAACTAGATTAGGAAATTTAAAAAAAAAAATTTAGCCGATGGCCTTATCAGCCAGTGCTGTTATTATATATTAAACTTATATTTATATACTTTTAATACCAAATAAATAAATAAAAAAAATACATTGGAAAATATTGGGTGTATGACTAAAAAATGCGGAATTTTTAGCTTTTATTTTGAAACATTTGTACAATATAAATTTATTTGAAGTATTGGCCATTATTAGCCTTGACATTTTCTCATCTTTCTGGCAACATATGAATTCCGAACCAAAAGAACTACTCATCTTTTGAGGCCAAGAACGATCAAGCCAATATCAGATACTCTTTTCCAAAGTGAAGCGTATTCCAGTGAGAGCGTTCTGCTTCGATCGAAACAAATAGTAGTCGGTCGGGGCAAGGTCCGGACTATAAAGCGGGTGAGGCAAAACTTCCCAACCACCTTATTTTAAGTAGCTTTTAACAGGTATTGCTACATGTGGCCTAGCATTGCTATGATGGAATATTACGGTTTCATTTCGGGCTGCATATACTGGGTGTTTTTGGCCAATGCTCGCTTCAAAAAAAATAAGTTGCGTTGGGTACAGGATGCCTGTGATGGTCTGGCCAGATTTCAGCAGCTCATAATAGAAAGGACCTTTTTGTTTCCACCAAATACAGAGCATTACCTTAGCGCCATTGATATTTGGCTTTGGTTTCTATTCGGATGGTTATCCGGGCTTCACATATGATCCCTTACGCTTCGGGTTATCGCAATGGATCCATTTTTCATCGCAAGTATGATTCGGTGCAAAAATGATTTTCTTTGATAGCGTTTCAGACATAAAAATCGTCTTTCAAGGTTTATCAGCTTCAATTCGTATGGTACCCAATTCCTCTGCTTTTGGATGAATTCTACTGCCTGCAAACGTCCAGAAGATGGACATAATGAACACTTTTCTGAATAAATATTTACACACGGGAAATACATACATACATATCAGTTCCACTTAAATGTTTTGTTGATTTTTTTTATAAATTTTCAACATAAATGATTTTTTTCCATTTAATAAACATTTCATTCAAAATTAACTGTTCTTTAAAACTAGCTTTGATGTTAGGAGTTATTAGATGTGGAAAATCAAAAAAAGCGCGAATTACGAATCCCGAGCGGGACGCGGGATTTCATATCAAATAGCGGAACAATCCCGCGAAAATCGGGACATTTGGCAACCCTAGTATGAAGTCTAAATAAAAATGGGACTGATCGGAATAGGGGGTGTGGCACACCCTGTAAATAGTTATTTTCGAATATCTATAATTGTGGCAGTCTTAAAATTTTGCACTAATATCACCCATACTATTCTACATAGTTTGGGTGAAAATGTTATTGTGTTAAAGGGCGTGGCACCTCTCATACAAAGTAAATAGTTAATTTCGAATAACTGGAGTACTATAATTGTAATATATTTAAATCAAATTCTTATCACTATACGAAGTTTGGCTAAAAATGGGCGAAATTGGATTTTTTGAATTTAAATAGTTATTTTCAAATATCTGGAGTACTATAATTGTGAAATTCTTCAAACTTTATATGAATCAATTATATCACGACATGAAGTTTTACCTAAAATGGAAAGATCCGGAACAGGGGGTAAGTCACCTACCACACAAAGGAAAATAAATATCTTCAGAACTATAATTGCGAGATTCCTCAAACTTTGTCCGAATAGCTCTCTTATCATTTTACATAGTTTGGCTGAAATCGGTCGGGATTGGATTAGTGGGTGTGGCACCTCCCATAAATAGTTAAGTAAATAGTTAATTTCGAATATCTTCCAGTTTTTAAAATAATATACTTCAGAAAATAAAGCATCCTTGTCTATTGGTATTTCTAATTTTTGATTTTTTTTATATTTTTTGTGGAAATTAATGAAATAGTTAGGTTTTTTTTGGACGGCTGACAAGTCTAGTCTTAAAATATTTTTTTCTAATTTAATCACGAATTGGTATGCAATTTAAATTCTTACAACTTCTGTTAAAATACTATGCAAGTTTGTTTGCAAGTCTTTCGTATTTTACATAAATTAAATTCCTCCCTTCTTGTAGTTAATACCAGGTGATGAATTGTTAAAAAGCGCATCCAGCTTTATAATGACAAACATACATTCTTTTAATTTCAGCTAGTTATTACATTTAGTCGACTAGTTTATTTCATACTAATTAAACGATTAGCTATGTCTAAGTAGTACGTAACACATATTTCCATTGTTAACTGTAGTCTTGTAAGTAGATTGAATTGAATACGTTATTTAGTTAAATAATTCACTTCACAATTCGTTGCAATACGAGTTCGAGTACAATTGTATGCAATTACAAGTGGATTTGATAATTTAATTGGTTGAAGCACAAATGAAATCGTCATATTTCATTTGAGAGCCTTCGATTAAGGCAGCAGCAGCGGCAACAACAGAACTTGTAATAACCAACAAACAAATTAAATAATTGCACGCGATTGTAAACAAGAAAAAACAGTTTGACTTCAATAAATACTTAAATATATAGTAGTAAATAATAAATACAACGGCAAGTAAAATTTTCCATTTGAAGAGATCGTGTACAGGATATGCAGCCACTATTGATCAGGGCATATGCTGAAAATCTAAAGGATTTTGTTAAACTGTTCTACTACTAACACAAAACAATTTAACTGATCAGCTGAATGTACATATATATTTTGATTAAATATTATATTAAAAATTATTTAATTCTTTGGCAGGTAGTAGTCCCTACATTCGGTGAATACCGATATTTTTCATGCTGTTTAATTTGTTTCAGTACTTGTTGCGGTTTTAAAATAATTTGCAAATTACTTGATTTCTTACACTCGCTACTCCAAATACTTACTTCGTTATTATAAATTGTGCAAGTGAATTTAACAAACAAATTCATTGTTGTTCGTATTTATGGCAACATGACCAATGAAATGAAGCCACAGCCAGCCACATCATGCACACTGTTCAATTTGTTCACCCAATGTGTACAACATTCTTAACATGATTTTAGTTCAGTTTTTTGTTTTTTTGTTTTTCTGTTTCAGTGTAATTGTTACAAATATTCAGTTTTTTTCGTATTCTTTTGTTCAGAAATAAATTCAAATCAAATTATAACGTTTTTGTGTTTCAATTAAAAAGTTTTTACAAACAACTTGTTGCCTTGTTTTATTATTATTAAATTACATAGTTTAAATCGAATTAGAGTTGCCATTCTATATGATGAAAATTTAAAAATACTGGTGCAACCTCCATTAATTCATTTGCTAAATAGATTTGTAATTTAATTTCATATTCATTCAATTAATTAAAGTAATTGCTGTTTGAAATTTTTAAATAAATTGGTTCAATTTATTAAAATTGTAACTATATACGATAGACAGTGGGTGTTAATAAATATATTATTTGATATTTAAAAGGAAAGGTTTTATTATATCAAGCTACCATGGTTCATTATATAACCCATTTCGCTTGGTCACTCACTGATCATAGTAAAGGAAATTTGTTGTTTTCATAACCCTCGGAATCCCAATTAGTAGGACAGTGATCTCAGTCATACAAATAGTGTTTTTAAAAAACCGGTTTGTCGGTTTACTTAAACAATACAATTTTATATGTAGAAAACATAGCTTTTTAGTAGTCAGGAATGGTATTTTTTTTAATTTTTTAATAACTATAAATAAGCAACTATTGGACTATTAATCTTAGGGCAGCGGCCATACCTGGGTGTATGTGCAGACAAGCAGACAAGGTAAATTTGTTTGCCTACTAAGCGTATAGCAAATTCGTAATCTACGGAAAATTCTAAGAACTTTTCACGAAGAAACCATGGTTCTAAAATCAAAATCGAGCTTCCGGTTTTTTACGAGAAAATTTGGTGCTCATGACCACTGAAAATAATGCTAATTTTTTGGAAATATTCATATATTTTCAATGCTATTGGTGAATTGTTGATGTGTATCACTGGAAGGAAATATTCTCAGCTTTTCATGTCAGTGCTCATTTTAAGAAAATTCTGTACATAAATAATGGTTTTGAAGATTTTTTTAAAAAAAATTATAGTGAAATTGGTAAAAAACCTAAAGATTTTATAAAAAAAGAAATTAAATCAAATAGCACTTAAAAATTTATTAAAAAAAAATATTGGCCGAACCGGGAATTAAACCCTGGCAACGGCAGTTTTTAAAGACATTGAGTTTATGGACAAAGTGGGGGAATTCGTTGTTATACAGCCAAAGTCGCTCGTGAAAAAAAGAAGTGCAGAACTTTTTTTACGTCCACAACAATTCAATGCCTCTGATATCATAGCGTTTTCCTTTGATGGCAGGACCAATCTAGGTCTTGAAAAAACATGCCTGCTTGTGCTATTTTTCTCTTATAATTTAAATTTTAAAATTTTGCCATACCTTGATCCGGTTTTTTTAAAATATAGCCCATACTTTCGGACCGAATTTAGTTAGACAACTAAATTACCAATAATATACAGAAGATTTCAGAGTAATATCAATTATGGTTCCAAAAATAAACGATTTTCAATTTAACAAGTAAGAAAGTATGGTCGGTCAAGCCCGACCATATAATACCCTACACTAAGTAAAAGAGCAAAAACAATTTTTCTTTTAAAATTTCAATAATTTATATTTTTGAGTGATTTTTGGAAGTGGGCCTTATATGGGGGCTATGACCAATTATGGACCGATCACCATGAAATTAGGTCGTGTGATTTATGTCTATATTAAAGTTAACTATGTTGAATTCTGTGTGTATACCAACATTTTTAAGCGATTTATGCACGTTAAAGTGATTTTCGGAAGCGGGTCTATATGGGAGCTATGACTAATTATGGACCGATCGTAACAAAATTTGGTGACATGAATTTTGTGTATATAAAACTTATTTGGAGCGGAATTTGTGGAGATACATATATAAATTAAACATTTATGACCGATAAAGTCCAATTTCGGGAGGACATTTGTATGGGGGCTACGTGAAATAATGGACCGATTTCAGCCAGTTTCAATAGGCTTGGTCCTTGAGCCGAAAAAATAATATGTATCAAATTTCATCGAAATATCTTCAAAATTGCGACCTGTATTCTGCGCACAAGGTGTACATGGACAGCCAGCCAGCCAGCCGACCAGACGGACGGACATCGCTTAATCGATTCATAAAGTGATTCTAAGTCGATCGGTATACTTTAAGGTGGGTGTTAGACTAATATTTTTGGGCGTTACAAACATCTGCATAATACCCTCCCCACTATGGTGGTGTAGGGTATAAAAATTAAAAAAATAGTAGATTTTTGCTGTTGGGCGAAAAGGTGAGTTAATTCTTTTTTTATTAAAAAAAAAACTTTCTTCAAGACCATATAACAGTTTCATGTTTTTCTATAAGGCAACTTTACGGAGAACTTTTGGGTATAAAAAACATGACCCATTCTACGACCTACGAAATTTGACCCATTTTTTTTATCAAAATTTAAATTTTGACCCACATATTCTAAAATTCCAAAGCTGGGATCAGAAAACAGAAAGCAGCTTTGGAAACCCTGGTGTGTTCCGTATTTATCCCAAAGTATTTTCCCAGCCCTTCGGGAAATTTGAACCCTGTGAGCAAAATTTTAAAAAATACCATTTTTGGGATTTTCGACAATTTTTGGGATTTTAGGAATTGCGGAATACCCTTTATTCCACAATTCTTATTTAGAATGAAAAATTTAAAAAAACGTTGAAAATTTCATTGAGTTTTGTTAATAAGTAAAGATTTTATTACATATTACATATTTATGATATACATTTTATTTGTAAGTTGATTGAATTAAAATTGAGTTTAAAAATAAACATTTTTAAAAAGATCTATTTAGGGGGAGATGTTAGAAGTTCTAACTTAGAACCTACTGTTGAAAAATTTCAACCCATGCATTTTGTCGTTTGGTTTTAAAATCTAAATTTTCATAAGTTAACCCCAGCAAAAACTTTACTTACCTAGTAAGCCAGCAAGTATAATTGGAGCAAAGCGATAACTACTTATTATTTGACTGAAACACTACTTACCGTTGTTCGAGATTTTTAAAAAATTCAGGGGTCAAGCTTACAAATGTACTTACAATCAGTTGAGAAATAAGTAGTAAATTCACAACAAGAATATGTAGCTAAAAAAAAACACAAAAAATATTGCCTTGTGTGGGAATCGAACAGTCACATTAGTTGCTTGTGTTTGATAGTCAAGCTGCTAACTCACTGCTCCATGTACGAGTTATTTCATTGGAAGTTAACAATAGTTTTAACATCAACATATAAATGAATATGATATGAACATTAATGGCTTTGACAGGTGGCGAACCACTAACCTCCCGTTTTCCAGTCAAACACACTAGATAGCTGTGCTAAATGCAAAAGTTCATTACCAGCCTGTATAAAAATAAGTACTTATTCTAGTAAATAAAATAATGTGCTGGGTAACCACCACTTCTTACAAAAGAATGCATGAAATAACTAGTTGTCATTACAAAAATTCACAAAATTTTTACTGGGACAATATTTAAATTACATGCTATTACTAACTTTAGTGTATATTTCATCGTTATTTATGTTCAACTGAAACATAATTTAGTTTGGTACTTACATATGTATGTATTTATTTGCAATTAGTTGTTAATCGGTTTAATTATTTTCAATTTCAAAATCTTGATGGTTTCTTTAATAAACCGATTGCAGTAGAACGACTAAAATTGCAGTAAGAAATAACAATTAAATCGTTTAATTAACAAAATGCATTAAACATTTGTAAATTTAATAATTGTTTGAAAAGTGACATATTTTCACTAAACAAATTGTTATAGTTAACTAGCTGACCGCCGGCTTCTCTCGGTACCTATTTACTAATGTTAGTTCTTTAAGTTTCTTCAAAAAATTGCTATTATTAAGAAAAACGAGAAGTGAAAAGGAGGCAATATAATAAAAATTAAAATTTCCGATTTTTTTACTTTTTTCATTACAAACCATTTCCTGAAAATTTCGAATCGAATACAAAAAAAAAAGTCCAGCCGTTCTCACGTGTTGCCATTACATACATGCACCAATTCATTTTTATATGTATATATTGATATAGGTAAGTGGTCGGCACAAACGGAACATGTAAATGTATTGTAATATAGTTTGGTATTTACGCACAAAAAATCTTTGTTCACTCTTAAACTATTAATTAATCACTTGGATTATATTTTTCTTAATTACTCTATCAGCAATTGAAAATAATCATTTCAACATATTTTGCTTCAATAAAGTTTAGATATTTGTTTAAAGTATCAAAACTTCATTAATCGTACACAGAGAAAACAGATTCGTACTCACAACCGAATTTGTCGCCAATCGAATTTTGTCGGTTGCATGTACTATCGTATAATTCGGTTGAAATTACTGAATTTATATGGTAATCGTAACTAAATTCCAAAACAATTCGATAGCATTTAGTCAGTAACTATTGTGAATTCATACATTTAAAATAATTTGACATTTTTTGTTATTTCTACATACATACATATGTATGTAATTTATTTCAAAGGAAATAGTAAAAATACAATAAATAGTTTCGAAACATAATTAGTGTATTGTGGTATATGTACATATGTTAATAACTGGATGTTATCCTTCTTCTGGCGATTGTTGGAGGAACCATTTGCAGCAGTTTCAATACATATTATAGCCCAGAAGACACGACAGACCTTTGCGAAAAATTTCTTTTGTTTTTTGAAAACAGACCACTTTCTTATATTCTTCTCAATTTCAATATATCATTGTATAATTTAACTCTGCTAGCGAAGTACCTCAGAGGTCCAGAATTGGAAAAGATGACTGCAGTTCATCTGCACAGAATTTTTAACAGTAAAAAAAGTATTATTGCAAATATCTTTAAGTAACGATTTTCTTACCGTCGTGACGCTTGTCAACAAGATAGACAATTGCATTTCAGAACCTAGCATCTCCTTAATGGAAATATGTATGTAGATTTGTACTTATTTTTATACAAAAAACGGCTTTGAAGGTCATTTCCATATACAATTTAATAACTATCAGCAACTGAACTTAATTTGGGAAATATAATTGAGCAAAAGACTCTATTTTCAGCGAACTTTTGGAACCCTCAGTTTCAATTATAGACTGATATAATATTTGTTTCTTTTTGTAGTAAATTTATTTAAAATTTTACGAATATTATTTAATATTTTTTATTTATCTAGAAAATGTCAAACATTTCAATACCCAATTTTCGGTTGAGAACCCCGAATTAATAGAAAAACTATAATTATAAATGAATTGTTCAATTGTTATACAAAATTAATTATTTCAACAACCAATATTTAGTACTGAGTCTTTATATACAAAATTTAATTCGGTAGTCACTTTCAACATTTTCAAATAAATTTCAAAAATACATGAATTGGTTTATGAAACTAAATTTTCTATTGTAGAATTTATTATTCCATCCCAATTATGTTTTATATATTAACAATACAGATTATTAGTTGCATTTCTAAATTGTTGATAATTGAAATAAAATTTTAGTTATTATTATTAAAATTTAATAATTGTAACTGTTTTCCAACCAATCTGTTTTCTGTGTGTATTAAAAACATTCATATTTTTTTTTCATTGTAATATCGATTAATAGGAGATTTTGTTAGCCAAAATATTTTGTAACTTCACAAACACAGTTATCGCACTTCACAGTCATTTATTGGGAAATGGACATTAAGTTTGGATGCTACTATAAAGTACGATCAACATTTTGATGATTTTAAAAGGCAACTCTCATGATGAAGTCTCTAAAGATTTTGACGTTAAACTAGTGTTAATCCCAAGATATTAGAATTAATATATCCATCGTTTTTTCAGAAAAACTATTTAAGTGTTAGTAAAATTTAATGATTCCATCTGCTGGGAACTCTGTTGTGTAATTTTTGGCCATTAAGCGATCTATAGTTATTTATTTTATTATAATTTTTAATTGTCTTTTCAACTATACCCGGGGTCATTTTTATAATTGAAAAGTATGTATTATAATATATTGTACATATGAAATAATTGATTTATTTCTTAATTTAAACTCATGTAAATTTGTTAGTTCATAGTAGGTAAGTAATTACTGTCGTTGCTATGACTTTACAATCAATATCATACCTTTTTTGTGGCTTTAATGACACTTCTGGCATCCATACATATACATATTCTATTAAAATTTCCAATTTCTAATGCAAAAAAGTATTTAGTTAAACGGCAATTTGTTTCTGTTTCTTAATCATAACTAATTTATTTAAAATAATTACAAGTGTTTGTCCATGTTTATGGTCCATATAAATAAATTTATATGTAAATCATTTAAAATTTATTATATTTTATTACAAACAACCTAATACAATTTTGTTTCTTAATAGTCAAATTAGATTGTAAATAGATAATAGAGCGCCACCTATTTTAAATAGAGTAAATTTAGATTTTATTACTTAATACTTAGTTGTGTGGATAATTAAATAAATATGTACATATTTATATTCCCATGGCATATAATAGTTCGATTATGTCGTTTGTCAATGTCAGTGTGTTTTGCATATAAATTTAACTAATTAGAAATTCTGAATTACTGGTCCGATCAAATATACTCAGATTTTATAATATTTCTTACAATTTTCAGCAGAATTCAATAATATGAAAATAGAAAACCAACAAAAGAAATATAAAAATGGTTGTGGTTATGTCAAAATAACAATAAGGTTCGATATTACTTTTTTGATATCTGTCATTTCTTGCATATCTGTTAGAATCTGTGATAAGCTACATACATATATGGGGGATTTCATGTCAAGGGAATCAACTGTTGAAATCGATGTCTTGCGAATTCAGGCACAATTTTTCAATAAGATCGGTGGAGAACTCTCTGAGATAGAGGGGATCAAAATTTGACATTTTGGATGAGCGGGTGTTTTTTCTCATCCATGTAACTTATTACCTATTGTTCTTACCAAAATGTGTCCCAAATAGTTTAGGTAGCTATTTCTTCAATCTTTCGAAAAAAAATAAAATTTTTTTGATATTTTTTTAGATTTGTTCGACTTTTTTTACAAAAATTGTATGTCTTGAGTTACAAAACATTTATTTTGATATATATCCCTCTCGCATCCCACAAAGCGATCAAAAATATCTCAATTGAATGGAACTAAGCTTTCTTTTGAGCAAAAGAAAGCGACCAAACAGGTTTTCAAAGAAAATACATTTCTTTTGAAACATTTTTTAAAAAAAGTAAACAAAGTTTTTGATTTTGCAAAAAGATTTTATGTTTTGAGTTAAAAAATATTTATTTTTATAGATATCCAACTCGCATCCCACTAAATGACCAAATAGGTCTTGAAGGAAAATATATAAGCTTTCTTTTGAGAAAAAAAGGAACATTTTGAAAAAAAATTCAAACAAGTTTTTGATTTAATTTTTTAAAATTTTTTTTCAAAAGATTGAAGAAATAGCTATCTAAACTATTTGGGATATATTTTGCTAGGAACAATAGGTAATAAGTTACATGGATGAGAAAAAACACATGTTTGGCCAAAATGTCAAATTTTGACCCCCTCTAACACAGAGCGTTCTTGACCGATCTTGTGTCTGAATTAATATCCAATAGGACTAACATTGGTGCAAATTTCATTCCGATCGGAAGACATCGAAAAGTTGGTTCACTTGACATGAAATCCCCCATATATGCAAAATAAATAAGCAGTTTAATGTCATAATTTATGACAGCAGCAACTTTGTTTACTTTTTTCACAATTAATAACAAAATCCTAACAATAAAATAAATGCTTTGAGAGCATTTCTATGGAAATGCACACAAATTAATTGTTTTTGTTTTCAAAATAAATAAATTTAATTTGTTTTGTTTTCAAACCCAAACATTTTCCTGCACCATTTACCTACAAACACACAAATTGCAGCCCAACCGCCGCATTAACACACTGACACATGACACTAACGACTGCGAATGAGTGTTAGTGAATGCACATGGTTTTGCTTCAACGTATTTAAGTACAAGTAAATGCACCTTTCATGGAACTGCTCCCACATAGTTAAACCGCACGAGCATGTGCTCTATCTCCACATTTATTCATTCATTCACTCACTCATTCATTGTTGTTTACTTACGTGTTTACAAGTTGTGATAAATGTATGAAATAAAAATTTAAAAAAATTAAATATATAAACAATTTTGTTCCCTATTGTTGCTGAAAAAAGCTTTTATTTCATGTTTGCAATAATTTTGCATTTTATTTTTTCTTATTTATTTTCTTTAAACAAAAACCGCTTGCATTTTCATTTAAATAATGAAAACCGATCAAAAGGGGGTAATTTTTGTGCTTGTGTTTTTCCTTTTTACTCGTATTTTATGCAATACTGTTGTTTATGCCTTAAATGTTTAGTTATGGTTAAGTTTTTGTTTTAAGACTTTAACTTTCATTGGAAACACAAACCTTAGATACTTTAGTTGGCAGTTATTGTGGCCAAGACAAGATGCATGTGTAGGAGAGGGAGATAAAGAAAAACAGATGCACATTTTATGTCTACACGTTTAATTACGAAATGTTTGATTATTTGGAAAAAAATACGATTTGGTAGGGTTTCATGTTTCATGTTTCTTTGTTTTAGTAATGTGAATTCCAATATTAACCGAATTATTAACGTTTAAAAATCAATTAAATTACGGCAAAAGTAAAAATTGAATGAGATAATTTATGAAGCTTTTGATAAAATCAATATGAATGACATGGTGACATGGTGACATGCAAACCTGAAACATATTTGTGTAGTTTAGATATTGTATTACGATGTATCTTTTTCAGATCATATTCCAATAATATCAAATAAGAGTGTGCCGGTCCTTATATACCCACCACCAATAATAATACGGGCACCGATTGTTGTGTATTTTATATATGGGGGATTTCATGTCAAGTGAACCAACTTTTAAAATCGATATCTTCCGATCGGAATGAAATTAGTTCTATTGAACAGTAATTCAGACACAATTTTTCAACAAGATCGGTGTAGAACTCTCTGAGATAGATAGGGGTCAAAATTTGACATTTTTTTCTTCAATTTTTCGAAAAAAAAAATTAAAAATTTTTTAAATTTATTTTCCGAAATCAAAAATTTTGTTGACTTATTTTTCAAAATGACTTATTTTTCAAAATGCAAATTTCATTCCGATCGGAAAACATCGGTTTCAAAAATTGGTTCACTTGACATGAAATCCCCCTTATATATGAAAGTTGTTGAAATCACATCATCCAATTTTATCAGAAAGAACTCTGTTATAATGTCCCTATATGGAGTAAAAGTAATAATCACAGTTTGACCCGCCCGATTTAGAAGTATGGACAATGATGCCTCAAGCCCAGAATCTGCATCAAACAGTGTCAAGTTTTTTATTCTTTGAACGCCATATTTGTCAATTTAAAACTTTGGTCTCCACACTTTTATTCTTTTTGAAATAGTGTTTCTCGTGAAGTTCCTTATTTTTATTAACCCAAACTGTCAAACTGCTGACAAATGGCTGTAAATTAGTTTTTTACACTTCCGCTGAACAGATTTTTTTAAAACAGCTATTTCTTGTGGAGTCTGAAAAATCCTCAAAAAGTGGCTTCTATAGTAAAATCAGTCCAATCAGATTTAAATCTGAAATCTAGCATCGCTTTAATTATTACCATACTTAGGGGCCATGTGACCCCCGATACTCAGATCCTAATTTCTATTATACCTTTTCTAAAGCCATGCAAAGTTTCATTATAATAGAAAATGTTGGACATAAAATGCCCAACATTGTTTTTTCTATTTTAAGGCGGTTTTAGTTCCTATTTATAAATATGCAAGACCACTCATACATTTCCATTAACAGCAATTTTCTGTTAAATCGACTTTAATTCAATTATACCGTAGGGTATTAAAAATTATTAAAACCCGCTCTATGAAATAATTTGTCAATTTAAAACTTACTTTTATTAACCCTAAACTGTCAGCACTTTGACTGCTGACGGTAAATTTGTTTTTTACACTTCCATGGCAAAACTGCTGACCAGATTTAAATTTACATGGTGTTCATATAAGGCATCCTCCTGAAGGAATGATAAGCCATATTTGATTTCACGCCCTTTTTACAAAATAAGCTTTTTTTAAAACAGCTGTTTTTTTTTAAAAAATATTTAGGCGGTTCATATCAAATTTGGCACACACATCGTTCAGTAGAAACTATTGATTATGAACGATTTTTTGTGGATTATACGCCCCTAATCATGCCCACTTTTTGTTAATATATACAAATCAAAATTGTGGCACAATTATGCCTAAACTACTTAATATTTGTTGTGTATTTTATATTAATACTAGTTGATCGCCCCGGCTTCGTCCGGTAGCTATTTACTAATGTTAGTTCTGCAAGTTTCTCCAACCCACGCACACTAGCCTGTTCATATTTATTTGCAAATAAAATATCTAAATTTGTGCTGCATACTTTAGGGAGCTTTTTTTATTACAGTTGACTGGACTCACAAAAAAAAAGAATTTCCGAGTTTTACCCGGAATTTTTAAATTTTTTTTTCTTTACAAACCATCTCCTGAAAATTTCGAATCAAATAAAAATAAATCAGCCAAATCGCTCCAGCCGTTCTCACGTGATGACATTACATACATGGACCATTTAATTTTTATATATATACATAGATATATTTCTAAATATTCTCAACTGATTAGTTGATATATTTATGTCCGTTTTACTAATGTTATTTTTAAAAATAATCTAATTTTATTTAATGATCAATCAATTAACAAAATTATCAATTATTAAAGTTTCTTTTGTATTAAAAACAATTTTGAGTTGACATTCTTTAAGCATTCACTAACATAACTTTTATTAATCATAAAAAGCAAAAACTTATTTCTTTCATTAAAACCATTGTTTCTTACTAATTCCTGTTCAATTCCTAACAGCACAGGTTATTAGCATTCATATTTTATTATTAAATACATTTCTGGAATCCTATACCTGTTGTTTTAACAAAACAGCCTCTTAATCATTAAAGTAAAAAACAGAATTTTTGGTGTGGCCCATTATTTTCTGGTTACCACCGTTGGCTAGACATAAATGACAATTAAATAATGAATGATTTGACAAATAAATTTAGATTTTTGTTTCACAATCTCAGCCGGAGGAATTGTCTAAACGACTACTGTTCTATGAGAAAAAAATAAGCATGAAGAAACATAAAATCATTTATCATTTAATTAACAAATTAAGGTACATGGGGGGAATTAACCTTTCACAAAATAATTAGATTAAGAAAAAACAAAGAAAAAAGTTATAGAAATAAATCATTAAATTTAGTAAAAGAAACAAGTTAATGGTCATTCTTCATGCTTGTCAACTTGGCGGAAGTGAGGCAGACAATAAATACGGATTCTTTTTTCGAATTGTTTAGTAAGTATATTCGAATAGATTTTTGTCTGTAAATAAATAACTTTATTTTTGATTAAAATGTTTGTTCACGTTGTCAAATTAACATTGTCAAAATATAATAATTTAACTGACAGGCAAATGATTAAGTGTCTTGGCCAATGTTAAATATTTGAAAGTGTCAAAAGTCAAGAAATATTTAGTATTCCGTCATCTTGATTAAATTCAAAAAAACGTTTTGCTTGAATGGAACATGTTAAATACTTTTAAGTGGATCATATGAGACGACTAAGTGTTGCACTATATTTCATTTCAATTGGCCTTAATTAATTTTGTTAAAATTTATAGTCAAAACTACACAGACCAACCATTAGTGACCGAATTTTACAGCTGTGGCTACAAAATATTAGAAAGTTTGTTTGCTTCAACCGAAAGTCTGACTTTTTGTTGATAGAACCGAATAATTCTATGTATGCAACCGATACATTTGTTTGACAACAAATTCGGTTGTTAGTTACTAAGTAACTGTTTTCTCTGTTTGGTTTTCTGATAGCCATTACATGTATAAAGCCTTCTAAAAATTATAAATCGAACTATCTATTACCGTGAACATGGTAGTAGATAGTTCACGAAGGATATCCTTTGCCATGAGTGCTATTTATAGATGGCTATTCAAACTATTGTTGGTCTTGGCCTGTTTAAGAAACATTCTTCATGAACTTTCATTAGGCTACTCTCGGTCTTTCCCGTTTGAATTTTTTCTTCATCGAACCCCTTTTTTCGTTATTCTTTCAACGTGTCCCAACCACCTTGTAATTTAATACTTCCCACATTTTAAAGTCGGAGTAGAACTAAAGCTAGAGCTTCATATGTTACAAATACTCTCGGTCAACATCGATTTTTTTTAAGGATTTTCCTCTTTTTTTAAGGATTTTCCTCTCGAATACGTCTAAAAACCGGAAATGTGTTGTAAAACATGATTTGAGTTTGCTAGTAGGTTCTGTTCGCAAGAATTATCTTTCGTTTTATTTGAAGGCTAGTAATAGTGCTTGCAATTGGCTCAGTGCTTGAGAAATGTATTGGAGTGGTGTGTTCGTTGCATGATGATTGTTGGGCTTGGCTCTTGGACAATTGCGTTGAATTATATCCGCTGGGGGACTTTGAAGTCGCAGATCATATATCGGACTGATTAACTAGCTATGTATGGCAGGGATTAGGTAGCCCGAGCTATTCAGCAAGGTTCTTGTATTCAAGCAATCATTGTACGAAGAGTGTGATCATTCCAACTTCACACAATGGCGGTGATAGATGTTTTGTCTCTCAGTATCATTCGGCAAAGTTAGCAGGAATACTTAAACTTTTATCGGGCTGTGGAAGGCGGCTTTGTTATCAATATGTATAAATTTTCATTTACTTTTAACACCGAATGTTAGAGAGAATTTTGTACGCGATGGAATAAAGACTAATTCCTCAGTATTTTGGAACATTTTGTTCGTGGAACTCTTTTTTTGTGCATAGCTATTTTCCAGATTCATCCATCTGCAACTAGAAAGTTGAAGAAATGTTGCCTCCATGTACATATTTCCATTTTGAGTTTATCATGAAGTTATGTAGCTGCTATATTCTCCGGTTTGTTACTTGACTTCTTGTTAGCATTTTCTGGCATCAGTTCTGTTCTCGTAGATTTTGATGCTCTAAAGGGAGGTTCTCCGTTTCATTCTTTATTTCGGATTAAGCGCATTGTTCTACTACAGATCCAAAAGAAACTCTCCATCTTATGGCTACAAATAAGATGGAGAGTTGTTTGGTGCACATCTTCGCTTTTGTTGCAGCTTTACACTCATCTTGCTGCTTATCGAGTAATCGAGATTGCTTGGTAGAGTAGTCGTTTTCTGTCTGTCTCTTATGCAGTTTTTCGATGTCCAGCTTCCTATGAGTGTAGCTGCGTACATTCTTTGCAGAACTAAATATTGTATGTTTCTAAGCTGGAACTATGCAATGGTCCGAGTCGATACTGACAATTCGGATCAATCGCACGCCTAAAACTTCATGGATGACTTCCATCAATTACGACATGATGGATGATTTTATAAAGAAACAAGCAAAATTATTGTTTACTCAAATACGAAACTTCAAGTTTTCTCGTAGCCAATTCGAATAATAGTTTACATTTGTTTCAATTGGTGACCCCGACGTAATCTAATTTTCACGTACACAAGATGCCTGCAATACGTTCTACAACTGAACAATGCTCAGCATTACCCGATGTTCCGAATCTTATTCCGGTCTTATACAGCTCAGTCAGTATTCCATTTGCGCATGCAGCTTTATTGTTTTTAAACCTGCCAAATGGTGTTTTGACCTCATCTAAATATGGGGTTGGACAATCTGCACTTCATTTTAATGTTGATTAGGGGTTGATTTCATTATTTTTGATCCATCAGCAACAAGAATGGATGTAGCCTCCATATATATATTTTGGCATGAAATTGTGTCGCTGCTATAGTCTCTGGTTTGTTGCTTGATTTCCTGTTAGAACTTTCTGGAATCACTTCTGTTCTCATACATTTCGATCTGCTTCAACTGGTGCTTCTCCATTTCATGATTTTGTTCGGATTAAGCGTTTTTCCTCTGTTCTCCCGTATCGATCCACTACAGATCTTGTCGCCATAAGATGGAGAGTCATTTGATGCGCACCAATCGTTGAAGAACTAAATCTTGTATGTTTCTAAGCTGGAACTATTCAAGGGTTCGAGTAGATACTGGCACTAAAACAGAATGGATGCCTTCCATTAATCACGACTAGAGTATCCAAAACCGAAAACCGGTCAACAGGTTTTTTCATCTTCGTAAACTCCACCGGTTTCGGTTTTTTGACAAACCGGTTTTAATGAAATATATCTTCTAAAGCTCATTCAAAAATATTTATGAAAAACTTTGATAAGATTTTTAAAATTATTGATTTATTTTATAAAAAACTATAGCATTTGACAATATTTTGTAAAAGATATAAAATAATTGCATAAAGATAGAGCCTTAAGAATTCGAAAATGATAAATTTCCGAAGATTTAGTACACAATTCTTAACACATTTCCTATTAGCGTCCAGATATAAAAATAAATTTAAGGAGATCTTTTTTATATTAAACAAAAATTTAATATTAACCGGTTAATCGGTTTTTTGAAGACAAAAACCGAAACCGTTTAATCGATTTTTTTAAAAGACAATAATCAAAACCGTTTTTTCAAAAACACACTTTTTCGGTTAAACCGGAAACCGGTTTTTTAAATTTGCCGGACACTCTAATCTCGACATTATGGATTTGGTTCATCGTTATTCGATAAGGTGACTTTCGTGTTGACATATTTAAATCTGGTGCAGCTTCATTTCATTGTTCATTTCTTGTAGTAAAATCATTCCAATCAGATTTAAATCAGAAATCTAGCATCGCTTTAATTTTTACCATAATTTTCCTAATTTCTGTTATACCGTTTCTAAAGCCATGCAAAGTTTAATTAAAATAGGAAATTGTTTTTTTATTTTAAGACTGTTTTAGTTCCTATTTATAAATATGCAAGACCATTCATACATTTCCATTAACAGCAATTGAATTGTTTTCTGTTAAATCGAATTTAATTCAATTATACCGTAGGGTATTAAAAATTATTTAAAACCCGCTCTATGAAATAATTTGATTGAATTAATTAATTTTATTATTTCACCGCTAAAATTCTTTTGTTGTCAATTATTTTATTATTATTGTTGTTTACAATTGCTAGCAAGTAAAATAAAAATAAAATTAAAAAATATATAACAACAATATTACTATTCATGATCTTGTTTAAAGTGTTTATGAGATGTTTGTTGTCAGGGTAGTTGTTATTGGTAATTTTTTTTTTAAAAAACATTTAGGACGTGCTTAAAATATTTATCGCTTGATCTTGTATTAATTAACTTTCAATTTATTATTTTGGAACAAGAAAAAAAGAAACTAGATTGTCAACATGTCATATGGAGTAATTGTTTGTTTTCATACACACTAACAAATCAGCAAGACAAAAACTACTTAATACCGAACACAAAATATCAACATCAATCTATTTATTGATAATTTCGAACAAAACAGTTTAATCAATTATGAGATTATAAGAAAAAATTAACAAAAAAATAAAGTAATAATCTGGTTTCGAGATTTTAAGAAAGTTCTTGTGATTTTTACTTGTCTGTTGCTTGTGTATTTTGTAACAATTTGCTTTAAATTTCACACATAAATAGCGTAAAATTGTCATTGTTGTATGTTGGCTGGCTCCAATCATAATTATGATGCAATTTTGTTGCAAATAAATGTTTGGCCAATAAAGGAAACTTAGTTTTAGTTGAAATTCTTAAATTTATGATAGTTAAGAGCATTAAATGTGTTATTAAAAATAAATATGAATTAATTAAAACCAGTTTATTATTAAGACTGCAATACCATACATATGTGGTTGTAGCAATTGAAATCTATAAATAATAAAAATATTAATAAATGTGAATGGCTGGATTGAAGCGTTTGATTCATGGTAGCAAATTTAATTTTAATGAAATGAAAATAAAAAATTCTATTAACACTTTAAAATAATTGCTAATTGCTTAATTTTGTTTTTATTTTTTTTTTGGATTAAAAAACAAAACTAAAAGCTTAAGACCCCAGCGTGAAATATTGAACTGCCTTCAAGGGGATAACAAAGTAAATACATATATACGTAAGAGTATTGATAAATATTCAGCCATACATCGAAATTTTGGAAATAATATTTAATATTGATAGGATTTAAACTTATTATTCTCAATTTTGTAGGGATGACGTTATGAAAATTTGCATAGATGATGTTTATGGCTTAGTGTCAATATTACACCCACTACCCTTACAAACAAATCCAAATGCATACAACTAATATATTTTGTTATTAATTTTGTGATTATAATGTATGTATGTATATGAAAACAGTTTAGCAATAACAACCGGTTTTAAATAGATCTGGTCTGCGTTGAAAAATATATTTTTTTTGTCCTTTTTACACAGCAAAAAATCTAATTTCTAAACGGATAGCTTAGAGTTTCGTATTCGGTTATAATCGAAACCGCGGGTTTTCAAGGCCTAAAACTGAAACCGACTATTTTCTATTTTCTGTAAAAAAATTCAAAATTTGGAAATGAAAATCAACAAATCGATGTAAAAATATCTTTAGATTTCTTTAAATTTTTTAAATTGTATTACAATAATTGATTCATATGAATGAAACCTTTTAATAAAGAGAAACACAAACTCATTTGAAAATATTGCTCATACGAGTATTTCCTGGCAATTAAACTTCAAATGACTGTTTATTTATTTAATTTAAAAAAAAACGAATGCAAAATTTGGATACCAAAGTCTTAGCTATTTTGAAATATCCGATAAAAGTATGGAGTACTAGCTGACCCGGTTCTCCCTTTGTAAATTCTTACACATTCAGGATAGCATGACTCTAGCTTCATGTTTATTCGTTCATTGTAGTGTGAATTCTAGCTCATTCGAAATGAATTATTAGAATAAAAAAGTACCATAAATAACCTCATTTTGTATTCCCACTCAGCTTAAAGAATTTCTTATTTATTGGTCCAATATTTTAGAAAATACAAAATAAATGTACCACAATAGTCAACTTTTGTGAATACTAACTAATTCTGTATCACCTGTGCCTAATTTTTCATGTTTAGGTTTATTATTATAAGATATTCAAAAAGTACCATTACAATATAGAAATAGTACCATTAATTATCCCTTTTAAGTTCGCATTAACTAAAACATAAATGCTTAATTTCGTGTTTCTTGGTCAATCGACGTAAAATATTCAAATAGTACTATTAGTTGGAAAAAAGTACCTGTGGGTCCCCTTTTTTAGATTCTAACTCAGTCAGGATCATGTGTGTTTAATTTCCAGCTTATAGGTTCATTATTATAGAAATTTCAAAAAATAACATTTGAAGAATGAAAAAACACCAATTTTCCACACTTGAAGACCCGTCAAATTTAAAATTTCAAAGTAATTTCCTCATTCTAGTTTCAATATTATAGAAAATTCAAAAAGTACCATTTGAAGAACGAAATAGTACTCCTTAGTTTGGGTTTGAGTCCCCTATTCCAGATTATTTCTTTACTGAGAAGCATATTAGCCAACTTTAATGTATATAAGCTAACTAATTTAGCCCGGGTAACTTATCAAAATTTTAAACATTTTTAAGCTTATCAATGTTTAAATATTTTTTTTTGGTATGAAACAAATATATTTAAATAAATTTTCTGAAAATGAGCGAATTCACTTAATTGTGAATAAATTCGAAAATAATCCATCGATTTTTATAGTGGATATCTCATTTCGTTCCTATTACATGTGGCTTTGCGACAATGGAATAAATCTGAAAAATTTCTGCCGAGTTCGATTTTTCACGATTTGTTTAAAACATAAAAATGCTCACGTAAAAAATATATTTTTTTGCTTAAATTTGTTATTATAATTTCGAAACTACTGAGCCGATTAAAACGCAATATACAAATTTTAACATAGCATGGGGAAAATGTTTTCAAAATTCAATCAATCGAAAGGAGAACATTAACTACTCAATTTTATCATAAAATTTTTATGTATATCAAACAAAAAGGAAAAATTTTGTGAAAATGGGCGAATTCACTTAATTGTAAATAAATTCGAAAGGAATCAATCAATTTTTCTCATATTGTTGCTATTATATGTGGGATTGCGATTTTCAATTTTTCATGAGTTTTTAAAACACAAAAATTTGCTATTTTCAAGTAAGAAATATATTTTTTGCTTAAATTTGTTATTATAACTCAGAAACTACTGAGCCGATGAAAACGCAATATATAAACGGATTAAATGCTCTGTAAATCAAAACTATTATAAGTTTATTTTAATAATATCGGACTAATCCTTTCTCCACATAATTTATGATAACTCAACATAAATTTTTGTAGACGATTCGTCTACAAAAATTCACAATATTACAAAAAAAAAAAATTTTTTAAAAACTTCTGTTTTTTACGATAGATCGATTTTAATATGGATTGGCTATGCAAAATGAAAATAATTCCAATTTTTCTTGTTGAGTAGATTACAGTTTACGAGATGTTCGTATTTGAAAAATATTTTTTCCAATTTTTAAATTGGTTAGAAGTTAAATATTTATTACCATTTATGCAATAAGCCTCACTGTCCATTGTCTCAATCCTTAAAATATTCAAAATTCCATTAGTAGTTTTATTTTTATATAATAAATAAAATTTTTCATTCGATTAATGATGCAAGAGTTTAATAAAATGTGAAGCCAGTGTCTTAAGCAAATTAAACTATGTATTGAAATCCATTGTTAAATTGCAAACAAAAACGATGTGTGTTTTTATTTAACATTTAAATATTGTTTTTTATATTTTATTATTTTTTACTAAACAAAAGTTCTAGTTGAAACAAAAAAATAAATATATGTATATTTTGTATTGTTCTAATAGTTCACAAGCTTTTGTAGTTTGTGTTCTCTTATGATTTTGATTTTTGTTCTTGTTATTTGTCTTTTTGCACCATGCAACTCATTCAGTGATTTTGTGTCAATGTTAATTTGTCAAAGTGGACATGGCATAATTGTCACAACTAATTGTAATAAACCGTCATAATGCATTTAGGTTTCCCCATTGTCTTGTCTTTATTACAATTTTTTCTTTATCAATGTATGTAGTAAATACTACAAACTAAACACTCACACATACATCCGTTTCATTCATATTCATTAGACCGACCCTTAAAAAAATAGATTTGGTTTGGATGGGTCTTATTTTGTTTATTAGTAGCTAAATTGCAAAATTTATATGCTATCGGAGAACTAGAACCCGTGCAGATTGAAAGTTGTATAATTAAACCTACCCTCAAAAACGATGGACGGTATAATGATTTTACCATTTTTTAAACATATCGAAATATATATATCCCGGCCCTTCATGTTGAATCAATAAGAAAAACAACTAAGAAAGTATGGTCGGCCAAGCCCGACTATATAATACCCTACACCAAGTAAATGAGCAAAAAGATCTTTCTTTTAAAATATCAATAATTTATATTCGTGAGTGATTTTCGAAATGGGCCTTATATGGGAGCTATGACCAATTATGGACCGATCACAATGATATTAGGTCGTGTGATTTATGTCTATATGAAAATTATTTATGTTGAATTTGGTGTATATACCGACATTTTTAAGAGATTTATGCATGGTAAAGTGATTTTCGGAAGCGGGTCTATATGGGAGCTATGACTAATTATGGACCGATCGTAACAAAATTTGGTGACATGAATTTTGTATATATAAAACCTATTTGGAGAGAAATTTGTGTAGATACATATATAAATTAAACATTTATGACCGATAAAGTCCAATTTCGAGAGGACATTTGTATGGGGGCTAGGTGAAATAATGGACCGGTTTAATAGACTCAGAAAGTGATTCTAAGTCGATCTGTATTTTAAGGTGTTCGACCAATATTTTGGGAGTTACACACATCTGCACAAACGCATTATACCCTCCATACTATGGTTGTGTAGTGTATAATAAATTATGATACGATTTTATTGAACAACTAATGAAAAAGATACAAAAAGTAAGAAAATAAGTTTTACTTTCTACGATGATACTCATAAAAACATTTTTTGACATTTGATCAGCTTAAGGGAATATCGAATTTTGGCACCAGACCGTTGTCATTTTGTCGTTGTCGTTGCCAATTTGACACCATACGTTGTCAAATTGGCAACGGTAATTAAAATAAATAATAATTCCTTTATATTTATTTTTAAATACAATAGGAATAAATACTTATATACAAAATACATATAAAATATTCCATGTTTAAATGTGGCAAAACATTGGTGTCAATTGTCGGAGTTCCTGTATGTGAATTTTCAAATAAAAATAACTACATATTGTTACATTTTAACCTTTCCAAAACGTTGGTTTATTTTACTTTTGATAGTCACTCAATGTTTTTTTATACACGTTTATGAATTCTCAGAAATACAGAAATACAGCACACTTTAAGGCACTCAGTTGATGTTTATTCGAATAGCGTCTCTGATAAACTGACTAACGACTGCAACCTCTGCCACTATTTATAACACTACCATCTGCACTCTAGATTTCTCTTTAACTGTCTAGAGATTTCTAATACATACGCCATCTGTGGTGTACTTTCTACAATGTTCTTTAACTGAATATTCGAAATCGAATATACGTTCGCAGCAAACAACTGAAAGCTTTTATTCAATGTTAATAATGCCCACAGATATGTTAAAGTTTGGGCACTGCTATTTGAAAGCATTATGCAACTTTAAATCAGCCGTTAAAATCGTTATATTTGAATTCAAGTACAATTTCGTAACAATATTGATGGTGGCTATATAAGATTCGGAACAGCCAAATATAACACTCTTACTTGTTTAATTATTTTTATTTTTAAACAAATTTCTTATTTAAATGGTATTTTTAAATGTTTGAAATAATCTTATCTTCTAGAGAAAATTACCTTTCTAGCAAGCTACAAAACAATAATTGCCAATGAAAATTAGTAAAATTATACAGGTTTTATCTGACCATATATTAAGCAAAATATACTAGTTTACGCATATTTGACTCGCATTTTTATATAAGAAATTGTTGTTTACACACAAATTGGTTATTTTTACTCGATATTCATTGTTAGAAAGATAATTTTCTTTAGGATATAAGTTTTATTTTAATGCTTTAAAAAATATTATCTAAATTGGACTTTTACTTAAAAAATTACCATTGATTACCCAATTTTATAACTTTTAATAGACTGCTCACAGTTGTCCATGTCCTTTTATAATTTTTAACACCGCGATCATTGATATTTTTTTACACTGAAATATATACTTCGAAAATTGACCTTTAACCTTTTGGATGTAAACAATTTTATTCATACTATTTTAAAGTCAATATCTTTGCCTTTAAAATGGAATCAAAAATTATGCTGGTCTTTGAGTAGTATCAAAGTTATGAGCAATAATGTTTCAGTTTTCAAATCGCGATATTTTTACATCGGAATGAGTTTTCATTGAAAAAGTCACTGATGTGAGGAACATATTGAATATATTATATGTGGTAAATTTTATTTAAATTGGATATTGTAAATCCGACTGCTTTCCGCTTTCACATGGATTCTTGCAATAGTTAGTTTTAGCTATTAATGATTAAAATAAGATCCATCCAAAGTAAATCTATTTTTAAGGGCCTGTCTAATGTGCATATATAAGTATATGTTGTTTTAATTTGTTTATAAACAATTTAGAGTTTTTTTTTTGTTGCAGTAATGTAATAATTTTACGCTTAAAAAGGCAAAATTCAATAGCCCTAGTGGTAATTTAAGCACTGATGTGAAGGTGGTTGGTTACATGTACGACACGCTGACCAATACATATTTTTATACTTATTTAATAGCATATACTTATGCAAATACATATTTAGATAGATACATCCACATACTTCGTATTTGACTGACTAAGATAGTTATTACATGCGAATGCTGCCAACAATAATTATATTTATATTTTGTCGGTTGTGGTGTTTTTTTTTTAATTCATTACTTTGTTGTTCTTGTTATGAGGCGATTTATACAATGTTGTTTTTTTTTTGTTTGTAGCCTACTAGAATCATAACATTTAGACAGATGTTGCAGAATTGCAAATTATTTATAAAATAAAAATTAAAACAAATTTACATTGTAACGATAGAAAAATTTCATTTATACAATGAAGATTAAATAACTATCTATTAAGTTATTTTACTAAATGAAAGCATTTTCTTTTTTTTTTTTTTTATTTTAGTTGTTAAAAGTTGAAACCATTAATATTGATGAATTCAAGTAATGGCTATAATCAACCATTTTCGTAAGATATATTTAATTTTGGTCATCACAACCATTATAAGTGAGAAATATTCTTTGATATTGAAAACTGGTGAAAATGATTACCTTCAGGAACGTTCTAAAATAACGTCAAATAGGTACCTCACAAATATGCAATTACATTCGAAGGGCCTTAGAGTCATTATCATACCTTTAGATAAATATAATAACTATATAAATTACTGTCAAGTGTAAGCAAATCCATAAGCGACACTGAAGTAATGAAGAAAGCTGAAACCAATAGATCGGAACGTTTAAACTTAAATCGTAACTTTAGTTCAAGGTTCAATCGTTTGTATAATTTAAACTTCAATCCTTAGTCTAGTTTAGACATCAATGGCTGGAGCCAAATTACCGCACTCGTGATCGAATGAAAAATGATTTCGATATCGTAATTATTATAAAATGTACCATATTTCTAAATATTGCTAAATATCGAATACCGAAATCTCAAATATGAAAATTACGAATAATTTTACTCGATATCGAATGCGGTAATTTGGCCCCAGTTTAAACATATAGTTTAGTTTAAACATACCCAGTAAGCACCAAAGCCCCAAAAATTCAAGCACTTGAACGTTTTGTTGGAATTTGACTTGAATGCAAATGTAATTATACTTTAAACATGAAAATATAAAATTATCTTCTATTTGGTACATAATTATCGATTATAGAACTTTTATAATAGTACTTTTTTTTAAATTAAGCATATAGAAAGGCCCTAACTCTTGTTTTTTGTAAGCCCAGATATTCGTTTATTTCGATAAATGGTCCTCTCATATATCATAACCAGATCTCATATATCATAAAATCTGGACTTAAAAATACACGAGTTAGGGCCTTTCTATATTAACGATAATGATATATGGCCTGTATTGAGTGAGAATCCACAAGAGGGTATGATACTTTTGCTTTTTAGTGATACTTTCTAAATGTTCTGAATTAATAAATCTAGAAACATTGAATTGAACTTTCTAAATTAATGAAAATAAAAAAATAAAATTTTGGCTTTTTGATTCTGACTGATACCCATAAAATTGGAAAACGGCAAAAAGGTACTTTTTGATATTTTTTTTTTGTTATAGAAACCTTTGCATTTTTTTAATTAATGAGCGGAAATATGCAAATTAAGATTATTGAATTGAAAATTGTCAAAATCATGTTATAGAAAAAAATTACAAATAATGATTGTTATATTAAATTGCTCTATTTTAATGAATCCCCGACCAAAATAGAAGGTTAAAATTTATTCTTCGGTGAGTTGAAAATCCGGAAAAGTGGGGCATTAAAGTCATTCTTATTATTTCGATGGATGTTGATGTGTTTTTAAATTAAATAATCTTGCATGATGAGAACCTGGGTAAGATAAGAATCATATAAAGGGAACTTGTAAGAGATAACTGATTCTCGGTGGCAACGAATGATTCGTTAAAATGAATTGCAATCGAAATAATCACCATAAAAAATGTTCAACTACAACAGGAAAATTTTGTTATGGAGACTGAATCATTTTACTCACAACAAATTCGGTTGCCAAGGCGAAATATTTTATTTATGTATGTATGCAAAACATAACTTTAAATAAAATGTCATCATAGAGTATATTCGAAATTCGACTTAAATATACAATTCAATATTATAATTGTTGGCATATTCATATTAATCTTTTAAATATGATCTACAAAACACGCCCACTTAAAGTTATTTTTTTCTGCAAAAGCTGCAACAACAATTTATTGCAAATTGTTAAGAAATAACAACAACAAAGGTGACAACAACTTTGTACTAAACCAAAATTGAAATACAAAGTTTAAAAAGTGAAACTGTTGATTTAATTGCATTAAATCGAAACTAAACAATTTAAATACGTCTGTCTATCTGCAAGTTGGTGGCTTGGATGGACGGACGGACGGACCGCGTTAGACCGCGGTGGTTCGATTTAAGCAAATGAGTTGTAAGCATGTGTTTAGTATGAGTTCGAGAACATTTATTTTACATGTGTCTCGTGTATAGTTTCTAACTGTGAGTATGATCTGTGGTGATAGATCGCTTCCATTTAGGTGCAACACCAAACACCACCAGTAAAATGAAAACAAAACAAAACAAAACACTTCTTGTGTTTCAATTCTGTTTAATGAAGAAAAAATAACAACTTCAAAAGGGGAGCAGCTTTTGTTTTGTTGTCATTTAGTTTTTTTTCGTTTCTTTAAATTCTGCCGGATGTGGTTTAGTTGTAGTTTTTTTTTTCTATTTTGTTATAATTATATTATAAAATAATGAAAAAGTAGTAATTTAAAGTAAAACATGTATGTAAATTTATCTTACATCATAAATAGAGTAACACACATTTGTATATTTGTGCATATTCAACGAGTTGGAATTGTTTAGTGCTATAGGTCGGTGTTGGCCAGAAAAGTCCAATGGAATTAACTAGAAATATTGTGGTTAGAAACGGAGAAATTAGTACATATATGACATTAAATATTTCTTGGAACTTTAGATTTTATTATAAAACTTTCTCGCATCAGTAGCGATGTGAATCATATGTAGAGCGAAACATACATTTTAATACGAATAATAGAATCGATTTTTATTTAGAAAAGAATTAGATTACTATTTTTAGATTTAGATTTATTTGTATACTTAACTATAAGTAATCTATCTATCTTTCAATGGCACCGCGGTGAGGTCAGATTAGGCTAAACACGCTTACAATCTCGTCGAGTGACACACTTTCATTATCGGTTCATTTCCTGGTTCACTATCGTGGAACCAGGAAATACAGGCCCGGATGTAAGGAATAATGGATTACAATCCAATGATTCCTTAATCGAACAATTCGTCCGATTATAGAAAGAGTACGTTCCCAGCATAGCGAATTTTCGAATGTCTACAGCTTAACATACAGTAGCCAATGGTTAAGATACGCCACATGTCCACTGGTTATCTGATTTCATACGAACATTGATGCACATCTAATGTCTGTTTTGAGAGCAATTCGTTTGGCCATAAGATCAACTGGCAACTAAGTAGCGCTTCATGACAACAATAACCTTGGGAAATGTGTTGCATATTGAATCGTCTGAAATGACGTACGATTTTAAAAGATCTCCATCAGGTATGTTCAAGATGGTAATTATACAAGTCCTTATTTATGCCCAACACCACCATAGTGGGGAGGGTATAATGCGTTTGTGCAGATGTTTGTAACGCCCAAAAATATTGGTCTAACACCCACCTTAAATTATACCGATCGACTTGACCATGTAAACCATGCAAAGTACAGGTCGCAATTTTGAAGATATTTCGATCAAATTTGGTACATATAATTTTTTCGGCACAAGGACCAAGCCTATTGAAAGTGGCTGAAATCGAACCACTACTTCACCTAGCCCCATACAAATGTCCTCCCGAAATTGGACTTTATCGATCATAAATGTTTAATTTATATATGTATCTACACAAATTTCGCTCCAAATGACTTTTATATATTCGAAATTCATGCCACCAAATTTTGTTACGATCGGTCCTACACAGAGAAAACTGATTCGTGTTCACAACCGAATTTGGCGCCAATCGAATTTTGTCAGTTGCAAGTACTATCGACAAATTCGATTGCAATAACTGAATAAATACGGTAGACATCACTGTTTTTAAAAATGATTCGGTAAAAATATATATGACTATTGTGAATTATTTTCAAAATTGTTTGACATTTTTTTTTATTATTTTTATTGAAAATACAATGAATATTTAACCAAAAAGAAAATCGTAAAACAATAATATAGAAAACAAATACAAATTATTAAAAATACATTCAAAATGTTGAGATTTGTTGCGCGGCTTCGTCCCCATCTTTATTTATGTACAAAAAGGTAAACAGTTGGCCACATCGATACTCTACGGGTCATTTTTTGGATTACAAGACATACAAAATGGATCCACCAGTAATGAAAGAAGACGGGAGAACTTCTACAACGCTTTTGAGGAAAGTCATTATGTAATATTGGTCACAAGATAATATAAATAAATAAGAAATATAATTATGAAATATGATTGTTACATACATATATATGTATGTATGTATATGTAAATATAAATATGTACATAAGTACATAAATTGCAATAGAGCATTTACTCCATGCAATTTACATACATAGTACAGACTCATTGAGATATTGAACTTACTCTAGCATATCCAACGGCTAATCTTAAGAATTTTAAAAGTTTCCTTTAATTGTATTTTTTACATATGTATGCAATTGATTTTATCATAGGCAATTTTTTAATTTATTTTCAAGAATGTCAAGCAAACAATTTATCAATTCAATTTTTATATCAGTTGGGAACATCGAATTCAAGTTTTTTACATCACAACCGAATTTTTCAATTACAAACACCAATATTTGGAATATGAACCAAATTCAAACTGAATTAATGTAGGTTGTACCTACCGAATTGACTAAATAAATGTCTACAGACACAAATTGGTAATACCAACTTATGAAACAGTAGTTGGAACCTCAATTCAATTTCAATAATGTTTAGATAATTCTTATTACTGAAAATCTATTAAGTTCAGAGTTTTTTGATAACCACAATAAAATTTCGTCTAAGATTATTAAATTTTTATAATGGGAACCGTTTTCCAACCAATCTATTTTCTGTGTGTAGTCATAGTTTCCGTATAAGACCCGCTTTCGAAAATCACTTTAACGTGCATAAATCTCTTAAAAATATTGGTATACACACAATATTCAACATAAATAACTTTCATATAGACATAAATAACACGACCTAACATAGAGAATTATACATAGAGACGAGACACTCTGATTTGTCAAACAAAAATACAACAAATATAATTTCTGATACAACAACAAAATACATTGTCTAGCATGTATTTTGTTGTTGCAAGAGATAGGTTTTTGACAACAGACTTAGGTTTTTGACAATTCCGTCTCGTCTCTATGTTACCCTATGCGACCTAATTTAACCCTTTCGGGACGACTACTGGGATAATACATCCCAGCAATTCTCAAATGCAATATCTTTTCTAAATAACACCTAAATCCTGTTTAAGAGTTCATTATAATATTTGAATAAAAACATAACGGTACAGTCAGCGTATTCATGCAGTTTGAAAATGAATTTCAAGATGAAGGCCTTAGCAGCCAGTCTTAATTCTAAAAAAATTGTATTTCTTGTAAATTTACTTTATAATAAATAAATAAAAATAAAATGAATTTCATATATTTTTTTGTCATTCCGTTTGTAATTTCTACATTTTTCATTTGCAACCCCATAAAGTACAAGGTGGCGCAAAAGTAAACTTCCGATGTTTTTTGGCTGTAATTAAAAAAAAAATTAAAAACTTTGATTCTTCTTGTGGATTATTTTTATTTGGTCTTTTAATTTTTTTTACATCAAGTCGAGAATATGATGTCATGTAAATGGCCGCCGCCACAGTTGATTGTCATTTGAGCCCTTTTTATGGCATTCTCCATCACTTTGGCCAAAACTTCCGGCGATAGGTCCTCACATTCTTGACGGATATTGTCTTTAAGAGCTGCAGGTGTCTGAGGCTCGTTGACATAAACCCGCGACTTGAAAAAGCCCCACAAAAAGAAGTCTGGAGCGGTCAAATCAGTCAATCTTGCTGGCCAGTGCAAATCGCCAAAACGGGAGATTAGGCGCCCGGGAAATGCATACTTCAGCATATCGGTTGTGGCACGTGCAGTGTGTGCCGTTGCACCGTTCTGTTGGAACCACATGTTTTCCAATCCCAATTCATCAAGTTGCGGCAAAAAGAACTCGTTGATCATTGCTCTGTAGCGCTCACCATTCACAGTAACCGTTTGGCCCGCGACGTCTTCGAAGAAAAAAGGTCCGATGACTCCTCCAGCGAAAACAGCACACCATACAGTGACTTTGAGCGAGTGTAATGGCTCTTCGTGGGTTACACGCGGATTTTCAGTGCCCCAGAAGCGTACATTTTGCTTATTTACGTACCCGCTAAGATGGAAATGGGCCTCATCACTCATCTGCGACGAAATCCACGTTGTGCCAAAGTCACCGACCGATTATTGGTCATAGCGAAGTCGATATGTCTGTGTGTATGTTGAAATCAAGTTTCCGTAGCCCCCAAATAACTTACATATGTACATGATTCAAACATCAATATGTCGGAAATTATTCCGGCTGCTATTTAAAATCGACAAAATCGGCCCACAAATGGCTGAGATATAAGGAAAAAACCGGTACAACCTCGATTTTTGGCCTATTTTTGATCTACTAAATCATTTATACAGACAATATGGATATCTAATGAAAGATTTTTCAATTGCAACGATGTATATAAGGCTATACTATGTTGGACCTACAATGGGTCAAAATCGGGTAAAATATTTTTTAAACCGTATTTTTTTTCAGCAAAAACATAAATAAATTCTTTTTCGAAAAAAAAATTAAAAAAAAATTTTTAATAACTTTTTTAAAAAAAAAAAAATAAAAAAACAATTTCCAAAAAAAATTGTATTTTGTTTACCTAAAAATATTTAAACAAATTTATGATAAAGTATAATATGGTCAATTGTGTATAAGATTCGGCACAGCCGAAAATACCTCTCTTACTTGTTTATATTAAACTTGAAAATAAATTTATTCGATTAATCGAAAGTTATTGATCGAATGATTTTTTTATTCTAAATTGAAAAATGCCTTTTATTCGAATAAAAAATATAAAATTAATGTGGGATCAGCAACAGTATTTGAACAAAGGAATAATGACTTCCATAAATTCGGAAAATGACCACTAGAAAGTGATATGTGATTTAAATTTACATACTTTTTTTAAGTACACCTGCCACAATTTATTTTAAATTTTATAAATGTTTACGTTTCCAAATACTGGTTAAATTCAAGATTTTGAGAAAATTGAATTCGTTAATATTTTCTTAAGTTTTTTTTTTTTAAATTGCAACACAATAAAATATGTATGCATAGTTAAGTTTTCTGCATCTCCATACTTTACAATATTAAATAATAGAGATCGTAACATTTGTAAAAGTTTCATGCTATAAACTCCTTTTTTCACACTCTAAGTGGTTCACTTTGACTTACCAGATTAGATTCGGTGCTAATGGATATACATATATGATAGTTTATTTCTAATATTTGATCGTCTTTGCAAGTTAAATATTCATGGAAATTTTTAAAATATCAAAATTTTGAAATTTAGTAATTTGTATAAACGAATTTATATTTATGTTCTCACACTCATATTAATAGCTATATAACATACAAATTTAGTTTGTTAATTAATTGGAAGTATTTCAAATCAATTTCAATGGCATGTAAGTGTTATATTCCGCTTGTACGAGCAGTATATGGATATAAATAGATTCCGTTTTTGTACTTCATCCAACATTCGATACATCATCAGCAGTATCGCGGCATGCAATTAGTTGTGCAGATTTTATCAGACTTGTTATTGTAGCTGGCTTTTTTGTGTGTTGTGCATGCGTCAGTATTTTGAGTATCTTTGGTAGAAAAAATGTTAATTTTGTCGTTAAGTCAATTTTTGCTGGCATTTCTGTGTTTTTGTTTTTTGCTCGTATGTATTTTTTGTTTATAGAGTTTGTGTATTAAGTCTTTCGTTTTAATTTGATTGATAAAATGTTTAAAAGTTTGTTACTGTTGTTGTTGTTGTTGTTGCGTCTCTGTGACGGCTGTTATTGACTGAAGTAGATATTGTATGCAAGATTTGCGGATAAAAATGTTGGTGAATGAATGAATGTTTGCGTCTACTTATGTGTGTCTGTTTGTTTATATTTCTCTTAAGTTGTTATTAAATTAAGAGTTTATCAAATTATTTGTGTGTGATTGTTGTTTTCTTTAGCGACTTGAGTTGTATGTACGTTAAAACAAATTCGACATGCCTGTTTGCCTGAGGTTATTTAAATAACAAAACTATTTGACATTTATAAGAATGTCTTTGTCGACGTGAAATTCTTAATAAATATTTGGCATGAACAAAATTATTGATTTTTTTTTCATTATTATTTTTGTAATTAAAGATTTTCAATAAAGATTTTTTTTGGATATTATAAAAATAGATTGCCAAATATTTAAAATTTGTTGAAGTGCTTATAATGATTTTTGGCAATCAAACTGTCAAAATGTTTAATATATCAAATTGTAAATGTCAAAAACACAAGGAACTTTTTTTATATTAAACTTTCAAATATTATTTTAAATAGAGTGACCACTGTGAGAAATATTTCTTATTATTTTTATTCAACATTCCTACCATTGATTGCTAGTTCCAATAGCTTATTAAATCAGCCATCTGTCATTCAATTGATGCCATAGATGATGCATTTCCGATGAAGTGTATTTTTCTATGAATCAAGAATTTTTCCACACAATAAATAAAAAGGTAGTTTTGTTCTATTTTTTTACTCTATTCCCATTAAATCATTACAAATTAGCATAAAGTTGTAATAAATCAATGTCATTATAACTGAAATCGAGACTTCATTAAAGAAAACTAGTATGACTGTAGCTAATGATTGTTTCAACTAGCAGACTACAAAACACTCTGCATAGTTTTATCCCTGCATTGAGTTTGCAACAAATATTTCGCACAGTTCAAGAAACATTTTTTTTTAAATTAGAAAGTTTTTTATTATTTCAAAAGTTTACGTAAATAAAATTGTAAAATGTATTTCTTCAATCGCTTTTATTACTGTAGACATATAATTAATAAACTTCAATAGACAAGACCCAATTTCTTGGATAAGTTATATGTCCTCATTTGCTGGCCATGTCCATAGCCCATAGAGTTATATTCTTTTATACATAAACCAAGTGTTTTCTCTCTACCTCAACATATCCTTTTTTTGTAATATTATTAAAATTACATAAAAAATAATGGTTTGGTATACAGATACATTTTTCTTTCGGAAAAATATGTTTCCAGTTTACAACTTTTTTTTGAAAATTATTTTTTTTTAATTTTCTTATTTATAATGAAATAACATTGAAAAAAAGTTTCACACAACTCACAATTTAAAATCCTCTGTATTTCATGCTTCTAGTTACCGTAGTTTAGAAGCCCGCCATATATCCTTTTTTGTAAATATTATTAAATTTAATAAAATGCAATGATTTGGCAAGCAAATTAATTTATAGATCAATAAAAACATGTTTTCGTAATATAATAATATTTTTAAAATTTATTTCTTATAATTTCTCTGCTGCCTATGAGAAAATATTGAAAAATTATTCATCATAACTCGTAGTTCCAAGTTTTTTATACACTCACCAAATATCATGCTTTTATCTAATATAATTTAGAAGCCAGCCATATATCCTTTTATTGTAATATTTTTTTAATTTTCATAAAAGGCATTAATTTGAGATCTTAATTTATTTATTTTTCAATAAAAATAAGTTTTCAGATTACAACAATTCCATGCAATTTATTTTTTTAAATTTTCATGTTTTTAGCTGCTGTAGCTTAGAAGCCCGCTATCTATCCTTTTTTTGTGAATATTATGAAATTTCAATAAAATGCAATGATTTGTCAAGCTAATATTTCTTATAATTCTCCTGCTTCCAATGAGATAATAGACAATATTTTTTGCAAGTAACACATGACATCTAAACATTGAACCTGATGGAATTACACTTTATAAATCTCTTTGAAGCTCTCAGCTATAAAGTTTATAAGCTAAAGACGAAAAATTATGAAGGATAAAGCCCAAAATAAATTAGTTGACGACAAACATCTCGTCATATATTGGGTAGGATATATAAATATTCTTAAAGACACCGGAACTTACCCGTTCTAAATGTGTTAAATTTGGAACGGCAAAAAGTTTAAATTCAGTTTGGTTTGTTTGTCTTTTATCGAGGTTAAAAGTTAAAATTTTATATAAGAATTTCAATAAAACTATCATCATATTAATGCTTTTGTAACTTGGTTTCAATATTTTTTCCTAAAAATCTTTTTCTTTGGAACACACGATATTGAACCAAAAATCTTCCATTTTCTAATAATTTTCCTCAATCATAAGCCATTGTGTGGTTAACAACACATCCCCATTAGGGGATCTCGAGATAATAAACATTTAGTACACATTGCAAAATATTTAAAAGAATAAAAATGATAAATTTTTGTGAACATATAAAATCAAAAAAAACTTTATCTTCAAGATCAAAATCCAAAAAACTTAAAAAAATTCGTTTTTTTTACCTTTTTCCCCTGTTCAGGTCCATAGGCAGCAAAACGTTCAAAATTCAAGGAAACAATCAACTACAAAAATATACCTAAGATCTCAATAAACAACTTTCTAGAACATATGAACTTCCTAGGAATGATTTTTAACACCGTTTAGGTAGGACAATATAAGTTAGTAAGAAAAAACTAAAGGAATTAAGTATTTTTGGCCATAAACTATTAAATTATTATAAACTAAAGCATATTTTTAGGCAGATTTAAAAAAATGTATTTTGAATTTTTAAAATTTTTTTGATTTTATATGTTCACAATTTTTGTTCTTATGATAAGGGCTACATCTTTCTTTATGATTAGGGAACTGCTTGCAAGATAAGAGCCTGAGAAAATTATCACTTTATTGCAAAAATTACACCGAGGCCCCACATCTTGGGGCCCATAAGAAAGTGCAAGACTTTGGGCAAAACTGGGAGACACGGTTCTTTTTTTTGCTCTTTTATCACGTACAGGTGTCCGTATATGGTTATATTTCCATGACTTAAAAAATTACACACAGTGTAATACTTAAGGTAGGGTCACACATGACAAATATTCGACGAAAAGCCTTCAAACAAACTTTAGAGTAATAATACAACATTTCGCATTTTCCGCAATTTTCCATGATTTAAAATAAGAACTTTCTATTGTTTGATTTGGAAAGCCATTAAGGAATAATAATTAATAACTTCAAAATTTCATACAAAAACTCGATTTTCGATTTTTCCGGAGGGATATTCCAAAATTTTCTTCCGTAAAACACGAACAACTGACAAAAAAATTTACAGAAAGCGGCCCAGTCGTCCCATTTTATGAATTACTATAAATTTTTTTATACCATTTTTATATATATAGATTTGAACCAATTTAAAGCGAATTTCGAAATTCTGGAGAACATAAAATTTTGTACAGGCTCTGAAGAGTAAAGCAAAATATTTAAGAAAGCTGATTTTTAGTACATGAGACAATATAAGATGCTATCTTCATTTCCTGATTTAAAAATCTTTTAGGATTTAAATGATGAATTATTTAACCTTTGCAGAGCTTTACAAAGATCTAGGATAAAGAAAAATTACTTCCAACTCCTGTACTATGACGTTACAATTTTCAAAGAAATCGGATCATTAGTTTAGAACTAGAGTATCCTAAGCCGAAATCGAAAATCCGTCAACCGGTTTTTTCATCTTTGTAAACTCTAACCGGTTTTAATGAAATATATTTTCAAAAGCTCATTCAAACATATTTATGAAAAACTGTGATACCATTTTTAAAAATATTGATTTATTTTATAGAAAATTGTAGCATTTGACAACATTTCGTAAAATATATAAAATAATTGCATAAAGATAGAGCTTTAAAAACTCAAAAATGACAAATTTCTGATGATTTAGTACACAATTCTTAACACATTTCCTATTAGCGTTCAGAAATAAAAATAAATTTAAGGAGAGCTTTTTCATATTAAATAAAAATTGAATATACACATTTTTTACAATATATTTTTTTTGTATGATTCGCATTTACAAATATGTTCTATTGATTACTAAAAAATTCATCCTAATGCCGGTAAAAATTCTAGATAAAACTACACGCAGAGAAAAAACATGGTTTCACATGGTTACGACAACTATACTATGTTCTCTGTAACAATATATTGTTGTTGTAAACATATAATTATTGTTTTAATTTAATTTCAACAATATTATAGTTACTGTAAACGTTTATATTTTCATCGCAATTATAAATATGAATATGGTTTTCGAACAACTAAATAATGATAATTAGGTAAACATATTATGTTTATGTACAACCATTAAATGTTAAGTTTATATACGCGTAGTCATAGTATGTTTAAGATGTTAACAGAATATGTTTACAACAACTAAATAATAAAAAATGTAGTCATAATATGTTTAACATGCAAACAAAATATGTTTACTTTTAATTGTCTGTTTTCCCACCATTTGTGAGTGTTGGTGTTTGTCTAAGCTATGTTATTTTTACAAGTAAATTTTGAGTGTTTGTAATTCCCATTCGCTCTATAGTTTTATTTGTATATTATCTTTAACTTTCCTAGAGCGAATAACAATAAATTTCATTTAATCAATAATATTTTAATTGTGAATTTAGTACTTTAAAACTAAAACCTATTAAAATTTTGTATTTCCAAAAATAAATTTTAATAATAATATGATTATTTTGGATCATAATATGATTTAATTGTATCATAATATGATTTAATTGGGCCATAAATATGATGACTTTGGGTCATATTATGATTGATTTATATCATAATATGATTATTTCAAAACATATTATGATTGATTTTTATCATAATTTGATTATTTCAGAACATATTATGATACTAATAATGATCATAATATGTTTTGGACTACAAGCAAAAATCTGATCATAATATGTTGCTCTTAGTTTATGGTTACCACAACCATGTTTTTTCTCTGCGTGTATATAAAACAAAATATAACAAGGCACAAGGAATTCTTTTTTTTTCAATTTCGTAAATTATTTCTTTTATCATAAAACATTTTAAATAAATTATAATTTAAATAATGGTAACCAATATTTGTACTCCACCTAAATATACCACATATTTGTGAATAGGGTATTTAACACTAAAGCAAACATGTCCCACAGAGTTTAGCAATTATTGACACACAATGAAATAAATTTCTTCTCTAACTATGAAACATTCAGTATTTATTGCTGGCAATTAATTAACAAGTATTTAACCTTTAAACTATATAAATTGTTTAACCAACAATTGCTTTAATTTTTCTATTCTATTGTAGATGTTGGCGCGAATACCGTCCAACGAGACAAGGCCACTCAAAGGAAATTCACAAGCCAACAGTGATCTCATTGCGGGCAATGAGTTTCTCAAACTATTTATGGAACATGATCAGTTAGACAAAGATTTCTATAGTAGTGAGTATGTTGGCGGAGGCAGTGGAGGTGGTAATGCGGGTGCAGAAAGAAGAAAGAGTGTAGCTGCAGCTACGAAAAAAGAAGAGTCATACGATAAGAAGTCTGCCGAAACGGGGAGAAGGTCCAGTAGTGGAAGAAGTTTAAAGGACAAAGGACCAAAGCTCAATCAGGCCGAGGGTCAGTTGGAGGATAGTAAACAAGTAGTTAAATTAGTTACCTCAGGTAGTAAAATTGTATTTTTAGAAGATTATGATGAAAACGATGCCATCTTAGATGCTGAAGCCAGAGATATTGATTTGAAAAGAGAGATATTTAAGCAAAAAACTCATCCCAATTTGGATGATTACAAAGTGGTGGCCGTAAGTGTTTCCTCTTCTAGTCAACGAGGCACAACAACGGCCAGAAATCGCTTTGCCCATAAAGCAACATCAGCCAAATATGAGAAAAGACCGACAACAACAGTAAAAACAACCAGCACAACAACAACTACTACTAGCAAAGCGTTCGTGACAATGACACCTAAACCACCAGCAGCGACAACTGTCAGATCACAAACATCACCTGCATCGGCACCGGCATCATCAACTAAAATCGATGCCACAGCTGGAGACAACTTTATCAATCGCTCACATAAAAGTGAGTTTTCCATAGAGGAAGTTGAGCCGCTAACAATGACACAACAACAGAAATCACGTAAAATACATTCACGTCACAGAACATACCCAGTAGTAACAAGTGTATCAGACACATTGGAAGCTTTAGATTCAGAAAATAGTGCTTCTACCAACATACACAATGTTCTGGTAGCACCTCTACAACCGTCCGCGTCGGCACGTTCCACATCAATGGTGACAACTACGTATCACAGTGGTCAACGTAATATGACCATTAATCACGATTCTAATTTGCATGTGGCTCAGGCTCGTCATAAAACCGCAACCACAACGACAACAAACACCGACGATGACAAGCCAAAAGCTGGTGATTTACAGCAGCATATGACAAGCGGTAGTGGTGGCGGCGGCGCTGTTGATGATCAATTGTTACCATTTCAAACAGTCATTTATCACGACACTAAAGCAGGTCATGGTCCACAATCTCGTTCTATTTCCTATTCGTCAATTTCACAAAATGTGGAGGACTTAAAGAAATGGCAACAGTCGGGTATTTTAGCCGAAGCTAGACGTAATGTCAGCGAGAGCTTAAAACCCATTCCAAGATCCAATGTTTCTTCATCGAATCATCAACAAGAGCCAGCCAAGTTCTATTCACAACCTTCCAAAATGTACAGTGAACCAGCGAAATTTTATTCAGAACCTTCCAAGGTCTATTCGGAACCAGCAAAAGTCTATGGAGAACCGGAAAAATTTTACTCTGAGCCAGCTAAAGTCTATGGGCAACCATCGAAATTTTACTCAGAACCCTCCAAGGTATATTCCCAACCAGCAAAAGTGTACAGCGAACCAGCCAAAACTTACTGGCCCATTTTAACTGCAACCACTACCACATCGACAAATACTGGCAGTACCATAATACCTCCAACAAATGCTCCCACAATCACTACCATACCACCAACACCACATTCGGTAAATATACATCAATCATCGAGAAAGCCCGCCATTGTATCACGCATTGCTTTTGGTGAAGCTCATTTGACTTCAAGTACAAGTACTAGCACCACTAGTACTACAACTACTACCACGACCACACCTGCCCCATTGACCACAACATCCAGAACATATGGCTCTCACAGTCAGCATCAATATTCTCGCACATATAGCAGTCATCGTAATCCATCTTCCACTTCATTGAACAATGAAAATTCATCCTCATCATCATCTTCATCAACACCTTCACGTCGTATACTTTTTAATCTAGACCGTTTACCGTATGATCTTTTAAATGCACCTGAACCATCGATACAACAGCAACAGCTTTTGGAACTGCAAAAAACCAAGAGGCCGCAACAGACATTAACATACCCACAGTCAAAGCAGCAGCAGCAACATCAGCAACCACAACAGCAGCAGCAACGTCATAATATCAATCCATGTTTAGAGTCGGCAGTTTCTTCACTTTTTTCATCATCTTCTTTATCTGTTCATCCAGCATTACTGAAACAACGACAACAACATTCATCATTGTCAGATCAACAACAACATTCTAATCAAAATGCCAAAGGATTGCCCAACGGAGGTAAGTTTCATTTTACATTGTTACTTTGTATTTATTTTCAATTGCACTTGGTTTGTTGTACGTATGCATTTTTGCTCTTACGAATAGTGTTTTTATACCCTACACCACCATAGTGGGGAGGGTATTATGCGTTTGTGCAGATGTTTGTAACGCCCAAAAATATTAGTCTAACACCCACCTTAAAGTATACCGATCGACTTAGAATCACTTTCTGAGTCGATTAAACGATGTCCGTCCGTCCGTCCGTCCGTCCGTCTGGTTGGCTGGCTGGCTGGCTGGCTGTCCATGTAAACCTTGTGCGCAGAGTACAGGTCGCAATTTTGAAGATATTTCGATCAAATTTGGTACATATTACTTTTTCGGCCCAAGGACCAAGCCTATTGAAACTGGCTGAAATCGGTCCATTATTTCACCTAGCCCCCATACAAATGCCCCCTCGAAATTGGACTTTATCGGTCATAAATGTTGAATTTATCTATGTATCTACACAAATTTCGCTCCAAATAAGTTTTATATATACAAAATTCATGTCACCAAATTTTGTTACGATCGGTCCATAATTAGTCATAGCTCCCATATAGACCCGCTTCCGAAAATCACTTTAACGTGCATAAATCGCTTAAAAATGTTGGTAAGCTCATAAAATTCAACATAGTTAACTTTAATATAGACATAAATCACACGACCTAATTTTATGGTGATCGGTCCATAATTGGTCATAGCTCCCATATAAGGCCCACTTCCAAAAATCACTCAAAAATATAAATTATTGATATTTTAAAAGAAAAACATTTTTACTCATTTACTTGGTGTAGGGTATTATATGGTCGGGCTTGACCGACCATACTTTCTTACTTGTTTTTTCTTCTCTTTGATAATTCTTGTTGCTAGTTGCATTATTTTGGTGGGATTCCACTTGAACTGAGTTTGTATAAATGGAAAAATACTGATCCGGTACACTAGTACTTGTTAATTTTTGTTGCTATTTGGATAACCACAAATTTGTGGTAGGGAGAACTGCTTAAATTTTATAACACTGGTTTACAAGATTTTTGCTCATGAATTGAAACATATGGAGATTTGTGTATTTAGGTCTTCTAACTTCGGAAAAAATATTAAAAAAAATCCAGGACGTCAAACTTTTGAGATATTTATTAAAAACAAAAGATATAAAAATGTACATTTCTGATTCACCAAAAATTCTTTAACAATAAGTGTAATAAAATTCAATGCTGCTTTTTCAACATCGGTTAATAGACACTCAAATTTGGTATCACCCAAAATTTTTCTTATTTGAGGACCCACAAATATCCCTTCTTTTATCCCTTCTTGGAATATATTCACTACAATTGTGCAAATCGAATGAGGGACCCACGTTTTTTATCCTGATTTGACACGGGGAATCCAAAATAATGTAAATAAACATTTTGCAGTGTTTGTGTTATAGGAAAACCTCGATTTAACTGAATAATTTTTCCGCAAATAAAACAAAAATGGTCTGCGTTTATTTTACACTTTCTGGAAGACATTTTAAAATAGGGTTTACTTTAGATTTTTGTATTTAATAGCGATTTATTAACGTTTATCTGCAAAAAAATGGTCAATTAGCTAGCGTCCCTAGCTCTTCTCAAAAATATAAGTTTCATTCCATGAGCAAACAAAAATGTTTGATTTGTAAACTAGTGTAATCAGCGAATATAGGTGACACCCTATTTGTGAGAATGTTTATAATTACTGCTTGAAATACCATACTACGTAGTTTTATTCATTAAATCGTGAACCAAATAATCTCTTGACAGAATGCTTGAGCCGTTATGTATCAGTTGAGTGTCCGAATCTACTAATATTGAATTTATCATCTGTCAATTTATCATTCTGGGATAATCTAAATTGAGTCCTAAGAAGATATTCGTTGATGTATATAAACAACGGATCAATTTTAAGTATTGTACATAGTGTCTCGTAGCTTTATACGGCAGCTTGAGAAGTTCGCTGAATAACTTAGTCACTGTTTTAATCTTCCGCTCCTAGAATGAAACATGCTACTACGCCCACTTCAAGTGCATCAAGATCTAGAATAGGCAATTGAAGCAATAGCTTCAATGACAGCTGAATTAGTATTTGAGAGAGTACTTTTTTATCTCTACCAGAATTGGTGGAGATGTTTTAATTGCTTCGGGCTTGATGTGGCTATAATACGTTTTTGTAGTTTGGTCATGAAGTGGTGTATCCACCGAGAGAAACTTATTTGTCGCATTCTGCTTCTGAAACCAAAGTCCAACCAAAAGTCAACACGTTACATTTACACTGTCCTCATGTCCCACTTATCAACGTGAACATCACACAGTCTTATAAGGCCACATATCTTGACATACACTTGAATTGACTCCTTACTTGACGTCGCCCTATAGAAGTCAAAATGCTTCATATCAGACTTAATCTAATCAACGAGCAATCTGAATTTAGCTTTGACTGCAAAGTCATCCAGCATTAAAAGCAATTTGGACATATGGAATCCAATTGTGACTAACGATGAACAATACCATTAGTGATCTTATACAGTGATACCATTCTAAAAATCTTAGGACCATTAAAGGAGTACCATGGTATATAAGAAATGATAAAATCCTTTGGGACTAAATGTACCATTTTTAAAATACTACCCAAATCCGCTTGCAAGATTATTTACAAAAACCCAAAATCCGCAAGGCTTCGTAGAGCTGATTTTCCTTGCTATTTTGATCCATCTTATTTGAGGGCAAACAGTTTTTATACCCTAAAGAGATAAATGTATTGAAAAAAAATATAAAATAATGTGTGTTAATGAATTTAAGTGCATTAAACTATATTTATTCGACAATTTATAGTTAAAATTTCGAGACTTTTGATGTGTTTAATTCTCTCACAAGGGTGTTGAATTTACACGGATGCCGTATATGTGAGAGAGTAATATTAAAAAATAGAGAGTCGGTCTACTTGGTATACTTTGGTCTTATGCATTGAACACATTGAAGACAGCAGGCTACACGACTGCACGAACACAAATTCTGCTGGCTGGAGTTGTAGTCGTGTGGCAGCTACTGAATTATTTTAAAGACGACAGCTACAAAGTAAACAGCTGATTTATAATTCAGTGGTGCCACTTTAATAAAAAATAACCGTACAAAATTCCAAAGTAATTAAGATTTAAACAATTATTTTGAGTAAACATATATATATGGTTATAATTAATTATGTACCTGTTATTAATTTACATCAATATGGTTATCAAAAACTTCTCTTAATTAAGTAAAAAAAAAATATTTTTTTTAAGCACTCATTTGATTTACATTTTTTATTATATTAGCAACACTATTTCTGCTTTGTAGTTGACAGAAACAGAAATTAGTTTAATTCGGCTACAGCGGCAAAAGCAATCGTGTGGTCGTGTAGCTGTGCTGTCGTCAAAAGAATCGTCTTCATATAAACGTGTGTATTCTAATTTTGACAGATTGCAGTTGATAGCCTGCTGTCTTCAATGTGTTCCATGCATTAGTTATGTGATTTAATAATTTATTGCAAGTCCTAGAAAGTAAAAGCAGATTCTATACGTAAATAGTTCTATAAATAAAAGTTAAAAAATTGTTCTCTTTAGAGCATTAAGTAAAAAAAGATCGAGTACTTTGCATCATACGAATATCATAAATCATTTGTTGTTCTGTTGGAATACCCTTTGCAATTATCCTCTTAAAAGTTCATATAAATAGATTTCGCTGCAGGTGCATCAACTAATAACTATGTACGGTGTTCATATCACAAAATATTTTTTGAGATGTTTCCTCTATTCCACTATATTTTTGTGTTCATCAACACATTAACAATGATGACATTATTGGGCTGTCACATTTAATTAAACTTACAAACTTTTCATTGCATTTCGCTGACAGTCTTTTTCAGCACTTTTATCACGTTTCATTTACAGTAGATAGATATACACTGTACATATATATATTTTTAATTTTGCCAACATTTTCCTGTTTTCTAATTTATATTTCGTTTGTTATTTATTTCTTTTCTGCAGATCTAGTCAAATGTGTGGCTGAAATTTCCCATACATCATCAGCTGCTGCTGCAGCTTCTCATGATGATGATAATGATGATACGAGTGGCGGTGTTGAGGCATTTACCACTGAACGCAGTCACATTGAAGAGCTTTTCACGCCGACCCCAGAGCAAAATTACGAAATAGAAGAGTCTGTAAGTGTAATGACAAATGGGCGAGCCCATAGCGGTGGTAGAAACAGCTTGGCACAGCCAACAACATCACCCATACATACACAGCAGCATCATGGTTTCAAGCCGAACAGACAACGAACTCGCATACACTTTGGCACGAACGTCAACAATCCAGAGGTTCACGATGGTGGACATCAATTGAGTCAGACGTCGTACAACACCAACGCAAATGCCAATGCAAATACTAACAAAAACAGACATCACACTGCTCCAGACTACAGTCAGTATGACGAAGCAAGTCACAATGGCGATGGTGGTGGTGGTGAAGACGACAGTACAGATGATGATGCCGCTAAGAATAATGATTATGATGATACTGGTTCCCCAGCCAATGAAAATGATGACGATGGCAACAATGGTGGAGGTGGTGGTGATGGTGATGACTCCAAAGTGGCCTATATTGTTGAGGGTCACAACTATCGCAAATATCGCGTCGAAGAAGAAACCGATGATGGATTCATTGTAGGCGAATATGGTGTTGTAGATCACAACGATGGCAACTTGCGAGGTGTGCGTTACACAGCCGATTCGACCATCAATCGTAGCCTTATACAAAAGGCGTTGTTGACATTTTTAAAACTGAAATAAGTTGGAGGAAGGTAGAGTTTACAAGCAATTGTATGGTATGGTCAGTAGATGTTTAAGATGATGGTATTAACTATTTGTGATGATTCCTAATACAAAAACAAACAAACAAAAAACACTTTAAAGTAGTAAACAAGATAAAATATAGTTTTGATATTTTAAAAGATCAGTTAGTTTAATAGTTACTTTGTTTAGATTTAAGAGTATAGTTTTTAGAAAAAAAGTTCAATTTGTTTGAAATGAAAAAAAAGAAACGAAATGCAACAAACAACCAACAAAACCAATCAATAAAACGTATGTGATTCAAGTCTTACTATTTTAAAAGAAAAAGTAGTTTTTAATTTATGTAGTAATTTTATTTTTATTTTACCTTTATACACACATACATATATAATATAAATGTCTTGTGCAATACGTGGCCCCAAAGGGAAAATTTTATTGTTTGCTCCTAAATTGCCGTTTTCGTTCTACTTATGTTGAGGACTCGGCATGAGTGACATCACGCGATGGTGTAGGATTTTACTCAGCTTTACCAAGCCTAATTTAATGTAGAATAATAATTGTTTCTGAACAATTTGGTTACTTGATGCAAGTCTAATACTAAAATTACGGATTTTGGTCTGTGCTTCCCAATAAGGACCTTATCATAGTTAATCATAATATTTATTTTTACTAAGAGTAATTTTTGTTCAGAACCCATAAATGAACTACTTCTTTCTGTTGTTCATTCTATGATGTTGCTACGCTCAACACAAATCTTAAATATCATATCGGTTTGGAGGTCAGGTTAAATCTCGATTTTCGCTACTAATTAAACTGAATTTTCGCTATAAACCAAAATTTTATGAAATTTTTAAAATTAGAGTTGATTTTACATTTTAAACATTTTTAAAGAAATTGGAGATTTTGAGTTGCTCTTTTGGCACATTATTTTTTTTTTAAATAACAGCCCAAACACGTAATTCACTTTGATTTTATTTTCTTTATTACCACTGTCGTAAAATCTTCCGATTCCATATCTGATAATTCCATTTGCTCTTCATTACTTTACACATGAAATTCTTCTTGAATCCAGTTTGTTTTTGTCAGCATTCGCTTTTAACATATTTTTCTTCCGGGAGCCGTTTTCTCATTACATGTGAAGAGTGTGATTTAGAAGCATACTATAATATAAACCGGATTCGTCGGAATTTTAGATTTGGTGAATAGCCAACCCATGCTCATCAACGTAATCCTTAAACTTTTCCACAAATGGATCAATAATATCTAATCAATCAATCTAATTCAATGTCGACGTTTAAATTTCTTCAACCATCCTTCACTGGAATTGAAATCTGAATTGGGTTGATAAATTTTGGAATACAAATGACTGGCTTTTGATCGTAAAATGATATTGGAACATTTTTTACCCTTTGTTATACAAACCACTAAGCATTTTTTCTATTCTTAGGTACTCTGTTTTATTTAAGGTGCAATGTTGCGAGGGCCACTTTCTGTTGTACGAGCCAACTTTTTTAATAAATTTTCTGGCTTTATAATTCGGTAAACCGAAGACTTATGCAACTTGTAATTCACGCAAATTGAATTTATGGAATCTCCAGTTTTAAATTTTTTTTAAATTTCTCATCTTTGAGAAATTTTTGGCTTTAAAATATGTTGTTGTAATCAAATTACAAAAAATAGATAAAAGTCGCGAAAATAGAAACCGTTCGCTCAGAGGGATTTTGGTATCAAAAACCCTATTTTTCGACAATTCAATATCAAAAATCAAATGATTCAGTTCTATAGAGAAATGTTCAAAGATGAAATGCGCGCTTATAGTTTTAAGAAAATTTTTATTTTTTTTTTCAAAAATTTAAGTAAAGTCCATGCAAGGGTGTTAAGCAAAAATTTACTTATATTTTCAAGAAATTCAGTGGTTTATATATGGGGCATTTCATGTCAAGTGAACCAACTTTTGAAATCGATGTCTTCTGATCGGGATGAAATTTGCACCAAGGTTAGCTCTATTGGATAGTAACTCAGACACAATTTTTCAACAACATCGGTCGAGAACTCTCTGAGTTATAGGGGGTAAAATTTTGACAATTTGGTCAAACAGGGGTTTTTTCTTATCCATGTAACTTATTACCTATTGTTCTTAGCAAAATGTGTCCCAAATAGTATAGATAGCTATTTCTTCGATCTTTCGAAAAAAAATATTAAAAAAAAAAAATAAAAAATTTTTAATATTTTTTTTCCGAAATCAAAAACTTTTTTGACTTTTTTTTAAAATACGTAATTTTTTTTTTTTTTTTTTTTTTTTTTCTTAAAATAAAGTTTAGATATTTTCCTTGAACACCTACTTGGTCGCTTAGTGGGATGCGAGTGGGATATCTATCAAAATAAATATTTTGTAACTCAAAACATAAAATTTTTGACTTTTTTTGTAAAATCAAAAACTTTGTTGACTTTTTTTTTTCAAAATGGACCCTTTTTTAATCTTTTTTTTTAGGTCAAACAAAAGCTTAGATATTATCCTTGAAGACCCTTTTGGTCGCTTAGTGGGATGCGAGTGGGATATCTATCAAAATAAATATTTTTTAACTCAAGACTTAAAATTTTTGACTTTTTTTTTTGCAAATACGATTTTTTTTCCAAATGGGCCCTTTTTTTAAAATTTTTTTTGTAGTCAAAAGAAAGCTTAGGTCCATTCCTTTAAGATATTTTTAGTCCCTTAGTGGGATGGGAGTGGGATATCTATCAAAATAAATATTTTGTAACGCAAGACATAAAATTTTTTAATTTTTTTTTGCAAAATCAAAATTTTTTTCCAATATGGGCCCTTTTTTAATTTTTTTTTTTGCTCAAAAGAAAGCCTAGGTCCATTCCTTTAAGATATTTTTAGTCCCTTAGTGGGATGCGAGTGGGATATCTATCAAAATAAATGTTTTAACACAAAAATTGTATGTCTTGAGTTACAAAACATTTATTTTGATATATATCCCACTCGCATCCCACTAAGCGATCAAAACCATCTTAAAGGAATAGGCCTAAGCTTTCTTTATAGCAAAAAAAAAAATTACAAAAGGGGCCCATTTTAAAAAAAAGTCAAAAAAGTTTTTGATTTTGCCAAAAAATCAAAAATTGTATATCTTGAGTTACAAAATATTTATTTTGATAGATATCCCACTCGTATCCCACTAAGGGACCTAAAATATCTTAAAGGAATGGACCTAAGCTTTCTTTTGACTAAAAAAAAATTTTTAAAAAAGGGCCCTTTTTGAAAAAAAATTCGAATTTGCAAAAAAAAAGTCAATAATTGAATGTCTTGAGTTACAACATTTTTATTTTAATAGATATCCTACTCACATCTTCCTAAGTGACAAAATAGGTCTTAAAGGAAAAGACCTAAGCTTTCTTTTGAGCAAAAAAAAATTTTTAAAAAAAAGTCCCATATTGGAAAAAAATTTCGATTTTGCAAAAAAAAATTAAAAAATTGTTACAAAATATTTATTTTGATAGATATCCCACTCGCATAGATATCCCACTCGCAGATTAAAAAAGGGTCCATTTTGAAAAAAAAAAGTCAACAAAGTTTTTGATTTTGCAAAAAAAGTCAAAAATTTTATGTTTTGAGTTACAAAATATTTATTTTGATAGATATCCCACTCGCATCCCACTAAGCGACCAAGTAGGTGTTCAAGGAAAATATCTAAACTTTATTTTAAGAAAAAAAAAAAAAAATGACGTATTTTAAAAAAAAGTCAAAAAAGTTTTTGATTTCGGAAAAAAAATATTAAAAATTTTGTATTTTTTTTTTTAAATATTTTTTTTCGAAAGATCGAAGAAATAGCTATCTATACTATTTGGGACACATTTTGCTAAGAACAATAGGTAATAAGTTACATGGATAAGAAAAAACCCCTGTTTGACCAAATTGTCAAAATTTTACCCCCTATAACTCAGAGAGTTCTCGACCGATGTTGTTGAAAAATTGTGTCTGAGTTACTATCCAATAGAGCTAACCTTGGTGCAAATTTCATCCCGATCGGAAGACATCGATTTCAAAAGTTGGTTCACTTGACATGAAATGCCCCATATGTATAATTTTTCTGACAATACTATTCATCTTTAACATATTTGAAATATTTGAAAAGTATCAAAATTATGGGGATATCATAAACCGTTAACCGTTATGCCCAAATCTATAAGCCTCTATAAATTATTATATTTTGGATTTTCCATGGAAAAAAATAATGTAGCCCTTTTTCCCCCAAGCTGTTTTAATAAATTGAAAGGTGGGCTCGTCTTGCTTCGATTAAAATAAAATTACTACTCGGAAGTTTTCGGAACAGGATGAAAACTTAAAATTTTTTGTCGAATAATAAACGAAATATCCAAAAAATTCTTATCTATGTATGAGTTTCATGGGCGGTGGACGTTTATGCGATAAAATATATTTGCATTGTATGGGCAGTGAGCGTTGGGCGTGGTCTATTTTGATAAAATTTCATGTTTTTCTTAATTTAGTCCATTAAAAAATGTATGAAGTTTTTCAAAAATAATTCAAAATTCTGAGGGTGTTTCAAAATTTTTGATGACGGTTTTAGTATGTCCTCACCTAGGCCTACATGCTCCATTAGGTTGCTTTTCAAGTTCTGACAAAAAGTGTTATTTTGTAGCAGAGTGATATTAAACTAAAAAGTGGTACTAAATAAGGAGCTCAACTTTCGTTGATTTTAAAAGTGGAAAAAGTCCCGAAAATTATTCGTACGATTTATATAAAAAAAATATGTTTTGCAAGAGGGATCCTTCTTTGGTTGTCGAGTAGTGTTATTGGCTTGAGGTTATTTATTAAAAATCCAAACAACTGGAATACTAATTTAAAGCGATTTTTAATACTTTTAATCTTTATTTTTATATACAGTAAACTTCGCACTGTTAATTTGCCTGAATTTATCAATTGAACTAGTTCGTTAATAAACAACTCAATTTAAAAAATAGATCCGGATATGTTTTATTATATATCGTCAATTCCAGGATATATCAAAAATTTGAGGAGGCATATTGACCGAAAACTGCAATTAAGAAATGCAATTGCTTTAAGATGCACTTTTAATCAATATGATTTATTTTTGAAATCGTCGTAAGTCTACAATAACATAATTCAAATCCATTATGCGATATAGTGTCATTTCAAATTATATACTTTTTTGTTTTTTTGAGGGTTTTCAAAAACGTAAAAAAAAATCGTGAGTTTTTATAATTTTGTACAGCTGAAAACTGAATTCAACAAATCGTTCCATAGAGTATGTGAATGAAAAATTTTATGGATATTGAAATACCTCCAGTAAAAAAATGTAAATATTGTGTTTACTTTGAAGATGACTAAAATTAGAACAAGATTTACAGATACCGAAATTATTCAGTTTTACTTGGGATTAAAGAATGCATTCACAATATCTTATTTTTGGAGGACATAAACAATGATGCAGGAAAGTAAAGAATACTTAAAGCGATTCATAATCTGAATTAAAATTAGACAAACTAAAACATTTCTTCTCAACTTAAATGTTGGCTTTTGGGTGGTCGCAAAGTTTGGACAAGACGTTATTATTGTACTCGTATTTATGTGTGTTTTTGAGTTTATAAATACTTAGGTATCTATAAGTACATACTATTAATCGTTCGATGTAATAGTTAGTTCGTTAGTTAGTATCCATTCATTCCTTTTAGCCTAAATGCAGTTTTAGTCTTAATGTTTTCTGTTCGTAGTAAGTATATGTAATTTAATTTATTATAATAGTTATAGTTATTGTTGTAAAATGTTTATTTTTTTTGTCGTTATTTTTAATTTATTTACATTAGTGTATAATATTTCTACTCGTATGTGAAAAAAATACCATGCAGTTGTGGTCAAAATTATGGAATATTTAGGTAATGTGGAACTCTTTTGAAATGTAAGGGATTTGCAATTATTTTTACTCTAAGTTTCTTTACTACACAATATTCATCGTATGTACAATTATAAATATATTCCTAAATATATCTGATTTTGAAGTTATGGCAAACGATCGTGTATAAGTTTATGTAAATGGCTTTCTCGTACTGGTCTACAGTAGAGAACACTACAGAAGATCTATAATCAAGTTCCAGCTTTCAATTTCATAAAACGAATTACAACTTTGTTTAACTTATAGTCATTATAAGTTATTGTTAGAATCAAGACTTCATATGGAAAATAGTCTGTGAATCACTATTTGAGTTTTTACCTGGGTCAAACAGGAAGTGTAAAATTAAATTAAATCAATTACAATTTCATTTTATTTATAGTCATTCATTATCATTGGATCAAGACTTTATCTTACTTTAACTGAGTTCTCATATGAGTTAAACGCTGCGTGTAGTTGTTCATCAATTGATTTATGCCCTGAAAATCACATTCAAGTTTCAGTTTCAATTGTGTTTAAATTAGAGTGATTATAAATCTCTATGATGATGATCAAATCTATATTTGTCAAATAGTCTCTTACAACAGATGAAAACAAATTCTTATTTATTTATTTAACAGATCACAATTTAGTCTATTATATTTAAATATTTTAGATTATAAAAGACTAAACATATAGGGTATTCAGCAAATTCACTTTAGCTAACAAGAATCATGACTGTTAATTTAATACAATTCCAGCAGTTAAGGAAGTAGTCAATGTATCCCTTTAAGACAGTAATTGTCACAAATTTCTTATCACTTGGCTGACTCCAATTTATATATTTTGGTCATTTGCCACGTATGTGCTCTTTGTAGTGCAGAAAGAAGGCAATTGGTTACTTTATACATCCCAAGTAATCTAGCGTGAATACAATTGCCACCAAGTGTCTCTAAGTAATCTGGAGTGTAGTCACTTTAAAGGTTTTGGGAGTAATTCGTACAAACTGGTTTCATAAAAATAGTTTTGATGTAATACTCATACAGGTTATTTTCATTTTTTCTTAAGTATACTGATATCCCATGTAACTTAGCATGAAGTCATTAGTCACTTTAGTGTCTCTTAGTAACCTATAGTGAAGTCACTTTAAACGTTTATTTTGTACAGCACTTTAGAAAACAATCCATTGGAGAGTTGTCGGAGGAAGGTTTGTTTACAAGCAATCCTATATTAGACTGTCTATGGTATGTCTTTTTAGCTGACTATTTAAGGTCAATTAGCACCCGTACAAGTTAAAATAATTAGTTATGTAGCTGATCAAGTAACCAGTTTGGCTACTAGTAAGGTAACTGCCGCTATTTAACCAGTATGTGAATCCAATGCGTTGACTACTTTGGACCAGCTATTAGACAGTCTCATTGTTAGCAAAAAGGGTCACGTAGCTATTGAAGTAACTGGTTTCTCACCCTAAATGATGGGTAAAATCACTGTCTCTAGAACTGCTGGGATGTTACAATTATTTTTTTTTTTAAAATCAAATTCCACAATTACGAAATGTTCTGTAATTTTGAGCACTACTGTTGTATGCAGCGTCTATTATTATTTTATTATATTTTTTTTGGTTTCTTGAATTTTTGTTGTTTCAAACAAAAAATACCGCAGAGATTCTTGCGCATGAAAACTACTTGCCATAAATATTTAAGAGTATTTCTACAATAAACTAAATTTAATCTACATAAATACACAAGAGTAGTTGTAGAAATAGTAGAAGTAAATAGCAGCAAACTCAAAAAAAAAACTAATTTAATAAGAGAATCAACAACAAAATTAAAAAATCTCTGTTTTAAAGCAAAAAAAAAGAAAAAAAACAATACTCGTAATTGTAGCTTATTATATGTTAGCTGTATGTATCTATGTAGGTATCAATGAATGTATATAATAAGTATATATATGTATGTATGTATCTATGTATAAGTAGTAACTGTATGTATGTATTTAAGTGTGTAGTATTTATGTAACTTTAGTAAACTTAACTAAAACCATTGTAACTATAATTTTAAAACAACAACAAAGCAAATATTAAAAAAACAACAATAAATAAAACAATGCTTAAAGTTTACTTAGTTAAGTTTATTTATAAACTAAAGAGAGAGAGATAGAGAGAAAAACAAAATAATTACACCATATACAATTATTACAAACAGTAGGTCAAGAGTCTGTTTTGAGAAATAAACAAATCCTTTCTTTACAAAAATTAACAAATTGCTGAATTCTTTGCGATTTAAAATAATGTTCGGAGTATCTAAAGTTCTCTATTAGTTTTAGGTGTTGCAAGTATTGTTCAAACAATTGTGATGCTTGATCTTATTATCAAGTTATATATAGGTACATCAAAATATTGAAAATTTATTACAAAGCGATGATCATGATGATAAATTGCCACTAATGAGCTAACAATCTCCATCTATTATGTAGAAGAGTAATTAGGAAAGTACTACATATGAAGCTTTTGTCAGTAAAGAAAAAATTTATGGATAGCAAATCATACATACACTACCTAAAATGTTTCAAACCAAAATTAAAATTTATTGTGATTTTTAAAATTTATTTTAAAAATGTTGATTGCTGTTTTATGGACTATAAGATTTATATGCATATTTTGTGACTTTTTGACTTAGCTTACACGTGTTGTATTTTCGAAATATAGTTTTAAAATCTTTTATTTAACTACATTGGTTTCATCATTATAGGAACAATTACTCAATAATCTTTGATGTAATCTTGAAAGTATCTTTGGTAGACTCATTCAGCATTGCATTCACTCTTCATCGATATTTGTGTCAAAATTGTATAATATAAAAAACTCACTTTTAATGCATTTTTCACTTACCTTATATTTTAATTTAATAAAATACTCGATAATAACACGGTGCTACAGTGAGAAAAAACTTGGAAAACGACCAGGGGTCCCTAAAGTAGGACACCTCGGGTATGTTCAATTTTAAAAATGATCATATTTCTTCGTTTGTGTTCCAATTTCAAAAAACTTTCACACATATATAGAATCTTCTCATCGAGCACTACATAAAACCTCGTAGCTATCAATTATCTTTTATAGCTTAGGATATATTCGCATTTGAAAATTAAATTTTCAACATTTTTACCCACTCTACTCCAGTTTTTTGATGACCGCGGTTCCAAATATTTCCCGATTTTCTCTACTTTTTTTTATAGGATTAACAACAGATGTATATAACGCTCGTGGTGGGGTCATGAAGTCCAAATTCAAAACTTAAACTCTACAACACTTCCTCTTTGTGCATGTGAAATTTCATTCAAATTGGACTAAGGCTTTAGAGTTACAGATTTATTTCCATCTTTTTTTTCTCATACCACTGTGCGACGTGCATTTTTTAATACATTTGTAAGTATATTTGTTAAGAATATCTAAAAAAACTAAATTCATTAACTTTTTTGATTTTAGTCCCTTTTCATTGTTTATTTTGATGTGAAAACTTAAAAAAATTTAGAACAATTTATAAAGAAAATTTAGTTCTTAACAAAAACATGGTTTAACTTTTTCAAATTGGTTGAAAATTGTAAAAGTTATTCAAATTTTCATTAACACCTTTTTTTTTAGTATTTTCTACCATAAAACAAATTTTTGTACAATTTTTAATTTACAAGGTAATTTTTTGAAACTTTTTCGAGTTTAACAAATTTTGCAAGTAATGTCTCGTTTTTATCAATATAAAATTGTTTTTAAACACTGTGCAAAAAAATAGGTTTACATAGAAAGAAAATAAAATAACTATTGTTAAATTTTAAAAAAAAATTACTATTAAAAAACGAACCTTTTTATAAAAACACATTTTTTGGAATATACATTCTATCGCAGTTTAATTCATAATTGTTTAAAATATTCAAATCGGTCTAAAAATGTGTGAGTACTATAGTACTATGACTAAAATTAAAAAACTAAAATTGTTTTGTTCAAAATAAATCAAAATTTTTAGGGTGTTTCAAAATCTTTGAAAACGGGTTTAGGCCTACAACCTCCATTAGGTCGCTTTTCAAGTTCTGACAAAAAGTGTCATTTTGTAGCAGAGTGTAATTAGTGTTTAATTAAAATTAATTAAGAAAATAAACTTTTTAATGAATTTTGATTCAAATACTTGCGAATATATCACAAAGATTTATTGGCTTTTCATCTGGAGAGCATGCTGGACAAAAAATATAAGAACCTTGGATTGTTCCTTTGTGGATTTTGCCATTTATTTATGAAATATATAGGTAAATGTTGGATTCCGTTACTGCAATATGACTAGAGTTTCAAGTTATTCTGATCATTTTGATGGTTTCTTGTGATCACTGATACTGAAAATGCCACTGACTCTATCAATAAACAACAATATTTATTTTTGGTATTTCTTTCCAATAACCGATATTTCCATTAACACTTTTAAATTAAATTTAGCTCATCAGAAAATATTTTTTAAAGTTAACATCAAAATTAGTTTCAAACTTAAAAAAAATATTGTTTTGCAAAGTATCTGATAATCTAAAGCCTCCATGGTAATAACTGTGGAAATTAAATAAATTTTGAATACGTGAGAATCTAGAAAATAGATTTAGTGTCAATCCTGTCACAGAATCGCAAGCAAATCGACACATTGACGCAGAATCGACTGGTGAAATCGTATTTGCAATATATTCAACCGTTTTTGCTCTACAGGAAAATGTGCTCAACATCGGAGTCTTTAGGTGCGTTGAACCACCACAGGGACTGACAATTTAAAAAAAAAAAATTTATTTATGCAAAAACTTTCAGAAAAATTATGATACCCGAAAAACAAATGAAGTGACCTGGTCACAAACGAACTCTAATATACATATATGAAACATACCTATTTGAGAGCCTCATTCTATTCAATTGTCAATATATTCTGATTCCGAAGATATCAGAAAGGATCATGTGAATATTTATATGGGGGATTTCATGACAAGTAAACCAGCTTTTGAAATCAATGTCTTCCGATCGCGATGAAATTTGCACCAATGTAAGTCCAAGATCGGTCGAGAACTTTCTATAAATTTTAATATAAGGCTCGTTAATAATCCTTCAAGGATATACAATTTTAATATTTATTAAGCCGAGTCTCTAGCTTATTAAATTGTTCTTATTCAAACTAAGCATTTCTATGTTATTTTCAGAAAATATACTGCCACTTTATAATGAAACCTATACAAAAATTTCCAATTTTTTCCGGATATTTTATACGAAAATATGTCATGGCATTTGCGGTAAATTTTTCCCGATACTATATTAAAAGCTTCAATAGTGGTATTTCCGAAAACATTAAACTTTTCATTCAATACTATATGTGTTTTAATAATATGTATGTCCAAATAGATTCTTCCTTTAAACACGTGAACTGGTACTGAAGTTTTTTAGTTTTATTTCTTTACTCATTTGTTAGAAACACATTTATAATTGATCTCATTCTAACCCATTATCAATTTTTAAATTTATAAAAGTTTTATAAAACAAAATTTGTTGTCTTGAATATTATATTACAGATTTATAATTGGATCAATTTATTTATCTTTTAATTTTATATTTTTACAAAATTAGCTTCAAATTCTTTGATAAACTGTAAATTTTTAAGCACAATTGGACGAATTAAGTAATATGTCTTTTTTACATTCACATGTCACGGAATTAGAGCATTTAAAACAATTATCAAGATTTCTCCTAATGTAAAGACATCGCTTATTAAAATAATGGGCTATTGCACCTAACTGTTATAATTGATACAAATATATAGAATGTTCCTTTCGTTTTGTCACATTGTCATCGTGACAATTTGTAAACGATATTTTATACATTGTTGTAAATTTTACCTATTCTTTTGAACCGTTTAAAATCGATGACAAACCTTGGTAAATAATTTAAGTATTTTTGCAATGAATGCTTATTGAAATACATACTTTGTTTACCCACTGTATGAAAAAAATACATATGTTTGACTTCATATTTACAAAATGCATAATGAATGAATATATGATTGAGTGATTAAATAAGATAAACATGAAATCAACATAAATTCAATTCTTTTATGAATAATTAATTTGTATAATTAATCAATTTGTTGTTTGATATAAAATCATCAGAAATATAACAAAATTATAAAAAAAAATCATGTTGTTTAAAAAACATTTGTTTGTATTCAATTTAATGAATATACATTTTTTAATATAAATTTAACACTTGTCAAATTTAATCGACTGCACACACAAGACTAAAAGTGCAAATTGTAATAAATTAATATTTTATCTGAAAGATAATACGAAATTTATGTCTGAAGGAATTTGCAAATATAAACAACAAACACCCACATCAAAAATATTGAAAATAGCTGTTAAAGAACAACCTTGAGCGAAATTTGTGTCAATTGTTGTAAAAGCAATAGGTCCGTGACATAAGGGTGGCCTCGAAAAAAATTGCTTATGATCCCAACTAAAATAAAAGTTTAACTCATACAAAGATATCGTTTCTCAAAATTGTTGTCCTACTGTCAATATTTATTTGGCGAGCTGGATCCAACGATAAAAAGGCCCTTTTTTAAGCATTGTGAGATTCTTTTCATATTTCTCGCAAAGGAAACATATGAAATATTGGAATCATGTGATAGGTTTTTGAAACGTGCTTTTAATGTAATATTATCGTGCAAGTCCAAAAATATTAGAATTTTTGTAAATTTCTGAAAAAATTTTTTACATATAATTATTCAAAGTTATTAGTATTAACCCTTATATATTATCACCGAAGCAGGTTTTTCCGTTTTTCGAAATTCAATCTAGTTCGAATTTTATTTTAATTTTTCGAAACCTATTTTCTTCCGTATCTGGTGTTCCAAACACCAATATTTCATATGCTTCCGTTGTGAAAAATGAAATAAATCGTAAAAACCTTATTTTGATCCAGCTCATCAAATACTCAATCAAGGACAAACATTTTGTGCAATTTTGACAAAATTAACTTTCATTTTAGTTGGGATCATCGGCACCTTATTTTTCATTCACACAAACGGGGCCACACTACTATGACATATGTAAAGAGGGTATAACACTTATATTGTCCGGTTGGGCCAAAGAGTTTATAATATGTATGTATATTAGGATGGCTCTTAACAAACAAAAGTTGGATTTTGGACAGTCTCAACACCGCCCCCCCCATTTTGGTGAACATTGGTAAAAACAATCATCCTGAAAAAATTTTAGGCAAATCAGAGGGCTTGCGGTACGGCATTTGAGATGCATTTACAAGGGGAAAAAATGCAATTTTTTTTCAGTTTTTTTTTTTAAATTTTGCCATTGCAAATAGAACAAGAAATGTAGGAACAATATTAGCATATTTTGAAAAATATTAAAATAAAAGCTCATTTTTACTTAAAATATATCCATTTACAAATTTTGTTAAACAAATTTCAGAATTTTTTGATCATCACATTGGGATTTATTGAGAATTATTATAGGGATTAAAAATATTGTTACGTTTTAACCTTTTAAAAACGTTTGGTTTAATTCCTTTAAATAAACCGGATACTTTTGATTGCAAATAAAAGCCATTTAGTAGTTTGAAAATTGTAACAACTCTTTATTTATTTAAAATGTACAACAACAGAGTTAAATAGTCACTCAATTTTTTTTTTTATACACGTTTATAAATTCTCAAAAATACAGACACAATTTATAATGTACACGAATTCACTTGAAAAATACAGCACACTTTAAGGCACTCAGTTGATGTTTATTCAAATAGCGTCTCTGATAAACTGACTCACGACTGCAACCTTTGCCACTATTTATAATACTGCCATCTGCACTCTAGATTGTACCCTAACTCTCAAAATTCGAATATTCTAGATCTTACTAATACATACGCCATCTGTGGTGTACTTTCTACAATGTTCTTTAACTGAATATTCGAATTCGAATGCAGCGTTGCCAACTTATGATCAAATCAACTGAAAGCTTTTATTTAATAATGCCCACAGATATGTTACAGTTTGCTATTACAGCACTGTTATTTGAAAGCATTATGCTACTTTTAAATCAGCCCTTAAAATCGTTATATTTGAATTCAAGTACAATTTCGTAACAATATGAAAAAATTATGAAAATATCTCGTATAGTTTTCCCGTACATGCGATTTAAAAAATATTTTGGCGAATGTGCTCAATATTCAGAATATTATAGTCCAGATAATTCTAAATGTACTCTGATAGTTTTACTAAAAGTGGAAAACGTTTAACCTTCAATCGTGAAGGTCAAAGGTAAAATTTTTTAATATTTGGAATTTCTAATGGAATGCGAAATGTTACATATTTTTGGGCCGATTTTGATGAAACATGAAGTCTAGTATTTATAATAACAGCACAAAAATGGAAATTAACCCTTAAAAGCACTCGTGTTTTTTTGTAAGCCCAGATTTTCATTTATTTCGTTAAATGGTGCCAGATTTTTTTTTAAGTTCTGAACAAAACGGACGGATTTGTTATCATAATAAATAAAAGATGTGGCTTAGAAAAAAAGAAAGCAAAATCAAAATCAAAATCAATGCAAATGCTTTTTTTGCAATCTTAAATTAAACTTTTGTATTTTTTGGCTTTCAGTAAAAAATATTGAAAGCTATAACAAAGAAGAAAAAATATGAAATGGCATAATACAAAAAAAAGATACAATGTTTCTTAGTTTTTAGAAATAAAAGATATTCTTATTTTAAAAAAAACCACATCATCAAATAGAAAATTTCATAAATACTTCGATATTTCTGTGGTCGTTTGGATAAACTAGGTAACTCCATTTTTTGAAAACACGAGAAAAACACATTTAAATTTTTAAACATATTTCATAGGTGTTAGTTTACAAATTTTTTTTTAATTTACCCAGCTTTTTCAAAAATATTTTTCTCTTTTATTCTTATATACATATCAAAAAAGCCGAGTTTATTTTATTTGTTTAGGTTAAAAATTTGGAACCAAATAACTTGTGACCCGAATTTGTTCTATTTGTTCTATTTCGCTTAGTTTTCTTGTTTTTTTTTGGAAAAAATGCATGGAGTTAGCAAGTTTTTATATAAAAATAACTTTAAAATGAGAAAATATCGAGTCATAACAGCAAAAAAGACGTAAGTGCCAAAAATCAAATTTTACAGGGGAAGGTTTTTTTTAAATATCCTTGGTTGAAGTCTAAGTATTACCGTAAAATTTAATATGCATGCACTGTTACTTCTTAACTATACATTGCATTTATTTTATTTCATATATTTCCAAGATAACGGGTATTTATGTTGCTTACGTCCTTTTCGCTGACAGTTACACCCTTCCAATTTAATTAAAAACACAACTTAATGTTTAATTTTTTTTATTTTGTTCAAATTATATTCATGTACGAAAATTCAAATTAACGTTTTTAACCTTAAAACACTAATATTAATTAATTTGTTAAAACTAATAAAGACGTAAGCGCCACTTCATGTTCACAAAATATGTAGAAAAAACAACAAATTGTACATACGTCTAAATTGTTTTTGCTGTAAAATCATAACGTTACATTATACAGCAATGGTATTTTGTGAGATGATGCGAATGATCGAGAACTATCGATGTTTATCAAAAAACGAAAATTGATAATCATGGCACTTACATCTTTTTGGCGGTTATGGCTCGATATGTATATAAAAATTTCGATCTGACAGAGTGATAGTAAATGAAATGTACTTTCTCTTTTTGGTGTTATTTCAATTTTCGCAAAACGACCACAGATTTATTGAAAAGCTAAAATTTAATAGTTTCATCCGAAAGGACAACTAATGATTATATTTTCTTCAAGATAATATTTGGGGCTCCTTTAGTGTTAAACATATATTTTAGTAATATTCCAACAAACTTTTGGAATTTCGGGATTGCAATAAAAAAATGTATGTTATTTAAAGCTGAGCAGAATAAAATTGGACAACAATTTTTCATTAGTGACATCAATTTCATTAGTGACGACTAAAAGAGATATTTGGAAAAATATTTTTGTTACACGGATGTGTTATTTAGTTAGTTGCAATTTAAAAAATATCAATTTCATTAACATATGTGACATTCTCTTATTTTTGCCTTTAACCCTCTAATGCTGAAGCATACCGAAGGCACTCATCGCAAAAATGCCAATAAAGGCAAATATAACTGATTTTGCATTTCAAAAACTCATGTAACAGTTGTTAAAAAACGAACTTAAATTATTTTAAAAAGCTTTCAAAGTTTTTGAAATGAAATATCAGTTATTTTTGCATTTATTGGCATTTTGCGAAGAGTGCATTAAGGCATCCTTAATCATTAGAGGGTTAAACAAAGCACTCTGCGACACGTCCTGACTGTCTCATATATACTCATAGTTACAGGATATTGAAAGGTAGTAAAATAGTACTGACACTATTGACAACCTTCTGAAATATCAATACTACTGATAATTTACCACCAATGTCCTGCTGTAATGTAATCAATTGTATGAAATTTTATCAAATCATTTAAATATTATTTCCATTCCCACTCGTTTCCTATCACTTTCTCACACTTTTCAGTCTAGTAAAAGAAATATTTAAACAAAAATGCCCATAAATTATGTTTGTTCCTTTCCTTACATAACCGACTCATAGTCTAAAGTTAATTGAGCCAACTAATTCAATACATTTTTCGAATACAAATGAAAGGCGGTGTTAAAAATTTAAATTGTAAGTAAATAAATCATTCGGCCAAACAAATAAATAAATAACATTTTTTGTATTTCAACTCGACAGCTTCATTGCAAACATTAAAGATAAAATGAACAAAAATAATTTATTCTAATCACACTTTATAGTCTAGTATATATTTTAATTTAGTTTAATTGAATTTGTTTATTATGAAAGCATTTAGTTAACATTTAATTGTAATTCCTTTTATTAAACAAACAAATTGTAAATATTGTATGAAATCTATATTTAAACAAATGCAAACACTCATGCTGACACAAATATTTAAATAGACATAAAATAGTAATAATTTACATAACTACATAAATAATAATAAAAACAAACAAATTATATCAAATTGTTTAAATTTATTTGTTTACCTAATAAAGTCAATAATTAAGTTGATACCATTTATTTTATTTTGCTCGATTTGATTTGATTTAGTTTAGATTTAATTTAATATAAATTGTAGTAAATAAGTAACAATACAAATAATACTCGTAAATCAATGAAAATGCAAATGAAAATCCATTACAAACGAAAAATTATGTTAGACAAAATAAAGTAACAAAAAATATACCCCCAAAAAATCTACAATAAAATGAATTGTTTCCTTTCAATTACATACTATTATTTAATACAGTTTTTTTTTTGTTTTGCTTACTTACAAACAAATCTACCAAAATAGGTGGCAATAAATCAATTTTTCAAAGTTTTTTATTTTTTGATTGAACTTTAAACTTTTGATATTCGTAATTCATTATTATAATCGTAAATGTATGTTTGTAGCAAGATGCCTTCAGGTTAGAAGAACTACAAAGATTTTGTTGAAACATATACAAAGGCGTTTAATATTAACCCTCTAACCCTCAAGAGTGCCTCAAGGCATGAATTACAAAACACCAATTATCTCAAAAAGTAATTATATATTTTTTTAAATTTAACGGTGACTTTAGTTACAGATTTGGTAACATTTCCCTCGAACATCAAATGCATTCTGACTTTTAGTTTTTGTTCTGTCAGTGATGTCATAATTTTAGCACGTGAAATTTTGTGTGTGATTTTTTTTTTTAAATCAAAGTTTTACTAACATTTCTATTCGAAATATCTTTCTTTCTTTCAGTCTATGGATTTGTAAATGTTAAGCAATTAACAAAAAGTGTGTTGAAAATTTCATAGTTTTTTACTTTTTTGTTAAATTTTTTATTATATAAAAAAAATGATAGGAATGGCGATAGAGAACACATACGGATTAAATTATTCGCCTTGACTCATGATCAGTTGGTACTTCACAAGAAGATCCACAGCCAGGAAGTTCAAAAGTTGGCGAAAAAGTTAAACATCCAGTTAATGACGTCCGATATGACAATATAGAAAACTTCCCCATCTGGTTAGGCAAAGAAGATGGTGCAAACTAAGCAAAAAGTCGCAAACACAATGTGTATGCTCAAAATGCGATCTTCATTTATGCTGCTCAAATGCCAAAAATAGTTTTTATGAGCATCATCGTAGAAAGTAAAACATATTTTCTTACTTTTTCATTAGATTTTCAATAAAATCGTATCACAATTATTGTTTACATCTTATTGGTTTTTTATACCTAAACCCTGAGTCACTCTTCACCTTTTTGGACATGGATCCTAAACTTAATTTGAAATTAGTTTCTGATAGCTGTTCTGAATTTATTGGGTCATAATTACCCTAAAAAAAATTACACGAAACTTTTTTTTGGCTTTTTAAAGTTTGCGGGTTAGAGGGTTAAACATTTTTGAATGCTGACCACTCGTCAAGGGTCATAATAGCACCGTCACTTTTTATATACATATATATATTGCTTTATCGCAAAGCCACATGTGTTAGGAACAAAATGAGATATTGATTATAAATATCAATGGATTCTTTTCGAGTTTATTCACAATTAAGTGAGTTTTCACAAAATTTTACTTTTTTGTTTGATATACATAAAGTTGAGTAGTTAATGATGTTCTTCTTTCGATTGATTGAATTTTGAAAACATTTTCCCCGTATAAATTTTCACATATATTTACGTGAAAATAGCATTTTTTTTGTTTTAAAAAAATCAAGAAAAATCGAAAACGTCAGAAATTGTTCAGATTTATTGCTTGTAATAGGAACAAAATGAGATATCTATCATTAATATCGAAGGATTCTTTTCGAATTTATTCGCAATTAAGTAAATTCGCTCATTTTCACAAAATTCTATGTGCTTTCAATCGTGTACTTTGAATGTAAGAACATACAATTCTGTGAAAATGTGCGAATTAAAAAGTAAGTAATTATTTAAAAAGATAAAGGGTTTGCATTCATAGTTATTTTTTTTAAGATAGAGAAATAAATCGCTTAAAATTATTTTCTAGGTCGAATTTGAAACATAAAGTCTATCTATTGCAGAGGTTCGCAAAAATAAATTCTCTCACCAATACACTTACTCTCACCAACACATTCAATTCTTTATTTTATTCAGTGCACCTACAAACACACAAATACAAAAACTGAAAAAATAAAGAAAAAGTCATACACCAGTGCTCATGCGTATTCCTAGTTGTCTCGTTGAGTGGACAACGACTACTAAAATGTAAGAGCATAAGAATACGTGTGATTTGATTCTGCACAATTGTGCTATGGGCTGCGCATTACTGATCTATTGCCATGGTAGGCTTCATATTGTTCAGGTTACAATGATTTTCGTCAAACAACCCGAATGTGAACATAGCGTAATAGAGCGTAAAAATACACACAATTCATTCAGTTTCTTGATGTTGTTGTGGATATTTTATTTTTTACCCAAAAGAGCACACAAATTGAATGCCTCTTTTTGCCTACCAATGATCTGTTGTAGATAGAAGATAGCCATGCGAAGTTTTACTTAAACCGAATTGTCCGTTTCTGGTCCCTTTGTACCATTTGTTAGTCTCCCAATGATATGTTCGTGCACTGTTTCGTGGTCCGTGGTTCGTTTATTTCGATAAACGGTCCGATCATATATCTAATTAGTCAAAATAATCTCGAATTAAAAAAAACACGAGTTAGGACCTTTTTATATTAATGCATCGATATATGGAGTAAAGTTCAGGAACATTCGATTTAAATTTTTATAAATGGTCTTTCTCTAAACGCTTAAATAAAATAAAGTGTGGGAGATATTATCGAATTACATTTCGTCGGAATTACATTTCGTCGGTGTCCATATAATTCAATTAAGACCAAAATAAGTTGGTTATCATCGACCTGTAGCGCTCGCCGTTGGCTTGGCCAACGTCGTTCTCAAAGAAATATGGGCGTCATAGGTCAGACAAAAATCCACACCAAACTGTGACTTTTTCGGGATGCAGTTCACGCTCTTGGATCTCATGTAGATTGATATCGTCCCAGTGGACTCAAAATTAATCAAACAATGCTGGAAATAGTTCTCTGGGTGGGTGTATTATGACGACTTTAAAATGGGCGAAGCGTGTGGAAGGTTGCTCCAACAGAAAACCAATTTTGATAAAACAATTTTATCATTTACACATGTTGTTGAACGCTATGTCCGAACATGGTGATTTGGTAAAACAAACTGAATAAATGACAGCCAATTCGACAGATGTAGCTTCAACAATATGGTCGCTAGCAACTGTCGGAAGACATTTGCATTTGGTTGAGTACTATCTCGTACTCATGTCCACAAAACCCAAAATAATCCGAAGATATATTTTGAGTTGTGTCACTTTTGAACTGGGTGTATAATGATTTATGAAATAGTTACTGTAAGGATTGGTTTAAGATTTACCAATTTCGGGTATGGTATTTTAATGAATAAACCAGCTCCGGAAACTTAATGATCATTAATCTTTCAAAAATGTAAGCATATCACTGTGGTTCCAAATCAAAATCTAGGTTTACGAAATTATTTGGCACTCTTTTTATATAGAATTGGTGTCTCCGTTTCCAAAAAAAATGTTTAAAAGATCAATATAAACTTTTTTTCAAGTTACAGTAATGTCAAGATATAAAAAAATCGTTAATAAATTTTTAAAAAGATCTGTAGTTACTATATTTCAAGTTACAGTAGGGTCTAGATATAATATAATTAAAAAAATATTTCTAAAAATTCCATTCCGCAAAAAATAAAAAAAAAACTATTTCGGCGGGTGCTGGCGGCTAAATTTTTTTTACAAAGACAATTCCCCGAAGTTTCTTTAAATTATGTATGTATAATTGGGCGGTCTTTTTTTTGGCAAGCTATATAATATTCTTAGAAATAAAAAATTTCAGTATATTTGAGACCCAAGTTGTAAGGATTATAACAGGAAAATGGAGAGACATATAAATATAAGATATACACTTAATAAAAGCCTATATCAATGTTTTGAAGTATGAATTTCTATATGGTAAAACAATTGATATATATGTAATTTAGTAAAGCAGTAAAATATTAAAAAAAACAAGTAAGAAAGTATGATCGGTCAAGCCCGACCATATAATACACTAAATAAAAGAGCAAAAACATTTTTCTTTTAAAATTTCAATAATTTATATTTTTGAGTGATTTTCGGAAGTGGGCTTTATATGGGGGCTATGACCAATTATGGACCGATCACCATGAAATTAGGTCGTGTGATTTACGTCTATATTAAAGTTAACTATGTTGAATTTTGTGTGTATACCAACATTTTTAAGCGATTTATGCACGTTAAAGTGATTTTCGGAAGCGGGCATATGTGGGAGCTATGACTAATTATGGACCGATCGTAACAAAATTTGGTGACATGAATTTTGTGTGTATAAAACTTATTTGGAGCGGAATTTGTGGAGATACATATATAAATTAAACATTTATGACCGATAAAGTCCAATTTCGGAAGGACATTTGTATGGGGGCTACGTGAAATAATGGACCGATTTCAGCCAGTTTCAATGGGCTTGGTCCTTGGGCCGAAAAAATAATATGTACCAAATTTGATCGAAATATCTTCAAAATTGCGACTTGTACTCTGCGCACAAAGTTTACATGGACAGCCAGCCAGCCGACCAGACGGACGGACGGACATCGTTTACTCGACTCAGATTCTAAGTCGATCGGTATACTTTAAGGTGGGTGTTAGACTAATATTTTTGGGCGTTACAAATATCTGCACAAACGCATTATACCCTCTCCACTAGGGTGGTGTAGGGTATAATTAACGAAAATATGATATTGGAGGAGAGCAGATTGTCAGCTTCCAAAAAAACTTCGTTTTTCCAAATTCTGAAGATATCGATTTTTATAATTTTGTCCACTATATTTTGATTTGTAACCACAGTGCATATATATGAAATTCATCACAAATTAGCTTATTGTTACAAATACTACATTACCATATACTCTACATAGTAAAAACTGATTCCCTGTCTCATTTATAAATGTTTTTCTAAATATCTACGCATTACTGTAATTAGTATAGGGTATCATATGACCCTTACTCTCTAACTTGTTTAATATTCATAATATGTAATCTTGTTACACATCCTTATTGCTACATTAATAGATTCGTATTGTTTTAGTTGAAAAACTGACAAAAACATTTAATTGCTGCAGTTTATCCATCCATTAACATTTCTTTAACATTTAGATAAAAATTAAATATTTTTTTTTATATAAAAACAACTAAAACATTTTACATATGTATGTATTTAAGGCATCTAAAAAAATTCCATTCTAAAGTGTCGTTCGTAAGTAAGAATAAAATTATAACACTGCCATTCAAAATAAACTTGTTTACGAGTAGAGTACATAAACTTGTAATCAAACTTTTAAAATTAATAATCTCAATAAATTGTGTACCATCAGCAGACACATTTTACGTAAAGATTGATAAAATGTTATTTATAAATAAAAGCATTAAAAGTTCTACACGTGTAAAATGACTTTAATACATTCGTGTAAGGAGGGCATAAGGATTCCTTCCACTCATATCGTATTGAATCAAGTCAAGCCAAGCAACACCACAATTTAACCGTAAGTAATTTCAACAGTTAATAAGATAACAGTCAAAATACATTCCTCACCAGATTATGTATTGTTTATGGCTTACACTTTGTTTGCTACAAATCAATATCCATGCATGAGGATATCTAGTATATAATTACATATAAATGTTATAAGTACATACATGGTCTACACCGTCCAGATTATACTGTATTATATCATGAATGCCAACTAGAGATGGCAGAGAACGGGGAATCCTGTTCCCGAAAATCCCGGGGTTTTCGGGATTTCCTGAATCCAGAAGGCCGGGATTTTTTAATTTTAAATCCCGGGGTTTTCGGGATTTTCCAAATCCCGTTTTTCATAAATAAATAGGGAAAATGGTAATTTTTGTATGCCTTTTTCATGCATTTTGACATTCTACATGCCCGAATATCACAAAGTGATGTTCAGAAAAGTTGTTAAGATCCTGCTACAATATAGTTAATAAAGGAAAACGGTATTTTTGGTTTTCCTTGAGTAGGGCTCTAGAAAATCAATTCATCAATTCACATTTTTTTGTAAGTTGTCTAATAAAACTCAATTTAAATCCTCTTCAAATGAAATAGATTTTATCTCAGATGAGGAGCTCGAACAAAATGAAAATATTTCGATTGCTAAAAGGCTAACAGATAAGGTACTGTTTTTACCAGTATGTACATTAGGCTGGGTCGATTTGTATGGACGATCAAAAAGTAAAAAATCGTATAGCAGAAACGAAATCTACGGAAAATTCTAATAAAGTTTCCTCAAGAAACCATATGTAGGTCTAAAATCAAATCCTATCTTGCGCATTTCGTCTTTTATCCAATAAAAAAACTATTAAAAAAAATAAATACTGAAATATCATTCGATAAAAGACGAAATGCTCAAGATAGGATTTGATTTTAGACCTATGGTTTCCTGGGGAAAATTTCTTAGAATTTTCTGTAGAATGCGTTTCTGCTATACGATTTTTCGTGAAAAAAATCGACTACCCTAAAGTACATACTTTATAGTTATTTCTTCTTATATAATGTACTCATGAAGTATTTTATGCGTTTAATGTCTAATAATTTTCGGGATTTTAGATTTCTTTACCAAATCCCGAACTCCGGGATTTTCAAAAATCAGTCCCGATTAGCATCTCTAATGTCAACAAAGAGCACAGAAAAAACACAAGTTTTGTACTTTGGGTCTTCAGATATTGGTCTGTCATTCTGTTTTTATCAGAGATACTTTTAATATTGCAATGGTTTTTGTCGATCACTTGAAATATGGTTGAAATAATGTTCTCACGTAGCAAATTTTTTTTGCTGGAGTCCATAGAGTACGTTAATACTTTAAGTTTTTCTCGATCACTTCGCTTTAGTTAAATAACGAAATAACGAAAAAAAAAAATTTAAACAAATTGTGACTGATTTTTTCTATATTTTATCAACATTTTGCTCTACATCACAGGGATTCCTTATATCTGCCGTATGTGCCCCAGGGGGAGTTTTGAGGTTTAATATAAAGTGTTTTCATACTTCAAATTAAGTGACCGCAAAATCGCTTAGTCCAATTTATCACAAGAAAAAGCTCTAAGTCCATATAAAAAGTACAGTTCAACCATTTCTGTCAAATTGTTCAATGACATGTATTAAAACAAGTAAAAAAAATGGTCGGTCTAGCCCAAACATTTAATACCCTACACTAAGTAAATGAGCAAAATTATTTTTCTTTTATAATTTCAATAATTTATTTTCGGATGAAGGTCTTATTTGGGAGCTACGACTAATTGTGGACCGATCGCCATGGAAGTTATTTGCGTTGAATTTTATATGTATACCAATATTTTTAAGAGATTTATGCTCGTTAAAGTGATTTTTGGAAGCGGGGCTTATATGGGAGCTATGACTAATATAGACCGATCGACATGAAATTAGGTGACATGATTTCCATAGTTTAAACTTTAAAGTAATTTGGAGGACATTTGTATGGGAGCTAGGGAAAATAATGGACCGATTTTAGCCAGTTTCAATAGGCCTCGTCCTTGGGCCAAAAAAAATGTATGTACCACATTTTATCGAAATATCTTTAAAAGTCATCTACTCATAAAGGGATTCTGAGTCTATCATTATAATTTAATGTGGGTGTTAGAATATATTTTTCGCGATTTTGACCCATTGTAGGTCCAACTTACTATAGCCTTATAAATGTACATCGTTGCAATGCACTAATACAGATATAGATCAAAATTAGGTAAAAAATTTAGGTTGCCCTGGTATATCCCCCCTTATATCCCAGCCATTTGTGAACTGATGTGGTCGATTTTTATTACTAACCGAGCCGGAAGAATTCTTGATATATTGATGTATGAATCATGTATGTAAGTTATTTGGGGTCTACGGAAAGTTTATTTCAACATACAGACTGACAGACGAACAGACGGACATGGCAGATAAGAAATGGAAGACAAGTGCTAAGAATAAGACCTAAGTCCATCAAAAAATACAAACTAAGCAATAGAAAAAGCTCTAAGTCCAAAAAACATTTGATCTCGGCAAATACTTATTTTATCATTTTGCTTTTACGCACATAGAAAACAAAGAAAAATACTAAAAAAATTGCGTTTGCAGAATTCAAAAATATTTACGCAAAAAAAAGTTTAAATGTTTTTTGTCTCTCCTGTAAAATTTTAAAATATGGACTTAGATCCTTTGCATGTTAAGCCAGCGATATGTAAAATTAAACTTTCAGGGATGATAAATAATCGATAAACGAATACATAACTTGATAATGTAACAAAACCGATTACCTTCTTCCCTATGTCTGGAAAGAACTATGTTTTGAAATTTTAAGTGGGCGTGAGGTGCCACTATTAATAGTGTGCGTGACACCCCCATAGAAAGTAAATTTGTATAACTTTGAAACTATACAAGACAGAATCAAATTTTGCACAAACAATTTTGTTGTCCATATAAATATTTCAAAGAAAAATGGGCGAATTACACTAGTTTATAAACTTATATTTTTGAGAAGAACTAGGGATGCTAGCTAATTGACCATTTTTTGTTTCCCATCTATACGTCAACATTTTGAGATATATGGGTTTTTATTTTTCACCTGCTAATGTATACTGCAGTGTACCGAATTATAGTAATTGGGTATTTACATCGTATTTGGGTACTCAACACTCTGGCGAAGCTACTAGATACTTTCAGAGTTGTATTTTTTTTGACAAATTCCAAAAAAAATTAACAGGAAAAAAATAAATACTGTTTAAAAGTATATCTTTTTGTAGATAAACGTTAATAAATCGCTATTAAATACAAAACTCTAAAGTAAAAACTATTTTAAAATGTCTTCTAGAAAGTGTAAAATAAACCCACACCAATTTTGTTTTATTTGCGAAAAAATTATTCAGGTAAATCGAGGTTTTCCTATAACACAAACACTGCAAAATGCTTATTTATAATATTGGGGAATAAAAAAAGTCAAAATTACAGAGATATTGTTGCGAATTTATTACATAATTTTGAACTGATGGGTTTAAATATGTCCCTCAAAATTCCCATCTTACATTCTCATGTGGATTTTTTCCCGGAAAACCTCGGACACATGAGTGACGAACATAGAGAGCGTTTCCATCAAGATTTGAAGTTTTTCGAGAGAAATTATGAGACTACTGAAATTAGGAGACTACTGTTGGAGTGACGTGAGGGAGACCCATGAACATAATTATAAAAAGAGGACTAAAAGACTTCACTTTTAATTTGTTTGTCCTAATTTAATGTACATTTTTATATGTTTCGTTTTTAATACATATCTCAAAAGTTTGACGTCCAGGATTTTTTTTTAATATTTTTTCCGAAGTTAGAAGACCTAAATACACAAATCCCCATATGTTTCAATTCATGAGCAAAAACCTTGTAAACTAGTGTTATCAATAGGAGAATTACCATATAAAGTAAATACTAAAAAAATCGTATATCTGAGAAATTATAACAGCTAGAATTTTAAAACTTTGTATGAATACTATTGTTGTAAATATTGAAATGAGCATTATAAAATTAGTAGGCGTTACAGCTCCCATTCAAAGTAAATACTAAACATGACATATTTGAAAAACTATGGTATTTATAGCTTTCAAACTACGTAGAAGTTGTTTTGCGTTAAATATAAATCATTAGACGAAAATCGAGCAATATTGGGCGTGGTATATCCCATAAAAAGTAAGTACTAAAATTCTTATATCGGTGTAATTATAAGCTTTGTGGGAATTACATTACTATACATACCAGTCCGGGGTCGCAACAGTTTGCGTTTATACAAATTAAATACTTATTATCGAATATTTGCAGAACTATATAATTGAGATTCTAAAAACTTTGTGAAAATTCTTTGTCGCCAGAATCTGCTGTTTGGGGAGATTGAGACAGTAGTTATTATTAAATATCTGAATAACTAAAATAGAGCAATTCTCAATACTTTAAATTAGCAATTTTGATAGCATTATCAGTGATGTTAACTTTTTAATTTCGATTACCGTACAGCCCGTTTTTTAGGTAAAATTACCGTATCCAAAGTTTAGTACAAAAATAATAATATTTTCTTATTGAAACAGGTTTATTTTTATAATTCAATATATCGAGGGCCTATATTCAAAACTCTCTATCTTAAAAAACAACTTTTCAGGAATGCCAAAAAACTGTTTTTTGTCGCGTATTACTTGAGTTATTAAAATTGGGTATGCTAGAGGGCTTTTCTTCTCAAAATATTCAATGTGTATATAAAAATGAAAAGATAAACGAAATATTTTCATGGTAATTCATTTTTTTAAATGATTGAAAAATGTAAAATTCATGTTCAGCATTAAAAAATTTGTAGGAAAACATGAATTGCAAGAAGAAATTATTCCAAAAAAATATTTGAAAATTATTTGAAAAGATAGAGGCTTTTGCATTCGGAAAAAAATAATTGTATAACATAGAGAAATAACAAAAATGCAAATAAAACAGCAAAAGACAATAGGTTGTAAGAAATTCACACAATAGATGAGGGCTGTTTTACTGAACATTTTACTATCAAAAAGTAATTTTCGTGAATATCAAAGATAGTGGGTTTTGAATACAGGACCATGTTTGTAAAACAGCAGAATGCCATTTTTATCAACATCATTTATTTGCCTTATAATATAAATTCCGTATCTATTTATTTAAATTCATCCATTTCAACAGCTTCTGGGAAATGCAAAACTAAAGGAATTATAGAAATGTTGGTATCGAACAATTGGGGATTTATTACGATCAGTTTTTAATACTAATTTGTATGTTGAAATACTTGAAAGACTTGCGATTACTTTACCGCGTAGATATATTTTGTCTAGTGGTAGTTGGTTATCATCAGCCTCAAAGTTTTATGATTATTTTAATGAGAAATATGTACATTATATGTAGACACATTATGGAAATATAACGTTTAGGATATAATTTTTAAAAATTTAAACTTTTTAAAATTACCGTACAAATGTAGAAATTACCTGCCTACCGTACGGAGGTCTAAATTACCGTACAATACGGTAATTACCGTACGGTTAACATCACTGATCATTATATATAAATTGGTGGGATTAAAACCGTTTGCTTAAAAACTATAATATAAAGTAAATTACTTGATCAATAAACAACAATATGAAATTAGCGTAATACAATTCAAAATTAATAATAATTAAATATAGTATTCACTAGCATATCTAAGGGTTTTTAGGGGTGTAAACAAATGAAAAATATGCTTAATATAAAGATTTTTTAAAATTTCATAATAATATTTTTTTACATTATAGATGGCATACCTTTAAAAACTGTAACTAAACTAAAATCTTTATATTTTTTATATTTACTAAGACTGGGGTAGCGAAGCTCACCGGGTTAAGCTATATATTGAATAAGAACAATACAGTTCTAGAAGTATTTTATTTAACGAATTTTTTCGCTGACTTGTGATGTTCGTGAAATAGGAAAACAGTTTACAATACTTAATTCCATTGCAAATAGTCTCATGAATCTCACATTGACACTATCGGGATTTTAAATGGAATTGAGATCTTATTTCAAACTAAATCCTGAAACAATTGTTGAAATCTTTACAAGCGCATTAAGGATAAAACCAGGTCTAGAAACGCTGTTGATTCTTAACATCGGCTGTTTATTTGTATGGCTGAGGAGAAGAGTGTTTCTGACAACATATGAAATCCAATTAAAATTGATACTTAATGTGGTCGTAAAATCAACCGCTATTTATACATCTCTGCACCTTTAACAACAAGTTTATGTTATAATAATAAAGAATGCTGTGGAATCAACATGAACATGATAAAGAAAAACCAGTGGCAATGGCAGCAACAGAAACATTCGACCAAGTTCTTAAAAAAACGAAATAATGAAATCAAAAACGAGATCAATTCAAAGTTTAACATTCCGAAACAATAGTAATGGATGGCATCGTAAAATAAACAAACTGTGAAACTAAAAAATAAAAACAAAACACCGAAACGTTTAAGCTTTTAAAGAAGGTGGGACGGACGAATGGACAGACTTAAAGAAGAACACTATCCAAGTTGAAAGAAATATTTTAAGAATTAACGGCACAATGAGCAAAAAGAAGCAAAAAAGAACCAACCAAGTCAGCATCATGAACCTAAACTGAAACTCCTCATTTTGCAAACTTTGTTTGTTTCTGTTTTTATGATCTGTTTTTGTACTCGTTGACTCGGTAGTACATGGATGGATGGATGAATGTGTATGTTATAATGGTGAAGGTCGCTGTACGACCTTGCTTAAGGCTATAAAATTGTATTTGGCGTCGTATGGTCGTGATTTGGTTTTATTTCTTTCCAACTTTTTTTATGTACTTTCAAATCGGATTTTATTTAATTTTTGTTGTTTCACTTTAATGATGTTTTGCTTCTTTTGTGTACGATCCTCCTTTTTACACCAAAGAATGTGTACTTGTACTTGATATTGCACTATGGTACAGCAACAACAGCAGTTACATTTTAGATTATCAATGTTCATTAATTCATTTAGAAAATAATCAATTATTTTTATTTTAACAGCACACTGCACAGTGGGGCAGAATAAATAAAGTCGAAATAAATCTGCCCTTTCTAACTGCCTGATCCATTTGGCATGAAATTTCCACATAGGCGTAACAGACAGACTCGAAAACACCGATCACTCGAAACACCTATATTATTTTAATATTATTCTTAAAGCCCTTGATTAGGCTTATAAAAAAACATAGTGGCGAGTGCTTTTTAAATTTGAACTTTATCGGTCATAACTGTTAAATTTATATAGGTATCTAAACAAATTTCTTTCAAAATAAATTTTATATATACGGAATTCATGTCATTAAATGTTATGATGGTCGGTCTATAACACTGTGACACAAAATCGAACTTTTCGAATCGGAATGGGATGAAACAAAAAGCAAATGCAAGCTTACGTTTTCCATAACAAAACCCTCAAGGCTTTTTTTTAGTTCAGCGCTAGATTTTTTTTACACGCATTTGAAGTTAGTGATTTTGGAACGCTGGCTAACAAGAAAAAATCATTAAAAATTTAATAAAAAATGCCAATTTATTTTTATTATCCCGGAAAGTTGTGGTATCTTACTATTTTTGGGATCGGGGAATCCATTTTTGAAATTTATTTTTACCTAAAACTCACGATAGAGGGCGCTGCACAGTGGTGTAGAAAAATAAAGAGCGAAATAAACTTCTAAACGGTTGGTCCGATTTTAATGAAATTTGACATGCAAAAAGACGAAGTGTTGTCGAATTAAAGTTTTGAATTAGGACCTCATGGACCCACTAAGGGCGCGGGCAGGGGTTCCCAAAGTAGGACACCTCGGTATGTTAAATATTTAATACAATACTATTTCTTCGATTGCTCTCTGATTTAAAATAAAAATACATGTTTAGAATCTCCTCGTCGAGCACTACAAAAAACCTTGTCGCTATAAATTAACTCTTAAAGCTTAGGAGATATTCGCATTTGAAAATTAAATTTTCAACATTTTTACCCACCCTACTCCAGTTTTTTGATAACAGCGGGTCCAAATATTTCCCGATTTTCCCCATTTTTCTTTTATTGGATTAACAACAAATCGTTACTGAGTCCATAGTTATATGCATTTGAATTTGAAAAATAGAAAAATGGTAATTTTTCGCTAGTTTTTTGGGATAAAAGTACTTTTTATGTTTTTAATTTATCTAAAAAAATTCTTAGACGATGTATATAACAAATTTATACTTTTTGAAAAGCTAAATTTACATGAAATATCATAAATGAAAAAAAAAAAAAAATTTCTATACCGAGGGAACCAGGTTCATCCAAAATACGCCTATTTTTTATGTGAAATTAAAATTATTGGCAAAAATTCTTAAATCGCATAGTCGGTATTAAAATATAGTAATCCATTTTAGATGGCCCAATATGTTCTTAATTATTTTGTAAAAGGGTTTCGATCTCCCCACTCCTATTATGGATAATATAGACAAAAAACTAAAAAAAAACATTTTTGGGATTTTTCAAGACTATTTTTGGGAATTGCCGTATTCCTGATTACAAATTTAAAAATTTTTTGCCTACCTAATAAAAATATATATAACTTTTGGCAATTAAAAAATTCATGGAATACTTTTTTGAAAAATATGACAAAAAATGCTTTATAATTAGTTTTTGCAAAGATAAACATTTTTCAAATTGAAATTTAATTTTTATTTTTGAATATTTTTAAAATAAATTTTACAGTTATATATATTTTTCTATTGAAAATGGAAAAATATACTCAAATTTTGAAAATTGTAATCAGGAATTCCGCTATTCCCAAAAATAGTCTTGAAAAATCCCAAAAATGTTTTTTTTTAGTTTTTTGTCTATATTATCCATAATAGGAGTGGGGAGATCGAAACCCTTTTACAAAATAATTAAGAACATATTGGGCCATCTAAAATGGAATACTATATTTTAATACCGACAAAAGCTTTCATTTGCTTTTGGTTTCATCCCATTCCGATTTTGGTTGTTGCACAGTGTAATTAGTCATAGCTTCTATATAAGGCCCGCTTTCGAAAATCACTTTAACGAGCATAATTGTCTTGAAAATATTGGTATCAACATATATTTCATCACAAATAAGTTTCATATAGACATAAATCACATGACCTTATTTCATGGCGATCGGTCCATAATTAGTCATAGCACCCATATAAGTCTAACTTCCGAAAATAATTCAGGAAAGTTATTGATATTAAAGAAAATGTTTTTGCTCATACTTTCTGACCGACCGATAAGTTATACAACAACTTGGTAATAGGAATTACATACATTTGTTTCCACTTTTACATGTGATATCTAAATCTGTATCGAGGTAAACAATTTCATAGCTTTTCCTTGTAATTGCTTTGCTTTCGAAAAAGGTAGAATTTCTTATTTGTATTGGCCTAATCAAGGGATTTAGAAATATATATATTACACATTTTCGATTTCCGTGTTGTCCTATTTTGAGACGCCATAGCGCCGCTCCTGATGTGTGTTTGGCGCCCTTCTTCAAAAATGAATGCTCCTCTGCTACGCCAGAGCTGTAAAAGAATGATTAGGTTTTGAGTGAATTTGTAAATCATTCATGCAATGAATAGTAATTTTTTGAATGCGTTAATTTTGCCCAAAATATGAATAGAATTAAAATATGAATGCTTTTATGAGGAATAATTGAATTAAAATTTGAATGATTTCATTTTGTTATTGACTTTCATTGTAATTAGTTTTTTAATCGACTTTTCAGTTTAGACAAAAATTACAAAAAAATTCTTTAATAAAATTGTCCTCTTCGCGATTCTATGCTATTTCATAATCAAGTTATTCAATTGATTTAAAAATCCTTCTGAGCAACATCTTAAATATCCCAAGAGTTTTTCATCTTTATTCCAATAAAAAAATTAAATAGAAAAATTAATTAAAATTCCCTTGTTTTTAATCTTCGATGAATTCAATAATTTTAATTCATGATGAATTCATTTAAATTTTTATTCAATTCATATTTTGAGCAAACTGAATTCATTGAAGAATTTTTAATTCGTTCAAATTTTAATTCCATTCGTACTTAAGGCCCTAACTTTGTAAATCACTTTGGTGACGTACGTCACCAAAGTGATATTTATATGGAAAGCAAAAACAAAATTTCAAAAATTTGTTGAATTTTGGTGCGTTTGTTTTTAAGAATTTGTATATAAAACAAAAAAAAATTTTCAAATTTTTTAAATTTTGTTTTTGCTTTCCACATAAATATCACTTAGTGACGTGATTTACAAAATTAGGGCCTACATTTTTTTTAATTCATGATGAATTCAAAATCAAATATGAATCATTAATTTACAGCTCTGCGAAAAAACATTAACCTACATAAATATCTTACAAATATCAATTTCGAATCAAAGTAATACTCATATGTATGCCAAAATCAAACTGCTGGATTTTAAATTTTTTTACAAGTTTTTTAACAATATTAAAGTCACAGTAACTATTTATATGATTGTGGTAACCATAATATGGTTAATTTACGATTCACATGATTTTATCAATCATATATATGGTTACAGAAGCAAGTATATGTTGTGACAACCATATTTATGATGAATCATTATATACATATAATATGTTGTTCTCAGATTATGATATCCAACATAATATTTTAAGTCCTTTATCATAAAAATGGTTTTCGCAAACGTATACTTGTTTACTGTAACCATATATATGGTTGATACAATCATGTGAATCGAAAAACACTTTAACCAACATAAATGTTTTATAAATATCGATATCGAAGCAAAAATCATACTACCGCTTTTTGTGAAGATCATTTCATATTGGCCATTGTTCTCACATAAGATCCACTTCCGAGAATAGCTTTGTAACGATACGACCTAGAGGGACGGACTTTGTTTATTCTTTGTTGAACAGATATGTTTGGTATAGAATCAAAAAATTTTCACAACAAAATATCCGTCCGTCCTTTTGAGATATGATATATGTATTTGACTGAAAATAGAGACGCATGCATTTTTGTCAAATCGCGAACAAAAACAACTAGTGTTTCAGTCAAATAATAAGTAAGTAGTTATCACTTAGCTCCGATATTACTTGCTGGCTTACTATGTAAGTAGAGTTTTCGCTGGAAACCAAACCAGGAGAACCAGATAAACTTTTTTATACAAAATGCACAAAAATCGGTGCCCGTATTATATTGGTGGTGAGTATATTAGATTCCTCACAGCCATAAGCGTAGCTAGACTATTCTGGGGTGGGCAAGTGCCCTTTAAAATAGTAAAAATAAACTAAAATATCACAAAAATTCATTTTGCTAACATACCTACTTCATTTTTAATATTTAAAACTGCTAATTTATTTTATAAAATATTTTTATATATATATTGTTACGTTTTAACCTTTTCAAAACGTTTGTTTATTTCCTTTAAATAAACCGGATACTTTTGATTGCAAATAAAAGCCGTTTAGTAGTTTGAAAATTGTAACAACTCTTTATTTATTTAAAATGTACAACAACAGAATTAAATAGTCACTCAATTTTTTATTTTATACACGTTTATAAATTCTCAGAAATACAGACACACTTTATAATGTACACGAATTCACTTGAAAAACACAGCACTCTTTAAGGCACTCAGTTGATGTTTATTCAAATAGCGTCTCTGATAAACTCACTCACGACTGCAACCTCTGCAACTATTCTACAATGTTCTTTAACTGAATATTCGAATTCGAATATACGGTCGCAGCGAACAGCGTTGTCATACTTACAATTAATGGTCAACTGAAAGCTTTTATTCAATGTTAATAATGCCCACAGATATGTTACAGTTTGCTATTACAGCATTGCTATTTGAAAGCATTCTGCTACTTTTAAATCAGCCGTTAAAATCGTTATATTTGAATTCAAGTACAATTTCGTAACAATATTTAACTTCCAATAATCAACTGAAGGAACAGAATCCGGCAAATCCAGATTTTAGCTTTTACCTAATGTTGATTCTATATAAAAATCTTCAAGAACACTTTTAATTACAGCGTCATTTTAAATTACTGACTTACAATTTTCATATCTACAACTCCATCTAGTTGTGCAAAGGCTGTTTATTTTATACTGTTTAATTTGAAGAGCTTGGCTTAGGCTTTTTAAATCATTATTATTTTCTGGTTTCGAAAAGTGAATGCATAAAGCCTCTATGCTAAGAATGTGTGATATGTGTGAACACGAATCCACAATAACTAAGTTTAGCCTGTCGAATAAACAATGAACCAAAATGGCTTGCGGATTTGGCTCCTTTATTTTAGCTTGTAAAAACCAAACATTACATGTGCTCCGTTGTACGATTGGCATTGGAATATTTGTTAACTTTTTGGGTTCCAAAAACCCCATGATTAATGTTCTAGGTCACAGGAATCTCATAACGATTGTAGATTGCTACAAATCCAAAAACATCTTTCTGCGACTTTAAAAATTTTTATTTGGGGTGGGCAGATGCTAGTCTGGGGTGGTTTTGCCCACCCCAGCACTCCCCTATCTACGCCAATGCTCACAGCCGAATATAATACTTTTACAATACTTGTTTAAATTTAGAAAATTTGTTATATACTGGAACTCAAAAAATACGTATGTATGTAATACAGCAGAGCTTATTAAACATAATTTTTGTATTCCGAGACAGCAATTAAAGAGGAAACTTTGAATTTTTACAAACCATATTTTTTCGAGTGTGTTAATTTAGTCAAGCCATATGATGTATTGGAGTTCTTTAGCATCAACAACATCACAGTAACAACGGGATCTTAATGTATGGCAATTAAAGCCATAAATTCAAATATGTTTCCCTTTATCTGGGGTGGTACTACATACTTTCAAACTGGAATACGAAGTCGACTGGAGAAAAAAGTAAACAAAACAACAGTTAAATTATTGTAAGCGAAATATGTACAATAACAACATTACAACAAGAAAACAATCTGTCTTCAGCAAAGGTAAATGCAGCTGGGGGCACGTTAATACACCAGCTACAACAAAATGATCGTAAGAATATCTGAATATATTGGAATCCATAAAACACTGACTGACGTAGGAATGCTAAGTAAAGAAGATTTCATTTTTCAATTCAATACCCCCCTTAGACTTGTTCCATATTGTGGGTTCACAGCACTACATCCATGACATGCCATCGCATCGCATCATGTACCTGTTGCTCTGTTAAGGCTCTTGTGGTTTATTACCACCACAACCCCTGCAACAAAACTGACGCACATAATCATCATCCTATAAATAAATAAATGCATATAAATAATTGAAAGCAGAAATAAAATAAAAGTGTGAAACCATTAATTCGAATAAAACATACAGAGGCCACAAAAAAAAAACAATTTTACAAATGAAAAAGAAGAGGGGCGTGTGTAGAAACAACTATAAATAAATTGTTATGGAAGTGATTTCGGAAAATCACGCAATGTAGAACTATTAAACACAAACCTGAACTCACTTTTGACTTGAACAATTTATATGATGCACGCAAAAGTACAAAAGACAAGCATGATTTCCCAGTTGTTAATGTCACTGCAATTTTTGTTTTATTCTTGAGCTTTTTTTACCCTACACCATCAAGGAAGAACATTTTACTAAATTTGAGAGTTTGTACAATAACAAATAAAAAGTATATATTGAATAAAACTGGCCTTTGTTATGGACGGATTTTTTTAAAACTATTTACATACGGACTGTAGGAAACAGTAACGGAAATCTATTAAGTTTTGGTATTAAGACGTCGACATTCCGTCTGATCGTCATGATTTTCGGTCGCGTGATTTATGTCTATATGAAATATTTTTGTTAAATTTTATTTGCATACCAACATTTTTAATAGTTTTATGCATAGAGAAGCATAGAGCGGAAACTAGAAAAAACTCAAACAAAAAAAATTACTCAAAATAATCACACAAATCTACTAATACAATCTCGCCACTTAGGTTTCTGACAACTGAATTAGGTCTTTGACAGGAGAACTTCCGCTGTATATTTATTCTCTACGGTTTTATAATCTTTAAATTGATTTTAGGAAGTGGGTCTTATATGGGAACTATGAAATAAAATGGCATTTCTAAACGGCTGGTCCGATCGGGATAAAATTTGAGTTGGGGTAGCCAAGGAGTATTTGAGTTTAAGTTATTAAAATGGGCCCTACAAATAATTCAGGGGCGGCGCTATGGGGGCTCAAAGTAGGGTACCTTCGACATGTAAAATTTTTAAACACGTGTAATTTTTTTGTTTCCCATCCGATTTCAAAGAATTTTATATTTTTGGAATTAACGAAACTCAATGAAATTTTCAGCGTTTTTTAAGTTTCTCATTCTAAATAACAAGGTGTAAAAAAACTTGTCAAAAGGTCAAAGGGAATCCCGCAATTCCTAAAAATTGGAGCGAAAATCCCAAAAATGGTATTTTTTACAATTTTGTCTATAGGGTCCACATTTCCTTCGGGGCTGGGAAAATACTTTAGGGATAAATAGGGATCACATCAGGGTTTCCAAAACTGCTTTCTGTTTTCTGATCCCATCTTTGGGATTTTAGAACATGTGGCCCAAAGTTGAAATTTTGATAAAAAATAGGTCAATTTCCAAAGGGCGTAGGGCCGACATGTTAGAAAAATAGGACATGTTTTTTATACCAAAATGTTCTCCGTAAAGAAACTTTGTAGAAAAACATAAAATTGTTATATGTTCTTAAAGAAAGTTGTTTTTTAATAAAAAAAGAGTTAAGTCACCTTTTTGTCCAAAAAACAGCAAAAATATACTATTTTTTTAATTTTTAAATTGAAAATCTGTTATTTTTGGATTTGTAATTGATATTGCTCTGAAATCTTTTGTATGTTGTTGGTAATTTAGTTGTCTAACTAACAAAAAAAATTCTAGTCCATTCGGTCGAAAAGTGCGCCCTATATTTTTAAAAAAGCGGACCAAGGTATGGCAAAATTTTAAAATTTCAATTTTGAAATGCCTATAACTAGGAAATTATAAGAGTTAAATAGCACACACAAGCATTTTTTTCAAGATATAGCCGAGCGCTTTCCAAAAATATAAAATTCTTTGAAATCGGATGGGAAACAAAAAAATGGCACGCGTTTAAAAATTTTACATGTCGAAGGTACCCTACTTTGAGCCCTCATAGCGCCGCCCCTGGATTATTTGTAAGGCCCATTTTAATAACTTAAACTCGAGTACTCCTTGGCTACACCCAACTCAAATTTTATCCCGATCGGACCAGCCGTTTAGAAATGCCAGATTTATTTACAAAAAATTTCGACACTGTGTAATGGACCGATAGTCATGAAATTATGTCGCGTGATTTGTTTTTACTTATATGAAACTTAGCTTGAATTTATTCTGGATATCAAAATTCTTAAGAGTTTAATGCTTGTTAGCCAGGTCGTCGTTAAAACGACTAATAAGTGATTCTGTAATATTTTTGGGCGTTACAAATTATGCATCAATTAGTTATAGCTACTAGAGAAGTGGAAAATAAAGTCATATGTCCATTCATAAACTAGGGTATAAACTAATCGGCTTTGAAGGATTTTTACTTTCTTATTTGTTCCCCCCTTTTTTACCTTTTTGTAATAACAATTTACTATCTGACTGACATTAATTATTAGTCTTGCTTTGAATGTAGAGAACAAATCTTAGTTTTTTTGGTTGATTTAAAGTTCTTCAATTGTTACAATATGTTTTGTTAATAACAATCTTTAATTTATATTATAACTTTGAGTTCTCCTTCTTTCGTTGGAATAACATTTCGAAATTAATTTTATTGTTAAATATGTATTTATTTTTTTCCGGTAAGATATTTAAAAACAAAAATTTAATGTGGTCGATTATGGCGTAGGATGAAATTTTCAGCAGATTCATACATGAACATAAGTTCGAAAGAATTATTTTCATTCACCCTCTGGTGCTTAAAATATCACATTTAGCATCAAATAATATGATGAGTAAGTAATACACATATAGTCCTTAATGTTCCATCGTTTTGTATCTTTCATCTTTTGAAAACATTTAAAATTCAAATCATACACAGAAAAAAGTATTTTTCAGTTTCAGTCAAAAGAAATAAACATTCATAGTGACTTCATTGAATGTAGAATATGTTTTAAACTTTTTTTACATGGATGGTTCAAATTTTATTTCCATTGCTATTGGATTTACTCTCCAGAACGACCCAAGTCAATCTCTTCTAAAAATTGTCAACCCATCTGTATCCCCATTAACAACTACCACATACATATGTGATGAAATGTTTCCAAACTATCACAACGAATTGTGCACTACATCTAGAACTAATAATTTGCATGAGGATTGTTAAGGAAAGTTCCCATTATCAGCTATATCAATCTCTGTCTGAAGGGAACTGCAGTTTACAGGATTTAATCCCATGACATTACAAAAAGAAATCACCAACTAGTATATGGTTAATTCCACGAGAATGACAACCACGACTGAAAAAACAAAAACCCTTGAAACTTTTTTTCAAGATGATTTGAATAAAAGAAAACACTTAAATGTTACTAAATACGTAAAAGTATTTAGAGTTTATTACAACATTTTAAGGGCAGAAATAATAGTTTAAACTGACTATATTTTTTTTTTTAATTTAATTGATATGTTTTAGACTAAGCCGTCAATTAGCATGTAGTATGAAATGAATTTGACTCTGATTGTTTTTTTGTTATTATCAAATTCTTTATTGAAACCGAATACATATTGCACTCGTTTAACAATACTGTATTAACTCAAAATTTTTAAAAATTCACTTTTTGCAAGATAATTAGTCAAACCACAATTGAGACCATTTTCGTGATAATTAGTGACTACCTTGTATCAACAAAAAGGTATTATTTTAAGTTAATACAAAAATTTAAATAGAAATACATCTTATATTTTCATAAAAAAATTTATTATTTTGAATTGAGCCTTTATTCAAGTTAAAAATAATCAAATTGTTTTATTTAAATTTGGTTGTATTTTGAGTTGATACTGTTTTGTTGATAAAATAATACAAAAAAATATCGAGAAGTTTCAGAAAAATGGTATTAACTCCAAAAAATAGATTTATTTTGCAATAATTGCAAAAATTTAAAAAAAACAATGTAAATATATTTTCAAATGGAATTTGCTTAATATGATGTGTTCGGATATTCAAATTCCCTTAAAATGTAATCACAAACAGTTTTTGGCCTCTACTGAACAACGAGTGCGATATGTATATGGGGGATTCTTCGGGATGTTAGTTCGATTGGATACTAATTAAGACACAATTTTTCAACAAGATCGGTGGAGAACTCTCTGACATTTTGGCCAAGCAGGTGTTTTTTCTAATCCATGTAATTTATTACCTATTTTTCTTAGCAAAATGTGTCCTAAATAGTTTATAAAATCATTTCTTCAATATTTCGAAAAAAAAAAAAATTTTTTAAAAAAAAAATACAAAATTTTTTTCCGAAAAAACTTTTTTTTCGATCCGATCGGAGACATCGATTTCAAAGGTTGGTTCACTTGACATGAAATCCCCCATATTCAATTTATTTTTTAGTTTTTTTATATTTATATTTACAGATAATATATTGTTTTACTATAAGAGAATAATCTGTCACGTACGCTATGTCACGTACGATATTAAATTTTATTTATTATAAAATCATCCAAAGATTGTTTTTATTTAAATATGATGGTGCAAATTCCATCCCGATCGGAAGACATGTTAGTAGACATCTAGAACAAAAGTAATATTTCAATTGATCTTTTGACCCACTATGTTGAAGCAGAATTTCAATAAATGTTGACCACATATAAAATCAGTTATGTAGATTCTTATTACGCAATAAAAAAATAATAGTGTATATGCTTATACACTATTGTTTTATTGAGGTGACGATATATTAATTTTTGTAATGAAAAATTGCACTAAAACTGAAAAACTAGGTTTTTTAAACCGGTACATCGAATATTTATGGACCATTTTGAACGACTACTGCTGTAACAACCATAAAACTCTTGTAAAGATGGTTATTGAGACGAAATTGAAGCATCAAATACATAAATATCAACGCACAATATTTTATGAAGATCTCCCCTTAATAAGTCATAGTTTCCATATAAGGCCCCACTCCTATCCCTCTCGCATCCCACTAAGTGACCAAATAGGTCTTCAAGGAAAATATCTAAGCTTTTTTTATTAAGAAAATATGCATAAATCTTCTACTGGATTTTGTAACTATCGATCCATAATTATACATAGTTAATCTTTAAGGCCCACATTCGGGAAATACATTACTATTCACCAAAAATATGGGGGTATATTTATTTTGTCAGTCCATTTGTAATACATCGACCTAGAAAAGTTAATTATAAAATTCTAAGATGATGTAGCAATGTCCGAGCGTTTGTTAAAGTCACGATTAGGCCTAGATGGACCGACTTAGGGGTAAACATTTTTCGAAAATATTCTTTGATGATTAAATGTTTGGTGTTGAAAATATGCAAAATCGGTCTATTTATTAGCTACCTTATGTATCCAAAAATAGGTTCAATCGTTTTAATGTTTTGGATCAAAATATATGAAAAACTTTGTTCGGAACTCTATTCAAGTTTTGATCATTTAAATGTATGAACCTAGCAAGGTGAAATTTACCACTAATATTTTATAGTAACAGAAAATGTAAAACTAAGCAAATCGTAAAATCCGGTTCCGATATTACATTGGTGGTGGGTATATATGATGCGACACAGCCACATATAACAACCTTACTTGTTCTTAATTACGTAGTACATCATTGATGATGCTATTTATAGTTTTAATTTTGGAGTAGTAGTAGTTCCCTTAAGGAGTTGATGCTAAAAATATAACATGCAGTTCTGTGCAGTAAGTATGTAACACCAATATGGAATGCTGTTATTGTCGAATGAATGGACAACTTATCGTTTTTCATTTTGTTCAGAAATAAAATCGTTTTAATTTTTCTTCGTTTATTATTGATGAGACAGTTGTTGTGATACAATCCCTGGCAGTTAATAAAGTTATAATTCATAATAATATAAAAAATATTCTTTTTCTAGAATTTATATTTTAATCTCAAAATATTCGTAGTATAGTCAGGAAGAATAAAATGCATTGGAATTTTCGAAATCCTTTTCACGAATTTTGCTTTGGTTCCTCTTTTTTGACACTAAATGATTGATTGCATTTTAGTGGTCTCACTTTAATTGCGGGCAATTAATTATCATTTTATTTTTTCCATTTTTTTTTTTTTTAATTTGTATATAAAAGCATTTTTGTTTCGAGATGATTTGTTAAGAGCATGTTAAGAGTATCTTAAGTATTTAAGTAGTTTTTCAAAATTTATACTTTTGTCCACTTATTTCAGCGGCTTTTTTATTATTATTTAAAGTTCGTCGATTTTAGTGGCTGTTGTTGTTTTTGTTCTTATGTATGGCAATTATATTGACAAGTTGATTTCTTTGACTTTGATTAATGTTCGGTAATAGCTCTTGTTAATTTTACTCATAATTCATAATTTGTCTTTAATTTTTATTTATTTTTTGATAAAATGAAGATGTTTAGTTGAAGTAGTTAATTAACGAACGTTTCTGGGTTCTTTTCCGCTTAAACCTTTTTGGAATTGAAATTACAATGGTCAATGAACTAAACGTGATTACGTTCCATGTAAAATTTATTTTGATGATTTTTTTAAAAAAAAGGATATTTTTGTAATAATGACTTTATTAAATTGATTTATACTTACATATGATTGGTTATTCTTACTAATGATTTTAAATGTAATGTAAACGATATGTAGTTTTTGAATATATTATTGACATGATGTTATAATTGCCATTTTCAAAATGATCACATGTTGACATCTCTTAAATAAATTTGCTATCCAAGGTAAAATAATAGAGATATTAGTGATTTTTAGTTAAATTTGAACTACTTATTTTTCATGCTAAATTTTTGTGGTACTTTAAAATAAAATTCTTAATAAATGCGAAATTAACACTGGACTCTCTTTTGTTGTGTCTTATTTCTGACTTTCTGGTTGAATTTTCCGTTTTGGTGTATTCAGAGACATATAGTAAAATTTCACGGACAATATTTTTGCGGAACATTTTTACCCCTTAAATCCCTGTTTTAATGGTGTTTTTTACTCTTTTTTAAAAGAAGGACAAAAAAGACCCATGCCTTGAGGATTTAGAGGGTTAAAATATTCTACAAAAATGTTCTCCGTAACATTTTACATAAATTTTCTGAACATATTTTATACCTAAAATGTAAGGATCACATGGTTTCTTATGCCGATTAACAATAAGAATGTGCCAGAGTTGGGAAACTTTAACCCCCCTCAAATGAAATTCAGATGTAAACTTTTGAAACGCCGATACACGTGTCTTATTTTTTTGTCTGTTGAAATTTCACATAGTGATGTAGAATTTTATCCAGTTTTATCATTATGAAAAAAACTTAATTCTTAAATTTCAATGAATCGCTGTTTTTCTTTCATTTGAACACAATATGAGATGTACCGATTTCAAAAATTTTCGATAGGATCGTCATTAGGCTAAAACAGATATTTAATCAAGTCAAATTACAGATACAAATTAACGAAAATGATGTGGTGACACAAAAAACACAGAAAACATGTTTTGTGTTAAAATTCGGTTTATAAAAAAAAGCAAGTATGCATGTTATATACGGCTATGCCGAATCTTAAACATTTATCCACCCACTGACGCCGATTTTTGTGCATTTTGTATTAAAACATTTATTTTTAACGGATTTTGCCTATTTTCATTACAAAATAGATAACACCATTCTGTAGGCATTTATTTATCAAAGAGCTATTCTGGAAAGATATTTGAACTGAATACTTCTTATTGTTATCATTTTCAACACCAATTGTTGTTTTATAATAGGAATAACATGTGCTAAATTTCAATGTTTTATCTGTTATACTTTTAAAGAAAATTGCAAAATAATTAAAAAAAATATTAACTTTTTTTGAACTTATGACTTTTTAAAATTTTTAATAGTCGATTTATTGTCTTTTGATATTCACCATATTTTAATTTAAAAACAAGTAAGAAAGTATGGTCGGTCAAGCCCGACCATATAATACCCTACACTAAGTAAAAGAGCAAAAATATTTTTCTTTTAAAATTTCAATAATTTATATTTTTGAGGGATTTTTGGAAGTTGGCCTTATATGGGGGCTATGACCAATTATGGACCGATCACCATGAAATTAGGTCGTGTGATTTATGTCTATATGAAAGTTATTTATGTTGAATTTTGTGGACTATACCAACATTTTTAAGCGATTTATGCACGTTAAAGTGATTTTCGGAAGCGGGTTTATATGGGAGCTATGACTAATTATGGACCCATCGTAACAAAATTTGGTGACATGAATTTTGTATATATAAAACTTATTTGGAGCGCAATTTGTGGAGATACATTTATAAGGGCTAGGTGAAATAATGGACCGATTTCAGCCAGTTTCAATAGGCTTGGTCCTTGGGCCGAAAAAATAATATGTACCAAATTTGATCGAAATATTTTCAAAATTGCGACCTGTACTCTGCGCACAAAGTTTACATGGACAGCCAGCCAGACGGACGAACATTGTTTAATAGACTCAGAAAGTGATTCTAAGTCGACCGGTATACTTTAAGGTGGGTGTTAGACTAATATTTTTGGGCGTTACAAACATCTGCACGAACGCATTAGACCCTCTCCAAATATGGTGGTGTATGGTGTAAATATATAGTTGGTAAATATGTAAATTAAAAATAGTGTTATTTTTATTAAGTCGACTTTTCTACTTTTTTGTGATAACGTAATCGATTTTTCGACTTTTTCCTTCCAAAAAGTAGATTTCGACTTTTTAAATTGATTTTTCGAACAATCGACTTTAAGAACCCTATCAGCGATATGTATAAAATACTAACCCAACTAAACTTGGATAATTTTATAAACAGTAAATTTTCTGCCTCCCTAAGATATGCTTTGAAATTTAATACCTAATATTATATGGTAACTGTCTTGTTGCGAATTAAATACTATAGATGTCGTTGTATTACACATACACATTCATAAAGGGGTTGGTTATAAACAAATGACAAGAAATAATGCAGTATAGAAAGAAACCAGTGCATATTTATTAGAGTGACAATCAGTTGTATGGAAAAAAATTTTTGTTAAAATTTTGAAGAGTGCCGGGTGGAATATTGTGACACTAGGCCTACATGTTAAGTGCTGAAAATTTGAGCCAAATCGGGCAACGATTTCTGGACGCGCATCGAGGTCAAAGTTCAGATATATGCAAAATTTTACTGTTAATATGGAATAAATATGTGAAACTCGTTAACTTTCTGCATTGTTTTCTAGAAATATGTAGATTTATTTATATTAATGAATATTACATCAAAAAAAAATTTTGGAAATTAACCCTGTATCTCCTTTGGTTCAAAATGACCCAAAAACTGTATTATCGCCAAAATTAGAGAAAAATGCAATATTTTCAGTTTTTGAAAAAATTTTGCTACTAAATAAATACTATTGCAATTGAATGCAAAAAAATCGAAATATGTACGTAATTATCGTTAGAATGAGACATAAATGACAAAATTTGATTAAAAAATTTTAAAGTTATTACAAATTCGCCAGACCATTAACGTGTTTCAGGCCACTTGAACAAAAAATTTAGGAAACAAATTAAGATATTTCGAGAAAAATTAAAATAAAAGCCCATTTTTACTTAAAATATGTCCATATTTACTTGTATATGAGTTTTTGTCTTCGTAGGATACCGTTAACCTATTCGCAGGTATGGCCAAAAAAAATAATTTTTTTTAACGGCTGTTTCAAAACTCCATTTTCAAATTTTTAAAAATTTTGTTAAACAAATTTCAGATTTTTTCGATCATCACATTGGGGTTTATTGAGATCAAAATAGGGAATAAAAATATGAAAAAATTATGTCAATACCTTTTACAGTTTTTCCGTACCTGCGATTTAAATTTTGCGATTTTCAAGAAAAACTAATTTTTTGTCCATATTTAGGCGAATGAGCCCAATTTCCTTACTGTTATAAATTTTAAGTAAAACTTATTCATAATATTATAATCCTGGCAATTCTAAATATGGTCTGAAAGTTTTACTAAAATCGGAAAACGTTAACCTTTAAATCGTGAAGGTCAAAGGTCAAATTTTTCAATATTTTGAATTTCTAATGAAAAGATAGCGAAATGTTACATATTTTTGGGACGATTTTAATGCAACTTAAGGAAAATATAACATAAAGTCCAGAATTTAAAATAACAGCACAAAAGTGGAAATTAACCCTTAGCAGCACTTGGGGTCCAAATTATTCTCAACTTTTAAAATCAAGAAAAACACAACCATTTTGACCCCAAGTCCTCTTAAAGGTTAAAATTCATTTTTGCACTGTTGTTGTAAATGCTAGACCCCAATATATATTTTCCTCAAGTTTCATGAAAATCGGCCCAAAAATATGTAACATTTCGCTATCTTTTCATTAGAAATTCCAAATATTGAAAAATTTGACCTTTGACCTTCACGATTCAAAGGTAATCGTTTTCCGATTTTAGTAAAACTTTCAGAACATATTTAAAATTATAAGGACTATAATATTATGAATAGGTTTTACTTAAAATTTATAACAGTAAGGAAATTGGACTCATTCGCCTAAATATGGACAAAAAATTAGTTTTTCTTGAAAAACGCAAAATTTCAATCGCAGGTACGGAAAAATTGTAAGAGGTATTGACATAATTTTTTCATATTTTTATTCCCTATTTTGATCTCAATAAACCCCAATGTGATGATCGAAAAAATCTGAAATTTGTTTAACAAAATTTTTAAAAATTTGAAAATGGAGTTTTGAAACAGCCGTTAAAAAAAATTATTTTTTTTGGCCATACCTGCGAATAGGTTAACGGTATCCTACGAAGACAAAAACTTATATACAAGTAAATATGGACATATTTTAAATAAAAATGAGCTTTTATTTTAATTTTTCTCGAAATATATTAATTTTTTTCCCTAAATTTTTTGTTCAAGTGGCCTGAAACACGTTAATGGTTTGGCGAATTTGTAATAACTTTAACATTTTTTAACCAAATTTTGTCACTTATTTCTCAATACAACGATAATTACGTACATATTTCGATTCTTTTGCATTCAATTGCAAAAGTATTTATTTAGTAGCAAAATTTTTAAAATATCTGAAAAATTTGCATTTTTTCCGAATTTTGGCGATAATACAGTTTTTGGGTCATTTTGACACAAAGGAGATGCAGGGTTAACTTCCAAAAAAATTTTTTTAATGTAATATTCATTAATATAAATAAATCTATACATTTCTAGAAAACAATGCATAAATTTAACGAGTTTCACCTATTTATCCCATATAAATAGTATAATTTTGCATATATCTGAACTTTGACCTCGATGCGCGTCCAGAAATCGTTGCCCGATTTGGCTCAAATTTTCAGCACTTAACATTTAGGCCTAGTGTCACAATATTCCACCCGGCACTCTTTGAAATCTAAAAAAAAAAAATCGGCTGTCACTCTAATATTTATGCATACATATTAGAGTGACAGCCGATTTTTTTTTTTTAGATTTCAAAGAGTGCCGGGTGGAATATTGTGACACTAGGCCTAAATGTTAAGTGCTGAAAATTTGAGCCAAATCGGGCAACGATTTCTGGACGCGCATCGAGGTCAAAGTTCAGATATATGCAAAATTTTACTGTTAATATGGAATAAATAGGTGAAACTCGTTAACTTTCTGCATTGTTTTCTAGAAATATGTAGATTTATTTATATTAATGAATATTACATTAAAAAAAAAATTTTGGAAATTAACCCTGTATCTCCTTTGGTTCAAAACGACCCAAAAACTGTATTATCGCCAAAATTAGAGAAAAATGCAAATTTTTCAGTTTTTGAAAAAATTTTGCTACTAAATAAATACTTTTGCAATTGAATGCAAAAGAATCGAAATATGTACGTAATTATCGTTGTAATGAGATATAAATGACAAAATTTGATTAAAAAATTTTAAAGTTATTACAAATTCGCCAGACCATTAACGTGTTTCAGGCCACTTGAACAAACAATTTAGGAAAAAAATTATGATATTTCGAGAAAAATTAAAATAAAAGCTCATTTTTACTTAAAATATGTCCATATTTACTTGTATATGAGTTTTTGTCTTCGTAGGATACCGTTAACCTATTCGCAGGTATGGCCAAAAAAAATAATTTTTTTTAATGGCTGTTTCAAAACTCCATTTTCAAATTTTTAAAAATTTTGTTAAACAAATTTCAGATTTTTTCGATCATCACATTGGGGTTTATTGAGATCAAAATAGGGAATAAAAATATGAAAAAATTATGTCAATACCTCTTACAGGTTTTCCGTACCTGCGATTTAAATTTTGCGATTTTCAAGAAAAACTAATTATTTGTCCATATTTAGGCGAATGAGCCCAATTTCCTTACTGTTATAAATTTTAAGTAAAACTTAAGTAAAACGCAAAATTTAAATCGCAGGTACGGAAAAACTGTAAGAGGTATTGACATAATTTTTTCATATTTTTATTCCCTATTTTGATCTCAATAAACCCCAATGTGATGATCGAAAAAATCTGAAATTGGTTTAACAAAATTTTTAAAAATTTGAAAATGGAGTTTTGAAACAGCCGTTAAAAAAATTATTTTTTTTGGCCATACCTGCGAATAGGTTAACGGTATCCTACGAAGACAAAAACTCATATACAAGTAAATATGGATATATTTTAAGTAAAAATGAGCTCTTATTTTAATTTTTCTCGAAATATCTTAATTTTTTTCCTAAATTTTTTGTTCAAGTGGCCTGAAACACGTTAATGGTCTGGCGAATTTGTAATAACTTTAAAATTTTTTAATAAAATTTTGTCATTTATATCTCATTACAACGATAATTACGTACATATTTCGATTCTTTTGCATTCAATTGCAAAAGTATTTATTTAGTAGCAACATTTTTTCAAAAACTGAAAAATTTGCATTTTTCTCTAATTTTGGCGATAATACAGTTTTTGGGTCATTTTGAACCAAAGGAGATACAGGGTTAATTTCCAAAAATTTTTTTTAATGTAATATTCATTAATATAAATAAATCCACATATTTCTAGAAAACAATGCAGAAAGTTAACGAGTTTCACCTATTTATTCCATATTAACAGTAAAATGTTGTATATATCTGAACTTTGACCTCGATGCGCGTCCAGAAATCGTTGCCCGATTTGGCTCAAATTTTCAGCACTTAACATTTAGGCCTAGTGTCACAATATTCCACCCGGCACTCTTCAAAATTTTAACAAAAATTTTTTTCCATACAACTGATTGTCACTCTAATACATATGTATATTTATTCAAGTTCGAAAAACGAAAATTTTCCTTGTAATATGGGATCATTTATATGTTATTCACATAAACTGGATTATCATGATTATCACTATACGGCAAAAAGGTTATCATTATTGCTGTTGAATCGATCGAACATGTATATATTTTGGGTCATTTAAAATGTAAGTGCTCTTAGTAGTGTAGTGCAGTGAGAAGTCAATTGGTTACTTTACACATTCCATGTGATCTAGCGTGAAGTCAATTGTCACTTTGTGTGTATTCACTTTAAATGTTTATGCACTTTAGAAAGTAATTATTTTAAAAACCAGAAAGTAACAGAGAGTCAATTGTAAATGTCTCTTTGTATTCTGAAATGCAGTATGTTTAAATTTTTTATTTTCATTCCATTTATGGTTTTTATCCCGGAAATTCTGGGGAAAGATTTTCCGGGAATTTTGCCAATATTTCACTACTCAGTGTTGTCAGATTAGGGGATTTTTCCCCAAATTGGGGATTTTATTTTGTAAATGGGGATAAATAATTGGGTTTGGGGAGATGGGGAACAGTTGGGCAATGTTGTATGTTTTGGGGAATTTTGAATTTTTTTTGGGGATTTTTATTAGGTTTTACTTTTCGTATTTACGGAATTGTTCTATTTAATTTATGTAGTAAATACGATTTAATGTGTAATAAAGAACTAAGATTAAATGAAATGATCTAGCAGTAAGAATTTAAAAGCTATCAATAATTGCGGGTTTCATCATACTAGTGAATGGTATGAAAAGCGAATAATCGATTTTCGATCAACCATTTTCATATCGATTTTTACAGTCGATTAATCGAACCCAATAATCGATCTGCATTTTTAGGAACTATAGCAAATTACCCATAACGTTATAATTACGGAAAAATACATATTTTGGGAGAGTATTATAACTCAATTATTGAGAGGTGCTCATTTTATAAACGCAAACATTTGACAACAATTTTGTGGACAAAATACTCCGAGCATAAAAATCGGAGTATATAATCGATCAGGAAAAAATCGTTTTTAGACCCTGAAAATCGATTTTCGACCATAATCGTAATCGATTTACATAAGTTTAGATTCAATGGTTTTGGGATACAATGTTGAAGAAGAAATTAAAAATCAACCATTGATTTTGTCGTTTAAAATAAAGATTTTATGTAAATTCTACAACAGGTAGTGAATCACGTTTTTGATTTTATAAACAAACATCATATTTAACTTATATCATTGGTCACCAGTGTTGCCAATTTAGCCCTTTTCAATCTTGTTTAGCCACAAAAATATTAATTTAGCCTTTCGCCTTTTTTTTAGCCTTTTTTATTTTCATTTAGCCATATATATTTACTCTAATGATCTGAAATTTTTGCTGTTGAAAATTAGTAAAATCAGTTCAAAAAAATTGGCAGGGATATTATGACAAAAATTAACTAAAAATGTTGAACCAGTAAACAATTTAAGCAAATACAAATTGTTGGACCTTCCATACATTAAAAAAATGCCATAACTAATATAGAGAAAATGGACGTTATTTGAATAAAAATTGTTAATAAATATGTTAATGTTTTACGCGCGGGTCCGGGAGTTTATAAAATCATATATAGGGTTAAAGAGAATACTTTTAACTTTATCTGGGCGATGTATTGACGTCAATAGTACTTTAACAAATATTTTATAACACATGCCATGTAGTATACCGTTTTCAAAGACTACAATCCAACCAATTTAGAAAGAAAAACTCAGTTCATTATCGATAATAATTTAGCTATGATAATTTCAAATATAGAAAATTAACTGTTTTCCAAATTTAAATTAAATATTTATGTTTACATATTTTGGCTACCTTAGTTTTGATATGTTTACTAACTAATGGCAAAATTTATGTTTTTGCCAATGAAAATCAATTCTGTCCGGCGACGTGTATAATTTTTAGAATATTTTTTTTTCTGCATTACATGAGAGGCATATTTGCCATATATTCACTTATCAAAATATTCTCCATCGAAGTTATCACAAAGGATTACTTTACACATAATTTGTCTTTCATATAAAAAAATGTGCCTAGGAGCATTTTGCAGGCCAGGTGATAAATACGAGGCTTTAAAAACATCGGCATATGATATACGAGTGGCCCCATATTACGTTATTTTAAAGTTAAGGATCAACATACAGGAATAAATATTCTGATTTTCTTGCATTTGAACGTGTGTTATATTCATACATTTTTGGCGTAGCCAAATGTAACATTCTAAGTTGTTTTTTGTGTCAAATGTGTGTATTTTTTTAATTAAAAATGTTAGCCCTTTTTAGCCCTTTTTTTAGCACTTTTTAGCCTTTTTTTCTAAGTATTTAGCCCTTTTTGTTCACCATGAATTGGCAACACTGTTGGTCACTGTGAAAGTATTGTAGTACAAATAAAGTACAAAGTAAAAAAATTAAACTATTATTTTTAATGGGGATTTTTGGGGATAGCACAAACTGTTTTTTGGGGAATTTCGGGGATGAAAATTTTAAAATTGGGGATAAGTCTCGAAAAAAATCTGGGAACCCTGTACTTGATTCCCGGGATTTTTTGTCGGGAATTCAAAACTGACGAAGACACACAGAAAATATGTTGGAATCCCAATTCTTCTACCAAAAAAATTTAAGATTTTTTTCAGATTATTTGTATACAAAAATGGAATTAAGCGTTCGTACGCTTTTGATGTCCAAAGAATATAGAAAACAAAACTTTTCCTATCATCTTTTTTGCGATTCGATAGCATTTTGGTCGCTCTATGTTAAGTGCAAAAGATGGATTCCATCTAGTTTAACACCCATTTTTTCATTTTTTTGGTAACGATAAACCTCCAATTAAATTTGTATGAGAACTGTCAGTTTATTGTAACGATAAAAACTAACCAGAGATTGAGAAATTGGAGGTAAGTTTACATAATGATAGCTATTAACATGTGGTCACGAACGTACGCAAAATAGAAGTCAACTTTGGCTGACAGTTGTGAAATGTGAAAATCTGCGAAATGGAACGGAATATTTAAAAGCGATTAATTTATTTTAATAGTGCATTAATGTAGGTCTCTATCCGGTATTTACACAATAAAATATCGCTATTGGTTTTTGTTTAATTGACCGGTACTTAAGGTCGCGAACGTACGATTTTTCCATATGGTTTTTTATTGTAATCACCATGATTTTTCCCATATTTCCTTAACAAACAAGTAAGAAAGTTTATTCGGTCAAGCCCGACCATATAATACCCTACACTAAGGAAATTATCAAAAACATTTTTCTTTAAAAAATACAATAATTTATATTCTTGAGTGATTTTCGAAGTGGGCCTTATAATTGGAGCTATGACCAATTATTGACCGATCACCATAACATTAGGTCGTAGGTTATGTCTATATGAGAGTTATTTATGTTGAATTTTATATGTACATATACCAACATTTTTAGGTACCGTGAAATAGCTCCCAATGAAATAACTCCCAATGAAATAATTCCCATCAAAAATGAAATAATTCCGAAACATAAAAAATTAAATAACTACCAAGGGGTAAAATGAAATTAATCCCAATAATCGGCGGATTGATAATTTTAAAAATATTAGTCCCAAAAAAGCGAAATAACTCCCAATGAAATAAATCCCAAATAGAAATGAAATAATTCCCAATCCGAAGCAATTTATTTATGTAGTCTAAAAAAAGGAACTTCAAAACATTTTTTGCATTGCGGGCCTATGGCGTAGCGCAAAGTTTTACTCCTCCGTGATGTGTTAAAAACTGGCTTCACTCAGAAAATTTGTTTTGCATTACCGGCCTTCGGCTGGGCGCTAAGGTTTTCTCCTCTGGGGTGTATCAAAAACTGCCTTTGCTCAGAAGAGTTTTTAGCATTCTCCTCCGGGGTGTATCAAAATCTGGCTTCGCTCAGAAAAGATTTCTTTCATTGCAGAAAGGTTTTATAATATTTCAGAAAGCCGATTTTCATTTCGCACCAGATTAAGAAATCGTTGCAACCTAACAAATGCCGACGATGTAAAAATAATCTTATATGAGCGAAGCCGGTTTTTGATACATCCCAGAGGAGAAAACCTTTTCGACCGGCCGAATGCCGGCAATGCAAAAACTCTTCTGAGCGAAGACAGTTTTTGATACACCCCAGAGGAGAAAACCTTAGCGCGCTTTTGCAAAGTAGAACCCAACAAAAATGAAATAACTCCCAATACAGTGAAATAACTCCTAATTCCCACAATAAAATGAAATAAAACCCAACAAAAATTTCCTTTTGAGTTGTTTCATTGGGAGTTATTGCATTATGAAATAACTCCCAACAAAAAATTATGAAATAACTCCCTATGCGTTAGGAATTGTTTCATAATGAAATAAGTCCTAAGTAGTATGAAAAATTTGTTGGGTGTTATTTCATTTTTTCGTGGGGAGTTATTTCATTTGGGAGTTATTTCACGGTACCACATTTTTATGAGATTTATGAACGTTAAAGTGATTTATGGGAGCTATGACTAATTATAGACTGATCATAATAAAATTTGGTGACATGAATTCGGTATATATAAAACTTATTTGGAACAATATTTGTGTAGATACCTACATAAATTAAACATTTATGACCGATAAAGCCCAATTTCGGGAGGACATTTGTATGGGTGCCAGGTAGGGTTCCTACGCGGGAAAAATTTTCCGGGAATTCCCGGGAATATTTTTTGATAATTTTCGGGAAATGTTTTCGGGAATTTCTTCATAACTTTTCTTCTAAAAGTTACAATTTTCAGATTCGTTTCGGCCAAATTTGTTGCTAATTGAATCATTTCATTATATCCATAGACTTTTTTGGTTCTAGCAACAGGTAGTCAGTTGGCAAAGAAGTATTACGGTTGAAATAAACGATTTTTTTTCACTCAACTTAAGCCACAACAGAAAAATTTGGTTATTAAGAATGAATCTAATTCAAAGTCAAATTAGGAACCCTAGTCCTAGGTGAAATAATGGTCCGATTTCAGCCAGTTTCAATACGCTTCGTCCTTGGGCCGACATAATTGTATGTAGCTAATTATATCGAAATATCTTCAATAAAACACGATGATTATCAACATTTTATTTTTCGATCCTGGTTGACTAATTGTAGGAAATGCCCTTTTAACTTCACTGACTACTTGTAAAACTGCAGGGACTTTTTGGATTTTACTCTTACCTTCATAAATATTAATCATAGAAAATATTATAACTATACCATTGAACTAAATTTAAATCTGTTGACATTTTCCTATTTATTTGATCTTGATTACAATCTCTTGTAAATTCTAAGATGTAATCATCAGCAATGCAAATGTGTCAGTTTTTGAAGCTGATTAGTATTTTCCATACAAGTGTTACAAAATCATCCACAACAGAAACTGCAAATTTTCTCACATATTTTTCTCAGATTTAAAGATTTTTAAAGTCCATCAGGTGAAAAAAACTCTCGCTTACACCCACTAAAAATTATAAATAAAAAACTTTCCTTAATGCGTGAGAATGTAACATGACATCATATCTAAGAAAAAAATCAAATCTTAAACAAAATGACACAATCTTAAATAAAACTATGTTTTTTTTTGTCGTAAATCCATACAAACAAGGATACGCAGGAGTAAAGGACAAAAAGGCAAACACTCATAACGCTTGCTAGTTAAAACAAAAGTACGGACATCCTACTTAAGAATGCGGATGGTAAGATGAGATGATGCCATAATGATTTTACGTTGTTTTAATGTTGAATTTTGCATAAAAAACATATTATTTGAATTCTTTTTTTCAAAAAAGGCACTCAAAAGTCCTTAAGTTATATTATTCCCGTCAGTTTGCCAGTCACTCACATACTTAGACAGCCAGATACAAAAGTGCTGAGAGTACACAAGTAAAAACTGACTACAGGAAACAAAAGAACTTTGAAATCATCATCTACACAATAGATTTGGAATTCGAAATACAAATACACGCGAATTACGAAAAAACTACAAACAAAATTAAAAGGAATTACGTATTCGTTGGTAAAAACAAAACTACAACAGAAACAAAAACACAATAGAATGATGATGATGATGACAACAACGACTTCATCACTTGTTTTCCTTTTGCTTCAGTATTCGAGGATCTTCAAGTTCTCATTATTATTGAGATCTGTAAAAGGAGATCTTTTTTCATTTCCAAAACCAAAAAAAGATATCAGGTTAACATGTACAATTTGTATATTTCTTTATAAGAAATGAAGGTGTGTCCCATGTGTATGTGTAGTCTGTCTGTCCATTTTATTCTATTCCATAAATAATTTCATGATAAGTAGTTTTGCACGTGCATTAATGTCTTGGGAAAATAATGCCACAATCCTTAGAGAACTCCAAACATAATTTAGATTCTCTTTCTTAGTTGCGCAACCATTTCAGGCGTTTTATGCCGATAAAAGTTGCTCAACTTACTGGCTTGTTAGAGAACAATAGAATAAATGAATGCGATACAAAAATTTCGAAAACAAAGTTCCTTCCACTTCCTTTCGATGTCTTTATTTCTTTAGTTCATTTATTTGGTTAAAATTAACTCACATGATGATTATGGAGACGATGAAGTTCATGATGAGGTTGGTTTCTGCATATCAAATTGCTTATCGTTTGGAAATCTTGAAATTTCGATTGTCTTTTTTATACCCTACACCACCATAGTGGGGAGGGTATTATGCGTTTGTGCAGATGTTTGTAACGCCCAAAAATATTAGTCTAACACCCACCTTAAAGTATACCGATCGACTTAGAATCACTTTCTGAGTCGATTAAACGATGTCCGTCCGTCCGTCCGTCCGTCCGTCCGTCTGGTTGGCTGGCTGGCTGGCTGGCTGTCCATGTAAACCTTGTGCGCAGAGTACAGGTCGCAATTTTGAAGATATTTCGATCAAATTTGGTACATATTACTTTTTCGGCCCAAGGACCAAGCCTATTGAAACTGGCTGAAATCGGTCCATTATTTCACCTAGCCCCCATACAAATGTCCCCTCGAAAATGGACTTTATCGGTCATAAATGTTTAATTTATCTACCTATCTACACAAATTTCGCTCCAAATAAGTTTTATATATACAAAATTCATGTCACCAAATTTTGTTACGATCGGTCCATAATTAGTCATATCTCCCATATAGACCCGCTTCCGAAAATCACTTTAACCTGCATAAATCGCTTAAAAATGTTGGTATACACACAAAATTCAACATAGTTAACTTTAATATAGACATAAATCACACGACCTAATTTTATGGTGACCGGTCCATAATTGGTCATAGCTTCCATATAAGGCCCACTTCCGAAAATCACTCAAAACTATAAATTATTGATATTTTAAAAGAAAAATATTTTTACTCATTTACTTGGTGTAGGGTATTATATGGTCGGGCTTGACCGACCATACTTTCTTACTTGTTTTTGTTTTCATTTTGATTTGACGACGTTCTTCGAGTTCAAGTTTGTTGCATTTTAATTCGTCTATTTTGTGATGGGTAATTGCGTTCTTTTATGTATTGGATAATAACTCATTTCCTGGGTTCCATTTACTTACTGGCTTTTTCAGTTTTTAGTTTTGGTTTTGCCTCAATTTGAAGTGATTTTTGTAGTCGTTTCCTGTTGATTCCTTTTCCCTTTTGTTATTAATTTAAATTTAATGTTTGGGGTTTTGAAGACGAAATGTTGTTCAACGGTTTTTTATTTCCGGTGTTTTTTTCTTATAATTGTCTACATAGTGACAAAAACCCTTTCATAGGCAAAATAAATATTTGGCGCTAAAATCGAAATATTTACATAATAATATAAAATCTTGTATAATTTGTAATATTTGCGAAATTGCTTGAGAAATTTAAGAAGAGAATTCTTCAATCAGATAAGAAATATGAAGAAAAATTTACAAATGCGTCTTAAATATTATATTGCTGATAAAAATTCGAATTGTAATAGTTGATTAAAGTACTTAATACTATGTAGTTTTGTTAACATAAAAGTGATAAGACGGAAGGTAGAATTGAATAGGAAAGGAAGTTTAAGAAGTATTGATTGATGTCCCAACTATTATGCTTTCAAAAGAAATAATCACAAATAATGTCCAATAATGCCACCTGTGACTAAGTCAAGCATTTATATACATTAGAGTGTCACTTAGAATTAAATGTTGAAACGGTACCCGCTGAATACTTTCGCAATGGCCTAAAATACTACCAAACATTTTTTAGCTTGTTCTAAGAAAGGCAGTCCTTGCCACTCGCCGCTCAAAGTTTTGAAATGCATTTTCTGGGGTAAAATATAAAATTTTTTCAGTTTTTGTAAAAATTTTCACATTAAAAAATTTCTTTTGCAAAGAATCGAAATATGTACGTAATTGACGTTCTAATGAGATATAAAAGACAAAAATTGGTTAAAAAATTTTGAAGTTATTAAAAATTCGCCAGGCCATTAATGTGTCTCAGGCCACTAGAACAAGAAATGTAGGAACAAAATTAACATATTTTGAGAAATTTTAAAATAAAGGCTCATTTTTTCTTAAGTTTCATGAAAATCTTTTTATATTCCTCGAGATAGTAATTTGGGTCCTATATTATTATTAATATGCAAAAATATTGATGAACATACATCTTGAAGTTATATTAGATCTTTATAATTTTAACTGATTGATCTGAATTTGAAAAAAATTTAACGGAAACAAATATCAACTTGAAATGTTGCTGTATTCCGTGACAATAAATTAATTTTAAATTTTGTACATTTCGCTAACTGCCAATAAAGTCAAAGGGTTAATAAGTTAATAAGCAAGAGCTTCCCACATAATTGGGAGTTACTCAAGCAGCAACTTTAAAACGTTTGCGAGCAGCAGGATTCATCCAAAGGGTACCATACGAAGTCGAGAGTCCTTGAAAGATGTTTGGACGCATGTCTGAAATGATGTTTGAATCATTACTTGCGACGAAAAATGGTTCCATTACGCGTAAGAGATCGTATGTGACGGGTCCTCTCTATTATGAGCTGTTGAAATCTGACCAGATCATCAGATGGAACCTGTACCGAACGCAACTGATACGTCTGAAGCCAGAATTTACCGAAAAATCCCCAAAATATGAGTCACACTACTATTTGTTTCGATCAGTGCAGAACGCTCTCCCTGTGATATGCTTCACATTGGAACAGAGTATCCAATATTGGCTTGATTCGTTCGTGGCCCCAAGAGATAAGCAGTTATTTTGGCTCGGAATCCATATTTTGCCAGAAAGATGGGAAAAGGTCATAGCTTAAAATGGCCAATACTTTGAATAAATTTATATTGTACAATTCATTCAAAATTAAAGTTAAAAATTTGAACAAATCCCACATTTTTAAGTCAAACATCCAATTATACATAAAGTAGCGAGCATAAAAAATGCAACGCTATTTAATTTACTGTTAATAATAATAAATTCAAGGACATGAAATCTACAAAGGATAACAGAATTAACGAATGATGCATTTTCTGTTCAATATGGTGAATTTTTCGAAAACCAAGAAAATTTTAAGAATTTTTATTTATTTCTTTACCAATTTAAAATCTTGCACATATTCTCTATGAAAAGGAAATCAAATAATTGTGGTGGTGTTCCTGAGTGTGTACTAAGTGTATAAGAGCTCAAGATCAAAAGGATATGACTAGTTAATGTTAGAAGGGTGCTGAAATTTAATGCTCAAATAATATTTTCACAATCATATGATATCATGTGGTGTTTAAAAATTACAAATAATGAAATCATATTCAAATATTCATTTATTTTAGTAAGTAAATGAATTCCAAAACAGCGGAAGACAACTGTAAATAATATTAAATTTGACACTGTTCCTATTTCATAGAATCCTATATTTAGCTTACGTGATTACTAAGTTATCGCAGTTTTTACTATTTTAATTTAATATTTAAGGGAATATCTCTGACTAGACGGAATGTGTAACATATCTAAACTATCAGACTCGAATAAATTAAAATTACGTTAATTGACCTTTTATTTTAAGCATAAAGGACTTGCTTCGAAAAGCACAGGCGCTTTATTTATTTTTGTAAATAATACTTATATGGTTTATTTCCTTATTATATTTGCATCATTAAATTATCTTTTGGTTGATAAATGTCCACATTGTTTGTTTGGGTAGCATCAAATATATGATGTCACTTTCCATGGATCAGGTAACACAACCTTGATTACTTCAATGTCAAACGTTTTAGTTTTATTTCAATAAAATCCAATTCAAAACTAGCCATCAAAATTATTTCGGCACTCTAATCATAACACAATTCTTAATTATATCTAAATTTTTATAACGGAATAGGAGTATGGCGTTTTTTGGATAAAATGTTTATCCTTTTGGATTTTAATGTCCTTAAATTTGTTTGTATCAATAGTAAATGATGGTAATGCAACATTTTTTATAGTTTTTTAGAAATTTTTTATAATTATTTTTTTGAAAATTTTAAAAATTAAGTAAATTTCCGTAGAGTTGCATTATTTTTGCTCGCACAATTTTACCACTGTTTTTTCTATTCATTTTATAATTATCCTTACTTAAAATAATATTGGACAAAATGTCATACTATAATTGCCAATGATCAATAAGAATATAAAAACAGCAGATGTGGACAATTGGATATCATTGAAAATCACATTGCATGGCGTTGCGTTTTGTATGCTCTTATGAATAATATATTTATAGTGGGAAATTTAACATACCTTTGTACCAGAATTTCATTATATATTTAAACTAATACATTGTAATAAGTTGTTCCAATTTTTTTTTATAAAATAAGTATAAGAGTTGCACCGAAAATCAATGAAAACATCTCCACAACTACTAATACATAAATGATAAAACGTATAATTTCAGTTTTAGAATTCCAAAAATGCATTAATCTATCTTGACATCCCAAATAACGAATTATAAATGGTAATTGCTCATATATCATTTGTGGATAATCACTGGATACAAAATTACAAAATATGGTGGCAATAACATCATAATAATGATTCTCTTCTTCATAGTTGTTCTTCGAATTATGATAGAAATGACACTGATATTGCATTTCGTTAAGTAAACCTTTCCAGGTTGTATCCATTAAATTCGTTACATTGTAATGGTATTCTTTGAATTTTGACTTAATCCACAATATGAAAACAATTTGTAAACTAATAAAAATTGATATAAAAAAGCAGTAAAATATAAGACACAGTTTGTTTTCACTTATGACACCACACAGGCCAATGAGAGCCATCACAATGATAATGCTGCCCAAGACAAGAGATGTTATCCAGATTTTGTTAATATTTTCAAATAGTATTATTGTATTATGGGAATAAATATTTTCACTGAATGTTGAAAAGATGGAAAGTTTGTCAAATATAATATAATCAATATGTAGAAGTAAAGCCCCGCTTGACATAACAATTAACACCGTTATTGAAAATAAACACTTAATTAATAGAAGTTTAAACATGGTTTGTTGTTTATTTTAAAATGTAAATTTTTTTATTTGGTTTTGCTGGTAATTTATTGACAAATTTTATAAAATAATTGATTATAACACCCAACAAATTTTGTTAGTTAAAAAGTTTTATAAAAACTCAAACTTTTCGAATTAAAGTATGATCATTAGGGACATAGACTAATTAATAAAAATGTATCAATAATAAAATTTATTGTTTAATTTTATCGAAGTTTAATTTGGCACAGAATAATTAAAAAAAACTGCTTTCCAAATTCCACAACAAATAATGACTATCGGGATGCATTGAACGATTGGTATCGTCTTAAATTCGGAAATGGGCTTCACCTTAAAATAGACCACCCGTTTTGATAAAATAATATTATCATTTGCACGTGTTGTTGAATTATATATCCGTCCATAGTGTTATGGCAAAACAAACTGAATAAATGACAGCCAATTCGACAGATGTAGCTTCAACAATATGGCCTCTATCAACTGCTAAGCTCGGAAACCACTATTGGAAGACATTCAATTATTTTAAATTACTCATTAATCATTTATGGAATCTCTAAGGTATCTCTGGTGGACAGATTCATCATTCCAATTAACTACATGTTATTAATATGCCATTAGTTAATTTAATTGTCATTATACGTTACACCATCATAGTGGGGAGGGTATATTGGCTAGAGGGTTAGTGCTGATATTTGTAACTAGGGATGCCAAACAGGGAATCCCGTTAAAAATTAGTTTTTCTCGAAAATCGCAAAATTTAAATCGCACTAGGTGCATTTACAAGGTGAAAAAATAATTTGTTTTCAGTTTTTGTAAAAATTTTGCCATTAAATAATTACTTTAAATCGAAATGTGTACGTATACAGTTATAACTGTCGTTCTAATCTTTATATATACATATAATTCTTCTGTACGTGTGTTAGTAATAGGGGGGTCAGACGGCATGTATAGCTTGTGTATTGGGACATGTATTCGATACATATGGAATTCCATGTGTATGTCAAAATTCACGTTATACATACGATTCATAATTTCCACGTTCAAACAGGCATGTGTAATTGCATGTGACATAACCTCTATTAGTTTATATATTTGTTGTTTTTAACAATATATTTAAAACATTTTTAAATAACAATAAATATATTTAATGCAATGAAACTTATTTTGTTATGATTTTTCTTTACTCTTTTTTGTTTTGTTTTTTTTTTTATTTTGAACTCACACAGTGTTGTATTTCAAAATACAACACTGTTATACACACGAAAATAGAACATGCTCTAATTGCCAAAAATGTCACGAGTAATACACATGTATTTTACATACACAAAATTTCATATGGATCACACGGTATGTATATGTTTACATGTGGAAAAATGTCCCAATACATGGCACAAAACACAAGCAATACATGCCGTCTGACCCCCCTTTAACTGAACTCCTCCTTAACGGCTGGGCCGATTTCGATGAAATTTGTTGTGTGTGTTTGAATGGGTCCCTGGATAGTTTAGATTCTCAATTGACCTATATAGGTACAATGGGCATGGCACCTCCCATACAAAGTAAAAATTTATTAATGCATATCTGGAGTAGTATTATAGCGGGTGTCTTCAAACATTGTGTGAGTTATGGCAGAACAACGTTTGCCGGGACAGCTACATAGTAAGATATAAAATACAAAAATGGTTAAGAAATGTTAATGTTATTAAAAGGTCGCCAGGTTATTAATGTGTTTCTATCTGAAAATAGTTAAGCTCTCATAAATATCTTAGTTATATAGATATCCAAACCATATTCAGCACAAATATATTTTATATAAACCGAACTCGCACTATCAAATTTTGTGATGATCGGTCCATAATTAGTCATATTTAGATTAACTAGCATAGATCTCTTAAAAATATTGGTATCCAAATAAAATAATCATCTTCTCGCTGTAGGGTATCATATGGTCAGGCTTGACCGACTATACTTTCTTACTTGTTATTATTGAAATTGTTGCTAATAAAATATTTGTCAGTGTTTCAAAATGATTTAATTATTTTACAATAATCTGAAATTTCAATAAAATTTTGTACAAATTTTATCTACTTAAATTTTTATTAAATTATTTTTAAACTAACATTAGCTTTAAATAAAAAAAACTCATTCGCGAACGTGTAGATTCGACTAATGCATTATAATGAAACGAAAATAATAAAACATAAAAGGTATCCTCCAAAAGCAACTTAACCTTAAGTAGTACTTGAAAATTGAACATTTTCGAAATCGCGATTTAATATATTCATAGTTAAATTAAGTCTTTTATTTTAACAATTCCCCTTACAGAGTAGCGGGTTAAATGCTAGTTGTAACTCTTATTTATCACATTTAGACAAATTTTTATACCCTACACCACCATAGTGGGGAGGGTATTATGCGTTTGTGCAGATGTTTGTAACGCCCAAAAATATTAGTCTAACACCCACCTTAAAGTATACCGATCGACTTAGAATCACTTTCTGAGTCGATTAAACGATGTCCGCCCGTCCGTCCGTCCGTCCGTCTGGTTGGCTGGCTGTCCATGTAAACCTTGTGCGCAGAGTACAGGTCGCAATTTTGAAGATATTTCGATCAAATTTGGTACATATTACTTTTTCGGCCCAAGGACCAAGCCTATTGAAACTGGCTGAAATCGGTCCGTTATTTCACCTAGCCCCCATACAAAGTCCCCTCGAAATTGGACTTTATCGGTCATAAATGTTTAATTTATCTATCTATCTACACACATTTCGCTCCAAATAAGTTTTATATATACAAAATTCATGTCACCAAATTTTGTTACGATCGGTCCATAATTAGTCATAGCTCCCATATAGACCCGCTTCCGAAAATCACTTTAACGTGCATAAATCGCTTTAAAATGTTGGTATACACACAAAATTCAACATAGTTAAATTTAATATAGACATAAATCACACGACCTAATTTCAAGGTGATCGGTCCATAATTGGTCATAGCTCCCATATAAGGCCCACTTCCGAAAATCACTCATGAATATAATTATTGATATTTTAAAAGAAAAATATTTTTACTCATTTACTTGGTGTAGGGTATTATATGGTCGGGCTTGACCGACCATACTTTCTTACTTGTTTTACTCATGGAGTTCTCATAATGAGTCCTTAACAGATGTCCATCATTCATACATATATCAAGATATTTGTAGAGGCGTTTAAATAAATATTAACAATCACACGCTTAATTATTTGAGAAATCATTTGTTAAATACCTTTAACCAATATAAACAATAACTAATGTAAACACTTCCATGGAACAAATGTTTTGGTACAGAAATACTATTACTTCCTTTGAATAATAATGACTTTCAAATTCATAAAAAGACAACTCTTGAAAGCCGGAAGATGGGATTAGAATTATTAAAGTCAATGCAGCAAAAAGTTAATTCATAAAATATACAAACTACAACACTTCAAACCAAATATATAAAAACTGCTTAATCATGTTTTAATATTAACCACGATCCAATTGGTCAAGGGTACAATACAAAATACAAACTAAGGGATGAGTCTTGTGAGAGAGACACCTCAACCGACATTAAAAATGGAACAAATACAAGACAATGAACTCGAAATACTTGAGACAGTGTTAAATGAATTTAATAAGAAAAATATATTTTGTTTGTTTGTTTTCATACTCAACACTTTTGCTAATCTGCAAGTGTCAATCGAACTGTCAACTCCCGCATAAAATATTTATGTATGAATATTATTCTCAATATATATGTACATATATAGTATTTTTAGGTTGAGTAGAATTTCAAAATTCCGTTTCAGAATAAAGATTCGTTTATCCTTTTTGTAAGAATTTTAGCAAAAGAAAATGAGAAAAGAAGAACCATGATAATGAAACGTGTGCGTTCCTTGAAACACAAAAGTTATGGAGAATTCCTTATGAACAACCATCAGATTTTTTAAGGGTAGAAAACTCAAACTAAATTCCTATGAATCAAGTCATCACAACCAGTCAGTCAAACAAGAAACTATTCAACCAACCCTTCTGATTGACATGTAAGAACTTTTGTTTTGCCTTGGAGATTTCAGTGTTTTAGACATGAATTCAAAAAGTTCTTTATATTCGCCAAAGGACCTGTTGTTACGCCCTACTACTTTATTCATACATACATATGTACGTTCATTTCATTTGTTGTTCATATTGTTTTTTGAATTGTTCATATTTTTTTATTGTATATTCGAGTATGGTTGTAAGACGAGGAGAGAAATAATTTGATATTAAATTAATTCTTTGCTCATTTTTAGCTAATGTTGCCAGCACAATTATTTTATCATTTTCTTGGGGGATTTTCATAAAATCAATATGTTGTTTATATAAATTTAATGAAACCATGTATAAAATCAAAAAGGAAATAACGGTTCTTTTCCTTCAGAACTGATTCTGGGTAAGTTATTTAATATTTGTTATTTAATTAAAAAAAAGGCTGAATAATTTTAGAATTGATTTCGAAATAGAAATTTTATGGTTTTAGATTAAAGTGGTGTGATGGCGAATGTGATTTCGAAAGTGATATTGAGGATTACCTTGAAAATAGAAGTGTTGCAAAATATTTAATAAATTTAAATATAAACACAAAATATTGCAAACTTACGTTTTGTTGCAAGAAATACATGGAGTTCGTTTTATACATGATGTTAAACATCGTTGGACATCTTTGTCTAACATGGTAATAAATTTATAAATGCGTCAATCATGCACAATCTGACATCAAATTAGCCACTGACAATGATATCAAACTTTGGCCAGATTTGTGTAATTCTCTAAGACCACTTGATTAAGCAAAGATTCGGCAACGTTGATAGAGCTTGAGGGTATAATTTTTTTTTTATATTTAATAGATAATAAAATGATTACAAAATAAAATAAGAAGAAATAATAATTATCTATATATGAGGGTATAATACAATTTGTTATAAATAATTTAGAAAAAGTGAATAATTCATTTACGAAAGAATTAGTTACCCATTTTAAAAACCGAATTAATGATCGACATAAAAAAGTTCTTGATACGTTTATATTGTAATTGAATTCAGGATCATGTCCAACTAGGTCAAATTTAAAGCATAACTCCAAAACGGAAACTAAAGAGTTTGCTAGTCAATTGTTTTGTAGATTGTTCGGGAGGGAATCTGATCAGAGTATTTCTGATGAAAAATTAATGATAGACTTTGATTTCGAATTTTTTTTAACATTATTAATACTTAAATAAAATATTAAAAAATCTACATCAAAACTTTACTCTTTTTAAAAAAATTAAATTATTCGAATAATTCGATTAATTTTAAACATACAAATTTTCAAAAGTTCAAAATTGGGAAAGAATGATGTGAAAATTCGAAGATCGGCTTCACGAATAGACCTAATGCAAATAATGTATTATTGTTTTAGGCTTAGCTACCTATATAAAAAATATTTTTGTAAAAATGAGTACCAAAAAGAGAAATAAATTTGACTGTTTATATGTTCAAATTTCAAAAAAATTACAAAATCCATTTGAATTTTTTTTAAGGACTACAATTCCATTTAAATTAAATTTCTTGAATATGGGATACAAAAAAGTACTAAAACTTGGGTTTCGTCCATTTTATCCCCTTAAAAGTACAAAAATAAAAAAAGTTTCACACACCTGTCCACTAATTTGTTGCATAAATGGAGATTCGAAACAGCCGTTTTTTTGGCCATACCTGCGAATAGGTTAACGGTATCCTACGAAGACAAAAACTCATACACAAGTAAATACGGATATATTTTAAATAAAAATTAGCTTTAATTTTAATTTTTCGAAATATGTTAATTTTTTTCCTAAATTTCTTGTTCAAGTGGCCTGAGACACGTTAATGGTCTGGCGAATTTGTAATAACTTTACCATTTTTTGACCAAATTTTGACATTTATATCTCATTACAACGATAATTACGTACACATTTCGATTCTTTTGCATTCAATTGCAAAAGTATTTTTTTAGTAGCAAAATTTTTTAAAAAACTGAAAAATTTGAATTTTTCCCGAATTTTGGCGATAATACAGTTTTTGGGTCATTTTGACCCAAAGGAGATACAGGGTCAATTTCCAAAAAATTTGTTTAATGTAATATTCATTAATATTAATAAATCTACATATTTCTAGAAAACAATGCAGAAAGTTAACGAGATTTAACTATTTTTTCTATATAAATAGTAAAATTTAGCATATATCTGAACATTGATATCGATGCGCGTCCAGAAATCGTAGTCCGATTTGGCCCAAATTTTCAGCACTTAACTTTTAGGCCTAGTGTCACAATATTCCACCCGGCACTCTTTGAAATCTAAAAAAAAAATCGGCTGTCACTCTAATATATATATCAAAATAAATGCTTTCTAACTCAAGACACAAAATTTTTGAGTTAAAACATCGAATACCACTACGAGACCAAAAAGCTCATAAAGGAAAAAAAATTTAAAAAAAGTAGAAATACTACTTTTTTAAAAAAAAGGAGTAGAAATAGTACTTTTTTTAAAAAAAAAGGAGTAGAAATACTACTTTTTTTAAAAAAATGGAGTAGAAACACTACTTTTTTGAAAAAGGACTAGAAAAACTACTTTTTTAAAAAAAGGAGTACAGATACTACTTTTTTTTTAAAAAAGGAGTATAAATACTACTTTTTTCAAAAAAGGAGTAGAAATACTACTTTTTTTAAAAAAAAAGGAGTAGAAATACTACTTTTTTTGAAAAGGAGTAGAAATACTACCCTTTACCTTGTATATTAGTGTGATCTGGTTCCCAACACAGCTTCAATGCGTATTGTTTGCTGAGAGCATGAAGCTCTATTACAAAACTGCTGGCCACCTTAGATCTAATATTGCAGTTATTATTTATTCCTGTAGATTGTGTTATCGCAGGTCTCACAATTAATCAGCCGCGTAGATTTTGGCCTGAAATATACTAATTACATTATACCAGAAAGTACTAACTTCTATTCAATATCATTCTTTGAACTATCCGTGCGCAACTCAATGACTTCAATATCCCAGTATGTTCGTAATAATTGCCTAATCCCAAATTATGGATATGTGATAGTCAGTTCCAATACCGTTAGTGCGTGTATTAGTGCAATATTTTACAGCATGAATTTGATAGGGGGCTCTATTAATGCGGTTCAAACCTGCCTAGATGCGTCTAAATGAATCAAATCAAAATGTAATCTTAGAAGAAAGTAATATTGAAAATTATGATAAATGTGATTTTTTAAAAGTTAAAATCTGTTATTCGAATTATTCGTTTTATTCGAACAAAAGAAAAATTTAATAATTTGGATACTCTATTGTTGACATACTTATATGGTGGGTGACATAAATGAGTTTAGCTAATGTAACAATTATGCATATCATGGCGCATCGCCATGATAATGAAATCGTTCGTCAGATAATTTAAAACTGATTTAATCGCATTTTTGGAATTTGTAGATTCTAGGATGTCCAAGAAAAGTTTTAAATATCTGATACTAACTAAGAGCACCTATAGGACAAGCTCCACAAAGGTCGTCCCTTTACAAGGCCTCTGCTATTTATAGCTCGTTGCATCCCAGTGGCAATGGTGGATTATATTGTAGTGCAGTGAAACTTGAGGAATCAATGCTAATGACAGGAACCGGTTGTATTTGATAATCCAGTCGTAGAATAAAAAGAGAGTAAGAATGGGAGATAGATTAAATGTGGATCTTTAAAATCAGTTGAATACGAATCAATATACGAAGTCAATCCCATTACCCATTTATATCTAAAAAGTAGGCAACTCTGTCTCTTAAACGACATTTCCTCAAGTTACGTATGTTGTTCTTTTGATTGTAGTACGAGGGGCGTTAACTATGCAGAATATAAACTCTTATTGTAATTCATTCTCTTCCTTCGTCATAAACATAAATGACGTTCTTTTGTTGTTAACATTTCATTTGATCGTTTTTGAAATTCACAATGATTGTGATTATATTCCTATATGTGTGAGTTGATCTCAAATAACAGATTGTTTTTAGTTTTGGGAATTCTTATTGCGCCTGTTGAATAATTTGATTGCTGTTTTTTTTCTCATTTCTCGTTCATTTCAGTGATACATAATTTTAGGGTGAGGGTTCCCGTGTATTTCCCACGTATTGGTAATTTGATCTGGCATAAAATCAAAATGCCGTCATTCAGTTAAGAAAAGTTATCACTCAGTTTTTAGTTCTACAGCTACAATATGAATTAATCTTTCACCTGTACCAAGAGTGATGATGAAAGCACTTGCAATTTTTTGAAACATTTCTAAATATGATACAATGTGTTGAGATTTTTCAACTATTTTTAAGAAACTACAGAAAAATATGGGAATTGTGTATATGTAATGTTTTAAGTATTTCTATTAAGATCATTTTTTTAATAGCAATCCCGACAAAAAGAGTGTATTTATGGAATAGCTAAAATTATGTAACTTAAATAAATAAAAATGTTAATTCTAGCAGAGCAAGGTTTCGATCCTCGGACCTCTGGGTTATGGGCCCAGCACGCTTCCACTGCGCCACTCTGCTTGGTAATAAACATATTAAAAATAATTATGAACACTAATTACTTCGTCAAAAATCTTAAAAGCTTCGATTAGCTTTTAGAACATGATACAAGGTTATTAAGGTTCTCATTATACAGCACCATAGTGGGGAGGGTATATTGTATTAATGCTGATGTTTGTAACATGTAAAAATATTGTCTTAACACCTTAAAGTATACCAATTGGCCCTTTCGTGACTAATGGGATAATTCGTCCCAGCAATTTCTTATCTAAATAACACCTAAACAATGTTTAAGAGTTCATTATAATATTTGAATAAAAACATAACGGTACATGTCAGCGTATTCTTGCAGCTTGAAAATGAATTTCACAACATTGTTGAAATTTAAGCATTTTGAAGTCGGCCGCACAGTAGTATAGACAAAATATAGAGGAAAATAAATCTCTTACTTCTAAACGCTTAGTCCAATTTGTTTGAGTTTGGACCTCATGGACCCACCAGTGCCTCGGACAGGGGATTCCAAAGTAGGTCCTTTTGAGATCCCCTCGTTTGGATTCCGATTTAAAAAAAAATAGAAAATAAAGAATATCCTCGCCGAGCACTATAAAAACCCAAAAATTATCTATTATAGCTTAGGAGATATTCGTATTTGAAAATTAAATTTAAAAAATTTGTACCCATCTTGCTCCAGTTTTTTGATATTAGAAGGTCCAAATATTTCCCGAATTTCTCCATTTTTATTTTATTAGACCAGTATGCCAGTAGAGCATCCTGGTCTTCACTTGGTATCCAAATGTGTACAAAGATGATATGCTCAGGCTGCAACAACGATTGTTGTTACAAGTGTTTTTTGGACCATTCCACAAATTAAATCCCTAATTACATTTATAAAATGCTATAAATAAGCAAATAAATGTGTACTTTCATCTAAATTTAATAATATTCTGATATTTTATTCATTTTTTAATTTTGAATCTCCCATCAAGAACATTGATTGGGATTATATGTCCCAGGATAATAGGACGATTTTAGGTTTTCTGAGTATGCAGAACATAATATTTTTTCCTCATCTTTTAGAATATGCAAAAATTTCTACCATATATATATATTGGTTCTCTAAATAAAACTCCGTCCCGAAAGGGTTAAGCGATGTACTTCCGTCCGGATTTCCGTAAGGCCCACTTCCGAAAATTACTTTATTAAGCATAAATATCTTAAAAATGTTGGTATTCAAATAAGATACAATACAAAAAAGTTTCATTTCAAGGTCGGACTTGCTTGTTTTGTAAAAGGAAACTTTTTCACACAGAAGCAATTTAAATATTGAGAAAAATATATATATTCCTTTATAATTTGTAAAACTTTTGTGATTTCGTTTATAAAATCTGTCCCTAAAATATAATTTTATACATTACGATTACACTCTAATAAATTTTTCTTCTACTATAATTATGGTAAATATTTAAGTACATTTGGTAAATTCACAAGGTCTCCTATAATGTCCTAATATTTCACAATGGTTTAAAAATGTTGATATTGTCCTTCAAGCATAAAATGTCCTAAAATAATTCTACTCTGTGTGCTATGTTTATTGTGTTATCGTAACCAACCAGCACAGACCTGCGCCGAACGCCTAAGAGTCGGTTAAGCCGACCCACAGAGTCGTGAAATATTAGGACATTATGACCTTGTGAATTGATCAATTTTATGTAAAGAAATACAAATAAAGTGTAAATTTAACTACTTGTGTGTTTAAAGAATGTATAGCAACACAACAAAATTCTTGTAAATTTAATTTTTTTGATACAGTTAAACATGACTGCGATTTTCGAAGGCTGTTATATTAAATGAAAGGAAAATTAAATACTGAATAAAATAATTATATTAAGTAATTAATATTGAAAATGTCAATCAACAGTTATTATTTTTTCAATATGATTTTAATAGGAGAAAGTCTATTTTAAGTCAAACTACTTCCAATGATCGGAAAGTAATTTATTAAAAGTTAGAAGACTCTAGCTTTAACAGTTCTTTAGATATTCGAAAGTAGCTATTTACTTAGTTTTACTTCCCCCTAGGGAACAATACTTTTATTTATGCCCGTAATTTCAACAAGTAAATATCTATCAGTGCTTAGTTGCTTATGGAGTAAAAATATTTGGTAATTTTTAAACGTAGATATTGATTTGAAATTAATGTCAAGTTACCTTTTAGGTAACTTTATCTACTGGGTATTTTACACCGTAGATATCTAGTTGTATAAATTACGGTCATAATGACCGTAATGCATGTTGTATTAAGTATACATATGTAGTAAAAATTGAGATTTTAAATTAAAATTTTAAAAAATAGTGAAATGAATCCTAGCAGAGCAAGGTTTCGATCCTCGGACCTCTGGGTTATGGGCCCAGCACGCTTCCACTGCGCCACTCTGCTTAACGAAAGTCTATGTTTTCTGAAAAAATTTTTTTGTCAATAAGAATTGTAAACTTATTTTACAAACATAAGTTCTAAAATGATATGTACTTGTATCCATCTATATTAGAGTTAATTTAAAAAATTTGATTTGTGGGTATCATCATTATACCATACACCACCATAGTGGGGAGGCACGATGAAAAGGCATTTTAAGCTTAAAACGGCATCAATATTTCCTTTCTACCACTAACCATTAAAAACTTATGAGGCTTCAAAGTTATTGATTTAACAAGAAAATAATAATTGTTAAAAAATGTTTAGAAATTTTTTTATTTGTTTGCCTTAACAAAACATTTTTAAAGCCACATAACTTTTTGACGGGTTGTGATAGAAAGAAAATATTGGCATTGTTTTGATAAGCTTAAAATGGTTAAAAATCTAAAAATGTTTAAAATGTTTGTGTTAGTAGACATCTAGAACAAAAGTAATACAGTGAACTCGCGATAACGTGAACTAATTTTTACCAAGGCGGTCCACGTTTACGAGTTTGTTCACGTTATCGAATGCTAAAATTCAATGATAAACAAGTATTTTAAAACAAATATTTTATTAATTTTTAATAACAAAAAATACATATACGCAATAATTCGGTTCACTTTGCATTTGATAAATAAAAAAATAAATTTCTTATGAATATAACACATCAAATTAAAAGAAACTAATAGGAACATTTATTTGGTTGAAGATAAATAAATTTAAAATGCTTTTCCAGAATTTGTGTAAAATTTCTTGTGAAATTCGATTCCAGATTTATTCCATATTTTAAAGATAACATTTTAATAGAATCTGTTTTCCACCGAGCACTCTTCTCCAATGATGACACGTATGTTTTATCTTGTGGCTGAGCCGAAAGCTTTTCTCCGGAAATTTTGAGGCAAATTGGCTTAAATTTTTGAAGCCAGCCATCGCTGGCATTAAAATGTTGATTTAACAACACCATATTTTCTTGCCAAACCACTGACAATATAACACTTTTGCAACAATTCAAGTATATTTACTTTATCTTTCAAAGTAACACGGTTTTTAATGACATTTCCATGAATAAGAATTTTTAATAATTTTCAACTTTTACCTAGCGATGCACAGTGGTATGAGAATAAAAAAAAATGGAAATAAATATGTAACTTCTAAACCCTTACGCCGATTTGAATGAAATTTCACATGCGCAAAGAGGAGTGTAGCCGAATTTAAGTTTTGAATTTGGACCTCATGAGCCCACCAGGAGCGGGACCAGGGGTTCCCAAAGTAGGACACCTCGGGTATGTTTAATTTTTAAAATGATCCTATTTCTTCGTTTGTGCACATTTAGAATCTCCTCGTCGAGCACTACATAAAACCTCGTCGTATCTATCAATTATCTCTTATAGCTTAGGAGATATTCGCATTTGAAAATTTAATTTTCAAAATTTTTACCCACCCTACTCCAGTTTTTTGCTGAATGCGGTTCCAAATATTTCCCGATTTTATCCATTTTTCTTTTATAGAATGAACAATAGATCTATATATCAAATAAAAAAAGAACTCATGGCTGAGTCCAAAGTTATATTCATTTGAATTTAAAAAAATTAAAAAAGGCGATTTTTCGCAATTTTTTGGAAAAAGGACTTTTATTCTTTTTAAGTTATCTAAAAAGTTTCTAACAGGATGTATAATGAATTTGTACTTTTTGAAAAGCTAACTTTACGCCAAATATTTTAAATGCAAAAAACATTTATAATTTTTGATACCGACGGGATCAGGTCCATTAAAAAAATGCCTATTTTTTATTTTTTTCATTCAAATCGGCGTAAGGGTATAGAAGTTACAGATTTATTTCCCTCTTTTTTTATTCTCATACCACTGTGCGATGTCAAAGAATAACTAATATACATGGATACAATTAAGAAAAAAGAACGCTGTAACATAAACCAATAAGTCACTCAATTCGGGGATTTCCCAATTAAATAACAAAAAACAGTTTAAAAAGTAAAGAATAAAAAAAGTGTTCATGTTTTAGAGCTTCAATGTTTTGTTCACGTTTTAGAATAGTACGTTCACACTTTCGAATGTTCACTGCATTTCAATTGATCTTTTGACCCACTTTGTAGAAGTAGAATTTCACCAAATTTTGACCTCATATAGATGCTTATACACTATTGTTTTATTGAGGGGACGATATGAGGCTAAACCACTATATATCCCATATATCTGGAAGGAACAATATTCTTATTTTGAATATATGTAAATATTTTTGGCTAAATTTTGCCGGATTGGATTAGATACATATTTTGTAATATTTGGAGAACAATAATTGTGAAAGTTTTTTAGCTTAGTACGTATATATTTCTGCAATTTCCCAACTAAATCATACATAAATAAAGATATATAGGACAGGTGTCTTTTAACACTTGACAATTTTCTAACAAAAGATTTATAACAGCTAAATCTATTTTTCAATTTTAAATCTTTCATAGAATTCAATTCAATATTTTTACATATGATTAAAATATTCGTGCAAAATAAAATAAAACAATTCAAATCCCATTCATAAATCAAACCAACATAAATACACAAAGAACTTGAATGAATTCTACAGCAAAATGTTTAACAGAATACAAAACAAAATAAAAAATAACGATCAAGATATAAATTTTCTAATAAATTTGTTGACATGTTGTTTTAGCTTCTTTAGTAGTACTAAATAAGTACTACACAAATTTGATGATGACAAGTGATAACAACGATTATGATGATGAGTCCCTTAATTCAAACACAAAAAAGGACATGATCGTGATAACACTTTTTTCATTCTATTCATTCACAGTTTGTTTTCTAAATGTATGAGTATGACAGACAATGCGCATGCCTAAACACACCCCATACATATCTATGTATTTTCACTCTTTCTCAAAACAAATGATGTGGGTCCTTTTTAACAAATGATTCCTAATGAATGGAATAAGAAGAATTTAAAAAAATATTACGTATTTATAATCAAAACAAAAAACTATCTAGATGTATTCTAAAGATGAAGCTGATCATCATCGATAAATACACCCACTATAAAAGGATTATTTCATAAATATTTATAATAATCATTTAACATATTTTGCACAATTGTTTTTTATTTGTTGTCTTCTAATACATATCTAAACAATGAAATCTATTTGTATTATTATTATTTTTAAATCAGCAACCCTTTTCTCAGAGAAGAAGTGAAAATAATTGTTGTTTTGTTCATTTCACTTTTTGTTGAATCTATTCTGCTTGATTCTGGGACTATTTATTTATTTCACTAAAACTTCATCGTCATTTCATGGAAGTTAATTGTTATTAAACCGTATTCTTTTTAACAAAGTGTATTCAAGTTCAGAGTTCATAGAAATCATTATTCATTTAATCGTTATAAAAATCGTATTGATTTCTAATAAAAGATCACTTGTTCTCACATATTCGTGTAAAATTCAGCAATAATCATAAGGGTTTATAAATTGTAATCTTCTATGTACCTCATTTCTTACATACCGATCTTATTAACTAGTAATTCTTTGTGCTGGGAATACACTTGTCTATCCCACCATTTATTTTTATTGAAATTACTCGTTTACATTGTTATGTAATTGATCTTTAGAGCGCAATTCAAGTGAAATTAATTGCGGTTTTTATTAATAATGAAAAAAATCCTGAGAAGTTTTAAACAATTATTTCGTGATTTTAGTTTTTTGATTGTTGAAAACACGTAATTAGTATTAAATATCAGCGAAGCATGTATCCTCTTCTTATTTTTTTTGGTTAGTTTTACAGGATTAGGTTAATGAACTTGATGGCAATTTTCTTTAAGAATAAAGAGAAAAATTTCGAGAATACTCTAACCCCCATTTTCACAATATCTAGTTGTTTTTAAACTAAAGTTATACGGACAGTTTTCAAACAAAAATTATGTTAACAGAAATATTTTAAAAAAATATTTACAGTGTAAAAAAAAATTAATGAAATTAATCCTAGCAGAACAAGGTTTTGATCCTCGGACCTCTGGGTTATGGGCCCAGCACGCTTCCACTGCGCCACTCTGCTTAACGAGCGACTATGTTATTCTTTTTTGCGATGATACCAAATAAAAATTTGATTCTCATTTGTTATTTTCCTAATTTCAAATAAAAAATTAAAATGTTCAACTGAGCTTTTCCGAATTTAAATGAAAATTCTCATTTTCATTTTCAATTTTTCTTTTTCGAATTATAAATGAAAATTCTCATTATCAATTGTTCTTTTCGGAATTTTAAATAAAAATTCTCATTATCAATTGTTCTTTTCCGAATTTTAAATTAAAAATCTAATTTTCAATTGGGATTTTCTGAATAACAAATGAAAAATCTCAATTCCAATTGATATTTTCTGAATTGAAAAGTTCTGTAGTTGTTTTTTAACCTAAAGTTATACTGTCTGTTTTCATACAAAAATTATGTTGACAGAAATATTTACTGTGTAAAAAAATTAATGAAATTAATCCTAGCAGAACAAGGTTTCGATCCCCGGACCTCTGGGTTATGGGCCCAGCACGCTTCCACTGCGTCACTCTACTGCCAAATTTTATTTTTCAATAGGATTTGTAAATTAATTTTACAAACTTGAATTTACTTCCAAAATTAAATTATACCAATAACATTATGTTAAATACTGCTTTCTTATTTTTAAAGAGGATGATGAAAATTTAAAAAGTTTTTAAAACATTAAAATAGAATTTTTTATCTTATTGTATATTTCACAATTGTCATTAGCTTTTCGACAGGGTTTTTTCTTAACTCAAGCGACCTGAGTATGGTGCAGATATGAGCAATTGAAAATATTTTTTTTAAATAGTATATGGTACTATTTTAAATTTTAATTATTTTAAATTATATTGGCGTAGTTCTGAGTTTCTAATCCATATTTCCATATCGTTAACTTAAAAACACGGGATAGGGACTTTCTATATGGCCCTATCTCGTGTTTTTTGAGTTGAGATTCTTTGCTAAATACACACAGAAAAAACCAAAATTCAAATCCAATTACAAAATTCATAAAGTCAATCGAATATTTTATTGAAATGGGACCTATCACAAAAATCACAAAATCAAACAACAAAATTTGTAAATATATTATCGAAAAAAAAAATTTTTTTCTTATTAAAATATTATAACTATTAATGAAACATATTATCAGCCCAATTATGAATAAAAAATTCCGCGGGAGTTTGTTCCCCGGGAGTTTTTATTCATAATTGGGCTGTATATGAAATTCCACATAAAATCGAACAATATTTTTAATAAAACCATACAAACAAATAGTTGGATTTGAATAGATATTCAAACAATATTTATTATTAAATCAATTAAATTATTAATAACATTTAAATACAAAATCATTAAATATTTTAATTATATATAACAAATTGCATACGCCATAAACAATAAACTCTTATAAACAATATTTTCTATAGACACTACTGATATACACAATATTTTCTAAAGAAAATACTGTTATACACAATATTTTCTATAGAAATATACTGTTATACACAATAGTTTCTAAAGAAAATACTGTTATACACAATATATTCTATATAAAATACTGTTATGCACAATATTTTCTATAGAAAATACTGTTATACAAAATATGAATTAGTTTCTGCCAAACTTACGGACTTTCCAGCAAACGGGAATCCAAGTTATATGGATATTGTTCACCTGTGGGAAGATAAACCAGTTTTCACATTTATCTTAATTGAAAATCAATCGTCTTACCATTTATGTTCTGCAGTTTTCGATGTTTCATGAGTTTTTTAAAACACAAAAATTAGCTATTTTCACGTAAAAAATATAGTTATTGCTTCAATTTGTTATTATAACTCCGAAACTACTGAGCCGATTAATACGCAATATACAACCGGATAAAGGTTATGTAAATTTGAACAATTTTAAGTTAACTTCAATAATATTGGAATTACCCTTCAATTGGAATTAGCTCATCAACAATATAAATTTGGAAAATTCAATCTGTTGTTCTAAGACAATAAAATTTGTGTTGTAAAATATTTATTTGAGAAGTAATTTCATTGTAAGATTAGCCTTAAAAGGCAAAAACGGGTTATACGGGGAACAGATTTAAATTTATACAAATAGATAGATGGAAATGTAGTTAGAAAATAAAATCCCAACAAAAGGGAATATTACAATATATTATTGGTACTTTTTTGAATACTTTATTCTAAATCGATAAAAATTGTATTGTAGCTTCGTAGAGTCACAAAAATATGCATTTCTAAAGTACTTTTTTATAAGACGGGGGGCCTTGACTTAAGATTTTAAATATAGTACATTTTTTAACCACAAAAGTTCACAAACAATTTACATTAGGGAAATCCATACTTGTTAATAAATTATCTACAGACGTAGCACTTTAAGAATCGAAAGTTCATTGAAAAGATACGCTTGGAAAACTCATAATCATGTTTTAAATTCGACACCAATAATCGTCATGTACACAAAAATCGCCGCACGTAATTTTATGAAGATCGGTCATAGGTCAAATATAAGGACCACTTCCACTTCCAAACAGATTAACCTAAATAAAAATCTTTTAAATATCGATTTCGAACAAAAATATTACACAGATAAGTTGTATTCAAAATCACACTATTGGCTTTAGTGACGATCAGACATTATTTGCCATAGCTCCCATATATGATTTATTGAAAATCGCCCCTTAATATCTTATTGTAAAGCCCAAAGCTCATAAATATCGATATTGATAAAAAATTTATTATTTTATCACAAATATAGCTGATATTTTTTCCGATCAAAACATTTTCAACTTAATATTTTTTGGAGATATTTTCAAGTACTAAATGTAAATGTTTTAACATTTGAATAAAATATGAATATTTAGTGATTTTTTAAATTTTGTAAACCTTAGTGACTAATTTGGGAGACCACCAGCTAGCCACCAATCCAATAATGAAAGAGTGTACATTAGGGTGGGCCGATTTGTAAGGCCAATTTTTTTTGATATTGTTCCATTGATTTTTCGATGGCACAATATTCTATTTTTTTATCATGACCAAAGCTATCGAAAAATCGATAGCACATTATTGATTGCTAATCGACCCACCCTAGTGTACATTTATCCAAATCAACTCAAAAACCTCTGACTGTGTAAATTTTTAGTATGTGTTTTTTTTTTTGGTTGTTTAAGTAGTGGTAAAAATTATGATTTCTTTAAAATTTTCCTAATTTAACCCTTCTATGATACGAGTCTACATATAAATAGTCCACTAACTGATATAATTCTACTGAATATGTTTACTAAAGGCAATTAGTGTTTGGCGTCTTATCTATTGTGCTCGAGTGTAATGTGTACATACAATTGTACAAAAATGTTCAATTTATTTTGGTTCATAATTTAACCCTTTTGTAAAGAAATAGTAACAGCCAAAAAAAAGAAACAAAAAAAGGGTTATACAAATTAGTAAAAATTATTAAACACAACAACAGTAAATACGACTAAATAGACAAAAGTACAAATATGACAATGACCAAACAATACGTCGTCCTACAAAGAGAAGCAACAAAACAAAAGAGGATAATGATTATTTAAAACAGCATGTACATTTTTACACACGCACACACACATAGCCAGACATACAGACACAAGCATACATACCTGTACATGTGCCTGGTCACACTTTTAAAACGGTGACTAACCAGGATATCACACACACACTCTCAATACAAGGACAATAACTAAATAAATACAGTTGTGTGTAGCGTGTAATTATTGGCTTGTTTTCTTTGGGCAGAAAACAAAGAAACAAAAAAGGTGCTAAATGTGTTTTCCAACATGATAATTACATACTCCTACCGTTTAAGGACTACCCAAACTAAATCATAATTATTATTTCAGCCACTCGTAATTTGAAAGGGAATTGTACCTGTGCCACTGTTTTCTTTGAATTTTGCTTAAAATAATATTTGAAAGTAAAACTAGAGCATTTTTACAATAATTAATACGAAAAACTAGTTCATATTTTGACATTTTTTATGATTTTTAAGAAATTCCATCCAACTTATTATCTCTTTCAAAAAATGTAACAGATTTTTAAAATGGAAATGTTTCAGAAAAAAAAACTGTAAAATAAAGTCATTTGTCCTTTGAGTGTTCTTTCGTTGTCGGTTCGTCGTTCACCATAAGCGTTCATGTTAAATAGTTGCCCTACATATTCAGGTACTTAGATGTTACGGTTGAAACTTAGGAGTCAGTTTAGAATTTAGTATACGTACTAAATTTAGTATAACTCTTGTGGTGGATTAGCGTCTTAATCCGTTATAGTTTTTGTGAATGTGAAACTAAGAAGAGTTTGTAAGTATGTATTTTTGTATGTTAGTGTGCAGTTATGCCATGAAAGGTTGTAAAATAATAGGGTTGTACTAAATAGAGAATAATGTGTATTATTCTAGTGATAGAACATTTTAATAATAATGGAAGGAAACAAACAATTTTGGCAACGCATCGATCATTATCCTTTGCAAATTGGTTAAAATTTGGTAAATAGGGGTTATATAAGAATGGCGTAAAATCGTTATTCAAATTATTCGATTTTTCGCTTGTTCGAATAAGATATTTGAACTTGTTCGAATAATTCGATCACAAGTTTAAAATTAATCGAATTATTCGAATAATTTAAATTTATTTTAAAACAAGTAAAGAATGAAGTTTTAATGTAGCTTTTTTAATATATTATTGTTAAAGAAAAACAAAAAGTAACGTTAAAGTTAACAATTCAAGTATTGATAATGTTAAAAAACATTCGTAACAATGTCCATCATGATCCTGAATTTTTTTTCTGGTTTTAAAATGAGTAACTAACTGATTCTTTAGTAAATGAATTATTCAGTTTTTCTAAATTATTTATAACAAATTGTATTATACCCTCAAGCTCTATCAACGATGCCGAATCTTTGCTTAATCAAGTGGTCTTAGGGAATTACACAAATCTGTCCAAAGTTTGATATCATTGTCAGTGAACGTGGACTATTTAAAGTCAGACAGTGCATGATTGACGCATTTACAAATACGCAAAAAGTTTATTACCATGTTAGACAAAGATGTCCAACGATGTTTATCATCATGTATAAGACGAACTCCATATTTTTCATGCAACAACACGTAAGTTTGCAATATTTTGTGTTTATCATTAGTAGGGAGAGGATTTACATATATGCAAATGCATGTTTTTTCTCGAACGTCCAAATACAATCTATCCGAATTAGATACTTTGCAGTAAAATGACATCGAATTGTTAGGGCATATTTATGCATATTTTATTGATAATGCATATTTTGTTATATTTAACTTGAAAAGGCATATTTATATATCCAAATTTTTAATATTTTTTTGTAGTCAATTGTGTGGACAAAAATACTTTTGTCGAATTTGTTATAGAAATAGCATTAACTGTTAGCGACTGACATCTATCGACAGAAACTGACATTAATGGTGTTTTCTTTTCTGACTCAAAATGTTGCCTATATATTGTGTACCATTTATTAAATGTTACAAATACCCTCATAATGTGTTGCATTTTTAACGATCACAATAGAACAAAATCACTACCATTTATGCAATTTTCTTTTATGTAGCTTATAAATATTAAAAAACTATACTTTTTGCTTACAATTTGCATTTCTAACCCTTTGATAAAATTGAGTGTGAAACATGTAGCATATATTCAGGGTTTTACGGTAACATTATTAGAAAAGAACACGACCAAACTACATTTTTTTCAGAAAAGAACACAAAAAAGGGTAAAAGGCAGAATAAGTGCATCATTTATGCCAGAAAAGAAAACATCATAAGTCTTCTTCATTTCTCCATCAGCAATTGAAAATTATCATTTCAAAACATTTTGCTTTAAAAAAGTTTATACTTTTTTTATGTATCAAAAATTCATTGGATGTATCGAAAACATTCATATTTGTTTTCATTTCAATTTCAATTTATAAGAGATTCCGTTATCGAAATATTTTGTAACTTCACATACACTGTTACCGCTCCGACAGTCAATTCCCAGCATTTCTAGAAGACTGTTCTGAACTGGTGATTTTACCTATCATTTAGGACGACAACTAAGTAGTTACATAACAAGCTACGTGAGTAGTTACTTACTATTTCAACGTAATCATTATAAATGTCATCCTCAATATCGCTTTCGACGACAGTTTCAAAATCATATTCGCCATCACTTTTAGATGCTAAAATTTCGGTTTCGAAATCAATTCTAAAATCATTCGGCCTTTTTTACTAAATAACAAATATTTTATTCCGTACCTTTTATTTTCATTGGTTCAAGTCCTAAATTAAGCATTTTGAAAGACTTGTTTTTAGTATTGTAACTTCTTGTAGTAATATTTAACGAACCACTCATCTACAGCGATCGAAAGACTTTAGTTATTTGTCGAATTTCAGAAACAATAACATTTTTGTAAGTCATTTTTACTTATTTAAATTTGGAATTATGAAAAATATTTAATAAATTTAAATATGTATGTACATTAGAGTGACAATAAGTTGTATGGAAAAAATTTTTTGTTAAAATTTTGAAGAGTGCCGGGTGGAATATTGTGACACTAGGCCTAAAAGTTAAGTGCTGAAAATTTGAGCCAAATCGGGCAACGATTTCTGGACGCGCATCGAGGTCAAAGTTCAGATATATGCAAAATTTTACTATTTATATGGAATAAATAGGTGAAACTCGTTAAATTTCTGCATTGTTTTCTAGAAATGTATAGATTTATTTATATTAACGAATATTACATTAAAAAAAATTTTTTCGTCAAAATGACCCAAAAACTGTATTATCGCCAAAATTCGGAAAAAAAAATGCAAATTTTTCAGATATTTTAAAAATTTTGCTACTAAATAAATAATTTTGAAATTGAATGCAAAAGAATCGTACATATTTCGGCCAAAAAATATATAACATTTCGCTATCTTTTCTTTAGAAATTCCAAATATTGAAAAATTTGACCTTTGACCTTCACGATTTAAGGTTATCGTTTTCCGATTTTAGTAAAACTTTCAGACCATATTTAAAATTACAAGGACTATAATATTATGAATAGGTTTTACTTAAAATTTATAACATTAAGGAAATTGGGCTCATTCGCCTAAATATGGACAAAAAATTAGTTTTTCTTGAAAATCGCAAAATATAAATCGCAGGTACGGAAAAACTGTAAGAGGTATTGACATTTTTATTCCCTATTCTGATCTCAATAAATCCCAATGGGATGATCAAAAAATTCTGAAATTTCTTTAACAAAATTTTTAAAAATTTGAAAATGGCCATACCAGCGAACGATATCCTACGAAGACAAAAGCTCATACACAAGTAAATACGGATATATTTTAAATAAAAATTAGCTTTTATTTTAATTTTTCTCGAAATATGTTAATTTTTTAATAATTTAATTTGTAATAACTTTAACATTTTTTAACCAAATTTTGTCATTTATATCTCATTACAACGATAATTACGTACATATTTCGATTCTTTTGCAGTCAATTGCAAAATTTTTAATGTAATATTCATTAATATAAATAAATCTACATATTTATAGAAAACAATGCAGAAAGTTAAGGAGTTTCACCTATTTATTCCATATAAGTAGTATAATTTTGCATATATCTGACCTCGATGCGTGTCCAGAAATCGTTGCCCGATTTGGCTCAAATTTTCAGCACTTAACATATAGGCCTAGTGTCACAATATTCCACCCGACACTCTTTTAAATCTAAAAAAAAATCGGCTGTCACTCTAATGTATATGCAATTATTCTACATAAAATTATTCGAATTATTCGTTATTCGAAAATGGTAATTTTTAAATTGTTCGACGATCATTATTAAGTATTATAATTTCAATATATTTTCCTAAAAACCATTTCCTTTTGATCACAGGATAAAATCCTTTATTAACAGTTTTATATTAGGTATTTTGAACGCATCTATTAAAAAATATATAAAAACTAAAGTGAATTTCGAAATTCTGTAAAACTTTAAATTTTGTATGTAAATGGAAAATATGTATACCAAATACTATTGAATTCTGAAGAGTAAGTAAATTCAAATATTTATCAATATAAAAAGCTTATCTTTAACTTATTACCTATTGTACTTGGATAGCGATTGCTTCAATCTTTTGAAATTTTTTTTTCCAAAATCAAAAACATTCTTGTTTTTTTTTCAAAAGAAAGATTAGATCTTTTCATTGAAGACCTTTTTGGAATGCGAGTTGGATATATATCACAATAAAAATTTTAGACTTTTTTTCAAAATCAAAAACTTTTTTTAATATGGACCCTCTTTTAAATGTTTTTTTGCTCAAAAGAAAGCTTAGGTTTTTTCCTTTAAGAGTTTTTTTTTTGTCGCTGAGCAGGATATATATGAGGGTGCTGTGGCTTAATTGGTTAGCGCGTTTGATCATTAAGCATGATATGGTATTTGTGGCCTGGGTTCGATTCCCAGCCGCTGCCAATCAGCAACATCAGTTTATAATAATTATTAGTTTACTAATAACTAATATTTATCACAGCGCCCTCCTTCGGTGGTATAACACTAAAACGCCACCGAAGTAAAATAATTAAATAAACATTGTTGGCTTGACATACCACGCAATTGCAGAGTTGTCAATTAAAAGCTTTTCTCCTCCTTTCACCACCTTTTCCTCTACACTCTATCCCCTTTCCAAAGAAAGTAACACATTTAATATAGGCATATTAATTGCCTGAGTGTTACTTCTCTTTAAAAAAAATAAAAAATATCGTACTCGCTTCCCACTAAGCGACCAAAAAGCTCTTAAAGGAATAGACCTCAGCTTTCTTTTGATCAAAAAAAGTAAAAACACGGTCCGTTTTGGAAAAAAAAAGTTATATTTTGCAACAAAAAAAGTCAAGAATTGTATGTCTTGCGTTAAAAAACATTTATTTTTATAGATATCCCAATCGCATCCCACTTATCGACAAAAAAGCTCTTGAAGGATGAGACCTAAGCTTTCTTTTGAGCAAAAAAAAATAAAAAAGTTCCATTTTGAAAAACAAATTCAACAAAGTTTTTGATTTTGCAAAAAAAGTCAAAAATTGTATGTTACAAAACATTTATTTAGATATAGATATTTAACTAGCATTCCACTAAGCGACCAAAAGGATCTTCAAGAAAAAAATCTAAGCTTTCTTTTAAGGAAAAAGGGCCCATTTAAAAAAAAAAAAGTTTTTGATTATGAAAAAAAAATATTTTTTTTTTCGAAAGAATGAAGAAATAGCTATCTAAACTATTTGGGGCACATTTTGCTAAGAACAATAGGTAAAATACTAACCTTGGTGCAAATTTCATATTGATCGGATGACATCGATTTATAAAGTTGGTTCTCTTGACAAGAAATCCCCCATACATTTATAACATAATTAAAAAAAACTGTGCTCATTTGATAAAAGTTGAAATTCATTTAAAATTTGTTCTTCTTTTGCTTCAAGTAGTCGTTTTCGTTAAATCTGAGGTGTATGAAAATAAGAAAATATATTGGCGATCCTAACAAGTTATTTATTCTCCTAAGTTTAATTGATAAAGCTGTATGGATACTATCGCAAATATTTCTAATAGATAAATGGTTAGGATCGATTTGTCATAACATTTTTTTATAAACAAGTTTAATTTATTACTTCTACATTATAATGGTAAAAAGTAAATTTTTAAATTATTTTTTTTATTTGTTTTTGGTTTTTTCATCCTGATTGCTGTCTTATATATTCTTGAAAATATTCACCAGATCTAATCATGATCATTATTAAAAGAATGAAACAAAATTCATCAATATTTTAACAAATTGTCTTTCCCCCATAATTATGGAAAATTCTGTATGAATTATTGACAAATCATTAATTGAACAATTTTCATTAATATTGTTAGACAAATAAAATATTAAATTACTTAAATGAGCTAATAATAAAATTATTAAAATACAAGGCAAATCTCATTAGATCATAAATATATTTTTTGGCAGCCGGATTAATTTAAATATTTTTCTCCAAGGCTTTACAAATGAAATATAGTTTTCTAAAATTATTTTCAATTTATTAAATTTTTTACTTATCTTATAAATGTGTAAAAAAGTATTTACTATTTAACCCTAATTAATTATTAAAAAATATATGAGGAACTAAATTCCACTACCAATTAACTAGAATGTATATCAACTAGTACATAGATTAAAATAATTATACTTCCTTTCTGTTTACAACGCATTTAGTATATGTTTTAGTTATTTTTTAACTTTTCGACTTGGTGAAGAGATTAAATATTAAATCCACCGCTAATCCTTATACTAAATTTAGTATACATCCGTCAAATAGTCAATAATGTTTTTTTACTAACGCCTACATTGTTGCACAGGTAAACAAAAAATATACTCGTAGTTCAAGCTGAAAGTTTTTTATGACAGGTAGTGTCATAAAAACATTTGCAAAAACGTTGAATAAAATTTCAATGTAAAAAAACACACAAAAAAGTAAATGATTTCATATTTTAGTTTTTTTTATTAGTGGAATCATAAAAAATAAGACAGCAAACTCGAGCATATGCACGATAATATTAGTTTTAACATTTGCATATACTATGTAAATTTCTAGGAAATATAAAATATAATTTTATATTACTTTCCATTCAATGCTATAGTGACAGTACATATACATATTTGTAGTTTTTCCAGCATTATTTATTTATTTATTACTGGGTACATAATTACAAGGTACATACTATGTAACATGAAATTGTACATCGAATAAACGTTTTTCCTCTATATCTAGCTATAGAGCCTTGTTATATGTGCTAATTAGCATTGTATTTGATTTCCTGAAATATTTTAAATAAATGCCAACAGTTAAATAATAAGTAATACCTTTGAGTTCTATGCACTTTTTCCAAAATTTCTCAAATTTTGTACACCCTCCAAAAAAAAGAAAGTGTTGAGGTAATCAAAATAGGTAATTTTTGTGAGTCGTTGGAGTCAAATCTCTTTCCGCCGAGGCATTTCTTCAGGTTTGAAAACAGCAAATAGTCAATCATGGCTAAGTCCGGAGAATAGGCCGGAAGAGCTTTCCCAATTGATCATTCAAAATTTAAACCACTTAGCCATGTGAGATGTCTATGGCTTCCACAATTTCTCGCACTTTCTCCGATCGGCCAACACTATATCGTGATTTGTTCAATTGTTTGGGGTATAGAGACCTCAGCTGGACGTCCAGAATGATCGGCATCTTCTGTGCTTGTACGGCCACAATGAAATTCTGTAAACCTAATTTTTACCATTGAAATTGATGGTGCTGAGTTCCTATAGTATTTATCAAGCTTAGTTTTTATTTGAGTGATAATGCTTAAGAGCAGACGAGATTCACTTTTTTCCAATTTCTCCTCAAGTCACGAGGTAGTCTGCTATGCCTGTCAAAAACAAACTGAATGATGCAGCTTGTTCAAATTTTGACAGGAGTCATCTGACAGATGCCTTTCGACAGGAGCAGTTAAGAGCCAGGAAATTTAAAAAGTCGTGGACTTATTCATCCTCGTATATAAAAAATCGAATAATTTTAAAAATTTTGTAAGTTAATGTCTGAGTTATATTGTGGAATTTTATGGGGATCATTTTTGTGGAAGACCTTAACACTCTTGCTCCTCTCTTTAGGGGTAAATTTGACCATTTTTTTTTTCGAGAAAATCAAAAAAAGTCCTTTCAAAAGTGATATTTTAGGATTAAAATATTCTACGAAAGTTTTTGCCGGAATATTTCAGTGGGGGTCGCTAAATACACCAAAGTTGTTAATAAAGCTCTTTACGCTTAATTAGCAAAATTACACACCACCTCGGGACTCACGTTTTTAAAAAAAAATCGCAAAAAATCCAATTATGATCCGACTGAGCTGAAATTTTTAATATAAATAGTCCCTAAGAAGATCTACAAAAAACATACACACATATGTAAGTACTCTCTTTTAGTTCACGAGATATATAGGTTAATTTATTTAATTCTGCTCGATCTTGCTTTGGTTGGATATGGAGTGTCTATGGAGGATCAACATTTTCTTTTTTAAATATCAGCTAAATTTGTTAGCAAAACAATTTACTAACAGTTATCTCGCACGTATAAAATGTTACATGCATCAAAAGTTGGAACACGTAAAAATGGCCATATTTTTTACGTATAAGATATATATTTTTTGTAGATCTTCTCGAGGACTATTTAAATTTTTAATATCAGATCATTCAGATCATAAATAGATTTTTCGCGATTTTTTTAAAAAAAAGTTGGAACCCAAGGATTTTAAAGGATTTATTTCAGTGAATTTTGTAAATTATTAAAATCTACGTTCAGCGCTTTAAAACTAAAGCCAGTGATTAATGTCGATTACAGCTAAGCATCCAATGCACACGTGCATAGCCGTCTAAGCTGATGGATATAGCGGCTAAAATCTACTTAAAGGGTGACTTAGTTGAGGGCTGGAACTTTTCAAGGTGGACTTAGTTGAGGTGTGAGTTGATCTACTTCAGTAATAAGAAAATGTTTGAGGTATTTAATGCTAAGCTAAAGTTAGAGTCACACTAAATAAAATATATTTTAATTCTTTTATTTATTTCAAAAACTCCTTTTACAATACAATAGGACAATTCAAAATAAATATTTAGTTTTATTTTATTTGAAGCTGTTTGATCTTACAAATCACTTGTAAGAGTAAATAACGTCAAACAAATTTGATCTAAAAAAAGTTGTTACGCTTTCTTGAGTAAATATTTGACATTATAAATACTGACTGAAAATACATATTATTATTTGTATTGTTAGACACCAAATATAAAACTTATTTAACAAAATTACATTTTAAAAAAACTAAACAAAATAAAATATTTAAATAAGACATAATTACACAGTATGTTACTACTTTCAAAACAGGTCAGAAACTTTCCTCACGAGCAGATGCTAATGTATTTCTCAGTAAATTTAAACTCTTTCGTTTTTTTTTTGTGTCCTTCAAAATTGCTCTAATTACTGAAGAGTTTTCTAAAAAAGTCATTTTATTTTAGGAATTCTGGGAATTTGCAAAAAAAACACATAAAGCAATAAAATAATATTTCATTGACATTTATGAGTTTTAATGCAAATGTTGTTATAAAATTTGTCCTTTTTAAAATGTGTGCATGTGCGCACAGGTACTCAGGTACCTGGCGCATGAGCATTTCAGCAAACCAAGCCAAGCTACTAATTTTGTGAATAGACTAAAAGTTAGTACAACCTTTAGTACATATACTAACTTTAGTTGCGGTGGATTAAATGCTTAATCCCTTTACTAGGGTTTTTAATTCATTTAGTGAATAACTAAAAAATGATAGAAAAAGTGCCATTAAAAAAGGAAGTATTTAGGGGAAATGAAACATAAAATAATAACTGAAACAAAAATATTAATGGAGATAGTTATATTTTTAATGAAAGTAAAATGCAGCATCTCTCCGGTTATGAGAACTTTTATAAAATTCCCACGTTTGATTATTTCAGATGACCCTCTGATGATGATGATGATGAGTAATTATTTATTTGTAATTTAATTACACCCACCTTAACATTTCACCAACAATGAAACTACTCTCGTTGTTGATATTTAAATATCAAAATGTCATGTCATCTGTAACAAAACTTTACAACTTCCCATCACATTGCATCTCAGCTACGAATAATGAATAATGATCATGTCCTTTTATTGAACATTGCATCACGCAACTTTTTTTGTTTCAATACAAATTCCCATGCACTGTGTGATCAAATTACTTGGTGAAGCAAACGCTAGTTATGTTTAATGAAGGTGGTGGAAATAGAACCTCAAATGTTCACCCACTCTACTGATAATTAGATATTGAAAAAGAAGAAATGATGCCACCCTTGTTGTAATTCGAGTATAGAGGGTGTTTTTTTTTTCTTTTCAATATTTTAAACTACAATTGTTACAATTAAATATAACTATAATAAGAAGACCCTTTGTCTGTTTTTATTATTACTGTATGATTAGTATTTTTAAATAGCATGTCAAGCATTTTATTGACCTAAGATCAAATGTCATTGTGGTCTTTTTTATGTTGAAATATTTGTAAACTCTTTCAACTTTTGCCAGACTCCTTTTAGCTTTATATAATTGAATGTTAAAGGTATTTACAGGCGAGAGTAATGTGTATTAACATATTTCAAAATTAAAATATTATTGAAATCATTCGATATGCCAGGAAATCGTTTCGTAAAATACATTTCATGTTTACACGATAGTTTACGAATACTTAATATATTTTGATATATTTGTGCAAACTGTATTTAAATTTTCAAAACAATTGCATTTATTTTCAGAATGTTATTTGGCTATTTTTTATATTTTTAGGAAGATCAAAAACCGCATGATTTTAAAATCATACGGTTAGTTTTTGAGATATTTCGAGATTTAGGTTTGGCGTCTCAAAAATGATTTTTTTGATATACCGTAGTCGTTTTTTCCTCATGCACAAGGTATCGAAAAGTCGATTTACCTTAACGTGGAGTATAATTGAAAGTTTAAAAGACTGTTAATGGATTTATAAACTACGAAGGTAATCTTCTAATAGAGTATCATTTCTTATTTCAATATTTAAGGAAGTTTGCAGGATTATTTATAAAATTGAAACAATGTCTGTGAAAAATGTATTTATTAAAATTAACCCCTTTGGAGCAGCGCTGGGTTACAGATTACATTTGCATAATGGTCCATACTAATCTCTAAATGTGTCAGAATTAAAAAGAAATTCATAAATATTGGCTTTAGAATGTTTTTTTTTTTCAATTTCTAAAAAATATGAAAAACCACGGTATTATTTTTTTGCGGTTGTTAAAAAAGTTCACACACCAAACGCAATAAAGTTTTTCATTCAATATTTTCAATTATAGTGGAATTGCCTAGAGCTAAAAAAATGTAATTAATGAATACTTCCTATCCAAATTTGCTATCGAAGGTAAAATAATATAGATATAAGTGATTTTTAGTTAAATTTGAACTATTTTTTTTCATGCTAAATTTTTGGGATACTTTAAAATAAGCTCTCTTTTGTTGTGTCTTATTTCTGACTTTCTGCTTGAATTCTGAAATCCCTGTTTTAATAAAGTTTTTTGCTCATTTTTAAAAGGAGGACAAAAAAGACACATACCTTGAGGATTTAGAGTGTTAACATATTCTACAAAAATATTCTCCGTAACATTTTACATAAATTTGCTGAACACATTTTATACCTAAAATGTAAGGATCACATGGTTTCTTATGCTGATTAACAATGAGAATGTGCCAGAGTTGGGAAACTTTAACCCCCCCCCCCCCCTCAAATGAAATTCAGATGTAAATATTCAAAACGCCGATACACGTGTCTTTTTTTTGTCTCCTCTATCAAAATTTATTGGTCGGAACTTGTAATTATTTTTTGTGTTTTACAGCATTATTTAGAAAAACAATATATTTTATATTAATAATAACTGCGGACATACTTCAAAAGATAATTTTTAAATAAGGGAAGTATGCCTAACACTTGCCAAAAAAAAAACTATGAAATTATTTATATTAATTTTCAGAGAAAAAAAATTTGGTTTATTTTAGAAATTGGTATTGGTGCGTGATGTTTTTGATTCCAAATCTGTATCTGTATCCTGCAAAAGACTGAAATAATAATGCTTAAAAACTGAAATTTTTCCAATAATCCGAATACAGCTTTTCTAAAAAAGTCGATTTTTGGAATATTATTATTTTGTTATGTTAAACCAAGCCACAGGCAGAATTAAAATTTTTTTGTAACTAAATCCGAATGGCTGGCCCGATCGGTATACAATTTGACGTTAGCAAGTTATTAAAATGGAGCAAATGCTCCAGGGGCGGCGTTATTGGGCTCAAAGTAGGGTACCTTCGATATCTAAAATGTTTAAACACGTGCCTTTTTTTTGCTTCCCATCAGATTTCAAATAGTTTTGGAAAGCGCAAGGCTAGGTCTGCAATATTTTTTAATGAGTTTTAAAGTTACATATTTGTTAATCTATTTGAGATATTGAGTTGAAATTGTTTCTGTATGACCAAATATTAACTTATTTAAACAAAAAGTTTACTTATCTAACTTCAAATAGTTCCTAATATTTGCAATCCTTTTAAAATTTTGATACAAATTTTAGTTTTAGAGACTCAATAAATATGTAAGGCCGTATTCATAAACAAATTTTAAATTTAAACAACGCTTTAAAATCAAATTTTGTATGGAAATTTTGCTTTAAAACATTGTTTAAATTTTAATTTTTTATGAATACGGAGGCTAATATGTAATAAAATATTTATTTATTAACAAAACTCAATGAAATTTTTAATATTTTTTAAATTTGTCATTCTAAATAGCAGAGTGTAAATAAACTTGTTAAAAGGTCAAAGAGAATCACGCAATTCTTATAAATTTAAGCGAAAATCCTAAAAATGATATATTTTTAAATTTTGTCCATAGGATCCACTTTTTCTTCAGGGCTGGGGAAATACTTTGGGGGTAAATAGGGAACACATCAAGGTTTTCAATGCTGCTTTCCGTTTTCTGATCCCAGCTTTGGAATTTTATACCAAAATGTTCTCCGTAAAAATATCTTACAGAAAAACATAAAACTTTATATGTTCTTAAATGAAGTTTTTTTTAATAAAAAACAGCAAAAATTTACTATTTTTTGAATTTTTAAATAGAAAATCGTTTATTTTTGGATCCATAATTGATATTGCTCTGACATCCAAAAGTACGCCCTATATCTTTAAAAAAGCGGACATACCTTTGTCAATTTTTTAAATTTAAATTTTGAAATACCTATAACTCGAATTACTCGGAAATTAAAAGAGATAAATAGTCCTCGCAAGCGCTTTCCAAAAATATAAAAATCCTTGAAATCGGATAGGAAAAAAATGGCACATGTTTTAAACATTTGTAGGTCCCATTTTTAGCATTATTAATTAAAGTATTAAAATTTTGGAGAATATAAATTTTCAGAGTACAATTAAAACTTGATAATACATGATATAGTTATTTTTCGTGAGAAGAACAATATAACAATCTTATATCAGTCAATTTTAATATTGTACTAAAATATTTAAATTAGAAATCAGAGATTTTTCTTCAAAATTGTTCAAGTTAGGAAAGGTCTGAGGTGAGGTTCTGTTTTCTTCAAATTTAATACGCATTTACATTATGTTTTTTTTTAGAGTTATACATATACAAATTGTGTACGAGCCCAAAGAAATTTATTTTCCAAAATAAAAGAAAATATGTGATTTTTACATTGAATTGATGTAATTGTTCACGCGAAATATTTTTTTTATTTTTTGGTTAAATATTTTCCCCCATATTCATAAAAAATTTTAAATTCAAACAATGTTTTAAAGCAAAATTTGCAACAAAATTTATTTTAAAACGTTGTTTAAATTTAAAATTTGTTTTTGAATACGACCTTTAATATGTAATCCTTCATATGTAATCTATTTTTATAATTATTCCTACATGTGTATGTATATGTTTTCCTCAATTCTTATTACCATTTATTTTAAATCTTATTTCCAAATAAGTATGTAGGTACGCACTTGATTAATTTAAATCTTGTTCAAATTCGATTTTCTTGGCAAACTTAAATCCTGTCCTGACATGACCTTTTCGCTATGTCTTCACAAATCTCTTAGTGTTTAAAAAGAAAACACGAAGATTTGACGAAGATTTACATATATCTCTCACTAATCGATGATTTAAATTGTAATATGCACATAATCGGGCGATTTGTGACGATTAAATATGGCCAAAGTTAAGTATTTGGCTTTAATACCACCACCCTGCAATAAGATCATGTAAGGCACGCACACGCACAATCAGGCTATGAGCAGCTTAATCTGGTGGATCTAGCGGCGCAAATCCATTCTTAGTTGGACTAAGTTATACGTGTGTGTGTGTTTAAGAAAATCTTGGCGATTAGCTGAGGGATAAATGCAGGCACACACATGTTCGTAAGTCGTGTTAGGAGGCTTCTAGCGGAATTTAATTTTGAGTAAGTAGCCTTGCAGATTTATCAAATCTGGCAGGCTTTGTATTAATAAAGTTATATGATTGTATTAGGTTGTAGTAACTATCACTCCTTTGCAAAATACAGTACTTGATTTTAGTCGTTGAGATTTTGATATTAAAGTAATATGTAGTTAGATTTGAGTGCACTATTCATATGAGAATATCTTTGCTAAATCATTAGATCATTTTAAAGAAATGTCACTTCCTTTTTTGTCAATTAAATATAATTGTTATTACAACAAAAATTAAAAATAAAAAAATTCTGCTGACGCCAGAGTTGAACTCAGAACTCATGTTTAGATTTATATTTGACTCGATGAAGATGACTGCAAAATAATAAATTTCTTTATGCATGATATTTGAAATAGTCAGATATTTGAAATAGTGATCTCGCAACTGCTTCTAAATCCCGATCTGTGGAACAATATTGTAACGCTAAAGTACTTCTTTAGAGTATATAATAGATTTGTATTCGGTGTACTTTGTAAACAGAATTTAATGATGATTAAAATCGAATGTATAAAATTGTATTTTAATCGGTATGATTTGAGGTTAGCTAACCTTATCTAGACTGATTCGAACAGTATTGGATTATAATTGCATTAATTTTTAGATTTTAATGATAAAAATAAATTGATTTATCTTTTCATTCAAATCATAGACAAAAAGATTTTATATAGAACTATGTTTATAGATTTTATTTCTAATAGACATTTCTATAACATTGAACAACTTATACCAATCTAAAGTATAAGCCTGCCCATGAAGAAAGTGAAAATATGTATTTTTTATTGAGAATTTTAATAAAATATACATATGTATATCTTTGGAAAGGAATTAAAGCAAACAAAATATCATTTGTATAATAAGACTTTGTTTTGTTTAAAATCAGAAAATTTTCATTGGAAATAAAACTAGGTTTGTGAATAGTGTTAGAAGAAAAATTTTAAAATTCAGGTTTATAAGAAAATTCCAGCAAATGTTCATTTTGTATAAGCTCTGAAATCTTATTTTTTGATTCCTATTCAATGCACTTTATGTAATGAAAAATAAACTTCGTTTGTTTTTTCGTTTTAATTTACACTAAAACATTTTTAAAACTTGTTTTAAGTATTTGTCGAAATTATCTTTTTGATATATTCATAGTCATTTTATAATATATGAGATAAATTACTTCAAATTTTCAGATAGAAATCTACATATATAATTTCTTTGTATGTTCCTATGTATGTCCTCTCTTTCTCTTTCCGCAACTTTCTGAAGCCATCTGATGACATATGAAGCTGAAATTTGGCATACATATGTATATGAAGTACTTTCTTTGCGGAAGATCATAACGAAGCCAGATTTTTGAGTTTCGGTCTATGGACTTATTACTTATTTTTTGTAGGGAATTTTTATATTTTCTAGATTTTCATGCTATGAGCGGAGCGGTGTGGCACTTTCCGTTTTTAATATTTCTCCATATAACTCACTATTTTTTGTAAGGGGATTTTACTTTTTTACAACTTTCTGAAGCTATCTGATGACATAGAAAGCGGCCATAAATCTTCCTATATAATTACTTATTTTTTGTAGGGAGTTTTTATATCTTCTAGATTTTTATGAAGACCGATGAAGGGAATAACGGATATGCATATAGTGTTGGTCATGCGGATAGTCCAAACGAAGCCACATTTTATGTTTCCTGATATTCACTACAATTTTCTACTCTTCAGTTATATAACTTTTAAGTTCCCAGTAATGACACATACAAAATATTAGTAGTACCACATGTTAAGGATGACTATTTGAACTGATTCAAGATCCCATTCACGGAGCGGTCAGTAGAATATCCCTGAATGAATCCACACTCATCGCATGGTTTCATTTAAATCAAAACAACATTAATGCCCGAAAAAGTTATTACTCTGTTTTTAATAAGAAGGCTGGTTGGCAAGTGCGAAAAAGAGGCGGAAATAGGGTGATTGGGCGTATGTATACTGTAAGTGTAGCTGAAGGAGAAAGATACTACCTTATACAGTAAACTGTATAACACACTCCAGCTTTAAGGAAGCAGCTAAGGCTTTCGGACTCCTACACGACGATACAGTATTGGAGTCAAATCTTTTGAAAGGAGGACGTACCTATCACTCTCAGTTTATACTTTCAGTACCGTTAACGGAGACTTCAACCTCAAGTATGAGAGCAAATACAAATGATGCCCAGCAAATTAAAAAATCCAAACTTATAATATGGAACGAGGCAACAATGGCACACAGTCACGCACTTAATGCTGTTGATAAGTTATTAAAAATTTTTACTGAAAAATCAAAATTTTTTGGAGGCAAGGTCTTGCTGCTTGGATGTGATTTTCGCCAATGTTTTCCTGTGGTGCCACATGCTCACTGGGTTGCTGTTGTACAAACTTCATTGAAGTACTCAGTTCTCTGGTCAAACTTTAAAATTTTACCACTAAAAACCAACATGCGAGCAGTGGACACGACATACAGAGATTGGCTTTTAAAAATGGGCAATAGAGAGCTAACATCGGAGTTTGGAGAAGATATTATTGAAATTCCAAATGAAATGATGGTTCAAGACTCAATTGTAAAGAGCATTTTTGGTGAAAATTTTAATTCTTCTACAGTAGAAAAGTATTCAAAATCTGCCATTCATTGCCCTAGAAATGATGACGTTTGGCAAATCAACGAGGAGGTATTAAACTTTTTAGAGGGCGAGCGTTCCACATACTTGAGTATTGACACAGTAGAATGTGATAGCATAGCCGAGAGAGAAAACTATCCGGTCAAGTTTTTGAACAACCTTTCACCATCTGGTATGATGCCTCATAAATTAAACCTCACATTCGATGCTATTGTAAGGCTTCTGCGGAATTTAAATACGAAAAACTTCCGAAAAACCTCATATGTGCAAATATCCTGACAGGCAATACCGAAGGAAGTCCCGCATTTATCCCGGGGATTGACCTGGCTTCTATTAATCCATACCTCCCATTCGTTTTTCGCATAACACAATTCCCCATAAGGCTGGCATATTCCATAACAATAAATAAAGCACAAGGTCAGACGTTGGAAAAGGTGGGGATCTATCTGCCTAAATCAGTTTTTAGCCATGGCTAAATGTATGTTGCATTTTCCAGAGCTGGATCCCTTCTAGCTCTGGAAAGTGAAAGTGATTTAAGAAGATGGGAAGCAGGGCAGTTCCACAGTATTCTCAAAGAATATTGTATATAAAGACATTTTTTGATTATCTTTTGTTAATTTATGAAAAGTATTCATATTTGCAACTAAAGGAAATTTAAGTCAATTTTTTTTATATACAGTACGGGCTCGATTTGTGCAACTACCTATTATTGCAACTGACCGATTAGCGCAACAGCCTATTTTTTAACATTAGAGTTTTTATAACTGCAATTTTTTTCAAAAAACAGACGCGATAAGTGCAACCTTATTTTTTTTTCATATGTAATATTATTCAGAAGTTATTCTATTCTCTTCTCTATTTATTCTGGTTGTTTTTTTAATCAGATGCGTAATTCAAAACTATTTGCCAAATCATAGGCACCTAAAAAATACTTTCATGACGACACTGCTCTCATAAAGAATTTTGGCTGTTTATTCACATTTATTTTTTATTAAAATATTTTTTAAAATAAAATATTATTTATTTACACCATGTATTTTTACTTTGTTATGTTTAATAAATGAATTAATTACTTTTTGTTAATTAAATTGCATGTTTTTGTTAAAAAAAGAATAAAAAATAATAGCGTATATAGTGGTTGGTTATTGCAACATTTCGAATATCGCAACAACCTCGATTTCTTTTCGGTTGCGCAAATCGAGCCCGTACTGTATATGATTCTGTCATTAGGCTTACATACAGTGAGCCTCAAAAGTAAGTATACACCAACAATTATTTGAATTTTTTTAACATAATGAAAATCCTAAAATTTATTCATCGATTAAAATTTTAATGTTTAGGTTTGTTGGAGATTGAGTTGAATAATAGATTAGGTTGTGAAAAAAAAAGATTTAAGTCGGACTATAATGATTTTCATGAAAAAATTCGCGGGTGTTTATTCACTTTTGAGGCTGTGTTTATTTGTTTGTAAATTAAATTGTGTATTTTATTCTATAACGAAATTAATTAATTAAAGAAATAAAATTGTTCTTCCTTAAAAACCTTAAACAATTCTTTACAATATTTTATTTATTAAAACCTGTTTGGATTTTTCGACTTTGATGATTTGCCTGGCATGGACAGGCTTTTCAACTGGTATAATAAAATTGATACACTTGCTAGAAAAAGTCTGCATACAAAAGTATTTATTATAATCATTACATTATATATTTGAAAATTCACAAGAAAATCAAATTTTTTTAGTCTTATTCTATGCCCTCAATCCCTATAATTACCTAAAACCTAAATTTTAAATCGAGAAACATATAAATTCATAGCTAAGCATTAAAATTTGAAAAAAGTGCATTTATTCAGACAGAAAATGTCTGCGTAAAAAAAAGAAATATTAATCTAGCATCCGGTTTTTAACTTTACGACTATCAATTCTTGTCATATGTATACGCTATTATAAAATTTATTTGAATTTGCGAAACCACAACTTTTTTGCCATGAATTCAAAAAGAAAAGTATTAATCCTGCTGCAAAAAAAATTATAGTTTATTTCTGGAAGCAAGGGTGAACCTTTGGAGAAATTGAGGAATTGGTCGAGAGAACGCTCTCTTCTAAAGCAACTGGAGGTTTTGTATCTAAACCACGATCTGGGAGCTCTCCAAAATGAACTGTAAGAGAAACGATTAGGTCTGTGCAGCAAGATATAAAAGTGACAGCATACAAAGTGGCCGAAAACATTCGATTAAAGTTTAAAAAAAAGATATGTGATGATACTGTAAGAAAAATCTTGAAGCGAAACGGATTTCATGCTCGTATAGCACGTATGAAACCACCCATTTCTTTAATAAACAGACAGAATAGAAATTTGTTCGCGAAAGAGCACTTGAATAAACCACTAGAATTCTGGGTTGCATCGTGTAAAGGAATCTGGTACAGCACTAAATAAAGCAAATTTGTGTGGTACTGTAAAACATGATGGAGGAGGCGTTATAGTGTATGGTTGCTAGCGGAGTAGATAATAAGCAGCTTATTGAATCCACAATGGACAATGGACAAGAGAGTATACCTAGACATTTTAAATGCAAAGCGCAGCGAAAATTGGTCTTGGGAAAAGTTATTTATTCCAACAAGATAACGATCCCAAACATACAGCGGATATTGTAAAGCTTTGGCTGATTTATAATGTTGCGTACGCCTCCCCAGTATCCAGATCTCAATCCCATCGAGCATTTATGGGATTTGTTGGAACGAAAAATTCGCCAGCACGTTATTACTTCAAAAACTATGCTCAAAGAAGTTTTTCAATCAGAATGGGAGAAAATATCACATGAAGAAACAACGAATCTAGTTCATTCCATGCTAAAGAGATTGGCTGAAGTCCTCAAACACAAAGGCTATCCAACTAGCTATTATTTTAGCAAAAATATTGATAATTATATCTAAAAATAGTGGTGGATACACTTTTGTACGCAGACTTTTTCTTTCAATTTTTTTTCTTGAATTTTCTTTAAATAATGGCATTATTTTGAAAGATGAATATATTTGTTAATACAAATTAATTGATCTTAAAATTAATCATATGTAACATCAAACAACGTCAAACCAAATACCTTAATAAGTATGTCAATATTTTTTTACTGGGTTGAGGAAAAGAGATATTTTCTTCTTACCATTCCAAAAAGGAACAAATTGTGGAACTGAATTATTCTACAAAATTTTGTTGGAAGAAAATATTATTAACTTTATTGGAAGTAAAGTCAAACCATTCACAACATACTACAGGAGACGATAAAATTGTATAAATCCTGTAAACTTACTTTTTGCGCTATTTTTGTAGGAACATACAAGGTTTCCACATTGTGAAATTTTTTTAAATATTAAATAACAATAATATTGTAGTGAGATAAGATTTCACTAATTTTTCAAAACATAGTTGAATTGATAAAAAACGATTCAACTTTGATTTCCTTGTGGAATATATATTTTTATTAAAATTTTATAATTAATTCATTCAATTAAAATTAGAAGTTAGCTGAATTAAATAATTTGTTATGTGAGAAATATAAATTTATTTTAGAACTAGCGAATATATTTCCCAAAATTATTATATTCTACTAGTTAAAAACACTAATAACATTTAATGAACATAAGCATGTATGTAATTAAATATATTGGATAACCCCAACAATGAAAATAGATATTTCAATTCAGAGAATACAAATACTTAATTCTTAGTAAAAAGCATATTTAACAAAACATGAATGCCAGCAAAAAAAAAAGAGAGCAATTAACATAAAACAATACATGATTACAAACTACAATACTTGAAATAGTTCAACAAAAAGAAGTGTATCACAAGAACAATACAAGAGAAACATAATTAGAGCATCGACAGTGAAAAGAGATAATATTAGCATTACCTGTACTCTGGACAAAGAAAATTCCAAAATATGGAAACATTCAATAATGGCAACACCATAAAATCAATGCTTGCACATAAACTCACTTTACCATTACGCTCTACAAAGAGACAAATGACGAGTTCGTTCATTAAAGCAAAAAATCGACAGCAACAAGACAGGTAAACCACCATAAAGAAATGTCGTAAAACATGAAACTCAATGAAAGCCAACCAAAGGATGCAAATATGATATTTGCAATGGTGTGCTAAAGGTTCTATACACAAGCAGATGCACATACACACACTTAAACTCGCTCACAAAGGATCTCACAAGAGAGTAAATAATGCTGCGTGTGTGTGTGTGTGCAAATGCTAGCAAGGCTGTTGAAGGGTACAAAGAGAGTTAGTGCAAGAAAGAGAGAGAGCACACCCTTTTTTGGCCATAACGAACCAATGAACGATGTTAGAAGAGGTAGGTAAACGGGGATGATCGAATTTATTATGTTTGATGAATGATGCTCTAACAATGAGCGAATTTGCGCACAAGGACTATTAAAGGACGAGCAGGGTGGTGAGTTAGCATCACAAACAATTCAGATCTCATAGAGTAAACACATATACAACAGCTTACGAAAAACAAAAATAAACTAAGTTAAAATATTTAACAAAAATAAAAACCACAGTGAATTGAATAATATTTACGAAACATTATAAAAACATAACATAGAATTTGTTATAAACAAATTCTACGTACATACATTAAAGGATTAACTATCTCCATTACCACTCACATATATAACAACAACATGCAATCCTCCGAAGGATCTCCCGATATTATGGATCAAAAATACAACTCCGTCAGACTATCACCAGCTCAGTCAAGTAAGTATTCCCAAAAATCTTAATTATACATATACTTTAGCCATAAAAAGTGCAATCATACGCCCCTCAAGCGTTATGAATGCAAACTTACAAATGGCAGAGTGTTAAATGATTTCCGCCTTAAAACCACCCGCTGGTTTTAAATATTTGCAAAACAATACTAATAATTATTTCCCCCTTCTTTTTATTTTAGGTCGCATTCTTTATCATGTGCCTTGCAAAGTCTGCCGTGATCACAGTTCGGGCAAACATTACGGCATTTATGCCTGTGATGGCTGTGCTGGATTCTTCAAACGTTCCATTCGTCGTTCCCGTCAATATGTATGCAAATCACAAAAACAAGGACTCTGTGTAGTGGACAAAACACACCGCAATCAATGTCGTGCTTGCCGTTTGCGCAAATGCTTTGAAGTTGGCATGAATAAGGATGCTGTGCAACATGAACGTGGTCCCCGCAATTCTACTTTACGCCGTCATATGGCCATGTACAAAGATGCCATGATGGGTGGCCCTGAAATGAATCAAATTCCCACTGAACTTCTCATGAACACAGCTGCCTTAACTGGCTTCCCCGGATTACCAATGCCCATCCCCGGCTCTCATCATTTACATCCCAGTTTGACCGGTGCCTTCCAACCACCTTCGGTTTTGGATCTCTCCGTTTCACGTGTACCTCATCATCCACATCATCAACCTCATCCCGGGTTCTTTGCTCCCACTGCTGCTTATATGAATGCTTTGGCTGCCACCCGTGTCTTGCCACCCACCCCACCACTAATGGCTGCCGAACACATCAAGGAAACTGCAGCTGAACATCTATTCAAGAATGTTAACTGGATTAAGAACATGCGCTCATTCACTGAACTACCAATGCCCGATCAATTGCAACTTCTTGAGGATTCCTGGAAGGAGTTCTTCATCCTAGCTATGGCTCAATACCTCATGCCAATGAACTTCACCCAATTGCTCTTCATCTATGAATCCGAGAACACCAATCGTGATATCAGCGCTTTGGTGTCACGTGAAGTTCATGCCTTCCAAGAAGTACTCAACCAGTTGTGCCATCTCAATATTGACAGCAATGAATATGAATACATCAGAGCCATCACACTTTTCCGTAAATCCATGTCTGATGATCACATCAACTCTTCTTTGAGCAACAGCAATGGCAGTCCCAACTCCAGTGTATCTGCCGAATCTCGTGGTCTCATCGAAAACAATCGTGTAGCTGCTTTACACGACGAAAGTCGCACAGCCTTAATCACATACATTGCTCGCACACATCCCGGTCAACCCATGCGCTTCCAAACCATCATGAGTGTTCTATCGCTGATGAACAAAGTTTCAGCTTTCGCCATTGAAGAGTTGTTCTTCCGCAAGACTATTGGTGACATTACCATTGTCAGACTCATATCGGATATGTACAGTCAACGTAAAATCTAATTTGAATCAACAAACGAATCAAATGCCGTCGGCATGCATTCAATACCAGTAAATTCAAAAGGAGCACTAGAAGTACTTCCTTCGTTGACTGTTAAAATGTTTTGGATAACGTTTTAAATTCCGGTAACTGTGATATTTGGACAATACTCAAAGTTTTGATGTGGATACTCACTATAGTTCAACCTGATCATGTTTAAATGATTAATTCGCCTTTTTTTATATTAAAATCTTCTACGAGCCTTGATCAATTTAATTTTGACAAAAAAAAAACTTCCAAGTGATCTTATAAACAAATACATATTGACATTTAGTTTTAGCAAAAGTTAAAAATTTTTGTTATAAGTTAAAAAAAAAATACATTTTCGATATTATTAAACTAAGTATAAGTTATAATGTAAATATGTATAAATATAGTAAATAGTATTAAACAAATGAAAAAAAGACAAATATAAAACAAAAAGTTTTTAAAACCAAAATACAAAATGCACTTTTTAATTATCTCTACATTTCAGCTGATCTTTGATAAACTGAATTATTATATTAGTGAATCAATATTGTGCTTTCACTAACTAAAAAATATAAAAGTGTTAATGATAATACGCCGACGGAAAAGATAACACAGGTCAACAGCAAAAAATGGCTTCACTAACCACTATATAGATTTGATGCATCATGATTTCCTAAGTACAAAAATGGTAAAATTTTTTAATTCTATGGATAGATTTTTGTTGTAAAATTTGAGTTATCATAAATTATGTGGAGAAACGTCCAAAAAAATTCACAATTTTACAAAAAAACATTTAAAAAAAAACTTCTCCATAGAATTTAAAATTTGGACCATATTTGTACTACATAAAAATTGTGTAGTGGTTAAAAAGCCTCTAAATTTGAACATTCAATTTTATTAAATTTTTCATGATTTAAATCAACATGATATTATGAGTTTTAAACGTTTTAAGCACTGCACATAGGGGCAGCTATATGGTGACTTTTGGCGATAAATGAAAAATGCGTTTTACAATACAAATGATATGTCATTGGAAAGAGGACACTTTTGTACATATAAAAAACGTTATAAAAAATACTACATTTAATATCTATCAAAAATGGAATATTAAGGTGTATATTTCATTATTAAAATATCTCATTCTTTATTGAATAAAGTAGTTTTTTTGTATTAATAATATTGATATACAGTGGTGGCCACCAATTTAAAACAAATACTTGAATTTTTTTCATCAACTCAATTTTAAGTGCGATAGAGCCAAAATAAATGGAGGGTATGAAATTTATTATTAATGTTTCTAGTTTCTGAAAAATGTTTGGAAAAATCGGTAAAACATATATGTGGAAATACGTTGACCCACCTCAGCGAACATCCGCTGTTAATAACATGATATGACCGAAACTAATGGAACTAAAAATACGAAATTTGGTAAGAATATTTTATAGTAATAAAATTATAATGATATAAATGTGAGAAAATATGTTTATTTAAAAAAAAAATTTTTGGTCAAGTTGTCGAAAAATTGTATGTGTTCATGGTGAATATGTATGAATTGACACAGTCGAATAAAAAACACTTGTGTGTTAAAACAGTCCTCATGCATACATATTTGTGGAAATATTTGAAAAAATAATTGACAATTACATGGAATTTAGCAAACAATTTTTGTCTTAAATTCCTGGCTACCACTGTATGTTGTTGGGAACTGATTTGTGATCTTTTTTTTAAAGAAATTATGAATGCACGTACTTAAATTTTGGTAAATTCCGAACAAACTATTATTATATTTTTTTTTTACATGAAAAAGTTTTTTGGAAGTAAAAAAGTAGCAAAAATGCCCATAACTTTTTATGTTGATTAAAGAAGGAAATGTATAGTATTATATTCTTTTTTAACATTTTGCTGATTGTTGCGGTTTTCGATTTTATTAAATTTTTAAAATTTTAGGCATTTATTCAAAAACGTTTATCAAAAGTCTTAAGTATAAATTTTGTATGAAAATTTGTTTTATAAATCTTTGATAAATGGTTGTAAATAATATATAGCAATACATTTTTTATTAGCAAATAAGATTTTGAAAATTTTTAAACTATTTTTAGCATTAGTTTAAATGTTAAACTAACGCTAAAAACAGTTACCAACTTTTATATAGGCAAAATTTGAAAAACGTCACTTTCTTCTCAGAAATTCGACGACTACGAAAAAGTCCAAATAAAATATAAATGAGCTTCCACAGGAGGCATCGGAATTTTTCGTGCCAACCTGCGATATATCAGTTTCAGATGAAAGCGATATACGATAGTAGTGATGAAAATGATGTTTTTATATTAGATTAATTATAGTATTTTATGTATGTTTTTTTTAATTTTTTATATTACTTATTATTGTTAAAATCACATATAATTAGTGTTTATAAACCGGATAACCGGTTAACCGTAAAACCGGGTTATCTTCAAAATCTCGGTTTTTTGCGAACCGGTTAATTTAAAATGTTGATTTTCGGTTGACTGGTTTATATCACTCGGTTAACTGGTTTTTAAAATTTGAGACTAAAATCAATAAATCTCATGTTTTGGTGCATTTTTTATATTCATTTTTATTTTATTAATCATTTCGTTAGCTTAGTGAACAAAGTTACTTTTCAGAAATACAGTCTAAAACCATGATTTGAAATATTTGTAAAACCTGATAATGGAGTTTTATTAATTATTTGATATGATTTATAATGACAAATAATAACAGTTAAGAAGAAGTGCGTTTGCATCTTATATGTCCTATTTTGGGACTTGGAACATTTTCTCTTTCATATCGAGGTGATAATAAATTTTTAAAATTATCAAATATTTAATTAAAAAAATTGTGATTTACATATTTTGGTTGAAATTTAATGAATAAACCAATAATTAAAACAAGTATTATATATTTAGTAACATATTTATACTCAATTCCATTTGAATGATATAATTATTTTGAAATTTTTAAAAAATTAAATGGAGTTAGCACTTTTGCATATTTATAGTTATATAATATTAACATTCTCGACTATTAAAAACCAAAAATTGGAAAGCTATGTAGACTTTAACCGGTTTTTTCGAAGTCGGTTAACCGAAAACCCGGTTTTATAAAAAAGGACAATTTTCGGTTAACCGAAAAACGGATTTTTAAAAAGTCAGTTTTTTATAAACACTACATATATTGTAATTTAATGTATTTTAAATGACTGATAAAATAATTAGAAAAATTAAAAAAAAAATTCCATTGTTTTTATTTTTTTATTTCAGTATTTTTCACTTTATTTTGTTCGGTGGGTTATAATATTTTTCCATATTTGAAATCTAGAGAAAAATACCTTTTCAATAATACCAATAACTTAAATTAAAACCCAGTGGTTGATTTATCTTTTAATATATCTTTGCCCATATGTGCACTGCTGAGATGCAGTTGTTTGTATTCAGAATAAGATTAGTTGCAATGAATACCATCGATTTGTTATAAATGTAACTGCCAGAGATGTAACTGAAATTAAGCCAGTGTGCAATATTTAAATTATTTTTTAGTTGTTTCCTCATAGCTTTTAATATAATAATTATTGGCACACGATACTCATTGTACTTTAAGTGCTATTTAAAGGCAGTATTGTAGATATTTTTAATAAAAAGATATATTGATGAATTCCCTACAAAATACAACCTATTTTGTAATATTATTTACTAATAATAAAAAAACGAAAAGTTACACAATTCGGTCGAACAAAATTATTAACCAGATTCTTCAAGTTTTATCGATCTAGTCACTTTTTTTCTTAGAAAATGCAATTTTTCTTCTTCTTTTATTTAACAATTTTCATTTTTAAAACTGTAAATGTCAATGTGTAAAAAATGTTCACAATAATATCAATTTTGCTGAAAATGGCTAACAAAAAAATTAAACAACTGAATCTGAGCGCAAAATCATCCTTCGCTTGCACAATCAATGAAAATCATATTCTGAGATTGGAGAGATTATGGAAAGCTGACGTTTTACAATTTGGAGTATCGTGCAACGTTTTAAAGGAGCATCAACAATTGAAAGTGCTAAACATTCAGGCCGTCCTAGATCATTAAGTGATCGCGAATGCAGCCATATAATCGAAAAGGTCATGTTTTGTCCAAAAATATCTTCAACACAGATTGCATTTTTACACTCTTGCTTTGGGCATTTGATAAATCATTTTTTGTTTGTTGAGAATTTAATAGAAAACATAAGTAAAAATTCACAGTTTGCTTATACAACGTTTACAAGTATTTAATTTTTTATGCATAAGTTCTAAGTCCATTTTGCGGTCTGCAAAAACGTGTTAAGTTCATTTTTTTTTTTGTCTAAATTACAAAATTATTATCTCAGTAAAATTGAATTGAGTATAACTTATTATTAAATAAAATAATTAACAGATTTCAAAATATTTAAACAAAGTATTTTAGAACGGTTTTTTATGTCACCAGCAACATTTTTGGAATTATTCGTTATTATCGCATTAATCTACTGATTGGAGATCAATGATTTTTGTTCGAAATTTTTAAATTAAAAATTAACTTATCGTTTTAGTACAAAATGTTACTTATTTACTTATTTGAAGAGTTAAAAATGAAATTAAATCATATACTGGAAAAATTCAACGCAAACCGAAACGACACAGATCGAAGTACGATTTTCCATACATCTGTATTGATTTTCATTTATTTGGTTCCGAGATTCATAACTAATAGATTTCACAATACAAACATTTTCATATTAACGACGCAAATAGAAGTACAAACGATGCAACTTCGAAGCCATGCTACGCATACTGAAACGAAAACGAAGCAAATCGAAGGACTAACTACGCGTAGTACGCAACTTCGAAAACATGCGACGCAAACCGGGGTATTGGCGTATTTAAAATTTTGAATAAAATTTACAAATATTTGAATCATTTGATTATTGCCCATTGGATTATATTTTAGACAATTCTATTGTTATTAAAACCAATTTTTTATGGACATTTTGTTTTAAAACTTGATATTGTGATTGTGTAGTCTCGCCATAACCTATAAGTTCCGTGTGGCACGAACTTGCATGGAAGTTTAAATGAGGAAGTGTTCGCCAAAGTGTGTATTTTAAGTGAATATTCATATCTCGCCAGCATTTTTCAGCAAACTCCCACAATTGTCATTTTATTTTAGCACAATTTTTGATTACACATATCGAAATGCTTTCGATACGGGTAATCAATTGGACAACAAACCGGCCCAAATATGATATATTAATAGAGTGAGTTCTTCAAAAAATCAATAAAAATCTGAATGTTAGCAAAAAAATCAAATAAAACAAACTGTATTTAATTTTGATTTACATATAAAAAATTAGTTCATTAGTAAATGGGAACGTATCCAAAAATCGATTTGGGACCATAGTGCACTGTAAGTTTTACATCTGCCTGTACCTTCTCGGGAATTAGATCTTTCCGCCGAATTCCATTTCTCACTACATCTGCTGCTTAAGGAGGTGTTTATTATTCTGGCCAAACCAAAATCAGCCACTATTATGGTCTTATCTTCTTTGGCCAAACAATTTAAAGAATTCAAGTCGCGGTGTATGATATTTTTCGAATGTAAATAGATCATGCCACAGGCAATATCCTTGGCAAAGGATATACGTTCGGGCCAGGTGAGTGGCAAACCAGAGTCATGCAGTAGTTCTTTGAGAGAACCACCATCCTTTAACATCATTACCTCCTTGGTAAGGCGATGGGTAACCTTGAAGACCTGGCCAAACAAGCATTTACCCAAGAGCTCACCTATAACAAGATCGTGAGGCCGAAATACTCATGGTGGTTTTTGTTCTACACGAAAAAAGTGGTGCGCATTAAGTCATACATACGATCGGTTTGAGCATCTTTCTTTGCCTCTAAATGACTTGGAGGTGGAATTGTTATTATTGTTAATGCAGGCGTTTTTGCTGGCCCGTTCCTGATCGGCTATCATATTGAGATTTTTGGATTTTCTTAATTGTCGAGTCTTGGTGCCACTTATGTAACCTTCATCCTTGCGCTTGTATATGCGTTCCTTGTCCTGTTTGGTTAAACGTGTGGGTGAGCCATCCTTGGGCTGTGTAGGACTGGTGGTGGTAGTACAACTGCCATCACTGTCATAGGTTCTGCCAAATACCTCCACACTGGAGGCCGAGGTGGCCAACATTATAATAAAACCTTTTCTTTTGATATTTCATTTTTTTTATTTATTTTTAAAATTGGACAGTGTGAATCAAATTTTCTTTATGTTATTAAGAACATTAATTTATTAACAGCGATTTTATTCTTTTTGCTAACTTTAAATGAAATTAAATATAGTTCACAGTTTACAAACTCAATTCTAGAAATCATAGAATAAACGCATAGAACTGAAGGAGAGAGGAAAATATTACTCTCTTTTCACACATACAAAAACAAAATACTTGCAATACATTCTCATGAATCAGGTTTTTGACAACAGACATAGGTTTTTTATCTAGGAATACTTACTAATTTTTGAGATATTATTGGCATAATTGTTGCTAAAATTAAATTTCAATTATACAAGATGTATTATAGGTAATGAAAATTGTAATTCTTCTTCACCTCACTAAAGGATAAAATTTGTATACTCCACTATAATTCCTTTTACTTTTGTCCGTTCGTTATATGGGGACAAAGGACTGTGATTTAATAACGAATCTGAAGAAGTCCTGATTTTATAAGATTAAAAAGCAGAAATAAATTATAAAATGCAAATTAAGTAAGAAACTATTTTTTATTTTTATACAACAACTTAATAAAACAGTTATTAGTAAAAGATCGGTTAACCAAACAAAAAAATGCAACTAAAAAAAATGTTCTACTTACTTCGAAAAATGAACTTCTTAGATGCAGTAGGGTAAGCAAATAAATACTTAATTGTATTCAGATTGTTGTGATTTCGCCTTAAATTAAATGAAATTAAAAATACTATAGAACATTTTCGTACATTTTCTTGATAACTATTGCATAAGAAGAAATTATTAATTAATATTTGTATGCTAATAACCTTAATTTCTTTTGTATTTAATAATCCAAAAATCACCCCAGTTCTGAAGCAATTTAATACATGAATATCAATTAGTTTTCACAAAAATTAATAAAGTTACAAACATAGCAACAACAACAACAACAATCATCACCATTAACAATAATTAAAACAAAAAGGGAATTCAAAAGTGATGACTGAATAATAAGGATTTAACCAAAATATACATGTTGTACTTATTATGAATTGAAATAAAATCAGAAATAACTATTTTGCAAAATAAAATGACAATAACATTTGAAGCAACAATAACAAAACTATATGATGAAATGAAAACAACAACAGAAAATATAAGTAACCACCACCACTGCTACTACATATTGCAACAAAAACAACAACAACAGCAGCAATAACATTCCAAGTTACAACAAAAGGATGAACATACCGCACACTGTGAGCTCTGAGTCTATTAAAAGTCTAAAAGCAGATAATAAAGGGCCATTAGGACTTAAAAGGTCTCAACCCAGAAAAACACATTTCCATTTTACCCATACACAACAACAACAACAACAAATCTTTGCAAGGATGTGAGTATTTGAATGTATTCGTGTGTGTGGCTATGTTGTTGATGTGTGTTGATCACATTTAAGAGAGGCTAAGGAGAATAAATACTATTGAGCATCGTTTTTTTTTATTAAATATTTTAACGTATATATTGTGCATACATCATCATCAGTGGTCTCATCCATGTCATCAGTATTGTTAAGGCATATTTAATTTTAAATCCCTGTAAGGCAAACGTACTTTTACATTCGCATTTGATAGAGACATACCATACTCATGTACTATATTTATATATGTATAAACAGTGATGTGTCCGGAACTAGCAGTGAAACATATTTATACGTTTTCAAGATCTTGGCTACTTCTTCCTGCTACCTTGAGGCTTCTAGTATTCTGGGTATTTTTTATGGTATGACCGATCCATTTCCACTTTATTATTTTTATAATGGGACAATATTGCACCATCGATATAAGTCGGCATTACTTATAACCTGGGTGCTATTTCTACAACAAATTACTAAAACAAATTTTTTGTTGGGACAATATATTGTTCATCAACGACAAAAATTGTATTTTTATTAAAAATTTGGGATAATATACATAATAATTATGCATTATAAATATAATATGCACTAACAAATCGATGCCTTGGAGAAAAATATGCATATGTGAAAGCCGAAGCACTAGTTTCCATACATTTGTATTGATTTTCATTTAATTGGTTCCGAAATTCATAATTTTAGCTGAAAAATTTAATTTTTCGATACAAACATTTTCACGAAGCGTCGACGCAACTTCGAAGACATGCTGACATTTGCAAACTGAAACCAAAACAACGCAACTTCGAAGCCATGCGACGGAAACTGAAACAAAATCAACGCATCTTCGAAATCACAGACATTTTAAGAAGACGCAATTTCAAAACGCCGTTTTATATAAAAATTCATAAAAATACGTAAATTTATTCAAATATTATACAAATTTATTAAACATTAAAATATTGGAACATTACTTGTTATTTATAAATTTATTGGGCCAGAAATACGAAGACACTCTATGCTTTTTTATGAAAGGTATTTTTTGTAAAATTTTACCTCAATTTTTTCGTTCGATCTTTTCTAAGTTCTTTAACGCATTGCGATCTGGAACTTTCTGAACTTTATCCGACTTCAGCCCAGCATTAGCTCTGACTCTGCGCAAAAAAGAATCAGAGCACTTAACTTAACGAGCTGCTTTCTAATAGATGTGTTCGGTGCTCTTCGAAAGAGTTGTTCGACTTCTTTTGCTTTAACAATATCTGGTAGACCTTTTTTCTTCCTGATCCAGGTTATCTTTCAATGTTCAAGTCTTCCTTATACTGGCTTTTTAAAAAATGTGTGACGATGAACCTTCAGATCTTTTGCATATTGGATTTATTGTATAAGTTTTAATTATTTTTTCACGTGACTCTTTGACCGAAATAACAGTTGATTAATGATTTAGACTAGATAACAGCTTTGTTCAATAACTAAAAGTTGTTACTAGTTAGTAACAATTGTTGCTGGAAAAGCGTTCATTAACTCAAAAAACTTGCAAGTAGAGAAAAAATCAAGAGCGTATAAATTTTAGAGAGTGTTCTCTCGTTGAAAACTATTACAAGAAGGCGAATTCATACAAGGTGGTGTCAGTTCTACAAAAACAACGATTGGTCTTAACAAATGTCAAAAAACCAAAATGAAAAATTAAACAAATAAGTATTTAAACATAATATAGTGTAGATAATTGACTCACTATTCTTTACTTATTTATGTAAACAATAAATATTTTGTTAATAAGCTTAGAATATGTAGATATTTAAATATAAAAACAAGCTTTGACAGTTGTTAGAACCAAAAAGCGAAAAAAAAATTATCAGCTGACTGACACCACCTTGTATAAATTCGCCTTGTATTACAAATTCTATTTTGAACTCGTAATAGTTAGCAGCTTATATTTCAAATGTTTTGTGTTATTGATTATTTATTTACAATTTTATTTTTGTAGTGAAAAAAATTTCGAAAAAACGAATTTTCAATAAAATTTAAAAAAATGTGAGTATTTATACATTTTAAAAAGAATAAAATAAGAAAATTGTATGTATAAAACAATTGTTACTGGAAAAGCGTTCATTTACTTTTTACTATTTTTGAGAATTTAAGAGAGTAATTTTGTAAATTTTGATTTTATTCTCTCGTTGCAAGTATTTACTGGGAAAGTAAATAAACCGACCTAATATCTGATATATTTTTTAAAGCTAACGTGATTAAACAAATAATAATTTGTTGGTCCAAGGATAAGTTTTGATTCGAATAGTGTGTATACGTTTTTTTTTACTCACTCTTTATTGTGGTAGATATTCAAATGTCTCGTAACTGATAAAAAGCTCAGTTTGATTTGCCAATTCTTTACTCGATATTAACTTCCGCGGCATCTTCATGTGTAGGGGAGAGCAGACAACATTGTATTACATTAGACTTAGGGAAAATGGCTTTGGAAAGTAATTCATTATATAAAACTCTGCACTTGAAACCACCTTATTTTTCTTGGATGGCTCTACCTTACAAAGGCAAAGTAGATCTGCTTTTGTAATTCACTTATTAGTTCGAGTGTATTTATGTGATCGATCGAACAGCAGTCAGCGTTTCATCATGTTTGGATGAAACGCTGACTGCTGTTGTTGGAGATTTGATTCAATCATTTTATACGGTTTAAGATAATTTGGCATTGAAAAAATGCCATTGTGTAAGATCACCTTTGATAGTTTAATAACACTACTCGACAGCCAAAAAGTTTTCCTCATGAAAAACATTTATATAACTTTAGCGCGCTAAACATAAATATGGAAGACATTTCAAAACTTTTTTTTCCATTTTATCACAAATATTTCTCTATTTTACATTTAATATATCTTAAAATATTTAAAAAATTATTTGAATTTTAGCCGAAATTTTATTTTTCAATATTAAACGATTTCAATATTAAACGAAGGGATAAATACTAAATTTGTATATACGTCCATACTGATAGAGAAAACACTTAGAAAGGAAATTTCCGGAAGGTTGGAACTAATGTATTTTCAAGTTGATATGCAGTTGTTCAGCTTTCTAGCGCGTTGCTCCTCAAAGTTGGTCACCTAGGGTCTCAAATTATTTTAAAAAATCGCCAAAAATTTATGATCCGAATGAGCTGATATTTTAAATATAAATAGTGCTTAAGAAAGTCTACAGAAAATGTGATTACGTGTGTAGGTTATCTCTATTAGTTGAAGAGATATTTAGCTTTATTTTTTTTAAATTTTGCCCGATCTTTGTATGGTTTTTTAGATGTGGCGGGCCTACGGCGGGCACATAAGCGGACACAACACCCCCAGACCTATCCAAACTTGGCCAAAATTTAAAAAACAATTTAGATTTGAGTAAAAAATTATAAAAAGGCAAAGCACCGATCCTCGAAATGGCTTCATATTTATATAACCCTATATGCTTCTTAAATCTCTGCAAAGTTTTTTACTATCTCATGGTAAATAACGTCACAGTAGGCACCTTTCTAAAAAAAATCAGTTTTTGGAATACATTTTCCACGGTTTAGGAATTTTGGTATTTGAAAATAAAAAATGTCAAAAATTATAATGTTGATGATTTAATGATAATTGAGTCTATATGAGTTCCAAATTTTGCTATGATATCTTTAACCGTTAAAATTTTACATTAATTCATTTTATATTTTTCTTTCAAATTTTGTAAGTTTGACGTCCCAAAAATTTATAAAATTATTTAATTTTACTAAAATATCAATCTTCAAGTCCTAAGGTTTTCAACAATATCAAACACTTACATAAAAAGCCTTTATTTACTCCTCAGAAGTTCAACAAACCTTGCCCTCTTTGAAATTTTTTTATGTTTTTTCATGACAACAACTCCAATAGTTCCCAAGATACCGAATTATTTCGAAAAAAAATGTTTCTAAACCACTGCAGCGTGTCAAAATTAGCTATTTTTTAGTATAGATTTTTTTTATTTATTTATTCTTTATTGAATCTTTCTATTAAGAAATTTACAATAAGTATTAAAATCTTAACGTTCGGGAGAATGGGTAAAAGGTGAAATAATGGAACGTTTTCCGGTCGAAAAAGCGAATGTGTCAAATTTTATTAAAATATCTTCAAATTGTGAACTTAGAAACATAATATTATGACCATTTGATAGCGCTACTCTTTGCTTATTCTAAAATATTTGTAATAACCCTGAATAAAGTGGAAACTCACACAATTGACTACTATAATTGCAAAACACACAATTCCACTCACATTGCTAGCATTTTACTCTCTACTGTTTGCATTAAGGGTTACCTTTTGTATCAACTTTAGATGTAGTTGTTGTTTTTCTAAACGCTGCCAGTTTATTTTCCTTTTCTTTCCACAATGAAGTTTATTTATTTTAGCAGTAATTTTTTGTTGGCAAATTTGTTTTTATAAAACTGCAAAGTATTTATGTGCATTTGTAACAGTTTTTGCTAAACTCTCCCGCTCTCTTTAATTTTTCTCCCTACCCAAAGCGACTGCAACTGGAGTCATTGTTTATTCAGCTAACAGTCGACCATAGTTTTAATTTTCCTTTCCTTTTTTTTTGGAAAATAAATCCTTTTTGACTGATAAAATTGTATTTGACTCACTGATTCTATTGTGAGAGTTTTATCTACTTTGGATTCAAACTCCGATTTCTATGCGTACGTGTTTGTGATTGTAGTTAAGTAAAGAGTAGACCTTCAAAAAGTCACTAAAATTAAATTCGTTCGTTTTTTTTAATTGTTGGCTCTTTAACTTTTCGAATAGAATTTTGTTGGGATTTATAAAAATACTCGTACATTTGTTTGCATGTATCGCATTCAATTGTTCATTCAGTCAGTCAGTCAGTCAATCAGTTAGTCAGTCAATCTGCATTTCACATGTTCTTACTCGTATTTATGTACTGGGGGAAAATGTTTGTTTGTGTTTAATTTCAGATGTGTCGTTTTTTCCTGTATTTAATCCAGTTTTGTAGTTGTTGATGCGTAAATGTTATGTTAATTTCTTTTTGCTTATACGTTTTAAAATTTTAATTAGTTTTAAATCAAATTAAATAACATCTGTTTTGTTTGTTTACATTCTTGAACAGCTAAAATCATAAATATCTCCGAAAATATTTATTCGATCTGAAATGGTTATCATTTAACCCTCTAACCGGCAAGGCTGCCTTTAGACGTATGTTAAATGTATGTAATGCTGCTTTATTTGCTTATTTCTCCCGTTATAACGGTAAATATGTGTAAAGAGACAAACAATTGACTTATTGTTATAAATATGAAAGTGCACTTGTCTTTTTTTTTTATTATTCCAACGTATTTTTTTTATTCAAACAATAACATGGTATATTTGCTTACCTAAAAATTAAATTGGCCGGTTAGAGGGTTAAAAATTCTTGAATTGACAATTACTACAAACATATTTTTCCGGAAATTTGTCTTCATGTCAATATTATAACTATGATATCGATGATCAAAAATATGTGCCGAAATTTTGTTCTGAATATCATCTGGAATATTCGAAATGCAAAAACCGACTTTTTTATTTCTCTCAAAAGAGAGCGAGTAATTTGAATACCATTATGCTATACTTCCACTGAAGCGCTATTCGTAATTCGGTCTTCAATTGCGAATCGAAGGTTTATAAATATATATATATATATTTCTAAACTAAATTTGTTTTAGTAAACTTTGAAAAATTATAAAATTTATATAAATAATTTGATAGTAAATTTTATTAGGCTTAAGTTAATTTTATTACAATTTATTTGTAATAATTCAAATAATATCACTGAATATTAAAATTTTAGACAATTGTTTTTAATTATATATCAATGCCACTAATTAGTAGACTAAATATTTATAAAATAGTACATAGTTTTATTTTTAATCATGAAAATGAGAACAAACTTTTTTTTGGAAAATTTTAATAATTTATTTTTATTATGGGAGTTATATGTGAAAAGCCAGAAATAATTATATCCCATGCCTGCCTTTGGAGTTTTAAAAACAAATTAGAAATGTAAAATATCTGCCTAATTTAAAACAGTTAAATGCAGCAACAAACTTTCCTATACGTTGCTGTCACAGATACCTGTGTGCGTAACAATTCCCCAATAACGTAATACGCTAGGGTATTAAAGAGTTAAGCTATTTTTTAATCCGAAATAATATGTCCACTATTAAAGTAAGCGATGATCTTACTGCTTACAGAAGGAATGAATTTTAAAGCACGGGCGTGTTGAACGCTTATGATTAACAAAAAGTTAGTCACAGATTAACGAACATGTAAGTAGGTAATATTAAAAGGCCATATGAACATAGTTGTATGCATTTAACTTGTAGGCAAAAACTGCATTAACAGATTTCAAAAATATTTAAAACTAAGGATTTAAGAACGTTTTTTGTGACTCCTGTATTTACAAAAATGTCTTAGGACGTTTGCATAATAAGCTAACAGTGTTTGAATTGAAGTTTTTTAATTAAGCCTTGTCACCATATCAAAAAATTAACAATTCATATTTGCAACAAATCCATGTTGTGCTAAAGATCTGCTATTGTGATTCAGATAAACCAGACATTTTTTTCACCAATTCGTATAAGTTGCTGTTACAGTTACCTAACTTCATAGCGTGTGTGCGTAAAAATTCCCCAATAACTTAATACGCTAGGTTATTAAAGAGTTAAGCTATTTTTTAATCCGAATAATGTATGTCCACTATTAAAGTAAGAGTTGATCTTACGGCTTACAGAAGGACTGAATTTTAAAGCACAGGCGTGTTGAACGCGTATGATTAACAAAAAGTTAGTCACAGATCAACGAACATGTTGTAAGTAGCCTTAGCATGATTTAGGTAATATTTAAAGACCATATAAACATAGTTGGATGCATTTAACTTGTAGGTAAAAACTGCATTAACAGATTTCAAAAATATATAAAACTAAGGATTTAAGAACTTTTTTTGTGTTTTCTGTATTTCTTTTTTTTTGAATAATAAGCTAACAGTATTTGAAATGAAGTTTTTTAATTAAGTCTTATCAACATATCAAAAAATTAACAATTCATATGTGTAATAAATCTTTATATTCCTAAAAAACTGGTCCGATTGCAAAATAATGCACCTCTAACCCGTAAGAGTGCCTCAAGGCATGCATTACAAAACAACAATTATCTCAAAAAGTAATTTCGTTTTGTTAATATTTCTCTCGAAGGTCGAAATGCATTCTGACTTTTAGTTTTTATTATGTCAGCTGTTTTGTGAGTGATGTCATAATTTTAGCACGCGAAATTTTGTGTGTGTGTTTTTTTTTAATCAAAGTTTTACTATCTTTTAGTCGCCCGATCTATTCAAAATGTTTTTTTTTAAGTTAAGATATTCTTCTTTCAGTCTATGCATTAGTAAATGTTAAACAATTAACAAAAACTAAGCGGTGCCTCAGGGCACTGTTGCGGGTATTATATTTCATAGTTTTTTACTTTTCGGCCTTGACGCATGATCAGTTGGTACTCCACAAGAAGATCCACAGCCAGGAAGTTCAAAAGTTGGCAAAAGAGCAAAACATCCAGTTAATGACGTCCCTTATGACAATATCGACCACTTTCCAATCTGCTTAGGCAAAAAAAGGTGGTGTAAATTATGCAAAAAGTCGTAAGCACAGTGTGTTTGCTCAAAATGCGATATTCATTTATGCTGCTCAAATGCCAAAAATTGTTTTTATGAGTATTATCATTAAATGTAAAACATATTTTCTTACTTTTTTATTAGTTTTTCAATAAAATCTTATCATAATTAAAGTTTAAATCATATTGTTTTTCACACCTAAACCGGTAACAAAGTCCTGAGGCACTCTTCACCTTTTTGTAATTGGTCCCTAAACCTATATTGAAAATTAGTTTCTGATGGCTGTTCTGACTTTATTGGGTCATAATTACCCTAAAAAAATATTCCACAACTTCTTTTTAGATTTTTAAAGTTTGCGGGTTAGAGGGTTAAGCTTTCAGAAAATCAGATTTATGTATTACCACCCTAATAAAATACATGTGATATACAGTGTGTCAAAACATTTAGATCAATAATCATTTCTCTAACTTATCTCTTATATTTTAAAAGATATTTAAATTTAGGAATTTTCGTTTTTTAACTTTGGTAATATGTACTTGACCGAAAATTTCTCTAAAAATATCCTCTCATTTCTCTACTAATACATTCTCACCACTTAGATTTCTGACAACTGAGTTAGGTCTTTGAGAGAAGAGTTTCCGCTCTATATCTATTCTCTATGTTTGGAAGCCTTAATTGTTTCTGAGTTTAAAACAATAAAGCTACTACTTGCTTTAATATTACTTAATTTTAATTTCTAAATAAAGACAAATATTACACCGTATCTCAAAAAACCCGTACACCCTCTAATATTTTTTTTGCAAGATAGTTCGAAAAAAAAGAATTCCGAACTTAGATGTCGCCTTTTTAAATTTTTCGTTATATCTTTGGAATTTATAGTCAGATCTTAAAGGGTCATTGACCTCAATTACACCCTCGCAAGAAATTATTAAACTAATTACTTGAAGTTAATGGCCCGTAAGAAAAACGGGCAAAAACATTGATGTTTTGACAATGGCTTGAGGATTCTCATCGCTTCAAATCCTGCAATTATGTTTATTGACATAGCCAGTTAACCAAAGTTGTGCATCATCACTGAACAAAATTTGCATATGAGTTAGTGTGAAATTTGAATACTTGGCCCGAAATCGTATTTAAACATTGATGCCATAAAATTATCTAATTAATAAAGACAATTGGATGGATATTAAAAACGTTTTTATCTGCTTTATTTCAATGTAAAGTTATTCGCTTCTACAAAAAACATCCTTTAGTAGGGTTGTTGCGAATGTAAGTTTAGCATATAGAAAAACGAACAATAAATATAAGCGTTTTTTTGTATTTTTATTCTGTCCTAAGGGATGACGTGATCTCAATCTACACGGATGGTTCAAAGACAGAAAGAGGCACAGGCTCGGGTTCTCAGATGAACTGGACCTTTTGTTGTCTCTTCGATTACCCGATACCTTAATGGTTTTCCAGGCAGAGATCTATGCGATCGATACAGCCGCGAGAAGAATCCGGGAACTGAATCTCGATAATTCGACTATACATATTTACTTGGACAGCATTGCATCAACACAATCACAGGACACTGTATGATTAGACACATGTCGGAACGTATGGGTTACCCACGTTATAGCTATTGCAGAAGTTGTTTGGATGAAGAGGGGAGAAATCGGAATTCTATGTGACTGCTCAGCCTTACAAGAGCATATACTACTATATCTTGGTAGAACTCTTTACCATGAACTGCACTGTCTCAGAGATGTGTCACTAGTAAATATTATCAGATTTATAAGAAGTACCTGCTGGTTCTCACGGGGACCACATTAATTCTCAGCATTAGGGAATAGTATTTCTAAGGGTACAACCACAAAGGACGACAAGGTCTCCGAGTGAACTCGCTAACTTGCGAGCAACCCACGTAATCTAACCTGACCTACATGGAATTTTGCAATTGCAATTTCGTAATACCATTTATACTTATAAACCCCAAAGATTATAAAAAACACTAACAGCTGTTATCATCTTACGTCATACGGATCGTGCAAAAAGCAACTGTCAAACAATTTACACACATCACACTTTTTTGGCATACCGACGTGGTTTCGTTTATTTTTTCTAATCGTCCAAAGACGACTTTATAAGTTGTGGCTTAGTGATTGCTGCTTTACCTATTTTCTCTGTAGCTATAAGCTAAATATTATGCAACAGTAAGATGAATAAATGCAATTGTTTTCAAATCCATTTTATTTTGCTGGAGAATACCTGCCACTAATCTCTCTCTACAAATATAATCTAATATACGCCTATTTACCTAACCTACTAGCTTCAACCATACATATCTCGGATTGAGAAACATGCCTTCTTAAACCAAGCTTCCAATATTTTAAGTTTTATCCTAAGCCAAGGTGATTTCACTATCATAAACCTTAAAGTTTAATCTCGTATGACTTAAGCTCTTAAACCTGCCAGTAAATGAAAATCTATTGTCATGATATTTGTATCCATCCTAATGCCACTTAATACAGCAAAAATTTCGCTCAGCTTATATTACAAGAAATTTTAATCGAAATCAGTCGGCTGGATTGTAATTGTAGCGAATTGTTAGCTTCTTCACCATTGTTCCTTAGGGGATTTTCTTATTTAAGATCATTTTGCTCATAGATTTTCGCAAGAAATTAACTGAAATCCCCTGAAAATCTCTTCCTTGTAACAATTTACTCTTGTTGTTGGCTTTCTTTATGTTGCAATCGAATTTCATAAGATGATCATTTCAGTCTATGTGTGTGTGTAAATTTGAGAGTGTTTTAAGGATGTATAAATATCACAATAAGAGTACGTGATGGTTTTTGATGAGTGGACCTCCTGGAGGTGAGAAAAAAAGAATTGCATGAACAATAAACACTTATCTGTTGTAATGAAGTTCACTGGTTCTGATTTCTTTTTTCGACACAAGGATTAGGATAAATATTCACAATCTATACACGGGTTTATTATATTCCCTTTCGTCTGCGTAATGCCTTCAAATTGTCTTAAAGAATTTATACTAAATTTGGAATTGCCCGCATTTTTTTATAGATTTATAAGAGAGTTTTGTTTTTCATAACGACGAAATTCAAGTGTTAAGTTTTTTCATGCTGAGATGTGGTGGCAAAAGAGGGATGTTTAATTCAACAATGTCAATTCGACAATGTGACATGACTATAGTAGATTGATGTGTGTGCTGTAGTCTTTTATTTTTAAGGATTTCTATAGTTAACAAGTGTTATTTGAGCTGTAACTAATGGTTGTTGAAGTTTTTTAGCTTTTATTCTTAAAGATGTTTTAGTTACTTCAAAATGTGTACTTTCATGTATTAAATGCATGCGAATACATGACATTGTTTACTTGATGTCTTGATGCTTTAAGTCTTTATCTTTTGAGCTTGAGCAAGGACCACCATGTTGAGAACATAGTGTGTGTTCTTTTTCCAACAAACCCACAGTTGTATTCAAACAAATTTTGAAGATACAAATTTTTATAATTAATATTTAAGATTGGAAACTAAAATTATTCTATGATATTTAGTTAGTAGATTAAAACGTAAAGAAACGGAAATAACTAACAATATGTTGACCATTTCGATTTAGAGAAATGATATACAGACTGAATCATTCCTATAGGTATTTATAGACGGCAATACTGTGTATTAACACTTTTCAAATTTAAACTATTATTGAAATCATTAGGTATTTCAAAAAATCGTTTCGAAAAAACATATCTTGTTTACACGATAGTATTACAAATTGTTGATTGATATTTTTCTGCAAACTTTATTTTTATTTTATATTTTCTTGACATTTTTGTTTGCCTTATTCGTATTTATAAATACATACCCGATACATATGAAAATGTAAAGTTTTTGAATTGTTTTAAACAAATTTTCAATACCGTCCGTAAATCAAAAAAATCATTTTTATTTTTTGAAAATCTAATACAAATTTTGTTTAGACGATGAAATTGTATTATGATACTTGAGTTTTTGACAAATATTAATACTCAGTGTTGCCGTCTATAAATACCTTATTAAACATATGCACTCGTAAATTTGTTCTTATGAGAATTATTATTTTTAATTTCTCACACTTTATAAAAAAACCAAGGTATCTGATGAATATGAACAGAGGAAAACGATTTACCGGATGTATTTGGAGCATAAGTGCAGCTATATATTTTTTCGAGCAAATCTATGGAATAAAATTAAAATAGGAATGACAGAATAGGAACGGAAACTATTGAACATGAACGTTGAAATTCCTTCAATTTATAAAAAAAAACACTCTTATCATACCAGAATGCAGGATGTGATTCAAATCTATAGGTCCCTATCATTCAAATTTTTAAAATTGATTTTACCGCTAACATCGATATCTATTGTTAACAGTGTTTTTGTTCACATTGGTAGGCTAAATATTTGGATGAATTGCAGTTATTATTTTTTTTGTTTAACAGGGATCACTCATTTCGCTCATTCAGGCTAGTTTAAGTCATATTGAGAACTCATGTAGCGACAATTTGATTTAGCTCAACATGATAAAATCAAGGTCAATGATATTTCATGGGAATGGTGTCAAGTTGGCTAGGATATATGGAATTCTCTTTTACCATATGAAAAGCTTACAACGTTAGTTAATTTTAATATGTTCAATCAATATAATTAATTATTTCGGAAACACTAACAATTTTAAAAATTTTATAAAAAAAACACTCAAATATTAGGTCTGTTCATTTACTTTTCCAGTAAATAGAGAATAAAATCCAGCAACGAGAGAATAAAATCAAAATTTACAAAATTACTCTCTTAAATTCTCAAAAATAGTAAAAAGTAAATGAACGCTTTTCCAGTAACAATTGTTTTATACACACAATTTTCTTATTTTATTCCTTTTAAAATGTATAAATACTCACATTTTCTTCAATTTTATTGAAAATTCTTTTTTTAACATTTTTTCACCACAAAAATAAAATTGTAAATAAATAAACAATAACACAAAACATATGAAATATAATAAAATAGAACTTGTAATAGTTTGCAAAGAGAGAACACTTTCTAAAATTTATACGCTCTTGATTTTTTCTCTACTTGCAAGTTTTTTGAGTTAATGAACGCTTTTCCGGTAACAATTGTTACTAACTAGTAACAACTTTCAGTTACTGAACATAGCTATTATTACTCCTAAATTTTGTAAATCACGTCACCAAAGTGAAAATAAAAATTTAAAATCATTAGGTGTCATCAAAGAATTATAAAACTATGGACCTGATTGAGACACACGGAAAGACAATTTTAAATAAAATGTATAAAAATAACACAGCTTTCAAAAAATATTTTGAGTGTTTTTCATACACAATATTAAAAATGGTTTTCTGGCTGTGTTTCTGAATTAGTTGGTATGTAATAAATTTTGCCTTATCGGTCAACAATGTTCTATAGCTCCCATATAAGCAACATTCCCGAAAATGTCTTTAATATAAATAAATCTCTGAAATATGTCAGTATCCAAACAAAATTCAACACAAATATATTTCATATATTCAAAAATCATCCCATGGCTCCCATATAAGGTCCACTACTTAAAATGTTGGTATTCAAATAAGATTCAACACAAATAAGTATCATATCGAGCCCTTAGCGCCAAAATATCGTAAGCGACATTTTGTTTTATTGCAAAAATTAAAATTGTATAGACCTACTGATGTTTTAGCGTTCTCAGAATATCAAAATTGTTAATAACTTAAAAATTATAGGGGGTAAGATTTTATCGTAAGTCAATGTTTACATTTTACAGTAAACGAATTTTATCGTAAGAGACACACAGTGGTATTGAAAAAAAAGCTAAATAAATGTGTAACATCTAGATTGGTTTGAATGAAATTTCACATACGCAAAGAAGAAGTGTTGTCGATTTTAAGATTTGAACGCGGACCTCATGAAAACACCAGGGGCGCGAGCAAGGGTCCTCAAATTAGGACACCTCGGGTATGTTACATTTTTAAAACCATACTATTTCTTCATTTGTGTTCCGATTTCAAAAAACTTACACATAAAGGATCTTCTTATCGAACACTACAAATCTTGCTATAGCTACTATCAATTATCTTTTATAGCTTTGAAAATTAAATTTTCAACATTTTTACCCACCCTACTCCAGTTTTTTGGTAACAGCGTATCCAAATATTTCCCGATTTTCTCCAGTTTTCCTTTATTGGACTAACAACATATGTATGTGTCAAATAGAAAAAGAATTGTTTAAAAATAATAACGTAGTCCATAGTTATATGCATTTGAATTTAAAAAAATTTAAAAAGGCGACTTTTCGCTAATTTTTGGGAAAAAATAATATTTTTTTCTTTTTATGTTATCGCAAAAAATTTCTAAGAGGATGTATAAGAAATTTATACTTTCTGAAAGCTAGATTTTCGTAAAATATTTTAAATGAAAAAAATTTAAAATTTGTTGTTCACGAGGGGTCCATTCAAAAAACACATATTTTTTATGTAAAATTAAAATTTATGGCAAAAATTCTCAAATCGCATATTCGATATCAAAATATAGCAACTGATTTTTAGTGGCCCAATATAATATCTATACCGATCCTGGTATATATGTATATTATAGTCAAAAAACTTAAAATTCCCATTTTTGGAATTTTTCAACAATTTTTGGGAATTGCGGGATTGCTGATAATAAATTTCAAAATTCATTTTTATTTTTCCACTTTAAATAGAAAAATCTACATAACTGTGAAATTTCATTAAAAACTATTTATAAATAAAAATTTAATTTCAATTCGAAAAATTTGTATCTATGCAAAAATTCAATATAAAACATTTTTTGTCATATTTTTCTATAAAGTATTCCATGAATTTTTAATTGTCAAATGTTATAAATATTTTTGAAAAATAGACAAATAGCTTGAACGAAATTATATTATATCGTATCATAACATTTTTAATTCTATGTATAAATTTCAAAATATTCAAAAAAAAACTTCTCCAGTAAAATTTGTGTTCTGTCGTTTACGATAATTTGGCGATAAGGGCTTGATATCAAAAGAAAACTCTTTATAATCATATACTCGGAGTAGGGTATCATAAGGTCGGGCTTGCCCGACTATACCATTTTACTTGTTTATTAAAACTAGCATAACCCGGTGCACTTCGCAACCCCTACCCCTACCCTAGTAAAATTAAAATAATAAGAATGATTTCTGATACAACCTAACTACGTACAATTGTACGAAAATAACACAAAATATAACTAACTAATTTGGTATGGGAGATACCACTCCACTGTTCTGATCCCACCCATTTTTTAATCTTTTGGGTAAAAAAATAACTCATATCAAGCTTTACTTTAACTTTCCTTTATAAGGGAGGGGTCATTCCTATCACGCTTAGCTAAACTTCGTACAGGGATCAGGAATAACCTCCGTAGAATGGTAATAAATTGATTGATACAGAGTTTAAATATTTTTAGAATTATAGTTCTCGAGATATTCAAAATTAATTATTTACATTGTGCCACGACCACTACTGCAATCCCTACCATTTTCAGGCAATCTCTGTAAAATGGTAAGAGAGCTATGCGGACAAAGTTTGAATAACCTTGCAATTATTACTTTTGAATAACCTTGCAATTATTACTTTTCCGACCCCTCCCATTTTGGTTCCCCAGATATTCGAAATCAATATTTACTCTGTATGGGAGGTGCTACGCCCTCTAATCTAATTCCATTTATATTCAGCTAAACTCCGCACAGTAATAAGAAATTAATTCGTAAAAAGTATAAACACTTATAATTATAGTTCTACATATATTCGAAATTAATTATTTACTTTGTATAGGTCCACGCCCACTATTCCAATCCCGAACAATTTCAGCGAAACTATGTAAAATTATAAAAGAACCATTTAGACTAAGTTTGAAGAATCTTGCAATTATAGTTCACAAAATATTTAGAAATAACTATTTACTTTGTATGTGAGGTGACTCGTCACTTTTTCCGACCGTCCCATTTTTGATTAAATTTCATGCAGTGATAAGTAAAGTAATTGATTCGTATGAAGTTTGAAAACCGTCACAATTATAGTTCTGCACATATTATAAAATAACTATTTACTTATGTACAATTACATATTTACCCCCATTTGCATAAACAGTTTTTAAATTTGTCAAAGATTTATAAAAAAAATTTTAATGGAAATTTTATTTTATAAACCTTTGATAAATTTAAAAATTGTTTACGCATATGGGAGTTAGAAAATAAAAAAAACACCTTCAAATTATACATATTTTTGTGACTTTAAATTATTAAAGTCTTCTTCTTTGTTTTCTATAACAACTCTCACTTAAAACAGAGCGAAATCAATACTGTTTAATTGTTTCTCTTATTTATTTACAACAACAAATTGAACAAACACGCATTGCTTTGTTTACATTTTAGATTAAGGGTCACATGTACACGTTTTTGCATATGTGTTAGTAACATCTTTAAACGCTTATAACTCCCAAAATACGGAACCGATTTCAATAAATTATATATTCTGCACTTCTGTGAATAAATCCCTTTAAAATGGTATATTTCTTGCCCAAATTGAATGTATAATGTGAGCGTAAAAGGGGTCTAAAGAAATCGACTTGCCTATTAATATTATGATGATCTATTCTTCGTTGCTTTTCACAACGGTTTTTGTTATATTTTTTCGAATGAAATATTAAAATAAAAAATCAAATAATGCAAATTTAAAATATTATTTAACTCTTAAGTAGTGAAGATAGAAAGATGAAATTTTGGCTTGTGGTATTCAATATTTGGATCTTTAACTCACTTTTGATTCTTACAGGATAAGAAATCCCGTACTTTTTGAAATTTTTTGCTTTTACGTTAACAATTAAGTTATGGTCTAGCAAACATGTAAAAAAGGCCCAATTTTGGACCTTTTTTAAAAAAAATATTTCCAGACATTTTTTTAAATATACCAAATAATTGATACGTAACATGTACACAACATAGATGGTTGATATTTCACATAAAGAATAATGAAAAAAAAACATAATTATTAAATTTCAATTAAGCGCTGTATTTGACACATTTGAACCCAGATACTTAACATTACTTAACTATTTTTAAACTCCATTTTAATTTAATTTTTTTATAGTTTGTTACTGCTTACTAGGAGTTCTCTATAATACAAAATGTAACTTGTTCAAAGGCTACTAAAATGTGTATTTTCATATCAATATGAATTTGCATCTTATTACACATCCTTTAACCTCCCAAAATACATCTAGCAAATGATGCAGATTATATTTGTATACACACCGGTCATTGTTTATCTAATGAGCACGTTAATAACCCTCTTTGTTTAGTTTTCAAATCTAAATTATGCAGATTTTCGACTTTAGAAAACAATGCCACTGCATGCTAAAACCAAAACGAAATAGGAGATAATTTATGTATTTTAAATATGAAAATATATTTAAATATCCTTCTACGAATAACATTCGCCCACTAAAGTATGTTAAGCCTCAAGACAAAATATGTCGAACAAAGAGTTTGAAATGAAATGTCGAATGGTTTAAGTAAAAGAAATGGCTTAAATTGTAGTCTCTCTTACTAAGTATGTATAAAGGAGTATTCTTACTACCAACTAAAATATGTAAAATATACTACTGCATATATCTAAGGCATTGTGTATGACATAAGCCACAATCATATGCTACTGATTGTACCGATGGTTGAGCAAAGATAGGGAATAACAAGAAATATTTGTAAGGGAAGGTAGCCATGTGTCAGTAGTTAAAATTTTTTAATTTATTTATTTAAAATCCTAAAGGTAATATTGAAATGATTGTGATACTATACAAAAACTTCATTGAATCCTTTCAAAAACCATCCAAAGTTCTATGACATCAGACATGTTCCATTTGCTTGATTCTAAACCTAAAGAAATAGGTCGATGAAAAATGATGTGCTGAAATGGTTATTTCTGTTTCTATATCTTAGTAAACTTCCCTTAAATGTATAAGTTATTTATCTGTCGGTAGATTGAGAAAATCTATAATTGAGTAGCACATTTTCACAGATCCTACTTGCAACCACATACCTATGAACATGCTTCTTGCCTTTTGTTTTTGACTTTTGCCGTTACTAAGACAAGCCAGACCAAAGTCTATTTTCAGTTAAGCTTCAGGTAGCGAGCAAACGACTAACTACTCTCTTAAACTGAAAACAAAATCTAAGAAGGAGAGAGTCAGTTAGACAGAGTTAAACTACAGAGAACTATTATCAGGATCAAATGAATGATTAAATATATTTAAACAAAAAGAAATAACGAAATATGCATAGAAACAGAAAAATTAGTAACAAAAGATCAGGATAATATTTTGGCTTAAAGACATTTTCATTTATATTGTATTTGAAAACAAAAACAGCCAGAGCAAAGAAAAATGTATGTATAGAATATCAAATATGTTTATTCCTGCTGTGGCTTTAACCGTTTAGCCAAAGGGTAATCCTGCCCATTAAAACCTATTTGCATGGACGGCGTTTTGTTTTAGTAGGTAATTGCGAAAGGATAATCAGGGAAATGATCCATGCCTCTTTTTTGCATGAAGGATCACCGGAAGATTGAGCGGATGAGCTAGCGGATATAATAAGTCTAAACTCTGCTACTAACTAACTAAAGCCATACACTAGCTTATAAATACGCACACACACACACACACGCAAAAAGGCAAATGATGAGATGAAATTTAAGTAACTCTTCGCCCTCGAATACACCTGCTTTGTGCAAGCATAAACTTAACTTGTATCGCGCGCCAGCTAACGGATTAGACGCACAACAGCCGCAATCGTTGAAGAACTTACGCGATTTTAGTTAATCGTATCTAACAGCCTTAGTTAGATGTACTTAACAGGTAATCAGTTGCCTCACTTTAAACCCGGCTTCATTGAGTTTATCTGCGGGATTTGTTAATCGTGGCGGACTATAATGAATTAAAATATTTACGTGTAAAATCCGCTTACGACTGCATAATCCTAAATGATCGCGCAGCCAATCTGCGGTTTAAGAATGAAAATCAGTGGATTTCACTACACAAATCGCTTCGTTCATGAAAACCTTCCACTAAACCCTTCACACTGATTCATAAGCCGTTGTGCTAAGCCAATACTTGAGCTGTGTATTTCACTATAGCATGTTTAAGTGGTAGAGATTAACTATGTTGAGTTTAACCGCGTGCACACCCACTTTTGTGTCGCGCGCGTGGGTTTTAACAAAATTTCAAGTGGTTGTTTTCTTCTAATGCTCATTTAAATCCAACACTTAAAACCATATCTATGGTATGTAGATTGTTCGTGTAAAAGTTCTTGCGAAATGATTTTATCATGTTGCGACATGCACATGGATGGATGGTTAATCTGAGGTGTAAATAATAACGTAACATACGTTATTGTGATACTTAAATATTTATTTATTAAAGTACAGAGTTTTCGAACATTGTTCTTTTGAACATTTGTTTATAAACATATTTTTCAAATTAATATACATAAGTACATACAAGTACAAAAGTATTTTCGTAACTAATATTATTTTCTTCACCTTCATTGGTAAATTGTTATCTGAAATCGTCAAAAGTCCCCAATATTGATTTTATACAGAGTTTGAATACAAAGAAATCGCCAAAATCAGTTTTCCCTCTTTAAAGTCCCATATTAAAATAATTCTGACCTTATTTTCATGCTTGCAATAACGTTTATATGTGTGTATATCATTTTAAAATATGACCATTAAAACGAAATAAGCTACATCAAACCGATGCCATTTTGTAGCAAATCGTCTGATTCGGAAAATTGATTGGACAATATTAATTTTGAGTTACTGACCACAAACATGCATTCACATCCATGGTTATTAGCAATCTTACTTAAGCTGTTTTGTACAAATAAGCTAAAAAATTTAACACTTGTAAAATCCAATCTAATATCAAGAGCCTCTGATTCCTTAATATTTATACAGGCAAAAAACGGATGTAATCCAAAACAGTCCTACTCACTTGCAGGTTTTTTTTAAACTTTCATACAAATTATTTGTTCTAAAGTCCACTTCGTCTATAGTCCATTTTCTTTTAAAGACCAAATTTTCTTTGCATGCATAACTAATATTGTATAGAAAAAAATTTCATAAAATCCACTCTGATAACGAACATATTTGTCATGGAATCTTGAGTGATGGTGATATTTTCGACAATGTGGCTTCGGAAAAATAGAATCATTTATTGTAAAATCTTCTTTAAAAAAACAATCTAAAGGTAGGGTCACACATGGCAAATATTTGATGAAAAAGACGTAACCACTAAATAAAATATATTTGAATTCTTTTATTTTCAAAAACTGCTTTAATTAAGACAATTCAAAACAAATATTTAGTTTTATTTTAATTGATGCTGTTTGATCTTACAAAACATTCGTAAGTGTAAACACGTCAAACAAATTTATGCTATAAAAAGTGGTTACGCTTTTTTGAGTAAACATTTGCCATGTGTGACCGTACCTTAAGATTACAGAATTCATTTAAAAACGTTCAACAATTCGCAATTTATTTAAGTTTTTTTATTTTTTATTACAATAAGCTTTTAAAGCATTTGAATTGCATTAAATAATATTATATAAAGGATTTTATTTTAACTATTGATTTTTAAATAAAATAAATCAATATTTGATTATATTTTAAATAAACTTTTGTTTCGTTTTAAAAAAGTGGTTTTATTGCAGAAAGTACACAATTTGTATATAGTCCAAAATGTGTATCAGGATTCAGTTATAATCAATAAAGTGGCTTAAAAAGAAATTCGCTTATAGTCCACAACTTTGCAACTGTAGTTGTGGTCTATAAGCGAAAACTACTATACTATCAAGCCATTAAAATAAAATATACTCTGATGATCCCATTCAGATATTGATATTGAAAATGGAGGAGGTTGCATAACGTATATTCGCGTAACTCAAAAACGGTTTAGCTTATTGAATCAACTAAAAAAAACGAAATTCCGCAATAGAATTACCTTTAAGTAAGTCTAAAACTTTTTTTAATCTGCGCAGTTGTTTTAGAAATATAATTTTTTTGGCAAATAAAAGTATTTTTTTAGGAAAATTTAGAATTTTTTATTTTTCAAAACAGCATAAAAAGTTGTAAAATGCGGCCAAAAAAAATTATATTTCTTAAACGATTGCGAAGATTAAAAAAATGTTAAGTCTTTCTTAAAGGTAATTTTATTGCGGAATTTTAGTTTTTTCAGTTTATTCAATAGGCTAAACCGTTTTTGATTTACGCGAATATATGCATCCTCCATTTTAAAAATAACGGTATATCTCGAAAATACGAGCTAACCTAAAAAAACGGTTAGCACCGCTGAATTCAGCGTACCCGAATTAGCCGCTGAGTGCCCCTCTTGACAGAAAAAAAGTGTAAATTTCATGCACAGTGTAATCAAATGATTCTTAGTTGGGAAGACAAAAATTCGGTTACTGAAATCATAATTCATCTGTGTCAGCTAATTTTCTGATTATAGTATCGAAAAAATCTATGGATATAATCGTATTGTTCAATTGCCTACAAATAACAATGAATGTGTTTTATCTGTGCAGAAATAATACTACAGGTAAGCCTCCATTTACGCGGTACTTTATTTACGCGAATTCGATATAAAGCGAACTCAAATTAGCAACCATTCTTTGAAATACGCGACTTAATACAAAATACGAAAAAAACACAAGCGAATACAGATTTCTTTTTTGAAAACTTGGTTAATTTTTTGTTATGTTTTGATCTATTTTATGTATTAGAATATTTTGTTTTTTGAATTGACATTTTTTCCTTAATTTTCGATAAGAAATAATTTTTTTAGTTGAGTTTTTTACTTCACTTTTATTTTAAGTAAGTTTTTAAAAGTGCAAATAAAATAATTTTACTTAAAGTATATATCGTCGACTTAAATACGAACGGACGTAACTACATTTTTATTGTTTTTACAGTATACGTTATAAAATCAATAATAATAGAGTATTCTTGGCAATTGTTCATTCAATCAAAAACTCGATTTTAAATTTTTGTGTAGTTACGTCCGCTTATATTTAAAGTGACTATATGTAAGTATGTTTTCTGTTTAACGCGATTTTTAGGTCCCAATTTATTTTTTGTTATGTGACTGATGTATTGTTATACGCGAAATAAAAAATTATTGGCCCCACAAAAACATTTCGTTCTAAATTAGAACCTCGTTTTACGCGAATTAGATTTACACGCTATTTTTTGGGCCCAACAAACCGCGTAAATGGAGGCCTACCTGTATAACTTTAATAAAATTTATAAACGAATTCCTGAAATTTCCCATGATTTTCATGGAATTTTTTTCGATTAGGAACCATAGTAACTATTATAAAGTGTTATAAAATGTAAATTATATCAACCACATAATGAAATCTGAATTAAATACGTTTCATAACGATGATAAAAGATTAGTAACTAGTAATAAAGCGCTGTAAAAGTGAATAATATCAATTATCATATATGATATTTCTTTTAAATATGATAAGAAATCAGCGAAATTAGTTTCGTACAATTATCCACAAAATCTCTCATGACGTATTCAAGTTCTTTCTTCAATTCTATTTCTAATTTGATTAAATATATAGAGTATCAAAAGAACCGAAAAATTAAAAAATCTGATTACCGGTTTAACCGTAAAAGTGTATTTAAAAAATCTGATTTTGGTTTTTATCGTTCTAAAAAAATAGGTTAACCGGTTTTATATAGAATAGTTAATTAATATGAACAAAGGTCTATCTAAATTAATTTTTATAGAAATTTTTGTTAAAGAATTACGTAAATGCTTATTACATAAGAAAAATAAATTGATTTTAACTTTTTATTTTTATTAATATTTTGCCTTTTTTATTATTTTTCAGAATAATAAAATAAATACTATAATTAACTAAACTTTCGGCTTAAATTCCATTTGAAATTTCGTTCCTATCTTGACATTTTAAATATTTTAGGACGCTCAATTTAACTATTATTTTATGTATTTTAAGAAATATTGGCAAATGCAAAAAAATTCTATAAAATAAGTAAATATTTTTGAAAATGTTATCAAAGCTTTTCAAAAATATATATATTAAAATAAGCTTTAGAAAATATATTTTTTTAAAACCGAGTATCTGTCTTAAAAACCCGGTTAGTCAAAACAAGTAAGAGTGCTATATTCGGCTATGCCGAATCTTATATACCCTTCACCTTTGTTGTGGATGCATTATTATTTTTTATAATTAGTATATACAGCTATGGACATATAAATGGCACATTTTACCAAAAGTTCTTTCTTATGCTACTATATCGTAAATACTATTAACAAACAAAAAATTTTTGGTTTTTTGCAAAGTTTTATTACTTATCTTTAAAATGAATATAAACAAAAATTTAAATTCATTATTTTAAAAAAATTTATTAAGAAAAAAAACACCACTGAAATCAGCTGGACACATAAATGGCACAATTTTTAAAAAAGAGAAAAAAATCATTTTAATATTTCATTTGTTGGTTTTTTGGTATGTACAAATATTTTACTATTAATATTAGTGATGTAGCCTTTGTTTTTGATAACAGCTTCGCACCTGCGACCCATATTTTCCACTAGTTTTTGGCATTTTGTTTTGGGTATGGCATACGAATCTTTCTGAGCTGCCGACCACAGATCGTCCATATTTTTATAATTTTATTGTTGCTGTATCAACCTTGACTTCGTTCCAAAGGTCCTCTATAGGATTTAAGTCAGGGCACTGGGCTTGCCAATCCAAAACTTCGATCTTCTCTGCACAAAACCACATCTTTTACTTCTTTAGACGAGTGTTTGGGGTCAATATCTTGCATTAATTGGCATGGAATCGAAGGCATATGGCTCCATATGGTTTATTATAATATCTAAGTACTGAAACTTATCCATTTAGCCATTGATTTTTATAAGGGGACCTACGCCATGCCAAAAAAAAACACCCCAAACCAAAAATATTTCAAAACAATTAGTCTTCGCCAGAACCCATAGAGAAAAGCCCATTATTTTTTGGAAAAACGTGTTATGGAGTGACGAAACAAAAATTAATAGGATAGGAACAGATGGCAGAACCTTTGTTCATCGTCCTTAAGGACAAGTGTACAATCCTCGGTTCATTCAGAAGATGGAGAAACGCGGTGGTGATAGCATTATGGTTTAGGGTGCATTTTCTTGGCATGGCGTAGGTCCCCTTATAAAAATCAATGACAAAATGGATAAGTTTCAGTACTTAGATATTATAATAAACCATATGGAGCCATATGCCTTCGATTCCATGCCAGTTAATGCAAGATATTGACCCCAAACACTCGTCTAAAGTAGTAAAAGATGTGGTTTTGTGCAGAGAAGATCGAAGTTTTGGATTGGCAAGCCCAGTGCCCTGACTTAAATCCTATAGAGGACCTTTGGAACGAAGTCAAGGTTGATACAGCAACAATAAAATTATAAAAATATGGACGATCTGTGGTTGGCAGCTCAGAAAGATTCGTATGCCATACCCAAAACAAAATGCCAAAAACTAGTGGAAAATATGGGTCGCAGGTGCGAAGCTGTTATCAAAAACAAAGGCTATATCACTAATATTAACAGTAAAATATTTGTACATACCAAAAAACCAACAAATGAAATATTAAAATGATTTTTTTCTCTTTTTTAAAAATTGTGCCATTTATGTGTCCAGCTGATTTCAGTGGTGTTTTTTTTCTTAATAAAGAAATTTTTTTAAAATAATGAATTTAAATTTTTGTTTATATTCATTTTAAAGATAAGTAATAAAACTTTGCAAAAAACCAAAAATTTTTTGTTTGTTAATAGTATTTACGATATAGTAGTATAAGAAAGAACTTTTGGTAAAATGTGCCATTTATATGTCCATAGCTGTATGTATGTATGTACATTGCCCACTTTCAGCGTACAGCATCCTAAATTTATCAAGAACACAAAAAACAACAACAACGCCAAACGAAACAAAACACCAAAAGAAAAAACAAAATACGCAAGCCAATGAAACCAACACACGTCCAAACATACGTTTAATTGTATAAAAAACAACAACGCCAAAAGAAACAAAACACACATACGATTTGTTGCTTTTTTGTCAAAAAAACCAACACACAACCAAACAAACGTTTAGTTGTATAAAAAACAACAACAACGCCAAAAGAAACAAAACACACAAAAAAACAAAATACGCAAAGCATGCACAACCAAGCATAAGTTTTGTTGCTTTTTTGTAAAAAAAACCAACACACAACCAAACAAACGTTTCCCAGCAGTTAAGCAAGTAGTCAATGTATCCCTTAAAGACAGTAATTGCCACAAATGTCTTATCACTTGGCTGACTCGATTTTATATATTTTGGACATTTGACACGTGTGTGCACTTTGTAGTGCAGAGAGAAGACAATTGGTTACTTTATGCATCCCAAGTAATCTAGCGTGAAGACAATTGTCACTTAAGTGTCTCTAAGTAATCTAGAGTGTAGTCACTTTAAATGTTTTGTGAGTAATTCGTACAAACTGGTTTTGTTACAAATTGTGTTAATATAATTCTCATACAGTTTATTTTTATTTTTGCTTAAGTATCTGGTATCCCATGTAACATAGCATGAAGTCAATAGTCACTTTACTGCCTCTTAGTAACCTATGGTGAAGTCACTTCAAACTTTTTTTTGTACATCACTTTATTTTACCCACCAGAAACGTTGACTACTTTCGATCAGCTATCTGATAGTCACATTGTAATCAAAAGGGTCAATTGACCCCCTGCTTAGGACATGCACATGTTAAAATAACTAGTCAAGTAGCTGATCAAGTAACCAGTTACAAAACTAGCAAGGTAACTGACGCTATTTAACCAGTATGTGAATCCAATGCGTTGCCTACTTTGGTCCAGCTATTAGACAGTCCCATTGTAATCAAAAAGAGACAATTGACCCCCTGCCTAGGACATGCCCGTGTTAAAATGACTAGTCACGTGGCTATTGAAGTAACTAGCTCCCACCCTAAATGATGGGTAAAATCACTAGTTCGGTACTGTCTCCTAGAACTGCTGGGTTAGTTGTATAAAAAACAACAACAATGCCAAAAGAAACAAAACACAAAAAAAACAAAATACACAAAACTTGCACATCCACACATACGTTTTGTTGTTTTTTTTGTCAAAGCATGCAATACATTGTGTTTTTTGATGAAATTTTCAGAGGTTGTCTCGGATTTTTGCTCATATCTTCGTTATTTATGGACGGATTTTGCTGATTTTAAATAGCAAAATTCTCGAAAGTATGTCTGACAGAATTGTTGAAGATTTGGATCCCGGAGATATCTGGGGCCTTCAGAAAATTGATTTCAACAGACAGACAGACAGACAGACAGACGGACAGACAGACAGACAGACAGACAGACAGACAGACAGACAGACAGACAGACAGACGGACATGGCTTAATCGACTCCGCTATCTATAAGGATCCAGAATATATATACTTTATAGGGTCGGAAATGAAAAATGTAGAAATTACAAACGGAATGACAAACTTATATATACCCTTCTCACGAAGCTGAAGGGTATAAAAACGAAAAATTAAAGAAAATCAAAATCGGCAAAATTTCCTTTTTGGATACTCTATAAATAAACCTCTACATCCTAAATATAATCTCACCTAATTTAGCAAATGATCGCATTATTGAAGCAAATTTTCGGTGACATGTCACAATGTCCATTGACATAATGTCCATGGACATAATGTCACTTCATTATTCACTGTTTCGATGACAAGTCCTTCTTTGGCTCTATGAAAGCGGCGTTATTAGAATTTCACTTTTAGTCGAAGTCGACCATTTCGTTTAGATTTCGAGCGATATTAATAAAATGTAAACTTTTGTCAATTTCAATAAACTCATTTGTATTTTCATAATTTAAAATTATTAACAGTATTTTAAAGATGAGCTGTATTTTAGGGGTAACGGTAGCCAATCTTGCTATATTTTTATTATATATCATTGTCACCTATTTCGTCAGTAAGCATTATGAATAATAAGACCTGTGTTTAGCTTTACATATCGTTACCTTAATATAGAAAGGTACTAACTCGTATTAAGTCGCGATTTTTTGGCTAATTATGATATATGAGCGGACTATTTATCGAAATAAACGAAAATTTGGGCTTACAAAAAAAAACACGAGTTACCGCCTTTCTATATTAAGGTAACGATATCAAATTATAATACGTTTCCCACATTCAATATTGATTTTCAGCTTTTAAATGTGTAAACGTAAATACAGGTTGTGTATTAAATTGTTGTTTTCATTTCCGGTCATAATGTGTACTACATATTTTACTCCCCCTCACTTACACAAAGTTTTAAACTTTTTAGCCTCTGGTCAAATAAGTTAGCAGGTGTTGTTGTACTAATAACAGCTACAAAAATGAACATCAACATTATTATTTATTTAAACCTAAATTTAACTAATAATTATGACATCAGATGATGTCACCTGAATACAAATGATTATCAAATTACAATTTTGTTATATAAACAACTCTGTGACACGCAAACAAGCATCACACGGTGGGAATCCTGGGAAACTTTTATTTTCTAAGGTACAACACAAAAGCCTATACCAATAAAATCCCGCAGCGTCATTTTTTATAGCAATCAAACATCAAATAAAATCATCATCATCACCAACATCAACAACATCGAGGTTGATTGTTGTGCATTTTCCCAATTGAAAACAGCGAAAAAGTGGTGATATCGAAACATTGAGTGAACAAAACGAAACTAATTCAACTGCTGCAACTGCAACAGAAGGTCATGGCAAATGAAATATACTAAAACACCTTCCTCTTCAAACTATCAACAGAAAGTTTTTGTAACAAACGGGGCCATATGTCAAAATATACAAGTAATATGAATTGTATTGAATTCAGCAGCGTTGTAATGTAATCAACAACAACAACAGCAAACACATCATCGTCATCCCTAATAAAGGATCTTTAAAAAACAAAAAATTGTACTTACACACATTTAGTTACTCATATTTACTCTCGCCCAACACATGTTCGTGTTCAAACATTTCAATGAAAATTTATTGAACACACACGAAACACAAAATTCCTCAGCACTTAAAGTTCCCGCCGAAGTTCACACACATTCAACTTTTGCTCGGAGTTTATGAATTGAATTGGAAACTTTTGAAGTGGCTGTGGCAACAATGCCAAACAGGACAAATAAAATTAAGTTAACAATGAAGCCAGGACAAGCACTTGAAAAATGTAACAAATCGACTTTGACAAAGGAACTTTATGAAAAAAAAGTATGCATACTTGTAATGTGTAAATTGTGAACGATAGATGACGGCTATGGGAATACCCTGCGATACAATTAAAGTTATTTTAAACATGTTTTAAAATGCGCTAAGCAAATCCACTTTAGCAACTTTTGTTACAATTATCATTGTAACGAGATGAAGACTGATTGTTAAGATTAATCATTTCCCGAGCAATTTTTCGAAATGACAAAATTATATCCTAATTAAATGTTATACAATCTCAGAGCACATCATCGCCATAGAACAGAGTTACGGCCCCGCGAATATGGCGAGTCAGAGGATGAATCTTTGCCGCGATCCATCTAAAATTTTTATCATAAACTTACATAATTCAACTTCAAGAATTGACCGTTAAAGGTAAACCGAGCGCAGCTTTTAAACACATCAATAAACTAATTTAAACAGTTAAAATTTGGGAAATCGGCAAGAACATCAACAAATAAAACTGTTAAAATTCGTATATATCTTGGCAGCATTATTTCCCGGGTTAGAGGTACTCAAAAAGATTTTACATCTCGGATTCACAAATCAAGGATCGCTTACAATAATCTGTGAAATATTTGGCATGCTAAAACGTTGTCTTTCAGCACCAATATCCATATTTTCAATGACTGACTCGTAATTGAACACACGCTGAACAAAATGACATGAAAATTCAAATCGGTGGATGGAAATATTTATATTGTCGGGGACACATACTACGAAAGCTAAATAATAGAATATAGATAACTTGGAGACACACATTATTAAGAGCAACGAACTGACGGAGACATTCGCAAAGGAATTGTTAAATATGTATATGGGCAATTCCAATTCCACGTGACATTTGTACGCCTATAAAGTGGAATAGATTTTGCAAAAATAGAAGTATCTGAAAAATAATTTGGTCTTTATGTTCCATTCAGAGGGTACTATATTTTAAAGTAATAAAAAGTTCTTTCGAAATATTGTTGTCCGAAATATCGAACGAAATAAGGATATATCGTACGTGACATAAAACGGAAGTCATTTTCAGGTACATGTAGTAATATGCGAAAATTTTCGAATCGTGAGAGGCGTTATGTTTTCTTTTAATTTCTTACACTAAACGAAATATTTTTAATTTACAATCCGGCATATTTAAATAAAAACAATCTTTGGATGATTACATACCGAACGTGACAGATTTTTCTCTTATAATAAAACAATATACATACATATATTCTGTAAATATATGTATACAAAAAATGTAGCAAAATACAATCAGAGTCAAATTCATTTCATACTACAAGGGAGCCTAGTTTTCGCCGCAATTTTAACCTAAAACATTAAAAAATTAAACTATTATTTTTGTCTTTAAAATTGTGTAATATTTAGTAACATTTTATTATTTTCTTCTATTCAAATCATCTTGAAAAAAAGTTTCAAGGGTTTTTGTGTTTTCAGTCGTGGTAGAGAGTCTCGTGGAACTGCCCATATGTAAAATTTACACTCAAAGTACATGCTTGTACGCACACATAATTTTCTGAAAATAAGCGAATTCACATAATTGTGAATAAATTCGAAAATAATCCATCGATTTTTATCATCGATATCTCATTTTGTTCGTATTACATGTGGCTTTGCGATAAAGCAAAAAATCTAAACAATTTCTGCCGTTTTCGATTTTTGATGATTTTTTTAAAACAAAAAAATTGGATATTTTTACATAAAAAATATATTTTTTGCTTCAATTTGTTATTATAACTCCGAAACTACTGAGCCGATTAAAACGCAATATATATGTAAGAATTTATACATAGCATGGGGAAAATGTTTCCAACATTCAGTTAATCGAAATAAGAACACTAACTACTCAATTTTATGTATATCAAACAAAAAACTAAAATTTTGTGAAAATGAGCGAATTCACTTAATTGTGAATAAATTCGAATAAAATCCATCGATTTTTATGATCGATATCTCATTTTGTTGCTATTATATGTGGCTTTGCGATAAAATTATAAACCTGAACAAGTTCTGCCGTTTTCGATTTTTCATGAGTTTTCTAAAATACAAAAATTTGCTACTTTCACGTAAAAAATATATTTTTTGCTTCAATTTGTTATTAAAACTCCGAAACTACTGAACCGATTAAAATGAAATATATATAACTGTATTAAAGGTTATGTATATTTGAACGTTTATAAGTTTATTTCAATAATATCGGACTAACCCTTTTTGAGTTAAAAAAAATTCACAATTTTAGAAAAAAACATTTTTAAAAAAAATCTATCCATAGAATTTAAAAATTTTACCATTTTTGTACTTAGGTAACCAGATGCATCAAATCTATATAGTGGTTAGTGAGGCGATTCTTGAAATCAAGTTTCCGATGCCCCCAAATGACTTTCGAACTAGAATGGTACATCCATCAATATATCGGGTATGGTCCCGACTAGGTTGAAATTGAAAATCTGTCAATAAATTGTTGAGAAATACCAACAATTATGTTAAACAAATCTAAATTCTAACTAATTGATCCATAAATATCCTTAAAACTAATGTTAAGTGGAAAAAGTGATTTGGGTCCTGTATTTGAATGCATTAATTTACACTGATATAAAGTTTCCGCATACAACCATTAGTAATGTAGGGCATTCAAAAGCTTTTTTACACATGACGCTGTTTAACCACAAAAACAACAAAACTAACAAACGACAATTGCGCAAATGTAACATTTTTGAGTTTCTGTTTTTGCACTACATACGACTACAACATAATCTGAGGACGAGTAGCTGCGCCCTGTTGGCACGTTGTGTGATTTATTTTATTGAGTGTGTGTTCCTATGCAGCACTTCAGGAATAATTTATGTTTCACTCGCTTTCTGTTCGGTAGACCTTAATCAAAACTGCCACTTATAAATTTAAGTTTCATTTATTTCAATTTTTTTTTTGAGATCGAATTGAAAGTTTGATTTAAACTTTGACGCTCCCAGGATATTTGTTTTTCTTGCTAAACATTTGTCCTTTGTGTGATCGCTGCGAACAATGGGGGTTGTAAATATATTTGCTGTACACAACTATTGTTTGATTGAATGCTGTGTTTTAACCACAAAGGAAGGTTATAATTTTTATGATTAACACTTCAGTTTTGCAGGAATATTTTTATATGTTTTCAATCAGAGTTTGATTAAAATTGTATGTAGATCGATTCTGGCAGGCAACTTTGTTACAAACTCTCAAGTGCTTTTGAAAAATTTTAAATAATAAATTTGTTTGTTGAGGTAAATGTATGTGTATGTTAATGTTCAATGTGTCGAATTGATGAAGTGTTTCTGTCTGGCATAGAGAAATTTTTTATATTTAAATTTAGATTTACGCATTGACAACAATATAAAAACCATATCATTTAAAGTGATTGTCAAAATATTCCAAATTAGCATTAAAAAATTTTAAATATTTGTTCGAAATTTAAAAAAAAAACACGTTTTTTTAAATGACTCAAACACTTAACAGCCTTTGCCGAACTACATACTCGTACATAACAATAATGACATTTTCTGCCATTTTGATGCGATATTTTTCCTTTTTAATAAAAATGACTTCCTTACCTTGATTTTAAATCAACGTCAACAGTCACCATGAGGAAAAATAAAAAAATTTTTGTTCACCCCATTTTATTTTAAGGGTGCTAAAATTCAAAAGATAGCAAAACAACAACGATATTAGAAAAAGAAGAATCTTTTGAATTTGAATCATTACAAACAACAGAAGGGATAATAATGGGTGCTACAATATAATAATCTCCTATAAATAGTCGATTCAAACAATTCAAACGTTTATGCCTTATGGCACCATTGAAACTCGTATAGAAACTTGTACTTTAAATTTAATTGAAATCAGTTTTTGGTTTTTTTTATTCATACTTTATTTATAGCAAAAATAAAAAATAATGAAATTCAAAAAGAAAATTCCCAACGATATGATGAATAGAATTTGTGAAGCATTATTAATTAGTGAATAATTGATAAAGAAAAAAATAGGATTTTTATTTTCTAATTACGATTTAATGAATTTTCAATTGGGTCAAGAAAAATATATGTATGTATGTATGTATTTACTATTATTATTATTTTTTTTTTTTTAAATGTTCGTCCTTTATAAATAACAGTATAATTTTAATAACGGTTTGTTCATATCGAAGATCATACATGAATCTACATTTTACTGTGAGTCCCAGTTTAAATGAAAATAATCGTGATTTAAATTTATTGTATAACTAGCTGTCCGCGTTGCTGGACTTTAGAAATTGTCTGTTTTATTTTGCATCTCGATCTCAATTTTAATATACAGTGTCGGACAAAGTCGGTGAACCAACCTTCAATGTTAATACATGTATGTAGTGGCACTTCGGCTGGTTCCAATGAATTCAAAAATTCAGTATGGAAATTTCTTATTCATGCACCTAATATTCAAGTGTAAACAAAATTATTTATCACAGACTGAAAATCAAAAATCTGACTTTACACTGTTAGCCAAAAGGCTTTTCAGAAGATTCCGTGAAAATTTCATCAAAATCGGTCCAGCCTTTTTTGAGTCTATACGGAACATACATACACACATCCATTTTTATGAAATATAGGGCATTAGCGGTATAATGTAAAAATTGGACCCTCCGCCCACAGACCGAATATAAAAAATCTGACTATACAGTTATACCCGCTGGGCTATTCTGAAGATTCCCTGAAAATTTCATCAAAATCGGTCCAGCCGTTTTTCAGTTCATTGGGAACATACATTCATTTATATATATACACAGAAAAAAGTTTCAACATAAATATTATGATTCGAATTCATTGATTTCAATTCATAACATTTATAAATAATTTCTTAAATAGTTTTTTAATATTTTATGTTTTGAAATAAAATCTAGAAGGCTTGAAAAATATAATTTCAATTTCATTTTTATTTTTATGTTGTTCAAAAATGTTTGAAATTTTTCATGGAAAATTTTTAGTTTTTTTATGATTTTCAGATACAAAATGATATAAACAGTGAGAAAATTATTAAATTGATTTAAGAGGATGAAATGCTTTTATATTTATGAATGTTTTATTATGTTTAATGATAATTTTTAAGTTTCAGATATTCTCCTTTTTATCTTAAAATATTGGCCAATATATGGCTATTATGCAAATATTCTTGCACTAATTCATTCTATAATACAATTATAATGCAATTTATTAAAAAAATTAAGTAAAAAAAGCAAAAATTTCCGTCATGTAAAATTTTATAATATTTATGAACATGTTCTTATTTTGAATGAAATAAGTTTGGGAAAAAAAAGTCAAGTTCGATTAATAATATTTATTACAAAATTCATTCCAATTATGAATTTCTTTTTTCTGTGTATGTACATTAGAGTGCTCCAAGATTGTATGGACGAAAAAAATATTCTAGGTACAGGCCGTCCCCCCCTCTAGAATGGTTCTATGTATTGTAGAAACTCGTTGTGTAAAATATTAGGATGATAGGATAACGCTAACTGGTGCCGCAACGACGCTGAAGTTTTGAGGTGCATTTACAAGGGGAAAAAATGCAATTTTTTCAGATTTTGTAAAAATTTTGGCATTAAATAATTACTTTTGCAATTTAGTTTAAAAGAATCTAAATGTACACGTAATTGACGTTCTAATAAGATATAAAAGACAAAAATTGGTTAAAAAATGTTAAAGTTATTAAAAAATCGCCAGGTCATTAACGTGTCTCAGGCCACTTGAACAAGAAATGTAGAAACATAATTAAATTGTTAAAGAATAACGTTAAAGTTAACAATTCAAGTATTGATAATGTTAAAAAACATTCGAAAACTAATTTCATTATTAAATTTTCATTAGAAATATTCTGATCAGATTAACTCCCGAACAATCTACAAAACTGCACTAGCAAACCCTTTCCGTTTTGGAGCTATGCTTTAAAAATTTGAGCTAGTTGGACATGATCCTGAATTCAAATACAATATAAACGTCCCAGCAAAAATTTTGTGAATTTTTGTAATGACAACTAGTTATTTCATGCATTTTATTGTAAGGAGTGGTGGTTACCCAGCACATTATTTTATTTACTAGAATAAGTACTTATTTTTATGCAGGCTGGTAATGAACTTTTGCATTTAGCACAGCTATCTAGTGTGTTTGACTGGAAAACGAGAGGTTAGTGGTTCGCCACCTGTCAAAGCCATTAATTTTTTTGTTCATATCATATTCATTTATATGTTGATGTTAAAACTATTGTTAACTTCCAATAAAATAACTCGTACATGGAGCAGTGAGTTAGCAGTTTGACTATCAAACACAAGCAAATAATGTGACTGTTCGATTCCCACACAAGGCAATATTTTTTGTGTTTTCTTTTTAGCTACATATTCTTGTTGTGAATTTACTACTTATTTCTCAACTGATTGTAAGTACATTTGTAAGCTTGACCCCTGAATTTTTTAAAAATCTCGAACAACGGTAAGTAGTGTTTCAGTCAAATAATAAGTAGTTATCGCTTTGCTCCAATTATACTTGCTGGCTTACTAGGTAAGTAAAGTTTTTGCTGGGGTACTAAGAACTTTTTTATGTGGTTCATTAATTCGGGTTTTAAATTGAGTAACTAATTCTTTAGTAAATTAATTATTCACTATTTCTAAATTATTTATAACAAATTGTATTATACATCAAGCTCTATCAACGTTACCGAATCTTTGCTTAATAAAGTGGTCTTGGGGAAGTACACATAAAAGGGAATCTGTCCAAAGTTTGATATCATTGTCAGTGAACGTGGCTAATTTGAAATCAGGCAGTGCATGATTCACACGCATTTACAAATACGCAAAAAGTTTATTACCATGTAAGACAATGATGTTCAACGATTTTCCAAATCATGTATAAGACGAACTTCATGCTTTTCTTGCAACAAAACGTTAATTTGCAATATTTGTGTTTATCATTCGATTTATTAAATATTTTGCAACACTTACGTACGCGGTTAATAACATCACTTATATATATATATTTTAAGATCAATGTCATCCTCAATATCACTTTCGACGACCGTTTCAAAATTACATTCTCCATCTCATTCAACTCCACTTTAATCTAAGTTAAAATTTTGATTATTAATTGCGATTCTTCTAATATTTCGCCAGCCAAATAACAAATATTTTATTCCGTACCTTTTATTTTCGTTGGTTCAAGTCCTAAGTTAAAAATGTTGAAAGATTTGTTTTTAGAATTGTAACTTCTTGCAGTAATATTTATATATTTATAGAAGGAGCTATCGGAACACTCATCTACAGTGATCGAAAGTCCCTTTGTCTTTAGTTATTTGTCGAATTTCATTTATTTAAATTTTAAATTATGAAAAATTTTAAGCAATTTAAATATATATGAAATTTATTCGTTTATTCGATTATTCTAGATAAAATTGTTCGAATTATTCGTTATTCGAAAATGTCCATTTTTAAATTGTTCGAATAATTATTCGTAAGAAATTATTCGATTAATCGAACGATCATTAGTCGAATGAATACCCTACTGAATACCCAAAGAAAAGCATACAATTTATAATTAATTTTTATTATTGGATTGTTTTTCACAACCAAAACACCTGAAAATATGGTATACACTCCCGAGATGGGCTCATGATCGAACGTTACATAGTAGAGTAACTTCGGGTAATGTGGACTACCGTTTTGTTTTTTCTAAATTTTGGCCACAATATATATGGATATTAAAAGAGTTGTGAAGCAATAAATTAGCTAATGTATTCTCTAATGGTTTTTGCAGTTGAAAATTTTTTCCGTTAAAGGATAAAAAATTTATGTGAATATATTTTAAGGAACCCAAAAATCAGCATTAAAAAAATTGGAGTTTAATATGGACCACTATATGAGGGTAATGTGGACTAGTATTTAATACATAAAATTCATGAACCAGCTAATCATGAATGATTAAAAAATTTAATTTCAATATATTTTTATTAATACAAACTAAAAAGTCGCGTTCTTGGCTTAGATAGATTGCTTACAAAGTACATAGTTATTGTCGGGTAATATGGACCAGTAGTACATAATCAAGTAATTTAAGTGGTCCACATTACACGAACTTGGGTTACAGTGGTAAAAAGTTATTTTTACCTAATAATCTAAATGTGCTTAAATTCTTACCAAATATATGCAAAACTACGTGTCCACTTTAACTATATAAAACAACCAAACATTAAATTCTACCAAGTAACTGTACCAAATTTTGTTTCTTACTTGAGCCGAAAAAAATGTTGAGCAGGCGCATTAATTTCAATACAAGAATAAAAAGTCAACATATCAATAACTCATGAAAGCAAATGTGCAATTGTCGTTTCAAACAAATTGTAAAATGTACGACAAATCAGTTTTATCATACCTTCAATAGTTTCTGAAAAAAGACACTGGTCCACATTAGACGCATAGTCCACAATACCCGAAGTTACTCTAAGGAGTGAGATCGAAAAATTCTTAACACACGTTTTTCATTACATTTTTTAACCCAAGTATTATTTTAATTTTTTTTTGATCAAGTTACCTTTGAAAAACATGTCAGTTATTATGTGTAATGTCAATTATATTAATTTTTTTGTTAATCTGATTAAAATGAGTGACCAGAAAAAAGTGCGTACTGAAATTATTAAATATTTTCAACAAAACCCAACTTGGTCTTACAAAAAGTTGGCCAAGCATACAAAGGTCTGCCGTCAAACTGTTTCCAATGTTATTAAACAGTACCGGGAGAACTTGTCAGTTGATAGAAAACCTGGTTCAGGTAGAAGGAATGGTCCACATGATGTTTCTAAAGCCAAAAAAATAGAACGCATTTTCAAAAGAGCTCCCAACACATCCGGTAGGAAAGCAGCCCGGTTAGCTCAGTGCTCGGACTATTTGGTACGAAAAGTTAAAGCTAATGCAGGTTTAAAAACATACAAGGCTCAAAAAGTTCCTGACAGGAACGCTACTAAAAATTTAGAGGCCAAAAACAGAGCACGGAAATTGAAGTCAAGTTTTATAAAAAAATATTCTTGCTGCATAATGGATGACGAAACGTATGTTCTGGCAGATTTTTCGCAACTTCCAGGTCAAAAATTTTATGTTGCTGATGCTCGAGGGAATGTTGAAGAAAAGTTTAGGACCCAAAAGCAGACAAAATTTCCCAGAAAGTTCTTGGTATGGCAAGCAATATGCAGTTGCGGCAAAAGAAGCCACTCATTTGTTACAACGGGCTCTATAAATACCGAAATTTACATCAAGGAATGTTTACAAAAAAGGCTGCTTCCATTCATAAGACTTCATAATGTGTCCACTTATTTTTGGCCTGACTTGGCATCCTGTCACTATGGCAAACAAGCCCTTGAGTGGTACAAGAACAATAATGTGGTATTTGTACCAAGAGAGGCAAATCCTCCAAACTGCCCGGAGCTAAGGCCAGTGGAGAGATATTGGGCTCTTGTTAAAAGAGAATTGAAGAGTACAAAAAAGGTGTCCAAAAGTGTGGTAGATTTTAAACGGAGATGGACTACATGTTCGAGCAAAGTGACAGAAAGCACTATAAAAACGTTAATGGAAGGGTTTCCGAAAAAGGTTCAAAATTTCATCACTAGTGATTAAAACTATAAAAATAATTTTTTTTGTAAATTGTAATAATAATTTCAATCAAATAAAAAAAAAATTAAAGCTGTAAGTTTAGTGGTTTCTTTTTTATAAACATATATGTATGTTAAGAATTTTTCGATCTCACTCCTTAGTATTAAGATAAACAAGTAATTTTTTTAAGATAACAAGTAAACATTTATCTGATTATTACTAGAAAATATTGGTGGTATATTTTACTTTGTAACAAGAGAGCTATATTCGGCTGTGCCGAATCTTATATAACCTTCACCAAATTATACTTCAAAATAAAAATTTTAAATATTTTTAGGTAAACAAAATTAATTATTTTTTTCAAAGTTGTTTTTTTAATTTTTTGGACAAATTTTTTTTCGAAATTTTTTTTTGGTTTTTTTAATTTTTTTTTTTAAATATTTAGCGAAAAAAAATTTTGATGAAAAAAAATTCTGGTCTTATATACGTCGTTGCAAAGGTCTTTGAAATATCCATCATTAGATATCCATATTAATCCAGATATAGGTAAAAAATCGAGGTTGTCCTGGTTGTCGATTTTAAATAGCAACCGATACGGAAGAATTCCGGAGATATTGATATATGAATCGTGTATAAAAGTTATTTGGGGGCTTCGGAAAGTTGATTTCAGCACACGGACGGACTGAGAGACGGACTTGGCTTAACTCTTTCAGCCACGTTTTTTTGTGTATAAGTTAAAAATCAAAACAATTGCATTTTTATAAATCATGATTAGTTTATTATAAAAAGTAAGGAAAATTTAATCAAAACTAAAAAAAACACCCCATTCCAAGGTTTTTTGTGGAGTGGCGGTTGGAATTAAAAATAACTATGATCAAATTTTTTATTTCGTATAATTTTTTTTCAAATCGAATATTTTTGACTTAATTTTCTGACCAAACAAGCGAAATATCAAAGTAACACTGAATTCGATGAACAATAAATACTCTGTGCTTCTTTTTATTGAATTCGTGAGAGCCTCTTAAAAAAAGATTTTTACAATATTTTCAAATTAATATTTTTATCTAACCAGAGCACCCTGATGGCAAAGTTTTGCCAAACATCATAAACGATTACTTAAAAAAATATAATTGTTTATTAAAATGGCAATATATGATAATAACGTCTGTTTTAAAGATTATAGAAAATGTGGTTTTGTTGTAAACTAACCACCAAACCGCAAAGAGTTAATAGACTCCGGTATCTATAAAGATCCAGAATATATGTATATATTTTATAGGGTCGGAAAATTATATTGTGGAAATTACAAACAGAATTGCAAACTTATATATACACTTCTGACGAAGGTGATGGGTATAATAATTCATTTAAATACAATATTATTAGGATCAAAATATATATAGTGGTCAGGGCAAATATGGACTAATCGTCACAAAATCAAATACTATGATTTTCGAATACTTACAATTTTGCTTCGATATATTTATAAGACATTTATGTTGGTTAATGTGTTTTTTAAAAGTGGTCCTTATATAGGAGCTATGATCAATTATGGGCCGGTCTTTATAAAAATAGGTACGAAGCTTAATTGAAAAAGATTAATTGAAATATTACTTATGTTCCAGATGTCTACTAACACAAAAATTTTAAACACAATTATTTCGAAATGTCAAAACAAATTATATACTATTGTTTTATTAATGGGACGATATGGAGAAAATACTAATTGGAGACATTCATTTTAAAATTTTAAAAATTTTTATTCAAAAAAATCATATTAATATTGAGAAAACCAAACATTTGAAATTTATAAATCCAAATTAATGTACAGAAAAACCAAATTAAAATTCAGAATAGTTAATTAATATTGAGAAAAACCAATTAAATTGACGAATCGAAATGTTGAGAAAATACAAATTGAAATTAAGCTAAATTTTTAAAAAGTTACTGCTTGGTGTCAATTTTGAGCCAAATTTCTTTGAGAACGACCTGGCCAGGCTATAGGTCGAAGATTACCAACTCCTTTTAGCCTGATTTGAATAATATAGATACCAACGACATGTGGCTTCAGCAGGACGGCGCTTTTTGTCACATTGGTAAAATTCCATAAATAATGTCATGGGTAGGCATTTCAAAAGAATAAAATATATTAAAGAATATTTAAATTTATAGATAGACAGTTCTTAATAAAGGACCCTTTATATGACAATATTTGACGATCACACAGGTATCCTATTTTAAAATAGGATTAATATTTTATCTTAAATGAATTCTTAAATTCTCTGATGTCGTTCAAGTTTCAGTACTCACAAATATTTGTCCAAAAACAAATTGCTTATATTTTCAATTCGTTTGATGTTTGGTACATACAGCAAGGCTTTGTTTAAAACTCATAATAGCTAAATATGTACTAGGGTATTCGAATTATTCGATTTTTCTCTTGTTCGAATAAAACTTTTTCAACATATTTTATGGGAGTATTGCAGTAAAACTTGGACTAAACGAAATCCGTAATAAGTTGGTTGAAATTAATAGCAGATTTGTTTAATATGAAAATACATATCAAAACAGAGAATTCGTAATAACCGAATTTTACTGTATGTATGAATTCCTTGCATCATATACCGCCAAATGTATTTAAAACTGTTGCAACATAAATTTTGAATAAACATTGGAAAACCTTTGTTGCAAAACCCGTAATAATTGAAATCAATTAGTTTTGAAAAACCTTTTAATTGTATTTAAAATTCCAGCTCAACCAATACATACAACACGAAAACAAAATAGTAGATGCAAACAGTATTATCCTGGAATAAATAAACAAATTTACAGCAAATGATCAGCTAAAGCAACACAGAAAGAAGCAAATACATGTCGACAAACTATGAACAGAATGCAGAATATTTGCTTTACGCTCGTAACAACAATAGCCAACCAATGGCCAATAATCCTTGTTGGTAACATAAACATTACAATTCCTTAACGTTTAGTGAAAATCCAATGCGAAAGGACTTGGAATTTATGAAATTAAAACAACAATTTTTAAGACTTCTTAAAGAACTCGATGTGTATTTAACAATAAAAAAATAAGAATAATGGCAAGGATTTTGATTTTATCTGACAGTTGCTGATGCCTTTGTTACCATGTGAAACCGCCTGTCAAAACTGTTTCTAGGTTTTCATTAGTTTTTGCTGCAAAAATGTTGTGATTTTATGTTTTTTGTTTGAAGAAAATGACTTGAAATTAAAAAGTGAAAAATCTCCTGAAAATAAAAGAAATATTTACGCATGCGTTACTCTGTTTGGTAGTTTTTGTTGTCTGTTTTCCAAGGGCAGGAAATATTAATAGATCTTTTGCGTAATACTCGCAACAGTAGAAAAGTAAATAAATATTGTTTAAAAAAAACAGGCATTTGAATTCCCATTATTTAATTGTTACAGAACATTTGTTCATCGAAATAAAACCACATTGCCAAAAAGAATAAAAAGAAAAACAATGAAATTTGCTAATATTACAGTTTGTTTTTCTTTTTAATAGAAATGATTTTCGACAACAGTTAATTGCATCTTAATTTTAAATAAAACAACATAAACAAACCATTTTTTTATAATCCAATTTAAGTGAAATTATGTGACATTTTTTCTTAAATATGTTATGTGCATGAGAACTTGACATAAGAAGCAGGATATTATTAACTTGTCCTTGAATCTATTAAGATTTCATTTCAATCATTACGATGGGAACTAAAAGAATAAAGTTGATTGTTCATTTTATGACTATTATGCTCGTACGAAGAAATATCATTTTTTTTGAAATGTAGGATTAGAAAATTAATTAAATAATCATATCAAGGATTAATAAATATATCATATGTATAACAAAGCAAATATATCATATGTATAACAAAACACAATCTACAAAATACATTATTGTTAAGAAATATCTTTAAGGAAATAATTGCAATTAGCGTTACCTCTACACAGAGAAAACATATTCGTGTTCACAACCGAATTTGGCACCAATCGAATGATTCTGCCTTTGTGACCGAATTTTACAATTGTAGCTAAAAAATTTTAGAACTTGCAATTAATGTTTGATTGTTTCAATCGAAATTCTTCTTTATCCACTGATTTTCTGGCACTAGAACCGAAAAATTCAATGTGTACAACCGAATCATTCGATTGGCAACAAATTCAGTTGTGAACACGAATCTGTTTTCTCTGTGTAAATAGCTGATATCGAAATAATCCAAAATTATATTATTGTGTAAATAATTTCAAAATATATTGGGTATATGACTTAAAAATGCGGGATTTACAATAAATGTCGTATATTTTGAACATTATTGTGTAAAACCAGTTTTTTTTTTTTGCATTGAAAATTAATTTTTTGCCAACAAAGCGTCATATGCGGGAAGTTTTGCTTTACTTGCTTTGCTTTTCTTGTGAAGTATAAAAACTAAAAGAAATATATAATTTTATTGTTAACAATTCAATAATCAAGGTAAGGCACGTAAATGTTCATTAAATTTATTGCTCGGCCCTTATTTTAGCATTTTTTTTGCATGATCAGCCAGCGAAAAAATTTATAGAACAACAGATTTTTGACCTGCTCATGGAAAGCGCTATTGAAGATATTTCAGATGAAGATAAAATTTGGTGGAACAAACCTGTTTGGCATTTGAAGAAGAAATAGCGGCAGAATTGGGAAAAAACGTAAAAAATACGGCCCTTTTTAAAAGTTCCAACTTTGGATGCGTATAACTTTTTATAGGGAAGAGATAACTGTTAGCAAGTTGTTTTTGTTTTATTTAAAATTTATCGACAATATAGCTGATATTTTAAAAATAAATTTCGAGCCTCCATAGGCCCGCCATATCTAAAAAACCATAAAAAGATCGAGCAAAATTAAAAAAAAAAATCAATAAACCTGATTATCTCTTCAACTGATAGAAATAACCTACACTTGTAAGCATAGTAGATCTTCTCAATGACCATTTACATTCAAGATTTCAGCTCATTCGGGGCATAATGGATTTTTGGCGATTTTTTTAATAAATTTGAGACCCGAGGTGACCAACTTTGAGGAGCTACGCACTGGCCCCCATTGGCCCAAGGAAGCTGAACAAACGTAAATCAACTCGAAAACACCTCAGCTCATACCATGTGCAATTTCGTAACAATATCTCCAATAGTTCCATGTACAATTTTATGTGTAACAAAAAAATTACACATGTTTCAAAATTTTACTTTGAGCCCATATCATACTTTGGATCAGCTGTAGGGCCCATTTTAATAACTTAAACTCGAATCCTCCTTGGCTACGATCAAGCCGATCGGAGCACCCGTTTAGAAATGCCAGATTTTTTTTTCAAAAAATTTTGATTTTTGCCACGTCAAATTTTATCCCGATCGAATCAGCCGTTTAGAAATGCCAGATTTATTTCCAAAAAATTTTGATTTTGCCACACTGTGCAATAGTGCATATATAGGATCCGTCACAGGCAAATATAAAATGTTTACTTGTTATTTTTTTTACTTTCCGCCAACGTTCTAGATGGAATTTAAATATTTTTAATGTGATTAAGTTTAAAAAATATATTCTCGTATTTGTATAACAATTAATACACAACATTCTCAAAACATATTAGAAGTCCTTAGCATTAATTTTTTAAAAGTCGTTACTTTTCGGAAGTTTCCATGATCCCTAATGATAAAATGTTGATCAGTTATTGCCTCGAGCCAAGCAGTGTCATGTCATGAGATAAATATTTACTATGTCTTTGACAAAATACTTATGTAGTTTGTATAAGTACTTATCGTTTTTTGATGATCTAATAAATATTTTCCACAAACATTTCAATCAATATAACTTTATGCAATGCCAAAATAGACAAACACTTAAACACCCTTAAGCATTGGCGTAGATAGGGGGGTGCTGGGGTGGGCAAAACCACCCCAGACTCGCATCTGCCCACCCCAGATAAAAATTTGGAAAGTCGCAGAAAGATTTTTTTGGATTTGTAGATTGTTCCGTTATGAGATTCCTGTGCCCTAGAACATTAATCATGGGGTTTTTGGAACCCAAAAAGTTAAAAAATATTCCAATGCCAATCGTACAACGGAGCACATGTAATGTTTGGTTTTTACAAGCTAAAATAAAGGAGTCAAATCCGCAAGCCATTTTGGTTCATTGTTTATCCGATAGGCTCAGCGCAAACATTCTTAGCATAGAGACTTTATTCATTCACTTTTCGAAACCAGAAAATAATAATGATTTAAAAAGCCTAAGCCAAGCTCTTCAAATTAAACAGTATAAAATAAACAGCCTTTGCACAACTAGATGGAGTTGTAGATATGAAAATTGTAAGTCAGTAATTAAAAATTACGCTGTAATTAAAAGTTTTCTTGAAGATTTTTATATATAATCAACATTAGGTAAAAGTTAAAATCTGGATTTGCCGGATTCTATTCCTTCAGTTGATTATTGGAAGTTAAATATATAAAAATATTTTATAAAATAAATTAGCAGTTTTAAATATTAAAAATGAAGTAGTTATGTTAGCAAACTGAATTTTTGTGATATTTTAGTTTTGTTTTAATAAAAAATTATTTTTTTTTTATAAAAAAAATTGTTTATTTTTACTATTTGGAAGCGCACTTGCCCACCCCAGAAGAATAGTCTAGCTACGCTTATGCCCTTAAGGTACTACAACTATACATTCATATACTTACATTTACCACACATGAAAAAAAATGACATTTTAGCCGAGAATCTACTTTTTTATGAATTCACATAAATACCAACCATTTGTCACATTGAAAGGATTAACAAAACTAATCCTCTGATAATGGGACCATCTGACTGCATGCTGACTTCATAGCTGCCTTCATGGTAAATGACAAATATTACGTCAGACCAAAGGATAAATAAGGAAGGTCCTCCTTAGCTGATGTACTGGCATAAAATTGTAACAAAAGCAATTGACGACAACCGAAATTAGAGTGAGTCGAGAATTTGTTAATATAAAAAACCAACATCATCAGCATTGTTGACGAAAATTATAATAACATCATTAAAAAGCTGTACTAGTACCTAAGCTGCACATGAAGAAATTTTATGGAAGTTTTTGTGTATATCTTTGTTAAATAATTTAAGGAAGGAGAAATGAATAATCGAGAGTAATTAGAGAATTGGGAGCTACTTTTTCAACTAGGATATCATTAGAGTGTAGGCTAGAGTGTAAAAAGTAATGGTAATAACTGAAGTCATAATAATTATAAAAAAATGTAAAAAATATTTATATAATAAATAGTTTTAATACCCATAAAATATTTCCAAAAAATGTTTATATTCCCGCTGATGTTCAATACCTGAGTAATAACAACTGTAAATATTCCACAATTTTTATAAACACAACATTAATTTCTTATAATTTTTCTAAAGCTATTTATTAAAAAAATCCGCAAACAATTTTTTCCAAGTGTATCTAAGTAGAACTATACCACTCTGTATATACAACTTTGAAATTATATTTACCAAAGAGATTAACAGTTAAAACGATTTGGTAGTGTGTATGTCTATTATAGATTCTAGTTTATTTTTTTTTTCTTCAGTTTTTTGTCATGCATGGGAAATAATTTTCAAGTACCCTTAAACACTTAATATTTGCATGATGTCCTTGAGTAATGGGTGGTAGTGGCAATAAATACACGCATTCATACACACTCAATATTCATTGACGCACTACTAGTGTCAAAAGATGGGAATGGGGATTATTTGAAGATAAATAAAAAACAACAAAAAAAGTATATTACGACAACAATGTCGTCAATCAATGTGACACATTGCGTTAAGCGACAGCTATCACACAACTAGGTTTAGCTTGTCAGCTTTATGTTGGGTTAAGGGAGAAGTAATTTCTTTTTCGACGTACTAAATCTCTAAATTATGCTGAATACTCATTGCAAAAATATTTTTTTTTATTTCTCAATATTATTTATATGATTTTGAACTTTGCCACAGAAAATCATGTCTGTTTTAAAATCTGAGCTGTGCTCATTGTAGGGAAGTAGTATTTGTATGAAATTTGGTATAAATTTGCAAATTTAAACAAACACGTGCCCCAAGAATCCGAAGTTTGGAAATTAGTTTATAAGAAAATCTATGTTTTCTAAAAATATCAAAGAATCGATGGAAAAATTTTAAGTTCCCCCTGGAAAATTTATGAACAAATTTTACTCATTTTGAGAAATTTTACAATTTTTTTCATAAGATTCATGAATGCTCTGATATACATTTTTATTCAACTCTAATAACCACGGCAATCAAATGTATTCTATAAAAATGTGTTTCTGAAGTTTAGGGTCATTCCTACATTTCTTGTTCTAGTGGCCTGGGGAGTTTTTAATAACTTTACAATTTTTGAACCAATTCTTGTATTTTATATCTCATTAGAACGACAATTACGTACATATTTCGATTCTTTTAAATTAAATTGCAAAAGTAATTATTTAAGCAAATTTTTTACAAAATCACCTCAAAACTTCAGCGGGCTTGCGGCACCAGTTAACGTTATCGTATCATCCTAATATTTTACACAACGTGTTTTTACAAACATAGAACAATTCTAGAGGGCGTGCGGTAAAAGTTCGAAATTTTATTTTTTTGGAGCTGTTAAATAAAGTCGGTATCAAATACATATATTAATGAAATTATCAAAAGGTCTTGCAATAGTTGTATTATGTGTTCTATTTAAGACTGTGGCATTTAACAATATCGTTATAGTTGCAGTTTTTGCATTGGGATGATGATACTATGAGATTTACAGATTTCTACCTTTCTGTATATTGTTTTTTTTTTAATGATTTCTTAATATCTTCGGTTCCATTTGTTTAAATCTATTTTATTAAATTCTGAAAAGTTCGAATGTTGTTTGAGCACATAATATCTGTAACTGCTATTATATTAACCCTTTCGTTATATTGTATCCGTATGGATACATGATACGACCGAAAATGTGCTTTCAGTTACAGCATTAATGGTCAACATTTATAAAAATCGCATTCGTAAACCAAATAAAATTCGAACTTTTGAGGGTCTTTCAATAGGGACTTCCGAACTTTGACAGTTGGTAGTGGTCATATTGTCGAATTGGTTGTCATTTATTCAGTTTAATTTTCCAAATTACCAAATTAATAGCGTTCAACAACTCTTGAAAAGTATATAATTTTTTTTATTAAAACAAATTTCTGTTCGTTTATTATCAAAAAATCATATTCAGCGATGTGGGCCATTTCACATGAGATCCAAGAATGTCCAATACATCCCGAATACTCACTGTTTTGTGTGGATCAAGGACAGGCGGCATCATCGGTCCATATTTATTTGAGAACGACATTGGCCAGGCTATCACCGTTAACAGTGAGCGCTATTTTGGCCTTAATTGAATGATATGGACGCAAACGTCATGTGGTTTCAATAGGACGGTACTACTTGCCATACAGCTCATGCCATATTGGATATAATTCACCAGCGATTTGAGGGCATGGTCGTCTAACATGGAGAGGATGTGAACTGGCCACCGAGACTGTGCGATTTGACATGACTATTAGAATAAGCGGCCCTCAAAGCCAACATAACCCATACCGTGAAATAGCTCCCAAATGAAAAATATTATTTCATAATGAAATAACTACCAACAAAAAATTATTAAATAAGTTCCAACACATTGGAAATTATTTCATAACGAAATAAGTCACAATTTATGCACCCTAGAGGATAAAACCTTTACCGATTGTGTAAAAATTAATAAATACGTTGCTTCCGAATTGGAAATTATTTCACTTCTGTTAGGAGTTATTTCAAATTTATTGGGAGTAATTTAATTTTGCCAAATCATTTAATGAGATTTCACACCAAAAATCAAAATTGTTCATATGAAAGAAAACCTAGACAATAGTTGAACCACGAAATTACTTTTTCTAGTATCTAACAAATTTGATAACTAAATATTTGAAGTACAATTTTACGCGACCGTTATGATTTCAAAGAGAGTTACCATAATTTTCCGGCTTAAACAATAAACAGCAAATACATAAGTTCAACCGCAAATACTTGACAATAACCGCTCAAAGGCACATGTTTGGTTTTTTTTATTTTATATATAAGACCAACGTCGCGACGTCAGTTAATATGTATGAACCACCACCATAATTTCTATCTCCAATGGTAGAGCAGCATTTTCGAAAGTTAGGTTGAATCACTTGAAATACGACAAATTATTTGTTAAAGAGCTGATCATTTCGAATCGTGTCTTATTAATTTGAATTTGTTTGTACAAACTTTTTTATTGTCACACACACTCATGCGAAATAAGACACATGCACACCAACCAATTGGTTACAACAAAACGAGTCTATTTCCTGTTTTTTTTATTTTTTTAAATCCTGTTGACAATTACTCATTTATGGATGTGAGTGTTTGTGTGATTATCGATGCTTTTCAGCTTTAATGTCACACGCTTACACTAAATAGACAGACACAGCAAGTCCAAGAGCACATTCACCAATTTGTTGTGATTTTGTTTCAAGTTTAATTTGTCAATTGTTCTTTGGCTTGTTAAATTTTAATGAGCCGTTGTTTATACCTTTGCTTCAACTCTTCTTACATAATTGTTTAATGGAGTATAACTGTTAAAATATAAATAAATAAATTTGCATGGCGTGAAATGAAACCAGAAGGTGGTCGTAATTAACATGAAGTGGCTGTCGTAGATTGGGGGTTTATAAGTGCATTCCCTTAATATAATCAATATCTCTCATCTTAGGCAGGTTTTATTTGACACTTGGATCTTATATTTAACTATTCTGATATATTCGAATGTGATTATTGCATCAAAATTAGTAATACATATAACGACAAATTCTAATAAGACTTGACATTTGTTTATTTAAATCATCTCCGCTAGTGGATACTTCTACTTATCTGCAATGTTGCGAATTTCGCCATTTCTCGGCTATATCTAACGACACTATTTTCATTTAGATATAAAAATTGGATAAATTGTATCTACCCGGCGGAAAATTATATTGAAATTGTATTTATTTAAAAATAAATTTTACATTTCCTTAGCAACTGAACGGAACCAATTTTAATTATAACTAGCTCTAGAAATACAATATTCTAGTTTTGTCCGTTAGATAACACAGCGAAACAGACATTTTGGTGCCCGAAATTTGAACTCAGTTTTGTTCGAGTTGATAAACCCTCATTACTATGTTATATTTGTTTTTACCATGCTTTTCTTTTAATTTTTGGGTAATGCTGCTTAGATTGTGGAATTTTATTTTAGCAAGAAACTGGTCTACGTAAACATTATATGTTTCAGTATAATAATTTTGGTGGACGTTTCGGAATATTTGTCTGCTCTTTCAAGAATGTTGAAATTTGAATTAGTTTTATTCGCAATAAAATTTTGTATTTCGAAAATTCTAAATAAAAATTTTAAACTGCACAAAAATTTTAAATGCAATACAGTAAACATAATCTTTAATTAAAATGAGAAATTAGTTAAAAATGTAATTAAATATTTAGATAACATTTTTTTTTTAATAAATTAATGTTTTATGTAATTTAATATTATTTCATAATACACATTTGAATCTGACTACAGCAATATAAATACTTTATTTTAAATATCGCGAATTTTTTATTCACGTGGTACACAGCGTTTTTGGTGAAAATATTTTAAAACTTTTATCAAATTGATAATATCAAAAAACACTAGTTTATTTTATAGAAAAACACAAATTTTTACACACGTATAGATTTATTTCAGAGAATTGTCTTAGTTGCGAATTTGAATACCACAGTAAGCTAAATACAATTGGAGAACAGAGCATGTAATTTATTTTCGCTGATCTTTTAACCAGTGTTTAAAAAGCTACAATAACTAACAAATTTTTAACTGTTGCTACAACTACTGCTTCAAAAAAGTGTATGTAGCGGTAGCGGTAGCAGTAGCATTTGTCTTTTTTTTATATTCTTTTTTTTTAAAACTACTGCTACCTTTAAAATATAAAACTCTTAACAGAGCAGTAGTAATAAAACATGAATTGTAAATGGAGTAGTAGCATAAAAATACAAGTCATTGCTACTGCTCTATATCGAGTTTTAATTCTTAAGGTAGCAGTTGATGCAGCAGTTAAGGTAGCAATAAAAGTGGTCAAAAAAGAAAATCTTCAGTCATAACACCAAAATTGACAGAATTAAACACTGTGTGTTGTTTTTGTTTTGAGAGAGTTTGAAAGAATTATTCGTTTTTATTCGTCTCAGATGTTCGTATTGCTAACAGAAAGATCGTGTTTTCTGTGTGTATAAAAAAACTTTTGTTTACAACACGACCAACTTACACAAATATAAATTCACAACAACAACACATAATATACTTTTTTGGCTGAAGATTTTTATTTTTGACTTATTTTATTGCTACCTCAACTGTTACTTAGCTGCTACTTTATCTGCTACTTAACTGCTACTTCTTCTACTAAATCAACTGCTACTTCTATTACTACTAAATTTTAAAAGTAGCAGAATTAGTAAAAAAGTAATGACTGCTACATCAAAACTATTTCTTTTTTAAGGTAGCAATAGAAAATAAATTACTCTGCTACTTTTAATTTTTGCTTTTATTAGTACTACTACAACTACTGCTACCAAAATGTGAAGGTAGCAGTAGTAGTAGTAATTATTGACTCCGAGTTTTTATTAATTTTTTAACTAGACTACTTGTGTTTTTTCGTTGCTACTGCTACTTGTAGTCTAGTTTTTTAAACACTGCTTTTAACATGTATTTTCCACAAATGTATGAAAACATATTGGGATTTTTAGTACTAGCCATAATGAAATAATATAATAAATTGAGGAACCGCAGAACAAAAGATACTTTTTCGCATCTTATCAAAATTTGGTTTTTTGGTATTTTTATAATATTTGGGTTGAAATCTTCTAAAAACACTCAAGTCAGCAATATTGGGAGGGTATTATGCGTTTGTGCAGATGTTTGTAACGCCCAAAAATATTAGTCTAACACCCACCTTAAAGTATACCGATCGACTTAGAATCACTTTCTGAGTCGATTAAACGATGTCCGTCCGTTCGTCTGGCTGGCTGTCTATTTAAACATTGTGCGCAGAGTACAGGTCGTAATTTTGAAGATATTTTGATCAAATTTGGTACATATTATTTTTTCGGCCCAAGGACCAAGGCTATTGAAAATGGCTGAAATCGGTCCATTATTTCACCAGCCCCCATACAAATGTCATTCCGAAATTGGACTTTATCGGTCATAAATGTTTAATTTATAAATGTATCTCCACAAATTGCGCTCCAAATATGTTTTATATATACAAAATTCATGTCACAAAATTTTGTTACGATCGGTCCATAATAAGTCATAGCTCCCATATAGACCCGCTTCCGAAAATCACTTTAATGTGCATAAATCGCTTAAAAATGTTGGTATACTCACAAAATTCAACATAGTAAACTTTCATATAGACATAAATCACACGACCTAATTTCATGGTGATCGGTCCATAATTGGTCATAGCCCCCATATAAGGCCCATTTCCGAAAATCACTCAAAAATATAAATTATTGAAATTTTAAAAGAAAAATGTTGTTGCTCTTTTACATAGTGTAGGGTATTATATGATCGGGCTTGACCGACCATACTTTCTTACTTGTTTTACTAAGTAAATGGGTTCTAAAAAAATGTCTGCTTAACAAAACGTACAACACTACTGTTGGTTTACGTGGTAGTTCACTACGTGCGAACAATCAAGTAGAGTCGAAGGGACCCCGTTTTGATGAACAACACTACTAGTATAAAACGAAAAAAAAATTATTAAATTTCAATGTGTAATTTGTTTATATAATAGATCAGGATTAAAAACATACTTTTTAATTTTGTTTTTAACAATACGTACTTTTTTTTCTATATTTTTTAACAAAAGGTTTTTTTCCGATATTAAATGGTTTTATATCAAACATCCTTAACATTTAATGTGGTGACTTATGGCAGTTAGATGTATCTAGTGATAAGTAAGAGCTTGTTACCATCATGTTCATGTGCGAAAAAGTACATTTTGTTCTGCGGCTCCTCAATTATATTTATAAAAAAAACAGGAAATTAATGCAAATTTAAATTTAACACTTACCTAACCGAAATGTTGTTTGTTTAAGAACAAGCTGTTTTTTATACCATTTAAACGAAAAAATGGAGATGTACAAGGTGGCGCAAAAGTAAACTTCCGATGTTTTTTGGCTGTAATTAAAAAAAAAAAATAAATGAAAAACTTTGATTCTTCTTGTGGATTATTTTTATTCTTTTAATTTTTTTTACATCAAGTCGAGAATATGATGTCATGTAAGTGGCTGCCGTCACAGTTGATTCTCATTTGAGCCCTTTTTATGGCATTTTCCATCACTTTGGCCAAAACTTCCGGCGATAGGTTCTCACGTTCTTGACGGATATTGTCTTTAAGAGCTGCAAGAGTCTGAGGCTTGTTGAAGTCTGGAGCGGTCAAATCAGGCGATCTTGCTGGCCAGTGCAAATCGCCAAAACGGGAGATTATTCGCCCGGGAAATGCATCCTTCAGCATATCGGTTGTGGCACGAGCAGTGTGTGCCGTTGCACCGTCCTGTTGGAACCACATGTTTTCCAATCCCAATTCATCAAGTTGCAGCAAAAAGAACTCGTTGATCATTGCTCTGTAGCGCTCACCATTCACAGTAACCGTTTGGCCCGCGACGTCTTCGAAGAAAAAAGGTCGGATGACTCCTCCAGCGAAAACAGCACACCATACAGTGACTTTGAGCGGGTGTAATGGCTCTTCGTGGGTTACACGCGGATTTTCAGTGCCCCAGAAGCGTAAATTTTGCTTATTTACGTACCCGCTAAGATGGAAATGGGCCTCATCACTCATGATTATTTTTGATGAAAAATCATCTTCCTCTTGGTGGTGATTAAGGTCAAATAAATTGTCAGCAATTTTCCGAGTTCTGGAGCAGTGTAGCGTAACATTGTTTATTAACGTGTATTTCGCATGTGTTTACTACACAAATGTCAAAACAGAACTGACATTAGGGGCCAATCGCAAAATTTATAGCATTTTCTGAAAGGAGGATTACTTTTGCGCCACCTTGTATTATGATCACCAGGGAAACCAAAATATGCAAATGCATGTTTTTTCTGGTGAGTCTAATGAGCACATGGATAAGATATTTACACGTTTCAGAACTATTTAAGAATTTTGGCATCGATTTGTTAGTGCATATTTTTGCATATTTTACCCTTAAATACATATTTTTGCATATATTTGTTTTAAGAGCATATTTATGTCATATTTTGCGTTTTTAGAGCATATTTTACTGTTTAATAGCATATTTTGAGTTTATCAAAAACAAATTTTGTCTTACTTATTTTTCGCTGTTGTGTTACAGGTTTTTTCTTCCTTTGTTTAAAATTCAAAATTGAAAAATAAATGGCTTTTCAGCAAAAAAAAAAAAAATTAAAAAAACAGAAATTTTTTTTTTAAAATTTAAAATAACAATTCGAAAAAATTTTTTATCCAAAAAATGAAAAAACTGAAAAACAATTTTTGTTCACCTAAAAATATTTAAATTTTTTATTTTGAAGTATAATTAGGTGAAGGGTATATAAGATTCGGCACAGCCGAATATAGCTCTCTTACTTGTTTTAATATAAAATAAGCACTATTTTAATAATAGCTCCATCTAAATATCAAATTTTAGTTCTAATTCAAACTTAACCGTTCTAAGTGTTAAAGAAATATTGTCTTTTAAATTTGCTCCTGTAACATCAGTTGATGTCGAAAGAACATTTTCTATGTATAAAAATGTTTTCAGATCCAATAGACAACGATTTTTATTTGAAAATTTAAGTAAATTTTTTTTGGTTAAAAATTATGTAAAAGTTTGTTTTTTTAAGAGCATATTTTTTAAATTTTAACAGCATATTTTAAAGTTTTTACTGCATATTTAAAGCGCCTAAAACGCTTTTTTTAGAGCATATTTCCGGTTTCCCTGATGATCACGCTAATCTACACAAATAAATCTTTATTTTAAGTATAATCATGCAGGTTATAATTTTTTAAGTACGAAAAGCTTTTGAAAAATATTGTTAAACTTCGAGTTATTTGCCAAATAGTTTAGTAATTTTCATTAATTTATTGATATGTTTTTATTGTATATCGTGAACAAATTTTAAAACATTAAACGTAGATCAAATTTATAAGAATGAAACTGAAAAATTTTAATTTTCAACATCGTTGTATCCTGGAATAAACAAAATGTATGTCAAAGAAAAGATAATTGTATGTAGAATACCAGTACACAAATGTTTTTTTTTAATTTTAGTCTCCATTTATGCAATATTCAACCAACAAAAAAATACAGAATAACAAAAAAATTTAAACCACTATATTTTGAAAATGAAATGTAACACATACATATGTTTTATCAATTTCATGCCGAGCAGGAAAGAATTTGTATGTATAGTGTGTCTAGCAAGGATTTTCTTCTCTGGAAGTCGAATAGCGGCTTCGCTTAGTAAATATTTCCCATATTAGTGGCATTTGCTCGGGAGCAAAGAGTCCGTCCTTTAGTTATTTGATAAAAGGTCTTTTCATAATAATAGTTATAGTATAGAGCAGAAAACTCTTGCACCCAGGAAATCATTACGGAATATTTGTACATACATACAAACCGAGTATATTAATGTTTTATTCTTTTAAATTTCAATATTTTTTTTCTTGAATTATTCTGTATGGGAGCTATTAGGTATGCAGTTTGAATCAAAATGCAGTTTAACAGTCAATTAAAATAAGGATTACATCATAATCTTTATAAACCGGAATATTTAATGAAGTTCCCTGGATTTTGTTAAAAAAAGGTAGTTCATAATTTTCACATTATTAGCATCAAATAGAAACATGAAAATTGCGGGATTAACAAAACCAAAAAATTATATAAATGAGCAAACACACATATGAATTTATAAAGGCATTTAAGCGAACAATAGCTTTCATTTCATCTATCTTTGTCTAATACATGGTTACATTAGAGTTGATTTTAAATTTGAACAGCGGGTGTGTTATTTTGATATTCCAAGCAACCAACAATAACAAGACTGTCCTGCCCTGCCAAACAAATAGTTCAAAGTTTCCATATTTAAAATCACACACATACTCTCTCGCTAGATAAACAAAACCGGAAATTAAATCAGTTGACAACAATATTTGGTGCTGCAAGGAGAGAGTGAATGCGTGTGTTTGTATTACTGAAAGAGAAAAGTAACAAACAACCACAATTTTTATTTGACATTTTTCAATGTGCGTTTCAAACGCCATTGCAGTGACAAAGAACAACAAAAACAAAACTACTGAACAATTAGCCAGCCAAGAATGGTGTATGGTCATGGTTTTATTTTTATTATTATTCGAATTTTCCTTTTTTCAGATTTAAATCCTTATCATTTATAGAAGTCGTTTATTAAGGGTTGTTTGCGTAAAATAAAAACCGTTGAAGTTTTTTTTATACGTTTATTTTATATGCGTAATCATTTAGAATCAGTACTTTGAAAATATTGGATCAAGAGAAAATTTTTGTATGCTAATTTATTGATATTGCAGCATTTTTAACAATCACAGTTATCTAAATAATATGTGCAACATGAGGAATACTGTTAATAGTAATCTGGAGACTTTGACTTTATTTGTCATTTGAATGTAGAAAATTATTCATATACACGGAGCCATAGACAACAACTAGATAGAGCCAAACCCCTAAGTCTGTTGTCAAAAACCTAATTCATTAGAATGTATTGCATGTATTTTGTTTTTGTATCACCCGTGTATGTGAAAAGAGAGTATTTTTTTTCTCTCTCCTTCTATTCTATGCGTTTATTCTATGCAGAGAGCCTCAAGAGTGTAGTGAGAATTTTTTAGATTTTTTCAAGATCATGAAAATCATTATAGTCCGACTTAAATCTTTTTTTTTAGAACCAAATCTATTATTCAACCCAATCTCCAACAAACCGAAACTTTTAAATTTTAATCCATGGACAGTTTTAGGATTTTCATTATCTTAAAAAAAATCAAATAATTTGTGGTGTTTACTCATTTTTGTGGCTCTCTGTATCTGCATACTTTTTTGAAAAACAAACTTCTTTACGAACAAGCTAAAGGACAGATATAATTTAAAGTCATGATCATGGGAGATTTAATTTCAGAGTCATTATTCAAATGCATATGAGGAATATCTAATATTTTGGAGAATCGTTGAAACTGAATTCAGATGGTTTGTATTTCTTTTGTGTTTCGAAATGCAAATAGTTTAGATTGCTATATTTGGCTGAAACGTATTTTAAGTAACCTCCACTTAAATTTAATGAGAATTACAGAAAATACTCTGCTAAAAAGGAGCTATAATATCCATATCCATTGTTTGCTATTCAGGGTTAGCGCTGTATATATGAATTGGGACAACGTGATTAATTAAGTTTGTCTTATTCGTTATTTATTAATGTTAAAGGCTTCGGTGCCGAACCAACCTGACGCACGAATAAACGAATCCATCTTCCTAAGTTTACACTAGATAGATCCTCTAGACCGTGCAAAAAAGGACTACCTATTTTCGAAGTCCCTCCCCCCGATAGATCAAGGAAAATACAGAGGAGATGTTCAACCGTTTCCTCATCGTCCTCATCATGGCAACTTCTACAGACGTCATTGTATGGAGTGTTTAGTCTCCTAGCATGTGTACCAATCAAGCAGTGCCAAGTAAGTATGGATATCAAAACTAGGAGCCGAGCCCGTGATAGCCCCGTGAGGGACATTGATCTATGATGGTCACAAACGGGTAATTTTTCATACTAGTGCATCTGAGCTGAGCAGAAACAAATAATTTACAGCAGGATAGCGGTAAACCGATCAAAATATCGATCTCATCAGCTTGCCTTTTGGCCAATTCATCCACAATTGCACTACCAAGTACACCAGAGTGAGCCGGCAACCAGAATAACTCCAGGTTAGAATGTCTCGCCAACTCGTTAAGAGATACCCGGCATTCATTTACCAATCTGGATGTAGAGTAGACACCAGAGAGGGATTTGATAACAGACGTACTGTCAGTACAAATTCGGGTATTCACACCAAATAGCAAGTACCGCCCTTTTCATGGCTAAAATCTCAGCTTCAGTAGCCTGAAAACTACCCATTTCTTAAAACGGGGAATATAAAAAACATCCCAACCGAAGACTTTGAGCCACCTGTATAGATGACAAACGTGTCCCTAGAAAATGGAAATTTGTGCGCCATCGATACAGAGAAACGTCTGTCAATAAAGGGTAAGGGAGTGCAGTAGTCAATGTTCACAGGGAGATAAGATATACATCCCAAAATAGATGCATGGCCGGTACAACCAGACCTCCATGTTCCTACAGTGCTTAGCCTAACAGCCGAATTTATGACCAATTGTTTGACCATGAGATCAGCCTGGCTACCTGCTGCAGCAAAAAAGCCATGTCAAAATGCCATTTCGTATTTATAAGGCTTATTGCCCAGGTCTTTCCAATGGCCCTTCTGCAGTCATAAATAGCGATAGCAGCCTTGGACGCTCTCGCTTGGATATTCGGTCTCCAAGATAGCATAGAGTCTAGAATGATTCCTAGATACTTCGCACTAACTGAGAGCTTAAGTTCCACTCCGTTAAGGCACGGTAATGCGAACGTGGGGATTCTGGAGTATAAATATATCGTCTCTGGAGTGGAATAAAAAGATATAGACAAATTTGAAATCAAATAAATACAAAAGAGAAAGAAATATAATTTGCAGCAGATTGGAGTACTTCATCTTTGTAAACGTAGCTTTAATATGTTATAGTTCTTTAGCTTTAGCTTGATGGTTCCTATATTTTTAAGAATTGCGGCCAACTAACAAATTTATTAATAGTTTAAGCAGTTCCAGTCATAAGATAATTTTGTTTTGGTAAAAATCCAAAAGAGAGGCAAATTACATTTGCGTCTTATTTCTTAAGGAATTTCATTCTCTAAAGTCATCTTATGTTATGAATTGATACATTTAAAACACTGTCAGTTATTTTTGACATTGTGAGCTAAAAGCATTTGTTTCGCTAGTGCTTTTTCTGCCTTTTTGATTTTTGTGAGGCGTTTTGCATGATGAGATACTGGCACCCATCACTTTGATTTCTTTCACTTACTTAACAACAAATACACGAACAGAACAGCAATAACAACAACAAAAACATTGATAACAACAAATGATAATGATGATGACGCTGACGACGACCTTCATTGCCTTTTGTCATGCATTTTTATCGTAGATTTGCAAGTTAATCACAACATAAAGGATAAATAAAGGACTCTTCCTTCTTTCATGCCCGCTCTCTTCAATAATAGATAGACTAAATCAACACACGATGTGCTGTTCAGTGCACAAAACACATGGGTGTTTTATATACCCTTTTTGATGTACTGAATCTTTCATTATGGAGTATTTTATTCCTAAGAGCTTCTAAATTGTTTCAGTAGGGGATGATAACAATCCTGATGATGATAATGATGTTTTCATAAAAGCAATTTTGTACAATATTAAATAGTGAAAACTATTTATACCGTAAAGGTGAATAGATATGTGATTGAGATTTTCGAATATTTACATCACTTTTCATAAGTATTACTTTCTCATTACCGATTACCAGGGAAATTGGAATCATTTTTTGGGCATTTGTGGTTAGGCTGAATACTTTTATATTTTATTTTAAATATACATTTTCGAAAAAAATAAAAAAACTTCAAGTTTCTTAAAATGTTTAAATTTGCTATGGTCTAGATTCTATCGAGGTTCAACTTTTAATAAGAATAGTGTAAAATTTTGCAGGTTCATTTGTAAATAACTTTTATCATAAAGTTCACAATACGGGGATAAATATTAAATTTCTTTTGTGTGAAATTGATTTTAATTCAATGAATTAGTTTTTGTTTTGTTATATTTTTACTTAAATCCGAATCCTAGACTTTGTATTGCCTACATTTTATTTTATACATAAATTTTGACTCTATTATTCTAACATCCCTTTACGGTATAAGAGATTAATTCTTCCCATTTCATACTACATATTTTCAACCAGAATTGTGTAGTAGTTGACTTAATTATTTCAGCTGCTACAATGAAAAACCAAATTAAGTACAAAATAGAAATGCGAAAAATCCAAAATTCTACTTAATAGACAGACAATTGCGATTATTTGTAATTTAAGATGCACTGAAGCATAAATTACAATGAGAGCAAATGAGAAGGGTGCAACGTAAAAAAAAACACACAGACAAATTATTCTGTCCAAGCTGAAATTGAAGAGTGAAAACAAATTTAAATCAAACTCCATAGAAAACATCAATTGTATTTAGACTGTTAAAGGCAAAAGTTAAAGAATAAAAGGTTAACAATAACCCAAAGGAAGGAACTATAAATATACTCGTACTTACATACACTTACACATACTACTTATAAAAACATTAGATACCACACTGTAATGGATCATATTGCTGTTAAACGTTATCTTTCAAATAAAATCAGACCAAAATCCAAACGTACAACATTACTACTCTACTTCCCCAGCAACCAAATGAAAACGAAAGTCAAAACTCACCAAACTTGTTGAGGAAATATGATACTACGCAGGAATAACTGACGGCAGATCTGCATGGAAATGGTTTTAATTATTCCCAAAATGATGCATAATGATACCAAATACATTTTGGGAAATGACACACAAGTTTTATCTAATGAAATGCCATTGACTTTTAGATTAAGTATTTGAAATAATAGAGGAAAAGAAATTAAAGTCGAAAATATAATATGATACGAAGTGAAATTTATAAATTCATACTTGCACAAAGGATCATCTCCTTCAACATTTAATACTGTGAAAATTATACACCATAAGCCATTTGAAATTTAATATGGATACAACAGTGAAATGACACTAATTTTATAGTAAGTAGAAAAACATACATATTAATTTGAGATCGATTGGGAAATAACTTCAAAATTAAAAATAAGCAAGCAAAAAAGCTCAATACGCTGGAAAATATGCAGTAAAAGCTAAAGAATTATTGTTCTCTCAGTGGAGAATCATATTTGCCACATTAATCTTAAATTAGATGAGTGGTAAATCTGCTCTTCATAGCCTTGATCTGTAGCTCGTTTCTGTATTTCTAGCATCGGTAAACTTCTCACATGAAGTGTGAAACAAAAAATTCCATAGTTTCTCGATGTGCGAAAAAAAAGTGTTTCTGTATTTGAATGCGAAAACAGATAACACAGATTCTGTTCTTACTGGAATATTTCCAGTAATTAAGTGTCAATTGCAAGACAAACGTCAAAGAAAGAAAGAAATTAAAATAAAACCAAAACAGTGAAAGGCTAAAAAAAATAAAATGCCAAAATATATCAATTGTGTTTTATTGATTGTCATCATTTAAATATAAAACAAAAAGTATAGTGGGGCGCTTATAACTGCTGAATTTAAAAAATAATTTTGAAACACATTTTTTTTTTTTTAGATTTCAAAGAGTACCGGGTGGAATATTGTGACACTACACCTAAATGTTAAGTGCTGAAAATTTGAGCCAAATCGGGCAACGATTTCTGGACGCGCATCGAGGTCAAAGTTCCGATATATGCAAAATTTTACTGTTAATATGGAATAAACTCGTTAGCTTTCTGCATTGTTTTCTAGAAATATGTAGATTTATTTATATTAATGAATATTACATTAAAAAAAGTTTTGGAAATTAACCCTGTATATCCTTTGGTTCAAAATGACCCAAAAACTGTATCATCGCCAAAATTAGAGAAAAATGCAAATTTTTCAGTTTTTGAAAAAAATTTGCTACTAAATAAATACTTTTGCAATTGAATGCAAAAGAATCGAAATATGTACCTAATTATCGTTGTAATGAGATATAAATGACAAAATTTGATTAAAAAATTTTAAAGTTATTACAAATTCGCCAGACCATTACCGTGTTTCAGGCCACTTGAACAAAAAATTTATATATTTCGAGAAAAATTAAAATAAAAGCTCATTTTTACTTAAAATATGTCCATATTTACTTGTATACAAGTTTTTGTCTTCGTAGTGTACCGTTAACCTATTCGCAATTATGGCCAAAAAAAATAATTTTTTTAACGGCTGTTTCAAAACTCCATTTTCAAATTTTTAAAAATTTTGTTAAACAAATTTCAGATTTTTTCGATCATCACATTGGGGTTTATTGAGATCAAAATAGGGAATAAAAATATGAAAAAATTATGTCAATACCTCTTACAGTTTTTCCGTACCTGCGATTTAAATTTTGCGTTTTTCAAGAAAAACTAATTTTTTGTCCATATTTAGGCGAATGAGTCCAATTTCCTTACTGTTATAAATTTTAAGTGAAACCTATTCACAATATTATAGTCCTTGTAATTTTAAATATGTTCTGAAAGTTTTACTAAAATCGGAAAACGATAACCTTTGAATCGTGATATTTCGTACATATTTTTGGGCCGATTTTCATGAAACTTGAGGAAAATATAACATAAAGTCCAGAATTTAAAATAACAGCACAAAAATGGAAATTAACCCTTAGCAGCACTTGGGGTCCAAATTATTCTCAACTTTTAAAATCAAGAAAAACACAACCATTTTGACCCCAAGTCCTCTTAAAGGTTAAAATTCATTTTTGCACTGTTGTTGTAAATGCTAGACCCCAATATATATTTTCCTCAAGTTTCATGAAAATCGGCCCAAAAATATGTAACATTTCGCTATCTTTTCATTAGATATATACTACGAAGACAAAAACTTGTATACAAGTAAATATGGACATATTTTAAGTAAAAATGAGCTTTTATTTTAATTTTTCTCGAAATATATAAATTTTTTGTTCAAGTGGCCTGAAACACGGTAATGGTCTGGCGAATTTGTAATAACTTTAACATTTTTTAATCAAATTTTGTCATTTATATCTCATTACAACGATAATTACGTACATATTTCGATTCTTTTGCATTCAATTGCAAAAGTATTTATTTAGTAGCAAAATTTTTTCAAAAACTGAAAAATTTGCATTTTTCACTAATTTTGGCGATAATACAGTTTTTGGGTCATTTTGAACCAAAGGAGATACAGGGTTAATTTCCAAAACTTTTTTTTAATGTAATATTCATTAAAATAAATAAATCTACATATTTCTAGAAAACAATGCAGAAAGTTAACGAGTTTCACCTATTTATTCCATATTAACTGTAAAATTTTGCATATATCTGAACTTTGACCTCGATGCGCGTCCATAAATCGTTGCCCGATTTGGCTCAAATTTTAAGCACTTAACATTTAGGCCTAGTGTCACAATATTCCACCCGGCACTCTTCAAAATGTTAACAAACATTTTTTTCCATACAACTGATTGTCACTCTAGTGTATATATAATTATATTATTCAAACTCTGTGCTACTTACATTTTCGGCTGATTTGGGTTCCATATTTATACATACGAAGTTGAAAATATCTATATTTTTAAAAATTTAGTTTTTCTCGCACCAATTTCAAATGTGACTTGTTTTGACAGTTTTTGTGAGAAACTTTTCTCAACATATTGTTACAGAAACACTTTTTCTCACATCATTCCAATAATTGCTGGAAAATTATTTAAATGACAGATAATTCTCGCAAACTCAAGATACAGAAACACTTGTGCGAGAAAAAACGTATTTTGTTTCATTTTACACTGTTTTTGTTGCAATTCAATCATTTCATGCGGAAAGTTTTTCGATTCGAAAAATACAGAAACGGGCTACTGTATGCTATATATAATATCTTTAGTTTTTCTAAATCCTTTTGGGAAAAGGTTTCCTGATGATCCGGCCTAAGCAACCAGTGAAATGCGCATAGGAACTAGCTTATCTCCCCAACAATAAATGTCAGTGAATTTATCAATAATTGCGTAATTTAGCACAATTCTTACTATAATATTAATTTTGTATTCCCGTATAACTCTTAATACTTTTTTAGTTCGAAAGCTTTTCGTATTTTCCCAGTTAGGCGGTTACTTGCTCAATTCCAAATTGATGATCTAGGGTAATGTTTTGACTGTTTAAGAATGTTGACATTTTTTCTTTTATTATTTTTTCAAATAGTTTAGACAAACAACGGGATAAGCTAATTGGTCTGTAGGATGATTCAAATGTCAAATCCTTTCCTGGCTTGGGTAACATTCTATTTTGGGAGAAAATCTCCAAGAGACAAGACCGCATTGAATAATACTGTGAGCACAACAATTGCCACATCTGGTAGGTTTCCAAAATTTGTTTGTTGGGTGGTTTGGTTGGAACACATTACTTAAATGTTCCGCGAAAACTATGGCCTTATCCTTTGCGCTTCGTGCCATCAGATTTTCTTATCGGACTTTGACAGTTGGCTGCCTTCCAAAGGGAGATAGTTTCGATTTATGCGATGCTCTTCCGAATGAAAGGCTCTTTCTAGTTTCTTACTTGCTGTGGATAGCCTCTGCTTAAAAACAGGAGATCTGTTATTTTGTCAATCTCTTCTACAAGTCCAATTTTCAAAGGAGGAGTCTATTAATTACTGTATTAGAAATATAAATTTTAGGTTTTGTTGATACCTTTCTAACACTGTATGTTAAATTCAGTGTGGATATGGCTACTTATGTTTCATTTATCTGGAACCCCAATATATATAGTGTATTAAAAAATTCTTCAAAATGTTCCTTAGTCACAGAAAATCGTGGGGGCAATATATTAAGCTTTGTTGCTTGAGAATTTTTCTAGGGTATAATGTTTTATCCTATTCCTAATTAAAATACGAGTGATACCATGTGCTTTAATATCTGTATGATTCGTGATATATGAAACCTGAAATATCAATATATAGTTAATTATATATATAATATATTAGTTAATTGAGTCTCCGCAATTATCTATATTGTTTTCGTTGATAAAATGTGACAACTCAGCTTTGTGCTGGTTCAATCCATATGCGCTTCATATGAACTACATATGCGCTCCAAAAGACTCATATTCTTGTTAAGAGTATTTTTATCATTTGGTTCTGGGCTCTCAAAAGCGCTCTTATGGTATTTTGCATGGATGTCATGAAATTGGACATGTTTTGGTTAAGTGAGAATATATTATTTGTAAGAGTATTTACAAGGCGTATTAATCAGGTGAGAGCGTCTCGGCAACAAACACAACAAAGACAATATTTTTTATTTGTCAAGAGATTGAGAATGTCAAAACAGAAAAATTAAAAAATAAATAAATAAATTACTGGTAAAATTTATAAATGCGTCGAACGTGAATAAAAAGCTTAGTGATTACAATATAACTTTTAAACTATCCATTTAACAGTGTCCATCTGTTTGTGTAAAACTGTAGCAAGTCCAAAATACACAAACTAATTCTTGTAAGGAGTTTGTAATGAAAATCAGCATTTAGCTTTGTCTGTTTAAAATACTCACAAGTCCAAAATACACAACCTAATTCGCGAAAGGAGTTCTAAGCATTAAGCTGTATATGTAAAATACTCGCAAATCCAAAATACTTATTTAATTTAATTGATTTTCATAAATTTATTTGAATAATTTTTCGTTTTTTATTTTTTCAATTTAAATATTATAAATGTCAACCACAAAGAGTAAACAACTATTTGACACTTTCAAACTCAATATAAATAAACGAACAATAAATCAGCTGTGCTAGTAACTTCACCTTATTGAATACACCTTGAGTATTTAATAAATTTTCTAATTTTTGATGATAGCTTTTATCAAATATGTAAAAATATAAATGTTTTTTTTAAAAATATTTGAGAAATATTAAAAACAATTAAGCTCATTTTTTGTAAAAATTGTTGATATGGTCATGTGTGTTGTCTTCCTGCTGCTCTCACATCAACAAGATATACCTGCTGACGTCAAAATTTAATTTGAATAATGCGCGCACATGGTCTATTCTGTCACAGGCCTGTATATAAATTTTTCTCAAAAATATTAACAATTTGTATATAGGATATAAAAGTGTCTAAATTCTGGCGGCTCTAATTTAGAGTACAAATATCAAATTAATGAAAAACCTCTTGTTAGTTTCAAGGCATATTCTGAATTTTTTTATCTTATAAATGATAATAAATTTAAGATGAAGGATTAGTAACTTTTGAAATTAATAATACTTACCTTCAATTATACGAGTTCACAAAAAAAAATATTTTTTTTGTTCATTAAATTTTTGAGAAAGACTCGGTAGTTGATTAAGATCTTGATTCAGAAACACGAAAGGAAAACAATTTTCAAATTTTTGTCTGAAAATCACTCAGTTTTTATTATTTGAAAACTTTTTATACTTTGAAATTTTAAAGTCCATTTAAAAGGACATCTGACCCGATGAAGAAAAACTTAGTACTTAAATAGTGTTACTATGTTTGGCCTCTATTTTCTCGTAGGTATAAATAGATTTTTCTATGTGTATTAGTATGGGTCAATTTGTTCGGGCGTGAAAGAATAGGGTCGCTATTCTGTTCCAATCAAAAAGTCTCAATTTGTTGAACAGTGAAACTTCTTAAACGTGTATTTTGAAGTCTCTCAACGGGAGCTAGGTTTTGATTTTAGACCCATAGTTTCTTCAGGAAATTTTCTTAGAATTTTTCGTAGATTACGTTTATGATATACGCCTATTGACCAAAAAAAATTGACCCACCCTAATGTGTATGAAAAAAATATTAAAATTGTTACAGGATGTAATAATTATTTTATAACTGCTGAAATAATGAACCAATTTTAATAAAATATATATTGTATTGCACATCTTTGAATAAATAAATTTCAAATGGATATTAAAGGCGTCAAAAAAATCGCCTTGCTTATTAATATTATCGATTAGTAAACTGAAAATTTAGTTTGTTTAAGGTATTGTATTTGGTGAGCTGGGTCAAATGATCCTGTTAAAGGTTTTCCAGTTTTTTTCATATTTCTCGCATGTGAAAGGTCTTTAAAATGTTCTTTCAATGCGGTATCAGACAATTTCATGTAAGTTCAAAAATAACACTATACAACAACAAAAAAAAAACAAGTAAGAAAGTATGGTCGGTCAAGCCCGACCATATAATACCCTACACTAAGTAAAAGAGCAAAAAAAGTTTTCTTTTAAAATTTCAATAATTTATATTTTTGAGAGATTTTCGGAAGTGAGGTTATATGGGGGCTATGACCAATTATGGACCGATCACCATGAAATGAGGTCATGTGATTTATGTCTATATTAAAGTTAACTATGTTGAATTTTGTGTGTTTACCAACATTTTTAAGCGATTTATGCACGTTAAAGTGATTTTCGGAAGCGAGTCTATATGGGAGCTATGACTAATTATGGACCGATCGTAACAAAATTTGGTGACATGAATTTTGTGTATATAAAACTTATTTGGAGTGGAATTTGTGGAGATACATATATAAATTAAACAGTTATGACCGATAAAGTCAAATTTCGGGAGGACATTTGTATGGGGGCTAGGTGAAATAATGGACCGATTTCAGCCAGTTTCAATAGGCTTGGTCCTTGGGCCGAAAAAATAATATGTACCAAATTTGATCGAAATATCTTCAAAATTGCGACCTGTACTCTGCGCACAAGGTTTACATGGACAGCCAGCCAGCCAGCCAGCCAGCCAGCCAACCAGACGGACGGACGGACGGACATCGCTTAATCGACTCAGAAAGTGATTCTAAGTCGATCGGTATACTTTAAGGTGGGTATTAGACTAATATTTTTGGGCGTTACAAACATCTGCACAAACGCATAATACCCTCCCCACTATGGTGGTGTAGGGTATAATTACGAAGTCCGACCAAGAAATTTTGATAGAGGAGACAAAAAAAAAGACACGTGTATCGGCGTTTTGAAAGTTTACATCTGAATTTCAATTGAGGGGGGGTTAAATTTTCCCAACTCTGGAACATTCTTATTGTTAATCGTCATAAGAAACCATGTGATCCTTACATTTTAGGTATAAAATGTGTTCAGCAAAGTTATGTAAAATGTTATGGAGAATATTTTTGTAGAATATGTTAACCCTCTAAATCCTCAACGCATGGGTCTTTTTTGTCCTTCTTTTAAAAATGAGCATAAAACACCATTACAACATAGATTTAAGCGATCAAAATGTTCCGCAACAATTATTATCCGTAAAATTTTACTATAAGTCCCTAAATACACCAAAACGGAAAATTCAACCAGAAAGTCAAAAATAAGACACAACAAAAGAACATTTTAGGTATAAAATGTATTTAGCTAAAAATGTTCTCCGTAACATTTTGCATAAATTTGTTGAATACATTTTATACCTAAAATGTTCTTTAAAATAAAATTCTTAATAAATACGAAATTAAGACTATGCTCTCTTTTGTTGTGTCTTATTTCTGACTTCCTGGTTGAATTTTCCGTTTTGTTGTATTTATTGACTTATAGTAAAATTTCACGGATAATATTTCTGTGAAACATTTTAACCCCCTAAATCCTTGTTTTAATGGTGTTTGTTGCTCTTTTTGCTCTTGGGGATTTAGAGGGTTAACATATTCTACAAAAATATTCTTCGTAACATTTTACATAATTTAGCTGTTCTTTAAAATAAAATTCTTAATAAATGCGAAATTAACCCTATGCTCTCTTTTGTTATGTCTTTTTTCTGACTTTCTGGTTGAATTTTTCGGTTTGATGTATTCAGGGACTTATAGTAAAATTTCATGTATAATTTTTTTGCAAAACAGTTTAACCCCTTAAATCCCTGTTTTAATGGTGGTTTTTGCACTTTTTTAAAAGAAGGACAAAAAAGACCCATGACGATTTAGAGGGTTAACATATTCTACAAAAATATTCTCCGTAACATTTTACATAACTTTGCGAAACACATTTTATACCTAAAATGTAAGGATCATACGGTTTCTTATGAAGATTAACAACAAGAATGTGCCAGAGTTGGGAAACTTTAACCCGCCCTCAAATGAAATTCAGATGTAAACTTTCAAAACACCGATACACGTGTCGTTTTTTTTGTCTCCTCTATCAAAATTTGTTGGTCGGACCTTGTAATTTTGGAAAAAATTTGATTTTGGAAAAAATTTGATTTTGTTGTATAGTGTAATCGAACTTTTTAAAATTTCGACATAGAATTATCTGAAGTAGTTAATTTACATTAATACACTAAAAACCTAGATTTAAATTTACCTAAATTAGAGCCACATCATTATAAGCATTATCCCTTAGAATACTTAATCCAGGTTTTTTTGTTCTCTACATTTCTTTATTTCAATTGGCATATTTTAGAAAGCAAACATTCATTATTATATTTCGTTATGTCTGAAGGCAAAATGTGCTGATAATATTTAAATATTAAATATATTTAAAATCTACATACATACTTACATATTTATTATAATTTTTTATAATTATGTTTTATTATCTATTTCAAATTTATTATTTTATAATAAATAATGGTCTGGTTTCAGACCAGTTTCATTTTTTTGCTTTCCTTTCAGCCGCAATTAGCTTTTTACACTTTTATTTTAATTTTTTTGTATCATGTCAAAACACATTAATAACTAAGTACTGCCGTTGTTGTAGATTTTTAGTGTTTAAGCCAAACAGTTAATAGAGTGAAAAATGTAAACATGTTTACAGTTCCTTTATTTCTTGTTACCATTTACATGATCAAGGTCAATATCATTGAGAATCTAGCATTCAGTACACACATTGATCGAGACTTGCTAAAAGTTGTTGCGTATGTACATGACATAAGCGCATGCGTACGTACGTACACCTATGAGTACAAGTCAATAGACAACAAACCAACCACAACTTTTTAAGCTTTTTGCCAGCAACAACAACAAATTCAAAATCAATTTTGACGTCAATTTTAGAGAATTTAATGAATGCGGAAATTAATTATGTTTTATGTAACTCGTTTAAAATAATGAAAATAAACTTGCATGTTGAAAGGAAAATTTTGAATATGTTTACAGATATATTTACATGTTTTTCCTGTTGAAAGGATGTTTTTTTTTAAAAAAATTTATTAAATTATTGATTGTATGATTGAAAACTAAACGGATGTAAATGATTTGTCACTTTGTTTATTTGTCACTTCAATGGTTTAGTTCATGAAATACTTATTTTGACATCAAGGCTAAAAATACTTTGATCTCTACATACTTATATATGTATTTGAAACTCTATTAAAATCAATTTTTTTTGTAAATTGTTTAAATGAATAAACAATTAAACAATAAACTGCATTGACATGTACAATGTCAAACATGGTACATTGTATTCAATGTTTAGCCAGAAGCCAAGTCATGTTATATTCAAATTTTAATTGATATTGACATGAAAATATTTCAAATTGTGTGGAAATTACGTCTAGCAATTACCATTTTATTTGTACTCTATAATATGGAAATGTTCCACAAAAGAAATAAAATGTCGTGATTCAAAAGATTATTAAAATACACTTACTGTTACGTATGTGCTCTTTGTAATGAATAGAAGACAATTGGTTACTTAATACATCCCAGGTATTATAGTATGATGTCAATTGTCACTTTAGTGTTTCTAAGTAATCTTGGGAGTAGTCACTTTAAAGTTGTTTGTACTGAACTTTAGAATGTATTTATTGTACTCACAATAAGTAATATATGAACAAAATGTTCGTTTTCGAATTTTTTTACAAATTGATTTTTTGCAATTTTTATAATATTTGGGTTGAAATCTTCTAGAAAAAACCAATTTCCAAAAATTTTAAAATTTTCTAAAAATAACTTTTTGTTCTGCGGCTCCTCATATTTGAAGTTCTATTGTTATTAAGTGTGCTTTTGTAAATCGGAGATTAGTATTTGTAATCTATGAATACCAATTGACTTCCACATTGTAAACGAACATGTATTGAATATGAACTAAAGATAGATAAAATCACTAGTTCAGGACAGACATTAATTTCGAATTTAATAATTTATCTATATATTTTGTTCGATATCAAGAATCCACAATTGCAGTCTGTCCTATAATAGTACTCGATTTAACGTTGGGAATTTGTAAGTTTATTCTCTAAAACCTGATCCACCTCATTATGAAAACAAAGATCACGCTCCCTCTATCCTATGCTTCTACTGCATTGATACTTAGAATGATGGCAGGTGTTACCGCGCTATGAACAAATTCAGTTAAGATGGTTTGCTGAAATTGTTGTCATCAAATTTCCTAAAAATCCTTTTAAACTATATTCAGTTATCTCGTGCTTGTGATATAAAGCCTCTGTTTGTTCTATAGATACGTCACTAAACTACAAAATGTGAATAATATTGATACGGAATTACTAAGATACATGGAAGAAATCAGAGAAAACCATGGCCGAGAGGACCTATAACAGATACAGGTTGCAGCAATCGAATATAATATTTGATAATATCCACCCGTGAAAATTAATGTTTAAATTAACAAGTAAGAGAGCTTTATTCGGCTGTGCCGAATCTTATATACCCTTCACCAAATTATACTTTAAAATACAAAATTACAAAATTGTATTTGAAAATTTAAAAAAAAAAATTCAAAATTTTTTAAATTTTTTTTTTAATTTTTTTCAATATTTTTTTTGAATTTTTTCCAATTTTTTTTTTTAATTTTTCAAATAAATTTTTTTTTTTAAATTTATTGGTGAATAAAAATTTATGTCAAAAAATTTATTTGGGTAAAAATAAAATTCGGGTTTAAAAATATTTTTCCCGATTTTGACCCATCGTTGGTCCAAATTACTATAACCTTATATAATTTGTTGCAATGGACTTTGAAATATCTATCATTAGATATCCATATTGTCTATATTAATGACTTAGTAATCCAGATATACATCAAAAATAGGCCAAAAACTATTTTTTTTGATAGGCCAAATACTATACCCTACACCACCATAATGGATCCAATATACCCTGGATTTGTGCAGATGTTTGTAACGCCCAAAAATATTAAAGTATACAGATTTTTTTTTCAGTATCTTTTTTCTTTATTGAATCTTTCCTTTTAGAAATTTACAAATAAGTATTCAAATCTTAACCTAAAGTATACAGATCGACTCAGAATCGCTTTTTGAGTGGCTTAAAAGATGTCTGTCCGTCCGTCTGGCTGGACAGCTGTCCAGCCTGTACTTTGTGCGCAAAGTACAGGTCGCAATTTTGAAGATATTTTGACAAGGTCTATTGAAACTGGCTGAAATCAGTCCATTATTTCACCTAGCAAATTTAGCTCCAAATAAGTTTTATATATACGGAATTTATGTCACCAAATTTTATTATGATCGGTCCATAATTAGTCATAGCTCCCATATAAAACCCGCTTCCGAAAAACACTTCAACGTGCATAAATCTCCTAAAAATGTCGATATACACATAAAATTCTGCAAATATAACTTTCATAAGTCACACGACCTAATTTCATGGTGATCGGTCCATAACTGGTCATAGCTCTTATATTAGACCCACTTCTGAAAATCACTCACGAATATAAATTATTGACATTTTAAAAAAAATGTTTTTGCTCAATTAATTTGTGTAGGGTATTATATGGTCGGGCTTGACCGATCATACTTTCTTACTACTTTTAATTTAGTCCTGCTAATACACATGATTTGATACAATGGACCAAATTAAACGGAATAGAGCATCGGAATTCGCATCGATTCTAAATTTCAAACCAACCATTTGGTGGGGAATGAACAATGGAAATCCAAATATTCCAAGAAACTCTCTCTATTTATAATCGTTGTTAAAATATTGTTAAGAACAAATAGTAGCTTAAATGCCAAAAGATTTAAATATTTCGAAAATAAGTTATTCCCGTATGCATTGTATAATAAAATAACTATATTTAATGCAAGTAGTTCAATATTATTTAAAATTTATTTATAAACAAGGAATTTAACTGAAACTAATATTATTAGCCATGACAATGCGTATATTATTACCATTATTTTATTTTTGTTAATTTTTCCATTTATATATACCACATGTATGTACCATATTTATTTCATTATTTTGCTTAATAATTCAATAACTAATATCCACAACAATTATTTTATATTACTGACTTGTTTCAAATATTTTACCACCGTAAAAGCTGAAACAAGTCCATTGTTGTCCGCTTGTAGTTGTTGTTGCTTCGTATTTTCACAGGTAATTAACAACAACAATAAACAATCATACACCATCAAACAAACATACATGATGTATTATTGATGTTAAATTGAAATTGGTATTCAATAGATCGATGGACAGACGGATAATTCAGTTAAAATTGCTTTGTTTCAGTAGTAAATTATGGAAAATTGTTTCGTTTATTGTGATTCAGGGGTCAAACCATAAATATTGAGTCATTTCGAAAGAAAAATATTTTAATGGCAATAAGGTGTGTTAAACGTGTGAAAGAAGCTAAATATTTATTTATACTGGTAAAATATTGAGGTGGTTTTATTTATTAACAAACTGAATCGCCATCTGTTAATAAGGTGTAGTTGAAAATATACGTTCTTACATATCGCTCACTTAATGCAACTGCGCGCTGTTGTAATGCTGCAGCGTTACAACTTCTAAAATACGGATTCAAATTAAATTACTTTCAATACCATTTTATTATTCTTTAAATATGTTTTGATATGAAATATTTGAAAAATTATGGAATTGTGGGAAAGAGTTCAGTTAGTTTTTGTTTAAGTTTTTATTTTTTGTGATCTGAGCATGTGAGCAATACGCATTGTTGTTATTTGTAATACAAGTCATTTTGTAAACAGGGGCCGAATTACCGCACTCGTGATCGAATGAACTATCGTATCGAAAAATAATTTCGATATCGTAATTATAACAAAATGTACTAAATTTCATGCTCGATATCGAATGCCGTAATCTCAAATAAGAAAATTACGATCGATTTTACTAGATATCGAATGCGGATAAATTTTAGTTTATATAGAACTAAATGAAATACATATTTATATCCGTGATATTATTAGATTTGACTGCCACGAGTTGCGGCTGTCACATATTCATTCACACTTTCTAACAAATCAAAGGGATTCATTACAATTATACTATTTGGTTATGATCAAAACTTACAAAATCGACCAATGAAAATATTTTATGAAAAATAGATAAAAAAACTATATCGGCTATGCCGAATCTTAAATACTCTTCACCTAATATAGTGAGAATTACAGAATCTACATAGAATATCCACAGTAGAATATCCATATTCCATTTTTCTTATTCATGGAATTGTAGGTATTTAAGTTAAGTTTAAGTATCATCATGACATTCGGTACAGCGATTTTCATCCAAAAAATATATAGAATTACGATTGATTGCTATTTTAAACTAATTTTTGCTGAATTTTGTATAGATTTATATTTCCGTGAAAATATGGACCGATTATTAGCAATATAATTTGTCCTATTATCATAGGAAAAATAGTATGGTAGTATCCGCAATGAATTTACCCAACATAACAAAAAACATGTGCAAAAATTTTTGGAGGTTATCTTTCCTTTGGGTACGTTATGGACCCAAAGTTCTGCTTATTCGATTTTGCTGATTTTCAATACCAAACTGCTTAGAAATTATAAAAAATTGGATGTGTATAATTGGATAATTGATTTAGGACCTTATTTAAATAAGAATAGTAAAAGAAGTCAGCAAACATGTCACAAATCTCAGAATCATTTGAAGATTCATCAAATTTCATCATAGATGGATATTCAGAAACTCAACATTTCGTATTAATAGAATTGATGGAAAGATTTTGGATTACTTTTGAAATTTGTTTTCATTTTGAAAAGATAATTATTGTAACATTAGATAAATTGTAAGCTGATCTGGGTATGGAATATCTCACAGATCAGTACACGCAGAGAAAAAACATGGTTGTGGTAAACATAATCTAAGAGCAACATTTTATGATAAGATTTATTATTGTTGTCCAAAACATATTATGATCATTATTATTATCATAAAATATCATATTATGTTTTGAAATAATCATATTATGATATAAATCAAACATAATATTACCCAAAGTAATCATATTTATGACCCAATTAAATCATATTATGATCCAATGAAATCATATTAAGATCCAAAGTAATCATATTATTATTAAAATTTATTTTTGAAAATGCAAAATTTTATTTTAATAGGTTTTAGTTTTAAGGTACTAAATTCCCAATTAAAATATTATTAATAAATTCACTGAAATTTATTTTTATTCGCTCTAGGAAAGTTAAAGATAATATACAAATAAAACTATAGAGCGAATGAGAATTGCATACACTCAAAATTTACTTGTAAAAATAAATGTAAACATATTTTGTTTGCATCTTAAACATATTATGACTACATAATATAATATGTTTACCCATTTATCATTATTTAGTTGTTGTAAACATATTCTGTTTACATCTTAAACATATTATGACTACGCGTATAGAAACTTAACATTTAATGGTTGTACATAATAATAATATGTTTACCTATTTATCATAATTTAGTTGTCCGAACCATTCGGTGAACCATATTCATATTAATAACATTTAATGGTTGTACATGAATATATAAACGTTTACAGTAACTAAAATATTGTTGAAATTAAATTAAGACAACAATTATATGTTTACTACAACAATATATTGTTACAACGAACATAGTATAGTTGTCGTAACCACGTCGAACCATGTTTTTTCTCTGCGTGTAGATACACAAAATTACCTGTATTTTTTATGTTTATTTTTCAAATTTTTCAGGCAATTGTTTTCCTCATCATTGAAATATATGATTTAAAACATAAAAAAACATAAAAAGCCATCATAAAATTGATTTATAATTAAATCAATATTATGAGGACTTAAATTGTTATAAGGATAATATTCAAACTAATTATCTGTTGAAAGTAGGTGATTCAATTTCGGAATTATGGATCCACTTCTCAGCTTTATATCGGAGTTTCAGTTAGAACTATGATGTTTTGTTCAATGTCAAATCTTTGTAGATAAAATGACTTTAATTTTATATTCATATATACTTACTCTAATTGGGGACCAAAATTCAAGTCTTCTGTAATAAGCGGAAGTTAAAGATCAAACATAGTGTTGAATATTTGGTTCAATTCTGAAAAAAAATGTTTTTGTTTATTTAAAATTACTCAATTTAGAAGCTGTGATATATCCTGAAATACTATAAATCCATTTAACTACTAGTACTCAAGTCAACAATTATAAACGGATGTATTAATTTTCGAAATGTCATTAAATGTTGTATTCGAATTTACTTTTATAAAGTTAATTTTTGTTTAATATTTTCCTTAGTTTTGTGTTTTTTATTTTAGTTTAAGTATAAAGCATAAATAAGTGTATTTCAGACTAGAAGAAAAAGTTCCCTTCTAAATTAGGTGTGGTCTATGTACATTGAACACATACAGTACGGACTCTACATACACATTTCATCTGATCTAAACCACAATTTGAAAAGCAACATGATTAGTTGTTGTCTAAGAACTAAATATGAAAAACTCGTACAAGTTAGTAACATTTAGACATAAATAACAATATAAATAATATTTAATATAATTGGTTTAAGATAATTTAAATATTTATTTACTTTTTCACATACACATAGAAAATAAATATATGGTACATTTTGAGTGTGTTTTTAATAAAGAAATAAAATAGAAAACCAAATAATATTGTATATAATTTTATTGAACTTTAGACTTGTGTTAGAGATTGGCAGGGCAGTGGGTGTAAGCAAAACTCGTATTACAATTACTTTTGAAATTTTAAATTTACAAGAAACCGGCATATCTATATATATATATAGGTATTTCTTTATATTTGTATGTATAAATTTACAAAGTGTTGTTTCGTTTAGTTAGCAACTGTTGTTCAACTTTACCCAGTTATAATGGACCAAGAAAAATGAAATACCATGATATAAAAAAATACATGTTTTCAATATTTTTTTTCTTTCTTTTTTTGTTACGAGTAATATTTTGTTTTGCTCACACAGCGCATGCACCAAAACATGTTGTAATTGTAGTCTAATGTTTTTAGACCACACCAAAACCAAATACTTACATACCTTCTTAGACATCAATGGAAAGATATAAATCTGTTAAATTCATTTATTCCAGGTTTGTTTAACTGGCAGAATTTGTTCAAAAGTAAATAATCCTTTCAAATTTTTAAGAAATCATCTAATTACAACACCTCAGGCCTTAAAAACCAACGTCGTATTAAGTTTGTTTTTTTAGTTTTTAACAAAACTTTATTAAATTTATTTAACCAAATAATAAATACATTTGATTTAAATTTATTAAAATGTTACATCAGAATTGTTTTATAATTTTGTTTTTGTTTTTATTTTTATTTTTACACTTTGCACAAAAATTTGCTTAAAATTCAAACAAGTTTATTGCTCAAGTCTTTTGTTTTCGAATACATTTTAGCAGTTCATTTAGGTACGAGTGCATGCATGCAATCTAGTCTGCCTGCCTGACTTTGTTTACGTGTTAAATTCATAAAGAATTTATGAATTGCACTGAATTAATACAAAATAAGAGCATGAAAAATGTAAAAATTCATACAATCATACGTATTTATACATTTGTATACAAATTAGAATTACAAAAATGTAAAAAAAAATATATACAATAAAATATTCTCAAGACTTTGAAGGTTTCTAGCTGTTGAGAAATAATTAAGTTAATATGTGTATGATTACGAGTATTTATTTATTCACTATAGATGTATGGTGCTCTTTGGAATACAAAGAAGACTTTGTTAAATAAATTTTATAAAATTAGATTTATATGAATAATTAAATAAATTAAATTAAATAAACAAATATTGCTAATACAATATTTACAAACATTACTGCATTATTTTATAGTTTTATTTTACAAATATTTTAAATCGTAATGAAAGTTACTCAAATTCTTCTTCATTAGTACCATAGGGAACAAGCATTTTTCAACATACCTAATATTTGATCACCTTCCATTAGATGCTGCAAAAAGAACATAACACTTTAGACTTTTTTAAATTGGGATCATCGGTGATATAGATAAGAAGTCTGTAATCAGAACGAATTTAATAATATGGGGATGATCTATACAAAACAGATACCAGTCGGACTTGTAATCTTCGATTATAACGAAATTTATCACAGACATGTAGAACTGTAATCTACAAAAAGTATTAGCAGCACATCAGAGGAACAGCAGCCAATGCAAGAAGATAAAAAAAACAGATACAGAAGCACGACCAGAAACAAAAAAGAGGTAGTACTGTCGAGAGAATAGATTATTACTAAAAAGTTGTCTCAATTGTATAGATGTACTATTTCTGATATAGATGCGGTGTGTAGAAGCATCTACAGTAGAAGCATTAGGACATGATCCACAAAATTTTGTTGTAAGCAGAAGAGCCATACGAAACCGCAGACAACAATTTCAACAACAAAGAACTAATTTAATCAAAAGAACATTCAGAAATTCCTATTTAGAGGGTGCTGTTATGTACTGGGATGAAAAATTGCTTCCAGAGTAAAGAAAATGTGGAGAGGCAAACAGTACTGCATTATTTTGTAGTTTTATTTTACAAATACTTCAAATCGTAATGAAAGTTACCCAAATTCTTCTACATTGGTACCATAAGCTTAGTACTCTGTTTATATGTGCGAAACATTATGGTTTTTTCATGCGAAAAAATTTACATGCAACAAATGATCAGCTGTTGGTATTATATTCGTGCGAAAGAAGTGCTGCTTATGTTATTTCGTGTGGAAAAATAAGGTTGCCAGATGTATTTCACATGTTTTTCACAAAAAGAACAGAGTACTATTTCGCAAATATTTCATCCCAAATATTTTATATGTAGTTTGACAGAATTTCGCACGAAATTTTGAATAGAGTACTTAGCTATAGGGACCAAACCTGTTTCAACTTACCTAATATTTGATCACCATCGATAAGATGAGGTAAAAAAACATAGAAACACTTTAGACTTTTTTAAATTGGGAGCATCGGTTATATAGATAAAAAAGGCAACAATGAAATTAAAGCATTACTATTTCTTTCATAAGAAGTCTGTAATCGGAAAAAATTTAATAATATGGAGATGATCTATCCAAAGCAGACAGAAGTCGGACATGTAATCTTCGATTATAACTAAATTTATCATAGACATGTAGAACTGGAATCTACAACAAGTATTAGCAGCACATCAGAGGAACATCAGCAAATGCAAGAAGATTCAGAAACAGATGCAGAAGCACGACCAGAAATAAAAAAAGAGGTAGTACTGTCGAGAGAAGAGATTATTACTGAAAACATTTCTGCATAGATCAGGGATGTCCAAAGCTAAAACTGATATAGTATTGGTGAGAGAAAGAGGGCTACACTGAAAGAAAAGTTCAGTAAACTAAATAAAATATGTCAATAATTTTAAGGCTTTATTTGTTAACAATAATCAAGACAATCAAATTAATCAAATTGTGAGTTCGATATTAATCATTTTCGACAAATTTGTAAATATTTAAAATATGTAAATTATTTTTTTTTGCTTATTTTATTACGTTGTTTAGATTAAAATCATTTCAAATCGAAAAAAGATTGTTCACAGAAGTAAATTGATGTAAAAAACTAGACAACACTTCATTGATTTTTTTAAAGTTTTAAATACATCCACTTAGCGTGTGCATTCGTCGCTGTCTCAGTAACTACTAACCAAAGAGAATAAGAATATGCGTGTTTTTAGACAACGCGAAAGCACAATGAAATGGACATCATTGGTATAGATTTACGATTTCTGATATGCGGCGTGAATTATAGCAGCTAAAAGCAGCAAAAATTATTGAATAGATAATTTTCGTAATTGAAAGCACATTTTTGTTATTTTTTGTGTTTCAATTACAAAAATTATCTATTCAATAATTTTTGTATTTGAAATTCAACCAATAACGAAAATTGTATATTCAATTGTCGAAATTATCAAATTCAAAACTCAAAATTCAATAGAAAATATCAGAAAATTTTGTTTTTGAGCACATGAATACTTGATTCAATTATGAAATAATTAAAACCAGTTCAATATGTGATAAATGTTTGAATTGAAATATAGTTTTTTCTGTGTATATGAAAATTATGAAAAATTACACTGTCCAACAAATTGAGATTTTTTGATTGGAACAGAATAGTGACCCAATTATTCTGAAAGGGCATATTGAGTAGATCATTTTTGTAGAAAAAAATTGTAGTCCAGCTTGTCTGAATTTTTTTTACAGCGGGTCAAAATTTTCATTTTTTGATCGAAGAAAAAAAACTGAAAAAAATGTTACTGTCGAAGTTATTGTCAGAGTTATATTGTGAAATTTTATGGTGATCATTTTCGTGGAAGATCTTAACCTTCTAGCTCCTCTCTTTAGGGGTCAATTTGACACTATTTTCGAGAAAATTAAAAAAAGTCCATTGAGAAAGGACATTTAAGGATTAATATATTCTATGAAAATTTTTGCAGGAAAGTTTCAGTGGGCGTCACCAAATATACAAAAGTTGTAAATAAAGCACTTTACGCTTAATTAGCGAAATTACACGAAACTTTGTGTCTCACATGTTTTAAATAAATCGCCAAAAATCTATTTATGATCTGAATGAGCTGATATTTAAAATATAAATAGTCCTAGAGAAGATTTACAATATTCATTTTTTCTAATTTTGCTCGATCTCTTTTTAGTTTTTTAAAAAATCATCTATTTTTGCGATAAAATTTCGAATACTATAAAAACAACTTTAAAACAGTTATCTCATCCTTATAAAAAGTTACACGCATACAAAGTTGGAACATATAAAAATTGCCGTATTTTTTAGGATTTTTCCCAAAAAAGTCTACTATATACAATTTGTATATGATCCAAAAAGTGAACTTAATGCAAAAGCGTGTAAAGTAAAACTTAAAATTAGGTTTAAGTCAAAAATTTTAAAAAGGCAAAACACAGATCCTCGAAAAAGTTCCATGTTTGTATAGCCATATATCTTATTAAATACGTACAAAGTTATTTTATTATCGCACGGTATATAACGTCATAGTAGGCACAGTTTTTTGAATACATTTAAGGGTTTAACGATTTTTGGTATTTGAAAATAAAAACTGTCAAAAATTATAATGCCGTTGATTTAAGGATATTTGGATCTATATTATTTCCAAATTTTGTTATTATATCTTTAACCGTTAAAAATGTACATTAATTCAAATATCATATTTTTGTTCATGGAAAATCCCTATATTTAAATTTTTTTGTTTCTAAGGTAAATAACGCCCAAAAAATTCATAAAATTATTTCATTTCACTAAACTGTTAATCTTCAAGTCCTAAGGTTTTCAGCAATACTAACTACTTATACAAAAAGCTTATATCTATTCATCAGGAGCTCCACAAACCTTGCCGCCATTTTTACATGTTCCAACTTTGGATGCGTGTAATATTTTATAGGAACGAGATAACTGTTAGCAATTTATTTTTATAGTACAAAACTTTATCGCAAATATAGATGATATTTGGCATATCTAAAAAACTAAACACAGATCGAGCCATAAATGGCTGAGATATAAGCAGAAAATTACGACTATCTCGATTTGTTGTAGTTTTTACTATGTGTGTAGTATTGTGTTGGGATTGTTTTTCATCAATAAATATTTTTACAAACATTTTTACCAAATTTTTTTCATCTTATTTTTATTTATACCTAAATTTTGTTACGAGTATCTTAAATAATTTTGTCTTACCTTGTTTCAAGACAACTCACAACTCACAACTCAAGAGAGTTGTATCAACCATCAGATTCTTGTTAAACTGAACTAGATTACTACAGTACTAAATTTGGTGCTCAAAATCTTAAAGAAGTGGTGATTATATCAAATTACACTGTGCAACAAGAAAATCTTTCCCGAATGAGACCAACGGGAAATGAAAGTAGATAATTAGTATACCAAAACCCCCAAAGGGTTTTTTAAAATTTAGCTCGTATTTTAAAGTTATGCGCCTTTAAAGTTCAGCTTTTTGAGTAAACATTTTTCATATACATTTTATGAATAATCTATTGAAGTAAGTCAATATTTATATAAAGTAATTTTAGTTGAATGTTCTAGTCCTAATATACTTATTAAAATTCATTAATTTTAACACTTTTTGCAGATTTATTTTTTTTATTTTTATAGTTTTTGGTACTTAGATACGCAATTACCAATTTTTGGAGAATTGCTGAATATTGCTGTAAAAGTATTGAGTAGTGGGTATCGTGTATCGAGTATTTGCCATATTGTTTGAGTACTCAATACTCAAAAGTAGTTACTCAATACTTTTAGACTTGTATTTTTACAATTTAATTTATTTAAATTTAACGGTTATGGTGCAAAAAATGCATCTCTACTATAAATACATTAAAAGAAGGTAAAACATTTAAAATAAGTATATTTTTCTTGATTAAAATATATATTTTTTATAACTTTTCCTTTAGGTGCTGTGAATGGTCCAGACATTCGGAAGCTGGTCAAAAATCAGGTATTTGATAATATTTTAAATAAAAACGAATTGATTCATTACCTACATCATCACTAGACTACTTCGGTCAGCAACTAGCGACCGAATCATATGAAATTTGCAATGCCATTTGAAATGAGGTAATTTTTATTATACATATATTTTTTTTCCCAATACATTTTAACACAAATTTTGCAGATATCGAGGAAAAAACTCTCCCGATGCTGTATTAGCGGAAATTTGTTGGTGGAGCAAGAACTTGCATTACGATGATGAAGGAGAAGAAAACACAGGAAGTGAACTACAAAATTTGTCTACTTCAAATTCTGGTTCTACAGAGCATCCACCAGAGCAGAAGAGACCTCGAACTATATAATGTAGTTAATTTTTATATAAACTATAAAAGCTGAACTTTAAAGGCGCATAACTTTAAAATACGAGCTAACTTTTTAAAACCCTTTGGGGGTTTTGGTCTACTGATGTTCTACTATCCTTGGTCTCATTCGGGAAAGATTTAATGACCCGATATTTGATGCACAATGTTATAAGAGGTCAATACGAATAAACATTTTTGACTGCCACATATAAATGCATTATAAAATATATGGAAGTCTAAAATAATGACTTGTCGTTAAAATAAATTTATAAAGGACAAATGTTAACTGTAAACATTTAGCCTTAAAAAAGTTCTGAATGATAAAAAGTTTTTATCCTCAGCTACTAGAAAATCCACCAATTTGTTTCATATTTTGATATACATGGACTTTAATGAAGCTTTAAATTGTTATCACATAAAATATATGAATACAATAAATAGTATGACATCAACCAATTTAAAAATGTCGCAAATTTATTTTGAATTCATTTGTAATCAATCAAAATTAATTTTTAATTTCAATATAAAATCAATCAAAAATTTATTTCTGCTCATTCTTCAAGATAAAATAGTACACAAGTACGAATATTATTCAATAACCATGGAAAATTTTAATGGATCAACAAAATTCTAAACAAGTTTGTTACTTAAAGGCTTTATTTAACTTCTTTAGATTTGTGTTTGTGTATAAAAGAATACAAGTAAGTATTTATTCAAATTATTTAATACACTTAAATCCAATAATATTGAGTTACTTTTTAATTATATCTAATTAAAATGTTGTTTTTTCCTTAGCATTCGTACTCATTTGACACTTTTATAAAATTGAATACCATATGATAAATCTTATAAATATTATTATTGTTATTATCAACACTAAAAGAAAAAAAACACAACATTAAAAGCAACAACTTTAAACAGCAGCAGCACTAGCAACTACACACAGAAAACAGATTGGTTGAAAATCGGTTGTAATTATTAAAATTTAATTACGTTAAACAACATTATATTCTAATCATTAAATAACTGTATATTTAATCGTTTTTTAATGTTTATAACTGAAATACAGTTATTGTTGTGGAATTGTGGTTCCAATAACTGTAAAATGTTGGTTTGTGTCTTTACTAATATAATTTTGGTTAATTTGGAAATGACAACCAACACTATTGGGGTTTGTAATCGATAAATTCGGTTATTATATAAAAAATACCAATTCGGTGTTCTCAACCGACGGAAAATAATGAAATGGTAGATTTTATTGACATTCGTAAAGAAAAAACAATTAAAATAAATTTAAAAACAAAAATTATTAATCTGTGAATAAATTTTGGGCAACAAAAATTAAATTATACGGAAGTGTAAGTAATTAACACCAATTTATTTCCTAAAATATATGTGTGTTTCATTAAGGACCTTTTAATATTTTTTAGGAGTTTAAAGAAGAAAAAATCATGAGTGGAACCACCGAAATAGACCGAAAAGCTAATTCTCAACTAGCCATAAAACAATATTTTCCCATTATAAAATCTATTCAGTGAAAAAATAATGCACAAAGCTAAAAAGCCTTCTATTGCAGTTCAGTGGTTGTCACTTATTGAAGTGATATTGTTCAAAACACGATAATAGCTTTAACATTGCCCAAATGCTGAGGCCAACGAGACGATCAACCAACATCCGGAGAAGTACATTTAAGTTGACTCTCTCAACAGAAACCAATTTGACTGGAGGCACATGAATAATACTACTCTGGATAGTTGCTGGATGTGAGCATAGTTCAGTGACTGTAGGAAAAATGTAAAAGAAGGACGAACGAACGGATTGCTATTTGTAAATCCCATCATACTTTAAAACACTAAAAACAATTGAAATTTATGTTTATATATGCATCTTTCTTTAAGCCCATATTTATTAAATAAAGTATGTATGTATATTAAAAAAGAAAAGTCTGATTATTTTGAAATTAATTCACAGTAGTCATTGATACGTACTGTCCCTTTCACCGAATTGTATTTGAAATCAGTTACGAGTACTAATAAATTCAGTAATTCCAATCGAATTATGAGATAGTTATTGTAACCGACAAAATTCGATTGGCGCCAAATTCGGTTGTGAACACGAATCTGTTTTCTCTGTGTACTTCAGCAAACAATAATCAAATTCAATACTAAACAGCTTCAATTACAATTTATTTGTGTTTTTTTTATAGAAAAAGTAAAATGTAGTTTAATTGTGTTCATGCATAATTTGTTCAATGTATGGGTGAGTATTGAAAATTGCTGTTATAACATTTTAAGAATGTCTGTATGAATTGTACAAGTATGAGAATGATTGTGTATCTATGCCTAGAAATAGTTGTAGTCAGGGATGCATAACAACATTTACAAAATGTCCCAACGAGTTTAAAAAGTTGGTACTATTATTTGTACCTCGAAATACGGTACAATTTATTGCCATATACATACGGGGATTTAATGTCAAGTGAACCAAGTTTTGAAATCGATGTCTTCTGATCGGGATGAAATTAGCACCAAGGTTAGTTTTATTGGATAGTAATTCAGACACATATTGAAGAAATAGCTATCTAAACTATTTGGGACACATTTTGCTAAGAACAATAGGTAGTAAGTTACATGGATGAAAAAAAACACCTGCTTGGCCAACATTTAAAATTTTGTTTGTGGTTGGATCGATATGGCCCAGTTTCAATACCAAATATGCCCTATAGTTCCATCAACAGACAGACGAGGGGAGCATATTAGAATTTTTAACATTTAATATGAGACACAAAAAACGTTCTAAAATTCTTTGTTTTAGATATTTTTTAAATTAGTTAATCCAGTTTTATTACCAGGGAAATATGCATGCATGTTTTTTCTGGTGAGTCTAATGAGCACATGGATAAGATATTTACACGTTTCAGAACTATTTAAGAATTTTGGCATCGATTTGTTAGTTCATATTTTTGCATATTTTATCCTTAAATGCATATTTTTGCATATATTTGTTTTAAGAGCATATTTATGTCATATTTTTCGTTTTTAGAGCATATTTTACTGTTTAATAGCATATTTTGATTTTATTAAAAACTAATTTTGTCTTACTTATTTTTCGCTGTTGTGTTACAGGTTTTTACTTCCTTTGTTTAAAATTCAAAATTACCAAATAGTTGGCTTTTCACCAAAAAACAAAAAAAAATTTTTTAAAATTTAAAAAAATAAAAAAATTAAAAAAAAATTTGTTTACCTAAAAATATTAAAATTCTTTATTTTGAAGTATAATTTGGTGAATGGTATATAATATTTGGCACAGCCGAATATAGCTCTCTTACTTGTTTTAATATAAAATAAGCACTATTTTAATAATAGCGCCATCTAAATATCAAAATTTAGTTCTAATTCTATTGTCTTTTAGAGTTCTAAGAAATATTGTCTTTTAGATTTGCTCCTATAACATCAGTTGATGTATAAAAATGTTTTCAGATCCAATAGACAATGTTTTATTTGAAAATTTAAGTCAATATTTTGTAATTTATTTCAATAATAACCTTAATTGAAGAAGTGCTTTATAATTATATAAAATATCATCAAAAAATACCTTTTCATAGCTTACAGTTGTTATGTTGTATTTATTATACCCTTCAGCTTCGTGAGAAGGGTATATATAAGTTTGTCATTCCGTTTGTAATTTCTACATTTTTCATTTCCGACCCTATAAAGTATATATATTCTGGATCCTTATAGATAGCGGAGTCGATTAAGCCATGTCCGTCTGTCTGTCTGTCTGTCTGTCTGTCTGTCTGTCTGTCTGTCTGTCTGTCTGTCTGTCTGTCTGTCTGTCTGTCTGTCTGTCTGTCTGTCTGTCTGTCTGTCTGTCTGTCTGTCTGTCTGTCTGTCTGTCTGTCTGTCTGTCTGTCTGTCTGTCTGTCTGTCTGTCTGTCTGTCTGTCTGTCTGTCTGTCTGTCTGTCTGTCTGTCTGTCTGTCTGTCTGTCTGTCTGTCTGTCTGTCTGTCTGTCTGTCTGTCTGTCTGTCTGTCTGTCTGTCTGTCTGTCTGTCTGTCTGTCTGTCTGTCTGTCTGTCTGTCTGTCTGTCTGTCTGTCTGTCTGTCTGTCTGTCTGTCTGTCTGTCTGTCTGTCTGTCTGTCTGTCTGTCTGTCTGTCTGTCTGTCTGTCTGTCTGTCTGTCTGTCTGTCTGTCTGTCTGTCTGTCTGTCTGTCTGTCTGTCTGTCTGTCTGTCTGTCTGTCTGTCTGTCTGTCTGTCTGTCTGTCTGTCTGTCTGTCTGTCTGTCTGTCTGTCTGTCTGTCTGTCTGTCTGTCTGTCTGTCTGTCTGTCTGTCTGTCTGTCTGTCTGTCTGTCTGTCTGTCTGTCTGTCTGTCTGTCTGTCTGTCTGTCTGTCTGTCTGTCTGTCTGTCTGTCTGTCTGTCTGTCTGTCTGTCTGTCTGTCTGTCTGTCTGTCTGTCTGTCTGTCTGTCTGTCTGTCTGTCTGTCTGTCCGTCTGTCTGTCTGTCTGTTGAAATCAGTTTTCTGAAGACCCCAGATATCTTCGGGATCCAAATCTTCAATAATTCTGTCAGACATGCTTTCGAGAATTTTGCTATTTAAAATCAGCAAAATCGGTCCACAAATGGCTGAGATATGAGGAAAAAACCAAGACAACCTCGATTTTTGACCTATTTTTTAGCTATATCTGGATTACTAAGACATTAATATAGACAATATGGATATCTAATGATAGATATTTCAAAGACATTTGCAACGATGTATATAAGACCATAGTAAGTTGGACCTACAATGGGTCAAAATCGGGAACAAAATTTTGAACCCGAATTTTTTAAAAAAAAAAAAAAAAATTGAAAAATCAAAAAAAAAAAAAATTTAAAATTTAAAAAAAAAAAAAATTTAAAATTTAAAAAAAAAATTTTTAAAATTTAAAAAAAAACAAATTTTTAAAATTAAAAAAAAATTTTAAATAACAATCGAACAATTTTTTTTTTCAAAAACTTCAAAAAACAACTGGAAAAAAATTAAATTTTGTTTACCTAAAAATATTTAAAATTTTGAAGTATAATTTGGTGAAGGGTATATAAGATTCGGCACAGCCGAATATAGCACTCTTACTTGTTTTTTGTTATACTTGTTTTAGTTCATGTTATTTTTGTTTATTTTATGTTACTTTACCTTTTTAGAAATGAATTGTATTGATTTTTTTAAATAAAAGTATATTTTTTGGTTAAAAATTATGTAAAAGTTTGTTTTTTTAAGAGCATATTTTTTAAATTTTAAGAGCATATTTTAAAGTTTTTACTGCATATTTAAAGCGCTTAAAACGCTTTTTTTAGAGCATATTTTCGGTTTCCCTGTTTATTACTAACTAGCTGACCCGACAGATATTGTCATGTCCAAATTAAAAAAAAATGCTTGTGTTCGATTTGTGAATTTGTGAGAAGCGGTTTGAAATGGGTAAAAATAGTTAAAAAGAAAAAAAAAACGTATTGTTGAATGATAATTTTTATTCATATACATAGGTTTGGGTTATGTTTTATTTACATTTTATTTTCAAATATGTACAATGAATCTTATGGTCATAGAATAATATATTCATAGAAGCGTTTCTGAGAGTCAAAGAATCTAAGTCTGTTGTCAAAAAACTAAAAATGATCACAGATCGAGCACCTTTTCTTGATTAAACGCTTATTGGCCAAGTTATTAGCGAATTTAAAAAAATATGAGTGATCACAGATCGAGCTCCTTTTCTTGATTAAACCCTTATTGGCCACGTTGTTAGCAAATTATGATATTTTGAGTTTATATATGGGGCATTTCATGTCAAGTGAACCAACATTTGAAATCGATGTCTTCCGACCGGGATGAAATTTGCACCAAGGTTAGTTCTATTGGATAGTAACACAGACACAAGGGATATCTATCAAAATAAATATTTTGTAACTCAAAACATACAATTTTTTACTTTTTTTGCAACATCAAAAACTTTGTTGACTTTTTTTTCAAAATGGACCCTTTTTTAATTTTTTTTTTAGCTCAAACAAAAGCTTAGATATTATCCTTGAAGACCCGTTTGGTCGCTTAGTGGGATGCGAGTGGGATATCTATCAAAATAAATATTTTTTAACTCGAGACTTACAATTTTTGACTTTTTTTTTTGCAAATACGAATTTTTTTCAAAATGGGCCCTTTTTTAAAAAATGTTTTTTTAGTCAAAAGAAAGCTTAGGTCCATTCCTTTAAGATATTTTTAGTCCCTTAGTGGGATGCGAGTGGGATATCTATCAAAATAAATATTTTATATTTTATATTTTGTAAAAAAAGTCAAAAATTTTATGTTTTCAATTACAAAATATTTATTTTGATAGATATCCCACTCGCATCCCACTAGCGACCAAATAGATGTCCAAGCGACAAAATATCTAAGCTTTATTTTAAGAAAAAAAGGGCCCATTTTAAAAAAAAAGTCAAAAAGGTTTTTGATTTCGGAAAAAAAATATTAAAAATTTTTTATTTTTTTTTTAAATAATTTTTTTCGAAAGATTGAAAGATTGAACACCTCTTTGACCAAAATGTCAAATATAACTCAGAGAGTTCTCGACCGATCTTGTTGAAAAATTGTGTCTGAGTTACTATCCAATAGAACTAACCTTGATGCAAATTCATCCCGATCGGAAGACATCGATTTCAAAAGTTGGTTCACTTGACATGAAATGCCCCATATAAAAAATGATTTTTGGTCAGAAATATGAGTGATCACAGATCAGCACCTTTCCTTAATTAAACGCTTATTGCCCAAGTTATTAACGATTTTTTTTTGGTCAGAAATATGAGTGATCACAGATCTAGCTCCTTTTCTTGATTAAACGCTATTGACCACGTTGTTAGCAAATTTAGATATTTTGAGTTTTTATATAAAAAATTCGCCGTTTTCCGATTTTAGATAAATCGAAAAAAGTGGGAGTGGTCAATTTTTCCTCCAGTAAAAACTTAAATTGTATAACTATGAACATTTAAACAAAAAATTAGCCAAATCTTTGTAGCCGTTTTCCGATTTTAGATAAATCGAAAAATGTGGGCGGACCGTTCTCAACTGATGCAATTACCAACGAACGATATTTGATTTTTTTTTATATAGAGCGTTGGCAACTTACATATACAAGGTGGCGCAAAAGTAATCCTCCTATCAGAAAATGCTATAAATTTTGCGATTGGCCCCTAATATCAGTTGTGTTTTGACATTTGTGTAGTAAACACATGCGAAATACACATTAATAAACAATGTTACGCTACACTGCTCCAGAACGCGGAATGTTGCTGACTATTTATTAGATTTCCTGGCCGTCCAACGCCTACTGGTGAAACAGTGCGACGTTTAGCCGCTCGCCTCGAAGAGACTGGCACAACACGAGATGCTGCCAGGCGTGGCAGACCCCGGAGTAGCCATTCTGCAGAGAATATTGCTGCTGTAGCCGAGGATGTCATGGATGCGCCGTCGACATCGACCAGACGACGTGCCACGCAAATGGGTATCAGTCGACGGTCTTTACAGCGAATTTTGGTACAAGATTTGAAGGTGTTTCCGTACAAAGTCCAGATGGTGCATCAGCTGTTAGCTGCTGACCGCCAATCGCGTCTAACATACCCTCAAGCCATCCTTAATCACCACCAAGAGGAAGATGATTTTTTATCAAAAATAATCATGAGTGATGAGGCCCATTTCCATTTTAGCGGGTACGTAAGTAAGCCAAATTTACGTTTCTGGGGCACTGAAAATCCGCGTGTAACCCACGAAGAGCCATTACACCCGCTCAAAGTCACTGTATAGTGTGCTGTTTCGCTGGAGGAGTCATCGGACCTTTTTTCTTCGAAGACGTCGCGGGCCAAACGGTTACTGTGAATGGTGAGCGCTACAGAGCAATGATCAACGAGTTCTTTTTGCCGCATCTTCATGAATTGGGATTGGAAAACATGTGGTTCCAACAGGACGGTGCAACGGCACACACTGCTCGTGCCACAACCGATATGCTGAAGGATGCATTTCCCGGGCGCCTAATCTCCCGTTTTGGCGATTTGCACTGGCCAGCAAAATCGCCTGATTTGACCGCTCCAGACTTCTTTTTGTGGGGCTTTTTGAAGTCGCTGGTTTACGTCCACAAGCCTCAGACTCTTGCAGCTCTTAAATACAATATCGGTCAAGAATGTGAGGACCTATCGCCGGAAGTTTTGGCCAAAGTGATGGAAAATGCCATAAAAAGGGATCAAATGACAATCAACTGTGGCGGCGGCCATTTACATGACATCATATTCTCGACTTGATATAAAAAAAATTAAAAGACCAAATAAAAATAATCCACAAGAAGAATCAAAGTTTTTCATTTATTTTTTTTAATTACAGCCAAAAAACATCGGAAGTTTACTTTTGCGCCACCTTGTAGTAAGTCCCTTTTTGGGTCTTATCACAATTTGTATTACTTATTTTGTATTTTTAAGTGGACGGAGCACGTTTGCATACTAGTCTAACGATATACTATGTATACTTTTGCGGGTCTACGAACAATATTTCGATGCATTATAAATTGAATGATAAAATCAATTACATTTGATCAATTCACAAGGTCTACTATCATGTTATATTGTCAAATTGTCCTAATATTTCACAATGGTTTGAAAATGTATGCTATTTTTATTGAGTTATCGTATGCAATCAGCAGAGACCAGCTCCGAAAGCCTAAGTGTCGGTAAAGTCGAGCCGGCGAGTCGTGAAATATTAGGACAATATGTTATAATAGGAGACCTTGTGAATTGACCAATTATAATTGCCACAAACTGTTCATATAAACAGTGTTGGCTATATAATTAAACCATTAATGGTTTAAAAAAAGAAAGAAAACAATTTACGTGATTTATAAATCTAAACCTTTGAAGAATAATTTACATATATGGTCAAGTCTTAAAAGCATTTTTCTTTCAAAATTTTCTATAATTTATTTTCGTATGCTGTCACGCTAAATTCACATACTCACTTCTCATTATCACTGCTAGTGAACATAGTGGACAGTATCTTTAGGGTAGATCGTGTGATCACCACCACGTAGGAGTTTATGAGTATTCTTTATGAGGGTCTAATAATATAATGTTTTAAAAATTCCATTCACCCTTATCGCGGTTGGCTTAAATATAAAATGTAACCTGTTTCTTCAATCTAGTACGATATTTACGATGGCGTAAAACGACTACTCTAACCACGATAAGAGTGATTATAAAATTTTGTGAGGATCGGTCCATAATTGCCCACAGTTCCAATAGAACAAAAAGCCAATAAGGACCAAGATCGGCATAGCGGTATTCTTTTCGAGTTAGCTTCTCTTTTTCGTATCTCTAACCAATTTGGGCTATAGTAAATTTTATAATAATTCATTTAATATTGAAATGTACCAAAAAAAGTACAATTGTAACAATCCCATTGGAGTTCAGTTGACAATATCTTTAGGAAATACCGTATGAAGACCTCTACGAAGGTGTTCGTCAAAACTATCAAATAATTTCTGTATAATCCCAATTTCGGGGTACCTGACTTTATGAGGGTCTGATCACATAATATTTTTATAATCACATTTTGTGATGATCGGTGCTTAATTGACCACAGCTTCAATCTAACAAAAAAACAATAAGGACCAAGATCGGCATAACGGAATTAATTCCGATTTAGCTTCTCTTTTTTCTATCTCCTAGCAGTTTGTGTTATAGTAAATTGTATAATAAATCATACAATATTAAACTTTACCAAAAAAAGTACTATTGTAACCACATTTTCAGGCCTGATTGTAGTTGGTGTTGCAGTCTATTGACTTATTGGAGCATTTAAAATACTTAATTCCAATTGCTCTTTTTTTCGTATTCTCGTGTGAGTGTTTAAATGTACAATTTTTGTACTACAAGTACAACTATTTAAGTAACCAACTGACTTGTTATTACGAATTGTTTATAATTTTTTTTCCTTTTTTTTTGCTTCTTATAACTTATTTACTTATTTCTCATATTTTTTAATGTTGTTATTGTTATTGTTGTTTTTCTATTTTCATTCTTACTTACCAACTCCAGTACCAACTAACAACAGCACCACACCACAAAATTTATCGTCTGATTGACTATTTGTCTTAAAGTTGTTTTTTGTTGTTGTTGTTGTTATATATGTTGCTGTTGCTATTGTTGCTGCTGCTGCTGTTGTTCTCTTGCCTTTATTTGACCAAGGTTTTTGTTGTTGCTATTGTTGTTTTTCTGTACGTCAGCTATAAAAGTCTACAACATGTCATGGCGGAAGGCAGTTTATTCAAATAGTTTGTCGCCGTCGGTTTAACAGCCACACACACTCCACCCTTAATACAAAAGTATTTTTAACACTTTCCGTTGGCCACTTAAGAGCCAACTTCCTTTAATTAACGGACTTTAACGTAAAGGCGTCGTTTTGCTGAAATTCGTAGCAGTTTACAGTGTCGCTTAACTAAAGGATTTAACACTATATTCAGCAACAACAACAAAAAATATGTTTCGTTTTGTGAGTGTCTAACTAGAACAAGTGTATTTTAATTGATTTGTTTAATTTTAAAGTGTTTGAACAAAATTTTTAAATTCAGAACAATGATTAAAGTGATTTTTACAACAATAAGAACAACAACCCAAAATACTTTCAATTAATGACAATTTGAAATGATTTTAAACGTAGATAGTGATTTAATTGACAACCTTGGAATATTTTTGAAATAATCAGGATGTAAAATCTTAAATATTAGTGTGCTAAACAATGATTTATTGTTATAATAATTTAAAGAAAAAAATTAATGTAGTACATGTTATGAGGTTATTAAATGAAAAGCCATATAAACAATATAAAACATAAAATTTTAACTAGGAACCTCTGTCTTCAATTACATTTCATTGTAAATTAGTAATTGGTGTAAGGTAAAAGGACTCTTGTACTTGATGTTATTGTGAGATGAAAATATACCAACTAATTAAAATCAACGAATATTAATGAATTACAAATAAGAATAATTTCACTGTGCAAAAAATAAAAGAAAAAAAGGAAAATATCCTTTTTTAGTATATCCTTTCAATACTATAAGTCTGATCTAAATTTTATGATGTTCCATACATTAATTTAGAAATACTATATTCAACAGCCGATAAAATGTACAAATACTATTCGCTAAATGGGTAATATTGAGGCCCTACACATGCTTGATTCTCAACATTCCCGGAAATATATGTGTCAAGTTCAATTCGATGTTCACTTATTGAGAAAAAAAACAAAGAGAACTATTGAAGGAATGAAAATGTACCATTATTAATACCCTAGAATATAATCGGGTTCACTTCCTGCGTCGATTTAACAATGTCCATCCATCCTTCAATCTGTTTTCACATAGCACTGGTCGCAATTTTAAAGAAATTTCGATTCAATTTACGAACCAAGGACATTTGAAATCGGTCAATTATTTATCCTAGCTCCCATACAAATGTCCTTTCAAAATAGGACTTTGTCGGTTATAAAACTGAGAAGTTATATTTAAAACAAACAGGTTTCAACTTTAAAATTCCCTAGTTTTGTTTTCCTTTCGGCCAAATTCTGACCGAATATTAATATTAGGCCAAATTTTGGCCTAATCCAAAAATCAATATTCGGTCGGACTCTACTGATTTATATAAAGTGTGATTCACACTTAAAATATAATTTAGTCTGTTGGAATCTTTATTATTTTTTAATTTTTAAAGAAAACTTCATTCAAATATTGGCTCCATATCTGTGATGGTATAATATCACTGGTCCGGAACGCGAAATTAGCTGCTCATCAAAATTCATTGTTGCTCGAAGTGCACGAAAAACATTTCTCAGACTTATTGGTACTCCAATAAAATTCCATACAAATAAGTTCACTTCCGAAAATCAATTTAATACGCATTAATCTTATCAAAAAATTGATATCTAAATAAAATAGTTTCATATATGCAAAACCCTCTATCTTTGATTTTCACGAAAATTACTTTTTTGATGTTAAAATGTTCAGCCCTCATCTATGGGGTGAATTTCATAACAAACATATTTTTTTTTTGCTGTTTTATTTGCATTTTTGTTATTTCTCTATCTTATACAATTAATTTTTTCCGAATGCAAAATCTTCTATCTTTTCAAATAATTAATTTTCAAATATTTTTTGGAATAATTTCTTTCTAATTTTTGCATGCTGAACATGAATTTTACATTTTCCAATCATTTATCAAAATAGCGAAAGCCGATTCTAAAGTGAATTACCATGAAAATATTTTACCTTTTTGTTTTTGGAAAAGAAGTGTATACTTTAAAATGTCATTATTTTACGATAATTTACACCAATCAAACTTCAAAAACTCTTATCATTTTCATACATATACATTGAATATTTTGAAAAGAAAAACCCTCTATTTATCATAAAGTTCCCAATAATGCAAAATTTTAAAAACCAATTATATGTAACTATTCAGTAGTTGCTTTAGAAATATGTTGTAGAATACCGAATTCTAATAACTCAAGTAATAGGCGAAAAACAGTTTTTTGGCTCTCCTGAAAGATGTGTTTTTAAGATAGAGGGTTTTGAATATAGGCCCTCGATATATAGAAATTATATACAATATAATTTCATCGAAAAAAAATATTGAAATCTTAAAAGAAAACAGTTGGACTATAGTGAGAGTAAATATAATTTTGTTATTCCGTTTGTAGTTTCTAAAATTTTCATTTGGAACCCAATCTTCTCTTTATATATATAATTCTACGGTACGTGTATTAGTAACTGATCTCCTCCTTAACGGCTGAGCCGATTTCGATGAAATTTGTTGTATGTGTTTGAGTGAGTCCCTGGATGGTTTAGATTGACAATTGACCTATATAAGAACAATGGGCATGGCACCTCACATACAAAGTAAAAATTTATTATTGCATATCTGGAGTACTATTATAGTGGTAGTCTTCAAACTTTGTGTGAGCTCTGGCAGAACAACGTTTGCCGGGACAGCTAGTAAAATGTATAAATCTTGAATTTTATACACATCGGATTCGATATAGTGATGAAATTAACATTTCTAATTGGTGGATAGTATTATATCTCAATAAAGCTACATATATTTCATAATTGGAGTTTCTTAATTTGTTGAAAAGATCTGTGGTCGTTTGGAAAAACTAGGTATCTCCATTTTTTGAAAACACGAGAAGAACACACTTAATGTTTTAAACATTTGTTCCTTTTATTCTTATACACATATCAAAAATAAACCGAGTTTTCTTGTTTTTTTAGGTTAAAAATTTGGACCCAAAGACCTTGAGACCCGATTTTGTATTATTTCGCTCTTTCTCTCTTTAAGAAACTATGGTGTTACCTTGTCTTTTTTCAAAAAATGCATAGAGTTAGCAAGTTTTTACATGAAAATATATTTAAACGAGAAACTATATCAAAATTTCGATCTGACAGATTGATAGTAAATGGTGTTATTTTAATTTTCTCAAAAAGTGGAGTTACCTAGTTTTTCCTTACGACCACAGAGATACAAATGGTACCTCCTGTTTTAAATTTAAAAAAAAAATAAATTTTGACAAAAGTTTATGCATTGGTAGCGAGTATAACTTCTTACCGAAATTGAATATTAAAATATCACAGTATCACATAATTTGTTAATATGACTATAAACTATTTCTCTCCATATAATTACTACAACGGAAAATTTCAAGATTTAAACGATTGAGAATATGTTACCAAACACGATGCGTAATTGATTGCTTTTATGATATCTAGAGATCAGATAATATGGAAAAAAAAATTCTTTGAATAAAGTATTCCAATGCAGTTTACATCATGGAATCACTTTAATTCATAGTTACAATGAATTCTTATTAAAATCAAATATTTTAGTAAACCCGAAACTAATTTTAAACAACTATTTATTTTTCTAATATCACAGGTCGTATTAACCACCCTAATTGCAGTCGCTGCTAGCCAGGGCTATCATCAAGATCCCAAAACTGCTGCCATTATCAGCGAACAACGTTATCTATCTGGAGATGGTAAATTTGGTGCTGCCTACACACAGGAAGATGGCATAAACTTTAAAGAAGAAACTGATTCGGATGGTACCCGTCACGGTAGTTACAGTTATGTAGATCCCACTGGCCAAAGACGTACCATCTCTTATACGGCTGGCAAAAATGGGTAAATTTTACTTTACAGTTATCTTACAATTTAATTTACATTACAAAAAAAAAAATCTTACGAAAACTATTGGGTGCTAAACAAAATTAAACAATATTTCGTCATTAACAATTTGTGTTGGAAACACGTACAAATATTATGGCAACATGTTTGATTGGGGTTTTGCAGTTGATAGTAACTGAACCACTAAATGGCATTATAATAAAATTATAGTAATTGTTAAATTTAACTTATTTAAGGCGTTGATTAGTTTGGTTTTTTGAATACTATTGGCTGTAAATTGAACAAAATGTGAAGCAAAACCTTAAATGTTAAGTGGTGTATGACCATAACAATATTTACCAATAATAGATAAATACTTTTTTATAGTAAGTTAATTAAAATTGAATAGCTTAGTAATAAGTTTTTTGTTTAATATTCTTTTTAGATTCCAAGCTTCTGGTGACCATTTGCCTGTAGCTCCTCCAGCACCACCACAACCCGTTCCCCAACCTGGCTATGCTCCTCAACCTCAATATCAACCACAGCCTGCCCCTGGCCCATCTTTCCGCAGCAATGACTACGGCGACGATGGCTCTTATGATCCCCGCTATAATGATCCAGGTTTCGGTCAAAACAGTCAATCCTACAACCAACCCCAATATCGTCCTCAGCCACCACCTCAACCCGCCTACAACCCTCCAGCTCCAGCTTACAATCCACCTGCTCCCCAATACAACCCAGCTCCACAACCACAATATAATCCTCAGCCCCAATACAATCAACAACCCCAATACACCACTCCCAATCCTCACCGTTTCTCACCACCCGGTAAACTCTCTCTGAATCGTACTCCTGATGGTTTCACCTATAGCTTTAACAAAGTACGTTAAGTTGTAGTTGTTAAAAGAGAGTGATAGATTGAGTTTAATTTAAAGTTTAATATTTTTTGTAAATGTAATTTAAAATTTCCCTCCTAAACTTTTTTTATTAAAATAAGAGACTTTTTATAATTATTTTTTTGTAATTTCCTTCTCTTTCTTCCTCTCGTTCTCCATCTGTCTCACGGTTTCCTCTGTTAACCAACACTGCCTTTTTATATAACTCTTGCATTTCCGTTTTAAATAAAACAACATGATCGCGATCTATAATAACATCTCTTTGCCCTTTGTCTCTCTATCCATTTGCCACTTTCATATCCTGTTCCCTAAATCATCCTCTTTTTAGAATATTTTCATTTCCTTCTCTAGAAACTTTCTTGATCTTGTGATATCGAAAAATTGTTGCAACAATTCTTTTTCAGGTTTAATTTTCCTTTTATTATTTTTTTGTTTTTTATAAGTTTAAAATAACTTTTCCTAAATACTGTTACATAAATGTCTCTAAATATTTTTGTAATATTTTTAAAATAAAAACTAAGTGTGTGTGCTAAAGAAAATAAATATGTACATTTTTTTTAAATACAGAAAAGTTAAACATTTTAATAAAAAAAATACGAAAAATAAAAATTACATTGGTTTGTATTATTTATATTTATGCTTGCAATGCACAACTGTTAGTGGGGTGATTGTTACTCTCAGAAATATCGACCACGCCCAACGCCCACTGTCCATACAATCCAAATAGATTTTTTCGCATAAAATTGTTCCTATCCAAGTAATAGTCTAGAAATTTAGTACATATATTTTCTGAAACAAAAGAAAAACGTATGCTAAGTTTTATTAAAATCGGCCATGCCCACCGCATACCGCCCATGCAATCCAAATGCTATACATTTTTGTGCAAAAATTATCAGCAGTGGTCGTAGAGCATTGAAATTTGGCACCGAGAATTATATGGACTAAATTAAGAAAAAAATTAAATTTTATCAAAATCGACCACGCCCACTGCCCATACAATCCAAATTGATTTTTTCGCATAAAATTGCTTATATCCAAGCAAAAGTCCAGAAATTTGGAACATACATTTATTGAAACAAAAAAGGAACGCATGCCGAGTTTCAATTAAATCGGTCACGTCACGAAATCCATACATAGATAAGAATTTGTTTGATATTTCGTTTATTATTCGACAAAAAATGTTAAGTTTTCATCCTGTTCCGAAAACTTCCAAAAACTATTTTTTCTTTTAATTAAAACAAGACAATCCCACCTTTCATTTTATTAAAAAAACAGTTTGGGGGAAAGTGGGCAACATTTTTTTCTCCATGGAAAATCAAAAATAAAATAATTTTTAGAGGCCATATCTTCTTAACGGTTTATGATATCCGCATAATTTTTTTTTGGTATTTATGGAGAAATGCTATATTTTTCGAATAAGTTAAAGTTAAATGGTATTATTAGGAAAATTATACATAAATAAACCACTGAATTGCGTGGAAATATAAGTAAATTTTTGCTTAACACCCTTGCATGGACTTTACTTAAATTTTTTTTAAAAAAAATAAAATTTTTCTTAAAACTATCAGTGTACATTTCACCTTTAAACATTTCTCTACAAAACTGCATCATTTGATTTATGAAATTAAGTGTTTGAAAAATTTACTTTTTGACACCAAAATCCCTCTGTGCGCTGTACCGATCTCTCTCATTTTTAAACTTCATGCAGTGATACGAAATTGATTCATATAAAGTTTGAAGACTTTCACAATCATAATTCCTGAGATATTGGAAAATAACTATGTATTTACTTTGTACAATAGGTGCCACACCCACTAATACAATCCCGCTCATTTTCTGCCAAACTCCGTATATTAATTAGAAATTAATTTGTACAAAGTTTAAAATCTTTTACGATTATATTTCTTCAGATATTCGAATTTAAGGATTTACATTGTAAATTGCGTGGCAACTACCATCCACTAATACAATACCGCCCATTTTCCGCCAAACTATGTACAATAATAAGGGAGATATTCGGGCGAAATACTTCATTGTATACTTCATTGCAAAAGTCTTTAAAATATCTATCATTAGATATCCATATTGTCTATATTAATGACTTAGTAATCTAGATATATGTAGGTCAAAAATAGGTCATATCTCAGCCATTTGTGGACCGATTTTGCTGATTTTAAATAGCAAACTTCTTGAAAGCATGTCTGACAGAATTATTGAAGATTTGGATCCCGAAAATATCTGGGGTCTTCAGAAAATTGATTTCAACAGACAGACAGACGGGCATGGCTTAATCGACTCCGCTATCTATAAGGATCCAGAATATATATACTAGTTGATTTCCTTTTGAGAACTCAAAAAAAGAAAACTCAGAAAATCTGTCAAAAAAATTTCATACATATTCTTGTTGTAAAAAATAAACACGGACTATGTTCAAATAGAGACCAATCCACGAAGAATATGGTCTTGTGATTTCTTTTTACATGAAATTTAATTTTGCTGAATTTTGTATGAATACGGTAATCCATAGGCCTTTATATATGTATATTAGAGTGACAATCAGTTGTATGGAAAAAAATTTTTGTTAAAATTTTGAAGAGTGCCGGGTGGAATATTGTGACACTAGGCCTAAATGTTAAGTGCTGAAAATTTGAGCCAAATCGGGCAACGATTTCTGGACGCGCATCGAGGTCAAAGTTCAGATATATGCAAAATTATACTGTTAATATGGAATAAATAGGTGAAACTCGTTAACTTTCTGCATTTTTTTCTAGAAATATGTAGATTTATTTATATTAATGAATATTACATTAAAAAAAAAGTTTTGGAAATTAACCCTGTATCTCCTTTGGTTCAAAATGACCCAAAAACTGTATTATCGCCAAAATTAGAGAAAAATGCAAATTTTTCAGTTTTTGAAAAAATGTTGCTACTAAATAAATACTTTTGCAATTGAATGCAAAAGAATCGAAATATGTGCGTAATTATCGTTGTAATGAGATATAAATGACAAAATTTGATTAAAAAATGTTAAAGTTATTACAAATTCGCCAGACCATTAACGTGTTTCAGGCCACTTGAACAAAAAATTTAGAAAAAAAATTAAGAAATTTCGAGAAAAATTAAAATAAAAGCTCATTTCTACTTAAAATATGTCCATATGTACTTGTATGTGAGTTTTTGTCTTCGTAGGATACCGTTAACCTATTCGCAGGTATGGCCAAAAAAAATAATTTTTTTTAACGGCTGTTTCAAAACTCCATTTTCAAATTTTTAAAAATTTTGTTAAACAAATTTCAGATTTTTTCGATCATCACATTGGGGTTTATTGAGATCAAAATAGGGAATAAAAATATGAAAAAATTATGTCAATACCTCTTACAGTTTTTCCGTACCTGCGATTTAAATTTTGCGTTTTTCAAGAAAAAATAATTTTTTGTCCATATTTAGGCGAATGAGTCCAATTTCCTACCTGCGAATAGGTTAACGGTATCCTACGAAGACAAAAACTCATATACAAGTACATATGGACATATTTTAAGTAAAAATGAGCTTTTATTTTAATTTTTCTCGAAATTTCTTAATTTTTTTTCTAAATTTTTTGTTCAAGTGGCCTGAAACACATTAATGGTCTGGCGAATTTGTAATAACTTTAACATTTTTTAATCAAATTTTGTCATTTATATCTCATTACAACGATAATTACGTACATATTTCGATTCTTTTGCATTCAATTGCAAAAGTATTTATTTAGTAGCAAAATTTTTTCAAAAACTGAAAAATTTGCATTTTTCTCTAATTTTGGCGATAATACAGTTTTTGGGTCATTTTGAACCAAAGGAGATACAGGGTTAATTTCCAAAACTTTTTTTTTAATGTAATATTCATTAATATAAATAAATCTACATATTTCTAGAAAAAAATGCAGAAAGTTAGCGAGTTTCACCTATTTATTCCATATTAACAGTAAAATTATGCATATATCTGAACTTTGACCTCGATGCGCGTCCAGAAATCGTTGCCCGATTTGGCTCAAATTTTCAGCACTTAACATTTAGGCCTAGTGTCACAATATTCCACCCGGCACTCTTTGAAATCTAAAAAAAAAAAATCGGCTGTCACTCTAATGTATATACATACATATATACCATAGAGTCATACTTCGGGATGAAATTTTTCTACAAAATTTGTTGTTTAACCATAGAAATAACGTGTGCTAAAGAATTGTGATTCAACAACTTTGGAGGTTGTCTTTTATGTTTTTTCATAACTCAGATTAAACTGTTCCGATTTGGCAGATTTTCAATACCAAACAACTTAGGTAAATTATAAACATTTCCCGGTAAATTTCATTAACTTTAGCTGTGTACTAGTATTTTAGAAGTGAGAGTTTTTACAGAGACGAACTGACAGACGGACATAGCTAAATCGAATTAGAATTTCATAAGAAGATAAAATAAGGAAACTAAATAATATATAGTATAATACATATAGAAAAATAATAGTTTGAAAGTTTCAGAAGAGGTCGAGAATGAAATGTATGAATTCCCAGTCATTTGACGTATTTGAGGACACACCGAGTCGCGAATAATATGATTGGTCCCAGTAATCACATTGTATTCCTAATAAAGACATCAGTACATCATAGATCAAGAGACCACCTAGTGAATTATGTAGAATTATATAGAGAACCTGAAAGTGTTTGATTATGTCATTGAAAGTAACGATAGTTTAATTCTTTTTTCACTATAACAACTCCTATAAAGAAGTAATTATGGGTAATCCAAACTTTTAAAATAAAACAATCAAAAATTTTGAAAACAAACCTCAAGAATTTTGGGAATTAATAGATTCTACAAATATGTAAATCATATTAAAACATTTGTGGAACGAATGTCCATAATCATACGATCTGAGGCGCAATGTCAGCCAAAGGGTTTGGAATTTGGCATTTTATGGATATTTGAATGGCATATCAACAGTTAACAGCACAAAAGGGTTTAAATAGCAACAAATCGATCTGGGATGCAATGTCGGCCAATAGTGTCTTGAATTGGACTTTCTATGGAAATTAGCATTTTGATACCTTCTCCAAAAATAATTTTACATTACTTAATATCATCTTACAAATGAACTGGTAAACCGTAAACTAAATTTAATTAATAAAGTGTTTGACAACATTTTTAGCTTTTATTTAATATCAATGACAGCATAACTCTTCAATGTTAAGATTTATTTTTTTTTTAATTTTTTTACATTAATAATACCAAACATTTCCGCAAGTACATCATTTAAACAAATGTATGTATAAGTTTTTGTTAACAACATTTTAATAAAAAATACAATACATAAGTTGTGAATTGGTCAGTTAAAAATATTTTCCATTTTAAAGTATTATAACAATCTATTAATAGTTTGCAAAAAATGTATAAAATAATAACGATGGAATAAAAACTGTTTAAATCACTAAACCTGACATGATTATTTATTGAAAAGATCTATTCAAATTCTTTGAAATTTAATTGCATTTGTACTGTCCAAATATGTTGGAATATTTTTGTTTGAAAACGTGCCTGACCAAGAATCATGATAATGCGCAAATAGTGAATTCCATTAAAAATGGAAAGTTATCTAATCATGAAGGAGCATGTTGCTCGTACGTTTGTAGTCAAATAAACCAGATGTTAAAGAAATTCTTTGACATAAAAACGCTTAGACACGAGTTGAAAAACTTGTTTATTTTTATTTCTACTTCCAAATGAAACTGAAATCACAATCATTACAGTGTCGACAGCAATTGTAAATTTAGCACATTAGAACAGAGGTGTGGTTTTTTAGTGGGAGGCACTGATACACCCGCTGTAATGTATGTTGTAATTTATATTGTAGATGCCAATGGGGTTACGTCTCTGATTGTTATTGAAAACAATGAACAACGAAAGATTTTTAAGCAAACATTAATCTGAGTTCACAAACATCAGAAAATTCATATACATAAGATAGTATTTACTCATGTATTACATGCTATATACAAACATTAAGGTACAGTAAAACCTTGTTACATTAGAACATCTATAGAGTGAAAACTTTGCACCTTCAAATGGCACCATGTAGGACTGATAAGGCAAGTTTAAATATGCACAAACAAATTAGAAATAAGAAGCAAAAAAAGCTAAAAAAATTGGAAAATATGCAGAAAAAAGCATGGATATGCCATAAATTGATTTTATTCTAAACTAAATTTTAAATATTTTTTGATTTTTTTTCTCAATTTATTAGTGAACAAAAAAATTAAACAAAACATATTTTTCCTGATATTGACCCATTTTTGGTACTTATATACGTCGTTGCAAATGATTTTGAAATATCTGTCACTAAATATCCATTTTGTCTATATTGTTACGAAATTGTACTTGAATTCATATATAACGATTTTAGCGGCTAATTTAAAAGGAGCATAATGCTTTCAAATAGCAGTGCTGTAATAGCAAACTGTAACATATCTGAGGGCATTAATAACATTGAATAAAAGCTTTCAGTTGACCATTGATCGTAAGTTGGCAACGCTGTTTGCTGCTACCGTATATTCGAATTCGAATATTCAGTTAAAGAACATTGTGGAAAGTACACCACAGATGGCGTATGTATTAGAAAGCTCTAGACAGTTAAAGAGCAATCTAGAATGCAGATGCCAGTGTTATAAATAGTGGCAGAGGTTGCAGTCGTTAGTGAGTTTATCAGAGACGCTTTTCGAATAAACATCAACTGAGTGCTTTAAAGTGTGCTGTATTTTCAAGTGAATTCGTGTACATTAAAAAGTGTGTCTGTATTTCTGTGAATATATAAACGTGTATAAAAAACATTGAGTGACTATTTAATTCTGTTGTTGTTGTACATTTTAAATAAATAAAGAGTTGTTACAATTTTTAAACTACTAAACGGCTTTTATTTGCAATCAAAAGTATCCGGTTTATTTAAAGGAAATAAACAAACGTTTTGAAAAGGTTAAAACGTAACAATATTAATAACTTAGTAATCCAGATATAAGTAGATAAAAATTAGGCCAAAAACCGTCTATAGCGGATATATTAATATATTAATCATGTATATAAGTTATTTGGGGGCTACGGTAAGTTTATTTCAACATACAGATAGAAAATCAGTTTTATTTTTACCAAAAGCGGGAAAATTTTTCAAATAAGTGAAAAATTTCGGGATTTTCAAAACATACTCGGGACAGAAAATAAGAAAACTACTTGCATTATCTTAACACTATAATTGCCCCAAAATTATATAATTATGAAACCCATTTTATTTAATTTTATAAAATACAGTTGGGGGATTCAAACGGTCTTCTATTAGGTCGTATTGTCATAATGTCGTAAAATATTTTTTTAGTTTAAACAAATTCTTGTTGTGCTGCAAACAAAAAAAGTGTTATTTTATGACAAACCAATAAACATAGTTCTAAAAGTCTTATTAGTTTATAACTTTTTTGTTTGAAACCCAACAAATATTTATTTAAACTAAAAAAATATTTTGTGACATTATGACAATACGGCCTAATAGGAGACCGTTTAAATCCCCTAAGTATAAATTCCTTTTATATATCAACATTTTTTGTATTGGATCTATTTAAAATCAGATCATGCACCAGTAACAGTGAAATAATGAACAAAAAAGTTTTTGATTTTGCCAAAAAAATCAAAAATTATATAGGTTGAGTTACAAAACACTTATTTTGATAGAAATATCCAACTCGCATCCCATTAAGCGTCCAAAAAGCTCTTAAAGGAATGTAACTAAGCTTTCGTTTGAAAAAAAAAATTTTAATGGACCCATTTTGAAAAAATGTTAGATTTTGTCAAAAAAAAAGTCAAAAATTGTATGTCTTCAGTTACAAAACATTTATTTTGATAGATATTCCACTTACATCCCACTAAGCGACCAAAAAGGTCTTCAAGGAAAAGGTCTAAGCTTTCTTTTGAGCAAAAAAAAAAATTAAAAAGGGTCCATTTTGAAAAAAAAAAATAAACAAAGTTTTTGATTTTGAAAAAAAGTAAAAAATTTTATGTTTTGAGTTACAAAACATTTATTTTAATATATATCCAACTCGCATCCCACTAAGCGACCAAAAGGAAAAGATGAGAAAATACCTGTTTGCCTAAATATAAAATGTTTACCCCCTCTAACTCAGAGAGTTCTTCACTGATCTTGTTGAAATATTTAATTACTGCAAATTGTCATGAAATTCCATATATATCGTTTACTATTCATTACAAATCTATTGCATATATTCGATTAATCGACAATTATTGATCGAATATTTTTTTATTATAAATTGCAAAATTTTATTCATTGAAGAAAATATTTATTATTTTCTAAAACCATTTGAAATATGTAAAAACTTACTGTTCAAGCAAAAATCTTTAAAACTTGTCCTGGTAATAATTATATCCCAAAAATTCTAGAATTCTATTATTATATTACATTTAACAGGAGTCTTAAAACGATCTTGAATTTTCTCTTTATTCAAACGTATACTATATGAGTATTTATGTTACAAAACAATCAAATACAAATTAAACTACTTACTATAAATAAGAGAATATTTGATATGAATTATATTTATTAGAATGGCGCCAAGAAATTTGTCCATGTTCTCAACTAAAATTTAATTTCTACCACTTTAAAACATCAAACTCCATTCGAAGATTATTTTTCAAAATTAGTTTGTATTGTTCAAAATTTAAACGAAAACCTTCCCTATGATGTACTCGTAAACTTAAGTATCCACTCCTCACAGCGTCTGTTCTCTAGGTTAAGAGCGCCTTTGAGGCCCAACTCTATAACGTCTGTTCCTTAGATTAAGTGCGTCATGAAACAGCCCTATAAAGGTAATGAAAATACAATTGTAAGATCGACTAACGGATGATGACGGATGAAATCCTCCGCTAAAAAACTAATAAGTAAGGACATAAACCAGATACTCTAGACGCTGTAAACGATGACTCAAGACAGGAAATTACGAACAAAAGGAAACAGAACGTTCTAAAAAAGTTGACAGACTAAAAACGCTTCTTTGACTTGCTTGAAGATCAAATAACATACCATATACTGAAGTATGAGTAGCCTCAATACATACTCTGTATAAAACTCCAGGCTTTTATGTAATAATTGTAGTGTTTGCAATAATGTACTTCAATTTGATCAGAGAACAGGTCGATGATATTACCACTTAAATGCTATTTTTCCGATCATCATGATACGACTTACAGTCTTAACAAATCCTAGTAAAACTAGGTTCAGGAGTCATATTGATGATTTTTAAACATCAGAAACCGAAAACTAAGGGAAGCTTTGTATACTTCGTGTAAAGAGCTACATGGTCCTAGGCAACTCCAACCACCACAGTAGATTCCTAGACTAATGAAGCTTATAGAAGAATATAGAAGTAGTAGATATTAAACTGTTTGGCAATGGCCTGTATTATTTCGATTGGATCATCGATATATCCCGAATTTGAACTAGAAACCGAAGAATGTATTGTTAAAAAGCTTACAGGTCGATTACCTACTTGTTCGCTGTTAAATTTGGTCGATTTTAATATCCCCTGACTTGAAGTACTTGCATATGAATTTGTTAGTAGGTGGATAATATATCCTCAGATTGGTAGCTCACTGATGTTCAAAATCATCCTAAGGCTAACTTGATTTTGCATTGTAGGATAGATAATCCTAGAAACGAAAAACAGCTTTTTCTCATTTTGTTTAATAATGAAGTCTTATTGCTAAGAACACTCGAAATTAAGGATAAGTATGATCAGGTTTTGAAAGATTATTTTTCTCTAGGTCATGTGATTAGTGTTGATGCAGATTTGTCCCATACTCCAAACACTAGATACTAGCCCATCGCGACGTTTTTAATCCTGATAGTGTAACCAAAATGCTTTGTGTTGTTTACAACGCATCAAATGTCTCTTCAGTTTATGGATAACGCTCTATTTTATATCACCAAAATTCAACTTAATTACGCCCCTTAGTAACCTTTACATGGAGTTAGTTTTAATAATATTTTGCATACTGGACCAACTTTGTAGTCTAATTTCACCAAAGCGAAAAGGTGAAATTCTCCTCAATACTTTCTAGAGGAGAACCAATAATATGGAATAGTAACTGTGGAAGTATTTCTTTGGATATTTGGAAAGTGATAAGAAAGCATCTCTTCTATGGTAGAAACTATCTACGATATCAAAAAATGTATTTATTAAAATTAATTTTCCCTTTTATTCATCTCATATTTTGGTGTCACCAATTTATATTTTTGTTCAGGATGTTAAACTTACAATCAGAGTCAAAATTTAGTATACAACACGCATTTAATTTCAAATTAAATTTAGAGTTTAATCTTCTATTATTTTAAAAAACTTTCAAAATTAAAATTGATTTCGTGAAAAATTTATGGGAAAAAGAAACAAGAATCTTCGTTTTCTAATATTCCGGTCTAAAATTTCCGACACGCTCTTTATTAGGTTAAGGTCTAGATATTGTTTGTTTTTCAAACAATATTGCTAGATTCATTAGTTTTAATGTTCTTATCGGGATCAAAACATGTATAGTGGTAAGTCCGAACAAAGTTTTTCATATATTTTAATCCAAAACTCTTAAAATCAATATAGCCCCCATATTTTTGGTGAAGAGTAATGTATTTAGTCTGATTAGTAGATTTATGCATATTTGAAACAAATTAATGTTAAGTTTTTTTTCATTTTTCCAAAAAATTTAATAGCGAATAAAATCGCGAGTTTTTCGAAATTATGAAAAAAAATAAAAATGTAGATTTCTGAATAACTCTAACTGATGTCTTATGGAATTCATAATACTTTTAATTTTATTATTATTTTTCTAGCTTCAATTATGATTTCAGTTTGGAACATCGCGTATTTTGTGTGTTCAAAAATTGTACCATCCTAATATTTAATCATACATACATATGTGTTTGAATGTATTCATGTAATGGTTATTTTAACTTGTATTTGATTTTAATGATACGGAATAACCGGTTCTTCAACGAGTAATTGAGATTATTGAATCATTTCTATTGACAATCTGTAACCTGTTTGGCTAGGAAAATTATATTCTTAATAACACGACGGTACATTTCAGCAGTTTGTTTTATGATCTTCTGGAAAGACTAGAGTAAGGCACCTGTACATTAAAAATTTATACCTTGAAGATCTCAAATATATGCGGTTATCTAAAGTTTGTGATCCTATAAAAAGTTTAATAGGATTCTATAATATTATTGTTTAGGATCATATTTATAATGAATGCCGATTTCTTTATCCCCTATTGTACCATGATTGACTGATAATTATTTTGTAAAAAAGAGACAGAAAAAGTGCAACATTTTGTGTTTTATAAATGAAACCAGTATAAGATTAACCACTCCTGCAAGTGTAGAAAAGTTTATATCATAGAATAAACACATAGAACGGAAGGAGAGAGTAATATATATTGAAAAATTACTCTCTTTTCACACATACGGGTGATACAATAACAAAATACATGCAATACATTCTCATGAATTAGGTTTCTGACAACAGACTTAGGTTTTTGGCTCTCAGTTACCTATCTAGTTATTGCCTATGGTTTATATTTTCAAGGTCATTTTTGGCTTGAGCACTAAATGATCAATATATAGTATATTTACTCACATTACCACTAGAAAAGACACATATTGAAAGTACTCTATATAAATCTATGATTTATTTACAAAATTACCAACATTTTCAATATACTGAGTAAACACAAATATATTTACGTATATACCACTGTGTACATATAAATTCAACTCGTGTAATTGCAAATTGTTTAACTTTAGATCAAATTAAAACTTAAACAAATTGTAATTATTACATTTCAATGAACAAACAAACTCGTCTGGTTGAGAATAATTCAAGTTTAATGGTCTATAACCATCATTACTCCCATTGCGGTTTGAAACGAATTCAAAAAAACATTCAAATATTAATAAAATGTTGCAATTTGTTGTTGTGGTTCAATTGAAAAGTGAAAGTTAAGAATTTTTTAAATTTACACCAATATTTATATGTATTTATTTTGTTATTTATATAGTTTATGATTTTTGCAACACAATTTTTATATGAAACTTGAACTTTATAGAGTTTGAAACAACATTAACTACGTAATAAATTCTGTAATAGTATGAACATTCAAAAATTGTGTTAAATTGATATCGAAAATATGAAAAACTTATTCGTAATAACATTTTGAATTAATTAAAGTTTTATAAAATAAACTAGTTTGTATGTAAGCTAACTGTTTCAGATTTAAAATAAAACTATAATTTATTTATAGCAGAAATTCATTAGCAATTGTGTGAGATACCAATATTAAATTACAGAATTAAAATAAAAGAACAATTTTACATTTATCTACACATATTATTTTTAGAAGATTAGTAACACATAATTATAACATAATAAGTTAATTCGTGCCTACACATTACATACTTACATATATTTAACATTTTAATCAGAGACCAAAAATAACTGTTATTAAACTTTTTTGAGACTGAAAAAGTTAGGCATAAATCAATGAATAATTTAAATTTTTAATGCAAAATATTATTCTTTGAGTCTCCGCTTCCTTGTGGAATTCTTTAAAAATCAAACAAATTGGTTTTAAAACTGTCTTATACAGTATGATTTTATAGTCAATTTGATTGAATTCTATTGTTTTCAATGTGACTGCAAAAAGTAAAGTTGTTTTTCAAATAAACGTGTGTATATAGAAAAAATATTAAAAATCCATAATTTATCGTGGTAGGAGTATGAGAAGCTTATAAAACTTCATATAAAAAATGGTTTTGCTCATTTCAGCAGACAAATTAAATATGCGTAATTGCGCATGAAATGGCATCACTGTTTTGTACACAAAACAAATTCTTACATTTTTTGTAGCATACCTTTAGGATGAAATGGTTTGTGTCTGAGTTAGTGGTAAAGCGACATCTGGATGTCATAGTTTTAGTATTTCAAATAAAGTTAAAACACATTTTCATTAACACAGCAACAACCATTAGTCCCTGGTTATACCAGATACATTTTTATCATGATAAACTTCAAAATGGTTGCCTAGATACAAAATCATCAGGTATAGTCCCCATTTATTAGTATTATTTCTTCGTTATGATAAAATTGTTAGTGCTTTTGCTTAGACAACTTTGTCTCTTGACATCAAATGTCATTTATTGTTATGATGAATATTTGTCAAGTATAGACAGGGGGTTACAAATGGATGTTTGAAGAATTTGTCTGCTGGCAGCGCAGTTCGCAGCTACATAATCGCCTATTTTTGTTTACAAATAATCTGATTTGGAGTGGGATTTGTTTTTTTAGTTTGCCGTTTAGTATGGGGTTTGGTAGGGCACTTCAGATATGCAACACTCTTAAAAACATTGCTGCGTGTGCTATTTATCTCTTATAGTTATTGATTTAAACGCTTTTGAAAATTAAAATTTCAACATATCGAGCCCTTAGCGCCAAATTATCGTAAGCGACATTTTCTAAATTTTTTTTATTGCAAAAATTATAATTTTATGGACCGACTGATGTTTTAGCGTTCTCAGAATATCAAAATTGTTAATAACTTCAAAATTATAGGAGGTAAGATTTTATCGTAAGTCAATGTTTACATTTTACAGTAAACGAATTTTATCGTAAGCGACACATAGTGATATAGAAAAAAAAGAAGGAAATAAATCTGTAACTTCTAAATGGTTAGATTGGTTTGAATGAAATTTCACATGCGCAAAGAATAAGTGCGGTCGAGTTTAAGTTCTGAATGTGGACCTCATGGGCCCACCAGGGGCGCGACCAAGGGTCCTCAAAGTAGGACACCTCGGGTATGTTACATTTTTAAAACAATCCTATTTCTTCGTTTGTGTTCCGATTTCAAAAAAAATAACACAAATAAAATCTTTTCATCGATATTTGCATTTCAAAATTAAATGTTCAATATTTTTACCCAACCTACTCGAGTTTTTTGATAACAGCGTATCCAAATATTTTCCGATTTTCTCCAGTTTTTCTTCATTGGACTAACAACATATGTATGTGCCAAACAGAAAAAGAACTGTTTAAAAATAATGACTAAGTATAAAGTTATATGCATTTGAAGTTAAAAAGATTTTTCGCTAATTTTTGGGAAAAAAGAACTGTTTTTCTTTTTAAGTTATCACAAAAAATTTCTAAGAGGATGTATAAGGAATTTATACTTTCTGAAAGCTAAGTTTTCATAAAATACTTTAAATGAAAAAAATTAAAAATTTTTGTTACCGAAGGGACCAGGTCCATTAAAAAAACAACTATTTTTTATGTAAAATTAAACTTTAGGGCAAAAATTCTCAAATCCCATATTCGATATCAAAATATAATAACCGATTTTGGATGGCCCAATATGCTCTTAATTATTTTGTAAAGGGTTCCGATAACTCCGACCCTGGTATGGATATTATAGCCAAAAAACAAAAAATTTCCATTTTTGGGATTTTTCAACCATTTTTTGGGAATTGCGGGATTGCTGATAATAAATTTCAAAATTCGTTTTTATTTTTCCATTTTGAATAGAAAATTTTACGTACCTGTGAAATTTCATTAAAAACTATTCATAAATAACAATTTCATTTCAATTCGAAAAATTTGTATCTATGCAAAAATTCAATATTTATCATATTTTTCAATAAAGTATTCCATGAATTTTTAATTGTCAAAGGTTATAAATATTTTTGAAAAATAGACAAATAGCTTGAACGAAATTATATTATATCGCATCATAACATTTTTAATTCTATGTATAAATTTCAAAACAATCGAAAAAACCTCTTGTAAAATTTGTGTTTTGTCGCTTACGATAATTTGGCGCAAAGGAATCGATATGTACCTAGTTCCTGTTTTTCCATAATGTTGGACGAAATATGTATATGACGAAAAAAGTTTAAAAGCAATATCTTAGTAATCGATTTTAATTTGATATTTCTTTCATTGCTTCTTAGAAAAATAGTTTTTAAAAGAACATAATTCTTGTATAATCTTTGATACACCCATTCTTAGCTATTGCCGCTAAAAACTGATGTAAATTCATTACTAGTCTCAAGGTGTTTGGGTGGAATCTCAACAAGGATAACTCTCAAATATATAACTCATGAAATAAGATAATAGGAGTTTCCCTAGGTCCTTTCGAATTTGACCTATTTATTTTATACAAATTTTTAGATACTATGATGTACAGTAAAACCTTGATAATCCGGACCACGGTAATGGCCGCATCAGTTTTCATTACATTGTGTACTATATAATCCGGATTGATTGCATCTTTATAACTTTATAATCCGGATTGCATATGTACACAGTTTTTATACCCTACACCACCATAGTGGGGAGGGTATTATGCGTTTGTACAGATGTTTGTAACGCCCAAAAATATTAGTCTAACACCCACCTTAAAGTATACCGATCGACTTAGAATCACTTTCTGAGTCCATTAAACGATGTCCGTCCGTCCGTCCGTCCGTCCGTCTGGTTGGCTGGCTGGCTGGCTGGCTGTCCATGTAAATATTCATCTGAGACCCAACAAAGTATATATATTATTGATCCTTATGAAATTCTAAGTTGATTGAGCTATGTCCGTCTGTCTGTGTAAAACACGCTCACGTCCAAAATAGACAAACATAATTGGTAAACTTGCAAGAAAAATGTTTATTGTTCTCCTAAGCAGTTTTGTATTGAAAATCAGCAAAATCGGTTCAGTGGCACCAGAGTTATGAACTAAAATGTGAGACAACTTGATAATTTTAAAATAGTTTTTGTTATTTGAGCAAATATATTGCACATAATAACATCAAATATTACACACGTTATTTTTATGTTAAAAGGACTAACTCTGGTAAAAAATTATAAGAATCGGTCCATGATTTCTCCTAGCCCCCATACAAATTTCTTACAAAAATTGCAATATCCTTACCAAATTCAGGAAAACTAAGTTTCGTGTTTAAAAAAATCACACCAAATTTTTTGTGGATCGGCCCATATTTGACCATAGCCCCCATATAAAGCTCACTTCCGAAAATCACTTAAATAAGAATAAATGTCTTATAAATATATCAATTAAGTTTAAATTCCCCATATATACCAAAATCGCTGTACCTAATTCTATGAAGATCGGCCGATAATTGGTTATAGCTCCCATATAAGGACCACTTCTGAAAAACACTGAAATCCTCATAAATATCTAAAAGATATCAATATCAAAACAAAATTTTACACAAATCTCTAATTTATATTCAGAAATCATACTACAGGATTTTGTGAATATCGGTCCATGTTTGACCATACCTCCCATATAAGGTTCACTTCCGAAAATCAGTTAAGTATATAAAGCCCATTTCCGAAAAAGATCCTTAATAAATATTTAAAACAAATTGATATCAAAATGAAATTACGCACAGATCAGTAATTTTTATACAGAACTCATACTACTGGATTTTGTGAATATCGGTCCATATTTAACCATAGCTCCCATATAAGGGACACTAACGAAAATCACTAAAATCCTCATAAATTTCTTACAAATATAATTATCAGGTTGAAATATTTTTTAAATATTGGTCCATAATTCGGCATAACTCCCATATAAGGTCCACTCTTGTTAATAATGTAAAATATTTTATGACAATCGAATCATAATAGGTCATAGCTCCCACATAATTCCCACAACCAAATATTTTGAAATTTGTCTAAATATATTTGTACACCCTTTTTTATATTCTGTTTCTTCACTTGAGGTTAAAAGGGAAAAATGTTGATCCAAACTAGGGATGCCAAACGGGACTGGGTTTTACAAATCCTGGGATTCGGGATTGTAGAAATGTAAATCCCGGGACCCCGGGATTTTTCGGGACCCCGGGATTTTTCGGGATCCCGGGATTTTTCGGGATTTCGGGATTTTAGTTAAACGTCAAAAATATCAAATTCAAGAATAAAAATCTATTAATTTCATTAATATATTTAAGTAAAAATATAACAAATCAAAAACTAATGCATTGAATTAAAATAAAATGGTCCATGATTTTCCCTACCTCCATACAATTGTCCCCCGGAGTACTGTTTGAGCAGTCCTAAATATCCTTATAAAATGTTGCACAAAATAAGTTGTAAGTACTCTGAAATTATACTGTAAAGTATTGCGGAAATCGGGCTACATTTGCCCCTAGTCGCCTTCAGAAAATAACTTGAACATAAATTTCGTAAAAGTGTAAATTGTGTAAAAGTCTGTCAATGCAAGGTAAAAAATCTGGCTGCGTTTGGATTTCAAGCGAGATTAGTATTATAAATTTGCTGAAATTTAGCTTTCTAGGTATTTTGGGTGCTTCAAAAATCTTCCTAAAATATCAAAAATCTCATAATATTCCGGGATTTGTTAATCCCGAAAAATCCCGGGATTCTTTTTCACAAATCCCGGGATTCGGGAAATCCCGATCCCGAAAAATCCCGGGATTTTCGGGATCGGGATTTCGGAATTGGCATCCCTAATCCAAACGTATTAACTAATTATTAAGTATATAAATTGTTAAATTTTATACGTTCTAATAAGAATTTCAGTTATAAATTTGTCTGAAGTCGCAGCTAAAATTAAATGTCAAGCTATATAGAGGACATGTGTATCCCATATGCGAGTGTGCGAAACAAAATATAGTTTATTTTTTTATTTTATTTATTGTTTAATTTATTATAAAAAAATGTTTACAATTAGTAAAATTAAACTTCTTAGATTTAAGATAAAATAATTTATAGTTACTACACAAAAATACGATTAAATTAACTTAACTTCGTACAAGTCTATAAGTATTACTCAGACTTCAATAACAAACGCTGAACGATATTTTCGATTTGGCTTGGACAAAACCGACGACTTGGACTTTTGTGGACGACGACGGGAGCGAATTGATTTTGGAGGCACACTCTTGTGGAAACTGTCTCGGAATTGATGTGGTACGTTGGCAATATATTCATCTTCAAATTCAGGTTGTTTAAATTGATGTTCATTTTCGGCCGTTTTCAAAAGTTTCTGAAACTTTGGACTGGTAAGGAGTTGAAGCTTCAAGGCTTCATCCAACATCTTTTCTTGATCTTCAATATATTTTTCAATTTGCTTTTTGGAAGCCACACCCTTGTAGCGGTCTCTTAAATTTGTCTTGAGATGTTTAACAGCCACTTCTGGATTCTCATATGATTCAGTATCGGGTTCATAGGCATTATAGCTGGCACCATAAGCAGATGCAGACTGAGGATGATGATGATGATGGTGAGATGGTATTTTAGAGTTGGGTGGTGAAATGACATGAAATGGATCGGGCTCATAGAGTTTGGAATATTTTAGCTTTTTCGAAGATGTTGATGGCAAATAAGAATCAGAACCATGTTCTTCGTGAGAAACATCCATGGAATAGCCGCCCATATTAGGTATGGTTGTATATTTTGAACTCTTTGTGGGATATGGTGGTATTGTGGACTTTTTGGGTATTGTTATGGGATGTTGAACACGTATATGAGTGCCAATGGTATATTCCCGACTGTCATTCTCTCCGAATGGATGTTTGGCTTCATTTGAGTATTCATCGGATGTAAAACTTTCAGACGAAATATCATCTTCATCCTGTGGAGAGAAGATATAGAAATTAATAGGAGAAGTGAGAATAAAAAAGAGTAAGTAGGTGATGAAAAATATACATACCGAACTGTAGCCCTTATACTTTCGTTTCCTGGACTGCTTCGATGATGATCTATGATTGCTTTCTTCCGGCTTCGAATCACTCTTATAAGTCAAAGGCACAAATCCACTACTAGTACCGCCCCCATGATGAATCGAATAATGCGATGTGGGTGTAACTACAGAACTGAAAAAGCCTCTGCCAAATGGTGATGAACTTTGTCCGCATTCTATTATTATCACACTTCCAAAGATCAGCAATATGCTCAGAAACTGTAATGAAAAGGTGAATTGTAAATAATTGCAAAAATATATGTACATAACAATAAAAATTGGTGCATGGATTACTGCAAAATCATTCAAATTTACCATTTTACCAGTTTAATTAAAATTACTCAAAACCGTCAGTCAGTCAGTTCAATGTCATGGTTTAATGACTGTAACTTTCAAATGCTTTTATAATTTTTAAGCAAATAATTACGATTTCTTTTTTCAATATTTGTAGGAAATAATGGTGAGAATATACATACGTAGTTGGTAAGTTTTGTTATCTTGCTATTATCTCATTATTCAAAATTATGCTTTTTTTATTACTTCATTTTATTTAATTATAACATTAACAAATTAAAATTGTATCAGTTCAAACTAATTTTACGTAATACAGGGTTCTGTCATAGTTTATGTATGAGATATGAAAAAACAGAATTAAACTTCATACATGTATTCGGGAAATAATATTCTCTACAAATATGTCTATAATTGCCAACTATTTATGCTGTACTTTCGATTTAGATAGAGTTTAATCGTTCTTGCCTTTAATCTATGATAGACTTTCGAATTTCCGAATATACTACTTAAACTTATATTTCAACAGTAGTTTAGAAATAGTATATTTTGTATATAATTCGGTAAGCCGTAACGTAACGGTTTACGTTAAACACTTAAATAGAAGAGTAAGAATTGTCTACTCGTTGCACATGCATATTGTAGGCAATAATGATCCCAGATAACAGAGCCATTTGCCAATATACATAGGTCTTACTAAAGAGATGTAAAGTTATTTTGTGACACCTCTAGCTTTATTTATTGTCATGGTAATGTGCGAAACAAAGTTCAATTTATGGTCTAGTAAAATTCCGAGATCATGGAAATTTCTAACAGATTCAAGCTGGTAGTTACCCAAAGTATAGTTGACTGGAATATAATTACTTCTTGAAAATCGCATAAGTTCACATTTTCCTTAGTTTAATTTCATTAAGTTTTCACTGCACCAGGAAAATAAATTGTTGAGATCGGGTTGGAGATATAATTCATCCACATATTAAGAGAAGCTCAAATAGGGTTTAAAGAAGTGGCCACTTAAAATCCGTACGGATTAAAGCTAGCATAACTTTTAAATGAAACAACGTATGTTAACATTTTATACATACAATTAAAGGTAATTTATTAAGCTTTAAAAAAGTATAACTGTAGGTTTATGTGTCTTTATTGCGAATAAATTTTCTGGCTTTTCTTCAGCTGCACAACTTTTCTTCCCACTTCTACCGTTATTCCAGGATATTTATTCCTTTTTGTTCTCATCAAAATCTGGTTATTTACTGTACCTGCACTCTTTTTCAATTTACGTTTAACAATTGCCCAATATATCTCGATTGGACGAAGATTTGAGCAATTTGTTTAATTGATGTGTTTTGGTATAACATCAATATTATTCTCATTATACCACTTCATAGTTGTATTTGAGTAATGACAACTTGTCATTGAGTAATGACAACTTGACTGAAACTTTGTATCAGATGTGTGATGGCTTATAAATAACAGAAATCGCATTTCCAAACTGTCTTTTTATATATAATTCAGAAAATTCTTTAAAAACATGTCTGTAAAGTTTGACTCTTCAAACCGCAGCTACGGATTGCCTGCAAAATTAATATTTTTGTTAAATTTTACGTATTCATATTTAAAGCCCACACAACCTCGAGCTACCGAGTTGTAAAAATTTTGACCTGATATCAGCCGAAAATCAGATTTTGGCTATCTTGTAACCCGACAGATAATTCTACAGATAATTCTTACAGATTACTTACATTTAATTAATTAATTGTACAACATAAATAAGTTTAATTTAAATCTATTCAAGCTGACATTAAAATTTAATATTTGCCCTATGCAAAGTGTCCTCAAAAATGTGGTGTCTCCTGATATCTCTCGGCGGATTATATAATGTAAAATGTTTACAAATTTCGGTACATAATATTTGACCAGACAAAACTTTATAGACAAACATTACACAACAACAAGATCTGCGATCATCCAATGTTTGAAGACCAAACTATTTTCTCTTAGATGCATAAGAAGGATCATTAGGCCATCATAATAATGTAAAAGCAAAGTTTATAATTTTTTTTTAATCGTAACTATTGTTTTTAAATGGCTCCTATTTAACAAAAATCATATCTTCTATTATTGGTCTATTTCGAAGTAGATTTAGATTTCGAAGACATTTAGAGTACTACATAAGATCTAAATTAACTCCAATTTCGACGATAATCCAATACTTCAATAGAGTTAGATAGTATAAGTTAAGAAGCACATATCTAAACATCATTCAAATTTCCAAATAATCGGTTCAGGGGCAAAAACTATGGCGTCATCTATGGGTCAAACTTATAAACTTTATATAAACTTTTGTACAACAAATTCATACTTCTCTTTTATTAATATACCTAAAGATAGATTTTGTACTCGAATTTGTTGTACGGTATCATATTGTCGGTTTTGTCAAACAATAATTTCTTATTTGTTATTTTGGTAATTTATTCATTCGCATTGTATGTTGGTTGCTGCACTGATGCCAACCATTGTTATTATTTCTTATTTAGGTTATGATATATTGAAATATATTCATAATGCAAATGTATTGTTGTAATATTAAACAAAAAATGATTCAACAATAAAGTGAATGTTTAAAATATATTTATTGTATCTTCATTATTTATGTGAACTAATACTAAATATGTACATTAGAGTTAATTTAAAAAATTTGATTTGCGGGCATCATAATTTTTCTGAAGGTTTTTACGTAAATAAAAATAATGGCGTCCTGCTTTTTGGAAAATTTTCACTCCTTGTGGTGGTTCAATGAGTGAAAAGACGCGCATTTTGAGCACATTTTTCTGTAGAGTAAAAACGTTTGAATATATTGCGAATATGTTTTTTTACCAGTCAATTCTGTATCAAAAATTAATACAGTTGATGTTTTTTGAATCCTTAAAATAGTTCCAAAAACCCACGGAAATCTCATAAAAATATAAAAAAAAAAATTTTAGTTTTTTTAAACATGCACGATGAAAAGGCATTTTATGATTAGGAAAACGGCATCAATATTTCCCAAGGACGCCATTATTAATATTTACGCAAAAACCTTCAGAAAAATTATGATACCCGCAAATCAAATGGAAGTAGCCTGGTCACAAACGAACTCTACTAAGTATATCTATCTAGCTAAATGTAGAAATTTGGCTTTAAAATATGAATTCAATATATTAACAATAACAGACTGAGCTTATGACCACCACTGTCGATATTACATTAACCCTTTCTGGACGGAGGTTTATTTTGAGAACCAAAATATATATGGTAGAAATTTAAAAAATATGGAAAAAATATTATGTTCGTCCTAAATCGTCCTTTTATCCTGGGACATATAATCCCAATAAGCATTTTTTGTGGGAAATATAATCTCAATCAATGTTCTTGATGGGTGATTCGAAATTAAAAAATTAATAAATCATCAGAATATTATTTAATTTTGATGAAAGTACACATTTATTTATAGCATTTTATAAATGTAATTAGGGATTTAATTTGTGGAATGGTCCAAAACACTTATAACATAAAGCGTCGTTGCAGCTTGAGCATATCATCTTTGTACTCTTTTCGATACCCAGTGAAGACCAGATGCTCCACTGGCATACTGGTCTAATAAAATAAAAATGAAGAAAGTCGGGAAATATTTGAAAACTGGACCCTCTGATATAAAAAGACTGGATGGATCAAGATGGGTAAAAATGTTGAAAATTTAATTTTCAAATACGAATATTTCCTAAGCTATAATAGGTAACGATAAGGTTTTATATAGTGCTGGACTATGAGATTCTTTATATGTAATTTGCTTGAAATCAGAATCCAAACGAAGAAATAGAATCGTTTTTTAAAATTTAACATACCCGAGATGACATACTTTGGGATCCCCTGGCCGTGCCCCTTGAGGTCCAAACTCAAAACTTGAACTCGACATGACTTCCTCTTTGCGCATGGGAAATTACATTCAAATTGGACTAAGTGTTTAGATGTTACAGATTTATTTCCCTCTATTTTTTTCTATACCACTGTGCGACAGTCTTCCAAACTGCTCAAATTTCAACAATGTTGTGAAATTCATTGTCAAGCTGCATGAATACTTCGACATATACCGTTATTCAAATATTATAATGAACTTTTAAACATAGTTTATGGGTTTTGTAGATAAGAAATTGCATTGAAAATAAAAAAAATATAAATACCGGGAAGGTTAGATTCTCGTAGATTTGTTCAAGTTTGTCTACCTATTCAAAACGGTTAAAAGGTGACGGTAACGCTACACAGTTATATTGGTTACCATATTTTTTGTTATTTCGGTAACGGTATTTTAAAGATAACGGCAATTTCATCCTGATGTTGCCAATCGAATGATTCGATTGCACACATAGAATTTTTCGATTCCAGCAACAGAATATCAGTTAATAAGAAAGAATTTCGGTTGGAGAAACCAAACTTTTGTTACCCCTTTTAAAATTTCGTAGCCACAACTGTAAAATTCGGTCATCAAGGCAGAATCATTCGATTGGCAACAAATTCGGTTGCTATTACGAATCTGTTTTCTCTATGTAGAATATCGGGACCTTCTGAGAATCTAATACAACCAAAAGACAATCAAAGGGACAGGCGAACATCACTTACCCCAATTTTCTCAATCTCTGGTTATTTTTTATCGTGACGATAAATTGACAGTTCTCATACAAAAAAAATATTAATTGGAGGTTTATCGTTACGAAAAACGATAACCAGATATTGAGAAAATGGGGGTTAATCAAGTACTGATTCTCCAACATTACAGTACAGGAACTACAAAATACATCTCATGCAATATCAAAGGCAATAAACAAAGAATATACTTGAAGTATTCTCACTATTTTTTATAATTTTTTTCACGGTGTTACACTTTGACTAATTACTGAGTAGTACTTACATTCATTATTATAATTTTCATTAATTTAACAGAGTATCACAATATTTTTGTTGTGCGCCTAATGCGGCAAGCACATGGGTTTTTAAAGTTTTAAAATTAATAAATTTACACTATTGCAACATTAGATGCCGCCAGTTTGTTGTTTATAATACTTTGTTATGATTACGATACACGGTTTCTTAAGTTGATTTTTAATTATTTTTTTTTCGGTTTTTATTTATTATTTATATTTTATATTAAGTTGTAGTTGACCGCACGTTGTCTGCACTGAAACTGAAAGTTATTCCAATGAGTGCAATGGTTTTATGCCAACTTCCTAATGACTAAAAAGTCGTACGTAAATAAAATTTTTAATCTGCGCTTCGTTTGTGTGTTTTGAAAAACATCAATTGAAATTTTACTGCAAGACAACACCAAGAAGTAGTTGCTCTAATCTTGGTGGCAACATTTAATGTTGTTGATCGGCAACAGATAATGTTAATAATGATGTTTATAATGATAATTATGTACGTATCTATGATGTTGTTGGTTGGTGATGATGAGAAAAATGTGTGTTTTTCTAAAACAATGCAAAAACTGTTTTCAAACTTTAAATAAAAATAGAAAAAATTTCAACTTTTGCTTAAGAGTTTACTTTTTTTGTTGCTTTCAGTATATGGTGGATATCAGTGGATGTATGTATGTAATTTTCTATGAACGAATGAATGTATTTACACAATTTTGAACATTACAAAATACTTCTTCATTTACTCGTTTATGGATTTGCATAAAAACAACATTTGCATTCGATGCATCCATGAAGGAAACGGCCATAAATTATTTACTATTTATGCAAAGTAGTCGTATATGATAGGAAAATGGAAATCATTTTTATTTCACCAACATATTTTGGAAAAGAGTGTGTGATAATCATTTTAATATAAAAAACTGTGCAATTAATAATTCGAATTGGTTTATCAACAAGTTTTACCAACTTAAAATTCAAAAAATTTGAATTAAAATAAAATTAAATAAAAATTGAAAACCGAGATGGAATTTCATAATAAAGATAAATAATAACATAATAATAATGGTTTATATATACGTTTTTTGGTCCATAACTCTGGTTTCACTTATAGATTTTGACCATTTCCAATACCAAACATTTCTATGGCCTCGAGGCATTATCATGCTAACAACAGACAGACACATAGCACATAGCTAAATCGTCTTAGAATAGACTTTTTGGTTCTATGACCAATATTTCGCATATTTGTTGATGGGTATAAAAATATATTTTAGCATATCTCGAGAATAAATTATACGACTTGGTTAATTCGAATTCGAATTCATAAAGCTAAATATGTACATTAGGGGTATAACTATTGTCATTTTTTGCAAATATGCAAATTGGCATAGCATAGTCGAATAGAGCATGAAAAACCACGGTATTATTTTTTCGCGGTTGTTTTTCAAGTTTTTCATTAAATTTTTTAGATTATTTTGAAAAATAATATATTTTATTATAATAATTACTGCGGACATACTTCAAAAGATAATTTTTAAATAAGAGAAGTATCCCTCACACTTGCAAAAAAAATTAAATTATTTATATAATTTTAGAAATTTGTGTTGGTGCGAGATGTTTTTGATTCCAAATGACCTAAAAAAATAATTATCATTACTAATACATTACTAATACAACATTGGCCATCACGTGGTGGTATGCCAAAAATTTCGCCAAAATTAGTTATATACCTAATGTACATATGTTATAAATATTGATTTTGACAGAAATTACGATATAAAATTAACAGTAACACATTTCCTTTGTGGATATTTAATAGGGTATTCAAATTATTCGATTTTTCTCTTGTTCGAATAAAACGAATAATTCGAAAAGTTAAGAATGAAGTTTTGATGTATGTTTTTTAATATTTTATTGTTAAAAAAAAACAAAAAATAACGTTAAAGTTAAAAATTAAAGTACTGATAATGTTAAAAAACATTCGAAATACGCAAAAAGTTTATTACCATACTAGACAAAGATGTCCAATGATGTTTAACATCATGTATAAGACTAAGGCCCGTTTTCTCAATGTATCGACAAACTGCCTGTTACTAAATGTCGACATAATTTTATTAGGCCGATAAACTGTCCGTTAACAATTTTGTTTTTCTCAATCTACCGACAAAAAAGATTATTTTCAGTTGGCAATACCTCTCAAAATAGATGTGAAAGTTGGGAACCCTGCCTTCAATTGACAACATGTTTACATAAATCAGCTGTTTAACGTGGCCATCGACAGCCGGAATCTTTTGAAATATTCATTATCCTCTATGTCTGCCAGGTAGTTAGGCCTGGCATGATAACATTTTTAAGCATTCACTTGGAATTCATGTTCTTCGTGTTCATCCTCCATCAAATTAATGTTAATTCCTCTATTAAACTTTTTTTTATAAAATCTATTTAATTTCGTTTACAAAAACACAAACACATACAAAGCAGTCAGCTGATTGAATTTATCTGTACGATAAATAAATAATTGGCAAATGAGGTCGGGTTAGCTTTGCGACAGAATAGAAGCAAAAGAGACATTGAGAAAACCAAATTTCTTTAATCTGCAGTTTTTCGTTGGGAAAAAAGATAATCACCTAATGATAAAACGGCCCTAACTCCTTGTTTTTCTTGCCAAAAAACGTAAAAGTCTCCAATATTTTGTTTATCATTAGATTTATTAAATATTTTGCAAAATTTCTGTTTAGAAAACAATTGTAAAATCATTCAGCCTTTTTTTTTACTAAATAACAAATATTTTATTCCGTACCTTTTTTTTTGATTGGTTCAAGTCCTAAATTAAACATTTTGAAAGACTTGCTTTTAGAATTGTAACTTCTTGCAGTAATATTTATATATCTATAGAAGGAGTTATCGGACCATTCATATACAGTGATGAAAATACTTTTTTAAATTTAAAAAAAAAACTATTCGAACAAATGTTTTTTCCAAAAAAATTAAAAAAACAACTTTGGAAAAAAAAATAAATTTTGTTTACCTAAAAATATTTAAAATTTTTATTTTGAAATGTGGTATAGGCGGGTAATGTGGTATAGCTGCTTATCTCTAAAACTAAGAGCATAGGAGTAACGGTACTAAGCTTAAGAGTTCTATGATCTCAGAAAATTTACATTGGGTGAGTTTACTTCATTTTTGCAGGTCATGGAAATAGTCAGTTGTAAAAAATCAGCGCTGCAGCGTGAGCTTGTGGTAGACTTTTTTTGTGATCTGTTAAAAATTATTTTTTTTCTAAAATCACGTGTTTTAAATTTCATTAATTTAATTTTAAAGTCAAATGGGAATATTTTGCTATTGAAGAACACGTGCAACAATATTGCATATTTAGTGTATATGTTTAATTTTATAATAATGTCAATAAACCACGTGGTCGGCTAATGTGGTATAGCTAAAGAATTTCAAACAAATAATATGCCAAAGAAAGGAGAAGTAATAAAATGGGCAGCGGAAGATTTGAAGAAAGCTATCTGAGCTATTAGAAGCAACAAGATAGACATTAAGGGTCCTCATGTAAACGCTTATATGCCTCGTAAACTGTGCAATCTGTGCATTTTTATACTCTCGCAAATGAACTGTCAACAAATGTATGGAAATTGGTTTGCACAACTCGGATAAGTTTGCGCGACAATTTAGACTCGCAAACTTGAATTTATTATGCATTTGATGAATCAGCTGCTTTTGTTTACTTTTATTAATAAGAAATAAAAATCAAATAAAATATAAAAATTTTGAGCATGTGAAAATTGTGTAACTTTAGAACAGAATGATTGTATTAAATGACATTGTATATGAAAGCATTAACCAACAGCTAGAACATAAATAAAATCTTACAAACTATGTATATCACCGTTTGTTCCAAAGATTTAACTTTCATTCAACATTTTTAAAATTAAAATTTATACAGTTTGAAAATTTATTTTTTAAGGCTTTTGTTGAATTTATTTTTATTTGACATTTGTATCAAATAGAGAGAAATTTAATGTATAAACTTGCACAAAATTGAAAAGGTGGGTTCATGAAACACGTCGCGCAAATTTGCACAATTGAACAAATGGGAAACATAAGCGTTTAAATGAGTACCCTTATTGTTTTCGTATCAGTTATTCAATGTCTCCTACGAAGCGAAGAATGTATTGAGGAGCTTCTAGTCAGCCGTCAACTATAATCGCGTTCATTGAAGATGATTAAAATAAAACGCAACTCATATACAAATTAAAATACTATGAATCGGTTATGTCTTTAGTATACAATATCAACAGAACATGGTATACCACATTACTCGCCAATTTTTTTAATGGCTTGTTTATGGGTTTTTTCTCTTTTTCCCAAATATTCTCTGAAACTTGAACTTAAAAGATTTTTTTACTTTCATGGGTGTAAACCTAACACTTGTAGTAGAACACCAGCTGCGAACTGTTCCAATCGAATTATGATTCTAAAAATTATAGTCAAATAAAAAATAGGTATACCACATTATCCGAACTTACTATAAGATTCGGCACAGCCGAATATAGCTCTCTTACATGTTCTACATAAAATTGTTCGAATTATTCGTTATTCGAAAATGGTAATTTTTAAATTATTCGAATAATTATTCGTAAGAAATTATTCGATTAATCGAACGATCATTACTCGAATGAATAAAATTTCATTCAGGATTATATGAGCTCAATGTTATTTCCACTATTACACAAAATTCAAAAAGTACCAGAAAGTAGAAGAAAAAGTACCTAAAGTCCGCCAAATCGGTTTAAAATTCACCCTATTCTAATGGAACTTCTTAAATTTTATATAAAATTTAAGAAGTTCCATTAGATTAAAGATAATGATCCCTTTTGTGAAGTTTAACTCTATTGGAAGGAACAAAATTTATCATATAAAGTGATTAATTTTGAGGTTATTTTCATATATATTTTTTTAACAATTCATCATTAAAAGTCATACACCGCAGCAACTTTTCTAAATTATTCAGCAGTATTATTCCGGAGACATCGAGATTTTATTATTTGGGGTCATGTGAATTGTAACCGGTAGCAATGCTGAAAAATTTATCGGAAATTTGACCATCTTAATGAACCACTTACAGCATAGTCGCTACCAACATTTGAATGAAATTATCTTTAGAAAGTAAATATCAGAGTTTGTTCTTTGGGGTCACAATAAAGATACCATGAATCACCCAACAACCTCATATAACGAATATATATAACTACAGATATTACGAATAGTTATAGTAAATCGTCTTCTTTTTTCCCCCTTTAAAACATTTTGCAATTCAAAAATTTTCGGTTGACGTGTTTAAAGTCTAAAAGGTAAATAAAAGAGATTTTAAAAATTTACATACATATGTATTTTATAATATAACAAAATACAAAATTAATTGACACATATACTGAACAAATTAAAATTGAGTACTACTACTGGACTAAAAATCTCAGATTTTTGAGATTAGCAAAAGGGCTTTACTGTATTTCAAAAAACTGTTTTGTTAATTCCAAAATATTACTTCTTTTAAAAGTTCAGTACCGGTTTTAAATCAATGTTTCAATGTATTTATGAACTAACTACAATACCTTTATTTCGATGAAAGGAAATGGATTAGAAACTATTTCTATGATATTTTGTATCCATCGGTCAAAAGCCAAACCCTAAACTTAAGAAAATACTAAATAGTTACTGCAACATTATATTGTCAAATATGCACTTAACTGTCCTATGAAATATATAATAAATAAGTCGCATGTCTAGTCATATTTTAGTTTCCTTGCCAACAATAAATTCAATTCGATCATGTTGAACAATAAAAATGATTTTGTTAAATTTTCATTTGCCAACAAAACAAGTAAATGATGCGATGCAAATAAATAAATAATTTGTAAGTAGTCGTTATTAATTTGGCTCATGGCAATCAAACCAATAACCAACCGTTATTAAAACAAGTTAGAGTACTATATTCGGCTGTGCCGAATCTTAAATACCCTCCACCTATAAACATATAATGAGAATTATAAAACTATATTGATAAAAACATTAGTATATCCATACTCAGTGTTTGCTATTTGGTCTTAGTGCTGATTATATCGATGTGCAGTATTATGTATTAGTATTTTATATCTTGTTAGAAATACAAGATATTTCTTAGATATTTATGCAGGTTAATGTGCTTTTCGGAAACATACTGTAAAAATTTCAAGACTTCCATAAAAGTAAATAAATATTTACTTTGTATGGGAGCGTCCACACCCCCTTTTGGTTAAAATATATGCTCTGTTAAGTAATTGATCGACCTATGGTCAAATATGTGCCGATCCACGAAAAATTTAGTCTTGTGATTTCTTTTAGCACGAAACTTATTTTTGCTGAATTTTGTATGGATACTGCAATTTTGCATTCGGGAAGAAATTTGTAAATTTAGGGCAAGGAGAAATCATGGACGTAATCCTATAATTTTCAACAGAGTTGGTCTTTTTATCATAAAAATAACGAGTGCAATAGATTTACACAAATAACAAAAAATATGTTAAAAATTTCTATTTTTACTTATACGACTTACCCCCAGTAATACGAAGTCTGGTTATGTTTTAACTAATAGTTATACTGGCAGTTTTCATACAAAAATATTTTTAACCGACAGTATAACTATTAGTTAAGGCATAACTAGACTTCGTGTTACTGGGGGTTAGAACTTCATAAGGATCAATAATATATATACGTTGTTGGGTCTCAGAAGCTATGATGTCCAAGGAATCTTTCATGTCCTATATTTTTTAAAACTGTGTAAAATATATGTTTCTTCGTCTGATCTCCTAGCTATATTTTCGAGAAAACTTGGAGCTACAAATCTCCATTCAAATTTGTGCAAAATGTTACGGAGAACATTTTTGTAGAATCTTTGTAGGAATAAACATTACACCAAAATACATTTAAATTTTTTCCAGACTCATCTTCAACAATCGTTCCATTTTACAAATCGTATTTTTCTCCATTGTTCTTCATATAAATCTTTTGGAATATTTGTCTTTAACCCAGATATACCCACTGTACTACATGTAGTACATGTAGTTCTTGTTTACAGGATACGTCACGTTTATCAAAATACCATTTTTTTGTTCACCAATACATCATGTTATATTGTGTGATCGCATTATTTTTTGCTACTATTTTTGAGATATTGAATTTTTAATTTGTGATATTTTCATAATCCCCATATTCAGTCATTATGGACATATCTCGTTTGTACGGAAAGTAAAATTTTGTACATTTACAAGTGAATAAATACTATATTTTTTGGAATTTATATTTATGAAGAGTAGCTTGATTGTTATATGCATGAATGTTTCATTATTGCGTTTTAGTTTTGTTGTTGTGACCCCAATGTCCTATATATGGACGACTTAAAAAAACACTTTTTTCAATAAATTTTTAAAAAACTCTAATTGCACTGTTTTTTTCTTTCTCATTTGCTTCCAAAATAATATAAAACTAATTTTAAAATGATCAAGCTCAAGCCTTCGGCATATCTGGGTTAATACAGGATTTAACATTTTAGCAATAGAACTAAAATTTGATCCATTGAATTACAGAATACACTTGGAAACAATTGCTTATATGTTTTAACGACTTTTAATTTTGCTTTTTTATATTCTTCTTCTTTCATATCAACTATTCACAAAGAAAAATAACACAAAATTTTAGGATTTAGGATATTATGCATAATGTTAAACATTTTTAAATGTAAAAAAATACAAATTTATAGATTTTTATCCACCAAAATTCCCCAACAGATTTGGTATATCCCCAGATCCCCTAACCGAAAATTTTATCACCATTGGCTAAAAAAAATCCTCTATTTGGGGATAAATCCCCTAATCTGGTAGCACTGCTGGTAAGTCGCATAAAAGGTGTTATACCGTTTCCTCAATCTCTTCGTCCAAACTACTTCAGCAGTTGAAAATTCTAAATATTTTACAAATATAAATCGTAAACCATTTGTGCGCCCTTTTCCTTAGTTAATATTCAAAGATCATATTAAATATTGGAACCAAAGGTATATATATATTCTCTATGAATAATACATAGGTTAATTTTTTAAATCTTCCCAGAAGAAGATTTAAAGAACAACAAAGTTTACATTATTTTAAAGAAAAAAATATTAAAATTGGTACCAGATGTCAGTTAGTTGTCATAACTTTTTCTCTCGAATTCCAAACGTTTCATCCTATGATTCGACTTTATATTGATTAAGTGCAACTGAAAACTGTAATTTTCATCATAATCCTACAGCGATTCGTACAGTGTTTAAGGCCATTCTTTAAGCTTTGCGAATTTCATCAACAAGAAAGACTTTGGGCGACTAAAATTTTTATTTTTACTTTATTATCGTGAGTTAAATATTTGTGCACCACGCAAAACGAACTAAAAACTATTCATTGTAATTGTAGGAAAATATAGGGCTGATCCATCCCAAAGCGGACAGCAGACGAATATGTCATATCCTATATCTCAAAAACATTTTAAAATTAAAAAAATATATACATATTTTATTAACTAATTCCCCAATAATTTTAACTATAAAAATCATTAAAATTCATTAAATTTTTTCATTGTATAAATATAATGATTACAAAATCCAAAATTGATATAAATTTAAAATGATCTCCATTATACAGTAGTGTATTTCATACAAAAAAAAACAATTTATAAACCAAAGCAAAATTTTATTTGCTTTACAGCATTTTAACAGCAGCGGCAGCAAAATTTACAACAGTCATTGTGTTATAAAATGTAAGTGCATTTAAGACGTTACAAACAAGTTAAAAAATCAATTTCAAACAACAAAATCAGTTATTTTGTATTTCGGTTCAAAACAACGTATCTATCTATGTATGAACAGGTAACTAACTATGTATGGAAATGTAATAAACCACAAGTGTATGAAGGCCAAAAAATGTTGGTCGCTAACAAAAGGCGTTTCATTAAATGTGGCAGCCACTTGTACTCTCGTTACATTCGAATGCAACACAACACAGAAATACTCGTTGCATGAACCCAAAGGCGAAAAAACTAGCAACTCGAAAAAAAAATATAATAAAACACAACAAATGGAAAACAGTATTATGTTGTAACATGAAAAATGTTACTATTACAAACCGCGATATGAAAATGAAAAAAAAAATAATGAAAAAACTGAAGAAGCTGGTTGGTGGTTGTTGGTTAGAGGCGCGTGTCATCATAACTTAATTCAATGGCGAAGTTCAGGTTCAGTATCAGGAAATAAACCGCTGCAAAATGTATATTGTTGTGTGTTTTTCTGTTGCTTTTGGAAAAGTTGCAGCTGCAAACAAGTTCATGTTCACCAAATTTATAAAAAAAAACTTTCTTTGAACGAATGGAATTATGGTTGTGAATGGATGTGGCTGGCAATATTTTGAAAAATTAGGAAAATTATTAAGTTTTTATACATATGGTATACAGGCGCGGATCCAGAGGGGTGAAATAGGAATGCCCCCTCCCCCCAAAACCGAAAAGTTTTCATATAAAAAAGGAAATAAATTAGAAAAAAATTTAATTTAATGATAATAGGTCATGAATCATGATGGCATCATGGCAACTGGAAACGCGTAATAGCATCCTTCCTCCTTGGACGCCATCAACTTTAGAAATACATGGCAATTCAGAAGTCAAGAAGGTATCAACACGTTTTTTTTAATATGCCACACAATAGCAGATGACAACATTATTTAGAAATCCCAACAGAGGGTATTCGGAAAGTAAATACACTAGCTCTAACAAAACTAGTGTGTTGTGTAGAGTATCCAAAACCGAAAACCGATCAACCGGTTTTTTCATCGCTTTTGCTTTTTTTAAATTTTTCAGTTTTTTGACAAATCGGTTTTTGTAAGACGGTTAACCGGTTTTAATGAAATATATTTTCTAAAGCTCATTCAAAAATATTTATGAAAAACTGTGATACCATTTTTAAAAATATTGATTTATTTTATAGAAAATTATAGCTTTTGACAATATGTATTTCGTAAAAGATATAAAATAATTGCATAAAGAAGATTTCCGAAGATTTAGTACACAATTCATAACACATTTACTATTAGCGTCCACAAATAAAAATAAATTTAAGGAGACCTTTTTCATATTGTTACGAAATTGTACTTGAATTCAAATATAACGATTTAAGGGCTGATTTAAAAGTAGCATAATGCTTTCAAATAACAGTGCTGTAATAGCATAATGCCCACATATCTGTGGGCATTATTAAATAAAAGCTTTCAGTTGATTTGATCGTAAGTTGGCAACGCTGTATTCGAATTCGAATATTCAGTTAAAGAACATTGTAGAAAGTATACCACAGATGGCGTATGTATTAGTAAGATCTGGAATATTCGAATTTTGACAGTTAAAGAGCAATCTAGCCTGCAGATGGCAGTGTTGTAAATAGTGGCAGAGGTTGCAGTAGTGAGTGAGTTTATCAGAGACGCTTTTCGAATAAACATCAACTGAGTGCCTTAAAGTGTGTTGTGTTTTTCAAGTAAATTCGTGTACATTATAAATTGTGTCTGTATTTCTGCGAATTTACAAACGTGTATAAAAAAACATTGAGTGACTATTTAATTCTGTTGTTGTACATTTGAATGGTACCGTGAAATAACTCCCAAATGAAATAACTCCCCACGAAAAGATGAAATAACACCCAACAAATCTTTCATACAACTTAGGACTTATTTCATTATGAAACAACTCCTAACGCATGGGAGTTATTTCATAATTTTTTGTTGGGATTTATTTCATAATGCAATAACTCCCAATGAAACAACTCCCAATGAAATTTTTGTTGGGTTTTATTTCATTTTATTTTGGGAATTAGGAGTTATTTCACTTTATTGGGAGTTATTTCATTTTCATTTGCAAAAGCAGAACCCATAAATATCAAAAACTGGCTTCACTCAGAAAAGTTTTTTGCATTGCCGGCCTTCGGCCGGGCGCAAAGGTTTTCCTCTGGGGTGTATAAAAAACTGGCTTTGCTCAGAAAAGTTTTTGGCATTGCCGGCCTTTGTCCGGGCGCAAAGGTTTTTTCCTCTGGAGTGTATCAAAAACCGGCTTCGCTCAGAAAAGATTCTTTTTACATCGTCGGCCTTTGTCAGGTTGCAACGATTTCTTAATCTGGTGCGAAATGAAAATCGGCTTTCTGAAATATTATAAAACCTTTCTGCAATGAAAGAAATCTTTTCTGAGCGAAGCCATATTTTGATACACCCCGAAGGAGAAAACCTTAGCAATGCAAAACAAATTTTTTGAGTGAAGCCAGTTTTTGACACTTCGCAGAGGAGTAAAACTTTGCGCTACGGCATAGGCCCGCAATGCAAAAAATGTTTGGTAAGCGAAGAATAATTTCACTTTTGTAGTTCCTTTTATTAAATTACATAAACAAATTGCTTCGGGTTGGGAATTATTTAATTTCTATTGGGATTTATTTCATTGGGAGTTATTTCGCTTTTTTGGGACTAATATTTTTAAAATTATGAAATCGCCTATTATTGGGAGTTTTACCTTCGGTAGTTATTTCATTTTTCAAGTTTGGGAATTATTTCATTTTTGATGGGATTTATTTCATTGGGAGTTATTTCATTTGGGAGCTATTTCACGGTACCCATTTGAATAAATAAAAAGGTGTTACCATTTTCAAACTACTAAACGGCTTTTATTTGCAATCAAAAGTATCCGGTTTATTTAAAGGAAATAAACCAGCGTTTTGAAAAGGTTTAAACGTAACAATATTAAATAAAAATTTAATATAAACCGGCTAACCGGTTTTTTGAAGACAAAAACCGAAACCGTTTAACCGGTTTATTTAGAAGACTAACCAAAATCGGTTTTTTCAAAAACACACTTTTACGGTTAAACCGGAAACCGGTTTTTTAAATTTGCCGGTTTTTTGGACACTCTAGTGTTGTGATGTGCACACAGAAAAAAATATAAATATTTTTACAATATTATGATCACTATATGATTGTAGCAATCATATGTATGATTGTAGTAAATAAATATATGTTAATGGTAATCATGTTCATGATTAATCATTATGTCATAATATGTTGTTCTCAGAGTATGTTACCAAATCCGAGAACAACAACATTGTGTTGTATTACATCATAAAAATGGTTGCCACAAACATATACATTAGGCCGGGTCGATTTGTATGGACGATCAAAAAGTAAAAAATCGTATAGCAGAAAATTGAAAAATTTGACCTTTGACCTTCACGATTTAAGGGTTAACGTTTTCCGATTTTAGGAAAACTTTCAGACAATATTTAGAATGGACTATAATATTCTGAACAGATTTTACTTAAAATTAATAACATTAAGGAAATTGAGCTCATTAGCCAAAATATGGCCAACAAATTAGTTTTTCTCGAAAATCGCAAAATTTATATCGCAGGTACGGAAAAACTATAGCAGATATTTTGATAATTTTTTCATATTTGTATTCCCTATAAATCCCAATGAGAAGATAAAAAATTTGAAATTTGTTTAACAAAATTTTTAAAAATTTAAAAATGAGTTTTGAAACTGACGTAAATAAATTTTATTTTTTTGGTACTACCTGCGAATAGGTTAACGGTATCCTACGAAGACAAAAACTCATAAACAAGTAAATATGGATATATTTTAAGTAAAAATGAGATTTTATTTTAATATTTATCAAAATATTTTAATTTTGTTCCTACGTTTCTTGTTCTAGTTGCCTGAGACACATTTTTTGACCAATTACTGTTTTTTATGTCTCTTTAGAACGACAATTACGTACACATTTCTATTCTTTTAAATTAAATTGCAAACTGAAAAAAATGCATTTTTTCCCTTGTAAATGCATCTCAAAACTTCAGAGGGCTGGCGGCACGTCTTAACCCCAACCGATTTACCAACATTTTTTCTGGATGATTTTTTTTACTAATGTTCACCAAACTTCGTTAATTAAGGGCCACCATAATATACATATGTAAATATGTTGGGTATCACATGAATATTTCTCAATGTTACATATGGAATGACAAACTTATATATACCCTAATTCACCAAAAACGTGTATCAACCAAACCCCCCAATAAACTAATCAATGTTAGGAAACCTACCAGATGTGGCAATTATTGTGCTCACTGTATTATTCAATGCGATTTTGTCTCCAGGAGTTTTTCCGAGTGATTGGAAAATCTCCCAAATTATAATGATACCCCAGCCAGGAAAGTATTTGACATTGACATCATCCTACAAACCAATTAGCTTATTGCCTTGTGTATCTAAACTATTTGAGAAAAATTTTAACATTCTTAAATAGTCAAAACACATCCCAGATTATCAATTCGGTTTCCGTGAGCATCACGGAACAATTGAGCAAGTTAACCGCCTAACTGGAGAGATACAAAAATCTTTCGAACTAAAAAATACTGTTCGGCAATATTTCTAGATGTTTCCCAGGCTTTTGACGAGGTTTGGCATAAAGATATAATATACAAGACTACTGCCTTAGTACACACAAAATACTAGAGTCTTACCTATCGGATCGCTTGTTTAGGATAAAATGCGGCGATTATGTGACAAGCGACTACGCGATCAATGCTGGTGTACATCAGGGAAGTGTTCTAGGACCAACCCTGTACCTATTATGCACCTCTTATTTGCCCGAGTCCGAAGAATTAACCATTTCCACCTTTGCAGATGACACTGCAATTCTTAGGTCTCAATGTGGCATCTAGAAACCTATATAATTATTTCAGACACGTGCAGAATACAAGTAAATGAAATCAAATGCAAGCACATAACGATTTCACTTAGGAGAGGAAGTGACACTAAACTGTATTAACATCCCACAGTCTGATCACGTTACATACCGTGGTATTCATTTAGATCGGTCCGCACATAGAAGCCGAGCCGCTTCACATGAAACTAAAATGAAGAGAGTTTACAGTGATATTTATTGAAAAAGCGGGAAAAATAAAACAAAGCAAAGGATTATCGACCAATCAGTCTGTCATCGTTTTTATTGACTCCATTTCAGGAGTATTCTGTCGCCGACTTACTTTTTCAAGACACAACACGCTTAAAGGAAGGAAAAGTTAGCGGAAACATGATTGTATGATGTTTTTGGTAGTATCTAGGATACACTCGATACGATGGATGATGTGATGGAATAATTTTTGGATATAGAAGATACTATCAACAATTTTAATAGATTGATAATTTATACTCGATGATTCAAGATTGGGGAACATGCTCAAGGGCAGGGCAATATCAGATAATAGGTCAATAATAATCGTCTCGGTAGCAATACGATGAAGAATGAACTGTTACCTTTTACAAGAAAATGCAACATTTCAGTTTTCAGGACTAATTGAAACAAATATCTTGATGCTGTTTTAGACTCTATCTGGAAATGTTAAGCATTTTATACTTGTAAGAAAATTGTTGGGGAAATATCTTGTAGGTCTTAAGGCTCTAAGTTCTAAAGTGGTGAATTCGAAATGTCTACAAGATTGCATACATTCCATAATCATGTTTGGATATCACCATATGTGACTGTGCAAACGTATCGGCTTGGACGAATCTGTGACACGCAGTGACATTAGCATCATTTTGGTTGTGATATAGAATTGGTTGTGATATAGAATAGGTCTCAGAGCCTCCAAGTGTACCAGCTAATTGTGGCGACCAAGCGTAAAGATTTAAAATAAATACATTTCTGGAAATTTCCTTCCATGATACTAAACATACATAATTAATTTCCTCGTAAATATTTTTCACAGTGATAATGATAATTTCCAACTGCATTTTTTCTCATTGAACTAAACCACCATGTTCGATAAAATAAATAAGTGTAACACAAAATGCACTTAATAAATATTTTGCACACACTGTCAGTATAGTCATGAACTAGTTCCACAGGTTAAAGTCAGTATTTAATAACTACATATCGATTACACATAAGATGCAATAGGATATCGTCCAAAATACGGAAGATTTACTTGAAAAAACCATAAACGAAAAGCAAACCTGGTCTTGCCATAAAATATTTTCGTAGTCAACACAACCAGCATGTATTGACACTCAACTGTATGAAAAAAATATCTTGATTATTTTTTGATATTTGGTGGAAGGTGGAGGAAGTGATTCAATATTATAAATGTTGCGCAATTTGTGGTTCCTCAATAAATAAATTAAATAATAACTAATCCAAACTGAAATTTAAATAATTTCTGTTGAAAAATCCAGTTCACAGTCCAGTTTATTATATTGCTGCACTAAATATACTTTATTAATGATTTTATTGAAACATCCTGCATTGTTTGCTACTCTTTACCACCTATTGTTGCCAGTTTGTTGGCTGGCTCTTTTTGCCAGTCTGGCCTTAAATAAATCATGCAACTTTTTGTAACATTGTCCAAATTGTAAAGAAATGAATGGCATTTGCCACAAAACAAAATAAAACTTATTACTGGATAAAACATTTTTACTTTTCTTTCTTACAAATAATGTTTTTCTTTGATTGTTAATGTGAATAGATTATGTTGTCTTACGATTTCCTAATCATTTATGTGAGGTTCAATGTGTGATGATTGTGCAATTTAAATGTTCATTTTATTTTATATACGAGTATTGCATGGCAAATTACGAGTTGCAACTTTCACAAGGTCAAGCTCAAGTTCAATACATTTCTGTGTCTGAGGCGACAACAATGACATTTTTTTTTTTAATAATTTTATTATATTTAAATAATTATTTTAATGAGACACAACAAACAATCCCACATTGTCTCAGTCTAATTTATTTGTTGTAAGAGTTTTTTTAATTAGTGTTTTACAATTCAATTCAATACAATATTATAAATCAATAAAATGATTTTAATCAAATATGTTATTACATGTAATAACACAAATTAATGGTAATTTCATGTATTTATTTAGGCCTTATTAGGGAATTTATTAATATCATTTAACGCATTAATTAAATTTAATTAAATTCTTTGAATGGTATTGTAGGTTAAGGGAACTCATTTACTCAATCAAATATTTTACTTATTTTAATTAGTCATAAATAGCCCTAAATAAAAGTTAAATCTGCTTAGATTCCATCTACAAGCTCAAAGGCTGCAAAGACCTTACAACGACTTCTGTAGAAGCTGTAATACGTAGGAACAGGAGAGATATCTGAACATCTTGTCTTTCATTGTCCGGTATTTGGGAACTTTAGACGTATAATGTTTGATCAATAAATAAATACTGAGCGAAACTGTACTTACTAAAGGTAGGGCCACACATAAAAAAATATTTGACTTAAAAGACGTAACCACTAAACAAACTACATTTGAATTCTTTTATTTATTTCAAAAATATATTTTCTTAGGATGATTCAAAACAAACAAATTAGTTTTATTTTATTTGATGCTGTTTGATCTTACAAAACATTTGTAAGAGTAAACACGTCAAACAAATTTGTGCTAATAAAAAGTGGTTACGCTTTTTTGAGCAAATATTTGCCATGTGTGACCCTACCTTAACCTTCGCTTTACCAATACCCACCCGGGTGACCATTACGGATTTAGTAGTTTAATATTTTTTTTAATTTTGTTTCGATTTTAATGAAATTAAGACTAACTGAACAAATTTTAGACTTCTGTAGAATTTATTAAAATCATTTTAAACTTTTTATGAGGTTTTTTTTAGATTTTTTAAAATTTGGTTCGTCGCATATATGTATAAAAGTGCAGTTTCTCCCGGTGGGTATTGGTAAACCACGTACATACATAAAAAAACCTTTGGTAAAGCGAAGGTTAAGTGATTCAAGTAATATTATTAGAATAACATGATGGTCGAAAAACGATGGCGGCCAAGGAACATTGAGCGAATAGTGCAATAGAAATAAGGTTTCACAACGAGATCTACGGTTGCTAGCTATAATACCACTTAAAGTTATGGAAGGACATTGGAACGGCGCTGGCGCCCATGCAACGTAGGCAACATTCTCCGAAAAGATGAAATTGTGAATACATCGCATTCGCGATATCTGATAAAGACGAGGGAAATAGAGTTAGAGCTCTATATTATACCTTTTAGGTCGGTCTTAAGCGTATGGTTTCTTGGGCACTATAGCCTAAGGAAAGACCTGAGAGATGCGTTGATGGGTGAAAAACTTACAAATCCTCCTTTTGCACCCTGATTGGCGATGAGCTCACACTGATTGTGGGTAAATGCGCTAACTAAAGACATAACAATAGTGAGTCCTGCTCTGATCAAGTGCGCAACCTGACCAACATTTGTTTCTCTTATGTCAGACCCCCATAATCGTTTCATAGTCTCTGAACGCTCCCTACTTACACAAAGCATAGTCAAAATTCCATGAAACTGTCACCACATCAGACACTTCATTACTAGTAGTCGGCTATCTATAGTGTAGTTGAAGCAGTGGCACTCGCAGATAACCCTGACAAACCAAATATCACCGAGAAAACGATCCGAAGTTGGATAATAGGATCGCTTTTAAGTTTGCAGCTACTACCATATCCGATCATGAATGGTGCTAGCTTGTATTTCTTTAACATGAGCACCCTGAGATAGACAAAGCAAAACCAAGATTTGTTCGCAAACTTATAGTCTCGAAAACACCACAGATTAATACTGAAGTTTCAGAGGCCAACAAAGCAGCCAAATAATTGACGGGGAGATGAGATCTGCTAACATTTTTCCACCTGTCAGTGAGGAGCCTATGTCAGTGATATGTTATCCGGATATCACTCATTATATGGCTCAGCTAACCATCTCATACCAGCAGCACAGTACCCCACAGCATTTATCGATATTGCCACACAGAACTCAAATGGCTTGAACCAGCAGAGGCCGTGTAAAAGGAGGGTCCTTGTGGTGCCAGACTTGTCGATGGCCTTCGACATTGTCAGTAACGCTACACTTCCAAAACAAAGACTGTGAATCATCTAAGTTATCACCAGTCGATAGTGAAGTTTAGAGTCTAACCCCTCAAACTCGGTAGAGTTAAACACGGGGTTCCTGAGGGTGGTTTTCTTTCACCACACTTTTCTAAACTCTCCGTACCTCCATAAGAAAAATTTCTATGCGGAGTGTTAAATTCTTATCTCAGCGAAATACCCAACTTACTGCTGACACTATCACCTACAAAATCACCGGAAACACTTTTCACCATTTGAACGAAGGAGGTAATGCTTTAACTTGATGTTATAGTCGATTGAGTCCAAATTCTGAATGCCACTATTGACAACATTTTTATTTACATAGTAGCGGATTTTTTTTTAAATTTTAATTTTTAAAATGCAATAAAAGTTTTGTTTATGATTCGTTTTTAATGAAATTTTACACTTCTATAGCAACTTTTGATCCAACTCTACAAGTGAAAAAGATATTTGCGAATTGTTAATGACAATCCCACAATTCCCAAAAAACTTTTCAAAAATCCCAAAATTTGGATTTTTTTGATTTTTGGATCTATTGAAGGCACCAAATCCGGGGCTATGAAATCCCTTGAAGAATATATTAGGACATATAAAGCAGGTCTTAATTTTTTGAAAGCAGCTATGCGATTAGAGAGCATGTTGTCTAAAGTTGAAATTTACATAAAAAATAGGTCTACTTCGGAAGGCCCACTAATACGAATTTTGATATTATTTTGCTTTTATAATATTTCAAGAGATGTTAACTTTCAGAAAAATATAAACACATTATTTATCTTTTTCTTATTTTCTGCATAATTTAAAATTAATGTAAGTACTTTTTTCGAAAAAAAAATGGCTAAAAAACGACTTTTTAATTTTTTTTTAATTTTGAATACTCATAACTTTTGACTCAGTAAAGGTTTTTAAACAGTTTTTTTCTCACAATTACACTGTGCTAGTTGGAAAAACTGTCAAGCGGAGCACACGGTGGGTTAAACTAATTCGGGTACGCTGAATTCAGTGGTGCTAACCGTTTTTATAGGTTAGCTCGTATTTTCGAAATATACCGTTATTTCGAAAATTTTTTTTGCCAAAAAAAAATTTATATTTCTAAAACGACTGCGAAGATTATAAACATGTTAAGATTTACATGAAGGTAATTTCGTTTCGGAATTTGTTTTTTTTTCAGCTTATTCAATAAACTAAACTGTTTTTGAGTTATGCGAATATATGTTGTGCAACCTCCTCCATTTTCGAAATAACGGTACATCTCGAAAATACGAGCTAACCTAAAACAATGGTTAGCACCACTGAATTCAGTGTACCCGAATTAGTTTAAGCCGCTGGGTGCCCCTCTTGACAGAAAAAAAGTGTCAATTTCGTGCATAGTAATAATAATAATTATTAATAAATTTGTTGTTAATTCAAAAAAGGTACTTTAAGAAAATGAGGAAAGAATTGGATCCGTTATTAGCAAAAAACGAGACCAAGGTAGGTAAAAAACATAAAATTTTACTTTTCAAATGCGAATAACTCGTAAACTATAAGAGATAATATATGGCTAAAGCAATGTTTTGTGTAGATCTCGTTTAGTAGATTCCATATATATAAAAATCTTTTAAATATTTTTGATATGCCCGAGGTGCCCCACTTTGGGGCATTGTGGCTCGGCGACCCCTAGGTGTTATAAGCCCAATTTCGAAACTTATCAACACCTCCTCTATAGCCATGGACATTTTTATTAAAATCGGTCTATTCGTTTAGAAGTTACAGATTTATTTCCACTTTTTTTCTCAGATCCCCTTCTGTGATGCTGTCACTCTGAAATTGCGAAACAAATTTCTCAAAGCGCTTGCCCTCTGTTCTCGGGACATGGATAAAGAAACCTTGTTGGTTAAAGGACTGTCGAAGACTGCATGTAAATGACCTCGCAACACCATCTACACTAGAAAGTGAAAATGTTCCAAATAGAGATACATTAGGGTGTGTCGATTTTTTTCACGAAAAATCGTATAGCAGAAAATTCTAAGAAATTTTACACAAGAAACCATAGGTAGAAATTCTTCAACGGTTTTCCATATTTAATTCACGTGAATTATAGCCTGTTTCACAATATCGAATGAAAGATTTCGTTCACATTCTAAGCGGAAGAAATCTGATTTTGGATTCCTTAACTTCATGTTAATGTGAACGAATCAGTTTTCTTTTGCTTAGAATGCGAACGAAATCTTTCATTCGATATTGTGAAAACAAGCAATTAAAACCACTATAGAAAAATAGACAGACCTATTATTAAAGAAAATAACCATTGAAAACGGTACTGTAACGACTTATTTTCTTATTTTTACATTCATGACTACTTTTGTTTTTTATACTTTCTGTTCGTTATATTGAGCGTACAATTTTCGAAATATTCGCTATATAAGGTTGTCAATGTTAAAAATTTGGTGGTTTGTTTGATTTTTTTTTTTGTTTTTTTTTCTCATCATTCGTTATATCGAGCATACAATTTTTGAAACGTTCGTTATATAAGGTGGTCAATGTTACGAATTTGACCGTGCGTTAAATCGGATTTTCGTTAAAGTGAGATTCGTTATATCGAGATTTGCCTGGATTTGATTTTAGACCTATGGTTTCTTGAGGAAACTTTCTTAGAATTTTCCGTAGATTGCGTTTCTGCTATACGTTTTTTTAGTTTTTGATCGTCCATACAATTCGACCCAGCCTAATGTACATACTGGTAAAAACAGTACCTTATCTTTTAGCAATCGAAATATTTTTAAGTGAGATAAAATCTATTTCATTTGAAGAGGATTTAAATTGAGTTTTGTTAGACAACTTACAAAAAAAGGTGAAGAATTGATTTTCTATAGCCCCACTCAAGGAAACCAAAAATACCGTTTTCCTTTATTAACTTTATTGTAGCAGTAGTTGAGCTTAACAACTTTTCTGAACATCACTTTGTGATATTTGGGCATGTAGAATGTCAAAATGCATGAAAAAGGCACACAACAATTACAATTTTCCCTATTTATTTATTTATGAAAAATGGGATTTGGAAAATCCCGAAAATCCCGAAAATAGAGCAACTGGCTTAAGGTCCTCATACTTACCCCAATTTAGCTCTGTCAATTTAGCTGAACTCAAGCTCAACTTTAAGATAGAGAGCTTTTTAAGCCCTCGATATATTATTTTACTGTTATAATAACTAAGTAACTATTCTTGTCCTAACGTAATTTCGAACCACTGTGCCCTATATAATTGCTTGACAATTCCATTCTGATAACTTAATAAACGTTAAACTAGCATAATTTGCTTTTGTTCTAAAACATAATTTGCTTTATGATCGATAATAAAATTTTATACAAGAAATCGGCAAACTTCTGTTGTTTACTGCTTTCTTCAAGAAGATTCACTTTAAAACCCCAAAATTATATTCGAATTAATCAAAGTTACGTTGACCTTTCCAAAAGAAACTAAACAAAAGCATACATACAAACAAAAACTATAATAAACTAATAACAATTAACAGATGTTAATTTGAATTAACAATTTATTCAGCAAACGGAAATAGCTTACTGATTTGTTTAAATCAAACAAAATAAATAATTTATACGAAATTGCAAACAAAACTCATTTTATGACCCTAGTTGGTAATTGAATCAAACACGTGTATTGGTTAATTAATATATTGTTTTATTTCTCTGTTTTACTTTACAAAAAAAAAACAGTATTTACAAAAATAGTAATTTTTTATCAAACAATAATACTTAGACAATTATGGGTATTTTGTTAATTTTGCAAAATGATTTTAAAACCTTAAAACTCTACTTTGTTTTAGGGAGTGGGTGTTACAAATTTATTAATAATTCTCACTATTATCATACATATGAATTTATCCTCTTACGGAACAACAAACAAAAAATAAAAATAGAAAATTATATTAAATTAATACATTGATCATGAAACAAAAAAACAGCCACCATTAGAAATAAACAAATGAAAAAATTCTAGTGTCTAAAATTGGCAACACTTGTCACGCAAAGACGCCAACCAACAAACGATCGATCGATCGAGCAAACGTACGAACAAGCCGCGCACCACACACTTGTTATTCAAATGACACCATCCAAACAAACAGTTGTTTCCAATTCAATTAGTTTTGTAGTTGTTGTTTAGTTTTCTTTATAACAAAACACTTAAATATTTACATTTTAATAGTGTGGTTTTCATTGTTGTTGGGGTCTTGCGATCAATCTGGTAAACCTACACTGACGCGTTGAGTAGCCGAACTGCGAGCGTTGCGCCTTTGTGTTGGATACTGCTGCGATGATGATGTTGATGTGGGCGACCGGGTCGCATCATTTTCGCCAATAATTGCACCTTCATTGAAACAAAGGCTGCTGCGCAAATGTTTTTGGGACTTTGTTGTACAGTACGATTCGGCATCGCTGGGTGAGGGAGATGTTGGTGTTGCTGCTGGTTTTTGTTGAATTTGATTATTTATTTTATTAATGGGTGAATTGTTATTGTTAAATCTTCTGGAGGAATTATTGTTCTCATATGGCAAATCAACTTCATTAGCCTCTCTGTCGTTGTAGTCAAAACGCTGATGAGAACTTCCGCGATTAGTGGGTGTTTTAATTTGGTCATTGCGGCCATAATAATGTTGTTGTTGTTGTTGTGGTTCGTCATCGTAATACTCTTCTGGTGCATAATATTGTTTTCGTGTTGGTGGTGATTTTAAATGTAAATTTCGCATTCTATAATTATGTATAATTCTTTTGGGTTCCTCTCTTTCTCTTCTATAGTGGGAATCATCTTCTAAATTTAGCTCTCTTTGTGAAAATCTATGATTTTCATATAATTCTGGTGTTGCAGCATCTCTTCTGTAGTCTCTCATTTCCTTCGAATTTTCATAATATGCTGGCTTACGTCTCTCATACAACAGTGGTGCTGGTTCTCTAAAATTTTCCCTCTCGCTAGAATAACGTTGTTCATAATTATTAGTGGTTTTTGCCAAACCTCTCTTAGGACTTACGTTCATTCTGGGTTCAACCGATCTTCTGCTTTGCAAATAACGTTCTTCGTTATTTAGAATCATCTCTCGTTCTTGTTCTCTATCATAACTATCATTCATTTTGAAGGGATCTGGTCTCTGCATGGCCCTAACTTCACGATTATTTATTTTGCGCTGTTCTTTTTCTTCACTCAAACTTCTGACATCACGTTTCACCTGAAGTTTTGGACTGTTCTTTGTGTTCAATTCCATTTCACGTTTATCATTCATGTCCATTTTGGGCTTTCGCAAATTATTGCGATTATTTTGTGGCTCCTCTCTCTCGTTGTCGTAATCGTAGAACTCTATTGTCGATGTATAGGCTTGTTTCTTTTTGGCAGTAGTATAGGCTTCATCGACTACACTTTCGGGCAGTTCAAGTTTGGTTTTAGTTGGCTTCTCGGCTATTTCCATTTTCTTGTTACCCACTGAATTGCGCAGCATTGATCTTCTGGAGTTTGAACGATTATCATTTAAATTGTCATGGAATTGTATTGAAGATTGCGAAAATTCCCTGCTAAATCTTTTCTTAGTATCCACATCATTGCCAGCCACTGATGGTTGTTTTTCATACAGTGGTCTTTCGGTGTTAGCCAACTGTACACTATTTCGCCGTTTAATGCGACTTTCAACTGCATTATCGACTTGAGTCTCATCGGGCCAAAATATATGAGATTCCATTCGATTAGTACCACCACCACTACCACGATCGATCATATTGGGTGGTAGACCCGTGAAGAATTTTCCATTCAACATTTTCTTTAGCGTTTATTGCTTTTCGGAAACCTGTTTACAGTCAGTGCAGCAGTAACCCGTCTTGTTTGTTTGAAATACCAAGCTCAACTAAAATCAATACAACTTAGTTCTCATTCATTAATCGTGATTTCAGAAAAATGTCGTTGTGTTTTGTTGTTGACATTGTAGGCGTCTTAAGCAGCGATCTTTTTGTAGCAGCAGCAACAACAGCAGTTTGTTGTTTGCAAACAGCGTTAAATACAGTGGTACAAAAGTATATAAAATTAATGTTTGATTAATTTTTATTTAGCTTGAATGTAATAAATTACTAATTAAAAAGATTTTTAAAACAAGCTTTTGCTATTTATTTTTCGATTTTTCCTGAACCAAGAATTGTCACGACTAGATTTAATATGATATATATCATCACCTAAAATGCAAAACAACGTATCATCAAAAAATTCGAAATTGATTTTATTTTTGATTACGATTCACTACATCATATTAAATATGTGTACACAATTTTAAACTTTTACTATCAAAAATAACCAAGTTATAACCAAAATTGAAACTAAAGTATCATCAAGTACATGATTTTCTTAAACAAAATAACGTATACGCTTTGAGTAATTAATTAATAAATCCTTTTTACCTTATTTTAGCTAGTATCCTAATTTTTATACCCTTCACCTTCGTGAGAAGGGTATATATAAGTTTGTCATTCCGTTTGTAATTTCTACATTTTTCATTTCCGACCCTATAAAGTATATATATTCTGGATCCTTATAGATAGCGGAGTCGATTAAGCCATGTCCGTCTGTCTGTCTGTTGAAATCAATTTTCTGAAGATCCCAGATAACTTCGGGATCCAAATCTTCAATAATTCTGTCAGACATGCTTTCGAGAAGTTTGCTATTTAAAATCAGCAAAATCGGTCCACAAATGGCTGAGATATTAGGAAAAAACCAGGACAACCTCGATTTTTGACCTATTCTTTACCTATATCTAGATTACTAAGGCATTAACATAGACAATATGGATATCTAATGATAGATATTTCGAAGACATTTGCAACGACGTATATAAGACCATAGTAAGTTGGATCTACAATGGGTCAAAATCGGAAAAAAAATTTTGAAAACGAATTTTTTTTTTCACCAAAAAAAAAAAATTAAAAATTTAAAATAACAATTAGAAAATTTTTTTTTCAAAAAATTAAAAAAACAACTTTGGAAAATAAATAAATTTTGTTTACCTAAAAATATTTAAAATAAATTTGGTGAAGGGTATATAAGATTCGGCACGGCCGAATATAGCACTCTTACTTGTTTTTAAATAAATTTGTTGCAATTGAATATTTTTTTAAGTCTTAATGAAAATTTAATGAAGAACCATTTTTAGTTTAAAAAAGTAGTTGTTAGTAATAAATATAAAAAAAAACATAATAAAATTAAAAATATGTATATAAACTGCTTTTATTTAAAATAAAAAAAATATTTTTGTCTAAGTTTTTATTTTTTCATAAAAATTTATATTGATGATACGTTTTTTTGATTCAGAAAATAACAATTCAAAAAAACGTAAGTCACATATAGAGATGCTAAACGGGGAATCCCGGGGTTTTCGGGATTTTCCAAATCCCGTTTTTCATAAATAAATAGGGGAAATTGTCATTTTTGTGTGACTTTTTCATTCATTTTGTCATTCTACATGCCCGAATATCGCAAAGTGATCTTCAGCAAAGTTGTTAAGCTCAACTCCTGCTACAATATAGTTAATAAAGGAAAACGGCATTTTTTGTTTTCCTTGAGTGGGGCTCTAGAAAATCAATTCTTCAACTTTTTTTGTAAGTTATCTAACAAAACTCAATTTAAATCCTCTTCAAATTAAATTGATTTTATCTCAGATGAGGAGCTCGAACAAAATGAAAATATTTCGATTGCTAAAAGGCTAAAAGATATTATTAATAAATGTAAAAACCTAAATAACAATAACGAAACCAAATTATAATGTAGATTTTCAACTTGCAAAATAAATACATAATTTTATTTCTGAAGGAACAAGAGGAAAATACTTGCAGATTTGTTATAAGTATTTGCAAACGGGTTTGCCAATGTGAAAGATGTTTTTCGGCAGCAGCATATGTCGAAAACAAAATTCGTTCCAGAATGGCAGATGGAACCATAGATGCAATAGTATTCTTAAGAAGCTATTTAAAATAAACACTTTTTATACTAAAGTACGGTTTTTCACCAGTATGTCGATTTTTTTCACGAAAAATCGTATAGCAGAAACGCATTCTACGGAAAATTCTAAGAAGAAACCAGAGGTCTAAAATCAAATCCTATCACATTTCGTCTTTTATCCAATGATATTTCAGTATATATATTTTTTTTAATAGTTTTTTTATTGGATAAATGAGAAATGCGCAAGATAGGATTTGATTTTAGACCTATGGTTTCTTGGGGATAATTTCATAGAATTTTGCGTAGATTGCGTTTCTGCTATACGATTTTTTACATTTTGATCGTCCATACAAATCGACCCGGCCTAATGTACATACTTTATTGTTATTTCTTCTTATATAATGACTCATGCAAGTATTTTGTGCTTTTTAGTGTCTAATAAAAATGAATTGCTAAATAAAAAATTTAGTTTCAATTGTAAAGACATAATTATGTACGTTTCTTTCTTATAATTTTCGGTATTTTAGATTTCCCGAAAATACCGAAACCCCGGGTCGGGATTTCCGGATTCTTTAACAAATCCCGAACCCTGGGATTTTTAAAAATCAGTCCCGATTAGCATCTCTAGTCACATATCTTAAAGTGAGCTTTGAAACAATTAGTTTTTTTTAATAAAATATATTTCTAGAGTCATTGTAGCTCAGATTTGAAAATTTTGTTTCAATATCTCAAGTAGTTTTCATTTTATATCGTTTTTTGCTTCTCCAAAAAACTTATGAAAAGTGATGTTACGTTATTTTGCATTTTAGGTGACATTAAGATAAAAATCGATTGATTCTTTTCGAATTTATTCACAATTAAGTGAATTCGCTCATTTTCACAAAATTTAAATTTTTTCTTAGATATACATAAAATTGAGTAGTTATTGTTCTTCTTTCGATTGATTGAATGTTGAAAACATTTTCCCCATGCTATGTTCAAATGTTCACATATATATTGCATTTTAATCGGCCCAATAGTTTCGGAGTTACAAATACAAATTCAAGCAAAAAAATATACATATTTTTTATGTGAAAATAGAAAAATTTTTTGTTTTAAAAAAATCATGAAAAATCGAAAACGGCAGAAATTGTTTAAATTTATTGCTTTATTGCAAAGCCACATGTAATAGGAACAAAATGAGGTATCGATCATAAAAATCTATGGATTATTTTCGAATTTATTCACCATTAAGTGAATTCGCTTATGTTCAGAAAATTGTATGTGCGTACAAGCGTGTACTTTGAGTGTAAATTTTACATGTGTTTTGTTATTGTAACAAAAATTTTAACAAAAACAAAACCCATGTAAAATGTTCACTCAAAGTACACGCTTGTACGCACATACAATTTTCTGAACATAAGCGAATTCACTTAGTGAAAAGAAAATACAAAAATTACATTTAATTACAAGTATGTAATGTAATATTTAACCGAAATTTCAATTACATTGTTCCACTGTGTTCGTGTTTTAAATTTGATTTGCAATATTATGGTAAATGGTTAAAACAAGTCAACAACAGTAACAGCAACACAAAATTTATGAGCGGCATTCAACACAACATATAATTTATTCTTGATTTGTTTTTTTTTTATATATTTTTACGTATTTTTTCACATGTCGACTTCAGTTTTTCGATTTGGTTTGGTTTGGGTTTAGTTTGGAGCGCAGTTGCCAACTTCAAGTTGCTTAATATGGTCAGTAGTACGATGATGTTGTTTGTTTGCTGTTGTTATTGTTGGGTGATACTCGTACTACGGATTATTTTGTTGTAAAAACAGCAACCACAATTCTTGTTATCTTAAAACATTTTGTTATTTTCTTGGTTTAAATTTGTTTTAAAGTTTAGTAAGTAAAGTTTAATAGATGGATACATACATAGTATGTATGAATATTATGTATGTAGTTATTGTTGTAGGCTTAATAACAGTTAATAAAGGTTGTCTCATGTAATGTGCTGACGTCAAAAGTGGCTCCGCTCCGTTTACATGTTTCACTCCAAGTGCATTAGACGCTTAGACAACCTGTTATATTAATTGAGCAAAAAGTGTTGAAAACCAATTGAGTTTAAGAGATCTTGTGAATTTTGATTGTACTCAACATGAGATGAGATTACCAAAAACAGCTAAAGATACTTGAAGAATTATTTTATGTGACCAAATACTTGTTTTAAAAGTAATATTAGGTCGTGTTTTAATTATGTATTTTGAGAAAAAATTAAATAAAAAAAACTGAAGATTTAAAATGCCTGGGTAGTCCAAATGATGTATTTACTAGGGTCATTTGAATAAAAATTATTCGAATAATCGAGAGAAAAAATTTATTTTTAAATGAATGAATAAAATGTTTCAATACAATCGAATAAAAAATTATTCGATTGTCGAATAATCGAATGAATTTATTTCAAGTTAAACTTAAAAAAAATAGTTCAACTAAACAAAACCAATCCATTTATAATATTAAATACAAATTTTATTAGAAACTAGTTCAGTTTTCATAGATTACGGATTAAGATCCCAAGATCACGTTGCCACATATCCAAGATCTCTCTGAGAATTAAATACACTGCAATTATGATAAATTTTGTAAATATCTCATAATTATATTGTTAAAATTGTTTCATAATTGACCCTAGCAATCATAATCCTAAAATAAGTATCGATATTAATTAAATTCAATAAATTAAAATTCTGTAACTTTTTAACGACAAAATTTTGTAGTTAAGTAATCAAAATTCGTTAGTTGACAATATTTATCGTTAAGAGATATTCCGAATTAAATTTTACCGATTATTTTCGTTAAAAATAGTTGGTAGATAACGAAATTTGTCGGTAGGTTAACGACAAATAAAATGTTCTAGTTAAGCCATAACGATAATTGTTTAGGAGTTAGTTTTGTAACATAAATATTCGAAATAAGTTGTTCTTTGAAAGTACGGTTGGTCAACTATTTTGTTTTTGTTAGATACGGACTGATTTGAGTTTTAAATATAAAAATTAACATGTTTTAATTACCTTTTTAATATAAATTTGGACATATATTTGGTCAATTCACAAGGTCTCTTATCTGTCATATTGTCCTAATATATCTCGTCTCGGCGGCTCGGCTTAACCGACTCTTAGGCATTCGGCGCAGGTCTCTGCTGGTTACGATAACACAATAAACATAGCATACATAGTAGTATTATTTTAGGAAATTTTTTTGATTGAAAAGCAATAAAAACCACTGAAATATTAGGACAATATGACATGATAAGAGACCTTGTGAATTAACCAATTATATTAATTTTAGAAAATAGTATTCGAATTTTAAGAGCAGCTTTTATTTGGGGCATAATATGCATAAGTAATGTATAATGTTTATCCCTATATTAAAATTTCCTAGTGAGCATGTTAAACCATATTTGGCGATGTGATACGAGTACAAACTTATACAATAGCGTATTCTAAGAAGGAAATTCGTTGGAATTTGTCGACTGTCCTTATAACAACACATATCTAAATTCTGAATCAATGATCACTTGTGGTGGCATAGACATATGTATTAAACTGGGTTACTTTTGTTTTTAGAAAAAAACTCTTGTTCTTTTGTTTTCAGTATGTTTCGCGAACATATTTGGTGAGCTGATGCTTGAGTTTTATATATAAATGCGATTATTTATTCACACGACTACGAATTTATCTGCAAACACGAAAAAATAGTAAATATTTTTATGATTTTTTTAATTTTAAAAATATTGACATTTATATTTTTAACTATATTCGTCGTTAAAATGTATTACCGAGAGATATCGTTAACTTCAAATAGTGAATATTAAATTCGTTAAAGCAACCGATATGTTTCGTTACTTAACGACATCGGTAGGAAAGTATAAAAAGTTACAGAATTGCAGTACAGATATATATTTTAATAGTTGTTGTTCGATTTTCGTTCGAATAATGGAGAAAGTTTAAACAATAATAAAAAAAATAACAACCTTTTATTCGATCAAAATTAAAAAATAATTAAGAAATTCTAGTTTCTCTTATCACAGAGTTTAGAAATGTTTGGTATTGAAAATAGGCGGACGGATTTTGTCCATTTTCTCCAAAATTATAGTACAAAATGTCCGCCTGAAGTTTAAAAAAAATTAGTAAAAACTAGTTTTTGCTAATTACACAGCGCAACTAAATCGAAAAAAATTTAGAGGCTTTATAAACCACTACACAATTTTGATGTATTGCAGTTCCAGTAGTATAAATATGGTAAAATTTTTAAAACCTATGGAGAAGTTTTTTAAAATTTTTTTTTTTTCTAAAATTGTGAATTTTTTTTGGATGATTCTCTACATAATTTATGATAACTCAAAAAGAGTTAGTCCGATATTATATATTATGTTTTAATCGGTTCAGTAGTTTCGGAGTTATAATAACAAATTGAAGCAAAAAATATGTTTTTTATATTTTGTTTCAAAAAATCATGAAAAATCGAAAACGGCTGAAATTGTTTAGATTTATTGCTTTATCGCAAAGCCACATGTAATAGGAACAAAATGAGGTATCGATCATAAAAATGGATTATTTTAGAATTTATTCACAATTAAGTGAATTCGATTATTTTCAGAAAATTGTATGTGCGTACAAGCGTGTACTTTTAGTGTACCTTTTACAGGTGTTTTGTTTTTGTTACAATAACAAAACACATGTAAGATTTCTTTAAAACAAAAATATTTGATATTTTCACATAAAAAATATGTTTTTTGCTTCAATTTGTTATTACAACTCCGCAACTGCTGAGCCGATTAAAACGTAATATATAGATTAAAGGTTATGTAAATTTTAACTTTTCTAAGTTTACTTCAATAATATCGGATTAGTTATCATCTAAACATCTAAAACAAGTAAGAAAGTATGGTCGGGCTTGACCGACACTGAGTAAAAGAGCAAAAACATTTGTCTTTTAAAATTTCAATAATTTATATTTTTGAGTGATTTTTGGAAGTTGGCCTTATATGGGGGTATGACCAATTATGGACCGATCACCATGAAATTAGGTCGTGTGATTTATCTCTATATGAAAGTTAGTTGTGTTGAATTGACTATAGCAACATTTTTAAGCGATTTATGCACGTTAAAGTGATTTTCGGAAGCGGATCTATATGGGAGCTATGACTAATTATCGTAACAAAATTTGGTGACATGAATTTTGTATATATAAAACTTATTTGGAGCGCAATTTGTGGAGATACATTTATAAATTAAACATTTATGACCGATTAAGTCCAATTTCGGAAGGACATTTGGGGGCTAGGTGAAATAATGGACCGATTTCAGCCAATAAGCTTGGTCCTTGGGCCGAAAAAATAATATGTACCAAATTTGATCGAAATATATTCAAAATTGCGACCTATACTCTGCTCACAAGGTTTACATGGACAGCCAGCCAGCCAACCAGACGGACGGACATCGTTTAATCGACTAAGAAAGAGATTCTAAGTCGATCGGTATAATTTAAGGTGGGTGTTAGACTAATATTTTTGGGCGTTACAAACATCTGTACAAACGCATAATACCCTCCCCACTATGGTGGTGTAGGGTATAAAAATTCACAATTCATTTTAGAAAAAAAAATTCTAAAAAAAAACTTCTCCATAGAATTTAAAATTTGTACCATATTTGTACTACTGCAACCACAATACATCAAAATTGTGTAGTGGTTTAAAAAGCCTCTAAAATATTTTCGATTTTGTTGCCCTGTGTAATCCATCTGTAAAAACGGCCGTATTTTTTAAGTTTTTTCCCAAAATTACCTATATTTTGTCTTTTGTAGCAAAAAGTTTTCTTCGCTACTATATACAGTTTTTATATAATCCGGAAAGATAACTTAATGCAAAAGCGTGTAAAGTAAAACTTTGCTCACTTAAGCGGACCTAGTCCCCACCAGACATATCCAAACTAGGAAAATTTAAAAAAAATATTAGGTTTGAGTAAAAAATTCTACAAACGCAAAGCACCGATACTAGATAAATCTCCTATACATATGTATATTACATAAATACGTGCAAAGCTGTTTTACTGTCACACTGTAAATAACGTCAGTTTTTGGGACACATGTTCCCCGTTTTAGTAATTTCAATATTTGAAACTATAAAATATCAGAAATTATAATGCCTTTATTTACTCTTCAGAAGATCCACAAACCTTGCTCCCTTTCAAATATTTTAACGTTTTTTCATATATTCCATGCAAAATGTGTATTCTTAAATCTCAAATGTAACTTATGAACCATGTGAAATATCGTAACAATGTATCTAATAGTTCAAGAGATACCGAAATATTTCCAATACCGAAATATTTTCTAACCCACTGTGCGATGTGGAGCCTACTTCCTGCCAATGTTTCCCCGGCGTAATATAATATTTAGCAATTTAAGTCAAACGTCCACAAACACTACTAAAAGTGATTTGGAATAATTAGTTTCTCTTATTAATATCAAGAAAAAAAATGATACCTCATGGCTTTTAAATATTCGACGAAGTAGTTATCCTCCATTTAGCTTCTAATATCTGGACCTGCACAAACATCTTCTTTGATTTTAGAGTAGGAAATTTTCAAAAAAGGATTTTTCAGATACAAGAAACGTAGTCGATATTGGTGCAAAAGCTTTAACAGATATTGATTAGCTGTGATATTTATGAAACTTATGAATGTTTCAAGCTTTTGAATTGTTTGGAAAGAGTTTTATCACATACTTGAAACTCGGCTTCCACATTGATGATTCGGATTATTTTAAGCATCTTCGATGAAAATGTAGGAAAAATGGACGAGGTCTTGTTTCGATATACGATCGGCATTTCAGGTACCCATAGATTTGTGGAGTTATGCAATTTTCATTTTATGTATTTGCCTTTTTTGGATCTGTTAATCATTTAGTCACTACCACAACGATTCGTTGAGATGAAAACTAAGTATCAGATTTTTATATTATAAATTAAAATTAAAACTTTGTAGTAAATATATATTTATAAATCAATTGCTTTCTTAGTTTGGACACTTTTTTATTGAAATATTTTTTGTTCGGTTTTTCATTTATCGTTTAAGTACATTATTAGTTTTTCTTTTGTTTTCATAATTAATGTTAAATTGTCTTTTGTTTGTTTTAAAACTAAACTGGGTTTTTTTGTGGTTGTTGTTTGTTCTCCTTTAAATTTTGCAATGTACTTTTCATCTATCATTCTGAATTTCCAAATACACATTTAATTCATCTTACAAATACAATTATCATACATTCTATGTAAATAAATAATTAGTTATTAGCAATAATGGATTAAAATCAATTCTTCAATTATAAACGGTTTTATTTCTCAGATTTATTTACGTTTTCTATCCAATTTCTATTGTAAGTAAAAGCGACAATTGACGCTTTTCTTTTATTTTATGGTTTCTCTATAGAACTTAAGTTATTAATTGAAATAAAAAATAATCTATTAAAATTGCACATTATTTCATTATTATTATTTTGGTTTAAAAAGAAATTAAATTTTGTTTCAATTTTAACACTTTTTTTTTTGTTCGTCCGGATATGTAAATTTGTTTCTTATTTTTTTCTCTTTGTTTTGTATTCATTATTAATCTTGTTTTAATCTAATATTTTGTTAAATATTTTACAGTTCAGTTTTTCATTGTTGGATTTTTCTTATTGGTAAAAAGCATTACACGCAAATCTACATTTTGAAGCAAATCAATGGTAAAAATTAAGTTTTTTTTCTTGTTTGTTTCTTTAATTTTGTATTTGTTATTAAAATTCTATTACATTTAAATTTAATCGATTAGTGTGTTTTTCGTATTTTTGTTGTTTGTTTCTTTTATTTATTATTAGTTTTATAGTCTATTTACAATTGTCTTGACATTTATGTTTCACTAAATTGCTCTGTATAAACAAGTGACATTTGAAGTATTTGAACTCATTTTAGGTAGGGGAATTTAAATAGTGATTGGTTCTTGATATATATCTTTGAAATTAAACTTTTAGTTAAATTCCATGTAAATGATCTGGAATATTTTAATTTTAATGCTCTATGAGTCAGTTGAACTGTAACGGACATCTTCCTCGATAATATTCCGGTCCCGAATGGCATATTACCGAACGATCTGAAGAATGACGTAGACCTGATCAATTCAATATTGATTTGACTCTATCATGTCTGACTTTCATGGCAGTATATACCCGATCGATGACGAATGAACCGATGCAAAGATGTGACATTTATTCTAAAGGAAGGGAAAGAGTCACATACTAATGATTTTTAAACCTATCAGTTTATCATCCCTCTTGCTGAATACTTTTGGTTGACCCTCTTATATGAATGTCAGTGGATCAAAAACTATTATCCAGCTTTTTGGATAAAGAAGCGGCTTTTAACAATGTAGAGTCAGCTGACATAGAATCAGCCGAAATTAAATACAGTATCATCCTATCAAGAAACTGCTTCAATCTCAAATCTGGCCAAAAATTGTGGAACTCAATGGGGTGGGCGTCTTATCTCCCCTTCTGGGAAATTTGGCCATCATCAGCAATCTGCTTAGAAACGCTAAGTAGATGAATCATCGACATTGCATTGAGCGTAAGTCCAAGCAAAACTGAGCCATTATTTTCACTCTGCCTGTACTCAACGATGTTGATATGAATCTTTCGGAAAGCGCAACATACCTAGTAACGCTAAATCGACAGTGGACGGAGTGTAAATCAAAGAAAAACTGAATGTATCATTTTCAAATAGATACAAAATCCTATTTTCATGTAGACCAGATAAACTGCTCTGAACTGATATTTTTGGATACCAAATACTATTTTTGATAAAAAAAAAAATGTCCGAAAACCCCACTTTCTGGAAAGAACATCAATGTATGTCTGCAGGAGTCAAACCTAGGAATATAAACTAGTTATTTGAAGTGATCACTTGACCGATACTATTCTAGCGGTCTCTCAGTTCATCAAACTGTAGTCTCTTTGAAAGAGTATTAAGAAGAATGACAATTCTGATGACACGAGCAATGCGAATGTCTTCGATAAGTCGCTCTTTGCAAACTAAATTAATGAAATTATTGGTCTTCAGGGCTGTTCTTCTCGAATTCCCTCGGGCAGATCGAGTTGGTGGAGGTGTCAACATCCAGGAATTTGGAATAGAAATATAAATTTCTTATTTGGCATTCTGCTGCATATATATAAACAGTGCTTAACATATTGACTTTCACGTCGGACACATATGTGTGACACTGCACTATGTGGTTTACGCCACGTCGGACACATATGTCCGACGTGACATTTATTCTCTCTAGCCATGTGCTAGAGTATTCTTCATTAATTTCCGTGGAGTTTAGAGTAGTATTATATATAGAATCCTTTACAGAGTTCCCAAAACTGTAATCTTGACATTTTTCATCACTTTCTGTACTTTCGAGTATTTTTTCGGACTCAGTATCCGATAAAATCCAATATAGACGTTTTTGAAGAGATTACGCCTCCAGCTGAAAGTGCCTTGGCAGTCAATGTGATAAGTAAGTGATGAGGTACAGAAGTGAACCTACTTGCTTAACCACATGGATGGGAATGCCTAGGTTGGACCAAAAGCATACCGCAAATCTCGTCAGATTACAACGGTAATTCAGTAACACTCAAGAAGAGAATGCGTATCATAAAAAATGAAATATTTATATTTTTTACAAGCTGTTCCATTAAGATATCATCAAATAATAAAAAGTTTACTTCCCAATGGATCATTTACGAACGAAAAGTTTGTTTCTCCAAGACTTTTTGGTTCTTATTGTTGTCTAGTTAAGAGGAAGGAAAAATATATGTGAAATAGTTTGTAGAGGAGAGTAGGGGCAACCAAAATGTCTGTCCCATTTTAAGGTTACCTTTATTCAGGAAACTGTTATAGGATGTAAAACTAAAGATTTGAAAATCAATAGTGGCAAGAAAATGCTGACACAAACGATTTAAGACATTAAAGAGACCCGGTTTGAAATACAATATCATTAAAAGTATAAAGAAACACTTAAAAATCATTATCGAAAAACTAAACAAGAAACATATTGAACTTATTATTATTTCATTTGGAAAATTCTAAAAATATAAAGATACAAACAAACTGTTTGCAACATTCACACATACTTCCGTATGTATGGATATATAAAATTTAAAACCTAAACATTAACGATGAGTTTCAATTATTCACTATGTCACCCGCATTCGGTTGAATGGATGATGAAGACTGCATTAAAATAAAATTGGTTTTTCCCTCTTTATCGGTGGTTACTTGCAACAAATCAGGTTTTTCGCCAGTTGCCGATGACGTGATATCGCCCGTATGTGTGATGACACAATATTGATTCCCATTGTAGGTGACTATTGGCAAACCACTCACAGTGGCCGTGGCTGTTGGAGCAGCCGTAGCTGCCACAACATTTGCTGTCAACTGATGATGATGTTGCTGCTGCTGCTGATGATGGTGTTGATGATCTGCAGTGGCTGTTGTTATATTGAGGCCATTGATGTTGTTAAGTTGGGCCTGTACATAACTGGCGGCCGTAGGAGAATTGGCAATAAAGTTGGCAATCTAAACAAAGGAATTTTTATTTATTTTCAATTAAATATTGGATTTAGCTTAAAGAGTGCAAAAAAAGTATTACAATTTATTAGAAAGTAAAAGTGTAAAGTAAAAAATATTTAGTAAAAGTGTTGCAAGTGTAATGGAAAAATTACATAAGAGTTTACGTTGGCGTGTTCTTAACTTTGAGTTTCCTGTAATATTTGTTTGTGTTTTGTTTTGTTTAGTTTCTTTAGTTTAGTTTTTGTTTGTTTTTATTTTTATTTTGTCATATATTTACATCTTGATTATTGTTGTTGGTGTGATTGTTGCCATCACTATTATCGTTGGTGGCTGTTGCTGCCATTGTAGCTGCAGCAGCAGTTGTAGTTGTCGTACTAAATATAGCTGGTGGTTGTGTTAGTTTTTTTGGTGCTCTTTTAACCACATGTTGCTGTTGTGATTGTTGTTGTTGCTGTTGTTGTTGCTGCTGCTGTTGTTGCACATTGATAAACATTTGGTTTTGTATGATTATCTTTTCTTTACGCTGTGACATTTCATCCATGTTGCCATTGCCATTATTATTGTTGTTGTTATTGTTGATGTTCGTATTTGTATCCAGTTGATAGTTACGTTGATTTGTATTTGCAGCCATTTTGACTGTTTTAACAATTTCCGTTGTTTCCTGTTCCTGATGTCAATACTGTAAATGATACCAATGGAAATAATATTAAAATCATATACAGATTTGAAAAGAAACAAGTTTGAAATATGTTTGTTTAAAAATGCATATAACATTTTTGTTTAAAATTAACAATTTTTTGCAAATCCGATTTTGGAAATTCATATTTCCAATTAAAATATTAGTTTAATAAAAGTTTTCTGCAACAAGATAGTCATGGCTGCGATTTTCAAGTATTTATTATTTGAAAATATTCTTCCAAATATGTATATTTTTGTGCAGAAACATAACATAAATAAAATTACAGTAGACTTCCCAGCAGAAAGGGCTCATTAAGTTATACAACAATTAAATAGTTTATGTTTTAAAATTATAAATGTTTTTCTGAGAAAACGATGGATATGTTAATTCTAATATCTTGGGATTAAATAATAGTAGCTGTATACAAAGTTACAAACACGTTAGATAACAAAATATCTTAAAAATCGAAATTACAATGAAAAAATCTATAAATGTTTTTTGATTATTTTCAATTGCTGACAGAGAAATTAAGAAGAATTACTGTCAGTTTCTCGATGTTGAAAGAAGTTAGTCGACAATATTTGATTGCTAAAAGGATTTTTGTCGAAACATATAAATGCATATAAATAAGCATTTTGAAATAAAATATAACAAAATATGTGTATAAAATCCTATGATTTTATAAAAATAAAACAAATCACACAAAATGATTTTTTTATATAGTTTGAATTTGTAACGTAAATTGAATTTGTATTTTTTAATAACAAAATGAATTGTACCTAAAATAATCACTTAATTAGATGTAAAGTAATCACTTAATTACTTGTAAAATAATCACGAAATTGTTATTGTGAATTAACAACATTTCGAAGATACAAATTGTAGTAAAAAAATAAGCCTAGCTATTTCTTTTATGCAATATTGTCAAATCACTTCTTTTGCGATCTTCAGCTAGAAAACATATCTATTTTTTTACCTAAAAATTAAACCTAAAATCTAAATTGTATTAAATTATATTTATATAATTTTACTTAAAATTTAATTTACTAAAACTTACACATAATTACAATCATATTCCTAAATTTAAAACCCAATTAATTTAACTTAAATGAAAATTTAAACCTAAATAAAAATTGTAAATTTAAATTTGAAAAGAAAATTGTAAAATTCTTATTATTCCCAGCAGTTAAGCAAGTAGTCAATGTATCCCTTAAAGACAGTAATTGTCACAAATGTCTTATAACTTGGCTGACTCCATTTTATATATTTTGGTCAATTGACACGTGTGTGCACTTTGTAGTGCAGAGAGAAGACAATTGGTTACTTTATGCATCCCAAGTAATCTAGCGTGAAGACTATTGTCACTTAAGTGTCTCTAAGTAATCTAGAGTGTAGTCACTTTAAAGTTTTTGTGAGTAATTCGTACAAACTGGTTTTTTACAGATTGTGTTAATATAATTCTCATACAGTTTATTTTTATTTTTGCTTAAGTATACTGATATCGCATGTAACATAGCATGAAGTCAATAGTCACTTTAGTGTCTCTTAGTAACCTATGGTGAAGTCACTTTAAATTTTTTTTTGTACTGCAGTTTATTTTACCCACCAGAAGCGTTGACTACCTTCGATCAGCTATCCGATAGTCACATTGTAATCAAAAGGGTCAATTGACCCCCTGCTTAGGACATGCACGTGTTAAAATAACTAGTCAAGTAGCTGATCAAGTAACCAGTTACAAAGCTAGCAATGTAACTGACGCTATGTAACCATTTTGTGAATCCAATGCGTTGCCTACTTTGGACCAGCTATTAGACAGTCCCATTGTAATCAAAAAGAGACAATTGACCCCCTGTCTAGGACATGCCCGTGTTAAAATGACTAGTCACGTGGCTATTGAAGTAACTAGCTCCCACCCTAAATGATGGGTAAAATCACTAGTTCGGTACTGTCTCCTAGAACTGCTGGGTTTAACTAAAACTAAAAACCACACACACACATAAAAGGTGAGCTCACACACACACACTCTCATACAGATACCCTAATATATTCTAATCAATTATTTAACTCTTATTTCTACTTATCCTAAATCAATCCTCATATATATTTTCTCAACCTGTTGAGAAAACATATATTTTATGAGAAACTTGGTGTTTTTTCAAAGCATTCAAATCTACACATCCCCACATCCAAATACAGTCCATCTCCAAAATCCCCAATACCCGCTGAGATACACCAAATTTCTTCAATATGCATTATCAATAAAAATTTTGTGTATTCGGACATTCGAGAAAAATGATTAATATTCATATACAGTTGCGAATAAAATAATAGCAGTACCACGACATTTTTAAATATTTATACTATTTTCGCAGTGTAGTATGTTTGACAAGCAGAAGAGGATGGAAGTCGAATATATTGCATTGAACCAGAACTTGCATATAAAACATGTTTAGACCCGTTAGTGCACTAAATATTGCTCCGTTATTTTCGAAGTTATTAATCATACTACTTCCAAAAATATTAACTCACATTATTAAAATAAACAAAATTCTCATTTTAAAATTTTTAAAAAGGTTGACGCATACAAATAAAACTTGAATTTCGAAGTTTTCATTATTAATGATGTGTTTTTAAATACTTTCGTAAATTTATACCAAAATTTCAATCTTTTGTTTTTTTTAAATTAATAATTTTTGTTTCATTGTATAATTCTCTGCATATTTTATAGGTCATTTATTTCTGTTTTAAGTTTTATAGTGTATGTGGATATTTATTACTAGATAACTATTGTAATTTTTTGAGTATTTCAAAAACACTAATTTAAAATGATTAATAATGTTGTCTACTAATTCGAATACATTAAGATCTTTTGTAGTTTTATTAAGGATGTATGTGAAAATTAAACTGAAAAAGGGTTAAATCAATAGTTACTATAATATAGCAATTTTTTCAATATCAACTGCTATTGATTTAAATTTTATAACTTAGACAACTTATTGAAGAATACTGAATACTGCAGTAATTACACCAGTACACTAGTATTGCGCAATAAAGGACTTTTATATATTCTTAAAGACCTCGCGATTTATAAACATTTGAAAATTAAAATTTGGCAGTATGGTGAAATTTAAAATGTTTATTTTTAAATACAATATTGGACAATTTATGACTGATTTCATTTTTGTAACTCAAGACATACAACTTTTGAGTTCAAACATTTCTTTTGATATACATATATCCCACTCGCATCCCAATACGCGACCAAAAAAAATTAAAAAAGGACCCATTTAGAAAAAAAAGTAAAAAAAAGTTATTGATTTTGCCAAAAAAAAAAACACAAAACACTTATTTTGATATATGTATATATCACACTCGCATCCCACTAAGCGAACAAACATTTTTTAACCCTCCGGCGGGTGAAAAGGTCCCTTTTCATTTTCAAACTGAAATTACTCCTTGATGGTCCAAGGGTAGAGATGGGATTCTACCCGGTATTTATCCACACATTGGGTAAATACCGGGTAAATATCAAGTAAATACCTTTTTTGGGTATTTATTTGAGTATTTATAAAAAGCATTTGAAATGCTGCATCTAGCAATTTCTGATTTTCAATCAGCTAAAACATTATTTTAAATTACATACTCATTTATTTTATTGTTTTCAACACCACGTGTGTAACAATTTGAATATAAATATAATGGTGGACTTAGCGAACTGTAAAGCTAGAGGGGATTTGTGTGGTCTAAAAATTTTGTTTGGAGCCGCATAGAAGAAATATCTCAGAAATATCACAGAATTAAGCAGAATCGCAGTTCATATATTGACTCCCCCATGCACATCAGGTGCCACTAAACGCTCATTCAGCATTCAAAAAACGAAACAGATTAACTGCAGATAATAGCGGAAAATAATGTTTTATAGCTCATAATTGAAATCTCGTCAACAAGGACATACGACAAAAGGAAACTTCCCTAAAAATTATACCGGCTGAGGATGAAATCATCAACTCTGCTAATTCATTTGAGGAAACACCTTCCACCCATTCTACACATCATTCATCTATGAATTATTTTCGGAGTTTAACTGACCACGGATCATAATGTTGCAAAAATAAATATAAAAGAAATATACATACATAATAGAGTTATTTTCTTAAATTGTTATTTTTCTAGTGCTCTCTGTGAGCATTTAAATTCCTATTTATTATAAAATTCATGAAGTTTTGCTGCACAACGTGTTTGTTCACCAATTTTCTGCAACATAGTTTATACCTAGCTTTTGGGTAAATATTTATTTACCCATTTTTACCCATATATAAAAATGGGATATTTACCCATTTTTACCCAATTTACCCATTTTACCAGGTATTTACCCATTTCCCATCTCTATCCATGGGAAGTATACCCCAAGTATATTCCAAGGAAATTTTATCTAGAATCAAAGCGATCCGACCAATAGTTTAGTTTCTATTGAGATTTAAATGTGTTTAATACGGGAACGTGTGAAAGGTCCGCGTATAAAACTCATAAAAAATTTATAATGTTATATATAATTTCATGTGTTATCATATAAAATTCCCTAAAGACCCTGTGGACCTTATACTTCGTATAAGGTCTATAGATGGTCTTATAGATAAGCTTTGAGCAAAAAATTAAAAAAGGCCCATTTTGAAAAAAAAGTTATTGATTATGCCAAAAGAAATCAAAAATTGTATGTCAAGAGTAGGGGGCGGATTTCATGCCTTTATTGTTGGAAAATATGCGCCTAAAATATGCTTCAAAAAAATTAAAATATGATCTAAAAATATTAAAAATGTTCACTTATATTTTTGTGCAGAAACATAAAATAAATGACTAATGTCCGAATACGCAACTATGTTCCCAGCAGTTATGACTCTTTCGTTATATTATACTAGGAACTAAGTAAATAATTAAAGTTTTAATTATTTATTTTTTCTTCTGAGAAAACAATGGATATATTAATTGTACTCACAACTTGTTTAAATCCACTATCTTCGAAGCTTCTATTTTGCAACTTGCCTTTTAAAATCATCAGTAATCCAAAAGGGTTAATTAACCCTCTGATTAGGACGTGTAAAAAATAATCACTTAGCTAGTTGTGTAACTAGTTGCCACCCAAAATGATAGTTCAGGACAGTATCCTAAAACTGCTAGGAAATGAATGTAAGGAGCTGTAATCTGAAGTTACAAAATCTTTCGATCTCGTATGAATCGAAATTGCGATGAAAAAAAAAGTTTGTAAAATCTTGGATAATATACATATAAAATATGCGTTTTGAAGTAAAATATAACAAAATATGGTTATCAATAAAATATGCAAAAATATGCCCTAACAAACTGATGTCATTTTACAGAAAAATGTGTTATTCGAAAAGATAATTAATCTACATTGTATTTGGACGTTCAAGAAAAAACATGCATTTGCATAAAAATCCCCCCCATAGTCATGAGTTACAAAACATTTATTTTGATAGATATCCAACTCCCATCCCACTAAGTGACCAAAAAGCTCCTCAAGAAAAAAACCTAAGCTTTCTTTTGAGAAAAAAAGGCCGAATTTAAAAAAAAAAGTCAAAAAAAATATTTTGATTTTGGAAAAAAATTAATTTTTTTTTTAATTTTAGAAAGATTGAAGAAATAGCTATATAAACTATTTGCGAAACATTTTGCTAAGAACTATAGGTAATATGTTGCATGGATGAGAAAAAACACCTGTTTGGCAAAAATAACAAATTTTGACCCCATATAACTCAGAGAGTTAGTAAAATTGTGTCCTTGGTGCAAATCGGAAGACATCGATTTTAAAAGTTTGTTCACTTTACATGAAATTCCTCCTATACATATGTATGTTTCGATTTTTCCATATCTATGAAAGACTCACTGCACAGTGGCATAAAAATAGAGGAAAATAAATCTGTAACTTCTAAACGTATATTCCGATTTGAAATTAGACATGGGAAAGAGGAAGTAGTCGAGTTTAAGTTTTGAATTAGAACCCTATGGGCCAACCAGGGGTGCGGCCAAGAGTCCGATTTCAAAATAAATACATATGTAGAATCTCCTCGTCGATCACTTCAAAAAACCTCGTTGTAGCTATCAATTATATCCCAAAGCTTAGGGAATATTAACATTTGAAAATTCAATTTTCAAAATTTTTAGCCAACCTACTCCAGTTTTTTGATAACAGCGGATCCAAATAATTCTCCATTTTTCTTTTATTGGACTAACAACAAATGTATATGTCAAATAAAAACTAATTGTTTGAAAATCATGGCTGACTACAAAGTTATATGCATTTAAATTTAAAAAATTTTAAAAAGGTGATTTTTCGCTAGTTTTTTTGGAAAAAAAAAACTGTTCTGCTTGTCAAACATAGTACACTGTGAAGTACTATGTTTGACAAGCAGAAGAAGATGAACGTCGAAGACATTGCCTTCAGCCAGAACTTCCATATAAAACATTTTTGGCTCATTATTTCACTAAATATTGCGCCATTTACTTGCAGACCAGTCGGCTTCTGGCGAAATTCAAACAATTAACGCCTTATTCAGAAGAACTTATATACATACGTTCTAAAACAAATGTATATAAAAATCTAAAGAATTGTTGCCAAATTTCTCGAGTCATGGAATTCTGCGTTCGGCACGGAATCGTTATTCCTTGCTTTTTCTTATCTAATACATGGCATCAAGTTATGTTGATTTTTTTGTAATAACTTTATTTATAACTATATTTAGTTCGTTCTTTTTTGTATCACTGTGTAATTATTAAATTGAGAGAAATTCTTTGAACTTTATCTCACTAATATAAATAAGACTTTTTAGGAGCTTCTCCGTAAACATTTAAGTAAAATTATTTAAAAATACACACTACCGACTTTTCTCTCACCTCCAAATGGCTCTTGGCATGCAATGTCCACTCATCTCGATTGGAAAACATACGACCACACAATTCACAAGTCCACGACAGCTGCTGTTGGGCATGATGATGTGGTATAATAATGCCCGGTATGGCTGTACTTTGGCCACCGGTATGCTGGGCATTCGACGTCTGGACAATGATATTTTGAGTGGCTACTTGTACTGCTTGTTGTTGTAGTTGCAATTCGAGATTCTGCTTATTGTCTTCAGGTTCGGGTTCTTTTTTCTTCACCAAATTGTTAAGACGTTTCCCAAGCGGTGCAATGTTCGTGGGCGTAACATGTTTGAACTTGTTCATATGTATGACTAATTTATCACGACGAGCGAAAGCTTTATTACACACCTGTTATAAAAGAATATTGGGAAAATTAATAAAAAATGCTGAAGGTTTCTCAATGAATTCAGCTATAAAATTATACTTCACAAATATAAGGCTTCTCTCCTGTATGAATACGCATGTGAATGGTGAGTTTGTCTTTGCGGGCCAAACCCTTGCCACACACGGTGCACTCAAATGCTTTATTGGTGGCTAAAATTTAAGAAATATCAGAGATCTGGTTAAATGGAAGACTAGAATAGTATTAGCTTACGTTTTGATGGATTAGTTTTGCGTACACCCGATGAAGCCTGCTGGACTTGTTGCAATGCTTTTAGGCGACTGGCTGGATGCATGGAACCACCCTCGACATAGGGTTCGGTAAATGGTATCAAATTCGGTTTGGGTATGTTGTACGTTATATTGTCGGACGACCAGGTGCCCAAACTTTGTAGCACTCGGACGCCTCCTTCAAATCCCATGCCCACATCGTCCGGAACGGTAAAAGTACTTTCGTTGCCGGCTGAACTAGAGGAACTTATTTGTGGCACCTTTATGGTGCTGGCATAATGCTGTTGCTGCTGCTGCTGTTGTTGTTGCTGCTGTTGTTGCTGCTGCTGCTGTAATTGTTGATTTGTGTTGTTGTTGTTATTAGTACTATTGTTATTGTTGCTATTGGGTGAATTTTGTTGTTGTTGTTGCTGCTGCTGTTGTTGTGTTTGATTATTATTGGACGTTTGTTGTTGCTGCTGCTGCTGTTTGAATTGTATGGCCGCCTGTGCCATTTGTTGTTGTACGGCCATGTGTGCCTCCAGATACGCATTCTTTTGAGCCACCGTCATTTTATCCATATTCACTGTGCCGTCCTTTAAATAAAAGTGAAACACACAAATATAAATAGTTGAAGACTACAATGAAAATCACGATTAATAGTAAACAAACTTTTAAAACCAAAAATGAAAAGGAAAAAGAAGTCTAGTTCTCGTATGGCCCCATAACAACCCCTGTTAAATGTTACAGAATTTGTTTGTTTGTTTCATTCCGCTCTCATTGAAGCATTTCCGTTTTTCCTTGTTTTTTATTAATTTTTCTGAAACGTTTTGGTTTGAAACACATCTTATCTCTTTTTGTTCCGTTTGTTGACATAACAAAAAGTCACCGCTATATTTTAATTCATTTTCACTGAAATTCCTGTAGAGAGCGAGAGAATGTGTTGTTGTGCTTTGTTTAATTTTAAGCGGCAAATGTTTCATTCAATCTCTGACTCTGCTCTCTCATTAACTTTATCTTACATTTGGTATGTCCTTTCGCAAAAAAAGTGTTCGTTGTTTAAATTTGTCCTTTACGCGCAAATTCTTTAAACATTTTTGCAAATACAACAATTTACTTTTTTTGGTTGTATTGTGTTGAGAACACACATGTGTGCGTTTGTATATGTGCTGTATGTTTGAACGTTTGTATGCCGGTTTTAATTTACATGGTTTGAGGTTCAAGTGTGTATTTTATGGCGAATTAGTCACAGTGGAACGAAAAGTCAAAATGGCAAATAATATAGAAATTAAACTATTATGTACATTAGGACTGCCCCGTTAGCATGGAGGAAAAATAAGGTGTCGATGTTCGCAACTAAAATCAAAGTTTTGTTTTTTGAGGAGATCATTTCTCAAAATGTTTATGCTAGTGTAAGTATTTGATAAGCTGGATGAAAGGATAAAACACTACTTTTTAGATTAATTTGTTTTCAAAGATAAAATATGAAATTTTGGTATCAAGTGAAAGGTCTTTGGTATTGATATTCGTGTTTGTAATATTAGGCAAATATTTTAGGTTTTTTTAAAAAAAAAAAACCAATACATTTCAAACCTCATACAAATTCAATCACGATCTGATGTTAGCTATATATTCCCAAAGAGCAAAAACATTTTTCTTTTAAAATTTCAATAATTTATATTTTTGAGTGATTTTCGGAAGTGGGCCTTATATGGGGGCTATGACCAATTATGGACCGATCACCATGAAATTAGTTCGTGTGATTTATGTCTATATCAAAGCTATTTATGATGAATTTTGTGTGTATACCAACATTTTTAAGCGATTTATGCACGTTAAAGTGATTTTCGGAAGCGGCTCTATATGGGAGCTATGACTATTATGGACCGATCGTAACAAAATTTGGTGACATGAATTTTGTATATATAAAACTTATTTGGAGCGGAATTTGTGGAGATACATTTATAAATTAAACATTTATGACCGATAAAGTCCAATTTCGGAAGGACATTTGTATGGGGGCTATGAGGACATCGTTTAACTACTCAGAATGTGATTCTAAGTCGATCTGTATACTTTAAGGTGGGTGTTAGAAATTTTTTTAATTTAAAAGAAAAAAATTTAAAATTTTAAAAATTAAAAAAAAAAATTTTTAAATAACAATTCGAAAAATTTAAAAAAAACACTTTGGAAAAAAATAAATTTTGTTTACCTAAAAACATTTAAAATTTATATTTTGAAGTATAATTTGGCGAAGGGTTAGTGTTTATAAAAAACCGACTTTTTAAAAAACCGGTTTGTCGGTTAACCGAAAATTGGCCTTTTTTAGAAAACCGGGTTTTCGGTTAACCGACATCGAAAAAACCGGTTAAACCGGTTAACCGTCATATATATGTAGAAAACATAAAATGTCCAATAAAGTATACACAACTTTGAAATTTTTAGTTTTAGTAGCCAGGAATAATGGTTAATATTAAATAACTATAAATATACAAAAGTGCAAAGTCCATTTTCATTTTATTTTGTAAAAATTTCAAAATTATTATCTCAATCAAATGGAATTGAGTATAAATATGTTACTAAATATATAATACTTGTTTTTTTCATTAAATTTCAACCAAAAAATGTAAAATTAATTAAATATTTGATAATTTTGAAATTTATTATCACCTCGAATTTTTGATATGAAACAGAAAATGTTACAAGTCCCAAAAAAGGACCTATAAGATGCAAACGCGCTTCTTCTTAGCTGTGATTATTTGTTATTATAAATCATACCAAATAACTAATAAAACTCCATTATCAGATTTCAAATCATGAATTTCAATATTTCTGAAAAGGACTTTGTACACTAAGCTAATGAAATGATTAATAAATTAAAATTTTAAGAACAAAACACACGACTGAAGTCAAATTTATTGAAAGAAGGTATGTACATCAAATTCAATTTAACGTTTCGTAAAATCATCACAAAATTTATAATGAATCATTATTAAAATTTAGTTTAACTTCTAGAATTATGCGGAATTTAATTTTTAATAGTTTCAATATGTGCAATTTATTCTGAAAAACTCATCATCCTCTACTATTTAGAATAATTGTAATTCTTAAAAATATTAATCTAAAGAGGTTTGTATTGTTAATCAGCAGTATAGGTTTCAAATCAGACCGAATGTTTGATATAATGTGTACACAATGAATATAAAAAATGCACAAAAACATTAGATTTATTAATTTAAGTCCCAAATTTTAAAAACCGGTTAACCGAGTGATAAAAACCGGTTAACCGAAAATCAACATTTTAAATTAACCGGTTCGCAAAGAACCGAGATTTCAAAGAAAAACCGGTTTTTCGGTTAACCGGTTATCCGGTTTATAAACACTACGAAGGGTATATAAAATTAGGCACAGCAGAATATAGCTCTCTTACTTGTTTTTTTTTTTTTGGTTCAAGTTATATTTCGCAGTAGGCCGATTGGAAAATTAATTGCCTTTACTTATGAACTTATGGACCAGTATGGAATATAATTCTGTTGGAAATTTGTGACAATTGCTCAAAATGTACTCGAAATAGAAGAACATTATACATAAACAAGGTTGGCTACCGATCCGAAATGATAAAATTGAAACTGCTAATTTGGATTATCTTAATAACAGTAGTTTATCAGCTTATTTCGGTAGCGATATGTGATGTTATTTCGTTAAAGGAATTTAAATGTTAACGGTAAATTCGATCTGATTCAAATTATACTGAAATTTAGAAAAATTTAAAATACATATGTTATCAAAGTTGATATTGTATTGTTACGAAATTGTACTTGAATTCAAATATAACGATTTTAAGGGCTGATTTAAAAGTAGCATAATGCTTTCAAATAACAGTGCTGTAATAGCAAACTGTAACATATCTGTGGGCATTATTAAATAAAAGCTTTCAGTTGATTTGATCGTAAGTTGGCAACGCTGTATTCGAATTCGAATATTCAGTTAAAGAACATTGTAGAAAGTACACCACAGATGGCGTATGTATTAGTAAGATCTAGAATATTCGAATTTTGACAGTTAAAGAACAATCTAGAGTGCAGATGGCAGTGTTATAAATAGTGGCAGAGGTTGCAGTCGTGAGTGGGTTTATCAGAGACGCTTTTCGAATGAACATCAATTGCCTTAAAGTGTGTTGTGTTTTTTTTCAAGTAAATTCGTGTAAATTATAAATTGTGTCTGTATTTCTGCGAATTTATAAACGTGTATAAAAAACATTGCGTGACTATTTAATTCTGTTGTTGTTGTACATTTTTAAATAAAGAGTTGTTACAATTTTTAAACTACTAAACGGCTTATATTTGCAATCAAAAATATCCGGTTTATTTAAAGGAAATAAACCAGCGTTTTGAAAAGTACAGTATTATAAAAATGGATATGTTATAATTTTATTATTATAGAAAAACTAGCTGATCCGGCAAACGTTGTTCTGCCATACAAATTATTTCTAGTGAATATTTTGGTTGTTAAATAAAAAATAGCGAATGTATTCTAAGTGAAGTTGGCATTATAGGTATTTTTGATGCCAAATGAAGAGAAATACAAACAAAATTTTTTGGCGAAAAATATTTAAAAAAATGGGTGGATAGGGACATCCTAATGTCCTAGCGGTATGATATATAATATTCTCGTACCTACCTAAAATATATACAAAATTTCATAAAAATAGTTAAATATTGATATTTGGATATTGCTCATACAAAATACTAAAATCTCGGCTAAAAAACGGGTGGATGAGGGTCGGTTGATGAAAATTTGGGGTTATAGGTATTTTTTAATGTCAAATAAATAAAATGCGAAAAAAAGATTTTTCCCAAAAATGGTTAAAATAAATTCGGGATAGGGTCACCCTAATGACCTAGCGGTATGAAATATACTTTACGACCTATTCTCATACCTACCAAACATACATACAAAATTTCATAAAAATCGGTTGAGCCGTTTCGGAGGAGTTCATACACTAACATTGTGACACGAGATTTTTATATATTAGATGGACACATCACGTAATTACTTTAATTTTATTGAAAAACAAGTTAGTGTACTATATTAGACTCTGCTTATCTTAATACCATCCACCTAAATATAATGAGAATTAAAAAACTAGATTGGTATAAACATTATAATATCCATACTTAGTGTTTGCGGGTCTTACCGCTAATTATATGGATTTGGACAACTAATATTTTATATCTAATTAGAAATACACCATTCTCAACAGAGTTTGTCCTTTTATTATAGGAATAACGTATGATATTTAACAATTTACAGTTTATATATTTATTTATATGTAAGGGGGTTAACATAATCAATTTTTAATTATACAAAATTTCCATACAAAATTTGTTTTATAAACCTGTAATAAATTTAAAAATTGATTATGAATAAGGCCTTTAGTAAATTGTTTATATCACCGATATACATATGTAGCTCAACATTTTTCCTTATACCTTATTAATATATTAAGATAAACTTGTACCACCCTAATGTCAGAAAATTGAAACTCGCAAGAAATCATTAAACTTTAGCAAACGAAGTAATTCGATAATACCTGCAGAACAGTCGACATTCGTCAAAGATAATTCGACAAAATTTGGTACAAGCTTTGCGCCAGAAGTTCAACAAATTTTGAATCATATTTTCGATATTTTTTTTAATATTTTACTGCTTTACTAAATTAGATATATCTCAATTGTTTTACCATATAGAAATTCATACTTCAAAATACAGATAAACATTGATATAGGCTTTTATTAAGTGTATATCTTATATTTATGGTTTTCCCATTTTCCAGTTATAGTTCTTTAAACTTGGTTCTCAAATATACTGATATTTTTTTTTCTAAGAATGTTATATAGCTTGCCAAAGAAAAAGACCGTCGAAGCCCGTCCAATGACTATATACATCATTTAAAGAAACTTCTGGGGAATGTCTTTGTAAAAAAATTGTAGCCGCCAGAACCCGCCGAAATACTTTTTTTTTAATTCTTACGGAATGGAATTTTTAGAAATATTTCTTTATTTATTATTGATTTTTATATATCTAGACCCTACTGTAACTTGAAATATAGTAAATACAGATCTTTTTAAAAATTTAATTTCAAAAACACATGAAAACGTATTTTTTTTAATTTTTTATTAATGTTTTTTATATGAATATCTTTTTTATATGTGATCTTTTAAACATTCTTTTGGAATCGGAGATACCAATTCTATATAAAAAGAGCGCCAAATAATTTTGTCCACCTAGATTTTGATTTGGAACCACAGTGCGCTGTTCAAACATATACATTTTAGGTTAAATGTAAAGTTGTGTATTTTTTTCAACAATTTGTTTGCGGTCATACCACTGTACATGATTTTAGACAATAGCAAGTCTTCATTTGTATAATTTTTAAATTAAAATTTTAGATATATTATAGTATATAATTGAAAACGTCATAAGTCTTGTTATTTAAAAATAACATTGCGTGATTGTCATTATATTTTTATACATACAATTTTAAATAATTGTGAGTTAAAAATATATTTGATAACTATACATTTTTAAGCAGTTTTCTATTACAAAACAGCCATTATTTACCACAAACAGAAGGTTTTTGAAATTAATTTAAATCCAATATTCCACTGTAGACGCTTAATATGCCAATGTCAATTTATTTAGCATTTTAAATTTGTAATATAAATCACTTGGTTTTCATTTCAAGTCATGTTTTTTTCTCTCTTTTTAGGAACATTTTGCTTAGAATTGCTTTTTTATTTAATTTCTTCTATTCAATTTACACACACTTTTAATCGATTTTTCGCGCTGTATTAAACATTATTTTAAGCATTCAAATCCACACACACATGCACACTCCAACACTTACAAACACACGCATATCCACAGACATTACCCGTATGAAAAAACTGTATGTTGTAATCTAGGAACGATTTCTATATGATATAATCCAATATATTTATATCTACTATATATTATATATTTGATGTTGTCTAAAGACAATTTAAATCGGCTTCGGCAAAGTCATTCATGTCTTTCTTTTTTTTAATTCGCAATCAGCTTGTGGATTGAAATAATAAATAATAATTTCTGTTGTAATAGAAACTCTTCTTTTTATTATTTTTTATTGTTAGAATTTATTTTTACTCTTTAAATGCACCGCAAAGTATGCTACGTTTGAAAATTTTCAGCACCTTTTGTTTGTGTATGTATTGCGAAACTGATTTGCTACTCAAATCGTTTCGTCTGTCTGTCGTTAGTCAGACGACGATGTTGCCTGTTTTTTTCATTCTTTCGTTTTGTTGTTGTTGTTGCTTTTATTATTATTCCGTTTGTATTGTATTACAACAACATTACCAGCTCAACAATAATCGCAATAACAACAACAAAAACAAAAATAATAATATGACGAATCTGGGATGTGAATTGAAAATGTGAAAGTTAAAAAATAGTACCATTTCTGGCCTTATTGTACCAATATACAGTGATCCATAAACTAATATAAAACATAAATTTCTTGCACATTTAGCAAATTAGTATGGTACCATGAAATAACTCCTAAATGAAATAACTCCCCACGAAAAGATGAAATAACACCCAACAAATTTTTCATACAACTTAGGACTTATTTCATTATGAAACAACTCCTAACGCATAGGGAGTTATTTCATAATTTTTTGTTGGGAGTTATTTCATAATGCAATAACTCCCAATGAAACAACTCCCAATGAAATTTTTGTTCGGTTTTATTTCATTTTATTTTGGGAATTAGGAGTTATTTCAATGTATTGGGAGTTATTTCATTTTTGTTGGGTTCTACTTTGCAAAAGCAGAACCCATAAATATCAAAAACTGTCTTCACTCAGAAAAGTTTTTTGCATTGGCGCTAAGGTTTTCTCCTTTGGGGTGTATCAAAAACTGTCTTTGCTCAGAAAAGTTTTTTGCATTGCCGGCCTTCGGCCGTGCGCAAAAGTTTTCTCCTCTGGGGTGTATCAAAAACCGGCTTCGCTCATCGTCGGCCTTCGCTTGCATCGTCGGCCTTTGTCAGGTTGCAACGATTTCTTAATCTAGTGCGAAATGAAAATCGGCTTTCTGAAATATTATAAAACCATTCTGCAATGAAAGAAATCTTTTCTGAGCGAAGCCAGTTTTTGATACACCCTAGAGGAGAAAACCTTAGCGCCCCGCCGCTAAGGTTCGCTTACCAAACTGGCTTCACTCAGTTTGGTAAGCGAAGAATAATTTCACTTTTGAAGCTCCTTTTTTTAGATTACATAAATAAATTGCTTCGGATTGGGAATTATTTCATTTCTATTGGGATTTATTTCATTGGGAGTTATTTCGCTATTTTGGGAGTAATATTTTTAAAATTATGAAACCGCCGATTATTGGGAGTAATTTAATTTTACCCTTTGGTAGTTATTTCATTTTTCAAGTTTGGGAATTATTTCATTTCTGATGGGAATTATTTCATAGGGAGTTATTTCATTGGGAGTTATTCATTTGGGAGCTATTTCACGGTACCAATTAGTATTACAATGCACAGTGGCAGAATAAAAATATTTTGGATATAAATTTGATATCAATAAAATTTAAAAATTCCAGTTTTTTTCAAAATATCAAACACAATTATGACCGTTTTTTTTAAAAATTTCTCTGTTAAATAATTTTTGAACGTAAAACCGCTATTACTCTTTGCTTTTTAGAAAAAATGTTTCCTAAGAAACTTATTGGTATCTGTTTACATTTTTTGGGAGTTATTCTCTAGGCCATTCTGAATTTAACCAAATATTTTATATTTTTTTTTTGAATTTAGGCTAAGTTTTATAAAATCCCAAAGCTGAGATTCCAAAATGGGCAACATTTTTAAATACTATGATGTTTTCCAAATCATTCATATTGTTCTCTTATCAGTACCGGACCAAATGTGGAAAAAAATCTCAAAGATATATTTTGTACGAGTAAAAAAATAAATGTCTTTAAAATTGAATATTACAAAAATTTTATTGATTTGTATACAAATGTAGTGTACAATATCTTTTCTTAAAGATATTATTTCAAAGATTATTTCAATAAAAAAAATATGTCCAAATTTGAATTATCGTTCTTCACTGTCCTTCCAAATTTAATAAATTTTGGATTAAGCCTACTTGTTTAAAATCCCAAAGCAGAGAATCCCCAACGGAATATAGTTTTATATAACCTAACATGTTTTGAATATGCCATACAAACAAGGATTTTTACCAAATGTTTTTTTTAAATATTTTTTGGGATTCATTTTTGTAGAAAATGTGTTAATTTTTAAAAAAAATTATCTGTTTACCTACATATATAACTTCTTTGCGATATATTAAATAACCAACATCCTATATTATATTATCAGAACCGTATGACGGATTGTAAAGGAAAAATATTTGGTTTAGTGTAAGAAATTAAAAAAAAAAAAACATAACGTCTCTCACGATTTGCATATTTCTACAGGTACCTCAAAATTACTTCCGTTTTATGTCACGTACGATATACCTCGATATTTCGGACAACAATGTTTAAAAAGAACTTATTTGAGGCTTCCTGTTCTCACTTTCACCATTTACTGTATTTTTTGAAGCATAATTACAACAATATAAATATAAAGTTTCTAAAATTATATAATTAAGGTTAAAAAAATCACGTGTAAACATTTATAATTAGAAATGCTGAGGAAATTACATAATATTATTGTAACTATACTTCCGTATAAATACGATGGTTTTCATTTGCGACCTCACAAAGTATATATATTCTGGATCGTTATAGATAGCGAAGTCGATATAGCCATGTCCGTCTCTATATTGAAATCAACTATCCGTAGGCCCCAAATAACTTACATACATGATTCATACATCAATATGTCGGCTCGGTTGCTATTTAAAATCGACAAAATCGGCCCACAAATGACTGAGATATAAGGGACAACCCCGATAAGTCATTAATATAGACAATATGGATATCCAATGATAGATATTTCAAAGTCCATTGCAACGATGTATATAAGGCTATAGTAAGTTGGACCTACAATGGGTCAAAATCGGGATAAATAATTTTAAACGGTTTTTTTTCATAAAAAAAAAAATTTTTGTCATAATTTTTTTTAATATTAAAAAACTTTTTTTAAAAATTTAAAAACAATTTAACAATTTAAGATTCGGCACAGCAGAATACAGCTCTCTAATGGAACATAAATCTATTCCAATGTCACTTACGATGACATGGAATTGCCCATATGGCTGGCCATATGGATATCCATATTGTCTATATTAATGTCTTAGTAATCCAAATATAGGTCATAAATAGGTCAAAAATCGAGGTTGTCTTGGTTTTTTCCTCATATCTCAGCCATTTGTGGACCGATTTTTCAACAGACAGACAGACGGACATGGCTTAATCGACTCCTCTATCTATAAGAATCCAGAATATATATACTTTATAGGGTCGGAAATGAAAAATGTAGAAATTACAAACGGAATGACAAACTTATATATACACTTCTCACGAAGGTGAAGTGTATAAAAATCAGCCAAATCGCTAAAGCCGTTCTCACGTGATGACATTACATACATGGACCATTTTATTTTTATATATATAGATAGATTTGTATGTATTTTGAATTATAATTTGGTGAAGGGTATTATGATTCGGCAAAGCCGAATATAGCACTCTTACTTGTTTTTTATTCGATTCGAAATTTTCAGGAGGTGGTTTGTAAAGAAAAAAAAATTCAAAAATTCCGGGTAAAACTCGGAAATTCTTTCTTTTGTGAGTCCAGTCAACTGTAATAAAAAAGCTCCCTAAAGTATGCAATACAGGCTGGTGCGAGTGGGTTGGAGAAACTTGAAGAACTAACGTTAGTAAATGCTACCGGGCGAATCCGGGACGATCAACTAGTTTTAAATATTTTTAGGTAAATAAATTTTTTTTTTTCCAAAGTTGTTTTTCTCATTTTTTGGAATTTTTTTTTTTTTTTAAATTTCAAAAAAAAATTTTGTATTTAAATTTTTTTTTTTTGGTGAAAAAAAAATTCGGATTAAAAAATATTTTTTTCCGATTTTGACCCATTGTAGGTCCAACTTACTATGGTCTTATATAAGTCGTTGCAAAGGTCTTTGAAATGTCTATCATTAGATATCCATATTGTCTATATTAATGACTTAGTAATCCAGATATATGTAGGTCAAAAATCGAGGTTGTCCTGGTTTTTTCCTCATATCTCAGCCATTTGTGGACCGATTTTGCTGATTTTAAATAAGGAACTTCTCGAAAGCATGTCTGATAGAATTATTGAAGACTTGGATCCCCAGAATATCTGGGGTCTTCAGAAAATTTATTTAAACAGACAGACTGAACTAAAAGAGATAACCTACATATAAGAGTATTATTATTAGATCTTCTCAAAGAATATTTATATTTTAAATTTCAGCTCATTCGGATCAAACATGTGAGAACCGAGGTGACCAACTTTGAGGGACTCCGAAGCTAAATCAGCTATATCTCCAATAGTTCCCGAGATACCAAATTATTTAAAATAATGGATTTCCGAAATGGTATATTGATCGAACCCATTGTTGGAAATATCCCAGAAAATTTGCTGCTCCTGGTCAAAAGCCGGCTAGCTGTACAGAAATTGAGCTATTAAAAGTAAAAAATATTAAAATCCAATCAAAATCTTGGCCTGTACCTTTTGTTTAATACTTGTGCTTGTTCTTGATTGAGTCAAGAAAAATTCCGAACTGTTCCAATTGAAAGTAAAAAATATTAAGATCCAATCAAAATCTTGAAGTATAGCTTTTGTTCCATTCAAAAGAAATACTGTATATGAGAATATTTTCTGACGAAAATATCGTCGAATATTTTGTGATTGATTTTAAGACATATCCGTGGATGAGCCCAGACAAATTCCAGCTGAATTTATGTTTCGCTTTAGATGAGCATTTTACCAGACATAATTCCCAACTATATTCGTAAACCAAGTGGATTCCGTTAAATTTATTATAATCAAAATTTATTACAAGAAATAATAAATACTGTTGTTCAACAAATTTATAAATAACACCAAATAGAAAATATTTGGTTTATATGTACATACCAAAAGCAGTACAATTGTCCCGAGTCTTACAACCCTGCTATGAAGTGTATGTGTTTTAATTTCAACTGCGCTTGATTTTTATTTCACATTTGAGAAATTAACATCAGTTAGTTTGTATGTCTGTAATTGTGTATCGAGGGGGGTTCAGTTTTGTTTGTTGCCCGAGTCCCCAACAAGAAAACGACCATACGGCGTCGACTAACTGTATGTGTTGTGGGGTCGAGCTGCGTACACAATTGTATTGAATTTATACTTTTTGATTTGTTGATGGGGGTGGTTCATTCCATTCATACACACTTCCTTACATACACTCGTGCTCATACATCGTCATGGTATTGGAATTCGTAAAGGAAGAAACGTGGAAATGAAACATTACATATCACTCGTACTCATACTCATGTTTTGATGGCAAACAAAAATTGTAGTGTGGTAGTACTTTGGTGTAACTTCGGCATTCAGACTCACAGATGTGTACAGTGGAATTTCGATGAAATATTTCCATACTGATTGAAAAATCATGGGCCCTTATAATTATGATGGGTTAATGCTGCATTTGACATTTCGGGACACTCTATAGTAAATATTTCTCGTATTTAAGTAATTTTAAATTATATGAGCAGTACCATTTTGTAAATTAATTTTCTCTACATACTTACAAAATATTCCATTTTTTTGACACTTTAGAATTGTTGTATATCTAATTCTTATTTAAGATTACAAAATCAGAAATTCATTTATTTACGATTACATGTTTTTACTGTTCTAATTCTATTTAAAAAATCACACAATCGCTATTCCACTGTTTTCACACATAACGATAAATAATGTACCCCCGCATATGCGTGAGGACAACAAATTAAATCGGAAGTAAAAAAAAAATTTATCAAACACGAAATACTTGAGAGAACATTAGACAAGAAAGTCCTTTCAATGTTGTTGTCGTTTATGTACTAAAAGTTTAAATACATTTTACATTGGGAACCTTTACGGAATGATTACACACTCTCTTTTGGAGTGTAGCCATTTTTTGTTATGAAATGTCTTTCCTTTTTAGATGTCAAAGAGCTCACAATGTTTGTAAACAAAACATGTGGAACAATGTGAAAATGAAATATTAGGTAAATAGTTTAATGTCCAAGATTGATATATATAAAAAATGTCACTTAGTTAATTTGAGATCAATCACTATTTAAGTGTTTAAATAACTGAGTACTTTAGAAAAGTTTTAGTAAAAAAATAGTGGCATGTAATATTGAATAATGTCTATCTATGTGTATTGTACCACTATTTTTGATAAGTCCGTCAATTTGAGACGTGTCATTATTTTTTCACAAGGACGAAGTCTATAGCAATTGGTTGTCTTCTGTTCATTATACAAAAGTTCTTCGGTAGTGGTTTTTCACTTCAATTTCTGGATTTGTCCTCAAAGTTGGAGATTTTAAAACGGTTTGAGAAATAAATTTTATAGTTCATAATTAGATTGGTGTAGTGTATCATATGGTCAGGCTTGACTGACTATAATGTCTTACTTGTTTTTAATAATCAAATTTTTAAATTCTAACAAATAAAGGAAAAAATCTGTGTTCAAAAACCTATCTCTTGCAAAAACTGTTAAATTTATCGATCAATATTTTATTATTTGACCTTGAAGAACTTTACTATTTGTCTCAAAGAATTATACAAAGGATAAATAATAAAATAATTATCGATTCAGTTTTTGCGAATTAAGTTGTTGTGTCAAAAACAAATCAACAAAAACTCCAAATAAGTTGATTTGTTTTTTATGATATCTCAGAAACTAATATTCGTAAGAAGAAGCAGATTAGTGTAAATGGATCGTTTTGAAAAGATAGTTTTATTACAAAAATACTAAGATATTTTCTTATATCGACAAACTCCACAGTTATATGTAAATTTAAACCTAATACCGTAGAATTTAACTTTGATTTCAAATTGGTATTCTTGGCTTAAAATAACATCATCACCAATTAAGGCTTTGTAGAGTCTCGTCTAGGAACTGCCACATCGATGAACTCTACTCCTGAGTTTTATGATTGCCACCAAAATCCAACTCGAGTTTTCCAAATTGAATTTTGTTTGGTACTCCACCACGACAATTATAAGTTTTAAATTATAACGTGAAAAACTTCTAGAAAACGCACGGAGGTATAGAAAAAACAAGTAAGAAAGTATGGTCGGTCAAGCCCGACCATATAATACCCTACACCAAGTAAATGAGTAAAAATATTTTTCTTTTAAAATTTCAATAATTTATATTTTCGAGTGATTTTCGGAAGTGGGCCTTATACGGGAACTATGACCAATTATGGACCGATCACCATAAAATTAGGTCGTGTGATTTATGTCTATATGAAAGTTACTTATGTTGAATTTTGTGTGTATACCAACATTTTTAAGTGATTTATGCACGTTAAAGTGATTTTCGGAAGCGGGTCTATATGCGAGCTATGACTAATTATGGACCGATCGTAACAAAATTTGGTGACATGAATTTTGTATATATAAAACTTATTTGGAGCGAAATTTGTGTAGATACATAGATAAATTAAACATTTATGACCGATAAAGTCCAATTTCGAGGGGATATTTGTATAGGGGCTAGGTGAAATAATGGACCGATTTCAGCCAGTTTCAATAGGCTTGGTCCTTGAGCCGAAGAAATAATATGTATCAAATTTCATCGAAATATCTTCAAAATTGCGACCTGTACTCTGCGCACAAGGTTTACATGGACAGCCAGCCAACCAGACGGACGGACATCGCTTAATCGACTCAGAAAGTGATTCTAAGTCGATCGGTATACTTTAAGGTGGGTGTTAGACTAATATTTTTGGGCGTTACAAACATCTGCACAAACGCATAATACCCTCCCCACTATGGTGGTGTAGGGTATAAATAGAGGGAAATAAATCTGCAACTTCTAACTTCTAAACGTTTAGTTCGATTTCAATGAAATTTGAACCCAAACGAACTACTAGGATCCTTTTAATAATGTAACTCAAAGCTTAGACCCGATAACACTTCCTCTTTGTGCATGTCAAAAACGTTGCTATATTGCCTTTAGTGACAATGGAGACTTTAAATCCTGTAACAGGTTTAAACCTACAATATAAAAACATGTAAAAAAGTATGGTCAGTCAAGCCCGACCATATAATATCTTACACTATGTAAAGAGCTCAAAAACATTTTTCTTTTAAAATTTCTGTAATTTATATTCGTGAGTGATTTTCGGAAGTGGGCCTTATATGGGAGCTATGACCAATTATGGACCGATCAGAGTGAAATTAGGCCGTGTGATTTATTTCTATGTGTATACCAAAATTTTTAGGAGATTTATGCATGTTAAAGTGATCTTCGGAAGCGGGTATTATATGGGAGCTATGACTAATTATGGACCGATAGTAACAAAATTTGGTGTCATGAATAGAACTTATTTTGAGAAAATTAAACATTTATTTATTTACAAATCATTTCGCAACGTTTGCCAAAACAAAAAACCTCTGAAAAACTATGAATGAAAAAAAATATAAAAATAGACACGCAAGTCCAAACTTTATTTGTTAAATGTAATAATTTACCTGAAAATTTATAGTTGCAGTAACGGCTCGCATTGATTCGGCATAATTTCTTAAAATATGTTCGTTTTGTAAACTCGATTGACGCCACTCATACAAACCTTCCACTTTTTGGACGCAGTTTTCACAAATATTTTTCGGCAGAAAATCCTCTTTAGCTATCTGTAAACAAAAACAATAACAAACGATTAAATGAACTCGTAAAACTTGTTCAGTTGTCAATGACAAATTCAAAATTACACTGTGCTACAGAAAAAGAATAACAAAATATTCCACTTACTTTGGCTGAGTTCTTCTTCTTAAATAAACCTAAAATATAGACTTATGACTAGAAGATTTTTTGGAAAATCGCATCGATTTGTTACAACGTATTTTTGCATATTTTATTGATATTGCATATTTTGTTACATTTTACATTTAAGTATCAAAAATTCATTAAATGTATCAAAAACATGCATATTTTCTAATAATAAATGTATTATAATCCGCCCCCTAGTTGTGACTAAGAATTTATTTGTTGTGATTTCAAATTTTATCGAAATATCTTCAAAATTGCGACCTGTACTCTGCGCACAAGGTTTACATGGACAGCCAGCCAGCCAGCCAGCCAGCCAGCCAGCCAGCCAGCCAGCCAACCAGGCGGACGGACGGACGGACGGACGGACGGACGGACATCGTTTAATCGACTCAGAAAGTGATTCTAAGTCGATCGGTATACTTTAAGGTGGGTGTTAGACTAATATTGGGCGTTACAAACATCTGCACAAACGCATAATACCCTCCCCACTATGGTGGTGTGGGTATAACAAGTAAGAAAGTAAAGTCGGTCAAGCCCAGGGGGTGAAATAGGAATTTCCACCCCCAACACCGAAAAGTTTTCATATAAAAAAGAAAAATGTTGAACAAATTTCAATTAAATCAAGCATTTATGACCTATTTAGTCCTATTTCAGGAGGACATTTCAATATGGGCTTGGTCCTTAGCCAATTTAGTCCTTGTGCCAAATTTGATCGAAATATCTTCAATTTTGCGACATCTGCGGACATCGTTAAATCGACTCAGATTCTGAGTGGGTGTTGGACTGATAGTTTTGGGCGTTATAAACATCAGCACAAAACAGAATCAGAATATTTTGGAAATAAATTTTTTAACTGGCTGTTCCAATTGACATGAAACTTCCTTGTAGTGGGCTCTTTCTCCCAACTTTTTTCAATGAGATAAAGTTTATGAGAAATTAGTTGATGCTAATAAAACTAAATAAACTTTTTTAGTTTTATTAAGGTATTTATAGACGGCAATACTGAGTATTAACACTTTTCAAATTTAAAATATTATTGAAATCTTTAGGTATGTCAAGAAATCGTTTCGAAAAATACATTTCTTGTTTACACGATAGTATTACAAATATTTTTTTTTGTTTGTTGATTGATATTTTTCTGCTAACTTTATTTTTATTTTATATTTTCTTTACATTTTTGTTTGCCTTATTTGTTTTTATAAATACATACCCTATACATATGAAAATAAAAAGTTTTTGAATTGTTTTAAACAAATTTTCAATACCGACCGTAAATCAAAAAAATCATTTGTATTTTTTGAAAATCTAATACAAATTTTGTTTAGACTATGAAATTGTATTATGATACTTGAGTGTTTGACAAATATTAATACTCAGTATTGCCGTCTATAAATACCTTTAATAAGATTATTTTTAAAAACGAATAACAATTAGTAGTTATGAAATGAGTAACTAAGACTTGTTACAATTTTGTGAGTTTTTATTATGAGATTTTTGAAATTTATTTAAATTAGTCGTCTTCAGAGTCTGATGAATCACTAGGAAGTAATGGATCCAACAAAAGTTCCCAAACATCTTTCGATAACGGTTCCACTTTTTTATAGCTTGTAGATGAAGTTCTGGACAATGTGGATATAACACAGAGTTAAAACAAATATATTAATATTGACATAAAACGCTTTGCAAATGTTATATTTTTAATCTAAATAAAGCACTACCATATTTAAAAGGACTCGTAATTTGATGTCAAATTTGTGTATATGGGCATTTGTTTTTATCAACTTGTAAGTACAGTGAGGCCTTGATTATCCGTGATTCGATTATCCGGCAACATCAATTATCCGTGAAAGAAAAAGAAACTAATTTTGGATAGATTTCAACTTTTTTGCATCGATTAACCGTAATTAACTCAATTATCCGGGAGTATAAGCAACATTTTTTTCGATTATTTTCGAACAACAGACACAGTGTGAATAAAACGAAAAAGAGGAATTCCCCATTCGAAACTGAAAATATTTAAAGACTGCTGAAGAACCAAAAGTTCTGGATTAATAGTGAATGAAAAGGCTAAAATATTCCACTCAAAATTAAACATAAAAGCGACATGGAATTCACAAACTTAGGACAAAACTCTTCAGCTGATTATATAGCTGCCACAATTCATATCAATATAATAGAAAAACTCAGCAATGAACGATGTATACAATTTTCCAAACCAAATGTTTGTCATGTTTATTATTTTAATTTAATTCTTTTTACTATTTTTAAAAATGAATTTAAAAAATTTATATTTTTAGACAATTTTTTTAATTTAATGAAATTGCAGAAATTTGCCCCTAGCAACGAAGGGGAGGGGGTGTTCACGTCGGGATATAGTTTTTAATTAGATAAAAGATATGACTTAACATTCATACCAAAAGTTTTTCAGAAATTCCACCTTCTTCACATACATATAAACATTTTTTTGAAAAATTTTATTTTTTTGAAATTTAAACAAATGAAGTAAAAAACTATAACACAACAGCGAAAAATAAGTAAGACAATATTTCTTTTTGATAAAGTCAAAATATGCTATTAAACAGTAAAATATTCTCTAAAAACGCAAAATATGACGTAAATATGCTCTTAAAACAAATATATGCAAAAAAAATTAATTTAAGGGTAAAGTATGCAAAAATATGCACTAAAAAATCGATGCCAAAATTCTTAAATAGTTCTTAAACGTGTAAATATCTTATACATGTGCTCATTAGACTCACCAGACAAAATATGCATTTGCATATTTTGGTTTCCCTGGTTATCACAAATAGCGGAAAATATATTTTTATTTTCCTGATTTACCAAGCCTCATATTCCATCTACATAAAAAAAGTAAAAATACAACTTAAAGAAAACCTTGTACTATCCTGCTATCCTACTATATAATGATAGATATTTCAAAGTCCATTGCAACGATGCTATAGTAAATTATACCTACAATTGGTCAAAATCGGGAAAAATATTTTTTAACCCGAATTTTGTTTATCATCAAAAATTTTTTTTTCATAAATTTTTTTTTCAAAAAAAAAAATTTAAAAATAAAAAAAAACATTTTTAAAAAAACTTTTTTAAAAAAAATTAAAAACTATTTGGAAAAAAAATTTTTTAAACAAATTTTAAAAACAATTTAAAAAAAATATTTTTGTTTAAATAAAAATATTTAAAAAATATATTTTTATGTATAATTTGGTGAAGGGTATATACAATTCGGCACAGCCGAATATAGTTTTCTTACTTGTTGCTTATAAATTTGTTCAAGTTACAAGCTGTACAAAGTTTTCATGACCAGAGGTGGTTAACTTTGACACCATGTATCTCACCTTGTATTCCAACAGTGTTATATATCATTTTGTAATCGGACCAGTAGTTTAGAGGGTTCAGAATTATTACCGCTTTTTTCGATGGAGCCCATTGTGTGTAGTTAGAAATGGCAGATTTATTTCCAAAATGTTTTAATCCATCCATGCGATGTCAATTGAATGTTTCAGAACCGCGATAAATTCTTAAGAGGTGTCGTTAAAGATCGATCTTATGCCGATAATCTAAAAACGATATTTATCCCTATGGCGAATATGCCGTGAGGTTTTGGACAATTTTTTTGATAAAATATGCAACTCCTGACGCTTAAAAAAAAACTGGTTTTGGTTGTATTTTCAAAAATGTATTTATGGGATACTTGACAAATATTTTTTCATTATTTTGTAGCACGGTGTAATTATAGTATTAATCATTAAATATTTATAATTGTGATGTGAGTCCACTTACATTAACCGGCATTAGAGAACGTAATTTGTAAATGAGATTACGTTGTTCGGCTTCCTTTTCGAACAAGTGGATTTTGGTGGAACCATTACGTATCGAACATAGACGGCATAATTCGGCAAATGAAGTGAAATTTAAATTTGCATCGCACTGATGGGTGTTGAGATTGAGGAGTTGTGTTAGAGATTGTGTGTTGTTGGTCTGTTGCTGTTGTTGTTGTGGCTGTTGCTGCTGTTGAAGATGGTGTTGTTGCTGTTGAGTTTGATGTTGCTGCTGCTGTTGTTGTGTCTGATGTTGCTGCTGTTGTTGTGTATGATGCTGCTGCTGTTGTTGTTGTTGTTGATGCTGTTGTTGTTGATTACCGGTATTCAACATAACTAATTCGTTTTTTAATTTTTATTTCAAAATTTATTACACTATTTTTCCGGCATTGACTAACGTTTTACTTGTTTTTTTAATTATTATAAAAAAATTTAACTAGTTTTGAATCACAGTCTTTTTGATTTTGTTTTTTTTTAAATTTTTTTGGTTATTTGTTTAATTTTAGTTTAATAAACTATTGTAAATAGAAATTATTACGTGGACTTTCTCTTATTCATTTTGTTTCACAATAAATTGAATTATATCACATCATTTTTCTAAATGATATTTTTAAGAAAAAGTAGGAAATTTCAAATTAATATGGATAATAAATTTCACGCACTTATTAACAACAGGAAACGGAACTAATTAACATAGTAGTATATGCATGCAACCGCTTAATATACAATTATATTACTGAGATTATTTGATACATAGTATATTTATCATTACTGTAATTGAATTGATGTACTATTTTCATCATAATTATGTATACAAAAAATAAATTAAAAATGTCTCCTCTGGCAAAACACGCTGATTACAAATATCTCAAACATTTTAAAATCGTACGTGAGCAGTTTTCGAGATATTTTCACTTTTAGGTTTTCACTTTCACTGGAATTTAACTGAGCCTCTTTAAAAACTATTTATGGATATAAAATCTACGAAAGTTAAGCTCTTAATTGAGTAGCATTTGTTATTTTAATATTTAAGGATGTTTGGATGTTATTCAAAGTAAAGCTATTTATTAAACAAATCTAGATCGAAGCAAATGCAGATAGAAAAGTTCTTGAGTGGTTAGAGGCTGGCAATATTTTTCATTTTAAATATTTATCCCGGTATTATGAACCGTAGCATAGTGTTAAAATTATAATAAAACTGAATACGTATTTGAAACATTTTATGGAAATTATTATTGGATAAATGTTTGATATACTTTTGGCGTCAAGATTTTTAATGTTGGGGATATTTCTGATTTTTTTTGCACGATACTGCTTTGCAGTAGCACATAATATTGGCAAGAATATCAAATTGAATTGATTATCCTTAATATATGTATTTATAGCTATTTTTGTGCATATACTTAAACTCAAATATCTACTATTAAATTTATTGTATTTTTCATCCGTCAAATTACCTGATTTATGAATCTACATACATACAAACAGACATATTTCGATCAAAAGTTCATTAACATTATAATTCAATTGTCAAACAAATAAAAATACTCATTCGTACTAAATAGACAAATAATGAGTTTAGTTACAATTGTGCATTTTATGATTTCAAGTTTTCTCACACTTGGTGCGAGAGAGAGAGAGAACAAGAGTGTTTTGTAGCTGTCCAAATAGTAAACATTCGACTAAATAATAACAACAACATCGTCGTAAACAATGGAATATTCGGGGTGGGAGATGAACAGCACCTTGGAATACATATTGTCATTAGTGTTGCCACAATAACTATTACAAAATCCCAAAATTAAAAACATATCTTTATATAGAATAGATTGAATACAATCCTGTATTTTTGACATTTTTGGATCATTTATATAGTAGTGTTCAATCTATCTATCTATCAGACCTGTCACAAAATACCACTCCAATCGAAAGTGGAATTAATTCCGTTTTATGCTTATTCAGAAAAAGTAAAACGACATTTTCTTTCGGAATGAAACCACTTTCAGTTTTCAAAGTGGAATTGATATTTCTTTGTAATTATTTGTTTTACAAAAATTTTTATCAGATCGGTCGGAATTGTAACTACGGAATTGAAACCATTCCGAACAAAATATGTGACAGGTCTGTATATATGGGGGATTTCATGTCAAGTGAACCAACTTTTCAAATCGATGTCTATATAAATAAAAATTAAAGTATGTCTGTTTATTTATTTGTTTGTGACTTATAGGAGTCTAACCCACTAGACCGATCCTCTTGAAATTTTCACTGAATGTGTATGTATGGAATGAACAATTTGGTACCTTTTATTTTTTTACAAAGTAAAAAATTATTATGGAATATCTTGTTTACTTCGATTTCATTGTGCGCAACTTGGTTGAAAATGGGTGGAATTGGATAAATGGGCGTGATACCACACATACAAATATCTGGAGAACTATCACTGTGAAAGTCTTCGAACTTTATACGAACAAATTTCTTATCAGTGCATGAAGTCTTACAAAAAATGTGACGGATCGGAACAGGGGGTGTGTCACCTCCCGTACAAACTAAACTGTTATTTTCGAACATCTGGAGAACTATAATTGTGGAAATCTTAAAATTATTATTCTACACAGTTTGGGTGACAATGGGCGGTATTGTATTAGTGGGCGTGGCACAATGTAAATCTTTAATTTCGAATATCTGAAGAACTATAATCGTTAAAGAAATTAAACTTTGTACAAATTAATTTCTTACCTTTTCCCAAAAGGCTTTAGAAAAACTAAAGATATTATACAAATAAAACTCTAGCGTGAGAATTGCAGATACTCAAGTTTTACTTATAAAAATATCAAAGCTTTAACAAAAATACCAACATTATCTTTTCATACATTGAATAGTTTTATTCAATATGGATTAAATTTGAATTGACAAAAATGTAACCCTTCAAAAGTGAAGCTTATAAATAAAGCTATAATCTTGTTAGGTATGGTTTTGTGAACTGAATGCTAACATTTTTTATATTCAGAATTAAGATTTTAGCGAATTAAGCTTAAATTGAATTCATTAATTGAAGCTATATATGGCATAGATATTCGGATTAATAACTACCAGCCAAATTTTTATATAAAATTTATCTCAAAATGAAACTACAAACAAAAAAAGAGCCAGATTCTTAAAAAAAAATATCCAAACAAACATTTATTTTAAAAAAGTTTTTTATATTGCAGTTGTACTTTTTGCATGAACCATGTCAGCGTATGGGTAATATTCATCAATCATAACAAGTATACTAATGAATAATATGGTAATTATTCTTTCTTTAATAAGAAATGTGTAAATATACATATTTATGTATTTTTATATATGAAATTTTTTAAAATATAATGGCAGGTCGAATTAAAACAAATATACATATGAATTTAGGATATATGGACAAAAACTCATTTTTTTAAATCTATGAAACCGACCTTAATTATTCATTATTTTTTAACTGTTTATGATTTTGACAAAATATCATATATTATTAGTAATGACCAGGGCTACCAAAAATATGCAATAATATAATCGTATAAACATATGAGTTAGTTATTTATCCGTTTCAGACAATTATAAGAATTTTGGCATCGATTTGTTAGTGCATATTTTTGCATATTTTGCTCTTTACTGCATATTTTTGCTCATAACTGCATATTTTTGTTGCATATTTTCTTTATTTTCATTATTTTGTTTTCTAAATATATTTTTATTGCTTGTGTACTAATTTTTCATTTCTATATTTTACAATTTTGTTAAGGTCCAATGATAATTTGCCTAAGCTACTTAAAGAAAAAAATAGAGTACCCATAATCGACTTATCTTCATTAAATTTTCATTGGCTTAAGGGATCTGTTTCCATATATTTGAATTAAATTAAAAATATTCACACACAAATATCAAAATTTAACAAATAGTAAAAAATACATAAACAACAAGTAAGAAAGTATAGTCGGTCAAGCCCGACAATATAATACCCTACACTAAGTAAAGAAGCAAAAACATTTTTCTTTTAAAATTTCAATAATTAATATTTTTGAGTGATTTTCGGAAGTGGGCCTTATATGGTAGCTATGACCAATTATGGACCGATCACCATGAAATTATATCGTGTGATTTATGTCTATATTACAGTTAACTATGTTGAATTTTGTGTGTATACCAAGATTTTTAAGCGATTTGCACGTTAAAGTGATTTTCGGAAGCGGTTCTATATGGGAGCTATGACTAATTATGGACCGATCGTAACACAATTTGGTGACATGAATTTTGTATATACAAAACTTATTTGGAGCGGAGATACATATATAAATTAAACATTTATGACCGATAAACTCCACTTTCGGAGGATATTTGTATGGGGGCTAGGTGAAATAATGGACCGATTTCAATAGGCTTGGTCCTTGGGTCGAAAAAACAATATGTACCTAATTTAATCGAAATATCTTCAAAATTGCGACCTGTACTCTGCGCACAAGGTTTACAGCCAGACGGACGACTCAGAAAGTGATTCTAAGTCGATCGGTATAATTTAAGGTGGGTGTTAGACTAATATTTTTGGGCGTTACAAACATCTGCACAAACGCATTATACCCTCCCCACTATGGTGGTGTAGGGTATAATTAAAAGAAAAGAAAATGGGCAACTTCTTAACAAACTGTTGGATACATTTAAAAAAAACTTAAGGTTGCTTGAGACAGTTATGGTTGGGCATTAACAGTTTACCACTAATGTAAAATTAAACAACTTTTCAGCAAATGTTCAGAATATTAAGATCCATCGAAAATATCATGTTCAAAAATATCGAAAATATCACGTTTGTTACAAATTGTAACAAAGATATTAGGAAATCATTAAAAAACAATCAACTGATGAGAAAGGAAGAAACATAGGAAATGTCACGGTATTTTGAGTTCCAATAGTAAAAATGCAAAAAGGATTTTTTTATTTATTTCCGCAGTTTTAAAGAAAACAAATCATTTCACTATTGTTAGGATTTTTGATAATTTAGACGTTAATCTTCATATATGATAAATGCTCTAAAATCCACTGCAGTTTTTTAACAAACAATTACAAACGCTCTCTATGGCGATTTGGAAACATAATTCAAATGATAAAAAAGTAGATTTTAAAGCTTTATGTAGAATAGAAACATTTCGAGAAATTCTTAATATCCTCTCCCTACAATATTATGCAACTAATTACTAAACAAATTTTTATTTACTTCTTATATTATTTTTAATAAAACATTGAAATCAAACAATAACCAACTATTTTTAAGTGCATATTTTTTATATTTTAAGAGCATATTTTTCGTTTTTAAGTGCTTATTTTATGCGCATAAAACACTTTTTTTAGAGCACATTTTTGGTTGCCCTGGTAATGACACTACTAACAATAAAATTGTAAAATTTCAGAATCCATATTCTATATCTTTATTATACCCTCCACCACCATAAGTGGTGAATGAGGGTATATATAAGTTTGTCATTCCGTGTGTAACATTGAGAAATATTCATCTGAGACCCAACAAAGTATATATATTATTGATCCTTATGAAATTCTAAGTCGATTGAGCTATGTCCGTCTGTCTGTCCGTCTGTCTGTCCATCTGTCTGTCTGTGTAAAACACGCTCACGTCCAAAATAGACAAACAAAATTGGTAAACTTGCAAGAAAAATGTTTATTGTTCTCCTAAGCAGTTTGGTATTGAAAATCAGCAAAATCGGTTCAGTGGAACCAGAGTTATGAACCAAAATGTGAGACAACCTAAAAAAAGACATGATAATTTTAAAAATCTTTTTGTTATATGTGCAAATATATCGCAGATAATACCATCAAATTTTGCACAAATTATTTTTATATTAAAAGGACTAACTCTGGTAAAAATTATAGGAATCGGTCCATGATTTCTCCTAGCCCCCATACAAATTTCTTCCCGAAATATAGTTCTATGGTCTGTAAATGAATACCAAATTGCAGTATCGATACAAAATTCAGGAAAAATAAGTTTTGTGCTTAAAAAATTCACAACACCGAAAAAATCACATAAATAAGCATAAATGTCTTATTAATATCGCTATTAAGTTTAAATTCGTCATAAATAGTCCCAATATATACCAAAATCGCTATACCTAATTCTATGAAGATCGGCCAATAATTGGTTATAGCTCCCATATAAGGACCACTTCCGAAAAACATATTAACCTATCGAAAATCACTAAACTCGTCATAAATTTCTTACAAATATATTTATCAAGTTGAAATTCAAAACAAATTTTTTCAATATATACAAAAATCGATGTACCAAATGTTACGATGATAGGCCCATAATTGGTCATAGCCTCCATGTAAGAACCACTTCCGGAAAACACATTAACCTTCACAAATATCCAAAATAATCTGTACTGAACCAAAATTTTACACCGATCAGTAATTTGTATCCAAGAATCGTACTACAAGATTTTTTAAATATTGGTCCATAATTCGTCATAGCTCCCATATAAGGTCCACTCTTGTTAATGGCGTTGTTTATATGAAATTGTACAAAAATAGCACTCAAATACTTAGGCCCATAATAGGTCATAGGTTCCATATATTGAATCAAAATAGTACACAGATCAGTAATTTTTAAAATCATACTTCTGAATTTTGTGAATATCGGTCCATATTTGGCAACAGCTCCAATATAAATACATAAAAATTACGTTAAAATATTTTATGACAATCGCCTCATAATAGGTCATATCTCCCATATAAGTCCCACAACCCAATATCTTGAAATTTGTCTAAATATATATACCCTTTTTTATAATCGTTTCTTCAGTGAAGAATCTTCACTTGAGGTTAAAAAGGAAAAATGTTGATCCAAACGTATTAACTTATTATTAAGTATATAAATTGTTAAATTTCATATGTTCTAATAGGAATATCAATTATAAATTGCTGAATTAGATCTGCGTAAACTAGTCTTACTAACAATTGTTATATTATTTCAGTTGTTATACTATCATGTTTAGGTGGAGGGTATTTAAGATTCGGCACGGCCGAATATAGTACTCTAACTTGTTATTATATTGTAGTTTCCTAAAGTTGAAAAACATAAAAAAATTATACACACAGAAAAAATATTGATTGGATATCGGTTTCAATTACAAAAAATGATATACATGATAAAGTACAGCATAATTTTGAGGGCTGTATATAAATTATAACTTATATACAAATATGTATACATATCAATTTATACGTACAATATATGCTATTTGCAAATGTCGCCTGATCTTCTTTTGAACACTGTCACTTTTGTAAATTTAAGTCTATGATCATAACGATGGAAATGATTTTTTTTTTAAGGATTTTTCTCGTATTAAGGATTGGGAAAAGTTAATCGTATTAACTTTTCCCATCCCTAATACAGATGCATATCCGGACAGCAAAGAGTTGCCCAAGATTTAATGTCCAAAAACCAGCAATAAAAACAATTATATTGCTCTCTCTATATGAGGAATTTGAGATTATTCTGGTAGGATATAGAAGTATTTCAGAAATCGGTTAACACGAAAATACCCATACAAAATAATCATATTTCAAATGTGGCAACACCAAACACAATTTGCATTCAACTGGCACTGAGAGTGTTGGTCGTAACGAAGAGCAAAGTAGAGTCGAATGCAAAAAGGAAAACAACAGTTTTCCGGAAAATGGAAAATCTGTATTTTCGCGGAAAATAATAGCGAAACAAGCGAAGAATTTTTACATTTAACTGACCACCCACTAACCTTGGGAAAAATCGATACTGCAACCAATACCAACAAGAAAATTTACAAAAAAAATTAACAACTATAAAAATAACTGCACTTGTAAATGTTTATTATTTTCAACTATGTATTTTAATCTATTAATCTCTATTATATAAAAACCTAGAAACCCCCTTAAATATTTTTGAAAAGAAATTTCCATTATAATTGGATTACTGACACTTGGATGGTAAATAAACTTTTCAATTCATAATAATTCTATTGTATTTATTATATTTGTTGATTTATAGTTGCATTTGTGGCAATAAGCTCTTCGATTAATAATAATAAATTACTTTGCAATTATTCATTCACTTCAAATTTAACCGCAATTATTTGCACGTATGTGTGTGTTTGAATATGTATTTACTCGTATACGTGTGTGAGTGTGTGCCCGATTGTGTGTGGGAATTTGTCTTTTTCAGATGGCACATATTTTTTATTGTTTTTTGTAATGCCCACCACACATTAATTTTTATTTCAACTCTATTTTTATTTTCAATTTTTGATTTTTTCTGTATCGGAATAAAACGAAAACAAAAACTGTATGACCCATACAGCCCGACCGAAGTTCACTACTACCGTTATTGGCCAACACTTGACTGTGTTACACCATGTAACACTACCACTACTACTACTACCACTGCTGCTGTTGCTGCCACTGTCATTGCAACAACTATAACTGGTGGTATTGCATTTCTTCATCTTCGTATTCAATGTGTTGTTGTTGTTGTTGCTGTTCTTTTACACCTCATGCAACTTAACGCATGTTGCAAACCTCTAATGACCACACAGACACACGATCCCATACAAGTATGAGTATTTTCATACATTTTCCGGTAGAGTCTCTTTCGTGTGCATTTCCTCTCCCTCCCATTCTCTTGATTTCCGCGTATGCGCTTTTCCAAACAACAGGAAGTTTTTAATTTATGCACCTCCAAATTATTAAATATTAATAACAACAACAGCAACAATATCTATCTATTAATATTTAAATGTATTCATTTGTGATTTATTTGCATTTGTAGATTAACACAGATTTTTCCACGAGTAGCACTCTTCACAGTTTATGGAAATTAATGGACCAACAGGTTGCTAATTCAAATCTTTAAATTACACCCTACAACATTCAATAACGGAAAACGTTATTGAATTCCTAAAGTAGGATTGTGTATTGGTTCCTAATTTCCAGGAATTTTTCCATTCCCGGGAAATATTAAAACAAGTAAGAACGACTATACTTTCTTACTTGTTTTTATATCTCCCGATATTTTAAGACCCTACACTGAGTCAAATCAACAAAACATTATACTTTTAATTTTTTTTTAACTCAAGTCCAAGGTTTTTATTTGAATGGGATTCATTCAATATTATATTAATTTATAATAGAATTCATTCATCTTTTGAATTATTTAATTTTTGTTAACTTAAATACAATCCACATTTAATTTTAATATCTTTTATTACTTGCTTATTACCTGAGAACTTACATAATTTCCTTCACAGTTACATAATAGACAGATCTTTCTAAAGATGTGATCTTTTGATGTACCCCAAGGAAGTATTCTAGGACCACTCCTATATATATTGTACCCGGCAGATATGCCCACGAGCGCACTTACGCATACGTACACCTTTGAGAATGATTTCGCATTTGCAGCCATTAACAAAACTCCCTCGGTATTTTGATCTGATTTAATTCAAAATCATTAACTATTTTATAAAATAGTGCTATTTTTCATAATGCAGGAAATCGTCAATTTCTAAAAAGAAATCATCAAATCGCTACTTGCTATGTTTGAATTGGAGAAATGGCTACACAAATGGAGAAAAAGTTAGGTTAGGTTCCATGGGCAGCCACTCGTCTAGCAGCTCACTTGGGTCCAGTCAAAACTAATCCCATTGTGATACCTAAGGGGTAAACAGCAGGGTATTTATAAAACGACATTCCTCGGTTAACATAGATGTTGTGAATACACCCCCTATTTCATTAACGGCAACCTTGCTATCATTAAATATTAGGGTGATCGGCCCGGTTTTTAATAACCGGTTATAACATGTTTTTTTTGCTAAGGTCGGTTTTGGTTTTTTTGAAAAGCTCAAATTTCGAATATCGAAGAAACCGGGTTTTTCTCCTCGAATAGCCGGTTTTTTCTAAAAATGTGTTTTTATGAGTTTTACCCCCAGTAACACGAAGTCTGGTTATGTTTTAACTAATAGTTATACTGACAGTTTTCATACAAAAATAATTTTAAAATACAGTATAACTATTAGTTAAGGCATAACCAGACTTCGTGTTAATGGGGGTTAGTGTATTAAAAACTGTAAAAAATTTTCAAAACCCAAAAAAAAATTAAAACAAATATTTCAACTTTTTTCGAAGACTTTGGGCCTTTTCGGAAATGCATCTGATGCGCAGTACATTCTAAAATGCTAAAGTTGCCAACACTGCAAATGTCATGAGTTCTAAAAAGCAACAGTGAAACATATGTCTGCGCATCAGCATCAGCTGATTTGCATCAGCATCGCAAACTAATCACAGATGCGCATCAAATGCAGTGCAGTGATGCATTTCCGAAAAGGCCCTTTTTATATTTAGCAAATGTCACAAGTGATCTGGAAAGCCTGAAAACTAACTCAATGCTTTGTTTTCTATATGTCCTACAAATACACCAAGTAAAAGATAATTTTCAATATCCAGTTTTATAAAAAACAAAAAAAATCGATATACAAAGCATTTAAACTGTGTTATACTTATTCCTAAGAGATAATTTTACCTTCATAAGGTCTTCAAATTTACTGACGTTAACGATCTTCGGGTCAACTTAGAAAATAGATTTTTGTTTTTAAAAAAACTAACGTAGTTGTCGACATTTGAAATTAAATTAAAGTCATTAAAAAAAGGAGTACAAAATACTATTTTTTTTTAAAAAAAGTAGTAGAAATACTACTTTTTTAGAAAAGGAGTAGAAATACTCCTTTTTTAAAAAAGGAGTAGAAATACTACTTTTTAACAAAAAAAAGGAGTAGAAATACTACTTTTTTTAAAAAAAGAAGTAGAAATACTACTTTTTAACAAAAAAAAGGAGTAGAAATACTACTTTTTAACAAAAAAAAAGGAGTAGAAATACTACTTTTTTTAAAAAAAGAAGTAGAAATACTACTTTTTAACAAAAAAAAGGAGTAGAAATACTACTTTTTTTTAAAAAAGGAGTAGAAATACTACTGTTTTAAAAAAAGTAGTTGAAATACAACTTCTTTAAAAAAAGTAGAAATACTTTTTTAAAAAAAGGAGTAGAAATACTACTTTTTTAAAAAAGGAGTAGAAACACTACTGTTTTAAAAAAACGAGTACGTTTTTAATTTCAAAATGGGTAACATTTTACCCGAAGACCTTATGAAGGATAAGAAAAACAGTAGTTCCGCAAGTATGATGAAGAGGTATATTGTAGTGCTACCAAAGCTCTGAAAGCTCTAATTGTACGTAACAAAAGACCTTTAAGTCCAAACTAGTTTATAGATATTTTTTGCCAATTTGTTTTTCTAAAAACCTAACACAGTTGTTGACATTTGATATCAAAAAATTAAATATTAATTTCAAAATGGGTCGAATTTGAACCGAAGACCTTGTGAAGGATAAAAGAAGTAATCAAAATTGTTTTAATCACTATTATTTTAATAAATAAAACTTTTTATCTTCTTATTTCTAGGCGTTTTTATATTTTTTCAAAAAACAGTTTAACCGGTTATTATAAAAAAACCAAAACTGAAACCGGTTTATATTAAATTAAAATTTTTTGAAGAAACCGAAAACTGGGTTCTAAAAAATTTCGAAGAATCGATCACCCTATTAAATATACATACATATATCACCAATTATTCTATAATATTTCAGCCAATTGGATGCACGTTTAATAACAGTAATTTCCGTCTGAAGAGCAGTGTCGATTTCATACTACTAGATATTGTATCCAGCAATTTATCAGATATTAATATCGCAACATCATCAGCATACGCGACTGTTTTGATCCTTCTGTTATACATTTGAAGAGCAGGGTATTCGTAGCCTTATTCCACAAAAGTGGCGATAGCACACCTGCCTGCGGGGTTCCACGATTGGATACTTTTGAAACACTAATGCCACCTAAGTTAATACATATGACTCTACAACCGAGTATCTTTCCGAATATTCGGCGTACACATAGATCATCCCAAGTTCATCCATCACAGATAGGATAGCATCACGCCTGATATTGTTAAAAGCTCTTTCAATATCGAGGAAGGCAATGATAGCGACTCTTCAATGGAGCCAACTAACAAAGACTTTTGTGTGAATATTAATTTTGTTTTATTTTTGCATTGGAATAAACTATAAAATGGTTTTTATGATAAACATTTATTAGTGTTATTGTATCGTTATGACAAAATTGTTAGTGCTGCAGCTCAGACAACTTTATCTTGACAACATTATTTGTTATGATAAATATTTGCCAAATATATCCGGGGGATATGTTTTAAGAAATGTCATAAAATGTCTTTAGTTTGTGAAATATGAACAGAAATGTTGAAGAATACATACTAGAGTATGGAAAAATGTTTTTGTTAAAATTTTGAAGAGTGACGGGTGGAATATTGTTACACTAGGCCTAAACGCGGACAACATTTCTGGACGCGAATCGAGGTCAAAGTTCAGATATATGCAACATTTTTTCTGCAATGTTTTCTAGAAATATGTAGATTTAATTATATTACTGAATATTACATTAAAAATATTTTTTTGGAAATTAACCCTGTATCTCCTTTGGGCCAAAATGACCCAAAAACTATATTATCGCCAAAATTCGGAAACAAAATCAAATTTTTCAGTTTTTGTAAAAATTTTGTTACTAAATACTTTTGCAATTGAGTGCAAAAGAATCGAAATGTGTACGTATTTATCGTTGTAATGAGATATAAATTACAAAATTTGGTTAAAAAATGTTAAAGTTATTACAAATTCGCCAGACCATTAACGTGTCTAGGCCACTTGAACAAGAAATTTAGGAAAAAAATTAAAATATTTCGAGAAAAATTAAAATAAAAGCTAATTTTTATTTAAAATATATCCGTATTTACTTGTGTATGAGTTTTTGTCTTCGTTAGGATACCGTTAACCTATACGCAGATATAACCAAAAAAAATATTTTTTTAACGGCTGTTTCGAATTTCCATTTTCAAATTTTTAAAAAAATTTGTAAACAAATTTCAGAATTTTCAGAATAGGGAATAAAAATATGAAAACATGATGTCAATACCTCTTACAGTTTTTCCGTTTCTGCTATTTAAATTTTTCTGTTTTCAAGAAAAACTAATTTTTTGTCCATATTTTGGCGAATGAGACCAATTTCCTTTCTGTTATAAATTTTAAGTAAAACCTATTCATAATATTATAGTCATGGTAATTTTATATAATGTTTGAAAGTTTTTTCTAAAATCGGAAAACTTTAACCTTTAAATCGTGAAGGTTAAACTTTTCAATATTTGTAATTTCTAATGGAAAGAAAGCGAAACGTTATATATTTTTGGACCGATCTTCTCTCTTTAGGAGGACCCTTTTTTCGACAAAATCAAAAAAAGTCCTTTCAAAAGGATTAAAATATTTTACGAACATTTTTTCCGTAAAATTTCAGTGGGGGTCACCAAAGATAAAAAAAATGGTAAATAAAGCTCTTTACGCTTAGACCCTAAATCACGTCACCAAAGTGATATTTTTAGGGAAAGCAAAAACAAAATTTCAAAAATTTGTTTTTGTTTTATATACAAACTAGCTTGACCCGGTGCGCTTTGCTACCCCTGTCGCACAGTGGGGGATCTGAAAAAAAAGTGGAAATAAATCTGTAAAAATTAAAAATGATGCCAAATTTTTGTTTGCGATCCGACTTGAAAGATTTTTATATATATGGAATGTACTAGACGAGGTTTACAAAAAACATTGCTTTAGCCATATATTATCTCTTATAGTTTACGAGTTATTCGCATTTGAAAAGTAAAATTTTATTTTTTTTGCCTACCTTGGTCTGCCATTTTGCTAATAACGGATCCAATTCTTTCCCGATTTTCTTGAAGTATCTTTTTTTGAATTAACAAAAAATTATTATTAGAAATCTTAAGATATAAAAAATATCTACTGAGTCAAAAGTTATGTGCATTCAAACTTAAAAAAAATAAAAAAGTAGTTTTTTCGCCATTTTTTTTCGAAAAAAGTACCTACATTAATTTTAAATTATACAGAAAATGAGAAAAAAATAAATAATGTGTTTATATTTTTCTGAAAGATAACATTTCGGGAAATATTATAAAAGCAAAATAATATCAAAATTCGTATTATTGCATGGTCCAGAGCCTTCCGAAGTAGACCTATTTTTTATGTAAATTTCAACTTTAGACAACATATTCTAAAACCGCATAGCTGCTTTCAAAAAATTAAGACCAGTTTTGTATGTCCCAATCTGTTCTTCAATATCATGCAAAGGGATTTCATAGCCCCGAGCTTTTTGAAAAGTTTTTTGGGAATTGTGGGATTCTCAATAACAAATCTAAATCCAAATTTTCACTTTTGCATTCCGACAAAAAATGTCTATATAATTGTAAAATTTAATTAAAAAATATTCATAAACCAAAAAGTTATAGCAGTTTAAAAATTTAAATTTTCAACAAAAAATAAAAAAAAAAAAAAATTTATCTTTTTTTTTGCAAAAACTCTTCTATGAAGTTTTAGTAATATAATCAGAAACAGAGCAATCCATATCTAATATATATATTTTTTTTAAATATATAGCCTATTGACGCTTCCAAGTAAGCGTAATGCTCAAACAAATAAACAAACCAACAAACAAAGGCCGACTTCATAAACGCATTTTGCAAAGCAACACTGCAATGCATAGTATTCATAAACGCAATAGATTTTGTTTTGGCAATGTCGCAAGTTCATTATTGTAGGGAAATGCTTGTCCATGCGTAGCATCTGTCAAATTTGTGAACGGTTTTTATTTATGATTCTTTACAAAACATTTATGCGTTCATGAATGTCACAAAGTATTGCTTTGCCTTGTAATTGCTTTGCATTACTGCGTTTATGAAGTCGGCCAAACTTACAAAGACATTTATATAGATTCTGACTGGAACAAACGCACCAAAATTCAAGCGTTGATTTATTTGCCTTTCATAATTTAAAATTTTTTTGTATAAGCTCACTGTTCTACCGATACTACAATGGTATGTGCTCTGCTGAAATTAGGGAACTTGTTCCCGAAACCCATAGTTTTTTACGCAACACACGCTCTTCGGCAAGGGCACATCAATTCGTTGTCGACTGGACAGTGGATCGCACAACACATTACAGGGAAATTCGTTCTTCAGCCGTACTGTCCGTATGTTGAATAAGCTTCCTCCTGAAGTCTTTCCTGTCAAAATATAGGAAAATTCAAATCAAATGTCCACAAACACTACTCCCTCTATCCTCCCTCCCATAACCTATTTTCCTAGTTCCAATACAATGCTTTGCATTAGTAGAGGTCATCCCTTGAGTGCTGGTCCAAGAAAAAAAGAAAAAAATAAGGTTAAATTAGCCAAATTAATCTCTAATATATTTTAAAATCCAAGAGAGGAAATATTTCATCATCACTATTGAACTGCGTTCAATTTAAAGTAATAACATTTTTTAATTTAGAATTAAGTACGTTATAATTACGATTAACTCATTTATTTTATATATAACAAAAAAACATTATATTCCATTGTAGTTAAAATCTATTTGATGGAACAATTCGATGATACAATTTTTAACTTGAATTTCAAAATATAATATCTTCAAAAATATAAATTTAAATTATCATCGTATTTCCGAATGCAAATTCCTATTTAAACACTTGAATGAAGAGCATCTCCAATAACTGGAAGTACATTTTTGTCCAAGGGGGCTGAGATCTCTACACTAGATTTTTTATTTTCTATAGCAGATGCAAGTTCGTTTTCCTCTGGCGATTGTACGATTTCTTCTACAGACTGTTTGTTATCTTCTGCTGCAGGATGTGCGCTTTCTTCCATTGTGACTGCGATATCTTCAATAGATACCTTATTATCATTTGTAGATAATTGAGGTGATTCAATATCTGGTATTTCATTAATAGCATTATCATTTATGTTCGCTGGTTCAGTTGTTAGAATAACATCAGCTTTAATTTCCATATTAAAATCTGTAATTATATCATTATCTAAACCTTCCCCATCTGCTAAATCGGATTTAACGTTTTCTTCCTTTTCATTATCATATAAAACTTGATCTTCCCCAAAATCAGCAACATCTACCACAGCTACATGTTCATCCATAACCAATTCTTCTAAAACATTTTCTTGTACAGTCTCTACTGTAGAAATGCTAGATGATTCCTGGGCCGTCAAGGGCGCTGTACGAGCTTTTATTACTTCTGATAAAGGTCGTTCATAAGTCTGTTTTATACATTCAGCACCACTGTCGAAACCCGAACAAGACACACAAGAACTCGTTGTAAAATTAAGTGAGCTGCAATATTTACTAATGTCCATGTCAGAGGATAAGTAGTTTCCATCATCTTCCTTTACATGTTTAAAGCAAGTGATTTTAGTTTGCTGTGCCATATCTTGTGCATTCAGATTTGAACTGTGGCAACATTGATTGGAAATGTGAGGTAAAGTTTTATTGGCCAAAATTAAAGATTCCGCTAATTTCTCTTTCCAACTTTTGTGCGGATCTTTTTCGCGATTTTTTACAATATCGTACAGTGTGGTTATTGTGGACTGAACAAGGGAATTGTTAGTGCAAAATTTAATTTGTTCTGGACAATAGATTGGTTCGTGAATATCTGTGAAGTAGAAAGTGCTAAATAAATACCGATATAAATACTAATATTGATTTCCATCATCTGTTTAGGGACTTACAGTTGGGAAATATAAAACTAATTTCTCTTTGAACTTTGGTAAGACATTTGGTAACATGGATGTTTTGTTCCATTTCTATTGAAGTACCACTGCAAATAAATATATTTATAATCAATTTAAAACAATACAAACGTTCATGCCTGAATTAACTAAGCGTATTTATATATACTAGGATTGTCCGGTGGTCAAAATTAGACCACTTTCAAAATTCTTTTTAGCACTTTTATGGAAAGAGTTTTGAAACTATTTTTTATTTTGTGCATATCTAGAGAAAATAACCTCTAGATATTGTGCGATTAATGATTAATATAATAACAATTTTGTGTTTTTTTTATTTGTTTATTTCCCGGAAAAATTTTTAGAACGTATATAAGAAGAACCACATCTGATTCTTTGATAACATTCATAATGATATCGCAACTACTTCTAGAACCCTTTCTAAAGGACAATAATGAAATTCTTAAGAAATTCTATAGAGATATTTAGAACTAGTAAAACATTGGTTCTGGATTTGGACGGATCAATTAATCTATGTAATTACATTTTAGGTACGTTAAAAAAAACACAAATATGGTGTGTATTAAAAAAAATAACATCGATTCTTTTAGAGGTTTCGACATGGCAATTAAAAAACGAATGCAACAAAGGTCAAAAAGATCTAAGAATGGATAAGCCAACGTTTTAAAATACTTTATTTGTAATGTAATGACAATTTCGAATAAAAAACAAGGAAGAACTAGTTCTGGAGCCGTTCTTAAGATGGTGTTGGGAACTATTAGAGATATTGTTAAGAAATTTCATATGATTTGAGGTGAGGTATTTTCGAATTGATTTACGTTTGTTCAGGTTGCTAGCGCTAATGGGGGGCCAGTGCGTAACCCCTCAAAGTTGGTCACCTTGGGTATCAAATTTTAAAAAAAAAATCGCGAAAAATCCATTTATGATCAGAATATAAATAGTCCTTGAGAAGATCTACAAAAATATGCTTACAAGTGTAGGTTATCTCTATTAATTGAAGAGATTTTCAGGTTTATTGATTATTTTTTTTTAATTTTGCACGATCTTTTAATGGTTTTTTAGATATGGCTACGGAGGGTCGAAATTTATTTTTAAAATGTCAGCTATATTGGCGATAAAATTCTAAATAAAATAAAAACAATTTGTTAACAGTTATCTCTTCCCTATAAAAAGTTATACGCATACAAAGTTGGAACTTGTAAAGAGGGCATATTTTTTACGTTTTTTTCCCAAAAAGCCCATCCATATATTTTTGTAGAAAAAAATTTTCTATGGGACTATATAGAATTTTTATATGATTCGGAAAGATAACTTAATGCTAAATCATGTAAAGAAAAAATTAGCTCAGTTATGCGGACACATCACCCCCCAGACCTATCCAAACTTGCCCAATTTAATAACAATTTCGGTTTGAGTAAAAAATTTACCCCGTTTTATGAATTTCGGTATTTGAAAATAAAAAATGTCAAAAAGTCTAATTGTTTCCAAATTTTGTTATGATAATTTAACTGTTAAAATTTTACATTAATCAAAATTTTATATTTTTATTCGTGGAAAATCACCATATTATAATTTTTTTTTAGTTTTTAAGGTAAATGACGTCCCATAATTTTATAAAATTATTTAATTTTACTAAAATATCAATCCTCAAGTTCTAAGGTTTTCAACAATATCAAATACTTAAAAAGTTTTTATTTACTCCTCAGAAGTTCCACAAACCTTGCCCCCTTTGACAAATTTGTACGTTTTTTCATATAATGCATACAAAATGATACAAAGAAACTCAGCTCAAACCATATCTCTAATAGTTCCCAAGATACCGAATTATTTCCAAAAAAAAAGTTTCTAAACCACTGTGCGTGGTATGATAGTGTGGGACTGTTGGACCTAGCAATCTTTTATTTATTGAAAGTACAATGAATACAAATTTACATTTTAAAGCACAAGTTGAAAGTAAGTGCAGAAAATTTGCGTCATGTAACTCCATGGGTCTTTCTTTCAGCAAGACAATGACAAAAAGCACAACGCCAAAATTGTTAAGGAGTAGCTTGTATAAATTGTATAACGTGCCTAAGCTGTTAAATTCACATCCGCAATCACCAGACCTTAACTAGAGCACCTGTGCGAAATTTAAGGACGAACTCCGAACCCTCTTTAAAGGAAGGGGGTAGGGAAATTACTAAAGATATAACTGAACATCTTGTAAACTCCATGAAAAAGCGACTAGAAGTCGTAATTAAGCTGAATGGAGGATCAATAAAATATTAACATTTTATTTTCGGATTTTGGTAATATAAAATAGAGCGTTATCCATCAACTGTATACTAATTTTTGATTGTTGTTTTTAGGTACTTTTTCTCATAAGTTTTCCACTAAATCAATTTTAGTTTTCAAAGTATTTTAAAATAATAAAAGATTAAACTTTAAATTTTTTGATAATTAATTGACTAATCATAGTTTTGGTTCATCAGATATGCTGAGTTAGCAATTAATTTATTAATCAGTATATTGATTAATCAGAATGTTTGATTATTCGAATAATTGCAAATCCCTAATTAGAATTAAATATTTCCATTGAAAAAATATTTGGTGGCTTTTTAAAAACTGTTTTAAATTGTACAGCAGTTGTCGGAGATGTTTTTGGTAACACGAAAAACAATTTGTAGTGTTTAAGAACGAGCTGAAATGTGGGTAGATGAGCGTTAAAAGGTAGTGGTGACCCTAGACCTAAAATAACATAGCGCCTAATGTCAGATAACTTTATTAAAAACCCTCAGATTTCAACCAGAACTCTTCCGAGAGAACTTAAAGAAGAACACGATGTCATTGCCCATTAAACAGTTAGTGAGACCATAATAAAAAACGAATATTCAACCAGAAAATCATATAAAAAACTACTCCTTTCTGCAACAAATGTATAAAACGGTTTTTCTTCGTCTCGACAGAAGTCGCGACGGTCTTCTATTGGGATAACGTTATATTACGCGACGAGACTTAAGTGATGTTGTATTACAACGATGTGCCATCTAGACTCTGACGTAAGGTGTTACTTTATAATTTCGATAATGATTTGGGGCTATATCGGAAGCAATGTTTAACTGAAACATTCATGGTCGCAGAACAATATTTAAACACTCTGAAGAACAATTTGTTAAGAAATGCAGCCAAATTTGGGTTTATCAGGACAATAAACTACGATACAAATTTTATCTAAACTTGAATCGTATATATTGCGGATGTGGCTTCTGTATAATTACGGCAAAGTTATAAACACGACAGCAAAAGGTCTCATCCTCAATCCAACTGAAAATTTGAGTGTGTATCCAAAGAAAACTATCACTAAAAGGCAACAAGTGTTTTCTCCTATTCAAATCATCTTGAAAAAACTTCAAGGGAGCGAAATTAATGTATATAAATCTATATATGTATGTATTTAAATTAAACTTTTAGAAATGTTTTTTTTTTGGAAATAATTCGGTATCTTTGGAACTATTGGTGATATCGTAACAGAATTTCACAATTTGAAAATAATATTAAAAAAAATTACTTACAAATAACACACCATGTCATTGATTAAAACCTCCACCGCACATTCTTTAGCTAAAATAAATGCTTCCGAGTTTCCTTTCGACAATAAAATAACTTGAAACATAAAACAACGATCTTCAGCCAGGTCTTGATAAAATTCAGCGGCCAGTTCGGGAGTAAAGAGAATTTTTCGTTGAGCCTTTATAAAGAATCCTTCTTGTAACAAATGCAATAAAAGAGGCTTTCGTTTCGCCAAATAATCAGGCTTAATTATTAACAATGTATCCTGAAACATGATGTTTGAAGTTTGAAGAAAAGTTTAAAAATAATTGATTTTTTTTTTAATAATTGTTTTTATTTTAATTAAAATGTTTTTCACAGTTTCTTAGTAAACTAGAGAAAAAAAAATAAAATACAAGTATTTGCAGAACTAAAACTATAAGGATTGAAAAGAAGAAAAATAAAAGAAACGCATTTTATGTGATAGAAGATCGATCAACTAACAGTTTTATAAAAATATCATATAGATGAAGATTATAATTTTAATTACATAAATTTCTTATTTTTAAAAACACATTCATTCACCTCTTTCAACTTGTATTATTTATTTTATTTAATTCATGTGATATTTTGATATATTTTTGGTAATATTTATAATTATTTCAAAGGCTTTAGTTTCGTGTTTTAAGTGTTTTTTTTATCAAATAGATGAAAGTGTATAAAAAAAAAAGAAATTAATATTTATCAATACGCATCACAATACAATTATTAAGAGAAATCACCCACCCGCCTTTTCATAGTTCTCCCATTAAAACTCACTTCACTCTTTCTATTACTTCTTCGATGTTTAAAGCATCTCATAACTTTGAAATTAAACTGCAATTTAGAATAAAAGCATTTTTAAAATAATTTCTAAATTAGTTTTAAGACAAATAAATATGTAAATAAATACCTGAAATTCTGGCAAAAGCCAAATTAGATTTTTCATTCTCAAAACATTTGCCTATATCGCTACAAATGTGAGACTCGTCTACAACAATGCGTTCAGACAAATGCATAATACTTTTGCCATAAATGCGTATCATTTCAGAGCACTATAACGGAGAGGCAACATAATTAATTATTAATAAAAAATAATCCATTCAAAGTTTAATAATAAATAACTTACAATTTGATAATATTTAGCTGGTAAATTTTCACAGCCCACATTAATCATATCAATGGCACCAATTTCATCGTGTTCGGTGTGTTTTCTAAAATAAGGCAACAAAGCCATTGAGGCGCCATGGCAAACACCACATTCAATAACTTCATCTGAAAAACCAACAAAAATTTTAAAACATAAAATTGAGAATTCATTATTTCCTTTAACTCACCATTAACCACTTCACTTAAACCGGCAAAGCACAATTGCAATTTCTGACAAATCTCCTTGGGTGGCACACTGCCTACCAATGTTATAATGGCATTGGCATACTGTTCCACAAACTTGTCACAACTTTTAGCCACTGTCTGGGGCATGTGATTGCAAATGTTCTTAATGGTGCGTTTGATTTCCTCTTGTTCGGTTTTATTTTTCAATTCCATTTCCAGTTTGGTCATTACAAATTCACACAAAACACAGGTGGGAGGTTCCTGCAAGGTCATGCCTTCATCCATGCCCACAAAACGATCATTTTTAATCCATACTGCATTTTCGTTTGGCATGGCAATCACATCGTATTTCAAAGCTTCATCAATTTCCACTAAAAATGTTTTATCATCAGTTATGAAAATGTAAATAAATATTGTTCAATTAAAGGGGGAAAGAGTTCAGTAGTAATCAACTGAACAATTCCAAATTGTGCACTAAGTAATAAACAGTTTTCATCACTTTCAAATAATTATACTTACAATCTTCTTGTTCACTAAATAGACACAGGCCTAATTCAGCACAAATTAATTTTGGTTCCATTTCTTTCAGAAGTAATTCGGCAATTTTATCACCGTATTTGTCAACATATTGATGACATTTAGGCTGTAAATTCTTGCGTAATTTTTGACATGATTGTTCTAAAGCTTTCTTAATATCTTCCTGCAAAAATCGTAAAAAGAATTATATAATAATTAAATTTGTATATTTAGGTACTTTAGAAATGCTTGAATAATGTTCAAATAATTTGCTGCTAATAAAGTATACAATGACCAATGACGAATGTGGATAATCAGTCTATAAATCAATTTACTGCATTTACTGGATTTCCATATTAGGATAAATCTTGGCACGGAATTATACAATGATATCCAAATATATAAGATTAACGCCCGTAATAGAGCATAATTTAAGATTATTGTTTGACCGATTAGTTCATCCAAATTTTTGGCCAAAAAATACAATTGTTCGTCAATTTATTTATCGTAAAGATAACAATGTTACTCTTCCAAGGGCTGCTGTTTACAATCCAAAAAACTAATTGAATTGAGTAAACCACTAAATGTTAAATGTAGACTTGACCAATCCAATAATCTTACATTAATCTCTATCGGTTATCAGAATGTTTGTGGCATGAATACAAAATTTAATTCATTTTATCTTCAAAGCATTGACATTGATTATAACACAATCAAATCAGGATCCATTATTCCGAAACAATGGCAGTACCAAATTTATAGACGCGATAGAGTTGGAAAGGAAGGTGGCGGAGTTTTTATTGCAGTCTCAACTCTTTTTTGTTCAGAAGAAATAATTCTTAATGATGTCCAAGATATCGAATTCATCGCTACATGTGTCAAAACTAAATTTAGGAACGTATTTAGCACATGTTCTTATATTCCTCCTGCGTCAAGTATCCACATATATGAACTACACGCTACAGCGAAAAAGCTCGTAATAGAACTATTCAAACCTGATAACATAATTATTGTTCTAGGAGACTTTAATATGCCGAATATAATAAAACATAAAACAAATGAATTCGTGTGTGGTTTTGGGGAGTGGGATCTTTGACCAATTATGGAAAGATCTTCATAAATTAAGTCGCGTGATTTCTCTCTAATGAAACTAAGTTTTGTTAAATTGTATGTGGATAACAACATTTTTAAGATTCATAAATACTTTAAACAAATTAGTTTATTATTAGTAATTTCTATGTATTTGAGGCTTATTTTGGTTGAATTTCGTCTCAATTTGCATTCAACTTCATTTCTCCTTGGAACAAGGCCTTAGAACCCTTGGGACTCACACCGATAAGGAAGTGAGTATGATTTGTGCATACATACAACCGTTCTGTGTAACATTTTGGTTCGACATTGAAATTTATGTAGGTTAATGTGTTTTTCGGAAGTGATCCTAATATGTGTCGCTATGATCAATCACGGGCCGATCTTCATACAATTCGGTACGGGGATTTTTATATGAGGATTATTGAAAGTGAATTATATGTAACGGAATTGATAACGTTATTTATAAGAGATTTATGCGTATTTAAGTGATTTTCGGAAGTAGACTTTAGATATAATGTACCATATTCTTATATTCGGAGGAAAAAATTAGGTGTTTTGGAGATTCTTACTATTTTCAACTAGTTTATTTTCCTTTATATTAGGAATAATGAGTACAAAATTGCACGGGATTACATATATTCTATATATTTAAAGCAAATGCAAAACATTGTTGAAAAATATCAACTTTGGCATTTTCTCTTGTCTCACATCTTAATTCTATTTAACCGATTTTGCCCATTTTCAATACCAAACAAACTTTTCTGATCAACAAAGATAAATATATCATTCCCCTGCATGTCTTCAACAGACAGACCCTGCTAGATCGTCTTAGCTATTTTAAACTCCAATTTAATAAAATCAATTAAAAACTAAAACATTATTACTCACTTTGGTTGTATGTTTGTTCAAACGTTTCTCAGCCAACTTAACGATTTCTACGCATAAAAGACAATTTGGTGAACTGACCTCACTATGTTGTTCTTGGAATATAATTTCAACGGGCATTTCTTCGCTATCATTGATTTCGTTGAAAGCTAAATATAAATACAAATTAATTAAACAGTGTGTCGAATAGTAGAAATTTATAACCGGCCAATAAGGCCATAACCAAGAATATAAAGCAATCGTTAACATACCTATATCATCGACTTCCTCACTCTCATTTTCCAAACTAATGCCCATATCATCTAAATAGTTTTTAGCCTTGGGGCAGAGTTTCAAAGCAACACAAATCTCTTGGGGTTTGAAATCGGTAATCAACATATCGACCAATTCGGATGAATAGGTTTGGACAAAGTCCACACATTCGTTTTGTAATTTTTGTGGCAAATGGTTGCATAACTTGTTTAAAACATTTGCAATGTTTTTCTGGAAATTAAAAAAAGAAATATTGAAAGTCTTTTTTATTTTAATTATTGTAACAATTTGAGACTTACCTTTGATTTGTCATTTTTGATTTTCTCCTGAGCCTGTTCTACAGCAAACAAACATAAGGGACAGGTGGGTTTATCTTGTTCGTCGGAAGGTTGGGGTTCGAAGACTTCCATATCGTCATGATTTTCATGGTTAGGAGGACACATTTGCATTTTGGGGCAAACTTCACGAGGATCCAAACCCTGAATCAAAAGAGCTATGACAGCATCACCGTACATATCAATGAAATTGTGACATTGACCCTTAATGCTGTTGGGGAATTTGTTGCAAATGCCATTGACAGCGTGTTTGATTTCATCTTCAGTTGATGGGGTGGCCAATGATTCTTGTATAAAATGCAACAAATATTCACAAATGGTGCAAAGTTCGCCGCCTTCTACGAGTAGACCGGGATTAGCAGCTCCCATGAGATGATCAATGGGCAAAGTCATGGCTTTGAGATCTTCTTGAGTGAATTTAGGTTCATTAGCACCCAACTTCTTGCGGATGGTTACTTTAATTTCAGCTGGTGGCAATGCAGGCAATAATGGCATCATTTCTCCTTGGAACAAGGCATCAGAACCCTTGGGACACACACCGATAAGGAAGCAAGCGCCATTGGCATCCAAATTATTTACCAAACTTTGATAAATCAAATCATAATATTGATCGACAATGCTTAAACATTCTGTACGGAAACCCTTGGTTTGATTGCACAAACCCTCCATCACTTGTTTGAATTCACTTTCGGTGGTATTGGCCACCAATACATCACGCAAATGACGCACCAATTGCTGGCACAACTCGCAAGGAATATCATCGTTACCTGCTGCCATTAAATCAATAGGTTCCTCCTCTTTGGGATCTTCGGGATGTTGATGATATCTAGCAGCACATACACCAGAAATATGACAAACACCAGCTGGTTGTAGATTCTCTTGAATATGATCGTAGATATCATTGAAATATGTGAGGGCGATATTGGCACAGGCATCCGAAAAGGAAGACATTTCACCGCAGATATGAAGAATTTTGTCTAGAACATCATCACGATTGGTTGACTGGAATTTAGTGGTCATCAAGGTGGCCATGTTGTAACAATTGCCACAGCTTAAGAGAGGTTTTTTGGGAGCATCAACAGCCACTTCTTTTGTATGTGTGGGCACAATAATTTCAGCACTAACATCGTCTTCTTCTTTAAGTGTGCCATCCAAGGCGGAAGTATAGTATTTCGTAAGTAATCTGTCGATTTCAGCATTGTTACAAAGACCCGCAACAGAACAAACTTGCTAAAAAGATTTAAATGAAAAAAGTCAAAGATTTTTGTAAATAATTAGCGAAACGTAGAAGATAATAACATTTTACTTGAATATTATGTTTATTTATTCCAACTTACATCTGGATTCATTTGTGATGACAAAGCCTCCACCAATTCGGGTATAAAATTATCAGCCAATTTGCAGCATTCTTTTTTCACAACCTTAAGGGGTATTAGATTGCAAGAGCCCTCAAATACTTCCTTCAACTCTTCCATGGTCTCATTGCTGCGCAATTGATCGCGTGCCTGGGTGACCATATCTTTGCAAATTTGGCAAATGGAATCATTGTCAACGGGTACTTGATGATTTTCCCAAACGGTTTGTATACAATGGCGTACAGCATTACAACCTTTAGCATTGCTGCAAACAAATTGAAAGTAAATAATTTAATTATAATGTACAAATGTTTGCAATTAAAAATAAATATACATAGCAGCAAAACTTTATTACAAAGAAAGTAAACAAATAATTTAAATGGACGATAAGAATAATAAAAAAAATAATCGTTTTGATGATTAGATAAAAACTTAAAACTTAAAAGAAACTAAAATAACAAAGAAAGTCTATTGTTTCTTTAACAAAACAACATTTGTTTTGATAAATTAATAAGGATTTGTTACAAAACAATAATTAATTTAACAAACCTAACTCTGTTGTAGAAAACCTAATTCATGAGAATGCATTGCAGTGTATTTTGTTATTGTATCATCCGTATGTGTGAAAAGATAGGAGTTTTGTTTAATTTTTTTGATTAACACTTTTCTCTCCTTCCATTCTATATAATAGTACCTAACTCTAAACATGTGTTAATGAAAAAGTACCTAAGTCTAAATATGTGTTAGTAACAAAAATGTACATATATCGCTCATTTGCTGCAACAACGCCATAACTCAAATCAAAATGAACTGAGTAATACAAAATATGCGCCGTTCTTTAGTCTTTCATATAGTTTTATCAGTTTTAAAAAAAGTCAATTATTTTTGGTATGAGAGCGTTGTAAACGTCAAAATTAAAATTCATGTTTTCTCGTATATTTGATAAGTAAAAATTTGGGTTAAATACAGATTAGAAAGATATTAATATCTCCTAATGAAATCAGGTTTTATTTCTGAAATCGCATTATTTGTTGAAAATTTATTTAAGAAATAGTAAAATGTCATGAAACATTCAAAGCCGTTTTTCTCGATTCAACTTTTTTTGAATTATGTGACGTTGTTGCAGCAAATGAGCCTTTTTAATTTTCACCAGACCTACAGACAAAAAAGACCTACATTTCAAAAGGCTGTTGTCAAAAACCTAACTCTTGCAACAACAAAATACATTTTGGTCAATGAATGTATTTTGTTGTTGTATTAGACATCTGATTTTTTGTATTTTTATTTGCCAATACGGAGTTTTTGTATAATTCTCTATGCATGTTTATTTAATCACAGAATATTCGTCATTCGAATGCTTTTAATAATAATTGAAAAAAATATATATAAAAATATAGGAAGGGTTTTTTTTCGCTGAATGTTCAGGAAAAAACAAGTTTAATCAATGATTACGCCCAATGGAATTCAATTTATTTAGGCAATTAGGTTCTCAAGTAAATTTCCAATGTTCGCTTTTAGACGAATGAAATTTAACATTTTTGCCAACCAAATTATTGAAAATGCTGAATGGGAATTGCCAATATTGACTATATACAGTGGTTGACAAAACAATGGAAACTTTTCCAAATATTTCATTATTTTATTTGTATACGTTTATTAACTTAATTTAACAAAAAAATGAGAAAACAAATTTAAAAGATTTTTTTATTACGGCATTGACAAAACAATGGAAACTTAGGTATTATTTTAACAAATATGGTCTAAACTTTGCAATAACTCAATATTTTGTTGGGTATCCCTCATTTTTTATAACTGCTACACATCGACGATGCATTGAACCAATTAAAGAGTCAATGGTCTCCTTTGAAATATTTTGCCATTCCCTTATAACCGCATCCGATAAATCTTCCTACCTGGTGTAATTTTGGGTCCTTATTTTACGATCTACAATTTCTCATAGATTTTCTATGGGATTGAGATCTGGCGATTGTTCGATGTTCTGCCTCTTAAATTGTATTTGGATTCGTCGGAAAAGAGGACAGTATTCCATTTCTGTATCGACCAGTTTAAATGATCCCTGGCAAATTGTAGACGAGCAGAACTGTTCTTTTTAGAAATGAGTGGTTTTTTTCGCAGGACGATAGCAACCAAGACCAGCCTCATTTGCCCTGCGACAAACTATTCGGGTACTTATTTCTAATTTTAGGCTATTAACAACTTATCGAGGAGTTATTTTTGGGAAATTCTTGAACTCTCTCGCTGTTAAATTATCTTGTCTAGGAGTAGTCTTATGAGGTCTTCCACCTAAATGTTGAGTTTTTACAGAACCGGTCTCACGAAATTTCTTTATAATTTTTGAAACTGCTTATTTATTTATGGAATATTTGTCAAAGGTTCTTTTTTGTTTTAAACCAGCTTTAAAATCGTTAATTATTATATTTATTAAGTCTTCACAAATCTTAACTTTAGCCATTTTAGTTAACTTTAAAAAAAACGCAATTATGCGAAAAACTTAGAAAAAGAAATTGTGAAAAATTACCAGAATTTAAAAATAAAATAACTGTAAACAGGATGCTTTTTACATCGTTCTTTTAAATATTATTTTCCTTTTACACTTCTTTCTTGCAGAAGTTTAAAAGTTTCCATTGTTTTGTCAGTAGCGAAATAGTGAATATTTTTAATTTTGTTCCCTTTTTTCAGAATATAATTAATTATGTTGTTTGTTTTTCAGTTAATTTATATAAATAAAACTATATAAGTAAAATACTAAAAAAAAAACATTTTTATTTTCAAAAAATATTTTAAATTTTGGGCTACATATGGAATATTTGGAAAAGTTTACATTGTTTTGTCAACCACTGTATAAACACTCGTCATATTTAGTTACAATATTAGTTATCTGCTAATGGGATTGATTCAAATCTTGAATTCCACAAAGAACCTTTTCAGTATTCTGAAGCGCAGGGTCAGCAATTTTTTTATTTGTTAATTAAATGTAACTTATAAGGCTGTTAAGTTAAACCTTAAACAAATTTAGGTGGACTTTAACTAATGGATTACGAACATTGTTAGCAATGAATGCTATATTTTCAAATCACATGTACATTCCTCAAAATTTTTCATATAAAAAAATTTTAAATACTTTAAATTTTATAAAATAAAGCAACTGCGTACATAACTTTTTTGTGAATTTTAACTTTGCAAAAGATAAAGTGAAATTAAAGTAATTAAAATGGTGATTAAACATATTGTTATTAATAAAGCATATAAATAAAACAACTGCTGTGCTGAATTATTTATTTTATTTTTGAGCTGTTTGTGCTTTGACAGTTCTTACTTAGGTTTTTTAACGCCAATGATGCTCAGTTAAACCTAGATTATATACTTAATAAACAATAAGTGAAAAACACAAATTTTAATTTAAGCTACATAGGTTTAAACAGAGAATTTAGATTATCTTTATTTCAAAAACTAGCTCTTAATATGTTTCTTGCAGCCAACCCAGACACATTTTCTTCAATGGGCAGTACGTACAGGACGATATTCCAGTCCGCCTGTGTTACCAAATTAGGCGCACCTCAGCGCCTCTTTAACACTGATTTTCTTTAAAAAATATAATTTCTTATTGTTATACTTATATTTTTATAGGATTTATTGTTAGATGGGATAGTTGAAATAATAAAGACATATTTCTTTTAAAATTCTTAGAAATTTTAAAGATAATAGCATAGTATTACAATTACAAAAAATACACTATATTCTTAAAAAGAAACAAATGAAAACAAATCAAAGTACAAATGTTATGATAAATAAAATAGTGATATTATGTTCTTTGTTTAATAAAAAATACTATACCCTCAGCTCAAATGACCCGCATTTGAAATGCATAGTACAACAGACCAGACACCAACCAACCACACTTCATATACAAAATATTTCCTTAGAATTTGGTCATGTACATATTTATTTATTATTTTTATAAATATGAATGAAAATGATAATTTATTTTAAAAATAAAAAAAAATACAATTAAAATAATATCAAAAAACAATCAGCATATTTCGTTACAAACCAAATAATCAGCAAAAATTATTATTACTTTAAACTTGAAAACTCAACCGAAAATATATGTATATGTATGTTTTTTAAAGACTTAACAAACAATAATAATATTAATAAGTCATCAATATTTTAAATATAGTTTCATGTCATAATTAAGTGCATTCTTCATTACATTAATTGTGTTGTAATTAAAACCTCTATGGACTTTGATTTGTGCAGAAAAATTTGCATTTGTAATCATTATTGTGGTTTTTTATATTTACAAAAAAAACAACAAAAAAACGGCAAGAAAAGTCTTTATGTTAAAAATACCGCTTAATGATAATTTAGAAATATGTCGGAGAAACATGTTGTTGTTTGATGCTAATATATTTTATTGATAAATTTAAGTGGTTTTATGCATGACATATGTATATTGTTATCAGTTTTGTATAAAATTCTTTGTAAATAATACTTTTATCTAAGACATGCAATGCTCACGCATTTCTTATTTCTTGGAGTATTGGCATGTTTTGTTAAACAAATTATATAGTTTTGTGTATTTAAATTAAAAATGTTATCAGTAAACATAATTCGTCTGCGAATGTTTTTTAAATAATTTGATCTGAACATATGTATTTCGAATCAGAATTTTCAAATAAATTATTTTATAATGTAAGAAATTATTTAAATCTCATTCGTAAATAAGTTGTGAACTTGATAAGCACATTTCTCTTCTCCGACAAAAAATGACCACTACCGGCAAAAATTGTAATCAACTACAAACAACAGTATAATTGAAAAATTATGACTTTTTCAGAAATTATTTGTAACTAATGTATTGAGAAAAAAAAAACAAAATAAAACTTCAATAGGAAATTTTATTGATAACTCATGTACTTTTTCTTTGGCCAGTGTCAAATTGTTGTTGCAATTTCATTTCGCATACGTTACATGAATTGTTAGATTAATAATATCCATGTTCATATAAATTTTTTATACAAGACTTCTTAAGTTTTCGATTTTTCTTTCAACAAACTATGCCAACTATAAAAAATACTCGAAAATATGCAAAAAAAAGTTGAGTTTAGAAGGAACATAGTTTATTTGTATGTACAATATTTCGGAAATTGTTTTTGGTCTCTTGAAAATCTATTATTTTGATTCGGCATTCATTAATAATGAGTCCTTTACGGTTCAGTTATATTGTAAGATAAATGAAATGAAAAGCAAATAGTTATTAAAAATATTGTGACTTTATATTAACATTGTAAACAAGAGTAGGGGAATGTATGATGATTTGATGATCATACATTATGGCGATGACGTTTTCATAGAGTTGGATTTTAATCATCAATAATCAACAAGCTCTTCTTTTATTATTTTTAATTTACCCAAAAAAATCAAATTATAAATATCGGGAACATTTTGAATTGATATTTATCGCCACAAAATAATTTAAAAACTTTTAAATAATATGTTTAAAAACTATGCTGATCTCTCAAGTAAGTTTGCATTACCTGGTTGTTTTTGTTGTTGTATCAGCAGTGTTTGCTGAGTTAACAGCCCTAGGTCAAGTGAACTCGGGTCATTGCGGTGCGTAGAACCGGCTGTCGTGGAAATGGCATTACCCAGTTCAAACTATTTGTTAAAATTTAATTCCTAATTTTCATGAATTCGATAATATCTGGTATACACATTTCCATGTTTTATATAAGGTTAACGTTTATATTTTCACGTTGTTCCTTAAAATTTTTTAAGCCCAAGTATTATTTGATTTTTTATTTATCGATTTACCTTATAAAAAGGTCCGATGCCTTGACGAACAATTTTGTTTCCTCCCTACTTAATTCCAATTTTTTAATACAAAGGAAAAAAGGTATTTTATTGATTTCTCATAAGACTTTAAACAATTATGCTTATTATTCGTAATTAAGCCGGTTTAAAGCGAGCCCAATTGTACTTATTATTGTCTATATTCCTAACCTTCATTTTTAATTTTATTCATTCCCACTGTTCAAATAATTCCAAAAAATGTAAATAGTATGTATAAAAAATATTTAATTTAAAATCTGTTTAAAATTAGATTTCAAAATCAAAGGTCATGTAAATATACTTTTAAACTAATGTACACGTTTCGTATTAAACAATTGTTTATAAATATTTTAAAGCCACAAACATGCAGTTTCTAAGTCAATGCTTCGCTGCTATCACACAATAATTCTTAATAATAAAGCCTGGTGTGGGTTACACCCTTTGCTACATTCAGCCGGTCTTTTTAAACACAAAACAATTCCAATTCGTAGTTTTTCTTTGTGACTAAAATCTCAAAGCAGAACTAATGAAAAACCAAACACAAAAAAATACAGACGATAAAAACAAACAAAATTATAAAATGCAACAACACCCTAAAAATTGCATTCATTTACTTTAAGAAAATTATCACAAAATGAAAAATACAAATAAAACAAAACAAAACACTGCCACCTACCTCCCTCTTCACCCTATAGTTTAATTTGAACTTTATTAGTCATGAGTATGAATAAGTTGATACTAGCAATAATAATAAAAAAGCAAAGCATTTAACAACATAATAACAACAAATTTAATTGAATTAAATAAACTACAAAAACAAAGAACAAACAGACAGACAAACTAACTAACTCCCTGCCCACCATGGCATGGTCCAATTTGTATTAGTTATTTCTTATTATTTAAATAATATTTACATCAAAATAAATGATGGCGGCTAAAGAATTATTACTTTTTTAAATAAACAACAAAATATTTATAAATATATAATAGTGGAGGTTATCAGAAAAGCTATTAATCCCAATTGTGCTAATTTTGTTCCTATTGTTTTGTTAGTAAAAATAATCGAATAAAAGAATCGCAACAACATTAACTGTTCGATTACTTGCTAAAACGTATAATGTCTTGCTTCTTTATCGTTTTTGCAAACAACTTATGAAAATATTATTAAATGTAAATTATTTTAGTTTTTAAAAGCTGTGTCGGCAATATATTTATATGCCTGCCTACTTTATACAAGAATCAATTGCAAGGGATCTTATGTAAATTATTTTAATCATGTATATCGTGTTTACGGTTCCATCCAATTTAAAATACTGCCCTTACTTCAATTTTATGTAACTCACACGTTTTCAAATAACAAAATCTTCTCAAGGGACTCTTTTTAACAAACTTATAATAAATAGGACTAGTTTTTGAAGCAAAAGTATTTTTTCGCTGAACCGTGCATATAAATAATAATTTCTTTCACAAACAGACAACTAATATTGGTAGCAAGCAGATCACAGAACATATATATATATGTATATATAAATCATATATAGGGTTAAAGAGAATACTTTTAACTTTATCTGGACGATGTATTGACGTAAATATAGTACTTTAACAAATATTTTATAACACATGTCATGTAGTGTACCGTTTTCAAAGACTACAATCCAACCAATTTAGAAAGAAAAATTCAGTTCATTATCGATAATAATTTAGCTATGATCATTTTTATCTGATCAAATATAGAAAATTAACTTTTTTCCAAATTTAAATTAAATATTTATGTTTACATATTTTGGCTATCTTAGTTTTGATATGTTTACTAACTAATGGCAAAATTTATGTTTTTGCCAATGAAAATCAATTCTGTCCGGCGACGTGTATAATTTTTAGAATATTTTTTTTCTGCATTACATGAGAGGCATATTTGCCATATATTCACTTATCAAAATATTCTCCATCGATTTCGAAGTTATCACAAATGATTCTTTATACATAATTTGTCTTCATATAAACAATTTACATAGGAGCATTTTGCAAACCAGGTGATAAATACGAGGTTTTAAAAACATCGGCATATGATATACAGTATTGGCCATAACTAAAGAACCCCCTCAATGAATTTTTTTCATATGGTATTTTTTTGTATAAAATCAAAGTTTTAAATATCTATTATGTATTATTATTATCATTTGTTAATATGTTTAGTATTGATAAACAAATACTTTCAAAGTTAACCTTTCTATAAGAGGTAACTTAAAATTAAAAAATATTTTAAGGTAGAAAATGAAACGGACAAAACTAAATCACCCCTTCAAGGATATACTATAAAAAAAATTTTAGTTAATTTTTTGTTGCAAATCCTTTGTTTTGGATGGCACAAGAATATCTCTTGGCATAGAAGATAATATGTTTTTATGGCGTTTTCCGATCTTCCTTCCCAGGCTATTTTAACGGCATGAAATAAATCGTGAAAATTCCCGATCCTTATTTCAACAATTTTCACGATTTATTTTCATATTAACAATGTACCACATGTTCTCAATAGGATTGAGATCGGGAGATTGGCCAGGCCAATGAAGAACTTGAATCTTATTGCTGTGTAGCCAAGTCTTACAAACTTTGGAGGGGTGCTTAGGATCGTTATCCTGTTGGATGCTCCCTATAATTGGCATCTCTTCACTGGCATAAGGCAACATTACAGCTTTCAATACATCACGGTACATGAACCGATCCATAATCCCATAAATTTTATGATTTGGCCATAATCCTTGACCAGAAAAGCAACCCCAGACCTCCTTTTGGTCTGCATACACGCCTTATTCCAGCGGAACATATTATGTTGTATTTGAATTCGGCAGAGAACAGTACTGTCTTTAATTTTTGGACACTCCAGTCGATGTGGGCTTTGGCAAATTTCAGTCTAGCTTTCTTGTTCTTAGCTGATAGAAATGTTTTTTGCTGGTCGTCAGCTGAATAATCGGGCTTTTACTACTCTTCTACGGATTGTTCTTTAGCTAACGCATAATCTTAAACTTGTTCGTACTTGAATAGCTGATGCTGTAGGATATTTTTGTATTGCTCTTTTGATCAAGGAATCATAATATCGTGTTTTTTTGCGAACGACCTTCAGAATGCACCGGAGATTTTCGACCAGTCTTAAAAAATTTTGAAACGAGCCTGGAAATAACTGATCTGTTAATTGAATATTTTTTACTAAATTCATGTAGTGATAAGCCCGTCTTCCAGTCTTCAATAACTTTAATTTTAAATTTACTGGAGTACTTGTTCCTTGTCATTGTTTTTTCACAATAAACTGTATAAAACTTAAATTTTGCACGCTACGTCTTCCTATATTTTTATCTTTTGGAATTTTTATAAATATTTTTTTGAAAAAACTAGGTAACTCCATTTTTTCGTAAAAAAACGGGTAAATTAACGTGCTGAGTCAAATAGTTAGTTTTTTGCTCAAATGATTTTTGAAATTGCTTAATTAAAATAAATTGAGCAAATTTTTTTTTTTTTAAACTGATATTGATATTGATTTTCGATTTTAATGCCCAAAAACGAGTTCAATGAAACCAGAAATGTTTAACATTATTTAAAATTATGTTTTGTTTAATGTGCATGCATAATAACATAAATTCATATTAAATAATTAGTGAAATATGTTTAAAACGTAAAGTGTGTGTTTTCTCGTGTTTTCAAAAAATTTAGTTACCTAGTTTTTCCAAACCACCACAGAATTAAACATTTTTCAAAAATTCAATAGCAAGATTCTCAAGAACATGCCTGACTGATTGTTGTATAATTCATCCGATAAATTCGTTAAAAATAAAAACATTGCAAATATAGTAAAATATAAAATTGAGAGAAAAAAAAAACTTTATGTAGCATATTTTCGACTATGTAGGGCAACATTTAAAATTTTTTTTTTCGAAAATAACACAAAGGGTCATTAATGTCAGAAAAGAAAACGCAATATTTCATATATAGGGAAATCACACGACCTAATTTCATGACGATCCGACCATATTGGTCATAGTTCCCATATAAGGTTCACTTCTGAAAATCGCTTACGAAAACCATTTAAGGAAATTTTAAAATAATAATTTGCTAATATACTAAATTTAGGGTATTTTAACGTCTACTTGTATTTATTAAAAAAAAAAATGAACAGCGATATGAACTGATGACGGATGGATTATCAACAATTCGTACTATTGTTGTTGTTTTAGCTGTTTTATATTTTACAAAAGTATATTCATAGATAAAAGTATGTACAAACAAAGAAAAATTAAGATGTTTTTAACAACTCTAAAAATAAAGGTTTTTAGCAAATTTAACAAAAGACTAACGCTAATGCATTAAACACATTCAAGACAGCAGGCTACACGACTACACGAACACAAATTCTGCTGGTTACAGTTGTAGTCGTGTGGCAGCTACTGAATTATTTTAAAGACGACAGCTACAAAGTAAACAGCTGATTTATAATTCAGTGGTGCCACTTTAATAAAAAATAATCGTACAAAATTCCAAAGTAATTAAGATTGAAACAATTATTTTGAGTAAAAATATATATATGGTTATAATTAATTATGTACCTGTTATTAATTTATTTCAATATGGTTATCAGAAACTTCTCTTAATTAAGTAAAAAAATATATTTTTTTAAGCACTAATTTGATTTACATTTGTTTATTATATTAGCAACACTATTTCTGTTTTGTAGCTGACAAAAATAGAAATTAGCCTAATTCGGCTACATCGGCATGAGTAGTCGTGTGGCCGTGTAGCTGTGCTGTCGTTAAAATAATCGTCTCCATATAAACGTGTGCATTTTATTTTTGACAGATTGAAGTTGGTAGCCTGCTGTCTTGAATGTGTTTAATGCATAAAGCGAAATATTTTCATAATTGCATTAATTTTATCAACAAGTGTTTGCTGGCAAGTATTTTTTTGTTTTTTGTTCTTAATGCAACGAAAATTTTCTGGAAATTTGTTAAAGCTTTTTTAGCCACACACATAATAAAATACAAGAAAATGCTGGGACACACAAAAATGCAGGCAATGACCACACGAGTCGGTCGGGGCACTACACTACTACAAATGACAATGCATTTTTGTCCGTTTGCTGTAGTTAGATGTAGGCTATAAAATATACTACATACTAACAAAATATTGTAAAATAAATTTAACAAACTATTTTTAAAGAAAATAAATAAAAACTGCACATAGCAAGTGAGTGTAAGTTAGTAACGAGTGTTTGTTGATTGAGATTACAAATTTCTTATGACTGCAATTACCAAAGAATATAGATAGGGAAAGGAAGTTTATAAACTTACGTTATATTACTGCACCAATATGAGGGTCCCCAGGTGCATTTTTCAGCTCCCAACAAACGATTTTGGTTTAGAGGTGACGAATCAACCAAACCTATAATAAATAATACAGAAAACAAGTAACAAAAGAAATATTATTTGCTGTTTTCATTAAATTTTCATGTTTCTGTATTTTTTCGCTAAAACGCAAATTGTTTTTCTTTATTTTGTTAACACACATATAATAATAAAATAGCAACAAAAAACACACACACAAATATTTTTTTCTTTCCTATATTTATAATTATTGTTGTTGCTATCTATTATTTTCTTTATTCTTCTTATCGGTTCGTTGTAAATTTTTCTTCCATTACTTACCAAAAACTGCAAATGCAGCTACGATGGCACAAAGGCCAATATCAAATCGTTTCATTTTGTTAATAAATCTTTCAATTCCTGTTTTTAATTGTCCTTAATTAACAAACACTTGAAAACAATAGTTAAAATTTTATTTGTTAAATCACTTTTTAATTATTTTTTAATTATCCAAAACTTCCAAGAAGTCAGTCGTTCACGAATGCAGCAGAATGAATAATCGCAATTGCGGAATAAAAAAACAAACACAGTTACAAGGCGAATTAATACAAGGTGGTGTTAGTTCTACAAAAACAACGATTGGTCTTAACAAATGTCAAAAAACCAAAATGAAAAATTTAACAAATAAGTATTTAAACTTAATATAGTGTAGATAATTGAATATTGAGGGCTTTACTTATTTATGTAAACAATAAATATTTTGTTAATAAGCTTAGAATATGTAGATATTTAAATATAAAAACAAGATTTGACAATTGTTAGAACCAAAAAGCGAAAAAAAAAATTAACAGCTGTTTGACTGACTCCACCTTGTATAAATTCGCCTTGCACAGTTAGTTAAAAAATCCCATTCAGGGTTGCATGTGCTAGTAGTATAAAAGAAAAAATATTACTAAAAACGCTAAAAAAAATCGCAACAATAAACAAACAAAATTTGACAAAAATAAAAAAAATATTTTTGAAATCAACAAAAAAAAAATAACATAAAAAAAACCCCCGACCGGCGTTTTTTTGTTTTGGTTGTTTTTTTTGTTTGTGGTTTTTTTGTTGATAAAAAAAAACGAGATTAAAAAAAATTGTTTTTTTTTTAATTTTGTTAAAAACAAAAAAAAAATTAAAAAAACGTCGTCGTCGTCCGTCGCAACCATTCTGTTTTTCCACAAAAATTCAATTTTCCATTAAATTTTCCAAAAGTACTAAAAAAATCAACTCTGAAGTCGATAACACAGTATCAAAACTGCATTGGTAGTACAGAGTGTCGATAATGCCGTGCATTTCCCCGAATAACGGAAAGTGTGGTGAATATAAATTTTATTCACCACACTATTTTTATTCACCACACTTTTTATTCACCACTTTGTATTATTCACCACACTATTTTTATTCACCACTTTTTATCATTTTTTAAAAAAAAAATTTTTTCACCACACACCTTTTTTTATTTTTAAAAAAAAATTTTGAAAAAAAATTTCCTAAAAAGCAAAAAAAAAAATTCTTTTTTCCAAACATTTTTTTCCAGTGTTTTTTTTTTCTTTTTATTACTGACAAAACGAACAGGAAGGAGGACAAACAAAAACAAACAATTTTGTAATTTTTTGCTTTAACAAAGTTTTTTTGTAAACCACATGAGAATTTTTATATTTTTATTAATTTGCGCCTTAATTTATGCAAAAGAAAAACTCATATATATAAATTCGCGCCTTAAAATATGTGTAGTGTTTCTGTTTGTTTGTATGGTGTGTGGTTGGTGTCTTGGGTATGTGTTTGCAACCAGTATTGCCAGAACGACATTTAAAGTTGTAGCTCTTTTTTAATAGCTCGTTTTTTTATACCCTTTGTTTGTATATTTTGAATATAATCCCAATAAGCATTTTCGCTGGAATTCAAGTGTAAAAACAAGTTTAATTCCAGTCATACATTCACATTTCAAGGGTTGAAATACACTTGTATTACGCTTTAATTCAATAGCATTCTCCAGTGTTTATACAGTTGAGTGCAAGTCTTGAATTAAAATGCAATTCAAATAGGAATAATACTTGAATTCAAGCTTCCAAATACAGTTTAATTCAATCCTTTAATTATTGTTTAATTCAAGTCCAAAAATAATCGGATTCAAGCTTTGATTTATTTATTTTTCTAATTAATTAATCTCAAATTTTTTTGGATTCTATTTATTTTGCAAAAAAAACATGTTTTATATATTATTAAAATACAAATCAATTAAAAAAAATCAGCTCATTGTAAGATTTTGGAGATATGTACATTCTGAAGTTTTATTTTTTCGATTTCCTCTGGGAATCTAAAAAACAAAATAATTAAGAGTTTTTCATCTACTGACGAGTCTTTCATTTTTGGAAATTGGCGATATGGAAGGAATTTGTTATACAGTCCATAATGCCTTTTCGCATTTTACTTACTGATGTTTGATTTGATAGAAAAATTGTTTAATCTATTTTCAATTGTTTCTTAATATTTTTTTTTAATTTGATGAATTTTATTTGTTTGACAAAAAAGAATAAATTAACAAAATATTGAATGAAATATTTAAAAAATAATGTGACTTGAAAAATAATTGAAAAATGGACTGGAATTCAAATTGAATTCAAATTTAATTTCCAACACTTGAAATTAAATTTTTGAGTGCTTATTGGGATATATTTGTACGTTTTAACCTTTTTAAAACGTTGTTTATTTCCTTTAAATAATAAACCGGATATTTTGATTGCAAATAAAGCCGTTTTTAGTACTTTAAAAATTGTAACTAACAACTCTTTATTTATTTAAAATGTACAACAGAATTAAAAGTCACTCAATGTTTTTTTTATACACGTTATAAATTCGCAGAAACACAGACACACTTTTTATAAGTACACGAATTCACTTGAAAAACACAGCATTCAAATAGCGTCTCTGATAAACTCACTCACGACTCTGCCACTATTTATAACACTGCCATCTGCATTCTAGATTGCTCTTTAACTGTCTAGAGCTTTCTAATACATACGCCATCTGTGGTGTAATTTTCTACAATGTTCTTTAACTGAATATTCGAATTCGAATATACGTTCGCAGCAAACAGCGTTGCCAACTGCACTTTTAAATCAGCCGTTAAAATCGTTACATTTGAATTCAAGTACAATTTCGTATCAATATATATTAGAGTGCTCCAAAAAAATAAAATTGCGAATTTTGGCCGTCCCCCCTCTAGAATGGTTCTATGTATTGTAGAAACACGTTGTGTAAAATATTAGGATGATAGGAAAACGTTAACTGGTGCCGCAACGACGCTGAAGTTTTGAGGTGCATTACAAGGGGAAAAAATTCAATTTTAATTTAATGTTGGCATTAAATAATTACTTTTGCAATTTAATTTAAAAGAATCGAAATTTACCGTAATTGTCGTTCTAATAAGATATAAAAGACAAAAATTGGTTAATAAATGTTAAAGTTATTAAAAAATCGCCAGGCCATTAACCAGACCACTAGAACAAGAAATGTAGAAACAAAATTAACAACATATTTTGAGAAATATTAAAATAAAAGCACATTTTTACTTAAAATATACCCATATTTACTTGTATATGAGTTTTTGTCTTCGTAGGATACCGTGTTAACCTATTCGCAGGTAACACCAAACAAATTTTTTTAACGGCAGTTTCAAAACTCCAAAAATAAGAACAAATTAAAGAATGTTTAGATTTATGAATTTATGTCTCATGAATTAATTTTGTATGTATACCAGGGATTGCCAAAACTAAAACTGTCATTGTATTGGTGAGAGAAAAATAACTGCACTGAAACAAAAGTTGTGTGAATTTAAGTAAAATATAAACTAAATGTAAACTAAAGTAACCAGTAACTAAACATACCAGTAATTGTAATTAACCATGCAATTATTTATGTAATCATTGCCAGGTGACTGCGAAATATTATTAATTCTGTTTGGAATTCAAAATCATATTTAGTCACATCACAGTTGAAAGGGTTATTATAAAGAACAAGCAAAGTCTGTATTTTTGAGAAATCCAGGAATCTTCTATCTTGGAAGTTGGAAAGAAGTGTTTCAAAAATATAGTCATATTGTTTAGATTGAGTAAGGGTTTCAGAATGATTTAGCAAGTTATAAATAATTGAGGTTTTCGGAAATTTTGCGAAATCGTTTGCGTGAATTTCAGCGGAAAGTAAAAATAATTTGGTTTTAAAATTAAATAGGTGTTTTGACAAAAAATCATTTAAATTTTTTTCTTTACCTTGTAATTGCAATGCTGTATGTAGTATCGGCTAAAAAAGCTAAATCTAAAATAAATTCCTCCCTCATCTTTCAAATGATTTGTCCACGGATTCTGTTTCTATAAAAAGTAGCACTTCTTCTTCTCTTAAATCAAATAGTCTGTTGAGGCAGTAGTCACCACGACTTAGCCATTTTACGTTTTAAGGTCTGTGCAGCATTTTTATTTTTCATCAATAAACAAACACATTGCTGTCTAAAGAAGTCTGCGTCACTTGTGGGGGATGTCAGCATTTTCAAGTGAGTTTTGGCGTCTTCCTTTTTATGTTGTGGTAGGAAAAGCAAGCGTCGAAAGCGTGGATCCAAAAATATTGCCGAACGTCTGCATTAAGCAAATTCGGCTCTGACTTTAATACAATCAAGTATAGTTGTTGATAAAACTCCGTGTTTAATGATTCTAATTTCACCTTAAGTTCAAACCAAGCAATACATAACAAGCTGCTCTCCTTGCAATTTTAATGTTGTTTCATGAAGAGGACTTAAAATAACGAGTAAGTCATTAAGTTTGCCCCATTCTTCATCTGTTAACGGCCGATTTAGCTGTTCGTTGCAAAATTCCGTGTACCTTAAGAGTTCTGTATCATTAAAAATGTGGAGAGAGTTCCAACGTGTAGGCACATCTAATGATTACTTGCCTAGATTAATCATTTGTGGGACTTGTATCTCACTTACCTGCGTTCTTAAAGTTTTTACTACTTGCCTCGCTTTTTCAACTACTGAAATAATGTTTATTTACTTCGTTTACGATTAATTTCAAGGTGTGTGCTGAACACACTTAACAGAGAAAATATTTCTGTGTTCTGTGAAGAAATCATTCTCAAACTCTTCGAGGTTAAATAATGTTTCTTCAGAGTAATTTTGAGCGTAAGTCTCTTCGTGGGTTTCAGCAAGCATATCAACTCCCTTCAGTTTATTTCGACCCTTGTATGTAGTGATGAATAATGTATATATTTGTTTTTAGCTATGTTAAATTCACGCAAAACATCTTCAACCACTAGTTTAAGATTAACGTCAGTCTGTGGCACACAAATTTCTTTCATTGATAGTGTAAAAACTTCAACTTTGCCTGTATCTATTATTTGTGCATTAACACCAAACATTGATCGGACGTGTCGTGTCATGTCGTGTAGCGATATCCATTTTGAGCGATATTGTCTTGTTTTACAACTTTTTCCTTATTAGTCTTTTTAATTTTGTTTCTTCCTCGTGGACTAAAATGACATTGTTCGGCGTAATCGCATTCATATTAATCACTTTGAAAATTTGTTCTGTCAAACTCTTAAAACCATCACCACCAAAAAACGACAGCGGTAGGGACTGTTGCGTGACGAAATTAACTCTTTGACGACGAAAAATTGGTTATTTATATAAAACTGACACAGGCAAAAAAAGCACAAAGAGATGTTGACATTGGCGAATCCGTGGTTCAAGATATGACAGCTGACCTAGAAAATGTTATGTTTCGATAACATTTTCAATAATTGAATATTATTATATAAACTTATCAATCGAAGTTCAGAATATTTATAGCCCCTATTACCGTTTACAACAGTTGCATTTTTTTTAAATGCGATCATGATTTGCATTTTAAAAAATACAACTGTTGTAAACGGTAATCGGTGCCTATGTTCGTCTATTTTTGGTCGCTAGACATTTAGCCCAATTATGAAAAAAAATTCCCGGGAGTTTTTTCCCATTTCGTTTTTTTAACATAGAATTTGAATATGAAAAATGAGAAAAGGGAAAAAACTCCCGGGGAATTTTTTTTCATAATTTTACTGATTATCAAACAATATAGAATGAAGGAAGGAGTAAGGACAAAAACCTGAAACGATAGTCGAACAAACACAAACTATCTCCAATGGACGTAGCTGTCTTTGCTTTAATTAGTAGTTTTTGATCAATGATTTATTTATATTGGTTAAAAGCGTGTTTGGTAATTGGAATATTGACTTGATCACAATCATTCAGCCAATGTAACTAGATGACAGACATTATTAGATAAGTTGTCAAAAAAATGGAGATTCAGACTATATTTATTCATTCATTAATTGAACCCTAAATTACAAGCAAATATACTCTCGGACATTTTATAATTTCTTAACAGCCACCAAATTATCAGAATTTGCTAGAATATTTTTCTATTTTGTTAAATTTGGATAAACAAGTTTCGTTTAACCAGATTTTTTCAATTAAACCGCCATGAACTTTTGTATGGAATTAGAAACAAAAACTTCATTCTACAAATTTTATTGAATTATTTTCATAGATTATTTTTTAAACCAAAGTATAACTTTTAAACCATTAGCTGTGTTGTGCACTAACATAATTATTATTTATATTCTCGTCTAATACTTGTGTATGAAAATAATTCATAGACAAAAACTAACTGCCAAATGCGGTTATAAAAACATGTAAATTTTATTTATTCTTAACGCAAATTCTTTTAAAAAGTTAATCATTCTGGCGTTTCGAGCAATTTTCCAAACAAGTTTTTTTTTAAGTTTTCTATGCTTAACATTTTTCCACAAGCACTGCAACTTCTTTCAAGGTTTTTAAATCATTGAACAAAAATCTGCATTTTCAAAATTTTAACTTTTTTTAAGTAGTAACAAAAAAAACGAGTTTATAGTTTTTTGCCAAAACTGTAAAACAAAGAATAACAAGAAGGGAAGCCTCTCAATTTTTCTACAACAACAACTTCTCTCTCTTCTCACATACAAGTAGTATGTGAATTCAACACACTTGAGAGAGAGATTTGACTTCAAAACTTTTTCTTGAAAATTGCAATAAATTTGCAATTCTAACACACTTTTTCACAGACACATAATATTCTTTTATTTTTTTCCACACATATAAACCATTAAAATAACCGAAACATGTATTATATTTCGCACAAACGAAAAATATTTTTTTTTAATTATTTTGACTTTTAATTTTTGGGTGTTGAAATTAAAACTGAAAAAAACACACTTGTAAAATTTAGTATTAAAATTTAATAAAATATTCAAATAGATTTAATTTTTGCAGAAATTATGGAATAAAAAGCTGAAAAATCTAATTATATAATGTTTTCAGTACAAATATACATTAAATAATTTGAGAATTGTTTGAATTTTTTAAATTTAATTGTAGTACAATTTTGTTATAATTTTTAAGGTCGCTTTTTTACAACTCTGTGTGTATGAGGAGTGTGGTGAAAGTGGTTTGAAAACTAATACATATGAACAAACTGTTAACAATACATGCATAGAGTTAGGTTTTTTTTGACAACCGACTTAGGTTTTTTTTGACAGCGTTTCACTTCTTGTTATTATTCTTTGCTGTAAAACATAATGTTGCTGCCATAGAATATATACATAGAACGGATGGAGAGAGAACTGTCAATGAAAAAATCAAACAAAATACATGGCAATACATCATGAATATTAGGTTTCTGACAACAGACTGTTGTCAGTTCCCTATCTAGTTGCCACCTATGGTTGCTGCTCTGTTTGATTAGTGTTGCCATATCAAACGTATCAAAGGCCCTAATTTTGTAAATCACGTCACCAAAGTGATATTTATTATATGGAAAGCAAAAACAAAATTTCAAAAATTTTAAAAAATTGTTTTTGTTTTATATACAAAATTTTCAAATTATGAAAGGGAAATCAACGTTTGAATTTTGGTGCGTTTGTTCTGTTAAGAATTTGTATATAAAACAAAAACAAATTTTTAAAATTTTTGAAATTTTGTTTTTGCTTTCCATATAAATATCACTTTGTGAATGAAGTGATTTACAAAATTAGGGCCAAAAACTATTTCAAAAATTTTTTCTAAACAAAATATTCTCCATTTTCACAATCTCAGGCTATTTTTTTATCATGAAGTAGGTATATCATGGCATCATTCTAATAATTTTAGATCACATTAAAAATGTCTAAGAGCATTTTTATATATTTTCCCGTAGCTGCCGTCGCCATGTCGTTCGTCCGTATACGCAATATTCATGTAACATGACTGTCTAATTCCTGGATTTTATTTAGGTTCCAGAGCAGTGGAAATAGTACATCTCCTTGTGGTGTACCCCAAGGTTGTCGTCTCATAGCGTTAATAACCGATTGCGATTCAAAATTTTTAAAGGCACTTTCTACTTATACTGATGGACGAAATTCACCGCCATTTTCCTTCAGAATGTATAAAGGACTACCACGTTATAAATATAATTGAAACACAAAATTTTATTTTTTGAACAGAAACAATAATTCAATTTAATTATACTTCATTTAAAACAAGTCTTTTTAACTTAACCTAATTTACAAATACGTACCGTGGCGATCATTTACACATCCTAAAGAGGAAATGGCGGTGAATTTTGTCCATCAGTGTATATCAAATAAAGCAACCAAAGTGTATCCTAACACTTGATTAGACATGTTGAGCATTTTATAGAGTACCTCTGGTCCTATATATAATCTAATCCAGAGTTCTCTTTACTATTTGTGATTCAGGATCCATTCATTGTTTGAATCTTCTACATATGTAGGCTCATAAAAGAACAGTCCTCCAACATTTATCAATTACTAATCAATCAAGTTTGGATATTTGTTGCTAATAAGTGTAACATCAAGAACGACGTATCTTCTGTTAGTAACGATAAAGGTGGGATTCATTGTCCCTATTAACTACTGATAGTTTATTTTCAACTATAAAATGGTAAACACATGACAACGACCTTCTTGTGATGAAGTTTGATTGTCCTTCTCCATGATCGTATGCAATGTAGCAATTATCCTTATCAGACAGAATAAAAGTCCTAGGGTTGTTAGTGACCATAATACAGGATCTGGTCTTACCTAGTCTGGCTGAAGACAAAATATCGTCCGATTCCTAATCCTCTGTCTGATTGGGAGTCATTATTCCAAGATAAAAGACAAAATTCGTCGTCCCTGCTCATAGCCGATCCCTTCCCGGAACATTCTAAAGCTTCAGTAACTTTTACTGCTTTACAGTTCTGTTTGGGTAGCAGAGTGTTACTAAACTGTAAAATATTCTGTATTTCCTTTGGGTTGGATGGTATGGCAGGAATCTTGGGAATAGATGATCTCGGCCTCTGTGGAACATCAGTATCGCGCCAGCCAAACTTCCCTAATTGAGGTAGTGAAAATTTGTATTTGGGTTGGATGGTATGGCGGGAATCTTGGGAATAGAAGATCTAGGCCTCTGTGAACATCAGTATCACGCCAGTCAAACTTCTCTACGTGATATGTTTTTGGACCAATTACTCGCGGGAAAGTATTCTATCGGATCGAGTTTTTATCTAGTTCAGTGAGCTCATCGGCAGGTTTTCACCAAACTGACTTACATATTTTTTATTGCCGGAACGCCTGCTGGCCCTTTGAATATATGTTTTTGTGCCGAAGGGTATATGATTGGAGGTCAAGGGAGATGCTTCTGAGTTCTTTTAATTATTTTTTATAAGTTAGCCTTCCATCATTTTTGGCATAAGGGAACTGGTTTGGATTTAGACAAACCTGGTTTCGAATAGCTCGGACCACCTACGGTTTTAATCTAATTAGGGTTCAATCATCCAATTACATTAGTTTTTATCGGATGTTATGGACGAACAGGAGTTTTGTATGTTAAACCTACTAGTGAAAAAACTGACGCTCCACTGGAGATAGGCCTACAAATGACAGGCAAGGCCAACTAACGCATACTCCGCTCTCTGTATGAAGAGGCAGCAGAAGAGGAAATTGGTGTCTATTAGCGCTCCAGCTAGAATAAACTTACGCATAGACAGGTGTAGTTCTGGTAGTGACAATAGTCATAGCAACAAGATCACTGCCAGTTTGCTAGGGTTTTTACTCATTCACCCCTACCGGGAATCAATATTTCGCATGAAATATATTCCCTTTTCCCATTTTTCGTTCATAAACTTTAATCACGTGAAAAAATTCCCTATGTTGTGAAATTTTTAGATGGAATTTTGTAAACAATAAACAAGCTGTTACGAACAAAATCAACTATTGTGAATGAAAAGTTCAGGGGAAGATTACGATAGCAATTTTCCCTGCGAGGGAAATGGAACATAAAGTTCACCTGTTTTTCACGATTGGGGTGATTAAGAATTTGGAAAATTCTATATCTTAAGTAAATGTAAAACTCAATATAGATGATTCGGCAACACAATTGTTGTATTTAATCAATGTTAATAACTAAAAACATTTTATTATAACACTTGTTTTTAAATTAAAGCCTAAATTGTTTAGTTACACCATTTAACAACATTCGACTGCATCATACACATTTTACTAGTTAAAATCAGTAAATGGATGAATGACCTCGACAATGTTCAGCAGTCAGAGAGTGGTTGGTTTGTGCACTTAATAGTGTTTTTAAAAGTCAAAGCATTTTTCGTACATAATGGCTAAACAGTAAGTAAATTTCAAACATTACGGCAATTTTGTCTAAAATAGACAAATTTATTTATTATTTTAGTTAGAGCTTTTTTGTTCATACATTTTTTGGCTTAAAAACCTTGAAATTCATTCTAACAAACTTGATTTTTTTTAATTTTTGTGTCTTTAACCCAAAAACCATCAGCCACCAACCAACCAAACAATTTTTTTATGATCAAAACAATTAATCGTGGAAACCAGTTGTTTTCCATAATTTTTTTAAAGAAATCTTAAAAGCAATAACAAAAACTGTGTGTAATGAGGTGTAGTACAATAAATGTCATGCAACATCTATATTCTATCTACCTTCGACTTGAACTCCCTTGGATGTGGCAAATAAAATTGTAAATTGAGTAAATTGCTCATAGATCGATGGAGATAAAAGTTTTCACACTATTGTTTATTTATATATAGTCTCAGTAATATAATAAATGATCAGTTTTAATGACCATTTTTATATTGTAATAATCATGCTGAGCAGTAATTATATCGGCGAGAATTTTGAACAATATCATAATTAAACTAATTACAACTTATTATTTTTTGAACAAAATTTGAGAAGAAATGTTTTTTCATCAATCAATGAATAAATTGGGAATTTTTTTAAAAGACAACATTTTGCAATTAAGACAAATTTATTGTTTATTAAAACTGGCTAACTTAACAACAACAAATTTAGAATGGGATTTTAGAGAGATGCTGAAATAGAGTTCGGTCTAGGGATGCACCACGGGGTACATCAGTACTGCTCTGTAATCAAAATACATTTTACTCATGTCCATCGTCAAAACGTGTAAAATGACCACCAACACTAAAAAAAAACTACTATAAAATTCTGGACTCTGACTAGTGTTTATAAAAAACCGACTTTTTAAAAAACCGGTTTGGCGGTTAACCAAATAACTTGCATACACGAATGCTACATCAATATCTCTGAAATTCTTCCGGCTCTGTTGCTATTTAAAATCAAGAAAATCGGTCCACAAATGACTGAGATATAAGGAAAAAACCAGGACAACCTCGATTTTTGACCTATTTTTGACCCATATCTGGATTACTAAATCATTAATAGACAATATGGATATCTAATGATAGATATTTCAAAGACCTGTGCAACGACGTAAATAAGACCATAGTAAGTTGGACCTACAATGGGTCAAAATCGGAAAAAATATTTTTTAACCCGAATTTTTTTTTTCACCAAAATTTTTTTTCACTAAATATTAAAAAAAAATAAAAACTAAAAAAAAAAAAAAAATTTAAATTTAAAAAAAAATTAAAAACAATTTCGAAAAAACAACTGTAAAAAAAAATTAAATGTTGTTTACCTAAAAATATTTAAAATTTTAATTTTAAAGTATAATTTGGTGAAGGGTATATAAAATTCGGCACAGCCGAATATAGCTCTCTTACTTGTTTTAATTAATAAAATTAACTTAATTAAGCTTAATTAAAAATTTACTTTCAAATTATATAAATATTTAATAATTTTAAAAATTTATTATCACCTCGACTTTCTGATATGAAACAGAAAATGTTCCAAGTCCTAAAAAAGGACATAAATATGCGAACGCACTTCTTCTTAACTGTGATTATTTGTCATTATAAATCTTACCAAATAATTAATAAAACTCCCTTATCAGATTTCAAAAATATTTCGAATCATGGATTTTAGACCGTTTATTTCTGAAAAGGAACTTAGTACGCTTATGAAAAAAAATCCGTTTTTTTCCCTACACTCACTTTTGATTTTCCCTGCATTTTTCCCTACACTACTTTTTTATTTTTTGAACAGCTAAGTTGTGTTCAATCAAAAAAAGGCTTAATCGGATTTTGAAATTGGCCACATCATTGGTTTTTCCAGGACTTGCTTGCCAAAAAGAGAATCCATTGTTCGGGTTTTTGTTTTTGAAAGATTTTTTGGTGCATTTGGGTATTAGCACACAAGCCTTGTATCTGCATTTAAAGTCGTCATCTTTGACCGGCTCCAGCCATCCCATTAGCTTCTCGTTTCTCAACCAACTTGAGCAGTATTTCTTTACTTACATCATTATCAGAAGACGAATCGGAATTTTTTTCTAAAATTTGTTGTTTTAATTTATAATTACATTTATTTCTTAAAAAATTACTTATTAAAATCGATGAGACCTGCGAAGATGGAGTACGTATGTATGTAAAAACATGCACAAAACCAAACATGTGTTTATTTCAAAAGAAAATTTATTTGTAGAATCTACTCTTGTAGCTAGTTCTTTAAGGAAATGTCAAATACCGTAAAAAGGAAAATCCAAGGCGTATTAACAAGGTGAGTGCATGAGTGAGTTAATACGTCTTGAGATAATCACTATATATGTATGTAGTTTGAAAGCGGTGATGATATTAAAGATGCCACATTATTACTTACTTCATATTATACCAGATTTACGAATTTCTAATGATATGCTTAAACAAATTTTATGTTTTTCTAATTTTATATTTGAAAAATACATAATATGTAGTTTTAAATTGCCATTGCAAAAAATTTCTACAATTCGACAAAAGTAAAAAATCTTTCCCTTTTTCCCTACATGTGAAATTTTGGGAAAAAATCCCTACAAAAAGGGAAAATTCCCTACACTTGGCATCACTGATCAGCAGTTTAGGTTTCAAATCAGACCAAATGTTTGATATAATGTGTACACAATGAATGTAAAGAAGTAAGAGAGCAAAATTATTTTTTTTTTTTAACATTTAGCAAAAAAAACTTTTGGTTAAAAAAGAAATTCGGGTTAAATAATATTTTTTCCGATTTTGACCCATTACTAAGTCATTAATATAAACAATATGGATAGATGATAGATATTTCAAAGACCTTTTCAACGACGTATATAAAACCATAGTAAGTTGGACCTACTAACTTACTATGATTTTTAAAATTGGAAATGACGATTTTTTTCTATTTTATCGCGATATTGACGATTTTTTCCCAAATTCATTTGGCACCCCTGGTTACAAATAATTTTATTATTTTGTTACTTATTCAAAAAACCTACCAAAATGCGACAAAAATAGGAACAAACCACCAATTCATCTTTCTTTCTTCTTATACAATACGCCTATTAATGAAATTTATAAATTATTTGGGCCGAAATCCCGGCGGTACTGCAATACCGGGCCAACCCGCGACAGAAGTGGAGCAAGCCCCTAAACATTCCGTCTATTTCCAAAAATCAGTTTAACATTTGTTGTCCTCCGATGGAGGATCTATCAGATGTTAAGCTGATAAGAACAGATACTACACTTTGATCTTAGCCATAAGGCCGAGAAGCGATAACTTAACACTGTGCACAGTGAATTACTTATCTATAAATTTCTTTAAACTAAATGGGAATTATAAAACAATATTTACAATCTAAAATGAAATTATTTTAAAATATGAAATAATACGAATGTGCATATGTATGTAGTAGATAGACACACACATATCAAATGTATACATATCAAACGTATACGTACGTTTGCAATTTACAGGGGGTTGGTTATTTATATTTAACATTGGGTAGACGTGGGAATCAAAATTACACTGATGCGTTACTGTAAAAATATATGTACTATGTTGTTTTTAAAGTAGCACTTATTTTCTAGCTCCAAATTTAAAGAATTTATTTAACAAAATGAAAACAAGTAACTAGCAAAAACTCTAAATATTTTCTTTTGATATATCGCACTTGATCAACAAGAGGGTATTAACTCAAAATTTTTAAAATTCCACTTTTTGCAAGAAATCATCTAACAACATCAATATCTATATACTGTAAAAATTTCAACGTATTCCGAATACTCTTTCATCTTGAAAACCACATTTGAGACTATTTTCGTGATAATGTAGTGACTACCTTTATATCAACAAAAAGGTATTATTTTGAGTTAATACAAAAGTTGAAACAGAAATGCGTCGTATATTTTCATAAAAAAGGTATTATTTTGATTTGAGCCTTTATTCAAGTTAAAAATAATCAAATTGTTTTATTTAAATTTGGTTGTATTTTGAGTTGATACAGTTTTGTTGATAAAATTTGTTTTACTTTATAATTTTAATTCGAAATGTGACTCTTTTTATGATAAAATTGTTCACATTTTTTTGAGTTGTGACCCTTTTCATGAAATAATTCAATCCTTCTTTAGTAATAACCATTTTCATGATATCGTGTTTATAATAAATTTACTTTAACATAAATACTTGCTGATAACGAAATCGATTGCTCATTGCAGTAATAATTAAAATATTTAAATATGTATAGAAAAATTATTGTATTTTATATTGTACGATCAAACAATAGTAAATTAAAATTTAAAATGACGTGTCCAAACGTACAACACTATTCTACGTCTTTGCCTTTAGAGGATATACATACTGATAATAGTTATAGCTCTGCAGATCCATTCAGCGATGATTCGAATGACGATTTCAATCCGTCGTTAGTAAGTCGAAGCAGTTCTTCGGACATAGAAATGCAGGAATTGGTTGATGGTAGAATAAAAAGTACTAATTACAAAGTACAAAACAAGAAACAAAAACGTCAACAAAACTTGCGAAACTCGGGATATTCATATACTTCGCTATCTAATCCTACACGAAAAATAAAAGAAAAGTGCTTGCGAACTGCTTGTAGAGAAAACTGCCGTTTTATGTGCAACGAAAAAATAACGGAATCTTCACGTTATCAAATATTTCAAAAATATTGGGATACAAGCAACTTACAAAGACAGAGGGAATTCATTTCTAGTCACATAAAACAGATAAGACCCAAATATAGATATTCAAGCACTCAAAATTACCGTAGTTTTAACAACGCCTTTTTCTTGGAAATGGACTCAAAACTTATCCGAGTATGCAAAACATTTTTTAAATCAACTCTCGATATAAATGATAGAGTTATTGCAACAGTAATTAAAAAAAGGAGCGAAGAAGGATTTGTGGAACCTGATTATCGTGGAAAGCATAATAAGCACAAGAGTGTTAGCCCAGAAATCAAGGATGGAATAAGGCAATTTATAAAAGATATTCCGAAAATTGAGTCCCACTACTTACGCGCCCAAACATCCCGTGAGTTTATAGAGAGCGGCAAAAGCATTACAGACTTATACAAGGACTATGAAGAAATGTGTGAAAATAAACATTTAACACCCGGAAGTAACATTATGTTCCGCAGAATATTCAAAGAAGAATTTAACATTTCATTTTTTAAGCCGAAAAAAGATCAATGTGACCTTTGCACATCGTTTTCCAATTCCGACGAAAATGGAAAAAGAAGTTTAAATGAGGATTACACTTCACACCACGAAGAAAAGGAACTGTGTAGAAAAGAAAAAAATATAGATAAACAATATGGTAATGTAGCTGTATATGATTTGCAATCAGTTCTTCCATTGCCAAAAGGATTAACTTCTAGCTTTTTTTATAAAAGCAAAATAAATTGTTACAATTTTACGGTAAGTGACCTTAAAGCAAACCACGTGGAATGCTTCTTCTGGACTGAAGTCGAAGGAAAGCGTGGGTCGAATGAAATAGGAACGTGCGTTCTTTTATATATACAAAAAATTGTGCAAGAAGCAAATAGTACTCAAGATTTGGATTTAATTTTTTACTCCGACAACTGTTTTGGACAGCAAAAAAATAAATACTTGCTTTCGATGTATTTCTATGCTGTTCAAAAATATAAGATACGAAGCATAACTCATAAATATTTAATTCAAGGCCACTCCCAAAATGAAGGAGATAACGTTCATAGTGTTATAGAAAAGCAAGTAAAAAGACATCTTTTAAGCAAACCGATATATACGGCAGATCAATACATCACATTAATAGCCACCGCTAAAAAGACTGGTATACCATACAAAGTTCATGATTTAAAGCATGATAGATTTTATGATCTTAAGAGCCTACAAGAGCAATGGGGCCAAAATTTTGTTAAAAATGATGCCAATGGAAAAGTTAACTGGCATAATATCAAAGTTTTGCGTGTAGAATACGAAAATCTCAATTCATTTTTTTATAAAGATTCCTATAAGGATAAAGATTTTTCAAAAGTAACTGTCCAAAAAAACAAATTCAAATGCACGAGCTATTGGGAAAATCTTAAGTAAGTTTGTAATTCATTAATTTCTTTATATTTTTCTGCTATAATTTAAAACATATCTTACACTTATTATTGATTTAGTTTATCCTCCATTTATTCGGAAATGCTACCCCTGTCAGAAAACAAGAAAAAGGATCTTAAGGAACTTGTAAAAAAGAATATAATCCCAAAACATATTTATGAGTTGTATTACAAAAATTTAATAGATACTTAATTTAAACACATAAAATAATTGTTAGCTTTTTTAATTTTGTATCATTTAATAAAGGCTACTCGTAGTAGTATATCTGAAATCAAGAACATATTCAAGATATAAAAAAAAAATTTGAGTTAATACCATTTTGTTGAAAAAAAAATATTAGAAACTTTATTAAAATTTCAACTAAAGAGTCACAACTCAAAATAATACAAAAAAAACTATCGAGAAGTTTCAGAAAAATGGTATTAACTCAAAAAATAGATTTTTTTTCGCAATAATTGCAAAAATTTAAAAGAAAAACAATGTAAATATATTTTCAAATGGAATTTGCTTACTATGATATATTCGGATTTTCAAATTCTCTTAAAATGTAACCACAAACCGTTTTTCACCTCTACTGAAAATTTTAAAATTTTGAGTTAATACCCTCTTGTTGATCAAGTGCGATATGTAGTTATTATTAATTATTGTTATCAGTTGGAATACGAAAATGCAAACGCAATGGAAATATTACGTCTGAAAAGGTTTCAGAAATAATTCTATAACTAATCATTATCACACTTACATATTACGAAAAACCCGAGACATTTTGTCAAAAATATAGTTTTTCAATAAATAATGTATTTCAATAAAAAAATATGATATTCATGTTTGGAACAATTTGGATGTTGTCCAGACAATTTTAAGTAACATCAACATTAGGTGGAAAATTTTTTCAAATACTACATCGTTTTTGTTTGAGCTTTTGAAGTATCAGGATTCAGCATGCAATGAAGGGTCAAATGCGGAAGTGGAGCGAGTTTTTAATCAGATTAATATTGTAAAATCAAAATTAAGAACTTGTTTTGCAATCTCAAATGGTTAATGAATTTTGACAGTAAAGTATATGTAGTGTAATTTAGTAAAATTATTTTTTATTTTAAAGTACTGCTACGATTATGAACTCTCAAGAAAGTTTTTAAATTTAATTGGTACCTCAGAAATATACTAAAATTCTCAAAATGATAGAAATTATCATGGATTGATATTAATTAATTGTAGTATATATAACGTTTTTGACACACATTTTAATTTAAAATTGAATTATTTTTGTTTCTAAAGCATAAATCGTTAAATAAAAATTTAGCGGTTAAAATCAGTGGTTTTATTTAAAGATTTAGTGGTTTCTGGCGTTATTTTACAATCTAGTGGGATATGGTCTTAAAGTTTTGCCAACACTGGTTGACAATATGTAAAAAAATTAACGCCGATTTAACTCTTGAAAGCCTTGATGGTATGATTTTTTTTTGTTCTTTTATTTCTACTACCAAACTTTGAAAACTTAAACCTATAACTTTAATAAATTCTGTTTGTTTCTTAATAATAATAGTTATAATAAAATCAAACAATATTGTACAAATTTGTTTTTCATTTATACAGATTCTTCCACATTATCATCATTGTCGTCACAGTGCACACCATTGGCTACGCCCTCCTCGCCTCTACCTCCAGTTTCACCATCACTTGGACCAAGTACGTCAGCCTCATAGACAGAACCTGCAAAAAAAATATTTTCGAGCCACAAAATCTCCAATAATTTTTTTATAAATTTAATGGAATTTCCATTTATTTTTTCGTTGACCTCATTAACCTGTAAAAGATAAAAATCATAATTTACAAATTGCCTTTGCTAAATGCAAATAATAACTTTTGGAATACCAAATCATACCAATTTCATACAATTTTCTTCTGATTATTGAATTTGTTTTTCAAGATTAAAAAAATCTTCTTTTCTTTATAACAGAGTTTTTGGTAACATTTTTGTTTTATTTGAATGTAGTGGCGTAAATTATTTTGCAAGAGTTTTATTTCCTCTAACAATCTTTGCAATATTCTGTTATTAGTCTTGATATCTATAACTAAAGAACAAAATCATATTTTTACTTAATAGTATATACTTATTTAGCTTTCTTTGTTGCAAGTTCTACAATATGATTCTCAGTAATTCATGAAAATTGATGAGTTTTTTTTTCAAGATTTTCGAACATTACAATTTTATTTTCAATCGATGTCCAACAGCGTAAAATTGTCCGTAGTTTGAAATGCTAGATACTATTGGATAATTAAATTAATTTTTAAGGTTTATAGTCTCTTGAGATTTTACAACAGGTGTATTCTCGTTATTTATGGAATGTATCCTATGCAATTTTACTCCAGTGCTGTATTTATTGTTTGGTCGATCTGAGGAAAATAACAAGCCGTTTTTGTATATATATTTTTACTTTGTTTGGATTTTGTAAGATCTTTTGGTGTTGCAAGCTTAATTATACATACATTCTTCTACGATTCTTTAATATAATTGGCTGCCAATTTGATGATGTTTTCAATTTGGAAAGCACTATACGAAAACAAAGCTCCGTAAGTTTATATGTCATCGCTATGAGCGGCAAACGAGGTTGTCTTGCTAATTCTTTAGGAATTTGATTCCTCAAAAACATGACACAAATAAATTTATTTAAGTTGATACAATATGTTGTTTTTTTCTTATCCAATTGATTAAAATCGATTTTGTAACTCCTAGACAAACCAAGTGCATATAATCATTTGGAAAACATTTTACCATATCGACATCCAGTTTCTCTATTTCCAAGCTTGCCATACACTTATTTATGATGATTTTGATTCTCAAGTCTGTACATCATTTTGGTCAGCTGTTATATCCTATATGTCCTTTTATCCCTATCACAAAAGCTCGAGTCGGAGCATCGCAAATAAAAGCTCTACATTTGGCCCTATATATATAGAACTTTGAAACATTACTCCATTAGTTTTAATTTCCTTTATTTCGTCCACAAATTTTTTTTAAGGTAATCCATCAATAATATTAAGTAGGGATTTTGATGAACAGTCTTATTTTTCAGTACTCCATAATACATTTATTCCCAGATCCCATTTTTTCAACCCATCAATGTGATCTTTAAAAATATTTAGAAGATTATTAACTGCAGTATTGGGTATAATGAAAGAAATTGCGCATTTAGCCAATTTATTTTTCAGTTCCTCGTTTCTTCATTTAAATTTTATCTGTGGATATACTACTCAAATTTTTTTGGAACTGCTATATTGTGTTGTTATATTCCGTATGTTGATTGAATAAACAATGCACAGTGGGCATTTAGAAATAAATCTGGCGAAACGACTGGTCTGATCGGGATCTGTGGGCTATAAACACAGTTTTATATAGATAAAAAGAAAGTTTGAAAAAATTTAAAATTTTTCCAGTCAAAATTCAACCACATGAAGAATTTTTTGTGTGCATGTAATCAATTGAGCATATTTTATTGAGATGATTAGAAAACACAAATTAATTGGAATTGTTCGTTTACTTTTTAAATAAAAATTCCTCTATTATATATCTTTGCCTTTTTAAAATTTGAAATTATGACTTTTTTCTGTTATATCGGGATATTGGCAATTATTGCTAAAAAGAGCATCTTTTTTTCTTGCAAGAAAAGCATTTTTTAACAAAACTTTTAATGAAATACCTTAAGCACAAAGTATACAGAGGCGTCACGAGACAGAAAATAATATAGTTCTATATTTGTTTCATTTTTAGTAACTGCCCTTTTCATTTTGTTTTAGTCTTAATTTTCTGCCGCAATAATTCAATTTCTTTCCGATTTAGTTTGATGCAATCATTTATTTTTGTAATATTTCACTTTTAATTGCCATTGTACATGTGGAGTTTTATTTTGTAAATGTAAAAATCAACCAAGAATTTTGTTTCATTTAAATTTACACGTAAACAATACACACATTTTTATAATTTTCCATTTTAAAAAATTTTGTGCCACAGACTACGAAAAAATTGTCTTACAAATTATTTGTTTGTTCACATTTCTTTGTCTACCAAATTCGTGTTGTATATAGCGTTTTGCTTTAACACATCACTGATATTGTAGTACAAAATATATTGTATCTCTTTTTATGAGAACTGCCCTAACATCTGATTTGGCGTTTTTTAAACGTCAAATTTGTCACTTCTGTATATTCTGTGCCTTAAGTAAGAACTGAAATTTATTGTTAAGCGTCGGGACGGCGCGAACGCCATTCCCGGCTACCAAAAATTACACGCACGAGTTATTCGCATTAGGAATAATCGCGGAGGTCAACTCAGCCGAAAGTGCAATGGCCAAGCCTCACTCCGGGGGAACCGCCTTCATGATCACGGTAACCCCTACGCCAGGTAAGTATGCTTTTTTGCGCTAAACTTCAACATCTTATGCAATAAATTGTATAAACCAAATGAGAATTATTTGCAAACAAAAATTGATATTACTACTCTACGAACAAATATTTGCGTAACAACAAAGGAAACACATTCGAATGGATATGCGCTATTTGCCGGTATCTTGTATACATTTGTTTGGATGGTGGTTGTTTTTTTGTTTTTACTTTGTTTTGCTTCGTCATTCGTTATCAGGCACACAAGCGAATAACGAACGACTTGATGGAGCACTACTGCAGCTAAAATAATTTAATTCATTGGGTTTTTATATATGTACCAGCAATGGTTGTGGTAGCTGACTCTGAAAGTCGTTGATTATTGTTTATTTTATTATTTTTACTTTACGTTTGCACTTATTTTTGTTGTGTTTTTGTTCTGAACTTCATTCACTGATGTGCTTTATTTATAAATCAATTTAAATGTGTAAAATACTTGTTGGTTGTATTGTGTTGTGTTCTTAAAACAAGTGTATAAATAATTTTTGGTTTAAACGCAACAAAATACTGTTAAATTATTAAATTAATTTTATTATATTATTATCTAATACAATATGCATACAGTCACACAGATAATAGTACGTAACCCCTTTAAAATTTGAGTTTAAGAATAACCCTGGTTTTCTGATCGAAAAAGTCCGATCAACTTACTGCGCTTAATATGGTAGCACAGATAATTATACATAGGATACCAAAAATAAGTAGATTTAATGAAAAAAATAATATAAAATAAAGACTGCAGTAATTTTAAGAAAAAATTTTACTTTTTTGTTAAAATGGATAAGAAAACAAAGCACATTTGTATCGAAATGCGTGAACATATTTTAAAATCAATTGCTAAAAATGTTTGACGTACCAAGTCTACAGTGCAGAATGTAATAAAAAATTTGTCTGAGTCTCAATCCCTAGCAAGCAAGCAAAAAACTGGACGTCCACCCAAAATTTCCCCACCATTTGAGCGATTTATAAGAATTTTTAGCAAAAATCCTAAATCAACAGCCGTGGAAATTCGAAACACTTTGGAAAAAGACCACAATAATGTTCATTCAGAAACAGTGCGAAAAAGCTGATTCCATAGCCAAGAAAAAAACCATTAATAAGCGAAATATACAGAAAAAAGTATGAGACATATCAAAAGATTTCTGGGCGAATGTGCTTTTTAGTGATGAAAGCAAGTACAATTTATTCGGTTGTGAAAGGAAACAAAAAATTTCGCGCAAACCTAATGAAGAGCTGCAACTAGGGTTGCCAGACGGGCTTGATTGTCAAGCTTTTTCAATGCGTGTCAAGAATCATGAAAAAATTTCATTTGTTAAGCTAAAAAGTAATTTTTGAAATTTTTCCATCAAATTAATTTGCCACGTCAAAAACATTTGTTTATTATTCAAAAATATGTATATATAACTTTTGACAATTAAAAATATTTTTCTATTGAAAATGCAAATATTTTATGTAGAGTTAGCTTTTCAAAAAGTATAAATTCCTTATACAAAATTGTGATGAAAATTGTAGAAATTTTCAGCAGTATTTACTTACACCAGATGATACTAATTTGTTTAAATTTGTTTTTAAGTTTTTGTTAATATTAATTTAGTAGTGAAGTCTGAATTAAATGTAATTTTATTACTTGTTTTTGTTAATAAAATATTATTTACGTATTAACGTATTAACGTTGTTGTATTTTTAATTGTTTTATTTGAAATACCCTTTATATATCCTCAAACACGGTAAAATATTCAGAAACGCACCAAATTTGTTCATATGAGTTTGCTAATTTAACTGAATTTTAAATTGTCAAGAAAAATCATTTTTCTTTTCTTTAACGTCAAGAAATATCGAGCTTTTTCTTCTGAATGTCAATTTTGATCTAGCAAGCCTAGCTACAACCGAAGAACATCATTCCAAAAGTGGTGGCTCGGTCATGGTTTGGGGCCGAACCTCTCCACCACCACAAGTGCTGAATGAGGGTATATATAAGTTTGTCATTCCGTGTGTAACATTGAGAAATATTCATCTGAGACCCAACAAAGTATATATTTTCTTGATCCTTATGAAATTCTAAGTCGTTTGAGCCATGTCCGTCTGTCTGTCTGTGTAAAACACGCTCACGTCCAAAATAGGCAAACAAACTTGGTAGACTTGCAAAAAAAATGCTTGTTGTTCTCCTAAGCAGTTTGGTATTGAAAATCAGCAAAATCGGTTCAGTGGAACCAGAGTTATGAACCAAAGTGTGAGACAACCTAAAAAAAAACTTGATAATTTTAATATAGTTGTTATTTGTTTAAAAATAATGCAGATAATAAAATAAAATTTTACACACGTTATTTTTATGTTAAAGGGACTAACTCTGGCGAAAATTATAAGAATCGGTCCATGATTTCTCCTAGCCGCCATACAAATTTCTTCCCGAAATATGGTTATATGGTCTGTAAATACCTACAAAATTGCAGTATCCACAAAAAATTCAGGAAAAATAACTTTCGTGCTTAAAAAAATTACAACACGAAATTTTTTGTGGATCGGCCCATATTTGACCAAATATATTTGTATACCCTTTTTTATGCTCTGTTTCTTCACTTGAGGTTAACAAGGAAAAATGTTGATCCAAACGTATTAACTAATTATTAAGTATATAAATTGTTAAATTTCATACGTTCTAACAATTATTAAGTAACAATTATTAAGTATTATTTCAGTTGTTATACCATCATATTTAGGTGGAGGGTATTTAAGATTCAGCACGGCCGAATATAGTACTCTTACTTGTTTTTTTAACATTTTGTCTTACAAATTGTCACGTTACAACAAATGCCCATATCTAAATAATAACAAATTTTAAAATCTTTATAAAACTTGGAGAGCTTCTGCTGTAAATAATTATCCGAAGAGTATTTTAAAAACGAAAAGCAGGAAGATGTTCTACGTTACGTGCAAAGAAAAGTAAACTTTTGGACTTGGAAAATAAAATAACTGATTTCGTCAAAAACTTAACAAAGCGCTACAAAAAAGTTGGATGGAGCAAATTTACATATATTAGCTTTGAAAACTGGTTAAAGAGCGAACAAAACAATATTGGGAGACCCCAAAATCACTCGACAACTGTAACGATATATATAAAAGGCGAAATCTTAAGGATATCAATGAAGAAATCAGATGTGAAAATATTCAAGAAATTTTGCTATATAAATTTCGATCACAGAAACAACTCACAAAAGTCGATATCATTAAACAATTTTTTAACGCTAGTCCAGTGAGAACAAAACGGATTATTAAAAGTATTCCAACGCCAAGCGATGAAGATGAAAACAGCAATATACTCAGCTCAGATTGCGTGCGATTGAAAAAGTCTCAAATATCTAGCCATCATATTATCACATAACGGCTGCTAACACCGATTTTGACAGAAGTACAACTTCAAAAAATATGGAAACTATCTTTTGCAAAAGGAGATGTGATGGTACTTTTGGACAAAAACAATACAATAAGTATTTGAAGATATGTACTTCAGACACAGATATGTTAATGATTTCATTTGTATCATTGCGATTGATAAAGAATTCGGAAGACTCGAAGCATTAGGATGCAAATAAATGATATTTTCAAAAATCAAACACCATCTTGGACAATATACTGTAGACCAATTAAATATGAATTTAAAAAGGAAACTCATGATCCCATTAAAAAAGAAGCTAGTGATATTAGAGGCCAAATTGCAAAACTACAGCCATTCGAATTAGAAGAATTTAATTGCTGAAACTATAAAATTATAATATTTATACTGCAATTTTTTTTGTATTACTCTCTTAAATACATTGCTTTTATTGTTTTTATGTTTTCGAAATAAAAAGTGAAGAGATTATTTTCAAACGCGCCTTTTTTTATTGATATCAATTTGATACATTGCGACTAGTCTCGATTTAAAAAGAATTGCTACTAACGGAGGGTTAAATCAGGTTTTATATCTGAAATCTCATTGAGCATTTATTTAAGAAATAGTAAAATGTCATAAAACATTCAAAGTAGTTTTTCTCGAAATGACTTTTTTTGAATTATGACGTTGAGCGAATCATAATTGTACAAATGTTTCAAAACAAAATCTAAAAATTTGAACAAATTCCGCATTTTTAAGTTATAGACCCAATATTATAAAGTTTTTATTTTTCTTTTGAGCTTTATGAACTTTTTTGTGATTTTAAAACTTATCCTGATTAATCACTGTGGTTTGTATTAAACACAAATTAATTAATAACATAAAATTGTTTGTAACAAAAGAGGTAAACAAAAAACATTTCAACAATAGAACATAAATTTTGGTTACATTGGGAATTTACTTCCTGTCAAAGTCAAGTAAACAATTTTCAAAATTACACCATCAAATCAATACAGGTTTAATAACAAATTCATTAAACTTGTAATTTCATAAAGATGTGTTTGTTATTTAGAACTTTTTTTTTACAAAAAATCAACTTTTTACAACATGTTAAACAAATTCTGATTTAAAAATTGTATCTATTGTTTGCTTCAACATAAAACCCTACAGAATAAATATAATATTATGGAAGAAGTTCATTGGGTCATTGTGATCAACCGTCAAGCTAATTTGTTTGTACTCGTACTTGAAACTTCTTAATTTTTTTTAAAGTATTTTTTTTGTTTAGATTTATTTATTATTGTATGATTCTTTTGCATATCATTAATAATTCTTATATTTAACTGTTTATTTATTTCTACTACAACACCAGTATTAAGTATTATTTAATTTTGCTTCTTTTCGTCTTTTTGTTTTGTTTTTTCTAGCATTGATCATTAAAAAATCACTAAATGATGTTTTAAAAACTCTGATCTCGTGTGCGCCGCGGTGTTTGATGCTTATAAATTTGAATAAAAAACCTTTTTTTTTGCGTACATGTGTTGTATCTTTTCGAATAAATTTTGCTACATTTTTATTTGTTATTTTACATACAAATAAATATTGTATAGATTTTTGTTGGAGGGTATTCTACTGTTGTTGCCACTGTATATTAGAGGTTCGATCAAGTTTGTTTGTATATGTTTTTTTTTGTTTTTTTTTATATTGGTCCAATAATAATACTTAAGGTTCAGTTGAGTTAGTTGATTTCAGTTTGTTTTAAATTAATAATGCAGTAAAACCACTTCTTTGACTTTCGTGTGTATTTTTTCTCATAAGGTTTATTGGTTAAAAATCTTGTTATTTTATGATAATTTTTAAAAATGTGCTGTTATATTCCATTCAAAGGTCAAGTTCATTTCCGTGTTTCTCTTTCTTTGGTTTGTGTATATTTTTAAATATGAAATAAATAAAAAAACGTTAGATTTTGTATTGAATAATTATTGTACGAGTGGATGAAAATGAAATTTTTTTGTTTTATTTTGACTTCTTTAAATTCAGCAACTTCTTAATAATTAAGATCTATACAGACATAAAGTACACGAGGTTTTGTTTGGTTTTTAAAAAAGTTCTTGACCTCCTTTTAGTTCTTTTCTGAATGAACTTGCAAAAACATTGTAGTTGTAGAAACAAATATTATTTGCAGTTTCACTTTTTTTTGTACACATTTTTAAAGCATTAGAAATATGAATATTCCTAATAAATATTAATTTTAAGATATTTTCACTGGGGGTTTATATGAGACCCAAGACAAATTATAATCCCAATCAGACTATTAATAAATAGTCTGAGAATTATTCATGTCGTTTTCTTTTCAGGAAACAAATTTGAAATTTTTGTGCTCCTTTTATTAAATCACATGAGTGGCAAGGGTATATATATGTTTGTCATTCCGTTTGTAATTTCTACATTTTTAATTTTTCGAGAAAATCGGCCCAGATATCGGCTGAGATATAAGGAAAAAACCGGGACAACCTCGATTTTTGGCCTATTCTTGATCTATATCTGGATTACTAAGTCATTAATATAGACAATATGGATATCTAATGATAGATATTTCAAAATCCATTGCAACGATATATGTATATAAGGCTATAGTAATGTGGACCTACAATGGGTCAAAAGCGGGAAAATATTTTTTAACCCGAATTTTTTTTTTACCCAAAAAAATTTTTTGTCATAAATTTTTTTTTTCACTAATTACACTAGTTTACAAATCAAACATTTTTGTTTGCTCATGGAATGAAAGTTATATTTTCGAGAAGAGCTAGGGACGCTAGTTAATTGACCATTTTTTGTTTCTCTTCTATACGTCAAAATTTTGAGATATATGGGTTTTTATTTTTCCCCTGACCTGAGTACTACTAATGCATACTGTAGTGTACCGAATTGTGGTAATTAGGTATTTACATCGTTTTTGGGTACATAACACTCTGGCGAAGCTACTAGATACTTTCAGAGTTGTATTCTTTTGACAAATTCCAAAAAAAAATTAACGGGAAAAAAATAAATACTGTTTAAAAGTACATATTTCCTGTAGTTAAACGTTAATGAATCGCTATTAAATACAAAACTCTAAAGTAAAAACTATTTTAAAATGTCTTCTAGAAAGTGTAAAATAAACCCAAACCATTTTTGTTTTATTTGCGGAAAAATTATTCAGTCAAATCAAGGTTTTCCTTAACACAAACACTGCAAAATACTTATTTACATTAAAAAATTTCGTAAAAGCTTTAGATAAGACAAAACCAGCATTTCAATATTTATGCAGCGTGTTCCCGAGTCTTTCTGAGGCTAAAAAAAAAACTAAAAGAAGGGATATTTGTGGGTCTTCAAATAATAAAAATTTTGGTTGATAACAAATTTGAGTGTCTATTAACCGACGTTGAAAATGCAGCATGGAATTCTTTTAAACTTGTTGTTCAAGAATTTTTGGGGAATAAGAAAAGTCAAAATTACAGAAATATTGTTGCGAATTTATTACATAATTTTGAACTGATGGGTGTAAATATATCCCTCAAAATTCACTTTTTACATTCTCATGTGGATTTTCCATCAAGATTTGAAGATTTTCGAGAGGAATTATCAAGGTTTTTGGGATCAGAATATGCTAAGAGACTACTGTGGGAGTGTCGTGAGGGAGACATATGAAAATAATTATAAAAAGAGGACTAAAACACTTCACTTTTAATTTTTTTGTACTAATTTAATGTAAATTTTTATATGTTTCGTTTTTAAGAAATATCTCAAAAGTCCAGGATTTTTTTTTATATTTTTTCCGAAGTTAGAATACCTAATTACACAAATCCCCATATGTTTCAATTCATGAGCAAAAACATTATAAACTAGTGTTATTAAAAAATTTTTTTTTAAAAATTAAAAGAACATCGAGAAAAAAATTTTGGATAATTTTTTTTTTTAAATTTTCAAAAATAATTTGGTGAAGTTTATATAAGATTCGGCACAGCCGAATATAGCCCTCTTACTTGTTTATGTAAATTCTATTTTGTACAATTTTAGAATATGTTGATTTTGCAAATATCTTTAATTTCTACCTCATATGAAATAACCAAATTTGTGTTCCGTGTCCCCTAATTGTTCCTTGAATTGTATAATTCCGGCTCCGATAAAAAATTTTATTTTTTTTTATCAATCAATTTTGATAAAACGGCGGCCTAATTCATGCCTACAAATAGCCACATATTTGATATCAAAGGGGCCATTCGATTTGATCAGATAGTGAGATATTCCCCGGTTAATTACCCCTGTTTGGGATTCTGGACACGGAAACGTTGATGAAAAAAATTTGAACAAATTTGGTCGTGATATTGGCATTTCTCTCTTAAGGTGTAAACAACTGATTTCACACAAACTTCATCTCATTGTCAAAGAAAGATGGGAGAGTGAAACCACTGGCAAGGAGACAAGAAAAATCTGAAAATAGAGAAGAAACGACTAGCGATAAATCTGTTTTATACGTGGCAAATAAATTAGGGAAAACTTAACAACTCGCTGAGAATTTACCTAGCGATGTTATTTACATTCATAAAAATGGTGTTATGTAGGCAACATGCTTTTTTATGAATTTCTATGTTAGGTAAATTATTTGCGAGTTGTTTAGTTTTCCCTAATTTATTTGACACGTAAAAAACATAAGGTAGACATGTTATATATCAATGGATAGAGGATTTTGTCTACTTTTCAAAACTGTATATAACTTTTGACAATTAAAAAATTCATGGAATACTTTTTTGAAAAGTATGACAAAAAATGCCTTTTATTGAGTTTTTGCATAGATACAAATTTTTCAAATTGAAATAAAATTTTTATTTATGAATATTTTTTAATGAAATTTTACACTTATGTATATAGATTTTTTTATTGAAAATGAAAAAATAAAAACAAATTTTGAAATTTGTAATCAGGAATACCGCAATTCCCAAAAAAGTATTGAAAAATTCAAAAAATGGTATTTTTTCGTTTTTTGGCTATAATATCCATACCAGGGGCGGGGTTGTCGGAACCCTTTACAAAATGATTAAGAACATATTGGGCCATCTAAAATAGGTTACTATATTTTGATATCGAGTATGCGATTTAAGATTTTTTGCCCTAAATTTGAATTTTACATAAAAAATAGGCATTTTTTGAATGGACCTGGTCCCCTAGGTATCAAAAAGTATAATTTTTTTTCATTTAAAATATTTAACGTAAAGTTAGCTTTTCAAAAAGTACAAATTCATTATACATTCTCTTAGAAATTTTTTAGATAACTTAAAAAGAATAAAAGTACTTTTTTCCTCAAAATTAGTTTTTTTAAATTCAAATGCATGTAACTTTGGACTCAGTCATGATTTTTAAATACTTCTTTCTTTATTTGATATATACATCTATTGGTAATCCAAAAAACTGGAGTAGGGTGGGTAAAAATGTTGAAAATTAAATTTTCAAATGCGAATATCTCCTAAGCTATAAGAGATAATTGATTGCTACGACGAGGTTTTATGTAGTGCTCGACGAGGAGATTTTTTTTTAAAATCGGAACACAGACGAGGAAATAGGAACATTTTAAAAATTGAACATACCCGAGGTGTCCTACTTTGGGAACCCCTGGTCCCGCTACTGGTGGGCTCATGTGGTCCAAATTCAAAACTTAAACTCGACTACACTTCCTCTTTGCGCATGTGAAACTTCATTCAAATCGCAGTAAGGGTTTAGAAGTTACAGATTTATTTCCCTCTTTTTTTATTTTCATACCACTGTGCGACAGTTATAACTGGAAAGTATAATGGGAAAGATGTATTGCTGCAATGTATTCCGATGATAACTTCGGAAATGCCATTTTATTTTAAGCGATTTCAGTTTCCTATTCGTTTAGCATTTGCAATGACAATTAATAAAACTAAAGGTCAGTATTTGGAAGTTTGTGGTCTAAATCTAGAAATTCCATGTTTTTCACATGTACAGCTTGAATATTTTATCGTTTCAATGCAAAGTCACTGTGAAGCAGTAATAGACAAGATTTTAAAGTATAAAACGGAATATCCGGAATTTGATCACCTGTATGACCTCAAATTATCCCATTTTTTACAATAAAATGTTGCTGTTATCGCTATTTAAATTATTTTTGTTAATAACGAAATTCTATGCTAAAAATAAAACATGTTAAAAATGATTGTAGCAGTGGAAAATACCACCAATAAATATTTATAGAATTATCGAACGAATTATAACCAAAAGAAGAGAAGGAAAATAATATAAACAAATAAATATAATTAATAATACTGTTATATTTTTGCATAAACCCCCAGAATATCTGGCAAAACTAAACGCGTATTTATGTACAAACTTTTATAGAATAACAATTTAAGAACAAGCCGGTAATAATAATGTGAACTTATGTTTTTACAATACTTACTTTAATAAACAAATATTTAGTCCGGGACATGAAAAAAATCACTTAAAAATGCGTGAGTTTTGTTTTCACCATTTTTCGATTTTTTAGCACACGCAAATTTTAATAAATATTTGGAAATTATAAAGCATAAAACGATGAGAGCTCCATCCATCCAGTGATCTGTAATTCAAGACACGTATAAACATGTCATACATCTGGACGCCTAAATCGTACAACAACAAACTTCACTTATAAATTGGTTGCCAATTAAACCCACAATACGATACAATTTTAAATACTTGCCTGATTTGTCTGTATATGACTCAGTGAGTTAAAATGACACTCAACTTTTATATTTGTATTCCCTATTTATTCTCAATAAATCCCAATGTGATGATCAAAAAATTCTGAAATTTGTTTAACAAAATTTTTAAAAATTTTAAAATGGAGTTTTGAAACTGCCGTTAAAAAAAAATTTTTTTTCTGTCATACCTGCGAATAGGTTTACGGGGTATACTTTGGTTAACGGTATCCTAAGAAGCCAAAAACTCTTATACAAGTAAATATGGATATATTTTAAGTAAAAACAAGTAAGAGTGCTATATTCGGCTGTGCCGAATCTTATATACCCTTCACCAAATTATACTTCAAAATTTTAAATATGTTTAGGTAAACAAAATTTATTTTTTTTTAATTTTTTTCGATTGTTATTTTAATTTTTTTTTTAAATTTAATTTTTTTTTTTTTTAAATTTAAAAATTTTTTTTTTTTTTTTTTAAATTTTTTTTTTTTGAAAAAAAATTCGGTTTAAAATTTTTTTTCCGATTTTGACCCATTGTAGGTCCAACTTACTATGGTCTTATATACGTCGTTGCAAATGTCTTTGAAATATCTATCATTAGATATCCATATTGTCTATATTAATGTCTTAGTAATCCAGATATAGGTCAAAAATCGAGGTTGTCTTGGTTTCTTCCTCATATCTCAGCCATTTGTGGACCGATTTTGCGGATTTTAAATAGCAAAATTCCCGTAAGCATGTCTGACAGAATTATTGAAGATTTGGATCCCGAAGATATCTGGGGCCTTCAGAAAATTGATTTCAACAGACAGACGGACATGGCTTAATCGACTCCGCTATCTATAAGGATCCAGAATATATATACTTTATAGGGTCGGAAATGAAAAATGTAGAAATTACAAACGGAATGACAAACTTATATATACCCTTCTCACGAAGGTGAAGGGTATAATGAGATTTTATTAATATTTCTCAAAATATATTAATTTTGTTCCTACATTTCTTGTTCTAGTGGCCTGAGACATGTTAATGGGGAACTATAGTTCTGGAAGTCTTAAAATTTCGCCCGAATATATCCTTTATTATTGTACATAGTTAGGACGAGGCCACGCAATGAGCGTCAAAGCGGTGACCGTCAAAAAATTAAAACATATGAAATACTACTGAAGTGGCCACGCAATAAGCGGCATGTGAGCGTCATTTCTTAGCGGCGCCTCTCAAGAATAAAACATGTTCTAATTTTTAGTTGTTTTCTGAGCGGCAAAGAATAAAATTTTGCAATATGCATGCACATTTTATTAAAAAATTCGGTTTGAGTAGGTTCTAGAGTATCCGAAACCGGTCAACCGGTTTTTTCATCTTTCTAAACTCCACCGGTTTCAGTTTTTTGACAAACCAGTTTTTGTAAAACGGTTAACGGTTGTAATGAAATATACATATTTTCTAAAGCTCATTCAAACATATTTATGAAAATCTTTGATAGCATTTTTAAAAAATATTGATTTATTTTATAGAAAATTATAATAGCATTTGACAATATTTCGTAAAAGATATAAAATAATTGCCTTAAGAATTCAAAAATGCTAAATTTCCGAAGATTAATTAAAATAAATTTAAGGAGATCTTTTTCATATTAAATAAAAATTTAATATAAACCGGTTAACCGGATTTTTTGAAGACAAACCCCGAAATCGTTTAACCGGTTTTTTTTAAAAGACAATAATCAAACCCGGTTTTTTCAAAAACACACTTCGCTTCATCACCAATCAAAAAATTCGGCACAACAATATTTGACGCAGGCAGTGGTTGTGGTGAGGGGTAGTTGCTTCATGCAATTTGAATAATGTAGAACCAGCAAAAGTACCACCATCAGTTTGCTTTCCTCTTCCTCCCACTTATAAATATGAATACGATTTTCGTATTTTTGCATTTTATCAACTAACCACTCTGAAATGACATTTAGTAATATACCACTTGCCGCTCAAACTCGCCGCTCTGACGCTCGCCGCTCATTGCGAGGCTTCGGCCTTAAGCTGAAAACGGTTGGTATTTCATTAGTGGGTGTGGTACATCCCATACAATGTATATCATTAATTTCGAATATCTGAAGAACTATAATAGTAAAAGAATTTAAACTTTGTAGAAATTAATCACTATTGACTCAAAATGGGCGGGATTTTATTAGTAGGCGTGGCACCAAAGTAAGTAGTTATTTTCCAATATCTCTGGAACTATAATTGTGAAAGTCTTCAAACTGTATATGAATCAATTTCGTATCACTGCATGAAGTTTAACAAAAACATGGGAGGGATCAGTACAAAGTAAAAAGTTATTTTTAAATATCTTTAGAATTATAATTACGAGATTATTCATACTTTATCCGAATAGCTCGCTCATTTTCAATATTTTTGTAATTAACTCTAAACTTTTTATTTCATTGCGATACGGATAGCGAAGCACACCGGGTTTTAGCTAGTTGTATATGAAATTAAATCACACTTAAAAATTTTGTATGGATATATTCATAATTGTCTATAGCTCCCATAAAAGGCCCACTTCCGAAAATTACTTTAACGAGCATAAAACTCTTAAAAATGTTGGTATCCAAAAAAATTCAACACTAATAAGTTTCATTCATGACGATCGGTCAATAATTGGTCATAGCTTCCAAATAAGGAAAACTTCCGAAAATCACTGTTTTTGCTCATTTACTTAGTGTAGGGTATTATATGGTCGCACTTTACCGGCTTTTGTTTCTTGTTTTATTTGTATCCATAAATCTGAAATGCTGAATACAAAAAAAAACAACAACTAGAGTTCATGCTCTTTTTGTGTAGGACTTTAAAGTGGTCTACTCTTTGAATTTTAACTTCTTTTTATTTAGTTTTTTTTTTATTTTGATTCAGAAAACTATTAAAATTAAATTAATTACAATAATTGCGCCATTAGTGAGTTTGTTTTTTAGATGTATACAACAATTAGATGATACATTTTTTGCTGCTTAATCATTTTCTAAAAGCAAAACAAACAAACAAATTGTTTGGTTGTTAAGAGGATGACAATAAAGATTGAATTTGAAATACACATGGCGTGCGTTTCATAATTTATGGCTGTTTAAACGAGGGTCGTGAATTGTATATATAAAGTGGTCAAGTTCAAGATTGCGATTTATCGGTATTTGCTCCAAAAATATTCAAAGTTGTTAATTTTTAATTAAATGCATAGTTCTAAATTGCATTTTTATCAAGTTTTTTTTTATCAGATATAACAGAAATAGATTTTGTTCTCTGAACAAAACACATTGATGTCTGTTTTTATGATACTAGGAAATTCATTTAAGAAATACAGGTGATTGTCTATCTAATTTGATTTTCTCGGAATTCATGACCGGGAATTCCAGGGTTTTCTCGTAAAAACGATGTTTAAAAATTTGGTTAAAAAATTTAGTTATCATCGCACCTAACGTTTCCTTTTATTTATTTTCGTTACAAACTGAAACGCAAACGTAATAAGGGCCGGTTTCACGATGTCGAAAGAAAAATGTGTCGAAAAACATTTTATGAAATTTTTTTAGAATTATTTTGAATAGTACAAATTTGTTCTACTCATTTTTTTTCAACATCGTGAAACAGGCCTTAAATAACATTTCAGAACTTTCCAATTGTATTTTCGAAATTCTTATTTGTATTTCAGAATTTTCTATTTGTATTTCACAAATTTCCATTGGTATTGCTATTAGAATTCTTTGAAATACAAATGGAAATTTCTGAAATACAATTAGAAAATTCGGAACTATGTTTGGAAAATTCTGAAATTCAAAATTCTGAAATATAATTTGAAAATTTCTGAGAAACATCTTAAATACAATTGGAAATGGTGTAGAAGTCTTGAAGAAAGCTATTAGAATTTTAATTTTTAAATTTTCTGTGTTTTTTATTGAAAAATAATTGAAATTTTTTTTAAAAATTTCAGATTCGCATGTACTTACAGTATAACAATTTTCATTGTAATCTATTATTGGTTTCTCATACAGTCAAACCATTCCATAAAACATAGATAAAAACTGGGTTTCACATAAAATGAATTTTGAATATTTTTTAAAGTTTTTAATACACTAAAACTCATAAAAACACACATTTATAAAAAACCGGCTATTCGAGGAGAAAAACCCGGTTTCTTCGATATTCGAAATGTGAGCTTTTCAAAACAACCGACACCGAACTTAGCGAAAAAACCGGTTATAACCGGTAATTAAAAACCGGGCCGATCACCCTAATATGTATATAAGTGTGTCATTCCGTTTGTAATTTCTACATTTTTCATTCAAGTCGATATAGCCATGTCAGTCTGTATGTCAAATAACTTAAATACGGGGTTGTCATAGAATCCAATCATTGTCGTAATCGGTTTTGCAAACGACGAAAAAGGTACATTTGACTTATGAAATCCAATGTAATTTTTTGTTTAATCGATAAAGAATTTAATTCTAGATAGAATATAAAACCGCGTAACTTTCGATTTCACGAGACCAATGTACTTTTTCTGTCGTTTTCAAAACCGATTCCGACAACGATTGGATTCTATGACAACCCCCATATACCTGATTCAAATATCAATATATCGGGAATTCTTCCGGCTCGGTTGCTATTTGAAAACGACAAAATCGGCCCACAAATGGCTGAGATATAAGGAAAAAACCGGGACCGATTTTTGATCTATATCTGGATTACTAAATTATTAATACAGACAATATGGATATCTAATGATAGATATTTCAAAGTCCATTGCAACGATTATATACACGTTGCTATAGTAAGTTGGACCTACAATGGGTCAAAATCGGGAAAAATATTTTTTAACCCGAATTTTTTTTTATCCAAAGAATTTTTTTTGTCATAAATTCTTTTTCCAAAAAAATTTTAAAATTAAAAAAAAAAAATTTTAAAACAATTTGGAGAAAAAAAAATTTAAAAACAATTTAAAAAAAAAAAAAAATTATTTTGTTTAAATAATAGTATATAAAAAAATATTTTTAAGTATAATTTAAGTATTCCAGGTACACTGAGTAAATTATTAAATAAAAAAAAAATTTCTCTTAAAATTTCAATCAGTTCTATCCAAACCGCGGTTGTGAGTAGACGTACATAATAATAGCTCTGCTTTATTTTTCTTTACAAATCAAAACAACAAACATAACATCAAAACAACATAACATCCAACATTCTTTAAATATTTGTTGATAACAACAATTTTGATACACATTAAAAAAGTAATAACAAAAAATAAGAAGTGAAAAACAAACAATATTTGTTTACAACAACATGCCTACGTTGAGTGAGGATGATACTGATGATAGCGAAGGTATTTGGCAGCAAGTACCAGATAATAATAAATCAACTAAACGACGGAATATTGAATCACCAAAAAGGCACTTGCACAAAAAAAACAAACTATCAGACGAACCAAGTACATCAAAAGCAAATCAGTTCCAGTGGCTGGACGTTGATGAAGATGATGAAGATGAAAATATGAATGAGAAGGAACCGCCAAAACCACCACCATTAATTATCCCTGATGTGGAAAACATAAGTATGATGACCAAATCTATTTCAAAAGTAATTTCATCTAGCGAATTTAGCTATAAGTCTATGAGAGAGGGTCATGTTAGGCTGATGATTAAAACTATTGATTCTTATAGAAAAATTGTAAAGTATTTAGATTCTAAGAATATTTCTTATCATACTTATCAGTTAAAGCAAGAAAGGGCATATAGAGTAGTCATTAAGGGAGTACATCACACAACGCCAGTTGAAGATATCAAAGCAGAACTTTTGCTGTTAGGACACCAAGTAAGAAGTATTTTCAACATTAAAAGGAAAATTTCCAAAAATCCGCTGCCAATGTTCTTCGTAGACTTGGACCCAAACACAAATAATAAAGATATATACAATATAAAAACTATTAACAATGCCATCGTCTCTGTAGAGCCCCCTAAAAAACAAAATGATTTAGTTCAGTGCTTTCGTTGTCAGCAGTTCGGTCATACCAAAACTTATTGTAAGAAGCCCTATAAGTGTGTAAAATGTGGGGATGATCATGCAACTGCTGAATGTAAAAAGGATATAAACACACCCCCTAAATGTGTACATTGTTCGCAAAACCATACAGCTAGTTATAAAGGCTGTAGAATTTATCAAGAATTAGTGCACAAGAAACAACCAACATACTCAAGAGATAGACCCAGAACCTTAAGTTTCCAAACAAATCCACTGGATTTACCACAATCAAGCTCGCAATATAACAACAATACAAATCCCAATGAAACTGAACGTATGTCATATTCTCAAGCTGTTAGAAGCAACGTAAGCAATAACGATGTTAGCGTAGTATTATCTAGATTGGAAGCTATTTTAGATAAACTAATGAACTTAATGACTGTTATTGTTACAAAATTATGCAAATAAATTTAAATATTGCAACATGGAACGCCAATGGCGCCTCCAACCACACAAAAGAAATTGAAGCATTTCTTAAAATAAATTTTATTGATATATTATTAATTTCGGAAACCCACTTTACAACAAAAACCTATTTCAAAATTAAAAATTTTGACTTAATCGAAGCAAATCACCCAAATAACAAAGCTCATGCTGGTTCAGCTATTTTAATAAGATCGTCATTAAAATACAAAGTTCTAGATCCTGTAATAAAAAAATCAATACAAGGAAGTGGAATTCTAATAAATTGTAATAACACTGATATATCTATATTCTCAGTATATTTCCCACCTAGACATAGTATAACATATCAAGAATATGAAAACTTTTTTAAAGGACTTGGTACTAGATTTATTGTTGGTGGAGACTTCAACGCTAAGCACCCCTGGTGGGGATCCAGAATTATTAACCCGAAAGGAAGGGAACTTTACAGATGCTTAAGCAATAACAACTATAAAACAATATCAACTGGAAGTCCAACTTACTGGCCAAGCGATAGACGTAGAATCCCTGATTTACTAGATTTTTTTGTATATTCTGGAGTACCAGACCATCTACTTAATATTAAAGATAATTACGATCTTAGCTCAGATCACTCACCAATTATATTAACCTACAATACTGTTTTGAAAAATAAATGTCTTTACCAAAAACTTATTTCGTCTAAAACGGACATTGGATCTTTCCAGTATTGGTTAGACAAAAATATAAACCTTAACACCCAAATTCAAACTGGTCACGATGTAGATACAGTGTTAGAAAATCTTACATGTCGCATTCACGAAGCCGCGCTACTATCAACACCACAGCCAATACAAACCAATGAGAGGCAATTTTTATTATCAGTAGAAATAAGAAATATGATTTTGCATAAACGAAGGTTAAGAAGAATATGGCAAACAACAAGAAATCCACTTGATAAAACAAATTTCAATCGTGCATCTAACAACTTGAAAAAAGTATTACATGATATGAAAAATAGTGAAACCACCAAGTTCTTACATAAAATCAATACCGCAAGTGACAACACACATAGCCTATGGAAAGCTACAAAATACTTGAAAAGGCCAGCTGAAAGAAACGTTCCTATAAAGAAGGATGATGGCACTTGGTCCAGATCAGGCAAAAGCAAAGCAGAGCTGTTTTCTAAACACCTAGAGCAAACTTTCGAATCTCTCCCAGCTACAAATTCCCCTGATGAAACCAAAATTTTAGAATTCCTAGATTGTCCTTGTCAAATGGATTTACCAATTAAACCATGTACTATTACAGAAGTTAAAAATGAAATATCTAAGCTCAATAATAGTAAGTCACCTGGCTACGACAAAATAGACTCTATAGTTGCTAAAAATTTATCGGATAAAGCTGTAATATATTTGACATTAATATATAACTCGATTTTGAGACTTTCGCACTATCCCACACAGTGGAAATGTGCAGTAATTATTATGATTCCTAAGCCAAACCCGAAAATAATGTTTCCTCATATAGACCAATTAGTTTGCTGCCATTATTCTCGAAAATATTTGAGAGAATTTTTTCAAATCGTCTAACGCTAATCTTAGAAAGGCAAAATATAATACCTGATTATCAATTTGGATTTCGTCACAAACATGGCACCCCTGAGCAATGTCACCGTATAATTAATGTAATTACTGATGCTTTTGAAAGAAAGTTATATTGCTCAGCAGTGTTTTTGGATGTCAAACAGGCTTTTGATAAAGTCTGGCATCAAGGCTTGCTTTTCAAACTCAAGACAATACTACCAGCGCCTATTTATTTGTTATTAAAATCTTATTTGGAGAAAAGATCGTTTTATGTAAGAGTGAGTGATGAAAATTCTGTAATACGTTTTATTTATGCAGGTGTACCTCAAGGAAGTGTACTGGGGCCAATATTATACACAATTTATACAGCCGACATGCCAACTTATGAAAAAACTACAATAGCAACTTACGCTGATGATACTGCAATAATAGCTTCTGATGAATCACCGATTACAGCCTCATCTTATGTTCAAAACGAGCTCAATTTATTACAAGAGTGGTTTGCGAAGTGGAAAATCACTATAAACACTGATAAGTCGAACTTTATTTCATTTACCCTTAGACACAAAGATTGCCCACCAGTTTTTATTAATAATACTCAAATTCCTAAATCAGAGAGCGTTAAATACTTAGGTATGCACCTTGACAGAAGACTAACTTGGAAGAAACATATTACAGCAAAAAAAAATCACTTAAATATATTAACGAAAAAATTGTATTGGCTGTTGGGACATAAGTCTGCTTTAAACCTTCGGAACAAGTTACTAATTTATAAGGCTATTTTAAAACCAGTATGGACATATGGTATTCAATTACACAGTACAACACATGATTTTGGGACTCAATTCTGACAATTGCACGTGAAAGTAGCCCCAAAAATAAGAACTTCTGCATCATTAGTTTTGTCAAGTTGGCTGCCGTATTAATTTAATGGCCATACGAATTTTTTTCCCTCAAGGTGGATTTTTATCACTTTTTCTATATTTTAGCACGATTATATCTTGTATACCGTACGGAATATCTCTTTTGTGGCTGAAGCAAAGTTGTATATATTGAATAGTAGAAAAAAAGTACGGAACATACCTACCCGAAAAATATGCATCCAGTGCCTTAAAAATCGCCAAAATGCCCATTTTTTAAATTTTTTAACCAATTTTTCACCTTTTTTGCTCAATAACTGGATTACAAATCCAGTTATGGACCGATCACCATGAAATTAGGTCGTGTGATTTATGTCTATATAAAAGTTATTTATCATGAATTTTGTATGTATACCATAATTTTTTACAGATTTATGCACTTTAAAGTGATTTTCGGAAGCGTGTCTTATATGTGAGCTATGACTAATTATGGACCGTTCGTACTTTTTTTCTACTATTCAATATCTACAACTTTGCTTCAGCCACAAAAGAGATATTCCGTACGGTATACGAGATATAATCGTGCAAAATATAGAAAAAGTGATAAAAATCCACCTTGAGGAAAAAAAATTCGTATGGCCATTAAATTAATACGGCAGCCAACTTGACAAAACTAATGATGCAGAAGTTCTTATTTTTGGGGCTACTTTCACGTGCAATTGTCAGAATTGAGTCCCAAAGCAATGAACTGAAAAATGTTGTACTGTGTAAGCCTATATAAAGCTTAAAAACTCTTAGTATATGTAATATTAATAAATATGTACATAATATAAAAATATATTTACAGCATTTTTAACTCTTGTTTAATGATATTTATTTACATATTTACAGATATTTTTTTTTATTTATTTTACATTATTTCCTGTACGGGAGATCAAGAATATGAAATCTTTTTAATCTGTTAACCTCTTCTGTTTCATCTAATAAAGATATAGCTAGGATATTCGAGTGATCACTCAGTCTTTTGAGATAACGTGTACTGAATTTTCTTATTTCATCAATAACAGGTGGTATATCTAAATCTTTATGAATTCTTTTATTGCTAACAAACCAAGGAGCATTAACTATAAGTCTCAAAGTTTTAGACTGATATCGTTGCAATATTTCTAAGTTAGAATTACTTGTTGTCCCCCATAACACAGTACAACATTTTTCAGTTCATTGCTTTGGGACTCAATTCTGACAATTGCACGTGAAAGTAGCCCCAAAAATAAGAACTTCTGCATCATTAGTTTTGTCAAGTTGGCTGCCGTATTAATTTAATGGCCATACGAATTTTTTTTCCTCAAGGTGGATTTTTATCACTTTTTCTATATTTTGCACGATTATATCTCGTATACCGTACGGAATATCTCTTTTGTGGCTGAAGCAAAGTTGTAGATATTGAATAGTAGAAAAAAAGTACGAACGGTCCATAATTAGTCATAGCTCACATATAAGACACGCTTCCGAAAATCACTTTAAAGTGCATAAATCTGTAAAAAATTATGGTATACATACAAAATTCATGATAAATAACTTTTATATAGACATAAATCACACGACCTAATTTCATGGTGATCGGTCCATAACTGGATTTGTAATCCAGTTATTGAGCAAAAAAGGTGAAAAATTGGTTAAAAAATTTAAAAAATGGGCATTTTGGCGATTTTTAAGGCACTGGATGCATATTTTTCGGGTAGGTATGTTCCGTACTTTTTTTCTACTATTCAATATATACAACTTTGCTTCAGCCACAAAAGAGATATTCCGTACGGTATACAAGATATAATCGTGCTAAAATATAGAAAAAGTGATAAAAATCCACCTTGAGGGAAAAAAATTCGTATGGCCATTAAATTAATACGGCAGCCAACTTGACAAAACTAATGATGCAGAAGTTCTTATTTTTGGGGCTACTTTCACGTGCAATTGTCAGAATTGAGTCCCAAAATCATGTGTTGTACTGTGTTATTAACGCATGTTAAGTTTTAATGTAATGTTACATTTTGTATTATAGAATTTACTTAATATTGTAAAAATAGATTGTAAATAAAATATATAATAAAAAAAAAAAAAAAAAAAATTCAATAATTTATATTCCAGAGTGATTTTCGGAAATGGGATTTATATGGGAGCTATGAACAATTATGATCGATCACCATGGACTTAGTCGCGTGATTTATTTCTACATGAAACTTATTTGTGTTGAAGTTTTTCTGGATACCAAAATGTTTAAGTATTTTATGCTCGTTAAAATAATTTTCAGAAAAGGGCCTTATATGGGAGCTATGGTCAATTATGAATCGCTCCGCACAAAATATTTAGTTGTGATTTATTTGTATATAAAACTTATTTGTTTAAAAATGTTTGTGAATATATCTATATAAATCAAGCATTTCTGGTCGATAAGGTCCTATTTCGGAGGACATTTGAATGGGGGCTCTAGAAAATAATGGACCGATTTTTGTGCCAAATTTTATCGAAATATCTTCAAACTTGGACAGCCAGAAGGATGGACGAACATCGTTAAATCCACTCAGAAATTGATTCTGAGTCATAATTCAGTCATAATATACACCAATTCATAATTGTGGTGTAGGGTATTATTAGTGCAATGAAAACGAAACTAGAATTTTATTGTTGGTCAAATTAAATCACAATCATTTTATTACATAACAGCCACTCGTGAGTATTAGTGTCTTGAACAAGAGTAATGAAGAACGTTAAAGAATCTTTAAAACCTGCTTAAATAACGTAACCTGCTATATGAACGTAAATACACCCCAAAAAGATACAAACTTCAATGCAACACTACGATCAAACGTTTGGTACACACAAAAATATCGCCTTAAACTTGTTCTTTACACACTCGAGCAAAATATTTTAATTTAAAAACAAAGTTTGTATCTTTTTGCGCTGCTTTAATAGCAGAATCTTTATAGTTCTAAATTTATTTAATAATTCTAAAATCTTAATTCGTTTTATACGACCTGAAATCCAAAAAAATAAGATAGAAATGAAACAGAACTTTAGCTTATTTATTATTTGAATACATAATTTTAATATAAACGGACACGAGTTTGTTTTGTTTACGTCTTGTTTAAGTTAATATATGTATATTCAAATAATTATTGCTCCAAGTTGATTTGCTAGTTTTGTATTAAAATTTAATTATTGCCGAATCATCAAATACAAGTGCGATAAGGCGTTGTCCATGGTACATAAACAGAACGCAATACTAAATCAAGTTTCTTTTTATACTCTTTAATTTATAGAAATCTATAAGAATCATAATAAATGTTATAATGAAGAAGATTAGGAGACGGTGTCCCACCTATTCTGCCAATGCCCGGCTCTGATCCTTGAAATTCTATTCCTATCATGCTTAAATGAGCTATCAAGGATGAGTCTTAGACGAATCTACTCCTTCATCAGGGAATCTGGTTGGTTTAATTTGGAGACAACGGACGTATAATAAATATCCTGTTGTTCACCCCTTGGGTATCACAATGGGATCAGTTTTGAATGGACCCAAGTGAGCTGCTTGAATAGTGGCTGCCCATGGAACCTAACCTAACCAAAAGCGAATCATGGATTTGAAAGATTTTTTCTTGTAGAAATCTTAAATTTTCCAAAGACTTTACTTAAATATAAGCCATTGAACGATTAAAAACATATATAAAATTCAGAATGGAACTATGGGCGGTTCTCGGGATCATTGAAATTTAGGGATATATTTTAAAAAATGAGTTTAAGTTTTTGTGTATATTTTAATAACTAAATGTCTAATTTTTCTAATCGTTGTTTTACTACAAAAAAAATTTCGTATTTAATCACAAAATGCATAGACAATAACTAGATAGGTAACTGAGAGCCAAAAACCCAAAAAGCAACACCATTCAGATTTTCTCTCCGATTTTAATATTTAATTGTACGACATGAGTATAAACCAGCATCCACGCGTATTGTTCTTCTGGTACACTGGTGCATATTCCTATAAAACGCACTTAATTTGTTTCTGTATTTTTGTTGTTCTCATCCAAATGCAAAATTTAAAACTTTTTTAATGAGAGACAACTTAACGGTACTTTTTGAAAGTAATTAAGTTTTTTTTTCTTATTCTCGTTGTTTGCCTTAATTATGCGATCAAATGTTCTTGGTGCTATTTTAAGTGGAAGATTCGTATAAACGCAGACGTGAAATTTGTTTTTAAAAAAGTTACCAAAAATAAAATATTATCAATTTTAGTTTTTTTCCAACCGAAGGTACGTTTCTAATAGTAACATCTCAATTTACTGCAACTTTTTCTATTTGAATCAATAAATTTCATCACTTTTAAAGATGCCCAAGGGAACTTTTTTGTCCGATCAAGAAAAGATTCAAATTAAATTTTTTCACGACCAAGGATGTTCCAATAGAGAAATTGAACGTAAAATCGATCGTTTGGAAAGTGTGGTGCGAAATTTCTTGAAGAAAGGTCAAAATTATGGAATTCGCAAAGCTACAAAGGGAAATACAAAACTAACAAGAAGACAACTTAATCTAATAAAACAAGAAGCAACCCGCCACAAATTGAATTCCACACAAATAAAGAATAAATTGAATCTTCCAGTGACTTCCAAACACGTTTCACACATTTTACGAAACGATGAAAACATGAAATGGACAGTTGAGTGGAAAAAAGTAATTTTCTCTGAAGAAAAAAAATTAAATTTAGACGGTCCTGACTCATACTCATGCTATTGGCACGATTTGAGATCAAACGATGTTCGGATGTCAAAACGTAATTTCGGTGGTGGCAGTGTTATAGTTTGGTCAGCGTTTTCTGCAGTTGGCAAGTCGAAAATATGTTTTGTTCCGACAAAAATGAATAGTGCGATTTATAACGAACTTTTGGAAGATGCTCTTCTCTCATTTATGGATGAAAAAATGGATGAAGATTGCATATTCCAACAAGATAATGCAGCAATCCATGTTTCTAAGCAATCGAAATCTTGGTTTAATGAACATAGCCTTCCTCTGTTGGACTGCCTGGCTTGTAATCCGGACTTAAACCCAATGGAGAACTTGTGGGGATACATTGCCCGTAAAGTTTATGCAAATAATGCCCAGAATGAAAGCATAATGACTGTGACAGAGCTGAAACTAAGAATTAAACAAGTCTGGGAGAAAATTGATTCCAATCTGCTTAAAAGATTAGTGGAATCAATGCCAGGCCGTATTTTTGAAACAATCCATAACAAAGGATCATCCACACATTATTAATAATGCTACAGTGGCCCATAAATTAAAGTGCGTTTATAGGAAAATACCCTTAAAAATGGCTGTTAATCTCGAAATTTAAGTAAAAAAAATAAAGTACAAATGAATTTTTTTTGTAAACAAAGTGAAGTCTTAACTAATTTAATAAACAAATTTGTAGCCCCCTAAATATGTTCATGTTTAATTTTTACAATATTTAAAAAAAAAGTAGTGTACGTTTATAGGAATATGCACCAGTGTACTTATACTGGTATTGTAATTTTTGAATGATCATTGTCGGAGGGACTCTGATTTTAACAAGCGTGAATCTCTTAAAAATGTTGGTATGCCTATTACTTAAAATTACTCATGAAAAAATTTTTTTACATATACTCAGTGTAGGGTTCAGTATGGGCTTGACCAAATATACTCTCTTACTTGTTTTAAATAAAAATGTATCTTATTATTAAAAAAAAACAAATATTAAGAAAAATTGTTTTATTAGTAAAATTTCCAATCCATCAACCAACATACACGAATAAAATGTAAGGGTTGAGTAATAATATTCTGAATTTGGTTTGTTAAAACTGAGCAACAGTATAAACTAATATTGATCAAAATATGGCCAATAATTGTGTTTTTCCCGAATTCCTTAGAGTTTAAGTGAGACTGAAACTTTTTTAAAATTTCGTCGTTTTATAAAACAGAAATTTCGAAATTTTGCAAAAAAAATGATTTTTTATTTGCAAAAAAAATATATATTTCTAAAACGACTGCGCAGATTAAAAAAGGTTTGAGTCTTACTTAAAGGTAATTTTTTTTTAGGTTTTTTGAGTTTATTCAATAAGCTAAACCATTTTTGAGTTACGCGAATATATGTTGTGCAACCTCCTCCATTTTCGAAATAACGGTATATCTCGAAAACAAGAGCTAACCTGAAAAATCGGTTAGCACCACTGGATTCAGGGTACTTGAATTAGTTTAAACATCTGTTAACCAGAAAACTTTAAAAAGCTTAAAAATGTTGCCGAATAATTTTTTTAGGACAATTATGACTCAGAACAGCCATCAGAAACTAATTTGCAAATTAAGTTTAGGAACCAGGTGCAAAAAGGTTAAGAGTGCCTAAGTGCATTGTTGCCGGTTTAGGTGTAAAAAACAATAATTATGATACGATTTAATTCAAAAACTAATGAAAAATAAATAATAAAAAAATTTGGAAGAACGACTAAAAGTTAGAAAAACAGCTGACAGAACAAAAACTAAAAGTCAGAATGCATTTCGACTTGGGTGATCGGTCCGGTTTTTAATAACCGGTTATAACCGGTTTTTTTGGTTAAGTCGGTTTCGGTTTTTTTGAAAAGCTAACATTTCGAATATCGAAGAAACTGGGTTTTTCTCCTCGAATAACCGGTTTTAGTCTATTAAAATCTTTAAAAAATATTCAAAATCCAAAAAACTTAAAAAAAATACTATAACTATTTTAGAAGACTTTTTATATTTAGAAAAATGTCACAAGCGATCTATATTATATTCTATATGTTTTGACCCAATGACCTTAAGTGCAAAAATTTTTATAGATTTGTGTTTCTAAAACGTAGTTGTTGACATTTGAAATTAAATAAAATTTATAAAATATCGAAAATATCAACCACTCACTTTTAGAAAAAATTAAATTTTAATATCAAAATGGGTCGAATTTGACCCGAAGACCTTGTGTACGTTAAAAGATGTAATCAAAATTAGAATTAAAAAGTATTTAAGCGTTTTAAAAAGGCTTACTTTTTGTAATTAGATTCTTTATCATAAGTATGAGATCTTTAATATAAAATAAAACTTATTTTCTTCTTATTTCTAGGCGTTTTAATATTTTACCAAAAAACCAATTAACCGGTTATTATTAAAAAACCGAAACCGGTTTATATTAAATTTTTCGATGAAACCGAAAACCGGTTTCTAAAACACGTCGAAGAACCGATCACCCTAATTTCGAACTTCGAGGGAAATGTTAAAAAATCTGTAACTAAAGTCACAGTTAAATTTAAAAAAAAATTATATTTACTTTTTGAGATAATTGGTGTTTTGTAATGCACTCTTGATGGTTAGAGGGTTAAACTAATGCCCCGCTTGACAGTTTTTTCAACTAGCCTAGTGTTATTAATTCCATTTTCGAAATCAAATTAAGCATTCCGTTAATGAATTCATTATGAATTAATTCACAGGCTTAATTCCTTTGCACTGCAAATGTAATGAATTCTTTCCTTTAAGAATTTAGAATTAATTCCTTATTGAATTATTCAAATCAATTATAATATAGCTTTAAGAATATATTGAATGATTAAATTTGTCTTGAATTCAAATCTAAAAAGGTTTGAGTAAATTTTTTTCAATTCACGATGAATGAATTCTATTTCAATAAAAGCCTTTGAATGAAGCTAATGAATTAGATATTGGAAACGGATTTATGGAATTTATGGCTAGCATTTTATAATTCCGAGTTAAGATTTTAGTGAATGAAGCTCAAATTGAACTAATTAATTAATTCTAACCATATGTATGAATATTCGCCTTGATTATAACCATTGTTTTGGTTTTGAGAAAATTTGACTTATGTTTCAGCATTTTTTTTTGGATCTTACAAATTTAAGTGGAATAACTAAAATTCTTAATTTGTGCAACCAAGTTAAAATGAACAAATGTTATTATTTATTGTAACGGTATAATTATTTTGCAATTTAAAAAAAAAATTCTGTGCAAAAATTACCCTTCAAATTAGTTTTAAAAATATTCATATTATTATGACATTGATTAAATTGTACATACAATAAATACATACCAAAACTAAGAAACAAAAACTAAATTATTTAATTAATCATTGTGACCGTTAAACAAAAATTAGAAACGACCTCTGAAATGAAAACGTATTCATAGCAATTGAAAAATAAAAACAAAACAATCTAAATACAGTACATATTTTCCAACATCTTTTATCTCAGCTACTCTTAAATTTATTTGTACCGACTCATTTGCTGTTTGACGACACACTCTCATAGATTTGAATTTTAGCTAAAAATTTTAATACATGTATTAGTGCTACATCCGGAGCCGGTCTTTGGAATGTATCTGTGTGTGAACACATTATTTTTAGCTGTAAATACAAATGTATCTGTGAGTTTAACAGTGTAACGTTAGCGTAACACGACAGCGCAAATGTGCGAATGTTAACAAATGTTATGATCGCGTCTGTTAGAGCCGCCAAACAACGAACACGCACACCACCAACCAACCAACGAAAATACAAAGAAAAAAGCCAAACAAAACCAAAGCAAAACATAGTCGAAATACTCAAAACAGTCAAAAATTGTTAACACTTCTTTTAAATTTTTATGCAATCAATGAGTTTTTGTTAGTTGACATTCGACCAGCACAACCGTAGCTTCTCGTAAAGAGATTTTTCGATATTTTCGGCTCTTGCATGAATTACAGCTTCATCTACTAAGATCTTCGCCATACGGATGGTGGTTACAAATTAAATTCGCATTAAAGGTGTTAAAAGCGGGTGTTTGAAATAAATAATAATAAATTCAATTTAATTACAACAAAAATTAAGTGATTAATAAAAAAAATAACAATTAAAATTAATATAATGATTTAAGGTTTTCAAAAAAAGAAATAAAAAGTGATAAATTTAAATTGTAACAGTTTATTTTAAATAAAACGAAAAATATATAAATTAAAAGTGTTCAATTAAAAAAAAAAGATAAAAAAATAACAAAATCACAATGTCGTCTCGTGTTATAACCACCCTTATGGCTGAGAGTGTTTTACTTTCAAAAACAGTTAAATTCATTTCCGGTTATTCTCCCATAACGGTATTTTTAACTGCGGCCGTTATTATTTTCCTAGTGATCTACAATAAAAGACGCGCTCGTTTGGTAAAATTAATTGAGAAAATACCTGGTCCAGCTTCAATGCCCTTCCTGGGAAATGCCATCGAAATGAATGTGGATCATGATGGTAAATATTGTTTAATTCTCCTGTGTATTTTGTTTGAGGAAACCAGTGAAGTGCAGGTTCTTGACCTTTTCCTTTTAAAATTGTAATAACTTTATTGGCATTTCTGGTTTCAATATAAATGTATGTTTATTTATTTAATCGGTTGTGCATATTATTGGTTTATTATTATTTGACGGTTAAATAATTTTGGATTTTAAGGTGTCAACCATTTTGACCCTGAATACTCATAATTTTCAGTTTAATTTATTACTCTCTCTCTCCCTTAACGATTTGTTATATGATTTCAGTGATCGATAAATGCGAACACTTTTTCTCTGCTTACATTTGGAGCATGTTTTTTTTTTATTTATGACCGAAATGTGTTAATTAATTATGTATCTAAATTTTATAGCTGAATTTGAAGCGTAATAACAATAAAACAAATGTGTTTGATCTACATGTTCTGGTTGAAGTGTTTGGTACTTAACGTGTCATATACTTCCATTTTTAGGCCCAATTTTATTGGCAGATTTTAATTTCTAACTTCGTTGTGTAAGTAAACTGTTGCTAGTCTTCCGGTTGAGATTTTATTGCCATTGAAAGTCATGTTTGAAATTTTAAAATGATTTGTAATGATGGGGCATGTTTGATTTTTTAGGTTTGGTGTTAAACTACTCGAACTTAGGGGAGAATAATGTTTAGTTTTGATTAAACATGTGTAATATGGGTTAATAAAATGTAAACAAATCACTTGAAAACTTATAAATGTTTAAGGTATTTATAGACGGCAATACTGAGTATTAACACTTTTCAAATTTAAAATATTATTGAAATCAGTCGGTATTTCAAAAAATCGTTTCGAAAAAACATTTATTGTTTATTACAAATATTTTATTTCTTTGTTGGGTGATATTTTTCTGAAATTTTTATTTTTATAAATACATACCCGATACATATGAAAATAAAATGTTTTTGAATTGTTTTAAACAAATTTTGAATACCGACCGTAAATCAAAAAAATCATTCCTATTTTTTGAAAATCTAATACAAATTTTTTTTAGACGATGAAATTGTATTATGATACTTGAATTTTAGACAAATATTAATAATGAGTATTGCCGTCTATAAATACCTTTAATAAAATTATTTAGGAAAAAAACAATCATATAAAATCAAGCTATTACAATAGAATAAAAAAGTAATTTAATTAGATATCAAAAATTTTTGGTCAAAAAACTATTTTCTTAAGAATATGTCCCAAAAATGTTATAAAATCCTTTGTTTAAAATATTTTTGAAATCGGTTACTGATTTTTATTTTCGGTTTTAAAAAATTGAAAACCGATCGGTTTTGTGACAATTTATAAAATATCAAGTTTTATAGAAACAAAATAAATCAGTTGATAATATAGGAAATGCTATACAAATTTAAAATTCCAACTTGACGGGTGTCCAAGAGGATAAAGGAAAATTGGTACATTTTCTTTTAATGTTACTTTTTAAATATATTAAATTAGTTAGCTAATATACATTAAAGTTGGCTAGTATGCTTCTCAGTAAAGAAATAATAATGAATGGTAATTACCATACCAAAAATGTATAATTGAACCAAAACATGGAATAATTTTTCGTTCTTCAAAATGGTACTTTTTGAATTTTCTATAATATTGAACCTAGAATCGGGAAATTACTTTGATTTCAAACTTGACGGGCGATCAAGTGTGGAAAAATGGTACTTTTTCTTTTAATGGTACTTTTTATTATAATAAATTATTTTACTGATATGCTTCTGAATAAATAATCAATGGTACTATTTGTTTATTTTAATAGTACTCTTTGAATATTTTATAAAATAATAAACCTAAAAATTAGTCATGCGTTAGAATTCTCAAATGTTGACTTTTGGTGGTACCTTTCTTTTGCATTTTCTATAGTAATGGACCCAGAAATATGAAATTAGGCATTCATAATGCTTTATTCTAATAATACGTTTCGAATGAGCTGGAATCCACATTACAATGAAACAATTAAAATTAAACTAGAGACATGTTATCGTGAATTATTATTAATTCACAAAGGGAGACTTAATAGTACTATTTCATTCTTCCAATTGGGGCCAACTAGTACCTCATACTTTTAACGGATATTTGAAAATAACTAAGTTTTTCTTGAAAAAATTTTGCATTATTTTTTTAAAAATTAAATAAATAAACAGTCATTTGAATTGAAATATTAATTGTCAGGAAATACTCGTATGGTCAATATTTTTAAATGAGTTTGTGTCATTCCACATCATTTGAAGCAATTATTGTAATACAATTTAAAAAATTTACTCATTTACTGACGTTAGAAAACCGATATTTTTGTTGCCATTTTTTTTTTAAAAAACTCAGTTTTATAAAAAAATAAATTTTAATTTCAAAATGGATTAAATTTGACCCGAAGACCATTTGAAGGATAAGAAAAAATAGCTTTGGTATTTGCTCGGGGAATTACAGTTTTCATCCAAGTATAATGAAAAGAGACAGATATATATTAGTGCTGCCAAAGATGTATTGTAGAGCTAACAAAGATTTGAAAACATTTAACTTAATTGTGCGTAACAAAAATTCAAGATTTGAAATTAAATAAAATTCATAAAATATCAAAAATATTAACCACTCACTTTTAGAACCAATTAAATTTTAATTACAAAATGGGTCAAATTTGACCCGAAGATCCTATGAAGGTTAAAAAAATTTACAATATACGTTTTTTTTTGGTTAAAATTAATAATAATTAAAACAAGTTTGTCAATATTATAAATTTAATAACATAGTTGATTGAGATAATTATTTACCACAAAATAGACTTAGACTTTTGCATACCACATTATAAAAACTTGGAAAAACGAAAGAATTGTTTGCGTTTTTTTAAGCAAATATTTTATTGTTACTTATTCTAAAGTTTTGTATTAAATTCTCAATTTTTATAAAAAGTGGACTTATTACGTTTGCTCTCTAAGCTAACAATATCCTAATTTTCAAATAGAAAAATCTCTACTTCTATTATAATCTGAATTTAAATTAGAAAATATTAATTTTAATTTTAAATGAAAACTTTAATTTCCAATTGTTTTTTTCTGAATTTATAATAGAATTTATCATTTGGTATTTTCTAAAATTCCATTGGAGATTCTAATTGAAATGGAAAAACAAATTGAGACTACAATAGTTAGCCATCTTAAATGCCCTTTTAGCTCGACTATCGTTATCTTTAAAATAATACCGTTACTTTTACTGAAATATTCGAAAATACAGTTACTGTTATTTATAAATAATTATAGAAAATGAGAATAAAAATTTTTATCGTCCGCAATTAAAAAAATACCACATTTAATAAATTATTTAGATTATTTTATATTTTATTATGAAATTAAAGTCAGACCGAAATTATCGTTACCGAAATAACAGTACCGTTACCGCTTAAATACCTTTAAAGGAAGAAAATACCACAACCGAAATAATTCAAATTAGCGTTACAGTTACCTTTAAACAGTTTTGAGTCAGTATAGCTAGTAGAGTTTTTAATTTCCCGGGAAATTGGGATTAATTTTGAAATTTCCTGGGATCCCGGGAATTCTCGCCAAGTAGAGCTAGTAGAGTTTTTAATTTCCCGGGAAATTGGGATTAATTTTGAAATTTCCTGGGATCCCGGGAATTCTCGCCAAGAGCAAATTATTCAAATTTAAGAATGTAGACTTCGTTAAAAATCCAAAATAATTTCTTTGGTTTTAAAATTTAATTGGTTACAAATAAAGAATCCAATAAAAATTAAATATAAAGAGATAAACTAATTTTGGTTACATACAAACCTGCACCATTTGTCATTTATATCGGAATGGCTTAAATTTTCATTAGATTTTTTTTCAACCATCGTTATATTTCAATTAATTTGCAAAAAAATATATTTTATTTTTTTTTAATTTTGAACTGGCAATGTTTTGCTTATTAAATCAAAAACTAAGTAAAAATGTCAATTAAAACTTGAAGAAAATCCAATAATATTAAACAAAATACAATTCCATGGATGGTGGTTTTATTCCAAAAATTTTCGTTTTACTCTTTGTGAAAAAGCAAAATACTAAAATAATTTCACTTTCGATCGGAATAGAATTCTGTGAAAGCCCTGAAGATTCACGAGTTTTCGTAATAATTTGAATAAAGAACTTGTTATTGGTCTATTTGAGTTAAATCTTTTATGTTGTATGAATCTTCTGTATTTGTTTTGGAGCTTAAGCATCTTTTAGAGAAAGTAAAGTTCAAAAAATCACCACATAAAACTACGGGAAATAATTTCCGGGAATTCTCTCACAATTTTCCGGGATCTCGGGATTGAAAATTTTGCGGAATTCCCGGGATTTCCCGTTAAAATCTCTAGTAGCCAGTCTTGAAACTAGCATTATTCTGGGGTACATATTTTGATTTTGTCATTCCATTTATAACACATCGAAAATTTGATCGTATACAAAAGTATATATTCTGGGTCCTTATAAAATTATATGTCCGCCTGTTGAAGGCATGGTTGGGCCAAAAAGAAAAAATTAGGTCTAAAGAATTTTATGGAATCATTTAAATACATGATTCTAACAAGGTGAAATTTACCCTTGATATTTTCTAGTAATCGTTTATGTTATTTAATTCATTTTTAAACAATTTTGATTTTATACCATGAATTAGCGATTATAAATTTTAACAATGCAGGTATATTCAAAAATATATTAGACAGCATTCTTACAGAATGGGCTATCTGTTAATTTTACATGATATTTTTGGGTCTTGATATACCTATGTCAACAAAACCAATGTTTCGCATTAAAAAATCTAGAACTATAAATAATACCACTAATCAATATGCAACCCTGATCTAAAACTATTCAATATATTAATTTTAATAATGCTACAATATACTCAAGGATATCTAAACTACTAATATTTGATTAAATTTGAGCCTAAAGAAACAATAGAATAAAATATACTAAATAATATTATAAGATTATTAATGTTCAATAGCTATCATTGAACTTGATTTTGTTTCAATTGACCTCTAATATTGGCAATTCACAAAAAATAAATGAATATATAAATAAAATACATTTGTTAAAATAGTTATGACGATTAAAACACAAATTAACCTTTAGTTATAGAATATATTATGTGTTGCTGAACATCAATTAACCTTAAACTTGATTCTATAAATTCAATTTATTAAAAATTTCTATAAATTATGCAATTCTTTTTTATTTCCAAAGAATTTATATGATTTTTCATTAACATTTTTTTTCTTGCATATGGAAATAGTTTTTTTCTTTCTTATTTATAAATAAACAAATGAAATGTTATAAAAAAATATTTTAGTTTTTATTAGTTGCGAATAATGATGGCTTAACTTAACTAATGAATGGATCGATCTCCTAAATAAACAAATTCAAATTGTTAATATTGTATGTCTGAATAATGTGTGTGTGTTCGTAGTTTATTTATAAATCCATGAATATTATTAAATATTTTATGTTTTTTTATCTTAAATTGTTTGAAACTGGCCCCCCAGCTAAAAATTATTCATTGATTATATTTTATATTTGTTGTATTTAGCATTATTTTTTATATCTCTCACTCTCGGTTTTGTTTTGGTTTCAAAATGCGGAAATATGTTTTATTATTGTTAAACTGTATTTGAAGTATTGAATGCAAAATACATAAATATTTTGGGTTTTTCTTTGGTATTTCTGTACATCTTTTAATTATATTTTGTTTTTATTTTGTTTAGAGAAACTTTAAGTCATTAAGGAAGTTTTTTTTTCTTCTTAATAATAGTTATTAAATGTGTGTGAATTGTTTGTCTGGTAATTTCGGCATCTGAGTATTCAAACTCACATGTAGTGAGCGTTTTTGATCAATTATTCTACTTCCGTTTGAATTTATCTTAATCTAAACTATTATTAGTTTAGCTTAATTACGTTAGATTTTTCACGTAAACCAAAGATTCATAAGCTGGCAAATAGAGTATCCAAAACCGAAACCGAAAACCGGTCAACCGGTTTTTTCATATTTGTAAACTCGACCGGTTTCGGATTTCTTTAACTTTACGGTTTTTTGAGAAACCTGTTTTTATAAGACGGTTAATAGGTTTTAATGAAAAATATTTTTTAAAGCTATTTAAACATATTTTTGAAAAACTTTGATAACATTTTTAAAAATATTGTTTTATTTTATAGAAAATTATAGCATTTGACAATATTTCGTAAAACGTATAAAGTAATTGCATAAAGATTCAAAAATTTTTCATATTGAATAAAAAGTTAATATAAACCGGTTAACCGGTTTTTTTTGAAGACAAAAATCGAAAACGGTTAACCGGTTTTTTCAAAATTTTTCGGTTTTTTGGACACTCTAGTGGCAAACAACCTAGCCCAGTGAATTAAAGACATTAATATTGAATATTAAAACGTTCCCTAGAACCTATAAAATAGAATTTTTAATATTTTGCTAAAAAAAAACAAAAAATTCGAATGGCCTTTGGAACTTAACATTTTTACTTAACATTTTTAAAATACCCTTTTAGATATGTTACCATTTCTTCTAAAATAACGTTAAGTAAATAGTTGTATTACCATTACTTTTAAAATACTGTTACCGCTATTCTATTGTCATTATAAACATTAATATTAAATATTTTTATTCATTAATTAAGTTTATTGAAATCTGGAAAAACTAAAGTAATATTTTTTATCTATTAATAATTTAAGCCAGATCAAAATGATCGTTATCTCTAAAATATCGTTACTGAAATAAGTCAAAATACCGTTGCAGAAATAATGCAAATTAGCGGTACCACTAGCTTTTACTGTTACTAATAATACAACTAAAATGGAAATTAACAAGGATCGAACAAGTTCGTTTTCAATTTGTTAACATATACCTCGACCCTACATAGATTACAAATATACACAGTGAAACACGAACAAAAATAACCATTTACGGACACCACTACGTAATAAAAGAGCAGAAGTTTTTTTATGGGCCCTCAAAGAATTGGGGCCTCGCAGTCATTTTTGCAAAAAAGTGATAATTTTCTCAGACTCATATCTTGCAAACATATAAATAATTTTGAACATATAAAATCAAAAAAACTTCATCTTCAAGATCAAAACCACAAAAAAAAACTTTAAAAAATTAGATTTTTTTACCATTTTCCCCCTGTTCAGGTCCATAGGCAAACTGTTCAAAATTCAAGAATTTTGATTCGAATATTTTCTTAACATTATTAGTTAACCGACAAAAATGGGAAATTAAACTTTTCCTTTTACTAAATACTATTCAAATAGTACTTTTTTCAACCTCAGAGTATAGAAAATTATTTGTTTTAAATTATTTTCATATTAGCATTGTTTGCTGGAACAAAAGTACTCAAATACACAAAATCTTCTATACAAAATACTGTTAAACAACAAATTTTATATAAGGGAAATTTTCTATTAAAAAAACTATTACAGAAAAACGTTTATATTAAAAAAAGGGTTTTCCATAGAAAAAACTATTGTATAAGCCAATTTTCTATAGCTATATTGTTATACAGACTATAGAAAAAAACTGTTATAAAAACAAATTTTATTAAAAAAGTCATACAAAATTTTGATACAAATAAATTATATATAGAAAAACCTATAATATAAAAATTATCCTATAGAAAAATTGTTTTATAGAAAATTTGATGTAGACAAAACTGTTACAGAAAGTGTTGGATAAAAAACTGTTATACAACAAATTTCCTATAAAGAAAATTGTTATACAGAAATATGTTTTATAGGAAAACTGTTATAAATGTAATATTTCATAAAAAACTGTTATACTACAGGAAATTTTCTATAGAAAATAATGTTATTCAAGAAATGTTCTATGGAAACAATCTTTAAAAAGCTGTTGCATACAGGAATTTTCTATAAAATACAAGATAAGCAGTTTTCTAAAAAGTATCTATAGAAAACACAGTTTTTTAGACATTTTTGTTATACAGAACATTTTCTATAGAAAATGACTGTTACATGGCCAATTTTCTGGCAGTTTTTATACCCTTCACCTTCGTGAGAAGGGTATATATAAGTTTGTCATTCCGTTTGTAATTTCTACATTTTTCATTTCCGACCCTATAAAGTATATATATTCTGGATCCTTATAGAAAGCGGAGTCGATTAAGCCATGTCCGTCTGTCTGTCTGTTGAAATCAATTTTGAAGACCCCAGATATCTTCGGGATCCAAATCTTCAATAATTCTGTCAGACATGCTTTTTTAAATAAAATCAGCAAAATCGGACCACATTGAGATATGAGGAAAAAACCAGGACAACCTAGATTTTTGACCTATTTTTTACCTATATCTGGATTACTAAGACATTAACATAGACAATATGGATATCTAATGATAGATATTTCGAAGACATTTGCAACGACGTATATAAGTAAGTTGGACCTACAATGGGTCAAAATCGGAAAAAAATTTTAACCCGAATTTTTTTTTCACCAAAAAAAAAAATTGAAAAAACAAAAAAAAAATTTTAAAATTTAAAAAAAAAATTTTAAATTTAAAAAAAAAAATTGAAATAACTATTAGAAATTTTTTTTTACAAAAAATGAAAAAAAAACAACTTTGGAAAAAAAATTAATTTTGTTTACCTAAAAATATTTAAAATTTTTATTTTGAAGTATAATTTGGTGAAGGGTATATAAGATACGGCACAGCCGAATAAAGCACTCTTACTTGTTTATTAAAATATTTTTATACCAAGCATTATCTATAGAAAAATTGTTATACATAATAGCCCAATTCACAATTGATGTCGTAGCGTTGTATCGTTGTATGTCGTAATTCTTTTTATTTATGTTTTGTTTTTGTTTCGAAAAAATAGTTTGAAAAATATTTATGACATACAGCATTACAACACTACGACATCAATTGTGAATTGGGCAAATATTTTATAAAGAAAAAATCAGTTAAACTTGAAATTTAAAATGGAACAAAATGTTATGCAGACAATTTTCTGTAGAACAGCCGTTAAACAAGCAATTCGAAATAAAAACAAATTATACTTTAAAATATTTTTAAGTAAACAAAATTTAAATTTTTTTTCAATTTTTTTTTATATTTATTTTAAAAAAGTTTTTTTTTTAATTTTTTAAATTTTTTTTTATTAATTTTTAATATATACATCGTTGCAATGGACTTTGAAATATCTATCATTGAATATCCATATTGTCTATATTAATGACTTAGTAATCCAGATATAAATAAAAAATAGGCCAAAAATCAAGGTTATCCCGGTTTCCTTATATCTCAGCCATTTATGGACCGTTTTTAAATAGCAACTGAGCCGGAAAAATTCCCGATATATTGATGTATGAATCATGTATGTAAGTTGTTTGGAGGCTACGGAAAGTTGATTTCAACATACAGACGGACGTGGCTATATCAACTTTGCTATCTATAACGATCCGGAATATACATACATACATATATACTTTGTACGGTGGCAAATGAAAAATGTAGAAATTACTCATGGAGAAGGGTATAAAAAACATGAACAGACATGTTTACATGGAACATCAAATCATTAGAATGTCGAAATTTGTCTTTTCAAATAAGTCGCGGAAGTTATATCACTCTTTTGACTATGAAATAAGGCGTATTAAAAACAGAATTTTTTATAAAACCATATTTCGGGTTATTCAAGATATTGCATTTTCTTCAAAACCGTTTTCGATTATGGATCAAGCTGAAATCCCTATTAAACATTAAACTAAATTTTATATTACTATCAATTAGTAATTAGTAGTAACCAGACGTCATCTCAGAGTTTTATTTTTGGAACGGAAAATTAGAAATAAGTCTGAAAATGTGTATTATTTATTTATAACAATAATAAACAATTTTCTGTAAAATTAAACCAGACACTTACAGGAACCGTACATTACGGTCGCTTTACCCAACATTTATATCTTCCAAACCAAACGGTGGTGTAGAGTACTAAAATATTTTAAAAAGTCATGCAAAATATCAAGTACATCTTTTAACTGAACATATTTACAACTTTAGATCAAATACTGAATAATGAGGCATTTGGTTTACTTTCATAGTATAACAAAATTGAATAAATTGGCAGTACAATTAAAGAAATGAATTAGTATTAAACTGACATTTTTATCATTTAAATATTAATCTCATATTAATTAGTTAAAACTAATTTTAAATTGTTATAATACAAGGTAGATAGTAAGTTTAATTTTGCAAATCTTACGCCTCAATATGTTTTTCAATAGTAGTATTTAGCAATGCACAGTGGGGACGAAAGAAAATAAATAAAGTTAGCGGGTGCGACAAACATTTTATAAGCTTTAAGTTCTACTAAGTAAGATAAAGGCAATATTATCTTTTACGTTTTAAAAAAATTAATTATGTTTGCCTTGATTTTGTTTAGTTAAATACATATATTTTGGTCTTAAAAACAATTTTAAATATTTATTAAGTATCATTATATCTATAAATTAAATGAAACTCTGTTTATAAATAAATATTTCTAAATGGCCACATCCCCATAATAAACTCATTAAAAGCAACAATACCAACCTTGGCATCCATCTTTATAAAGATTTCTTTACATTAAATATTTATTAATTTAGTTTCTTTTTTCAGATATTTCTTTCTCTCTTTAATTTATTGTCTTATGAAATTCTTAAAATTACCCTGATCTTGTCCACGATGTTAAAATTGCACTTAAAAATTATTGTTAAGGTTTCATTTGTGGAGGGGAAGTTAATAAATCTATTTTATGAAAATATAAAAAAACGCACACACAATTAGCGTCATTAAATAAATAATGTATTTTAGTAAAGCAAAAACGAGATGAAAAAAAACTGGCCAACATAATTGAAAAATAATTTCACTTTACATTTTTCTCCCAATAAATTATGTTCAATTATATAGGTACTGTGGGCTGCAAAATTTGTTGGTACTGATAGCAATATAGATTTTTTTTAAAATTTTAATGTAATTTCAAAAGACTTTTTAAATATATTAGTTCAATTTTAAATACACTATTGAGACATAACTGGAATTTTTAAATTTGTTTAACATTAGCGGAATTCTCTTTTCATTCTAATCTTACTATATATATAAGAGAGTTAGATCTACTCCTGATCACTGACATGTCGATGAAACGATATCTAAGTATTCTTAATAAATTATCTTTAAAAACACATTTTAATCAGCGAGAAATTTCCGATGCGAAAATATAAAAATATTATCAAAAAGTTTAAAAAGCAGGCAAAGTTTGAAAAAATTATATATTCAAGAAAAATTCTTAATTACAAAAACCAATGAGTTTTTCATTGGTTCGGCTGTGCCGAATCTTATATACCCTTCACCAAATTATAATTCAAAATAAATGTGTTTAAATATTTTTAAGTAAACAAAATTAAAATTGTTTCTTTTCAAAAAATTGTTTTTCATTTTTTTTTTTTTCGAAATTATTTTTTAATTTTTTAAAAAAAAGTTTTTTCCAAATTTTTTTTGAAAAGGAATTTATGACAAAAAAATTTTTGGATGAAAAAAAAAATCGGGTTAAAAAATATTTTTCCCGATTTTGACCCATTTTAGGTCCAACATTCTATAGCCTTATATACATCGTTGCAATGGACTTTGAAATATCTATCATTAGATATCCATATTGTCTATATTCATGACTTAGTAATCAAACATAGGCCAAAAATCGAGGTTGTCCCGGTTTTTTTTCCACATATCTCAGCCAGTTGTGGGCCGATTTTAAATAGCAACCGAGCCGAAAGAATTCCCGATATATTTATGCGAAAATCATGTATGTAAGTTATTTGGGGCTACGGAAAGTTGATTTCAACATACAGACGGACATGGCTATATCGACTTCTCTATCTATAACGATCCGGAATATATATACTTTGTGGGGTCGCAAATGAAAAATGTAGAAATTACAAACGGAAGATAAAACTGTTTCGGTTTTTGAATACTCTAGTACTTACACAGAAAAAATTATATTTCAATTCAAACATTTATCCCATATTGAACTGGTTTCAATTATTTCATAATTAAATCAAGTATTCATTTGCTCAAAAACAAAATTTCTTGATATTTTCTATTGAATTTGATTATTTTGACAATTGAATATACAATTTTCGTTATTGGTTGAATTTTAAATACAAAAATTATTGAATAGATAATGTTCGTAATCGAAACACAAAAAATAACAAAAATGTGTTTTCAATTACGAAAATTATCTATTCAATAATTTTTGTATTTGAAATTAAACCAATAACGAAAATTGTATATTCAATTGTCAAAATAATCAAATTCAAAACTCAAAATTCAATAGAAAATATCAAGAAATTTTGTTTTTGAGCAAATACTTGATTTAATTATGAAATAATTGAAACCAGTTCAATATGTGACAAATATTTGAATTGAAACGGTTTAAGAAATAGTTATTTCTGTGTATATTTACAATCCTATGTCGATCTAGCTATGTGCTTCCATTTGTCTGTAAATGACACGATAGGGCCTTGAGAAAAGGAGGTAGGGAATGAAATTTTTTAAATATTCTAGAAAACGAAATTTGACATAATAAAATTTACCAAATTATGTTGAATCGCTAGACAGGTTTGACTCAAAATGTATGAAAAACTTTGTTCAGACTTACTTACTATACACACTAGGTTTTCGCTAACTTTTGAATGCATTAATCTAGCAAAGCGAAATTTATTTTGTAGTAATAAAGAATAAAAAACAACAAAAACAAAAAGTTAAAAATCGGTGCCCTTATTATGTTGAAGTTGGATATATACGATTTGGCGCAGCCGAATATAACACTCTTACTTATTTTTTTGCAATCCAACAACAAAATAATTCACAGGATTCTAAGGAATTTTAAGGCATACAAAAATAAATATGTATAAGCAAAACCCTTGCCAACCGTTAAAAACCCGTTACCGAAACATGTCAACCGTATCGGCAATATCGATCTGACTTAAATTATTTACAAAAATTTAGAATAAGATGGTTTTATATTACATTATCTTTTGTGATCCCATATAGACAGTAATTGTCACTAATGTCTGAATACTTGGCTGACTCCAATTTATATATTCTGGGTCATTTTACATGTATATACTCTTAGTAATGTAGTGTGAATTCACTTGGTTACTTTATACATCCCTTGTAATCTAGCGTGATGACAATTGGCACTTAAGTGTCTCTAAGTAATCTAAAGTGTAGTCACTTTAAACGTTAATTGTGTACTGCACCTTAGAAAGTAAAGTGCAAACATTCCTAAGGAATTTTAGTGTTAGTTGTTTAGAGTAATAGTGTAGTTTTCAAAATATATCCACTGCTGTTAACCACTGTATCAAAATACATAACTTAATGAGGTCTCCAAATAATTTATTTTTAATTCACATTTATTTTATTACTACTTAGTACTTGTACAATGTACATATCTACTTTGTTAATTTAAATTTAACCATTTTTATTATTATCATCATCATTATTGGTGTTGTTGTATGTAAATAATTATTCAAAAATAATTGTGTAGGTTTTTTAATTGTTTTAATGTCTACTGTTTTTGGTTATTTTATTTATTTATCATTATAATTTTGTTTTGTATTTTTTTGTTTGTTATGCGTGAGAAAAAACTAAGCCGTAACCCAATAACAACAGCAACAACAAAAGCAATAAATTTCGATTTAATTTTTTATTATATTTTAAATTTGCCACTTAAATAGTTGTAGTTTTTGTTGTTGTTGATGGTTAATAAATTTTGAAAATTTTATGAATTTGATATGTTTTTTTTTCAATAAAGACTTTTAAGGTAAATTTATATTTGTTGTATTTAAAACAAATAATATTGTGCGATTTACAAAAAAAATAAACTAATATACAACAAACACTATCCAAAAGATAAAGAAAAAAAAACGTTAAATGATTTTTTTTGACAGTTGGCGTGTGGTTGAGAATAATTAATGTGGGAATATTTATTGATTGTTGCTAATTTTTTCTGAATATTTCTTGTTAAGATTCTAAATAGGATTTGCCGAGAGTAGTTGTTAATATTTATTTTAAACATCAACCATTATTAACATTAAATGAAGCCGAATATTAGGGGTTTTAAGGAAATCAATGGTTAATGGAGCAAACAATTTAATGAATAAAATTAAATTAAATCAATAATATTGGCGAAATAAAAATATATTCTGTAGCGTAAAACATCTCAATACATAAAGTAAAAAAAAAATTTTGGCTTTATTTAAGAATATTTTATTATTTTATTTAATAACTCTACTATTATTTATTGTGTTAATTGAAGTGCTAATAAAATTTGTTTATAGGGGGTAATATAACTGGGGTGTTCTTAAAGTGAATAAGAAAAGTCAAGGTTATTTACTTATTTTGAAATATGAGATGAGAATTATGTATTAATGCACTCAAGGTTAAAGCTTTGGAAAATATCAGTGAAATACTTGTAGAAAAAATTTACTTTCAGCTCGACTAGCAATCGTTACCGAATTAATTTACTAATAAAATCGTAAATACCGTTACCACTATTATATAATTTATTTTAAATTTTAAAAATACAAATTTTTTATTTCAATAATAGAGTTTATTGAATCTTCAGAATTTAAAATGTAATTTAATACTACCCAAGTTAGCTTATTTTTAATTTTTGTAAATTTTGTTATAAATTTAAGTCAGAATGAAATTATCGTCATTATTAAAATAATGTTACCGTAATAATAGCCCATAACCGTTTCTTGAAGGTACATATTCAAAATAGGACTCTGGTCCTCAAGTAAAATCAATCAGCCTAACTACAAAAGCCTTAAAGTCGGTTGACTATTATTTTAAATTTCGTACCATGAAACAAATTTCAAATATAATTTAAAATGTTGTTTTCTTATTTAAAAAAAGCTTTTTGTTTTGAACTTTTATTCATGACACAACAATATAAGGTACACTCAGTAGAAAATAAATTCTCAATTATACAATTGTTGTCAAAAAAAAGAAAATATGAACAAATAAAAATCAAAGTTTGACGTTATAGGGGTAAATATTGAAAACTCTCCCTAGTCATTCTACCTTCTACAATTATTGTATCATGCTTTTATGTACATTTTGTTTTTTTAATTTTTTAAAATTTCTTTTTATTATTTACATTTATTGAAATATACATATTTTCAATTATTTGAATGTATATGTTCTATTTTAAAATAAAGTCGGCTTTAACAAAAATTAACTTTAAAATTTCTTTCATAGTTAGGGTGAATTCTTCTATTATTTTTAATTTTATTTTATAAATATGTATTAGTTTTTTAAAATTTTTTTCGTATAACTAAAGAAGAATTTTTGACAAAAAATGGAATCGACTCTTTCGATTTTAAGTACATATAATTTAGAATGTTGCTTTTTGTTTTGAACTTTTATGTAGATTTTGTTTTTTTTTAATTTTTTGGAATTTATTTATTTTTATTTACATGCATTGATAAATATTTTCATTAATTTGAGTGTATGAGTTGGAATATGCTTTTTTAAAATATTTCTTATGGTACGAAAAAAACAAACATGAAAGAAATTTTAAAGTTAATTTTTGTTAAAGTCGACTTTTTTTTAAAAATAGAATTTATTTGAAAAAGCTTCAAAACTTTTTCCAACATATGCATTCAAGTGATTTAAATAATAGCCAATTTTATGGACTTAAAATCGACTTTAAGGCTTTTGTAGTTAGGCTGATAAGTTCTATTTTAAAATAAAGTCGACATATGTTTTGTTATTGTAACGAAAATTGTAACAAAAACAAAACACATGTAAAATTGACACGCAAAATACAAGCCTGTGTAAGCACATACAATTTTGTGAAAATAATCCATCGATATTTATGATCAATATCTTATTTTGATCCCATTACATGTGGCTTTGAGACAAAATAATAAACCTGAACAAGTTCTGCCGTTTTCAATTTTTCATGAGTTTTTTTAAAACACAAAAATTTGCTATTTTCACGTAAAAAATATATTTTTTGCTTCAATTTGTTATTATAACTCCGAAACTCCTGAGCCGATTAAAACGCAAAGGTTATGTAAGTGAACTTTTCTAAGTTTACTTCAATAATATCGGAACCCTTTTTGAATTATCATAAATTATGTGGAGAAACATCTAAAAAATCTAAACATCTAATCATGATGCATCAAATATATATAGTGGTTAGTGAAGCCTTTTTTGCTGTTGACTTTTTTTGCTGTTGTGTTATTTAATATTAATTTATGTTATTATGCATGTGCATTAGCAAAACATAATTCTAAATAATGTTAAATATTTCTGGTTCCATTAGTTTTTCCAAAAAAAAACTTTTTTTCAATCTATTTTTATATTTTTCATAATTAAGGCAACTTTAGTGAATATGTATTTGTTGACTCAGCACGTTAATTTACCCGTTTTTTTCCGAAAAATGGAGTTACCCAGTTTTTCCAAAAATAAGCCGAGTTTTTTCTGTTTTTATGCATAAACTTTATTAAAAGGTTTACCCTTCATTTATAAACTTGAAACTAAATTTCTTGATTCTATGAAATTCATAGAGCAGTTTTATGAATCAATAACTTCAGAAAATATATGTAGGCATTCTTTGAATTCTCGGGATTTGCAATTTTTAGGTTCAAAATTTGAAGCATGTTAACCGAATTTGTTCTATTTCGCTCGTTCTCTCTTAGTTTTTGAAACAACGTCGTTTTAAACTTTAAATTTTTCTGTTATTTAAGAAACTATGGAGTTACCTTGTTTTTGCAAAAAATGAAAGGCAAGATTTTACATAAAAATAACTTTTAAATGAGAAACTATATCATAATTTCGATTTGACAGAATGAATGAAACGTACTTTCTATTTTTGGTATTAACTCAATTTTTGCAGAAAGTGGAGTTACCTAGTTTTTCCATACGACCACAGTAATAATAAATTAATCCACTTAGCGCAACCGTCCTTTTAAAAGCAAGGGAAAACCGGGTTTGTACGTGCATTTAAATGCACATTTTTTTTTAAATTTTCATTGTTTATTACATGTTATGAAGCTTCTGAATCTTAAAGCGTCAGCTGATAAAAGAAGTTTCTCGTGGTTTAATTTTATATTAGGAATTTAAGTTCCGAAATAAAAATTAAACTTTCCAAAAAAAAAAAATCCAGCGCTGTCTTGGTTAAAATAATTTTTGACCCATTACTTTGTAATGAACATTTTTGCTACACACTACTTATATATTTCTGATGCAGTAAAAACTATGAAAGCTTCGCTTAAGAGCCTTCCAAAAACAATAACAAACCGTTTTCACTTTCTTTAATTATCAAATTCCACCTTAAAGGTCAAAGGTTGTACAATTCTGCAAAGTAAATAAATTTGTTTTGGCAAAATTACCGTAAATTATTTGAATTAAACAATTTTAGTAATAAAGACATAATTTTTTACACAAAAAACCGTTATGTAGACCTTAACATTTATACAATAAAATACACTAAATAATACAAATGTTGACACAAAAAGTTAAATAAAGAAACTGTAAGTACAACAAAAACAAACATAAATCTAAACATTTGTCATATACAAAAGTACTGTGACTTTTGAAGCTGCTGGTTACAAAAAACAGTCGGTCCAGAGAGCAAAACAAATCTAAAACAGCATTTAACAAATACGAATAGATCAAGACTCGTTTTAAAAAGACCGGGTGCAAAAAAAAAAACATTATTATGTTTTATATTTATTTATCAAGTTTTTCGTATAAATGTTTGCTTGTTTATGGAATTAGGTGGGTACTTATTGGTGAGCAATTGTAAATGCTCTCCACCCAGCCAAAAACATTTTTCTTCTACGTACATAAATCGCTTACAAAATACTTTATTGTAAGACATATTCTAATGGATTAAATTTGGGACATCGCGATCAAAAATAAGCACTTTTTCTAGTAGAACAGTAAGTAGTCATTTCGTCAAGTTGCCTTTATTATATCCTTCACCTTCGTGAGAAGGGTATATATAAGTTTGTCATTCCGTTTGTAATTTCCAAAATATAATTTTCCGACCGTATTAAGTATATACATATGTACATATATTCTGGATCCTTATAGATAGCGGAGTCGATTAAGCTATATCCTTCTGTCTGTTGAAATCAATTTTCTGAAGACCCCAGATATCTTCGGGATCCAAATCTTCAATACTTCTGTCAGACATGCTTTCGAGAAGTTTGCTATTTAAAATCAGCAAAATGGGTCCACAAATGGCTGAGATTAATAAGTCATTAATATAGACAATATGGATATCTACTGATAGATATTCGGAAATCGGAAAAAATATTTTTTAACCCGATTTTTTTTTCACCAAAAAAAAAAAAAAATTAAAAAACCAACATTTTTTTTTAAAAATTTAAAAAAAAAATTAAAATAATCTATAAGTATTTCCGAAATCTATGGACTGCATATTTTATTCCAAAACAATAAAGACCACACTAATTAGTAAACAGTTTACTCGTACTACTCCACACCTGTAAATTAGATTTTGTTTTGAAGATTCATAACAGCAGCTTGGAGAAGCAAACAAAACAATAAAATGAAAAATAAACATTATTCAAAAAACAACAACAAAAACAAACCGTTTTGAATGTTCATTACATAAATGAATTTTTGGAAAAAATAAAGAGTTGAATATGAGTTTGTTTCTATGTACGATTTGTTTTGATTGAATCTTGAGGTCTGTTACCATTTTAATTACGAAGCCAAAGATAATGATGATGATGACGAAGCATTAGACGCCATTAGACAGACCTCGCTCGATCAATTGCACACACAAACTCGCACCAGAAAATCGCGTCATCAAACTGATGAGATCAAAGTCATAAAATCAATTTTTTTTTCTTTATCAGCTTTTCAACTGAACCACAAAACGACAATGGAGTAGATAGATTTATATTTGAGCTGAGGTGTTTTCGAGTTGATTTATGTTTGTTCAGCTTCCTATCGCTAATGCCCCTCAAAGTTGGTCACCTCGAGTATCAAATTTTTTTTTTTTTAAAATCGCCAAAAATCCATTTATGATCCGAATGAGCTGAAATTTCAAATATAAATAGTTCTTGAAAAGATCTACAAAAAATACACTTACAAGTGTAGGTTATCACTATTAGTTGAAGAGATATTCAGGTTTATTGATTTATTTTTTTTTAATTTTGCTCGATCTTTCTATGGTTTTAGATATGGCGCGCCTACGGATGGCTGAATTTTTTTTTTAAACTTCAGCTATATTGGCAATCAAATTCTAAATATAATAAAACAAATTGCTAACAGTTATCTCTTGCCTATAAAAAGTTGTACGCATCCAAAGTCGCAACTTTTAAAAAGGGCCGTATTATTTACGTTTTGATTGATACATACGTTGATTTGAGTCAAGAGAAGATATTTTGGTGATAAACGAGAGTATTTGAGCATGCACTGTTATTCAACGTTAAACATACATACAGTCAAGGGCTAAAGTTGTCATACTTTAATGTATTTTTAAATTTAGACAATTATATAGTATAATGTTGATAGAGATTGATTGATGACAAAGTAAACATAATTATTAATATAATGCAAGCGTTGTTTGAGCATTTTCAATTTGTTAAGAAATCTTTATGAATAAATATTTACTTTTGAATAATCAAAGATAATGCATTATAAAGTGAGTGAGAATCATTGTTATTCTCACTCAACAGAAATACAAATTGCTGGACATACAGAGGCCTCAAAAGTGAGTAAACACGATAATGAAAATCCTAAAATCTATCCATCGATTACAATTTAAAAGTTTCGGTTTGTTGGAGATTGGGCTGAATAATAGATTCGGTTTGAAAAAAATTAATTAATGATTTTCATAATCTTAAAAAAAATCAAAAAAATCACTGGTGTTTACTCACTTTTGAGGCTCTTTATGTTGAGATTTTTAAGTCTCATAAGGACCGAAAATATATAAAAGTTGTGGGGCTTACAAAATATATTCGATATGTGGTGGTGGATAAACAACTCAAAAGTAATATTTTCTTTAAAGAAATTATAGTCAAATTGTGAAAATATGCAAATTTATGCAAGCTCCAAAAAATATTGAAACGCTTGCCCGGTTAATATCTGTAAATTTTGCATAAAAAGCTAATTTGAAAACATTTTCTATATTTATTACTACATTTTCCTATTTGAATGTAAAAATTGTATCATATATAATAAATTCAATATTGAAATGAAAATTAAAATTCAAATCAAGTGACAAACATTAGAAAGCAATTACAATTGCAGCAATACTTTTGTTATTGACTGTAACTTTGAGCAATTTCAAATAAAATTTTCATCTACAAATTTTATAAAAACAAGATGTATGTATATGCAAATACCCTGTAGTATTAATAATAATACTCGATATAAAGCAAATACTTATACATCGTTCTAATAAAATTTTAATAAATTTCCAGATAACAATGTCAAACGTTTTAAATATGAAGGTTTTAACCAGTGTTTAAAAAACTAGACTACAAGTAGCAGTAGCAACGAAAAAACACAAGTAGTCTAGTTAAAAAATTAATAAAAACTCGGAGTCAATAATTACTACTACTGCTGCTACCTTCACATTTTGGTAGCAGTAGTTGTAGTAGTACTAATAAAAGCAAAATTTAAAAGTAGCAGAGTATTTTATTTTCTATTGCTACCTTAAAAAAGAAAAAGTTTTGATGTAGCAGTCATTAGTTTTTAATAATTCTGCTACTTTTAAAATTTAGTAGTAATAGAAGTAGCAGTTGAGGTAGTAGAAGAAGTAGAAGTAGCAGAAGAAGAAGTAGCAGTTAAGTAGCAGTTGAAGTAGCAGCTAAGTAGCAGTTGATGTAGCAATAAAATAAGTCAAAAATAAAAATCTTCAGCCAAAAAAGTATATTATGTGTTGTTGTTGTGAATGTATATTTGTGTAAGTTGGTCGTGTTGTAAACAAAAGTTCGCCATTTTTGTTATACACACAGAAAACACGATTTTTCTGTTAGCAACACGAACATCTGAGACGAATAACGAATAATTCTTTCAAACTCTCTCAAAACAAAAACAACACACAGTGTTTAATTCTGTCAATTTTGGTGTTATGACTGAAGATTTTCTTTTTTGACTACTTTTATTGCTACCTTAACTGCTGCATCAAGTACTACTTTACTGCTACCTTAAAAATTAAAACTCGATATAGAGCAGTAGCAATGATTTGTATTTTTATGCTACTACTCCATTTACAATTCATGTTTTATTACTACTGCTCTGTTAGTCCCCATCCATACTGTGAAACATTTGTTGCAAAACATTTGAGTTTCTGTTTCATGTACATGAAGTTTTTGTTGAGTATGTCATCCACATTTATTCGTTCATATTCGTTCTGTACAGAAATGTCAAAAACTGAAAAGCAAAAACTTCACTGTGTGGACACGAATGTAGTTTCAAAGGAGAATTTAAAAATGTTTTGCAGCAAATGTTTCACAGTGTGGACCGGGACTTAAGAGTTTTATATTTTGAAGGTAGCAGTAGTTTTAAAAAAACAAGAAAACGAAAAAAGACAAATGCTACTGCTACCGCTACATACACTTTTTTGAAGCAGTAGTTGTAGCAACAGTTAAAAATTTGTTAGTTATCGTAGCTTTTTAAACACTGGTTTTAACAAACATTCCACAGTGGTTTAGAAACTTTTTTTTTGGAAATAATTCGGTATGTTAGGACCTATTGGAGATATTGTTACGAAATTCCATATGGTTTGAGCTGAGGTGTTTTCGAGTTGATTTATGTTTGTTCAGCTTCCTACCGCTAATGCCCCTCAAAGTTGGTCACCTCGAGTATCAAATTTTTTTTTTAAAAATCGCCAAAAATCCATTTATGATCCGAATGAGCTGAAATTTCAAATATAAATAGTTCTTGAAAAGATCTACAAAAAATACGCTTACAAGTGTAGGTTATCACTATTAGTTGAAGAGATATTCAGGTTTATTGATTTATTTTTTTTAATTTTGCTCGATCTTTTTATGGTTTTAGATATGGCGCGCCTACGGATGGTTGAATTTTTTTTTAAAATATCAGCTATATTGGCGATCAAATTTTAAATATAATAAAAGCTAATTGCTAACAGTTATCTCTTGCCTATAAAAAGTTGTACGCATCCAAAGTCGTAACTTGTAAAAAGGGCCGTATTATTTACGTTTTGTCCCAAAAAAGCCCATATTTTTTTCTTTTGTAGAAAAAAATTTCTTCGGGACTATATAGAATTTTTATATGATCCGGAAAGATAACTTAATGCAAAAGCGTGAAAGGAAAAATTTCGCTCACTTAAGCGGACACATCACCCCCCCAGACCTATCCAAACTTGGCAAATTTAAAAAAAAATATTTGGTTTGAGTAAAAAATTCTAAAAAGGTTTTAAACAATATCAAATACTTATATAAAAAGCCTTTATTTACTCCTCAGAAGTTCCTCAAACCTTGCACCCTTTGACAAATTTGTACGTTTGATTGATATTTTTCTGCAAACTTTATTTTTATTTTATATTTTCTTGACATTTTTGTTTGCCTTATTTGTATTTATAAATACATATAAATTAATACTCAGTATTGCCGTCTATAAATACCTTTAAGGCTTTTATAGACGGCAATACTGAGAATTAATATTTGCCAAAAACTCAAGTATCATAATACAATTTCATTGTCTAAACAAAATTTGTATTAGATTTTCAAAAACTATGATGAATGATTTTTTTGAATGTATGTTTCATAGTCTAAAGAAAAATTGTATTCGATTTTCAAATAACAAATTTTTTTGATTTACGGTCGGTCTAAAAGCCTTAATAGATATTCTATAATTAAATTAAAATTATGAAATTACAATTTATTGATATCAATATTAGAGTTTATGAAATCATCGGAATTTAAAAAAAAAGTTATCCGATTATCGTTACCTTTTAATCATTTAGAATCTGTAGCCAACCTTGTTTATAATAAATACCTATCAGCTGTTTAAATTAAATAAATTTCTTGCCTGTTTTGAAATACTAAAACAATTCTGGTAGATCTACGAGTATTTTAAAATCTGACAATACACCAGTTCAGTTACCGATCATAACCATATTATTGTTCCAAAATAATTATGATATTCCAAAATAAATAATATTAAATTATGTATTTGGGTATTGAGTATTGAATAAGGTTTATTTTTTGAGTACTCGATACCCAGTATCAAATATTTTTTTTATTCATACATTCTCACCACTTAGGTCTTTTAAAAATAAAATCTTGAGAGTAGGTTGCGAGGTAACTAAAGGGTAATTTTTATTGGTTAATGAATTTGACTTGGGGGAACAAGTTTTGAGAACTGCAGGGCAATTAGTTCGTAGATGAACGTAAGTAGTTGTAAATCTGTGTGGTAGATTTCGATTTATTTGTAATAGATATTTGAACTAAATAATTTAGCGGTTACCATGTAAATTAAACTATTATTTTTTTTTTTGGTAAATTATGTGTATCAATTAAGATCAAATGTAGTTAACTTATATACCTATAGATACATATCCAAATAGAACGACCTTGAATGTACTTGATTTATTTTGAATATATTAAGCTTTATACTAATTTAGAAATTCTCTTTGTTTCACACGAGCTATAATCTGCAAATCAAGTTTTAAATTTTAACAATTCTCATTAAAACACATAATTACAATAATGAAATCATCAATTATAGTTAAATATAAGAAACCAATGTTTCGTTAAAAATGTCTAGATGATGTTATTTTAAAAAAAGAATATGGCAGAAAAGAACTCCATTCAGGTTTAAGCTCAAACATTATGGGTACTTGAATTAGTGATCAAGTGTTGGAATATTAAATTTCTTTCAAACAAATTAAATTTAATTAAATTTATTCCATTTTTGCTTATCTAACATAACAACAGCCATAAAATCAAACATGTGGTATTGTTCTTACTATTTAAAACAAATAATAATAAAATAAGAATTCACTGAAGTTTAGCAAGAAAACAAGATTCAGCGGGTTCTTTGTTTGAAAATGCACAACAGAATTTAGCCAAAAATATGGAGTGTTCAATGTCATCGAACATGTACGAATAGTGCACGATCTCAATGGATTAATATTGAAAGTAAGATTTTGAAAAAACCTGTAAAACATATAATTAAAGTTTTTGTTTGTTGTTATTAAAGTCTTGTTAGATTTAGATAAATTTTTGTGTTTTATCTTTTCAATATTAATTAAAAATTAGAATGGACAAAAAAGTTTAGTGTTCTGACACCCTCAGAATTTTTAATATTTATTGAACCTAATATTAGCTGGACGACAACCATAAGTTGCTAATAGTATAAAGATATTGAGCCACAAAAAGATTTGTTTGTAGTACTATGATCATACATTTTGTATTATCTTAAATAAAAAATCAACCTGTACCTGATTATTCCAACTGGATATTTATATTCTATTTTTTGAGTAGATCAAATTTTCCTAATAATTTTAATAATCTAAATCATAGATGACAACTAGATAGGTAACTGAGAGCGAAAAACCTAAGTGTGTTGTCAAAAACCTAATTCATGAGAATATAGTGTCTAGTTTTTTGTAATTTTTTCCATTGATATTTCTCTCTCCTTCCGCTCTTTTAATATTCTTTATGATCTCTATGATCTAAATCTTCTTTATCTTCTTAATAACTTGTAATTATGCTAATTTATGAAATTAGTTTCCAAAAGCAATACATTCTTTGTAACACTGCACATGACTTTAGGGTGGAACTATTATGTAAAAAAAGGTGGCAAAATATTGATTTCGTGTGAACATTTCGCACGAAAGAAACGCACGTAAAAGGAAAGAAAACAAAAACACAAAAATATTTAATAGCAAAAAACCAAATTATTGTTCGCTTAAATTCAATTAGTCATTCGAATACATATTTATGTATATGTATGAATATGTATTTATTCAAATTAAATGTTATTAAGATGATCATTAACCTTTTAAGAGGCGTCGAATAATTTTAAATAAACTAACAAATGTTTTTCTAGAAACAATAGTAACAAGTAAAAGTGTTATATTCCTTATGAAAAATATCACATTTTGGTCCATAACTTTAAAAGAACAAAACAACAGACAGATGGACGGCAATAAATATTTCTATATGTTACAAAACAATATAGCCCTCATCTTTCTGTTTAATAAATTAACATGTCTGGTTGTTAATGCTCTTAGTTACAGAGATAAATACTCTCAAAATATCCTACAATTTGTAATTATGTTATAATGTTGCATACCTATAAATCTTTTCTTAAATATCAACTTAAATATTTAAATTTATGCTAAAAACGTATTTATTACCACTATTAAATACACCACTTCAGATGAGTATTATTAATATTCAAAGTTTGAAACTGGTTAAAATTAAATATGCAAATGAAATATTGAGTTATATTTAAATACTGTCACTAAATCAGCTGATCAGTTATTTGTATCCGTAAAATTAGAGGCAACAGATTTATACGGAAGTTTAAACCAAATTTCAAGGTCACGTATCTTGTCTGCTTTACAAGTAACTCCAAAATTCACTTAATTTGAGTTACAGATTTTTAAATTATACTAACATTTGTATGTCTACTAGGGTATTCAATTAATCGTGTTTCTGGTTTAATCGGTTAATCGAGTGTTAAGATTTAATCGGTTCATTTTAAATTAATCGATTAACCGAATAATTTCTGTTTAAATTTTAAACTGAAAATAAATCCACGAATTTTCTGTGCTTATTTAAGTATTTTATTAATAAAAAGAACAATAAAACTCGACTTGAAACAACTGTCTCGCTTTTTGTAGATGTTAGTGAAATCGAAAGTAAGGCATCCAATATCTCAGTTATTTTTTTAGTTTTTTTCTAAGCATATAAAATCTCTATTATACCATTAAAGTCCTTTTTGGATTTTTTAGATTTAAAATACTTTTAATAATTTCGATCATTTCTGATAAAAACTTATGTCCGTAGTGTCTCCATGGCTTCTTTGGTTTTAATTCACCAACAATTTATCATTTCACATAAAAAATTATGCACTAAAACAAAAATTAATTTGTAATGATTACACTGTGCTAGTTGATAAAACTGTCAAGCGGAGTGAGTTAAACTAATTCGGGTACGCTGAATTCAGTGGTGCTAACCGATTTTTTTAGGTTAGCTCGTATTTTTGAGATATACCGTTATTTTGAAAATGGAGGAGGTTGCTCAACATATATTCGAGTAACTCAAAAACGGTGGGTGCCCCTCTTGACAGAAAAAAATGTCAATTTCGTGCAGTGTTATTTTAAAGTATACTAAGGAGAAGGAAATAAAGTGATCGTACTGGTTTAAAAGCAAAACAATATTGAGAAATCGTTTAAGGATCGGGTCGTTTCGACCCAGTTTGTAATTCTACTCTTACTGATATCTAAAGTTGGACATGTATTTTGGCGAAGAATTACCAATGTTCCAGATGGATTAATATTTGTATTTTCCTTTTTGTATTTTCCTTTTCGTGTCCACACAGTGAAGTTTTTGCTTTTCAGTTTTTGACATTTCTGTACAGAACGAATAAATGTGGATGACATACTCAACAAAAACTTCATGTACATGAAACAGGATATTTATATTTACAGAAAATAATGCCTTCAGTTTCAGATTAAAAATCTCTTAAATTATTTAATGAAGTAATAGATTTTATTGAATTTTGGTTGATTAAAAGTAAGAGTAGTCTGATTTTTTTTTACAGTGGGTCAAACTTTTAATTTTTTGATAGATATAAGTTAATGTCGGAGAGAATTCTTATTGTCAGATTTATATTGTGGAATTTTATGGGGACCATTTTTGTGGAAGATCTTAACACTCTAGCTCCTCTCGTAGGTTTGACCCTTTTTTCGAAGGATATTTGAGGATTAAAATATTCTACGAAAATTTTTGTCGGAAAATTTCAGTGGGGGTCGCCAAAGATACCAAACTTGTAAATAAAGATCATTATGCTGTGGATATTCTTGCACCTCTCGATAATTCGAATCATTGCACCATTTCCGCCTCCTTTACGCTCTCGGAACTTCACAATGTTTCACGAACAGCTACGAAACGTTAAATTTTTATCTATGAAAAGGCTCGTTGGGCTGAGCTCAACGATTTCTTTCGGCCACATGTCCGAAAAAGCTCTTTAGGAGCAACTCCTTCGTACTAAAGTCCTTACTGCTCCCCAGGATAGTAAAAGCTTTTGGTGATTCGTTAAAAGAGTAAAGGATAATGCTAGTTCCTCAATTCCAACTCTTTTAAGGGATGACCTAACATTCATTGACCCAGTTGATAAAGCTAACCTTTCGCTGAATTATTCGCAAGTAATTCTCAATTGCCGGAAAGTGATCAACCACTGCCCGAACTCGAAAGAGTATTAGTGACTATGCCAAATATATTCTTTCGAGCTCGTGCTGTAAAAAGGGTTTTATCGGCTCTCAGCTTAAATAAATAATTAGTAAAATTACAAGCCAGCCAAAAATCCATGTATGATCCGACTGAGCTGAAATTTAAAATATAAACTTATAAGTTAGTAAGTTATCTCTTTTAGATCAAGAGATTTTTAGGTTTATTTATTTATTTTTTTTAATTCTACTCGATCTTTGTTTGGTTTTCAAGATATGGATGGCCTATGGATACTCTAAAGCTCATGTTGTGGATTTATTTCTTGAAAATTCAACTTTTTTTAATGAGATTTACTCAATCTTTATAAATAAAATGTAAAAATTACAATAGTTTTTAAAAAATATTAAATAGCTTAAAGCTTAATTACTAGGGTTGTCAATTATTCGAGTATTGTTTTAATCGAATAAATATTCAAAACTTTTTTTTATAACTCGTGTGTTCAATTAAAATTTTCTCGATTATTCGAACGAATAACGAAAAATATTATTCGAATAATTTAATAAAATATTTTTTGAAACCCAAAAAAAAATTTGTTAACAATTAATAATATATTGATGCCAATAATACAAAATTAAAGCATTTTAATTACATTAAATATTTTATGAAATAACTGGTCATTAGATTTCAAAGTATTTTCAATATTGCTTAATATTAATAGGAAACTGAACAAATATATAGCACCACAGGCAGTTAAGTTGCTATTTTAAGCAATTTTTCATTTCCTAAAAACAATGACCTTTTAAAATAATTCTAATTTGGTATTCGGGAATTTTACTAAATGTAAACACATCAAATCATTAATTTTCTATCATTTAAATTTTGTGAATATACATAATTAAAATTCAAAGTTAGCCAAAGAACATAAAAAATATAATATTAAGAATTTTTTAAAAGAAATATTCAAAGATAAATTATTGTAAATAATAATAAAAAAAACATCACTATTAATAAAAATTTCTGCGGTTGTATACAAAAATATACGTAAAAAAAACACAACAAAAGGGACCAAGGTGAACCACACAAATGATTAGAGATGAATATTAAGAAGTTGAAGTTGTAGCAAAAGAATAAGAATCATTAAATACTCGTATGATTATAGTCAAGACAGTAGAGTCCAAACAGTAACAATGAAGTTTAAATAATATTACAAGTTTTGATTTAAAGCTTTCTATTGAAATCTACTAAAATGTTGAATTACAGGAAATCACGATTTATCTAACGTTTTACTTTTGTTTAAAAATTGTTATCTACTACTGATTCGTCATAATTAGATAAAACTGTAGCAGTTCTTTTATAAAGACAAGCTGAATAAAAGAACTTGTCATTTATAAAATTTATGATTTAGAATTTAAATAAAAACATGATTTTTGAATGTGATTATTTTAAATCTTGCCATCTTGAATTGAACGAACTAACGAACGTACACTCCCCTTTAATTTTCGGGGAATTTTTTGTTGTGTTGGTTTTAAAATTCGATTGTCTGGTAGTAATTTATTTAATATTAAACGTTAATTATGTTACTTAATAATGACGATGATGATATAACAAAAATATAAAATTAAATATTATTGTGGCAAAAAAAAAAAAAACTAACTTAATAAAGTAAGTTTTTGGCTTAGTTTCTAATAAAACTGAAGGCCATCCAGTTTGGTTTAAGAATTATTCGAAAATGTTCACAAACAAATTGTCTATAAAGAACGCATTTTTTTCAAATCATAAAATTCTTGATTTTAATGCTCTTTGTCTTGCTGTTTTTTGCTGCGGTCTGTCTCCGCTCCTCAACTTGATTCATAAACTTCATTCTGGTGGTATAGAAATACATACATAAAAATAATAAATGAAATTTGGATTTGTTTAATGTTGAAATAAAATTGGTTAAAACACACTTGCCACTTTGTGACATTATTAGACTGAGAGAGAATTAAGATATTTGTTTGAAATTGTGAAAATTCATTCACAATCTTTGTTTAGATTTATGCAACAATGATTCTTTGTTTTATTTATTTTGTGTTTATGGTGTTTGTGCAATTAAATTGTAATAAAACTTTAATTTTTCAATGGCACTTTGAAAAATAATCATAAACTGTGAATAAATTCAAGGGCCAGTTTCTGAGTGGCTGTTTTCCAATTTTCAAGTTTTTTGAATGTAAGTCACCCACATCATTTGAAACCTTGAACACTTGGTAATGGCATTTCATTACTTGTTAATATATTCTGTAATCACATGTCCATAACGACTGCATTACTTAGGTTATTATAAAAGAGGATCAAACAGGAATCGTTGATTACTAGATAACTTATGGTTAACGGCATTCACTGTTACAGTGATAGATTCGTGTATTTTGCTATGTCGAAACGTTTACGAGACGAGGTTTTTACAGATGAAATGAAGGGTGTTCTCCGCTTCCATCTAAAAAAGGCATCTTTACATCCCAATTCCCACAAATGTGTCTGCATACATTTTGGAGAGTTATTCCACAATGTGGCTACAACGATTCTAAGTCTTCTACTTTTCATAGTCTGAATGAACCGATCCTGCCCAATATTATTGTAACCTGTTATCAATCACAGTTTCAAGGGTTGTAATTCGAATAAAAATTATTCGAATACTCGAGGAAAACATATATTTTTTATTCGAATGAATATTTTAAATTTCGATAAATTTAAATGTCGATTAATCGAATAGAATTAGGAGAAAACTATCTCAAAGAAACAAAACCAATAGTTTACAATTTTGGTTATATTGAAAATTTTATTAGAAAATACTTTCTATATGAATTTTTTAATCGACTTTGGATTAACAAGCTAAGATCAAACGATTTTGAAACCTAACTTAAAAACGTAAACCTTGTGACAACAAAAGACCTAGGTGTGATTTTAGAATGATTTTCCAATTAATATATTAAATATATAGTCAATAATTTATTTTAGTCAAACGCCTAAAAAATTTAATGAAAGTCGAATATCAAAATATTTCGAATAATCGAGGAAATTTTAAACATTAATCGATTGCCCGTATAATACATTTATTTGATTAAAAATAAAACTCGAATAATAGACAACCCTGGTTTTAATATATTGAGAACTTGTAACTCTCTGCGACAACGGCTGACTACCCTCGATCTAATTTTTTTATTACAAACTGCCTTTATGGCAGTCTGACTATGGTGAAATCGCTGGAATATAGTGGACTCATATATACCAGCCTAGCTGTTTCAGATACCGTAATTTCAGCTTGGAAAATGCATGAGGTTTTCTGCCAAGTGTTATATCGAATCTTGCAGAAAACTACACTTCCCGTGATATTTTATTTAATTGATCGGTAAATAGTTACTTCAATATTTTTATTCTAGGACTCGTAAGAATCTGTTAGCGGAATACTTGTGGTGATATCCTTATACTAATGGACTTGAGCCGTTATATATTCATATATAACATATATTCATATATGAAAGGTTAGTTTCCGGATCTTCTAATATTGAGTTGAGCGTTCTGTCTGAATCTAAAATGAGTTCTAAGAGGGTATTCTTTGATATAGAGTTGCAACCTTTCGAAAAAGTACTTTTTAAAGAAAGTACCTTTTGAAAAAGTACTTTTTAAAGAAAGTACCTTTTGAAAAAGTACTTTTCGAAGAAAGTAGCATTTGAAAAAGTACTTTTTAAAGAAAGTACCTTTTGAAAAAGTACCTTTAGAAGAAAACACATTTTGAAAAAATACTTTTTAAAGAAAGTATCTTTTACAAAAGTACTTTTTAAAGAAAGTACATTTTGAAAAAGTACTTTTAAAAGAAAGTACCTTTCGAAAAAGTACTTTTTAAAGAAAGTATCTTTCGAAAAAGTACTTTTTAAAGAAAGTACCTTTCAAAAAGTACTTTTTAAAGAAAGTACCTTTTGAAAAAGTACTTTTTAAAGAAAGTACCTTTTGAAAAAAGTACTTTTTAAAGAAAGTACCTTTTGAAAAAGTACTTTTCGAAGAAAGTACCTTTTGAAAAAGTACCTTTTAAAGGAAGTACCTTTTGAATAAGTACTTTTCGAGGAAAGTACCTTTTGAAAAAGTACTTTTTAAAGAAAGTATCTTTTACAAAAGTACTTTTTAAAGAAAGTACCTTTTGAAAAAGTACTTTTTAAAGAAAGTACCTTGTAAAAAAGTACTTTTTAAAGAAAGTACCTTTTGAAAAAGTATTTTTTTTAAAAATAGTACCTTTCGAAGTACTTTTTTAAAAATAGTACCTTTTAAAAAGTACCTTTTCAAAAAGCTCTTTTTAAAGAGAATACTTTATGAAAAAGTATTTTTTAAAGAAAGTACTTTAAAACCATAGCTCTTGTCATGGGGGAGATCTCAATAAAAAAATACACTTGATTAACTGTAAAATATCTCGCTATGTTGTACAGACATGAATATTGTATGTCGTATACTATACTATCACAGTGTAAATCCGAATATTCTCTCCAACATCAGCCAGATCGAAGCCTTTTTCACATGTGATCTCAGCCTGAAGAACAATATACTGGTCCTCTCTACAACTTCGAGCCATCAGCAAAGATCTAAAATGGTTTACCTTGTAGAGATTGTATCACCCCAGTCGAAGAAAAACCTTGAGTTTATTGGAATTTGAATTCTTTAAAAATCTTAAACATGTATTTGTTGTTAAAAACTACTAGATTTGGTGCAGTGTAGACAATTTACTGTAAGTAAACCCCCCATTAAAAGGTAGCAAAATTTAATTAAAAACTTTAAATTTAACATTAAGTCATAAAATGCTGATTACTTTATTAACTACAACTACAGTGTTTTATCAGAGTTTTGATTGAAACTTAAGGAAACACAAAAATAAAAATTCTTTATAAACATTTGAATGTTTATTGAGTTATAATCTTATTTAAATATCTTTTGTTTAGCTAAACATTATAAGTATTAATAAAAATATTGTTCTTTTTAATATTTTCAGAATTATTTGCCCGTATTACTGGTTCGAAAAGTTTATGGGGTAATCGTTTGGGCATAAATAAAGTATGGCAAGGCACTAATCCCTATATCATGTTATTCGATCCTGAAACAGTGGAGGTAAGTAAAAACTATATATTTGAATAAATATGAAGTGACTAATTAATAAAATATGTTATTTATTTAGCCCATACTAAACAGTCAAAAATTCATTGATAAAAGTCATGATTACGATTATTTGCAACCCTGGTTGGGCACTGGTCTATTGACTAGTTTCGGCCGGAAATGGCATTCCAGAAGAAAGGTAAGTAGGGCCACAAAATATTTGTTTGTCAATTTAATATACGGATTTACTAAATACTGCTTTGGCTGCTCATCATTTTAATGAGGTTTACAGTTGTTAATTTCTTAATAGTAATTAATTTTCGTGTGTGTTTTTTTATTATTATAATTTATATAGTCTATGTGTACTTTGTATTTTTATGATTTAATGTATTTTTTTGTTTTGTTTTTTTTTTTTAGATTTTAACACCTGCCTTTCATTTCAAGATTTTGGATGATTTCATTGATGTCTTCAACGAACAAAGTGCAATTTTAACGGGTAAACTTGATCGTGAATTGTCGGCTGAGGCATTCAACATCTTCCCATATGTTACTCTGTGTACCCTAGATATTGTGTGTGGTAAGTATGCGTAAATAGTTGTGATGGCTCATTAAACACTTTACAGGAAGTTTCCTAATTCTTGTATTGGTACATTATTTTAAAACTATTTGTTTGTTTATTACAGAAACCGCTATGGGTCGCAGCATTTATGCTCAAAGTAATAGTGAGTCTGATTACGTCAAAGCAGTTTATGGGTAAGTTTTATTTAAATAATAGTGATTCGAGATTTATTTTTAACTTCTGCTATATTATGTAGGATTGCATAATATAATTAGGACAAACAAAAGTTTACAGTACTTCTTAGAGAATCATATTTTCATTAAAATGTGGAAGTTTAGCAAACATTTTGTTAGATAATCTGGATGGATAAGCCCAACATTAATTTATTTTGTCTTAGAAAATATGATTAGTATCGTGTTGGGGCTATTTCCCGTGGCCCCATCATACAAATGATAGCTGCAATTGGTACCGCAGGTTATATTTAATTGTATAGTCGCAGAGGTTCGTTCACTGCCGAAAGTGAAAACGATTGATAAATATGAAGATTCCCCAGTTATCCAAACTCGTTCTTGTATCTGACAAGGCCCCTGAAACAGTCGTCACAAAGAACGATTGATAATTAGAATTTTCATTTATAATTTCGAAAAGAAACATTGAAATTGAGAATTTTTACTTTAAGTTCAGAGATGCTCAATTAAAAATGAGATTTTTCGTTTCAAATTCAGAAAATTTAATTTTTCTATTCCGAATTATAAATGAAAATTCCCATTATCAATTGTTCTTTTCCGAATTTGAAAATAAAAATATTATTTCCAATTGGCGTTTTTGGAATTTCAAATGAAAATTCTCATTCTCAATTTTTCTTTTTCGAATTATATATGAAAATTCTCATTATCAAACATTCTTTTCCGAATTTGAAATAAAAATCTCAATTCCAATTGATCTTTTCTGAATTGAAAAGTTCTCATTTTCAATTGCAAACAACATTTAAAAAATTTAATTAAAAAAGAAAACCTAACACAGGTTTATTCTATGAAATATATACAAATACATACATGTATATATAATATCACTGTCCAACAAATTGAGACTTTTTGATTGGGTAGCAACCCTATAATTCTGAAAGAGCATGTTATACTGTGGAATTTTATGGGGATCATTTTTGTGGAATATCTTAACCCTCTATCTCCTCTCTTTAGGGGTCAATTTGACCCAGCTTGTGCAGATTTAAAGAATTGCCAAAATACCGCACGCTTTTGAAGCATTTTTTAATTTTTCTTTTGTAAAATATAACCACACAGACGATTTTGTGGGTCCCATTTCCAGGAATTGTTGACCAAATTAAAGTTTTACAACACAAATTAAAAATTATATTGGAAATAGCGTCAACTTAGCTTTGTTTTGTTTTGTTTAATAATATGAAACGAGTATTTTTACCGATACGAGTACTTTTAACCGATACCTACTTGGTACTCGGTGCTAAAGTATCGATGCTAAAATTACTTGGTATCGAAACAAAAGAATCGATATTTACTTGTAGTTACTCGTATCGTTTCATCCCTAGAACAAGTGCTGGACTATATGCATGCATTTTAGAACTACTTGCAAAACCAAAGCAGTATTTAACAGGAATATCTACAAAAATATTATTTTATTCTCTTTACATTAAAAGCACCATATCCGATTCAATGAATACAATCCTTAAGATGTCATTTGACAAAACTTCCGCATATTATTATAGTTCTATTTTGTCGGTCAAATTTAAAGAATTATCTCAGGCAACCAAAAGATTTCTGTCTATATTTCGTATAATTCTACAAAATAAAACTTAATAAAAATTCATAATTAATTTCAAAAAAATTATAAGAAACATTTAGAAACTTGTTTTGTGTTTCAACTGTATTCATTTAAATTGCATTTCAATTAGCAAGAAAGAATGAATATTAAATTTAGTATGTCTTTAATTCCATGATCAATTTTAGATTTTGTTGATCACTATTCATTTAAATAATTTTATAAATTATGACCAAAATGTGACAAACTCAGACATGACTACATAGCAACAAAGTTAATTGAAAATTTGCAAGGGAACCAGTTTTTATTTAGAATATCTTTTTGATATTTAGCGGCTTAATTCGGAAATGGTAGTATTTTTACGAAGCTGCATTCCAATTCGCTGTTATATTATAATTATGCGAAAATCACTAAAAAACTAACCGAAACCGATTTATTAAGGGCGAACCTAATATTTCTTCCAATCCGATATTAACTTAATTAACTCTTTTAATATAAACATTTTTTTAAATTTTAATACTCTGAATTTAAGAGCATGTTTCACAACAATTTTCAGATGCCCTACATCATCCATTGCCTTTACTTGGCGCACTTTTGTTCAATTTCATCTTGTATTTTCATCTTTAACGAAATACAGCTAATTTGAGAGAATTGTTTGATTCAGACATTTTTCAATAACTTACTTAACCCTATCTCTGGCACCAATATTTTTTACGAAGCCTAGCAATATTTACATTTCGTTACCTTAATATAGTAAGGTTATAACTCGTGTTTTTTTTAAGTCGAGATAATCTGGGCTTACAAGAAAATCCGAGTTAGGGCCTTTCTATATTAAGATAACGATTTGTAAATACATTTTCTTATATAATCATGTTATTAGGGATATTCTATGAACTATTTGGGATACTGGTGTAGCTGTCTTTAATTTCACCACAAAAGGACCAGGCTTTAAATCGGACCTATGTTCTATAAGTTCTCATGACCATCAAGAGCTTCTAATCGCGTAAACTTAGTACCGCTCACAAATACAGATGAATCAATATGATGTTTCAGTGGGTTTTCGGAAAAATATCTAGACAAGACTCTTCCATAAAGGATATTATTGTAAATTTAAAATTTAAAAATCCCTTGAAAATTACAGAATCAGTTTTAAATTTGGCATTAGTATGGACGGTATGGACTGTAACTATTGAATTGTTTGGGTACACTTAAATTTTCTCTAAAAACGTTCTACATTTTGCTATGTTTTATTTCCAGTTCGTAAATTAAATTCTAGAAAAAACTCTAATAATACAAAAAACATGAACTGAAGAAGTAATGCCATTCCTACGGCAAGTCAAAATTAGTTCTCTAAAAAGTCGACTTTCTTGATGCTTTCAGTTACCATGACTTAAACCTGGGGCCGAATTACCGCATTCGATATCGAGGAAATTCGAGCATGAAATTTTGTACATTTTGTTATAATTACGATATCGAAATCATTTTCCGATACGATAGTTCATTCGGTCACGAGTGCGGTAATTCGGCCTCTGATTATTATTGGTTTAGCTTTCAGATGCATTATAGATCCAAGTTTTTAAATATAGAAAGAATAAAACTTTTTGAAATATTGTAAACATTTTAATATAATATATGGATTAACATTTTAAAACTAAAAATGGAGTACTGACGTGAAAAATATAAATGAGATTAAGAGCTGGCGTTAAAGATTATAATTAAAGAGAACAATTTGTGATTGTTTCAAGGAAAATCAACTGATTGACATTTCAGGCAATTTACTGATAAGAAAAACATTCAACACTAACCCTTCCATCAACCAACAAAAACATCTCAGCTGCCACACCAAACCATCCACCTTTTACACTCTAATAAAACACGGAAACAATTTTTAACAATTTTTCACTCTTGTCTTTTCTAAATTTAATTTATTTAATTTCTTATGTCCCCCCCATTAGAATTGGTGAAATTATTCAATCCCGTCAATCCAAATTGTGGTTACATTTGGATGCCATTTTCCGTTTGACCGACGACTACAAACGTCACACCAGTTACATTAACACCCTGCACGGCTTCTCTAACCGTGTGATTCGTGAACGTAAAGCTGAGTTGGCCGATAATAATAACAACAATAACAATGCTGTCGATGCTTATGATGATTTGGGTAAAAAGAAACGTTTGGCTTTCTTGGATCTTTTGATTGAATACTCCAAGAATGGCACACAATTGTCTAACGATGATATACGCGAGGAGGTGGATACATTTATGTTTGAAGGTCACGATACTACTTCGGCTGCCATTTCGTGGACTCTGTTCTTGTTGGGTTCCCATCCAGAATACCAGGAACGTGTTTATGAAGAATTGGAATCGATATTTGGTGATGATCGTGATACACCGGCCACTATGAAGAATCTTATGGACATGCGCTATTTGGAATGTTGTATTAAGGATGCCTTGCGTTTGTTCCCCTCGGTGCCCATGATGGGACGTTCAATTGGAGAAGATGTGCAAATTGGTGAGTGGAATATTATTATAATAATAGATGAGACTAATTTAATCCAGCTTAATTCTGAAAAAATTCAAATGTAATGAAATATTTAAAAAAAAATTATTGATCAGATTTTTCGAGCGAACATTTGTTCAATAACAAAAAAACTGTTACGAATTATTACAAATTAAAAAATTTTGGAGTAGTTTCAATACAAAATTTAAACAATTCGCAATAGTTTTTAGTTACTAAATATACCTTAAGTTAAATTTAAGTAAGAGACTTAAAAAGCTTTGTTAACATTCGATAATATTTTCACAAATGCCGAAAGCTGAAGATCAAAACTTTTTGATCGAAAAGAAATGAATATAAAAATGTACGATTTACTAAATCAAATTCTTTATCTCGCAGGTGACTACAAAATTCCAGCCGGTACTACTGCCATCATTATGACCTACATGTTGCATCGCAACCCACGCATCTTCCCCAAACCTGAACAATTCAATCCCGATCATTTCTTACCAGAGAACTGCGCTGGTCGTCATCCATTTGCCTATATACCTTTCAGTGCTGGACCCCGTAACTGCATTGGCCAGAAATTTGCCATACTCGAAGAGAAGGCCGTTCTCTCCACAGTATTACGTAAATACAAAATTGAAGCGGTCGATAGACGTGAGGATTTAACACTTCTGGGTGAATTGATTTTACGTCCCAAAGATGGTCTACGTGTTAAGATTACGAAACGTGTCTAAAAGTTGCAAGAGCACTTTTGAACTGCTAGGCCAAACAGAGATTATCTTGCCGTTAATTGTATAAAATATTTTTATTTATGTAATTTTAGTTCCCCAACCCTTCCAACAACCCCACACACTCAATTTATTGTATGTTCTGTAAATAACAATTTGATATTAGTTGTCTTAAGTGTTTGTATTGAGTTTAATTAGTGAATAATTTTGTAAGAAAATAACGATAAAAGAAGTCAAAATAATGACAATTATGTTTGCCTTAGTTTTTTAGGTTTCTATATATTTCTTTTTATGTAATTTTAGTGATATATTGAATTAATTTTTAAGTTTTATTTTCAAGTTTTGTAAACTTTTAGTATTAAAAGTTTTCGAAGAAAAATACATATACAATACATAAAAAATTACGAAAAATCAATTTTAATCATGTGTTTTTATTAATGGGCATTACTTTCAATTTTACCTCCTAAGAGTATGCAATGGATTTGTCTGCATTTATTTATTGAACAGTTTGAGGAGTGTTGATGAGTTATTTTTGAGAATAGTTAGATACGATTTCTATACCCACCACTTCTTAGTTTAATGTGGTGGTTTTACATCTATTTGACGATTAACAAAAATTAATGACGATCTTTGTTTATATAAAAATCTAAAATTAGTTTAATTTTTTATAGAGTACATAAATAAGTTACTTTATTGTGCAAAATTATTTTTTGTGCAATAAATTAGCATGCTAGTCTTATCCTGTGAAGTCAAACTATGATAAATATGAAAACGTAATTTATACTGCAAATTAACATCAAAGATTTGTTTGAAAAGCGGCATAGAAATTAGTATGTGCTATATTCCAAGCATGACTAGATGATTTTTACCAAATAACGAAATATTAATGAACAAAAAGCGGAATTTCAAAGCAGATATTATAAATATAGGGTTTCTTAACAATTTGTCCCGATATAGAGAGATTTCAAAGAATTTAATTTGAGTTTTATTATAACTTTCCAAACCCGTAACAAACAACCATCGTTAGAACTTGCCTCTATTTTTATATAAATCTGAAATTCAAAATTAGGAGAAAGAAATCTGACACAGAACTAAATATGTAGTAATGGGACTGGTTCTTAAGGAGCGGTTCAAGTTATAACATTTTATGTGAAAGGGACCTCTCACTTTAACATAGCATTCTCCTAAGTGAGGGTAAGTTAATTAATACCTTTGACTAGGGATAGCATTTAATCGCAACTTTTTATAATTATAATTAAAAATAGCTCCGTTAATCGCGATTATCGATTAATCGCAGTTATATTTTTCAAAAACAAAAACTACAATAAGGCTTTATTCAAATTAAATTTTTAAATTTATTACAGGTTTATTAAACATATTTTGTATTTCATATTTCAAATAATTGCTTTTCCACATACATTCTGCGTTTGCTTTAATAAAACATATGAATAAAGTTTCCCGTTTATTATGCAAGTTAATTTATTATCGATTTGTAAACAGTTTGAACATATTTTAAGTTAAATTTACAATTAAAACTTGGTTCTTCAAATGTAATTTCAATTTATGATTACGATTAACTGGTGCGATTAATTGCGATTATGATTAAAATCGATTTGCAATCCTTACCATTGACATTAAACATTTTCTTTCAAAATCTGGCAACTCTCCTTATATGAATTACCTAGAATGGTTTTATATTCAAACTCCTAAAGGTATGCAGTGATTCTGATAAATTCACTATACAGTTAAAGAAGTACTGACATCAATTAGTATAAGAACAGTTTGTTACTGAATGATAATATTTCCATCACAAGTGATTTTGTAGATTTAAAAGAAAACTATTTACAGTATTGGCCATAACTAAATCACCTATATTTTTGTGTATAAAAACAAAGTTTTAAATATCTATTATGTATTATTTTCATTTGTTAATATGTTTATTATTTATAAACAAATACTTTCAAAGTTAACCTTTCCATAAGAAGTAACTTAAAATCAAATAATATATTAAGTCTGAAAATGAAACGGACAAAACTAAAGCACCACTTCATGGATATAATATAAACAAATTTTTTTATATTTTTTATATTATTTAATATTTTGTTGCAAATCCTTTGTTTTGGATGACACAAGCACATCTCTTAGACATAGAAGATATTATTGATACGTTTTAACCTTTTCAAAGCGTTTGTTTATTTCCTTCAAATAAACCGGATACTTTTGATTGCAAATAAAAGCCGTTTAGTAGTTTGATAATTGTAACAACTCTTTATTTATTTAAAATGTTTATAAATTCGCAGAAATACAGACACACTTTATAATGTACAGGAATTCACTTTAAAATACAGCACACTTTAAGGCACTCAGTTGATGTTTATTCGAATAGCGACTCTGATAAACTCACTAATGACTGCAACCTCTGCCACTATTTATAACATTGCCATCTGCATTCTAGATTGCTCTTTAACTGTCTAGAGCTTTCTAATATATATGCCATCTGTGGTGTACTTTCTACAATGTTCTTTAACTAAATATTCGAATTCGAATATACGGTCGCAGCAAACAGCGTTGCCATACTTACGATCAATGATCAACTGAAAGCTTTTATTCAATGTTAATAATGCCCACAGATATGTTAAAGTTTGGGCACTGCTATTTGATTGCATTATGTAACTTTAAATCACCCGGTAAAATCGTTATATTTGAATTCAAGTACAATTTCGTAACATTATGTTTTTATGGCGTCTTCCGATATTCCTTCCCAGGCTATTTTAATGCCATGTAATAAATCGATTTATTTTCCTATTAACAATGTGCCACAAGTTCTCAATAAGATTGAGATCTGGAGATTGACCAGGCCAATGAAGAACTTGCTCTGTAGCCAAATCTTAACAACTTTGGAGGTGTGCTTAGGATCGTTATCCTGTTGGAAGCTCCTTATAAGTGGCATCCCTCTAATGGCATAAAGCAACATTACATCTTTCAATATATCACGGTACATGAGCCAATCCATAATCCCATCACTTTTATGAATTGGCCCAAATTTTTGACCAGAAAAGCAACCCCAGACCATTACATTTCCTCCTCCATGTTTAATTGTTACTTTGCAATTTTGCAGTCTAGCTTTCTTGTTCTTAGCAGATAAACTTTTTTTCATGTTCGTCGGATTGTTCTTTCGCTAACGCATAATCTTAAACTTGTTCTCACTTGAATATTTGATGCTGTAGGGTATTTTTGTATTGCTGTTTTGATCAAAGAATCATCTTATCGTGTGGTTTTACGTGGACATCCTCCAAAATGCACCGGTGATATGCGACCAGTCTGCAAAAACTTTGAAATGAGCCAGGAAATAACTGATCCTTTAATTGAATATTTTTTACTCAATTCATATAGTGATAAGCACGTCTTCCAATCATCAATAACTTTAAATTCACTGGAGTACTTGTTCCTTGCAATTGTTTTTTTTACAATAAACTGTATAAAACTGAAATTATAAACATTACGCCTTCTTTTATTTTTATCTTCTGGAACTTTTAAATGCATTCGTTTTGATTCCCGTTAACTCACGTTACAAATATGCAGAGCGTAGTAAAATTTTTAAACATCTTATAAGAGGGTGTTTTTGTTTTGTCCGTTGTGTTTTGTGTTTTTATATGATTTATCATTTTAAATTAATTTCTCATAAAATTATCTTTTACTAAATAAATATTATATGAACATTAACAATATAAGTTAATAAAATATAACAAAATACATCCCAAAAAAGCCTTTTTTATCAAAAAAAATTATGATTTGAAAAATTCCATTGAGGGGATGCTTTAGTTATGGCCAATACTGTATGTACCTTAAAATTAGCTACATAAAAATCTAAATTATTTTAAAAATTCCTTCTCATCATTCATCCATTATTTGCTCCTAAGTATAATTATAATAAATCTATCAAAATATAGTTTTAATTTATGAAAAGTCCCCAATATTCCAGAATTTGACCATTGACCTAAGGGCGTAAAGAAATCCATTGGCACGTACCATGCTGAACATAACACTCTCTGGGTTAAATTCGAAATCGAGACGTTCAATTTGCACTTCGTGTTTCTTTATAGAAGTTCAAATTCGAACAACAACAAGCTTCGATGTTCTCTTTTGGCATCTTCACTCTAGCCATACAATTGTAGAAGGCCATTATTTATATTGAATTATTTTCCGCGCAAAACCACTTTGCGCAATTAATGCATAAATCAACACATATTTTATGTGTTGAACATAACACTGTGGACCCTTTTCTCACTGGACTATTTCTACCTCTTTTTCGCTCTTTGAACGTCGCCAAGTTTCACGAACAGCTACGAAACGTTCGACTTTATCTACGAAAAGGCTCGTAGACAATAACGTCAATGTTGTTTTTGATAAATAATCGTGTTGGGTATGAAGAATTTAATTTCATTAAAGAAATCTTCTATTAGTTTCAGACAAAATCAGATCCAGCATTCAGAACTTGGTACAATAACCAAAACTCCTTCCGCCATTCCGTATGTAACACATCGAAATATTCATCATAGATCCACAAAAGCATATACATATATTCTGAGTCCTAATGAAATTCTAAGAGGATCAAGCTATGTCCGTCGGTCTGTCTGTTTAAATCACGATAGGTCCCAAACGAAACGAGTTAGCTGGCGGAAATTTTCCACAAATACTGTTGATAAGGTTTGTTTGGTATTGAAAATGGGCAATATTGGACAATGATTTCACTGCGGAAATGTTTGATGTAATGTGTAAAACAGTGAATATTAAAAAATCACCAAAATATTAAATTTGTTGATTTTAGTGTCAAAAAGGTTAACCAAATTTACACGGTTCACAAAAAACTGAAAGAACGAAGAAAACCCGATTTTCCGAGACATGGTGCGCTTTTATCAAAACTTATTGCTTTTGGTGTCGTTCATAACTTTGCACTATATTAGTTGTTGTAGATGGGATCTCATCAACTCATTTCAAGAACAATTCTGGGTTTCTGCAAGGTTCTGTTCTTTACATTATTCATTATTTTTCTCAACGACCTTCTACGTCTTACTTTCAACCCTATCTACTATTTGGTCTATAATTGAATTATATTCAATTATAGACCAAACCTATCAAAGCATGAATGATTCGCTTAATAAGGATCTTGTGACAACTTCAGAATGGGATCGAGCAAATAGAGTAATTTTCAACTTTCGCAAGACTCAGTGTTGCATATTGATACACAAATGCACGACAGATTATGTCGGTTCATCTGTGTAAATAAAGTGGAATCATACGATCTTGATATTCTGGACATGAGAATACAGTGTAATGTCCGCTGGACTTTTTCAAGTGTCGAAAGAAGCATTCAAGTGTATGAATTACTTCACCTCACTATTTACCGACCAAAACTAGAATACAACTCTTATATATGGGCTGGTGCTGCAAAGTATATTTTGGAGTTTCTCGACCGCGTACAGGAGAGGGAATCAAACTTTATGGATTCGCTTGAGCATCGTAGGATGCTACAGTATGCTTCTAAAACTCATCACTGGACTTCCAGAATCGCGCTTGAGCGCAATTTTAAACAGTTGATCTAATCAACTATATATAGGGTATTTCCGAAACTCATAACTTACTTCACAATTGTACATTAGCTGCACGAATTTCATTGTTGTTTTTTAATGTAGGTTCTATTAAAACGTATAATTACTTCCCGCCTCTAATTCATTAAATTCCCTGTCAACCAGGGTTTTTCTATCGGGTATCTTCTATTTCGAAGCGGACAACACTCTTCAAAAGTTTTAATTAAGTCGAGACTGAGAAATTCTACCTCCTTATATATGGGCTGCATACCGTCGGTATGTTCTTAAGATTTGTCTCAATTTTGAACAAACCTTCGAATTTTATTGTGTTGGAGCCAGCGATAAATTTGCTATTTAGCACTACGGTGGCATCTGTGGTAGAAACAAACCAATTTTTTGTGAAGAATGATACAAAATCTGGGTCAGGACCCAGTCATTGCATTAAAATTTGGTAATTTTCATCGTTTAGTCCTTTCACCATATTATTTTCATTGCTGTTCAATCAGAGCTTGTGTTTTCGTTCTGCTGTGAAGTTGATCTGCAGAATAGGGTTCCAACGCAGGAAAAATTCCCGGGAATTTTCGGGAATACCTTCATAAGTTTTCTTCTAAAAATTACAACATTCAGATTCTTGGCGATGGTCTAATTTGTTGCTAATTGAATTATTCTATTATATCCATAGATTTTTTTGGTTCTAGCAACAGATAGTCAGTTGGCAAAGAAATATTACGGTTGAAAACCCATATTTTTTTCACTCAACTCAAGCCACAGCAGAAAAATTCGGTTATTAAGAATGAATCAAGTAAACATTACAACTTTTAGGGATATTCAATAAATATTATTCATATTTAGAGAAAATAATAACTATAATAGTGGTTTAAATTTGTTTATTCAAAATTAGATTTCTTTTACAGATTTAACATACTCGAAATTCTTAAGTTTTTTAATTAAACAAAGAATTTATTGATTTTATACTGATTAAATCTACGACTGTGACAATACCGATCAAATACCACTATTAAATTAGAAATCATTATAAAGGCTGGACCAACACTGTACAATCAAATACATATAGTTATTTCATACTTCTTTTAAAACCCTGGAAAATTAGTCAATTTATTGCAAACAAAAATTTCTTGTTTTTGATTTTTAATTTAGTATTAAAAATTTCCCGGGAATGAAACGATTTTTAAATTTCCTCCCGAGAATGAAAAAAGTCCGGGAAATTAGGAACCCTACTGCAGTAGCAAGATTGTTTTTCGGCTTGCAGTTGTTTTCTTGGGATTGTTTCTACTAGGACCCTAACCCTTTCGTTGGCATCGCATTTTGTAGAATCAGTCTGTTTTTTGGGGTATTTTTTTCAGATGGACCTGAATTCCAGCCAAATCCAGTTTATTAAAGTGCGGCATGCAGTTTCTTTTGGCGAAAGCTTTGTCATTTTCATGAAGAAGTAGTTTTAGAGAATTACGAATAAATAATTAGAAAATCATTAAATTTAAGATCTGGATATGTTACAAAATTCTTCATTTTATTAGTTTGTCCTTAATTAAAATATATTTATTCAGATATGAATACTTAAATTAATAGTTTATGTTTGGCAATAAAATACTCCACACAACTAGGACAAATACTTTAGCTATAAGAGTGATATAAATGCAGGTGTCTATGTTTAATATCACAAACCATAATGCAAGAAAGAAACACATCAGAATGCACTTCAAAACGCATACAATTATTGGCGCACGTAAATGAGAACAATTGATTTATCTAAGCGAAATTTGAAAAAAAAGAAATATTGCGCGTATGTAAAAATTTGGCGCCACAGCTTAAGTGTGCTTTAAGTGATTACGAATCAAATGAACGAGAAAAAAAAATTAATTTTAAGTGCGCATATCAGCCAATAGACGAACCAAATGAATACAATATTTATAACATTTTTATTTTCCGCAAATCACAATGTATTTCATACTCGTAGTTGCTGTCTCAAAATGCAACAAATATAAACAATCAATTAAGCAAAAAATAAAAAAAGAAAAAACAAATCAAATGAATCAAATGCATTTTAAATCCCTCTAAAATGGCAAAATGACTTAAAATTAATACCACCACAAGAATTAAAGGCTTTGGACACATGTGAATATTTGATCATGAATGATGGTCTCTAAATAACGGTCAGGGATGTCAAATTGTTTAAGGAAATAGGAAATATTTTTGATTCAAAAAAAGCTTTAGGATTTTTATTTTAAATTTTAGTTAAAGATACATTTTTGGATTTATAATAAGATCAATTTAATTTATCTAAGATCTAAAATTAGTTGCACAATTGTCTCTAGATTATAAATATAGCACTAACCACCCTGCTTCACTTCCCCATAAATAGTCTCATTTTGAGTCGTGTGAAACCCAATTGAAATCGCTACTAGTTTTCCAACTGTCCTTGAGATGGCGACTTATCGAGTGCCTACTTACCATATATGTACATTTGCCACAATTCCACTAATTTGTTAAAGTTGACAATTGGTGACACTTGATACTAGAGCAGACGAATCGTAAACAAATTCCACACTTGGTTTTTCGAATTTGTCTGCACCAGTAAATTGCATTTTGAAGAGGAAAACTGCAATTGAGTTCATTTAGTAGGTATAAACAAATAATTTCAACGTGCAAATACAAATAAATAGAAATTTGAAATTTATTGCAGTTTGTTTTGAGTTTTACAACCCCATGATTAGTTCAGTTTTATTGGTGATATTTAAACTCAATCAATCGTTGTCAAAAACATATTTACTCAATTGTTAAATGGCATTTTTGCCAATAATACTGATTGTAAAAGTTTTAATGTAAACTAATAAATGGTTTTGATAAATTTATAAGTTTCATTTAATTTGCACTGCATGTATGATTTATATTGCGTGCACAAAACAAAAACAATGATACAATAATAATTGGAACATTAGTGACAAAGAAATACATACAGTAATGAAGTTTTAAAAATGTATTAAGTATATTCACAGTGGGTCTCAATTTTTTATATTATTACAAAACCACTCGAACACGCTTGCGAGACTTCTCGCACAGAGCCAAACGCGGTCAAGACTTCGTAGTTTTAATTTTAGTTATAAGATTTCAATACTTATTGTTAGACATAAGAAAATAGGCAGATTCAATAAATAAATAAACGTTAACAAAAAGAAAAGCCAGCATAAATCTCATTAAAATGTTGGAATCCAAATAAAATTTAACAAAAATAAGTTTCATATAGAAAGAAATTACGCTACCCAATTTCATAGCGATCGCTGCATAATTTTCGAATAAGAGATTTTAACATGTTCGAATAATTTGATCACACGTTTAAAATTAATCGAATTATTCGAATAATTAAATTTTTTCAAAAAAGTAAAGAATGAAGCTTTGATGTCGGTTTTTTAATATTTTATTGTTAAGAAAAAAATTTCCATCAGAAATATTCTGATCAAAACAATTGACTAGCACACATTTCAGTTTCCGTTTTGGAGCTATGCTTTAAAAAATTTGCGCTAGTTGGACATGATCCTGAATTCAAGTACACACAGAGAAAACAGATTCGTGATAGCAACCGAATTTGTTTCCAATCGAATGATTCGGTTGCAGACATAGAATTTTTCAGTTCTAACAACAAAAAGTCAGTTGATAAAGAAGAATTTCAGTTGAGGCAAAGAAACTTTAGTTACCCCTTCCAAAATATGTATCGTATCTTTGCTTAATCAAGTGGTCTTAGGGAATTGCACAAATCTGTCCAAAGTATGATATCATTGTTAGTGAACATGGTTAATTTGAAGTCAAACAGTGCATGATTCAAATAATTATAAATACGCAAAAAGTGTATTACCATATTAGACAAAGATGTCCAACGATGTTTATCATTAGATTTATTAAATATTTTGCAACATTTACGTACGTGGTTAATAACATCACTTATATATATTTTAAGATCATGACCATTGTCTATTTCAACGTAATCATTATAAATGTCATCCTCAATATCACATTCGACGACCGTTTCAAAATCACATTCACCATCATTTTCAACACCACTTTAATCTAAGTTAATATTTTGATTATTAATTCCGATTCATGTTTAGACTCTAAAATTTCTGTTTCAAAATTAATTCTAAAATCATTCAGCCTTTTTTTTACTAAATAACAAATATTTTATTACGTACCTTTTATTTTAATTGGTTCAAGTCCTAAATTAAACATTTTGAAAGACTTGTTTTTAGAATTGTAACTTCTTGCAGTAATATTTATGTATTTATAGAAAGACTCCCTTTATTTTTAGTTAATTATCGAATTTCAGAAACAATACAATTTCTGAAAGACATTATTAATTATTTAAATTTGGAATTGTGAAAAATTTTAAGCAATTTAATAAATTTAAATATATGTATATGTACATTTATACGTTTTATTCGATTATTCTACATAAAATTGTTCGAATTATTCGTTATTCGAAAATGGTCATATTTAAATTGTTCGAATAATTATTCGTAAGAAATTATTCGATTAATCAAACGACCATTAATCGAATGAGTACCCTATATAAAACTCATTTCCGAAAATTATATTCTACACGTTGTAATAATAGACCGCCCGAGTTCCGGATCTTCCAACGACAATTCATCTATCATTCTATCGCAGTGATTTGAATGTCACTTTTCGCCGCACGAAACGTTTGTTTCACACTTATCAACGAATTCATTTCCTCGGATTCCATAATCACCTGGGACAAAAGCTTCGAACTAATTAATTCAGTTTAAGATTAATTCGCAAACATTTTAAATTAAAAATATTATTTTTTTTGTCAATTCAAGACGAATACAAATTGAATGAAAATATTTTTTTCTTCATTCAGTTTTTAATAGATTTGAAATGATGAAAACTCTATAAAGAATGAATTTTCAAGGGAATTAATTCTATATGTTTAAGGAATTAAGAAATGGTTAAAAGATAAAATTTAACCTTTCCTTTTGAAACCATTTGATTCTGAAAATTGAATTAAGTCTATACCTTTGCCTGGAACAGTTGAGAGCCTTGATTGATACGAGGCTGTTCACGTAAATATTTGCGGTTAAATGTTCTAGTTTTAATTTCCGAAATCTTCTCTACCTGGAAGACAGTTTCGGTATCGGTCATTCGGTGAGAGACCAAGTTCTCCAGAGAAAATTCCTGAATCAGCGCCCGTTTCCGTCTTCGATCTGTCAGTGTAGATTGAGATCGGGTCGACCTGAAGGAATTAGTTTGCGTCCCAGCCATTCCTTTATTCTGATTCTGAAGGTCCGATTAACATTTGGTGAATTCAATGGAATGTAGAACATCGGGACTTAGATGAAAAACAAAAAGACAGCTATAGGTCAGAAATTATATAAGACTGAATATGAAATATTTGCAGACTATTTTCCAACCGAATGAATAATAACACTATGCACAAAATTTACACTTTTTTTCTGTCAGCGGGGCACCTGGCGGGTTAAACAAATTCGAGTACCCTGAATCCAGTGGTGCTAACCTTTTTTTAGGTTAGCTCATGTTTTCGAGATGTACCGTTATTCCGAAAATAGAGGAGGTTGCACAGCATATAATCGCATAACTCGAAATAAAATTTCGTTTTAAAAACCACTTCCATTTTCGAAATAACGGTATATTTCGAAAAAAGAGCTAACCTAAAAAAAACGGCTAGCACCACTGGATTAAGCGTACTCGAATAGATAAACCCGCCGGGTGCCCCGCTTGACAGTTTTTTCAACTAGCACAGTGTAATTATAATTTTCTTTTGTTGTTATTTAAGTAAAAAAATGTAATAAACATTAAAAAAACTTTTAGTCATAGAGACGAGATGTAATTGTCAAAAACTGAAGTCTGTTGTCAAAAACCTAACTCTTGCAACAAGAAAATTAGTCAATGTATTTTGTTGTTGATAAAACTCATTTCATCCGCATTTTTATACTAAATGCTATAAAAAAATAAAAATTTAAAATCTCATTTGCTGAACCGATTTTAATGAAATTAAAACTGGAAAAAACAGATATCTCCCCATAAAAAAATTCTTAAAAAAAAATTCTTAATCGATTCAAAAGATACATAATTTTGGTATATGAAAAACGATTCTGATGCACTGTGCGACCCCATTAGGAGTTTATCTCAAGATCCTGATTAAGCGAATCATTCATGTTTTGCCTCATTGCCCCAGTCTATAATTCAATATTAAAACACAAATATTAATCAAAAACCTAAACGGTAGGTTTTTGTTTAATATTTATGATTTATTTACTAAATTACTTAATTATATTGCAATAACTAATTAAATATTCAAGTGAGTATTTAAAAAATGGAACGAAATTCAATTTAAAGTTTTTAATAAATTCCCAGGACTAGCAAGTATTTTTCCTTGCGTGAATAATGTATGCAAAACGTGTCACTTAATTACCAATCACCATTACAAGTGTTTCTTTAAACCAAATAAAAACGAAATCTCTTCCAATATTTACTTAACAATTCAGAACAAAAGACAACACAAAAACACAAACAAAAGTCTGTAAAAACAAGCGGATAATGCCACCTAAAGTGGCAAAAATCCGAAATTGAAACAAACAAAAAAAGCAAAACAATGAACAAGAAAAACAAATCAAAATTAAACAAAATTTGCTGCATAAACAATCAAAATAACAAAAATAAAGGAAATCGAAAGGAAGGAAGTAGGAGAAGAGCGAGTGGTGGCTAAAGGAAGCAAGTATTTATGTATGTGTGTTAAACTATAAGTAAAAACTGGTGGTTTCCTTTTGTGTGGCTGTTGATGTGCCGTGTGGAAGCTGGTGTATATGTGTGTGTGTGCGTTTGAGTGTGGCAAGCAACACTTTTGATAGATTAGTAACGTAAACGAAAAAGGCACACACATATTCTAACGACACGTGACCTAAAACAAATTCACAAAAGAAACAAAGTGAGCATCAGTCGTGGCATATCAACATTTGATTTTAAACTCAGCGAAAATAATCAGATCATTGCTCATAGCTGGTGGAAATTATAGCCACAATATATGACCGAATTGTATTGTGGATGTGCATGGGTTCCGAAAGATGCACATCACCATTTGACTTGTAGAAGGCCTTCGACACTGACAGTCACACCCCACTATTCCAGGACATTCAGTAGTCCACAATGCCTAACAATACGAAGAGATGGATAGTGAATTATAAATGGCAGGTGAAGTTTAGAGATAAATGCCTTTCCAAACTCCCACCGCTCGCACAAGGTGTGGGGGTTATCACCTATGTGGACATCATGGCATCAGGCGACAACGTTGATGAGCTTTGCGGTATGGTAAATGGTTATTTTAATGAAATCTTCACTGCGCGTAACCTTCAGTTATCTCCAACGAAGTCATCAACAACACTCTTTGATGAAGAAGTTAAAACTAAAAAACGAAAAGCTTCGGTGTCATTTTTGATAGCCTTTCCACCTTCTCAGCAACTTGACACTGCAATAACGCACAAATTGCGAAATAGGATTAATATCCTCAAGTTACCCCGCCATCACTTGGTGTATGGATAAAGAAACCTTGCTAGCTACCTATATGAGTGGTAAATTATGCTGCTCCAGAGTGCTCACATTCGTTGAGTGTTACACAGTGTAGGAATAGGTCACAGGCTGTCTTCAAATAACCAACTTTAGGAGGAGACTAAGGTTCTACCGGTCAAGGAACATAACATTATATTGACGCAACAGTTGCTTCTGAAATTTCACCGGAGAAGTCATTCAAAATTCAACATCACTCAGTAGTAGTCTCCCCCGAAACAGGACCTACGTATTTACGAGGAGAGTATATAGAGGCATGTGAAGGATCCATTAGATCACAGCTCGTATATGACAGCTAACGACATTCATAGAGACCGTAGCATAGAGACCCAACGCCTATAACAGACACCGAGAAGATTCTGCAGCGTAAACAAAGAGTCGTTATGGAACAACTAAGATCACGATGGAGCAACAGGCTTATTGCTTTCTGGTCCCGCATAGACCGTGCCCAACTTATGCCCAGTATGTGGTCTGGGTCCTCATGACACCCTCCACATATTCGACTATCCAGCGAAATAATGGGCTCATGCTGTCGAAGTAGCACATGCAGAAACCCCAGATTAATGAAAAATTGTTTATGTGTTATCAGCACAACATGATAAAATAAAATATTTATTCAACTAATTTTCGAAGTGTTTTAGTGATCCGCTTAAATATGTTTGCTTTGGCTGAAATTGATAATTACGCGACATCCTATGTGATAAAACTCGGGCCAATCTAAACCTATTACTACTTCATCACATAAATCGCGCAAAATCCGTCGGAACTCTGTGTAATATAGATTTTCATGTTACTGATGTTATCGGTGGACTAAATAGTTTACTTAGGTCTCAGCGGATGAAATACTCATATTTCATCATAATGACGATAAAACAGTAAAACTCAACACAAATTGCTACATAGGCGGTCCGATTAAGCGTTTCATTAATGTTTAGCTTATAACTAAAATCACCGACTGATTTACTAATTAATTGAAAGAATACCAATGGCATCTGCAAAAAATAGATCGGTTGAAAGTTCTACAGTTCCGTCGGAACTCTGTGTAATATAGATTTTCATGTTACTGATGTTATCGGTGGACTAAGTAGTTTACTTTACTTTCAGCGGATGAAATACTCAAATTTCATCATAATAACGATATAACAGTGGAACAGGCGGTCAGATTAAGCGTTTCATTAATGTTTAGCTTATAACTAAAATCACCGACTGATTTACTAATTAATTGAAAGAATACCAATGGCATCTGCAAAAAATAGATCGGTTGAAAGTTCGACACAGAATGAGATTTAGATAAAAATGGCCATATGACGGATACTTTCGTTTCACCTGGATAAACAACAACATGTATAGTTCTACCTTTATTAGAGATCCATATAAGTTATTTCCGAATGTTCACAGTTCCTAAATAATTGTTCAGGGTCGAAGCCTATTCCTTTGATAGAACTGTTGCAAACTTTAGCGCTTAGAATATTTACGATGGAGGAGATGACATTGAAGTGCACTGCTTCTAGTGTTAATATGCCATCCGGCTTTGGATAGAGTATAGTATTTTCTATGCTCTCAAATATGAGAAATAGAGGAGATATTTTTTGTGAGTGCAGGAGAAAATGTTATTGTTGTAACAGTTGTTTACTGAATTTTAACACAGTTTCGAGTAACGCAAATGTGTTAAAATTGTCTATAAATTAATTCTGGAAAAAACTAAAAGTGTATTAAGGAGAAGGAAATCCTTATTAATGGAGCTATCCTTGTTTAATTACCATGCAAACTAGACTATGCAAACATTGATCGTACTGCCATTCCAATTTAAGTGGGATTAAACACAATCTTTAGGATCAGACTTGTCAAGAAACTTCGCTTTCCGACGCTGAGAACCTTTAGTAAGAAATCGGAAGTTTCTACGATGAGGAATTGGAGGTAAATGTATATTTTAGGATCCGAAATGGATGTAGTGGCCCTCAGCATGAGATATCGGACAAAAAAGACCAAAAACTGCATCAGTTATAATCAATCAAATAGAGATATTCGTATATATACTGACAGTCTATTTCATGAAACTGCAACACTCACATTTGGGCAAAATGGTGGCGGCCTATATAAATTTTGCACTTCTGCTGTCAATCTCGGATTATCTTACAGTGACTATGCTATTGTCCTGTACTAGGAGATATACATTCAGAGTCAAGAGAGGCCTTTAGAGAATGAAATATATAAGTTTGAATAAACTTAAAATTAAATTTAGATTTTAATCTTTTATAATTTTAAAAAAATTTGAAAATTAAAATTGATTTTGTGGAAAATTTATGGGAAAAACGAAAATTAGCTAAAAACAAAAGTCAAAAATTAGTATACAGTTGATGGATAACGGTCTATTTTATATTACCAAAATCCGAAAATAAAAAGTTAATATTTTGTTGGTCCTCCATTCAGCTTAATTACTGCATCTGGTCGCCTTTTCATGGAGTTGACAAGATGTTCCGTTATATCTTTAGTAATTCCACTCCCCCTCTTCCTTTTAAGAGGGTTCGGAGTTCGTTCTTAGATGAAATACATCGTTTTCTAATATTTCGGTCTAAAATTATCCACAGGTGCTCTATTGGATTATGGTCTGGAGACTGCGAAGGTGAATTTAATTGCTTAGGCACGTTGTACAATAGCCACTCCTTAACAATTCTGTCAGTGTGCTTTGGGTCATTGTCTTGCTGTAAGACTCATGGAGTTACAAGACCTAAACTTTCAGCACTTACTTTAAAATGTTACAGTAGTCTTGGCTGTTCATTGTACTTTCCCTAAATACAAGATTGCCAGGTGCTGCAGCTGATATATAGCCCCCTACCGTCATGTTTTACGATAGCACTAAAGTTGTGTAAACGGTTTCTTTGCAGAAACCTACGCAAATTCTCCACACTATTTCTGTATTTGGGGTCAAAATCGAGAGGTAAAGTCTGTATGTGAAAATCAGGCCTAACAGTCAATAACGTGAATTCAGATATGGAAATTCATCCACAATATTCTTTAGTTGACTCTAGTATTTAATTAGATTTAGAATTAACGTTTTTTGAAGACATAATTTTGTCGGTTTTATTTAAATTCTAATTTATGGGTCTCAAACCAAGAGAGAATCGATTACAGCTCGTCTTCGATTACTATAATTTGATTTAAAATTAAATATGGTCCCACGAGGCACTAAAAGTAAAAATGGCGAAGGTATAGCGAATAAAATAAATTTTTTGTGCCACTTCCTTTTTTAATTTACTAACATTTTTCTGTGAGTACTTGCTCAAATTCATTCAAATATACCAGTTCTACGCGGGTTGATTCCTGTCACATTCGTTTCCATTTAACGTTTTTGTGATGGCATACACTTAGATGATTTGCTACTACTACATTCTATTCGAAATTGATTTCTCAAACAACAACCACTGTATATGCACACTCTCAAACGATGCCATGCAATGAAAAACCTTCGAAACCAACACATTTCTCTTTCTCATTCATCAGCGAAACTAACATGAAATGAAAATATTTGCACATCAATACACACCACTCGCGCCCCTTTTCTGAATCCTTGCGAAGCACAAAATACACTCATATATTTCGACACAGAGTCTGTATTTGTTTAATCGAATGATTTGAAGACAACCAAAGGAACAGAATGATGATAACAAAAAAGCAAAGAAGCAACACCAACAGAAAAAAGCGACAGATAACACGTGTCTTTCGGCACAAATGAGGAGGAGTGATGAGTTTTGGTAAAGAAGTATTTCAGTTTTCAAACGAACAAACTGCACACAAAAAATCAAGTACTTGCATGCCTAACAAATGAGAATGAAAAAAAGAGTGGCCACGTGACCACAGCGATGATGTTTCAGTGATTCAATCATGTAATCGGCAGTGAAATGTCAGTATTGGTTTAATAAGACGGAAAATTGAAATAGAATGGAGTAGAGTTTGCTTCCTTCCGCACTTCTCCATGATGTTTGTTTGCCTGCTATGGACTAGTAACAAGTGTATTTAGAAATGAATAAAAAATAGAGGAAGCAATTTCCCTGCGGATGAATCAAAATCAACAAACTTCATTTAGAACGTTTCAAAAATGCTGTGCATTTCAAAGAATACATGAATGGAGTGATAAAGGCAAAGTTGTGTAATTAGCAGTGTTGGGAATTTGGGAATCATGTGAAGTAAATATGATAAATACGTATGTATGTACATTAGAGTGCTCCAAGAAAATAAAATTGCGAATTTTGACCGTCCCCCCCTCTAGAATTGTTCTATGTATTGTAGAAACACATTGTGTAAAATATTAGGATGATAGGATAACGTTAACTGGTGGCGCAACGACGCTGAAGTTTTGAGGTGCATTTACAAGGGGAAAATATGCAATTTTTTCAGTTTTTGTAAAAATTTTGCCATTAAATAATGACTTTTACAATTTAATTTAAAAGAATCGAAATGTGTACGTAATTGTCGTTATAATAAGATATAAAAGACAAAAATTGGTGAAAAAATGTTAAAGTTATTAAAAAATCGCCAGGCCATTAACGTGTCTCAGGCCACTAGAACAAGAAATTTATGAACAAAATTAACATATTTTGAGAAATATTAAAATAAAAGCTTATTTTTACTTAAAATATATCCATATTTACTTGTATATGAGTTTTTGTCCTCGTAGGATACCGTTAACCTATTCGCAGGAATGACCAAAAAAATTAAATTTTTTTAACGGCAGTTTCAAAACTCCAATTTCAAATTTTTAAAAATGTTGTTAAACAAATTTCAGAATTTTTTATCATCACATGGGGATTTATTGACAACATAATAGGGAATAAAAATGTAAAAAAAAGTAGTCAATACCTCCTATAGTTTTTCCGTACCTGCGATATAAATTTTGCGATTTTCGAGAAAAACTAATTTTTTGGCCATATTTTGGGGAATGACCAGAATTTCCTTACTGTAATGATTATTAAGTAAAAGCTATTCAGTATAATATAGTCCAGGTAATTTTAAATATAGTCTGAAAGTCTTACTAAAATCGGAAAACTTTAACCCTTAAATCGTGAAGGTCAAGGTAAATTTTTTCAATATTTGGAATTTCTCATGGAAAGATAGCGAAATATTATATATTTTTGGGCCGATTTTGATGAAACTTAAGAAAAATATAAAATGAAGTCTAGTATTCGCAATAACAGTACAAAAATGGAAATTAACCCTTAAGAGTACTTGGGGTCAAAATGAATGTGTTTTTCGTGATTTTAAAAGTTGAGGGTCATTTGGACCCCAAGTGCTATTAAGGGTTAATTTCCATTTTTGTACTGTTATTGTGAATACTAGACTTCATTTTATATTTTTCTTAAGTTTCATCAAAATCGGCCCAAAAATATATAATATTTCGCTATCTTTCCATGAGAAATTCCAAATATTGAAAAAATTTACCTTTGACCTTCACGATTTAAGAGTTAACGTTTTCTGATTTTAGTACAACTTTCATACTATATTTAAAACTACCTGGACTATAATATTCTGAATAGCTTTTACTTAAAAATCATAACAGTAAGGAAATTCGGCTCATTCGCCAAAATATGGCCAAAAAATTTGTTTTTCTCGAAAATCGCAAAATTTAAATCGCAGGTACGGAAAAACTGTAGGAGGTATTGTCATACTTTTTTCATATTTTTATTCCCTATTATGTTGTCAATAAATCCCCATGTGATGATCAAAAAATTCTGAAATTTGTTTAACAAAATTTTTAAAAATTTGAAATTGGAGTTTTGAAACTGCCGTTAAAAAAATTAAATTTTTTTGGTCATACCTGCGAATAGGTTAACGGTATCCTACGAGGACAAAAACTCATACACAAGTAAATATGGATATATTTTAAGTAAAAATAAGCTTTTATTTTAATATTTCTCAAAATATGTTAATTTTGTTAATAAATTTCTTGTTCTAGTGGCCTGAGACACGTTAATGGCCTGGCGATTTTTTAATAACTTTAACATTTTTTCACCAATTTTTGTCTTTTATATCTTATTATAACGACAATTACGTACACATTTCGATTCTTTTAAATTAAATTGTAAAAGTCATTATTTAATGGCAAAATTTTTACAAAAACTGAAAAAATGGCATATTTTCCCTTTGTAAATGCACCTCAAAACTTCAACGTCGTTGCGCCAGCAGTTAACGTTATCCTATCATCCTAATATTTTACACAATGTGTTTCTACAATACATAGAACAATTCTAGAGGGGGGGACGGTCAAAATTCGCAATTTTATTTTTTTGGAGCACTCTAATGTACATACAATATGTTTGTTGTCGTTTTCATTTTGATCCTGTTGTTATTTCCTTCAATTAAGTAATTCATTCATTCACTCATTCAGTTTTTTTTTAATTTTTGTTTCCTTTTATGTCACGAAACACAAACAATTGTCATCAGCATCAATGGCAATGTTGCTGGTCGTTTAAGCAAATATTGGCGTGTGTCTCTTGTGTACCGGTGGAGTTTTACGAGTACTTTTTTACTGTCACTTTGCAAACCATTGTGTTTCCATAAACTGCTTGTTTTAAGTAGAATGCGACAGTGAATTTTTAAAAACAACAACAGAAATTAATGTTAATCCTCTTAAAAGGTTCCTTAATCTGTGGCTGTGGTGATTGAATTTACTATCTTCTTTTTGCTTTTGTAATTTTGTATTTACGTAATTTCTGTTGCACAATTCAAATGTTTCAGATTCTCATCTGTAGCACTAAATAAAATCAAGAATTTTTGATCGATTCTTATTATCATAGGTTAGTTAAAAGTAGCCTATAGAATTTAGTTAAGGAACTGCAGTTGGAGTTAGGCACGCAATATGATTGTAGGAGCTTATGCTCCATGTATGTATATCCTTAAATATTTGCATGTGAGTTATACATGAGTAGTAAATATCGCCCTCCTAATCAGAACGACTTTGTGTATTTGTGGTCTCTTTAAGAATCAATCGGTATTTGACTTGATGTGCCAACGACGACAGTTCAGATCATATGCGCCAGAGAATTCTGGATATTCTTCATCAACAAAGGGGACATGAATTTCCCTTTGCGCCAAATTTCCCTCCAACAATGACTCATTGTTGAAAATTCTATTTCCCTGGAGCCCTCATGTCCCGGAACTCATACTAAATCATCTATGCGCCAGGGAATACATTGGAGTTGAGATATTTCGAGTTCTCGATCTTTAATTCTCGGATTTATCTCTCGGCTTTATGAAATAAACTTCCTGCAGGAGTTTTTTTGTGTAGCTTCCAATGTAGATAAATTCAAATCAAATGGCCACAAACACTACTTCCTCTATTCTTCCTCCAATAACCAATTTTTCTAGTTTCAACCAACAAAATTAACTTCATAATCCGTATGCTGCCCCAGGATTGACCTGAATACTTTTTGTAGAATGGTGTCGTTAATAATGCGGTCATGCTTCCATTCGCCTAACTCTAAGTCTTATGTTCTACCATTATCCAAATTAGAATTGATTGCCCTGCTTTTTATTTCTCAACTACTAGAAAATATCCGTGGTAAATTTAACTTTGCTAGATTTATGCATTCAAATGTTATCGGGATCAAATGTATAGTGCTCCGAACAAAGTTTTTCATATATTTTGATCCAACAAAATTTAACGATTCAACCTATTTTTGGATACATAAGTTAGCTATTACCAATAACTATGTATTTGTGCCTAGGTCTCCTCGTATTTTAACTGTTTTTAACATGGGACGGACGGATTTTGTTCTATAATATGTTTGGTTGAACCGATTTTCAAAACCAAGGAATCTAATAGTTGGATAGCATAGTTTCGTAAAAATTTCACTCTCTAAGTCTGCCCGTCTGGGACCTATCAGGACTTTAACAGATAGATAGACAGATATAGCTAGAAATATAAAAAAGATATATCGTGATATATTTTTACAACTAAAAATACATTTAACAAAATTATGTTAATCAACATTCTCTTTTTAATGAGCAATTAAAGTATCAAGAAAAAATCAAAAAGTATTTTCAAACACAAAATATTATTAAAAAGCTGAATTTTAGGACACCACGATATCTGAATGTTCGATACTGAAACCAAAAACTTTATTTTTTCACAAACAGAATCTGATCGGTTATTTTCAACATTCTACAACATTGTTTAATCAGTGTGAGCTAATTTTGATGCGAAAATAAGAAAATATTGTTAAAAAGTGTAATAGAGGCAATAAAAATTCGAATTATTCTAAAATATATATTATACGAAACCGGTTGTTTCAAAAAGAAAAAAATGGTTAAACGGTTTCCAGTTACGGGATTTGAATACTCTAGCTATGACCTATTTAGAGGCGATGGTCAAAAAATATTGTGGTTTGATATCAATGTATTTGATGCATATTTTGGTTAAATTTCGTCTCAGTAATGATATTTACATGATATTTATATCGGGAAAATTCCCGATTCATCCACGTGGGATGCCAAAGAACGGTTCAGGGCGTATGAATGGGCGTCGGGCACCTCTATTGGCCAAGCAAACAGCACGTTCATTGCCAGCATGGCCTTCATGACCAGGTACCCATCACAAGGTAAGTTCATTGTGTGTGCCGAGTTCATTCAATGATGTTCAGCAGTCCATAACAACACCAGACCTTATTTCATATGAAGATAAGGCTCTAAGAGTAGCTTGGCTATCCGACATAACAAATATCATATTATTCCTAACTCTCCGTCTCAGACATTCGTTAGAGCATATAAGGATGTCGTAAATTTCCGCCTGAAATATAGATGGGAATGTGTCACCATTAGCCTGTTTGGAACCATCGGTTAACCACACTTTATCGGCATTATTCTGCCACCATGTCTGATTTAATCACTCATCCCTTTCATGTATAAGGACCTTAAACTTCCTATTTAACACCAGAGTCGTTGACATATAATCTGATACTGCAATACTAGGATCATTCCCAAAGATACCTAGTATGCTCATGTGCCCAACCAGATCACCCGGCATTAAGCGGGATATCTCCGGTAATCTGGATGCACTCCTATAGGCCTCCTCAATTACCAATAAATGTAAGGGTGGGATGTGTAGGAAATACATACTACGTTTATACGCACCGCTTATTGGCAAATAAAAATATTGCATTTAGAAAAATTTGCCGCATAAACAGTGAATTAATTTTTTATTTGCGAATAGCTAACTCACGAAAACAATTCCTGATTAACGACACTATTTGCAAATAAGATTTTAAGCATTGCCATATGTTTTAACATTTTTAGTTTATTAAGACTTTTTTTAAATATTTCATTGTGTTTTTGCATTAATTGGATTACGAGACAAATATGAATTTTAGATTCTATCATTTTTGCATTTAAAAAATAAAAAATGTATCATATTTTGTTCAAAAACTTTACTTTTATTTATTAAAGTTTACCATCCGGCATCACATAAAAACATAAATTTTCCGACTTATAAACAGTGAGTTAGTTAATTGCAAATAATTTTTATTTGCGAATAGGCTACGTATAAACGTAGTAACAGATGAGCCGATAGACCTTGTCAAGTAGCGATCTCACAGTCACCTGTTCAACTTTTTTCCACCCGAAATGAGTAAAATTTTGGTTTGATATCGATATTTATAATATGTTATTCGCAAGGGATCCTTATGTAGGACCTATAGCCAATTATGGCCCGATCTTCATAAAATTAGGTTCTGCGATTTTGATGTAGCCGAGAATTATTGATGTCGAATTTGAAAATGATAACGATATTACGATTTTCGGAAGTAGACCTAATATGGGGACTCTGATCAAATATGGAGCGATATTCACAATACCCAGTTACGAAATCTATATAAATATGTTTTCCGAAAGTGTTCAATATATGGGAGTAATAACCAATTATGAACCGATCTTCATAGAATTAGGTACGAAAAAATTTGTATAAGTACTGGGTGAAATCATTTTTCAAATACTTATATCAACTGCTTTGGAAGTTGCATCACATTTTGGTCCATAGCACTTATATTTTTCCGAATCCTTACAGATGTTTGGAAAAATATTGACTCTGTGCTTGAATGTCTTCTTATTGGTACAAAGAAATTTCAAAATTGTATCGAAGATAAACAAATTATAATAGGAAAATACACTATACCGAATATAATAAATATTCTGTGTACATCCCAATTACATGAAACGCATCTTGATATTGGAACATATGTATATTATTACTCATAGATACAATTTAAAGTTTTATTTTTGTTCTATTTTACCTTTTTTTTAAGTAAACATTTCATCAAGTGACTTTATATTTATCATATGATATAGAACTTTTTCTTTAATTTCTGACATTTTTACTATTAATGTAAAATATTTTACTCTCGACAACTTCCTTGTGACCCACGGACTGACTAATTAAAATCCATTCATACATGTGTATGAGAGTAAATGTATTTATGTTCGTATTTAATTGAAACAATAAACCAACTTGTCTTGTCACAAATTTAACCCATCAATAAAGTGTTCAATTTCAAATTTATAAACGAGTCCAACTGTCACATGATGAAGCATTTTAGCATTTAATGGAAATTGATATTGTACAAAAAGAAAACAATTCCATTATTTTTGTTGCGAATAAAATCAAATAGAAATGGACAAATGTACTCGTTTGTATTCGTATAATTCAATACCCTACAGTTTTGATAGCGACAGTGAATGCCTTTTATACTGTATTTTTCAGTAATGTCTAGTTACTTGGCCAACTCCACATTCTATATTAGTTTTAGTCATATAAAAATTATTGTTATTTTGTAAATCAACAGATTAGTATATAAGCGACTAGTTAGCATGTGACCTAGGCGAAATTCAATAGTCCATACATGAACTACGAAAAGTAAACACCGCATCACAAAAGGAAACTTTTGACTATCCAATGGACTACATCTGGTGGATAAAATAAAGCGACCACACCCTAGATTACTTTAAGATACTAAAGTGACGATTGTCAGCGCGCTAGTTTACTTGGGATGTATATATTATCCAATTGACTTCTCTCTGCATTACAAAGAGCAAATACGTGTCATATTACCTAAAAATATATAAATTGGTGTCAGCCTAGTAATTAGACATTTGAGAAATTACTGTCTAAAAGGGATACATCTGTAGTCTATGCAGTACTGCTGGGTGGTGGAAATGTAACCACAAGTAAAATAAATTTAAAGGAAATTGTGTTTAATTTTTCTTTGTGGTTTTGAATTCGTTATTGTGATTTTATTTCTTTCTTCTTGTGTTTTATTTAGTTTTTTTTTTATTTGTTATACATTTTTTGTTTTTATTTAACATCATAAAATAATATAAATTCAATGTAAATACTAAAGAAAAGTTAATATCAACCATACGTTTGATGAACAGAGTTTGCCAATTTTATGACTTCTGTGATAAGAAATGAAAACAGTGGAGAAAAAATTACTAACAAAAATTACACACAAACACATCATACCCAGTGTTAATGTCTTTTACGATACATTTATAAATATACATTTATTTCATAGAGTAAATGCATTTGCTGGGCTGTCAATCCTTAAAGCATTTAATTGTATTCTTATGATAACTTCGTTATTCTTTATGCCTAACTCTTACTTATTTAGTTTTAATTGTTTAACTATTTTTTGGACATATTTTTAATGTATTCCAATACAACAACACTAAAGACTAAATCTACCATAAACATACATTTTTAACCTGCCCATTTCCACATAAGTCCCACATCACTCAGAATCGTATGATTTTAATTTCATGTTTCTGGGTTCATTATTTAAAATAAAAAGTTATCACTTAGTCCTTTTTTGTGCGTTATCACCACGAAACCGGAAATATGCTCTACAAAAAGCGTTTTAAGCGCTTTAAATATGCAGTAAAAACTTTAAAATATGCTCCTAAAATTTAAAAAATATGCTCTTCAAAAACAAATTTTTACATAATTTTTAACCAAAAAATATACTTTTATTTAAAAAAATCAATACAATTCATTTCTAAAAAGGTAAAGTAACATAAAATAAACAAAAATAACAAGAACTAAAAAGTATAACAAAAAATATATACAACATAAAAACAATAGGAAGTTAAGTTATGAAAAGTCCTCGATAGGTATTTTTTGATGATATTTTATATAAATATAAAGTCACTTCTTCATTTAAGGTTATTATTGCAATTACAAAATGTCGACTTAAATTTTCAAATAAAAATCGTTGTCTATTGGATCTGAAAACATTTTTATACATAGAAAATGTTCTTTCGACATCAATTGATGTTATAGGAGCAAATTTAAAAGATAATATTTCTTTAATACTTATAACGGTTAAGTTTGAATTAGAACTAAAATTTGATATTTAGATGGCGCTATTATTCAAATAGTGCTTATTTTATATTAAAAAAAAGCCATATATTTTTCAATTTTGAATTTTAAACAAAAGAAGTAAAAACCTGTAACACAAAAACGAAAAATAAGTAAAACAAAATTTGTTTTTGATAAGTCAAAATAAGCTATTAAACAGTAAAATATGCTCTAAAAACGCAAAAATAGGACATAAATATGCTCTTAAAACAAATATATGCAAAAACATGCATTTAAGGGTAAAATATGCAAAAATATGCACTAACAAATCGATGCCAAAATTCTTAAATAGTTCTGAAACGTGTAAATATCTTATCCATGTGCCCATTAGACTCACCAGAAAAAACATGCATTTGCATATTTTGGTTTCCCTGGTTATCACTAAATTAACGTGCATATTTTTTATTCAAGTCCATTATTATAAAATTTTCAAAAAGTACCATTAAAAAGAATAAAAAAGTGCCATAAGGGGCACTTTATGTTAAACAAAAAGTACCGAATTTGAAACTATATTCACCTTGCTCACGATTTTTGTATTTCTTTATGACTAAAAAAAGAAATGTTTAAAATTTTAACAAAATTGGCTTCGTTACGAATTAGTTCCTAGGCACTCCTTAGTAATTCAAAAGTAGGGAATTTTTTCATTTGGAAATTAATTCTTTATAGAATTAATTCTATGTTGAATCATTAAATTTTTCTTTAATTGAAATTCATTATAAAATATTTCGATTAATAATATTTATTGAATAATTAAATTTTTCTTCAACTACAAACAATTTTTTTTTAGAAATTTAAAAAATCATTGAAGCGTTGTTGTCCGGTTTTTCACATCAATTTACTTCTGTGAACAATTTTTTTTTCAGATTTAAAATGATTTTAATCAAAACAACGTAGTAAAATAAGCAAAAAAAATAATTTACATATTTTAAATATTTAATGAGCTATGATAATATCGAGCCCTTAGCGCCAAATTATCGTAAGCGACAAAACACAAATTTTACAGGAGAAGGTTTTTTCGATTATTTGGAAATTTATACATAGAATTAAAAATGTTATGATGCGATATAATATAATTTCGTTCAAGCTATTTGTCTGTTTTTCAAAAATATTTATAATTATTGACAATTAAAAAATTCATGGAATACTTTATTGAAAAATATGACAAAAAATGTTTTTTATTGAATTTTTGCATAGATACAAATTTTTCGAATTGAAATAAAATATTTATTTATGAATAGTTTTTAATGAAATTTCACAGTTATGTAAAATTTTCTATTCAAACTGGAAAAATAAAAACGAATTTTGAAATTTGTTATCAGCAATCCCGCAATTCCTAAAAAAGTGTTGAAAAATCCCAAAAATGGAATTTTTTTGTTTTTTTGGCTATAATATCCACACCAGGGTCGGAGTTATCGCAACCCTTTACAAAATAATTAAAAGCATATTGGGCCATCTAACATCGGTTACTATATTTTGATATCGAATATGCGATTTGAGAATTTTTGCCCTAAAGTTTAATTGTACATAAAAGATAGGTGTTTTTTGAATGGACCTGGTCCCTTCGGTAACAAAAATTGTTAATTTTTTTTTCATTTTAAATATTTTATGAAAACTTAGCTTTCAGAAAGTATTAATTCCTTATACATCCTCTTAGACATTTTTTGTGATAACTTAAAAAGAAAAACAGTTCTTTTTTCCCAAAAAATTAGCGAAAAATCGGCTTTTTAAAATTTTTTAAATTCAAATGCATATAACTTAGTCATTATTTTTAAACAGTTCTTTTTCTACTTGACACATACATATGTTGTGAGTCCAATGAAGGAAAACTGGAGAAAATGGGAAAATATTTGGATACGCTGTTATCAAAAAACTGGAGTAGGTTGGGTAAAAATATTGAAAATTTAATTTTCAAATGCGAATATCTCCTAAGCTATAAGAGGTAATTGATAGCTAGGATTAGGTCTTTTGTAGCGCTCGATGAAAACAAACAAAGAAATAGGATCGTTTTAAAAATGTAACATACCCGAGGTGTCCTACTTTGAGGTCCCTTGGTCGCGTCCCTGGTGGACCCATGAGGTCCACATTCCGAACTTAAACTCGACAGCACTTCTTCTTTTCGCATGTGAAATTTCATTCAAACCAATCTAACTGTTTAGAAGTTACAGATTTATTTCCTTCTTTTTTTCTATTCCACTATGTGTCGCTTACGATAAAATTCGTTTACTGTAAAAGGTAAACATTAACTTACGATAAAATCTTACCCCCTATAATTTTGAAGTTATTAACAATTTTGATATTCTGAGAACGCTAAAACATCAGTCGGTCCATAAAATTTTAATTTTTGCAATAAAAAAAAATTTAGAAAATGTCGCTTACGATAATTTGGCGCTAAGGGCTCGATATGTCGGAGACAATTTGATTAAGATGGTTGTCTTGATTATTGTGATCAAATAAAGCCTTAAACATATTGACATCTTTTATTTAGTTTACTATGCTTTTCTTTCAGTGCAGCTCTCTTTCTCTCATCAATACTATATCAGTTTTAGCTTTGGACATCCCTGATTTAAGCTAATTGTTCCAAAATCCCTGAGTATATGAAAAATTAAAATTGGCGCCCCCTTGGCGTGAGAACGAAATGGATAGAAAAAGGCTCGTAACTAATCAGGAGCCTTTACCTCTAGAGAGGTAAAATGTATAAGCTACCCCCTCAGGGGATCCCCATAAAAAAACCAAAATTGGCCAAAATAAAAAACAATACAATTATTGCAATAAAATGGTTTATTAATGTTATTTATGTATAACATACTTATTAATGCTATATTAAATTGATTTTTTAAAAATTCGGATATCGATGCGATAATTACGGTTCCTGCATTCCATAATTTCCACGCCTCTTTCCACGGTATCGTTTAGAACATGAATTTTCCCGACAATTTCTTCGGGTTGTGGCCTCGTTTCCGGCGGATATCTTATAAATTCATGCGGTAAGTTGAAGCGTTGAAAAAAGTTTCTAGTTTTCACAGTTACGAAAGCACTTAAGTCATTCTATAAAAATTGCTCATTTAATTCTGCAAAATTATCAACAATTTTTTTCAAATAGGACCATCAACATCTTCAGAGCCATCAGAGGTATCGCAATCATCATGTTCTTCTCAAGTTCTTTCCTCTTTTTCTGGTTGAACTTCCGTTTCTATTTTAAAGCCTTTTTCTCCATCATCTGATGTCTGATAAACTTTGTTGGCATTATTTTTTACAATTTCTTATCCAAGTCTGCATATGAGTGAAGTGCTTTCTAAATGTTGAAGCCCTTTTTTTACATACAGACAAACAATAGGCACACATACATCTCTTATTCCATCCAAATGCGACTTTGCCAGTGTAAATTGGTTTCTGATCATAAATTAAACTTTTATTCGCCCAAATCACAGCCAAGGAATAAAACAACCAATTCCAATAGTTCCTTATGGTCGTTGCCACGTTGACTTTTCCGCACAGAGAAAACAGATTCGTGATAGCAACCGAATTTGTTGCCAATCGAATGATTCTACCTTAGTGACTGAATTTCACAGTTGTGGCTACAAAATTTTAAAAGAGGTAACAATAGTTTGGTTGCTTTAATCGAAATTCTTCTTTATCAATTGACTTTCTGTTGATAGAACCGAAAAATTATATGTGTGAAACCGAATCATTCGATTGGCAACAAATTCGGTTGCTATCACGAATCTGTTTTCTCTGTGTAATGATGCAAAAAGTAATGATGTCATCTGGGACAGTTATTAATTTCGAAGCAACGTTCTCATCGTACATTCTAGTTTCGAATGCATTCTGATTAACTTTTTCCCAATTTTGCTGACAGAGACATCTGGCGCAAGAGTTTTTACAACTTTTTCTTCGAACGCTGTTCTTAGCACCAATTCAGATATATATGAATAAACTGCAGCTCCTGCGAATTCCCCAATGTTTGAAGATTTTGTGTCAAAAAACCTGACTTGAACTCGATTCGAAATGTTCCATTCTACCAGTCCATTCAACCAGCCGCTGCAATCTGGTTTCGGAATGCCTAATATTTGTTCGATTTCTCCATTAGTGACAATAACCGGAAGACGATGGAGGAGAAGGCCTTGAAAAGAAAGTCCAACTAGAAAAAGAAGAACAAACTGATGAAGAAACTGAAGAATAAAATGAATAAGAAGATGATGTCTGCAATACATCCGATGGCTTTGATGATGTAGGAGGTCCGAAGCAAGAAAAAAATTGTGGTTAATTTTTGAGAAATGAGTAAATGAGCAATTTTTGTCGAATGACTTGAGCACTTTCGTAACTGTGAAAACTAGAAACTTTTTTCATTTTGAATTTATACGATATCCGCCAGAAACATGGTCACAACGCGAAGATTATCAGGAATCATTGAAAATTGTCGAGAAAATTCACGTTCTAAACGACACCGTGGAAAGAGGCGTGAAAATTATGGAGGACTATAATAAAATATTGATTAGGAACGAAGAAGATAAGCAATATTTAATTCAACATTATCAGAGTTGACTCAAATATTTTGAGTTAGACAATTACACAACCGGCACTTCTTGAAACAATCACTCAAAAATATATAAAAATTCCCTTGGTTTCTATAAGGAGAACCTTAACAAATCTTCGCTATTCTGGTTTATTCGATGCAAGGTTCTTGATTTCACCTCAAGTTTTTCTTGACATCCTGGCATCCTTATTGCCTTGGGGTTTCCATTTGATAGCAGTACGAGTTATGTCAACTGGGTCTATCCTCCTGAGAGTGTGACAAATTCAAACCGCCTTTGAATTTAAATGGGAATTATTGTCTGTTGTGTAATTTATTATAGCTCGGTGTATTCTTCACAGACAGAATTCCTACATAGCGTTTATGTCGCGAGGAGTTAATGACATCTCGACATCCTTATTGAGGAGCCTACTGCATATAAATGCAGGACCTTCTACGACTGCCTTTGGGGTTTCGGTATTACATCCGTGATGTATGATTGACTTAACCCTTTGACGACGAATGGGACACATATGTCCCATTTGCTTTTTTCGTCATTACAGCCACAATTTTCATTGGATTTTGATCTAAGCGGTGTTGTTCGATGAAAAACAAATGTGTTCTTTGGTTAAGAACTAAGATTATGTTGTTTAAGTTTGTCTTAAGGGATTCTCAAAGTCAGAAATTCGTATATTTTTTTTGGACAATTTTAGTTTTCTTATATCTCGAGTTCTAATTGATACTGTTGGATAAACTTTTAGTATTAGATGTACCAATGCCTTACGTAAATTTATTGACCAAAGCATTTTGAAAGGAGCTTTTTCTTTAAATTTTTTTTTATTTTATTTAATATTTTATAATTGATAAACAATGAAATAACAAACAATTCAGTAAAAAACATTAAAAAAACACAAAATATTAATTTAAAATTATGAGATCCTGTATATGGTTCATAAAATCTAAATCAAAATCGAACTTATTTGTGATAAAATTCAAAACAATTTCTGTTCCAGTAAAGAACTTTTGTTTTTTACATGCGAAACAAATTGTGTTTGTTCGACTATCAATTCAGTTTTTTGTCCTGACTCCTCCATTCTATCTTGTCCAGCTACAGCCATCAAAAAACAGACGATCTTCGATGGATCATAAGTTTATATAATAATATTGGATTATTGGAAATGTTATCGAAATATAACATTTTCCAAGTCTGCTGTCATATAATGAACCACGGATTCGCCAATGTCAACCTCTCTCTGCGTTTTTGCATGTGTATATATATCAGTTTTATATAAATAACCAATTTAAACTCGTAACTACACCCAAGCTTATGGGTTTGTCTGTCATATACTGCAGCCCTTAAATTTTACCATCGTATTAAATTTTGCTCGTATAAAGACTGATAAGTATTTGCCTTGGGTCAAAGTTTTTCCAAATGCTAAGTTGAAATGATTTATTATTGGTCGTATTTTCAAAGCTCAATGGTATAATTGGTCGACGGCTTAGCTGTTCAGCATTGATAGCAAAAAGTATGCTTGAATACTTTCAAAACTACCTCGAATCATAATCTTGGACATAAACGGTACTGAATATATTCCATCGTAGATGGCCAATTTATGGATACTCATTGCTTTGAATCTGCTTCACTTATGGAAAATATTATACCTTTCCGCTGGGTATAAAACCTGCCCGTATATGCAATCAAGGTCGGTAAAGCTTTCGAAACGTAATTTTGATTGTCTTTTTCCTCTGGAGTTTAATTAAAAATTCTTTGGCCGCATTAGGTTTGGGAACACCTTATGCCTTATGCTAAAGCAATACTCTACTTTTTGAAACTAAAAAAAGCTTTTAATTGTTCAATGCATTTGTTCCCAAATTTTTACCTTTGACGATGAATGGGACACATATGTCCCATGATTTTTCTCGTAGAATGAGTAATAATTTTTAAATTTTGACAACACTTTAGTCTCTCAATTATTTCGAAATGGCAAAAAAATTATTCATATAATAAAACAGCCACTTTTTCTACAGATTCAGATAAAGTAATACAAATTTGTATTACTGATTTTAAGCTTACTACAAAAAGCTTCCTCCAAAAAAGATTGGACATATTGGATGAAGATTTATGATTTAAAGATTAGAGTATTAAAAAGTTCAAGTGCTGTTACTATATTATGAACACGATATTATTGTCGTTTTTTCAGTAAATAACATTTTCAACTTACGAGTAAAATATAAACATGTTTATAAGAATTGTAAAAAATAACATTAAATATGAAATAATAAATAAAAAACGCATTCGTCTAGGTAACAATATTTAAAAGTTCTATTATGGTGTAAATCTAAAATACATTTAAATTTATGGCATTTATGACTAGTAAATAATTATGACATCAATTTAGCGGATTCAGTTTCATATTCATTCATTTATTCATTCAAACATCCATTCATTCATACTTTATTCATTTATGCGAATGACAACAATGACTACAACAACTAAATGTTGGTTGTATTTGCTAAACAGAAGCTTTAGTTTATAATGCCAAATGGCTTAGCAAGTTTTATACAATAAAACTTAAGCATTTAATTGCCACAAATGTATGTTTGTACATACGAGTACGAATGAGGAGTGAGTATATAAAGTTAAGATCAGTTGTAATACTGTTGTATAAATTGGTATTATAATTAAGTTACTTACTCAAAAATAATATAATATAAAAAAAAATACCGCCAAACAGGTGAGCTGAATTGTACGAATAGTATTTATGAATGAAATGAAAATGTTACGAAAGTGGATTGAATGAATTGAATGATAATGCAAATACGATTACAACGATGATGTTGATGATCATTTTAAAATCGTGGGAATTACAAATGTAGGGAAATTTTAAATTTCAAGCATTATTTCGCACACTTTGTAAACGTTTTTGCGTTTGTGTACTTTAGAAAATATGAAATTATTCTTAAAACAATAATATTTACTTAAAACTAAATGTCTCTGAGTGACACACATGCACAAGGGAATAAAAAAAACGTATGTTTCATTTCATTGAAATAATAGAAATGAAAATATTTTCAAATCAAATGCACCCCATTGTTAGTTACAGCTTTAAACAATTTTAAAGAAAATATTATTTTTTCAAAAGTATGTATGTACTTTTAAAATAAAGTCGTGTGTCGTAAATGTGCTTTCTACCCCTTCTTTTGTTTAAATTTGTGTCTAATATTGTTAAAAGTAAAATTACTATTATTCATATATTGTAAAATATTTAACACTTATTTTGCATACGACTATTTTCATTTTAACGTTGTTGTATAAAAGGGGATGATCGTTAGCAGAGAAAACAAAAAAAAAAATACAGACAAATCGTTGTTTATAGCAAAAAATATCAGAAAAAAGCAAAAAAAAAATGAAAATGAAAAATTATTTTTAAAGTTTTATTAAAAATTGTAATCCAAATTATTAATTCCTTAAAAGGTATCGAACCTTACTAATTACAATTTTTTTAAAATTTGGTACTCAGGCTCTTACAAAATTTGAAGTTGCTCAAAATTATTAAATTCTTTATCGAGGTTCGAAGTTTAAATTTAATATAAGAATGTTGTAAAATCGCCCAATTTCAATTGTATGTAACATTTCCCATAGTAATGCTTATGTACCCTAGTTTCAAAATATTTTCCTAAAAATCATTTTCTTTTGAACACAGGATATTGAACCAATAAATTGTTCTTGAATATCTTCAATTTTCTAAAGATTTTCCTTAGATTTTGGGATTTTCGCTCCAATTTTTAGGAATTGCGGGATTCCCTTTGATCTTTTGACAAGTTTTTTACACCTTGTTATTTAGAATGAGAAACTTAAAAAACGCTGAAAATTTCATTGAGTTTCGTTAATAAATAAAGATTTTATTACATATTCATTGAGTTTTTAAAACTAAAATTTATATCAAAATTTTAATAGGATTGCAAATATTAGGAACAATTTGATCCACATTTATTCCGAGCTATATTTTTTTGTTTAGATAAGTTAATTTTTGGTCTTACAAAAAAAATTTCAAGTCAATTTCTCAATTAGATTAAAAAATATGCCACTTTAAAACTCCGTCCTTCAAAAATATTGCACTTTTTCATACTAAAGAATTTGTATAAATTTTCTTAACGTGACTGAGTCAGAACCAATGATTTGTGTTGAATAAAATATTAAGAAAATTTATAAACAATTTTTAGTTTGAAAAAGTGCAATATTTTTGAAGGACGGAGTTTTAAAGTGGCATATTTTTGAATCTAATTGAGATATTGACATAGCCGAGCGCTTTCCAAAAATATAAAATTCTTTGAAATCGGATGGGAAACAAAAAAATGCCACGTGTTTCAAAATTTTACATGCCGAAGGTAACTTACATTGAGCCCCCATAGCATTTGTAGGGCCCATTTTAATAACATAAACTCGAATACTCCTTTGCTACGCCCTATTCAAATTTTATACCGATCGGACCAGCCGTTTAGAAATGCCAGATTTATTTCCAAAAAATTTCGATTCTGCCCCACTGTGCATTCTTGAACGAATTTTGTTTTCGACATATGCTGCTGCCGAAAAACATCTTTCACATTGTCAAAACTGTTTGCAAATACTTATAGCAAATCTGCAAGTATTTTCCTCTTGTTCCTTTTGCAAGTGGGAAATCTACATTCACAGAAAAAACTATATTTCAATTCAAACATTTATCACATATTGAACTGGTTTCAATTATTTCATAATTGAATCAAGTATTCATGTGCTCAAAAACAAAATTTTCTGATATTTTCTATTGAATTTTGAGTTTTTAATTTGATAATTTTGACAATTGAATATACAATTTTCGTTACCCCCTGGTTATACCTGATAAATTTTTATCATGATAAACTTCAAAATGGTTGTCTGAATAAAAAATTTTCAGGTATAGTCTCCATTTATTAGTATTATTGCTTCGTTATGATAAAATTGTTAGTGCTTTTGCTTAGACAACTTTGTCTTGACAACAAATGTCATTTGTTGTTATGATGAATATTTGTCAAGTATAGACAGGGGGTTATTGGTTGAATTTTAAATCCAAAAATTATTGAATAGATAATTTTCGTAATTGAAAACACAAAAAATAACAAAAATGTGTTTTCAATTACGAAAATGATCTATTCAATAATTTTTGTATTTAAAATTCAACCAATAACGAAAATTGAATATTCAATTGTCAAAATTATGAAATTCAAAACTCAAAATTCAATAGAAAATACCAGAAAATTTTGTTTTTGAGCACATGAATACTTGATTCAATTATGAAATAATTGAAACCAGTTCAATATGTGACAAATATTTGAATTGAAACGGATTAAGAAATAGTTTTTTCTGTGTTATAACTTGGTTTCGTTATTGTTATTTGGGTTTTTACATTATTAATAATATCTTTTAGCCTTTGAGCAATCGAAATATTTTCATTTTGTTCGACCTCCTCATCTGAGATAAAATCAATTTCGTTTGAAGAGGATTTATATTGAATTTTGTTAGATAGCTTACAAAAAAAGGTGAAGAATTGATTTTCCAGAGCCCCACTCAAGGAAAACCAAAAATACGAGTAGCAGGAGTTGAGCTTAACAACTTTGCTGAACATAACTTTGCGATATTCGGGCATGTAGAATGTCAAAATGTATGAAAAAGGCACACAAAAATGACAATTTCCCCTATTTTTTTATGTAAAACGGGATTTATTAAATCCCAAAAATTCCTTGATTTAAAATTAAAAAATCCCCGGCTTCGGGATTTAAGAAATCCCGAAAACCCCGCGATTTTCGGTAACGGGATTCCCCGTTTGGCATCTGTAGTTACAGGTCATTGTGTAGTTAACAACACATACAAAATTCAGAGTGGGGGGAGATCTCGAGATAATAATCACATAGTAATAATATCCTAATATTTCGAAGAATAAAATTTTAGTTACTTAAATTTTTACCAAAAACCCTCTTTTCAAAGGAAAGAGTATACTAGTATTAAACTATATCCTCTAAGTAAGGATATTTTAAAACACATATCCCTAAATTTTGTACATTATTATTTAAATAATAGACCATAATGTAAAAATAAATAGAGAACATATACATTAGGGTAGACCGATTTGTAAGGACAAAAATTTGTCGATGTTGTTCCATCGATTTTTCGATAGATTTTGGCATGAAGAAAAAAAATTAATTTTCGAGGCGTCCAAATTTTTTTTAACTTTTTCTCAACTTTTATTATACCCTTCACCATGAGTGGCAAGGGTATATATAAGTTTGTCATTCCGTTTGTAATTTCCACATTTTTCATTTGCGACCCCATAAAGTATATATATTCTGGATCGTTATAGATAGCGGAATCGATATAGCCATGTCCATTTGCCCGTCTGTATGTTGAAATCAACTTTCTGTAGACCCCAAATAACTTACATACATAATTCATACATCAATATATCGGAAATTCTTCCGGCTCTGTTGCTATTTAAAATCGGCCCATAAATGGCTGAGATAAAAGGAAACAAACGTGAAAAACGTTTTTTGCCCTATTTATACCCTACACCACCATAGTGGGGAAGGTATAATGCGTTTGTGCAGATGTTTGTAACGCCCAAAAATATTAGTCTAACACCCACCTTAAAGTATGCCGATCGACTTAGAATCACTTTCTGAGTCGATTAAACGATGTCCGTCAGTCAGGCTGGCTGGTCGACTGGCATTCCATGTAAACCCTGTGCGCAGAGTACAGGTCGCAATTTTGAAGATATTTCGATAAAATTTGGTACACGATTTAGCCGGCCAATTGACAGGTCTGGAACTTCAAAATGATTTGTTAATAAAGCCAATTTCTCACACAAAAAACATTTCAACTGAAACGTTGTTGAGGTGTCTCTTACCATTACAAATTGTCTAACAACATTGAATAAGAATAAAATGAATCACCCAAAATTAACCAAATCGCGTGAGCCTGGTAAATGTTTTTATTCAACAATCGGTGCTCGTATTATTTTTTCGCCAAAAACTAGAACGCTTTTATAATTTTGAATATGAGGGCAACATTTGAAAGTTATTCCCCAATAAATATAATTTAGTACACGGGAACTTAATTTCTGGAGCATAAGAGTGATAAATTTTAATTGTTTTTGTTGAATTTTTTCCATTCGCGTTTTTAATACTTTTTTGCTTACCAACGTAATTACGTTGGTTGATTGTGCAGAATATTGTTGTATGAATGTATGTAGTTAGTTAGTGGTTACTGTCATTATTGTTGGTAGTATCTGTTTTCATCAGGTTGTAAATCATTTTGATTTCTTTCTTTATCTGCCACACTACAAACACCATTAAATGAAATTTTTTAATATAGGTACAACAATATTTTTATTATTTTTTCTCGTTTCTGTTTTTTTATTTAATAATATTTTATTTTTTGTCGTTCTTTAACTTGTGTTATCACTGCGAGTTTATGATGTTTGCTGTGTTTTGTGTGTACAATATTTTTGTGTTGTTAATAAAAACAATAAAAAATAAAACAAAATAACACGAATGATATAAAAATTATGTATCTCTGCATACAGTGGTTTTATTGCAAAAATAAAATAATCAACATCTGTATTCATGTTCAGCTGTATGTTTTCATTTTTATTGCGATTATGACATTATAAATTACACTTAAAGATGTCTGTCTGTCTGCCTGTTTGTATGTCGGAAATAAATTTGCGAAATTTGTTTATTTATTTTGATTTTTTAAGAAAACATCTTTTCGAAAGTAAATTTCGTTTTAAATATTTGCGTCTGATGTGACCTTGTTTCACTAATGTCAAGTTTTGAATTTGTTTTATTTAGTTTTCAAATTATTTACAATGCTCCAAATCCTAGAATATTTGATGATGATTTTAGGGGTAGCAATAACCTGCATAAAATTTCTTATACTTTTGATGATGAATGTGTATGGAAAAGTTATAATACTCAACTCAACAGCCAAAAATTCCTTCTATTACCTTCTATAGATGTTAAATTCTAATCTTGTAGCCATCTTTTGAAGTCATTGAGTTATCAAAACTAACAAAACCCCATTTGGGTTTACAGTGAATATCGAATACTATATTCAGTATATACACACGGAAAACAGATCGGTTGGAAATCGGTTGCTATTAGAAATATATGGTAAAGTAAACTAAAATTGTATTGTAGTTACTAGGGTATTCAATCGATTAATCGTTAATCCAAAAAGGAATTTTCTTTATTATGCTTTTGATTTCTCCAACATATACAATCAGCGAGAGAGTTTTTTTCCAAGAAAAGTTTTATTAAATCTAAAGAAAAAATCGTTTAAATTATATTCTTTTTATAAAAGATTATTTCAGAAGATCTCACTAAAACCCTAAACCACTCACACATCGCTCATTTGCTGCAACAACGTCATAATTCAAAAAAAGTCGTTTCGAGAAAAACATCTTTGAATATTTTAGGACATTTTACTATTTCTTAAATAAATTTTCAACAAATCATGTGATTTCAGAAATATAAATAGTAGATGTTAATATCTTTCTAATCTGTATTTAACCCAAATTTTTACTTATCAAATATACGAGAAAACATGAATTTTAATTTTGATATTTACAACAAAAAACACTCTCACACAAAAAATAATTCACTTTTTTGAAAACAGATGAAACTATATGAAAGATTATAGAACTGCGCATATTTTGTATTCCTCAGTTCATAAAACACGGATTTTGAGTTATGACGTTGTTGCAGCAAATAGGCGATTGTTTACAAAAATGATCTCAAATACCTTATTTGCTGTTTTTTATGTTTTTGTACACAAAATTCGTTGTTGTATTTTCAATTTAAAATGAGAATAGAAATTATTCGGTTAACCGAATAATTTTAAATTAACCGATTATTAACCGAATAAATCTAAACCTCGATTAATTATTTGCTCGATTAACCGATTAAATCAGAAAACCGATTAATTGAATACCCTAGTAGTTACTAAAAATCTATTAAATGAATAGTTTTTCTATATTCGCAATTGTATAACCATGATTGCAATTGTATTATGATTTTAACAACTGAGAAATTAGTTAAGTTAACCGATTTGAGCATTTAATAAAAATATTTTATTAATTCGGTAAAGACAGCTGAATTTAGTTTAGCATTTGTACGATTCAATACCAAATATTAGTGGTTGTAATTGAAAATTTGTTATTACACCCAATATAATAAAAATACTAAACAATTCGATTATGATATAAGAAAAATTCGATGATCACAACCGACAAAAAATAAAATTTGGTAGTATACAATTTGACATTTAAAAATATTATCAAACAAAATATGTAAGTAGAAAATGCAAAAAAATTGTAAACCATTTTTAACAAAATTATAATTGGAAAAATATTACAACGTATAGTGTTTAACACCGATGCATGAGAATGGACCAGGTAAAATAAATTTTAATACCCCATTACATGCATACATACATATGTATGTACACAGTAAAAATGGAAAATCGACTTCAATTAAGAAATTCGTGATCCCAATTAAGTTTTTTGCTAATTTTCAGCCTGCAAACAAATTGATCATACCAATTAACGAATTTGTAAATTTGAGGTTTTCCTCTATTTTAAAATCAATTAATGAAAACTAAGGAATTTAATTGAAAAACAAGAAGAAGTTTCAATTAAACGATTAATTGAACTAATTAAAAAAATAATTGAATTTTTTACAAATCTTCAACAAATATATTAATTGAATTAATTAAAAATATGTTTAAAATTTATAAAATTTTCAATTAAAATATTAATCAAATTAATTAAAAAAATAATTGATTATAAACTAAAATTTTAATTGAATGAATTAATATATTAATTGAAATTTTCAAAATAAACAATTAAATAAATTGTTTGATTGAATTAAAAATTTAATTGAATAGTATTTCAAAATCAATTAAATTATTTGAAATTTAACCCCCATAATAAATTTTTAAATTTTTTGTTGTTTTTAATAAATTTTACATTTTTATTATTACATTAAAATTACATTGATTATATTTGAATAAATAATAAAATAAAGTAATTACATCAAACAAAAGTCTCATTCAGTAAAATAATATTTGGTCAAGTATATAAAAATTAGATGTTTATAAGTTTATGTTATTTTTAATTACATATAAAATATTGTATGTAATTTATTAAAAATTATACATTTATATATACAAACGGAATGTTTATAATTTTAATTTAAGTATTTCGTGTTTGATTGAAAATGCTTTAATACATTTTTTGTTTGTAGGCAACTCATAAAAAAGTGATTGAATGAAGTTGTAAAAAATTTCAGACTCATCTGGATATTGTAGGTTAAAAACAAAAAATATTTTGAAAAGGATATCAAATGCGTTTAATAGTGAAACAAAAGGATATTTTATATCGTCAAAATATACATAAATTTGTTTTACGTTTGAAATATCCCCAATGACAAGCAGCTTTGGCTGAATACTTCGACCTTGTATTTTTAACAATTTTAATTTAGTGTCTAATTCCTCCATGGTACCAGCAACAACAGCAAATGCTTCTTGAGAATCCACTACACTGTATTTTTTCTTAAATTTTGATCCGTTTTGGTCTGTACTAATTTTAAGTTGAGGAGGGAATAAATTGTGGCAATACCACAAAATTGTAAACATTTTGGAATCTGTAAATATATGTATATATACAAAAATAGTTAGATTTAATGTAATGAATGTTATAATTTAAATAATTTTTTACCTTCATCGATATGTTCACTTTGAAGTAGTTTTCTTGAAACTAATGAACATGTTATTTTTGTCTTCAAAGTAAGTAATATTTCTGCTGCAAAATACGGCCAGCGTTCCTGCAACTTTTTGGCTTGAGGATATTTCTGAACAAAATCTATATCGATCTAAAAATAAAGAAATAAGCTCAAATATTTGTAATACGTTTTTTACTTGGAAGATATGTGTGTACTTACCAGTAGGTGGCCGGACGGCTTTGTATATTCTGGCCATAATTTAAATATTTCACAAGAGTTCTTAGAATTAGCAATTTGTTGGAAACGTAATGGAGCACACTTCTGCCAGTAGATATCAAATTCATCTTGGGTTACTTTTGAAGATCTTAAGCCTTCAATTTGTAAAGTGTAATCTTCTTCGTTTTCTGTAATAAAGTAAACAGAAACTTAATAATATATACATATATTTTTATATGTTTATGTTATGTTCAAGTAAATACAAATTATGGATTCATTACTTACCAGGCAAGTTTTCTTTTCTCTCAAGTTCGTCTAATTTTAAAACGTTTTTAGAAAGCCTTTTATAATTTGCAAGTTTATTGTATATTTTGCCCCTTTTTCCCGTGGTATAAAATTCCTGAAAATAAAAATATTAGTTAAATTATCTATGTATAATAAAAAATAATGTATGTATGTATACTTGCCAATCTCTCCGTATGAAAAATATTACATATCTGTTTTTCAATGTCTGAACAATCAGACAATGAACATATTATATTTTTTGATTCTATATATTTTGTTATTGTGTTGATCAGTAAGTTGCGTTGTTCCTCGTGCAAAATATTATTATTATGATAAAATTTTAAAATATCCTTGCCGTTAGATGTATTAGATAAAATTTCCATTACTGTTGGTGGTTGATTTGCTGTAGTATTTGGAGGTGATGTAATATATTGGCTGTCAGGGGAATATTCCGAACTGTTGAATTGCTTTTTCCATATTTCCAAATTGAATTCAAATTTTGCTTGTTCTCCTGTGGTTAAATCCTGGAATAATTTAGATATGTGATGTGTTTTTAACATTTTGAGGACGTCAATATCTATCATTTGTTCTATAAGTAAAAATAAAGAAAATTTTACAGATTAGTATTAAAATATTTTTGATATCAAAACATCATCATATAATATTTACTTTTAAAAAAGTCATACAAGTGTTGCAGGTTCCATTCAGTTAAAAGACAAATTAGATTCTTATCAGTGTCCATTTCGTTTTATTGAGTTGATACTATCTGATGTTGTTGTTTTAGTAAATGCTTTTGTAAAATTCTTTTAGTCTCAAGAATGTTTTTCCTTGTGAGGTAAACAGTTTTTCAATAGGTGGTCCAACGATATCTTTTTGGTAAACAATGGTGTATTCTGTCAATACCGATCCGTACTCAAAGGCTGCAAAGTGTGTATTATATTCAGTGATAATTTGTTTACAACAAAAAACTAAATCATCGTTTTTAGTTTTTACAATTAAATAGATTTCAAAATGTGCAAAAAAATTATTCGAGGAATCAAATATATTAATGCACAAAAAACACTTGATATTCATTTTTCCTTTTTTATTATCCAATAACAACATACATACAAATCTTTAAATCGTTAATGATGCACTTTTGTAATTGTTTTACACTTCTTTTTTTAGTCGATCACAAATAGTTGTTTAATTTATTATTATTGTAAAATAATTAAGAACGAAAAACACATAAAACATCTATTGCTACACTAATTGTGACAAAAACAAAATAAACTCGTTTTCTATTCATTTCTTTACAAGCATTAAAAAACTTCAACAACAAAAACAAATGTAGCTGTACCAAAGAACGAAATGTACGCAAACAATACATACCAACAGCACTTGCACTTTCTTGTCCAAGAATATGTAGGCACACCCAAATAAACATACACAAAATAGACACACACGAAATATTTTTTAGTTGCTATGTATGCGTATGTACATGCAATGTATTATAAGAACATAAAAAAACACCGTTACAAAACTTTGCAAAAAAATAATAAAAATTCCACGTACGCGAATGACGATGACTGTTTGAGATCACTTTGAACACTAAAATATTTCTTAGTTTTCTACTTCTTGTTTTCTTCTAATAAAAGTAGTGATGCTGTAAATGTTGCAAATCAGCATTTGGTTGTCGAGTATTTACATGTTCATGGTTAATCGGTGGTACAAATTGATAAACTTTTTATTTATAAAATCTTCCAATGAAATATGTTATTTACTAATGCTTATAAACATATTTTTATGATATACTGATATCTAATATTTAGTTATAAGTAGTAATTAGCAACAAGTATTCACACTCAAAAATACGGAGTAATCAAATAAAAGTACTCAATGAGTTATATTATACACCACTAGGGCAAAATATGAAAACATACACACAAACATAGAGATTTTTGAGTTTTGATTAAAAAATTTAATTGAATCAATTAAAAAATTGTTTAAACATTTTTTTTATATTAATCATTGCCTTTGTTGATCGATTTATGGCTGAAATTTTTTCTGTGTATTCATACATTTTAAAACATTATATCTTAAAATGTTGTGGCTGCTTTAGAACTTTTTTTATTATTTTTGATATGTTTACAGCAATCAATCATATCTCGTCCATTCACTAGCAAGCAAGTGTAAGTCCAGTAGCAAAGTCTAAGCTCATTTAGTGCAATGTAAAATGTACAATTGTGTACCATGACTTCTGCTTTGGTAGCGCTTTGAAACCTCAGATTTCTGCAGATAAATCTAACCAAAATATTATTTGGTTCGAAATGGTCAATAGAAATAAAGAAACAAGACCCCAATCAGCGTAAAAAATAATGGATGCAAATTTACCTCCAAGCCCAACACGATTCAAATAAGAAATATGTTTGCCTTTTACAAGTCCAAAAGAAGAAGCCAGGACGCGCGAGTCCATTGCAATTATGTTTAATACATTTTATTGTTCATGTACATTAGAGTGCTCCAAGATTGTATGGACGAAAAAAACTTTCGAGGTACAGGCCGTCCCCCCCTCTAGAATTGTTCTATGTATTGTTGGAACACATTGTGTAAAATATTAGGATGATAGGATAACGTTAACTGGTGGCGCAACGACGCTGAAGTTTTGAGGTGCATTTACAAGGGGAAAATATGCAATTTTTTCAGTTTTTGTAAAAATTTTGCCATTAAATAATGACTTTTACAATTTAATTTAAAAGAATCGAAATGTGTACGTAATTGTCGTTATAATAAGATATAAAAGACAAAAATTGGTGAAAAAATGTTAAAGTTATTAAAAAATCGCCAGGCCATTAACGTGTCTCAGGCCACTAGAACAAGAAATTTATGAACAAAATTAACATATTTTGAGAAATATTAAAATAAAAGCTTATTTTTACTTAAAATATATCCATATTTACTTGTATATGAGTTTTTATCCTCGTAGGATACCGTTAACCTATTCGCAGGTATGACCAAGTACTCTTAAGGGTTAATTTCCATTTTTGTACTGTTATTGTGAATACTAGACTTCATTTTATATTTTTCTTAAGTTTCATCAAAATCGGCCCAAAAATATATAATATTTCGCTATCTTTCCATGAGAAATTCCAATTATTGAAAAAATTAACCTTTGACCTTCACGATTTAAGGGTTAAAGTTTTCCGATTTTAGTAAAACTTTCAGACTATATTTAAAATTACCAGGACTATATTATTCTGAATAGCTTTTACTTAAAAATCATTACAGTAAGGAAATTCTGGTCATTCCCCAAAATATGGCCAAAAAATTTGTTTTTCTCGAAAATCGCAAAATTTATATCGCAGGTACGGAAAAACTATAGGATGTATTGACATACTTTTTTCACATTTTTATTCCCTATTATGTTGTCAATAAATCCCCATGTGATGATCAAAAAATTATGAAATTTTTTTAACAAAATTTTTAAAAATTTGAAATTGGAGTTTTGAAACTGCCGTTAAAAAAATTTAATTTTTTTGGTCATACCTGCGAATAGGTTAACGGTATCCTACGAGAACAAAAACTCATATACAAGTAAATATGAATATATTTTAAGTAAAAATAAGCTTTTATTTTAATATTTCTCAAAATATGTTAATTTTGTTCTTAAATTTCTTGTTCTAGTGGCCTGAGACACGTTAATGGCCTGGCGATTTTTTAATAACTTTAACATTTTTTCACCAATTTTTGTCTTTTATATCTTATTATAACGACAATTACGTACACATTTCGATTCTTTTAAATTAAATTGTAAAAGTCATTATTTAATGGCAAAATTTTTACAAAAACTGAAAAAATTGCATATTTTCCCCATGTAAATGCACCTCAAAACTTTAGCGTCGTTGCGCCACCAGTTAACGTTATCCTATCATCCTAATATTTTACACAATGTGTTTCTACAATACATAGAACAATTCTAGAGGGGGGGACGGTCAAAATTCGCAATTTTATTTTTTTGGAGCACTCTAATGTACATATATAAATATATTTTAAGTCTTATATTTTATAGTATTTCTAATAAAATTATTAAATTCAATTTTCTTTAAATACAATCCACAAATATATGTGTAGCAAATAACATTTTAATTGATAATACTGATGATTCAGTCATATTCACCGAATTAGATTTTAAAAACAGTTGTGTGTTTCATATATTCAGTAATAATAAAGGAATTTTTCGGTGCTCGCAATGGAATTGTGTGATAGTACTTGCAACTGACCAAATTCGGTTGTCACTACAAATCTGTTTTCTCTGTGTATATTCAGTAACAGTTGTCACCAGTGAATTTTCAATCACGGTGATTAAATCAAAGGTATGGAAATATCGTTTAATTCTAGTAAGTATACACATTTTGCATGCAATAAGTATATGTATGAAAAAACATTAACATTTTTTAAAGAGGTCAAGATTTGTGGAACTTCTGAACAATAAATATATGTGCTGTTTTTCTAATCCAAACGAGTACTTTGAGTGGAAATTTAACATGTGTTTTGTTATTGTAACAAAAACAAAATATATGTAAAATTTCCACACAAAGCACTCGTTTGCTATAGAAAAAGAGCAAAATAAGCTCTTTATATTTATATAAGTATTTTATATTGGTGAACCTAAGGTTTTCTTGAAGATTGATATTTTAGCAAAATTAAATAATTTTATAAATTTTTCGAATGTTATTTACCTTAAAAACTAAAAAAATATATAATATGGTGATTTTCCATGAAGAAAAGTAGCCTTTAAACCTAAAATTTTCTTTAAAAATTGTCCAATTATGAAAAAAAATTCCCCGGGAGTTTTTTCCCTTTTCTCATTTTTCCTATTCAAATTCTATGTTTAAAAAAAACGAAAAGGGAAAAACTCCCGGGGATTTTTTTCATAATTGGGCTGTATTTTAGTCCCAATGAAAATGTGTGTCTATAAAACAATGATGCCCATTTCATAGTGCTTTCGCGCTGACTAACAACCATATGACTAGTTTTCCCTGTGTTTGAAAGTTTTTTGAGAGGCAAAAGTTTTATTTTTAAAAAAAAAAGTTTTTTGGAAAATTTTAAATTTATGATATCAATAAGTTGAACCGTTTATTTCAAAATTATTGTCCTCAAATTCCTTTACTAAATGGGGAGATTGATTTGAAAATATTAAAACCACTAAATTCACATAAATTTTTAACACCGCGATCTTTGATATTTTTTACATTGAAATATATATTCCGAAAATTCAGCTTTAACCTTTTGGAAATAAACAATTTTATTTACACCATTTTAAGGACAATATCTTTGCCTTTAAAATGGAACCAAAAATTATGCTTGTCTTTGAGTAGTTTCAAAGTTATGGGCAATTATGTGTATATAATATTAGACAATTTTAAAAAATTTTTCAATTTTAAAAACGCGATATTTTTGAAAAGGAAAGAAAGGGATTCCGATGAAAAGGTCATTGATTTGCAACCGTAATATGTGTGGTAAATTTCATTAAAATCGAAAATGTAAAATCCGAAAATAGCAGTTTTCTGTCAGTTTTGATATGGATTCTCACTATTCTCTTTTGCTTAGTCGTCACTTTTTGTTTAATATATTTCGAACAATAAAAAATCATTAAAGTGTTGTCTGGTTTTTTCCCTCAATTTCTTTCTGTGAAATTTTTTTTAATTTCAGAAAAAAAAGTATTCGAATTTAATGAGCAGTGATATGTCACAGAAAATTTGATTAAGATTGTTTAAAAATAAAGCCTGATAAATACTGACATCTTTTTTTTAGTTCACTAAACTTTTGGAGTTCTCTTTCGCTCACCAACACAACTGTAGTTTTAGCTTGGGCATCCCTGCTAAAACGTCAAATGACAGCCCTTTTTCATGTTTCAACTTTGGATAATGCCATCGATTTAAGGACATTTGGATCTAAAATATTTTAAAATCTTATTGTAATATGATTAACCGTTAAAATTTTACATAAATTCAAATTTTATATTTTTGTTTATGAAAAATCCCTAAATTATAATTTTTTAGTTTATAAGGTAAATGACGTCCGAAAAATTCATAAAATTATTTTATTTTACTAAACCGTAAAGCTTAAAGTCCTAAAGATTTCACCAATACCAACTGCTTATACAAAAAGCTTACATTTATTCATCAGGAGCTCCACAAACCTTGCAAACCCTTTTGAAAAATTTTAAGATTTTTGTATACATTTCATGCAAAGTGTGTTTTGGAGAAAACGTAAAAAATACGGCCATTTTTTTCATGTACCAACTCTGGATGCGTCTAACTTTTTATAGGGACGAGATAACTTTTAGCAAGTTGTTTTTATTGTATTCGAAAATATAGATGATATTTAAAAAACACACCATATTTAAAAACCCAAAATAAGATTGAGCAGAATTAAAAAAAATAAATAAACCTAAATATCTCTTGAACTGAAAGAGATAACTTACATATGTATGCATGTTTTTAGATAGATCTTCTTAAGGACTATTTATATATAAAATTTTATCTCATTGGGATCATATTTGGATTTTTGGAGATATTTTTAAAAAATGTATTATTTTGCTAATTAAGTATAAAGGGCTTTATTTACAACTTTTGTATCTTTGGTGACCCCCAGTGAAATTTTCCGGAAAAAATTTTCGTAGAAAATTTTATTCCTTAAATGAGCTTTTTAAAAGGACTTTTTTTGATTTTCTCGAAAAAAGGGTCAAATTGATCCCTAAAGAGATATATGGTTAAGATATTCCATAAAAATGATCCCCATAAAGTTCCACAATATAACTCTGACAATAATAATTGTCTCAGATATTATTTTACAACATTTTTTTCAGATAGTATCATGCTACCTCCGATCAAAAAATTAAAGCTGGACTATAAGTTTATTCTACAAAAATGATCTACACAACATGCCCTCTCAGAATTATAGGGTCACTATTCTGTTCCAAAGTGCTGTTGGACAATGTTATTATAAGGAAATTATTATGTTCAAACAGCATTCTGGAGGGACATTTGTATGAGGGATAGGTGAAATCATGGACTGATATTGCCCATTTTCAATACTAAACAAACATTATCAACAGAGAGTATTTTGATATATTACAAACCAAAAAGAAGAAATCAATATATTTTGATGGTGTTTAAAGAATACTTATTTGTCTAATTTGTTCAGGAATATTAGATAAATCTATTGAACATTTTTACAGAAGTTCTATTTAAAAAAATAGTAAATCTTCAATGGGTATTGTTGGACCCATAAAATTGTAAAAAAGATAAAGTTTCCACTTCATCCACCTTGTATAAATTAGCATTGAGTTTATTATTCTGTTTATAACTTGTTTTAATTGAATATTTTATATTTTTTTTTTATTTTAATAAAAATATTTCCTCAACAAAATAGACAAATAAGTATGCTAATATTTTTAAGCATTAATTGTAAATCATGGAGCACCATATTTCTCAGACACCTTGCACTTATTGTTTAAATATCAAAGTCTAAGAAGAATCGTATAGTAGAGCACTGAAATTCACAAACAATACTTTTTACTCGAAACAAACTAATTCATCCAACATTTTAAAGAGGTACGAAAAAGTTAACTTGTTTGTATCCCCAAAACTTACACCCGCATTCATACAATTCTATTGTCTGAGTTCTGTATTATTTATTTAGAATTGAAGAGTAGAATATAATAGTCAGACAAACAAACCCACAGTATGTTCAATGTATTTCTAAAACAATTATCACAGAAACGGTCGGTAGCAAAAGAAACAACATAAAAGTGAACCGCTCCAATATGTTCAAAATGGTTGGTTGGTTGATTTTGGCTTTTTTATGCTCTGGGATTATGGAGGGGATTACAATATCAAATTTATTTACTTATGATTTATATATTGGCCACACATACGAGACATTAGTTTTTGGATGTATGTCGCTCAATGAATGAATATCACTCACACTAGAATATAGAAATCTAGTGTTAAAATCGTATAAATTTTGTTGGTCTTTAGACGCCTCATCAATAGAATAAACAAACTAGTACGTATAAGAATTTGAGAAATAAAAAAAAAACGTGAGAACTAAAATTGAGTCCAATAAAACAACAAACAAATAAACAAAATGTTTCTTTAAATCTTGGAAAGGGGGTGGGTGGTGGTAGGGTTTTCTGATAGTTTCTCAAAAATGTCGATTGTATGTTTATCATTCATTCATTTTCCAACTGTCTCTGTGGTTCTTTACGAATGGCATTTGAATAAGTCGCCGATGATTAAATAAATATTTCTATAAAGTAAAGTACCGCTCGCTACTGGCATTTTGTTGTTGTATGATTTTCGATTTTATTTTATTTTTACATGACATTGATAAATCGTATCGCCAAAGAACAAAGGCCTGCCAATGAATCGATAAATATTTCGGTGGAGTTGCTTTGTTTTAGTTTTTTTTTGGAAAATATTTTCTTTTGATAAAATTACAATTATTACACAGGTCAACAGCAAAAAAAGGATTCACTAACCACTTTATAGATTTGATGTATCATGGTTACCTAAGTACAAAAATGATACAATTTGTATACCCTATACCACCATAGTGGGGAGGGTATTATGCGTTTGTGCGGATGTTTGTAACGCACAAAACTATTAGTCTAACACCCACCTTAAAGTATACCGATCGACTTAGAATCACTTTCTGAGTCGATTAAACGATGTCCGTCCGTCCGTCTGGTTGGCTGGCTGTCCATGTAAACCTTGTGCGCAGAGTACAGGTCGCAATTTTGAAGATATTTCGATCAAATTTGGTACATATTATTTTTTCGTCCCAAGGACCAAGTCTATTGAAACTGGCTGAAATCGGTCCATTATTTCACCTAGCCCCCATACAAATTTCCTTCCGAAATTGGACTTTATCGGTCATAAATGTTTAATTTATAAATGTATCTCCATAAATTGCGCTCCAAATAAGTTTTATATATACAAAATTCATGTCACCAAATTTTGTTACGATCGGTCTATAATTAGTCATAGCTCCCATATAGATCCGCTTCCGAAAGTCACTTTAACGTGCATAAATCGCTTAAAAATGTTGGAATACTCACAAAATTCGACATAGTAAACTTTCATATAGACATAAATCACACGACCTGATTTCATGGTGATCGGTCCATAATTGGTCATAGCCCCCATATAAGGCCCACTTCCGAAAATCGCTCAAAAATATAAATTATTGAAATTTTAAAAGAAAAATGTTTTTGCTCTTTTACTTAGTGTAGGGTATTATATGGTCCGGCTTGACCGACCATACTTTCTTACTTGTTTAATTCTATGGATAACTTTTTTTAATTATTTTTTCTAAAATTGCGAATTTTTGTAGATGTCTCTCCACATCATTTATGATAACTCAAAAAGGTAATATATTTTTTACGTGAAAATAGCAAATTTTTTTGTTTTAAAAACTCATGAAAAATTGAAAACGGCAGAAGTGGTTCAGGTTTATTACTGTATCACGAACCCACATATAGTGGCAACAAAATGAGATATCGATCATGAAAATCGATTGATTCTTTTCGAATTTATTCACAATTAAGTGAATTCGCTCATTTTCACAAAATTTAAATTTTTTTTTTGATATACATAAAATTGAGTGGTTAATGTTCTTCTTTCGATTTATTGAATTTTGAAAACATTTTCCCCATGCTATGTTAAAAATTTCACATATATATTGCGTTTCAATCGGCTCAGTTGTTTCGGAGAAGCAAAAAATATATTTTTTACGTGAAAAATAATTTTTTTTGTTTTAAAAAAATCATGAAAAATCGAAATCGGCAGAAATTTTTCAGTTTTATTGCATTATCGAAAAGCCACATGTAATAGGAACAAAATGAGATATCGATCATAAAAATCGATTGATTTTTTTCGAATTTATTCACAATTAAGTGAATTCGCTTATTTTCAGAAAATAAGCGGACAGTAATATCGGACTAACCCATTTTAAGTTATCATAATTTATGTGGAGAAACATCTACAAAAATTCGCAATTTTAGTAAAAAACTTCGCCATAGAATTTAAAATTTTGGACCATATTTGCACTACTGGAACCACAATACATCAAAATTGTGTAGTGGTTTAAAAAGCCTCTAAAATTTTTTTTGATTTTGTTGCCCTGTGTATTTTATTAGTAATATTAAATTAATAGAAATGTAGTTTTCTATTATATATAATGTCGACATTAGAATGAAAAAATATGCATAAAATATGCATATGTATGTATAAGCATTTATTATAAAGACATAATTATCATTTTTGGTAAAATTTGTAGATTATTTGCTCTAATGAATAAATGAAGCAATAATAATAATAACACAGTGATACAAAAGAGAACGAAAACAAATATACTGGGGTTCTCATGCAATTCTCGATCACTTGGGGTTAGTGAAATAACGATGTTCTTAGGAACTAATCTCTAGGAACTAATTTTAGAATTGTTTTAACTTTTAAACAGAAAAAGATTTGTAAAAATCGGCTGGAAAATGGCGATGTTACGGTAGTTTAAAGTCAGGGGGTCAAGATTTGACATTTTGGCCAAACATGAGTTTTTTTTCATCTATGTAACTTATTACCTTTCATATTTTCAAAATAAAATGACCGCATTCAGTGTTAGTAGTGTATTAACCCAACAAATCGCACACGTCGAAGTAAATTTGACAACGAAAACAGCGAATTGTGACATCACTGGTGACGACTTGAATGTTTAAAACAGCAAGTTGTTAATACATTTTTGTGCGGATGAAGTAATCTATCAATACTAGGTTATTCAAATTGTTTGATTTTTCTCTTGTTCGAATAATTCGATCACACGTTTAAAATGAATCGAATTATTTGAATAATTTAATTTTTTTTTAAAAAGTAAAGAATGTAGTTTTGATTTAGGTTTTTAATAATTTATTGTTAAAGAAAAACAAAAAAATAACATTAAAGTTAACAATTCAAGTATTGATAATGTTAAAAAACATTCAAAACAAAGTCCATCATTAAATTTTCATCAGAAATATTCCGATCAGATACCGTCCCCAACTATCTACAATACAATTGACTAGCAAAATCTTTAGATTTAGAATTCAAGTACAATATAAACGTATTTTTTTATTTTTGATATCGTTCATTAATTCGGGTTTTAAAATGAGTAACTAACTGATTCTTTAGTAAATGAATTATTGAGTTTTTCTAAATTATTTATAACAAAGTGTATTATACCTTCAAGCTCTATCAATGTTGCCGAATCTTTGCTTAATCAAGTGGTCTTAGGGAATTACACAAATATGTATGTCCAAAGTTTGATATCATTGTCGGTGGACATGGCTAATTTGAAGTCAGACAGTGTATGATTGACGCATTTATAAATATGCAAAAAGTTTATTACAATGTTAGACAAAGGTTTCAAACGATGTTTAACATCATGTGTAAGACGAACTCCATGTTTTTCTTGCAACAAAACGTAAGTTTGCAATAGTTTGTATTTATCATTAGATTTATTTAATATTACGTACGCGATTAATAACATCACTTATATATATTTTAAGATAATGGTCTTCGTCTATTTCAACGTAATCATAATAAATGTCATCCTCAATTCCATTTCCATTCAAGTTGGTACACTGTTTTTCTTTGTGAAACAATTTAAATTTGTGTGGGGATTTGACAAATAAATTAAACAATTATAAATTTGCAAAAATATTTTTCTTGTTTTGTTTTTTTTGTTATATTTTTAAATTTCAAAATGTTGCTCACAAAATTAAAAATATTGATTCTAAAAATGTTGTCACCATAGAGAAATATACATAGAGCGGTAACTCTCCTGTCAAAAGACCTAACTCAGTTGTCAGAAACCTAAGTGGTGAGAATGTATTAGTAGACAAAACTATGTGAAAACAAAAACAACACTCGTTTGTGTGATTATTTTGAGTAATTTTTTTGTTTGAGTTTTTTTCTAGTTTTTGCTCTATGTTTCTCTATGGTTTTCACTATGAGACTGCATAAAACACGTGGACTAATGAACCTTCCTGTGCTACAGTGAGGTCGACTTGGCCCGTATATGATGCCAACAGGACGAATCTACTTGTAGAATTCCGTCGTGAGCAAATAAGGCTAATTGTCTCCTTATTACTGGGCACTGTTTAATCGGGACACATGATAGAAGATTACGCCTACGGTACAATGATTACTGTAGAAGCTGTCATAATGAAGAAGAGGAAGAGACTGTGTACCACCTCGAATTTCTATTCCTATCATGCTTGGAAGAGCTATCGAGGTTGAATCTTAGACGAGTCTACTCCATCATCCGGGAATCTGGCTGGTTTAATTTGGAGGCAACGGAAGTATTGTAAATACCCTGATGTCTACCCCTTGGGTATCACAATTGGGATCAGATTTGAATGGACCCAAGTGAGCTGCTTGAGGAGCATGTTTTTCACTACTTCGAACAGAGTCATATGTATGTACTAACTTAAAAAACTATATTATGATCAACAAATTATTATGATATCCATTGCAAAGCAGAGGTTATATATTTGATTAAATAACAGCAAACATAAATGGTTTTAAAAAATAAAGGGTTTTATCTTCATTGATTTCTTTTCGTAACCTCATTTTCAGAATTCGTATTTTTCACAATATTTTCGTCGAAATCCCGTCTTTTGAAAACACGATAGGTCCTCAACGAAAATATTTTGTTGATAAGGTTTGTTTGGCATTGAAAATGAGCAACATCGGTCAATGATTTCATCTAGCCCCCATGCAAATGACCCACCGGTATACTTTTTGAGCAGTCCGAATATAACACTCTTACTTTCCTCTTTCAGCTTTTCGCTTTTTTTTGACAGAGATGCCACTTGAAGTTAAGTTAATGAATCCGACTACAGAGCTCTATCCATCAGCTGCAATTATGTACATATAATGAAATTTATCGGTAATGCAAAAGTTTTAAAATTAAGACACACATCAGGGATTTAAAAGAGTACCAAATCAAATCGATGTGATTGTTCGTCGTATTTATTTAGTAATACTATTTGAGGAGCCGCAGAACAAAAGGTACTTTTTCGCACATTTCAAATTTTTGGGAAAATGAGTTTTATTTATTTCGCCCCCTTAAAAAACTGCATGAACCTGGAAATGGTAACAAGTTTCTTACTTATCAATGGATACATCTAACTGCCATAAGTCACCACATTAAATGTTAAGGATGTTTGATAATTTAATATTGGAAAAAGAAACTTTTGTTAAAAAATAAAGAAAAAAAGTATATTTTGTTAAAATCAAAAATTTAAAAAGTAGGATTTTTATGCGTTTTTTAACGATAATAATTTAAATAAATGTTTTTAATCCTGATCTAATATATAAACAAATTACATATTGAAATTAAATAATTTTTTTTTTCGTTTTATACTAGTGTTGTACGTTTTGTTAAGCACAAATTTTTTAGAACCCATTTACTTAGTAAAAAATTAAAAAAAATTTTGCTGACTTGATTGTTTCTAGAAGATTTCAACCCAAATATTATAAAAATACCAAAAAAAAAAAACAATTTTTGATAAGATGCGAAAAAGTACCTTTTGTTCTGCGGCTCCTCCTTTGCATTAGATTAATTGCTTAAGATGAACCTTCTGATTCATATTTGGAATCCTTGCAATAAAGAATGTCACCAACATAATGATCATACCTCCTATCAATTAAACTTCAAATTAGGTTATGACATAATGGGTACTCGAAGTCCTTTTAAATGGACTTTCAAATTTCGAAGGATAAACAGTTTTCGAAAAAACGAATCATTTCTTTGGAAATATTTGATGTCAATATTTGCTTTGTCTAATGTTAAACTCCTACAGTACCTTAACAAAAGATAAATATATATTTAAATATTTAATAATTTTCCGTGTTTAAATTTCCATTTAGTTCACCCTAATATTTTCTTTAAATTTCTATAAACAAAAAATAAGTCTTATGTACAAACTAATTCAAGTTGACTATAGTCCTTCTTGAACACACTAATGTTATGAAGAGCAACATATTTTTATTTGAAATGAACTGAAATAATCAACTGATTTAACCTACATTTTTTCTAGATCATACAATGTCATAAATTATTCAATTTATCCTTAAAACAAACACTACATTTCAAAAAGTAAAAAAAGAGAGAAGACACAAATACAAAATATATACATACCTACCTAAATGCATACAGTAAATATGTATGTACGATGACAAAACATATGGACACAATACACTAAACGACATTTGAAATCCGGAACAGATGTTTCAATGCACACAACGGAAGTTGTCCCAAAAATAAGAAAGAATAAAACAAGCAGCAAGAGTCCCAAAAATAAAATGCAACAGGGGAAATAAGACAATTTACTCGCTGAAGCGATACAACGGGAAGGACTACAACATCACCATTTCCGATTTCAAAAGGGGAAGTTGTTTTTTTGTTTGTGTTTGTTAAAAGGACTGCTTGTGCGCCAACTCTAAGGTGTAGGAGAGAGCAAGACAAAGAGTGACAACAATTCGATACTTGTTTATACAGTTAAACAAACAAGAGAGAATTAAGTATGTGAGTGGGAAAGTGTAAATGAGAAAGACACACCCCTTTTAAACAAACATGAATTCAATGGCATGATATTAAGGCGGAGTTATGTGACAGCGAGTGACGAGTAACTTCCGTTTTCTATTGTATTTAGTTGCGTTTACGAATATTATCAGATTTTGGTACATATAGTTTGTACCTCAATGAAATGTAGAAAAACGCGTGTATGTAGGTGAAAAATAACATTTGTGCGAGACAAACAAATGATTTCTTATGTATTTTCTTTCCCCATTTTCCACGTGCCGCGCATAAATCGTAACTCAAGCTCGAAGAAGAAAAAAACAAACTCCTGAAATTATTTACATGCATACACACAGTCAGTCTCACTCACATTCTAGATTCAATATTTTACAGATCCTTTGTCACAATGTAGACTTTTATATCATATTTTCCATTTTAAGGACTCTACTGTAGTAAATTCATTTCTCGTTTTATTTATTTCTATGCTGGATTCGTATTCCATATTTTTTTTGCACTATTCAGCTCTAGAAAAAGTGTTTCTTTTTAGCGGCGGTTTGCTAAAGTACTTGTGTAGCCACTCTTAATTTGTTTGTCTTCCAACATGTCGTATTAAGTTTTCTTTTTGTGTTTGTCAACGTTTTTCGGTTTTTTTTGTTAAATTTGCCATAGCATTTTTTGCTGTTGTTTTCATTTCATTTAACCGCTCCACAAAGCAACGTCCATTCAGTTTTCCTGCTAGACTGCCTGCCTGCCAGCCAGCCAGTCGGAGATCCAGTCAGCCACGTACATTTACTCATTCATACGTACGAGTGTGCGACATCATGACACTGGGGACTTTGTTAGTTACAAGTACTTTACGGTAATGGGGGATTTTCGCTTGAGCATCCTCTAACAAAAATTAATTTAAATCGATATTGTGTAGCTTCTGCATTTACTTATTTATTCGCATTTTTTTCTACACTTTTTCGTCTCTATTTATAATATAATTTTTCCCTTTTTCATGTTTTTTTTTTTACAAAAAAATAAGACAAATTTTAGTTATGGTTTATGGTAGTGGCATGGCAGACTGACTGACTAGCTGGCTGGCTGGTAGGTTTGTTGGTTGTTGAGTATGAGCATGGCAGGAGTTGAGTATGATTGTTGAATTTGTGGTGGTTATTGGTTTCTTATGTTGGGTAACATCTTGTTACAAATTTATTAATTAGTATCCTTGTCACATGACTGATTCAAAATAGATGAGGAGAAGAAAAAAACCAAAACACAGTTTCAAGTAGACAAACTTTTTTTCATGTCTTTATAAATTCTAAGACTTGGTAAATTAAATTGGAAAGTTATTTTATATAAAGTTTGATACATATTTACTTTTTTACTGATATTGGTTTTGTTAGATAAAAGCGAAATTTAATAAAGAATACATAATTAAGTAAATTTATTTCTTAACAACTACTTTTGTTTTCAAGAAAATATTGTTATTATTCTAAGAGAGTCTAGATAATATTTCAATATTATTTCAAATATTTTCTGATATCAGAAACATTCGAATTATACTATTCAAAAAACACACTGTTTACAAGTTATCCAAAAAACAGTTTTCGGTTTAACAGAAAAATTTTGTTTTAGAAAAACTGTGGTTTATTAATTTTATAGAAAACATTATCTTTTTTGTTTAAATCGGTTAACCATCGTAAAAAACCGATCTATATTTTAAGAATAAACCCACCGTTAGTCCCAACTGATCTGGTTGATACACCAACAATTTGTTTATTGTAAATTTTTTTAAATGCCTTAATTTTGAAGCTATTTTTCGATAAAAATGAATTTTTTCCTAAAATTTTATTTTGATTACTCTATTAAATACTTTGAATTTAATAGTGTTTTTATGTTTACGAAATAAAAAGTGAAGAGATTATTTTCAAACGCGACTTCTTTTTTATTGATATCAATTTGATACATTGCGACTAATCTCAATTGAAAATGATTGCGACTAACGGAGGGTTAAATTTGTTAAAAGGTTCTTTAAGGCCATGCAAAATTTAAAGTTGCTCGTGTTAAATTCGTTTTGGTTTGTATTTCATTGGATTTCAAAGTTCAAATTTTATAAAATAATGGTGTAAAATCTCTCAATTTCAATCGCATATAACTCTTAACTGCAATTCCAATTAGTGTCATAGTAATGCTAATGTAACCTTGTTTTAGTACATAGATATCTCAAAAAAGATATCTTGCCGTTGTATGATTAACAACATAAAACATTTAGAGAGGAACCATGATGGGATCTGGAGATAATAAACATTTATTGAGTCAAAAAAAAAAAAAACTTATACACACTATTCCAGCCAAAACTTATCCTTGGCTTTTAAAAATATGTCAGATTTCTAAATCATTAATTTATAATTGTTATTTCGGTGAAAGTGGTCACCGAAAAAGGTACATACAAAAATATTTTAAACTTTTCAAAAAAAGAAATCTACTATCGACTTTCAAAAAATAACAAAAGATCTGAAGTTTCATCTCATACTGTTTCAAAAGCCTTTAAACAATATAAAGAAGACTTGAAGATCAAGAGATATTTAGGTTTATTTACTTATTTTTTTAATTCTGCTTGATCTATTTTTAGTTTTTTAGATATGGTGGGCCTACGGAATTTCAATTTTTTTTAAATATCATCTATACTTTCGATAAAATTTCGAATACAATAGAAATAACTTACTTATCTCGTCCCTATAATAAGTTACGCGCATCCAAAGTTGGAACGTGAAAAAATGGCCGTATTTTTTAAGTTTTTCCAAAACACATATAGCATGGATGTAAAATTTTTTAAAAGGAAGCAAGGTTTGTGGAGCTCCTGATGAATAAATATAAGCTTGTTGTATATGTAGATGGTATTGGTGAAAAATTTAGGACTTGAAGCTTTACAGTTTAGTGAAATGAAATAGTTTTATGAATTTTTCAGACGTCATTACCTTAGAAACTATAAAATTATAATATTGGGATTTTTTATTAACAAATATAAAATATAAAATTTGAATTAATGTAAAATTTTAACGATTAAAGATATTACAACAAAATTTGGAAATAGTGTAGATTCAAATGTTCTTAAATCAATGGACACTTTTTATTTTCAAATACCAAAATTCCTAAAATGTTTTCCAAAAACTGAGTTTTTTTAGAAAAGACCATACTGTGATGTTATTTAATTTTTTTTTTTTAAAAATTTGCAATATTTGCATAGATCTGGGGACGACTAGGTCCGCTTAAGTGAGCCAAGTTTTACTTTACAAGCTTTTGCATTAGGATCTCTTTTCGGATCATATAATTATTATATAGGGACTTTTTTGGAAAAAAAAACTTTAAAAATACGACCATTTTTACATGTTCCATCATTTGATGCATGCAGAATGAAAAAATATAAATAAATATCTCTTGAACTTACAAAAGTATGAATGTTTATTGTAAATTTCCTTAAGAACTATTTATATTTTAAATTTCAGACCCGAGATGGCAATTTTGCAAATTAAGTGGCGCTTTATTTAAAACTTTTGTATTTTTGGTGACCCTTACTGCAATTTTCCTGCAAATTTTTTTGTAGAATATTTTAATCCTTAAATGTCCATTTTGAAAGGATTTTTTTTTGTTTTTCTCTAAAAAGAAGTGATAGATTGCTAAGATCTTTCACAAAATTTATCCCCATAAAATTCCACAATTTTACTCTGACAATAAGAATTCTCTCAGACATTAACTTACAACATTTTCTTCGGTTAGTATAATGCTTTCTTCCATCAAAAAATTAAAACTTTGACCCACTGTAAACAAAAACTCAGACCAGCTGGACTGTAAGTTTATTCTACAAAAATGGTCGCTATTCTGTTCCAATCAAATAACTCATTTTGCTAAGCTTAAAATGCCTTCTTTAATTTAATTTTTATGAAAAAAATATGCAAAAATTAATTTCGAGATAGCCTTCTTCAAAGGACCCGAATTATATCCGTTATCTAATAAAATTGTTTTTTGAGTAATAAATTGGAATAAAATACTTTCAAGGACTAACATAATACTATAAGAATGTGGCTAATATTTAAGAAAATATTTGAAAAATGGAAGATACCTTTATTGATATATCGTTTGTTCAGTAACGATATTTTATGATATATCTTGTTTTGATGAGAAACAGATCTCATTAGTTTTAATATGAGATCAAAAATTATAAAATCCGATTATCACTTCTTAACAGTTTTACGTTCGATATGAACTAGTCATTCTATTATTCATATATATTTTTTTTCTCCATTACCCCTCTTGGGAGCATTTGGCTTCCTCAAAGCATCTTCTATCTTATACGATTTGTTTGCAGTTGTTTTTCGCATATTTCCCATGTAAGATTGCACTCCTTGTTATTGGAGTATCGTGCGTCTTCATGTAGAATCAGACTGTTGTTATTTTTGTATCAGTTTCGTTAAACGGTTGTTGTTCCTGCTAAGTAGGTGATTGGTCTGCTGTAGCGGGTCCAAGGATACATGTAGGATGTTGCCATAAGATCCAGCCTATTGTTATTTTTGCCTTGTGTCAGTTTCGTTAATCGGCTGTTGTTCCAACTAAGTAGATAATTGGTCTGCTGTAGCATTTTTTAAAGATTTAGATTTCGTATGACACTAAACGGCCAATTAACAGTTTAACATTGCACAATGGGGTAGAATAAAATTTTTTTGGAAAAAAATCTGGCTAGCATAGCCAAGGAGTATTTTAGGCAGTTCTATAGGGGCTCAAAGTAGGGTACCTTCGACATATAAATTTTTAAACATGTGCCATCCCCAACCCATCCGAGCGCTCGGCTAGGTCTTGAAAAACATGCGTGAGCTATTTATCTCTTATAATTTCCGAGTTATACGCATTTCAAAATTAAAATCAAAATTAAATTGCAATACGTTGATCCGCTTTTTTAAAAATATAGGTCGTACTTTTGTACCGAATGGACTCGAATTTACCAATAATATACAAAAGATTTCAGAGCAATATCAATTATGGATCCAAATAAATGATTTTAAATTAAAAAATTTAAAAAATAATAAATTTATGCAGTTTTTGGGCGAAAAGGTGACTTAAAACTTTTTTTTGTTAAAAAAAATTTTCTTTAAGAATATATAATAATTTTATGTTTTTCTGTGATGTATCTTTAGGGAGAACATTTTGTTATTAAAAATGTCCTAGTTCTTGACTATGTTGTCCCTACGTCATTCGGAATTTAAACTATTTCTTTTATCAAAATTTCAAATTTGGGCAACATGTTCTAAAATCCCAAAGCTGCTTTCCAGAAATCGGAAATCAGCTTTGGAAACCTTTATGTGTTCACTATTTATCTCCAAAGTATTTTCACAGCCCCGAAGGAAATGTGAACCCTATGGTCAAAATTGTAAAAAATACCATTTTTGGTATTTTCGCTCCAATTTTTAGGAATTGCGGGATTTCCTTTGACGTTTTGACAAGTTTTTTTTATACTTTGTAATTTAGAAAGACAAATTTAAAAAACGTTGAAAATTTCATTAAGCTTTAATAAGGATTTTATTACATAATACATATTTATTGAGTTTCTAAAATTAAATTTGTATCAAAATTTTAATATGATTGCAAATATAGGAACAATTTCTTCCACATTTATTCCGAACTAATTTTTTTTGGATTAGATAAGTTAATTTTGGGGCTTGCAAAAAATGTCAAGTCAATATCTCAATTAGATTCAAAAATATGCTACTTGAAAACTCTGCCCTTCAAAAATATTGCACTTTTTCATAATAAAAAAATTTTATAAACTTTATTAATATTTTATTCGACAACATGTCAATGGATCTGATATTTTATACAAAAATATGAAAAAGTGCGATATTTTTTAAACTAATTGAGATATTGAATTGAAATTTTTTTGGTAAGTCCAAAAATTTACTTTTAGAACCTCAATAAATATGTAATATGTAATAAAATCTTTATTTATAAACAAACCTCAATGAAATTTTCAAAGTTTTTTAAATTTGTCATTTTCATAACAAGGTGTAAAAAAGTTGTCAAAGGGTCAAAGGTAATCCCAAAAATTTGTAGCGAAAATCCCAAAAATTATATTTTTTCAATTTTGACCATAGGGTCCACATTTCCTTCGTCGCTGGGAAAATACTTTGAGGATAAATAATGAACACCTAATGATTTCCAAAGCTGTTTTCCGGTTTCTAATCTCAACTTTGAAATTTTAGAACATGTGGCCAAAATTTGAAATTTTGATAAAATATACATTAAATTTCGAAGGACGTAGTGGCGACATATTCCAGAACTAGGACATTTTTTTAATACCAACATTTTCTTCGTAAAGATATCTTATTTTAATAAAAAAATCTAAAAAGTTGCATAGTAAGCAATTGTAGTCATCTTAGCACTGTATTGTATATTCAGTTTTCACGATAATCCATTCCATAACTGGACTATCCATACTAAATCGACCACATAAGTAACAGCCTTAATTTTCTTATTGTCCAAATATAGAGGAGAAATCGCCAACCTTGGATGTTCCACGCCTAACATGTTTGGACTTTTTCCAGTTTCAAAGACTTGCTCTGATAACTATCTATTTCAACACGGTTACATTCCAGCTATATCTCAACAACTAGATTATTTAGATCTCGTTAAAGGCCACTTTTATATCTGGGACTCGCAGAGGTCCTTAAAACCTTATTAAGAGCAGTATTACGGTTTAATAACTTTTTAATTTCAGTCATAAATGGTATCCAATAGATAATAATCCCTCTCTACCCTAAAATATTATATTTAAAAATGCTTTTATTTTCTAAATCCATAAATAGATGAACACACATGTAGATTTAAAAGTCACTTACAGGATTTGTTTGATGAAATCACTGCCAAAATCTAAAGGAAATATAACCAAAGAAAAATATAAAAAATCACACACACGCAGCCAAGTATACAGATGCACAAAGAAAGAAATAAACAAATAAACGAGTCTTCTCAACCAGTTAAAGCAAATAATGAAACCAAATGCCAATTTCTAAAGTAAATGAAAATTTGTTTCTCCTTTTTTTTTGTATTTCTAGCAATAATAGCGTAGTGTATGTATGTATTTCATTCTTTGTAACTATTTTTATGTGAAAGTGTTAGTGTGTGCAAAGAACTGGATTTATGAAATCCTTTTGGGATTTTAAATTGGCCGCCAAGTTCAACGCAAAACAAATGTATTAGAGTATAAGAAAGGGTTAAATGATTATTTATATGAATGTAGTTGTTAGATCTGATTAATCGGAAATAAGACAAAAGTAGTTTTATTATTCGAATTTAGCATCATCCAAAATTTCAATATTTATATAGTCTTTAAAGGAATTACTTAGTTCAAATAAGACTGTCATACAAAATTCCGAATAAGGTACCAAAACGTAGTAGTCTCTATTGATAAAGGTACAAACCTAAGTAATTGCAGATAATGGACAAAAGTACTGCAAAACTCTAAAAAACACCAACTTGAAATGCAGCAATCCATCAATCGTTATCATAAATTATCATAAAAATAATGATATTCTTTCGGAGTGATAATGATATTCAATTCTTGTAAGTGCTTCCAATTGCTTAGTTCAATAGGACATAGTTCTTCATAAAGTGTATACATAAAGCTAATCTGCTTTCTAGAATTTTCCAGTGAATTTCTTTTTGTAGGAAGCTGTCTACTTGCTTACTTTCTCAGGAAATACTCCAAAACGTTTCAAATGTAGGAACATAAACTTGTATTGCAAGTTCGCAGTGACCTTATTTGTACCTCATGTGTTCTCATCTGTATATTACAATGCATTATATGCATTTGTATGTTTCATATACATTATACCAAGCAGAACTCTCTTACAGTCAACGCTAAATTGGAATTGATAACATGGCTTCTCAAAGCATACTGCGCCGCTTGAATGTCGACGTAAATAATCACCCCTTTAACAACGTCGGATATAATCAGTTTCGATGTTTTGATCACCGCCATGACCTCAGTCTGAAAGAAGCTGTATTCTTCCTGAAATCTATATAACATCAGAGTATTAATCACCTCTATAGAAACATCTGTGTATACCTTTCAAACAGCGTATCGGATCCAGGCCTGTCGGTCTTAGTTGTTAAATTATTAAAAGCCCATTCTACAGAGAAAGATGTCATCGCATACTGTTCCAGTGATCTCCAATAATAATATATGAAAAATGTTTCGTTGAATGACCCTTTAGTCAGGAAAGCTGACTACTTAAGAAACAAGATTTATCCACAAGTCTTTGCTTTATGTGGCAATGATAAACTAGTTTTTTCAGAGACTTAAATGGAATAATGATAAACATTCCTAATCATTGTGGCAGTTTGAAAATAACTTTTAGTACTAACTATTTTCACCACAGTCAAGATTAGTTGACCGACAAATTATATCGCAGAGTATAATGGGGCTCAGCTTATTTGAATTCGGTGTCACCACATTCTGTAACCCCATGAGTTATGTTCGTTAGCGAAGTCCACTAGAAGATGATGCTGTATTGATTGCGTTAGACTTCTCTCTCAACTCAGTTTGTGTTGATATTTGCTTTGTATCGTGTACTCTTCTACATGATCTTTGTGTTCTCGGATATATGTATAGGGAACGAACAGATCCCTATAATAGCTTGACTTTAGAATATATGCTAGATTATTTATTAAGTTATTCCATCAATTGATCGGTTGGTTTCTGCACAGAGAAAACAGATTCGTAATAGCAACCGAATTTGTTGTCAATCGAATGATTCGGTTGCACACATAGAATTTTTAGGTTCTAAAAAAGAATATCAGTGGATTAAGAAGAAATTCGGTTGAAGCAACGAAACTTTAGTAACCACTTCTAAAATTTTGTAACCACAACTGTAAAATTCGGTCACTAAGGCAGAATCATTCGATTGGCAACAAATTCGGTTGCTATTATGAATCTGTTTTGTCTGTGTGAGAACTCGACCAGAGTCTTCAGACTGGAGACGAGCAGATATATTAAACATATCCATTTGTTTTTAACCCTTAAATGCATGATTTTTACTTTTATTTTTCAATAAAGTATCAAATATTTAGTTGATTTTTATTTATTATATTTCCTTTAGCTTTAGTTTGATTTAGAATTTCTTTAGCTGAAACTTTTCGTACTCCATTTGATTTTTCTGAATTAGAATCAAGCTTATATTCGTCTAAAATTAAGTGGAACTGGAATGTAGACAATTGACAACAATATGCATTAAAGGGTTAATATTCAACATATAATTAATTGGCCGTTTAGGCACTTGATGCCGTACAGGGGACAAAACAATTTTGTTTGCAGTATTTTAGAAAGTTGGAAATACATAATGAGCAATGTTGAAATACTCCTTCCAGATGCTAATGAAATTCCAAAAGTGTTTTTAAAACATATCGAAATTGCGACCTGACTATGGATTTTACATTTAAACTTGTCAAATGTGTGATAAACATTAATATCTGAAAAGGAAGCAATCCTCCGCTTAACATTATGCCCAGATATTTTTAGGAATTGGCATTTTTGGGTCTTGTATTAAAAGTGATGTTGAGAAGTACAAACAACATGACGTACTCCCGTACATCCCTTATGACAGAGGTTACAAAAATGTCTCTCAAATTGAATTGAAACCTCAGGAAATTCTTATAGAAAAATATTTAAACAAAACTACAACAACAATGCGCTCACACAAACAACACACTCGCATTTGAAATTCAAAGTTTTTACAGTTACAAACAGCACAAACTGACAAAATTGGAGACGTCGTATTTCATTTCGTCATGTTCGGGGATTATGGATGGATTAGTGACCGTGTGTGTTGTACGTAAGAAAGTGAGTGAGTAAGCGAAGGAGAATGTGAATGTGTGTAGTGAATATGAATGTTTGTATCTGTAAGATATACACATAATCGTATGAACATGAAGTGTTTTTGAACTTTAGAACTGAACATCCATACAAAGAACAAACACACTCACATACTTACATATGTGCATAAGAATATTATTGAAGAAAAAACCTGTAAATGTAAACTCTCATAAAAATAGGCTGGTTGATCTTCTAGCGGATGTGCGTTTATTTTTGAGTGAATATGTGTATGGTTGCCCAAATGGCTTGGGGTACTAAATGGAGCATATTCGTTCAGTTTTGTTGGGAAGGAAGAGGAAGGGCAAAAAGATTTGTCTAATACTTTGCATTTACAATGCGAGTGTGTACGAGAGCTGACTGCAAATTACTTAGAAAAAGTTAAAAATAATTATTTTTAATGAGTGTTTAGATAAATCGCAAAGTTTTATAAATAATCCATCTAATTCTTTCTCATTTTTATAATCTCAGATATTCTTAAAAATAGCATGACTTTCCGTCATAGAAAAACAATTACTTGGGTTTTATAGTCAATTTAACACTTTCTAAGAGCATTTGAAAAAATTTAAAATTTTATGTGGAGAATATTTCCAAAAGTGCATCTGAAAACTGCTTTTGCCAACCCATTAACAACTGACCTCTTCTCGATGAGTAATCGAACCAAGGCGAATTTATAGAAGGTGGAGACGATTTACAAAAATAACCACTGGTCTAAGCATATCGTCGCCGCGCATACAGAAATAGTTTGTATACTTTTACAAAATTAATTTATTCCCCAATCAAAAAAGCCTTATTTATTGTTCATCGACTCACTAAACCGTGATTATCTCTATAGGTTTAGAATTTAGCTAAAAGAGTGTAAATCATATAGGTCAAATTAAAAAAGAGTTGAACTAATGGATGCTTTTTTATCAAAAACTAATAAAATTGTTTATGGTATTAATTTAGTGTCAAATAACAATGTTTTTTACTTATTAGACACAGATGTCTTAAATAAATGTCGCTTCGAAATAAGTAAATTCATTGTAAATTCTGGAATAAGATTAGAATACGCAATTTCAATAAAATTAATTGCGTTAGACTTCTCTCTCAACTGAGTTGGTGTTGATATGTGCTTTGTATCGTGTCCTTACCCATAAGATACTCCTCTACCACAGTCTTAGTTTTTACACGATCTTTGCGTTCTTGGATATATAGGTATTTTCAGGAACGAACAGAGACTTCAGAATATTTGCTTGGTTTTTTATTAAGTGTTTCCATCAATTGTTCGGTTGGTTCCTGAGAAGTCGACCAGAGTCTCCAGAATGGAGACTATTTTCCATTTGATTTTAATTATTTCAATGGGCTTGAAACAATTTTTTTCATAAAAGGTGTAATAATTGGTTAGTGTACGCACTAGAGTAACCAAAACGGAAAACCGGTCAACCGGTGTTTTCATCTTTGTAAACTCCACCAGTTTCGGTTTTTTAACTTTCCGGTTTTTGTAAGACGTTTAACCGGTTTTAATGAATATATTTTCTAAAGTTCATTCACATATTTATGAAAAACTTTGATACCATTTTTAAAAATATTGATTTATTTTATAGAAAATTATAGCGTTTGCCAATATATATAGACAACATATAGATTGAGCCTTAAGAATTCAAAAATGCTAAATTTCCGAAAATTTAGTATACAATTCTAAACCTTATCAATCCTTTTAGCGTCCACAAATAAAAATAAGTTTAAGGAGACCTTATCACATTAAATAAAGATTTAATATAAACCTGTTTTTTTGAAGACAAAAACCTAAACCGTTTAACCGGTTTTTTTAAAAGGCAATAATCAAAACCGTTTTTTTCAAAAACACACTTTTTCGGTTAAACCGAAAACCGGTTTTTCAAATTTGCCGGTTTTTTGGACACTCTAATAATGGGACATGTAATAAGAGAGATATTTGCAGAAAACTAATTTTAAAATGATTTTGGAAAAAGAGTTATGTGCACATTTCGTGGGAATGTGCTTATAAATCTGGGGCGAAATTAAATTAAAATTTTTTTCTACGTAAATTGCTAGAATAATGGTAAGAGAATTATTTATGAAACAAACTTTTAAATGATATACCAAATTTATACAAAATATATACTAGTTTTAATCTCCCGATAAGTTCCTAAAAAACATAGCAGTTTTTGTATTCCCAGCGGCGATATATCAGAAAAAAGTGATAGAACCAAACATGCAAACAAAAAGCAATCAGTTGTTCGACTGCAACCACATTATATGAATTCCCTTGTAGTGAATTAACTTATTGCTCAATCAAATCTGATGTACAAATAAACAAACATTATAGAGAGTAAAAAGTAAAGAACAATTTGTGATTAGTTGAATTTATGTGAAAAACAATTAGCGTGTCCCAAAAAATTTTTGTTGGGGCTCAATAATTTTGAAAGGTTATAGGGTAAAGTATTTTTGAGATTTTTTTCAGATTTTTCGGAAGAGGTTTAAAGGTCGCTCAAGTCGAGTTTTTGCCAAAAATCGGGTTTGTCGGCCTTTTTTTGAGTTTTCTTCATAACTTTGTCAAGACCAACGATTTTCATTACATTTGAGGACACAGTTTAAAAGAAATTTGTACATGCTTTATTTTTGTGTGCAAAAATTTTTAGTTTTTAGGTAAGTATAGGATCAGATAGATAAGTATCATCATCAAATTTAAATATAAGTGAGTAAATTATAACCTGTCAAAAAAAAAACTAGTTTAGAATCTTCAATCACCATTTCATAGATTTTGAATAGCCTATTCAGTATGCCCTCGTATAAACGTGTCGGGTACAAGCTGCTGTTTTAGATGTTCCATATTTTCTTGCCGGTATTGCTGCTGTTCTTGTTGTTGTTTTTGGTTACATCTAAATATTTTCTATATTTTATTTTTATTTCAATTGTTTGTACGTGCAACTTTCTAAGTATTTGGCATTAGTTTGGTATCAAAGGATATGTTTATCGATTGTACTTGACATTTGTTTTTCTTTTTCTACGTTTCTTATATGTTTTTTTCTGTGTTGTTGGATATTAAAGTTAACCCACTGCTGATGGGATTGAACATTTAGAAAGTCTATAAAAAACGTGAAATTTAAATTACGTTTTTTCTTATGCAAACATTACAGCATCAAATATATACATAAATAATTTTTTTATTATTGTGGAATTTTAAATTTATAAATAAATGAAAGAGTATTACAAATGAAAACTTTGTAGTACCTAGTATTGTTTATAAATAATATAAGAAACGATTAATGGGGGTGGTTTTTCATGTTAAATGAGATTATTTTTAGAAAATCATTTTATTACTTTTAAATATAATCCATATATTTAATAATTATATATTTATTTATAGTGTGATATTCTGTTGCAATTAGAATTTTAAACCAAATAAATTTGTTTGATACTTAATACATACAACCGACTTAATTCAGTCAGGTCTGAGATCATAAAAATGTTTCTATTACAATGAAAAATAGCAACAATGAAGAGAATTAGGATCACAAGGAATGGGGAAAGTAATATTTGCATAAAAATATTAGTTCACTTCAATAACACTAATATTATATCATAATTAGTATTTATTTTCTAGAATCCAAATAAACATAAATTAATTTGATATATTCTTTTCTACCGATCTGTTATAAATTTATGTACCTTTAGAACTTGTTGCAATTGGTTGAAATAGCAGTCAACCATTTTGGATAAATTTGGAGAGGTGTTGAAAAAGGCGGTTCAAAAGTTTGTCATTTTAATTTCATTGGTTAATTTCCAAATAACAAATTAGCTAAAATTATTAATATATTTAGTAAACTATTTCTTATTGTTACAATTTCCCATTAAATATATTCTGTTATCACAGGCAATTTAGATTTTCTACTTAAAATCGAAATTATCATCGTGTGTATGAATCAATTAAGTGGCCTTATGTCTCCAATTACTTTATTTTTTTATGAAAAGCAAACAATAGTAGTAGTTTGTTTGTTAATTGAATTGGAATTCTTTAGGTAATTAACTAAATTTTAAAAATCATTGTTGTCTGTATAAAAAGTTACTACGCAGAGAATGTATGATCAAGTCATTCATTTGTTAATCATTCATAAATGGTATATTTTGAAAAAGTAATAATTTAAATGGAAATGAACAAACATTTGGATAAATTGAAAAATCGTTTCGTTCCCGGGAATTCCCTGGAATTTTTTAACACTTAATTAAACCAAAAACCAGAAAATTTTTTTTGAATAAATTGACTTATAATTTCACCAGAGTTTTAAAACTACTTTTGATTGTACAATGTTGGTCCAGCCTTTATAAGGGTTTCCAATTTAATAGTGACATTTGATCGGTATTGTCACAATCGTAGTTTTAATCAGTATTAAATCAATAAGTTATTTGTTTATTTAAAAAACTTAAGAATTTCGACCATGTTAAAGCTATAAAACATGCGTAGTTAGAGAAATTATCATATCTGATTGTAGATGTACCAATGTGAATCACAATTATCGTTATTTTCTCTAAATATGAATAATACTTATTGAATATCCCTAAAAGTTGTAATGTTAGGCATCTTAATAATTCCTTTATTATATGTATATATTATATAATTCTGTTATTTCAACTTCATTGCCCACTGACTATCTGTTGCTAGAACCAAAAAAATCGATGGATATTATAAAATAATTCAGTTAGCAACAAATTTGGCCATCGAAACGTATTGTATCTTTTAGAAGAAATCTTATGAAGAAATTACCGAAATTACCGACAAACATGTACAATGTACAATGTCCATGTACAATATTAGACACCAAGAAATGTCACAGCGTCACAAAGTCCATTTGTCATTATGTTCAGAATAAACTGAGCGAAGTCAATGTTTCAATATGAAACTTTATTAAGTAATTCAATCTGAGAGACTACGTAGAGTATCGCAAAGTCTGTTTGTACAGAATTCTTTTGATTTGTAATACGTAGCCTAAATTAATCATTCGATTAAAAAGTATACAAAGTCAATTGATTTAATACAATTAAAAACAAAGTATATCAAATATAAAATAAAGTATTCGACAAGTGTTCTTTATGAAGAGCTACCAATCACACGGATATATGTATACAGAAATGTGCGATGCAAGTATATTACCAATCAATTTATATAAATATTTTATAATAAAGATTTCTATAGTAAGTACATATTAATATTATAAAAATATCCCGAGAATTTAAAAAAAATACTTATTAAGAAAAATTTCTCGTTTAGTTTTTTTTAGTATTAAAAATTTCCAATAATTCCCGGTTATGGAAACAAACAATTGTAGTAGGGAATGTAAGAAAAGATAAAATCACTGTTTGTTGTTGGTGGCCATATGAACTATCTTATCCTCCAACAATAAATTCCAGTGAATTTATCAATCATTAAATTGAGAATTTAGCACATAAAAACTAAATTTGTATTCCCAAAATAACTTTTTGATGAAAATATTTTTAATTGTTTCCCGGGAATGGAAATAATTTAAAATAACACCACATTTGGGGTCCAAATGACCCTCAACTTTTTAAATCAAGAAAAACACATCCATTTTGTACCCAAGTGCTCTTAAAGGTTAAAATCCATTTTTGCACTGTTGTTGTAAATGCTACCCCCAATGTATAGTTTCCTCAAGTTTCATTAAAATCGGCCCAAAATATATAACATTTCGCTATCTTTTCATTAGAAATTCCAAATATTGAAAAATTTTACCTTTGACCTTCACGATTTAAAGGTTAACGTTGTCCGATTTTAGTAAAATTTTCAGACTATATTTAAAATTACCAGGGCTATAATATTATGAATAGATTTTACTTAAAATTTATAACAGTAAGGAAATTTGGCTCATTCGCCAAAATATGGACAAAAAATTAGTTTTTCTTGAAAATCGCAAAATTCAAATCGCAGGTACGGAAAAACTGTAAGAGGTATTGACATAATTTTTTCATATTTTTATTCCCTATTATGATCTCAATAAATCCCAATGTGATGATCGAAAAATTCTGAAATTTGTTTAACAAAATTTTTAAAAATTTAAAAATGGAGATTCGAAACAGCCATACCTGCGAATAGGTTAACGGTATCCGACGAAGACAAAAACTCATACACAAGTAAATACGGATATATTTTAAAATTAGCTTTTATTTTAATTTTTCTCGAAATATGTTAATTTTTTTCTAAATTTCTTGTTCAAGTGGCCTGAGACACGTTAATGGTCTGGCGAATTTGTAATAACTTTAACATTTTTTAACAAAATTTTGTCATTTTATCTCATTACAACGATAATTACGTACACATTTCGATTATTTTGCATTTAATTGCAAAAGTATTTATTTAGTAGCAAATTTTTTACAAAAACTGAAAAATGTCCATTTTTCCCGAATTATGGCGATAATACAGTTTATGGGTCATTTTGACCCAAAGGAGATACAGGGTTAATTTCCAAAAAAAATGTTTAATGTAATATTCATTAATATAAATAAATCTACATATTTCTAGAAAACAATACAGAATGTTAACGAGTTTCACCTATTTATTCCATATAAATAGTAAAATTTTGCATATATCTGAACTTTGACCTCGATGCGCGTCCAGAAATCGTTATCCGATTTGGCTCAAATTTTCAGCACTTGACTTTTAGGCCAAGTGTCACAATATTCTACCCGGCACTATTTGAAATCTAAAAAAAAAATCGGCTGTCACTCTAATGTATATACTACAACGCTGAGTCTTTAATGTTTCAAATATTATAAAAAAATAATTGTATTATTTCGGGGATAAGCTAGTTCCGATGCACATTTAAATATCTAATGCAAGACTTACGATAAACTACATGAGAATTAGTGTAAGTTTTGTACATTTACATTTAATTTGTGTTCTTAAAGAAATTATTGACTAACATTACAACTTCTAGGATATTCAGTGAAAATAATAACAATAATAGTGGTTTAAAATAGGTGATAGTGTACTGAACTATCAATCTGAGGGTTGCGAGTTCTATACCTGACAAATCGGCACAGTATAAAACGTACATATTTTTTATTAACTTTTTTTAACATTTTCCTAACTTGCTGTTTTTATTTTTTAGTACATGAGTACATATTTTTTTGCATTTTGGTAATTTAAAATTTTATGACGATACACGAATACCAAACAAACATGACACCAACCAACTAAATGGTGTAATAACACCCCTTTTGGTACTTTTTGGCAGTGTCATAGAATTTTTTTGTATTTTTACGCACGTAACCAGTAAAATAAATGTTAACCAAGTTATAACGAGCATTAGGTAAGTATGTACGTAAGTAAGTATGTATTTGAATGTACAAATGTTTATGTATCCAAATGGTTGGAATGAGTCAGCCGGTGGTTGGTACGTCAGTTTGTATGTTCGTTATAAATGGCACCCTAGTTATTTAACCCTTTGACTCCATTTAGGTTAATTTAGCATTTACATTTATTTATTCCTTTTGTGAGTGTGTTTCGGTTTGTGTGCCCTATACCACTGTTTCTATTATTTTGTTTGCTCATACATCAGCGTCATTTGTAATTGGTATCAGGTATTTACAAGGATTTATCTATCACAAACATACATACAGATATCCACACAAACGTATACATCCTGACCCCCACACACATACTTATATACACAAATATACAGATACCAAGGAGTAAGTTTGTGTTTGTGCTTGAATTCACGCACACAAAATTTCATTTTGCCATTTTGGCGGTATTTTATCGCCAATAATGCAATAATTGTGTTTATACGCACATTTGCGAATTATCACTGACATTGATTTTGGGGCTGTTGTAATGTGTTTCCGTACGTCAGTTTGCTTGCGTTTGTTTGTAAGTATATTGAGAATAAAGTTCACATTTGTATTTGTAATTTGGTGTTTGTAATTGTTGTCATATGTTTGTGTTCGATTATTTACAATGTCTATGTTTGTTTGTGCTTTACCACCTACACCGGGACATTCATCAATCGCATTTAAATTACAATTTAGAATTTGTCACCTAAATTAGTAATAAATAACATGGCCATCCATACATGACCTGTATAAATTTAAATAGTTACGTATATTTAAACTATTTCCCTGATGACAAGAGCAATTCGAATCAAATGTAAAATTGTAAAGTAGATACTTATAGCTGTCCTACAGATCACCACAAGTATATGGTAGTCTAATACAATTATTTATGGAAGTCAAATTCCTCGATAAATTGAAACATTGTCGTCTTGGCATTTTGAACCCGTTTAGTTTACATCTCGCAATATTGACACTGTGTGTAATTTTTTGAGTCATGGAAATATAACCATATACGGACACCACTACGTGATAAAAGACCAAAAAAAAATCCGTGTCTCCCAGTTTTGCACAAAGTCATGCACTTTTTTTATGGGCCCCCAGAGATTTGGGGCATCGGTGTAATTTTTGCAAAAAAGTGATAATTTTCTCAGGCTCATATCTTGCAAACAGTTCGGAATTTGATTTACTCTCTGAGGCAAAAAGTTGTAGCCCGAGTTGACACCTAGGGCCCAATTCTTTGGGGTCCATAAAGAAATGCATGACTTTGAGCAAAACTGGGAGATACGGGTGTTTTTTTTTTTGGTCTTTTATCACCTAGTGATGTCCTCTAATGGTTGTTTTGTTGCACTGTGTTATCACTATTTCATTATTAACTTCTGCATTTTACCGGATCATGTACAAAAACATGATGATGAATACTACCAGAAATGGATCATACTACGGAATATATGTTTAAATACGGATAAGAGTGATGGCTTATCCGTGTTCCTTATTCCCTAATAGGGAGGCGAATCATGGAATTTGTCCAAAAATAATTAATTTTTAGGCATTAACAAATCTCAAGTTTTTTGTACAAATCTCTTGAAATTTCAGGGTTTTTGATATTTTGGGAGATATCTGAAGCTTCGAAAATACCTAGAAAGCTTAAATTCGGCATTCTTATAATACGAATTGCGCTTTAAATTTGAGATCCCTGGCTTATACACAAGTTTATTCATAATTTCAAAGGTTGGCTACCGATTCTATATGATTAAAAGTTAGATTTTCCAAATAACCGAAGAATTTCGGTTTTGAGAAATTTAAAGCTGATCGGTTTCGTTTTTTTTTTGGTTTTGGAACAATTTATTAAATACATAGTAAGATATTATAGAAATAAAATTTATTAATTGATCATCTACATAACTAGTTATTTATATTGTAAGGGTGCTAATCGGAAGCTAATTGACCTCAAATAGTCAGTTAAACAGACATCTCACTGACAGTCCATTAATCTATTGCTTGTAAACAATATTTCCTCCGACAACTCTCCATTACATTACTGCTGGTGGGTAAAATAACTACTTTGTAAAGAACGTTTAAAGCGACGACACTCTAGGTTACTTAGATACACTAAAGTGACAATAAACTTCACACTACGTTACATGGAACGTCAGTATACTTCAGCAAATAAGAAAATAAACTGTATGAAAATTATATCAACACAATTTGTATAAAACCAGTTTGTACGTATTACTCATAAAAAATCCGGTAAAAAATAAGCGTTTGAAAAGACTACACTCTAGATTACTTAGGGACACTTAAGTGACAATTGTATTCATACTAGATTACATGGAATGTATAAAGTAATCAAATTCTCTCTGCAATACGAAGGGCACATATTCGATACAACTGAAAATTTTTATCTTGGATACACAAAAATACACTATACTTTTATGGGATAACTAAAACTGTATTATTTTTCCTTTAAAAAACAAGAAATAAACAGCCTTAACTCAATTTGAAGTTTAGTTGTCAGTAAATATGGTCAATATTTATTCCCGACCCCACCATAGTGGTGAGGGTATATTGAGTTAGTGCTGATGTTTGTAACGTTCAATACCCAATAACCACCTTAAAGTATACCAATCTGCTCAGTTCTCATAAATCTCCAAATTCAGCAGAAATAAGTTTTATATAATCCGAACTCGCCTCACCAAATTTTGGCCAACTTCCCAAAATCACTTTAACTAGCATAAATCTCTTAAAAATGTTGGTATTCAAATAAAATTCAACACAAATAATTTATTTATATACAAAAGTGATGTCACTAAATTTTATAACGATCGGTCCATAATTAGTCATGGCTCCCATATAAAGCCCACTTCCGAAAATCATTTTAATGAGTATAGATTTCTTAAAAATGTTGGTATTCAAATAAAATTCAACACAAATAGGTTTTATATACACAGAAGTCATGTCACATAATTTTATAGCGATTGATTCATAATTAGATTGGTGTAGGGTATCATATGGTCGGGCTTGACCGACTATACTTTCTTACTTGTTTTTAATGAATTTATATCATTCTTTATTGGAGGATTAGAATTATACTTGGATTAGAATTATACTTGCCTATCATACTAAAGGCTGCATGATACTTCATCTGAAGCAGTTATTGTACTTAATACATTGTAATATGTTTACTTCGATTTGACTTTAGAGAAATTTGAAGAATCATCTGGATCTAAAATCTAGTTTTCAAATTTTTTTTCATACAAATATTTAGTTTTTTGAAATTACGTTAAAATATAATAAAATATTTGTTTTTCATTTCTAAATTTTAAATTATTCTACTGAAAATAATTCAAAAAGAAGAAATACGAAAACAGAATAAAAACCGCGATTTAGGTTAAAGCCGAATACGAAACTCTATTTAAAGGTAACGGTTTTTTGATTATTTTGGTATCGGTATTTTAGCGGTAACGGCAATTTCGGTAACGGTATTTGCCTTTATTTCGGTAACGGTATCTTAATCATAATGGTAATTTCATCCAATATTACTGTTAGTTTTTATATTCATAGTTAAATTCGATGGTTTTTAATACTTGTAAAACAAAAATCCCGAAACCTGGGATTTGTAAAATCCAGTCTCGTTTACCACGATAAAGTTCATTTGTAATGAAATCTTAAAGATCCAATCCATTTCAAGGAAAACCAAAAATCCTAATCAATAATTCTATTCAGTTTTCTGTTAAGAGAATGCATAAGTTTCACCTCTAGGAAAACTTCTACTCGCGGACATTGAAAATGAGTATCATCAAAGCATCATAAAATGTCCGATTATAGAATCCATTGAGTTTTGCAACTTGAACGTCAGTAAATGAAGCATGAAATATAAGAAATTGTGTATCAAACATCAAATGAAAAATGTGTGTATATTTTAATTTTGTTTAATTAAGTACAGGCGATTGATTCAAATCTTTATCATTTAGTGAAATTGTAGCAATTATTCATTGTTTTATATAATATTTAATATTATTATTTCATTTCTCTATGTATGCGTTATCAGATATTGATTCATCGTTATTTAAATACAAATTATTTATTTTAATTTCACATAGATACATAAAATTTAATTACGTGGCATTATGAAATAGTTTTCGTCAAATGTACTACATACAGATTATTTTATATAATTAATTATATTAACATTAATAAATAAATATATTTGAAAATACCTATTTACATTATTGTGTATATTTTTATAACTAATTAACCAATTTTTAAAAACTTAGCCCTTTATTAAACCTTAAAATAAGACTAATATTACTCTTTTTTATCAGAAAGAGGATAATTAGTGCGAAGTGGTATTCTAAGGTTGTCATAAGGTAAAGGTCACTTTTTCAAACATATTTTCTAATAAATTTTTACTTAAGAAGGATATTTATGTGCAATATATAAATTATATTTCAATCTGTATAATTTAGCAAATATTAATATTACTTTTCTTATTAATTATCATTAATATAATCCAATATGCCTAACACAAAAGTTATAAATGAATAATACTGAATCCGTAACTAGAAAAACAAAAAACATTTATTTTTAAACTTAAGCTTAAAATAAGCCGAAGGTTATATATTAGGGCGGGTCGATTTGCAGGAACGCAAAAAAATCGCCAAAGTGAAAAGGAAAATCGTATTCTAGGGATCCAAATAAGAAACTTTGCCCAAGGATCATACCTCTAAAATGAATTCTGATGTTCCTTATTTTGACCCAAAGGTCAACATTCTTTCCCAACCTACTCCAGTTCTTTGATAACAGTGGATACAAATATTTCCCGATTTTCTACATTTTTCCTTTAGTGGTCTAACAACAAATTCAACATACACATTATCGGGAGTTCAATAGAAAGAAAGGATAATTCTATAAAAATGTATTCTTACATATAAGATGTTTTTTGAAGGAAAATCGTTACCTAAACGTCGAGACTTTGAAATAAGTTCGTTATAACCAAGTTTTACTGTATAAGAGAACTCATAAAACATCACAAGATACATTACATCACATTAAATTACGTTTTAGGTAAAGCCACTTACATTCACGGACAACTCTTCAATACATTAGAAGGTACAACAATAAAAAGAATTACAAAACAAAAAAGAAAATGAAACCTGACTGAATGAATGGAATACCAGAAAAATAAACATAAAATCACGCATTATACTCAAAATAACAAATACAAAATATAACTAAATTATGAACTCGAACGAGTGATGTTGTGAATTTTAATAATTTTTTATTTATTTTCTGCTCTTTCTCAAATATAATTTTGATAAAGGAAGAATGAAAGTTAAAACATACATACAATGGCATATTTGTGTATGTTTCTTAAATAAAATAAAAAAAAATATTTATTTTATTGGCAAAATCACAAAAATGGCAGAATGGGAGGGGGAAACCCTTCAAAGCCACAGCAACAACACGGCCAAAGAGGAGGGAGAGAAAATGTGCACAATTCATTGTTGTTCTGTATGACAGATAAATGAAGAAGAACGAACGCCTCTAGTTAAGGATGAGGACGATGATGATGCTGCGAATACTATTGTATCTAAACACATACACACAATGGTGATGATGATGATACAAAAAAACCATCACTGTGATGGTTTTAAATAAAAAAGGAGTAGAAGTAGTATATAAAATATATTACAAAAACAAACAATATTAAAAACAACAACAACGATAACAATAGAAACTGCAAAAAAAGAAAAAAAGGCACACAATAGAACAGAAGACAACACAAAATAATAATAATGATAATAATGGGATAACAAAACGCCCTTGACACCCAGTAAAACTAACAACCAAAATGCCAAAAAGAGATTAAAGCCATTCATTCATTTGAAATACAACAGAATACAGTTTCCAAAAACCAAAAAAAGAAAAAAAATACACACAAAATAAGACAAATAAGAAAAAAACTAAAGATGAAAAACTAAGAAATAAAATATTTCGTGGCAACACCGTTTCCTATTCAAATAAAACGCTACATGTATCTTAATTGTAAAAACTGAACTTAAAAAACTTAAAGTTTTTTAAATAAACTAAATTAAAGAATTTGTAGAACAAAATATTTTTATTTGCGACCGCGATTTTATATAAAAACCATACGGTTTTACCAAAAACAAGTAAGACAGCTATAGTCGGCTGTGCCGAATCTTATATACCCTTCACCAAATTATACTTCAAAATACAAATTTTAAATACTTTTAGGTAAACAAAATTAATTTTTTTTCAAAAGATGTTTTTTTCATTTTTTTGAAAAAAAAATTTTTCGAATTGTTATTTTAATTTTTTTTTAAATAAATTTTTTTTTTAAATTTAAAAAAAAAATTTTAAATTTAACGAGGAAAAAAAGCATGTCTGACAGAATTATTGAAGATTTGGATCCCGAAGATATCTGGGGTCTTCAGAAAATTGATTTCAACAGACAGACGGACCTGACTTAATCGACTCCGCTATCTATAAGGATCCAGAATAAATATACTTTATAGGGTCGGAAGAAAATATTGTGGTAATTACCAACGGAATGACAAACTTATATAGATATACCCTTCTCACGAAGGTGAAGGGTATAAAAATCGGCTAATATCTACCAAATTATATATTTATAAATATATTTAGTGCCAAAAATCTAAAACATGTCAAAATTACTTTTCAGAAACAACAGGACAATATCTCGTAGATTTCCTAAACTCCAAATGAGGTAATTATAGCAAATAGTGATTTGTTTCGAACTGTATCTTGGTAGGAATGATAAATGAGTTTTTCCATATTGTACTAAATTTAATTACAAATTATACTTTTTGTATTATTAATTGCGCTAAATTGTATTTATTATATTCATATTCCATTACTTAGTTTAATTTTTCAAAACTTTAATTAGAATAAATGAGATTTTCAAATAAATATTAAAATTGTTTGCAAAACTTTATAAAAATATTAATTTAAATGTACCTTCATGTAGAGAAAAAACATGGTTTTGGTAAAAATAATCTAACAGCAACATATTCTGAAAAAATGTAAAAAATGTTGTAGTCCAAATATATTATAATCATTATTAGTATCATAAAATATCATAATATGTTCTAATTAATCATATTATCACTAAAACATATTTTTGGAAATACAAAGTTTAATTTTAATACACAGAGAAAACAGATTCGTTATAACAACCGAATTTGTTGCCAATCGAATGATTCTGCCTTAGTGACCGATTTTACAGTTGTGACTACAAAATTTTAGAAGGGGTAACAAAAGTTTGGTTGCTTCAAGCGAAATTCTTCTTTGTCAACTGACTTGCTGTTGGTAGAACCGAAAAATTCTATGTGTGCAACCGAATCATTCGATTATCAACAAATTTGGTTGCTACTACGAATCTGTTTTCTCTGTGTAGGTTTTAGTTTTAATGTTAAATTCCCAATTAAAATATTGTTGATAAATGCACTGAAATTTATTATTGTTCGCTTTAGAAAAGCTAAGATAGATACTCGTAGTTTCTTTTAATCCTAAAGTGAGGGTAGTAAAATAATAATTGACATGTACCTCGAAAATTAGACGTGATTGATACCACATTCGTTTGGAACATTTAATCCATGACTCATGACCTATTCATTCCAGCTAACAGTTAAGAAGGTACCAAAATCGTGTAGCGCAGAGTTTAAAGTTGTTATGGTGTTGGGTACTAGTTCAGGCGCGGATCCTGGTCAAACATTTGGGGGGAGGGGGAATTAAAATTTGTTCTACATTTTTCTTTTTATTCCCTTTTTTATATGAAAACTTTTCGGTTTTGGGGAGGGGGTAGAATTTCATAGATTTATTAATATTACAGTGATTGGTATTTTATTGTTATACTATAACTGATATTCAATGAATTCAATAAAAGCTAAGAGGTGACCCTATAATTATTCAATTGTATTCTCTCAGATATCATTAATAACAGTTTTAAGCTATACTAAACAACTGAGCATTTATGAATCTACTAGAAATTAAAAATAGACTTACATTGCACAATTTCCCCAAACAATGCACATATTTTTCAAGACAGAATTTGTAATATATTCGGGCTCGATTTGCGCAACTAATCGTTATTGCAACTCTCAAAAATAAATATTATTTTAAATAATCTTAAATTAATGAAATCCGACATCAACTTCAAAAGATATAACTATGTGAATATACGTATATTGGGTGTTTCCAAATTATAAAAAGTTAAAAGGGAAATGTCGAAATTATATCCTTTGGAGAGCTTATATTTTTGGTACAGAATATTTAAATTACAATTTTTTTTTAAAAATAATCCATTTTTCCAGCAATAATCCTGGTCGAACTCAACTGTATCAAAACTGTACTCAACTTTCTCAAACATAATTTCAAAGCTTATAGGGTGAAGTATTTTTGAGATTTTTTTCAGATTTTTCAGAAGAGGTTTAAAGGTCGCTCAAGTTAAGTTTCTGACAAATATCGGGTTTTTCGGCCTTATTTTGAGTTTTCTTCATAACTTTGTCAAAGCCCACGATTTTCTTTACTTTTGAGGGAACATTTGAAAAGAAATGTGTCTAAGCTTTATTTTTGTGTGCAAATACTATTAGTTTTTGCAATGAATTGGCTTATTAAGGTGCCCTACATTACAATTTTTCGTAATTTTTCCATAACATTTGTAAATAACGCTTTATAACTTTTATGAAAATGAAAAAAACAACTGACAATGCAGTTTGAAAGATCAATTAATTCTTAATAATTTATGGACAATAATTATTGAATTAGCTTTTACCGTTTTTGAGTTATATAAAGAAAACAAAAACTTTTATGTACACAAAATGATTTTTATACCCTACACCACCATAGTGTAATCAAACTGCAGGTCGCAATTTCAAAGATAAAATTTGGTACGATCTTTTCTATTGGCACATGAACGAAGCCTGGTTAGAATCGGTCCATTATTTCTACTAGCCCCCATACGATTGCCCTATCTGAAAATAGATAATCTGTCATAAATATCTTAGTTATATAGATATCAAAACCAAATTCAGCACAAATAAGTTTTATGTAAGTCGAACTTTCACTACTAAATTTTGTGACGATTGGTGCATAATTAGTCGTAGCTCCCATATAAGGCCCACCTCCGAAAATCGCTTTAAGTAGCATAAATCTCTTAAAATAGTTGGCACTCAAATAAAATTAAAGTCAAATAAGTTATATAGTATATACAAAAGTCGTGTCACCAAATTGTAAACCGATCGGTCCATAATTAGTCAAAGCTCCCATACAAAGCAAACAGCTTATTATACTTAATATTATAACTTCAAAGCTGAAAACCGGTATAACTCAGGAACCTTAAAAGCAAGTTCAAAAATTGTTCTCCATAAATTATTAAGAATTAATTGATCTTTCAAACAGCATTGTTAGTTCTTTTAATTTTCATAGAAGTTTTAAAAGTTATAAAGATTTATTTCCAAATTTATGGAAAAATTACGCAAAAATTTAATGTAGCGCACCTTAATGAGCCAATTCATTGCAAAAACTAATAGTTTTTGCACACAAAAATAAAGCTTGGACATTCTTCTTTTAAAATGTTTCCGCAAATGTAAAGAAAATCCTGGGTTTTGACAAAGTTATGAAGAAAACTCAAAAAAGGCCGACAAACCCGATTTTTGACAAAAACTCGACTTGAGCGACCCTAAACCTCTTCCGAAAAATCTGAAAAAAATCTCAAAATTACTTTGCGCTATAAGCTTTTAAATAAACACTAATGTATATATCAAAAATAAGCCCATTTTTTTCTGTTTTTAAGCATAAACTTCATTAAAAGGTTTACCCTTTATGCATAAGCTTTAAACTAAATTTCTTGATTTTATGAAATTAATAGGCCAGTTTTTGGAATCTGGATTAACGTTATTCTTGGTATAACATAGTTTGAAACTGATAAACAGCTATTGACTTTGTGGTTTATTTTATTTCAATAAATATCAAAAATTTTTTTGATTGAAATTGACCACCATTAATTTAGAAGGCCCGCCTTAAAGAGTCGTCATTGATTTTGATCCAAATTAACCGTTAACTCGGAAAAATTTAGGGTGTTTGGCAGTCGAATTCTTTATTTTACTTCAGTTTATAATTTGGAAAAACAATAATTATTGTTTTTCCAAATGAAAAGAGCTATCTGATCATTTTAAAAATAAATATAGATGATATACGAAAAAAAAGAGCTGGCTAATATAAATTCGTAAATAATTGATTTTAATGATCATTTTTGTTTGCGAGATTTAGGAGAAGTATTTTTAACATACTTATTGTGGTTAGAATGGTTAAATATTTAATCATGAATGAATTAAACTGTTTTTTGCTGTCCTGTGCAAATAGCCCTTTATGTGTTTACCGAATCCATATGGTCAAAATCGGAACACCCAAGGTCAATTAATTTGTGATATCTTATGGAATTCGTGATATAGATATTATTCTTATAGAAAAGGAAACGGTGTGCTCCCCAAAAATTAAGCACCCTAATTTCAAATAGTTTTTCTGTTGATAGAATGTTGAAGAAAACTGACTTTTTAAGAAAGAACAAAAAAGCACAAGAAAATAATTTAGAAATCTGTCAAATTCTCCAAAGGAATGAGTATAAAATAACATTTACATTTATGTACTTTTTTTGTTTTGTTTAACAACGAACAAGAATATTGATTAATTTAAAGTAAAAGGAAAATTTAAAGAAAAATTCCCTTGAATGGCCACAAAACAAGTTTCCAGTGTAGTGAATCTATTTTCGTATTATTTGTTGAAGCGTACAACTGTTTTATAACGTTTTTTAAATAAGAATGGCTGAGTTTTTACTTAGAAACACACACACGCTTCCATATGTACGTACACATAACGGCTCCAAAAGAGCAGCAACAAATAAATGGGGAAGTACTTTTTTTGTTTTGAGAATATTTTTAAAAAAGAGTAAAAGAAATATCAGTATCTGGTAGTAGTGCTGTCTCTTTTGTTTGCTTTACTTAGTTTGAGTTCATTTCTACACTCACACACACACTCACACACAATTTTAAAAACAAACATGTCGTTTGGGGTTGTTGTTTTTCTGTTATAAGCTCTTTCCTTGTTTTACTCCTGGTGAGTGTCTCTTTCACTCTCACATTGTATAAACCGTTACTCGTTACTTTTTTTACTCGTTGCTGGTTGCGCTAGTGCTGTGTTTATCTTCTTTTTTTTAGGTGTTCTGTGAGTTTTTAGTTGTTTTTGTTAAATCTTATCAGAAAATATAGAAAACAAATCGTACAAAAATATATGTATTTCCACCAACAACAACTTGAATGAATAGCTGAGAGTGTGTGCGTGTGTGAGTTTAGTATTGTTTTGATTCTTATCGCCTAGAGATAAGAGAACATATATAGAGTAAAAATGTGTGTTTTTTATCGGTGAGTTTGTTGTTGCTTGTGCCCAGAATATATTTCTTGTTCTATTCAGTAGTGCTTTTTTCCGGTATCTCGTAGGGAAAAACCAAATGCTCAATTCAGTCGTTTCTATTAATGCGCGTACGTCTGAACGTTAAACTCGCTGTCATAAAATAATCGCTACCAAACGTATCTACTACGTATTCACGACGTTGTTGCGCTTTATCAACAAACGTATTAACGGTACGGGGTTTGTTTTGTTTCCTGCTACAATATCGTTCGGTCGTGAAAGTCCTGTTGCAAAAGTGTATTTCAGAAAACGAGTAAAAACGTTGCTCGTTAAAACTTTGAGAGCAGTTCTGAAGACAGAGCGCAATTGTGTGTGTGTGTGTTTTAGTAGAGAACAGAAAAGGGGTGGTAAATACCCATAACCGCCCTAATTTTGGTGTACATGTGTAGGAATATGTGTCTATCGCAATCACCACTATATGTTTGTTGTACGAGTAAAGTATTTGGATAGATAGATAGATACTTAGATAGATTTTACAGACGCGTTTCCGTTTTCCGTTGCTGCATTGTCATTCGTTTACGAATACTCGCCTAGTGTTAACGTTGGCTTTTTTCTTCGTTTTGTGTACGTAGTGTCAGCAGCCAAGGCAGCAGCATCAGTAGACAACCAAACAAAACGGTCGTATAACCTCATTACAAATCAATCCCCATCAGTTGATTATATACCATCAGCCAGGTTTTAACACCAACAAAAAATACACTGCAAAAAACCCAACCAAAGCAAAACAAAACAGAAAAATTAAAATAAATCCCTTAGAGTCGTTTGTTGTCTCACCAACTAAATCTACTACCACTACAACTAACTAGATTGTTTGTTGTACATTTATTTTAGCCCAGTCTAATTACCCGCTGGATTAAATTATTAAAACACTTAAGCCGTCGCGGATTTTGAATCAAAACAAATGGAAACAAAAAATAAAACATCAACCAACCAACTACAATAAAAAATAATAATACAACAAAAAAAAATATAACGAAACAAAAAGTGAAAGTGTTAAAAAAATGTTGTAAAAAATGAAATGAAATCAAAACAAAATCAAATCAGATATACAACTATTATAAAATAAAAATCATAATAAATCCAATATAATCCCTATAAATACTACACATTTTAAAGCTTTTAATACAAATGCAAAAGCTTTTTCAATTAATAACTTAAACTAAACACTTGGCCGCCACTAATTGTGGCTAAAACTATTTTTACTCTTTGACTCTTGGGGTTATCAATCTTAAATATCTTTAAGATATCCGTGTTCAAAAATTCTAAATTATTCGCCCGGCCCCATTTAACTAAATGATTTAATGCTAAAGTGCGTGACCGTCGGCTAGTGACAAAAATCGAAATCAATTTTCTTAGCAAAACAATTAATAGAAACACCAACAACAACAACAACAACGTTCGAAAATATCTAACAAAACATAACAGAAAAAAAGTAATAAATTTCATTAAACCATTAATTAAAGTGTATGCACGCTAAGCATTTGTCTGCTTAATTTCTTAAAGTGTAAAATAAATCTTTCGAAAAGTCATATAAAGTGGATTAAACTTTAACATCTATCAGCGTGTTTAAAATAAAACGCAAGGTGAGCCAAAATGTTAAATAATAATCTTAATCATTCATTTTAAATAGAATTAGAGCGGGTAACTTATCAAAATTTTAAACATAGTTGAGGCATAATCAATGTTTAAATATTTTATTTTCATACAAAAAAATATATTTAAACATTAAGTTTAAAATTTTGTTTAGTTACCAGGCCTTAGAATTAGATATTTACATAAAATTTAAATAATTTGATTCCTTTTCCTCATGATATTTATTAATGTAAATAATTTATTTTAAAATCTTGTCAGTTTACTGTTAAATTTTTGCGATAACAAATCAATAATAGTCTTTTAATTTGATAATAAATTATGAATGAAATTAACTATACAATACTAGGTCGGATAAAGGCCAATATGAACATGAATTAATTGTAAATTAAATGTCTTTAAGAAGAAAAAAATACTTAAAATTTTTTGCCGTCGGTTAGTTAGAGATCGATGTGAATACAAAGTTATTTATATATCGTACAAAATATGTAGCATTAAAGAGGCTAAAATTAACATAATATACAGAAACAGCCAATGTTGGCTACCGTTATCGATAAGCTAACGTTACCCGTTAAATACACTTTCAACTGAACTACCGTTAATGCTAAGCTACCGTTATACAGTTACCGAAAAAACTATAATTACCGTTACCCCTAAAATGGCGGTAGCATGCCTTGGAAATAACATAAAACAAATATTTGGTATATATGTATATGGTTACAGTAAACAAGTATATGTTTGTTACAACCATTTTTATAATGAATCATTATATCATAATATATTGTTCTCAGATTATGATATCCATAAGCCGAGAGCAACATAATATGGTAAGTTCATTATCATAAAAACGTTTGTCACAAACATATACTTGTTTACTGTAACCATATATATGGTTGATACAATCATGTGAATCGTAAATTACCCATATTATGGTTACCACAATCATGTAAATAGTTAATGTGACTATAATATTGTTAAAAAACTTGTAACAATGTATAAATGGTTACAGTAAACATGCACAACTATATTTGTTCTCTGCTTGTAGAGAGGCCTTTGAAATAGCTCATTTGATAGATAGGTATCAGATTTATAAAAGTACTATTGTACTTTTTTAATATTTTTTGACATCAAAGTACCGCCACGATATATTGAGTACTTTTTCTGTGTTACATTTTACATTTACATTTATTTAATTCGTATCAAGCCAAAATTGTCTGAGCTGAAGCTCGAGACGATACTGTATAACCATTTTGACGTAATCATGAAACTGGAAATTCCCGTTTATATGCTTACAATTGAGGGAAATCTTTAGAATATTTTGAGATATCTTTGTTAAAGAACCGTTTTTCTGTTCAATATCCTGTGTTAAAATAAAAAGTGTTTTTAGTAAAATTAAAATTTTTGAACAAGAATCTGTGTATCAAGTTTTAACAAATTTGGACCGGATGAAGTCCGATGCCTTGGCAATATTGTTTTTTCCTCCCTCCTGATAATTCTTTTCTTAAAAATCATTTTGAAACATCTTGACATTTTTTATCTCTTTAATTTAGCTGTTGTTAAGGGAGCTCTCTTAATATTTCAAGAGATAAGTAGAACACATTGTTTAATGTCCCATCCAGAGACTAAAATGATTCAGAAATATTATTTCTAATCGGACCAAGGCCATTTGATCAAGTTCGATATCTGTTAGTGCAAGTTGGTTCATGTGCTTTGCATGAACAATAAAAATCAACTTTGATTTGACTTACTTAATCCAACGATTGGATAATTTCCTTCAAACTATTGGTCAATTCACAAGGTCTCCTATCAAATCATATTGTCATAATGTCCTAATATTTTACGATGATTTGAAATGCAAAAAATGCCCTAAAATAATATTACTATGTATGGTATGTTTGTTGTGTTATCATTAAGCTGAGCCACCAAGTCGAGAAGTGTTAGGACATTATGACAATATGACTGATAGGATACCTTGTGAATTGACCATATGTATCTAATACTGAAGGATAATTGTCTCATCATTCATATGTTTGTCATGCATAGGTACTTTTGTACTTTCAGTCATAAAAAAGTACTATTTCGGCCTTTCCTCGATCTCGACCGAAAAACATATCGAACAAAAGTTAGTCGCGCGTAGTCAATTTAAATTACATTCTTTTAAATCGAAAACTTTCGCTTAACTGAGAAAGAGTTGAAAATAGAGAAACTTTTTACGTTTTTGCTCGACTTGTAAAGTAAATAAAACCTAAATCTGATTTCTTTCGTGGAAACAGCATTAATCGATATCGAAAAACAGATCGCTATAGCCCAAACTCTAAATTTTCCATGTGTGCTATAAAAAGATCTTAGTATATGAGATATAGGCAAAAGTGTATACAAAATCGAGCTAGTCGTGGACTTTACTAGCCATTTAGGAACCAATTTTGCTTATTTTCAATACTTTTCAATTTTTCCAATCTCGAGGCTTTCAAAGATAGTTCAGAACTAACGTATCGTAGGCATAATGTGCATTACAATATAGATGAACTTAGGATAGAATAATCCATAAAATGATAGTTATTTAGTTTATAAAGCTACAATATCTTCACTTTATTTAAGTATTTGCCTGAGTTGCTTGTTAAAACATACATAAGTTTGAAGTCATCAGAGTGTTAAACATTTTATAATTTATCAGCTGTGGCTGCACTGAGAAGCTTTTTGCATTAGTTAAGAAGTAGGGTTCCTAATTTCCCGGACTTTTTCCTTTCCCGGGATGAAATTAAAAAATCATTTCATTCCCCGGAATTCCCGGGAATTTTTTAATACTATATTAAACCAAAAACCAGTAATTTTTTTTCAAAAAAATTGTCCTATAATTTTTTCAACGCTATAAATGAATAACTATATATGAATGTGCAATGTTGGTCCAACATTTTTAAGGGTTTTTTTATTTAATAGTTTCATTTCATCGGTAGCTTTAAACGGTATAAAATCAATAAATTCTTTGTTTCATTAAAAAACTTGGGAATTTCGACTATATTAAACTGTAGTTAGTTTCGAAAGGGAAATTTTTCAAATCAGATTGTAGATAAACAAAATCCTTAATAATTATTTTAAGGACATAACATTTCAATTTAATTCATTCTTAATAACCGAATTTCAACGGCAATGCTTCTTTGCAAACTGACTATCTTTGCTAGAACCAAACAAATCTATGGATATAATAGTATAATTCAATTAGCAACAAATTTGGCCATCGCAACGAATCTGAATATAGTAACTTTAAGAAGAAAACATATAAAGAAATTCCCGAAAATTCCCGACAAACATTTCCCGAAAATTTCCAAGTTAAGAAGTGATAAAGACAGCTTTAGCAATTCTTCAAAATCGTTAAATCAATTCAAATAATATAATATAAAAAGTTACCTTTTTTATCGGAATTAAAAGAACGATAAAATAACTCTTTCTCTAGATTGAAAGCACAACTTCGAATCCACTGAAAATAGGGATGCCAAACGGGACTGGGTTTTACAAATCCCGGGATTCGGGATTTTAGAAATGTAAATCCCGGGATCCCGGGATTTTTCGGGACCCCGGGATTTTTCGGGATCCCGGGATTTTTCGGGATTTCGGGATTTTTCGGGACTTCGGGATTTTAGTTAAACGTCAAAAACATAAAATTCAACAATAAAAACTATTGATTTCATTAATATATTTAAGTAAAAATATAACAAATCAAAAACTAATGCATTAAATGCTCCATACAATTGTCCCCCGGAGTATTGTTTGAGCAGTCATAAATATCTTGATTATGCGGCAATCCTTATAAAATTTTGCACAAAATAAGTTGTAAGTACTCTGAAATTATACTGTAGAGTACTGCGGAAATCGGACTATATTTTCCCCTAGTCCCCTTCAGAAAATAACTTGAACATAAATTTCGTCAATGCAAGGTAGACATGCTGCTCCCTGATTCAAATGAAAAAATCTGGCTGCGTTTGGATTTAAAGCGAGATTAGTATTATAAATATGCTAAAATTTTGCTTTCTAAGTATTTTGGGTGCTTCAAAAATCTTCCTAAAATATCAAAAATCTCATAATATTTCGGGATTTGTTAATCCCGAAAAATCCCGGGATTCTTTTTCACAAATCCCGGGATTCGGGAAATCCCGATCCCGAAAAATCCCGGGATTTTCGGGATCGGGATTTCGGGATTGGCATCCCTAACTGAAAAGGAATGAAATAAGAAGAACTTCCAACCCAGTTCCAACTTTATTATCTTGCTTTAAAGTTCTCTATTTGCCAGTTCTTGCTATAACAACTTTCAATGTTTTCAAACTTAGTTGAGATTGATTAATCTATGATTTATGTAGTTCCACTTTTTAACCAAGTTTTTTTTATATTATTTTTTCAGCTTGATGTTTAATTTTTATTCTAACCAAATTTTCCACTAGCTAATAAATTTGTGTTATTATGTACTAGTAAAAAAAAGTTTTATTCTTTAAGATAAAAAAACATCTCTTTAAAAAAGCAAACTTGAAATAAAAAAATTATAAATTTTCTTAAATAATTTATGACAATTGTTTTAACACAATTATTTCGCAATTGACGTCATTTTATTTATTAATTGTAAGAGAAAAATATTTAAAAAAAAAATGATTAAAAAAATTGAACAGCGAGAACTTCTATTTGCATTTTTTCGCATTTATTCTGTTGCCAAAACAAACAACGACACTTAATAATAAACCGCACATTATAACCGAAGCAATAAAAATAATAATAAATAAAAACAAATATACATAAATACAAAAAATTGTATATTAAACAAAAAAAAAAGAACATAATTAATGATTTTTTGTAGCCAGCAAAAGTTTAAACCACAACATGTAGTATAACATTTATTTTTTACCAGACGCATGAATTGTATGAACCTTTTAATGTGAATGAAAAACAAAATATGTAGAAAATTTATAGGAAAAAAATTCAATATTTGCTCAATTTTCAATGTAGACAAAACCTTTATAATAAATTAAAATATTTCACAAGAAGAAAAAAAATATAATTAATAAATTGTAGAGTGTCAGCTAGCTACACGTTGTATTTAGCCTTTGTGTATTTTTTCGGTAAAAGTATTAAAAAATATACATTTATATTAAATTGTTTGATATTTTCAGAAGTGGAAATGAGTTTTAAATTGTGTCCAAAGATATTAGTTGAAACAATATAATAGAATCGAACCCTAAGCCGATTAGTCAAAACGAATTTTTGTTTTATATGAATATGTAGATATCAGAGCCAAAAAAGTACAATTTTTAATGAAACTTTGTTCAATTTTTAAATTTTATTTGCTCTTACTGATTTATGTACAACAATAAGTAACGAATTGTGACCGCTACAAAAAAAAACCATTGTAACTGGTTGAAATTTATTAATTTGTCGAAGAATTTCAAGGTATTGTTGAAACAATAATTAGCACCAGTTACGATAATATCTGAGACCTGTGACAGATTCTCTTAATATAATGTGTTAGAAATACAGCAGGTCCTCACCATACAGGATGCAGTTATGTGACCAGTTTTGTTTCACTTCCCTTTCCTCTAGGGTTCAAACTTATTTCAAAATACCCGATGTTTTCTTGAACCGATCTTTTGTGAAACAAGTTGTAACAAATCCACGTTTACCTCGCTAACAAAAACTTTCAAAAATAAATTAGTTTGATGTACATCATTTAGATCACTTCAAGACTAAATACAATTGCATTGTTCTCCTTCAGAAGTTATATTACACAACTTCCCAAAAACTCAATACAAAACTATTCACAGCTAAAAATTAAAAGTTAATCTTAACAAATTTCTTTGATATGGATTTATAGGAAATGTTTCATAACAAAAGTTATTGAATTGTCTTTATACAACTTCAGGTTCGATGAATATGAATCAAAGGATCGATAGTTCAATTTTCAAATTTAATATTTAGTACACAGAGAAAAAAGATTCAAGAAAGCAACCGAATTTGTTGACAATCGAATGATTCGTTTGAACACATAGAATTTTTCGGTTCTATCAACAGAAATTCAATTGATAAAGAAGAATTTCGGTTCAAGCAATCATATTTTTCTAAAAATGTTTAGCCACAACTGCAAAATTCAGTCACTAAGGTAGAATCATTCGATTGGCAACATGTTCGGTTGCTATCACGAATCTGTTTTCCCTGTGTATATCCAAATATTTAGTACTCCAAACGTATTGAATTCATTCCATTAAGAATTAATTCCTTATTGAATCTTCAATTCAAATCTTCTACAATAAGTTTCAATTAATTTTGTAAATGATTAAAAGCAAAACAAAACTGTATGAAAAAATTTTCTGCAATTCAAATCATTTACAATTGGGTTCAATTCAATTTGTATTCGTTTTGAATTAACAAAAATATCGTCGAATTTTTTAGTCTCTCAAATATATTTCGTTTATTTTCCATTCGATCAGTTTCCTTTATCGCTAAGTCCGGATGGGTTGAAAAATAATCTGGATAGCGATTATTGCCTTATTCTCAGTTGCCACAATTTTACTTCCTGTGTTGTCATATCTGCATTTAAAGTACAAAATTTGCATAGAAATAAACTTTCTATCAACAAACGTCAATAAATTTGATAAATTAATGTTAGATTTGCTATACAAAAAAACAATTGTAACATTTTTTCTGAATTTTCACTTTTTAAATTTTTTTTCATCAAGATGTTCTGCTACATCATTGTAAATATAGTCAATATCAATAAAGAACACTGTAATTTATAACTCATTAATGCGGAATTGGGTTCACAGGTTCAGGTATGACAGATAAAAAGAATCAATGTCAGTATAAATGCCCTAAATACTGTTCTGTATTAAATTATGTGAAATTAGAAAAACGGAATAGTCAGGCGTTATGCGTTAATGGGTTTAGATTCATTTCTGCGCAAGATATATATAAAGTGTTATACATAGTTAGAAAGCTTAAAGAATGTGCGTTTTAATGAACAAGAACATATTAAGTGTAAATATGAATAAAAAAAACTTCAGACAAATCAGTACTAAAATTTTAAAACAATCTAACAATTTTTGTTATGATCAGACATTTAAACCACTTTTTATATCATACTACAATTGCAAATGGTTCCTTTATATGCAAATATGACGAAAAATAGAACAAAACAAGTAAGAAAGTATGGTCGGTCAAGCCCGACCATATAATACCCTACACTAAGTAAAGGAGCAAAAAAAAATTTTCTTTTAAAATTTAAATAATTTATATTTTTGAGTGATTTTCGGAAGTGGGCCTTATATGGGGGCTATGACCAATTATGGACCGATCACCACGAAATAAGGTCGTGTGATTTATGTGTATATTAAAGTTAACTATGTTGAATTTTGTGTGTTTACCAACATTTTTAAGCGATTTATGCACGTTAAAGTGATTTTCGGAAGCGGGTCTATATGGGAGCTATGACTTATGGACCGATTTCAGCCAGTTTCAATAGGCTTGGTCCTTGAGCCGAAAAAATAACATGTATCAAATTTCATCGAAATATCTTCAAAATTGCGACCTGTACTCTGCGCACAAGGTTTACTCAGAAAGTGATTCTAAGTCGATCGGTATACTTGGTGGGTGTTAGACTAATATTTTTGGGCGTTACAAACATCTGCACAAACGCATAATACCCTCCCCACTATGGTGGTGTAGGGTATAAATAGAAAGTATTAAAGTAAATTTTCATTTCTCGATATTTAGATAAAAATACAAATATAGCCACTGTATTTCTAAATATCAAACCATTCTCATTTAATTTCTAATATTTTAAATCACATAATTTGTTTACAAAAATTTTCTTTACCCGCTTTTTAATTCATCATTTAATAAAACATTCATTCCCTTCTCCTATTCAAATGAGCAAATGTAGTACATTGACTTTTAGATAAAAGAAATACAAGCAACACTAAACTTTTTAATCCTCTGAGAGATTAAGTAGGGATCAAAAGAATTATTTTTTTAATTTTACAAGAATTTATATTATTATTTTTATTATATACAATTTTTTCATTTGATTGTACAGGCAGCAGAAACAGCAGCAGCAAATAATTACGTCTACTTACTGCTGCTAGTCAGTGTAATAAAAATGTATATGATGATTGTCAGTCAGTCAGCTCTCCTTTCTCCTCCTACAGTTTTCACAATTATTATTTTGTTTTATTTCTCTAATGAGTGAAAATGAAAGTTTTTTTGCTCTGACTGGCTGTTGTTTTCTGTGAGTGTAAAGTGCATATTTATCTAAATATTTGCATTTGAACATTAGGAAGATGACTGACTGTTGCAATAAAATTGTCTGTGGCAAATGTTGTTGGTTGTTGGCTGGTGGCACACGATAATTAGATGCAAATAACCAAACATTTAAAACACAGCCACTCACCGATACTGAAATATAAAATAAAAATTATTCGAAAATAAATAAATATTTGTATTTTCAGTTCAGTTCAATTTCGCTGTCGTATAATGTGTGAGTGTGTATTCAAGTTTATATAGTTTTTTTTCCAGTTTTATTGAATTTTTTTATTTGTTTTATTGTGTTTGTTGTTGCTGTGTTATTTTTATTATTATTTATTTAAGATTTTTATCATTTGGTTGGTTTTTCGACCTAGTATACTATAATTTTACGTGCAATATGTTTTGTACTCGTTTCTATTTGTTTAATTTCTGGTATTTATTGCGGCTGTCAATGTTTCGTTTTTGATAGTTTTGCAAAAACAGAATAAACTCAATATGAGTTTTCTACGTGCCATTAAAAGTATAGATAGATAATTGTATAAATTGGATTAATTATAATAATAAAGTATTAGGTGGTTTTAAAATAAATCATTTGGACAGTTGGAAATTATTTTGGGATTGACATTTTTCAGAGTTGTACTCTATCATTTCACAATAGCTGTTTTCTAGTAATTGTCGGATTGGTGGGTTTTGTAGGATACGGTTCCAGTATTTAAAATTTTAAGTAAGGGAAGGTTTTAGTGAAATAACGATATTCTTAAAGTGACAACTTCAAAACATCATAAATATGTTCTTTAGAAACTAATTTTCAAATTTAGGTTTACCTTTGAAACACAAAAATATGTATTTGTAAAAATCGTTTGGAAAATGGCTTAGTTATGGTAATTGGAAGTCTAAAAATTCGAAAAACATGTTGATTTTTATTCTCTAACGTGTTTTGGAAAGTTACTTCAGTATGTATTTTTCACTGCCTCACGATCAACTAGAGCGTGAAGAAAATTAAAATTAAATAGTGTAATTGATTGAATTGACACACTGATGTCACCTTAACACATAAACAACACTTTTAGCTTCAAATGTTTTGCAACCAAAAGTTCGAAATAATTAATTCTCAATTCAATTTGGAAAATCAAATTCAAGGCATAAACTTAATTATTCCATTAAAACATTAATTACGTATAATTCAAATTCTTAATTTATTTCTTTGAGAATTCATTCTGTACAGTGTTAATTCCTTATAGAATCGTTAATTTGTTTTTAATTAAATCCATTACAAACTAGAATTGAATGATTTAATTTTTGTTGAACTAAAAAGGCTCTAAAAACTTGTTTTCAATTCAATTTGTAAATGATTAAAAGAAAAACAAGTAAGAGGAGCTATATCTTATATACCCTTCAACAAATTATACTTCAAAATAAAAATTTTAAATATTTTTTGGTAAAAAAATTTTTTTTTCCAAAGTTGTTTTTCATTTTTTGGAAAAAAAATTTCGATTGTTTTTTTAGATTTTAAATTTTTTTTTTAAATTTAAAATTTTTTTTTGTTTTTTCGATTTTATTTTTAATATTTAGCGAAAAAAACTTTTGGTGAAAAAAAAATTCTGGTTAAAAAATTTTTTTTTTCCGATTTTAACCCATTATAGGTCTAACTTAGTTTTTTTTCCGATTTTAACCCATTATAGGTCCAACTTAGTATGGTCTTATATACGACATTGCAAAGGTCTTGGAATTATCTATCATTAGATATCCATATTGTCTATATTACTGACTTAGTAATCCAGATATTGATAAAAAAAATATGGCAAAAATCGAGGTTGTCCCGGTCTTTTCCTTATATCTCAGCTATTTGTCGGCCGATTTTCTCGATTTGAAATAGGAACCGATCCGGAAGAATTCCGGAAATATTTATAAATTAAATCCATTATGAATTTATTCAACAATGAATAAGTTCTATAACGATTTTTTTTGTTGAATGGTTTTAAGAAATGCATTCATTGGAGACTTTTTTATTCTGAATTAAGATTTTAGTCATTTGAGTTAATTAATTTGATGAAATCAAATTTTAGGATATTAAAACTTTTTTCTACAAGTGAAAAAGGTAAGGTTTACAACTCAAAATCACCTCAGCTTTATAAAATAAAATGTTTTGTGCGATTATATTCATCCAATCTGAAGTATAGGCTCTTCCTAACGCCTATTATCTGACATGATCTGTGCTATATATATATTTAATAAAATATATTTCCGATCACATCCAACGCAATGTTCCTTTCGAAAGAAACATTGCTTCTGAAAACTAGTTTTCGATATTCGAAGATAAAATTTTCATTGAAATATGGTTTAATTTATTTCAAAATAAAGTAGTTACATTACTTCTTTAAGAAAACACTGAATATCTTCAGTATTTCCTTTCGTACTGCTATAAATGCTCGCAATAGTAGAGTTCTTAAATAAAATTATTTAAAAAAAAAACCAAGAGAGAGCTATAAAAATTCACAGAAATGTAAATATTTTGCTTTAAACTGAACAGAAACAGATAAAGAAATAAGTAGTAACCGTGTTAGTTGTATAGCCTATGAATAGAACAGTTACTCGCAAGTATGGAACAAAAAAAAAAAAAAACATTTTATGACTCTTGCCAATGTTATCTGGCTGACTATCCGTCCGTCGGTTATCTTTTGTATACGACGCGGTTATAAAAATAAACAGAATTTTTGTTTAAAATTTAGACGGAATTTTTTAAAGAAACTCAAATACTTGGTATCTGTATGTAGCTTTTTGTTTGGTATCCAAATATTTGTAATGTTAAGAAAAGTAAACAGAAAAAAATAAAAACAATACAAAATTTTGGAGACTTGGTGTTAAATCTTACATTTTTCGTGAGTGTTGGAGGTTAATCTTAATGTTATAATATACTCGTACCTTTTTACAAAAAAAAAGAAAATAAATATTTAAAAGAAAAATTTTATTAATAAAGATGTTTTGTGTGCTTTAATTTTTAGGCTGGAAAACAAAGCTCTTTTTGAGCAGAGCTTCAACTTTGCAAATCCCCAAGTGTACGATACCGGCTTCACGACGACGACTACATTCCTGCAACACTTTAAGGACGTCGTCACGACGAAGTTCTCCGGCAGAGACCATCATCTGCCGCCACTACATCCCCATCAACAACACACCACGTTGCACGCCCACCATCAGCCACACCAGGCTGTGGCTCAAGGCTTTTCAACCATTTTTCCCACATATCTAGGCATGGATCGCGCCAGTGGCGGCAACGCTGCTGGCGGCGGTCTGGGTAATCCCGGCGGTGGTGGTGCCTTAAATGGTCTCGAAGCCATGTCAGCCGAATCGACTGGTTTATGCTTGCAAGACTTGGTCAGTGCTGGCACCGCTGCTGGTGCCGGTTCGGCGGGCTCGGCCGAGAGTGCAACCAGCACCAGTACTGCTCTCAGTAGCGGCAGTACGGGTAGTTCAACTGTAAATAGTAATACGTCGGTGGGTGGTGGCAGTGATCACATGCACAATCATCACAGTCTGCACGATTCTAGTTCATCGGTCAGCATTTCACCCGCCATATCGAGCCTAATGCCAATCGGTAGTTTAAGTCATTTACATCATGGCACTGGTCAGGATCTGGTGTCCGGTTACAGTCAACATCCACATCATTCAGTAGCACCCCCGCATACACCAAAACATGAACCACTGGAGAAACTCAGAAGTAAGTAGTGAATATTTTTAATATTTGAATTTAGATTAAGATAATATTTTTTAATATTAAAAGAAACATAAAATTTAGAAATTAAATTAAAATTTATACAATAACATTCTTGAAGTTCAGACACAAACTTTAAAAGAAAAGTGTTCCATTTCAATGTAATTATTCGACATATGTCTTTAGTCCAATTTGGTCCTTGAATTTTGAGATTGAGTTACAAACTTTTTGAACTATATACACATTTTGAGATAGACGACGCTGATATTATTATTAACTACATAAAGGCTATAACAGTAGAGAACAGAACAGTCGGCAGAATCAAATCAATTGAATGTCATTAGAAATCTCCAAATAAATTTTTATGAATTCAAGAAGAACTGAGATAACAGGCCGGATAAAATTGGGTCATTTCGGATATCATGGGAATATAGGGAAGTTGCAGAGGCTATCAAAAATGCCTAATCTCATAAAGCTATTGCACCAGAGTTGCACCGGGAGTTAAGTTTATGGCGAAGTTCATAAACTTTACAGACCGAAGTATTTTCTATTTCCTTCAACGAAGACAGTCAAGAATCTTCTCTTGCACCACTTTATCATTAACCGCCACAAACACTGAAGTTTCACAAGAGTTGAATCTACAATAAACCTGTGAAAGAACGGTCCTTTTGTTACTGGACCATGCGAAAGCTTTCAATAAGTTCTCTCTATCGAACAACCCGAAATTATGAACTTGAACTTTTTGAGTGACCGTCAGTCGTTCGTCGAGTCTAGAAAAACCCGCACGAAAGCTGCCGAATTTAAAAAGGAGTCAGTCAGGAACTCTATTTTTTCATTTACACCTCCCTCAACTACCTGAACTTCGATATGTTATGGATGTGATTTCGTACGCCGATGATCCAACTATAAATACTCCGAAGATTTTGGGTGTAACGTTCGACAGCTTTTTTAATGCCTCCACAGCTTAGATAAATACCGCCAACATAATTGACAACGCCATGTAAGAGACAATCTGCCTACTCTTCGTGTCCTTCCTTGTGGGTTTCAGTCTATGGCGATTTTGACTATTTGATCTGAAGGACTGCGAAGCGTTTCACAAATCCAACGCCATAAGAGGAGTAGCAGAGACTAAAGCACTTCATCTTTAAATTTATTTAAATTTAAATATTTAATATCATGATTTTTCACATACTTTCAACAAGTGCTGTTATTCAACCGATAAACAATTTATTTAAGCTTTTTTTCTGCTAGTCAAAAATTGTTGTCAAAAGTGACAACAAATAAAATTGGAAAATATGTCATCAACAGCTGTCACAATTTCCCATGAATACGTAATACACTCAACAACAATAGAAGAGAGCAAAAGAAAAACAAACAAATCATTTACGGTGGCATCGATATTGCCAAAACTAACAAACATTAGATGGTTTTTGCTTATCAAAGAACTGAAACTGAAATGAACATGAAAATTCATATTCATAAACAACAACAAAAAATCATGCCACTTTTACAGCAATTATTTGCGCCACACTTGTTCGAAATAAATATAAAAATATTCGTTTCGAATTTTTTTTCTTTTGTCTACAAAACATAAAAGATGCTAGCTGATCTGCTTCTGCAGTGTTTGCTGTTGTTGTTGCTGCTATTATTGTGATAACATTTTTCACGCATCATGTTCTGGAATACACAACAAAAACTCCCCGGAATTCCGACCTAATCATTGTGTAATCATTAGTTAAATTATACAAATTTTTAATGTTCGATAAACTAAACGAAACAAGAAACTGGGAGAAATGTTACGGCTAATTGAACACCCCTCTCTCATGACGATGAAGCAACTTGAAATATACAATAAACTCTCGCATCATACTTTCACTTATTCTATGCAAGAGTTATCATGAGTATTTGTATGTTTGAATGGAAGTGAGTGTGTGAAATGTTCCCAGCAGTTTTACAAGTAGTTGCTGACTCCAATGTGCTCTTTGTAGTTCAGAGAAGTCAATTGTTTACCTTATACATCCCAGATAATCTAGAGTGAAATCAATTGTCACTTAAGTGTCTCTAAGTAATCTAGAGTGTAGTCACTTACATACAAACTGATTTAATACAAATCATGTTGATATAATTATCATAAGATTTATTTTATATATGTTTAAGTATACCTAAATCTCATGTAATCTAGCGTGAAATCAATTGTCACTTTAGTGTCTTTAAGTAATCAAGAGTGTAATCAGTAAAAGGTTTATTTTGTACTGCACTTTAGATAGTAAATATTGGAGAGTAGACAAAGGAAGATTTGTTTACAAACAATACGTTATTGGACTGTCTAGGAGATGTATTTTTAACTGACTATTTGAGGTCAATTAGCTTAAAAGTAACTAGTTATGTAGCTAAAGTTAGGCATCTAGTAAGGTTGACTACTTCGGACAGTCTATTTGTAACCTATATAGCGTCAATTGTCTCACTGCTTTGGGCAAGCACATGTTCAAATAACTAGTCACGTAGCTATTTATGTAACTAGTGTACACCCCAAATGATAGGCAAATTCACTAGTTTGGTACAGTCACCCAGAACTGCTGGGATGTTAGTGTTGCCTTTATGTCTGTTAAAATAAGCGGCTTTTGTATAATTTCGCTGTTTGACACTTCAATTATGTTGGGCCCACATTTGTTGTTGTAGTACTCGTTCACTTGATATTCGGTAAGGGAGTTTTTGTTTTTCTATTTTGATTTTTAGCCATAAGGAAATTTGATATGCTCTTGACTCATAAAATTATCAAGTGCATGTCGTTTTTATTACAGTTTTATTTTGTTGTTGGTTAAATTTTGTTTTTGAAGTTTTGTTCTATTTGAGTATGTGTGTTTGGCATTTCTTTTTTTACAAATTGTTTTGGGAATTGAACTGACATTTGAGAGCAACAGAGGTCAGCCGAAGAAGTGTGCGAGTGTTCACATCAAAAAATAAAGAGGAAAAGGAAACACTTTAACCCCACTTGTTGTTATACAATAAATAAATATTAGAATTAATAAAGTGACAAGTGATTTGAATAATTACATAAAATATAACATATTTTCATTAGATATAATAATAATCAAAACATATTTCTTTTATTTAGTAAAACTTTTTTTTGACTGTTTAGCACAAACTTTTTAAACTAAATTTTAATGAATCAGAAAATCATTTAACTAAACCCTGTATCACATGTTTTTCCTTTGCAATTTAAATTCTCCTTGTTAATCTTTTAATATTTCCTTTGAAGTTAAATAAAAAGAATCGTGTTAATGTTGTTTTATATATTCAAATAGTGTCGGTTTTAATCCTAACAAAATTAAATTGTATATTTAAAAATAATTCCTAATAGCCATCATTCTATTCATCAAATTAACAATAATATATTTAAAATGTTGTGTATTTTCGAAAAATAGAAAGAAGAAAAAAAAACACACCCACATCTCTATTACGTATACTAAATAATGTTGACTAATTATCGCCTATTTTGTAGATTTTCTAGAGTGACAAAAAATTATGTTTGTCACCATATTCATTTTATTTTATATTTCTATTTTATATCATCATTTCTCCCAGCATGTTCACACATTTCAACTTGTCATCTACAATTTGTAGCATGATTTCTTTTGTTTCCACCAGCGATCTTGAGAATTTTTATACTCGCTTCATGCCTACTTTGCCTGTGATCGGTGTAGATTCTTAAGATGATTCTTTGCGTTTTTAGTAATTTGGAGTGTAAATTATTGAGTCATTAATTTGCTGTTAATTTGTTTTATGTCACAAATGCACAACGAAAATGTTTGTCAAAAAACTGTTTTCAGTTGGGGTGTAAAAATTATTTGATTTTTTTTTGGTAAATTTAATTTAGGAAGGGAATTCCCTTGTATCTTTTTAATTTAGATTAAAACTTAAAATTGAAATATTACAAAGACTTTAGCAATAAATTTCGAAGATTTTAATCAATTAAATAATTTCAATCTAACAATAGGTTAACTTTGCCGATTTAACCATTTGAATTTCATTATTAACAGTCAAATGTACTAGGAAATTTTCCATTTAGTTTTTTTTATCACATTACACGTACCTGAGTGGGTCTCCACTATCTCTAGTTCCAATGCTTTATATAAAGGGGACTTGTCATTATATTGCCATTGGCATGGTAATCAGATTTAGATCAGTTTTCGAAACTCATTGTCGATGGGTCCAAACTCAATAAAGTTTATTTTTTTTATGAAAAGATTTAAGAGATCAGGATAAGCTTATTAAGTAATGAATTATGTTCGGAAATTATTTGGTACAAATTTGTGTAGATATTTGTACAAATTAAACATTTATGACCGATAAAGTCCTATTTCGAGAGGACATTTGTATAGGGGCTAGGTGAAATAATAGACCGATTTCAGCCAGTTTCAAAGGGCTTTGTCCTTGGACTGACAGAAATGCATGCGCCAAATGTTACATAAACAAACAGCCAGACATCCATCCATTCAGACGGGCATCGCTTAATCGACTCAAAAAGTAATTTTAGAAGGGACATGAATCGTACGATTTGCTTGGAGTCAATTTATATTTTACATTCGATTTACTTTTTAAAAAGTTTTTTAGCAATGTTAGTTTGTATATTAGTTTACGTCGAAAGTTGTAACTCAATTTGAAACCAGTTCCCGTAACCCGAACATTCTGAAATTCGGCATATGCAATTTTATATTCGAAATTCAATTCGAATTTATGTTCGAAAAATGGTTAAAGCTGTTAAAACAATCTCTAAATCATGAGGATTCTTATAAAAATAATTTCAGTTTTATTTGAGGCCAAAATTATACATTTTCCATTTTCGAAATTAAAAATTTTTAAATTTTAAAAATTGTAATGAATTTTAAAGTATTTTAATGTAGTTTCAGAATATAGGCTTTTTAAGATATGTTTTAAAATTCGAATTTTATTTCGAAATATTCAAAGTGCTCTATAAGGAAGAAAATAAATTAATATTAAAAACAAATTTAAATAAAACTTTTATTTAAATGCTCTAGAAAGAATAAAATAATGACTTTTTAAACCCAATAAATTTCAAGGAATTCTATCTATATCTTCTTTAAATTTTTAACAAACTTTGCTAAAAAAAATTTCATCATCAATCAATTTATATGATTTGTATTTGAATAAATTGAGTTATACTAAATTTTTTTTTCGTTTGCTTTGATATTTGTCTATAATCTCTAGGGATTTTGTATATAATCCATTTAAGATATTAAAATATTTAAAAAATTCAAATGCTATGATTTGTAGACACATTTCATTTAATATCTCGTGCTCTACATACATATATACAGACTCAAACACACACACTCGCATCTACCATAAAGTATTTAATCTTAAATTATAATCTTTTAATCATAATTTGTATATAAATATTATTAAAATCATAAAATTATGACACATTTTTAAATAAAGTTAAAAATTTCTCAAATAAAACAAGAAAAAAAAAGACACTTTATAAAAAAATTCTTTCAAATAACACAATGAAATAAAAATATGATAAAAAAAAAACTGAAATTATCAATTATGGAAATGAAAATGCTGCATGAAACAAAGAAACAAAACATGTGTTGTAGGATAATGGCTGGAAGTGGTGACTTAAGCCCCCCAAGCCCCATACAGCTGTTGACAACATAATTCACTGCCACAAAATAATATTCCAACAATAATAAATATTGTATGTAGATATTTTTTTATAGAATTTTGAGTGTGTGTACTTATTTTTTTTTTAAATTTAAATTTGAAACAAACGCATAACAAAAAAACTTAAAAAGAGTTTATTGTGTTTTCCTGTTCACTTTTATGTTGCTGCTCTGTGGCATTAAAACCAGCGACACAACAAACGCATCACTCAAAAGGATTAAAAAAGTATTTAAAACATGTCCAACTTGTACTAAAAATAAAAACTATCAAATGAACTTGAAATAAATTCTGTTTAATAAAACTGGGGAATATATTAATACAAATCAAAAAAAAAAAAAAAATAATAACGCACGTATAAATGCTATTAAAATTTATCAGAAAAAAAATATTATTAAATACGATACATAAATGCATTTTTTATAAAAGAAAACTACCCCAATACCTTTTTTAAACATTTTAAATAAACCAATAATTGAAATCCCAAATGCACACATGTTGAACACGTTGCAAAACCATTATTTTAACACCAAAAATACAGCACAATGTCCGTTAGTCTGTTGAACTCCTAGTAGCAGAAGTTGTTGCAACATTTAAAACATTGGTAGCAACAAATAACAACATAAGCAATGACATTAAAATATCACCAAATGCTGTTGTAGGGTTGTAAATATAAAACAAAAAAATATTCATAGAAATTTGCACTCATAAGAAGAAAGTTAGTTATATTGATGCTAAGAGAATACATCAGGATTTTATAATAAATCCTGAAGAATTTCCGTATTATCATATTTCAGCAGTATTGATATTTTATGTATGTATTTGACTTGCTGTGACATGATTAAGTGTATTGTATGGATTGAAAAGTGTCTGGCTTTACCACGAAAACCACATCATTCCACATATCCTTGTGGGTCAGTAATAGCATTTCCAATGAAGCTCCAACATTTCGATGAGATTCGTTTTGGATATGGTTTCCGATTTTTAACTAATTGTTTTTGTTACAATAAAAAACAAGTAAGAATGTATGGTCGGTCAAGCCCGACCATATAATACCCTACACTAAGTAAAAGAGCAAAAAAAGATTTTCTTTTAAAATTTAAATAATTTATATTTTTGAGTGATTTTCGGAAGTGGGCCTTATATGGGGGCAATGACCAATTATGGACCGATCACCATGAAATTAGGTCGTGTGATTTATGTGTATATTAAAGTTAACTATGTTGAATTTTGTGTGTTTACCAACATTTTTAAGCGATTTATGCACGTTAAAGTGATTTTCGGAAGCGGGTCTATATGGGAGCTATGACTAAATATGGACCGATCGTAACAAAATTTGGTGACATGAATTTTGTGTATATAAAACTTATTTGGAGCGGAATTTGTGGAGATACATATATAAATTAAACATTTATGACCGATAAAGTCCAATTTCGGGAGGACATTTGTATGGGGGCTAGGTGAAATAATGGACCGATTTCAGCCAGTTTCAATAGGCTTGGTCCTTGAGCCGAAAAAATGATATGTATCAAATTTCATCGAAATATCTTCAAAATTGCGACCTGTACTCTGCGCACAAGGTTTACATGGACAGCCAGCCAGCCAGCCAGCCAGCCAGCCAGCCAACCAGACGGACGGACGGACGGACGGACATCGCTTAATCGACTCAGAAAGTGATTCTAAGTCGATCGGTATACTTTAAGGTGGCTGTTAGACTAATATTTTTGGGCGTTACAAACATCTGCACAAACGCATAATACCCTCCCCACTATGGTGGTGTAGGGTATAAACACATGTAAAATATACATTCAAAGTACACGCACATGCAATTTTCAGAAAATGCGCGAATTCGCTTAATTGTGAATAAATTCAAAAATAATCCTTCGATTTCTATGATCGATATCTCATTTTCTTCCTATTACATGTGGTTTTGCGATAAAGCAATAAATCCAATCAATTTCTACCGTTTTCTATTTTTCATGATTTTTTTAAAATTGCTATTTTCACATAAAAAATATATATTTGCTTCAATTTGTTAATATAACTTCGAAACTACTAAGCCGATTAAAACGCAATATATGTACCAAAATTTTTTCATAGCATAGGAAGTTTTATGTATATCAAACAAAATTGTGAATAAATTCGAAAATAATCCTTCGCTTTTCATGATCGATTCCTCATTTTGTTCCTATTACTTGTGGCTTTACGACAAAGTAATAAACCTGAACAATTTCGGCCGTTTTCGATTTTTCATGAATTTTTTAAATCAAAAAAATTAACTAAAATCTAGTCTTTACAACTATCTATTTGTTTCGGGTGTACATAGATGTACACTTGCAACATTACCATATTAATATAGCTAAATTGTAATGATATCTCACAAAAACACACATTGTATTACTAAGTACTTGCCACAATAGCAAGCAACAATATTGCTTCACGTTGTGTGTTAACAATGCTTACCTGCAACCTTACAATTTTGTCGTTGTTATTGCTGTTGCAACAATAACAAATGCGACAACAACGACACTAAAGTAAATACTCAAACTTGAAAATTTAACACACACAATTCATACATGAGTCCTGTAAAGGAAGGAAACGGAAACACCAACTGTTGTCAGCTATATTTTTCACCAATACTAGCCAAAAACAACATTTCTCTGAATGTGTGTTTATTCGAGGACTTTTTTACATATGCAATTTGTGCATTTATCTGTTGATATTTGTGATTTTTTTTATTTAAGTATGAAAATATTGTAAATTTTTTTTATGTAAAATTGTTTTATTTTTGCTTGTTTTTTTGAAAATTGATTTTTTTGTAGACAAACTTTATCCTTTGTGTGTTATTTTTTTAAATTTGTGTATTTAGGTCTTTTTCAGGTAACATGTGCTTAGATAGGATCAAAGTTCTGGGTATTTTAAATCTATTTGCAAAGATTGTCCCTGACACAGATGTGTGTCTGTATTCATTTTGAATTTAATTTTAACAGTATCTAAAAAAAATATTTAAAATATTTAATAAAATATATGGAGGAAACTATTCCAAACTGTTCCAAATTTGTTAAAACTTGTTGCACTGTTTTTTATGGTCATACAAAATTTGAAGTTGTTTTTTATCGAGGTTCAAAGTTCAAATTAATGGCGTAAAATCGCTCAATTTCATTGTTATATAGCTTTTCAACCGTTTTTCCAATTTTTATAATATTGATCTCATAGTAATGCCTATGTAGCCTAGATTCAATATATTTTCCTAAAAATCCTTTTCTTTAGAACCTGGGATATTGAACCAAAACATTTCCAAGAATAATCAAAAAACTTCAAATATATTTTTAAGCATATTTTAAGCATACAATTCGAAAGTTAAGGACATGAATTTCGAGATATACTTCTTCAAAGGACCCTTATTATCATACGTATTATCCTCTTTCTGATAAAAATATTTTTTAAAGTAAATGTCGTGCTCATTTTCAAGGAAAATCTTTGGAAATTTAAAGACGATTCATTAGTTTTAATATGAGATCAAACATGTCAAAGTCTGACAGTTCTAAAGTTATTAACATTTTTACTTTAAGTATTATGCAAGCATCTGTTAAAAAATATGAACATTGAACTTATGTGAAAACAAAGCTAAAGGGAATTTTTAAATTCTGTAGAACTTTTGGTAAGACTATTATTCGTTTCGTCCCTATATACATATTTTAGTGCAAATAAATCACATTTTAATATGATATGAATTATTATTAACTCTTTCAGCCACGCTTTTTACTTTAATCAAGGTTAGTTTATTATAAAAAAATAAGAAAAAATAAATCAAAACATAAAAAAACATCACATTCCAAGATTTTTGTGAAGTTAAGTGGTTAGTTTAGTAACCACCGTGGCGGTTGGCATTAAAAATAATTATGATAAAAATGAATCATTTTTTTGGAAATCGAATATTTTTGACTATATTTTCTAACCAAATAACCGAAATTGCAAACTAATACTGAATTCGATGAGCAATAAACACTCTGTGCCCTTTTTTATTGAATGCGTGAAATTCTATTAAAAAAACTGATTTTTACAATATTTTTAAATTAATATAAAAAATCATAAACGATGACTTCATAAAATATAATTGTTTAGCAAAATGGAAATATATGCCATTAAACTATGTTTTAAAGACTATAGAAAATGTGGTTAGTAAAGTGACCACCCAACCGCAAAGAGTTAATCTGAAGTTTAATTACTTTAATAACTACAATGAGAAAGCCAATACAATTAGCATACTTTAATTTTCAGCCCAGCTATAGGCTTCATCAGCAATCTTCAGTTGTTCAATATCAATTAAAATAATTATCTTAAAACTGCTGAGAAATAAAATTCAGATCTAACAAAGTATGTAACGCTGCAGAAATGGAATTGCAATCAGCTTTTCCAGACAAAAGTTTACTAGCAAAAAATAACCCGAAACTTGGTGTAAATATTTTATAAATTCCTTCCTAAAGCTGTATGTTTAAATATACTTACTTTACTTCCTTCCCCAAAAGAAAAACAAAACATACATCTAGTTTGATTAATGATATACATATAAATATTATAACACAATATCCTGTGGTCAAATTAATTTATAAAAATTACTAACAAAAATTCACTTTTACTTAGCCCCGATTACTAAACAAAAGTCAATTGTTATTATTACTGAAATCAAACAAAAAGCAAGGACAAGCAACATATGCACTTGTAGTCAGTCACACAAATAAAAGGACATACATATGAATATAAAAATAAAAACAGACGGTAAACTTAATCCTTTATAACTATAATAAAAATCAACAAGGACAAAAATAGCTGCAAAAAAATACCAAACAGACAAAAGCCAAAGGATGAATTAACAAAAAAAAATCATAGAATATAAGCAACCCTTAACTAAAACTATAGACTACAGCACACTTCGCAGCCAAACTAAAAAAAGGGTAACTCCATTTCTAGCCACCACTTGGCTGCTCTTACTTGGTCAACAACATAAAGCAGATAAAGGTTTCCAACAAAAACTCAAACATTTTACTAAATGAAATGACAATATAATGAGCCAATCTCATTTTGTGGAACAAACCAAATGAGGGGGAAAGGAACTAAAAGAGACAGTAGAAAACACAAAAGGGGGACCGAAAAAAATAAAAATAGTAGAAAAAAAAACCTAATGATAAAAAGAAAATCACTGCCATAATGGCTGTGATAGTAAAGTAAATAAGTACAACAAGGATCTTAAGAAGAAATGTGGCAAAAACTAACGAAAATCACAACCAACAAAATCTAATCTAAACGAGAAAAAAATAAACTCATTAATTTTAGTACGAATGTAAGTTATAGTGATAAGATTTTCATGTCTGAGAGTAGAACTGAAAATAGCAGACAGCAGAGATTTTAGGGGAGAAAAAAATAATATAGCTAAATTAGTTTCTACTAAAAGAAATGGACAATAAGTTGGAATATAAATTGTTTGCTTATAATAAATATATTTATAATTAATATTAAAATAAAATAAGGATATAAATTCATAGTGACGAACGGTTGACCCATCCACCCATAATTACTGGCAAATTTAAAGTTTTATTGATATTCTAAATATTAACTCACACCAAAATCTTATTAAAACGACACAATATTTTAAACCTAACAAAGTGTTTAACATTCAAGTTATTTTGTGAAATAGTTTCACAAATTGTTGCCACATGTAATTCGATCAATGGTCGTTGAACGAAGCATAATCGATGTGACAACAATTGTTCTAATATGTAAACGATATAATTGCCTTTATTGCTTCAATGAACCCATAAATTTTCTTGTGAGGTTTAACCAGAACAGATGATAATCACAGCCCATACACAGCCACTAACTACTCCCTACTCTCTTTTGCCTGGCAAATGTTGCACTAAAAGACCACAAAACATCCCCACAGTTTGTTGTATTGTCGAGTGAGTGATACAAATGAGTTTTTGTTTCCAATGACATCGAAAACCATATATCAATCTGTTTGGTTTAGGTTTTTGTCCCAAACAAAAGCAGACTAAGATGTTAAAGAAAAAATAAATTATAATGTCATTATAGACCAATATCATCATATGGTTACAACTACTACCGTGTGGCTACTTGTTAGTGCATGTTTGTATGTATGTGTTTAAGGATGTGGATATGTTTAGCAACTTTTAAATCCTAATGCATTTCCTTTAACAACGATAGATAGAGACACCATCAAACCAATTGGCCTCAAACTCATTATAGATTGTTGTTTGCTTTGCTTTACTTTTCTTTTTGTTTCGGTCAATTTTCTAAAAATGTCTTTTTTCCAGAGAGATTATCTTAACGTTAAACTTAAATAAACTGGACATTTTTATATTGCAGCCATAAAATGTCAGGGACAACAGGAAATGAAAGAATAGCAAAAAAGAAATATAAACTCTATTAAGTTTTGAAAACATTGCTAGTCATCAGGAGATATTTTTTTTTGCCTTCTTTTAAATAAGTTTAAATGATTATGAAATGATTGCCAAGAAATATTAGAGTATTAGATTAAACAATAAGGTCTTTCTGTTAAATCAATGTTTATTCGAATCTTATATGTATATCTTATGCAAAACAAGTAAGAAAGTATAGTCGGTCAAGCCCGACCATAGTCCGACACTGAGTAAATGAACAAAAACATTTTTATTTTAAAATTTCAATAATTTTCGAGATTATACCCTATACCACCATAGTGGGGAGGATATAATTGCATTTGTGTTTCCAATGCTGATCTTAAAATATACCGATCGACTCAGAATCACTGTCTGAGTAGATTTAATCATGTCCGTCCATCTGGCTAGCTAGCTGACTGTCCATGTAAACTTGTGCGCAAATTTGAAGATATTTCAATAAAAATTGGCATATATTCTGCCCAAGGACGAAGCCTATTGAAACTTGTTAAAATCGGCCCATTATTTCACCTAACCTTTATACAAATGTCCTCCGGAAATAGCACTTTATCGGTAATAAATACATTTCTCCACAAATACGTTTTAGCTCCCATATAAGTTATACGGAAATTATTATTACGATCAGACCATAAAAGACAAAATAGCTTCCATATAGGATCCTCTTCCGAAAATAGCTTTAACGAGCATAACATTTTTAAAAATGTTGGTATCCAAATACAATTTAACATTAATAAGTTTCATATAAATAGAAATCAAGCGACGTAATTTTATGGCTATCGGTTTATTATTGATCATAATTCCCGAAAATCACTCACGAAAACAAATTATTGAAATTTTAAAAGAAAATTGTATATGGTCGAGCTTGAACGACTATATTTTCTTACTTTTTTGTTGTGAAATATTCCTCTCGAATAAAGCTTAATCTCCGGGAAGCTGAAATTTTATATATTAAAGCTCTTTTATACTATTTTAGTTCTGATATGATTTGAATGAATACCAAGTCTTGAGCACAGCACAAGAATTTAGGGTTTTTATCCCGGGAATTCCCGGTACAAATTTCCCGGGAATTTTGCCAATTTTTCACTACCCGATTCCCGGGATTTTTAGTCGGGAATCCCGGGAATTAAAAACTAACGAAAATACATAGAAAACAAGTTAGAACTCAGTTTTTTTCAACAAAATGCAATAATAGACCACTTATTATTATTATTTATCTGGGGTTTTTTCGTATGAAAATTTAAAAAGAGATATTTATAGAATTTATTTCTTATTGAATCATTCTAATTTCTTTAAATTTCGTCTTCAAATGCATAACAAAATGGCTATTAATTGATTTAATTTTAAATGATTTATTTTTTCTTCAATTAAAATCTAGTACAAAAAGGTTTAAGACAATTTTTTCAATTAATTTTGGAAATGATTTGATTTAACAAAAATTTAATCATTCAAAGTTTGAATAAATTCTTTTATTAATTAACTTTAAAATTAATTCAGTTTAAGCAAAGGCTTTGGAATGAATCTAAACAATTAAATATTAGGAAGGGATTTATGCAATCAAAGGCTGGCATTTTTTAATTACGGATTAAGATTTTAGTGAATTAAGCTCAAATATTATTAATTAATTCGAAGACCTGTATTTAATAATTAGAACACTAAGTTTTTATATGAAATTTGGCCATAATATTCCTAATTTACAGTATCATTATATATTTCGGGAATAGCCGGTTACCCGGGAATGTAGAAAAAAATTTCCCGATTCCCGGGAATCAAAAAAGGTCGGGAAATTAAAAACCCTAGTCATATTATATATTAGATTAAAGATTAATATATTGACTACGTTCTTTTATCTATTAGATATTTTTCTAAAGTTTTCGTTATTGTCTATTCAAATTTCTATGTAGGAAAGGCACTTTAAAGTTGGCGTCACCGATAATTAATCTTTGCAACTATATGTTTGATAAGAAATCCCATCCGCCAATTATGGACTGATTGGAATGATTATTTCATTCAATATTTCTGAAAAATTTTAACATTTCCGAAAATGGCCATATTGGTAAAACCTAATTTTTAACTTATATTTATACCAAATTTTTATTCATAAATTAACTACACAACATATTTTTGTCAATATTTATATCTGTTTGACTCTAGCTTAACCAGAGATTAGCTCAGTGATTATCTTTTCGCATTGCCTTCATTTTCTTTAAACTCATAAATTTATCTTAAATATTTTGCAGATTTTTCTCTTAAAGAAAATCGATAACATTTAATTTTGCTGTTGTTGTACACATTTAGAATTCATAATCGTTTTCCAAGTAGACTTTTTCTGACAAGAAAAACAAATATATAAATATTTTACTCCATACATCCACCCACTTGTATTATAGATATGTATTACACTATTTGTGTGGCACAAGAAGCATGCTTCGTTGGTAAAATATTAAAGTGGCATAAAATACGGAAATTTAACACAACAACGACATTGGAAATATTTCATATTCCCGTGTCGTCTGCCACGATTTGGAAACATACATAACTAGAAGAAACCCCCCGTCTTTTATAAGAATGGAACAAAAAATACATGAGATAAATGGGAAAATAGGAAAATCTTGTAGTAAGTGGTGGCGGTGGTGGTGTGTATTTATTTTAGGTTTCTGTAACAAAAGAAAAGGCATACGAGAGATACTTAAGAAAACATTTATCCTCATTTTCCGGTTGTTTTAATTTCCAAACAGCCATAACTGAAATAGAAACACTTGTTTTAAGGACACTAATATTTCCCAGCCACAAAACTGAAAAAATATTATATTAAAGTTATAAAATTTAAATTTTACTTTAAAATTGTTTATATTAAAACTTCAAAAATTGTTTAGTTGGCTATTCGTTATAATAAGTTGCCAATCGCTTTAGAGTTTTAAGCACAAGTATTATTATATGTTATAAAAAGGGTATAATAATTCAGCCTAACTACAAAAGCCTTAATGTCGATTTTAAGTTCATAAAGTTGACTATTATTTTAAATTTCGTACCATAAAACAAATTTAAAATATAATTCAAAATGTTGTTTTATTATTTAAAAAAAAAAGCTTTTTGTTTTGAAATTTTATGCACAATTTATTTTTTTTAATTTTTTTGAAATTAATTTTTTTTATTTGCATTCATTGAAATTTTTTTTTTAATTATTTGAAAATATTTGGAACAATATTTGAAGCTTTTTTCAAATAAAAACAAAAGTTCTATTTTAAAATAAAGTCGACTTTAACAAAAAATAACTTTAAAATTTCATTCATAGTTAGGGTGGATGTTTTTAGTTTTATTTTAAAAATTTTAAAATTTGTATAACATTTGGGTTGTATTTAGAAAATGTGTTCAGTGCTTTTTTAACTGTACACGTGCTATTAACACATGTAGTTTATGCAAATAACAATAATAATATTGTAATAAAAAAATATTTACAATTTATTTGTCTGTTTGTTTCCTTCTCCTGCACCAAACTTTTCGTTGCCTTCATTCTTTGGAGAACATGACCAAGACCAAGATAAGAACATTGTTATTTTATCTTATTCTACATAAGATACAAAAAAACGAAGATACATAAGTACAATATTTTTGTAGTTTATTGTGGCACAAAATATGTATAAATAATAAAATAATTTCAAATTTTGGGATGTTGTAAATTATAACTACCTACAAAAAAAAAACACTAACAAATTGTTTATTTCAAACCAAATAATAATAATAAAAAAAAACGTAAAAAGAAAAATCTTATCTTTATTAAGACATAACTAAATTGTCTGCAGCATCATCATCTGTTTTACAATGAACATGATGAGGTTAGGATGACTACTCTGAGGATGGTTTTTTAATCATATCTTTGGGTTTTTTAAATACATATTTATTTATTTGTGGAAAAATATAATTTAATTTACATTAGCTTTTTGTGAGTGTGTTCTATAAAGAAAATAAACCGTTTATTTGTTTAAAACTTTTGTAATTAGTCTAGTATTTGTTGAACAAATATGGGATTTTGTTGCTACATTTGAGGTAAGGAATACTGTGTAAAAAAATATAAAATAAAATATCACTGCTAATATGTAATATTTTAAATATATTTGATAGACAAATTATTGCCCACAATGGGTTGTTTTTCAGCCCTTTCACATTCGATTTTTTTTTATAAAATTTTTAATGGTTTTACTAGATATTTCCAAATGAATTTATGTATTTTAGAACGACATAATCAATCTCTATTGTTAGAATAAAGCCGCATAATTATTACAGTATGACCTCGCTTTGTGCAACCCTCAAACAACACATATAATCGGGGTTTAAACGCCTCTTGAATAAAATGCTACAAGATTATTTCAAATCACCAAAAAATTAAGTTGATTTTAATTAATTTTATATTTAATAAAATATAACTACTAAACAAATTGAATTATAGCTCGAAATGGGTTTATATTACAATCAGCCCCATTCATACTTTGTATTTAATGTCTTCTGTTTTTAATAATAATCGCTTATTCAAGTTTGTTATAATTAATTGTTCTTGAGCTGTTAGCGACATAATGAATATTGATTGTTAGAATAAAGCTGAATAATTATTAAAGTACTACCTTGCAACCTTCAATTAGCACATACAATTAGGATATAAACGCTACTTGAATAAAATTTGACACGACTTTTGAAGAAGTTAAATCGAGTTTTTTTTTTTATTTTAGCATTGGAAATGATAAAATATTAAATTAACCCCCATTTTCTCAATCTCTGGTTATTTTTTATCGTGACGATAAACTGACAGTTCTCATACAAAAAAAATTTAATTGGAGGTTTATCGTTACGAAAAACGATAATCAGATATTGAGAAAATGGGGGTAAATGTTTTTATCTGTGTATCTAATAGGGTTCTATAAGTCAAAATTGCGATCTTGAAAGTCGCTTCTTTCGAAAATAATTTCAAAACAAATGACAGTGTCGAGAGAAATTTCAACACGAATTTGTTTTGTATTAAAAGCTATCATTGACAAATGATATCATTCTAAATAAATTTTATACTTATAGCTGGTGTAGGGTATAATGACTGACTGCGCTTTCATAGTTGTTTCTTATTTACTGGCGAATGGTGATGACCTCTATATGGGCAATTCCATGAGAATGACAACCACGACTAAAAAACAAAAACCCTTTAAAGTTTTTTTTCAAGATTTGAATAGGAATAAATACTAACATGTTACTATGTGAAAATATTACAACATTTTAAGGGCAAAAATGATAGTTTAAACTGACTATATTTAATTTCTTACTTTAATTGGCATGTTTCAGGCTAAGATTGCGTCGAAAACTAAGCTCCCAATTAGTGAATTTGACTCTGATTATTTTTTTATGCTATTATCAAATTGTTTATTGAAACCGAATATATATTTTCTATTCATTTCTTAGTTTTTGTATATAAGAGAAAAATCTGTCACGTACGATAGTAAATTTTAAAGAATATATATTGTTTTATTATAAGAGAAAAATCTGTCAAGTACGGTATGTCACGTACGATATTAAATTTTATTTATTAAAAAATCATTGTTTTTATTTAAATATAATGGATTGTAAAGGAAAAATATTTCGTTTAGTGTAAGAAATTAAAAGAAAACATAACGACTCTCACGATTCGCAAATTTTCGCATATTTCTGCATGCACCTCAAAATTACTTCCGTTTTATGTCACGTACGATATACCCTTATTTCGCTCGATATTTTGGACAACATTGTTTCGAAAGAATTTATTTCAACTATTTTTCAGATACTCTTATATTTGCAAAATCTATTCCACTCTATAGGCGTACAAATATCACGTACGATGACATTGAATTGCACATATGTGAGACCAGAAATCAATTATTTTTGGCTTTATAAAAAAAAATTATGAATTCATTCTTTTTAATCTCTTGTATTAACTAGAATACAAAAAATATTAATTATATGGATGATTTAAATTATATTTTATTCACACTAAATTTTCTTTAAATGTTACACAATTTTTTTCACGCAAAATTGACAAATATTTTCCTGTAGTTTTAAATGACCCTTAAAATATATATGATTATGCTCTAATATTGTTTTAGCATCTGTTAACTATAAAAATATTTATTTAAAGTTTTATTTTTTTTATAAAGAATAGTGTTTAATGTCACCAAAAAAAAAGAAAAACATTTTTTTTATTTTATAGAAAAAGTCACGTACCAAAACATGTTTTCTTATTTTTTGAGGAAATAGTTTTTTATTTAGAACAACAAATAAAACAACAAATACAGATAATAAAAAAATATATTATTGTATCACTATAGTGACGTAAAGTAGCAGGTTGAAAATTAAAGAAATGTCAAAAATGACATTATTTTAAGCAGCAGTGTTTAGAGATGCCATTTTATCACCCATGTTGTGAAAAAAAGAAGAAATCTTGCATGTTATTTTACTAGTTAAACTAGAAAAAAATGTAGGTGTTTGTTTCTTTTTTAAAATAAAATTCAAAATCAAAAAATATGCAAATGTTTGTATATTATTTTATGTTTTTAATAATAAAAAATCATAAATCTTTTCTTTATTTTCGAGTTACCCCCCTGTAAACGCCCAACTGTCAAAAATTACAATTATAATTGTCAAAGTAGCGGCTTACAGTTGTATTAAAAGGTATTAACTGTCATTTCAGGCAAACAATTATTCATATTTATTGGTGGGTAAAAACTTTTGCAGTGGCAGCAGCCAAAAAAAAACGCCTTTTATTTGTATATGCTGAAATGCACATTTTTATATGACGTAAAAAAACGTCAAACCTCCTAGTGAGCAAGATCTCATGGCAAATACACTATTTTTATTCATTCATTGAATTCTTGACATTATTACCCTCATTTAGGGGTGTGGAATTTAGAAAATCACTGCTTGTATTTGCTCAGAAAAAATAAACTATTAATCATTTCACAAAGAAAACACAGAATTAAATATTATAAATGAAAAAACATTTTTTTGACTTTATTGTACATACGTTCTCTAATAAAAGAATAAATTGGCAAATTTATAAAAGTAGGCATAAATAAGATAGATTCTGGTAAATACAATATAAATTTTATTGTCATTGTCTGGCAAACCAACAATAAATAGTTAACCATTCTTTTTACCTAAACCACACACGAATTTCTCTATTATTTACTCTATTCATTCATAAGTTCTTGCAAAATATTTGGACTATTTGTCAGTTTTTCCACAAAAACGAAAAATCTTAACAAAAACAAACATTTAGTGACACACGACAACACTATACTATTTTTGCTTTGTTTCTCATAGCCAGTGTAAACACTGTACAAAGGGATACAGGGATACTAAATAAATAAATAAAATAAACAAACAAAACAGAGAGAAACATAAAAGGAAACAATGCAAGAGAGATTTTTTTGTGGCTGTTGTTTTTGAGCTACTGTTAAAGTAGTTAAATAATCGTTTAATAGGAAAATCGTAGATTATGTCTGTAAACCACACTCGCACACACATTGAACCATAAACAAACAACCGGTGAAAGGAAGAAAGAAATATCATAAAACGCCCCTTCCTTATACCCCGCAATAATAGAACATTTCTTTCTCGAATACCTTTATAGAATAGTTTAACCATTGAAATTGTCGTTTAACCTTTCCAATGGCCAGATGGTCTGCTAAACATTTTGTTTACCCAATACATTTTTTTTTCTTCCTAACTGTCAAATGTATCACCTTAACTGTCTGTTTTCTCCAAAAGAAAACAAAAATCCCAACTAATGATGATTTTGCAAAATAAAAAAAGGTCAGTTTTGTGTTTATTTTGCTCCATCTCCACATATGCTAGAGTTTTTTTTTTTCTTCTAACATTTTCATTTGGCCATAAATATTAATACATTCGAACAATAATTTGTTGTTGGTTTTCTTTTCTTAGTTACCACCACCAACTTGAATGAGTATTTTGACAGATCAAAACGTAAACGAACTGTCATTTCTATTTGAAATGTTACTTATTTATCGTTTCGTTTATCTTACGTTTTTGCCATTGATGGAAAAGGATTGATTTTTTTTTTTTGATTCTGGTGCGGTGGGGTGTTGAAGGGTTATAATTTTTTCTAATTTCACACTACATTTGTTTTGCAAATTATTGTGATGATTCTTTTTTTGGTTTAATATTAACAGGTGTCTTTATCAAAGAAAACAATAAAGTAATAAATAAAGAAAAGAAAAATGTTGAAGTGTTTTGTGGTTTTGTAGAAAAAGAAATCAAATACAGTAATACCTTGTTAATGTGAATTTAATTATATTTGGGTACTTATATTCAATGTTTTGGGAGTTTAGTAATTCTGATGCGAGCTCTCAAAAATTAAGCTATTGCTCTATCGTATTTGTTAGTTTTTATTTTAATCAGCGTGAAATATTTTTGATGCAAAAATAAGAAAATATTGTAAAAGTATAACAAGCTGGCAAAACAAATTCAACATGCCTTGAGGCAAGAAAAGAAGAATATTAATATTTAGAGAAAATAATGACAATAAATACAGGTTTAAATTCGAATATGGGGGATTTCATGTCAAGTGAATCAACTTTTGAAATCGATGACTTCCGATCCAAGGTTCAAGCTCTATTGAAAAGTAATTCAGACACAATTTTTCAACAAGATCGGTCTAGAACTCTCTGAGTTAGAGGGGGTCAAAATTTTACATTTTGGGCAAGCAGGAGTTTCTTCACATCCATGCCAAATGTGTCCCAAATAGTTTAGATACTATATAACTATAACTATCAACATAAAAATGTTGATATTTTTTTCCGAAATCAAATTTTTTTTTCCAAATCGGCCTTTTTTTCTCCAAAGAAAAATCCTACTTGGGCGCTTAGTGGCATGCGAGTGGGATTATATATCAAAATAAATGTTTTGTAACTCAAAACATACAATTTTTGACTTTTTTTGCAAAATCAAAAACTTTGTTGATTTTTTTCTTCAAAATGGATCATTTTTTAATTTTTTTTTCTCAAAAGAAAGCTTAGGTCTTTCCTTGAAGATCTTTTTGGTATCAAGACATAAAATTTTTGACTTTTTTGCAAGATCTAATTTTTTTCAAAATGGGCCCGTTTTTGGTTGCATAGGCCCCTTTCACATTAGGCAATTTAGTTGAGCAAGTCTCTTGTGTTTGTAGATGTCAGAGGTAATGTCGGGTTAAGAAGAAAATAATTTTACATGCTGTTTTGTTGTTGGGCAAGAGACTTGCGCAACTAAATTGCCTAGTGTGAAAGGGGTCTTAGTGGGATGCGAGTGGGATATCTATCAAAATAAATATTTTGTAACTCAAGACCTACAATTTTCAAATGGAAAATAATAAATTCTGTTAATGCCTTGCTTTTGCTTGAACTATTTAATTTTGTAATAAACTTTTTCGTGAAACTAACTGTATTCGTAATAAATCTAAATATAAATTCATACAGTAAAATATGGCAATATATAAATTTAGATAATTGTGGTCATAAAAATATATTTTTATTATACGAATGCCTACATATTTTATTATATACGAATGTTTCCTTTATACGAGTAAATTTACCAAGCAAGTTCCCATATAAATGCGTCAAGCCTCCTCTGTATTCATACAATCGCTCTGTTAGTTGCCAATACTTATTTACTTACGATGTAGGTTAATCAAGCAAAATATCGATGTCCGATAACACTTTGATAGTATTACTCGTACATATGGAAGACACACTAATTACAACGTCATAACATTGTACGTCATTGTCAAGTAACGGAAGGCAATAAATTTAAAGACTTCTTGGAAACAGCATGTTACCATGCTGACAATTTCTATAAATTACCATTGAAAATTCGTGTTATTTTGACACTATTGCCAACCACTTGTGAATATAGTTGTTTATTTCACACCACAAAACACTTAAAATCCCTAAAGAGAAATTTCTTTTAGAACCAACAAACATCTTGCAGAGATGTTGAATGGATGTGAAACAAATATTTATGAATGCATTTGAAAGTGAAAACAATTTTTATGACACATGCCAAAGTGACATTAATGGTGACATATGCCAACCTGTAGAAAGTGAAAAATGAGAATGTTAATGAATTTCTAGATTTTCACTATGTTTACAGGGTAATAAATTAATATTTTTTTAAACAAAAATTTAATTGCAATGAAATTCTTTTGAAAAACACTTAAGAAAACCTCAAACCAAGTGAAAATTTAAGAGTTGAAAGTTATAAGCTGGAATAAGGTTTAATATTTTCTCAATTATAAGGGCAAGAGAAACAGAAACACAATAAGTGAAACTTAAGTAGCTACATATTACAATATTTATGCATAAATATGGATTTACATATTTAACTATTTTGAAAATACTTCTTTTAAATAAAAATGTCTTACATTTAATTAACTTTGAATACATACTTGACCATTTTTTAAGTTACTTAAACTTTACACGAACTTGTTTAAATGTAATAACAATAAAAATATTTTCTTGCACATAAATAGTGTCTGTCTGGTTACCAATAGCAATTCTAAGGAACAACTTCATGCACTCACTGCCTTCTTAAGTAGCCATTATGGCTGAGAGTCTACACTAAAAAGGCCATTAAGTATTGAAAACCCAGCCATAGGATAGACACAAGAAACTAAAGAGAGCATCGAAACAAACAGAATAGGAAGAAAGTGTTAGCCTATTATAATCGTAAACGAGCGCGTAAATGCTCATAAATCCTTTTATGAGCCCATTTAATAGCATTTTAAGTAGCTTGTTATAGTTCTGCCACATTCCCTTCCTCCCTCTCTGTCTCCTATAGAGATTGTGTCTTTTCATTGACTGACTGAATTTTCCAACATACATAGATAAATTTAATGGTAACACTACTAGACTACTGCTACACTAAGTATAGTATATTAAAAATGTATTTATTTATTTATTGAATTTGTTTAAGATATTTTGCAATAAGATGATAATATTTTTTAATTTAATTTTGTTTTCCATCATTCTGGTTTGTTCTTTTCAGTTTGGGCTGAAACTGGTGATTTTCGTGATAGTCATAGTTCTATGGCCGCTGTAGCAAATGGTTTAGAGACATCCCACTTAAATAATTTTCAAACATCATCGACGTCTTCGTCGGCGTTAACGAATCGGAGTAGAGATCGTAAAGATGGTAAGTAAATATTTTTAATTAAAAATCTGTTAGGGAGTTAGGGAGTTACCAAATAGCTATTGTAATACTAGAGTTACAATTTTCAAACATAAATATCGGTCTAAGATAAATTGATTAAAATCCTTTAAAAGAAATTTTCATTTATAGAATAGAAAAACCAGTTTACGTTACTGGAATTAACAACCAATATTGGTATCAAAACTTCGAAAAATTAAGGGACGAAACGACAAAAGAAAAAAAATATGTATTTCCAATATTCTTCATACAAATTTCTCACGATCCTCATAATATGTCAAGATTTTTTTAATTTTTTTTTCAAAAGACTGAAGAAGCTATCTAAACTATTTGGGACACATTTTTCTAAGAACAATAGGTAATAAGTTACATGGATGAGAAATAACACATGTTTGACCAAATTTAGAATCCCTCTATTTCAGAGAGTTCTTGATTGTGTCTCAATTCCTATCCAATAGGACTAACCTTGTGCTAATTTCATACCGATCGGAAGACATCGAATTCAAAAGTTGTCATGAAATCCCCCATATAATATATTTCGACATGATCATGGTCGACAAGATCTTTTTCGAAAAGAATTAAAAATTTTTACAGACTTAGAATTAAATTTAAACAATTTTATTGGTTTTTAGAATAATTTAATATTCAAAAATTCCCAGAAATGATCTTAACTTAACCCAACTTAACAGTGATCATTGTTTTAAATTTTTCTCCTTCCGATTTTTCTGGAAATGTTTTTTTCAGAGAGGCTCTTGAGATCGGTTTCCGATAAAGAAAAACTGGAAGAAAGCCCCTATGCATTCCATGGTTTAACATAGTTTAGGGTTGGACAGGTCTGGAAATTTTTGTAGGTGTGACAACGGATCATAATTCAATAAGGGCTTGAAAATATATCAAGAAAAAAAAACAAAAAACGCCGAAAAATAAAATAGCACCACTTACAATTTTTTTATAAAAACAGTTTTGTTTCGCAAAATTGCTTTAATGGAAAGTACGTGTTTAAAGGATTTAATTTTTATTATTGCGATCATAAAGTTTAACGAAAAGAGAAACGCGAAATAACCAAAAAACTAATATCGGATGGAAAATCTTATAGAGAAATGCTGAAAAACGTGGAAGAAAACGTCAAAAGATTGATCCGCGAGAGCAAAAGGGATATTTTCAAACCTGTAACCGAACTAATAAAGGACCTTAATATAACTGCGACAGTACAAACAGATCGCACATGTCTCAGAGAACATAATTTAAAAGCGTGCAGTCCAAGAAAGGCCCCTCTTTTAAATGCAAGACATATCGCCAAGTGTATGAAGTTCACAAAGGAACATCAAAATTGTCCAATCCAAAAGTGGAAGAATATTTTATGGACAGATGAGATTAAATTTGTCAAAAACCATTAAACATGAAGGGGTTTTTTTGGGTGTGGTCCAATTTTTTTCGCAGATGTATCTTCTATTTCATTAGCTGGATAATGTGGCTTAATGACAGAGTAGTATAAATTGATCGAGCCTACTGGTTTCCTACTTATTATTTCCTTTTAAAATTACCATTTCAATTAACTTTTCGCTTCTATCTGAATTTATCTAATGAAAAAAATATCTATAATTGAAACCGAATTTCTGCACAACCTAACAATTTAGATGTATTCATTGATGTTCATAGTTATGATAAGAATTCTAAAATATGGCTGCAGCAAATCATTCGATTGCTATCGATTGGCCACAAATTCCGTTTTCGCAACATAACTGGGTTTTCTGTTTATAAATCTGAAGTTACCTTTCAAATTAACCAGATTTTCAAGTTAATATCTTACAAAGCTAAACATTTTAGAGATTTATTTAAATGCTAAAAACCATCAATATTCATGATAGTGCAAAATAATTTATAAATAAAACTTATTTTTAATATACCAAATTTATACACATTTTTATTAACTATAAATAAAAAAACTATCGAATAAATTCCTACTGTTGAATTTAATGCACATGCTATTCATAATTGAAATCATAGTGGTTTTAAGCGAAAAATATAAACTTTGAGCGATAACACCGAACTGAACAAAAGTCTTTTGTCGGCAACTACTGTAGGCTAACATTTTGATTGTGATTTTGATTTCAAATTTCACTTAAGCACCCAATGGCTACAGTTATATGAAAACTACCAAAAACAACTAAGACCCAACAAATGATCGATCGATATTTTATAATGAAAACAACAAAAAAAAACTTATAAATAAAAAGCTTTGCTATAAATCTGTTTTATATAAAACAAATTTAGGGTACCATTAACTAGTATGGCATAGAAGTAGGTGTAGGCGGCATATTTCAAAACAAATCACTTTGATGTGAAGTTTTGATACAAACTTAAATTGTGTTGAGTAATATGAGAATGAAGGCCTCGAAGGGTTGAGAACTAGGTGGGGGTGCAGGGGACAACAAAAATAAACATTTTTTTCGGTAATTAATTTGTCAACATAAAATATTATTTCGAGATTAGAAAAAACACATGTGTACATACATGCATACAGTGGTTGGAAAGTACAAGGCGCCCTTAATTTCATCGATATTAACTAGTTGGGTAATAAACGTGTGTCAATATTGTAAAAAAAAAGAAAAAATGTAATAATTATGCCAGCCACAACACCTTTTGTTATTATAAGTTTTTCCCTTAAAGAAAGAAAATTATCGTTATTTGATTATCTCAAGAAGTTTTCTATCGAACCTACTACTGTTCAATTAAGTACACAGTAGTAGCAGTTCAAACACATGTGTAGATAACGAACGAGCAGCCAACAAAATCTAACAAACATCTATAATTAGAGATTATCGCTTGTTTATGTGTGTTTACTTAAGAATTGTATATATATAAAAAATTGTGTGTTTTACAGGTAATAATCGTTCCATCAATGAGACTACAATTAAAACAGAAAACATATCAAATTCCGGTCATGATGAGCCAATGACAACGACCACCGATGAACCCAAAAATGATAAGAAAAATAAACGTCAACGCCGCCAGAGAACACATTTTACGTCACAACAACTACAGGAGCTGGAACATACCTTCAGTCGCAATCGTTATCCAGACATGTCGACACGCGAAGAGATTGCCATGTGGACAAACTTAACAGAAGCTAGAGTTAGGGTAAGTAATCACTAGCATAAGAAATATTCCTACATACTTATTTGAGGGTACACAAATTCCAAGAGAGACATTTTTATGGTGATTGATTGTATATGACAAGAATGAAAAAAAATCACATTTGCATTTTTATGTTAAAATAGGCGCCAGTAGTGTCGCTTTAAAAAATACATACTTGATTAAAAATATGTTTATACAATTATTTACATATTAAAAATCCATGTTTTACTCCTTATGCTTGTATACCACTGACCATAAACAAGCATTTAATACGACAACTGGGGGGCTACAATCTACATTAAACTGCAGCCTAACCTCAAACCTTTAATAAACTCATATTTATTGTTTGCAAAACTTTTTACATAACATACTCTCGTACATTCCTGGTAACTCGTAAATTTTGCTGAGGTTTTTTGGGGAAACTTATTTTTTTTTATAAAAAAAAAAAACATTTTAATGTGTGTTCTTTTTTTTGTATACACTCAAACAGATTAAGGTTTCCATTGTTTTGTGGTGCATTTACTTGTATATTGCTGCTATTTGCAGCATACACACATATTGTATAGTTGTTGCAGTTGTTTATTTGTGGTCTCAACAATTTAACAAACATTTATTTACCATTTACCATGTTGCCATTGTTCAGCATTATCATCAATCCCCCCCCTGTGAATTGTATAGTAGTGTAAATTCACCAAAAATATATGCGATATATAACAGATATATTCTTATATATGTAAACGATATATAAAATAAACAGCAACAAAATATCAAAAATATAGCACTAGTGTATGTGTGTGTGAGTACATTTCGCGCATTGCAGTTGAAAATTTCGTTAAATTTCCACACAATACACTGTTGCACCATTTTGTAAAGTTGCCATAAATTTCATCACCATGTTTGCAGTGGTTTTACTAACAGCATCAGCGGTTTTTAGCAACATCGTAGTCGTCCTCATCATCGTCATCATCACCATCCGCGTTATCATCATCACTACATGCGCATTTATGGCCAGTTGTAGTCGTATTGTACTTCTAGGAATGGGGGGTTTAGCAGAAAGTGGGGGTTATTTTTTTTTATTTGCAAACTCTATAGGGGGTTAATACTAATATATTTTAGTTGTATTTTATGTTTCACTTTAAAGTTCTTTATACAATTTCGTTTTTGTTATACATTTCAAAAGAATGAAAAATTTAAATTTAAAAAAAAAATCTTTAAAAATTTAATTTAGCTTATACCAATTACAATTAAGTGAATTCACTCATTTTCAGAAAATTATATATTTTGTTATTGTAACAAAAACAAAACACATATAAATTGTATACTCAAAGTACACACTTGTACGCACATACAATTTTCTGAAAATAAAGGAATTCACTTAATTGTGAATAAATTCGAAAATAATCCATCGATTTTTATGATCGATATCTCATTTTGTTCCTATTACATGTGGCTTTGTGATAAAGCAATAAATCTAAACAATTTCGGTCGTTTTCGATTTTTCATGATTTTTTTAAAACAAAAAACTTTGATATTTTCACATAAAAAATATATTTTTTGCTTCAATTTGTTATTATAACTCCGAAAATACTGAACCGATTAAAACACAATATATATGTGAAAATTTAAACATAGCATGGGGAAAATGTTTTCGAAATTCAATCAATCGAAAGAAGAACATGTATATTAAACAAAAAAGTTAAATTTTGTGAAAATGAGCGAATTCACTTAATTGTGAATAAATTCAAAAAGAATCAATCGATTTTTATCTTCGATATCTCATTTTGTTGCTATTATATGCGGCTTTGCGACAAAATAATAAACCTGAACAAGTTCAGCCATTTTAAATTTTTCATGTGTTTTTTAAAACACAAAAATTTGCTATTTTCACGGAAAAAAGATATGTTTTGCTTCAATTTGTTATTATAACTTCGAAACTACTGAGCCGATTAAAAGGCAATATATAAACAGATTAAAGGTTATATAAATTTGATATTTTCTAAGTTCAATAATATCGAACTAACTCTTTTTGAGTTATCATGAATTATGTGGTGAAACATCTAAAAAAAATAACAATTTTAGAAAATAAAATTTTTTAAAAAAATCTATCCATAGAATTCAAAAATTTTACCATTTTTGTACTTATGTAACCATGATGCCTCAAATCTATATAGTGGTAAGTGACGCCTTTTTTGCTGTTGACCTGTATTATATTTCCATCGTATATACCTTGATACTGAACATTTAGCCTTCCAGCCGTTACTTCGACTTGAATCATACTATAGTATTCCGGTAGTCTGGGGAACTGTCTAATATTCAGCTGGCCTTGTTCTATGCCATTTTATGCGGTATATTTATTCGAAACTCGGTAGCACGTATACTCCGATTGTACAAATCATTAAAATACGTTTTAGTTACCACAATTAAACTTTGAAAATTTCAGTCAAGTAAATCGGGAACTTCAATTGTTATTAGTTGTCAAAACAAAATACTTAATCATTCAAATGCTGAGATTAATATGAAACTCTCCTACAATGAGACTTTCTTCGATGAAGAGCAATATCTTACACAGAGGATAAGATTCTTGTATAATCTCAGAGACGTAGTATTTGTGTAAAAATATTTCATCCATCCATTCCCTGCGCAAGTGTTTTGTGGACCTTGTTCGAGATTACATAGACCAATGCTAGGGTATTGAAAATAGTGTTGAACATAGCTTACAAAGATCTTGGATAGTTAGTTATAATTATTGATTTCGACATTGAAATCTAAAATTGCTTTCTTCGATTGGGTACTTAGATTACAATTGAGTATATATTACATCCAATAAAAACACTAATTGTAAAGATAATTAATTTTGTGGCACATTACTATAATGATTAATTTGTTTGAAAACAATATTAACCATTTGTATATTCTGCTTAGAATAGTTTAAAGTAAAAAAGAAGAGATGACTCCATTATATCATTTTAGATCGTTCAATGAGGACGTTTATGATGAACTAAAATAGTTCATTATCCCCATCAGAATTTGTTTAATTCGATTTATACCAAGATCTATAGATAATCATGAAGAGATAAATGAAAAACATACAGTCTGGTCATTTAAGTATTAGAGTTTCCAATGACAGTAAAAATAGTCAAAATTGTACGCAAATACCCGTAGTTTTAGCATAATTAAAACTGATTTTGTATGTTTTAGGCCGGGTAACTTAGCAAAATTTTAAACATAGTTAAGCTTAATCAATGTTTAAATATTTTTTTTTTTGTATGAAAAAAATATATTTAAACTTTAACAATGTTTAAAATTTTGATAAATTACCCGGCCTTAGACTTCTTTTTAAAATTATATATCCTAACAAATAATTTCAAAGAAAACTTTTTGTATTCGAAAAAGAATTAATTAATGCAACTTTCAAAATTGTGGTAACATTTAAAAAATAAAAAAAGGATTCCGAAAGTTTTGTGGTGGTTTGAAATAACTGCTTACCTCTAGAAATTCGTTATCTCTGTTTTATTGTTTTTTTTTATTTACACTCAACAAAATAATTTAGCTAATTTAAAAATGTGCCAATATTTTCAATTTTATGTTTCTGCTCTATTAACTTTTTTAAAAAGAATTAAATACTATCCCCTTTAAAAAAAATCAAAAGAAAAAACCAAATAACAAAAAAATCTAAACAAAGCCATGTTTGCACAGGATAATCCTTTCATATAAATTGTGTTAAATTTTATTGCCTTTTATTATTACAATCGAACAAACACAATTGTACGTTTTGACTTTTCTATTGTTCCGAAAATTTCTAAAGCCACCCCTGGAGACGAAGACAGAGAGCGCACAAAATAAGATCATTAATTTCCATGTGGTTTCTAATTCATTAAATTGTAAGCAACTCTAAAGGGGGTAATTTTCATTATACACCACATCACCCTTCAGCGGACTACTGAGCTGAGAACGATACTCTATACCCTTATCCATACCCATATACAAATGTTGATGACAAATTATAAAAACATTGTTTAGCATTTAGATTTGATTATATTACATTTGCAAACCATCAATTTTATGATGTCTAACCAAAAATAAAGGGAAGAGAATATAAAAAAAAACTAGATCCGGAGAGGGTAATAAAATGCCTCATAAAGCAATCACACCATTAGGATGGTTTGGCAGGGGGAAATGAAAGCAGAAGTATGAATAACAAAGGAAAGATTGTTGTATCATTAGGTGTAAAATATGTTTTTTTTTTTTTGTTCAGTTGTGTTCAGTTTTGCATTTTTAGTTGTGTCTCGCAACACATGTTTAAATTGACATAATTTCGCATCATAAAAATTGTTGCAAGTTACACTTGTTTCCACAAATGCTTAGTTTCAGCTTGCCAATAGACTCACTCGTAATAATATGTATTGTGGTTGTTTGTTTGGTGGTTTAGCTGGCATTTAATGGCAATAATGATTACTATATTATTATCTAACGTTTTACCCTTAAAACAAAGAGAGTTCCGGGAAAACTTTGTTATTTCAACAAATTCTAACATCAAAAGTTGTTTTTGAAATAACAAAAATAAAAAGAAAATGTGAACATATGCATAATGTTACAAATTGTTGGCAAATTTGCATTAAAAACCCATGAAATTGTCATCTTCAAATGCAACGAGCAAAATTTGTCATCAACCTCCAAAAAAACAATTTGTGTGAAATCATAACAGGGAGTTTTTGTTAAACAGCTGTTAAAGTTTTTATTTTAAATATTTCGTTAACACTGCTAATTACAAATTTATTACTTATGTTATATGTATGTTTTTTTATATCATAAAAAACTAACACATTTCCAACACCTTTTTTTACCCGTATAATAAAATGTTTATGACACTTACAGACAAATAAAATTCATTTGATTGATAATTTCCCTGTTTCCCTTCAGTCCAAAGAACTGCAACTACTGTTGTATTTTTTATTATTTACATTATTGACTTTTTGTTACTGTTGTTGTATTTCAAATATAATAGAAATTCGAAACTATATAAAGTAAGTACTTTTGAAATTAACTTAAGTGTCTGTCTCTCACCCTGTTTATTTAATCGCTGTCTCTCAATATTTGTTTCTTATTACAATATCATCATCGATCATTACATTTGCTTAGTTCTTGACATTACTTCGTCACAGTGACACTTCACATTTGAAATACTCTCACTCTTTCATATTTAATTCTCTCTTTCTCCCTTCTTTCTTTTTTAATTTGTTACAATTTGTTGTACAATTTGTTTTCATATTTGTTTTTGATTTTTTGTCGAACTCTTAACTAATTGTTGTTGTTTGGTAGTTGTTGATTATTTTGTTTTATTATTTGCCGCTAGGCGCCATTTATTCTTCACTGTATTTACTAATCGTAATTATAAATGTCTCATTGATGTCTATATTTGTTGACATTGTTGTTGTTATTGACATGTATCTAGTGTCTTGCCAGCACTTTGCTGTTGTTAACTACAATTATTGTTTTATTTAACAAAAACTAATAATAATAATTCATTAGTTTTTTAATCAGAGATTGCATATGAATGGTGGTGGTACTATCGTTATAAAGTTTTATCGATAAGCCAAACTCCTGAGAAAATTTAATTTGAAATAATTGACCTGTTGATTGTGTGTCTTAGGTGTCTTGGAAGTAATTTTTCTAATTGTGTTAGTTTGTCAGCTTATCTTCCGGAATTTACAGCTGTTTCTTTGACTGTTTTTGGGTGTTAAATACCATATTGATTGATAATTATTTGTAAGTCTGGCTTTTAAGCTAACAATAGTGTATGGCGACATAGTAACATACAGATTTTCCCATGTTCTATTTTCCGAATCTATCAGAAAATGTATACACTCAGCATGATTTGTTTCTGTACATTTCAATAGCTAATACATCGTTTACTTGCAAGTTTTTTAATATCATTAATAGCTTTGGAAATTATCAATACCAAAGTAAATAAACAAAATATTGGAAAATAGTATAATTAGCAGGTCAACATTAGTATTGGGATATAACGGATCTTCATAACCGATCTTACGGAACTTTTGATTGTATATCAGTTGCATCCTCTACTTTTAGTAATCTCAAAGTTGACTCTCTTTAGAAATATTTAAATTCTATTTGGATAACACTAAAAGAAGTTCTGTATTCTTTGAAAATAATTAGTATTTATACAAAGATGGTAAAAGTACAACGTCTTTAGTGAAAAATTGCCTATGGTTAGGTTGAGGAGAGGGAACATAGTTATAATATTCCATACCATTGAAATTAGTTATGCACGTATGGCGAACATACGTCCCAATGTGCGCTCTATAGAGATTATGACGTTAAATTTTCTCCATAGAACATGTCTGGGCCTTATAATCAGATCCCTTAATATGCTGCCATTGTACCTCCTAATAAATTCAACCAAATCTTTCCTATTTGCCTTTAAAACAATTCAATTAACAAAGTTTGAATTGTTTAATATTAAAAGATGAGAAAGGAAATTCGATTTACCCTTGATATTAGTTATATCGAATGTAAAATAAGTTCTTTCTTTATATCGGGATTCTTTCATACATGTATGTATGTATACATACATAAGAAGTTATCCAAAGTTACATCCTATTCCCAGTATACCCTACTATATTGTCTGAAAGGTCCATGGGTGCATAGGGTTGGCTTCAGTTCATTAAGTGGCTGAATGAACACAGCCAATCAAGTAGAATCTACAATACATGATTCAGTTTTGATAGGAGATCGATTTTATTTTTATAATTTCTTCTTGTAATTTCAATAAGTTTTTTGAATATAAGAAATGACTACACAATTAAGACAGTCAAGTCTGATGGTGGAAATATTATGGTATGGGTTCAATCATATCATAAAATATGAAGATAATATGACTGGAATTGAATACAGATCCATTCCAAACGATTTTATGTATCCAAACGCTGATGAAAATAAGCCCTATAGGCTTGTAACCCAGTGATTATAATCCACCGAAGTACGTGTTTTCAATGGCTTGATCTCAATCTCAAACTTATGAGAAATTGTATATTGCAGAATACGAACTGAAAAGTATATCACGATGGAAGCTTTATCAGATGCTATATGGGAATGGCAATATAGTTCAAAGGAGACAATTGACTTTAGTTGGATCAATGAATCAGTAATAAAAAAACAGGGTATACAACAAAATTCTGGGTCACTAAAAGGGCCAAACTATTTTTGTAAAAATGAAAGCTAAGTTTCCATTGTTTTGTCAATACCATAATTGTCAAGCAATAAATGTTGAATAGGCAATTATTTTCTTCTTACCCCAGCAAATAAGCAAGTAGTCAATGTATCCCTTATAGACAGTAATTGTCACTAATGTCCTATTACTTGGCTGACTCCAATTTATAAATTTTGGATCATTTGACAAGTGTGTGCTCTTTGTAGTGCACTGAGAAGACAATTGATTACTTTATACATCCCAAGTAATCTAGCGTGAAGACAATTGCCTCTTAAGTGTCTCTAAGCAATCTATGGTGTAGTCACTTTAAACGTGTTGTGAGTAATTCGTACAAACTGCTTTTATACAAATTGTGTTGATTTAGTTTTCATACAGTATACTGATATTCCATGTAACATAACGTGAAGTAATATGCACTTTAGTGTCTCTTAGTAACCTATAGTGAAGTCACTTTAAACGTCTATTTTGTACTCTCTCTAGAAAGTAGTTATTTTATCTAACTATTTGAGGTCAATTAGCATCCGTACATAAAATAACTATGTAGTTATGTAGCTGATCAAGATTCCAGTTACGTAGCTAATAAGGTAAACGACGCTACGTAACCAGTATGCGAATCCAATGCTTTGACTACTTTGGACCAACTATCAGACAGTCTCTTTGTAATCAAAAAAGGGCACGTAGCAAGGAATGTAACTAGTTGCCACCCTAAATGATGGGTAAAATCACTAGTTCAGGACTGCCTCCTAGAACTGCTGTGACGTTCAAATACTGTTCTGGACTTTATACTTTCATCTGTAAGTGTTCCGTACTCTTCCTCTACAATACGTTCCCTATACCTTTGCACAACACTGTGTTTGTTATTGTTTTGTTTTATGTCTAAATATGGCGACAGGTGTTGCCAATTGTCTGTAAAGCACATTCATATTTATCGCTTTGACAAAAAAATAACCATTAAATGCTCGTTTTGTGTATTTTTAACAAACCCAACGAATGTGAATGAAAAACCTAAATACTCCATAAATACAACCGTACATTTGTACATTCATATAAAGCACGACCATGGACCACATCATTGATGTGGATTTTGATGTTGGTATTGTGGGGGTTTTTAAAAAATCCATAAAGTCAGCCATTAATGGTTGTCGCGAGAATATGAACATGATTTTTTTTATTTGTCTATATATCTATACAAACATATATTTGCTTTGTTTTGTGTATATTTTTTTTCGTTTTGACTTTTTTAGTTCGTTATTAGTAGTGTATGGTCACATATTTTGGGGATTAGTTTGAATTAAGTTTAATGGAATTGAAAAGACTCTAATAAAAAGTATAGAATTTTTATTTAAAGAAAAAATAACATGATTTTTTCTTGTTTATATAGTATTATTGTTTTAAAATTTAAATCAATTTACTTATTTGAGATTTTCATCATTGAAAGTAACTATCATGAGAATTTTGAAGAAATTCTCATTATTTGTTCATAACATGTGCCGGTAATTAAACACCGAGAAATTTACAATTTTACTTTCGGTACTTCCACGTGTGTATACAGCTAACATGTGTAATCTTTATGTGCCAAAAAAAAAACTACCATAGATGATACCTTAACCTTAACCTAGGGATGAAATTTACTACCAGTTTTATAAAGTCAATTTAGTTTTAGTGTTTTGTGTTTATTTTTAGTGAAAAATTCAAAAAGTCATTGGTAGAGGGGAGTTTTATAACACAGCATAACTAAATGGTAACACGCGTCCAAGTAACGCTTAATTAACATCGTATATTCTGGTTGTTTGTTTATAAGGTGGCATCTTTTTAGTAACTAGGGTTCCCAAAGTGTGAGAAAATTAAGTAAATATTTGTTTTTATGGGAAACTAGTACATATTTATTGTAAGATAAATTTATGTAACAAGTGTAGCTAACGAAATTAATTTTAATGACTATTAAATTAGCATTAAATTACTTGCATTTTGCGAATAGAAAATGTCATGAGAAGATTTTTGTGACAACTCAATTAAAAGGCCAGGAATGGAGAGATTTTGTGGGAATGTATAAAGTGTGTGATTTAAACAAATTAAATAAAATAATCTGGAATATTTTCAAGATCTTAAATTTCCAGCGGTCAAATTAAACAATGTTATATCTTCTAAACTAATGTAGATACCAAAATATTTAAAACACATTTACATGTTTGTTACATTTCTTAAAAGAACACTTTTTAAGAAAGTAAGCTGGTAAAAACCATAGACCGGGCAACAAAATCGAAAAAATTTTAGAGGCTTTTTAAAGCACTGCACAATTTTCATGTATTGTGGTTCCAGTAGTACAAATATGGTCCAAATTTTTAATTCTATGGAGAAGTTTTTTTTGTAAAATTGCGAATTTTATGATAACTCAAAAAGGATTAGTCCAATATTATTAAAATAAACTTAGAAAAGTTTAGATTTACATATCCTTTAATCCGTTTATAAATTGCGTTTCAATCGGCTCTGTAGTTTCAGTGTTATAACAACAAATTGAAACAAAAAATATTTTTTTTACCTGAAAATAGCAAATTTTTTTGTATAAAAAAAATCATGAAAAATCGAAAACGGCAGAAATTGTTCAGGTTTATTACTTTATCGCAAACCCACATATAATAGCAACAATATGAGATATCGATCATAAAAATCAATTGATTATTTTCGAATTTATTCAAAATTAAGTGAATTCACCCATTTTCACCCATTTTCACAAAATTTTACTTTTTTGTTTGATATACATAAAATTGAGAAGTTAATGTTCTTCTTTCGATTAATTGATTTTTAAAAACATTTTCCCCATGCTATGTGTAAATTTTTATTTATATATTACGTTTCAATCGGCTCTGTAGTTTGGGAGTTATAATAACAAATTGGAGCAAAAAAATATTTTTTTACGTGAAAAAAGAAAATTTTTTTGTTTTAAAAAAATCATGAAAAATCGAAAACGTCAGAAATTATTTAGATTTATTTCTTTATCGCAAAGCCACATGTAATAGAAACAAAATGAGATACCGACCATAAAAATCGATGGATTATTTTCGAATTTATTCACAATTAAGTGAATTCGCTCATTTTCAGAAAATTGTATGTGCTTGTAAGTGTAAATTTTACATGTGCTTTGTTATTGTAACAAAATTTTTAAGAAAATTGTATTTATTTCAGCTACTTATTTGTCTCTATTTATTTAATTTTACAGTACTGAAAAGCAATATGAAAAAAGTACCAACTAGTTTAAAAACAAGAATATGTTACCACTTTTGATCAAATTTGAAACTAAGTTACCTCCAACACGTTGTTTTTTGAAACTGGAATACGAATTTGTAGATAAATTTGAAATTTATAAAAGGTTTATAGAACAGAATCGGCAAGGGGCCGCTTTAAGGTACTTTTAAAATTCTTTATAATAATGATCCTAGAAACATAAATTTAAGCGTACTTGCAGAGTGATCGTTAATCCGCAAGTTTTTCTAAATGAGTCAAAAGTCACAAGAGAACACATAAAGGTACTTTTTGCCTAATGGCTTGTGTTTCTGAATGAGTGAAAATTTACAAGGTTACTTTTTGTCGATGGTACTTTTCAATTTTTCTATTATAATGTACCTGGAAACATGGAATTATGTGATTCTAAATGAGTACTTTTTAGTACTTTTTGAATTTTGAAAATTAATTTACAAGATTTAAATTTTTATAATGCTAAACTCAGTAGCAATTGTAATTTTCTAGAAATTTTAATTTTCAAGTATTTCAAAACTATTTAATTTGTATTTGTTTTTTGTTAGCTATACATATGTACAAATTTCCAATCTCCTTTATTCATACATATAAGAATTTTATCCCATTTGCACTTCAAAATAACAAAAAAAAATCTCAACAAGACAAACTGCCAATTAATCATAATAATTTGTCTATTTCTTGCAAACAAAAAACTAACGGAAAAAAAACTCGCAAAAAAAATTGAAATCAACAATATCCTTCCTTTTTAAAAGTCTTTATTTAACTATTAGTCAATATTTGTTGACATTTGTTTTACCGGTACGTGAAGTAAAAAAAAAACAATTCCTTTTGTACAACTAAACTCCCTTGACTTTCATTAATCATCAATCAAAACTTTTGAGCAACAACAAAATTTTTTCTTAAAAAAAATAAAAACAAATTCAATCGAAAGTTAACGTACCATAACCTAAACATAAAAAAATGGAAAAATGTTACTTCAATACTTTTTACCTGATGAAGCGTTTCCTTGAGTTTTGAGTAAAAAAAAATCGTTGTAAAAAACAGACAATTTGATGTTTTTTTTACAAAGACAAGACAAAAAACTAAATAAATCCCTTTATTTTTTGTCATCATCGTTTGCTTTCATCAAAACCAATTAAGATTTTTTTGCTGCCATTTTTGCATGGTAGTTTTTTTAGGGAGTATGGTTGGTGTGTCATGGTATGGCAACTTTGTGTTGTGTGTTGGCAAATGATACGTGAAAATGACAATTGACGAGATCGATGACGTTGGCAAATTTTGTTTTTTTTTGCACAAATGACTTACTTGGTGATATATGAAGCTTGGCGAATTTTGATTTTTTTGTCTTATTTGTTGATGTTGGCAGTTTGTCAAATATAAAGAGATATTCTTAAATTTGTTTAATTTACTTTTGTTTTCAAATTCATCTTAATAATCATAACTTTTTCATAGACATGTTTTTTCCATATTCCTTAGCTGTTGGAAACTTTTGCCATAAATTATTTTTGTTGCTCATTTTTCTTCATCTGCAATACAATTGTTTACTTTTGTAAATAACAATACGAAAAAAAATGTTTGATTTATATATTATACATATAATTTATGTATGTATATACAATTGTTTATATACTATATAGTTTTTACATATAAATTTAGTTGTATTTGTATTTCGTATAGCTACATATACAAATCTACAAATGTGAGGTTATAATTCTTCCATTATTGTTTTTATTGTGGGGGTGGCTTAACATTCATTTAGGGTTGCCATTCTCAGCCACACAATCACAGATAGACTGGTAGTTATTTGGAGTACAAAATAAAATAAGAAATATACTTAATAATAAATACAACAGCAATAGCAGCAACAAAACAAAAAATGTTCAAGTGTACGAGTACTATAAAGTATAAAGTATTTATACTCGAATATATTTTTATTTATATGTGAGAATTGTAGTACGTATTTATTATGTATTTAATAATTACTGCACATGCGTATTTTTTACTTAACTCCCCTCTTAAAATGCTTTAAAAGTGGGTAAAATAAGTCTTATATTTTACATTGTTTACGTGGGGTACACGGGGCATTGATTTCAAACTGAAAAAGTGTACAAGTACAACAAAATAAAGATGGCGTTTAAGTAGAATACAAAACAAACAAACAAACGAACTCATCCATGTACATAAATATATTTTTACTGTTTTTCTTTTTTTTTCAAAAAAGTACTGATTATATATAGCTGGAGTTGAAGGGGCAGGGGGGGAGTATAACACAAATGTAGAAAATGGTTATATTTATTTTAATTTAAAAATCTTAATACTTAAAAAAGAAAGGGAAATTTAATGGGAGTTAAATTAAAGAAACAAACAAAAAAAGCAAGATTAAAATTTATCATGAAAAAATATATAAATTATTCAAAATTATGTCTGTCTACTCACCTGTACATATTCAAATGAAATAATTTGTTTTATTTGATTTCTTAAATTATTCCTTAAATTAAATATAATTTGTCTAAAGTTGAAGCGAAATGCCCACAAAGAAAAAATCGATTACAGTAGATTCTAATTTACTAAAAGTTCTTTTCACCAGTGATGAATAATTCGGTACTAAAATGTAGTGTGAATTTTTTCATGGTTTAAAACCCAAACCAACAAACAATTATTCTTAAAATTTCCTGTTCTTTCTTTTAGAACTGTTTTCAGCAGAAAAAAAAAATCAAAATTTAGAACAAAAAAACTATATTTTTTAAAATATTTCCAAAAAAATCTATTTGGATGAAAACCGCAATCCGATTTCAAACTCTGAGAAGTTCTTGTGTCAATCTATTCAAAGCTCGCAAGACTCAATGGTGTATTCTGACACTGATTCTTTAATCTTTATTTATGAATGGTTTATATACAGGAATTCTGATTCCTTGATGTTCAACAGTTATAACATACAGACCTATCATTTGTTTCCTAGTACATCCTATATTTAGTTGCTAAGGAACCACTGCATCAGTCGTAAGCCAAAATATAATTTAGCAATTGTGTAGAGGCCATACCCCAAAGCTGGAGATACCATCGCAAGCCCAATTTTCCGTTCAAGTTCCAAAGTTCCATTCCAAATTTTCGTTTCGACGGCATATGGGCAATTCCATGTCATCGTACGTGACATTTGTACGCCTATAGACTGGAATAGATTTTGCAAATATAAAAGTATTTGAAAAATAATTTGGTCTTTCTGTTCTATTCAGAGGGTACTATATTTTAAAAAACTTGTCGAAACATTGTTGTCCAAAATATCGAGCAAAATAAGGGTGACATAAAACGGACATAAAACGGAAATAATTTTGAGGTACATGTAGAAATATGCGAAAATTCAAATCGGTTTAGACTATTATTTTTGCCCTTAAAATATTGTAATAACTCCAAATACTTTCACATAGTAACATTTTAGTGTTTTCTCCGATTCAAATCATCTTGAAAAAAAGTATCAAGAATTTTTGGTTTTTCAGTCGTGGTTGTCATTCTCGTGGAATTGCCCATATTTGTTATGCCCTTTTGAAAGTTATCGCAAACAAGTTTCTCTCTTTGCTTATCAATTATTTGGATTCAAATAAATTATTATGAATTTCACAGTAGTCGTTCAACTGGAGTCTTAGTTTCATTTGTTTTATTCTGACACTGATTGACTTGCTTTATTTGTTTTTAAGGATATTGTATATACAGGAATTCTGATTTCTTGATGTCCTGATCGTGATAATACAGTGTGATGTCCGCTGGACTAAACTCATTTTTCGAGTGTCGAATGAAATATTATAGTACCCAGGTTATTGAAACGGCAAGAGTGTCATCTGACGCAGATAACATTACTTCTAGTTATAAAGTATTCCACATTAAAATAGGACGGAATCAAAAAATTGGTAGACTTTTCTGTGACATACAAAGAGTTAATATAAACATATTAAAATCTGCGGTTTAGTAGTAATTGACTAAAGCTTTGTAGCCATCTATGGATCAATAACAAACATTTACGGAAAAACTCCCTTAAAGTTTATCACTGACAATATTTTTAAGATATTTTGGCATTAAAAAAATATTAATATTGCCAATAATCTAAAACTTACTAATTTTCGTATTTCTCTCTTTTGGCATCATTTTAGGTGTGGTTCAAAAATCGTCGTGCCAAGTGGCGTAAACGTGAGCGTAATGCCATGAATGCTGCTGTAGCGGCTGCTGATTTCAAATCCGGTTTTGGCACACAATTCATGCAACCATTTGCCGATGATTCGCTCTATTCATCGTATACCTACAACAATTGGACTAAAGTTCCTTCACCGCTGGGCACAAAACCCTTCCCCTGGCCGGTTAATCCACTCGGCTCAATGGTAACATCAAATCATCATCAAAACTCGGTCAACTGTTTTAATACGGGCGCTAGTGGTGTGGCCGTTAGTATGAATAATACCATGCTGCCCGGTTCTATGGGCGGTACGCTGACAAATACAAATGTGGGAAGCGCACCATGTCCGTATAGTACACCTGCCAATCCGTATATGTATCGTGCCGCTGCTGAACCTTGCATGACCTCGAGCATGTCGTCGAGTATTGCCACATTACGCTTGAAGGCCAAACAGCATACAACCGGCTTCGCCAGTCCCTATTCAGCACCCTCGCCCGTTTCCCGTTCCAATTCAGCCGGCCTCTCAGCATGTCAGTACACCGGTGTTACAGATGTTGTTTGAGAAAACGCCCTCGGGGCTCTGCTTAATCAACATCAACACCATTTACATCATTTCTCCGGCAGTGGCGGCGGCAATAATTCCAGCAATAGTGCCAATCTCAATACAAATCTACAACAACATTTGCACAATAACAACAACTCTTTGCTGCACAATAACAATTTGCTAATGGACCATCACGATGCCGGCGACACGAAATCCCCGCATGATCTTCAGCACTCAGATGTGGCTGGCAACAGTGTCAACGGAAACAATGGTGGAGGTGGTGGTGGTAACTCTAATGGTTTAATGGGCTCCAATGGCAACACAGATGTAGTCGATGACAATGATGAGGACATCATCGACTGAAAACTGCAACCAAATCATTAAAATATATCAAAGAAAACAAAAAATATCAACAAAAAAAAGTTTTAGTTAATAAGTATTTTTTTTTTTTTTTGGAAAATTGTTGTAATCAATCAACATTTTTAGCAAAGACCCTAAGAAAATAATTAATTAAATAAATAATTGTTATTTGTAAAAAAGAAAAGTGAAAATATAATAAATAAAAAACCAAATCGTGAGTAGTTTTTTAATATAAATAATAAAAATAAATTTGTAATTTATATTTAATAAGTAAAACAAACCAAAAATTAAGTGGGTTTATAAACAGAAATCGGTGTAACTTAGTGATACGCAACACAATTTTGTATTCAAATATTTCCGCCTGATTTCTGTTTTCAGATCCACAAGAACTAAAGTATTTTATTAAAATACTTAAAAAGAAAAAGAAAAAGAACAATAACTACTTTAAATTATTTAAATTTTCAAATAAAAAAAAATTAAAAATATTTAAGATTTCTTTTTTTATATTTTTCAATTGAAATACATACAACATATGTATGAAATAACTATGTAAATATTGCCATAAAACCAAAACTAACTAACAAAAGAAAAACAACATTTAACCAAATCTTAAAACCAAATATTATTTAAATTTAATTTCATCAATTGTTTATGCATTTAATTTAAATTCTTTTTTCATATTTTACTCAATTAGTCTACTTTCTTTATTTGTTCAATAATTTCTAACCATTTTCTTTATTATTATTATCTAATCATAATTAAAATAGTCTTCTTAACATCTATACATATTATTGTAAAACAAAATATTGATAAAGAAATAAATAAAATTAACAATAACAAAAAAGAAAAAAAAAACAAAACACAAAATAAATGAATAAATGAAAATTTAATAACTGAAGCAAAAAAAGAAAAAAAGCAAAAAATCTATATCTCTAAAACTTTAAAACACACAACAGTTTTTAAGAAGTTGTCTAGTCGTATACAAATCAATTATAATTAAACAAAACCAACAACAAAAAATTTAAAACAACAAAAAAATCCAACAAAACATATAATTAGTTTTTAAGAAATTTAATCAAAAACCAAAACAAAAACAAAAAAAGAACAATAAAAATTTAATAAACCAAAAAGTAAAGCATGTGATGCAACGATTTTTAATTGAATCAAAATTCTTTCAGAAGGACTCAGCAGTTTTAAAATATCAGACAAGGCCAAATGAATCACTATACCGCAACCAAGTATGACGTAGGTGCCTGACTACTATTACTATATAATACATTAGAGTTGCACGAAAATTATTATACCCTTCAGCATGAGTAGCAATGGTATATATTAGTTTGAAATTTCCACATTTTCCATATGCGATCCCATAAAGTATATATTAGGGTGGCCCTTAATAAACGAAATTTGGATTTTTACCATTCTCACCCCCCCCCCCCCAGTTTTGAGAACATTGGAAAAAAATCATTCTGACAAAATTTTAGGTAAAGTAAGGTTAGGCAAGCCCTCTGAAGTTTTGAGATGCATTTATAAGGGGATAAAATGCAATTTTTTCAGTTTTTGTAAAAAATTTGCCATTGCAATCCTACTTTTGCAACTTAATTTAAAATAATAGAAATGTGTACATAATTGTCGTTCTAATGAGACATAAAAAACAGAAATTGGTCAAAAAATATTAAAGTTATTAAAGAAATGTTAAAGGCCATTAACGTGTCTCAGGCCACTAGAACAAGAAATGTATTAACAAAATTAACTTATTTTGAGAAATATTAAAATAATAGCACAGTTTTATGTTAAAATATACCCATATTTAATTGTGTATGAGTTTTTGTCTTCGTAGGATACCCTTAACCTATTCACAGGTACACAGAGAAAACAGATTCGTAGTAGCAACCGAATTTGTTGCCAATCGAATGATTCGGTTGCACACATAAAATTTTTCGGTTATATCAACACCAAATATTTGTTACCCCTTCTAAAATTTTGTAGCCACAACTGTAAAATACGGTTACTAAGGTAGAATCATTCGATTGGCAACAAATTCGGTTGCTATCACGAATCTGTTTTCTCTGTGTATGACCAAAAAAATAGAATTTGTTTAACGGCATTTTCAAATTTTTAAAAATTTTGTTAAACAAATTTCAGAATTTTTTGATCATCTCATTGGGATTTATTGAGAATATAAAGTGGAGAAAAACTAATTATTTGGCAATTTGGAAGACGTTAAACGTTAAATCGAGAGGGTCAAAAGTCAAATTTATCAATATATGGAATTTCTAATTTAAAGATAGCGAAATGTTATTAATTTTTGGGCCGATTTTGATGAAACTTAAGAAAAATATAACATGAAGTCTAGTATTTATAATAACAGCACAAAAATTGAAATAAATCCTTTATGGCATTTTAAATTTAAATATTCCATATATCGTCCCCTTAATAAAACAAACTATTGTATAATATTTTTGCCATTTCGAAATAATTGAGATTAAAATTTTTGTGTTAATAGACATTCATTTGTGGAAGCAGAATTTCACCAAAAAAAAATAATGTTGTATATGCTTATACACTATTGTGTTATTGAGGGGACGAATTATTAAAATCAAATCGAGAACAAAAATCATAACTTTTAATTGTTCATATATCCAAGATATCCCACGTTTGGGGTCTTGAGACTCCACCGCCATGGATTTAGAGTCCAAAACATAAACTCAACTACACCTCCGGATCATATGTTTAGAAATTATAGTTTTATTTCCATTCCTTTCATTTCCTTCACTGCCTGAAGAAACGAAGATAAATATTTGTGTATACATTAAGACGGGAACGCAAAAAAATCGCCCAAGTGACAAGAAAAATCGTTCTAGGGATCAAAATAAGAAACTTTGCCCATGAAACCATACCTCTAAAATTAATTCTGATGTTCCTTAATTTGACCCAAAGGTCAAATATTGAAAAATCCCACTTTGACCCATTTAAAGTGCCCGAATCGAGTCTAAATATATGACCGACCCCCTCTAACTTTGGAGGGCCGACCCACCCATGCTAGTGGCATACCTCCTGGAACCCCCTGGCATACAACCACTTGATGGTCAATGTTGTATAAGTAATGAATATAATTTTTTTACGTCATTTGAAATCAAAAACATCAAGCACCAACACCAATTTCTAAACTAAACCAATTTCTTTTTCTCTGAAAAATTATATAAATAATATTGTTTTTTGCAAATTTGAGGAAGGGAAGACCCTTATATAAAAATTATCTTTTGAAATATGTCCGCAGTTATTATTAAAATAAAATATATTGTTTTTCAAAATAATTGAAAATATTAAAAATATCGTCAAAAGAATCGTCTTAATATAAACGTGTGTATTCTATTTTTGACAGATTGAAGTCGGAAGCCTGCTGTCTTCAATGTGTTTAATGCACAAATCTTAAAAATAAAGCTATTCTGATTCTCACAGACGCATGATTAATATTATTTATTACCTACAGCACATTTATATTAATCATACGCTCTATAAACACAATTTATACACAATACGTATATCATGTAAAATGACAAAAATTGTGATTTTTTGAAATTTTTGTATGGGGACCCCAAGGGGGGTTCCTGAAATTGTGCCAATAGCATGGGTTGGTCGACCCTCCAAAGTTTTGGGGGTCGGCCATACATTTAAACTCGCTTGGGGGACTATAAATGGGATTTTTAAAAATTTTACATTTGGGTCAAAATAAAGAACATCAGAATTCATTTTAGATTGTATGTCTTGACTTACAAAATATTTATTTTGATAGATATCCCACTCGCATCCCACTACGAGACCAAAGAGCTCTTAAAGGAATAGACCTAAGCTTTCTTTTGAGCAAAAAAAAATTAAAAAAGGGCCCCTTTTGAAAAAAAGTTCGATTTTGCCAAAAAAAATCAAAAATTGTATATCTTGAGTTACAAAACATTTATTTTGCTATATATCCCACTCGCATCCCACTAAGCGACCAAATAGATCTTAAAGGACTAGACCCAAGCTTTCTTTTGAGCAAAATAAAAATTTTAAAAAAGGGCCCATTTTGGAAAAAAAGTTCGATTTAAAAAAAAAAAAGGGAAAAATGAAAAATGCATGTTTTGAGTTATAAAACATTTATTTTGAAAGATATCCCACTCGCATCCCACTAAGCGACCAAATAGGTCTGAAAGGAAAATATCCAAGCTTTCTTTTAAGAAAAAAGGGCCCATTTTGAAAAAAAAGTTAAAAAAGTTTTTGATTTCGGAAAAATAATATTAAAAATTTTTTATTTTTTTTAAATATTTTTTTTCGAAAGATTGAAGAAATAGTTATCTAAACTATTTGGAACCCATTTTGCTAAGAACAATATTTAATAAGCAGGGAAACCAAAATATGCAAATGGATGTTTTTTCTGGTGAGTCTAATGAGCACATTGATAATATATTTACACGTTTCAGAACGTGTATTTGAATTTTGGCATCGATTTGTTATTTATATTTTTGCATATTTTACCCTTAAATGCATATTTTTGCATATATTTGTTTTAAGATCATATTTATGTCATATTTTTGCGTTTTTAGATCATATTTTACTGATTAATAGCATATTTTGAATTTTTTAAAAACAAATTTAATTATTTTTCGCTGTTGTGTTACAGGTTTTTACTTCCTTTGTTTAAAATTCAAAATTGAAAAATAGATGGCTTTTTTTAAAATGAAATAAGCACTATTTTAATAATAGCGCCATCTAAATATCAAATTTTAGTTCTAATTCAAACTTAACCGTTCTAAGTGTCTTTTAAATTTGCTCCTCTAACATAACATCCTATAATATCGAAAGCTCATTTTATGTATAAAAATGTATAAAATAAATGTTTTCGTATAAAATGTTTTCGGATCCATTAGAGAACGATTTTTATTTGAAAATTTAAGTCAATATTTTGTAATTTATTGCAGTAATAACCATAATTGAAAAAAAAATACCTCTCGATGCCTTTTCATAGCTTAAGCTCCTATTGTTTTTATGTTGTATTTATTTTTTGTTATACTTGTTTTAGTTCATGTTATTTTTGTTTATTTTATGTTACTTTAAATTTTTAGAAATGAATTGTATTGATTTTTTTAAATAAAATTATAATTTTCGGTTAAAAATTATGTAAAAGTTTGTTTTTTTAAGAGCATATTTTAAAGTTTTTACTGCATATTTAAAGCGCTTAAAACGCTTTTTTAGAGCATATTTCCGGTTTCCCTGGTAATAAGTTGCATGGATGAGAAAAATCACATGTTTGGTCAAAATGTCAAATTTTTCATCCCGATCGGAAGACATCGATTTTAAAAGTTGGTTCACTTGACGTGAAATCCCCCATATATATATTCTTGTATATTAATTCATTTATTTCTATGTGTTGAAAAAGACCAGAATATAAGTGTTTCAGTTCAACATTGTTTGTGTATAATCTAAATTCGAATAGGATGGTCCAAATTTATTTTATACATACGCCTTCATTTGGAATATATAAAAGTGACCTTTGTTCAGATATCATAAGATCTTTCTTAACATGAGGTTTATACAGTATTAATTCAAGCTCAAATATATATATTCATAAAATAGACGATGTCTGGAAAACTCAAACTAAAATATTTGCTCAGATTCATGATCAGCCATTATACAAAATAATTGAATTACAAATTAATTAGTCAAAAAGATATAAGACAGTTTTGCATTCCGAAATTAAATTTTTTAAGACCGAGATCGAGTACTTAAAACCGCCTAGAAGGTCTCTGGGGAACTTTTTCATTTTCAAACTGAAATTACTGCTTGATGGTCCATGGGAAGTATATCTGACCCTCAAATGTATTTCGTTTTAAAAAAAGTTCAAGACGGGAACGTGTGAAAATGCCCGCTGGGACCTTGTAAAAAAATTATATTAAAGCTATGATAACGTCATCTTGATATTTTATTATTATCTTTGATTTGTATCTTACTGTAATTACATAAAAGTTCACCACCTCCGCAGTACATTAATTTCAATTTTATTCCCTACATATCTAAAATTATATAAATATTCGTAAATATACATATGTATATATGGTTAAAAACATATACACACAATAAAAAGAAATATGTACGAATATGTGTTATGTCCATGTAAGTAAGTATGTATGTGTATTAGGGTACACCGTTTACATGGAGTGAATATTAAGTTTCGAGTTTTCCAACTAAAATTAAAGTTTAGTTTGTTTGGGGGATACAATTTCCTAAAGCTTTAGTCCTTATATCAGTATTTGTGGAGCAGGATCAAAGAATAAAAAAGTCCTTTTAAGGGTTATATGATTTATTTTGAACTTTTGAAATTTTTGCAAATTTGCAATTTTTTAAATTTTTACATAGATTTATTTAATGTAATTAGTTTAAATTAAAACGTTTGCGAAATTCAATCTAGTACGAATTTTTCGAAACCTATTTTCTCCCCGATCCACATCTAGCTGGACAAAATTAAAAAATAAATGTCTGACAACATTCCTTCTGATCATTTAATGAGCTTCTCAATACAACAGGGAACTGTAATTCATGTTTTGTTTTTTTGGTTTTTAGCTCCGATTAGGAAAAACTAAGCTTTAAAGTCAGTTGTTGTCAACAGGTACATTAAGATTTCAAAGAGAAGTGTATTTTTTGTGTGACTTTGGTTTATGATTAAAAAGGCTACGGTAATTTTATTGTCATAATTGTTTTATATTATTATTAAGCTCTATTTCAAGGAAATATGCAACAATTTTCATTTAATTATTTTCATTGTAACTATTAAAAAAACTATTTTTTGTGAGAAGATCAGAAATTGGAAAAAATAAAATATTTCTTTTTTTCCAGTAGAGTTAAAGCTGTTTATTCCGGACAGTTCCGGTGTAAAACTATATTTGAGTTAATTTTTCAAGTGTTCACTTCAAGGTAAATCAAAACCATCCTGCGCATTCTTGCGACCGCCATAAATTTTTTCACTTTTCCAGTATGACTTCTACTTTTTCACGAAAGAAAATTTTTGAAGAATATACATTGCGTAAAAAAAAGTTGGTTTTTTATAATCGTTTATATATTTGAACTCATTTTTTATATGATTCATAAGTGAGAAGTGAACCCAATGTGATTTATTAATTTTGTCCAGTTAGATTTGCGATCTAGCACACTGTGCGATCTGGTGTTAGCTATCTGTTCTCGATAATCACAATATGGATGTTGATATAATCGTAATAATCATACGCTGATATATAACAAATTATCATTGCATTATGTTATTAAAGAAATATTTCATTTGCAACATTTCACGCAAAAGATCCCAGCAATTCTGGGCGACAGTCAGAACTAGTGATTTTACCTATCGTTTAGAGTCACCACTATTTACATAAATAACTATTTGACTAGTTATTTTAAATGTGGCTATAATTAGCTGGGGATCTATTATCCTATGTAGATTTCAAAGAGAATGTCTGTTAGCTGATCCAAAGTAGTCAAGGCATGGAATTCACATTCCGGTTACATAGAGCCAGTTACCTTACAAGCTACCTAACTGGCGGAAGACAATTGAACTCAAATTGCTTGTAAAAAAAAAACTATTACAATGGGAACCATATTCCATATCCCAGCTAAAATTGGACAGTTTAAAACCCGGCATCAAATAGTCAAGAAAAAAATTTATAGTTTTTTGTATTAGTCGAGTTCATAAAACTATTAGTATTATAATAATTTAATGAAATTAATAAACTGCATTTACTACCAACAAAATTGTTTCGTATAACAGTCCGACTCACAGTCTTATATTCCCTTCTACCCCTTGTACTTCAAAATAAAAATTATAAATATTTTTAGGTAAAAAAATTTTTTTTTTTTTAATTTTTTGGAAAAAAAAATTTTCGAATTGTTTTTTTAAAATTTTTAATTAAAATTTTTTTTTAATATTTCCGATTTTGACCCATTGTAGGTCCGACTTACTATGGTCTTATATACGTCATTGCAAAGGTCTTTGAAATATATATCATTAGATAACCACATTGTCTATATTAATGTCTTAGTAATCTAGATATAGGTAAACAAATAGGTAAAAATCGAGGTTATCCTGTTTTTCCAGTTATGGACCGATGTGAACTCGATTTTAAATAGCAACAGAGCCGGAAGAATTCCGGAGCTGTTGGTGAATCGTGTATGTAAGTTATTTGGGGGCTTCGGAAAGTTGATTTCAACAGACAGACAGACAGACGGACATGGCTTAATCGACTGCGCTATGTATAAGAATCCAGAATATATATTCTTTATGGGGTCGGAAATGAAAAATGTAGAAATTACAAATGGAATGACGAACTTATATCTGTAACTTCTAAACCTTTAGGCCGATTTGAATGAAATTTGACATGGGCAATGAAGTAGTTGTTTTGAATTAGGACCGCATATGTCCACCAGCGGTGCGGCCTGGTGTCCCCAAAGTAGGACACCTCGGGTATGTTAAATTTTTAAAACGATAAAATTTCTTCGCCTGTGTTCCGATTTCCAAAACCTCGTAGCTATCAATTATCTCATATAACTTTGGAGATATTCGCATTTGAAAATTAAATTTTCAACAGTTTTCCCACTCACTCCACTTTTTTTGATAACAAATATTTCCCGATTTTCTTTATTTTTCTTTTATTGGCCTAACAACAAATATATATGTCAAACTAAAGAAGAATCGTTTAAAAATTTATACGCATTTGAATTTAAAAATTCTTAAAAAGGCGATTTTTCGCTTTTCGTTTTTCTTTTTAAGTTATCTAAAAAATTTCTTATAGATTTTGAAAAGCTATCACTACATTAAATTTTTTAAATGTCACGTACGATGACCATATGTCCATATGTTTTTCCTTTGCGAGAAATATGAAACAAATCTAGGAACCTTTTTATCCTTTGATCCAACTCATCAAATATCGACGCCAGATATTTTTTATTGCATTAAACTTTTCATTTAGTAAGGAATATCCACAACTTTTTTCTGGTTCCATCCTAATGTAAGTTAATTTTCTTCTTCTGAATAATGTATATAATTAACTTTTTGGCGTAATTAATGCCAAGTCTAATTATTGTTAATCACGCTGAGAATGAAACATACAAGCAATTGCAAAAAGTAAAAAAAATATAACAAAAATATATGAGCTCCAATTAAAAAATCCTCATCCACCCACAATTTCCAACCGTAGTTGTTCCAGCAAGACAAAGCAACATATGATGTTGTTGGTTTTATTTCGTTCTTTTTAATAAATTTATACAGAGCTGAAGGATGATGGAGTTAGTTTTTTGTACTTTGTAAACGTTCTAAAGAACTAATACAATTACAGTATGAATAATAATAAGAAATACTCGTACAAACATACACAACACAAGGAGGATATTAACGCCATGTTCCAATTTTTTTAAATGTACGAGTGGAAACCAAATATGAATGCCATCAACCCCATTATGATGTTGTGTAATTCTGTATTGAAGTTTGGGGGCGAGTTTCATTCCCACTACTCAGTCATTGAGTCGTTATTGTAACAAACATCTTTAACAAAAATCATGCTCCATCTCTTTTTATAAAATGCCTTTTGTTTGTAATTTTGTATAATTTTTTTCGTCGTCATCATCATTGTCCTCATCATGTTTATTACTCTATACTGTTGTTGTATTGAGCCATTAGCTTTTGTTCTCTACTTTGTGATTTTAGACATTTCGATTATATCGTTTTGTTTGCAACGTAATAAGTGAACATTTTACTTGTGTCTGATAACTGGTTTTTAAAGTTATACAAAAATTCTGAGGAAAAAAAGTCAAAATATGTTGTGCCATGGAACATTTCTTAGAATGGCTAGGAATGTCCTTCGAATAATCGAGGAAGCAATATAGTTGTTATTCGAATTAGAATAAAAAAAATGTTATTCAATTTAGAATAAAAAATATTCGATCAAGTTGAAAAAACTGTTAAGTAGGTCACCCAGTGGGTTAAACTAATTCGGATACGCTGAATTCAGTGGTGCTAACCGTGTTTTTAGGTTAGCTCGTATTTTTGAGATATACCGTTATTTCGAAAATGGAGGAGGTTGCACAACATATACTTGCATAACTCAAACTGTTTTTTGTGACAGCTGATTTGACAGTTCTCGATTGTTTTGAGGTTAGTTTGGCAGTTTATCATGAATAGATTCACGCCAGAGCAATTTTTGCAAATTGTTCCAATTTATTTTGATAATCATGGTTCAAACACATCGGGCATTACGTGCATTTTACCGTCCATCAGACTGATTAATTCGCAATAGGTTTATGAAAGATGATTTATCATGAATAGATTCACGCCAGAGCAATTTTTGCAAATTGTTCCAATTTATTTTGATAATCATGGTTCAAACACATCGGGCATTACGTGCATTTTACCGTCCATCCAAATACGTTTACGAAAGATGACGTACATGATCCAAATGTGTGAATTCGTCATCGTAATCTACAATTAACTTGTGTCCATCCACTTTATGGGAAGGTTTGAGTAAGGATCATGCTTTGCGCGTTTACTAGATTCTACTCGTACAGGAGTTGTTGGTATCACATGCACAGCGCAATACAATCAATTTACTAAACTGTAAACTGTCCTCCTCGCTCAGGTGATTTGTCGCTATTAGATTATTTCTCTGGGAATTTCTCCAGGTCTACGTAGATAAACCAGAAACAATCGAGCACTTGGGAGCGAATATTCGATATGTGTGAAAGTTTCACCTCCAGATTATGCCATGTGCACGCATATGCCCCAAATCATATTTAAACATTAAAGCCATCAAATTATGAAACCAATAAATCCAATTGAATGGATATTAAAAACCATTTTTCTCTGTTTTATTTAAATTTAAATATCCGCCTATATATCATGCAAATGTCAATCGTGGTTCTGCTAGCTAACGCGCATCCAAAGTGTCCAATTTTCCATGACTCTGGCGCACAAATCAGGGTGAATTTGACCGATGGCATGGGTTATGCTGAGTGCCGTTCTAAGAAATATGGACAGCCAGCTGAAAATCCACGCCAAACAGTGACTTTTTCGGGATGCATTGGACGTCATGGATTGGTATAGTTTTTATTTTCACGTGTTGTTGAACGCTATAAACGTCCATGGTGATTTGGCAAAAGAAACTGAATAAATGACAGCAAATTCAACAAATGTAGCTACAACAATATGGCTGGTATCAACTGTTAAATTTCAAAAGCCAGAATTTTAATGTCTAGTTTTGTCCGTTAAGATCATTCAGGATACTACTCGAAGGAAGATGGCGCTGTGTATATAAAGTCAGCATTTGCAGTCGTTAGTCAGTTTATCATATGCGCTGTTAGTGTGTAATTAAGGTGTGTGTTATTGTGAATTATAAACGTCCATTATGTATACCGTTTTTAAAAGGTAAAAACGTAACAATAGTCTAATTCAAATCATGGAATTCGGTTATTAACCATGACGAGCTGTATATCTATCTCGGCAATATTTTCGCCCAACTCAGTGACTTTTGTTTATTTCTGATCAGATACAAGTATATTATTTAAAATGTCCTTAAAGGGTATCCAAAATTCGTTTCTACCGAATATAATCAAGTATTTATATTTCTATGTAAAACTCTTAGTTGATTTTTCTTGTTTTTTTTTTTTCTTTTTATAATTTTTTTCCAAGACAAGTAACTTAGTCTTTCTTAACTCATTGCTTTGGGGTAATAAATCTTCACTGCTCTTATCTTGTTTCGTGCATGCACATTTTATTTTTCCATTCCATATACTCCAGTACAAACATACATACATACATATGGTTGGATGGTTGTCTTTATTCAGCCTGTCTCTCGGCATGTATTTAAATGTATCGAGTTTAAATAAGAAACAAGGGGAGAATTTAACAAAATGTCTTCATGGAAATATGTTTTGTTTCATATTGTTAGGAGTATCCTTCCTCCTTTGTTTTTTCCCTTCCATTTTCTAATATCCCCCACCACCCATAATACAGAATATACATATAAACAATAATTGTAATGTACACAGGCAGGCACACCATATCTACTTAATTGTTCTGAGATAAATATAAATATATTTATTTATTTGATTTTCATTTGTCATAAATGGTAAATATCTAGATATATGTTTATGTATATTTAATTACTCAAGCACACTTATGTACATATGTTTGCTTAAACAGCCTCCAGAAGCCGCCAGAAGATCAACAGATAAATTCGACATGCTTTGATCAGGATCAATTTCGATTTCCACCTTTAAAATATTTTAAAGTTTTTTTATATTTATTTTTATTAGTAAATAGACTTTTACAAAATGCTTTTAGAATCCAAACATTTTAATATGTCAACAACTACTTTAACCGATCAACTATATTTCTCAAATAACGCAAGTTGTCATAATTTCTTTCAGTTTTAGTTTCTAATTTCTGGTCGCGAGCAACTGCAAGGGACACAATTTGGATATTGCTGTTAATTAAACCCTACACCACCATAGTGGGGAGGGTATTATGCGTTTGTGCAGATGTTTGTAACGCCTAAAAATATTAGTCAAACACCCACCTTAAAGTATCGGCTTAGAATCACTTTCTGAGTCGATTAAACGATGTCCGTCCGTCTGACTGGTCGGCTGGCTGTCCATGTTGACCTTGTGCGCAAAGTACAGGTCGCAATTTTGAAGATATTTCGATAACATTTTGGCCGACATCGATTCATAATTTCACCTAGCCCCCATACAAATGTCCTCCCGAAATTGAATTTTATTCGTGATAAACGTATAATTCATATAGGTATCTACACAAATTTCCTCCAAATATGTTTTATATATACGGAAATCATGTCACCAAATTTTGTTACGATCGGTCCATAATTAGTCATTGCTCCCATTTAAAGCCCGCTTCCGAAAATCACTTAAACGAGCATAAATCTCTTAAAAATGTTGTATACACATAACATTCAACACAAATAACTTTAATGTAGACATAAATAACACGAAATAATTTTATGATGATCGTTCCATAATTAGTCATAGCTCCCATATAAGGCCCGCTTCCGTAAATCACTTTAACGAGCAAAAATCACTTAAAAATTTTGGAATACACATAAAATTCAACATAAATAACTTTCATATAGACGTAAATAACATGAACTAATTTCATGCCGATCGGCCCATAATTAGTCATAGCTCCCATATAATGCACTCTTCCGAAAATCATTCACGAAATTAATTAATGAAATTTTAAAAGAAAAATGATTTTGCTCTTTACTTATTGTATTGTATTATATGGTCGGGATTGACCGACCATACTTTCTTACTTATTTAAATATACTTACGTACCTGAGCTTCGAATTTGAGCTTATTTGACTTAAATAATAATGCGGAATTAAAAAAGGCAACCATTCATTCCAAAAAATCCATTTCATTTGTACAATAGATTTCGCCATAGTTTAAGATTTTACACAATTACTCCTAAACCGCAGAACCGATTATTATATTTCTTCTTGGAACTAGAAAAATAGGTTATGGGAGCGACAAAAAAGAGAGTAGTGTTTAAGACATTACATTTGAACTATCCTACATTGAATATGACAGGAAATAATTATGCAGGATCTTTATTCCACATACGCACGCACAGATTTTACTGTATTGTGATGTGCTGTTCACTGGACCAGAAATTGATGACAAGTAATATATAAAGGTGTAATACGTAAAAATATGCGGGTATCAGGAGCAAACTATCAAATTTCAGGAGAACACATTCCATTGTAGTATCGATAAAACAGTGGAACACAACCATTGTGGTGAAGGTGCTCCAACTAATCATTAAAAAACCCTACCGATAAAACCCTATCGATTAGTTCTTTACTGCAAATGGTCGAGATGCTCCAAAATAGATTTTGAAGCTCAGACCAATACATTGGGAATTGTATATAATTTTGTTTAGTTTCTCGTGCACAGGACATCAAGAGCTTCTAATTATATACGGATATATGCATTAAAAACCTTACTGTAGATTTAAAACACAATTTTGTTAACGAACACTTTAGCTTTAAAAACCATTTATAAAAGTATTGTATTCATAAAAGTTTGATAAAGGTACAATAACTAATGTACTGATTTTTGTCTAAGCTGGCAATGCTTCTCATTTATTTCCCCTTGTTTGATGTTAGTGTTGCTTTCAATTAGGATAAGATATTCGTTAATTTTCGTTTTTTCATTAATTGTTTTTAGTAATAATAAATTTTTGAAGACAACAACTAATTTTTAGATAAAACAAGTAAGAGTGCTATATTCGGCTATGCCGAATCTTATATACCCTTCACCTTTGTTGTGGATGCATTATTATTTTTTATAATTAGTATATATGTATGTACATTGCCCACTTTCAGCGTACAGCATCCTAAATTTATCAAGAACACAAAAAACAACGCAAGCCAATGAAACCAACACACATCCAAACATACGTTTAACTGTATAAAAAACAACAACGCCAAAAGAAACAAAACACAAAAGAAAAACAAAATACGCAAAGCATGCACATCCAAACATACGATTTGTTGCTGTTTTGTCAAAAAAACCAACACACAACCAAACAAACGTTTAGTTGTATAAAAAACAACAACAACGCCAAAAGAAACAAAACACAAAAAAAAACAAAATACGCAAAGCATGCACATCCAAAAACATACGTTTTGTTGCTTTTTTGTCAAAGCATGCAATACATTGTGTTTTTTGATGAATTTTTCAGAGGTTGTCTCGGATTTTTGCTCATATCTCCGTTATTTATGGACGGATTTTGCTGATTTTAAATAGCAAAATTCTCGAAAGTATGTCTGACCGAATTGTTGAAGATTTGGATCCCGGAGATATCTGGGGCCTTCAGAAAATTGATTTCAACAGACAGACGGACAGACAGACAGACAGACAGACAGACAGACAGACAGACAGACAGACAGACAGACAGACAGACAGACAGACAGACAGACAGACAGACAGACAGACAGACAGACAGACAGACAGACAGACAGACAGACAGACAGACAGACAGACAGACAGACAGACAGACAGACAGACAGACAGACAGACAGACAGACAGACAGACAGACAGACAGACAGACAGACAGACAGACAGACAGACAGACAGACAGACAGACAGACAGACAGACAGACAGACAGACAGACAGACAGACAGACAGACAGACAGACAGACAGACAGACAGACAGACAGACAGACAGACAGACAGACAGACAGACAGACAGACAGACAGACAGACAGACAGACAGACAGACAGACAGACAGACAGACAGACAGACAGACAGACAGACAGACAGACAGACAGACAGACAGACAGACAGACAGACAGACAGACAGACAGACAGACAGACAGACAGACAGACGGACATGGCTTAATCGACTCCGCTATCTATAAGGATCCAGAATATATACTTTATAGGGTCGGAAATGAAAAATGTAGAAATTACAAACGGAATGACAAACTTATATATACCCTTCTCACGAAGGTGAAGGGTATAAAAATGTATATCTGATTCTAGTAAATTTATATTAAGCTAAAATGTATTAATGTACAAACTTTTTTAAATAGTTTATTTCAATTATTATTTAAAGTATTCGAATGACGAATATTCTGTGATAAAATAAACATCACTGTTTTATAATTTGTTTTATTAATTTATTTTTATTGACATTTTGTTAAATTTTAACAAAATTTAATGAATTTCTATGTGGAATCACATAGTTTTAATTCCAGAGTTGGTATATTAGATTCTGTGGACCTTCTTCCACAATGTTTACACATTTTATTACAATATGGTGTTGCAGGTTAAAAGTAAATGACAAAAATGCCAATCAAACTCACTAGTGAACCTCATATAGTTCACTGCCGGAGGAATATCAAACAAAATCATATACTATTAAAATGGAACTTAATCGCCAGCGGAGTGGAAATTGTGTTTAGAAATTGCAATAGTATCATCTATTATTCCAAATTTATCTTTAAAATCCTCTTTTTTAAGATAAAAAGCAAAAAGAATTCCTTAAAGTAGGTTTAACCTTCGCTTTACCAAAGGTTTTTTATGTACATGGTTTACCAATACCCACCTGGGTGACACTACACTTCTATAAATATATGCGACGAACGAAATTTTAAAGAATTGAAAAAACCTTATAAAAAGTTTAAAATGGTTCTATTTAATTCTATAGAACTCTAGAATTTGTTCAGTGAGTACAAATTTCATTTATTTCGAAACAAAATTAAAAAAAATATTAAACCAATAAAATCGATGTGGTCACCCGGGTGGGTATTGGTAAAGCGAAGGTTAAAGTAGGGTCGAACCTACTATACAATTTTTACATTTAACAATTGTTTATCAAAGGTATTTTAAGCTATTAATCGTTTATGAATACAACCAAGGCGTATTAACAAGTTGAGTGCGTCCCGGCAACAAATACAACAATGCAAAAACAACAGGCAATTTGTTTTTGTTAAAATGTACGGTAAATGTCAAAATCAAGGCGAATTATAATATTACTATGTTATTTACAATAACAAATGTAAACATAAACAAAGTTTGACATATAGTGTACATAAAACCACAGCGAATTAAGAAACAGCTGATTTTATGCACCCACCTTGTTAATACGCCTTGAATACAACTTTATGAAAATTTTCCTATAATTGGTTTATAAACCTTTTGTAAATGTTTATGCATATGGCTAATAATACTTAAACCAGATGAAGCGACAGGATCTGTAAACCTGAATCCTGAATTAATCATATAATTTTGGATGAAATTTCCATCTATAATAACTCGTATATAAGTAGAGCGTCTCCTACGGAAGCCATACTGACGGTCGGCAAGTTAGCTGGATTTAAATTCGGATAAATTTTGTAACTTTAATTTTATGTATATATCTGAATATAATTGGTTTAAATCACGATAATAACTACAGTGAACTACAGTAAAACAAAATAATTGTTTAGGATCATTAACATTATGTTTTAATTCAAATTTGTTTTATATGTATATGTCACTACGAGTGTTAAGTGTAAATACTATGTGCTTCAAAGTGAGTAAACACGAGTGAATTATTTGATTTTTTAAGATATTTAAGATTTTTAAATAAAATTCATCTATCGATTAAAATTTGAAAGGTTTGCTGCAGATTCTGCAGAATATAAGGTTCAGTTCTGAAAAAAGGTTTAGGTCATAATTGTGTTATAATAATTAATGTTGTGATGAAATTGGACGTTAACAATTTGTATATGTACCTAAATCTTTCTACTAACTTTTGTGAGAATCGGTCCATAATTGACCTTACATATAAGAAAAATATTTTATTGTAAATAAATAATTCATATACATATTTTTTGAAAACGTCATAATTCCAAAAAAGTAGTTTCGAGAAAAACGGGTTTGAATGTTTTATAACATTTTACTATTTCTTAAATCATTCGATTTCAGAATTAAAACCTGATTTAAATAGGTAGATATTTAACCCAAAATTTTACTTGTCAAATATACGAAAAAACTTGAATTTTATTTTTTATGTTTACAACAAAAAAACACTCTCACACAAAAAATAATTGTTTTTTTTGAAAACTGATAAAACTATATGAAAGACTACGGCGCATATTTTGTATTACTCAGCAAATGAGCGATTTAACATAAATTTCGACATAAGTAATTTAAAGTTTTAAGAAATCTGTCAAATCTACCAAATTCTGAACAGTTCGAACCATAAATGATTCATATCGCCATAGAAGTCCAAAACTACATAAAAAGATTCGGCACAGCTCCATATAATACTCTCACTTTTTCTTTTAAACATTTTGTTTGCTAGCGAAATCAAATGAAATTGTAGTTTCAGAATATATTTCAAATGCGTTTATCTGTATCTTGTTCAGTGGTAACTAGAAACCAATTCTTTTATGTCTAGAACTTCTTTATGCTTAAAATTTCCGTCCCTAGTAAAATTTGATTTTAATTTATTTCCCTAAACACACAAATTTAATTGATCTATAAAATAAAGATTACTCATACACATGCATACACTAGTACAGAAAGCAATATCAACCATATCGAATCAAAATGAATGCAAAAAGAAATAAAAAGCGATGAAAGAAACACCGTTAAATTATGCAAAAATAAAATAAACATTTTACCCGGCTGGAGGAGAGACATAAAACAACAATTGACGCACATGAAATGTTTACTAATGAAGTTCTAAAACAGCAGGAAGACAACTTATTAACCCTTTGACACTTTTGGCAAATAACAATAACAACTACAATACATGTACATTGCGAATACACAACACGAACACATAGATACTCACACACCCACAGCACAACTAACTGTCACCCACTATATTGTTGTTATTACGGTAATAAAATCAATCTTATTAAAAATTCAGTTTAAAACATGGCAATGCCACCAAATGAGAAGCGAACAGGAAAGTGACACTGACACTAGTTAAATTACAAAAAAAGGGAGAAATAAAAGCAAAATAAATAAAAAGTTACTTACAATGTTTGTGTTTGAGTTCCCTGCAGACCATGAAACTTGTTCCTCTTTGACGAATGGGTTTTCCACAGCCTACTTGCAAGCATTTAGTACTGACGAATTTGATACAGAGAAAAATCCATTGACATCTTCTTCACTAATATTACCTAGTAAAATTAACACAATTCATTTTTAGGGGCATCGACATTTATATATAGGCATTTCCATTTCCATTGAAGTGAAAATATAAAGAAATCTCAACAATTTAGTTTCTTATTTCCATTTTACGTTAGGATTTTAGAGTGTCAGGTTTAGTGCAAAATGTAGTATGTTTTTAATTTCCAATATATTAGCAATAAACTTGAGATCCAGAACGCTACATAAAATATTAATTGGAATGCTCCCAGTGTACTGAAAACTAACGATGAATTAGGTACTAGAACGCGACATTGGAACAGGGGTTCCGCAAGCCCTCTAAAGTTTTGAGATGCATTTACAAGGGAAAAAAATGGAATTTTTCCAGTTTTTGTAAAAATGTTGCCATAAAAAAATATTTTTTCAATTTAATTTAAAAGAATAGAAATCTGTACGTAATTGTCGTTCTAATCTTCTTCTTCTAGCTTCTTCTATATATATAAAATACAAAAAATGTTTCTACCTATGTCCGTTATAGACTCTGAGACCATCCAACCGATTAGCTCCAAACTGGTATCATTGGAAAGGCAATTTTCTGAATATGGTTTTAGACACATAAAATACTACATTAGGTCCATTAGGTGCTTTCGTAAAGAAGATTTTCGTATTTTCTCATACAAACATTTTTCATCTATATATATATAAAAATAGATGTATGATATATAAAAATAGTAGAACTCAAAAACGGCTTGACCCATTTTAATGAAATTTTCAGGGAATCTTTAGAACACTCTAAAGATTTTGATGAAATTTTCACGGAATCTACAGAAAAGCCTTTTGGGTAACAGTGTAAAGTCAAATTTTTAGATTTTCGGTATGTGAAAAACAATTTTGTTTACTCTTGCATATTAGGTGCATGAATAAGTAATTTCCATATGAAATCTACTTTTAATCAAAAAAATATGATGTTAACAAGCTCGATGACCAAATACAATTGAAAGTGCCTGGCGAAACAATAAAATACAAATCGATTGACACAGTAATGAACGAAGAACAAGTCGTCAATTATCCTAATGAATTTTTGAATTCATTGGAACCAGCCGAAATGCCACCACATGTATTAACATTGAAGGTTGGATTACCGACTTTTTCCGACACTGTATATTAAAATCGAGATCGAGATGCGATATAAAACAGATGTTTTCTAAAGGCCAGCAACGCGGACCGGGTTCAGCTAGTGAGATATAAAAAATAGAAATTGGTAAAAAAATTTTATTAAAAATTTCCCAGGTTATTAACGTGTCTTAGGCCACTAGAACAAGAAAGGTAGGAACAAAATTAACATATTTTGATAAATATTAAAAGAAAAGCTCATTTTTACTTAAAATATATCCATATTTACTTGTATATGAGTTTTTGTCTTCGTAACCTATTTGCAGGTATGACCAACAAAATTCATTCAAATTCAAAACTCCATTTACAAAATTTTTAAATATTTTGTTAAACAAATTTCTGAAGTTTTCGCTAATCTCATTGAGATTTATTTAGAATGTAATAGGGAATCAAAATATGAAAAAATTATGAATATATCTCCTATAGTTTTTCCGTACCTGCGATTTAAATTTTGAAATTTTCGAGAAAAACTTATTTTTTGGCCATATTTTGGCGAATGAATCCAATTTCCTTACTGTTATGAAATTTAGGTAACAAATTTTCAGAATATTATAGTCTGGGTAATTCTAAATACATTCTGAAAGTATTACTGAAATTGGAAAACGTTAAAACTTAAACCGTGAAGGTCAAATGTGAAATTGTTCAATATTTGGAATTTTTAATTTAAAGATAGCGAAATGTTATTAACGTTTTCCAATTTTAGTAAAACTTGTCTCCATTAAAATTTGTGAAAAGGGACTTAGCACGATTGCATGCTAATTTGATTATTAACATTTTAATTTTCTTTGCCGGTGAGCAGTAGTTTGGCTCGAAATCATGAGTCATACTCGTCTTATGTTTTGTAGTAAAATGAGCTTTCCAATATTACTCATGTATTTACATGCGATTTTGTGCATGAAAGGTCATGCAGAGATAAGTTGTGTCAATAGTCTGAATTAGAAAATTAAGTAGTGATCATGAGCATAGCAAATTCCCCAACTAGAACTTAACAATACACCACTGTATAGGATACCAGTGGCATTAAATATAATAAGACTCCATTGCTAACAATTGTTGCTTTCAAAACTGCAGGGTTAGAGTACTTTTAAGTTGTATTTTGTGTGTGTGTGTTTAAGTTGTGCATAAATATAAAATAAATCAAAACACTTGCAAAGACACGAACAACAAACTTTTCTATACACACCGACCGACACATTTAGATTTATTAAGAAAATGTCAGTTGGATAGATGAATGTTGGGCGAAGAGAAAAAAGAGAAATTTCGGAAAGGGGGGGGGAGATAAATAACAAAATACACATTATTATAATTCGAAAACACTAAAATGTACCCACCCACCAAGATTGGTGAAATTTAATTTCACCGATTTATTGTTTGGGCCTCAACAGTGTTTGGAAAAGTTAAATGATGGCAAAACCAGCAGGATACTATTTTAACTGTGATTGTGTGTGTGTCTCGGTGTACGTTTACATTTATTCCTTTAACTTTACTTGGAAGAAATGTTTTTTTGGGTCATAGAAATGTGAAATGAACATCAGTTTTATTCATTTGTTTGGTTGATTTGGTTTTCACAAGTGAAACCTTCCTTCACGTGTGTGTGTATTGAACAATTACCCTTATTCACTTTGCATAAATAGCAGGCTCTACTCAGTTTGTGTGCGATTTGCTGCCATACAACAATAATGGGCCAATCGTTGGTCTGTCCGTCCATCGGTCTGTTTGTCCTTTCATTACAATTATTTTTATTGTGCGGTGATTTTCTACAAAATGTTTTGTACCTTGAAAAAAGAGCGTATCTCGTAATATATTATATAGGGGGAGTTACGGAGTTTTTCATTTAAATACTCTACTACTAATCTAATTTCAGAAGTGCTTTGACTCTTTCATTTTTAGTGCCCAAAATGAACTTTAGATTTTCACACTTTCCATATGTATAAATGTACAATCTTGCAATACTTCCTCTAAAATTAAATTGATTGATTCTATTAAACATATTTCAGGAATATTTATATACTGATTACTTAATTGTTAATACCTTCCCCTACTACGCCACTGTATTGTGGCAACTTTATTAGAAAAATATGTTAGTGGTTGAATGAATGAACGAGAGTACAAAAGAAAAACATTGTTGTTGCCTGTGGAAATCTAGCCCTTGTAATGATGATGATGACGACGTTGATGATGGGGTGCATATAAATTCCACATAATTTTATTGTAATGAATAAATTGATGGATGGATGGTCGGTTGGTTGGTTCGTTGGAAAGATGTACCAGTTCCTTTCGTCTTCTTTTTATTGAACAATATTGTTTTGAATAAATAATTAAAAAAAAATTCAAAGAAACAGGGAGAAAGAATATAGTGGTACAGAAAAGGAACAGGTTTATTAAATATTGGTGTCTGTCATCCTCACTCTCTTTTATTTTAATGGCTGTGTAATGGATGGATATTGGGTTTGGTTGTTTTTTTCTAGCATGGGTGTATTTGTAAAGAGTTTTGTTTTGCGGTAAAAATAAATTACATTTTAATATTATTTCCTTTCTTTTAGTTTTAATTTATTTCATCGTTTCTTTTTTTTCTGCAACCTTCCCCTTTTTTCTTTTCCTGTTCCTGTCTCGTTGTAATTCATTATAAATAAATATTTATGAGTTCAGGTGATTGTTAAATCCTGTCATATGTGGTTAATGATTTGCTAGATTTTTATACCTACCATCATACCCATGGTCGTAGAACCAAAATTATATATATCCTGGGTCCTCAAAAGATTCTAAGACAATCTAGAAACACTACAGAGTCCAAACGAAGAAGTTGATAAGGTATGTTTTGTATTGAAATCAATCGTTCCATGATTTCACCTATTCCCAATACAAATGTTCCAGGACTACTATATCAGCAGTCTTAAATATGTTGATTATGCGACAATACTGATAAAAAAATGCACAAATTAGTTCTAAGTACTCTGAAATTATACTGATAAGTATGGCGAAAATCGGGCAACATTTGTCTCTAGTCCCCATACAAGGACCTACTCAGAAAATGACTTGAACATTCATAATTGTCTTATAATTAATATCGTGATGAAATTGGACAGAAACTATTTTTTTATGAACATAAATCTTTCTACCAACTAGTCACCATATACCAACTAGAAAAATATTTTATTGTCATTAAATTTATATGTAATGATTAGCGGGCGGATTTTCATGCATCAAAATATGACCTAAAAAATTAAAAAAAATATGCACTTATATTTTTGTACAGAAACATAAAATACTTAATTATGAATCGCGCAATGTTAGCAGCAGTTAGGACTCTTTAAATTAGACCAATAATTAAATAGCTAAAGTTTTAAAATTATAATTATTCTTCTGATAAAACGATGGATATATATATTAATTATAATATCTTGGTATGAATACTTTACTTTGCGACTTGCCTTTTAAAATCGTAAATATTTTGATCGTGATGTAAAGTAGCATCCAACCTTAATTTTGATCTCGTAATAAACCAGCAGTTAAGCGAGTAGTAAATGTAACCCTTATAGACAGTAATTGGCTATAATATCTGATCACCAGGGAAACCGGAAATATGCTCCAAAAAAAAGAACGCTTAAAATATGCAGTAAAAACTTTAAAATATGCTCTTAAAATTTAAAAAATATGCTCTTAAAAAAACATACAATTCATTTCTAAAAAGGTAAAGTAACATAAAATAAACAAAAATAACATGAACTAAAACAAGTATAACAAAAAATAAATACAACATAAAAACAATAGGAACTTAAGCTATGAAAAGGTCTCGAGAAATATTTGTTGATGATATTTTATATAAATATAAAGTCACTTCATCAATTAAGGTAATTATTGCAATAAATTACAAAATATTGACTTAAATTTTCAAATAAAAATCGTTGTCTATTGGATCTGAAAACATTTTTATACATAGAGAATGTTCTTTCGACATCAACTGATGTTATAGGAGCAAATTTAAAAGATAATATTTCTTTAACACTTAGAACGGTTAAGTTTGAATTAGAACAAAAATTTGATATTTAGATGGCGCTATTATTAAAATAGTGCTTATTTTATATTAAAAAAGCCATATATTTTTCAATTTTGAATTTTAAACAAAGGAATTAAAAACCTGTAACACAACTGCGAAAAATAAGTAAGACAAAATTTGTTTTTGATAAAGCCAAAATATGCTATTAAACAGTAAAATATGCTCTAAAAACGTAAAAATATGACATAAGTATGCTCTTAAAACAAATATATGCAAAAATATGCATTTAAGGGTAAAATATGCAAAAACATGCACTAACAAATCGATGCCAAAATTCTTAAATAGTTCTGAAACGTGTAAATATCTTATCCATGTGTTCATTAGACTCACCAGAAAAAACATGCATTTGCATATTTTGGTTTCCCTGCTGATCACTTACTTAGCTGACCCCAATTTATATATTTCGGGTCACTGCTGGGAAATTACTGTAAGGAGCGATTCGGATAGATAATTAGTCTACATTGTATTTAGACGTTCGAGAAAAAACATGCATTTGCATATAAATCCGCCCCCTAATAATGATATTAACATAAATTTCGAAATAAGTCATTTAAAGTTTTAAGAAATTAATCACTTTATCAAAATTTTGTACAATTCAGACCATAACTGATTCAGGTCCCTCCCTATAGAAGTCCAAAACTACATATTAAAACGAATATAACAATATTATACAGAAAAAAGTTTCGACATAAATATTATCATTTGATTTCATTGATTTCAATTCATAACAATTATAAATAATTTCTTAAATAGTATAATTTATTTCATATTTTCTTTTTTCAAATAAAATGCTTTAATGTTTATGGATGTTTTATGAAATTTTGTAAGTTTGTTGATTCTTCTTAAAATATTGGCCAATATATGGCTATTCTGGAAACATTTTTGAACTAATTCATTATATAATACTTATTATAATGCAATTTATTATAAAATATTATTAAATTTATGTAAAAAAGCAAACATTTTCCAAAAAAAAAGGACGCCATTATTTTTATTTACGCATAAACCTTCAGAAAAATTATGATACCCGCAAATCAAATTTTTTTTAAATTAACTCTAATGAACATGTTCTTATTCTGAATGAAAAAAGTTTGGGAAAAAAACTCATGTTCGATTAAAACATAAAATCAATGACCATAAAATTAATGAAATCAAAGCCCATTATAACACTCCTACTTGTTCAATCTCACTAAGTGGTCCGTCCTGTCAATGCATAATCATACTTCATTGCCTGTGTGCAACGATAGTATGAATTAAACCAACCAAGATCAGCATGATCGAAATAAATTGAAAAACTGTTAAATAATATATGACAGGACTATATTATAGCTCTTAGTCTTTACATATGGGCATTTCCTACGATTAGTCAACCAGGATCGAAAAAAAAATGTTGATAATCATCGTGTTTTATTGAAGATATTTCGATATAATTTGGTACATATAAGCCAATGACGAAGCCTATTGAAACTGGCCGAAATCGGTCCATTATTTCACCTAGCCCCCATACAAATGTACTCCAAAATTGGACTTTATCGGTCATAAATGTTTAATTTATGTAGATATCTACACAATTTTCGCTTCAAATAAGTTTTATATTCATGTCACCAAATTTTATTATGATCGGTCCATAATTAGTCATTGTTCCCATATAAGATCCGTTTCCGTAAATCACTTTAACGTTCATAAATCTCATAAAAATGTTGGTATACACATCAAATTCAATATAAATAACTTTCATATAGACATAAACGACCTAATTTCATGGTGATCGTCAATAATTGGTCATAGCTCCCATAGAAGGCCAACTTCGAAAATCACTGTCGAATATAAATTATTGAATTTTTAAAAGAAAAATGTACTTCGTACGTTCGCGACCCATACGTTCGTGACCGGTACTTAAGCCAATTAAACAAAAGCCAATAGAGATATTTTATTGTATAAATACCGGATAGAGACCTACATTAATACACTTTTAATATAAATTAATCGCATTTAAATATTCCATTCCATTTTGCAGATTTTTTACATTTCACTACTGTCAGCCAAAGTTGACTTCTATTTTGCGTACGTTCGTTACCACATGTTTATAACTATCATTATGAAAACTTAAACTCGATGAAATCCATCTTTTTCACTAAACATAGAGCTACCAAAATGCTATCGAATCGCAGGAAATGCCCATATTCAAGTCTATTATTTGTACTACTGGTAGTTCATATTTTGCAATGAAAATAAAATTTTTTCTAAAATTGTCGGACACTATGTAGCAAATTTACGAAGAAGATTTCAAATGATATTGCCGAAATTTCCTGACAAACATTGTCCGGGAATTCATTTTATAAATCGAAGCGTAAAAAACGTTTTTCGTTTCGTTTAATTCGAAAGGAAGTATAAATATTGAATTTTTAATAGTGAAACTTAGTTCAGAAATCTTTAAAAAAAATATCACATTGAAAATATTTTCTTTATAAATTCAACAAAGTTTCTAAAAACTCTTTAAATGTATTTAAAGTCTACAGACACACATTCATAAGTGTTCATATCTTTGTACTTGTGTTTGCAAAATAAATGGGAAATTCATTTTGTGAATTCCCACAAAAGGAAAAAAAAGAACATAATGTTACAACAATGGATACAATGAATGACTGAACTTAGATACAAACAAACGAATGAGTGAATGAATGAATAAATGAATAAACATAAGGTTATCTAAACAAAGACTAAACAGTAACTGTTTAACAGTGGATGTCTTGACTGGTGGGTGGTTGAATGGGTGGTTGGTTGGTAGCTCGTTTGGTGGATGTATCAAAAGTGGGTTTGGTTGAATACAATAGTGTCACATTGTGTATGTATTTATAACCAAACACCCACTAATGCAACACAATACAAAACAATACGACTCGTACAACATTACGAGTCGTGACATATTCTATTTGTATTTGTAATAATGGATGGCAATCTATGGATGTTTGAGTGTGTAAATGTATCTGTGTGTTTTACGTAAATAACTAAATACACTTGCTCTTTACATTCATACATACTACAAAATGTAACTATACAGAATTTTTAAAATTGTGGGTTATATAATGGTTAAACATGTATATATTTATAATGCATATACTTACAGTGGTAAGCATTAGTGTTTAGGATTAGACAATTTGAAATTCTGGGTTAAAGATTATTAAAAAGTCTACTTTTGATCTGAGCTTGAGTACGAAATAAAACAACCCATTCTTTACAATAGAAATATTTTAACCATGACTATATTACATAAAAATATTAGTGTAAAAAGCCACATGATTCAAGTTAGTTACACTCAAATAATATTCTGAAAGCCCGATAAATGAGTTTTTAAACAGATCTTTATTTGTTATCATTTAGAAAAAATTGAAGTTGCAGGCAGTACTGTATAATTTTAATAATAATTTTAACCCCAAGTGATTTAAGGGTTAATTTCTATTTTTGTGCTGTTATTATAAATACTAGACTTTATGTTATATTTTTCTTAAGTTACATCAAAAGCGGCCTAAAAATATATATCATTTCGCTATCTTTCCATGAAAAATTTAAAATATTCAAACACTTTTGCCTTTGACCTTCACTATTTAAAGGTTAGCGTTCTACGATTTTAGTAAAACTTTCAGACGATATTTAGAATTATCTGGACTATAATATTCTGAATAGCTTTTACTTAATAATCATAACAGTAAGGAAATTCGGCTTATTCGCCAAAATATGGCCAAAAAATTAGTTTTTTTCGTAATTAGCTAAATTTACATCACAGGTACGAAAAAACTATACTTTTTTCACATTTTTATTCCCTGTCCTGTCCAAGCTAAAAAAATGCTTGTGTTCGATTTGTGAATTAGTGAGAAGCGGTTTGAAAAGGGTAAAAGGAATACATGTAAATCAATGTACATAACAGTTATAAGAAATATTTAAAAAAATTGAGCAATAATTGTTATATTGTAAAAATAAAATTTTATTTCCTTAACTAATAGTTATTTTCAATGAAAATAAGTTTTGATTTTTTATATGTGTTATTCATAAAATATTTTTTTTTCGTTGCTCATAACTTTTATTTTTGATTTTTATGTTTTTACGTTGCCTAATAACAGTTACTCATAAAATATATTTTTTACGTTGCTCATAAATTTTATTTTCGATTTATATGTTTTTACGTTGCTAAATAAGAGTTATTCTAAAGAATATTTTTTATTCGTTACTCAAAACTTTTATTTTCGATTTATATGTTTTTCAAAGGTCCAAACCAACAAATTTCCTTTTCAGGGAAAAAATATAATGGAAACTTCTCCTGAAGTATCTCCACTTCAACCAATATCCGATTTTTTGGTTGACGAATCTAAATACGCCATCGTTGCTCAGAACATCAATTAGAGAACTTGAAATGGATTTATCTTCAGAACATGACGAAGACAATACATTGCGAGAGTTGTTAGAAACTATAGCTAAAATACACAGATTTAAGCTTGTGAGACTGGACGTAGAAGCCGATTTGTTGCAATACAGGGAAGAGCAAAAGTATACTTTTCCATTTTTACGTAAATTGGTTCATATTGTCCATGTAGTGCTGGCTTCACAGGTTTCTGTTGAAAGAGCATTTTCTGCTTTGCGTCTTTTGTGGACTGATAAAAGGTGCAACTTGACAATGGTATTGCCAAAACATTGTTTGTGACACTAAATTCTTCGTAAATAAAAAACACACAATAAAAACCAACAGTCTCATACCAGGCGTCTATTTTGCGATTTTAAAGTTTAAAATTCAATGTATGTTCTAATAAAATGTAAGCAAGGCGACAAAAAAAATTATTTTGAGTTATGAGCGACGAAAAAAAATATTCTTGAGAATAACTCTAATTAGGCAACTTAAAAAAATATAAATCGAAAATAAAAGTTATGAGCAACGTAAAAAAATATATATTATGAATAACTCTTATTAGGCAACGTAAAAAAATATAAATTGAAAATAAAAGTTATGAGCAACGAAAAAAAATAAATATTTTGAATAACTGTTATTTAAAAACGTAAAAATTATTCATTGATTTATGCCTAACTTTTTCAGTCTTTTATATAAAAAATCGATTTTTGGTCAGAAATATGAGTGATCACAGATCGAGCTCCTTTTCTTGATTCAACGCTTATTGGCCAAGTTATTAGCGAATTTAGATATTTTGAGTTTTTATATAAAAAATCGAATTTTGGTCAGAAATATGAGTGATCATTGATCGAGCTCTTTTGCTTGATTAAACGCTTATTGGCCAAGTTATTACCTAACTTAGATATTTTGAGTTTTTATATTGGTATGGAACAACTAATTCGGAATTCCTACTTCGTAAAATCGAATTCATAGTTCCAAATCGACCAACAAGGAATTATATCCCACTTAAGATCCAATATTTCCGTTCAAATTATGCAAACTTTGATCCAATGGGTAGAGTTAGTGCTCAATTCAATAACTTCTATCATCTTATTGACTATTCGACTGATCCTAATGTCATCAAACGGAGTATTAATTTATTAAACTGATGACATTTAAACTTTGTGTTTTTTAAATTATACTATAGTAAATAGATTTTAATTAAGATTTAAGAATTATGCTAGCCTGTAAGAAATTGTAATTTCATTGGCGAATTAAATAAATAAAAATATTAAAAAATCGATTTTTGGTCAGAAATATGAGTGATAACAGATCGAGCTCCTTTTCTTGATTCAACGCTTATTGGCCAAGTTATTAGCGAATTTATACATTTTGAGTTTTTATATAAAAAATCGAGTTTTGTTAAGAAATATGAGTGATCACAGATCGACCTCTTTTTCTTGATTAAACGCTTATTGGCCAAGTTATTACCTAACTTAGATATTTTGAGTTTTTATATAAAAAATCGATTTTTGGTCAGAAATATGAGTGATCACAGATTCAGCTCCTTTTCTTGATTAATCGCTTATTGGCCATGTTATTAGCGAATTTAGATATTTTGAGTTTTTATATAAAAAAATAGATTTTTGGTCAGAAATATCAGTGATCACAGATCGAGCTCTTTTTCCTGATTAAACGCTTGTTGGCCAAGTTATTACCGAATTTAGATATTTTGAGTTTTTATATAACTAATCGAATTTTGGCCTGAATTATGATTGATCACAGACCGATGTATTTTGCAGATGTATTTAATAAGTGGGTGTATTAGTGGACGTGAACAATTTCTATTTATGTAAAAACTTTTGCCGACTATGTATTGCGAACATTAAAAAAATAATAGTTAAATCGGTCCAGGCGTCCTGCGAATTTAGATATATCGAAACAAAATTGGCGTGGTCAATTTTTCTTTCAGTAAAAAAATAGCCCAACCTAAGTTGGGCTATGACCAACATTTTAAAAAAAAAATTTGTCTAAAGTGGTCAGGCCGTGCTCTACTGATGCAATTACCAACTAACGACATTTGATTTTTATGTATATAGATTATATTCTCAATAAATCCCAATGCGATGATCAAAAAATTCTGAAATTTATTTAAAAAATGTTTTAAAAATGTGAAAATGGAGATTTGAAAGAGCCGTTAAAAAATTTAGTTTTTTTGATCATACCTGCTAATAGGTTACCTGTTTCCTATGAAGATAAAAACTCATATACAGTAAATTTAGTATTTTAAGTAAAAATTAGCTTTTATTTTAATATATCTCAAAATATGTTAATTTTGTTCATACATTTCTTGTTCTAGTGACCTGAGACACGTTAATGTCCTGGCAAATTTTTAATAACTTTAACATTTTTAAACCAATTTTTATATTTTATATTTCATTAGAATGACAATTACGTACACATTTTGATTTTTTTAAATAAAAATGCAAAAGTAATTAGTTAATGTCAACGTATTTCCACAATACGTAGCACTTTTCTAGTGGGGGCCTTTACCTTGAAATTTTTTTCGTCCATACAATATTGGAGTACTATACTGTGTATATATTTAAAGCGACTACTGTTTATTTATCAGGACTCGAAAGACCTCAATGTATAGAGATACCATTTAAAGTAATACAATAAAACACACAGTACCCAGCAGTTTTCCAAGTAGTCAATGTATCCCTTATAGACAGTAATTTTCACAAATGTCTGATCCCTTGGCTGACTCCAATTTTTATATTTTCGGCTCATTTGATATATACTTATGTATTTTTTGTAGTGAAAAGGTAAGTTAATTTATTACTTTGTACATCCTAGGTAATCTAGCGTGAAGTCAATTGTCAAAAACTAAAGTCACATTTATTTTGTACTGTACTTTTGAAAGTAGTTATTTTACCCACCAGAAGTAATTCATTGGAGTGTCAATTGCCACATAGTGTCCCTTTGTAATCAGAAATATTTTTAATTTTGTTCGTTTCATTCCACTTTAGGAATAAGCCATTTTACTCGCTACAAATTATATATCTAATTTTGGTTGTATTTTCCCTTTACAAAGCTGGTATCTGGTGGGGTTGTGTACTAGACTTGTAGACTGACTATTTGGGGATAATAAACTTCCGCCTAAGACATGTATATGTTAAAATAACTAGTTATATAACTAGTCAAGTAACCAGTTAGGTAACTAGTGAGGTGAATCACATGCGTTTTCTACTTGACACCATCTATCAGGGACAATTGATACACGCACATTTAAAAATAACAAGGCACGTAGCTATTTAATAGGGTATTCGTTCGATTAATCGAATAATTTCTTACGAATAATTATTCGAACAATTTAAAAATGGACATTTTCGAATAACGAATAATTCGAACAATTTTATGTAGAATAATCGAATAAAACGAATAAATGTTTTCATAATTCCAAATTTAAATAAGTAATAATGACTCGCAAAAATTGTATTATTTCTGAAATTCGACAAATAACTAAAGACAAAGGGACTATCGATCACTGTAGATGAGTGTTCCGATAGCTCCTTCTATAAATATATAGATATTACTGCAAGAAGTTACAATTCTAAAAACAAATCTTTCAAAATTTTTAACTTAGGACTTGAACCAATGAAAATAAAAGGTACGGAATAAAATATTTGTTATTTAGCTGGCGAAATATTAGAAGGATCACAATTAATAATCAAAATATTAACTTAGATTAAAGTGGAGTTGAATGTGATGGAGAATGTGATTTTGAAACGGTCATCGAAAGTGATATTGAGGATGACATTTATAATGATTACATTGAAAAAAATGAAGTCAATGATCTTAAAATATATGTATAAAACTGATTTTATTAACCGAGTACGTAAGTGTTGCAAAATATTGAATAAATCGAATGATAAACACAAATATTGCAAACTAAAATTTTGTTGCAAGAAAAGCATGGAGTTCGTCTTATACATGAAAAACCTTCTGCGTATTTGTAAATGCATGATCAAATTAGCCACGTTCACTGATATGAATGATATCAAACTTTAGACAGATTCCCTTTATTGTGTAAATCCCCAAGATCACTTTACTAAGCAAAAATTCGACAACGTTGATAGAGTATAATACAATTTGGTATAAATAATATAGAAAAAGTGAATAATTAATTTACTAAAGAATTAGTTACTGAATTTAAAACCCGAATTAATGAACGACATAAAAAAGTTCTTAATACGTTTATATTGTATTTGAATTCAGGATCATGTCCAACTTGCTCAAATTTTTTAAAGCATAGATCCAAAACGGAAACTAAAGTGTTTGCTATTCAATTGTTTTGTAGATTGTTCGGGAGTTAATCTGATGAGAATATTTCTGTTGAAAATTTGATGATGGACTTGGTTTTCAAATGTTTTTTTAACATTATCAATACCTGAATTGTTAACTTTAACGTTATAAAAATATTAAAAACCGACATCAAAACTTCATTCTTTACTTTTTTAAACAAATTTAAATTATTTGAATAATTCGATTAATTTAAAACGTGTGCTCGAATTATTCGAGCAAGTTAAAATCTCTTATTCGAATTATTCGTTTTATTCGAACAAGAGAAAAATCGAATAATTCGAATACCCTACTATTTACGTAACCAGTGGTGATCCTAAATGATTGCTAAAATCGAGATAGTCTCCCAGAACTGCTAGGTACAAACGGTATAATAATGTGATACAAAAAAGCAAAAATAAACACATACAATCACATAAGCGATACACATACATAAAATATACAAATAATCATTTTGTTAGCTGGTTGACTAAGCAAATAAATGTAACTGGATTTCAAAACTTTGCAGGACATTTAACCTTCTGTTAACATTATTTAAATGCACTAAATTTCATTTATTTTAACTTAACAATGAAAAATTTACATTAATTTCATATACAAACAAATTTAAACAGTTGTATTCTTCTGTTTTATGACCCTTAGTGAAACGCCCACTTTAATTTTTTTATTTTAATAAAATTTAGAAAATTAAATGAATTTTTCAAGTAAATAATCGTTAATTTCCATTGGATATTTATGACAACTTATTTAAGTATTTCATGTTTCTAAATTTATTACAATTTCTTAATTTTATTTTGTATTTATGTACATGTATTTATTTGGTTTTTGTTGTCGATTTTTATATTTTAATATTTAACTTTTCTGTTTATGGTAAAACGTGTAGTCAGACATTTGAACTAATTAATTCGTTGGTTCTATTTGGAAAGAATTTTCAAATTTGGGATTATTAAAGACTTGTGGAAAGAAAATTTTTTATGGAGAAACTAAAAACCTTACTATGACAAAGGAAGATAAGAAAACCAGCTGTTAATTTAAAAACTATACATTCCTTTAAATGTTGTTAAACTTTGTATGAGCATTTAATATTATTTTTGACAACATTTTTAGTTGCAGCTAGAAGACAACGAAAAGCGATCGTAAAATGATTTTTATGGCATTTTTATTTGTTGTGATATTCATGAAAAAAGTTCCCTTTACAAGAATAATATTTGAGCTTTTTTTTCCTTTAGCCACCTTCATATTAAATGCTCCCACCATTTTAAGCGAAAAATGAGTTTCTAAATTTTATGGCACACGAGGGTTGTTGAGAAAAGTTAAATTTTTTAACCATGTTTAGAATTGATTCTCGGTAAAATGGTTTTTAGTGTTTATGGAGACACATTAATAAATCAGGCGAGAATGAAATTAGTTCTGAGATAATTAAGATACTATATTTTGACAACGAACAAATTGTGAGGCGCTGACAAATATGCCCACAAGATGGTCAACATTTTTATTTAATTGTGATTTGTTTTCCAAAATTTTAAATTTATCTAACAAAAATTTGTTTATAATCAATTTCTAAATTTAGTAAAAATTTTGTTTTATAAACCTTTTATAAAATTAGAAATTGATTATGAATAAGGGTATAGTCTTTAGTTCTTTAGATCAGTGGTCGGCATTAGTGTTTATAAACCCGTTAATCTTCGAAATCTCGGTTATTTGCGATCCGGTTAATTTAAAATGTTGATTTTCGATTAACCGGTTTATCCGGTTTTTATCACTCGGTTAACCGTTTTTTAAAATTTGGGACTAAAATTAATAAATCTCATGTTATTGTGCATTTTTAATATTCATTGATTGTAACACATTATTGGTCTGATTTGAAACCTAAACTGCTGATTTACAATACAAACACTGTTGCCAGATAATTTTGGTATAAAATCGTCAAAATTGGACTAAAAAATCGTCAAAATCGGTAAAATATTTTTCAAATCGTCAACAAATCGGAAAACATTAAAATGCGTAGTTTTTTTGCGAAATTTTAGAAAAAAACTAACAATCCAATAAAGAATTCACATACTAAAAGAATTAATATTATAAAATAGGTGTTATATAATAACAATTATTTAATATTTGTATACACAAATTAAATACTAGTTTATTTACGATCCTTATAAATAGAGTAGTCGATATTCCGATGTTCGTCTGTCTGTTGAAATAAACTTTCCGAAGGCTCTCAATAACTTACAAACATTAATAGTACAACAGGTATGGTTCTGGTTCGGTTGCTAATTAAAATCTGGAAGCTCAGCTTACAAAAGGCTGAAAGATTTGCAAAAAGCTACGACTTACATATAGCGCGAATACTAAGTCATGTACAAAAACAATTTAGCAAACGTTTCGCACGTATACAAATTCGGACCAACAATGTTTCAATTTCGGGAAAATCAAGTATCAGTCTTAATTAACTTTAATAATTCTTTAGTATAGGTTTATAGAAATCTTTGAAGTAGCTGTTATACACATTGGCGGACGACTAAAATTAAAAATTTCTTAACAAACATTTTACATTTTGATTCATTAAATTATTAAAATCATGAAATTTAAGCTCTTTAAATTCGGATTCTGTTTTTATATATAATCTTCTTTCTTACAAAAACAATTACAGTGTATTCATTGTATTTGTTAATTAAAAGATTATATGAAAACCTTGATGTAAATATAGACTTTTCATAAAATCGTAATTTTGAGTACTAAAATCGGCAAATCGCATTTTGCCATTTTTCCTACCAAAAATCGCCAAAATGCCGATAAATCGGCAAATCTGGCACCATAAGTTTAGGCTAAAACTTACTAATGATTCATTAAAAACTTAGTGATGACTTCATTAGAGTGTTCTGTTCTTAAAATTTAAATTTGTTTATCATTTATCGTTAGCTTTTCAGAAATATTACAGGAGATACAAAAAACGTACTAAAATCCATGATTTGAAATATTTTTGAAATGTGATAATGGAGTTTTATTAATTATTTGGTATGATTTATAATGTGAAATAGCTAAGAAGAAGTGAGTCTGCATCTTATAGGTCCTTTTTTGGGACTTGTAACATTTTCTGTTTCATATCAGAAAGTCGAGGTGATAATAAATTTAAAAATTATCACATATTTAATTTACATTTTTTGGATGAAATTTAATGAATAAACCAATAATTAAAACAAGTATTATATAGTTAGTATCATATTTATATTCAATTACATATGACTGACATAATAATTTTGAAATTTTTACAAAATAAAATGGACTTAGCACTTTTGTATATTTATAGTTATTTAATATTAACCATTCCTCACCACTAAAAACTACCAATTTTATAGCTGTATATACTTTATTGGACATTTTATGTTTTCTACACATACAGTGAGTCTCAAAAATGAGTATACACCAAAAACTATTTGATTTTTTTTTAAGATAATGAAAATCCTAAAATTTATTCATCGATTAAAATTTTAATGTTCCGGTTTGTTTTAGATTGAGTTGAATAATAGATTCGGTTGTGAAAAAAAAGATTTAAGTCGGACTATAAAGATTTTCATGATCCTAAAAAAATCAAAAAATTCGCGTGTGTTTACTCACTTTTGAGGCTGTGTGTATATGACGGTTAACCGGGATTTTTGAAGTCGGTTAACCGAAAAACCGGTTTTTTAAAAAGGCCAATTTTAGGTTAACCGACAAACCGGTTTTTTAAAAGTCTGTATTTTATAAACACTAGTCGGCATAAAGAAAACTTTATTATTAAATTTGATCATTTATATGAACTTCCTAAGAATTCGTGTTAATTACAGCTACATAAACGATCATGTTCGACCCTTGGTGACTATGATGATTACAGGTAAGCCTCCATTTACGCGAATTCGATATAACGCGAACTCAAATTAGCAACCATTTTTTCAAATACGCGACTTTTTTACACGATGTTTATATAACGCGGCAACAAACAACAAGAATCGAAAAAACACAAGCGAATAAAAGATTTTTTTTGAAAACTTCGTTAATTTTTATGAATTTTTTGTTATGTTTTGATCTCTTTTATGTATTAGAATATTTTGTTTTTTTAATTGACATTTTTTCCTTAATTTTTGATAAGAAATATTTTTTTTACTTTACTTTTGTTTTAAGTAAGTTTTTAAAAGTACAAATAAAATAAGTTTACGCGATTTTTAGGTCCCAATTTTTTTTTTGTTATGTGACGATGTATTGTTTTACGCGAAATAAAAAATTGTTGGCCCCACAAAAGCATTTCGCTCTAAATTAGAACCTCGTTTTACGCGAATTTGATTTACACGCTATTTTTTTGGGCCCAACAAACCGCGTAAATGGAGGCCTACTTGTATATTTGTTGATATTTTCATTTATCTAGATTTAATTCGGATACTAAATTAAGGTTTGATAATTATATTTTTTAAACTTGAACTGACCAATTTTGGGAGGTTCCCATATCAACATCAAGACCGTAGAAATGTATATCTAAAATCTGAACTGTGTAAAACTTAATTCATTTCACGAGCACTGTTTCCTCTAATTTCCATGGTTTGGCCAACTAAACAATTGCAAAACTTCTAAAATCGTGTGCGAATTTGTTTTTATGGACCTTGGTGACTGGCTTGAGTCAAAAGTGCCTATTGAAATCCATATATAGGTGTTTGGATTTGCAATATTTGTACAAATATCGCGTAAATTTTAAAATCCTTAATTTTTGTTAGAAACCTCGTATGTCAAACTCTTATTTATTTAATGTTCATATGACAAATGCGCTTTTAATGATTTTCATTTTATGGCACACCAACATCTATAACATCCATCCTTCCAAACAATTCCTCTCAGCCCGAACTGAACTGGCGAATAACAACCGGTAACATTCTAATCGTTTCTTTTGTTTCTGTTTTTCATAAACATTAAAAAGGCCATAATAAAGACCACGAAAAGTAATATAAAAATTCTCATATAAAAATATACTTTTGTTGTCTTCCTTCATGTGCTCGCAACATGTATGAACGTTCAACCAAGTTACGAGTATAAAACTCCACCTTAACGTTTGTGGCACATTTTATTTGATTCCTATTACTTTATTTATTTTCCTTTTTTGGTCCATAAACTTTATTGTTTTTAGTGAGCGGTTGTGTGTGGTTTTTATTTTTTTGATTATAATTTTTTTTTTGTGGTTTTTATGATTTTTTAGGTCAATATTACTAAAAATGGTCAAAATATACATTTTTATACAAAATGGTGTCATGTTTTATTACCACAATTTGAAGCTAATAAAAATGTTTTGTATTTTATTTTATTTAGTTCTTTATTTAGTTAATATTAAACATGGTTTAATTGTGTCATAAAATCTGGGTTGGAGGATGTTGCAGAAAGTTAAAAGGTGAACTATTCCGTATTTAAATTGCTTGAATTAAGCACGACATACTTTGTTGGGACATTTTTTTAAATGACATGGCGACTTTATTGGGGAATTCCATGTTTAAAATTTAAAGGTTTGAATAAGCTTGAACTACATAATTCTTAAATATCCAGTTCCACTCAAAATAAGATATGGCTCAGCAATGTACAGTTTATGTATTAAAATTGTACATTTTCTCTTGTAAAACTATAAACTCAATTGTTTCAACTTAAAAATTCTAGCAACAATGATTTTCAATCCAAACGAATCCTTTGATCTATTTTAGATTTCGTTGCAATCTCTCTATAGAAAGATTAACTCAAAACACACACATGGAAAATAACATTTTCATAAAATCTCAATAAATTTGGTTCGGTAATCTGTTAAAAGTAGCGCTTTATTTTTTTTATTTATTTATTTTTTTTTGTTCATAATAAAGTCCTCTTGTTATACAAGTCAATCAAGTAGAAAGTAATAATACAAAAACAGATACACAGCGGAAACAGATTCGTGCTAGCAACCGAATATGTTGCCAATCGAATGATTGGATTATACACAGAATTTTTCGGTTTTATCAACAGAAAGTCAGCTGTCAAAGAAGAATTTCGGAGCAATCAACCAAATTTTCGTTACCCCTTTTAACATTTTGTAGCCACAACTGTAAAATTCGGTCACTAAGGTAGAAACATTCGATTGGCAACAAATTTGGTTGCTACCACGAATCGGTTTTCTCTGTGTACAATAACAAGTAAGAGTACACAACCGAATATAAGGTTGTACCGAACCTTATATACCTACCACTAATATAATACTAAAGCCGATTTTGACACATTTTGTATAAAAGGATTTATTTTTATCAGACTATTCTATATACATTTATGTATCGTATGTCTCCCCGGAATGGGGGACATCTTATCGATATAATACACTGTGTGTAATGTTTTAAGTCATGGAAATATAACCATATACGGACACCAATATGTGATAAAAGACAAAAAGAGACCCGTGTCTCCCAGTTTTGCCCAAAGATTTGAGACCTCGGTGTCATTCTTGCAAAAAGTTATCATTTTCTCAGGTACATATCTTGGAAAAACTGTTTGGAATTTTGATTTACTCTCTGAGGCAAAGTTGTAACCCTTGTCATAAAGAACAAAAATTGTGAACATATAAAATCAAAATCGCAAAAAACTTTAAAAGATTAGATTTTTTACCTTTTTCCACTGTTCAGGTACCTCTGTTGCACTGTGTTATCTGCAATGTATTAAAAAAAATTAAAATATCGTAACTCTGGTTCTGCTTGATCGATTTTGATCATTTTCAATACCAAACATTTCTGATCAACAAAGAATATTGTTGAGAAAATTGCCCCTCTCTGTAGGCCCTATCGTTCTTCAACTGAAATACGGTCTACAGTGAATATTTCGATATGTTACAAATGAAATGACAAAATCAATATTCCACCCATCTTGTTGATGTTGGGTACAAAAACATATTGGGTGAATGACTTCAAAATGCGGAATTTACAATAGATGGCGTATCTTTTGAAGGTCGTTTTTGTGTTTAATAACGTATCTGTCGTTTATTCTCACTTAGTCATTGAATATTATAGAGTAACCAAAGTTTGTTTTGCTTCGAAAATGTCGTATTTTGTGCCAACCATGCGTCATATGCGGGAAGTTTTGCTTTACTTCTTTAATTTGAAAAAATGCCGCTGAAGCCGACCGATTGCCCACCAAAGCTTATGGTGAATGTTTTTCATTTCAACGTGTGAGAGATGGTTTGTTCGGTTCAGAAGTGGTGATTCTGACATGGAGGACAAGGATCAGACCAGCCAAAAAAGTTTGAAAGCCAAGAAATGGAGGCATTACTCCATGAAGATTGTTGTCAAACTCATTAAGAGCAGGATTCATCAAAAAGCAGGGAAATTGGGTACCATACCAAGCCGAGAGTCATGGAAAGACAATTTTGCATGTTTGAAATGCTGCTTAAAATAAAATAAAATCAACCATTAGTTGCGATGATAAATGTGTCCATTGAGATAACCCGTAGTGTAGGAGATTGTACGTGAAGCACGATCAACCTGCCGAATCGACATCAAAGCTAAATATCCATGGTCCTATCTATTATTAGCTGCTGAAATCTGGCCACACCATCACATGGAACCTGTACCGAACGCAGCTGGTTCGTTTGAAGCGAGCATTTGCCGAAAAACATCCAGAATATGCGGCCAGACATGAATAATATTAAAAATAATATTCAATCATGACAAAGCTTGGCCACATTATGCAAAACCTATAATAGTTGGGATACGCTTCACCTTAGCACAGAGTATCCGAAATTGTCTTGATTCGTTCTTGGCCTCAAAGGATGAGTAGTTCTTTTGGCTTGGAATCCATATGTTGCCAGAAAGTTAGGAATAAATTTATATTGTACAAACGTTTCAAAATAAAAGCTAAAAATATGAAAAAATCCAGCATTTTTAAGTCATACACCCAATACATATGAAACTAAAACAACAGCAAAATTCTTTTATTAAAATAACAAAAAGAAGAGATATGAAACAACAAATTTAAGCGAGAATAAATGCTTGAATATGAATGAATTAAATTTTGTTTCCAAAAATGTAGTATGTATTCGAATCCAATATAGAATATAAAATAAATACAGATTTTAACCCCCCAAAAACACAACGATATTTTGGTATAAAAAAATACCAACTAAAAAAAATAAACAAAATTATATACAGGATACAAAAAAAAAATAAAAATATACTTATGCCAATATGTATAAATTTATATTCACATTCGTATGTATGTGTATGTATGCATGTATTTATATATGTGTAAGAAGAAGAGCTTTGGCTAAATGCGAAATCGATTGGAAAACAATTTCCAATTTTTAAAGAATTATCACCGCCATATTCGCGCGTGCTTCACTTAAATCACACATAAGTAACCTCTAAATCTGCTCCCAGTAGCGTAAAAGCAATAGATGTTGTTCATATTGATGATGATGCTGCTACTCTCACTGCTACTGAGACTGCGACTACGTATTCTATTGTTGCCGAAGATGATGAAATCATTTACTGTACACCTTACATATGAGGTTAGTAAAAACTACATTTTCAAGATTCTAATATACCCTCTGTAGTTCGTTTGGATAGAATCAGCTCAATTATGAATAAAAATTCCCCGGGAGTTTTTCCCCTTTTCTCATTTTTCCAATAGAAATTCAATGGGAAAAAACTCCCGGAGAACAAATTCCCGCAAATATGTGACCTTGAGGCCAATTTTATACAATATTTGTCAATGAAACATTAATCTAAGCGTGATGTGAAGTCAAGAAGATTCTAGAAATGGTATTATGAAAATATGTAGGTTGTTGAAAGACGAATAAAATTAATAGCAAAAAAATAGGGGTATATATATTTTTTCGTTCCTTTTGTAACACATCGAAATATTGGTCCTATACCCACAAAACTTACATATATTATGGATCATACTAAGATGATCTAGCTTTATCCGTCCGTCTATCTATTGAAATATCAGTCTTTTCCCAAATAATATAAACAATTTTGGCTGGTATTGCTAATAGCTAACTTATGTGTCCAAAAATGAAAAAAATAGGTTAAACTGGTAAAAAGTTGTGGATCAAAACATACAAAAAAGCTTTGTTTATTTTATACATGATTATATTTTAATGCATAAATCTAACATGGCGAAATTTACCACTCCCAGTAATAAAAAATATAAAATTAACTCTAACTTGTTTTAAATGTTATCCTACTATGATGATATACCAAAATTTTTAAGAGATTCTATATGGGAGCTATGCCTAATTATGGACCGATCATTTTTGGTGACATGAAATTTGTATATATAAAACATAATTGGAGCGAAATTTGTGTAGATACTTATATAAATTAAACACTTATGACCGATAAAGTCCAATTTCGGGAGGACATTTATGGCACTAGGTGAAATAATGGCACGATTTCCGCCAGTTTCAATAGGCTGGTCCTTGGGCCGAAAAAGCTATATGTACCAAATTTTATCGAAATATCCTGTACTTTGCGCACAAGGTTTACATGGACAGACAACCAGCCAGCCAGACGGATATCGTTAAATCGACGCGGTGGGTGTTAGACTGATATTTTTGGGCGTTATAAACATCTGCTCAAACGCATTATACCCTCTCCTCAGTTATGCCAGGAGGTTTTTTCAGAAATCCCTGCACTTATGCAAAAGTCCCTTTTTTCCCTACACCCACTTTTTATTTTCCCTACATTTTTCCCTCAATATTGAACAGTTAAGTTGTGTTCAACAAAACAAAGGCTTAAGCAGAAATTGGCAACATCATTGTTTTTTCCGGGACTTGTTTGTCAGAAAAAGAATCATGTTTTTTTTTAAAGATTTTTTTGTCCATTTGGTTATGCCTGTTTACTTAGATTTGATTTACCACATTAATATTTAATATTTTGCCACAAGTCTTGAATCTGCATTTTAAGTCGTCATCTTTGACCGGCTACAGCCATCCCATTAGCTTAGTCTCTCAACCATCTTGAGCTGTATTTCATTGCTTTGTTTTCATCATTATTACTTATTAAAATTGATCTGCAAAAATGCACAAAACCAAACAAGTGTTTACTTCAAAAGAAAATTTACTGTAGAAACTATTCAGTAGTTGTAAAAAATTATCAGTTCTTTAAGGAAATGTCAAATAGCGTAAAAATGGGAATCACTATATAGTTTGAAAGCGGTGATGATATTAAAGATGCCACATTATTATTTACATCATATTATATCAGATTTATGAATTTCTAATGGTACACTTAAACAAATTTTATATTTTTTTAATTTTATAATTGGAAAATATATAGTTTTAAATTGTCATTGCAAAAAATCCTTACAATTCGACAAAAGTAAAAAATCTTTCCCTTTTTTCCTACATGCAAAAATCCCTACCCAAAGGGAAAATTCATTAAACTTGGCATCACTGTCTCCCCGGTATGGTGGTGTAGGGTATAATAATGTACAATAAGTAATAAAACTTTTAAAAGAATAAAACAAAATTAATAATAATTGGGGGATTCAAACGGTCTGCTATTAGTGCCCGTAATTTCAACAAATAGATATCTATCAGTGCTAAGTTACTTATGGAGTAAAAATATTTGGTCATTTTTACCCGTAGATATTGATTTGAAATTAATGTCAAGTTACCTTTTAGGTAACTTTATCTGCTGTTTATTTTACACCGTAGATATCTACTTGTTGAAATTACGGGCATAGGTCGTATTGTCATATTTTCCTAAAATATTATTTTAGTTTAAACAAATTGTTGTTGTTCTTTAAACAAAAACAGTATTATTTTATGACGAAACGATAAACATAGTTCAATAAGTCTTATTAGTTTAGAACTTTTTTGTTTGAAACACAACAAAAATTTGTTTAAATTAAATTAATATTTTAGGGCATTATGACAATACGACCTAATAGCAGACCATTTGAATCCCCCAAATACTTATAGAACTAATATTGGAAGCACTGGTAAAAATAACTGAGTGTAAAGTCGTTCTCAAACGCACTTTTATTAATAAATTTGTTTAGTACATACGAAATGATATATGAAATGAATTAAATCACTTAAGTTAACATTGCAAAATAAATGAGATGAAGCGGAAATGCATTTAAATATTGTAGTATTTTTGGTAGTGTAAATCAATTTGTAAGACGTTGGAAATCCCAGTTGTTAAGCCAAGATTTCAGCACAATCAATCCATATTCTGAAGATATTTTAAATGTGTTTGATATTCCCAACCTTCTTCAAATAAAACTTTCATATATTGAGATTACTGATCAAATTTTTGATGAATCGGAAAGAAAAAATTTAAAAGATAAATTTCCATATGAAACTTTTTATTGGCGACAAAAATGGAAAATGCTGGAAATGTTCCATGTGAAAGTTTTAAAGCATTTATAGAATGTTACAATGATATTTACCCCAAACTCCATAAAATATTAAAAATATTTATTTCAATGCCAGTGAGCAATGCTACAGTTGAAAGGTCGTTCTCAACTCTTCGTCGAATAAAGACATATCTAAGGTCAACAATGTCCGAGGATAAGCTGAATGGTCTAAGGATGAAATATGTCCTACTATTATTCTGGGGTGGGCAAGTACCCTTCCAAAATAGTAAAAATAAACAATTTTTTTTATAAAAAAAATAATTTTTTATTAAAACAAAACTAAAATATCACAAAAATTCAGTTTGCTAACATAACTACTTCATTTTTAATATTTAAAACTGCTAATTTATTTTACAAAATATTTTTATATTTTTTTTTTGCGGTTTTTTTAATTTTCCTCTTGATCTAAACTGTTATTTGTTCCTTATTATATTAGTTAGACAAACTACTATTTTTGAGTTGAAAAGATTTATTTATATCTAAACTCTCTATATTTAAAAATGGAATACTGTATACTTATACATAATATAATATATAATATACATAATAATTTTATAAATAAAGAATTGAATTGAAAAAAAAATTGCTAAATTTGAAAATCGTTCCTGAAGCATTGCACTATGTAACCATTGTTATGTTCTACGCATAGCTGAGAAACTTCTTTCGCAACTAGCAGAACTAATAGTAATGCATAATGCCTCTATGAAAAGAATGTTTGCGCTGATAATATGTGTGAACACGAATCCACAATAACTAAGTTTAGCCTGTCGGATAAAAAATGAACCAAAAAGGTTTGCGGATTTGACCCCTTTATTTTAGCTTGTAAAAACCAAACATTACATGTGCTCCGTTGTACGATTGGCATTGGAATATTTTTTAACTTTTTGGGTTCCAAAAACCCCATGATTAATGTTCTAGGGCACAGGAATCTCTTAATGGAACAATCTACAAATCCAAAAAAGTAGATGCGAGTCTGCGGTGGTTTTGACCACCCCAGCACCCCCTATCTACGCCAATGCCTGTGGTATTTGTCTTTATCTTAAGATAAAGTAGAACTAACAAAATCTCAACAGCAAAACTGAATACTTACAAAGTTTGTTTACTAATAAAACTTTTTGAGTGTATTTACCTACTGCAAAGTTTAACCAGCATAAGTAGAAGCCAGTCAATACTCGTAGTAAGAATAAAAATAAATATGAATAAAATACCATCTCCTTATGGAGTATTTTATTCGTTTCTTTCTTTTTCACAAATATTTCTTGATACGATAGAATTTTACAACAAAACAAAATAATAACTTTAAATACACAACACACAAAAACACATTTGTGTGTGTACAAAAACAGGATGTTGGAGAAATACAACAAAGCAAACGTATGTATGTCCTTTTGGTAACTTTCAAATGTTGAAATGCTTTGATGTTGAAATTTTCTTTATCATATTTTCTCTACTTATACTGTTTTTGTTAACATTTTAATAAGAATAAAAAGTAATTTTCACATTGTCTTATCAAAAAAAAAAAAAATAATAAAACAACAAAAAAAAATACCCTTTTTACTCCAACACACATTCTGCTTTTATCTCACCTTGAGCAGAGCAAAAGTATGAGTTTGTGTGTAATTTTTGTAGTTGTAAATAAGGACCCTCATCTCAAGCTCACTAATGTTCAAACTTTTACTCTTACAAGAGTAGGAAAAAATAAAATAACGAAAATAATATGGAGGAAAAAAGAAACATTTACATTCATTTTCACACTTGAACGCCATTTCGAAAAAGGTGCCAAATCGTAATTTACATGGATTTTTGTTCGATACCTGAAGAATTGAATTGAAATCCACAGCAAAGCTACCGCTAATGTATTGTAGATTATGCGAAATCCTTATTTTTATCCTGCCTAAAGTCACTTGTTAGTACGTACGACTTTACTAAATGTTCATACACATACAAATGTATATGGTTGTGTATGTATAAGAGTGCGTATATGTGTATATATTTCAATATTTCAAATTACATCATTGTACAAAACAGATATATAGACACATACCCTGCCAACAATTGTTATAGAAAAAGTCTCCCATCTTGAAACTTTCCACGCTTATGATACATACAAGGTGAAACTATTTCGATTCACCATATATGTATGTAGGAAGCATCGCATTGTTATATAAAAAGTGTCTAGAGAGAAGATCATGTTTCCAATTCCGATTCTTTTAAATAAAATGGAAAGATTTTTTTAAATAAAAATCTATTTATCTTCTATGTATTTATATAAAAATTGGTATGTGTATGTATGTTCCGTAAGGTCTCAAAAACCGCTGGACCGATTTTAATGATATTTTCAGGGAATCTTCAAAATAGTCTAGTAGGTAGCATTGTAAAGTCAGTGGGCGGAGGGGAGTGGCAAAATCATATTTTTAATGACATCAACAAAAAATATTTTGTAAAAAAAGATTATATAGTATATAAATGTTAATCGACATTTTCTGTAATTCTTATAAATAGTTATTACAGTTTCCTATATACAGGATTTTAAGGTCAGTGATTGTTGTCAAAAAAATTAATTTTGTGCAAAAAATGTTTTTCTGATTTTTCATTCGAAAAATAATAAATGTATAACTCTCCGTATTCCACTGTTTATAAAAAATAAAGGTTTTATTCAAATATAATTTTTCATTTAGTCACTTACTGCATTTGATTTGATTTGCTTTAATTGAAGTTTTATCTTGATCAGTTAAAAAGCTATAAGTTAAATCAAATTAGTAAATAACAAGTGTTTTGGAATTTTCTGCAAGAATAAAATTGGTTTACAAATTATTTTAACTGAAAATTTACATAAATTCCACCAAAAGAATCAGGCATTGGTAAAAATACAACCAAATCACGGAAGATAAGGAAAAGGATAGCAGTTGAAACAGTTGCGGAACGCAAATCAAGTCTTAAGGAAAATCGGGAAAGAGCATCTACGTCTAGAGCCGCTGATACCGAAAGAGAACGGGAATCACGCCTTCAGCAAATGCGTCGCAGTGCATCTTCATCGAGAGCTGCAGAGACACCCCAACAGTATATCGAAAGACTAGAAGCCAATCGCTCCCGAATGGCTCGATCAAGAGAAAGAATCTATTTAAAGTTGGCGGCATTTCATTACAATAAGGATGATGACTACAGGAATCGCAAGGACATACTGTTTGGACAATCTTTGCTTACATTACAGCGTTTTGAAATTTTCTAAGAAATCGCCAGGAATGTGCTGTTCGAAAGGTAAAGTTGTTCTGTCACAAATTATCGAGACGTCTAAGCCGCTTCTAAGTTACATTTCTAAGTTACACTCCGGTTTCCAAGCACTTCCTTCAAAATACAACTCATGCTTTCAACGCTATCTACATGAACATTTGCTGCCAGACAATTCTCAAACATTCTCAAAAAAATTGTTGGACATCGGAAATAAAAAAATTCTAATCGATTCCGTCACAAATTAGATTTCGTTGCCGCCGAACTTCTGCCAAATGCAAATGACTATTCAAGCCGTTGTCGACAAACCCTCGGATTGGCTGTGGGAACCTGGGAACAGAATTATAAGGTCAACAAATTCTATGAGCAAATTCAATTGAAACTGCCTGGCAAATCGACTGACGCAGTAATGAACGAAGAACAAGCCGTCAATTATCCTACAGAATTTTTGAATTCATTGGAACCAGCCAGAATGCCACCACATGTAATTTAGAGTCGGTCAATCGTATTTGATTAGCCCTTAGTAGGCAAAAGTGTATTAGATTTTAAATTGTTATATATTTGGTATTTTACTTACTAGAATTTTTAACGTAAAGTGACACTTTACTGTTTCCTTTGCATCTAATTAAATTTACATTGAATGTTGGATCACCGATAATGCCAAAATTATGCAACGGAACAAGATTGGCCATCAAAAAATGTTCACCAAATTTAATTGAGGCAACAATCATCGGTAATGGATTTACGACTTCGCCGTACTGATCCCACGCATACCGATGAATTCCAATGACTTACCATTTGTATTAAAGCGGATCCAGTTCCCGTTTCGCTGACAAAGCCAATTGTTGACTATTGCTGGCTTACATTTGGAATATTCATGTTTTTCACACGGTAATTTATATATTTTTACTCCAAATAAAAAAAAAGAAACATTGTATATCCTCTGGACTTAAGATGAATTCATAAGTATAATATCCCATTTGCCTTAAATGCATTCGTTTCTTTTTTTCAAGGGCATATCATGGCACTACTTATAGATATCTACTACAACTTTGTCATATGACCACCTTATCTGCCGTCATCTGGCTACAGATAATAACTGTTTCGGATTCGAAGTCAGGTCTGGGGAGTCCGGGCTTTAGTAACGAGATGCAATATAAAACAGATGTTTTTTAAGGGCCATTGAGCAACATTATGGTCTTCCTCTCGTACTATCAACTAAATAGCATCTGGTAGAAACGAGAAAGTTACCTTCGTATAACTGTTTATCTTATTATAGCAACTTCCGGTAGTAATAAAGAAATAACAAACGGAAGATCAATTTACGATGCTAATGAATTTTATTGTTGTAAAATTGACAAAAATCTTCCTTTTAACTTCTAGATTTGACGCAGTAGTCACATTTGTCACTAAGGCTCTTCCAAATGCTGGCAGGGTATATACTTATTCCTACATATGTATGGGTTAGTAAGTGTTAGCATGTATGTATTTGTGACTTTATTACCAACAACAAGAACAACATCAATTTATGATTATATTTATATTAGTATTTCTAAATACAGACGTTTGTTTTTTCTCCCCCCACCTCCCATCATTTCCTGGCGAATTTCATATTTGTGTAACTGGGAGTGTGAGCGTTGTTTATGTGTCTTTGCGTGTGGGAATGTGTTGTCGGAGAGGAAACTTGATGTTATTTTATGATTTTATTGCATTTATATATAATTGGGTTTAGAATTTTGTAGTTATGAAGTGGCAGATTGTTAACATACAATTCCAGAAGGATTTGTGATTTAGAAATAATTTCTAGAGTTGATTAAATATTGAACCCTTTAATCTTTTGGATTTTTACACATTTGTTAGTTTTGTTTCTATTTTATCGAGTCAGGGGTTAATATATACATACAAGAGTTATAGCAAATGGATCATATGAAAGTAAGTGGAATGTTACAATTAGAGTTATTACTTTTTTTTATTAAGGAAACAAAAATGTTAGATTAGGCATCGAACTTTACCCGTTTCAAATTTGTTATAACTTAGTACACAGGTTCTTTTCGGACATACAAAATTTGTAGTTGCTCAACAATTTTAAACTTGATTTGATATGTCTTTTATCGAGGTTCAATAAAATTTAAAATTTTATTTAAGAATAGTGTAAAATCGCTGAATTTAAATTGTATATAACTTGTTAGCCGCTTATCATATTTTCACCATATTGTTCTCATAGTAATGTATATTTGCCTTAGTTTCATTGTTTTGCCATTTCGAAATAATTGAGTTTAAAATTTTTGTGTTAGTAGACATCTAGAACAAAAGTAATATTTCAATTGAACTTTGGACCCACTTTGTGGAAGTAGAATTTCACCAAATTTTGACCACATATAGAATCAGTTATGTAGATTCTTGTTGTATATGCTTATACACTATTGTTTTACTTTTTTGACTTTTTTTCAATGGGCCCTTTTTTCTCAAAAAAAAAGCTTGGACATTTTCCTTGAAGACCTATTTGGTCGCTTAGTGGGATGCGAGTTGGATATCTATCAAAATATATGTTTTGAGCAAAAACTTTTTATAAACAAGTAAGAAAGTATGGTCGGTCAAGCCCGACCATATAATACCCTACACTAAGTAAAATAGCAAAAACATTTTTCTTTTAAAATTTCAATAATTTGTACTTTTGAGTGATTTTCGGAAGTGGGCCTTATATGGGAGCTAAGACCAATCATGGACCGATCACCATGAAATTAGTTCGTGTGATTTATGTCTATATTAGAGTCAACTATGTTGAATTTTGTATGTATACCAGCATTTTTAAGCGATTTATGCACGTTAAAGTGATTTTCGGAAGCGGGTCTATATGGGAGCTATGACTAATTATGGACCGATCGTAACAAAATTTGGTGACATGAATTTTGTATACATAAAACTTATTTGGAGCGGAATTTGTGGAGATACATATATAAATTAACCATTTATGACCGATAAAGTCCAATTTCGGAAGGACATTTGTATGGTGGCTAGGTGAAATAATGGACCGATTTCAGCCAGTTTCAATAGGCTTGGTCCTTGGGCCGAAAGATATTTGAGCGAAATATCTTCAAAATTGCGACCTGTACTCTGCGCAGAAGGTTTACATGGACAGCTAGCCAGCCGACCAGGCGGACGGACGGACGGACATCGTTTAATTGACTCAGAAAGTGATTCTAAGTCGATCGGTATACTTTAAGGTGGATATCGTTTAATCGATGTAGAAAGTGATCCTTAATCGATCAGCATACTTTAAGGTGATTTTGGATTAATAATTTTGGGCGTTACAAACATCAGCACAATCGCCCTTTTTATACCCTACACCACCATAGTGGGGAGGGTATTATGCGTTTGTGCAGATGTTTGTAACGCCCAAAAATATTAGTCTAACACCCACCTTAAAGTATACCGATCGACTTAGAATCACTTTCTGAGTCGATTAAACGATGTCCGTCCGTCCGTCTGGTTGGCTGGCTGTCCATGTAAACCTTGTGCGCAGAGTACAGGTCGCAATTTTGAAGATATTTCGATAAAATTTGGTACATATTACTTTTTCGGCCCAAGGACCAAGCCTATTGAAACTGGCTGAAATCGGTCCATTATTTCACCTAGCCCCCATACAAATGTCCCCTCGAAATTGGACTTTATTGGTCATAAATGTTTAATTTATCTATGTATCTATACAAATTTCGCTCCAAATAAGTTTTATATATGCAAAATTCATGTCACCAAATTTTGTTACGATCGGTCCATAATTAGTCATAGCTCCCATATAGACCCGCTTCCGAAAATCACTTTAACGTGCTTAAATCACTTAATAATGTTGGTATACACACAAAATTCAACATAGTTAACTTTAATATAGACATAAATCACACGACCTAATTTTATGGTGACCCGTCCATAATTGGTCATAGCTCCCATATAAGGCCCACTTCCGAAAATCACTCATGAATATAAATTATTGATATTTTAAAAGAACAATATTTTTACTCATTTACTTGGTGTAGGGTATTATATGGTCGGGCTTGACCGACCATACTTTCTTACTTGTTTTTTTAATACATCACTGTAAATTTTTATTTTTAATTATTTTTAACACAAAAAAAATCTATCGGGAAATAATTTAAAAACGATGTGTTGAGCTAATTTAAACGAATTAATAATATTATTATTTGAAAAGGACTATCAAGTCTGCCCTCGTCAAATGTATGTAAATGTGCATGTATGTATGTTTAAGTGAATATGTATTTATTTCCCAGAAGTTCCAGCTGAATGTCTCGAACAAGTGATCACGAAAATAAATGTTAACATTAAAAAATTACTCTCTCCCAAATTTGATATGTGGCACAGCAAAACAAAATACATTGATTTACAGATTTTTGACAATAGACTTAAGTTTTTTGTCTCTTAGTAACGCTTGTATCTAAATTTTATTCAAACTAAATGATTATTGACGCTCCAATATCAAAATATATAACTTGAAGTTATCCAAGTGATCATAAATTACTGTCTACATTGACTACTTGTAAAAAACTTTACGAACTAAGTCCCCAAACAGAAAACCATTGTTGGAAGTTATATCAAGGTACCATTATCCATAAAAAATTTAGATTTTATATCCCCAAAGGAATTATTTATCTAGTCATTTCAAAATTTTTCACAATTTTAGAAAAAAAAATTTAAAAAAAAAATCTATCCATAGAATTACAAAAATTTACCATGATGCATCAAATCTATATAGTGGAATTAGATCATTTTCGACTTGGGGACTTAGTACGAAGCGCCCTTGTAAAACTGCTGGGTATTTCATACATATAAATAAATAAATATGTATGATGGTATAAATGCCGACATATAGAAGAGATTATTGAAGGCAAGCAACAATATATTTTGAGCAATATTTTGTTGTTTGCTGATAAATGTATAAAATATAAATTGCAAACACTCGTGCTAGTACAAGTATTTATGTATATTGAATGGTTGCAACACAAATGTGTTGCATACAGGGATATCCCTGCTTCCACATGAGTGTGTGTATGAATAAGTAAATGCGTTTGTGTGTGTTATGTTTATATGTACATATATATTATAAAATGCTATACTATGTACAATAGTTTGAGCTGTCAAATCATATTTTAATCTGCTTTGATTGCAAGTTTTTGCAACTACTGCAGCAACGATTGCTTTATGCTGCTGCTGTTGCTGGTGACGATGACAATGAGAAGGATGAAGGATGCTGTTTGTTGTTGATATTGCATCTGTTGTTTTATTGATAGTGTTGTTATTGCAGCTGACTTTTGTATTGAGGATTTGCATACGAAATATACCATTGATAGATAACGAAATTGAATTTTATTTATTAAAAACCTTTTCTCAATAAACTTAACTGCACTCACATATGAATACAAACATGCATACATATCGTCAATGCATACACATAAAGTAAGCATATCCTGCATAATAAGTGATTTGTAAATTAAATGAAATACCTGTAGAGAATATACTTAAATTTAATTAAAATAAGATAATATTAACACTTGAGAACATGCATGCGAATATACTAAGTACAACCACAGATGTTTACCTGGCATCAATTGAAAAACACTGTAGCAACAAAATAATATATTATCTTGACAGTTAATGAGAACAATGTGCTGCTTTACCAGTTGGTCAAATTGTGTGTTAGACCTGGTTTTAGAAAATGCTCTCAATTAAAACTTAATTGATAAAACAAAACACTGCAATATACCACATTGTCATATTGATTGCATTCAGTGTTGCAAGACAAATTGTACCTCATGTCCCCAATCTTAAAACTAAAGTCCAAAAAAAAAATACCTATTTCATAATTGAAATCCCTTGTTATGTCTCCAAAATTTTATAATTATAGAAACACAATTTTATCATAAATAACAATTTATTCAAATAAGGGTTATTTTTTAAAAAAAATTAATATGGAACCTCAACAGATCTCGTGTACCCATGAAAAAAATGATTATTTTGTAAAATTTGTAAGATTTTAAATCTTGATACTAGTAGATAGAAGTAGATAATAAATAGATAGATAACTGGAACAAATTTCGATTTTCAACAAAAAACTGTTCTCAGTATATACGAAGAAATTCAGATTTTTGATATCTCAATTTCAATATCATTCTAACTTGGGTTCCTAATATCCCGACCTTTTTCCTGTTCATTGACGAAAATGCCCAGGAAAATTATTAATACTAAATTATTGAGTGAAATTGTTTTCCTGCTTTTTCCTGCTCTCTAAGCTATTGGAGGTAATAATTCAAAGTATTATTTAACAAATAAAATTAAATTCAGCTGCAAGTATTTGCAATTTGCCCTACATTCGGCAAAAAAATATATTTTTTTTTGATAACTGCCTTGCAAAAATACTTACTAAAGTGTTTATGGCGCATTTTTTTTCTTGTAAGGTGGTACGCTTTAATGTACATGAAATAACATAAAATGCAACACCACATTTATATATATAAATATACAGTAAACTCTCGAAAACGTGAACTAAGGTAGAGCTACACAAATACGTATGCATGTATTTCTTGAATGCACTATAACATTGCCATATTGCATTTCACCATTTTAAATTTGTTAACTTGTTAAATTTTCAATTATATATTCTAATAATATCAAAACAAAAACTTTTAATCAATTAGCAAATTCATTTAATTATTTTTCGTATAAAATGACGCCATATTAGGTCGGCCATTTTGAATTTGCTAATTCTGATAACAGATTCGTAATCAGCTACTCCAAAAACCCCATATACAAATTTGGGGTTCATTTTGTATATTTTTCGACTTTTGGCCGGACAAAGGCCGCACTGTGCCACGGTGTGACGACTTTTATTTATATGGGGATTATTTGTATAGTATTTCAACTTGATAAATAAAGTTTATTTATAAAAAAAAAAAAATAGATTGATGAACAAAAAATATTGCATCGCCTAAGTCTATCGTACCTTCAAGGGGCGGACATAGTTAGAATTTAATGTGGTCCCATTGCAAAATCAATATAGATATTCGCAATTACAAAATCAACATAGATAGTCGCCATCTTTTTGGAGGTGGTTATAAAAAGATATTAGCGAAAAATTAAACACAAATCGATTACATAATTAAATAATTCTTTATTTCTGAAACCATTAAAATTAAAATTTCAGTATGTAACACTCAACTAGACAGTTCAGCCCTTGCACTGTGGTCCAAAATCTCAATCTAGCCGGAATAAAGTCATTTTTATAAATATTTCAAAAGCTAATTATACCCTGCACCTCCATAGTGGGGAGGGTATTATGCGTTTGTGCAGATGATTGTAACGCCCAAAAATATTAGTCTAACACCCACCTTGAAGTATACCGATCGACTTAGAATCACTTTCTGAGTCGATTAAACGATGTCCGTCCGTCCGTCCGTCCGTCCGTCTGGTCGGCTGGCTGGCTGGCTGTCCATGTAAACCTTGTGCGCAGATTACAGGTCGCAATTTTGAAAATATTTCGATCAAATTTGGTATTATATTATTTTTTTTCGGCCCAAGGACCAAGCTTATTGAAACTGGCTGAAATCGGTCCATTATTTCACCTAGCCCCCATACAAATGTCCTTCCGAAATTGGACTTTATCGGTCATAAATGTTTAATTTATAAATGTATCTCCACAAATTGCGCTCCAAATAAGTTTTATATATACAAAATTCATGTCACCAAATTTTGTTACGATCGGCCCATAATTAGTCATAGCTCCCATATAGACCCGCTTCCGAAAATCACTTTAACGTGCATAAATCGCTTAAAAATGTTGGTATACTCACAAAATTCAACAACAAACTTTCATATAGACACAAATCACACGACCTAATTTCATGGTGATCGGTCCATAATTGGTCATAGCCCCCATATAAGGCCCACTTCCGAAAATCACTCAAAAGTACAAATTATTGAAATTTTAAAAGAAAAATGTTTTTACTATTTTACTTACAGTAAAATGGTCGGGCTTGACCGACCATACTTCCTTACTTGTTTTTTGTATGGTAATATGTTGACAAGTGTCCATACTACATAACGGCATATTTTTTTTCTTTAAATATCTACACTAGCATTGATATATTGCTTCAAAAATTAATATCTCAAGTGATATTTAATAGTGCAATATATCGGAGCTAAGTTTTAATTTTTATGTTGTCGTCATCTATATATATGTAGCTTTTTAATGTTTAAAAAATTAGCTCCCAGTTTTTGCCTAAACGATTTTTATTTCATTTAGAGTTTAACATGTACATTATAAACAAGGAGCTCTATTTTTATTTTTATGGTTGGCATAGCATTTCGCCCACTTCAAATTTTTTAATTAAAGGTAGCCTTTAATTCCTTCCACACATACAGAAAGACGTTTGGAAAATTTCAGGAAAATCGGTCCAGCCGTTTCACGTACAAAGTTTCATGTCGATACGGCCTGTGCCTTGGGACAAAGTTTCTCAAAAAAGTTCCTTATGAATATTTTAGGATTTTAAATCAATGTTTAAATCAATCTTTACCACGTAATGAATCTCTGTTTAAAGCAGAAAACAATGTGGAACTGAAAATATACTAAAATAACATTCAACTCCATTCCTTACAAGGTCTACTAAAGGACTTAGTTTTTCACAACACACTTATGTACAATGAACAGCTTATATACATATGTAGTTATACAGTTAAGCACAAATCTTGTAATTTTTTTTAGGAAAACTATTGCTAAACACTGACTGACTTTTACTAAAAAAAAATTGAACAATGTTTCGCAAAATCTGCTTACAAACAATCAGATATCGATATATTATAAATCTTTTAACTCATGGTACGAAAGCCTCATTTAATCGCGGTCGCGAAAAATAAATTATTTAATTTTTTAGCTCAGAAAATGATGCAGTCGTTGTAATAACATTGGTGGCCTTTTAACGAATATGAGACTCTCAGGCTATAAAGCTGATGAATGGAGATTGTTTATGGGTAGTTTAAAGCGAAGTTTAAAATATATTTTACTAAGGATTTCCTCTCTAAAACTACACGTAGCATTAAAGTAACCAATTGACTTACCAATTGATTTACAAATTATTCAAAAGTAAAAACTGGAGTCAGAAAATTTAAGTTATACTTAGGTTAGACGTATTGCACTTTTGGGATATGATGGGAAATGGATCCAGTTTACAAAATGCAATGAAATTCTTAATACTTTCTAGTCTGCTGACATTCCTTCAAATGTTTCAGAAATTAGAAATGCGAAAGTGAAGAATGTTAAATTGCGAATGTTAGGGAAATACGTCTAATATTGTAGGACTTCCATAACTTTTCTTTGATAAGCATATGGAAATTATTTAAAGCTTTTATTCTCTACTGTAACGACACATTCATTTGTAAATTTTATGCGATTGTAATTTGCTAACACAAATACATACATATGTATGTAACATGTAAGTTACATATATAAATATATATGCTTATTATTGCCTTTTATTTTCTTATATAAATTTGTTTTTGTTATTTGCACATTTATTTTTTGAATCTGCACACCCACAACAAAAAATACATACCATCAGTTCACTACTGCTCATTCAATATTCCAAAACATTTTTGCATGTTTGTTTCTGAATACCCACTGAACATTTTATCTGAACTTGGAAGGAATTCAAGCAGATAGTCAGAAGGATACCATATTAGATTTATGGGATAATTCGTAACCGTTTAAATTTTCACAAACGGTTAAAAATATTAACCGTGGCTAATCAGACTTTATTCAAATTAGCAAAACACATATACCCTATACTACTTATTTTAGTTCATAGTTCATGTATAAATGAAATATTAGGTGTCAAATTTGGAATGTATGAAAATCAGTTTAAAATACAATAAAACACGGTTAACCTTCGCTTTACCAAAGATTTTTTATGTACATGGTTTACCAATACCCACCCGGGTGACACTACACTTCTATAAATATATGCGACGAACGAAATTTTAAAAAAATGAAAAAACCTTATAAAGTTTAAAATGGTTCTATTAAATTCTATAGAACTCTAGAATTTGTTCAGTGAGTACAAATTTCATTTAAATCGAAACAAAATTAAAAAAAAATATTAAACCAATAAAATCTATGTGGTCACCCGGGTGGGTATTGGTAAAGCGAAGGTTAAATAACAATAAAAATTGTATGTCAGCAAGTCACTACAAATGCTACTATCATTTGATAAACTAAATTATTGAATTTTGTATGACAATTACACTACTGTCAGAATGAGTATAAAAACAAGTAAGAAAATATATATGGTCGGTCAAGCCCGACCCTATAATACCCTACACCAAGTAAATGTGCAAAAACCTTTTCCTTTTAAATATCAATAATTTCGTGAGTGATTTTCGGAAGGGAGCCTTATATGGGAGCTATGACTAATTATGGACCGATGGTGAATTTTGTGTGTATATCAACATTTTTAAGAGATTTATTCACGTTAAAGTAATTTTTGGAACTATGACTAATTATGGACCGATCGTAACAAAATTTGGTGACACGAATTTTGTATATATAAAACACATTTCGAGCGAAATTTGTGGAGATACATATATAAATTAAACATTTATAAAGTCCAATTTTAGGAGGACATTTGTATGGGGGCTTGGTGAAATAGTGGACTGATTTTAGCCAGTTTCAATATTCTCGGTCCTTGGACCGAAAAAACTATATGCACCAAATGTTATCGAAATATCTTCAATATTGCGACCTGTACTTTGCGCACAAGGTTTACATGGACAGACAACCAGCCAGACAGACGGACGGACATCGTTTAATCGCCTCAGAAAGTGATTCTAAGTCGATCGGTATAGTTTAAGGTGGGTGTTAGGCTAATAGTTTTGGGCATTCCAAACATCTGCACAAACGCATTATACCCTCCCCACTATGGTGGTGTAGGGTATAAAAATAGGCAGAAATAAATATGTAACTTCAAAACGTTAGGTCTGATTTCAATTAAATTTCACATGCATAAAGAGGAAGTATTGTCGAGTGGGCCCGCCAGGGTCGCCACCAAGGGTCATCAAATTAGGACACCTCGGGTATGTTACACTTTTAAAAAGCTCCTATTTTTTAGTCGTAGCTATCAATTAACTCTTATAGCTTAGTAGATATTCGCATTATTGTAGTAACAAGACATGTCTGTGTCAAATAGAAAAATATTTTTTTAAAAATAAATAATAAGTCCAAAGTTATATGTATTCGAATTTAAAAATTTTAAAACGATTTTAAAAAGATTTTTAAGTTATCGCAAAAAATTTCTAAGAGGATGTATAAGGAATTTATACTTTTTGAAAAGCTAACTTTTCATCAAATATTTTAAATGAAAAAACTTTGAAAATTTTTGATCGTAAGTAATGTTTTGGTGCAAAAACGATTTTGCAATTCTTGTTGAGTTTTACAAAAATCTTCATGAGTATTGCCTCTAATTCTTGGTCCTCAATCTTTTTTGGCTGGCCACTTCCGAATCGCAAAAACTATCTTTCGCACGTTAAATCCGATGAAACACATTCACCATAAGCTTTGGTGAGCAATCGGTATGCATCAGCGGCCCTTTTAAGTTATACACCCAATTAGTGTTTATAAACCGGTTAACCGAAAAACCGGTTTTTCTTCCAAATCTCGGTTTTTTGCGAACCGGTTAATTTAAAATGTTGATTTTCGGTTAACCGGTTTATCCGGTTTTTATCACTCGGTGAACCGGTTTTTAAAATTTGGGACTAAAATTGATAAATCTCACGTTTTTGTGCATTTTTAATATTCATTGTATACACATTATTGGTCTGATTTGAAACCTAAACTGCTGATTTACAATACAAAACTCTTTAGATTAATATTTTTAAGAATTACAATGATTCTAAATAATAGAGGACGATGAGTTTACTTAAAAACTTTTTTGCACATAATGAAACTATTAAAAATTAAAATTAAATTCCGCATAATTCTATAAGTTTAGGCTAAATCTTACTAATAATTCATTAAAAACTTAGTGATGATCTTACCAAACGTTAAATTGAATTCGATGTACATACCTTCCTTCAATAAATTTGACTTCATTAGTGTATTTTGTTCTTAAAATTTTAATTTATTAATCATTTCGTTAGCTTTTCAGAAATATTACAGGAGAGACAAAAAACGTTCTAAAATTCATTATTTGAAATATTTATGAAATCTGATAATGGAGTTTTATATAATAACAAATAATCACAGCTAAGTGGAAGTACGTTTACATCTTATAGGTCCTTTTTTGGGACTTGGAACATTTTGTCTTTCATATCAGAAAGTAGAGGTGAAAATAAATTTCAAAGTTATCAAATATTAAATTAAAAAAGTGATTTATATTTTTTGGTTGAAATTTAATGAATGAACCAATAATTAAAACAAGTATTTTATATTTAGTAACATATTTATAATCATTTCTATTTGACTGAGATAATAATTTTGAAATTTTTACAAAATAAATGGATTTAGCACTTTTGTATATTTATAGTTATTTAATATTAACCATTCCTGACTACTAAAAATTTAAAGCTGTATATACTTTTTTGTATATTTTATGTTTTCTGCACATATATGACGGTTAACCGGTTTAACCGGTTTTTTCGATGTCGGTTAACCGTAAAACCGGTTTTTTAAAAAAGGCCATTTTTCGGTTAACCGACAAACCGGTTTTTTAAAAAGTCGGTTTTTTATAAACACTACACCCAATATAAGGACTGAGATCGAAAAAATCTTAACAAACATATGTATATGTATGTATGGTAATAAAAATTAAACCACTAAACTTATAGTTTTGATTTTTTTTATTTGATTGAAATTATTATTACAATTTACAAGAAATGTTATTTTGCTTATTTTTATGTTCTAATCAATAGTGATGAATTTATTAACCTTTTCCGGAAACCCTTACTTACCATAGTGACAGGATGCCAAAAAAAGGTAGACACATAAAGAAATCTTATGAAAGGAAGCATTATCTTTTGTAAACATTCCTTGATGTATATTTCGAAATTTATAGAGCCATTTGTAAGAAATGTTTGGCTTCTTTTGTCGCAACTATTACTTGCCATACCAAAAACTTGTTGAGAAAATTTTCTGCTTTTGGGTCCTAAACTTTTCTACAACATTCCCTCGATCATCAGCAACATGAGGACGTACGTTTCGTCATCCATTATGCAGCAAATATATTTTTTATATAAAATTTGACTTCAATTTCCGTGCTCTGTCTTTGGCCTCTAAATTTTTAATTCCTGTCAGGAACTTTTTGAGCCATTTATGTTTTTAAACCTGCATTGGCTTTATCTTTTCGTACCAAATAGTCCGAGTACTGAGCTAACCGGACTGCTTTCTTAACGGTGGTCTGATTATGTTTCAAACTAGTTTTGGAAATTTGACATATCGTATTAAATTGTTCACTGGGGATACAGCTAACACTACACCTATTACATTTCACATACAAATACACATAAACACGCTATTCGTCCGTCCGTCTGTCTGTTCATATATACACTAACGCTAACTAAAATATCAAACATGCTCTTAAGCTCTTCGTTTTCGTGTTGCGGGTTGACATTCGTAAAATCTCTAAAATCCCGAAGGTCGTTGCCAGGGATTTTCTAAGATTTTGTTAGATTTGAATGAATTAGTTGCGTGGACGATTGATTTTTTGACCTTTTTTCTTCCACTTCTTTTATTGTTGTTTCTGCTGCTTTTATTGTAGTATCTCAACAAGCTATTAAAGTTAATGCAGCCAAAAATTGTGTTTTATCATAAACACAAAAATACAACAAAATATTAACTTTTTTATTTGTTTAACAACTCATATGGATACATTTACACAACTAGTAATAAATTTTTCGTTGTATATCTTTAAAAATGTTTTACTATTTAAATTGTATTGTAGAAAAATTAGACTGTTACTGAATTAGCTCCTTATTCATAATTGGACAGCACCATGGACAGGGATTTCTAAGGGTCTACATCGATTTTAAAAAGGAGCATTATTGGAATAGTTAAAGCAATTTTTATTCCAATTAAATGGTGAATCTTTGTTGAATTTCTTAAATTGCCTTGCAATCAAGTATTTTTCCCAATTCTTATTTTTTGTGATTCGTTTAAATGTCGCATTGTAATGCAAAACACATTCTGGCCTCTTTAATCTTACTTTTACAAACTTTTAAATTCCCAATTATAATTAGTTACAAAAGAGTGAAATTGTTCCATTTGCTATTGTTGTTGTTGCTGCTGTTCATAACATAAATATTTAAAAGGGGTCTGTATATTTTGTTGTTGTTTTTTTTGTTGTTGGCTGTTGACAACAGCCATTACAACAGACACACAGAATTCCAAAGAAGACATTGCATGAATAAATAATTGAGTACAAAATGATGAAGGTACGTGTTACATGTCTCACTTTGTTATTAGTTATGAAGACAAAAAGTAATGAAAGGAATACCATACATATTGCCACCCAAAACGCAAAATACTCCTTCTAACATTTCAATAAATTTAAAGGAGATACATACTAAGAAGAATTAATATAATAAATATATTATTAGTTAGGCAGAATGAAATGTTCACAACGTAATTTAAATAATACTGTTACGAAATTGTACTTGAATTCAAATATAACGATTTTAACGGCTGATTTAAAGTTGCATAATGCTATTTGAAAGCAGTGCCTCTCAAACTGTAGCATATCTGTGGGCATTATTAATATTAAATAAAAGCTTTATTCGAATATTCGAGTTTTTGACAGTTAAAGAACATTGTAGAAAGTTCACAAGAGATGGCGTGTGTATTCGAAAGCTCTAGGCTTCGAATATAGGAGCTTTGACAGTTAAAGAACATTCTAGAGTGCAGATGGCAGTGTTATAATTAGTGGCAGAGGTTGCAGTCGTTAGAGAGTTTATCAGAGACCCTATTCGAATAAACATCAACTGAGTGCCTTAAAGTGTGCTGTATTTCCAAGTGAATTCGTGTACATTATAAAGTGTGTCTGTATTTCTGCGAATTTATAAACGTGTATAAAAAACACTGAGTGACTATTTAATTCTGTGGTTGTTGTACATTTTAAATAAATAAAGAGTTGTTACAATTTTTAAACTACTAAACGGCTTTTATTTGCAATCGAAAGTATCCGGTTTAGTTAAAAGGAAATAAACCAACGTTTTGAAAAGGTTAAAACGTAACAATACATACAGATCTCTTTACTTTTTAGGCGATCTCAAATTAAAACCACATTACATATTCTCAAATTTTATCTTGTTTCGGATACTTTGATATGTTGGCTTTAGTTTTATTCATTTTAATCTTGCCTGTTTCATACCTTACTTCACAAAATAAAGTATAATAAACTAGCCATTTATTGTTTATTTCACATAACTTAACAAACAAAAGTTTAAACAAATTTTAACTCGTTTTTTCACAGGGCTTCCTTGTATCTGGCTAATGTGCCTCAGGGGGAGTTGTGAGGTTTAATATAAATTTGTTTCGTACTTCAAATTGAATGATCGAAAAAACTATTGTCATTACTTGTTCGCTATTATTGACATTTTATCACCCGCCAATATCTTTTTCGTATCACAATAATTAAAGAAGTTAGCACAAAAAATTCACACGCTGAAATATTTTCATAGCTTTTTGAAAAACAATTAATCGCGTCTACCACACATCATATGTAAAATTAAACTTTTCAACTTTTAGGGATGGTAAACAATTGATAAACGAAAACATAACTTGATAATGTAACAAAACCTATGGCGAACGATCCCCCTTCTACCCTACATATGGGGGATTTCATGTCAAGTGAAACCAACTTTTGAAATCGATGTCTTCCGATCGGGATGAAATATGCACCAAGGTTAGTCCTATTGGAGAGTAATTCAGACACAACCAAGATCGGTTAAGAAAAAACTATTTAATTTTTAATTTTTTTTTGCTCAAAAGAAAGCTTAAATATTTTCCTTGAAGAACCCTTTCGTCGCTTAGTGGGATGCGAGTGTGTATCTATCAAAATTAATATTTTTTTCCAAATTTTTTTGCTCAAAAGAAAGCTTAGGTCCTTTAGGCTTTTGGTAGCTTAGTGGGATGCTATTTTGCAAAAAAAAAATAGTCAATAATTGTATGTCTTGAGTTACAAAATATTTATTTTGATAGATATCCCACTCGCATCCCAATAAGCGACCAAATAGGTCTTAAAGGAAAAGACCTAAGCTTTCTTTTGAGCAAAATAAAAGTTTTAGAAAAGGTTTCATTTTTTCAAAATAAGAACAAAGATTTCTCAAAATAAGATCAAGGAGTTCTTAATGTTTTAGTAACATCCGTCAAAATGAGCACGTTTGTGTCTGTGATCATGCATGATAATTTTATGATCATATTGGGTTATAATATGACGTTATAAGATCACACTTTGATTAATAGGAAAATAGTATGATGTAATATTTTATGATACTAATAACACTGTCCAACAAATTGAGACTTTTTGACTGGAACAGAATAGCGACCCTATAATTCTGAAAGGGAACGCTAAGAAGATCATTTTTGTAGAATAATCTTATAGTCATGCTGGTCTGAGTGTTTTTTTGTTCAATGAAATTTTTCGCAAAAATTTTCGTAGATTATTTTAATCCTCAAATTTCCTTTTTGAAAGGACTTTTTGGATTTTCTCGAAAAAGTGTTTAATTGACCCCTAAACATTTATTTTGATAGATATTCAACTCGCAACCCACTAAGCGACCAAATAGGTCTTCAAGGCAAATATTTAAGCTTTGTTTTGAAAAATAAAGGGCCCATTTTACAGAAAATCAAAAAAGTTTTTGATTTCGGAAAAAAAAAATTCAAAACTTTTTTTATTTTTTTCCGAAAGATTGAAGAAATAGCTATCTAAACTGTTTTAGACACATTTTGCTAAGAACAATAGGTAATAAGTTACATGGATGTGAAATTCACCTGCTTGGCCAAAATGTAAAATGTCTAAGCTTTGTGCAAATTTCATTCCGATCGGAAGACATCGATTTCAAAATTTGGTTCACTTGACATGAAATCCCCTCCCCATATATGTATATCGATAATTTACTATCAGTAAACCCAAAAAGCAAGTTAAACTTAATATCTGCTTAACTCTTTGCGGTTGGGTGGTCAGTTTACTAAACACATTTTCTATAGTCTTTAAAACATAGTTTATTGTCATCTATTGCCATTTTGCTAAACAATTATATTTTTTGAAGTCAGGGTGCTCTGGTTAGATAAATATATTAATTTAAAAATATTGTAAAAATCAGTTTTTCACGCATTCAATAAAAAAAAACATAGAGTGTTTATTTTTCATAGAATTCAGTGTTACTTTGATATTTCGGTTGTTTGGTCAGAAAATTTCGATTTCAAAAAAAATTATACAAAAAAAACATTTTATCATAGTTATTTTTAATGCCAACCGCCACGGTGGTTAGTAAACTAACCACTTCCCTCCACAAAAAACCTTTTCATGTTTTGATTAATTTTTTCTTACTTTTTATAATAAGCTAACCTTGATTAAAGTAAAAATGCAATTGTTTTGATTTTAAAGTTAAAACGAAGATAAAAATTAAAAAACCCAACAATTGGTAAGCCACTAGTAATAAAGTAAACCAAATACAATTAAAAAAGGGTTTTAAATTTAATAAAAAAAAAGAAAATGTACTCATACGAAAAATAATTGTTTAAATTTATTATCTTATTTTGGTGAAATAAAAACTAATCTTTTTGTTTTTTTTATGTTAATAAACTCCACAAATACTCTCCTACATAGTACAATTAAACTCCCATCCTTAACATACACAATAATGAACATGTGTCATGAACTGTGTTGGGAAGAATAAAATAAAAATGAAATAAATTTTATGAGCTAAAATTAAATAAAATTAAATGAAAATAAAATTAGGTTAACGCTTAACTTATTTATTTAGCTATGTAGTTGTTTTTGTTTTTGTATACATTACTTAGTTAGCTTTATTTATTTTAGTGTTATGTAGATGAGAAGAAATTGAAGAAGAGTAAAACAGAGGAAACGGCCCAGCGGGAAAAAGATGCAGTAAAGAGGCCTTCCTAAAGGCCTTCTTTTGCAGACACAAGGACTTCTAGCCGCATTGCAAAATCATTTAAATTTTACACGGCGTGTCATTGCGAGCCAAGGCCTTGCACACTCGCTGCTGTTAGAGGGCTGAGAGAAGGCCTACTTAGGAAGGGCTACTAGAAGGCCTACTTTGAAAGGGCTTCTAGAAGGCCTAATTGGGAAGAGCTATTAGAAGGTCTACTTTGGAAGGGCTATTAGAAGGTCTACTTTGGAAGGGCTATTTGTAGGGCTGCTATATGGTCTTATGCCTGTACAAAAACCTGTTATTACTGCTCTAATGAAAGGCCTGTTGAGGAATGACATATGGAATGCCTAGAAAGATAGGACTACTGCAAAGTCTTATGGAAGAGCTACATGAGAAGGCCTAAAAGAGAAAAAAAGCATTAGAAATTAGGCATCAAAGGACGGCCTATGAAAAGTCATGCATTTTAAAGTTTTATAGAACATCTACCATGGAAGACCTATTTAAAGTCTTATTAGAAGATCTAAAATAAGAATAAGAATTAAAATGAATGTTTGTTTAATTTTTTGAAACATGATAATTTCTGATTACATACTTAAAAAGCAACAAAAATAAATAAGAAGCGACATCAAGCAATTTATTGTTGTAAATTTTGTAAAGAGAGTTAATCAAAGAGATGCAGAGTATTTTATTTTTTGATGTAGACTATTTTTATTTAACCACTTGTTATTAGAAGGGGATTCATAGGCCTTCTTGAACACCTTCTAAGAGCAGGCAGTGTGGAATTAGTATCGGATCTTTTAGAATGTGTAAGTATGCCTTTTAGAAGGCCTACAAACTGAAGTCCTATAATTTTTTCCCGCTGGGGGAAGATACTAACACACACACTCGCATAAACACACACTCACATAAACAACGTACGAGTTGTTTCGAAGTATTTAACCCAATAAAAATGGCATCTATAAATGTATGGGTGTAGTAAAGGTTCCATTAAAAAAAAGAAAATAGAAAAACAAAAAATAATATGAACAGACTTTCACTCCCATGGCTATAATCACTAATACTGTCACACATGTTATGTATTCATTTACATACCCTCGCTAAAATACATATCACACACTCACTCACTCACTCACTCAGACACACATTTAAATTTAGTCTTAAGCAGGACTTATTGTTATCTATCTATGCATTTTATGAATATTGTTCTGTTGGAAACGAAAAAAAAAATAAAAAACAATTTTTTCAAAGGGAACGAGAAAAATATACGAGTATGTGAATATTCGTATGCGTAAAAGTATAGTGTTTGAGAGTAAATATATTAGAGTGGCCCTTATTTTGGACTTTTTCGATTTTCAATGCTTCCAAGGTCAAAAGTTGTTCTTCATCATCTAAAAAACAAATTTTGAAAATTTTAAGTTTCGAGTTTTGGGTCAAAAAAATACCCATAAAATATAAAAATGTTCTGATGTTATAACACTATAACAAAAACACGTAAAAGAGTATAGTCGAGTGTATTACCTAACACTAAGTATATAAACAAAAACATTTTTCTTTTAAAATTGAATTTAATTGTGATTTTTGGATGTAAGTCTTATATAGTAAATATGACTAATCATGGACCGATCATCATAAAATTATATATATAAAATTATATATACATATATATCTCATAGCTACAAAACTTATTTTTTTTTTCATTTATTTTATTTCTTAAAAATGTAGAGTATGATTATAAACTTGAAATAAACAAAAAGTGTAATGATTAATTAATTTATATACAAAGTCCCATTTTAAAGAGCTCTCAAGTATAAAGTCTAATTAATATAATTTAATTTTTCTGTTACTTAATTATAAACATAAATACTGCAAAATTTTAATATTAAATTAGTTGTAAGCAAAAAGAATAACAAAAATCTTACTTTTATAAGTGCAAAAATAAAAATATAGGGTCAAGGGTTAAAATTAAACGAATTATTAATGAGTAAGCCACCAATATTTCTTATGGTTCAAATTAGATTTAATATTTTTGTCACAAAACTTATTTGTGTTGAATTTTATTTGGATATTTAATATTTTAAGAGATTTATGTTCAAGATATTTTCGGAAGTGGGAGCTTTGACCATATATGGACTGATCGCCATGAAAATGGCTTTTTTATATATGAAACTTGTTTTTGTTACATTTTATTTGGATTCCAAATATTTTACGATATTTATGCTGGTTGAAGTAATGATTTTTTTTGTATATAAAACATACTTCTCTTGAATTTTAAGTAGATACTAGGGTATTCATTCGAGTAATGATAGTTCGATTAATCGAATAATTTCATACGAATAATTTTTTGAACAATTTAAAAATTACCATTTTCGAATTTCACTTTGACCCATTTAAAGTGCCCCAATCGAGTCTAAATGTATGACCGACCCAAACTAACTTTGGAGGGCCGACCCACCAATGCTAGTGGCATACCCCCTAGAACCCCCTGGGGGGTCAACATACAAAAATTTAAAAAATCACTATTTTTTGCACTTTACTTGATGTATGTATAGCGTATAAATTGTGTTTATAGAGCGTATGATTAATATGAATGTGATATATATATCACATTTAAGGTCAAGAAGGGCTTACATACTAAAGTACCTAGTTTAACCAAATGTTACAAATAATAATAAAAATAAACCACCATATAAATAACCTACCTGTCAACTTCTACCTCTCCACCCACTTCTTAAAGTCAAATGTCATAAAATAATAAATAAACGGGTACTTCGGAGAAGGGCCATAAAATATTTCCACTTGATTCCAAAAATTTGTTTCTGGGGCACCTGATATTTTAACAATGAAAATCACGTGCGCTGAAAACTACCTCTAGGATTGACTAAAAAAGCCGCAAGATACAAAACTCAGACAAATTTTGGGGGTGGAAAATTAATAGCGGTCGGCCTCATATTGCACCCCTCCAGTGGCTATTATCGGTCAGTTGTTGTGGTTTTTATTTTTAAGGTTTTAGAAACACTTACACACAAATATGAAAAAAATCAATTTAAAAACATTTGTCTTGAGTTACAAAACATTTATTTTGATAGATATCCCACTCGCATCCCACTAAGCGACCAAAAAGGTTTTAAAGGAAAAGACCTAAGCTTTCTTTTGAGCGAAATAAAAGTTTTAAAAAAAGAGTCCATTTTGGAAAAAAAAAAGTCAAAAAGGTTTTTGATTTTTCAAAAAAAAGTAAAAAATTGTATGTCTTGAGTTACAAAACATTTTTTTATAGATATCCCACTCGCATCCCACTAAGCGACAAAAAGGGTGTTAAAGGAAAACACATAAGCTTTCTTCTGAGCAAAAAAAATTAAAAAATTGGTCCATTTTTTAAAAAAAGTCAACAAAGTTTTTGATTTGGCAAAAAAATTAAAAAATTTTAAATCTTGAGTTACAAAATATTTTTTTGATAGATATCCCACTCGCATCCCACTAAGCGACCATATAGGTCGCTTAGGAAAAGACCTAAGCTTTCTTAAAAAAAATAAAAAAAAAAATAAAAAGGGCCCATTTTGAAAAAAAAAGTCAAAAATATTTTTGATTTAAAAAAAAAAATCAAAAATATTTTATTAAATTTTTTTAATTTTTTTTTTCGAAAGATTGCATAAATAGCTATCTAAACTATTTGGGACACATTTTGCTAAGAACAATAGGTAATAAGTTATATGGATAAAAAAAAACACCTGTTTGGCCAAAATGTCAAATTTTGACCTCCTATAACTCAGAGAGTTCTTGACCGATCTTGTTGAAAAATGGTGTCCGAATTACTATCCAATAGAACTAACATTGGTGCAAATTTCATCGCGATCGGAAGACATCGATTTCAAAAGTTGGTTCACTTGACGTGAAATGCCCCATATGTATTAAAAAATATTAATCATGCGTCTATGAGAATCAGCATAGCTTTATTTTTAAACTTATTAAATTGCTTACAATTTTTCATAATTCCAAATTTAAATAAGTAATGACTTACAAAAATTGTATTGTTTCTGAAATTCGACAAATAACTAAAGATAAAGACAGTCTTTCGATCATTGTAGATAAGTGGTCCGAAAGCTCCTTCTATAAATATAAAAATATTACTGCAAGAAGTTACAATTACAATTTCATTGAACCAAAAAGAACGGAATAAAATATTTGTTATTTAGTAAAAAAGGCTGAATGATTTTATAAAAGAAATTTTAGGGTCTAAACATCAGGTGGCGGCCGTGGTGTGAACATATGGTGGCGAAATATTAGCAGAATCGCAATTAATAACACTGTGCACGAAATTTACACTTTTTTTCTATCAAGAGGGGCACACAGCGGCTTAAAGTAATTCGGATACGCTGAATTCAGTGGTGCTAACCGTTTTTTTAGGTTAGCCAGTATTTTCGAGATATACCGTTATTTCCAAAATGGAGGAGGTTGCATAACATATGTTCGAATAATTTTTTAAACAATTTAAAAATTACCATCTTCGAATTTCGCTTTAAACCCATTTAAAGTACCCCAATCGAGTCTAAATGTATGACCGACCCAAACTAACTTTGGAGAGCCGACCCACCTATGCTAGTGGCATACCCCATAGAACCCCCTGGGGGGTCAACATACAAAATTAATATTTTGATTATAATCAAAATATTAACTTAGATTAAAGTGCACTTTAATATAAGTACATGGTGTTGAAAGTTATACTCACTAAACATGTTTCTTGGATGTTCGAAAAATATGTAATTTTACTTTGACATTTGTATTTGAATTAAAATGGAAAAATAAATACAAAAAAAATATGTTAAAGTGCAAAAAAAAATAAATTTCGGTTAATCGGTTATTCGACACAAATTAATCGGTTTATTTGTTATTTGAAAATCGGAAATTTTGAATTATTCGAACAGTTAACCGATTAACGGTTAACCGATTGAATAACCTAGTATGTATAATACAATTTGTTATAAATAATTTAAAAAAGATGAATAATACATTTACTACAGAATTAGTTAATCATTTTAAAACCCAAATTAATGAACGACGCAAAAAAGTTCTTAATACGTTTATATTGTACTTGAATTCAGGATCATGTCCAACTAGCTGAAATTTTTTAAATCATAGCTCCAAAACGGAATCTAAAGAATTTGCCAGTCAATTGTTTTGTAGATTGATCGCGAGAGAATCTGATCAGTATATTTCTGATGAAATAATAATGATGGAGTTTATTATCGAATGTTTTTTAACATTATCTTACTTGAATTGTTAACTTTAACGTTATTTTTTGTTTTTCTTTAACAATAAAATAAATTTCATGTATTTTTAATTAGAATTATTAGTGTAAAGATCTATTTTTGAAAATTTTGACCCCAAATATAAAAGGATTAATAATCTCATAGAAATTTAAAATGACAAAATCGTAAAAAAGCAACTCAAAGGAACTATCTGAAATTAAATATTAAAAAATAGTTTACGACATGTATTTTAAAGAAATAATTTTAACATATTTGAGACCAAAAATTAAATTTCCTCGAAATTCAGCCCCACGTTAACCCATAATATATTATGATACAACTGTTTAAACTTGTGTTTTTAATCATCATTTAGCTTTTGTTAGAATCGAAGATTATTTTTAAAATTTTTTTAAATTTCTTGTAAAAAAAATTTCCAAGTGTAAAATTTATGATAAATTGCTGCAAAAAGTCGAAACTTGAAATAAAATCTGCATCCTCTAAACATTTTCTAAACTAAACATTTTGGTAAAATTTTCAGCATTTTGCTTTTAGATGATGCAGAACAATATTCTCCGGAACATAGAAAACCAAAAAGTGCAAAATAATAATGTCACCCTAATGTATTTTGGGATTATAACCGCGCACATTTGTATCTATCCACTGTAAAATACATGTAAGAATAATGAAATTTGTGATTTCAAAGAACACATTCTCAGAATAAAGGTCAACTGATATTTAGCACATTTAACAAATTTCCAAGTAGTACATTCAAGTTGCCTTCGATGAAACGCGATGAGTTATATATTTCAATATTCATTAATTAAAACAAAAATATCAAAAAGTCTTTTATGTGTTTCTAGATAAGATCAAATGGGACTAATTATATCGTGTTAAGTTCATTTATTTAGAAAATAAGTATCAATAAGTTGCAATAGAAGAGATAATAAGTTCCACTAAGTCCTAGGATCATAATAACGTGTCTAATTTAATGTTTCTATAATTATAATAAAGAAAAGGTATCATTGACTCCCCTTACATGGATTCTCACTACTTAATTCAGAATAACATGTATCTAATTTCATTATTCCTGGTTCAGTATAATAGAAAAAGTACCATTAGAAAATAAAAAGGACCATTAATTCCTCATTTGTTGTTTCTCATTCATTCTAGACCATATTGTAACAAATCCCATCCCAAAGAAGCTGTTCTTGTATGGAAATTGTCTATCTCCTTCAAGCTCAGTCTTGGGGTAGTCCTTTTCCAACAAACACATGTAAAGGATACGAAATTCAATAAAGTTTAGCCTTTATTTGAGTGATGGTTTTTTTCCGCAAAAAAAAATGTTTAATGAGCAGGCGAAATTCACTTTTTTCCAATTTCTCCTCAAGACCCGAGGTAGGCTGTCAAACACAAACTAAATGACGTAGCTGGTTCAAATTTTGACTGGAGTCAACTGACTGTTGACAATAACAATGTTGTCCTTTCAGTTATGAGCCAGGAAATTCAAAAAGTCGCGAACTTTAATGTTAATTGTGTAAGTATGTGGTGTGCTTTACATTAGACTTAAATTTTCATAATTTCATTAATAAATATTTAAAAATTTTAAACAAAAATCATTTAAAAATAACAAGAGTGTTATATTCAGCTGATATTCAGATAAGAGAGCCACTCGGACAAAGTTTGAAGAATATTTGTTATTAATCAAATCTTAAAATTTTAAACTTCAAATGAATACATTCCTTCAAAATATGTAAGAAATTGTATGTTTCAAATAACAGTGCGAATGCTTACTTATGCTTATGTGTGTAAATATTAAGATTTGTTTTTTTTTTAAATTACGCACCAAAAAAAAAATCCTTTTTTGTTTTCATTTTCCTTTATGCAACCATATTCGAGTATTTTAGTTCATTCTGGGACCATTTAACTGAATGTGGATAAATGAATATTTGTTAGTTGCCAACCAGCAGCAGTATCATCAATGTAGCAATTGCTTTTATTTATTTTCTTACAGAATTATGTATATTATTGTATTCGTATAAAATTGCAAATGATGTGAAATAGCTAGAATAACAATGAATTCTGTAAAATTAAGTTTGTTAAAATCAACTTATATTAAACAATTTGCAATTGTTAGCACGAGTAGTATCCCTGGAGAAACATATATTAAAAATGTAATCTTTATTTTACCCCACCAATAATCAATGCCTTTGTAATCTTAATTATTTTTAAATTTACTGGACTATTTGAATTTATGATATCATCTATATCTTGTTAATAAATGGATATATAATATTTAATCATAATCCATAATTAGCTTCTTGTCGAAGCACTTAAGAAAATAATTATTTGTTTCAGCCCTTCGATAATGTCGTTCTTTGATGCAGAAGTATAAGGCCACTGGGAGAATCCATATCAACACGGACAGAAAACTGCTATTTTCGGATTTGTCATCTTCGATTTTAATGAAATTTACCAGACATTTTTTTTTTTCAATTTTATTTATTCATGAACTAACAACAAGTACTTCAAATCTTATATCTAATAATTATAATTTAATTAGTCCAGCCAGTGCCGGACGAAAAATTGTTTATTCATTTAGCTTTTATTAAATTGGCATTCTTCCTTCTATTCTTTGGATTAGGTCTGCTGTGTCCCTCCTTCTTAACCGAGTGTGGGTTTGGGTGAACTTCAAGTTTTTTTAAATATTTTTCTACATTTTTCGTGATCTCTTTGTATATTCGCGGTTTTGATATACCAGTTGGCAACAGTGATCATTCTTAAAAACTTGTTTTGGCGTCTTTGGATCCTTTCAACATTTGACGCTGAGGCCGTGCCCCATAGCTGTATGCCATAACACCATATCGGTTTTATGATCATGTTATAAAGTAGAAGTTTACAATCTAAACTAAGCGTAGAGTTTCTACCAATAAGCCAATTAATTTGAATTGATTTCAATTTCATTTGAGTCAAATTTGCATCTATATGACTTTTCCATGTAAGTCGACGATCGAGATGTATTCCGAGGTATTTCACTTCCGATTGTTGAATTATTGTTTGGTTATTGATATGAATAGGGGGGCATTATTCTCTACGCAATGTAAATGTTATATGGGTACATTTTTGCTCATTGACTTTAATTTTCCATTGTTTTAACCATTTTTCTAATTCAAATATCTGATTTTGTAAGTAACGAGACGCTTCTTGAGGGTTTTCGTGAATGCTTAGAATAGCAGTATCATCAGCAAATGTTGATGTATGAGTACATTTTACGGTTCCAAAGGGTTTTTCAAATCAATGACTTTTTCCTCGGAAACCCATTCCATTTCAAAAATATCGCGATTTAAAATTTGAAAAATTTGTTAAAATTGTCTAAAATTATATACACATAATTGCCCATAACTTTGAAACTATTCAAAGACCAGCAAATATGAAAAAACGTGCTTTTAATATAGTTTTTCCTTATAACTCCTAAACTAATCGAGTCTCCATCGAAATTTGTTTGCACGAATATAGTAGAGAGTTTAAGCGTCCTAATACCATGTTCTTTATTAATTTTTAACACCGCGGTCTTTGATATTTTTTACTTTGAAATATATAATCCGTAAATTGACCTTTAACCTTTTGGAAGTAAACTATTTTGTTAACACCATTTTAAGGAGTCAAATGGAACTATTTTTAAGGCTTCAAAAATCATTAATTGTATTAGTTTTTACCATGTTCTTTATTAATTTTTAACAACCGTTTTTGCTCTACAGAAAAATGTGATCAAAATGCTCGTCTTTAGGTGCGTTGAACCACCACAAGGAGAGAAAATTTTCCTAAAAAAGGACACCATTATTTTTATTTACGCAAAAATTTTCAGAAAAATTAAGATACCCGCAAATCAAATTTTTGAAATTAACTCTAATGTACACATACTGAAATATCATTGGATAAAAGACGAAAGATAGGATTTGATTTTAGACCTATGGTTTCTTAGAAAATTTCTTAGAATTTTCCGTAGATTGCGTTTCTGCTATACTATTTTTCGAGAACAAAATCGAACCACCTTAATATATATATGGGGGATTTCATGTCAAGTGAACCAATTTTTAAAATCGATGTCTTCCGATCGGGATGAAATTTGCACCAAGGTTAGACCTATTGTATAGTAATTCAGATACAATTTTTCATTTTGGCCAATCATGTGCTATTGTTCTTAGCAAAATGTGTCCACTCCATTTTTTTTTGCTCAAATGAAAGCTTATGTCCATTCCTTTAAGAGCTTTTTAGTCTCTTAGTGGGGCCCATTTCGAAAAAAGAGTCAACAAAGTTTTTGATTTTGCAAAAAAAATTAAAAAATTGCATGTTTTGAGTTACAAAACATTTTTTATAGATATCGAACTCGCATCCCACTAAGAGACCAAATAGGTCATCAAGGAAAATATCTAAGCTTTATTTTAAGAAAAAAATTACCCATTTTGAAAAAAAAGACAAAAAGTTTTTGATTTCGGAAAAATTATTAAAAAAAAAAATATTTTTTTTAAAATATTTTTTTTCAAAAGATTGAAGAAATAGCTACATATCTAAACTATTTGGGACACATTTTGCTAAGAACAATAGGTAATATGTTACATGGATGAGAAAAATCACATGTTTGGCCAAAATGTCAAATTTTTACCCCCTCTAACTCCGAGAGTTTTTGACCGATCTTGTTGATAAATTGTGCTGGAATTACTATCCAATAGGTCTAACCTTGGTGCAAATTTCATCCCGATCGGAAGACATCGATTTTAAAAGTTGACGTTTAATATCTAGCTCAATCGGTACATATTTGGCCATGTATAAAATTTGTTCATTAGTCACCCAATGTGGCCAGAATTTGTCTAAGGCAACTATTCACAAATGTTTGCAACTTTCTGAGAGTGTTTTGCGTTCAGCTCCATGTAGTGCAGCTATAGAGTAGGACAAATTTTACACTGCAGTTAACTATCCTAATTTTTGTAGTTATAGAGATATTGTCCGCTGCGACTACCCAAATAGCAAAAATTAGTCAACGTCCTCAATTATGGCTCCATGTAATGGTGGTGCCAATCCGCATGAGTTTCGTTCATCTTAAGACCAACTTTCCGGCATTAAATTCCATAATTTGATATTTATAACAAATTCAGTCTAATCTATTTGTAAGATTTTTTTATTCAAGTTTCGATCCTGAAGAAGAAGCTAAGAATAATATAACATGTAATATTTGCAATTCCTTAATTCATTTTAAACCGCTTTTGAAGCCAACACTTAGTAAAATAAATTTCCATTAAAATTACACTATTTCCTACGACATAGTTATTTCCTTAAGGAATCCATCTAAATCCATAATTAAATTTAATAAAAAAAACAATATAAAGGATAGAAAAAAAACTAGTTCTAACTTATTTACACAATCAAATTGCCAGTAAAAAAAAGTATAAATTGAAAAAAGCAATGCATTAAATGAAATAAAATGATTTTATTTTTTTATTAAAATTCTAATAGAAAAAATTCTTGGGAGCTTTGTGACAAAACCAACCGACAAACAAACAAATATGGTTTATGAAAATCTGCAACAATACAAAAATCCTTTTTATGTTAAACTCAATCGCAACAGCAAAAGCAACAACGACAAACAACTAATGTATGAGTTTATTATGCAAATCACAACAATATTTACCAACTGTACATTCGGACAACTCCAACCAATTCGGTTTGGTCATTGGATAACGTACTTATGGGATAGAATTCATACATAAGCAAACAGTGGTGGCTATTTAAGATTGCCCAACCACCACCTCAACAAACCCAGCTACACTGCCAGTAACAACTTTTAAATATTTAACTAAACTTTTAAAGTCCTTTCGATTTAGATGAAATTCATCATATTATCCTGAGCTGCATGTATTTTCTCATTTTACCTTGAGCTCCAATCATAGACTTGCACACACTCTGGTAAAGACTACACTCCATTGTTTGTTTGTGTGTGTGCCTGGGTATGAGATGAACGAAAAGCCTTTTTTACATTAAAATCCATATAATATTTTTGATTTTGAAAAGACGCATTGAATTTACATTTATATTGAGTAAAACTTACTACGCAAGGGACACGACCGAGAGGAGAAGAGGAAAATTGTATAAAATAAACTTAAACTGGACAAGAGGTTACGAATAATGTTGTCCATTTAAATGGCCAAAAGTCTATTTTACATACAAAAGTTAAATTGTGCGATGAAATTTTCCAAAATATATCTGCATTGTGAACAAGAAAATAAGGATTCGAAATATAGTACTACACACACGCACACATACAACATGTGAGTATGCACTTATCCATGCCGTACTTTTATATGGATGCAAAATGTGCATCCTGCTGAGTAAACGTTGAAAATGCTGGACATAACATGTTGGTGCATACTAAGGGGTAGTAGGTTGGGTTATGCAACCGACTGCTTTCTAGGCTTGCCAAATTATTTAAATTAAATGAAATTATTAAAATTATCTCACTTTTATCAGATGAAAATCTTGATAGCTGTGAATTACATAGGATTTTCCAAGACTTTTTATGTAATGTTGTGTTCAAATATCCCAATGTTTAAGGAGTTATTGAAAGGATCTTTTCCAAAAGAAAGGTTTTAGTTATGAATTATTTGTTCTCACAGAAACACTTCCACGATGTGCATTCAGCAGATCGTAACTCCTTATTGAAGTATATATAATTCCTGTATAATTTATCAAATATTAATAAACTAGCTGAACCCGGTGATCTTCGCTACCCCAATTGTAGTAAAATAAAAAACTTTTAAATTATTTTATAAAAATCTAGTTGACGCTGCAAACGTTGTTTAGCCTTCAAGGTAGTTGAAGAGGAATCGTTGTTTTGCCTTTACCTTTTTTCTTTTGTCACCTACAAAACAAACAAAATTTTGCACTATAAACGTAAGTTGGATCTATAGTCCTTCACTACCTACACTAAAAAGAATGAAAAGTCCTAGAATTTTTTTATATGATAATTTTAAGAATTTGTTAGTGTTTATAAAAAACTGACTCTTTAAAAACCGGTTTGTCGGTTAACCGAAAATTAGCCTTTTTAGAAAACCGGTTTTTCGGTTAACCGACTTCGAAAAAACCGGTTAAACCAGTTAACTGACATATCGAGCCCTTAGCGCCAAATTATCGTAAGCGACATTTTTTAAATATTTTTTTTATTGCAGAAATTAAAATTTTATGGACCGACTGATGTTTTAGTGTTCTCAGATATCAAAATCAAAATTGATAATAACTTCAAAAATATAGGGGGTAGGATTTTATCGTAAGTCAATATTTACATTTTACAGTAAACGAATTTTATCGTAAGCGACACACAGTGGTATATAAAAAATACAGAGAAATAAATCTGTAACTTCTATATGGTTAGTCCGGTTTGAATGAAATTTCACATGAGCAAAGAGGAAGTGTATTCAAGTTTAAATTTTGAATAAGGGCCACATGGGCCAACCAGGGGCGTGGACAGGGGACCCAAAAATAGCACACTTCGGGTATGTTAAATTTTTAAAACGATCGCATTTCTTCGTTTGTGTTCTGATTTCTAAAAAATTACACATGTAGAATCTCCTCGTCAATCAATACAAAAAACCTCGTCGTACCTATCAATTATTTATTATAGCTTAGGAGATATTCGCAATTTTAACATTTTTACCCACTCTACTCCAGTTGTTTGATAATAACGGATCCAAATATTTCCAGATTTTCATTAATTTTCCTTTGTTGGACTATCAAGAAATGTAAGTGTCAAATAAAAAAAATTGTTTAAAAATACTGACCTAGTTTGAATTTAATTTTTAAATATTTTTTTTTTTTAAATATTTAAAAATTTTCTAAGAACATGTATAAGGAATTTATACTTTTTGATAAAATATTTCCAATGAAAAAAATTTGAAAATGTTTGATACCGAGAGCACCAGGTCCACCCAAAAAACGCCTACTTTTTATGTAAAATTAAAATTTAGGGCAAAAATTCTCAAATCGCATAGTCGATATCGAAACATAATAACCCATTTTAGATGGCCCAATATGTTCTTAATTATTTTGATAGACACTGAAATTTGATAAATGTATTTTAATTCTTCTAATGTATCTACTTACTACATGTAACTATTTTTAACTTAATAATTTATATTTTTTTGAATTCATTAATATTTAATTTAAATAAATAAATTCAAAACATAAATACATATATATAGAATTAAACTTATTATCGCTTTAAATCAAAATAAACAAGAAAAATATAAATATCGTAAGCGACAAGTTTTTTCCATAAAAGTAGCCTAATATACAAAATATATCGTAAACGCCATAATTAATGCACAATGTGAACAAACTATAATTTTTTTGCTGCCAATAAATAGCTTGAACGAAATTATAATATATCTCATCAAAACATTTTTAATTCTATGTATAAATTTCAAAATAATCAAAAAAAACCTTCTCCTGTAAAATTTGTGTTTTGTCGCTTAAGATATTTTGGCGCTAAGGGCTCGATAGCGTACACCCAGTTCAAAAGTGAAACAACTCAAAATTTTAATTTTCCAGAAATCGAAAATAAATATATACCAATTGAAACATAATGAAAGACATTAGTGTTTTTTTTAGCCACAGTTAACAACAACAGAATACACTGATATCTTTGTATAGATAAGCAAGTGTATTGTGCATAGTTTAAGCGTAAAATTCATTTTTCGGGTTTATATAACCCGACAAATTAATTTTGAGTTGTGTCATTTTTGAACTGGGTGTGCGATATATCTGAAGAAAACATAAAATGTTCAATAAAGTATACACAGCTATAACATTTTTTGGTAATGGTTAATATTAAATAACTATAAATATGCAAAGGTCCATTTTATTTTGTAAAAATTTCAAAATTATTTTCAGAGTCAAATGGAATTGAATGAGTATAAATATGTTACTAAATATATAATACTTGTTTTAATTATTGGTTGATTCATTAAATTTCAACAAAAAAATGTAAATCAATTGTTTAGTTAAATATTTTAATTTTATTATCACCTCAAAAAACTAACGTAGTTGTTGACATTTGAAATTAAATGAAAGTCATAAAATATCAGAAATATCAACCATTCATTTTTAGAAAAAATGCAATTTTAATTTTAAAATGGATACAATTTTACCCGAAGACCTTATGAAGGATAAGAAAAACAGTAGTTCAAGTATAATGTTCAGCAAGTATGATGAAAAGAGACAGATATATATTAGAGCTACCAAAGATATATTGTAGTGCTACCAAAGCTCTGAAAAAATGTAACTTAATTGTTGGTAACAAGTTTATAGATATTTTTTTGCCAATTTGTTTTTCTAAAAACCTAATATAGTTGTTGACATTTGAAATTAAATAAAATTCATAAAATATCAACCACTCACTTTTAGAAAAAATTAAATATTAATTTCAAAATGTGTCAAATTTGAACCGAAGACCTTGAGAAGGATAAAAGAAGTAATCAAAATTGTTTTAATCACTATTATTTTAATAAATAAAATATTTTTTCTTCTTATTTCTAGGCGTTTTATTAATATTTTTCCAAAAAACCGGTTAACCGGTTATTATAAAAAACCGAAACCGAAAACCGGTTTCTAAAAATTGTCGAAGGATCGATCACCCTAATGTGTATATAATGAATATTAAAAATGCAGAAGAACATGAAATTTATTAATTTTAGTCCCAAATTTTAAAAACTGGTTAACCGAGTGACAAAAACCGGATATACCGGTTAACCGAAAATCAACATTTTAAATTAACCGGTTAGCAAAAAACCGAGATTTCAAAGAAAATTCGGTTTTTCGGTTAACCGGTTTATAAACACTAGAATTTGTTTTATTTTTGAGGTCTTCTTCGCTTTGCCAGTTAATATTGTGGCTTCAATAAAATTCGGCATAAATTTTTTTACTGCAAGTCTTGTGCCATTTAAATTACGCGGTAAAATAATAGATGAGCCGACCTTTAAATTCAACTGAATAATTTACTGCGTCATCTTGATTCATTGTGGTTTCTTTTCTTGAATGTAATAATTGATTGCGTTGACATTAGGGTTCCTAATTTCCCGGACTTTTTTCTTTCCCGGGAGGAAATTAAAAAATCGTTTCATTCCCGGGAATTCCCGGGAATTATTTAACACTAAATTAAACCAAAAACCAGAAAAAATTTTCGGATAAATTGACTTATAATTTTACCAGGGTTTTAAAAGAAGTATAAAATAACTATATTTGGTCCAGCCTTTATAAGGTTTTCTAATTTAATAGTGGCATTTGATCGGCATTATCACAGTTGTAGTTTTAATCAGTATAAAATCAATAAATTCTTTGTTTAATTAAAAAACTTAAGAATTTCGACCATGTTAAATCTATAAAATATGCGTAGTTAGAAACATTTTTCAAATCTGATTGTAGATAAACAAATTTGAACCACTATTATTGTTATTATATTCTCTAAATATAAAGAATAATCATTGAATATCCCTAAAAGTTGTAATGTCAGGCATCTTAATAATTCGTTTAAAAGCATAGCCAATAAGCATTTTTACTGGAATGCAAGTTGAAAGCAAGTGTAATTCAAGCCTTAAATTATAGTCAAGCAATTGAATTACAGTTGCATTACACTTTATTTCAGTAAAAAGGAGACATAAATTCAAGCCATATGTTTTTTGTTTGAAAAATAAATAAATTTTCAAATATTTTTCATGTTTAAAATATAATTACATTTGCATTCAAGTCAAATTCCAACAAAATGTTCAAGTGCTTGAATTTTTGGGGCTTTGTTGCTTACTAGGTAAGCTTTAAATTTGATTAATTCATAATAACCAAATTTTTCTGCTGTGGCTTGAGTTGAGTGAAAAAAAAATCGGTTATTTCAACATTAATATTTCTTTGCCAACTGACTAAATTTGGTCATCGAAACGTATCTGAATATTGTAATTTTTAGAAGAAAACTTATGAAGAAATTCCCGACAAACATTTCCCGAAAATTAACAAAAATATATTCCCGGGAATTCCCGGGAAATTTTTCCCGCGTAGGAACCCTAGTTGACATGCATATTTATTGGTGCGAGTATTGCACGTACTCTCAACCAATGGTGATTCCTGTAATAATATTTGGCAAAACACGTTCAATTAATTCTGCTTTTAATTGTAGAATTATGCCAAAGTATCAATACATTTGTATTATCGATTCGAATTTTGCCATTTCCGATTTCTAACAATTGCCTTGAGAACCGACCTTCGGATTTATTACTGTGCAAGTGAACACGGTAATTATTGGACACGTCGCCACAGAAAAAAGATTTCAAGCATGGATTGATCTCATCCGCCGGTGTTGATCGTGGAATCACGGGTAATGTTTGACGAAATACCCTGACAATAATATCAATGCACCATAAAAAATTTGTTGTTAACGACGCACTTAATTTTATCGGCCAAATTAACTTTTTTCGATTCGAAATCTTCCCACAAGTTAAATAATTCAATATCCTAAACCTTCTTGGCAACTCTGTGCAGTTTGGTAATATGGCACATTGTGTGGTTGGGCCAGTTCGGTCAGTATTGTGTGTCAAAATGTATTTTTGGTTAAAGTTGAAATTTATACGTCAACATTATTGTCTGAAAACATGGTTTCACTACATGTGCATTTATGGCTCGAAAGGTACAAACAACAACACAAACGCATGTACTGCAGGACACAAACAATTCAAAAGGATTAACTATATAAATACTATACACTCACACAAACATACACATATACATACATGCAAGGAGAAAGGACAATGCATTTACTAAGTGATGGTTTTGTTGCGTTTAAACACATACATGAATATGTATGTATTTATAAGGTAATACAAATATCCTCCCATCCTTGGAAAATATTCAAATAAATAAATAAACGTTATTTTAATTTAAATTGTGAACATAAAATATAAAATTTTAACCATAAATTATCAAACCAAATACACATGAAATATATGAATAAATGCTGGAGTTAAAGAGAGTGTGTGTGTGTGTGTTTTATCAAATAGGAGCAACTTTTTTCACACAAAACGAATAATAAACTTTGAATATTTGTTAGTCATGTAAACATGTTTTGAAACAAACAAAAAATCCCCAAAAAAAACTCTAACTTCTAAGCCACTTTTTTCATTGTTTTTTTTTCTATTTTGTTCCATCCAACTAAGTTTATCAAAAACACATTTTTATATTATTGTACCCCATCATAACTTAACACTTCGACCATATACATAAATCTTTCTTATTTTACCATCTTTCCACATAGACACAAAATTTAACGTACTAACAACATGTTCCCTAACTAACGCTGAAGGACGAAACAAAAAAACCAAAAATATTTCACTCTAAACTCTGTAAATTGCAACTAAATTGGCTTTATTTATTTATTATTGTTGTTTGGTGTTATTTGTGATGTATGTATGTGTTTCTTTATGTGTGTTGGAGTTTATAGAGATTCCCAAAAATATTGTAGCATACTTATGAGACTTTCGATTTGTGTAGATTTACGCCCATTTATCTTGCAACAGCTTATAAAGTTATGATATATGAACATTTTTATTTCGAAAATTTCTAAAATAAATAAACACAAAATAAAATTTTTTCCATCATTTGATGTTGGTAGAAAAAAAATAGTAGTAAATAAATATGCACAATTTTTGTAGATTTATTGGTGTTTAAATATTTCCTACCACACTAAAAAGAACATTTTACTTTTCTTTATAATTAAACTTTCACATAAAAGTCTTTCATTTAATTATCATTTTCAGAAATTATGATCTATAGAACTACCTTCAAAATCTATTATGGCCAAAAAAACCCTAATGAGATGGATGCGTTTTTTTACTATTACGTCAGATTCTGTATCATTATTTAAAGCATCTAGATTTCACAAGATTATCTAATAGACAACATCAACAGACCCAGGATTCGTATGAAGCCTTCCACGATGCTTCTTCCTGCAAGAGGCTCATTATCGTTTTTCATCGGCCAAAACTCTGTAACTTTTGAACCGATAGAGATATTTTAGAAATTTTTTTGATGGACAGATAACTTCTCGAATTTATATCCAGTTTTAATTTCATTAAAATTGGTCCAATTTACTTCTGATCAAATTTACAAAAATCTCATTTTTTATAAAATGACATAAAATATAAACAGCATGCCACGCACAAAATTGACAATATTTTAATCTTTTTGGCTACCTTACTTTCAATGTGTTTACTAGGGTATTCATTCGACTAATGATCGTTCGATTAATCGAATAATTTCTTACGAATAATTATTCGAACAATTTAAAAATGGCCATTTTCGAATAACGAATAATTCGAACAATTTTATGAAGAATAATCGAATAAATCGATTAAATTTATTAAATTGCTTAAAATTTTTCATAATTTCAATTTAAATAAGTAATAATGACTCACAAAGATTGTATTGTTTCTGAAATTCGACAAATAACTAAAGACAATCATCACTGTAGATGAGTGTTCCGATAGCTCGTTCTATAAAGATTTAAATATTACTGCAAGAAGTTACAATTCTAAAAACAAATCTTTCAAAATTTTAAAAGAATCGCAATTAATAATCAAAATATTAACTTAGATTAAAGTGGAGTTGAATGTGATGGAGAATGTGATTTTGAAACGGTCGTCGAAAGTGATATTGAGGATGACATTTATAATGATTACATTGAAATAGATGAAGGCCATTATCTTAAAATATATGTATATAAGTGATGTTATTAACCGCGTACGTAAGTGTTGCAAAATATTTAATAAATCGAATGATAAACACAAATATTGCAAACTATACGTTTTGTTACAAGAAAACCATGGAGTTCGTCTTATACATGATTTTGAACATCGTTGAACATCTTTGTCTAACATGGTAATAAACTTTTTGCGTATTTGTAAAGGCGTCAATCATGAACTGCCTGACTTCAAATTAGCCACGTTCACTAACATGATATCAAACATTGGACAGATTCCCTTTATTGTGTAATTCCCCAAGACCACTTTATTAAGCAAAGACTCGGCATTGATAGAGCTTGATGTATAATACAATTTGTTATAAATAATTTAGAAATAGTGAATAATTAATTTACTAAAGAATTAGTTACTCAATTTAAAACCCGAATTAATGAACGACATAAAAACGTTTATATTGTATTTGAATTCAGGATCATGTCCATCTAGCTCAAATTTTTTAAAGCATAGCTCCAAATCTGAAACTCAAGGGTTTGCTAGTCAATTGTTTTGTAGATTGTTCGGGAGTTAATCTGATCAGAATATATCTGTTGAAAATTTAATGATGGACTTTGTTTTCAAATGCGCTTGAATTGTTAACTTTAACGTATTTTTTTTTGTTTTTCTTTAACAATATAATATTAAAAAACCGACATCAAAACTTCATTCTTTACTTTTTTAAACAAATTTAAATTATTCGAATAATTCGATTAATTTTAAACGTGTGATCGAATTATTCGAACAAGTTAAAATCTCTTATTCGAATTATTCGTTTTATTCGAACAAGAGAAAAATCGAATAATTCGAATACCCTAGTGTTTACTATTGAATGGCATTCAAATTTTTGAAATCGGAGTTAACAAAATGGACTTTTGGCCGATGAAATTGAGATATGAGCCACCGTGCTCCGAAGCACAGAGGGATTTTGGTGTCAAAAACCCTATTTTTCGACCACTCACTTTCAAAAAATCAAATGATGCAGTTTTGTAGAGAAAGGTTTAAAGATTAAGAAAAATTATATTTTGTTTTTCAAAAATTTAAGTAAAGTTCATGCAAGAGTGTTAAGCTAAAATTTACTTATATTCTCACGCCATTCAGTGGTTTGTATATGGGGCATTTCATGTCAAGTGAACCAACTTTTGAAATCGATGTCTTCCGATCGGGATGAAATTTGCACCAAGGTTAGCTCTATTGGATAGTAACTCAGACACAATTTTTCAACAACATCGGTCGAGAACTCTCTGAGTTATAGGGGGTAAATATATAATATATGTATAATTTTCCTGATAATACCATTTACCTTAACATATTTGAAAAATATATCATTTCTCCATAAATAAAAAAAATTACAGGAATATCATAAACAGTTAAGAAGATATGCCCAAATCTATAAGCATCTAAAAATTATTTTATATTTAATTTTCCACGGAAAATGGGAGTGCCTTCTTTCGATTAAAAAGAAATTAGTTATCGGAAGTTTAGGAAACATTATGAAAACTTAAAATATTTCGTCGAATAATAAACGAAATATCAAAAAATTCTTATCTATGTATGGGTTTCATGGGCGGTGGACGTAACCGATTTTATTCAAACTCGGCATGCGTTCTTCTTTTGTATTTACCAAATTTCTAGACTCTTGGTCGAATAGGAAAAATTGTATGCGAAAAAATCGATTTGGATTGCATGGACGGTATGCGTGGCCGTGGCCGATTTTAATAAAACTTGGCATGAATTCTTTTTTGTTTCAGAAAATGTATGTACCTAATTAATAGACATTTGTATGTACCTAATTAATAGACATTTATGCGAAAAAATCGATTTGGATTCTATGGGCAGCGGGCCTTCGGCGTGGACGATTTTGATAAAATTCTCTGTGCCAAATTATAATTTTTGAACAAAAATGTTTAAGGCCATCCCTCTGTGCGACGGCGTATTTTCGGCATCTGAGATCACAATGCACTGTAAATAGTCATGTTAACATTGAACAGTGAAACCAAAAAGGTAATACTGTAAAAAGTTAAGATTTAAGATTATTCTTAATTAAGATTTAAGATTAATCTTAATCAAGTAGAACAAATTTGACTGAAATTTCACATTTACATCAAAAATAGGTCTACAATTTGTTTTAACAATTTTAAATATTTGTTATAATGTTACTTCTTAGAGCAGTGTATTTCGTATAACCCAAAAATAGTAAGGCTCCTTATGTAAAGGCTTAAATGACTCGTCAACTGTGCAATATTTGCATTTTGACACTCAAGATTTCAGAGCAATATCAATTATGGATCCAAAAATAAACGATTTTAAATTTAAAAATTGAAAAAATTTAAGATTTTTGCTGTTTTTTGGGCGAAAAGGTGATTTAACTTAAAAACTTTCTTTAAGAACATATAATAGTTTTATGTTCTTCTGTAAGGTATCTTTATGGAGAACATTTTGGTATAAAAAACATGTCCTAATTTTTGAATATTTTTTATCAAAATTTCAACTTTGGGCCGCATGTTCTAAAATACCAAAGCTGGGATCAGATTTGAAAACCTGGATGTGTTCCCTATTTATCCATAAAGCATTTTCCCAGCCACGATGGAAATGTGGACACTATGGGCATAATTGTAAAAAATAAATTTGTTTGAGTTTTGTTAATAAATAAAGATTTTATTACATATTTATTGAGTTCTAAAAATTTTAAACTCGAATACTTCTTGGCTATGCCCACTTCAAATTGTATCCCGATCGGACCAGACGTTTAGAAATGTCAGATTTATTTAAAAAAAAATTGATTCTGCCCCACTGTGCATCGTTTGTTCAAAAGATTTCGATTTTATTATAATTTTTTATAATTCAAATTTATACAATTTAGACATTTGACATTTTTATCAGATAAGAACAGTCTGTTGTTTAAAATTGCACAAAATTGCACATTTGAACAAATATGAAACTTAAGAAATAAGTACCGTTAATGTACTGATTTTCAAACAATTATTTTACTAAAAAACTTACTAATTTTCCACGGAAAGATTTGGATATACTGTTAGTAAAAAATCAGAACACTTCACAATATTAACCCTTCGTGACCACTAAGTTCATTCTATGATGTATTAATATCCATGATGACACCCTATCTGATACATTACATCACAAAAGTTCTCAAATCCGTAAAACTTCTGCTCAAACATTTACTAATACAGAACAGTGGTTTATAAAAATGTTATTGGATGGGTGACACCCAAAGTTGGTCAACAATTAAGTCACCAAAATTGCTTCTATTACCCGAATGCTAAACAAATTTATATATATAAAAATTAGCAGGCAGGTATCTGATACTTTTTTTTAAATACGAAACCTTTTTGGGAGAAAATGGGTAAAAGCTATGCGTTGGTACTTTTTTGGCACCCTATGTATCTTTTAAACTAATAAAAATATAAATAAATTTTAAAACGTTTTATTTACCTATCCAAAAATATCAAACATAAACAAAAAAATACATTTTATTAAAATTATTAATTCAATTTTTATAAAATGTTAATTATTTGTTCCTATAGTTCCATACAAAAATTAACTAACATGATTTTATTTGGAACTCGAGTAGGAACTTGTATATAAATACAGATTGAGTCATTTGAGACATATCTTTGTTACAAAATTTTTTTCCAAAATTGAGCATTTTGAAATTTAAAACTTGACGGGTGTTCAAGAGGGAAAATAAGAAGTTGTACTTTTTTATTATATTAAATTATTTAACTTATATACAATTGTCCAATTCACAATTGGTGTTGTAGCGTTGTATGTCGTAATATTTTTATTAATATTTTGTTTTTGTTTCAAAAAATTTTGTTTGAAAAATAGTTTTCACAAACAACTTACAACGCTACGACTTCGATTGTGAATTGGGCAAATAATAGTTGGCTTCTTTCTCCAAAGGAAATTAAACACCCATTATTCTGTTTTTATATTATAACGAATTTAGAAATTAGACACATGTGGTCCTGATAGGCGATTGAATTGAAATGAACCTAAAATTAATTTAAAAACAGTTAAAATCACACACACACAAACTGTTTTAATAAAATTTCTCAAGAGTAGTCGCGGATATAGAGGGAGTGAAATAGGAATTCGCCCCCTCAAATCGAAAAGTTTCATATAAAAAAGTTAAAAAAAAGAAATATGTAGAACAAATTTAAATTCCCCCCCCCCAAATGGTTGACCTGGATCTGCGCTTACTGAAGGGGGACTAATATTAAGTTTTCTTTATTCTAAAGTTCCCTTTATAAATAAACATTGGGTAGCTCAATTACAGCATTGCTTTACGGTGATTCAGGAAATATTTAAGTTATCAATTTCAAATGTAGCCGCTGCAAATCTTAATTGACAATTTTTAATTACGAATCGAACCTGTATAAAAAGATAATTTGTGTAAGCAAAAACTGATTTTGAAATTGACCACCACATATTATCTTAATAACACCGTTTTATAATGCCTCACTTTCAAATTTAAATAAAAAAGTTACACAAATTAATTGTTATAAATAGAAACTAATGGAAAACATTTTATAAAAGCCATTAATAAATTTTGTTTGAATATAACTTACAATAAAGAACAAAAACTATATTGAAATAAATGGCTGTTACATGGCACTCATAAGAGTCCTTCATTAAAGTGCATTCTGAGCACAGAAACATTTTAATATTAAATCCAACTAAAAATAATATTTTCTAAATAAGTATCTAAACATGAAATGAAATACTTTTTTTTAGCATAATGTTCAAATAAATATCACGTAGACTCAATGTTAACAGAGATGCATAATGTTAGCATGGGTGGATCAATTGAGAAGTTACAATATATAGTAATTATGGGGCGAATATTAATTAAATTATTATTGGAATAAATAAAAATATGTTTTAAAAATTTTAAAACCAATCATTGATATAAATAAAAATATTGATCGTGCTGTAAACTGGAATTCAACCATGATTTTTATCTCGTAAAATATGGCTGTGAAGAGTAAAGTTAACAAAATCTCCTATAGATAACTTAGATCTAAAAAATATGTGTTTGCTACATTTAATAAATTTTTGATGACAAAATATTGTATAGTATATTTTGTATTCAATTGCTGAAGGAGAAATACAGAAGAGTTAATGCCAGTTCTTCAATGTTGAAAGAGGTTAGTAGACAAGTTTTGTATTTAAAACTCACAGTTTTTATTATTCAAACCATAAATAGGAAATGACGTTTAAACGCTATAACAGAAAATCATTTTTGCACCGAATCATTATTTGCTATGAAAAATGGATCCATTACGATAACCTGAAGCGGAAGAGATCGTATGTGAAGCCCGACCAACCAAATATCCTAACTGAGATATAGACTTGACTTTTTTTTATAAGACCAAAAATTAACTTATCAAAACAAAAAAAATTAGTTCGTAATAAATGCGGATCAATTTGGTCCTAATATTTGCAATCCTCTTAAAATTTGGATACAAATTTTAGTTTTAGAAACTAAATAAGTATTTAATATGTAATAAAATCTTCATTTATTAACAAAACTCAATGAAATTTTCAAAGTTTTTAAATTTGTCATTCTAAATAACATAGTGTTAAAGAACTAGACAAAAGGTCAAAGAGAATCTCGGAATTCCAAAAAATTGTAGCGAAAATCCCAAATATGGTGTTTTTTACAATTTTGCCCATAGGGTCCTCATTGCCTTCGGGGCTGTTAAAATACTTTGGGGATAACAAGGGCATACATCAGGGTTTCCAAAGCAGCTTCCCATTTTCTGATCCAGCTTTGGGATTTTAGAACATGTGGCTTAATGTTGAAATTTTGATAAAAAAGTAGGTCAATTTCCGAAGGGCCTAAGGCTGACATGTTGGAAAAATAGGACATATATTTTTTATAGCAAAATGTTCTCCGTAAAGATACCTTACAGAAAAATATAAAATTGTTATATTTTCTTAAAGAAAGTTTTTTTTTAATAAAAAAACAGCAAAAATCTAATATTTTTTGATTTTTTAAATTGAAAATCGTTTATTTTTGGATTGATATTGCTCTGAAATCGTTTGTATATTATTTGTAATTTAGTTGTCCAACTAACAGAAATATTCGACTCCATTCGGTCCAAAAGTATGTCCTATATTTTTAAAAAAGCGGACCAAGGTATGGCAAAATTTTAAAATTTATATTTTGAAATGCCTATAACTCGGAAATTATAAGAGATAAATAGCAGATGGAAGCATGCTTTCTAAAAATATAAAAATCTTTGAAATCGGATGGGAAAAATGGCACATTTTTAAAAATTTAACATGTCGAAGGTATCCTATTTTGAGCACCCATCGCGCCGCCCCTGGAGCAATTGTAGGGCATATTTTAATAACTTAAACTCGATTACTCCTTGGCTACGCCCACGTCAAATATTATTCCGATCGAAAGAAATTTTATTTCCAAAAAATTTCGTGTGCAATGAATGGTCTTATTCTTACTTATTTATATTGTACAAATGTTTGAAAATAAAAGCTAAACATTTGAAAAAATCTCGCATTTTAAAGTAATACATCCAATAATTTAAAGCATCATGGCTTTAAACTACTCAGCCATATCCATCCAATTTTTACAAAATGTAAAACACATACCTGTCAAATAAAAGAAGCATTAAGAAATGACGGTATATTTGATTAGAATCCGCCCCCTAGTAATAATACTAAAATGTTGTGAGCTAAGATTGACAGCTTTTAATATTTAACATATTATAATAAATACTCGTATATAAATTAATGGAATTGTCAAAAACTTCTGTAATCTTACACATTTGTTCAAAAATTTAGAAACTAAATAGCTTTAAAATAATTTTGTATAATTATACCCTTCACCTTGGTGAGAAGGGTATATTAAGGTGACCACACGTCCTCTTTTTTAGAGGACAATCATCTATTTTAACTGGCTGTCATCTATAAAATTTGTGTCCTCTTTCTGTCATCTTTTTCCATAATCTGCCATCTTTTGTCATCTTAATTGTTAAAAGCATGATCAATATTTACTTTTATAAAAACAAATTTTATTTCACGCCGGTCACCGGTTTTTTTCTGTCAAATCTTGTTCAAATTGGTTTTATTCTGCCAGGAACTAATGCAGCTGTAGAGAGAATGTTTTCATTAATTAATAGAGTGACAATTAGTTGTATTGAACAAATTTTTTGTTTGTGTTTTGAAGGGTGCCGGCCGGAATACTGAGACACTAGGTGTAAAAGTTAAATGCTGAAAATTTGAGCCAAATCGGACAACTATTTCGGTACGCGCATCGAGGTCAGATATGTATATGCAAAATTTTATTATTTATATGAAATAAATTTGTGGAACCCCTTAACTTTCTGCATTTTTTTACAGAACTGAAAATTACAGTAAACATTTTTTTGGAGATTAACCCTATATCTCCATATGAACGTAAATTTTTCTGTAATTAATTAATTTTTGACTTTTTTCTTTATGTCCTCTATTTTCATTTTCAAAATCTGGTCGCCTTAGGTATATATGAGTTTGTCATTCCGTTTGTAATTTCCACAATATAATTTTCGGACCCTATAAAGTATATATTCTGGATTCTTATAGATAGCGGGGTCCATTAAGCCATGTCCGTCTGTCTGTCCGTCTGTCTGTTGAAATCAACTTTCCGAAGCCCCCAAATAACTTACATAAACGATTCACATATCAATATCTCTGAAATTCTTCCAGGACAACCTTGATTTTTGACCTATATCTGGATTACTAAGTCACTAATATAGACAATATGGATATCTAATGATAGATATTTCAAAGACCTTTGGAACGACGTATATAAGATCTGAAATGGGTCAAAATCGGAAAAAATACTTTTTAACCAGAATTTTTTCACCAAAAGTAAATATTAAAAAAATTTTTTTTAAATTTTTAAAAATTTAAATTCAAAAAAAAAATTAAAAAACAATTCGAAAAAAAATTTTTTTACAAAAAATTAAATAAACAACTTTAGAAAAAAAATGTTTTTTGTTTACCAAAAAATATTTAAAAGTTTTATTTTGAAGTATAATGTCGTGAAGATATAAGATACGGCATAGCCGAATATAGCTTTTTTACTTGTTAGGTTAGCTATTGTTTTTACTTAAAATCAAATCCTTTCGCTAGTATTTCATTAATTTATTTATTTCTTTACTGATATTTTGATGTCCTGCTTTTACATAATTTTCGTCCTTTAATTCCTCTTGAAGCATTAGATTGATCTAAAATGTATTTGTTAAATCACTAATTTACTTACTAAATTATCAATCAACCCAGGTATTATATGATATACACACATACAATGTAAAATATAAAGCAGGCTTTAAAACCGGCATCAAATTTCATATTCAAAATGGCATTTTAACATGTCCGGCATAATTTATAAATGTCCACAATCCTTCCGGTACATTATGATTTCACAAACAACAAACAACGTGTTGCGAATAAAAAGACAAGGACATTCATTGTAAACTATTGTATGCATTGTTGGTGTTGTCGGTTGGATGGCTGGTTTTTTGCTACTCCTTCTGGGAACAAAAAAAGATGTGCCATGGGTTAAATAAAGAACTTTCTGCCACAAGGACTACGACAAAAACTGTGTAGTGTTGTGTAAAAATAAACAAAAACAAAAAATGTGTTCATACGTATGATGGTAAAACTGTGTAAAACTACCAAAGTTTCAAATAAAAAAAAATTAAAACATAAATATCCATTTTACTACAGGTTTTTTTAGACCATCGTCAACAATGATTTTTTTAAAGGAATTCTTTGAAAAAATTGGAAATGAAGCCTACAAGGATGTGTAAAATTTAAATTATTCTATAGCAGAGCTGTTACACTTTGCTTGTAAAATGTCACATTCTATAATATTGTTACGAATTTGCACTAGCGTTTTGAATTTAACGGTCGGTAGCAACTGCCAGCAACATTCCATCAGTAGAAGCTTCTACTTATCAATAATGTTGATAGCATGCGGTTGTTAGCTTTGTTTGAAAGTATGGCAATACTGAATGTTTAAGCTGCGAATGCTCTAGAATTCGAATTTAGTAGTTGTTCGTTAAGATCATTGTAGAAGGTTCTCGAAAGATGGCGTGTGTTATAGATAGTGGCATAGGTTGCAGTCGTTAGTTAGTTCATGATAGACACTGTGTTAAACATCAACTGTGTGCCGGTTATATCCGGTTTATTTAAAGAAAATAAACCAACGTTTTAGAAAGGTTAAAACGTAACAATATTTTATTTAATTCAAAATAATTCATTTCTGGTTTAATTTTCTCATCCCAAAGCGGACAGCATTCGGATTTGTCATCTCTGATTTTAACGAAATTTAGCACATTTATTATATATTAGAAGTGTTTGTAAAATCATAGACTTTTTGAACCCAGACCCTTTCCGATAAAAAAAGACAAACTTTTAAAAATTAAAAAAAAATAATAATAAAAATTTCACAAAATGGTAAAAGCAAATTTGTATATTGTATTTTGCATAGTCATTTTAAAGCTTATTATACATGAACACACTTGTTTTAAAAGATCTCCCACCATTGCTGCCCATAAAGCCTATGGGTACAAAATAAAACAGTTGATTGGTCCTTAGTTGTCCTCTACTTGTGCAACCATAGGAACCAGCAGCAAACAAAAAATAACCTAACGCACAACAACCTTTGCAAGTGTTTTCCTAGGGACACACAATGTTGTCGTTTGGTTTTGTATGATGAAATTTACATTTCAGAAAAATTTACTAAAAATAACGTCAGCTACAAACCATTATGGCCACCACAACATACTGACTGCATCAGTTAGTATGAATGTATGTACTTACTATACATGTAGTCATTTACTTAAGGGGACAATATTTAGACAATAGATTCCAAGAGGTAACATATTTTTTGCTTTATATTTTTCATATTTATCATGAGCACTTGTATGTATACTTGTATGTTACACAGGACATTTTATGGGTACAAACCCTTAACGAATATGTTTGTATATGCATTTCCTCTATGAATTTATGATCATAATATAAATTTATTTTGTTTGTTCATGTTCGATTAAAAAAATGAACTAAATAAAAGGGGTCTGTTGTCAACAATTTTGGAAGCTTTTAGAAGGCATTTAAAATATTAATGTTTGCATACATGCACAAACTCATACACCTTTAAATAAATGTCCTATAGTCCTTGTAACTAGTTCAGTGTTGATAAATGGTTACCTAACAATTTACTTGCAATTTATTTAACAGTTGAGTTACTAGTGAAATGAGTAGTGAGTGGTGACCAGTCGGTCATTTCTAGTGTTTATAAAAAACCGACTTTTTAAAAAACCGGTTTGTCGGTTAACCGAAAATTGGGCTTTTTTAGAAAACCGGTTTTTCGGTTAACCGACATCGAAAAAACCGGTTAAACTGGTTAACCGTCATATATATGTAGAAAACATAAAATGTCCAATAAAGTATATACAGCTTTAAAATTTGTAGTTTTTAGTAGTCAGGAATATTTAATATTAAATACCTATGAATATACAAAAGTACTAAGTCAATTTTATTTTGTAAAAATTTCAAAATTATTATCTCAGTCAAATGAAATTGAGTATAAATATGTTACTAAATATATAATATACTTGTTTTAGTTATTGGTTTATTCATTAAATTTTTCTGATATGGAATAGAAAATGTAGCAAGTCCCAAAAAAGGACCTATAAGATGCAAACGCACTTCTTCTTAGCTGTGATTATTTGTCATTATAAATCATACCAAATTATGGATTTTGGAACGTTGTTATTTCTGAAAAGGACTTTGTACACTAAGCTAACGAAATGAATAATAAAATAAAATTTTAAGAACAAAACACACTAATGAAGTCAAATTGATTGAAAGAAGGTATGCACATCAAATTCAACTTGACGTTTGGTAAAATCATCACTAAGTTTATAATGAATCATTATTAAGATTTTGCGGAATTTAATTTTAGAATTCTGCGGAATTTAATTTTTATAGTTTGATTATGTGCAATTTATTCTGAAAAAGTTTTTAAGTAAACTCATCGTCCTCTACTATTTAGAATCATTGTAATTCTTAAAAATATCAATCTAAATAGGTTTATATTGTAAATCAGCAGTTTAGGTTTCAAATCAGACCAATAATGTTTGTACAATGAATATAAAAAATGCACAAAACCATGAGATTTCTTAATTTTAAATCTAAATTTTAAAAACCGGTTAACACAGTGATAAAAACCGGTTACCCGAAAATCAACATTTTAAATTAACCGGTTCGCAAAAAACCGAGATTTCGAAGAAAAACCGGTTTTTCGGTTAACCGGTTTATAAACACTAGTCATTTCTTTGTTATTTAATTTTTTAAATGTCTATTCTGTTTATTTTTTTATGATTATTATATTTTTCTTATTTACAATTCGCTCTTTCACTTTTTTGTGTGATTTTGTTGTTGAAATGTAATTAAAATCCTCTACATAACTTTATATTAGCAAATTTATTAGTTCTATAAATAAGGACTGAGATAGTAAAATTCTTAACACACGTTTTACATTATAACTTTTTTTTTATCAAGTTACCTTTGTAAAGCATGTCAGTTATTATGTTTAATGTTAATTATGTTCATTTGTTGTTAATCTGATTAAAATGAGCGACCAGAAAAAAGTGTGTACTAAAATTATAAAATATTTTCAACAAAACCCAACTTGGTCCTACAAAAAGTTGGCCAAACAATCAAAGGTTAAACAGTACAGGGATAACTTGTGCGTTGATACAAAACCTGGTTCAGGTAGAGAGAATGGTCCACATGATGTTTCTAAAGCAAAAAAAATAGAAAGCATTTTCAAAAGAGTTCCCAACACCTCCCGTAGGAAAGCAGCCCGGTTAGGTCAGTACTCGAACTATTTGGTACGAAAAGTTAAAGCCAATGCAGGTTTAAAACCATACAAGGCTCAAAATGTTCCTGACAAAAATTTCTCTGCTAAAAATTTAGAGGCCAAAGACAGAGTACGGAAATTGAAGTAAAATTTTATACAAAAAATATACCTGCTGCATAATGGATGACGAAATGTACGCATGGAAAATTTGTCGCAGCTTCTGGTTCAATTTTTTTATGTTGCAGATGCTCAAGGGAATGTTGAAGAAAAGTTTAGGATCCAAAAGCAGACAAAATTTCCCAAAAACTTCTTGGTATGGTAAGTTGCGTCAAAAAAGCCAAACATTTGTTACAAAGGCCTCTATAAATACCAAAATTTACATCAAGGAATGTTTATAAAAGAGAATGCTTCCAATCATAAGACTTCTAAATGTGTCCACTTATTTTTGGACTGATTCTGTCACTATGGTAAGAAAGGTCTTGTGGTGGTACAAGAACAATAATGTAGTATTAGTACCAAGAGAGGCAATTCCTCCAAACTGCCTGGGGCTGAGGCCAGTGGAGAGATATTGGGCTCATGTTAAAAGAGAATTGAAGAGCACAAAAAAGGTGTGCAAAAGTGTGGTAGAATTTAAACGGAGATGGACAACCTGTTCGAATAAAGTGACATAAAGCAATATAAAAACCATAATGGAAGGGTTTTCGAAAAAGTTTCAAAATTTCATCATTAGTGATTAGAACTATAAAAATATTTTTTTTTGGAAATTGTAACAATAATTTCAATCAAATAAAAAAAGATTCAAAACTGTAAGTTTAGTGGTTTTATTTTTATTAACCCGCCAGTGGTGACGCAAATTTTACTTCCATAAATGGTGACCCCGGTCTAACGCAATAAAAGTAAACGTTTTGTTTAAATTTATGCTTTTTGAGAATAAAACAAGAATATTTAAGCAATTTAAGTTCTTTTCCTTCAATTTTAAAATTCATAAAATTTTTTAAAAACAATAACGGTGAATAAAATTATTCGATTTTTTTAACATGGCCGCTCTTACAGACATATGGGTCATAATTGGCGGGTTAATGAAACTTCGGCATTAACGGGCCCTTAAACATATGAATATGAATTTAATTTTTCTAATAAAATTTTAAAACTTTTTGTAGAAAATCGTTGGAAATTACTGGGCGTATGACTTACAAATGCGAGATTTCTTCAAATTTTTAGCTTTCATTTTGTAAGATTTGTACAATGTAAATTTATTAAAAGTATTGGCCATTGTTAGCTATGACCTTTTCCCATTCTGGCAACATATGGATGCCGAGCCAAAAGAACTGCTCATCTTTTGAGGCAAAGAACGAAACAATCGAATTTCTGTTCTGAAATGAAGCGTATCCCAGAGAGAGAGTTCTGCATCGGTATTGCAACATTTGGCTTAGCAGAGAGAACACAGCGAAAACAGATTCGTAGTATCAACTGATTTTGTTGCCAATCGAATGGTTCGTTTGCCCACATATAATATTTCGGTTCTATCAACAGAAAGTCAGTTGATAAAGAAAAATTTCGGTTGAAGCAACCAAAATTTTGTTACCCCTTCTAAAATTTTGTAGCCACATCTGTAAAATTCGGTTCGATTGGCAACAAATTCTTTTACTATCAAGAATCTGTTTTCTATGTGTACGGTTTCATGCCTGGGCGCATATTTCCAATGCGACCTTCAAACGAATCAGTTGCGTTCGGTACACGTTCTCTGTGATGGTCTGGCCAAATCTCAGCAGATCATAATATATGTAACCCTTTTAGTCCCACCAAAAACAGAATTACAGAATTACCTTAGCGCAATGGATATTTATTTAGCTTTGGTGTGTATTCGGCTTAACTTGTGATATATTACACTTCAAGCTATCGTAATGGATCCACTTTTCATCGCAAGTAATGATTCGGTACAAAAATTATTTTATTTTATAGCGCTGAAGCAGCATTTCAGACATACAAAATCGTCTTTAAAGGTCTCTCAGCTTCAATTCGTATGAAAAAAGCAGAATGCTTTTGGATGAATTTTTTTTTTTTTTTTTGCAAGCTTCATTATATTTACGTTGAGGAATACGTATTAAATAAGTAATTTTTGTGCATTCGCTACATCTTTACCAGAAGGTCAATGATTTTGAGAAATTTTTACAATATTGCTACAAAAACAATCACATTAAAAGTCAACAGTAAGTACTTTAAATACCCATGCCATGAAATCAATCATACCTATGGCCTAGTTAAGTGGACCAGATGAGTATTTCTTTTAAAAAAAATAGACATTTAAAGCTATAATGAATGGATTGAATTTGTAATAATTGCCGATATTTGACAGGCTGATTCTCCACCATGGCCCCATATGTCAACCAATTCTTCTTTTATCTATCCATGAAAACGTAATTTTCTACAACAGCACTATTTTTTTGGGTATTTTTCTACCCATCCGGTGTTAATGGGTTAAGTGGGGAGTTGACAATTACACCGTTTAAAACTGCAGGGTTAAGATTTTATATAAAAACAAATTACTCCGCACATTTTTTTAAAAAAGATTTTTTTTAATTATTTATACATTACCAATAAAAACTATTAAACAAATATTAAAATTGTAAAGTACAATTAATTATTGGGTGAATTTAAACCAGTATATTGCAGTATTTATTTATAGATGTCACAAACAGTCTACTGTGGACGGACTCTTACAGTTATTATATTTTCACATGCTCAACGATTAATATCCGATACTAATTATTGAACTACGTAATTACAGTAGTTTACAAATTACACTAGGTCTTCCCGAAAAGCCATATAAACCCCGACTCTGACAGTTATTATATTTTGACATACTCAACGATTAATATCCGATATTAATTTTTGAACTACGTAATTACAGTAGTTTACAAATTACACTAGGTCTTCCCGAAAAGCCATATAAACCCCGATTTGTTGCCATTGAATCATTTAGTCTTAAATACCGAATTTTCTAATTGAGATTACAAAATTTTGGATGTTGTAATTAATTCACTAAAATCTTATTTCGGAATTATTTTAAAAAAAAATTTACTTAAGACAATTTGAATAATTCAACATTTTAGTGGATTTAAATTAAAGAAAATTGTAATACTTCATAAAGGAATTAATTTCATAATGAATGAATTCTTAAAGGAATAAATGCCATATGTTTGGAGTACTAAGGAATTGAGACAACGAATTAGTTCATGGAGAATGGTTTAATGGAATTGTTAAGATAACATATTTAATTTGATTTGGAAAATTCAATTAATAATAAAGTATGTTGTACTATCTGTAATAGAATATAAATGATTTTGCAACTAATTAACAATTTAGATAGAAATAATAATCTAAGAGCCTTTTTCAAAATAAAACAAGTAGGCAAGCCCGACCATATGTTACCCTACACCGAGTATATGATTATAAACAGTTTGCTTTTGATATGAAATTTATTTGTAGATATCTATGCTCGATTCAGTGATTTTTATATTGGAGCTATGACCAATTATGAACCGATCGTCACAAAATTTTATGGGATTTGCGTAAATATGAAACATATATTCCAAAATATTTAATATTCGCAATATGAGAAATTACTCTAACAGCTTTCCTTATTTCTCTGTATGTATTACTTCAATTAATTTCTTTCATATATTCTATTACAAATATTCAGTGTTTCTTTTGAATGTCTTTATTACAATTCAACTGATTTTGAATTTAAAATTAGTTAATTGTGTTAATAATTAATACAATTTGCTAAAATTAAAGTTTTAATATTTAATGAATTAACGAACATTTTACAAGGATTTCAAGAAGTTTACATGTAATTACTAATAAACTGTTGTATTCGTATTTGTGTAATAAACTAAAACCATAACCTCACATTTATAATGCATAAACACCTGCTACCAAAAATCCAAATACAATAATTATTCATAAACATACAAATGCACATATAAACACACAAAGTATATATGTATATTTACATACTATTTATTAGATGTAACCAGCGGGAAAAATGCAGCAAGGCCTTTTTGACACAGACCTATTCAAAGACCCATTTCACACTAGGCAATTTAGTTGCGCAAGCCTCTGGGACAATCACAAAACAGCATGTAAAATTTTCTTCTCCTTAACCCGACAATACCTATGACATCTACAAACACAAGAGACTTGCGCAACTAAATTGCCTAGTGTGAATGGGGTCAAAGGCACTTCTCAATCTTTTTTCTAAACAACAGAATTGATGAAATGTGAATTGGTATTCCTTTCTGACGATGAATTAAGTAGTAATAACTACTTACTCATTGGCAAGAAAAATGATTTTGGTGTCGCCGAAACTGAAACTGATTTTAAGTATATTGGATACCCTGACTCTAACTGTATACTTGTATTTTCAATGCTAACTGTAGTTTTCGAGAAAAAACATTTTATTAAGTGGTTTTCTCACTCCCGTGAGATACTCAAACAATAATCTGCTATTATATGTTCATCCCAGCGACCTTAGTATCTATCTTCCATCCCTTTTATATCTCGATGAAAACATTCTCCCTGTTCTTCACTACACGATCCTTGTCTAAACGAATACAAGATTTTTAAAACTAATTAAATTCTGATTTCCTAAGAAATCTTTCGCAACGGCAACAAGAGATTTCCAAGCCGCTGCTTCTAAATAATTTATAGTCTTTCATTAAAAGTCTTATTTGTGGGACATCAAAAATACTACCTTTTAGTTTTATTGTACTCAAACCTGGGAACTTTCTGGAAAGAAAGGCAAAAAATATGTAATGGAGTCAAAATGATCTTATATCTGGAAACCAAAGGCGGGTTTATAACAATTTGTTTTCCAACCGTCGTGTTTTCTCTCAGAGGCCGCCAATCTTTCTAGATCCACGTTGGAAAAAAAAATTAAAAACATTGGCCCATAATCATAGTCAAAAATAAAGTACATTTTAAGAGAATTAAACTCGACTTTACTTAAGAGTGGACTTTAGGTCTATCATAGACAAGTTAAAGTATACTTCTGACGCTGAGGTCGACTCTAAATATAAAACTAGCTGAAGTTGTTTTTAACTCGTTTAACAACAGCATCAGCTGTTCTTCGCCGAGTAAAAAAGTTCGTCACAAAGTAAAAAAATGTTTAAGTTACAAGATATTGGTAGAGATTTTGCAATTATTGAACAGTTATCAATAAAATTAGTACCAAAATATCCTAATTATGATATTAATATTATCTTTTCCATTTTTCCACAACAAACAACTTTCTTTCTTTAGATGTCCCGGTTACTTTTATTGTTTACGTTTTTTGGATTTTTTTTAATTTTGTATGTCAGCGGTTCAGCGTTGCCACTTGTCTGTTTTTTGTTGTATATTGTATGAAAACATTTTCTACATTTGCGGCGGCACCCAGTTAAAGTCGGTTCAATTTAAAACATACTTTAATTTTGACTATGGTTGCAAATTAATAAAAGGCAGGTTTTTATTTTAAAGTTGTTTTTAAAAAGAACCGACTTTAGTGTTAGACTATGATTATGGGCCATTATTGTGTTATCAATGACACCTAATATAAAACCACTAACCTATTTCAGCACCAATATTGCACCAAATCCCCTATCACAAAAATTTTAAAATCATAGAAAACAATACGTAATTCAAATAATAAAACAAATTTTTGATTTTTAATTGTTTTCCATTTAAAAATAATTTTTAATTTTTATTTCTTTAAAAAAATAAAAAAAAAATATAAATGTTTCGAAATTTCGAACGCTGGCGCTACATAAAAACTAGAGTTTCGAGTTCGGTTATAACTAGGGTTGTTAATTTCCCGATCTTTTTTGATTCCCGGGAATCGGTAACATTTTTCTATACATTCCCGGGTACCCGGCTATTCCCGAAATATATAATAATACTGTAAACTATGAATATTATATCAAAAATTCATATAAAAACTTAGTGTTATAATCATTATATATAGAGCTTCGTATTAATTAATTCAATTTGAGCTTAATTCACTAAAATCTTAAGCCGTAATTTAAAAAAATTTCATTCATAAATCCATTCCCAATATCTAATTCTTTAGCTTCCTTCAAAAGCTAATTAATTAATAACAGAATTTATTCAAACTTTGAATGATTAAATTTTGGTTCACCAGTTTTTAATTCCCGGGAATCCCGACTAAAAATCCCGGGAATCGGGTAGTGAAAAATTAGCAAAATTCCCGGGAATTCACGGGATAAAAACCCTAGTTATAACCGAAATCGCGGTTTTTCATGGCCTAAAACCGAAACCGACAATCGGTATAACTTATTTTCACTAAAAAATCAAAATATAGAAATGAAAAGCAAACTTTTTCATTCAATGATTGATTCATCCAATTTCTCTAAAAACAAATCAGTTGAAATATCTTAAGATTTCTTTAAATTTTTAAATTGTAGTACAATAAATGCTTCAGATGATGTTGCAGGCTACCTTTCGCAGGCTAGGCAAGGAAACCTGTTAATAAAGAATGACACAAACTCATTTAAAAATATTGATCATACGAGTATTTCCTGGCAATTAAACTTCAAATGACTGTTAATTTATTTAATTTAAAAACAACAATGCAAAATTTTTGTCACAAAGTCTTAGTTATTTTCAAATATCCGATAAAAGTATGGAGGACTAGCTGGTCCGGTGTGCTTCGCCACCCCAATTGGAAGAAAGAAATAGTACTATTAAGTCACCCTTTGTGAATTAATACTAATTCAGGATAACTTGTCTCTAGTTCCATTTTAATTGATTCATTGTAAAGTGGATTCTATCTCATTTGAAACGTATTATTAGAATAATAAAAAATGTACCATAAACACCCACATTTTTCACTATTATAGATAATGCTAAAGAAAGGTTCCACTAATGTAACTTTTGGAGAATTTTAACTCATTCAGAATCATGTGTGTCTAACAATTTTACTTGCAATATCAGCTATATGTCAGCTTTGTATGCAAGTAAAACATTTGGATTTATTTGGTTTTCTACTTGCATACAAAGCTGACATATAGAATAAGTGCCCGCGATCGAAATTCCAAACGAAAATTCGGAAAAAAAAATTTTAATAGATTTTTGTAATTATATTACCCTAAAAAAGTATTTTTTTTTTCTCGGAGCGAAATGGGTAACAAAATAAATCACGCAATATTTTGAGAATATAAGTATTATAACTAGTTCTCCAGATATACTATAATAAATATTTACTTTGTTGGCATCAACGTAATTTATTCGAAAATAACTATATATACGGGAAATACCTCTCCACCGTTCCGATCCCAACCATTTTTATAACTTCAATATACAAGGTTAACAAAATAACTAATTTCAAGCTAACTTTAACTATTATAATTCTCCAGATATTCAAATATTAGAGGGGTCCTGGGCAATTTCAACCAAAGCCAAACATCGTAAAAATATAATAAAGCGAACAGAAAACCACTGTTCCGATCTAGCCCATTTTTAACTAAACTTCGTACAGTACTAAGGAATACTTTCACAATTATTGCTATTATTATATCTCCAGATAATAGAAATTAATATAAACTTTGTATGGGAGGTGACACGCTCATTAATCCAATTCCACATATTTTCAGTTAAACTCTGTACAGTAATAAGAAATTGATTTGTTTTCCAGATATTTATTTGTATGGGGGTCCCACTTGAAATTTCAAAATAAAAAAGAAATATTGTTCCTTCTATATTAGAAGAACAATTTCAAGAGGACCGGTCCAGTAGGCCAAAAATAAAAAAACAAAGTGAAAAGTTTGTCACCAAATGTGTCATCACTATTTCTTATAAAAACAAGGTTTTAATATTTATAGTTGTTTTTGTTTTATTCCAACTATACTCTTCAAGAATAGCTTCAAAAGTGAGAGCATTAAGCGCAACTTTAAATTAATTAAAAACATATAAAAAAATGTTTTTTTTGAAAAAAATCAAAATGAATATTGAATTGGAAGGTATTAACTTAATTTTAATATAATTACAATGGGTTTAGCTACTTGTGTATTTTTTATAAAATTAATATTTGCCCAGTATCATTTTTAGTGTTTGTTCGTCCATATATTTCAATTTCAACTATAGTTTTAGTTGTGTTTCCCCCTGAAGTCTCCAATGGGATTTTTTCTGGTTTATTAGTTAATATTCCAAGATTCTAAAATTGGAAATTTCAGCTGCATCCTTTTGCATCTCTTTGATTTATCTCCCATACACCAAAGCGGCCTCGTTGTTTTTGATGTCCAACTTTGAATTTTTGTGAAGTGTTTTGTTAGTTTATGTTCGCATTGCTTTGTTATTGTTATGCATGTAAAAAATTGTGTTTGTTTTTTTTCTTTTCCACGGACTTTTAATATTTTTACTTTATGAATTTGGTCCTTATTATAAATTGTTTTTGCAATAGTCACATCTTATAATTGCAAACTTTCGCGCTCACATATTTTTGATATTTGGTGCTAAAAAAGCTCGAAAAGTGAAGGATGTCGTGAAAAACTATATTAAAAATGAGGGCTACACATTTAAAGAAAGTCATTTAGAAACACGCTTAAATTATAATTGCAAAAAAAATTTTGGCAAAAATGCAATCGTATAAAAACAAAAGTTTAAAATACATATTCTGATTGGCTTGCCTAAAATTTTATTAAACTCACATGAGCGAGCGGACCACGCCCAGATTTAGTTTGCAATTTTTTTAGTAAGAATTCTTATTGATTTTTAATTTTTTATCAATTTTCAAAAGTTTATAGTTTCACTTATATGGGGAGTGGGTGTGGCAGTTGTCCAATTACGCCCATTTTTGAAAAAAATGTGTGTAATATCCTTATTATATATTGTACCAAAAATTATAAATGTAATATTATTTATTACCGAGATATGGAATTTTGATTAACTAGAATGTAATAACCTCGCACTGCGCGTTGGGGTGAATTTGGATGCTAAGGTATGGTAGGAGGAGGGTATGAGTCATCAACCACTCCCATTTTATCATTAAATAGTTCTGACATATTTATAAAGCCGTGACCGAAATTACAAGTTGATTCCTACACTGGAAGTATTTTTGGCCGCCGACTCCATACAGCACCGACCACTGTGCAGTGGTTTAGACTCATATAAGGTATAGACAAATAAACAGACATACATTAATTTTTATATTATAGATATAGAAGATTAGTAATTAAATTTAGGAAGAAATTGCCGTTGTCACTAAAATACCGTTACCGAAATAACAGCAAACCCGTTACCGTTAATCTACCGTTATCGAAATCATTGAATTTAACATTACAGTTATCTTGTAATCATTTCGAAGACGTAGATAACCTTTAACAATTTCGAACAAATTAAAATTTGGTATGTAACTTCGCAATGAAGATGAAAAAACCTAGAAGTAAGTAGCTTGTAAAAAGGGAATAAGTTTTAAATAAGGCATGTGGGCCATATATCTCTAAAGCAAGGCCCTATGGAAATCTTTACTGCAACTCTTTTCCGCTATGTATACATATAAATGTGAGTAAATATACACCGATAGATACACCCTCATACTTATTTATGTAAATATGATTTAGAAATTATATATAGCCTTTATTTGCGTATGTATGTATAAAACCTGCAAACAATTTACATCGAAAAAGTCTCCCAAACGTAGCAAGTTGAAACTCATCGAATATGATATCGCTTTCTTATCGATACAGTGTGACCGCATGGGCCAACCGTGGTGCGACCACGGGTCCCCAAAGTAGGAAAAGGTAAAAAAAAAAACACCCGGGGATTTGCTTTCATAATTGGGTTGAATGTATTTTAGCATTGTAAAAGTTTTTTTAAATGCCGAATAACATTTTTTCGTAACGAAGTAGACACATTTTAGTGTATGTATCGAAAATATAACATTCAATTGCTGACAGGCAAATATTCCTAAATTTATTTTAGTACGAATGTGTAACTATCGAGTATGTACAAATATGTGGGTGGCATAAATGCATTTATTTCATGATTTTAATCATGATTAAACTAAACATCTAACTACCTCATATGCAAAATCGTTTGTGTGTAGATGTATTAGAATATTTGTGTACATGTGTAACCGACTCCTGCAATAAACAATCAATTATTATTATTGAATTTACGGATGCGGCGAGTGGATAAATTTAACCAAATGTGTCACAAATAAAACTCTCACCACTAAAATACAAACTCATACACACCATGCAGCTCTTGGAACTAATACCGCCACTTGCAACATATTTGCAAGTCTTTTTACTTACATCCTGTGTATTAGTATTGTTACGAAATTGTATTTGAATTCAAATATAACGATTTCTAACGGCTGGTTTCAAGTTGCATCATGTTTCTCAACATTTCTATTTCTGGAGACTTCTAATTGTGGACAGTGTTGTTTATCGGCCGATTAACAGCAGTTAACATAACTGTGGACATTCGATTTTTTGATCAAGTTACCTTTGTGAAGCATGTCAGTTATTATGTTTAATGTCAATTATATATAATTGGTCCTACAAAAAGTTGGCCAAACAATGAAAGGTCTGCCGTCAAACTGATTCCAATGTTATTAAACAGTATCGGGAGAACTTGTCCCTTAATAGTAAACCTGGTTCAGGCAAAGGAATGGTCTACATGATGTTTCTAAAACCTATAAATAGAACGCATTCTGAAAAGAGTTCCCAACACATCAGGTAGGAATATCTGTGGATATTATTAACATGGCTATGGAACATAAAAAATTTAATAAAAGCTTTGAGTAGATCATTGTAGAAATAGAACATTCATGAAGCTACTGGAAGGATGATAGCGCTGTGTATAAATAATCGGTAGTTTAGTTTATGATGGACGCTGTTAGAAGTAACATCAACTGTATTACCAGTGCATACTTGTACATTATAGAGTGTTTAAAGAAAATAAACCACCGTTTTTAAAAGGTAAAAACTTAACAGTATTTACTACAGAAATCACTAGTTAATGATGGTCCCTTGGTGACTGACTCTATAATTGCAAATTATGTTTTGTTGTCAACAGGAATTAATCGTTGAACAATTATTCTTTAAAGTTTGTATCTATCTATCTTATATTTTGTTGATTTGGATGGCGGAAGCTCTAGCCGATTTACAGTAAGTATATCGCTCTAAGAACTCAGCTACAAATTGCTTCATTGTGCAATATGCAAAATATAATTCAGAATGAAATGCATCTACATTACTTTATCCATCCCATATAAAGACCTCTGAAAGTTTCCAGAATGCTAGGGCAATGCTGACACTTGCTTCTTTTGAAACTACAGGTCATATTCAGACATGTGTTTGAGTATAGTCTCACTTAAACATTTGTAAACTGTTAAGCTTTTTCATCTGGTTACAACTACTACAACTAATACTTCTAATGAAAATTTAGTTGGCAACTATTTACCAATTGCCCAATGTATAAATACATAATGTTAAATTGTATACACCTGTACAAGTATATAGTACATATGTATGTGTTTGTATGTATTACTTATTTAAATATACATAGTATCTACATATCTATTTTCATATGTAGTAATTTCTATTAAAATAATAATTATGTATTATCATTTCTATAAAATTTGTTATTCAAATTTCATTTATTTTCATTCTTATACATATATACACATCTGGGAAAGTTTCCTCAATCATTTTAATCAGCTTAAAATATACGAAATGTCACATTTAAATTATGTACTTGGTAAATATTCGCAATTATAAGTTACATTTTTAAATATGTTTACTACTGCCAGATCATTGATTTTTCTGAAAAGAACTCGCGTAAAATGTTTGATGCTTCAGGCCGATATCTCAATAAGAAACAATGTTTTGTAAAAGTCCATTTTATTTTGACAAAATTGCTATATTATTATCTCTGTCAAATGGAATTGAATTGGACAACGTTATTAAAAATATAAAATATAGCGTCAATCTTGTTTTAATTATAGGGGTGGTTAATTGGTTAGCCCGTTTGATCATTATTTGCGGACTAGGTTCGATTTCCAGCTGCTGTCAGTCAACTTGTGTGTATTTTTTTTATCTTTTAAAAATCTTCTTAAAAGTTGAGGACAGATTTTAATAATTTTGAGCTTGTTTTGTTTGGAACTTTGTTTTCTATGTGCGTAGAAAAAATTACAATTTGTTATGCCATTTTAAAAAAAACCTTCGAAATTTTGTTAAAAAAAATATTATTCTTCTAAAATGACTGAGCAGGTTAAAAAAATTTTTGAGTCTACTTAAAGGTAATTTCATTATTTTTAGTTTATTCAATAAGCTAAACCGTTTTTGAGTTACGCGAATATAAGGAGTGAGATCGAAAAAACCTTAACATACTGTTACGTTTTAACCTTTTCAAAACGTTAGTTTATTTCCTTTAAATAAACCGGATACTTTTGATTCCAAATAAAAGCCGTTTAGTAGTTTAAAAATTGTAACAACTCTTTATTTATTCAAAATGTACAACAACCACAGAATTAAGTAGCCACTCAATGTTTTTTATACACGTTTATAAATTCTCAGAAATACAGACACAATTTATAATGTACACGAATTTACTTGAAAAACACAACACACTTTAAGGCACTCAGTTGATGTTTATTCGAAAAGCGTCTCTGATAAACTGACTCACGACTGCAACCTCTGCCACTATTTATAACACTGCCTAGATAGTTCTTTAACTGTCAAAATTCGAATATTCTAGATCTTACTAATACATACGCCATCTGTGGTGTACTTTCTACAATGTTCTTTAACTGAATATTCGAATTCGAATACAGCGTTGCCAACTTACGATCAAATCAACTGAAAGCTTTTATTTAATAACGCCCACAGATATGTTACAGTTTGCCATTACAGCACTGTTATTTGAAAGCATTGTGCTACTTTTAAATCAGCCCTTAAAATCGTTATATTTGAATTCAAGTACAATTTCGTAACAATACGTTTTTCCTTAAAACGTTTAACCCAAGTAATATTTGATTTTATTGATCAAGTTACCTTTGAAAAGTCTGTAAGTTATTATTTTTAATGTCAATTATGTTCATTTGTTGTTAATCTGATTAAAATGAGTGACGAGAAAAAAGTTCATATTAAAATTATTAAATTTTTAAATTATTAAAACCCAACTTGGTCCTACAAAAAGTTGGCCAAACAATCTAAGGTCTACCGTGGAACTGTTTCCAATGTTATTAAATAGTATCGGGAGAACTTGTCCGTTAATAGTAAAACTGGTTCTGGCAGAAGGAATGGTCCAGATGATGTTTCTAAAGCCAATAAATATAACGTATTTTCCAAAGGGCTCCCAACACATCCGGTAGGAATGCATCCCGGTTAGCTCAGTACTCGGATTATTTGGTACGAAAAGTTAAAGCCAACTCAAGGTTAAAAACATACAAGGCTCAAAAAGTTCCTGACAAAAATTTAGAGTCCAAAAATAGAGCTCGGAATTTGAAGTCAAGTTTTCAAGTTTTTCTTCTGGGTTAATATTTGTATGTTGCTGATGGGAATGTTGTATAAAGGTTTAGGACCCAAAATCGAAAAAGTTTACCAAAAAGTTCTTGGTATAGCAAGCAATATGCAGTTGCGGCAAAATAAGCCAAACATTTGTTACAAAGGCCTCTATAAATACCAAAATTTACATCAAGGAATGTTTATAAAAGAGAATGCTTCCAATCATAAGACTTCTTAATGTGTCCACTTACTTTTGGCCTGATTTGGCATAATGTCACTATGGTAAGCAAGGCTTTGAGTGGTACATAGAATAGCTGTAATGGTAGTCAAGATGAGTAGATATTTTAGGGAGTAATGGTTGCTTATCGGCACGCGATTTAAGTTTTTGAAAAGCACGCGATTTAAGTTTTTCAAAAATTAATATTTCGCGGATATATTTCAAACCAGTTAATATTCAATTAAGTTGCTGCTTGCAACATTCAGCATGTTTATAAACATTTTCAATGCTCGAAACTTCTACTTATCAACAATGTTATTAAAGCTGTTATTAACATTGTTTGTAAGTATATCAACATTAACAGTTAAATCTGCTAACATTACCATAGCTGCTAAAATCTGTAGAAATAGAACATTCTAGTTTTGTCGGTTAGATAGATAATAGTTCATGAAACTACTAGAAGATATATATAAATAGTAACAGAAAATTGCTGTCAGTCAGATTATCATAGGCGCTGTTAGAATTAACATCAACTGCTTTATCAGTGTATTCTTGTACATTATAAGTGTGTGTATTAAAAGAATGTGACTATTTAACGATTTTAATCATCTAAACTGCTTTCATTTGCAATTAAAGGTATACGGTTTATTTGATGGAAATAAACCACCTTATAGATAGCGGAGTCGATTAAGCCATGTCCGTCTGTCTGTTGAAATCAATTTTCTGAAGACCCCAGATATCATCGGGATACAAATCTTCAATAATTCTGTCAGGCAAGCTTTCGAGAAGTTTGCTATTTAAAATCAGCAAAATCGGTCCATAAATAACGGAGATATGAGCAAAAAACCGGGACAACCTCGATTTTTGACCTATTTTTGATCTATATCTGGATTACTAAGTCATTAATATAGACAATATGGATATCTAATGATAGATATTTCAAAGTCCATTGCAACGATGTAGATAAGGCTATAGTAAGTTGGACCTACAATGGGTCAAAATCGGGAAAAATATTTTTTAACCCGAATTTTTTTTCATCAAAAAATTTTATTTGTCATACATTTTTTTTCTAAAAAAAAAAATTTAAAAGCTAAAAAAAAAATTTTGAAAAAACTTTTTTTAAAAAAAATTAAAAAACAATTTCAAAAAAAAAAATTTTTGAAAAAAAAATAAATTTTGTTTACCTAAAAATATTAAAAAAAAAATTATTTTATATTTAATACTTATTTAATTTGGTGAAGGGTATATAAGATTCGGCACAGCCGAATATAGCTCTCTTACTTGTTGAAAGGTAAAAACGTAACGTAATTTATGTTGAATTTAATCTGTAAGTTAGAAACTGTGAGTACTGATATCAAGAAAAACTCTTTCGTGTAAGTTTTAAAGCATATTTTAAAATTTTCAACTTTCATGATCATAACTTTAAGTGGTGGGTTTTTGTCTATGGTCTACTGATATGTGTCACCGATTTTTTTTAATTTTGAAACAAAAAATATATACATACCATCTGATTACAGTGTCTAATTTACATTACAAAATTAAGTTCCTTCCCCTTTTTGAGATTACCAATGATTTAACCCTATTAAAATACATACATATACACAATTATATAAAATAAATCTTTGTTTCGATGATTAGTTTCAATTTCTATAATCACACTAACAAACACATACGACATTGAACAACATTATCATGGGGGGTGAATTTCAAATTAGAACAGTTAACACCCACTTTATTTTTAGTCTAAAAAGATAATTATGCAACAAAATCTGTTATTACTGTTGAATTAAAATTGCATTAAAACAGATCTACAAACTTACACACATGCCCACACATCCATGTAATAGAATTTTATAATTATTATTTTTTGACTATCAGTGTTAAGCAATTGTGCGTGTGCTAATACAAGTATGATTGTATTAGTTAAAATCTTCTATACAAACTAACACATCTACGAATTTATAAGGTGCATGTAAAAATGATAAGGTCACATTATTTGTGACACAATTTGTCTGAACTTGCAAATGGTTAGACTCAAGAATTTTTCGAACACCAATTGGAAATACGAACGAAGAAAGCTCTGGTCGAATAATAGTCCTTTTTGTTGAAATTCGCGAAGTTTAAAGAATAGCAAAGAAACATGTGTTTTGTTATTGTAACAAAAATTTTAACAAAAACTAAACATATGTAAAACGTACACTCAAAGTACAGTAAATTTGAAATGAATATATCGATTTTTATGATCGATATCTCATTTTATTCCTATACAGTGGATTTTCTATAATGTAATAAATCTGAACAATTTCTGCCGATTTCGATTTTTCATGATTGGATATTTTCACATAAAAAATATATTTTTTGCTTCAATTTGTTATTATAACTCCGAAACTACTGAGCCGATTGAAACGCAATATATATGTGAAAATTTGTACATAGCATGGGGAAAAAGTTTTCGAAATTCAATCAATCGAATGAAGAACACTAACTACTAAATTGTATGTATATCAAACAAAAAAGTAAAATTTTGTGAACATGAGCAAATTCACTTAATTGTGAATAAATTCGAAAAGAATCAATCCATTTTAATGATCAATATTTCATTTAGTTGCTATTATATTTGGGTTTGCGATAAAGCAATAAACCTGAACCATTTCTGCCAATTTCGATTTTTCATGAGTTTTTTAAAACAAAAAAATTTGCTAGTTTCACGTAAAAATTATATTTTTTGCTTCAATTTGTTATAATAACTCCGAAACTACTGAGCAGATTTAAACGCAATATATAAACAGATTAAAGGTTATGTAAATTGGAACTTTTTAAGTTTACTTCAATAATATCGGACTAACCCTTTTTGAGTTATAATAAATTATGTGGAGAAACATCTATAAAAATTCGCAATTTTAAAAAAAAAAATTAAAACAAAAATCTATCCATAGAATTCAAACATTTTACCATTTTTGTACTTAGGTAACCATGATGCATCAAATCTATATAGTGGTTAGTGAAGCCTTTTTTTTGCTGTTGTCCTGTGTTATTGTTAATTATAAAATTCTAATTCCGTCTGTCTGTTGCTGGCATCATGCTATATTCACAAATATTCTTTGTTGATCAGAAATTAAAATGGGAAAATCGGTCAGAACCAGAGTTATGGAAGAAATCGTTAGACAAACTCCAAAAATTTTGTTTTATATTTTTCAAAAATGTTTTGCTATTTTCTTTAAAAAATATTGCAGATGGTGATTTTGTACACCTTGTTTGTATGCACTATTGAAAAATGTAAGAATTGGTTCATGATTTGTCCTAGTGCTTATAAAATAGCAGTATCAATACAAAATTCAGCTAAAATAAATTCCAAGTAAAAAGAATTTTTACATACCGAACGATTTACATACGAAACGATACCGAAACCGCGGTTTTTAATTTTTTCGTGTTTTTTTTGAAACTCCAATTAAAACTATTTGTAACCTTATCATTTTGACGGCCACCTTCTACAATTATTTTGCAAATAAAACACCTTAATAGTCTATGTAGTTGTTGCTGTATTTTATTGTAAATAAATACACAAAGTTATTTGTGTGTAAACACAGATTTATTTCGTTAACACTAATATTAGCAACAATTCCATTTGACTAAATTTACACACAAACTTACACTTACATATTTATTCGTACAAGAATTACTACGAAGTCGTAACAGGACAAGGTTTTCACTTTGTAGGCCTTATTAAATACCATATGGAGGCTTTTCAAATGGTCAAATTGTTATTCGTCTAGAAAATCTTTAATTTTTATACAAATATCTTGCAGACTGTATTTAAAGCAGTGGTCGGCACTCATAACCACCAGGGGCAAACATGATTGTTTAATTATCTGTAAGCAACACGAATATCAACGAAGTTCATACAAATTATCAGAGAAAGAAATATTATCCTACTCCATGTTGCAAGTTATATTTATACCGACTACTGTTTGAAAGGACTTTAATTTAGATGGGAGTCTTGATTGGCAATAAACAAATAAATACTTAAATGATATGAGTCTGAGTCTGTAGGCAAAAATCTGCAATTTTGAAATATATCGCCAAATCTGTCCAAACAAATTGTTTCCCTAATGAAGGCCTCCTTTTGGAGGGCCGTTTTAATCAATTTTTACTTGCTCTTAACGTAACTCACATACAATTGCTGGTAGTCAAACCTAATTAATAATTATGTTTGGTACTTATGGATACATGCACCACAATACCCACTGATCCTCTCAATAGTTTGATAATTCTAATTTAATTATTATTTACCGATTCTGTGTTTAATACGCTAATTTCTCTTTCTGTTTGCTGTGTTAACCCAAAATTTAATTTTAACTACATATTTACAACAATTTGAATTGTTTAGTGCATTTAATTTCTACGTATTTAGTTAGTCTTATGAAGAACATATGAATCAGGGCATAATTTAGATGTATCAAATCAAAAAGAAATATTTTTCAGGATTACTATAGTTGGAAACAAATTGTATTAGTAACACAATTTTTATGATGATCAAAAACAAAATAAAAACAAGTAAGAGAGCTATATTCGGCTGTGCCGAATCTTCACCAAATTTTACTTCAAAATATAAATTTGAAATATTTTTAGGTAAACAAAATTTATTTTTTTTTCCAAAGCTGTTTTTTTAATTTTTTGGAAAAAATGCTATTTAAATTTTGCGATTTTCAAGAAAAACTAATTTGTTGTCCATGAGCCCAATTTCCCCACTGTTATAAATTTTAAATAAAACCTATTCATAATATTATAGTAATGGTAATTTTAAATATGGTCTGAAAGTTTTACTAAAATCGGAAAACGTTAACCTTTAAATCGTGAAGGTCAAAGTTCAAATTTTTCAATATTTGGAATTTCTAACGAAAAGATAGCGAAATGTCATAAATTTTTGGGCCGATTTTAATGAAACTTGAGGAAAATATAACATAAAGCCCAGAATTTAAAATAACAACACAAAAATGGAAATTAACCCCTAGCAGCACTTAAGTAAATTGGGCTCATTCGCCAAAATATGGACAACAAATTAGTTTTTCTAGAAAATCGCAAAATTTAAATCGCAGGTACGGAAAAACTGTAAGAGGTATTGACATAATTTTTATTCCCTATTATGGTCTCAATAAATCCCAATGTGATGATCAAAAAATTCTGAAATTTGTTTAACAAAATTTTTAAAAATTTTAAAATGGAGTTTCGAAACGGCCGTATTCGTATTCAAATTGGAATATTCAGTTAAAGAACATTGTAGAAAGTACACCACAGATGGCGTATGACACAATCTAGAGTGCAGATGGCAGTGTTATAAATAGTGGCAGAGGTTGCAGTCATTAGTTTTATCAGAGACGTTTTTCGAATAAACATCAACTGAGTGCCTTAAAGTGTGTTGTGTTTTTTTCAATTGAATTCGTGTACATTATAAAGTGTGTCTTTATTTCTGCGAATTTATAAACGTGTATAAAAAACATTGAGTGACTATTTAATTCTGTTGTTGTTGTACATTTGAATAAATAAAGAGTTGTTACCATTTTCAAACTACTAAACGGCTTTTATTTGCAATCAAAAGTATCCGGTTTATTTAAAGGAAATAAACCAAACGTTTTGAAAAGGTTAAAACGTAACAATATTAATTGTTTTTCCTAAATTGTTTGTTCAAGTGGCCTGAAACACGTTAACGGTCTGGCGAATTTGTAATAACTTTAAATTTTTTAACCAAATTTTGTCATTTATATCTCATTACAACGATAATTACGTACACATTTCGATTATTTTGCATTCAAAAAGTATTTATTTAGTAGCAACATTTTTACAAAAACTGAACAATTTTTGTTAATGTAATATTCATTAATATAAATAAAACTACATATTTCTAGAAAACAATGCAGAAAGTTAACGAGCTTAACCTATTTATTCCATATAAATAGTAAAATTTTAAATATATCTGAACTTTGACCTCGATGCGCGTCCAGAAATCGTTGTCCGATTTGGCTCAAATTTTCAGCATTTAAATTTTAGGCCTAGTGTCACAATTAGGGTTTGGGGTCCGGGAATTCCCGCCCGGGAAATGAAATTTTTCATTCCCATTTCCCGGGAAATAAAAATATCCGGAAACCCCAAACCCTAGTCACAATATTCCACCCGGCACTCTTCAAAATTTTTTCCATACAACTGATTGTGACAGTTGTTATTAAGACTTAGATCTGGGGTCGATTCTGGTTCTGTGAAACGGTGAAATGAAAAGTTTGTTCATATTTTCATAGAGTGATTCTCGTTTAGTGAAAAAATTATAAATAAATTAAAATGTTTTCGTATGAAAAGAAGAAGAAGTGGAATAAAACAAACATCGACATTTTATTAATATAGATGCAAAAGTTTCACCGCCGTAATGGAATGAAACACTTTTTCATTAAAAGAACGGGTATCGCAGTTTGAAAATTCAAAGTTTTTTTCATTTCACCGCTTCACTGTTCCTACTACCGAAGTTTCGATGCCTATAGATCATTTATTATTTTTTATCATAAGATAATTACGAAAGTACAGAAGTTTCAACTGAAAATCTCCTTCTTTCAGAAGTCGTCTAGTGTTAGCTTCTTTATCAATAGCTACAAGGGGATATTCTCATACCGCTTTTAAATTCAGTTTTAAAATCCCTAGACCTGCATTTCAGTGAAGTTGTCGCCTATGCTAATGATGTTTCACTTATGGTTAACATATTTATTTCTCTATAAGCGACATTGTACTGGGCCTTATATTCCATTTCAATAAATGGCCTGGGAAACGCAGATCATTAATTGCAGCTAAACAATTCTCCGAATCGCAATCCATCTCACCGAGAAAGAGAAATATCTTCGTACCATGTATAGTAACTTAAGCTTTAAATTGAATACTATTTAATGTTTGATGAAAGTAATAATTGTTTTTTACTTCTGCAAGAAAGCCATTGAAAATTATTGTAAAATCGCTCCAAAGATCATTTACTTGCCATTCACTGCTTTTTTTTCGGGGAGTGGTACAAAAAGTACATATAATGTCCTTGGCATGTATTACCAGAGCTCTCCGCGTTACACTCTTGGATGCTCCTAAAATACTGGATTTGGTATTCATATAACATCATTCGAATATTCTGGATACTGATGCATCAGAATGGTTAGTGGTCATACCTGTCGTGATGATCTACGCAAGAATGCTTGTCAAAATTATATTCCTACTCAGAGAAAACAGATTCGTAGTAGCAACTGAATTTGATGATAATCAAATGATTCTGCCTTAGTCGTAGATACGAAATTTTTTTGCTTCAATAGAAATTCTTTTTCAGCAACTGACTTTCTGTTGATAGAACCGAACAACTCTATGTGAATAATTCGATTGGCAACTAATTCGGTTGCTACTACAAATCAGTTTTCTCTGTGTGTAGAAGAAGTGTCGTCAACTTCTACATAGATAACTCCAAGTAGTGCAATCGTTTAGGGATTTACATTAGCGATCTTAAACTTTATAATCAAGAAGGCACCCGGATTATTGATTTGTTTGTCAGGTAAAAATTCTAGGATTTAAGAAAGTTTAAGTGATCTGCTCTGAATGTCTATTCCGACACTCGAATCGTTCCTTGGAATCTTCGTACATGAGAACGACAACAGTCCTCTCTTAACGAAATGACTCAGATTGACATAATCATAGTATTGGTCCCGAGTTCAGGGATATATTGGGAAATATAAGCACGTTTAAGCTTTCTCGACAGTTTAATAACTTTATAAATCCACTCGATTTGGAATGCGTGTCAAAAACATAGTGAATATGAAATCTTCCAAATATGTAGTTGCAACGTTGACTAGGATGAATAAGCTAACTGAAACGGACTGGGTGTTGAGTACAACGATGTTTGTTGGAGTTGTGGAGATACGAACAAAGTAAAGATCGTTGAACGTTACTTGGTTGTATGGTGAGAACTTTACTTGTTCAAGTCCCTACCATCACAATATACCAAAAGATATAAACAGTAGTTTTTTTTACTATATTAACTATATTTTTGTTTTGATTTAACTCGGATTGTAAAATACAGTATTCAACCAAAAGTATCATCACCGATGAAGCCATCCGTATGCTATCATTAATTGTCGAAGCAAATATATGAATCGATATTATACTTCGTACTACAGATTTACTAACTAGTCAATAATTCAAAAATTCTATTTGGCAAATTTGTTACAGCTGTCAATGTCTCTGTCTCAGATTCCTTTCAGGATACATCGAAACATAAACATGGTAAACAAATGCTGCTGCATTAATTTAACTCCTACAACTTTTGACAAAATTCCATAATTATCTTACTAATTAGTGTAATTTCATGCAACACGCGCTTTTTAAAAAAAACATTTGTTTATCTTAAAAAAAAAATAAATTTAAATATAAAAAACTACGACATGCTTAAACCCAAATACAACAGAAATGACACGCTCAATTGTTTTATATGAAATATGGTGATGATATTGACGGAATCTAAGCGGAAAAACAAATACTCATCCAAAACAAAGTCTGCTTACAGTCAGTTAATTTATAAAAAAAAAGAAGTTCCTTACGCACCAAATACCAGCAACAACAATTCTTTAAATAGAGAGGGGGCAAAGAAGTCCTCGGGAGAAAAAAACCAAGAAATTTAAATATCAATTTTCATAAAAACGAAGCATGAAACAAAAGAACAGCAAATAGCGAAAATGCTTCATTACTTTTGTGATTTGTTGAAAATGAAATTGCTATACACTGACACACACACGCTACCATTTAACACACACTATTACATATACACACACACACACCCATTGAGCAACACTTCCAGGATATTGATAAAAGAAACCGTGAAGCATACGAAATTTTGTCGCTGAACTCGCAAACGCAAACAAAGAGACAAAATCAATTGTAAATGGTGTCAATATTATTACAATTTTATTTTTTATATTTTGGGGAAAAAATGCATTGGTAAAATATTTAAAGTTTCTTTTTTGGAGTTGGAAAAAAACGGAAGCTACATAAATATTTCCTATACGCTACATTGAAAATTAAAAGAAAAAAATAACTAAATTAACAGAAAATTGTATGCCTCAATGAGAAACGTGTATTATGAAATTGTATTTTTTTTTTTGTTCAATCACAAGCAGAATGGAAGGAAGAGCCGCTCGCCGTAAACACTATTTAAAATTACAATTTTATAAAAGTCACGAACAGTAAAAGAAAATACAAATAAACATTGAGTTGCACTGTGAAGAAAAGAGAGAATTTTGTAGCATAAAATTACAGTGAGTGTCACTCAAAATCGTACAACATATTTTTTTTTAAATATTATAAAATTATACAGGCAATAATAGGTGATTATATAAAAAATTAAAAGTCATTTTATTAATTGGAACAAAAAATATGTATTTCAACAAAAAAGTTAACAAACCCTCAATTCGTTAAAAAAATATTGATGAAAATTAAAGAACATCACAAAATTCATAATTCACTTAAATTCGTACAATTATATTAAATTATAATTAAAACTTTAAAAATTGAAAAAAATGTTAATATTAAATAATTCTAATACTTTGTAGGGTATCATTTGCTATTTTTTAGTGCCTTTACGATTTTAAATGAAGCGTTGATATTCTGGGCACTGACAGTCTTACCCAATTGTTTTATTTGTGGATAAGTGCAATTAAAATTATACCCAATTTTCTAATAGGTAATAGCACACACAATATAAAAATAGCATTTTAAAATATTTCCAAAACATCAACTTTCTAAAACTAATGAATAAAATGTGACTACGATGGTGTACGATTTTAAGTGACATTCACTGTACTTCCGCTATTTTAAGTCTGCAGGATTATAAGCAAATGTCCAATCAAGGACAAATGTTTCGAAACAAATCAAAATTGAAAACAAGTACGAACATGAAACGTGATGATAGTGATTGGAAATTTATATAGGATACTTTTATAAACAAATAATATGGTATTCTAAATGTGGTAGTTGGGAACCAATAGAAATTCTATTGAACAAATTTTGTGGAATACTTTTGGTCTGTTCATTTAACTGTTTTTTTTATATTTCATACTTTAATAGATTTTTGGTATGAAAAATGCAGTATTTCCAAACATATTTAAATTGTTTGACTGTGTTATTATCAAATGTATGACTCACTCATGATGTGTTTCAATTACATATTCTGCAATTGCTTTTACATTGCTGACGAGAGGTTTCTATATCCTCCATTAGCAAATGTTGTGATTGATTTCTATATCATCGACATAGATGATATCGACGCACAGTGGGGTCAAATGTCTCTTTTTTACGGATTTATTAATATCTCAACAACAATAATAGCGACGCTCGGAAAATTTTACATGGGTAGCCCTTAGACCAATCCGCATATTGTAACAAAATTTTAGGGATATAGGAGGGGGAAGTCAATTAAATTTTCAACTGCAAAAACAATTGGAGAATACATTAGCTAATTTATTGCTTCACAACTTTTTTAATATCCATATATATTGTGGCCAAAATTTATTCTTCAGAATTTACTCTACTATTCTAAAGATATAAGACAGCTCTGTGGTTAAGAAAATTTCAAAGAAAGCTGACCTTTGAAGAACCTATAGAGGCTATTACCTATTAATAATAATTACTTTAAGAACTTGGAGATTATCTTGAAGATATTTGTCGAATATTATAATAGTTTTTAAAATGTTTTTCCAATTTTAATACAAACTATTTATAAAAAGTTGTCTAGTACTTACTTTTAATAAAACTCCACACTCTTTAAGTAAAACTGCTAAAAAAATAGTGAAAACTTAAAAGTGCAAATATCTTTAAAATGTTTGTCATATTTGTTATCAGCGTGATATAATTGTATGAAAAAAATGTTTTGGATGAGAACACCTCTTCAACTTTTTTTTAAAAAAAATGTATAAATAAATAGAATACAAATTTAATTTCAATAAACTTAAACCCCCCAAATCTTTGGCTGGATCCGCGCCTGATCTATTTGCTGTATTTACCCATAATTAGTCGTTAGCCGTTTGGTCTGATAATATTTTCCTTTTATTAATTGTTAAGCACTCTATTTACTATTATCTAGTAACTCACTCTGCAACTAACGAAACTTTTATACGTTTTTTTTAATCATATCTGAACAGTATTGACCGCCAATAGATTTTGTGAAAAAATTAAATTAAATTTTGATATTAAAAGAAGAAAATTAAGGAAATATAATCCTTTTAATTTCTTTATTACAAAAAACACAAAATAAAGCACATCAATAAATTTTCAGTTACTTTACAATGGATAAAGCTATAAATTCAGTTTTGAGGAAAAACATCCTAGAAGATATAGAAAATAGCATTTCGTATCGATTAATTGCTAAAAATACAGTTTCTATCGGGCTTATAAATAAAATAGAAAAACAAATTAATTTATTTAGTTCTACGAAATTGTGGTGGTCGTCCATCGAAGCCATCTTCTGCTGATGCTCGAATTGCAAGGAGCTTAATCGTTTCAGGAGCCACAAATACTGCAGTTTCCACTGCAATTAGATTAATTAAGTGCTTAGAGAGGCCCATGGAGTCAACGTCAGTGACAAAACAATTCGAAGATGTCTTAAAAATAACGGACTTAAAGCAAGAGTGATTATAAAAAAAATATTTTTTAGTCAAAGCATCGTAAGGCTTGATTAAAGTTCGCTAAATCGAACGAAAACTTCTCCTTTGGCGATTGGAAACAAGTAACTTGGTGTGATAAAACTAAGATTAATCGGGTGGTGTCAGGTGGACACACAAGATCGCAACATATGTCAATTTATGAAATTTGGGGGTGGATCAATCATGGTTTGGGGATGTTTTCGTGGCAAAGAGCTCGGTGTACTTCGGTGTATCAATGATATTATGAGTGGCACAGGCTTTTTATCATATTGGAGGACTCTTATCTCCCGAGTCTGGATATATTCGGTGTTGAACGTGGTCAACAAGAAATATTTATGCAGGACAATTATCCTAAGAACACCGCGAAAATAACAAACAAATGGTTTGTTAATAACGGAATCAAACTGCTCGAATGGCCTTCCCAATTCACAGATTTAAACCCTATCGAGCACCTTTGGACAATTTTGAAACGGAAAATGTTGACCGAAAAAGACTCTCCATGACCCATAGTTGAATTGTGGGTGCGAGCCCTTCTAACATGGCAAAATATAGGAACAAACCTTTCGGAAAATGTTGTAAACAGTATGCCAGAAAGAATCAAAGCTCTAAAAAAATCATGTGGTGGTCATACAAAATATTAATTTTAAAATTAATCTGTTTTTGAAACAAGGGATAAAATTGTTTACAACGACTTTTGTTTTAAAAGTAGTATATAGTATTTAATCCAATTTTTGAATTTAGTTTTTATGTATTGTTTAAGTTAGTAAGTAAATTGATACGCTTTTAAAAGTAATTAATATTTTTCTTATACATAGTTAATAAAAAAATTATTCTGTAATACAAAAATGTCGTGACATTTTGTGAACGGTTTTGTCTTCTAGATCACATATTTTATATTTATTACAATAGTATACCAAAAAAAAAAAATAAAAAATCTAGTTTGTGCAGTATTCAAAAACACTTTTGCAATTCCTACAAACATCCTTAAATATTGATATAAAACTGATAAAAAAAAAATGATTTTAAGTGAAAACCCACGAAAAATACCGGATGTTATTGATTTTAGCGTGATGAAAAATATCCCTAGAGAAATGATTCAAATTGAATCCTCGCTGGAACTATCTTCAGATCACTCACCCACTATTGTTACTTTATTGAGCCCCCTAGAAATTGTATCCCCGACTGGTAATTTAACGACGCACAGTGGGGGATCTGAAAAAAAAAGTGGAAATAAATCTGTAACTTCTAAACGAATAGCCCGATTTTAATAAAATTTCACATGGCTATAGAGGAGGTGTCGGTAAGTTTTGAATTTGGGCTTAAACAACCAAGGGGGGGCCGAGCCACAATGCCCCAAAGTGGGGCACCTCGGGTAAATCAAAAATGAAAAATGATGCCAAATTTTTGTTTGCGATCCGATTTGAAAGATTTTTATATATATGGAATGTACTAGACGAGATCTACAAAAAACATTGCTTTAGCCATATATTATCTCTTATTCGCATTTGAAAAGTAAAATTTTATTTTTTTTGCCTAGATAATATATGGCTAAAGCAATGTGTTTTGTAGATCTCGTCTACATTCCATATATATAAAAATCTTTCAAATCGAATCGCAAACAAAAATTTGGCATCATTTTTAATTTTTGATATACCCGAGGTGCCCCACTTTGGGGCATTGTGGCTCGGCCCCCCCTTGGTTGTTTAAGCCCAAATTCTTAAACTTATCGACACCTCCTCTATAGCCATGTGAAATTTTATTAAAATCGGGCTATTCGTTTAGAAGTTACAGATTTATTTCCACTTTTTTTTCAGATCCCCCACTGTGTGCTGGTTGGGCAAGAAATGATACTGAAAAAGGGAATCTGTTTGTTAATCATTTAAAAAAAGTATTTATACCGAACACATCAAACGAAGCAATTGAGTTGCCACCTGTTGCACCCCATTTTGGAGCAGCCGTACCCCTACGTTTTGAGATTCGAGAGATCGAAAATGCTATTGTTGATTTAAATCCCAAGAAAGCGCCTGGTATGGACAAGATCAGCAACAAGATGCTTATGGAGCTACCCCGGATAGCAATAAAAATAATTCTTTTTATTTTTAATGCTATATTACGACTTGAATATTATCCTCCAGAATGCAAGGTTTCACTGGTTACCATGATACCCAAGCCGGGAAAAGATCACACAAAAGTAGAATCATACAGACCCATCAGCCTATTGTCTAATATATCAAAGCTATTTGAGAAGATACTTATGAACAAGTTGTACCCGATGTTAACTGAAAACAATTGTATTCCGAATCATCAATTTGGATTTAGAAGAAAACACAGTACTATCGAACAAACCCATAGACTTGTAAATATGGTGAGAAAAGCGTTTGAAGAAAAGAAATACTGTTCCTCACTCTTCATCGACATCTCTCAAGCGTTTGATAAGGTATGGCATGCTGGATTAATATACATACAAATTGAGTCAAAATTTACCCGCAAACACACATAAGCTGTTGGAAAGCTGTTTAACTGGTCGAACATTTAAGGTTAAATAGGAAAACTTTTTAAGTACTTCACAACCCATTGAAGCTGGAGTCCCCCAAGGCAGTATCCTGGGACCTTTTTTATATTTGATATATTCGTCTGATATGCCAACTAACAATCGCACTAATACATCAACATTTGCTGATGATACTGGTATTCTAAGCATTCATGAAAACCCTCAAGAAGAGCCTCGTTATTTACAAAACCACATATTTGAATTAGAAAAATGGTTAAAACAATGGAAAATTAAAGTCAACGAAGAAAAATGTACACATATAACATTTACATTGCGTAGAGAATCATGCCCCCTATTCATATCAATATCCAATCAATAATTCAACAATCGGAAGTGAAATACCTCGGTATACATCTCGATCGTCGACTTACATGGAAAAGTCATATAGATGCAAAGTTGACTCAAATGAAATTGAAATCAATTCAAATTAATTGGCTTATTGGCAGAAACTCTACCCTTAGTTTAGATTGTAAACTTCTACTTTATAACATGATCATAAAACCGATATGGTGTTATGGCATACAGTTATGGGGCACGGCCTCAGCGTCAAATGTAGAAAAAATCCAAAGACGCCAAAACAAGTTTCTAAGAACGATCACAGTTGCCCCCTGGTATATCAAAAACGCGAATATACACAAAGATCTAAACGTGCCCATTGTAGAAACTGAAATCTCGAAAAATTTACAAAAATATTTAAAAAAAACTTGAAATTCACCCAAACCCGCTGGCCCGCAACATATTAGATAACCGTGGCCACACTCCAATAAGAAGGAGGAACACAGCAGACCTAATCCAGAAGGAAGAATGCCAATTCAACCAAAACAACCATGAATACAAAATTTTTTCGTCCGGCACTGGCTGGACTAATTAAATAATAATTATTAGATATAAGATTTAAACCATTTATTGTTAGTTCATTAAATAATGAAGATACAATAAATAAATGATGATAAAAAAAAGTGGAAAGGAACCATTATAAAATATAATAAAGTCGTACTTTTTGGATGTCGAGTAGTGTTTTAAACAAAAACAATTTATACAATTTTTTAATTTGTTGGCAAATACAATATATTTTACTGTCTGATACTCAATACCAAAATAAAGTGTGTCGTACAAATTATTCAAATAAATCGTCCCCTTAATAAAACAATAGTGTATAAGCATATACACCATTATTTTTTCTATTGCATACTAAGAATCTAACTGATTCTATATGTGGTCAAAATTTGGTGAAATTCTACTTCCACAAAGTGGGTCAAAAGATCAATTGAAATATTAGTTTTGTTCTAGATGTATACTAACACAAAAATTTTAAACTCAGTTATTTCAAAATGGCAAAAAAATTATACACTATTGTTTTATTAAGGGGACGAAATGAAAACGATTCGAAAGAAATTTAAAACGTTCTATGGATGTTATCCAAGCATCTGGAGTGGTTCTGGTTATAGTCATTCTAGAACTAGTGATTTTGGAACAAGTTCTAAAATATATTTTCGGTATTTAATAGTTTTTGTTTACTTTGCCAGCTAGTTATGATTAATTCTATTTTTTTATTATAATTTTTTGTTTTGTTTGTGTTCCGTTGATGTTAAAATTAATGCAATGAACCCATAAGTCAAAGATGTATTAAATCGTACATGTGTAAGTTGTGCATTTGGTTCTTATTTTAGATTCCATGATACATATACAATATACAATATATTGTACAATCCACATTTTACTTCATCTCTTCATTTCGTTTTATTAGGAGTCAATCTATGTATGAGAGTGTGTGTTTTTTTTTAGAGGTGGATTAAGTGGTATTATCCAACCATCCATCCATCCAAGGCATCCCTCGCAATAGCAATAATAATACAAGAGCAAGACACTAAACAATACACTCACTCGTACACACATGTTTGGACAGTCTCAACAGCAGCAGCACTTGCACAACTCACAAGCAAACATTTTAGTTTTGAAACTAGAAGATACACGCAAAGAAATTAATGTTTTAAATCAGTTATATGAATTATATTTATGATAATGTTTATCTATAATTTTTTGACTAGAGATCTTCATTCCACAATCCTATTTATTTAAAATATACCAAAATCCACCTGCATTTTTTATGGGACCAACTCTCTGGGAATTTCCCAGTGTCATTGTGTTGTAACTTGCATTCGTTTTGGGATGGAGGATAGTTTTAGTGTTTCAGTTTGAATTTTCATACATTAAAAGAGAAAAGACGAACTTTATGGAATAATGACACAAGGATATAACAATAACAATTTGTATGGGATTCAAATATCCAAAAATGTTTCTAAAATATTGGTTTATATACCCTCCACCAAGAAAAGTAGTGAATGAGGATATATATTGTTACGAAATGTCACTATCATTTTGAATTTAACGGTATGTAACGACTACCTGCAACATTCATTATGTTTATCAACATTTCCATGGGTAAAAACTTCAACTTATCAACAATGTTGATAACACGCAATTATTAACCCTCCGTTAGTCGCAATCATTTTAAATCGAGACTAGTCGCAATGTATCAAATTAATCTCTTCACTTTTTATTTCGAAAACATAAAAACAATATTAAATGCAATGTATTTAAAAGAGTAATACAAAGAAAATTGCAGTAAAAATATTATTTTATCAAAAAAATAGCTTAAAATTTAGGGTGATTAAAAAAATTTACAATTACAAAATGTTTGCCTGTATCAACCAGATCAATTGCGAGTAACGGAGGGTTAACATTGTTCGTAAATATGGTAACATTAACAATGAAGTTTGCTAAATGCTCTAGAAATAGAACATTCTAGTTTTGTTCTTTAGTTAGATAATGAAAACTGGAACCACTGGAAAATAGTACTGTACTAAATAGTGGCAGCAGCGCACACTGGTCGATCCTATAGGCCAAAAATAAAAAAACAAAGTGAAAAGTTTGTCACCAAATGTGTCATTACAATTTCTTATAAAAACAAGGTTTTAATATTTATAGTTGTTTTTGTTTTATTCCAACTATACTCTTCAAGAATAGCTTCAAAAGTGAGGGCAGTTGACAGTTGGTTTTTGCAGAGTGAAAAAGTGGAAAATTAAGCGCAACTTTAAATTAATTAAAACCATATAAAATTTTTTTTTTTTAAATAAATCAAAATGAATATTGCATTGGAAGGTATTAACTTAATTTTAAGATAATTACAATGTGTTTAGCTTCTTGTGTATTTTTTATAAAATTAATATTTGCCCAGTGTCATTTTTGGTGTTCGTTCGTCCATATATTTCAATTTCAACTAGAGTTTTAGTTGTGTTCCCCCCTCCAATGGGATTTTTTCTGGTTTATTAGTTAATATTCCAAGATTCTAAAAAATTTCAGCTGCATCCTTTTGCATCTCTTTGATTTATCTCCCATACACCAAAGCGGCTTCGTTGTTTTTGATGTCCAACTTTGAATTTTTGTGAGGTGTTTTGTTAGTTTATGTTCGCGTTGCTTTGTTATTGTTATGCATGTAAAGAATTGTGTTTGCTTTTTTCTTTTCCACGGACTTTTAATATTTTTACTTTATGAATTTGGTCCTTATTATAAATTGTTTTTCCAATAGTCACATCTTAAATTGCAAACTTTCGCGCTCACATTTTTTGATATTTGGTGCTTAGAATGCTGAAAAGCTCGAAAAGTGCAGGATGTCGTGAAAAACTATATTAAAAACAAGTAAGAGTGCTACATTCGGCTATGCCGAATCTTATATACCCTTCACCTTTGTTGTGGATGCATTATTATTTTTTATAATTAGTATATAGGTATGTATGTACATTGCCCACTTTCAGCGTACAGCATCCTAAATTTATCAAGAACACAAAAAACAACAACAACGCCAAACGAAACAGAACACCAAAAGAAAAAACAAAATACGCAAGGCAATGAAACCAACACACATCCAAACATACGTTTAATTGTATAAAAAACAACAACAACGCCAAAAGAAACAAAACACAAAAGGAAAACAAAATACGCAAAGCATGCACATTCAAACATACGATTTGTTGATTTTTTGTCAAAAAAACCAACACACAATCAAACAAAGGATTAGTTGTATAAAAAACAACAACAACGCCAAAAGAAACAAAACACAAAAAAAAAACAAAATACGCAATGCTTGCACATCCAAACATACGTTTTGTTGTTTTTTTGTCAAAAAAACCAACACACAACCAAACAAACGTTTAGTTGTATAAAAAACAACAACAACGCCAAAAGAAACAAAACACAAAAAAAAAAAAATACGCAAAGCTTGCACATCCAACCATACGTTTTGTTATTTTTTTGTCAAAGCATGCAATACATTGTGTTTTTTGATGAAATTTTCAGAGGTTGTCTCGGATTTTTGCTCATATCTCCGTTATTTATGGACGGATTTTGCTGAATTGCAAAATTCTCGAAAGTATGTCTGACAGAATTGTTGAAGATTTGGATCCCGGAGATATCTGGGGCCTTCAGAAAATTGATTTCAACAGACAGACAGACAGACAGACAGACAGACAGACAGACAGACAGACAGACAGACAGACAGACAGACAGACAGACAGACAGACAGACAGACAGACAGACAGACAGACAGACAGACAGACAGACAGACAGACAGACAGACAGACAGACAGACAGACAGACAGACAGACAGACAGACAGACAGACAGACAGACAGACAGACAGACAGACAGACAGACAGACAGACAGACAGACAGACAGACAGACAGACAGACAGACAGACAGACAGACAGACAGACAGACAGACAGACAGACAGACAGACAGACAGACAGACAGACAGACAGACAGACAGACAGACGGACATGGCTTAATCGACTCCGCTATCTATAAGGATCCAGAATATACATATATACTTTATAGGGTCGGAAATGGAAAATGTAGAAATTACAAACGGAATGACAAACTTATATATACCCTTCTCACGAAGCTGAAGGGTATAATGAGGGCTACACATTTGAAGAGAGTCATTTAGAAACACGCATAAACTATAATTGCAAAAAAATTTCAAAATTTTGGCAAAAATGCAATCGCATAAAAACAATAGTTCAATATTATTAAACTCACATGAGCGGGCGGACCACGCCCAGATTTAGTTTGCAATTTTTTAGTAAGAATTCTTAATGATTTTTAATTTTTTATCAATTTTAAAAAGTTTATAGTTTCACTTATATGGGGAGTGGGTGTGGCAGTTGTCCAATTACGCCCATTTTTGAAAAAATGTGTGTAATATCCTTATTATATATTGTACCAAAAATTATAAATATACTATTATTTATTACCGAGATATGGAATTTTGATTAACTACGCGTTGGGGTGAATTTGGATGCTAAGGTGTGGTAGGGGGGTGGGTATGAATCATCAACCACCTCCATTTTATCATTAAATAGTTCTGACATTTTTATAAAGCCGTGACCGAAATTACAAGTTGATACCTACACTGGAAGTATTTTTGGCCGCCGACTCCATACAGCACCGACCACTGTGCAGCAGTTGCAGTCAGTTTAGTTTATAATAGGCTCTGTTAGAATTAACATCAACTGTATTACCAGTGTATTCTTGAATATTTAAATAAATAAAAAGTTGTTAGAAATTTCAAACTACTAAACTGCTTTTATTTGCAATCAAAAAAAACGTAACAATATATGTTTGTATATACACACAGCCTCAAATGTGAATAAACACCATCGAATTTTTTGATTTTTTTAAGATCATGAAAGTCCGACTTAAATCTTTTTTTTTCACAGCCGAATCTATTACACAGGGCAACAAAATCGAAAAAATTTTTGGAGGCTTTTTAAACCACTACACTATTTTGATGTATTGTGGTTCCAGTAGTACAAAAAATGATAACATTTTTAAATTCTATGGAGAAATATAGCACTCTAACTTGTTCAAAATGTGATCTTAAATTTTAATAAAAAGAATAACTCTAAATTTTTCTTCCTGTGTATATTGTACATGCTGCATTTGATCTGTATAATGTTTGGTGTTGGTTTGTGTTGGCGTTGCTTGTTGGATGATACTTTTTTTGTTTTGGCTGTCGGATGGATGATGCTGTCGCTGCTCTGGCTGCTGCCTGCATTAATGTGTACAAATTGTTTGTATTTATATCAAATAAGTTTTCGTCTTCCTCCTCTTTATTTTTTGTCATTTTATTTAAGTTTTTGTTCTCGTCGTCGTATTTACGTTTGTATTTCAATTCATCTTGGAAAAATAAATAGGGAAACGTGCTTCGGTATTTTCCTTGTTTTACTGGAGTGAATTTCATACAGAGAAATGTCTGCGTGTCATGGAGTGGAGACACTTTAACAGAAGACATCCACTCACACACATCAATTCACATCAATTGGGGAGAAGAAACAACAACCTGGCTGGGATTAAATTGGGATTAATATTAAGGAACCATATTTACTTGTATTTTAAACACAAACAACAAAATTATGTTCTGTATGAATATTCATAATGAAAAAATTTTTTTAAATATTGTTACGTAATTGTACTTGAATTCAAATATAACGATTTTAACGGCCGATTTAAATGTAGCCTAATGCTTTCAAATAACAGTGCTGTAATAGAAAACTGTAACATAACTGTGGGCATTATTAAATAAAAGCTTTCAGTTGACCATTGATCGTAAGTTGGCAACGCTGTCGAACTCGAATATTCAGTTAAAGAACATTGTAGAAATAGAGCTTTCTAGATGGTTATGCAGTGTTATAAATAGTGGCAGAGGTTGCAGTCGTGAGTGAGTTTATCAGAGACGCTATTTGCACACCTTAAAGTGTGCTGTATTTTTCAAGTGAATTCGTATACATTATAAGTGTCTGTATTTCTGAGAAGTTATAATCGTGTATAAAAAAAAACATTGAGTGACTATTTAATTCTGTTGTTGTACATTTTAAATAAATAAAGAGTTGTTACAATTTTCAAACTACTAAACGGCTTTTATTTGCAATCTAAAGTATCCGGTTTATTCAAAGGAAATAAACCAAACGTTTTGAAAAGGTTAAAACGTAACAATATATAACATGTATAAATGAATATATGTATTTACTTATGTACGAATTGATTTTGATGTATTTACGAATAATATTTAATTGTAACAACTAGACAGATGTTGGAATGAATTAATATATAGATTTAATTCGCCTTCACAGGATAGTGTTGTATAAAAATATTTGTTTGGTTCATCCAATTTGGGTAGTTTTACATATTCTATTTCTAGAAAATATCAGTCCGAACAAAGTTTTTCATATATTATGCTCCAAAACTTTTTACCGATTGCACCTACATGTTTAACACAAAGGGACCACTGCTTGGACCCACGTGAGCTGCTCTTCTTTTTCTTCATTTCGTGGCTGCCTGGAAACCTACATACGTATTGTACTTTTGGACTATTAGCAATAACTCGTATTGTTTTAAACGTCAGACGAACATTTGTTAAAATTTTTTTTTTCGTTGGACCGATTTTGCCCATTTTCAACTTCAAAAAATTATGATCAACAAAGAATTTCATTCCCTAAGTACGCCGATCCAAACATAATATCGTTTTGTGATTTATTTTTACTTGATACTGGAAGTTGTCTCACATTTTGGTCCTCCTAGGTCCTTTCCTCGAGGCCCTATTGTGCCTTCAACAATAGCGGACATAGCTAGATTGTCTTGAAATTTTATAAGTTGTTATTTGCGAGTGATTTTCGGAGTTGGACCTAAAATGGGATCTATTACTGATCATTGAGTAATCATCATTAAATTTTGACATGTGATTTCTTTCTAAATGTAGAATTTTATGTGAATATCCAAATTTTTAAGAGATTTATGCTCGATAAAGTAATTTTCGGAAATGAGCCTTATATCGGAGCTATCACCAATTATGGGGCCGTACAAGTCCAAGAAACCGCATCACACGCTGGCCTAAAAATTAACATTGGCAAAACCAAAACAATGAGAATAAACTCTAACAATGAGCAATGACTGTCCGTGCAGATTCAATGTTATCTGAGATGCATACTGAACAAAAGTGGTGGTTCTAAGGCTGACATCTCAAGCAGCATGAACGAAGCAAGGCAAGCATTCGGACAACTTAAGGCGGTGTGGAATTCATCGTACATATCAAGACGTACAAAGCTAAATCTGTTTAACTCAAGCGTAAAATCCACACTGAGTTTTCGTAAACAAATGCTTAAGGAAGATCCTACATTAGGCCGGGTCGAATTGTTTGGACGATTAAAAAGTAAAAAATCGTATAGAAGAAACGCAATCTACGGTTTCCTCAAGAATCCATAGGCCTAAAATCAAATCCATCTTGCGCATTTCGTCATTTATCCAATAAAAACAAGTAAGAAAGTATGGTCGGTCAAGCCCGACCATACACTAAGTAAAAGAGCAAAAACATTTTTCTTTTAAAATTACAATAATTTATATTTTTGAGTGATTTTCGGAAGTGGGCTTTATATGGGGGCTATGACCAATTATGGACCGATCACCATGAAATTAAGTCGTGTGATTTATGTCTATATGAAAGTTTACTATGTTGAATTTTGTGAGTATAACAACATTTTTAAACGATTTATGCACGTTAAAGTGATTTTCGGAAGCGGGTCTATATGGTAGCTATGACTAATTATGGACCGATCGTAACAAAATTTGGTGACATGAATTTTGTATATATAAAACTTATTTGGAGCGCAATTTGTGGAGATACATTTATAAATTAAACATTTATGACCGATAAAGTCCAATTTCGGAAGGACATTTGTATGGGGGCTAGGTATTCAATAGAATTGGTCCTTGGGCCGAGACCAAATTTGATCGAAATATCTTCAAAATTGCGACCTGTACTCTGCGCACAAGTTTTACATGGACAGCCAGCCAACCAGACGGACGGACATCGTTTAATCGACTCAGAAAGTGATTCTAAATCGATCGGTATACTTTAAGATGGGTGTTAGACTAATATTTTTGGGCGTTACAAACATCTGCACAAACGCATAATACCCTTCCCACTATGGTGGTGTAGGGTATAAAAACTATTAAAAACAAGTAAGAGATCTATATTCGGCTGTGCCGAATCTTCTATACCCTTCACCAAATTATACTTTAAAATAAATTTTTAATATTTTTAGGTAAACAAAATTTAATTTTTTTTTAATTGTTTTTAAATTTTTTTTTTTTGAAATTGTTTTTAATTTTTTTTAAAAAAAAGTTTTTTCCAAATATTTTTAAAAAAAATTTTAAATTTTTTTTTTTTAAAAAATTTTTTTTTTTGTTTTAAAAAAAATTTTAGATGAAAAAAAATTCGGGTTAAAAAATATTTTTCCCGATTTTGACCCATTGTAGGTCCAACTTACTATAGCCTTATCTACATCGTTGCCATGGACTTTGAAATATCTATCATTATATATCCATATTGTCTATATTAATGACTTAGTAATCTAGATATAGATCAAAAATAGGTAAAAAATCGAGGTTGTCCCGGTTTTTTGCTCATATCTCCGTTATTTATGGACCGATTTTGCTGATTTTAAATAGCAAACTTCTCGAAAGCATGTCTGACAGAATTATTGAAGATTTGGATCCCGAAGATATCTGGGGTCTTCAGAAAATTGATTTCAACAGACAGACGGACATGGCTTAATCGACTCCGCTATCTATAAGGATCCAGAATATATATACTTTATAGGGTCGGAAATGAAATATGTAGAAATTACAAACGGAATGACAAACTTATATATACCCTTCTCACGAAGGTGAAGGGTATAAAAGTAAATACTGAAATATCATTGGATAAAAAAAGGAATGCGCTAGATAGGATTTGATTTTAGACCTATGGTTTCTTGTTGAAAATTTCTTACAAGTTTCCGTAGAATGCGTTTCTGCTATACGATTTTTTGTGAAAAAAATCGACTCACCCTATTATACATATATGTATGTATATTGGACCAGAACAATTTGGAACAACGTGCTATGGTATGAAACCAGACAACAACCGATCCATCTGGAAATTTGAAAAAGTAAATGGTGTTGGATTGGACATATATTGCGTAAACCATCGACAGATATTGCAAAACAAGCCAGAAGACCATCATATACCTGGAAACGACAAGTCGAAATACTAACATCGCATCTTCACCTACGTTGAAATGAAATGAAACTTCGTGCATCAGATGATTTCGTTTTATATAAAACGTAATTGTGGAGATATTTATGAGTAAAAAGTCCTAATTCGGAAGAACATTTGTATGGGGGCTAGGTGAAATATTAGAGCGATTAAAATCAGTTTCAAACGGATGTGCCAAAAGTGATTCTGAGTCGATCGGTATTCATTGGGTATTATACTAATATTTCTGGAACATTAACACAAACGCAAATTTATTATGAATTTTATTAATAAAATAATTTAGAATGCAATTACTGTTATCATTAACCCTCTAACCGGCCAATTTATTGTTTGAATAAAAAAAAAATACGTTGGAATAAAAAAAAAAAACAAAAGACAAGACATTTATCACAATAAGTAAATTGTTTGTCTTTTTACGCATATTTACCGTTATAACGGGAGAAATAAGCAAATGAAGCAGCATTAAATACATTTAACATACCCCGTCTAAAGGCAGCCTTGCCGGTTAGAGGGTTAAAATAGCGTTATCGAAATAACAACAAATTCCGTCACCGTTACCGAAATAACTGCAATTACCGGTACCGCTAAATTACGTTACCGATTCGAATCAATAGCCAACCTTGGTTTTTCTTTATTATTTTGTAAAACTGTACTACTGTTAACGGTTTAATTGCTGAATTCAATTATAGCAATGACAAAAACCTTCATAAAGTTATATATTTTATGGAATTATCCAAGACACATTCCTAAACTGTTATATACAGTTTATATAGCTATATAAAAACCATTGGAATTACCCTGTAATAATTGTTATACGCATATCGGTTCTTGTCTTTACTAACAGTTTTCTACACTAGAGGGCACTATTTGTACAAAAGAAGCTAAATTGAAATAAATTGTTTAATTAAATAAACACAATTTCTGATAACAAAATTTAAACAAGGTATGGATGTTCTTTTTCAAAAAGTCTCGAATATTTATTTAAAAACAAAGATGTATTTTCAATAATGTATAATTGTTCAATGTACAAAAAATTAAATATTAAAAAAATCAACAAAATATTTATATTTTCTTCTAACTTATGTATTTAACAACATTGAAATACAATTTATTTCTATATTCAGGTTTTTATTATGCTATAATTAAAGAAAAATCTGATCAACTTAAATATAAAAAACCTTAATCTCTGAGTGTTGCAGCAGCAGTGAAAGGATTGTTTGGATTTTATTAAATAAAAGAGCAGATTTGTATAACAAACTACTTTATTTAGCTAGATTTGCTTTTCAAATTCTATTTACACAATAATTAATAATGGACTTTTTGTAGTAACAATTTTTTTTATTATTTTCTTTTCAAAAAAAAAATGATACTCTCGTTTTAACAAATAATAATAATAATAATTATTTTAATAATATTAAGATGATTTTGGTATATTCTAAACAAATGAAATATGATGGATGACATGATTATTAAAAATGAACAATTTGTTCTATGTGCATTGCAGTTTGCGTTGGTAGGTTTACGTAAATAGGGGTCCATTGCAGCCATTATTTAAACGGTATTCAGCATAGACCATGCCAGTGTTGTGCCAGTGGTAGAAGGCAGCCAAAATGAATAGATGCCACCAGTTGTGCGAGTGACCAAAGTAGTCAACTTTGCCGGTCAACCAGCGCTCAGGAATCTTGGCTGCATATATCACAAAGGCAATGGCACACAAACCGTACATGGTTATGACACGAGGTACCATTAACTGAAATTAATTTAATAAATATTATAATTATTTATTTGTTAGTATAGTGGTTTTTAGTTGGGATTTCTGAGAGAACATAGTTTCAATTCCCTATTTAATTTATAGAAAGTACTTTCTCTGAACTACCCAATTTTTAATTGAAATTGAGAACATTATACATGATATTGAGAAAATTCCAAATGAAATTGAGAATTTCCATTTTAAATTGAGAAAATTTCAAATGAAATTGAAAATTTCCATTTTAATTTGCGAAAATTCCAAATGAAATTGAGAATTTCCATTTTAAATTGAGAAAATTCCAAATGAAATTGAGAATTTCCATTTTAGATTGAGAAAATTCCAATTGAAATTGAGAATTTCAATTGAAATTAAGAAAATTCCAAATGAAATTGTGAAATTGTTATTTTACTCTACATCCTTGACTTCAGAATACTTTTAATTTTGGACCAAATTATTTCAGTAAGATTCAGCATTGGTGAAAATTTCACGTAGACGACAGTGGCAAGGAGCATTGTCACATGCCAGAACGAGTTAAGATAACTAATTGCCAAACTCATGTCATCTATCAAGAACTCTTTTTACCCATTCGTTTGCGCTTTCGGTAGTGAACGAACCTCTACGGCTATCCATTTGAATAATGCCTGCGGAACCAATTACACCTATTAGGTGAATGTTATGGCCACGGAAAGTAGGTATCGAACTATTCGGGATCCAACATGAGACCAACAATGTTTTCTACGACAAAATATATTAAAATTAGTCTCTTTATCTAGATCACCACATCTGATATAATCGTTAATTTTGTTTTCTTAATATAAAATAATTTATATACTGTTTCTCAATTTTATTTAGAATTTTCTCAATTTCATTTGGAATTTTCTTAATTTCAAATCGAATTTCTCAATTTCATTTGGAATTTTCTCAATTTCAAATGGAAATTCTCAAATTCATTTGGAATTTTCTCAATTTCATATTGAAATTCTTAATTTAAATTGGAATTTTCTCAATCTAAAATGGAAATCATAGACAACAACTAGATAGGTAAATGAGAGCCAAAAACCTAAGTCTGTTGTCAGAAACCTAATGTGTGAATGTGTGAACCGTACGTGTGAAAAGAGAGTACTCTCTCCTTCCGTTCTATGCGTTTATTCTATGATGGAAATTCTCAATTGGAATTTTCTCAATTTAAAGTTGAAATTCTAAATTTTAATTGGAATTTTCTCAATTTAAAATGGAAATTCTCAATTTTCTTTGGAATTTTCTCAATTTTAATTTGAAATTCTCAATTTCATATGGATTTTTCTCAATTTCAATGAAAAATGCTGTAGTTCGCTTTTGAACTTCAGTACAAATTTATTTCAACTTACCCTCACTAGTTCATTTTCTAAACCACCCATTTTCACAGTCCAATGTCCCAAGGGAATCACACCATATGCTGCCCAGGCCAATAGCACAGCTATTTTGCCATTCAGGGTAACATTTAATTTTGGAATTTGTACAACTATGGCTAAACCAAACATGCCTAAAGCGATCACAGAATATATTATTCTAAGCATCTGTAAATAAAGAAAAAATATTAATATTTTCAAACTAAATCAGTTTTTGTAAAGAACTTACATTAAAACACCAAAAGGCATAATACATGCTGCTGATATAAATGGCCACCAATGACAAGGATATGCCCAAATAGTCCACCGACAAGAACAGCTCATAATGTTCCTCTGATTTACAAGAGAATATATGATAAATCGATGATAGCAGCATACACAAGCAGAAGCAAATCAACAAGCACACCACCAATATTTGATCTTCCAAATCGGCGTGCACCTTGAGAAATTGAAAATCAAATATAGTCAAACCAATAAACAATAGACAGCCGCACAAGTGAGTCCATATATTGATCTGTAATTACATATTATGTAAATAAATTAATTGTTTCGAAACATTTCAGTTAGATAAATCTCACCGTTTCATTGGTCCACCAAAATACACTCTGTAGACATAATTTTGTGGACAGGAATGTTCTATAACCACCTCTAATATAGGGATTGAATTTTAAGTGATCAGGTGCCTGTAAATAAACAAAGTATATATTTATATTTTTAATAAACAGGCTTTTAAATTAATAAAGTATTTTCATTTTTCAAAACAATTGAATTTTATTTTGTTTTTTTTTTTTTTTTTTTTTTGGCAAAGTTTATAATTTGGCATTAAAACTAAACAAAAAAAACAAAAGCAATTTTCTGAGTTTATTTATAAATTTCATTTGTTTAAAATTAATTTTCGTTAGCTTGTTAAATGTACGTAAACAATTTAAATTGAAACAAAAATTGCGAATAAATAGAATTAGTTTTTTACACTTATTTATTTAGTTAATTTATTTTACATTTAATGCTTTGAGGTGTTACCTTTGTGTAACCGGGGTTCAAGGAGACTGAACTCTTTACAAAATAACGTAATTTGGCAATTAAAATACGAGTCTTTAGTGATTAATCAAGCAATTGAATATAATTATGTAGATACCTATTTTGTTTTTTACTAGTGCAATAATAGGGTTCCTAAGTAATATTAGGAAAGTTTTTGTTCAAGTGAACAAGTTTATTTTTCATAAATTTTAGATTCTTAGAGAAGCCAATAATCTTAATAAATATTAAAGTCTTCAGAATATATTTATACACTCCTGAAACATTTCTGAGTCAAGGAAGATCACTTAAAAATGACCAGGCCGATTTTTCGAGAGTTTGACATCACTCTATCACATCCCAACTTAGAAATTTCAGTTTTCAGAAGCATAGCGTCAAATTAACGCAAGCAACATTTGGAAAAAAAATTTATTGTTCAAATTAAAGTTTAATGTACCGTCAAATTTGACATGTTAAATATTATTTCCAAGGTGTATCTAATAAGGTGAAGTCGAAAAGCCAGCTGACTATTTTTTGCTCGATTTGTTTTTTCACTTCTAGCTGTCAAAGTTTGTTTACATTTCTTTATTAATTTAAATTAACGTTTTTGTTTCTTTTAATAAAAAATATAAAATAGTAGAAAAGTGAATAATTGACAATATAAAAGTGAATGGAGTACTTATTGAAAGTAAATTTCACGTATTTATTTATTTTTACCCCTGTTTTTGATTTTTGCCGTCTTCTGTTGTTTAGCTGTTTGACAGCTAGCAAATAATTTTACAAAAACAAAGTACATGTTGTTTTTGGTAAAGTTGTATTTGTTGTAGAATTGGGTATACCTGTAAATAAATTTGCCTTGATTATTTCGAAACATTGTTTTTAATAGTCATTTAAACTCGTTACTTGAAACTAGTTTATAAAATAACCCCCGTCTCCACATAACATAAGTTTGGACATTTGTATGTTCGCAACCGACAAATTATATTGCTAACATAGAAATTTGCTAGTGTTAAGAAAAGTAATTCAAGGCTTTACATATTTCAAGGCTTTACATATTACAATTATACAGAGAGACATGTGTAATACAATGAATAAAAAAAGTTCACCAAAACATGAAATTTATTGATTTTAGTCCCAAATTTTAAAAACCGAAAAAAACGAAATTTCGAAGAAAGATCAGTTTTTCAGTTAGCCGGTTTATAAATACTAACTGGCAGAGTGTTATAATTATTTTACCCTTGTCTTGTTAAGCAATAAATATGTTCACTCAGAGTACAATTTCATGTCCGCATATGGGCAACTGTTGTCAAAGTTAGGTTTTAGGGCTAATTGTAACTATTAATATAATGTAAAACTGTACCTGACGCTTTTAATATGCTATTAAAAGAATAGGGTTTATTAAAAGGATATAAATCAACACTGCCAGAAGTGCCCAATTAGTGGGGCAGAATCGAAATTTTTTGGAAATAAATCTGCCATTTCTAAACGGCTGATCCGATCGGAATAAAATTTGACGTGGGCGTAGCCAAGGAGAGTTTAAGTTATTAAAATAGGACCTACAAATGCTCCAGGGAAACACGTGCCATTTTTTTTGTTTCCCATCCGATTTAAAAGATTTTATATTTTTGGCTTGGCCTTAAAAAAACTTGCTTGCGTGTGCTGTTTATCTCATATAATGTTATAGGCATTTCAAAATTTAAATTTTAAAATTTTGCCTTACCTTGGTCCGCTTTTTTTGGACCGAATGGAGTCGAATTTTCTCTGTTAGTTAGACAGCTAAATTATAAATAATATACAAACGATTTCAGAGCAATATCAATTATGAATCCAAAAACAAACGATTTTGAATTTAAAAATTAAAAAAATAGTCAATTTATGCTGTTTTTTGGGCGAAAAAGTGACTTAACTCTTTTTTAATTAAAAAAACAAACTTTCTTTAAGAACATGTAACAAATTTATGTTTTTCTGTAAGGTATCTTTACGGAGAACATTTTGGTATAAAAAATATGTTCTATTTTTAAAATATGTCGGCCTTACGCCCTTCGGAAATTGACCAATTTTTTATCAAAATTTCAACATTGGGCCACATGTTCTTAAATCTCAAAGCTGGGATGAGAAAACGGAAAGCAGTTTTGGAAACCTTGATGTGTGCCCTAGTTATCCCCAAAGTATTTTCCCAGCCCCGAAGGAAATGTGGACCCTATGGGCAAAATTTTAAAAAATATAATTTTTGGGATTTTCGCTCCAATTTGTTATTTAGAATGACAAATTTAAAAAACGTTGAACATTTCATTGAGTTTTGTTAATAAATAAAGATTTTATTACATACTAGCTTGACCCGGTGTGCTTCGCTACCCCTGTCGTAGTAAAATAAAAAATATATAGCCTATTGACGCTTCCCAGTAAGGATCTATCTACGTTCCAAATTTCAATAAAATCGGTTCAGCCGTTTAGGCGTGATGCAACAAATGAACAAACCAACAACATATACATATTTATATAGATTACATATTTATTGAGTTTCTAAAACTAAAATTTGTATCAAAATTTTAATAGGATTGCAAATATTAGGATCAATTATTCCGAACTAATTTTTTTTGTTTAGATAAGTTAATTTTTGGTCTTACAAAGTCTCAATTTATTTCAAAAATATGCCGCTTTTAAAACTAAATCTTCAAAAAAAAATTCACTTTTTCATATTTTTGTTGTTGAATAAAATATTAAGAAAATTTATCAAAAAAAAATCTGAAAATGTCCAATATTTTTGAAAGACTGAAGGTCTAGCCGAACGCATACCAAAATATAAAAATCTTTGAAATCGAATGGGAAAAAATGGCACGTGTTTAAAAATTTTATATGTCAAAGGTAACGATTTCAGAATATTTCCAACAAATAATTTTAATTTTTTTTTAATTTCTAAAATTTTTTGGTGTATAGAACTAAATCTATAAGGCCTGTCACTGAATTCCATTCCGATCGAAAATGGAATTAATTCCGTAATTTGCTTATTCACAAAAAGTAAAACGAAAATATCTTTCGGAATTAAACCACTTTCAGTTTTCAAAGTGGAATTGATATTTCATTGTAATTATTCGCTTTTCTTGAAATTTGAATCAATTTCTGTACCAAATACTTCACTTTTGTTTTAAAATAAAAAACGCTGTCAAATTAAAATCTGAAAAACAGAATTATTAAATATTTTTTGAATTAACAATTTACACGGAATCTGAAGAACCTAAAACTATCGGAATAAAAACCATTCCGAACGAAATGTGTGGCAAGCCTGTATATATCTATTATGAATAAAATAAGAAGACTCATGATGTTCTCTCCCATTTTATCTAATATAAATATAATTGTGTTACCGTATTAACATAATTTACTACTTCTTGATGTGGGAAAGATAATTTTCTTTTTCTTAAATCTATATATAAATATTATAAATTACCGGATAGAATATAATTAGAAAAAACATCCATATGTATGAAATGTAAACAAATAGGCTGCGAAATTCAAACAAAAAACTCAACAACAATAGAAAATATTTAATTAAATTTAAATTTTTTTTTTTTAATTAACTTATTTCATAAGCTTTCGTTTGTTGAGCAAATTTTACATTTGGACAGCAACCAAAAATGTATCTGTCTCACTCTTGTTGTTAATAATTTTAACCTTGATTTAGTTAAAATGTGCAAAAGACACAAACTACAAACAGAAATCAATTTATAAATCAATTCACGTTTTTTTCTTTTGTGTCTATTTTGGCGGGCAATTTTTTATAAAAATATGTATGTAGTTAGAAATTAATGGTTTAATAATATATGTTTGCATAAATATTTTATTAAATTTACAACATGAAGGGAAGAAGACACAACTCGTTACTTGTACAAACATAAAACTAAACGTTAATGAATTTTGGCATGAACTTGCAAAAATGACATTTAAATTTTGATTGGTTCGTTACTAATTGAATTTGGGTGAAGATCACACATATACTGCGTATTCATTTGATTTAAGTTATAAATTCGAAAAAATCTAAGTAATTGAAAATATTGGGCGCTCATTGTACGCAAAAGTGTATGTGTGATTGGGTTTTTTCGTCAGTGTCAAATAAATGTCAATTGATGAAATTGATTGTCTTTAATATTTAGAAACCTTAAACGATTCTAATTTGTCTATTAATAATATCTTTAGAAAAGTTTTTAATAAAAAATAATTAATTGAATAAAAAATATTAAACTTTAAACAAGTACATACAACCTGACTCTAGTCCGGAATAAAACAAATATTCGTCCGAGACGAATCTTATATACCCTTCAATTTATTAATGAAACCCGGTATTTATAGAATTTTTTAGGCAAATCGTAATAGCACTTGGGGTCCAAATGACCTTGAACTTTTAAAATCACGAAAAACACAGTAATTTTGACCCCAAGTGCTCTTAAGAGTTAATTTCCATTTTTGTGCTGTTATTGTAAATACTAGACTTCATGTTATATTTTTCTGAAGTTTCATCAAAATCGGCCCAAAAATATGTAATATTTCGCTTTCATTCCATGAGAAATTCCAAATATTGTAAAATTTGACTTTTGACCTTCACGATAAGGGTTAACGTTTTCCGATTTTAGAAAAACTTTCAGACTATATTTAAAATTACCTGGACTATAATATTCTGAACTGATTTTACATAAAATTAATAACAGTAAGGAAATTGGGCTCCTCGCCAAAATATGGCCAACAAATTTGTTTTTCTCGAAAATCGCAAAATTTATATCGCAGCTACGGAAAAAATATAGAAGGTATTGACATATTTTTTTACATTTTTATTACCTATTATGTTGTCAATAAATCCCCATGTGATGATCAAAAAATTCTAACCCCCTGGTTATACCTGATAAAGTTTTAGCATGATAAACTTCAAAATGGTTGTTTAAAAAAAAAATTATCAGGTATAGTCTCTATTTATTAGTATTATTGCTTCGTTATGATAAAATTGTTAGTGCTTTTGCTTAGACAACTTTGTCTTGACAACAAATGTCATTAATTGTTATGATAAACATTTGTCAAGTATAGACAGGGGATAAAAATTGTTTAACAAAATTTTTAAAAATTTGAAAATGGAGTTTTGAAACTGCCGTTAAAAAAAATATTTTTTTTGGTTATACCTGCGAATAGGTTAACGGTTTCCTACTAAGACAAAAACTCATATACAAGTAAATATGGATATATTTTAAGTAAAAATGAGCTTTTATTTTAATATTTCTCAAAATATGTTAATTTGTTCCTAGATTTCCTGTTCTAGTGGCCTGAGACACATTATTGGTCTGGCGAATTCTTCATAACTTTAACAGTTAACAGTTGACTGGACTCAGAAAAGCCGGTTTTAGCCGGAATTTTTTAATTTTTTTTCTTTACAAACCATCTCCTGAAAATTTCGAATCGAATCAAAAAAAATCAGCCAAATCGCTCCAGCCGTTCTCACGTGATGACATTACATACATGGACCATTTCATATATTTAAATGTATAGATAGATTAGAATGACAATTACGTACACATTTCGATTCTTTTAAATTAAATTGCAAAAGTAATTTTTTAATGGCAAAATTTTTACAAAAACTGACAAATTGTATATTTCCCCCCCGAAAATGTACCACAAAACTTTGAGTAACGAGCGGCACGGGTTGCCCTAGTATTTTGGTAGTTGGTAGTATTTTAGGTCATTGCAAAAGTATTCAGCGGGTACCGTTTTAACATTTCAAACATTTAATTCTAAGGGACACTCTACTGTAGAGTGTCCAATATGACAAAACTTCTGAATACAACGATTCAGAGAATATCGATATAATTTTTAATAGTTGTCCACAATAGTTGTTAATTTAAAGCCTAATGGATATACACAGCTATATATGCTTGATAGGGTCGCAATTGAATATTGTATAAATTACAAATGGAACGAAAAACTGCTATAAGTAAGTGCCGGGCCCAAAAAATCAAAAATCAGGTTGATCCAATATGTATGTCAAATGTTTTAAAATGTTTTAAGAATGAAACAACGTTCAAGATTATTTTTGAATGAAACGTGATGTCGGCAAATACAGATTATTTTAATATAAAGAATATGATAAGTCTATTTCTAGTCAATACTTTTCGTACTTATCAAATACATTATTGGCAATTTATTGAATTACTAATTAATTCAAATGATAACAAATGCAACGAAATTCTTACCCTGCTATAAGTGAAGTGCAGGGCACAACAAAATCTTAATCAGGTTGATCCAATACTTAGGTCAAGTAGTCAATGAATCGTATCGTTTTAAAAACTTTTAAGAATGAAACAACGTTCAAGATTATTTTTGAATGAAACGTGATGTCAGTAAATACAGATTTGATAAGTCTATGTCTAATCAATAGTTTTCGTACATATCAATTGCATTATTGGCAATTAATCAATAATTAAAATACATACGTAGTATTCTGAGACATACAATTGAATACAACAAGACTGAATTTTTTTTTATAAATTTCCCTTTTTATTACACCTGCCAACAAAATGACAGCAAGTAATTTAATTTACAGAGGTGGGGTGTTAATTATCTTAAATCAGTACCTAAGATAACTTAAATCGAATGTTAGAACATTCGATTTAAATTAATGAATTAAATTTAAACTTAATTTAGAATAGAAAATATCAGCGATGCATTCCAGAAACCCACTATCAACCAAACAAATTCTTTAGCTTCATTCAATATTTAATTTGAATAGAATCAAAGCCTCCATAAAGTAATTTCCTCCATTCAAAGGCTTTTATTCGAATAGAATTAATTCACAATAACATTTGTAATCATTTTCAAAATGCCTTTTTGTAATAGATTTGAATCGAAAAAAATAATGAATCATTCAATAGATCTTATTAAGCTATAAGAATTTCATAAGGAATTAATTATGTAGATAATTAATTATCACGTTTGAAGTACTAAGGAATTAATTCGTAATTAATTCTGTAATGGAATGTTTAAGAGAAAACATTTAATTTGATTTTGAAAATTGAATTAAGACTTAAGTCTTTCGAACCTTTGAATAGACATCAATATTATTGAATTAATTCATAATGGAATTATGTAATTCTAAATAAAATTCATTCAACATTTAAACACTTAAATTTTTGTTAATTCAAATCGAATCCTAATTAAATGATAATATTTCAGAATTAAACAAATTATCAGCAGTTTATTCCATGAAACCTTTTCCAACAAAACAAATTCATTAGCTTCATTCAAAAGCTTTAATTTGAATTGATGTAATGTAATATGTAATTCATAATAAAATTCATTCAACCTTTGAATGGTTAAATTTTTGTTAATTCATATTAATGGAAACTATTTGTTTTTTATTCAATTTGTTTTTGGTTAGCATTTACACAATAAATTAAAAAAAAATTGTCTAAAGCCATTCCATAAATTTTATAAAGCTATTTCGTAATGAATTTGAATTAAAGAAAACTTGAATAATTCAATAAGGAATTAATTATTAAGAATTGAATTCAATACTTTTGAAGTACTCAGGAATTAAGCCTAATTAATTTAGAATTAATACTTTCGAAAATTTTACTCCAAAACAGACCAGTTGCTTTCTTATTTAAAAAAATATGTGAGTTTTGAACTTGCAATTAAAGTCAATTATATGCTGCAGTTTTACTGTATTAAATTAATATTCGTTTAATATGGTTTTGAATTGGTTGCTATTTGATTCGATTATATTTTATACCGAGATAAAACAATGATAACTGAATTTGTTGACAATCGATTGATTATGTTTCAATTATAAAATCTTTAGCTTCTAGTGGTAGAAATTCCATTGTAAAATTGGAACAAGGTTAATTTTTGTTGTTGTATGTAGTTAAAAGTTTGCCACAGCAATTATAAAACTCTGTTGGGGATTCTTTTATCACAACAAAACTGTATATAATCTAACATTAGTTGTATACTTACATCTTCAAAATTAAGCAACAATTTGAATTTATTATATTTGTCAACATCATCACAGTCAATAGCTTCTTGGGGGGACTTCTTTGAACAACAACTGTTATTTTGTGTCAGCAAATCAGCAGCTGGTAAACCATGTCCCAAAATGTTTGGCTCTTCATTATCCGGAAATTGATGAGAATCTAAGGCTGAAACATGTTTGGGGCCTTCATTCTAAAAAAAAAAAATACCAGACAAAAGAAATAAAGAAAATATTAATTTATAAATAAAACACCAACAAGAATTAATTTGAAATAGAGACAAGAAAAAAGAACAAAAATTAAAAATAGTAGTAGCATAGAATAAAAAAAGTATGCAAACTATTATATAAATCACTGTGCACACACTTGCTTGCACATAATTAACATTGAAGAAGGTTAATTCTCAACATCATCTATTTAAACGCATTTTCAAAAGCATAAGTTCCGCATTCGAAATCTATTTTTTTTATGTATTAGCTAGAAGAGTACTTTTTATGCATCTACTGTCAGTTGTTGTTTTTATTGTTCTTTTGTTATAAATTATTGAAATAAAATAATTAAATGCAACATTTTTATATAAAATCTCCATTTATGATTAAAATTCATTCATCTGTCATTGCTTGTCTGTGTCTTTGTCTGTATATTTGTTTTAATATTGACCCATAAATATCGTTGGGTGTTGTAATAAACGATCAACAAAAACAAGTTTATTGTCAAATACAAAAACAACAACAGCAAAATTAGCCATTATTATAATTTAGTTGGCCAAATATGTTAAATGCTAAGATCAGCCGATTTTTTCCAACTTCGGTTGTCTTTTTACTGAAAAATATCAATTAATTAATTATTTCCTGGAATAAAAATAAGCAAACTTTAAATATTTAATAATCATTGCAACTTATTGGAATAATAAATTTCACAAGATCCAAAATAACAGATTTTAATACAATATATAAAATAAACTTTAATGAATAGATTGAAAAAAAATTAATAGGATCATATTAAAATTACTACATTACTATCTTAATTTTAAAATCGACTATCATTTATAGTGTAAAAGACCTCATAGACGTTACAGGCCGCTTTGAATACAGTGGCCGAAGCTGCCAAAAGAATATAATCTTGAAAATATCAGATCGACATAATGACATCTCAATGATAGTTTGTTGTTTCCCCAAATTTGATTACTCTCAACATATTTTATCGAAGTTTCGAGTCGACTAGTCACAACCTTGACAGGCCTAAAAGATGAAATTACATACATATCAGCCTGGATTATTGAAAAAAAATACTCTTAAACTCTGATTTTAACTAAATTTAATTATTAAGTCTTCAAAGTGAAACGCGAGTTTTTTAACTGACTAAAAAATGCAACTTCTGAGTAATGGAAAAGCGCTAAATCTTGCGCGAAAACGCTAAATTGGCAACTCCGGTTAGCACAGTTATTCCAGAGATGGGCATCTGCTGGTTGAAAAAAATATAATTTTATAGACAGTGGAGTGCATCCATTGTAGATGGATATTGGACAGAGTTTAATACTAAAATGTTTGTAGGATCATAAAAGATAAATTCTTTTAAAACACGAGAAAAACAAACTTTCGATTTGAAAGAGTGATAGTAAATGAAACGCACTTTCTATTTTTAGTGTTATCTCAATTTTCAATAGGAAATAACTAGTTTTTCCATACGACCACAGAATTAAGTCTCTAGGCTAGGGTTCTTAATTTCCCGGACCTTTTCCATTCCCGGGAGGAAACTAAAAAATCTTTACTCTCCCGGGAATTCCCGTTTTTTAATACTAAATTAAACCAAAATCCTGTAAATTTGTTCGAATAAATAGTCTTAGACTTTGACCAGCGTTTTAAAAGAAGTATAAAATAACTAGATTTGTTTGTACAATGTTGGTCCAACCTTTTTAAGGGTTTATAATTTAATTGTGGCATTTGATCGGTATTGTCACACTCGTAGTTTTATTTGCTATAAAATCAATAAATTATATTGTTAAATTAAAAACCTTAAGAATTTCGACTATGTTAAATCTATAAAACATGGGTAATTAGCTTCAATGAGAAATCAGATTGTAGATAAACAAATTTAAACCATTATTATTCTTATTCTTTTCTCTATATATAAATATCCTTTAATAATTGCTTTAAGGACACAAAACTTAAATTACATTCGTTCTTAATAATCGAATTTTTCTACTGTGGCTTGAGATGAGTGAAAAAAATCGATTATTTCAACCGTAATGCTTCTTTGCCAAATGACTATCTGTTGCTAGAACCGAAAAAAATATATGGATATAGAAAATAGAATAATTCAATTAGCAACTAATTTGGCCATCGCAACGATTCTGAATATTGCAACTTTAAGAAGAAAACTTATAAAGAAATTCCCGACAAACATTTCCCGAAAATTTACAAAAAAATATTTCCGGGAAATTTTTCCCGCGTAGGAACCCTACTCTAGACATACATACTTTGGCCAAATTCTCTAAGATGTGGGCAAACAAAATCTTTATGAGATCATAATAACAAAGCGCCATTTAGGATATAAAAAAATTAATCTGAAATGTATGTATGTACGACTATACTTTCCACTTACTTTGCGAATGTCCCGCTATATAGATTTAGATCTAGAATCTACAGGAATTGTAAGTTCATTATCATGGTATACATGGAAACATAGGTTCGAAAGAATTAATTCTTAATTCAATTTTTAAAATTAAATAAAATTATATCTCTTAATCATTACCTTAAAGAATTCAGAACAAATTAATTTATAGGCATAATTCCTCAGTACTTTAAACGTACTGAATTCATTTCTTTGGTAATTCATTCTATTTAAAATTAATTCCTCATGGAATCATTTATGTTTGCTTTTAAAAACCATTATAGCTTTCTATAATGTAGTACATTATTCTTCAATTTAAATCTATTACAAAAAGGCATTTTGTAAATGATTACTTAGTTAGTTATGAGCTAAATAGATTCAAATTTAATGAAGAAAAACTATTTTAATTGAATTTGGAAAAGATTTGAATTAACACAAATGTAACCATTAAGTCCCGGTCCACACTGTGAAACATTTGCTGCAAAACATTTTTATATTCTCTTTTGAAACTGCATTTGTGTCCACACAGTGAAGTTTTTGCTTTTCAGTTTTTGACATTTCTGTACAGAACGAATACGAACGAATAAATGTGAATGACATACTCAACAAAAACTTCATGTACATGAAACTTAGCACCCTTTTTCATTCGTCTTTCCCCTTTCGTCAACAAACTGAAATGTTTTGCAGCAAATGTTTCACAGTAGGGATGGGGACTAAGAAGTTAAATTAATTTTATTATGAATTAATTCATTAAATCATTCCCAAGGTTTCAAGGTATGAATTGCTAACATATTTTAATTCTGAATTAATGTTTAAGTGGACTAAATAATTCGAAGCTCTACTTGGAACTCAAGACAATTGACACCTTATTTGTGTCACAAGTCATAATATTCAGAAAAACCTTTAATTCAAAACCGATCGGTTTCGGTTGAAAAAAAATTAAAACCGATCCGTTTCGGTTTTGGTTTTGTTTACTAAATATAATAATGTAATAGACTCAAAAATTCTTTAATAATATAAAAAATGCTAAAAAAAATACGTTGATCATATGTTGAAAACTCGTGATGAACGTTTTATTACATTTAATGATAATTATATGACAAATGATATTTTCTGGAGATATGATCAAGTTTTTTAAACATTATTATTGATTAAAAGGTTCCTTTCGTTTTTAATTAACCCCCCCTCCCCCTCAAATAATGTAGATCTGGATCCGCGCCTGTATTGTTTTATGAAATAAATAATGTTGATGGATTAAGTTACAAATATTTGATCTTGTAGCCTTTTAATTATCTGATGTGTGTTTTCAAAGTTAATTAAATGCTAGAGTACAATTAGAAGAATATTGTGGATCAATTTCAGGTTAAAAAAATCATACAATTCACTGTTAGATCAGTTTTTTTTCATCAAAATAGATGTAAATTAACAAATAGTAAGAACTAGTTTGTTTTCCAGTCCAAATATTTTAATTTTTCTGCTAAAAATAGTTCAAAAAGAAAATTCAGGAGACTAATTATCGGTTTTCGGTTGTGGTTTTGAGCCACGAAGAACGGTAGTTTTGTTTTCGGTTAAACCCGAAGCTTTCGGCGTATGAAGTAATTCCAACCGGTTGAAGGGCGTCTTCTTCTGGAAACTCTGGTAATATTTTTCTTCATTGAATATGTCATAATGGAAAATTCAGAAAGGACTTTAAGTTTATAAGAACTCTACATAATTAACAATTTTTCAAAACTTTTTGAAAACAGTTTCCGCCTTTACAAATTACCTTCGGTTGGTCATCAGATGCTGTTATTTTTATGTTGTTGTTGTTGACATTATTTGTTTTTGTTTACAATTTTTGCAACACAATAAAATTGCAATAACAAAACTTGTTTACAATTTATTTGCCTCTAAAAATTCGCAACAATAACAACAAACATAAATAAATAACTAAATACTCGTAATTATTACAAAACGCATTTACAAGACTCGTATTTTATGACGTAGTAGATTTTTCTAATGTTTTTTTTTAATTTACACAAAAGAACAACAACAAAACCATTTATTGTACATACATTTATGCAAAATTATAAAAGTGGGTGTGTTTCAGCGTAATTCGCATTAAAAAATTTGTTTTCGAAATCAATTGTTGTTTACACTTAAAGGAAAATAAGTAATTTTACAGAATTTATGTTTTTAACCGGATATTCTTGTTTATTAAAAGTAGAAATTGTTATTGCACTTTAAGTAAAATGTTAATAACAATAATAAATAACTTATTTAAATAATCAATAATTTATTTAAATAATCAATAATTTATTTTATATTGTAATTGGTTTTGTGTGGACATTAAAAATCTACATAATAAACATTTCATTATATTGAAATTATTTCAAAAATTTATAAAATATATTGACTCTTTCTTTATACGTTCTAAAAGTTTTTGAGAAAAATTCCAGTCATTATTTAAAGAGGATAAAATTAATGTCAATAGCCGTAACCCTTAAAAATTCGAGAGAAAAAAAATTAGCATGACGTCAATTAAATATATGAATTTAAATGAATTAATTTAATTGAATTCATTTAAAACTTATAAGACCGTAATGGAAAATATTAAAAATTACACTATGCTACACCAAAAATATTCAGGGGTTCTCACATAGCAATTGTATTTTATTGGAGTCCATAGAGTTCGGAAAAACTTATAGCTCTATGGACTCCAACAAAACAGAATTGATACATGAGAACCGCTGCATATTTTGTGAGTTCACTTTTGTATCTCTGTCAGAGGTAAGTTCGGTTTAAGGAGAACTTTTTATTTTTCAAATTTGAGTACAGACTTGCGTAATTTGTTTTTTTTTCATTCATGTTTTGAAAATGAAAAACAGACTTGCGTAACTAAATTGCCTAGTGTGAAACGCGTCTTTCCAGTTACAAATTATATTCAGTTACATTGTCTTAGTTAATCCATATTTATCGATTAATCATATGGGCAATTCCATATCATCGTACTTGACATTTGTAAGCCTATAGAGTGGAATAGATTTTGCAAAAAAAGGAGTATCTGAAAAATAATTTGGTCTTTATGTTCCATTCAGAGGCTACTATATTTTAAAATAATAAAAAGTTCTTTCGAAATATTGTTGTCCAAAATATTGAGTACGTGACATAAAACGGAACTCATTTTGAGGTACATGTAGAAATATGCGAAAATATTCGAATCGTGAGAGGCGTTATGTTTTCTTTTAATTTCTTGCACTAAACAACATATTTTTCCTTTACAGGCTGTCATATTTTAATAAAAACAATCTTTGGATGATTTTATAATAAATAAAATTTAATATCGTACGTGACATACCGTACGTGACAGATTTTTATCTTATAATAAAACAATATATATTCTGTAAATATATGTATACAAAAACTAAAAAAATTAATAGAAAATATACATTCGGTTTCAATAAACAATTTGACAATAGCAAAAATACAATCAGAGTCAAATTCATTTCATACTACAAGCTAATAGGGAGCCTAGTTTTCGCCCCAATTTTAGCCTAAAACATTAAAAAATTAAATATAATCACTTTAAACTATTATTTTTGTCTTTAAAATGTTGTAATATGATGTAAATACTTTCACATAGTAACATTTTATTATTTTCTTCTATTCATATCATCTTGAAAAAAAGTTTCAAGGGTTTATTTTTCAGTCGTGGTAGCGATTGTCGTGGAATTGGCCATATTTACATTTTTTGTCTAGTGTACACTACAAATATTAGTAATTAATTCTGTAAATATTTATTAATAAATTTTGCGTAAATAGATATGTACTTTCAACGTACTTATTTAGAATTCATGTCAATTTTAATTATCATTATGAAATTCAAAGTTCACACTTCAGAATGCATTAGCAACAGTAAGAGAAATTTCCTAATTGTTTATTGAATATTATTAAATTAAACAATTTTAACAAAAACATTAAATAAGTGCATGTATTAGAAATAAAAGTGTAAATAATTAATGAATGCAAAGAAAACCTTCGACAATGCTAATAGCTTTAAAATATATACTAAATTCATAATCAATTTTTAAATTTATTACAGGTTTATAAAACAAATTTTGTATATAAATTCTGTTTTATAAACCTTTTATAATATTAAAAATTGATTATAACAAATTAGCATAAAATAATAATATTTTCTAATAAATATTATTGTAGAATCGTTTAATTTAATATGATAATCTTTTTTTTTAAATATTACAATATTATTTGCTTAATAAGTAACGACATTTAGAGGTATTAACGGTATTACCGATTATATCGGTATTGGTATTTCAGCGGTAACGGTAATTGCAGTTATTTCGGTAAAATGAATTGCAATTCAAATGAATTTGATAAAGTTGCAATTCATTTGAATTGATTTTGAATATATTCAAATGAATTAGAACAAAGAATTGCAATTCAAATGAATGAATGAAAAAAAATGAGTTGCATTCAAAATAAAAATTAAATTTTCTTTTAGCAAATAAACAAAATTTTCCCATTTTGATAGGATTTTTCGCCGATACGTAATAATTCAATTCCTATTCTGCCGCTACCAGACAATTCCAGTATATCATGGGAATTACAAATCTAAGATTTTTTTGTCTTTGGACTATACTAGGTGATATACCAAACGAGAGTAATGTAAAAGACAGCAATATTACATAAAAAATTTGTTGAATTACAAAACAACAGTGATTACTGTAGATTTAATTACAAAATCAATTCAAATTTCAATCAATTCAATTCAAATGAATTGCAATTCACTTTGACAAATCCATTTGAGTTAGAAACGAATTGCAATTCATTCTACAAATTCATTTGAATTGGAAACGAATTACAATTAATTTTTACCAAATTCATATAAATTGACTCAAATTTCATTCAATTCATTTTTTTGGTGTAAAAAGAATTAATTCAAAATTTGCTAATTCAGTGCATGAATTAATTAAAAAATTAATGATTCATTTACAGCTCCGATCCAGATAATATTGATAAGGTTACCAAAACTTGACGGCCTTTTACCGGATTGTAGTGCTCCTAACTCAGATAAATGTTTAATATTGGCATCGCTTCAAAAAGTTTCCTATATTTATAAGTAATTTCATTCTTAGGGACCAACGATTCGAAAGAAATTAATTGTTAATTAAACCTTCAAAATCAAATTAAATATGTTCTCTGAACCATTTCATTAAAGCAATTATTACGAATTAATTCTTAGACTTAATTCCTTAGTACAAACTTCCACCGTATTAAAATCTACAGAATTTGTTTTGTTGGGAATGGCTGCATGAAATGAAGTGCTCGCCGTTTTAATTCTGAATTAATATGTTTTCTCAAGTGAATTAAGCTTAAATTTAATTAATAAATTGGAAACTTTGAAATGTAAACTTCTAAATTTCAATTAATTTTGATTTGCTAAATATTAATTTGCTATTTTGAATACTCAGTATTTTCATTATTTTCATCAAGATTAAATTGAATTTTTATACCCTTCGCCTTCGTGAGTACGGTATATATAAGTTTGTCATTCCGTTTGTAATTTCCACAATATAATTTTCCGACCCTATAAAGTATATATATTCTGGATCCTTATAGATAGCGGAGTCGATTAAGCCATGTCCGTCTGTCTGTTGAAATCAATTTTTTGAAGACTCCAGATATCTTCGGGATCCAAATCTTCAATAATTCTGTTTCCTATTTAAAATCAGCAAAATCGGTCCCCAAATGGCTGAGATATGAGGAAAACACCAGGAGAACCTCGATTTTTGTCCTATATCTGGATTACTAAGACATTAATATATACAATATGGATATCTAATGATAGATATTTCAAAGACCTTTGCAACGACGTATATAAGACCATAGTAAGTTGGACCTACAATGGGTCAAAATTTGAAAAAAATATTTTTTAACCCCAATTTTTTTTCACCAATAAACAAAAAATCAAAAAATTTTTTTTAAAATTTAAAAAATTTAAAAAAAAAAATTTAAAATAAAACTTTGCAAAAAAATTTTTCCCAAAAATTAAAAAAACAATGTACTTTAAATGTATTGTATTCAATCCTTGAATCATTCAAATTTTCTTTAAGTCAAATCTAATACAAAATAGCTGTATTGAATTCTAAATTTTTTCTTAAATTCAAATCGATTACAAAAAGGCTTAAGTAGAATTTTTTCCATTAATTTTGTAAATGATTAAAAGCAAAACAAATACATAACTGAATGAAGAAAAAATATTTTAATTTAATTTGTATTAGAATTAAATTAACACAAAAATAATCATTCCATTATGAATTAATTCAACGATAAATGACTTATATTTAAACGAAAGTCTTTGAATGAAGCTAAAGAATTAGATGTTGGGAATGAATGATATATATTTTAATTCCGAATTAAGATTTTACTAAATTAAACTCAAATCAGAATTAATTAATTCGAAGCTCTGTGACATTTGCAGTTAAACCTGAAAATCAGTGTAGAGCTTGAAGAAAGCGTTTGTATATTTTGATATTTATAAATTGTACAGAATATTTGAAATTCATTTAATAAGCTTTATTTGTCTGCAATATTTATATAACCTCTTAATTTCAATATTACCGTTAATTTCTTTTTCGATTTCTTCAATTTATCGCCATTCTTTTTCAATTCTAGGGCAGTGATGGTTGTGGTTTCGGTTTCCATTATTTAAAAATGTTTTTGTTTTATATTCAAATAAAAACTAAATTAATTTTTTTTAAAATACGATTTAAAAACACATTTAGTTTAGTTCAAAAAAAAACAATGTTTTTCATTTAACTAATTATAGAAAATTAACAGTTATTTTTGTGCACTTTGCAAAAAAACCAGAGCCACTTGAAAGGGAAGTCTATTTCAAAGTCACGCGATTATTTGTGTTTGTAAACTTTGATTATTTATCGATCAGTTACAATTAGAAAACTGTAAAATTATAATAATCATTTATTGCATACACGAGAGAAACGAACACGTTGTTTTTATTTTCTGTGAGTGTTTATTTATGTATGTTTGTTTTATTGGTAATATTGAATAGCGCACAATAAACCGATTGCACGCAAAACTTAACTGAAACTAAATTCACAAAAAAAAAATTAACCAAGTGATCGAAAAAATAAAATCAGCAGCTAAAATACGCTGCGAAACAACTTGTCATTACCTACAAACATACATTCATTCATACCCCCCAAAAGAGCATGTATCGCACAGATACCCATTCTCAGACGCAGAACTACTCGTTCATTGTATTTGTAGTATTTATGCACTGTCGTAACGTCATTACATTTTCTGACTACCACTTACTTACTTATTTTGTTGTTAATATTTTTTATTTTTGTTTAGTTTGTGTAGTAAACAACAATTCTGTTTTTCAGATGAAAAATTTAAAAATCCGATTTATTTTCCAACCTAAAATTTGTTGACGAACTGCTTGAGTGCCTCTGTCATGATTGATGTGGCCACGAGATAAAAGTTTTATAATAATTTGGAAATGTTACAAAAACGTCAAGATATTGTAAGAGATTTAACTTTTGAGAAATAATGTTTGAGTACAGTTTGGTAGCATTGAGGAAATAATTGCAGATTTATTATCATACATATTATTAGGGGTATTCACAATTCGTAGTGTGGGGATTTAAAATACAATTGTTGTAGACGTACATTTATCATTTACATATATGTATTTGATTTTAAAGCCACTAACAATAAAAATAAGTTGGAAAGTATAGTCGGTCAAGCTCCGACTATACAAGAGCAAAGCATTTTTCTATTAAAATTTCAATATTTTTTTTACAATTCTTATGACCAATTACGGACGCATCGTCCTGAAATATAAATAAAACTTGTTTTTGTTAAATTTTATTTGAATTAAAAAATTTTTGTTTGATTTATGATCGTTAAACTGATTTTCGGAAGTGGGCATATTTACCTTGCATGAGAGGTATTATCCATTGTTCCTATCCTGCCCATTTTTAACAACAAAATTTTGTATGTGAGGTGCAACGCCTACTTGTTAAATAAATCCTTTTTAGCACGTATGTATACTGACAGTCAGGCCGCAATAAAATCTCTAATTTAGTCCAGGAATGCCGGGCATCCTTAAACAGGATGGCAAAGCTGATGATTTTGCGAAAAAAGGCGCCATGCTGCCTGACGGAGACACAGACTTTCTATGCGGGATTCCGTTATCCAAATGCAAGCTACAAATTAGTAACTTCTGCTATGAGCTCGCTCAGACAAGATGGGGTTGTGAACCCACATGTACTATAACCAGGACGTTATGGCCCCGACTAGACCGAGAGCGGACAACATATCTTCTTGGCTTGCCCTACAACGACTTCTGTAGAAGTTCTCAAAATGAAGTGGAGGATGAGACCATTTTTCATCTTCTTTGTCATTGTCCGGCATTAGGAGATCTACGCCTGAGGTTTCTGGGACATCGTTCCTTAATTAGTCTTTCTGAGCTCTCGGACATGAAGCTAGAGTGCATTAATGCCTCTATCAGGAATAGAAATTGGCTAATCAGGCCAGACACGGGAATCTCCATGGAGAGACCTAATAACCTAATAGAAATTTTCATTTCTGTCCCTCTTTTCTTTTTACTTTCAAGTAACACAAAGGGACCTATTGCCTGGACCCACGTGAGCTGCTCATCTTTCATGTCTTCACTTCGCGGCTGACTGGAAACATAACCTAACGGGCACACTTTAAATTTCAAAACAAAAGTTAGCTTATAGTTCCTCCAGATTTCAAGGGGATTTGTTTACTCGAAATTAAAGCAAAAAAAAACAAATCATGTGGTTTATGAGAATTCGTTTTTAAATCGTTTTTAGAAATTATGTTTATAAAGAAGTATTTCAATAGCTGATGTAGGGCATAGTCGAGCAGAGCTTTCTTATTATTTTATTATTGTTGGTGTTTTGTTTAAGCTTTGATATTTTTACAAATAAAGCTTGAGTGTCTGTAATTCTCATTCACTCTAGTGTTTTATTTGTATAATATCTTTAGTTTTTCTAAAGCCTTTTGGGAAAAGGTTTCCTGATGATCTGGCCTAAGCAAACAGTGAAATGCGCATAGGAACTAGCTTATCCCCCAACAATAAATTTCAGTGAATTTATCAATTATTGGGAATTCAGCACACTAATTCTTAACAAAAAAATTTTCTTTATTGTTAAACAACAAATTATTAGAAATTTTCAGGTTTTTATACCCTTCACCTTCGTGAGAAGGATATATATAAGTTTGTCATTCCGTTTGTAATTTCTACATTTTTCATTTCCGACCCTATAAAGTATATATATTCTGGATCCTTATAGATAGCGGAGTCGATTAAGCCATGTCCGTCTTTCTGTCTGTTCAAATCAATTTTCTGAAGACCCCAGCTATCTTTGGAATCCAAATCTTCAATAATTCTGTCAGGCATGCTTTCGAGAAGTTTGCTATTTAAAATCAGCAAAATCGGTCCATAAATAACGGAGATATGAGCAAAAAACCGGGACAACCTCGATTTTTGACCTATTTTTTTTATCTATATCTGGATTACTAAGTTATTAATATAGACAATATGGATATCTAATGATAGATATTTCAAAGTCCATTGCAACGATGTAGATAAGGCTATAGTAAGTTGGACCTACAATGGGTCAAAATCGGGAAAAATATTTTTTAACCCGAATTTTTTTTTGTCGTAAATTTTTTTTAAAAAAAATTAAAAACTAAAAAAAAAATTTTAAAAAATTTAGAAAAGACTTTTCTTAAAAAAAATTAAAAAACAATTTCGAAAAAAAAAATTTGAAAAACTATTAAAAAAAATTAAATTTTGTTTACCTAAAAATATTAAAAAAAAATTATTTTAAAGTATAATTTGGTGAAGGGTATATAGATTCGGCACAGCCGAATATAGCTCTCTTACTTGTTTTTATACATTTTAGTAAATTATTCAAAGAAACTTAAAAAATTAATCGGAGTTATCGATTAAAAAAAGTTATTAACTTCTAACTCGAATAATTGATAAACATAGTAACTAAATAGTAGTCATTGAAGACAAGTGATGACACATGATACCACCCTACACTAAGTAAATAAGCAAAAACATTTTTCCTTTAAAATTTCAAAAATTTATATTCATGAGTGATTTTCGGAAGTGGGCCTTATATGGGAGATATGACCAATTATGGACCGATCACCATGAAATTAAGTCGTGTGATTTATGTCTATATGATAGTTATTTATTTTGAATTTTATGTGTATACCAAAATTTTTAAGAGAAGTAATTTTCGGAAGCGGATATTAAAGAAAGTGATTCTGAGTCGATCGGTATATTTTAATACCTTCTCCAATACGGTGCACTATGGTTGAATTTGCGGCACAACGTCGATTTTCAACATCATATTTTTAAAATTTTGTATGGCGTTAAATTGCCAAAATATTGGAAAGAAAAAATAGATACAAATAATGAAAGTTGACAACATATAATTATACTTAAAATACTAATAATATGTAAATTTATTCTCATTCGTATTATCAATTGTGAAGCAATATAATTGTTCTTAAATAAAACGTTGTTTTCCAAAATATTCTTTCAATTAAATAAATCTTGGAATATGGATTCTATCACTCGAGGTCTGTATTTTTAACTGTTGTAAAGATATTTTGTAAATGTCTGTATTTAGCACTTATTTTGAGGTTTTTACTGAGTCATCTTTTTGGGAAATTGTGAATAGTGTTATCGTCTTTTGTGGAGTAGAACTCCCGTGGATAACCACCGATAAAGGAGTAGCCTACATGTATTTGTTCGTGGGAGACAAAGGTTTAATGCCATGTAAAATTTGTTTGCAAATAATTGCAAACTCACGACTAGAGTGTCCAAAAAACCGGCAAATTTAAAAAACCGGTTTCGATTATTGTCTTTTAAAAAAAACCGGTTAACCGGTTTATATTTAATGGAAATTTAGCATTTTTGAATTCTTTATGCAATTATTTTATATCCTAGCAATGTTGTCAAATGCTACAATTTTCTATAAAATAAATCAATATTTTTAAAAATGGTATCAAAGTTTTTCATAAATATGTTTGAATGAGCTTTAGGAAATATATTTCATTAAAACCGATTAACTGTCTTACAAAAACCGGTTTGTCAAAAAACCGAAAAGTTAAAAAAACCGAAACCGGTGGAGTTTACAAAGATAAAAAAACAGGTTGACCGGTTTTCGGGTTTGGATACTCTACTCACGACTTAATGCAGCTTTTGTAAAAGGTAAGTTCATAAGGGAGCCCCACGAAAAAACTGATACGACTTTCATAATTTTGTCTAAGGTTTGTAGAAATTTATCTACACCACACTACAAAATCTACGCCCACACTACAAAAAAAGTGGGCGTGGACCGCCCATTTTTACTAAAATCGATTATTTTGACAGTAGAAGACTGCATACCAAATTGGGTGAGTCTAGCTTGTCGGGAAATAGTTTTTGCCGATACTTTGGGTTTTTCGGCTATAGTGCGGTGGTGTAGTAGATAAATATGATAATCAGAATTGACATGTCATTACCAAGTTTTTGCTGAGAAGATTTATAAATTCGTTACCTCTGATGTGAGTATATTTCCACTGTCAACTCCCCTAATACAATTATGTACATTTTTCAGTCATGTGTATGCGCACTTAACACACACACTGTATGTTTGTTTCAGTACTTTTGAATAAAAAATAAACTGAAATATGCACAAACAATTTTGGCAAAAAAAAACAAAACAGTTTAATAATATAATTATGAATAAAATAAAAATCGAAATACAAAAAAAAAGAGAAAACTATAAAAAACAGATACAAATACTTGTATTTAAAATTCGTTCGCATAGGCAATATGAATTTGAAGGTCAAATAATACGTAACGATTTATTTACAAAGCCAGGGTTAAACGTATTTAAAGTGCATTGTAAATTGGTAAAAACAAAATATTTTTGATATTTATTTCGTTTGGATTTCTTTTCATTTTGTTTTTTTTTTTAAACATAAACATTTTGAGTTTTTATCAATGACAATTGTTTGTGTGGAATTCCAAGTTTTTGAGTTCAGTCACATAAAATTGTGACACTTGTTAAAGAGAACAAGCAGCATCCAATATCTCAAATGAACTTTATGGGCGTGTAAGTGTGAGACTGACTGTGTTACACCATTTCAAAATGTAATTTAAAAATTTGTCGCAATACATTTTCAACTTAGCTTCTGAAAAGATTTAACTAACAACAAATATATAAAGTAGAAGAAAAAACTAAATTAAGTAGCAATCTTACAAATTATTAGATTATGGAAAATGATTTCAATATAATTTGGAAACGGTGTAAACTGTTGGGAGATATTTAAATAAAATTTAGGTGAAACTCGTGTATGAAACTATAACAAATAAAACTTTATAGTAGTACAAAATCCCATAGAAACAGGTTTTAAATAAATAAATATTTATTTATATGCCGGTAACCAAAAATTAAATAAAATAAGTTAAAAAAAATAAATAAATTAACACATTTTGGTGGTAACTAGTAGTTAGTTCTCTTTTGCGCTCTACTCATCACTTGTGTAAAGTGATCATGTGTAAACTATGTATAAAATACAGATTTAAAAGTATGGAACTACATATGTACATGCAATATATGTATGTATATTTGTGTATAATTAAATATTATGTAATTGAACTTTTAACAAAAGAAGTAATTGAAATTTTGTTTTTTAATATTATTTTGAATGGAATTTCACATACACACAATTCAATGACCCTCAATTGTTAAATAATTGATAAAGTTTAACAAAAAAAATAATAAAAAAAATTGCAAACAAAAATTTAATTTGATAGTGTCTGTCTGTATAGCTCAGTGTCTATGCGTTCCAAAAAAATATAAAATAAATCACGGCTCTAAAGATATTTGGGCACTAAATTTAATTATCATCATTATTGTATAAAATGATAAAAAAAAGCAAACTACAAGCGAGTACTTTATAAGTGCAATCGTATAAACATAAAATCATTATCAATTAACAAAACAAAAAAAACAAACGTGGCGCTTAAATTTTTCCAACGAAATTATAGTCAGTCATAAGCGATTGGGCGTTAGTGCTACATTCTTTAAATTTTATAGAATTTTACGAATTTTAATTTACTTACTGCTAAAAACATTGAAGCCCTTCAAACTAAATGGGGCACCAATCCTAAAAAAAGGTATTTGGTCTTTTGATGCGGTTTGCCTAGTCACCCAGCAGTTCTGGGTAACTGTCCCGAAATAGAAGAGGTTTTACCTATCATTTGGGGTCAACACTGGTTACATAACTAGCTATGTGACTAGTTATTTTAACATAAGCATGTCCTAGACGGAAGTCAAGATTACAAAAAAGACTGTCTGATAAATTGTCCTAAGTAGTCTACGCTGTAGTTAATTGATCTCAAAAAGTCAGTGTAATCTAGAGTTTCGTGTTCGGTTTTAATCGAAACCGAAACCGCGGTTTTTCAAGGCCTAACACCGAACCCGAAACCGACAATAATTCTTCAGTTTTTACTTTTAATATATTTTCAGTAGAAAAATTAAAAATTTAGAAATGAAAAACAAACTTTTTCATCCAAAGATTCATCCAAGTATTTCTTGATAATTAAAATTCAAATTACTGATTATTTAATTTAAAACAAGTTAGAACGGTATATTCGGCTTTGCCGAATCTTAAATACCCTCCACCTGCATACATATTTTTTAGGTTGATATGTATATATGGGAGCTATAACCAATTATGGGCCGATCATCATAGAATTATATATAGAGATTTTGGTATTTATGACGAATTTCAACTTAATAGCGATATTTATAAGATATTTGTGCTAATTTAAGTGATTTTCGGAAGTTAACTTTATATGGGGCTATGGTCAAATATGGGCCGATCCACAAAAAATTTAGTGTTGTGATTTCTTTTAGCACGAAACTTATTGTTGCTGAATTTTGTATGAATACTGCAATTCTGAAGGCATTTATAGACCATAGAACCATATTTCGGGAAGAAATTTGTATGGGAGCTATGAGAAATCATGAACCGATTCTTATAATTTTCACTAGAGTTAGTCATTTTATTATAAAAATAACGTGTGTAAAGTTTTATGGTATCATCTGCAATATATTTACACAAATAACCAAAAATATGTGAAAATTATAAATTTTTTTTAGGTTGTCTCACATTTTGGTTCATAGCTCTGGTTCTACTGAACCAATTTTGCTGATTTTCAATATCAAACTGCTTAGGAGAACAGTAAACATTTTTCTTGCAAGTTTACCAATTTTGTTTGCGTATTTTGGACGTGAGCGTGTTTTACACAGACACACAGACGGACATGGCTCAATCGACTTAGAATTTCATAAGGATCAAGAAAATATATACTTTATTGGGTCTCAGATGAATATTTCTCAATGTTACACACGAAATGACAAACTTATATATACCCTCATTCACCACTTGTGGTGGTGGAGGGTATAAAAAAGAATGCAAAGTGTTTTTAACAAAGACTTATGGTGTTTTCTTTTCTGACACAAAATGTTGCCTATATATTTTGTACCATTTGTTAAAGGTTAACTACCCATCATACCCTCATAATGTGTTGCATTTTTAACGATCACAATAGAACAAAAATCATTACCATTTATGCAATTTTCTTTTATGTAGCTTACATAAAAAGTGGTGTATTTCTAACCCTTTGATAAAATTGAGGGTGAATCATGTTGCATATATTCAGGGTTTTAGGGTAACATTATTAGAAAAGAACACGACCAAACTACATTTTATTCAGAAAAGAACACAAATAAGGGTAAAAGGCAGAATAAATGCATCATTTATGCCAGAAAAGATCACCGGTACCGTGAAATAACTCCCAAATGAAATAACTCCCCACGAAAAAATTAAATAACACCCAACAAATTTTCCATACAACTTGGGACTTATTTCATTATGAAACAACTCCTAACGCATAGGGAGTTATTGCATAATTTTTTGTTGGGAGTTATTTCATACTGCAATAACTCCCAATGAAATTTTTGTTGGGTTTTATTTCATTTTATTTTGGAAATTAGGAGTTATTTCACTGTATTGGGAGTTATTTCATTTCATTTTTGGGCGCTAAGGTTTTCTCCTCTGGGGAGAAAACCAATTTTCCTTTATCCTCTTGAACACCCGTCAAGTTTGAATTTTAAATTTGTATAGCATTTCCAACTGATTATCAACTGATTTTGTTTCTATAACACTTGATATTTAATAAATTATCACAAAACCGACCGAAACCGATTTTGAAATTCTTCGGTTTTTTTGAAACTCTAGTTTCTAGTATTTATAAACCGTTTAACCAAAAAACGTATAATTCAAGAAGTTCAAAAAGTAGGCTATTGCATATTTAGCTGAACATTGCTTAAATATGCACTTCGACAATAATTTATTTGATGAAAATATTACTTTTGTGTTTTTTATCGACCACAACACTTGGAATATTGGTTGTAGACACCATAACTTATATATATTTTGTATCCCTATTAAAGTTAAAGACTATTCTAGGAACAAAATAGTCGGTAACTACAATGATAATTGACCCGAAAATAAAATAAAATAACCAGTCTTTAAAATCATATACATAATACGGCACAATGAGACAGTAAAGTGTCACTTTACGACAACAAATGTAGTAAGTAAAATATGAAATTTATACAAATTTTAAAATGAATTATTTCCAGATTACTTGGCGTAAGTAAAATAACAAGACTCTAAAGTCAGGCGCGGATCTAGGTCAACCATTTGGGGGTGGGGAAATTAAAATATGTTCTACATTTTTCTTTTTATTCCTTTTTTATATGAAATTTTTTTTTTATATGGGGAGGAAATTTCCTATAGGATCCGCGCCTGCTAAAGTACAATATAAAAAGCCACTTTTAAGGGACAGTTAAATGTATATTGACTTTGTCAGATAATATTATTGGTTAGTAAAGTAGCTAATCTTTAAATTGATACATAATTAGACTTTTGAAGTGACTACAGATTGATCTAACAAGGGACAGTAAAATGATAATACTATCTGCATTATCTACATTATAATTAGTAGAATGGCTTATGCCGAAAGTGGAATGAAAATAATAAAATTAAACATACTACACTTCAGATTACAAAGGGACCTATGCTACAATTTGACTCTGCACTTGATTACTTCTATCTTTCTTCTTTAAAAGTGACTTCAACATAGATTACATAGAGAGACTAATGTGACAATTTACTTAAATCTAGATTACCTGGGATATATAAAGAAACCGATTGACTTCTCTCTGCATTACAATGGGCACATGCTTGCCAAACGACCTAAAATATATATTGGAGTATCCAAAACCGGTTTTTCATCTTTGTAAACTCCACCGGTTTCGGTTTTTTTAAGTTCTAAAGATCATTCAAACATATTTATGAAAAACCTTTTTAAAAATATTTCGTAAAAGATATAAAATAATTACATAAAGATAGAGTCTTAAGAATTCAAAAATGCAAAATTTCCGATGATTTAGTACACAATTCTTAACAAATTTCCTATTAGAGTCCAAAAATAGAAATAAATTTAAGTAAATCTTGTTCATATTAAATACAAATTTATTATAAACTGGTTAACCGGTTTTTTTTTGGAAGACAAAAACCGAAATGGGTTCACCGTTTTTTTTAAAGACAGTAATCAAAACCGTTTTTTTTAAAAAAACATTTTCGGTTAAACCGGAATCCGGTTCATCAGCAATGCGATGTCATTCATACATTCCAAAATAGCACTATTACGATCAGTGTTTGGCCTTAATATGTTTTGTACCACAGATCATCAGTTATTACAGGTGATGGAGAAGATATTTTTTTATACCCTACACCACCATAGTGGGGAGGGTATTATGCGTTTGTGCAGATGAAAAAATATTGGTCTAACACCCACCTTAAAGTATACCGATCGACGATTAAACGATGTCCGTCCGTCCGTCTGGCTGGCTGTCCATGTAAACCTTGAGTACAGGTCGCAATTTTTAAGATATTTCGATCAAATTTGGTACATATAATTTGTTCGGCTGAAGGACGAAGCCTATTGAAACTGGCTGAAATCGGTCCATTATTTCACCTAGCCCCCATACAAATGTCCTTCCGAAATTGGACTTTATCGGTCATAAATGTTTAATTTATATATGTATGTACACAAATTTCGCTCCAAATAAGTTTCATATATACAGAATTCATGTCACCAAATTTTGTTACGATCGGTCCATAATTAGTCATAGCTCCCATATAGACCCGCTTCCAAAAATCACTTAAACGTGCATAAATCTCCTAAAAATTTTGGTATATACACAAAATTCAACATAAATAACTTTCATTAAGACATAAATCACACGACCTCATTTCAAGGTGATCGGTTCATAATTGGTCATAGCTCCCGTATAAGGACCACTTCCGAAAATCACTCACGAATATAAATTATTGATATTTTAAAAGAAAAATGTTTTTGCTCGTTTACTTGGTGTAGGGTATTATATGGTCGGGCTTGACCGACCATACTTTCTTACTTGTTTATAAGGGAATTTTACTTTTTCACTACTTTTTGATGCTATCTGATGACATACAAAGATCATTGAATTTGGCCATAAACCTCCCTATATAATTACTTATTTTTTGTAGGAAATTTTTATATTTTGTAGATTTTTATGAAGACCGATGAAGGAGATATTATTGAAATTCCAAATTTGCCTGGCATGGACAGGCTTTTCAACTATTAAGTAATAAAACTGTATTTGCAGATTTTTAAAACTATTTAAAACAAGAGTTCTAAAATCGTTTTTTGTGTCTCCTGTGGAAATTGTGAAAAGGAACTTAGCACATTTGCACACAAAGCTAACGATATGTAAATTTATTATATGTTTTTTATTTTTCAAAAATATGCTCATACTGTATATTGTAGGGTATTAATATCTTTTATAAAAATACTTTAATAATTGCACAAAATTGTGCATACTCATGATTTACTTTGTATAACAATTTCGCATTATAAAAGACGTTAATAGGGTTTGTGAGGTTGCAGAATACAGTCATATGATACCTACCTATTCATTCTCTACATAAAGAAAAATTCTAACAACCTGTACGCTCCCTTAATAATGGCACTGTACTACCGATTAAAAAAAAATAATAAATAACTAAAATGTTGTTAAAATCTGATAAAAATCAAACTAATTTGTCTAATAAAACTTAGAAATGCCGCATTACTCGTGCACATACATACCTATAATTAGATTAAATTAATGTACAGCTTCAACATTTTATTTGTTTGGAATTTTTTTTTATTATTAATACTCGTACGCTTATCAATTTATTAAAATGAGTTTAGCATATTTACACGTATGTATGTTCAGTGCGTGTTGCTGTTTTCTGATAAGCACTTTAAATTTGTTTGCTCTTTTGGTTGTTAATACCAAATTAATTGTAATCACAATACCAGAGTGCTAATATTAAAAGTATATTTAAATTAGACAGACATTTGAAATTGGTTTCTTTGAGAAAAAATAAGTGAACAGATGAAGCATATAAGTTTAACCGGATCTTAAACATTTATGAAATTTTAACAAAAAATAGTTTCATAATTTACTTTTATTAAAATGATGATTGTGAAATAAAAGATTTCAATTTTAACAATTCATTGGCACCCAATAACTATCAAATAATTCTGAAATAAAAAAATATTTTGATATACAGGGTTTACTGTACAATGGAAAATGTTCCAAATATTCAATTAATGGTCAAAATACAAACAAATTCTTAATTAATTTCTATTTGTTTACTATTTTCTTAATACATGTTTATATTATAAAAAAATAAAAACACAATTAATTAAATTCTTGAAAATTATAATAAACTTTAAAGTATTCAATGTATTAACTCAACAATGGAAACTTAGGTTTAATTCTTACAACCAGGGACAGTAAATAAGGGTTATCCAGAAAATTTGAAATCAAAAACTCTCTATGTTAGAGTCAACGGAGACCTATACTCATCAAATGACTTTTATTTTATGACGGACAAAATAAAACTCCTCAAATGAGTTTTATTTCTGACGGGAAAAATAAAACTCCTCAAATGAGATTGAATATCTTTTTTAAGAGTTTCATGCGAACTTTTATTTTTGCATTGAATAATAACTGTTTTAGATGGATTTTTATTTTTAAAAGTCACAAAATAACTGTTATAAAATAACTTGTATATGCGTTGTTTTCGGCCAAAGGACAAAATTGGTTGAAATCGGCACATCATTTCATTTAGCCGCCATATAAATGTTCCCCGAAAAGAAATCACAGTAAAAATTTTGTGAGGATCGTTAACTAATTGACCATAGCTCCCATATAGTAAGTCTTACTTTCGAAAATCGCATTAACGAGCATAATTGTCCAGAAAATTTTGGTATTCCAATAAAATTCAACAGTAAGTCCCCATCCATACTGTGAAACATTTGCTGCAAAACATTTCAGTTTGTTGACGAAAGGGGAAAGAGGAATGGAAAAGGGTACTATGTTTCATGTACATGAAGTTTTTGTTGAGTATGTCATTCACATTTATTCGTTCGTATTCGTTCTGTACAGAAATGTCAAAAACTGAAAAGCAAAAACTTCACTGTGTGGACACGAATGCATTTTCAAAAGAGAATTTAAAAATGTTTTGCAGCAAATGTTTCACAGTGTGAACCGGGACTAATCTAATCTTATGACAATCTATCCATAATTATTCATAGCGCCCACTTCCGAAAATCAGTTTAAAGACGAGAAATTTATACAAATGTCCGTATCCAAATAGAATTCAACATAAATAATTTCCCTATGTATACAAATCATGACACCTATTTTTATGACGATTGATCCATAATTAGTAATAGGTTCCATATAAGGACATCTTAAGAAAATCATTTATATAGGCTTAAATCTTTTACAATTACTGATATCGATTTGATAAAATTTAACTGAAATATGTTTTATATGCTCAGAAATTGTGCTACAAAATTTGTTGACATTCGGTCCTCAAAGATCAAAACACCATAACTGTGTGTCCGTATTTTGCGTTCTACAATTTCCCCATAGGTTTTCTATAGAATTGATATCTGGCCAATAAACAGACCACTTTAAATCGCGTACCTCATTGGTAAGCACTCGGAAACAACTCTAGAGGTGTGTTTGGTGTAATTATCGAGCTGGAATCTCCTAATAGGGGCATATTTTTCTCAGCGCACAGTGGGAGAAAACCCTAATTTAGTGGAACTAAATTCGTATCTTCTAAACGCTTGGCCAAATTAATTTCATTTATATGGAAATATTGCAGGCAAGGAGGTAAGCTAATAAAGTAATGCAAAATGGGTACTGCTACTTCAGTAGAATGAGCGGTAGTGGCTGCTAAACTACACTACCTCGGAAGAAATTCTATACTATTTTCAATTGTAAGAAATTATTTTAATATATCTTTCAAAAAATTTAAATTATATAAGTAATTTTATTTATAGCAAGTAACTATTTAAATCCATAGATTTTGGACATTTACCCTATTGCCGGCATAGGTCGAAATATTCATATAAAATTAAACTTTTTTTAGTTTTATTAATTAGTTTATTTTTAAAAACGAATAACAATTATTAGATATGAAATGATTTTATTTCATTATAATAAATAATTTAGTTATAATTAAACAATGAAATAAAGAGTAATTAAGCTAACTAACACTTGTTACAATTTTGTGAATTTTTATTATGAGGTTTTTAAAATTTATTTAAATTAGTCGTCTTCAGAGTCTAATGAATCACTAGGAAGTAATGGATCCAACAAAAGTTGCCTAACATCTTTCGATAACGGTTCCACTTTTTTATAGCTTGCAGATGAAGTTCTGGACAATGTTGATATAACAAAGCGTTAAAACAAATATATTAATATTTACATAAAACTACAATTTATCTTATTTATTTATGAAAAACGGGATTTGGAAAATCCCGAAAACTCCGGGATTTAAAATTATAAAATCCCGGGATTTTCAGAAACGGGATTCCCCATTTGGCATCTCTACATAAAACGCTTTGCAAATGTTATATTTTTAATCTATATAAAGCACTATCATATTTAAAAGGACTCATAATTTTAAGTCAAATTTGGTATATGGGCATTTGTTTTTAGCAACTTGTAAGTAGTTAGAATTACATACATTTCATTTTTATATAATGTAATTACCAATAGCACTTCTTATATACAATCTTAAAAAAATAAGGAACAAATTTAGTACGAGATTTTACATCGTCCCAACGATAATAATTTCTTAAAAAAATTATATAAATTCACCTCGCACTTTTTCGCAGCTAAATTTTTCAGCATATGTAGTCTATAATATAGCATTGATATTGGTAAAAAAATTAGGACTGCATCTCACAGCATTAGTAACTGGCAACCTTCCGAAAATTCAAAAAGTAAAAAAAAAAACATTCTATAAGAATATGGCCATTGGTTATCACCAGGGAAACCGGAAATATGCTCTAAAAAATGCGTTTTAGGCGCTTTAAATATGCAGTAAAAACTTTAAAATATGCTCTTAAAATTTAAAAAATATGCTCTTAAAAAAACAAACTTTTACATAATTTTTAACCAAAAAAAAATTACTTAAATTTTTAAATAAAAATCGTTGTCTATTGGATCTGAAAACATTTTTATACATAGAAAATGTTCTTTCGACATCAACTGATGTTACAGGAGCAAATTTAAAAGACAATATTTCTTTAACACTTAGAACGGTTTAGTTTGAATTAGACCTAAAATTTGATATTTAGATGGAGCTATTATTAAAATAGTGCTTATTTTATATTAAAACAAGTAAGAGAGCTATATTCGGCTGTGCTGAATCTTATATACCCTTCACCTAATTATACTTCAAAATAAAAAATTGAAATATTTTTAGGTGAAAAATTTTTTTTTTCAGTTTTTTAATTTTTTGGATAAAAAAATTTTTCGAATTGTTATTTTAAATTTTAAAAAAAAAATTCTGTTTTTTAAATTTTTCTTTTGGTTAAAAGCCATCTATTTTTCAATTTTGAATTTTAAACAAAGGAAGTAAAAACCTGTAACACAACAGCGAAAAATAAGTAAGACAAAATTTGTTTTTGATAAACTCAAAATATGCTATTAAACAGTAAAATATGCTCTAAAAACGCAAAATATGACATAAATATGATCTTAAAACAAATATATGCAAAAATATGTATTTAAGGGTAAAATATGCAAAAATATGCACTAACAAATCGATGCCAAAATTCTTAAATAGTTCTGAAACGTGTAAATATCTTATCCATGTGCTCATTAGACTCACCAGAAAAAACATGCATTTGCATATTTTGGTTTCCCTGGTTATCACAAATAGCGGAAAATATATTTTTATTTTTCTGATTTACCAAGCCTCATATTCCATCTACATAAAAAAAAGTAAAAATACAACTTAAAGAAAACCTTGTACTATCCAGCTTAACAACAACTTTGTAACCAATTCTTCATAAAAAAAATTTCTGAAAAATTTTTTACATTTAAATAGTTGTCAAGACCAAACCACTGAAGTTATTAATAAATGTTAAATATTTTTAAGTACAGCAACAACTATAGATTGAAACTACATAACAATAAATCAAATATGCGAAAGTTTTTTTTTTTATTTTGCGCCACTAAATTGTTGATTTCTCCCACAGTGCAGCGTGGACAGCCCCACTCTATAATATTGACACCGCTAACTTGATTGCATTATTTGTGTACTTGGGGTCCAGTCGTTTTAAAAATGTTCTCCCATCACTGCCTCTTAAATTGTATTTGGATTCATCCGAAAAGAGACGAGTATTCAATTTCTTTTCCAAATAAGAGTTTTTTCACTGGGCAATAGCAACCAAGACCAGACTCACAATTCGAAATTATTGATAACCTCCCGGGGAGTTATTTTTGAGGATTTCATAAAATATCTTACTATTAAATTATATTGTATTGCATTAGATTTACGAGTTCTTCCTCTCAAATGTAGCTTCAATACTGAACTTAAATCGATTATTACACAGTACAACATTTTTCAGTTCATTGCTTTGGGACTCAATTCTGACAATTGCACGTGAAAGTAGCCCCAAGAATAAGAACTTCTGCGTCATTAGTTTTGTCAAGTTGGCTGCCATAATAATTTAATGACCATACGAATTTTTTTTCCTCAAGGTGGATTTTTATCACTTTTTCTATATTTTAGCACGGTTATATCTCGTATACCGTACGGAATATCTCTTTTGTGGCTGAAGCAAAGTTGTAGATATTGAATAGTAGGAAAAAAGTACGGAACATACCTACCCAAAAAAGGTGCACCCAGTGCCTTAAAAATCGCAAAAATGCCCATTTTTAAACCAATTTTTCACCTTTTTTGCTCAATAACTGGATTACAAATCCAATTATGAACCGATCACCATGAAATTAGGTCGTGTGATTTGTGTCTATATGAAAGTTATTTATCATGACTTTTGTATGTATACCATCATTTTTAACAGATTTATTCACTTTAAAGTGATTTTCGGAAGCGGGTCTTATATGGGAGCTATGACAAATTATGGACCGATCATAAAAGAATTTGGTACATATAATTTGTTCGGCACAAGGATGAAGCCTGTTGAAATTGGCTGAAATCGGTTCATTATTTCACTTAGCCCCCATACAAATGCCCTCCCGAAATTGGACTTTATCGGTCATAAATGTTTAATTTATATATGTATCTACACAAATTTCGCTCAAAATAAGTTTTATATATATAAAATTCATGTCAAAAAATTTTATTATGATCGGTCAATAATTATTCATAGCTCCCATATAAGACCCGCTTCCGAAAATCACTTTAAAGTGAATAAATATGTTAAAAATGATGGTATACATACAAAATTCATGATTAATAACTTTCATATAGTTACAAATCACATGACCTAATTTCATGGTGATCGGTCCATAATTGGATTTGTAATCCAGTTATTGAGCAAAAAAGGTGAAAAATTGGTTAAAAAATGGGCATTTTTGCGATTTTTAAGGCACTGGGTGCACCTTTTTCGGGTAGGTATGTTCCGTACTTTTTTCCTACTATTCAATATCTACAACTTTGCTTCAGCCACAAAAGAGATATTCCGTACGGTATACGAGATATAACCGTGCTAAAATATAGAAAAAGTGATAAAAATCCACCTTGAGGAAAAAAAATTCGTATGGTCATTAAATTATTACGGCAGCCAACTTGACAAAACTAATGATGCAGAAGTTCTTATTTTTGGGGCTACTTTCACGTGCAATTGTCAGAATTGAGTCCCAAAATCATGTGTTGTACTGTGTTATTTACCCTTCACCTTCGTGAGAAGGGTATATCATTCCGTTTGTAATTTCCACAATATAATTTTGCGACCGTATAAAATATATATATTCTGGATACTTATAGATAGCGGAGTCGATTAAGCCATGGCCGTCTGTCTGTCTGTTGAAATCAACTTTCCGAAGCCCCCAAATAACTTACATACACGATTCATACATCAATATCTCCGGAATTCTTCCGGCTCGGTTGCCATTTAAAATCGAGAAAATTGGTCCACAAATAGCTCAGATATATAAAACCAGGACAACCACGATTTTTTACATATTTTTGACCTACATATATCTGGATTACTAAGTCATTAATATAGACAATGTGCATATCTAATGATAGATATTTCAAAGACCTTTGCAATGACGTAAATAAGACCATAGTAAGTTGGACCTACAATGGATCAAAATCGGAACAAATTTTATCCCTAGTTTTTTTTTCACCAAAAGTTTTTTTTTTGCTAAATATTAAAAAAAAATTTGAAAAAACCAAAAAAAATTTAAATTTACAAAATTTTAAAAAAACAATTCGAAAATTTTTTTCCAAAAAATTAAAAAACAACTTTGGAAAAAAATTAATTTTGTTTACCTAAAAATATTTAAAATTTTCGGATTCGGCACAGCTGAAGTTTAAAAGTATCCATTGTTTAAAAAGTTTCCACTATATCGTCACTCTCTGTAATTTGATTCATTGTATGACACATTACAATTATTCAATTGTACATTGTATTGTTTATGATAATAAATAAGTCAGCATTAAACTATCCCTAAGTAATGCTGGTGGTAAGTAGTAGTTATCGTAAATTATGTTAATCAGTAATTGGTGGGATGTTTACAATTCTCCACTCAATATTAATAGTTCTTTGATCCTTTAAGCGCGAACTTCACTTTAGTGCAGCCATTAACTTAATACAATAATAAATAATACTAACTTTTTACATACCTTTTGATCATCATCATCATGAGTTTTATCATTATTATTGTTATTATTATTATTTTTACGTTTGTAACATGTTGTAGTTTCTGTTACTGTCTGACCGCAATCAGTTAAACATTGAGAACTTGTCATGTCATATTGATTCATTTTAATTTAAACACGATTGCACAAATCAAACAATTCCACCGTATATCGATCAACACTGAAAAATAAATGAACACAAGTAAACAAATAAATACATTTTTAATTAAATTTCATACATAAAAAAATAAAATAAACAAGTAAGAGTGCTATATTCGGCTGTGCCGAATCTTATATACCCTTCACCAAATTATACTTAAATTTTAAATATTTTTAGGTAAACAAAATTTAATTTTTTTTAGTGGTTTTTTTTTCATTTTTTTGAAAAAAATTAATTTTAAATTTTTTTTTTTAAATTTAATTTTTTTTTTTTTAAATTTAAAATTTTTTTTAAATTTTTTTTTGGTTTTTTAAATTTTTTTTTTTGAAAAAAAAAATTCGGGTTCAAAATTTTTTTTCCCGATTTTGACCCATTGTAGGTCCAACTTAATATGGTCTTATATACGTCGTTGCAAATGTCTTTGAAATATCTATCATTAGATATCCATATTGTCTATATTAATGTCTTAGTAATCCAGATATACAGTGGTGGCCATGTAATTAAGACAAAAATTGTTTGCTAAATTCCACGTAATTGTCAATTATTTTTTCAAATATTTCCACAAATATGTATGCATGAGGACTGTTTTAACATACAAGTGTGTTTTATTCGACTGTATCAATTCATACATATTCACAACGAACTCATAAGATTTTTCTACAACTTGACCAAAAATTTTTTTTTTTAAATAAACATATTTTCTCACATTTATATCATTATATTTTTATTATTATAAAATATTCGGACCAAATTTCGTATTTTTAGTTCCATTAGTTTCGGTCATATCATGTTATTAACAGCGGATGTTCGCTGAGGTGGGTCAACGTATTTCCACATATATTTGTCCATATATGTTTTACCGATTTTTCCAAACATTTTTGAGAAACTAGAAACATTAATAATAAATTGCATACCCTTAAAGGTCCTTTTATTTTGGCTCTAACGCACTTAAAATTCAGTTGATGAAAAAAATGCAAGTATTTGTCTTAAATTGGTGGCCACCACTGTAGGTCAAAAATTGGTCAAAAATCGAGGTTGTCTTGGTTTTTTCCTCATATCTCAGCCATTTGTGGACCGATTTTGCTGATTTTAAATAGCAAAATTCTCGAAAGCATGTCTGACAGAATTATTGAAGATTTGGATCCCGAAGATATCTGGGGTCTTCAGAAAACTGATTTCAACAGACAGACAGACAGACAGACAGACAGACAGACAGACAGACAGACGGACAGACAGACAGACAGACGGACATGGCTTAATCGACTCCGCTATCTATAAGGATCCAGAATATATATACTTTATAGGGTCGGAAATGAAAAATGTAGAAATTACAAACGGAATGACAAACTTATATATACCCTTCTCACGAAGCTGAAGGGTATAAAAAGAAACATTAAAGAAATTGTGTAATATGTATTCGAATTAGAATCAATTAATATACAACAGCTGAAGTAAATTAGCAATAGCTAAATCCAAAAATTATAGACGGTACATAGATAGAAACAATATCGAACAAGGCGAAATTTTACCACATTTTTTATATTCACAGTTTTGTGTGAAGTTTTATAATTTACATACAACTTGTGCAGGGTAAGTATTTCTGTTAACCCTCATATCTGTAGCAAAGCTAAGGCCAGACATTGGTATTCCTGGATTGAAACGCAGGTATCTACATACATATGTAGTAAACTCATATGCTTGCAAGGCCATTTAGAATGGAGCGAAAAGAAATTGAAATAAGCAAGAAATTCCTGATACGATGAAATGCATTTTCAATTACTTAAAATATTTAAATTTTAGATGAATTGAAAATTAATTGTTTGTTTTTGAAAGCTAATTAATATTTGTTTTTACTGAAAAAATACATAAATGTTTGCACAAATATCAATTAAAATAACGTTTCTTCAGAACTTTAAACTGGGAGTCTAAAAGTTCGAGAAACTTTTTAAATTATAAAGCAAATCGGAGTGCTGCATCCGAAAACATCGATGTTTGTAAAAACAATATATTTTTTAAGGAAATTGTTTTCTGTGCGATCAAGATTTTAAATGAAAACCAGACATTTTCCTGGTGCAATTTTTAATTAGAGTACAATATAGGGACGTATTACGCGCTAAATTTTAGGTTAATGTCTAGGCTATATATTCAATCTGGCTGTATCTTTAAAGGTGTTTTACTCATATCTCAGCCATTTTCTGAATTACAACATAAATATGCAGATTATTTTTGGGTAGGATTTTCAATATCAGATATATTGAAACTAATATTCAAGTCGGACAGACTGACATCTCTAAATCGATTCTGCTATATATAAGAACCCAAACTGAATTTTGGGACACTTTCGAGAGTGCAACGAAAAGTTAAAGAAAAAATACTGGCCTGATTACCCTTAATGATATTACGCGTGAGTTCTTTTCGCACCCGGAGCTGAATTACGACTGAATACACTAAAGGCCTTATTCATAATCAATTTTTAAATTTATAAATATTTTAATTTAAAAATTGATTATGAATTCCATATAATAATAAGTACATAATAGTTTTAAAAAATTGTATAAATTTTACCATTTAAGAGAATGATATTTAGCACGTGGCAATTGCCACGTGCTAATAGAATTCTATTCAAATTATATGAATGAAATTATATGAATGGCCAATCAAACTAAAAACACACAACTTCCAGACCTTCAAACGAACATTTTAAATGAAGGAAACGTGATTATGAATATTAAATACTTAACACAATTTAATTCTCAGGTCATATCACATTATTGCACTTTTTTCTACTGTATAAAAAATACAAAATCTAAAGATACACGGTGGGAACAATCGTGCAATATTTTGTAATTTTCTAAAATGTCCGCTTTGACATGGATTATCCCTAATTAAGGCGCCTTTTCACGATCGCATTTTACTAATATTTCGCATTTTACTATTCTTCATACAGGAAATAATAAAGCAGTGATCGAGATAAAAAAATTGTATTTGGATTATAATTCCGCTTTCTATTTCCTTTCTAACCTGACCAGCTATAGATTCTACAAATATCATTGATTCTACAAAAATAACTGCTAATCGATCTATTCCTTAACCATTGCGAGAGTGAGAAGTAAAACTCTCGAAGGTAGCGAAAAAAAGTTTATCGGGGTTGTCATAGAATCCAATCATTGCCGGAATCGGTTTTGAAAACGACAAAAAGGTACATTTGACTTCAAATGTAATTTGTTGTTAAATCGATAAAGAATTTAATTTTAGATCGAATATAAAACCGATAACTTTCGATTTCACGAGACCAATGTACTTTTTTCGGTCGTTTTCAAAACCGATTCCGACAACGATTGGATTCTATGTTCATAATTTTCATTGAATTTTTTTATCTTCGTCTGTGAACAGCTTTGTACAAACTAGAACATAACATAGACAAGAGTTGTCCATACGAGACAAACTCCCGCACATTAAATTGGCTCGTAAAGACGGATGTAAGCGATGAAGCATTTTATCTCCTTGATATCATTGTTCATCGTTAAAATTACCTCAATTGGATGTTCAGAAAACTTGTCGCCTTTTGGTGCTGATTTTGGGATCATTTCACATTTCATTTCAATCATTCCACAATCGTAAATTGGATGATATTGATATGGATTACATATGGTTTCAATAAGACATGCCATGAATCCCGTGGAACAATTTAATTACTTCATGTGACAATTCCTGGTGGCGTACTCTTTCGTTTTTGGCCCCTAGATCGTGTGATTTAACACCATTGGATTTCAATCAGCAAAACCATGGAGGCCATTTGCGCTATGTTCTATTCTATACATAACCCTCAATATTCAATATTTATTTTATTTTTAAATCTTTTTGAAATTGCTTTAGCAGAATAAGTTTTTTAAATAGTTAGTAAATATGGCACCATTTGCGAAAATTTCAAAACCAAAATAATAAACGATTATAATGCTGGATTGAAGCAACAAACTACATTTAATACGTCAGCAGATTAAAAAATTATTTAAAAAAAAATCGTGAGACAGGTACAGTAAAAATACAACGCATACTTGGGAAGAAACTCTCGCAAAACTACTCCAAAACAAACTCACCAGGAGATTATCAATAATCTAAAAATGGCCGCAGGGCAAATGAGGCTAGTCTTGGTTGCTATAATAAGAAAAAACAATTTGCCAATGAATATTCAAACAGGTCGAAACAGAGATGGAATACTGTTCTTTTTTAGGATGAATTCAAATACAATTTGAGAGGCAGTATTGGAAGAACATTCGTAAGATGGTAGGGGGTTAATAACAAGTAAAATGTCCACTTTTGAAATGACACAGCAAAACGCCAAACGCGCAAGCTTATTTTTGGGTAGTAGAATCCAATCCAACTACATTTTAAAATATCAGATTCAAATCAGGAGATATTGCATTTTTAAGGGTATATTCAGGTTTAAAGGTATACAGGACAGTCACACATTTTGTTCGGAATGGTTTCAATTCCGTAGTTTTAATTCCGACCGATTTCATTTTAGATTCTTCAGATTCCACCTAACTTATTAATTCCAAAAATATTTATAGTTCTGTATTTCTGATATTAATTTGACAGCGTTTTTTATATTAAAACAAAAGTGAAGTTTTTGGTACAGAATTTGATAAAAAATTTTATAAAAACAAATAATTACAATGAAATATAAATTCCACTTTGAAAATTGAAAGTGGTTTCATTCCGAAAGAAATTTTCGTTTTACTTTTTCTGAAGATGTGAAATACGGAATTAATTCCACTTTCGATCGGAATGGAATTCTGTGACAGGCCTGATTATCCAAAATAGCCATAGCCAAACTTTAAAAAGCAATATCTCCTGAGTCTATCAATGAGTGTGTCAATTTCTCGTACTTAAAGTGTAATCTTCATTCAGGCCCAGGCACATACACTTTATTAAAAATTCAAAGTTTATTTCTCAAAACATTATCTCCTGATTCTGGGTCCGTATACCATTGGATTCTGCGACCCAATATTAATTTTACGTGTGTCAATTTCTCGTACTTAAAGTGTAATCTTCATTCAGGGCCAGGCCCATACACTTTATTAAAAATTCAAAGTTTATTTCTCAAAACATTTTTCTCCAACCAGCCCACTGTAGAGACAAGAAAACTACGAAACTATATTTAATTAATTCATATTAAAAAAAAATATATTTTTTTTAATTGCCACAATCAAGTAAAATATAAGTACATAGGTACAAAGCAAAATACATATTTCGCCACAAAGATGAAAGGGGGAACCTTTCACCAAAACACAAAAAGAAACATTCAACGCAAAGAAAAAAAATACCCAAATAAAATAATATTTTGAATAACGGCCAAATGGTAACACATAATTACAATAATGGAGCAAGTTCACAGCAACAACGACAACAAATAAAAACCAAAATAATTAAACAACCAAGAAAAACCCAAACGAATCGGATCGGATAAACTATTCGTTATCGTAAGAAGAATTACAATAAGAACGATAAATTTACGCGAGCAAAAAAGCATTGAGTGTGGTCAACAATTAATAATGAGAATCGAGAACAAGTCTAAAGAGATGCAATGTAATGAGATTAGTTGAGATGGTAAAGAGACAAACATAATTAAAATCATTGTAACAACCAAAAAAAAACGATATTATAGATAGTGAAGAAGAAGCAAACAATGCACACACGTGAGAGAAATATTGTGTGGGAATAAAAACAACAAAAACAACAGCAAGAAGAAATTATAAAATAAACCACAAATGAAAAATAAAACAATTTGTTTGCATAATAAATTAATATGTACAGATGGATGTTGATGATGATGATGATTTAAAACAAAAACGGAAAAAGTTTATCAAAAAAAACTATTGCACAATTAATTAAATTTTTTTTAATTTCTTTTCTCTCACTCACATAGATTTTACTGATCTGATTTGCAGTTTCTTTCTATTTTATTGTTATTTTCTGACCAAATTTTATGGTTGTCAAAATAGACTTTTTTATCACTGTATTATTTAAAGAATATTTATTTTTAAACGAAAATATTGCAATTTTTACTGCTCTCTTATTTATTTAGTTAACAAAATTTTTCAATCGTTCACGTTTACGTTCTGTATCACTGAACCGTTGAAACGATCGAAACTAACTGAAACTTTTACAATTGGGATCAAAAATATTGTTTGTATATTCTCTTCTTCCTCATTTTTTCAGCTGTTGCTGCTTTCTGCACTTTCAATTCGACTCGATTCTCAGATGGCAACATAAACTTGCGAAATATTCGTTCATACTTTCGTACATACATATGAACATTAAATGAAAGAAAGCTGTCTGAAATTAACACACACAAAAATATTATAGCAATAAACAACAACAATATAAAAAAAATATAATAAATTAACAAAATAACAAGAACAACAAACAATTAGTACCCAATTGAAGCAACTGTTTAATGCAATGTTGTTGTTATACCTGAACAGCTACTCAGCCGAACAGCCCCAAAGCACACACAGTGATAATGTTAATTTAACATTTTGATGAAAGCTTTTTTTAAATATGAAACTACTAACATTTATCTATGTTATTCCTATTAATCAGGAGAGAGTTTTTAGCTAAAGCAATTTGAAAACTTTATTGCAATGAAAACTTTCCCAAATATTCAATACTAGGTCATAATCCAAAAAAATTCTTTGGAAATTTACTATATTTAGTTAATTCTTCATTAACAGAGAAACCGAAATCATACAAATGCGTCCTTTGGAGGCGTACATAAAGTACTTAGTTATTAGAGTATCCAAAACCGTCAACCGGTTTTTAATTTTCCGTCTTCATTAAGTTTTCGGTTAACTGATTTTAACTAAATTTATATTCTTAAGCTTATTTGAACATATTTTTGGAAAACTTTGACCCCTTTCACACTAGGCAATTTAGTTGCGCAAGCATGCAAAATTTTCTTCTCCTTAACCCGACAATACCTCTGGCATCTACAAACACAAGAGACTTGCGCAAATAAATTGCCTAGTATGAAGGGGTCTTTGATAACATTTTTAAAATTATATCGATTTCTTTTATAGAAATTTTTAGCATTTAACAATAAATAAAAATAATTGCATAGAGTTAGACTCCTTAAATATTTAAAAAAGTACAATGTCCAGCGTTTCTCCAATTTTTTTATCCCTTCCAAAAAAATAGATTTTTCGAGCCCATCAAAATAGGTATTTTTTGTGAGATGATTTCATCGTTGGGATCAAAACTCTTTCCGCCAACACATTTCTTCAGGTTTGGAATCAAGAAATAGTCACACGGTGCTAAATCCAGGGAATAGTGCGGAAATGGCATTTCGTAGTCTAATTCATGGATTTTTGATATGGACTCTGCGTATGTACCCTTTTGTGCATCCGATTGTGAGCAAACGCGGCAGACATCTTGCGAAAAGCTTTCTCATACACAAGAGATCATTCAAAATTGAAACCACTGAGCCATGTGAGATTCCACAATCTCTCGCACTTTCAATCTCCAATCGTTCAACACCATATCCTAATATTTTTCAATTGTTTCTGCTTTAGATGTCATAAATGTCTTATCACTTGGCCGACTCCAATTTATATATATTGGTCATTTGACACATACATATGCGCTCTTTGTAGTTAGTTAACAGACCAAATGCAATCTATTGGAGAGTTGTCAAAGGATGGTTTGTTTACAAGCAATTGATTATTGGACTGTCTATGATATGCCGTTAGCTGACTATTTGAGGTCAAACAGCACCAGTACATGTTAAAAATAACTAGTTATATAGCTGATAAAGTAACCAGTTAAGTAGTTAGTAAAGTAACTGACACTATGTAACCAGTATGTGAATCCAATGCGTTGACTACTTTGGACCAGCTATCGGACAGTCTCATTGGTATCTAAAAGGGTCAATTGACCCCCTGCTTAGGACATGCACTTTTTAAATTTTTATATTAATCCATTGTGTCAGACTTTATCAAATGCTTGATAGATATCTGTAAATAATGCAGAGCAGTATTGTTTGCTCCCGAAATTTCCGGATAAGGGTTGTTATTCGATTCACCTGTCCAACAGTACTTTGTCTCCTTCTGATACCAAGTTGATGGTCAGGAATAATGTTATTAGTGTCATTATATGGTATAAGACTTTCAAGGAGCAACTTTTCGAGCACAGAATATACAGAAGTGTCAAATTTGACGTTTAAAAAACGCCAAATCAGATGTTAGGGCAGTTCTCATAAAAAGAGATAGCAATATATTTTGTACTACAATACCAGTAATGTGTTAAAGCAAAACGCTATATACAACACGAATTTGGTAGACAAAGAAATGTGAACAAAACAAACAAATAAATTTGTAAGACAATTTTTTCGTAGTCTGTGGCACAAAATTTTTTAAAATGGAAAATTATAAAAATGTGTGTATTGTTTACGTGTAAATTTAAATGAAACAAAATTCTTGGTTGTTTTTTACATTTGCAAAATAAAACTCCACATGTACAATGGCAATTAAAAGTAAAATATTACAAAAATAAATGATTGCATCAAACTAAATCGGAAAGAAATTGAATTATTGCGGCAGAAAATTAAGAATAAAACAAAATGAAAAGGGCAGTTACTAAAAATGAAACAAATATAGAACTATATTATTTTCTGTCTCGTGACGCCTCTGTATACTTTGTGTTTTCGAGCCACCATCTCATTAATAACTAATCGTCGAACTAACACAATATAGTGTACTATTTGGTGTAAACACATTTTGTAAGTGCTTAGCGAATATCTATTTTACTGTATCAATGTAAAAAAATCATTCGATTAGGAGAACATCTATTTGTTTACTATTCATTTTAAAAATCATAAATTTTTGAAATCACTCGATTTACAAAACATCTAAGCCATCGAAACAGCCGCGAGAAGAATCCGGGAACTGAATCTCGAAAATTCGACTGTACATATCTACTTGGACAGCCTTGCATCAATCATGGATCTTAACTCCAACGTTATTAGGTCGAAATGTCTTCTCAATTGTATCCAATCACTGACTGGCACAACTGACACAATATCACGTCGTGTTGATATGGGTTCGAGGACATGAGGGCATCCGGGGAAATGAAGTATCTGATGAATGCGCAACCAACGTGTCGTCCCTAGACGTAACTCTTGCGCAAAGTGATATTTACACTCCCTTAGTGACCGTATCGAAATTGATAGATGAATGGACTTTGTGTGAGACGGAACTCAGGTGGACGAATATTACCAATTGTAGAATATCCAGAATGCTCTGGACCACTCTGACAGAGGATAGGACTAAGACTCGTTTGTCTCTTAGTAGGAATTCGATTAGGCTTCTTACGGGTATAATCACTGGGCACTGTATGATTTGACACATGTCGGAACTTATGGGTTACCCACGTTATAGCTATTGTAGAAGTTGTTTGGATGAAGAGGAGGAGGAATCGGTACAACACCTTCTATGTGAATGTCCAGCCATACAAGAGCATATACTATTATATCTTGGTAGAGCTCTTTTCCATGATCTGGGGCCGAATTACCGCACTCGTGATCGAATGAACTATCGTATCGAAAAATAATTTCGATATCGAACGCTGTAATCTCAAATAAGAAAATTACGATCGATTTTACTCGATATCGAATGCGGTAATTCGGCCCCTGGACTGTCTCAGAGATGTGTCACTAGTAAATATGATCAGATTTGTTAGAAGTACCGGCTGGTTCTCACGGGTACCACAGGAATCACATAGTCAACGAAATTAGGGAGGGAAACTAATCTCCCTTTAGGTAAGAATTCTCAGCGTAAGGAAAAGTATTTCTAAGGATACCAAAATGGACCACAAGGCCTCCGAGTGAACTCGCTAACTTGCGAGCAACCCGCGTAACCTAACCTACAGAACATAAATTTACAGAAAGGAAACTAATTACACATTAATACAAAAGTAAACGAAAAAAAATATGTAAAGTTACAACTTCAAAACATCAGAAATATGTTCTTTAGATGCTAATTTTGAGTTTGTTTAGATATAAAGCAGTTGACTTTGAAACACTAAAAGATTTGTTAAAAATCTGTTGATAAATGATTAAATTATTACGGTAGTTTAAAGTCAGGATCACCCCAAAAAAAGCAAAATATGTACTGCCAATCATGGCAGAACAAGCAAGGTACAATTATTAGAAAGTACGCTCTCAATTATAATTTCCCTAAAATGTCATTTACATACAGAAAGAAAGAAAATAAAAAACAATTAAAACAAAAGTCAAAAATAAAATAATATACATATTTTAAATTTACACAATATTAAACAATTTTCATTTTCATATTTAATTACAAAAATGTTCATAAAATGTGTTGTTTGTAAATGTTCATTTGAACAAAAATATGTTAAATTTGTAAAATGTCCAGTAGATAAAATAAAAGTTTGGAGTGACGCATGTGGAGTAAATCTGAAGAAACACTCCAAAATTTGTATGCATCATTTTAAAAACTCAGATTTTATTGAATTGCATCAACAATCAAAACGAGCTCGTTTAATGCCTAGCGCTGTACCTTCTCAGATACCAGTTAAGGGACTAGCAGATTTTTTTATGTATGCAAATAATTTATCTGGTAAGAAAAATGTGTTTCATAATGGTTACAAAACCAAATCCATTTTATATATAATTGTGCCCCAAGTAATTGTTTGTGTTTAAATCGAACTTAAGGTCAAAATAATAATATAAATAACGAATTAATTTATGAAGATGATTTTGAAACTCCATCAAAAATCCCACCCTCTTTAACGGTCTCAAGTAAGAAGATCTTTGATTTTTTAAAGTAATTTGTTTTAATTTATTTTTAACATAAGATCTTAATGAATTTCCAATTGAACTTGGTTGCAAAGACGATGTTATTTTATCAAAAAGTCATGAAAAACAATCTCTATGTTCGGATGCATGTAAGAAATCAGGGTATGAGTTTAAATATATAATTAATTTCTTTTTATAACTTAAGTTCAAGCTGAAGTTACGACATATAATAATGTCAAGTCGTTAAATACACATAATTCAGTCACAGCTTTGTTTGCAGATGAAAGTAAGTAGCTAACTTTTATCACTCTTAGTTAAATATTCAGAATTAATTTAATTTTATAACATAAGATGAAAATGAAATTCCAACAAGTAGTTCTTTTATCAGAAGATTAAAACGAACAACGACTGAAATCTGTAATGATGCTACATTTTTCTCACCAAGTGTATATCTGGATGACAAAAACATTGTAAATACAGTTTCAGTTTCCAAACTTAATTCTCGACCTTCATTACTACAGGATGCTAGTGTACAAACTGAGTAATAGTAATCATCCGTAGTTTTTGATTTTATTTATTGCCAACTCTTACGATTTCAGCAACGAATTCATAAAATGTTCCCTTCTTGAAGAAAATCTCCAATTAAAAAAACAAATTGCGATGCTTTCTAAAGAAAATGCGAAACTTAAGGAACAAAGTAATGAAATCGAAAAAACCATGTCGTCAATCGATACCATTTTTACAACAGGACAGAAACGTAAACTTTTAAATCCAAATAAGAGGATACGTTGGAACTGGGAAGATATTTCATATGGAATTTCGCTATATTCCAATGGTGCTAGAGCCTATCGTAAGCTTTATAAGGATAATTTCCCATTGCCTTCGGTGGACACCCTAAATCGATGGGCAAGAAAACTGCAATTTCGTGAAGGATTGCAGACAAACTTAATAGCCCTAATGAAAGATGAAGATCTTCCTCCTATAGCAAAAGTGTGTGTAATTTGTTTCGATGAAATGAAGGTGGCATATACATATGAACACGATCCTTCTATCGATTGCATTCGATCACCTGTGAACTATGTTCAAGTTCTTACTGTGAGGGGTTTAATAAAATCTTGGAAACAAGAAATTTTCTTTGATTTTGACAGAAAAATTGACAAAACCCTGCTTTATGAAGTTTTAAGCACTTTGGATGATGCCGGATTTGATGTAGTCGCTATAGTTTCTGATATGGGACCCTCCAATCTGTCCCTATGGAAAGAACTCAATATAAGCACAAGTAAGATTTGTTTTTTTAAATTATACAAATAAATAGTATGGTTCATGATGAATTGGGTTCACTCTATTATTTTTTAATATTTATATACATATTTTGCCCACACATTATAATCATGTATTATTATATTGTCTTGAAATGTTCATTTTTGAAAAAGATATACTTTTAAAAAGTACTCCTCATATTGTTGATATTAATTTTTGTTTAGATAAAACCTGGTTTCAAAATCCCAAACGTCCGGCAGACCCTATTTTTGTTTTTGCTGACCAGCCACACCTTCTTAAACTGATAAGAAATCATTTTTTAGAGACTGGAATCATATTTAATAGCTCTGTGGTTACTGCACAAACTATTATGCAAGTTTTAAAATGTTCAAAGTCAGATTTGTCAATAACACATGCCGTGAATGAAGAACATCTTAATCTTAAGCAATACAGTAAGCAAAAAGTCAAATATGCAGCTAAATTATTTTCCCACTCTATGGCCAGTGCTATTCGGCGGTGTTTTTCTCTTGGTGTAGAAATTTACAATCCTATTAACACCGCAGATCTTTTTGATACAATAAATGATTGGTTTGACGTTCAAAATTCAAAATCCAAAATATATAATAATATCCCAACAAAAGAACCATATGGGAAAAATCTTAGTATACAGGATGAAGTTCTAAACAAAATGACCAAATTAATGAGTGAAGTGATAATACCGGGCAAAAAAACTTTAGTTCAATTTCAAAAAGGAATTATAGTTTCAAATAAATCTTTGCAAGATTTGTATCAACATCTCAAAAAGAAGTATTCAATAGAATACTTAATAACAAGTCGTTTAAATCAAGACATTGTAGAAAATTTTTTTAGTGCCATGAGAGGCAAAGGCGGTTTTAACGATCACCCAAGTCCAATGCAATTTATGTACAGATTTCGAAAATATTTACTAGGTAATATACGTGTTTATTTAAGTATTTATTTATAATTTTAGAAATTATTTAATATAGCAAAGAACAACGAACTTATAAATACTGGAAATACTGAACATGATGAGACCAAAAAATTTGAATTTAAAAAGGCCTGTTTGCAAATTAGCGAAACCGATGTCAACAACGAAATTGACCAAGGACATGAAATGCAAATTCTTAATGAAGCTAATGAACTGACTTGTGTCTTAGACACCCAACTTGATTCTTTTGAAGAAGATGCTTTGGAATATGTAGCTGGATACTTAATACAGAAACTTCATCTTTCAAATTATGAATCAAAAAGTAACGAAGAAGGCTTCACATGGGTTGATCAAGTATCTAAAGGCGGTCTTAAAAAACCAAGTGCTTCATTTTTATCCAACTTAAGAGAACTCGAAATTATATTTAATACCGTTAATGGTAATTCCATAACAAACGTTAGTGGTTTTACAAAATATTTTTTGGACAAAAGTTCGGAAAATATTCTTCCAGAAAATGTTAAATCATTTTTCTTTAAAATTAGAATGCATTTCCGTATAAAATATTTAAACAAAAATTTAAAAAATAAGAAAATTAAAGATAGAATTGTTGCTAATAAGAAGATGCTTAAAACACTAATTTAATTTGTATGTAATTAAATGGCTCACTTATTATTTTTTAAAAGAACTTTGAAATAATTACATTATTATTTTTTTTTAATTACATTATTTAAGCAGAGATCACAAATTACTTTTTGTTACCTGTTACATACATAATAATGTGAATATTGTTTTTGTTATAATAAATTACACAATTTGAATTAATCTGTTTATTTTTGCTAACGATATGTAGTTAATCAACTAAAATTTGGGTTTGTACTTTAATATATTGAATACTAGACAGTAAGGATCTATTTACGTTCCAAATTTCAATAAAATCGGTTCAGCCGTTTAGGCGTGATGCTCAAACAAACAAACCAACAAACAAACTTACAAAGACATTTATATATTTATATAGATTTAAAGGGATGAATTAATAGTTAGCAAAATATTTATAAACTCAATTTGCATTTATAACAACTTATGTATAAATAAAACATATCATATCTGAGAAACAAATATTCTTTAAATTGCAAAACCAAGAGCAATGATTTTAGTAATACTTTTTTCGACATTGTATGTAAAATTCGCTCTGAAATTAAACCTTTTTAAGTTAATATTAAAATATGTAAACCGCATATAATCACGTTCTACTGTATAGGGGTGAGTTTTGTGCAGGTTCTACTGTGTTTAAAATGTAAACAAAATATTTTTAAACTAAAGTCATTCTGTATTTTATTTTGCTTTGTTTCTCACATTTCTGTAGTTTGACATAACAAGGTAAAAAAATTGACAACTCTCCCTAATAATTGTACCTGGTTGATTCTGCCATGCTGCCAATTAGGTTTAAAAAAAAGAAAAAACCGAAAAAGTAGAAAAAAAATTATCACCAAAATTAGCATAACTCATTTATTTTGTTATTAATTACACGATGGAACTTGGAAAACGATCTAGCATGGGTTGTACATTACAAATTGTATCAAAAATTTCAGAAACACCCTCAAATTCAGAAGTTATTCTAAAAAAAAAGGTTTTCAGTGATGTTCGTCTACTTATCGACCTGTAACTCAGTCAGTTTTTATCCGACTTTAAATTTGTTAGAGGTATTTGAGGATGTTTCCAAATGGTTGAAAACGGTTTTAGTATGTCCTCACCTAGGCCTACAACCCACATTAGGTCGCTTTTCAGGTTCTGACAAAAAGTGTTATTTGTAGCATAAAAATATTTTACTGCCTTACAATCAATTTAGGCGAGAAAAAATGAGAATTTGTTGAAAAAATTGTGTTTTTTGAAACGTAAATGACCGTAACATAGTATTTTTTCTCTTTTGTGTTTAAAGTTTAAACTTTAAGAATATCGTTATTTCCAATGTCTGGGCTAAAAGAAAACTAACTTATCGCATTCGTGATAGATTGAACTTTCGTAGCGAAAACTGATTACTTACTCAAATCGTTTATTTTGAACTTACTCCAATTTTTGAATTATGGACAAACCATAAATTTAGTCCGGCAATACTTACCTGAAAAAACATCTTTATAACCATGTTCACAATTATTTAAAAACACAGAAACGTCCACCCACTTACCTGAAATAAAACGTTTAATGCTAAAAATAATTTTGATCAGCAAATGTTTGGAAATTTCTAAAATTTTAAACATACTACGAATACAGTTGATTGTATATGTACTTACGTATATTTTATAAATAAATGACGTCTATTTTCCTTCCAGCGGATACAGACACAGTGATGTTTAACACAAATGTTGAAAACTCTACAAATACATGACTGCGTCATTAGTGTTCAAATTAAAAGATACAAATTCATTGTAGATATCTATAGATTCAGCTATATCATGGTTTCGTTAAAATATTTTTAGTGTTAATGTACTTTCGATTAAATTTAAACAAACAAAAAATTCCTCCAAAAATGTTTACGAAACGCATGTGAAAATAGATTTTTGCATACAATGATGGCCACGTATTTAGCACATCGATGTTTTTTTTATTACTTTCCTACTTGTTTTTTATAAAATTTTACATTCTAAGTTAATATGTATTGGCATTTGTTCGATTTTCAGAACAAGTTAAACGTCATTTTAGTTGAGTTGTTCTGTAAATCGAGTGATTTTCAATAACGAATAATTTACACAACTGTTGCACAGTTGGCGAACTAAAAAAAGTGGAAATAAATCTGTAATTTCGGATACACCATTTTTGTTCTCGATCCGATTTGAAAAATGTTTTTAATTTCTTAGAAAAGTATAAATATATTTTCGAAGAATTTTAGTTATTTAAAACTATTTTTGGTTTTGTACATCATTAACATACATATTCACCCCTATCGACAATAACATGTGAAATTTATATTCCCATGAAATATCAATTTTCCTCGAAGCGAAAATTGCTATCGCCATATTTCCATGAACTTTTCATTCACAATAGTTGATTTTGTTCGTAACAGCGGTTTATTGTTTACAAAATTTCACAACATATGGGGAATTTTTTCACATGAACAAAGTTGATGAACTAGAGAAAGGAACATATTTCATGTGAAATATTGATTCACGATAGAGGTGAATATATACATCGATAACAAAGAACAAGACTTAATTTTACTTCATTTAGCTACTTTCAAAAAATTTACAATTGTTTTGGAGCATAGCAACATGTTCTTAAATATTTTCAAATGAAATTTTTAGATTTGCCTTATTTTTATTCCATAAGAAGTGTCGTAAATCCCGTAAATCGATTCGAAAGCAAAAATGTTGTAATAGTTTCATATCGTGGGACTATATTCTATACCCTCTATCATAGATTTTCATGAAAATGAGTTTTTGATGGCAAAATAGACATCAAATTAATACGAAAGTGAAAACTAACACATACATACATATTTATCTTCTACAGAAAAACAAAACATTGGACTTCCGAATGAAAAAGTGGAAGTAAAAAATCAAAAATTTGTAAATAAAAGAACTTTTTTCATACGATTATTTTCACTTTCGTAATATGATAGGCCTGGGGGCAAATTCTCCCACTCATAATAGAGTAAAAACTCGTTCGTTATCGTGCAGAATTATTCACCCCTATCGGCAATAACATGTGAAATTTTGTTCCCATGAAATATCCATTTCCCTCGAAGGGAAAATTGCTATCATGATATTCCCATGAACTTTTCATTCACAATAGTTAACTTTGTTCGTAGCAGCTGCTTATTGTTTACATTCCATCTAAAATTTTCACAAGGGGAATTTTTCACTAGAACAAAGTTGATGAACGAAAAAAGGAAAATATTTCATGTGAAATATTGATTCACAATAGGGGTAATTATAATTATACCTTTCACCTTCGTGAGATGGGTATATATAAGTTTGTCATTCCGTTTTTAATTTCTACATTTTTATTTCCGACCCTATCAAGTATATATATATTCCGGATCCTTATAGATCCGGACTTTTCCGAAGCCCCCAAATAACTTACATATGTATACAATTCATACAACAATATCTCCGGAATTCTTCCGGCTCGGTTTGCTATTTAAAATCGAGAAAATCGATCCAAAAATGACTGAGATATAAGGAAAAAACCAGGACAACCTCGATTTTTGACCTATGTATATCTATTACTAAGTCAATAATATAGACAATCAGGTCAATTATGAAAAAAATTACCCTGGGCTGAATATGGATATCTAATGATAGATATTTCAAAGACCTTTGCAATGACGTATATAAGACCATACTAAGTTGGAATTACAATGGGTTAAAATGGGAAAAAAATATATTTTAACCCGAATTTTTTTTTTACCAAAAGTTTTTTTCCGCTAAATATTAAAAAAAAAATTTAAAAAAACAATTCGAAACATTTTTTTTTACATAAAATGAAAAAAATTAATTTTGTTTACCTAAAAATATTTAAAATTTTTATTTTGAAGTATAATTTGGTGAATGGTATATGTCAGAGACCGAAAATAACGGGTTCATTTTCATTCAAAAAGAATTTCACAGATGTAAATTGGGGGAAAAAAAGAAAAAACCAAGATGTATTTATTTACAGGTGAAGTCAATAAGCCAGCTGATTATTTTTTGTTCGATTTGTTTTATATTTTCTAACTGTCAAAGTTTATTTACTTGTATTTTCCGTTTCCTAATTGTCAGTGTTAATTTATTTAAATTTAAAATTGTTTTCAGTTAGAAAAAGTAAAATTATAAGAAATTTTACCAATATTTTAAATTCAAAATGCGATCCTGCACTATTTGCAAGAAAAAATATGAAAAGGGTGGTGGAACATTGTTTAGAATGCCAAGTCCCATTTTTGGAATTTTACAGGAGAGACAAAAAGCATTCAAATTTTGTTTTGCTAAAAAATAAAAGTAATGCCTACAGAAACTTATCTTTCTTTAATAAATAATGGACTTGTCGCGTTTGCGAACTAAGCTAACGAAATACTCTCCCCTACAGCTCTTCAGAGCTGACAATATTTTAATTGATGTTCCAATTGTGCACGTTTGGATAGATCACCTATGGAGCAAATACTATCTGCTGACGGTTGGAACATTGAATAACTTCCCAAAGCTTTTTACAGTTTGTTTTAATTAAATCATAGTTCCTGGCTTAGTGTTAGACTCATGTTCCTTGTATTTTTATGATGCTATCTGTGTACCCCAAAATCTTGAAGAGTTTCGTCACTTTGTATCACCAATTTCATTTCAGAATTCTCTTTTTAAAATTTTGTTAAGAAAGAAATCATTTGGTTTTTATTTTGTTTTTTAATTTTTTTAATCAGCTGTTGACTTATTGTTTGACTTTTAGAAAATATTTTTACAAAAACAAAATCCATGTTGTTTTTGTATAGTTGTATTTGTTGTAGAATTGGGACTACCTGTAAATCATTATGCCATGGAAAAAACAATCCGATGATTTTTTTAAAGATCGAATTATGTTAAACTATCCAGTTTTCATATAAAAATAACGAACAAATTAAATAGGGGTCGCCTTTTTAAATTGTTCGTTATCAGCCCAATTATGAATAAAAATTCCCCGGGAGTTTTTTCCCTTTTAAAATTTTTCCTATTCAAATTCAATGGGAAAAAACTCCCGGGGAACAAACTCCCGCGGAATTTTTTATGAATAAAAATTCCCCGGGAGTTTTTTCCCTTTTAAAATTTTTCCTATTCAAATTCAATGGGAAAAAACTCCCGCGGAATTTTTTATTCATAATTGGGCTGTATATCTTTGGCATTTACATTCGGATCTTAAAGTATTATATCAATGTGTTTGTCTCGAAAAGACTTATGTTTTGTTCTAAAGAACATTGAGATCAAGTACATCCACTAGATTTATGTTCCTAAAACCCTAATATCCGAAAATTAAAACTTGCAAGAAATCATTAAACTTTTGCTTTAGATAACTCCATTTTTTCGAAACTGTCTTGCAATAATACTTTATATTAGGGGGTGTACGGGGATTTTTTATTTTGAAAGCTTATTTGTAGAGTCCGACCGAATATTCGGTTTTGAATTAGGCCAACAATCGGCCTAATACAGGGTGTGTTCGTAAATGAAGTAAATTTGTGTAAAAAATTTTACCTAACAAGACTCTCAAATTGCCAGGTTATCCCAGATCGATTCAAGTTAGTCCCTAGTCGACCTATGTATATCTTCATATGGGAAGCTGGAACGCTTAAATCTAGTTATTAAAATCAAGAGTGATAATGGTACTCCACCAGTTGATACGTTAAGTTATAGAAGGTACTCCACCAATTTACGATTTTAGTTTTAAATGGTACTCCACCATCGATGTTGAATTTTGTATGGTCTCCACCAGGGTTTATGTAAATTAAGACACACGGTTGGTGCAAACGACAGAAACGAACAGAAACCGTTATACGAATCACACACGTGCCAAAACGGACCTGATTGCACTTAAAAAATAATTACAATGACGCGCGAGTTGTCAATAATCATAGACGTACTTTGCGACTGATTTTTTTAAATTAATGGTACATTTCAATAGTATCGGATTAAGCTGAATAATGAAAACCGACCAAATCGGTTCGGCCTGAAAAAAGTGATTTGTAAAGAAAGGCATTCGATTTACATCACATATTAGAAATTAAATCGAAGAATGTTAAACGAACTCGGTTTACAAAGCGCGTATTTTTCGGAAATACATTACAGATCTGTATGTGATAATTGTATATGACATTGTTAAAAACCTAAAGCCTGTATTTGTGAACTAGAACGAACAAACAAATATTAGTATTGAAATCCTACTGTTAAAAGTAAAAAAAACCAGTCGTTATTAAAATTGGTTTACTATTGTCAAAAACAACATAAGTTGTAAATTTTTTAATTAATTTTAAAAACGAGTAAATTGTGTATGTCGAAGTAATTTTAGAGAACAGAGCGCAGTTGAAAAAAAAATAAACAAAAAAGAACTAAATGAAAAAAGCACTTAAGTTTTATACGTTTATTTGTTTGAAAATTATTTAAAATTAAAATATATTTTCTTATTTAGATTACACCTAAAACAAGTGAACATCATAAATATACAGAGATGAAGAACTACGAGATGACGAAAAATTATTTAAATTTATTGTTTTAAAGAGGAAATTAAAAAAAAAATTATAAAATTATGTATGTGTATGTATAAAAAAAAAATACGACTATACGAAATTTTAATATGTATAGGGAGTTAAATCGGGCTGGGCTGGCTTTACAGAGTAGTTAAAATTATTTTTTTAAGAAGGTATAAAAAATTAATTATAAAAAAGAAGAAAGAAAACTGCTCAAATTTATATTCTTTCAATATAAGAACGCTGTAAGTTACACAAAAAAAAGGGATTTAAAAAAGTATTGATTCCTTTTCCCTGACAATACAAAGATTGAGTGATTTTTTATTGAAAACTTATTTAAAAAGAAAATTTAATTTGGATTTTAGTCCTTCCCAAGTTCTCTTGTTGTAGTTAAAATTTAAAGTAAAAGAGATGACATGTTTGTTAATCGAGTGAACATGTTAAAATTAACTTTTTGCTGTCATTTGAAGTTCTAAAGGGAGAGCAAGCGAGCAAGGTAATAAGTGGTGGATTCTGCTCGGCTCTGTTTGAATTTGTTTTGAAAGAAGAGGAGTCGCGGTAGTTAGGCCGGGGGAATAATTGAATATTTAGGTTTCTGTTTTTACTGCGTTTTTTATTTTTGTTTGTTGTTTGTTGTAAATTAAACTGAATAAATGGATTTTATATTTATTATTATTATTAAATATTAAATTTTTCTTTTTTCTTTCACATCATCAATCATGCTTTCTTGCTTTTGTTTCTTTTTTCGTGTATGAGTGTGTGTTATGTGTGTGTGTGTAGGTATTTGTATTTATATATATTTTTTTAATTTTTGTTGTTTTTTATTTTTTTGTTTTAAAGAGCGTTACAATCTGTAATTTTTGTTTTTTCAAATATTTGTTGCTAATTTAAGTTGTTGTTGTTGTAGTAGTAGCAAAATCCTTTTTATTTTTTAGTTTTCTTTTTTTTATTTTGTATGTAGTTATTATTATTATTATTTTTCTTCATACCATCATCATTTCCATCTCATCCTCTACTTTTCTCATTTCTTTTGCCTTTTTGTTTATCATTATTATTATTATTTGTATATTTCTTATTTTCATTCTTTACAAAACAATTGGTTGTAGTTCATCATTCAATCATCAATTTAATCAAATATCATTATTATATTATGTTTTTTTTTTGTTTTAAATTATTCAATACACATCATTTAGTTATGGATGATATTATTGTTGTTGTTGCTGTTGTTGTTTTTGCTGCTGGTGCTGTTGCTGCTGCGGTTGTTGATGCTGCGGCTGCTATTGATGTTGTTGCAGTATTTGATCTTGTCGCCGTTGTTGCAGTTGTTGATATTTTTGTTGTTGCCGTTTTTAAAATAGTTGTCGATGTTGTAACTATTTTTCGACGACATCAAGAACAACAACGACACTAACAATAAAAATGATGTTGATGAGATCATCATTGTCATCATAATTACGTGCATGTTGTTGTAGTAACATTCCAGTGTCATTATTATGAAAAATAATAACAACAATAGAAAGCACAATGTTGTTGACAACTTAAGTGGCGACAACGGCGATGATGTTAATGACGACGACGACATTGATGAAGATGTTGGTGATGATGACGATGAAGATGTAGATGACGACAACAACAACAACAACGACGACATCGACGACGACGACGAATCAATTATACAAACTGGAACGCATCACATAGCATACTTCCTAGTCCATTCTCGTGCCAATTCATTATATTTTTCCCGATCAGTTTTATATATTCTTGCAATCTCTGGTACAAGTGGATCATCTGGATTGGGATCACAGAGTAGAGAGCAAATTGATAATAAAACTGTAAAAATAATAAGAGAAGAAAAACAATATTTATTATTAGCATTATTTTACAAAATGTAATGTATGTAATTGAAATTCACCTTTTGATATAGTAAGTGCTGGCGACCATTGAGATCTTAATATATCGAGACAAATCGAACCATTGCTGTTAATATTTGGATGGTATATGCGCGTTGTAAAAGCCACTTTAGGTGGTTTGAATGGATAATCTGTTGGAAAGTGAATTGTTAAGAAGAATACACCACCTTGGTACGGGCTGTCAGGCTAAAAACAAAGAGGAAACAAATACATATGAAATATAAATTCAAAATTAAGTTTTTATTATTTAAAAATGATAATTGCAAATTCTAATTAATTATTCATTAAATGTTTAAAAATTTTCTAATGCCACATTTAACCAGTTCTTAAATAATGATGGTTTTACAGCTCTAATTTCATTATTTAAATACAATTTAAATTGAACATCTGCAAATATCAGTGGCAACACATTCTTACTGGAATTTTAGAAAAACCCAATGGTTTTGCTTCCAACTGATGCTGCTATGGCTAACAAATAACAACAAATAGTGCTTTAAAATCCCAATTTTATAGGTTTCATTAATGTTTACCGAGTTATACAATTACGCCCCAATCACATACAACAATCACTTCGCTTCAACTGCGACTGACAGCTGCATTAAAATTCAACGATTTATTTACACAGTTGTCCAATAAGTTCGGCGAACTTTGCACTGAAATTATTTATTTTTTAAGTGGAAAAGTGTGAAAAATATGATATTGGAATCATAATGTAACTCTGGGTTGACTAATAACACTCGCGTCATTACCATTATCAATCTAGGGTATGTAATTTATGCGAGTAATCAGTCCTCGTTTTCGTTTTTCGAATTAGATTATTCGGAAGATCCTGCAGATATACATACAAATATATGTACTACATAAGCTTATACATGTACAAGTTGCAGTTGTACAATTCGCTACACTTAATTTTTCTTCAATTCAATTACAAAATTTTTCAAATTTTTTCAATTCATTTTGTAAATGATTAAAAGCAATACAAAAACAAAATTTAATAAAAAAAAAAAAATATTTTAATTGAATTTATATTTGAATTAATAAAAAATTAATGATTCGGAATTCTGTTATGAATTAATTCCGAATTAAGCTCATATTGAAAAATTATCGGAACTATTTTTCAGGACTCATTTTGAAATACTTTAAAAAACCATATGAAAATCTGAACTTTAGTTATTTCAACATGTTAATAAAAACATTTGCAATATTTTCCAAACAAAAAAGAAAAACACATTTAAAGTTTTAAACATATTTCATTAATTATTTAATATGAATTTATGTTATTATGCATGCGCATTAAACAAAACATAATTTTAAATAATATTGAAAATTTCTGGTTCCATTGAACTCATTTTTGGACATTAAAATCGAAAATCGAGATTTTCCAAAAAAAAAAATTATTATATTTTACGGAATTAATTCAACTTTAGTAATCATTTCTGGGAAAACTTGACTATTTGACTCGTCACCTCAATTTATCCTTTTTTTTACGAAAAACCCTTTTTTATGTTCAAAATTTGGACCCAACCCAGCTAGCATTGGGTGTTATTTAGACGATTGTGTTTAATATACAACTCTTAATAGAATCATAAACATATATTTTTTTTACATTTTTAAAGATTTTCAGACACGCTCGTCTTTTAATCTTGGAGTGTTTAACATGCAAATCTTGAAATTGTTTTATTAACAAATATGCAATTTACTGTTATAGATAAACAGAAACAGAGTGTCATAGTTTATTCTTCGTTTTTCATCAAACTTTTATTTAAGTTTTGAATTTGCTGCAACAACGTCATAATTTAAAAAAAGTCGTTTCGAGAAAAACGACTTTGAATGTTTTATGGAATTTTACTATTTCTTAAATAAATTTTCAACAAATCATGCGATTTCTGAAATAAAACCTGATTTAGGCCCCTATTATGAGTTGCATTCGACAAACGATATTCGTTGGCTATCGAATGTAAAATTCGTATTATAAGTTGGCATCGCTGTCAAAAATTTCGTTGTGCATCGAATTTTTCAACGAACACAATTTTGCTTTCGACACTGTAAATAAAATTAAAAAAATTGTTGAAAATGTAAGCATTTGAAATTTTATTTGTTTTTGGTGGACCAAATATCACTAACTGAAATATTTTCGTTAACTTTATGCAGGTCTAAGGTTGTAAGCAACGAATGTGCGCCATAATACCAAATGACAATTCGTTCGATCAGCTGTTTCGACTACAGTCGAAAATCGAATTTAATTCATAATAGGCACCTTAAATAGTAGATACTAATATCTTTCTAATCTGTATATAACCCACATTTTTACTTGTCAAATATACGAGAAAACATGAATTTTTATTTTGACGTTTACAACAAAAAAACACTCTCATACAAAAAATAAATGACTTTTTTAAACTGATAAAACTATATGAAAGACTAAAGAACGGCGCAAATTTTGTATTACTCAGTTCAAAACACCCGGAATTTGAGTTATGACGTTGTTGCAGCAAATAAGCGATATGTTAAAATTTATTTAAAAAACTAATAATTAAAAAGTGAAGTGTTTGTGAAATTAAAAACTAAGATTAAAATCTATTCGATGATTTTAATCTTATAAGAATTATACGGCTGAGCATTTCACGGATTGTAAGATAATCTCTACATGAGTCTCATACGATGCTTGGCATGCTTTATTAAATACTCTTTAGATAATCTCTACACAAATCTCAAACGATTCTCTCTACGATTAATGTTAGCGTCTTTCGCTGTGTTGTGGAAGAATCTCACAGAAGAATCAGCTGCTGAAACAGTTACTCCCGTGCAAGGATCTTCTGTGATTAAAAAATGCGCTCGTTGACGACCAAAAACGCACTTCATGAGATTCCCTGGAAAAGAGCTTGTGACCCGAATTTGTTCTATTTCGCTTTTTCTCTTTTTTTCTCTAGTGGTTTAAAACTTCTATTTTTTAAGAAACTATGGAATTATCTTGTTTTTTTTCCAGAAAAATAGCTTGGTGTTGGGAAGTTTTTACATAAAAATAACTTTAAAATGAGAAACTATATCAAAATTTGGATCTGACAGAGTGATAGTAAATTAAATGTACTTTATATTTTTGGTGTTATCTCAATTTTCGTGGCTCTAAATGAATCTTGGACTTTTTTGGAATTTGATTTCACCGTGAATTCTAATTAACATATTAAGAAATGTGTACACAAAGCGAATAATTTCCTAAAAAGAAATCTCAAATATTATATTTTAAAAAATAAAGTTCTTCTCACCCACACTATTTTGGTATTTTAAATTGTTTTAAATTAAAACGAATTAAGGGTTTTTGTACTTTGTTTTAAATTAAAAACTGTGCAAAATGTAACCATCAAACGCAAAATACGCAAACGTCGGTATTTTAATAACCTCTAGATAAAATTCTTCAAAACTCACATAAAAGTGCATTTTTGGCATACATTAAATTATACAATGGACTGTTTTATAAAGGTTTTTATATATTATTTGGTTTAACGATAGAAACAATATAGCGTTTTCTATTTTGTTAAAATTTTTTCCTCACATGTTATCAATGAATTCTAAAAGGTATACATTTGAGAAAGACCTTCGTATATGATGAGCAAGAACATGCAAGTTGGCACAATTACTGCAGACTATCATTAATAATAATATAATAAAGGTGAAATAAATTCATTATTCTACATCATTAGCATAAATACTAAATTAAATAAATAGATATTTTGATAAATTTCTTTAAATTAAAAAAACCTATACATTTTATGGATGCTGCTGGATAAGTCATGAATCACGCAAAATGCGAATCAATATTGTCAAGATACTTTTGACATAGAAAACCTCCTCTGGCACAATGTAAATTGTTAATTCGAAACGAATAGTAAGTCCATATGCTTCATTGTCAAAATTAGGGTTATAGAAGCAAAGTCAGCAATCTCAACTTTCTTCATGAACTTCTCTAATAATGCCATATACATTTGATGAAGGCTTGTGGTTGGTAAATACGGCAGTACAAATCCACTAAAGGCTATAACGGCTTTTGCCCAAAGGCCTCTATATTTAACTCTATACTACTGAGAACAAAACATATAATATAATAAACATGAGAATCTTTCGAGATACAGGCTTTGGTTGTTTATTAAAAAAAACTAAAAAAGTGCAGTCCTTTGCATCTAAGCCAAAATAATTTCTCATATTCACGAAAATATCCGTTTATTTAAGTCACCTTTTCTATAATTTCTAGTATATAAATAAGGTTTGACCGGAATTATGATCAACCGGAGATGGTTTCCAATATTGTGACATGATCGAGTGATTTTATATCCTAATGATGAACCTTACCTACAAAAATTACCATTTTGTATTAGTCTAAATTGCTATATCGCGAAACATGTTAAGACTTATTACATATCTTCATTAGTACATATTTGCTAACGAAGTAGCGATATAGACGCTGGTTAAAATAAATTGGCATAAACAATTTTGTAAAATTAAAATTATAGCTGTAAAAGAAATTGTGCATTTATATTTATTCTTACCGGTCCCATTATTGTTGCTTGCCAGTGAAATACTGAAATGAAATAGAGAAAATAAGGAAAAATTAATATTTTATTTAAAAATTTTGTAAATAAATATGAGAAAAGAAAGATAATACAAATTTCTATGCCAACTAAAGAGCTGCAAATTTGTTTGTAGTACAAATTTTTATAAGAGAATATTAGCAGATCGTAAGTTAGCATAAACATGATTTTCTCTTGCTTTACACATAATTTTGGAAATGCAATGAAAACGAAAATAAAAATGGATTAATCTATATAGATAAAATATATATTTTACCTATTTTTTTATCTTATGTTATTTGAATTTATAACTATATTTTGGTTGCAATGTTATATTTATTCATTTGTTACTCATTTTGTTAATTACTTTTTATAATAATTAATTGCTTTTTGTAATAATGGACTGTACAGGAATTTAAAATCGTTTACAATTAATCATTTAATTTTTGTTGACATTAACAAAACCTCCTATAATCCAACCCTTCTTGTAGTTCTATTCTTACTTAAGAGCACAGTTAAATTCAATCAATATTATAAAAATGTCTATTTAAATTATGTGAAATAATTTTATTCATGCAATTCTCTCATTATTTTTATTTATTACTATTGAGTTCTTATGAAACGCATCACTTGTGATTATTGTTTATAATTATCCATAAAATCAGCAAAAAAAAAATAATCCAACATTTCCTTTAAAAAGCGATAGCTCAAATTCTTATCTATTGCAGTTTTTTTTTATTTTTTGCTTTTTCCAACTGATTAAATATGTATAGTATTTATAAAAGAAACATTTGAACGTCTTCTTTCTTATTAACGTAATAGTTTTAAAATAGATTCTTATTTGAACTTCACTATTTTAATTTTAAGAAGAAAATGATTATTACATATAAACTACATTGTTTAATTGAAATATTAAGATTAAACAGTGGTACAAAAATAGTGCGTAAAATATTAGAAGAGCATACAAATTTTAGAAGTAAATTGTATACAAGCAGCACTGCTTTTTTATAGTTGAGAGATTTATCGCAATTATTGAAATACAATTACATACATATTATACTCGTATTATGAAATAAAAAATATTGAAGATAATTCTTCATTGAATTATGAATACTTTGTCTTGTACCTCTTCAATTCTATGATTCGTGTTTCAGTTACTGTTACTTGTTTCAAAACATTAAAATAGTCGTATGTCTGAAGAAAATTTTATTTTCACATTTAATTACATACATTCGAAGAATATTATGGATGAATTTCCTTGACTAAAGTCTCCAATTTCCATCCAAATATGTGAAATATAATAATTAATTTGTTTTCCAGTTGAATTTTTCAGCTAAAATTATTTGAAGTTAGTAGCTTTTATTAACCATATAAGGCCCTTAAGGGCTCGGTTATGTAAATGAAGAATTAATAATAATAATAATAAAAGAAAAAAAAAACGATAACTGAAAAATAATTGTCCGTTTTCAGTTTCGGTTTTGAGCCATTATAAAACCTGCAATTTAGGGTTCAGTTAAAACCGATCACGAAACTCTAAGACATAAAGCTTTTTACATCGTTTTCTTACATATTATTTTTGTTTAGTGTTCTTCTTTCATAAGTTTTTTTTTTTTTTGCCAATGCTATGAAGTATACCATATTCTATAAATGTGAGACGGAAAAATAGCTTAAAGTGTGCTTTTAAAAACTTTTTTTTTAAATATATTTCTAGTTTCATTGTAAGTCAGATTTGAAAATTTTGTTTCAATATCTCAAGTAGTTTTCATTTTATATCGTTTTATGCTTCTCCTATAAACTTATGAAAAGTGATGTTACGTTATTTTGCATTTTAGGTGACGATATTTGATGATAAATGGTCATGTTTTTAAAAACTGAAATTACGGAGTTTAGTTTTCATTGTTATTGTATATTGAATTGTAAAATATCTAAGAAAACATGTAAATTTTCCTGTTTTCAATAGAATTATGTTTATATTTGTATCGCAGAAGAAACAGCTTAATCTGTTTAGTTAACAAGAAAACTTATAAAGAAATTCTCGAAATTTTGTTAATAATCTGTCAGTGTTATCCCTGAAATATCATTACCGAAATAAAACTAAAAATATGATTCGATTTGACATTTTTTATCCGCAATTGTGGATGCCACAGAAGAGACAAAATATGAAACTTTTTTACTCAAATAGTGAGGTAATTCACCTCAACAAATGGTGAGGTGAATACCTTCTGTGCAATTTTATTTATTCTAACGTTTTGTATTAAAAAATATCGTCCCCTCAATAAAACGATAGTGTATAAGCATATTTTATTGCATAATAAGAATCTACATAACTGATTCTATATGTCGTCAAAATTTGGTGAAATTCTACTTCCACAAAGTGGGTCAAAAGATCAATTGAAATATTACTTTTGTTCTAGATGTCTACTAACAAAAAATTTTAAACTCAATTATTTCAAAATGGCAAAAAAATTATACACTATTGTTTTATTAAGGGGACGATATGTTTGTTGACTTCATTTTGAAATACATTTTAATATAAGCCTGCAACTTTCTTCTTTAACCTAAAATTGTATATTCCCTATTATAATCGAATGGCCTTTTTTAGCCGTAGCAGTATATAACTAATTTACAATGTCGACCTTCGTTTTACTAAACAAAATTTCAATAGAAATGGTTGGAGTTTCTAACTGCCAGAAATAAAAGCCTTGAATTTTACATATTCACATAACAAATATAAATTATAGTTTTTTGTATGAAAAACAACACAACAATTATTATTATTATTACTCCACCTAAAATACCCACACTTTGCAAACTACTGTTTTAAATATACATACATACATAAATACATATATATTTTTGTTTGGTTGGTTTGTTTTGTTAGTTGGTGTAATTTTTAAACTGAGTGCAATTTGAGTCACTACTTATTTGTTCGTGTTGTCATTGTGTTGTACTTGTAACACACGACGAATACATTGTAAATTAAAAATTCTCTTTTGGTATTTCATTTTTTACTTTGTCAAATTGCAGATATTTAACACTAACTAAAATCTTTTGTTTTTTTTAAAAGAGTACTAGTATTGACTTCTGCTTTTTAGTTGGCAATCATCACATTTAATGTATAAATTCCATATTTGCTATTTTTTTTTTTCATAAAGATAAGATTTTATCAAATTGTTTTTGTCATTGTGTTTGTTTTATTTTTCATGTATAACTTTTCGCTAAACAGCAGATAATTTTAATAAAGTTGTTGTTAATTATAGGAAAAATCCCCCGTGTTTTTGAATAAAATTAAAAATAATCTGGTTTTTATATTTTAATTTATTCATCGAAGTGCGTAGACAAACATTTTTGCATTTAAGTACATTTTTGTTACTTTGTTATAATTATTTTTTTTTTAATTATAAAAAGGTTGTGACATGTAGACAAATTTATTAGATTAAAATTTCCGATTTGTTAGGGATATTTCAAATGTATTTTGGAATTACTGAATAATAAATAATTAATATTAATCAATTTTTTAGTGAAAATAAATTTTGGGTATACAAAATTTTTAGATTTTGTGATTTTCATGCACTAAAAAACGAAAATATGCACTATAAATAGAAAAATATGCAGAACTATGCACTGAAAAATAATATTTGCCCTATAAAATGTAAAATATTCACGAAAATATTTGAATTTTTAAATGCCTGTTTTTTCTTTTAAGCTTATTCATACGTATCTGAGTATAGTAGAGTTTAATCTAAAAAGAATTTAATAGTATTTTTCATCTGAGTCTGATTTAAATAAATCTAACATGGGTTAGTTACGAATATAGCTATCGTGTCTTTGTAAATAAGGAATCTACACAAAAGTGAATGAAATATAGTACTTTCTATAACATTCAGCTATTCTACAAAAATGTATGTGATTTAAAAAATTAAACTTGAATGTTCTCACTTTTTTTAAACTTTCGTGGAATTGCTCTGCCAATGAAGTTGTGGGCAAAAAGCTTGTTATAATATAAATTTTAAAACCGAGAACATTTAAAAAATATCATTAAAAATAAATAACAAATTATGGAAATTTAGAAATACACTTTTATTTTCAAAAGAATATTTTGGAAACAAAATGTTTCAACAATTTTTAAAAATAACGACTCTATTATATAAAAGTGATAATAGGCCCTTTTGCATTTCAGGTGACGACGATATTACTTGCATGTGGCTTAATTCGAATTCAAAATTGTTTTTATAAATTACGTTTCCATTTGGAAGATATAAGAGTGACATTAGTACAGATACCTTAAGATCTTTCTTAACATAAGATTTATACATTATAGGCCTTATTCATAATCAATTTTTTAAATTTATTACAGGTTTAAAAAACAAATTTTATATGGGATTAAGTATGAATAAGCGGGTGGGGGCGGTATGTATATATTTAAATATAAACAAAAAAAACAGATTCTTCACCTGTCCAAACCAAAAACTCATTTTCATAAAAATCAAAAGATATAGTCCCCCGACATTTTATTGTTTTAAATAGACATTCCTAAGTTTTTGTCACACAGAGAAACCAGTTCTGGTTGTGTTAACAATTTGTCTCTTCTGGCTGAAAAATTTTAGTGGAGTGATATAAATTCTAGTATTGCAATAATAATTCTTCTTTTTCAACTGACTTTCTGTTGCTAGAATCGAAATATGTATCGATATAATCAAATCATTCAATTGACAACAAATCATAATAATATTGTAGTTAGGATATTTGAAAAGATGAATAAAATGAAATGATAATGAAAAGTAAATTTTGGTGATCAAAATCTAATTTTTTAAAAAATTTATTGAAATGCATTTCTGGTTGGAAGAAGCTAGTTTCGGTGTTCATTTCACTGAATGCAAACCTGTATATACTTTATTTTTTCAATCATTTTTGTGAAATGAAAGTACAAAAAAGATTTTATGGACAAAGAAGGTTTTAAGGAAATTTTAAGTGTTTTTTGGTTCCTTATGTTATAAAATAAAAACAATTTTTAATGAAATACTTACAATCATCGCCAACTGGACCAGCTGAACATTGTGCAGGTGGATCTCTGCCCAAATCTTGTAATTCCTAAAAGAATAAACAACATTAGTAAAAGAAATATGAGAGGTATTAAGAGAAAAAAGAAAACGAGATATTGATAAGCAAAAATTTATAACATTATTTCTAAATACATACCAAAAATTAAACAACATTTTGGAAATGGAATTGAATTTTAAACTAAGTACCTTTAAATTTATGCAAAAATGCCTAAATTCTAAATACCATTAGAAATATTTTATTAAATTTATTGTAATAAATACGCATATAAACAAAAACCCTCTTTGAAAATTTGTGGAATTCAAGCATACTATAAGAAAAACGTCAAAAGCAAATAAAACTAACGTTAAAACACACTACATACATACACACAGTGTAGTGTGTTTGTTACTTTATGCAAAATTTAATATAATAAACATGTAAAATATATAATTTGTATGTGTATAAAATAAAAGTTCATTGGCCCTGTAATGGAAATACATAAAATTTTGCATCTCTGCCGCTTTAAATTTGGTGTTACTTTTTTTGGCAAGAGAAGAAATATTTTGAAACCATAATAAAATTCGATTACAATGGAAAAAATGCAAACTCTAAACTAGTGTAATTTTTAGAAAAAACCTTAAATATGTTGGAGTTTTATTTTAGATAATCTTTTAAAATAAAAATAAAAAATTTCTAGCAAAAATGCATTAAAATTTCTTGTTTCAAATATAAATGTTAATTTTCTATTTTTTTTATTTGTATTTGAAATTTTGTAATCACATTTTGAGCATTTGCCGTGTAAACTATGACGACATTTTCGCAAACGTAATGCCGTCTGATGTGTTTTTCTAATTTTTTGTTAAAAATACGTATTTTATTTTAAAAAAATTAAAAAAAAGAAAGAAAATATAAATATGTACATATGTACGAGAGTATATGGCAATGTAGGAATGTTTGCATAAAAGTAATATCAGGAAGAAATAAAAAGACAGACAACAGCCACTCACTCAACTCTCACAATCATATTTCTTAATTCGTCCATCGAAATGATCAAGAACAACAAACGGCCTACGTTGACAAAACGTCAGAGAAAAAATATAAAAAAAACAACAAACATAACATGATGTTTTTGTTGTTGCTATTGTACATACATATGTATAATTTTAAAAATACAAAAACAACGAAATACGACAAATTTTAAAAATACATTTTCTTTAAAAGCCACCACAAGAAAAAAATATATGGTTTATATGTGAGTGAGTGTATAGGTAAGTATATTCCGAAAGTAAAAAAATAATTAAATTATAGAATATACCAGAGAAAATTAGAAAAACGAAAATTGATTTAATAAATATGGAAACGTTTATGACACCAATTCGATAATTCGCCAATAAAACATAATCAAAATGGATTAATTTTAGAAGGAGGGTTAATGAACGATTGTTATTTAAAAAAAAAAACAAAATTTAATTTGTTATATAAATTTAAATCTGATCAACTTAAAATATTTTTGATTAATCATGATCATTTAGACTTTTAAAAAGTCTTGAATGAATTTAAAAAGTATTTTTTTACAATATAAATTGAAAAATTTAATTAAATAATTTGTAAAAAAAATTGGTCACAGACCTAGCAAGCCAAAATAGGGGTAATGTTCTATATTACCCTTTATCCGTGATCCGACGAAATCTATTCACAAAAGATGATCTCGTCATCTTGTAGACGATGACCAGGTCTTCTGCATCAGAATGACCCGGAACCCAGAATAACTCCATGTAAAAATGTCTGACCATCTCTTTTAGAGATATTCGGTATTCATATATTTGGACGTCAATTATTCAAGTTTAATTTTAATAGAATAAAAATTTATCATTATTTTATTATTGGAGTGATCGATTAATTATTTAAATTTCCTCGATTATTCGAACGTATAACGAATAAAAATATTATTCAAAGTAAATTACTTAAACCTAGTTAAAACGCGAAAATTTTTAACAATTTGTTGATTAACAATGAAGAAAAATACAAAATTAATAAAATAATAAGAACAAATTTATAATGAATTTAATTTCCACACATATGGGCAATTGCACGAGAATGACTACCACGACTGAAAACCCTTAAACTTTTTTCAAGATGATTTGAATAGGAGAAAACACTAAAATATTACTATGTGTAAGTATTTAGATCTTATTACAACATTTTATTGGCAAACATAATAGCTTAAACTGACTATATTTAATTGACGTGTTTTAGGCTAAAATTGCGGTTAAAACTATGCTCCCAATTAGCATACAGTATGAAATGAATTTTGTTTATTTGCTATTATTTCGCTAAATATTTTGGACAACAATGTTTCGTAAGAACTTTTTATTTTAAAATATGGTACCCTCTGAATGGAACATAAAGACCAAATTATTTTTCAGATACTCTTATTTTTGCAAAATCTATTCCACTGGTATGGAATTGCCCATATGTATCTGGATTCTAAGCTAAATTTTTAACTGATCCTCATAATAATTTTGTAAATCGAGTGATTTTCAAAAACCAATAATTGACATATAGATCGATTCTTACCTTCGGTAGTACGATTTATATGAGATATGTATATACAATGAATTTGTGCCAAAATAGAAATTTCATAAATTTTTCTTTAAAATTTATGAAATTTCTATTTTGGCACAATGATCCGAAATCTATGAAACAAATTATAGAAATTCGTTTCTAATAAAACTTCCAATCTTTGTTTAACTTTTTGATATGATTTCGGATTTTTTCTTCAACATTTCTATCATTTTCTTTCCCTATTATTCGAATAATTTTCGAATTCAGATTCACTTCAAATATCCTGTATTACCTCAACAAGTGTACCGTCCTATTTATGGCCCAAATTTCAGCCTGTATAACGCTGTATTTGTCCTGCAGCCTAAAACCACCCCTTACGAAAACGGGGAATGTAAAAGTAGACTTGGAACCATCTGTGTAGATAACGAAAGCGTGGATTAATATTGAGACAAGCAAAACAATACAAATATAAAGAAAGAAAACCCCTAAAAATTGTTTTAAATTGTATGCTCAGGCCGAGTAAGATATCAAAATTTTAAACAAAGTTAAGCTTAATTTATGTTTAGATATTATTTTTTTGTATGAAAAAAAAAATATTTAAACATAGATTATGCTCGGCCTTTGCTCTTTTCTCTAGAATTTAAGAGGCAGATCAAATTGGAATTTCTTTATTAATAGCAAGACGGAAAAAACTCCTGCAATAACTATAATATAAAGTTAAAATTGTAGCAGGATGTTTTAGAACCATATGCAAATGAATATCAAGATTTTTAAAAGAATGTGGTTAAATCTCAACCAATTGTGGGTAGATTTTCCCCAATTCTAATAGCAACCTTAGCGGGAATATTGCGGTTACATATTAATGTTGTTATTTGGGGGCTTCGGAAAGGTGATTTTAACATACAGACGACAGTCATGGCTATATCAACTCGGATATCTATAATGATCGAGAATACATAATGAAATGAAAAATGTAGAAATAACGCATAGAATGACCACACATGGTGAAGGTTATAACAATGCATATATCAACCCTGCAACACTGAGTCATGCCTAAATGTTCTTTTATGTAAAAATACCTATATAATTTAAAATTTTCGAAGACTACACTTGAGTTAAATACAAACATTTTACTGTCATGCTTCCCAAAAGGTAATTTTTAAAAGCAAGTGTTTAACTAACTGCATGCTTGACACTGAAATGAACTAAAATCAATAAAGAACACTCACACTCTAATATAAAAATTAATGGGCAACAAAAATAAATTGTATGAATGAAACACACACATAATAGCTTACTGCAAAAAACAAATCACAAATAATAATAATAAATTGATAAAGACAAAACAATACTCAATAAAGTTGTAATAAATATTTGTTGTTTAAGAGACAAAATAAAAACCCAAACTAAAATGAGATGAAAAAAGCTATGAGTCATTGAAAAAAGAAAACAATACAATAAATAATTAACTCTATATACAACTAACTGCTACACCACCTTCCCCTTCGAATCAATCACTACTTCCTACCAATTTAGGTTCGTATTTGTTTGTCTGTTAAAATTACTCAGCATTTCACTTATCTTTGTTATTTAAGCCATCAGATGGTTTTAAATATAAACCGCATTAATATGCAAAGAAAATCGTGGTTAAAATGTGTTTCTGTGTTCTATTTTATTTTTTTTTTTTTCGAAACAACAAATACCTACATTATGAATGAATTAACTTGGCATTTTTAGCAACAGTATAAATGATCATTAACAAAATGAATGACCGAGAAGTTAAATTTTTGGGTTGTCTGTTGTTTTATGATGAAATTACCTAGTTTTAGTTCAGTTTCTAACAAATGAAACCGTTAAAAAAAAAGTTTTTTGAACAATTTAATATTTTTAGGTTAATAACACAACCGAAAAGGTTAAACCTTTTAAAATTTTAATGTATACCTGCAGAAATTAGGAATTATTAAGGTAAATATCGAAAGCTGTTCTTTTAGTTTAAGTTTTAAAATATTTGCTAGTCACTAGACGAACGGATAAAGAATATTGAACATTGGTAAATAAAGTTTATACTGAAAAATTACTTAAAAACAAATAATACCTAGTTTATCAATAAATTTATTAATTTATCATGTACTTGGTAAATAAACTTAGATATCTATTATTTAATCTAATTTTTAAAAGGTATTTTAAAATCATAATCATGAAAATTTGTATTATCGATGTTCTAAAGAACAATAAACATATGAATATAAATATAATATGCAATAACTTCAAGAACAAGTATGTAGGTATTAATCATATTTTTTTGACAGTTCCGCATTAAAAATGCATTTACTGGGAAAACAACATTTGCAAACAAATCTATAATTAATAGATTTAACAACACTTCAACTTTCAAATAAAAAACTAAAAATTTGGAAATCTTATTATAATAATTCAACAAAACTTATCCGTCAGCTGATATTTCTGATATTCATGTAGCCTTATTTATCACTATTATAGCCAGCTTTAAATGTAAAAATAATAAAACTATAATTGTTATTACTCATTTATGAATTTTTAAAAATCATTTGTTTCTCTGCAATTAAAAAAAAAATGAAAAAGAAAAATCAATTTACAAATGTTTTTTTTTGTTTTTGCATTGTTAAAATACAACCCTGCTTTAGATACAAAGAAGAAAAAATCACAAAAAGTAACATCGTAACGTCTACGTACGCAAAATAAAAACACAACGACGTCAATAAATAATTACGAAAGAGGATGACTATAAATACAAAAAAAATGTATAATTTATATTAATATATGACATTAATATGAAGCATTTTACAATAAAATGTATGTTTAATTTATCCATGAATTAAATAAAACACATTTTTATTCGAATTAAGCCGGCTTTACTAAAATAAACAAGGGCGTAAAAATCGGCAGCAGAAGCAGAGTTGTATTGTGTTTATTATGGTCTGCCACCTTTGTGCTTTAACATGCATGTGTGTGTTGGAGAATGAGACAACAATATAACGGCATTTTTATAAAAGAGAGCTTTAAAAGCATTTGATGAAAAGAAATGGAAAGTTGGTGTTTTTAAAGTAAAAAAGAAACCGAAGATAGAAAAGTTTCAAAGAATAATAAAGACAACGCCGACGTCGCTGTTTTTAATGACGTTTTTCTGTTGCGTTGCTTTTTTGCCATTTGGTTTTGCTATTACTATTACTCTTTTACTACTTATTAGTCATGTCAACTATATCTAATACAAAAATCGCCAAATTATGAAATTCATTGTTTTTTTTTAGCCAACATTATTGGTATTATTTTTGACAGAATTTTGAAACTATAAGACACAAAGTAAATTAATAAAGTAGCGACAGTACTACAACAAATACAACAGGTACTTTGTTTTTGTTAAAAGGTAAGTGAACTGTCAAAGTTGCCTGTTGTTTTTGCTTTTGGGTTTGTTGTATTTTTCGCCACAACAACCACAAGTGAATTGAATTAACAAGGTGACAGCAGTGGCGAATTGAAATAAATACAGGCGAATTCACTTATTTTTTATATATAGAGTTTGACATACGGACGTACGGGCGAATATTTTTTATATATGTAGTTTGACATTTGTGCGAGCTACTTCTATAATCAGCTGTGCTGCCGATGGCACCTTATTAAATGCACCTTGGAATTGACAGTTCAAACCAAGGCGAATACATACAAGGTAGTGTCAGTTCTACAAAAACAACGATTGGTCTTAACAAATGTCAAAAAACCAAAATGAAAAATTTAACAAATAAGTATTTACTTAATATAGTGTAGATAATTGAATAGTGAGGGCTTTACTTATTTATGTAAACAATAAATATTTTGTTAATAAGCTTAGAATATGTAGATATTTAAATATAAAAACAAGCTTTGACAGTTGTTAGAACCAAAAAGCGAAAAAAAAAATTATCAAAATATTCAATTATCTACACTATATTAAGTTTAAATACTTATTTGTTTAATTTTTCATTTTGGTTTTTTTGACATTTGTTAAGACCAATCGTTGTTTTTGTAGAACTGACACCACCTTGTATGAATTCGACTTGGTTGAAACTGAATAAAAAAAAATAGTCAGCTGTTCTACTGAGTCTATTTTATTAATTTACTTTGATAAGACCCCTTTCACATTAGGCAATTTTCGAGTTTGTAGAAAATTGCCAAGTAAAGGATAACAATTTTTTTTTCAAATTTGAGTACAGATTTCGGTAAATTTGATCCTGGGTGAATATCTAACTTAAAAAAAGACAAGTGTTTCAAAATGAAATCAAGTAAACTGTTGCATGTCACAAAATATATGAAAGGTTTCTTTAAATTTTAACTAAAAAAAAAATAGCACTTCCAAGTTGTTTGAAGGTTTGGCGAGTTTTTAAAACTATGTCTGAAACCTATAGATATTTTTTTACTGTGGAATCTATATGTATGTTTTGGAATTTATAAATTGTAAGGAGAATAAATAGCGTACTTATTTTATTATTTTAGGAATTAAACATCTGATTTGTTTAATTAATAATTAGAATTTAGTAAGAGTCCGACCGAAACCAATTTTTTTGGGCCGAAACCAAACATAATGTTTGTCCAAGGATAAATTCGAAACAAACCTAAACTTTTCAAATGTATAATTTATTTTCCTAATAATAAAATATAATGTATTGTATACTATAAATTATATTCAAAACTTATTCTTTTAAATTCCAGTCTATGTTTTTCCTTAATAAAATTTCCGCCAATTATTGACAGAATATCGAATACCTGTATTAGGTTAATTTCAGGCCTAATCTGAATATATCTTCGGACTCTAGAATTTAGTATTATCTATCTAATGAGTGTCTGAATCAAATCCTAAAAGATTTACAAAAAAAAATTCCTCAATCATTATTTTGTAGATCTTTTCTTTTTGAATACTGGAAAAACACTCTTTATATTAAAAAATACATTTACTGTACTGTAGATATTTTCCTTTTGAACACTGTAAAAACACTTCTTTATATTACAAAATAATTTAATTTAACTTAACGTAACATATTTCCCAGATTGAAACTTTTTCTAGCATAATCTATGAATTTTCACTCCAAACAGTATCAATGTTGTATTCCACAGTGTCAACGTATATCTATGAAATCATAAAATTATTATTAAAATTGCGGGACATAATAATATTAGGTAATATGCATAATTAAATTATTAACATTTTAAGCGTAGTTAAGACCATTATGCCAAGGGTATGGTTTAAGCCCTAAGGTAAAAAGCCAACATATTTTAAGCACAATTTCTAATTCAAAATATTAGTGCTACATTTAGATTCAGCAACTTAAAATTTGCCTTTACATGGTATTCACCAAGATGCAATATTTATTTTCTGGACATTACTTAGAAAATCAAAAACATAACTAGAAAATGTTTGTAAAAAAGAAGCTAGCAAATTGTTTATATGGTATAAATCATATTCATATCTATAAATAGTACTATGCAGAATATATTTTCCTAGCATTGCAATTTATATGCACTAAATCAAAATGATTAAACTTTGTGCAATATTATAATTTGAGCGTTTTTATGCACAAAACAAACTGGAATATTGACAACACCAGCAACACATTATTCTAGAAGGTTTTGTTGTTTTTGTTTCTTTAGGGGGAGAAAATAAATGTTTTTTTAAACAAAAATGTAAGGGATTATTTGATAATTATAATGGTAGTTCTAACGGCATTGTCTACATAATTATAAATTAAATAATTTGTATTTAAATTTCTTATTGTTGGTATGTAGAAATAATAAATTTAAGGTTAGGTTGCCCAGCGATGTTTGTTTCTTTTCCCCATTACTGGAGTATTTTTATATTTAGCTTTTGTTGTTTTTATGCTTTTTCTTATTTTTTGATAGCAGCAGCACTTGGTTTCTATTGCTTTTAGGCGAGAAGGAAATAAAGAAAACGGACAGACAGAGGGGCAGTAAAGCAACTGCAAAAAAAGACCTATGATATGTATAATTGCTGTGTATACCATTGAAACCATTGGGTAACACCTCGATGAAATTCTTGGTAGTTTATTTAAGGAATTTCCTATTAATTACAGAATCCGCAAAACCGGCTGGAGCAGTTTTCAAGGGAATTACCTTATAAGTATCGGTTAGAAATTGCAATTTATCAGAAATGAACATATTTATGCTGTAAAAATTGCTTCGCAAGTCAGCGATATTATCGGGTCATTACATCCACATGCTGTATGTGAAATAACAAAAAAAAAAATAGCATTCCCGGTGTATCGTTCCCCGTTTTCCCCACTACAACAGTATTTAAAGTTAATATTACTTGAGTCTCCTCATGGTTTAAAAACTAATGATCTCCATTGCAAATTTGAACTGAAGGCAAACTGCAAAATTATTGTTAATGATGTATCTACTCTTGATGAAAAGTCTTTAGCCATCACAATTTATTTTTCTTTAAAAATTCCATTAATTCTTTTTATTTCACAAAAATTTTAAGCAAAAAAAGAAAAACTTTCAATCTGAGGAAAAAATAAACTTCGTGTGCCGTGTTTTGATATATATATGTACATGTATATAGTAAATAGATGTATATGTGTGTAGTTGGTGTCTCATCGGTTGGGTTCTCTTCGTTGGTCGCCCATCTTTTTTTATTCGATCAATTTTTCCCCGTCATTTTTTATTCGTTTAATTTTTTCACTTTTCGAGACGACGTTTCACATTTCTTGCATAAATTTTTTGTTCTTTTTCATTAATTTTTTTTATAAAACAGAAGCAAAATTAACAAATTTAACACATTTCTCTTGAACTTTTTGTTATATTTTTTGCATTTATCAATATCTTGCCTTTTTTCAAGGGCTTTCCCTTGTGTCTTTTCAGTTTTTTCTTTAGATTTTCTTTGATTTGCAAATACTATACCTTATTAATTCTTTTTAACGCCATTTTATAGTTAAAATTTGATTTACAAATTCAATGTTTGATGTGATTTGTTTTTTAATATTTTTTTAAACTTTTTTGTTCAATTTTTCTTTTAATCTGATGGGGTCTGTTGTGAAGCCAGCCGCCGCTCCTCACTAAACTTTTTTCAGTGTGTGTAGCACAAAGAGCTCACCAAACAATAGTCGTGTGTGTAGACGAAGAATGAAAAAAAAGCTAATTTTATTTTTAATCAATTCAACTTCAATCGTACGAAAAATAAAAAATTTAAAATGTAACGTTTGAAAAAGAACAAATTCAAATTTCTTTTTCTTGAACTAAATTATAGATTTGGCAAAATGAATTCGATGTAATTACGACGAATTCACAATTCTTTGCACCACAAATCGCACTTGATTTTGACGACTGCCGTGTTTCCACAACGAACGTACAAAAAGATTCGGTCGGCAAAAGACGACGACCACTTGGACCTTTTTCACGAATTTGCAAAATAAAAAAGACGAAAACTCACTATAGTTTAACTACTCTCCACCGAAAACACTAGCTAAAACTTTAAACTTTGTCAGCCATACGAAAGCTACTTGTTAGGTAGTGTACACTATATCAATTGTTCTTCTTCCGTTTTCTTCTTCTTTTGCTAAATATGAAAGAGATGACCGTATAAGGCTATTGCGCGCGTTTCGCAAAAAATTCACACAAGTAGAAAAATGACAATTGGTTTTTGCTCCTTTTTGATTTTTGAATTTGCCGCCGTATTGGGGTTTTTTCATACATATATTTCGCTTCACTACTACGTAAAATTCAAGTTTCTTGAATATTCCTCAAAAACACAGTGAAAAAAGTTTAAAATTACGCAAATCACACTAGAAAAATACTTCAATGAATACGAAATGCTTTAAATTGTATTTATCTTTCAACTTATTTGTTTTCTTAATTCGCTTCGCAGACGACTTATTTTCCAATTCGCCGTAATAAGTTTTTTCAAAGCTACTTTGAAGGAGAGATTTAAAATAAAAACCGTTATAAATATGAATTTATGTCGTCCTCATGACTTAAACCAGTATTAATCATTTTTATTTTAATATCGATGGCTTAATATAAAAAAGGCGTAACTCGATTTTTTGTTACTTTACAGGAGAAGGAAAAAACTTAATAAAATCCATACAAGTTTATACACAAAAAAAGATTTAATGCAATTTTTAATAAGAAAAGACATCAAATTTTATTTGTCATTTCAAATTTATTTTTTTTTATTTTAATGAAGTTACTTAAAACAACCCTTTTTTCATTGATATTTTTGAAAAAAATAAATCAGTTACGCCTTTTTTATATTAAGCCATCGATATGTAGTTATGTTATTTTATACAATTGATTTTAATCCCATATTGGATAAGTTCTAAAAAATTTTCTTTAAAATTTTATCAAAGAAAGTATTATTTTTAAACCCAAACATAATTGAAAAATACAACACTGGTAATGATTAACAAAATATAGTTGTCTTCTTTCTTTACACGTGTTTCAAAGCGATGTCTAAAATTAACTTTAACAGTGCTGCAAATATTTACTTTTTAATGTCGCCAAATAATAAATGATATGTATTAAAACTAATAAAAATTGACAAATATTTTTTATATGTATAACACTTTTGAAAGCTAAATGCATATGCCTACAATTTATATTGAATTTTAGGAAATCATGTTCGCCAATTATATTTTATGAGAATTCTAATTAGAATCTATTTAAGCAGATTTTTATCGAATTCTAATTTAATTTATTCTTATAATATAAATATATGTATAATAAACCTTTTAAATGTTCTTCTATAATGTTACTAAATTAAAAACAAACTGCTTATTTTTAGAAATATTGTACACATGTGGTTCAAAAAAAGTGTGTGCATTACTTTTTTAAAAAGGCAATAAAATTTACATCAATAAGAAATATTTCGCAATATTTTCAATCAGAAAAACTTTTCTGAAATGAAAATTAAGGATTTTCACTATAGTGGAAATCGATCCTTTAAAATATTCTGGATTTTTTTTTTATTTCAATTTATTTATTTCTTCAGAGATGGGAACAAGAAAAAAACTTAAAATACATATTATTACCAAAGCCTTTGAATGGTAAGAAAACTTCGTTACAAAGGCATTTTAACTAAAACAGAAAAAAAACACCTCTCTAGCTGCTGATAATCGTAAAGTCCTTTAACTAAATGAGGGCATATCAAGTACTTTAAAAGGATTTTAAGTATAACTGGGAGATAATATTCCTAATGGCCCAAAAAAGATTCCTTAAAGTAAAATTACGGATTGGAAAAGCTAAACAATTATCCTGCTTATTCATGCAAATTTTAATATGAGGTAATAATAGTTAGGCTTGGCGATTGAAGCATAGTGTAGACAAGGACGAAACTAAAAAAAAAATTACTTCCTAATGCTGGGTATACACGATACTATTTTTCGTACTAATCGTAGTATGAGTTGAAGTACGATTTTGTGATAGACGTTACTACAAATCGTACTATTTCCTTTGAAAAAAATGACAACTAATAAAAATATCACAAAAATCAAAAATTTTTGATTTTCATACTTCGTTAGTACGACAACATGATACACGTTACTAATTTCATACTTATACGATTTATCGTACGACTTATCGTAACGTGTATACCTAGCATAATGATGCGGAAAAGAACCGAAAGAAAAAGAGTTCATTCTGAAATTTCCCAAAAAACTCTTAAGGGTTGCCGCTGGTTTACTTTTTTTTTTATTATTATTATTATTATTATTATGTTTATTAGTATTATTAATACTTTGAAAATTACACATTGACAATAAATTATTACAAAATTGTATTTCTCTTAACTCTATAAAAATCCAATTACATTATTTTTAACAAATTTAACACACTCTTTTCTAAATATATATTCATTTGTTTCAGATTTTACGTTATTCGGTAATGAGTTATAAAGTCTAAGTCCTTTGTAGAATAATGATAACTGCATATTTGTTCTCATGGCTCTCTGTAGTCTGAAATCATCGGCATTTCTCAGACTATATGGTTGTAACTCTCCCACATAATTTATTTGCTCGCATAGATATGCTGGTGCTTTCCCTCTTTTCATTTTGCGTATAAATAGCAGTGTGTTTAACTCTAATCTGTTTTTTATATTTAGCCAATTTAGTGCGTTTAACATATAATTTATTGATGTATATCTATTGCATTTTAAGATGGTTCTCATTGCCTTATTTTGTAATTTTTGTAGTCTTTCTATTTGTGTGGTTTTAAAGCACGTATATAAAATTGTGGAACCAAATTCAAAATGTGGTTTTATTATGGTATTGTAAATATTTATTGCTGTTATTGTTGATATTTTGTTTCTAATTCGTTTGAAAAAACCAATTTTCTTGGCAATTTTTTTACATATATAGTCTATATGCTCTTTGAATTTCATTTCTTTGTCTATTATGAAACCAAGGTATTTTATTTGTCTTACTTTTTCTATTGTTTCTCCATTTATTTGAAATATTGCACTACTGTTCATATTTATTTCTATTATCTTTGTTTTATTTTCATTGAGCTTCAATTTGTTCATTTTTAACCATTTAGAAATATTATTTATATCATGTTTTAAATTACTATGACAATTTTCTTCACTATCACTCTCAGTAAATATTAAGGTATCATCAGCATATAAAATATATTCACTTCTCTCCAGTACATTTGGCATATCATTTATGTATATAATAAATAATAATGCACCTAGAATGGAACCTTGCGGAACACCAAAATCATTTTCAATTGGATATGATTTAACATTGTTAATTTTAGTTTTTTGTACTCTGTTTGTTAAATATGATTGAAACCATCTTAGTTCAGTGTTCTGAATTCCATACATATAAAGTTTTTTTATCATTATTTCTCGGTCTATTGTCTCAAATGCTCTTTTAAAGTCTAAAAATATTGCCATTATTTTATTGCCTTTTTTTATATTTTTCCATCGATTTATTACGTAATTTACTGTTGTTTCACATGAGAAATTATTTCTGAATCCCGATTGATATTTTGATAATAATGAGTTTTCTTCCATATATTTTACTAATTGATCTTTAACCACTTTCTCTAAAATTTTTTCACATGTTTTTAATGCGTTTATTGGTCGAAATTCTTCACATCTTTTTGTATTTTTAATTTTTTCAATTGGAGTTACCATTGTTTCTTTCCAACTTTCTGGAAATTCACCACTCTCTAATGATTTATTTATTATATTTAATAGTGTATTACCCACTAAGTTCCAATTATCTATTATAATTTTACTCGATATTTTGTTATAATCTGGTTTATTATTCATTTTTTTTATTATATTACTTAATTCTAAAATATTTATTGCACGAAATTTGAATCTTTGTGTTACTGGTTGTATATTATTTATATATTGCACTTTTTCGATGTCTTCTCTTATATTTCTGATACTGCTTACAAAATAATTGTTGAAGTTGTCTGCTATTTTTTTATTATCCTTATATTCTACCTGGTTAAATATCACAGTTTTTATCACAGTTTGGTTTTTTCTAAGCACTAAATTTTTAATTTGGTTCCACATTTGTTTTTGGTCTTTGGCATTGTTTATTTTATTGTTTATGTATTTATTTTTTTCATTTTGCAGTTTCACTTTATATAAATTTCTAAATGATCTATACGTTAACCACGCTTCATTTGTATTTTGGAATTTAGCTATTTCATGTTGTCTGATTTTATGAATTCTCATTATTCTTAATTCCGTATTAAACCATTTATTGATGTTATTTTGTCGTACTATACATCTTTTAATCGTACATTTGTTCACCGTTTCTTCAAAACATTTATCTAGCTGTAGGGCTTTCGTATTCAAGTTATCATTTTCATTTCTATCTATTATTGCACTTAAATGACTATGTGGTGCAATTTAGAATCTGCAATGCTCCAGCAACAGTCGAGCGTTTAATGACATAATTGTCATGGGGAAGTATTTCGATAAACACCTGAAAAACCTGGACAGTTGGACTCAAACTTAATCCAAAGAAATGTGCATTGTTCCAGAAAGAAGTTAAGTATTTAGGGCATCACGTAACAGCAGACGGCATATGAACAGATGAAGATAAAATACGAGCCGTAAAGGACTGGCATCGCCCGAAAAATCTTCACGAATTGCGCAGTTTTCTATGCCGTTTTCTTTGCGAACTCCTGGCAGTATTAGAGTGTGTGAAGCATTTCCACAAGCATCTGTATGGTCAACACTTCCAACTGAGAACCGATCACTCTGCCCTCAGGTGGTTGCTGTTATTTAAACAACCTGAAGGGTAACTGGGTCGTTAGCTTGAGCGGCTTCAGAGCTATGACTTTAGTATCGAACACCGGAAGGGGATTTAAGCATTGTACAAAAGCCGAGGAAAAGGAATGTATCATCGATGTCGACTAATGCATATAGAGTCCATTTAAGATTGGTCTGTAGCGCAGAGAAATTACCCCAAACTGGCGAAAATAATATCGGCAAAAAAAGAAGGTAGAAGGCCAGCCCGCAATGAAATATCGACCGAAAGTCCTCTGATGAAATCATATTGAGCCCTATGGAATAGTCTACAGTTGTTAAATGGCTGCTTATACCGCATATGGGAAAGTGCTGACGGTAAAATGGTGTGACAAAAACCTTAGAAAAGTTAAAACAACGTTTTTATTGGGTGGGTTGTCAGCAAGCAGTAGCCGATTGGATAGCAAATTGTCTACAATGCATAGCAGCGAAGGGCCCGGTAAGAATAAGTCGTGGATAACTTCAGCAGTATATCTCAGGTGCTCCATTCGAGCGGATTGCAATGGATATAGCAGGCCCTTTCCCTGTCAGTTACGTTCTAGTGGTTATGGATTATTTCATCAATTGGCCTGAGGTATATGCCATACCCAATCAGGAAGCTAAAACGGTTATAAGCGTATTTGTGAACAACTACCCAGCTATGATGTTCCACTGGAGTTGCACTCCAGTTTTGAATCTTCCGCATTCAAGGAAATATGCGATTTATACGGAATAAGAAAAAACAGAATAACGCCACTGCATCCTCAAGCTGAAGGCATGGTCGAAAGATTCAATCGTACTCTGGAGGAATATTTAAGGAAAGTGGTCAGTGCACATCAGAAGGACTGGGATGAACACATACCGAAATTTTTATTGGCATACAGATCAGCTGTTCACGACTCAACCTCTCAAGTTGCCTGGTGATTTAGAATTCGGTATCAAGCCCTAATCAACAAATAATGAAAACACTTTCCAAGAGCAAGATGACCTTAACGAACTTCATGAATTCGTACGCAGATGAAAAAAGATTTAACGAAGGTCAGCTTGTACTGCTGTATAACCCACAACGTAAGAAAGGACAGTCTACCAAACTACAAACCCATTGGGATGGACCATACAAGGTGATTAACACGTTAACAGTTCACAGCCAATATATGGGCTGTGAACGGAAAGCGTCAGGAGTCCCACAGTGGTCTGTTCGTCCAAACAATTTTCAAGCCCACATGTTTGTCTGTGGACTCTGAAAGCGATTTATAGGAGCTTTTTTTTCATGGAGTCCACAGCCCATACTATGTGGGTTATTTAAAAAAACACCCTTTTAGCTATTTACATACATTTTAAAAGGCAATCCTCAGTCGCTGCCTTGGACTGTTAACGTGTTAAGAGATCTTAAATGAAGGTCGTGCATCTAGAACTACTAGCTGTCTATGGGAAAGGTAAATCTGTGCATATTCGGGACGAACGAGCTTAAGGGGGGATAGTGTTACGAATCAGTAATAGCGATTTGAATATAACGATCTGTAACGACTGCCTGCAACATTCATAATGTTTAAAAATATGTCCATCAGTATAAGCTTCTAGTTATCAACAATGTTGATAGCATGCGGTTGATTACCATTGTTTTTAATTATGGCAACACTAAATGTTTAAGCTGCTAACCAAGGCGAATTTATATACCAGGTGGCACAGACTATTACAGATATGAAACAAATGACAGTTGTCAAAAATGAAAAAGAAAAAATATAATTGCAATAGGCAAGTAGTGTGAAATATATTTGCCCCTCTTTTCAAACCACAACCATTTTGACATTTTCTTTTGTTATTTTTCTACTGAAACCAGCTGATTCAAGGCGAATTTATATACCAGGATATGTCGGTTCTACAACATTTACAAAAACCACTAGCAATTTATTTTTGTTTATGTGTTTGAAGCTGTCAAAGTTTGCCTGTTGTTTTTGTTACTTTTACGTTTGTTGTAGAATTCGCCGCAACAAACACAAGATAATTGACAGCTCAAACATCTAAACAACATTAATCAGATGTGCTGTCAACACCACCTGGTATATAAATTCGCCTAGAGCTGATTCATATCTGTATAATTTGTGCCAGGTGGTGTCGATTCTACAACAAGTACAACATTTACAAAAACCACTTGCAATTTGTTTTTGTGGTTTAAGTTGTCAAAGTTTGCCTTTTGTTTTTGCTACTTTTACGTTTATTGTCGCATTCGCCGCAACAAACACAAGATAATTTGACAGCTCAAACCTCTAACCAACATTAATCAGCTGTGCTATCAACACCACCGGGTATATAAATTCGCCTTGTTAATAATATGTGCAAGGTGCATTTAATAAGGTGCCATCGGCAGCACAGCTGATTATAGAAATAGCACGCACAAATGTCAAACTACATATATAAAAAATATCCGCCCGTTCGCCCGTATGTCAAACTCTATATATAAAAAATAAGTGAATTCGCCTGTATTTATTTCAATTCGCCACTGCTGTCACCTTGTTAAATACGCCTTGAATATGTGGTTCGCGTACTTTCCAGTAAAAAATATCCAGTAACTTTATTTTAGAGAGTAAAAATAAATACTGAAATACTGAAAAATAACCAAAAAAAAGTACGCGAACAACAATTTGTAAAAATAAGTTGTATTTTATTATAAATCTATTTAAAACGTTCGTTTTGTGTTATTTTACTTATTTTCTTTGCAAAACTTGCAAATTGTATTTATTTTAAACTTTTTTGTTTTGTTTACATTTGCAACCATGTTTTAAACATAATTTTTATGTTGATATTTTTTACAGAACATTTTTTATCTCTATCTACGAACTGTCACTTTTAACACTCTCTTGCTCTCTCGTTACAAGTTTTTAAAAGTAAACGAACGGAATCTCGTAATTTCCAGTGATAATTTCTACAAATTATTACAAATTATCAAGTACGCGAACACTACTAATAATATATTACTGAAACCAGCTGATTCAGATATGTATAATTTGTGACTAGAATTTTAAGAAAATTTGGATATTAATAACTTCGGTTCCATATATTTGATGGAAATTTGGTTATTTTTCATGCAAATTGTAATTTGATATTAAAATTTTCAGTTCAGTACCAAGGCGAATTTATACAAGGTGGAGACAGTCAAACAGCTGATAATTTTTTTTTCGCTTTTTGGTTCTAACAACTGTCAAAGCTTGTTTTTATATTTAAATATCTACATATTCTAAGCTTATTAACAAAATATTTATTGTTTACATAAATAAGTAGAGCCCTCACTATTCAATTATCTACACTATATTAAGTTTAAATACTTATTTGTTTAATTTTTCATTTTGGTTTTTTGACATTTGTTAAGACCAATCGTTGTTTTTGTAGAACTGACACCACCTTGTATGAATTCACCTTGTTCAGTACGTTTTGAAATAAAAAAAGTTGACAACGCTGATTATTTATTTTTTATATTTTACGATAACATTCTTTCAAGAAATGTGTTGTGTGGAATAAAAACAAAACTGAGAAGAAAGAAATCTCTTGCAGAAAATCGGTGGACGAAATGACTTTAGCTCATCGAGCATTGTTTACGTGGTTTATTGTTCTGGTATTTTTAATATTACTTTGCCTGCGCCTGGATCCACGCACGCACTGGAATTGGTTTTTAGTATTTATACCTCTGTGGGTATTCGATGGCATTCTCATCATCTACGTCATTATTAAAATCATACGTAAGTGGCGAAATCTCAAGCGTCTCAAGGAACTTTTGATCTACTATCAGTGGTACATTGGAGGTGTTTTGCTAAAAATTGCCTCCCAGCTGATGATATGCCTGACACTGGAATATCCGGAATTAGAAATATCGATATTTGTAACAATGATTCCAATTTGGATTTTATTGTCGGCTTCAATTGTTTATGTTTTTGGCCGTCTGAACAACATTGAATCGTGGTGACGTCAGGAGAAATCCAAAAACAAGAACAACGACGAATGTACAGAAAGACTGTTTAGTTTTTAGCGCAGAATAGTAAAAAAGTTTCCATCTTCCCGGATAAAAAATTGGAGTATTTAATCGTTAATCATTGTAAAGCAGATAAACTAATGTAATTATAATAATAAGTTCATCAATCAAAGGCGTTTCATCAATCATTGAAATTCTTATTCTCATATAGGTACTAAGTTTAAATTACTTCTATTAGTTTTGTATTATTTTATTGATAAAAAATAAAAAGTATAAACATCCAAGGATCACAGTGGATAAAACTTGTACATTTTAATTTTAACTGCTTGATACCGAGATTTACTAATTGTTTACTTTTTGTAATGAAATTTTCCAAAAAAATAGCTAGCAAACGAATAAGGCAATAATCCCCCGGTTTCAGATGCAATCGAATGTGAAATTCCAATTATGAAAAAAAATTCCCCGGGAGTTTTTTCCCTTTTCTTTTTTTTAAAAATAGAATTTGAATAGGAAAAATGAGAAAAGGGGAATTTTTTTTTCAAAAAACGAAAAATTTGTACGGAATGAAATAACTTTTTACGGAATTAAATCGTTTTTACTTGCAGGAATGTCAAATCGCATGTGAGTTGCAAATGCCCAACTAACTGTTTTATATTCTGAAACCCGCGCGATTTGCCATTACACAAAAGTCTGTATTTCAAAAATTCCATTATTTGTATCTAGCATTCGTTTAAATTATTCACAGTACTGGTATCTCTCATGACTTTCTCGTTTTATTTTCGAGTAAACAAAACTGGGGCAGAAAACAGAATATGTCCCCGAAACAGTTTATGCCCCCTGTTCTCTAAATCGAGTAATATCAAAAACGAATAGTCGAAAAATGTAGGTTGTGAAAATCGCACGATTTACAGAATATTGTCATATATTTTTTACTGTAAAAGTTCACATTTTATATATATCAGACTTACTACTCTGGGATATATAGGAAAAAATATTTTTTCTGTAAATCGAGTGATTTCAAAAACGATCGATTGAGAAAATCGCGCGATTTTGATGTTCTGTAAATAGCACCATTTTAACTATTGAAAATTGCGCGATTATGTACATTGTAATAATGTGGATTAGATTTACCGAACACAAAATGTAAAAAATATGATTTTAAAACAATAGAATGATACCACTGTTCTGTGATTTCTGCAAATCGCACGATTTAATGCATTGAAACAATCTACAGATCACCAAAATATGTGATTTTGTTTAAAAACGAAATTGTTGCTCGGATTCGATTTATAGAACATTAAAAGTCCAATCACCTTTATCGTGGTTGGCGTATACGTCTTACGCCTACGACAGTTTCGTACTAGATTAAAGATAAAATGCAAACTGTTTCTTTAATATAGTACTAAACTATCGTACTAAGACGTTTACGCCAACCACGATAAGGGTGAATATCTCCTAAAATGTATACGTTTGTATAATTACAAAGAGATATATTAACAAATATAATTTAAATGTAAATTGTGTCGATGATATTCGTCAATTTTCTGTAAATCGAGTGATTTCAAAACATTACTCGGATTCGATTTACAGAACAAGGGGCATATATTTATGCCAAATCCCTTAAATTTGACTTGTTTGAATCAAAAATCGAAGTGTATTTTGGAATTAACTAAATCAAGGCGAATTTACTGTACAATAAACTCGCCTTGAACTAAATCAAACTATAGAAATTTCTTAAACCATAGCTTAATCTTTGGAACTAAATATTGAGAAACACATTTTTTCAATGTAACAAAACAAGAGTTTAAAAGTCAGATTATGATTTAGTACAAGTTTGCATATTTACCTAAACATTTTGTAAGTTAAAGAAGTATTTGCAAAATGTCTTATTTTATTTAAATACTAAAGGAAAATATATAAAAAAACCAATTTAAAAACCATATTTGTTCTGAGTAGCCCGCCTATTTTGACGATTCGCGGACCACATCGCTTGCAATTCGGCCTCATTCGCCTTCGCCTTGTGAGCCAAATATGTAATTTGATGTTTGCGTCTAGTACCCGTTGCAGGCTCCTCATCAACCAATACACCAGTAGGTTGATAGGTCGTCGATGAAGCCAAGGCTGTTCGCATCCATTCATCTTTATTGGGCAACACCTGCGAGCTATTTATGTCAATGACTTGAATGTCTGTCTGTTGCTGACGTCTTCGTTTTGTACTGCCGCCGACTAAGGCCTGTAAAGCTTCTGGATGCAACTGCTGTTCCTGGTGATAACGTTTTCTAGATGCCTCTAATTCTTGTTCATCAACTTGCATTTCCTCCACTTCATTTGAACTTCGAACTTCGGATGCCTTCAGAAATTTTGTTGTAGTCTCAACCATTTTTGCAGCCTTCTTGGCGACTAAGGCATTAATTTCTGTGGCTGAAACTTCTGGAAGACTTTGGTCGGTGTTAAAGGAGAAAAAGTCACCAATACCGGTGTCTGTGTTGTCATCATCACCACTTTCATCACTATCGGCATTTTTGTTATTTGAAGCTTGAGTTTTAGTTGTTTGATTGAGTAACTTTTTTTTAATTGGTTTGATTCTATCGACGTCTTCCGTGTTGGTGGCCGGGCGTCTGTGTTTTACTGCGTCAGGTACGAAAGCAGGCATTGTTGGCTTTACTGCGTTATTAGCAGTTGTGGTTTTGTTTTCTCCACTGGTAGTGTTGGCAACTTTTGCGAAATTTTGCTCTGACTTCGCCTTTGGCAATATACTTAACAGTCCTGATGAACCTGAAGTTCTTGTTTGATTTATGGCCGATTTGTTTTTAGCTTTATCTGCCATTTCTTTTTCAACATCTTGGAAATTTCTCAAAGATGGTATAGTAATTTTGACGGGCATTTTCTTAACTTCAATATTTTTATTGGGCTTCTCAATTATTTCCTGACTGGGTTTCTTATGCAGAAACTCATCATCATCTTCTTCAATATCCACTTGTGCGCTGACGGCTTTTGGGGTGGGTAACGCAGTAAAGGTGGGTTTGGCAAAGTTTTCCAGAATATCTGCTAGATTTATATTATTTTTTGGTTTAGGCAAAAGCTTTGATAGGTTATTAACAAATTCCTTTTCATTTTCTTCGGCAGGTGGAATAAAGTCATCATCCTCATCACTTATATGGCCATTGGTGGCAGAAACTTTATCCTGTTGTTGCACAAGTGTAGTTTTTATAGATGGTTTTTCTACAATAATAGCTTTTGGAGCCTTCTCATCCTCATAATCGGATTCCTCGCCACTGCTAGCATCATAAGCCACCAAAGACATTATTATTATTATTTTTTTCTTTATTATTTTCCACAAACTTTTTTATTTACATCAGCAAAGTAAATGTCAATACTCTTTATCGGCACTAAATATAAATGCAGTAATCGATATATTTACTTTGGTTATCGAGTACTTGACTTGCACTGGTCAGCTGCTGATTATTATACACTGTAAAAATATACAACGAATTAACGAAATTATAAAAATAATTGTGGCTTTAATAAAATTTTAGGTTTGATCAAGGTTGGCTACCGATTCGAATCGGTTAAAAGGTAACGGTTATGCTAATTTGGATTATTTCTGTAACGGTATATTAGCGGTAACTTTAATTACAGTTCGGCCTCCTTTTCGTATCTCCTTTTCTGCCTCAGCAGTTTATAAAGTTTATTTCTGAAAACAAATATTTTTGGTAAAAATTCTTTCATATAAGAAAAGTTGAAAAACATTCAAACTAGGAGTATGTTTGATACACTTCGCCACATTATAATTTTTCGCCAAATTATATTTTTATTGTTTTGGATCACTTCTCTAAGTTTGTTTTGTTAAAAGCCATGGCAAGAGCCAAATAATAAGTGGTACAGGAGTGAGACAGTGGAACTAGCTTTCGTTAGGTTAGTTAATTGTTTTTTATTGCTAAATAATATTGGATGGAATAATTGGTGTCCAATACAGGGTCGGCTTCAGGTTGAGCTCAGACTAGGCTTATTCTGAAATTAGAAAAATAAGATAGTGCTGATTAGCAATAACGAAACCCCTTAATATATATATACACGACGATCTGACATATCTACCTGTACTTTGACAACCAACTCATGCTCCCAATTGCGAGTCTACCGATTCCCAGAACGCCCTAGAACCATAATGGAGTGAGCAGAAGAAACATCAGTTAAATGACGAATCTGTGGATGATAATGTTGATCAATTCATTCAAGGTGTGTATCGTGATTTAAGCATCAGTCCACCAAGACGACATTCTTTAGAGAATAACTTCAGATTACGCAGATCACTATATCGCGATTCATCTGTTTCGCCGATAAATATTTCTCCAGATGAAGCTACTTCATTGCCTAATACATCGTTCGCCAACGAAAGTAAACGTCGCGATTTCTCTAAATTAAAATATAAAATGTTAGTATTAATAGAGCGAAAATAGTTGAAGGCTGAGATTATTTTTTTGGGTTCAAAATTACTATTTTTTGTACAGTGATTTCGTGGGGGACATGATGGTGAACCTAACGCTTTCTCTATCGGCTTAACCAGGCGTTGCCATCGTGATTCCCACAGACTCGGCCAGAAATTGCTGACAAAAAACTTAATTCAGAAACTAATAAAGAAACATCAATAAAGTTTACAATTACGCTGGACAACATTTATTAAGTGATTACCAGTGGAAAATATTAAAAGCTGTCAAAGTGAAGTTATATAAACCTTAAAGCTGCCTTCAAATATCATCTGAACGTCATCTTCAGGAGCTCAAGGAACACAAAGTCACGTTGACACAACAAATGTTTCTGTGATGTTATCTAAACTTCGATATCGTATTGTTGTAGGATGCCGAGTAAAACTGGATTAATGCCTTCTGCTTCTATATATGTGGATCGTGAGCATTTAGCAGATTTCCTTGAACTTTACGTTCATGTCTAAGTTCATAAATTATGGTAGAAATTTGTTTAACTATTTATTTTGTTATGATAAGCTCATCGATCCAAATACAGTATAATTCTAATATCCATTTTAAGATTCCCAAACTTACTTATGTTGCCTAAACGGAAACCGAACTAAAGTTGTCTTGCCTAAATGGTATTACAGATGGCAACTGGCAGGTATCATTACTGTTGCCAAACTGGCAACCAGAAATTTATGGCTGCCCTCTGGCAACGCAAATGAAGTTCGATCGCCATCCACAATCGACCAATAAGACTTATGCCCATAATTTCAACAAATAGATATCTATGGTGTGAAATACCCAGCTGATAGATTTACCTAAAAGGTAACTTGACATTAATATCAAATGCATATCTACGGATCAAAATTACTAAATATTTTTACTCCATAAGTAACTAAGCACTGATAGATATCTATTTGTAGAAATTACGGGCATTAATTAAAGAAACTTGATACCTTAAGGTTACCTAGGGGGGAAATATGCAGTAGAGACTTTCCTAAAGGCCTTATTTTGTAGCCGCATTGCAAAGTCGATAGGATAAATGTGTCTGCGTTTTTAATTTTTTGATGTGTGCTGTGATTACCAGTATAGTTCGGCTGAATAGACTAACCCAACATAATTCTGAATTATCTTTTGTAAATTTACTAATTTCCAATACATATTCAAGTAAATAGTCCAATTGGACTTTAAAATTACATTTATCCGCATATGCATACGATTTTATCAGTGTACCTAACCATTCCTTCTTGCAATTTAATTTTCATATTTAATTTATAGATTTTTTGGTAATGATTTGAACTTTTTATTTTATATAATTTGAAAGTAAATTTTTAATTAGGCTTATGTTAATTTATTATAATTTATCTGTAATTTTTGAACTTAATTTATTCGATTTACATACGCTTTTATATTAAAAAAATCGCTTGTTTACTGAAATTTTAACCTGGCAATATATTCAACACCAGCTGTCAATTGTCAGTATAACCAATTTCACGAATGAGGAACAAAGAAGAATGAAAGATAAAACAAAATTTGTAATCGCACCCGTCGCACGAAGCAAAAAATAAAAAACAACGGTGGCAAAACTAAGAAAATTTATTAAAAATTAACAAAATAAATAACAGCTAATTTTATTACCATTTAGATAACATTAGTGAAATACGATTACAAATATAACAAAGAATTTTGTGAAAAAATTTCAAAGTTAAAAGAAAGTCTCTAAAGTTGTCTGTAATGTCAGGAAAAAATCGGTAAAAGAAATTACAACTTTAACCAAAAAAAAAAAAATATGAAAAAATGTATTGAAATGTAAAAATAATAATTAATTAAAATGTTAGTATAAATATCTTAGTAAATGATTAATAAATCGTTGATAAGCCTGCAAAAAGTGCAATTTTTGCTATCGTGACAATTTTTTTCTGCGGTTACTTCTTGCCGTTCGCTTTCCTCCATCTTTTGCAATATTAATTTTGTGAGTTTTGGTGTGTCTCCTCCTCCACTGTCGAGCTTTTCTTTTCAACACCAAGCTAAGATATGTTTGTGGGTTACTCCCTGTCTGTGCAAGAATTTCAGCATAAAAAGAATTCATGATAAAAAGTTTAACATTGTCGCTTCAAAGGATAAATCGTGTATAACTACAATAAAGTAAATACCTACAACAGCAGTGAGTGAAATCGAGTGAATGGTGAATTTTGTAACTAGACAATAAAGAGTCGTCTATCCATCAATTTTGTAAAACAATCGTTGATAAAAAGTGAAAAATAAATCTAACAAATGTTCAAGATTTTATGACGCATGTTTGTAACAACATGCTTCTAAAACAACAACAACTAACCGTCCATTTAAACAAAAGCAGTAGGAATTTGTTTAACTCAGAACAAAGACCAACTCAAGCAGTTTTTATAAACAAAATAAATTTATAGTGATTCCTTTACAGTTCGTTTTGTCGTAAGCAATCGCCATTTAAGCTCTAAAAGTAGATAATTTAGTGACGATACCTACTTTTAATTAAACATAAATTGATTTTTATAAACAAAACTTGCTTGAAAATAAACGATCATTTTGTGTTTGTTGTTAAAATTCTATGGCAACATTGATACATTATGAAGACGAGGGTGGAGGCGGTGGCAGCGGCAGTGGAGATGGTGGCGGTGGCGATGACACCTCCAGTGTTACCATATGTGGCAGCAGCAGCAGTACCATCAATAGTCATTGTTTTAACACGCATCATACACCATCGCCAACTATTTTAGCATCGACTTCAGCGTCATCTCCACACGAACAATATAACATTAACAATAATAATAACAATACTACAACAACAATAACAACATCTACATGTAACACTAACGGTTCTACGACCAACACTCAATCAATGGATTATAAAAATACTGATGATGATGTTGGTGCCGGCGAAGATATTGAAGATGAGGAGCAGCCTCATGGGTGTGGCATTATTAAAGATCATAACAATATAGACAACAACACAGCATGTGTAGCAAACTCAGGTTTGGCTTTACAACACTATCGCCATCAACCGCAACAGCAACCGGAAACGCAAGCCAAGAATTTATTATTATGTCGCCGTTTTAAGGACTCTGGCGATACATTGCGCAACTTTACCTCTTTGCCCTTGTTCATTTATGCCACCTCGCCATCAACACATGCCACTTCGGCCGATGGTGTGGGTGTCGCTCAAGTGGCCGTAAAAGCAGCCGAAGAAGCTGTTGCCAATATGAAAAAGGTAAGTAAAATATGTTTATATTTTATTCAATAAGAAATACATAGTTGGCGATGATATATGGTGGAGAGAAACGAATTAGATTTTAATTTTTGGAACATTTTTAAAAAATTTAGGTATTGTGTAAAGTATGAGCAACAAAAAATCGATGATTTTTTACTTTTTTTTTTTTAAAAAATATTGTTGAGGAATCTAAATTTTTTCCTGGCTATCCTTTTCTGTAAATAGTTTAAAATTTTTCTGAAAAAGACAACGAATGTCATGTAGTGCAAATTAATAATTTCTTTATATTTGCCCACGCCTTTACCGCCCACCATTTGTTGAAATAAAGGAAAAAATATATTTTTCCAAATTGGAGTTTAATGCAACAATAAGCACAATTACATTTCATTAAATATTTTTATATATTTATACCTAGGTACGTTTTTTTTTTTTTAAATTTTAACTCATAGTGCAAAAAATGGTAAAAAAATGGCCCAACTTCAAGAGGCCATAAATATTAAATTTGAGCTTACTTTTCAATACCCTTTGGCAGTTTTGTTAAGTTAATGGTGAACTTTCATTTCCCATTAGAGTCGTTGAGGCTGAAGGATTCTAAATATACAGTTTACATAGTCGAAAATTAATATTGTAGAAATTACAAACGAAATTACAAACATTTACTTCTCATGATAAAGCATATGGGCTTTTCATGGTGTCACGAACGAACGTACATAGGCTTTCGATGTCCAAAGAATAAAGAAAACAAAACTTTTCCTAGCATTTTTTTGCCAATCGATAGCATTTTGGTAGCTCTATGTTTAGTGCAAAAGATGGATTTCATCAAGTTTAAGTTTTCGTAATGATAGCTATAAACATGTGATAACAACGTACGCAAAATAGAAGTCAATTTTGACTGACAGTAGCGAAATATAAAAATCTACGAAATGGAACGGAATATTTGAAAGCGATTAATTTATTTCAAAAGTGTATTAATGTAGGTCTCTATCACAATAAAATATCTCTATTGGTTTTTGTTTAATTGGCTTAAGTACCGGTCGTGAACGTATGGGTCACAAACGTACGATTTTTCCATATGTTTTTTTATTATTATCAAAATGAATTTTCCCCTAAATATCTTAAAATTTCCTTAACAAACAAGTAAGAAAGTATCTTCGGTCTAGCACGACCATATAATAACCTACACTATGTAACATTTTTCTTTTAAAAATTCAATAATTTATATTCGTGAGTAACTTTCGAAGTGGGCCTTATATGGGAGCTAAGACCAATTATTGACCGATCACCATGAAATTAGGTCGTGTGATTTATGTATGTCTATATGAAAGTTATTTTTTGTTAAATTTTATGTGTATACCAACATTTTTATGAGATTTATGAACGTTGTAGTGATTTAGGGAAGCGGTACGATCATAATAAAATTTGGTGACATGAATTCGGTATATACAAAACTTATTTGGAGCAAAACTTGTGTAGATACCTACATACATTAAACATTTATGACCGATAAAGTCCTATTTCGGAATGGCATTTGTATGGGGGCTAAGTGAAATAATGGACCGATTTCAGCCAGTTGCCAGTTCAGCCAGTTGGGTTAAATTGACCCCTAAGGATAGGAGCTAGAGGGTTAAGATCTTCCACAAAAATGATCCCCATAAAATTCCACAATATAACTCTGACAATAAGAATTCTCTTAGACATTAACTTACAACATTTTTTTTAGTTAGTATACTGCTCCCTTCGATCAAAAAATTAAAACTTTGACCCACTGTAAAAAAAATTCCGACCAGGTGAACTATAAGTTTATTTTACAAAAATGATCTACTCAACATGCCCTTTCAGAATTATAGGGTCGCTATTCTGTTCCAATCAAAAAGTCTCAATTTGTTGGACAGTGTTATTTATGTTGACACGTTTTAAGCTTTGCGTTTAATTTTGTTCTTTTTGTGGTCATCTCTGTAACATCAATAGCAAATAATAACATAAAATATATAATACTAGCTGACCCGGTGCGCTTCGCCACCCCAATTAGAAGAAAGAAATAGTACTATCAAGTCTCACGTTGTGAATCTAATTGTAAATGTCTAATTTCATATTTCTGGGTCCATTATTATAGAAAATGCAAAATGTGTTCCTAATTTTAAATTTTTATGTTTATTATTATAAAATATTCAAAAAGTACCATTGCAATAAGGAAATAGTACCATTGATTATCACTTTTAAATTCGCATTCACTAAACCATAACCCGTCAAGCTTGAATTTTAGATTTGTATATCATTTCCTATATTATCAACTAATTTTTTTTCTATAATACTTAAGATTTAATAAATTATCACAAAACCGAAACCGATCGGTTTTTAATTTTTTAAAACCGAAACCGCGGTTTTGAAATTCTTCTATTTTTTGTAAAGTCCAGGTCCATTATTATAGGAAATTCAATAAAAGTACCATTAGAATATATAAAAAGTACCCACTTGTGGTTTCCCACTCACTCGGGTCCTGGCTTTAGGTTCATTGGTGTAGAAATTACAAAAAGTACCATTCGAATAAAGAAAAAGTACCAAAAAGTCTCCCCTAGAATTCTAACTCACTTAGGACCATGTATGCTTAATTTCATGTTTTTAACTCCATTGCTATAGAAAATTAAAAAAAAGTACCATTCGAATAAACAAAAGGTACCATGAGGTATCCGCTTGAATTTTCAATCACTTAGGACCATATACGCTTAATTTCATATTTCTAGGTCCATTATGTTATAGAAAATTCAAAAAGTACCATTAGAATATAGAAAAAGTACCAAAAAGCACCCACTTGTAGTTGCTCACCCACTTGGGTCCGTATAACCTTTATTTAATGTTTCTAGGTTCATTGGTGAAGAAATTACAAAAAGTACCATTTGAATAAAGAATAAGTACCAAAAATTCTCCCCCTAGACTTCTCACTCACTTAGGACCATATACATATGTTTAATTTCGTGTTTCTAAGTCCATTGTTATAGAAAATTCAAAAAAGTACCATTATAATATAGAAAAAGTACTAAAAGTATACACTTGCGGATTCCCACTCACTCTGGTCCATATAACCTTTATTTTATATTTCAAGGTTCATTGGTGAAGAAATTACAAAAAGTACCATTCGAATAAAGAAAAAGTACCAAAAAGTCTCCCCTAGAATTCTAACTCACTTAGGACCATGTATGCTTAATTTCATGTTTTTAAGTCCATTGCAATAGAAAATTAAAAAAAAGTACCATTAGAATAAACAAAAGGTACCATGAGGTATCCGCTTGAATTTTCAATCACTTAGGACCATATACGCTTAGTTTCATATTTAGGTCCATTATATTATAGAAAATTCAAAAAGTACCATTAGAATATTGAAAAAGTACCAAAAACAACCCACTTGTAGTTTCCCACTCACTCGGTTCCATATAAGCTTTATTTCATGTTTCTAGGTTCATTGGTGAAGAAATTACAAAAAGTACCAATCGAATAAAGAAAAAGTACCACAAAGTCTCCCCATAGAATTCTCACTTACTTAGGACCATATATGCTTAATTTCATGTTTCTAAGTTCATTGTTATAGAAAATTCAAAAAAGTACTATTAGAATAAACAAAAAGTACCAAAAAGTCTCCCCCTAGAATTTTCACTCACTTAGGACCATATATGCTTAACTTCATATTTCTATGTCCATTATTACAGAAAATTCAAAAAGTACCATTCGAATATAGAAAAAGTACCAAAAAGCAGTCACTTGTAGATTCCCACTCACTCCGGTCTTAATTTCATGTTTTTAGGTTCATTGGTGAAGAAATTACAAAAAGTACCATTCGAATAAAGAAAAAGTACCAAAAAGTCTCCCCCTAGAATTCTCACTCACTTAGGACCATATATGCTTAATTTCATGTTTCTAAGTCCATAGTTATAGAAAATTCAAAAAAGTACCATTAGAATATAGAAAAAGTACCCAAAAGCCCACACTTGTGGTTTCCCACTCACTCGGTTCCATATAAGCTTTATTTAATGTTTCTAGGTTCATTGGTGAAGAAATTACAAAAAGTACCAATCGAATAAAGAAAAAGTACCAAAAATTCTCCCCCTAGACTTCTCACTCACTTAGGACCATATATGCTTAATTTCATATGTGTGTGAAGTTAGCTCCGTCAGTTAGCTCCGTTTTTTAACATTACCTATGTTAATGTGTAAACTAACATACTTCGTACTCAAAGACTGTTAGGTTAACAGAGCTGCATTATTTTCAGCTCATTTAACATTTTATGATATAAAATCAAAATAAAATGGTTTTACCGATCATTCAGTTTAAATATATAATCACAATTTTTTTAAAAATTAGATAAAAAAAAATTAAATATTTATTTATGAACTATCGTTGATTTCTTTGCTTTTAGCGTATTTTTATACCAGATACATGAGAGACACATGGACATGAAAAAAAATTAAAAAATTCTAAATTGTGGTAAAACTAGTCATAATAGGGTGGAAAGGCTTGATTTCAGAAATGTACAGTTTATATTCAGAATTTATTTCATATTAATTTAAAAATAGTGAAATTTCACATTTTGTTAAAAGGGCAGATGGAAATTTGGAAAAAATGGTTAAATTTTGGAATTGTGCTCGATCTTGCCCTAATACGGTGGAATGCCATTACTTCAGAGAGTTCAGAACTGTTTAGCATATATTTAGAATTTATTTCAGATCGGAGATATATAATTTTCCATATAGTGAAATTTAAAATTTTTTTTAAAAGGAAAAAATGGTTAAATTTTGGAATTGTGCTCGATCTAGTCCTAATGAGTTGGAAAACCATTGCTTCAGAGAGTTCAGAACTGTCAACCGTATATTCAGAATTTATTTCAGATCGGAGAAATATAATTTTCCATATAGTGAAATTTCACATTTTTTTAAAAGGGGCACATGGAAATTTGGAAAAAATGGTAAAATTTTGAAATTGTGCTCGATCTAGTCCTAATGGGTTGCAAAGCCATTACTTCAAAGAGTCCAGAACTGTTCACCTTATATTCAGAATATATTTCAGATAAGAGTAATTTGACTTTTTATATAGTGAAATTTCACATTTTGTTAAAAGGGGCACATTGAAATTTTGAAAAAATGGTTAAATTTTGAAATTGTGCTCGATCTAGCCCTAATGGGTTGGAAAGCCATCACCTCAGAGAGTTCAGAACTGTTTAGTTTGTATTCAGAATTTATTTCAGATCGGAGTAATTTGTCTTTTCAAATAGTGAAGTTTCACATTTTGTTAAAAGGGGCACATTGAAATTTTGAAAAAATGGTTAAATTTTGAAATTGTGCTCGATCTTGCCCTAATGGGTTGGAAAGCCATCACTTCAGAGAGTTCAGAACTGTTTAGTTTATATTCAGAATTTATTTCAGATCGGACTAATTTGACTTTTCAAATAGTGAAATTTCACATTTTGTTACAAGGGGCACATTGAAATTTGGAAAAAATGGTTGAATTTTGGAATTGTGCTCGATCAAGTCCTAATGGGTTGGAAAGCCATTACTTCAGAGAGTTCAGAACTGTTTAGTTTATATTCAGAATTTATTTCAGATCGGACTAATTTGACTTTTCAAATAGTGAAATTTCACATTTTGTTACAAGGGGCACATTGAAATTTTGAAAAAATGGTTAAATTTTGAAATTGTGCTCGATATAGTCCTAATGGATTGGAAAGCCATTGCTTCAGAGAGTTCAGAACTGTTCACCGTATATTCAGAATTTATTTCAGATCGGAGATATAAAATTTTCCATATAGTGAAATTTAAAATTTTTTTTAAAAGGCGCCCATGGAAATTTGGAAAAAATGGTTAAATTTTGGAATTGTGCTCGATCTAGTCCTAATGAGTTGGAAAGCCATTGCGTCAGAGAGTTCAGAACTGTCAACCGTATATTCAGAATTTATTTCAGATCGGAGATATATAATTTTCCATATAGTGAAATTTCACATTTTTTTAAAAGGGGCACATGGAAATTTGGAAAAAATGGTTAAATTTTGGAATTGTGCTCGATCTAGTTCTAATGGGTTGGAAAGCCATTGCGTCAGAGAGTTCAGAACTGTGAACCGTATATTCAGAATTTATTTCAGATCGGAGATATATAATTTTCCAAATAGTGAAATTTCACATTTTGTTAAAAGGGGCACATTGAAATTTTGAAAAAATGGTTAAATTTGGGGCACATGGAAAATGGGGCACATGGAAATTTGGAAAAAATGGTTAAATTTTGGAATTGTGCTCGATCTAGTTCTAATGGGTTGGAAAGCCATTGCGTTAGAGAGTTCAGAACTGTGAACCGTATATTCAGAATTTATTTCAGATCGGGGATATATAATTTTCCAAATAGTGAAATTTCACATTTTTTATAAGGGGCACATGGAAATTTGGAAAAAATGGTTAAATTTTGGAATTGTGCTCGATCTAGTCCTAATGGGTTGGAAAGCCATTGCTTCAGAGAGTTCAGAACTGTGTGGCTTATATTCAGAATTTATTTCAGATCGGAGTAATTTGTCTTTTCATATAGTGAAGTTTCACATTTTGTTAAAAGGGGCACATTGAAATTTGGAAAAAATGGTTGAATTTTGGAATTGTGCTCGATCTAGTCCTAATGGGTTGGAAAGCCATTACTTCAGAGAGTTCAGAACTGTTTAGTTTATATTCAGAATTTATTTCAGATCGGAGTAATTTGACTTTTCAAATAGTGAAATTTATTTCAGATCGGAGATATATAATTTTCCATATAGTGAAATTTCACTATAAAAAGTCAAATTACTCCGATCTGAAATAAATTCTGAATATAAGCTATACAGTTCTGAAGTCTCTGAAGCAATGGCTTTCCAACCCATTAGGACTAGATCGAGCACAATTCCAAAATTTAACCATTTTTTCCAAATTTCCATGTGCCCCTTTTAAAAAAATGTGAAATTTCACTATATGGAAAATTATATATCTCCGATCTGAAATAAATTCTGAATATAAGCTATACAGTTCTGAACTCTCTGAAGCAATGGCTTTCCAACCCATTAGGACTAGATCGAGCACAATTCCAAAATTTAACCATTTTTTCCAAATTTCCATGTGCCCCTTTTAAAAAAATGTGAAATTTCACTATATGGAAAATTATATATCTCCGATCTGAAATAAATTCTAAATATACGGTGAACAGTTCTGAACTCTCTGAAGCAATGGCTTTCCAATCCATTAGGACTATATCGAGCACAATTTCAAAATTTAACCATTTTTTCAAAATTTCAATGTGCCCCTTTTAACAAAATGTGAAATTTCACTATTTTAAAAGTGTAATTACTCCGATCTGAAATAAATTCTAAATATATGCTAAACAGTTCTGAACTCTCTGAAGTAATGGCATTCCACCGTATTAGGGCAAGATCGAGCACAATTCCAAAATTTAACCATTTTTTCCAAATTTCCATCTGCCCTTTTAACAAAATGTGAAATTTCACTATTTTTAAATTAATATGAAATAAATTCTGAATATAAACTGTACATTTCTGAAATCAAGCCTTTCCACCCTATTATGACTAGTTTTACCACAATTTAGAATTTTTTAATTTTTTTTCATGTCCATGTGTCTCTCATGTATCTGGTATAAAAATACGCTAAAAGCAAAGAAATCAACGATAGTTCATAAATAAATATTTAATTTTTTTTTATCTAATTTTTAAAAAAATTGTTATTATATATTTAAACTGAATGATCGGTAAAACCATTTTATTTTGATTTTATATCATAAAATGTTAAATGAGCTGATATTAATGCAGCTCTGTTAACCTAACAGTCTTTGAGTACGAAGTATGTTAGTTTACACATTAACATAGGTAATGTTAAAAAACGGAGCTAACTGACGGAGCTAACTTCACACACATTAATTTCATGTTTCTAAGTCCATAGTTATAGAAAATTCAAAAAGTACCATTAGAATAAAGAAAAAGTACCAAAAAGTCTCCCCCTAGAATTCTCACTCACTTATGACCATATATGCTTAATTTCATGTTTCTAAGTCCATAGTTATAGAAAATTCAAAAAAGTACCATTAGAATATAGAAAAAGTACCAAAAAACCCACACTTGTGGTTTTCCACTCACTCGGTTTATATATAAGCTTTATTTCATGTTTCTAGGTTCATTGGTGAAGAAATTACAAAAAGTACCATTCCAATAAAGAAAAAGTACCAAAAAGTCCCCCGCTAGAATCTCACTCACTTAGGACCATATATGTTTAAATTCATGTTTCTAAGTCCATTATTATAAAAATTTCAAAAAAGTACCATTAGATGAACAAAAAAGTACCTATAGTTCAGTTCACACATTTTGGTACCTAAATATTATCCCCTATTCCTAACACTAACTTCACTCAAATAAATATCAGCTAACTTTAATGTCGATAACTGAAATAATTTAAAATTTTAAAAAAGTACCATTAGGAGAAAAGTACCAATTTCCCTTTTCTTACTTGAACACCCCTCAAGTTTGAAATTTAAAAATATTCCATTTTGCCAAAATTGTTTATGCTATAGGCATGTATCAAAATATTAAAATCTGTGTTAATGTGCCCAAGAATAAATATGTTTTAAAAAAAGTGCCAAACTGTTTACCCGGATTTGGCCCAATATACACCTTGGTACTCGAGTTGCAAATAACACGCTGTTAGTTAATTTTTGTATGAATCCAGGAACCAACGTTAAAAAAATTATCAAAATTGGCTTAATAATTTCAAATATAATGTATTTTCCCGATTTTATCCCCTTTTTGGTACCTTTTTTATCCCCATTGAGGTGGTACAATTTCATTCAAATAAATTTCTGTAACGTGGTGGGAGCTCATAATAAAATATTCGTATGTCTATGTCAAATTATAGAAAAACATATTTTATGAAAAAGTACCAAAAATTAACACAATTTTTATCCCTTAACGGTTCGAATTTCCAAAAAGTACCAATCTTATATTTTTTATTTTTTGTTAGTTAAAGAATACGATTTAAAATTTGTTTCTATGTTTATTGGTTTAAAAGATACATAGGGTGCAAAAAAAGTACCAAAATACAGTTTTTACCCGTTTTCTCCCCTAAAAGTTTCGAATTTCCAAAAAGTACGAAACACCTGTCAGCTTATTTTTTAAATGGAGTAACATGCTATTTTAAGTTTTTTTGTATCTTTATTAGTTTTGAAGATATAAGGTTACCGAATTTACCCGTTTTTACCCTTTTTTACCCCCTAAACGTTCGAATTTCCAAAAATCCCTTCTTATCGGATCGTTTTGGAGAGGGAGGAACCCACAGTTAAAATTTCGTGATTCTAGCTTCAGCCGTTTGGGCTGTGCGATGATGAATCAGTCAGTCAGTCAGTCAGTCAGTAACGTTACTCTTTTATATATAGATATTAAAATAAAAATAACTGATATCAAATCACTACATGCGGCAGCTTATTTAATAGACGATGCAAATGTATGTACGTCATGGATAATTTATTAAAAAGTTTTAATTTCTCTAGAATTTGTAGATGATCTGAATATTAATTTTAAATATACATATGGGGGATTTCATGTCAAGTGAACCAACTTTTGAAATCGATGTCTTCCGATCGGGATGAAATTTGCACCAAGGTTAGCTCTATTGGATAGTAACTCAGACACAATTTTTCAACAACATCGGTCGAGAACTCTCTGAGTTATAGGGGGTAAAATTTTGACAATTTGGTCAAACAGGGGTTTTTTCTTATCCATGTAACTTATTACCTATTGTTCTTAGCAAAATGTGTTCCAAATAGTATAGATAGCTATTTCTTCGATCTTTCGAAAAAAAATATTTAAAAAAAAAAAATAAAAAATTTTTAATATTTTTTTCCGAAATCAAAAACATCCCACTAAGGGACTAAAAATATCTTAAAGGAATGGACCTAAGCTTTCTTTTGACTACAAAAAAAATTTTAAAAAAAGGGCCCATTTGGAAAAAAAATCGTATTTGCAAAAAAAAAAGTCAAAAATTGTAAGTCTTGAGTTAAAAAATATTTATTTTGATAGATATCCCACTCGCATCCCACTAAGCGACCAAAAGGGTCTTCAAGGATAATATCTAAGCTTTTGTTTGACCTAAAAAAAAAGATTAAAAAAATGTCCATTTTGAAAAAAAAAAGTCAACAAAGTTTTTGATTTTGCAAAAAAAGTCAAAAATTTTATGTTTTGAGTTACAAAATATTTATTTTGATAGATATCCCACTCGCATCCCACTAAGCGACCAAGTAGGTGTTCAAGGAAAATATCTAAACTTTATTTTAAGAAAAAAAAAAAATAAAAAAAAATAGCGTATTTTAAAAAAAAGTCAAAAAAGTTTTTGATTTCGGAAAAAAAATATTAAAAATTTTTTATTTTTTTTTTTAAATATTTTTTTTCGAAAGATCGAAGAAATAGCTATCTATACTATTTGGAACACATTTTGCTAAGAACAATAGGTAATAAGTTACATGGATAAGAAAAAACCCCTGTTTGACCAAATTGTCAAAATTTTACCCCCTATAACTCAGAGAGTTCTCGACCGATGTTGTTGAAAAATTGTGTCTGAGTTACTATCCAATAGAGCTAACCTTGGTGCAAATTTCATCCCGATCGGAAGACATCGATTTCAAAAGTTGGTTCACTTGACATGAAATCCCCCATATATAAATTAATTCCTATAATTACGAAATTTAATTCAATTACGAAAAACCATATTGTTAATAAAATTACTACGCTTTTCTGGTTATTATTTAAAATAAATACAACCCTATTTATTTATTCCACTTGTACCTATAAAAGCAAAAATATATAGACAAATAAAACTAATATTAAAAAAAACGACATCGGGTGATCGGACTTTTGTTACCACCAAATGCAATCAACCAACCAGAACAATAACAAGAGCAATAAGTACACTAAACACCACAATATGAGTACTTACTTGAGTTTTTATACTCACTCTTATTAATCATTCCATTCGATTTTTTTTTTTCAAAAATTATACTCCACTATACTCAACTTAATTATACTCTACACTCGACTGTATTCGACTTGACTCTACAATGTTTCATAGTTTTTTTTTGTGTCTAAATAAAATAATAAAATAATTTAAACAAACAGTTGCATTAACTGCTAAATTGTATTTATTACAATGAACAATGTTTCATCTTTTAGATGTATGTGTTTGAATAATGGGACCAACTACAATATTTACACAGAGAAAACAGTTTTGGTTGTGATAACTGAGTCATTCAGACTTAATGACCGAAATTTTCTGTTGTGATTGACAAATTTAAGTTGGGTTGTCAAAAGTTCGGATATTTCACTTTCCTGCAGAAGGAGGAAACCGCAGATGAGCGTGAAGACTTCCAAAATCAATGAGGAGAAGCAAACCAAATGGATACAGTTATTAGGATGATCGATGAACTGAAACATGAGTTCAGAAATTGACATGTTGTAATCTACGGTTCGGTCTCAGTCACCGACGCCGTAATTTCATCAACCAAAAGAAAGCAGTTATCTTTCAATATTCTCCAACATACACCAAATAGACAGTAAGTTCCGCGAAACCTTTAACGCAGCAGCGGCTTGCTTCATTTCAGCTTGTCGAATATTCATAGTGCGGCCGCAATATCCTGAATATGGAGTGGGAATCGCAGATGAGCGTGACGACATCCGAAACAAACTAGGACGATCACGGTGAGATAGACATGTGTTGTTCGCAAACTACAAAACCTTCCAGTCTCTGACACACTACATCTTTACACGCCAACTGCCATCAGCGCAGCTAAATCATCGAAGGCGATTGGTCCAGATTCGTCGCAATTATAAATCTTAGGAAGGACGCGACCTAGGGACAATTCTTCGACAATGCCTACTTACATGAAGACAATAGTTATTAACAATGTGAGTAGTCGTTCACAGAGTTTAGAGAAAAACGGTAACAACCCCGTAAAGTCAAGTAAGTAGTTTATCCTGTGTAACTACTACCTGGAGTTATTCTGGGTGCCTGGTCACTCTGGTGTACCTGGCAATGCTATTGCGGATGAACTGGCCAAAAGAGGCTCACGTCGGTTTACCACTTGGTCGGTTTACCGCTGTCTTGCTGTAAGTCAATCATACAGTGTAAATTATTTGAGTCTGCTCAACTCAGATGGTCTAACTTGACAAACTGCACGATATCGAGACTCACCTGTCCCGTTTACGACCATCATAGGTCAATGTCCCTCACGGGGCTATCTCGGGCTAGGCTACGAGCTCTGATGTCAGTGCTCACGGGGCATTGCTTGATAGGTGAGCATGCTAGGAGAATGAATACTCCATATAATGACTTCTGTAGAAGTTGCCATGATGAAGACGAGAATGAGACGATTGAACATCTCCTCTGTCTTTGCCCTGCCTTAGCAGGGGTGCGGACTGCGACAATAGGTAGTCCATTTTTGCACGGCATAGCGGATCTATCTACTCTGGATGTCAGGAGGATGGATTCGTTCATTCGTGCGTCAGGTTGGTTCGGCATTGAACCCAGTTCTGACATGTGATGGATCTCTTGAGGTCCTGAGCATGATCCTTAGGGTAACACAAAGGGACCAATTTCATGGACCCAAGTGAGCTGGTTGATAACTAGCTGCCTTTATAACCTAACCTAACTACTACCGTTATAAACACCTCGTGCCTCCACAAGAAGTGGAAATGATGACCTATGAGGTCTGACTAATGGTTATCTCGGAAAAATACATAACTTCATTACTGCGCGTAACCTCTAACTATAACCAACGAACACTCTTCACCACCTGCACGAAGAACAGTGTGATATTTCGACAATCTATGTGGAAAAATTATTTCTCTTTGTCAATAGCCCACTATTTGAAGTTGAGGGCTGTGTTGTGACCACATCAGAAAATTTAAGGTGCCCTTGAAGGTAATTTCCATAAAGCGTACATTTCTTCCACTTTTCCTCTAGTCTGTAACTAAAAGTTTCAACTTTGCTTTGATTGACCGCTACAGTGGGTCTGCTAATGTAGGATTATTTACTGATTTTACAACGTATGCAATATTGCATCCAATTTAGTTGAACGTATAAAGTCTGGTTTACTATTTGTAGAGCCATTTCCATTTAATTGCGAATAAGTATTTTCAAAGCAGGCAAATATGTGCAATAGCTTTTCTTCGGTTTGTATGATAAATGAATACAATACTTATCAACAGTTATTCAGAATAAACTACATCGCATTTTAAAGAAAATTATGAAGTGGTTTGTTTATATTTATACATTAATCACGTTGCTGCCTCAAAAAATCGCGTGGATAAGAATCGATATGAACTCACAACAAAATTTAACTGCAATAAAAATTCTCACAAAAAAAATATTTGAAGTATTTATTCCGTTAATATGCAAACCGTTATTTGATATTTTGGTTTGTGTTCATTTTCGTAACAGTGGGTTATTTTTGTATTATATAAGGACTGAGATCGAAAAAAATTTTCAGGAGATGGTTTGTAAAGAAAAAAAATTCAAAATATTCCGGTAAAACTCGGAAATTTTCTTTTTTTGAGTCCAGTCAACTAAATAAAAAAGCTCCCTAAAGTATGCAGTACAAATTTAGATATTTTATTTGCAAATAAATAAGAACAGGCAGGTTTATGTGGGTTGGAGAAACTTGAAGAACTAACATTGGTAAAATAGCTAACGAGCGAAGCGGTCAACTAGTATGTTAATAAAAATGAAACTACTTTGATTTTTTTATATGATTGATATTATTATTACAATTTACAAAAAATATTATTTTTATAGTTCTAATCAATAGTGATGAATTTATGAAACTTTTCCGGAAACCCTTCCATTTAGGTTTTTATAGAGCTTTCTGTCACTTTGTTCGAACACGTAGTCCATCTCCGATTAAAATCTACCAAACTTTTGGACACCTTTTTTGTACTCTTCAATTATCTTGGATTTAGCTCCAGGCAGTTTGGAGAATTTGCCTCTGTTGGCCACATTATTGTTCTTGCACCACTCAAGACCTTGCTTAACATAGTGACAGGATGCCAAATTAGGCCAAAAATAAGTGGACACCTTAAGAAGTCTTAGAAGCATCCCCTTTTGTAAACATTCCTTGATGTAAATTTCGATATTTATAGAGCCCTTTGTAACAAATGTTTGGTTTCTTTTGCCGCAACTGCATATCGCATCAATACCGCGATCACAGATCACAACAACCTGATAAGACAATAAAAGTTCTGGCACAACTTATGAGGACCCTGACCCCATGATACCTCTACATATTATGCAATTCCTCAACCAACCGTACTTAATTTTTTTTTAATATAACACAAAACTGGCCGCAAAAACTTATTGGTCACATTTTGTATAAACACACTTATCTATTTATTATTTGATTTAGTCAGTCTAAAGAAAAAAACAATTTTTATTCGAAGTAAATAAAAACAAAACAATTGCAAGGAATGGTTAATAAAAACAACAAAACACACAAATAAAAAACATATTTGTATTTTGGAAAAAACTGAATTATAAAAAAGTGCAACCAACAACGGTGACGAGACAGGTGAGCAACGAAGCCGAAATTGTAGCTGTTGCTATTATTGTTATTATCGTTGACTGTTTTTGGTAGAATTTATAAATATGTATGTATGAATGTATGCGTTAATAAATTGATGAAAGAGAACTTTTTCTAAAGGAGTTAAAAAAAACTCTGTATGATTACAAAACATACTGACTGTACAGAATAGAGCGTAACGCAATAAAACATGTGGTGCATGCATGGTGGTAGGTGGTGAATATTTCAATGAGTGCCACAAGATTGGAAGTGGTGGGTAGTTAATAATTAAATATATGATAAAATAATATTGATTTTGTTACAAGAATAAACATTTTAAGATGATTTTAAACTCCAAAATATAATTAACATCGATTTTTCATTTTGGAAATACATATCGAGGTACTATATTCAAAACCCTCTATCTTAGAAAACACAAGTTTTCAATAGAGAAAAAAACTGTTTATTTCGCTTATTTAAAAGGAATAATAAATAAATTCTTTCTTCTACAGTAATTTTAAGGCAGCTACTAAATTGTATATATTATTTATTTTCGAAATTTTGTATCATTGGTAATTATATTTAAAATAGAAAGAACATTTATTTCTCTATAAAAATATTATTTGTTTATAAATAAAACTTATAAAGGGTGTCTCATATTTTTTTGAGCAAGTGGCAATTCTGAAATTTTGCTGCTGCCACATATGGGCAATTCCATATCATCGTACGTGACATTTGTACGCCTATAGAGTGGAACAGATTTTGCAAAAATAAGAGTATCTGAAAAATAATTTGGTCTTTATATTCCATTCAGAGGGTACTACCTATATTTTAAAATAAGAAAAAGTTCTTTCGAAATATTGTTGTCTAAAATATTGAGCGAAATAAGGGTACGGAACTCATTTTAAGGTACATGTAGAAATATGTGAAAATATTCGAATCTTGATAGGCATTATGTTTTCTTTTAATTTCTTACACTAAACGAAATATTTTTCCTTTACAATCCGTCATATTTAAATAAAAACAATCTTTGGATGATTTTATAATAAATAAAATTTAATATCGTACGTGACATACCGTACGTGACAGATTTTTCTCCTATAATAAAACAATTTGTCAATTCACAAGGTCTATTATCAGTCATATTGTTATAATATCCTAATATATCACTCTTAGACATTCGGCGCAGGTCTCTGCTGGTTGGTTACGATAACATAATAAACATAGCATACAGAGTAATATTATATTATGAAATGTTTTGTTTGAAAAACAATAAAAACCATTGTGAAATATTAGGACATTATGACAATATGACATGATAAGAGACCTCGTGAATTGACCAAATATATATTCTATAAATATATGTATACAAAAACTAAAAGAATATAATAGAAAATATACATTCGGTTTCAATAAACAATTGGACAATAGCAAAAAAACAATCAGAGTCAAATTTATTTCATACTACAAGCTAATTGGGAGCCTAGTTTTCGCCGCAATTTTAGCCTAAAACATACCTAAAACATTAAAAAATTAAATATAATCAGTTTAAACTATTATTTTTGTCTTTAAAATGTTGTAATATGATCTAAATACTTTCACATAGTAACATTTTATTATTTTCTTCTATTCAAATCATCTTGAAAAAAGGTTTCAAGGGTTTTTGTTTTTCGTGGAATTGTCCATATATTTATTCCGATTATTAAAAATAGATCGCTTTACGAAATAACAACGCGTTATAGTTGTGAAAACTTATTACATTAAGAAACTGGGTCGGTTATGGTCAATAAGACTCTGTGCGTCAACGTTACGGTCGGTATCTTTAAAACATTGCTCAACAACTTAAAGTTTCACAAAGCACTACAGCTACGTTTCCGCATACACCGTAATCGGCACCGAAAACGAAATTCCATACATTTGCACCGAACAAAAGTTCGTTTCAAAAATCGGCAACGGAAATAGGGAACGAAACGGCACCGATCAGTAACGAAAAACCTGTCATTTGGGGACGGAACGATAACAACTTCAAGTAGGTTGTTTTCGGTGCTGTAGGAACGAAATTATTTTAATTATTTTTTTATTTCAAATTCAAAGAAAATCAAAATGAAAAAAAAAATTTTTTCTTTATTGGAAGAGGAAAAAGTAATAGATTTTGTCAAAAATAATGAAATTCTTTTTAATTTCCAAATGACAACTTAAAAAATAATTTCGTTTCTGTTTTATGCTGCAACGCACCCAATTGAAACGAAAACAATTCAGAAACGAGACGCTGACGAACACCAACGTTTTTCAGTTTCAGTTTTCGTTATCGGCGCCGATTACGGTGTATGCGGAAACCCAGCTTACGCTGTGAAATTTGACAAAAGACCTCCCTCATGCGTACAAAATTCAGCTTACTCAGGAGCTCAAATCAGCAGACCAGCAGACCGCGCTGCAATTTGTTCAATGGGTAATGCAGCAAAGTGCAGTCCATGCCAGTTTTTCGAAAAAAGTCATCTTCTGCGATGATGCGAATTTCCATCTGAATGGCTTCGTAAATACAAAGAATTTCGAATTTTGGCATCAGAAAATCCTTATTGCAGCAACGATTTTCAGAACAAATTATCTCAAGAAATTCTGATATTAACTGGATAACAAGATCTTTGGGATTTTGTGAAATCTCGGGTTTATGCGAATAAATAAAAAACAATTCCTGACAAAAATATCTCTGTGAAAAAGTCATGGACAATTTAATGAAAAGAGTAATGGCCCATCATCAGAGACGTGGGGATCATTTGACGGATATTTTATTCTATACTTAATGGGAAAATATCGTTTTTACAATGCAATAAAAAAATCACTTTCAATCAAGTTCACACTCTTTAAATAGAGGATTTTGCTTTGTAAGAAATACATTTTAAATTTAATTTTTTTTCGCTCAATTCTTCTTTGCTTTTAATATTTGTTAATGGATTTAACAAATCAATATGAATTAAAAATAACAAACCATTATCCTTAATAGAGAATAGAAAATACTGATTTTAAACTTTTTTGAGTTGAGGAAGTAAACGTCATTGAACTCTAAGATAACGATATGTCTGTCTGGATTTAAAAAATATAATTCGAAACAACAATGCAATAGATCTATACATAATGTTTTCTAAACACTATTTTAATCTCATTTTATTTCCCCCCTCCTCATCGTAGTCAGTTTACATATTGTTGATTTTATTTATTGTGAGCGGGAAATGAACTCGTGCCTTTATTTTGTAAATGATCCCTAAAATAATGTGCAACCGCCAAAAACAAAACTTTAACAATTCTTCATTAAATAAGTTCTTGTTGAAACAACACAAACACCTGTGCTTAACAATGGAAAATGTTATGGTTTTAAGCATTTCTATTTCATTTTTCAAAAACATTGGGGTGGAGTATTATTTTAAATAAAACCATACATACAGTTTCCTATGGGCATGATGCACGTATACTATAATTGTATGCACGTATAACTTATGATGGTTAATGCATTATTAGCCAGTAGCACAAAACAGTATGAGTATAAAATAAAATATGTACTAAACTTAGAAATTTATTTTAGAGATAGAAACTCCATTGCACAGATCATTTCAATTTATATTTAAGTTGAAATGACCACAAGCTATTTTTAATAATCATACTAATTAATTTGTTTTGTTGTGACTTTTATACAAATACTTGTGAGAGAGAATTTTATTAATGTTATGAAAGAATATTCATAATAAGGGCTGAGATCGAAAAAACCTTAACACACGTTTTTCATTAAAACTTAACCCTGGTATTATTTGATTTTTTTTTTGATCAAGTTACCTTTGTAAAGCATGTCAGTTATTATGTTTAATGTCAATTAAGATCATTTGTTGTTAATCTCATTAAAATGTGTGATGAGAAAAAAGTGCGTACCAAAATTATTAAATATTTTCAACAAAACCCAACTTGGCCAAACAATCAAAGGTCTGCTGTCAAACTGATTCCAATGTTATTACACAGTATCAAGAGAACTTGTCCGTTGATAGAAAACCTGATTCATGTAGAAGGAATGGTGCACATGATGTTTCTAAAGCCAATAAATAGAAAGCATTTTCAGAGCTCCCAACACATCCGGTAGGTAAGTAGTCCGGTTAGCTCAGTACTCGGATTATTTGGTACGAAAAGTTAAAGCCAATGCAGGTTTAAAAGCATACAAGGCTCAAAAAGTTCGTGAAAGGAACTCTCCAAAAAATTTAGAGATTAAAGACAAATCACGGAAATTGAACTCAAATTTTATACAAAAAATATACCTGGTATGTGCTGGAAAATTTTTCGCAGCTTCCGGGTCAATAATTTTATGTAGAAGTAGACAATTTTCGCAAAAAGTTCTTGGCATGGCAAGCAATATGCAGTTGCGGCAAAAGAATCCAAACATTTATTACAAAGTGCTCTATAAATACCGAAATTTACATCAAAGAATGTTTACAAAAGTGTCCACTTATTTTTGGCATAATTTGGAATCCTGTCACTATGGCATGCAAGGTTTTAAGTTGTACAAGAACAATAATGTGGTAATTGTACCAAGAGAGATATTGCGATCTTGTTAAAAGTCAGAGAATTTCAGCCCAGTTATGAAAAAAAATTCCACGGGAGTTTTTTCCCCTTTTCTCATTTTTCCTATTCAAGTCGGTGCTAAAAATTTTATTTTGGACCCTTACAAAAAATTTCCAAGGTGTTTATCAACCACAGTAGGTTATCCAACTGATTCGCTGGAGCACCGACGCGTCGCGACGTAAAGGAGATTGTGTTCCACTATTCTACTGATACTACAAAGAAATGTGTTCTGCTGAAATTATTTTTACTTAATACACGTTATTCATCAAAAAAAATTATTATGTATGTCGTTGTCGACATCACTTTGTAGTCGTTGTCACTTCGAGTCGACATCGACATCAACTCGACGCTAAATTGGTATTTACTAACAATGTTGTGTTGATGTCGACTCGTTATCGATAATTTAAAAGAAATAAGTATCATCCCTATGCATTTCGTGACAGCTGTTGAATTTTATTTATTATTCTTATAAAAATGCCTTTTTCTATTGGATTCCAGTGAAACAAACAAATCCTTAAGCTTCAATGTAATGAAAAGAAGCTATGATTTGAATATTTCGAACACCGACTTCGCTAGTAAATATTTCATATGCAGCCGGCACTCGGCCAGGCGAAATAATTTTTTACACTATAGTAGTACGTGGCAGGACAAACTTATTTTATTTTGTTTACAATAGATAACTCCGCTAATAGCAACATTTTTAAGTGATTTGAAAAGTGTCAATAGAATTGACTTAAGCCGGAGTTCATCCCTACCATGTTTAAAATTAATTGAAATAAAAAAATAAATAAAAAAAATAATTAAAAGAAAAAAAAAAATAAAAATAAATTGCAGATCTAAGTTCTGCCATTACGGTTTCAAATTGCTTCCCATTGTTGATTTTATATTTTTTAATTTCTCTAATCGCAACTATTTTTAATTTTTGTATCAGTCGTCAAATTTCGTGTCGACAGAAAATACTCGTTTTCAGTCAATGTCGACTTTAACGCGCCTTAGAAAATTGCAAATTGCTGTCAATAGTTAAAGGCCCAACTATAATATGCATACACTAGCTTAAGTCAGCTTAAGCAACTGTGCGAATACATATAAAATGTATGTGACAAACTATAATGTAATTAAGAGAGTTTCGTCAAGTTTCGTCAAATTTTATTTGCTTAAGCAAAGTGCGAAGCTGGTCGCACATTCCGTACGGAATCAGCTGTTTGTTTATTTTATACAAAGAAAATAGAGAAATAAATGAAAAGGATGAAGACAATTAATTTATTTTGATAAAATAATAAGAAATACGTATTTTTTTAATTGCATGTTGCACATAAATATGCAAATGGAGCTAAATTGTTTTGAATGCACGTAAGTACATTATGGTCATCTAAAAGTTTCTTCGGATTTCCTTAAGCATTTGACAGACTTTTCGTTCGGTTATGACATTACCTTAAGCTAGCTTATGCATATTATAGTTCGGCCTTAACAATTGTTATCGATATTGACTTCGCAAATACCATTTTAGTGCCGTCGACAACGACATACATAATAGGGGTGAATGTAAGAAAGTTCAAATAAGAATGTTCAATATCTTGGATCGGTTTAACATAGGTTCATTACCTTTGATTCATTTTATAACGATGAACCCAAAGTTGAATATATTAAAATAATACCTGAATCACATGTCTCGCATTATGTCGCTATCGAAAGGGATTGTACTGAATTAAAACCTTAAGTCCCGGTCCACACTGTGAAATATTTGCTGCAAAAGATTTTTAAATTCTCTTTTGAAACTGCATTCAAGTCCACACAGTGAAGTTTTTGCTTTTCAGTTTTTGACATTTCTGTACAGACCAAATATGAACGAATAAATGTGGATGACATACTCAACAAAAACTTCATATACATGAAACAGAGTATCCTTTTCCATTCCTCTTTCCCCTTTAATAAACAAACTTTCCCCTTTTGAAAAAAAGTTCGATTTTGCCGAAAAAAAATCAAAAATTGTATAGCTTGAGTTATAAAACATTTATTTTGCTATATATCCCACTCGCGTCCCACTAAGCGACCAAATAGATCTTAAAGGACTAGACCCAAGCATTCTTTTGAGCAAAAAAAAAATTTAAAAAAGGGCCCATTTTGGAAAAAAAAAGTTCGATTTTGAAAAAAAAAAATTTAAAAAATTGCATGTTTTGAGTTACAAAACATTTATTTTGAAACATATCCCACTCGCATCCCACTAAGCCACTTAATAGGTCTGAAAGAAAAATATCCAAGCTTTCTTTTGAGCAAAAAAAAAAAGATAAATTAAAAAAAGGGTCCATTTTGAAAAAAAAGCAACAAAGTTTTTTGCAAAAAAAGTCAAAAATTGCATGTTTTGAGTTACAAAACATTTTTTTTGATAGATATCAAACTTGCATCACCCTAAGCGACCAAATAGGTCTTCAAGGAAAATATCTAAGCTTTATTTTAAGATAAAAAAGGCCCATCTTGAAAAAAAAAGTTAAAAAAGTTTTTGATTTCGGAAAAAAATATTAAATTTTTTTTAAAATATTTTTTTTCGAAAGATTGAAGAAATAGCTATCTAAACTATTTGGAACATATTTTGCTAAGAACAATAGGTAATAAGTTACATGGATGAAAAAAATCACATATTTGGCCAAAATGTAAAATTTTGACCCCCTCTAACTCAGAGAGTTCTGGACCGATCTTGTTGAAAAATTGTATCTGAATTACTATCCAATAGGTCTAACCTTGGTGTAAATTTCATACCGTTCGGAAGACATCGATTTTAAAAGTTGGTTCACTTGACGTGAATTCCCCATATATAAAAAAATAGCCGTAACGGGTAGCCGTTCCAAAATTCCCAAAAAAGGCTTATAAAGGACACTCTAATAAACACCCTTTTAAAGACAATATTAAACATTAAACTACGAGGGATCATGGTTAATCTTTGGAAATCGAAATGATATTCTGAAATTTTTAGAGAATTTACCGATGTCACTGTGTAGAACACAAGAACATTTCTAAACAAACATTTTATTTTGAAGAGATTATTCTGATAGACCCGGAATGTATACAGGATATTAATGTATTAACACGTTCGTTCCTAACTAACTGCATATTTTAAATAGCGGATTAAATGCTGTAATAGTTTACACGAGTATTAGCAATTACTTCCCCCTTTTACCAAAATCATTTGGTAATGATATTTTTTTGTAATGTTGTTAAAATAACTAAGTATATGCATCATCATTACCAACATTTCTCCAAGTGCATTGTATTCTTTTCCTATATTTTTTAAACCAAAACAACAACTAAAAATGTATTTGAAAAAAAAAATTAAAAATAAAAATACATCATTCATGTATTTTTACCGCAACACACTCACTGAACGATAACGACTGCAAATACGTTTATGTTGTAGTACGAGTACCAGTATAGAGAGCTGCTGCTCATGATGATGGTTGATGGTGGCAGTGGTAGAAACATGAATAATGACGACGTCTATACGTCGAGTATAAACAACTCGTGCTCATGGACTTCCATTATCATATTTAGTTTGCCTACATCATAGACAAGCCACAACATCATTATTGTTATTATGCCGATAGTTTTAAATGTAATCATGATTATTGCAATCATTGCATTACAAAAGTGACTCTTAAAACTCACTACTTACTCATTGCACCACCACCACCATTATCTACATATTGCAATATATGAACAATACATGAACACAAATTTCGAGAACAACTAATAATATTGGATGATCATAATGAAGAATATGATGAGTAGTAAGTATGTAGTTGCTATCTAGCTCTGGCTAGATAATAGACGGATAGATAGATAAATAAATACATACATAAATAATTTCTTAGTTACTCATCCATTCAGACTACTCGTAACTAACAAATATTTATTTACAATCAAACGAACGAATAGCAATAATCATACATTTTTCCAATTTACTCACTCGTCCATATATTTAGTGGGTGAAATTGATAATTAAGTAGAAATACTGCCAAGTATTTAAATATTTGTAATTGCAATACACTCGAAAAATATAATCATTAGGAAATACAGTGCATGTTAAAATATATTAAGGAAATACATAAAGAAAAAAGTAGTTTCACTGTAGTTTCTTTCTAAAAAAAACATAAATTTCGATAACCAAATAAGTTGCGGTGTGATGAAGACAGTTGCTTTCGCTAAATGGCTTCCAATAGTTTGGTCCTAATGGCTTTAAAGTAATTCGCCTAACTACCAACAGATGCAATATACAATGAACAATTAGTTAATTCACGGAGAGGGATGAGCATTTAGGTTTGTCGGGTAACTCTATTGGGAAAACCAGAGCCAAACAGAAGCTGGAGGAGTTGACTCTATTATTTGACGAAGAGCAAAATAACACAGTGATATCTCCTCACAGTCAAGCAACTGGGGTCAAAGTGAACTAAGGGATTGACACGATAGTTACTCAAGCCGATTCATCAAGAATAGTTCGGCAAGACACTGTGGAAGTGTTGTAAGGGCCCCTCCCCCCATAGCTGTCCAATCAAGACAGCCGAACTAAGGAGGATAAAACGAAGAACAGCATGAGGTTGTCTCTTAAAAGATAGCTCAGAGAGATCCTACGTCGTTCTCGGAAAGAGATAGGCATCTGATCAGGAGGCACCGACAGGGCATGGCTAGATTCGAAAGAATAAATGGTCGCATCAGAACCGTCCTGGTAATATCTTCTCCCGAAGTCAAACATGTAAATGTAAACGTCAAATGTTACACGAGCAGAAGTACTAAGTAAAGTCTCAGAAGTGGTGAAAGTAGTCGGTTACAGCACTCACATTTTCTGAACGATCTTCTAAAACTGACAATAAACCACAACGAGTAAGTAAGAAGGTGGGAAATTCTTTATCATGCTAAGGTAAGGGTCCCCATAAAGAGGTTATTAAGAGATAAGAGAATAAGAAAGTCCACAATTCTGGATTTGTTTCAGGCAGCTGTCATAGATTGAAATGGCTCGGATCGGAGGATCTGTACTGATCTCTGGAAACTGATTGAACTGACGATATAGTAGTTCTTAGTGGTAAATCGGTTGATATGCTATACAAAGGCCTTGTTGACTGGACTAATGAAGTCAAAACTATAAATTCGGGAACAAGAACTCTTCAGAGTTCTTAAGATCCACAATTGACAAGTGCAGTGTCGTTTGTTCAGCTGTGAAACCTCCGATTTGTCACTACGGGCAATAGCGACAGTGATTCCAACCCCCATAATATCGATTGAAAATCATACTAGAAGTATTGGCTAAGCAGAACACAGGACTACTTAGAAAAGAAAGTTAGTAACTTCATTGGTGTGTAAGGAGTACTCGGGGAGGGAAAGTTCAAGGAAACGGGTGGAGTTGTTAGTTTCGGTCTTGGATCTTTAAAATTAAGTATCCCAAATTTGATAGGAACAAAGAAGTTGCAGGTGGTGGAGATAACCCTGTAGTGCCGATTTAATAGGACATCCAAGAGCCTTGGACACACAGAAATATAGTTTGCGGATTTGGATATTGTCATTAGGTCTCTATTCAAGAGTTGATTAATGTATTTCTTAATGTATTCCGGTCAAATTTATCATGCAACCCCACATGTCTCCATTTTTCATCAACTAGATCATCAGCCATCTCATTGCCGTACTAGTAGCATTGCGAAGGGTCCAAAAATACGGTAACGACAGATATACGGCTTAATCTGAGCAACAGTTACACTGGCTGACTGACCCTTAAGTTAAATAAATTGTCGATGCAGATGTTAATAATTTTACTATTATTTCTGTGTTCTACATGCCTTCCAAATTGGCAATATGTCAGCTTTCCTCTGGAAAATGAAATGTGGTCTCTATAACAAATTTATCACATAATATCTCAGAGCATAGATCACAGTTCATTTTATAAGATATATTTATCAATTCCGACCTGGAAGAACTTAAAACTTTAAACAACCTATCTAATTCTGTAAAGGGCCTTGGGTGAATAAAGACTGAGATCGAAAAATTCTTAACACACTTTTTTCATTAAATCTTTTAACCCAAGTATTATTTGATTTATTTTTTTTTGATCAAGTTACCTTTCCAAAGAGCTCCCAACACTTCATGTAGAAAAGCAGTCCGGTTTGCTCAGTATGTAATCGGACTATTTGGTACGAAAAGTTAATGCCAATGCAGGTTTAAAAACACACAAGGCTCAAAAAGTTCCTGAAAGGAACTCTACTAAAAATTTAGAGGCCAAAAACAGAGCACGGAAAGTCAAATTTTATAAAAAAAATATACCTGGATGACGAAACGTACGTATATAACATTTTTTGCAGCTTCCGGGTCAATATTTTTTTGTTGCTGATGCTAGAGGGAATGTTGAAGAAAAGTTTAGGACCCAAAAGCAGAACATTTTCCCAAAAAAAGTCTAGGCATGGAAAGCAATATGCAGTTGCGGCAAAATAATCCAAACATTTATTACAAAGTGCTCTATTAATACCGAAATTTACATCAAGGAATGTTTACAAAAGAGGAGGATGCTTCCATTCATAAGTGTCTAGGTACTTATTTTTGGCCTGATTTGGCATCCCGTCACTATCGTATGAAAGGTCTTGAGTGGTAAAAGAACAATAATGTGGTATTTGTAACCAGAGATGCAAATACTCCAAACTGCCTGGAGCTAAGGCCAGGGAAGAGATATTGGACTCTTGTTAAAAGATAATTAAAAAAAGATAAAAAAAGTGTCAAAAAGTCTGGTAGATGTTAATCGGGATGGACAACCTGTTCGAATAAAGTGACAAAGCTCTATAAAAACCATAATGTAAGGAAGGGTTTTCGAAAAAGCATCCTGTTTCAAATTAATTCACTTTGTTGGTTAAGATTAGTTTATTTCTTTTGTATGTTCAGGTTCTTAATGCGATAGTTTTCTACTTTATTATGCCAAACTTGGGTCGTAATGAGGAAACCTGAAATCTCTAGAAATACTTCAGAGAGTTTCCAAGTTATGTTACTTTCAAATATCATTTTCCTATCTTTCAACTCAGATGACAAATTAGGTAGCGTAAATTTGTCATCTGAGTTGAATAATTGAGATGCGTTTTGGAAGTATATTTGTTTAACAGATGTTTGAGTATAACACATTACACGTTATATTGTTTTTGTACAGTCAGATAACTTCAAATTGACTTTTAATCAATCGATTTGTTTCCATACTACTGTGCGAAAGACTAATCGATTCATCGAGTAGCTAGTTCCCTGTGAAGTTTCTTGGCGCTGTGGGGTGAACTAAAAGTAATGTTACGGTAGCCTAATTAACTGATAAATATGGCTACGTATATTAAAACCCATATGAATAATACCCCTCTAGTCATGTCTCGATTGCATTATTGTTTATAACTGATTTTTTCTAATGCTTTTCAACTTTGAGTTTTTTTGTTAGAAAAATAAAAGAAAATAAGTTTGGGAAAACAAGTGCCAACCAACTACATACTCGTATTGCTAATAGTACGAGTGTTAGCAGTCTCTTCTTCAACTTCATTTTCATCATAATCATCGTCATTGCCAGCATAATCATCACCACCAGTTTAGTTTAAAGTTAGTAGAGTGTATACAGAGACTGTTAGTTTTGGATCAGGGGGAGTTATCACATACAGATACTCACACATACACAAGCTTCATAACTTTATGTGTTTTTTTTTGTATGTATTTTGTTGGTTTCCAAATTAAATGAGGTTGCATGCTTTAACTATCGCATCGCAACACTTTTCGTTAATACTACTTGATTCTCTCTCCCCACTTTACTTTATTTAATTTTGGTTAACATATCGTATCGTGTTTTATTTTTGTTCTTCATCCATTTAATTCTATGCGGATGTTGAGTTTCAGAATAGACCAGAATGATTATGATGATGATGTGGTGTATTGGTTGGTGGTGTTGCTGCTGGAATTTAGTGTTGGTATTAGTTAATTGTTTTAATTTTTATTTAAAGTTTTATAATGAGTTTTTGTTATTGTGGCAACCGGAAGACACTTAATGATTTTTGTTCTCAAACTTTTTGTTGAAATCGTAATTAAATAAATAAACTTCATTGTGTCTAAAGGTGACACATTGTCAAATTATCTTTAAACCCATATATTCTAAATCATGATATCCAAATATGGATTTAAAATGAAGACAGATGTTTTTACGCCTCCCACATGAGAAAACGTTTTCCTGATTATTATAAAGTAATCAATGTTGTTAAATATAATTAAAGTTGGAACGCGATCTCTTCGCATGCAGCAATGGTATTATTTTTTTTTTGTTCATATCATCTAGTAAACTTTTGTAGCTAAATATTAAAAGTCCTCCAGAATAGATTATATTAATGTGTAAAATTGTACAGTGCATGAAATAACCTAAACCTTAACTGTATTTTGTTCATATTTCCAAATGGAAGTGCTAATTTTATCATTTCACCATTTGTGGTAAGGAAATCGATCCCTTAGCGCCAAATTATCGTAAGCGACATTCTATATATTGCTGAAATTAAAATTTTATGGACCGACTGATGTTTTAGCGTTCTCAGAATATCAAAATTGTTAGTAACTTAAAAAATATAGGAGGTAAGATTTTATCGTAAGTCAATGTTTTCATTTTACAGTAAACGAATTTTATAGTAAGCGACACACTGTAACTTCTAAATGGTTAGATTGGTTTGAATGAAATTTCACATGCGCAAAGAAGAAGTGATGTCGAGTTTAAATTTTGAATAATTCTTTTCTTTATTCGACACGTTTATCATGTTAGTCCAACAAATAAAAAATGGAGAAAATTTGGAAATATTTGGAGCCGCTGTTATCAAAAAACTGGAGTAGAGTGGGTAAAAATGTTAAAATATAATTTTCATATGCGAATATCTCCTAAGCTATAAGAGATAATTGATTGCTACGACGAGGTTTTTTTGTAGTGTTCGATGCTGAGAAATGTAATTTAATAAAATCGGAACACAATCGAAGAAATAGGATCATTTTAAAAATTTAACATATGTACCTGAAGTGTGCTAATTTGGGGACCCCTGACCACGCCCCTGGTGGGCGCATGTGGTCCAGTAAACGAATTTTATAGTAAGCGACATACTGTAACTTCTAAATGGTTAGATTGGTTTGAATGAAATTTCACATGCGCAAAGAAGAAGTGATGTCGAGTTTAAATTTTGAATATGGACCACATGCGCCCACCAGGGGCGTGGTCAGGGGTCCCCAAATTAGCACACTTCAGGTACATATGTTAAATTTTTAAAATGATCCTATTTCTTCGATTGTGTTCCGATTTTATTAAATTACATTTCTCAGCATCGAACACTACAAAAAAACCTCGTCGTAGCAATCAATTATCTCTTATAGCTTAGGAGATATTCGCATATGAAAATTATATTTTAACATTTTTACCCACTCTACTCCAGTTTTTTGATAACAGCGGCTCCAAATATTTCCAAATTTTCTCCATTTTTTATTTGTTGGACTAACATGATAAACGTGTCGAATAAAGAAAAGAATTGTTTAAAAATACTGACCTAGTTTAAAGTTATATGCATTTGAATTTAAAAAATCTTTTTTTCGCTAGTTTTTTTTGGGAAAAATCATTTTTTTCTTTTTAAGTTATCTAAAAAATGTCTAAGAAGATGTATTAGGAATTTATACTTTTTGAAAAACTAACTTTACATCAAATATTTCAAATGGAAAAAAAATTTAAAATGTTTGAAACCGAGGGGACCAGGTCTATCCAAAAAAAACTCCTATTTTTGACGTAAAATTAAACTTTAGGGCAAAAATTCTAAAATCGCATAGTCTATATCAAAATATAGTAACCCATTTTAAATGGCCAAACATGTTTTTAATTGTTTTGTAAATGATTCCGATAACCCCGACACTGGTATGGGTATTATAGACAAAAAACTAAAAAATCTCATTTTTAAGATTCTTCAAAACTTTTTTAGGAATTGCGGGATTCACGATAACAAATTTAAAAATTGGTTTTATTGTTTTATTTTCAAAAGCAAAATCTACACAACTGTAAAATTTCATTAAAAAATATTCATAAATAAAAATTTAATTTCAATTTGAAAATTTTGTATCTTTGCAAAAACTCAATAACATTTTTTTGTCATTTTTTTCAATAAAGTGTTCCATGAATTTTTAATTATTAAAAGTTATAAATATTTTTGAAAAATAGACAAATAGCTCGAACGAAATTATATTATATCGCATCATAACATTTTTAATTCTATGTATAAATTTCAAAATAATCAAAAAAACCTTCTCCTGTAAAATTTGTGTTTTGTCGCTTACGATAATTTGGCGCTAAGGGCTCGATATAGTTTAGGATGGCCACATTTGAGGTTATTAGTAAATTCTTGACATTTATTCAGCTGTCATACTTTGACATTTATTTGAGAAAATTTAATATCAAATTGTTGAACAATTTTTTTTTCTGTGCCACATCGTAAAACTCGATCCGAAAATTTACATGTTCCACTATGGTCTAGGAAGCGATTTTAAAGCGAAAGTGATTATAAAATGTTATAACGGGTTCATTATATTGTTACGAATTTACCATAGCGATTTGAATTTAACGGTCTGTAACGACTGCCTCCAACATTCATCATTATAAACATGTCCATTAGTATGCTTTTCGACTTTCTTCTATTTTCTATACTTCTTCTATACTTTTATGTGAAAAATGCGTGGTTGCCAGATTTATTGATTGCAATAAAAATGAAAAGTATGAACCCTTTAAATCATTAAAAAAAATCAAATAATTTTTGAACAATCCGTCAAAGTCGAATTTTTATCAACTTTACGACATTTTTCGGATTTGAATTATGACAATGCGCCATTTAGTATTAAAATGCTTTTTCATCTGAATTTTTTGTTTTTAATATGTCCCAAAAATTTAATTATTTGTATGTATATATGATTCAACTCAGCTGAATATACTGCTCTACTTATAACTTTGTAAATACATTGTATGCTTTGAATTTTTCTCGCAGCATATGTCCCTATCTTATGTATGGCTTAAAAATTTAAACAAACTACCATTTCGATTTGTTTAACTGCAAAAGAAAGCATATCCATTGAACTTACTCAAGAAACCTAAGAGTCAGAAGCCAGCCAGCCTGCTAGCCCTTCATTTAGGTCATGTTACCGTTACGTGTGACGACAACAACATGCTGCAACATTATTTTCCTATTTTCTTAACTCACGACATCTCAATTTACGACATTTGTTTAATTGAATTTTAGTGTAGAGTCTCTTTTGCTTTTGAAAATAAGCTGTCCATCAACATGTCATTTTAGATCAAAATTTTGCTACATTGTTTAACAACAGACGAATTCATAACAACATTGTAGGGAGGAGGGGTGATTATATTTATTGTCGTTTGTTTGGTATCAAAATAATATTCAAATATATAGTACAATTTTTTAACCTCAGAGTTTAATAAAATTGAGATAATTTTTAATTTTTTCATAAAATAGTGAAAATTGTTTGAAAGTATCAAACGAGTAGCGAGAGACCTATGGTACTGAAATAGTATCAAAAATATTACGATCATATGAAATGTTCCATCCCTGATGTAGATGCATTGATAGTGCAGCACGAGAATAGCAATAATGTAATTATTGTACAAAATGGAGACAAACGAAACATTCACCCACATATTTATGTACGTACACCTTTATATCAGGGACTTATGACTGTTACAGTAACAATTATAATAATCAAGAGTGTTATATTCGGCTGTGCCGAATCTTGTATACCCACCAGCAATATGTGACAATAAAACTTGTTTATGATATAGGGGTTATAGGGGGGTTAGGTTGATAGAAAGATTTAGGTTCATATAACACTTGTTTATGTCCAATTTCATAACGATATTAATTATTATAAGCAGGGCAACCAAAAATATGCAATATCATATTTTTTGCTGTGCGTCGTATAAACATATGAGTTAGTATTTATCCGTTTCAGACAATTTTAAGAATTTTGGCATCGATTTGTTAGCGCATATTTTTGCATATTTTGCCCTTTACTGCATATTTTGGCATATTTTGCGTTTTATAGCATATTGTTGCATATTTAACTCATAACTGCATATTTTTGTTGGATATTTTCTTTTATTTTTCATTATTTTATTTTCCTTATATAATTTTATTGTTTGTATTGTAATTTTTCATTTATATATTTTACTATTTTGTTAAGGTCCAATGATAATTGGCCTAAGTTCAATTAAATTAAAAATATACACACAAATATTAAAATTTAACAAATAGTAAAAATACGTAAAAAATTAAAAGAAAATTCCAAAATTGTATGTTAATATGGGCAACTTCTTAAAAAATTGTTGGATACATTTAAAAGAAGGAATTTTAGTCAGCTTGAGATTGAGACAGTTTGGGCATTAATAGTTTACCACTAATGTAAAATTAAACAAGTATTCAACAGACGTTCAGAATATTAAGATATATCGAAAATCTCGCGTTCAAAACCCGTTGATATATTTACACAACTTGTAAAAAAATTTATTAAGAAATCGTTAAAAAAGAATATATGTACGTGGATATCGATAAACGATACAATGGATGAGAAAGGAAGAAACATAGGAAATGTCACGGTATTTTGAGTCCCAGTGATAAAACTTGAACAAAAAGTTTTTTTAATTGCCGCAGTCTTAAATAGAACTAATCATTCCACTATTGTAAGGTTCTTTTATAATTCTATTTAAATTTTAGAAGCCGAATTCAGATGTTAATCTAGATACATGATGAATGCTCCAAAATCCTTTGCAATTTTTTACCAAAAAATTACACGCTATTCACAGAGTTTTTGAAACATTATTCAAATGATAATACAACTTTTAAAGCTTCATATAGAATAGAAACATTTGTAGAAACTTATTGGGTACATCCTCAGTAGGAATCCTATAAACATTGGGACACATGGATTGAGAATGTAAAATATTATGCCACTAATTACTAAAAAAAAGTTTGAAGTATTAAGCAGTTTAAAAGATGAGACAAATCAATTGATTATGATTGTCTAAGAAACTCGGAAATCTAAAACAAAGATTTAGTTAAAAAATTTTAGAACTTAAGTAAACACATAGTAATTTATTTCTAAATATAATAAAATGAATTGAATATAACTATTTTCATGTAGTGCCAAATTTCCTAAAATCGATATTTAATTTATGAGCTCAATATTTTATTTACTTCATATATATTTTTTTTATGAAATTTTGAAATCAAACAATAACCAACTATTTTTAAGTGCATATTTTTTATATTTTAAGAGCATATTTTTCGTTTTTAAGTGCATATTTTATGCGCATAAACCACTTTTTTTAGAGCATATTTTTGGTTGCCCTGATTATAAGACAATTATGAATGTTCAAGTCATTTTCTGAGGGGGACTAGAGGACAAATGTTGCCCGATTTTCGCCATACTTTACTGTATAATTTCAGAGTACTTAGAACTAATTTGTGCAAAATTTTATCAGGATTGTCGCATAATCAACATATTTATGACCGATCTAAAAGTATTCCGACGGACATTTGTGTGGGATTACACTAAATAAACCTTATCAACAGATAGTATTTGAAATTTAAGCCAGATTGACATAGCTAGATCGTCTTAGAATCTTATGACGATCTTGTTTTAATTTATAACACTAAATAAATATATTTCCTTTACAATCCGTCATAATTTTCATGATTTTATAATAAATAAAATTTAATAACGTACGTGACATACCGTTCGTGACAGATTTTTCTCTTATAATAAAACAATATACAGTGGTTGACAAAACAATGGAAACTTTTCCAAATATTCCATATGTAGCCCAAAATTTAAAATATTTTTATACCCTTCACCTTCGTGAGAAGGGTATATATAAGTTTGTCATTCCGTTTGTAATTTCTACATTTTTCATTTCCGACCCTATAAAGTATATATATTCTGGATCCTTATAGATAAAGGAGTCGATTAAGCCATGTCCGTCTGTCTGTCTGTTGAAATCAATTTTCTGAAGACCCCAGATATATTCGGGATCCAAATCTTCAATAATTCTGTCAGACATGCTTTCGAGAATTTTGCTATTTAAAATCAGCGAAATCGGTCCACAAATGACTGAGATATGAGGAAAAAACCAAGACAACCTCGATTTTTTTACCTATTTTTGACCTATATCTGGATTACTAAGACATTAATATAGACAATATGGATATCTAATGATAGATATTTCAAAGACATTTGCAACGACGTATATAAGATCATAGTAAGTTGGACCTACAATGGGTCAAAATCGGAAAAAAAATTTTAACCCTATTTTTTTTTTCACAAAAAAAATTGAAAAAACAAAAAAAAAATTTTAAAATTTAAAAAAAAATCGAAAAAAAATTTTTTCCAAAAAATGAAAAAAAACAACTGGAAAAAAAATAAAATTTTGTATACCTAAAAATATTTAAAATTTTGAAGTATAATTTGGTGAAGGGTATATAAGATTCGGCACAGCCGAATATAACACTCTTACTTGTTTTAAAATAAAAATGTTTTTTTTTAGTATTTTACTTACATATATAGTTTTATTTATATAAATTAACTGAAAAACAAACAACATAATTAATTATATTCTGCAAGAAAGAATTGTAAAACGAAAATAATATTTAAAAGAACGATGTACAAAACATCCTGTTTACAGTTATTTTATTTTTATATTCTGGTAATTTTTCAGAATTTCTTTTTCTAAGTTTTTCGCATAATTACTTTTTTTCAAAGTTAACGAAAATGGCTAAAGTTAAGATTTGTAAAGACTTAAAAAATAAAATAATTAACGATTTTAAAGCTGGTTTAAAACAAAAAAGTATCTGTGACAAATATTCATTAAAAAAATAAATAAATCAGCAGTTTCAAAAATTATAAAGAAATTTCGTGAGAAAAACATTTAGGTGGAAGACCTCGTAAGACTACTCCTAGACAAGATAATTTATTAGCGAGAGAGTTCAAGAAATTCCCAAAACTAACTCCTCGAGAGGTTGTTAATAGCCTAAAATTAGAAATAAGTACCCGAACAGTTAGTCGCAGGGCAAATTAGGCTGGTCTTGGTTGCTATCGTCCTGTGAAAAAACCACTCATTTCTAAAAAGAACCATTCTGCTCGTCTACAATTTGCCAGGGATCATTTAAACTGGTCGATACAGAAATGGAATACTGTCCTCTTTTCCGACGAATCCAAATACAATTTACGAGGCAGTGATGGGAGAACATTTGTAAGACGACCAAAGGGAAAAAGATTAGATCAAAAGTACACAAATAAGACTGTAAAGTTTGGCGATGGCAATATTATGGTATGGGGATGTTTTTCAGAGCAAGGTATGGGCCCAATTCATATTATAAAAGATACCATGACAAGTATAGGTTACAGATATTAAACGATGTTATGTATCCATACGCTGAGGAAAATATGTATGCCCCTAGTTTGGAGATTCCAACACGACAACGACCCGAAACACACCTCTAGGGTTGTAACCGAGTGGTTACAATCCAACGAGGTGCGTGTTTTGAAGTGGCCTGACCAATCGCTAGATCTCAATCCCATAGAAAATCTATGGGAAATTTTAGATCGTAAAATAAGGACCCAAAATTGCACCAGGAAGGAAGATTTATCGGAGGCGGTTATAAGGGAATGGCAAAATATTTCAAAGGAGACCATTGACTCTTTAATTGGTTCAATGCATCGTCGATGTGTAGCAGTTATAAAAAATAAGGGATACCCAACAAAATATTGAGTTATTGCAAAGTTTAGACCATATTTGTTAAAATAATACCTAAGTTTCCATTGTTTTGTCAATGCCGTAATAAAGAAATCTTTTAATTTAGTTTTCTCATTTTTAGAATTTAATAAAAGTTAATAAAAGTATACAAATAAAATACTACAAAAATTTTAAAAGTGTTTAAAAAAATATTTCAGATTTTAGGCCACTAATTAAATATTTGGAAAAGTTTCCATTGTTTTGTCAACCACTGTATATTGAAATATAAATTGAAATACTCTAAATATTTACACATAGTAATATTTTAGTGTTTTCTCCTATTCAAATCATCTTGAAAAAAGTTTCAAGGGTTTTTGGGTTTTCATTCTCGTGGAATTTCCCATATGCCGTTGTTTTTATAAATTTTGAATATTTAAACACTTACTGACGTTCTCTCACACATAATTTGTGTTTATTAGACTGCTTCGAAAAAAAATGTTTTTTTGAATTTTGACTTTTAACTTCCTCCGTTTTCTATAAAAAAAAATAAGTTTACATGTTGTTAACCCTGGTCGGTGACCCTGAAATATGGGAATGCGTTTGGGATAAATAACCGATCACCATTTATTTTGAAGCAATTCTTGGAGGGTTTAGGGACTGGTTTTGATTTCGTTTCACTTTGTTTAAAATTAACAACTAAAATACATAATCAACAGTTTGCTGTTTATTTGCTGATGTTGTTATTGTCTATAATCAATATTTAGCCCAAGTACCTTCCTTTGAAAACATAATATTGTAAGCAGTATATGTGAGTGAGATAGTGTTTTCAAATGGAGTGTAATATCATGAAAAATAAAGAAACAATCCCAGCGGAAAAAACATGCAGTAAAGTGGCCTTCCTAAAGGCCTTATTTAGCAGACACAAGAACAACCAGTCATTGGGAAAATGTTTCAATTCTACACAAGGCTTTGTTTACTCTCTACTTGTTAGATGCCTAAAATAATGAGTAGTTAAGAAGGGCTAATAGAATACGCAGAGAAAAACATGGTTGTGGTAAACATAATCTAAGAGCAAAATATTATGATAAGATTTATGATTGTAGTCCAAACATATTATGAAAAATAAAATATCATATTATCTATGTTAAAATATAGTCGTAATATCATTGTCATGCATGATCATATGTTCTGAAGTGATCATATATGGTCCAAAGCGATCATATTATGACCCAATGAAACTTATTTATGGTCCAATAAAATCATATTATGATTATGATTGAAAGTATGATCTTTTTTTAGAAAAAGAAGCAAACTCCTTCTACAACATCTTTTGAGAGAAGACAAAGTGAAATGAGTACCGAATCTTTTATAATGTGTAAATATGTTTATAAGAGGCCTACAAAGTGAAGCCCTAGCAATTTTTCCTGCTGGGAATACCCATTAACAGACACAGATATACTCTCACGCAACTCTCCTTCACACATATGCTTTTTTTGAACACTTTATTATCGTAAATAGCAGCTGCTTTTGTTAAAATAATAATAACAAAAGCTTATTATTATATTTGTTTTCAACATACTCTTTTTTGTTTGTTTCATAATGCGTCTATAGTGAAATGGGCTTAAAAACACTGTTCCAAATTTGTAAAAAAACCTCCGAAAAATTCATGACAAGCCTTTTTGAAGATTATTTTACACTTGTAAGATTTTTGATATTTAGTTTTTAAATATTTGTATCAAATTACTGTCAGCTTAAGACTTCAGCTTGCATTAACCTTTAATTGAGTTTGAATTTTAAGTTTTTTCTAGCACTTATTCAGTTGTCTCGACAACGTTTTTTGGAGTTTGTTTAAATTATTGTGGGAAAACCTAAAAAAACTTTAATATTTCATCCCCAGGAAAAGCTGTGAATAATCTTCTCATAAAACTCAAAGAGTACACAACTCATGAAAGAAATCAAAAAATGTTTGGAATAAAAGTTCAAATATATTAAACGCATTTTTTTCTACTATGAATTTTGTAAAACTTTATCTAAGTAGCAATTTGTGAGCGATTAGTGCCTATACGGTTAGGTTATTGAAGATAATAATAAAATAAAAATAAAACAAAACTCTACAACATCGGAATCCTTTCGTAAACATAATAATTCAAATCAGATTCTACAACCGGTACCGCCTAAATGATTTTTGTATTACAGATTATCAGTTATGTCATGCACTGTATAACGCTCCTTATGAAAGCAAGTACAGAGGTTGGAGAATCCCAATTAATATTATTCGAACCTAGAAGTTTCGTACTTGAAACTCGCATCCTTTTTATGCACATACCTTAGTCTATTCTAAGAACTAAATAAATAAGTAAATACTTTCGTCTTTCATATCACAATAATGTTTGCCAGGCTGGGATAATAGCGATTTCAGAGGGTATTTATAACAAAACTCCAACTCGTAATTTTACCGATAGTCAAGCGGTTATCAAAACTTTATGATGTAAAAATCAAATTGTAAATACCAAATTGTGTATATATTTAGATGATATGGCATTATCGGAAACTCTCCAAGATAGCATCATTTATGGATGCCATCATCGTGGAATATCTTAAACCCTTCCCAAAGGTTCTGAAACTAAATAGACCAACATTCAGAAGACAAGTTAATTTGTCAACTGGACATACAGAGCTTAAGTCTCATCTGGCTCGTCGCTTGGGTTCATATGAACTTAAGTTCAAGTTGAATTCTCACCCACTTATTACCATATGCGCTTAATTTCATATTTCTATGTCGATTATAAGAGAAAATTCAAAAAGTACCATTATAAGAGAGAAAAAGTAGCATAAAGCCCCCATTTGAATTCTCACACACTTAGAACCATATATTCTTAACCCTCTAACCCGCAAGAGTGCCTCAATTCACGCGTTACAAAATACCAATTATCTCAAAAAGTAATTATAATTTTTTGTTTTAAATTTAACTGTGACTTTAGTTACAGATTCGTTAACATTTCCCTCGATGGTCGAAATGCATTCTGACATTTAGGTTTTCTTCTGTCAGCTGTTTTGTGAGTGATGTCCTAATTTTAGCACGTAACATTTTGTGTGTGATATTTCTTTTTTAAATCAAAGTTTTACTAACTTTTAGCCGGCCGATCTATATGAAATAGTTTTTATTAGTTTTTCAATAAAATCATGTCATAATTATTGTTTTTTACACCTAAACCGGAAACTATGCACTGAGGCACTCTTCACCTTTTTGCACCTGGTTCTGAGTTTATTGGGTCATAATTACCCTAAAAAACATTATTCGACAACTTTTTTTTTAGCTTTTTAAAGTTCGTGAGTTAGAGGGTTAATTTCATGTTTCTAAGTCCGCTGTTATAGAAAATTCAAAAAAGTACCATAAAGTATCCCCCTTGAATTTTCACTCACTTAGAAACATATGCGCTTAATTTCATATTTCTTTGTCCATTATTAGAGAAAATTCAAAAAGTACATTAGACAAACAAAATAGTACCTATAGTTCAGTTCTCACATTTTAGTACGTAAATATAATAAATAGGGGATAAATTCCTAACTCTAACTTCACCCAGATACATATTAGCTATTTTAAAAAGTATCATTAGGAGTAAAGTACCAATTTCCCTTTTTGAAGTTGTTAAACGATTAGAATCTGTGTTAATGTGCCCAAGAAGAAATATGTTTAAAAAAAAGTACCAAACTGTTTACCCAGATTTGCACCTCGAGTTGGTATCTTTGTACTCGAGTTCGAAATAACATCCTGTTAGTTCATTTTAGTTTGAATCCAGCCACCAATGTTAAAAAAAATGATCAAAATTGGCTTAATAATTTCAAATAAAATGTATTTTCCCGTTTTTACCCCCTTTTAGGTACCTTTTTTATACACATTGCGGTGATAAAATATTATTCAAATAAATTCTATATGGTGTTGGGATCCCATAATAAAATATTGGGATCCCATGATAAAATATTCGTATGTCTATGTCAATTTATAGCAAAACTTATTTTATGAAAAAAGTACCAAAAATAATGAATCAGTCAGTAACGTTACCATCCAATAGAACTAACCTTGGTGCAAATTTCATTCGGATCGGAAACATCGATTTCAAAAGTTGGTTCAGTTGGCATGAAATGCCCCATATAGATGATATGCATCGGATTATGCAACTGAAGCTGTATTGTACCAATTGAATGACAAACAAGAAGAACGTCCAATAGCATTTAAACAATTCTGAAAACCCTTTAAGTCAAAAGTCAATTAATTCTCAACAAAATACATAAACATTTCTCAATTTTGGTAGGCATAAAAGCTATAAAAAAAGTTTTACACAAATCATGTACCAGTGAAAAGAGACATCTATCCATAGGAACACAAACATACAGACATGCTGTTGTACATTGTTGTTACATGTGTTTGGATATGAAACTAATAATTGCCCTGATTTCATCTTTCATCCATTTGAACTTAACCTTCTTTACTTTAGTTTTCCAGTCTTCTTTCTTTTTGTTGTTATTCCGATAAAAATGGTTTGTTACAGATCATCATCTTTGGTTTCATTTGTACAAGATGCTGTTGGTTGGTTGGTTGGTCTCGCTCTCATTGGTATGTGAGCAGTAGTTACAATGATGTGGACGTATGTATCGACGTAAATTTTTTTGGTTGCTGTAACGACACACATTTTTTCTTTACTTTACTTCAGTTTAACGAATGAGTAGTATATTATTGACATTGTAAACATTTGACATTATACGTACATTTAAGGTCGTTTTGTTATTGCTGTCACTGGTAATTGTCATCGTTGTTTTTGCTGTAGGTCCATACTCGCATACGAGTACTTATAGTTGTTACTCGTTATGATACTTGTTTGAAAATAAAACGAGTGCATTGTGTTTGTCTTTTTTTTTTGTTCTTTTGTAGTTGTTTTTTATCGTTATCATTTTTTTATTATCATTTTATTTTGTATCTGATACGAATGTTTACTACGATTAATATTTCATTTACTCTCGTGTCCACGAGTGCTGAGGTTTCTTTGGTTTCACTTGTGTTTTGTCTCAGGGATGAAGAATATAAATCACATGTTGGATAATTTTTCTACTTTTTTGAATGTAAATTTCTAATTTTTAAACCCTTCCCAATAAATTAACTAATGTTTGGAAACAAGTCCCCAAAAACCAGTGTAGGGTATCATAATTTGCATGTTTTAATTGTATAAAAAAATTCTAATAATATAATATTGGTTTTACTGGCAGTAGTGGCACCAGGCATTCGTTGTCATCCGAATATCAAACAATAACAATTACAGTAAACTTAATAGTTTATTGTGCCTGATTGTTTCTTTCGATCGACTCTTGTTACTCATTCAAGTAACATAAGGTTGTTGTGTTGTTGTTGAGGACTACATATTATTATTTCGAATAAACACTTTGAGAAATTATAGGGGTTATTGCACTTAACATGAGAAACACTTTTCTAGATAAACGATACGATGATATGGAATCAAAAATTCTTCAGACTACTTGGGTGGATAAGGGGTTGTCGTGTTCGTTGCATAGAAAATGCTCCACTATATTATTAAATTTTATATATTTGAATTAAGTATTGTTTTAAGTATTGTTTATTGAAAAACTACTCTTTTTAATTTCTATTGCCAAACTGAATTTATTCTGTGATCATGAGTACTAAGGAGTGAAATCGAAAATTTCTTAAAAAACATTAATGTTAATAAAAAAGATTTTTTTTATTTGGTTGAAATTATTATTACAATTTTCCAAAAATATTATTTTTATAGTTCTAATCAGTAGTGATGAATTTATGAACCTTTTCCGGAAAACCCTCCATTTATTTTATTGAGCTTTCTCTCACTTTGTTCGAACAGGTAGTCCATCTCCGTTTAAAATCTACCAGACTTTTGGATACATTTTTTGTGCTCTTCTTTGAACAAGAGCCCAATATCTCTCCACTGGCCGTAGCTGCAGACGGTTTGGAGGGTTTGCCTCTATTGGTACAAATACCACATTATTGTTCTTTTACCACTCAAAACCTTTCTTACCATAGTGACAGCATGCCAAATCAGGCCAAAACTAAGTGGACACATTAAGGAGTCTTATGAATGGAAGCATCCTTTTTTGCAAACATTTCCTGATGTAAATTTCGGCATTAAAGAGCCCTTTGTAACAAATGTTTGGCTTTTTTGCAGCAAATGAATATTGCTTGCCATACCAAGAACTTTTTGGATGAATTTTCTGCTTTTGGTCCTAAACTTTTCTACAACATTCCCTCGAGCATCAGCAACATAAAAATATTGACCCGGAATCAGCGAAACAATTTCCAGAACATACGTATTGTCATCCATTATGCAGGAGGTATATTTTTTTTTTATAAAATTTGACTTCAATTTCCTTGCTCTGTATTTGGCCTCTAAATTTTTAGCAAAGTTACTGTCAGGCACTTTTTGAGTCTTGTATGTTTTTGCATTGGCTTTAACTTTTCGTACCAAATTGTCCGAGTACTGAGCTAACCGGACTGCTTTCCTAACGGATGTATTGGGAGCTCTTTTGAAAATGCTTTCTATTTATTGGCTTTAGAAAAATCATGTGGAGCATTCCTTCAACTGACAAGTTCTCCCGATACCATTTAATAACATTGGAATCAGTTTGACGGCAAACCTTTGATTGGTTGCTCAACTTTTTGTAGGACCAAGTTGGGTTTTATTGAAAATATTTAATAATTTTAGTACACACTCTTTTCTCGTCACTCATTTTAATCAGATTAACCACAAATTAAGATAATTGACATTACACATAGTAACTGACATATTTTTCAATATTAACTTGATAAAAAAAATCAAATAATACGTGTGTTAAGGATTTTTTCGATCTCACTCCTTAGTATATTAGTGCTTAAAACTTTTGAATGAGCCTTCACTTCACTGTGAGAAGTTTTTAGCAATGTCTTATGTAAGAGCAAAGTGTCAAGTCTTCTTTCGTAGTCTAATGACGTTTCTTTTCTGTCAGAAATCATGGCTTTATTCTAGCTTTTTCAATTCCTTGTGTTCTTTTCTGAAAAAAATGTAGTTTTTGTAAACGTGTAACGTATTCTTTTCAAACTGCTACCTGTTTTTATAGCTTTAGGATTTAGTTAATTACACCCAAATCGCCAAACCGATTGCTGTGCCGACAATACAGTTTAGGCATCTGTGGCGCAAAAATAACCTCGTTGATCGGGAATAATTGAGACCATTATCTCAATATTACTCATCGTTATAAGATGGTTATATGAAAACTAACTGCTTCATCAGAGCTGCTAAATGTAAAATATGGAATAAAGTAACCCATTTGTTGATATACTCGGGCACCAAAATGTACGCCGGGCGCTCGAAAGTGAATAACAGAACCGGACTGAGCAAATTTATTCGCTCTCCAAACTACAATACGACCTAACAGGCTGAGAAAGTTGGATGGAAATTTAACACGACTTTTGTTATTGTGGCAAAAGCAAACCTGTTCACTCCTGTTAAAGAAACTAGTAACTGGATTGAAAAATATAGTTAAACATCTTCACTTATTAGATATTACGATTTGGAGTTCATTCCCTGATTATTATGGGAAATGAGCTGGCGGATGAACAGTCCAAATGCCGACAAAATCTCATCGGAATATTATCTATACGATTAAACGAAGATTCTCCAAATCATGGATTAAAGACTCTTCGTATGTGCGAGGAGATAATACAGAGTAATACGTTGAACGACATTTATAAATATGCCATTAGTTTCGCAATTGCAGAATATATCGTCCAACTCCTTGATAAGACAGTAAGAAGAACATGTTGCGTTAAACATGAGTAGTTCTGGCAACTAATGTCGGGAAGAACCTACACGATTATTATGTTTTCTCGTATAGGCTGTGCGTTTCAGGATCCTCATGACACCCTACAAATTTAACTACTCAGCTAACTCTAATTTTTAATAGTTTCGTCCAGTGACTTTAAGAATTAATCCATTGCTTGGTTTCACAGTTACTTGGCGTTGACTACAAAAGATGACATCATTCAATAATACACATTTCAAACATTCAATAATATACATTTCAAAATTTCATACTGAAACATATTACTTTAAAACAAATTGGCTTAAATATAAAAAATATATAAGCAGTCATATCCACACAGATCTTTGTATTCAGTGTGGATATGATATTACGTCATTAATTGTATCGGCTCTAAATCATTCAAAGAGTCAAATATTTCCTAAAACTGATATGCACATTTCCAACTCAGACATTGAACGACTTCTTTTAGAAAAGAGAAAACTCAGAAGAGAATGGCAACAAAGTAGATCACCTGCTGCAAAGCAGAGTCTGTCTGCTGCTAGTAAAAATCTGAAAAAAGCCCTTCAATTAGAGGAGGATCGCAGAAATAGAAATTACATTCAAAGTTTAACAAATACCAAACACACAAATTTTTCCCTTTGGAAAGCAACGAAAAATATCAAGCCACCGGTAGAGGGGCAAAGCCCTTTAAGGAAAGCTGACGGTACCTGGGCTCGCAGCACGGAGGAAAAGGCTAAAATATTTGCCGATCACTTAAGTACAGTCTTTCAACCAAACTCGCCAGCTACTGTTTTTGAACTTGAAAAGCCACCTGTGTCAACATTATCTAATGATGACATATTAGATATAAGCCCAGAAGACATTAACGAAGTAATCAAGGATAATATAATATTAAAAAAATCATCTGGAAATGATTCTGTTACACCTACTATGATTAAAAACCTACCGAGTGTGGCAATAATTGTGCTGTCTACAATATTTAATGCGATCTTTAAACATGGAATTTTTCCGACAAATTGGAAAACTTCTCAGATAATAATGATACCAAAGCCAGGTAAGGACTTGACCGTACCATCCTCCTATAGACCAATAAGCTTGCTTCCTTGCTTATCGAAACTGTTCGAAAAAGTGTTCCAAAAGAAAATCATACCATTTTTAAATGAGAAAAATATAATCCCAGTTCATTAATTTGGTTTTCGGGAACGCCACGGAACAATCGAACAAGTTAATCGTATAACCGGGGATATAAGAAAATCCTTTGAATTAAAGAAATATTGTTCAGCTATATTTTTGGATGTCGCTCAAGCCTTCGACAAAGTATGGCACAAAGGCCTGGTATATAAAATAAAATGTTTGCTGCCACCATCTACTCATAAACTATTGGAATCTTATCTATCGGACCGTATATTTACAGTTAAGTACAATGATTACGTGACAAGAGAATATAGGATTGGAGCAGGAGTACCACAAGGAAGTGTTCTTGGACCTACCCTCTATTTGATTTACACCTTTGATTTGCCTACGAGCGATGAATTGACTATTTCTACATTTGCTGATGACACCTCAATTATTAGCTCGCATGAAAACCCATATATAGCATCTAGTATACTAGATGGCTACTTAAGATGTGTGGAAACATGGTTAAACAAATGGAGAATACGTGTAAATGAGTTAAAAAGCAAACATGTTACGTTCACACTGAGGAGGGGATGCTGTCCACCTGTCACACTTAACAATGTTAATATACCTCAGTCCGATTATGTTACATACCTTGGCATTCACTTAGATAGAGGACTTACATGGCGCCGTCATATAGAAACCAAGAGACTTCACATGAAGTTTAAAAGCATCTAGCCTTCACTGGTTAATAAGTGACCAATCAAAGTTAAGTCTGGACTATAAAGTCACCCTGTATAAAATCATTTTAAAACCAATTTGGACATATGGAATCCAATTGTGGGGAACGGTCAGTAATTCCAGTATTGAGTTTATACAGAGGGCCCAGTCGAAAATTCTTAGGACCATGACGGGTGCACCATGGTACATAAGAAATGAAAACATCCACAGGGACTTGGAAGTGCCACTAGTGAAGGATGAGTTTAAGAAAGTCCGCGATAAATATATACTGAAACTGCAATCACACCCAAATCCGCTTGCTCGGCTTCTCGCACAGAGCCAAACCAGATCAAGGCTTTGTAGAGGAGATCTACCACCCCGCTAAGATGAGGTCCATGCATCAAACAATGCTCTCTTTAGAGAGCAATTAATTTTAATTTTAGATATAAGATTTAATCACTTATTGTTAGGCCTAATGATATAGGCAGATTCAATAAATAAATAAAAAGTTAAAAAAAAAAAAAATTCAATAATACACAACTACCTAATTTTTGCAGAGATTTACCATGTTTCGTTCTGATTTGGAGCATTTTCAATATCGCATTGTGCATTGTGTTTCTAAACTGCAAATAACATTTAAAAGATTTTAACATTAACCACTTTTTCGCTTGATAGATAAGACTCTATTAAATTTCTGAATGCCATACTATTCATACCTTGATCCTTTTTATTTTGGATAACCAACATTATTTTGTAACATCCACTAAAATATTTTGCTTTATCAAACTTATAGCGAACACTCACCTGCCTATTTTTCTCTCAGTATATCTATCTTTTTCTTCTATTTACAACATATTGTTTACATTGAGAGTCTCAGAGTGTGTATATTCAAAGATCTGCGATCTGATTTAAGCACAGTAAAACAAAGCACAACAACAAAAAATCCCTCCTAGCGCTCCAGATTTGTGTACATTTAAGATTTTATATGATTGAAATTGTTCATCTTTTTGTTTGTTCTCATGTATCTCAATTGTTTACATAATTTATTTTTATGTTTTTGTTTTTATATAAATTTATTTTAGCTTAATCAAATTTATTGCTTCTCAGAAAATTTGTCAAGCAAACACAGCACATTTAGTGACGATTTAAGTCATTGAAGATGAACCCTACAAAGATGGCTAACAAATTGAAGCTGTAATAAAATTTATGTTTTAATGATTAGGATGCGAGTATTTAGAAAGATGCTTGAACTTTAGTAAATTAAAATTAAAATATAAAACTTATGTTAGGCTATTTTGCTCTCTATAAGGTTAGAAGTGATAGGGATTTGCAAATCTCATTTCCATTTCGATGCTAACATATTTGAGGAGGGTTACAGTTTTACAAGAATGGGTTCTATATGGAAGCTATTGTCAATTATGTCTGGATGTTGTGTCATTTCTTTCTACTTGAAACTTATTTTCGATCGATTTTATACGGATGCCAACATATCAAGCCTCTAAGTGACCTAAAACCTGAAGTTCCGGTTGGCAATTTGCTTGGCGGCTTTGGTGATGTTGAGACTGTGGGACCACTATTACTAGTCGTTTAACACATCATTTTATTGACCACTACTATTTCCAAAACATGCCATACTCCCATACTGCCATTTTACTTTTATAATTTATTCGCCTCGAAAGGTCAAATCGGGTGTTCTTTGCAAATTCTCAAAACAAGACATTACCCAGAAAAAACTTAAAATTTTAAATGTAACTACATAAAAAATGCATTAAGAATATAATTATTTTGTAGACATCTTCATCAAATCAAAGCCAGTTTATACCTCTTCGAAATGATACTTGGATTCTCAGTGCCCCAGAAGCTCAAATCTTATTGTTTGTTTAAGTACCTATTTGGATAAAAATGTACTTCAACGCTCGTGCTAAATTTAGAACGAAAATCGTGCACTGCGTCGTTCTGGAGCGCGAGTATACTGAGCTTTATGCAAAAGATATCGCTGGTGATATCTGTAGATTAAGCGCAATTTAGAAATCGTGTCACAATAATATATTTGTGACAGACACCTAGATGATGTTTTGTTAGTTCAAAATTCATAGATTCAGATGAACCGACATTCAAGACGGTATAACGGCTATAAGTTTTTCTGGACTTATTTTGAATTGCGTTATTTTTTGTCATAATACTTAAAAATACTCTTTGAAAATCTGACATTTAATTAAGGATTGAGATCGAAAAAATCTTAACATACATATATGTCTATAAAAATGAAACCACTAAACTTACAGTTTTGAGTTTAAAATAGCCGTCATAAAAAAACTAATTTGAGCAGTTTTATTTTTTCCGTCACAAAAAAAAACTTATTTGAGGAGTTTTATTTTTCCCTCAGAAAATAAAACCCTTTTCGATTATTTTCTACTTTTTTTTTTAGTATTTTTCTTTATTGAGTCCATCTGATATAATGAGTGTATCAATTTGTTTGTTTAAGAAAAAAAAACAACAATTTTATAATTGGAATCAAACAATAGCAAATTAAAATTCCACTTGTTTTTATTTTAATGACAATTTATTCAATTGCAATGCAAGGTGCTTTACAAATTGTAATGATCTGACCAGCTGCAAGCTTTAGGTGTCAATTTACATAAAATGACTTTTATTTTCTGACGGGAAAAATAAAACTCCTCAAATGAGTTTTATTTTATGACGGGAAAAATAAAACTTCTCAAATGAGTTTTTTTTCTGATGGGAAAAATAAAACTCCTCAAATGAGTTTTTTTTATGACGGCTATTTAAAACTCTTTTTTTAAGAGTTTAATTCGAACTTTTATTTTTACGTTAAATAATAACTGTGTTAGGTGGATTTTAATTTTTAAAGTCACAAAATCTATATATATAAAAGAGTAACGTTACTGACTCACTGACTGACTGATTCATCATCGCACAGCTCGAACGACTGAAGCTAGAATCATGAAATTTTAACTGTGGGTTCCTCCCTCCCCAAAACGATCCGATAAGAAGGAATTTTTGGAAATTCGAACGTTTAGGGGGTAAAAACGGGTAAATTCGGTAACCTTATATCTTAAAAACTAATAAAGATACAAAAAAACTTAAAATTGCATGTTACTCCATTCAAAAAATAAGCTGACAGGTGTTTCGTACTATTTCGAAATTTGAAACTTTTAGGGGAGAAAACGGGTAAAAACTGTATTTTGATACTTTTTTGGCACCCTATGTATCTTTTAAACCAATAAACATAGAATCAAACTTTAAATCGTATTCTTTACTTATCAAAAAATAAAAAATATAAGTTTGGTACTTTTTGGAAATTCGAACCCTTAAGGGATAAAAATTGTGTTTATTTTTGGTACTTTTTCATAAAATATGTTTTTCTATAATTTGACATAGAGATACGAATATTTTATTATGAGCTCCCACCACGATACAGAAATTTATTTGAATACAATTGTACCACCTCAATGAGCATAAAAAAGGTACCAAAAAGGGGATAAAATCGGGAAAATACATTATATTTGAAATTATTAAGCCAATTTTGATAATTTTTTTAACGTTGGTTCCTGGATTCTTACAAAAATTAACTAACAGGGTGTTATTTGGAACTCGAGTACCAAGGTGTATATTGGGCCAAATCCGGGTAATCAGTTTGGTACTTTTTTTAAAACATAATTATTCTTGGGCACATTAACACAGATTTTAATATTTTGATACATGCCTATAGCATAAACAATTTTGGCAAAATGGAATATTTTTAAATTTCAAACTTGAGGGGTGTTCAAGAAAGAAAAGGGAAAATGGTACTTTTCTCCTAATGGTACTTTTTAACATTTTAAATTATTTCAGTTATCGACATTAAAGTTAGCTGATATGTATCTGAGTGAAGTTAGGAATAGGGATAATATTTAGGTAACAAAATGTGTGAACTGAACTATAGGTACTTTTTTGTTTTTCTAATGGTACTTTTTTGAAATTTCTATAACAATGGACTTAGAAACATGAAATTAAACATATATGGTCCTAAGTGAGTGAGAATTCTAGGGGGAGACTTTTTGGTACTTTTTCTTTAATGGAATGGTACTTTTTGTAATTTCTTAACCAATGAACCTAGAAACATGAAATAAAGCTTATATATAAACCGAGTGCTTGGAAAACCACAAGTGTGGGTTTTGTGGTACTTTTTCTATATTCTAATGGTACTTTTTTGAATTTTCTATAACTATGGACTTAGAAACATGAAATTAAGCATATATGGTCCTAGGTGAGTGAAAATTCTAGGGGGAGACTTTTTGGTACTTTTCTTTATTATAATGGTACTTTTTTGAATTTTCTATAACAATGAACTTAGAAACATGAAATTAAACATATATGGTCCTAAGTGAGTGAGAATTCAAGGGGGAGACTTTTTGGTACTTTTTCTTTATTCGAATGGTACTTTTTGTAATTTCTTCACCAATGAACCTAAAGCCATGAAATTAAGCTTATATGGACCCGAGTGAGTGGGAAACCACAAGTGGTGGATTTTTGGTACTTTTTATATATTCTAATGGTACTTTTTTGAATTTCCTATAATAATGGACCTAGAGTTTCCAAGAAATCGAAGAATTTCAAAACCACGGTTTCGGTTTTAAAAAATTAAAAACCAATCGGTTTCGGTTTTGTGATAATTTATTAAATATTAAGTATTATAGAAACAAAATTAGTTGATAATATAGGAAATGATATACAAATATAAAATTCAAACTTGACGGGTTATGGTTTAGTGAATGCGAAAATCAATGGTACTTATTGCAATGGTACTTTTTGAATAATAAACCTATTTAAAATTAGGAACACATTTAGCATTTTCTATAATAATGGACCCAGAAATATGAAATTAGACATTTACAATTAGATTCACAAAGTGAGACTTGATAGTACTATTTCTTTCTTCTAATTGGGGTGGCGAAGCGCATCGGGTCAGCTAGTAACTTATAAAATAACTTTTTTTATATCACATATAACCGTTACGGTCCCCGATTTGTTGCTTACATTAATTTAATACAATGGGATATTTTATTAAGGTTTTATATAATATTGGAAAATAATATATTTTATTACTTGTTGTCCTTTAAAAGGGTGCCATGATAACAGAAGCAAAGATATCTGATTTCTACATTTTGAAACCTTGTGAAATTTTAGTGGCTAAAACCAGATTACTTTTACTTTCATTTCCTAATTATTTGCGAAAATTCGAAAAATGTTTTGAACATTTATTGAACACAAATGATCTGCTGTAGAGTAAATAAAACATTGAATATATTGTAATGTACTAAATTATGCTTAACATAGGATGAGTTTCAAACATGTAAATTTTTGTTCGTTTATAGATCACATTCCTCATGTCATCATTTTACGAGTATAAACTGTTTCAACATTTAATAATTTTTATTTGTTATTTTATTTTCGTAGTTTGTTTATTTATTACATTTTTCAAATATTTTGAAATTTTATCTTCTCTTTTGAATGTTTTGTGTTTATTGTTTCTACCTCAATTTTCTAAAACTATTTATCATAACCTTGCTCACTTAAATATTTAACTCTGTAATCTTTATTATAAAGTACCACAATCACCAGTTGGATTGCGTTTGTAAGTCAAGGTTATCTAATGAGATAAGATGCAGTTTTGTTCTGTAAAAATTGTAATATTTGACTTAATGGGAGGTGATTAGTTTAAAGGCAACTAGAAGATTGAATTTGAAATAATGCTATTTTTTGTTTCTGAAAAGGTTGTGGAAAAGTTTTGATGTTTTTAGAAATAAAACATTCCCACAAAATAATGCAAATCCATACTTTGTAAGAAATCTAATACATTTAGCATTTTTTGTTTAATATGCGCAACAATTCTACATTAATTCAACCCAGTTTTCTAGCATGTGGTCTACTTAAATTTCCAATAGATTAAAAATTGTGAGAAAAATATGATTTTACTTTTATCTTTTCTTCTTTAGAATTTATTCGTTCTATTGCAATAGAAATAAAAAGTAATAATTGTAATCTATACATTTTTTTGCTGAAAAAAAAAAACTAAAAACCAACTCAATAACATTTCGTTTAAACGTATTTGTTCATAAAACAACCAAACAACCAACTTAAGTATGAGTGTTTTTTGTTTGCTTCTTCAAACTTGTCTAAAGAAATAAAAAGTTCAGTCCAGGTCAGCCAACATTTGGTCTAGTTATTTTTTAGTTGGTTCGTAGTTTTTCAGTTTTTGTTTTACGATTTTGAAATATGTAGTTGTTTAGAGCAGAGCAAAAGTGAAAATTAGAATTCCATTTGGGTTTTAGATTTTTGTGCTTTTTTTTATTTCCATGGTTTAATTTTATTAATACAGGTCATAATGTTAAAATCATGTTAATTAATTTTTAGTTACTTGTTTGCGTATGAATTAAATCATTAATTATAAATGAAATTTATGGAAAATAAGTATGTAAGTTTAAGTTAAAACTCCTAGAGGGGCAAAAAACTCACTTTCTTTTTATAAAACGTGTTGGATGGTGTTGGAATACTAGCTGTTTTCATGAGAAAAATGAAGAGCTATGAGGTGGGAAAAATAGTTAATTTTTACATTAGTTTATCAGAAATGAACTCCATAGGAAATTTTGCGAATGACGTGCTACTGTTGGATGTTGTGTGGCTAATAGAGAACAGTCTATACGAATTTCTCTAGCTCCCAAGTTTGAGTAGTGCGATCACTCAACTTATATTTTAGGGATGGAGTATTTTGAACTGAACTCTCTGGTCATTAAGATTATTCAATATAAAGAATGAGATCGATAAAATCTTAACATACTAGAAGCCACTAAACCTACAGTTTTGATTTTTTTATTTGATTGAAATTATTATTACAACTTACAAAAAATATTTGCCCAATTCACAATTGATGTCGTAGTGTTGTAGCATTGTATGTCATAAATATTTTTCAAACAAATTTTTCGAAACAAAAACAAAACATTAATAAAACAAATTACGACATACAACGATACAACGCTACGACACCAATTGTGAATTGGGCAATTATTTTTATAGTTCTAACGAATAGTGTTGTATTTATAAACCTTTTCCGGAAACAATTCCATTAAGGTTTTTATAGCGCTTTCTGTCATTTTGTTCGAACAGGTAGTCCATCTCCGTTTAAAATCTACCACACTTTTGGACACCTTTTTTGTGCTCTTTAATTCTCTTTTAAGATCACAATATCGCTCCACTTGCCTTAGCACCAGGCAGTTTGGAGGATTTGCCTCTCTTGGTACAAATACCACATTATTGTTCTAGTGCCACTCTAGGCCTTTCTTACCATAGTGACAGGATGCCAAATCAGGCCAAAAATAAGTGGACACATTAAGAAGTCTTATGAATGGAAGAATCCATTTTTGAAAACATTCCTTGATGTAAATTTTGTAACAAATGTTTGCCTTTTTTGCCGCAACTGCATATTGCATGCCATACCAAGAACTTTTTGGGAAAATTTTCTGATTTGGGTCCTAAACATTTCTACAACATTCCCTCGGGCATCAGCAACATACAAATATAGACACGGATACATACGTATCATCATCCATTATGCAGCAGGTATATATTTTTTTTTATTAAATTTGACTTCAATTTCCGTGCTCTGTCTTTGCCCTCTAAATTTTAGCAGAGAACATTTTGAGCCTTGTGTTGGGATCTCTTTTGAAAATGCTTTCTATTATGCTTTCAAATATTTCATTAGTGGCCTAAAATCTGAAATACTTTTTTTAAAAAATTTTAACATTTTTGTAGTATTTTATTTGTATACTTTTATTAACTTAATTTAACAAAAAAAAAAACACAGGACATAATTAATTAAATTCTAAAAATGAGAAAACAATATTAAAAGATTTCTTTATTGCGGCATTGACAAAACAATGGAAACTTAGGTATTATTTTAACAAATATGGTCTAAACTTTGCAATAACTCAATATTTTGTTGGGTATCCCTTATTTTTTATAACTGCTACACATCGACGATGCATTGAACCAATTAAAGAGTCAATGGTCTCCTTTGAAATATTTTGCCATTCCCTTATAACCGCCTCCGATAAATCTTCCTTCCTGGTGTAATTTTGGGTCCTTATTTTACGATCTACAATTTCCCATAGATTTTCTATGGGATTGAGATCTGGCGATTGGGCAGGCCACTTCAAAACAAGTACCTCGTACTTGTTTTGAAGTGGTGTGTTTCGGGTCATTGTCGTGTTGGAATCTCCAAACTAGGGGTATATTTTCCTCAGCGTATGGATACATAACATCGTTTAATATGGTTCTGTATCCTATACCTGTCATGGTATCTTTTATAAAAGAATTTGGCCCATTCCTTGCCCTGAAAAACATCCCCATACCATAATATTGCCACCGCCAAACTTTACAGTCTTATTTGTGTACTTTGGATCAAATCTTTTTCCCTTTGGTCGTCTTACAAATGTTCTCCCATCACTGCATCTTAAATTGTATTTGGATTCGTCGGAAAAGAGGACAGTATTTCATTTCTGTATCGACCAGTTTAAATGATCCCTGGCAAATTGTAGACAAGCAGAACGGTTCTTTTTAGAAATGAGTGTTTTTTTCACAGGACGATAGCAACCAAGACCAGCCTAATTTGCCCTGCGACTAACTGTTCGGTTATTTATTTCTAATTTTAGGCTATTAACAACCTCTCGAGGAGTTATTTTTGGGAATTTCTTGAACTCTCTCGCTATTAAATTATCTTGTCTAGGAGTAGTCTTACGAAGTCTTCCAAATGTTTAGTTTTTACAGAACCGGTCTCACGAAATTTCTTTATAATTTTTGAAATTGCTGATTTATTTATTGAATATTTGTTACAGATACTTTTTTGTTTTAAACCAGCTTTAAAGTCGTTAATTATTTTATTTTGTAAGTCTTTACAAATCTTAACTTTAGCCATTTTCGTTAAAAAAAGCAATTATGCGAAAAACTTAGAAAAAGAAATCGTTCTTTTAAATATTATTTTCGTTTTAGACTTCTTTCTTGCAGAAGTTTAAAAGTTTCCATTGTTTTGTCAGTAGCGAAATAGTGAATATTTTTAATTTTGTTCCCTTTTTTCAGAATATAATTAATTATGTTGTTTGTTTTTCAGTTAATTTATATAAATAAAACTATACAAGTAAAATACTAAAAAAAACATTTTTATTTTAAAAAAATATTTTAAATTTTGGGCTACATATGGAATATTTGGAAAAGTTTCCATTGTTTTGTCAACCACTATACTTGCGTTAAACGTTTTAAGGAAAAACGTGTGATCGTTCGATCTCAGTCCTTATAACCTGTGAAATGATCGCATTCACTGATTATTCTATCATCCATCTTTGCTGAGCTACAGCGTTACCTAAATATGAATCACAACTTAACATAAGTTACATTTATTTAAATGATCAATTGATATTGCTGGGGATATTGTCACACTTATCCAAGATTACTGACAAACTTCCTCTTGACATTATAGACATGGAAGAGATTTGGGCGATAATTTACTGTGCGATTGCTAAACTTCGGATGATAAAAAAATATGAGATGAACTGATTCAGCGATTAAGATGTTTGGAGATTTTGTCACAATTATTCATAATTCATAATAGGTGCCAACTTGTGTTTTGCCTGCTCTGATGACAATACTCAGGATCTAAAATATATTCATCTTTGGAATCAGACAAAATAATTCTATAATAAATTTATTAGCAGAAAGTGTATTCCAATTTAATAGTGAAAATTGTAATTTAAAGCAAGTTATATCTCCAGGACTATGTTACGTTGATGGTAAAGAGTTGTTTTTACTATTGCAACAGTTTAATTTAATTAATATAAGTGGCAATAAAGACAAACAATATTGTTTAGCTCATAAGTTTTATCACAAACAAAAACATATTTCTTTGATCTGCGCATTTTGTTTACATTTGTAATCCTCTGCAAAACGTCCTTGCAACACACATCCCTTGAGACTGACAGACACAATTTGACCTTATCATCAAGTAGATAATTTGTTACCCTTAATTTACAACAGCCTTTCTCCCTGAAACAAGAGATAGTGAAGTGTAACAGCAACCACAACTATGACAACTTAAATGACGTTTACAATTGTTTTTTTTGTAGGTTTGTTTATTTAATTTTTCTAATACACAATTAAAACTGAAAGTGCATTGCACTCGATATTGAATTAGACAGACACTCTAATCAATTTTTCAAATTTTGTTTACTTAACAATTGTTAAGTTAAGATATTGAAACATTTAATCTTATTTGTATGTATTTCTTTTCATTTGGTTGTTTATTTGGTAGATCTTAAAAATATTGTTTTTGTTTTCATTTTCAATTTCGTTTTAAAAAGTTCATTCGTTTTTCCTTGTTGTTGCTTTTTTTAATTATGTATTTGTGAAATGAATTTGGTAGTGCAGCCATACTTTGTTTTGAAAGTGTTAATGATTGTTGATGTTGTTGTTTTTCTGTTCTTTTCCATTATATTTTTAATGCGGGTTGCCAACATCTGTTGTGGTTCTTTTAAAATCAGGGTTGGATATTTTATTATTAATTTTCAAGCGAATTGATTTTAAAGTGTAACAATTTTAAAGTGTATAAGGGTTTGTATGTCATGCATAAATTGTTGGCAGTTGCAAAGTTAATTTATTATATAAATAAGCAGTAGTATTATTTTAATTTAAAATTTTATTTACACAAATTTTTAATTACTTTTTTTTTGTTTTATTTCAGGTATGTATCGATTGTAAAATAAATTTTACTTAATACTTCACAATGTAAGTGGTTTATATCAGAGACCAAAAATAACTGTTATTAAATTTGTTGATACTATTTACGTAAAAACTGAAAAGTATACTTTTTCTCTTCCCAATATTGTAACAAATCGGCTTCTACGTCCAGTCTCACAGGCTTAAAGTTGTCTATTTCAGCTATATCTGCTAATAACTCTCGAGATGTATTGTCTTCGTCATCTTCCGAAGATAAATTCACTTCAAGTTCTCTAATTGATGTTCTGAGTAACGATGACGTATTTAGATTCGCCAACCAAAAAATTGGATATTGATTGCAGGGGAAATACTTCAGGAGAAGTTACCGAAATATTTTTCAACTGAAAAAGAAATTTGAAAGTAAACAAAGTTTGTTTACTTTACACTTTGTTGCTTTGGTCCTTTGAAATATAAATCGAAAATAAATGCTAGGAGTAACGAAAAAAAAAATATTCTTTAGAATAACTCATATTAAGCAACGTAAAAACTTTATTCTGGCGATACTGAACTGTTCTTGGCTTGCGAAAAGAGTGAGAAAAAAACAACTGCACATGTTCACCCAACTCAAACGAAGATCATAATGTCGAAATTATTTTGCTTCTTTAAACATGAATATTCAGTAATTACAGAATTGAAGGTAATAAGCCAGAAAAAAATCAAACGAAATTATAATTATATAGACCAATAATTGACTCTGGTATATTTAATATTCGAATATACAATGCTTTGGTAAAAAACTGATATCTCAAAACATTTCAAAACATATTTAAAAAGCTTGAATTTTACCCAAATTTCACTAGTCCTTAATAACTAAAATATTTTGTGTTAAGGTTCTATTTTGTGTTAAGGTTCTATAGGTGTTATTGGCCATTTATATTAATTTCTTTGGGCACTCCTTATCCATTAATCGAATTACACAATAAAACAAAATTTGAACAAGTGATTGACCAAACCCCCTGGTTTATTTTAGCGGATCTTAACACAAATAAGTCTCCCGGGACAGGCGGCATACCTGTCCTGGTCTAGAAGAAGTACTCTTGGTACATTAGGTAACCCGTGGCCGTGAATTTTCTGTATGTTGGACCGTTGCTAATATAATGCCAATTCTTTAAAAGGAATAAATTAAAATTAAAATTATGGAACTATTCCATCAGGTTCAGGAAAGATGGCGTTGTTTCCTTCATTGTTTTGTCGAAAGTAAGGTGGTGGCTGCAGATATTTCAAAGGCGTTCGATATAATGTAGTATGGTGCATCTTCATCAAAACTAATAGCTTTTGGTTTCGGTAATAAGTTTTCTCATTATCTAGAGCTCTCTTTGAGATCGCACTACATGATGTAAAACAATTCCAAGATTAATTTAGGGGTATTCCGTTCTTTCTCCTACTGTATTCCTTATTTTTCTAAATGACCTTCTTGATCTAGGAACCCTATATATTATTTGCAGATGACAGCAATGTTTGCCGTTGATATTCATATAATTATAGATAAAACAAACTTCTTTTGGTGTTGGTAATAACTTCGAGCTTTTTCAGAGATCGCACCATATGAAATAAAACGAGTTCAAGACTGGTGTACTGCATTCTTCTTCCTACCTTATTTTTCTAAATTTCGTTGTACGTCAAACTTGGAACCCTATCTATAATTTGCGGATGACAGCAACATTTGCCATTCGTATTCATTCGGAATGTCTTCTGCTGAAAATAGGGAACTTGCTCCCTTTAACAGATATTTACGTAATACAAGATCTATTTTTGATCTATTAAACTGTGGAAAAACACAATGGGAGAATTCGTTTCTTTAAAAGTAGAAAAGTTTTAATTGGACGTCCACAAAACCTATTCCATATTTCCTTCCTCCCATAACCTATATGTAATGTGCTGTTTGCAAGACGAAAAATGTGTCGAAATAGTAAAGAAGTATCGTTTGGTGCCTTTTAGATTCCAGCTATTTTATATTTTATTCGGAACTTCAAGTCCATCCAGGACTTCTCTCTCAGATTTGTGTGTGTTACTTGGAACAGAACACAAGAACTCCTAAGCTTAGGGAAGTTCAGTTCCTTCTAGGCTTTTCGAACAAAATGTGGCATGGAAACTGACGACATTTTTCGAACGATGCTGCTGCTAGGTGTTACACATAATTTTGTGTATCGTGCCGTTAAATTATTTGAAGACACTGATGTATTGTTAGACACTCGTAGATCTTGTCATCCGCACGGCTTGCGAACTCCCAAAGCTATTAAAGCTGTGAAAAACCGATATCGAAAAAATCCATGTCGCAGGAAATGTATATATCAAAGGTATCCATTTCAAGTGACATACCGGGTATCTACTTGTGACGTTACTGATGCAAAATCACAAGCAAAAATCAAATTCCGTTTACAAATGAGAACATTTTCATAGTAGAGGAGTTTTTCAACAAACAAAATGATAGAGCCTATGCTACGTTGGGATGCCAAAAACACAAACTGCGAAGCGTTTTGCTTGTCTGCAGATACACCCAGAGTCTCTGGCGGGAATCGAACCCGCAACCCTCAGATTAATAGTTCAGCACACTATCGACTGGTCTATCGGAGCACTCAAATCCATGGTTTTATAAATCTAATCGTGAGATTTTCGGGAGTGGTTCCTACAGTGCACTATGCTTCTGTAATGGTAATGGTATGATGGGGAGTCGCATATGATGGTGGTAACAAAGTTGCATTTCTACGAAAAAGGAGAAAAACATCAGCAATTATGTGCCCATCCGACATTTTGGAAAAATATAATTTAAATATTAATCATGCAAATTTTAGCTATGCCCAATTTTGTTTCTACTGATGTTTGCCCTTCTAGTGGTCCAGACCAAAATCTTTAGATTATAAATTGTGGTGTGTTTTGCAGAGCATGGTATACATTCTTGTACACAAACCAGAATATATGATAGTAATAGGCGTAGAAAAACTCACGAACTATGTCGATCAGTTTTTGCCAAGGTTATCTACCGAATCGAAACAGCTTAAAGGTAACGGTATGTGCTATTAAAGGGTATCTTTAATTAAATAACAAAGTGTATGTTAGATATCATCTAATTTTTTAACATCGTGCAAATGTTCGCCGCGGACACCGCATGCTTTCCATGATTCCATGATTCTGGCGCATAAATCAGGCTGAATTTGAGCGATGACATGGGTTATGTTGGCATTAAAGGCCGCTGTGGATTGTGGCTTATTCGCATAGACCAAACAATGACTTTTTCGTACTTTTTTCGTTGACGTACCCATCCAGAACGTTGCCCAAACAGAATTTTATCATTTGCACGTGTTGTTGAACGCTATATGCGTTCATGGTGATTTGTCAAAACAAACTGAATAAATGACAGACAATTTTGACGTTTCAAAAAAGCCAATATGGCAGTCACAATTCAGCTCTGGGTGGAGAAAGAGCTCACGCGTCGTTGTCATTATCGCTTAAGGGCAATCAGGCCGTCCCTTTTTCGCTGCCTTCAAGAGTTTTGCGGCTCGCTCTCGCATTGGATAATGTTTGGCATCGTCTAACTGTGCCGTGTTACAGTTTCTCGGTTTAACAGTTTATGATTTAACGTTCCAGCTTCCTATATAGGTCGACCGGGAACTAAAATCGACGTGGGATAACCTGGTAATTTGAGGGTTCTTGAACTCCGCCAACCAAACTTAAATTTTTTTAAAAAAAAGCCAACATGACAGTTTCCATGGAATGAGAATTAATAATTGTGTTACCTAAGTAAACCGCTTTTTGTTACATGCAGCAAAAACATAAACAACAGGCAGTTCTGAGAGAAAGAGAGATATATACAACTAGGTTATCTTCTGTCTTGTAGCACCTCTGTATACTTTGTGCTGTCGTTGAGCTGACAATCTTTGGTATATTCAGACTCGGGTCTTACAGAGATCCAATCTCGTAGCCAAACGTTTCTGATCAAGAGGTATGGAAAGCACAAGTTATGTGACTGGTTCGTCGGGGGTAACGACCGGTTCCAGTTCTAATACTTTATATTAAAGCGGTCTGTATCTTTATCACGACGTTGCTCCATGAGGCGATTAATTAAAATTCTGTGACAGGTCATGTAACCAACCTAATCCCACACGATCCGTTTTATATATTAAAATAATTGATATATTTTTTGTTCATATCTCACTGGTCACCACGATACCTAAGCCGGGAATAGATCACACAAAAGTAGAATCATACAGACCATACAGACTATTGTCTAATATATCAAAGCTATTTGAGAAGATACTCATTAACAATTTGGATTTAGAAGTACTATCGAACAAACCCAAAGACTTGTAAATATTGAAAGAAAATCGTTTGAGAAAAAAAAATAATAAGGGTCCTCATGTAAATGCTTAAATGTCTCGCAAACTGTGCAATCTGTGCATTTTTACACTCTCGCAAATGAACTGTCAAAAAATGTATGGAAATTCGTTTGCACAACACCGATAAGTTTGCGCGACAATTTAGACTCGCAAACTTGAATTTATTGTGCATTTGATGAATCAGCTGCTTTTGTTTACTTTTATTTATAAGAAATAAAAATCAAATAAAATATAAAAATTTTTTTGCATGTGAAAATTGTGTAACTTTGGAACAGAATGGAACAGAATTGGATTAAATGGCATTGTGTATGAAAAAATTAACCAACAGCTGGAACATAAACAGAATGTGCCACATTATGTATACCATCATTTGTTCCAAAGATTTAACTTTCATTCAACATTTTTAAAATTTAAATTTATACAATTTGAAAAAAAAATGTTGTTAAATTTATTTTTATTTGACATTTTTCAAATACATATAAATTTTCTGTATAAACTTGCACAAAATTGTAAAGGTGGATTCATGAAACACATCGCGCAAATTTGCACACTTGCACAAATGGGAAACTTAAGCGTTTAAATGAGTACCCTTAATGTTCCGCTCTCTTAATCGACATTTCTTAAGCATTTCAAAAAGTATGTCATCACGGTTTAATATACAAATTGAGTCAAAATTTACCCGCAAACACACATAAGCTATTGGAAAGCTATTTAACGGATCGAACATTTAAGGTTAAAGAAGGATACTTTTTAAGTACTTCGCAACCCATTGAAGCTGGAGTCCCCCAAGGCAGTATGCTGGGACCATTTTTATATTTGATATATTCGTCTGATAAGCCAACTAACAATAGCACTCATACATCAACATTTGCTGACGATACTGCTATTCTGAGCATTCATGTAAACCCTCAAGAATCATCTCGTTACTTACAAAATCACATATTTGAATTAGAAAAATTGTTGAAACAGTGGAAAATTAAAGTCAACGAGCAAAGATGTACACATACGATAATCGTATAATCAATAACCAAACAATAATTCAACAATCGGAAGTTAAATACATCGGAATACATCTCGATCGTTGCTTTACATGAAAAAGTCATATATATGCAAAGTTGACTCAAATGAAATTGAAATCAATTCAAATTAATTGGCTTATTGGCAGAAACTCTACGCTTAGTTTAGATTGTAAACTTCTACTTTATAACACGATCATAAAACCGATATGGTGTTATGGCATACAGTTATGGGGCACGGCCTGAGCGTCAAATGTAGAAATGATCCAAAGACGCCAAAACAAGTTTTTAAGAATGATCACAGTTGCCTCCTGGTATATCAAAAACGCGAATATACACAAAGATCTAAACGTGACCCTTGTAAAAACTGAGATCACGAAAAATATATCTCACTGTCTTAGACCGTTTAAAACAATTGTCACAAATTTCCCACAGGGTACAAAGTCTTACGGGGTAACCCTCGAATGAGGTTAACCTCCTGTGTAAAGATTTTTCATACATTATTATCTAGATAAATAAAACTTGCCAACTCTGTACTCAAATGTAATTGATTAAGTTCACTGAAAAATGAGAGAGAATGAAAAAGACACAGATAGAGATAATACAAGAAGATTTCATTAAAACGAAATAATTGAGTGTTAAGTTTGCTGAATTGCACTGTAGAGAATGTAAAATAAAACAAAAAACTTTTGCAATTTCCAGTAGACACAATAAATATTGTTTGAAAACCAAAACAAATTTCTAATAAAAATTATGATTTTTTCGCTTAAAGTTACGATGTGATTTGGTTTAACTTGTTAAATTTGTGAGAAAAAAAATATCTGAAAAATATTTGTGGTTTATTTGTATTGGAATTAGAAAGTGAGCATTTCAATTCAGCCATAAGAAAATGTATCTTTAAAATACAATTTTTTTTTGTTGGTTTGTACACACTCTCTTTGGAATTTTTGGTTTTATTTATGTTTATGGCAGTTGAACGAATGCAGTCATGTATGACTCACTATTTTAGCTGTGACTCTCACTATTTCTGTTTCTGGTTGGTTGTCTGGTGGTCTCTTGTTTAAACAAACATTTGCGCTACATTTAGCCGCTAGTATTTGCTATGCAGGGCTGACTAAAAAAGTAAAGTTAGTTCTAGCAAAAATTATTTTCAATTTGCTCTTCTCTCACTCTCAAAACCTGCTGGCTTTTCATGAGTATTTTGTTAAAAGAGACGAGAGTTATACGAAAAGCGAGAGAATTTGTGATTAATTTACAATAACAGAGAGTCGAATGAATGAAAAATACTCTTTATTATATCTGTTCACTAGACAGACATTAGCCGAACATTTAGTTGTCAAACAATTGTCAAAACGTATACAACATAACCACGCAAATCTTTAGCCGACGAGATACAATACAAAAAATATTAAAAAAAAAATAAATAAAAGTTGGAATTTTTTGGTTTCTTCTGCTGTTTGCAAACAAACGTATCTTTTGTTTTCTTGCTTTAACATTTAAATTTATCGGTATTTTTGTTTTAAATAAGCCTTTCCGAGTGTATTGTTTGTGTAATTTTGTGTAGTTGTTGTGCGGTTTCAAATTTCACATTTCACATTTAACGTAACAACTACAACAATTTCTACAATTTCTAATTGGAGAAAATAAATATTTTAATACAGAAATAGTGAGTGTAACGGTGATTCCTGATTATTGAAAAATAAATTTTGCGGCATTTGTTTTCTTATAAATTTTGCTAGATTCTTGAAAAAGATAAAAAAAAATACTACAACAAAGAAGTTTTTTTACAACAGCAACAACAATAATAACAACTTGTTTAACCAGATTTTTGACGTCACATCCTCCCCGTCATTGTAACAAAAAAAAAAAAATACCGACTGAAAGCTGAGAATTCTTCTTTCTACTTTTCAAAAATACAAATTTACTATTGTGAATGATTTTATTATTTTCAAATATGATGGATGATAATATAAAAACAGTACAATAATAAGTTGTATATGTGTTTAAATACATATAAAAATATACATATAAAAGTATCAAACAAATTAATTAAAAAAATGGTGCCTTGAAAAAAAAGTTGTTTAATCAATTGTCATTTTACTAAAAGTTTCTAACCCAGCAAACAAAACAAATTGTGTGTCTTTCACCCCTTTTTTGGGAGTAATTAAAAATATATTAATAAGTAAATAAAGCTTAAGCTTAATAGTTATTTTATAGCTACATACAAAAAGTGAAATTTTACCAAGAGTAAAAAAGAAATATTAAAAGAAATTTTTTATAAAAAAAGAAATACTTGTTGGAATTTAAAAAAAAATCTTATTTACAAGGATTAATTATTGTGCCTTCATCGTTATCAACTTTAACAACCAACCACCCCCTGTGAGGATTATAATTTGTTTTATTATTATTATGAGCTGCTGATTTATTTCCTGGATTAAACATCTCTTTTATAAATTTATATAAATGGTGGGTTTGTTTTTAATATTTATTTTCTATTTTATCTAGTTTTTTATGCATTTGTTTTGTATCTTTTTCCCTGCGGTTGGGGAGTTTTTTTAAATGTCATTTTAATTGTTTTTCCCCTTTTGTGAAAGCAATTTTTAATTCTCTATTTAGCTCGCACTAATAGTTGGTTTGGAGTTTTCTTTTTCTCTGTTCTTTAACATTTTTTCAATATGAGAAAAAAATATGTAGAGTTTTAGACTTTCTTAAAACATAAAACAGTTTTATTTATAATGAAAACAAGTAAGAAAGTATAGTCAGTCAAGCCCGACCATATGATACCCTACACCAATCTTATGGACCAATCGCCATACAATTGGGCCTATATGACTAATTATGGACCGATCATCACAAAATTTGGTGAGGCGAGTTCGGCTTATATAAAACATATTTTTACTGAATTTGGTTTGGATATCTATATAACTAAGGTATTTATGAGAGCTTAACTATTTTCAGATAGGGCAATAGTATGGATGCTAGGAGAAATAATGGACCGATTCTAACCAAATTCAATAGGCTTCGTCATTGAGGCATTAAAGAAGCTTGTACCAAATTCTATCGAATTATCTTTGAAATTGCGACCTATAGTTTGATTACAAGGTTTACATGGACGGATGGACGGACATCGCTTAATCGCCTAAGAAAGTGATCCTGAGCATATTGGTTACTTTAAGGTGGGTGTTGGGACAATATTTCTGCACGTTACAAACATCAGCACTAATCCAATATACCCTCCCCACTATGGTGATGTAGGGTACAAATATTATAAAAGAATTTGAAAGAAATTGAAAACCCCACAAATTATTAACAAATATTGCGGGCATTTTTTAAGTTCCTAGCATTAGTGTAGAGCTCTTTATTGCAGTGGTCGGCCCCAACAAAACATTATACATTACTAAATTGATTGTATTTTGCATAAAATGCACAATTTCAAATTTGTTTCACTTTTTATCATTTTACCAATTTTTTTTTACTTTCTATTGTGCACATCTGCATACGGCTACTATAGTTGCCGACCACCGCTTTATAGTAAACATTGATGGAAATAAATTCTTAAATTAATTCAAACTAGAGTTTGAATTAAACTATTTTAATATAATTTTTAAATTTAAAATAAAGAAATATTCAGAATCGAGCTGAAACATGTAAAATAAAGCAGCAAATATTCAATAATTTACAATACTATCCCTAAGCTCATCTAATGTTGTAGACATAAATGCCATAAATATTAGTTCTGCTCAAAAATAGTCTTTCAGCTTGACAATTATTTTGATCGATGAACACGGTGGAAGTACACCTCCATCAATTGACGATCTCACAATATCAATTCCTGCATAAGCATTTAGCAACGTTTTTTTCTACACAACAATGACATTCACAAACACATTCCGGGGCGAATGACAGCCACGATTCAATTCTGAAACTTGGTTTGAAATTTATTCATATTCTTCAGAATAATCTTCTTCATGAGTAATTGACTGTCTTCAAATATTTTTTTTTTAACTATTTGTTTACTTTGTAAAAGTATGATTTAGCAAAAGCTGAAAAATAAACTTTTTGAGTATGATTAAATTTCCTAGATATTGAGAGAGCTTTTAATTATGTTAATAACATATCGTTCATATTGGCTGTGATACGATTTGATGTCAGTCGATCCCGTGCTGCTTTACAATGGTTGCGCATGCGGATCTGCGAAATATTTTGCAATTAATGTGCTTTGGAGCACCGGAAGTATATATCCTAGCAAAATCAACCTACAACTGCCTAGCTTTCTTTACTTAAGATAGTATAAAATATCTGCAAATTATCCTGGATTCGAAACTTTCGTAGAATCTAAACCCTGAAAATAGTGTGTCAAAAGCGATGAATTTCTTCATGTAGAACACTAAATAGATCTTTACAATAGTAGTGATGGAGTGTCCTTCTGAATTCTTCACATGATAAGTCTTTTGAAAGTATCTAACGGACTTTGGCATGATTGATTAGAAACTCGATACGCACCACTTCAGGCTCTTTTCGCCATGATAACATGCTTGACCGTTGATTCAATGAAATTACTCTCAACTCAGGAATTACACTCAATACTGTGAGCGCTAAAACTGGTACAATACTGATTATTGCATTGTATTACATTCTTTGGAAAGAGGGTAGGTTGGTGAAGGAAAGGTGGTGAAAGGTGGCAAAGGCTCATTATTCAAATCCAGTTTATAGCCATTATTTATTTATTTTACTTAGGCCGGGTTTCATTGATACACAACCGAAGAAGGCTGTTAATGGTGACACCTCTGTATATTTTCTGATATAATTATTGTCGGTCAGTTGCTCTAATATATATTCCGCGACATCAACTACTGCTTGATCTAGTTACACAAAATTTTCAACAAATTCTATAGACTTTTTGTGTTTTTTTTCTCGGTTTATGAGAATTTATTCATATTGTGGTTGGTTGGATTGATTGCTATGGAAAATATCTTTAATTAGGAAAAATATTTAAAAAAAAACCTAACATGTGTAATGATTAAAATCGTTAAGAAAAGATTTACAGACTCTGCAACATGTTGCTAAACATGTTTAATTGAATTATAGTCACAAAATTCAATATTCTTAATAAATAACCAAAAAAAAAACATTATTTTTAGGGAGCCAATTTTATTAGCAACACGTTGAAAGCAAAATGTTATTGATTATTTTTACAAACTTTATCCATAAACTAAATAAACATCATAAAATAATTTGCTACGAACATGTCTTAATTTATTAAACGCCTAATATTTTATTAAATGTTGCCCTTAGAATTGTATCCAAACATTATAAACAGATGAAACCTGGATTACATAACAACTAAATGCGAAAACAGAAATTTTGATGGTTCAAAAATATTTACATATTCTGCAACATGTTGCTAAACATTGGTGTCGGTCAGTTGCTCCAATATACATTACACTGTATCAACTACAGAATCTTCGTGGTATCACTGCTTGATCTGGTTACACACAATGAGATGTAATCTCCCATATAATGGTTTGTGTAGAAGTTTTCAAGATAATGAGGGTTGTATCCCTTCTATGCCACTGTTCGCCTCTAGAGTACAGGATATTCAAGAGGCTGACTGGCATGCATGAATGCATTCGGTCGTGCAACGAAATGGTTTGATTGAGTTGAAAAGGTGCTGTATATTCAGAATTTCCAGGTATCATAACGAACATGATGCTGAAGTGTGCCACTTGTCAACTAACTTAAGCCCATGTGCCCATGCAGCTATTTTTGTTCAAACACAAATTTTATTTTCTGGGAGATTCCCATATTTGGAAAATATGGAAAAACAATTCGTAAAATGAATATATAGCAAATACTCATGAGTGTACCTACCGGTGAATTACCAAATGAGAGTTAATTTCTATTGAATTGTTCTGTCTAATCTAAAAGTGGTAGTACTCCGGTGATATCAGATATCGTGTTGTCTTTCTTTAAATAGTCTTTAAATATTGACTAGCTAACAATACTTTTCCGGTTAATGGTTAAGGGGCTTTGCAAGTAATGTTAATAATCATCATTATAAAAAAGAAAGAATTTCTTATTTAAAAATTAAATTAAAAGCGGCATAATTTAACACTGGATTGTAAGACATACGTTCTGGTGTTCCTAATATAGGGCGAAGCACAATATATTTTTACAGGTGAACATATGATTCGTACACATATTTTTACTGGAAAATATTGCTGGTATTTATAATGACAATTTTTAATTTATTTTAATCTCAAATAAACCCCTTTCAATTGCTGACAGCATTAATTAAGATTTTCAAAAGTCAAGAATAATAATAAAAGCATTTTAAGAAATACTCATTGTAATCGCGCTGGTTTAATTCTAAGCCCCCGAAAAATATACATATTTTTAAAAGACACTCTAGTCAAACTCATATGAATGTTGATACACATTTATTTTGACATTTACATTTTAATTTGAAATTCAAACAAAATAACTTTAAAATTCAACCTTGAATATAAGAAAACAACAAACAAAATTTTTTTTTGGTTGTTTTTTGTTATATTTTATTGATTGAATAACAATCACTAAGAGAGTAAAAATTTTTTCTAAATCTAAAGCATTTTGTTAACATTTTTTAACATATTTTTTTTAAAACAATTCACACCTTTTCCTTTGGTTTGAAATGAAATCAGTTACGTGCTTGTATTGATAAAATTGTGTGTAAATATATTTACATAGTTTACTTTACTTTTATTGTAAATAGTACATAATAATTGTGTATGAAATAAATTTACAAAAATAATGTAATACTATTTGATAATACTGTATTGCATCTAAAGGCAACAATTTATCCAGGTTTTATAAAACGAATATGCAGTTTCAATTAAACAAAGATTTAGAAAATTGAAGCAACATGTTGCTAAGCTTTTTGGTTTCAAAATTAAAATTTTTAACATTTTGTAACTGAATATTTTAGTGTTTTAAGTAAATTCTATTGTTCAGAAAAAAGTTTATTTATTTGCTATAAATAAAAAAGAACAAAAAATATTGAAATTGTAACTTATGCATTTGCATTTGGCGCTCTACACACTTCCTTAGCATTATTTGGCTGTGGAATATCACTTGAAAACTCACAATTACTTTGGCAACATGTTGCCCGCCAACATGTTTCTATTCCATTTGTTTTTATAAACCTCAATTGAGTTTAAAAATACCGAAATATAAAATAGTAAAAAGTAAAGTTAAATATTCTATGAATTTATGTTTATTATTTATTGTTAATAAATAATATAATAAAAGTATATATAAAATGTTGCTAAACCATAGCTAAAATCTTTAGCAACTCTATATAAATTAGATTGTGTGAAAAACCAGCTTAACAGGATCTATATTATTAACTTTAACTGAAGGTCGAATTAAAAGCAAAAACCTCTTACCAATTTTTAAATAAAATACTTTGTTCCGCTGAAAAAAATCCCATTATCTAAATGAATCATAGTAACAACAAATACTTTATATACTATAAAAATCATAAACAAAATCTATAAAAAAAACAAAACTGATAACAAGAAATTTCTAATGAAATGCAATTTTTTGTTAAATGAAACGTTTGTAAAGGTTTTTGATAGAATTTGATGTTTAAATTTCATAAATTTTATTTCTATTTCATGTTTATATTAAATAAAACACATAAAAATCTTAAATTTAACCTTGTTTTTAATTTTAAACCTAAAAATTCATAAAACCCTGCTAAAATATTTCGCAAAATATCACTTGAACTAAAGATGACGAAAGAAAAAATAAAATCATAGAAAATTTAAAATTTTTTTTTTTTTTATTTAACTATTGTTTATTAAAATCTTAACAAATTCACACCTTTGAAATATAGAGAAAAATCTTAAGAAAAAAAACTAACAACTTGTAGACAAAAGCTAATTGAGTCTATGTGTTTGTCCGTCCATCCATCTGTCTGTCTGTCTTTAGTTCGCTTGCAGGAGTACTTGAGAAATTTCTCATATAAAACCATCCATCATGCCAACAAGTTTTTTCATTATTTGAATTCAATGAATGAATGAATAAATATTTTATAAATAATGCATTGAATAAAGTAAATCAAAAGCAAATATTAAAAAAAAATAAAAACTTTACAACAAATTCTATAGACTTTTTGTGTTTTTTCTCGGTTTATGAGAATTTATTTTTTATATTGTGGTTGGTTGGATTGATTGCTATGAAAAATATCTTTAATTAAGAAAAATATGAACAAAAAAACTAACATTTGTAATGTTAAAAATCGTTAAGAAATGATTTACAGACTCTGCAACATGTTGCTAAACATATTTAATTGAATTATAGTAACAAAATTCAATATTCTTATTAAATATCAAACAAAAAACATTATTTTTAGGGAGCCAATTTTATTAGCAACATGTTGCAAGCAAAATGTAATTGATTATTTTTACACCCTTTATCCATAAACTAAACATAGCACAATAATTTGTTACAAAAATTTTTTAATTTATTATACGTCTAATATTTATTCAAATGTTGCCCTTAGAATTGTATCCAAGCATTATAAATGTTGCTGCTGGATTACATAACAACTAAATGCAATAAAAGACATTTTGGAAAAATGTTTACATATTCTGCAACATGTTGCTAAACCTGTTTGTTGGAGTAAAAGTCTCAAAATTTAAAAAAATATGTAAATTGATATTTTTGCATGAAAGACAAACTGAACGGAGTGCTAGCAACATGTTGCAAACGATGTAAATGTAAATAATTGTGTTACAACACGTAACCACACACTAGAAAATGCAAGGTAATTTGCTGCAAATGTTGTTTTTAAATTTGTATCTCAACATTATAAATGTTGCTCCAGGATTACTTAAATCATTAACCTACATTTGGATGGTTTAAAATGTGTATTTATTCTGCAACATGTTGCTAAACAGGTTTTTAGGAATTAAAATCTCAGAACTAAAAAAAAGGAAATCGAAATGTGGAGAGAAAGCAGTGCTAGCAACATGTTGCAGACAAAATGTAATCAATTGTTTTACAACTCCACAAATTTGTGATAAAAAAATTTCTTAATTGTACATCATGCTGTTATATTCTTAAAATTGTATCTAAACATTACAAATGTTGCTGGCAGATTACTTAACAATTAACTTAATTCGTTAACTAGCTTTTTTTCTATATTCAAAACTATTTCTTTATTACAACTTATTGTTTGTAAAGTTTTGTGACACTTTCTTTTAATTTCTATTTATTTATTTTTATACATATGTACAAAGTTTCAACTTGTTATTTTGTATTTTGCCATGTTAGTACTTACTCTCATCATGGTACCTGACGACTGACTTGAAATCGATTCAAATTTCAATACATACGTGTGTATGTACATTTCGTTTTTAATTTTCTATTATAACTTTTGTGTGTTATCTTGTTTTTTTATTCTTTCTATCTATATTTTATACTATATGTTCTATATTTTTTGCTGTTCTTGTTAATAAAAGTGGAAACTAAACAAACAACTGGATACTATAGACAAATACATTCGATATCATTCATTCAGTCTGTCGCTCATTCATTCTATATTATTTTATTTGGTTCTATTCTACATAAAAAAAGGCAAAGTCGTGCCATCTTTAATGAAATTCTATCATTTTTATTTATTTATTTTTATTAGTTTAATTCTGTTTTTTTGTTATGTTGTTATTATTTTGAATTTTAAATTATGTGTTATTTAAAGTGTTGTCAGTTTAAATTTAATAAAATAGAATAACGATCATCACTCATTGTATGATTTTCTACAGTAGATTTTCAAATGGTCTGTTTTCAGGGCACTTAGGGTAAATAAGTTAATCATTCCGTTTGTAATTTCTGCAATATATTTGCGACCCCATAAAGTATATATATTCTGGATCCTTATAGATAGCGGAGTCGATTTGACGATGCCAAAAAATAAAGAATATTTGTGCGATGTCTACCGATTGTCTAAATATTTTGAAGAATTTCTTATAGTTTTAAATTTGAAAAATTTTACTAAACTCTGCAATATATTGCAAAATATATTTAAGAACTGTGACAGATTAAATAATTTTTAAAATTAAGTGGTTGAAAATCATTCGAATTCCAACCTAAAATCTCAAGCCCTTGAACATTTTCTTGGCTTTTTTTTTGAAAAATATTTGAAAAAAAAATAATTGAATTTTCAAGTATCTTTCCATTTCACTGGAAAGTGTTATTTATTAATATAATGTGTAATACAACACTGGAATTACACTTGAATTCAACATTAATTCCAGCAAAAATACATATTGAATTTATATAAACTTTTTAAAGCAGGGAGTTTTATAAAACTAGGAAATACGATTCAAAATCTGCCGCAAAGTTCATTAACGATTGAGAGGAAACCGGGATAAAATAAAAGACCTTTAGATTGAATTCAAAGTTTTTTTTTCCAAATTGTTTTTTAATTTTTTTTAAAAATTTTTTTTCAAATTTTTTTTTTTAAATTTCTTGAATTCTTTTTTTTAGAAAAAGAATTTATGACAAAAAAAAATTTTTGATGAAAAAAAAATTCGGGTTAAAAAATATATTTTTCCGATTTTGACCCATTGTAGGTCCAACTTACTATGGTCTTATATACGTCGTTGCAAAGGACTTTGAAATATCTATCATTAGATATCCATATTGTCTATATTAATGACTTAGTAATCCAGATATAGGTAAAAAATAGGTCAAAAATCGAGGTTGTCCTAGTTTTTTCCTTATATCTCAGCCATTTGTGGACCGATTTTCTCGATTTTAAATAGCGACCGAGCCGGAAGAATTTCGGAGATATTGATTTATGAATCGTGTATGTAAGTTATTTGGGGGCTTCGGAAAGTTGATTTCAACACACAGACGGACATGGGTATATCGATTCCGCTATCTATAACGATTCAGAATATATATACTTTATGGGGTCGCAAATGAAAAATGTGGAAATTACAAACGGAATGACAAACTTATATATACCCTTGCCACTCATGGTGAAGGGTATAAAAAGATGTGCGGTATATTGAGTATGTCATTCCGTTTCATGTAGCAATGTCCGTCCTTCTGTCTGTATATACGACCTAGAGCGAAAGACCTAGGTGTATTTTTTTTTTCCAAATATTTTCAGTTGATCAGAAATGTTTGGAAAATAGGTAGAATCGGTCCAACCTAAATTAGTCACAAATAGTAATTGATAATAACTAAGTTATGCTTCAAAATCAATGTTAACAGGTTTAGATCAAAATATATGAATTACATTTAAATGCATGAATCTAGCAAAATTAAATTTTTTGTCGCGTTCTTGGTAATATATACGTTTATTAGTAATATATTGGAAACAACAATATCTACTTTTTGCACGAAACATGGTGCTGCTAAAATGCTATAAAAATATGGAAACTAGGCATGCCTTCAAATGTGTACACATGTCACGTTCTTGAGGCTTGTCAAAGTGAGATACCTGCATATCAATCGATGCCCTTCTTGGTGATATATATTCAAATATAACACTCTTACTTGTTCTAGATGCGTTCGAAAACGTTTTATGTTTTTTGTCACGTTCTTGATCTCATGTTTATTACTATACCTTTAGCATAGTTGGTATAAACAAATTTAAACAAGCTAAAAACAGTTAAGATTTCTTTATTTTTATCACTTTGAGTACAAATGTCGCGTTCTTGATTCATACCATAAAATGCAAGTATGTGACTGATAACTTCACTTTGCAAATGAGATACCTTCACTTAATTGTGAATAAAGTCAAACATTTATTTATCTATCAATTTTAAAGAAATATAGTTAGTTGGTTTTATTTTTAACTGAATAAGAAAAGGAAATTTTAATCCATTTCGATTTTTTTAATGAATTTAGAGGGCTTGTGGGCTGCGGAGACTTGGAAATTCCGTTTGAGTATATAAATAACTTATATTTAATGGTTCACAATTCTTGCTTTAAATTCATTACAAATATACATTATAAATCCTTTGTGGTTACTACATTAACATTATTAATAATGTTATGTTATTATAAATAACATTTTTATTAGATAAGATATAAAGAAATTAACTTTATAAATAAAGGCATTTTGATTGCATTTAAATATTTGGAATAGAAGATAAGAGGTCTGAAATCAATGTCAAAATTTATCTAAAAGTTCATAAACACATGGCAAATTATGTATATACAATTAACAAAACTTGGGAAACATGTATTCTGTACCACAACATGTAGCTGACAGTGTTTATAAACAAATAACACTATGCTGATGAAGATGGGGATTTTAATAATACTCGTAAAAATAATTAAAACAAAAATTCATTTAAAAAAAGTAAATTTTCAATTTAATTAAATATAATTCTAGAAAAATAAAGCAATTAATTTGATTTTTTAATATCTGCAACATTTTTTAAGCAACAATGTTTAGCAACATTTATTTTTTTTAATTTTGCTAATAAAACAATACCTTATTGTAAACATTTTATATGATATTTCCATAAATAGTTTTTTTTGTTAAATAAAGTTGGCCAAATTATTACAAATCAATTTGTTATCAATAAACATTTTTTTGAGTTGTTGTTATTGTCAGTATCTGATTATTTTCTAGTTCTATCGAACAATTGCTATCTAAAGTTGTCTCAACAATTAAACAAAAAAACATGCAATTATTTAAACAACAATTATCTATTTAACTGGTGGCTCGTTCATTTGTTGCTGGCAACATTTCATTTGTGTGTGTTTTTTTTTGTCTGATTTCAGTTTTAAACAAGTCGCTTGTTTTGCCATTTTAGTTAAAATTTTAATTTGATTTTGGTTTTTTCTATGTCTGCTATTGCTTTACGCTCTCAATTATTATGTCAGGGTTAATTTTCATTTAAATTTTTTTGTGTCTTTTTAAAAATTACTATAAATTATAAGGGAATCATCATTGTCAGCCACTGCTAGACTATGTAAATTGTGTGTTATATATTATTTTTAATGATGTTTTACAAAAAAAAAATATTACATTTAAAATGTTTTTAACTCAATCATCCACCCATAAATTAGTACAAGTATTTATAAATAAAATACAATTAAATTTAAATTGTTATTTATGGTGGACTTAATGCAAATGAATTTAGGTTGGTTGTGGTGTTCCAATCATGTTCCCCCCTTTTGTTTTCATAAATTCAGGAAATTTCTTATCGCTTTCATTTCAAATGTAAATGTTTGTATTTTAATATTGCTGGAAATGGTTTCTACTTAAATTACTACTAAAAGTAATGAAACAAACTTGTATATTTATTTTAAACATTTTATTTGGTCACACTTTTTCTTTTGTGCTGAAATTTAACATTTTAATTATTAAATATTACAAGTTTTCAAGTTAATTTTAGTGATTTTTTTAATTTATTTTTTTTATTGCCAAATATCTTTTAAAAAAAGTAATTGTTTTGAAATCATTTGAATAGTTAGTCGTAGTTAGTTAGTGCCTTTTGACATAAAAGCATAAAACGTTTTGAAAGTAATTTTTTAAATGATTTCAAGGTTCATCTTTACTCTGTAAGTAAAGCTATGGAATGTTTTATCAGGAAGTCTTGATCGTTGAAGTGTAACTGATATTGAAAAGCAAAGCCATTGTCGTAATTGGAGTTAAACTTTAATTTTGAATATTTAGTTAACAAACAAATTTATAATTCTTACAAAAATAATCGAATCGTCTACATTTAAATTTATAAATTAATATACCCTAACAGATGTTCATATATATTACATTAAAAGCTAACCATTACTAAACTAGTTCTAGGTAGCCTAGCCGGTATATAGTAGTAATTTTTTTATGGTGACAGAAAAAAAATGTTGCCACTTTAAGAAGCATTTTAATAATTACACTGTGCACGAAATTGACACTTTTTTTCTGTTATGAAGGGCACCCAGTGGGTAAAACTAATTCGGGTACGCTGAATTCAGTGGTGTTAACCTAAAAAACGGTTAGCTCGTATTTTCGAGATATACCGTTATTTCGAAAATGGATTAGGTTTATTGAATAAAATAAAAAACGAAATTCCGCAATAAAATTACTTTTAAGAAAAGATTAACACGTTTTTAATCCTCGCAGTCGTTTTAGAAATAGAAATATTTTTTTTGGCATTTTTTGTTTTTAAAACAGCAAATTGGAAAATGCATGTCGTTAGCTTAGTACGCAAACGTGCCAAGTCCCATTTTTTAATTTTATAGGAGAGACAAAAAACGTTCTATCTTTTTTTTGCTTTCAATATTCTTTAGATCTGTAAACGCAGTTCTCTCCTATGATCTGTTGGCATTAAGTTTCCGTTTAAAAAATAAAATAATTGAAATGACTTTAGAAACTGAAGCCATTTTTAGGGACTTAGCTCTTTTGATTTTTATGATTTTGTGTTATTGGCCGGACTTTGCACATTTTCTTATAATAAATTTTAATTTCTCGTTTTATTATTTTATAAATTTGTTTTTTATTATATTTTCGAAAAATGTTAATCTTCAAAGTATTATAGCAAATAGTATTGAAAAAGTAGATTTAAATAGCATATTCAATGTTTTTTGCTGGACTTAGCATGTTTTCTTATTATTTTTCTTTTTGTGGAGTTAACACTTTTGCGTATCACTGAAAAATCATCAGTTAGAAACAAAATAACGACATTTTTTATTGTAAAATATGTATCTTATGTTTTACTATCTTTTTGTGCATCAAAATCTTAATTTCAATCAAAAGTGGACTTGTTACGTTTGCGTACTAAGCTAACGATATGAGCTCGCACATATAGAAAACGAAGTTCCAAATAAAGCAAGCCCTAAATGATTAAAATCTGTGCACAACTTTTAGTTTTATTCACAAATGATAAGATACATAACTCGTAGTAATTACCTACATCGTGCAGTGTTCAGTGTTTCGGCAATGCAGTGCACAAAACGGCAAGAGTCTGTAAATTTTCTGTAGTTTGTTGATTTTGAATCCATAAATTTGACTAGTGGAAAAGATAAGATATATATTTATATATATTAACGTATAGGAAATTGTGTCTTCTTTTCAAAAATGTATACAATTTTTAAGAATTAAAAAATTTATAAATGATTTTTTGTAAAAATATCTGAAAAAATGTTAAAATATATTATCTTTTGTTTATAAAATCAAAAGTTGTGGACAGATTTTAATCATTTAGAGCTTATTTTGCTTGGAACTTTATTTTCTATACGCTTCTAGAAAATTATCAGCATAGCTTCATTTTCCAATTTTTCATGCCGTTTTAAAAAACCAAAATTTCGAAATTTTTCTAAAAAATATTTTTTTTTTTGCTAAAAAAAATTTATATTTCTAAAACGACTGCGATGATTAAAAACATGTTAATCCTTTCTTAAAGGTAATTTTATTGCGGAATTTTGGCAATGCAGTCCACAAACGGCAAGATTCTGTAAATTTTCTGTTTGTTGTTGATTTTGAATCCATAAATTTGACTAGTGGAAATGATAAGAATATATTATATATCAACTTATAGGAAATTGTGTCTTCTTTTCAAAAATGTGTAAAATTTTTAAAAATTAAAAAAGTTATTGTAAAAATATGGGAAAAAATTTTAAAATGTTATTAAGGGATATTTGCTTTATCTTTTTTTTATAAAAACAAAAGTTGTGGACAGATTTTAATCATTTAGATCTTGTTTTGTTTGGAACTTTATTTTCTATGCGCTTCGAGAAAACTAACAGCATAGCTTCATTTTCCAATTTTTAATGCCGTTTTAAAAAACCACAATTTTGAAATTTTTCTAAAAAATATTTTTTTTTTGCCAAAAAAAATTATGTTTCTATAACGACTGCGAAAATTAAAAACATTTCTCATCATTTCTTAAAATTTTATTGCCGAATTTCGGTTTTTTCATTTTATTCAATAAACTAAAACGTTTTTGAGTAACGCGAATATATGTTGTGCAAACTCCTCCATCTCGAAAATTCGAGCTAACCTAAAAAAAAAACGCTTAGCACCACTGAATTCAGCGTACCCGAATTAGTTTAACCCACCGGGTGCCCCGATTGACAGTTTTTTCAACTAGCACAGTGTTACCATTCAATGTCTTTTATATAATTAACAAGCTGAACCCGGTCCGCGTTGCTGGCCTTTAGAAAATATCTGTTTTATATTGCATTTCGATCTAAATTTTAATATACAGTGTCGGACAATGTCGGTGAACCAAGCTTCAATGTTAATACATCTAGTGGCATTTCGGCTGGTTCCAATGAAGGTTCCCTGTAAATTTCATCAAAATCGATCCAGCCGATTAGCGGTATAATGTAAAAATTTGATTTTACCACGCCCGTCCGCCCACAGATTTTATAATGTTACCTGCTAGGCTATTCTGAAGATTCCCTGAAAATTTCATCAAAATCGTTCCAGCCATTTTTAAGTTCATTCGGAACATACATACAAACATCCATTTTTATATATGTATATAGATATAGAAATTATAATAACTTTTTAATAAATCTTTTCCAATTATATTTTTAGCACCCACTGTACTATATCTATATGCAATTAATTGTCGTTGTTATTTAAGCTTTTAAATGCATATATCGATATCAAATATGTAGTTGAACTATATTTTAGTTTTATATTTCATGATATAGCAGAAAAAATATAAAAAAAAAATTACGAATCTGAAACTTGTTATTATTAAACGAGTAGACGACATGTTTTTACAATACTTAATACGAATAAGTAAGTGTCTATGTATCTCGTATATTGGTTTGGTTTATTTTTATTTTTATTTTTATACATACAGAAATACAAACATTTATATGGTAATACATACAAAAGTGTTATTATTGTTGTAGGTTGTTTAGTGAATACAACAATGATCATGATGACGATGATAATGAGGATGATGCGATCATTATGCTCATATTGAGACAAACTGACGCATGTACGCACGTACTTACGATCGGTTGCTCGCTTGTATACAACACTTTACCATGTATGCAACATTAACAGAAAAAGGCCAACAAAAATGGCAATATTCACTGTAGTGATGAGGGGAAATGGGGCACAAATAGTTGACTATGCGGCAAATGAATTTAGGTTAAATATTAATATAAGACAACATTAAGCAAGAACATAAACTCTATATTAAATTTTATCCAATCACTGACTCTATAAATAACATTTGTATGGCCATAGTTGGCAACATTATGCTTTAAGCAACATGTTGCTTTATAGCTTTTAAGTTCTTTTAATTAAAAGATGATTTCCAAGAAATAAACAAATAACACTAATAACCATTTGATTAAGAAGAAATAATCATCATCTGCTTTTTAGTGTTTTCTTTTTTAGTTTCTTTAAATTTAGAATTTTAATTTTAGTTCTTGCTTTCAAGTTGTTTTTATTTGCTGCATTTCGGATCGAAGTAGTGTCTTGAGTTTATTTGGTTGGGTTTATGCATCCATGGAATGCGGAAATTTTAAGTGTGTGTAGTTTTATACATTCACAAACATATATATTTGTTGTTGTTGTTCATTATAGAAAATGTGTTGCATTCGTGTACATGATACGCTGTTTCGCGCTCGTGTTTATTATTGTTTGTGTTTTTTTTGTCTTGGTTGCTAAAGTTGTTGGAAGTTGTTGTTTAGGTTTCTGTTTTGGTTTGTGTTTTCTTCTCTCTCCCTCTGTAAATCTATTTATGCCCGAGAAAATGCCGCATATGTCGTGTCTGTCTTTCGGTAGGTCGTTGTTTTTGTAGCTTCTTTCATTATTTCTATATCGCAATCTTCATGTTGTTTCTAGTGGTTTTATTTTCTCTGTAGTGCACTATGGCTCCAGATTTTATGTTAATCTAATAATTTGCTTTTAATAATGGGAGACAACTACTTATAGAATTGTTTCACAAGACAATTGGATCTACGCTTCGGAACGATCCTAGTCTTACTCAGCCATAGAATATCAACTCAGCGACTTAAATTGGTTGAAAAATATTTAATTTTCAAAATAATTCGGTAGCTTGTGAACGATTGGAGATATCTTAAAGAAATTTAACACGGTCAGAGCTGAGGTGTTTTTGAGTTGTTACATGGATTCATAATTTGAATGGGGGCTAGTTGATAACCTCGGCCCTAAGATTTTTTAAACATATTAAAAAAAAAAATATTATCCGAGTGTCAAGAAATTTTATATTCAGATGCGTGTAAGTTTTTATGGGGATCAGATAACTTTATGAACCTTTTTCTCTATTTAATTATAAATTTGATAAGAAATATAAGGACTGAGATCGAAAAAACCATAAAACACGTTTTTCATTAAAACTTTTAAACCAAGTATTATTTGATTTTCAACAAAACCCAACTTGGTTCTACAAAAAGTTGGCGAAACAATCAAAGGTCTGTCGTCAAACTGATTCCATTGTTATTAAACAGGATCGGGAGAACTTGTCCGTTGATAGAAAACCTGGTTCATATAGAAGGAATGGTCCACATGATGTTTCTATAGCCAATAAATAGAAAGCATTTTCAAAAGAGATCCCAACACATACGGTAGGAAAGCAGTCCGGTTAGCTCAGTACTCGGACTATTTGGTACGAAAATTTAAAGCCAATACAGGTTTAAAAACCTATAAGGCTCAAAAAGTTCCTGACAGGAACTCTGCTAAAAATTTAGAGGCCAAAAATAGAGCACGGAAATTGAAGTCAAATTTTATAAAAAAAAAGCTTCCGGGTCAATAGTTTAATGTTGCTGATGCCGGAGGGAATGTTGTAGAAAAGTTTAGGACCTAAAAGCTGAAAATGTTCCCAAAAAGTTCTTAGCATGACAAGCAATATGCAGTTGCGGTAAAAGAAGCCAAACATTTGTTACAAAGGGCTCTATAAATACCGAAATTTATATCAAGGAATGTTTACAAAAGAGTGCGCTTCCATTCCTAAGACTTCTTAATGTGTCCACTTATTTTTGACCTGATTTGGCATTCTGTCACTATGGTAAGCAAGGTCTTTAGTAGTACAAGAACAATAATGTGGTATTTGTACCAAGAGATGCAAATCCTCCAAACTGCCTGGAGCTAAGGCCAGCGAAGAGATATTGGGCTCTTGTTAAAAGAGAATTGAAGAAGGTTTCCAAAAAATGTGGTAGATTTTAAACGGAGATGGACTACGTGTTCGAACAAAGGAACTGAAAGCACTACAAGCCTTAATGGAAGGGTTTCCGGAAAATGTTCATAAATTCTTTGTGATACCCTAAGGATCATGCGCTCAGGTCCTCAAGAGGTCCTTAACATGTCAGAAATTGGTTCACTACCGAACCCACCTGACGCGCGCATAAACGAATCTTCCTGACATCCAGAGTAGACAGATCCGCAAAAATGGAATACCTATTGTCGCAGACCGAGCCCCTGATAGAGCAGTACAAAGGCAGAGGAGATGTTCAACCGTTTCCTCCTCGTCTTCATCATGGCAACTTCTACAGATGTCATTGCGCACCTATCATGCACACCAATCAGGCAGTGCCCTGTAAGCACTGGTAACAGAGCTTCTAGCCTAGCCTGTGGTAGCCCCGTGAGGGACATTGACCTATGATGGTCAAAAAACGGGCCATGTGAGCCTCGATATCGAGCAATTTGTCAGAGTAGACCATCTGAGCTGAGCAGAGTTAAATAATTTACGCTGTATGATTGACTTACAGCAAGATAGCGGTAAACCGGCCAAAAGATCGATCTCATTAACTTGACATGAGCCTGGCCAGGTACACCAGAGTGGCACCCAGAATAACTCCAGGTTAGAATGTCTTGCCATCTCATTAAGAGATACCCGGCATTCATATACCAATCTGTATGTTGAGTAGACGAAAGATAGGGATTTGATAGCAGGCTAAGTAATACACACCGTATTTAATATTTATAAATTAAAATAACTTGTGATAAATTGCAGAATTTCTATAAATTTTTATTTCACTTTATTTTCATATACACAATTGTTATCAGACTCACTTCTTACATGAAAGCACTTTTCTGTCTGTAGTGAATTTATGACCCATAGTGAATTAGTGAAATGGAGTGGAGATCACATCTTCAATTATAATACAAAAGCATATATGAGGAGTATTTAGTCTGTGTCTACCAAATGATGACAATATAATATGATGATCATGATGATGGTTCGTTTAGACGTTCTTTCATTTAATTTAGTCAATGATATTTTAAATTGACTATTGTGTCGCTAAATTAACAGCAACAGCAAAAAAAAAACAGTTTCTTGCAGTATCTGATCTATAAGTATTTTCATATGTAAGTTTTTTCTATTTTATATTTTCATCAACATTTTTGTTGAAGCATTTTCTAAGCACTTAGTGTCACTTAATGTTCATATTTATCTTTATTAGTTCTATTTTTTTTTGTTGTTATTTGTGTTGAAGCTTTTAGGCTTTTTTATTTTTAAATACTTAAGAATCTTTTACTATAGAAAGGCAAAAAAAAAAACACCGACAGGGCACCACCATGACCAGCCAACTCGAACAGCCGGCTTTAGTTTTCCAACAATTAAATAAATAAATGCTATTCAACGATGCATCAAATGTGGTGCAGATAGTGGATGTGTGATAATAAATATTTTATTATTAAAGAACAAAAGATACAAAAGAAAAACACTAGAATATTGTATGAAAAATGGTTTTAATAACAGATTTATCCCCACCCCCTTTTATACACTACAGTCTACATATTTACCTCACTTTCTTGGCTACTTGAGTATCTTTTGAGTTTGTCTCATTTATCATTTGTTGCTCTATATTTTACTATTAAAACTCAACATTACTTGTGTTTTGTTTTCCATTTATAGTGATTTAATTCCTTAAGTAGTTGCTTCATTTTTTTTCTCTCTTAATTTTATTACAACCAACTGGATTTATTCTCGATTCATGAGATGAGTTTCCTTTTTGTTTAAAGACTGGAATTGTTATACAGATTCCCTCTATGGCCACCCATCATCATCATCGTTTATCTGTTTTATACCTAGAATTTCAACATGACACTTTCAAGATTTCCGTAATGATTTAAAATTTTTAAACACAAAGTTTATATTTGGGGTATTCACACGGTCTGCTATTTGGTCATATTGTCATAATGTCCTAATATATTTATAATAGTTGTTGTTGTTATTAGTTTAGAACTTTTTTGTTTGAAACACAACAAATATTTTTTTAAACTGTCATAATATATTAGGAAATTATGACAATATCACCAAATAGTAGACCGTGTGAATACCCCAATTTTATATGAAGCATTTCATATTTGTTAACAACATTCTTTTAGTGGTAACTTTATTATGTTTTAAACAATTTCAGCTAGTATTTTAGTGTTTTAAGAACATATTTTAGAATTTACAATTTGGTCGAAATAATAGTTAACACTTTTAATCATTTTTTTTTTAGGGAAGTGAAGAAATTACTTCAAAATTTAAACTCAGTTATTTTTTCTTGTTGCAAAGTATTATTTCAAATCGTTGTCAACTATTTGGCAATGGCTTACAATTACTCATTAACATACTTTTCAATGACTGCAGCATACCGTCTGCATTACATAGAAGTAGTTGTATAATGAATTATTTATTATCTGTTATATAACTACTTATTTTCTAGTCATTTGCTTGAACACATTCTGTTTATACAGACAGCAATTTAGGTGAGACCTAACCATCGATGCATTTTACATTACTGTTGAAAGTACTTGCTTCCAATAATATCACCGTGTTAAAATAATGAGTTAAAATTCTATTGTGAAGTGCCAGAATTTATCATTAAAACTCATTACATATCAATGAAAGTTTTTTTAGGCCCACATTGTTTGATTTTGAGAATTTACTCTTAACATTTCTGGTTTAAGTTTTTAACTATAATTTACACAAATTAAACTTGCGATTAGTCTTATTATTTAGGTTCAATTGATTTTAAATAAACTTCTATACTATAAATATTCACTTCAAATAACTTTCTTTTATCTCTTATTTCGTTTTAGGTATGTAGTAAATGAAAAATAGTTGAAACAAAAATTCATAAGTAAGTTATTTAATTTAAACAATAAACAAAGATGAACGACTGATGAAAGTGGTCACCTAAACTACAGTTTGTAAACTACAAGATTATTTGGAACTAAGACAGAAAAAATCTTAACATTCATAAATGTTAATAAAAATAAAACCACTAAACTTACAGTTTTGATTCCTTTTTTATTTGATTGAAATTATTATTACAATTTACAAAAAAAATTATTTTAATAGTTCTAAACACTGGTTTTTATAGAACAGGTTGTCCATCTCCGTTTAAAATCCACCTCACTTTTGGACACCTTTTTTGTGCTCTTCAATTCTCTCTTAAAACAGCCCACTATCTCTCCACTGGCCTTAGCTCCAGGCAGTTTGGAGGATTTGCCTCTCTGGGTAAAAATACCACATTATTGTTCTTTTATCTCTCAAGACCTTTCTTACAATAGTGACAGCATGCCAAATCAGGCCAAAAATAAATGGACACACTAAGAAGTCGTCTTATGAATGGAATCATCCTTTTTTGCAAACATTCCTTGAGGTGAATGTCGGTATTTATAGAGCCCTTTGTAACAAATGTTTAGCTTGTTTTGCAGCAACTGCATATTGCTTGCTATACCAAGAACTTTTTGGATAAATTTTCTGCTTTTGGATGCTAAACTTTTCTACAACATTCCCTCGAGCATCAGCAACATAAAAATATACATCCATTATAGTATATATTTTTTTAATAAAATTTGACTTCAATTTCCGTGCTCTGTGTTTGGCCTCTAAATTTTTAGCAGAGTTCCTGTCAGGAACTTTTTGAGCCTTGTATGTTTTTAAATCTACATTGGCATTAACTTTTCGCACCAAATAGTCCGAGTACTGAGCTAACCGGACTGCTTTCCTACCGGAGGTGTTGGGAGCTCTTTTGAAAATGCTTTCTATTTATTGGCTTTAGAAACTCATGTGGACCATACCTTCTACATGAACCAGCTTTTCTATCAACGGACAAGTTCTCCCGCTACTGTTTAATAACATTGGAATCAGTTTGACGGCAGACCTTTGATTGTTTGGCCAACTTTTTGTAGGACCAAGTTGGGTTTTGTTGAAATTTTTTTTTTTTTTTAATTCTTTCTTTAAGAACATGTAACCATTTTATGTTTTTCTGTAAGGCATTTTTCGGAGAAAAACATGTCGTATTTTTCGATTTTGTTTCCTATTTTTTTTTTATCAAAATTTCAACTTTGGGCCACATGTTCTAATATCCCAAAGCTGGGATTAGAAAACGGAAAGCAGCTTTGGAAACCTTGATGTGTTCTCTATTTATCCACAAAGGAAAAAAATTATAATAATACCATTTTTGGGATTTTCGCTCCAATTTTAAGGATGTTTTTTTACATTTTATTATTTAGAATGGCAAATTTAAAAAACGTTGGGTTGGGTTAATAAATAGCGATTTTATTACATATTCAGCCCAATTATGAATAAAAATTCCCCGGCAGTTTTTTCCCTTTTCTCATTTTTCCTATTCTAATTCAATGGGAAAAAACTCCTTGGGAACAAACTCCCGGGGAATTTTTTATTCATAATTGGGCTGATTTATTGAGTTTCGAAAATTGAAATTTGTATCAAAATTTTAATAGAATTACAAATAGTAGCAATTTCATCCACATTTATTTTTTTTTGTTTAGACAAGTTAATTTTTAGTCTTACAAAAAAAATTTCAAGTCAATATCTCTATTAGATTGAAAAATATGCTACTTTAAAACTTAGTCTTTCAAAAATACATATTGCACTAAAATATTGTAAGAAATTTGTATAAATTTTCTTAATATTTTATTCAAAAACAAGTCAATGGTCACATTAAAGTATGAAAAAATGCAATATTTTTGAAGTGTCATATTTTTCAATCTAATTGAGATACTGACTTGATATTTGTTTTGTAAGACCAAAAATTAACTTGAACAATTTCTATCGTTTCACTGTGGTTCCAAATCATAATCTAGGTGAACAAAATTATTTGGCGCTCTTTTTATATAGAATTGGTATCTCCGATTCCAAAAAAAAAATTTAAAAGGTCAATATAAACTGTTTTTCAAATTACAGTAGGGTCTAGATATACATATAAAAACCGTTAATAAAAAATTAAAAAAAATACGTTTTCATGTGTTTCTGAAACTAAATTTTTAAAAAGATATGTATTTACTATATTTCAAGTTTATATAGATATATAAAAATCAATAATAAATAAAGAAATATATCTAAAAATTCCATTCCGTAAAAATTTAAAAAAAGTATTTCGGCGGGTGCTGGCGGCTACAATTTTTTTACAAAGACATTCCCCATAAGTTTCTTTAAATGATGTATGTAATCATTGGGCGGGCTTCGACGGTCTTTTTTTTTTTGGCAAAGTATATAACATTCATAGGAAAAAAAATATCTGTATATTTGAGACCCAAGTTGAAAGGACTATAACAGGAAAATGGAGAGGCCCATAAATATAAGATATACACTTAATAAAAGCCTATATCAATGTTTATCTATGTTTTGAAGTATGAATTTCTATATGGTAAAACAATTGAGATATATCTAATTTATTAAGCAGTCAAATATTTAAAAAAATTAACGAAAATTCGATTCAAAATTTATTGAACTTCTGGCGCTTCTGTCGAGAAAATGAAATGTCCAATTGAAAAACCCATTTGTATTGGAGGAGAGCAGATTGTCAGCTTCCGAAAAAACTTAGTTTTTCCAAATTTTGAAGATACCGATTTTCATAATTTTGTCCACCTAGATTTTGATTTGAAATACAGTGCGTTTACGTTTTTTAATGAGTTTTTAAAAACAAAAAATTAGCTATTTTCATGTTAAAAATATATTTTTTGCTTCAATTTTTAATTATAACTCCGAAACCTCTGAGGCGATAAAAGCTCAATATATAAACGGATTAAACGTTATGTACATTTCAATTCTTCGTAGTTTATTTTAATAATATATGTGGAGAAACGCCTAAAAAATCAAAATTTTACTTAAAATTTGTTTTTAAAAAAAACATCTCCATAGAATATAAAATTTGGACCATACTAGAACCACAATACATCAACATTTTTTTCGATTTTGTTGCCCTGTGTAAATGTTCTACTTTTCATTGGTTCTTATTCCATAAATATGAAGTTGTGCTTGCAATCTATTGAAATAATAACACCATTTCATTTCACTAATATCACATTTTGAGCATTTAAAACGAGATACAAGTCGTTCAGTTCTTGTAAATAAGAAGTTTTAATTCACCTTTTAATTGATCCATATAATAGAAATAACGCAAAAAGTAATGAGGTAGGTATTTATTCTAAACAATATAATTAACAATCTTAAGCAAATAAAAACGTATGTAGGTACATACGTTAACTAAATTAGATGATGATAATGATGATGATGAGTAACTAACCCAGTTGTGCTTTCAACTAGATATGTAATAATGTACCGAAGTAACGGATACAATTACAATACAAATACAACAACTACAGCTGCATTTAGTACTTTTAAAATTGTGTTTCATATTATTTATAGTTTATAATTAAACAAACAATAACATAAACTACAACTACGTTTTGTTAAATAAAGAACATTTATATTGTGCAAATATAATTATTTACTTGTAATCGTATTCGTTGTTTGATTCGAATAATTCCTGTGTTACTCGTAGTTTGAATATTCGCAATTAGTTGTTTTTGTTGATGTTGGCTGAGTGTTTTTCGTTATTATTAATTCTTTTGATCAATTTCCAATTGAATTCATTTAATTATGTTGGTTGGGTTTTGTTGAATTGCAACACTGCAAATTCACACACACTCACGCTCACACGCACTCATACACTTTCATTTAACTTGTGCTTAATACTCTTGTTGCCGCCATTGTTATTGTTATTGTTGTTGCTGTTACTGTTTTGGCTTTTGTTGTTGCTTTCATTGTCTTCTTGTTCTTGTTTTCAGACATTTTCTTTTGTAGAATTCTTATTTCATTTTCAATTCGTTCTCGTACAAACAAAATTTAACCGACTTAAAGTCTGCATCTTGTTCAGTGTAGTTGTTATTGTTGTGGCTGCACTTACTATTTGTCAGTCTGTCAAAGTGTCGTCAATGTTTATACGAAGATTAGTTTTTAAGTTTTGCAATAAATTAATGATTTCTAGTCTTAATCATATCTTTAAACATTTTAATAAACTAACTGAAATTGTTCTAAATGAAAATAACTCAAGTCAGTTGCCAGAACATTGACCCGATTTCAAAGACCAATCAAAATATCCAACTGGTTAAACAAATTAGCTCCTTTAAAGCAGTCGGCTTTGCTTCTCAATATTTTTTTGTATACACATCCATACATATTTTATTCATTTTAATTTCGCAATTTTTATAACAAAATATTGTAAATTGCGTCAATTTAAACTTGTTAGCTTCTATTAAGAGTGTAACTGTGTCAATAACATTTCAGTTGAGAATATCTGTCTATTTTGTTTTTCTCCTTCTTATTTATATTCTCAGATAAGAACCAAGAAAGAATATTTTTTTGCAATTTGTTTAGTTGTTTTCTGTTTCTCTTTTCTTGCACTTAGATTTAGATTTCTGTTATCGTGACACGTATACGTCAAAACGATTATATAAATAAATTGAGTTGTTGTTGCTGTTTGTTATTCATAAAACAAACACAATTTATTTTGAAATAAACAGAAACAATTTGCAAAAAAAACCTATTTATCGCGAAAATAAAGTAGATATTTGTTTCATTAGATTACTTTGTCACTAAATTAATTGTGTGCAAAAATAGCATTTCATGTCCATTGAAATGTTATTTTTAGTTATTGACTAGCAGACATAAAATTTGTTTAGCTTTACTACCTATGATGGTCACATCTAGCAACACTGTTATCCGCATTATTGACATCGCACAATAATATGGTTTCACTCTTGTAAATCTGAGAACTTTGATGTTATTTTAATCTGCCTAATCAAACCCATTAGCATTATTTAACACTAAAACCTTTATAAAGCGATTCGAAACATTCTCATTTATTTGCCGATCTATAAATATTTTCAAATTAAGTCGACCTTGTGTTTTACTTAACCAAAGTTATAAGAACTTGTTCATTAGGAAAGTCGGTCATGTCTCATCAGTGACAAATCTTTTGAAAATATGGGAAAAAAACTGTGGATCATTCCTAAATCAACTAAATCTGCTCTTCTTCCTCGTAAGTGCTCTACAGAAGATGTTTTAAACCATACAAATGATTCTTAATTTAAGTCCAGAACATTAATAACTTTATTGGGATCCTTCTTTTATACACGAGAAGGGCCATTTGGAAGATCCAAAGATCGTTCACAGTGTTTACACTGAAATTGTTTTTCTCATTCTGCTGTAATTGGGTTATCGTTTACAGAAGTGCTCTAGAGAAAAGTATCTGGGAATCCTATAAAAGGAATATATTATGGAGGCGATATACTGATAACACATATCGAGACCATACACATATCGGGACATTACACTCATTAAACTACTCTAACTGGAGTTGGTAGGAAAGATGGTTACGATCAACACGACAATTCATGTTCATTTTAACCTCGCAGAAAATGGATGTTACTAAATGCGATAACACAAGCCTCTATTTGAGCATGTCACCGTCCTGGGATCCTTCGCGTCAGGGTGTTCGAGCTTGGAAAGCTGGGAAAAAGCGAGAGTATAGCACTACTCTTTTGTAGAGTTCCGATAACTACCTCATTCTGGCACCCAGGAAGAAAGATACAATTTCTACAACGTCGTTCCGACGTTCTGACTACTCAGTACCATAATGACTCTCCAACGACTGTTCACTATTTTAAGCCCGGTAGCATATTTTTATTTTTAAGATATGTATAGGCAATTTTTATTTATATTTCTTGCCAACACTGATTACAATTTACATTTGAAATTCATCTGGGAATAAGCATTGAAAAATAAAGATATTTTTCAAGTTGAGAATAAACTCCCTTTTTAAAGGAACGAACAAAATATAAACAAGACAGGTCCAACTTTCTTCCCAGCATTGCTACGGGTAAGAGGTATGATATCACATGATCTAGGTCCGGAATACAAACCATATGCTCGAAGTGCACGAAAAACATTCTTCACAGAACGCTAATTATCGTAATGCAGCTGAATAATTTAGAGATGTTGTTGCGGTGTGAGTCTTTCCATGATGAATTGTCAAAAAATTCGCATAAAAATAAAATGACAGTATGATAACATTCACAATTGATCTTTGAAAAAAACTCAAATGAATAAATGAATGAATATTATTCTCAAAGCGATATCAATCCAGAATATTTTTTGTTTTAACAATGTTTGCTGAGCTTAAGGAGAGAGATCGAACAAATCTTAATATACACAAAATATTAATAAAAATGAAACCACTAAACATACAGTTTTGATTGAAATTATTATTACAACTTACAAAAAAATATTATTTTTATAGTTCTAACAACTAGTGATGAATTTATGAACCTTTTCCGGAAACCCATTAAAGTTTTTATAGGGCTTTCTGTCTCTTTTTCAGTTCTCCATTTGAAATCTACCACACTTTTGGACACCTGTTTGTGCTCTTCAATTCTCTTTTAACAAGAGCCCAATATCTCTCCACTGGCCTTAGCTCCAGACAGTTTGAAGGATTTGCCTATCTTGATACAAATATCATATTATTGTTCTTTTACCACTCAAGACCTTTCTTAGCATAGGGACAGGATGCCAAATCAGGCCAAAAATAAAGTGGACATATTCAGAAGTCTTATGAATGGAAGCATCCTCTTTTGTAAACATTCCTTGATATAAATTTCGGTATTTATAGAGCCCTTGCTTGCCATACCACGAACTTTTTGGGAAAATTGTCTGCTTTTGTGTCCTAAACTTTTCTACAACATTCCCTCGAGCACTAGCAATATACAAATATTGACCCGGAAGCTGTGACAAATTTTCCAGAACAGCCGTTTCGTCATCCATTATGCAGCAGGTATATTTTTTTTATAAAATTCCGTGCTCTGTCATTGGCCTCTAAATTTTTAGCAGAGTTCCTGTCAGGAACTTTCTGAGCCTTGCATGTTATTAAACCTGCATTGGCTTTAAATTTTCGTACCAAATAGTCCGAGTACTGAGCTGACCGGACTGCTTTACTACCGGATGTGTTGGGAACTCTTTTGAAAATGCTTTCTATTTATTGGCTTTAGAAACACCATGTGGGCCATTCCTTGTACCTTTTCTATAAACGGACAAGTTCTCCCGATACTGTTTAATAACATTGGAATCAGTTTGACGGCAGACTTTTTATTGTTTGGCCTACTTTTTGCAGGACCAAGTTCGGTTTTGTTGAAAATATTTAATAATTTTTGTACGCACTTTTTTCTCGTCACTCATTTTAATCAGATTAACCAACAAAAATGAACATAATTGACATTAAACTTTTCAAAGGTAACTTGTTCAAAAAAAAATGAAATAATATTTGGGTTTAAAGTAGACAATTTGCATTTTATTGATGTCAAAATGGATAAATTTGTTTTTCTCACCATTTTGAACCATTTTAATACAAAATTTAAAGCATAGTGCGAAAAAGTGGATATCGCAAACAACATTGCCTTTTTTCAAGACAACAATCCCGAGCTCACATCAGATGTTGCAAAGCTTTAGTTCATCCATAACTGTCCCAAACATATAGAAACGCCTGTACAGAGCCCAGACTTTAATGTAATTGAACATCTTTGGGAATAATTACCTAGGAGAGTGCATCAAATAATATTCAAAACGTTAGTTCAGCTAGAAGAGTCCTTACTGGAAGCATGGAACTCAACAGAACCGCAAGTGTTGACGTTTCTTATAAAAACCATTTTGACCTTTGATTTAGTTCAACATTAGTTTAGTTATTTTCTTTACATAAAACAAACTAAAATTTTAGATAAGTAGCAATCATCGATAGTCTATTTTATGGATATCAATTTATAAGACATGCATTTACAACATTTTTCTAACCAGAAACCCTCAAAAAGTACGTCAAACGTGTGGCTATAATTTTTGTCTATAATTTTTGTTTTACACTTTGTATTTTAAGAAGCTTTTATGTTCATTCTTTTATTTTATTTTTTTTTGTCACTGCTTTGAGTTATTAATTTTGACCTTTAAAAGTCATTCTTCTGCATTCTTATGAAATTTATGTCTTCTTCTTCTTAATTTAACACGAGTGTGTGTTGTTTATGTGTATGTTGTTGATATTTCTTCTTCTTTTTGCTGACATTTTTTAATTTGTTTGTTTTTACTATTTTGTTTTTTCGTTTCGTTTCATTTTATTTATTTCCTTGTTATAATTTTCTCTTTCCGAAGGTGTATGTATGAGATGAGACTACGTGTGTGTTTTATTTTCAATAAAAATGCATTCCAAAGAGGTGTGTACATATGTGAGTGCGTGTGCATTGTGTATGGCATTAATGTTGTTGTTTTTATAGGTATTCTTTCGCTGCTTCAGCTTCTTCTTGATATTTAACGTCTTTGTGGACTTAACAAAAACAAAGAGAAATGTTTTTATTTATAATTCTTTTGTTGTGATTTATATTGTGCACGTGTTTTAATAATAATTTTGTTATTGTTTTTTTCTTCTGTAAATGCTGGAATAAATAAAAACAGCGCTAAAGTGTTTGTTAAATTTAGTTTTTGTTGGCTATTTATTTACGATGTTGGATTTTAAATAAATTTTCTTTGAAATAATATTAAATTTAAGATATTATTTTGAAGCTTAAGAACTTAGATAATAAATAAATCTAGAAAAAAATAAACAATTGTTCTCGGCAGATTTTTGCCTGTTAAAGAAAGACCCTTAATGTTTACAATAATTGTATTAAAAGTTTTCATTTGTTTTCATTATGGTTTCGATTCAATTGCTCAAAACATTAATAAAGTTGAAACTTTTAACTAGATACTAAATATTTCCTTGTTAATATTTAATGTTGAAGAAAATTACTGGATATTAACTAACGGCTTAATATTTTAGTTAACAATGAATTTAGATTTGCGGTTTTTATTTTTATGGTTTTTCTATACCCCTCTACCTAAATAGCTCTATATGAATGGGTTTTATGTAGATCTAATTAGTTTTTATGGTTTAATGTTTTTTCAATTTGAAAATTACCTTTGTTTTTTTTTGGTTTAGTTCATATTACAGACTTCCGTTTTGTGCAATCAACCATTGAATAAATAACCTACATTCATAACGTCTATAAATATGTTTAAAATAGGTATAATAAAATAAAACAAAAATTGTAGTTATTATTCAAAATTACATAATTACGTTAACACTTTTCATAATATAACCTAAATATGAACACACTAAAATTAAAAGAAACAAAAAAAAATGCTTTTAATTATGCATTTAATTGTTGGGTTTTTTAAACGAAAAAATAAAAATTGTTAAAAAACATTAAATACACCAAAATAAGATTTTAAACACTAGCTGGAGTTTTTTATTTAATAGCAGGTATTAGTTGTTAAATTTTATTTTAAATCACGAAATGTAAACGAAAAGTGTAAATCATTTGCATGAGTCATCACATTTAGTAAACTTTGGAGCCAAATGGTGCATAATATATTGCTTGTGAAATACTTGATTGAAGAACGATAATCCATAGACTTATGTTTTCAAAATATTGTTTGTACCTATTATTGTTAAATTCAGCTTAAGAATTTATGAATATCGGCCAAAGTCCTTAACCGCCATACAATGTTAAGAATTTTGTGAGATTGCCTCTGCTTGCTTGACAAACTTTCATCATTCCCATGATAATTAGATCTTCGCTAGGAGTCCTACCCGGCAAAATATTTCAAACTCAATTGTTATTTCCCATATTTTCCCCAATTAGTGAACTGTCGGTGTTCAAACTACAACAATCTATCATGCTTGATTTATAAATTAACTACCCACTGGTTTGTAGCGAAGCCTATCTAAATCTTCTTGCAATCTATAGATCATAACACCCCGTTTGCACACTGAGATTATGCTCTCCCCTCGATTTGGATCCAAACCAAAACATCCGTCAAGCTTCCCAAATCTCCACACTGATAGCGAATTTTCAGGGATTCCTGACCTCCATGTTACTCGACCAGGCATCGTATACTAAGTTACCTTCATTTGATCATCAGTGAGCTGCTCACAGAGAAATAACAAAGCACAATGAACACGACAGTTAAGAAAGCCATAAAATAAGCAACGCCACATTTACTTACGAAATACTGCAAGAAATGCAAGAGACTACAGCAAAGAGAATACGTTGCAGGCATGTTGCAATTATAGGCGGGAACATCAAATAAAATACAACATTTTTATTTAAACAAATACTTCCTTCAAACAATAACCTCTCGTATGAAACCGTCCAACCAAACTAGTTATGAATGATGTCTATACCACCTAAATTCCTAGTATCTGCAGCCCACAGGTTCTCTCCTACATCCAATGTCCACAGGATCAGCAAAAATGTATTGAGAAAAACAGTTAGTCGTGTTGTTCAGGTTCTTGTTATCGGCAACAAACTGAATTGATTTCAGCTGAATACCTACAATGATAATTCTTTGTGATAGTTCAGTAACCTGTCACTGAGTGCCTATGTCAATTTTGATTTCTCTTCCCTAACAGGTACCCTTCATATAAGTTGTTAAAATTATAATTATTCCCTATTCCTAAAGAACCAATCACCTAGCTAGTTCTGTATCAGTTCCCTTATTCCTAGGGACTATAAAACTCGCGTATGGAAACCGTACGAAGATTTTAATTGTTAATAGATCATTACAAAATCAACAAGCTGAATTGGATATCCTTTCAACTGTTGCAACAACATGTTGTTTCATGCAGCAGGAGGAGACCATTTTATTTATTCAGCTTTTCATATCAAGCGAGAAGAAATTCTAGGTCTTAACTTTGTAGGCCTTCCAAAAGACCTGTTTACACATTCTAAAAGATGCGATACACATTCTACTCTGCCTGTTCTCAATATAAGTTCTAGAAGGGCTTTGCTTCTCCTTTTAAAAATTATTCCTATATGTTGTCTCTCTATAATAAAATGTATTCTGCTCTCTTTATTATAAATCGTTACATGAAACCGGAAGAAACATGAAAACTATACACGTGATATACTAAAGTCCATTCTTTAGGTTTTATGCTGAATTCATTTTGAATAATTTCTTCAGCAGACCTTCAAATATGCTTTAATTTTCAGGATTTTTAAGAGATGTTAATATGAGCTGTCGAGTTGAGATATATTAGGACATTATGACAATATTTTTATTTAAACAAATACCTCCTTCAAACAATGACCTCTCGTATGAAACCGTCCAACCAAACTAGTTATGAATGATTCCATAACATCTAAATTCCTAGTGTCTGCAGCCCACAGGTTCTCTCCTACATCCAATGTCCACAGGATCAGCAAAAATGTATTGAGAAAAACAGTCAGTCGTGTTGTTCAGGTTATTGTTATCGGCAACAAACTGATTTGATTTCAGCTGAATACCTACAATGATAATTCTTTGTGATAGTTCAGTGACCTGTCACTGAGTGCCTATGTCAATTTTGATTTCTCTTCCCTAACAGGTACCCTTCATATAAGTTGTTAAAATTATAATTAGTCCCTATTCCTAAAGTACCAATCACTCTATATCAGTTCCCTTATTCCTAGGGACTATAAAACTCGCGGATGGAAACCGTACGAAGATTTTAATTGTTAATAAGGAGTGAGATCGAAAAATTCTTAACACACGTTTTTCATTACATTTTTTAACCCAAGTATTATTTGAATTTTTTTTTGATCAAGTTACCTTTGAAAAACATGTCAGTTATTATGTGTAATGTCAATTATATTAATTTTTTTGTTAATCTGATTAAAATGAGTGACCAGAAAAAAGTGCGTACTGAAATTATTAAATATTTTCAACAAAACCCAACTTGGTCTTACAAAAAGTTGGCCAAGCATACAAAGGTCTGCCGTCAAACTGTTTCCAATGTTATTAAACAGTACCGGGAGAACTTGTCAGTTGATAGAAAACCTGGTTCAGGTAGAAGGAATGGTCCACATGATGTTTCTAAAGCCAAAAAAATAGAACGCATTTTCAAAAGAGCTCCCAACACATCCGGTAGGAAAGCAGCCCGGTTAGCTCAGTGCTCGGACTATTTGGTACGAAAAGTTAAAGCTAATGCAGGTTTAAAAACATACAAGGCTCAAAAAGTTCCTGACAGGAACGCTACTAAAAATTTAGAGGCCAAAAACAGAGCACGGAAATTGAAGTCAAGTTTTATAAAAAAATATTCTTGCTGCATAATGGATGACGAAACGTATGTTCTGGCAGATTTTTCGCAACTTCCAGGTCAAAAATTTTATGTTGCTGATGCTCGAGGGAATGTTGAAGAAAAGTTTAGGACCCAAAAGCAGACAAAATTTCCCAGAAAGTTCTTGGTATGGCAAGCAATATGCAGTTGCGGCAAAAGAAGCCACTCATTTGTTACAACGGGCTCTATAAATACCGAAATTTACATCAAGGAATGTTTACAAAAAAGGCTGCTTCCATTCATAAGACTTCATAATGTGTCCACTTATTTTTGGCCTGACTTGGCATCCTGTCACTATGGCAAACAAGCCCTTGAGTGGTACAAGAACAATAATGTGGTATTTGTACCAAGAGAGGCAAATCCTCCAAACTGCCCGGAGCTAAGGCCAGTGGAGAGATATTGGGCTCTTGTTAAAAGAGAATTGAAGAGTACAAAAAAGGTGTCCAAAAGTGTGGTAGATTTTAAACGGAGATGGACTACATGTTCGAGCAAAGTGACAGAAAGCACTATAAAAACGTTAATGGAAGGGTTTCCGAAAAAGGTTCAAAATTTCATCACTAGTGATTAAAACTATAAAAATAATTTTTTTTGTAAATTGTAATAATAATTTCAATCAAATAAAAAAAAATTAAAGCTGTAAGTTTAGTGGTTTCTTTTTTATAAACATATATGTATGTTAAGAATTTTTCGATCTCACTCCTTAGATCATTACAAAATCAACAAGCTGAATTGGATATCCTTTCAACTATTGCAACAACATGTTGTTTCATGCAGCAGGAGGAGACCATTTTATTTATTCAGCTTTTCATACAAAGCGAGAAAAAATTCTAGGTCTTAACTTTGTAGGCCTTCCAAAAGACCTGTTTACACATTCTAAAAGATGCGATACACATTCTACTCTGCCTGTTCTCAATAGACGTTCTAGAAGGGCTTTGCTTCTCCTTTTAAAAACCATCACACGCATTGCAAAATCAAACATGATTGTTTTTGCAATTATTCCTATATGTTGTCTCTCTATAATAAAATGTATTCTGCTCTCTTTATTATAAATCGTTACATGAAACCGGAAGAAACATGAAAACTATACACGTGATATACTAAAGTCCATTCTTTAGGTTTTATGCTGAATTCATTTTGAACAATTTCTTCAGCAGACCTTCAAATATGCTTTAATTTTCAGGATTTTTAAGAGATGTTAATATGTAGACATTCAACGCCACAAGTCTCCTTTAACGGAAGACCTTCTAATATGCCTTCTTAAATAGGCCATCTCTCAGCCCTCTGACAGCAGCGTGTATGCAAGGCCTCGCAATGACACGCCGTGTAAAATTTAAATGATTTTGCAATGTGGCTGGGTGTCCTTGTGTCGGTAAAATAAGGCATTTAGGAAGGCCTCTTTACTGCATCTTTTTCCCTGGGTATGATTAAGATACATTTCTAGACGATTTATCTAATGGAACAGCTTGGATGTAGTTTTAACTGCACTAGCAGTTCAATTAAAAGTGCGTATTTCAAAATGAGTGACGATTTTTAGGTTGGTTAAGAGCTGGCAATGTTGTACAAAATGCGCTAAATTGACAATTTTATAGAGGAAATTTTGTAGGAGGTTTCATTGTGCCGTTCTTTGCAGAAGGAGACTACTGTTCTATCATCTGAATCATCTCGTCAGAGAATAGCACCGTCTCGTGCAGCTAGTTTTTTCACTGCAGTTATTTGACAGACGTATATTACCCATTGTTGTATACGTAGGTGTCCTTCCTTAACTCGTTATCGACAACTATCAGCGTCAGTGCAGTCTCGAACCTGTTAGAGGGGAGCTATTCGGCACAGCTTTCATAGGAGATCCTTACATCTCCTCACCAAATGAGGGAAAGAAGATCAGGCCATATAACTTTCATTCTATTTTTCAGCTTTATCCAAATAATTACATACTACAGCACATAAATATATATGAGGAATTTCATGTCAAGTGAACCAACTTGTCTTCCGATCAACAAGATCGGTCAAGAATCTCTGAGTTAGAGGGGTTCAAAATTTGACATTTTGGCCAAACATGTTTTTTCTCATCCAAGTAACTTATTACCTATTGTTATTAGCAAAATCTGTCCCAAATAGTTTAGATAGCTATTTCTTAAATTTTTCGAAAAAAAATATAAAAAAAAAAATATAAAAAAAAAAATAAAAAATTTTAAACTTTTTCTTCCGAAATCAACAAATTTTTTGACTTTTTTTTAAATTTTTTTAATTCAAAACATAAAATTTTTGAATTTTTTTACAAATTCATACAGTTTTTGATGGTTATGTTTGAAAAATTGTGACTGAATTACTATCCAATAGGTCTAACCTTGGTGCAAATTTCATACCGATCGGAAGCCATCGATTTTAAAGGTTGGTTCACTTGACATGAAATCCCTCATATTTTAAACACACATCCCTATTTTAAAGCCAACATACTTTATATTTTGGTTTAAAAATCAAACCAACAAATTAATGACTGCAGGTAGTTTTACAGTTTTTTTTTATTATTTTTTTTTTGCGAAAGTATTTAACAACATGCAACTTTAATTTTGTTTTCTATTTGTTTACGAAAAAAAAAAATTCCAAATGGATCATTAGTTTGTTAGACTCGTAACCATGCTGAACAAATTATTTCTAGGTTATTAAACGAAATAATAACAAACCAATGAAAAAAAAAACACCAACCCACTAAAAAAACAAACAAAAATCATAGAAAACCAAATAAAGCAACAATGTTGAAATCATATTGAACAAATAAACCCCTGCAACTGCAAACAAAACTTAACACAATATGTATCTATGATGATGTATTGAAACTGAAAACGCAGTTATGCACTTGCATTACATACCAACAACATTTATCAAAAAAATACTAAAAATTCAAAAAATTTACAGAAAATATTATGTATGATGTAATAATGTAAGAAATATTTAATAATAATGCTGGTAATAATTATTAATTTTAAATTATGACTAAGGAAATTTTATTGTTTAGTCTTTTTTAGAAAATTTGTCGACAAGCTGAAACATTATTAATATTTGTTAAAATAAAATTATTAGAAAGAAACTTGTTTAATAACATATAAATTAAACAAAATTTGTTTAGTATTAAATTATGAAACAGTGAGTTGGCAAAATCAAAGATTTTAAAACCAAAAATACTGGTATTTTAAAGCCCTGCCTTTTGATATATTAAAGCAAATATCTTTGAATTATATATTTAACAAGGTTAAAGCTTGTCTGATGTTAAATTGATTAAGAAATTATAAGCCTTGTAGCACAGAGTGCATGAAAAAATCTAAGCATACAAACTTAAAAGTTGTCTACAGTCTTTTTAGTATAAATTCTAGGTTTAATTCTAATTGTAACTTCTTAGTTTTTGTTTTATTTATTTGTACCATAATTGCCATAAATTGGTTTCTCATTAAAATAAAAAACGCATTTTCATTATTATACAACTGATACTTATTTAAATCTTAACAAATAATTTGCGAAACAAAGAAACCAATTTAAGAACACACATAAATAATTATTATTCAAAAATGTTTTCAAGACATTGTGTTGAAAACAAAACAACAAAATTAACTATTTAAGCGCTGAAATACATACTACACCAATACCCCGTTTTGCGTCGCATCGTTCTGCATCATTTCGAAGTTGCTTTGATTTTGTTTCAGTTTGCGTTGCATGTCTTCGAAGTTGTGTCGTATTTTCTTCGATTTGTGTCGTTTTTGTTTCAGTTTGCGCCTCATGTCATCGAAGTTGCGTAGTTTTTACTTCGATTTGCGTCGTTGATATGAAAATGTTTGTATCGAAAAATCTATATTTTCAGCTAAAATTATGAATCTCGGAACCAATTAAATGAAAATCAATACAAATGTATAGAAAATCGTGCTTCTATCTGCGTCGTGTTTCTCCGCTCCCAATTAGCGACGCAAACCGGTGTATTAGTGTATTCGTATATATGCGCTGAGCAAAAATGTTTTGCAAAAATTTTAAAATGCTTTGTTCTTTAATAGCTTTTTGTTTAAAAAAACAAAATAAACAGAATAACGAAATAATTAACACAAAAAATAAACTTGAATAAAATATTAAATGTTTAAAACTTTAGTTTAGTAGCTGAAAAATAAAAGTAAGCAGCCATGGCAAAGAATAAATTAATTTGAATTCTGGTAGTTATTCTCTCTTATAAGGACTGAGATCGAAAAATTCTTAACATACACAGAGAAACAGATTCGTGATAGCAACCGAATTTATTGCCAATCAAATGATTCGGTTGCACACATAGCATTTTTCAGTTCTAACAACAGAAAGTCAGTTGATAAAGAAGAATTTAAGTTGAGGCAACCAAATTTTAGTTACGCATTCCAAAATATTGTAGCCACAACTGTAAAATTCGTTCACTAAGATATAATAATTCGATTAGCAACAAATTCGGTTGCTATCACGAATCTGTATTCTCTGTGTACATAAATGTAAAAAAATGTTTTTATTTAATTGAAATTATTATTACAATTTATAAAAAAAATTATATTTATAGTTGTAATCACAAGTGATGATTTTCAAACCTTTTCCGGAAACACTTACATTAAAGTTTTTATTGAGCTTTCTGTCACTTTGTTCGAACAGGTAGTCCATCTCCGTTTATAATCTACAACACTTTTGGCCACCTTTTTGTGCACTTCAATTGACTTTTAACAAGATCCCAATATCTCTCCACTGGCCTTAGTTCCAGGCAGTTTGGAGGATTGGCCTCTCCTGGTACAAATACCAAATTATTGTTCTTTTACCACTCAAGACCTTGCTTACCATAGTGGCAGAATGCCAAATCAGGACAAAAATAAGTGGACACATTAAGAAATCTTATGAATGGAAGCATCCTTTTTTGCAAACATTCCTTGATGTAAATTTCGGTATTTATAGAGCCCTTGCTTGGCATGCCAAGAACTTTTTGAGAACATTTTCTGCTTTAAACTTTTCTATAACATTCCCTCCAGCAACATAAAAATATTGACCCGGAAGCCGGGAAAAATTTTCCAGAACATACGTTTCGTCATCACAATTTCCGTGCTCTGTCTTTGGTCTCTAAATTTTTAGCAGAGTTCCTGTCAGGAATTTTTTGAGTCTTGTATGTTTTTAAACCTGCATTAGGCTTTAATTTTTCGTACCAAATAGTCCGAGTACTGAGCTAACCGGACTGCTTTCCTTCCGGAACTTTTGGGACCTCTTTTGAAAATGCTTTGTATTTTTTTTTGGCTTTAGAAACATCATGTGTTGGTCCTTCTACCTGTACCAGGTTTTATATCAGCGGACAAGTTCTCCCGGTACTGTTTAATAACATTGGAATCAGTTTGACGGCAGACTTTTTATTGTTTGGCCAACTTTTTGTAGGACCAAGTTGGCACTTTTTTCTCATCACTCATTTTAATCAGATTAACAACTAATGAACATAATTGACATTAAACATAATAACTGACAAGCTTTACAAAGGTAACTTGATCAAAAAAAATCAAATAATTCTTGGGTTAAAAGTTTTAAAGAAAAACTTGTGTTAAGGATTTTTCGATCTCAGTCCTTATGCCTTCTTAAACACATTTTGGCTATATCTCTTACAAACTCAAAGAAAACAAACGAGAGCCTACAATACGATCTGGTGAGCGTGCAAGAAAGAGAACAAAATACTGTGCCTTGCATTTAATTGAATTAGAGACGAAGACACCCCAGAGGAGTAAAAATTTAGCGCAATGGAAGAAATCCGATAGGAAAAAACTTTGAATTGGAGACGAAAACACACCAGAGGATTAAAAATTAGCGCAATGGAAGAAATCCGAAAAAGTGTTTATTGATAGAACTTTTAGATTAAATGATTCAAAATATAGATGAAATAACTCCCAAAAAAATTAAATTACCCCCAACAAATAACTTCCAATGCTGTTATTTCGTAATGAAATAAGTCGCACTTTGTATGGGAATTATTTAATTCATTCCTGTGGAGTTATTATGGAAATGGAGAGAAAGAACACTTCTTTTCACAATTTCTGCATACCCGAAATGAATACCTTTTACTCCTTTGGAAACGTTGTATTGAAAACATTTCGATATAATAATTCAAAATATTGCCACAAAGTATACAGAGGTGACAATTTTGACGTTCCAAAATCAGCTTCCTATGACAACTCTAGTGGAAAGAGATATAACAATAATTTTGGTATATAAAATCTGCTTATGTTCTCTCTCGTGACATCTCTGTATTTTTAGTGTAATTTTTAATTCCTTTACAGCTCTGCTTGCTAAATAACCAACTAAGCCATCAAAGTATTTCAGTTAATTTCAGTTGATTGCTACGTTTTTATCGTTAAATCAAAATTTCGTTAGCATTGCTGTTTATTTATTTCGAGCTTGTTTCATTTTGTGTATTCTAATCACTTGCCAAAACAAAAAATTATATCTAATTGTCAAATTAAAAACGAATTTTAGCAATAAGACGAAATAATTTCAAAGAAATCTAACTACTTGAAATGGTTTAAACAACTATGAGTTTTATTTTAAAACAAAGAAACAAATAACTGACTAATTTTTATAACTAGCAAACACAAATCTAATCTATTGTTTTGTAGTTGAAAAACCGTAAAATTGCTACTTTGTTTCATATATTTCACAATATTTTGGGTTCAGTAAAGGTGATATTCACTTAGAAACTGCAGTATTTGTTTTATTTTATAGGAGTTAAAGAAATTTCATTTATTAACCTCCTAATAGAACCAGGTCTTTATAATGGATTCCAAGAGAAGAAGGTCCTTCGTGTTTCTATGTGTTGCAAACGGAATGACAAAATCAATATACCCCCCATCTTCCGACCAATAAGTCGATTCCAACTTTTCGACTTTTTTTTAAATGTAGATTCATTAAAAAGGGTTTTCTATGGACTACACCATTTCCAATTGTATTTCAGAAAATTCCAATTAAATTTCAAATTAAATTTCAGAAATTTCCAATTATATTTCAGAACATTTCATATGTATTTCAGAAATTTCCAATTGAATTTAAGTTAAAAAGTTTCTAATTGTATTTCCGAATTTTCGAATTGTTTTTCAGAAATTTCTATTGGCTTGCTGTAAGAATTTTCTGAAATACAATTGGAAAACTCTTAAATACATTTGGAAAATTCTGAAATACAATCGGAAAATTCTGAAATTTAATTATAAATTTCTGAAATACAATTAGAAATGGTGTAGTTAGTAGATTTCAATTTCAATACTTTTAAAACGTCTCTCATTTGAATCAAACAGGATTCTATATTATTTGTTTATTTTTTTAATATTATTTACAACCTAATCTAATCTATCTAATAAAATTCCTGTGAAAGCAATGCTTAACATTTTTATTTCTTTCCTTTTCTATTTTCAGGTATGTTTCTGCATTTTAAATTTTATTAAAGTCGTTAAAAAGAATACTTGTCAATGAGGTAAGTTGAGTATAGGATACGAATACGGATACGAAATTAAATACATGCCAGTATAATAGAATATTTTATAATATAAAAGAATATTAAACCAAATTGTTAAATTTAAACCGGATACACAAACATAAGTGATCAAATAGTTAGATTTATATTGTTTAAAATTAGAAAGTAGTTAGAATTAGAATTCCCCAAAGCTGTTAACAACTGAAATATTAAAGTAAAATTTCGATAGTTAGTCTCACTAAAGCAGTGGTAGACACAAATAGCCACCAGAAACGGAACCTGATCGGTTATAGATCTGTAAACAAACAAATACGTTTCATGCTCAGTGACAGCACATTTACAAATTGTTGCGGCGATTACTGTCTGAAGTCCAAAATAGGAGAAATCGTATCGTTTGAAAGCAGTCTGCGGTATCTTTCTGGTAGAAGTTTGCGATATTAGTACTTTCATTGACTAGCGAGGAAAGGTGTTAGTTGAACATGGGAAACTGGAGATTGCAGAGGCTTAATCCCAAGGATAGCCCTACACACGCAGAGAAAAAATATAATTGGGCATGGTTACTGTAACCATTTAAATAGTGTTACAAGATTTTTAACTATATTATAGCCACAGTAACCATTTACATGATTGTGGTAACCATAATATGGTTAATTTATGATTCACATGATTGTATCAACCATATATATGGTTACAGTAAACAAATATATGTTTGTGGCAACCATATTTATGATAATTAATTTTATCTAATATGTTGTTCTCAGATTATGATAAGCCTTAAGCCGAGAGCAACATAATACGATAAGTCCTTCATCATAAATCATCTATAAGAACGGTACGTTTCTGGAGGTTTATGGAAATATAAAAGAAATGGCAAAATCTTAATCACTGCAACCCAAATTGCCTTTATATTTTGTGGGAGTTGATGACAATTTAGAAATGTTTACTTAAAAGATTCGATGATGGGTTAAAAAGTTCGTGACATTTTGAATGAAATACAGGTTTAAGGATAAAAAATTATTTTATTATCTATCCCTTTCAAAAAAAAAAGATTTGTCGTTGTCATAAATATAGGTATTTTTTTATGGGATGATGGAATCAAATCTCTTTCCGCCCATACATTTTTTTAGGTCTGGAAACAAGAAATAAAAACTCGGGGTTAAATACGGAGAATTGGACGGAAGTGGGAGCATGAATTAGCCTAATTGTTGGATTTTTGCCATGGAAACTGCACATGTGTGCATCCATTTGTGAGCAAAAGCTTTCTCATACACAAGTGACCATTCAGAATTGAAACCACTGAGCCATGTGATATGTCTATGGCTTACACAATATCTCGCACTTTCAATCCCCCATCGGTCAACACCTTATCGTGAATTTTTTTAAATGTTTCAGGTGTAGAGACCTCAACTGAGAGTCCGGAACGTTTGGCATCTTCCGTATTTGTATGGCCACAAAAAATTTTGTAATCCACTTTTTATACCCTTCACCATCGTGTAAAGTTTATATATAAGTTTGTCATTGCGTTTGTAATTTCCACAATATAATTTTTCCGACCCTATAAAGTATATATATTCTGGATTCTTATAGATAGTGGAGTCGATTAAGCCATTTCCGTCTGTCTGTCTGTCCTTCTGTCTGTCTGTTGAAATCAATTTTCTGAAGGTCCCAGATATCTTCGGGATCCAAATCTTCAATAATTCTGTCAGACATGCTTTCGAGAAGCTTCCTATTTAAAATTCGCATAATCGGTCCACAAATGGCTGAGATATGAGGAAAAAATCAGAACATCCTCGAATTTTTACCTATTTTTGACCTATATCTGGATTACTAAGTCATTAATATAGACAATATGGCTATCTTATGATATTTATTTCAAAGACCTTTGCAACGACGTATATAAGACCATCATAAGTTGGACCTACAATGGGTCAAAATCGGAAAAAATATTTTTTAACCCGAATTTTTTTTTCACAAAAAAAATTTTTTTTAAAAATATAAAAAAAAAATTTAAAATATAAAAAAAAAATTTTAAATATAAAAAAAAAATTAAAAATCCAAAAAAAAATTTTTTCCAAAAAATGAAAAAAATATATTTAAAATTTGTATTTTGAAGTATAATTTGATGGATTTGGAATATAGATCTCTTACTTGTTTACCATTGCAATTGATAGTGCAGAGTTTCCATAGTATTTATGAAGCTTAGCCTTGGTTTCCGCAAAAAATAATGCTTAATGAGCACACGAAATTAAATTTTTTCCATTTTCTCCTCAAGTCTCGCGGTAGTCTGCTATCAATTGCTGTCAAAAACAAACTAAATGATGCAGCTTAACAAACTAAATGTCGTCTTAAATACAGCCCTTACTCCAGATATCCACCGAAATCTCTAAGATCAGGAGCATGCAAGTTGCATTTGATATATTCGAACATATAATCAAAGCTTAATAGTTTTAATCCCGAGATATGTGAAATATGGCAAAAATTGGAAATTTGTTTAATAAATAAATAAATTTTAATCCTATTTTGGTTCAGTTTTTTCTAGTCCAAAGTATGATAAAGTGTCAGGTCCTGTTATATAAAGCTAATTAATCGGAACTGGTCCCCAACCCCCATTAACCAATCATGGTACCAGTTCTGTATGGGTTTCCTTCCCTCTAGCGCACATTGTTGTCCATAATTAGGAAGAAAATATAATTGACGAACGAAATAACCTAAGCATACACATTTTTATTATGTAAAGACAACTTGTGATTATTAGAAAATACAAAAAGGGAACATTTGAAAGAAACATAGAATAAAGAAATTCCGACTGTCTGACGAACGCCCATTTATTATGATTAAATCAAGTAAATCCTAGGATCTTTTTAGCAATACCTTGTATAAAATCTTAAAATCTTTACAACTTGATTTTTATCAGTGTAGCCAGTTATAATAAGTTTTAAGCCAAACAGTAGCCCATCTTAAGTAACAAATCCGCTAATAACGTATGAGAAGATAATTTTAGAAATGTTTGCAGACATGTATAGACAAAAAACACGGACAACACGAAACAAAGAATCAAATTTAGAACCATTAAAAATGAGGTCATGCTAAATAATATTATAAAAAAAATAAACAAAAGTTGGCTAAAGATGAGGGACGTTATACGTTGATTAAAGTTAATAGATAAATAATTAGCGACAACTTACTTAATTTGGAAATTACACACAAAAAAAGAACTGAAAATTAAACTTAATTATTTCAAATTATAAATTTAAAAATAAATTATTGTTGAAGTTAAAAACCGATTAAATATAATTAAAAAAATGAAACGATATTAGATCACCAACAATTTGAAATTTTAATTTTTAAAAAAGCCACAAATGACATAACATTTAGGTGTTAAAAATTTCTTAAATTATTGATTTATTCGCCTTGAATTTGTAAACATCCAATAGCAAATTGGCCAAAAACTCACACATTTGCCAAACCATACCAAAGCTTGTCTGACTGACACAATTAAAGCGTTCAACGTTTGTTGGCTTAATGCGGCCACGGTTTTTTTATTTTTTATTTTTTTGTATTTATTATTATTTTACCTGAATTTATAACATTATTTCTTGGCTTATTTTTGTTTATACGAGTATATTTCTTTCATTTCTTTGGAAAACATCTAAAAAAAATTCTTCTATAAATATAAAAGCGACAGAAGAATACTTATAAAAAAAAAAATAATAAAAAAAGAAATAAACAAAAACACACTCTTTAAGACTTTCACCGAATTGTGAATTGAGTGTGAGTAGCAAGCAGCACAATTTGTATGTGAGAAAACTCATCATAAAACATGAATAAAATAAATACAGCTCATCATAATCATAACCTCAATTAAAAATTGAAAAATAAAACAAACAAGAAAGAAAAAAGATCTAAACAATATTTGTTTAATGCTGCCGCTAAAACGGTTTTGTTAATTACATCAGAATATTTAAACATTTTCAGTTTACAGATGTTGTTGCTTTAGCTACAGCTGTTTTATGTTGCCTGCTGCAAGTAGTTGTTACTAGACTACTGGCAGCATTTACTTGCAGTAGTAACATGAGAACGTAAACAAAAAGTTTTTAATAATTAAAGGGGAAGTTGTCTAAAAAGGCAATTTTCCTCATTGGATCTTACCGAATTATTGATACTTTATTGCAAATATTTGAAGGTTCCATTTAGTTGTGCTTTAATGTCTAAAGGAAAAATTCTAAGCATACAAAACAAAATAGTTGCAGGATTTTAACATCACTTTATTTACAATATCTGCCATCATATGGATATAATCTCTCCATATTTTGCCACGACATTATCTGCTAATATTGGTTACGATTGTGCTAAATTAGTAAATCTTGAGACTGGCGATAAAGAAAAGTGCTGATTCACACACATCAAGTTTACTTGCGCAAGTCTTGATTTTATAGAAGACTGAAGAGAGGATATTGGAAACTTGAAACTTGAATGTGTATGAATCAGCACAAACCGATCTTAGATAAAACTTAATTTAAGAAAAGCTTTGTATATCTATCTGGAGGTTTGTGAAAACCGGAAAAAAATAAATTACGCTTAATCTCGCAAGCCAAAGACCTCAACATTATTTGGATTAATCCTATGGATTTTACCTTATAGTTACCTTGGACTCCAAAGACTGTGCAAGACTGTGGGTGTTGATATTTTAAATACAGTCCCTCATCCTGATATGAATCGAAATCTCCATCATCACTAGCGTGCATATTTATCCCAATGGAAGTTAATTAGTGTACCAAATGGAAAAACATCCTTTGCATGCGTTAAATTTGTGTCAATTGCCAATAAACATTTTTAGTTACTTGAAGAGACAAAATGGCCTTAGCTACAGGTAGTTGGAGGATTTGCCTCTCTTGGTACAAATACCACATTATTGTTGTTTTACCATTCAATACCTTTCTTACCATAGTGACAGGATGCCAAATTAGGCCAAAAATAAGTACCTAGACACATTAAGAAGTCTTGTAGCACTCAAGACCTTGCTTACCATAGTGACAGGATGCCAAATCAAGCCAAAAATATGTTGAAACATTAAGAAGTCTTATGAATGGAAGCATCCTGTTTTATAAACATTCCTTGATGTAAATTTCGGTATTTATAGAACCCTGTGTAACAAATGTTTGGCTTCTTTTGCCGCAACTGCATATTGCTTGCCATACCAAAAACTTTTTGGGAAAATTTTCTGCTTTTGGGTCCTAAACTTTTCCATCAAGCATCAGCAACATAAAAATATTGACCCGTCATCCATTATGTTGTATAAAATTTTACTTCAATTTCCGTTCCCTGTCTTTGGCCTCAAAATTTTTAGCAGAGTTCCTGTCAGGAACTTTTTGAGCCTTGTATATTTTAAACCTGCATTGTCTTTAACTTTTCGTGCCAAATAGTCCGAGTATTGAGCTAACCGGACTGCTTTCCTACTGGATGTGTTGGGGGCTCTTTTGAAAAAAGATCCTATTTTTTTTGGCTTTAGAAACATCATGTGGACCATTTCTTTTACCTGAACTAGGTTTTCTATCAACGGGCAAGTTCTCCCAGTACTGTTTAATAACATGGGAAACAGTTTGAGGGCAGACCTTTGATTGTTTGGCCAACTTTTTGTAGGACCAAGTTGGGTTCTGTTGAAAATATTTAATAATTTGAGTACTCACTTTTTTCTCGTCAATCTTTTAATCAGATTAACAACAAAAAGGAACATAATTGACATTAAACATAATAACTGACAAGCTTTACAAAGGTAACTTGATCAAACAAAATCAAATAATACTTGTTAAAAGTTTTAATGAAAAACGTATGTTAAGAATTTTTCGATCTCAGTCCTTATTGTTGAGATTAAGAATGTATAACAAAAAGAATAATTGGTATTGAAACAGAACTGTCACATAAATCCCCAATCATCTCTATAGTTTTCCTGAACAGTTGATTTTTTGTATCATGGACAATTCAGTTGTGACTCTATATTTATACAGACTTATCCAATTCTGTGGCTCGGGTTTCGAAAGGAGTTGTGATTGAATCTGCGAGATCAGTACTACAGCAAAGAAAAGGGCTACAGTCTGAATGATATATATAATATAATATCTCTCCGGTGTATTTATATCTTTTAGTTTGGTACATAAAAGACAGCAGTCTCTTAATGAGATGATGGAACTTTATAATCGTGAGTTAATCTGGGTGGTTATGATGTAATAAATTCTAAAGAATCGATTTTACTTGATCTACCGGATATAGCGAGGTGGAAATTAGTATGATAGATCCTTTTATTCCTGAATCCGATCGTACAAGAACATGCAGTGTTCCTGTTTGGAAATTCTTAATCTGCTTCTCAATCGGGTATCAGAAAGTAACCGAATCTATCCCAACACTCAAGATATCTTCCAATTGCAATGAGCTTTGTAAGCACTAAAATGAAATTATAAAAGTACAACCAACTACTTTACAACGACATGGTGACCTAGAGGGGAGAAAACTGAAGAGATAGTCACTTGACAGATTTGATGCGAAAAGATTAGTCAAGACATCGACCATACTAAAATATTTGAAGGAGCTTAGCACAAGGAGGAAAATAGAATCTTGATACTAAAGGAATATAGCAAAGTTTTGATTACTATAATAGTTTGTATGCTTAGCTTATTTCGTTCTAAATTCAAAAATTAGTAATATTTTGTTTCTATTTAAGAAACACATGGCCTTAACATATTCGATTAGGATAAGACAGTGCAACACGAAAAAAATAGCCATATACGGACACCACTACGTGATTGAAAAATTTATTTAAAATTTTTTTAAGTTTTTTGCGATTTTGATCTTGACGAAGAATTTTTTTTGATTTTATATGTTCACAATTTTTGTTCTTTATGACAAGGGCTACAACTTAGCCTCAGAGAGTAAATCAGAATTCCGTACTGTTTGCAAGAAATGAGCCTGAGAAAATTATCACTTTTTTGCAAAAATGACACCGATGCCCCAAATCTTTGGGGGCTCATAAAAAAACTGCTTGAATTTGGGCAAAACTTTTTTTGGTATTTTATCACTTAGTGGTGTCCGTATATGGTTATATTTCCATGACTCAAAAAATTACACAAAGTGTAATCTAATGGAACAAACTGTTATTTTATAAATTTTATTGACAAATTAAAGTCTAACATTAACGAATACCATTGTAAAATAATAGTTTGTTTAACATTGGGATTACTTCCCCTACAAGTACAACCATTAGTGTTGATGCTACTGTTTTAAGTTCAAATTTAGTTAAAGTAAACTTACTTTTTTGTTTACTGACGTTTTTTTCTTCTCGAAATGTGACTGTTTCAATAGACGTCAATTATATATTTACGCATCTGCAGTCATTTAGTGAATTTGAAAAGAAACAATGAAAAAAAAATCCAAAATAGAAAATATACAGCAGAATAAAAGCAACTAAAAAGACTTTAAGCTGAGATTAGAGTACAAGACAAAATAGATATTAGGGCAGATAAAACCATAGGAAAGAAAACAAACAAACAAACTATTAAATGTAATAGATAATGGAAGATGGGTTGGTATAAACTTCAGCTATTGTTGTATATTTTCGCTGTCTTTTTCTTTAATACTTCAGCTCGTCTGCTTTGGTTTGGCTTAATGGCACAAACAAAATAAATGGTAATAATAGAGGTTGTCTTTAAATAGAGGGAATCAAGAAGAAAATTGCCAACGGGAAGAACCTACATTATTTTAAAACGTATGAGTATCTTGTATACATGATAGAGGGACGGACGGACGGACAGACAGACAAGTTGGTGGTTGATTCGATATGGCAAACAGATAGTTATACATATGTAAGTATAAATAAATGTTTATATCTGCATATTAAAGTATTTGACTACATGGAAAACATTACGGTATTATAAAAGTAACAAACTTTAAACCTTAATCCATTTTAATGATTTATATGTGTTTTGCTTTATTTCTTGGCTTTTTTCCCACTCTACACTGTTTATGCAAAAATACACTGAGCGAAATAAATTTATACACGATGAATGAAAGTTTACGTTTACGATTCCCATATAGACTAATATGGGTGATGAAATTAAGCCTCTCAATTTAAACATTTTATATATCAGTGCAGGGCATTCAGTTAAGTATTGATAGCTGTCTTCAACAGCCTCCTATCATCACTGGAACGTTTTATTTATAACTATTCTAAGATGTCTGCTATCTAACTCAAGGAGGAATTAATTGCTTTACGCTAACTCTTCAACCGATAACAATTTCGTTGGCATAATATACATATATATTTTCTCGTAGTTCCTTTTAGGAGCATAGGGCCTCTACAAATGTTTTTCATCTGGGTTTGTCGTTAGCAATATGTTTGATTACGCTCCAGGATACACCAGTCTCCGCTGCTCCATTTCCAGGTTTTGGATGGACGACCGCTCCTTCGGCTTTCTTGAGGTGTCTATTCGGTACCATGTCTCGGTACCTCAACTTGTGGTTATTTGGCATAATATAGCAAGCAACATATATCCATCTCCTGGAATGTCTAATATGTTTGAATAGCTCCATATATTATGCACCATGTTGCTCGCTGTCCGAGGAAGCATTTGTTTTTTATTATACTAGGCTGAACATATGAACTTCTTTGCAAAGCTCTAGTTGTTAGCAAAAATTGCATAGATTTCGTGACCACTGGACATCCAATTTATTTGCCAACTAATCCTAGAAATATAAGTCAAAATCCAATATCCATAGAAATATTGTAAATCGTTTGACCATTCTCCTGTAAATGTTACTTATTGCGGGAGGACTAACATTTTTATGAAGAATATGCTAACGTATTGGAAATATATCAGTCATATCCAAATGAATCCTTTTTTGGTGGTTTTTGGTTAGGATTTTAAATGGTAAAGAAGTTTCAATGATAACAATTAGGAATAAACACATAAAGGAAGAATTTTCTTTAAGATTTTTGGAATTTATAATAAGTATAGGGCACCCATGAAAGTATTTAAACAGTTTTGGAACTCATAACAAGTAAATTTTAAAATTGAATCCAAAATTGGCACCAAATTTTAAAAAATTCAAGAATTATTAAGGAAATTTTACATTAATAATTAAATTACATTATATCATTATTAATTAAATTACATTTTGTATAAAAAATACTATTTATAAACTTTAATAAATTTTTTTTTTTTTTTTTTAAAAAAGTGAATTTTTTTAAATTAATAAAAAATAGATGTAGACTTAAAATCGTTTAAAAAAAATTTATCATTTCATTAACTAAAACATGAACTTTTAAATACACTAAAATCCAATTAAATATTTTGATAAATATTTGTTTAATAACCCAGCAAAATTTTAAAGTTATTGAAAAAAATTAATTTTTTTTGACAAACATTTTTAACAAAATAAAGAGATTTTAATAAAAAAACCAAAATATTATTTTACTAGCTAATAAATAACACCACAAACTACCAAATAAACTAAAATTAAAATCATTTAATTAATATGCTTTTATTATATAACCCAGCAAACTTAAGAGTTTTCCAAACCCTATATTAAAATATTAAAAATGTTTAAATATTCCAAAAATAAAATTTTGGCTTGAAATTGGTAAAATATTTTTTCATTATGTAATAGTTAACAGCATAAGCTTTTAATTAAACTAAAGTTTATAAAATTATTTTAATATACATTTTTGATATAACCCAGCAACTTCCCTGTAGGTTAAATTTGTAAAATAATAAACTGTTAAAGGAAATCTGCAAATATTTTTTCTTTATTGCTTAGATCAAAATATAAACTTCAAAATTTACTAAAATTTGGAACAATATTTTAATATATACTTTTTATAAAACCTAGCAACCTTCTCTAGTTATCCAAATTTGCCCATTGAAGACAAGCCATCTTTAGAGATAGCAACCCTTTATGAAAAGCTAAATCTATCTGGGCACGAGTTGCTATGGAAAAATCCACAGTATTAAGTGGTTATTTATGCATGGAAATACCGCGTTGAATGAGTTCGGGTTGAAAGAACTCCCGGTTTCATTGACATTATTCTAATGCTGCTCAACTAGCTATTAATAGATCTATTGAAGTCATCCGAATAGGATTTAATAACAGCAACCGAACATAATGGTGGTATCTATATTGTTTAATGCAATCTTGAGTTTATGCGAAGTACTGGAAATAGGGTCTGGAAAATTCTAAAAGCAAATGCGCTCATTTCAAATTCGGATGTTGAAAAACTTATTCTCGAAAACTTAGAAAATAGTGGCTTCCAACTCGCCTGCAAACAGATGATGTTTACGTCAGTAAAGATATTGAGAAGATCCCTTCACTTAGAAGAGAATCGCAGAAACGGAAAAATCAACTTTATTTATGAATGACTTTCAACCAAATACCACGTCAAATGAGTTCGGTCCCGATTTCATTGACATTGTTCTAATGCTGCCAAACTCGCTATAAGTCCCGACCAATTAAATAGAGCCAGAATAGGATTTTAGAACAGAAAGCCTGATTGGAAGGCCAAACTAACATGAAAATAATGATGATATCTATAATGTTTAATGCTATCTTAAAATTAGGATTCAACGACTTGACCCTCCCTTGTCTGTTGAAGCTACTAGAGGAAATATTTCAAGGGAAGATCATATAATTTTTGTATGATGAAAACATTATCCGAGCTCACAAATTAGTTTTCTGTAGGACTATTTAACAGGAACTGTAAGGTTCGCAATAAAAAGAACATTCTTTGGTATTCATTTAGAAGTAAGACTTTTTTGACGTCACATGTAGTCAAAAGACTCTAGCTTGCTCTGGTTCATCAATGACTAATCAAAATTAAGCTTTGACTATAAGAACATCCTGTATTAAACCATCTTAAAACTAATTTCTACAATTGGAATCCAATTATACCCAGTAATATTACCAATATTGATCTTATACAAAGGGTCCACTGTCAAATTCTTAGGACCATGTTGATGGGTACTGAAATGACAACATCCACAGGGACTTGGAAGTATTATTAGTTAGTACGCGTTCAAGGAACTCCAGCATATTTGAAATATTCAAACAGAAACCAACCGATACCAATCTGAAAGATTTTTCCACTAGGGCGGGCCGATGTTGACAGTTTGTGGCGGCATCTATTAAATTTGTTTATTATTAACTCACTGATGTTTCATATATATGGAAAGATGTTATCCAGGTGACATGTTCATGGATGTGATGAGAATTGATCATCAAGATCGTGCTATTTTTCTTGTTTGTTTTTCATAAGTCGCAAGTCTATGCCCCAATCAACTGATGACCTCAAACTTAACATAAAACAGGTTATCGTTCATATTCAGACGGATCTGCAGCAGAGTCATTTAAAATCGGACCTCTCGAATCCGAGCCACCGTTTGTTTTATTCAACTTTAAATTCGATGCAAATTTAAGAAGATTCTTCTATCCCTAAAATTTGCCTATAGTTTTTCTCCTAGTGCATTTCAATTCCATTACAATCCACATACGTTTAAAAAAACTGCTGCACACAACATTTATGCCTTAAAGGAAGAATGAAAAAGTAAGAAAAACTAAATGAATTTTTTATGTTTTCATGTCTGAAGTGGCTCATATTTATCTTGGTGAACTATAAAGAACAACAGCAAAATGCTAAAAACAAAAAAAAAAACTTCAGTTCAACTGAACGACCTACACACCTATATTTGCCATTTGTTTTTCCTTCGTTCGTTTATCTCCATTTATCTCAACATTTGCACTGTCTCTTTATCAGTATTTATATTGTGTTGATTGTTTGCATGTGTTCTAAAGTTCAATTTATTTATGCAAGTGTAAACGCATAAATTAGTGCAGAGCAGCGTAGTGCAGCGCTGCAACACATTAACATGAATAAATGTGTCTAAACATGTTGTAAATTACAGTCGCATAACATTGAGTGTGTGAAGAATAATTTAGTTTTAAGTTTTTCGCATTTATAATTCTTGATGACTGACTTGGTTGGTTAAAAAAGTTAAATGGGATGAAAATAAAAAAAAAATATGTAATTGAAGAATTTAAAGAAATGAGGTCATACTTAATTTAAAAATTTTAATTAAACGAAGTAAATTGCAGTTAAGTTTGTTTTTGTTGCAAAAAAAAAATACTAGGAATAAAACAAAAATTAAAAGTGGAAATCGAGAATGGATCTTTAAATGATTCGTGCTATCAACAAGTTTAAAATCATTTTACTTTCCAGCTGACCGACTAGTGATTTGAAAACTGCTTAGTTAATTTATAACCAAGGTTCGCTACCGTTACTGTTACCGCTAAGCTACGTTACTCCTAAAATACCCCTTCAACTTTACTACCGTTAACGCTAAGCTAACGTTATCTATATAACTGCAATTGCCGTTACCTTTACCTTTTAACTGTTTTCAATCGGTAGCCAATCTTGATTATAATCCAACTTGAACATTGAATAGCTAAGGTAGTCTTCTGTTAACAAATGTTTCTTTGAAACTTTAAGTCATTTTAAATGGAAATACGAATATTTCCCCCTTATTATGAAACTCTTTTCAAATATACCATTTAAATCTTTATGATTTTTATGCAATTAATTATCATCTCAATTAAATAACCGTTAGTTTTTAACACTATATTAAACAATTTAAACTTTCTTTATTAACCAAAAAAACTCACAAAATTTCACTTTTACGAACAAAAATTAATCTTCATGAAGTTTTGTCAAAAATATTTAAACTGCAAAAAAAACAACAACTCACAACCAACCAATTAAAATTGTTATTGGTCGCCAACTGCCAACTGCCACCGACCTACCGACCACCCTCTACCAGAAATATTTGAAAACCGTAAATAATTTGCTTAAACATGGCCATTAAATCTATATAAAGGTAACACTTTCTCAACAAAAAGCCAAACAATTTAATAGTAATTACCTCCTCGAACTCATAACAGCAACAGCCAGCCAGCCGGCCAAAATAAATGTTACGACAATTTCGTCTTTCTTGCAGGCCATAGTTTCATAGTTTTTCTCTCTCTTTAAATTATTTTTCAGTTACCAACTTTAAGTTTTGGGTTAATTTATTTGTTGTTAAATATTGTATGATTTTTTGCTGTTGTTATTTTTTTGGTAATAGATTCCGTAATGTTGAAACGTGTTTTTAAGAGAAGATAATTACAACATCATACACAGCACCAGCGTTTACATCGGTAACTGCTCAATTAATGTGGAAAATTATGGGAGGAAAAAAAAGAAATACTTACATTTTTGGTCATAAAAGATTAGCCACAATTGTTTGAAGTTTAGTACAGTGGATTAGGAGGTACTTATTTGAGTATAAATGAAGTTAATTTTTTGAGCGAGAAAGGAAATTTGAAAACCCATCGATCATCGTTTGGAGTTGCACATGTATTAATGTGTAGTGGAAATTGAAAAGTGGATACGATCATTCTTGTTTTTAATACTATTTCATATTCAAAATTACCGTGGTACTCCCGTGACTGATTTGATATTCTCAAACGAATATCGGTTTTTTATGTTATATTCGGCTGTGACGAATCGTGTACACCCGCCATCATTATGTAGTTTTGGACTTCTATGGTCTGAAATGTTCAGAATTTGATAGAGTGATTAATTTCTTAAAATTTTTAATGACTTATGTCGAAATTTATGTTAATATCATTATATACGAGTATAAATTATTTATCTATCTATTTATATAAAAATGAAATGGTCCATGTATGTAATATCATCACGTGAGAACGGCTGGAGCGATTTGGCTGATTTTTTTTTATTCGATTCCAAATTTTCAGGAGATGGTTTGTAACGAAAAAAATTTCAAAAATTTCGGGTAAAACTCGGAAATTCTTTTTTTTGTGAGTCCAGTCAACTGTAATAAAAAAAGCTCCCTAAAGTATGCAGTACAAATTTAGATATTTTATTTGCAAATAAATAAGAACAGGCTGTGGTGAGTGTGTTGGAGAAACTTGAAGAACTAACATTAGTAATGCTACCGGACGAAGCCGGGGCGGTCAACTAGTTTATAATAAAATATCTTTCTGATATGGAGTCAATTATGGACCGATCCGAAAAATTGGTAGATAATTTAGGTCTATATATAAATCTTGTTTATGTCCAATTTCATCACGATATTAATTACTATAAGACAATTATGAATGCTCAAGTCATTTTCTGAGTGAGACCTTATATGGGGACTGGGAACAAATGTTGCCTGATTTACGTCATACTTTATGGTTTCAGAGTTCTTAGAACTAATTAGTACAAAATTTTATCAGGATTGCCGAATAATCAACATATTCACATGCTCAAACAATATTCCGATGCGACATTTGTATGGGGGCTAACTCATTTCGTTTGGGACCTAGCGTGTTTTCAATATACAGACAGACGGACGGACATAGCTAGATCGCTATAAATGTATGAGGACCAAGTATATATCTACTTTTTGGTTCTACGCCCAATATATCGATATGTTACAAATGGAATGACAAAATCAATATTCCCCCATTTGTGTGGATGGTGAGTGTGAAAATAAAACTATTTGTGGACTTAAAATTATTTCTGTTTACATTTACTATAGACAATCTTGTGTATAACAGTATTATATATACACAGAGAAAACTGATTCTCGATCACAACCGAATTTGTCGCCAGTCGAATTTATGTGGTTCTGGTTATTATCGCAAAATTGTAATAACTGAATTTATTATATGGCACCAACTGTTTTCAGTGAAAAAATATATGACTATTGTGAATTATTTGAACTTTTTTCAATTATTTTTATTAAAAATACAAAATAAATACTTAAACATAAGAATTTGCAATACAATAAAATTTAAAAAACAAATTAAACATTAACAATTTTCAGATATACTGCACACCTTTGCAGCTAAATTTAATCAGTGGTACAGGTTTTAAGATAAATCGTTTGGATAGATCAGCAAATGAAAGTCGTACAGAAACGGAAGATTGCTGAGTTTGACAGGTATTTTCGAGATAGACCTCCGTTTAAAATCTACCAGACTGTTGGACACCTTTAATTCTCTTTTAACAATAGACCAATATCTCTCCATTGCCTTTAGCTCCAGGGAGTTTGGAGGATTTGCCTCTCTTGGTACAAATACCACATTATTGTTCTTATAGCACTCAAGACCTTTTGAAGTCTTTTGAATGGAATCCTCCTCTTTTGTAAACATTCCTTGATGTAAATTTCGGTATTTAAAGAGCCCTTTGTAACAAATGTTTGGCTTATTTTGCTGCAACTGCATATTGCTTGCCATACCAAGAACTTTTTGGCACATTTTTTTGCTTTTGGGTCCTAAACTTTTCTACAACATTTCCTCGAGTATCAGCAACATAAAAAATATTGACCCGGAAGCTGCAAAAAATTTTCCATACGAACGTTCCGTCATCCATTATGCAATTATGGTATATTTTTTTTTACAAAATTTTTATTCTGTATAATTTCCGTGCTCTATCGTCTTTGGCCTCTAAATTTTTAGCAGAGTTCCTGTTAGGAACTTTTTCAGCTTTGTATGATTTTAAAGCAGCTTTGGTTTTAACGTTTCGTACCATATAGTCCGAGTACTGACCTAAACGGACTGCTTTCCTACAGGAAGTGTTGGGACCTCTTTTGAAAATGCTTTCTATTTATTTGCTTTAGAAACATCATGTGGACCATTGCTTCTACATAAACCAGTGTATAACTGTTTTTCCAATAAATACTCTTGTGTATAACAGTATTTACTGTGTAATTTGATCTTCATAACCATCTATTCTATAGAAAAATTTCTGTATAATAAACAGTATTTTATATAAAAATATTTTTGTATAACAGTACTTTTTATGAAGTCATTTAGTATGACAGTTATTTATAACAGTTTTGTAAATGACTTGCAATGCATTTTTGCAAGTTGAGAATCGAATACTTATCTGCTGATATTCAATAAATAAGTACTTACATATATATCACATTATATGTATAAATACATTACTAAACTACTTCTAAATATTACCAATGTTTAATAGTAGTAATTATGTACTACAAAACGATGAATGTACTTTACTTAAAACATTGCAACAAAAACTATAGTTTAATTTGTTATTATTTTCTTACAACCTCAAAGAAGGTAGCACCGATTGAACCAATTCAATTCATTATTTAATATTAATAAATATTTCAAAGATTGTTCATTTTTCACCACAATGAACATGGACAAACTATAATGACTTTAAACAAAATAAAAAAAGCTTAACAAATATTTATAACAATTGGTTGTTGGTTGGTAACCTTTTATAACAAATACATTAAATTTGTAATAAACTATAAAAGAAACAAAAAAAAAAATCATCATAATTTTGTGGCATGAAATATAAATGTTTGCTTTTAAATCGTTGCAGTTCGAATGCTTGTTCATATTTCATTCATATTTAGTCAAAGGAAACCAAAAAAAATAAAATAAAATAAAACTGTAAAAATATATAAAATAAAACATTTTGAAAAATCATTTTACTACTTGTCTTTTTGTTCCATCGTTGTTGCAACAATTCGTTGTTTTGTATTGTTGTAAGGCATGCGCCAATAATTGCTTAACATTATGCACTGGCATGCATGTCTCTCTTTGGAGCTGCAAAGCATCCAACCAAAAATAAAATCAAGACTTTTTTTTACTCAGATTTGCCGTTAGTTTTTTTATAGCTTTATGCTGTTGCCGGAGTTTAAAAGCCTTTGAGGGGGAAGGAATGTTTAGCTCAGGAGGTACTTGGTTTAAGAAGTCATTCGTGTAACAATAACTGTTTATTTAGTTCTTCAGCTTTTGTCAAAGAAATGGGAACAGTTCCCGTTTTTCCCTGTCATCTTAAACATTACTATATCTTTTCATAAACAGTCGTCAACTAATCTGTTATCTTATCTTAACGACATCTGTAAGTCCTTACTCAAAAGTAATTACTTATTTAGCCGCTGATTTACAAGGATTTTTGGTAAAAACTTGCCTACATTTTAACCCATTACCTTGCAACAAAAGTTTTTTGCTGTAAAAATTTGCTACAATTTTGATTTTGTCTTAATTACAAGACTTTTAAAGTGTATACTTCCCCCCGTTACTTGTGTTTAAAATAATTTTTATTATTTTCATTATTATTATTATTAGTTTAAGTTTTTTTTTTCAAAAAAATAACAATAGCACATGGTCGATAGTTTTTATACAATTATTACTATTATTATTATTACTATATTTTGTTAAGCCGTTAGTTACTCAGTGGCTAGTAACTAGTCGTAGAAATATAAATTGTTTACAGCTTAACTAAATGTTCAATACACTTAAAGAAAATTTAAGTTTACTGACTATTTTTTTAACTTAAAATATTTTAATCCCTTTCTAAATTGAAATTACTCAGCAAGAACTTTCATTACCTGGTAATGGGTTAAAATGCTAACATGAAGAATTATTATTATACAACTACTTGTGACTCATGCTCACATATAGCTACCATATAGAAACGACTGTTATGCACAACAATTTCTATACAAAATACTTTTCTACACTCGTTTTTCTATAGATAATACTGTTATACACTAGATTTGGTGTAGAAAATATAGCTATTCTCAATATTTTCTATAGCAAATACTGTTATGCACAAGATTTTCCATAGATAATACTGTTATACACTAGATTATACATAGCAAATACTGTTATACACAATATCTTGTATAGAAAATACTGTTATACATTACTACTTACCACACATGCTTATAGATATCCACCTTATAGAAACAACTGTTATACACAACATTTTCTATAGAAAAGACTTCTATACAGATGTGTTTCTATACATAATACTGTTATACACTTGATTTGGTGTAGACTTAAGATTTTCTATAGAAAATACTGTTATACACAAGATTTTTTTCAGATAATACTGTTATATACAATATCTTGTATAGGATGTATTGTTATATATAGAAAATACTATTATACTCAACATTTTCTATACGAAATACTTTTCAACACTCGTTTTTCTATAGATAATACTGTTATACACTAGATTTTCTGCAGAAAATATTGCTATACACAAGATTTTCTATAGAAATTATATTTTATTTTCTATAGAAAATACTGTTTTTGTTATACAACAACGATTTTATAGAAAATGTTGTTATACACAAGATTTTCTATAGCAAATACTGTAATACACAAGACTTTATTTATATCATACTGTTATACCCAATATTTACTATAGAAAAGACTTTTATAAGACTTTTTAAAGAAAAGACTTTTATAAGACTTTTTAAATAAAAAACTGTTTTATACCCTTCGCCATGAGTGCAGGAATTATAAAAGTTTGTAATTTCTACATTTTTCATTTTCGACCCCACAAAGTATATATATTCTGGATCGTTATAGATAGCCAAGTCGATATGGCCATGTCCGTCTGTATGTTGAAATCAACTTTCCGTAGCCCCCATTTAACTTACATACATGATTCCTACATCAATATGTCGGGACATTCGGCCCACAAATGGCTGAGATATAAGGAAAAAACCGGGAAAACCTAGATTTATAGGCCTATTTTTGATCTATATCTGGATTACTAAGTCATCAATATAGACAATATGGATATCTAATGACAGATATTTTAAAGTCCATTGCATCGATGTATATAAAGCTATAGTAAGTTGGACCTTCAATGCATCAAAATCGGGAAAAATATTTTTTAACTCGAATTTTAAATGTAATTATACACAAGATTTTCTGAGGTTTATACGAACAATTTTTATTATTATTAAAACATTTTTATTATAAATTCATTACATAATTCAAACATTTCGAATTTCAGCCAAATCAGTAAAGGTTAGGGGAGCTCTAAAACACCTGATATAATCGATCAACTTAAGTAACCTGTGGCTCACTACATATTTAAATGTATTAATTGTCTGAAAGCCTAGATCCTTCTTAATTGAACAAGTAGTAGCGAACTATATTTGTATTACCCTGGATTTTCTTCAATCGTATCCAATATAGCTCTCAAGCCTCTGTTAAATTATCTCTAGAAACTACAATTATTTATTCTCAGTGTATTTGAGTTACTATTCAACTAATATTTCATTTTGTTTCGGTTTAAAACTTAAATTTTTTAGTTCATAGTGTTTTTTTTTTAAATAATTTTTCGGTTTTGTTTAAGTTTTATGATGAAATTTTCATTGTTTGGCTGATGTTGTTGTTTATAGTTTTTGCTGCTGTTATTGCTAGTTGCCAATAGAGTAGCTGCATAAATATATAGTTGGCAACTATTTATGAGCTAGATTGATTTAACTAATGTTTTGTAGCTGTTGTTTAACGTCTGACGGCTGGCGTTAAAGTGTGTCTGATATAATGTGTCTACACTTGCAGAAAAATACTGGTCATTATAGTTTAGGATCAGTAGCTTTTAAACTGAGAAAATCTATTATAAACCAATAGCTTTTCAAGTTTTTTTTTGGATTAACTGCAGACATTTTGTTTTTATTTTTCATCTGCTGGCTACTGTTACAGTACAAATTACTATAGAGTAAATATTTTTAAAAATAGTTACAGGAAAATAATCAGGAAACGTGTTTTTAATTTTAAAGAGGCTCAATAACGCACGAATAATTTATTGATTGCATGGATTGTTTAAATGAAACTGTTTTCAGTCTTTTAAATAGAGATTTTCTTGATATTTGTACGTACCAATCTAAAACATGGAAATGACTGGCAAATACTGAATAATATAATTCTCAATGACTACTATTGTACATACCGTGTGACTTACTTAGAAGTAGTCTAATAATGACTTATTTGTTATTTAGTGTACAAAATAAACAACTCATCAGACATTTACATGAAATACGAATCATTTTAAAGTGTAATAAAATAATCAATATAATTCATATATATTTAAAAGCAATTCTGTGTTTGCCAAAAAGTGGAATCAGTTTATATTACATTACTTCACTATATTTATCTCTTTCAAAAATACTGTTATACACAAAATTCTTATACACAAGAGTCTTTTCTTTAGAAATTTTCTATAGAAAATACTTTAAGTCAGTACATTTTTTATAGGAAAATCTGTTATACAACAAAATTTCTTAAGAAAAGTCTGTTATATACAAGATTTTCAATAGAAAATACTGTTATACACAATATTTTTTTATAGAAACATCTGTTATACAAAAACTTTTATATAGAAAATAATAGAACTAGAAAATTTTGTATGTAACACTATTTTCTATAGAAAATCTTGTGTACAACAAACTTTTCGTAATAAATTTGGTGTATAACACACCAAACTATAGAAAATACTGTTATACACAACATTTTCAATGGAAGAATCTTTAGCAGTTGTCGCAATATTTTGTGTTTGCAAAACTCTAATGGGTTCAGCTCTTATCTTTTCAGTATGACAAAAGTAAATGAAAACGAAAGAAAAAAACAAGTAAGAGAACTATATTCGACTATGCCGAATCTTATATACCCTTCATAAAATTATACTTCAAAATAAAAATTTTAAATATTTTTTGAAAACAATTTTTTTCGAATTGTTTTTTTAAATATAAATTTTTTTTGTTTTTTTAAATTTTTTTTTTAATTTTTTTTTACGGCTATATGCATAAAAAAACCTTATTGTAGATTTAAAACACAATTTTGTTAACGAACACTTTAGCTTTAAAAACCATTTATAAAAGTATTGTATTCATAAAAGTTTGATAAAGGTACAATAACTAATGTACTGATTTTTGTCTAAGCTGGCAATGCTTCTCATTTATTTCCCCTTATTTGTTATTAGTGTTGCTTTCAATTTGGATAAAATATTCGTTAATTTTCTTTTTTTCATTAATTGTTTTTAGTAATAATACATTTTTGAAGACAACAACTAATTTTTAGATACAAAATGTATATCTGATTCTATTAAATTTGTATTAAGCTAAAATGTATTAATGTACAAACATTTTTATATAGTTTATTTCAATTATTATTTAAAGTATTCGAATGACGAATATTCTGTGATAAAATAAACATCACTGTTTTATAATTTGTTTTATTAATTTATTTTTATTGACATTTTGTTAAATTTTAACAAAATTTAATATTTCTATGTGGAAACACATAGTTATAATTCCGGAGTGGGTATATTAGATTCTGTGGACCTTCTTCCACAATGTTTACACATTTTATTACTATATGGCGTTGCAGGTTAAAAGTAAATGACAAAAATGCCAATCAAACTCACTTGTGAACCTCATATAGTTCACTGCCGGAGGAATATCAAACAAAATCATATACTATTAAAATGGAACTTAATCGCCAGCGGATTGGAAATTGTGTTTAGCAATTGCAATAGTATCATCTATTATTCCAAATTTATCTTTAGAATCCTCTTTTTTAAGATAAAAAGCAAAAAGAATTCCTTAAAGTAGGTTTAAATTAGGGTCGAACCTACTATACAATTTTTACATTTAACATTTGTTTATCAAAGATATTTTAAGCTATTAATCGTTTATGAATACAACTTTATGAAAATTTTCCTATAATTGGTTTATAAACCTTTTAAATGTAAATGTTTATGCATATGGCTGTTAATATTTAGCAAAAAAAAATGTTGGTGAAAAAAAATACGGGTTAAAAAATTTGTTTTTCTGATTTTGACCCATTGTAGGTCCAACTTACTATGGTCTTATATATATAAAGTATATAAGTATGCAAAGGTCTTTGAAATATCTATCATTAGATATCCATATTGTCTATATTAATGACTTAGTAATCCAGATATAGATCAAAAATAGGCCAAAAATCTAGGTTTTCCCGGTTTTTTCCTTATATCTCAGCCATTTGTGGACCGAATCATGTATGTAAGTTATTTGGGGGCTTCGGAAAGTTGATTTCAACAGACAGACGGACATGGCTTAATCGATTTCGCTATCTATAAGGATCCAGAATATATATACTTTATAGGGTCGGAAAATTATATTGTGGAAATTACAAACGGAATGACAAACTTATATATACCCTTCTCACGAAGGTGAAGGAAAAAGATTAATGCGACATGATCCGACATGCTCATATCGAATGGCAAATAATTCAGTATTCTGTGTAGATCGCTATTAATGATCAGCAAAATCGAAGATGATCTTTAAGTGCGATATTTAGTGATCGCGGGTGTTTTGTACATTGCAATTAGTAGGTATAAAGATAAAATAATTGAACTACTAGAGGTATTTTATTTACTTAAAAAAAATTATTTTTATCCAAAAACTATCCTTATCCGTAAACTATCCCTTCCAAAAAATAGTATTTGTCGATGTCATCAAAATAGGTATTTTTTGTGATATGATTTCATCGTTGGATTCAAATTACATTCCGCCGATACATTTTTTCAGTTTTAGAAACAAGAAATAGTCACTCGGGTCTAAATCCGGAGAATAGTAGCCTAATTCATGAATTTTTTCCATGGAAACTGCACATGTGTGTACCCTTTTATGCATCCTATTCTGAGCAAACGCGGCAGCCATATTGCGGAAAGCTAACCTCTGAACCTCTGAGCCATGTGAGACTCCTATGGATTCCACAATCTTTCGCACTTTTAATCTCCTATCGTCCAACATATCTTGATTTGTTTTACATTGTTTCGGCGTACAGAACGTTCGGCATCTTCCGTGCTTGTACGGCCACAACGAAATTCAGCAAATCAATTTTTTACCATTGAAATTGATGGTGCTGTGTTCCCATAGTATTTGTCAAGCTTAGCCTTTATTTGAGTGATGTTTTTTTCCGCAAAAAATATTGCTAATGAGCAGACGAAATTCACTTTTTTCGAATTTCTCCTCAAGTCATGAGGTAGTAAATGTCACAGCTTGTTCATATTTTGACAAGAGCAGTGTTGTCTTTTCAGTTATGAGCCGGGAAATTCAAAAAGTTACGGACATATTGATTCAGCCTCATACTCTAAATCATATATGAAAGTAAAATTTATTTTCCAAATCAAATTTCATATGAAATTTATTTTAATTTTCCTTTGAATTGTTCATCGTCAGGCATTAAAATTTATTATAAAGTAGCTACCAATTTAAATATTTCATCACTTAAATAAAATACAAAACTGTTTGAAAATTATGTTAAATTACAATGGTTTCAAGTGTAAATTAACATAAATTTAACAGAAACTCAGTTAAAATCTCATAAATGAAGAAAAAAAAAATTAAATACAAAATAATAACGGTAGATTACGCAAAAATATAAAATATTTGAAACAGAAAACATAAACAACAAGAGGTAGTTAAAACTTTTATAGTAATAATAATAAAATACCTACAATTTAAACATATTTTTTTAAAACGAAATTTAAAATCTTTTTATTTAGACACAGTTTCTTATTAAAACATCTACAAGAAGTTGGAAAAAGCTAAAATATGTTTAATATTAAAACCAAGATTTAAATTTCAAATGTTAAATTTTGAGGGGTATTTATAGATTTTTTTTGTTCATTGTTGTGATGTGTTGTTTGCAACATTAAACCGTATAATCGTTCGTTGTGTACAAAGTTGTTGTAGTTGCTGGCAACAGTTGAAAAACTTTGCTATTGTTTTTACTTTTTTCATCTTCTTTCTTAAAGATAAAAATGAAACCACATGTTTTTATGTTTTTTTTTTTCATTTTGATTTCTGTTTACTTTTTTGCTCTTCGTTTTTTGGTTTTGATTTAACATTTTGCTGTTTTTTTTTGTTGTTGCTGCTGCTTCTTCTGTATTTCTATTTTCGTGCCGCATCATAACATATGCTTCCGACTTTCTCCCTCAGTACTCTTAAGTATGTGAGGATTTTGTATGACTGTGTGTTTGGGTAATAACGTGGCTTAATTGTTAAGTTATTGAATGCTGTTCCTTGTTTTTCTAGATGTAAATAAGTTAAAAATTCAGTGAATGTTGTTACAAATTTTAGGCGGACACTATTTGATGGAGTTAAGAACATAATAATTGAGAGGAAACCCGTAATAAACCTAGAGTCGAGTTACCGCATTCGTGATCAAATGACCAACAAATTATTTCGATATCGAAATTATAATAAAAAGTACTAAATTCCTACCCTAGATCTGTTTTTGTAAACAACCTGGAAATTATAATCCATGTTCACTTTATGCCGACCTCTAACCTAGCGAGAAGAGGCACAGAACTGTTAACGGGATTAGTTTCTCGGGTTTAAGGACTGGTTCCAGTTCTTACTCTTTATATATGATGGTGACCTGTTGCTTTAACATGACGTTGACCAGGGAGGGGGTAAATAAATTTACGCCTTTTAGGCACTCTGTGACAGGTCACACCAAACGAACATGTTGTGGTCACAAAATTTTATTAAAATTAATTGAAAATGTGCTTAACCAAATTTGTTAAAAATTTATTGATATGTTGTCAACATCTTGTTAAACTTGGACAGGTTAAGTCATAAATTTAAAAATTTTTGGAAATGGTTTTTTTCTAGAAGATTTCAACACAAATATTATAAAAATATCAAATAATCAATTTGTAAAAAAATTCAAAAAAGTACGTTTTGTTCTGCGGCTCATCATATATCCTCTTTTCACATATCAAGTGCCTAGTGCATTTAATATAATTGATGCAAACAGCTAAAACAGAAGAAAAGTTATTCAATATAAATCCAAGAAGAAGCTTTTGAAAACTATGAGAAACACCGAGACTATAACATTCTGGCGGTAATGCTGCAATGGGATCCATGATCTACTACAGCAATGGGATCCATGATCTACTACATGAAAGCTTTCTGACAGACAGCGTGCCTGCATTAAGGGCTGTTTGACGAAACCGCTCTGACATACAATTGTAAGAGCCATAAAAAGATCTCTGAAGTTTTTAGCAATATATAATGAGAGCTTTCTTTGATATATAATGAGCCTTCAATAACGTGACAACTACTGCAATTCAATAAGCTTTATATTATATGTGTGCATCTATGTTAGAATCATGAATTGCCACCAAAAGTCTTTGTAACAGTAAGTCCCAAGATGGGCAGGTTCTTTCCGCTAATTGTTGTTAACCAGATTGTTGTTAAACTGGATAATAACGAGGTTAAAGTTGTTGCTTATCATTGGAATCGGGACTGTTTATGGATGTGATTAGCGATATTAAGAACAATGCTTGGGACATGAACAGACATCACAGAGTAAAGATGAATTATTCTAAAGTATTGTGATCTCAAGAAGATCTCCAAATTATGTAAAAATGATCTACAAGATATGCCCTAGTTATTGCGACCTAACGTTAATATTAAACATATTAGGACTCAAGCGGCTATTCGCTCCAAATATCTTGTGATCTTCACTATATCTGTCTCAAGATGTATGGAGCGAAGAGCGTGAGTTCTTGAAAAAATCTACAAGGACTGTAGTATCTTCAAGGTCTTAGTTTCTCCAATTCAGGAATCTAATAAGTGAATATATCAGACAGTTTCTAAGATATATTGTTGTATATGCTCCAGACTGTTTCCTGAGGTTCTCAGTGCGTTACTCCTTCACACTTATCGCGGTTGGCGTAGGCATTTTACGTCATTGATAGTTTCGTACTAGATTAAAGAAACATGCTGCATTTTCGTTCGAGATCTTTTCAACAGTTAATGTCACAACTGACGGGGCAGTGGGAAGGAGGAATAATTTATTTTGACGATTATTTATCTGAGGTCGTAGGAATTAGACTGTGACCTAAAATTTACATAATTTTGAGAATGTAACCTATAATTTTTACAGTTATTTTTTATTAGAAAAACACTCACAAAGTTTTTGAAAACTGAGTGATTTTCACACAATTCTCTTTTGTTGCGCTGATTATTCTCTTTTGTAGTCACTGATACAGCGGTGAATGCACATGCTAATCGGGTGTATCGCTATTTTTTAATTTTTTTTCATGATCACTGATAGAACTTTTCGAACTTTAAAAAATCATTTAAGACAATTTGATGAAGATTGTTGACTTGATTATTGTTGTTAACAAATAAAGCCTTAGAAATATTGACATTTTTTATTTAGTTCACTAAACTAAACTCTATTTTTAGTGTAGCTCTCTTTCGCTCACCAACGCAACTGCAGTTTTAGCTTTGAACATCCCCGCTTTAAAATTAATTGTTTTCATTCCAGTCTGTGTCAACACGTTATTGGCCTAATTTGGCGTCACATCTTTTAAATCATAAGAGATAAATAAAAAGGATTTTCTTCACCTTCCCACTTGCTTTATAACAAAGTTTCACTCATTGAAATCTGGCCATAATTGTACAAGTTACAAGCTGTACAAAGTTTTCCTAACCAGAGCTGGTCGACTTTGACAACCTGTATTCATTCTCTTAAAGCCTAAGCCCTCCTCTACGAATCGTTCACATAATTGTTTAATCGGGCCAGTAGTTTAGAAATTTAGTAAAATCAAAGAACAACAGAAAAAAGCCCACCAAGGCCTAGAATACAGGCCTGTCACAGAATTCCATTCCAATCGAAAGTGAAATTAATTCCGTAATTTGCTTCTTCACAAAAAGTAAAACGAAAATTTCTTTCGGAATGAAACCATTTTCAGTTTTCAAAGTGGAATTTATAATTGTTTGTATTTATTTGATTTTCTTAAAATTATAATCAATTTCTGTACCAAAAACTTCACTTTTGTTTTAAAATAAAAAATGCTGTCAAATTAAAATCTGAAATTCAGAATTATTAAATATTTTTTGAATTAACAAATTACACGGAATCTAAAGAACCTAAAATGAAATTGATCGGAATAAAAACTACGTAATTGAAACCATTCCGAACGAAATGTGTGACAGGCCTGATAATGACCAATTGAAATTTATTGGACAGTAAATACAAATAGACAGCTGTTACTAGAAATGTTTGGTTATAGTTTTGCTTCTAATTCTCCCTTATTTCAGTCATAGTTTATCAAAACTCTTGACTGAAGACTGTGATAACTGCAGTGCTGCCATTTGACATACTTTTGAATTTAAATGAATAAACTTCATTCTAAATATCTAAAAAATGAATCATTATACATATTTCCAATTAATTACGAAGCTGACCACGTTGTTCAGACATTTGAAGGCAACACAAATCGTGAGTATGTAATTCCACCTGTTTGTGTGAGTTTGAAATGTTTTTGTCGATGTTTTTTTTTTAAACATTTTCGCGATTTCGTTGTTGTAACCGCTGCTACTGCTGTTGCCGTTATTCATAAAATGTACGTGGTTCCCCCCACTTAGGTATTTCATTTCATTTGATTTTGGTTTTTTTTCATTTTGCCCCATTGTTTTAACATGTACTACAAGTTGACATTTTTAACACTTTTTGGCATTTGTGCGTATAAAAAAACCAAATAAAATTAACAAAATTCAGAAAAAAAGAATTCAAAATTGTCACCACAGCTATTTCGTGTTGCTGTAGTTGTTGTCGTTGTTGGTGTTGTAACATGCATACACGACTGTTGTCAGTTTGAACGTAATGCATGGCCGCAACAATAGCAACAAAAAAATTATATGTATGTATTTATACTTATAATGCCACCACATGTTATCATGCAACATTATTACAACTTTAAGGCTCTTCTCTTATGTCTGAAATTGTTGGTGGTGGTTGTTAATTTTTTTTCTACTTTTTTGTTTCTAGAGATTTTGGCCAAATGCCCACCTTTTAGTAATAATGACTATAAGTTATACATTTATCATTTCTTATGTTGTTGCTGTTGTTTTTATTTAAATATCACTTTTCTAGCTACTGAAATTGTATAATTTTTTAATACATACAGTAAAATCTCTTGTTAGAGGATTGCAAGATATGGTAGCATGTTATTTTTAATCGGTAGATAGCCAAAATATTATTGCTATTTATGGGGTTCTTACAAGCAATTTTAGCTAGCAGTGTAATTGTCTATTCAATTTATTTAATAGAAGATGCTTCAAATAAATGATGGCATAGGACGACACCTAAAGAAAATCCGTGCTATTTGTGGAATTTGTTTGAAAAGTGCCAATTGGAAACCTTATACAAACTAGCTATATTAAGGACTGAGATCGAAAAAACCTTAACACACGTTTTTCATTAAAACTTTTAACCTAAATATTATTTTACTTTTTTTGACCAAGTTGCCTTTGTAAAGCATGTCAGTTATTATCTTTAATGTCAATTATATTAACCCTCTAACCGGTCAATTTTATTTCGAGGTAAAATAATATACCTTTTCAAAAATTGTTTGAAAAAAAAAGAAATACGTTGGAATAAAAACACACAAAAGACAAGTTCAAGTTCTTGTTTATCACAATAAGTAAATTGTTTGTCTCTTTACACATATTTACCGTTATAACGGGAAAAATAACCAAATAAAGCAGCATTTAACATACCCGTCTAAAGGCAGCCTTGAAGGTTAGAGGAATAATTTGTTGTTAATCTGATTAAAATGAGTGACCAGAAAAAATTACGTACTAAAATTATTAAATATTTTCAACAAAACCCAACTTGGTCCTACAAAAACTTGGCCAAATAATCAAAGGTCTGCCGTCAAACTGATTCCAATTTTATTAAACAGTATCGGAAGAACTTGTCCGTTGATAGAAAACCTGGTTTATGTAAAAGCAATGGTCCACATTAGAGTTTAAAAAAAACCGAAGAATTTCAAAACCACGATTTCGGTTTTAAAAAATTTAAAACCGATCGGTTTCGTTCGGTTTTGTGATAATTTATTAAATATAAAGTGTTATAGAAATAAAATCAGTTGATAATATAGTAAAAGCTAACAAATTTAAAATTTAAACTTGACGGGTGTTCAAGAGGATAAAGGAAAATTGGTACTTTTTCTTTTAATGGAACTTTTCTAATATATTAAATTAGTTAGCTTATATTAGGGTGGCCCTTAATAAACGAAAGTTGGATTTTGGGCATTCTCACCCCCCAGTTTGGTGAACATTAGTAAAAAAATCATCCTGAAAAAATTTTATGTAAATCGGTTGGGGTTAAGACGTGCCGCAAGCCCTCTGAAGTTTTGAGATTCATTTACAAGGGGAAAAAATGCATTTTTTTTCAGTTTTTGTAAAAATTTTGCCATTAAAAAATTACTTTTGCAATTTAATTTAAAAGAATAGAAATGTGTACGTAATTGTCGTTCTAATGAGACATAAAAAACAGAAATTGGCCAAAAAATTTTAAAGTTATTAAAAATTCGCCAGGCCATTACCGCGTGTCAGGCAACTAGAAGAAGAAATGTAGGAACAAAATTAACATATTTTGATAAATATTAAAATAAAAGCTCATTTTTACTTAAAATATATCCATATTTACTTGTATATGAGTTTTTGTCTTCGTATGATACCGTTAACCTATTCGCAGGTATGGCCAAAAAAATAATTATTTTTTAAGGGCAGTTTCAAAACTCCATTTTTAAATTTTTAAAAATTTTGTTAAACAAATTTCAGAATTTTTTTATCATCTCATTGGGATTTATTGAGAACATAATAGGGAATAAAAATATGAAAAAATTATGAAAATATCTCTAACAGTTTTTCCGTACCTGCGATTTAAATTAGGAAATTTTCGAGAAAAACCAATTACTTGGTAATTTTTTGGCGAATGAGCTCTATTTCCTTAGTGTTATGAATTGTAAGTAAAACCTATTCAGAATATTATAGTCCAGATAATTCTAAATATACTCTGAAAGTTTTGCTAAAATTGGATAACGTTTAACCTTAAATCGTGAAGGTCAAAGGTCAAATTTTTCAATATTTCTATAATATTGAAACTATAATCAGGAAATTACTTTAATTTTAAACATGACAGGGGATCAGTTGTGGAAAATTGGTACTCTAGCTTCTAATTGTACTTATTATATTAAATTATTTTACTTATGTACATAATAGTTAGCTTACAGTACTATTTCTTTATTGTAATAGTACTTTTGGAATATTTTTTAATATTAAACCTAAAAATTAGACACACATGATTCTGAATGAGTTAGAAAAGGTGACTTTTGTGGTACATTTCTTTTGCATTTTCAATAATAATGGTCCCAGATATATGAAATGAGCCATTCATGATGCTAAGTGGGAATACAAAATGTGGTTCTTTATTGTACTTTTTTAATTCTAATAATACTGTTAATACTTTTCAAAACGTTTGTTTATTTCCTTTAAATAAATCGGATACTTTTGATTGCAAATAAAATTGTTTATTGTTTAAAAATTGTAACAACTCTTTATTTATTTAAACTGTACAACAACAGAAATAGTGACTCAATGTTTTTTTATACACGTTTATGAATTCGCAGAAATACAGACACACTTTATAATGTACACGAATTCACTTGAAAAATACAACACACTCTAAGGCAATCAGTTGATGTTTATTCGAAAAGCGTCTCTGATAAACTCACTAACGACTGCAACCTCTGCCACTATTTATAACACTGCCATCTGTACTCTAGATTTCTCTTTAACTGTCTAGAGCTTTCTAATACATACGCCATCTGTGGTGTACTTTCTACAATGTTCTTTAACTGAATATTCGAATTCGAATATACGGTCGCAGCAAACAGCGTTGCCAACTTACGATCAATGGTCAACTGAAAGCTTTTATTCAATGTTAATAATGCCCACAGATATGTTACAGTTTGCTATTATAGCACTGTTATTTGAAAGCATTAGGCTACTTTTAAATCAGCCGTTAAAATCGTTATATTTGAATTCAAGTATATTTGAATTCGAATAAGCTAGAATCCACATTATAATGAACCAATAATCTTGAAACTAGAGACATGTTATCCTGAATTATTATTAATTCACAAAGGGAGACTTAATAGTACTATTTCTTTATTCCAATTGGGGTGCCGAAGCGCACCGGGTCAGCCAGTACTCCATACTTTTGTTGGATATTTGAAAATAACTAAGTTTTTGTTTAAAACACTCTGGATTCTTTTTTTTTAAATTAAATAAACAGTCATTTGAATTTTAATTGTTAGGAAATTCTTGGATGAATCTTTAGATGAAAAAGTTTGTTTCTCATTTCTAAATTTTTAATTTTTCTACTGAAAATAGATTAAAAGTAAAAACCGGAGAATAATTGTCGGCCTTGATAAACCGCGGTTTCGGTTTCGATTAAAATCCGAACACGAAACTCTAGTCCAAATGATGTTTCTAAAGCCGATAAATAGAAATCATTTTCAAAAGAGCTCCCAACACATCCGGTAAGAAAGCAGTCTGGTTAGCTCAGTACTCGGGCTATTTGGTACGAAAAGGCTCAAAAAGTTCCGGACTGGAACTCTGCTAAAAATTTAGAGACAGAGCACGGAAATTGAAGTCAAATTTTATACAAAAAATATACCTGATTCATAATGGATGTCGAAACATATGTTGTGAAAAATTTTTCGCAGCTTCCCGGTCAATATTGTTATCTTGGCAAGCAATATGCAAAGGGCTCTGTAAATACCGAAATTAACATCAAGGAATGTTTACAAAAGAGAATGATTTCATTCATATGACTGCTTAATATGTCCAGTTATTTTTGGCCTTATTTGGCATCCTGTCACTATGGTAAACAAGGTCTCAAGTGGCACAAGATCAATAAAGTGGTATTTGTACCAAAAGAGGCAAATCCTTCAAACTGCCTGGATCTAAGGCAGAGAAGCCCATTTCATAGCACAAGTGTGCAAGCTAACCACACACATATTCTTATTCTCTTTGATTTAGTAGTCACTGCGACAGCGACGGATGTAAGCGGATGTATTACTATTTTTATACCCTACACCACCATAGTGGGGAGGATATTTTGCGTTTTTGCAGATGTGAGTAACACCCACCTTAAAGTATACCGATCGACTTAGAATCACTTTCTGAGTCGATTAAACGATGTCCGTCCGTCCGTCTGCCTGGTTGGCTGGCTGTCGATGTAAACCTTGTGCGCTGAGTACAGGTCGCAATTTTGAAGATATTTCGATGAAATTTGGTACATATTACTATTTCCGCCCAAGGACCAAGCCTATTGAAATTGGCTGAAATCGGTCCATTATTTCACCTAGCCCCCATACAAATGTCCTTCCGAAATTGGACTTTATCGGTCATAAATGTTTAATTTATACATGTATCTCCACAAATTCCGCTCCAAATAAGTTTTATATATAAAAAATTCATGTCACCAAATTTTGTTACGATCGGTAAATAATTAGTCATAGCTCCCATATAGACCCGCTTTCGAAATCACTTTAAATCGCTTAAAAATTTTGGTATACACACAAAATTCAACATAGTTAACTTTCATATAGACATAAATAAAACGACCCAATTTCATGGTGATCGGTCCATAATTGATCATAGCTGCCATATAAGGGCCACTTTCGAAATCGGGCTTGACCGACCATACATTCTTACTTGTTTTATGTTGCAGATGCTCGAGGAAATGTAGAAAAGTTTAGGACCCAAAAGCAGAAAATGTTCCCAAAAAGTTCTTGGTATGGCATGCAATATGCAGTTGCGGCAAAAGATGCCAAACATTTGTTAAAAAGGGCTCTATAAATACCGACATTTACATCAAGGAATGTTTACAAAAGAGGATGCTTCCATTCATAAGACTTCTTAATGTGTCCACTTAGTTTTGGCCTGATTTGGCATTCTGTCACTACCAACAGAGGCAAATCCTCCAAACTGCCTGGATCTACGGCCAGTGGAGAGATATTGGAAAAGAGAATTGAAGATCACAAAAAAGATGTCCAAAAGTGTGGTCGATTTTAAACGGAGATGAACTACCTGTTCGAACAAAGTGACAGAAAGCCCGTGGGGTATTCACGTGGTATGTTAAGATTTTTTCGATCTCACTCCTTAATATCATAAAAAATAATTGTTCACATTTGTAATGTAAATCAAAACGATTTATAAATCTCCTTTTTTCCAGTTCCTTATAATGGGATTTCACTGTAAAACTTTTTTGACTGGACACATTTTGACAAAAAGACATAAACAGATGAAAAATATTTGTGGTATGTCGTTGAAAAATTTCGCTGTCTGAACATCTTGTCAATTCTTCTAATATTTACTATTTACTGTCTGCTAAATTCTGCCTCTCTTACTCTTAAACCCATAGTCATTCATTCCCCCATTCGTGTGAAAAATGAAAACTAAAGTTTTGTAATTGAGTAAATGACTGACTGACAATCAGTCTCTCACTTAGGCGGATTGTCTCAATATCTTACACTGCCTTGGAAAATTGTATGAATTGTGTGTTTGCGAGTGTTTGATTGGCGTCTCATTGCCACTTGGTTGACGTATCTTTTATGACAACTTTGCCACATCTTGTTAAATGTTTATTGCTGTTATTGTGTTGGTTAGTTTTGTTTTAAAGATTTCATTAATTTCTATCTCGATAAATGAAAAAGGTTTCTATTTATTTTATATTTTAAAAATTTTTCAAAATAAATTTTTGTCATCAAACAAACAAACACTCGTTTGCGATAGATATTAAACAGCAGGTTGTTGGAATGATGTTTGTTAAGTTGTATGGTTGGCTGATTGGATAGATGGATTATGGTTAAATGTATCTTGATACCTCACCTTTTTGCTGTGTTTGTTGTCTGATTTCTATCTTAATAAGTTTTTCAAATATTTTTGTTTCGTATTTTTGATTGTCACAAAATTTAATGCTGTTTGACAAGCTGTTTTTATTTTAAATTATTTATTTTTATTTATAAATTTCTATATTTAGCTTTTAAATTTAATTTGAAGATTTTTCAAATAATAATTAATTTTATTTGTTTTTTTACTTGTTTCTTTTTAGGTAAGAGTTTGGGAATTAATGTTGTAAAAGTTTGTTGAAATTTGAAATTGTGGTAAGTTGTTAAAAATCAATAGAAATTTCAAATGAAATTTTAAAATTTAACATTATTTAATATACAAATCGTGAAATATATAGATTCACATTTCTGTTGAAAATCTCTTTCAAAGAAGCAAAAACTGGAATTTTAAATTCTTAAAACTGATTGAATTGAAACTCAGATTTTTCAAGGTTTAACAATTTGAAGTTTGATTTTCAAAATTTCAAATATCGGATCTAATTTTGTATATTTTTTTTATAAGCGATAGTGAAACCTTCTGTCCAAAATTTTTTCAGATTTGAATTACTTCCTTAAAAGCTTATAAATTGTTTTAAAATTTTCTGATTAACTTGTAAATTCGATTTTCAAAATTTTAAATATTAGATCAATATAGCGGACATATTTTTAAAAGTGATCTGCCATTGTAGATTTCGTAATTAGTTGAGAACATATTTATGTCAAAAAAATTATAAAAACAACTTCCTAAGAATGGTGAAATAAACACTTTTACTAGCTTCTATTTTGTAAGAGATTCTAATGTGTTTCCCATCACTCAATATTTTATCAGCTCTTTGGTCTTCTTTTTCGCATTTAACTATTCAATTTCTCCCCGTTAGCAGCACTAAACTATTATGGCATTTAATTAACATTAAATAACATAATTTGAGTTTTCACTTACATCACGTCTGACTTTTTATCCTTTAATGCCAATTGACCCCAAGGCAATCCAAGCAACAACTACCAACAACTACTTTTATTCATACCAGCAGACTGCAAAGTCTGACAGCGAGAGAAAGACGAACTGACAGACAGACAGTCAGTCAGTCTTAAAAGCCAACTGCCTGTCAATCAAAATGTTTGCATGCTTTATGCATAATACAGCCGTAAGACAATTGCAATCAGGTATCTGCTTTTTTTTTATTTCATTTTATATTTTGTCTGTGAAGAGATTCATTCTTCTTTAAACAAAAACTCAAAATAATGAATAATGAAAAGTTTCACTTACGATTTCTTTTAGTTGGAATCCAAGCAACAAAGAGCTGCAATAAAGAAACACATGTTGCTGCAAATTAATGGTAGATTATTTACGCATATTCATTTTATATACTTTTATAGCTGCTTAAATAAAAGAGTACGTGGAGTGGAGTAACAAAAGATTTATGATTTTTGCTGTTTTGTGTTAACAATTGAAATCTGATATCTGATGTTAAGTAGTTTGTGAGTTTGAAACAAAGCCATAGCTAATTTTTAATCCAAAAATGCAACCATTAATAAGTGACGTTTTTTTTTATTATGAAGAGTCGTTGCTGAAGACGACATATTCAAAGTGTGAACAACATGTTTAAAACAAGGTCCGGTTGAGACGATTTGAAATGTACGCTTCATTATGGTAAATAAGTGAGTGAAATGCTACAAAAACATTCTTCCTACAGATTAGGAACTAAATGTCCGTTAATGATAAAACTTTGATGGGGAATAGAGTTGAATATTGGAGAAACTCTAAACGATCTTGGCTCTAGCTCACCTAACTTCTGTGACAGGAACGTCTAACTTCCGTGACAGAAACGATCACAACTGCCGGACTAACAGACTTCTGTAGGATAAGTTAAAACGAAGAATAGATTCCTCTATAATTCAACTCCGAGATCTGCGTATTACGATCTTAGGTTAGGTTATAAAGGCAGTTGGTATTAACTAGCACAGTGCCAGTTCAGTGCCGAACCAACCTGATGCACGAATGAACGAATCTACTTACATAGTAGATAGATCAGCTATGCTGTGCAAAAAAGAACTACCTATTGTCGCAGTCCGAACCCCTGATAGAGCAGGGCAAAGACAGAGGATATGTTCAAGAGTTTGCTCCTCGTCTTCATCATGGCAACTTCTACAGAAGTCGTTGTATGGAGTGTTCAGTCTCCTAGCATGCGCAACAATCAAGAAGTGCCCAGTAAGTTCTGATATCAGAGCTCGCAGCCTAGCTCGTGATAGCCCTGTGAGGAACATTGACCTATGATGGTCAAGAATGGGCCAAGTGAGCCTTGATATCGAGCAATTTACGATCTTGGTTATCACAACAAAATATACAACTATACACAGCGTGTAACCTGCAACTATCACTAGCAAAGTATGAAATAGGTAAATTTTAATCTTGGTGTCGTTGTCGATTCGGTCTGAATTCCGACTGTGAACCTCCCGAACCTCTTTACCTTCAAGGTTCATGTAACTGCAACTGGTTCTCAAAACTCATGTCAGCGGCACTGAGGGCTAAAATAGAAACCTTGTTGGTAACATATAAGACGATTTGACGGCCAGTGGTCAAATACTCTTCTCCGTTAAGTAATATCCAGTGGAAGATGGTTCTATCATTAATGAAACTTAATATAATTTTGACAAAACAGTTCCGCCATGATGACCCGAAAGAGTCATCCTAGCTTCAACAACTTACAGCTGGATACTTCCCCAAAGCATGTTTGGAAGGACCTTCAGAATTCATTAAGATCGTATCCTGCAGTTTTGAACGACATTAATAGTAAATCGATCGAAGGAATAGAGCCGCGATCACAGGATACCATGATTGTCGTACTTGGAGGTCACTCACCTCCAATAGCAGACACACAATTACCTGACTCAACCGAGTTCTGGATAGACCTCAGGTCCCGCATAGACTCTGACATTCTTAATTTATGCCCAGCTCGTGGTCAGAATTCTTATAACATCCCCTACATATTCAACTGTCCAATCAACCCTACTTCACTCTGTTCAATGAAATTATGGACTAACCAGTAGAAGTTTTCGTGCGATTAAGATTGTAAATAAATATGTTGTGGAATCGAGATGACGACATTATATTAGTAGGTGTAGGGCAAGGACAAAAAGCGAAGATCTTTCTCGAAGTTCTCTTAAGAAATAAAGAATTCAGTGGAAACTGAACCAAACATGAATGAAGAATTAGGACTTTTGGGCATATGATCTTGTGGGGAGATCTTCACATCCAATGTGATCAACACTAACAACATTTTAACCAAAAGTTCACATTTTTCTAGGAATTAGGAATTTGATCTGACAGATCTACTACTAGCTCCAAATTAAAACTAATGTAATGTCTAGAAAAATTGAACCCCTTAGTTGAAATGTTGAGAATATGACTTTACATGTCGGGATTTCCTGGAAATAAATGTAATATCCATCTAGAATCCCCATTCTCCAATCGATCTTGCGTACCAAACAAGTCGTTCTTGACCGACTCAGTATGAAGCATACGAGCGATCATAAATAATGCAGGATATCAAATTTAATCAAAACCCACCCGCTTTAATGGCTAAACATGTTTATACTTGCACCACTAACTTTGGCAACAAACTACAGCAATAACAACAAAATGAAGCAAAAACCCGATCATGTCTTCTTAGTTTGTTGTGAATTTAACAAAGTAATATGGCCATAAACTTGTTTTGTCTTGCCTGTTAATGCTTTAGAACAACTGGGTTTGCCTCTAGATCATAATTATCAATATGTTAATCATTATGATGATGACTATAAGACGAGCCGTATGCTGTTGCGATTTAGCAAAATGTGGTTGGTGGCTGCTTGAAATGCAAGCAACACATATCGATACAACTTTGAAATCGTAGATGAAGACTGCCGTATATTTTTTCAGTTGATTAAATGACCTTGGCTTAACTAACAACTGCTTGCTGATATGGCGACAGGTTGTTGCTGATGCCACCGCTACTGCTGTGTTTGTATTCTGTTAATTTAACCAAGAAAGCAACTTTAATTTCATGTGGAGATTTTGTAAAAGCAGATGCTTCTCGCTGCCTGGCTGCTGCACCTGATGCATAAATAAAGTCTTCGTTTTTTTTCAATTTTATCTTCTAGATTTTGCTAATTCTTTCGTTCTTTCAAAATATTTTGGGTTGCGTTTTATGTCGCACCACAAAACAGAAGAAGAGAAGAAATAAATGTTGCCAACAACAGCATTAATACTTCTTCATCTCATCTGCTGGTGTTGGCTGCTGTTGATTATTTCATGAATTTTTGCTATTAAAGTTTTGTATGTTAAATTTTTTGTTTGTTTTTAATTTTGAATTTAGTTTTTTTTCCTTCTCATGCATATTATTGGTTGCGTTTGTTTTTTTTTTTTTAGTTAGTTGCTGTAAACAAAAATTTAGGTCGCCTGTCTACAGCCTGAAGTTGCCATCAACTTGCAACTGAGACGACGACTACGAATGAACAGCGAGCGCTTTTTAATATGGGCAACATAAGTTTGAGTAGCGAGTGTTGTGGGGATTTTCTTCAGGTTGCTCTCCTTCTTCGTTCGCAACATGTGTTGGACATTTATATTTAGTACAATTTACAATTAGCAATTTACTGTTAAATCAACAGCAACATAATGTTTGGCAATTTTACAGCGCATTTTTATATCTGTTTTAAAGTTTCAGGATTGCCAATATTTTACTAGAACACCTCTTGAAAAACATTTTGGAGGATGACTAGCTTTTACCTTAACTTTTACATTGTGGACCAATTTGTCCACAGGTCTTTATTAATTACATATTTGCCCGTTCGGCCTTAAGGCTCAGAAAGTCAGCTGAATGTTGACATGACTCCAAGTGTGAAAATAGGTTATTTTTGATTCTAGTAAATCCGGGGACGGTTCCATGGTCAATTTCGCTAGTCGGTATGCACTGATAGATCGTACGGGAACTGAACTCTTGATATCTCTCAGAAAGTTAAAACATGCACTGTATTTCAGTTAGAGATTTACGCAATAAGTGTTGGAGCGATGCGAATCGAGGAACTTATTTTGGATAACTCAACCGACGAGATTTATGTGGTCAGGCTTGCTGTAAATTCTCTACAAGGACGTCAGAATGTCATAGTTGCTACTATGTGTATCTGGGTATTCTAGGAAATAAAATGACTGAAGAGTGTGTGAGGAAGGGATTGGCTATATACGAATTCAGAACACTATTCATATTCTTCTTCTTTAAATGATCACTTGTTGAAATTCTTCTAGCCCTCACTTGTAAGTAACGGGGTAAAGATTCTTGTGGTACTTGGTAGGAAATCGTTTAATCCGGAACACAGTACAATATCAGAGCGTATACACACAGAAAACAGATTCGTAGTGGCAACTGAATTTGTTGCCAATCGAGTGATTCTACAGTTGCGGCTACAGAATTTCAGAAGGGGTAACAATAGTTTGGTTGCTTCAACTGAAATTCTTATTTTTCAATTGACTTTCTGTTTATAGAGCCGAAAAATTCTATGTGTACTGATTCATTCGATTGACAACTCTGTTTAGGTCTTCCCTACAATGACTTTAGCAGAAACTGTTCGTATGAGAAAAAAGAGGATTTGGCACATCACCTTATGACGTTTATTGGCTGCCGCCATTCTCAAGCCATAATTTCGATCTCAGTCCTTATACGATCTGATATAAATTTGTTCAATCGTCATCGTCAATCGTTCCTACAAAGAGTAAATAATGTCATGGTCGCTTTCCCTGACACAGAGGGACAGATTATTTTGGATATTCTAGAATTAGTATTTTCATACCAACTGATCTTTCTTAACGCACATTTATCAATCATTGGATGCCCTCATATCCTAGAACTAATGCTAACTCTACAAAGCGTTGTCTAAGTTCGGCCATGTTATAAATGCTATTCAGAATAGGACCTTATTGCGTTGATGATGAGAAACGTGATTGAAATAAGACAGTCCTCGTGGATATTCACCCCTATCGAGTATCAATATTTCACATGAAATATGTTCCTTTTGTTGTAATGAAGGTGTGTGTCTGACTAAAATCATGTCTGTATGGATAAGTTTTGTCAAAAAATAGTTGTTGGACAAGAGTTCTACGTATCAAGTTCCCAATTGCCGGACAGCGACTTCTGTAGAAGTCGTTCTAGGGGATTCTCAACATTTTAACATGCCAGTCTCCAGTAAAGATTGTTGTAAGATTTCTTGGATGGATTCTAAGCTGATTTATCGCAAATCTAGTCCTCTGATTTTACGCGCCTATTTCAGCTTGAATTGTGTTACCGTAATCTGTATACACAGGTTTTGTCAATGAGTATTTGTGGATCAAGAATTTTACATCGCTGGTTCGCAAATGCCGGATACCCTATAAAGTATATATATTCTGGATCCATATAGATAGCGGAGTCGATTAAGCCATGTCCGTCTGTCTGTCTGTTGAAATCAACTTTCCGAAGCCCCAATACATACACGTTTCATACATCAATCGAGAAAATCGGTCCACAAATGGCTGAGATATAAGGAAAAAATCAGGACAACCTCGATTTTTGACCTATTTTTGATAGATAGACCTTTGCAACGACGTATATAAGACCTTTAGTAAGTTGGACCTACAATGGGTCAAAATCGGAACAAAATATTTTTTTTTTAAGTTTTTTTTTCGCTAAAATTTTATTTTTTTTTTAAATTTAAAAACAAAAATTTTTAAAAATCAATTCGAAAATTTTTTTTCCAAAAATTTAAAAAATAACTTTGGGAAAAAAACATAAATTTTGTTTGCCTAAAAATATTTAAAATTTTTATTTTGAACTATAATTTGGTGAAGGTTATATAAGATTCGGCACAGCCGAATATAGCTCTCTTACTTGTTTTTTCTTCATTATGATTGTCGTTATGAAGTTTATGTGAAATCAGTTGTTATCCCTCACGATCGAAATGCCAATATCTCGTATTTATTCTGATATATTTTTTTAGAAACACAAACTTTGTACGAAAAAGTATGTGCACAAATCGTACACGAACGGTGTCAATTTTATGAGGTACCAAATATTTACTTTATTGTAAGATCATGAATTGAACATTCATTTATAAAGTTCAGGAATTTCGCGGAACCACATTAGTATGTAATTTTTCTGGGACTTCATAAGATTCTAAGAAGATCTAGCTATGTCCGTCTGTCTGTTGAAAACCAGATATGTCCCAAACGAATAGATTTAGTTGTCGAAATTTCCAAACTCTCTGTTGATGGCTTGGCATTGAAAATGGACATTATCGGTCCATGATTTCTCTTAGCCCATATAAGGCCAAAACCACATATTGATGGTGGGTATACAAGATTCGGCACAGCAGAATATAACACTCTTACTTGTTGTTTTTTTGTCATTCCAATGAGATCACTAACAACTTCAGGAGAGATTTCACATTGTAAACTCTTGGCAACCCTGTTTAAACGAAATTAATTTCATTTTATATTCTATTCTATTTAAAATTAGTTCCCATTTCAATTTCCTCTTTTCACATTTTGTATGAAGCCCAACATCATCATCATGCAAGTTTGTTGAACAAGAATTATATTTGATTTGTTTTGATATTTTTTTTATATTTATTTCTAGAGAAAATTATAAATAAATAACTGAGAAATAGCGGATGAGGTTTTCATCAGCTCAGCCTCATTAAAGTTATCTTCTCATTACAAGATAAAATCATGACTTTTTTTTTCTAAAATGTTTGAAATATTCTCAGCTTTGCTTCTAATAAAATAGAAGGTATCTAAATATTTAGCTATTTTTAGTTGAAATAAACCGCATCCGTTGAGTTGCAACTTTAATATTATTTGATATTGTAAAAAAATTATTTAAAGAGGGGGAAGACACATTTAAAGCCTTCATTTTTCTATTTGTATTCCTGGTCATTTGCGGTTTACACTTTTTCTGTTTTTTTAACCATGTAAGTAGAATCTGTTTAAAATAGCCTATTTGAACTTTTTGTTAAAGTGTGTCATCATTATCTTAATCATGTTAAACGAAGCATTCAAAATTTATTATAATTGGAATTTTTGACTTTTGCTAGTCAGTTTTAACTGAACTGAAGAAAAAACTTTAAAGAAATCAATCATCTTAAAGCTTAATGACATGGAGTGTCAAATACATCAAAACTGTATTTAAATAAAATTTTTCATTGACTTTTCCTGTTACATCATCATTTGTTGTCATAAACATGTATTGAAAGTAAAAGTTTCAAATTAAAAATCCTCAAAAACAAAACTCATTGAAGGCATTAATGGCTTATTGTCTAACTAATTAAGTAACTAAATAACTGACAACATTTTAAATGCATTTAATTGTTTTTCGTTATTTTAAATGCATTTTAAAGAAGCTTAAATAAATGCTCCTGGTTACCCGCCCTTCTCTTCTATATATTTAGGTAATTTTATATAACTATTTTGTAGAGACATTACACAAACCATAGCAAACATGTTCCATATCAAATTGCAATGATTATACTGGGCTAAAAAACAAAAAATAAACTAATCTCATCGATTTGCCAGCACTCACCTTAAGAAAATCAAACCAAAAAAAAAAAGACTTGTAGGCGTTTTTGTCGTAGTTTCCTTTAAATGCCACTTTTAAAATAATTATTGAAATTATGCATAGAAGTGGTGGGGCGACTAATGACAGGAAGGAAATCATTTTCATTTGCCATAAATTAATAATTCCTTTTACAACTTATTTTATTCAATTTCAAAACAAATGTGGCCATATAGGAAACAAATACATATCTATCTGGCTTAACAGGGTTGTTGCAAGATTGTACAGAATCTCATTTTGGTTAAACGCTACTCATTTGTTCATTAATTTATTAACATTTTTAGGTCTCGTTGTCGTGGTATCGCTGTCGTTTAACACCAAAATAATTGTGAAACACACTTGTTTTATATTGGAAACAGGCCAAATATCTCCTCTATCTCTATCATTCACCTATCCATGTCTCTGTATCCATTTACAACATTAATGTGGTTTTAGTTGTTGTCTGATTCTTTTTTTTTGCGCTTTACATTTTTAATCGTTGCTATATTTAATTAATGAGAAATGTTTAAACGTTCGCTATTTTAATGGCAAAAATTACTGGTTACATTCAAATGCCGTTCAAATGCGTTGGTTGGTAGACGCAGTAGTAGTACAAAAACATGACAATGAGGAATATTTATGCTTTATATTCACTAAGTTCCCTAAAAGAGATGAAAAGTATGATTTTGAATTTGTTTAGAAAAATTCTGATAACTTTGTTGTTTTAGGAAGGAAAACTGTTAATTTTGGAAGCAATCTTCCATGTGGAAATTTATGTGGAGAGTCCATAAAATGAAGGACTCGTCAGAATATATCTTAGTCAGTTTAATCAGATTTCAGATTCATTTTGACCTGAGAACTACACAACATATACGATCTGATAAGGACTGAGATCGAAAAAATCTTAACATACATAAATATTAACATAATCAAGTTAGAGAGCTATATTCTTATATACCCTTCACCAGATTATATTTCAAAATAAAATTTTTAAATATTTTTATTTTTTTTAATTTTTTGTAAACAAAATTTTTCGAATTGTTTTTTTTTTAAATTTTAAATTTTAAATTTTAAATTTTTTTTGTTTTTTCAATTTTTTTTTAATATTTAAAAAAAAAACTTTTGGTGAAAAAAAATTCGTATTAAAAAATATTTTTTCCGATTTTGACCCATTGTAGGTCCAACTTACTATGGACTACGTCGTTGCAAAAGTCTTTGAAATATCTATCATCATATATCCATATTGTCTATATTAATAACTTAGTAATCCAGATATATGACAAAAATAGGTCAAAAATCGATGTTGTCTTGGTTTTTTCCTTATATCTCAGCCATTTGTGAAACGATTTTCTCGACCGAGCCGGAAGAATTCCGGAGATATTGATGTATGAATCGTGTATGTAAGTTATTTGGGGGCTTCGGAAAGTTGATTTCAACAGACAGGCGGATATGCCTTAATCGACTCCGCTATCTATAAGGATCCAGAATATATACTTTATAGGGTCGGAAAATTATATTGTGGAAATTACAAACACAAAGACAAACTTATATATACCCTTCTCACGAAGGTGAAAGCTATAAAAAGAAACCACTAAACCTACAGTTTTTATTCTTTTTTATTTGATTAAAATTATTATTACAACTTACAAAAATATTATTTTTATAGTTCTAATCAATAGTATTGAATTTATTGACCTTTTCCGGAAACCCTTTTGGACACCTTTTTTGTGCTCTTCAACAAGAGCCACTGGCTCTCCACTGGCTTTAGATTGAGGCAGTTTGGAGGATTTGCATCTCTTGATACAATTACCACATTATTGTTCTTGTACCACTCAATACCTTGCTAATCATAGTGACAGGATGTATAATCAGGCCAAAAATAAGTGAACACATCAAGAAGTCTTATGAATGGAAACATCCTGTAAACATTCCTTGATGTAAATAACGGTATTTACAGAGCCTTTTGTAACAAATGTTTGGCATCTTTTGCCACAACTGCATATTGCTTTCCATGCCAAACACATTTTGGAAAAATTTTCTGCTTTTGGGTCCTAAACTTTTCTATAACATACCCTCGAGCATCAGCAACATAAAAATATTGACCCGGAAGCTGCTATATACGTACGTTTCGTCGTCCATTACGCAGCAGGTGGTATATTTTTTGTATAAAATTTGGCTTCAATTTCCGTGCTCTGGCTTTTTCCTGTAAATTATTAGCAGAGTTCCTGTCACAAACTTTTTGAGCCTTGTATGTATTTAAAGCTGCATTGGCTTTAACTTTTCGTACCAAATAGTCCGAGTACTGAGCTGACGGGACTGCTTTCCTACCGGATGTGTTGGGAGCTCATTTGAAAATGCTTTCTATTTAGTGGCTTTAGAAACATCATGTGGACCATTCCTTCTACCTGACAAGTTCACCCGATACTGTTTAATAACATTGGAATAAAATTGGGTTTTGTTGAAAATATTAAATAATTTAACTGCTCACATTTTTCTCGTCACTCCTTTTAATTAGATTAACAACAAATGATCACAATTGACATTAAACATCAAAGGTAACTTTATCAAAAAAAAGAAGTCAAATCGATTTCCTACAAAGAGTCAATAATGGCTTGGTCCCTTTCACTGACAGAGAGGGACAGATCATTTTGGATATTCTTGATGTTGTATTGTTCTTAACGCAAATTTATCAATCATCGGATGCCCTCATATCCTAGAGCTAATGCTAACTCTACAAAGTGTTGTCTAAGTTCGGCCAGATTATAAATGCAATTCAGAAGACGACATTATTGTGTTGAAGATGAGATAGATATTCACACATAGATATTCACACCTATCAGGTATCAATATTTCACATGAAATATTTTCCCATTTCCTTTTTTCGTTCAACAACTTTGTTTACATGAAAAATTCCCCATGATGTGAAATTTTTAGATGGAATATTGTAAACAATAAACAGCTGTTACGAACAAAATCAACTATTGTGAATGAAAAGTTCATGGGAATATCATGATTACAATTTTCCCTTCGAGGGATATTGATATTTCATGGGAACATAAATTTCACATGTTTTGGGGATAGGGGTGATTATTGTTCAACGTCTCGAGATTTAATTCTCTGCAATTTAATTTTTTTTACACCAATGTTGTTCGTACATATATGTGTACTTCTGGTCATAATCTTGTTCAGCCATTTATCCCACATTCGATTAATTCCTCTATCAGAAATTTGCGATCTGTTCCTTAGTTCAAGGAGTTACAGTTATCATGTTTCAAGATAAACAAAGGGCGTAGTTCGAAATTCGTCCAAATGTTTGTCGCGGCTCCGCTCAGTGGCACTGATCCGAGAGGTCCAATTTTCAATGACTACAAATATGGATGAATTTGACTTATAGCTTGGGTTATTTTGATGGTGGTTTTCGTATTATTGGCGTAGAACTGTAACCTTGGAAAACTCCCTAAAAACAAGTTTAATGGGGTCAAATATATCAATCTTGGTTGCCAATTCACGTCACCTGTATCCATGTTTAGGCATACCCCCAAATCGTGAAGAATGAAGAATGTCCCTTGCGGTTTTCGTTATGTGACAAGTAGTAGCGACGCTGGAACCATATGTCGTCCACATCCTTATCGATCATATCAGGGAGGCGTCGCAACAGTGGATCATAATTTTACTGGAATATTAACAAATTTATAACAATTTTCAGTCACATTGGATTACATATTAAAATAGTCATTGCAAGTCAATATAAGCACTTTTTAAAAATCCGACATTTTGAATTTTCGAAATCTAGGAGTGATGGGGTTCAAATGGGTCCTATAACATTTCAAGTATTGGTTTCAACGTAAAGGAACTGTAAGGAGAGTCAAAGTACGATCGATCGATCACTTTTAATAAATAAGTCATTGTAGATCCGCCATTTTGATTTTAATCTATCCAACTACAGATTCCTGTTTATTGATCTTATAATAGCACGGTTAGATTCAAATGAATCCAAAGAAATTAAAAAAAAACATTTCATTTGAAATATCGATTTTCAATAAAATACCATTTAACCTTAAGCAGTTGATATTTTTGATATGATTCTTAAGAGAATACCTCATTTCAATTGCTAATAATGTGGTAACAGAAAACTTTATCCAAAAATATGGTTATAAAGAAATGAACAATAATATTTCCTACAACTCTTACATTTTTTTTTCTACTCCATTTAGCTTTCAACAAAATTCGTTGTAAACTACTACTTTGTAACACTTTCATTCGTTGTGTTGGCTGCCAACTAGTTTCAGTCGTTTTCCAAGTAAATAATAGTCAAGTAAATTAAACCCAAATCGAACGCAAAACTCAGGCGTAAATGAGGACGAACTGACTGGTAGAGAAGAAAAAAATATGTTAACAGATCGATAATAGAAACCAAAATAAACAAACTGTAAATAGACGAACGAACGAATGGACAGACAATGTTGTTGGCCATTAAATGGCGAAAAGCGGGAAAGACAGCCAGATGGACAAACAAACATGTCATTAAATGAGCCCGACATATGTAGATGGAGGAAAATTTTAATTTGGCATGAGTTTAATTTAATGGTTGGTTGTTGGTTTTTTGTTTTGAAGTTTTTCCATGACAACACCCAACAACGACAAGTGTTTCACTTGCTGGGAAAAATGTTCGGAAAATAAAAAAAAAACACAAGATAGATACAACAACATTAACAAAAATCGTATGGTTTAGTGGGTTTTTAGGTGGTTCAACCACTGATAGATAGTGGCACACAACAACCAACCAACCATTCAAGTTGACCGGCTGGCTACTGGAGGAATATTGTTTATTTGTCATATTTTTTTTTTGTTATTGTACTTGTATTAGCCCCTGTCATACAAACAAAAAAATAAAATAAAACAAGTAAGAGAGCTATATTTGGCTGTGTCGAATCTTATATACCCTTCACTAAATTATACTTCAAAATAAAAATTTTAATATTTTTAGGTAAACAAAATTTATTTTTTTCCAAAGTTGTTTTTTTTTGAATTTTTTGGAAAAAAATTTAGACTTGTTTTTTATAATTTTTTTTCTTTAAATTTGATTTTTTTTCATTTTTTTTCTTCTAATATTTAGCGAAAAAAAACTTGCTGGAAAAAAAATTCGGGTTAAAAAATATTTTTTCCGATTTTGACCCATTGTAGGTCCAACTTACTATGGTCTTATATACGTCGTTGCAAAGGTCTTTGAAATATCTATCATTAGATATCCATATTGTCTATAATATTGACTAAGTTATCCAGATATAGATCAAAAATTGGTAAAAAATCGTGGTTGTCCTGGTCCATTTGTGGACCGATTTTAAATAGCAATCGAGCCGGAAGAATTCCGGAGATATTGATGTATGAATCGTGTGTGTGTATGTATGTTATTTGAGGGCTTCGGAAAGTTGATGTCAACAGACAGACAGACGGACATAGCTTAATCTATAAGGATCCAGAATATATATACTTTATAGGGTCGGAAAATTATATTGTGGAAATTACAAACGGAATGACAAACTTATATATACCCTTCTCAAGAAGGTGAAGGGTATAATTATAACAAGTAAGAGTGTTACATTCGGTTGTGACGAATATTGAGTACCCACCATTTCTTATATAGGGGTTATATGCGGGATAGGATCAATAATGGACCGATCCTCACAAAAGTTGCTAGAAAATTTTAGGTTCACATACAACTCCTTTATGTCCAATTTCAATTATGAATGTTCAAGTAATTTTCTGAGGGGGACTTTGTATGGGTACCAGGGATATATGCTGGACGACTTCCGCCATACTTTACAGTATAATTTCACAATACTTAGAACTAATTTGTGCAAGAGTTTATCAGGATTGCTGCATAATCAACGTATTTATGACTTCTGAAACAGTATTCGTATGTGGGGGTAGGTGAAATCATGGACGGATATTAACCATTTTCAATACCAAGCAAAGTTTATCAACAGAGGGAATTTGTGGAAAATTTCAGCCAGCTAGCTCCTTTTGTTTGGTCCCTATCGTGTTTACAACACACAGGCAGATGGACAGACGTACGGACATAGCTAGATCGTCTTAGAATCTTATGAGGACCCAGAATATATATACTTGTTTGTTCTACGACCAATATTTCGATATGTTACAAACGGAATAACAAAATCAATATACCCCCATCTTTTTTTAATGGTGGATATGAAAATGTTTATTTATTAACATGTTCTTTAATATGATTTTCCTTTAATTTGTTGTTTTAGAAATATAAGTTTTCCTTTTATAAGGATATACCTTGTAAAAAACAGCTAAGGGTTCATTGGCCTTGCTGCCACCTCCAGGGGTGAATTGTTTATTTATTTTATATTTAATATTCAATTCAATCATGGCAATTACAGGGTTTTTTTCTGTAATTTTATTTATATTGCTAAGCTATATATTGAAGATTGGAGAGTTATGATTGGAAAGGTTGTTGGCAGCAGTTTAATGACACAATAACTGGCAAATGTTATTTAATTTTTTTATTTTGGTAACAGGAAATAAACAAATCAATAGCAATTATGAAGGTGTAAAAATTTGTGTATTTAGGCCACATGTTGTAGAGTAATTGTCCTTTCTGTTATTCTCAGTATTATGCAGTCATGCTGTCATTTCAATTCAATCGTGTGAATACCCCTTTTTTTGGATATTGTAGCGCGTGCTTTAAAGTGTCATGTATTTTAACGTTTTGTCTATTTTACGTTTCAAATCATGCAATTTCCTCAATCTATTCACATGCAAATTAATTAAATATTATTTCATCTGCAAAACTAAATTTATTGTTAAATTTTGAGTTTAAACAATTTTAAAATTATTTTATCGCACATTTTCAAATCAACAACAAAATATAGAAATGGTCAATAAACTGCTGAGGTTTATAAAAAGGTAATTAATTAATAAAATTCAACAACATTTTACAAGTTTATTTTTCAATTGAAACAATTGAAAATATACACACATAAAGAAAAATATTTAAAAATAAATGTGTGTGTATAATAATTATTTTGTCAGCTATTGCTGTTTAATTGAGATTGAGTTTTTAATTAGATTTCATAAATCTTAATGATATGTCAAGTAGTATGATTGATTTATTGTTACTATTAAGTATTTTTGTATTAGGAAATTAAATTTATAAAGTTCTTAAATACTATAATAAATTGTTGATGAAGTTTTATTCCACCAGAAGCTACTCGAAACAGGGCATCCATGCCTTTTGTTTCTCTTGCTCTCACATCTACTAAAATTCACGTATTGAACATAAACTTTCCACTCACTTGATCAAAAACTCGAGGATCTGTCCCCAATGTTGGGGATTTGAAAAATCATTTAAGAAAGAGAGAGATAGGTAAATCAATTTCATTATAGACGAAATTCTGGTTTAACCGAAATCACTGTAAAAATTTTATAATTAAATCCCTATGGCTAAATATTGACATTTTTTTTTATAATTTTAGATTTACCAACTAATAATTCTTCTGTTACCCTTTAATATTATTCTTTAAACTTATATTTTTGTATATATGCTTGGCGTCTCCTAAATGTTTTAAAAATATTTATGATTTAATCGATGAGACCATGTCTAGTATTTGTAGATTGATGATCATTTTATTTGTTTTTTCTGAGCAGTTTATAGTTGCCAAAATTAGCCACCTTTAAAAAACATACAAACAATGTTCAACAATTTACAAAAAATATTTTGTTTTAAATCTTGCTACAAGTAAATATGTTTTGATTAAAACAACAGATTTGTTATTTAGTATACGTAAATAGATATTTTTTGTTTAGTTTCTCGTAAACTTGACATTGTTTTAAATTTTTGTTGCTAAATTTAACAAATAGTTTTTTTTTTGCTTCATTAACTATTTTGTTAAAGAAAAGAAACAAAAAACATGCATTTAATAAACATATTATTAATATTTATAATTATTGTTAGATTTATGTACGATATGTCTAAATATAATAATTGTTTTATGTTTTGTATACCCTATACTTGGTACATTTGTTTATTAGTTAATATACGTTTATATAGGAGCCTAAACCACTGGATCGATCCTCTTGAAATTTTTACTGTCAGCCCTATTATGAATAAAAAATTCCCCGGGAGATTGTTCCCAGGGAAAAAAAATCCCGGGGAATTTTTATTCATAATTGGGCGTGGCACCTCCCTTACAAAGTAAATAGTTATTTTCGAATATCTGGAGAACTATAACTGTGGAAGTCTTAAAATTTTGCCCGAATATCACCCTTATTATTCTACATAGTTTGGGTGAAAATGGGCGGTATTATATTAGTGGGCGTGGCTTATCCCATACAATGTAAATAGTTAATTTCGAATATATAAAGAACTATAATCGTAAAAGTATTTAAACTTAGTATGAGTCAATTTCTTATCACTGTACGGAGTTTGGCTGGAAATGGGCGGGATTGTATTAATGGGCATGGTACTTATTATACAAAGTAAATAACTATTTTCTTCAAACTTTATATGAATCAATTTCATATCATAAATTTTAAAAATGTTGAGTAATCTATCATACAAAGAAAATTGTTATTTCTAAATATCTGAGAACTTTAATTGCAAGATTATTCAAATCATTTTTTATACTAGGAATGGCAAAGCATGGTATACAATTAAAAACTAACAAACAATTCTGGTATTAATTATATTCATTTAATTAAAATTCTTTCCCAATTTTTTTTTTTTTTTATTTTACTACGATATTTTACAATTTTATTTTACAATGAGTTAAGCTAGTTTTAAAGAAAATACTTAGATGTCCAAATCCTTACTATGACCTGAAAGAACAACCTCTGACATTTACTTTTTAAAGACAATTTCTTTCAAATGTTGGCCGCGACTACACAGTTTGTGGGATATTCGTAAGTTCTAATTTTCGATCACTTTTTCCAGCATTGCTACCGGTATCTCGTGAATTACGCAAGTAATGCTGGCTTTCAAGTCTTGAAACGTACAATATGTTGTTCGAAGTTTACAGACTGCTGATTTTCGTAATTCAGTTAAATATTTTAACGACGTTGTTGTTGAATTGTCAAACAGTACTTAATAAAAATAAAATGACAGAATGAGTATGAAACCAGTAACACGCGATCTGTGAAAAGAAAAAACCTGAATGAGCTACAATTACCCGTTGAATAGTACTATTACCCAATAAGCAATATAGCCCCGAAAATTCAAGCACTTGAAGATTTTGTTGGAATTTGATGCAAATGTAATTAGGTTGTAAACTTGAAAAATTAAATATTTTTCAAACAAAAACCATATGGCTTGAATTTATGTTTCCCTTTTACTGGATAATGCTATTGAAATGAAGTGTAATTCAATTACTTGACTATAATTCAAGGCTTGAATTACACTTGCTTTCAACTTGAATTCCCTTTATATTAGAATTTAGTTCAGGGGTACACAGAAAAAACTATTTTTAAACCGTTTCTATTCAAATATTTGTCACATATTGAACTGGTTTCAATTATTTCATAATTGAATCAAGTATTCATGTGCTCAAAATCAAAATTTTCTGATATTTTCTATTGAATTTGATAATTTTGATATTTGAATGTACAATTTTCGTTATTGGTTGAACTTTAAATACAAAAACTATTGAATAGATAATTTTCGTAATTGAAAACACATTTTTGTTATTTTTTGTTTTTTCAATTACGAAAATTATCTATTCAATAGTTTTTGTATTTGAAGTTCAACCAATAACGAAAATTGTACATTCAAATATCAAAATTATCAAATTCAAATCTCAAAATTCAATAGAAAATATCAGAAAATTTTGATTTTGAGCACATGAATACTTGATTCAATTATGAAATAATTGAAACCAGTTCAATATGTGATAAATGTTTGAATTGAAATATAAATTTTTTCTGTGTATAATAAGAAAACGAGCGAATAATTATTTGAGTTTCCTTACTTTTGACATTCGATATCGAGTAAATATCGATTCGATATCGAGTAAAATGTATAGAAATTTGCAATGATTTCCAAATGCTGCTTCCTCATGATCATAAACTATTTTTCCAGATCTGTTACAAGATTATGTTTATCAATTAACCGAGATGGCGTCACTTTTGCCATCAGTGATGGATTTGTCCGTCTGCCGCAAGTTGTTGTAACGTGCAAAATTTAGAGGATCAGTCACTAGGATTTCTTAGTCGGATTTGCAAATGTCACGTTCCAAGGTCAATCAGTGTTGGTGATCCTGGTGGTTGTAGGCTTGTTACCAGAACTCTTTGACTTCAAATAACCCCATAAAATGTAATCTATTGGTGTTAAATTGCATGATCTAGGAGGCCAATTCAGATCATCTAAACGAGAAATTACAAGATCTGGAATCGTCTCATGCAGTAATTGAATTATTTTACGGGATGTATGGCATGTGACACTGTTTTGATGAATACAGACGTCCTCAATATCTATACCTTCCAATATATATAGAAAGAAATCTGTTATCATGTCGCGATATCGAGCTCCAGTTATTCTCACTACTTGACCATTATCCGATGATTCATCCGCACCAAATAGTGTCACGTTGTGGACAATCACATGTTGGTTTTCTGAACCCCAAATATGTCAATTTTGATGATTAATAATGCCATCAAGGCAAAAATGTGCTAAATCTTTTAGTATTCCATTTTTACAAATTCTAAACTGTCACCTGACAAACTGGCTCTGAATTACCAAGAAATCTATAGATTTTTTTTATAATTTAGCTTTTGAAATTATTTTTCGTATCAAGGAATCCGGTAATTCGGCTCCTGGTTTTTTTATACCCTTCACCATGAGTAGCAAGTGTATATATCAGTTTGTCATTCCGTTAGTAATTTCTACATTTTTCATTTGCGACCCCACAAAGTATATATATTCTGGATCGTTGATATCAACTTTCCGTAGCCCCCAAATAACTTACATACAAGATTCATACATCAATATATCGGGAATTCTTCCGGATCGGTTGCTATTTAAAATCGACAAAATCGGCCCACAAATGGCTGAGATATAAGGAAAAAACCGGGACAACCTCGATTTTTGGCCTATTTTTGATCTATATCTGGATTACTAAGTGATTAATATAGACAATATGGATATCTAATGATAGATATTTCAAAGTCCATTGCAATGATGTATATAAGGCTATAATAGTAAGTTGGACCTACAATGGGTCAAAATCGGGAAAAATATTTTTTTACCCGAATTTGTTTTTCATCAAAAATTTTTTTTGTCATAAATTCTTTTTCAAAAAAAATAAAATTTTAAAAAATTTAAAAAAAAAATTTTGTAAAAAATTATAAAACAATTTCGAAAAAAAAAATTATTTTGTTTAAAGATTTAAACAAATTTATTTTAAAGTGTAATTTGGTGAAGGGTATGTAAGATTCGGCACAATACCTAGATTTTGATTTGAACAGTCTTTTTAATGAAGTGTCATGATATCCAATGATAGATTTTAGCCACATCAGACAGTCTTGTAGTGTCCTCAAGTACAAGGGTTGCTTTTAATTATGAAATCGGAAGATATACATATATTAAAAACCTGACAAAGGTTTTAAATACTAGTGAGTGTAGGATCAAGCGAAAGCTTGATTGCTACAAACATGTGAATCGTAGCTATAATATTATTCAAAAACTTGTAAAAATTTTGAAATTTTTACGGTAACTATATATTTTTTCAGCGTGTTTTGGGTTTTTTAAACACATTTCCTTTCTGTGTTTACCTATGTATGAGCAAGTAGTGTATGTGGTAAGCAGTTGCTAAAATGTTATTGCTGCAAGTGCAAAATAGATGCAGCATTACAAACGCCACGTGTGGTCATGCCAATAATTAATAATTTAGTTACAGTTTTTGGTTTAACTACTAGTTAGTACTATTAATTTATTTTTGTGCAAAAAATTTATAATTTGCCATTTGACGAATTAATATTTATGATTTCTTTAAACTTTTGTTTGCTTAGTTTTGTTGAAGTAATTATAAACAATTTTTGTTTTTGTTCATATTTTCAACTCAAGGTTCATGACTTCATTTATAATTAAAATTTGGTTGAGTGTTTTTGTTTTTTGATTCTTTGCCAAACAAAGTTTGTTCTTTCGTTTAGCAGATAATTTTGGTTTTGTATTTTTAAAGCTTGGCTTTTAGATTTATAATAGAAACTGAAAAATTTATACGGAATAAAACGTTTATTGTTGGTTAATTAAAGTAAATATATATGAGTTTAAATTTAGAAAGATGGTAACCAAAATAACTTCATTAAATTATTGTCTAGATGGCTAGATGAAAATGTTTATTTTAACAAACAAGCAATTTATATTTCTGCTGTTTTTCTGTTACTTTTTTTTTTTTTTTGTTGGAGTCTTTAAAGATCCATTTTGAAATTCTGGGAACTATTTTATATGATTGTGTCTTCCAGTAGAGCAACAAAAGTATCTTTCATGGGTTTTTGCTTCTTTCTCGCTTGGCTTTGAAGGTAATTTGAAATAATAAGAATTACTTAATTTCAAGGTTTCTTATGCGGTCTTAATTTAAGAAGTTGAAGATTTGTTTTGTTTGTTTATTTCAAATTCTGGGTATTGTATGACTGGTATACGAACGAACGAGTACTTGAACTTTAGTTACCTTTAAATTAAAGTTTGAGTAAATTAACCCGTTAAAGGGTGACATGTAAGGGTCAGATTTTAAGATGAAGATGATGTTAATGATCTTGGTTTTATAACTGTTGGTCTATTATGTAGGAATAAAACGGTGAATTATATAATTTATTACAAATGTAAGAAGCTTTATATGCATGAGGTAACCGAACTTTTGTACTGGACACAAAATGATCTTTAATAAGGCAATATGAAATTTAGATTTTATACATATTATACATCTTTTCTTACTAATTTTTGTATTTTCAAATGGGTGTCTAAATTGGAGACTAATAAACTAATAGAGATCTGGTACTTTTAGGCACAATAAGTACTTTTTATTTAATCTTAAATTTGTTTGCTCTACAAGAGCTATAAATCACTTGTTATATGTCGCCTCAATATGGGTTAATCATTATTTTTAAAAAATGAAAATTGAAGCAAATTATTTTACATTTAACTTTTTTTAACGAAGCAAAATAAAAATCGAAAAATTGATGCCCTTAAGCCAAATAAAATTTTAATTAAAAATAAAAACTCTCATCATCTTTGTAAAGACATGAAATGTTAATTTTGATTGACTATTGATGGTTTGAAATAAAAAAAATTTTTTAAGAAAAGAATAAATAAAAACGAAAAACTACTTTAAAAAAGGGTGTGTTGCGTTTAACAGACACTTTTCTTACAAATTAACATAAATCATACAACACAAACTATTTACTAGTACTATTTAAATAAATAAATAAATACAATTTTTTTCTTAAAAAGTTTATATGTTTTGGCTTGATGCCAATGGTTTTTTAGTTTCAAAACTCTTTTTTTATTATTTTGTGGCTGTCATCTTTATATTTTTCCTCTATTAGTTTACAACATTTTAAGATTTTTATAAATACTATAATTTTTCCATTTTGCTCCCCTCTGGGAAAATCATTTTCATTTTTTTTTACTTTTGTTTTCTTTTGAAATAATCATTTTTATTTATAATTTTTTTTTATGTTGTTTGGAACGTGTCAGTTGTTGTGACTTTTTAGCCGTGACCTTTTTTTAAGTTTCTGTTAATATGTTTTTTTTCTTGGTTTATAATATTTAAATGATAAATTGATTGTTAAATTTTGGTAACTGTTTTTGTAATAAAATATTTCCAACATATTTACATAAAATTACATGATTTTACTTGTTTTTTTTGTGTGTCTATTTCAATAATCCGTTAATTAATATTTAAAGTCAAGACATTAACAATTAATTAATAAAATTGTAACATTAATCATATTTTACAAAGTTTTATAGTATTATGACATAAAGGGGAAGGTGTTTTGTTTATAATTTTATATTAAAATAATTTTTCAATTATCTTAAACTATTAGCCGACCTTAGCCAAACTTCATTTAAATTGCCGGAGCCCATATTCGCTAAAATAAATAAAAGTCGACCAAATCGGGATTGAAGCCGTTAGACATCTTTTCTTATCACTCTTTTAAATCCATCGTACGACTTCTTCCAATGGCCCTCTAATAAATCGACAACTTTGGTCAATTGCTTTGTGATAAAGACAAGGTTGGCTACCGTTACCGTAGTCGGACGGTGCAAGGTCAAGGTCTGAACTATAAAGCGGGTGAGGCTAAACTTCCCAACCACTTCATTCTAAATAGTTTTTAACTGATATTTTAACATATAGCCGTGGTGTTGTCATGATGGAATATTACAGTTTCATAGCCGGCCGCATATTCTGGGCGTTTTTCGGGCAATGTTCGCTTCAAACGAATCAGTTGCTTTCTGGCCAGATTTCAGCAGGTCATAGTAGATAGGATCCTATTGGTCCCAACAAATACAGAGTATTACCTAAGCGCCATGAATATTTCGTTTATGGATCCATTTCTCATCGAAAGTAATGATTCGGTGAAAAAATAATAATAATTCCTTCATAGCGTTCAAGCAGATGAGAGACCTTGAAAGACAAAATCGTCTTTCAAGGTCTCTCATCTGCAATTCGTATTGTACCTAATTTCCCTGCTTTTGGATGAATCCTTCTGCTCGCTAACGATTTTAAATTGCTGTTTAAGTAGCTCCCAATGAGTTTGCAAGCTCTTGCTGTGTTTGCAAGAATCTTCATGGAGTAATGCCTCCAATGCTTGGGTCTTTTTTGCCTGGCCTAGGTGATCTTTGTCATCCGTCACAAAATCTGAACCGCACAAACCAAACATCGCACGTTGAAACCGATGGAACACATTCCCATAACTCTTTCTGCCACGGTTTTATGTGTATACGATTATAAAATTGCATTTTTACATTAATTAAGGTTTATTCATTATGAAGAATATGAAAAAAATAAAGGTTTTTACGTAATGTTTATTAACCACCATGGCATGGCGATTGGCATTAAAAATAATTATGATACAAATTTTCATAGCGTATAAATTTGTTTGAAAGCTGATCAATTTGAACTAAATTTTCTGGCATTTTCCAATTCTATTATATCATTTGGTATACCATCCGGCTCTTCCAATTGAAAATTTGTTTCCCATTTTGGTTCCATCACAAAAGCGACGCAAATTAATATATTAATCTAACCAGAGCACCCTGACGGCAAAGTTTAGCAAAAAAAAAAAAAAAAAACAAACGATGACCCCAAACAATTTAATTGTTTATTAAAATGCCAATAGATGCCCCAAGAAATGCTTTAAATACTCTAGAAAAGGTGGTTAGAAAAGTGACCACTAAAACGCAAAGAGTTAAAAGCCGAAACCAAACAGAACCTAAGGTTAACTACACGAAAATATCAGCAAAAACGCTTAATCAAACTATATTTGCATGATTGTTAATGATGAAATATATTGCTTTGCCAAGTTTTGGTATATTGAAAATTATAAAACCTTGCTTCCGATTTTGAACGCTAAGAAACTTAATGACTCATTTAATTATTTTGTAGCTGCTTTATGCTTCATTTGATCATCGTTTACAATAGTAAACATTAATTAAAGATACAAAACAATATTCTGTTTTCTCGTCACTAATTTATATACGTTTTACAGTTTCTTTGTTTCTCCAGAATAGATTTAACCCTTAAATGCATGATTTTTACTTTAATTTTTCTATAAAGTATTAAATATTTAGTTGATTTTTATTTATTATATTTCCTTTAGCTTTAGTTTGATTGAGAATTTCTTTAGCTGAAACTTTTCGTATTCCATTTGATTTTGCTAAAGGATAATCAGAATTAGTATCAAACTTAATTTCGTCTAAAATGGAACTGGAATGTAGACAATTGGCAACAATATGCATAAAAGGGTTAAACAAATTGTCATGTAATCTCGAAAATTTCCATGTATAGGGTTTGAAGTCTTGCATATTTACAAGACCTGTTTACAAATCTTGGACATTTTCTGAAGTATAGTAAATCATAATTACATATATTTCACTGTTGTACTCTTGCAACCTTATGATCGATTTTTTGTAGCGAGTTTGACGTCTTGCAAATTTACAAGGCCTGCTTGTAATGGTTTTACATTTTCCAAAAATGTTCCCACATTTTGTATATCACATCTTCATATATTTGATTGTTGTACTCTTGCTAACTTTTGAAATACTTACTACATTTACAAGGGCTTGTAAAGATAGCTTACTCATAAAAGTATGTTTAAAGCATTTCTGTATTCTTAATAAACTGATTTATATTAAAAAGGCATTATTCATAAACAATTTTTAAAGTTAAAGAACATTTTAAAATCAAATTTTGTATGGAAATTTTGCTTTAAATAAAACATTGTTTAAATTTAAAATTATTTTATGAACATTTTTAAAATGTAGTTTTTTTTTATCTATTTAAACCTTTAAATTTCATATTATTTTAATTTACATCATAACAATTTCACTAATTTCTTAAACGTTTTTTTTTTCTCTTCATTTTAGGTAAGTGCCCAAAGAAGACAGTCTTTAAGGAAGTTAAATTAACTATGTATGTATATTATAGCAAACATCTACTAATTAAATCAGTAAGTTGTATCTTTATTTTTTTAACAATTAATCGATCATCTTTAAATGACTTTCCAAACAAACTAATAACAAAATTTCTCTAGGGGCAAATATTTTCATTTAAAATCAAAATTGTTTTCAGCTTAATTAGATAAGTTTTCATTAAACCATATAAAATACCCTAAAAAAGTGTTAATAGGCAAATAACAACAGCAAATTTAACAGACTTTATCTATACAAGTCTATTAATCAAGTAAGAAACTCACCAAAAAAAAAGCTTTCTTTCTTTTCCTGTACTTGGCCATATAAAGTCAATTGATAGAGGACGGCTGCCAGGTTGGATTGTATTTAAGCCATAAAATATGAATGAAGCCTTTAAGCGTGATTTTTTTTATTTTATTTTGTTTAATTTTGATTTTATTTAAAAATTGTTAAAAATTACATATATGGGTGTTACTTAAATCATTTTTTTTGCTACTGCTGTCTTAGAAAATTAACAACAATGAAATGAAAGCAATTTTGAAAAATCATTTTAATTAATTAATTTTAATGAGAGGATAAAAGAAAGAAAAAAAGGCTTTGTAAATGTAATGAATTTTATTGTAAATTATTGTAAGTTGCTTCTGATGAAGTTACATATTCATATACATTTTGTATATAAATTATATTACATTATTACAATAATTAATTAAATTACTTGTATAGTACAGTGCGTATAAAACCTGTAAGGGAAGTTTAATATGATGATCTGTATGATCAAAATATTGAATATGTTGAAAAATACCGTTAAATCCTCCTAATGTAAGTCACAGTCAACCTATCGCAAGGTATTTTGGGGCCATAAAAAAAAGGAACTACGATCCATGTTCCGAATTTTAAACTTACTACTAACGATCAGTCATGAAAAAGTTGATGCGATCGTATTTTTTTACATATTCAAGATACTGACGCGACTCATTTCATACTTCGAACTAGTTTTTAGCATTTTATGTAACAGGACAAATCTACACAATCCTTTGAACTTACGCCGTGTGTCCACTACCATGTTTTCTTGCAGAAGTTGCTTGCTTCCTGATGTGACTTCCAGAAGTTCTTATCGTGTAAACACGTATTAGAAGTCTACTTCCATAAGTCACGGCTTGTCGTGTAAACACGTATTAGAAGTCTACTTGCAGAAGTTATTTGCAGCAATTAACACGTGTTTGTTGCTTGCTGGAAGTAACTTGAACGACTTGCTATGAACTGCAAGTGTTTAGCCGTATATCCACTACCAAGTTTTCTTGCAGAAGTTGCTTCCTGATGTGACTTCTAGAAGTTTTTGTCGTGTAAACACGTATTAGAAGTATACACTCAGGTCTCGTTTTATGCGGATTTTTTTTATGCGGATTCAAATTTATGCGGTTTTTAAATTAACGATTTTTTTTTTTTTAATTTTAACAGATTTTAAAATTTTAGATGTTTTTTTTAAATTCTAGTTATGAAAATGATATTTTAGAATATGATGATATGATTATATCATCTAGTGATGAAAGTGACGTTGAACCAATTCCTAAACTATGCCAACAAGTATTTAGTCATTCCGATTGATCATACATATTTACAGAATTTACTTAAAAAATGTTTTGCCTTATTTTTTAGATCATTTTCAGTTTTTTCTGTTAATATTATATTTTTGTTTATTTTTTTAAAGGGTTTTCGTTTTTGCTGTTTAAGTAAATAAAATAAATATATTTTTGTTGATTTTTTTTATGCGATTTTGCTTTGGATTTTTAATTAGAATTTGAATTTATGCGGTTTTTCAGAATTTTCGAACGAATCATTAATTTTTATATGAAGCTAGAGTATCGTTTTATGCGAATTCAATTTATGCGATTTTTTTTTGGAACGCATCTATCGCATAAAACGAGACCTGAGTGTACTTCAGAAGTTACTTGCAGCAATTATGTGGAAACTTGGTGTGAACTGTGAAGAGGAAGTCAGTTATACATCGGGTAAACTGTTTGTGGTATTCTCTTCTGTTTTCAGTTTTGTTTTGTGTTTTTTTCCGAGCTTTTTTTTTCCAAATTTATAAAAATGGACAAAAGTAAATTCGTTTGGAGTAGTGAAAAAACACATTTGGTAATTGAAAAACTTCCACAAACTACTTCTGGAAGCAGACTTTCGCAAGTTTCGGTTTGAGTGGAAACACTTCAGCAAATACTTGCAGAAGTTCTTCCGCAAGTTTCTTGCTAGTGGACTCACTAGCTTTAAATTTATTTTCTGTTAAAGCAAAAGTATTTTGTAAAGGAAAGCTTGAGCATAACAGTATTTTTTTTTTAGAAAATCTTCTTCTACAAACTTCTTCTGGAAGCAGACTTCCGCAAGTTTGAGGGTTTGAGGGAAACACTTCAACAAATAATTGCAGAAGTTCTTCCGCAAGTTACTTGCTAGTGGACGCACGGCTTTAAAAGTATTTTGTAAAGAAAAGCTGTATTTTCTTTAGAAAGTCTTGTATAAATCAGTATTTCATATAGAAGTCTGAATATATTGCTATCAAATATGTATCCATATGCCCTGCATAAGATTTCTGCCAATAGCTTGGACGTGAGCTAATGTTTGTAAAGCCCAAAAATATTAGTCAAACCCATTTTATAAAGTGTCACCCATTTGTTTGTAATTAACTTATCTATACATATATTTTACAGAGAAATAGTTCGTCATTATCTTAAAGTATCGGGTTCTCAGTCGATTAGAAACTGGTTGAAACAGGTCCATTATTTCACCTAGCCCCCATACAATTGTCCTCCCAAATAGTACTTTTTTGTCATAAATGTCTGATTTATACACAAAATGTCTCCACAAATATGTTTTATATAGAAAGAAAACACATTTGTACGGCTACATCCATATTTGACTATAGCTCCCATATAAAGCGCACCTCCGAATACGACTTTAGCAGATATTTGTATCGAAATAAAATTCAACACCAATAAGTTTCATATATAAATAAATTACGCTACATAAATTCTTGGTGATCGGTCCATAATTTGTCGTAACTCGCATATAAGGCCCACTTTAACGAGCATAAATCTCGTTGGCATCCAAATAAAAATCAACTCATATACACAGTGTAGAGTATGATAGGGTATGAGCGACTATATAACTATGTCCGTCTGTATGTTGAAATCAACTTTCCGTAGCCTCCATATAACTTACATACAAAATCGTCCCACAAATGGCTGAGATATAAGGAAAAAACCGGGACAACATCGATTTTTGGCCTATTTTTGATCTTTATCTGGATTACTAATTCATTAATATAGACAATATTATTCATATTGATAGATATTTCAAAGTCTATTGCAACGATGTATACAAGGATATAGTAAGTTGGACCTACAATGGGCCAAAATCGGGAAAAATATTTTGTAACCCAAATTTTTTTTGTCATAAATTCTTTTTCAAAAAATTTTTTTTTTTTTAAAAATTAAAAAAATAAAATTGGGAAAAAAAAGAAAATTTTAACTTTGTTTATCTAAAAATATTTAAACAAATTTATTTTTAAGTATAATTTGGTGAAGGGTATGTAAGATTCGGCACAGCCGAATATAGCTCTCTTACTTGTTTTATAATTCAAATAGCTATGGACCTATTTTACTCACTTTCAATTCCAATATGATCAGATCTCTTTATATTTGTAAAAAAATCCTTTATTGCTCCCTTAATGTTAACAATTACTCTTGCTCCTATTCAAATTACCCCATATGTATCATCGCATTTGTTATGCACTGTTATAAACTATCAAATCGTTTCAGTTTTTTTTTTTTTATTTGTCTTGTATATTTCTGTTTCTTTAGTCATGTTCATTTGACTCGTGTAGCGAAAGTGTTAAATGAGTTAATTATAAAAAAATATAAATAAAGAAAAGCAAAAATAAAACTAAATTAAAGTAAAAAAAGTTCAGTTAATGTTTTTTATTTTATTTAAGTTTATTTTTCATGCATAGGTCGATTGGTCGGTCGTTGATTGTGTTATTTTTTTCTGTCTTATCTTTTTCCTTTGCTCTTTTTGTCTGAGTTTTTTATTGCTGTTCAAACGTCTTGATATCGTTTCAATTCGTTTTGGTTGTAATATTCATTTTGTTGTATATTTTAAAAATACATAATTAAGCTTGAAAAGCTCATGTTCCCCCCAGAGTCTGTGAGTCTAACTATCTGTCAGACGATTTCTGTTGTAACATATTTACAAGTTTTTATAATTTTATGAATAAAAGAAATACATCATTTAACAAATTATCTTAAAGGCGTCAGATTCTAGTTTGATTGAAACAATCAGAGTAATTTTTATTACTTTTCTAGCTAATTTAACATGTTAAGAATATTTCAAAATACTTGATCTACACACTGCTGAGGGTAGTTCGTGGAATTTTTAGGTTTTTCTCGATTTTCCTTCTATTTGCTGCTTATAAGTTTCAGGAGTTAATCTTGATTCATTACACGCATTTTTAGGCAGATGTAAAATAATTTCGTTCTTTAATTTTCTTCAAATAATAAAATCAACTGGCTCTCAATTATATAGAAAACTCTATTAAATTTATTTGCTAAAAAATTTCGCTACTATCTACAATATGTTGATTTAATCCTGCTGACATTTGATAACAATTTTAGAATATCGGAGGTGTCAACAAGTTTTTAAATGGGAATGAATGAGTATAGCTTTGTTATATTTCTGAGAGCACATAGAGAGCATGAAAGAGTAAGAAATGGGGCACAGGTTTTGCAAAGTGCTGCTCTCCTTTCAAAGATAATTACTTATATACTATATCCATATAATTTAACATATTTCTTTAAGTGTATTATATTTATTATAAACTCTTACATAAATCGTTTGTCTTTCTTTCTTTTTCAATCGCCAGTCATTGGCGACTTAAATAAAAACTTTCTGTCTGTCAATCTTAATTGTATGGCCTGTCAAAAGGGGTCTTTTTCTTGTCTTTTTTTATTTCTCCTTTTTTCATTTGTTGTTTTTGTTGTGTAGACACTTTTTTCTCTTAGTTATACTTTCAATACTTCTTGTATTGAAAAAGAGAAGAAAAAAACACTTTCAAATTTATTGAAAAAAAAAGAAATAGAAAAACGATAAATTTATTATCTTTCATTATTTAGTCGGCAATTGAAAATTATTTAATTATTGTGAAAATAAAAAAAAATAAATGAAAAATTATATTGTAATTTTTATACCTTTTACGTGTGTCATGCTTGTAATGTGCCAATAATTTTTATTTAATCAATATTTTTTCTATTATTTGAACTTTTTTTTTTTTTTTTTTTTTTTTTTTTTTTTTTGGTTTAAAGCGAACCTTTATTAAGTGGTTGACTGGCTGGTTGGCTGACTGCTTGGTTTGTGGTTCCATAAACAGTCATGGGATAAATAATGCAAAAAAGTAACATTTACATATGACTCTTTTTATTTAAAGTTTGTTTTTTTTTTCTTTTATTTCTGTTATAAATTGTCTTGGCTTATTTCTTTTTAAACCACAAAATGCATTGAACTTTTGTTTTTTATGTTAAATATACATATTAAACGTTTTTTTTATTGACCATAAGAAAATAATAATATTTGATACAAAGAATATTAATAAGTTTTACAAATTATTTTTAAACCCTTTAAATTATTACTATATTGAAGATGATCTATAGAAAATATTGTTATACATTGTTATAAAGATTTTCTATAGGAAATGCTGTTATATTGAAGACGTTCCATAGAAAATACTGTTATATTGAAGATTTTCTATAGAAAATACTGTTATACTGAAAATGTTCTACAGAAAATACTGTTATACTGAAGATGTTCTATAGAAAATACTGTTATACTGAAAATGTTCCATAGAAAATACTGTTATATTGAAGAGAAAATACTGTTATATTGCAGATGTTCTACAGAAAATACTGTTATACTAAAGATTGTCTATAGAAAATACTGTTATATTGAATATTTTTGCATAGAAAATACTGTTATACTGAAGATTTTCTATTGAAACTATTGTTATACTGATGATGTTCTACAGAAAATATTGTTATACTGATGATTTTCTATAGAACATATTGTTGTATTAAAGATGTCCCATAGAAAATACTGTTATACTGAAGATGTCCTATAGAAAATACTGTTATACTGAAGATGTTCTATAGAAAATACTGTTATATTGAAGATTTTCTATAGAAAATACTGTTATATTGAAGACGTTCTATAGAAAATACTGTTATTTGAAGACTTTCTATAAAAATGCTGTTATATTGAATATTTTCTATGAAAGTACTGTTATATTGAATATTTTCCATAGAAAAAACTGTAATACTGAAGATTTTCTATACAAAATACTGTAATACGGAATATGTTCTATATAAAATACTGTTATACTGAAGATGTTCTATAGGAAATACTGTTATACTGAAGATGTTCTATAGAAAAAACTGTTATACTGAAGATTTTCTATAGAAAATACTTTTATACTGAAGATGCTCTATAGAAAATAATGTTATACTGAAGATTTTCTATAGAAAATACTGTTATACTGATAAAGTTCTATAGAAAATACTGTTATATTGAACATTTTCAATAGACAATATTGTCATATTGAAGACGTTAAATAGAAAATGCTTTTATATTCAAGACGTTCTATAGAAAATGCTGTTTTATTGAAGATTTTCTATAGAAAATACTGTTATATTGAATATTTTCCATAGAAAATACTGTTATATTGCAGATGCTCTATAGAAAATGCTGTTATATTGAATATTTTCTATGAAAATACTGTTATATTGAATATTTTCCATAGAAAAAACTGTTATACTGAAGATTTTCTATACAAAATACTGTAATACGGAATATGTTCTATAGGAAATACTGTTATACTGAAGATGTTCTATAGAGAATACTGTTATACTGAAGATGTTCTATAGAAAATACTGTTATACTGAAGATTTTCTATAGAAACTATTGTTATACTGAAGATGTTCTACAAAAAATATTGTTATACTGAAGATTTTCTATAGAAAATATTGTTGTATTTAAGATGTCCTATAGAAAATGCTGTTATATTGAAGATTTTCTATAGAACATACTGTTATATTGAATATTTTCCATTGAAAATACTGTTATATTGCAGATGTTCTATAGAAAATACTGTTATACTGAAGATTTTTTATGGAAAATACTGTTATATTGAAGACGTTCTATAGAAGATACTGTTATTTGAAGACTTTCTATATAAAATACTGATATATTCAATATTTTTTATAGAAAATACTCTTATACATATAATTTTCTATAGAAAATACTGTTATACATATAATTTTTTATAGAAAATACTGTTATACTGAAGATTTTCTATAGAAAATACTGTTATACTGAAGATTTTCTATAGAAAATACTGTTATATTGAATATTTTCCATAGAAAATACTGTTATATTGCAGATGTTCTATAGAAAATACTGTTATACTGAAGATTTTTTTATAGAAAATACTGTTATATTGAAGATGTTCTATAGTAAATACTGTTATACTGATTATTTTCTATAGAAAATACTGTTATATTGAAGTTGTTCTATAGAAAATACTGTTAAAAAAAAATACTAAATATTGTTTGAAAGTATCCAATGAGTTGGGGAGTACCATGTAACTTTTCACTATAAAAAAGTATCAAAACAGTACGATCATAGCAATTACACATATTTTCCTTAAAGGTAACTTGACATTAATTTAAAATCAATATCTACGGATAAACAGTAGCAAATATTTTTACAACATAAGTTAATTATCCACTGATAGATATCTATTTCTTTAGGTGCAAGTTCTGACATCCCAAAAAAAAATGGATAAATGTCTCGTAGAGAACAAAACTTGTGTCAATATATCGGAAATTTGGTATTGAGAACCCAGCAAAATCGGTAGTAAATGGCTGAAATGTGAAAAACGCGATTTTTTTTTATATTTTTGAAATATTTTTGAATATACGTATCTCGGATACTAAATTCTGTATGTAGAAAATATTTATATTAAATGAAAGACAATTAAAAGCCTTTTTCGAAGCTATTGTCTCCGTTTTTCACCAAAAGTATTTGTTAATTTTGTACTTTTAAAGTATACTAAGGTGAAGATTTTGCACAGCTTTCTTATTTTCAAATTCGTTTTACACAAAGAGAAGTTTCAACCTCCCATTACTAATTTTATCACAGTGTTCTAGTTCAAGTTCGCATGCAGTATTCTTTCTTACACTTCCATGTTTTTTTTTTTTTTTTGCACAAACTGCCTTTTTATTTTATTAAATTCCTTGCCAAATAGAAAATTGATACATTGTCTTGACATTTAATGGCGACAAATGTAAGTATGTAGTTGCATGTCACAACTGCCCATGGCTTGAAATGTTTGTGGGTCTATTTTAAATGTGGTTTTCCTTTAGAAAATATTCCACACAAAACTCAATTCAAATTGATTTTTTCAATTAAAAATGTTTTTCGCATTCATGGAAAAAAACATGCAAAACCTTGATTTGTGGTTGCCACATAATTTGATTTTATTTCGTTTCATTTCCAATGAATGAATTTGTTAATTGTACACGTAAATGGGTGTTGAATTATGAAAGCAAAAAAAAAAAATATTTTGCTAACAATAATTAGATAATAGGGTAGTTCAATATTTATAGAAAACGGTTTAAATTCGTTGATGCAAATGAACGCCACGTTACGTTAATTTGGTCAATTGCTAGGGCTAGATATTAATGACAAGTCGGTGCAACAATCGACTTGTTGAAATCTAAATTCGGTGAATTGTGAAATGATCCTGTCGATTGGCCGCCTAGATGGTTTGATTTAACCCATCTAGACTTTTCTTATGGGGCTACGTTGAATCATTGGTCTCAATATTAAACGAGAAATGGTGGCCGAATAATCGTAGATTTCGTTCAATGACGGAAAAATATGTCGCATGCTAATCATACTAAATGTTATAAAAATAAAACCAATGCAAACATTTCAACATGACAACTTTCAACAACATACTATATTATACCTTTTTAATTAAAAAAACATTTTAATTTAAAGAATTATATTATATTACATTCGAAGGCATGTTCTATTTATTGTCTCGTTCGTAATCCCATGTTAATTGCTGATATATTGGCAACAACTAAGCCTATCTTTTGCTCTCAACACTGTGCTATAAATCCTATAGGAAATTGTGAATGTCGCGTTCGCTATTAAAATAGTTCTATAGCGTAACTATAGGTTGTAATATCAGTAGAAACAACTATGTTTTTGTACATATAATTCCATTTTCCGAATTTAACTTTCAGCAATTAACTTTGGAGTTGAATCGGTTTTTAGTATAATTTTCAAATTCGTTATGAAAATTAAAATTGTCCAATGTATATGCTTAATTGATTGTAATCCAAATTGGTTTCTTTCTAATCGAATAACAAAGTAATCTCCCTGTATTAATTTCATTTTAAGACAGCTGTTATTAAATTGCCACAATGTAATGCAGAAAGTAGTGAGTACGATTCAAGGTAATGCAGAGAGTAAGCAATTACAGTTAATATTTAATATTAATATTTATTTCTATTGCAATGGCTATGGATAACTTTCTTTGGACTTGAAATTTTACCTTGATTAACCCTAATGTTATTTTTTGTTTGCATAAAAAAACCTTCCTTATAAAAATACTTTAAAGTACCCATATATACAAAGTTAGTTATCGTGATACCTACATGAATATTTTAACTATCGTATAAAATATACGAGTATGTCTGTAAATTATGTTTGGAATACTTGATGTTCATTGTTGTGGCATTGGACGGTCATTAGAAACCAGCAGTAATTATGGCCAATAGAGACACAAACTCAAATGATGATGGTAAAGTGAATAACAAGCAGTTTATTGAACTACACATAGATAATAATAAAATAATAAATTGCAAGTGTGCAACTAATTGTGGCCCGTAAATAGAATTCTAAAACCAAGTGTTGCTAAAAATATTACAGCACAGTGTTACGACAAAATGTTAGAATAAACACATGGCACGAAATTCAATTTTTCTATAAATAAAAATAACAAAAAATTAAAAAAATACAGAACTTGTGTGTGTGTGTTAAATGTTAAGGTCGATTTTTTATTTATTTATTATTTTTCTATTGTAATTATTTGCATATGAATGGTGCAAAACAAAAAAAATATACAAAATTGAATTCAGGGTGTTTCGCGAGTTTTTACAAATAAAACTCTGGGACCACATTTCATTTGTTGCTGTTGTTTTATTCATGTAGAACTTAACGACCGTCCATGTTACAAGTTCAAGGTTTTATTTTTTTTTCTATGGGGAACTAACATTTGTATTTGTTACACTTTAAGGTTTTTTTTTTTAGAAAACCCGTATTTTTGTTCTGTTTTAATTGTGGTTTGAACGTAGTCTGAAAATAAAACTAGTATAGCGACACCATAATCTACTCTAATTAAAATCATGTGCCCAAACTTTTATTTTATTTGTCACAATCTTAATTATATGTACATATGTATAATTTCCAACACAATACAATTCGCACAACTCTAACTATTTTTTTTTCAACTCCAGCTTAAAGTACGAAGAAAAAAATCCCATTTCAAATGAGTGTAAGCCATAGATATCCAACGTAATGAAAACGAAAAATATCTTGCCAAAAAGCAAACCTAAATCCAAATGACACACACGCAAATATACACTCGAAATTTTAAACTTAGTTGAAGAAATATTTTCAAAGTTTGTTGTTGAAATAATCAACCAATATACAGATATTTGAGGGACCCAAATAGCAGAATCGATTCATGAATGTCTTAGATGTGATGAAACTGCCAATGTTGTTATTTTGTCATGCAGAAAGTCACAATACAATGGAAACTTTTTTGATAACTACACACAGAAAACAGATTTGTGGAAACAACCGAATTTTTGTTAATCGAATTTTTCGGTTCTATCAACAGAAAGCCAGTTGATAAATCAATATTTCGGTTGAAACAGCCAAACCTTTGTTACCCCTTCTAAAATTGTGTAGCCACAACTGTTAAATTCGGTCACTAAGGTAGAAACATTCGATTGGCAATAAATTCTGTGTATAAAAACTTTACTTTTTATCAAACATAAATGGATGATTATAAGACAAATTCAAATTTCCTAGGTTTTCTATAAAAAATATAGTAAATTTCTGTATTTTTTAACAAAAACACATTTATAGAATGTGGTTATAGTTCATGGCATTGGCAAAACAATGGAAACTTTTAAACTTCTACAAGAAAGAAGACTAAAACAGAAAAATATATGTGAAAAAGCATCATGTTTTACCATTATTTTAATTAATTTAATTCATTCCCACGACAGCCGGTTTTACGCACCGAAATTTCCATATTTCACTCGGCCAAGGGCTGTCAACTGAGCAACGTAAACCGTTATTTATTATACCCACCATCATTCCGTTTGTAACACATCTTCGTGGACCCACAAAAGTATATATATTCTGGGTCCTTATAAAATTCTAAGACAATCTAGCTATGTTCGTCCGTCTGTCCGTCTCTCCTGTCTGTTGAAATCACGATAAGCTCCAAACAAAAGCAGCTAACGGGCTGAAAATTTGATTGGGTTTGTTTGGTATTGAAAATTGGCAATATCGGTCGATGATTTCACCTAGCCCCCATACAAATGTCCCCCAGGAATACAGTTTGAGCACTCAAAAAATGTTGATTATGCTCCAATCCTGATAAAGTTTTCCATAAATTTGTTCTCGGTACTCTGAAATTATCGAGACAGAAATGGAATACTGTTATACAATATTTTCGGATGAATTCAAATACAATTTAAGAGTCATTGATGGGAAAACATTTGTTAGACGACCGAAGGACAAGATATTAGTCCAATTCATATCAAAAATATATTATGACTAGAATCGGATACAGATCCATTTTAAACGATTCATATGCAGAGGAAAATATGCCCCTAGTTTGGAGATTCCAGCTCGACAATGACCCCAAACACAATACTAGGGTTGTAACCGAGTGATGAGAATCCAATGAGGTACTTGTTTTAAAGTGGGTTGAACAATCGTCAGATTTCAATCCCATAGAAAACCAATGGGATATTGTCGATCGCAAAATACCGAATGCCGAAACATGCGGCTATAAGAGAATGTCAAAAAAGTTCAAAGAAGACGAAGGGAAATAAATCTGTAACTTTTAAACCCTTAGGCCGATTGGAGTGGAATTTGACATGGGCAAAGAAGAATTGTTGTCGAGTTTAAGTTTTGAATTTGGACCGCATGGGTTCACCAGGGGTGCGACCAGGGGTCCCCAAAGTAGGACAGCTCGGGTATGTTCAATTTTTAAAACAATACTATTTCTAAGTCTGTGTTCCGATTTCAAAAAAATTCCGCATTACCTCGTCGTAGCTATCTATTATCTCTTATAACTTAGGAGATATTCGCATTTGGAAATTAAATTTTAACATTTTTACCCACCCTACACCACTTTTGTGATAACAGCGGGTCCAAATATTTCTCCATTTTTATTTTATTTAACTAAGACAAATTATATGTCCAACAAAAAAAGAATTGTTGAAAAATCGTGACTGACTCCAAAGTTATATGCATTTCAATTTAAAAAGACGATTTTTCGCTAGTTTTTGGAAAAAAAATACTTTTTTTCTTTTAAAGTTATCTTAAAAATGTCTAAGAAGATGTATTAGGAATTTATACTTTTTGAAAAGCTAACTTTACATTAAATTTTTTAAATGAAAACAAATTTAAAAAAATTTTGATACCGAGGGGACCAGGTCCATTCAAAAAACGCCTATTTTTTATGTAAAATTAAAATTTAGGGCAAAAATTCTCAAATCGCATAGTCGATATCAATAAATATTTACCCAGTTTAGATGGCCAAATATGTTCTTAATTAATTTTGTAAAGGATTCCGATAACCCCGGCCTTGGTATGGATATTAGAGCCAAAAACCTAAAAAATCCTATTTTTCGGATTTTTCAACAATTTGTTCGGAATTGCTGGATTCCTGATTACAAATTTCAAAATTTGTTTTTATTTATCCATTCCCAATAGAAAAATTTATATAACTGTAAAATTTCTTAAAAAAATATTCATAAAAAAAATTTTATTTCAATTTGAAAAATTTGTATCTTTGCAAAACCTCAATAAAAACCACCAAGTTTTTTTCACAAAATTTTTTATTTAACAAATTTTTTTTTTCATTAAAAATTTGTTCATGGAAATATGTTTTTAATAGTTATCTTAAAGAATACATTATTTAAGGGTATATACGATTCTGCACAGCATTACATAAATTTACAAATAAATCTTTAATTCAATAAGCCTCTCCTTCTTATTTTAAAAACGTTGATGTTTTTTTTATTGTGGGAAATAAAGTTGACATGTTAGATCATTGGGAAGTAAGCAGAATGTTCCTGAATTTTCGAGTGTAAAATCAAATCAGCACGATTTTCAAATAATCTACATACACATGTGTGATTGTTATTTATTTATGATTTTTTCCAGCTTATATAAAACGAAATGTGTGTTAATTAATTTTATTTTTTTTTTTGTTTATTTCACTTCATTTATTATTATTTTTTTTTCAAACTAACAAAAAACAATACCTTTATTTTATTGTTAAATAAAACAAAAAAACAAGAAATTAAGACAAAATTTAAGTTATAATAAAAACCATAAAAACAGTCAGTCACAAAATTTTATTATTATTATTTTTGTTTTTATCAATTCGCACATCAAAATATTATGACTTGAAACTGACTCAGTTTCATGATGTCAATTGAGAGAAGGAAAAAATTGGTCTTTCCGTTTACTTCAGCCACGTCGACGGAGACTTCATCACATTTAAGTTTAAGAAAACTTGAATAAAACCACAAAATCTTAAAGAGAATCAGTTTTTTAGTATCTCTGTAGGTATATAAGAAATATAATAATAAAATATAAAAATAAGTTTTTCATTTCCTGATTTATTTATAATACTAATATTTATTTTAAAGGAAATTAAGAGATAAGATCTTTTTTTAAAACTGGAACTAGGAAATTAGTTTTGAATTTGAATAGAAAGTTTGTATTATATATACAATTGTTTGGCACTTAAGTTAAATATTTTAAGTGCCAAAAATATTTTCAAAATGGTAAAAATAATTCAAAATAATTGTGCCACGAAATTGCATAAAACTATAAGAGTTACTGTTAGCAGGGTTATATATATAAGTTGGTAATTTCCATAATATTCATTTCTAACCCTAAAAAATGTATTGTGAATCTCTCTATGAGTAGATGAGAGCCTTTTTGAATGAAACACAGGTTTTTGGATAAAAAAATACTTTATTACTCAACATAGTCTCCTTTGAGCTTTTGCACTTTATTTAACTGTAGTTGAGCGCCCCGGCTTCGCCCGGTAGCATTTACTAATGTTACTTCTTCAAGTTTCTCCAACCCACATACACCTGCCTGTTCTTATTTATTTGCAAATAAAATATCTAAATTTGTACTGCATACTTTAGGGAGCTTTTTTATTACAGTTGACTGGACTCAAAAAAAAAAAAATCCGAGTTTTACCCGGAATTTTTGGATTTTTTTTCTTTACAGCCGTTCTCACGTGATGTCATTACATACATGGACCATTTGATTTTTATATATTTAGATTTCTCCAATTTCGTTATCCCTTCCAAAACATAAGATTTGTCGAAGCCTCAAAATATGTATTTTTTGTGAGATGATTTCATTGTTGGAGTCAAATCTCTTTCCTCAAAGACATTTCTTCAGATTTGGAAACAAAAAATTGTCACTCGGTGATAAATCCGGAGAATAGAGAGCTAAATCCGGAGAAGAGAGAAACTGCACATGTGTGTACTCTTTTGTGCAACCGATTGTGAGCAAACGCGGCAGCCATCTTGCAGAAAGCTTTCTTATGCCCAAGGGATCGTTCAAAATTGAAACCACAGAGTCATGCGGATGCCTATGGCTTCCACAATCTCTCGCACTTGCAATATTCGTGCTTTTTTCAATTGTTTCGTGTGTAGAGAATTACCTCAACTGGGCGCCCAGAATTTTCTGTATTTTCCGTGCTTGTAGGGCCACAACTAAATTCAGTAAAGCAATTTTTTACCATTGAAATTGATGGTGCAGAGTTCCCATAGTATTTATTAAGCTTTTTTCTTTATTTGAGTGATGTTTTTTTTTCCATCACAGACGAAATTCACTTTGTTCCAATTCCACCTCTAGCCACGAGGAATTTAGCTATCAATGGCTGTCAAACACAAACTAAATGACTCAGCTTGCTCAAATTTTGACAGGAATAGTGTTGCCCTTTCAGTTAAGAGCCGGGAAATTTAAAAAGTCGCGGATTTATTGACCCACACAAACACTACGAGTACCAAATTGTATTAAATCTAATCCAGGGCTTCTAACCTCAGTTTTCTTACATAATTTAAGAAATGTCTGTATTAAAAATATCCTCCGAAATGGAGATCGACATAATAGTGGGTTTCGGATTAGGGCAAAAATCGATCAAATATCAATATTCGGTCAAAATTTGTTCCAACTATGATTTCAAAATGTTTTCAACTAAAAAAACCCGGATTTTCAATTAAAAATATAATTTCCCCCTAAACAGAGAACTAGTTGTTTGTTGGTTTACATAGTTTCAAATCTGTTTTTATAATTCTCTAAATATAATTTTCAGCTTACATTTCCTTCATTAAACTGTCAATTTGCTGCTGTCTAAAAGGTGTGGCTCTTAATGAAAACAGTACTAGACTTTTTCTATTTATAAGAATCCTGTCAGTAACATTAATGAATATTGATTTTACGCCCTTTCATAAAATTAATTGAAAAGTAGTAAAAAAACATTTTTAATCAATCATTGTTACTTTTTTACACTTTGTAGGAGTAGTACTTTATAATTTGTCTTTTACATTTAATCAAAGTTTTATTGACGCTGGTAAAAGAAGGAGGAGAGAATAGTTTGCAATTAACAATAATAAATATTTATTTTTAAGTATCAGTTTAAGGGTAAGAGGGACAAATAAAATAAAACTAAATATACATACAGCTATGGTCGCATAAGTAGCACAAATTATTTAATAACAGAAATTTGTTTCAAAATATGTTTGTGTTTTGGTTATAATTTGACATAATTTCTAAAATTATGTCTATTTATGTATCTAAATTCTGTTTATATTCAAAACTAGTTGACCGCCACGGCTTCGCCCGGTAGCATTTACTAATGTTAGTTCTTCAAGTTTCTGCAACCCACATACACCTGCCTGTTCTTCGTTATTTGCAAATTAAATATCTAAATTTGAACTGCATAATTTAGGGAGCTTTTTTATTACAGTTGACTGGGCTCAAAAAAAAAAATCTGAGTTTACCCAGACTTTTTGATTTTTTTTCTTTACAAACCATCTCCTGAAAATTTGGAATCGAATAAAAAAAAAATCAGCCAAATCGCTCTAGCTGTTCTCACGTGATGTCATTACTTACATGGACCATTTCATTTTTATATATATAGATATGATTTACTAAGAAGTAATTACATGACTTTTGGTGCTCTTTATAAAACCCAGTCTGTATTGTAACATTTTATTTTCTAAACACTTTGATATTTAGTCATAATGTCATTCCTACAGTCGTTCAATCTCTCAATTATTTGTTTATTTAAGTATTTTTCTAAATGCATTTAAAAGTAAATGTGCAATTTCCGCTTAATAGACATGAAAACAAATAGAAATAAAAACAACAACTTATTCAAAACATGAACACACACAATAGATTGATTAAGATCAAAATTACACAAATAAAATAATGATAAATAACACAAATAAAACAGATTGGACAAACCCTTAAACAAAATCACAATTTTTTTTTATTTTATAATTATGTTTAAGTCCAAAAAGTAACGCAAGCATTTTGATTTTCCCTTTAATTACAAAAAATTCACTTGACCAAATCAAAAAAAAAATAATAATGACAATCATTAAAAAAATAAACAAAAATCAACAGCCTCAGCTTAAAACGTCAATTTTCAAATAACCGGATGTTAAATGTTTTTTGTTTTTTTTTTTGAAACTTAGATTGTTTGTCGGTGTTTTTGTTGCTGCTGCAGCAAGTGTACTGTACTCAATCAACAAAGTACTTTAAACTTTAACACACAACATTAACTTCAATTTACACCGCTGTATTGCAGTTTTATTGTTGTCTTTTTGTAATTGTTGTAGTTTTATATTTTGTTTATACAACCGTTAAATAAATCAATCTTTGTTCATTAATTTTTTTGGATTTTGTTTTTTTTTTTTATTTTTACAATTTCCATTTTGATTTGAAAGCGAATTTTTTTTAGAAATAAAAAGTGCAACGTACGCTGCAGTGTTTTACATGTGTAAAACTTAATGCAGTAAGTTTTAAAGGAATTCATTCTACTACTTACCATCGGCATTACTTAGAAGTTATTGAGTAATCCAAGAAAAAAATTCTCTGGAATGCATATACCTTGTTTAGTGTTCATCCCCTAGAGTAAAGAACTTTAAACTGTTTGCTAAATCTTAAAACTCTTTTTCCAAACTTTGAAATCTTATCAGATTATTCCTTTAAATATCTGATGTTTCACTTTATATAACTTTGTGTATTGAAAAATATTTGAATATTCATTCAAAGAATTGATAAAATGCTTCTCCTATTTTTAAAGTTTTATTATTGTTATTATTTGTTTTGTTCAATTTAATGTTGAAAGTAAGTAAAGGGTGTGCTGCTGTTTAGTCTTTTAAGTCTTCACAATTCTATAAATTTCAATTGTATTGTTTACAAAATAATTGTTTGGTTAATTTATTTAAATAGGCGATAATCATAAACATATAGACATTTAGTTTGGTTGTTATTGTTTGTTCTAGGAATGCATATTTTTATGGAAATTATTAGGAAAAAAATCGATAAAAAAAAATATATTTTATAATGATTTTAATATTTATATGTGTTTATGAATATTTAATTATACAAATATTTACGCCTATAATCGTAAACAATTTTTGGATTTAGTAAAAAAAATAAAAGTTGTATCAGAATTTTGTTTTATAGGGCGCAAATATTTATAAAAATTTAAATAAAATCCCCTTTACTGATAGAGAAATGGTCGTTGGAAGAACCGGAACTCAGGTGGTCTAATATCACAACTTGTAGAATATCCAGCATACTCGGCCCTCTGTGGTAATCGATAGGACCAAAACTCTATTTACTCTTGATAGAGATTCGATATTGTTACTGGGTATATGTCGGAAAGTATGGGTTAGAAGTTGTTTAGACGAAGATGAAGAGGAATCGGTACAACACATTTCATGCGACTGTACCGCTCTACAATATCGGGGGTTATTACATCTTTGTACAGGTCTCTTTCATTATCTGGATGGTCTCTACAACGAATCTAATCGAATTTGTCAGAAGAACATGTTCGTTCACAATTAATTTTTAGAAAAATTTCGAAACTTTTGGTTTTTAAAACGGCATTAAAAATTGGAAAATGGAAGTTCCAAATAAAACAAGCCCTAAATGATTAAAATCTGTGCACAACTTTTGATTTTATTCACAAAAGATAAAACAAATATCCCCTAAGATTTTATCAAAATTCATAACTCGTAGTAATTAGCTACATCGTGCAGTGTTCTTTTCTGTTTAGTACTGCAATAGTCGGCAATGCAGTGCACAAAAATATATTACAACAGAATCTAACTTTTCTGTTTGTTGTTGATTTCGAATCCATGAATTTGACTAGTGGAAAAGACAAAATATATATATTATATATCAATGTATAGGAAATTGTGTCTTCTTTTCAAAAATGTATAAAAATTTTAAGAATTAAAAAATTTATAGAAGACTTTTTGCAAAAATATGGGAAAAAATGTTAAAATGTTATTAGTAATACTTGCTTTATCTTTTGTTTATAAAATCAAAAGTTGTGCACCGATTTTAATCATTTAGAGCTTGTTTTGTTTGAAACTTTGTTTTATATGCGTTTAGAAAAAATTAACAGCGTAGCTTTATTTTCCAATTTTTCAAGTCGGTTTAAAAATTAAAAAATTTAATAAATATGCTAAAAAAATATTTTTTTTTGCCAAAATATTGCTAAAACGCCTTCAAGGATTAAGAACATGTTCTGCCTTGATTGAAGGTAATTTTATTTCGGAATTTCGGTTTTTTCAGTTTATTCAGTAAACTAAACCGTTTTTGAGTTACGCGAATATATGTTGTGCAACCTCCTCCATTTTCTAAATACCGATATATCTCGAAAATGCGAGCACCACTAAGTTCAGCGTTCTCGAATTAGTTTAAGCCGCTGGGTGCCGCTCTTGACAGAGAAAAGTGTAAATTTCGTGCACAGTGTTATCAATTTATAATGAATAAAAATAATACTGTAAAAATACAAATTAATAAAAAACCTCTAAATGATTCACCCTATGTTTACTAGGCTAAAGCAAACTTATATGTAGCTTTTATCTTTTGAAATAAACTTCCTAAGACGTTTAAATGTAAATTAATCACAAGATTTAAATCACCCACAATTAGCTGTAATTTACACTCCCTCCTGGTAAAATGTCATTAGATTTGGTTTCACTATTTATTTTTAAACTTAACACTGACTTAATCTCTCCTATTAATTTAAAATTGCACCACCGCCACCAACCATTAACCATTTGCATATTAAAATAATTTTAGACTTCCGCTTTTAGCTCTATGGCCAAGAAAACAAACAAAAAATCGTGTTTAAAACTAAACTTTGTGACATTAAAAATATGAATATGAAATAAATAAAAACCAGAAATTTATTAGATTAATTAAATACAAAAAAAAAAACACAAAAAAATGTTTATGGTTGGTCTCTGTTGATACTTTCTAAACAAAAATTTGCACTATTTTTTTTTTTTAGATTTTTTTTTGAAAATATTTTTAACTTTAATTAACAAACTCAACCTCAAACACCTGAGTTATTTTTTTTTTGTTTTCGTCTCTATTATAGTTGCTAATATTATTAATTATGCATGATAATTTACTAAAAAAAACTATCTTTTATATTTTCTATCACCATAAATTAATTCAGTTTTATCAGTTGCTTATATATTTCTCTTGTTGCTTTAATTTTTATCAACAAAAATTACATAAAATCACGTTATACGTCATATTTTTGTTTGAAATTTTGCTGCAAAATTTATTGATAAATCCCAACATTCGGTTGTGGCAGCATAAATTATATTTGTTGAAAGCTATTTGTAACAACAATAAAAACCTGAAAATTATACAAAAAAAGAAATATTGTTTTATCTAATTTAATATTAATACTTAATATTTGTTGTTGTTGCTGGGGGTTTCGTTTCAATAAAACGTTGCAAATGTTTAATAAGTTTGTAATTTCCTTGACAACAATAAAATAAATAAGAAAAATATGCACATAGAAACCCGCTTTAGAGTCAACATGAAAATTAAATTTTCATTATGTGAGTGTGAGTTTGTATGAATTGTGGAAAATTATGTAAATCTGATATTTTGTCACAGGGTCGAAAACATCAAATAGTCTCTATCGGCTGTTAGTTGTTTTTTTTCTCTCTCCTATTTCTTACTGACAAGGAAAGTAAGCCAGCAATAAAAAATAATGGGGAAATAATCCTTAGAAATAACTGAATATAATAGAATTACATTTTTTAAAAAAAATATTACGGGGGACTTTTTCACAAACCAGCTCCAAAAATTAATTGGAGTGCTATTCAACTTGCATTATTTTCCATTATAAAGCACTAAGATTCGTTAGTGTTGAAATGTTAGCATAGCAAAGCATAACAACTTGCTTGAATAGTTCCCATAGCTAATTTTTTAGAGCACTGTTACCTGCACTCCTTTATAGTCTACATTTTCTCATAAACTAGAGGTCGGCATAAAGAGAATAAGCATTATAGCTTATAAAAACCTGTTATGCTCTTTATTTCTCGGTTGTAATTTCACCATCTATTGATTGCTAGTTTTGGTAGCTTCGTGTATTCTACTAATAGGGGAGTCAGACGGCATGTATTTCTAGTGAATTGGGACATGTATTCGATACATATGGAATTCCATGTGTATGTCAAAATTCACATTATACATACGATTCATAATTTCCACGTTCAAACGTACATATGTAATTGCATGTGACATAAGGAATGAGAACGAAAAAACCTTAACACACGTTTTTCATTAAAATTTGTAACCCAAGTGTTATTTGATTTTTTTTTTGATCAAGTTACCTTTGTAAAGCACTTGTTATTTTTAATGTCAATTATATTATTTTGCTGTTAATCTGATTAAAATGAGTGACCAGACAAAATTTCGTACTAAAATTATCAAATATTTTCAACAAAACCCAACTTGGTCCAACAAAAAGTTGGCCAAACAATTCAGTCAAATTGATTCCAATGTTAACAGTATTGGGAGAACTTGTCTGTTGGTAGAAAACCTGGTTCATCCGGTAGGAAAGCAGTCCGGTTATCTCAGTACTCGGACTATTTGTTACGAAAATTTAAAGCCAGTGCAGTTTTAAAAACATACTGGGCTCAAAATGTACCTGACAGCAACTCTGCTAAAAATTTAGAGGCCAAAGACAGAGAACGGAAATTGAAGTCAAATTTGATACAAAAAATATGATACAAAAAAATGGATGACGATTACAGGGTGCTGTGGCTTAATTGGTTAGCGCGTTTGATCATTAAGCATGGTATGGTATTTGTGGCCTGGGTTCGATTCCCAGCCGCTGCCAATCAACAACATCAGTTTATAATAATTATTAGTTTACTAATAACTAATAATTATCACAGCGCCCTTCTTCGGTGGTATAACACTAAAACGCCACCGAAGTAAAATAATTATATAAAGGTTGTTGGCTTGACTAAGGCGCCATCTCACCACCAGAGACGCTGCTACCTGCACTAATAACAAACATAATGCGCAATTGCAGAGTTGTCAATTAAAAGCTTTTCTCCTCCTGTCACCACCTTTCCTTCTACACTCTATCCCTTTTCCAAAGAAAGTAACACAAATATATATAGGCATATTAATTGCCTGAGTGTTACTTCTCTTTTTTTTTTTTTTTTTTTTTTTTTTTTTAAAAAAGAGAAGTAACAGTATGTTCTGGAAAATTTTTCGCAGCTACCGGGTCAATATTTGTATGTTGCTGATGTTCGAGGGAGTGTTGTAGAAAAGTTTAGGACCCAAAAGCAGAAAATTTTATCAAGAAGTTCTTGGCATGGCAAGCAATATGCAGTTGCGACAAAAGAAGCCAAATATTTGTTACAAAGGAGGTTGCTTCCATTCATAAGACTTCTTAATGTATCCACTTATTTTTGCCCTGACTTCAAATTGTATCCAACTTCTCACAGTAACACTCCACTTCCCGTGCCTTTGACTTTCTTTAAACCAACCGTAATTAAATATTATGATTTTAGGACTCCCAGTTATCTCTTGGCGGACTGTTTGTGGTGATCTTCTTATTCATATGTAATCAGTTTAGTGTTCTCTAGTCTGAGTTGATCATTCTCAATTGAGTCCTCAGACCAAAATATTTGTTTTATAGAGATGCAACGGATGCAGTATTATACACATTATATCGTTAGTTGTAAACCTTTGACCGTCAGTAAATCTTAGAGACACTATGAGCTATCAATACTAGATCAGTGGTCGGCATAAAGAGAACATGGATTATAATAACCTGTTCTACTATTTTTTTGTCTGTTGTGGCCTGAATAGCTATTAAATTTGGATTTTGTGTTAACACACCGAACAAGATGACATATTATGTATTACACCGGGTCTACAATAGACATAAATGCTGTTAAAACATGCTGCTTAAACGTCATTTCATGTTATAAAAGACCATGTTGAAACACGAAAAAACGCAAACATGGTGGGTATGTACCTAACATTAACCCCATGTTAGTGTTAATGTTAAGCATTTCATGTCAGTTGTAGACCCAGTGTTAGTAGAAAACAAGTTTCATCGAAATTATAAAAATAATTTAAAATTTTATAAATTTAAGATACAACTAAAGCAAATATATTAATAATTGTTATTTCTTTTATTTTTCTTTGCAGGTACGTTTCTTCATTTTAAATATTTCTAAAGTTGTTAATAAAAATATGTAGTTGTCAAAGAGGTAAGTGACGAAGGAATAAAATGTTAATAAATAACCAGGTTGGCAACCGTTACCCCTAAAATACCCTCTCTGCCTACCTATCGTTACCGATTTAATTGTAAATGAATAACTGAAATTATAAAAATACAAATTTTAAATTTCAATAATTGGGTTAAATGAAATCTACAAAATTTTAAAAACAATTTCAGCCTAACCACAAAAGCCTTAAAGTCGATTTTAAGTCCAAAACGTTGACTATTATTTTAAATTTCGTATCATAAAACAAACTTCAAATATAAATTAAAATGTTGTTTTATTATTATAAAATAAGCTTTTTGTTTTAAACTTTTATGTACATTTTGTTATTTTTGTAATTTTTTTAAATTTCTATTTTAAAATAAAGTCGACTTTATTAAAAATTTGTTTTATAGTTAGGCTGTTTGTTTATAATTTTGTTTAATAATTTAATACAGAAAAAAATTAAAGTTACCGAAATAACACCAAGTACCGTTATCACTAAGCTACCGTTAGCGAAATAACTGTAATTACCGTTTTAATTACTAACGTACCGTTGCCTTCAACCATTTTGAATCTGTAGTACACCTTGTGAAATAGGATAATAACAGGCTTTCGACGCTGAAAAGTGCTTCAATTAATGAAATTATTTCGGAAATTTGTTATTATATTACAAAAGTTTCGGTTTGTTTCGGATCAGGTCGAATAATGTTCGGTTTGGGTTTGGCCTCAAAGCACGGTTTCTGTCGGTATCTACAAATTAATTAATGCTTAAACTGGTTAAAAATCAAACAATAACTAATTAAAATTTAAACAAATTAAAGAAAAATTTATGTAATTTATAAATTAAAATCGAAAATCAAATATAGGTTAAACAATGATCTGTTAGTCCTTTGAGTAATCTTATAATTATAATAATTAAATTATGTGAAAGTTCTTGAAATGGAATTGCTATTTTTAACCATATTTTCTAGTATAAACTTCCTCTGCTTGGGTATACTTCTCCAAAACCTTTTTTTAGTTAATACAGTGCAATGAAAACCTAGTAATATATATTTTGATGTTTTTGGTTTTTGTTTGTGTTGTTTGGATTATTTTTTTATTATTTTTGTCTCAAATCGCACAGCTGTGGTTTGCAACCGAATCCGAGTATGAGTGCCAACCATACCACACAACTAAAACATAAACAAAAAAACTAGCAACAAACCGAACCAAATAATGATATTTAAATAAAATTTGAAACACATTTTACACCAAAGTGTTTATGCTGTGTGTGTTTTGAAAAGCAGCCGCCAACTTTATTATGATGGCAAGCGACGATATAAAAAAGAGTGCACAAAATATGCAAAAAAGCAAACAAAAAAACTTTCACTTAAACGTCGTTTTTAACTTCTACTTTTTACAAAAAAAAATATAAAAAAAAAATTTATACAAAAAATCATTTCAAAACCCATGTCTGCTCAAACAACCTCCCTCCCTCTCCCTAGGAACAGAGGGTGTTAATAAAAAAGAAGCATGTTAAATTAACAACTTAAATTATTATACAAATTTGTGGTTGCTTGTAGGAAGATTTCATTTATTATAATTTTTCGATTGAAAGAAACATTTGAACACAAAAAGAAAAAAAGAAAAACTGAAATCACAAATTATAGCCAACGGCTACAGGAACAACGAACACATGAGTTTAATGTTTGAATTTTGCCAAAAATGTTGCATAAAAAGAAATAGTTTTGTTATAAATCGATTTCCGTTATTGAGTGTGCTTTTGAGTTTCTTTCTTCTGCTAAAAAAAATGTAAATAATTTGTTTAAAATTTATCATTATTTAAACACAATATTATAGTTTTCTATAGGTTTTAATGAATTGTAAATTTGCTGAAAAAAATGGAACAGAAATTACAATTTTGTTGAGTAACCAGTTGATCTCGGTTGGCCATGAGAACCAACATTATTGGCCTACGATTGCCTATAATCTCCTTCACATTTCTCAATACTTGGTCGACAAACTGATCCGTCAGGAAATAGCCTATTAAAATCGTTCCTATTCGCACGATCCAATTCAGAGATTTAAACAAGACCTGTTTTACCTCAAGTCCCTAATCTCTTATAGTTTGGATCATAAATCTTATGATTACGACACATACAACTGACATTTGATGAATCATTGGATATTTGACTTAGAAGGTCATTCAAAAATAAAAATAAAGTGGGAGCCCTTTCGGTACCACTGAATTAACTTTGCTCTGGTTTGATGAGAGTCCATCTACAACAACTCATATACTTAGAGCAATCACTGAAAAAGTGCGATATAAATTCAGTTAAGTTATTAGTTTTATCTTAGAAATATCCATTACTTAACTAACATTCTTCAAATCTATGAATGGAACGACAACCTCTTTCTGACTGAAAGATAAGACAGTCAGCCCTAGAGCTCCTACTACAAATCTGAAGTGGCGGTTGCTTAGACTCCTTTCACACTAGACAATTTAGTTGCGCAAGTCTCTTGTGTTTGTTGATGCCAGAGGTATCTATAACTTCGGAAAGTCCCAATAGTCTCTCCCTTTTTTGAGATTGGAACTACTTTCCATCATATAAGAAATTCATCTTCCTGGTATAAAACACTTAAAAGGATGATAAATGAACAAGTTGGAACCGAAAATTACTGCGTTTAGACTATACTGGAGGGTCTTCCTCTAAAACTCTTGTAATATAGCGAGATCGAAATATTATATTTGGCTAAATCATTGATCTAAAACGTTAAATTTTCGAACTGAGTCAGTGAATGTTTGGTCATACTTGCTTTGGCACTGAAATATCTCTACTTGTTGATTAAGAAGTCACACATTCCCCTTGGGGTATGTTGAAATTTTGCGCTTTTAATTTGAGTTTTATGAAAATTTTCTTCAATCTCTAGACAGCAACATTTCGAATTATTGGACAGTAATTTATTATTTGGCACAATCCACAACGAATAGAAACTTTTCTACTCGAGCAAATTTTTCAGATATCCTACATCACGGTAAAATTTGTACAAATATTTTTACCAAAACTGGCCGAAACCGATCTCTAACGTTTTGTAACTATTCTTATAACGAACGAAAAAAATTAATAAAGTTATGCTTTGGGAATTTAAAAAAAGCTACGAAAATCGTTCGGTTTTTTATAGAGAGAAAAAAGTTTGTGGTCTTACTTAGAACAGTAGCCGGCACAAACAGAAGTTGTCACATTTGTATATTTATTGTAATATTCCTGTCGGACTTTGATTTAACTTAAAACTAACTCATGATCAATCAGAAACGAGCTCACTCACTCTGCATAAGTCTCAGCTAACCACAAGTTAGCTCATTATGAGTTAACTTGTTTAGATCTTTTTACGCTCTCTCTCATGTTTATATCTGCATTAGTTTTGAGTGAGTAACATGTTTGTTTAATTCTTATCGAGATGAAATCAGATATAAAACAAAATAGCTCATATCTGCATAATTTTTGAATTACTAAATGTCAGTTGTAAATGACATTTACATATGGAGAATAAGTCAGATGTCATAAAAATAGGTCATCTCTGAATCAAGTTTGAGTTACTTCAGAAGTCAGTCAACTTGATTTTGATTTAGTTTATAAAAGTACGACAGGGATTTTATAAAACTAATTATAACCTTCACCATGAGTGGCCCCCAATTAACTTTCATACATGATTCATACATTAATATATCGGGAATTCTTCCGGCTCGGAAGACAAATGGCCCACAAATGGCTGAGATATAAGGCAAAAACCGGGACAATCTCGATTTTTGGTCTATTTTTGATATATATCTGGATTAGTAAGTCATTAATATATACAATATGGATATCTCATGATAGATATTTCAAAGTCCATTGCAATGATGTATGTAAGACTATAGTAAGTCAACTGGACCTACAATGGGCAAAGCCGAATATACAGGGTGTCCGCCGGAAAGGTAACTACTTTGTTTTGACGCCATTTTGGTAAACATTAGTCTTGACAGTTCATATTTGGCAGTCGTGAAGTAGACACGTGGCAATTTTATTATGGAAAAATATTCGATAAACCAAAGTGCTTTCATCGTTAAAACATTTTATCAAAATCAATCATCGATTACTGTGACGATGAGAAAGTTACGTGAACTTTTGATCGGCCTCCACGGTCGCCTGATTTGACTGCTCCGGAGTCCGGACTTCTTTCTGTGGGGATATCTGAAATGCAAGGTTTATGCAAACAAATGCAGTCAAATCAGGCGACGTGGAGGACAATCAAAATCACCATTTCAAAATTTCACTTGTTTTCTTTATTGTAGTTTAGATTCACAATCTCCCATGGTTTCCTTTTTAATAATTTTAAAGAGTTTCTATTACATTCGTGTTGTGTACGTTCATAGCCCCCTGATGGCTATGAATGACGACCATTGACCATGTGATATCAAGAATTTTTATTGCTTTTCTTTGCAACTGCCTAGAGTCACTGCTATTTGAGTAATTCAATCTAAACACTTGATTTATACACAGAGAAAACAGATTCGTAATAGCAACCGAATTTATTGCTAACCGAATGATTCTATGTTAGTGACCGAATTTTACAGTAGTGGCTACATATACATATTTTGGAATTGGTAACTAAAATTTGATTGCCTCAATTGAAATTCTTCTTTATCAACTGACTTTCTGTTGTTAGAACTGAAAAATTCTATGTGTGCAACCGAATCATTCGATTGGCAACAAATTCGGTTGCTATCACGAATCTGTTTTCTCTGTGTAATTGTAAATAATTACATTTACTGCTAAATGGAAAACATTATTCCAATTTAAACCAACAATTATTTTTAAATTTTAATGCATTTAAATTTTATTGTGACAATGTGTATAAGTGTTTTTATTATTTGTTAAATTTTTCACAAACATACATCATTTTGGTTTTAACCTTTATATGGCTTCAAGTGTATGAAATTTACGATTTGCCAATTTATCATTTAAACATTTGACTTTTTGGCGCTTGGGCCATAAAAGGCTGTAGAGTTTTGAGGCTAAAAGCAAATTTATCAAACGACAACGACTGCAATATGAATATTTAATATAAGTGGTTACGCACTTTAAGCAAATGTTGGAAAAACTATAAAATAAATAACAAATACAAACAATTCAATTAAATATTTTCTGTTTTCTATATTTTGTGTCAAATAATTGTTTATAATTTATTAAATTGTTTGCAATATATGTTGCATTGATTATTTTTAATTAAGCATTTTATTTTGATATATAGATTTACACAATTTATTATTTATTTAGGAGATTATTTAAATTTTAACATTTGTACATTAAGTGAACTTTTAACAGCAAAATAAATCAGTTGATATTTTTGTGAACAAAAAAAAAAAAAAAAAAAAAAAACCATTCACATTTTTACTGTTAAAACACGTCGTCAGCTCTCGTGATGATGACTCAAACGTGGGTTTTATTTTTTTTTATGATTTTTGCAAAACACATCTCCATAATTCAAGATTTATCACTCACTTTCCTTACCGCACTTACAATTGTTGCTAATGATTTAACAAAGAGAAGAAGCTGTGCGCGCATGCTCTTTTAAAACCCAGTCAATCGCTGTCACTTAACAATGTGAGCTGAGATTTTACTCTTTTTTTAAATAATAAAGAGGGTTTTAACTTTACCAACTTGAAAATAAATTACATTTTAAAAAGACACTTTGTGTGTGTTTAAAATTAGTATAATAATTACCATAAATTAATGTACGTGAGCTTTTGTGGAAGCGACTTTTTCCTCTTATTTATTTCGGCGATAAAAACTTTGGAGATTTTGTTTTTTTTTATAAACTTCCACATAACTACTATATTAAGTTAAATAATGAATAAAGTTTTGATTTTTGAAACTATTTCTAAAGATAAAGAATGGGATTAGATATTTTCTTATGTAAACATAAGAAAATATGAAAGTGTATAGGTACTTTTTTATAAAACTTAAAAATATGTTATTAAACTGAAATAATCCAAATTAATGTTGCCTTTAGTACTTGAAAGTTTTGAATCGGCAGCTAAGTTGAATTGCTGAACTAATCCAATACTTATGGATATATCCAGTAGGTCATTGATGAAACTTCGGCACGGCAAATCAGCATCTTAAGGTAGGGTCACACATTTCAAATATGTATTTGCTCACTTTTTTTAGCACAAATTAGTTTGACTTGTTTACTCTTACAATTGTTTTGTAAGATCAAACAGCATCAAATAAAATAAAACTGAGTTGTTTGTTTTGAATCATCCAAAGTAAAATAAGTTTTTGAAATAAATAAAAGAATTCAAATATATTTTATTTAGTGGTTACGTCTTTTTCGTCAAATATTTGTCATGTGTGACCCTACCTTTAGCCTTTCGTTAGTTGTTTTCCATCTTCCTGCTAATATTGGATCTCAGAAACCCCGTTTTATGTTGGGTTCACCAATTCTTTAGTGAAGTTGTTAGTTTCTTTTATCGGTTAGGTTTATCGGAAGACCTTGTCGGCCTCTTGGTCCCAACTTACCGTTACCATCGACTTGTGTACTTTCTTCTTTGGCGTGGCGGGTTTGGTAATTGTTCCAGTACAAAAATGTTAGTCATTGCTCATTTTAGAATAGTTAATGACATCAGTGCTAGACGTCCTCTGTCCTGGTATATCATTTATCATTGCTGTTTTGGGTACCTCATTGGTTGCTTCGTGTTGACAATTAGTGAGCCTAATGTATATCGTTCCATACCTAAAGTTTGAAAGCCGATTTTGCATCAATTTCTAGGTACGTCATGGTTCCAGAGATTTTGTATGTGCCCAATCTTTGCCTTTGCAGTTGAATACAAGTCAACCTGTTTTAGCTCTGGACTCATCTTATCGACCGTCCTCTCTTCCTAGATATTTAAAGATCACACAGATCTTTTCGAACTATTAATCGGCTTGATACTCTAGATCTGGTTATTTAGAGCTTAAGAAATTTACGTTGCAGCTCCACATAATTTAGATTTTTGGTGCTAAATGTCATCGGAGTTAGGGGATGTAGAGTGTTGCATTTTAAACATTTATTTATTCTAATAACGAAATTTCTTTATCCTTTGGGACATACAGTGACGGACAATACAATAGAATCACTACATATGAATTCGATTAAAGCGGTAAAACTACAAAATTTGATTTCAAAATTTAAAATTTGTTATTTATATTTTAATGCTCATAACGTAAACAATAAATAGAAAAAAATAACACATTCTTATGTTAAAAACGATGTCAAATCTAAAAGACTAAATAAAATATGCGACATTCAAATAGAATCAATCAGTCTTAAAATGATTAAAAATAAAAAATCATCATAAGAATTCGTTGTTTTCTTAATATTTTGTTGCATATCAATTATTTCTAATAACAGCATCAAATCTTTTGGGGATGGAATTTAACAAACTTTCGCATGTAGATCGGGAAATTGCATACCATATTTCCTGAATTTTCTGCCAAAGTTCTTCCTTGTTTTTCAATTTTTCAGATCCGAGTTTGTCTTTTACTATTTTCCATAGGATTTAAGTCTGGTTGAGACGGCCATTCCATAACATGAATTTTGTTATATAAAAACCATTTTTTGGCAAGACCTGATGTGTGCTTTGGGTCATTATCTAGCTGGAAGAGCCACTTTAAGGGCATATTCCATTCTGCATGTGGCTTTATAACATTCTCCAAAATATTTACATACAAGTGCTTATCCATATTTTCTTTAATCCAATAAATTGGACCAACGCAATACCAAGAAAAGCATCCCCATATAATAATATTTCCCCAACCATGTTTAAACGTTTTTGGTTTTTGCCATTTTTTGGACGTCTAACCCATGTCTTATCATCACTACCAATTAAATTAATGGTCGTTTCGTCCGTCCACAACACATTTTGCCACTTCTTTATATTTTCTGGCCCACACCAATCCTTATGATTGCTCCTAGTTTTAAATGAAATATTGATAGTGATTCTATTGTAATGTCCGTCACTGTATTAGCCATCATATTCGGTCCATGAGTTCCCCTCAAAAATATATCTTTCATTGCTTTCATAAGGAAACTAATCTCAATTTAAGAAAATGATTGGCTTCAATCGAGGCTTTCAAGTGCAACGTAATATGGTCGAAATGTTTTCTCGATTGTATTTACTCAATGGTTTAACTTGGACAAATCTCAGTCTACTTTTATCACTTGTAGACTATCCAGAATGCTCTGATTCTCTTAGCTCTTGGTAGGAATTCATTTAGATGAAAAAGAGGAATAATCGGCACAACACGTTATGTAAGACTTCCCCCCTCTACATCTAGCATTTATCTATCTAGCATAAATTAAGATATCGGTACTGTATCAGAGATGTGTCACTGACGAATCGGTTCAAATTTGTCAGCATTACGAATTATATCTCACGGATACCTCAGCATTTATAAGTCGAGAGCGATTATAATTTTTCTTGCATAACTTACAGTGGGCCTTAAAGGTCTTAAGCAGAGAATGTGGGACCATCAGGACATGATACAGCAAAGCCCCTTTGCTGCAAATGGACCAAGGTTGGCTACAGATTCGAAAGAGTCAAAAGGTAACGGTAACATTAATTATTTGGGTTGATTTAGTTGAGCTGAAAGGGTATTTTAGGATAACGGTGGCCAACCTTGCTATAAATACAATCGGATAATGACCATGTCCCTTAGACGCGCTAACGTACTGTCAGATATCCCAAGGATTTATACGTTCCGGATAATATCCGGAATTTTATGCTTATGGCAGAGACACCTGGTGTAGGATGAGGATCTTCTCCAAGCATGGACAGTCATATGATTCCGAAAAGGCTATGGCAATATCGACAGTTTAGCTATCTGTATTTGTACAGATCTCTAAATTGGTGCTTGCCTCTTTTATCAAACAGTATAATTTGGTCTGTTCTTGTGAATTTTAGGGCCACACAAAATATCCTATGGAACTAATGTTCTTGGACGCTTGGTTTCACTTTGTGTGACATCATTTCATGGATTTAGGTATTTTTTTTTAAACCCATTTAATATTGTGATCATGAAATAATTTTAAAGTGGATCTACCAAGAGTGGTGTAATTGATGCTATCAGTTTAAATAAAACAGTAAACTAGTTAAGGGCATATGACAAATCATTTGCACTAGTATTTTCAATGCCAGTTTTTTGTTATTTTAGTTTTATTTTCTTACAAACTCTTAACTTGTTTCATATAATTAGTTAAACACTGTCATTAAAACCTGCTACTGTTAATAATTAATTTTGTTGTTTCTCTCGCAGTTTTTTGTTTTCCCTTAAGAATACAAACAAAAGCCAAAGAAAAATATATAATAAAATAATGAAAACATTTTAATTAGAAAAAGTAAAAGTTTTTTTTTAACGTTGTGCCAGTAATTAACTCAACAAAGTCAGCCAGTTTTCGTTTTTTTTTTAAGTTTTCTGTCACATTTTCTAAAGACATAAAAATTACAGATAGATAGACGGACAATTTGTCCGTCCATTGCAATACACTTGACATTAATTGTATGGCAAACAAACAACAAAATTTGCATTTAACATTGACAATTTTTTGAAAATAATTATAAAGTTTACTACCAGTTAAAACAGCTGACCATGGCTGACCGCCGGGCTTTCAGTGTTTCAGAGTGAGTTTAACTTTTAACTGACCCTCAAAGTGATAATTAAATGTAATTAAACTCTATAAATATACAATTAAATTTACATGCAGTTATATTTAGTTTTAATGGAAATTACTCTAGTAATTACTCCTGTAAATTATGTGCAAGTAATTTGAATTCTCTTACTTTTGTTTGGTTTATTGGATTTCCGGCCATAATTGACCATTTTTTTATTATAAACTATTATTATTCCCAGACAATATAATCTTCAACATCATTGTAAGCAAAACATACATTTTAAATTCTTTATTGATTGATCTTAAAGTTTGATGAATGTTTATTTCAAAAATGATTTTTTTGGTCATATTTTATACTTGTACCACAATTAAAATAAATTATCAACATAAATAGTTTAATTTTACCATGTTTGTCTTTTCAACTGTAACTAGAAATTATAAATAAAATCTGAAATTGTATTTTTGAACAGACAGCGCAGCGCAGCGCTGCTCTGCTCTACTCTGCGCGTAACAGACAGTGGGTTAGAGATACAAACTTATATATTTAACAATTGTTTATTGAATTATACAATTACAAAGTCATAAAATTCATTTTGTGTGTCAAGTTACAACCAAATTGGGCAACATGATTGTAATTCAATTTGATTGTTTTTGTATTGAATGTAAACATTTAATAAGGGTTTTGAACACAATTTATTAAACATTTATTTTTTAAATACAGACATTTGTTTTGCTGTTGCTCAAATAAGGAAATGATGTAAAACAGAATTCAAATTGTTTTTTTAACTGAAATTGTTTTGTAAACGTAGAAAAAGGTGAAATGTATTTAACATTTATTTAGCAAACTCATAAAAAATATATGTATACATATTTATGACTGATTTCAATAGAATCTGTAATAAATTCCTCAGAGATTCCTTTGATATTTTCAAATTCTATGCAGAATTTTAGCTATAACATGAATTTTTTTTGAAGGACTGAGTTTTAAGTGGCATATTTTTGAATCTAATTGAGATATTGACTTGAAATTTTTTTTGTAAGACCAAAAAAAACTTATCTAAACAAAAAAAATTAGTTCGGAATAAATGCGGATCAAATTGGTCCTAATATTTGTAATCATATTAAAATTTTGATACAAATTTTAGTTTTAGAAACTCAATAAACATGTATTATGTAATAAAGTCGTTATTTATTAACAAAACTAAATGAAATTTTCAACGTTTTTTAAATTTGTCATTCTAAATAACAAAGTGTAAAAAAACTTATCAAAAGGTCAAAAGGAATCCCGCAATTCCTAAAAATTGGAGCGAAAAATCCCAAAAATGGTATTTTTTACAATATTGCCCATAGGATCCACATTTACTTCGGGGCTGGGAAAATGCTTTGGGGATAAATAGGGAACATATCAAGGTTTCCAAAGCTGCTTTCCGTTTTCTGATCCCAGCTTTGGGATTTTAAAACATGCAGCCCAATGTTGAAATTTTAGATAAAAAATAGGTCAATTTCCGAAGGGAAAAGGCCGACATATTCGAAAATAAGAACATATTTTTTATACCGAAATGTTCTCCTTAAAGATATCTTACAGAAAAACATAAATTTGTTATATGAATTTAAAGAAAGTTTTTTTTTAATAAAAAAAAGAGTTAAGTCACCTTTTCGCCCAAAAAACAGCAAAAATTTACTATTTTTAAATTGAAAATCGTTTATTTTTGGATTCATAATTGCTATTGCTCTGAAATCTTTTGTATATTATTTGTAATTTAGCTGTCTAACTAACAAAAAAAAATTCGACTCCATTCGGTCCAAAAGTACGCCCTATATTTTTTAAAAAGCGGACCAAGGTATGGCAAAATTTTAAAATTTAAAATGTTTTTTCAAGGTAGCCGAACGTTTTCCAAAAATATAAAAATCTTTGAAATCGGATGGGAAACAAAAAAATTGCACGTGTTTAAAAATTTTACATGTCGAAGATACCCTACTTTGAGCCCCCATAGCGCCACCTTTGGAGCATTTGTGGGTCCTATTTTAATAACTTAAACTAGAATTCTCCTTGGCTAAGTCCACGTCAAATTTTATTCCGATCGGACCAGCCGTTTAGAAATGCCAGATTTATTTCCAAAAAATTTCGATTCTGCCCCACTGTGCACTCTAGATCTTGCTTGCCATAGTAACAGGATGCCAAATCAGACCAAAAATAAGAGGAAAATTTTCAGCTTTTGGGTCCTAAACTATTCTATAACATTCCCTCGGGCATCAGCAACATAAAAATATTGACTTTCGTCATCCATTATGCAGCAGCTACATTTTTGTTTTATAAAATTTGACTTTAATTTCCGTGAGCCGTCTTTGGCCTCTAAATTTTTAGCAGAGTTCCTGTCAGAAACTCTGAGCCTTGTATGTTTTTAAACCTGCTTTGGCTTTAACTTTTCGTACCAAATAGTCCGAGTACTGAGCTAACCGGACTGCTGTCCCACGGAATGTGTTGAGAGCTCTTTTGAAAATACTTTCTCTTAATTGACTATAGAAACATTATGTGGAGCATTCCTTTTACATGAACCAGGTTTTCTATCATCGGATAGATTGTTTGGCCAGGTTTTTGTAAGACCAAGTTGGGTTTTGTTGAAAATATTTAATAATTTTAGTAAGCACTTTTAGCTGGACACTCATTTTAATCAGATTAACAACAAATGAACATAATTGACATTAAACATAATAACTGACATGCTTTACAAAGGTAACTTGACCAAAAAAAAGGAAATCAAATAATACTTGGGTTAAAAGTTTTAATGAAAAACGTGTTTAGGTTTTTTCGATCTAACTCCTTAGTAAAAATATTAGATTTTTTTTTAAATTTACCATTTACCGCAACAATTTACCTCAGTGGTTTTCTTTAACTTCTAAACAAATATTGATGCTTTCTTAAAAAAGAACATTTTTGCTAAATAATTTTTTATTAAAAAAAAGCTTTTTTTATAACAAAATTTTATAAAAATCTTGATTATGAAATAGTTTCTATAAATATAAATATATCATTCTAAAAGAAGTTTATATAAATCTCTTTTAATGAAAAATATTATATTAAGCCTTTTTATGAAAATATTTTATATAATGATCTTTTCAGACAAGTTTTTACAAAGCTTGTTCATGGAAAAAGTGTATATTACCACTAAAAAGCTTTATATAAAGTTTCCTAATAAAAAAGTTTATATAAAGTAAAAGGTTTTTACTCCCTGTCTATACTTGACAAATATTTATCATAACAATTAATGACGTTTGTTGTCAAGACAAAGTTGTCTGAGCAAAAGCACTAACAATTTTGTCATAACAAAGTAATAATACTAATAAATGACGACTATACCTGATAATTTTTTATCTTGACAACGATTTTGACGTTTATCATGATAAAAATTTATCAGGTATAGACAGGGAGTTATAAAAAAATATATTTATATTGACAAAATTGTATATAAAGCTTGGTCATAGAAAAGCTTTATAAAAAGATTTGTTATGCCACAACATTTTATATTAAGCTTTTTTATGGAAAAAGTCTTTTGATTGAAAAAGTTTCTAAAAAATTTTATTATAAAGAAATTTGATATAAAACTTTTTTTGAAAAAAATTAGTATGAAAGCTTTTTTATGAAAAATGTTTATATAAAGATTTGTATGCAAAAAAGTTTATATAAGGCTTTTTATGAACTAAGAAGTTGTTATAAAATTAAGTTTTTACAAAAAAAAAAATTGTTTAAATTTCACTAAATTAACTAATTGCTTAGGTTTTGTATAAGAAGCTTTTTATATAAAAAATATTTATAAAAAAAGTTTGTATGTATTGTTATGGAAAAATAAATTTAAAGTTATTTTTATAAAAAAATGTATAGGGTTTTTTATGATACAAATTTATATAGAGCTTTTATTATGAAATAAGTTTATATTAAGCTTTTTTACTGAAATGGCACATATAAAGCTTTTCTTATAAAAAAGTTTATTTTTGTGAATCTTTGAAAACTGATTTATTTAAAGCTTTCTCTATTAAAATTATGTTCTTACGATTATTTTTAGGCAAACATTTATATAAATCCTAATAAAGAAGGCTTTTGTGTGAACTGAAGAAAGCTCTTACATTTACTGAACTATAAAGCCCAAAGTATAAGTGATTTCCTTATCATAAACTAAACAGTTCAAAAAAATTAATTTTGCAAAATAATTAGAAACTTTGATTAGATACACGATTTAATTAAGGTTAAGGCTAGGCCGTATAGGAATTTCATATCTTTTACTAATTTGGTCACAGGTTATAAAAATTATTCGCCAAAGTCAAACTAGCCAAAGCAAGCACTTTTCTGACTCAGTTTATTTACGTTTTCGTCAGTTTTACGTGTCTATTTTCAAAATAGAAGTATTTGAGACATGAGGTGAATTAAGAAATACTTTATAAACAAGTATGTGCTCAAGTATTTAACATTAAAAATATAATTTGCCCACAAACACACAGTTAATTAGCAAAACACCATCACTTTAGTCAATAATACTAATTGGCAAAAACAGCAGCAGCAAAAAACAAACAAATAATAATGAAACAGGAAAAACAAAAGTCCGAAAACATTATTTGTTGAAGGTTATTTGGACAATTATTGGAATAAAAATGAATGGATTTTAAGACAAGAAAAAGTTCATAAATTTATTATTAATTATTATAAAACATTTTATATTTTACATTGAATTTCTCTATATTCATTTCATTTATAGTTAAAATGCCACATTGATCGTAAATCATTTAAAATTGATTTATATTGATTTTCCTTGTGTTGTTTGAAGTATTTTGCATGTTTAAACCAGTTTTTGAGAGAAATAATTTTATTATTTTTTTTTTAAATTTAAATTTTTCATTTGAAATGTTGCTGTAACACATCAATAATAATCACTGAAAATGAAATTAAACTTTTACTGCAGCAAAAAGAAATGTGTCAATCAATGTTACAAATATTAAACGCAATCACAGCCAACACGTAAAATAACTGAAATAAAACAGTTTGTGAGATTCAGAACGACTATAAAAAGCTCTATGTTTGCAATATAAAAAGTCTTTAGTAGTGACTATTTTCAAGCTGAGGCCGTAATCTCTTAACAAGCCTCAGGGAACTAGAAATCAATTTGCACTCAACCAATTTCTATTGGCTGTTACAAACAAAATATTGAACTTTTATTCTATTGGCTGTTACAAACAAAATATAAAACTATTATTATTTAATTACCATTTTATAGGTGAGATTGCTGTATTGAATTTTATCGATCAAACTTAGTTTTCATGGTTAATATTTGGCAGCCAAGTACTTACACTATTAACAAGCAAAAAAAATACATTTGAATGTATTAAATAAATATTCAAATATTTAGCTTATAAATCATGTTACATTAACATTTACCAAAAAAGAAACAAATAATAACCATTGGTAATCAACACAAAATGTTCACCATTAACAACTACAAAAAAAAACACATAAATTTAACAGTTTCAACACATTAAAATGTCAAAATGTTTGTCAAATTAACACAAAATAACTGCGACTGCCCCCTGTTTTCAAACATTAGCGTATTTCAAGTCAACTTAAAATTTAAAATACTTTTTCTTTTCATTTAGTTTCTAATTTTTTTTTATGAATTTGTTTTGCATTTGCTGAAATTATAAAAATAAAACATAAAGGTGTTTTTTACCAAAAAATTATGATTATAATGTTTATAATGATTACGTTGCTGATTATAACCGGTCAACAAAAAAAACTAATGTCAAAAGTTCATTGAAAACTTCACAGACATTGTGTTAAAATGACACATTTTAATTCATTTTATGTGCGTTTTTTCTTTTTTATTTAAACCTTTTAGAGTTTCTATCAGTTTTGTCTGCATTTTTTGTTTAAGTAATAAAGTGTTTAAGAAAAAGTGAAATTTTTACCAGACAGCAGGGACGTTATTTACTTATATAAACTATGTACTACTATGTAGAGTTGAAAGTTTAAGTACTTTAAGTGGAAAGTGTGTACTCTGAAAAAAGATTGATGGTCATACGGGTGCTGATTATTTCTTTATACAAAAAGCTTTTTTATGAACAATTTTGTTAAATACTTTATATGAAATATTTAAGTATACATTATTTTTATGAAAAAGTTAATAATAAAAAATTTTTCTTAAAAAGCTTTTTTATGAAAAAAGTTTATATAAAGGTTTTTTTTAATTTAATTTAATTTTTTTTATGAACTAGTAGAGAGCTTTTTTATGAAAAATGTTTATATAGTTTTATAAAGCTTTACGAAAACTTTTTTTATAAAAAAAGCTTATATCTATATGAATACATTTTATATAAAGCTTTTTAATGAAAGCCATTTGAAAAACATTTTTATGAAGGATTAAAGATTTTTTATGTTATTTTTTAAAAGTTGAAGCTTTTTAATACGAAATATTTTTGTATATATTATTTTTATAAAAAAGTTTATACAAAGCTTTTATAAGAAAAAAATCGCTCCTAAAAAATAAAAAAAAATTGTATATAAAGTTTTTTATGAAAAAATTTAATATAAAACTTTTTTATGAAAAATCTTATATAAAGCTTTTTTATGAAAAAATTTAATATAAAGCTTTTTTATAAAAAAAATATATATATGAAAAATTTGTATATATATAAAAATTAATATTAAGCTTCCTAAAAAATTTAATAGAAAGCTTTTTTATGAAAAAAGCTTATATAAAGCGTTTTTATGTAAAAATTTAATATAAAGCTTTTTTATGTAAAAATTTGTATGTATATATATATAAGTTAATATTAAGCTTCCTAAAAAATTTAATATAAAGCTTTTCTATGAAAAGCTTTTTATGTAAAAATTTAATATAAAGCTTTTTTATAAAAAAAATTAATATAAAGCTTTTTATGAGAAAATTTAATAGAAAGCTTTTTTATTAAAAAAGCTTATATATAAAGCTTTTTTAGGGGAAATTAATATAAAGCTTTTTTATGAAAAGTGTATAAATATAAAAGTAAATATTAAGCTTTTTTTTAAATTTAATGTAGTTTTTTTATGAAAAAATTTAATGCATATAAAGCTTTGTTTATAAAAAAATCAATATAAAGCTTTTTTATGAAAAGTGTGTATATAGTTTTATAAAGTTTTTTATGAAAAAATTTTATATAAAGCTTTTTAATGAAAAACATTTGAAGAGCTTTTTAATAAGTAAATTTATAAACAATGGTATAAAGCTTTTTTTTTAATTTTAAAAAAAGCTTCTTTAAATAAAACTTTTTTAAAACAATTTTAAATAAATGTTTGTTTACATAAAAGTTTATATGAAGTATTTTTAAAACAAGTTTTTTTTATTTAAAAAAGCTTATACATAAAGCTTTTTTAGGAAAAATTATTATAAAGCTTTTTTTATAAAAATTATTATAAAGCTTTTTTTATAAAAAAAAAACTTAATATAAAGCTTTTTTATGAAAAGTGTATATATATAAAAGTAAATATTAAGCTTTTTTTAAATTTAATGTAGTTTTTTTAAGAAATAATTTAATTCATATAAAGCTTATATATATATTATTGTAAGTTTTTTTCTATAAGAAAAGTTTATTTTTGTAAAGCTTTTATATAAAAACTTAAGATGTTTTAAGGAAAAATATATATTTTCGATAATCTCCTATTTTAAATCGAAACTTTTCTTAAAGCTTTTTTTAACTTAATTTAAATGTCTCTGCTATAAACAATTAATCTTGTCAATAATTTCAATTTTGAAAACATCTCAAAATAGTAATGTATTGCGCTATTATTACAAAACAAATGACAGTCTCTAACATTGAAGTCATTGTTCTCTGTGACGTTTTACAATTTAATACGATCAAGCCGATTTATCAATGATTTGACCTCCTGTATTAAACAAAAAAAAACACACACACTTAATGATGTGATATGTTTTTGATTTGTAAAACCCATTTTGTTTGTTAAACATATAATAATAAATGAATCAATAGCCGATGAATGAATGAATTGAATTGAATTACACAGTACAACATTTTTCAGTTCATTGCTTTGGGACTTAATTCTGACAATTGCACGTGAAAGTAGCCCCAAGAATAAGAACTTCTGCATCATTAGTTTTGTCAAGTTGGCTGCCGTAATAATTTAATGGCCATACGAATTTTTTTTCCTCAAGGTGGATTTTTATCACTTTTTCTATATTTTAGCACGGTTATATCTCGTATACAGTACGGAATATCTCTTTTGTGGCTGAAGCAAAGTTGTAGATATTGAATAGTAGAAAAAAGTACGGAACATACCTACCCGAAAAAGGTGCACCATCGCAAAAATTACCATTTTTTAACCAATTTTTCACCTTTTTTGCTCAATAACTGGATTACAAATCCAATTATGGACCGATCACCATGAAATTAGGTCGTGTGATTTGTGTCTATATGAAAGTTATTTATCATGAATTTTGTATGTATACCATCATTTTTAACAGATTTATTCACTTTAAAGTGATTATCGGAAGCGGGTCTTATATGGGAGCTATGACTAATTATGGACCGACCATAAAAAAATTTGGTACATATAATTTGTTCGGCCCAAGGACGAAGCCTGTTGAAATTCGCTGAAATCGGTTCATTATTTCACCTAGCCCCCATACAAATGCCCTCCCGAAATTGGACTTTATCGGTCATAAATGTTTAATTTATATATGTATCTACACAAATTTCGCTCAAAATAAGTTTTATATATATAAAATTCATGTCAAAAAATTTTATTATGATCGGTCCATAATTATTCATAGCTCCCATATAAGACCCGCTTCCGAAAATCACTTTAAAGTGAATAAATCTGTTAAAAATGATGGTATACGTACAAAATTCATGATAAATCACTTTCATATAGACACAAATCACACGACCTAATTTCATGGTGATCGGTCCATAATTGGATTTGTAATCCAGTTATTGAGCAAAAAAGGTGAAAAATTTATAAAAAATTGAAAAAAATGGCGATTTTTAAGGCACTGGGTGCACCTTTTTCGGGTAGGTATCTACAATTTTGCTTCAGCCACAAAAGAGATATTCCGTACGGTATATAAAATATAGAAAAAGTGATAAAAATCCACCTTGAGGAAAAAATCGTATGGTCATTAAATTATTACGGCAGCCAACTTGACAAAACTAATGATGCAGAATTTCTTATTTTTGGGGCTACTTTCACATGCAATTGACAGAATTGAGTCCCAAAATCATGTGTTGTACTGTGTTATTAGTGTATTACAAATATTTACAGCAATATTGTCTTGTTTTATGCAAAACAATTTGTTAAAAAAAGTATTGAAAACGTTTTCAAAATAATCTCTATGCGAAAAGAAAAGCCAGCAACCAACAAAAGATCGTGTTTAATGGTTCGTTGCTGCAACTTTTTTGTTTGTAATATTTCTTTTTTTAAATGCAATTTTTAAATGCTCCATGATCTTTAGTTAATATTTGCCAAGATTGTAGTCGTAATAAAATAATGTAAACTCTTTTTTCGTACGATACTGATCATATTGTAGATGATCGGACAGACAGTCTTACTTACTGCACGTACTCTTTGTTTTCTGTAATATTTTTTTTATGAATTTTTTTTATAATTTTACTTTCTTGTTTGTTAAATTATGGTTAATTTTACATGAATATTTAAATATTTTTATGTGTGTAGATGGTTTTTTTTTTCTTTTGCTGTCTGCATCATTATTTGAATCTTTTGGTTGGTTTTGTGGCAACTTTAGTCTGATTTTAATCGATTTGTTTGGTATAGAAAGCAGCAAGCAGTTTTCTTTGGTGCTCTGCATTCGATTTAGTTTATTTATTTTTTTTTTATTTTCATATAAAAATGTTGGGGAGTTTAATGCTGCAATTATTTTTTATACCATTTGTGGCAGCAGCAAGCATTGTTGTATGTTTTGCATTTGCATTAGAAATTATTTGCGTGTTTTGTGGCAATTGCATTTTCAACAGTCTTTATATGCATAAAGGAAGAAATTATTTATAAAACTATAGTATTTATTTTACTTTACTTTACGTTTATGTTTTTTTTTCTATTTCTTTTTGTAATGGTAATTATGGATTTTTCAATGTAATTAGAGATTTCTTTATAAAACAAATGTTTTACCGCGTGTTCATATATTTACATACGAGTATTGAAATTTGAATTGATTTGTTTGTTATTTATGAAACATTTTAGCGGCAAAAATTACTACTCATTGCTTAAATAAATAATTGCAATGATATGGTATTTACCATAGATCGTATTTAGTAGAGAAAAATAGTAGAAACTCTTAACTTATTAAATGCTTGTCTAATCGTTTAATTTTTAGATCGGTTAATCTAAATTAAATTTGTATACCCTTCGTATAAGTTTGTTATTCCATTTTTAATATCTACATTCTTCATTTGCGACCCCATAAAGTATAAATATTCTGGATCGTTACAGATAGCGGAGTCGATATAGTCATGCTAGTCTGTCCGTCATTATAGTGAAATCAATTTTCCGAAGCCCCCAAATAACTTACATGATTGATCAATATATCCGCTTTAGTCCAACATAGATTAAGAAAATCGCCCTACAAATAGCTGAGTTATAAGCCAAAAAACCACAACTACGTTTTTTTCACCCAATTTTTTTCAACAGAAATTGTTTTTCTCCGAAATAATTTTTTTAATCAAAATTTTAGTTTTTTTGGTAGCAGTAACGGTATTTTGATTCATTTCGGTTACGGGAAAAGTGGTCTGAAGTTGAATTTTAATTTTCTTGATTTCTCAATTATGGATTTCAAAATATTTAAAAAATAACGGTAACTGTATTTTCGATTATTTCAGTACATAATAATTATTAGGAGGTAGTTGTGCTGAAACGGTATTTAAGGCCACAATTAACATACCGGTAACGATAGCCAACCTTGATAAAAACGTAGTTCTTGAGCATGATATATTGTAACTTCCCTAGCTGGGAATACCTCTAATTAATTGACATTTATTTTAACAAAACCTGGCTAAATATAGATCAAACTCTTAATGACACATTAAATGCCAAACAAACTCCACTTAATCCAATCTTCAGGTTTTTAATTTAAACAACTTCTATTTAAACTTTAATTTATTTATTTACAGTGTTAAGTGACAATTTTTTCGTTTTCTAAATCATTTTCGTGACGTTGATTTTTTCTGACTGACTCTGCTATTTCGTCTTCTTTAAAATGGAACAGAAATTCGTTTTTTTTTTAAATAAAATATAACAAAACTGAAATAAACCCACAATAAATACTTGTTGGTAGTACACAAACATGGCATTAATTTAACTTAAATATTGTTTAAATCTTAAAATTAAACAATAAAAGTCAAAATAAAAAACGAAATGTATGATGGGAATCGTCACAAAGTTAAATTGAAATGAAACCAGACATGAAGTGATCCGTGTTTTTGTTTTATTCAGTATAAATACTCGTATAATAAATAGTAGACATTAGGGTGGCTTCTAACGATAAGATAGCGTTTCTCAAAATAAACATTTCAACATTTTTACAAGTCTTTTTTTGTAACAATATTATGGTCGATGTAATTATTTATATGATAGCGGTAACCATAATATGTTAAAGTTATCATTCACATCTTTACAGCAATCATATATACGATTGTAGTAAATAAATATATGTTTATGGCAATCATGTCCATGATGAATCATTATATCATAATACATTGTTCTCAGACTATGATAACTATCATAAAAATGGTTGCCACAAACATACATATACTTAATTACTACAATTATATGAATGGTAGCTTTAACATATTATGGTTATCGCTATCATATACATAATTACAGTGAGCACAATATTATTAAAACACTTGTAAACATTTTGAAATGGTTATGGTAAACATGTACAAATATATTTTTTCTCTGCGAACAGCTCACTAAATACAGACCAAGATAAACATTTTCAGAAATGGTCTGCTCAAACAAACTAAACTCTCATTTTAGTTGGGAACATAGACATCTTATTTGTCCATAGAAATGGAGCCAGCCTAGTATTCCAAAACATTGGAAAAAATGAAAACAGGGAAACTCAAACTGTATTTTTCAGGCTACTGTTGGCAATAATATTATGTTTTGGGTTAAAACTCCTAAGGTGCCATTAGTGCACCATTTGATTTAAAACGGTACTTCGCATTCAACGTTTTCAAATCTTTCTGCTCCTTTCTTTCCATATGATGGAATGGTTTAATAGAAAACATCTTGATTATCTTTTTTTTAACGCTTTATTGATTTATTGAATCTGTCTGTTATCGACCTTACAATAAGTATTTAAATCTTATAACTAAAATTAAAACTATTTGCTCTTCAACAAGAGAGCCTAAACTGTCACTCATCTTAGCGGGGTGGTAGATCTGCTATACGTAGCCTGGATCGGGTTTGGGTCTGCACAAGTTGTCTTGCAAGCGTATTGGGATGGTTTCGCAGCTTCACAATATATTTCTCACGGACTTTCTCGAACTCTTCCTTTACCAATGTCACTTCTATGTCAGTGGATGTTTTCATTTCTTATGTACCATGGTGCTCCCGTCATGGTCCTAAGAATTTTAGATTGGGCCCTCTGTATAAGATCAATACTGGTGTTGCTAGCCATTCCCCATAATTGAATTCCATATGTCCAAATTGGTTTTAAAACGGTCTTATACAGGATGACTTTATATTCAAGGCTTAATTTTGATTGGTCACTGATTAACCAATGAATGCTAGAGGCTTTTAACTTCATGTGAAGTCTCTTGGTTTCTATGTGTCGGCGCCAAGTAAGCCGTCTATCTAGATCAGTGGTACGCAAAAAGAGGCATTTAATTTGTGTGCTCTTTTGGGTAAAAAATAAAATATCCACAACAACATCAAGAAACTGAATGAATTGTGTGTATTTTTACGCTCTATTACGCTCTTTTGTTCACATTCGGGTTGTTTGACGAAAATCGTAACCTCAACAATATGAACGCCTACCATGGATCTAGATGAATACCAAGGTAGATGACATAATCAGACTGCGGTATATTAACTTTGTTGAGTGTGACAGGTGGGCAATTTCCTCTCCTTAGAACGAACGTAACATGTTTACTTTTCAGCTCATTTACCTTTATTCGCCAGTTTTTCAACCATGACTCCACACGTACGAGGTAATTCTGTAGTTGACTAGATGCCATGAGTGGGTTTTCGTCTGAGCTAATAATGGCGGTATCATCAGCAAATGTTGAAATTGTTAGTTTATCGCACGTAGGGAGGTCGCGTAGGTCCTAGTACACTTCCCTGTGGAACGCCAGCTCTAATCTTGTATTCTCTCGTCACATAATCATTGTACTTAACTCTGAAAAGTCTATTCGATAAATAAGACTCCAGCAATTTCAATCTTGATTATCTTGCTAAATTAATTTTTATTTATTTAGTCCTTAGCCCTAATGATGTATAAGTTCTCACTGCAGTCAGGAGCCACGAGCTTAGAGAGGGTAGTGTTGTGAAATTATGGCCATTCCCATCGGGAATCTTTCAGGGAGAATTGTTTGCGCTAGTGAAACTTCAGGAGAGGATTAAGGGTACAAGTGTTCTTGTGATGTCGGATAGTCAGTTTTTGGTGATTTACTTATCATCTTATGGGATAAAGTCAGGGGTTATCATGGACTGTATTATATCTCTGAACGAATCTGTAGAGCTGCATTGAAGATCTTTAATTCTTTGCTCTTAGACACACGATTGGATTTTTAGCTCGAATATATGTAAATACATTAAGAATAAGAGTAACAAGATTGACTGAAAATTATTGATCAAGTATTGAGATCACCTTAAATACCATTTGCTGAAACAGTAGTAATTTCGTAAAATATTTGAAAGCCATGGAATTAATACAAATTAAAGATCAAAATTCCAAAAGCCTTTTAAATCGATCTTGTATACTTACACAGGATGGACGAAACAAACGTTTTTGTTTGATGTTTGTTGAAAGGAACTTTTATCGGAAATAAAGCAGTCACCTCTAGTGGTATTTGTGCAACAAGTTCGTGTGACGCTACTTGCCAAGGAGAATATTTCAGCTGTGGCGAGGAGTTTGTTCCATATACGTATAGTACGGCTAAAGAACGAATTTTCCTGTAGTGCAGTGCGCGGTCCACCGTCCAATCGACGACAAATGGATGTGTTCTTGACGAAAAACGTGTATTACGTAAATATCTGCGGTTATCTAATTTGATCACAATACATTCGATTGTAGGACCCCATTGAGTCTGTGCTCCTGTGAATCAATAGAGTATCCACCTTACTGACACCAATAAGTACTTTCGCCGTCTCCTGTACGCGGTCGAGAAGCTCCAAAATAGACTTTGAAGCACCGGCTCATACTAGGAGTTGTATTCCATTTTCGGTCGGATATAGGTGGTGTAAATAGTGAGGGATCAGATGAAGTGAAGTAATTCCTACACCGTTTCAGAAATCCGAGACACTTGAATGCTTCTTTCGACACTTGAAAAATGTGTTTAAACCAGCGTACATAACTTTATTTCTCATGCCCAGAACATTATTGCCCCAATCTCCGACAGGCTTGGTCTATAACTGAATGAATATGAATGGCAAATGTTGCTGGCATCTGAAAAATAATAGATAGGGGTGGAAGTTTGACATAGAATTTAGTTTATAAAAATGAAGAAAGAGAACGGAGCCTTGCGATACCCCTGAATTTATCTTCAACTAGTCTGATGAGATCCCATCTATAACAATTCGTATAGTGTGAGCTCTGAGAAAGCTCAATATAAATCGAGAGAAGTTATTACCCAAACCAAAAGCAATAAGTTGTGATAAAAGAGCACCATGCCACACTCTATCGAACGTATTGGAGATATCTAGAGCCACTACTTTACTTTCGCCAAAACAGTGAATGGAACGACATTATTTTCCCGATAGGAAGCCTAGCAAGTCTCCAGTAGAGCGTTCTCTACGAAAGCCATGATGTCGGCCGTTAAGAACAAACTGTAATTTTACATTACATTAGCAAACTTCCAATATTTAGGAAATACGCCGGCACGGTATGAAGTGCTGAAATTGTTGGCAAATAGACGAGTTAACGTAGAAGAGCACTGGTTCAAGACTACCGCTGGTATTCCATCTGGAGCGGGAAACTTATTTACGTTGATATCCTGTAACTAGTTATGACACTGATATCAATGTAATGACTTCTTTCAGTCCCTCGTTGTATGGCTACATTGGAAGTTGTTGTCCAGAGTAATTAATTTATTTAAATGTCAATGTGAAGTATATTGAGTTAATTCACTTCGAAAATCACTAAGCTTCGAAATAACTTAAACCCCAAAGCCAGTTTTGGTTTCTTCTTTAATCGTATATTCTGCAAACGCTACAACTATTTAATCATTATTGAACTTTATTTGTATCTCTTTTCCACTTTTTCGAATTAACAGTTTGTATACCTCCTCTATTTGAGCTATAAAACTTTTTTTTGATGCTGTAAGAAATAAATAACTGTTGTGACACAGAATTAAGTAGATTGCAGCAGTAAAACAAAGAGAAAAGCTTAAACGAGGCAAAAACTAAATACATAAATACAAACTCTAAAGACTAGACGACAATGATTCGAAAAGAACTTTGGTATAAAATCAAAATAAAAAAAAATTGTGGAACTCAAACCCTTTTCTGTGTTATATACATTTATGTTGGTAAATAGTTTTGCTATAAAAAGGAATAAAAGTATAAAACACATGTCAGCCTATTTATTTTTTTTATATATTTTTTGCTAGGCAGCTGTTTAAACTGCTTTTAACTCCGGTATTAAGAAATAAACTTATTTTTACAATGATTTTGTAGTTTTAACGTTTAGTCATCAAGGTTTTTTATGTTTTATACGTTTGTTTTTTGCTTAAACAATCGTTTATATTAAATTATCTGCTGTTTTAAATCAGATACTTTTTAATTTTTTTTTTGTATTTGTTGTACTTTATTCTTAAGAGTTAAAAGACAATGAACCTATGAAGAAAAAAAAAACAATCAATGATTGGCTGGTTTAGAAGTCTGAAAGTGTTTTTTGTTGGTCTTGTAGTTTTACTAATAAATCATTAACAAATGTACATTGGAATGATCAGTTGCTTGTTTTAATGCAATACTCACTGTCTATTTGGCTGTATTCATTGTTTATTAGAGTTTATTTAATATAATTTGTTGTTTTTTTATTTATTTATTTATTGTTTTAATAGCAATGACGTGTTAAGTTATTATCTGCTTCTAATTGTTGTAATTTAATAAACATTTTTCTCATTGAATATTTAATTGAATACCCTACATTAGGTTGGATATTAACATTATTTTATATGTCAAATGAAAACTGTGTTCAATTCCTATCTAATCTATAACACTGTGCAAGAAATTGACACTGTATTTTTCAGTCAAGAGAAGAGCACTCGGCGGTTTAAACTAATTCAAATACGCTCAATCCAGCTTTTTAGGTTAGCTCGTGTTTTCGAGATATACCGTTATTTCGAAAATAGAGGAGGTTGCACAACATATTTTGGCGTAACTCAAAAACTGTTTAGCTTATTGAATTAACTAACAAAACCGAAATTACGCAATAAAATTGCCTTAAGGTAAAACTGAAACTTTTTTAATCTGCGCATTCGTTTTAGAAATATACATTTTTTTTGGGCAAAAATTTTTTTTTACAAAAATTTCGAAATTTTTAATTTTTGCAGTAACAAGAGCTAACCAAAAAAGGTTAGCACCACTGAATTAAGCGTACCCGAATTAGGCCCCGCACAGAGGGATGGATGGCTTCATACATTTTTTTGCAAAGCAGTGGTCGTAGAGCGCTGAAATTTGTCACCGAGAATTACATGGACCAAACTAAGAAAAAAATAAAATTTTATCAAAATCGACCACGCCCAACGCCCACTGCCCATACAATCCAAATAGATTTTTTCGCATACAATTTTTTTTATCCAAGTAGGAAAGTACTTACCACCCTGGAGGCAAGTACTTACCACCCTCGCTTACAAATAGGGAGTTAAATAAGTTGTTTTGTTGTAGAGCTATTTATAGAATTTTTTATTTGCAAACAAAAAATAAAAAAAAAAATAAGTCGCAGCCAAGATTCGAACCAACAACTAACTATCCCTTTGCAAGTCTAGACATTTTTTTTCCATAAAATTGTTTATATCCAGCAAAAGTCTAGAAATTTGGTACATACATTTATTGAAACAAAAAAGGAACGAATGCCGAGTTTCAATAAAATCGGTCATGCCCACCGCCCACGAAACCCATACATAGATAAGAATTTTTTGGATATTTCGTTTATTATTCGACAAAAAATGTTAAGTTTTCATCCTGTTCCGAAATTTTCCTGAAACTACATTTCATCTTTAAACATTTCTCTACAAAACTTCATCATTTGAAATTGAGTGTTTGAAAAATTTACTTTTTGACACCAAAATCCCTCTGAGCCCCGCTTAATAGTTTTTTCAACTAGCACAGTGTAATTAACCAGATTTAGTAATTATTTATGAAATTGAAGCGATTCGTGATTCCAAACCTCTAAAATTTTTAACTGAAATACAAAATTTTAATTATTTTTTATTTCATGAATGTTCAAAAGTTTTTTTCACATTAATCTTGTAACTAATATGTAATGTAAAGCATCTTACTAACCGCTACAACTTCATAATAACTTTTCCGAACTTGTTTTAAAAGTCTATGATTAAGTTATTTTTAATAAATACATTTAAAAGCTAAAAAAAATCTTAACAACAATTTATTGGTTTGCCATGCCACATAACAAAAGTTAAATATTGACTTATTTTTTATTTTTTCTATCAACACAAACTATACGTCATTCTCTACTGTCCGTCCGTCCGTCCATACGTTCGTCTCTCAGTCCATACATTTGTCTATGCTTAAGTTAGTACATTCTCTGTAATTGAATCGTGCCAAGTAATTATTGTAAACTTGTGTAAAAAAGGTGTCTATTTATTTATTAATTCTTTGTTTTTTTTTGCTGTTGTTTAGTTTAATAATAAACACATATTAAAACAACTAACTAACTAAATAATGCAACAAATCATTATCAACAATTTAAGTTTTTTGTAGTTGTTTACTGCAACTAGAGCTAAACAATTGTTGGCCCGTCACTAAGAATTTGCCATAGAAAATCTTGGAAATTCTTTTGTAGTAATAAAAATTGAATAAATTTTAAATCGTAACAATTTATATTCCAAGAAAAAAATACGAAAGATTTTACGAATTCCTAAACTATTATGAAGATACTTTAGTTGTTAAAACACAATCTAAATTAGTCTTTAAGATAAAGAGTCGAAAACCATAGATTAAAAATTTAACCATTTGGTTTGTGAATATATTTTTTTAGATTTCTCCCATAGCCACATTTGTTCGCACACAAGTACTTCTTTCAAACAATTGTCAAACGATTACCGCATAATTCTATGCTCAGGAAGTTAATTTAGGTTGAGTAGAGGAAGTGTTTCTCTCCGTTTTTTCATAGCTTAAAAATCATAGTCAGTTAGGTTAAGAACCTAGTTTAATAGGTCTATAATTCGACTAAATGCAGGACAGTGACACCAAGAATTTTCTTCCTCACACGTTCTGCAGATTGTATTGTAGGATACACCAATGCGAGCTAGAGAGCCTCAACTCTGGGTGTTCAGTTAACACATTAACTAGTCTAATGATTGTTGGAATATTCTGTTTCAGAATACCCTGTGTTGTTTTTAGTTCCAGGTTTCCCTAAAGGTAACTCCACTCCTTTAGTTCATTCTTACATCTTAGGAATGGTTTGCTGTTTTGCAGACTGAAGGTATCCATATTGGCAATTCCAACAGAATGACAAAAAAAATGAAAAACTTTGATTCATCTTGTGGATTATTTTTATTTGGTATTTTAATATTTTTTACATCAAGTCGAGAATATGATGTCATGTAAATGGCCGCCGCCACAGTTGATTGTCATTTGAGCCCTTTTTATGGCATTTTCAATCTCTTTGGCCAAAACTTCCGGCGATATGTCCTCACATTCTTGACGGATATTGTCTTTAAGAGCTGCAAGAGTCTGAGGCTTGTTGACATAAACCCGCGACTTCAAAAAGCCCCACAAAAAGAAGTCTGGAGCGGTCAAATCAGGCGATCTTGCTGGCCAGTGCAAATCGCCAAAACGGGAGATTAGGCGCCCGGGAAATGCATCCTTCAGCATATCGGTTGTGGCACGTGCAGTGTGTGCCGTTGCACCGTCCTGTTGGAACCACATGTTTTCCAATCCCAATTCATCAAGTTGCGACAAAAAGAACTCGTTGATCATTGAACCGTTTGGCCCGCGACGTCTTCGAAGAAAAAAGGTCCGATGACTCCTCCAGCGAAAACAGCACACCATATAGTGACTATGAGCGGGTGTAATGGCTTTTGGTAGGTTACACGCGGATTTTCAGTACCCAGAAGCGTAAATTTTGATTATTTACGTACCTGCTAAGATGGAAATGGTCCTCATCACTCATGATTATTTTTGATGAAAAATCATCTTCGATTATTGGTCAATTAAATAGTCAGCAATATTCCGCGTTCTGGAGCAGTGTAGCGTAACATTGTTTATTAACGTGTATTTCGCATGTGTTTACTACACAAATGACAAAACAGAACTGACATTAGGGGCCAATCGCAAAATTTATAGCATTTTCTGATAGGAGGATTACTTTTGCGCCACCTTGTATATTGTTTTACTATAAGTGAAAAATCTGTTACGTACGGTATGTCACGTACGATATTTAATTTTATTTATTATAAAATCATCCAAAGATTGTTTTTATTTAAATATGTCGGATTGTAAAGGAAAAATATTTGGTTTAGTGTGAGAAATTAAAAGAAAACATAACGGCTCTCACGATTCGCAAAATTTTCGCATATTTCTATATGTACCTCAAAATGTGTTCCGTTTTATGTCGCGTGCGATATATCCTTATTTCGTTCGATATTTTGGACAACAATGTTTCGAAAGAACTTATTATTTTTTTTAAAATATAGTACCCTCTGAATGGAACATAAAGACCAAATTATTTTTCAGATACTCTTGTATTTGCATAATTTATTCCACTCTATAGGCGCACAAATGTCACGTACGATGACATGAAATTACCTATATGTGATCCCATCCTGGATAACTTCTTAAATTTTAAAACATTCCGATATTTAATATTATCGTTCCTTAGGGTTTTCATGACCGTTTAACAAGCCGTAAAAATATGAGTTGAAGTTTTGTTTTCAATTCTCCAAACTTACTGAAAGCTAGGATTATCGGGCTGTCTCTAGTAGAGAAGTATTTATTCGAAGACTTCTGGCAAACAAGAAATAAATTAAAATTTAATTTTCCTTTCTTATATTAAAGTAAGCAACAATATACTATATGATTCAGCACTATAATCATATATATTATTGAAAAAAGAAAAATAGAAAATTTGGTGAAAAACAAATTTAGGTGAATATTTTTTTTTTTTTTGGTGAAAATAGGTGAAACTTTTTAAGTAGTAACCTAAATTGGACTATAACTGATATATTGATGTATCAAACATGTATACATGTTATTTTTGAGTTGATTTCAACAAACAGAGGGATATGGCTATATAGACTCCGCTATCTGTTACGATACAGAATATAGAAATTACAAATTGCCACTCTTGGTGAAGAGTATAAATAGTTGATTTTGGAATTTAATATTTTTCACCACCAAAACCTTAATTTTTGTATTAGTAATTTTATGATATTTTGGCCACCTCTGTTTAATTAAACAGTTTTTCGTATAAAATACATTGTTTTTTACGATTTATCTATTTTTGTTTATATTGTTTTCTATTCAATTAATATTAATTTAACCTTGCCTTTTTCCGTTCCCAATAGCTGGGAGTAAATCATAATGGATGAAAAATATGAAAAACAAAAAAAAATATCAACAAATGTTTTCATGAGGGCCTCAGGTGCTGTTAAGATTTATTCTTTGTGATTAACTATTGAAAAACTTTAATTAATTTTGTAGTTAAAGTAAATATTAATGGCAGAAGTTTAGAACAAAGTTAATTTAAAACAAAGACAACTAGGCATATTTTGAGTTAAAATTAGTTTGTTCCAAGGACCTTTTCAATGAAACCAGAAGTTTTTTTATAGTGATTTCGATTTAACTAAATATTTATTAGTTAAGTTACAAACCAATTTAATTATTTTTTACAAGGAAGCTTTTGGTTTTGTAACTAACGAATCTGTCAAAAATGTTTTAAATTATTGTTACATTTCAAAATACACAATTTTGTTATGATTTCCATTATCATAATCATAAGTCATAAGTTATAAAATATTTTCAACAGTTTTACACTTTAAAACGAATTCGAATTTTATTTTTGATAACCATTTATAATTTAATAGTTTCAACAAAACATTTTTCTTTGCCATAATTTTTTTGAAAAACAATTTCTGACACACTCTTAAACTAAAATAAAATAAAGAAAAAATTAAAATATATTTTGCATACGAATATAAAAAAATGTCTGTCCATCTGTCAGTCTTATCTATTATTTGCATAATTATATATATATAAAGTTATTTTTGAAATAAAACTTTTTTTATTTAATAATTTAATAACATGCATGAAGACTTGATTCGACTTAAGTCTCCGGCTGTTTAACACAAGTAGTTTGCACATTGATGTATCAGAGTTTTTTTTGGTTTGCCAGTCAGTAACTTTGCACTTGTTTAAATGAAATGAAGAAAGGAAAAAATTAATTGTAAAGTGCCATTTAATTAAATAAAAAAAATATTTACAACTTTCGCTTGTACAAATAAAGAGACAGGCCAGGCCGACAGAGATCGCTTGAATATTTCATTATATTTTTTTTTAAATATTTAAATATATTTACAATTTACACAAGTTTATGTCAACAATTTGCAAAAATATACAATTATGTACAACTGTTGACTGTGTAACAAAGAATAGTTGTTGGCTACTTGAAAAAATATTGGCAATTAATTGTAACAAAGGATTTGTAGTATTACTTGAATAGAGTAACGAATCTTATGAAATAAAAAGTCGAATTTGTTATTCTGTATTTGCATCGAAACATAAATATTTTTTGAGCGATCATGAAAGAACGAACTTATATGTTTAGGCAGTCGGGATGTCATCTAATCTCCTTCGAATGTCTGCCCGACATCGTAAACAGTTCGTTCACCGAACTTCTCTTAACGAGATGGAGAGACATTCTCCTTTGCTGGTAAAATCGGTAGAATAATACATTAACACATTGTATATCATTGATTCATTGAACTTTTTTTCATTTGTTTTTTTTTCTCACAGATCAAGCGTCATTTTATTTTTATTCAGTATTGTTTGGCAATTTATCATTAAAGACTTACACCGCAACAACGCTTCCAAATTATTCAGTGCAAGTCATGGAAATATAACCATATACGGACACCAGTACGTGATAAAAGACGACCAAAACAGGCTCATATCTTGCAAACAGTTCGAAATTTTGATTTACTCTCTGAGTCAAAGTTGTAGCCCTTGTCATAAAGAACAAAAATTATGAACATATAAAATCAAAAAAATTTCATCTTCAAGATCAAAATCGCAAAAAAAATTAAAAAAAATCGAAATCAATTTTTTAAAGCTGCCTAAAAGTATGCTTTAGTTTCTAATAATTTAATAGTTTGTGACCCAAAACACTTAATTTCTTTAGTTTTTTCCTACTAACTTTATTGACCTACCTAAACGGTGTTAAGAATCATTCCTAGGAAGTTCATATGTTCTAGAAAGTTGTTTATTGAGATCTAGGGTACATTTTTGTAGTTGATTGTTTCCTTGAATTTTGAACCGTTTGATACCTATGGACCTGAACAGGGGGAAAAGGGTAAAAAAAATCGATTTTTTTAAAGTTTTTTGTGATTTTGATCTTGAAGATTTTATATGTTCATAATTTTTGTTCTTTATGACAAGGGCTACAACTTTGCCTCAGAGAGTAAATCAAAATTCCGAACTGTTTGCAAGATATGAACCTGAGAAAATATTAACTTTTTTGCAAAAATTACACCGAGGCCCCAAATCTTTGTGCCGACATTAAATTAGAGACACAGAACAGCTAATTTGAAATGGAATGTCATCATTTGTTTGCCAAAAACCGCCTAATTTTCCACGTTGACATCCATTAGTTTGATGATGTATTTTTCACCCAACGACTTATTTTTATTTTCGATTTTCATACACAAATTATGTATTGAATTGATTCAGATGTTAGAAAATTGTATTGGTCTTCTGTTTATTTATGATTTCTCGGTTTAAATGGCTGCACTACTGGGGTTAGCTTGGCTTTAAACTGGACGCTCAGACGTACATAGGTTTTCTGCATTATATAAGCTTAACTCCTCCAGTATCCAGTTCAAAAATTTCATATTTATTAATATTATGTATATATTTTCTACTTGGCCTTAATCTGTCCTATTCTGTCTCATACTCGAACTTGAAAGTGTTGTAAGTACATCCAATAAAAGTAATTAGTCGACTTACCAAGGACATTTTATAACAACTTATGTATGTAGGAAATAGAGTTTCCATTAATCTACTTAAACTTTCCGTTGAAATGAAAGAATGTGTTTGATAAGGAAGAAAATGAAATATTACAACCGTTTTGTCTTGTACCACTAAAAAAATAAAGGTGTTGAAATAATTTGCCTCAAGGTTTATGCAACACGACATTAAACAAAGGAGTAAACAACAACAACAAAAAAACATACCTTTGAGTCAAATGTTACACATTTTATTAAAACTATTATTTTCTTTTTTTGTCAGATTATTTCATGGCTAAAAACCGACAAGACACTCCTTGTTAAAGTTAAATATTTTTAAACAAGTTGGTATTTATAAGCATGAATGAATAGAGAAATGACTGACCGAATGAATGAATGACTAAAACTTTTCCGACTTTTTGTTGCTTCTGGTCATAATTTCATTTTCATTTTACAAAACTGTTTTCTTCATTTGTAATATCTTCCGTTTGTTTGTAAGCCAATCAAATTAAAATAAAAAGGAAAATGTTACTGGTAATAATTCATTTAATTTCCATCTCCCTGTATTAAATAACTAGTAACATTTTATGGCCATTCATACCATCATTTATTAAATCACTTTTAGGTGTTGATGTTAAATGAATCCATTGTGAGTAGTTTTCTTTTAATTTTATTACATTTCTTTTGAATTTAATTTCTGCTAAATGTTGTTTAAGTATTTTTCGACTCTTTATCTAGTTTTAAATATAATTCAAGTGAATCCACAATTCATATTTATTAGGAGCATCATTGATTTAATGTTTATAGGACACGCAAACCTTTAAATATCATTTGCTTTTTTTGTTCATATTAGTTGTTTTTATTTTAATTATTAGCCATTTTATTAATTTGAGTAGTTTTCAAAAGCAAACATTTATTTAAATTATTTATCGGTATGATGTTAAGTGTTTATGAATTTTAGTCAATTAATTAAAATTTTTTTCTAATAAATTTGTTTTTCCATTGTTTATTTACAGGTATGTGTGAATTTTGAGGCTGAATATTGCATTCTATTGTTTATGGTAAATATTATTTAGTTAAAATGGAAATTGGGAAACTGCCTACCAAACACCAGAAATAAAGGGTCAAATTTTCTATCACTTATAGAGTGTCCAAAAAACCGACAAATTTAAAAAACCGGTTTCCGGTTTAACCAAAATAGTGTGTTTTTAAAAAACCGGTTAAGCGGTTTCGGTTTTTGTCTTCAAAAAAACCGTTAACCGGTTTATATTAAATTTTTATTTAATGGAAATTTAGCATTTTTGAATTCTTTATGCAATTATTTTATATCTTTTAAGAAATGCTACAATTTTCTATAAAACAAATCAATATTTTTAAAAATTGTATCAAAGTTTTTCATAAATATGTTTGATTGAGCTTTAGAAAATATATTTCATTAAAACCGGTTAACCGTCTTACAAAAACCGGTTTGTCAGAAAACCGAAAAGTTAAAAAAACCGAAACCGGTGGAGTTAACAAAGATCAAAAAACCGGTTGACCGGTTTTCGGTTTCGGTTTTGGATACTCTAATCACTTATCATTCACAGAATTCGTCATCAATTTTTGAAAAAGTCTGTCTTATCCCAGCAAAACATCACTTACAATTTTAAATGTAACTACAAAATAATGCATTATGAAGATATAATTTTTGTAGTAGAATAATAAATAGTCTTTTCGTCAAGTTCTCATTATTTTTCAGCTTATTTTTTAAGTAAAGTTTTCTCTGGGATCATCTCCATAAAAGCGAACTTAAAAAAGTTGAAAAAAATAGAGCTTAATCTAAAGACAACTGAAAATAAGTTCTTATTTCAAACATGAATTTGTGGACGAGTTATTTTTGGTTTCTGGAGTCCAACATAGATTGATGCAACAATAATTAACAAATGGTGTAACTGCAGTTTACACCATTTGTAATTAATGTCAGTAAACATCGATATTTCAAGGTGCTCATGTAGTTTATTCTGAAACTAAAGTATTTCATAATGCGTGAACATTGAACCACATGGACGTCAAATCATAAATTCGGCAAATGCAATGTTGAAAAGCTTTAAGCAATTAGATCGCGACAGGCGTCTGAAAATAATTGCGTGTCCAACCCCTCAAAAAAAATATTCGTTGGAAACCAATTTGTTTGCAAAATTCTCCACCATGGTATCCACTGCTCTGCTCAAATAGGTAATTGACTTTTTAAGTACTCAAAACATTGAATTGGCACCTTGAATTACAGCCCTGATTTGGTTCCCAATGACTAATTTTTATTTCCAATTATCAGTAATAAATTGCGAAGACAAATAATTAGAAAGTTTGCGAAATTTTGTTAAATAAAAGAACTTCAATGTGATTTAGTATTAAAAATATATCAATTTTCTTGTTTTTAATGTATTGAACTCATCCTGGGACTCATGTATACCGATCACGTACAAACATCATCCCAGTAAGCACCAAAGCCCCAAAAATTCAAGCACTTGAACATTTTGTTGGAATTTGACTTGAATGCAAATGTAATTATACTTTAGACATGAAAAATATTTGAAAATTTATTTATTTTTCAAACAAAAAACATATGGCTTAAATTTATGTTTCCTTTTTACTGGAGAATGCTATTGAAATAAAGTGCTTTCAACTTGAATTCCAGTAAAAATGCTTATTGGGATTTAATTATTCTTACAATTTATCCACTTGCTACTATATTAGCCGTCAATTGCAGTAAATATACATTTTTATCAATCTGCATACTAAAAATATAGTTACTATTATAATTTTGTATAACTCTGCTAATATAAATTTGCTGTTACTATTCATATATTACTATACAAATTGCAATGTTAGTTTGCAATTTCTAGTAGCAGATACAACCAGTTGTCAACTCGTTATTGTAGCACAACAACCAAAATATATATTCGTGCTATAGCAGCATACACACTTTTTTGCCGAACTAATATTGCGCGTCAGCATTCGTTTTTGTTTTGTTGTACTAGCAATTTTCTCTGGCAGCAATTTACATTTCTTTGGTTGCTCTGCTATGGTTGCATTGATATTTCTTGTTTTTTGGCTATTTGGATGCTGCTAGTTATTTTATTGTCAAGTATGTAATACGAAATAACGATTATTCATTAGTGTATATATTTTTGAATCTAACTGAGATATTGACTTGAATTTTTTTTGTAAGACCAAAAATTAAAATATCTAAACAAGAAAAAAAAATGTTCGGAATAAATGTGGATCAAATTGTTCCTAATATGTATTTGCAATCCTATTAAAATTTTGATAAAAATTTTAGTTTTAGAAACTCAATAAATATGTAATATGTAATAAAATCTTTATTTATTAGCAAAACTCAATGAAATTTTCAACATTTTTTAAATTTGTCATTCCAAATTACAAAGTGTAAAAAACCTTTTCAAAAGGTCAAAAGGAATCCCACAATTCCTAAAAATTTAAGCGAAAATCCCGAAAATTGTATTTTTTACAATTTTAACCATAGGGTCTACATTTCCTTCGGGGCTGGGAAAATACTTTGGGGATAAATAGGGAACACATCAAGGTTTCTAAAGCTGTTTTCCGTTTTTTGATCCCAACTTTGCGATTTGAGAACATGTGGCCCAAAGTTGAAATTTTTATCAAAAAATAGGTCAAATTCCGCAGGACGAAAGGGCAACATGTTCAAAAAATAGGACATGTTTTTTATACCAAAATGTTCTCTGTGAAGCTACCTTACAGAAAAACATAAAATTGTTATATGTTCTTAAAGAAAGTTTTTTTTTTAATAAAAAAGAGTTAAGTCACCTTTTCATCCAAAAAACAGCAAAAATCTACTATTTTTTGAATTCTTAAATTGAAAATCGTTTATTTTTGGATCTATAATCGATATTACTCTGAAATATTTTGTATATTACTGATAATTTAGTTGTCTAACTAACAAAAAAAAAAATGGGACGTGTTTAAAAATTTTGCATGTCGAAGGTACTCTAATCTGAGCCCCCATAGCGCCGCCCCTGGGGCATTTGTAGGGCCCATTTCAATAATTTAAACTCGAATACTCCTTGGCTACGCCCGCGTCAAATTTTATCCTGATCAGATCAGCCGTTTAGAAATGCCAGATTTATTTCAAAAAAATTTTGATTCTGCCCAACTGTACATTGGGTGTGTTTACTGATATGTTGTTATGCACTTATCAAGAACAGCAACTGATAGCATCAATTGCAGAAATGTCAATTGTGCTATAGCACAACTACAGAAGTGTGTATTTTTGCTAGAAAAGTTTGCCAGCACAACAAAATAAAACGAATGGAGTGCAATATTAGCAGTACAAAAGAACTGTGTGTGCTACTAAAGCACGAACATATATTTTGGTGGATATGCAATGGATTGTGTTTGCTACTAAAAATTGCAGACTAGCATTGCAATTTTAATAGTAATACGAACGAACAGTATGAATATTTATATTAGCTGATTGTGATGAAATGAGATAATTTCATATTTATTGCATAGTCAAATGTAAGAAATATGTTGCTAGAGCTGAATATCGAAACCCTGAATTTATCTCTATTATTTTACCTTCGATAGCAAATTTTGATAGGAAGTATTCATTAAATACATTTTCTAGCACTAGGCAATGCCACTTCATTACCATACAATGTCCAGCATATTTCAGCGATATGCGAATTTATAGCGTTCTTCAGTGGTGCGTACCCATGATGAAATTTTTGACAAAAAATTCAACAAAAATTAATTTTTTAAATTCCCATATGGATTACTTTGATAATCAGTTGTCAACACACGCAGAGAAAAAATATAGTTGGGCATGGTTACTGTAACCATTTCAATATTGTTACAAGTTTTTTAACTATATTACAGTCACAGTAACCATTTACATGATTGTGGTAACCACAACCATATATATGGTTACAGTAAACAAATATATGTTTGTTACAATACAAAGTAAAAATATTATTTTATCAAAAAATTAAAATTTAAAATTTAGGGTGATTAAAAAAATTTACAATAAAAAATTTTTTCCTGTATCAACCAGAGTAACGGAGGGTTAAATAATACCGTATCAAAAAAAGTGGCGTCTTTTCTCCCGTAAGCTAGTTTTGAAATTTGTACGATAATGGCTCGTACTGTTTTCGAGTACTTATTATATTATTCGTTTTTTGTCAGAACGGATCAGAAATTGGAAAAAATTTTTAAAATTTCATTTCAAAATCAGCAGGCACTTGCCTATTTTGGTGTATGTAATGGATCTTTGGAAATGCTTTGCTATTTTTTTGTTTGAAAATGGGATTCATCGCTTCTTTGAGGGAAATTTGTGTCAATTGATTTACAAATATCAAAATAAAACTGGCAATTGCATCCAATAATTCCCTTGTTTATTGTAAGCCATCTTTACTCAAAAATATCGCCTAAATTGCCAATATGTACTGTTAATTGGTAACTCTAATGAAAAAATAGTTATAGCTATTTTGTAGATTCTAGTGGGTGTTCCTTCTTAGAATTTTGTGCTACTTATTAAGACATAAATGTTTTTCTTGGTTTTTTCTTTCTATTTTTTAATTAATTTAAGTAAAATTACTTAATACAAACTTTCACATGTTTAACCATTTATGTTGGACTTAATAATTTCTTAACAGTAAAATGAATGATTGTTATTTTTATTTTGTCATGACTCCATGACACATCTTGTAATTAATCTAAGCAAATAGAGACTTAAATGTTTACAACTCTATTGGAGTTTTTTGTTTGTTGGTGTTATTTTGTAACCAAATTTCTTAATAACATTGCACAATAATTTAAGTGGACTTTATAGCAAACAATTATCATTAAAGAAATAATGGCCACAATAAGAAAGAAAAATGTGAAAAGAAAATAAAATCAGCTGAAAGCTGTTTAAAGAAATACTGACAGTAAGTGTCAGTTAAGGAGGTAGAGAGACAGAGAGAGATAGATGTGGGGATAATATCAATAAATAGTTTGATAAATATTAAAGGTAACTTTAGACGATAAGATTTTTCGTGTGACTTTACGAAGAGAAAATAAAATTAAAGTTCGTACTGATGAACTTTAATTTTATTTTCTCTTCGTAAAGTCACACGAAAAATCTTATCGTCTAAAGTTAAAAAAATGTGTGTCATTTGACTTATGTCTTTTTCTTTTACACGATCCGTATGAAGTAAGCTGATAACAGCTGTTAGTGTTTTTTTTACTTTGTTTAAGTATATAACATTAAATTGGTAGCAGTGTTTTCTGTTACAGCTGATTTGACAGTTCTAATAATTCGAGAAACTATGGATCGTTTTCGCAATACGCTTACTCTTCACGATAATACTCATAGGGATCTTGGTGTGTGGACTTACAAGAGTCATCTCATAGAGGAATTGAAGTCTCACGATTATAGTTCTCTTTTTACATTTGGTGAATGGGCCGATGGAAACATCGCTATTGACCTAAAAATTCATTTAAAAATGTTGTTCAGTGATGAAGCACAATTTTGTTTATGTCAATAAACCGAACTGTCGCATTTGGAGCGATGATAATATTCAAGTCATTGTCTTCATAAATAACGATGCTCAGAACGTTACAGTCAACGGTGAGCTGGTTAGAGGCATGCTTACTAACTTGTTCGTGCTTTAATTGAAAGGCTTTAGTATTAGAGACATACTAATGCCTTTCACATGTCACGTAGCACGCGATACAATAATTTTTGAACGGATAAAATCAAGAAATGGACCTGTTAACTGGCCACCTCGATCACATGATTTGACGCCATTGGATTATTTTTTCAGGTGATATGTAAAGTTCCAGGTCTATGCAGATAAACCAGAAACGATCGAGAACCTGGTAGCGAATTTTCAAAGCATTATAGCCGAAATACAGGGGCAAAATTACTGCATACATGATCGAATGAGCTGTCATATCGAAAAATGATTTCTATATCGAAATTATGATAAAATATACTAATTTTCTTTGCCATAATCTCAAATAAGAAAATTATTATTAACTTTACTTGATATCAATTGCGGTAAATCGGCCCCAGCCTGATTTACTGTGAAGGATGTGTGAAAATAGGATCTCCAGATTACGCCATGTACGCATTTGCGTATCATGCCCGAAATCATATTTGGAGTATGATACACGGTCTGCTATTAGTCATATTGTCATAATGTCCTAACCAACTGAGAGTAAAAACATTGAAGCAAAATTAAATTTGTTTCCAAATTACTTGAAAATTTGTACTAGAAGCAATAATTACTTTATTATTGTCAATACTAACCTTATAGAGGCCTCTATTTCAGATTATGAACATATATCTATGGGAATTTGAAAAGTAGTAATAATCATTAGTATGCCAAGGTACTTTTACGTTTGTTTTTTCCCAAAAAAAAGTACTTTTGTATCCCGTTTGACATATTGTCATATGAGCAATAAAACTAATGAGAGGGAGCTACAAAATAACATGTGTAACAAACATTTGGACAGATGTTTGGACGGACAATTTGTAAAATAGTAATGTATTTAATTGTTCAAATAAAATTTCATAACATTGTTGTTTTACAAACAAATTATTTTACAAGGTGATTTTGGCTCGTTCATTTTGTAGAGATTTTTTCCTGGTTTGATGGTGTTAAAGATTTTTGTTTTATTAACCACTTTTTTGGAGGTTCATTAAAAAAAAAAAAACAATTTATAACAACTTTTTAAAGTATTGCAACTTTAAAACCATTATAAACTAAAAGTTTTGTTGATTTTTTTTTATTATTATTGTTTATAATGAACATGCAAACCATTTATTACGGCTACAGCAGACTCTACAGTTTACCTACTGACTTCTGCAGTCTTTAAATTTTGGTGGGTTTATTTTTTGTTTGTTTATTGTAAAAATTGTTAAAGTTTATTTAATTGTTGTTAATTTAACAAAACCAAATGATGGCGTCGTTGTATTGCCAACCATACATAATTTTACTGCAATGCATTTCATTTCATTATTACGAATATTTGTTGCTCAACTTTGAGTTGTTTGCATTTGGGGATGACAGGCACATACTGCAAAGACAAGACCCAACAAATTGTAATTGTTGATTTTTATTCTACAACTCGTGAGAAAAAAAAAATTTATCATTAAAATTTACAAATGTAGGAAATTACTTTATTAACTGTTTTTGTAATCAATAAAAATTAATAGGTTTTTTTTAGTAATGCTAAGCCGGCAATAAAAATTATTACGAATATGATATATGTCAAAACAATCAAAACAATTAAACATAAAAAACCACCCCATTCCAAGGGTATTTGTGGAGTGAAGTGGTTAGTTTACTAACCGCCGTGGCGGTTGGCATTAAAACAAATTATGATAAAAATTTTCGTTTCACATAAATTTTTTGGAAATCGATTATTTTTGACCAAATTTTCTGACCAAACAAACGAAATAGCAAAGTAACACTGGATGAACAATAAACACTCTGTGCTTTTTTTATTGAAAGGTGGTTAGTAAAGTGACCACTAAACCGCAAAGAGTTAATAAGTGGAAGAATTACTATAGGACTAAATATTAATTTTACAATTAGAAATTTGAAACTACTTTTGACTCTTTAATAAAGATTATTCATACTAAAATTTGTATTTTATCAAAGATTTATAAAACAATGTTAAACCCTGATTATGAATTCATATGGCATATTTTATTGTCACTCACTGTAAGAAAATGGTATAACCTTTAAGCACACACTTTTTTACCTTGAATAAATCAAGTTGAGAGTGTTTGTTGGCAATGCACAGTGGGGGAACTACCTAGGCTATATGAGAAATTAAAAATTATGCCCAAATTTTTGATCTCGAACCGATTTGAAAGATTCTACACGCAGAGAAAAATACACGTTTACTGCAACCATTTAAATTTTATTTTTTTTTTCAACAATATTATAGTCACAGTAACTATTTCTATGATTGTTTACGATTCGCATGATTGTATCAATCATATATATGGTTACAATAAACATTTATATGTTTGTGACAACCATATTTATGATGAATCATTATATCATAATTTGTTGTTCTCAGATTATGATATCCATAGGCCGAGAACAAAATAATATGATAAGTTCTTCATCATAAAAATGGCTGTCACAAACATATACTTATTTACTGTAACCATATATATGATTAATACAATTGTAAATTTCAAAATTTATTTAAAATCGGAGTTTTTAGAAGTTGCAGATTTATTTCCACCATTTTAAAGTTACCCCCCCCCCACTGTGCCATGTAAATATTGTTTTTACTTCGCTCAAGGATTGTTGATTTTATTTTTAAACCTTTTACGCTTTTAAATAAAGTTCGTTCATAAAAATTCATAAATAAATGGAAAAAGTTCTCTCCAGTGAATTGGGAAAGTTTTTTTTTTGTTTCTTTTATTGTTAAGCCGCTTAACATATGTATAATAGAAAAAATGACATGGATTTTAAAGCTAGAATAAAGGTATAACGAAAATTGCATGTCATGCTGGAAATTAAAGAACTTTAATTGAAAGAATCGAACAAACAAAAACTTTTATATGAATAAAAGAATGTATAAAAATATTAAAAGTAACAAATTTAAGAAGTCATTTATTTTAAAGAAAGAAAAAAATCAATGAAACAAATTGTTCTTTACATAGTTTGTCATAATTGTAGCATTTAAAGTTTGTCAGTTAAAATCTAGCGAAATAATAATAATTGTATAGTAATGTTTAAACGTTTATTTCAGTTTTATAAGGCCTTATTGATTTAATAAAAACATTATTTTTGGAAGAAGAAAAAAAAAAGAAGTTAAGAAACATAGAATTGAACTTAAACCAATTAGTTGTCATAAGTAAATAACAGTTGTCAACATTCGATGTCTCAAAATGGTCCTTTTGTCTGCATTTAGAAAATTGTGCTGCAAAATTCTATATGTAAGGAGAGTTTCGATAAGAAAGTAACATCGAAATCGGTATAATCGGTATAAAATTAAAAATGTTTTTTTTTATTAAAAAACAATTAGTATTCATAAGTAAATAACAGTTATGAACATTCGATGTCTCAAAATGGTCCTTTTGTCTGCATTTACGATATTGTGCTGCAAAATTGTATATGTAAGGAGAGTTTCGATAAGAAAGTAACATCGAAATCGGTATAATCGGTATAAAATTAAAAAATGTTTTTTTTTATTAAAAAACATGAGTAATTCGTTTTGAAAGAGAAATGTCTCAAATCAGATTGTATATAAACAAATTTTAACACCTGTTCTTGTTATTATTTTCTCTAAATATGAATATCCTTAGAAGTTGTAATGTTTGACACCTTGAATTGACTTTAAGACCATAAAATTTCAATTTGATTAATTTTTAATGAACGAATTTTTCTTCTGTGAGTGAAAAATTTTGGTTGAGTGACAAAAATTCAGTAATGTTTCTTTGAGAAATGACTATCTCTTGCTAGAAACGAAAAAATCTATGGTTAAAAAATGATTCCATTATTTTCCATACAGCATGTCTGCCAGCTCATTACCGAAGCAGTCCTTATCCAGTTGCCGATGAATACTTTAACATATAGTTCTTCAAGGGACCGTGGAATAGGAATAGTTGCTACATTGTTAAATACCCATTCAATATCTTGGAATCTTTATTGTTTAAATTCGATTGATTTCTCTATGGTCCTTACAATTTCATGCAGCGCTGTCTCCATTCAGCGACCCTATAGGTAGGCATGTTGACTATTCGAGAGTCTCAGGAGCCATCCAACTTCTGCCTTATCGATTTAAGGACTGAGATCGAAAAAATCTTAACATACATATTTGTTAATAAAAATAAAACCACTAAACTTTTTTTTTATTTTTTTTATTTAATTGAAATTATTAATATAATTTACAAAAAATATTATTTTTATAGTTCTTTATAGAGAAATATACATAGATCGTAAAGTCAAAGACCTAACTCAGTTATCAAAAACATAAGTGTTGAGAATATTAGTAAAAAAAAAAACTATGTGAAAACAAAAACAACACTGGTATGTGTAACTTTTTTGAGTAATTTTTTTATTTGAGTTTTTTTCTAGTTTCTGCTCTATGGTTCTACACAATAGTAATGAATTTATGAACCTTTTCCGTAAACCCTTCCATTAAGGTTTTTATTGAGCATTCTTTCACTTTGTTCGAACAGGTAGTTCATCTCCGTTTAAAATCTAACACACTTTTGGACACCTTTTTTGTGCTCTTATATTCTCTTTTAACAAGATCCCAATATCTCTCCACTGGCCTTAGCTCCAGGCAGTTTGGAGGATTTGCCACTCTTGGTACAAATAACACATTATTGTTATTGTACCACTCAAGACCTTGACAGGATGCCAAATCAGGCCAAAAATAAATGAGGAAGCATCCTCTTTTGTTAACATTCCTTGATGTAAATTTCGGTATTTATATAGAGCCCTTTGTAAGAAAGGGTTTGTCATACCAAGAACTTTTGAAAATTGTCTGCTTTTGCGTCCTAAACTTTTCTACATCAGAAACATAAAAATACTGACCCTGAAGCTTTATTTTTTGTATAAAATTTTACTTTAATTTCCGTGCTCTGTATTTGTCCTCCAAATTGTTCAGCAACTTTTGGAGCTATGTATGTTTTTAAAACTGCATTGGCTTTAACTTTTCGTACCAAATAGTCCGATTACTGAGCTAACCTGATGCGTTGGGAGCTCTTTTGAAAATTCTTTCTATTTATTGGCTTTAGAAATATCCTTCTCCCGATACTGTTTAATAACATTTGATTCAGTTTGACGGCAGACCTTTGATTGTTTGATCAACTTTTTGTTGGACCAAGTTGGATTTTGTTGAAAATATTTGATTTTTATTTAATATTTAATTTTAGAACTCACTTTTTCTCGTCACTCATTTTAATCAGATTAACAACAAATGAACATAATTGCATCAAATAATACTTGGGTTAAAAGTTTTAATGAAAAACGTGTGTTAAGGTTTTTTAGATCTCAGTCCTTAATCCAAGGTTTGCAACAGGATATATGCTAGGCATTGGGTTCTAATGACTGTTTTGGCCATTTTTTGCAATAAAAATAACTTTTACACTTCTCCAATTAAGCGGTACATATGTATGTAATTGAGAAAGAGGCAAAGTTTCTATATTCTATAGAGCCAATGGAAATACTATACATTAAAAACATTGAGAATTGTGTACTAAAATCAATCCGAGCAGAGTCAAAAATACGGTACTATTGATTTTCTTAAATCAAAAACAGAATTATTGCTTCAAGTACGGATATATGTACAGGAATCGACACCATGGTGCTAAAGTAATTCTCTGTATTTGGTGGGACCAAAAGGATCCTATCTATTATGAGCTGCTGAAATCTGATCAGACCATCACAGGGAAGTTGTACCGAACGCAACAGAGTAGATTGAATGCGGCCAGACATGAAACGATGGATGGTTGAAAAGTATTGCCTCACCCACTTTATAGTCTAAACCTGTCCCTTCCAAATACTATTTGTTTCGATCCATGCAGAACGTTCTCTCTGGCATACGTCTTACTTAGCCTGCCTTACCCAATTATAAGGGTGGCAGTGCTGGTTACTGTAACATGTTTAACCGTGACTGTTACCGAAACATTATGTGTAGGAATCTATGTAGTATTTTTCTGTATATAAACAATTCTATCAAACTGATCTATGATGTACAACAAAGTATTCTGGTACTAGTTTCTTTTTATTTTAGGAAATTTATGTTTGCTTTTGTAAATAATTTAAGACATTTATTTTGATTCAATCACGATTTCATTTTCTGTGCATCATTCATTGTCTTCCCAATAACGTGGGTACACTCACAATAACATGTTGTCTGTGTGTGTGTTGAAAGAAAAACCTCAAAATTATCAATTTCCGTCAAATAAATAAAAAATAAAAATAAAAAAAATTATTATTGTCATAATGACAAATCGTGTGTTGTTTTAATAGTGGTGCAAGAGTAGACTTGAGGAGAGGAAAAGAGTTGGCAACAGCAAAATTGACTACCATTCACTGTTAAAAAAAAATATTGATATGATTGCAAACCATGTTTTTATTTATTCTTGTTTTTTACTGTGTCAAATTTGATTTCCAATCAGTTTTTTTTTTCATTTTCTTGACATGCATCATATTTTGCTCGAATTTTTTTAATTGGGTTTGTGAAACAAGTGATTTGGTGATTTTATATGGAGGGTTTAAGTAGGGTGATAGAAATTCGTTTGGTTTCTGAAGCTGATATTTCAATACTTTTTGTATCCACTTCTTGCTAGTTTCATAAGTGCTTTAAGTTCAACAAATTGTTGCCATCTGTCTACAATGAAATTTGTTTAGTAAATTCTTTTGCTTATTTGTACAAGTATCATTTTTTTTGTTTAGTTTTTAATTCATTTTATAATTTCAACATTAAATTTCACTTTTTATTTCAATACAATGCTCGTATTTGTATACACAACAATAAAACATGCTACAATACAAAATACAAAAATGCGATCGAAAAAAGTATGTCAGCAGTCAACTCAACTCAGTCAGTCACACAATACAGCAGTCTATCAGTCATTCAATTTTGTCATTCATTTATCATTCAATATGTTTTATTTATTTGTTGTGTTTTTTTTTTTCGTATTTAAGGTCTGTAAATTGTAAAAGAGCATTTTACTTGTGTAAATAATACACTTTTTATTTATTCACTCGCTAACTTACTCGTACATTATTATATTTTATTTTAAATAAATTATAGCTTATTTATAATTTATTAGTAATTCATTAGTGTATGCTTTCCTTAATTAAACATAAATCGCGCGCAAAAAAAAAATATTAAACAAATGTTATTTCTTTATTTTTTGTAACTTTTGTTGAAATCATTTGTATGCAAAACATGTCGTAAAAACGTTTATTTTTTAATTTCTGTAAATTTACTGTTATTTGGTATTGAAATGTTTGGTTAACTGTGCGAAATAGGTGGCAAAGAGCAGCAGTGGATACAAATTTAGCAAGGCAGGCCAACAAGGTTGGACAATTTGGTGAGTCGTCATATATATGTATGTACTACAATAAAACTACAAATAATTCCTTCTGCCAATAACATAACATAATTGATCTTGATTAACTTATATTTGAAAACGTGATAGATTTAATACTCCTTCGGGAAACCTGGTATGGGTAAAACAAAAAGTTTTGATATGATCTCAAAGTGAAAAAGTTGAAGATGCTTTTGAGGCATCCATGAATTCCATAAAATAACACAGAAAAGACACAATTTTCCGATTTTGACCTTATTCAGTAAACAGTAGTATTCAATCGGTTAACCGATTAATTTTGGACGGTTAACTGTTCGAATTATTTAAAATTGCAGATTTTCAAATAACAAAAAAACCGATTAATTTGTGTCGATTAACCGAAATGCCTTTTTTTTAGCACTTTAAATATTTTTTTGTATTTATTATTCCCTTTCAATTCAAATACAAATTTCAAATTAAAATTAGATATTTTTTAACTGACATATTTAAATTACATATCTTTGAAACTTTGTTTGTATTTACATGTATAGACGAACATTTTTTTTTGAAATGAGTCTTTTATCATAACTAAACGAAACTATTAAATTAATCAAAATCTAAAACAATTCAAAAAGGAATATTCTTTATCGTGCATTTGATTTCTGAAACATATACAATCAGTTTATTTCCAAGAAAAGTTTTATTAAATCTAAAGAAAAAAATCGTTTAAATTATATTCTTTTTATAAAAGATTATTTCAGAAGATCTCACTAAAACCCTAAAAACTCACACATCGCTCATTTCCTGCAACAACGTCATAATTCATAAAAAGTCGTTTCGAGAAAAAAGTCTTTGAATGTTTTATGACATTTTAAATAGTAGATGTTAATATCTTTCTAATCTGTATTTAAGCCAAATTTTTACTTATCAAATATACGAACGGCGCATATTTTGTATTACTCAGTTCAAAAAACACGGATTATGAGTTATGACGTTGTTGCAGCAAATAGACGATATGTTTAAAAAAATGATCTCAAATACCTTATTTGCTGTTTTTTATGTTTTTGTACACAAAATTCGTTGTTGTATTTTCAATTTAATATTAAAATAGAAATTATTCGTTTAATCGAATAATTTTAAATTAACCGACTATTAACCGAATAAATCTAAACCTCGATTAAATATTTGCTCGATTAACCGATTAAACCAGAAACCCGATTAATTGAATACCCTAGTAAACAGATACCCTGGAGTCCTTTGGACCTTTTCATTTGTATTCTTTTAAATTTTGAAAAACTTGCGATTTTATTCAGGATTTAAGATTTTATTCAAGATTTAATTTTTGTTTTATAGCAAGACAATTTATCTGTAACTTTAAATATTCGTATTTTATGAAGCTGAAGTCGAATTGAAGTGCATTTAAAAGATAATTATGACCACTTTGGACGATGTGGTCCTCCTATGCTTAATATCGGACATGTCCTGGTTTACCTTTCCTGCCGATCAATACTTTTTCACAGGCCGAATTTCAGGACAGTTGGGTGATACAAAATTGACATTATTGTTTGAATACCACTCAAGGGCCTTTTTCCATAGTTTCACCATGCCAAATCGGTCCAGAAAAATGAAGGCACTTTGTGCTGTTTTAATAAAGGTAAAAGCCGTTTTTGTATTCACTCCGTAATATACATTTCTGTGCATATAAATCGTGCATGATGTCACAAATGATTGGCTTCTTTTGGCGCAACTGCAAATGGCTTGCACACAAGAAACTTCTTGGGGAATTTTGTTTGTTATTTTGACCGCCACATAAAAATCTTGTCTCGGAAGTTGTAAAAAGTCTGCCAGTACATAAGTTTCATCATCAATCACACAACATTTGTATTTGTTTTATAAAATTTGTCCTCGCTTGTTCTTTTGCTTCTAAGTTCTTTACTGAATTGCGATCTGGAACTTTCTGAACTTTATACGACTTCAATCCAGCATTAGCTTTGGCTCTTCCCACAAAATAATCAGAGCATTTAACTTTACGAGCTACTTTTCTCATAGAAGTGTTCGGTGCTCTTCGAAAGAGTCATTCGACTTCTTTGGCCTTATCAATATCTGTTAGAGTTTGTTTTTTCATGCTCCAGGTTTTTTTTCAATTCTCATGTCTTCCTTATACTGTTTAATGGCTTTTGAAACAGTATTGCCATGAACTTTCAAATCTTTGCTATTTTTTTTAAAGTCTTTGGATTTTTTCTATTGGATTTTTTAATTAAATGAATGATGTACATGAAAGATAACCTGATTAAAAATAAATAAAATGTTGGACCAAGGATATGTTTTGGCTGGATTGAGCCACTTTTCATTTTCTATGATTTTGTAATATTCAATCGCAGATATTGATAATAATAAATGTGCTTGTTATTTTGTTCCTCATTTGAAAGATATTTTAAAGATCATTCAAACGTTGTTAATTGAATAAGAAGCTAGATATTTTATTGCCTTTACATCAAAGTTTTGAAGCTCTGTAACTCCCAACATCAAATTCTTGAATTCTTTGAATTCACATTTGAATCTGTGTTGGTTTGAAAATAATATTTGATAAATATCCAATCGTTTGACTTTGTATTTGCATCGAATTAGTATTTCATATGTTAGGGTCGTAGTATTTTTATATAATTTGAAAGTAAATATAACTTGATATGTATTAGGTTATCAGTGCAAAAGTGGTGTAACTCTAAACTATTTATTTAGTAGTATATTCAACCTGCACCACTTTGCCAAATTACTTTGTTATACTAAGCTCTGTAACGATTTTTTCAACACCATCTGCTTTTGAATACCAAAAGGTAGCTTACCCCACTTTTGTAACACCAGAACAGCAACCAAAAACAAAATTGTGGGTTACACCACTTTTGCGCTGATGGCCACATATGTGGGTAGTTTCGGTTCTATAGATAATAAAGATATAGTACAGAAATCTGAAACATATTAATAAACGGAGGAAATTGTAATAATATTAATAGTTTTTAGCCGATTCTTGTCAGTGACAACACAGTTATGTTCACAATCATTGTATATCTTTATTATAATTAACCAAAAATCATACTCTAAACAAATATTAGTCAATTAGTCATTCGTTACAAAGAAATATGTTGCAATAAAAGTAGGCGCCTTAAGAAGTTTTATTTTAAAAATAGCATCAACTCATGCAACGCCGACTCTATTGCACAAGCAAAGTTATATGACGCCAAATAACAACTTATTAACTGATTAAGCAATTTTGAGTATTACAAAACTTTAGAATATATTGGAACGTTTGAATTTCCTTATTATAACAGCATGGCGTATTTAAGCAAGAGTGTTGTCTATTTGGCCGTCTGTTTGTGTCTTGTTAAAGTCATTGATCTCTAGTGTCGCCCATTCTATCGTACATTTGCTTACACACAATCACAAATAGCAATTATTTAATGTCGTTTACTTTACATACTCGTAATCCTCTTAATAAATCATTTAATCGATCGATTGTATGTAAACATTTTCTTATTAAAGAAAAACTGCTAAACAGCAAGAAAAAAAAACTGCATACGAAAACCACTCAGTATTTCTGTTTCTTTTTCGTTTATTTTTGGGTTAAGTAGGCGACAACTTGGATTTCGAGTGTATTTTTATTTCAGCTGCTGCTCACATATATCTAATTCGCAAAAAAAACTTTAAACTCACAACTACTTTATACTTCCTTTCTTACTGCACCCCTACGGCCAGAAATATCAATAAGTTTTATAACTTTATAAGTAGAATTTACACGAAAAAAACGACAATTTACTATTATAGTTGTTAAACCGCTAAAGGCCCATATAACATCTAAATAGAGAATAAAATATTTTTTAATTTTTTTTATTTAAAGTATACCCTCAAAATTATGTAGCTTTGTGGACAATTTAAAATATAAACAGTATCTTTCATTCGTTTTTGTATAGAAGACGAAAAGCTTATGGAAATTTGACAAATATAAAAACATTTTTGTACCTTTTGCAGATTGGTTCAGAAATAGTATTAAATGCACTGAGAAAATTCCCAGCAGTTAATTCTTCACTACGTACGATTAATACAATGTTTAAAAATTAAATTCGAAACACAAAATTGCTTTCTTCGTTCGAACATAAATTTTTGGATCCATACCTTCAATATGTAAACATTCGATTTGTACCATATCACCTCGCACAATCCCGAGTACCTCAAATTTTGAGTCCCGATATTTCGAAAACCACCCTCAGATAAAAATACATAAGTTTAGTATTTGTATTTGTAAAAATTGGGTTTTTATTTGGAACTTCAAATTTGGTAATTTAAATCATACAAATCATTTCATTATCTGTAACAACTACGAAAATATTGGGATAGATTTTTGTGAAATAATAACCATTTTTATTTGACAAACATTTAAGCTTAAGAAACATATTCAAAATTGTTTTCTATTAGAGAAACCAGATCAATCTTTTTGAGAAAAACTAAAAAAAATATACTCCACTTTATTAGGCCTGTCACACATTTTGTTCGGAATGGTTTCAATTCCGTAGTTTTTATTCTGATCGATTTCGTTTTAGGTTCTTCAGATTCCGTGTAATTCAATAAATATTTAATAATTCTATTATTTCTGATTTTAATTTGACAACGTTTTTAATATTAAATCAAAAGTGAAGTTTTTGGTACAGAAATTGATTAAAATTTTTAGAAAAACAATGATATATCAATTTCACTTTGAAAAATGAAAGTGGTTTCATTCCGAGAGAAATTTTCGTTTTACCTTTTCTAAAGAAGCAAAATGCTGAATTAATTCCACTTTAATTCGGAATGGAATTCTGTGACAGGCCTGTATATGTTCCGAATTTGGATGCGTTTTACTTTTTATTAGGACCACATACCTGTATGCAACTTTTGTCTGTTTTATTGGGAATTTTATCAGAAAAATAATTCATTCTAAAAACAAACAAAAATCGGTTAAAATAAAAAAATATAAAAAAATATATATAAACTAAAAGTGAAAATTCATACATGTAAGCATGATTTTTTTTCTCACATATACAACTATTATCTAAATATAGCCAATTTTTTGTTATTGGCCCTTGGCGATCAGCTTTGGGTCCACCCACTAGCCCCCAGTGAAACTACGAAGCCATGTCAATACAAATCTACACAGAAACACCTCAACTCTTGCTGATATATCCAATCCTTCGCGAGCTACGGAATTATTTCCAAAATAATATGAAATAATTAGACAAGACCCTATTGAGAACATATTGTGGTCCATCTCTTGTCGGCTCCTATAATTTGCTATAATTAAAAGAATTTACGACATGATTTAAACTAGTCACGTGACTTGGTAGTAGACCTGTTCTACATCATTTCCAATTGAATTTCAGATATTTTTAATTGTATTTCAGAAACTTCCATATGTATTTCAGAAATTTTCAATTGTATTTCAGAAGTTTCCATTTATATTTAATAATTTTCTAATCGTATTTCAGAAATTTCTAATTATATTTCAGAAATTTCCATTTGTATTTCATAAAATTAGCAATACCAATGGAAATTTCTGAAATACAAATAGAAATTTCTGAAAAACAATTGGAAAATTCTGAAATACAATTAGAAACTTTTAAGTACAAATTAAAAATTCTGAAATACAAATCGAAATATCTGAAATACAATAGGAAAAATCTGAAATACATTTAGAAATTTCTGAAATACAATTGAATACTTCTGAAATAAAATTGGAAACAGTGTAGTTATGAAACTTTATAAAAGGACCAAATTTACCATAATCATTAAAATAACGTTACCGAAATAATCTAAATTAGCGTTAACCGTTTCGAATCGGTTATTCTAATACTGATCATTATTGTTCGATTCAAATCGAATGAAAATATTTACGAAATACGATTGGTAAACTCACAAGGTATCCTATCACGTCATATTGTCATAATTTCCTAATATTTCAGAATGGTTTAAAAATGTTTTTATTAAATAAACATATGCTATGTTTATTGTGTTATCATAACCAACCAGCAGACACCTGCGCCGAATGCCTAAGAGTCGGTAAAGCCGAGCAGCCGAGTCGTGAAAGAAGATCTTATGAATTGACCAAATGTATAAAGCCTAGAAATTCTATCGATATTTTCAAAACGAATTACAAAATAACTCCCCTGGTCCTAGACAATGTTACAAAAAAATCTTAAAAACTAAATTGTAAATTAATTGATAAATTTTATTTTATATTCGTTAACCTGTTACCAGTGATGTGTCCTATATTCATGGTTCAGCCATAATTTGTAACATTTTTAGTACATACCTCTATTCTAGCGAATACTAAAATAACAATATCCAGTTGTTTTTCTAAACAGTTTGATATTAAACATTAAACAAATTCTTGTTACATTAACATTTGAAATTATAACATATTCAAATCAAATATGACAACTGTAACTGTTTTATACAGCTACTGCAGTTTCTTATAAAACCAACAGTATTTTATTAAAGCAAACTGCAGTTTTCAGTTTTTCCTTTAAGTCACCAAGCATTTCTGACAGCTTTTCTAACTGACATATAAATTGAGAAACCTGCTTAAGCAAATCAGTGATCATAATGTTTTAAATTAATGAAACTCTTAAGCAGTAGTCTAGCAGTTCCAATATCTAGTTAATTAATTAGCCTTTGATTTCCTGTCATTTCAATTCTTAAATTTTTTATATCGTGATTATTATAGAAATTCTAACCCAATTTTATAATTGAAATATATTGATTGTTATTACTAATTTTTTCTAAGTGTAAAATATTGCGTACACAATCTATTTAAAACTTCCCACTTTAAAGTCTTAAACATTTTGCAGATAGAAGAGAAAAAAAAACAAAAAGTCTTTAAAGAAAATAATATAAAACTGTATGACGTTGTCGTTGGTTTGGCTCATGGCTAAAATAAAATATTGAACGAAAACAAAATAAATAAAAAAAAATCGATTGACAAAAATGGTAAAAAATATCAAACGCAGTCTTAAATAAAATAAAGTTAAATAAAAATAAAATAATCTTACTCTATATCAGCCAATATAAATAGCAACAGTAATAATACTTTTAAGCGAAACTTTATAAGGAAATCGTAAAACATATTTTGACAAGATCTTTCTGTTTTTATTTATAAATAAATAAATGTTGGTTTACACAGATAGATACTTTATGATAAAATGTATAATTTTTGTTAATGGACCAAAATAAAAACAGTTTGTCCCTGAGTAAATTTGAAAAAAACTATTTAAAATTTAGCAAGTAAAATGTGTTTATAATTGCAGATTTGTGATTAAGTTTGAACTAAATCATGGATTTATTCTCGAAACTTAAGAATTTTACGTATGAGTACATTTTAAAACATATGTTGTAGATCGTTTTCGCACCATGATCAATGTTAAATTATGCACATTAGAATCAAACTAAAACATACCACAATATATTCAGCTGATTACTTTAAAATAAGAACATAGCTAAACAACGTATAGTGAAATAAATGTTTATATTGATCACCAAATACTTTTAAGTACTCTAGATCAATGATCGGCGATATATCGATATTTCTTACGACATCGTTTTTTATTTGGTGCCACCAATCTAACTATGTAGAAGTTACAGATTTATTTCCCTCTTTTTTTCTATACCACTGTGTGTCGCTTAAATTTGTTTACTGTAAAATATAAACATTGACTTACGATAAAATCTTACCCCTTGATATTTTGAGAACGCTAAAACATCAGTCGGTCCATGAAATTTTAATTTCTGCAATAAAACAAAAATTTTAAAAATGTCGCTTACGATAATTTGGCGCTAAGGGCTCGATATGTTCATTCCAGCCATCTTCCATCACATTTAAATCTTGATGGAAATGTTTTCTTGTTCGCCACTATACGAACTTGAAAACTTGTCTTAATGACAGTCTATAACTACTTCCTCGTAATTTTCAGACTTCTGATTTCCTAAAAAAAAATGTTTAGAACGGAATTGAATGTATGAAATGGTTTTCTTTCATTAAATGTTTTAATTGTGGGAATTTGTGGACCTAACAAAAAAAATATTTTTCAATCGACTCATATCCGATCCGATATGATCTACTTAAGATTTTTTTAAAACATGATCTACGTTTTGATACTCCTCCTTTAATTTTGTAGAATGAAAAATATGTACAGCTTACATGCATATTACCAATATCTAGAAAAACACATTTTAAACTTCGATTTCAGCTGTCCATGAACAATATCCATTCATTAGCTTTGTAGCTTGAGAGTCATATTTTCGTTAAAAGTCATTACAAAAGACTACATAATTTTCGCGATCGCGATAAAATAAGAATTTCATATTTAGAGTTAAAAGATGTCTTTCTTTAAGTCTAGATGCTACGAGAAGCAGCTCAGATTTCTCTTTCGAAAGGTCTAGCTCTATTATCCAATCGCTTAAGGTATCTTGTGAAAAAATACTGAAAGCATGGTTAACACTTCGAAATCTATCTATATAATCCTCTATATAACGATTATATTTTTCTGGAGATCGCATTTTAACAGCAACTACTATTAGAATCAAAATCCATTTTCAATTTCCAATATTTATACACCTACACATAAATGAATTTGATTTCTCACATAAATTTTCGTATAAATTTTCTATTACTTTTCATTTTCCTCCGTTTATTTGTTTAATAAAAACAATAGATAAACAAAATGAAATTTCCATAAAATTTAATTGTTTATTTCTTCTGTATTTATACTCACTATTATTTATTGTTTAGTTCTTAAAGGTTTTATTTTAATTTGTTGTTTGTTTGATCGATAAAATAACAAACAATCCCACCATATCGAATGCGTGTCAGTTTGTAATTTATAATAAAAAAAAAAGAAAAGAAATTCTCTTAAATAGAAAAGAAGAATTACAAACATGCAGTTTATTTTCCATTTAAGATAACAAATGATTTTTATTTCGTATTTTGTTTAAATGAATGACATTTAAAAGTTATTTCGTTATTTCTGTAAGCTTTAAATAGATTTTCTAGTTCTTTAATTTGTGTTATTGTGGGAAATTTTCTATTTCTTATACTTCATCTTCGCCATCTTGACAACCCAGAAGTATTCAATCGTGTGGTTTTTGACGTTTAAAAAAGAAGATAGGGGAAAAAAGCTCGTCTTTATATTTTTGTATTGAACTTGATTGAACTTTTTGTTTTCTTGCGCTTTAGAAGTTTGATAAAAATTAGAAACTCCAAGATTGTTATGCTGCTTTATGATTTAATGCTTTAAAATTTGTCTTTTATATAATTTTTATGCTTTTTCATTCTTAAACAATTTATTATTTGTGTCTTCAAAAAGGTTTTGGCTGTGCCATAGTAATTGTGTTTGTAAAAGATCATTTATTGTTAAACGTTCAATTAAAAAAAAAATAGCTTTCTAATTTGTTTAAGTTTGAAACCATATGATTGGATTGATAAGTACTAGTATCTGGCCTAACAATACAAAATTTTGAAATCATTTGTATTTCTCAACATATTAATATACCAAAAGAATTTTCATATTTCGAAATATGATTAGTATGGGCTATTGTTTTTGAAATTACTATTATTTATTTTATTTATTTCAGTACAGATAAGATCTTAAGGTCTTAAGGTAACTAAAACTTGATTTTTTTCAGTGATGAATTGAATGATAACTTAAGTAACTTTTAAATCTAATTAGTTAACAAAGGACTTGATTATTCATGTAAAATCTACATGCCTGGTATGATACCAAAAAAGTAAGGTTGTTTAACCTTAAACTACCATCGGTAGTTACGGTTTCACCTCGTTACCTCTCAAAAATACCGCTATCAAAATAATCGAATATACCTTTACCGAAATAATCCCAATTAGAGTTAGCGTTACATTTACTTGCGAATATTATATTAGGAATGCCATTATATATGGAACACAATTACTGTCTGCCTCGGCTCTTAACCCATTTTTTCAAATACAACGTAATAGATTTCAAGCTCTATATTACGCTTGGTTTGGATAATATGCCCCATAATGGTCTGGATTGCTTATTTATTATATGGTGGCCCACAAACGGTGGGTAATCATGGCTCTATAGCGTTCACTGTAGACCGAAATAATCCTGGGTTATGTATCGAGGTCAAGGCCAAAAACTTGTGCTACTTCAATTGGGTTAATCCATAAATAAATCATTGGGACCCTAACCACAAGCTGGTCATGGGACGGCACGGTTTATGCGAGATCAGTAGTGCCAGAACTACTCTTGTTTTCCGCGGTAGGTTTTACTCCGAGTCTGTTTTGGGCGACCATCAATACCAAATGGTGTCTCTATGAATGCCAATCCACATACCTTTTTGTATGATCTCCGTATGAAACCTCGAACACACTCTTTACTTAAAGATATGTTATATTTTATTAATTAACCTTCGATATCTAAAAATATCATTATGTTACTGAAAGCTGTTAAGAAATTTAAGACACATCCTATTATACGGGGTTGTCATAGAATCCAATCATTGTCGGAATCGGTTTAGAAAACGACAAAAAAGGTGCACTCCAATTTAATTTTTTGTTTAATCGATAAAGAATTTAATTCTAGATCGAACATAAAACCGTTAACTTTCGATTTCTTAAGACGAATGTACTTTTTCTGCGGTTTTCTATGACAACCCCGATAGTCTCTTTATAATATTCAAAATCGGGGAGTAATTCTCCCATTTGTAATCGAAACATTTCTCGGACGCTCCTTAGCTTACGAGTAAATACTCGTTCTTTATCGAAAGCCATCATTATAAATTTCTATACATTTCAGTCGATATCTTATGAGGCAATCCCAAAAAATCGCACGTTCTATTAATATATCAACTTTATCCATAAAATACATTTTAATTATTTTGTATTTCTTATTATTCTGATTAATTACTGTCAATCAATTTAAGGTGCTTTTTTCTATAGTTTGACATTTTCTTAGCTGTCTCCACACCCAGTGAGTGGTAAAAATTAAAAAAGTTAATTGTTCATTTAAAAGTCTTTAAGAAATACGTTGTGATGTGATATCATAACAATTTAATTACAACAAAAAAAGTAATATAAAGTTGATAGTTGGTGGCTTCTTATAAAGAAAAAAAAGAAACCTCAACATTTTACGCCCACAGTTTATAATTTGATCCATGATATTTTACGTGTAACATGACAAGACAACGAGTAGCAAGTATGTATTATAATTTATTTTTAATTTTTAAGTCACTGGAAGTAAATTAAAAAAATAAATTTAAAAAAACAGTGCAAAAAAACCGTGATTATTTCTGTTTTAATGCTAAATGTATTTGTTTTTACAAAAGTTTAGTAATAGCAAACAAAGTTAAATATAAGATGATTCAGATAAATATTAGGGACATTTATTCTTCACAGATTTTGGTTAATCAGAGTTTAGCTCTTTCCTTTTAAAAATATAATAAATGAGTAATTGAAATCAATGAATAAGAATGACCAGCTCTGCATATCTATATATGGAGGATTTACTTTAGAAAAATTTTCTATAATAACTTAATTTATCAAATAATCTCATGTAGTAAATATTTAACGCCTATGATACTTAGTTATTCATTTATTTTTTATTCGTAATGTTGCCTTTAGGGCTAGTGAATTTAAACATGTCTGATGGTCATGAGAAAACTCAAGTAATTAATTAATATTTGACGTATAATTAGAATAAATAAATAAGTTTAAGTAAATGCATTTAAAATGAAATTTAAAATTAAAAAAAAACTTCCCACTATTGTCTTCGAAATGTAAGAAGGTCTTTGGACAATTATTATACTTTAAATTAAATATATATATTTTCAATTTTACTAAACCAAACCATAACAAATTTAGTTTCATGTTGAATTAATGACCTGCTTATAAACCAAGCAAAATAAAAAAAATAAATGTCAAAATAAATAACTATAAAAAAAAATTACAAATCATTTCATCATCGCAATCCATCTAATTAAAATTTTGTTTGGCTGCCTGACAAGTTTCGAGTCAGTTCAATGGAAATTCGGTTGGTTGGTTTGTTGGTTTATTCGTATGTAATTAAATATGGAATTCATATTAATAATAAAACAAACAAAAAACATAATAAAGCATTAACCACGAAATAAAATGAAAAAAATAATAGTTTTGTTACTAGAGTATGCGAAAAATAATACTTTAAAATCCACAATTAATGGTTGACATTGAAATTGTTAACAAAAAATAAACTCAAACATTCTCGTTTTTGCAACTTAAGGCTCTAAATCCGATGGTTGGGAGGAGGTATTCAAATAAAATCCCATTCAAATTAAATATTGAAGTTTACAGAAAGGACATAACAACTTTATATTTCAATAATATAGGCTCTTTATAGCTGTCTAATTATGACAACAAATAAATAAAGCTGTTTCTTTGACAGATGCGAACAGTCACAGTTATAAAATAATAGTCAAACATTATATGAAATAAATTCGAATATTGAAAATATTATTAAAACTAGGTAACTTTCGACATCGTCGAGGAAGTGTTAATAAAAAGTTTTGTGAATATCCAACCATAGAGAATAGACATAGTGCGGAAACTCTCCTGTCAAAGACCTAACTCCAGTTGTCAGAAACTTAAGTGGTGAGAATGTATTAGTAGAAAAAACTATGGGAAAACAAAAACAACACTCGTATGTGTAACTTTTTTGAGTAATTTTTTTGTTTGAGTTTTTTTCTAGCTTCCGCTCTATATTTCTCTATGATCCCAACATTACTCAAATACTTTTGAATACGATAATATATGTACCATATTCTCTTAACTAATTTAATTTTCTCTTCACCTCATTTCAGAATGAAACCCATGATTTGGTACGACGTAATAGCAACAGTGCAACAACTCAACAACAGACGGGCAAAAGTATCAGCGGTGTTGGTGGTGATGGCCTATTATTAAGAAGAACAATGGACTGTTTGCCCCTGACACATGGTGTGGGTACACATCATCCTCATCTAATGGCTTCTAGTAATACAGTGAATGTCACTGTAGCACCAAGCTCAGCCGTTGTGGCGGCCTATCCACATCATCATCACCTGAACCTCAATCATCATCATTTGTTAAGTCATCATTTGCCGTACAGCAATAACTACAGTGGTCTGCATCATACATCGACGACGTCGACCAATATGAGTCACCATCATAATCATCCACATTTGAATATACACAGTGAACAGACGAAATCGTTGCAGGAGTTGCAGCATGAAGTTGGGGCGCTGTTGGAATTTCGTGATTTAGTTATAGAAACATTTCCCGATCTCAAGCAAAAAATGGCTTCCATATCGTCGGCTGCGTCGACCTCATCGTCGACGGGCGGCGCCGGTGGTGGTAGTGGAAATGTTATGACAAATGGTCAATCGTCGTCGGTGAGTGTGAGCAGCAGTGGCTCGATAATTCCTCTGACCAGCGGTGGTACGTTGGTGTCGCGACGCGAATGGGAACCTGGCATAAGGGTGAAGCGTAAGATTTCTCAGAAGGAACAACCCGCCGCCATAGAATTAACATCGTCGTCATCGTTGACGAGAAGTCGCAGTAATTCCCATAGCGGCAAAAAAGAGCCAAAGAGTAGTAGCGGTGGTGGTGTTAGCGGCAGTGGTGTTAGTGGCGGTGCCACAAGTGGTGGTGAAAATAATAACGGTAGTGTAGTACAAGATTCCGGATTCTCCACGGAAACCAGTTCATCCAAAGAGGGTCATAGTGCCTCTTCAACAAATGGTGCTTTAACGGTAAGTCACTAAACAGTTTCATTGCATTTACATTTTCAAATATTAAATGTTATTTTCAAAAATTTCCAGGGCGCCATTGCATCAAATCGTTTATCCTGTCCTGAATCCGACGATGAGTTGTTAAATCTCCTAGATGTTATACACCGCAAGTCGAATCGTTTACGAGAAGAAGTCGAACATTTACAAAACTATGAACGTCAACATTTGCAACCAAGTTCGAGTGCGGAACGAGATCAAACTGACGTAGCCACCACTTCCGCTGAAGGTGCAACTGGTCTTTCCAAGTCCAGCAGCAGTAGTGCCAATACAGCTTTAACACCAAAAACCTTCCGTGAGCATGTTGAACGTCTGAACAAAGAGGACCTGCAGCAATTGCGTAAGGAACGCGATCGCCTGCTGGATAAATTGGCGGAGATGGAGGCTGAAACTTTGACGGGTCGCATAAAAGCAGCCAAAATGAGTGAAAAAGTTGAAGAGTTGATAAATGTGAAACGAGATTTGGAGGAACAGCTAAAACTGGCCATGGCACAAAGATTAGAGTTAAACTCTAGAGTGCAACAGTTGCAGCAACAACAGCAGCTGACACACAGTAAAAGTTCCAACAGGTAATTCAAATCGAATACTTATATGTATGTATGAATGTAATTTTGGTTTATACTTTTAGTCAATCGGATTTTTCTAGCAGTCCTCGTACATTTCTTTCCTCCTCGGCTAATACTGTTTTATCTACGGTTAGTGCAAACTCATCTAGACAACATACATTCCAACCTGTAGTTGTAGAACAGCAAACAACGGATCAGCAGCAACATAATCATTTAATACCATTCCATCAAAGCACTGGCAGTGATAATAAACGTAATTCTCAACTTCAGCAATTCACGCCCGATCAATTGGGTCGCTTGGATGGCATTGTTAGCACGCCCGGAGATCGGAATACCAAGTGCCGGGTGACAGATTCAAAACGTTTTGCCGCTATACTCCTAGAGACTAGTGTCATAGAATTGCGAAGACATTTATTAACTTTAACTGTTAAGAATCAGGTAACTTACCATGCACACGGATGTTTTAACACTTTTCTAATTATATTTTTATTATATTTCAGGTTTTAATGCAAAAACTTGATCAGGCTTCAAAAACAAAGGGTCATTTAGTCAAACGTTTAGACAAATCCAAAGAAGATGTTGATGATTTAAGATTTCAGGTGGGAATAAGATAAAAATTCTGTAAAATTAAAGCTTATAATTTTTATTATTTATATTTTGTAGCTTGAAGAAAAGAACATAGAATTAGAAGGTACTAAAGCCCAGCTACGTGTTTTAGAATCTAGACTGCATTCAATAACACCCAGCAGCGGTGCTGCCACCAATTCCTATTTACACTCGCAAAATGACTATGAAACCAATCGTTCTTCAGCCTCTACCACGCTAATGCTAAGCAGACGTGGTGGTGCCGGCAGCGGCCTCAATACCGATTCTAGTGACATACGCTCATCCACGCCCATATCAGCCACACACAACGGCCAAATGCCTCAGCCCATAACCATGCAAATATCGACACCCAGCATGAAGGCCATGACTCACTTGGCCATGGATGACATGCAACATCATAGCAGCAGTACAGAGTCTGCTCACGAACATGATCTGGTACACCACGATACCATGACCATAAGTCAAATGCAGACTAAATTGGAAAATGGACGTAATATAAGACAAGCTCTAATGAGTACTAGTGTGGACGGTGTGAGTCCCTTTGAACAGCAATTGCAGCAGCAACATGTGGCTGCTATTAGAAATCAGGTGCAAGCCCTAAAGAAATTTAGTGGTGTGACAACTACGAAACCGAGTAAAATTCCTTTGCCAGGCAGTAAAGCGGCGGCATATTTTGCAGGTAAGAAGAGTTAGTTTTTGATTTCATTTGTAGTTCTCATCAACAGGATTAAGAGCAAAATAATTTATTATCGGAACAAATTTATTTAATTAAAACGGAATGTACAAATGAATTTCGGTTTCCTAAAGATTCACATTTTTCAAATATTTGAACACTAAAAATTCATTACTGATTAAATATTTATTATATTAGCTCTAGTGGGAAAGTGAACTAACACAAAACTTCACAAATGACTAGTTTCAAAACGGTTCTAATATTGATAACTGTCTTGTTTTTGCCTCAATTGGATTGAAGTGATGAAAATGCGTTTAAAACAATTGACACATATTTCCCACTATAAAGTTATTCTAAATATTCCTCCTTTTTAATATTGCCCATTCAGTAATATTATTGCACTTTACATGAATTCAATTATTAATATTTCGGACCACACTTGGAACAGAGGATAATGGCTAACTAAATAGCAACTAACAAGTGGCTAACATTTCATGTAAAAGCTTCCATAAGGAAAAGTTTTCCATTCATTATTTAGCATTAAGTTTTTTTTAATTTTTTTTTTTTTTTAATATTTAGAATTCATTAATTTTGTTAAAGTTTTTATTTAACCTGCAATGATAGTTAGTTTCTTTTGTAACAGAATAAGGAATTTATGCCATAAAATGTTCTTAAATTCAATTCCAAAATTCGAATGTACGAAAAGTTTTAAAACTGTAAATAATCTCCAGCTCATATTTTTTTTGTTATTAGAGTATTTAAATAAAAGCACGTTTTAAAAATATATGTATATAAAGGGTTGTCATTCCGTTTTCAATTTCTACATTTTTTATTTTCTACCGATATAGACATGTACGCCTGTCTTAATATCTGTTGAAATCACTATTCTATGTCCCCAATTAACTTATATATATATGATTGATACTTCAATATTTCCGATATAGTCCCGGTTCTGTTGCTATTTAAATTTCGAAATATCGACCCACAAATGACTGAGATATAAGAAAAACCCATGACTACCTCGATTTTTTAATTTGTTATGTACATTTTTTTTTAATTATCTTTTATATAAAGTAAAAACCCCATTCATCTATTATGGCAAAGATATTAATATTTAAATATACCATAATTCCACATTAAACAAAAACTTTAATAACACTTTTTCTCTCTTTACACATTTAGGAAAACCACCTTCCGGCAGACCCTCCACAGCTGGTCGTTCACCACCCTCGGCAAATTCTTCGGGTTCCTCCAGTAGATCACCCCTGAGTAGAAGTACTGGCAATCTATTGTATTCCAAATCACCAAATAGCCTGAAAAGAGCTGATTCAGCACAAAGTATACGCAAAGATAATAATTCATCTTCGCTTAGCACCAATACCAGTCGTAGTTCCACCTCGTCGTCCATACCAATGGCAACAACATCATATGGCTCAGCCTCGAAGTCATATGTTGGTGGTGCAGGTGGTGGAGGTGGTTCCATTAACAATACAACAAGCAATAACACTTTAAATAGTCCGTCCTCGAGAGTTTTGCAAAATTCTCCATTACCAAAACCAAAACGTGAATCGTTGTCAACAAAAGTCAGACATATGGATTCCTTATCACGTGCTTATCACCATCAACAACAACATAACAATACCAATACGACGCATAACTATTCCAATGTTAGTAACACTAGTGATAATACACCCACGACAATTGTGCAAACAAACACATTATCCACAACTGCCACTACACCCGGTGGCGGCACTGGTGCCGGTAGTTATTTGATCAGTAGCACGCCAAAAACATCAACTATAGCAGCTCAACTTACCTCTTCATTACGTAAAGATTTACAATTAAGTTCCAGTAGTTTTAATCATCCAGCGCCATTTCAACGAAGAGCTACCGCCTCCTCGGCGGGCCAAACAAATGCCAATACAAACACCATTAGCACCACCACACACACCACTAGACGTTTCAGCAGTGCTTCAGTAATGGGGGCCCGTGCTGCGCGACAGGCTAACCAGGATTACGAGGGTCAACACAACAGCAATGTAAGTGGCAACAGTGTGGCAGCCGGTGTGACCAGTTCTTCTTCATCGACGCACAGTGGTGGCGTCAACAATGGTGGCACTGCCAGTGATAGCGATAGTGGCAAGGTACGCACTTTAAAATCAACATTTTTGGGTTGGCTTAATAAAATCTAAAATAAAACTTAAAAAATGGCAACATTTAATTAAAAAAAAAAACATGCATTAAACAAAACAAACAGAAACTGATTAAATCTTAAATAATATTTATTATTCTTATTATTTGTTTTTGTTTAAAAAACTCATTAAAACAACAACAACATTTGCTGTAGTAGTTTGTTAACCACATGTGTAAAATTTGTCCTTTTACTATTTTTGTTTGTTTTTTTTTTTGTCTAAATAATTTTAAATTTGTACATTTGCTGCGTACATTTACTACACACACACATACATGAAAACATTTATAACATTTACATAGATACATACATACATACATACATACAAACATATACAACACAATACATACTTGCATATACATATGATTTTTACTATATAAACTTACCTACTATACATAATAATTATATGGAATTAATAATATTAATATTAATCATACGCCCTCTCATTCATATTCATACAAATTATTAAAAAACAAAATAACGTAAAAACAAACAAAAAAATATTTAAAATTCTTTTTTTTTTGGATTAAAAATAATATTTATTATGTCTTTAAACATTAAACAAGCGAGTTTTAACTGCTTTATATTATGGCAAACAAACAAAGTAGTTTTTATTAATAATAATAATTAAAAAATTAAGTGTTACAGTTTTTTTTTCTTTTTATTTTTGTATCTAAAATCAAATCCACAACAAAACAAAATGTAGTAAAAAAAACCACAAAAGAGAATTATTAACATGTTTCAGAATTTTGTTTTTTTTTCATTAACCAACCTCCCCCATCTCATCTTTATTTCGACTCATTTATTTAACCCTTCTAAACACTCATACTCATTTAAAAAGTCATTATTACAATTTACATATTTATAAATATATTATTTACTTTTAATTTGTATGTATAAATAAAGATAGTGTTTATTATAATAATAATTATTACAACAAATATAAATTATTTAACTAAATAAGTCTAAAACAAAAACAATTGCTATTCATTTATTTACTCTTCATTATCAACATAATTTCTAATACTCCTCCGCCTCCTTCCCTTTCTCAAATCTCCTTCCTTCGACCCACTATTTATCTGTTCATTAACTTTGTTCTTGTTTTTTTATTTTTTGTTTAATATTAAGTTGAAAAAAAAACAAAGAAAAAAACTTAGTAATAATAAAAAAAATGTATAAAACAATCATAAACCATCATGTTTATTTATTTCTATTATTTCGTTCGTACGTTTGTTATTAATTAATCATTTGTGTTTGTATACTTAATTTTGGTTGGTGACATTGTTTTTAATTTTATTTATGCATATATGTATCTATTTTTCTCATTTATTTGGCCTCTAAACAATTGTAAATACATATTATGTACATCTATTTTTTATGGTTTAGGGTGCTCTTTCTAACTAAACAAAAACAATATAAATTTTAATTGCTTGCTTTGTATTTTCCCATAGATACAATTTTGAATTGCAAGAAAAATGTAATTTAATTTGATTAAAGTGTACGAAAAATGTTTATTTCTGTCAATTTAAGACAATTTAAACATCTGTTAGCAGTATTTTTGCCCTTTATTGTGTTTGAGGTTGTTAATTTAAAAGAAAATTAAAATAAAAACGATTTTTCAGTTAAATGTCAGACAAAGTGTAGGAGCAGAATTTATAAAATTTGCTAGATTATTTGTTAGATACATAATAGCATTTGTTTAACTATTATATTACATATATTGCATATCTATTCATTTAACCTTCTATAAGTATTTAGCTGTGAAAATTAATAACATTGCTTACGCTTCACTTGCTTGGAAATATGTATGCTGCATAATAATATGACGTGTTTCTCAAGGATTTATAATGTCAACTGATATTGTTTTTTCGATTTACGAAAATATATAAGATCTTTACAAAAGTAGAGCAGTGCATACTTTAGGGCAAATATATGTATGTATATCATGAATTCCTCTAAAGAGCACAGAAAAAAACACAAGTTATCCTTGGATCTTTCGATTTCAACCATATTCATTAAACACATACTCTTTGGAGCTCTTGGACATTTCAATTGTTATTGTTTTAAATTTCAAACAAAAATTGCGGTTTTATTCATGAATTAAACTGATTTATGGTGCATTTGAAATAGATTTATGTCTTGTTTAGACTACATAATTAAAACAATTTTTTTTTTCATGAAATGCATTTATGATGCAAATGCAATTTTGAGATGCACTTTTGAATTCATAAAAACTATTAAATTGACTTAACAACCACATAAACAATATTTTGTGACGGGAAGTCCTTTATTTTCCAAAAATTCAAATCGCGAGATTTTCAAAATTAACATTTAACTTATGAGGTGGTGGTAAATTTTACACCCTCTCTTCATTTTAAAGTTTTAACAAAAAGGCTTGTGAAATAAAGTGCCTGGATATTTGTTTCAAATAACATTTTGCTTTCTTTTTTTATTTTTTTTAAATTAAAATTGTTGTATCTTTTTTTTGAAAAGCAAATATTAACGAAAAAATGTTTTTTAAAGTAAAATTTTTTGCAAAAATTATAAGGTGTAAAATTACACCACAAAAATTTCACGTCATAAGTTAAAGGTTAAAAAAAAATGGAAATGTCCTCTAAAGTGTATGGAAGACGCAAGGTCAATTTGTGATTTCTTTGGGAATTCATGATAGTAAATTTGTGTATTAAGAAAAAAATCCAAAAAAAAACATTTTCAAAGAAGTGTTTTGTTATTATTCTTATATCTCTCAATTCCCTCCACTCATTGATCGAAATTAAAAAATCTGGCTCTTTATTAAAAAGTATTTAATATTTGATTTGGCATGAGTACACGTAGAAAATTTAAGTTTTATTAAATAATTTTTTTTATTTTTTATTGACAAATAGAAAACTAAAAAAAACAAATATTAAATGATAACTTTCAATCCTATCGGCAATAACATGTGGAATTTATATTCCCTTGAAATATCCATTTCCCTCTAAGGGAAAATTGCTATCGTGATATTGAACTTTTCATTCACAATAGTTGATTTTGTTCGTAACAGCTGTTTATTGTTTACAAAATTCCATCTAAAAATTTAACAACAAGGGAATTTTTTTCACGTAAACAAAGTTGATGAACAAAATGTTAAATGTTGATTCGCGATAGGGGTGATTATGTATTTTCAATTTTATAATGGTATATAATTTATCTAAATTCGGTATTTTGAGTGTAGAGTCGTAGTTTTGTTTCTTTTAATGGTGTGGGTTCTAGAGGAGTCGTAATTGTGTGTTAATAGATTGTGTACCACAATCATACATAGATAAATGATTTCCATATCGAAATTATAATAAAATGTACTAAATGTTTTACTTGATATCGATTGCCATAATCTCAAATAAGACAACTCCATATCGATTGCTGTAATTCGGCCTCAGGTTGCATTTTATCTTTAATATAATACGAAACTATCGTGGCCAACGACTTACACGATAAGGCTGAATAATTGGGAATAGTCGTAAATCGAAATTGAGTTGCTTAGCTCATTATGTAGTTACTATATGCAGCTGTAGATGTGTTGGTAAAATCGTTCTTAATATGTCTTAAATGCAGCATCTAAATAGTTGTAGTATTCCAACTGTTAACGATACAAATAGCTTTTTTGAAAGATTTTGAATATTTGTGAGAGAATGACATAAAATGTGTTCAACACACTCCTCGTTCTCATTTCCGCAGACAAAAATCATTGTGTTCAACACTTAGTCGACTTTCATGACGACCAATGGGACAGGATTCAGTTATCACAGACACCAGCTCAGACATATGACTGCTAGTAGCCTATTTTTTCTTTTTAGTCGTATGACAAAATCGACGATTTTAGATATGAATTTATTTACGGGGGTCAAACAGAAATACAAATATTCCTGAAAAAGCAATAACGAGATCGGACTATATAGTGAACTTTAGATCTAATTTATCAATTTTAATGAAAATTAGGTTTCATTAAAAGATTGCTTTTGACAAACATTTGCTTTTGACAAACATTTTCACTTTTCTTTTATATAGTTTCCAATATCTATTAGGGTTTTCTCGCTGTATATTTTGATTTAATTTTCAATATATTTTTTTATTTATTCAAAAAGAGCACTATAACTATAAAAAAATTTATAACTTTACAAAAAAGAAAACAACAAAGAAAAATACTATAAAGTTTTCACTTACAAATCTGTTATCAATCGAGTAGATGTCACCAACCCTTCATGTTCCCTCACATTTCAACATATCCATCTACAGTCCTTCAAACAAATGTCAATTCATTTACTAAAATGCACCTCAACAAATAATTTCATATTGAAAATCATAAATACAAACAATAAACATACATACAAATTAAAATTTCAATTTTGAAAAACTTAATACATACACAAGTATTCATATATTTTTATGAATTTCATTTAATGAAATTCAACATAAGTACAATAATGTTATAAATTAATAATATTGTTAATAATGATATTTTTGCAAAACATCCAAGTTTTATTTGAAATTTCATTTACATAATAACACTAAACAAAAGACATTCACAATTAAATATTTAAATCAAAATTGAAATATCAAAACAAATATTGTGAATAACAAAACTAAATAATCTAAATTTATTAAGTGCATAAAGCAATAGAGTTTCATTTGTTTTTATCTGTCAATTTTAAATGATTTCAATAATATCTGTGTCAATACGTTTAAAGTTGAAAATCAAAGTTTTGAGATTTAAAAAAAAAAATAATTTGATAAAACGCCATTTGTAATTTAGTTTTTTTTTTTTAAATTCAATTCTAATCCAAAAACATAACTTGAGCTAGAAATAGATTTTCTAAGCGCAGATGCAATCATTCACCCCCATCACGAATCAATATTTCACATGAATATGTTCCTTTTTCCCATTTTTCGATCATCAACTTTGTTCACGTGAAAAATTCCCCATATTCAATAACTCATGGGAACATAAATTTCACATATTCACCCCTATCGTGAAAAATATCAGCCCAATTATGAATAAAAATTCCCCGGGAGTTTTTTTCCCTTTTCTCATTTTTCCTATTCAAATTCAATGGGGAAAAACTACCGGGGAACAAACTCCCCCGGAATTTTTTATTCATAATTGGGCTGTATGTGAAATTTATGTTCCCCTGAAATATTCATTTCCCTCGAAGGGAAAATTGCTATCGTGATATTCCCCTAAACTTTTCATTCACAATAGTTGATTTTGTTCGTAGCAGCTGTTTATTGTTTACAAAATTTCATGTAAAAATTTCACAACATGGGGAATTTTTTCAAGTGAACAAAGTTTATGAACGAAAAATGGGAAATATTGATTTGCGATAGGGGTGATTATTGCAGATAGGGGAGATTATATGCGACTTAAATTCGTAATTGAACTTACATATGCGATACTGTCACTGTAACCCTTTGGGGACCATACATTTTCGGCTGAAACGATCTACATTTTTGCTTTATTTTCGTGATCTATGGCTTATTAGTAGTTATGAGAATAACAATTTTCCTACAGGACCCCAATTTCGCTTGGCAAATATAGTTGCCTGTGGGTTGAAGGTTAAATAATCACAAACACACTACTGTGGTCCTAAAGGGCTCAAAGTCAAATTATTTTTTGAAATGATCAGATTGTATTTCGTTTACAATTAAAAGCATAAGTGTCTCTGTTAAACTTAGACAATATGAACCGTTTACATAAATAATAAATTACAAAAGGCGTATTATCTTAATTACAATTCAATATCTCGATATGTATTTAAATTTAAAATTTATGAAAGAGGTCTGCTTAAAGTAGTCATTATATGATTTTTGGTTTCAAATCAGCAAACAATAGTATTAAAATTAATTGATAGCAAAACATTATTTCTACATGTATTTTACTGTTGTATTTATTTTTCCTAATTTTAATATTTCTTCTTCAATAACTTGTGACTAAATTCTATAAAAACATTTAAATATGAAAAAAGACTTGCCTACTAATAACAAAAATGATGGTTTAAATCATTTAATAATTATGTTAATTATTTAATAATTAAAAATTAAGTTTAATCCAGAGTTTATTTCTGAACAAAAAAAGACAGCTAACATTGGTTAAAATCACATTCGGATTATGAACTGAGATTAGTTTCCAGATGAAAAGTTCATATATTTTAAAAGCTTCTTAATTTTAAAAGTTCATTATCAATTAAACAAGCTTAAGTATATGTTTTTGGGAGCTATTCTGAGATTCGATTTGTTTAAATACTTAAATTTTCACTTCTAAACCAAGTTACGAATTAGCTCTACTTGGATTTTGAAATAGTTTAAAAATCAACTCTTATTTCCTTTTTTAAATTTGTATACAATTATTTTTAAATTTGATTTAATTTTTTATTTGAAAATTTATCAAAAACCTTAACTAATCTAAAAGTCAATAATAATTTCTTTATGTGTATAATTTATTATTATTATTGTTAATTTTAATAAATACTATTATAAATATTATTTTGTTTGTTTATAAGTCTTATGTTAAATCACTTTGTTTATAAGGTCTATATGTTTTTATCGCTATAATTAATTGATATAAAAATATAATTAATAATTTCAAAAAATATGAAAAACAATTTCAATTCGGTTTCATTTAGATGTCAACTAAAAGGATTTCAACTAATTTGATGTACAAAGCTTTCAATATAATTTACTATTTGGTTAATTGAGTTTAGGTTAAATTGTCTTTGGCATATCATATTGAAGACGTTCGCAACCTCTAAGGTTTGAACAAATATATTTAATGTCATTGTATAAAGATTCGGGTTGTGTTGTCCATGAACGAAATTTTATAGGTTTCTAAAGCCAGAGGCCGAATTACCGCATTCGATATCGAGTAAATTCGATCGTAATTTTCTTATTTGGGATTACGGCATTCGATATCGAGCATGAAATTTAGTACATTTTGTTCTAATTACGATATCGAAATTATTTTTCGATACGATAGTTCATTCGATCACAAGTGCAGTAATTCGGCCCCAGATGTTGGTTTTTATTGCCATCGTTAATTTTAGTTGTCCCTTATAAGCCAGTATTCATACATTTTTAATATAATAACTTTCAAGTACCCGTGTTCCGTATGAGAAAAACAGATGCCGAATTATCTCATTCGATAAGTTTTTCTTATCGTAATTTTCTTATTCGAGATTGTGGCATTTGATATCGAGCAAGAAATTTAGTACATTCGATCACGAATGCGCTAAATCGGCCCCAGGTTTATATATTTTAAAAATTGTGGGTTCTTTTAAGAAAGTTTTGATTTAATCTTCGATTAACAGAAAAATCTTCGTTTCTACTAGAATTTAACAAAATTTCGTATGAGAACATTGTGAGGATTCTACCATTCAATATTGATCTTTATTTATGAGCCAGGGTTCATACCCTTGCTTTTTGGCATATAGCTATCCATCGAGACGTTACGACTTTTACTTCTATTTATCTGATGAGAGAGACTGTGTTGATATTTTAAATCATAATTGTTGTAACCGGACATATTGTAACCGGACATCCAGTGATGACAGGACATTAAATATAAAATTGGTTATCTTCCGTCTAGATAATTGAATAAAAATACTCACAAACGCGGCCAGTTTTTCATCATTTTCAAAGATATAGGATAAAACTTGACCATTTAAACAAAATTATGTTAAATAGACATTTGTGCTAGATCAGCTCTACAAAGCCTTGATCGTGTTTGTCTCCAATTACAATACAATACAATTTTCGTTTCGACTGCCTCTGCTTTGCAGCAGATGGTCGATTTTGTTCCCACTCTCTTCTGAGTTTTCTCTTTTCGAGAAGAAATATTTCAAAATAATTTACGTTTCATTTTAAATGCCTCTCCTTTGCAGCAGATGATCGATTTTGTTCCCAGTCTCTTCTGAGTTTTCTCTTTTCGAGAAGAAGTTTTTTTGAAGGAATTTTGACACTTAAAATGTTGCATAGTCGACGTGATGTCACTGACATATTTATCTAGATCTTCCTCGCACTGTAATTAAGAATTCGTAAATATATAACTGCTGATATATTTTCTATATTTTAGCAAATATAACTTTAATTACAAAGAGTTTGTAGGAAAGTTTGGTATGACGAAGTTGCAAATAAGGAACTTTTCGGTTCGATTCGAATTTTAATCTTATAAAATTTAGGATTCAAATGAAAGATCTAAATCGCAGATCAAGACAATTTGCAATGTTTATTTTCAGTTTATGTTAATTGGTTAAAGCGAGTTTAATAATTGTGGTTCGAATAAAAATAAGTTGTACCATTTTTGTAAATTATTTAGATCTTAATTTACCATATGTTAATAACATTTTGAAGTGGATCCAAAAAAGTATACAATTTAATAATTTTTGTGTAAAATGTCATTTAGTTGGGCTGGGTAATTGTTGAATGCAGTTGATTTTGTTACTGAAAAATTACTAACATCATTATAATCATTTCCATTGTCACTCGTCATTACTAAAATCACTTGAGCATTAACACTCTGACTAATCATCATACAATATTAAATGTTTTATGTTTATTTGAAAATGTTTTTTTAAATATAAAATCACACACACACACAAAGCTGTTACTAAACTTAAACAAAAAAAAATAAATAAATTTAAATATTTGTTATTTTTTGCATTGAATGTTAAATGTTTGTGTTAATATTTAATTGCAACAATCAAAATCTACCTTAAATGTATCTAATTTTCTGTATTTATTTTTTTTATACTTTTTTACAATATTTTCTGTCTGTAACTCAAAAATAAAAAAACAAACCAAATCGTCTTCCTGTCTACTTGAACACCACAAAACAAAAAAATATTGAAAATAAATCCTACTTATAAAAAAATAATAAACTCAAATCCCCCCACGAATAAATAAATGTGCAACAAATATCAAAAATCAAACAACTACACAACAAACAAACAACTCTATCTAACCATGTATTGTGTCCCCTCTAATTTTATTAAAAAACAAAAATTATACGAAATATTTTGATTCTAAAAACTAAAGAGAATTTCAAAAATTTTAACAGCAAAATAAAACTAAAAATGCATGTGAATGTTTTGCAACTATAAAACTATTTAATAATACTTAAATAATACAAAACTGTGTAAAATTAAAACCAAAACACAAATTAAACAAACAAATATTCTTCAATTCACACAAAGTTGAAAAGTTTTGCAAATGCTCGTAATACAAATTTTGTAAATGACCCCACAAAAGTTGAATATATTTTTGGAAGATGGCCTCAAACCCCAAAATGCAATGAATCAAAAAGTCACCAACAACACACAAAGAGAGAGAGAAAGGGAGATTGAGAGAAATAAAAAAAAAGAATTATATCAAAATATATTTTACTGGCTGTGGGCTTTATTTAACGTTTAATGATTATATTTTACATATACTGTAATATAAATAAAACACATCATCATTTTATAATATAAATAAATAAAAATAAATATTCCCAGGATTAAGGATGCTACTTCATATAACCCCAAAATAAATACAAAAACAAAACAAAAAAAAAATAGAAAAAGAAAAAGAAAGAAAACAAACAAAAATAATAAAATATATATAACGTACATACTATATATTATGGAGTTGGTTTGGATCTACCCTTATTTGGACCTATGATTATGATTATTTGTATGTGTATGTGTGTTTGTATATTTAGGATCTCTATCTTATATAATTAATCAATAAATCAATCAATCAATCTATAAATACATACGTATTGGAGCTGCTCTAACCCCAACTTCACCCATCAACGTTTAAAGCCATCATCATCATTGTCTTCATCTTCTCTACTCGTTCGATCTTCGTATAACTTCGTATATTTTAGTTTTTCTACTACATAAAATATTTTCTTAAACGAACCATATACAATATATAGACAGATTTATGAAAAACTCAAAAAGGCGGGAAGAAAAAGTGGGAGTGAGAGAGTGAAAGAGATAAAAGCTACTTTCGTTGGCCGTTTTATAACCCGTAAGTTTTCTTTTCAAATTTAATTTTTTTCCTTTCCAAATTAGTTTAATTTAGTTTTAATAATCGATTAGTTTAGTTTAAAGCACCATTTTCTTTATTTTTTTTTTCTATCTACTTCTTTCACTATCCTGGCGTAGTTTTTAGTTGTTTTTTTTTGGTTTAAGATCTCATATTACCCTCTAAAACCTCCTTATTTTTACCGCCTCACTTATTTTTTTTTTAGTTTAGTCTAAGTACTATGGGTAAGTTTAACAAAAATTTTAAAAATAAACTTCGGTTAACACATTAAATTGTTTTAAACAAAATTCTAAAATCATACAAATATGAAAGAATTTAAAAAAAAACAAAATTTAGTGAAATCTACCAAACTAAAACTTACTTACATCGGTTAAAAATTTAGCTCAAAAGCTCAGCTTTAAAAGTGTTGATTAACTGTATTTGGCGAGAGTTTTTTTCTCACCTTCAGAAGTTTTTTTAAAAGCTTTCATACATATTTTCAATTAAATAATTCAAATTGTGTTAATTTCAAAAGAAATTATTGATTATTTTAAGTTGATCGGAAAGCTCTAATAAAGTATTACAACAAAGCTTTGTGCAGACGGTTGTCAGATCTAATTATATTGTCAGACCTAGCAATGTGCTGACACAAGGTTACAAGACATGTGTCAGAAAATCTGTCAATCCCTTTTAAGACAATTTAACAGACAATAACTTCAGGCAAAAAATTGTTAGATATTAAAATCTAGCGCATTTGACAATATTAGTATGATCTGACAATGTTTGGCAATGACATCGAAATCCTGTGAACTCAGATTTTCGGATATCTGACAATATTGTTATCAACTAGCAGTCGAACAGTGATTTCTTAGACAATATTGCCACACAAAAATTGTTAGTTCACACGAGATCTGACAAACTTCTAAACAAAGCTTTACATTTGAAATCTCAGTTAAGCTTAAACATTAAACAATTCTAAATTTTCTTGATAAGCTTTAAGCAATTTTTAATAAAACATAAATTATCAATAAACTCTCATTACTTTCAACCAAGGAATCATTTTATTCGGCTTGCGTGCATTAAAAAAACTTTATATACTATAAGTCAATCTTTTCTTAATTTTAAGCTTAAAGCTTTCACATTTTTTTGAAGTAATGTTCATACAGTAAACCTAATCTTTTGAAGCTTGTTTATTTCTTATATAAACAAAACTATATAATTGAGATTTTTAAAAAGAATCCTATTTAGGAAAAGTAATTTTAGATGTAATTTTAGAAAATCACTTTTAAATAAATTTTTAGCTAAAATAATATTAGAAAAATAAAGCTTTTTTATATGATTCCATATTACATTGCAATTTTAGTAAAATTTCTTTAAAAAAAATCTACGGAAATCTTTGAAATTCATACAAATTTAAATTAATATTGATAAATAAATGTAAGTTTTACGAAAGCTTAAGAAACAGAGCTTTTGAGCATCAATACTTTAATACTTCCATAATATTTTATAGAGCTTTGAGAAAAAGCTAAAACAAATGTCGGTATATCAAAAGTTTTTCACTTTAAATTGTAAGTTTTATTAATAGTTGCAATAATTGATATATTTCGAAAAACTTTCAAAAAATATAACACATTTTTCCAATATATAATAAATTTCAAAGCTGTTGTGAAAGCTTTTGAAGTTAATTTCTTATTTAAACTCTTTAAAAATGTATTGAAAACTATTTTAAATACTTAAGAAATTAAGGAAAAAGAGTTTATTTTAAAAAATTCCTTAATTTTTTCGCATAAAAGCTTTCATTGAAACTCAGTTTACATATTTTGTACTGGTTGTCTGTCTCTTTTTTATTCAACACTTTCATTGATGCCGTAATAGGTTCCTGGAACTGCTACAACAAATTTTTCCTCTTGCTAATTTCAATAATAATTTTTTTTTAACAAAACTATTTAAACAATTGAAATAACATTTTATATAATGTCCCTCTAAACTGTGCTCTAATCCTTAATCAATTGAATTAATTAATAAATCAATTAATATTTTCTATTAATTATCTTTTGTAAATATTTCCCAAATAATAATTTTAAATAATTTTATTGTAAATATACAAAAATAACCAATTCAAATTAAACAAAAAAAAAACTAGTTACAATTTTAAGTTAATGTAATTAAATATTTTTTTTCTTTTTCGTTTTAGAACAAAATACAATATAAATTAATTAATTTCTTTTTTATCTTTCTTTTTATTTTGCTTTGTAATTTTTTGCTTCCTTCTCTATTCAAAAATTCTTCCAAAAAATTTTAACAACAAAATTTTGGCCATGAATAGAATTTTTCATATGACAAAAATTGCGCAAATAATGCAAAGGAAATGAAATCGGGCCTTAACCAATACTTTGAAGAAGTTCTTCCAACTATCACAGTGACACTACCCAAAACTAACAATAAACTTAAGGTGGCCAAGACTAACAGCAACAAAATCACCTTGAGTCAATACTTTGAAAGAGAATTGTTAGAAGAGACAACTGCGGCTGAACGCATGCAGGAAATGAGCGAGCTGCAAGACTCCATTGATGGCACTTATGTCGAAGAGACCAATAATGATGATGAAGAAATCGACATCTATACTTCATATGCCTCTTATATGAGTTCCTCTGATCCGGGCAGTGACAATTTATTAGTAACATTCGACTATGGTTATCAAGATTCATTGGAAGCTGATCTTTCTTTGAACTCTCAAAAGCTTGAAATTCTTGATAGTAATGAGCAATTGAATAAGAATCTTTTTAAAATACCCGAAGAGGAAAGTTCAGAAGATTTATTGAAACCAAAACATGCTGAAATGTATTCAAAATCACCAAATATTTTCAAAGTACATCAAGTAAAACACGCAGAAAGTAATAGTAGTAACCTAAATATTACCACCAGGGCCAGTAGTTACATTTCTATGGCACCATCAATGGTCGAATACAATGCTGATACATCTGGTGACTATGGCTCTTGGGCTCAATGCGAATCTGAACAGGAAGAAGGGAATATCGATGAGAAAACTTATGGCAATTATCGTTATGAGGATTTAATTAAGAATGAAGTTCTCATCCATGATGACGATGTTGACAATGATAATATTATTAATGATGGAATGGAGGGAAGAGAGGTTCTAATTAATTTCGATTTCGATGAAGATGTACCACCACGCTGGTTTAATAATAATGAACAATTGTATTATAGAAGTGTAGATTATTTAAATTAATAATGTCAAGTAGTAATTTATGTTATTTTTTATATTTAAATTTTTACAAGACATTTTTTTTAAGAAAACATGACCAAGTTTCACTTGTCATTTAATCTAGTTCTAGTACTGGTCAGATTTGGTAAACAGAAATAAAATGTTGCGTAGTTGGGCACCAACTTGTAAATTCAAAACAAAATTAGCAAATCTAACTTAATCTAGTTCTAGTTATATTACAGAAATTTTCATTTAAAGTTCAACAAGACATTTTTGAAATAGCAATGGATATATTTTTAATACAATTGAAAAATGCTGAAATATAACTGGAAATTGTATAGTACTGGAACAGAACTATTATAACATGCATTTATTGTTTCACTGTTGACTTTAAGATATTAATTTTCTTCCTTTTTATTTTAATAAGTATTAAATATTTTGTCTTCCGATTGCAATTCCTAGGATCACAATTGTGTCATACATGCTCAATTTCCTTTGATTTTTATACATATAGTATATACAAAATTATTTCTTTCAATTAATGTTGACACATTTGTCTTTTTTTAAACTTTTATTATTGATAGTTTTTGAAAACTATTCCACTAGCATTTTTCTGGTTTAATTTGCAATATAGTTGCAGCAACAAAATTATAGTAGTCTTTATTAATGTTTTATAACTACAACTGAAAGGTTTTATTACAATGAGTAAATTTGTCATTTGACTGAAAAATTAACGAAAAATATAAGAAAGTTTTCTTATGTAGCATGTGTGTTATGTGTTATGTTAAAGCTCATAGAGTACGGAAATACTTTTAGTTAAAGTTATTATTAAAGTTAAAAATTCAAAACTTCATTAATATTTTCTTTTGAAACTAATTGTAAAATTACTTCTTTTGTTTAAAAGATATGAGCTTTGCCTTTTAAACAGAAACATATTTGTAAAAATCGGTTGGAAAATTAGTTCAAATTCAGGATGCTCCCCAACTAAAACAAAATACATTTGCTAATAAAAAAAGTACTAAACGAAGTTATCGAGAAAACCTAAAAGTCATTCCGAATTCTATGGACTTAAATACAACTAGATTGCTATATGAGAACCCCTTTTTACAGGCCTGTCACACATTTCGTTCGGAGTGGTTTCAATTTCGTAGTTTTTATTCCGATCAATTTCATTATAGGTTCTTCAGATTCCGTGTAATTTGTTAATTAAAAATATATTTAATAATTCCGTACTTCGGATTATAATTTGACAGCGTTTTTTATATTAAAATAAAAGTGAAGTTTTTGGTAATTAGAAAGAAAATGTTCGTTCGCATTTAGTGAGCCAGGCCCTAAATAATTACAAACAAATATCAATTCCTCTTTGAAAACTGAAAGTGGTTTCATTCCGAAGGAAATTTTCGTTTTACTTTTTGTGAAGAAGCAAATTATGGAATTAATTCCACTTTCGATCGGAATGGAATTCTGTGACAGGCCTGATAATTTTGGTGTAGCATAGCGTTATTAGTTCTTAGTTATAAATCGCTTTTAAACGTTTGAAGTAAAGGAAACTGATTTATACGGATTAGACTGTGTGATTAATAGAAAAGTCTAAAGTTCCGTTTCATAATAAAATTTTAAACAATTCTTCTTTAAATGGAACTATTTAGTTGTCAATAACAGTTTTCCAGGCATTAAATTAATTATTTCATAAAAAATAAATATTTATGACAATGTTGATAGACTACCTAACTAAATACGAAAATTCCAGTTGTGCTCAACTTGTAAGTAAAAAAATTGTTAGAAAATTACTTTGTTGTTGCATTAAAAATGTTAAAAATTTAAAACAGTCTCATTTGAAAGCTGCCTCAAAACTTTCTGAATTCTCTCAGCTTAGTTGAATTACTAAGCCACCTTCAGTCATTGTATCTGTCCATTAAATGTGTCTTTAGAAAATAATTAGGACTTTACGTATTACTTGATTAAGAGAAATTTAAATACAATGACTGGAATATAAAGAGAAAAATTTGTGTCGTTTGCATTGAGCCGAAAACTATTATATAGTCCAAAAAACCATCTCCCATGTATAGTGATAAATTAGATGGTGTTTAACCCTCAGATAATTTTTAACTTTAGATTTTTTAATATTTAACCCAGATAGTGTAAAGTAAACATAGTCTTTTTTTCGTTTTTTTCAAAACTTGTAAAACATAAATTTTAGTAATCAGGGGGTATATTCTCGTTCTGTGAAATGGTGAAATGAAAAAAACTTTTCATTTTCGTTTTCATACGAACTTTGCATATTATCATTTCACAAAAACACAAATTGCGATTCCCGTTCTTATGATGAGTTTTCATTTACTTGTTCTTTTAATATGAAAACATTTAAATTTATTTATAATTTTTTCACTAAACGAGAATCAGAAACTCTATGAAAAAAACTTTACATTTCACCGTTTGTGAATCAGAATCGACCCCCTGGATAATTTTTTATTTTTGAAAAAAAAATTAAGGAATTTTGTTAAATCGAAAGTCTTTGAGCTCAAAAATGCATATAAATCTATCATTAATTCAATCGACATCAGGCAAATGGAGCTATTTAGACATTTCCATTTTTAAATTTTGAAAAACCTCCGTTTTCATTCACCAATTTTAATTTTTGAAAAGTGGCAAAATTCTACAAAGTGTATCTTCAAAAGCTGACGTCAAATTTTATTGATTCCGGCAACATATGAAAGCTAATTTTGACCTCTTTGTATTTAGCTGCTAAAAAGTAATATATTCATTTAAAAGTGCATCATGCTGTAAATGCGATTTTCTGAAGCATTTTTGACCAATTTCTACCATTTGATTAGCATAGTAAAATTTGAAAAGTTCAAATATCACGCAAATTTTTTTAGTTATTTACAGAAAAAAAATATTTTTGTTGGACTTTTTATACGAATTTATTAAAAATAGTAGATCTTCTGGACCCAAATTAATTTTTTTTAAACATTTTACAGTTTAATGTTTTAAAAAATAGAAAATAATAAAAATCAAATGGTAGATATTTGTTAAAATTGTATTAGAAAATTGCACTGCACTTTTATAGTAAAATTTTTAAATAGGATATAAAAACTTTTCACATGGTTTTACAATGAATAATGAACAAACAAACTTTTATGTATATTTTTCTGAATTTTGTCATTTTTCAAAAATCGAAAATATCAAGATTAGAAAACTTAAAAAAGGAAATGTTAAAATGGCACATGTTTGAAGTTTGAACAAAGTCTGAATACCCACGTACAATAAATTAAATTTTTTATAAATCTTTCATGGAATGAATACTATAAGCAATGAAAAAATATGGTACATGTGTGCAGTAACCATTTTTTGAATAATTTTATGATCACAGTAACTATTTATATGATTGTGGTAACCATAATATGATAAAATGATGATTGCAGTAAACAAGTATATGTTTATGATAACCATTTTATGATGAAGGATTTACCATATTATGTTGTTCTCGTCTAATGAATATTATAATCTAAGAACAACATACATTTACAACAACATTGCCATAAACATATATTTATTTACTACAATCATATATATGACTGCGAAAATTATGTGATTCTTTACTTTACCATATTATGGTTACCACAATCATATAAATAGTTACTGTGACTATAATGTTTGTTAAAAGACTTTTAAAAATATTGAAATGGTTACAGTAAACATGTACATCTATATTTTTTCTAGGTGTATAAAAAAACCCAAACAAATTAATTTTTTATAAACAATCCCGAAATTTCAAATGTGATCTGTCCTTAATTGAATCATTAAAACACCTAACGAAATGCTTACACCCATATTCATAAACAGTTTTTAAATTTATCAAAGATTTATAAAACAAAATTTCGATGCAAGCTAGTTTTAATAAACCTTTAATAAATATAAATACTGATTATCAATTAGGCCTTTAAAATCTAAATAGTAATCCAGAGACTATCAATAGCATTAATTTAAATGAAGTTTCTTTTTTTTAAATTAAAAATGTTCGCCATAATTTTTAAAAGCACATTTAAACTGCATATATTAAAATGCTAAAAATGCATCACCACGCTTTCATCTAGTTTCCACTAGTAATTAAGTGTAGTCAATCCAATTATTGGTCACTGCTAATTGTAATGCTAGATTAAATGAATACCCTACATATACTTCATATGAATATTAAATCTTTATAAGCTTTTAACACATTTTTTTCAAATAAGTAGGCGTACTAAATATAAATGTAAATGATCTTAAGCTTAATGATTTCTTTGTAAAATTTTTATATTTATAGCATTTTTAAAACCTAAATATTTAGAAGTATTTAAATTTTATACATATAAATTGTTTGTAAGTAAATTGTTAATTTAAAGCAAATGTATGAGTTTATTGTTTTGTATGCTCAGGTCCATTCATGATTATTTATATTTAAAAGCAAACTTGTTTAAAGGTTCCTTATGCAAATGAAAACAAAAGAAACACTGTAGCGTATAAAAATTGTTTTAAAAGACATAAAAATGACCTGTTTGTTTTGATAACACTTTTCAAATATTGAATAAAATAATAAAAAAAACTAGTCTTAGTCACGGCATAAAAATATATATATATATAAAATAATTAATCATCATTAATAAAAAATAAATTTCGATTTAAATAAACATAAACTAATGAATTTAAAAAAGGAAAACCTAATTAATAAAAATCTAAAAACAAATAATTCAATTGTATTTATCCATTATTAAAATTATTATTTCATTTAATCTAATACTTATTATTAATAGACTATAACCTATTATTTAAAATATTTTTTATGATTATTTTAAAAATTTATCCATAATTTTTTTTTTCTGTGTATAACCTTTAAAATACTTAATATTACTATTTCTTTATGATTAATTTTGTTATTTAATAAATTTTGTAGCATTTAATATTATTAGTAACCAAAATTTAATTTGTAAAGAATACAATAATATTTTGTAAAGAGTCTGCTCTATTTTTATATTTTTAGAATTAAAAAAATAATATTTTTTTGTTATCACTATTATTTGTATTATTTTGGTAACGTGATTTACTTTTTTTTTATTATTTTTGTCCTCATCTAGTTACATGTAAATATTTTATATTATTTAATGAAAGAACTAAAAATATTATATATAATTAAAAAAAATATAAATAAAAAACATGCATGAAAGTGTTAATTTTGATTATGATTTATTAAGTAAAATAAAATAAAAAAATATTATTAATTAATTATAGCAATAAAAAGAAAACTATGTAACGGAAATAATTAATAAACATTATTAAACATATTATTAAAAACAAACATAATTATTTGTTATTTATTTTGGTCTTAATTTGCAAAAACGGTAAGAATAAATTGCACTTATATCATATATGAGCGGAACATTTATCGAAATAAATGACCATCTGGCTTTTTCGAGGCAGTTTTACATCATAACTCTGGTTCTACTTAGCCGATTTTGCCCATTTCAATACCAAATATTTCTGATTAATAGATAATATTTGTGAAAAATTCGGCATCCTAAATCCTTCCCTCGAGGCCCTCTTCAACAGACAGACAGACTGACGGTCAGGACACAGAATATACTTTTTTGGGACTACGACAAATATTTCGATGTGTTATAAACGGAATGGCAAAATCAATAAACCCCAAGTATAATAATCGTCCCCTTAATAAAACAATAGTGTATTATTTTTTTTGCCATTTTGAAATAATTGAGTTTAAAATGTTTGTGTTAGTAGACATCTAGAACAAAAGTAATATTTCAATTGATCTTTAGACCCACTTTGTGGAAGTAGAAATTCACCAAATTTTTACCACATATAGAATCAGTTATGTAGATTATTATTATGTAATAAAAAAATATTCGGCTGTGCCGAATCTTAACCAAATTATAGTTCAAAATACAAATTTTAAATATTTTTAGGTAAACAAAATATATTTTTTTTCCAAAGTTGTTCTTTTAATTTTTTGGAAAAATTTTTTTTTCGAATTGTTAGTTTAATTTTTTAAATTTAATTTTTTTTTTAAGTTTAAAAAATTTTTTTTGTTGAAAAAAAATGCGGTTTAAAATTTTTTTTTCCGATTTTGACCCATTGTAGGTCCAACTTACTATGGTCTTATATAAGTCGTTGCAAAGGTCTTTGAAATATTTATGATTAGATATCCATATTGTCTATATGAATGACTTAATAATCCAGATATAAGTCAAATACAGAGGATGTTCTGGTTTTTTCCTCATATCTCAGCCATTTGTGGACCGATTTTGCTGATTTTAAATAGCAAACTTATCGAAAGCATGTCTGACAGAATTATTGAAGATTTTGATCCCGAAGATATCTGGTTTCTTCAGAAAATTGATTTCAACAGACGGACAGACAGACAGAAAGACATGGCTTAATCGACTCCGCTATCTATAAGGATCCAGAATATATACTTTATAGGGTCGGAAAATTATATTGTGGATATTACAAACGGAATGACAAATTTATATATACCCTTCTCACGAAGGTGAAGGGTATAATAATGTTGTATATGCTTATACACTATTGTTTTATTGAGGGGACGATAAGACGTGTTCAAAATATCAATGTAAGTGTGCACTTTATCATTTTAAAATAAAAACATGTAAATATATTAAGTATGGAATAAACTATTCGTCAAATGGCCCGCATTGCTCTGATGACAAACCATTACTATTTTCATGAAATTTTTCACTGAGAAGTGGCTGTATCTCAATGACGACTCGTTGGATTTCGGATTTGAGCTCGGGAATATTCCCGGTTTATTCGCATAAACCCGAGATTTCACAAAATCCCCAAAAAATCACACGGCGTTAAATTGCATGATCTTGATGCCAGTTGACATCAAAATTTCTTGAAATAATTTTTTCTGTAAATCGTTGCTGTTGCAAGGCCACAAGAACTCCCTTATCATGTTCCGAATGCCGTTCACAGTCAATGTAATTTCTGCCTCATCTTCAAAAAAATAAGGCCTAATAACGCCGCCTGACCAAAATTCGCACCAGACAGTTGCTCGTTTCTCATGGATTGCATGAGGATTTTTTGAGCCACAAATTCGCCAATTTTTTGTATTCATGAAGCCATTCACATGGGAATGTACTTCATCGGAGAAAATGACATCTTTAGAAAAAGTGGCATGGACTTTACTTTGCACCATTATCCATTGAACGAATTGCCGGCGCTTTTGTTGGTTTGAGCTCCTAAGTAAGATGAATTTTGTACTCATAAAGTTGTAGGTCATTTGTCAAAATTCGCTGCATATTGCTTCGAGAAATTTGAAGTTGTTGAGAACGATGCAGAAGTGATGTTTTCGGGTGACACGTTTACAGCAGCAATGTTTTCAAGACTCTTATTGTCCATAACCGAGCCAGTTTCTTCAAATGTTTTGACCACTCTTCGAACGGTTGACACATTTTGCACTTTCTTTGAAGTATGTAAGCGATCTCAGCATATTTTTCCTAATTTTTGTAACAAGTTTTCATAATTATAACGCTTTGTTCTTTCGTAAAGCGCTACATTTTTAATAATCAGAATAAACATATGTGACAGCTGCCAAATTTCAGGGATACAACTTGCACAAAAAAAAAAAAAAATTTATATGTAAAGTGCACTCTTACTGAGACACCCTTTATTATCTGCAATATATGCATTTAAAGAAAATTAAATTTTGGTCAAAAACTCTGGTTCTACTATACCGATTTTGCCAATATCATCCTCCTAAGTTCTTCCTTGTGGGCAGTATCTTTTCTTCAACATACAGATGGACGGACATTGCTAGTTTGCCCAGAATATTGTGGGTCTGTTACAAACCTAATGACAAAATCAATATACCCCCATCTTATTCTTGGTTGGTATAAAATTGTTTAATATTTAAAAGAACACACATATTAATATTGGTTTCTAATAGGGATGCGAATCCCGATTTTTCAGGATTAACAAATTTCGAGATTTCTGATATTTTAGGAAGATTTTGAAGCTCCCAAAATACCTAGAAAGCTACATTTTAGCATACTTATAATACTAATCTCGCTTGAAATCCAAACGGAGACAGATTTTTTAATTTTAATCAGGGAGCAGCAGGTCTGCCTTGCATTGATAGACTTATACACAAGTTTATTAATAAATTCACCTTGACGAATGTATGAATGACTTACATACACATATCGAAATATATGTATGTTAATATCAATATATACAAATTATTTATTGACAATCAAATATTTTTCTGATATAGGAGTTGGTAGAACGATTTATTTTCATATACAACTTGTTTTTAAAATTTTATCACGATAATAACATTATAATTCTGAAAGGGCATGTTGAGTAGATCATTTTTGTAGAATAAACTTATAGTCCAGCTGGTCTGATTTCTTTTAACAGTGGGTCAAAGTTTTAATTTTTTGATCGAAGGGAGCATTATACTAACTGAAAAAAAGGCTGTAATTTAATGTCTAAGAGAATTCTTATTGCCAGAGTTATATTGTGCAATTTTATAGGGGTCATTTTCGTGGAAGATCTTAACCCTCTAGCTCCTCTCTTTAGGGGTCAATTTGACCCTTTTTTATAGAAATTCAAAAAAGTCTTTTCAAAAAAGGACATTTAATGATTAAAATATTCTACGAAAATGTTTGCTATAAAATTTCAATGGGGGTCACCAAAGATACCAAAGTTGTAAATAAAGCTTTCTATGCTTAATTAGCAAAATTACACACCACCTTGGGTCTCACATTTATTAAAAAAATCACCAAAAATATATTTATGATCCGAATGAGCTGATATTAAAAATATAAATGGTCCTAGAGAAGATCTATAAAAAACATTCATACAAATGTAGGTTATCACTTTTAGGTCAAGAGTTATTTAGGTTTACTTATTTATTTTCTTTAATTTTGCTCGATTTTTTTTTTAGTTTTTTAGATATGTCGGCCTTACGGTGCACAGTGGCTCTATTTGAGTTTTTTCGTTGCAAAAGTCATAACCTTTAAAATTTTTTCCCCAAAAATAGCTTTTTCGTGAACTTTTTTTAAAACATATAGGATGAAAAAATTGGTTTTTCACTTTTTTTAGAATAATTTCCAGGGACTCCTAAGTTTTCACTAACATTATTTGGCAAAGTTGTAACTACGGTAAATCTGAATAACTATTTTTTTACTATATTTTTTTCAAAAAAGTGCATGAAAAAGCTATTTTTTGGGAAAAAGTTTTAACAAAATTAGTTTGACGGACTCTTAGCTATGTTATTGCCATATAAAGTTAAACGGTATCACCAAGTCTGAATTAGCTGTTGGCCAAAAACTGATGACACCATTTTTTGAGGGCCCACTAATTTTCAGAATCTTTGGGGGCCCATAAAAAAGAATTGGTCACCAAAATGGACAAACAGAGTATAGAGTTTTACTACCCTTTGGTAGTAGAGTCGAAGGTATACTGTCATGATTGTGTGTTTTTTTGCACTGTGTAATTGATTAGCCTATGAAATGAGTGTTTGAAAATGGTTCTACGCCTTTCACAGCCAATCGACATGTGTAGCTTTACAATACTCTGGAACGATACTCTGGATAGCGAAGTCGATACAGCCATGTCCGTCTGTGTATTCAAATCTAGTTTCAGAAGCCCCCAAATATCTTACAATCATGATTGATACATCAATATATCGGGTATAGTCCTGGTTCGGTTGCTATTTAAAATCGAGATTGCTATTTAAAATCGAAACTGCTAAGATATACGCAAATACCTTTTATTTACCTATTTTTCACCAATTCTTTTAACCAAAATTGTTTTCAATTTTTATCTTGAATTTTACTTTGGTGAATGGTATATAGGCAGCCGGATATAACACTCTTACTTTGAGCATTCTGTGAGCATTGTAAAGTAGTTCAAATAATACTCTATTTGTGTTTTACCTTCTTTAGCTATGTATATATTAATTCATAATTAAAAACCTTCCCTGTCATTTTTAGTCGATAATCTCATTCTCTGACACAATTTATTTGTTAATAAATAATTAATAAATTATTTTCTAACACTGACACGATTAAAATTTAATGCATTACGAATAATACCTATATAAAGAGCTGATATTTAAACATATAAATAATTTTAAACAAAATGTTAACTTTGAAACTATTAGTTACTTTATTATTTTGTTGCGGTTTATTCACACAAATTGTAGCCAACGATGTATCCAATAATACCAATTCCTTGGATATATTTAGTATCATAAATGGTTTAGTGCCACAACTACCCAAATGGACAGTCAAAATGGAGCAATTATTTCGCTTGCCCATTCAAGCTTTATTCGCTTTACCAGAAGTTTCTGTGGCTCAGACGATCAACCAAGTTTGTAAGATTCATATAATTATTTAAAACACTTTTATGTGGAACTACAAGTACGATGCCTTATTTATAGGTTCAATTTATTTGACTTATGGAGATGTCAGACCACGTATTACTCCAAATATTAGTAAAATGGAATTTATATTGCAAACACCTTGTCTAAATGAAAGCTTTCCGCTTTTACAAGTTGATGAAATTGTGGAGAGCCCAAATTTTAACGTGTCAAAGAAATTGATATTGTTTGTCAGAGGCTGGTACGGTTACAAGGGTGAAAGTGCTGAAACATTGGCCAAAGCTTTTCATTGCAGAGGTGAACATAATTTTTTGGTAGGTATTTCGAGGATTTATAAGTGGTAAACATTGGTATATAAATAAGTATTTCTTTATGTACCCATTACATCGTTGAGGAAATAAAAAACGTTGACCAACTAATCTTTAGCTTTTAGACACTGCCAACTTTATCGATACACTGTACTCATGGTCCGCCTTAAACACCGAAGCCATCGGAGAATATATGGCCTTGGGTCTGACTAAATTGGTGAATAAATATCCATTGGAAAATATACATTTAATTGGCCACAGCTTAGGAGCCCATATTGTTGGTTATGCTGGTCGTTATTTTACAAAATTCTCTAATCAAACAATACCCCATATTACGGGACTAGATCCAGCCAATCCATGCTTCAATGAGGGTGAAATTCTTTATGGAATACAACGTGGCGATGCCGGCTTTATCGATATTATACACTCAAATCCAGGAGCTCTTGGTAAGAAAGAACCAATAGGTGATGCTGATTTTTATCCAGAGGGTTTGGCTCCCATTAAACCGGGATGTTTCACATTGGGTTGCTCACATTCTCGTTCATGGAAATATTATGCTGAAAGTGTTTATCCCGGTAATGAGTACAATTTCATGGGAACACGTTGCAATTCTTTGAAGAAAAAGGAAGATGGCTTTTGCAATGGCTATACATATCCAATGGGGATTGAGGTGCCATTGATGTTAAGGGGAAATTATTTTTTTAGTGTCAATAAAGCTGAACCGTTTGGTAAAAATGCCACAGATGATGCTAAAACGCCATTGGGTAATTGCGGTTCTTGTCCTGGCTATTAAGGAAGTAATAAAACACTTTGAACGAAATTTGAGTTTTTTGAAAGTAATCAATAAGAATTTTTATTTATTTTTAGTTTTTTGTTTGTATTTTGACTTAAATGTTCTTAAAGTTAAATATTGTAAATAATTTTGCATGTAATACAACTTTCTGTTTTATGTTTTGTTTGTTTCAATATAAATACTTGGTTACATTTAAATGTATTGTTTTGTATGTAATAGATAGTTAGTTAGTTGTCTTATGGTTTTATTTATTTATTTCAAATGATTTTGCTTTTTTCAGAGAATTTTATTCATTTTTTTTCTATAGTTAAGTTTAGAGTTTGTAGAATAGTTTTATTTTTATTTGTATGTTTTTTATTTAATATTATTTTGCACAATTATGATTGTTTGAAATATTTTGAAATCGTTAGTAAATACGAAGTATATTGTGGTGGTACAAATTGCATTGACAGATTCAAAGAAACGTTTATTTTATTTTCTGATCATTTTTATAAGTTGAACACTAAAACAAAGACTTTTTGTAAACGGATACACTTATGAAAAATACAACCTTGTTTAGTGAGAAATTTTTAAGTTAACTAAAGAAAATTCTTAAAAATTAGAGAATTTTGAGCTTTGTATATTATTGTAAATAGTAAGATCATTTTAATTTAAACTCAATCTTATTTTTCTAAAGAAAATTTAAATCATTGTGGTAAGCAAGATGTAAGTTAAACACTTTATTTATTACAACTAAGAGAATTTTCTGAAATTCTGTAATTATACTTTCACGCTCTTGGAACACTATCACTTGTATAGATCGTTGTCAAATTTAAATCAACTGTGTTCAGCTTTAAATAATAGAAGCAAATACTGCCTAAAAACTTTAAAAGCTCAAAAATTTGATATAAATAGGCACTAATATGTTGAAGAATTAATATTGTAACTAAATTACAATTTCAGATCAACATTTTTATTAAAACTTAAACGCTTCTCTCATGAAAACCAAACGACCAATAAAAAAACTGTTTAAATTGTATGAGAGCGGGTTGTTAGCTATAATAAAGAATATATTTCGCTTTATTCTATAGATACTAATTTTATAATTTCGTCCAGCTAGTTTTATTTATTGGAACCACAGTGCTACTGTGGAAACACAATACTATCATTCTAATCATTATTTATATAATATATGGTGCACTTTCATTAAATGAGAACGAAGATGATACCGTTATTTTACTAAAATTTGTCTTTATTGTCAAATACTTAATTTTATTTGAATCACGTAGAGCATGATTCAGAAACACGACCGAAGAACAATTTTAAAATTTTTGTATGAAATTTACTCAATTTTCAAATAATTTTTGAGTATTTCTTAAATAAAGTTTTGGTTATAATACGAAAACGTATTATTCAAACTTTTAATCATGGACGATACATAGAAAATTGGTAGGAATGATTTTTGGATTTTAAAGATATATGGAGAAAGTTAATAATAAGGTTGTCGAAATAGCAACTGTGTGTGTAGGCAGTAAGAAGCGCTTTCACGGAGACTTCTCTAAGACATAGTCAAATGGAAAACATGCGAATGGAAACAAAAATTTAGGAAGATATATTTCATTCTTATTGGGTGCCCCGATAGACTAGTCTATAGTGTGCTAGACTATTAATTAGTGGGTTGCGGGTTCGATTCCCGTCAGAGACTCTGGGTGTATCTGCAGGCAAGTAGGAAATATAAAACACAGCACTACAAAGAAATAACATTGAAGGACGTTGTCGGTACTATCGATATAAAAAAGTAATGCCCGATAGAACTTACGAAAGGGTTAACTGTCATACTGCGATCATTTATGATCAGTATCATCACGAATCCAAATTTACTTTGACAAACAGTCATCGATTCGTGCAACTTATAGACGACTGTTTTATACCAAAATTGTGTTCAGCAATGAGGCTAATTTTTGGCTTCATTTTTGGAAAATATGGATGACGTTGATACGAGCGAATTATTAAATCCAAATTTGGCGATAACTTGATTTCGAGAAATGGACATTTCCTATGGCATCACGTGATACCAGCAATAATTGATTCCTTAGAGGCCAACACTGTTCGTGCTATTCGTGACGTACGGCCAGCAATGCTCGAAAAAGTAGTCCAAAATAGTCGCGGTGGCCATATGCCCAAAATAATTTTGAAATGTTAATACTATGTATTGATTAAACTTTTTTTTATTAAAATTTAATTCTTTGTGTTATTTTTTATAATTTCAAGTTCTATCGGGCTAAACAAAACACCCTTTACTATAGTCGAGTAGATCTTATTATTGTGTAATATTATATAAATTGAAATCATCGACATCGGCTTTAAGAAAATTAAATCTGTGATCACCCTGTTACAATACGAGGTGAGATATAGGGCCACCAGGATAATCACTCTAGAGCTCACAATGAGGTGTACTTTTGCCCAACGTGTATATTTAATTTCCATAATAAGGAATATTATTTCCACCCTCCTCTTTTCAGACTCATCCATGATACATCAGGAAGGTCCATCATATGTACGATGAGACCGTACAGGGATATGAGCTGGATCTATTAAATTTTAGCTCAATTAACAGCTTAACTTCCGTAGAATTCAAATCCGTAAACAATTTTTAAGACAGTCCGTTAAATATAAGTTCTTGGTGTAAAACTGCTAAAATATGATTTTTAGTAAAAACATAAAACTGAAGTGGTGATTTTGACACGGAAGATAAAAGGCGCCCAGGGTAGCCGACAAATTTTGAAGACCATGAATTGGAGGCATTACTCGATGAAGATTGTTGTCAAACCCAACAAGATCTTGCAAAATCATTGGGAGCTATTCAAAAAGCAATTTCAAAACGATTGCGAGCAGCAGAATTCATCCAAAAGCAGGCAAATGGGTACCATACGAATTGAAGTCGATCGTCCTTGAGAGTCGATTTTGCATGTCGAGAAACGCCCAGAATATGCGGCCAAACATGAAACCGTAATATTTCATCATGACAACGCTCGTTCATATGTTGCAATACCTGATAAAAACTATATGGAAAGAAGTGGTTGGGAAATTTTGCCTCATCCGCGTTATAGTTCAGACTTTGCCACATACCGACTACTATTTGCTTCGATCGATGCAGAACGCTCTCTCTTAAATACGCTTCAATTTGGAACAGAGTATCCGAAATTCGCTTTATTCGGTCTTGTCCTTCTGGCTCGGAATCCATATGTTGCCAGAAAGATGGGAAAAGGTCATAAATGGACAATACTTTAATAAATTTATGTATATTATACAAATGTTTCGAAATAAAATCTAAAAATTTTAAAAAATTACGCATTTTTAAGTCATACTCCCATTACCAATGGCTTTAAATGTTTGAAGGCGGTTTTTATAATAATGATATAAGGCAGCTGCAAGAGTCCTGCTCCAATTAATGAAAAAATGCAAGCCTAATTACAATCATACAGATATAAATACTTCCAAGTTTCAGAATTTGATTGCGAAATATTGCAGTTTTACCTTTCAGGGTATATGGGATTCATCAATATTTCGATTTACAACAGTGTGGTAGACCTACAATAACGGCGTCTATTTTTGTCCAGTCGTTATATAATATTTTATCAATATGGAACGTGGTGTATTTTGATAGAATTCAGTTGTATCATTACAAATATTTTCTTGTTAGTAAGAGGACCTCGAAAATCTGAATATATCCTTCATACTTGGATTTTAACAAAACTAAAAGAACAATACACACCAGTAAGTAAAACAGTAGTTGTGAGCACTATATATAAAACGTTATTAAGAATCGTATATTTTGAGAATTATTAGATTATAGTTGTTCACTATTGCAAAATAATCGATGGTTAAATAGAGTGAATAGTGTTCAAATTATAAATTGGAACAGATATCATTATAAAATATTACTTATAAGCTACTTGGTTTTTGGAAATTTACTAGAATTAAAGTTGTTTTTTGTTTTGGTATACAATACAATTCATTTCAATTCAATTTAATATATGGAGATATAATTTAATTCTTATTATTTTTTAATTATTGTAACAAATAACGCAACATGAACTATTTATCAACTCAATTTTGTTTATTATATATGTTTAGAAATAAATTATCTTAAATATTATTCATTTTTTTTTATAAATTTTATTTGTTTTTTTTTTGTGTAGTATAAAAGGTTTTTATTTGTTGTGTTCTTTTTTATACAAAGATAAAGATAAGGAATTTTGAATGAACGTCGGTGGGTCTTGATTTTAGTTATAAAATATTCTCTACTTTTTTATTTTTATGTTTATTTTTTTTGTAATTTTTATTAAGCAAATATAAAATTTTATTATTTAGAGAGATCTTTAGATGAGAGTTATTTAAATTTTTTCTTTGTTTTTATTTTATAAATATGAACCCATTATTAAACGAACGTCCATCAGGATGCATGTATGAAAGAGTGTTTGTATGTTTGTATACTTAAGTAGTAAAGTTGTTAAAGTTAGTATTTTGTTTTATAATTTTAATTTAGATTTAGATTTTAGTATTAAATATTTATAAGTTTGTAAGTAAATATGTAGCACCATACGTGTTTTAAGAAAACCTTAGAGTAAGTAATGTTTGTCATTATAGGATTTTTTTCTGTTTTTTTTTTAACTAAATTCTTTTAATTTTTCACAATTTATAAATTAAAGAAGTTAAGAGATTGAAGATTGAAGATATTGAAATTGAATTTGATTAAATTTACGGTATATTATATATTTAATTATAAAATATTCAACAATACATTTTGTTAGAGGGTATGTTCTAGCAAATTCACAGTAATAATTTGTTTTGCCCAATACATTTTGCATTGAATTGAAATTTCACTTCATGCCTAAGATAAATTAAACTGTGAATAGCCTTAATGTTGTATGTATCTACTTATTTCTTTAGTTGGATTATTTGTTTTTGCTACAGTGTATAAAATTGTTATATTGTTTATTTTAATTAATTTCAATTTAGAATAACATGAACTTACAACTTAACTATTTTAATTTGCTTTGGTTTTTTTCAACTAACTCACTACTTGTTTTGTTTTTTTGTTATGAAATTTTCTTAAAATAAAACTAATCATTTGACTACAATATTAAGTTTTGTTATTGGTAATTTCAATTTCAATATTGTTTTGTTTCTTCTAAATACCATTTTGGCAAATATGTATATAATTTTCTGCAGTTTTGTCATGATAATTTATTGTAAAAACAGAAAACAAAAATGTTGGAATTTCATTTTGATATTTTTCGGTTTTAAAACAAAGAAATTACGTTTATTTATCTCATACATATGTATATTTTATGCTGTCTGTTTAATTTATTTTTAGAAAAAAATGTCAAGTATAAAAGTCAAGCGGTATTTAGGCAACAAGTGATTCAGCAAGTATTATTTATTCTAATTGTAATTTAATTTAATTATTTTTCAGTATTATTAATTAATATTTAATATTTTTTGTATCTCTTAAACATTAAAAGCATTCATAAGATTCGTTTTGTAAACATTTTAATTTAATTTAATTATTTTTTTTGCCACAGACATGAAACATGTTTGCCTGCTTGTATGCCACAGTGGCAGCATGCAACATTTTAAGACGTTTCATTAAATTTAATACAAGAAAATAAAGAAGTAAATGAAAAGTACACAAGTATGTAGTTCCTAATAATTTACAAATTATTTCATACTCATTATTTTTATAAAAATGTAATTGCATTTAGATTAGAGGCAACATTGCTTTATTATTACTTTTAGAGCACAGAATAGTTATTTAGTTGAAAATAATAAACTAATACAAATAAATTTTACAAAAACGATTAATTTTAATAAAGCTACCCGGAAAGGTTTAGGTTATGGTGATGATGTCAAATTTCTTAAAACGGAGGGAAACAACATTTTGCGTACCTTAGCAGTTCAAAATTAGCTATGGTTTGGATTCTATACAGGTTCAAATTTAAAATTTTATATAAGAATAGTGTAAAATTGTGTAGTTTCAATTGTTTGTTTCAATTGTATACTTTTTAACCGATTATCCAGTCTCATGGTAATGGTAATGTACCCTAGTTTCAACAAGCTTTCCTAAAAATCCTTTTCTTTTTAACCAAAAAATTATCCTTGTACAAAGGAGATATCTCAAAAAAGATATCTTTCATTTTCTAAAGATTTTCCTCAATTATAAGCCACTGTGTGGTTAACAACACATAAACAAACATTTAGTAACAATTTCCTAATATTTCAAAGAATAATTAAAAAAACTTCAAATATAGCTTTGTTCAAATACATTTCAAGTAAAAATACATTTCAACTGGAAAATATAATAACAAATTGTTAAAATTTTTCCAAAAAAAATCAAAACAAAACACTTTTTAATTAATTAATTTTTCAATCAAAAAGTGCTAGATTTTATTATTTTTTGTGTACGAAAATGGAAATTTGAAAAACCAGCAAAACTAGTAAACAATATAGTGTAACAAACACACTTTATACTAATAGGCTTAGTTATCTATGTATGTAATCAGAAGTCCGATTTTTATAAATTTATATTAATTGTAGGGCCTTCAAAGGGAAAAATATATTAAATTCAAACAATATCCTTTAAGCAAGAATATTTTAATTTTGTAAAGTAGTATTATAGACCCAATTCTAGATTTTAACTTAGGTGAATTGTTAACTTAAAACTAAAAGTAATTTTGTGGTATTCATATGTATATTCTATTTTAATGAGATTCAGTTTTAATACGAGTACAGTTCTTAAGTTATTAACAGTTTCACTTTAGCTATTTCACTAGTATCTATTAAAAATATGAACTTTGAACATATATGAAAACCAAACTAAGGAGAATTTTGAAATTCTGGAGAACTCAAAATTGTGTATGGGCATTCCAATAATCCAGTTTGATCATATAACGTATGTGGAATAAAATTGCAACAAAAATGTTGACACTGGGCAAAGAAAATGTTCTTGAGCTACCTGTTTTTCAAGCCTGATTTTGAATAACGATTATGTCATAATACTTTAGAAATCTATTTCGAAATCTGTTTTTTAGTTTTTTCAAAATGTTTGAAAAATATTTGCTATTTTTTCGTTAATTTTTATATTTGTATCGGTGGCAATAAAAGTTAGAGAATTCTTAAGGAAATAAACCAATTAATATATAAAATGTGGAGCATAAAAATATTTACAAAATAATTGGTCAATTCACAAGGTCTCTTATCAGTCATATTGTCGTAATGTCCTAATATATCATGACTCGGCAGCTCGGCTTAACCTACTTTAGGCATTCGGCACAGGCCACAGCTGGTTGCTTACGATAACAAAATAAACATAGCATACAGAATAGTATTATTTTAGGACATTTTTTGCTTGAAAAGCAATAAAAACCATTGTGAAATATTAGGACTTTATGACAATATGACATGATAAGAGATCTTGTGAATTGACCAAATATCTTTGGCTATCAATAGATCTGCAAATTAGAATTTTTTTAAATTGGATTTGACCGTAAATTCTAATTAATATAATATGATTCCACGAAAAGAAACATCAAAGATTATTTTAAAACAGAAAGTTCTTCATAAGTGTTAGATCACCCAACTATCAATCACATACCATTCCATACATTTCTACAGTTAAAAACTATCCTAATGATTTTGAATTATAACGAATTGAAAGTTTTTGAACTTATTTAAATAGAAGGGATAATCTACAATATTTAAATGAAAAACCTAGAAAAACAAGACCATAGAACTCATATAAGAACTCCACAGAATGTAGATAAAATACTTCAAAACTACCAAAAAAATACATGTATGTGATAATTTTTTTTTCTCTCACTAAATCAGAACAATTTATTACTTTATAAAGGTTTTATATAATCAGGTATGTGATGAAAATCGATCGAATTCTTTTGATCGATTTCAAGAATAATTTTTGAACCAATGGCTTATTTTAAATTGATTTCCATCACATACCTGAGTATTTACTTTAATGTTAGAAAAAGATATAACGTTTTCTGTTTTGTTGCAATTTTATTTCGCAAACGTTATTCAGGGTGGAATTTTTCGAATTTTGGAATTTTAAATTTAATTTAATGTTGAGAATTATTATTAATTTATTCTATACGATACATTTCTTGTAATTTTCTTCAAACTTAACGATCTTAAGTGAAATCAAAGTAAACTAGTGGACAAAGAAAATCACTGAAGTATTATCTTTTCAATTCGCAATGGAATATTCCTGTCGTACAACAAATTCCTACTATAAACAGAAAACAATTCACATTTTATTTTTAAAATAATTTTTTCAATCCTGTAATTTTAGGAATATTTATTTTTTCATTTTTTATCTACATCTTTATATATATAATTCTTCTGTACGAGTGTTAGTAACTGAACTCCTTCTTAACGACTGGGCCGATTTCGATGAAATTTGTTGTGTGCGTTTGAGTGGGTCCCTGGATGGTTTAGATTCACAATTGATCTATATAGCTACAATGGGCATGGCACCTCCCATACAAAGTAAACATTTATTATTGCATATCTGGAGTCCTATTATAGTGGGAGTCTTCAAACTTAGTGTGAGCTATGGCAGAACAACGTTTGCCGGGACAGCTAGTATACATATATATTATCAATAATGTTATAGCAGGTTTCTACTTATATCTGAAGTAAATTGGTAGAAATTGGGGGGTTTTGATCAACCCCACCGGGATACGAAAATTAATCGGCTTTTAACACAAAAACTTTCAACGAAGTGATCTTCCGTTAACTTATAGCCTTATGTTTAATTGGTATTGTGTGAACGACAAACTGAGCGACATTGTCTCTCTTTGCGTCTATGAAATTTTCACTGGCTATATCGTCACATCTAATATTAATTCTTTGCGGACTAATAATTTCGCATTATCACAAATGTGAAGAATTTAACTTATTAATTCCATCATTGAAGGAATACTAGCTGGTCAAAATGAACTTCTCTGAAATCTGAAAATTTATTTACAGATATATCAAATATCCAATACTGTAATGGCAGTGGGGTACTGTGCATAAATGGGGAATATTTAAATTGTTCGACTAAAAACCCTTTCATATTGTAGTATACCAGCAAGTAAAAAGGTAAAATGCAAATATTCTAATACTTCAACATACACAATAAAATTTTTTCTCGTTATTTTAGTACGGTTATGTCAAGTGCTTGCCACAACTGCTTATAAATAAGTCATTACCAGGGCACGTTTTTCAAGCAATTTGCTTTCTCTAGACCATTAGTCATTAGTACTTCAAATGTATTGAACTCATTCTTTTAAAAATTTATTTTTTGTATGTAGAATTAATTCCTTACTGAATTGTTCAAATATGTATATTAAAAGTAGGATTCGATAATATTGTACATTATTAGAAGCGAAACAAAAACAAATTGAATGAAGAAAATATACAAATGTATGTATTTTCATTCAATATGTACTAAAGTTGCATTTAGACGATAAGACTTTTACGTACGACTTTACGAAGAGAAAATAAAATGAAAAGAGAGGAGATTCGAAAGATGTTCCTCTTTTTCTTCCTGCCTCATCTATAAACTCAAGACTTGATCAAGTAAATTTGTCGTGCGTGAACCAGCAATAAGATGATAACACCTGTTAGGCTCATTAAAAATAAAAACCTAACTTAAAGTTAGGACTAGGTGTTTATATTGAAAATGTTTAATTAAATATGTCACATTAGTTGTAGTTAAATTAAACCAAACATATTATTTTGGTTAAACTTTTTATTTATAATTTTGAAATTAGTTTTGATTGTTAACAAATTCAACCCTGACCTAATACAACTTGCTTGTTTTTTTTTAATTTCAAAGAATGAAGAGAGCTGTCCAATTTTTATTCGTATTTTCAATCAATGTCAAATTATTTCATTACAAATTACAATTAGAGACTAAATTTTAGACGATCTCATTCGTACTCTTCTATACAAAAATTTTACAGATCATTTGATGAGGTTTAGGACATGCTAAAAAATGATCAATCCATTTACAAGAGTAATAAAATCCGAAAAAAAGATTCTGTAGATAATCTGAATGAAAATCAACATAATTGATCTTATTGCACTATTTTGGATATGTTTGGTATAACCACATTGAATACCAACTCTAAAAACAGACGATAATGGTACATTCGACTACCAATATTTGTTTGTGTTCATAAGCTCATTTGTTTGTATTTTAATTAAAATATATAAAAAAAATTCAAACTGTCACTAACATAAATAATTAATGTATTTATAGACGGCAATATTGAGTATTAATATTTGTCAAAAACTCAAGTATCATAATACAATTTCATCTCTAAATAAAATTTGTATTAGATTTTCAAAAAATACGAATGATTTTTTTGATTTACGGTCGGTATTCAAAATTTGTTTAAAACAATTCAAAAACTTTTTATTTTCATATGTATCGGGTATGTATTTATAAGTACAAATTAAGGCAAACAAAAATGTCAAGAAAATGTAAAATAAAAATATCAATCAACAAAGAAATAAAATATTTGTAATACTATCGTGTAAACAATAAATGTTTTTTCGAAACGATAAATAAATACCTTTAACAATAGAAAATAGAATATGTCTCAGGTAGAATTATTTTCTAAAACAGTTGGGTTTACGAAATAAATTCAGTAAATCCAATCGATTTATTAGTTCTGGGAAGGTATTCAAATTGGATTAGAGCTGTAAATCCTTGAACTGTGTTGTCCTATATAATGTAATTGAAGTTAAAAGCTTGGACTTGTTTCTCACAGTTAGGCAAATGATTTGTATCTAATAAATATTCGAATTTGATGAGAAATATTCATATGTTTTCTTTAAATTTCACAACTAATTACTTTTAACCAAAGATATTATAATGAAATGAAAACAAATAAAATTCTCGCAACTAAACTAAAAACAAACTAAAATATGAAATAAAAAGAAAAAAAAGAAAATTTATTTTAAAAGATTTTATTTTTTGATTTATACTAAAGTATTTATGTATGTATATTATATAATATTTAGTTTTTGTTTTGTTTGCTTTATATTAAATAATATTATTTTGTAAATGTAATCTTAACTTTAAGTAGATTAATTGTATTTTTATCTGGTTTTTGTCCTTCAAAATTTCGAACGCATCAATATGCAATATTGCAATTTTTTATATATTTTTGTTTTGTTGGTTGATGTTATTATATTAATTATTTATAATTATTATTGGTTTGTCATATAAAAATTGTTTATAAAGTTTTAACACAGAAAACCGTTTTTCTATTTTTTTTGTATTTAATTCTACGCCAAAATACCTTTTCTCGAATAAGGCTTTTTAGAAAGTTTTGGTTAAATTTTAAGATTTTTTTTTGTTTTTTTTTTAAATTTTATAGTTTAGGTTTTAGTAGTTGATGATAAGAAATAGTGATATGTTTTTTAGTTTTGTTTTGGAAAGTAGTGAAACTAGGAAATTAGAAAATAATTGAGTTGTTTTTGTTTTGTATATAAAAAGTTAAATTTTTGTTATAATTTATTTTCAATCGTCTTAATATTAAACTTATAAAATATGTATTTAAATATAGCTATACATACAAGGGTGAATATATTTATATTTAGTTATTAATGTATATTTATATAATTATATTTCTTTTAATTAAATATTATTTTTTATAATTTCTTTATAATTAACATGTTTTCAGTTTTGTTTTTGAAATAAGTTATTTGCTTTTTTCTCTCAATTTTTTTTTTAAATTTTTTCATTTCAAAAATTAATGCTAATAATGCTTTTCAAAAAATTGTCATGAAATTTTGTTTTAAATACAATTATTTTGGTTTCTTTCTTCTTTTTTTTTGGGTAAGAATATTGAATACTTTTTTGAACTTCAAATCATTTCAGAGCTTTTCGTTTTCAATTTCAGTTTTATACTGATTTTTTTTTGCCATAAACTTCTAACAAATGCGCTGATTACAGCTTTGTATAATATATATGGGTTTAAATAATGCAAATAATAGATTTAAAATAATAATAAAAAAGAACTTAAACAAACAACTAAAACTACAGATAATTAAATTAATAATTACAATTTTATGGTATCGCTCTGATACCATCCAAAGTTGATCTTAAAATAACACTGCCCTCTACCCAGAAATTAGGACGATCGAGCATATTTTGCCACAATGATAATTCTTTACCGGAGGCATCCATCCACTCAACTTGGCGTCCGTAACTCTTGCCTGAAAAATACAAAAAGATAAAAATTAATTTGTGTAAAGATCGAATCGTTAAAATAATAAAAGGTACTTAGGTTTCTTATACACCTCTTCGATTGCATAATTTATGCCCCTTAGGAATCAAACTTAAACTATGATTCCTTAATCTTGTTTAACAGAACAAAAAGTATAAAATATGTGAATATATCAATATGTTCCTAAATTTTCAATAAATAATAATCATATTGATTAAACTCTAGTTAAATTGCTTGGAGTTGTACTAAGAGCCAGTTAAGCTCAGTTTATTTAAATTACTATAACCACCACCCTAATATTTAGATTTTTCATTATAAACGGGTTGAAAACGTTACACGATTTATAAATTTTCTTAATGTGACTGAGTCAGAACTAATGAATTGTGTTGAATAAAATATTAAGAACATTTATTAACAAATTTTAGTATGAAAAAGTACCATTTTTTGAAGAACAGAGTTTTAAAGTGGGATATTTTTGAATCTAATTGAGTTATTGACTTGAGATATTTTTTGAAAGAACAAAATTTAACTTGTCTAAACAAAAAAAAAAATTAGTTAGGAATAAGTGTGGATCAAATTGCTCACAATATTTGCAATTCTATTAAAATTTTGATACAAATTTTAGTTTTAGAATCTCAATAAATATGTAATATGTAATAAAATCGTTATTTATGAACAAAACTCAATGAAGTTTTTAACGTTTTTTAAAGTTGTCATTATAAATAATAAAGTGTAAAAAAACTTGTCAAAAAGTCAAAGGGAATCCCGCAATTCTTAAAAATAGGAGCAAAAATCCCAAAAAAGTTTACTTTTACAATTTTGCCCATGGGGTCCACAATTAATTCGGGGCTGGTAAAATACTTTGGAGATAAATTGGGAACACATCAAGGTTTCCAAAGCTTCTTTCCTTTTTTAAATTCCAGCTTTGGGATTTTATAACATGTGGCCCAAAGTTAAAATTTTGATAAAAAATAGGTAAACTTCCGAAGAACGTAGGGTCAACATAATTGAAAAATAGGACATGTTTTTTACTCCAAAATGTTCTGCGTAAAAATACCTTTTAGAAAAACATAAAATGGTAATATGTTCTTAAAGACATTTTTTTTTAAATTAAAAAAAGGGTTAAGTAACCTTTTCCCCCAAAAAACAGTAAAAATCTACTATTTTTAAATTTTTTAATTAAAAATTGTTTATATTTGGATCAATAATTGATATTGCTCTGAAATCTTCTGTATATTATTAGCGATTTAGTTGTCTAACTAACAAAACATTTTTTTAAAAAATTGGAGGCAAAATTTTAAAATTTCAGTTTTAAAATGCCTATAACTCGGAAATTATAAGAGATAAATAGCACACGCAAGCATGTTTTTTCAAGACCAAAAATATAATGGATGGGAAACAAAAAATTGACATGTGTTTAAAAATTTACATGTCGAAGGTACCCTACTTTGAGCCCCCATAGCGCTGCCCCTGGAGAATTTGTAAGGTCCATTTTAATAATTTAAACTCGAATACTCCTTGGCTAAGCTCTTGTCAAATTTTATCCCGATCGGAACTACCGTTTAGAAATGCCAGATTTATTTCCAAAAAATGTTGATACTGCCCCATTGTGCATTGTCGATGTTACCATCTAAATGTAAATTTTCATTTTAGTTGAGAACATCGACTGCTTTGTTTTGGTCCATCCTAATTATGCATTTATTTCCCGATTTAATAATACACTTTTATAAAGAATTTTTCAACTTACATGTTCCCAATGAAAATCGAACACCACCCAAAAATTCATTACTCGCCAAACGATCATGATCCCAGACCGTTAATTCTAAAGCTCTTTCGGATAAATCTTCCAATGAGACATCTTCATAAATGAAAGTATAATTCCAGCTAGGATTTGTTGAACGTTTAACAATGGGTGTCTTTTGTTTGGAACTGCGTGTACGATCGGGTAATAAATAACTGCAAACAAAAAATAAAGAAAAACAAAATGAATTTACAAACGATTTATATAAAAAGCACCTATAAACAACTTACCTTTTACAAAAAGCATCACATGAGCCATTTGGCTTAATGGGCGTTAAATGTTTGGCCTCCTTGACCAACACATGCAATTGACCACCTTTAGCCGAACGATCGGTTTTTGAACTAGCCACCGATTTAATACTGCCAAACTTTCTCAAACCACCACCAGTGGCCAATGAAGCTGCACGCATGAATTTTGATTTGCTACCCTCAGGTGTAACATATTTTAAGCCCACCACAATGTCTCCTCTATAAGTGGCCACTTCATCGAAAGGTTCACTCTGTTGAAAAGAAAAACAAAATTAATTATTAATTATTTGGTTCAGAACTAGAGAATTCTTATGTGTTTAGAAACTTACCCTTTCTTGCAATAAATACCACTGTGATTGTGGATTATCAAATACTCTACCCTGTAGATTGACACTCACTTCTCCCAAGAAATCATTGCGTCCAAACATGTCCGAATGCCACACTGTTAGCCAGAGTGTGCGAGACTCTAAATTGGAGATGGGCATATGGAAACGTAGGACCTCATCGAATATGGGATTAAGGGTGTGTTTTTTAACTTTTGTTTTGCGTTTGCCGGGCTTAGATTTATCGGGTAATAAATAAACCTGTTTTAAAATAAAAGAAAGAAATTAAAAATTATATTTCTATGAAATTAAAAGTTTTGCAAGAAGTATTAAATATTTGTAGCTTTTACATTATTAAAACAAAATATTTAACCTTAATCTTACGTTTCCTTAGGTTAACTAATCTTAGAATAAGATTAAACAACAATTTAACTGCAGTTTATTTAAAAAATTAAGCCACAGTCTTTAGTTTAATAGGATTCGATTTTGTTTATCATTTAGTTAAATGCATTTAGTGCATAAATTTACCTTAACATATGGATCACTACGATTACGCTTCGAATCAACAGCAGCCAAGTCTTTACATCTCACCACATGTATTTCCAATGCTCCCAATTTATAATTGTACTGCATACCAAATTCCACTTGACCCTTGACCACAACTGTACCATAACGACCCTCACCGGCGCCGGAATATACACTAGCCATTGAATCGGAACGCAACTGTAAAATAAAGAGATTCAATACAAATAATTAGTAAAGTTGTTTGGAAAATTCATTTAAACGCTAACAAAAAAAATATTTAGATTAATGTTAATGTTCTTTGTTTTCTGTTTTGCATCTGTTTTGCTCTTTCATTTGAAATTTTAAATTGGAATGAATGCAATAAGAATGCAAATGTAAGTGAAGCTTATCTCGTTTTCAATTTTAAGATTTATTTTGCTTTTAAAACAGAGATACACAAATTATTTAATGTATGTATACATGAATCATTCAGGGAAGTTGGCAGGGACTTCTTTTATGAAAGAGACAGATACTGGGTTCTGGCTCAAAAACGACAAAATTAATTCCTAAAATTTTTTTGATTATAATTTAATGTATTTTTTTACAACTTCAATCGGACCAATTTATATAGCAGTGCTGGACATTTGTGTAAACAATTTATCAATAATTTAAGTATAAAAAATTTTGTAAAAATTTCAATTAATTTTAATATCTAAATAAAATACAAAACAAAACATGTTATTTGAGGTTAGTTCCTTGACCTGTCACAGAGTGCTGTCGAATTATCTCTTCCTGGATCAAGTGACAGGGTAACATAAAGTGATAGAATTATAGTCAGTCCTACCTAACCCATGAGGATCAAATCGCTTGACCAGTTCTGAGTAATTAGAATTATTTTTTTTATAAAAATAACTCGTTATTGTGTCATAAAATTTATCTTCAATTCAAATCTATTACAATTCTGCTTTATACATTTGTTTCTGGAAGAAAAAGATTTATTCAACCAATTTGGATTAGATTTGAATTATCGAAAATTCAATAAATCAAAGGATTTTTAAGAAAACATGTCGAAACTAGGGTACTATGTAGAGTTTTTCATGGGAATTCCCAGGAGGAGTAATCCCGGGAATTGTACGAGAACTCCCGGGAATTATTTTCTTTAGTTTTATGTGAAGTTTTTTGAACTTGACTTTCTGTAAAAGATACTTAAAGATCCAAAACAAATGCAGAAGATTCATACAACAAAACAAATTTAACCCAAATATACCAATAACAAGTTCATTATTGAAATTATTCCAAAATCTTTTGAATGTTGGAAATGGTGGAATTATTATAGTATTTTCCTTTTTCATAAAGAAAAACGAAATTATTTGGAATAAAACCACCTTCCGTGGAATTGAATTCTGTTTAATATTATTGAGTTTTCTTCAAGTTTTAATTAACATCCATACTAAATTTTTGATTTTATAAACAAAACATTGCCAAGTCAAAACTAATAAAAACGGGTAAGAGAGCTATATTCGGGTGTGCCGAATCTTATACAACCTTCACTAATTATACTTCAAAATAAAAATTTTAAATATTTTCAGGTAAAAATTTTTTTTTTTCCAAAGTTGTTTTTTTCATTTATTGGAAATTTTTTTTCGAATTGTTATTATGGTCTTATATACTTACTAAGGTCTTATATACGTCGTTGCAAAGGTCTTTGAAATATCTATCTTTAGATATCCATATTGTCTATATTAATGTCTTAGTAATCCAGATATAGGTCAAAAATCGAGGTTGTCTTGGTTTTACTCTCATATCTCAGCCATTTGTGGACCGATTTTGCTGATTTTATATAGGAAACTTCTCGAAAGCATATCTGACAGAATTATTGAAGATTTGGATCCCGAAGATATCTGGGGTCTTCAGAAAATTTATTTCAACAGACAGACGGACATGGCTTTATAGGGTCGGAAAATTATATTGTAGAAATTACAAACGGAATGACAAACTTATATATACCCTTCTCATGAAGGTGAAGGGTATAAAAAAAATATTTTTATTGCGAATTAACAGAATTAATTGGAATCAAACGAAGGTAGAACAAAATCTAATGGAAATTGAAGCCATCCCGGTACAAATGACCAATGGTAACAGGTTTTTATACAACCAAAATTAGAAATCGAGTCAGTTTATCTCTTTATATTAAATTTTTATTGGATTTTTTATTTGTATCCAATTACATTTTAAAACCAATGACATTTTTTATTTTTAGCTTTTTAACTTAAAATTTAATAATTTGTTCTAGGAGGGAATTCCCGACATCTCGGGAAATTTCAAAATGAATCCCGATTTCCCGGGAAATGAAACAGTGCGGGAAAAGAAAAACTCTATTACTATGAGACCAATATTGTAAAAAATTAGATAATTGGTTAGAAAGATATATACAATTGACATTGAGCGATTTCTTATATTAATTCCTATATGAAATTTGATAATTTCAATTTTTTGAGCAACTTAAAATTTCGTATGACCATAAAGATCTGCGGCGGTTTTTATAACCAAAAACTACGATGAGGAAAGTAAAATGAGTCGAAAAAATTTGTATAAAAAACACTCAGTTTTTAAAATTCTTTCGAATAGTTTTCATACAAATTTGATCGAATCATTTTTCTTTTGACATCGTGAAACAGGCCTTTTATTTATAATGTATTTTTGTCTGTCAGTTAATAATTTGAAAATCAACTCTGAAAGTGTGATGTATTGCCAACTATTTAACAAAAAGTCAACTCAGATGTATTTGTTGTCATTTATATTTATGCTATTTCCCTCAAATCATAACAAGAAGATGTGGAATTAATTAATTTTATTTTTATCCCATTCAAAACTTTTATGATATGTTTCACATTTATTTACAAATTTACTTTGACACAAAACAGCTGTTGTTAAAGGGCACTGCTATACGTTAAATATATATTGTGTGACAGTGTCCTTTGATTGATCGTTAACATGAGTTTGGCGGGTGGTTAAGAAATACATTAGAAATAACTCGTATGTTAAATCCATGCTAAATTTTGTTTATAACTACGGATGCTGATGTACAGTTTTAACAAATTTGGAATATAATTTTTTTCTAAGAGATTGAAATAACTTAAAAGTTACATAACTTAATTCCATTATTAACTTCTATTTCAGTTAAGTCATAGTAGTAAGTAAATACATACTAGTGACATTTAAATTATTAGTTTTATTACAAATATTATTAAGTTTTAATGATTGTCCAAGAAAAGTGGGACATTAAAATGTCTAGCTAGTAGCAGATAATGCTATTTCAAATGCATTTAATTTTTTAAAATAAATAAGTAGCTGTCATTTGTGTATATAAACAACACAGCTTATAAATGTGCAAAAGTGTACAAGTATTTATTTGTGGAATTGTCGTACGTTTTTAACGCTCTAACTTTATCTCACACAAAAGATAATCTTATTTGAAGTGCAGGCAAAATTATGAATTTAAATTACAAGCGCACTTGAGTCACAACGTTTTTATCTTGTTTTTTAGATTTGTATAATGTCATTCATAAAATATAATTAAATTATTAAAACAAAAAAACAAAATACAAGAATACTTACACCTAATGAACTTAAACTGCTGCGATTTTGATGCATTGCCACCAAACGATCTATATCTTCATCGGATTGTGTGGGCCAATTATCACTGGAGGCTGAACCACGTGATTGTATGGGACTAGAGGTGGGATCATTGCTGTTACGTTGACCCATAATGGGTGAACGGCTAAGTTCCTCAGCGGCCACTTTTGCCTCCTCTGTAATGATATGAAAATATGTAAAAAATTTCATTAGTTTTTTCAATATAGAATCAAGTGTTTTATTATTATTTATTTAATTATTGTGTTTTTCCACATACAAGCATTTATTGCAAGTTTGTTTTATTGTTTTATAAATAGAAAAAGATAAAAAATATTTGTTTAATCATTGTCTAATTATAAATTATGGTTTTACATGCAGTTGTTTTTTTTATCTCTCTCTCTCTATTGTTTATCAATTTCATATTATTTTTACACTATAATGATGAATGATATTTTAACCCTGACTGAGTGGCTGGCTGGGTAATTACACTGTTGCCAAGGGTATATGAGTATCAGCCAATAATTTTACAGATTAATATGAATATTATTATAAATATGACGTAAATTAACTAAAAGAAAAATTACTTTCATGTTGAATAATTGATTTAGTTTCAGATGTAATAGAACCTCGTCTTAATTTCTAATAATGTAATTAACAGAACTTTTTTGGGAATAACGTTTTTTCTAAAAATGTTTATTATATTTTGATAATTTTAATGATTTTAAAAATATTAATGTGCTGTTTTTCTATAGCGAGTGACCGCTTTGAGTGGACGTTTTACATGTATTTTGTTTTTGTTACAATAACAAAAGACATGTTAAATTTCCACTCAAAGTACTCGTTCGCTATAGAAAAACAGCACATAATTTTTTTTTAAAAACATGTAAGAATTTAATGATAATATTTATGCGTTGGAACAGGGTTAATAACGAGACTTTAAATAAAGTTAGCAGCAATTATCAAGCACTTCTAACAGTATTTACATTACTAAAAGTTTAGAAACATTTGTGCTTTATTAACTGATTTGAAGAAGTGGGCCTTATATAAGATATATAATCAGATAAGATGGGAATACATTTATATGGACCGGGCCTTTTAAAATGTTGAGATTTATTAGCATTAGTTTGTTTTGTTTATGGACCGATCGTCATAAAATTGGGGTTCTGTGCATATGGAACTGTTGTCTTGCTATCAATACTTTATGGGAGCTATGTACAATTAAGGACCGATCGCATGATTTCCGTATATCATAAGTTGTTTTAAATTTCGAAAACTCGAGATATCATTCACATTTTACATTTCTATACCCTTCACCATGAGGGGCAACGGTATATATAAATTTGTTATTCCGTTTGTAATTTCTACAGTTTTCATGGCTGAGATATAAGGAAAAAACTGGGACAACCTCGATTTTAGGCTAATTTTTGATCTGTGCCGAATATAGCTCTCTTACTTGTTTTAAACTATTTTTAATATTAAGTATTTTATATTTAACGAAGATGATTTGTTTGTGATGTCTTCTGGAATTCATGTAATTCCATTTTATTTCGGTTGCATTTTATATTTTATACCCCTCTAAATTTGAATATCTGGGACATTTTTGTGAAAAATTTGTTTGATTAGTATTTAGGATTACATGGACGTCAATAAGTCGACTCTGAAAAATACATCCCCATATGATGATGTAGTCTATATAATGATAATTTACAATGGACAAAACTTAGAAAATTTAAAAATTGAGACACTTGCACTACCTCCTTGTATTACCACAAAATCAAGAATTGCATCATTGGCATCAACTTCATTGTCTAAGCTTTGATTGGTCAATAACTGCTGTAGAGATGGTCTACTGCGTGACACACTGCAGCGTGAACTATTCACCGAAGTCGATGCGGTATTAATAACAGATTCACTTGCAACAATTACAAAATCATTTATATCAACATCTTCTTCCAAAGTCTCCAGGAAACGATCAGAATTTGAGCGTAAACTATCGTCCCAAGTCCAGGCACGTTGAGACTTGCTGGTGGAGGAGTGTGCGGGTAAATGTTGACTGTGACGTCGTTGTAAAGTGGTGACGTTAGTATTAGCTGGCTGGGTGTGGCGCGGTGGCAAGCCGGCAAAAGAAACTCTAGCGTTGCAACTGTTATTAATATTATTAGTAGAAGTGGGTGGTGTAGTATTGAAAGTAGTTGTGGTGGTAGTAGAAGATTCTAATATTGTTACTTGAGTGGTGGGTGGTGTAGATGGTAGAGGAGTGTGGCAAGTAGGTGGATTTATAGTTACGTTAGTTGCATGATTAATTTTGTCTGTGTCTAGTTGTGATGTCATACTTATTGCTGGCAATTGTATTTTACAATTATCATCAGCCGCTTTTGTGCTGTTGCTACTGCTACTGCTGACATTTAAGTGTTTGGCTAATTGTTGCCTCTTGTCCTCCTCCTCCTCTGCTTCACGTGCGTCTCTACGTTTTAGCTCACAAACGTAGGCATTAAATTTAGCATCGATATCATCATCTTCATCGGAATTATAAGATGATGAGGAATGCTTGCAACATGACAACTTCTTTCGCAGCTGTCGCCAACATGATAGTTTGTGTTTCAAGCGCCAATTTTTTGGTTTTCTATGACGTCCATAACGTTTCCACCATAAATATGGCCATTTACGTTTATGGTTGACTTTAATCGATTGCGTTGAGTTGCAACTGCTGTTGCGCATGCGATCTAACGAGGCATAATTAATATTATTGCCACCGCCACTGCCATTATAGGCTGTGCGTGATGTAGATGACGATGACGTCGTATATGTGCAACTAGCACTTGGTTTTAATTGTTGTTTTGATTTCTTTGTTGTTGGCATAAAAAATTTATTACCACCAGCTTTCGTTTTCGTTGAGTTTGCAATTGCTGTCGTTGACGGCGACGCTGACGTTGCTGCTGTTGCATTTGAGTTTTTATTGTGGTAATTGTGCACTATTGGCTGCAAACGCGTTTTATTATTTTCTGATTTCGTTTTCGTTGGAAATTTGGACTTTTTATTATATTTCGTATGTGACATTTCATCATTTCCGTCTGTGCCGTTATTATCACCGGTATCGAATGGATTATAGGTTTTAACATTTTTCATTTGTTTCGTTTTGTAATTCACTAATCGTGTTAGTTTTTTCATTGCACTTTGCACAAAACTTATTTATTTATTTATTTATTGTGTGTCGAATTTAATTTTTATTTGCTTGAATTGTCCTATGAGGTATTTATCTTTGAAATTCTTGTATAATTCAATTGTTGTTTTAATTAATGTTTAATTGCGTATAAAAGTTGATTGAATGTGAAGTGCATGAAGCAATCAATGTCTTTCCACAGCAATGATTTAATTTAATTATAAAATAATGTCTAATGTAACTATAAAGGAGTTTAATGATCTGCATTGTTAAATAATGTTAGCTGCAGAAAAAATAAAAACCTGAAGAGCTTATTGTGTGTGACAAATCGGTTTGATAGATTTTGTAATGGATTTATTTGCTATTTCGATAACAAAAAAATATTAAGAAATCTTAATTTGTAATCATATCAAATTGCTTACCCAAGTTATCCCATTTTACTTTTTCATATTCGTGTTTTAAAAGTAAGTTAATTTAGGTATATCTCAAGTCTCCTTTAGAATAAATTGAGAATAATATAAAATTTTCAGTTTTTCCCTCTTTTGGTACCTTTTAAAGTAACAGAAATGTTACATAATAAAATGCCTAACTTATAGTAAGAGATCTTAATTAAAAAAACATAAGTATAGATCGATTTATATAAAAACGATATTTTAATATGGAAATACCAAAAATTTGAAGTGATTTTTCCCAAAATGTCAAATATCCAAAAAGTACAAAATGAAATGCAATTTTCCGTTTTCCCTCTTTTGGTATCTTTTTCAGTATCAGTAATGTTGGTCTACAAAAATTTATTTGTGGCAGTAGGAGATAATAATAAGAAAACTACCAAATAAATTATTAGCTTTTTATCTCTAAAAAGAATTTTCAAAAAGTAACAAGTGATATACTTTAATTTGAGAGGAATATAATATAAAGTGCTATTTCTACATTTACAAAGGGTACCAAAATACAGTCATTAACCCTTGATAATTTATATTTGGTATTTTTTTGATAAGAAAATTAAACGTTTTAAAATTTATTTATGTTTGCATAGGTTTAAAAGATACATTGAATGCTAAAAAGTACCAATACCTAGTTTTTAACCGTTTTCTCCCCTAATGGATTCGAATATCAAAAAAGATGCATTTTAAATGTTTTTGTAATCAATATTAGTTTGACGATATAATGTTACCGAATTTACCCGTTTTTACCCCCTAAACCTTCGAATTTCCAAAAATCCCTACTTTAGTTAGTTACTTATGGAGTAAAAATATTTGGGAAACAATAGTCCAAATTTCATGTCTATACCTCAGTCCATAGAGAATTATACATAGAGACGAGACATTCCGTTTGTCAAACAGAAATACAACAAATCATTGCAAGAGTTAGGTTTTTGACAACAGACTTAGGTTTTTGACAATTACGTCTCGTCTCTATGTTACCCTATGCCTCTGTCAGTCACTCAGAAACGTTACTATTTTATATATGTATACACAGAGAAAACAGATTCGTGATAGCAACCGAATTTGTTGCCAATCGAATGATTCTATCTTAGTGACCGAATTTTACAGTTGTGGCTACAATATTTTGGAAGGGGTAACTTGTTTCAACTGAAATTCTTCTTTATCAACTGACTTTCTGTTGTTAGAACTGAAAAATTCTATGTGTGCAACCGAATCATTCGATTGGCAACAAATTCGCTTGCTATCACGAAACTGTTTTCTCTGTGTATAGAAAGATGTATTAAAATTTACTTCTATTGTTATCATTTATCGTATCAGTTTGGATGGTTTAAATGTATTAGAATCTGTTTGGCCCCAATTTTAAGTCTCCAATTCAGTGGCCCGATGTTTGGCTATTTCAATGTTCGCAGCACGAATGTCAACGAATCTCACGCAAATAAGCAATTGAGGAATACAAATTTCAATCAATATATTTTAGCTCAGGGATAGGAAATGGATATTTTAGTATGGCACTGCTTTTTGGATATTTCACGTACTTAATTATATTACAGCTAAGTAGCCATGAACAATAAGTGAAAGAATTTGACTATTTTAAGATCCGAAACTGTACTTGAGAGATTTTTGGATCAACTATGATGATACAAAATACTTTGAACAGCCATTCGATTTGTCAAAATAACAAAAAATACTTGTTTTTGACTTTTTTAAATAAAGTTTTTTGAATATTTGATTTTTTTGGCATAAAAAATCGCAGTGGTGTTTGTCCTATATTAAAAAATACTGGTAAAGTACATAGTACTAAAATAATCCATCCCTGTTCTAGTTTTCAATACAAGCATATAAATATTTTTGCAAAACCTGAAAATTATATATGGGTTGAGTGATCCCACCCGACCAAACAATTGAATATTTATTCGCTTTATAATACTCTAACAAACAATTTCTCAAAACTTCGAGAGTGAAGAATTTGCAGTCACAAACTGAAAGAAATGTGCAACATTTTGCGATAGTTGTTATCGAAGGTTTGTAGGAGAAAATGCCTCAGTTAAACTATAATATATTTTGAAATTGTCAACAATTATTCTCAAGTATTTGAGCGACTCTCCATTAAATTCATAAAATATTCACAATTTATAATCCACAAAAATCATCAACTAGGTCTTCAAAGCAAATTTTTAATTAAAAAAAAATTAATTAAAATATTACTACTGAAGTACTGACATAGTCATAAGCTAAAATGATGTATTTAAAGAAAAAAATTATAATAATAATGAAACAAAACAAAAAATAATGATTAACTACAAGCATTACAATAAATTATCTGTGTTAATCTCATCTTTTAAAAAAAAATATAACTAGAAAAAATAATAATACCAAATCCTCTGTCTAGAATAAATATATATTTTTGTTTTACCTAGCAAAATATAGAAAAATGTTGTTGAGTTTTTTTTTATAATTTAGGTTTATTTTTAATTTAAACCACAAAAATGTTTGAATGTCAAAGTAGACAAGCGGCTAAAATTAAGCCATTTGCATTTAAGACAACATTTGTTGACAACAACAACAACAATGAAAACAGTCATGGCAACTACAAAAACAACAACATTAAAATAAATATGTTTTAAAAGTACATATTTATGTATGATAAAAACATACAAATGAATTTAAATAAAGTACTTACTCGTCGTAGTACGTACTTACTTAGGTTACTTTATATTTATACAGTACATTTGTGTGTACATTAGACCAGCCCTTAAAAAATTTAATTTCTTTAGGTGGGTGTTATTTTGTAGCTAAGATTAATGGATGCTAAATTTGAGATCAATCGAATAACAAGAACCTTTCCACAGTGAGGGGAACTGAAAAAAGTGGAAATAAATCTGTAACTTCTAAACTGAATGTCCGATATTAAAATATTAAAATTCTCATGGCCATAGAGGAGGTTGTAGATGAGTTTTAGTTTTGAATTTGGACGTTAGCCCCAAAGTGGGATTTTTGAGGAATATGATCTGATTTGAAAGATTTTTATATATGTATATGGAATTTTCTAGAAGAGGACTACAAAACTCTAATTTTCAGTTATTCTATCTACCTTACCCCCAGTAACACGAAGTCTGGTTATGTTTTAACTAATAGTTATACTGACAGTTTTCATACAAAAATAATTTTAACCGACAGTATAACTATTAGTTAAGGCATAACTAGACTTCGTGTAACTGGGGGTTAGTGTGGTTTAGGCAGAAATTAATTTCAATTCAAATAAATTTGTAAAAAGCAGTTGCAATTCATTTCCAATTAGAACAATGAATTGTAAATCAAATGAATGAAATCAAAAATTAATTGCAATCAATCAAATTCGAGAGCAGATCTAGGAGCAATGAAAAATAAAAAAATAAGTTTCTTTTAGGATTTTCGCAGATACCTAATAATAATTCAATTCCTATTCTGCCGCTAGCTGACAATTCCAGAATATCATTGGACTATACTTGGTGATATACAAAATTATATTTACTTAAAAAATCAATTCAAGAGGAGATCTAGGGGGAATGAAAAATAAAAATTGAATTTTATTTTAGGATTTTCGACGATACCTAATAATAATTCATTTCCTATTCTGCCGCTAAGTGACAATTCCAATATATCATGGGTATTTCAAATCTAAGAATTTTTTGTCATTGGACTATACTAGGTGATATACAAAAAATATATAAAAAACAAGTAAGAAAGTATGGTCGGTCAAGCCCGACCATATAATACCCTACACTAAGTAAAAGAGCAAAAAAAAATTTCTTTTAAAATTTCAATAATTTATATTTTTGAGTGATTTTCGGAAGTGGGCCTTATATGGGGGCTATGACCAATTATGGACCGATCACCATGAAATTAGGTCGTGTGATTTATGTGTATATTGAAGGTAACTATTTTGAATTTTGTGTGTTTACCAACATTTTTAAGCGATTTATGCACGTTAAAGTGATTTTCGGAAGCGGGTCTATATGGGAGCTATGACTAATTATGGACCGATCGTAACAAAATTTGGTGATATGAATTTTGTGTATATAAAACTTATTTGGAGCGGAATTTGTGGAGATACATATATAAATTAAACATTTATGACCGATAAAGTCCAATTTCGGGAGGACATTTGTATGGGGGCTAGGTGAAATAATGGACCGATTTCAGCCAGTTTCAATAGGCTTGGTCCTTGAGTCGAAAAAATAATATGTATCAAATTTCATCGAAATATCTTCAAAATTGCGACCTGTACTCTGCGCACAAGGTTTACATGGACAGCCAGCCAGCCAGCCAGCCAGCCAGCCAGCCAGCCAGCCAGCCAGCCAACCAGACGGACGGACGGACGGACGGACGGACGGACATCGCTTAATCGACTCAGAAAGTGATTCTAAGTCGATCGGTATACTTTAAGGTGGGTGTTAGACTAATATTTTTGGGCGTTACAAACATCTGCACAAACGCATAATACCCTCCCCACTATGGTGGTGTAGGGTATAATTAGGTGAATAACAAAACGACAGTGATTACAGTAGATTTACAATTCAAATGAATTGCAATTCACTTTGACAAATTCATTTTAATTAGAAACGAATTACAATTCATTTGAATTGGAAATGAATTGCAATTATTTTTTACCAAATTCATTTGATTGACACAAATTTCAATCAATTAATTTTTTTGTGTGAAAAAAATTAGTTCAGTGCTTGAATAATTCGTGAGTTAATTCAAAAATGAATGGTTCATTTACAGCCCTGCTATTAATAGAGACAAACATCGAATAATTCCCATTTTGGGCATTTTTTAAAAGTTGTTTTGAGAAATGTGGGATTCTCAATAACGAATCTCAAATTAATGAGATTAATGAAAAATTATATCAAACTGTGTCGTATATTCTAAAATGTATGCAATTTAAAAAAAAAAATCATAAACGATTTTTAGCAAAAATAAAAAATTATTTTCAACTGATTTTTTGGAAAATATAATTAAATTTTAAAGTTATTGTTATCAAAATGCAAAATTAAAAAAAAATTTAAATTTTTTATTGGAAATCCCACCTATAACCAAAAAACCTTTAAAATATCCCAAAAATGATTAGAAAATAGTTCTTTCCATAACTTTTGTATGTAAAATAGTGAGTATATGACGTGGGAAAATGCTAATAATGCCCGTAATTTCAATAAATAGATATCTGTCATATCCCCCTTTCACACTAGGCAATTTAGTTGCGCAAGTCTCTTGAGTTTGTAGATGCCTGAGGTAATGTCGGGTTAAAGAGAACAAAATTTAGCATGTTGTCTTGTTGTTGGGCAAGAGACTTGCACAACTAAATTGCCTATTGTGAAAGGGATCTTACCCAGCAAAAATTGTAGCTTCATTTAATTATGTTTGTAAGTGAGAGAAGCTATATTACCCCTTACAAACCTGCTTACAGAAGGCATGATTTTTATATGTCGATTTCCCACATGGAAGCATTACTCTGCAATACAAACTGCTTTCTTGTAAGCGACAGGAGTAAGTCCATTAATTATTTAAATATTTCACTTACAACCTGCTTCTCTATAAGAGATAACAGTAAGCTTTTTATTTGTTTTAGCTAGCTTACATTAATAAAAAAATGTTTTCGATAGTATTGGCTTATTTGTTGCTTTCTTGGTAAGGCTTCTTAGTAAGCGTATCAACAGCGCTTACGACTTGTTTTAGCTTCCAAAAATACAAACAAAATTTACTGGGTAGTTACTTATGGAGTAAAAATATTTTAGATTAATGTCAAGTTACCTTTTAGGTAAATTTATCTGCTGGGTAATTTACACCGTAGATATCTATTTGTTGAAATTACGGGTATAAATCGGTTAGTTTTTACTCAATTTTCATGTTTTATAATAAGACAAAAGTTTACACAATTTCACAACAACTAACCGATTTCTACTAAAAAATTAAATAATACCCATACAAACCAAATCTATTTTTTTAGGGACAGGTCTAATTTACAACTTAATGTGTATGCAAGTTTTTGAGAGTTTGTGTGTATGTTAGCCAAAAATACTTGTGTTAGCAACAATTTTTGAAAAGTTTTAATTAAAAATTCAACACACTGACATAGAAAAAGAAAATAAAACTGAAATAATATTTAAGTTGAAGAAAAATTATAGACTTATGTTGCTTGTAAGCATTATTATGTGGTCTATTCCACAAACATCATCACAACCGGCGACAACATAATATTCATAACAAATTGTTTTTTTGAACTCGTACATTAACATAACGTTTGTCAGTATTTTAAACGAATTTAATAATTGAAATTTTAAAATTGAAAATGAAAGGAAAAACCTAAGATAGGTATATACATACATAAGTCAATTTTATAGTTTTCTGTTTCATAAATACAGATCACTACATCAATTATTACACTTTCCAAATTTATTATTCACCTTAAGTAGTCAATATTTCTTTATATATATGGCAGAAAGGTACATTCCTTTTCAAACATATTTATGAGCATTTTTGAAAGTTTGAAATTAACTCATTAAAAGTATCAACGAATTTTTTACTGCCTGTAGCTATTAAAAAGCTATAAAAACTATAGAACTTATTAATTAAAAAAAAAATTAATGTTACGAGGGTAACGTCAGAAGTATGTGCTAAGTTTATAGCAGAACAACATTAATACATGTGTAGAAAAACGAATGCCCACATTAAGGAGGAGTGTCGGAATATTTCAAAATATTCGGAATATAAAAAATAATGTTTAAATTCTTTTAATACTCTAAGCAAAGTTTACTGCTACTCATGAATGTGTAAAAATGTTTATCATCTAATGTAAGTAAGAGTATAATAATGTAAGTGTAAAATAGAAATTATATTTATAAAACACGTACTAACATTTACCAACACACGGACACACATTTTCTACATAGATACATTTAAACATTGCCAAGTATCTGTGAGTTGTTGACAAATGACAGAAGTCCGACAGACACACAGTAAAAGAAAAGAAAAATATTTTTGTTTGCTGGAGAAAAAAAAACGTGTAAACAACTTTAAAAAAATGTGGAAAAAATAACAACAGAAATAGCAAAGTAAATATAAAAAAAATTAAAACAATCTCTCTCTCTTTGCAAGTTTTTACAATAAAACTCTTTTTCATTTAACAATTGTTACTCGTTTCTTTTGTATGTAAAAAAATACAATAAAGATGTTAAAAATAAATTGTCTGAATATAAAAACTAAGTACTAGGGATGTCAAACGGGACTTGGTTTTACAAATCCCGGGATTCGGGATCTTATAAATGAAAAACCGGGATATCGGGATTTTTGTTTTACATCAAATTTAACAATGAAAACTATTTATTTCAAAATAAATTTTACACAAAAAATATTTCAAATCTTTCCCAGTGTTCTGAACTTTATGACAGTGAGAAAATCTATAACATTTTATAACTTTTGTATGGAAATTGATATTAAAAACAATTTTGTTGTTGTCATAAAGTTCAGAATACGGACCACTGTTGTTGGTAATGATATCCTTCATTAGTGGCCGATGTTTTGAGTACGGGATATGTTCGTGTTCTTATTAAAAGTTGAATCTCGATAAAATCCAGACCCTAGAAAATTTAAACATTTTAAGGAACTTAAAATTCTTTATTTTTGTGTTAAATGTTTGTTTTCTCTCTATAAAATATAAAAGTATTCCCGAGAAAAATTCGGGTTTAGGTTTGGCATCCCTAGTAAGTACTTGTATTTGTTGTCATACTTTTCTAAAACACTGTAAGGTTGTTGTATGATAATGATGATTTCTTAAGTTTTTAAAGATTAAGAAATACAACTCATACACATTTAATACAAAAGATATGTTAATTTTAAAACAAATATAAAGAGAGAGAGAATTCAACAAAAAGTTAAAATAAGCAGCCAACAAACAAAAACAAACCCTAAAGAAGAGTGTTTCAACAAGTTAACGTTTTTTTTATGTCAAATAAACCTGAGTTTAAAACAATCTTTTTTTTTGTAAACTAAAAATAATGTTTCGTTTTTATTTATACTTGTACTCACAGTTTTAAGAACGTTTTTCTTATTGTTAAAATTTAATTTATTTATTAAATAAATAATAGTTTTGGTGTTTTTGTATACATATAAAGATGCTTTGTATTACAACTTTAAGACAGACGTGATAAATTACTCAGCTTGACAAATAGTTGTTAAAATGGTACTAAGATGAATTTGAATGAAATGGTTGTTTTATGAAAAACATATTAACTCACATCTAAGATACGAAGACAGATTTTTTTTCTCAGAATATTTGAGACAAGATCGAAAAAACCAGAGTTTTTTGTTAATTTTTAAAAATATTTATTTATTTTTCTGGGGAAAAACTGCTATACTATAGCCATAACACGTTTTAGTTTGGCGTTGCGATTTCAAATTTTTATTTGATACTTTTAAAAACATGGTTTTATTGCATAATGCTGGCATTCGATAGCGATCGAGTTTTTACTCAAAAGAATCCGAGAATTAGTCCTCGGATTACAAACTGATCTATGGCGTTGGCTTCCGTCGTATTAGTGATGTCAGCGCATTTCATTGGCTACCATGGAGACAAATATTCATAGGAATAAATTGAGTTTATTTCAGATAATTTTTTTTTCATGAAACATTTAGATCTGTCACTCAACTCGAATATTACTTCCACTATTCTTATTTAAGAATGAACTACATAGACTGGTCTGTTTATTTGCCAGTATTCTGGCTTAGGATCCTACACTTGCACGAGCAACATAGAGCCAGTTCTGATGTTAATGTATAGGATGCTATAACTGTTATAAAACTGCTCGGGACAACTAAAAGTGACATACTTTATGAAAAGCCTGAAAATAAGAACAAATTCGTTATCTGAGAAGTCGGAATACTATTGCGATGACAGTGTAAAGAGTCCATTGCCTGATCTCCAAACATGTAAGTAAACTCGCACACTCAGTGATCATTGTCGCAACTGCAAGGATCCTGGGAAATGAAGATAGCATTTCGAATTCTTTGTGGATGTTTGGCTCATGCAACCAGACATGCTACGTTCTTGGGTAAACGTTCGGAGGACCTGCATCGATACACTATAATATCTAAAAAGTAATCTCAACTAGATCGCTATAAATGATTTTTACCAGAATTTGTCAACATCGGAACTAGTTCTGAGGAATTGTTAAGCAACACGTATCTTTAGAACTAGTGCTAGGTTCAAAAATTGTCAGACTTGAAACTAAGTTTGAGAAGCAATTAAGGAAATTTAATGTATTGAATTTTTTATAAAAGTTGAACCAAAGAAGTCATTTGGTTCTACTGAGAGCTTCAAATCTTGTTACAATTTAATAAAATTATGATTTAATTCAACAATGAATTAATAATTGAATAGAAACATTTGAACGAAGCTAATTTGTTTTATTGAGAATGGTTGTATGAAACAAAGTGCTAACATTTTAATGAATTAAGCTTAAATTTAATTCTTAATTCACTGAGATCGAGATTCAGGATTAAAAATGTCAGCAAATCATTTCATAGAGCCACATAGTAAAGTCCACTCAACATTTGAAGGGTTTAATGTTTTTTAATTCAAATGGCATGAATATAATTTTTCTTCATTCAATTTGTTTTTGGTTTTACTCATTTAGAATTATATAATTATGAAGTATTTTTAAAAAGAAACAGGACCACGAAATAAAAAAAACTGTGAATGCAGTTTTGCTACATTTAATCTCTAGTTTCAGACTTATATAATCTGGTTCGTGTCTAATATTGAGTGTCGGACGTTATAATATGAAAAATTATGTTAAACCGATTTGTAATAGATTTTAATTAAAGAAAAATTTTAAAAACTCAATAAGCCATTTTGTAAAGGAATTGAATTAAAGCAACATTTAATGATTCAATAAGGAATTAATTCTATAAATAATGAATTACTAAAGGAGTTAAGCCTAGGAATTAATTCGTAATGAATTATTTAATGGAATGGTTAAGAATCTTGAATATTTGATAATGTTAAAATTGTAAAGCAATGTTCATAATCTACAATATTTAGAATCTAAATTTTTTTAAGAATATTCCCAGAAAATTAACTAACATAGTTTTTTAATAGTTTTGAATTAATTTTAATAACGGCTTTAAATCACATAAGTAACATGTTTACACAAATGCTATTAATAGAAAAATAAAAAGATATTTGGAACGACTAATTAATAGGCCCTTTAAAAAATCCAGTTCATGACCCATAAAAAACGAAAAAAAATAACAACATTTAACCTCATTCCTCAAAAACTATACATATATCTCACTGGTATTCATTTGAAATTCCTCAAAACATTGTAATGCAAATTGTTAACAAAAAAAAAACATCTCAAAGGTTTTAATATTTTGTGTGATAACTTGTGCTCTTAACAAAATACGAAACGTATTTAAATTTATATTTTTGCTCAGTTTTATTTTTAAAAAAACATCACGTTTTCTGCAGGTTTTAAATATTTTTTTTGTTTTGTTCTTTTCCCCCGTTTTAGCAACAATATTTGTTAACCAACCAAAAAAAAAATAAGAAAAATGAGTAAAAAAAACCTCATAAATAAAAATGACAATGGTTGAAGGTAAACAAAACAAATGTTAAATAAATATTTGTATTTAAAATAATAACAATATATATGTATATATTTTTTTTTAGAAATGAGTAAGTAGTAGTATCTGTTTAATTCATTTGTTTCCGAATTATTATTTTATAAAACATTCAGGGTTTTGAACAATTTGCTAAAACTTATGATGATGACGACGATTTTTTTTCAATTCATTTTAATTTTTATAAATATTTTGTAGTGGTATTTATTATGATTATTTTTAATATTTCAGCATAACAATCGATTGTTTGAAAACTTATTTAAAAAAAAAAAAATAAACCAAACACTTTCACTATTTGTTTTCTGTTCAAGTGGCCGGTTAGTAGTCAGTCGATTTAGTTGAGTTGTGCTTTCATACAATATTGAACCAAAGACCGATGTTTATGAGGCGGATTAACATTGTATTTTGTTGTAATTTTTTTTAAATATTTTATTTCTCAAACATATTTATTCAATTTAATAAATGTACTAAAGCATGCAATTTTTAATTAATGATGTTGTTGCGAAAGTATTTATTTCTTTTTTTCTTTAATATTTTATAAATATTTTTAAATATTTTTATGTTTTGGAAGTTATTATAAACCGTTTTGTTAGACGCCTTCATTCTAACTGATTCATGATGTTCACTGAATAACACATACAGAAAAAAATGAAGAATTTTAAGTAAATATTCTTTGGAGATCATTTTTTCCTGTCATTCGAATTGTTTAAATTGATTAATTTAAATATTGACACGATCTTTAAATGTTTTTAATTGCATACAAGTAAAAAATGTAAGTGTTTTCTTAGAGCTTTGGGGAATTGTTCATGCTCTACAGTAAATATGAGTACGTACACATTTGTATAATCATTAAACTGGTAAAGATTTTGTATGCTTGAAAACAATGAATATTAAACTGACTAATCTCCATACAAATATTTATGGTAAAGAAAAAAATATTATAATGTCATACTGAAGATTAAATGCAATATTACTTTTCGTAGGGTATTTATGTGGTCTGTGTGGTCACACAAAATAATATGTGACTACGTAGTACCGTATATATTTGTGCGTTCACTCCCAGCGGGAAAACTTGAAGGGCCTCACTTTCCATTCTAGAAGATTAACAGTCTGTTTTAATAAAATTAATAGAATTCTGCAGTAACTAATCCAATTATAATGAAACTGTAAACAATTTGGTTCATACATTTTTTATGACAAAATTTCAAATGTGAAAAAAATTTCGTTCAGAAATTATAAAATTTGTCTCATAAAGTCGAAAACAAATTTTCTTTCGTTATTTTGACACAACGAATGAGCTTAACGTTTTATAAACAAGTAAAAGAGCTATATTCGGCTGTGCCCTTCACCAAATTATACTTCAAAATAAAAATTTTAAATATTTTTAGGTAAACAACATTTTTTTTCCAAAGTAGTTTTTTTCATTTTTTTTAAAACAATTTATTTCGAATTGTTATTTTAAATTTTTTTTAAATTTAAAAAAAAAAAGAATTTTTGGTGAAGAAAAAAAATTCGAGTTAAAAAATAGTTTTTCCGATTTTGACCCATTGTAGGTCCAACTTACTATGGTCTTATATACGTCGTTGCAAAGGTCTTTGAAATATCTATCATTAGATATCCATATTGTCTATATTAATGACTTAGTAAAGCCATTTGTGGACCGATTTTACTGATTTTAAATAGGAAACTTCTCGAAAGCATGTCTGACAGAATTATTGAAGATTTGGTTACCGAAGATATCTGGGGTCTTCAGAAAATTGATTTCAACAGACAGACATACATGGCTTAATCGACTCCGCTATATATAAGGATCCAGAATACATTTATATACTTTATAGGTTCGGAAAATTATATTGTGGAAATTACAAACGGAATGACCCTTCTCACGAAGGTGAAGGGTATAAAAACAGTTACAAATCAGAGTTCTGTTCTATATTCTTCAAGGCCTTCCAATAGCACCCAGGTTCCATTATTAAACGACCTATTAAACATTATTATTTGAACGCCTTATTTTGTTACCCCATTTACAGGTCTTGTCTGCAAATAATTCAGTAAGAAGCAATGAAGTAAGTCCTTCTTTTGAGTTGAAATGGGACTGCATGACTTCATAAGGCATTTTGTAAGGCCTCTTTACTTTATATTTTCCCCCTTAGGCTACTATGAAGCTGTAGTTTGTCTGTGTTTTACAAATTAATAATTTCTTAGACATTTGATCGTTTATGATGATTGTTGGTGTGGCAAAAGGTTAATTTAATAAAGATTCACACAAACACAATATAAATTTATTTTTAAAATAAATAGAAATTCAAAGAATCTTTTTATTATTATAAAACCTAATAAAACCACAGGCATACAAGCAATAAAACTTTTAAAGATGTAAAAACGACAGTAACAAATGTGAAAAGGGCATTTACAGAATACAACTTGGGTGATCATTGAAGGTATGAAAATAGTTTTGGAGTGATACTTAATATGGGGTACCTTAAATTATGGCGCAAATAATAATAAATTAAACCAGCAGAAGCTGTGAAAAGTTAATACAAAACTAGTCAAGTGACTGGTTCCTGGCTGATAGGGATGTAATTAGGTTCTAGTCCTTCATATATTATATGAAATGGACCTAAGACTTTTACATGACTTGGTGCCAGGAGGGGGTAAACTGAAACATTTTGACAGGTCTTGTACAAAATACAAACGAACTTCTTCTATTTATTATATTTTAATACTGATTGCCAAATTGGAAACAAATTGTACTTGATTTTGTTGGTAAGTTGTCAACTTTTTTGCAATAATTAGACAAGTGATTACTAAGGTCAAACTATTTAACACAAGTTTCACACAATAAATTCGTTTTATAAAATTGATTTACAATTTAAAGATAGTTTAAACTGAAAATACACATAATTAAACTAATTCATATTAACATATTCATGTCTAACAGAGTTTATTCAAAACTATTTCGTGAATTTTGATTTACTTAAAACAAGATCAATCTTGCACCAACTATTTTTTTTTTTGAAACAAACACAAACTGCAAAGCGTTTTGCTTGTCTGCAGATACACCCAGAGTTCCTGGCGGGTATCGAATCCGCAACCCTAGTGTGTAGTTCAGATTTAACACTGTTAAATCTTGAATTTATTTTTGTTTAAGATATAAATTTAATATTTTATTAGATTATTAATAGATATTAAATGTTTTATCATCAAACTAGAGTGCCTCAAGGCATGCATTACTAAATACCAATTATCTCAAAAAGTAATTATAGTTTTTTTTTAAACTTAACTGTGACTTTAGTTACAGATTTGTTAACATTTCCCTCGAAGGTCGAAATGCATTCTGACTTTTAGTTTTTGTTCTGTCATAATTTTAGCTCGTGCAATTTTGTGTGTGATTTCTTTTTTAAATCAAAGTTTTGCTAAATTTTAGTCGCCCGATCTATACGAAATATTTGTTATTAGCTCTTTTCATTAGTTTTTCAATAAAATAATTTTAAAAATATTTAGTTTTACACCTAAACCGGCAACAATGCCCTGAGGCACTCTTCACCTTTTTGAACCTGGTTCCTAAACTTAATTTGCAAATTAGTTTCTGATGGCTGTTCAGAGTTTATTGGGTCATAATTACCCTAAACAAAATTATTCGACAATTTTTTTAGCTTTCTAAAATTTGCGGGTTAGAGGGTTAAACATTTTGTTACTTTTTCAGTAAAATAAGAATTCTTGAAAAGGCGCTTTGCCAAATAAGTCACATCCATAAAGAGGTATTCTAATTTTCACACAAAGTTATTTAAAGGGTTTATAGCCAAAATGGACTTATGATTTATGTGTATTTACTGGTTGATTATAATTAAGGCCTTTAGAATCTAGACAGTCTACTGAGCTACTCCTATTAGATAAAGCAGACGATCGGCATTGTCTGAGATACATTTTAATTAAAATATATTTTTGGTTATGGAAAAATTGATTTTACCATTGAATTTAATTAAAGGACGTATGTATTTAAAGGACTGTAATTTAACTTAGCTCCATTTTATCGACGTCTTGTTATATCATAACTTAAATTTATATTGTCTGTTAAAAAAATGTTTGTATGAAAGCTGTCAGTATAACCTTAGGTTATAATATAACTAAACATTGTGAAAATGAAGAGGAAGAAAGTCACAAGAATGAGGCAATTATATTTGGAATCTTATTTTGAAGTGTTTAAAACTAATACTTTACGTATGGTACCAACATTTTAGCAAAGAAATATTTGGTCAATTCACAAGGTCTCTTATCTGTCATATTGTCCTAATATTTCACGACTCGGAGGCTCGGCTTAACCGACTCTTCGGCTTTCGGTCTCTACGGGTTGCTTACGATAACACAATAAACATAGCAAACAGGGTAGTATTACTTTAGGACATTTTTGCTTGAAAGGCAATAACATTTTCAAATATGACAAATAAGAGACCTTGTGAATTGACCAATTATAAAAATGAGCTAATCATATCGGAGATTGAGCTGCATTTTGAAGAGTTTATGCAAGATATCGAAAGGAGTTGTATTTGTAAAAGATATACACTTCAAAAGGCTGTTTAGGAACACTGTAGCTCGGGCTGGTAAAAATAAATTTTCTGCATTTCGTACAGATCGCAGAAATAGGTAAGAAACCAATTTAATTTTCAGTCGGTCCTGAGTGCAATATCATCTAGGAGATTAAGTCTTATAAGTATAAGTTATAAACCCCAAAGAGCAATTTACATTCTGGGTGGATCACTTTGGCTCTCTGAATCATGATTGATTTAACATTTCTAATGACCCCTGAATATAAATATTACTTAAGCACTTCGGCTGTCATTTTAATTACCTTTCAAACTTAATATTATTTCAATTGCAATTTCCTTAAACTGCTATACATTTGAATATATAGCAGAAGTTTCTTAAGCCTAGAGTTTATGTTCAAAACATTCCATATTCAAAACATTTGCTCCATAATTGATTAAGAGAAAGTGCAGTGTAATACTAGAAAATAAAATTATTTTTGAATTAAATATAAACAATGTATTTATTTATGTTGGAAATAATGAAAAACCAACAAAAATATAGCAAAAATTATAGCACGTTTGGGCACTAAAGCTTATGGTAGCAAATAAATAAACAATTTATTTATTTAAAGTCAGCAATATTAAGGCTTTTATGAATATTTCTTAAAATTTGCTAACAAATTATTATTACTGCTGCTATTACAGGGTGTTGAGTAATAGTAATAATAACTAAAACTAAATAACAAACATAAGTATATGTATGTAAAAATTTGTGTATAAGTATTCATGTATTTGAGGAGTTATAATGCAATCATACATTTTTTATACTTATATTTATATTAAGTATAATTTGAATTTAATTAATTATTCAGGAAATGTACACAAAAAAATATATTCATACATACTTGTATGTAGGTATTTATTTATTTATGCATGTATGTGGAAAGTACTAAAAGTTTTAAGCTAAAAACAAAACTACAAAAAAACAGATATTGTAATAATATTACAAATACTGAAGTTATGAAAAGAATTAACAATATTTCCGTCCATAATTATGGCAGCAAATGTAATAAAAATCGCGTGTACAAGTATAGAAATATTCATACGAAATTTATTGAAATTCACTAAAATAAAAGTTAGTGTAAAAATGTCGAAATACATACATAAATATATATGATAAATGAATTTGGCCAAGTATTTAACATGCATACATTATTATTTAAATAATATAAATCTGTATTCAATTTTTATTTGTTTGTTATAATAAAAGTTAATATTTGGCCAATACAATCAACAAACCTCAAATAAACAGGAAATACAAGTATAGATTTCAATTAAAAGATTACTCAATACAGTTTTTAAACTCTTCTTGTTTGTATCTAATGTTATTCAGTTTTTTTCATAGCAGACATATGCACATTTCTAGGTAAGTAAGAGTATATAGATTTAAGTTCAAAAAACCCTCCCACATGTCTATATCTTTTTTATTTTTTTTTATTGTTTGAAAATCATAAAAATTCTTGTCAAACATATGAAATCTTTGGCAAAGAAATAACAACAAAATATTTTGTTACAAATATAAGTTAAGTTTTCTCAATTCGATCTACTACTCTTAGAAATCCGCTTTATATGGCCAACAGTTAATTGACCTTGATTGTTTGCTTTTATTTTCTTATTTAAACCTGAGCATTGTTGCTCTTACTCTAGCAGTTGTACTATTTGACCGAGCTTTAGTCACACCTTTAGGCTAAATACGAACAAAATAAAAAAAAACTTTTCTCAATTTATGTTGTTCTGTTTAATTTTGTTATTTTTTTCCGTAAGCTTCTTCTTTAATATATTTTTTCTTCTATGAAGTTGTTTTAACTTTAAAAATCATATAATTTAGTTACTGTTTTGTATCTGAGAGATTCAGCAGCAACAGCGCACATTGGGGTCGATTAGAAAAAAGTGTTAAAATATATTTGAATCTTCTAAGCTACTGATCTTATTGCAAAATGATGTATAAACGAATCATAGAGCAGAACATAAGCTTTAAGAAAGTGGAATTTAAGACTAACCTACTAGAATGCAAGGTGAGATACCGAGAATCAAAGTCTATCACCTTTGCACAGATTTCAGTGAATAAAACTTATCCAAAAATTCTCTTTTAAAATATCCTAATTATTTTTGTAATTTAAACAGATTGTGATGTTTTTAATGAATAATAGAAAAAATAATTAAGAAAATAAATTTTAGTATAATTTGTATGCAATATAATTTAACTATTGAAAGTTTTACTATTTTTAGAAAATCTGCTGAGTTGTCCGCGTTTTTGAGCGGGCTGGTAACAATAAAAAAGGCAGATTAATTGCTATAAATATGTTAATTATAATTTGTAAAGAAATTGGAAGAACTCCCTGCGACATTTATTTAATTTAATGATAAACTTAGATTTTGATAAAAAAAAAAATAATATTTTCGAAAATTGCCTAATGTATGGTGCAAGTTTATATGGATTTAAAAATTATTATTAGTAATTTCTGAAGCTTGTTCTTATTAAATACCAATATGTAAAAATAACAAGTTAAGCTACCGATTTAAAGGGGGAAAAAGGTAACGGTAACGCTAATTTGGTCTGATTCGGTAACGGTCATATAGCGGTAATGATATTCTGGCTTATTTCGGTAATATTCGCTAACGGTCAAAAATTTGTTGAAAATGTTGGTAATTTATTATATTTATATTAATTTAACTCTTTGAGAAACATTATTGTAAAAAATAAATTTTTGTAAGAAAATGATTTTGATTATTTTTCACGACTAGGCGGATTGAGATATTGCTGAAAAAGTTTTTACGTGTTATTTTAGAATTTATTAGAAATAAGAAAATATTTATATACAAATATTTAGTCAATCACTAACGCAAAAACAAAATAAAGTCAAGGCAAAAGACTAAAATTTATACTTAAATAGTAAGCAGGAATGTCTTTACTTTTCACATGATTTATAACAAAGTTTCTTAAAGCCTATATCCTCCTTCTTCGTTTATAAATAATTTTTCAATTGGACCAGTTGTTTAGAAGATCCGACCGACCCCACTGTGCAGCGCCAGCCAGTCATACTTAGTAGTAGCAGTATTGCTGCTGTGTTTCTAACAGTGAAACAATTTATTGAGCATTTAAACATTTTGTAGAATTTCAAACAATTTCCTAGTATTTCTTATTCTTTTCTTAATTTTTGTTTTAATATTTCTTAACTATGTAATTTTTTTATCGTTTCATCTTCTTTTTCATCACAGAAATTTAATGGTTTTAAATTTGGTTTTAGAAATTTTTTAATTTATTAATTCTGTTGAAAATTTGAGTCATCAATTTTGTTTGGGAAATTTTGAAATCCCTGCGGTGGTATTTATTAATAAACATATTTAAAACACGTTTTCGGTGTTTTATTCAAAAGTGTAAATGTTTGTTATTTATTCTCGCTTAAGTTTTTTTTTTTATAAATAAATTAAGAAATAAACAATATTTCGAATAATTACAACCTTATTCATAATAAAACAAAGAGAAAGCAGATTCTTTGTGACAACCGAATTTATTGTCAATCCTAATAACCGAATTTTCTAGTTGTAACTGCAAAATTTAGATGTAAAAAAACAATTTTTTCCTCTCAATCATAATATATTTTCTATTATGATTAATCTTTTAGTACACCGATCAAATATGTAGATTCCATGTGGCCAATCGAATGATTCAATCTTAAAGACCAAACAAGCCAATTATTAAATGTAGAGACAAATATTTGGTTGTCTTTATCAGACTTTCTGTAGCTAGAAGCAAATTTATGTTTACCTTTATAATACCAAATACAGTTAAGAAAATTAAATTAAGTCTTAATTAAACAGGAAACTAAACATGAAAACAAGAAAATTTTGTATGTCAGGGACATGTTTTAAACACACAAATTCATGTACAAACTTGCATGGTACGTATAAATAAAAACGCTAAAAGAAGTAGATAAATTGAACAGCAGCATATTCGTATTTAGGACGCACCTTAAAAACTTAAAATACTACTATACAAAACAAACTTCAAACATTTAACCTTAAACAAAAAAAAAAAAAATAATGCAAAAGCAACTCCAAAAAAATATTGACCCACCCTCTACTTAAAAACTAAAAATACAAAAATTAAAAATAAAATAAACAAAAGTAATTGCTCACCCGTGGACAAATTTAAACGTTTCCGTGCATCACGTTTAGGATACAAGAATTGCTGCAATGCCTGGGCATTGGACTGGGCACACTTTTTGACATTAACTGAGCCAAAGTTGTGATGAGTTTTCAGGCCAGGCGGTCGATAACGTGCACTCTTCGCACTGTTGGTTGGCGTGAAATTCAACGAGTTTTGTGATTTCGATGAAATGGGCGTCGAAGTGGCTGACACACCTGATGCCAGAGCAGACGTTGAACTTGCTGTGGCGGCTGCACCCAGACCCAAAGAGGTGGATGATGACGTAGTTGTTTGATTGGCGGTGGTTGGTAGACGGGGCAATGAATTTGTTGTAGACATTTGGGCCACACCAATCAGACTGCGTGGCAGCGTTGAGCGTGTGCCGACAAATGCCTCACAATCATCGGAAGATGAAGTGTCGGTTTCATAAATAGCATCTGGTACGCTAGAACGTCTAGCGTCCTTGGAGTCATTAGACGATAGCCATGGTTTTGCCGGCGAGGATTCCAAAACATGATGATGCTCATCACCTCCTCCGATACTGCCACAGGAACGCACACGATCTAATTGTTCACGACTCAGACTTTTGTGGTTGAACAACAAATCTCCTGCCGAACGGCGCTTTGCAACGGCCAAAGCGGACGCAGACGATGAGTTGTCACGGTCGAGTTGGGATAGTTTAGTTCTGGAGTCACCATTAGCCAGTAATGCTGATTCAAAACTACCGCGCCATGAAAAGCGCTCATAATCGCTAGCCACTCCACACTCTTCGCCGGCGGTATCGCTAACACCGCTGCTAGACTGATGGTGATGTGGTCGGTTATGGACAGCTGCATGATGAATGTTATTGCTGCCGCCGCCCGAATTGTTGCTGCTCGTAGCAGTCATTGATGTGGTCGAGTCTAATAAAAGATCGTGTGATTTACTGCGCGCCAAATTGTAGGCTTCGTCTTGTGGATAATTGCTGGAACGTGTTGCTTGATAGATGTGTTGAGCATGTGATGGATGTAAATACTGTGAACTTCTCGCATAACTTGATGGTCTATCTTCCGTAGGTGTATCTTCTTCATCTTCGGTGGTGGTAGCTGATATTTTAGCTTGCAGACGTTTGTGCTGATTACGTTGGGCTGGCATGGGGGAGTTAGTACCATGGCTATCATTGCCACTACTAACTTCATGCATTAGAGCCACTAATCGTGTGCCAATGTGTTGCATTACTCTGGCAAATAGTTGCGGAGATCTTTCGTCACTATGTGTACTGCCTGTGGAAATACGATCTTCTTCAACTGCAGGCATTGCAATATCTGCATTATTCATACTACCACCACCGTTAACACTTTCAGTTTCCTGTGTTTCGATTTCTATTGGCGGCTCCAAATGGGAATTAGCATTTGCATTATCCACTGCCATTTTGGAGAAAGAAGCCACCAGTTTTTGATACACTAATGCTGTATCTGGATTTGATGTACGGGGATCATCGAGTAAGCCGCCATCACCACGATCACCTTCTTCGTCCACTTCAAACTTGTTAATGATCTGCTGACAACTGGCAGAAATTTGTTGTTTAAGTTCATTTCGCCTCTGGCTGCTGCCCTCCAAATCGGAGCTGGTGTAATCGGAGGAATCATAGGAATCGGACCAGGTATCCTCACTACTTAGGTACTCGACAATTTCACGAACTTGTTCATCGTTTATACCCGGCACCGTTTTCATAAGACGCGTTAATTCATTTTCAAAGTAGGCGAATGTGGTCGGACGCGTTTTCATCCGACGCACCGATATGGGTGTTGTTTGATTCGGAGTAGTGGATTTCGAATTGCTGGCCGATCCCTGTTGAGCATTTGCTGTGGCCACCACCAAAGTCTTAAAGAACTGACGCATTTTGCACATCATTAAATTCGTTTCTTCATCCGAACTCCAGTTGTTAAAACTGTCTTTGCGCACCAAGTTTGTGTTGGAGCTGCTGGCGGTCACTGTAAGGTGTTTGCTTGTGTCTGAGGTTGGCGTTGCAGAGCTGGTATCTATTATGGTACTTAAACGTAAGGCAGGTATGGGTGTTTGTGTTTTTTCGTTGTCTTCCTTAATTTGCTCTAAAGTGGTGGGAGATTTAGTGCGGACAAGATGTGAAGTGGAGGGACCATCACTTTCAGGTGATTTTAATAAATCATCATTACTGCCCACAAAACCACTATCACGACTATGATGTTGTTGTTTTTTAGATTGTGAGCTGCTGATTGAGCCAGGAGTAGGTGTGCGGCATTCCAGGCTGTTTTTATTACTATCCTCCTGAGAGGTTTCATGCAGTTTTTTCTCATCCAGAGAGTCGTGACGTTTGCGCAATTGCTTTTTACGCTTCATGGTATCTGTGCCATCAGATGTTCTTTCGCTGGCACTGCTGTTATGTATAACAGTTTCATCACAATTTTCCGATTCAGAGGAATCTATAATATCTTGTGTGGTGGAAGGCATAAGTGTATTGTCTGGGTTGTCGTTATTTTGTGAATCAACCAGTAGATTGTCTAAGGAAGAGTTATGCGAACGTGGTGTGGTTCTAGCTCTCACTAAACGTTTTCTTCTTTGGCTGGGACTTGGATGGCCTTCGCTATCACTGCCCACACTGCCGCTTTCATCCGAATCATTCTTCTCGTTGGAATTGAAGCCCATTAGAATGAAATATTTCTCCAAACGTGAAGAAGCCAAATCCGCTGCTTGATTCACGTCATTTATGGGCTCATCGGGTATGCCAAGAGAATCTAAACCTTCTGAACAAACACTACTCACTTCCGAGGAAGTATCTTCATGGGTTTCAACGGAATTCAAAACTTTACCATCACCCAGACCAAAGAAGAAATATTTCTCTAGTTCTGAAGCCGAGAGCCGATGATGATGTTGTAGAGTCTTTTGGCGTCTTCTCTCCAAATCATCAAACTCATCTTCATCTGTATGGCTTCGAAGCGAGGCCACTTCACTTTCCTCACAACTCTCTTCCACAATGGTATGCAGGGTGAAATCAATGGCAGTACGATGGTAGCCTCTTAATTCTTCTTCGCGATCATGAAACATGCCCATGGTGTGCGGGTCATCGCCATCTTCAGAATCGGTACAAGTGGGAGTAGTATCGTCTTCTTCCTCTCCCTCCTCCTCCTCCTCGACACGACCCTCATCGACGGCATCTCCATGTTCGCTGAGTTCCTCCACCCATGAGTCATCATCTGCCAGACCATCTTCCAATATAACTGGAGGTATCTTTGTACATTTCTTTATCGTTACATTTGGATCGTTAGCATATTCCTCATAACTGTCATAATCGTCATCATCGTTGCTCGTTATACGTTGATCTCTTAACAGATCTATCGACAGCAATGACGTATTCGTAGTCACTGCTTGTTCTATTCTGTTGTTTACGCTTGTTTTATCTTTGTGGTGAGAGGATATTTTTAATTGAGTGGCGGGCGATGATTCACCGTTGTTATTATTATTATTGTTATAAGCACTTGAATTTGTTGTTATTTTAGACATTTGTTTTAGATTTTCACTTGTTGTTACACTATTAACACTTTTCATTTGATCATTATTATCATTATCATCATGATTATTATTACTATTTTCATTATTACTAGTATGAGATTTTTCTATTATATGATTTTCACTGATTACACGTGCCGTAACGTCACTTTCATTCGGTTGTTGCGAGAGCTCTTGATCTTTTGTAATCATTATCAAACTACGATATTTGGCGGATAATGTATTTGGCGAACTATTTACGTGCGTACTGCGATATTTCGTTGGCGTTACAATCGATGATTTCGTACTAACTAGGTTAACATTTGTCACATCCGAGATCTCATTAGGATCTTCACTTGTAGAACTTTTAGCACTTGTAGATGATAATTGCTGAGAGTGATTATGCAGATTATTTTTGGATGTATTATTAAAACCAAAGACGTCGTCGTCGTCTTCGTTGTCGTAGACGTTAACGACTTCTTCGTCGACAACGTCGTCGTCGTTGTTGAGGCTTTGATAATAATCGTCGTAGTACGATTCTGTTTTATCTTTATTGTGTTCCACTTTATTATTGTTTTCGTTATTTATATTAAAATATTGTTGTTGTTGCTGTTGTTTTTGATTGAAGTATTTTTTATTGGATGGTTCACTTGTTTGTATAAAACTTTGTGGTTTTTGTTGTTGCTGCAATTTACGTATCGCACCCGAGTTACCGTAATCATTTGGCGTTTTTAAATCGCCATAGTATGATGATTGCACTAAACGATGGTCGTTGTCTCCCCGTTTACCGTGTGTTTCGTTTAACATTTCATTTTCAACTGCTTGTATGGAAGCATACTCTGCACGTATTACTTTACTATACGACGGCATGTTGATCTCTGAGCATGAAAACTCTTTGCTCACCTGCGAAGTTAACGACAGCAACGGTTCGCTACTCTTCTCTTCAACTGCTACCTGTTGCTCGTAGTGGTGTTTTGTTTTTGTTTTTGATTTTTGTTGTGATTGCGTTTCTTCTCTACCTGTAGTAGAAGAAGGTAGACTGGTGGTAGTAGTTTCTAATGAGTCCATAAAATATTCTGTGAAATTTGTACAAACGGGAGACGTCGAAGAATAACCGTCAAGTATTAGTTCATTTATTTTGCATGCTTCGTTGAATTGTTGATGTTCTGGTTTATTACTCAATTCTCTTAAACTTCGTTTAGAAGCAGCTGCTCTGGCAACTTGCTGTTGTTGTTGTCGCTCTTCGTCATACGTTTTAGTTACCTGTTCGTTAAATGATTTACAGGTATATCTACCACTACTCGTGTCAGATTTACTACCACTGCCAACACCAGCACTACTACTGCTGTCAGTGCTATGGCCGATTAATGTTTGTGTGAGTTTGTTTTGATTTTTCTTTATTTCACATTTACTTTCGTCATCATTATGAAGTTGGCTTTTGTTTTCATAAACAATAGCACATTCATCGTCATCATCTACCCTTTCGACTTCCTCCTCGGAGAGAACGTGTTCTGGTCGATCGTCATCTTCATCATCGGCATTCACGTAACGTACATAGTTGACTTTAAAATCTTCTATGGAGTCACGTTTTGCTGAAGAAAAGTTTTCATTTGTTGTGGCAAAGACCATGTTGAATTCGGTATCACCGACATCATGTTTGAGGCTGGCCATTGTAGTAGTGATGGTAGGAGAAGTAGTCGATTCTGGTAGTAATTTATCTTGATGGTTTGTTTTTGTTGTTTTCTTCATGACAGGTATTTCCACTTTTTCTAGCTCATATTTCAATTTCATGTAGTCGTTTGTTGTTGTTGTTGCAGTCGCTGTAGTAGCTGGAGAAGACGTAAAGCACTCGCTTAGAACATTTTCATTATTGTTATTGTTCTTATTTTGCTTTGTTATTGTTTGCGCTGTTGTAAGTGTTACATTACCGGTTTTAGGTTTATTTTTAGTTTCCATCGTAGAACATATATTAAGCAATTTTTCTTCCTCCACCTTCTCCTCCTCCATTTCGTTAGGAACACTATCAATAGTCTTTTGTAATGCTAAGGAAGCCTTTGGAATGCCTTCATTGTGTTTAATAGATTTTTGCAATTTCTCTTGCTGCTGTGGTTCGGCAGGTAATGGGTTTGAGGTTTGGTCTGTGCCGACCGAGTCATTTAAATGATCCTGATTGATTTCAGCTACACCACGTTTCAGTTTTTGCAATTTAATTTCCAGTTCAGAATTTTGTTTGGTCAGAGCCAACAAACGATTCACATCATTGGAGATGCTATGCAATTCCTCACAAGCTTCATCCACCACCAAGTCCATAGATGATGATAGTTGTGGTTGCTGTTGCATTTTATCAGTTTGTTGCTGCTGCTGTTGCTGACGTTTTTGTTGTTTATAGTCATCGGCCGTAATCAGTGAAGCATGTTTGGCAACACGCGTTGCATTCGAATGCTCTAATTGCTCGTGCTGTTCATTAAATAAACAGAAATTTTGTTTCGTATATGGCTGCAAAGGCACCACTACGTTTTGTTGTTTTTCACTTGCCACTTTCTGGCTAACTATGCCATGATCATTATCAACATTATCATTTAAATCGTATAAATTTTCCTCTGTATTTAGCAGGCTAATTTTTTGCAAAACAACACCCCCATTATTGTCGTCGTCTGTTTGACCGCCAACGACAAAAATACAATTGGCAATTTCTTCGCGCGAAGTACAAACATACAACGATCTACACTCACTTTCATCTTCATCGTCTTTTGCTTCTTCATTCTCTTGCTCATGCGATTTAGTATCATTACGATCGTTTTGATCATTGTCTAGAGAACTATTAGCGTCACGTTTACAATCATGAGCACTTGAATCACTGCAACTGTCACTTTCATGCAACGAATCGCGTATTTCTTTGGACTCATTATTATTGTCGCTGTCTTCGTTGAGTAATTTTATGCAACGCAATACCACGCCACAATGAGTTCTTTCGGTGTCGGTATCATTGTCCGACGTATCATTCAAATTAGCCTCCGAGGAGGATTGAGAGCACGAATCACTCGTATATGCCGCCGTACCGTTACGTTTATGAGATTTACGATTAACCACAAAGACTTTGGCGAAATGCTTTTTACGCGGTCTACGATCGGCCACATTACCAGTATCGTCGGTATCTATGGACTCGGAACTGGACACACTCATATCACTGTCACTAACACTATCACTTTTATGTCCTTCTACCTCATTGGAGGAGTGTTGAGAGGAGCTGTTGGAATTTTCATTGCTCTCATCGTTGATGATGTTGTAGGAGCGTTTAACGGTTTTCGTAGATCTTTTTTTCTTGAGAGATTTTTTGCAACGTTCTTCAGCATGTCTCTCATCAACCTCCGCCTCCTCCTCCTCGGTTGGAGAATTTTCCGATGATGTGGCGTCATCATTGTCGTTGTCGTCTTCACTTTGTGATTTCGATTCAGAATCGGTGGAAAGGAAATTTCTTTCACTTTGTAGGTAACCATCGTCTTCTTCGTCGTCTGACTTTATTTGATTTGGGTTCTTTATCATGTTTTTGTTTTTATTTTTAGATAATTTTCTTATCGTTTCAGTTGCAGTTGGTGTTGTGTTGCTAGTGCTGCTGCTAAGTTTACTAAAGCTAGTGGACAGGGCCGCCGCTTGCACCACCGTTGCGTTTGGCGATTTTCCAACGACTGCAGGTTGTATAGACTTTAGTGTACTTAAAGTTGTTAACACAATTGCTGGGGTAGTACGTATTGCTGCTGTTGTTGTTGTTGCTATTGCTGCTGGTAATGTTGTAAATAATGTAGTATTTGTATTTGTTGTCTGGTTTTTCACATTTTCTTCAAAAGCTTGTTGTGCAGTTGCAACGGCAGCAGTGGTTTTACAACTTTTCTTCTTCTTATTCTGCCTCTTTACATCAGCCAACAACAACTGGCAGTCGCCACCAGCGTCATAATCATCTGTGCAAATAGATTTTTTCGTTTTAGTGCTGGGCAAACAAGTTTTTACCGGCTTTACAGCTTTTTCATTACATTCATCATCATTATCGCCATCGACTTTATTATCGTATTTGTATTTGTAGTTGCAGTCGCCGTCGTCATTATGTTTAACATCATAATTAACGATTACATTATGATTATGGGCTTGTAGTTGTTGTTTTGTTAACAATAATAACTGTTTTTCATTGCCACCTCGTTTCTCTAAACCCAATTGATCTGAGTGAGGGGTTTCATTGTTACTTGTTCCCCCATACGTTTCTATTGTGTTTTGTTCTCTTTGTAATGACGATAATGAAGTTGGTAGTGGTGGCAGCAGTGATGGTGGTGCTGTTCTCTTTGTTGTTTCGTTTGTTTTAGTTGTTGGTTCTTTAATTATTAATTTTGTTGGCAGCTGTTGTTGCTGTTTGTCTGCTGTGTTTTTAGCCAAAGCTGTTTGTTTATCTCTAGTTTTGGCCGTATTATTGGACTTTGTTGAATTTGTGTTAGTGTGCGTGGTAGTAGCGGTGGTGTTTGTGTTGCTGTTCGTCGTACAACTATTATTTTTTTTAGTCAAATTGAAAACTTGTTTATTCTCTACTTCTAAATCACTATTTTCAATAGATTTTTTGTTAATTTTTATTATAATTTTATCCGAATTGTGGTCGTTTGATTTTGGCATGCACGAATTGTTAATTTGTCTAGAGGGATTGTTATCAATTGAATTTAATAGTGGATTTTGTTTTTTAATTGTATTAAAACATGTTTCATTTTCGCATGGTTCACTGTCCCGTTCGCGTTCCCGTACCACGTCCCCGTATCTAGCGTCGTGGTCGCGTATATCCGTTTGGCTTGAAGTACGACTTGAACCCAACGAAGGTTTTGTATCAACTAACATTTCTGAGGTATGGTGAGCTGGAATACAGCTGAAACCACAGTCATCGATAACATTGTATTCATTAAACGCTTTATGTTGCTGTTGCTGCTGCTGCTGCTTCGAGTGCTGTTGATAGAAGTGGTGGTGGTGATGGTGGTGGTTTTGTTTTTGGTCGTCTTCATCTACAATCGCTGGTATAGTGTGCAGGGAATGTCTTTTGGCAACATATGTTTTATCAGTTGATTGCTTGTTGAGGTGGTTGTTCAACGGTAGTTGATGGTGGTGGTTGTGTTCCAGTTGATTCACACCAGCCGTAAGCTTTTCAACGTTTAGTAAGGTTTCCAAGCTGCCACCGGTAGTGGTGTTTGTGCCATAACCGGAAGAAGTGGAACAGTGCGATTGAGTCATGCCCACTAGAGAGTAGGTGGATGAACTTAGATCGGGGGCCGATGACTTGAAGCTGCTATCCAATTTATGAGCAGCCAATTTTTGATATGTAGCCGCCACGGCAGCTGCTGCAGCTGCCTGTAGATTGGAGGAGCTGGCTGAGGAATTGGGTAAATTACTCTGGGCTGTGGACCAAAGTTTTTGCAAAGAAGCACACAAATTCCTCTCATCATTGTCACGGCCCAAAGCCTGAAGCTGAGGTGACAAATCATTGGCATTCCAGTAGGGATAGGCAGACATAGGTACTGGTATGGGCACCGGTACTGGTATGGGCACATATTGGGGCTGTAAAGCGGGACTGGCTAAAATATTCTCAGGTTTTTGATTTAATTTTGTTGCTCCACAACTACAAGCGTCAGTTATATGACTATTGCGTGGTGAACTGTGACGATGTTTGGCATAGTGATGATGGTGATGTTGCTCCTTGCTTAAAAGTCTAGTCTTTATTCTAGTCTTCATGGTCATTTGGGGCTGACTGCGTGATGTTGTCGAAGACCTGGTCAGATAACCATCCGAACTAGAACTTTCGCCCTGCATTAGTAGCTCCTCATCGGTTCCGGTATCACTTTCTCTGACTCGAGGACAGGCTATCAATTGTTTGCGATACATTAGCGGCGATTCCATGGGTGAAGCTGTACTATCACTAGACTTAAACTCCCTAGACTGTCGCCTTCTCGCCACCAAAGGGGAGCCACAGGGTGAATATAGCACATGTTTGGTTATGCTTGTACTAATCATGGACGGCTCAAAGTAGTCCCAATCACAGTCATCTATGGCAATGCTACTGCAATTGTGTGTGGAGGAGGAAGTTGTCGAACTACTATCTTCAAACTCTTCCTCATCACGACACGACGACGAATCGGTGGAATTGATAAACACCAATTTGAATTCATCCGCTTCCATATTGTATTGGGCATGATTGATTGTTATCGATTTGAATTCCAATTCCGAAGAGGTTTCCATGGTATCATATGCATCTGTAAGGGGTACAATGTGTAATGGGTTTTGGAGGTCATTAAGTGTTTCAATTTCATTTTTTTTTGTTTCCATTTACTTTACCCAACACCTTTATTTTTTGTTTGTTAAATGTTGTATTATTGACTATAAACATAAACCGGGTTAGTATTATTTATGTTATCTTTATTTTATATTAAATGCACCATACACCATGTTGTGAAGATAACGATACAACGAGACCACATTTTTAATGGGAAAGTTTGTATTTTATCACACACAAATTACGCCCACAATTTAGTGTCGCGTTAATTTGTTATTTTTTTATTTTAAGTTTTTAATTATTTATCAATGAATTGTTATGTTTTCTGAAGAATGAAATAAAAGCAAATTATACCGTAAACCAATTTGTTAATGTGTTGTAAAATAATTTAAAATATAACTTGTTAATTACTATAAAGAACATTACAAATTTAAAGGTTACCAGATCTGGGGGATTTTTTTAATAAATTCATATCGTCAGCTAAAATACAAAATAACGTAACATCAAACAATTCTTTTTTATTGATTACGATTAGCTATACCATATTATATATGTGTGCACAATTTTAAACTTCTACTATAATTTTTAGAAAAATAAATTTATTAGCAAGTACATGGAATATAACAAAGCACGAATTACCTGCAATGTATTAAATTACTTGCAATGTTACTAGAATTTTCTGGAAATTGAAAAGAATAGTAATTGGAATTTTCGAAAATCAATGGAAATTAAATCAAATTGTTTCCGTAAGAATTAGAGAAATACAGGTGTTTCAAAATTAACATATGTTTTTTACATTTCGTAAACTGTGTGAATGACTGCTTGAAATGCCGACACTAAACAATTGTAAATTCATACATTAGAAACGGGAATATATTTTTTAAAAACATTTAAAGGCTTTGATAATGACAAACGTTAGTGTGGGATTTGATAAAACTTTGAGAATATTATACTTCTCAACAAATATGGGGGAATTAAGACTCATTTTTAGAAACACATTTATTATCAAATAGTTATCTAGCCTTAACCCTTTGTCGACCGACGGTACTTATAAGTACCATAACAATAATAAGCTTTTAAAATTAAAACAAAACATATTTTGACCCTTTTTGCACAAAAGTACTTTAAAGTACATTATCATCTTTGGAATAATATATTTTGTTTGCCTATTCGCAACCTAGCTTACCGAGAATAACGGTGAATTATCTCATGTTCTCATTGTGGTGTTTATAAATTATTAGGTCCCTTTCGGATCCCTTTCGGTTACTTGCAGGTCCTCCGCAATGTTAAAATTCTGTAAATAACTTCCTGAAGTCTTTATTTTCAATATTTCATAAAAAAATAAAACTTGTTCAACGATTTAAAGACTTGGTCCACAAAGAGTTAAACTCAGATATATTTTTGAAAGGCTTACAAAGGTTAATTTTGCTATGTAAGCATGTTTTTAGGTTTGAAGTACGCTCCTCTATATCTGGAAGGATGATTAGGTAGCTTTTTATTTAGAAATTTAAAGTGGGCGTGGCACTTCCCATACAGAGTAATTAGTTATGGAATATCTGGTGAAATATAACTGTAAACACCACAAAACTCGGAATTTACTTCGATGCGCATCTTGGTTGAAAATGGTCGGAATTGGATAAATGTTGGTGGCACCAGCCATACCAAGTAAATTGTTATTTTCGAATATCTAGAGAACAAAAATGGATCGGATCGGGGTGTGGTGCCTCCCATACAAAGCAAATAGTTACTTTCAAATATCTGGCATCAGAACAGTGATGTAGTATCTTTCATACCAAGTATATATGTAGTTATTTTCGAATATCAAGTGAACTGTAAATATGAGAGACGTTAAACGTTGTGTAAATTATGTTGATGCCAGTATACTGTTATGTCAAAAATGTATGAGATCGGAGAGGCGTGCCCCTCCCATAGAAAGTAAATACTCATTTTCGAATATCTGGAGAACTATAATAGAACTGTAGGTAATTGAGAACGTTATTCGAAACAAGGGAAATGTTCCCTCCTATTCAAAGATAATATTCATTATCGAATATTTTGGGAACTACTATAGACAGAGTTTTTAAACTTCGTTCAAATTGCTTTGTTGGCAGTATCCATTGTTTGTCTTAAAGTGAGGGGGATTAAAACAGGTTGAATGACCCGTCCCACATTCGGTTAATCTGAGATATGATATCTGGAGATCTATAATAGTGTGATTTTCAATACTTTACATGTGTTATTTTGGTACCATTTTACGTATTGCAAATGGGTGGTTTTAGATAATATAAAGTAAATAAAAGAGCTGTTTTTATAAATTACTTTCCCATCATTTTAAGTAGTTTGACTAAAAATAGGCTGGATTGAAATTGTAGAAACATATGAAATTATATCTTAAGAAAAGTATCAAGATTTTTTAATATACCAGTATAATTTGCATACCTTCAATGTCAAAAGCATATTATACAAATAAATATTAACAAAAAATTGCTGTATTAATTATATTCATTTAATTTTGTATGTAATTCTTTTAAATTTTATATTTTACTACGTTAGAGGTAGCGAAGCGCAACGGGTTAAGCTAATAATCATAGAGAATTATACATAGAGAGGAGACACTCATTTGTCTGATACAATAACAAAATATATTGACTAGCATGTATTTTGTTGTTGCAGGAGTTAGGATTTTGACACCAGACTTAGATTTTTGACAATTACGTCTCGTCTCTATGTTACCCTATGCTACAGTTTCGTAGTTATATTCAAATCGATTTTGTTTTAGCTTCTTCAGATTTTGTTAATTTTCAATGGATTTAATAATTTGATATTATTTGATCAATATTAAACTCAAATAATGGCTGGCATAAATTTTAAATCAAGATAATCAAACAAAAATATGTAAAATTCTTATTATTTAAATTTATCTTTAACGCACTTTGATTTTTATCAAATCCTAATGTATTCAAACGACCCATAATAAAAACTAACATTTTAATCATCATTAAGCTTTTAAATACACAAAACTATCTAAAATCTCTCTTTAACAATTCAAATTCCAAGAATTACAAATCCTGATATGAGTCTGGTGTGCCGACAAACTATTAAAATTTCATTAAAAGGGATGAGCAGAATAAAGTAAAATAATAAATAATAAAGCAAAAGGAAATAAAATAAATCCCAAAAACTAAAATTAAAAACAAACAAATATACATATGTATATGTACAACCAAAAGGTGAAGCTGCTAGATTTGTTGTTTGTATTAAAAATGATAAAAATAAAATAAATCTCTAAAGATTTCAAACAAACCAACCGTCATAAAAATCGTATTCAAATAAATATGTGTGGGTTTGTGTGTGTGTATAAATACCTTTTATTTTAAGGCACACATACACACACCTTTGCGATCATAAAGGACTACAACACTAAAATATTAACTTGGTTACATCTTGGTACTAAAAATGTAGTACTTAAGTATTTAGTACTAGTTTTTAAGATACATGTAGTATGTATGTGTATTTTATGCTAAAACCATCATAAACAACGACAATAACAATAATACAACTACAAATAACATTTATACATATTAGAGTGGCCCTTATTTTGCACTTTTTGGATTTTCCGAAGAAATTTCAAATTTATATTGAGAACAAATTTATAGTAGAGAACGGTGAAACCCGACCATATAATACTCTACACTGAGTAAATGAGCAAACACATTTTTCTTTTAAAATTTCTATAATTTATTTTCGTGAATGATTTTCGAAAGTTGGCCTTATATGGGAGCTATGACCAATTACGGACCGATCACCATGAAATTAGGTCGTCTGATTTATGACTTTTCAAATATATATATATATATGGTTTTTATTGAATTTTTGCATAGATAAAAATTTTTCAAATTGAAATTAAATTTTTATTTATGAATAGTTTTTAGTAAAATTTCACAGTTATGCAGAATTTTCTATTTCAAATGGAAAAATAGAAACAAATTTTGGAATTTATTATCAGCAATTCACAAAAAAAGTGTTGAAAAATATCAAAAATGGGAATTTTTAGGATTTTGGCTATAATATTCATACCAGGGTCGGTTTTATCGGAACCCTTTACAAAATAATTAAAAAAATATTGCGCCATCTAAAATCGGTGACTATATTTTGATATCGAATATGCGATTTGATAATCTATGCCCTAAATTTTATTTGAATTTTACATAAAAAATAGACGTTTTTTGACTAGACCTGGTCCCCTCGGTATCAATAATTGACGAAAAGTTAGCTTTGCAAAATGTATAAACTCCTTATACATCGTCTTAGAAATTTTTTGCGATAACTTAAAAAGAAAAAAAGTACTTTTTTCCCAAAAAATTTGCGAAAAATCGCATTTTTTAAATTTGAATGCATAACTTTGGACTTAGTCATTATTTTTAAACAATTCTTTTTCTATTGGACACATACACGTGTTGTTACTCCAATAAACGAAAATTGGTCGCGCCCCTATTAGGCCCATGAGGTCCAAATTCAAAACTTAAACCTCTTTGTGCATGTGAAATTTCATTCAAATCGGGCTTAACGTTTAGAAGTCACATATTTATTTCCCTCTATTTTTTTACTGACTCAGAAAGTGATTCTAAGTCGATCGGTATACTTTAAGGTGGGTGTTAGACTAATATTTTTGGGCGTTACAAACATCTGCACAAACGCATTATATCCTCCCCACTATGGTGGTGTAGGTTATAAAAACATTAAGTTTTTTGGGTTATTGAAAAGCGCTAAATTGTCGAAGCTGGTTAACCACTAGGGTATTCGAATTATTCGATTTTCCTCTTGTTCGAATAAAACTAATAATTCGAATAAGAGATTTTAACTTGTTCGAATAATTCGATCACACGTTTAAAATTAATCGAATTATTCGAATAATTTAACTATTTTTAAAAAAGTAAAGAATGAAGTTATGATGTCAGTTTTTTAATATTTTATTGTTAAAGAAAAAAAATAACCTTAAAGTTAACAATTCAAGTATGTATTGATAATGTTAAGGAATATTCGAAAACAAAGTGCATCATTAAATTTTCAACAGATATATTCTGATCAGATTAACTCCCGAACAATCTACAAAACAATTGACTAGCAAACACTTTAGTTACCGTTTTGGAGATTAGCTTTAAAAATTTGAGCTATTTGGACATGATCCTGAATTAAAATACAATAAAAACATATTAAGAACTTTTTTATGTCGTTCATTTATTCGGGTTTTAAAATAATAATTATTTAGTAAATGAATTATTCACTTTATTTAAATTATTTATAACAAATTGTATTATACATCAAGTTCTATCTATCAACGTGTCCGAATTGTTGCTTAATAAAGTGGTCTTGGGGAATTACACAATAAAGGGAATCTGTCCAAAGTTTGATATTATTGTCAGTCAACGTGTCCGAATTGTTGCTTAATAAAGTGGTCTTGGGGAATTACACAATAAAGGGAATCTGTCCAAAGTTTGATATTATTGTCAGTGAACGTGGCTAATTTGAAGTCAGACAGTGCATGACTGACGCATTTACAAATACGCAAAAAGTTTATTACCATGTTAGACAAAGATCTTCAACGATGTTCAAAATCATGTATAAGACGAACTACATCCATGCTTTTCTTGCAACAAAACGTTAGTTTGCAATATTTGTGTTTATCATTCGATTTATTAAATATGTTGCTACACTTACTTACGCGGTTAATAACATCACTTATATACATATATTTTAAGATTATGGCCTTTATCTACTTCAATGTAATCATTATAAATGTCATCCTCAATATCACTTTCGACGACCGTTTCAAAATCACATTCTCCATCACATGCAACTCCACTTGTAACTTCTTGCAGTAATATTTATAGAAGGAGCTATCGGAACACTCATCTACAGTGATCGAAAGTCCCTTTGTCTTTAGTTATTTGTCGAATTTCAGCAACAATACAATTTTTGTGAGTCATTATTAATTATTTAAATTTGAAATTATGAAAAATTTTAAGCAATTTAATAAATTTATATATGAACATTTATTCGTTTTATTCAATTATTCTACATTAAATTGTTCGAATTATTCGTTATTCGAAAATGGCCATTTTTAAATTGTTCGAATAATTATTCGTAAGAAATTATTCGATTATTCGAACGATCATTAATCGAATGAATACCCTATTAACCACCTTAACCCATTATATGTGCAAACGTTGAATTAAATTGTCTTAGCATTTTTGTTTAGAACTATTTTGAAATATAAAATTTGGAATTTGAGATTTGCATGATATTTTTTGTTATCGATTTAATGGGTTAACCATGTCAGAAAATTTGTATATTTATATTATATTTCAACAGCTATGGGTAAATGAAAAACCAACACTATTTCATTATTTTTTAGTAAGTTATCGTTTTAACGAGCAAATTTTCCAATTTATCTGATTTGGATTTTGTTGAAATTTTTAGGGCAATCCTAATGTACATATGTATGTCTAAATAAAATATGAATAGTTATGTATGTGCTCTCACTCATAGTAGTAGTTAGTGGGTGTTTATGTCTAACGAAAATGTTGCATGTAAAAATGTTGAAGAAAAATCGCAAATGAAAACGAAAACATAGAGGGAATTCCATTCGTACATGTCTGGGAAATGTTTTTTTTTTCCTATTTTTGTTTTACAACTTTTAACAGCATTAAATTACAAAGTATTTTGAGCGAACTATACACGAACTCTCGTATGCATGTAAGTATTTAGTTTGAATATTACACAAGGAATTATGAATGAAATAAATCTGACAAATAAAAGTAGTTTTTCAGGAGATTACAGTATTAATATGTACATAGTTGTAAGTTTGACAGAATTATATCCTTTTCATCGTTTGTGGGCGCATAGGGGATTTGAAAAGATGTACTAGAGTTTAGAAAGTTATGCCAGATTATTGTTAAGCATGTGATAAAATAAATACAAAGAGGTATGCATACAGTTTTATGTGACAGTTGGAATATGCTTATAATATTTATTATAGACAGGATTTAATGTTGCATTTGTCGTCAACAGTGGGCCAAAGATTAATACAGAAGATGTGAAAAATTTTCAGTTTTTGTATCTTTTATAATTATAAATTTTTGGATTATTTATTTTCAATAAATAATATGAAGCATAAATGTTCCAAAGAATGGGTTCCAGAAGTGGTTATGATTTCAATAGTTCTACACCATTTCGAATTGTATTTCAAAAGTTTTTAATTGTATGTCAGTAATTTCCAATTGAATTTCAAAAATTTCTAATTATATTTCAGAAATTTTCAATTAAATTTCAGAAATTTCTAATCATATTTCAGAAATTGCCAATTGAATTTCAAAAATTTCGAATTTTATTTTAGAATATTTCAATTATATTTCAGAACTTTCCATTTGTTTCCATTTTCTAATTGATTTTCAGAATATTCCAATTATGTTTTAGAGTTTTCAATTTATATATCAGAAATTTCCAATTACATTTCAGAACTTTCCATTTGTATTTCAAAATTTTTCAATTTTATTTCAGAAATTTCTATTTGTATTTCAGAATTTTTAATTTATACTTAAAAAGTTTCTAATTGTATTTCAGAACTTTGCAATTGTTTTTCAGAAATTTCTATTTGTAGATTTTACTGAAATACAATTAGAAAATTCGTAAACATTTGGAAAATTCTGAAATACAATTAGAAACTTTTTAAGTACAAATTCTGAAATATAATTGGAAATTTCTGAAAAATAATTGAAAAATTCTGAGATATAAATGGAAAATTCTGAAATATTATTGGAAATTTCTGAAATTCAATTGGAATTCTCTGAAATATTATTAAGATGCTGCAGATATTATCAAAGAATTAGAAGTGGTTCTGCTTGTAGTCGTTCTAGAACTAGTTTTTTTTTTGGAACAAGTTCTAAAAATTGTCCACGGTTGAATTTTTAAATATTATTTACCATTCCTGTTCAATGGGGTATAAAAACATTCTCAAACACATCCATAAAAATCCATTAGCATGTAATGGCTGGATGCTTAAAATACGTGAGAAATTCTTTATTTACCTTGAAATGTAAATTCTAACACAACGGTAAGTAAATGTCAACAAACGAACTCTTTAACATCCCCACAGTCAAGCACACATTGGTAAACGTGTAAATTTACATACGAGTATAAAGAACTAAATTTAAATTTAGGCAAACTCGATCATATAATACCCTATATTAGTTGAATAAATGGCAATAGATATTTGGGGTATTCACACGGTCTACTATTTGGTCATATTGTCATAATGTCCCAATATATTATGATAGTTTAATCAAATTTTTGTTGTGTTTCAAACAAAAAAATTCTAAACTAATAAGACAATTTGAACTATTGGTCAATGCACAAGGTCTCTTATCATGTCATAATGTCCTAATATTTCACAATGGTTTTTATTGCTTTTCAAGCAAAAAATGTCCTAACATAATACTACTCTGTATGCTGTTTATTGTGTTATCGTAACCAACCAGCAGATACCTGCGCCGAATGCCTAAGAGTCGGCTAAGCCGAGCTGCCGAGTTGTGATATATTAGGACATTATGACAATATGACTGATAAGAGACCTTGTGAATTGACCATATGTTTATTTTTTTTGTCATAAACACAACTATTATATATATTAGGACATTATGCCAATATGACTAATAGCAGACCGTGTGAATAACCCAAATGTATTTATATAATACAAATAAAATGGTATAAAACATTCTGGGCAGAATCAGAATATATTAGAATATTAATGGGCCATTTAAATGATTGATATAGCATCTCAGACATGCATAATTATTAAACGATTGCGAATTTTTTGGTAAGTTGTAAGGAGTAAAATGTAAAATTGACACAGCAAGTAATTCGGAGTCGTTTTGTATAACTAGAAGAGGGATATTACAAATCTTAACACAAACGCATACTACCGTTCCTACATACGGTTGTGTAGGGCACAATTATGAATCTAGCAGAGCAAAGGAGACAGTGTGTTAATGTAAATAAAGGATACGTAATTTAAATTCTGTGTATGTGTAAATAAGTGAATGTATGCATGTGTATACGTGTGATTGTTTATAATTAAATATATCAAATAATTGTTTGTGTTAGTTATGAATTTCATCTTGTCGTTCGTTGTATATTTTTGTTTGTTTTGTTTTATTTGTTCCCACTTCTAGTGCAACTCCTGGTGTCGTTGTTGTTTATGTTGCTGTTACTGTTTGTTAAATATGTCTAACTTTTTGGAAGGATATACATATTTATTTAAGTACGTAGGTATGAGTAGTAAGTGTTTGTTTAGTGATACGATATAAGCAGTTCATACATGTGTACTAGGGTGGCTCTTATTTTACACTTTTTGGATTTTCTAAATTTATTTGCCGTCATCTAAAAACCAAATTGGGACACAAACAAAGAAATAGGATCGTTTTAAAAATGTAACATACCCTTGTGTCCTACTTAAACTCGACAGCACTTCCTCTTTGTGCATGTGCAATTTCATTCAAATTGGACTTACCGTTCAGAAGTTACATATTTATTTCCCTATTTTTTCTATAGAATATCAATATTTTCCAAAAAATTTAAAAAATTAAATATTGATACTCATAGATGTTTAAATACAAAATATTCAAGTTGTCTGACGTTGCTACATTATCCGATTTGGCTCAACTTTTCAGCATTTGGTATTCAGATGACGGAGACAAATTTAAGACCTTGGAAGCATTGAAAATTCAAAAAGTGTAAAATAAATACCACCCTAATATGAACTGTAGGTGTATAATTTTTAAAATTTAAAAATATATACGTATATGTATGTGCTTATTTGTGCTGTAAGTAAGAATTTTTTTTTAAAATACTATGTTTCAAATAAAATGTTGTTAAATATTGGAAAATATCAACTTCGCATTTTGCAAGGTAGAAAGTAAATAAATTTTATTTCTATTATATATAGTAGTTTCCGTTGTTACAGTCGTTGCAAAAAGGGATTTATGTCAGTTGTGTTGACAATATAATCAATTTAAAGCAACTGTGATTTTTTCTATTTCTCACTTAAGCTAGTACAAACATTTTAAAATGGTTATTGCTTTTAGATTTCAAGTGTAACTATAAATTGAAAAAATATTTTTTTGTTTTTGTTTAGCTACTATTTAATTAAATATAACATTACAATGTTTATTTAATACATATATTTAAATAAAATAACAGTATGAATTTGAAAATCATATAATATTAGACAACTTAAGATCACCCACTGTGTAGAAACATTTATTTAACCTCCTTAAAGTATGCAACACTTATCTTTTTTAAGCTTATTTATAATTTACTTGCACTAAATCGTCGGTATTGTTTAAATTTCGTAACATTTTATTCTCAAATAATTCGTTTACATTTATTAAGTACAAAACTGGTGATAAAGAAATAAAATATTTTTGTTAACTTATTACAAAAATCTTAGTGTTTCATGTAAAAAACAACCAACTTTACAAATATTTTCAAGCAGCCACGAGTAAAATTAAATAAAAATTCTTGAGAAACTTGACTAATGTAGTTATAAATTAAAATCAGAACAACTATATAAATGACAAAACGACTAGCATGAGAAGAGAAGCATCAACACAACAAAATATCCTTGTACTAGAGTAAGAAAATCCTTTTGGATATTAATTACAACATAATTTTGGATAGTTACCACATTTAATGTTGCTAAGAAAAAACAATTAATTAGTAAATAAAAAAAGCAACTGAATTTTAAAGCAAATTTGATAAGACATCTTCTATAGAAACAGCTCAATTATTGATCATGTATACAAAATTATATGTACTACAATTACACAATGTTGTCAGTCAGTTGGGACGAAACGAAAAATTTCGACTTTGAACTTTTGAACTTTTAATCTACTGATTTTGATAATATTTGGTATACATGGTAATATGGCCATACAAAATTTTATATTCTCCATAATTTCGAAATTCGTTTTAGTTTAATTTTTATAGAGATTCAAAGTTCATATTTATTTATAGATGCATGCAAAATATTGTTAATAACATTAGAACAGTTAGCCAGATTTTATAATTTTTGATCTCATATTAAAGCTGATGAATCGTATTTCTGCAAAAATTGATTTCTCATCAAAACAGGATAGAACAAAAGTTTCGTATATATTTCTAACTTAACAAGAAAAATCCAAAGAATATAGAAAACGAAAATTTTCCTAGCATATTTTTTTTGCGATTCGATAGCATTCTGGTAGCTCTATGTTTAGTGCAAAAGATGGATTTTATCGAGTTTAAGTGTTCATAATGATAGTTATAAAAATGTGGTAACGAACGTACGTAAAATAGAAGTCAACTTTGGACAGTAGTGAAATGTAAAAATCTGCGAAATGGAACGGAATATTTAAAAGCGATTAACTTATTTTAAAAGTGTATTAATGCAAGTCTCTATCCGGTATTTATACAATAAAATATCTCTATGGTTATACCCTTCGCCATGAGTGGCAAGGGTATATATAAGTTTGTCATTCCGTTTGTAATTTCTACATTTTTCATTTGCGACACCACAAAGTATATATATTCTGGATCGTTATAAATAGTCTGTCCGTCTGTATGTAGCCCCCAAATAACTTAAATACATGATTTATACATCAATATATCGGAAATTCTTCCGGCTCGGTTGCTATTTAAAATCGGACCATAAATGGCTGAGATATACGGAAAAAACCGGGACAACCTCGATTTTTTTATCTATATCTGGATTACTAGACAATATGGTATCTAATGATAGATATTTCAAAGTCCATTGCAATGAATGATGTATTTAAGGCTATAGAAAGTGGGACCTACAATGGGTCAAAATCGGGAAAAATATTTTTTAACTCGAAATTATTTTTCATCAAAACTTTTTTTCTCATAAATTATTTTTGTAAAAAAAATTTTTTTAATAATTAAAAAAAAATTTAAAAAAAAAAATTTGGAAAAAAATTTATAAAAACAATTTACAAAAAAAAAAAAATTAAAAAAAAATTAATTTTGTTAAATAAAAATATTAAAAAAATATTTTTAAGTATAATTTGGTGAAGGGTATATAAGATTCGGCACACCCGAATATAGCTCTCTTACATGTTTTTTGTTTAATTGGCATAAGTACCGGTCGCGAAGGTACGAGCCACGAACGTACGATCTTTCCATATGTTTTTTTTATTATTATAACCATGCATTTTCCCATAAATATCTTAAAATTTCCTTAACAAACTAGTAAGAAAGTATATTGACCATATAATATCCTACACTGAGTAACATTTTTCTTTTAAATAAATAATTTAATAATTTATATTTGTGAGTAATTTTCAAAGTGGGCCTTATATGGGAGCTATGACCAATTATTGACCGATCACCATGAAATTAGGTCGTCCTTGAGCCGAAAAATTTATATGTACCAAATTATATGGAAATATATTCAATAAAACACGATGATTATATTGGATAAGCGGTTAAAAAGTTATATACCAATTCGATTTTAAAACTGTTCATCAACTTAATATTTTGTATGATCATTACGGACCTGTGTACCTACATCTATGAGTATCGGGTTGGTCCGATGCCTTGTCGAACAATTTTGTTTCCTCCCAGATGATACGAACCATTTTGTTATTATTATTGTAATAGTTAATTAAGATCAAATAATTTTAATTACTACTGGGGTTCTTATATTATCCATATTTAAAACAAGTCATATAAAATATATTAGTATTATGTTAATGATTATATGTAACTATTATAAAAGCTTATAAACCCCACAACCACAGTTTATTCCCATTAAGCACTAAATGTTTGTCTTTAATAAAAATAATTAAAATATATAAAAATATTATGATAAACAACAACTTTAACCACATGGATATTAATATTAAAATAAAACAAAAAAAAACTTAATAAAAATTAAAAAGAAACTTACCCTCTTCGGCGGCTTTCTTTTCTTGTCGTCTTTGTAAGACGACTTTTTTGAAAATAACGGCTGCTGCTTCGACAGCATTCTGTATCTCCTGTTCTCCCAGGGTAGTGGTGTGTTGCTGAAAAATAAGAAATGTACAATGTTTAAAAAAGTAATGAATTTGTACTAATTAGCAATGCAGCTTCCACAATAAAAATTGTAATAAAAATAATTGTTTTCTGTTCTTGCTCTAACTGTGGCTGTATCTAGTTGCTACAACAAAAAGTATGAGAATAGCAGGCAGACTCGCCAATGAAAGCGATTTCTTAACATTCTGTGTGTATTTGTTGTTTCTCTTTTGCTTTCGGCTTGAACTCACCTTTGAGATTTGAGCATTTGTCTCAGTTCTATTATTAGCGGCATCATTGTCATTGTCTGCAGCAGCATCATCATCAACATTTGTATCTGGGTCCTTTGAGGCATTGCTTGACTTGTTTTCATCTCCTCTGGGGGATTTCCTGTTGGATTGTTGATAATTTTCTGTAGCTGAATATTGTTGGTTTGTTGTTGTTTTATCTCTTGTATCTAAATTAAAGTCATGTTGTTGTTGTTGTTGCTGTTTGTCATCGTTTGGTTTTTTATTCGTTTTCGTGTTTAAATCGGAATTTCTTCTTTCGTTTAAATAAGATTTTAGGATGGCACCTTAAACGGAAACATTAAACATAAAAAATTAAAATAAATATTAATTACGAATTGCAAATTTGATTTGTATCTTAAAGAATACCATACATAGTAACAGCGTACACTTTGAGCTATTAAAAGACATGTGATTTATTCATACTATTTTAAAGGACATATCTTTATCTTTTAAATGAAATAAAATTTAATGTTGTACAAATATTATTTGGTTTAAAAGTAATATGCTTTTGGAAATTTTTAATTTTGTTCAATTTCCAAAGCGACATATTTTTGAACCTGCAATATATAATGACTGTGGTAAATTTCGTTAAAACCGGAAATGACAAATCCGACTGTTGTCCGCTTTGGGATGGAGATGAAAGAAAATTGCTATTAGGAATGTGCAACTTCAATTTCGTTTTAAAGATAAATTAATTGCATTTGGACTTGCATAAATAAGATATTTATTGCAATAGCTTAAAGGTTCATACTTGAAGTACGAAGGTCATAGCCATACATATATCTCAAAAAATAGACCCCTTCAAAATTCTTAAAGCAATATTTTAAAATAACTGAATACTTTTGATGGTCTGAGTTTTAAAGTGGCATATTTTTAAATCTAATTGACTTGCAAGTTTTTGTAAGACCAAAAATTAACTTATCTAAACAAAAAAATAAATGTGAATAAAATTGTTCCTAATATTTGCAATCCAATTCAAATTTTGCTACAAATTTTAATTTTAATTTTTTTTTTTTCAATAAATATATAATATCGAGGGCCTATGTTCAAAAGCCTCTATCTTTGATTTTCACGAAAATGACTTTTTGATGGTAAAATGTTCAGTAAAAAAGACAAAGATGTTTTTTTTTGCATTTTTGTTATTTCTCTATCTTCAATCAAACTTCAAAAAAACTAACAAAAGCTAAATAAAATTTTTTTCTAAAAATTTTTTTTCTTAAATAAATTAAGTCATATTAAATAAATCACGTTATAAACTGACAGATGGCATAAATAAAATCAAAATAATAAATTTTTATTAAAGTGCAAAACCCTCTATCTGATCATTTCATACATACACACTGAATATTTTCGAAAAACAAAACCATTTATCTATCATAAAGTCCACAATAATGCAACATTTTTTAAACCAATTATATGTGAGATTCAGTAGTTGCTTTAAAAAAATATTGCAGAATACCGAATTTTAATAACTCAAGTAATATCCCTGCGGGAAATTTGTGTTTTAAACGAACTAGTCTCGTGATATGTGAAAAGAGGACATGTTACTTGACTTGTACAATTTATAAATTGTCAACTATTTCATTAATGAATTTTAAACAAATCTGGTAAAAATATTTTAATAAATTTTAATGACCAGTATTAAAATATCAAAAAACTGAACAAATGCTTTTGGTTAGTTCCGCGACCTATCACAGAATGCTTAAATGTTGTCAATTTACCCAATCCTAGGACATCGCCATGTTAAAGTGACAGGTCCCCTTCATATAAAGCGTCTGAACTAGAACCGGTCCCTATAACTTTGGTGACAAGTTTTGTGTTAGTTCCTGTTGCCATAGGGACGCAAAAAAAACAGTTTTTTGGCTCTCCTGAAAAGTTGTGTTTTTCAACATAGAGTCTTTTGAATATAGGCCCTCGATTTGTAATAAAATCTTTATTTATTAACAAAACTCAATGAAATTTTCAACGTTTTTTAAAATTGTTATTCTAAATAACAAAGTGTAAAAAAAACTTCTCAGAAGGTCAAAGAGAATCCCGCAATTCCTTAAAATTGGAGCGAAAATCCCAAATTTGGTATTTTTACAATTTTACCTATTGGTTCCACATTTCCTTCTGGGCTGGGAAAATACATTGGAAAAAATAGGAAACACATCAAGGTTTTTTGATCCAAATTTTAAATGTTGGTATAAAAATAGGTCACTTCCGAAGTGCGTAAAGGCGACATATTCGAAAAATAGGACACGTATTTTATACCAAAATGGTCTCCGTAAAGATACCTTACAGAAAAATATCAAATTTTTATATGTTCTTAAAGAAAGTTTATTTTTAATAAAAAAAGAGTGAAGTCACCTTTTTGCCAAAAAAAAAATCAAAAACAATTTTTTGAATATTTAAATTGAAAATCTTTTGTTTTTGGATCCATAATTGATATTGCTCTGAAATCTTTTTCATGTGATTCATAATTTAGTTGTCTAACTAACAAAAGGGTCCATTCGGTCCAAAATTATGACCTATATTTTTAAAAAGGCGGACCAAGGTATGGCAAAATTTTATAATTTTAATAAAAAAAGAGTGAAGTCACCTTTTTACCAAAAAAAGCAAAACCTATTTTTTGAATATTTAAATTGAAAATCTTTTATTTTTGGATCCGTAATTGATATTGCTCTGAAATCTTTTTCAGGTCCAAAATTACGACCTATATTTTTAAAAAAGCGGACCAAAGTGTGGCAATATTTTATAAGAGATAAATAGCACACCAAGACCTGGCTGATCACTTTCCAAAAATATAAAAAACTTTGAAAGGTACCCTACTTTGAGCCCCCATTGCGTCCATAGAGCATTTGTAGGGCCCATTTTAATAACTTAAACTCGAATATTTCCAAACAATTTTTATTCTGCCCCATTGTGTTGTCGTTTCCGGGCAGTTCTTCTCAAAAATACTGATTAGAACACTTCCTAATTTTCTATTGAAATGGTCTCTGATTCTTGATCTCCGACAATCAGGGGCATCTGAAAGTATAATAAATGCCACATGACAAATGACTCATATACATACATATATCTACAGTTATGGAACTGTTAATAGATGAATCGACACTAATTGCAGAATGTTGGATTTCTTTATATGACACCCATTTGGAAGATATATCTAAGATTGATTTTATACTGAGTTTTCTTCATTCTAGAGCATTGCGGAGCTCTCAGAAGCAGAGTTGGGGGTAGTGCACTAAATGTTGAGTGCAATCAACATTTCACTAGCACTAAATATTATTTTAAAAAATATAGTTTTAACTAATTTTCATCAGCTTTAGTGGTAGTGAAGCTTATATTTTTATCACTAATATTTTTTAGTGATAGTGATATTTTTTTTAACTATAAATCAATTGAGTGGTAATGTAGAAATAAGCACTAAACTCAAATAGTTAAAAAATTTAACAATAACTAAAAAAAAGCTTGAATAATTTTCTTTGCACTAATATATTCAAAATTAGTGATCATGAAGTTATTCCAGTTTAAACTAGAATATTAAATATACAGATGTTTGTTGAGCAAGCTTCAAAGTGTTTTTCAGCATCCGAAGAAATAATAACACAAAAAAACACTGATAATGTAGGATTCTTAGATTTTGGGGAAATTGACAGTAAGTGAAAAAGTTATTGAAGAAATTACTTAGTTTATTAACATCTTCAATATTAGGACAACATTTGTTCAGAAAGATGGCATAGAAAGTGAAATACGTGCATTCCTTTTAAGCTCGGACACTGATATTTGCAGTCTCAAAAAATATCCAATAATAAGGCAAATTTTTTTTAAATTTAACACGCCTTTGGCTTCTTCTGCTCCAGTAGAGCGTTTATTTTCTTTTAGTGGAATGGTGGATTCTCCTCCGAGAAATAAATTAAGTGATTCGAATTTCGAAAAGCTTGTTTTACTTAAAGCCAATAGTCGCTAATTATTTTATGTGTAATTGCTTATTTCTCTTTTTATTGTAATTTGTATATTTATATACCGCTTTTACGGTTTTTCCTTAAATATATTAACTTAAACTATGAATAGAGTAAAACATTTCTTTGTTGAAAAAAATAGTGCAGGAATATTTTTTTAGGCTGCAAAAAAAATATTTTAACTATTTTAAAAATATTATTAGTTAAAAAGTTTTAACTACACTATCACTATTATTGAGTGAGGCTTATATTTTTCAACTCATCACTAAACATTAAAAAAATTAGTGAAATATTTTACACTACCACTAACTATTAGTGATAGTTAAAAATTAGTGCACTACCCCCAACTATGCTCAGAAGACCTATAAATTTAATTTTGAATTCGACATACTTATATTACTTATTGAGTTTAAAATCCTAACGGAGCCATATTAATTTGGATCAAAAAGCAGTGTTTCCCTGTCATAAATACGCTTAAAATCAAGTATTAAGTAAAATTTGGGGGAAAAAATCAATAAAATTGGAAAATAATTTCTACAGAAACTTCTGGTTGAACACTTGCTATCTCAATAATTGAACTCATTTATTTTTAAACACATCCTAATATTGTATGAATTAATAAAACTTAACACTCACCTTCTTCACTGTCGGCACCTTTGCTATTGCGTCGTCTCGGTGTTGGTATTTTAGTGTTTGGTCGTGTTTTATCAAAAAGATCCGCCAAAGGTTTGGGACTGGGTATTTTAGTGGGTTCTGGTTTCTTAGTAGCCTGGAAAAGCAAAACAAAATGATTAAACATCATACAAGCCAACGATAAATAATCCAATTCCAAACCTGTGTTTCCTTTTCGGGATGGGATAGTGAGCGTCTGGTTGTAGGCTTTGGTACATTTGATTTAGCTCCCGAATCCTCAGATATTGAGCGCATTTGTTCGGGTTTGGGTCGGTCATGTGATTTCTCTTCAACTGTTGCAGTGGCATTATCATTTTGTGCCATCATTCCCACACCGGATGTTGATACATTTTCAACATTTTGTCCAGCAGCTGCTTGCAGTTGAGAAAACTCATCTTGTGGTATTTGTAAATCTCTAGACTGTCTACGTCTCAAGCGATTGTGCATAAGGGGAGTACGCGGTAAAGCGCCACCAGCAGCTATCAAACTTGGACCCAAAGATGGTTGGGCCAACGCACTATTGGCATCCGTATTATAATAACCGTAATTTTGGTCATGAGTCAACATATTTTCAGCACTATGGACCATGGGTCTTTGATACGGTTGATAGCTGCCATCATCGGAACCATCATTATAAATAATGCGTGGCTCACTGCTAAAACCTGTATTGTAGGTTTTCTCATATTGTACTTCGTCCGATTCCAGGAAGCTACTGGTACTATCTCCAAAATAGTCCACATATTCGGGACGTGTGTCTTCTTCCTCGGTAACATTTTGAAATTGATGAAACTGTTGCTTGGCCTCACCAAATGTACGCACATGACTATCTGCTGGATGCGCCATCATGGAAGTCTCCTTCAAACAATCTTGTCTTACCAAGCGACTGGGTGAACGACTCATGGAACGACCAGCTGTGGGTATCTCGGGCAACAGACGACGAGATTCTGTGTGAAGGGTCTTGGTAATGGAATATTCCTCATTGCTGTGACTGCGTACCTTTATCATCTTGGAATGGTCACGATTATGATGTATATTAACACTTTGACTACTGGAATAATGTTCAGCCGTACCTACCACTGCGGGTTCCGATACACCAACGGCTGGTACATTCTGTTGCGACAAAAATGTCCGAGGATTTTGTACGTTGGGAAAGAGAAAGTTTTGCTTCTGTCTCGGTGAGATGGGTAGGAATTTTTGCGACCCTGAATTTGGTCCATGTACGGTCAAGGAATTGCTATTGAACGCCTCGGGATTGGGTAAAGTTTGCTGGCGCATAAACTCGGGCGAACGTCGGAACTGCGGAGATGTCTGACGTTTGGGTGGAGAAGTGGGCAAAAGTTTAACATGCTGATCGGGATTTGGTAGAGTAGCTTGGCGCATCATTCTGCCCTTGGGTATGTTAGGTGTATAATCCAAATCGTCTGTGGTGGGTTGTGTTGGCTGATGCTCGTAGGGCTGTGCTGCTTGCTGTTGTGGAGGCGTTTGGAAATTTGTAGTTTGTGGCAACATTTTGCCACGATGCATGGGTGAGGGATAGGCGGTGGGTGGCGAACTGCCTAAATGCATTTGTTGTGCCTGACCTTGGCCAGGCTCAATGAGATTGCAAGGAAAGGAAGTTTGTCGCATAAATGGTGGATAGCGTTGTTCTCCTGGAGAACGTTCGGGTGAGCGGCTGTAACCGCGATTGGGCGATGTTGACAAATACATGGGTGGTTGGCATGGATTTGCCGGTAGAGTTGATTGTCGACGCACCTGATATCAATAATTTACATAGATTAGTAAGATTGTTACAACAAGTATTACATGCTTGAAACTTACCTGTAAACGATGATGCGTGGGTGGTGTGGGTTGTCCTGTGGTCTGCTGTTGCTGTGTCTGTTGTTGCGTTATTTGAGCTGGTGTCGGCTGCGGCTGCTGTACGTAATTATCACAATCACTTGTTTCAATATTAATAATATCTTCGCTATTGTAGGCCGTTGGATAAAGTATGCCTTTTTGCATTTGATGTGGAGAAGTGGGGGCAGTAAGATTAACACTATTATAATTTTCTAAATTTGAACCACTACCACTTAGACTGGAATCGTTATTGGCTAGCGACGTGGGTAAAGTTGATTGACGTAAGACACGACGTTGTGGATTCACGTGATAGGCTGGCGATGGCCCTGACGAATTAACTCCTATAGCACTAATTGTTATGGCACTTCCCGTATTATAATTTATAATCGGATGATTGCGATGCAGTGATGGCTGATGATGCAGATTATGTTGTGGTTGATGGCGTACATCCAATGAGGGGTAACTGCCAGCAGATTGAGCTTCAATGAGATTTTGTTGCTGCGGATAAAGGTTATCGGCAACAGGATTTTGAGCGTTTGGATTGTTGGGATCGTCCTCGGGATCTAGTAAATGAAAAATAGACGTAATTAAAGTATGTTTTGCCTTACAAGTGGCACTGACTTACTAGATATGGTCCAAGAACGTCGTATACTTTTCCTTAACACGTCACTGGTGGGTAAATGATCAACGGCACCACAGGATCCTTTAAGCCAATCTGTTGAAGCTGCCTGAATTTCCCTGCAAGTCGAAAAACAGTTACATTTAAAGATGAAAAATGAAAACATGTTGGGTTTTTTTTTTGGGATAACAAAAAAAATAATAAGTTTTCATTCAGCTAAATTTAAGCTGCGTCTGATATGAAATCTCTATGCAAAATGACAGCATGAAATCATGCGAGTAATAAACTGACAAAACAAACCAAACATCCGTTGAAAAAAATTACTAAATACATCTATCCATATACAGATACTCTCATACATATATACGTAAACACATTTAAACGTTTAAAATAAATGAAATACATAAATGCGTGTGTAATTTATTAAGAAACCAACCCAATATCATTTTGGGTTTTCATACCAAATGAACTTAAAGCCAACAGCAATTGACTGTAATGTTGATATGAATTATTGTTGTTGCTGCTAATAAGCCATAACAATAATACCAAAAACATGCAATCATCATAGATTAAACCACACAGATTTAGATACATTAGCAACATCTCATTTATTAGAAACATTAGAAACATTTGTACATCATCATCAGCAGCAGCAAATGCAAATATGTATCTAATAATTGGAATTAAAAGTAAAATAATAAACAAATTGAATACATTAAACTTGCAAGATGTTTTAGTTCTTATAATTCATCAAATAAACATTTAACAGAATTTTGCACATTTTAACAGCTTACAGTAAGTGAAAAATATTTACAAAATTTTGAATTAAAATTACAGAATAATTTACTTCTCAATAACTGCTGCATATTGGGTTTATTACTTAGATGTAGTCTAATAATAACTTATTTGATATATCGTCATATGACATATGTTGAGACCTCGTAATTAACAATTTTTTTCAAGATGGGATGTCAAAATTTTCTTTCATCATTCAGATGTTGTTGGTAATAATACCATCTTGGAAAAAATTGTTAAGACGTTTCAATATAAAGCTTCCAATAAAAATTAACAATTTAAAAATCATGATATCGGTTTTAAATAAATGAAAACTGATCGGTTTCGTTTTTTTAGATTTTAGGCTAGTTTATTAAAGGCCGTATTCATAATCAATTTTTAAATTTATTAAAGGTTTATAAAGGAAATTTTGTATGGAAATTTTGTTTTATAAAACTTTTATAAAATTAAAAATTGATTATTAATAAGGGGGAAATATTAAACAGTAAAAAAAAGACTTCTTTAACCACTATATAGATTTGATGCATCATAGTTACCTAAGTACACAAATGGTAAAATTTTGGAATTCTATGAAAAGATTTTCTTTTAAAATTTTTTTTTCTAAAATTCTGATTTTTTTTTTAGATTTTTCTCCACATAATTTGTGATAACTCAATAAGGGTTAGCCCGATATTATTAAAGTAAACATAGAATAGTTCAAATTTACATGGCCTTTAATGTTTATATATTGCGTTTTAATCGGCTCAGTAGTTTCGGAATTATGATAGCAAATTGAACCAAAAAATATATTTTTTACATGAGAATAACAATTTTTTTGTTTTAAAAAAATCATGGAAAATCGAAAAGGGCCGAAATTGTTCAGATTTATTGCTTTATCACAAAGCCACATGGCAACAAAATGAGATATCGACCATAAAAATTTATTTATTCTTTTCGAATTTATTCACAATTAAGTGAAATCGCTCATTTTCACAAAATTTTACTTTTTTGTTAGATATATATAAAATTGAGTAGTTAATGTTCTTCTTTCGATTGATTGAATTTTGAAAAATTTTCCCCATGCTATGTAAAAATTTTCACATATATATTGCGTTTTAATCCGCTCAGTAGTTTCGGAGTTATAATAACAAATTGAAGCAAAAAATATATTTTTTACATGAAAATAGCCAATTTTTGTGTTTTAAAAAATCAAGAAAAATCGAAAACGGCAGAAATTTTTCAAATTTATTGCTTTATCAAATTTATTGAATAAATTCGAAAAGAATCAATTTGTTGCTATTATATGTAGATTTGCGATAAAGCAATAAACCTGAACAATTTATTCCGTTTTCGATTTTTCATGAATTTTTTAAAACAAAAAAGTTTGCTATTTTCACATAAAAACAAGTAAGAAAGTATGGTCGGTCAAGCCCGACCATATAATACCCTACACCAAGTAAATGAGTAAAAATATTTTTCTTTTAAAATATCAATAATTTATATTCGTGAGTGATTTTCGGAAGTGGGCCTTTTATGGGAGCTATGACCAATTATGGGCCGATCACCATAAAATTAGCTCGTGTGATTTATGTCTATATGAAATATATTTATGTTGAATTTTGTGTATATACCAACATTTTTAAGTGATTTAAGCACGTTAAAGTGATTTTCGAAAGCGGGTCTATATGGGAGCTATGACTATTTATGGACCGATCGTAACAAAATTTGGTGACATGAATTTTGTATATATAAAACTTATTTGAAGCGAAATTTGTGTAGATACATAGATAAATTAAACATTTATGACCGATAAAGTCCAATTTCGAGGGGACTTTGTATGGGGGCTAGGTGAAATAATGGACCGATTTCAGCCAGTTTCAATAGGCTTGGTCCTTGAGCCGAAAAAATAAAATGTATCAAATTTCATCGAAATATCTTCAAAATTGCGACCTGTACTCTGCGCACAAGGTTTACATGGACAGCCAGCCAGCCAGCCGACCAGACGGACGGACGGACATCGCTTAATCGACTCAGAAAGTGATTCTAAGTCGATCGGTATACTTTAAGGTGGGTGTTAGACTAATATTTTTGGGCGTTACAAACATCTGCACAAACGCATTATACCCTCCCCACTATGGTGGTGTAGGGTATAACAAGTAAGAAAGTATGGTCGATCAAGCCCGTAGGGTATTACCCTACACCAAGTAAATATATTTATACCCTACACCACCATAGTGGGGAGGGTATAATGCGTTTGTGCAAATGTTTGTAACGCCCAAAAATATTAGTCTAACACCCACCTTAAAGTATACCGATCGACTTAGAATCACTTCCTGAGTCGATTAAACGATGTCCGTCCGTCCGTCTGGTCGGCTGGCTGGCTGTCCATGTAAACCTTGTGCGCAGAGTACAGGTCGCAATTTTGAAGATATTTCGATGAAATTTGGTACATATTAATTTTTCGGCTCAAGGACCAAGCCTATTGAAACTAGTTGAAATCGGTCTACTATTTCTCCTAGCCCCCATACAAATGTCCTCCCGAAATTGGACTTTATCGGTCATAAATGTTTAATTAATATATGTATCTCCACAAATTCCGCTCCAAATAAGTTTTATATACACAAAATTCATGTCGGTCCATAATTAGTCATAGCTCCCATATAGACCCGCTTCCGAAAATCGCTTTAACGTGCATAAATCGCTTAAAAATGTTGGTACACACACATAATTCAACATACTTAACTTTAATATAGACATAAATCACACGACCTAATTTTATGGTGATCGGTCCATAATTGGTCATAGCCCCATATAAGGCCCACTTCCGAAAATCACTCAAAAATATAAATTATTGAAATTTTAAAAGAAAAATGTTTTTGCTCTTTTACTTAGTGTAGGGTATTATATGGTCGGGCTTGACCGACCATACTTCCTTACTTGTTTTTGCTTCCGTTTGTTATTATAACTCGGAAACTACTGATCCGATTAAAACGCAATATATAAACGGAATAAAGGTTATGTAAATCTCAACTTTCCTAAGTTTATTTTAATAACATCGGACTGACGCTTTTTGAGATATAATTAATTATGTGGAGAAATGTCTAAAAATAAATTTATAATTTTACTTAAATTTTTTTAAAAAAATCTGGACCATATATGTACTACTGGAACCACAATACATCAAAATTGTGTAGTGGTTTAAAAAGCCTCTAAAATGTTTTCGATTTTGTTGCCCTGTGTTATCATATGTTGTCACCACATTTTATGTGAGGAATTAAACTACATAGTGGTGTTGATTTACCAGGGAATATAAACAATTTTTTAAAACATATATTCATTGTTCATTTAAATATTTGAGTGTCTGGTTTGCATTGACATTCACTGTATATAAATATAAGCAAGTAGGAATATTTATGTATTTTGAAGTAAGTAAACTTACATACGAGTATAACACGCCAACACGATATGGGAGGGTATGCAACACTTATATTCCATAGACAATACAAATACCCTGCAGTTTTAAAGGTAGTAATTTTTAGCTTTGTATTGGCTTAATACATTACTAATTGCATAATTCCATTACAGTCGAGTTTAAGCTCATCTGCATAAATCATCATTAGCTTCTACAGTTCTATAAACTATCGACACTTTCCAACACAAAATATAAAATATTAGTTCGCTATAGTATCCATATAATAATAATCAGAGTATCAATTGGTTCCGCTAGTAGGTTGTATTAGTTCAACGCTTAATAATTTCTTAAACTGCTGGGTAATAATCGCCCCCATCAGAACACTGTCTACATCATTATCCGTCAAATGAACATACACTCATGGTAATTTTCAAACAAGTGACAAATACAAATACTGTAGATCTCAATAATTGCATTTGTTCAGACGAACCAAATTTGGTTAGTGTTGTTTTTGTAATCTTTAATAGAACAGAATATAACATTTCATTCTTGGAATTATGCACATAATTACCTCTAAGTATCATCTGTTTAAATACTCGTGTACAATTCTTACTAAACACACTTGGCAACTCACTTTTAATTCCCCGAATGTGGGTTTTAATAAGAATCCGATTCTAGCATTAAGCTCACCCAGTAAACATTCAGGTTTGTTTTCATATTTTAAACAAAGGTTCGAAAGAAATAATTCTTAATTAAATTTTCAAAATCAAATCAAATTAAAGAAATCATTCAAGGAAAAATTCCATAATAAGTACTTCAAATATATAAATCAAAACCTTTGATAATTAATCCTTAGAATTAATCCTTAGAATTAAGTCCTTATTGTTAAATTTGTATTTAATTCACATCTATTGAATTATTAAATATATTTCAGTTTATTTTGTAAATGATTGAAATCGTTTGAAATTCATCATAGAGCCTATTTATATTGGGGATAAATCGAAACAATTTTATTTACATTTTCTTTTAAAATTGCGTTTTAATAATGTTTGACAACTAACATCAATTCAATAGCAAAACATGCAAAAATCCCATCGTGGAACTTGTCCAGCCGCTCTACACTTTTACCCAATAAAGAAAAAAGTTGCTAAAATTTATCGCAGGCAAATTTGCCAATGTATGATTATGTTTATGTTAATAATTTTAGAAATCACACTTGACTTGTGGATGTTTTGAGAATAATATTTGATATACATTGATAAAACACATATATTATTTCATGAATTAAAATTAAATGTTTGTTAAGAGAATGATTTGAGAATTGTGATACTATTTTTTAAATTAAACTTAAGTTGATTTGAAATGTGAAATTCACACTTCAGCTAAGGTATGAGAAACCTTTGAGAATTATTTTTTTTAAATATGTATTTGATTTTTTTCTATCTAAAAATGTAACCACTATACATAATTATACATAGATACGAGACACTCAGATTTGTCAAACAAAAATAAAACAATTCATATGTCTGATACAACAACAAAATACTTTGAATAACATGTATTTCATGTTGTAGGAAGAGTTAGGTTTTTGATAATTAGGTCTCGTCTCTATGTTACCCTATAATGTAAACATTCAGGTTTTTATCAAATTGAGAATTATTAGAAATCAAATATCAACAATTTCAGTGTGTATTCTAAATTTGAGAAAAACTGGTACCATAGGCTAGAACTAGAGGCGCAATTAAGAATAAGCTCAATGATAATGAACTATTTTTCTGGTAGGTATTGTCGAGTAGGTGTGAGGAATATATTAAGATTTATCAAGGTAACTTAAATAGCATATATACCATTCGATAGGCCTCAGTTTCTTCTTTCTAAATCCACTGAGAAACTAAAAATCAGTTGATATTCAACTAAACTACTGGCTTATAAGCAGGGGGAAATAACCGCATTCACGAGCTATTGTATCGAAATATAATTTCGATATCAAATGCAATAATCGCAAATAACAAAATTACGATGCATTTTACTCGATACGATGCAATTTCGATATCGAATGCCATAATCGCAAATAACAAAATTACGATGCATTTTACTCGATATCGAATGCGGTAATTCGAATTAATTCAGTGTGAGCTTTAGCTTCTTTCAAATGCTTTTATTTAAATAGAATTCTTTAATCGTTAAATTAATTCATAATGTAATTAAAAAATTCATAAAATTTGTGTTAATTCAAATGTAATCAAAATCTAATTGAAGAAAAATGTAATCATTCAAAACATGTTTAAAGCTATTTTGTAATGAATTTGAATTAAGGTACATTTTAATGATTCCATAAGGAATTATTCTCATAGGAATGAATTCAATAAATTTGAAGGACAAATGAATTAAATCTATGAATTAATTCATACTGAATTCATACAGTTTAATTTGAGTTCGAAAATGGAATTAAGAATTAATTCTATCGAGTCTTTGCTTATAAGTTCAAGTTCTTTCGATTTTAATATTTTCTGGAAATAGGTCAAATCAAACAATAAACCAGCATTTCCGAATTAATGTGATTTTGTAAATGACTTAATAGTTTTACAAAATTCATCAGTATTTTTAGTGAAATAAATATAAATACAACTAAGACAAAAACCCTTGAAGAATTTTTATTTTTAAAATAGTATTTCAAAAATAGTTTTTATGTTAATAGCTATGTTCAATAACTAAAAGTTATTGAAAAGCGTTCATTAACTCAAAAACTCGCAAGTAGAGAAAACATCAAGAGCGCATAAATTTTAAAGAGTGTTCTCTCGTTGCAAACTATTACAAGTTCTATTTTGAACTCGTAATAGTTAGCAGCTTATATTTCATACGTTTTGAGTTATTGTTTATTTATTTAAAATTTTATTTTTGTGGTGAAAAAATGTCAAAACAGAAGAATTTTCAATAAAATTGAAGAAAATGTGAGTATTTATTCCTTTTAAAATGAACAAAATAAGAAAAGTGTGTGTAAAAAAAAAATTGTTACTGGAAAAGCGTTCATTTACTTTTTACTATTTTTGAGAATTTAAGAGAGTAATTTTGTAAATTTTGATTTTATTCTCTCGTTGCAAGTATTTACTGGGAAAGTAAATGAACAGACCTAATATTATTAAAAAGTTAGTAACACCAACACAGTACTGAATAATATTAATGTACTTAAACAAATACTGCTCATTTATCTTTGTTAAATTCGATGTTTTTAGTGTTTTATTGATGATTTTTATTTAAAGAAATAAAATTTTTATAAAAAAAAGTTTAATTGAATGAATGCACATGATTTTAAGTTTTGACGATTTTTTTTAATTTTCTTGACGATTTTATGAGGATTTTTTTTTCATATTCTTGACGATTTTTCCCAAAAAAAGCATAACAGCACTGGGCTGATACTACAACAAAATACATTTGGTCAATTCACAAGGTCTCTTATCATGTCATATTGTCGTAATGTCCTAATATTTCACGACTCGGCTGCTCGGCTTAACCGATACTTAGGCGTTCGGCGCAGGTCTCTGCTGGTTGATTACGATAACACAATAAACATAGCATACAGAATAGTACTATTTAAGGACATTTTTGGCTTGAAAGGCAATAACAACATTTCCAAACCGTTGTGAAATATTAGGATATCATGACAATATGACATGATAAGAGACCTTGTGAATTGACCAAATGTATTCTGTTGTCGTATTGACCAATAGATTTTTTTAGGTTTTCTGTCTCTTAGTAACGCTTCTATGTATATTTTATTCATGTGAAATTAATCTGAAATATTATTTTCCCATAAACTGAGTTTCTTCTTCTTTCTTCCGGTTTGAAAATAATATTTGATACAAAACTGTGAAACTATATTTTTATTTCAACTTGATATTCAGGCTTCCCTCAAAATTTATTCAATTAAAGATGCATAATTAAAATGTTCAATTAATCGAGTAATTAAATAATCAGACTTTTTTATTATTCTGAATGTTTGAATAAACGATTCATCCATCGCACATCTCTTAATATACATATATATAGAATTTAATAATTTATTTGCATTTATTGAAATTTGTGATACACACCTATCGAAATCATTAGTTTAGTATACTAACGTGATAAGTACCAAAAAACGTTCTAAAACGTTTCAAAACGTAAGTCCTCTATTCCACTCATTTTTTCATTATTTTGATAGTTTTAACTCTGTTATTCGATTTAATGTCTCCATTCTCACACATGTTGCTCTCAAAAGGCAATGGTGCAACGCGTTTTATATTATTTAGTAGTCGAAATGAAAATCTCAATTTTCATTAAAAGTGAACTTAGCACATTTTCTCAATAAGCTAACAATATGTAAATAATTAAATGGTGTTTATGTACATACGTATGTGTGTAGCTTCAAAGTTGCACCTTATTTTTGCTATTTAACCAAATATTACATGGCATGTATTTATAAAAATTTTATTCATTTACACCTTAAAGAAATGACAAAATACTTATTTTTACTCCACATTAAATATATATACATATATATTAGTTACAACAATAACAATTAAATAAAATGTACAATTTTAATGGCAACGAGTGTACTTGACATCATGATCTTGTCTAATTAACAATGAACTTTTGTTTTGCCATAAAAATACAAAACGCTCACTCACACACTTTTTTGGTGTAGACTCAGATTTTTATGGGCTGCAATGGGATGGTTTACAAACACGTGTTGCTAAATCACATTTTAAAATAAGTGTGTATTTTCCTTATATTCGGCTGTGCCGAATCTTGTATACCCACCATCAATGTATGACAATAAAATATTTTTCTCATAAATGGGTTAATGGGGGGTTAGAGTCAATTATGACCGATCCTCACAAAAGTTGGTAGAACAATTTAGGTTCATATAAACATTGTTTATGTCCAATTTCATCACGATATTAATTATTAAAAGACAATTATGAATGTCCACGTAAGTTTCTGAGGGAGGCCTTGTATGGGGACTAGCGATAAATGTTGCCCGATTATTGCCATATTTTACAGTATAATTTCAGAGAACTTAGAAATAATTTGTGCAACATTTTATCAGAATTGCCGCATATGTCAGCTCAAAAAGTATTCCGGGGGACATGTTTATGGGGGCTAGGTAAAATCATAGACCAATATTGCCCATATTCAATGCCAAACAGACCTTATGAACAGAGAGTATTTGTGGAAAATTTCAGCAAGATAGCTCCCTTTCTTTGGGCCTTATCGTGTTTTCAACAGACAGACGGAGGGATGGCCATAGCTAGATCGTCTTAGAATTTAACAAGGATCCATATTATATATACTTTGTTGGGTCTATGATGAATATTTCGATGTGTTGCAAACGGAATAACAAAATCAATATTCCCCCATATTTTGTGATGGTGGGTATAATGACACATATTTGTATGAAATCAGCTATTAATATTAGTGTGTCGAATTAATTTATGTGAAAACTTAACAAAAGTTTTATAAAAACAGCAAATTAAATTATGGTTGTAGTTTAGAAAATGTTGAAAAATGCCTTTTTTCCCTACAACCACTTTTTATTTTCCCTACACTACCTTTTTCAATTTTGAAAAGCTATGTTGTGTTCAGCAAAGAACAGGCTTAAGCGTACTTGTTTGTCAAAAAATTAATCCATTGTTTAGGTTTTTGTTTTTGAAAGATTTTCATCATCATATTTGATCGGCTCCAGCCATCCCATTAGCTTATCTTCTTTCAACCAACTTGAGCTGCATTTCATTGCTTTGTTTTCATTATTATCAGAAGACGAATCGGAAATTTGTTCTAAAATTAGTTAAGTTTTAATCTTATTTATTAATTAAAAAGTTTCTTATTAAAATCGAAGAGACCTGCAAAGAAGGCGTACGTATGTAAAAAAATGCACAAAACCAAACAAATGTCTACTTCAAATGAAAATTTATTGTAGAAACTACTCTAGTAGGTGTCAAAAATGATCAGCCTGCTTGCTCTTAAGGAAATGTCAAATACCTTAAAAAGGGGCATAGAGACATAACATAGAGCGGAAACTAGAAAAAACTTAAACAAAAAAATTGCTCATAAAAGTTACACATACGAGTGTTGTTTTTGTTTTCACATAGTTTTTTTACTAATACATTCTCACCACTTAGGTTTTCGACAACTGAGTTAGGTCTTTGACAGGAGAGTTTCCGCTCTATGTATATTTTCTCTATGAAAAGGAGAATCACTATATAGTTTGAAAGCGGTGATGATTTTAAAGATGCCATATTATTACTTACTTCATATTATACCAGATTTACGAGTTTCTAATGCTACACTTAAACAAATTTTATAATTGGAAAATATATGGTTTTAAATTGTCATTGCAAAAATCCCTACAATTCGACAAAAGTAAGAAATCTTTCCCTTTTTCCCTACATGTGAAATTTTAGAAAAAAATCCCTACAAATCATCATATATCCAAAAATATTTGTTTCTTTTGCAATGTTAGAAAGCTAAAATCATCTGACCATATTGACAATTTCATACCATCAGCATTGCTGTTCGAGAAAATAGAATATTAGTTGGAGAATTAAGCGCCAACTCAAAAGTCTGGTATACGCTGACTATATCTACATCTCGCAGTCAACGTAATAAGTTTCTTATTTAAGTCCCTCGATATCGAGTCTGCAAAAGCTGGTAGTTATTTCAAAATTAAAATTCTTAATAGATTTTAATTTTTTCAATAATAAATTTAAATTGTTTTTAACATACATATTCTTATTAGCATAATTTTAAGTTGAGAAAAGAAAGTGCAAAAGAAAAACATTTAAAATATCTACACAAATAAATTTATGGAAATTTTACACTGACAAATATGTATTACAGAATAATCTGTAAAGATTTTGAAACAAATATTACAAGCAAACAAAACACCCAGAGTTATGAGTATTTTCCAATGAAAGCTTAACAAATAAATTTGAAAAAAAAAATACAAAAGACATTTAAAGTTTTGCATACAAATCGAACAATTTGGAGCTGGTGAAAATGTTGAAATTACACACGTACAAATTACATAGAAATAAGAATTTACACACAAACACAGAGAAATGAAAGTGTAATATAAAGGTAAAAGTTTTCAAATACGCACACACACACACTCACACATAAAAACTTATTTACATACACACATTTAGTTAACATGTTTATTTGTTGCCTTTGTTTTTTTTTTATTGTAAAATGCAGTTTTGGTGAAATGAAAATGTGTATGAGTTTTTCTTCTACTTTTCAAACAGATTGAAGGGTTGAATGACACACCACACGCACAACATTGACAATTTAACCAAACAACAACAAAAAAAATAACAAATAACAAATAAAATAACTTTTTATTTTTTATGTTTTTCTTTTATAACAATGTAACAAATAAATTGCATTAAAAATTTACCAAAGTAGCACCAACAACAACAACAACAGAAACATAAAAAAATGTTAATATGAAACTCTTTTTTTGTTTGGTTTTCAATGTTTCTACTCTTTGTCGTTATTTGTGTTGTTGTAGAAAAATGACAACGAAGACTCAATGACATACAAATGAGAAAAAGCAACACATTATATTGACATTTTACTGATGGCTGTCGGTTGAATTTGCAAGTGGAAATTTTAATGAGAACAAAAAAAATATTAAAACTTTCTGAACAACGTTTTACATTTTAGTATTTTTTTAGTTTCAAGTGTTGGATTTGTTTTTTAAAATGTGTATTATTTTTGAAAAGAGATTCTAATTAATTAATTCAATTAAAGATTAATTCACTGAGATATTAATTAAGAGCACTTACTAATGTTAGTTCTTCAAGTTCCACCAACCTACATAACCTGTTTGTTCTTATTTATTTGCAAATAAAATATCTAAATTTGTACTGCATACTTTAGGAAAAAAGGTGGACTGGACTAAAAAAAAAATTTCCGAGTTTAATCGGAATTTTTTAATTTTTTTTCTTTACGAACCATCTCCTAAAAAAAATCATCCAAATCGCTCCAGCCGTTCTCACGTGATGCCATTACATACGTGGACCATTTCATTTTTATATATATAGATTAACCAGTGAGCCGATCTTCATAAAACTACGATCGGCGATTTTTGTATACAAAATCATCCTGAAAGAAATTTACGTAAATCGGTTGTGTGTTAAGACGTGCGTGCCGCAAGCCCTCTGAAGTTTTGTGATGCATTTACAAGGGGGAAAAATGCAATTTTTTCAGTATTTGTAAAAATTTGCCCATTAAAAAATTACTTTTGCAATTTAATTTAAAAGAATAGAAATATGTGTGTAATTCGCGTTTTAGTCAGACAAAAGTTATTAAAAGTTCTCCGGGCCACTAGAACAACAAATGTAGAAACAAAATTAACATATTTTGAGAAATATTAAAACAAATGCTTATTTTTGCTTAAAATATATCCATATTTACTTGCATATGAGTTTTTGTCTTCGTACGATACCGTTAACCTATTCGCAGGTATGACAAAAAAAATCAAAATTTTAAAATTTTTAAATAGTTTGTTAAACTAATTTCATAATTATATTATCATTACATTGGGATTTATTAAGAATACAAAATAGGGAATAAAAATATGAAAACTTGAAAGGGCTTGTGGTACGCCTTAACCCCAATCGATTGATGTAATTTACGGAGTTTGGGCTATGATTAATTATGAACCGATATATATGAAATCTAGCAGAATGATTTTTGCTTAAATATGACTGGTCTGTGTAAGAGTTTGGTTCGTATCGATATTTATAAGATATTTCTTGTTTTCGAAAGTAGTCCTTCTATGGGAGCTATGACCAATTATGGCCCGTTCTTCATAAAATTCAGTACTACCAATTTTATATACATTAACTTAAACATGATACGGATATATTCATGAGATTTATGCGTATTTAAGTGATCTTCGGTTAGTGGACTTTATATGGAGCTTTGATCAAATATGGATCGATCCAAACAAAAAATAGTTGTATGGTTTCTTTTTACATGGAACTTTTTTTCCCTGGATTTTTGTGTGGATACTGGTATTCTACAGGCATATATGTACCATATAGGAAGAAATATGTATGAGAGTTTGGTTCGTTCATACCACTTTTATATCGAATTTATGGTTTTTACATAATATTAGAAAAATTTCTTGGTATTTCATGAAATATAATTAAAAAAATAGCAGACTATTTTAGAAATCTATGTTGGAGGTTGTCTCACATTTTGGTCCATACCTCTGGTTCTACTTTACCGATTTTGCCCACTTTCAATACCAAACTTTCTTGATCAACAGAGAATATGTATTTGAGAAAAATGTTCAGCAGACAGACGGGCGGACATAGCTAGATCGTCTTAAAATGTTTGGTTCTACGATCAATATTTCGTATATACAACCAATCGTTTTGTTTGTGGTAAAAAGCTATTGTTGAATTAGTTCATGCTGGGATTCATTCACAATAAAATTAAAATTAATTCAACATTAGAATGGTTAAATATTTGTTAACCTAATAGAATCCAAATTTAATGAAAACTTTTTTTCTTTATTCCATTTTTTGATTTACAAAATGAATTGAAACTACAATAAAAGAGTATCCAACTTAAAAAATTTTAGAAATATTCAAAAAGAACTTTGCTTATTATCACATAATTGTATTAATATGGAGAATTTCATGTTAAGTGAACCAACTTTTGAAATCGATATCTTCCGATTGCTTTTGTATAGTAATTCAGACACAATTTTTCAATAATATCGGTGGATAAGTTTCTGAGTTAGAGGGAGTCAAAATTTGACATTTCGGCCAAGTAGGTGTTTTTTCTCGTCCATTTAACTTATAACCTATTGTTCTTAGCAAAATGTGTTCCGAACAGTTTAGATAGCTATTTCTTCAATATTTCGAAAAAAAATAAGTTTTGAATTTTTTTTCCGAAATCAAAAAATTTTTTGACGTTCTTTTTTTCCAAATGGGCATTTCTTTCTCAACAGAAAGCCTTAGATATTTTCCCTGAAGACCTATTTGGTAGCTAAGTGGGATGCGAGTGGGATATATATCAAAATAAATGTTTTGTAACTCCAGATCAGTGATGTTCACGCCATACAACAATTGTTTGAAAAATTTACACACATTTGTTATGCTCTTTTAAAAACTTTTGTTCATTCATCGCTGAGAATGCGAAGAAACCACATATGACGGACTATCGTAATTTTTTTCAGAAATTTATTAAGTATTGTTGTTGGTTGTTTTTGTTTGAAGCATAGCAAACACACGCGTTTCAATTACAATTGAACACAATAAAACAAAGTCAAAAATAAATACAAAATTTAAGAGAATTTCGGACTTACAATGTATATTTTTTCATTTCCCTAAAATTTAAATTACATTCATTTAATAAATTGGTTTTATTTGACTAAAATTCTAAATCTAAACTTTCTTCATTTTGTTATTATTTTAAGTGTTTGACATTATGTTTGCTGGGTAGCTCTCTCACCAATACATCTTCATTTTTATTTTTGAACATCACTGCTCCAGATATACAATTTTTGATTTTTTTTTTTGGCCAAAATCGAACTTTTTTCCCAAAATGGGCCACTTTTTTAGTTTTCTGTTTTTGCTCAAAAGAAAGATTACACAGAGAAAACAGATTCGTGATAGCAACCGAATTTGTTGCCAATCGAATGATTCGGTTGCACATATAGAATTTTTCGGTTCTATCAACAGAAAGTCAGTTGATATAGAAGAATTTCGGTTGAAGCAACCAAAATTTTGTTTCATCTGCTAATATTTTGTAGCCACAACTGTTAAATTCGGCCACTAAAGTAGAATCATTCGATTGGCAACAAATTCGGTTGTTATCATGAATCAGTTTTCTATGTGTAGGTTTATTCCTTTAAGATAATACATATCTTAGCAAACTAATTATATTTTATAACGGATCGGAACAAAAGAGAGGGATCTGAACATCCTAGGAATGTACTGTTATTTATATAGGATATTGTAAAAATTAAAAGGTCCGCAGATGTTGTCAGGAATCAAATCATCTACATTATTATTATATGGTTTACACAAATTAAGGATAATGCAAATTTCTAGTTGCAAGGATGTTTTTTACAAGGATTTATTACTGTATCACAATTTTAATAATTTTCTTGGACAAATACATATGTAAGTCATTGAGAAATATTTGTAATAAAGCTTTACTTAAAATACCACAGTTGTAGTATTTAAGCAAATTAAGAGGATTTATTTCACAATAAAAAATATAATAAACAATATTTGGGTCTACAAAGGTCATAGCTATAAATACATATATTGAAAACATTAAATTCCATTCATGCGAAATGAAATTTATACAATATACAACAATAATTTGGTAAAACAAAACAAAAAAACTACACTAAACAACAACAAAAAGAAATACATATTTATGCAAATTGAAAAGAAATGAGAAATGTTGCTTACATTTGTTTATGACAAACTACACAGACCCAATCGGTGGTACGTGTGGTAAATTCTCGACATGCTTTGCACACCCGCAACTTACACACACGACAGGGTGCACCACGATTTGTAATGCGTCCCAGTTCTGTATTACAGCGGGCACAATGACGATTTGATTCGTGAAGCAGTGGATGAGCGGGTAAATTGTGATTGTTTTGTTCTAGTTGATATTGTTGTTGTTGCTGCTGTTGCTGCTGCTGTTGAAGATATTGCTGTTGCTGTAGCTCCTGCTGCTGTATAGAATACTGTTGCTGATGCTGTTGTTGTTGTTGTAATACTAACGATGTACCGTCATATGTTGTGCTTGTTGTACCAATACTACTACTACTAATACCGCCACTGCCGCCGTTGCCAATTAAACCACCGCCGATTTTTAAAGCTCCTTTACGTCGCAATGACAACAGTTCGGCACGTAACAGCCTAATCTCCATAAATGTTAAATAAACAAACATCCACACAGATACGCACGCACACATATGCCAGTATAAGGGGAAAATATCAACCACAGAGAGTTAAACAAGTGATTCAGCCAGTCATTTCAACATGTAGAGATTTTATATATAAAAAAATATTTCATATTTTTTTTGTTTTGCACAATTCAAAAGAGGTTAAAAGGGCATTAAAATATTTGCAAGTGCGTGATCCCATCAATGTATATGATATGTGAAAAAAAGAGAGAGAAGAAAATGAATAAAAGAGAAAAAATGAGAAAACAGGAGTTATTAAATGTGCAAGTATTGTTAGAGGTTTGTTTAATGTTTTTTAATATGAATTCAAGCGTGGGTGGTGATATTTTAGTAGTTTTTTTGTTATATTTGTTGTAATTGTAAGTTACAAGTAGTAGTTGTTGTTTTTATTGTTGTTTTTAAAAATGGTGGATGTTAGTATGACATTTAATTAAATGTATTTAGTTGTAGTAGTTCGAGTAGTTGCAGTAGTGGACACGCACGCACATACACACACACATACAAGTATTAAAAAAAGAGAGAGAGAGAAAAAAACGGAAAGAAAAAAGTGCAAAGAAAAGTTTGTATTATTTAGTGTTACAACGTATTATTTAATATTTAATTTATTGAGCCAATTGTTGTATATGCAATAAACTGTAAGAAATTAAGCCAATAAATTAAATTTTTATTTGAGAAAGATTATTTTTCGTTTACATTTTATAAAATTTTATTTAACAGAAGAACCTTTCTAACAGTCAAACATGCACGTATGAGTAATGTCTTCAAATAGCAATGTGCCCTGGACGTATGAGAGATATTTATTAATATCATGTATTTAATAGAAATAACTCATACGTACAGTGTATATTGAAATAAAGTAAAGAACTAAAGAAAGTGTAATTTATCCAAAAATTTGTTCTAATGCTGAAGTTTAACTCTGGTACAAGATTTTTTCACAGACTTTTTTATATATTAAAAGCCTGTAGATATTTTACATTTACTATCGATAAATTTTTGATATTTAGTAGTGCTACCATTCTTTTATCTTATTTAAATAAGACTGAAAAACTCAAACTATATTTAAATACAACTTAATTTTAAGTAAAAATTAGCTAAATACATATTTAAATAATAAATCAAAAACTGGGCATAAGTGACTGAAGTTAAAGTAAAAGTTTTCGATTTTGCAATAGTAATATTTAAACAAATTAAATAAATAAATATAATAAAATGGAGTTGTAATAAGAGAAGGTTTATTTAACTAAAAAGAACCTTTAAATATAAATTATATAGCGAAGTGAAAAATTTCGATCTGGGGAACAGCCAAGATTTTTAAGAACAATAACAGTTGCTCCTTGGAGCCTTAGAAATTGCAACATCCATAGGAATCTCAATGTTCTTACAAATTATTAGATCATCCAAATTTCCTTGCAAGGAAATTACTATCACAACCTTGGAGCTATTGTGATAATTTTATTTATGAATATATGTACTTATTGTGAATTTTTAAAAAGAAAAAATTTAATAAAAAACAATAAAATTAAAATCAAATAAATACTTGTAATATTGATCGCCATTTAATTTTTAAATTAAATTATCTGTTTTATTATTTATTAATGTTGGCACATAAGACTAATTGTATGGAATATCTTTCTTTTGCCATTAATTCAGCAACCACAAATCTATATATATATAAGTTCTTAGTATGTCCGGATGTTTGTATGTACAGGTAGGTCTCCATCTACGCGGTTTGTAGGGACCAAAAAATAGCGTGTAAATCAAATTCGCGTAAAACGAGGTTCTAATTTAGAACGAAATGCTTTTGTGGGGCCAATAATTTTTTATTTCGCGTAAAACAATACATCAGTCACATAACAAAAAAGAAATTGGGACCTAAAAATCGCGTAAAAAAATTATTTCTTATCAAAAATTAAGGAAAAAATGTCAATTAAAAAAACAAAATATTCTAATACATAAAAGAGATCAAAACATAACGAAAAATTCATAAAAATTAACGAAGTATTCAAAAAAGAAATCTGTTATTCGCTTTTGTTTTTTCGTTTCTTATTGTTTGTTGACGCGTTATATAAAAATAGTGTAAAAAAAGTCGCGTATTTGAAAAAATGGTTGCTAATTTCAGTTCGCGTTATATCGAATTCGCGTGAATAAAGTACCGCGTAAATGGAGGCTTACCTGTATGTCCTATTCTCTTTCTGAAGCCATCTGATGACATAGGAAGGTGAAATTTGGCAAACTTAACCCTCTAACCGGCAAGGCTGCCTTTAGACGGGTATGTTAAATGTATGTAATTCTGCTTTATTTGGTTATTTTTCCCGTTATAACGGTAAATATGAGTAAAGAGACAAACAGTTTACTTATTGTGATAAACAGGAACGTGCACTTGTCTTTTGTTTGTTTTTATTCCAACGTATTTCTTTTTTTTTCAAACAATAATCTGGTATATTATTTTACCTCGAAGTAAAATTGGCCGGTTAGAGGGTTAAAGTACTTTCTCTGATTTTTGGCCTAAGCGGAGCGGTGTGGCACTTTACGCTTTTTTGATAATTCTCCATATAACTCACTACTTTTTATAAGGGGATTTTACTTTTTCACAACTTTCTAAAGCTATCTGATGACATAGAAAGCTGAAATTAGGCATACTTAAAGTACTTTCTCTACGAAAGATCGTAATGAAGCCAGATTTTTGATTTTGGATCTATGGACGGCATGCAGAGCTATTGATTTAAGTCATAAACCTCCATATATAATTATGTACTTGTATTTTCCAGATTTTTATGAAGACCGATGAAGGGAAATGGAGTTTGGAGAAGATATTATTGAAATTTCAAATGAAATAATGGTTCAAGACTCTTCTACAGTAAAAAAAGTTTTTTTCAAATTTTTTTAAAAAATTTTTTTTTAGTTTTTAATTTTTTTTTTGGAAAAAAAATTTATGACAACAAAAATTTTTTGATGATAAAAAAATTCGGGTTAAAAAATATTTTTGACCCATTGTAGGTCCAATTTGCTATAGCCTTATCTACATCGTTTCAATGGACTTTCAAATATCTATCATTAGATATCCATATTGTCTATATTAATGACTCAGTAATCCAGATATAGATCAAAAATAGGTCAAAAATCGAGGTTGTCCCAGTTTTTTTCTCATATCTCCGTTATTTATGGACCGATTTTGCTGATTTTAAATAGCAAACTTCTCGAATGCATGTGTGACAGAATTATTGAAGATTTAGATCCCGAAGATATCTGTGGTCTTCAGAAAATTGATTTCAACAGACAGACAGACGGACATTGCTTAATCGACTCCGCTATCTATAAGGCTCCAGTATATACATATATACTTTATAGGATCGGAAATGAAAAATGTAGAAATTGCAAACGGAATGACAAACTTATATATACCCTTCTCACGAAGGTGAAGGGTATAAAAATTTAAGAAATGGGGCTAAATATTATTAGGGTCATAGCTTCTCATATATAAGTTGCATATTTATACTAATATTTTAAATCAGTGGAGATTTCTTAACGATATCAATTATTATAATACAATTCTAAATGTTAAAGGGATAAATGTTGCCCGATTTTCGTCATAATTTACAGTATAATTTCAGAGCACTAAGAACTAATTTGTGCAAAGTTTTATAAGGATTGCCGCATAATCAACATATTTATGACTGCACAAACAGTTTTCTGGGTGACATTGTTATGGGGTCTACGTAAAATCATATTAATAGTTTAAATAAATAAAATAGTTTAAATAAATATATTTTCCTCAAATTTCTATGTTACTTTATCTTTTTGAAGACATAGTTATTCATAAATCATTCGGCTATTGTCTCTTAAATAAAGATGATTTTGATAATTTTTTAAAAACAATTTAATTAAATTTTATTTGCCGCTCATACTATCATTCACATCTTCTAACAATAAAACTGCTAACTAAAGAACAAAAAAAAAATATGATTTTTTTCTTATACTTTAAAACTACTTACAGTAACAAAAACTGTCATAAATTTAACATCAAGCAGATGAAAACTGTGAAGGAAAAGTACAACTTGTTTGTGCTGCGAATAAAAACTGATTTAAAAAGTTGAAAAAGTTTCCAATAAGAAAAATAAGATCTTTGCAACGGTAGCAAGAAAATAATAAAAAAGTGTAGCAGCCAAGAAAACGTAGAACAAGGAAGTTTGTGCATACAAAACAAGATAAATATTTGTATTTTTTGTTCATCTCCTCTAGTGGCGTTTACATTTCCTTTTTACAGATATGGTAATATATACGTACTATTAAGGGAAAAGTTGAAAAGAAATTCATGCTAGCACCAGCAGTTTCAATATAAGGAAATATGAATTTTGTAAAATATTTACTAAAAAAGAAATGATTGCTGCGAATGAGATTAAGAAAGGAGATTGAAAGAGATTTGAGCCATAACTTTAATATTAGAACTATTAGATTTTGTTTACTTTTTTTTATATTTGAAATATAATAAAGTTCTATTAACTGACCCAGAATCATTTGGCAATATTGTTTTACATATACATATTTACTATAAAATAGAAAATTGACGCCTTTAAATTCATTTGAATCAAGTGTTAATGTAAACAATGACCCTTTTTGTTTGTTTCTCAGTTTGGTAATTATATTATTTTATAATTATTATTAGCATTATGGTCACTGCTGTGGCTGTGGCTTCACTTTTACATTTACTTTGTTTTTCCAATTTTCCTGTTTTTACGGTTATTTAAAAAATAACCGAAAAAAACCAAACAGCCACAAATAGCACCATGAACAACAGCATACAAAAACACAAACGTATGCTATAACAAACTGTGGCATTATTACGAAACACTGACAGCGTAAGTAAATATTTAACCTTAAACCTCATATAAACAAACACTCACGCTCACAGGTGTATTACACAAAAGGTCTACAGGTGTATTATGTATCTATGTACTTATGCAAAATACTCATCTATAAACATAAGTGAGTGTGTGTGAGTGTGTGTAAAGCACAGTGTATTGACATTGCGAAAATATGAAAGCTTGCTATTTTAGTAACCTGATGACTACATGCACAGAGATTTTTAAAGGCTCTAAATTTATGTGAAGCCTTTTCCGTTGTATTTTAAAACTTACAAATAATTGGATAAAACTGAATATTTTTTACATAATAACTACTATTCATGCTGGTAATGGATAATTGAAATAAAGTAAAAATTTTGTAATGGCAACTGATTTTATTTAGCTTATGGCAATTTTGTTTAACAAGATAACAGTATTTTTAGAATAGGAAAATATCAATTTCGTAAATACACTGCTAAATGATCTGGTTATGTCAGAACGTCAGTCAGAGATTATATTTTTAGCATAATGATGTTAACGAAGATGTAATGTTTGGAAATTATTAAAAACTACTACCAAAATTCTGAGTGGTCAAACATTAAGAGCGCATCAAATTTTTATTGAAGATATAAAGCCAAAAAATAAAGGCAATAATGCGTTATTGGGCAGTAATACTCGTAAACAGCAACCGTATGTTCATGAGCCTTAAAGGATCCCATTGGTTTCACCAAATGAGACAATATGTTCACGTCACAGAAGTAACTACATATTTTCCTCGCTGATAGTCATCATTAGGGGGCGGATTTATATGCAAATGCATGTTTTTTCTCAAACGTTCAAATACAATGTAGACTAATTATTTATCCGAATCGCACATTTTGCTGTAAAATGGCATCGATTTGTTAGTGCATATTTTTGCATATTTTATTGATAATGCATATTTTACTTCAAATGTAAGTTTTTGTCGACAATGGGCAACATATTGTCTGGAAAAAAAGTTTTTGTCGAATTTGTTATAGAAATAACATTAAATGTTATAGACTTACTTCTTTCGACATAGGGAAACTGGCATTAAGTTCTTCATTTCTCTATCAGTAATTGACAATTACCAATTACATTTTGCTTCAAAAAAGTTTAGATTTTTTTCAAAGTAACTATCAAAAATTTATTAAATGTATCGAAAACATTCATAATTGTTTTCATAGCAATTCCGATTTATAAGAGATATCGTTATCGAAAGATACTCAACATACACAGTTAACGCTCCTACAGTCATTTCCCAGCTGTGACCCAAAATATTTAAATTGTAGTCAGCTAAGTGATCATACATTAGTGACAATTACAGTCTATAAGGGAAGCATTTACTACTTGCTTAACTGCTGGGTTATTGAGAGATCAAAATTAAGGTTGGATACTACTTTACATCACGATCACAATATTGATGATTTTAAAAGGCAAGTCGCAAAGACTAGCCTTTTATTATAATTAATATACCCATTATTTTCTCAGAAAATATATTATAATTTTAAAACTTTAGCTATTTATTTCCTGGTTTTTTTTTGGACATTAATTATTTTATGTTTCTGCAGAAAAATATAAGTGCATATTTTCGAAATTTTAAGGTCATATTCACCCCTATCGGCAATAACATGTGAAATTTTGTTCCCATGAAATATCCATTTCCCTCGAAGGGAAAATTGCTATCGGGAATATCACGATGAACTTTACATTCACAATAGTTTATTTTGTTAGTAGCAGCTGTTTATTGTTTACAAAATTCCATCTTAAAATTTCACAACAAGGGGAATTTTTTCACGCGAACAAAGTTGATGAACGAAAAAAGGAAAAGGGAAAATATTTCATGTGAAATATTGATTCGCGATAGGGGTGATTATGTTTTTTTTGAATCATATTTTAGACGCATATTTTCCAATAATAAATGCATGAAAATCCGCCCTTAGTTATCATATATTTGGGCAATAACGATCGCCAGAATTGTATTAACTAGACATCAATGAAATTACATTAGTTCAACTGTTAGTCCCAACACATTTTACATTTATTTATTTAACTCGAAAATTTATATTATTGTTTATTTATTCCTACCCAAAATATCAAATATTATTGAAATGACATGTCGAAATAATGTTATATTTAATTATAATTTGTATTAACATTATAACTACCAATGGATATTTTTAATGTAAACTTTAGTCAGTTTAAATCAATTTAAAATCATCGTAAACAGTTTTATAACTTTTCACTTTTTTGGAAATAGATTTGGTTTTTATTTTCTTTGTTACAATATAAAAGTTTTACGAATATTTTGTTAAAAGGTTAAAATAAACCATTTAGCTATCATCCTATAGTATATTGGCATTTGCTGTAACATACAGCCCTTTTTTAATTACATACGCCGTCTCTGTTACACAAAATCATGTTCATTGGCTTGTCAGTGTAAAGTAAACAGGTAAACAATGCATTATTAACACACGCATACACCTCAAATGCCACAAATCTACAAATTTACACACGCATCCTCTGAAACCACCCACACCAGCAACATGTAAACGTTGCCTTTACATGTATAAACATTACATCTGCCCTTAAAATATAGTTTTCATTTGGGTGGGCTTTATTGTATTTTTACATTAGCTACAACTATTTGATGCAAAATTTGAGGCCAATCGGAAAACTGGGGAAATCGATTGAAAGTTGTGAAATCGGGTAAACCATGGTATTTTTTTGGACTTCTTAAACAATTTAACTATTTAAATAATATATTTTTACCGTTTGCAATAAAGTTTATCATCTGGAGATAATTGTCTTTCAAACAAGATATAAAACATGAATATCGAGTGAAAAATAACCAAAGTATTTACAACTACTAATTATTCGCATTGTTTACCCATGCATGCAAAAGTGGTGTAAATAACCATATTTTACACAGAAATGCGGGTAAAATATGCATAATTTGTTTAACATATGGTCAGATAAAACGTGTATAACTTTGCTATATTTCATTCAAAGTAATGTTTTATTCACGAAGATAAGATTTATTGGAAAATTTTAAAAATTTTTTCAGGAAAACGGATTAAGTCCCATTTTTTATACAATTTCACAACTTTTAAAAATATTCGGCACATATTCTAGTTATCCGATTGGTGTAAAATTTTCAAATTAAGGCTTATCTAAAGCAAATATATTTTTAGGGCTGGTCTAATGTACATAAATACATTTATGTATGTACTTCCCAGCAGTTCTAGGAGACAGTCCAGAACTAGTGATTTTACCCATAATTTAGGGTGGGAACTATTTACTTCAATAGCTACGTGACTAGTTATTTTAACACGTGCATGTCCTATGCATGACCCCCTTTGATTACAATGATACTGTCTAGTAGTTGGTACAAAGTACTCAACGCATTGGATTTACATACTGGTTAAATAGCGTCAGTTACCTTTCTAAATACCAAACTGGTTACTTGATCAGCTACATAACTAGTTATTTCAACATGTACGGGTGATAATTGACCTCAAATAGTCAGCTAAAAAGACATATCATAGACAGTCTAATAAAGGATTGCTTTCAAAAGTGCAGTACAAAATAAACGTTTAAACTGACTTCACCATAGGCTACTAAGAGACACTAAGGTGACTATTGATTTCACAATTCACAAAACGTTTAAAGTGACTACACTCTAGATTACTTAGAGACACTTAAGTGACAATTGTCTTCACGCTTGATTACTTGGGATGTATAAAGCAACCAATTGTCTTCTCTCTGCACTAAAAAGAGCACATACGTGTCAAATGACCCAAATATATAAATTGGAGTCAGTCATTTAATAAGACATTTGTGACAATTACTGTCTTTAAGGGATACATTGACTACTTGCTCAACTGCTGGATTATGTATGTATGTATGTAACGATTTGCCATGATACGTGCAGGTTTCAATATGTACTTATAACTCAGTCACGCATATACACTGGGGTGGCCCTTATTTTGCAATTTTCATATTTTTGATGCTACCAAGGTCTGACATTGTTTGTCGTCATCTAAAAATCAAATGCTGAACATTTGAGTAAAATCGGATAACATTTAGAGGTTGCTCATTTTATTGGAATTATTGGACCAAGCCTGGTCCAAGAAACTGACTGGCACCTAGCCCACATAGGACTTTATCGGTCATAAATGTGTAATTTATACATGTATCTACACAAAATTCGCTCCAAATAAATTTTGTTACGATCGGTCCATAATTAGTCATTGCCTCCATATAAACCCGCTTCCGAAAATTACGTGCATAACGTGCATAAATCTCTTAAAAATTTTGGTATAGACACAAAATTCAACACGAATAACTTTCATACAGACATAAATCACACGACTTAATTTCATGGTGATCGGCCCATAATTGGTCATAGCTCCCAGATTCCTTTAATAAATGATAAAAACCGCAATAAAATTACCTTTAAGAAAGACTGACCCCCATTTTCTCAATCTCTGGTTATTTTTTATCGTGACGATAAACTGACAGTTCTTATACAAAAAAAATGTTAATTGGAGGTTTATCGTTACGAAAAACGATAATCAGATATTGAGAAAATGGGGGTAACATTTTTTTAATCTGCTTAGTCGTTTTAGAAATATATTTTTTTTGGGAAAAAAAATAATTTTTTATAAAAATTTCGACATTTTTGTTTTTTAAAACGGGTTATAAAATTGGAAAATACAGCTCCACTTGTAATTTTTCCTACGCGTATAGAAAAAAAAGTTTGAAACAAATCAAACCCTAAATGATTAAATTCTGCCAACAACTTTTATATACCAACGAAAAAACAAATATCCCCTAATACCATTTCAACATTTTTTCCCATATTTTTGCAAAAAGTCTTCTATATATTTTTTAATTCTTAAAAATTGTATAAATTTTTGAAAAGAAGACAGAATTTCCTACACGTTCAATGTAGGAAATATGTATGTATATCTTATATTTTCCACTAGTCAAATTTATGGATTCAAAATCAACAACAAACTGAAAATTTACAGAATCCTGGCGTTTTGTAATATATTGTTACGAAATTGTACTTGAATTCAAATATAACGATTTTAACGGCTGATTTAAAAGTAGCATAATGCTTTCAAATAGCAGTGCTATAATAGCAAACTGTAACATATCTGTGGGCATTATTAACATTGAATAAAAGCTTTCAGTTGACCATTGATATTAAGTATGGCAACGCTGTTTGCTGCGACCGTATATTCGAATTCGAATATTCAGTTAAAGAACATTGTAGAAAGTACACCACAGATGGCGTATGTATTAGAAAGCTCTAGATAGTTAAAGTGCAATTTAGAGTGCAGATGGCAGTGTTATAAATAGTGGCAGAGGTTGCAGTCGTTAGTGAGTTTATCAGAGACACTTTTCGAATAAACATCAACTGAGTGCCTTATAGTGTGCTGTGTTTTTCAAGTGAATTCGTGTACATTATAAAGTGTGTATGTATTTCTGCGAATTTATAAACGTGTATAAAAAAAACATTGAGTGACTATTTAATACTGTTGTTGTAAATTTTAAATAAATAAAGAGTTGTTACAATTTTTAAACTACTAAACGGCTTTTATTTGCAATCAAAAGTATCCGGTTTATTTAAAGGAAATAAACCAACGTTTTGAAAAGGTTAAAACGTAACAATATTTTTGTGCACTGCATTGCCGTCTATTGCGGAGAAGACTGCAAGATTTTGCTAATTACTGCGAGTTACATATGTATGTATTTTGTTAAAATATTAGGGGATATTTGTTTAATCTTTTGTGAAGTTGTGGACAGATTTTAATCATTTAGGGCTTGTTTTGTTTAGAACTTTGTTTTCTATACGTACAGCATAGCTTCATTTTCCAATTTTTCATGACGTTTTAAAAAACAAAAATTACGAAATTTTGCTAAAAAAAAATATTTTTTTTGTCAAAAAAAATTTATATTTCTATAACGACTGCATAAGGCGGTTGAAAGTTTTTTCAACTAGCTCTATTTTTTAATAATTGGAATTTTTTAAACATTTAATTTGGTTTAAAAATATTGGTACTTTGAGCAAAACTCGAAAATTCAAATTAAAACGGCAACCTCTTAACTTTATCCAATTTTGCTCAAATTGTATTGTTTTATTTTTAGATGACGTAAAACAATATTTTTGGCAGCATCGTAGATCTCAAAAGTGCAAAATAAGCGCCACTCGAATGTATACACATAAAGACACATATTAAAAATAACAATTTTTTGTGTATGAGTTTTATATGAAATAACACATTCACATGGGTGTAAATGACACCATTTTTACCTACAGATTCCTTTAATTTGTATTTTCTTGTGTTACAAATAAAATATGCCTCGTTTGCTCGTTGCTGTTTTTTTTCGCTCTCTTGTCTTTAAATAAACCAGAAACAAATAACCCGGCTTTAATACATCTACCAATTTGCACGTTTTTATTACCTTTACGACTAAACTTCATTTAGCACCCACTGTTAGTAAGTATGAGTAAAAATATTCCGGTTTATATTCGTTTGTTTTAGATTTTTTTTTATATGAATCCAAGTCTAAATAAATAGTGTGACTGACTACACTAACTACGAGTAATTTCAACTTTCTTTGTTCAGGATACAGCAACAACTGCCTGTGGTTTGACTAAATTTCTATACAATAGTTTCCATTTACCGCCTGCAATCATCGCCAGTATATTCATACATTTCTCTCACAAACTGCCCACCACTCTCTTCTGCCGCTCTCATATTTAGGCCGCCCTGACAAAACTCAACAATGTATTTTGAAGTAGCAATAGAGCAATAGTTTATGTTGTCATTTCTACTATGGATATGTGTGAGTTTTGTATGCGTGTGTTAAGTATCCAGGATTAAGTGGTAATTTGTGTGTTTTTGTATGTGAATGTGAGTGTGTGTGTGACTTATTTTGTATAGTCGTAAATCCTATTTTAATGTTATTTCGACATGAATTAATAAACATTATAAACCATTATGGGCTTTTGTTTGACGTCTACATGTAACAACTAATAATAGGAATCTTACACACACAGATACACACACACACATACAAACACTTGGAGCCACACTAACACAATTACACACATATTTGTACACAATTTTAAATAAAACATTGCATCCATCCAAAGGTGGACGTCGTTCAATTGGTAGCCATACAAGAGCTTTATGGATTGTTATGTGTTATTACACCATTTTCAAAAATTATTTAAATAATTAGAAGAAATAAACAAAAATCTGAAGTTGCTCAACCATTTTAAATTCGCTATGGTTTGTCTTTTATCGATTCTTAAAGTTCTAGGGCCTAATTCAGAAACACGAAAGGAAAACAATTTTAAAATTTTTGTATGGAAATCACTCAGTTTTCAAATAATTTTTGAGTGTTTTTCATTTTAAAATCGTTTTCCTTTCGTGTTTCTGAATTAGGCCCCTAATCTTTATATACATATATAATTCTTCAGTACGTGTGTTAGTAACTGAACTCCTCCTTAAAGGCTGGGCCGATTTCCATGAAATTTGTTGTGTGTGTTTGAGTGGGTCCCTGGATGGTTTAGATTCACAATTGACCTATATATGTACAATTTGCATGGTACCTCCCATACAAAGTAAAAATTTATTATTGCATATCTGGAGTACTATTATAGTGGGAGTCTTTAAACTTTGTGTGAGCTATAGCAGAACAACGTTAGCTAGTTTTATATAAGAATCACACAATTTCAATGGTATATGGGCAATTCCACGAGGGCAAAAATAATAGTTTAAGCTGACTATATTTAATGTGTTAATGTTTTATTAAATTAGCATGTATGCAGTATGAAATAAACTTGACTCTGATTGTTTTTATGATATTAAGGACTGAGATCGAAATAACCTCGCTTTTCATTAAAACTTTTAACCCAAGTATTATTTGATTTGTTCAAAATTGAAAAATAAATTGCTTTTTTTTTATATAAAATAAGCACTATTTTAATAATAGCGCCATCTAAATATAAAATTTTAGTTCTAATTCAAACTTAACGTTCTAATTGTTAAAGAAATATTGTCTTTTAAATTTGCTCCTGTAACATCAGTTGATGTCGAAAGAACATTTTCTATGTATAAAAATGTTTTCAGATCCAACAGACAACGAGTTTTATTTGAAAATTTAAGTCAATATTTTATAATTTATTGCAATAATAACCTTAATTAAAGAATTGACTTTATATTTATATAAAATATCATCAAAAAATACCTCTCGAGGCCTTTTCATAGCTTATTGTTTTTATATTGTATTTATTTTTTGTTACACTTGTTTTAGTTCACGATATTTTTGTTTACTTTATGTTACTTTACCTATTTAGAAATGTATTGATTTTTTTAAATAAAAGTATATTTTTTGGTTAAAAATTATGTAAAAGTTTGTTTTTTTAAGAGTATATTTTTTTAAATTTTAAGACCATATTTTAAAGTTTTTACTGCATATTTAAAGCGCTTAAAACGCTTTTTTTAGAGCATATTTCCGGTTTCCCTGGTAATATGTAATAAAATCGTTATTTATTAACAAAACTAAATGAAATTTTCAACTTTTTTTAAATTTGTCATTCTAAATAACAAAATGTAAAAAAACTCGTCAAAAACTTGTTAAAAATCCCGCTATTCATAAAAATTGGAGCGAAAATCCCTAAAATGGTATTTTTTACAATTTTGGCTATAGGGTCTGGAAAAATGCTCTGGGAAAAAATAGAGAACACATCAAGATTTCCAAAACTGCTTTCGGTATTCTGATCCCAACTTTGGGATTTTAGAACATATGGCCCAAATTTAAATTTTTTATAAAAAAAAAGTCAAATTCCGAAGGACGTAGGGACAACATATTGGAAAAATAAGACATGTTTTTTTATACCAAAATATTCCCCATAACATTACAGAAAAACATAAAATTGTTATATGTATATGTATGTATATTCTTTTTAATAAAAAAAATAGTTAGTCACCTTTTCGCCCAAAAAACAGCAATAATTTATTTACTATTTTTTGAATTTTTAAATTGAAAATCGTTTATTTTTGTATCTATAATCGATATTGCTCTGAAATCTTTTGTATATTATTGATAATTTAGTTGTGTAACTAACAAAAAAAAAATCGAGCTCCAAAAGTACTGGCAAAATTTTAAAATTTCAATTTTGAAATGCGAAAGCATGTTTTTTTCAAGACCTAACCGAGCGCTTTCCATATAAAAATCTTTGAAATTCAATGGGAAACCAAAAAATGGCACGTGTTTCAAAATTTTACATGTCGAAGGAGCATTTTTAGGGCCTATTTTAATAACTTAAACTCCAATTCTCCTTGGCTACCGCGTCAAATTTTATCCAGATGGAATCAGCGGTTTAGAAATGCCAGATTTATTTCCAAAAAATTTTGATTCTGCCCCACTGTGCAATGCTGGTTTAAAAACATACAAGGCTATTAAAGTTCATGACAGGAACTCTGTTAAAAATTTCGAGGACAAAGACAGAGCACGGAAACGTACGTATGGAAAATTTTTCGCAGCTTCCGGGTCTATGTTTTTATGTTGCTGATGCTCGAGGCAATGTTGTAGAAAATTTTAGAACCCAAAAGCAGAACATTATCCCAAAAAGTTCTTGGCATGACAAGCAAAATGAACTACCTGATCGAATAAAGTAACAGAAAGCTCAATAAAAACCTTAATGGAAGAGTTTCCGGGAAAGGTTCATAAATTCATCACTATTGATCAGAACTATAAAAATAATATTTTTTGTAAATTGTAATAATAATGAAAACCATAAGTTTAGTGGTTTCATTTTTATTAACATACTAGTTGATCGCTCCGGCTTCGCCCGGTAGCATTTACTAATGTTACTTCTTCAAGTTTCTCCAACCCACGCACACCAGCCTGTTCTTATTTATATGCAAATAAAATATCAAAATTTGTACTGCATACTTTAGGGAGTTTTTTTATTACAGTTGACTGGACTCACAAAAAAACGAATTTCCGAGTATTACACGGAATTTTTGAATTTTTTTCTTTACAAACCATCTCCTGAAAATTTCGAATCGAATAAAAAAAAAAAATCAGCCAAATCGCTCCAGCCGTTCTCACGTGATGACATTACATACATGGACCATTTCATTTTTATATATATAGATATGTATGTTAAGATTTTTTCGATCTCAGTCCTTATTAACTTGTTTATTGAAGCCGAATGTATATTTTCTATTTATTTTTTTAGTTTTTGTATACATATATTTACATAATATATATTGTTTTATTATAAGAAAAAAATCTGTCACGTACGGTACGTCACGTACGATATTAAATTTTATTTATTATAAGATCATCAAAATATTTTTTTTATTTAAATATGATGGATTGTAGAGGAAAAATGTTTGGTTTAGTGTAAGAAATTAAAAGAAAACATAACGCCTCTCACATGTGCCTCAAAATTACTTCCGTTTTATGTCACGTACGATATACCCTTATTTCGCTCGATATTTTGGAAAGATCTTATTATTTTTTTAAAATATAGTACCATCTGAATGGAGCATAAAGACCGAATTACTTTTCAGATACTCTTATTTTTGCAAAATCTATTCCACTCTATAGGCGTACAAATGTCACGTACGAGGACATGGAATTGCCCATATGTAAGTATGGGTATTGAAAGAGTGACTTGACTATTGTTGTGTAAATTTGAATAATTAAAGAGTTTTTAGAAATTATAAACTACTTGACACTTTTATTGGCAATTAAAAGAATCCGGTTTATTTAAAGGAAATAAATCACAGTCTTTTTAAGATAAGACGTAACAATATTAATGCAATTTAAATTAGATATGGTGTAGTAATCTCACCAGTTGATTTTATGGTCAGTTAGTACATTTATCCCTTCAACCAACTGTCTGACTGTCCATCAATACTTATTAGCTGTCACTCCTCTATTGTACAATCTACAAATTTTCTTAACTTATTATTGTATGTTAACTGACTTTGCCCATAAAACACCCTACTAACTCATGCATTTGATATGAACAGTTTTGTATTTTTTTTTTTTTTGTAGAATTTTTTCTTCATCAAATAAATAATTAAATAGCTTTAATTTATAATATTCCTTGCGTATATCCTTTGGCAATTTTCAGAGTATCATGTATTATAAATTTGAAATTTGTCAAAACCAATGGTTTTCAATGTAGAAAATTGATGTGATTTTGTTTGTTGTTGCTTCCTTGAAGGGAAGCTAATTTGTCAAAATGATTGAATGAATGAGTGGGTGAATGGGTGAGTGAGAGAATTTGTGAATCAAATTTCCCAATGTTGTCAACAATCAACAATCAATAATTGTAAATTTTGTTGCTGATTGTTTTAGTTTTGTGTAACTTGATGATGTCGATGGCATATACGATTTTCGTTGGTCGTTTGGTAAAATAAAACCGTGATAGTGGTGGGTCGTTATAATGTTGCAAAAGCATTTAATTGTTGCAAATTTCAAATGTTTGGAGGCAAAACTAAAATATTTCCGAAGAATTTCAAATGGCCAACCATTAGCAATTCTGGTACATGGCTTCCAAATTAACATCTATTGTATCACAAAGTATATTTCTCATGAAATTTGGTTGATACATTTCATTTACATTTTTACTAAATAGAGTTTTTAGCTATTTAAACAAGTTTTATAGTTCATTTTGTGCTGCCTTTAACAAAACAAATGATAATTAAAACCAAAACTTAGTTGAATTTAACGGTGATGGCTTTAATATAATATAAAATAATTCCCCCTCAACTGTAGACAGACATAGTGTAAACACTTTATTTTAACGATTCATAATTCCATTGCCTGGTCATAAGAAATTAAAGGTGGGGCTTATTCAAAAATTTAATTATAAACACCGTAAAAATGCCAACAATTTTCTCCCCCATAAAAAAAAATAACGACAAATGAAATTCACTTTGCCATTTGAGTGACATTAAACAGAAAAATGTATTTAATAAAATTTCAACTTGAAAGATGCGTGCAGCACCCAAAGCCACAGAATGGAAATAAACTAAAAATACATTGTATAATTTACAACAATAAAACATGAAATTTAACCGAAAAAAAAAAAATACCAAAAGAAAAACTAACGATTTTCCTACTTATTTCATGTTAATTACTAAATGGGACAATGAATGAAAACGAGAAGGAGCGAAAAACGAAGCGACAAAATGGTATACTTCCGTTTTGAATTTCAGTTTTAATTAAAAATATTCTACAATACTTTTACAATTTTAAAATATTATTATTTCACTAAAGGATATTAAATTTAATTAAACTTTATTAAACTAAAATATACAATTCAAATATTATGCAAATCATAATTGTTTTTCTTTTTTGATATAAAAATATTTCATTTTAGAAACAAATTGCAAACAAAAAAAAAACCTGCACAAACAGCAACCACTAATGTTTTACAGTTTTCTTCCGGTCATTTCTATTTAAATATTTAATATTAATTAGATTTTCTTAAAATAATAAAAACAAAAAAGTTATATGATTTTTATTAAGGGAAAAAGGGGGGTAAAGTAGCTGCTATTTAAAACTTTAATGAATTATACACCAATACCGTTTCTAATATTCCAAAAGAGTATATTTTCGGATTGTGTTCTTTTCAAATAATTTTGCCCTAAAAAACCGAAAATATGCTACATAGGTAAAGGTATTTTTTAAACAGCTGTTGATATTGTTTTTGAAGTTCGTATGTGTTAATGAAATAATTATGGCATTTTTTTGATTAAAAATATTAAATTGGAAGCAAAAACTATAGTTTTAGATTATTTAGAAGCTAACTACATAAAAGAAAATTGCACAAATAGCAATGATTTTTTTTATTAAGGGTAGTCGGGTTTAAAGTCTATTTTATGGATAACGAAAGCTTAGCGGTAAAGATAGCTAACATTGATACAAATATGTTTTGTTTTTAAATTTAAATTGATTGACTTAAATTTTTAAAATTTAAGCTGTAGTCTGACATTAGTTAATAGATATTTTTAGGAAAATTTTTCATAAATACAAACACAGTTTTATAAACAAATGTCTTGTTTTATTATTGTTTTTTTTTTTTAAATTGTTGTTTATAAATCATTTCAAAATTAAATAATCCCTTTGACTCTCATAATGCAGCATTTCCTTTGAAATATGTTTATATGTATGTGTGGGTGTGTGTGTGTGTGAGAGTTAATATCCTTATGATATATGTGTATGCGTGTTTACTTATTTAAGCTTTATTTTTATTAGATTTTGTTTACTGCTTCAAAATCTCCGTGTGCGTGTATCATAGCTACTTAACTTGTTTACATATGTATGTATATTAGGATGGCCTTTATTTAGCACTTTTTTGATTTTCATTGCTCCCAAGGTCTCAGCTAAAGTGAATAATGAAATCAAATTTCAATTTAAAAAAAAATTAATTAATACCTATCATAGGTTAGCGGGAGGACTGATTAAAAATTGGTGGATTTCGAGAAAAAATACATTTCGTAGCTTATATAAACCAAGGAAAATAAATAATATTTTTTTAATAGAATACAGAAATTGTTCTTAAAAATTTATAGAGGTCTTTGCTGTTTGACCCCAGATATAAAAGGCTGGACCGATTTTGATGAAATTTTCAGACAATCTTCAGAATATCCCAGCAGGTAAAGTCAGATTTTTGATTTTTGAAAAAATAATTTTTTTATATTATACCGCTAATTCCATCTATATATAAAAAAAATTGCTGAACCAATTTTGATTTCCGGCGCAAATCCTATTTCCAAGCACTTCCTTCAAAATATCCAAAAGTGCAACTCATGCTTTCAAATAACGTGGGCTTCATGCCTACCTTTAAAGTTCAAGGTCAAATGTACCACAGAATTTGATCATTGCTTGAAGATGTGAAGTTCCTTTAAATTTATTTTACTGGAAATGAAGCTACAGAAGCCGAACTCTATCAACGAACATGCGTGTGCATTGTTCATTATTATTCTCAAATTTTAAATCTGTCCAATCCAACGTAAAAATTTCCATTTTTAATCCACATTTAGTATTTATTTTAGAATCGAAACTAATTTTGTTTAAACTTCGATATTTTTACAAATAAAGGTTGAGTTTTTGTAATTCTCATTCACTCTATAGTTTTATTTGTACAATAAATTTTGCATTTCAGTAAAATGAGGATAGGAATTTGCTTATCCGCTAATAATAAATTTCAGTGAATTTATCAATAATTAAATTGAGAATTTAGCACATAAAAGCTAAATCTTACTAACAAATTTATTAAATTTTTTGAAATTTCGTTTATTTTTTTTTTAAATGTTAAATTTGAGATATGCGTGAAATTTAAGATTTTATCATATTATAATAGCGGAAATCACTCTTCGTTGCAAACTAACTGCATATGTTGCAAATCAATTATAAGTGATATATTTTGTTGTTGTAGTATTGCAAAATATAGCACATAGGGCCAAATCAAAATCTAGGTGGACAAAATTATTTGGCGCTCTTTTTATATAGAATTGGTATCTCCGATTACAAAAAAATGTTTAAAAGATCAATATACATTTTTCAATTTACAGTAGGGTCTATACATACTATAAAAAACATTAATAAAAAATTTAAAAAATACGTTTTCATGTCTTTCTGAAACTAAATTTTTAAAAAGATCTGTATTTACTATATTTCAAGTTACAGTAGGGTCTAGATATATAAAAATCAATAATAAATAAAGAAATATTTCTAAAAATTACATTCCGTTAAAATTAAAAAAAAACGTATTTCGGCGGGTGCTGGCGGCTACAATTTTTTTACAAAGACATTCCCCAAAAGTTTCTTTAAATGATGTATATAGTCATTGGACGGGATTCGGCGGTCTTTTTTTTTGGCAAGCTATGTATATAACATTCTTAGAAAAAAAATATCAGTATATTTGAGAACCAAGTTTAAATAACTATAACTGGAAAATGGATAAGACCATAAATATAAGATATACACTTAATAAAAGCCAATATCAATGTTTATCTGTATTTTGAAGTATGAATTTCTATATGGTAAAACAATTGAGACATATCTAATTTAGTAAAGCAGTAAAATATTAAAAAAAATTATTGAAAATAAGATTCAAAATGTCCAATCGAAAAACCCATTTGTATTGGAGGAGAGCAGATTGTCAGCATCCGAAAAAACTAAGTTTTTCCAAATTCTGAAGATACCGATTTTCATAATTTTGTCCACTTAGATTTTGATTTGGAACCACAGTGCAGGTGTAGTTTAACCAAGAAGAGTGATTTCCGCTAATGTGTTATCTATAGGTGGGTAAATCTAATCTATAGGTAAATGATATACAAAACCTATTTTTAATTGGAGTTCTTTAACATTTAAACTCGTTATACGATTATACTTAAATTTATTATTTAACGCCAACAATTTTAGACTTTCAGAGCCAATAAGGACCACCCTAGTTGTAAATGTGTTTGTTTGGATTATCCTAAATAATCATCTGACATGTACCGTTTTAAACACACACACGAATGTTTTATGAAAATAATACTTGTATTCATAAGGAGAGTGTCAAAATTATAAGGTCACTTACATCAATCAAATGAGAGGAAAAGATTTTTATCTGAACAATGTTTAAGCAGCAAGTATTTTATCCAATAGTATACTATTTGTATTTTTGGATAAACAGAATGAAAAGTATGTTACCTTATAATTTTGACGGGTGCCTTATAAGTGTATTTAGTTGTGTGAGAATTTATTTTATAGTTTTTAACCACATTAAGTGGGTGGAAGTTATTAGTTTTATATGCTTACACACAAATAGAAAATAAAAATAAAACATACAAGTGTAAATTTGGAAGGTTTGTATAACTAGAACTTTTCTTTGAACAAACTAACAAAAACAAGTAAGAGTGTTATATTCGGTTGTGCAGAAGCAGAAGGTAGGGCCAATTATGGACTGATCCTCATAAAAGTTGGTAGAAAGATTTAGGTTCATATGCAAATTTTTTATGTTCAATTTCATCACGATATTAATTATTATAAATGAATGAAATGAATGTTCTAGTAATTTCTTGAAGAGGACCTTGTATGGGATCTAAGGACAAATGTTGTCCGATATTCGCCATACTTTACAGTATAATTTCAGAGAACTTAGAAATAATTTGTGCAAACCAGTATTCCAGGGTGACATTTATATGGGGGCTAGGTGAAATCATGGAGAGAATATCATGTTTTCAACAGACAGGCAGACGGGCGGACAGAGCTAGATAGTCTTTGAATTTAGGACACAGAATATATATACTTTTGTGGGTCTGTGATGAATATTTCTATTTGTTACAAACGGAATGACAAAATTAGATAACAAAACTTTTTTACCAAAATTGTAGTTGATTTTTTAAGACTCTAGTTAAATATAAATTTTATTTGAAACTAAATAAAGAGTATTTTTCAATTTTCAATTCTTATAAGATTATTGGTTGTAAACCATTTGGTATTTACAAAGTTCGACTATATATGTTACCTGTTACTGAAGTATGGCAGTGTTAATTTTTATATTATTACCAATATAATTTAATAGAAAAAGTTTTACTAAAATGTGGTGTAACTTTTGCCTCAATATAAAGTAAGTTTTTTTGTTAAACATAGTTGATTTATTTCTGGTGTGGCAACGTGTGGTTACAAGTACACTTTTATTAAATGCAAATGAGAAAAAAAACAACTACAAACCTTACAAAACATTAACCACTATAATTTCATAAAATGTCGTGTTGAATTGAGCGAATAAAAAAATTCACATCCAACTAAATAACCACAATTTAAAACAATTATGATAAATAATGTTTAAACAAAAGAATTAACCAAATTAAAATAAAAACAAAAAAAGTAACGCAATTTTAGTACATTTAAATTTTTGTACTCTATCTACACACCCTGGCTAATTGGTGGCACGCCAGCTTAATATTTAGTGAGTCCTTTTTCGTAACGGTTGTAGTTATGAGGGTGGCGTATGATTAATGTTGATTTGTGGTTTGTTAGCAAAAGGTAATGCTTGGGTGAGTGGAATATTTTTTATGTTATCTTGTCTGCAAAATCCTTTCAAATATATCGGTCAAAGAGTACAACCATACTCTGTAACATAAGGCGAAAAAAGCTTAATCATAAGGGTCCTATTTGTTTATGTTGGTTTTAATGTATCCTTTCATTTTAATAATTATAGACTTTTTATATTTTACATGGTTTTTTGTTTACAATGTTTGAGTTGTGTTTACGAATTTTAACAACTTTTATTTAGTTTGTCTGTAATTCTAGTCTTTTTGTTTTTGGGTTTCATATAATACAGAAAGTTTTGTTTTATACTTTTAAAACAACCAAATGTTTATTATCTTTAAAAAAATGTGGGAACTGAAAGTTGGAAAATATTTATCGCCTGTGTGTAATAGCTAAAAAGGCCCGCATGAAATTTTGTATATATATAGCCCAAACAATATAAATTAACTTAAAATGTAGCAAGTTGTTTAAATATACAAATAATTTTTTTATTAACTCTTCGCAATATATTAAAACATTTAAAATATTTAAGTTTGATAAAATTTAGAAACAATTGCAAAAACCTTTTAAATTTTCTGTCAACAAAGAAAATTAGTTTTTACACTTAACCCAATTATTAGACATTGTTGTTTTATAGAAAATGTTTTGTTTAAAAGTATTTTAAATAATTAAATTGGTTGCATTTGACATTGACTACTTAGTTTTCTCTCAATTCCAAACAAAAAAGAATGTCCCTGAATACAATATATTACATTTAAAACCTTTATTTGGTAAGTTTTTAATAGATTTTATTGAAATTTAGAAATTGTGAAAATGTAACTTTATATTACTTTGACACTTATGGTGATGGTGTCAAAAATGAAATATATTTTATGGTTAAAGTTGGAAATACTAACAAAAAAAACCCTCAACAATATTCATATATAATTTATGGTGTTTTTGAACACAACATTAATAGCAGCAGTATTTAGAAATACCTTGTAAGGGTACAACACATGTCAATGTACTATTATGGGTTATTGTGAGTTATGATGTTACAATAAGAAATTTTATTTTAAAGTTTTTTTTTTTGGCTCAAATAATAAAGTTAATTTACTTGTTTATACTTTATGCTGTCTTTAAGTTATTTTCAAAATGATATAATCTTTAAGAAAAAATAATTTTAATAATTTGTACTTAAACAAAATATAAATACATCATCCATATTAGCTCATCCATCATAATCATCATGTGCTACTACTTTTTAGTCAATTTTTAAAACATAAGTATTTTCATCAAAATGCTGCTCTCAACTTAAAAACATGAAAACTCTTTCGCTAATAGCAATAAACACTTCAAAAATTCTTTAAAAAAGCAGCATCTGTTGCAAGTCAAGAGTTTTTTTTTCTCAAATAAATTAAATTTATGCAAAAAACTTGTTAAAACAATATTGTATTTCCACATATTTCTTCCTCTAAAGAAACATCAAAAAAGTGCTTGAAAATCCTCCCCAAAAAATGTCTTTCGGTTTATACTAACCAAATAACATTTATCAAGAGCACAAAGTAGTCATACTAAAAGAACAGTTTTTTTTTCATTTTTTTGGTAACAAAACTAATGGTAACAAATCCAAGATAAAGACATTAATATATGATGGTGAGATTCTTGAACAAGGCCATAATATTTTGCGCTCTTATGAAATATATCCTTTTTTATACACAGTTTTTATAGGAAAATTATAATCTACAAAAACTAGGAAAACTGCCACATGATAAATAAATTCATATGAAAATGAATAAAAACAGACTGATGTCTCATTTATTCAACATTTAGGAACAGTATTGCCGCATAGGCATGGTTTTTGAGACTCCTGATACGCAATATGTACAAGTAATTTGTATTATTAAAAAATCTAAGACTAGAGGTTTAAAATTTTGAAAAATAAACTATCTTATAAATTGTTAAAACTAAATTTACTTAAAAACCCAAAATTTCATGATTTATTGAGTTTTCGTGAAAAAATTTTAAAATTCGAATCATAAAATTCGATATAGTAAAAAAATTTTAAAATTAAGATCGAAAGGTCTTTTAATCAATGGATTGATATCTGTACAAAAATACCAAAATTGGTAAAACGGTAAAAATATATTCCAAACATTTTTTTTCATTAAAGAGGCCTTTTTGCCGTTGTTTACCTAAGGGCCTTCCAAAAATAATATTTTGCGTTTTTTTGAAAATTTTAGATAAATATGAAATTCAAAATTCGCCAAGTTCTGATAGGGCTGAGGAGGATTATGTTCCCTTAAATGAATAAATTTTTATTTTACACACATATAAGTTAAGTTTTCTCTCAGAAACATATACAAAATATGTGTTTGTCCGAATAAATTTGTTTTCTACAATATAAGAGAAATAATATGAATCCCTTTTTGGAAAAAAAGTAAACAATATGTTTTGAATTTGGAAACGCGTAACTGAGATTTTATCAAAATCCGTCACATCAAAAAAAAAATATGAAAAAAGTCGGCAAAACAAAACAAAAATGTTCAACACAAATATCTCTTGAACTAAAAGAGAGAACTCACACATCAAAGCGATATTTTCGAGAACTATCTATATGGGGGATTTCATGTCAAGTGAACCAACTTTTGAAATCGATGTCTTGCGATCGGGATGAAATTTGATAGTAATTCTGACACAATTTTTCAACAAGATCGGTGGAAAATTCTCTGAGATAGAAAGTTTGGCCAAGCAGGTGTTTTTTATCATCCATGTAACTTATTACCTATTGTTCTTAGCAAAATGTGTCACAAATAGTTTAGATAGCTATTTCCTCAATCTTTCGAAAAAAAAATTTCAAAATGGACCCTTTTTTCTCAAAAAAAAAAGCTTAGATATTTTCCTTAAGGACTTGGTCGCTTAGTGGGATGCGAGTTGGATATCTATCAAAATAAATGTTTTGTAACTCAAAACATTTATTTTGTGTTCCAAATAGTTTAGATATGTAGCTATTTCTTCAATCTTTCGAAAAAAAAAAAAATTGATTGTTTTTTTCCGAAATCTAAAACTTTTTTGATTTTTTTTTTAAATTTTCCTCTTTGGTCGCTTAGTGGGATGAGAATTGGATATCTATAAAAATAAATGTTTTGTAACTCAAAACATACAATGTTTGACACGAAACCACTCATCTTGTATTTTTTACTGTATGTTCCTCTATATCTGGAAGGAACAATAGGCTACATATTATTTTGAAAGTCGCAAAACTTTGTGGAATTTACTTCGGTACTATTGTGCGCAGCTTGGCAGAAAATTTGTGGTATTGGATTAGTGTCACCTTCCATACAAAGTAAATAGTTATTTCTAAATATCTTGAGAACTACAATTGCAAGATACTTCAAACTGTGTTCGAATAGTTCTTATAATTTTACATAGTATCGCTGAAAATGTAGCGAATTGAAATAGTGGGTGTGGCAGCAGTCATTTACGACATGATTAAACAACAGGAAATAACTTGCACCTAGCATAACAGAGGTCGAATTGGAGCAACGGGTTAATGTATGTGAAAATTATTATTGAAATTTTTGTGTGATATATGTATATCGCTAGCAATTACATTCATTTAATATCTATATTGTCTATGTACATGGCTTAGTAATTGAGGTATAGTCAAAAATAGACAAAAAAGATGAGCTTATAGCTCAACCATTTATGCGCCTTTTTTCTCGACAAAATGCAACTGAAGCAGGACCATACCTGATATATTAATTTACCAATCATGTTTGCAAGTTGTTTGGGGGCATCGGGAAGTTGATATATCGAATCCGACATCTATAAGGATACACACTATATACACACAGTTACTAAAGTATACGTACAATCGACTTTTTGATGAGTCAGTGAATGAGAGAGTGAGTGAATGAATGAGCCAGGCCTTGTATTTTTAAATATATAGATTTTTACTGTGTGTATTTACTTGGGTATTCAATCGATTCACCCTTAATCGGTTAACCGATTAATTTCGGACGGTTAACTGTTCGAATAATTTAAAATTGCCGATTTTCAAATAACAAATAAACCGATTAATTTGTTTCGATTAACCGATTAACCGAAATTCCTTTTTTTTGCACTTTAACATATTTGTATGTATTTATTTTTCCAATTCAATTCAATTACAAATTTCAAATTAAAATTACAGTGCACTCGCGATAATATGAACTAATTAAAACCAGGCCAGTTCACTTTTGCAAGATTGTTCATATTTGCGAATGGCATCTAATTGCCATCTACAGCTAGGGAAGTCCAACAATTTTTAAGCAGTTGAATTAGTTTAGATTTAGATTTAAACTCTGTGTAGATAGATAAAATACCTTTAAAAAACAAAAATAAGCTGTTCGTATTTCAAAAAGCTTTAAAATATGAACAGCTTAGTTGACTAAGTTCATATTTTAGAGTACCCTATGAAAGTAAAAAATGTTCATATTATCGCAATTGCACTGTATATATTTTTTCGAACATCCAAGAAAAATGTTTATTGAGAATAACAACTGACATATTTAATTTACATGTATTTAAAACTTTGTTTGCATTCACATGTACAGAACTTAATGAAACTATTAAAATTCCGCTCCAAATAAGTTTTATATACACAAAATTCATGTCACCAAATTTTGTTACGATCGGTCCATAATTAGTCATAGCTCCCATATAGACCCGCTTCCGAAAATCACTTTAACGTGCATAAATCGCTTAAAAATGTTGGTAAACACACAAAATTCAACATAGTTAACTTTAATATAGACATAAATCACACGACCTAATTTCATGCTGATCGGTCCATAATTGGTCATAGCCAACATATAATAACGAAGTCTGGTTATATGTTAACTAATAGTTAAACTGACAGTTTTCATACAAAAATAATTTTAACCGACCGTATAACTACTAGTTAACACCTAACAAGGCTTCGTGTTAATGGGGGTCAAACATATAAATTATTGAAATTTTAAAAGAAATTTTTTTTTTGCTCTTTTACTTAGTGTAGGGTATTATATGGTCTTCCTTACTTGTTTTTTTATGTTTTTGTACACAAAATTCGTGGTTGTAATTTCAATTTAAAATTAAAATAAATTATTCGGTTAATCGAATAATTTTAAATTAACCGATTATTAACCGATTAAATATAAACCCCGATTAATTATTTGCTCGGTTAGCCGATTAAACCAGAAACCCGATTAATTGAATACCCTAGTATTTACTCATGGTTAAGGGTAAAAACATTAAAACTTAGATTCTTCTTAATCATTAAATTTTCCACGAACTGAAGAAGTAAGAAAACTGATTTCCTTACATTTAAATGTTACACAGAATTTAACTAAAGTTAAGCTAATTATGAGGAAAAAAAATCACTTTTATTTTATTATCCTTGCAGATGATTTTCCTATTACCCACTTGGAAACTCTATTGAATATAACTGACACCTTAATAATGGTTTTTTGTATAAAATGTTAAATCACAAAAAAATCATAACTTGAAAATTATATACATACATATAATCTTTCATACACAAAAGAGAAAAAATTATAAAAGTAATAATGATTATACTTCGAAATTCCAAAATAGAAAAATAAGTAAGAAAATATATTTTGTCAAGCCCGACCATGTAATGCCCTACACTGAGTAAATAAGCAAAAACATTTTTCTTTTGAAATTTCAATAATTTATTTTCCTGAGTGATTTTGGAAAATGCGTCTTATATTGAAGCTATGAACAATTATGGACCGATTGCCATGAAATTAAGTTGTGTGATTTATGTCTATATGAATTTTATTTAGGAGATATATGCTCAATTTTAGCTAGTTTCAATATGTATACGTCAAATTTTATCGAAATATTTATTACATTTAATAAATTAAATATTTATGACCGATGAAGTCGTATTTCGGGAAAAAATTTGTATGGGGATTAGGTGAAATAATTGATAGATTTTAGCTAGTTTCAATAATTTTCATAATCGGGCAATAATGCATATGCCAAATAAGATCCAAATATCTACAAAATTGCGACCTGTAGTTTGCGTACAAGGTTGACAGGGACATACAGCTAGACGGATGGACATCGTTTAATTGACTCATAAACACATAATACCCTCTTCACAATGATGGCGTAGGGTATACAAATATGGCAACATCAAGATAATACTCGGGCGAACATTTACAAATAGTTATTTGCACATTTAAAAATAAATGTCTAATAAATATTTAAGTATGAGAATGTTGATTATTGCATACAGCTTCCACTTGAAAAGACGTAATTACAGCTGATGATAATTATATGGGCGTTAGAAATGGAAATTCTATATGTTGGTGAATGCAGACTTCTACTATTTTATATTGTCGTTTAGTAGACATTATGTCGTATAGTCGTAAAAAGTGCAAAATAGATTTGGTGAATCGTTAGGGAGGGAATTTTGGTGTAATCTTTTAGTGAAGGTTAAAATACTTGTTTTGTATATTAGGTTGCACAACAAGTGGTCGATGGTCCCCAGCAAAGGTGAAAATCTATATTGTTTTGTTGTATCTTAAAACAAACTAGACTTTCAGTTTAGCCATTTTCAGTTGTCTAAGATCTCTTGAGTAGCATTTGACCATTTAATATCTGCAATATTATTACTTTGAATTGTACTAATTTGTCTTTGTAAACTACAGTGTTCAAATATTGTAATTACTCTTAAAATTCTCTGAAATACAAGTAATTTAACATCTTAAATATTTAAAACTTACATTGTTACTTTTAAAAAAAGGCGAAAAATACATACGAATATAAATATTAAAAAAACAGACCAAGTGGAAAAATATTAACAGGACTATTGGGATAATACGAAAGAAAATTGTTTGAGTATAATCAGAAGATATTACAAGCTTATCACTTGAGAATTAGACAAAACTGCACAGCTAGGAATTGTAATAAAATCCTAAAATTCAATCGAACTAAATAAAGGTAGAATAAATCAGATTAAAGAAGCTTTTTTACAAATTTGTTTGTAATGTGTAAAATCACGTTCTCCAGGATAAATTTGATGGAAGCTCATGGAAATTATTAACCAACTCTGAGTCACTTGAAATCTTGCCAAAAATTAACACCAAAATCCATATAAATATATAAATGTCTTTGTAAGATAAAGGGAGTATTTCCATCACTGTAGTTGGTTGGTCCGATAGCTCCTTCTATAGATATATAAATATTACTGCAAGAAGTTACAATTCTAAAAACAAATCTTTCAAAATGTTTAATTGAGGACTTGAATTAATGAAAATAAATGGTACGAAATAAAATATTTGTTATTTAGTAAAAAAAGGCTGAATGATTTTAGAACTGATTTCTAAACAGAAATTTTAGCGCATAATCGCAATTAATAATCAAAATATTAACTTAGTTAAAATAGTGTTGAAAGTGATGGCGAATGTGATTTTGAAACGGTCTTCAAAATTGATATTATGGATGACATTTATAGTGATTACGTTGAAATAGACGAAGGCCATGATCTTAAAATACATATAAATGATTTTTATAAATGCGTCAATCATGCACTATCTGACTTCACGTTCACTGACAATGATATCAAACTTTGGACAGATTTGTGTAACTCCCTAAGACCACTTGATTAATCAAAGACTCGGCAACGTTGATAGAACTGATTTATTATAAATAATTAAGAAAAAGTGAATAATTAATTTACTAAAGAATTAGTTACTCATTACAAAACCCGAATTAATGAACGACATTAAAAGGTTCTTAATACGTTTATACTGTGAAGTAAGTTCGGGTAATGTGGTATACCTATTTTTTATTTGACTATAATTTTTTGAATCTTAATTCGATTGGAACAGTTCTCAGCTGGTGTTCTATTACAAGTGTTAGGTTTACATTCATGAAAGTAAAAAAAGTATTTTAAGTTCAAGTTTCATAGAAATTTGGGAAAAAGAGAGAAAACCCATAAACAAGCCATTGAAAAATTTGCGGGAAATGTGTTATGCCATGTTCTGTTGATATTGTATACTAAACCACATAACCGATTCATAGTATTTTAATTTGTACATTAGAGTGCTCCAAAAAAATAAAATTGCGAATTTTGACCGTCCCCCCCTCTAGAATTGTTCTATGTATTGTAGAAACACATTGTGTAAAATATTAGGATGATAGGATAACGTTAACTGGTGGCGCAACGACGCTGAAGTTTTGAGGTGCATTTACAAGGGGAAAATATGCAATTTTTTCAGTTTTTGTAAAAATTTTGCCATTAAATAATGACTTTTACAATTTAATTTAAAAGAATCGAAATGTGTACGTAATTGTCGTTATAATAAGATATAAAAGACAAAAATTGGTGAAAAAATGTTAAAGTTATTAAAAAATCGCCAGGCCATTAACGTGTCTCAGGCCACTAGAACAAGAAATTTATGAACAAAATTAACATATTTTGAGAAATATTAAAATAAAAGCTCATTTTTACTTAAAATATATCCATATTTACTTGTATATGAGTTTTTGTCCTCGTAGGATACCGTTAACCTATTCGCAGGTATGACCAAAAAAATTTAATTTTTTTAACGGCAGTTTCAAAACTCCAATTTCAAATTTTTAAAAATTTTGTTAAACAAATTTCAGAATTTTTTGATCATTACATGGGGATTTATTGACAACATAATAGGGAATAAAAATGTGAAAAAAGTATGTCAATACCTTTCGAGTAAAATTAATTTTTTGGTCATATTTTGGGGAATGACCAGAATTTCCTTACTGTAATGATTTTTAAGTAAAAGCTATTCAGAATAATATAGTCCAGGTAATTTTAAATATAGTCTGAAAGTTTTACTAAAATCGGAAAACTTTAACCCTTAAATCGTGAAGGTCAATTTTTTCAATATTTGGAATTTCTCATGGAAAGATAGCGAAATTTATATATTTTTGGGCCGATTTTGATGAAACTTACGAAAAATATAAAATGAAGTCTAGTATTCACAATAACAGTACAAAAATGGAAATTAACCCTTAATAGCACTTGGGGTCCAAATGACCCTCAACTTTTAAAATCACGAAAAACACATTAATTTTGACCCCAAGTACTCTTAAGGGTTAATTTCCATTTTTGTACTGTTATTGTGAATACTAGACTTCATTTTATATTTTTCGTAAGTTTCATCAAAATCGGCCCAAAAATATATAATATTTCGCTATCTTTCCGTGAGAAATTCCAAATATTGAAAAAATTGACCTTTGACCTTCACGATTTAAGGGTTAAAGTTTTCCGATTTTAGTAAAACTTTCAGACTATATTTAAAATTACCTGGACTATATTATTCTGAATAGCTTTTACTTAAAAATCATTACAGTAAGGAAATTCTGGTCATTCCCCAAAATATGGCCAAAAAATTAGTTTTTCTCGAAAATCGCAAAATTTATATCGCAGGTACGGAAAAACTATAGGAGGTATTGACATACTTTTTTCACATTTTTATTCCCTATTATGTTGTCAATAAATCCCCATGTGATGATCAAAAAATTCTGAAATTTGTTTAACAAAATTTTTAAAAATTTGAAATTGGAGTTTTGAAACTGCCGTTAAAAAAATTAATTTTTTTTGGTCATACCTGCGAATAGGTTAACGGTATCCTACGAGGACAAAAACTCATACACAAGTAAATATGGATATATTTTAAGTAAAAATAAGCTTTTATTTTAATATTTATCAAAATATGTTAATTTTGTTCATAAATTTCTTGTTCTAGTGGCCTGAGACATGTTAATGGCCTGGCGATTTTTTAATAACTTTAACATTTTTTCATCAATTTTTGTCTTTTATATCTTATTATAACGACAATTACGTACACATTTCGATTCTTTTAAATTAAATTGTAAAAGTCATTATTTAATGGCAACATTTTTACAAAAACTGAAAAAATTGCATATTTTCCCCTTATAAATGCATCTCAAAACTTCAGCGTCGTTGCGCCACCAGTTAACGTTATCCTATCATCCTAATATTTTACACAACGTGTTTCTACAATACATAGAACAATTCTAGAGGGGGGGACGGCCTGTACCTAGAAAGTTTTTTTCGTCCATACAATCTTGGAGCACTCTATTGTACATATATGCGCTGCGTTTTATTTAAATCATCTTCAATGAATGCGGTTATAGTTGGCGGCTGACCAAGCTTACCAGAAGCTGCTCAATGCGTTCTTCGCTTCGTAGGAGACAATGAATGACTGATGCGAAAATAATGTTAAATATCTTATTCGAATTATTCGTTTTATTCGAACAAGAAAAATTCGGACCAGGACCATTATTTTGAAAGGAATAGGTGTAAATTGCGCTTACAGTGATAATTTCCAATTGATAAGTTGATGATTATTGTGGATTTATCTCATAATAATTATCGAATATCGAAAGTTAAACAACGACTACTGAATATTTACAGTAATATACTTTATGGGTGGCAAATGAAAAATATAAACGACATAAAAACTTTGTCACTCATGGTGAAGGGTATAAAAAGTTGTGATTCCAAATCAAGCATTAAATCGGCAGTGCATTAAACAGACATTCATAAAACCCATTGAATGAAAAATACAAAAAAGAATATCCATATTTAAAGCGTAAAATTGGCTGTTATCGAACATTATGGATTTAAAAAACAGTCAACTGAGTTTAAGTACTAGTATGTCTGTTATTGCATTGGCGAGACTTGCATATGTATGTGCAATGTGTACAATTACAAAAATTGCCAATAAGTCTTCAACACCAAAACATGCATACATATTCCTTTAAAAAATATATTATTAAGGTTGACCCAAAAAAGGTTGTCAATATTCCCAACACAAGCGAAAGTTTATTATATTTTAATGAGTTTAGATATTTATTTTCCAAATGTGTTGATGATATCACTTTGCATTTGGAAATATGCATAGAATATTGTCATTTTAATTTTCAAAATCATGATTGATTCGAGCAATTCAAGTGTTTTGACCCAAATAACGGAAGTGGAAATACTAAATAAGTTTATGTGTATAAATATACAAAAGTGCTAAGTCCATTTTATTTTGTAAAAATTTCAAAATTATTATCTCAGTCAATTGAGTATAAATATGTTACTAAATATATAATACTTGTTTTAATTATTTATTGGTTTATTCATTAAATTTTAATTTTTTATTAAATATTTGTGATTCTGTGATTCTTTATCACTATAAATCATACCAAATATTAATAATAAAACTCCATTATCAGATTTCAAAAATATTTCAAATCATGGATTTTAGAACGTTTTTTGTCTCTCCTGTAACATTTTTGAAAAGCTAACGAAATGATTAATAAATTAAAATTTTAAATACACACCACATATAGTTTCATTGTGTGGAAAAAGTTTTTAAGTAAACTCATCGTCCTCTACTATTTAGAATCATTTTAATTCTTAAAAATATTAATCTAAAGATGTAAATCAGCAGTTTAGGTTTTAAATCAGACCAATAATGTGTACGCAATGAATATTAAAAATGCGCAAAAACATGAAATTTTTTAATTTTAGTCCAAAATTTTAAAACCGAAAATCAACATTTTAAATTAACCGGTTCGGAAAAAACCGAGATTTCGAAGAAAAACCGGCTTTTCGGTTAACCGGTTTATAAACACTAATATCCAGGTATTATATCGGACTTGAAATTATAATGGAAACTGAATGTACACCACAGGTTACGGTTGTTTACTTCACCACCAGCCGCTAGATGTGTTTACTGGAACCATTTCAAAATATGATTGCTACAATCGTAACTTTAACATATTTTAGTTACCGCAATCATATAAATAATTGTAGTGACCATAATATTGTTAAAAAAACTTGTAAAAATGTTGAAATGGTTACAGTAAATATGCACAACTTTATTTTTTCTCTGAGTGTGGATGTATGACACTATAATACGTTCAATAGTGACTAGACATACATACATAACTTTAGTTCGGTGGACTGATTTCAGAGATCTGCCTGCATCGGTATTACAGATGCTCTGAACACTATACTGCATCGTACTCCAATAGATCATTAATCAGTCAGTAATTGATCATAGATCAAAAAAGTCAATTCTTTTTTGTGTGAGAGTCTTTATTTGTTGTATACATCAAAATTAAAATTCATGTTTTCTCTTATATTTGACAAGTAAAAATTTGTGTTAAATACAGATTGGAAAGATTTTAACATCTACTATTTAAATCAGGTCTTATTTCTGAAATCCAATGATTTATTGAAAATTTATTTAAGGAATAGTAAAATGTCATAAAACATTCAAAGCCGTTTTTCTCGAAACGACTTTTTTTGAATAATGACGTTGTTGCAGCAAATGAGCGATATATATTTATTGATACTTCTGCATATGGACAGACAAGTATTTCTTTAGTATTTAGTCATACAGGCGCATAATGATTTGTTGCGTACAGGAAATTATTTGTATGTTTTTACAATAGAGTTGTTGGATACTTAAAACATACGTACATTAGAGCGACTCACTTCCTATGTAGAGGAAAAATTTGATTTTTTTACCCCTTTAAAATAAATATTGGTTTGTTTTATGATTTTCAGTCCCATAGGTGTCCGCTTATGAGAGAGTACACTGTATATACATTAACAAGATCACATATGTAGTTAGTAACACAGAGACATACATATTTACGTGTAATCATGCATTTATGGCCATAATTAACTATTATTTTACCGTTAATTAATAAGTGTGAATGGATGTGTTGCATGAAGTGTCCAACACACATTTCCAAATAATTATATTTTGGACACAATGTTAAGTAACAGATTCTGCATTTAAATTTAATTAAAATACTTCTTTAAATTCGACTAATGGTTACATTTATTTTTAATTTGTTATAATACAGTGCAATATGTAGTTGTCATTACAAAGCAATTACTTAGTGTCGTAAAATCCCAAAGGAGTTGGTTGTATAGAAAGAAGTATTTGTACATTTTATGGTCTACTAAAATTGTGAACGGAACTGCAATAGCGATACAAAAAATAAATTTTTGAAGCTTTACTCTGTTAAATCGGATGTTATTGTATATACATGTTTTCCATAACCATACAAAATTTTAAGTTATCAAGAATTTGAAATTTGGGTTTGATATAGCTTCAAAGTTCACATTTTTTAATAGATGCGTACAAAATATTTAAAGTAAAACTGTTAACAACTTTAGTCAGATTTTTTTATTTTTTATCTTACAAAGGGAGGTTTTTAAGCCCGATATAACATGAAACTGTGAAAAATAGTCACGAATAACATAAATAATATTTATCAGCATAAACCAGTGACTTCACGTGGCCCCACAGGAAATAATCGAGAGGTGGCAAATAGCACGACCTTGGAGGCCAATCGGGTTGAAATGATGGCGCTACAAGCCGTATGGCATGTAGCGTTTGAAACCACATGTCATCCATATTTTCAAACAAAAAATCATTGATAATTGTGGGGTAACGATCTCCATTTACCATTATTTATCTTTGCAATATTATCTCTTATTAGGGATACCTATGTATGTATTTAAATACCTTTTCCAAGTTTATAACAAGTAAGAGAGCTATATTCGGCTATGCCGAATCTTATATACCCTTCACCAAATTATACTTAAAAATATTTTTTTTAAATATTTTTATTTAAACAAAATCAAAATTTTTTTTTTTAATGTTTAAAAATTTTTTAAAATTTTTTTTTTCCAAATTGTTTTTTAATTTTTTTTAAAAAAAGTTTTTTCAAAATTTTTTTTTTTTAAATTTCTTTAATAATTTTTTTGGAAAAAGAATTTATGACAAAAAAAAAATTTTGATGAAAAAAAAAATTCGGGTTAAAAAATATTTTTTTCCAATTTTGACCCATTGTATGTCCAACTTACTATGGTCTTATATACGTCGTTGCAAAGGTCTTTGAAATATCTATCATTAGATATCCATATTGTCTATATTAATGACTTAGTAATGCAGATATAGGTCAAAAATAGGTCAAAAATCGAGATTGTCCTAGTTTTTTCCTTATATTTCTCGATTTTAAATAGCGACCGAGCCGGAAAAATTTCGGAGATATTGATGTATGAATCGTGTATGTAAGTTATTTGGGGGCTTCGGAAAGTTGATTTCAACACACAGACGGGCATGGCTATATCGATTCCGCTATCTATAACGATCCAGAATATATATACTTTATGGGGTCGCAAATGAAAAATGTGGAAATTACAAACGGAACGACAAACTTATATATACCCTTGCCACTCATGGTGAAGGGTATAAAAATCGGACAACTAATTACAAAGATATGCCTAAAAATATATTTAAAGTTCTCTGATTATTCTTCGAAATAATACGAAATCTTTACTAATTGTTTTTAATCTCGAGATTCTCCCATGGTTCCACTCTGAATTTATTATGTTTTGTTAACCATACAATGACTTATAACACAGGGCAACAAAATCGAAAAAAAATGTTAGAGACTTTTTAAACCACTACACAATTTTGATGTATTGTGATTCCAGTAGTACATATATGTTCCAAATTTGAAATTCTATGAAGAGGTTTTTTTAAAAAAAAATTAAGTAAAATTGAGAATTTTTTTAGACGTTTCTTTACATCATTAATAATTACTCAATAACGGTTAGTCCAATACTATTAATGTAAACTTAAACAAATTGGAATTTTCATAGCCTCTAATCCGTTTATACAGTGGTGGCCAGGAATTTAAGACAAAAATTATTTGCTAAATTCCACGTGATTGTCAATTATTTTTTCAAATATTTCCACAAATATGTATACATGAGGACTGTTTTAACATACAAGTGTGTATTATTCGACTGTGTCAATTCATACATATTCACCACGAACACATACAATTTTTCTACAACTTGACCAAAAATTTTTTTTTTTAAATAAACATATTTTCTCACATTTATATCATATACACATATATAATAAAAATATTTGAAATTTCGTCTAATTTACAAATAATATAAATATGAATTAGGCTTCCCATATTCTAATTCCTAATAATAGTAAGTTAAATAGATGATATTTACAAATAGACCTTGACAATGAAGATTGTTGATGACGCCCTTGGCAGGGTAGAAAATGCATTCCAATTTGCCAATTGTCTAAAATTTTAGTATTCAGTGATATTCTTTGAATTATTACAAATAAATTATAATATAAATGAACTTAAGCCTAATTAAAAATTTACTTTCAAATTATATATATAAAAAGTTCGAATAATTACCAAAAATCTATAAATTAAATAAAATATATTTTTATTATTATAAAATATTCGAACCAAATTTCCTATTTTTAGTTCCATTAGTTTCGGTCATATCATGTTATTAACAGCGGATGTTCGCTGAGGTGGGTCAACGTATTTCCACATATCTTTGTCCATATATGTTTTACCGATTTTTCCAAAAATTTTTCAGAAACTAGAAACATTAATAATAAATTTCATACCCTTAGAGGTCCTTTTATTTTGGCTCTATCGCACTTAAAATTCAGTTGATGAAAAAAATTCAAGTATTTGTCTTAAATTGGTGGCCACCACTGTATGTATATTGCGTTTTAATCGACTTAGTAGTTTCGGAGTTATAATAACAAATTTAAGCAAAAACTATATTTTTTAAGTGAAAATATCAAATTCTGTGTTTTAAAAATATGTGTTTTAAAAATATTATGAAAAATCGAAAACGGCAGAAATTGTTCAGATTTCTTACTGTATCGCAAAGCTACATGTAATAGGAACAAAATGAGATATCTATCACAAAAATCGATTTTCCCATTGTATTTGCATTTCCCAAAATTGTATTTGCTTACAAGCGTGTACTTTGAGTGTAAATTTTTCATGCGTTTGGTTTTTTTTACAATAAAAAAACACATGTAAAATTTACACTCAACGTAAACGATTGTAAGCATGAGCGAATTCAATTAATTGTGAATAAATTCGAAAAGAATCCATCTATTTTTATGATCGATATCTCATTTTCTTCCTATTACATGTGGTTTTGCGATAAAGCAATAAATCTGAACAATTTCTACCGTTTTCGATTTTTCATGATTTTTTTAAAAAAGAAAAAATTTACTATTTTCACGCAAAGAATATATTTTTTGCTTAAATTTGTTATTATAACTCCGAAACTACTGAGCCGATTAAAACGCAATATATATCTGAAAATTTGTACATATTATGGAGAAAATGTTTTCAAAATTCAATCATTCAAAAGAAGAACAACTACTCAATTTGATGTATGTATATCAAACAAAAAAATAAAATTATGTGAAAATGAGGAAATTCACTTAAAATTTTTTTTAAAAAAAAACTATCCATAGAATTGAAAAATTTTACCTTTTTTGTATTAAGGTAGCCATGATGCATGAAATCTATATAGTGCTTAGTCAAGCCTTATTTTGCTGTTGACCTGTGTAATTGATGAAAATCTTTAGAAAATGGAATTCATGTTTTTTGAGATATCCTATGTTTTATGTTTCCTGTGTTCAAAAGAAATACTATGATACCAATATATTAAAAATTTAATAATTTATATAAAATTTAAATTGAGCGATTTTAAAGCTAACTTTGAACCTCAATAAAATACAAAGCAAATTTAAAATTTTATATAAATATAAGCAATTTTATAAAGAAGCAGTGTCTTAACAAATTTGGAGTGAGGAAGGTCCGATATCGAACATTATGGTTTCCTCCCACTGAATATTTTTGAATAATTTATATTTAAATAAGCTCCTTTACATTTTCACTCTTTATTTAATTATAAGTTGTCAGTTTATAAATTCCCATGGCATACGTGCAAGTTGTAATCAATAACAATAGTAATTCTTTCAAATATTTAATTATTGGAATCTTCCTATTTTTTTGAATTTTAAAATTTATTTTATTCAACATTAAAAACAATAACCAAGTGTGTGCGTGAATGTTTTCTTTTTTTGTTTAAAGGAATCATTGTTATTACGTAATAATAGTCGTATTTGTTTGCAGTAATTGTATTATTTGTGTCAGTTTCTGTACTTGTCAAGTAACCTGCTCTATCATGTTTGTTGTTGATTTTCCTTTATATTCATTTGATTTCTTTTGTTTTGTTTTGTTGTTTTCATTTCATTTTACTTTATTAAAAATGAATTATGAATGAAATGACATTTCCTTTGTAAAGTATGTGTTTTTTTAATACATAATAATGAAACTTTGTTGTCATTCATTTACTTTCATAATGCAATTGTTGTGTGCTTTTTATAGTTATTACTGCTTAAGTTTCCCAGTTTTTTCTTTAAGTATTTTGAAATGAAAAATTTAGATTTTAGTTTATTAACTTAATAATAAATCGTTAAGAATTTATTTTCACAAATATATATCGTTACCTTAATATAGAAAGGCTCTAAATCGTGTTTTTAAGTCGAGATTTTTTGGATAAACATATGAGCGAACCATTTATCGAAATAAACTGGCCTTACAAAAAAAACACGAGTTAGGTTCTTTCTATATTAAGGTAACGATATATTTTAAGTATGATGTACATACATACTAGCATTTAAACACTTCTTTACAAAATTTAGCATGAAATATATGAAAAAACGTTAAGAATTTTCGAAGGAGACAAGGTATGTGGAGCTTCTGAAGAGTATTTATAAGCTTTTTATATATAAGTATTTGGTATTGGTGAAAACCTGAGGACTTGAAGATTGATATTTAAATAATTTTATAAATTTAGCAGCCTTCATTTTCCTTAAAAACTAAAATAATTATAATATGGTGATTTTCCATGAAGAAAAATCTGAATTAATGTAAAATTTTAACGGATAATAATATCATTTGGAACCTTAAATCAATGTCATTATAAATTTTGCCAATTTTTATTTTTAAATACCGAAATTCTTAAAACGAGGACAATGTGTTACAAAAACTGAGTTTTTTTTACAAAATTGCCTACTGTGATAGTAAAAAGCCTATGTAGGTATTTAACTAACATATAGGGCTATACAAATATGGAGCCTCGTCGAGGGTCGCTGCTTTGCGTTTTTAGAATTTTGTACTCAAAACAAAATTTTTTTTTTTTAATTGCCCAAGTTTGCATAGCTCTTGGGGAGACAATGTGAGCCAAATTTTTCTCTACACGCTTTTGCATAAAGTTCTCTTTCGTATACAAATTATATATAAGTTCCTAGTCTAGATGAAAATTTTTTCTACAAAAGAAAAAATATAGGAACTGTTTTCGTAAAAAATATAAAAAAACGGACTTTACTACATGTTCCAACTTTGCATGCGTCTAAATTTTTTATAGGGACGAGATAACAGCTAGCAAGTTTTTTTAATTTTATTCAAACCTTTATCGCAAGCACAGAAAATAGGTCTGCCAAATCTAAAAAAAAACAAAAAATATCCAGCAAAAATAAAAAATAAATAAACCTAAATATATCCTGAACTAAACGACATAACCTACATCTATAAGCATATTTTTGTAGATCTTTTCAAGGACTCTTATATTTTAAATTTCAGCTCGTACGGATTATAAATGGATTTTTGGCGACTTTAAACAAAAAATTTAATTCAAATTTGTGGAAACCGGCTGAGGGGCCGTCTGTGAAGCTGAACAATTTTGAAATTTCGTTACAATATCTCCAACAGTTCCGGAGATATCGAATTATTTGCAAAAAAAAAAACGTTTCTAAACCACTGTGCAAAAGAGTAGCAAACATAATATTTAATTATAATTTTAGCAATAGTTACTGCACAGAATTATGCAAATAAATAGAAAACATCTAAAAGTTATATTTTATTACAATTTAAAAATAAAAATGATTTCATTACTTCACGAAAATTCTGAATTACACACAGTTCCAATGATATCTCTATCATAGAATTCAATTTTGATCGTATGAAGCCACTATCAGTTTTCTAAGTAGAATTGATATTTGCTTATCAATTTATTAACCCAAAACTTAACTATTGTTTAAATAAACAAGAAGTTGTCAAATTAAAATAGGAAAGAAAGAACTATTAAATTTTATGAACAATAAATTTAGGAAAAATATTAACATATTTTGAGAAATATTAAAATAAAAAGTAATTTTTACCTTACTTCGTAGGATACCGTTAACCTATTCGCAGGTATGACCAACAAAATTTAATTTTTTTAACTGGATTTTCAAATCTTCATTTTCAAATTTTTGAAATGTTGGTTAAACAAATTTCAGAATTTGTTGATGATCTCATTAGGATTTATTGAGATTATAATTGGGAATAAAAATATGAAAAAATTATGGTTTCAGCACTTAACTTTTAGACCTATTGTCACAATATTCCACCCGGAACCCTTTGAAATCTAAAAACAAGTAAGAGTGCTATTTTCGGCTGTACCGAATCTTATATACCCTTCACCAAATTGTACTCCAAAATAAAAATATTTTTAGGTAAACATATTTTTTTTTGGAATTTATTGTAAAAAAAAAAAATTTTATTCCCTACTACAACCAATTATAGTAGGCTATGTAAGAAAAGATAAACTCACTGTTTATTGTTGGTGTTTTGTTTAAGCTTTGATATTTTTACAAATAAAGCTTGAGTGTCTGTAATTCTCATTCACTCTAGTGTTTTATTTGTATAATATCTTTAGTTTTTCTAAAGCCTTTTGGAAAAAGGTTTCCTGATGATCTGGCCTAAGCAACCAGTGAAATGAGCATAGGCACTAGCTTATCCTCCAACAATAAATTTCAGTGAATTTATCAATTATTGGGAATTCAGCACACTAATTCTTAACAATTTTTGGAATTGTTTATTTAAAATTTTAAAATTTTAAAATTTTTTTTTGTTTTTTAATTTTTTTAATATTTAGCGAAAAAAAACTTTCGGTAAAAAAAATAATCGAGTTACAAAATATTTTTCCGATTTTGACCAATTGTAAATCCAACTTACTATGGTTTTATATACGTCATTGCAAAGGTCTTTGAAATATCTATCATTAGATATCCATATTGTCTATATTAATGACTTAGTAATCTAGATATAGGTCAAAATAGGTAAAAAATCGAGACTATCCTGGTTTTTTCCTCATATCTCAGCCATTTGTGTACCGATTTTTCTGATTTTAAATAGCAAACTTCTCAAAAGCATATCTGACAGAATTATTGAAGATTGGGATCGCGAAGATATCTGGGGTCTTCAGAAAATTTATTTCAACAGACAGACACACAGACAGACGGACATGGCTTAATCGACTCCGCTATCTATAAGGATCCAGTATATGCATATATACTTTATAGGGTCGGAAATGAAAAATGTAGAAATTACAAACGGAATGACAAACTTATATATACCCTTCTCACGAAGGTGAAGGCTATTAAAGTAGACTGCAACCCTAATAGTAATATGATTCAATTCTATATTTTAAGGACAGGTCTAATGTGTACCTTTTTTAAGATGCCTTCCTTCTAATTGGACATTACTTTACAAGGAAATCTTATACATATATTATTATCTGTATCCTAAACGTATGTATAATAGAGTGCTCCTGGAATGTATGTCCGATGACGGAACAACGTTAACTGAATGCGCAATAAGATGTAAAGACAAAATATGGTTAAACATATCCAATATACTCCGAAAGATTTATAAAAATCAGATAATGATAATCCTTAAATCGTGAAGGTCAAAGTTCACATTTTGGAATATTTAAGATTTCTAATGCAAACGTAGCGACATATTATATATTTCTGATTAGATTGTTATTAAACTTGAGTAATATATATCTTAAAGACCTACGAAATTAACCCACTATTTAATATGATACATTTGCAATAAGAAAACGTCTTAAAAATTATATTTTTTCCATTGATCCAACTCACCAAATACTGATTTCAGAATGAATTAAATTTTTAGTTGGGAATATCCAAATCGTTTTGGGAGCCATCCTAATATACATAAATGTGATATATAAAGCATTTAAGTGTGTTTGTATGTGTGAATGTTTGGGTGAATTTATTGTATGTCATTCAATTTGTTTTCCTTCCTTTTTCTGTCTGTCCACTTGTCTTTTATGTATTATTTTCCGATTGTGCATTATACCTCCACAAGAAGCAAAAAAAAAAAGTTGAAATGAAACTCTCTAAATATGGTTTGATACCTTCCTTCTATTGTTTGTTGGTTTTCACAGATACTGCTACAGACACATAGATAGATACTTGCATTTAAGTATTTTTAGTACTAGATACTTATATGTATTTGGTACTACCAATTTCTATTGTAAAAATTTGTGTCTGTGTTTCTTTTTTGGATTTTTTTTTTTGCAATTGTTATATTTTATCGTGTGTAGGTTTCACTATTGACATAAAACTTATTTTTTTTAACTTGTCATTTATTGCATTCATTTACTGTTGCATTGAATTGTGTGTTGACTGCTGATGTTGTTTGTTTCTGTTTTTTTGAAATGTATTGTTATTGGGAATTAATCTATTTATAGGTGAGCGTGTAACAGTGGAACCCTGCTATGATTTAATTTATGGTAATTTTGTTATTTGGGAAATTGAAAAGCACATTGAATTTAAATATTACAAAAAAAAAATCAGTTAACATTTTATACCCTATATTTTTGCAAATAATATTCTATGAATTTATTAATTCTTAAAAAGAAGACACTTTGATATCTAAACTTTTCCACGATTAAAATCAACACCATACAGAATCTTGCCTATTTGTAATATATTTTTAGAGAAAACTACAAGATGAAGCTAACTGAATTATATTATATTGAAACTAGATGAGATATTTTTGATCAATGTGTAGGGAATTGTGTCTTCTATTTAAAAATGTAAACAATTTTTAATAATTTATGAACTCATAGAATATGTTTTGCAAAAATAAGAAAAAACTATTTTGTAGCTGATTTTTTTGAAAATTTAAATTTTATAATCAAATAAAACATTTACAGTGAAACTGTACAGTTATAAAAACATTGTTGAGCAAAATTCATTACATTAAAAAATTACCACAATGCACATAGGGGCAAAGATATGTTAAAAGGGGCGATAAATCAACCACTGGGTTTTGATGTAAGTTATTGGTATCATTGAAAAAGTAATTTTCTCTAGATTTCAAATATGTAAAAATATTATAACCCACCGAACAAAATAAAGTGAAAAATACTGATATAAAAAAATGGATATTTTTTTTTTAATTTTTCTAATTATTTTATCAGTCATTTAAAATACATTATATGTAGTGTTTATAAAAAACCGACTTTTTAAAAATCCGGTTTGTTGGTTAACCGAAAATTGTTCTTTTTTAGAAAACCGGTTTTTCGACTTTCTGATATGAAAGAGAAAATGTTCCAAGTCTCAAAAAAGGACATATAAGATGCAAACTCACTTCTTCTTAACTGTGATTATTTGTCATTATAAATCTTACCAAATAATTAATAAAACTCCATTTTCAGGTTTCAAAAATATTTCAAATCATGGATTTTAGACTGTTTATTTCTGAAAAGGAACTTTGTTCACTAAGCTAACGAAATGATTAATAACATAAAAATGAATATAAAAAATGCACCAAAACATGAGATTTATTGATTTTAGTCCCAAATTTTAAAAACCGGTTAACCGAAAATCAACATTTTAAATTAACCGGTTCGCAAAAACCCGAGATTTTGAAGAAAACCCGGTTTTACGATTAACAGGTTATCCGGTTTATAAACACTAATTATATGTGATTTTAAGAATAAAAAGTAAAATTAAAAATACATCCATAAAATACTACAATAATTCTAATATAAAAGCATAATTTTCATCACTACTATCGTTTATATCGCTTTCATCTGAAATTGATGTATCGCAGGTTGGCACGAAAAATTACGATGCCTCCTGTGGAAGCTCGTTTATATTTTTTTTGGTCTTTTTCGGAGTCGTGTTATTACAGACTGTGAATTTATGAGAAGAAAATTACGTTTTTCAAATTTTGCCGATATAAAAGTTGGTAAATTTAAGTACGTGCATTCATAATAAAAATTTTCAAAATCTTATTTGCTAATAAAAAATTTATTGCTATGTATTATTTAAAACCATTTATCAAAGATTTATAAAAAAAAATTTCATACAAAATTTGTACTTAAAACTTTTGATAAACGTTTTTGAATAAAGGCCTAAAATTTTAAAAATTTAATAAAATCGAAAACCGCAAAAATCCGCAAAATGTTAAAATAGAATATAATTCTATACATTCCCTTCTTTAATCAACATAAAATAGTTATGGGAAGTTTTGCGCATTTATGCTACTTTTTTACTTCCAAAGAACTTTTTCATGTAAAAAATATTATAAAAATTGTTTGTTCGGAATTTACTAAAATTTAAGTACGTGGATTCATAATTTCTTTAAAAAAAGATCACAAATCAGTTCCCAACAACATACATCAATATTATTAATAAAAAAAAACTATTTTATTCAATAATGAATAAGATATTTTAATAATGAAATATACACCTTAATATTCCATTTTTAATAGATATTCAATGTAGTATTTTTTTAATACGTTTGGCCTGCTGCTACTCTTAAACCAAAGCTTTGAAAAAAAATGTTCTGAGCAAACTATATGTAGAAAAGTGTCCTCTTTCCAATGACATATCATTTGTTTTGTAAAACGCATTTTTCATTTTTCATTTATCGCCACAAGTCACCATATAGCTGCCCCTATGTGCAATGTTACAATTCTTGAGGTTCCACTGTTTACATGTTCCACACACACCGATTGGCCAAACAACTTGGACAATTCCCATTGCCAAGTAAAGTCATGATAGACAACCAGTCTTTTTGATATGAGTTTAATACACATAAGTATTTGTATGTATTTGGATATTACCTTTAATAGCTCCCCATCATTGTCAACTTAATTTTGTATTGTATGTATGTCTGTTAGTTTTAACATGTTATCGACTATTTTCAACATGTTTTTCTTTTCAATTTCAATTTTATAACAATCGACATGAATATGAATAAATAATGATAATAATGACGTTGACTGATAATGGCTACATACAATATGCAGTTCTTACACAACCAAACAAAAGGATAAATTTGCACTTAAAACTACGAGTATTATTTATATAAACTGGCCGGGGTAATGGAACTTTAAACAATGCAATTTTATTAAAATTATAAAAATCACTAGAGACATACGACTCATTAACTGACATCTAAGTGTGTCCTTTGAGGATAGTCAAAATGTTATTATATTGCTGCACTTTAAACAATGAATTTTATTATAAATACTTTATTTAAAAATAAAGAGAAAGAACTTTCAATTTTAGATATTTGAGGATGTTATAATAACACATTTAAAAGTAATGCAGTAGATAATGAACCTTGCGAACCAACAGTACTAATTTCTTATAAATTAATCATGTGTAAATATTAGGGTAATCGAATTATTCGATTTTTCTCTTGTTCGAATAATTCGAATAAGCGATTTTAAATTGTTCGAATAATTCGATCACACGTTTAAAATTAATCGAATTATTCGAAATTTTTTTAAAAAGTAAAGAATGAAGTTTTGATGTCGGTTTTTTAATATTTTATTGTTTTTTATTTATATATTGTTAAAGAAAAACGAAAAATAACGATAAAATTAACAATTCAAGTATTGATAATGTTAAAAAACATTTGAAAACAAAGTCCATCATTAAATTTTCACCAGAAATATTCTGATCAGATTAACTCCCGAACAATCTACAAAACAATTGACTAGCAAACCCTTTAGTTTCCGTTTTGGAGATTAGCTTTACAAAATTTCAGCTAGTTGGACATGATCCTGAATTCAAATACAATATAAACGTATTAAGAACTTTTTTTATGTCGATCATTAATTCGGTTTTTATATTGTGTAACTAATTCTTTAGTAAATTAATTATTAACTATTTCTAAATTATTTATAACAAATTGTATTATACATCAAGCTTTATCAACGTTGCCGAATCTTTGCTTAATAAAGTGGTATTGGGAAATTACACAATAAAGGGAATCTGTCCAAAGTTTGATCGCAAAAAGTTTATTTCCATGTTAGACAAAGATGTTCAACGATGTTCAAAATATTTGTGTTTATCATTCGATTTATTAAATATTTTGCAACACTGACGTACACGGTTAATAACATCACTTATATACATATATTTTAAGATCATGGCCTTCATCTATTTCAATGTAATCATTATAAATCTCATCCTCAATATCACTTTCGACGACCGTTTCAAAATCACATTCTCCATCACATTCAACTCCATTTTAATCTAAGTTAATATTTTGATTATTTATTGCGATTCTTCTAATATTTCGCCAGCTAAATAACAAATATTTTATTCCGTTCCTTTTATTGGTTCAAGTACTAAGTTAAAAATTTTGAAAGATTTGTTTTTAGAATTGTAAATTCTTGCAGTAATATTTATAAATTTATAGAAGGAACTATCGGAACACTCATCTACAGTAATCGAAAGTCCCTTTGTCTTTAGTTATTTGTCGATTTTCAGAAACAATACAATTTTTGTGAGTCATTAGTTATTACTTATTGAAATTTGGAATTTGAAAAATTTTAAGCAATTTAATAAATTTAAATATATAAGAACATTTATTCGTTTTATTCGATTATTCTACATAAAATTGTTCGAATTATTCGTTATTCGAAAATGGCCATTTTTAAATTGTTCGAATAATTATTCGTAAGAAATTATTCGATTAATCGAACGATCATTATATCTTTATATTTACTTGTTAATAAAATTTTTATTTTTTTAGTAATTCCATTCAGGCAAAAATAATAATTGAAATTTATATTGGAACCGAAAAATACGAAAATGCTTAATTTCCCTGTGAGCAAAGTGGTCTCATATGCTCGGCTTGCTATTTATCTCTTATAATTTTAGAGGCATTTCAAAATTGAAATTTTAAAATGTTGCCATACCTTGGTCCGCTTGTTTTAAAAATATAGGTCGTATTTTTGGACCGAATGGACTCGAATTTTTTTGTTAGTTATACAACTAAATTACTAATAATATGAAGGAGTTTTCAAAGCAGTATTGATTATGGATACAAAAATAAACGACTTTTGCTGTTTTTTGGACGAAAAGGTGACTTAACTCTTTTTTTTATTAAAATAAAACTTTCTTAAGGATTAAAAAAAAAATTTATTTTTTTCTAGTGTATATTTTCGGAGAACATTTTTGTATAAAAAATATGTCCAATTTTTCGAATATGTCGCCCCTACACCCTTTGGAATTTTATCAAAATTTCAAATTTGGGCCACATGTTCTAAATCCCAGAGCAGGGATCAGAAAACGGAAAGCAGTTTTGAAAACCTTGATGTGTTCTCTATTTATCCCCAAAGTATTTTCCCAGCCTCGAATCCCCAAAGTATTTTCCCAGCCCCGAATCCCCAAAGTATTTTCCCAGCCCCAAAGGGTCCCAACTATGGGTTAAAATTTTAAAAATTATTCTGATTCTGCCCAACTGTGCGCTGATGTTTGTGAATCCCATAAATATTAGTCTAACACTCACCTTAAAGTATACCGATCTTTTCAAAATTTATTTCTGAGACAACTAAATGACTGGTTGTTCATGTAATTTTTGTGCGCAAAGTATAAGGCAAAGCCTATTGAAACTTATTAAAATCGATCAATTATTCCATCTAGATCCCATGGAAATATCCTTCCGAAATAGGTCATTATCAGAAATAAATGTTTGGGGGGTTATTATATAATTCGATTCGACACTAAATACTTTCGAAATACAATGTAAAAAGCATACAAATTCGAAGGAATTTCTTTTCGAAACGAATTACATAATCACGAATTACATAGTCAGTGATCGGCGAAGTTTCGCTGGGTCAAGTTTAGGAATCGAGATATATCGATTTGAGGGTGCTATGACTTAATTGGTTAGCGCGTTTGATCATTAAGCATGATAATGGTATTTGTGGCCTGGGTTCGATTCCCAGCCACTGCTAAACAACATCAGTTTATAATAATTATTAGTTTACTAATAACTAATATTTATTACAGCGCCCTCCTTCGGTGGTATAACACTAAAACGCCACCGAAGTAAAATAATTAATTAAAGGTTGTTGGCTTGACTAAAATGCGCCATCTTTCCACCAGAGGCGCTGCAACCTGCACGAATAACAAATATAACGCGCAATTGCAGAGTTTTCTTTTAAAAGCCTTTCTCCTCCTTTCACCACCTTTTCTTCTACAGTCTATCCCCTTTCCAAAGAAAGTAACACAAATATATATAGGCATATTAATTGCCTGAGTGTTACTTCCCTTTATAAAAAAAAAAAAAATTATTCGAATAATATTTTTTAATCTTTATTCGATCGAATAATAGAGGAAATTTTAAAAATTTATCGATAAATCGAATAATAAACATTTTTAAACATTTATTCGATTAAAATCGGTTCATAATCTTCCATAGCTGCCCACTTCCGAAAATCACTTGAACGAGCATAAATCTTTTGAAAATGTTAATGTTGAAATAAAATTTCACAGATATACGTTTTATATATACCGAATTGAGGCGATCTAATTTCATAACGATCAGTGCATAATTAGTCATAGCTCCTAAACAATTTAAATTTTAAAAGAAAATTAGTTTTGGTCGGGCTTGATCGACTATAGTTTAATAACATTTCAGTATTTTAATCGCAAGTACAGACGAAATTTTTACGAAAATGTACAATTCAGACTTTATGAATTACTTCTATGAATTTTCATCAAATTGTGCTAACAAATAATTTCGTTCTTCATCTGTCTTAAAATTCAACATTTGAATTATTAAAGAATTAAAGTTTTAGATTCAGAAAATCTGCCACCCTAATACTCATATGTTAATATGAATATAAATTAGTGTTTATTCAATAAATTAATTATAATAAACATTTTTGATTAAGTAACTACAAATGTGTTTGTACAACAAAAAATCAATAAAATATAAGATAACGTTGCAATTTTCTGATTAAATTTTGTTGGGGTAATGACAACATCTACCTACCTCTGTTATTACAATATTCATAATAATGGACTTGCATAATTTTTATATTGTAAAGGGAATGGAATCAAGCAAGTTTGGTATGGAAACAGGAATTCCAATTTCTTTTATCAGTATCTAAGCTCGAGGCATCATTTGTTTTTATTCCAAAAAATTCTTAGAAAAATAATCATTCAATCATCATTTGAAAACCATTAAAACATTAAAAAACAAGTAAGAAAGTATGGTCGGTCAAGCCCGACCATATAATACCCTACACTAAGTAAAAGAGCAAAAAAATTTTTCTTTTAAAATTTCAATAATTTATATTTTTGAATGATTTTCGGAAGTGGGGTTATATGGGTGCTATGACCAATTATGGACCGATCACCATGAAATTAGGCCATGTGATTTATGTCTATATTAAAGTTAACTATGTTGAATTTTGTGTGTTTACCAACATTTTTAAGCGATTTATGCACGTTAAAGTGATTTTCGGAAGCGGGTCTATATGGGAGCTATGACTAATTATGGACCGATCGTAACAAAATTTGGTGACATGAATTTTGTGTATATAAAACTTATTTGGAGCGGAATTTGTGGAGATACATATATATTTTGTGTATATAAAACTTGAATTTTGTGTATATAAAACTTATTTGGAGCGGAATTTGTGGAGATACATATATAAATTAAACATTTATGACCGATAAAGTCCAATTTCGGGAGGACATTCGTATGGGGGCTAGGTGAAATAGTGGACCGATTTTAGCCAGTTTCAATAGGCTTGGTCCTTGAGCCGAAAAAATAATATGTACCAAATTTGATCGAAATATCTTCAAAATTGCGACCTGTACTCTGCGCACAAGGTTTACATGGACAGCCAGCCAACCAGACGGACGGACGGACGGACATCGCTTAATCGACTCAGAAAGTGATTCTAAGTCGATCGGTATACTTTAAGGTGGGTGTTAGACTAATATTTTCTGCACAAACGCATTATACCCTCCCCACTATGGTGGTGTAGGGTATAAATACACAATAAAAGAATAAAAACCAGAGTCACAATTTAAATTCAGCCCCAAAAAAAATAGAAAAAGAACCGGAAAGTAGTGTCGTACAAAGAATAATTTGCTATAAATAAAATTAAAAATTCTAAACATGTAGACGTGATTTAATTTTCCGCTTTTATGAACTTTTTTTATACAAATTATTTTCATTTTGGTCGTAAATAAATATTAAATATTTAAACAGCAATAACAATAACAACAGCTAAACAAATTACATACTATATATAAAATGCCAAAAGAGGAACTAAAAATATTCAAAGAATACAACAAAAAACAACCGTTAACCTTTTAACATTAAACCAAAAAAAAAAAGGAACGAAATACATAGATAAACAAATTGTAAGTGTGTAGCGCCTAAATTGGGCTCTGAATAAAATAAAATACAAGAGAGTGGAAAAGGAGTTAGCGGGAATGAGTGAATGTGTGTGTCACTATGACAGTTCATTAACCTTATCGGGTTAATTGTAGAATTCATCAAATATCTATGTAGAAAAATGTAGAAATGTAGGTATTTACGTACATAAAATAATTTTATAATGTTTTATTATAAAAATACCATTAAAAACGCATGATTTTTATTTTCTTTTGAATTTTGTTTAAGTTGTCTGTATTTAGTGACTGTCATCCATCTATAAGATGAGATACTTAAACGCCCAAAAATCACAAACAACCATCGAAAATCTAAATGTGCACGCACGTTTAAATTTAGTAATTTCCGTTTTGTTTCTGTTTCTTTTACGAGTTTTATTTAAATTGAACTTATTTTTTTAACATTATTTTACGAGTATGTTTCTATTTTGAGTAAATGCACGATTTCGGAAGAGTTTCTTGAATTTTTGTATTTTGGAAGTCAACACGTTTCATTGTTATGCAAGCAGACAAAAAGTACTAAATAATTGTGTAACTTTAAGTTCGAAATGGAGAGGAATTTATTGATTTTAAGCGTGACAGTAGTAGGTATTAAATTTGTTTGGCTGCTACCTTGAGATAAGGAAATTTAGATGTTATTAACACACATTTTGTTGTTTAAAGATATGTACAATTAAATTAATTAATAAAAACTATACATTTTTTTAAAACAATATGACGAACAAATTTTCGATCAATTCTGTTTACAGAACATGAAACTGCAAAAAAAGGCTTGACTAACCATTAGATTAACCATTAGACTAACCATTAGATTATAGATTTGATGCATCATGGTTACCTAAGTACAAAAATGGTCAAATTTTTCATTTCAGATTTTTTTAATTTTTTTTTTTTTTTAAATTGTGATTTTTTTATATGTTTCTCGACATAATTTATGATAACTCAAAAATGGTTAGTCTGATATTATTGATGTCAACTTAGATTAGTTTCGGAGTTATAATAACAAATTGAAGCAAAAATAAATAAGATAGTGTGGTCGGTCAAGCCCGGCTATATAATACCCTACACTAAGTAAAGAGCAAAAACATTTTTCTTTTAAAATTTCAATAATTTATATTTTTGAGTGATTTTCGGAAATGGGCCTTATATGGGGGCTATGACCAATTATGGACCGATCACCATGAAATTAGGTCGTGTGATTTATGTCTATATCAAAGTTAGCTATGTTGAATTTTGTGTGTATACCTAAATTTTTAAGCGATTTAAGCACGTTAAAGTGATTTTCGGAAGTGGGTCTATATGGGAGCTATGACTAATTATGGACTGATCGTAACAAAATTTGGTGACATGAATTTTGTATATATGAAACTTATTTGGAGCGAAATTTGTGTAGATACATATATAAATTAAACATTTATTACCGATAAAGTCCAATTTCGAGAGGACATTTGTATAGGGGCTAGGTGAAATAATGGACCAGTTTCAATAGGCTTCGTCCTTGGGCCGAAAAAATTTTATGTACCAAATTTTATCGAAATATCTTCAAAATTGCGTCCTGTACTCTGCGCACAAGGTTTACATGGACAGCCAGACGGACGGACATCGTTTAATGTGATTCTCGATTGGTATAAGTCGATTGGTATACTTTAAGGTGGGTGCTAGACCAATATTTTTGGGCGTTACACACATCTGCACAAACGCATAATACCCTCCCCACTATGGTGGTGTAGGGTATAAAAATATTAACATTTTTTTTAGATTTTTCTCCACATAATTTATGATAACTCAAAAAAAGTTAGTCCGTTATTATTGAAGTAAACATAGAAAAGTTAGAATTTACATAACATTTAATCCGTTTATATATTGCGTTTTAATCGGCTCAGTAGTTTCGGAGTTATAATAACAAATTGAAGCATAAAATATATTTTTTACGTGAAAATAGCAAATTTTTTTGTTTTCAAAAACTCATGAAAAATCGAAACGGCAGAATTTGTTTCGATTTATTACTTTGTCGCAAAGCCGTATATAATAGCAACAAAATGGTATATCGAACATAAAAATCTATTGATTTTTTTCGAATTTATTCACAATTAAGTGAATTCGCTCATTTTCACAAAATTTAACTTTTTTGTGTGATATACATAAAATTGAGTAGTTAATGTTCTTCTTTCGATTGATTGAATTTTGAAAACATTTTCCCCATGCTATGTACAAATTTTCATACATATATTGCGTTTCAATCGGCTCAGTAGTTTCGGAGTTATAATAACAAATTGAAGCAAAATACATATATATTTTTTATGTGAAAATATAAAATTTTTATCAAGAAGTTGATATACGGGAATACAAAATTAATTTTTTTGTTAAGAATTAGTGTGCTGAATTCCCAATAATTGATAAATTCACTGAAATTTATTGTTGGGGGATAAGCTAGTTCCTATGCGCATTTCACTGGTTGTTAAGGCCAGATCATCAGGAAACCTTTCCCCAAAAGGTTTTAGAAAAACTAAAGATATTATGCAAATAAAACACTAGATTAAATGAGAATTACAGACACTCAAGCTTTATTTGTAAAAATATCAAAGCTTAAACAAAATACCAACAATAAACAGTGAGTTTATCTTTTCAATTTTTTTTTTGTTTTAAAAAAATCATGGAAAATCGAAAACGGCATAAATTGTTCAGATTTATTGCTTTATCGCAAAGCCACATATAAAAGGAACGGCACGAGAGATAGATAATCAAAATCAATGGATTCTTTTCGAATTTATTCAGAATTAACTCTAAGTTAGTCGCAATCATTTTCAATCGAGACTAGTCGCAATGTATCAAATTGATATCAATAAAAAAATACGCGTTTGAAAATCTCTTCACTTTTTATTTCGAAAACATAAAAACAATATTAAATGCAATGTATTTAAAATAGTAATTCAAAGAAAATTGCAGTAAAAATATTATTTTATCAAAAAATAGCTTAAAATTTAGGGTGTTTAAAAAAATTTACAATAAAAAAATTAATTTTCGAGTAAAGGTGGATTAAGCGAATTCGATCATTTTCAGAAAATTATGTATGCTTACAGCGTGTACTTTGAGTGTAAATTTTTGTATTGTAACAAAAACACACACAAAATTTACACTCAAAGATCACGCTTGGAAGCACATACAATTTTCTGAAAATAAGCGAATTCACATAATTGTGAATAAATTCAAAAAGAATCTATCGATTTTTATGACCCATATCTTATTTTGTACCTATTACATGTGGCTTTGCGATAAATTAATAATTCTGAACAATATCTGCCATTTGTAAACAAATTCACAATTTTACAAAAAAAAAAAATTCAAAAAAAAACTTCTCCACAGAATTTAAAATTTGGACCATATTTGTACTACTGGAACCACAATACATCAAAATAGTGTAGAGGTTTAAAAAGACTCTAAAATTTTTCGATTTTGTTGCCCTGTATAATGGTTATGCCCATTGTAAGGATTTAAACAATTTTATTAATTTTCAAGGTTTTATTAATTTCTAGTAAAAATTGCTGAACATTATTGTTCCAGAATTGACTGCTTGTGGAATGGAAAATTAACCATATCGTAACCTATCTTTTAGTAGTTTTTGCTTTTACTACATAGAAATAATCTAGTTAATAAAGTCATAGCCGTAGTCTTCCCTAGAAACTAAACACTTGGATAAATAATAGTTGAAAGCAATTCGTGGAAATGTCCTGTGAGAGAATTTTATAGGAAATACTGAACTTAGTCAAAAATAACTTAATTGATATAAACAAACTGAAAACATTCTTTTAGTATTAGGACTTTGTAAAGTAAAGATTTTTAACTTTTGCCATTTTCCTTTAAAAACACTTTACAGATATTTTCATGAAATTTATTTTTCATAAAATAAGTGTACTTTACACAATTTTCATATAAAGATACTTACATATCGTTAGATGAAATGGGAAAGCAAGTAGTTTTAAATTTTGTAACTTAATAAGGAAAGTCAAGACTTTGGCCTATTACTAGGTTAGGCATTCGAATAAAAATTATCGAGAAAAAAATATATTCGTTATTTGAATGAATAACATTTTTCAATTAACAATAAAACATTATTCGATCAATAATTGTTGATTAATCGTTTACGCGAATAAATTTATTTTCAAGTTAAAATTAAATAAATATACTTGATATAAACTATTTCAATGGAACAAGACCAATAGTTGAAAATATTATTAGAAACTACTTTCTAAATTAATTTATCAGAAAGTAGTTCTAGAACATTGTGATTTTGAAAGAAAAAAGTAGGTCAATCAAATATTTTGGGAAACATTGGTCTACATGGTCATACAGACAGATGAAATATCACCAAAGCCTGAGGTGGGATTAATCATAATTATACCCTACACCACCATAGTGGAGAGGGTAAAATGCGTTTGTGCAGATGTTTGTAACGCCCAAACAGGTTAGTCTAACACCCACCTTAAAGTATACCGATCGACTTAGAATCACTTTCTGAGTACAGGTCGCAATTTTGAAGATATTTCGATCAAATTTGGTACATATTATTTTCTCGGCCCAAGGACGATGCCTATTGAAACTGGCTGAAATCGGTCCATTATTTTACCTAGCCCCCATACAAATGTCCTTCCGAAATTGGACTTTATCGGTCATAAATGTTTAATTTATATATGTATCTCCACAAATTGCGCTCCAAATAATTTTTATATATACAATATATGGGAGCTATGACTAATTATGGACCGATCGCAACAAAATTTGGTGACATGAATTTTGTATATATAAAAATTATTTGGAGCGCAATTTGTGGAGATACATATATAAATTAAACATTTATTTCCGAAAATCACTTTAACGTGCATAAATCGCTTAAAAATGGTATACTCACAAAATTCAACATAGTAAACTTTCATATAGACACAAATCACACGACCTAATTTCATGGTGATCGGTCCATAATTGGTCATAGCCCCCATATAAGGCCCACTTCCGAAAATCACTAAAAAATTTGTTTTTGCCTTTTACTTAGTGTAGGGTATTATATGGTCGGGATTGACCGACCATACTTTCTTATTTGTTTTTAAATTGAGAAATTCTACTACGAAAGGAATTAAATTTATATCAGTGCTTTCACCTGCACTGATATAAATTTAATTCCTTTCGTAGTCAGCAGGAGCATATAATTGTTCAATTCACAATCGGTATCGTAGCGTTGTATCGTTGTATGTCATAAATATTTTTCAAACTAATTTTTCGAAACAAAAACAAAACATTAATAAAAAAAATTACGACATATAACGCTACGACACAGATTGTGAATTGGACAAATATTTAACTGTTGAACTTATTAATTTTTGTTGTTATACCATTTTTTGTTTCATTTGACGATATAATGTAGGTTCCTCGCGCAAATATTTACCTCAGGTTGGTTTCGAGCATATTTTTGTAACAAAAAGAAAAAGAGAAGCTTCTAAGTACTCGTAGAAGTAAAGTATAAGAAAACAAGAAAACAGTTAATACCCTGCAGTTAAGCAAGTAGTCAATGTATCCTTTATAGACAGTAATTGTCACTAATGTCCTATTACTTGGCTGACTACAATTTATATATTTTGGTCATTTGGCCCTTATAAGCTCTCTGAAGTGCTAAGTGAAGACAATTGGTTACTTTATACATCCCAAATAATCTAGCGTAAAGACAATTGCCACTTAAGTGTCTCTAAGTAATCTGGAGTGTAGTCACTTTAAATGTTTTGCGAGTAATTCGTACAAACTGGTTTTATACAAATTGTGTTGATATAATTCCCATACAGTTTATTTTTACTTTAGCTTAAGTATACTGATATCTCGTAACTAGGGTTTTTAATTTCCCGACCTTTTTTGATTCCCGGGAATCGGGAAATTTTTTCTACATTCCCGGGTACCCGGTAATTACCGAAATATATAATGATACTGTAAATTAGGAATATTATAGACAAGTTTCATATAAAAACTTAGTGTTATAATTATTAAATATCAGAGCTTCGAATTAATTAATAAAATTTGTGCTTAATTCACTAAAATCTTAATCCGTAATTAAAAAATATCAGCCTTTCATTCCATAAATCCATTCCTAATATTTAATTTTTTAGATTCATTCCAAAGCCTTTGTTTAAAGTTAATTAATAACAGAATTTATTCAAACTTTTAATGATAAAATTTTTGTTAAAATTAATCGAAAAAATTGTCTTAAGCCTTTTTGTAATAGATTTGAATTGAAGAACAAATCATTTAATAAATTTTTGAAGCTGTTTTGTTATGGATTTGAAGAAGAAATTTAAAAAAATTAGAATGATTCAATAAGAAATAAATTCTATAAATAATGAATTCACTTTTTAAATTTTCCCCAAATGAATAACAATAACAAGCGGTCTATTATTGTATAAGCAAAAAACTGTAAAAAAACTTTCCACTGTTTTTTGGTGAAAAAATAGAGATCTAACTTGTTTTTTATATATTTTCGTCAGTTTTTAATTCCCGACTAAAAATCCAGTGAATCGGGTAGTGAAAAATTTGCAAAATTCCCGGGAAATTTCACCGGGAATTCCCGGGAAAAAAAACCCTACTCGTAACATAGCGTGAAGTCAATAGTCTCTTTTGTGTCTCTTAGTAACCTATGGAAAAGTCACTTTAAAGGCTTATTTTGTACTGTATTTTAGAAAGTAGTTATTTTACCCGCCAGAAGCAATCTAGAAAGGTTTGTTTACAAGAAATCGTTTATTGAACTGTTTATGATATGGCGTTTTAGCTGACTATTTGAAGTCAATTAGCAACCGTACATGTTAAAATATCTAGTTATGTATCTGATCAAGTAACCAGTTAGATAGCTAGTAAGGTAACTGACGCTGTGTAAACAGTATGTGAATCCAATGTGTTGACTACTTTGGACCAGCTATGAGTCTCATTGTAATCCAAAACGATCAATTGAACCCCCGCATAGGACATGCACGTGTTAAGATAACTGGTCACGTAGCTAGTTATATAACTAGTTGTCACCCTAAATGATGGATAAAATCACTAGTTCGGTACTGTCTCCTAGAACTGCTGGGTATGTATAAGAAATCATGTATAGATATGTATACATTGTCATACATTCAAGCAGATGTTACTGAAAGCAAATTCAAGTGTTTCCAATGAAAAAACATACTTGAAATTTTCTTAAAGTGAATTTTATGCACCAAAAAAAAAAGGGGTAAAACAATCAACAGGTTGTTGGTATGTCCCAGTAAGAGATTATGGTTTTTCAACAAATGTCAAATGTAATCTGAAATATTTTTGTGGAGAAAGCTTTTAATATGGAATCTTTGTCAAAAATCAAATGTTTTGAAATTAAACCAGTGTGTTTGCTGGTATATATCGTATATTCATAAACTAGTTATTTGTTTGTCTTTCAGCTATTTTTTCATGTTGTCTTAAAAGTGTAACAACGGAAATATGCAGACAATTGCAAATAAATAATTAATTCACACTACCGGGTGAGGATGATTATGACAAAGGTGTTGACTATTATGATGTTTTTTTGTATGTTTGTTTGAGCTATACATGCAAATAAAGTGACAACAGGTATTTAATATTATCACACCTTTTAACTGATAAATATTTATATTCATTCAAATGTTTATATGTTTGCTTGCACATAAATATTTCAATAATTTCTTTTTGCAAACAATTCTTTAACTATTTAACTACAGTTTGTTTTTTATCGGTTGCTTTAGAGCTTAAAGCTAAATGAGCAACTAGAATTGGCTTAACTAAAGTTTTGTTGTTTCTTCTTCTTTGGAATTTGTTTTTTATTTTTGCCAATAATTCTTTTCTTTTTACCGTGTTTTGTAAAGTTTGATAAACTCGTGTGTCTCTTGTTTGTTCATGTTAATGATTTCATAAAAAAATGTCATACTCTCTCTGTCTCTCATACATATAACTGACAGTTATTCATATCAAAACTTAAATGAAAATTACGTGACTTGTTTGAGCAATGAATATGCCCCTTTCGAGAAGTCAGCTAAACCAAGTTATGTGCATAAATATTATTTACTATTTTATTGTCAAATGGTTAAATAAATATGTGGAATTAATTCTACAATTGTTAGTAAAATATGAAAAAGCAATTTCGCAATGTTTTGCGAACTGATACTCAAGAAGAGTTTGGCAATATATATTTACAAGGCAGTTAATGTTAACTCCAACAGCGCTTATAATAAACTCATCCACGACTGCAACCTCTGCCACTCTACAATGATCTTAACGGACAACTACTATGTTAAACATTCAGTGTTGCCATACTTTCAAACAATGCTAACAACCGCATGTTATCAACATTGTTGATAAGTAGAAGCTTCTACTGATGGAAATGTTTATAAACACTATGAATGTTGATGGCTGTTGCTATAGACCGTTAAATTCAAATCGCTAGTGCAAACTAGTAACAGTATTATTAAATTTATTAATTCTTTTCCCATGCAAAAAATTGCAATTTTATTAAAAAAAAGTATACATAAAGAGTGTTTTTGAACATGAAATTGTAAAATACATCACAAAAAAGTAAATTTTAATATAAAAAAAATATTTATTCAAAATATCAATACATTGCATTAAGATTTGCAAATGATTTGGGGAATATGTCCGACCAGCGGTGTTGGACTACAGGCGTCAATTACAAAGGTCAAAGGCTTGGCTAACCATTATAAAGATTCGATGCATTATGGCTACCTAAGTACAAAAATGGTAAAATTTTTCCATTCTATGGATAGATTTTTTTAAAAAATTATGAATTTTGCTAGGCTTTTCTCCACATAATTAATGATTAGTCAACAAAGGCTAGTCCGATGTTATTAAAATAAACTCATAAAAATTGATATTTACATAACCTTTAATCCGTTTATATATTGTACAAAGTTCACGTTTGTAAGCACATACAATTTTCTGGAAATGAGAAAATAATCCATCAATTTTTATGATCGATATCTCATTTTGTTCCTATTACATGTGGCTTTGCGATCAAGTTATAAATCCTAACAATTTTTGCTGTTTTCGATTTTTCATAATTTTTTTAAAACAGAAAAATTTGCTATTTTCACTTAAAATATATATTTTTTGCTTCAATTTGTTATTATAACTTCGAAACTACTGAGCCGATTAAAACGCAAAATATATGTGAAAATTTGTACATAGCATGGGGAAAATGTTTTCAAAATTCAATGATTCAAAAGAAGAACATTAACCACTCAATTTTAAGAATATCAAACAAAAAAATAAAATTTTGTGAAAATGGGCGAATTCACTTAATTGTGGATAAATTCGAAAAGAATTCAACGATTTTCATGATCGATATCTCATTTTATTGCTATTATATGTGGCTTTGCGATAAATGAATAAACCTGAACAATTTCAGACGTTTTCGATTTTTCATGATTTTTTTAAAACACAAGAATTTGATATTTTCACTTAAAAAATATAGTTTTTGCTTAAACTACTGAGCCAATTAAAACGTAATATATAAACGGATTAAAGGATATATAAATATACATTTTTCTAAATTTTCTTTAATAATATCGGACTAACCGTTTTGGAGTTATCATTAATTATATGGAGAAACGTCTAAAAAAATCACAATTTTACTTAAATTTTTTTTTTAATAAAAACGGACAGGTTAAATTTAAATAGAATTTAAAATTTGGGTCATATTTGTACTACTGGAACCTCATTACATCAAAATTGTGTAGTGGTTTAATAAGCCTCTAAATTTTTCGATTTTGTTGCCCTGTGTTATTCCTTGTTTATCAGCATAAACCAGTGACTTCACTTGGTCCCACAGGAAATAATTGAGAGATGTCAAATCGCAAGACCTTGGAGGCTAATTGACAGGTCCATTACTCGAATCAAGTTATCGACAAATTTTGATTTCGTAGTGCCATCCATACTGTTAAACAATACGAAAGATTGTAGAAATGCCTATCTAAGCAAGTTGGGACTTGGGTTTTTATCCCATTTTCGTGATCAAAATAAATTTTATCTTTTAACGATTCAGTTAAATGTATTGAATTAATTCCTTTTACTTAAATAAAATTTGTTTCAATTCATTTTGTAAATGATTAAAAGCTAAATAAAACTGAATGAGAAGAAACATTTTAACTCGATTTGTAGTAGATTTGAATCAACAAAAATTTAATCATTCAAAGTTTGAATAAATTCTGTTATTAATTAACTTCAAATGAAATGAATTAAGTTCAAATTGAATTAATTAATATGAAGTTTTATATATAATGATTACAACACTAAGTTTTTATATGAAATTTTGCTATAATATTCATAATTCACAGTATTATTATATATTTCGGGAATAGTCGGGTACCCGGGAATGTAGAGAAACATTTTCCCGTTTCCCGGGAATCAAAAAAGTTCGGGATATTAAAAACCCTAGTTGGGACACATTTTGCTATGAACAATAGGTAATAAAATTTGACACATTTTGACTTCCCTCTAATTCAGAGAGTTCTTGATCGATCTTGTTGAAAAATCGTGCCTAAATTACTATACCAGACGGAAGACACCTATTTCAAAACTTTGTTTATTTGACATGAGATCTCCCATATATAGAAAGAAACCTTTCTAATCGGATAATGAACCAAAATTTGGCATCATTTTTAATATTTCATATCACGATGTACCCTACTTTGGGTACTTTAAGATCAGCAGTCTCAGTGTTTTTTCCAAATTTAAAACGAAAACCTCTTCTATAGCCGTTTTTTTTTTTTGAATTCTCAAATTCTCATATATTTAATTACCACAATTTAAGATTAATTTGCTAAAATTTTAAAATTCGCTTTGATTTTATTCGAAAATCATATTAAAGCTAATAACTCATAGATTTTTAGGTTTCTGCTAGAAATCCATTTCTCAAACCTGACATAGCATAGAAAATCGTCATTGAAGACAGGATATTGCAAAAAAAATATATTTCAATTTAATTTTGAAATTTGAATTAAGAATATTTTATTTCGAACTTTTGATTTAGATCAAATCAGCTGGTTGTCTATTGTAATGAATTTTTGAAATCTGGAAAACTATGAGGTCTTTCAGTACTAAATATTTACATGTAGCTGATTTTGTTTAAGAAATTTTCATTAGGGTCTAAGCTAAAATAACTAGTCATTAGTGATGACTGGACTATTTGTGTCTTTTATTAGCAGTAGAATTGATGTCATCTTAGTAACAAGATTTTTAATAACATGTTTTTCCAAGTCTCTATATAATGTACTTACTTTATAGAATGGGACTGATTTATGAGAAACTTTTTATATGTGTTTTATGTTTTAAGTATTAGATGAATAACAAAATGTTTGAATAGAATTTTGATGGTATTTGTATCTTTCAATAATCTATGTGAGTATTAATATTTGTAAATTAATATGGGTGACTTTTTGCCAAAAAAAAAAGAATCCTAACAAGAAATTCCCATCATATAATGTGTCTGAAATCATCAAATGTACTGTAATGATTATTTCAATCCTGTCTACAAAGATATTTCTCATGCTGCCATGAATGTTTTATCATTCGTTTAGGCTATTATTTGATGCATAATAAAGACCTTATGAGCTAAAGTTGAGACAAATCAATGTCATTTTGTTAACACTTCTGAGATTTGTTGTTTTCCTGGGAAAACGAAAATGTCAATGAAATTGAGTTTAACACATGTTTGTAACGTTTTTTTATAACTTAATAAATCAATGGCAAGAAAGTTAATAAAAATATATCAAATAGTAATCTAAAGGGAATTCGTATTGAATTGCAACAATTCAGCTGGATACCATTGTATTGATTTAAGGTTAAATGGCAAATTTGGAGAAATTCTTAAATGGATTGCTTTTTATAAATAGTTAAAATTTTGTTTCTTTAAGAAAATAAATAATAAAAACAATTACTCACCTATTTGTTAAGTAAAATTAAATTCAAACAATTAAAAATAGATATTTGGAAATGAATTTATATTTTTTTTATGTCACACCCTGTAAAAATAAGAAATAATAAATGAATAAAAATAAAAATTTTAAATAATAAATTATAAGTTTAAACAGTAGTAACTAAAAAGTAAGAATAATGAAACAAAAACTAACTAAAACATAGGGTAACATAAAAAAGAGATGTAATTGTCAAAAACCTAACTCTCGTAACAACAAAATACATGTTAGTCAATGTATTTTGTTGTTGTATCAGACATATGATTTGTTATTTTTGTTTCAGAAAACTGAGTGTCTCATCTCTATGTATAATTCTCTATGCACTAAACATTTTCATCTGAAATAACTTGCGAACAAGTTTTACATGGACAGCCAGCCAGACGGACATCGTTTAATCGACTCAGAAAGTGATTCTGAGTCGATTGTTATACTTTAAGGTGGGTGTTATATTTTTGGGCGTTACAAAAATCTCCACAAACGCATAATACCCTCCCCACTATGGTGGTGTAGGGTATAAATATATTTTGTACGTGAAAATAGCAAATTTTTTTGTTTGAAAAAAACCCATGAAAAATCGAAAACGGCAGATATTGTTCAGGTTTATTGCTTTATCGCAAAACCACATATAATAGCAACACAATGTGATACCGATCATAAAAATCAATGAATTCTTTTCGAATTTATTAACAATTAAGTGAATTTGCTCATTTTCACAAAAATTTTAGTTTTTTGATAGTTATATTTAAAATTGAGTAGTAAGTGTTCTTCTTTCGATTGATGGAATTTTTAAAACATTTTCCCCATGCTACACATATACAAATTTTTATATATATATGATGCGTTTCAATCGTCTTAGTAGTTTCGGAGTTATAATAACAAATTGAAGCAAAAAATATATTTTTTACGTGAAAATAGCAAATTGTTTTGTTTTAAAAAACTCATGAAAAATCGAAAACGGCAGAAATTTTTCAGATTTATTGCTTTATCTCAAAGCCACATGTAATAGGAACAAAATGAGATATTGGCCATGAAAATCGATGGATTCTTTTCGAATTTATTCACAATTAAGTGAATTTTTTCATTTGGCTTAGAAAGCTATGACATTTCCAAAAACATGTAGCAATAACGATTTTCGTTGCTTCCAATGTTTAAAATTATTCTCTGTTATCCAATAATGAAATGCTAAAATTTTTAACAAAATCAAATTTTATTTGAAGTCAAAGTATTAATATTTTCAAGAATATTAAAAAAGAAAATATTTTGAAAGAAGCTCCAAATAAAAATAGTTTTTTGTATTTTATTTACCAATGGGTGCTTAAATAGAACAACTTTCCGACATCTATAAGCCATCTTAATTTGATACCAAAAAATATTATAAATTTTAATGCAAACAAAATAAAATAATTGTTTTCGAATCGATTCTAATAAACTCTAAATGAGGATTAAAATCGCAAATTTTAATAGTTGTATTAAAGTATATTATGGGTTACCTTGGAGACTGCTGTTGTTTGTTGATACCTGTTTATTACAAAATTAATTTATAGTTTTTTACTCGCACATCTTTAACTCATATTAGCCAAAAGACAAATATTCAGCTTAAGGCAAATTATAATATACTTAAATATTGCAAAACTATGTGTTTATGACAAAATTAAATTCCTAAATATAGAATATATTAAAAACTGTATTTTGCACTTTAGGTTATGAAGTTCAATACAATAGAATTCTCAACTACTTCTTAACAAAAAAATTTTATGAAATTGATACTTTTAGCAACTATTCGGAGCATCGAAAATCCTAAAAGTTCGTTTTTTCTTTTATTAAATTTATATTTTCTTTCATTCCATACAACAACAGAAATAGGCCAAACCACATAAAAAATCTAAAACGGATTTGAGTCTCCCACTCACACAGTCACATTCTACTTTTTTATTGTTGTGTGTCTGTGTTATATGTAACGTATAATGGTTTTTAAAATTTACTCTTTGTGTCAAAGGAACAAACAAAAGTGAAACAACTTTAATACTTAAAATATGTATGAGTGTGTAATTTTTATGGCAAGAAATGAACAAAAAAATATTGTTTTTAACCACAACAATAACAACATTATGATTACACGCCTAAAAAATATGTACTGTGTAATTGAATGTAAGTTGATGGATGAAATACATATGAGGGGATCTCACAGACAATATTGTAACACATTTATGAGATACTTAAATTTATTATACTAATTTATTATTCGGTTTTTTTTTTTTTGAAAGGTTGGCTAATTTTTTGGGAAGTTGACCCATTGTCTATCCAATATTCTAAGTTGCGTGATAGTTCATTGGAAAGGCCTCAGTAAAACTTCTCATTTGATATATCGCAGTAAAATTCTTCATATCGCATTATTTATCGGAGATGTTTACTTTTTAGTGGGAGCCACTCCCAATTGTCAAATATATATTCCTATACCTGCGATGCTAAGACCTGTATATAGACAATATGTGGCACTGGTTCCTCTAAAGACTGTCAATTTTAATTTTAACTTTTTGCAAGAAATTGATGTACAGTGGTCATATATATCCACTGTAAAAATCTTACATCATTTTTTCTACTCTTTCGCCAAAAAATACAATTGTATCCGTCTTCAACTTTCACAGTAATGTATTAAAAAAAACAGTTATTTGCCTCTACTGAAAATTTTTAAATTTTGAGTTGATTCTCTTCGGAGGAACCTGTGTCATATATTGTCTATATACAGGTATTAGTATCGCAGATATAGGCATATATAATTGACAATTTAATGCCACGCCCACTAAAAAGTAAACATATCCGATAAATAACGCTATATGAAGAATTTTACTGGCTTATATCTCGGTCATGGACCGTTTTGGATGGTTTAATAGATACAATTCAAAAAGCATTTCTGATGTATTTTAGTGTTTTTAGTACTTTTCTTTATTTAAGAGATTCCCAACGTTAATTTTTGTGTATAAATATAACTGACTTTTAATACCATGACTATATATATAATATATTGATACTATATTAGGTTCGTAGGTTGTGTAGGGTCCTCGGAAAAACATATTTCAACCAACATATGGACACCACTAAATCGACTCCGCTATCTCTACACGCAGAGAAAAAAACATGGTTGTGGTAACCATAAACTAAGAGCAACATATTATGATCAGATTTATGCTTGTAGTCCAAAACATATTATGATCATTATTAGTATCATTAAATATCATAATATGTTCTGAAATAATCATATTATGATATAAATCAATCATATATCATATTTATGACCGAATTAAATCATATTATAATCCAATGAAATCATATTATGATCCAAACTAATCATATTATTATTAAAATTTATTTTTGGAAATACAAAATTTTATTTTAATAGGTTTTAGTTTTAAAGTACTAAATTCCCAATTAAAATATTATTGATAAAATCAAATTTATTATTATTCGCCCTAGGAAAGTTAAAGATAATATACAAATAAAACTGTAGAGCGAATGGGATTTACAGACACTCAAAATTTTCTTGAAAAAATAACATAGATTAGACAAATGGTGGGTAAACAGACTATTATAAGTAAACATATTTTGTTTGCATATGACTACGCGTATAGAAACTTAACATTTAATTGTTGTACATAAAAATAATATGTTTACCTATTTATCATTATTTAGTTGTTCGAATACCATATTTATATTTATAATTGCGATGAAAATATAAACGTTTACAGTAACTATAATATTGTTGAAATTAAATTAAAACAACAACTATATTTTTACGACAACAATATATTGTTACAGAGAACATAGTATAGTTGTTGTAACCATGTCCTGCCATGTAGATATACAAAATACATATCGTCACCGAAAATGCAAAATAACGTGACGTCACTTTTCATAAGTTTTTTTTTTCTTAAAAGAAAGCATAGATATTTTCCTTGAAGACCTATATCCTTACCACTTCTGTTGAAGGGTATAAAAATGATTTGTGAGTGCTTTGTTTTGACGCCAAACTGATACAATTTCTATGCACCTATAGAGTTCTCAACCAAACTTTGGTTTATTAAGTTTATAAAACCAAACTATCCTTGTTCGTTGAGAAAATTTGTCTTGTTGAAATTAAAATCAAAAATGTTCCAAAAATATCTGAACAACATCAAAATTTAATTTTGATATTGTCATTTCTAAGATGTTTATGCCTATAATAACTTCAATGGGTGTCTAAAATTTAGTTGCAACTTCCTTTAACAATCTATCATTACCCTTAATATCGTAATATTTGTGTTCGTGTAATTTGTTGCATGCATGCACTTAACCAAACTCATACTTACATGTTGACAAAGAACTATGAAATGTTTTTGTACTGATGTAGGTGATTGTAATGTGTTTTCTGATTTTGGTTTGCATTCGAGTATGTTGGTATTTTATATATATATTTCTACAAACACACATGCTATGTACATTAGACATGCCCTCTTATTTATATTATTGTATATAACTATTTAATCGCATCTTCATCAAGTCAAATATAAATCTGAAGATGAGGTCCGAGTTCAACTCAAGGCTGGAGCAGAATTGTTTGTAATTTCACTTAACAAAAGTACCAGGACGTGGTGTATTGCGTAAAGGTTTAGACTAACAAGCAAAAATGGTTATGTTCATGGGCTCGAATCGTGTCTCAGCCAATAAAATTTTTGTTCTGCGTACATAAATCGCTTGCAAAATACTTTATTGCATAACAAGTTAAAATCGCTTGCAAAAATAATTACTTTTTCTAGTAGAATAATAAGTAATCTTTTCGTCAAATTCTCATTATTTTCAGCTTATGATTGAAACAAGTAAGAGAGTTATATTCGGCTGTGACGAATCTTATATACCCTTCACCAAATTATACTTCAAAATAAAAATTTTAAATATTTTTAGGAAAAAAAAAATATTTTTTTCCAAAGTTGTTTTTTGAAAAAAAATTTTTTTTTTGGGTTTTTGTAATTTTTTTTAATATTTATCGAAAAAAAACTTTTGGTGAAAAAAAAATTCGGGTGAAAAAATATTTTTTCATCCATTGTAGGTTCAACTTACTATGGTCTTATATACGTCGTTGCAAAAATCTTTGAAATATCTATCATTAGATATCCATATTGTCTATATTAATGACTTAGTAATCCAGATATAAGTCAAAAATAGGTAAAAAATCGAGGTTTTCCTGGTTTTTTCCTTAAATCTCAGCCATTTGTGGACCGATTTTCTCGATTTTAAATAACCGAGCCGGAAGAATTCAGGAATATTAATATATGAATTGTGTAAGTTATTTTGGGGCTTCGGAAAGTTGATTTCAACAGACAGACAAGGCGGACTTGGCTTAATCGACTCCGCTATCTATAAGGATCCAGAATATATATACTTTATAGGGTCGAAAAATTATATTGTGGAAATTACAAACGGAATGACATCTTATATATACACAGAAAAAACTATTTCTTAAACCGTTTCAATTCAAATACTTGTCACATATTGAATTGGTTTCAATTATTTCATAATTGAATCAAGTATTCATGTGCTCAAAAACAAAATTTTCTGAAATTTTCTATTGAATTTTGAGTTTTGAATTTGATAATTTTGACAAAATATACAATTTTCGTTATTGGTTGAATTTTAAATACAAAAATTATTGAATAGATAATTTTTGTAATTGAAAAGACATTTTTATTATTTTTTGTTTTTTCAATTACAAAAATTATCTATTCAATAATTTTTGTATTTAAAATTCAACCAATAACGAAAATTGTATATTTTGTCAAAATTATCAAATTCAAAACTCAAAATTCAATAGAAAATATCAGAAAATTTTGTTTTTGAGCTCATGAATACTTGATTTAATTATGAAATAATTGAAAACAGTTCAATATGAGATAAATGTTTGAATTGAAATATAATTTTTTCTGTGTAACCTTCTCACGAAGTTGAAGGTTATAAAAATTACTTTGTTTATATTTTAATTTTACAACTTTGAATCGTTTTTCGGAACAGGTCTTATCACAGGTTAACCTATTGTCCTCGAATTTAGCATCAGTTAGTGTTAGCTACTAATGAACCAAATAGCACCCATCTAAAGATAATAAATATATTTTTAAAGGACAGGTCTAATGTACATACATACATATGTACTCGTGCATATAATATGCGTGAGCTTTCAATATGAGTATATAATGACATGTAAGTAGTTTTGGTATGTCGACAAAGTAAAAACGCCCCCATTCGTTCACACAGTCATTGCATGCGTATGCAAACCATTTACTGGCTATATAGACACTGATTGTTAATATTATTATTGTAAACCAGACAATAGAGAAGGCATGTATACATTTTATATTTAAATCATATCATGGACACTTATCAGTCTCGTTTAATAACCTTAGTAAGAGCACAAAGGAAATTAATTTATTTAAATGCTGGGAGATCCATGTCAAAGTGGACAGCAGTCGGATTTACCATCTCCGATTTTAATGAACTTTACCTCATACATAATATTTTCAATATTTTTCTCATATCAGTGACTTTTTCAATGGAAACTCATTCCGATGTAAAAATATCGCGATTTGAAAATTGAAAAATTTGCTAAAATTGTCTAAAATTATATACACATAATTGCCCATAACTTCGAAGCTACTCAAAGTCCAAAATAATTTTTGATTCCATTTTAAAGGCTAAGATATTGTCCTTAAAATGGTGTGAATAAAATAGTTTACTTCCAAAAGGTTAAAGGTCAATTTTCGAAGTATATATTTCAATGAAAAAAATATCAAAGATCGCGGTGTTAAAAATTCGATGAAGACTCGATTAGTTTAGGAGTTATAAATAAAAACGTTATTAAAAGTACGTTTTTTCATATAAAAATTTAAACACTTCTGTTTTACCGCATAAATTGAAATTGATTCAACTGTGATCTGTTTTCTATTTGCTTAAATTTTTATATGAATTAATATGAAAAAACGTACTTTTAATAACGTTTTTCGTTATAACTCCTGAACTAATCGCGTCTCCATATAGGTGCCCTCATACCATGTTCTTTTTGAATTTTTAACACTGCGATCTTTGATTTTTTTTACATTGAAATATATACTCCGAAAATTGACCTTTAACCTTTTGCAAGAAAACAATTTTGTTTACGCCATTTCAAGGACAATATCTTTGGCTTTAAAATGGAATCAAAAATTATGTTGGACTTTGAGTAGTTTCAAAAATTACGTGTATATTATTTTAGACAATGTCAAATCCGAAAATAGCAGTTTTCTGTCCGTTTTTATATGGATTCTCCCTGCTGTAAAAAAATTCATATTTGTTATAAGAAATGCAAATTAAACTTACTGTAAGTACAAATTGAAATAAATTTCCCCATTGGTTTAACTAAAAATTCTGTGCTATTTTCTAGTCAAGTATTATTGCTTATTATTTTTCGTTTTAAATAAACAATTCTTTTTAACAAAAAAAACTTTAAATTCATTGAAAACTTTATTTTTCCATAATAAATGCTTTAGAAATTTCTGTTAACAAATTGCTAAACTCAATAAAAACTTTACAAAATGCTTGTGAATAATATTTGTCTTAATAAAATATTTATTACTGGTTTAGCAGCTTTATAAATAATATTTATTTTATTTTTTTGTTTTCATTCAGCTGGACAACATCCCATGATTATTTACAAAAATATATTATAAGCTTTGTCTTAATTATATAGACAATTTTGTATAAATTACTGCATTTACTTGGTATATGATCAAAATTTGATGTATTGAGATCATCATGCATACCAGTAAAGTCGGACAATAATTATTGAATTACAAAAATTCTGACATCAAAACATATAAATGTACAAATTATTATTGGTGCTGTTTTTCTTAATATGGCTGATGGATGACTGGTTGTTTGTAAAATTGATTTGAAATATTTTGCGTGTGTCTGTTGAAAAGTTACCTCAAATTAAGAGATTAACTACTCAGCGGGAAGCAGTATGATATTCCTTCTCTCTGCCTTGTCGCAAACGATGTTCTGGAAGGACTTTGTTTCTCCTTCTAAAAAGGCATACAAATTATAAATAGCATTGCAAAATAAGGTCTAACAAACCTTTATTTACAATTCAAACATGATAGGTTTTGCAATTATTCTTATATATTGTTTCTCTATAACAAAATTTATCATGTTCTCTTTATAAAAATCTTCTAAAAAATTTAGTCTTTTATAAAATACTATATTGTTAGTGATGTTAAAATTATGATATGATAATTGGAATATCTAAATTATTAATATATTTTTTATTCAACTTATCAACACTTTAATTTTTAAAATCGTTTATAATCAGAAACACTTCTGAATATTCCACTTAAACACTTTCAGCAGCTATAGAAAGCAACCAGAGACGATTCCGAACTAGTGCTTCAAAACGAATTGAGCATATTAGTAGAATTCGAGCGAATATTCGGTTTCATATTATTAAAATTCGGTGATATTCGGTTGGAAAAGTCATTCACAAACAAGGTCCGTCAAAATATCCACAATATGCTATTGAGAATTAATCAATGATCTTCTAATAACTGTACAAAACTAATTCCTTGCACATGTGATTTGCGCTCCAAATAAGTTTTATATAAACAAAATTCATGTCACCATGTCACGGTCCATAATTAGTCATAGCTCATATACATAGACCCGCTTCCGAAAATCATTTTAACGTGCATAAATCGCTTAAAAATGTTGGTATACTCACAAAATTCAACATAGTAAACTTTCATATAGACACAAATCGCACAACCTAATTTCATGGTGATCGGTCCATAATTGCTCATAGCCCCCATATAAGGTCCACTTCCGAAAATCACTCAAAAATATAAATTATTGAAATTTTAAAAGAAAAATGTTTTTGCTATTTTACTTAGTGTAGGGTATTATATGGTCAGGCTTGACCGACCATACTTTCATACTTGTTTTAATTTATATTTAAAAAGTTTCTAATTGTATTTCAGAATTTTACAAATGGAAATTTCAGAAATACAATTGGAAAATTCTGAAATACAATTGGAATTTTTTAAAATACAATTAGAAAATTCTGAAATACAATTGGAAAATTCTGAAATATAAATGGAATATTCTGAAATATAATTGGAAATTTCTGAAATTCAATTGGAATTTTCTAAAATGTAATTAAAAATTTCTGAAATACAATTAGAAATGGTGTAGTTAGTGTCACACTCTATTGAATTACACTGCCGTGGCTTTGGAAATTTCACTTTTGGGTTGATATAAGAAGGGTTAATTAAAGTTTTCGTTGCGAAACAAATATTTCTTTTGTTATTTTTTTTTTGAAAAACACCTTTCAAAACAACCCTCGCACTATTGGCATTTTTGTATAGTATTATTTCATTTCCTCTTAATCATCGACTAAACTGACAGCTACTAAAAAATTCTAAAACAGTAATTACAAAATGAGTGGTTATTAAATTTCACACCCTACACCAATCAATCGTATTCACTACTTGTAAGATTCTAATATTAAAAGTAATTATTTAAGTTGTTCCAATAGAAGTCACTACTATTTGTAAGATTATTATTTAGTAGTTTTTCAATTTGTCGGAGTTTTTTAAGTTTATTAAACCCAAATTTAAACCTTATACTTCTGATTATATTTTTTACACTCATGGCATGTAATATTAGTTTCGGAATGATTCTTACAAATTAATGTATTACTTCCCGAATATTTATTTGAATATTTTGTGGTATTTGACAGATTTGGAAAATAATAAGTAACGTCTTCTTTTAAAGCACTAAAATCAGTTTTGGGCAATTTTGACCCATGAGTACAGGATAAGTTATGATTCTCTTGACGTTTATGGGTTAAAAGGTAAAATTTATACATACAGTAGTAGAGTATTAAAAAGTCGTTATTTCCTAAACCAAATAGTTGTTACTTGTATCGCAGTAAGCGAATTGATGAATGGATTAAACACTTGCATTTCAAATATTTATAAATTTATAAGTATAAAATATTTATTACTTACTACTTATACATATTTTATTTAATTATTTATAGAACAACCGGTATGTATTTCCTTTGTTTTTTTTCACTGCTGATCATTTTTGCATAAATTTTGCGCGAAAAACCAACGCTAAAACATTTATACAACAATCGTACTTTATATATAGAATGCGTGGGCTTAAATAATTCTTTTTTGTTGTTCTTGTTATTTTTTCATTATTTTTTGTTGTTACGTGCTCCATAATTATGGATTTGGGACATTTATATATAAAAAAAATAAACAAAAACAACAACGCATTTATGACAAATTAGTACAAATATTTGTACATGACACCCATTAAATTTATATACGCAGCTAGCTAGCAGTCACGCATTATTTAATACTGGTAATGTGTTTTATTATTAAACCAATTTTAATTAAAAATTATACAATATTTAATATGAATTTATTTCCAAATAACTATTTGTTTTAATTTTGTGAAAACATTTAATCAATTTATAAAATGTATTTTATTTAAATTTAAAACAATAAGAGATTATTTTGAAGATAAAAACAAATATTTAAATAATTATATAAATAAAGAAGATAATAAAGATTTATAAATTTAATATTGAAACAATGAAAGATTTAAATGCATTAGAATTTTGTATGTACATTAGGGTAAATCCATTTATATGGAGAAAAAAGAAGGGGTTGATGGCTTACGCGATAATTTTAGATACGGCATTGAAAGCGCCGTTTATAGGCCATTAAATGAGGATTCCAATATTTCAAACAAATACTTAGTTATAAAGGAAAATATTTGTTAAAAACGAAAAATTTAGACCAACAAAATTATTTTTGGAACTTTGGGCCCTTCTATACATATATGGAGGATTCCATGTCAAGTCAACGAACTGTTAAAATCGATGTCTTCCGATCGGAATACTTAGCACCAAGGATAGACCTATTAATTCAGATAAAATTTTTCAACAAATTCGGTCATGAACTCTCTGTACACAGAAACAAAATTTATTGATATTTTCTATTGAATTTTGAGTTTTGAATTTGATTATTTTGACAATTAAATATACAATTTTCGTTATTGGTTGAATTTCAAATACAAAAATTATTGAATAGATAATTTTCGTAATTGAAACACAAAAAATAACAAAAATGTGTTTTCAATTACGAAAATTATCTATTAAATAATTTTTGTATTTGAAATTCAACCAATAACGAAAATTGTATATTTAATTGTCAAAATAATCAAATTCAAAACTCAAAATTCAATAGAAATTGTTCATATATAAAAATGAAATGGTCCGTGTATGTAATGACATCACGTGAGATCGGCTGGAGTGATTAGGCTGATTTGTTTGTAAGAAAAAATTTTAAAAATTTCGTAAATTTTATGTTTTCACTTCGTCCCATTAATAAAACAATAGTGTATAATTTGTTTTTCATTTCGAAATACTTGAGTTTAAAATTTTTGTATTAGTAGACATCTACAACAAAAGTAATATTTCAATTGATCTTTTGACCCAGTTTGTGGAAGTAGAATTTCACCAAATTTTTACCACATATAGAATCAGTTATTTAGATTATGCAATAAAAAAATAATGGTGTATATGCTTATACACTATTGTTGTATTAAGGGGACGACTTATTTTCATTTCTTTTTATACCCTTCACCATCGTGAGAAGGGAATATATAAGTTTTTCATTCAGTTTGTAATTTCTACATTTTTCATTTCCGACCCTATAAGTCTGGATCCTTATAGAAAGCTTAGTCGATTAAGCCATGTCTGTCCGTCTGTCTGTTGAAATCAATTTTCTGAAGACCCCATATATCCTCGGGATCCAAATCTTCAATAATTCTGTCAGACATGCATTCGAGAAGTTTGCTATTTAAAATCAGCAAAATCGGTCCACAAATGGCTGAGATATGAGGAAAAAACCAGAACAACCTCGATTTTTGACCTATTTTTTTTACCTATATCTGGATTACTAAGGCATTAACATAGACAATATGGATATCTAATGATAGATATTTCGAAGACATTTGCAATGACGTATATAAGACCATAGTAAGTTGGACCTACAATGGGTCAAAATAGGAAAAAAAATTTTAACCCGAATTTTTTTTTTAAACCAAAAAAAAAAAAAAAATTTAAAAAACAAAAAAAAATTTTAAATTTAAAAAAAAAATTAAAATTTAAAAAAAAAAAATTAAAATTTTAAAAAAAAAAATATAAAATTTTAAAAATTAAAATTACAATTAGAAAATTTTTTTTTCCAAAAAATGAAAAAAAACAACTTTGGAAAAAAATAAATTTTGTTTACCTAAAAATATTTAAAATTTTTATTTTGAAGTATAATTTGGTGAAGGGTATATAAGATTCGGCACAGCCGTATATAGCACTCTTACTTGTTTTTCTTAATAAGAGTTTATAATAAATTGCCTCAAATAATTATTAAGATCTAAGTTTTTTGAATAATTTGAATAATAGCCTATATTGGCAAACCCTTCATGATGAATCAACCACATCTCAAGCAAAAAATATCATTAAATATAATTAAACATTGCTTAATGTTAAAGCATTTTATCTTTATCAAAAAATGCGCCAATTTCGCAAACATTTTCTTATATTATAAGTGAAAAACATACAAAATTTTCCAAGGAAAATTTCCAACAACATAAAATGAAAATTGAAATAGTTTTTTTCAAGCCTCCTAGATTTTATTTATAAACAAAAATATGAAAAAAATCATACTATTTAAGAAATTAATTGTAAATGTTATGAGTTGAAATCTAATCATACCATTTATAATTAAAATTCTAAAGATTTATTTCACTTTTTATATTTTCCCCTGTTAGTCGCTATGTTGAGTAATTTGAATTAACCCTCTAACCCTCAAACTTTAAAAAGCTAAAAAAAAGTTGTCAAATAATTATTTTTAGGGTAATTATTACCCAATAAACTCAGAAAAGCCATCAGAAACTAATTTGCAAATTAAGTTTAGGAACTAAATAGGTGCAAAAAGGTGAAGAGTGCCTCAGGGCATTGTTGCCGATTTAGGTGTAAAAACAATAATTGTGCTAGGATTTTATTGAAAAACTAAAAAAGGGAATAACAAAACATATTTCGAATAGATAGGACCACTAAAAGTTAGTAAAACTTTGACTTAAAAAAAATATTACACACATAATTTCACCTGCTAAAATTATGACATCACTAGCAGCTGACAGAACAAAAACTAAAAGTCAGAATGCATTTCGAACTTCGAGGGAAATGTTAACAAATCTGTAACTAAAGTCACCGTTAAATTCCAAAAAAAAATGATGATTACTTTTTGAGATAATTGGTGTTTTGTATGCTTGCCTTGTAGCACTCTTGCGGGTTAGAGGGTTAAACAATACCATTTCTAATAAATTAAGTTAAATTTAAAATAACAATCAACTATTGTTACTTCGTCATCATATATAGTACTTTGTTTTCTTAGCAGCACTTAATTTAGATACTTTATCTTTATAATTTTCTAAGTGTAATTTAGAATAAAACTTAAATAACACAGCTAACCAAAATAAAATCCTTTTAAACATAAATAACAAAACTATTTGGAAATATTCTTGGCAAACACTCAAATACTTACTAATACTGTTTTAAATACATAAATGCCAGTATTTATTTAAAACGATAAACTGAAACTAAACTTTTTGTTTTGAGTTCTCTTACTTAATAGCAATGATTTATTTAAATTTATAGAAAATATTTTGCAAAAAAGTTTTTAAGATCTTTCAAAAGAACTGGTAAAAACATTTAATATGCACACACACAAACACATAGACAAGTCAAAATCCTTCTTAAACACACACATACAAATTAATCCTGCTAAAATTTTTAAAACGAAAGACAAAAAGAAACCTCTTTGAAAATTAGTTCTGAAGTTAAGAAAAAGTGAGATGTAGAGCAAAAGCTATATGGAATATTATAATTAAGATATTAAAATCAACACAATATTTTGACAGCTTAATCTGCCCCCTTTCCCTATCTCCTCCCCCCCTTCCATCACCCATAGCTTTCGTCCTACTCCACAACAAAAGAAAAGTTTAAGTTTTGCCAGTTTTTTGTTTCCAGTTTAACTTGATACCAAAGAAACCCAAAAACGTTCTGAAGTTTTTTGGCTTTTGTGGTTTCATACTCATTTCATTCGATGATAGTACAGAGAATATCCAGCAAATAAAAGAAATTTTGATGAAGTTTTTAAATTAAGGGGATACTAAAATATTAACTCAACCCTCAGTGTTTTTATTAAAGTTAAGCAATGTAAGTTTAAGTGGAAAAATCTTAATTGTTGGAAAGTGTTATGTGTGAAATATTCATTATAAAATGGCATAACTTTGCCAGTGAGCAAATTTAATACACTATACACCATTGATGAAAAATATTTTTATTAGTTTTGTTGCTTCAGACAGACAGCTTTTATCATAAACATTTGTGACAAAAGCAATCATGTTCATGAGAAAAGAAAGAAATTTAAGAAAATGTTTTACTAAAAGGTTAAAATGTATAAATTTACTTTCAAGAGTTTAGAACGAACAGAACAGCAATTACACGTGGACCAGTAATGGAAAATGTATCCTTAAATAGTTTTACAACGATCAGTAGTTGTTTACTGCATCTTTTAATAAAATTTCCATGCTAAAAGTTCACAACAAAACTAACTCAAGTGAAAATGAGCAAAGTTAATTAACTGGCAAAACAGGCAAAACTTGTACCATAAAGATTAGGGTGACCCTTATCAGGAACCAAAAATGTGCGACAAGGAATCGGACTTTACTCTCACCAGATTTTTTATGGACAGAATGTTGTAAAGTCACTCAATTGTATATACAAACGCTTAGCCAAATGTTTACAATGTTTGTCTCATAGCAAGTTTCAATATATATGGGCAAGAACCAGAAACAGTCTACCAACAAAAAAATTTTTAAATGAATCAAACTTGAGTTTTTATACCCTACACCACCATAGTGGGGAGGGTATTATGCGTTTGTGCAGATGTTTGTAACGCCCAAAAATATTACACCTTAAAGTATACCGATCGACTTAGAATCACTTTCTGAGTCGATTAAACGATGTCCGTCCATCCGTCTGGTCGGCTGGCCGGCTGGCTGTCCATGTAAACCTTGTGCGCAGAGTACAGGTCGCAATTTTGAAGATATTTCGATCAAATTGGGCCCAAGGACCAAGCCTATTGAAACTGGCTGAAATCGGTTCATTATTTCACCTAGCCCCTATACAAATGTCCTTCCGAAATTGGACTTTATAGGTCATAAATGTTAAATTTATAAATGTATCTCCACAAATTGCGCTCCAAATAAGTTTTATATATACAAAATTCATGTCACCAAATTTTGCTACAATCGGTCCATAATTAGTCATAGCTCCCATATAGACCCGCTTCCGAAAATCACTTTAACGTGCATAAATCGCTTAAAAATGTTGGTATACTCACAAAATTCAACATTGTAAACTTTCATATAGACACAAATCACACGACTTAATTTCATGATCGGTCCATAATTGGTCATAGTCCCCATATAAGGCCCACTTTCGAAAATCACTCAAAAATATAAATTATTGAAATTTTAAAAGAAAAATGTTTTTTGCTCTTTTACTTAGTGTAGTGTATTATATGGTCGGGCTAGACCGACCATACTTTCTTACTTGTTTTAATTGTAATATTAGACTAGATATGAGTATTATATTTTATATTAAACAAAATGTATTTTGATGGTCATTCATACAAAAATGATTACCAAATTCAACACTAGCTCAGATATTTTAATATTATACCAAAAAATTCTTATTTTTTAATGTGTCTTATCATTACTTAAGTGTTAACAAGATGGTTCGATTGACAGCTATACTTTTGACCATTCAATTTAAATACAAATTAATTTTGAGTAGTTTCCCTTAGAATGGAATTTTTCAGAACTTCTCACGGTAAACTTGATACTGGAAAATTTGTAATGAACGTCACGTAACGTGCATAACAAACTGTTCTCGGCTTTTTATGAAAACGGCAAATGTTTGTTCATGCAAATAAGTTATATTAGAATTCTCATTCATTCATCTTTCTTTTAGGAATAAGATTTTGTGTGCTTTATTATGCAAAATTCGATAAAATTACTAAAAAAACACTTCAACTTTTAATGATACTTCCATATTTTGTAAAGTGCGTCACAAAAATTTGCGATCAATTATATCGCAAGTAATGGCAATTAAAAGGTAATGTCTTATGCTATTTGGAATTGCACTTAAATCTCACTATAGCGTATAGTATACGTTGGAGGTATCTTATATGAAAAACCTAAAAATGAAACGTTCGTCACGCAGGATTTGCCCATATTGCCAAAAATCCGTTTGTTTTGATATTGAACAAAAAGATTGTCCTTGAACACAGGATCCCTTTAAAAGAGATATCTTCCATTTTCTAAAGATTTTCCTCTATTAAAAGCCATTGTTAACAACAGAAACAAAATTCAAATCGATACCATGCGGGGATCTGTCAGAATATATCGAAGAATTATAAAAAAAACTCCAATTATAGTTTTATTCAGCCATATCTTTATAATTAGTTGTCCGATTTTTCCAACCGAAAGTGATAAATTTAAACAATATCATTTAAGCTTAGATATTTTAAAATATGGGAGCTTTCATGTCAAGTGAACCAACTTTTGAAATCGGGATGAAATTTGCACCTAAGTTAGTCCTAGTAGATAACTTTCTTAGTTAGACGGGGTCAAAATTTGTCATTATGGCCAAACAGGTGTTTTTTTTCTCATCAATGTAACTTATTACCAAGTGTTTTTTCTTCTACAATCTAAATAAAAATAAAAAAAATTTGAATTTTTTTTCCGAAATCAAAAGCAAGCTTCTATATTTTCCATGAAAACCTATTTGGTCACTTAGAGGAAAGCGAGTTGGATATCTATCAAAATAAATGTTTTGTAACTCAATTCATACAATTATTGACGTTTTTTTGCAAAATCGAACTTTTTTCCAAAATGGGCCCTTTTTAAATTTTTATTTGCTCAAAAAAAAGCTTAATTATTTTCCTTAAAACCCTAGTTGGTTGCTTAGTGGGATGCGAGTGGAATATATATCAAAATAAATGTTTTGTAACTCAAGATATACAATTTTTTATCAAAAAATCAAAATATTTTTTGACTATTTTTTTAAATGGGCCCTTTTTATACCCTTCACCTTCGTGAGAAGGGTATATATAAGTTTGTCATTCCGTTTGTAATTTCAACAATATAATTTTCCGACCCTATAAAGTATATATATTCTGGATAATTATAGATAACGGAGTCGATTAAGCCATGTCCGTCTGTCTGTTGAAATCAATTTTCTGAAGACCCCAGATATCTTTGATAATTCTGTCAGATATGCTTTCGAGAAGTTTCCTATTTAAAATCAGCAAAATCGGTCTACAAATGGCTGAGATATGTGGAAAAAACCAGGACATCCTCGATTTTTTACCTATATCTGGATTAAGTCATTAATATAGACAATATGGATATCTAATGATAGACATTTCAAAGTCCATTGCAACGATGTATATAAGACCATAGTAAGTTGGACCTACAATGGGTCAAATCGGAAAAAATATTTTTTAACTCGAATTTTTTTTTCACCAAAAAAAATTTAAAAAAATCCAAAAAAAATTTTAAAATTTAAAAAAAAAAATTTAAATTTAAAAGAAAATATTTTAAAATAATTTGAAAATTTTTTTTCCCAAAAATGGAAAAAACATTTTTAGAAAAAATAAAATAAATTTAGATTGTTTGTTTTTGTTTATTTATTTACGATATTGTAATTTTAAATAAATATAACATAATTAACTGGGGTCTATATTTTCCCAGACAGCAAAGATAAAATTATAACAGATGCTATCTGAAATTAAATATTAAAAAAAATTCTGCAACTTTGTGACCAACTACTATGTTTCCTTGAAATAGCAAATTTTAAATCGGTTACCACGCTAATTCATAATAGGTTTTGCTGTTACAATCTGCAGTATTCTACCTTATTTAGCATTTATTAAAATCGAATATTTTGAATTTTTGTTTAAAAAAAGTTCAAAATATAAAATTTTGTATTAGAAATATAATAAATAATTTTTGGTATCATATTATAATGGGGTTTTATATATTATATTTAAACATCTATAAGTAAATGAAATACAAAAAGTATTTTCAATTCGAATTTTTTCTTTCAAAAACTGGAAACTTCAAATAAAATGTGTAATCTCTAAAAGTTATCCGATTTTGTAAATATTTTCTGCATTTGATTTCTAGCTGCTGGAGTACAATTGTAAACTTTCGGAGCATCGAAAAAGTGAAAAATAAAGGCCACCCTAATGAAGATTCTAAAATACATCTCTGTACCAGTAAACATATTAATATTTTTTGTTTATTTAAGCCAATACTTTGGATACCACATAAAACTTTCATAGTTATAACTTGACATAAATAAATAAATTACCAAAGGCCAGGGAAAAAATTTAATTTTAAAAATTCTAAGCTAACAAAAACTCTACAAGTATAAAAATCTTCAAATAATATCAATCAAATATCTTTGGTCAATATTTAACAACTACAAAAAATAAAATAAGAAGCAAGAAAATAATTCTAATATTTTTCCAATTTCTAGCAAATCTCTGTAGATATGCACAGGTTTCAAATTGGTTTTGTCCCCCGGCCTTAATATTTTAGATGTGTTGGTTTGTGTCTTACCACTCACACTTGTTTATGCTAACAGAATTGACTATAAATAAAATAACTAGATTCTCTGGGAGATGAACAAGAAGATACACTTGCAACAAAAAAAATATATATATTTATAATTTGTTGCACTTTTATTTGTTGCTGTTATTACCAGGAAGTTTTTCATGTATGTAGTTAGTTTAAATATACATTGAATTATAAGTAGATTTTCCAAAGAGTTGAGTTTCTAATGGTTATAACAGTATGTATGTATGCATGCATGCATATTTACATAGATACATACAGATGTATCTGTGTGTACATTTGATTATACACATGTATGAATGTATGGATATGTAAGTCTAAATGTTTGAGTTAAGGTAAGAATACAGTAGACATACATATGTATGAACATAGTAAGTATACGCAGAGAAAAAACATGGTTGGACATGGTTACGACAACTATACTATGTTCTCTGTAACAATATATTGTTGTCGTAAACATATAATTATTGTTTTAATTTAATTTCAACAATATTATAGTTACTGTAAACGTTTATATTTTCATCGCAATTATAAATATGAATATGGTTTTCGAACAACTAAATAATGATAATTAGGTAAACATATTATTTTTATATACAACCATTAAATGTTAAGTTTATATACGCGTAGTCATAATATGTTTAAGATGCAAACAAAATATGTTTACAACAACTATATAATGATAAATAGGTAAACATATTATATTATGTAGTCATAATATGTTTAAGATGCAAACAAAATATGTTTACTTTTAATAGTATTTTTTCCAACCATTTGTGACTGCTGGTGTTTGTCTAAGCTGTGTTGTTTTTACAAGTAAATTTTGAGTGTCTGTAATTCCCATTCGCTCTATAGTTTTATTTGTATATTATCTTTAACTTTCCTTGAGCGAATAACAATAAATTTGATTTTATCAATAATATTTTAATTGTGAATTTAGTACTTTAAAACTAAATCCTATTAAAATTTTGTATTTCCAAAAATAAATTTTAATAATAATATGATTATTTTGGATCATAATATGATTGTTTTGGATCATAATATGATTTAATTGGGTCATAAATATGATGACTCTGGGTCATATTATGATTGTTTTTTATCATAATATGATTATTTCAAAACATATTATGATTGATTTTTATCATAATTTGATTATTTCGGACCATATTATGATATTTTATGATACTAATAATGATCATAATATGTTTTGGACTACAAGCAAAAATCTGATCATAATATGTTGCTCTTAGTTTATGGTTACCACAACCATGTTTTTTCTCTGCGTGTACTTATGTTGGAACATTTGTCCTAAGTACACAAGGAAAAAGTTAGTGTTATAGTCATAATATCAAAACATAAAAGTAGATGATCATACAGGGTTAGTCCAACTTAAGTATCTGACACAAATAGTGAAAGTTCTGAATTTTTAATATTATTGGATATAAATCTGTAACTCCTAACAGATAGTTCAATTTTAATAAAATATCCATTGGCTATAGAGGAGGTGTAGTGGAGTTTAAGTTTTGATTTTAAACAAGGAGTGGAGGGTGTGTTGCGTAGCCTTAGAGCAACTCGGGTATACGAAAAATTGAAAATGATTCCTAATTTTTGTTTCTTGACCCACTTTGAAAGGTTTGTATATGGAATATGCAACACACAGAGATAAAACCACGATGCAGCATTGTTACGACAACTACACTGTGTTTTTTAACAATATATTGTTGTCGTAAACAGACCGTTGATATTTTAATTTAATTTCAACAATATTTTAGTTGCTGTTAACATTTTTATGTTCATTGCAATTATAAATTTGAGTGTGGTTCACTGAAACATAATTACACAGGGCAACAAAATCGAAAAAATTTTAGAAGAAGAAAACCACTACATAATTTTGATATATTTGTGATTCCAGTAGTACAAATATTGACCAAATTTTAAATTCTATGGAGATGTATTTTTTTTAAATTTATAGTTAATGTCCTTCTTTCGATTGATTGAATATTAAAAGTATTTTTCCCATTCTATGTACAAATGTTCATATATGTATATTGCTTTTCGATCGACTCAGTCGTTTCGGAGTTTTAATAAAAAATTTATGCAAAAAATATATTTTTTATGTGAAAATACCAAAATTTTTTTGTTTTAAAAAAATCATGAAAAATCCAAAACGGCAGAAATTGTTAAGATTTAGTACTTTGTCGCAAAACCACATGTAATAGGAACAAAATGAAATATCGATCATAAAAATCTATGGATTCTTTTCGAATTGATTTACAATTAAGTGAATTTGCTCATTTTCACAAAATTTTAGTTTTTTGTTTGATATACATAAAATTGAGTAAAGTTCTACTTTTTATTGTTTGAATTTTGAAAACGTTTCCTATACTATGTAAAAATTTTCACACATATATTGCGTTTTAATCGCCTCAGGAGTTCCGGAGATATAATAAAGAATTTAAGCAAAAAATATAATTTTTACGTGAAAATAGCAAATTTGTTTGTTTTAAAAAAATCATGAAAAATCGAAAACTGAAGAAATTGTTCAGCTTTCTTACTTTATCGCAAAGCTACATATAATAACAACAAAATGAGATATCGATCATAAAAATCGATTGATTCCTTTCGAATTTATTCACAAATAAGAGAATTCGCTCATTTTCACAAAATTTTAGTTTTTTGTTCGATATACATAAAATTTAGTAGTTCTTCTTTCGGTTGATTGAATATTGAAAGCAATTTCTCTATGCTATGTACAAATGTTCATATATATATTGCGTTTCGATCGGCTCAGTCGTTTCGGAGTTACAATAACAAATTGATGCAAAAAATATATTTTCAGTAGTTTCGGAGTTATAATAAAAACTTGAAGCAAAAACTATATTTTTTATGTGAAAATACCAAATTTTTTTGTTTTAAAAAAATCATTAAAAATCGAAAACGGCAGAAATTGTTCAGATTTATTGCTTTATGGCAAAGCCACATGTAATATGAACAAAATGTGATATCAAATTTATTCAAAATTAAGAGAATCGATTTTTGTGATAGATAGCTCATTTTGAACATATTATGATTTGAGGACTATTTGTTTTATCATAATATGATATTTTTTATACTAATTAAGATCATAATATGTTTGGACTGCAATCATAAATCTTATCATAATATGTTGCTGTAAGATTATGTTTAGCAAAACCATGTGTTTTTCTGTGGGTGTAGAGAGAGATCTACAAAAAATATTACGAGATATTCAAATTTGGACCAAAATCTTTACCGACTTATTTAAAATATTTTTCTTCAATTAACAACAAATTTATAAGTATTCACAAAAATATAATTATTAACAAATCCCGTCAAAAGTTATGTGCATTTAAATTAAAAAATTAAAAAGTATATATTTCATCCGAGTACCTGATGTATCTAAAATTATTTGGCCACTTCCTGTAAATAAGTAGTAACTTTGTACAGCAATTGTTACTACTTATACGTACATATGTACGTATTTTATATTACGTGGTCTCAAAGTAAATTCATTTATTTATCCATGAGTGAGTCTCTGGCTTGTTGGAAGCCCTCAGAAACTAGGAAAAACACAACAGTACAGTACAACACAAACACCAACAACAAATTTAACACAGTATGTAAATGATGCATCTTAAATATTTGAGATGAATTGGCTGGTATACATTAAAGTGATTGAATGAATGTATGGATGGATGGATGGATGCATAGTTGTACTCATACTCATTCCTTTATTTGAACAATATTGTGTGGCACGAATAAGTAGACGAAGAAGTGGCAACAGTTGCAATATAACATACAACAACATACCTAAGCAGCTGTTATAGTTGATACTATTGCAGTTGGTTAAGTTGACTGGTTAGTTGGGTTTGGTTTTAGTTTCAAAACTGTGATTGTTACAAATTTAAATCTGGAGTATGTATGTAATACATATACAAGACATACATATCTATAGACTACTAGAAAGTATTCCAAAACTTACATAAATGTGCTTCAGTATCTATGATAGGTGGCAAGTTGGCTAAATGCCTTGGTTGTGGGGTGTTCTACTGTTCTACTGTGCCTGGATATAGTAAAATTTACTTAGTTTCATGTTGTAGGATAAATTTAAACCTTCTTTTCTACTATTTCGAATTTTGTATATGACTCCTGTATACTTATTTAGTTTCTACAGATTTTTGCAGATTGTAAATACCGTACAAAATTGGTTTTCCATTAAGTTTCATGCAAAATTTATGTTGATTACTAATGATGAGTTGGTAATTTTAAGATTCCAGATAAAATTAAAGAAAATAAAAATAAAACCAACAAGAAACACGTACATATTGACATTATTAATTATTATTTTAATCATAACTTAGATTCTTTGTAAAGTAAAATGTTCTGGAGATTTGTTATTAATGAAACGTTGTAGACACATGCCAATGTAAATAGATAAATAACAAATAATTTTTTTTAATAAATCTTTTATTTTTCATTTAATTACAATAGTTTCTTATTTGAAACAGGTGCGTAATATTTTTTTTATTAATTAAACTTGTCTTGGTAATTGAAAAAAAAATAATTTTAATTAAAAAGGGAAGTAATTTAAAATTTCCCCTTACAAATATTTGATCCTAAACCATAATTGATGGATTGATTAGTGCTGCTGTCCATCCGTTGGAAATTATAATTTCTTTCACATTGTCATATTTTATGTAATTTCTCAGATGTTAAAAAAAACAGTTTAAAGTCTTTTATTTTCTTTAATTATTTTCATACATATTGTAAAATTTTATAAATATTTCCATGCCTTTAGTATGGTGTGTTTTCTTTGTATTTCAAATTTTTTCACTTTCTAAATCTCAGTGTATTAATTTAAATTATTTTCCAAGTCGCATATACATTGATGTTTTGAAAGTGCGTTGCTTTGCAGCAATTTAGTTTTTTTTCTTTAAATGTGTCTTTCATTTAGCATTAAAATGCGTTAATTGTAAAATGAACATAATTATTTGCTTTTCGCAAAGTTCAAAAACAGGGGAAGTAATCCTTAGGAAAATATCGCCATAAAAAATGTATTGTTTGCATTTGAAATCCATCTATCTTGGAAACAATTTTAAGAAAATCTTTGTATTGCTTTGTGTAATTTTTTGAGTCATGAAAATATAACCATATACGGACACCACTAGATAAAAGCCAAAAAAAGACTGCTTTGGATTTAAAGATTATATCATATTATGTGTTAAGGTACGTACAAGGTGGATCAAAAGTAATCACCCAATGTCTTTAGCTGTAAATTTTTATACCCTACACCACCATAGTATACCGATCGACTTAGAATCATTTTCTGAGTCGATTAAACGATGTGGCTTAAATCGGTTCATTATTTCACCTAGCCCCCATACAAATGTCCTCCCGAAATTGGACTTTATCGGTCATAAATGGTTAAATCATATAGGTATTTACACAAATTCCGCTCCAAATAAGTTTTATGTACACAAAATTCATGTCCTCCCGAAATTGGACTTTATCGGTTATAAATGGTTAAATCATATAGGTATTTACACAAATTCCGCTCCAAATAAGTTTTATGTACACAAAATTCATGTCACCAAATTTTGTTGCGATCGGAAAAAGGTTTTTGCTATTTTACTTAGTGTAGGGTATTATATGATCGGCCTTGACCGATCATACTTTCTTACTTGTTTTTTATAAATTTTTTTTTTTCACAAGAAGAACCAAAGTTTTTCATTAAAAAAAAATACAGCAAAATAACATTGGCTTACTACTTTTGCCCCACCTTGTAAATTCAATAGCATTAAGTATTTCTATTTTCTATTTACAGAACATGAAATAAAGTTCACTTATTGCTATTATCAATAACACAGTGCAACACGAACAAAAATAACCATATACGGACACCACTACGTGATAAAAGACCAAAAAAAACACCCGTGTCTCCCAGTTTTACCCAAAATCATGCTCTTTTTTATGGGCCCCCAAAAATTTGGGGCCTCGGTATCATTTTTGCCAAAAAGTGATCATTTTCTCAGGCCTATATCTTGCAAACAGTTCGAAATTTTGATTTACTCTCTGAGACAAAGTTGTAGCCCTTGTCATAAAGAAGAAAAATGTGAACATATAAAACCAAAAAACTTCATCTTCAAGACAGAAATCGCACTGAAAAATCGATTTTTTACCTTTTTCCCGTGTTCAGGTCCATATGTAGGAAACCGTTCAAAATTCAAGGAAACAATCAACTACAAAAATGTACCTAAGATCTCAATAAATAACTTTCTAGAACATATAAACTTCCTAGGAATGATTATTAACACCCTATAGGTAGGTCAATATAAGTTAGTAAGAAAAAACTAAAGAATTAATTGTTTTGGGCCATAAACTATTAAATTATTATAAACTAAAGCATACTTTTAGGTAGCTTTAAAAAAATGTATTTCAATTGTTTTAAAGTTGTTTTCGATTTTGATCTTGAAGATGAAGTTATATGTTCACAATTTGTGTTCTTTATGACAAGGGCTACAAATTTGCTTCAGAGAGTAAATCAAAATTCCGAACTGTTTGCAATATATGAGCCTGAGAAAATTATCAATTTTTTGCAAAAATTACACCGAGGCCCCAATTCTTTGGGGGCCCATAAAAACAAAAAGTGCATGACTTTGGGCAAAACTGCATGACTCAAAAAATTACACACAATGTAATAGAGGGGAACGAATATAATTTTTATTCGAATGAATAAAATTTTTCAGTTTAGAAAAATTATTCAATAAATAATTGTCAAATACTCGAATAAAGTTTTGCAAGCCAAAATTTAAAAAAAAAAAATTTTATAAATAGATAAAAAAAAATATGTCTGTTGCTTGGTTATCTGGTTATAAAATTCAAAATAATGAAATTACGTTCATTGGCTTTATACATCAGTGTATCGGGAACTTTGTTCAGATACCCCCAACGAATTTACTCCATTAAGTTACATGTTGTGTATACTAAGCATATCGAGCCCTTAGCGGCAAATTATCGTAAGCGACAAAACACAAATTTTACAGGAGAAGGTTTTTTCGATTATTTTGAAATTTATACACAGAATTAAAAATTTTATGATGCGATATATTATAATTTCATTCAAGCTATTTATCTATTTTTCAAAAATATTTATAACATTTGACAATTAAAAATTCATGGAATACTTTATTGAAAAATATGAAAAAAATAGTTTTTATTGAATTTTTTCGAATTAAAATAAAATATTTATTTATGAATAGTTTTTAATGAAATTTCACAGTTATTTGAAATTTTGAAATTTATTATCAGCAATCCCGCAACACCCAAAAAAAGTATTGAAAAATCCCAAAAATGGAAATTTTTAGTTGTTTGGTTCATACCAGGGTCGGAGTTATCGGAATCCTTTACAAAATAATTAAAAGCATATTGGGCCATCTAAAATCGGTTATTATATTTTGATATCGAATATGCAATTTGAGAATTTTTGCCCTAAAGTTTAATTTTACATAAAAAATAGGGGTTTTTTGAATGGACCTGGTCCCCTCGGTAACAAAAATTTTTATTTTTTTTTTCATTTAAAATATTTTATGAAAACTTAGCTTTCAGAAAGTAGAAATTCCTTATACATCCTCTTAGAAATTTTTTGCGATAACTTAAAAAGAAAAAAAGTTCTTTTTTCCCAAAAAATTAGCGAAAATCGGCTTTTCAAAATTTTTTAAATTCAAATGCATATAACTTTGGACTTAGTCATTATTTTTAAAAAGTTTTTTTCTTATTTGACACATACGTATTCATTGTTAGTTCAATGAAGGAAAACTGGAGAAAATATGTGGATAGGCTGGAGTATGTTGGGTAAAAATGTTAAAAATTTAATTTTCAAATGCGAATATCTCCTAAGCTATAAGAGACAATTGATAGCTACGACTAGGTCTTTTGTAGCACTCGATGAAAAAATTTTATGTGTAATTTTTTTGAAATCGGAACACAAACGAAGAAATAGGATCATTTTAAAAATATAATATACCAGAGGTGTCCTACTTTGAGGACCCTTGGTCGCGGCCGTGGTGGGCCCATGAGGTCCACGTTCAGAACTTAAACTCGACAACACTTCCTCTTTGCGCATATGAAATTTCATTCAAACCAATCTAACCATTTAGAAGTTACAGATTTATTTCCCTCTTTTTTTTCTATACCACTATGTGTCGCTTACGATAAAATTCGTTTACTGTAAAATGTAAACATTGACTTACGATAAAATCTTACTTTGAAGTTATTAACAATTTTGATATTCTGAGAACGCTAAAACATCAGTCGGTCCATAAAATTTTAATTTTTGCAATAAAAAAAAATTTAGAAAATGTCGCTTACGATAATTTGGCGCTAAGGGCTCGATATGTGGGTAGCCCAGGAATCTATTTCGATTAAAAGGTATCATTTAGTGGTGAAGAATGGGCTGCAGGTGGATTTTCAGATATTTAAAAAGAAAATTTAGGAAATTTTAAAAGAAAATCATAAGATTCCCTAAAGCCTTTTCAGCAATAAACACGCATTAAAAACTACTATTAAATTTAATGGATAAATACAATACTTTCAAATGTTTATATCCTCTATTACTTTTAAAACAAACAAACAAACAAATAAAACAACAAATTCCCATAAAGTATGCAACAATGTTGCAAAGTTATTACTAGCATCAAAGTGGTTTTTCTACCAAAAAATAAAAACAATCATCATAAACAATCCTTAAAATTTTTTATATTTTTCCTTTTTTGTTTTGCCTTTGGAAAATAAAAATATTTATTACAATCACTTTTTTACATTTTTTAACAAATATTAAAAAAAAACTTTTCATCTTTGTATTTTTTGTCTCTTGATGTTTGCAGTACACTTGTCGTCGTTGTCATTTTTGTTTGCATTTATTTTTTTATTTATTTGCTGTTTATATCTACTTTCATGTAGCTTTTTTTTTGTTAAAAAAAAAGATTGATGATTTGTGTATAAAATTGATGTAATAATTTAAAAATCATGTTTCTTTTTAAACAATTTAGCCGTTTGCATGTGTTTTTTTTTGTGTTTCTGTTTAATAAAAATAAAACTTTATAACCACATTTCCCTCCCTTTCAATAAATATTTATTTCTTTAATGTTTGAAACAAAATGAATTGTAGTCAATCAATTGCATGAGCTACAAAAATGTTTGAACATTCGTTTTTCAATAAGAAAACAACAGGTGTTGATGACTGCTAATAAAAAAACAGAAAAAAAATATCGTAAAAAGCGCTGCGTGTTTTGTTTTATTAATCGATCACTTTCATTTGAAAAATCATTTATTGATTATTCTATCTGTGTGTAAAAGTATAGTATATGTCGTTAATGTATTTAGGTATTATTTCACCTATAGACATTTTAATTGTATTCAGTAGTTATCTAGACATCAACATCATCACCATCCAAATCATTAGAAACATCAGAAACTCTGTATTTATTAATTTTTCTTACAAACACTAGCCAAATTAGGGTATTTTAGCCAGAGAAACATAAAAATAACAAATTTAATGAAATATATTTAATTACTAAATTCATTTATACATTATTTTACACTTCAAAGGGTCACTGACGTTATACAGAAACGTTTTCTGATAATACATTTCATTGATAAAACAAATATAGGGGTTTGATTCAAAAAGTTTCCAAATCTTGTTGTTGAAAAACAATTGTATACACAGAGAAAACAGATTCGAAAAATTCTATGTTTGCAACCGAATCATTCGATTGGCAACAAATTCGGTTGCAAACATAGAATTTTTCGGTTCTATCAACAGAAAGTTAGTTGATAAAGAAGAATTTCGGTTAAAGCAACCTAACATTTGTTAACCCTTCTAAAATTTTGTAGCCACAACTGTAAAATTCGGTCACTAAGGTAGAATCATTCGATTGCCAACAAATTCGGTTGCTAACTATCACGAATCTGTATTCTCGGTGTACAATACATATGAATTACTCAGCATAAACTTGCGTTACTAATTAATGATTTGAAATGTCAATATTATGACTTTTTCCTAAGGTTGGCTACCAATTCGAAACTGTTAAAAGGTAACAGTAACCATATTTTGACTTATTACGACAACGTTATTTTAGCGGCAACTATATCGAGCCCTTAGCGCCAAATTATCGTAAGCGACATTTTTAAAATTTTTGTTTTATTGCAGAAATTAAAATTTTATGGACCGACTGATGTTTTAGCTTTCTCAGAATATCAAAATTGTTAATAACATCAAAAATATGGGGGGTACGATTTTATCGTAAGTAAATGTTTATATTTTACAGTAAAAAAAAGAGGGAAATAAATCTGTAACTTCTAAATGGTTCGATTGGTTTGAATGAAATTTCACATGCGCAAAGAAGTGCTGTCGAGTTTAAGTTTTGATCGTGGACCTCATGGGCCCACCAGGGGCTCGACCAAAGGCCCTCAAAGCATGACACCTCGGGTATGTTACATTTTTAAAACGATATTATTTCTTGGTTTGAGTTCTGATTTCAAAAACATTATCTTCTCATCGAGCACTATAAAAAAACCTCGTTGTAGCTATCAATTATCTCTTATAGCTTAGGAGATATTCGTATTTGAAAATTAAATTTTCAACATTTTTACCCTTACTCCAGTTTTTTAACAACAGCGTATCCAAATATTTCCCGATTTTCTCCAGTTTTACTTTATTGGACTAACAACACATGTGTGTGTCAAATAGAAAAAGAGCTATTTAAAAATAGTGACTAAGTCCAAAGTTATATGCATTTGAATTTAAAAAATGTTTAAAAAGCGATTTTTCGCTATTTTTTTGGGAAAAAATAACTTTTTTTCTTTTTAAGTTATCGCAAAAAATTTCTAAGAGGATGTATAAGGAATTTCTGCTTTCTGAAAGCTAAGTTTTCATAAAATATTTTAAAGGAAACCCATTTTCAAAATTGTTGTTACCGAGGGGACCAGGTCCTTTCAAAAAACACCTATTTTTTATGTAAAATAAAATTTTGGGGCAAAAATTCTCAAATCGCATATTCGATATCAAAATATAATAACCGATTTTAGATGGCCCAATATGCTTTTTATTATTTTGTAAAGGATTCCGATAACTCCGACCCTGGTATGGATATTATAGCCAAAAAACTAAAAATTACCATTTTTGGAATTTTTCATTACTTTTTTGGGAATAGCGGGATTGCTGATAATAAATTTCAAAACTCGTTTTAATAATCAGATACTCCTAAGTAAATAGCAATAATATTGATTCGGTCAAACCCGACCATATAATACCCTACACTAAATAAATGAGAAAAAAAATGTTTCTTTTAAAATTTCAAAAATTCGGAAGGGTGTATTATATGGGATCTGTGACTAATTATGGACCGATCGCCATTTAATTAGTTCATGTTATTTATGTCTGTATGAAAGTTAATCGTGTCGAATTGTATGTAAATACCAACAATTTTAAGAGATTTTTGCTCGTTAAAGTGATTTTCGGAAGCGGACCTTATATAGGAGCTATGACTAATTAAGGACCGATCATCATAAAATTAGGTCGTGTTATTTATGTGTATATTAAAGTTATTTGTATTGATTTGTCAACATTTTTAAGAGATTTACGCTCGTTAAAGTGATTTTCGGAAATGATCCTTATATGGGAGTTATGACTAATTACACTATACCACAAAATCAAATTTTTTCCAAAATTACAAGGTCCGACCAATAAATTTGATAGAGGAGACAAAAAAAAGACACGTGTATCGGCTTTTTGAAAGTTTACATCTGAATTTCATATGAGGTTAATTTCGTATTTATTAAGAATTTGGATAGGAAGTCTTCATTAATTACATTTTTTAGCTCTAGGCAATTCCACTTTATTACCATACGCATATTTCAGCTATTAGCGTTCTTCAATGGGTGCGCATGTTAAATTTTTGGGGTACTTTAAAATAAAATTCTTAATAAATGCGAAATTAACCCTAAGCTCTCTTTTGTTGTGTCTTATTTCTGACTTTCTGGTTGAATTTTCCGTTTTGGTGTATTCAGGGACTTATAGTAAAATTTCACGGACAATATTTTTGGGGAACATTTTAACCCCTTAAATCCCTGTTTTAATGGAGTTTGTTGCTCTTTTTTCAAAGAAGGACAAAAAGGACCCATGTCTTGAGGAGTTAGAGGGTTAACATATTCTACAAAAATTTTATCCGTAACATTTTGCATAAATTTGCTGAACACATTTTATACCTAAAATGTTCTTTAAAATAAAATTCTTAATAAATGCGAAATTAACCCTCGGCTCTCTTTTGTTATGTCTTATTTCTGACTTTCTGGTTGAATTTTCCCTTTTGGTGTATTTAGGGACTTATAGTAAAATTTTACGAATATTTTTTCGGAACATTTAAACCCCTTAAATCCCTGTTGCAATGGTGTTTTTTGCTCATTTTTAAAAGAAGGACAAAAAAGGCCCATGTCTTGATTGTCGTTAAAATAACGTGGCATGATTTCCGTATATAAAACTTATTTGGAGCGAAATTTGTCTTGATACCGTTATGAATTAAACATTTTGACGGATAAAGTCCAATTTCGGGAGGACATTTGTATAGGGGCTAGGCTAAATAATTGACCGATTTCAGCCAGTTTCAATAGTCTTGGTCCTTGGGCCGATATTATTATATGTACCAAATTTTATCGTAAAATCTTCAAAATTGCAATCTGTAATCGACTCAGAAAGTGATTCTGAGTCGATCGGTATACTTTAAGTGGGTTAGTGGGTGGTTGTTAGACTAATATTTTTGGGCGTTACAAGCATCTGCTCAAACGCATAATACCCTCCCCACTATGCTGGTGTAGGGTATAAAAACATTAAACAATAATAGCATGGAAAGAAGAATCCATCCTATAAATAACAAAACAATTTTATACCTGTTAACTTTTAAATAATTCCCTTGTTATTAATGCATATTTAATGCACATAATTACTACTTTATATGTATGTATGTCAAATTTTAAAGTGACCTTTATACAAATTATAAACATAGACATTTTTAAAATAAATCAATAACCCACAATTATTATTTATTTATAGAAATAAAACAATTTGTTATTAAAATAGTTAAAACACAGTTCTTTCAAAATAATTAAAGGGAATTAATTATAAAACTTGAAATTGTTCAAATTAAATTTTAATGAAATACACTTAAATGAGCCAATAATAAGTCCTTAATAATTGAAATAATTACCTAAAAAGAGATTTATTGGTCATATTATTTAATTGTTTACTTTTTTTTAATTAATTAGAATTAAACAATTGTAATATTGTACTCGTTTGATAATAATAATGATCATTACTAGGAGTATTATAATGCTTAATAACAATAAAAAAATTAATATTTTATATGCCTCTTGACATATAAATCATAATAATACTTATTTACATACGAATGTACTCCTATGTATGTAAATAAATACTACTATTTATGTTAAATGAATTGTTTATTATTAAAAAGTCATATACGTAGTATATTTTATTAAAAAAATATTAACAAATGGAAAAATAAATATTTATTTATTTGAAATAGTATTGTAAACATATGTAATTGTATGTTTTACAGGGAAAATGTTTTTGAAAAAAAAAATTAAAACATTTTTACAGGGAATACTAAACAAATTTCAATACTAAATTAAACCAAAAACCAGTAAATTTTATTTTGAATAAATTGTCTTTGACTTTTACCAGCATATATTTGGTTGTACAATGTTGGTCCAACTATTTAAGGCTTTTTAATAATGACATTTGATCAGCATTGTCACAATCGTAATTTTAATAGTTATAAAATCATTAAATTATATTGTTTAAATAAAATACTTAAGAATTTAAATCACTACTATTGTTATTACTTTCTTTAAAAATTAATATCCTTAGAAGTTGTAATGTTATGCACCTTAATAGATCTTTTAAGAACATAATTATAGTTAGTTTCTTTTTTAATGAAGGAATTTTTCTGCTGTGGTTAATAAATTGTAGTTGAATGGAAAATGTTCGGTTATTTCGTTCAACCGTAATGCTTCATTGACAACTGACTTTCTGTTTCTAGAACCGAAAAAATCTAGGGACATAATTGAATCATTCAATTAGCTAAACAACAGTTTCTTATCATAATTAATCTTAATATTGTAACTTTACGAAGAAAACTTGTAAAGAAATTCCCGAAATTACTGACAATAATTTCCCGAAAATTTCTCAAAAAAATATTTTTGGGAAATTTGTCCCGATTAGTATCCCTAAACCAGTTTCATGCTTAATAATATCAAAGAAAAATTATTGGTGAAAGAACTAGTTGTTTTACCGTTTTCAATATACCGTTACAGCTCTAATTATCGAAATAACTGCAATTTCCGTTACCATCAAAATTCCATTATCAAAATAATCTAAAATACCAAATTATCATGGAAATGCTAATCGCCATAGATACACTTCTTAAAGCGATAATTTTAGTCTGAAATGTTCAATAATATTTAAATAGGATTTTTTTCTAGTCTGATTGGTAGACAATTTATTGTTATACCCTACACCACCATGGCGAGGGAATAATGCGTTTGTGCAGATGTTTGCAACTCCCAAAAATATTAGTCTATCACCATCGTACTGAACGGACCTAATATCCTATTAACCTTCGCTTTACCAAAGGTTTTTTTATGTACATGGTTTACCAATACCCACCCGGTTGGTAATGCACTTTTATACATATAAGCGACGAACAATATTTTAAAAAATCAAAAAAACCATACAAACAGTTTAAAATGATTTTAATAAATTCTACAGAACTCTAAAATTTGTTCAGTGAGTCTTAATTTCATTTAAATCGAAACAAAATTAAAAAAATTATTAAACTACTAAATCCGTAATGGTCACATGCGTGGGTATTGGTAAAGCGAAGGTTAAATAGTGATAATTAAAATTTTCAGTATGAAGAACCTACGAAATTTCAGCTTGCTAAATCCATGCATTTAAATGTTATCGGCAACAAAATATGCATAGTGGTAAATCCGAACAAATTTTTTGTTTTTGATCCAAAACATAGATAGATATAGTAGATTTAGACTTTGGAACACAATTTTTTTGGTCTCCTTGGTTAAGCTTTATCGTGTTTTAATTTTGGTTGAATCGACTATACCTGTTGTAAACTCTACTTATTTCCACTGAAATTTTGTTATAAATACATACAGTAAAACCTTGATAATCCGGACGGCGTTAATCCGGATTATTCGGTAATCCGGACATCAGTTTTCATTGCATTGTGTACTCTATAATTCGGATAGATTACAGCATATTTTTAACTTTATAATCCGGATTTCATGCAAACTTTGGAAAAAAGTTTGAACAGTTCTCGACAAACAAAATTGGGTGACTAGCTTTAATATTTATACCCTGCACCACCATAGTGGGGAGGGTATTATTAGTTTGTGCAGATGTTTGTAACGCCCAAAAATATTAGTCTAACAGCCACCTTAATGTATACCGATCGACTTAGAATCACTTTCTGAGTCGATTAAACGATGTCCGTCCGTCCGTCTGGTCGGCTGGCTGGCTGTCCATGTAAACCTTGTGCGCAGAGTACAGGTCGCCATTTTAAATATATTTCGATCAAATTTGCTACATATTATTTTTCGGCCCAAGGACCAAGCCTATTGAAACTGGCTGAAATCGGTCCATTATTTCACCTATCCCCCATACAAATTTCCTTCCGAAATTGGACTTTATCGGTCATAAATGTTTAATTTATAAATGTATCTCCACAAATTGCCCTACAAATAAGTTTTATATATACAAAATTCATGTCACCAAATTTTGTTACAATCGGTCCATAATTAGTCATAGCTACCATATATACCCGCTTCCGAAAATCACTTTAACGTGCATAAATCTCTTAAAAATGTTGGTATACTCACAAAATTCAACATGGTAAACTTTCATATAGACACAAATCACACGACCTAATTTCATGGTGATCGGTCCATAATTGGTCATAGCCCCCATATAAGGAAAATCACTCAAAAATACAAATTATTGAAATTTTAAAAGAAAAATGTTTTTACTCTTTTTGTAGGGTATTATATGGTCGGGCTTGACCGACCATACTTTCTTACTTGATTTATTGTTATTTTAATGATTTGTAGAATTGAAATATATTAATACTTTTTTTTAAAAAATGTACATAGATACTATAAGTGTTCTTGATAAATGTAATATTTTATTTAAATGATACATAAATATAATATATCATTAGATACGTGCTTTAAAAGCATTTGTAATACAAGAACAATGCTTTTAAATTTGTATTCGGTAGTCCGGATAATTTGATAATTTGGATTAGGGTCTGCAATCAATTATCCAGATTATCAAGGTTTTACTGTACTTATTACCAATACCATACATTTCTGAACAACAGATAATATTTGGGAGGTCCTTCTTTATACGCCCTTTTGCGCCTTCAATAGACACGTAGGATAATGGAAGGACATAGCTAGATCGTCTTATATTTTTAAAAGGACCCGGAATATATATACACATACTTTTATGGACCAATAACACAAAATCATTTTAGTCCTACCAGTTTTATTGGTATTGGCTATAGAAATAATTATAATAATCATATTAATTGAAAGGACAATAGTATCATTTAAGTAATTTCTACAAATTGTTCAATTTCCACATAAAATTTTAATGAATTTAATTTAAATAATTAAATTGTTCAATATTGTTTTTAACATTCAAAAAAAACATATTTGTATTCGTTTAGTACCTCTCTTACTTGCTACGTTCAATGTATTCATTAATTGTTTCGTGTAAATTTATTTAACATCTAATAATTATTTACATCCTGTGGTGAATCACCACCATCACCCGCCTTTGTCGTACAAGTTATTTGTGTCAATAAATTAAAAAAAAATCTATTCACTGCTGAGAATATATTACCTATTATTGAATTTAATTAAATTGTGCCATACGTACAGATATAATTCAATATTGTGTAGATGTGTTACATTAACATGCGTGTAAGTAAAGGATGTAAAATTTTTAAAACAAAAAAAATAAAATTTTTTTACATTTAAGGGTATTCAGTTAATTTAGTTTAAATTTTTATTTTTAAAATCTCTTTATAACTCTTGGTTTCAAAATTACATAAATCAGTTTAACAAATACCTTGCTTGGAATAGACAATCAGGCTAGCCAAACTTTTTGGGACTTTTAAAGACTTTGGGGGAGAAAACTAATTTTGAAAATGTATAACTTGTGATTTGAGTTATGCATGAAATTTTGTGATTATAAAACTAGTCAGAAAACTAGTTTATTATTAAATATCTATGAGTAAATCAAATACAAAAAGTAGTTTAAATTGTAATTATTTAAAATATTATATTATTTTGACTCAAAACTTGACAAAAAATAAAATGTTTATTTGGTTTTTAGATGACGGAGACATTCGGAAATCATATTTTTAAAAGTCCGTTCGATGACTTTCAAATATATTTACAAGAAATCAATCAATTAATTCTGTTTTTTAAACATGTAAAATATAATCATTTTAGTTTTTAATTTTTACATTAAAAACTTACAATTATTTATGCCGATTAATACAGAAAAAACATTTTCAAGGTGAATTCTTCATTACAATCGGCCTTAAACAAAAATATCTTAAAACATAAGGGCATAATTACGAAATAATAATGACTAGGCAAAATAAACACACAAATTGACTGAAGCTCCAAATTTTTGCAGAATTTACTTAAAGTTACGAGAAATGCAAAAATAAAAATGATTGAATCATCTATGTAATACTTTTTACAAAAAAAAAAAGAAAATCTACAAATTCCAAAATAAACTGACATCAAGTTCTATGGCCTACTTAAATTGTGTGCAATAGTTTTTTTTTTTTTTTTCAAAATGGCCTTTGGGAGCATCTATCTTACAATTCCATGGTTGACAGTTCATTTTAATTAAATCGATCGCTGAACATGATTGATGCGAACAATACCCGGCAGTTCTGGGTGCCTGTCCCTAACTATTGATTGTTACACAAATAGCTACGTGACTAGTTAGTTTAACATGTGCGTGTACTCAGAAGGGGGTCAATTGATCATACATAGATTCAAATAATAGCTGGTCCGAAGTGATTAACGCATTGGATTTTATGCCGGTGACATGGAGTCAGTTACCTTACTATCTACCTAACTGGTTACTTGACTAGCTACCTAATTAGTTATTTTAACATGTACGGGTGCTAAGCCGAAGTTAATTGACTTGAAATGGTGGTTCGTTTAATGTAACTACACTTTTGATTAGTTAAAGACACTAAAGTGCTTCATTCATTTTTTCAGTTTTTTTTTAAATGTTTGCCATTAAATAATTACTTTTGCAATTTAAATTAATAGAATCGAAATGTATACGTAATCATCGTTCTAATAAGATACAAAAGACAAAAATTGGTTAAAAAATGTTAAAGTTATTAAAAAATCGCCAGGCCATTAACGTATCTCAGGCCACTAGAACAAGAAATGTAGGAACAAAATTAACATATTTTGAGAAATATTAAAATAAAAGCCAATTTTTACTTAAAATATATCCATATTTACTTGTATATGAGTTTTTATCTTCATAGGATACAGTTATCCTATTCGCAGGTATAACCAAAAAAAAATATTTTTTTTAACGACAGTTCAAAACTCCAATTTCAAATTTTTAAAAATTTTGTTAAACAAATTTCAGAATTTTTTGATCATCACAAGGGGATTTATTTACAACATAATAGGGAATAAAAATGTAAAAAAGTATGTCAATACCTCCCATAGTTTTTCCGCACCTGCGATATAAATTTTTCGATTTTCGAGAAAAACTATTTTTTTTGCCATATTTTGGCGAATGAGCCCAATTTCCTTACTGTTATTAATTTTACGTAAAATCTGTTCAGAATATTATAGTCCAGGTAATTTTAAATATAGTCTGAAAGTTTTCCTATAATCGGAAAACGTTAACCCTTAAATCGTGAAGGTCAAAAGGCAAATTGTTCAATATTTGGAATTTCTAATGAAAAGATATCGATATGTTATATATTTTTGGGCCGATTTTGATGAAACTTAAGAAAAATATAACAAGAAGTTTAGTATTTACAATATCAAAAAATTTAATTCTAAGGGACACTCTAGTGATCAGTAGAATTTTTTCAATCCCGAAATCCCGGGAAATTATGCGAGAATTCCCGGGAATTATTTTCTTTAGTTTTATGTGATGTTTTTTGAACTTGGCTTTCTCTAAAATATGATTAAAGCTCCAAATGAAATGCAGAAGATTCATACAAAAAAAGATTTAGCACAAATAGACCAATAACAAGTGCATTATTCGAATTATTCCAAAAACTCGTAAATGTTGGCTGTCACAGAATTTTATTCCGAAAGAAAGAGGAATTATTTTAGTATTTAGATTTTTCACAAAGAGTAAAACCAGCATTTTTGGAATAAAACCACCTTCCGTGGAATTGAATTTTGTTTAATATTATTGGGTTTTCTTCAAGTTTTAATTAAAATCTAAAAAAATAAAATATTGATTAGGAATCGAGTCAGTTTATCTCTTTATATTAATGTTTTGTTGAATGTTTTCATTTGTATCCGATTACATTTTAAAATCGGATATTTTTTAGATTTTTAAAGAAGTCTACATTTTTAGAATTGAATAATTTGATTTAGGTGGATCCCGGGAAATTTCAAAATCAATCCCGATTTCCCGGGAAATAAAAAAGTACGGGAAAAGAAAAACTCTAGTGATCAGCCATTGGTGAAAATTCCTGTCTCTATTGACTATTTGTAAAACTGCTGGGTAGTTTGATAATGTTGCAACAATGTATTGCATTGTTAAGTGCGTTTTCGATACATATTCATCTGTAACCACAATCTAAATTACAAATGTATTTTGTATTTGTTTGTTGGTTTCTAGCCATTATTTCCGTTTAGAAGAGGGGGCTATATTGTCGCTGTTTTTGCTTTTGTAATTAGTTAATAGGCCATAATAACTTGACTGTTGCTTTTTCTTACCAAATAGAATTATTATTATTGTTGTTGTTGTTGCTGTTTTTGTTCTTGTTCTTGCTGTTTCAAATGAAATTGTATTGCGGTTGAAATACATTTTTTGTGGGTTTTATTTTTCCAATGCTAATTGAAAAGTTTTTTGAGCACAATTTCCCTTTGCTGTAAGTTTGATTTAAATAATGGGTGATTATTAGAATTTAACTTGCGGTGTGTTATGATCATGTAAGCTAAATCCTCTTTGCACAGAAATAAGGATAAGAGCTAAGTTCCCAGTAAATATTTAACATATTTGTGGAAGATCCTAAGCGATCAGTTGCGATATTTTAACTCATTGCTTTTGTTTTACAACTTTCGATTGGGGGGATTAGAAGAAAAATCTGTTATCTCCATTTCATATTTCTATCTTATTTTATTTATTGTAACAAAAAAAAAACATGTAAAATTTACACTCAAAGTACACGTAAGCACATACCGTTTTCTGAAAATGAGCGAATTCACTTAATTTTGAATAAATTCGAAAAGAAACAATCAATTTTTATAATCGATATCTCATTTTGTTCCTATGTGATAAAGCTTTGCGATAAAGCAATAAACCTGAAAAATGTCTGCCGTTTTCGATTTTTCATGATTTTTTTATACAAACAAAAATTGCTATTTTCACATAAAAAATTTATTTTTTCCTTGAATTTGTTAGTATAACTCCGAAACTACTGAGCCGATTAGAACACAATATATAAGTGAAAATTCGTACATAGCATGGGGAAAATGTTTTCAAAAGAAGAACATTAACTACTCAATTTTATGTATGTATATCAAACAAAAAAACTGAAATTTTGTGAAAATGAGCGAATTTACTTAATTAAGAATAAATTCGAAAAGAATCCATCCATTTTTATTATCAGTATCTCAATTTATTGCTATTATATGTGGCTTTGCGATAAAGCAATGTACCTGTTTCCGTTCAATTGTTTCCGTTTTCGATTTTTCATGAGTTTTTTTAAAACAAAAAAATTTGTTATCTTCTATATAAATAATAATCAATTGTTGTTCGTTGGTAATTGCATCAGTTGAGAACTGCCGGACCGATTTAGACAATTTTTTTTAAAATGTTAGTCATAGTCCAACTTAGCTTTTTACGGAATGAAAAATTGACCACGCCCACTTTTTTCGATTTATCTAAAATTGGAAAACGGCTACACCGATTTGGCTAATTTTTTGTATAAATGTTCGTAGTTATCCAATTTAAGTTTTTACTGAAGGAAAAATTGATCACGCCCACTTTTTTCGATTTATCTAAAATCGGAAAACGGCTAATTTGTTTTTAAATGTTCGTAGTAAAATTCGTAAGAAAAATTTACAACGCCCACTTTTTTTCGATATATCTAAAATCGCAGAACGCCTGGACCAATTTGGCTAGTTTTTTAAATGTTCGCAATAGTCCACAAAAGTGTTTTATGCCCAATAATACGCCCACCTATCAAATGCTGTAAATATGTAACTAAAGGTAGTGACATGGCATCTGGAAAATGGTTGATCGACCGCCATCTACAACATTGACCAGATTTCTTGATATGTGCCGGAATAATAAATTTGGCCGAACGCTGCTATACTCCGAAATGTCAAGATATTTTACTTGGAATCAATCGTCAAAGAAATTTCAAGGGCTGAAACAAGGCATTCCAGTTCCAGGTTCCCTACATTTATTTTCCAACGACACATTAGGTCCATCCGAGAAACGATGAGTGTTTCTATTTGCGTTGGCCAAAAATCGATTTTTTATATAACAACTCAAATTATCAAAATTCGGTAATAACTTGGCCAATAAGCTTTTAATCAAGAAAAGGAGCTCGATCTGTGATCACTCATATTTCTGGCCAAAAATCGATTTTTTATATAAAAACTCACAATATCTAAAATCGTTAATAACTTGGCCAATAAGCGTTAAATCTAGAAAAGGACCTCGATCTGTGATCACTCATATTCTGACCAAAAATCGATTACTTATATAAAAACTCAAAATATGTACATTGATTTACATGTAAGTTTTCACATAAAAAATATATTTTTTGCTTAAGTTTGTTATTATAACTCCGAAACTACTGAGCCGATTAAAACGCAATATATAAACGAATTAAAGGATATGTAAACCTCAACTTTTCTTTATTTTCGGACTAATAACCCTTTTTGAGTTTTCATTAATTATGTGGAGAAATGTTTAACAAAATTTATAATTTTTGTAAAAAAATCTTCCCATAGTTAGCCATGATGCATCAAATCTATATAATGTTTAGTCAAGCCCTTTTTTGCTGTTGACCTGTGTTATTCAGTGTTTTGAAATAAGTTTTGAATTTAAATTCCAAAAGGACGATATTTAGCCAAAGTGAAATATTTGTTACTTTTTGTTTAATATGAATAATATTTGCATTAAAATATTTTGTTCGTTTTACAATTAAATGTCTTTAATATTAGAGCTAGTCAAACTATCTAAAACCTAACAATGTCTATTTGGTTAAAGTCAACAAAGCAATAGCCAAATTTCTTATCGTATTTAACTCTAGAATACTGAGTAATTAAACATTAAGGCCGGGTATCTTATCCAAATTTGGTTAATAAATGTTTAAATATATTTTTTTCATATAAATTAAAAAAACTTTATCTTTGATTAAGCCGTAACTAAGTATAAAATTTAATAAGTTACCCGGCCTAAGTGTAATAAATATGAGACCTTTTAGAGATGCATCTAAAAAACGCATTTTCCGAAGTCCACTAAAAATGAGTTTGTTCTTAAGTGCTTTGAAAAGAAGCTAATTTTTTTTAATAAGTTATGTTAAATAAACACCCCTGTTAACCTTTTACTAATTTAATTTAAAATCTCACAATTATTCTTACCATTTCAACTTCATTTCTCTGTTTGAAACCTTAAATATTAATCACATTCCATAGGGGAACTATGTATGATGGTAAAATGTAGTAAATAAATTTTTTCGAAAAGCCAAATCTTGGGAATAAAATTCATATGCTTAAACATGAATGCAATTGGGATTATTTTTAATCAAATATTTCATTAAAATCAACATGCAACAACAAAATTTTTGAAAGAATAAACAATAGACTTGAGGTAGAGTGGAAAAGGCAGAAATAAAACAATGGGTGATTAGAATTAACTGAGAAAAGGTCGGCTGGAAAATATACAAAAAATTAAACTTTATCAACACATCAGCAAAAAAATCTAGTATAAATTCCTATATCAAATTTGTTGCTAATTGATTCCTATAAAAAGTTATCTTTTGTTCAGTTTATTAGATCGCAATTAAATTCTCAAAATGAATTATAGTCTTTAACTAAGGTTTGACGTCAAATCACTGCCATGTGTGGTTTGACATAACTGACCAACCCCAACATAAAGTTCTACAACACATTTACAACACCCAGTACAATACGTTGTAATGCCAACAAATGAAGGTCATAAAAATATTTTTTTATGGCTGGTAGTTTTCTTATCGAAAAACTATTTACATATGAGAACGAACGTATTGCTCTGGTTCACCTCGAATATACAGGCCAAGAATATAAAAGAAAACAAATAAATACGAAAAAAAAATTGCTACTCCAAAGATACATTTAGATTAAAGTAGCCTTTTTTTGGTGTGTTTTGTATATTTAAGGTAGTTAGTCATTTTGGAGAGTCAGCCAGCCATATGTATGTTAACAAAACGAAAAGTTGAACATGTCAACAACCCACATTGAAAAAAAAAATTGTATCCACAATTAAGGAGCCACTTTTAACTGCAGCAGAAAACACGCTCATATGTTTAAACTTGTAGGTACTTGTACTCATACATTCACACTCATATAAATGTATTTCCATTAAAGATTAGCAGGCAAGTAAGAGCCAGCCAGCCAACCAGTTTACATGAAATAATTTTTACTGCCGCATGCATGTGTTACTCACATGCAGAAAGCTGAAAGAACCGTAAAAGAGCAAAAATGTATTCAAGTTCTAACCATCACATTGCTAAAAATGTGCAGAAAATGCTAATTGAGTTGCAGTACACGTTCGTTTGGTATTTTTATTGTATATAGGTACTTTTAAAATCCCAGAGTACTGTTTCGTATAACTTCCTCGGATTGCATCCATAAGCTGTATTTACGAATAATTAGTCGTTAGCCGACCGAGAGCCGAACCATTTATCTCGTCGGATTGTACTCATTAGCTAGTATAGTCAATAATTTGTAGTTAGCAGATGAGAGCTGAAAATATATCTCCTCGGATTGCACCCATAAGATGTATTTACGAATAATTAGTCGTTAGCCGACCAAGAGCAGAAGCATGCTGAAGAATCTATATTCTCGGATTGCAACCATAAGCTGTATTTACGAATAATTTGTCGTTAGCCGACGAGAGCCGAAGCATTTCTCTCGTCGGATTGTATTCATTAGCTCGTATAGTCAATAAGTTGTAGTCATCCGACCAGATCTGAAGAATTTATCTCCTCGGATTGCATCCATAGATGGTATTTACAAATCTCGTCGCCCATTAACAAACATATTCCAAAGATCCAAGACAGCTTTGTGGTAAAGATTTGAAAGGACGTAGACCTTCAAAGAACCTGGACAGACTAAGCATACCCCGGCTGGAAACATAAACTGCATCACAAAGTGATGGCGAATGTGATTTTGAAACGGTCGTGGGAAATGATATTGAGGATAATATTTATAATGATTATTTTTTTTTTATTTATTTTATTTAATTATTATTTTCAACAACCTAGCTTATTGGCCATAATCGGTTATAAATTTCTACTTAATAATGTTGAAATACACGTACGTAAGTGTTGCAAAATATTTAATAAATCTAATGATAAACGCAAAATATTGCAAACTTACGTTTTTTGCAAGAAAAACATTGGACATCTTTGTCTAACATGGTAATAAACTTTTTGAGTATTTATAAATGCGTCATCCATGTACTGTCTGATTTCAAATTAGCCACGTATATTTTTCTGAAAGGTTATATTTTGTGAAATATTATATATATTACATATAAAAGAAAAATAATTTCCAAACTTGTATTACTGCGAGGTTCAAGGCCTTCCGAAGTAGACCTATTTTTTACGTTACTTTTATATGAAATTAGCAAAAAAATGTTTATAAATCTGTCCTTCGGTATATATTTTCTATGAACTAAGCAATAATAAGTATTCTGGAAATGTTTTTATTAAAACTGAGCAAATAATCTCTTTTTTCAACATAAAATATAAAAGGCATAGAGAAACATAGAGCGGAAACTAGAAAAAAACTCAAAACAAAAAAATTACTTAAAATAATCACACATACGAATGTTGTTTTTGTTTTCACATAGTTTTTTCTACTAATACATTCTCACCACTTAGGTTTCTGACAACTGAGTTAGGTCTTTGATAGGAGAGTTTCCGCTCTATGTCTATTCTCTATAATAAAAGGCCTTATTCATAATACATTTTTAAATTTATTACAGGTTTATAAAACGAATTTTGTTGACATTTTGTTTTCTAAACCTTTTATAAAATTAAAAATTGATTATGAATAAGTCCAAAAAGCTATAAAGTAGTAATAATATTGTTACGAATTTGCATTAGCCAGCAGCATTCATCGTGTTTATAAACATTTCCATCAGTAGAAGGTTATACTTATCAACAATGTTTAAAGCATGCGATTGACAATACTAAGTTTATAAATATGGCAACAGTAAAGCTGTTAACATTAATACCGAAAACTGTAGATTTCGAATATACGAGTTTTGACCGTTAAGAACAATCTAGGCTACTCAGTTGCAGATGGCACTATAAATAGTGGCAGAGGTTGCAGTCGTGAATGAGTTTATTATAAGCGCTGTTAGAGTTAACATCAACTGTCATGAACATTATAAAGTGTGTCTGTATTTCTGCGAATTTATAAACGTGTATAAAAACACTGAGTGAATATTTAATTCTGTTGTTGTATATATTTAATCCTTTAATTCCCAGTGGAACATAGGGCCGCAACAAATGTTTTCCATTGTATTTTATCATTACATAACAGTTTCATCTCAATACACCATGCTCACGCAACTCGTTCTCAATTTGTCGTCTCCAAGTATTTGCAGGTCTGCCAGGTCTCCTAGAACCTTGAGGGCTATATTTGACGGACTGTCTGGTTATATCGTTAGCTGGCTTTCTCATTTTGTTTCCCAGTCAACCAAATTTGCGCGTTCGTATACACAAACCCACAGGAACCTGATTCGTTCTAATCCACAATTCTTGATTTGATATCGTGGCTGGCCAGAATATCCTAAGTATCATTTCGCGACTCGATATATTCCATGTTTCGCAGCCATATAGAAGCACAGATTTCACATAGCCTTGACAGACTCCGACATTTACTTTGATGGGTTTACTTGATGAGCCCTCATGAAGTATAGAGCAGTAGGCGCTGTTGTAGAACTTCATAATTAGCCTAATTATCTTCTCGGGAACTCCTTTGCATCTTAGAGCTTCCCATATCGCATTGTGTTGTAATCTGTCAAAAGCACGTTTGAAGTCCACGAACACTAAGTAAAGGGGTGAGCGCCATTCTGCCGACTGCTCAACAATTACTCTCAAGCTATTGATGTGATCAATACATGACTTGTTTGGCCTAAAGCCAGCTTGTTCTCCTCTTAGCCATGGTTCAATAACGGTTGAAATGCGATTGTGCAGGATTTGAGCAATGATCTTGTTTGCCATGTTTAAGAGAGTTATACCTCTCCAGTTGGAGCACTCTTGCGAGTTCCCTTTTTTGGAAGTTTGATTATAAGACCTTCTCTTAAATAGTTAGGAATTTTCTCATTTAACCAGAAACTCGAAATTAAGGGTTTTAGTAACATCGTTGTTGCTGTACATTTGCAATCAAAAGTATCCGGTTTATTTAAAGGAAATAAACCTCCGTTTTTAAAAGGTAAAAACGTAACAATATTTTCCTCAATTAGTGCATTCTTAATATATTCGTGTATGATGTTAGACTGGTTGTCATTAAAATTTATTTTCTAGTAAAAATTTAAAAAAAAAAATTAGTTTATTTAATCCAAACTTTAGACAAAACCATCTGACCCCCAGTAACACGAAGTCTGGTTATGTATTAACTAACAGTTAAACTGACAGTTTTCATACAAAAATATTTTTAACCGACAGTATAACTATTAGTTAGGCCCTAACCAGGCTTCGTGTTAATGGGGGGTGAATGAAATAAAATATGTACAATCGTTTATAAATTTATTACATGTTGGTTACATTGAAAATGTTCTTAGAAACGATTTTCTACATTCATTTTCCAGACGACTTTGAATTAACACACCTATATCAGAACATTATGAAACCTAATTTAAAACATAATATTGTGACTACTAAAGATCTGAGAAATGTTAAAGTTACGAAAATATAATAATGTTACGAAAATGAACTATCAATTTGAATTTAACACAGTCTACAACGACTGCTTATAACATTCATCATGTTTATAAACATTTCCATCAGTAGGAACTCCTAGTTATCAACAATATTGATAACACACAGTTTTATTATGATTATAGGTATGACAGCATTAACTGTTAAAGCTGCTAACATTTAATGTTAGTTTTGTCCGTTAAGATAATTCATGAAGCTACTAGAAGATGACACTGTGTATATAAATAGTAACAGCAATTTCCAGAGTTTTAGTGTATTGTTGGCGCTGTTAGACTTAACATCAACTTTAATGCTGTGTGTAATATAAGTGTGTGTATTAAATGAGAGTGAGTTGTTACAATTATTTGCAAACATAATAATATTTAAAGGAAATAAAGTGTAAAAACGTAACAATATATATTATTTATAATGTATTTTAGTCGACAGCTTTACACAAAATTCAAAAATACTTTGGAATCTAAAGTCTTTCATTCAACAATTATTTCATAAAAAATAAACGTGACTTTCTACAGATAAAATTGTGTACATAAATGAAAAGTAAACATTTGCCTATTTCACAATAAAAAATCAATTTTTTTGCTGAACCTTGCATAAATTCGCACTATAATTTAATTAAAGAAAATATTAGTTTTGAGTTTTTTATTTTCCATGAAGGCAAACATCCGTTTAAACTTTTTACAAAATAATATTTTTGGTAATTTTATATAACACATTCCGAAAACTGGAATTTAAAAGAAAATATCAATAACAAAACAAAAACTTCATACTCTGCATTAAAAAGTTTTGGGAATAAATTTACATGTTCAATAGAATTGTATACAACAGATTGGACATTTTCACCAGAATGTCTACAAATTTCTATAACACTGAAAATATGTACTACTGTGAATGCTTCTACAATTTTCTGCCCGATGGGATCTGTAAAAATCTTCATAGATTTTTACAGATCCTTTTTTTCTATATTTTTTTCCATAGAATTTTGGGGCAGACTAATATAATAAGAATAATGATCGGTCATGTCTGCACTCTCTCTCCCTCTCTGTAAAAACCATTGGAGAATTTAATTTTTGTTTAAAGTATAAACCAACTGCATGCGTGTCTTAAAAACCTGTTTAAAAGAAATGAAAAAAGTGCATTTTATTTTGAAGTAGAAAAACAAAAAACCAACAACTCTTATAATAACAATAATATATAAAATCGTTAATATTCATATCGAGACTGACGTGAGTAACTGAGTAAGTGAGTGAGGGAATGCACTCTTACAGATAGATAGATGTACAGTGTACGACACAAGTATGTGAACTTCTGAATAAGGTACCTACATACTTATTTATTTACTACCAATGAATACTGATTAATTCAACTCAAATTCAAACAACAAAAACCTGATATTGGAAGTTTTATATGTTTGTTTTTAATGACTTTTGTATGTAGTTTGTTCTTTATGTTGCATTTGATCTATGGCATAAAATCCAATGACTCTGATTTCTTGAATTCCCTACTTAAAGCAGTAATTTTTTCTCTTAGATTTTTTTTTGTATATAAATATTTCCATTGTTATAAAGTTATGGTTATTGTAGTTTTTGCACTAGATTTGCCGGAAAATATGTTTATAGATGAGCAGAGTTTTGAAATAATGAAATCTTTTGCTATTGATGGTAACAAACATTTTTAGTTATGTCATAATTAAAAAGTGTAAATATTATTTAACTCGTAATAGAAAAATTTAAATAAAGTTTTAACCTAAAAGGTCATTAAAGAAATACTTCCTTTAATAACTGCCTATGAATAAGATGAACATAAAAAACAATGCGATGCTGAAGTAGTATATAATTTTTCGCTTCTTTATTTATTTCAGTTAATTTTGAGGTAAATTTTATTTTATTTTACTCTAGACTGGAGCAACAATATTTGGCCTACAACTCTCATAAAACTTTTAGTTGACGGCAATTGTGCTTTTATATTGTTTTTGCTGTTTTAGCATTCAGTTCAACTTGGTTTTCAAACCAATTTTTATGATGTTGTCGGTTGTGTTGGGTATTTAAGGTCGATTTTATTATTTTTTTTTTTCTTTTTCGTTGGGGCTTTTTGTTTATTTACTGTGAATCACTTGATTGTTATTTGTTGTACTTTTGGTTGTATATACATACTATATTTAGAAGTATCTATGTGTTTTATTGTAAATATGTATCTTCAACTACAATGACTGCATTTGTTTTCGTATCATTTTTGTGTTCTTGTGTGAGAATTTTGTGAATTGTTGCTGTTGATGGCCAGATTTGCCAATTTTTTTTTCTTTTGTTTTACTTTTTGTTGGCTTAGCAAATTTGGTTTTTGTCAACAACAGTTTGTATAAATTGGTTGACAAATACAAAGGGTTCAAAACTTCTAATTCGCAAATAAATTTTATTATTTGAGAATTACAATGGGATTTAGCTAACGAAATTGATAAATAAAAGTAGATGCTTATATAAAAATTTAAATTAAGGCCATGTATATTAAATAAATGTTAAAATGATTTAGGGATTTAAGCGGAGAAACTAGAGTAATCATTACCAATCAATTTATACATCATTGCTTAACATTTATATGAACAGCAGAACTGCTTTACGCACGTCAACAGCAACATACCTGGGTATGTACATACGTTTTGTGATGGGGAATAGCTGCCGTTAGCATAAAAATGCTAATATCTAACTCGTTTCTGGTAATTTCTGTATTATTTTTGTTTTATTTTGTTGGAAAGAGACAAAAGGTTAAAAAATTTTATGATAACCAGTTTTAACCTTACATTTAGTCATTGTTTGTTGAAAAAAGTGGTTGCATAGTTATGACAAAAAATGCTTTTTATTGAGTAAAATTAATAAAGAACAAATTTTGAAATTTATAATCAGGAATCCTGCAATTCTCAAAAAGAATTTGAAAAATTCCAAAAATGGGATTTTTTAGTTTTTTGCTATAATATTATCATACCAGGAGCGGGGTTGTCGGAGCCCTTTACAAAATAATTTAGAACATATTTGGGCATCTAAAAAGGGTTACGGTATTTTGATATCGACTATGCGGTTTGAGAATATTTGGCCTAAAGTTGAATTTTACATAAAAAATAGGCATTATTTGAATGGACCTGATCCCCTCCGTATCAACAATTTTTTAATTTGTTTTCATTTAAAATATTTAGTGCAAAGTCAGCTTTTCAAAAAGTATAAATTCCTAACACACCTTCTTAGAAACTTTTCAATCAACATAAAAAGAAAAAGAGTACCTTTTTCCAAAAAACTAGCGAAAAGTCGCCTTTTAAAAAATTTTTAAATTCAAATGCATATAACTTTGGAGGAATTTAAGATTTTCGTTTGACATATACATTTGTTGTTAGTCCAATAAAAGAAAAATGGAGAAAATCGCGAAATATTTGGACCCTCTGTTATCAAAAATATGGAGTAGTAACCAACCTTGGGACAATTGCCTAAAACAGTTTGGGCTAGGATATCACGAAATTTCAAGTAGATCTGATTATCCAATTCATAGCTACAGCATTTTGAAAATGGAAAACATACCCAGGTATGTTGCAGTTGACATAAAGGTTAAAATTAGTTTTATAGCCATCAAAATATCATGATCAGGAAGGGGTTTTTGAAGAAACTTTGAATGTTTTGAATTCGATTATAACTATAGAACTGTAAGTCTGATTTTATAATTTCTAATCTAATATTCAAGCTAATGAATACCAGATTTTTAAATTCTGAAGTTTTTTTCTGGAATTCCTCTTTTCATAAAAATAGGATATAGTACAAAAAATCGTCCTTGAACAAAGGATATCTCAAAAATAGTATATCTTCCAGTTACCAAAGATTTTCTTTAAATAGGACCCATTGCTCAGAATGGGACCATGGGGGATGCCGATGTAATTTAAAAGGATATTGTTACGTTTTTACCTTTTAAAAACGGGGGTTTATTTTATTTAAATAAACCGGATACTTTTGATTGCAAATAAAAGCAATTTAGTAGTTTAAAATTGTAACAATTCTTTATTTATTCAAATGTACAACAACAAAATTAAATAGTCACTCAGTGTTTTTATACACGTTTATAAATTCGCAGAAATACAGACACACTTTATAATGTACAAGACAGTTGATGTTAACTCTAACAGCGCTTATAATAAACTCATTAACGACTGCAACCTCTGCCACTATTTATACACATGCCATCTTTCGTGAACCTTCTACAATGATCTTAACGGACAACTACTATATTCGAATTCTAGAGCTTTCGAAGTTAATGTTCGCAGCTTAAACATTTAGTGTTGCCATACTTTCGAACAATGCTATCAACATTGTTGATAAGTAGAAGCTACTGCTGATGGAAATGTTTATAACCATGATGAATGTTGCTGGCAGTTGCCACAGACCGTTAAATTGAAATCGCTAGTTCAAATTCGTAACAATATAATAAAATCATTTATGTTTTTATACATATTTCTATAACTAATTGTCTAATTATAAACTTAGTCTTATGTTAATCCTTGAATTGGAATTAAATTTTTTTTAGCAACTTTAAGTTTTTATAACCATAAAGAACTAGTGTACCAATTTTTAACAAAAGAACGGGTAAGTTTCGATGTTTTAAGTATTTAAACCATATTTCGATTTACTTAACAAAATATCATTGGAATTCGTTGGCTTTGAGCAACTAATAGAAATAACGCAAATTTGTATTTCAATAATCATTGTGTCTACAATCAGCATTCCATCAGATTAGTCCACTTAAATGGCATGTAGTAGTTAATTCATTCATTCATTTCTATTACCAAATCCAATAATTTAGCATTTTAAAATCATATTGGCGGCAAATTGTTTGTTTAAATGTTCTACATTTTTATTTTTGGCCAGATGTTTATGGTTGATGTTCGATTTTTATGGTTTGTCAAAAGTTTAAACATCTAAATAACCAGCAATTAACAAATTATTTCAATTTATTTTAAATATGGCTACACAAAGAAACAAATACGTATAATACCTGCATATCAAACAATTATATATAATTTGGTAATAAATAATGTACGAGTATAACTGATACAATGACATTTTGAGTAAAGACTAATATTAAAACTGACACTTTAATCCGTTATTGTTTGGAAATTCAGCTACATGTATATTTTGAATTGAACATTAATCAATTCAAACTATTTCTGAAGACCAGTTGTCACACAAGTATGTTACGTAGAAGAATACGAATATGATAGTCCAAACTAGTGCGAATGTATATTATTTGAAGCCACCTTTAGTAACATATTAATCGAAATGATTTTATCCAAATGTATTTCCTTTAACAGCTACTCTATATGTGAATACTCCTTATCTTGGAAACGGTGTAACCATCATTTATGTTAATATTTTATTCATATTTGTTCTTTGTAAAACTTTCAACAAACTTACAACTCGTATTATAGAGAGAATCTTATTAAAACCTGTTGAAAGGGAATAAATTCATACATATGTATATACGTACGTACATACGTTCTCATTGACAACACACGTTTCTCCTGATGCTCAATTCAAGGTCTTTAACTAATTGCACAGGGATTCTCAAATGGTGCATAAAAATGTTCATAAATTTAAGTTGAACTATGGATATGTATTTAAATAGTTTTTGCTTTGAAATGACACCTGGAGCTCAGGAGCAACGAAAAAAACGAAGCATACAAACTAAAATGTAAAAGAAAACAAAACATTTATCTGATATACATATATGAGCAATATTGAAAGAAATAAGAACTTTAATTTATTTTCATTTTTTTTTAAATTTTGTATGGTTAGGCTATTACGAGTAGTGTATTTAAAAATAGTACATATGTTGATACTTTCGTGCTCAAAAGAGAACATTTTACTATTTTGTAAGTAAAATAAGCTTGAGAATCCCTGCTATACAAACCTTGATATAGCTTTTCTTTTTTGGTTCGTCTACCCTTTGAAAACTGTTGTCTCAATATTTCTACTATAAAGAAACAGTTTGTAATGAAACAGTTTTTTTGTTCATATCTAGATGTCTCACTTGCCAAATAGATTATAGTATATAAGTGTAAACCGACAAGAGTTAATCAAGTACTAAATATGATATTAAAATGATAAAATTGAAAATAAGATAAATGTAGTGAAAAAATTGATTTTGTTTTATTTTAATTATTAAATGACAAAATTTGCTAGCGAACAAATTTTGTCATTTATTTGAATCAATACCTATTTATTAGAGATCAAACCGAAATGAACATAATATTCTGGAAAATAATCAATATTCGACCTAATCCAGCATATTTTTGTTTAGGAGACTGCTCACCATATTTACTCAGAGGACTTTTGTTCTACTTTATTTTTTTTTTATTTACACCTATTATACTTGTCAAAACCCTTTAAAATAACGTAATACGTTCCTCAACATTGTGTTAGTAGTCTCCACTTATATGTTTTTCTGTGAAGCCTTATAAAATACCACACCGTTCTATTTCCGAGAGTAACAAAGTTTTATCTATATTTATCGTTTCATGGTAGTAAAAAACAAGTAAGGAAAATATATGGCCAACTATGTGGCCCTATGCTTCAACTTGGAACGACGGGAATAAATATGTAAAAAATATATAAGGAAGCTATATTCGGCTCTGCCGAATGTTATATACCCTTCACCAAATTATACTTTAAAATACAATTTTTAAATATTTTAAAAATTGTTTTTAAAAATTTAAAAAAAAAAATTTCGAAATTTTTTAAAAAAAAGTTTTCCAATTTTTTTTTTAAATTTAAAAAAAAAAGAAAAATTTTAATTTATTATTGAAATAAATTTATGACAAACAAAATTTTTTGGTAAAAAAAATTTCGTGTTAAAAAATATTTTTCCCGATTTTGACACATTGTAGGTCCAAATTACTACAGCCTTATACACATCGTTGCAATTGAAATATCTATTAGATATCCATATTGGCTATATTAATGACTTAGTAATCCAGATATAGATCAAAAACAGTAAGAAAGTATGGTCGGTCAAGCCCGACCATTTTGCACCCTACACTAAGTAAATGAGCAAAAACATTTTTCTTTTAAAATATCAATAAGTTATATTCATGACCAATTATGGACCGATCACCATGAAATTATATAGTGGTATTTATGTATATATGAAAGTTATTTATGTTGAATTTTGTGTGTAAGTATACCAATATTTTTAAGAGATTTTCGGAAGCAGGTCTATATGGGAGCTATGACTAATTATGGACTGATCGTAACAAAATTTGGTGGCATTAATTTTGTATATATAAAACTTATTTGGAGTGGAATTTATGGAGATACATACAGTGAGCCTCAAAAGTTAGTAAACACCACAAATTATTTGATTTTTTTAAGATAATGAAAATCCTAAAATTTAAACGTTTTAGTTTGTGGGAGATTGGGCTGAATAATAAATTCGGCTCTGAAAAATAAAGATTTAAGTTTCATGATCATAAAAAAGATCAAAAAATTCACTGGTGTTTACTCACTTTTGAGGCTGTGTGTATATAAATTATTTATGACCGATAAAGTCCACTTTCGGAAAGACGATTTCAGCCAATTTCAATAGGCTTGGTTCTTGGGCGGAAAAAATATCTTTAAAATAGCGACCTGTACTTTGCTAACAAGGTTTACATGGACAGACAACCAGTCAGACGGAAGGACGGACAGACATCGTTTAATCGTCTCAGAAAGTGATTCTAAGTCGATCGATATATTTTAAGGTGGGTGTTAGACTAATATTTTAGGGTGTTACAAACATCTGCACAAACGCTTAATACCCTCCTCACTATGGTGGTGTAGGGTATAAATAGTCCAAAAATCGAGGTTGTCCCGGTTTTATGCTTATATCTCAGCCATTTGTGGGCAACGGAGCCGGAAGAATTCCCGATATATTGATGTATAAATCATGTATGTAAGTTATTTGGGGGCTACTGAAAGTTGATTTCAACATATGGACATGGCTTTATCGACTTCGCTATCTATAAAGATCCAGAATATATATAATTTGTGGGGTCGCAAATGAAAAATGTAGAAATTACAAACTTGCCACTCATGGTGAAGGGTATAATAATTGACTTTTTTGAAAACTGATAAAACTATATATAGAACGGCGCATATTTGGTATTACTCAGTTCAAAAAACACTGATTTTGAGTTATGCAAATGAGCGATATGTCGATAAGATAATTTGTGCAACCTTAAAAATCACCACATCATTCTTAATCACTTCCGAAATAAACAAAGTTTATCGTGTATCTCGCAAGATCTACACTGTTTTATCTCAAAATTATCCAAGAAAAATTTATGGTATTTGACATAACAATGTCCGGTAAATAGTCAGTTAAAATTCTCAAATCGCTCCTACCAAACGACAGTACACAGAAAAAACTATTTCTTAAACCGTTTCAATTCAAATATTTATCCCATATTGAACTGGTTTCAATTATTTCATAATTAAATCAAGTATTCATTTGCTCAAAAACAAAATTTCTTGATAGTTTTTATTGAATTTTGAGTTTTGAATTTGATTATTTTGACAATTGAATATACAATTTTCGTTATTGGTTGAATTTCAAATACAAAAATTATTGAATAGATGATTTTCGTAATTGAAAACACATTTTTGTTATTTTTTGTGTGTCAATTACAAAAATTATCTATTCAATAATTTTTGTATTTGAAATTCAACCAATAACGAAAATTGTATATTCAATTGTCAAAATAATCAAATTCAAAACTCAAAATTCAATAGAAAATATCAAGAAATATTGTTTTTGAGCAAATGAATACTTGATTTAATTATGAAATAATTGAAACCAGTTCAATATGGGATAAATGTTTGAATTGAAATATTTTTTCTGTGTAGGATCGTGATGAATCTTTTGGCCTGCCTGAACCCAGTTAAGTTGTTTCTTGGTAGCAAAAAACCAAAAATCTAAAAATGCAGTTAATCGGTTTGCTGAATAAGGCGACCATTTATACTGTTTATTGCAGAGCTTTAGATGTTCAGCTTTTAAAGACAATAAACGACTTGTTGTGTATCGAAATGTATAAAGATTGTTTAAATCGTATAATACAGCGGGGTATTTATGGTATACAAACGTGGTATGTCTGTTAGTTTGTAAATATTTGTACAACTACGTTTAAAATCAGGAGCTGGATGAGTTTAGTTCCTAAGACTATTTTAGCTGACCCTTTTCGAACATAAATAGAGTTTCGGAGTAACTCCATCACTATTGATATGAACTGTCAAACAGGCTCTAAAATAGAGAATCAGGAAATAAAAAATCAGCTTTATTTAAACTTAACATGTAACTGATTGAAGTTTTTGTAGCTCAAATAGTTATTATACATGCAGAGAAAAAATATGGTTGTGCATGTTTACTGTAACCATTTCTATATTGTTACAAGTTTTTTTAACAATATTGTAGTCACAGTAACTATTTACATGATTGTGGTAACCATAATATGGTTAATTTACGATTTACATGATTTTGTGATAACCATTTATATGATGAATGACTTACCATATTATGTTTCTCTCGGATTGTGGGTATCATAATCTGAGAACAACATATTATGATAAAATTATTCATCATAAATAAATAAATAATAGTTTTTATTGAGTTTAGATCACATTCGTTTTTTAGCTTATTAACACGAACTTGTGCGAACACTATTCGTTATATTCAAAATATCTCATTAGACAAATTATTAGCTGGACTAAATAAAACACTATTGATAAAATGCCTCAGATGATTTTCGAAAGAGGGCCTTATATGGCAGCTATGACTAATAATGGACCGATCGTCATTAAATTAGGCCGTGCGATTTATGTCAATATGACGGCGACTTATGCTCATTAAAGTGATCGGAAACAGGCCTTATATGGGAGCAATGACTTATTATGAACCGATCATCATAACATTAGTTGACATGAATTCCAAATATATAAAACAAATATAAATTAAATATTTAGGACCGATAAAGTCCAATTTCGGGAAAAAATCTGTTTAGGGGCAATGTGAAATAATGTACTGATTTCAGCCATTTTCAATAGGCTTTGTCTTTGGTCCGAAAATTGTGTTAGACAAATATTTTTGGACGTTACAAAAATCAGTACAAATGCATAATACCCTTCCCAATATGTTGATGTAAGTTTTAAAAATTGAAAGGTTATAGTCAGCATCTTAAGCTCTGATTATATATTAATGGAATTAATAATTGAAATTTATAAACAACCTTCCTACATATCACCAACATTAACATTACCTGACTTTTTCCAAAAGACATCTTATTCTGCAAATAAGAAAAAGCTAGTAACTACGAAAAATACCAGAATAACAAAAAAATAATTTACTCATTGCCTGTGACTTGTGATTGCTTACTATACTCTTTTATAACTTGTTGCCATTTAGTTTCTCTGTCTTTTGTAGTTCTTCTTTATGTTGATGAAATTAAATTTATTAAGGATTAAAAACTGGTACAAGGAACACAACTAGTAACAGGTCTTTGGCATTAAATTGTAGTTTTTTTCAGATGTTTTCTGAAACTTTCCTTTTAACTTTTAAGAAGCGAAAGTTAAACTTACTTGCATACGAGAGCAAGTATATTTAATTTTTTATTAGCATTTTGTAAGCAACTAAAATTAAAGAAAACTTTAGCTCTTAAGCTTAAACAAAAAACGCCAAAAACACGAATTTTAATCCAAACTGTCAGTAGAGCAAGTGCTAGAGGAAGGGGTGAAGGCAAGGATTAATTCATAATGAAAACTTACTTCGTTTTATTACTTATTTATTTGGATTTGACAAAAAACTTTAAATTGAATCTTAATCTATTTTCATAGAATTAAAGAAGTTTTGACTTCATTATTTTAGACTTTGAACTAAAAGGTTTTCAACTGCAAAACTGTTCAATTAAAGTTTATGCTAAAATTAATTAGTTTGTAAGTAGTTTAAATTTTTTAATTTACTCACAGCAGCAGCATTTATTTAATTGACTAATTTGCTTAAATGTTTGTTTGACTAACACCCATTAGCACGCTGTCTGGGTACATGTTAACTTATAGTTATATTGCCGGTTAAAATAATATTTGTATGAAAACTGTCAGTATAACTTTAGGTTAAAACGTAACTACACGCAGAGAAAAAACATGGTTGTGGTAACCATAAACTAAGAGCAACATATCATGATCAGATTTTTGCTTGTAGTCCAAAACATATTATGATCATTATTAGTTTCATAATATGTTCTGAAATAATCAAATTATTATAAAAATCAATCATAATATGTTTTGAAATAATCATAGAGTCATCATATTTATGACCCAATTAAATCATATTATGATCCAAAACAATCAAATCCAAAATAATCATATTATTATTAAAATTTATTTTTGGAAATACAAAATTTTAATAGGATTTTGTTTTAAAGTACTAAATTCACAATTAAAATATTATTGATAAAATCAAATTTATTGTTATTCGCTCTAGGAAAGTTAAAGATAATATACAAATAAAACTATAGAGCGAATGGGAATTACAGACACTCAAAATTTACTTGTAAAAACAACACAGCTTAGACAAACACCAGCACTCACAAATGGTTGGAAAAAAGACTATTAAAAGTAAACATATTTTGTTTGCATCTTAAACATATTGGCCCATAATCATAGTCAAAAATAAAGTACATTTTAAGAGAATTAAACTCGACTTTACTTTAGAGTGGACTTTAGGTCTATCATAGACAAGTTAAAGTATACTTCTGACGCTGAAGTCGACTCTAAATATAAAACTAGCTGAAGTTGTTTTTAACTCGTTTAACAACAGCATCAGCTGTTCTTCGCCGAGTAAAAAAGTTCGTCACAAAGTAAAAAATGTTTAAGTTACAAGATATTGGTAGAGATTTTGCAATTATTGAACAGTTATCAATAAAATTAGTACCAAAATATCGTAATTATGATATTAATCTTATCTTTTCCATTCTTCCACAACAAACAACTTCCTTTCTTTATATGTCCCGGTTAATTTTATTGTTTACGTTTTTTGGATTTTTTTTTTTAATTTTGTATATCAGCTGTTCAGCGGTGCCACTTGTCTGTTTTTGTTGTATATTGTATGAAAACAGTTTCTACATTTGAGGTGGCACCCAGTTAAAGTCGGTTCAATTTAAAACATACTTTAATTTTGACTATGGTTGCAAATTAATAAAAAGCAGGTTTTTATTTTAAAGTTGTTTTTAAAAAGAACCGACTTTAGTGTTAGACTATGATTGTGGGCCAATATGTTTACCTAATTATCATTATTTAGTTGTTCGAAAACCATATTCGCATTTATAATTGCGATGAAAATATAAACGTTTACAGTAACTATAATATTGTTGAAATTAAATTAAAACAATAATTATATGTTTACGACAACAATATATTGTTACAGATAACATAGTATAGTTGTCGTAACCATGTCCAACCATGTTTTTTCTCTGCGTGTATACATTATGCTAATGTGGATAAATTGATTTAAATTTAACTTAAGTAAACAATTTTTGTTTGCACTAACTGAAATATCATTTAAATGTTTGTCTTTTTTAAAATTCATATGACAGAAGTGTAACAAAACTAAAATGTTTAGATCCTAAACTTTAGAATGTTTAAAATATGAAATACCCCTTGTATTGCAACTTATTAAAAATCTAATTTTACAGTTTCATTTTTAAAGATTTGTCACAAAACCTTATTGACTTTATTAAAAATCTAAAAAGGAACAAAATATAAAAAGAAAGTTTAATTAAAGAGAAATAAATAAAAACAAAAATCGATAAAAATCAAAATAGTCCAAATTGCCTCAAGTTATTAAAACGATACAAACGATAAAACATTTTCATATAATTTTTATACGAAACCATAAAATCAAGATTATCGAAAAGCTGAATATTTAAGAGGAGTAAGAAAAAGTTTAACACAACAGTCACACACACAACAAATAATAAAACAAAATGCAAAAATTCTGAAACAGAATTCTTTATTTATTTCGTTATATTTATTAACAAGAATATAAGTTGAACCCAGAAACAGCCAGCAAACAGAGGCAAAAGAGATAAAGTTAATTATTTAAGTCAACAGATGTTAACGAAATCCATAAACAAATAGAAGAAAAACTGAAAGAAATAAGTTTAAAATTAAAGAAACAAATAATAAAAAAACAAACGGTCAAAATTTAATGTTTAAATATTTAATGAGAGTGTGAGAATCTCATCAATATTTTGATGAATGAATGAAAGGGATTTATTATTGAATTAAATGGTTTTGTATTTAGTATGTTAAAGAATTTAATGGCGGTAAGAAAGATATATAAATGTTTAATTGATTTTATTTAAAAAAGAAATTAACATTTTATGACTTCTACACAAAGGCTGTTTAATTACTAAGATGTTATAAATTTGTACAATAGCATATATTCAAATTCAAATAATAAGATTTTAATATCATCTAAAGAAAAATTCCTAAGAAAACCGTATTGTTTAAAATTAGCCATAATTGTCAAAATACTTATTTTAATTTAAATCAGTTTTCGGCACCCAATTTACGAAAAACAGAATTGCTGTATAAGAACCACTGCATATTTTGTTCGTTCACTTTTGTACATAAATTCAAAAATAATCCTTTGATTTTTATGGTCGATACCTCATTTCTTTCGTATTGCATGTGGCTTTGCGATAAAGCAATAAATCTGAACAATTTCTGCCGTTTTCGATTTTTCATGGTTTTTTTAAAATAAAAAAATTGGCTATTTTCACGAAAAAAAAAAATATTTTTTGCTTCAATTTGTTATCATAACTCCGAAAATCCTGAGTCGATTAAATCGCTATATATGTGAAAATTTATACATAGCATGGGGAAAACGTTTTCAATCATTCAAAAGAAGAACATTAAGGCCCTAATTTTGTAAATCACGTCACAAAGTGATATTTATATGGAAAGCAAAAACAAAATTTCAAAAATTTTAAAAATTTGTTTTTGTTTTATATACAAAATTTTCAAATTATGAAAGGCAAACCAACGCTTGAATTTTGGTGCGTTTGTTCTGTTATAAAACAAAAACAAATTTTTAAAATTTTTGAAATTTTGTTTTTGCTTTCCATATAAATATCACTTTGTGACGTGATTTACAAAATTAGGGACTTAATGTTCTACACAATTTTATTTATATCAAACAAAAAACTAAAATTTTGTGAAAATGAGCGAATTCACTTAATTGTGAATAAATTCGAAAAGAATCAATCGATTTTTATGGTCGATATCTCATTTCTTTCGTATTACATGTGGCTTTGCGATAAGGCAACAAATCTGAACAATTTCTGACGTTTTCGATTTTTCATGATTTTTTTAAAACAAAAGAAATTGCTATTTTCACGTAAAAAATATATTTTTTGCTTCAATTTGTTCTTATAACTCCGAAAATACTGCTCCGATTAAAACGCAATATATATGTGAAAATTTGTACATGATATGGGGAAAATGATTTCATAACACAGCCATTAAACAGAACAACAATAACTACTCAATTTTAGGTATATCAAATAAAAAATTTTTTTTTTTAAAAATTAGCGAATTCACTTAATTGTGAATAAATTCGAAAAGAATTAATCGATTTTTATGATCAATATCTCATTTTGTTGCTATTATATGTGGCTTTGCGATAAAGTAATAAATCTGAATAATTTCTGCCGTTTTCGATTTTTAATGATTTTTTTTGTAACAAAAAAATTGACATTTTCACGTAAAAAATATATTTTTTGCTTCAATTTGTTATTATAACTCCGATACTACTAAATCGATTGAAACGCAACATATAAACGGATTAAAGGTTATGTAAATTTCAACTTTTCTAAGTTTACTTTAATAATATTGGACTAACCCTTTTTGAGTTATCATAAATTATGTGGAGAAACATCTAAAAAAAATCACAATTTTACTTAAAATTTTTTTCAAAAAAACCTCTCCATAGATTATAAAATTTGGACCATATTTGTACTACTGGAACCACAATTCATCAAAAGTGTGTAGTATTTTAAAAAGCCTCTAAAAGTTTTTCAATTTTGTTGTCCTGTGTTATTGTTAAAATAAATTCATTGAAATGTATTCTAAGTGGGTAATATAATTTTGGAAAAAATACTCCAAATTAGTTCAAAGTTTTCGATTTTGGTACATAATTTTTTTTATAGGAAACCGATTTTCTGACTTTCAATAGTAACTACTTAGTACAATAGTAAAGCGTTTTGTTTAAATCTCATAACTTTCTGTTATATATGAGAAAGCTTTAAGCAAGAAGAGTGCTGCGTTTGCTCACAATCGATTCACAGGAGTGTTTTGACGTTGTTCAACCGTAACACACCAGAAACAAAACATCTGTCAAAACAGTGTGTTCTCGGGGTGGACCGGTCATCTAATCTAATTTTTTGGAAGGAATACAAAAATTGGAGAAACGTTGCACAAAGTGTATAGAGCTCAAAGGAAACTGTGTTCAAAAATAAAATGAATTTTTATTCCAAAACTAGAGTGAAAATAATACAATAATAACAAGTAAGAAAGTATGATCGGTCAAGCCCGAAGTAAAAGAGCAAAAACATTTATCTTTTAAAATTTCAATAATTTATATTTTTGAGTGATTTTCGGAAGTGGGCCTTATATGGGGGCTATGACCAATTATGGACCGATCACCATGAAATTAGGTCGTGTGATTTATGTCTATATTAAAGTTAACTGTTGAATTTTGTGTATATACCAACATTTTTAAGCGATTTATGCACGTTAAAGTGATTTTCGGAAGCGGGTCTATATGGGATCTATGACTAATTATGGACCGATCGTAACAAAATTTGGTGATATAAATTTTGTGTATATAAAACTTATTTGGAGCGGAATTTGTGGAGATACATATATAAATTAAACATGTATGACCGATAAAGTCCAATTTCGGGAGGACATTTGTATGGGGACTAGGTGAAATAATGGACCGATTTCAGTCAGTTTCAATAGGCTTGGTCCTTGAGCCGAAAAAATAATATGTACCAAATTTCATCGAAATATCTTCAAAAGTGCGACCTGTACTCTGCGCACAAGGTTTACATGGACAGCCAGTCAGCCAGCCGACCAGACGGACGGACGGACATCGTTTAATCGACTCAGAAAGTGATTCTATGTCGATCGGTATACTCTAAGGTGGGTGATAGACTAATATTTTTGGGCGTTACAAACATCTGCACAAACGCATTATACCCTCCCCACTATGGTGGTGTAGGGTATAAAAAAAACAAATCTAATAAACCCATTAGAAAATAGTATGAAGTGAAACAATGAAATTAAATGAATGACCAAAATAAAAAATCAACAAAACAAATACTAAAACAGCATTGTTGAATAAACTATTAAATAGATGGCGCAGAAGGCGATAATGATGTAGTACTAGCTGATGATGATTTAAATTCATTTGACCGGGAAGTTTAGCTTAAAATAAACTCTTGATAAATTAAAAGAAAATTTTCTTCATTCCACTCGTGTTGAGCATAAAATAAATAAAAAGTTGTGTAGATGTCTACGTTGATAATATGGACGAATGGTGAAGTCGTAGGAATGAAAGAGAAAGAAGTCCGATAAAATTAAAACAAAGTTCAAATGGTTTATTTTCAAGCATTTAACTTCTGGTATGTATTTTGCTGGTACATGTTTTTACGATGCTGATGATGATGATGGAGTAGATGGCGGAGATGATGAAGATGAAAAATATCAACACAAACAACTAATAAGTAAATAGTTTAACTGAGTAAGTTGGTAACATTGTAACACAGTTAAATACAGTTGTAAGGTTGTCCCCTAGATGTTATTTATTGCACCAGAAAATGTTAATAAAAAAATTTAATATTAGAATAAAGAAACATGAGAGATTTCTGGAATTTCTAAAAATTTTGTTAATTTTGTTTATTCAGTTAAAGAGTTTTATATCTTTAGGGATATAATTTTAGGTAACACCCTGAAATTAAACAAAGTACCTTAAAATTAGCGTTTTAGATAACAGTGGTTCCTTCTATTTATTCTACAACTCAAATCAAAACAATATCAAATAAAGCAATTCAACACTCGCTAAATAAATAAAACATTAAATTAAGATGCTCAAGTCAGCACATCCTACATCGTGACTAGTGTTTATAAAAAACCGACTTTTTAAGAAAGAATTTGTTTTAAAAATTCATACAACTCATTTTAATATATGGGGGATTTCATGTCAAGTGAACCAACTTTTGAAATAGATGTCTTCCGATGAAATTACCCCAAGGTTAGTTCTATTTGATAGTAGTTCAGACACAATTTTTCAACAAGATCGGTCGAGAACTCTTTGAGTTAGAGAGGGTCAAAATTTTTTTTCACAACAAACCTTTTTTATTTTTTTGGCAAAGCTTAGGACTTTTCCTTGAAAACCTTTTTGATCGCTTAGTGGATTGCGAGTGGGATATCAATCAAAATTAATATTTTGTAACTCAAGACATAAAATTTTTTAATTTTTTTGGAAAATCTGTTTTTGCTCAAAAGAAAGCTCAGGTCCATTCCTTTAAGAGCTTCTATTATCAATGATATTTGTTTGAAATTTTCTCCGTCGGAACTAATTCTTGGGAAGCAAATACACATTCTTAGGAACAGTTCTTGAACTAGTTCTTTCAACAGTGATTTTTGTTTGAAATTGTTATACTTGAAACTAGTTCCAAAACCATGGGGGTATTTTTATTTTGTTATTTTGTTCAAACTTGTATCTAATTTACAATGATGATAATCTTAATGGTGATCAATTTATTTTAGCTTAAAGTGATTTGGTCAATTAGTTGGTATTTTGTTTTATAAAACACCATACTTTTTTTTGGCTACTTAATTTTTTTTTTAAGCAACGAATTAATCATAAATTAACACGACTTTAATTTAGGTTGCGATAAAGAAACATAAAGTTAAATTTCATTTTGTTACACCTTTATCAGTTTTTTTTATTTGTACAACTTTCAATTTGTGTTGGCTATTTTTTTGTTTTTGCTGGGTAAGAAAGTTTTGCGATTTATAAAAAGATAAATAATTAGTTTAAATAAGAACTAATGGAAGAATGATGTGATTTGGTGGATTTTTTTTTCTGACATAATTAATTTCCGTCAAAGAAATTAAGAACACTTCACCTAGTTATGTATATAAAAGGTCAGCTTAAATTTCTTTTTTAAATAAATTCAATGTTATGTGTTTGTTTTGTAGAAATATCAACAAAAATAATTAAACAGAAATCGTCATTGACTTTTTAACGCATAATTTATTGGTGTAAAGTGTAATGCATTAAACACATTGAAGACAGCAGGCTTCACGACTTCACGAACACAAATGCTGCTGGCTGAAGTTGCAGCCGTGCGGCAGCCGGTGAATTCTTTTAAAGACGACAGCTTCAAAGTAAACAGCTGATTTATAATTCAGTGATGTCACTTTAATTTTTTATTTTAATAAAAAATAACCGTACAAAATTCCAAAGTAATTAAACGTTAAACAATTATTTTGAGTAAATATATATATGTGGTAATAATTTATGTACCTGTTATTAATTCATTTCAATATGGTTATCAGAAACTTCTCTTAATTAAGTAAAAAAAAATATATTTTTTTAAGCACTAATTTGATTTACATTTTTTATTATATTAGCAACACTATTTCTGTTTTGAAGTTGACAAAAATAGAAATTAGCCTAATTGGGCAGCAGCAGCAAACGAAGTCGTGTCGTCGTGAAGTTGTGCTGTCGTCAAAAGAATCGTCTTCATATAAACGTGTGTATTCTATTTTTGACAGATTGAAGTCGGAAGCCTGCTGTCTTCAATGTGTTTAATGCATAATTCAAAATTTCAAATTCAGATTTCAACAACATATGTAGTATGACCCTCAACAGCTATTAAACACCAGTGAATTATTTGATTTTTTTATGATAGTGAAATATATTTGCATACCAAATTTATTACACAAATTTATTACCATTTATTAAATACATATTTAAATGCATAAGATATGAATCGTAATGCGGCTTCAAATTCCCAATTTTTAACAAAAGAATTAATATAAAATTCTTTAGTTCAAAATTGATTACTGATATAAAAATGTTTCGATTCATTATATTTTTATCATTTAATTATAATTAAGCTTATTAAATATCAACAAACGACATGCAATTTTATCGCGTAACTTTTTTAGAGATTTTAAAAAATATACAAAATATCAAAGAATTTATAAATTTTTGTTTAAGAATTTCTTGGAGAATAACTAAGATTTTTATCTGTCGTAATTTACACTGCACAAGTTCGTTTAGATTAGATCCGAGACTTGTCAAATAGTAATGAAAAGGTGTTAATCCAATGATAAACCAATTTAAAGCAACAGGTCTAAACGAACTTCATATAAAATGTAATATTCCTAGGTGTAGGAAAGTTACACAGAACTAGTTTATCGGGAGTTAAGACTGGTTATAGTTCCAACCAAAGTAACGAACTAATTTTAAAATTTTTTCTTACATACACGGGAGAATTCAACACATTTGTTAAAAATATAAACAAATCAAAAAGTCTCGAAATTTTAACTAAAAATTGTCTACCAAATAAAGTTCAAATGAAATATTTCATTAAAATATAAATATTTACAATTTTTTTTGCACAAACAACTAAATATTTTTTTAATAACACTGTTCAACACAAAAAAAAAAGTAAGGAAGTATGGTCGGTCAAGCCCGACCATATAATACCCTACACTAAGTAAAAGAGCAAAAACATTTTTCTTTTAAAATTTCAATAATTTAAATTTTTGAGTGATTTTCGGAAGTGGGTCTTATATGGGGTCTATGACCAATTATGGACCGATCACCATGAAATTAGGTCGTGTGATTTATGTCTATATTAAAGTTAACTATGTTGAATTTTGTGTGTTTACCAACATTTTTAAGCGATTTATGCACTTTAAAGTGATTTTCGGAAGCGGGTCTATATGGGAGCTATGACTAATTATGGACCGATCGTAACAAAATTTGGTGACATGAATTTTGTGTATATAAAACTTATTTGGAGCGGAATTTGTGGAGATACATGTATAAATTAAACATTTATGACCGATAAAGTCCAATTTCGGGAGGACATTTGTATGGGGGCTAGGTGAAATAATGGACCGATTTCAGCCAGTTTCAATAGGCTTTGTCCTTGAGCCGAAAAAATAATATGTACTAAATTTCATCGAAATATCTTCAAAATTGCGACCTGTACTCTGCGCACAAGGTTTACATGGACAGCCAGCCGACCAGACGGACGGACATCGTTTAATCGTTCTAAGTCGATCGGTATACTTTAAGGTGGGTGTTAGACTAATATTTTTGGGCGTTACAAACATCAGCACAAACGCATTATACCCTCCCCACTATGGTGGTGTAGGGTATAATTACAAGGTCCGACCAATAAATTTTGATAGAGGAGACAAAAAAAAGACACGTGTCGGCGTTTTGAAATTTTACATCTGAATTTCATTTGATTGGGGGGTTAAAGGCATAAGAAACCATGTCATCCTTACATTTTGGATAGAAAATGTGTTCAGCATATTTATGTAAAATGTTACGGAGAACATTTTTGTAGAATATGTTAACCCTCTAAATCCTGAAGGCATGAGCCTTTTTTGTCCTTCTTTTAAAAAAGAGCAAAAAGCACCACCATGTTCTGCAAGAATATTATCCGTGAAATTTTACTATAAGTCCCTGAATTCACCAAATCTGAAAATTCAACCAGAAAGTCAGAAATAACACACAACAAAAGAGAGCTTGGGGTTAATTTTGCATTTATTAAGAATTATATTTTAAAGTACCCCCAAAAATTTAGCATGATAAAAAATAGTTCAAATTTAACTAAAAATCACTAATATCTCTATTGTTTTACCTTCGATAGCAAACTTTGATAGGAAGTATTCAATAATTACATTTGTTTAGCTCTAGGCAATTCCACTTCATTACCATACAATGTCCAGCATATTTCAGCGATAAGCGTTCTTCAATAAGGCTTATACCGAAACTACTTCAATATGTGACATTTTCGAACAAAAAACATTGCTGGAAAAAAACATTCCGTATAACTAGTTCACTGCCAAGAGAAAAAGAGTTATGAAAATTTCCTCATTATTCTATGTTGATCAGAAATTTTGGTATTGAAAATGTGTCCAAAAATTAACAAAATAGGTTGAACCGGTAAACATTTTTGGATCAAAATATCGGAATATTTGTTCCTGATAACATTTAAATGCATGAATCTAGCAGGTGATATAAATTATCCAAATCGGGTGAAGCAATAAATGTTTTAAAAAAAAATACACAAAAATCGGTGACGGTATTACTGACGGACTAGTTAGCGGTCACAATTGAACAAAATTAGTGAATCAGTAATCGAGTAGCTAGAATTAATGTTCGTAAGCAGCAGATACTAACCAGGGTGTGCACTGTAAATTATACTTCTATTCGGAGAACTATTTTAATAACCTTCAGGAATAGATCTAGTTAAAAAGAAAATAAATCAAATGAAGGAGGTGAGACGAAAATTAAATATAATCCGGGTCTGTAGGATAGAAACTATGTATAAACCGTGATTCTGCCGAACTGTCATTCCCCTGATAAATCCTTGAAGGTTACCTGGATCATATCTAGCTGTAATCTAGGACAGTTACACAAAATGTGTTCGACTGTTTCTAGCTCCCCAGTAAACACCAATAAAATCTGATGTGCCTGATTTATTAAATACAAACAAAATTTAAAAAAAAATTCCACAGTCCATTTTCTTATGTGAAGTAAAGCTGTCAAAGTTTTTTATCCAAGAGATCATCGATAACACAGGTCAACAGCAAAAAAAGGCTTCACTAACCACTATATAAATATAAAAGATATAGTACAAAAATGGTAAAATTTTTGAATTCTATGTATAGATTTTTCTTAAAAGTTCAAATTTACATAGCCTTTAGTCTGTTAATATATTGCATTTTAATCGGCTAAGTAGTTTCGGAGTTATAATAACAAATTCAAGCATATAAATATATTTTTTACGTGATAATAGCAAATTCTTTTGTTTTAAAAAACTCATAAAAAATCGAAAACGACAGAACTTGTACAGGTTTATTACTTTGTCGCAAAGCCGCATATAATAGCAACAAAATGAGATATCGAACATACAAATCGAATGATTTTTTTCGAATTTATTTACAATTAAGTGAATTCGCTCATTTTCACAAAATTTAACTTTTTTGTTTGATATACATAAAATTGAGTAGTTAATGTTGAATATCAAAAACATTTTCCCCAAGCTATGTAGAAATTTTCACACATATATTGCGTTTCAATCGGCTCAGTAGTTTCGGAGTTATAATAACAAATTCAAGCAAAAAACTATATTTTTTACGTGAAAATAGCAAATTTAAAAAAATTGAAAACGGCAGAAATTGTTTAGATTTATTGCTTTATTGCAAAGCTACATGTAATAGGAACAAAATGAGGTATTTTAACTTTTCTAAGTTTACTTCAATAATATCGGTCTAACCCTTTTTGAGTTATCATAAATTGTGTGGAGAAACATCTAACAAAATTCACAATTTTAGAAAAAAAAAATTAAAGAATTAAAAAATTTTACCATTTTTGTACTACTGCAACCACAATACATCAAAATTGTGTAGTGGTTTAAAAAGCCTCCAAAATTTTTTTCGATTTTATTGCCCTGTGTAATTGTACAAATAGCTGGTTATCAAAATGTACAAAAAAAGTACAAAAGATTTTGAAGTAGAATTTGTAAAATTAGTTACAGAATTATGTTTTTAAAATTTGCACCTGACTCTTTTTTAAAAATAAAAAAAATTAAGAAAAGAACATGAAAAAAACCTTGAGATAACAAATAACTTAAATTTTGTTTATTTGTTTGTATTACGTAAATATTATAATAATGTTCCTAAGTATTCCACAAAATATATATCGTCACCTGAAATGCAAAAGGGAGTAACAACAAAAAAATTCCAAATTGAGTTTTTAATGGACCAAGACACACGTCTTCACAGAGTTTTAGCTTTCCATATTTAAAATAACGACTTTATTAAAGAAAGAAATTCATACTTATAACCACAACACTTTTAATTTTATTATGTTTTTTTGTCTCTCCTGTAAAATTTTCAAAAGTGTTGATAGGCCCTTTTGTATTTTAGGTGACGATAAGTATGTACAAAAAGTACGTACATACTATATACAAAATGTAATGCGAAACATATTTAAATTTTAAATACTTATATGTACTCATAAAATTTCTTTTATCTAAATAAGGTATTTTTGCGCTTAAAAAGTTATAAATTTATGCTCGCTACGCTTTTAAAAGTTTGCAAAAAATCTAAAAATATCTTGCAAGAATTTTACACTCTTAAAAATCTGTTTATTATCTTAGATATTCCATTAAATAATAAAAAAAAAAGTTTACACTTACCAAAATATAGTTATAAATAATTGGTTTATTAAAATAAATCATGACTAGTTATTACACCAAGTCACGATTACTTTTTAAAATATTTGTTTTTTTTTTTTCATTTTAGCAAATTGATTTTTCTAAAACAATTGTTGGAAAAAATTATAGCACATTCTTACAGACACATATGACTGACTACATGTCTCAATGCGGTTGCAGTCATTGTGATGAATTACAATTGGGTCGACAGGCGAAAAGGATGGATGTAAAACAGAAAAAAGAGAAAGGTTCTTAAGTAATATAATTCTTGAAAAAATCAGCTTCTACGTAAATTTAATTATTATTAAATTATATAGCTAGAAGCAGTAAAAATGAATATGAGATTAAAATAAAGTTTACTTTTCATTGAAAAAAAATATAATAAAATTATTATGAATTTTGAACCAACTATATTTTAAAATTTACCATTTTTCCTAGTAATTTCAGATTTTTTCTTCAAGTGCAAATTACAACCCAAATGGCGCATTTAAGTCATGGTTTTTGGTATCATATTTTTTTCAAAATACAAATATTTGCTTTATATGCTTTATTTTTGTGTTCACCGTTATTTTTTATCAGTTTAATTAAATTTACACATAAGTAAACAAATAAAAAAAAAACACACCAAAATCAACAACTACGAATATTTAAATAAAAAATTTAAAATAAAATAAACAATAAAATGACGTTGAATTATTTAAACGATGTGTTTGGATTGATGGGAATTTAAACTGTAAATAAATTAATTGGAGAATCATATGAAAAATGTATTAATTATTTTTAGCATTTTTATTGTTATTAGTTTAAACAAACTTGTACAAATATTTTTATTTTGCAAATTACAGGTATTTTGCAAAACAAATGTGCTGAACTGAAAGTTATTTTGATATCGGTCTAAACAAATAATATAAACTTTACTGTTTATTTATTACTGCTTCGTCACCTTAATAGTGTAAAATAAAATATTATTTTGAAAATATTAAATGAAGAGTATCTCAATATTAAAGTAAAAGTAAGAGAGCTATATTCGGCTGTGCCGAATCTTATATACCCTTCACCAAGTTATACTTTAAAATAATTTTTTTTTAAATATTTTAAGTTAAACTAAATTTAAAATATTTTTTTAAAAAAATTTTTTTCCAATTTTTTTTTTTAAATTTTTTTTTTAATTTTTTAATTTTTTTTTTTGGGAAAAAGTATTTATGACAAAAAAAATTTTAATGAAAAAAAATTCGGGTTAAAAAATATTTTTCCCGATTTTGATCCATTCAAGTTGGACCTTCTACTACTACAGCCTTATATACATCGTTGCAATATCATCATCATTAGATACCCATATTGTCTATACTAATGACTTAGTAATCCAGATATAGATCAAAAATAGGCCAAAAATCGATGTTGTCCCGGTATGGGGCCGATTTTGTCAATTTTAAATAGCAACTCAGCCGGAAGAATTCCAGATATGTTGATGTATGAATCATATATGTAAGTTATTTGAGGGCTACGGAAAGTTGAATTCAACATACAGACGGACATGGCTATATCGACTTTGCTATCTATAACGATCCAGAATATATATACTTTGTGAGATCACAAATGAAAAATTTAGAAATTATAAACCGAATGACAAACTTCTATATACCCTTGCCACTCATGGTGAAGGGTATAAAAATAGAGGTTTTTTTTGCACATATCAGACATTTGTTAGCCGCTTTTCTTCAAATTAAATATTAACCGAATCGGGTCTATAGGGGAGAGATTTAAACTTGTTCGAATAATTCAATTACATGTTTAAAATTAAGATCATGTTCTCTGTCCATTTCATCAATATCATTGTCGAAAACATTTTATATTAACATTTCTATCAGTATTATTTCGATTATTTCAAAAAATCACCATTATATTTGGTCATTACATCGTAATGCACGACACAACCCATATATTTTTAAGAGTTTCTAAGAAGAACTTGGTTTTGGATCTACTGTAAATTGTATTGGAAAACATGAACGCAAATCCATTCGATATGATTATAACCAGATATCCAGATTACAAATTTAGTTTCAGAATTATGACAAATTTCCAAAAAAATGTGATTATTATACCCTTCACCTTCGTGAGAAGGTGATATATAACGTATATATATTCTGGATCCTTATAGATAGCGGAGTCGATTAAGCCACCATGTCCGTCTGTCTGTCTGTCTTTTGAAATCAATTTTCTGAAGATCCCAGATATCTTCGGGATCCAAATCTTCAATAATTCTGTCAGACATGCTTTCGAGAAGTTTGCTATTTAAAATCAGCAAAATCAATCCACAAATGGCTGAGATATGAGGAAAAAACCAGGACAACCTCGATTTTTGACCTATTTTTTTACCTATATCTGGAGTACTAAGAGATTAACATAGACAATATGGATATATAATGATAGATATTTCGAAGACATTTGCAACGGCGTATATAAGACCATAGTAAGTTGGACCTACAATGGGTCAAAATCGAAAAAAAAAATTTTGAACCCGAATTTTTTTTTTCACAAAAAAAAAATTTTAAAACTAAAAAAAAATTTAAAAATTTTAAAATAACAATCGGACATTTTTTTTTCAAAAAAATTAAAAAAACAACTGGAAAAAAAATAAAATTTTGTTTACCTAAAAATATTTAAAATTTTGAAGTATAAAATTTGACCCGTATTTTGCCCAAAGTCATGCACTTTTTTTTATGGGCCCCCAAAGATTTGGGGCCTCCAGAGTGATCATTTTCTCAGGCTCATATCTTGCAAGCAGTTCGGAATTTTGAGTTAGTCACTATAATAGTTTCTATAACATTCAATAACGAATATTAGCATTGTTTGAGATGGGCCATCCTGCCCCCTTCCGATCACACCCACTTTTATCAAAACTATGTACATTAGTAACAAAATATCTCACCCAAACGATAACCAGATATTGAGAAAAAGGGGGTAACAATTTCAGTTCTCCAGATATTCAAAAATAACCACTAAATTTGTATGAGAGGTTCCACGCCCACTGCTCCAGCAATTTTATTCCATCTACGTACAGTGGTAGCAAAATAACTCAATCCAAATTTTGATGTTCTGTTATAGTTCTCCAGTTATTCAATAATAACTATATACTTTATATGGAGGGTACCATGCCCACTAATTCGCTCCAGCCGATTTTTTGACAAATTACGTGCAATGATACACAAATTATTCATAAAATACTGAAAACCTTCATACAAATATATAAACACTAACTGATGAGGGTACAAATTAAATCTAATAACCAAATCATTAATAATATTTAAGGTTTAAACCGATTATAATTGATAGCTACTGGTCTTTAAAGCGAGTCTTATCTAAACAAAATTTCTCCATAAAATCTTAAATTTTTCTGTAAACTTAGAAGTCGTAAAAGTTTCAAATAAAAGTCATAATTTACCTTAAATGATGGCGGTGTTGAAATTCAGTATTTCTGTATATAAATATTCCTTGTAATGTATTTAAATGATTTTAAATACAATTTTATTTACTTCTTTTACTTTTCTTCTACCACAAGACTTTTTTTTAAACTTGAGATGTTTATATGACTCTTCAACAAAAGAATTCGTTTAGCACAGTGAAGGTGTCAATACACAATAATGAATTATTTTCATGTATTTATTCTTTTATTTTCCACGGAATTTGTGTGGTAAGAAACATATACATTTTCTTGTTTGATTTATTAATTTTATTTCGATTATTTTATTCGTTTGGCGACGTTTTTTTTCTTATTTGTTGATATTTGAAAAATAATATTTTTCCTTAATTCAATGACTTTTATTTGAAATTTATTTCTCTTTTACTTTTTCAAAAGTATTTTTCGCTTAGTATTCCTTAGTGTGTTTTTATAGATTTTTTTTATTTAAATTAAATATTCGTAGAATTTCTTCTTTTTTTAAAATTTCGTATGCATTTGTTTGCTTCTTTTAAAAGATTTCGGTTTTCTTCTTTTTACATTTATTTTTATTATATTCCTTAATTATAATGCCTCTAAACCCTTTGTTAAAATAAAATCCCGGCTTAAACTAAAACACGTTTACCGTGCCTACGTTGTAAACACTTTAAATACCGATCGTTAACTGGTCTTAAACACCTTTTCCTACAATCTTCATTCCAATAGCTTAAAGAAAATACACATTTGTAGACATATAACTTGGTTACGTTATTAAAGTGTGTAGAGTTTACTCTATGTAGATTTAACGTAAGCGTTAACAGGTAAAACGTAAGAGTTTTACTCTCTTGCTGTGTTTATCTTCTTCTCTAAATAACAAATATGTATTTATTTACTTATATATTTATATCTTAGAGATACCTGTTGATATCTAACTAAAATAAATACACACCTTTAAAGATATGCTCAGCATGCAGAGTTTCTCAAATCGTTTTTACATGAATGTGCTATCGTTATGTTATGTTATGTTGATATAAAGTTTGAATTTAAAAAAAAAAATTAAAAGTAAAGTGAAGTTAAAATGTTTACACAGGCCAACAAAATCGAAAAAATTTTAGAAGCTTTATAAACCACTACAGAATTATGATGGAATATGGTTCCAGTAGTACAAATATAGTCAAAATTTTAAATTCTATGGAGAGTTTTTTTTTTAAATTTTTTTGGTAAAATTGTGAATTTTTTAGACGTTTTTCCACATAATTTATGATAACTCTAAAAGAGTTAGTCCGATAGTATTAAAATAAACCTCGAAAAGTTTAAATTTATATAACCTATAAACCGTTTATATATTGCTTTTCAATCGGCTCAGTAGTTTCGCAGTTAAAATAACAAATTGAAGCAAAAAATTTATTTTTTACGTGAAAATAGCAAATTTTTGTGTTTTAAAAATGAAAAATCGAAAAGCCGAAATTGTTCAGGTTTAATGCTTTATCTCAAACATATAATATAATAGGAACAAAATGAGATATCGATCTTAAAAATCGATGGATTCTTTTCGAATTTATTTATAATTAAGTGAATTCGCTCATTTTCACAAAATTTAACTTTTTTGTTTGATATACATAAAATTGAATAGTTAATGTTCTTCTTTTTAATGATTGAATTTTGAAAGCATTTTCCCCAAGCTATGCATTGCGTTTTAATCGGCTCAGTAGTTTCGGAGTTATAATAACAAATTGAAGCAAAAAATATAATTTTTACGTGAAAACGGCCGAACTTGTTCAGGTTTATTGCTTTATCGCAAAGCCACATGTAATAGAAACAAAATGAGATATCGGCCATAAAAATCGATGGATTATTTTCGAATTTAATTTATCCGTTTTTTGAACGAAAAAATTAAGTTACCCAGTTTTCTCAAAAAATATTTTTTCTTTAATTCTTGGTCAAATGAACCAACTTAGAACACCTCGGGTATGTTAAATTTTTAAAATGATTCTATTTCATCGTTTGGATTCCGATTTCAAAAAAAATTACATACTTATAAAGAAGAACTATAAAAATCAATTATCTCTTATAACTTAGGAGATACTCGTATTCGAAAATTAAATTTTCAACAACTTTACCCACCTTGCTCCAGTTTTTTGATAACAGAGCGTCCAATTATTTCCCCACTTTCTCCATTTTTATTTTATTTTGGTATTGAAAAGTGTACAAAGTTGATATGCTCAGGCTAAAAAACGCTTTGTGTTACTAGTGTTATGGACCATTCCACAAATTGAATCCCTAATTGCATTTATAAAATGCTATAAATAAGCAAAAAATGTGTACTTTCATCTAAATTTAAAAATATTCTGATGTTTAATTCATTCTTTAATTTCAAATCACCGATCAAGAACACTGATTGGGATTACATGTCCCAGGATAAAAGGACGATTTCAGGATTTCTGAGTATGCAGAGCAAAATATTTTTTTCACATCTTTTAGAATATGCCAAATTTCTACTATATATATTTTGTATTGTAATATTTAAACAACTGATTGTTTTTTCCGTAAAATACTTTAATAAAATCTGAATTAAATGTTTAAGTTCTTAGAAAAAAATTCAGCATTAAACTGATATTTAATAAAAAGAGCACTTGCATCATCGCTTGAGAAACGCTGGAATTCAACACTACTTACTTACGCGCTCGCTCTTCTTATTCTCCACAGTTATTTATTTATTTTTGATTGTTTTTCAATGTTTCTTTCTCCCTTCGTGTGAATGAATTTTTATTCCGTTTGTCATTAAAATCACAACAATAGAACATAGTGCAACGTACAAATGTACAAACAAATAATAAAAAAAAACACAATAGAAGACAATAAAATTGCCTGTCTATCTGGCTGGCTGACGCCCGCTAAATAATTTATGGATGATTCTTGAACTCATTTCTAATCTTTTACATTGAACTTAAATAATCGTCATAAGTTATAGAAACAAGCAAACAAACAAACATAAGAAGCAGTTTTTTTCATTAGATTTTCTAAGAATTTTAAAGTCATGAGATGTTTAATTACAACAAATATAATATTTATGTATATGATAGTTTTCTTTAGTAACTCTCTCTTCCCCAACTTCTCTCTTTATTGATCTTTCTTGTACAATTGTTGTTTATTGATCAAAGAAAGAAGAAAAAATACAGATTTGTACAGGTATTTTTTTTTTGTTTTTCTTATTCGAATGCAATCGATTTGTTTGTTGAACTCATCCTTTAAACCGGTGTTAGTGGGAATGTGTAGAGAGAGATCTTCCAACAAACCAGTTTATATTTTTAATTTGTGGCTGGCATAAATTTAAAAATAATCTCTATTCATTTGAATTATTAATTTGTCATTTTAATTTTGTTTTCTTTCTTCTTTACAAAACGATTTCTGTTGTTGTTGTTATTTTTTTCTAATATTAATCGTTCGCCTAAATGCAGTCTGTGAGATCATGTTAAATTGTTTGTTGTTTTACATTTCTATTGAAATAGTGATTAATTGCGAATTTAAATAATTATGAAATTTGTCAATTCAAAAGAATTAATATGAAAAATATACTACTACATATAATATACATATGTACATTAGGGTGGCCCCGTTTGTATGGATAAAAAATAAGGTATCGATGTTCCCGCCTAAAATGAATATTTGATTCATTCTAAGACTACATTTTGAAATTTTTTCGTCCTGGGGTCAATATTTGGCGAGCTGATTCATAAAAAGGTCCTTTTTTGAGGTTTTTTACATTTTATCCATATTTCTTCCAAAGGAAGTATATGTAAATTTGGTGTCATATGAAAGGTCTTTGAGAGACGCATGCAATTGGTTATTTGAAATTTAAAAAAAATAATTTTAATTTAAAAATTTTAAAAATTTTCGACAAAATTTTAGTTTTTTTAATTTTTTCATAGAATTTATTGAAATACATAGATGAAATTTCTTGATCATAAACATCATGTAATTTCACCGAAATGGTTTTTCTCGTTTTTTAAAATTCAGTCCAGTTCAATGTTTTTTCAAATTTGTTTAAACCTAATTTCATCCCTATCTGACAATCTCTGTATACTCAATTCATAGTATGTATATGTAATGGGCATCAAAATAATTCAAATTTTATAAGCTTTCCATTGATGTATAATTTCGTATACTTTTTTGTTACAATACGAATATTTAAATTTACATATACTTCCTTTGGAAGAAATATGGAAAAAATGTAAAAAACCTCAAAAAAGGACCTCTATATCCTTTGATCCAGCTCGCCAAATATTGACCCCAGGACGAACAAATTTTAAACGTAGTATTAGAATGAATCCAATTTTCATTTTAGTCGGGAACATATGCAACTTTAATTTTGGGGCCACCCTAATGTACATATATTTCATGTGTGACCTTAACTGTGGTTAACATTTTGATAAGTTTGACCAGATATCCTTTTTTATTCGATTTTCATTTAATATTTTAATTATTACTTCACAAATCGTCACTTAATATGCAAAAGGGCCTATCAACACTTTTTACAGGAGAGACAAAAAAGTGTTGTGGTTATAAATATGATTTTCTTTCTTCAACAAAGTCGGTTTTTTTAAAAATAGAAAGCTAAGAGATGTGTGCCTTGATGCGCTGTACCAATATCCATTAAAAACTCAAGTTTGAATTTTTGTTTGTTACGCTCTTTTGCATTTCAGGTAACGAAATACATATTAGTATAGCAACACAAGCTTGTGGATTTTAATGAGGACTTCGCTTCTCAATGAATATGTAAATTAAATGAAGCGGCGTGGATTCTATCGTCATTCATAAATTTAATTTCTCTTCTTCTTTCCTGCAATTTACAAACTAAAGTGAGAATTACGGTGTTTTTTTTCTTAAAATATAAGAAAAGCATGGCTACTATAACTTATAGATAGAGAGTGAACAGACGATAACTTTTGAGAAATCGCAATTAAATAAAAATAGATTTTAATTGGGTGCGTATTCCGTCTGCGGCTTTAAGTTTATCAAAAGCTTCGTATAAAAAACAACTGTTCACAAAAGTTTTTACAGAAAGAAAAATACGCCCACTTTTATTAAATAGTCGGGTAATTTTATGTTCAAGTTTAACTGTCACGAACAAGAATTTTAAGGGATTTTGTTGAAATTTTTGGCATAATTTTATCACAAATCGAACACAAACATTTTTTCTAATTTGGGCAAGACAATGTCTGTCGTTCGAACATTATTCCAAGATTTGCGAACTATAAATGGTGAATTGTGTAATATAAATAGAGAAGCGTGAATGATACTCATTGGGAATACAACCTCGGAAATGAGCGAGGACATTTACAACGAGCCTTTAATATTAATTGAGGACATGTGGTTGATGATGTCGAACAAGGTATTATCTGAGTTAGGCGTGACAGCTCCCAATCGTCCAAGTTGCAACGCGAAAAGCCATATGATTACGATGCCTTGAGGGATCAGTTCGAACAAACGTTCCGCTGTTGAATCGACAACAAAATATGCGTACGACACTCTTATGAAAGTTGTAAAATATAGAACTGGTTGGATTTTTTTTGGACACTCCCCATGGAACTGGAAACTCTTTTATGATCGCGTTGATTTTGCCAACGATACGCTCCGTTGTTGGAAGGCGTACGAACTGCTCATTCAGCACTCAAGTTGCCAATGAATGTGCAAATCAATAAAAATTTGACTTGCAACATTCCCGAGAACAGTGCGATGGTCAAAGTGTTGCAGCAAAGCAAACTGATCGTTTAGGATGAATGTACAATGGAGCATAAAAAGTCATTGGAGGCATTAGACAAAATGTTGCAAGATTTACAAAACAATCCAAGCCGGTTTGATGGTGCGATGATTCTGTTGGCAGGTGATGTTCGACAAACATTGTCAGTGATTTCACGGTCAATGCCAGCCGATGAACTTAATGCATGTTTAACCCTTAAATGCATGATTTTTACTTTTATTTTTCTATAAAGTATCAAATATTTAGTTGATTTTTATTTATTATATTTCCTTTAGCTTTATTTTGGTTTAGAATTTCGGTAGCTGAAACTTTTCGTACTCCATTTGATTTTTCTGAATTAGAATCTGAATTAGTATCAAGCTTATATTCGTCTAAAATTAAGTGGAACTGGAATGTAGACAATTGGCAACAATATGCATTAAAGGGTTAAAGTCGTCCGTTTTGTAGAAACACGTCAAGAAACTCAAATTGACTGTGAACTTTGACGAGTTGCAAATCGATCAATTTTGAGAAGTATTTTCCAAAACATTGCTGGACATTGGTTTTATTCAATTTCCCGTCGCTTTCTGCCAGTTCACCGAATCAAAATCCGAACACAACCGAAAGGTGCTTCTAAACATAAATGTTTGTAAATAGAACACCATAGGATTGATTGTACATATTTTCAAATCAAATGTAAATCTAACGTACCTCAAACCTATATACAGGTAGAGGTATATATGATTCGGCACATCCGAATATAACACTCATACTTGTTTAAATTGGCCTTAGTTATTGATATTACTTTTTTATTTAGTTTCTTGAAGGCTTCCTTTTAAGTTTAAATCAACTTGTATGCTTATGATTGACAAAATTGTTGACCTGGATCAGCATCTGAACTTCATAAACCTAGAAAACCTAAGTTATTTCATGAATTCGAGGCAGATCGCAAGGGGGCTGCATTTTTTTTAGATGTAAAACACTGGTGACCACCAACAGAAATGGATGATATCCTAAAATTAAATAGATCGACTCTGAAGGGACTAGTTAGTGTGCATACTGATATACAAAAAAGAGTTCGTTGATCTCCAGTATTTATTTTGTCAATGTCCTGTTTATTGAAATAGAAGAAACCAGGTTCCTCTTTTGATGGTATGATGAAGTATAGATCATATAAGTCGCACCCCGGTTCAAACTAATCTAACCTTTTAATTTACCTTCAACATTTTTCCATTTTAAAATATTATTTCTTGTTGAAAATTTGTTGTGTCCCTTAAGCATTTAAATGCTATAAAGAAATCGCTTTAAATATTTTTAATCTCATAAAACTTAAATATATGTAAATGCATTTTTAGCATTTACTACTATGAAGTTAATACAAGAGGAAATTAAAAATCCTACGATTTCAATTAACAAGTAAATAAAACACTTTATAAATTGTCAACAAATAATAAAAAGAAGCCAATTAAAACTGCTCACAAGAAAGTTAAGTCATACGTAAAGGGATTTAAAACTTATTTTTCTGTTATTTTTTTTCAACTTTTCCGCCGCAATACTTTTTGTGAAAACAAATGTCGCACAGTGGGGTAACAGAAAACAAGTGGAAATAAATTTGTAACCTCTGAAGCGATAGCCCGATTACAATAAATGGCCATAGAGGAGGTGAAGTTGAGTTTAAGTATTTGGTCAATTCACAAGGTCTGCTATTAGTCTTATTGTCATAATATTCACAACTCGGCGGCTCGGCTTAAACGACTCTTGGGCGTTCGGCAAAGGTCTCTGCTGGTTGGTTACGATAACACAATGAACAGAGTATTATTATTTTATTAAATTTTTTACTTGAAAGGCAATAACAAAAAAAGAGCATAAAAATAGCGAAAAAAAACGACTGAAAGTTAAATTTTCAAATGCGAATATCTTGTTATCTATAAGAGTTAATTTTGGAAATTTGGCATCATTTTTAATTTTTCAAATACCCAAGGGGCCTTGAGGCCATTAAGAAGTTACAGTTTTAATTAAACCTTTTTCAGTTACCCCACTGTGTGTAGACGAACGTATAACTTGGAGTTGAATAACTCGTGCTCATATTTACGATACGAAAAAGTGACACATTAAACAATTTTAGTTTATAGTGTGAGTGTGTATGGTGTTCCTTTTAACAAGAGTTTTATTGTCATTTTCCAACAATACAGATATACTCAAACCCATTCAGCTCTGTACAAGGACATTGTCAGGATGGAACAGCAAAAAGAGACAGTAGAAGTTGTGATAAAAAACCACTGCGAATAAGTGTTTGTGGAAAACTTATGAAGATGCATGAAGCATTAATGATTCAAAACCACTCGTGCCAGGGATGACTGCAAAGTCCAAGAGGATGTGAAAGGGGGAACTGTTTTAATAGCCAGTCAGTCAGTCAAGTAGAGAAATACTTAATAGAGGTTCATAGAGGGAAAATATCAATTAAAACATGTCAAAGACTTTTTACTTGCAGTTATATGGAACTGTTAAAGCGCTATTCAAAAAAGTTAAATGTTAAAATATTTTAGGGAATATTTAGTTTGGCTTTTAAATTAGTATTGGTTACAAATGGTACAAGTTTTTTTTTTTAAAGTAAAATTACCATCTGAAATTGAGGACCTAAGTTATTTCTCTCAATTCCCCACTATAGGGTGCAAGGTTTACTCGCATCAATGATAAATGCAAATGGCTAACAACATGTTTTACATTTCCCATAATGTACAAGAAATTACATTAATAATTGAGTGTCAGTGTTAATATTGCGGTTGTTTAAAAGGAAAAATGTAATAAAAACTATTACAACAAATAATTATATTAATGATAAATACAATTACAAGAAAAAATAACAAACAATTGAAATATGTACTTAATTTTAATATTAAATAATATGCACGGCAATTAACGGAAATGGAAAACTAATTGAAGGACACATTTGAAAATATGATTGCAGCAAAAGAATTGTGTTAATTAAATAAACAAATGAGATAATTACACTTATCTAATAGCTGTAGATACAAACTATACTTGCTCCCCTTTTCTAATGTCCCATTGGCTTATAAATCAGTTGTAGAAGTTTTTACCCCCCAGAGCACGAAAAAGCTTTCTAATGCATTTTATGAGAGTATCTAGAAATCTCTTAACTACGAACATATGATAAAAGCATAATCTGTAAACGAAGAAATACTTCATAGAAAAAGGTATAAATACTGATTGGATGATTGAATTAAGACAAGTGGAAACATATTTGTAGAGTGATTTCACCACATGTCCACAATGTACTACCGGCTTAATAATGTATTTAACAAATAGAGGACAGTGTACAATTTTGATTTTTTACAAACTTTAAAGATTCTATTCGGTGCAAGCAAGCACAGAAAAAATTATATTTCAATTCAAACATTTATCCCATATTGAAGTGGTTTCAATTATTTCATAATTAAATCAAGTATTCATTTGCTCAAAAACAAAATTTCTTGATATTTTCTATTGAATTTTGAATTTTGAGTTTTGAATTTGATTATTTTGACAATTGAATATACAATTTTCGTTATTGGTTGAATTTCAAATACAAAAATTATTGAATAGATAATTTTCGTAATTGAAAACACATTTTTGTTATTTTTTGTGTTTCAGTTACGAAAATTATCTATTCAATAAATTTTGTATTTGAAATTCAACCAATAACGAAAATCAGTTCAATATGTGACAAATATTTGAATTGAAAGGGTTTAAGAAATAGTTTTTTCTGTGAATATTGTACAAGTCAAATTTATGATAAGTAAAACCTGAAGTAAGGCATAATACCGGAACTCAGAATTAATTGCGAACATTACATATCCAGTAGGGTAATCGGCCCGGTTTTTACGACCGGTTATAACCGGTTTTTTTGGTTAAGTCGGTTTCGGTTTTTTTGGAAAGCTCACATTTAGAAGAAACCGAATTTTTCTCCTCGAATAACCGCTTTTTTCTAAAAGTGTGTTTTTATGGTTTTAGTGCATTAAAATCTTTAAAAAATATTCAAAATCCAAAAAAACTTAAAAAAAAATACTCCAACTATTTTAGAAGATTTTTTATATTTAGAAAAATGTCACAGTTGTTGACTTTTGAAATTAAATAAAAGTCGTAAAATATCAACCATTCATTTTAGAAAAAAAACAGTTTTCATACAAATATAATGTTCAGCAAGTAAGATGAAAAGAGACGGATATATGTTAGTGCTACCAAAGCTCTGAAAACATTTAACTTAATTGTGCGTAACAAAAATTTAAGATTTTAGCTCCAGGTCAAATTTGACCCAACGGCCTTAAGAGCAAAACATTTTATAGATATTTTTTTTGGCAGATTTGTGTTTCTAAAACGTAGTTGTTGATATTGGAAATTAAATAAGATTCATAAAATATCAAAAATATCAACCACACACTTTTAGAAAAATTAAATTTTAATATCAAAATAGATCGAATTTGACCCGAAGAACTTGTGAACGTTAAAAGAAGTAATCAAAATTAGAATTAAAAAGTATTTAAGCGTTTTAAAAAAGCTTATTTTTTGTAATTAGAATACATGTACATTCTTTATCATAAGTATGAGATCTTTAATATAAAATAAAACTTATTTTCTTCTTATTTCTAGGCGTTTTAATATTTTACCAAAAAAACTTATTAAAAACCCGAAACCGGTTTATAATAAATTGCAATTTTTCGAAGAAACCGAAATCGAAGAATCGATCACCCAATATCCAGTAAACAAAAATACAAAAAAAATTTCGAAAAAATTTTAGAGGCTTTTTAAACCACTACACAATTTTGATTTATTGTGGTTCCAGTAGTACAAATATTGTCCAAATTTTAAATTCTTTTTAAATATTTTTTAGTAAAATTGTGAATTTTTTTAGACGTTTTTACACATAATTTATGATAACTCAAAAAGTGTTTGTCCGATATTATTAAAATAAACTTAGAAAGGTTTAGATTTACACAACCCTTAAACACATTAAATATATTGCGCTTTAATCGGCTCTGTAGTTTTGAATTTATAATAACAATTTGAAGCAAAAAATATATTTTTTTTGTTTTTAAAAAACTCATGAAAAATCTAAATTGGAAGAAATTGTTCAAGTTTACTGCTTTACCGCAAAACCACTTATAATAACAACAAAAGGAGATATCGATCATAAAAATCAATTGATTCTTTTCAAATTTATTCACAATTAAGTAAATTCGCTCATTTTCACAAAATTTTACTTTTTTGTTTGGTATACATAAAATTGAGTAGTTAATGTTCTTCATTCAATTGCTTGAATTTTGAAAACATTTTCCCCATACTATGTAAAACTGTTCACACATATATTGCGTTTCAATCGGCTCAGTAGTTTTGAAGTTATAATAACAAATCGAAGCAAAAAATATATATTTTTTTTGAAAATAATAGAAACAAAATGAGATATCGACCATAAAAATCGATGGATTCTTTTGGAATTTATTCACAATTAAGTTAGTTTGCTCATTTTCACAAAAGCGTGTAAATTTTTTTATTGTAACAAAAACAAAACAAATGTAAAATTTATACTCAAAGCAGACGCTTGTAAACATGATGCATTAAATCTATATAGTGTTTAGTGAAGCCTTTTTTTGCTGTTGAATTGTGTAATATCTGTTTAAAATTGTTTCTACAAATATCCTTTTATTTCTAACTAGGTGACCGCCCCGGCTTCGCCCGGTAGCTATTTAGTAATGTTAGTTCTTCTCTTATTAAGAAAAATGAGAAGTAAAAAGGAGTCAAAATATTAAAAATTAAAATTTTCGAATTTTTGATTTTTTTTCTTTACAAACCGTCTTCTGAAAATGTCAAATCTAATAAATCAGCCAAATCGTTCCAGCCGTTCTTATGTGATGTCATTACATACATGGACCATTTCATTTTTATATATATAGATAGATAATCTCCAAACTAACACGTTAAAAAATATATTTTGCTAAGAACAATAGTTAATAAGATAAATGGATGAGAAAAAACACCTGCTTGGACAAAATGTCAAATTTGGACCCCCTATAACTCAGAGAGTTCTCCATCGATCTTGTGTTTGAGTTACTGTCCAATAGAAGTAACCTTGGTGGAAATTTCTTCCTGATCAGAAGACATCGATTTCAAAAGATGGCTCACTTGACATGAAATCCCCCAAATTTCAATTATCTCGAGATAATTGTGGCCCCTCATCGCCACATTCTGAATTTTATATGTTTTTAAGTAGAATCTTTGGAAAGTGCAAGATGGCTTTTTCGAGATATCTTTTGAATATGAACGATTTTTTATGCTATATTCTGTTTTGACGAGAGTTGAATTTCTAGAACAAATTTTAAAATCTACGATTTATTAGCTTTAATATGGATCAAAATCTATAAAATCTGAATAACGCTTCAGAATTTATTAACAGTTTTACTTTTGGTATCTTATACGCATCTATTAAAAATATGAACTTTGAATATAAAATCAAAAAAACTTCATAGTTCGTATGTTTTAAAAAGTTGTTTATTGAGATCTTGGGTACATTTTTGTAGATGATTGTTTCCTTGAATTTTGAACGGTTTGCTACCTATGAACCTGAACAGGGGAAAAAATAAATTTTTTTAATTTTTTTTTGGCGATTTTGATCATGTTCACAATTTTTGTTCTTATGACAAGGACTACAACTTTGCCTCAGAGAGTAAATCAAAATTCCTAACTGTTTGCAAGATATGAGCCTGAGAAAATGATCCCTTTTTTGAAAAAAATGACACCGAAGCCAAAAATCTTTGGGAATCCATAAAAAAGTGCATGTCTTTGGGCAAAACTTTATTTTTTTTGTATTATAGAAGAGCAAATGTTCAAAAATTATTTTTTTTACCGACATTTTTCGCAGTCATTTCGTTTGCAACTCATCGAAATATACATAGCAGACCCGCAAAAGTATATAAATTCTGGGTCATAATGGAATTCTAAGACGATCTAGCAATGTTTGTGCGTCTGTTGAAAACACGACAGGGCCCAACCAAAAAGATATATCTGGCTGAAATCACTGTTTATGATTTCTCCTAATTTTCCGCCGGAATACTATGTTGATTATGCCGCAATCCTGATAAAATTATGCACAAATTAGTGGGTATACACGAATAGGCACAGTCGAATATAACACTCTTAGGGCCATTATTACAACTTGCCGTTATAGTTAAAGTTACCTTTAAGGGTACATTTTTCTATTGCCTAAAGTTACCTTTAACTATAACGGCAAGTTGTAATAATGGCCCTTAAGGTAGGCAAATATTTGACGAAAAAAAAGTAACCTCTTTATTTAGCACACATTTGTTTGACGTTTTTATACCCTACACCACCATAGTGGGGAGGGTATTATGCGTTTGTGCAGATGTTTGTAACGCCCAAAAATATTAGTCTAACACCCACCTTAAAGTATACCGATCGACTTAGAATCACTTTCTGAGTCGATTAAGCGATGTCCGTCCGTCCGTCCGTCCGTCTGGTCGGCTGGCTGGCTGGCTGGCTGGCTGTCCATGTAAACCTTGTGCGCAGAGTACAGGTCGCAATTTTGAAGATATTTCGATAAAATTTGGTACGTGTTATTTTTTCGGCTCAAGGACCAAGCCTATTGAAACTGGCTGAAATCGGTCCACTATTGCACCTAGCCCCTATACAAATGTCCTCCCGAAATTGGACTTTATCGGTCATAAATGTTTAATTTATATATGTATCTCCACAAATTCCGCTCCAAATAAGTTTTATATACACAAAATTCATGTCACCAAATTTTGTTACGATCGGTCCATAATTAGTCATATCTCCCATATAGACCCGCTTCCGAAAATCAATTTAACGTGCATAAATCGCTTAAAAATGTTGGTAAACACACAAAATTCAACATAGTTAACTTTAATATAGACATAAATCACACGACCTAATTTCATGGTGATCGGTCCATAATTGGTCATAGCCCCCATATAACCCCACTTCCGAAAATCACTCAAAAATATAAATTATTGAAATTTTAAAAGAAAATTTTTTTATATATAAAACTAAATATTTGTTTTAAATTGTCCTAAGTAAAATGAGTTTTTGATAAAAATAAGAGAATTAAAATATACATATTATTTAGTGGTTACTTTTTATTCGTCAAATATTTGCCATGCGTGACCCTACCTTTACTTGTTAATATTTGTTTCCAGGCCGCCGTAATGTATTTTGTCGCGTTTCCGTCAATATTAAACAATCAGAAGGAAGCTTGACCAGTTTTGTTTTCTGCTAAATCATATTGTAAATTCAAAGCAATTTGCCTAAATATATGTACATATTTTCATTTTTTCCTTTAACATATTTTAAATAAACGACAACAAAATTTTCTGACAATAAAATTATAAATTATGCATAATTTATTTCAAAAATGTTGAATACCAGAGAATTGTGAATAAATTTTTTACTTCCCCCTTGTTTTCATTCTAATTTTGCTCACCCTTTAAAACACTTTAGCTTGAATATACTCGCATATCTATGTAAGTATAGGACAAACCTTATTCAAACAAACTTCACTACAATTTATTAACAAATAATAATAATAATATGTATGTAATTCATTCATATTACCAAGATTATTATTATTGTATATTGTTGTACTTGTGGCAATAAGTTGAGGACGTTATGCAAACAGACAGCCTATTATAATTTCATAATGTCAAAATTATATTAAGTTAAATGTTATTGAAAGATCATAAAGTTTTTCTATTTCATTCTTCATGTTCGTCGAATGTCATACATCCATAATCGTTATCATAATGGCTTTGATTATGATTTAATAAATTTTTAATAACTTGTAAAAACTGCGAAACACTGATGTCGACTAGATTAAATACATAATTGCTTTAGGTTTTTCAGAGTTATGAAACGTAATTAACTTTGGTTATTAAATATTGTTGTCTTTTATCTATGAGATGGTTATTAGATGTTCATAAATATTTGCACATAATATTTATTAGTATTTTTTCGTTCTTCTACTGGTGCTTATTGAGTTTTCTATAATATTGTACCTAGAATCATGAAACAGAAGAGAAGAAAAATATTTTTTTTTAGAATGATACTTTTTTAATATTAATTACACTGTCCAACAAATTGAGACTTTTTGATTGGAACAGAATAATTCTGAAAGGGCATGTTGAGTAGATAACTTTTGTAGAATAAACTTATAGTCTAGCTGGTCCGAATTTTTTTTTACAGTGTATAATAACTGAAAAAAATGTTGTAGGTTAATATCTGAGAGAATTCTTATTGTCAGAGTTATATTGTGGAATTTTATGGGGATCATTTTTGTGGAAGATCTTAATCCTCCATCTCCTCTCTTTAGGGGTCAATTTGACCCTTTTTTCGAAAAAATCAAAAAAAGTAATTTCAAAAAGGACATTTAAATTTTGAAATGCCTATAACTCGAAAAGTATAAGAGATAAATAGCAAACGCAAGACCTCGGCGAGCGCTTTCCAAAAATATAAAAATCTTTGAAAGCGGATAGGAAACAAAAAAATTGCACTTGTTTAAAAATTTTACATGTCGAAGGTACCCTACTTTGAGCCCTCATAGCGCCGCCCCTGGATCATTTGTATGGCCCATTTAAATATCCTGAACTTAAGCGAATACTCCTTTGCTACGCCTACGTCAAATTTTATCCCGATCGGACCAGCCCACACTGGTCGATCTTATAGGTCAAAAATAAAAAAACAAAATGAAAAGTTTGTCACCAAATGTTTCATCACTATTTCTTATAAAAACAAGGTTTTAATATTTATAGATGTTTTTGTTTTATTCCAACTATACTCTTCAAGAATAACTTCAAAAGTGAGAGCATGTTGACAGTTGGTTTTTGCAGAGTGAAAAAGTGGAAAATTAAGCGCAACTTTAAATTAATTAAAACCATATACAAAAATGTTTTTTTGAAAAAAATCAAAATGAATATTGAATTGGAAGGTATTAACTTAATTTTAATATAATTACAATGTGTTTAGCTTCTGGTGTATTTTTTATAAAATTAATATTTGCCCAGTGTAATTTTTAGTGTTCGTTCGTTCATATATTTCAATTTTAACTAGAGTTTTAGTTGTGTTTCCCCCTGAAGTCTCCAATGGGATTTTTTCTGGTTTATTAGTTAACATTCCAAGATTTTAAAATTGGAAATTTCAGCGCATCCCTTGCATCTCTTTGATTTATCTCCCATACACCAAAGCGGCCTCGTTGTTTTTGATGTCCAACTTTGAATTTTTGTGAGGTGTTTTGTTAGTTTATGTTCGCGTTGCTTTGTTGTTATGCATGTAAAGAATTGTGTTTGTTTTTTTTTCTTTTCCACGGACTTTTAATAATTTTACTTTATGAATTTGTTCCTTATTATAAATTGTTTTTGCAATAGTCACATCTTATAATTGCAAACTTTCGCGCTCACAGATTTAGTTTGCAATTTTTTTAGTAAGAATTCTTACTGATTTTTAATTTTTTATCAATTTTAAAAAGTTTATTGTTTCACTTATATGGGGAGTGGGTGTGGCTGTTGTCCAATTACGCCCCTTTTTGAAAAAATGTGTGTAATATCCTTATTATATATTGTACCAAAAATTATAAATGTACTATTATTTATTACCGAGATATGGAATTTTGATTAACTAGAATGTCATAACCTCGCACTGCGCGTTGGGGTGAATTTGGATGCTAAGGTATGGTAGGGAGAGGATATGAGTCATCAACCACTCCCATTTTATCATTAAATAGTTCTGACATATTTATAAAGCCGTGACCGAAATTACAAGTTGATACCTACACTGGAAGTATTTTTGGCCGCCGACTCCATACAGCACCGACCACGGGCAGCCGTCCGATTTATTTCCAAAAAATTTTGATTCTGCCCCATTGAGCAGTATCATGAATTCATAATTTCGTATTTCTAGGTCAATTATTATAAAAAATTGAAGAAGTACAACTTTCGTAGTAAATTTCTTCCTCTTAATGTTACTTCATAAATTTTCTATAATAATTGACCTAGAAATATGAAATTAAGAATTCACGATGTTGTGTGAGAATACAAATTGTGGGATAACATCCTAACAATATCGATGGCAAATCCTTAAAAACTACATAAAAGTTATGTTATTAAATAATTTAAAAATTAAAAAAGTACTCTTGAGATAATTTACATTTATAATTATATCCGAAGATATATAAATATTATTTATTTATTTATTTAATATAATGGTTCATAAAGAAATTGATTACTTGGACATAACTATTGTCATCAATTTGAGACCATGATTGTATTGTAAAAGAAAGGAGACCACTTTAAATATATCATTATCCTAAAACTTCCTGGATTTAAATTCAAGAAATAATCAATATAATTTATAAAGTTCTCCGATATATATGTTCCTGAATTACTCTACGTCCTCTCCTCCGAAAATATAAAATAAAAAAAAAACTTGTTTATGATAAAGAAGATGTTATTTTCCTATTGAGGGCTGAAAACATTCTGAATATCACTACAACCACTACCACAATGCGGTATTGAATAAAGAAATGTTTTGCATTTTTTAAAAACTAATCAAAGGAACTTACACTTGCTTTAATGAGCTGATAATTTCAACAGCTTTTCAACACATATTTGTATACGTAAAAATGTGTTGCTATGTATAAGTGTGTGTATGAGTTCAATGTGTGAAATATTATTAAAATACAAAAAAAATGAGCATAACCACCCTTCACAGGAAACGGATATTGAAAATCACCATTGGAAACAGAATTTAAATTGATGCGGATGTCTGTTACACAACTAAAATCCTACACAGTTTGATAAAACACGTTCTCACAGATAAACTGATGAAGTTAAACTTATACAAGTGGGAGTGTGAACTGGTGAAAGTTTAATCATGGGTGGTCAATTTAACACCAGACGCCGCAAAAATAAAACACATACACATACCAAATACGTTCAAACAACTACTATTCTGTTGCTGGTCTTTTATCAAACATAAGTAATAATAAATAAAACGCTTGAAAGGAAGAAAAACTTTTCAGTTTTCCGATTTTATTTTTATACTTTGGATGATGGACAAGCGTAAAAGTGCTAACGATGATGATGATGATGGCTGGCTGTTATTTCTTTCCTTCCTTCAAATCGTGGGAAGTTTTTCTTTTTGTTTGCAACATCCATATATAAAATGCATGACGACTACACATACATACATCCATCATCATTGTTATTATTTTAAGAATTGTGTTCATGTTTCCTTTTTTCGTTTTGTTGGTAGGAGGTTGAAAACAAGTAAGTATGAAAAAGTATTAAATTTTTAGAATTTTTTCTTTTTTTTGTTCTTTACTTTGTAAAAGAAAACTTTTGGACATTGCAAAATTACTATTATATTTTTTAAGGCACACATACAAACATGTTTTAAAAATTATTAAGAAAAATATAAACTTTTTGGTAAATTTTTATTTTGTGCCCCCTCACACCACCACTACCAAAAATAAAAGGGAAAATATTGTTTTTCTCTTTTCTTTTAAATTCGCTAACAATTTATTTTCAACGCCAACAACTTTTACAAAAATTAAAACAAAACAAAAAATAACAATAAAACAATAATAACAACAAAAAAATACTCGTAATAAGTGGGAAGTAAAAAGTTTAAGAATTATTTGGAACCTGTCAACACGACACACATGATGCTTTAAATGATATGGAGGTGGAATTAATACACGCAGAGAAAGAACATGGTAACGACAACTATATTATGTTCTGTTTAACGATTAGTCGATTCACAAGGTCTCCTATCATGTCATATTGTCACAAATATTTATTTTTTTGTTTTTTCTTTACTCACTTACACACTACAGTTTACGTCGGCAAGAAACCAACAAATTGTAGTAAGAAAATGTAAGAAAAGAGATAAAACACGTGTTATTGTTGGTGTTTTGTTTAAGCTTTGATATTTTTACAAATAAAGCTTGAGTGTTTGTAATTCTCAAACACTCTATAGTTTTATTTGTATAATATCTTTAGTTTTTCTAAAGGGAAAGGTTTCCTGATGATCTGGCCTAAGCAACCAGTGAAATGCGCATAGGAACTAGCTTATCCCCCAACAATAAATTTCAGTGAATTTATCAAATTAAAAATTGGGAATATAGCATAAAACAATTTTACTAAAATAAAAAACTTGCTTTAGTAATTTGCCTCTAATTCAAGCAGTTCTAAACGGATTTGAACCTAATTACATGCATTAGAAAGCTAATTAAATTTTCTAAATGTTTCATAAATCAACTTTGCCATTTTGTTCGATGGTTTTCAATGCATAGCATTACAAATTCAGATTTTCAAATACGAACTTATAATTTTTTTTAATTTTTGCTTACCTTTTCTTATATAAAAATTGAACAATGCAAAATTTTTATATTCTGTAGGAAATTCTAAAATAAAGATTTTCGTGTAAATAACAGTAGCATTCTATTAAGAGAAACTGCAGTTTTAGTTGAAATTATGAAATGACTAAAGTTTTCTATTTGTAAATTTGCTTCAATTTCAGAAGAGAATGATGTTGGTTTTTTTATTTTTTCAAATGTGTTAAAATTTTACTTATGTTGCTGTTTGGATGCGTTTTGTGAAAATAAATAAAACCATTTTGCTCACTATTTTCCATCACTACACAGTTGGGCAACATTTTTATACCCTACACCACCATAGTGGGGAGGGTATTATGCGTTTGTGCAGATGTTTGTAACGCCCAAAAATATTAGTCTAACACCCACTTTAGAGTATACCGATCGACTTAGAATCACTTTCTGAGTCGATCCGTCCGTCTGGTCGGCTGGCTGGCAGGCTGTCCATGTAAACCTTGTGCGCAAAGTACAGGTCGCAATTTTGAAGATATTTCGATAAAATTTAGTAGATATTATTTTTTCGGTCCAAGCACTAAGCCTATTGAAACTGGCTGAAATCGGTTCATAGTTCCCATATAGACCCGCTTCCGAAAATCACTTTAACGTGCATAAATCGCTTAAAAATGTTGGTATACTCACAAAATTCAACATATTAAACTTTCATATAGACACAAATCACACGACCTAATTTCATGGTGATCGGTCCATAATTGGTCATAGCCCCCATATAAACCAACTTCCGAAAATCACTCAAAAATAAAAATTATTGAAATTTTAAATGAAAAATGGTTTTGCTCTTTTACTTAGTGTAGAGTATTATATGGTCGGGCTTGACCGACCATACTTTCTTACTTGATTTTAAATAAATATGGCATTTCTAAACGGCAGGTCCGATTGGGATAAAATTTGACATGGACGTAGCCAAGGAGTATTCGAGTTTAAGGTTTTAAAATGCGCCTTACAAATGCTACATGGCCCCTGCAGGTGCTCAAAGTAGGGTACCATCGACATTTAAAATTTTTAAACACGTGCCATTTTTTGTTTTCCATCTAATATTTGAAAAGCACTTGGTTAGGTCTTGAAAATCGTGCTTACGTGTGCTATTTATTTCTTATAATTTTCGAGTTATAGGCATTTCAAAATTGAAATGTTAAAATTTAGCCATAACTTGGTCCGCTATTTTTAAAAATATAGGTGGTACTTTTGGACCTATTTTTGTTTGTTAGTTGGACAATTAAATCGCCAATAATATACAAAAGATGTTACAGTTATATCAATTATGGATCAAAAATTAAACGATTTTTAATTTAAAAATTTTAAAATAGTAGCTTTTTGCTGTTTTTAGGCGAGACTTAAATCTTTGTTAAAAAAAAATTTCTTTAAGAACATATAACAATTTTATGTGTTTCTGTAAAGTATCTTTAGACATGCAGATACAAGGTGGCGCAAAAGTAATCCACCGATCAGAAAATGCTATAAATTTTGCGATTGGCCCCTAATGTCAGTTCTGTTTTGACATTTGTGTAGTAAACACATGCGAAATACACGTTAATAAACAATGTTACGCTACACTGCTCCAGAACGCGGAATATTGCTGACTATTTATTTGACCAACAATCGGTCGGTTTTTCCATCAAAAATAATCATGAGTGATGAGGCCCATTTCCATCTTAGCGGGTACGTAAATAAGCAAAATTTACGCTTCTGGGGTACTAAAAATCCGCGTGTAACCCACGAAGAGCCATTACACCCGCTCAAAGTCATACAGTGACTGTGCTGTTTTCGCTGGAGGAGTCATCGGACCTTTTTTCTTCGAAGACGTCGCGGGCCAAACGGTTACTGTGAATGGTGAGCGCTACAGAGCAATGATCAACGAGTTCTTTTTGCCGCAACTTGATGAATTGGGATTGGATAACATGTGGTTCCAACAGGACGGTGCAACGGCACACACTGCACGTGCCACAACCGATATGCTGAAGGATGCATTTCCCGGGCGCCTAATCTCCCGTTTTGACGATTTGCATTGGCCAGCAAGATCGCCTGATATGACCGCTCCAGACTTCTTTTTGTGGGGCTTTTTGAAGTCGCGGGTTTATGTCAACAATCCTCAGACTTTTGCAGCTCTTAAATACAATATCTGTCAAGAATGTGAGGACCTATCGCCGTAAGTTTCGGCCAAAGTGATGGAAGATGCCATAAAAAGGGCTCAAATGACAATCAACTGTGGAGGCGGCCATTTACATGACATCATATTCTCGACTTGATGTAAAAAAAATTAAAAGACCATATAAAAATAATCCACAAGAAGAATCAAAGTTTTTTTTTTTTTTTTTTATTACAGCCATAGAACATAGGAAGTTTACTTTTGCGCCACGTTGTATAAAAAACATGTCCTATTTTAAGACTATTCCGCCCCTACGCCCTTCGGAATTTGACCTATTTTTATCAAAATTTTAAATTTGGGCTACATGTTCCAAAATCCCAAACCTCGGATCAGAAAACGGATAGTAGCTTTGGAAATCTCGATGTGTCCCCTATCTAACCATAAAGTTTTTTCCCAGCCCTGATGGAAATGTGGGCCCTATTGACAAAATCGTAAAAATACCATTTTTGGGATTTTCACTCCAATTTTTAGGAATTTCGGGATTCCCTTTGACCGTCCTTCAAAAATATTGCACTTTTAAAGCGAAAACATTTTGAAATAAATTACTAAAGCAAGATTTATTGGTGTTTGTCTAAGCTATATTTTTACAAGTTAGTTTGAGTGTCTGCAATTCTCATTCGCTCTATAGTTTTATTTGCATAATAATAACTTTAGCCTTCCTTAAGTAAACAACAAAAAATTTCAGTGAATTTATCAATAATATTTAAATTGGGAACTTAGCACATTAAAACTAAAACCTATAAAAAATTAAACTTTGTACTCTCAAAAATAATATTTAATGATAATATGATTACGTCATATCATAATATTTTATCATTGAATTCAATATGATAATTAGTGACAATTATGATCGCTGTGGATCAGAATATGTTTACTTCAAAACATTTTAGGATCATTATATGACCATTATTTTATGACGACATTTGATCATAATATGTTTGTCTTACAATCATAACATGTTGCTCTTAGATTATGTTCATCACACATAACCATGTTTATTTTCTGCATGTATGTATATACAAAGTACCAAAGTATAGCAAGTAGTCCAACTCTTTGACAGCAGTACCTAACTCTATACATGTGTTAGTGAAAAAGTACCTAAGTCTAAATATGTGTTAGTAACAAAAATGTATATGTGTTGGTGCCTTTTGAATTTTCACCAGACACACAGAGTTCTAAAAAAATATTTAAATTTCAATTTATTTAAATTTTGTTCTATTTTCAATACCAAAAATTGAAACTCTGTTCTATATTTTAAAACCTACCACAAACAAAATAAAACGTCAAAATTAATAAAAAAATATTTTTTAGTTTGTGCGAAATGGACGTGCTTCGGAAAAGAAAAAGTGCTAAATGTGTTGAAAAAAATTATAAAATAATGTGAGTTATTGAATTTATGTGTATTAAACTATATTTATTCGACAATTTATAGTTAAAATTTCGAGACTTTTGATGTGTATAATTCTCTCACAAGGGTGTTGAATTTACACAGTACCCGTATATGTGAGAGAGTAATTTTAAAAAATAGAGAGTTGGACTACTTGGTATACTTTGCAAAGTACATTAAAGTAACAATTAAATAAATTGATTTATTTATATTTGTTAAAAACGTATAACATTTAACGACTAGCTGTAAAAATACTTTCTAAAATTGTAAAAAAGAAATTATTTACAGCCTTTTTATATTTATTTAATGTTCTTTAAATCACAATGAAACAATTAATAAAGTTAATAATGGATATTTTTTATCCAGCTCATTCTTCTTCATTATTTGAGAATATTTGGATAACTGCCTAGGACTAAACGCATTTTTATTTAGTTTAAGGGAGTAATTTTGTAAATCACTTCATGTGGAAAGCAAAAACAACACAGAAAAAATTATGACTAAAATATTTTCAAACATTTGCATGTTTGAAATCAGATTTGTATTTTATTATAATAAAAAATGATTGAAAAAATTGTTGTTTACTGTGAAACAAAAACAAATTTATAGTGAATTTTGACAAAGAGTTGTAAAATAAAAATAAATTATACATATATTTTGAAAAAAAATATTTACATATGTACACAATTTTTAAGTTTTGGTCTTCATGAAACAGACTAGGAGTTCAAGGGCTCAATTACTCCTCACGTTTCAAGATTGGTAAGTATATATGAACTTAAAATTCTTTATTATTTTATTGTTAAACCTTCCGGTACGATTGATTTTCATTAAGATGAATATGAAAACTGGTTTATCTTCCCACAGGTGAACAATATCCATATAACTTGGATTCCCGTTTGCTGGAAAGTCCGTAAGTTTGGCAGAAACTAGTACATATTTTGTATGACAGTTTTTTCTATAGAAAATATTATGTATAACAGTATATTCTTTAGAAACTATTGTGTATAACAGTATTTTATATAGAAAATATTGTTTATAACAGTATATTCTTTAGATACTATCGTGTATAACAGTATTTTCTTTAGAAAATATTGTATGTAACAGTATTTTATATAGAAAATATTGGGTATATCAGTAGTTTCTATAGAAAATATTGTTTATAATATTATAATATTTATTGATTTTGTATTTAAATGTTATTAATATTTTAATTGATTTAATAAAAAATATTGTTTGAATATCTATTCAAAACCAATTATTTGTTTGTATGGTTTTATTAAAAATATTGTTTGATTTTATATGGAATTTCATATAATATGTTTCATTGATAGTTAAAATATTTTAATAAGAAAAATGTTTTTTTTTCAATAAAATATTTACAAATTTTGTTGTTTGATTTTGTGATTTTTGTGATATGTCCCATTTCAATAAAATATTCAATTGACTTTATGAATTTTGTAATTGGATTTGCATTTTTGTTTTCTCTGTGAAAATTATAAAAAATTTTAAAAATTTGTTTTTGTTTTATATACAAATTCTAAACAGAACAAACGCACAAAAATTCAAGCGTTGATTTGCCTTTCATAATTTGAAAATTTTATATGAAAAACAAAAACAAATTTTTAAAATTTTGTTTCTGCTTTCCATATGAATATCACTTTGGTGACGTGATTTACAAAATTAGGGCCTAAATTAGCCTAAGCTTTTATTAGAAAAACTGTTAATACACAGAAAAAACTATTTCTTAAACCGTTTCAATTCAAATATTTGTCACATATTGAACTGGTTTCAATTATTTCATAATTAAATCAAGTATTCATTTCGTTATTTTTTGAATTTCAAATACAAAAATTATTGAATAGATAATTTTCGTAATTGAAACACAAAAAATAACAAAAATGTGTTTTCAATTACGAAAATAATCTATTCAATAATTTTTGTATTTGAAATTCAACCAATAACGAAAATTGTATATTCAATTGTCAAAATAATCAAATTCAAAACTCAAAATTTAATAGAAAATATCAAGAAATTTTGTTTTTGAGCAAATGAATACTTGATTTAATTATGAAATAATTGAACTCTGTGACTTAACTCTTTTTTATTAAAAAAAAACTTTATTTAAGAACATGTAATAATTTTATGTTTTTCTGTAGGTTATCTTTACAGAGAACGTTTTGGTATAAGAAACATGTCATATTTTTCGAATATGTCGTCCCTACGCTTTTCGGAATTTGACCTATTTTTTATAAAAATTTCTGGCCCCATGTTCTAAATTTCAAAAGCAGAGATCTGAAAACTGAAAGGAGCTTTGGAAACCTTAATGTGTCCCCTATTTGTCCCCAAAGTATTTTGCCAGTCCCAAATGTGCAAAATTGTAAAATTCCATTTTTTACAATTTCGCTACAATTTTTTGGAATTGAGGGATTCCCTTTGACCTATTGACAAGTTTTTTACACTTTCATTGAGTTTTTTTAATAAATAAAGATTTTATTAAATATTACATATTTATTGAGTTTTTAAAACTAAAATTTGTATCAAAATTTTAATAGGATTACAAATATTTGGAACAATTTGATTCACATTTAATCCGAACTAATATTTATGTTTAGATAAGTTAATTTTTTTGGCACTTTAAAACTCCGTCCTTCAAAAATATTGCAATTTTTTTATTCTGTAGGCGGATGGGCGTGGCAAAATCAAATTTTTACACAAGGTATTCCCAAGTCTTACAACCAACTACAAAAACTCGAATTGGCTGTTGGAATTGGATCTGAAGATAACAGCAAACTTTTAAAAATATCCTCGTTTTGTGATTGCCTGGAGCATTTGCTATCCTTTCATCGTAATGCACTGAATGTTTTGATTAACTACAAATTCAATTATCACAACCAAAACAATTTTCTCTGAGTATTTATCATAAAATTCGAATTAAACAATGTATGTTTAAGCTACAATTTCCAATTATTTTTACTTTTATTTACAAAATAAGAAACGAATAGATTAAAATCCGAATCCAATTAAATATTTACACAATCTTCAATTATTATTATTACAATTTTGTATTTATTTTAAGAGTATTATTTCTAGGAAATAAATATTAGTAGTACATATTTTAAACTATGTTACAAAAATAGTCTGTTTTAAAGGGGTGAGAACGGATAAGGAAAAGTTCTTTCAAAATATAAAAATCGAACACACATAAACAAATATCCCAATAAACACAAAGGAAAACATTTGAAAAATGTATTTCATTAGAAATAAAACGGATTTATCATACCGAAATATCACATTTGTCTTCAATTTGATTGATTGATAACAATATGATATGAAATATTAATCTCAAGACATTCTCAAACATACAGTATACATAATTGCTAGCATACTGCATTTACTATAGTTCAATATTTGTTTACATTTAAAAAAAAATTCAATCCTAAACATTATTATTACGAACTTTTTGGATTTTCGTTATAAATTGTTGCCCGTCATCAAAAAACTTGAATGCTGAAAATTTGAACAAAATCGGATAACGTTTAGAGTTTGCAACTTTTATTCGAAGCTTCGAGCTTTGGGTCAAGGTAGCAATATTATAAACAATTTAAGATTTATATATTATCGGTCAAGAACTCCCTGAGTTAAAGGTGGTCAAAATTTTACATTTTGGCCAAATAAGTGTTTTTTCTAATCCACGTAAATTATTAATTACACAGGTCAACATCAAAAAAAGGCTTCACTAACCACTATATATATATGTATATAGATTTGATGCACCTAAGTACAAAAATGGTAAAATTTTTTAATTCTATCGATAGATTTTTTTTTAAATTTTTTTCTAAAAAATATATTTTTTGCTTCTATTTGTTATTATAACTCCGAAACTACTCAGCCGATTAAAACGCAATATATATGTGAAAATTTGTACATAGCATGGGGAAAATATTTTCAAAATTCAATCAATCGAAATAAGATTATTAACTACTCGATTTTATGTATATCAAACAAAAAAGTAAAATTTTGTGAAAATGAGCAAGTTCACTTAATTGTGAATAAATTCGAAAAGAATCTATCGATTTTGTTGCGATTATATGGGGGTTTGTGATAATGTAATAAACCTGAACAATTTCTGCCGTTTTAAATTTTTCAGGAGTTTTTTAAAACAAAAAAATTTGCTATTTTCACATAAAAAAATTATTTTTTGCTTCAATTTATAACAAATATAATAAATATATAAACAGATTAAAGGTTATCTAAATTTGAACTTTTTCAAGTTTATTTCAGTAAAATACTAACCGTATTTGAGTTGTCATAAATTATGTGGAGAAACATCTACAAAAATTTGGACCATATTTGTACTACTGGAACCACAAGACATCAAAATTGTGTAATGGTTTAAAAAGCCTCTAAAATTGTTTTGATTGTATTGCCCTGTGTTACTGTTTTTAGCTAAATGTGCCCCAAAATCGTTCGAAAAAAATAAATAAAAAATGTTTGACTTTTATTTTTACAAAATCAAAAGAAGCTTAGGTCTTTTTCTTTAACAGATTTTTGTTCGCCTAGTGGGATGCGTGTGGAATATCTACCAAAATAAATGTTTTGTAGCTCAAGACATAAATTTGTTTACTTTTTTTGCAAATAAAAAAACTTTTTAGACTTTTGCTTTCAAAATTTATTCTTTTTTATTTAGGGTCTAAAGTACTATCCAATGGGACTAACTTTGGTGCAAATTTCATCCCAATTGGAAGACATCGGTTTCAAAAGTTGGCTCATATAAAACTATCACTTGGCGCAGGGATTTAGAAAATTAGTCCCTATATCTTGAAACCAAAACAATAATATTTTTATACCCTACACCACCATAGTGGGGAGAGTATAATGCGTTTGTGCAGATGTTTGTAACGCCCAAAAATATTAGTCCAACACCCACCTTAAAGTATACCGATCGACTTAGAATCACTTTCTGAGTCGATTAAACGATGTCCGTCAGTCCGTCTGTCTGGTCGGCTGGCTGGCTGGCTGGCTGGCTGGCTGTCCATGTAAACCTTGTGCGCAGAGTACAGATCGCAACTTTAAAGATATTTCGATCAAATTTGATACATATTATTTTTTCGGCCCAAGGACCAAGCCTATTGAAACTGGCTGAAATCGATCCATTATTTCACCTAGCCCCCATACAAATGTCCTCCCGAAATTGGACTTTATCGATCATAAATGTTTAATTTATAAATGTATCTCCACAAATAGCACTCCAAATAAGTTTTATATATACAAAATTCATGTCACCAAATTTTGTTACGATCGGTCCATAATTAGTAATAGCTCCCATATAGACCCGCTTCCGAAAATCACTTTAACGTGCATAAATCGCTTAAAAATGTTGGTATACTCACAAAATTCAAATTAGTAAACTTTCATGTAGACATAAATCACACGACCTAATTTCATGGTGATCCGTCCATAATTGGTCATAGCCACCATATAAGGCCCAATTCCGGAAATCACTCAAAAATATAAATTATTGAAATTTTAAAAGAAAAATGTTTTTGCTCTTTTACTTAGTGTAGGGTATTATATAGTCGGGCTTCACCGACCATACTTTCTTACTTGTTAATCCTCATTTAGTATTTATTAGATTCATGGAAAATCATTCCAACATTTTGAAATTTCGTTTAAAAAAATTTTGAAAATTTGTGATTTCTGTTTTTTGGTATCAAGTTATAATGAGTATACGATGTCAAAAAGTTGTTATATTTAAACATCTATAAGAATGGCAATCCTGATAACAGGAGCTCTAAGGACGACTGCAACAAAGTCGCTCTTTACTATATTGAACTGGATCCCCGTGGATCTAATGGCAAGGAAAATGGCATTTACCTCTGCATTCAGGTTTAACGCGATTGGGGAGTGCTCCATACGGTCACGCCAGTATAATAGGCAGTACTCGGACTCTTCCGGATAATATAGATTACTACATTTTTTTATTTTTTAAACAAACACAAACTGCGAAGCTTTTTGCTTGTCTGCAGTTACACCCAGAGTCTCTGGCGGGAATCGAACCCGTAACCCTCAGAATAATAGTTCAGCACACTATCGACTGGTCTATCGGGGCACCCACATCTAGGCCCTTCGTGTCGAGTAATTTCGGTTTCACAATTCCGTATAATACGGAAGCAATGGATGGACTTTTATACGACACAACGGGTCTCTCAGTCTATACAGACGGTTCTAAGAAAGGAGTTCGAGTTGGCACATTCAGGAATTTGACATTAGATTATCTTTTAGACTTCCAAATGAATGTAGCATTATTCAGGCTGAAATATCAGCCATCAAAAGGGCGGCTAACTGGCTCAGTTATAACAATATATCAGGCAGGGCTATTCGTATATATACTGACAGTCAGGCCGCAATAAAATCTCTAATAGGTTTATATACGACATCTAACTTGGTCAGGGAATGCCGGACATCCTTAAACAGGATGGCGATACATTCAACAGTCGTGCTCAAATGGGTAAGGGGACTCGGAGATATTACGAACAACTGCGTTGCTGATGACTTGGCGAAAAAAGGCGCCATGCTACCTGACGGAGATATGGATTTCTTATGTGGGATTCCGTTATCCAAATGTAAGCTACAAATTAGTAACTTCTACTATGAGCTCGCTCAGACAAGATGGGGTTGTGTACCCACATGCACTAGAACGATATGGCCCCGACTGAATCGTGGACGAACAACATATATTCTAGGCTTGACACGCTCACAATTGAGTGGTATAGTGGCGGTCATAACCGCACACTGCACGTTTGGCAATCATGCAAGGAGACTTGGCTTGCCCTACAACGACTCCTGCAGAAGCTGTCAAAACAAGGAGGAGGATGAGACCACTTTTCATCTTATTTGTCACTGTCCGGCATTAAGAGATCTACGCTTTAGGTTTATGGGACATCTTTCCCTAAATAGTAGGGTATTCATTCGACTAATGATCGTTCGATTAATCGAATAATTTCTTACGAATAATTATTCGAACAATTTAAAAATGGCCATTTCGAATAACGAATTATTCGAACAATTTTATGTAGAATAATCGAATAAAACGAATAAATGTTCATATACATATGTTTAAATTGCTTAAAATTTTTCATAATTTCAAATTTAAATAAGTAATAATGACTCACAAAAATTGCATTGTTTCTGAAATTCGACAAATAACTAAAGACAAAGGGACATTCGATCACTGTAGATGAGTGTTCCGATAGCTACTTCTATAAATATATAAATACTACTGCAAGAAGTTACAATACTATAAACAAATCTTTCAAAATTTTTAACTTAGGACTTGAACCAATGAAAATAAAAGGTACGGAATAAAAAATATTTGTTATTTAGCTGGCGAAATATTAGAAGAATCGCAATTAATAATCAAAATATTAACTTAGATTAAAGTGGAGTTGAATATGATGGAGAATGTGATTTTAAACGGTGGTCGAAAGTGATATTGAGGATGACATTTAAAATGATTACATTGAAATAGATGAAGGCCATGATCTTAAAATATATGTATATAAGTGATGTTATTAACCGCGTACGTAAGTGTTGCAAAATATTTAATAAATCGAATGATAAACACAAATATTGCAAACTAACGTTTTGTTGTAAGAAAAGCATGGAGTTCGTCTTATACATGATTTTGAACATCGTTGAACATCTTTGTCTAACATGGTAATAAACTTTTTGCGTATTTGTAAATGCGTCAATCATGCACTGTCTGACTTCAAATTAGCCACGTTCACTGACAATGATATCAAACTTTGGACATATTCCCTTTATTGTGTAAATCCCCAAGACCACTTTATTAAGCAAAGATTCGGCAACGTTGATAAAGCTTTAGAAGTAGTGAATAATTAATTTACTAAAGAATTAGTTACTCAATTTAAAACCAGAATTAATGAACGACATAAAAAAGTTCTTGATACGTTTATATTGCATTTTAATTCAATGTCATGTCCAACAAGCTCAAATTTTGTAATTCATAGCTCCAAAACGGAAACTAAAGGGTTGGCTAGTCAATTGTTTTGTAGATTGGTCGGGAGTTAATCTGATCAGAATATTTCTGTTGAAAAGTTAATGATGGTCTTTGTATTCGAATGTTTTTTAACATTATCAATACTTTAATTGTTAACTTTAACGTTATTTTTTGTTTTTCTTTATTCTTTACTTTTTAAAAAAAAAATTAAATTATTCCAATAATTCGATTAATTTTAAACGTGTGATTGAATTATTCGAACAAGTTAAAATCTCTTATTCGAATTGTTCGTTTTATTCGAACAACAGAAAAATCGAATAATTCGTATACCCTAGTATTTATCTATGGTATCTACTTTGGCCCAAAACTAGAAACTTCAGATGAAACGTTCAATATCTGAACATTATCCGATTTTGATGTCCAGATGACAGAGAATAATTGTAGTCATTACAGTGCAAAATATTGCATACGTCAGATATATTTGATACAAATAACTGAAATATTGAAATTTTAAATTGAAAAAATAAAAATTGAGAATACAGTTTGAGAAGAATCTAAAAAAAAAGTTCTTAAACAAAGATAACAACCAGATGTTCTATGCGTTTATTCTATGTTCTTAAATTTTTATAAATCCTATGTAAATGTTTGCTGTGATAGCTACATATAAAACATTTCGTTTCTAATTTAATGTTCTTGTATTTTTTCCTGCAATTTTTTATAAGAAAATTAGCTGGCAAAAGTTTATTTTTAAAGACATTAGAGTAGAATTGCTTTCCAAACGACTCACGCAAAGATGCTTTTCACTGGCACATGAAAAGTATCGATTGAATTTTCTTTTAGTTTTTCTCATTTTCATTCGCTCCTTTTATTCTGCTAGCATTGTTGTTCATTGTTGTAGTGGTTTCAAGTTCATTTTTGTAATTTAATGCTTCACTCTTTGAACGTGGGATGTCGATGTGCATCCGTGTTGTGTCCTTTTCTATTTCGATAGTTGTTTGTTTGGTTTTTATTCAATTTAGAGAAGAAGAAAAAAAATACTTAAACAAAAAATAAAATGAATTCAACAAGTTGTATTTGTGTGTGCAGTTGTCATTTATTCGAACAGTATGTGGTGATAGATATGCTATTCCTGGTTGGTTTCATTACGCTACGGTGGAGTTAGCTTATATCGAACTTAAAATCACTTCAACGCTTTTAATATGTATTCAATAATTTAGATTTTGAAAGGACACTGTCCTATAAAATTAAAAAGGAATACACGATTCTGGTAAGAGAATCTGGTGGATCATCATCTAAAACTCATTTTGTGATAAATCCGGTGAACCAAAACTCCGAAATTATTATTATTATTAGTGAGGCTACATTTTGTGTACAACTCCGACGCGCAGTGGTTTAGAAACTTTTTATTTTTGGAATTAATTCGTTATTTTTTAAAAATATGAATATATTTCTGATAAAATTCAAATAAAATAGAAACAGGTTTCATAAAGTCATATAAAAAGTTACATGCATCCAAATTGTGAACATCAAAATTGTTTCCCTTAGAAAACAAATTTCTTCGGTCTCCTATATATTTCTGAAAAACATAATGCAAATATGCGTGTAAAATGAAAATTAGTTCATTTAAGGGAATAGCTCAAGCCCTCTTCGAACTTGGACAATTTTGAAGAACAATTTTTAACACAAAGCCCAGGTTATAAAACAAATAAAATTGCTGGATAACACTATCAGCCCCATTATGAAAAAAACTCCCTGGTAGCTTTTTCCCTTTTCTTATTTTTCCTATTCAAATTATGTTAAAAAACGAAAAAGGAAAAACTCCCCATGTTGTGAAATTTTTAAATGGAATTTTGTAAACAATAAACAGCTGTTACGATCAAAATTAACTATTGTGATTGAAAAGTTCATGGGAATATCACGATAGCAATTTTTAGCAATGGATATTTGATAGGAACATAAATTTCACTTGTTATCGCTTATCTTCTCGACGTTTACTACATAGCACCGTTTTCCTATATAAAAATAAATATAGAGCGAAATTTGACAATTTGTGTGTTATAGCTGAACATTTAATATCTACTTTTTCATTTCATCTTAACTGTTAAAGTTGATATTTGTTTTTTCTTCATTTTGTTTCAATGAATTTTAAGTATTTTTTTTATAAATTTTGAGTATTTCTTTTCCTTTTTGTTATTGAAACCCCTTTTTATGGTATTATTCTTTTAATGTTTCAATCTTTGACCTTTGGTAATTTTTTTGAAACATTTTGTTCTTGAACTTTTCGCATTTGCTTTCACTTAATTGATATTGGCCATGTTCTTTGCTTAAAGTTTTTTATTATAAATAGATTCAAAAAAAAGTACAGATCAATGCCGACTATATGAAACCCTATAAAAAATCTCTTAAATAAAAGGTACTCCAGTTTATATTTTATAAATCAAAATGTATTTTAGAGGTAACAGTAGCCAACCTTACTTATAACTTAAAATATTTCTAAACAAAATATTTAACTGCCAGTTTTGATAAAATTAACAAAGTACTCAACGAACGAATCGCGAATCTGTACCATCAATTTAAATGGTAATAAAGTGATTTACGAATATATCGATTGTATGGACGCCCAGTTAAGGTCTCTACAACCGAAACAATTGAAAACATTCACGATATGGTGTTGGCCGATCGGAGTTGGAAAGTGCGTGGGATTGTGCAAGCCACAGGCATCTCACATGGCTCAGTGATTGAAATTTTTAACCATCAATTGGGATGAGAATTCTTTTCGTAAGATGTCTGCAGCATTTGCTTAATACACACGATACACACGTGTGTAATTTCCGTGGCTTAAATCCATAAATTATTCTACGAAATGCTCCCTATTCTGCCCTATTCTCCGGATTTAGGATCGAGTGACTATTTCTTGTTTCCAAACATGAATAAATGTCTCGGCAGAAAGAGATTTTACTCCAACGATGAAATAATCTACAAAATTTTGTATGACCTCAACACATCTTATTTTTTTGGAAGGGATAAAAAAAGTGGAGAAACTTTGGACAATATCTCAAAGGGGACTATGTTGAAAAAAATCTATGTTTCATTCAAAAATTCACGGTAAAGAGCTAATATACATACATGAAGCGAAACCTATAATCTAAACTGATATCTATAGAGTACATTTTATTGAATACATCAATTGTTTATTCTCCATTTTAATAATTGTATTTTTGCATATTTTTAGGCTTTTTCACTAAAAACTGACTGCGCGGGGATTTAACCATAAAATAAATTCAAAGAACGAAAGGAGAGAGAAATTTCAATGAAAAACATTAAACAAAATTAGTCACTTTTCACACATATAGGTGATACAACAATATTCATGGTAATACATTCTCATGAATAAGATTTTTGACAACAGACTTAGGTTTTTGCCGCTCAATTACCTATCTACTTGTCATCTATGATTTGAACCCTGCCGCAAAATGATTTAGAAACATTTGAGGAGCCGCAGAACAAAAGGTACTTTTTCGCATCTTTTCAAAAATTGGTTTTTTGGTATTTTTATAATATTTGGGTTGAAATCTTCTAGAAGCAATCAATTTTTTTCTAACACTAGTATAAAACATAAAAAAAATATTTAATTTCAATGTGTAATTTTTTTATATATTAGATCAGGATTAAAAACATTCATTTAAAATATTATCGTTAAAAAAAACGCACAAAAAACTTACTTTTTAACAAAACGTACTGTTTTTCTTTATTTTTTAACAAAAGGTTCTTTTCCGATATTAAAATGGTTTTATATCAAACATCCTTAACATTTAAAGTGGTGAGTTGTGGCAGTAAGATGTATCTATTGATAAGCAAGAATTTTGTTAGCATTTCCAGGTTCATGCAGGTTTTTAAGGGGACGAAATAAATAAAACTTATTTTCCCAAAAATTTTGGGAACCTTTTGTTCTGCGGCTCCTCATTTTATCTTAATGAAATTTCACGTATGTAGTTACACGCAGAGAAAAAATATAGTTGGGCTTGGTTACTGTAACCATTTCAATATTGTTACAAGTTGTTTAACTATATTATAGTCACAGTAACCATTTACATGATTGTGGTAACCATAATATGGTTAATTTAAGATTCACATGATTGTGTCAACCATATATATGGTTACTGTAAACAAATATATGTTTGTGACAACCATTCATATGATGAAGGACTTATCATATTATGTTGCTCTCGGCTTAAAGCTTATCATAATCTGAGAACAACATATTATGATAAAATAATTCATCATAAATATGGTTGCCACAAACATATATTTGTTTACTGTAACCATATATATGGTTGATGCAATCATGTGAATCGTAAATTAACCATATTATGGTTACCAGAATCATGTAAATAGTTACTGTGACTATAATATTGTTAAACATTTTGTAACACTATTTAAATGGTTACAGTAACCATGCCCAATTATATTTTTTCTCTGCGTGTAGTGCTGAGGTGTTTTTGAGTTGCTTTGTGTTTACTTCAGCTCGTAGTATAAATTGGGGCTAGTGGGCCCCATAGCCATAAAATCAGTTCCTATATGAATGTCAATAAATTTTACAATTACATATATAGTACTCGAAAGTATCTGCAGAAAATGTGCGGGAATCTTTTAGTTCAAGAGATTTTTCTCTTTAAAATTTTTCGTCGACTTTTTTTTTGTTGGAAAATTTTTAAAATCTTTGTTGTATTTTTTATAAAATTTCAAATAAAATATAACCAGTTCCGTACAGTTATATGGTCCCTATATGAAAAATATAATTTTGGAAACCTACTTTCCCTGCTTTAAAAAAGTTATCAATAAATTGATTAAAAGTTCCAAATTCCATCTATATAAGTTCCAAATTTTATTCCGATATCTTAATCCAAAAATTACTAATGGCCATTATTACAACTTGCAAAAGGTACATTTAAAGTCAACTTTAACTATAACGGCAAGTTGTAATAATGGCCCTAAATCATATTTCAGACTTTTATGGTAAAGCTGGGTTTCCGCGCCGATAACGAAAACTGAAACTGAAAAACGTTGGTATTCGTCACCGTCTCGTTTCTGAATTGTTTTCGTTTCAGTTGGGTACGTTGCGGCATAAAACAGAAACGAAAATATTTTTTAGTTTTGGATGTCGCACATTAAATAGAATTTCATTATTTTTGACAAAATCTATTATTTTTTTCCTGTTCCAATAAAGAAAATTTATTTTTTTTATTCATTTTGATTTTCTTTAAATTTAAAATAAAAAAATAATTAAAATTTTAGTTGTTTGAAGTTGTTTTCGTTCCTACCGCAAATGACAGGTTTTTCGTTACTGATCGGTGCCGTTTCGTTCCCAATTTTCGTTTCCGATTTCTGAAACGAATTTTTTTCGGCGCAAATGTATGGAAACGTAGCTTAAATGTTGTTATAGAAATTTATGGGATACATTTTTTCTTTAAACTGTAAATCCTCTAGTCCTAAGGTTTTCAATAATACCAAATACTTCTACGTAGAACTTATATCTAAACTTCAGGTGACTCACAAACCTTATCATCTCTTGTAATTTTTAACACCTCAGTATTGACTTTGTGAAATTCAATTAAGACAAAAATTGTTTAAACCAATGAGTGACATGGATTTAATAGGTGGATATGTTAATTTAATTTTAATGAAATTTAACAAATCTTTAATCTACACAGTGCAACACGAAAAATTGTTTCTAATTTTTTAAAGTTTTGATTTTGATTTTGTATATTCTATATGACAAGAGCTGCAACTTTGCCTCAGAGAGTAAATCAAAATTCCGAACTGTTTGCAAGATATGAGCCTGAGAAAATTATCACTTTTTTGCAAAAATTACACCGAGGCCCCAAATCTTTGGGGCCCATAAAAAAAGTGCATGACTTTGGGCAAAACTGGGATACACGGGACTTTTTTTTGGTTTTTTATCACGTAGTTGTATCCATATATGGTAATATTTCCATGACTCAGTGCTATTTAGAAGATTTCTTAAATTCCATTAAAATTAAATAAATGTTCAAGCAACAAACATTTCCACCTATTAAATCCATACCAGTATGTATACTTAATTTACCAGAATTTCTACTCAATGAAAGTATAAAAAATCTAATTGAACTGCAAGTACACCGATACATGTTCATTTTTTTCAAACTTTGCCATTATTCTTTTCATGTTGAATTGAAAATACACATCATGTTATGAAATATTACAGGGAAAAATGCCAAAGAAGAAAATACTAAAAAGAAGTTAATAAAAGAAAAATCCAAACAATACTTAAACACTTTTTTTATATCCAACACTCATCCAATTACCCATTAATTCATTCATACAGACACAATACACGTATATACCAACACTTACGCTCATGCACACTTACAATACTCAAGCCATAGAGAAATACACATAGAGCGGACACTAGAAAAAAACTCAAAGAAAAAAATTGCTCAAAATAATTACACATACAAGTGTAGTTTTTTTTACTAATACATTCTCACCACTTAGGTTTTTGATAATTGAGTTAGGTCTTTGACAGAAGAGCTTCCGCTCTAAGCATATTTCTCTATTACTCAAACATTTTGCGTGTCAAAGGTATATTGACAGGTATATCGAGAGTCTTTGTTGAAATGTTAACGCAAAAAAAAAGAATTTATTCCATAAAACTGAAATAAAATTAAAATGATGAAATTCCATGAGAAATTCTACACTCGTGCTACATATTTATGACTGTAAGAAAAACGTTATATGGATGAAAATATAATTTGTAATTGTAGGCCAACAATTGCACAAAAGGGAAGATAACAAATGGCTGAAGAGAGAAATATAAACCGATTGATTTTAAGATGAAAAACAACAATATCAAGAAAAACACACATTTTCACTCATACATACATACATACTTATGTAAAACTACACCGCCATACAATATTCAAGCAATTTCCTCAAATATCAATTTAATATTAAGTCCTTGTGGGCTTAAGTTCAACGATAATGGCAGAGCCAAGAAATAGCGTCGTTATACTTATGTTCTTTCTTTATTTTAAAGAACGTAAGATACGTAATAAATATAGAAAAAAAGAGACAAATGAATACAAAAAAAGTCATCCAAAGGATTTTAAACCAAGAGAACTGGTTGCTGATAAAGGAAATATTGCTCAAATGTATATAATAGGGTGGCACTTATTTTGCAATTTTTAGATTTTCAATGCAATCTTAAATTTTCAATACAGTGAGCCCTCGAATATCTGTGATTCGATTAACCGGCAACATCAATTATCCGGGAAAGAAAAATAAAATATTTTTGAATCGATTTAATTTTTTTTGCATCGATTAAACGTAATTACCTCTATTATCCGGGATTATAAGCATAATTATTTTTCGATTATTTTTGAATAATCAAACACAATGTGAATAAAACGAGGGAAATTCCCTCGTTTACAAGTGATTCTGCTGAAGAACCAAAAGTAGATTTTGCAGTTTATGAATTGTTCCGGAAGGAACGATTTAAAGGAATTCCAATTTCTGTATTAAAAGCGAAGGAAAATGCTAAATTATTCATCTCAAAATTAAACGTCAGCTAATTATATAGCTAGCACAATTTTTGTGGAAAAATTAATGGAATTTATATCAATTGAAAAACTCACCAATGCACAGTGGTTTCCCTTATATGAACAAGCGGTCAATAATCAATATCTCCAAAACTAAAAAAGCTGGGGTCTTCAAAATTTGTCACCTCATAGCATGCCCGAAGAACTTAAAGTTTGCAAATTTTTAAGAAAAAATATTAACAACTGTAACCACAGTAGCCCTTTGATCTTTCAAGGGTTAATTGGCTTTTAGATTTGTTTTATGAATTTTTGAAATAAAATATTTCAGTATGAAAATTTGTTTGTTTTAAACAATTTAGTAAATTTTTATTCCATTTTAATTCATTTGAATTATACACTGGAAAAAAAAACTATATTAAAAAGTTATACAAAGTTATATAATGCAATATGAGGTATTACTAAGTAATATAAGGTAGTAAGGTAAAATAGGGCATTAATATATATCAAATATTAATCAAATTTAAAAATCCTTGACTTAAACTACTTGTTTTCTTTGTTGGTAAGTTTGGCCTCCAGAAATAAATGGATCTGAACTTAAAACAGCCTATTTAGAAGTTCTGTATTTGTAGCATTGCGCGATATTTTTCGGGTATGTTGCAACCTAAACGTTTTAAGGAGTGAGATCGAAAAATTCTTAACATACATATATGTTTATAAAAAAGAAACCACTAAACTTACAGCTTTAATTTTTTTTTTATTTGATTGAAATTATTATTACAATTTACAAAAAAAATTATTTTTATAGTTTTAATCACTAGTGATGAAATTTTGAACCTTTTTCGGAAACCCTTCCATTAACGTTTTTATAGTGCTTTCTGTCACTTTGCTCGAACATGTAGTCCATCTCCGTTTAAAATCTACCACACTTTTGGACACCTTTTTTGTACTCTTCAATTCTCTTTTAACAAGAGCCCAATATCTCTCCACTGGCCTTAGCTCCGGGCAGTTTGGAGGATTTGCCTCTCTTGGTACAAATACCACATTATTGTTCTTGTACCACTCAAGGGCTTGTTTGCCATAGTGACAGGATGCCAAGTCAGGCCAAAAATAAGTGGACACATTATGAAGTCTTATGAATGGAAGCAGCCTTTTTTGTAAACATTCCTTGATGTAAATTTCGGTATTTATAGAGCCCGTTGTAACAAATGAGTGGCTTCTTTTGCCGCAACTGCATATTGCTTGCCATACCAAGAACTTTCTGGGAAATTTTGTCTGCTTTTGGGTCCTAAACTTTTCTTCAACATTCCCTCGAGCATCAGCAACATAAAATTTTTGACCTGGAAGTTGCGAAAAATCTGCCAGAACATACGTTTCGTCATCCATTATGCAGCAAGAATATTTTTTTATAAAACTTGACTTCAATTTCCGTGCTCTGTTTTTGGCCTCTAAATTTTTAGTAGCGTTCCTGTCAGGAACTTTTTGAGCCTTGTATGTTTTTAAACCTGCATTAGCTTTAACTTTTCGTACCAAATAGTCCGAGCACTGAGCTAACCGGGCTGCTTTCCTACCGGATGTGTTGGGAGCTCTTTTGAAAATGCGTTCTATTTTTTTGGCTTTAGAAACATCATGTGGACCATTCCTTCTACCTGAACCAGGTTTTCTATCAACTGACAAGTTCTCCCGGTACTGTTTAATAACATTGGAAACAGTTTGACGGCAGACCTCTGTATGCTTGGCCAACTTTTTGTAAGACCAAGTTGGGTTTTGTTGAAAATATTTAATAATTTCAGTACGCACTTTTTTCTGGTCACTCATTTTAATCAGATTAACAAAAAAATTAATATAATTGACATTACACATAATAACTGACATGTTTTTCAAAGGTAACTTGATCAAAAAAAAATTCAAATAATACTTGGGTTAAAAAATGTAATGAAAAACGTGTGTTAAGAATTTTTCGATCTCACTCCTTATATGCTTATTTTTCGCTTCAGCTGCTTCCTCCGATAATTCACCTATTGACACTACTACAAGCTTGCTTACCTCAGCTCCATGGATCAGATTTTTATGTATTGATGCAAAAATAAGACGGTGCACAGAGGGATTTTGGTGTCAAAAAGTCAATTTTTCAAACACTTAATTTCAACAATCAAATGATGCAATTTTGTAGAGAAATGTTTATAGATGAAATGTACACTTATAGTTTTAAGAAAAAATTTATTTTATTTTATTTTTAGAAAATTGAACTAAAGTCCATGCAAGGGTGTTAGCAAAAATTTACTTATATTTTCACGCAATTCAGTGGTATAATTTTCCTAATAATACCATTTACCTTTAACATATTTGAAAAATATAACATTTCAACATCAGTAAAAAAAATTATGGGGAAACCATAAACCGTTAAGAAGACATGCCCAAATCTATAAGACTCTAATTATTATTGTATTTTTGATTTTCCATGGAGAAAAAAAAATGTAGCCCCACTTTTCCCCAAGCTCTTTTTTTAATAAAATGAAAGGTGGGAGTGTCTTGTTTCGATTAAAAAAAAGAATAGTTTTCGGAACAGGATGAAAACTTAACATTTTTTGTCGAATAATAAACGAAATATCCAAAAAATTCTTATCTATGTATGGGTTTCGTGGGCGGTGGGCGTGACCGATTTTATTGAAACTCGACATGTGTTCCTTTTTGGTTTCAATTAATGTATGTACCAAATGTCTAGACTTTTGCTTGGATATAAACAATATTATGCGAAAAAATCAATTTGGATTGTATGGGCAGTGGGCGTGGACTTTTTTGATAAAATTTAATTTTTTTTTTTAATTTATTCTATATAATTCTCGGTGCCAAATTTCAATACTCTACGACCACCCCTTATAATTTTTGCTCAAAAATGTATTGCATTTGGATTGCATGGGCGGTATGCGGTGGGCATGTCCGATTTTAATAAAACTTACGTTCTTCTTTTGTTTCAGAAAATATATGTACCAAATTTCTAGACTTTTACTTGAATAGGGAAAATTTTATGCGAACAAATCTATTTGGATTGTATGGGCAGTGGGCGTGGTCGATTTTGATAAAATTTTACTTGTTTCTTAGTTTGGTCCATATAATTATCTGTGCCAAATTTCAGCGCTCTACAACCACTCCTTACACTTTTTGCAAAAAAATGTTTGAAGCATTCTTCTGTGGGGCGGGTTAGTATATTACAGATTACACGCCCATCCGCAAATTTCCGCAACTAACTTCAGCACTTTTATTATCTTAAGAATCAGATTAATACAATGAAAAAGAAACCTACGGGGGAATCTTGGGGGAACACAACTAAAACTTTAAGTAAACATAATGAAGTTTTACAAAAAAGTAACAAACATATAGGTTAACTAAAACATTAATTTCACAAGAATTACAACACAAGTTAGTTTTTATTATTTTCAAAAGATAAAATAAAAACCTTTAACTTCAAAATCCATTGAAAATAATTTAATTTTGTAGACTACAGCAATTGCAAGACCGTTTTGAAGTGCACTTTTGCTTTGAATTATTCTTCCAGCGTTCAGCTGCGCTTTGCAAATGAATATTTGCTCATGCTTTCAATTTTATTTTTAAAAAGTCCCGTTAGATTTCCAGTAAAAACCGGTTTGCCATTAAAAAGATTGGATATTTAAGACACAATTTTTTTGCATTTTGTCTAAATATTTTGTGATCGTTTTATTTATTTTTGGCCTATGGGCGGAACCACTGTGCAATGAGGTAATGGAGATGAAACAGCCATTTCTGGGAAGTGTTTACCTGAGAGCTGTTTGGATTGCCATAATAAAAACTTCATAAAATGCTACAAGGTATCAAAGGAGAGAATAACCATATTATTTTGCGCTAATGTTGCTGGTACACACAAGTGCAAAGCATTAGTTATTGGATAAAGTGCTAGTCCAAGTCCTAAATGTCCATGAGATTTCCGTAAGGCCAATACAAAAACTTGGGTAATAGAGCAAATATTTTTAGAATGCTTTAAAAATAATTTTGTACCAGAGAGAATTTTAAAACAAGTAAGAAAGTATGGTCGGTCAAGCCCGACCATATAATACCCTACACCAAGTAAATGAGTAAAAATATTTTTCTTTTAAAATATCAATAATTTATATTTTTGAGTGATTTTTGGAAGTGGGCCTTATATGGGAGCTATGACCAATTATGGACCGATCACCATAAAATTAGGTCGTGTGATTTATGTCTATATTAAAGTTAACTATGTTGAATTTTGTGTGTATACCAACATTTTTAAGCGATTTATGCACGTTAAAGTGATTTTCGGAAGCGGGTCTTATATGGGAGCTATGACTAATTATGCACCGATCGTAATAAAATTTGGTGACATGAATTTCATATGTATAAAAGTTATTTGGAGCGAAATTTGTGTAGATACATATATAAATAAACATTTATGACCGATAAAGTCCAATTTCGGGAGGACATTTGTATGGGGGCTATATGAAATAATGGACCGATTTCAGCCAGTTTCAATAGGGTTCGTCCTTGGGCCGAAAAAATTATATGATTAAATTATATATTAAAATTACGCACAAGGTTTACATGGACAGCCAGCCAGCCAACCAGACGGACGGACGGACGGACGGACGGACGGACATCGTTTAATCGACTCAGAAAGTGATTCTAAGTCGATCGGTATACTTTAAGGTGGGTGCTAGACTAATATTTTTGGACGTTACAAACATCTGCACAAACGCATAATACCCTCCCCACTATGGTGGTGTAGGGTATAAAAATCGGTGTAAGATGATAGTAAAAACATTCTGCTATTGTACAACTCCCCAGCACATGCAGACGTGCAGGATTTCAATGTTAAAAACGTTATTGTGTAATGTTTTTCACCAAATTGAACGTCTGTGATCCAACCGATGGATCTGAGTGTAATATGGAGCTTTAAATGTCATTATCGAAAAACTATATTTATTAAAACACTACCCAAAATTGGTACTCAATTAACCGGGAAAATTAATTATCCAGAATGCTCCCAGTCCCGACCATTACGAATAATCGAGGTCTCACTGTATAAGCACCACCCTAAGGAGTAGTGTAAAATTACAACCGTTCTTGTATTGTATTTGTAATTATGAAATTGAAAGTATGTGTTGGTGTGAGTATTCTATAAATAAATTTATTTCTGTCATGTCGGCTTTCCATGGTATTAAACCACGTGCCAGTTGTTGTAACACACACGTGTAATTGAAAAATTAAAGTTTTGTGGGGTGTTTCAACAAGCGGTGTTAGCTCTTTAACCGCACCATTACACATTTGTCACTTTTGCACTTTTGCGGTAGATAAAGGTCGGACTAAACTGGTTGCAAATAAATCGATAAATCTTTTACAACTCATTGAATGTGTGTCAGTTTGGGATAAAATAAGAAAATATTTCTCAGCTATTTTCTATGTATCATAAATGTAGGGAGATAAGAACGAAATAAGTCTTTATAAAGCGAGGGTGTGGAATTCTAAACAACTGCTTTCATTGGAAACAATATGAACGAAATTTTGTAACTTTAATATGAGATCAAACATTATAAAATCTGACTAACAGTTCTAAAGTTAGCAATAGATTTACTTTAGGTATTTTTCACGCATCTATTAATTTTTTTTTTATTTAATTTTATTACTATACTATGGACAATTCCACGAGAATGACTACCACGACTGAAAACATTTTTTTAAAATGATTTGATTAGGAGAAAACACTAAAATATTACTATATGTAAGTATTTAGAGCTTATTACAACATTTTATTTGCAAAAATAATAGTTTAAACTGACTATATTTAATTTTTTAAATTAATTGAAATTTTGTAGGCTAAAATTGCGGTTAAAACTAAGCTCCCAATTAGCATATGGTATGAAATAAATTTGACTCTGATTGTTTATTTGCTATTATAAAATTGTTTATTGAAATCAAATGTAAATTTTCTATAATTTTTTTTAGTTTTTGTATACACATATATTTACAGAATATATATTGTTTTATTATAAGAGAAAAATCTGTCACGTACGATATTACATTTTATTTATTATAAATAAATGTAATATATTCTAAAGGTTGTTTTTATTTAAATATGACGGATTGTAAAGGAAAAATATTTCGTTTAGTGTAAGAAATTAAAAGAAAACATTACGCCTCTCACGATCGAAAATGTTCGCTTATTTCTACATGTACCTCAAAATCACTCCCGTTTTATATCACGTACGCTATACCATTATTTCGCCCGATATTTTAAACAACAATGTTTCGAAAGAACTTTTTATTATTTTAAAATATATTACCCTCTGAATGGAACATAAAGACCAAATTATTTTTCAGATACTCTTATTTTTGCAAAATCTATTCCATATTCATGATATGGAATTACCCATATATATTATATCTACAATACTTGAGAATTTACTAATAGTATTGCAGCAAATGAATTACATATTTTTTTTAGTTTATTTACAATTGATGAAATTCGTTTATAATTCAGAGAAAAAAAATATGAACTTTGAATCTATATAAAAACAAAACCAACGCGAATTTCGAAATTCTGGAGAATTTTAAATGTTATATGTCCATGGAAAACATGTAGATATATTATTGAATTCAGAAGAATACAGGTTCACAAATTTATTATTTTTGTTGAAAGTTTTTGTTTCGTCCCAAATATAAAATTTGTTAACATGCGAATACAAAATAAATTTTTGGCTACCCACATACTTTGGGGGCAAAATATATTAAAAAAGTCCAGCATTTCCAACACACTCATATAAAGATTATATTAATGACTATGAAAAAGGGTATCATTGAAGTATGGTTCACATTAATTAGTCTCAGATTATTGCAGTTTTAAGGGAAATATATTTAGCAATATCTCAGAATCGACTTTTTGCGAAAAGAACTTTTTTATTGTAGAAAATTAATCTCTAGGGTATCAGAAATAATGTTTGTTCTACGATTTTTTTACTTCTGTACTTTTTGAATACCGCTATTTTTATGTTACCCCAGAAAATCGCAATTTTGACCCTTAAAACTAAAAAATTTGGCTTGACAATATTCCGCAACTTTATCTAAGAGTGTTAGGTCTACATTTTTTTTGAATGTATCAACATCGAGAAGAGAATAAGAGGTATTTTCCTAAATTTATAAGACAAGTGTCATTACCACCACCTTGCGGTCATTTTTTGCAACAGTTGGTGAAACAGAAAAATAGATAATTTCAAAACTTTTCGAAAGAGGTATCCGTGATGAAATTCTGACAAAAAATAAGGAATCTACACGTAGAGAAAAAACATGGTTCGACATGGTTACGACAACTATACTATGTTCTTTGTAACAATATATTGTTGCCATAAATATATAATTGTTGTTTTATTTTAATTTCAACCATATTTTAGTTACTGTAAACGTTTACATTTTTAACGCAATTATAAATATGAATATGGTTTTCAGACAACTAAATAATGATAAATATGTAAACATATTATTATTATGTACAACCATTAAATGCTAAGTTTCAATACGCGTAGTCATAATATGTTTAAGATGTAAACAGAATATTTTTACAACAACTAAATAATAATAAATAGGTAAACATATTCATGGCTATTCCTGTTCTCACTTTCACCATTCATTCACCCTATTTTTGAAAGCATTGAAAGTAACAATATAATATAAAATAAAATTTCGAAAATTATATAATTAAGGTTAAACAAATTACGTGTAAACATTTCTAATAAGAAATTCTGAGAAAATTAGATACTATTGTTGTAATTGTGCTTTCAAAAATAAGGTGAATGGTGAAAGTGAGAACAGGAATAACCCTGATTATATTATGTAGTCATAATATGTTTAAGAAGCAAACAAAATATGTTTACTTTTAATAATCTTTTTTTCCACCATTTGTGAGTGTTGGTGTTTGTCTAAGCTATGTTATTTTTACAAGTAAGTGTCTGTAATTCCCATTCGCTCTATAGTTTTATTTGTATATTATCTTTAACTTTTCAATTTATTAATAATATTTTAATTGGGAATTTAGTATTTCAAAACTTATTAAAATAAAATTTTGTATTTCTAAAAATAAATTTTTGATGACTTTGGATCATAATATGATTTAATTGGGTCATAAATATGTTTACTTTGTGTCATATTATGACTGATTTATATCATAATATGTTTATTTCAGAACATGTTATGATTAATTTGTATCATAATTCATATCATTATTTCAGAACATATTATGATATTTAATGATACTAATAATGATCATAATATGTTTTGGACTACAAGCATTAATCTGATCATATTATGTTGCTCTTAGTTTATGGTTACCACAACCATGTTTTTTCTTTGCGTGTAGACGTAAAGTAATTAATAGTACACCGAATCTGTTTTTAATTATAATTAAGTTTATTAATATCAAACGACTTTATCTTTCGAAAAAAAATTAAAAATAAAAAATACGTTTTTGAATTTCTTTTAAAATGCAATCAAACAAATTTTGCTATAAGCAATGGGTAATAAGTTACTTGGATGAAAAAAAACATCTGTTTGGCAAAAATTTAAAATTGTGACTCTGAGAGTTATTGACCGATCCTGTTAAAAATCGGTTTTAAAAATTTGTTCACTAGACATGGAATCCCCTATTTAGATACAGTAGACCGTAATCCTAATATAAAGTATTTCTGCAAGGTAGTTACGAAAAGTTTTAAAAGAATTGTTAGTTATATCTTTATCATTTTCAATCGGATCTAAATGCATGATAGGTATATCAATGTTTTTGTCTCGAGTTTAATGACTTCTTGTGAGCTTTAATTTTCTGACATTATGGTGATACATTAGAAGGGTAGGAACAGAGCTCTGGTGGATAAATACTAGAACGGGATACTTAAGGTTAATGGCCCTTAGATTTTTAAATTGATACGATATATTCATATTGTTATCATACATCAAGCTCGGTTCACCATGTGAAAAAACGAAAAATTCCACAAATAGGTTCGCTTGTTTTAAAAATGGTACAAAAATTGCTGAAGAGTTTTGCTCGAAACTTTGCAACTAGTCAAGAATTCGATATCTGAAATTTCTCAGTTCCGCTTAACAATACAATTCTTAGTTTCTGAGATAATTATAGCAAAATGTAAAAAAAAACTAAAAATTTTGATTTTTCAGTTTTTTTTTTAGATTTTTTTGAATTTATGTCCGAACAAAACATTCTATCGTCAAGCGGTATGGAGGAGTTTTAGATATTGAAGTTCAAAACTAGAACGAGTAATTTTTGCATAAAAACATGTAGTTATTTTAGTGCAAATTTGAAATATAAAGTTGTGATTTTTCCTTTTTCACATAATTCTTTCAGCAATTTTATTTTAGTGTACTAATAAATTTTGTATCTTAAACCAAAGATTGCTATTCCAGCTAACTATCACAAAATTAAAAACAATTATTTTTCAAAGTCGCAAATGTCATCCTATATTTCACACAACGTATATATGAGAGCCGCCTAATGTCCGTTTGAGGTAGCCGAATGTATCCCCCAATGAATAGAAGTAATTTGGTATAAATATCTTTAAGTTGAAAAAAAGTTTTTTTTGATATATTACTAAATATATTTGGGGTATGAGAAATAGTAGACCGTGTGAATACCCCAATTAAATGAAATTCAACTTTTTTCAACCTCCCATATAAAGCGTAATTCCAAGGACTATATTAGAGCTAGGGAGCTGAATTATGTAATGTTAGCTTTTCAATAACTTATCATTGAAGTATGTGTCATATTAACTGAATGAAATTAATTCATTGTGAATTTAAGCCTCAAACGTTCTAAATCAAATAAACCCCCAACGAAGCCAACAAAATCAAAACTAAAAACTAACTATGCCCCTAGTTTTAAATAAAAGATTTTAAATCTTAAAATTCAATAGCACTGCCAGAAAAGAAAAGCAATTCCTTTGGGTATTGGATATAAAATCCTTATAATGCTTACAAAAACGGTAAAGACTCTTTGCATTGCAGAAGGCCGGTTCTAACTATGAACAACTTCAGTTATCACAAATCGTTCACGAGCTGCCGAATTATTTCCAAAATAAAATATTTGCAAGGCTATAAGATAATTGGATACATTTGGGGATTTTTAAAAAAATATTTAGGAACTTAAGAGTTCTGATAGTATTAATTTATACCGACTGCTGTAACACCCAGTTTCAAAAATAGACACAAATAAGAGAACCAAAAAAAATTTAATAAAACTGTAAATGCATTATATAACTTTGAATTTCAGCAATCCACTATAGGAAATTTTCCCCATTTTTTGGCCATAATTAATTACAGCCAAACGGCTGGACCGATTTAAATAATTTTTTTGGATTCGAATTTTTGAAGACTCTTAAAAGGGAGGGAGGGACCATTAAAACGTTTCCATACACTGAAAAAAAAATTTCAAAGACAAAAATAAAATTAACTAAAAATGTCTTCCAAACTGTGTTTACCGGGTTGTATGTTCCTGGATCCAGTCCATACCTGTAACTCTTAGGTATTTGCCTAAACTCTTTTCTTCTATTTTGTTTTTTGAGTGTAAACAAACTTTTGATAATAAAATAAACTTAGTTATGTTTAAAATTTTAATTTATTCATTAATTTGATTTTCTAATTCTAAATTATCAACCATATTTAAAAAACAAGGGTTCAAAAGACCGCTCGATTCTATTTCTTCATCTTCACTTTCCGATTGCTCTTCATCTGTTTGGTAATTTTCTAAAGAAATAAGATAAGATTTCAGCATATTGACAAAATGTTAATGCGGTCGACCAGGCTTCAATTTAGTGGGGGCAGGGTGCACTTTATCTATTTAAGCCAAACAGCATGTTGTTTATTAAAATTATTTAAACTCCTATAACTTTTACTCCATTTGATTTTTATATTTGCACAAAACATTCGTGACTGCTCCTTTTGATTTAGATTTTCTGAACAATCACTTTCATCAATATGTGACAAGAAATATGCATATATGGCGGATCTTTTTTAATTTTCACCATATTTCTCATGCCATACATTAAATAATTCTGAGTTTTTCACACTGTATTTACCTGAAAAAAGTATGCAAATATATGCAGCTGAAATATGAAAAATTCTGTAGGTAATTGACTGTCCTAAATAACTGTTATGATGTTATAACTAACATCTGCTAACATTTTTTTGTAAGTCCAAATAAAATTCAGTTTCATAATTTTATTATTTCATCGTAAGGTCACTTTAATTTTTCCAATTTAATCGGTCTAATAGCCAAGTTCACCAAGATTTCTCTATAGATTAATAAAATACTCACTTGCAATATTATTTTCCATTTTTAAAAATTTTATATATTTATTATGAAAACTTTTATTAGAAATTGTATCAAAATTTGCTGCACTCAATCGTTATATGAAAGCTTATTTAGAAATCGAACATAAAACAACTGATAAAGTGACAAATAATCAACTTTTTTGCAAAATTTAAAAATATATGTTTACTTTGTTATATTTTTATTTATACTAAAGCATAAAAAATGTATTTTTCAAAAATTAAAATTTTTCATTTTGGCCAAGAAATGGGGAAAATTTCCTATAGTGCAATCGTTTGATTTTTCAATATTTCATTTCCGCTATAAAACCCACACAATTCCCATTTACAGACGCTGTGTAACTATTTATTTATATATGTGTATTAATTAATTAATATAAATATATATGTATGCATGTGGTGTTGTTTTTATATACCTATATACATACATACATATAAAGTTATAAAACTTTATCGATTATTAAGTATAAATGAACAATTTAAAAGTTACTTACATTATACGAGTCGCATCGCGTTGTCGTACATTTTCATCACGATTCAACACTTCAATTATCATTTTGCGTTCATTCTCCGATAAGCTTTCCAGCACTTTTGACGTTGCCACCGCCAATTCCGGTCCCAGGGCATCGATTGTCTCACCCGGTATACCTTCGGTGGCAGCATCAGATGTCTGTATAATGTCGGCGGTATTGTCAGCCATGCCAGTGGTTGTCATCTGCTGCTGATGATGATGGTGATGACTCATATTGGTGGGCACACTGGCTGTGTTGTTGTATTGATACATTAAACTGTTGCTGTTGGGTTCATGCAGGTTGCCAACTGATGTTCCGGTTGTCGTTGCTGTTGAGTTGGGTACCCATTGTTTGTTGTTGGGGGCATTGGGTGTGGGTGGTAGACGAGCACTACGTCCACTTGACATAATCATAAAACAAGAAAAGGATATTCACGAGCTTTTACTCTCTCTCTCGCCTTCTCACTTCCTTTCTGTGACGCTCTTGCCAATCTTGTAGACAATAACTAAATTTTCACTTCAGTTATTTAATATTCTTTCAGTTTCCTGTTTTCTTTGAATGTGTCGTTTTATGTCTTATGTTTGTGTATGTGTATATGTATATGTATGATGGTTGTTAGGGTGTTGTGTTTCAATTATCCTTTTTTTATAATTTTGATTATGTATTTTGTGTAAAATTATGCCATTTCAATAAAAATTATATTTGTTGTTATTTTAGCGTATTTTTATTGCTTTTTTAGTAGTACTCCATGTTGTCGTTTTTATTGTTTATTTTTTCAAACGAATCTGTAACGAAATAAAAATATTATTTAAATAAAATTAATACTTTGTACAATATTTAAAACATGATTAACATTTCATTTAATTGCATCAACGGAAAATAAAATACAAAAAATAAGAGCAAATTCATTGAGGTTACAAAGTATTAAATATGTACATATGTACGAGTATTTATGTATTCTTTAAACCATTCCAATATAACACGAGCTTACAAAAAAAAATATTTTCTTTTTACGGTGGTTGATTAAAGTTACGTTTCCGCATACACCGTAATCGGCACCGAAAACGAAATTCCATACATTTGCACCGAAAAACAGTTCGTTTCAGAAATCGATAACGAAAATTGGGGACGAAACGAAACGAACCGATCAGTAACGAAAAACCTGTCATTTGGGGCCGGAACGAAAAGAACTTCAAGTAGTTGGTTTTCGGTGCTGTAGGAACGAAATTATTTTAATTATTTTTTTATTTCAAATTTAAAGAAAATCAAAATGAATAAAAAAATTAATTTTCTTTATTGGAAGAGGAAAAAATAATAGATTTTGTCAAAAATAATGAAATTCTATTTAATGTGCGACATCCAAAATTAAAAAATAATTTCGTTTCTGTTTTATGCCGCAACGCACCCAACTGAAACGAAAACAATTTTTTGGGAAAAATTATAAGGAGTGGTCGTAGAGCGCTGAAATTTGGCACAGAGAATTATATGGACCAAACTAAGAAAAAAATAAATTTTATCAAAATCGACCACGCCCAACGCCCACTGCCCATACAGTCCAAATGGATTTTTTCGCATAAAATTTTTCCTATCCAAGTAAAAGTCCAGAAATTTGGTACATATATTTTCTGAAACAAAACAAGAACGTATGCCGAGTTTCAATAAAATCGGTCATGCCCACCGCATACCGCCCATGCAATCCAAATGCAATACATTTTTGTATAAAATTATAAGGAATGGTCGTAGATCATTGAAATTTGGAACCGAGAATTATATGGACTAAATTAAGAAAAAAATAAATTTTATCAAAATCGACCACGCCCAACGTCCATACAATCCAAATAGATTTTTCGCATAACATTTTTCCTATCCAAGTAAAAGTCTAGAAATTTGGGACATATATTTTTTGAAACAAAAGAGGAACGCATGCCGAGTTTCAATAAAATAGGCCATGCCCACCGCCCATACATAGATTAGAATTTTTTTGATATTTCGTTTATTATTCGACAAAAAATTTTATGTTTTCATCCTGTTCCGAAAACTATTTTTCTTTTAATCGAAACAAGACACTCCCAACTTTCATTTTATTAAAGAAACAGCTTGGGGCTAAATTTTTTTTCTCCATGGAAAATCAAAAATAAAATAATTTTTAGAGACTTATAGATTTGGGCATATCTTCTTAACGGTTTATGATATCCCCATAATTTTTTTTTGTATTTATGGAGAAATGTTATATTTTTAAAATATGTTAAAGGTAAATTGTATTATTAGGAAAATTATACATATATAAACCACTGAATTGCGTGAAAATATAAGTACATTTTTGCTAACAACCTTGCATGGACTTTACTTCAATTTTTTAAAAATAAAATAAAATTTTTCTTAAAACTATAAGTGTACATTTCATCTTTAAACATTTCTCTACAAAACTGCATCATTTGATTTTTAAAATTGAGTGATTGAAAAAATGACTTTTTGACACAAAAATCCCTCTGTGCGGTGTCGAACACAGTCAGTTTCAGTTTTCGTTATCGGCGCCGATTACGGTGTATGCGGAAGGAAACCCAGCTTAAGTATTTGTTGTTTTCCAAATTTTTTAAATTTCAAAGCTCATTAAAAAAATCAAAAATTTTGTTGACTTTTTTTCCAAAGTGGACCCTTTTTTTATTTTTTGCTCAAAAGAAAGCTTAGGTATTTTTTGAAGACCTTTTTGGTGGCTTAGTGGGATGCGAGTGGGATATATTTTGTAACTCAAGACAACAATTTTTGACTTTTTTTTACAAAATCGAACTTATTTTGCAAAATCGAACTTTTTTTTAAAAAATGGTCCCTTTTTTAATTTGTTTTTTTTGTTTGCTCAAAAGAAAGCTTAGACCTATTCCTTTAAGAGCTTTTTAGTAAAAAATTAGATTTTGCAAAAGAAAAGTCAAAAATTGTATGTCTTGAGTTACAAAACATATATTTTGATAGATATCAAACTTGCTCCCACTAAGCCACCAAATAGGTCTTCAAGAAAAATATCTAAGCTTTCTTTTGAAAAAAAAAAGCTTTTTTGGGAAAAATATGTCAAAATTTTTTTTTTTAAAAATAAGATTGAAGAAATAGCTATCTAAACTATTTGGCACACATTTTGCTAAGAACAAGGTAATAAGTTACATGGATGAAAAAAACACCTGCTTGGCCAAATTTTGACCCGTCTAACTCAGAGAAAAATTATCCAATATCCAATAGAACTAACCTTGGTAGAAATTTCATCATGATCGGAAGACATCGATTTCAAAAGTTGAAATGAAATACCTCATATATACATATACAAATTTATTGTGATCTGTAAAGATATTTGATGAACCCGATGGTTTTATTTTTTTGGTTTAATAAATTTAGAATTTTGTTCAAAAATCGTTATTTTCGACTATTGCCTGAAGAAGGCTACTCGTTTATATCGATATAAAAAATTATTATTAGCTAGTTCTTATTAATATTAGGCATATTTTTAATATTGCAGACAATTTAAAAAAAAAATTAACGAATTTTTCACACTCAATTAAAATTGTCAGATAAAAAAATGTTCACAACTATTACGAAAGATATTTGCGGTAAACAAAATAAAGTCAAGGTAAAAATCGAAAATTTCGAAATTGAAAAGTCACGGGTCAATAAGTCCGTGACTTTTTGAATGAAACATAGGTTTTTTTGGATAAAAAATCATGTTATTTTTCAACATAGTATCCTTTGAGATTTATACACTTCAACCAACGTTTCTCTAATTTTTTTTATCCTTACAAAGAATAAGATTTATCGAGGACATCAAAATATTTATTTGTTTCTGAAATGATTCCATCGTAGGAAACAAGAAATAGTCACTCGGGGCTAAAGCCAAAGAATAGGGCGTATGAGGGAGCAACTTGTATTATTATTTTCCTGGTGAAAAAATATTTTTTTCTTGGCCAAATGCAGTCGTTTTTTTCGATTGTAAGCAAACTAGGCACCTTTTTTTCTTTTTCTTGTGGTAAGCTTTCTCATACCCAAGTGATCATTCACAATTGAAAATATGTGAGATGCCTATGGCTTCCACAATCCCCAATCGGTCAATTTTCAATTGTTTCGGCTGTAGATAGCTCAACTATGCGTCCATAAAGCTCAGTATCTTCAGTGTTTGTACGGCCACAACGAAATACCATAAACCACTTCTTTACCATTGAAATTGAAGATGCAATATTTATCCAGCCTTTTATTAGCTTTTATTTGAGCATATGAAATTCACTTTTCTTCAAGTCAAATAAAAACTAAATGACGCGTCTTGTTCTAATTTTGACAAGAGTCAACTGTCAGATGTATGATGACAGGAGCAGTGTTGCCCTTTCAGTTTAGAAGCGGGAAATTCAAAAAAGCACGGAGTTATTTACCCTCCCTCTTAACTCCCTCTAAACAGACTTTTTTTATTATCCTATTTGCTTTTCATTTAATATCTAATCATATTTGTATAGGTTTCGTGCTCTATAAAGCTTTGCAAACTAAAAGTGCTCAACTTTGTATCTCACATTGGGTTCTAACAGGATGGTCAGAGATTTAATTTTCTGAACGGTTGTGTCTTCTTGTATGATTTGTTTGCACATAATTTTGCAATTGGACCTGTAGTTTAAAATAGACAGAATAATTAATTATCAAGATTATTAGGACCAATATATTGCAAGAGATTTAATTTTTGTTCTAATGTTATTTTTAGTTTTTTCAACATTTTAGAGAGCCTAATATAACAAATCCATATTACATCGTGAAGAAAAACCTTTTAAAATAGTGTAATCAACCCAAAAATAATTTTTCAACAATTAGTTACCAAATTGGATTTAATGAATAAATGTTTTGCATTCTTTGTTTTTATTATTTTTATTTACATAATGAGCTTTTAATTTGCTGTTATTTATTTCAATTTGGTTTAAAGTTATTTTTTATAAATTATGTTCAATATTGTTTAATGATTAAAAATGTTTATAATGGAATTATAAGCTAATTAAATTGTTTTCAAGTTAAACTTGTTTTTGTGTATAACACTTAAAATAGTGTGGCTGAAATGACCAACAAACAAAAACTTGTTTGCATTTTAAAAATTCAGAGCTGATGAGGTACGGATTAAAATTATCCTATTTGACTCAAATTATCAACGTTACAGTTTCATGCCAAGTCTCATAATAATCCGACATCCATCACCACGAATATAATATGGACACCGATTTTCATCTAAAAACATTTAGCTGGTTCGCCCGATTTGGTTAATTTTGTATTTTCTATTACTAGCAAATATCAGAAGGGAATTCACCTTGCTAGATTCATACATTTATCTGTTATCAATTGTTGCAATATTTTTTCTGAATAAGTACCACTTTATTCAGAAAAAATATTCCAACAATTGACCGTAAGGAGTTAAAGATGTAAGCAAAAATCTGCGATTACGTGACGTTCCAAAAAACAGAAGAGCGGTTTGATTTGCATTAATCTACGAATTGGGCAAGACTGTTTGTATAAAACCTTTTGTAGTAGCCTAAGGGTCGGTTTTGCCGAGCCGCCGAGTCGTCAACTATTAGGACATTATGACAATATGGATCATAATATTATTTAATTGGAACAAAAATATGATTACTTTGGGTCATATTATAATTGATTTGTATCATAATATATTCTGATATTTTATGATCATAATATGTTTGGACTACAATCATAAATCTTATCACAATATGTTGCTCTTACACAGAGAACACAGATTCGTATTAGCAACCGAATTTGTTGTCAATCGAATGATTCGGTTGCACACATAGAGTTTTTTAAGTCTATCAACAGAAAATCAATTGCTAAATAAGAATTTCAGTTGGAGCAACCAAACTTTTGTTACAATTTCAAAAATTTAGAAGCCACAACCGTAAAATTTGTTCACTAAGGCAGAATCATTAGATTGGTAACAAATTCGGTTGCAACTACGAATCTGTTTTCTCTGTGCAGATTATGTTTATCACAACCATGTTTTTTGTCTGCATTCACTTCAAAAATAAATATCTTGTAATTATATATTCATAATTTATGAGCAGGATAAACACAAAATTAAAGCTCAATCCTTACAAATGTTCAAAAAACAAAAAAAAATATGACAGATGTTGATATCAAATTTACATTTCAGCTGTGGGTGGTAAACTACGTATACAAATATTAAAAATTAATACAACTAACATTAGTGCTCCCAAAAAACATTTTAATAAACTAAATTATGTAGTTCATAACTATTTTTGTACATGTAAATAATTCAATGAAACTCATTTACAATGCACATGTACAAATGTTATCACATTCGTGTTAAGATTGGACAAATTATGTTTATAAAAACATCTAACACATAAATGCTATAGTTTACACATATGTTACAGATAATGAGAAAAAAATCAATAAAAAATTAAAATATTTGTTGAACGAATTTTATGGCTTCTATTTTTCGGCTATAGCAGTACACAGATCAAAATTAAGCAAATTAAAATGTAAGTTATTATTTTGATATCGAGAAAAACTCCCGAGACATTGAGTTATTAAAAAATGTTAAATTTTTAATGGGATTGCATGTTGAAATTAGTGAACGTGATGTGATGAAAATTGCTACAAACAATCTTAACAGGCAAGGAGTAATTATTTTTTTGTTTGCCTCCAATATCTCGAGTTGCGATTTATGATGACTAACCTTATTTGATGGTAAGATAACTTACCCCATGTTTTCAATTCAGTTCGTCAGAGTAACGAAAGAAATTTTTTTTTTGTCTGTATTAAAATAATATTATAATTTTTAAACGAATTTCATTGAACATTTAAAATTTTAACATAAAAAACACATGAAAAATTAAACAAATTTTTGTGTTTTAACAAATACATCTATGGAAGAATAGTTCGTTAAACAATTAGTCAACTTATAAAAATGAAAAAAAATTTTATAAATTTTTAGTACTCAATTCTCCAACGAATACTGTAGTTTTCAAAATGAAGCCATTTGATTTGATTGCTAAAGTGTAGCGAACTATCTACCACCTTTTCCCATTAAATCAATTAATACTTTGCTCAAATATACATATTTCAAACAAACGTTAGCCCTTAAAACAACCTTTGTTAATTACGAATGTCAATGACTTCAAACAAATTGCCGCCCATACTCACATTGTGCATGAAAATGTGTGGATAAATAATTTATTACTCATACAACATGTAGTCCATGCGAACATTCATACTAACTTACATATGAATATGTTAATTTCCAGGGTTTACAATTGCTACTATATTAGCCCTCAATTGCAGTAAATATACATTTTTATCATCTGCATACTAAAAATATAGTTACTATTATAATTTTGTATAACTCTGCTAATATAAATTGCTGTTACTATTCATATATTACTGTACAAATTGCAATGTTAGTTTGCAATTTCTAGTAGCAGATACAACCAGTTGTCAACTCGTTATTGTAGCACAACAACCAAAATATATATTCGTGCTATAGTAGCATACACACTTTTTTGCCGAACTAATATTGCGCGTCAGCATTCGTTTTTGTTTTGTTGTGCTAGCAATTTTCTCTGGCAGCAATTTACATTTCTTTGGTTGCTCTGCTATAGTTGCATTGATATTTCTTGTTTTTTGGCTATTAGGATGCTGCTAGTTATTTTATTGTCAAGTATGTAATACGAAATAACGATTATTCATTAGTGTAAATATTTTTGAATATAATTGAGATATTGACTTGAATTTTTTTGTAAGACTAAAAATTAACATATCTAAACTAAAAAAATGTTCGGAATAAATGTGGATCAAATTGTTAATAATATGTATTTGCAATCCTATTAAAATGTTGATACAAATTTTAGTTTTAGAAACTCAATAAATATGTAGAGTAACTTCGGGTAATGTGGACTACCGTTTTGTTTTTTCTTAATTTTGGCCACAGTATATATGGATATTAAAAAAGTTGTGAAGCAATAAATTAGATAATGTATTCTCTAATTGTTTTTGCAGTTGAAAATTTTTTCCGTCAAAGGATAAAAAATTTATGTGAAAATATTGTAAGGAACCCAAAAACCAGCATTATAAAAATTGGAGGGTAATATGGACCACTATATGAGGGTAATGTGGACTAGCATTTAATACATAAAATTCATGAACCAGCTAATAATGAATGATTAAAAAATTGAATTTCAATATATTTTTATTAATACAAACAAAAAAGTCGCGTTCTTGGCTTAGATAGATTACTTACAAAGTACATAGTTATTGTCGGGTAATATGGACCAGTAGTACATAATCAAGTAATTTAAGTGGTCCACATTACACGAACTTGGGTTACAGTGGTAAAAAATTATTTTTACATAATAATCTAAATGTGCTTAAATTCTTACCAAATAAGTATATGCAAAACTACGTATCCACTTTAACTATATAAAACAACCAAACATTAAGTTCTACCAAGTAACTGTACCAAATTTTGTTTCTTACTTGAGCCGAAAAAAATGTTGAGCACGCGCATTAATTTCAATACAAGAATAAAAAGCCAATATATCAATTACTCATGAAAGCAAATGTGCAATTGTCGTTTCAAACAAATTGTAAAATGTACGACAAATCAGTTTTATCATACCTTCAATAGTTTCTGAAAATAGACACTGGTCCACATTAGACACATAGTCCACAATACCCGAAGTTACTCTAATCTATATATGTATATAAAAGAGTAACGTTACTGACTCACTGACTGACTGATTCATCATCGCACAGCCCAAACGGCTGAAGCTAGAATCATGAAATTTTAATTGTGGGTTCCTCCCTCCCCAAAACGACACGATAAGAAGGGACTTTTAGAAATTCGAACGTTTAGGGGGTAAAAAAGGGTAAAAACGGGTAAATTCGGTAACCTTATATCTTAAAAACTAATAAAGGTACAAAAAAACTTAAAATTGCATGTTACTCTATTCAAAAAATAAGCTGACGGGTGTTTCGTACTTTTTCGAAATTCGAAACTTTTAGGGGAGAAAACGGGTAAAAACTGTATCTTAGTACTTTTTTGGCACCCTATGTATCTTTTAAACCAATAAACATAGAATCAAATTTTAAATCGTATTCTTTACTTATCAAAAAATAAAAAATATATGTTTGGTACTTTTTGGAAATTCGAAACCTTAAGGGATAAAAATTGTGTTTATTTTTAGTACTTTTTCATAAAATATATTTTTCTATTATTTGACATAGACATACGAATATTTTATTATGAGCTCCCACCACGTTACAGAAATTTATTTGAATAAAATTGTACCACCTCAATGGGGATAAAAAAGGTACCAAAAAGGGGATAATCGGGAAAATACATTATATTTGAAATTATTAAGCCAATTTTGATAATTTTTTTAACGTTGGTTCCTGGATTCATACAAAAATTAACTAACAGGGTGTTATTTGGAACTCGAGTACCAAGGTGTATATTGGGCCAAATTCGGGTAAACAGTTTGGTACTTTTTTTAAAACTTATTTATTCTTGGGCACATTAACACAGATTTTAATATTTTCAGACATGCATAAACAATTTTGCATAAACTGTAGCATAAACAATTTTGGCAAAATGGAATATTTTTAAATTTCAAACTTGAGGGGTGTTCAAGGAAGAAAAGGGTAATTGGTACTTTTAGGGGGAGACTTTTTGGTACTTTTTGTTTATTCTAATGGTACTTTTTTGAATTTTCTATAACAATGAACTTAGAAACATGAAATTAAGCATATATGGTCCTAAGTAAGTGAGAATTCTAGGGGGAGACTTTGTGGTACTTTTTCTTTATTCGATTGGTACTTTTTGTAATTCCTTCTCAAATGAACCTAGAAACATGAAATAAAGGTTATATGGACCAGAGTGAGTGGGAATCCACAAGTGGCTACTTTTTGGTACTTTTTGTTTATTCTAATGGTAAATGGAATTTCAAAACCGCGGTTTCGGTTTTAAAAAATTAAAAAGCGATCGGTTTCGGTTTTGTGATAATTTATTAAATATTAAGTATTATAGAAACAAAATTAGTTGATAATATAGGAAATGATATACAAATCTAAAATTCAAACTTGACGGGTTATGGTTTAGTAAATGCGAATTTAAAAGTGATAATCAATGGTACTATTTCCTTATTGCAATGGTACTTTTTGAGTATTTTATAATAATAAACCTAAAAATTTTAAATTAGGAACACATTTTGCATTTTCTATAATAATGGACCCAGAAATATGAAATTAGACATTTACAATTAGATTCACAAAGTGAGACTTGCTAGTACTATTTCTTTCTTCTAATTGGGGTGGCGAAGCGCACCGGGTCAGCTAGTATGTAATAAAATATTTATTTATTAACAAAACTCAATGAAAATTTCAACGTTTTTTAAATTTGTCATTCCAAATTACAAAGTGTAAAAAAACTTATCAAAAGGACAAAAGGAATCCCACAATTCTTAAAAAACAATTCTTTAAGCGAAAATAGCAAAAATGGTATTTTTACAATTTTAACCATAGGGTCTACATTTCCCTCGGGGCTGGAAAACTACTTTGGGGATAAATAGGGAACACATCAGGGTTTCTAAAGCTGCTTTCCGTTTTTTGATCCCAGCTTTGGGATTTTAGAACATGTGACATGTTGAAATTTTGATAAAAAAAATAGGTCAAAATCCTAAGGACGTAGGGGACATGTTCGAAAAATAGGACATGTTTTTTATACCAAAATGTTCTCTGTAAAGCTACCTTACAGAAAAACATAAAATTGGTATATGTTCTTAAAGAAAGTTTTTTTTTAATAAAAAATCAGTTAATTCACCTTTTCGTCCAAAAAACAGCAAAAATCTACTATTTTTTGAATTCTTAAATTGAAAATCGTTTATTTTTGGATCTATAATCGATATTACTCTGAAATCTTTTGTATATTACTGATAATTTAGTTGTCTAACTAACAAAAAAAAATCGAGCCCGTTCGGTACAAAACTACGACCTATATTTTTAAAAAAGCTGACCAAGGTATGGCAAAATTTTAAAATTTCAATTTTGAAATGCTTATAACTCGGTAATTATAAGAGATAAATAGCACACGCAAGCATGTTTTTTCAAGACCTAGGCGAGCGCTTTCCAAACGTATAAAACCCATTGAAATCGAATGGGAAACAAAAAAATGGCACGTGTTTAAATATATTACATGCCAAAGGTACCCTACTTTGAGCCCCCATAGCGCCTCACTTGGGGAATTTGTAGGTCCCATTTTAATAATTTAACCTGGAGTACTCCTTGGCTACGGCCGCGTCAAATTTTATCCTGATCGGATCAGCCGTTTAGAAATGACAGATTTATTTCCAAAAAATTTTGATTCTGCCCAACTGTGCATTGGGTGTGTTTACTGATATGTTGTTATACACTTAGCAATAACAGCAACTAATAGCATCAATTGAAGAAATGTCAATTGTGCTATAGCACAACCAAAGAAATGTGTACTGTTGCTGGAAAAGTTTGCCAGCACAACAAAATAAAACGAATGGCGTGCAATATTAGCACGACAAAAAAATGTGTGTGCTACTAAAGCACGAACATATATTTTTGTGGATATGCAATGGATTGTGTTTGCTACTAAAAATTGCAGACTAGCATTGCAATTTTAATAGTAATACGAACGAACAGTATGAATATTTATATTAGTTGATTGTGATGAAATGAGATAATTGCATATTTATTGCATAGTCAAAAGTAAGAAATATGTTGCTAGAGCTGAATATCGAAACCCTGTTAATTTCAATAATTTAAAAGATAAAAATTAAATACATACACACACACTTCAACTATATAAACGGACAAACAGGCAGACGATGTAGAATATTGAAACCTCAATATATAAGGCGAACGTCAATATTATAAGGTCATATTATTTTCGTTCAGTTTATCCAAAAATACATATATGGGCATTTCCTACGATTAGTCAACCGAATCGAAAAATTGTCCGCATGAAACGATTGAATTGCAACAAAAACAGTGTAAAATGAAACAAAATATGTTTTTTCTCGCACAAGTGTTTCTGTATCTTGAGTTTGCGAGAATTGTCTGTCATTTAAATAAATTTCCAGCAATTATTGGAAGGATGTGAGAAAAAGTGATTCTGTAACAATATTTTGCGAAAATTTCCTCATAAGAACTGTCAAAACAAGTCACATTTGAAATTGGTGTGAGAAAAAATTAATTTTAAAAAATATAGATATTTTTAATTTCGTTTGTATAAATATGGAACCCAGAATCTGTGTTGTCTGTTTTCGCATTCAAATACAGAGAAACGATGGAATTTTTTGTTTCACACTTCATGTGAGAAATTTTCCGATGCGAGAAATACAGAAACGAGCTACAGGATCGAAAAATAAAATGTTGATAATCATCGTGTTTTATTGAAGAGGTTTCGATATAATTTGGTACTTATAACTTTTCGGCCCAAGGACCAATCCTATTGAAACTGGCTGAAATCGGTCCATTATTTCACCTAGCCCCCATACAAATGTCCTCCCGAATTTGGACTTTATCGGTCATAAATTTTTAATTTAATCATTAATCTTCACAAATTTTGCTCCAAATAAGTTTTATATATACGGAATTCATAACACCAAATTTTATTATGATCTGTCCATAATTAGTCATAGCTCCCATATAAGACCAGCTTCCGAAAAACACAACTTAATTTTATGGTGATCGATCCACAATTGGTAATAGCTCCCATTAAGACCCATTTCTAAAAACCCTCAGAATACAAATTATTGAAATTTTAAAAGAAAAATGTATTTGCTCATCTACTTTGTGTAGGGTATTATATGGCCTGACCTGGTTCTTACTTGTTTTTTTTATATTTATGTCATAAATAAATGGCACTAACGGATACACATTCCATATGGGTAATTCCATATCATAGTACGTGACATTTGTACGCCTATAGAATGGAATACATTTTGCAAAAATAAGAGTATCTGAAAAATAATTTGGTCTTTATGTTCCATTCAGAGCGTAATATATTTTAAAATAATAAAAAGTTCTTTCGAAATATTGTTGTTCAAAATATTGGACGAAATAAGGGAATATCGTACGTGACATAAAACGGAACTCATTTTGAGGTACATGTTGAAATATGCGAAAATTTTCGAATCGTGAGAGGCGTTATGTTTTCTTTTAATTTCTTACACTACACGAAATATTTTTCCTTTACAATCCGTCATATTTAAATAAAAACAATCTTTGGATGATTTAATAATAAATAAAATGTAATATCGTACGTGACATACCGTACGTGATAAATTTTTCTCTTATAATAAAACAATATATATTCTGTAAATATATGTGACCAAAAACTAAAAAACTGAATGGAAAATATACATTCGGTTTCAATAAACAATTTGACAATAGCAAAAAAAACAATTAGAGTCAAATTCATTTCATACTACAAGCTAATTGGGAGCCTAGTTTTCACAGCAATTTTAGCCTAAAACATACCTAAAACATTAAAAAATTAAATATAATCAGTTTAAACTATTATTTTTGTCTTTAAAATGTTGTAATATGATCTAAATACTTTCACATAATAACATTTTATTATTTTCTTCTATTAAAATCATCTTGAAAACAAGTTTTAAGTGTTTTTCTGTTTTCAGTCGTGGTAGCGATTCTAGTGGAATTGCCCATATGCGAAGCAGCACAATTTGAGGCTATTCACTGGTCCATCTATAAAGAGGCGCCATTCATTTGAATCATATTCATGGACTATGGTTTCGAAATTTTTTTCAATATCATCCGCGGAAGTGATGTCACTGTGGCCATTTACTTTAAAACATGCATCGAATGATTACTATACATAATACATATTTACATTTTCTTCAAAAAACCCCATTTTAGATTTACTTTTCGGACCAACCAAATTACTCTCAGATCATGTAATATTTCACAGTTTTATACATTAAATTCACATTCTGTCTCAAATTGAACAAAATAGAGTTTTACAAAAATAACAATTATCTAGCATTGTTGCAGATTTACTAGTACTTTAGCACTGACCTTATAATATTGGCGCACTATTAAATGTACATTTTTGATATTTCGTTTTATAAATAGAACTTACAATAACACAGGTCAACAGCAAAAAATAAGGCTTGACTAACCACTATAAAGATTCATCATGACTATCTAAGTACAAAAGTGGTAAAATTTTTGTTAAAAGGTGCCCCGTTTTCAAACGTTCCGCATCTCCCCTACATCAAAATTGTGTAATGGTTTAAAAATCTCTTAAATTTTTTTCGATTTTGTTGCCCCGTGTAATCAAATAATAGGAGAGAATTCTTATTTGAATAGTATGTGACCTTATAATTTTTAGAGGCACCTAATATAATGTAAAAACAATAGACAGACAACAGCTGTTTCAGTAATTAGATAAAAGACAAAAGAAAATCAAACAACAAAAAATAGAAAATATTTATTTATAATGGCAGTTTAATCTAAAAAAGCTTAAACTTAATAACTGATATTAAAACTTGGCGACTAACTGCAATTACAATAAATGTTTGAAAATATTTACCAACGACATAAACCATGAATTGTTACTGACACTTAAATTATGAAGTTCAAATTTTATTAAGTGATGGTTATAAACATAAAATATGTAGATGAAATTGATATGTTAAAATAAATTGTTGTATTTTATTGGACTGTGGGTATTGCAAACATAATATTATAATATATTTATTTGGACATCTTTAACCCATATTAACCCAAAATCAAAAATACTGTTCACAACACTTTTTAATATTATGTTATTATGACCAATTATACGTAATAGAATTTATACTACATTTCTTTTCAAAAATTAACGAAATTTATTTTATTACATATTTTTTCGTTCTCCTTAGCATTGAAAGAAATAATTTTGACGTTTATTTTGGTTGATAATTTTTAAGTTTAACAGTATTAATGGTCTTACTGTTGTGCGAAATTATTTTAAAATGTTGTGTTTTTGACCATGAGTTATCAATTAATTAAATAAATTATGTCTTTAATACACCAATGGTGATGCAAATGTGACTTTTAAATCACATTTGACCAATTTGAAATCCGGCAATTTCAAATTGATCCCCACGATAACCCAAACATTTAAAATTTACTTTTTTAATGATCTATTAGTATTTACTGGAATCAAAAACAATTGCGGTATTTACAATGTAGAGTACTTTCCCTAGCAAAGTACTAAAAGAGTAGTTCAGCAGTGGAGTCAAAACCATTTCATTGAAAAAATCAAAATAAACAGACATGAAAGACATGAGTTTCCATTTTCACTCCTTAGTACTTGAGTTTCGTATTGCATCTTGTGTGTTCTTTTTTGTGTTGTTGGAATGATATTTTATCTTTTTTAATTTTTAGTTTGAATAAATAATATTAAATGTCCGGTTTTATCCATTTTCCCCTGTGTGGAAATATTTAATCGAAAATGTTTTAATAAAATAGTACCAAAAAATTATACCATTTTTCCTCAATGAAAATTTATATTTCAAATAAGTACCAAAAATATTTCTACCCATTACCGTTCCGGGTCGGATGTCTGGGAGGCTTCTGGGGCACTGAAAATCCGCGTGTAACCCACGAAGAGCCATTACACACTGTGTAATGGCTCCTCATCACTGTATGGTGTGCTGTTTTCGCTGGAGGAGTCATCGGACCTTTTTTCTTCGAAGACGTCGCGGGTCAAACGGTTACTGTGAATTGTGAGCGCAATGATCAACGAGTTCTTTTTGCCACAACTTGATAAATCGGGATTGGAAAACATGTGGTTCCAACAGGACGGTGCAGCGGCACACACTGCACGTACCACAACCGATATGCTGAAGGATGCATTTCCCGGGCGCCTAATCTCCCGTTTTGGCGATTTGCACTGGACAGCAAGATTTGACCGCTCCAGACTTCTTTTTGTGGGGCTTTTTGAAGTCGCGGGTTTATGTCAACAAGCCTCAGACTCTTGCAGCTCTTAAACACAATATCCGTCAAGAATGTGAGGACCTATCGCCGAAAGTTTTAGCCAAAGTGATGGAAAATGTCATAAAAAGGGCTCAAATGACAATCAACTGTGGCGGCGGCCATTTACATGACATCATATTCTCGACTTGATGTAAAAAAAATTAAAAGACAAAATAAAAATAATCCACAAGAAGAATCAAAGTTTTTCATTTTTTTTTAATTACAGCCAAAAAACATCGGAAGTTTACTTTTGCGCCACCTTGTATAAAAATCGTGTAAAAAAAGTCGCGTATTTAAGCTACAAAGTTATCTTTGTGATCTATTTAGAGAGCCTAGATGTGTTCAGATTATATTGATATGTTCACAAGAGTTATTCAGATTTACCGTAGTTAAAACTTTGCCAAATAATGTTAGTGACAAATTAGGAGTCCCTGGAAGTTATTCTAAAAAAATTAACAACAAAAATTTGTCTTCCTATATTATTTTCAAAAAAAGTGCACACAAAAGCTATTTTTTGGTAAAGAATGTTAACGAAATTTGTTTGGCGGACTCTTAGCTATATTATTGCCATATAAAGTTAAGCGGTATCACCATGTCTAAATTAGCTGTTGGTCTAAAACTGATGACACCATTTTTTGAGGGCCCACTGATTTTCAGAATCTTTGGGTGCCCATAAAAAAAAATTGGTCACCAAACTGGACAAACTGAGTACAGGGTTTTACTACCCTTTGGTAGTAGAATCGAACCTATACTGTCATGATCGTGTGTTTTTCCAAAAGTCTTCATTTGTTGCATAGTGTAATTATATGTAGATGTTTTATCAAAGATAAGTATGTTAATGCGAGCATTAAAGTACCGAAAAAGGCAATAACAATAGAGAGGACAATACAAATTTCATAATTAAATTTCGAACACTACAATGATATTCAATCCACGCATTCATTCACACATTATTTCCTTTGATTACGTTCATTTGTTCATTCATAATATATAAGATTCAAATTGTAATTGTTTGAGTGTCTGGTATTTCAAAGTTTTTTAGTAAATTTCAAACAGAAGATTATTATACAGATTGACTTGGCTTTGTGACTGGTTACAAAATTCGTTTCAAATTGGGGGAAATGTGAATTTAGTAAACAGATGTATGCATACCTAAAGAACATATGTATGTAAATATGTGAACACTTGTCTAACTGTGTATTAATATGAGACATATGAAATGTTGGAAATGTTTATTAGATTATTGATCATAATTGAAAAGCTACACGAAATGCGAGGGACTTGTAATAAGTATTTAATAAGTTTATTTACAATACAAACAAAAATGGATTTAAATAAGAATCCTTTCAACGTCAAAGGTTGTTGATTGTATTAATAAAATGTCTTCAAATTTCCAACCATATTTCAAATATTTATATATTTTTTTTTTCGTACAATAATCAGTTTAATATTCTGGAAAGTTAAGCTAATTACTACACAGAAATTGTCGTTCAATTATATTATTCAATAGTATTAAATTCATTTTAGTAGTTTCAAATTATAAATGCTTCATTAAATTAAATAATTTTAATATAAATTCAAATTGATTTGCATTTTCTATTTGTATGCAAAAATCCATTATATATTGATTATAAACGCAAACAACTAAAAACAAATTAATTTATTATAATTTGTTAAAACGTTTATATCGCTATATATGTAAATGTCATAACTAGAGTGTGCAAAAAAACGGCAAATTTAAAAAACCGGTTTAACCGAAAAAGTGTTTTATTGAAAAACACGGTTTTGATTTTTGTATTTAAACAAAACCGGTTAACCGGTTTATATTAATTTTTTATTCAATATGAAAAGGGTCTATTTAAATTTATTTTTATTTGTGGAAGTTAATAAACAATTTGTTAACAATTGTGTACTAAATCTTCGAAACCGGTGGAGTTTACAATGATGAAAAAACCCGTATTCGGTTTTGGATACTCATAACTCCAAAACAATTGTCCGGTCCTCTTTTGTCCAAATCGGTTTGCACTATAATTAAAAGCATACTTTTCTTCCCAGTTACCCACTAATCAATGTTGTTTACGATATCATCTTATGTTGCTGAGTCTTCTCAGAAAATGTCAATGTTCTTGACCCTTGGGGGTCTACCTTGGGGGTCCCACGTTCATACAATGTTCCTACGACAATTAGATCTCCGTTCCGGAACGACCCGAATTATATTCGGCGAAAGATTGTCAACTCAGCGACAGCAGTACAAACCGAAAGTTTTTTCCACAGGAAAGAACAATCGGTCACAGCCGAACGATTACAACAACAACCCTTGGGGTTCCCTTCTTCCCCCCACTGACAGTAATTATCGCTTTTGCTACTCAGATCATACGGAAACCAAAAACGATATATCATGGAAAATGCTCAAAATTTCGTAGAGTTCAATAGGAGCTGGGGTATATTACCACTCCAGCTCTCTAAACACCACTTATTGTCACGAGAAGTGAAAGTGATTTCATATGCGGGCGATAGCACCATTATGACAACGTACAGTGGGGTGGTAATAAATCTGCATCTTTTACAGTACTGATCCGATGTCAAAAGAAATAAACTATAATTTTTTATCACCCGGTAAGAATGCACAACTTGTTCAAATTTCAATGACTGATTTATTTCAGTTGACCATTTTCTAGTAGGGTAGAAGGGGGATCATTCGCCAAAGGGCACATCTTAACCGAGTAATCGAGTATGTATTCGTTTATCGATTATTTATCATCCCTGAAAGTTTGAAAGTTTAATTTTCCATATGATGTGAGCCAGACGCGGTTAATGATTTTTCAACAAGCTGTGAAAATATTTCAGCTTGCGAATTTTTTGTGCTAACTTCTTTAGTTTTTGTGATACAAAAAAGAAATTGGTTGGTGATAGAATGTCAATAGTAGTGAACAATAAGTGACAATAGTTTTTCCGGTCATTTAATTTGAAGTATGAAAAAACTTTATATTAAACCTCAAAACTCCCCCTGGGGCACATACGCCAGATACAAGGAATCCCTGTGATGAATCAGTCACAATTTTAAGGTATAAAACAGTAAAATACGTTTATATTTTTTGATTTTTATACCCTACACCACCATAGTGTGGAGGGTATAATGCGTTTGTGCAGTTGTTTGTAACGCCTAAAAATATTAGTCTAACACTTTCTGAATCAATTAAACGATGTCCGTCCGTCCGTCTGGCTGGCTGGTCGGCTGACTGGCTGGAAGAGTACAGATCGCAATTTTGTAGATATTTCGATCAAATTTGGTACATATCATTTTTTCGGCCCAAGGACCAAGCCTATTGAAACTGGCTGAAATCGGTCCATTATTTTACCGAGCCCGCATACAAATGTCCTTCCGAAATTGGACTTTATCGGTCATAAATGTTTAATTTATATATGTATCTCCACAGATTCCGCTCTAAATATGTTTCATATATACAAAATTCATGTCTCCAAATTTTGTTACGATCGGTCCAAAATTAGTCATAGCTCCCATATAGACCCGCTTCCGAAAATCACTTTAACGTACATAAATCTCTTAATAATATTGGTATACACACAAAATTCAACATAGTTAACTTTCATATAGACATAAATCACCTAATTTCATAGTAATCGATCCATAATTGTCATAGCTGCCATATAAGGCTCACTTCCGAAAATCAATCAAAAATATAAATTATTGAAATTTTAAAAGAAAAATGGTTTTGCTCTTTTAATTAGTGTAGGGTATTATATGGTCGGCCTTGATCAACCATACTTTCTTACTTGTTTTTTCTTATTTTACAAATCCTATGGCCCCATACCATGTTTTCGACGTTTTTGGTCAGTCTAGAAATGTTAAAAAAATATGTATATTAAGATGAGATAGACAAGATTGAAATGATCAAAACTAATGCCAGCCGAAAAAAAGGAAAAAATTAAGAATATATATTGTGGTTTTAATTTGAGAACGTCTCAAAAAAAAGTGGCTATGGTCCCCCTTCTAGCCTCTACCCAACATCATTCATCCAGATATTTATTATTATAAGATAATTATGAATGTTCATGACATTTTTTGAGGGCGAACTTGTATGTGGACTAGGGACAAATATTTCGCAAATATCTTCTGTAATGGATGTCCAAATATTTGTCCAAAATGACCCTATATTCTAAGAAATTCGCAAATAACACACAAAAAGTCGTTTGGCAGTGTTATTTTTGTTTTTAAAATTATTTTCATTTGTCTCCCTCATGACACTCCAAATGTAGTCACCATGGTCAAAAAGGAGGACAAATTTTTGGACACCCTGTATCTCACCTTGTATTCCTAAAGGATGCTCAGAAATATAATATTCTTAACGGTTGTTTCCTGGAGCACAATTTGCTTATACATTATTTTGCGATCGGTACAGTATTTTAGAATAGACAGATTACCGCTTTTCTTCCTATCGACCCCACTGTATGAGATTTAAACTGAATTATTAAAATTAGCCAAATAAAATTGATGGATTGATAACATTATTTATCTTTAATGATAAACTTAATCTGACTTCAGTAAAGACTAATACGAAATGTGCAAATCGGTATAGACATGCACCCTACTTCAGACAATGCTCGAAAATAGTGAATTTTTATAAAAGTCCAAAGTTTATTATTAAAAAAAATTGTCATATCTAGTTTCTTCTTTCAAATTGTAATTAAAATATTTATTAGAATTAATTAAAAATTAAATAATAAAATTTATTTTTTCAAAATTATTTTTTGATCATTAAATGAATGCATTGAAAAATATTTTCTGAAGCCCATCAAGTCCATAATTTAAATAGAAGAGGAATACATTGCAAAAGCAGTTAACTGATACTTTCAAAACTACAGGGTATTTTAACTAAAACAAAAAACTAGCAAAACCACATATGTATTTATGTAAATATGTAATTCATGTTTTAAGGGCCTAAGGGTATTTATTAAAAAAATAGTTAAAAGCTCATACAAAGAGTAAATATATTAAAATAACAAATGTTTTTCCAAGAATTTAATAATGTAACAGATGTCAATCATTGACATTTTGTGGCTTTTTATGTGACAACCTCATTTTGATAAAACAACTATAATAATTCACAATAACGAATACAACACATTAGCTGAAGTTGAAGTTGAAACACATTAGCCTTAAAAGAAAACCGCCGAATTCACACTAAATAAAATAAATTGACAATTTTGTAATATTACTCTTATTTTACTAATAAAATAAATACTAAAGTCTTATCTCAATAAAATAGTGTTCATACAATGTTATTCATTTCGCTGCTGTAGAAAATTTTAATATGTTTTTTCCATGGAAAAATCAATTTAAACGTGAAAGTATAGACCAAACATAAAGGGTTTTTCAATAGAGACATTCGAACATTGAAAGTTTGGCATTTTTAGTGCTAGATCTAGTATTTTTTAGCATCAAAAAAGGCATCTAACACCTAGCACTTTTAAGTTTTCTTTTGGCATTTTTTAAGCATATTTTAGTTGATTGTAGATTTACAATTTTGTTCGGAAACTGCTCTGTTGGCCATGGTCGATTAATAAAAATGACGTTGAAGATAAAGATAATTGGACTTTTTGAAATATATTAAAAAATATTGTGTATTTTGGTGCATAACTCAAATAATTGCATTTACAATTTAACTTTTATGTGTGATAAAATATGAATTTTGAAAAGCAAAATCTATTCTTTGACACTAGTGATACATTGGTAACTTACTCCAATTGTAAAGCCATCAATGTTTAATTCGAATGGCTGTAATGTTGCAAATAGGGCTCAAATACCTTTTTTAATGGTATCATGAGTTTCCTTTTTAAATTCAAATTTAGTTGGTCTGCAGTATTTTTTAGAAGATGAATTTTGATTTTTCCAAATTTCCATTGTTTGCATTCTACTGGTCGAATCAATCTCAATGGTAGAAATGAAGAATTTTCACATACATATTGCTTGTATTGTTTTTGTCCGAAATGGGTATGTGACTTGCAGTTTCCAAATTTCTTCAAATCATTTCCTTTAAATGATAATAGCAAGCGTTGAGCTGTATAATTAAGTAGATCTTGAAATTATATCCAAATCTAAAAAACAATACTAATGTCTCTTCTGTTTTTCATCAGAATCCGTTTTGTTCTCACTGGATTAGCGTTATACACTTTTGTGAGTTGTGGCTGTAATCGAAATTGATATAGCAACGTATCTTGAATACTTTCACATCCTTAAGTTTCCGCCTTTTAGATCTAGCGCCACAGTTGTCGATTGATTCTGGTGGTCTCCCAAGATTGTTTTGGTTTGCACTTTCTGAAGAATTTTTAAAGCTGGTATAAAATCTTTGTTTGCTCCATCTAACTCTTTTGTAGTGCTTTATTAAGTTTTTGACGAAATCAGTTATTTTATTTCCAGGTCCAATTGTATTTCGGTGCTGCATGAATATGAGTTTACTTTTCCTTGAACTTTTGTTTTTAAAATATTTAACCACCAGATCTCTGTTCCTACCAATCTAATGTATCACCGTAATATCAGAAAATTAAAGGTCGCAAGAAATCATTAAACTTTTGCTAACCTAGGAGAGAAACATTGCTCTTCTCGAGAAAAAAAACATTAAGATCCGACTAAAAATGACAAAGAACTAACGAAAAATTTCAAAAGGCCAAAAAAAATACTTTGTATAGGTGTACTAGTGTGTCCCAAAAAAAAGTTTTTTTTCTTATTTTATAATTTGAAAGCTTATAGGGTAGAGTATTTTTGAGATTTTTCGGAAGTGGTTTAGAGGTCGCTCAAGTCGAGTTGGATTTGTCGGCATTTTTTTCAGTTTTATTCACAACTTTGTCAAGACTCACGATTTTCAGTTTAAAAGCTAAATGTCCATGCTTTATTTTTGTGTGTAAACAGTTTTAGTTTTTGCAATGAATTGGCTCATTAAGGTGCCCTACATTAAAATTTTTCCATAAATCTTGTAAATAAGGCTTTATAACTTTTAATTTTTTATGAATTTATGGAAAATTTACGAAAAATTGTAATTTAGGGCAACTTAATGAGCCAATTCATTGCAAAAACTAAGAATGTTTACACACAAAAATAAAGCATGGACATTTTTCTTTTAAACTGTGTCCTCAAAAGTAGTGAAAATCGTGGGTCTTGACAAAGTTATGAAGAAAACTCAAAAAAAGGACGACAAACCCGATTTTTGGCAAAAACTCGACTTGAGCGACCTCTAAACCTCTTCCGAAAAATCTGAAAAAATACTCTACCCTATAAGCTTTCAAATTATGCTTGACACCCTAGGGTGTACGTGGATTATTTGGGGGATTCATGTGAAGTGAACAAATTTTTAAAATCCATATTGGATAGTAGTTTACAATTCTTCAACAGGATCGGTCATGAACTCTCTGAGTTAGAGTTTGACATTTTGGCCAAACATTTGTTTTTTCGCATCCATATAACTAAATCTTCTTTCTTAAATCTTTCTCAAAAAAAATAAGAAATTTTCGATTTTTTGTTTGCAAATTGAAAGAAAGTCAAAACCATTTTTGATTTTTGAAAAATAAAATCAAATATTTTTTATTTTTTTCGAAATATTGAAAAAATAGCTATCTATACTATTTGTGACACATTTATCTATATATTATATATATATAGAATTAACATTGGTGCAAATTTCATCGCGATCGGAAGACATCGATTTCAAAAGTTGGTTCACTTGACGTGAAATGCCCCATATATAAAATTGAATAACGTTGAATAAATTCGTTTGATATTAAAAAACTTAATTATAAAAAAAAGAGATTCGGTGTACTATTAATTACTTTTGCGTCTAGATTCCTTATTTTTTTGTCAGAATTTCATCACAGATACCTCTTTTGAAAGGTTTTCAAATTATCTATTTTTGTGTTTCACCAATGGTTGCAAAAAATGGCCGCAAGATGGTGGTAATGACATTTTTTTTATAAATTTAAAAAAAAAAATACATCTTATTTGGATTTTGTCGATGTTGGTACATTCATTAAAAATGAAGACCTAACGCTCCTGGATAAAGTTACGTAACATTGTCAAGTCAAATTTTTTTGTTTCAAAAAGCCAAGCCTTAAAATTCAGAAATAAAAAAGTCGTAGAAAAGTAGTCTATACCCCAGAGAATAATTTTCTACAATAAAAAAGTTCTTTTTCGCAAAAAGACGATTTTGAGATAATTCTAAATTTTAACAAATTTGCGTTATTATCCATATACACTGGTGCATATTCCTATAAACGCACTTAATTTTTTTCTCTATTTTTGTTATATCTTTGTTGTTCTCATCCAAAAGCAAAATTTAACTTTTTTAATGAGAGACAACTTAACGGTACTTTTTGAAAGTAAACAAGTATTTTTTTCTTATTCTTGTTGTTTGCCTTAATTATGCGATCAAATGTTCTTGGTGCTATTTTAAGTGGAAGATTCGTATAAACGCAGACGTGATATTTGTTTTTAAAAAAGTTACCAAAAATAAAATATTATCAATTTTAGTTTTTTTTTCAACTAATGGTACGTTTTTAATAGTAACATCTCAATTTACTGCCAATTTTTCCATTTGAATCAACAAATTTCATCACTTTTAAAGATGCCCAAGGGAACTTATTTGTCCGATCAAGAAATGATTCAAATTAAATTTTTACATGACCAAGGATGTTCCAGTAGAGAAATTGGACATAAAATCGATCGTTCGGAAAGAGTGGTGCGAAATTTCTTGAAGAAAGGTCAAAATTATGGAGTTCGCAAACCTACAAAGGGAAATACAAAACTAACAAGAAGACAACTTAATCTAATAAAACAAGAAGCAACCCGCAACAAATTGAATTCCACACAAATAAAGAATAAATTGAATCTTGCAGTGACTTCCAAACACGTTGCACACATTTTACGAAACGATGAAAACATAAAATGGAAAAAGCCGAAATGTAAACCAATGCTAAAAAAGCTCAATAAAGAAAACCGTCTAAAATTCGCAAGAAAATATATGAAATGGACTGATGAGTGGAAAAAAGTAATTTTCTCTGACGAAATAAAATTTAATTTAGACGGTCCTGACTCATACTCATGCTATTGGCACGATTTGAGATCAAATGATGTTCGGATGTCAAAACGTAATTTCGGTGGTGGCAGTGTTATGGTTTGGGTAGCCTTTTCTGCAGTTGACAAGTCGAAAATATGTTTTGTTCCGACAAAAATTAATAGTGCGATTTATAACGAACTGTTGGAAGATGCTCTGCTCTCATTTATGGATGAAGATTGCATATTCCAACAAGATAATGCTGCAATCCATGTTTCTAAGCAATCGAAATATTGGTTTAATGAATGCCAGACCGTATTTTTGAAACAATCCATAACAAAGGATCATCCACACATTATTAATAATGTTACAGTGGCCCATAAATTAAAGTGCGTTTATAGGAAAATACCCTTAAAAATGGCTGTTAATCTAGGAAATTAAGTAAAAAAAAAATTAATAAAGTACAAATGAATTTTTTGTGTAAACAATATTTTAAGTGAAGTCTTAACTAATTTAATAAACAAATTTGTAGCCCCCTAAATATGTTCATGTTTAATTTTTACAATCTTTTTTAAAAAAGGTAGTGTGCGTTTATAGGAATATGCACCAGTGTATAAGCTAATAACAAAAATATTGGATGTAGAAATCATTTTAAAATATTACTATTCAGTAGTTGCAAATCATTGCCAAGTTTTTGCTGGGCTTCACTAAAAACCACAGAGATTCTACAATAGTTTGGCCCTATTTAGCAGTTCTAATAATGCTTGAATATATCCTATAAAACAGAAGTAAGTTTTCAATAAAATGGAAATTTCAAATTTAAAAAAAATCAAAAATTCTAAAGAGTTAGAAAGACTAAATGCTAAAAATAATATTGTTGCTCATGGAAATGTTTTACAACTACAACAACACCATCACTATAACTACATCCAATATGTTCTAAAACACAATCCGACTCAAAAGTCATACAAACGAACATTTACTTGTTACGTGAAACACACAATATGAAGTACATATTATTACATACAAAGTCGAGTAACTACGAGTAGTATACAAATGTAGTCGTACTTGAAACATCTGTCATTGTCCAGCGCGGATGAATGAAACAAAACTGAATACAGTTGCATACAATATCTATGAGTTCTATTTCTATTTGTTTCCAATATCAATTCAATTTCATCAATATACATACCATTGATAAGTTGTTTGAAATGGGGTACTAGCACCATTGCAACTAACACCACATTTACAAAACAGGACGAGGAAAGTGCAGGTTGTACTCATATTGTACATAGAAAACAGTCTGGGATTCCAAATTGAATCTACATTAGGGTAAAACTTCTATTGTACACTTTTGGATTTTCGATGCTCTTAAGGTCTAAAACTGTTCCACGTCATCTAAAAATCAATTGTTGAACATTTAAGTCAAATCTTATAATGTTTACAGGTTGTACATTTTATTTGAAGTTTCCAATTTTGGGTTGATAAAATATCGAATTAAAATTAGTTTTTGTATTTCATTTAATCACTAGCTGAACCCGATCCGTGTTGCTGGACCTTTGAAAACATCTGTTTTATATTGCATCTCGAAATCGATTTTAATATTCAGTGTCGGAAAAAAACAAAGCACGGATTCCCCCGACCTGTCTTCGCACCCGAAACACTTATTATCTGCCAGATAAAAGAGGATGAGGTGGTCATTAGTGTGGTACTTAATAAACGAAAGTTGGATTTTGGCCATTTTCACCCCCCATTTTGGTGAACATTAGTAAAAAAATCATACTGAAAAAATGTTAGGTAAAATATTGAAAAATTTGATATTTGACCTTCACGATTTAAGGTTTAAAGTTTTCCAATTTAAGTAAAACTTACAGAGTATATTTAGAATTATCTGGACTATAATATTCTGAATATGTTTTACTTAAAATTCATAACAGTAAGGAAATAGAGTTCATTCGCCAAAAAATGGCCAAATAATTGGTTTTTCTCGAAAATTTCAAAATTTAAATCTCGGGTATTTTCATATTTTTATTCCATATTATATTCTCAATAAATCTTAATGAGATGATCAAAAATTCTGAAATTTGTTTAACAAAATTTTTAAAAATTTGAAAATGGAGTTTTGAAACTGCCGTTAAAAAATTTTGACAAAAATTTTGTTTTTGTTAAAATTTTTGTTACAATAACAAAACACATGTAAAATTTACACTCAAAATACACAATTGTACGCACATACAATTTTGTGAAAATAAGCAAATTCACTTAATTGTGAATAAATTCGAAAATAATCCATCGATTTTTAGGGTCGATATCACATGTGTAATTGCGGGAAACTTGAAAACTAGTGATGAATTAACTGTAAGAAACGCTCTTAAACTAAATATATACAATGGTCGAGTAAGCCGTAAGAAGCCCCTTGTTCGAAAAGTGAATATGAAAAAGAGATTGGATTACGCTATCGAGCATATTGATAAAGATTTTTTATTTTGGGATCGAGTTATTTTTAGCGATGAAAGTAAATTTAATGTTTTTGGTTCTGATGGAAGAGAAATGTTATGGAGAAAGCCAAATACTGAAATGAATCCGAAGCATTTGACGCTAACCGTAAAGCATGGAGGAGGTAAAGTTATTGTTGCATGGCTACATCTGAGGTGGGAAATCTTATTTTAATATATTAAAAGAAAACTTAAAACAAAGTTCTGGAAAATTAGGCTTGGGTCGTTTGTATTGCTTCCAACAAGACAACGATCCTAAACACACGCACTTAAATCGCTCAGCTCAGTCACCAGATCTCAACCCGATTGAGCATCTATGGGATCACTTGGAAAGAAAGGTTCGGCAGCACAATATAACTAGAAAAGATCAGCTAAAAGCCGTTATAATGGAAGAGTGGTATAAAATTGATTCCCTGACAACAACAAAGCTGGTCCATTCCATGCAAAGCCATTAAAATGAAGCAATTGCTCAGAAAGGAGGACCTGCCACATATTAAATTCAATTAAAATTAATATTGGGATTCCTTGCCTTAAAACGGTTAACTGTACGGAGATTTTTTTGGTGATACTTTTTGTACAGTTATTGAATTTATGTAAATTTTTATGTTTTTAATGAAAATGTTTGTAGTAGTCAACATAAAGTTGATTTCTAGTTTATAAGATTTTTTATAAAATGAATTAAAAAAGGTTTAAATATGTATTGAAAAGTGACCATAAATAACTAGTTTATATTATGAGTATGTCTGTACGGAGAATTAATTGATTCAGTGTAGTGGTTAGTGAAGCCTTTTTTGCTGTTGACCTGTGTTATCGGTGATCCAACCTTCAATGTTAATGTATGTGGTGTCAATCCGGTTGGTACCAATGAATTCAAAAATTCAGTAAGATAATTGACGGCTTGTTCTTCGTTCATTATTGTGTCAATCGATTTGTATTTCATTGTTTCGCCAGGCAGTTTCAATTGAATTTGATCATTGAACTTATTGACATCATTATTTGTTGGAACTTCTCATCACCATTGGGGAGAGGGAGCAATGATTCAATTCTGTGGTACATTTGTCCTTGAACTTTAAAAGTTGTTTACGATATTTGTTGCCCCGAAGGACCCCATTTGAAAGCCAATTCCCGTAGATTTTCTAGGGAACTTGAAAACTCTGCAATGTAAGTTCATTGTGCCAACCAGTACGTCCTTGTAATTCCTGTAGTCAACATCCTTATTGTAATGAAATGCCGCCAACTTTAAATCGATTCTTTCTCTTAATTCGAAATGCTGTTGGGGTGTCTCTGCAGCTCTCGTTGAAGATGCACTGCGACGCATTTGCCGAAACCGTGATTCGCGTTTTCTTCTCTCGGTGCTAAAGGCATCGGTGACTTTTTGGGATTTTCGTTAAGAAGTGATTCGCGTTCTCTTTCTGTTTTCGCGTCTCCAGATGTAAATGCTCTTTTTCGATTTTCTTGAAGACGCGATTCGCGTTCCGCAGCTGCTCCCCTTTCCCTGATCTTCCGTGATTTGGTTGCGTTTTTTTTTTTTTTTGTTTGGTAATTTTTGTAATTTTTCACTTAAAATTATTTGTAAACCAATATTATTATTGTAAAAAATTCAAAAACTCTTGTTATTACTAATTTGATTTGAAAAAACAGATTCGTGATAGCAACCGAATTTGTTGCCAATAGAATGGATTGGTTGAACACATAGAATTTTTCGGTTTTGTCAACAGATAGTCAATTGATAAAGAAGAATTTCGGTTAAAGCAGCCAAACTTTTGCTATCCCTTTTAAAATTTTGTAGCCAAACTGTAAATTTCGGTCACTAAGGTAGAATCATTCGGTTTGCAACAAATTCAGTTGCTATTAGATGACGGATTATATACCTTGGGATCATCAAGATCGATTAAGTGCTTTCTAAGGTCCAACCTAATGTATAGGAACATAAATGTGTATTTGTGTGATGATACCTAAAAAAACATTCTAGTGTTCAAATGTACCTACTGAAAAATATTGTGGCTTGTTTTATGAGATTTTTCAAACTGCATACACTGTTACACAGCTTCATATTTACATAGTAGTTTAGTGCAACATATTGAATGTTCAGTTGAAGCTTCATCACATTTTAACAAAAGGTGCTTTTCATAAAAAAAAAACAAACAGAAAATGAAAGGAAAAATCAGACATTCATTTGTGTTGCAGTTGACAATATGGAGGTGTCTGAGTGACACATTCTAACAAATACCTTTGTCCTTCTAATTTATACAGAGATTAGAACCAAAAAAAACTACCTATTGTCTTTAGCTTTTTCTTCTATTTGCGTACAAGTATAATAATGCAGCATACGTTTATAATTACCGAACAGTGGAAGAAATTTTAAATATTTTCCATTACTAATAAGACAATTTGTACGAGTTATAAAATGGGACTCACTTTAATGGAAATCAGAATCACTTTCTGAGTCTATTAAACGATGTTCGTTAGTCCGTCCATTTGGCTGGCTAAATCGGTCCATAATTTCACTTAGCCCCCAATGCAATTGTCCTCCCGAAATAGGAATTTATTTACATAAATTTCGCTCCAAATAAGTTTTATATATACGGAAGTCATGTGACCTCATTTTATAATGATCGGTCCATAATTAGTCATAGCTCCTATATATAAGGCCCTCTTCCGGGCATAAATTTCTTCAAAATGTTGGTATCCACATATAAGTTTTATATAGACATAAATCACACGAACTAATTTCATGACGATCGGTCCATAAGTGTTCATATCTCACATTTAAGGCACACTTCCAAAAATCACTCAGTGTAGGGTATTATATAGTCGAGCTTGACTGACCATACTTAATTACTTGTTTTTACTTAATTTCAAACTATTAATTCACAGTGTAATTCTAGTTGTAAATTTAACCTTAATTCTCACGTGTTTATCATTCTGTAATATTTTAATATCTTTTTTATTTTCTGTTATTGAAAATAGTTGTACATATTTTGTCCTTTGTCGTCGCTGTACTTGTATTACAATATATTGTAATTAAACATTAATTGAAATTTTATTGCATTGTTGATGAATATACTATATTTATTTACAGTGGGCACAAGCATGTGTGTAAGGAAAGTAACATAACAGAGTTATACTGTGGGTATCGTCTCTTAGCATATTCCAAAAAACTCTGATAATTCAGTTTAAGTCCGGCACAGTGGCACAGTTGATATGAAGTAAAAATGTATAATAGTTATAAGAACTAGCTTTTTTTTAAAAAAATACTAAATACTATTAATCAATTTTTACATCGATATAAACGTGCATCCTACTTCGGGCAATGGTTGAGAATATTTAGTTTTTAACATTAAAAAAAAAATAATGTTTATATAATTTTGGCAGGCTGCACTTTGTGATAAAAGGTATCAAAAGTGGCGAATCTTCTATACCCACCATCAATATGTGACAATAAAATAGTTTTCTTATATAGCGTCAATTATTGACCGATCCTCACAAAAGATCCTCTAGAAAGATTAAGGTTCATATAAAACTTGTTTTTGTCCAATATCATTACGATATTAATTATTATAAGACAATTATGAATGTTCAAGTCATTTTCTGTGGGGGACCTTCTATGCGGATTAGGGACAAATGTTACTCTATTTTTTGCCATACTACAGTATAATTTCGGAGTTCTTAGAACTAATTTGTACACAATTGTATCAGGATTGCCGCATAATCAACATATTTTTGGCTGCTTAAACAGTTTTCCGGGGGGACATTTGTATGGGGGCTAGGTGAAATCATAAACTGATATTGCCAATTTTCATGCTCAATAGCCAGCTAGCTCCTTTAGCTTGGGTCCTATCGTGTTTTCAACAAACAGACAGACGGACGGACGTAGCTAGATCCTCTTAGAATCATATGAGAACCCGCTATATAAGTATATACTTTTTGGTTATACGTCCAATATATCGGTACGTCCAATATACATACCCAGAATCTATTTTGATGGTGGGTATAAAAATATGCTATTGAAATTACGATATTCTTAAGTTACAATTTCAAAACATCTGGAATATGTCCTTTAGAAACTAATTTTAAAACTGTTTATTTTGTTTGACAGGTATGTGTTCTAACAATTAAATAGAAAAAAATTGTTAATTTCGGTTGGTAAATGCCAGAGTTATGGCAGCTTATAGTCAAGATGATCGCCTAATAAGGTAAAATACTATTATTACACTACTATACAACAAAATCAAATTTATTTCCAAAATTACAAGGTCCGACCAATAAATTTTAATAGAGGACACGAAAAATGACATGTGTATCGGCGTTTTAAAAGTTTACATCTGAATTTCATTTGAGGGGGGCATAAAGTTTCCCAACTCTGGCACATTCTTATTGTTAATCGGCATAACAAACCATGTGATCCTTACATTTTAGGTATAAAATGTGTTCAGCAAATTTATGTAAAAATTTACGGAGAATATATTAAACCTCTAAATCCTCAAGGCATGGGTCTTTTTTGTCCTTCTTTTAAAAAAGAGCAAAAACATCATTAAAACTGGGATTTAAGGGGTTAAAATGTTCCGCAAAAATATTATCCGTGATATTTTACTATAAGTCCCTAAATACTCCAAAACGGAAAATTCAACCACAAAGTCAGAAATAAGACATAACAAAAGAGAGCCTACACTAAGGGAAAAACGACGTTGCAAAATCGACAACGGTTGGTGTCATTTTGACACCGTACGTTTACAATTTGTAAACAAACGGGTACGAATCGACAACGCAATGTTATTAAATTAAACACCGACGCATTTCAACGTGAGTTGCTATGCTTTGTTTTTATAAGTGAGTTTTAATTTTATTTACATTAAAAAAAAAATTTTAATAAATATAATGATAAAAGTGAAGTTAATAAATGGTTTAAAAACAAAAATATACAAGAAAGCGTAATTGTATTTAATAGCGAATTTGTGTTGATGCAGATGAAGATCCAGGCAGTGAGAATATCTCCAAATTCAGTGACGACATACAACTCCTAAAAATCCTGGAAACAATAAATAATCATTCAGTTTTTGTACACTAAAAAGGTAAGTGGAGCTATATGTATATAATTAACAGAGATGTAGAACATAATAAGTATTTGTTTTATTTTTTAGAAAGATGACATAAGGGAAGCAGTGCCACAATTAGGGATGCTATTTGAAATTTCACATACAGGAACTCTGACAATTGACACCAATGTTTTGCCAAATTTAAACATAAAATCTGTTATAAGTATGTATGTACATTAGAGTGCTCCAAGATTGTATGGACGAAAAAAATTTTCTAGGTACAGGCCGTCCCCCCCTCTAGAATGGTTATATGTATTGTAGAAACTCGTTGTGTAAAATATTAGGATGATAGGATAACGCTAACTGGTGGCGCAACGGCCCTGAAGTTTTGAGGTGCGTTTACAAGGGGAAAAATGCAATTTTTTCAGTTTTTAAAAAAATTTTGGCATTAAATAATTACTTTTGCAATTTAATTTAAAAGAATCGAAATGTACACGTAACTGTCGTTGTAATAAGATATAAAAGACAAAAATTGGTTGAAAAAACCCCAAGTGCTATTAAAGGTTAATTTTAATTTTTTTGCAGTTTTTGTAAATACTAGACTATGTGTTATATTTTTCTTAAGTTTCATCAAAATCGGCCCAAAAATATATAACATTTTGCTATCTTTCCATGAGAAATTCCAAATATTGAAAAAAATGACCTTTGACCTTCACGATTTAAGGGTTAACGTTTTCCGATTTTAGTAAAACTTTCAGACTATATTTAAAATTACCTGGAATATACTATTCTGAATATATTTTGCTTAAAAATCATAACAGTAAAGAAATTTGGCTCATTAATCCAAATATGGCCAAAAAAATAGTTTTTCTCGAAAATCTCAATTTTTAAATCGCAGGTACGGAAAAACTATAGGAGGTATTTTCATACTTTTTTCATAGTTTTATTCCCTATTATGTTCTCAATAAATCCCAATGCGATGATCAAAAAATTTTGAAATTTGTTTAACAAAATTTTTAATAATTTGAAAATGGAGTTTTGAAACTGCCGTTAAAAAAAATGTATTTCTTTGGTCATACCTGCGAATAGGTTACCGGTATCCTACGAAGACAAAAACTCATATACAAGTAAATATGGATATATTTTAAGTAAAAATGTACCTTTATTATAATATTTATCAAAATATGTTAATTTTGTTGCTACATTTCTTGTTCTAGTGGCCTGAGACACGTTAATGGCCTGGCGATTTTTTAATAACTTTAAAATTTTTCAACCAATTTTTGTCTTTTATATCTTATTAGAACGATAATTACGTGTACATTTCGATTCTTTTAAATTAAATTGCAAAAGTAATTATTTAATGCCAACATTTTTACAAAAACTGAAAAAATTGCATTTTTTCCCCTTGTAAATGCACCTCAAAACTTCAGCGTCGTTGCGCCACCAGTTAGCGTTATCCTATCATCCTAATATTTTACACAACGAGTTTCTAAAATACATAGAACCATTCTAGAGGGGGGACGGGCAAAATTCGAAATTTTATTTTTTTGGAGCACTCTAATGTACATATTTTATATTTAAGTATTTATTCTTATTGTATTTAAAAATAAATGTAAAAAATAAAGAAATTATTATTTATTTTAATTACCAAATCGTACACGAACGGTATCAAATCGACAACGTATGGTGTCAAATTGACAACGGTCTGGTGTCAAATCGTACACCAACGGTGACAAATTGTCAACGGTCTGTTATAAAATCGTACACGAACGGTGTCAAGTCGACAACGGATGATGTCAATTCTGCAACGGAATGGTGTAATTTTTTCGTTGTCAAATTGACACCGTTTGTGTACAATTTGTACACATATGTGGTTGATACACTATTGACACCGAATGGTGTCAAATCGTACACGGATGAGTTAATTTTTTCGCTGGGTGTAGGGTTAATTTCGCATTTATTAAGAATTTTATTTTAAAATACCCCAAAAATTTAGCATGAAAAAAAATAGTTCAAATTTAACTAAAAATCACTAATATCTCTATTATTTTACCTTCGATAGCAAATTTGGATAGGAAGTATTCATTAATTAACATTTTTTTAGCTCTATAGGCAATTCCACTTCATTACCATTTGTTAAATACCAAAATGCATTTGAATATTACTCAGCAAATGATCTATTAAAATATTCATATATGGTTTTGTTAATTTCATAGAATGTTCTTTTATTGAATAATTATAAAAACACAAAAACAATTTTGCAATACAACCTACATTCGCCCAATATTTTATACACTTTACATATTTATGCAAGTTTATTCTTCATAAGGGAATGTGTTAATGTGCACATTAGACCTACCCTATATTTGATTTGAATGGATCTTATTTTGTACCTTAGTAGCTATAGACAAATTTGAGGAGAAAGTTGTTAATTTAGGTAAACAATGGTATTTTTTGGTTTGCTTAAAAAATTTTGATGTTTTCATAATAGGGAGGAAACAAATTTTTTTTTAATTTTAAAAAAATTACTTTATATTAATATTTAAAAAAAAATAACCGAAAGTTTTTTTCCATTTTTCGAAACTCAATTTAGTTTGAATTTTATTTGCATTTCTGGAAACCTATTTTATTCCGAATATACTTGAACACGAAAATATCTGATACAGCATTGAAAAAGCCTCTCAAGGCCTTTTCGCGTGATACCAATGTTTCATACATTTCACGAACTTTTTTTCGGTGACCATTTTTACCGGTATAACAGTTGAAAATTAATGATTTAGAAAAGCTAACATAATTAAAAAAACAAATAATTTGTTGGACCAAAGATAAGTTTTGGCTGCAATAGTGTGAATAATTATTTTTTTTTTGATTCACTCTTTATATAATTTATTTAATATTTTTTATTAATAATAATTCAGACTGGTTCACGCATAATGATTGTGTAAAAGCCATGTATTATTTTAGTTTAATTCATATTTAATTTATTATTAATTTCTTTGTGGCCATAAAAATAGTAAAAGGTATAACATTTATATTAAATTATGTTGCATGTAGGAGTTAACGTCATTTCATTTACGTATTAAAATTTAATATAATTTTCCCGTATTTATGCCAACATAATGAGAAATTTGCAACATAGCTCTTCATTAAATTAGTTATGAAAAACACACTTCTTTCATTTAGGTTTCAACACGAAATTGTAGTTGAATGATAAATCTAGGAAATAACTTGCTACAACTTTTTTAACATTTAATATCTGAAGAAAATTAAAAATTTTGCAAAATGTAACTAACTAAAAATATTTATAAAATGATATTGATATTTGATATTTATATATCAAACCAGTTGATCGCCAAACCAGTTGAAACTGGCTGAAATCGGTCCATTATTTCACCTAGCCCCATACAAATGTCCTTCCGAAATTGGACTTTATCGGTCATAAATCTTTTATTTATAAATGTATCTCCACAAATTACACTCCAAATATGTTTTATATATACAAAATTCATGTCACCAAATTTTGTTACGATCGGTCCATAATTAGTCATAGCTCCCATATAGACCCGCTGTCCATGATCGGTCCATAATTGGTCATAGCCCCCATATAAGGCCCACTTCCGAAAATCACTCAAAAATATAAATTATTGAAATTTTAAAAGAAAAATGTTTTTGCTCTTTTACTTAGTGTAGGGTATTATATGATCGGGCTTGACCGACCATACTTTCTTACTTGTTATATATATAGAAGATAAATATCAAATATATAATTTTGCTAATTAAGCGTAACACCCAGAGAAAAAATGAACACATCCGTGTACGATTTGACACCATTCGGTGTCAATAGTGTATCAACCCCGTATGTGCACAAATTGTACACGAACGGTGTCAATTTCACAACAAAATATTTCACCATTCCGTTGCCGAATTGACACCATCCGTTGTCGATTTGACACCGTTCGTGTACGATTTTTTAACAGACCGTTGACAATTTGTCACCGTTCGTGTACGATTTGACACCAGACCGTTGTCAATTTGATACCGCACCGTTGTCAATTTGAAACCATATGTTGTCGATTTGATACCGTTCGTGTACGATTTGGCAATTGAAATTAATAATAATTCCTTTATGTTTTACATTTATTTTTAAATACAATACGAATAAATACTTAAGTATAAAATACATATAAATATTAAAAAATAAAAAAAAATACTTATTGTATTCTACATTGCTGATAATTACATATATACATAGCTCTACTTTCCTTTTATATGTACAAAATCTGAAGGTATGATTATTGTTTCCAGGAATTTTTGGAGTTGTATGTCGTCACAGGATTCGGTGATCTTCTCATTTCTTACACTGCCTGGATCTTTATCTGCATCAACACAAATTCACTATTAAACAAAATTATACTTTCTTTTATATTTTCGTTTTTAAATATTTTCATTTTTTTAATGTAAATATAATTAAAACTCACTTATAAAAACAAAGGAGAGCAAAGAGTTTCGCCGCAACACTTTGACAATAACTTGTCGGCCACTCATGTTGAGATGCGTCGGCGAATAATTTAACAACATTGCGTTGTCGATTCGTACCCGTTTGTTTACAAATTGTAAACGTACGGTGTCAAAAAAAAGTGACACCGTATGGTGTCAAAATGGAATCAACAGTTTTCGATTTTGCAACGTCATTTTTCCCTCAGTGAAAGGGCTTTATTTATAACTTTTGTGTCTTTAGTGACCCCCACTGAAATTTTACGATAAAAAAGTTCGTTGAATATTTTAATCCTTAAATGTCCTTTTTGAAAGGACTTTTTTCGATTTTGTCGAATTTTATATTTAATTCTTTGAAACACACAAATATTAAAAAATTAAAGTCAGGTGGCAACTCATGACGACATGCCGAGCTGCCAAAGTTGCCAATTTTTGCTTTGCTACATTTTCTGACATTCAATCATAATGAAACAACAAAGGAATTTTAGTCGTCAAACAAAAACTTTTAAGTTTATAAAAATTTTGTAAAATGGAAAACACTTGTAAATGTATGTAAATTAAAATGTTAAAAATTAAAAAAAAAAGTTAGATGTGGTAACTAATTTTTTGTGTCAACTTGTGTTGTCTTTTTTGTGAAGTTTTTGCTGTCGTCCATATATTTTTTGGAATAGAACTTTGTTTAACCGAGCGTATTCCGTGAAACAATTTATATGTTGAGAAAGGTAATAATGTCTACTATAATTTTTTTGGAAAAACCATCTACCGCTGTTTATAAAAATTAATTTCCAGATAGCGTATAACTTAAAAATTTGGATATTTATACCCAAAACTTCCATAGTGGAGAGGGTATATTGGGTTAGTGCTTATGGTATACCAATCTGATCAGTATCACTTTCTGAGTCGATTAAGCGATGTCCGTCCGTCCAACTGTCCTTCTGTTAATGTATACCTTGTAATCAAACTACAGGTTGTAATTATAAAGCTAATTGGACAAAATTTGGTACAAGCTTTTCTCTTGTCCCAGGGACAAAGCCTATTGAATATGGTTAGAATCGGTCCATTATTTCTCCTAGCCCCCATACGATTGCCCTATCTGAAAATAGTTAGGCTCTCATAAAAATCTTAGTTGGATATCTATCCAAACCAAATTCAGCACAAATAAGTTTTATATAAGCCGAAATCGCACCACCAAATTTTGTGATGATCGGTCCTTAATTAGTCATAGCTCCCATATAAGACCCACTTCAATGATCTGCATCCGCAGTTGCACTTTAATCCACCTACTGGAAATCGGCGTGGCACTGTCCGATTGACTTAAATTTTTTACTGAAGATTTAGAAACTTCTTATTATCATCTCTATGAAATTTGAAAGGTCTAGCTGTTTCCTGTGATTTATTGCCTCAAAAACTGTTCATTGGCCCCATCGTGGCACTGTAAAAAAAATTCTGATCAGCTGGACTATAAGTTTATTCTACAAAAATTATCTACTCAACATGCCCTAATCTGTTCCAAAAATGCTGTTGGACAGTGCAATTATATAAATGTATACAAATTAATTTTTATGATAGATGTTTTAAAATTTTTTTAATTTAGTATTTTTAGTTTAGTAAATATTTTTTCGCGTCGAAATTTAAAAAAAAAGAGTACTAAAAACAATTGATAACACTGTGAATGTCAACTCTTGCTTTGGTATCATCATAGGGCAATTTCTGTTACAATGCGTATGAGGAATTTTAAATATCACGTATACGTTACTTAGCTGTTTGAAAATTACAGTGTTATAAATAACATTTAGCGATCGAAAAATGTTAATGAGGTCAATTGAAAGATACTGACAGTACTATCATAATCCCTCATTAAGAATTTATAGGATATTCCTCTGCAAATGTGTGTCATTATAATTCCACCACAGATATATACATTAGAGTGACAGCCGATTTTTTTTTTTAGATTTCAAAGAGTGCCGGGTGGAATATTGTGACACTAGGCCTAAATGTTAAGTGCTGAAAATTTGAGCCAAATCGGGCAACGATTTCTGGACGCGCATCGAGGTCAAAGTTCAGATATATGCAAAATTTTACTGTTAATATGGAATAAATAGGTGAAACTCGTTAACTTTCTGCATTGTTTTCTAAAAATATGTAGATTTATTTATATTAATGAATATTACATTAAAAAAAAGTTTTGGAAATTAACCCTGTATCTCCTTTGGTTCAAAATGACCTAAAAACTGTATTATCGCCAAAATTAGAGAAAAATGCAAATTTTTCAGTTTTTGAAAGAATTTTGCTACTAAATAAATACTTTTGCAATTGAATGCAAAAGAATCGAAATATGTACGTAATTATCGTTGTAATGAGATATAAATGACAAAATTTGATTAAAAAATTTTAAAGTTATTACAAATTCGCCAGACCATTAATGTGTTTCCTCAAGTTTCATGAAAATCGGCCAAAAAATATATAACATTTCGCTATCTTTTCATTAGAAATTCCAAATATTGAAAAATTTTACCTTTGACCTCACGATTCAAAGGTTATCGTTTTCCGATTTTAGTAAAACTTTCAGAACATATTTAAAATTACAAGGACTATAATATTATGAATAGGTTTTACTTAAAATTTATAACAGTAAGGAAATTGGGCTCATTCGCCTAAATATGGACAAAAAATTAGTTTTTCTTGAAAAACGCAAAATTTAAATCGCAGGTACGGAAAAACTGTAAGAGGTATTGACATAATTTTTTCATATTTTTATTCCCTATTTTGATCTCAATAAACCCCAATGTGATGATCGAAAAAATCTGAAATTTGTTTAACAAAATTTTTAAAAATTTGAAAATGGAGTTTTGAAACAGCCGTTAAAAAAAAATATTTTTTTTGGCCATACCTGCGAATATGTTAACGGTATCCTACGAAGACAAAAATTCATATAAAAGTAAATATGGACATATTTTAAGTAAAAATGAGCTTTTATTTTAATTTTTCTCGAAATATCTTAATTTTTTTTCTAAATTTTTTTTTCAAGTGCCCTGAAACACGTTAATGGTCTGGCGAATTTGTAATAACTTTAAAATTTTTTAATCAAATTTTGTCATTTATATCTCATTACAACGATAATTACGTACATATTTCGATTCTTTTGCATTCAATTGCAAAAGTATTTATTTAGTAGCAAAATTCTTTCAAAAACTGAAAAATTTGCATTTTTCTCTAATTTTGGCGATAATACAGTTTTTGGGTCATTTTGAACCAAAGGAGATACAGGGTTAATTTCCAAAACTTTTTTTTAATGTAATATTCATTAATATATATAAATCTACATATTTCTAGAAAACAATGCAGAAAGTTAACGAGTTTCACCTATTTATTCCATATTAACAGTAAAATTTTGCATATATCTGAACTTTGACCTCGATGCGCGTCCAGAAATCGTTGCCCGATTTGGCTCAAATTTTCAGCACTTAACACTTAGGCCTAGTGTCACAATATTCCACCCGGCACTCTTCAAAATTTTAACAAAAATTTTTTTCCATACAACTGATTGTCACTCTAATATACATATCCATCCGTAAGGCTGATAAATTAATGAATTTAAATAAGTGTTTAAAAATAATATAATTTCAAATTGTGTTATTTTCTAGAACATATGTATTTCCCCCTTATAAAATACATAACAGCATGTGTAATAAATATCAATTTACCATTCATAAATTTTTAATAAAACATTTTACTTCTCAGAAATTGGTTGATTGAAATATAAACATTTTAAGAAAACATAATTTTCTCATTTTTAATTTAACCATTAGGGCACTTACATAACTATTAATATTTATTGTACAATAAAAACAACTTAACAAAATAACACACTCGCTGACATATATTAGGGTGGACCAAAAAATAAAGTTGTGTATTTTCCCAACTATAATAAAAATTCAGTTCATTCAAAGATTCAGTTTTTCAAAATGTTTGTCATGACGTCAATATTTGTTGCGCTGGATCCAAGGATAACTAGGTACCTTTTTAAGGTTTTTATGATTCTTTTTAATATTTTTTGCAAACTTTTGAAATAATGGTATCATGTGAAAGGTCTTTGCAAAAAGCGTTTAAATCTTTTTTCATTAATATTTAATTAATATTTTTTTTTTCATTTAACGCATAAAATAAACTAAAGCATTATTCACAATGTAAAATTTTGGAAGTATTTAAGTTAATTTAAAATGTAAAGTATTTGTCTAATTTATTAATAATAATTACAGACAAATTTATGCATATGGGCAATTCCATATCATCGTACGTGACATTTGTACGCCTATAGAGTGGAATAGATTTTGCAAAAATATGAGTATCTGAAAAATAATTTGGTCCTAATGTTCCATTCAGAGGGTACTATATTTTAAAATAATAAAAAGTTCTTTCCAAACATTGTTGTCCAAAATATCGAGCGAAATAAGGGTATATCGTACGTGACATAAAACGGAAGTTATTTTGAGGTACATGTAGAAATATTCGAATATTTCAGAATCGTGAGAGGCGTTATGTTTTTTTTTTAATTTCTTACACTAAACGAAATATTTTTAAAAACAATCTTTGGATGACTTTAAAATAAATAAAATTTAATATCGTATGTGACATACCGTACGTGACAGATTTTTCTCTTACAATAAAACAATATATATTCTGTAAATATATGTATGTATATTAAAAAATTAAAAAAATTAATAGGAAATATACATTCGGTTTCAATAAACAATTTGACAATAGCAAAAAAACAATCAGAGTCAAATTCATTTCATACTACAAGCTAATTGGGAGTCTAGTTTTAACCGCAAAATTTCGTGGAATTGCCCATATTTATATTTTTTTAAACCAAATAAATTATAATAATAATCATTTTAAAATATTTTAACTAAATTATATTGAGATGTTTTAGAAAATAGTAAAATTGTATATAATCGAAAAAAATTAAGATAAAATTTAAATTTATTTCATAGATACAAACCAGATCAAATAATTTAATAAGAATACACCCAGCGAATAAATGAACACATCCGTGTACGATTTGACACCATTCGGTGTCAATAGTGTATCAACCTCGTATGTGTACAAATTGTACACGAACGGTGTCAATTTGACAACGAAAAAATTACACCATTCCGTTGCTGAATTGACACCATCCGTTGTCGAATTGACACCGTTCGTGTACGATTTTATAACAGACCGTTGACAATATGTCACCGTACGTGTACGATTTGACACCAGACCGTTGTCAATTTGATACCGCACCGTTGTCAATTTGATACCATACGTTGTCGATTTGATACCGTTCGTGTATGATTTGGTAATTAAAATAAATAATCATTTCATTATTATTTTTATTTATTTTTAAATATAATAAGAATAAATACTTAAATATAAAATATGTACATATAAAAGATTCCATGTTTAAATGTGGAAAAACATTGGTGTCAATTGTCGGAGTTCCTATATGTGAAATTTCAAATAGCATATAGCAAAAATAAAACAAATACTTATTATATTCTACATCGCTGTTAATTATATACACATTAAACTCTACTTACCTTTTAAATGTACAAAACTTGAAGGCATATTTATTGTTTCCTGGAATTATTGGAGTTGTATGTCGTCACTGGATTTGGTGATCTTCTCACTGCCTGGATCTTCATCTGCATCAACATAAATTCCCTATTAAACATAATTACGCTTTCTTTTATATTTTGGTTTTTAAACCATTTATTTACTTCACTTTTATCATTATATTTATTAAAATTTTTTAATGTAAATAAAATTAAAACTCACTTATAAAAACAAAGCAGAGCAACTCACGTTGAGATGCATCGGCGAATAATTTAAAAACATTGCGTTGTCGATTCGTACCCATTTGTTTACAAATTGTAAACGTACGGTGTCAAAAAAAAGTGACACTGTATGGTGTCAAAATGAAACTAACCGTTATCGATTTTGCAACGTCGTTTTTCCCTCAGTGTATGAACTTATTCAAACAAAATACGAAAATCTAAATTTATTCAAACGAAAAATAAATTAATAGAAAAAACTCTACTAAAAATTTAAAAACATTTTTATTTCTCACAAATTTTATACAACTATGTAAGTAAATTAATTTTTCCAAAAATTACTTGAATGAACAAATACTATTATTATGCAAAAATATTAAACCACTGCAGTGGCGTTATTTTTTTTCTTTTCAAAACTAATCGATATGTATAAAGAAATAAATATGCTGTAGGTTTCCTCAACTGGAAAATTTTAAGGTGAATTTCTGTATAGGTTTTCTTATTAAAATTGCAGTAGTTATTATTTCCGCACATATTAAACAGATTCGTTGTTATTTGTTGCCAACATCATATCCATAGATTTATTCGATACTAGCAACAGAAAACCAGTAAACTCCGAAGAATTACGATTTAAGCAACTAATTTCAAACAGGAAAATCAACATTTCTAACAAGTTGACTTGAAATTTCAATTCTAAAGATTGAGATGCTTAACATAAAAACTTCTATTCACATAACTACATGCGTCTATTTACATTCCGATTTGAAAAAGTTTTTTTTTGAAACGAATTACGCATTATTTTAAGATTTTAGTTATTATTGAATTTTTACTTATTATTGGAAAGGAAAAATTCCGGGTAATTCGGAACTCTAATTCGCTGATACCTATTATTCTTACTAGCATTTGTATACAGATTCATTGTTACAAATGCATGTTTATTACACTATACAACAAAATCAATTTTTTCCAAAATTACAAGGTCCAACCAATAAATTCTGATAGAGGAGACAAAGAAAATGACACATGTATCGGCGTTTTGGAAGTTTACATCTGATTTCATTTGAGGGTGGGTTAAAGTTTCCCAACTCTGGTACATTCTTATTGTTAATCGGCATAACAAAACATGTGATCCTTACATTTTAGGTATAAAATGTGTTCAGCAAATTTATGTAAAATGTTACGGAAAACATTTTTGTCCTTCTTTAAAAAAAAGCAAAAAACACCATTAAAACTGGGATTTAAGGGGTTAAAATGTTCCGCAAAAACCAAAACCGAATATTCAACCAGAAAGTCAGAAATAAGACACAACAAAAGATAGCTTAGGGTTAATTTCGTATTTATTAAGGATTTTTATTTTAAAGTACCCCAAATATTTAGCATGAAAAAAATAGTTCAAATTTAAAAAAAAAATGCTCTTTGTAGTGCAGAGAGAAGACAATTGGTTACTTTATACATCCCAGGTAATCTAGCGTGAATATAATTGTGATTCTAGTATATCTAAGTCACCTTGAGTGTATATTTTGTACTTTAATGCCCGTAACTTCAACAAATAGATATCTACGGTGTAAAATACCCAGCAGATAAATTTATCTAAAAGGTAACTTGACATTAATTTCAAATCAATATATACGGGTAAAAATTACCAAATATTTTTACTCCATAAGTAACTAAGCCCTGATAGATATCTATTTGTTGAAATTACGAGCATAAATAGTAGTTATTTTACCCACCAGAAGTAATCTATTAGAGAGTTGTCGGAAGAAGGTTTGTTTACAAGCATTCGGTTATTGGGTTGTCTATGTAATGACTATTTAAGGTCAATTAGCACCCGTACATGTTAAAATAACTAATAGGGTAGCAGACAAAGTAACCAGTTATGTATCTAGTATGTGAATCCAATGCATTGACTACATTGCACCAGCTATCACATAGTCTCATTGTAATCTAAAATGGTCAATGACATGCATGTGTTAAAAAAACTAGTCACGTTGCTACTGATAAGTAAAATCAGTACTTCCGGACTGTGTCCTAGAACTGCTGGGTAGTTAAAAATATGTGTTGGTATGTGTTAACATATACATTCACAAGTATATATACAAAAAAAAACTATTAATAACTAATAATATTCACAGTAAATATATAAACTTGTTTAAGGCAACTTTTAACACATCTATACATGAAATCTTAATAATATTTTTACGAATAATCATCCCAGCAGTTCTCGGAGACATCACCTAACTCATTTTATCCATTATTTAGTGTAATAGCTAGTTACATAACTAGCTACGTGACTAGTTATTTTAACACGTGCATGTCCTAAGCAGGGGGTCATTGACCGATTTTAATTACAATGAGTCTGTCTAATAGCTGGTCCAAAGTAGTCAGCGCATTGGATTCACATACTGGTAACATAGTGTCAGTTACCTTACTAGCTACCTAAATGGTAACTTGATCAGCTATATAAATAGTAATTTTAACATGTAGGGGTGCGAAGTGACCTTAAATAGTCAGCTAAAAAGATATCATGTAAATAAACCTTCCTTCGACAACTCTGTAATAGATTGCATCTGGTGGGTAATAAAACTACTATTTAAAGTGCAGTACAAAATAAACTTTTAAAGTGAATTCACAATAGGTTACTAGGAGACACTAAAGTGACTATTGACTTCATGCTATGTTACATGCGATAACAGTATAGTTAAGCAAAAATAAAAACTATGAGAATTATATTAACACAATTTGTATAAAACCAATTTGTACGAATTACTCACAAAACTTTTAAAGTGACTACACTCTGATTACTTAGAGACACTTAAGTAAGTAGAGACACTTAAGTAGTTGGGTGCCCCGATAGACTAGACGATAGTGTGTTGGACTATCAATCCAGGGGTTGCGGGTTCGATTCCTGCCAGAGACTCTGGTTGTTTCTGCAGACAAGCAAAACGCTTCGCAGTTTGTGTTCGTTTTTTTAAAAAAAAAAAAAAAAACAATTGTCTTCACGATAGATTACCTGGGATGTATAAAGTAACCAAGTAAATACTTCTCTCTGCCAAATGACCCAAATTTATGAATTGAAGTCAGCCAAGTGATATAATATTAGAGACAATTACTGTCCATAAGGGATACATTGACTAAGTACTTGCTTAACTGCTGGGATCCCAGCTGGGGACCAGCTATCGGACAGTCTCATTGTAATCAAAAAGGGTAAAATAAATAGTCGCGTAGCAATTGAAGTAACTACTTACCACCACAAATGATGGGTAAAATCACTAGTTCGGGACTTTCTCCTAGAACTGCTGGGATACTTACGTACTTTATACATACATACAGACATACTTACACACAACAAAATTAGCAACAGCAACGTTTCGAGTTGAATCAACATTATTGGCAAAGAAACTTATTTATGTATTGTAATATTATTGGGGGTGAAAGTGTTTGTATGCTTGCATTTGGGAATGTGTATGAAGCAGTGTAAATTCTTGTGTTTGTTTAAATAAACCATAATGTTATGATTACATTTACGCACTTACATTACATACTCTAGTACATTAGGGTGGCTCATAATTTGCTCTTTTGGAATATTCGTTGCTCCCAAGATCTAAAATGGTACTACGTCTTCTAAAAACCAAATGCTGAGAATTTGAGCAAAATCGAATAACATAAACCGTCTAACCCGCAAACTTTAAAAGCTAAAAAAAAGTTGACGAATAATAAACTCAGAACAGCCATAGAAACTAATTTGCAAATTAAGTTTAGGAACCAGATGCAAAAAGATGAAAAGTGCCTCAAGGCATTGTTGACGGTTTAGGTGTAAAAAACAATAATTATGATACGATTTTATTGAAAAACTAATGAAAAAACTAATAAAAAATATTTCGAATAGATCGGCCGACTAAAAGTTAGTAAAACTTGATTTTCAAAATAAAAAAAAATGACACACAAAATTTCACGTGCCAAAATTATTACATCACTCAGAAAACAGCTGACAGAACAAAAACGTAAAGTCAAAAAGCATTTCAACCTTCGATAGAAATGTTAACAAATCTGTAACTAAAGTCACTGTTAAATTTAAAAAAATGCCTGCCTTGAGGCACTCTTGCGAGTTAGAGAGTTAAGAGAGATTAGATATATTTTTCATGCTTACGTCAAATCCCAAATTTTACATTTTCAAAATTTTTTTAAACGAAGTTTCAAAAAGTTAATTTTTTTTAAATCTAAGTAATACTAATGAGGACCAATTTGAATTTGTCTGATTTCGAGGAAATTTAGTTTTTGTTCACAAAATGGTTTTAAATTTTTTGGATAATATATCTGGGGTCTAAATTGTCCAAAACACAAAAGGTAGAGATAACTAACACTAACATTTATTAAAAATATAAAATACATGAAACTTGTTAATAACAGTTTACTGCATCATTCATTACACAGGTCAACAGCAAAAAAAGACTTGACTAACCACTATATAGATTTGATGCATCATGGCTACTTAAGTATAAAAATGTTAAAATTTTTCAATTCTATGAAAAGATTTTTTTTAAAAAAAACTTTCAAGTAAAATTAAAAATTTTTTTATACATTTCTCCACATAATTAATGATAACTCAAAAAATGTTAATCCGATGTTGTCAAAATAAACTTATGAAAGTTGAGATTTACATAACATTTAATCCGTTTATACATTGCGTTTCAATCGGCTCAGTAGTTTCGGAGTTATAATAACAAATTGAAGAATTGAATTGAAAATATCCAATATTTTTGTTCCAAAAAAAATTATGAAAAATCGAAAACGGCAGAAATTGTTCAAGTTTATTGCTTTATCACAAAGCCACATGTAATAGGAACAAAATGAGATATTAATTTTTTCACAATTAAGTGAATTCGCTCATTTTCACAAAATTTTAGATTTTTGTTTCATATACATAAAATTAAGTAGTTAATGTTCTTCTTTTGAATGATTGAATTTTAAGAACATTTTCCCCATGCTATGTAAAATTTTCACATATATATTTCGTTTCAATCGGCTTAGTAGTTTCGAAGTTATAATAACAAATTAAAGCAAAAAATATTTTTTTTATGTGAAAATATCCATTTTTTTGTTTTAAAAAAATCATGAAAAATCGAAAACGACAGAAATTGTTCAGATTTATTACTTTATCGCAAAGCCACGTGAAATAGGAACAAAATGAGATATCGGTCATAAAAATCGATGGATTTCTTTCGAATTTATTCACAATTAAGTGAATTCGCTCATTTTCAGAAAAAATATATTTTTTGCTTCAATTTGTTATTATAACTTGGAGCCGATTGAAACGCAATATATAAACGGATTAAAAGATACGTGAATTTAGTTTTATCTAAGTTTACTTTAATAATATCGGACTAACGGTTTTTGAGTAATCATTAATTATGTAAGGAAACGTAAAAAAAAACAATTTTACTTAAAATTTTTTTTTAAAAAATACCTCTCCATAGAATTTAAAATTTGGAACATATTTGTACTAATGGAACCACAATACATCAAAATTGTGTAGTGATTTAAAAAGCCTCTAAAATTTTTTCGATTTTATTTGCCCAGTGCTATCATTTTTTCTAAATTATTTCCAAAATTCTTACCCAATAAGAACAAAAAAGAAAATATAAATTTTTAAAAATTTTAAAATTTCGTATACCTCAAAAGTTTATTTCTCTTAATTGTAATTAAAAATTTCGCTTGAGTAAAACGACAGTTAAGCCGAAGAATATTTACATTTTTATAGAAAACTTAAATAAAAATCTATATACATAGACACTCAAATTCGAAATTTTTCGGCAAATTTTACAACTTTGACACAAAACTCGTAACTACAAATAAAATGTGTAACCTCTAAACTTTATCCGATTTTACTCAAACATTCAGTATGTGGGTTTTAGATGACGTAGTTCCATTTTAAATTTTGGGACAATCGAAAATCCAAAAAATGCCAATTAAGGTCAACCCTAATATATATATATAAGCAAATAATAATAAATTGATATGACCGCATGCTAGTTATGGTTTATAAATATAAGAGTATTTGCTTACTTCTTATTGAATGTGAAAGATACAAAAATTAATGTGTTACATTTATCGAACAAAAAACCAAGAACTTATTAACGAAATAAAGTTCATATTCATGTGAATGTAAATGTAGGAGTATATTGAAGCATAAAATTAAACAAGTGACTGTTAATGACAGACATCATTCATTCATTCATTTATTTCTACTGTCACTCACTTACTCGCATACTTAGTCACTTGCTCATTTATTCATAATGTGCCAAATGAATAATAGATTTGTAAGTACATAACATTCCATTGTTATGCCATTAACAGCCATTTCTACTTTTAGACATTAAAATATTATTATCTTATCTGTCCATAAAGTATACAAAGAGACATTTTACCGGCACCTTTTGAAAATGAAGCCTTTAGAAGTATAAATGCTTTTGATAGTATTCTATCTGATCATAAATATAATGTAATAACGTACAAATAGGAGTACAGTACTCATAAAGGATTTACTATTTATTTAATTTAATTAATTTCATTTCTCTGACTGACCCTTATATTCTACAGGGTATGTTTTGAAGATATCCAGATAACTAACGATAGTCTTGGGCGTCCGTAAGACATCTACGATCATAAATGCCGGATATCTCTTTACAAGATAGCGAGTTATTCTAAAATGTAGTTGATCTTGTTTGAGGTCGATTCTTTGGCTGTAGTCCTGTTTTCATGCTGACAGTTATTCTTTCAAATCTATGTTGCAGCCAACTACACAGGGCAACAAAATCGAAAATATTTTAGAGGATTTTTAAACCACTGCACAATTTTGATGTATTGTGGTTCCAGTAGTACAAATATGGTACAAATTTAAAATTCTATGGAGAAGTTTTTTTTTAATTTTTTTTTTTAAATTGTGAAATTTTTTAGATGTTTCTCTACATAATTTATGATAACTCAATAAGGTTTAGTCCGATATTATTGAAGTAAACAAATTGAAGCAAAAAATATATTTTTACGTGAAAATAGCAAATTTTTGTGTTTTAAAAAAACTCATGAAAAATCGATAACGGCAGAATTTGTTCAGGTTTATTACATTGTCGCAAAGTCGCGTATAATAGCAAAAAAATGAGATATCGAAGATAAAAATCGATCGATTATTTTCGAATTTATTCACAATTAAGTGAATTCGCTCATTTTCACAAAATATAACTTTTTTGTTTGATATACATAAAATTGAGTACTTAATGTTCTTTTTTCGATTGATTGAATGTTGTTAAAATTTTCCCATGCTAAGTACAAATCTTAGCATCTATATTGCGTTTTAATCGGCTCAGTAGTTTCGTAGTTATAATAACAAATTGAAGCAAAAAATATATTTTTTATGTAAAAATATCCAATTTTTTTGTTTAAAAAAATCATGAAATATCGAAAACGACATAAATTGTTTAGTTTTATTGCCTTATCGTAAAGCCACATGTAATAGGAACAAAATGAGATATCGGTCATAAAAATCGATGAACTATTTTCAAATTTATTCACAATTAAGTGAATTCGCTTATTTTCAGAAAATTGTATGTGCAAACAAGCGTGTACTTGGAGTATAAATTTTACATGTGTTTTTGATTGCAATAACAAAACACATGTAAAATTATAAAAAAATTCTAAATTTTAGAAAAAAAAAATCTAACCATAGATTTAAAAAATTTTACCATTTTTGTACTTAGGTAACCATGATACATCAAATCTATATAGTGGTTAGTGAAGCCTTTTTTTGCTGTTGACCTGTGTTATTCAACATCGTGGCTTCTCAGGACTCTATACGACTGCTTAATATCGGCAAATAAAATAAAGATCCCACGGAATCTGTTATCAAATCTAGTCTCAATGTTGATAGGGCGATATATCACTCTCTCTTATAACGATTGCAGCAACGTAGAAACTTAAAAATTAAATTCGAAAGCAATGTAACAGAACAACAAGTCGGTCACTGAGTAAATGAGGAAACAACATTTGTCTTTTAAAATTTAATATTTTATTTTCGTGAGTGATTTCGATCGTCATGAAATTTGGCACCGTAATTTCTTTCTTTATACAATTTATTTGAGTTGAATTATTTCATTTGTTAAAGTAATTTTCGGACAATTATGAATCGATCCACACAAAAATTTATAGGTGTAATTTATTTGTATATAGAACTTATTTGTGGAAAAATCATTGTAGATTTCTATATAAATCAAGCATTTATGAACGATAAAGTCCTATTTCGGGAAAACATTTGTATGGGGGCTAAGGGAAATAATTACACCGATTTTAACGAGTTTCAATAGGCACCATCATTGTACAAAAGTATATTTAGGTCCCTAAAAAATTGTAAGATGACATATCTATGTTCGTCAGTCTTTTGAAGGTATGCTAGGACCTATTGAGATGAAATTTCCCCCTAATATTCTCTATTGATTATAAATGTTTGCTATTGAAAATGGGAAACATCGATCAAACAAAAAATAGAATAAAATTGATCGGTCCATCCGACGCACATTGGCGCCATTTGAGTTTTCTCGTTGCAAAAGTTATAACTTTTAGATAATTAAAAAAAAATTAAAATGCATATGATAATTGATCAACCTATGAAATGAGCCTTTTTAGGTACATACTTATGGGTTAGAAAGTTGAAGTTTGTGAAAAATCAATTTTATGTGAAGTAAATTAAAATATTTTTTTAAAATTTTTGATTTTTTATGTTACTTTTCATTATTTGACTTTATTCCAGAAAAGATTTGAATTCTTTTTTTAAATTTATTTGTAAATTTTTTGTAAAATATTCCAGAAAATTTTAATTAAAATTTTTTTTTTAAATTTATTTTTAGAAATTGATAGTTTTTTTTATTTTCCTCAAAGTTGTGAAATATTGAATATATGGATAGTTGGTAAATATCGGCTTAACTGGACAAATACACAACAGCAATACAATCAAAAATAATGACGATCAGTTACCTAGTTTTCATGATATTGTATCTGAAATAAAATGGTCTGTTTTTTTGAAAACTAAAAATCAGTTAACTTTGCAGGGCTATATCTTGTGAATCCTATTGTAATAAGAGTAGCATATTTGAAATCGTTGGACAATTTCCTGTAAAATAGTATTATTCAATATTATTTAGGGGCAAATGAAATTTTTGATTTTTGCAACTTCACTTTAATTTTGTTAATTACGAGTAACAGAAAATTAACCAAATCGGATACACCAGATAAATATTTTTATACAAAATGCACAAAAATCGGATCTCTATTATATTGGTGGTGGGTATATAAAATTCCACACCACCGAATATAAATAACACTCTGACTTGTTATTAGTAAAACTATTCTAGACAGTTTTTTTTGACAACAAAAGTTCATTAATCTGTACTTAATTTTGTATTACTTTTTCTAATCCCAAAATATTTGAATTATTTTCTATGTCTTTTTTTATATACTATATTTTGGGACTAATTAATGTTGTTGATGTCACTATCATCAAGTAGTTGTAATAAATACATGTATTTTATGCCGGAGACATTTTTACTAAAACAAATTAATCATGTCAAATAAATATTTGCCAGACATAATAATTTGATAGATTTATCAAGAATATCATCATCAAAAAAATAATATGTTTATTACTATAAAGTTAGTAATCAAAATGAATAGAATTTTTCTATTAATATGGAAAAATACCTGAATATATAAAAATAATAATTGGGGGATTCATATTGTCATAATGTTCTAATATATTATTTTAGTTTAAACAAATTTTTGTAGGGCAGCAAACAAAAAAAAATATTTTATGACAAAACAATAAACATAGTTCAAAAAGTCTTATTATTTTAGAACTGTTTTGTTTGAAACACAACAAAAATGTGTTTAACCTAAAAGAATATTTTAGGACAATATGACGATACGACCTAATAGCAGACCGTTTGAATCCCCCAATTAAATGTAATATTTCATACTTGTTTTTTTTTATTAAACTGAAAAAGTAATGTCTCGAACACATGACAACATGTTAAAGAAACCAAATAGCAAATAATATTATAGTCTATTCGTTTGCAAAATAGATTTAACTAGTTTTACTAGATTTGGAAAATTTCAGTACAAAAAGTAAACAGAATATTTGGAAGATTGTTTCAAAAATTCAAAATATTACCAGAACAGTTTGCAATCATTTCAATGATTTATTATATTTTTATTCTTAAATTCTTCATCAACTTAATATTTGTATGCAGCATCATGATATTTCCTGCCTTTAAGAAAACTAAAAAAAAAATATAAACAAGATGTCAAGATACTTCCTTTATGCCCCAACAAATAGACAACTTGAGTAACTACAGAATACAAATGTGTGTTTAGTAGGGTTGCTCTTATTTTGCACTTACTGAAAATACGATGCTCAGATAGCCCAAATACTGAAAAGTTTATCAAAATCGAATAACGTTTAAATGATGCACATTGTATTTGAAGTTTCGAGTTTTGGGTGAAATTAGCATTATTATTAAAAATATTGCTAAAATGTTAAAAAAAAAAGTCAATTAAATATAAAATATGATTCCATGATACCAAAGAAATTATGAACATTTTTTAAATGTCTATTGGACCTCAATATTATTCCCGATCTAATTGATTTCGCTGTAATCCAAAATTTTAAACGCAACTTTATATAATTTGATCTATTATTAGTTCACTCACAGAAAAAATTATATTTCAATTCAAACTTTTATCCCATATTGAACTGGTTTCAATTATTTCATAATTAAATCAAGTATTCATTTGCTCAAAAACAAAATTTCTTGATATTTTCAATTGAATTTGATTATTTTGACAATTGAATATACAATTTTCGTTATTGGTTGAATTTCAAATACAAAAATTATTGAATAGATAATTTTCGTAATTGAAACACAAAAATAATAAAAATGTGTTTTCAATTACGAAAATTATCTATTCAATAATTCTGAAATTCAATATTTGAAATTCAATTCAATAAAATACAAAATATCAAGAAATTTTGTTTTTGAGCAAATGAATACTTGATTTAATTATGAAATAATTGAAACCAGTTCAATATGTGACAAATAATTGAATTGAAACGGTTTAAGAAATAGTTTTTTCTGTGTATTTACATTCATTGAAAAACATTTTCAATTATTTGAATGTATATGTTGAAAAAAGTTTTGAAGCTTTTTTCAAATAAAACCAAAAGTTCTATTTTAAAATAAAGTCGACTTTAACAAAAATTAACTTTAAAATTTCTTTCATAGTTAGGGTGATAATTTTTTTGTGGCCAACAAACTTTTTTAAAAAAATCTTTTAGCAAAATTTCGAATTTTTTGTTTTCAAAACGGCATAAAAAATGCAGCTACGCTCTTAATTTTTATTAGAATAGAAACTTTTGTGATGATTATAAATAAAATATATGACAATAAAAATATGGTGGGTATACGAGATTCAGCACAGCCAAATGAAACACTCTTACTTGTTTTGTGTGATGTAGCATCGGCCACCTTTTAGTGTAGTACCGATAAATAAATTTTGACAGAAGTTTTCTTTTTTTTCTTTAAAAAAACCTTAAATAATTCATCAATGTTCACAATTTCATTATTAAAAAGTTTAAAATAATTTGCTGATATCTTTAATAAAGTATTTGTTTCCATATTTAATGCCTTAAAGAAATATAAATTTGTTTGTTGTTTTTCTATTTGTCAACTTAATCATTTCAGTGTCAACTTAATCATCTCAAATGTAATGTGAACGGCTTTGATTAACTTAATCAAAATTTTGCTTAAACGCGTTTAAAAGCCCAAATGTGAACATAGCATAACTCTTGCTCAAATTTTCATTCATTTGGTGTTTAGATTACAGAGAACAATTTTAGACCTTGGAAGCATTAAAAATCGCAAAAGTGTAAAATTAGGGCCATCCTATTATGCAGTTTATGGCATAAAATTTAAATCAAATTGAAAAAGTTTCAGGCAACCCAAGTGACTGGTGTGTGACATACAATAAACACGATATTGGAAGTTATTTCATTATCAAACATCATCAATACTATAGTATTTCAAAACGTATTAATGTTGAGGACACTGTGTTTCTGTAGTTGACTTTCTAAACAACCACAGTTTTTATTATTCTCACAACTTTCAACTTGTATATTCGTTGCAAAAGTGTTGTTATCATTTGATAAACCAACAATTGAACATTTTAACTTTAACAGGCCAATATATACATTAACACTTACTTGTATTTATTTACTTGTACAAATACTCACCATCTTAAGAACTGGAAACGAATTGTTGGCAACTTGGGGTGGTAGTCCGGCGGAAGTTACAAGTGTCAAAATAGTGTTTCCGTTACGTACCGTTAAGTGTTTCGTTATTGGTAGTTGCTTTTGTTGTTGTTTTGTTGCTATCTTGTCTTTTACATTTTGTAGTGCTTGTTTGCCTTGACACTTGTTCATTCTTTTTTTCTTTAATATGTGCCTCTTTCATAATTTAACCCTACACAGTAACATGGTATAGAGGTGGTGTGGCATGTCACTTTATTATAAGGAAAAAAGGCTTTTGTTTATAAAAATCTGAAGCATTTTTGCTTTACTAAACATTTGTTAGTTCGAAAGGCGATACTTTACGTTTATTAACATTTCAGGCAATAAATAACTGTCACTGTCAAAATAACATTTACATAATGTGATAATAAACCAGCCACTAAACCGCCAGTTTAAACCACTAAACAGTGGGTTTAATTGTTTTAAAGTTTATAGGAAAATAAAGAAAATCCCGTTTAAGTCTCTTATACTTTAAAATATATTTAAGTTTAAATTTAGAAAAAAGTTTGGTAATTGATAATGATATATCGTAAAGTACATCAAGATCATCAGCCTAATTTAGCAGATAAAAGTGACAAAAATCGTATTTGAAAGCTTGTCATTATATTTTTTTTAATCAGCAACTAATTATTCTACCCAAAAGTAATAAAAATCGTATTTAAAATATTTTATTTGATCTAATGTGTAGGGCATATACAAATCAACATTGCTCGACCTCTACTTTACCCAATTTGTGCTATATTTTCACTATATTTATTTGTTTAAGCAAGTATGCTTAAACTTTTTCTGCTACACTATTAATATTTCACAAACAATCCAAGAAAAACGAAATAAATTTAATACAAATATTTATTATCAATTGACATTGTTCGCAGTTTATCATTGTTGAACTCAATATCGATAAAATATAACTAGAACTATCTTTTCGTTCAATTCTTCTTGTGTCCTCAATAACTACAGGCTATATTCAAATACAATGACAACAACTAAATATAGTAATAAAAAAATCAAGCTGTCACTGAAATCAAGTCAATATAAAATGTTGTTTAATAAGTGTCTCATTGGTAGTTAGTAAACGTGTTTGTAATTATTTTGAAGAAAAACGTTTTACCAGAATAGACAATGCAAAAATTTTCACAATTTTATTGCAATATAAAGATAAAACTCATAGTTGTTATAAAATAACCTGAGGGGTTTGTTATTCGTTAGAAATGGCATCAATATACAATGAGTCGTTTCCCTATAAAATAAGAGTTGTGCTGGAAATTTATGATATGATATTTAAATAATTTTCACAAAATTATTCCAAGCTTTTTGTAATATCGTCATAATTAAAATAAATGTTTCACCTAGTGGCGAACATACTTTTTGTAAAATTACCAATCTAATTGATCTGGCTGCAACCAAAAACTTACAAATTAACCACTCGACTACAGTGCCTAGACTAGTATAGCCATTATATTGTACATCGTTATTCGATGTACCAACGGAACGAGTATAAAATTATTATCTAAAAATAAAGTAGAAAAATTAGAGCAGAGAAAAAAAACAAGATTATACTTTAAATAAATGTTTTAAATAGTTTTATGTAAACAAAATTTAAATTTTTTATTTAAAAATTGTTTTTTTTTAATATTTATAAATTTATTGAAAAAAATTTTGGACAAAAAATATTTTTGGTGAAAAAAAGAAATCGGGTTAAAAAATATTTTCCCGATTTTGACCCATTGTAGGTCCAACTTACTATAGCCTTATATACATCGTTGCAATGGACTTGAAATATCTATCATTAGATGAAATACCTATCTTTAGATATCCATATTGTCTATATTAATGACTTAGTTATCCAGATATAGATGAAAAATAGGCCAAAAATCGAGGTTATCCAGGTTTTTTCCTTATATCTCAGCCATTTATGGGCCGATTTTGTTTTAGATAGCAACTGCGCCGAAAGAATTCCAGAAATATTGATGTATGAATCATTTATGTAAGTTATTTGGGGGCTACGGAAAGTTGATTTCAACATTCAGACGGACATGGCTATATCGACTTGCCTATCCATAACGATCCAGAATATATTGTTACGTTTTAACCTTTTCAAAACGCCGGTTTATTTCCTTTAAATAAACCGGATACTTTTGATTGCAAATAAAAGCCGTTTAGTAGTTTGAAAATGGTAACAACTCTTCATTTATTCAAATGTACAACAACAACAGAATTAAATAGTCACTCAATGTTTTTTATACACGTTTGCAAATTTGCAGAAATACAGACACAATTTATAATGTACACGAATTTACTTGAAAAACACAACACACTTTATGGCACAAGTTGATGTTTATTCGAAAAGCGTCTCTGATAAACTCACTAACGACTGCAACCTCTGCCACTATTTATAACACTGCATTACCATCTAGAAAGCTCTATTTCTACAATGTTCCTTAACTGAATATTCGAATTCAAACAGCGTTACCAACTTACGATCAATGGTCAACTGAAAGCCTTCACTTAATAATGCCCACAGATACAGTTTGCTATTACAGCACTGTTATTTGTAAGCATTATACTACTTTTAATCAGCCCTTAAAATCGTTATATTTGAATTCAAGTACAATTTCGTAACAATATATACTTTCTGGGGTTGCAAATGAAAAATGTAGAAATTACAAACGGAGTGACGAACTTATACTATATACCCTTGCCACAAGTATGAAAGTATAGTCGGTCAAGCCCGACCATGTGATACCCTACACCAATCTAATTATGGACCAATCGCAATAAAATTAGGTGGCATTACTTCTGTATATATGAAACCTATTTGTGTTGAATTTTATTTGAATACCAACATTTTTAAGAAATCTACACTCATTAAAATGATTTTCGGAAGTGGGCATTATATGGGAGCTATGACTAATTACGATCATTATAAAATTTAGTGACATGACTTTTGTAAATATATAAATTATTTGTGTTGAGTTTTATAAGAATACCAATATTTTTAAGAGATTTATGCTAGTTAACCTTCGCTTTACCAAAGGTTTTTTATGTACAAGGTTTACCAATACCCACCCGGATGACACTACACTTCTATAAATATATGCGACGAACGAAATTTTAAAAAATTTAAAAAATCTTATAAAAAGTTTAAAATGGTTCTATTAAATTCTATAGAACTCTAGAATTTGTTCAGTGAGTACAAATTTCATTTAAATCGAAACAAAATTAAAAAAAAATATTAAACCAATAAAATCGATGTGGTCACCCGGGTGGGTATTGGTAAAGCGAAGGTTAAAGTGATTTTCGGAGGAAGTGGGCCTATATGGTAGCTATGACTAATTGTGGACCGATCATCACATATGGTGAGCCGAGTTTGACTTATATAAAACTTATTTTTGCAGAATTTGGTTTGGATATCTATATAACTAAGGTATTTTTATGAGAGCTTAACTATTTTTTGATAGGGCAATCGTATGGGGGCTAGGAGAAATAATGGACCGATTCCAACCAAGCTCAATAGGCTTCGTCCTTGGGGAAATAAAAGAGCTTGTACCAAATTGTCGAATAATCTTTCAAATTGCGACCTGTAGTTTGACTACAATGTTTACATGGACGGACAGACGTACGCACAGACGGACATCGCTAAATCGACTCAGAAAGTGATCCTGAGGAGATTAGTATACGTTAAGATGGGTGTTGGGACAATATTTTGGCATGTTACAAACATCAGAACTAATCCAATATACCCTCCCCAATATGGTGGTGTAGGGTATAAACATAATACAATTCAAAATAGTTTTCATCATAGGGTAACAGAGAGATGAAATTGAATGTTTTGAGTTACAAAACATTTATTATGATATATATAGCACTTGATCAACAAGAGGGTTTTAACTCAAAATTTTCAAATTTTCAGTAGAGGTTAAAAACTGTTCGTGGTCACATTTTAAGATAATTTGAAATTCTGAATACATCATTACATTTGAAAATATATTTAAGTTGATTTTCTTTAAAATTTTTCCAATCATATCATTATAAATGTGAACAATTTAATTATAAAAAGAATCATATTTCGAATTAAATTCATAAATTAATACAAATTTTATCAACAAAACAGTATCAACTTTAAATAAAAATCTAAATTTAAATAAAAAAAATTGATTTTTTTAACATGAATAAAGGCTGAAATTAAAATAATACCTTTTATATGAAAATATACGATGCATTTCTATTTCAACTTTTGTATTAATTCAAAATAATACTTTTTTGTTGATATAAATGTAGTCACTACATTGCAATGCATTGTCACGAAAATGGTATCAAATGTGTTTTTCGAGGTGAAAGAGTAATCGGAATACGTTGAAATTTTTATAGCAGATAGATATTGATGTTTTTAGTTAATTTCTTGCAAAAAGTAAAATTTTAAAAATTTTGTGTTAATACCCACTTGTTGATCAAGTGCATCCAACTACTAGACCAAAGGATATACCTAAGCTTTCTTTTGAGCAAAAAAATAAAAAAACGTCCCGTTTTAAGAAAAAAAAATAAAAAAAGTTTTTGATTTGCCAAAAAAAAATAAAAAATTATATATCTTGAGTTACAAAATACTTATACCACTCGCATTCACTAAGCGACTAAGATGTTCTTAAAGGAATAGAGCACAGTTGAATTTTTAGCAAAAAAAAAATAAAAACTTGCCCATTTTCAAAAAATAATTCAAAAAAGTTTTTGATTTTGCCAAAAAAAAAACGACATAAATCTGTAACCTAATATCTCCGAAATTAAGACAGATGGAATCAAAATTCAAAAAGCAAACACGTGTATAATACTTTTGTGATAATTGTTCTTTTAAATGGAAAAATCAAATTTTTGTAAATTTTGTTACCTATTTTATTTTCTAATTGAAGTCGATTTTTTCCCTTCTTAAAAATCATCTCGAATGTGTTTTGATACTTTTTTGAAATTCGGGCAAATAAGGAATACAAATTAGATCGATTTTTGGTACTATTCTAAAACTATATTTTTTTTATTATACATATAAAAAACCGACTTTTTAAAAAACCGGTTAACCGAAAATTTACCGGTTAACCGTCATATACATATGTGTAGAAAACATAAAATTTCCTATAAAGTATATACAGCTTTAAAATTTGTTTTTAATAGTCAGGAATGGTTAATACTAAATAACTATAAATATACAAAAGAGCTCAGTCCATTTTATTTTGTAAAAATTCCAAATTATTATCTCAGTCAAATGGAATTGAGTATAAATATGTTACTACTAAGTATATAATACTTGTTTTAATTAATGCTTTATTCATTAAATTTCAACCAAAAAATGTAAATCAATTTTTTAATTAAATATTTGATAATTTTAAAATTTATTATCACCTGGACTTTCTGATATGAAATAGAAAATTTTACACGCCCCAGAAAAGGACCTATAAGATGTAAACAAACTTCTTCTTAGCTGTGATTATATAATCATACCAAATAATTAATAAAACTCCTTTATCAGATTTCAAAAATATTTCAAATCATGGTTTTGAGAACGCTTTTTGTCTCTCCTGTGATTATTTATATGTGGAAATATAATAATGCATGATCTATGGTACATTCGAAATTGTAACACATAGGGAAGTCAATGTCATTTTAATTTATCCCAGTAATATAATATGTGTAGTTTCAAGTTCTTAAATATAAATGTTTATTGTTAACGAGTATACTTGTTATGACTGATTAATAATACTCATACGCACTCATGGTTCAGAAAAAATCCAGCTTCCAGAAAAAACCTTTACTAATGGTGTTTTCTTTTCTGGCATAAATGATGCATTTATTCTGCCTTTTACCCTTCTTTGTGTTCTTTTCTAAAAAAAATGTTGTTTGGTCGTGTTCTTTTCTAATAATGTTACCCTAAAACCCTGAATATATGCAACATGTTTCACTCTCAATTTTATCAAAGGGTTAGAAATGCACAACTTTTTATGTAAGCAAAAAGTATAGTTTTTTAATATTTAGAAGCTACATAAAAGAAAATTGCATAAATGGTAATGATTTTGTTCTATTGTGATCGTAAAAAATGCAACACATTATGAGGGTATGGGTAACATTTAATAAATGGTACACAATATATAGGCAACATTTTGTGTCAGAAATGAAAACACCATAACTCAAGTTTGCCATTTTTATGAATTTAAGCTCAACTTCTCCAGATATTTTTTTTTTAAATTTTTATACATTGCTAGTTCAAGTTATTTTTTGTTTGTAATTTAATGAATTATAATTTATGTTCAATAACTAATTTCATTTACTCGAAAAACATGCAAAAAAAAAAATTGAAAACAAAAAACGAGAGCGTTAGCATTTGAGAGAGAACAAATTTTTACAAACTGTTTCTAGTAATTTTTTCTACTTGTAAGAATTATCCAATAAGAAATGTGACAACTGCTTTACGTTTATGTTATTGTATGCAGGCCAGTTTTCTGGTGTGTGTTTTTAATATAAATCAATTCGGAAATTAATATTTTAATTGCAATATACAATCGACGTATCTTTGACCATTTTGGAAGCTTTCTTTCTTATTTATAACCAACATTTGTTAAAATATAAACTTTACACAAATTCTAAATTTATTTACTTACAAGTTTTTATTGGTAAAGTGTTCATTGGTTTTTATTTTTGAGTATTTGAAAGACAAATTTTAAATAATTACTGGGAAAGTAAATGAACAAAGGTAAAACAATTACAAACAAATTTAACAATTTTTCGACTTTTTTCCCTAAAGCTACTTTCTTTGAGATATAGTTTTTTTTCTTTGGAACGAAACAATGTTCGATATTTCTATCTATAGGTGCCTTCTAATTATATCCACAATACTTTTTTTTTAATTTAGGTTAGAAGAGTAGTTGTTTTAAATCAATTAAATAACGACTAGTAGTTGCCTTTGCTAGTTTAATTCATTTAAAAAATAAATGTAAAACTATCCTTTTTAATTTATTAATTCATACAAAGCTACAGCACCAAAATTATAGGAAACTTTTAACTTTTTGATTTTCCATTTTCCAAATGTTTATTTTTTTCATAAAAATTGCATACATTTAAAAGCGAGGGAAGGAGGCTTTTGTATAGCATAAACAGTAAGGTGGAGCGATAATGTATGAAATTTGTTCTTGATGTTTTGTTTTCAATGGTTTAGTGATATAATGTTGCCTTTTAATGAGTAAGTTAAACGTACGAAAGATGACTTACCTATTTTGATGTTTTGAGGTGCACCAACACAATTGAAAATCAAAAAATTGCCTATTTTTCATATGGTCATTAAACAACCTTATACTTTATAAACTTTAATTTATGTTGAATATAAATATTTTTATGTATTGTTAGGTCAATATAATTACATCCAATAATTAAAAAAAAACTAAATTTTTACTTAAAAAATTAAATTCATATTTCATATGTTTTACAACCCACATATGCCGAAGTAGGCATTTTTATACCCAATCCACAAAATCTTACTTGTAGCTTAGGAAAGTGGGCCTAATCACTTGGTTATTTTTTTTACTGATAGAGGACATCCAAGGCTACTAGACATAAGGAGGGCATTGGGGACTTCCACTCCCCCCGTGGTCAAATAGACGTTCATACATTTGCTGTCCATAAATTTTTAACATTGTGTTTTTATATTATAATTTATCTTATAATGTTAAAGTTTTTAGGTTTAATTTAAGTGAAAGAACCGTTTTTTGAGAAATCGTAGAATTTTTAGAAAACTGCTGTTCATAAAGAGTGTTCATTATAGCATCACCTATCAGAAAAATGGTTTCATTTCGGCTTAATGCTTCTACTGTATCCTTAATGGTGTTTAAAACCTCCACTAATATTTGGAACAAGCCATTCATCAAATAGAGATGTCATATTTAAATATATTAAAGTATTTTTAATTAATTTTAAATTTCCCGTTTTTCCCGGGAAACAAATTTAAATTTCCCGGGAATTCCTGACAATAATTTTACGGGAAATCCCGGACCCCAAACCCTATTTAGGACTTAAAAACGCAACTTTTAACAGGTATTCCAAAGCGATTACGAAAAAAATAAAAATCGCTCCACCATAATAAACAGGGATGGAAGTGTATTTCAGACTTCTGGAACAATGTAGTGATTTTCAGATCTATACCTATAATTATCTGGACAGTCTGGTTATAACTATTAGGCTTACCTAGTAATCTGAAATTCGGGTCGTTAGGTTGTTTATTTTTAAACGACTTGACAAATCTGCCGGACATGGATATCAGAAGGATACATTACAGTATCACAACACGACCCATGTTGAAGGACCCAAGTGTGTTCCTATTTGTTATAACTAACCTACACCTATAGTGATGTCTAAAAATAAAAATATTTATGATTGAAAATAAGTCTCAACAAAAATATCGACGAAAATATATATTTTTACACGTATTAACCCTTTAGTATTTGAATTTCTAATTGTGTTATAAAAGAATTTTAAATATTTAACCCCATATTCACCAAAAAATTTAAATTTAAACAATGTTTTAAAGAAAAAATTCCATACAAAATTTGATTTTAAAACGTTGTTTAAATTTAAAAATTGTTTATGAATAAGGCCTTTAAAATTTTAAGTCGGTTGCTTATTTATTTAAAAGAATCAAAAAAATTACCCCTTATATTCCCCTAAAGATTTCTGTGTTTCTAAAAAGCTAGAATATAAATTTCATTTCCTTCAGAAAAAATTACTGAAAAGGTTAAAGTACATTTTTTTTGACCGTTTCATTTTATATTTTCAAAATCTAAGTTATATGTGAACTTTTGTGCCATTAATTTATGAACATTTAAAATTAAATTTTTTGTTTGAAATAGTCTTAAAATTCCCCTATTAAATTTTTTTGTAGCTTTGGTTCATAGGATAGTCATTGCTTCAGAACAAGAGGCAAAATATGGAAATAAATCCGGATAATCCAAAATTTTTGGATTTTGAATTTGGACACTTCAGATCAGGGGATGTCTCAAGAGATCCACAAAAACCATCCAATAGCTATAAACAACAAAAACTATACTTACAAATTCTTTACTAGAAAAAGTAATTATTTTTATTCGCGATGTACAGTGGTTTATTTTTTTTTTGGAAATAATTCGGTATCTTGGGAACTATTGGAGATATTGTTATGAAATTTCAAATGGTTTGAGCTGAGGTGTTTTCGAGTTTATTTACGTTTCCTAGCGCTAATGGGGGCCAGTACGTAGCCCCTCAAAGTTGGTCACATCGGGACTCAAATTTAAAAAAAAAAAATTTGCTCCATCTTTTTATGTTTTTTTAGATATGGCGGGTGGATGGAGGGTCGAAATTTAAAATTCTAAATAAAATAAAAAAACTTGCTAACAGTTATCTCTTCCCTATAAAAAGTTATACGCCTCCAAAGTTGGAACTTGTAAAAAGGGCCGTATTTTTTTCTTTTGTAGAAAAAAATTTCTTCGGGACTATATAGAATTTTTATATGAGACGGAAAGATAACTTAATTCAAAAGCGTGTAAAGAAAAATTTGGCTCACTTAAGCGGACATATCACCCCCAGTCATATCCAAACTTGGTCAATTTTAAAAAATAAATTCGGTTTAAGTAAAAAATTCTAAAAAGGCAAAAAAAATCTTTAAGGAAATTTGAGTCTATATTGGTTCCAAATTTTGTTATGATATCTTTAATATTTAAAAAATTAAAAAATTCTATATAGTCCCGAAGAAATTTTTTTCTACAAAAGAAAAAAATACGGCCCTTTTTACAAGTTCCAACTTTGGAAGCGTATAACTTTTTATAGGGAAGAGATAACAGTCAGCAAAGTTTTTTAATTTTATTTAGAATTTTATCACCAATATAGATGATATTTTAAAAATAAATGTCGACCCTCCGTAGTCGGGCATATCTAAAAAACCATAAAAGATCCATTATAATTTATTCAGCAATAAAGAATTCGGTAAGCGATTTATGTAACAAGAAGAAAACTTTTTTTTGGCTGAGACACGATTCGAGTCCATGAACGTCAACCATTTTTGTTTGCTAATCTACCGCTTCACGCGTACTTCTACTTGAATAAACATACCTGAGCTTAAATAAATACTTAAACATTATGTGGTCCACAATCGAAATGCTGACATCAACAGTAGATAATCTTACCTGAAACGACAATGTGAAAAAAATTAAGTTAATTGAGATTATGGAAATTATAATGAAATATAAATTTAAAAATTACTAGTATTAAATGTCCATAAAATGTTATTATATTTCGAACATTCAAACAAACTTTTGCCAAAATCTTAAAATAATATTTTCCAACATCACTCCTACATGTCTTATAATTCTAAAAATATTTCAAAATATTCCAAAACTCATTCTTTGTCACTCTTCATGCATTATGCTCATATATATAACAGCCAACCCACGCGTTTTAAAAATGTGTTCATTATTAAAATATTAAATGAAGAAAATAGCGTTGCAGGCTTATTTGTATTTTTAATACATATAAAGTTCAAAGGTTATTTGTTGCTGGTACCCTTTTTTAAAACTGTTTTAAATTTCGTTTGTCATCTGTATTAAGAGACACCGTATCATGTATGGCTTTTAAACCTTTTTACCCCATTGCCAAATTTTTGATTTTCCTGGAAATATAATACTGAATTACAAATATTTTTTAACGTTTTTTTTCTTCTCCAACAAAAGCTCGTTATAGGCAAATATTGTATTTAATCTAATGCCGCTTTATTGTGTATCACCAACAATTTTTCTTTTCATGCGATGAAAAGAAAAGTGGTACATTTTTTAGAAGTGGTAACGAATTTTGTGTACTCTAAGCCAGGGATTTGAATTATGATAAACGAATGAAACTTATTAGTTTTACTTCAAACAATTAAAAAATAATATAAATATTATTGCTAGATCAGATAACAAAGTATTCGTACAACGGTCTGTTGTTTATTCCAGGTCTGGATATAAGGTTTTAAATTGATGTAGGACTTTAATCAGAAGTCTATATAGCTAAAAAGTTAAAATTTTTAATCAAAAAGTCTGGATATCATGGATTCTTGAGAAGTTAATTAGTTGAAACAGCACTGTAATTGATAATCTTTAAATACATTAGCTTACAAACTTATTGTCAAACCTAAAGGTCTTGACAACTTCAATACTGGAATATAAGAAATTAAAGAATTCAAAAATATAAATCAAATGTTGAACAGAAACAAAATCAAAAAACAAATGTACAATATTTGTTTATTGCAAATAGTACGTCAAAAATCGCGTCATGCTTGGGGCATTATAATTTTTATGTTTTTTTTTCATATTTTATATGGATAAAAATAAAAAAATATCATCTTTATGAGTCAAAAAACCACCTACGCTCACTTAGTACACTTTATAATACCACTCAGTGGCACTGTATTCCATTTAGAGTATTTTTCCGGAATATTTAGTTAATTGGCTGACTACAATTTATATTTTTTTAGTCTTACATATGTCACGTATAGGTCCTCGGTAAAGCAAAAATAAATCACTCGATTACTTTACATATTCCCAGTAATCAGGCGTAGAAACAATTGTCACTTTAGTGTCCCTAAGTAATCTAGAGTGTAATGTGTTTATATTTTACATTTCACTGTTGGTCATGTTGGTATCCAGCTATGGCCCTAGATGTTATGCGAAACCACTATTACGAGGACTGTCATCAGAACTGCTGAAATACCACTGCGAGTACAAATGTATGTATGAACAGATTTTCCATTTTAGCAACGTTAACATAAAACGACATGAATTGTAAATGGATTTATGTTTATTCTCCTACACACATAAATATTCTATACCGGATACAGTGCCCTTAGTGTTTGCAACAAATAATAGATGCTATACCCACATACAACATACTATATAAATACAATAATATTAGGGTGTTCGTCACCTTTTTAATGCACATAATAGGTATAAATCAGTTAGATAACTCGATAAATGCAACAAAATAACTTCTTAATCAAAACGGTCCTGTTGTAAGAAATAAAACTGTTTACAAAACAAGCTCACTAGAACCTATCCAGAATATTTGGAATTCATGTAGGATACTGTGGAAAGCATAGATTATTTCCTTGATTATCAGAACTTAAATTGCCCTGAGGCACACTGATCTCACTTAATATAAACAAAAAGTAAATATTTAGCAACTAGCTGACCCGACAGACGTATTTGTGACAAGCTTTTTGAAATGTGTAAACATAGTTTAAAAAAGGAAAAAAAAGGTATTATTGAATGATAATTTCAATTTCATGAATTTTCAAAGTTAATGCCGCAAACACGCTATGAATGCCTTTGAGATTTGTTAATTTTCATTGCAAATGCAAGCCGTACCGGAAACTGCAAGCGTTTAAAATCGAATGGTATGTCGATCGGAGCAATTGGGATCAGTGGTATCAAAACGTCTTCTTCTTTATACTTTCCTTTTCTTTAAAAACTGCTGAATTGTTGCTTCGTTGACGTTATTCAGTAGGTTTTTTACCGCAAGTCGGGTGCCATTACAAACACGTGGTTGGTTTATGTTGTGAGGGGGTAATCCAGATAACTCCAGCAATTATAAAAACTCGGTTTGATGACATCATCTTGGGAAGTAATGGAATCCAGCGATTTTTACTTCATCAATTCAACAGCAATTTCACTTTGAATCTTAAAATTCAATTCGTAGATATCAATGTTTTTCGCAGCAAATATAGAACGTTCGATCAACCAATCATGATTTTTGTAATTTAGTGCAATGTTTGGAAATACTTTTCGGATGATTTCAGATTTTAATTCGGTCAATTGGCGGAAAATTGAAATGTCAACCGGAATTTTGCCGTTGACAATTATTGGAAAATTCTTTTTCAGTTTTATCGTTCTGCAGCTCGACACGGATATTCACAGTCAATTTGAGTTTCTTGACGTGTTTTCACAAAACAAAATTAATTTATTTCATTGGCGGGCGTTGACCCTGGAATCAATGGCAAGGTTTGCCGAAAATCACCTGCCAACAGAATCGGCTTTGATTGTTTTGTAAATCTTCCAATGTTTTGTTCAATGCTTCCAAAGACTTTTTATTGTCCATTGTACAATCATACCAAATGAGTTTGCTTAGCTGCAAAACTTTGGCCATCGCACTGTTCTTGGATATGTGGATTCTTGGATTTTCATTGAGTTGCATATGGGCATTTCCTCCGATTAGTCAACCAGGATCGAAAAATAAAATGTTGATAATCATCGTGTTTTATTGAAGATATTTCGATATAATTTACTACATGTAATTTTTTCGGCCTAAGGACGAGCCTATTGAAACTGGCTGAAATCGATCCATTATATTACATAGCCCCCATACAAATGTCCTCCCGAAATTGGACTTTTCGGTCATAAATGTTTAATTTATGTAGGTATCTACACAAATTTCGCTCCAATTAGTTTTATATATACCGAATTCATGTCACCAAATTTTATTATAATCGGTCCCATATAAGACCCGATTCCGTAAATTACTTTAACGTTCATAAATCTCATAAAAATGTTGGTATACACATGAAATTCAACAAAAATAACTTTCATATAGACATAAACTACGATCTAATTTCATGATGATCGGTCAATAATTGGTCATAGCTCGTAAATCACCCACTAATATAAATTATTGAATTTTTAAAATAAAAATGTTACTTAGTGTAGGGTATTATACCTTCTTACTTGTTTGTTAAGGAAATTTGAAGATATTTATGGGAAAACGCATGTTGATAATAATAAAAAACATATGGAAAAATCGTACGTTCGCGACCCGTACGTGCGCGACTAGCTAATTAAGCCAATTAAACAAAAACCAATAGAGATATTTTATTGTGTAAATACCAAATAGAGACCTACAGTGTACGAACGTACGTTCGTGACCCAGGGAAATGCCCATATTCAATAGCAACTTGAGTGCTGAATGAGCAGTTCCACCGGGATCGTCAAAAAAAATCTTCAATCTTTCACAACTTTCATAAGAGTGTCGTACGCATATTTTTTTGTCGATTCAATAGTGGAACGTTTGGTCGAACTGATGCCCTGATTCCCCTCAATGCATCGCAATCATATTGTGTTTCGTGTCGCAACTCTTGATTAAATGCGCAGTGCATCGGACCATTGGGAGCTGTCATGCCTAACTAGGGTTCCTAATTTCCCGGTCTTCTTTCTTTCCCGGGAGGAAATTAAACAAGTAAGAAAGTATGGTCGGTCAAGCCCGACCATATAATACCCTACACCAAGTAAATGAGTAAAAATATTTTTCTTTTAAAATATCAATAATTTATATTTTTGAGTGATTTTCGGAAGTGGGCCTTATATGGGAGCTATGACCAATTATGGACCGATCACCATAAAATTAGGTCGTGTTATTTATGTCTATATTAAAGTTAACTATGTTGAATTTTGTGTGTATACCAACATTTTTAAGCGATTTATGCACGTTAAAGTGATTTTCGGAAGCGGGTCTATATGGGAGCTATGACTAATTATGGACCGATCGTAACAAAATTTGGTGACATGAATTTTGTATATATAAAACTTATTTGGAGCGAAATTTGTGTAGATACATAGATAAATTAAACTTTTATGACCGATAAAGTCCAATTTCGAGGGGACATTTGTATGGGGGCTAGGTGAAATAATGGACCGATTTCAGCCAGTTTCAATAGGCTTCGTCCTTGGGCCGAAAAAGTAATATGTACCAAATTTGATCGAAATATCTTCAAAATTGCGACCTGTACTCTGCGCACAAGGTTTACATGGACAGCCAGCCAGCCAGCCAACCAGACGGACGGACGGACGGACGGACATCGTTTAATCGACTCAGAAAGTGATTCTAAGTCGATCGGTATACTTTAAGGTGGGTGTTAGACTAATATTTTTGGGCGTTACAAACATCTGCACAAACGCATAATACCCTCCCCACTATGGTGGTGTAGGGTATAAAAATCGTTTCATTGCCGGGAATTTTTTAACACTAGATTAAAAAAATTCAGTTATTTGAACCGTAATACTTCTTTGTCAACTGACTATCTGTTGCTAGAACCGAAAAAATCTATGGATATAATAAAATGATTCAATTAGCAACAAATATGGCAATCGAAACGAATCTGAAAATTGTTACCTTTAGAAGAAAACTTATGAAAAAATTCCGGAAAATTCCGGCAAGCATTTCCACCCTATGTCAAACTCATGTCCTCAATTACTATTAAAGCTTCGTTTTAAATTTTATTGATTTTGCTCCACAAATCAATCGGTTTGGATGGGAAGTATGTTTCTTGCCCTAAAAACCTTGCTCGTTTTGTTCCCTAAAACAAAACAGCGAACATTTAGATATATTGAAAGAAGTGGGCGATAAAAACATAATTTGGATTACTACGAACATTATTAGCCAAATCAGTGCGTTTTCAGATTTTAGATAAATCGAAAAAATTGAGCTAAAAGGAGGCGTTTTATTCCAAAAAAAAATAATCAAATAATTTTAATTGAATACCCTAGTAAATACTGTCATACAAAGATATACATATATCGTTCATGGAAACATATGTATATGTACACATGTGGCAACTACAACCAAATGAAACAATATAAAATGAAAAAAATTGTACGATTTTGATTGAAATTGAATGTCTAACATTGTTGAATATTAACAAAAGAAAAACAAAAATATACTCACACAAATATAATCATACTCGTTACAATAATACGGGAATATTTTACAAAAGAATTATTTTACAAACATAAAAACCAGCTTTTTAATATTTGAAAATCATATTTACTGTCCTTGTACTTACGAACACGTTCGCTTTCATATCTTAAATTGGATGTGTTTTTCAACAGAAATGGTTATTAAACTCGTTACATTCGATTAATCATTGATTAATGGGAAAATGATATGGAAAACAATAAATTGTAACAAATAAAAATATGTACAACTTAAATTAAACAATTTGAATCCATAAACAAATATACTGTATTGGCCATAACTAAAGCACCCCCTCAATGAATTTTTTCAAATCATAATTTTTTTGATAAAACGGCTTTTTTGGGATGTATTTTGTATATATTTTATTAACTAATATTGTTAATGTTCATTTAATATTCATTTAGTAAAAGATAATTTTATTAAAAATTAATTTAAAATGATAAATCATATAAAAACTTAAAACGCAACGGACAAAACAAAATCACCCTCTTATAAGATGTTTAAAAATTTGACTCGGTACTGCATATTTGCAATGTGAGTTATCGGGAATCACAATGAATGCATTTGAAACTTCCAAAAGATAAAAATAATGGAAGACATAGTGTGTAAAATTTAAGTTTTACACAGTTTATTGTTAAAAAAAACAATGATAAGGAACAAGTACTCCAGTGAATTTAAAATTAAAGTTATTGAAGACTGGAAGACGGGCTTATCACTACATGAATTGAGTTAAAAATATTCAATTAACAGATCAGTTATTTTCAGGCTCTTTTCAAAATTTTTTAAGACTGGCCGCATATCACCGGTGCATTCTGCAGGTCGTTCGCATAAAACCACACGATATGATGATTCCTTGATCAAAAGAGCAATTCAAAATGACTGTAGAGCATCCGCTAGTCAAGTGAGAACAAGTTTAAGATTATGCGTTAGCGAAAGAACAATCGGTAGAAGAGTAGTAGAAGCCCGTTTATTCAGCTGACGACCAGCTAAAAAACCATTTCCATCAGCTAAGAACAAGAAAGCTACACTGAAGTTTACCAAAGCCAACATCGACTGGAGTGTCCTAAAATGGAAGACAGTACTGTTTCCTAACGAATCCAAATACAACTTAAAAAATTCCGCTGGAATAAGGCGTGTACGCAGATCAAAAGGAGTAAGATTGAATCCTAAGTATTGCAAAGGAACAATTAAACATGGAGGAGGCAATGTAATGGTCTGGTGATGCTTTTCTGGTCAAGGATTTGGGCAAAATCATAAAATTTATGGGATTATGGATCACTTCATGTACCGTGATGTATTGAAAGATGTAATGTTGCCTTACGCCAGTGAAGAGATGCCACTTATAGGGAGCATCCAACAGGATAACGATCCTAAGCACACCTCCAAAGTTTGTAAGACTTGGCTTCAGAGCAATAAGATTCAAGTTCTTCATTGGCCTAATCAATCTCCCGATCTTAATCCTATTGAGAACTTGTGGCACATTGTTAATATGAAAATAAATGGTGAAAATTGCGGATATAAGGATCGGCAATTTTCACGATTTATTTCATGCCGTTAAAATGGCCTGGGAAGGAATATCGAAAAACGCCATAAAAACATAATATCTTCTATGCTAAGAGATGTTCTTGTGCCATCCAAAACAAAGGATTTGCAACAAAAAATTTCTACCTTAAAATATTTTTTGATTTTAAGTTACCTCTTATGGAGAGGTTAACTTTGGAAGTATTTGTTTATCCATAATAAACATATTAATAAATGAAAATAATACATAATAGATATTTAAAACTTTGTTTTAAATATCTGTAGGCGAGTAGTCATCTGACTACTGTAGGCGAGTAGTCAGATGAGAGGTCCAGTGGAGGGATTACTGAAATAAATTCTGTTTTTATATAGCAAAATCAATTAGATCAGGAATCTAGATATGACATCCAGTTTGTTAGTATATATTCCTTCTAACAGTTGTCTACATATCTAGGACTAATGAGGCGAGAGCCCCAGAATGTGTGTTTTGCATTGTATTCACCAGCTGCTATAAATCTTGGACCTATGATTTTAAAGTACCTAGGGGGACAATATATTGAATATATTGTAACTCTACCATCTGGTATATTTATAGAGGTGTCCTCGATATGGTTCTTCTTTTATTCTGGCATTGGAAAATGCCGAATACCTTTTCTCACTAAAATAACTGTTCCACAGCATGCTCTACCATCTGGATTTTTGTTGATTAACCAGTTCTTGTTTCAGAAACGAGCAGTACATCAGTTTTCTGATGTTGCAGGAATTGTTGTATTTAATTTCTATATTTTCTATGCTTTGATTATGCATTAATTGTTGAAATATATTTTGCATGTTCACCATGAAACAGTTCATGTTTTCGATTAGATTCTCAATAGAGCTTTGAAATTTGAAATATTCCCAGTACGTCTAGATACAACTATAATTGGAGGAGTCCTAGCAAGGAGTCCTTACTTTTTAAAAATGCTCCCTAAAAAGAGGCCTTTCATAAAGCACATTTAAGGACAAAACTATTCTACGAAAATTTTTGCCGCAAAATTTAAGTGGGGCACACCAAAGATACAAAAGTTGTAGATAAAACACTTTACGCTTAATTCGCAAAATTTCACTCCATCTCGGGTCTCACATTTTTTAACAAAATCCCCAAAAGTCCAAGTATGATTCCAATGAGCCGAAATCTAAAATAGTCCCTAGAAGATCTACCAAAAACATGCACACTTATATAAGTTATATCTTTTAGTTCAAGAGATATTTAGGTTTATTTTTATACCCTCCACCACCATAAGTGGTGAATGAGGGTATATATAAGTTTGTCATTCCGTGTGTAATATTGAGAAATATTCATCGGAGACCCAACAGAGTATATATATTATTGATCCTTATGAAATTCTAAGTCCATTGAGCCATGTCCGTCTGTCCGTATGTGTAAAACACGTTCACGTCCAAAATACGCAAACAAACTAAGTAGAGTTTATTATTGTCCTAAGCAGTTTAGTATTGAAAATCAGCGAAATCGGTACAGTGGAACCAAAGTTATGAATTAAAATGTGGGACAACCTCAAAAAAAATTGATACTCGTTACTTTTATGATAAAAGGAGTAACTCTGGCTAAAAGCATAAGAATCGGTCCATGATTTCTCCTAGCCCTCATACAAATTTCTTCCCGAAATAAGGTTCTATGGTCTATAAATGCCTATAGAATAGGAATATCCATAGAAAATTCAGCAAAAATAAATTTCGTGGTAAAAAAAAAATTACATTACAAAATTTTTCGTGGATCGGCCCATATTTGACCATAGCCCCTATATAAAGTACACTTCCGAAAATATCTTAAATAAGCATAAATGTCTTATAAATGTTGCTATCAAGTTGAAATTCGACATAAATAATCCCCATATATACCAAAATCGCTTTACCTAATTCTATGAAGATCGGCCGATAATTGGTTATATCTCCCATATAAGGACCACTTCCGAAAAACACAATAACCTACATAAATATTTAAAAAATATCAATATCAAAACAATATTTCACACAGATCCGTAATTTATATTTATAAATCATACTACAGGATTTTGTAAATATCGTTCCATATTTAACCATACCTCTCATATAAGGTCCACTCCCGAAAATCATTAAAAATCCTCATAAATTTCTTACAAATATAGTTATCAGGTTCAAATTCAAAACAAATTTATTCAATGTATACAAAAATCGATGTACCAAATTTTATGATGATAGGCCCATAATTGGTCAGAGCCTCCATATAACTACCACTTCAGGAAAACACATTAACCTGCAAAAATGTCCAAAAAAATCTATACTGAACCAAAATTTTACACCGATCAGTAATTTGTATCCAAGAATCGTACTATAAGATTTTTTAAATATTGGTCCATAATTCGGCATAGCTCCCATATAAGGTCCACTCTTGTTAATAGCCTTGTTTATATGAAATTCAACCAAAATAGCCCTCAAATACTTAGGACCATAATAGGTCATAGCATCCATATCAGTAATTTGTATTCAAAAATCATAATACTGAATTTTGTGAATATTGGTCCATAATTGGCCACAGTTCTCATATAAATACATAAAAACAATCGAACCATAATAGGTCATAGCTCCCACATAAGACCCACAACCAAATATTTTGAAATTTGTCTAAATATATTTGTACACCCTTTTTTATACTCTGTTTCTTCACTTGAGGTTAAAAGGGGAAAATGTTGATCCAAACGTATTAACTAATTATTAAGTACTAGCTGTCCCGGTAAACTTTCTTCTGCCATAGCTCACACAAAGTTTTATGAGCCCCGCTATAATAGTACTCCTGATATGCAATAATAAATTTATGCTTTGTATGGGAGGTGCCATGCCCATTGTACCTATATAGGTCAATTGTGAATCTAAACCATCCACGGACCCTCTCAAATACACACAACAAATTTCATCGAAATCGGACCAGCCGTTAAGGAGGAGTTCAGTTACTAACACACGTAAAGAAGAATTATATATGGGGCATTTCATGTCAAGTGAACCAACTTTTGAAATCGATGTCTTCCGATCGGGATGAAATTTGCACCAAGGTTAGCTCTATTGGATAGTAACTCAGACACAATTTTTCAACAACATCGGTCGAGAACTCTCTGAGTTATAGGGGGTAAAATTTTGACAATTTGGTCAAACAGGGGTTTTTTCTTATCCATGTAACTTATTACCTATTGTTCTTAGCAAAATGTGTCCCAAATAGTATAGATAGCTATTTCTTCGATCTTTCGAAAAAAAATATTAAAAAAAAAAAATAAAAAATTTTTAATATTTTTTTTCCGAAATCAAAAACTTTTTTGACTTTTTTTTAAAATACGTCCTTTTTTTTTTTTTTTTTTTTTTTCTTAAAATAAAGTTTAGATATTTTCCTTGAACACCTACTTGGTCGCTTAGTGGGATGCGAGTGGGATATCTATCAAAATAAATATTTTGTAACTCAAAACATAAAATTTTTGACTTTTTTTGCAAAATCAAAAACTTTGTTGACTTTTTTTTTCAAAATGGACCCTTTTTTAATCTTTTTTTTTAGGTCAAACAAAAGCTTAGATATTATCCTTGAAGACCCTTTTGGTCGCTTAGTGGGATGCGAGTGGGATATCTATCAAAATAAATATTTTTTAACTCAAGACTTACAATTTTTGACTTTTTTTTTTGCAAATACGATTTTTTTTTCAAAAGGGCCCTTTTTTTAAAATTTTTTTTGTAGTCAAAAGAAAGCTTAGGTCCATTCCTTTAAGATATTTTTAGTCCCTTAGTGGGATGCGAGTGGGATATCTATCAAAATAAATGTTTTAACATAAAAATTGTATGTCTTGAGTTACAAAACATTTATTTTGATATATATCCCACTCGCATCCCACTAAGCGATCAAAACCATCTTAAAGGAATAGGCCTAAGCTTTCTTTATAGCAAAAATTTTTTTAAATATTTTTTTTCGAAAGATCGAAGAAATAGCTATCTATACTATTTGGGACACATTTTGCTAAGAACAATAGGTAATAAGTTACATGGATAAGAAAAAACCCCTGTTTGACCAAATTGTCAAAATTTTACCCCCTATAACTCAGAGAGTTCTCTACCGATGTTGTTGAAAAATTGTGTCTGAGTTACTATCCAATAGAGCTAACCTTGGTGCAAATTTCATCCCGATCGGAAGACATCGATTTCAAAAGTTGGATCACTTGACATGAAATGCCCCATATATAAAGATATAAACACTTAAATTTCATACGTTCTAATAGGAATTTCAGTTATAAATTGCTGAATTAGATAAAATTTTTTGTACATTTGAAATAAAATATGTTCTGCGTAAACTAGTCTTTCTAACAATTGTTATATTATTTCAGTTATTATACCATCATATTTAGGTGGAGGGTATTTAAGATTCGACACGGCCGAATATAGTACTCTTACTTGTTATATTTTTTTTAATTCTGCTGATCTTTTTCTGGTTTTTTAGATGTGGCGTCCCTATGGAGGGTCTACAATTTTTTTCAAAATATCAGCTATTTTGCTATAAAATCCTAAATATAATCCAGACAACCTTATAATAATTATCTCGTACATATATAAAAAGTTACATGCAGCAAAAGTCGGAACATGTAAAAATGGCCGTATTTTTTATGTTTTTACCCAAAGAAGTCCCTATATTTTTTTTAGTAGAAAAAAATTTTCTTTGGGACTATATAGAATTTGTATATGATCCAAAAAGAGAACCTAATGCAAAAGCGTGTAAAATAAAACTTGGCTCACTTAAGCTGACCTAGTCGCCCGCAGACCTATCCAAACTTTGCCAATTTAAAAAAAAAAGTTTGGTTTGAGCAAAAAATTCTAAAAATGCAAAGCTCAGATCCTCGAATGAGCGCTCATGCGAATGAGCGTCATTTTACTATCACACGGTAAATAACGTAGCAGTATGGTAATTTTGAAAAAAAAAATCAGGTTATGGGACACATTTTCCCCGTTTTAGGAATTTTGGTATTTGAAAATTAAAAGTGTCGAAATTTATAATGCCATTGATTTAAGAACATTTAGATCTACACTATTTTTCAATCTTGTTCTAATATCTTTGATGGTTAAAATTGTGCATTAATTCAAAATTTATATTTTTGTTCATGAAACCCGAGATGGCGTTTATTTTGGCAAATTAAGCGTAAAGGGCTTTATTTACAACTTTTGTATCTTTGGTGACCCCACTGAAATTTTCCGGCAAACATTTTCGTAGAATATTTTAATCCTAAAATGTCTATTTTGAAAAGACTTTTTTTGATTTTCTCTAAAAATGGGTCAAATTGACCCCTAAAGAGATAGAGGGTTAAGATCTTCCACAAAAATGATCCCCATAAAATTACACAATATAACCCTGACAATAAGAATTCTCTCAGACATTAACTTACAACATTTTTTTCAGTTAGTATAATGCTCCCTTCGATTAAAAAATGAAAACTTTGAGCCCTGAAAAAAAAATTCAGATTCTACTCAACATGCCCTTTCAGAATTATACGGCCGCTATTCTGTTCCAATCAAAAAGTCTCAATTTATTGGACAGTGTTATTAACTTGAACATTGTTGTTGTCATAGATTATCATAGATCACGGCAACTATTTAATTGCATAGCCATTAAGTGTCGTTATTTTTATACGAAACTTCTTTCGGTTAAATATTATTTAGATACCAACTTTTTTAAGAGATTTATGCTCGTTAAAATGTTTTGCAGAAGTGGGCCTTATATTGGAACTATGACCAATTATGGATACATCGCCATTAAATTTGGGTTTTCTGTTGAATTGGTTTTGGATACCAAAATTTTTAAGATTTTTTGCTCGATAGAGTAATTTTCGAAAATGTACTTTATATTGGCGCTAGGTGATTTATTTATATATAAAACTCAATTGTAGAAAAATTTGTGTGGATATCTATGTATATAAATCAAGCATTTATAACCGATAAAGTTCTATTTAAGAAGGTCATTTGTACGGGGGCTAGGTGAAATAATGATCCGATTTTTACCTGTGTAAATAGGCTTCGTCTTTGGGCCGAAGATAATACATGTGTCAAATTTTATAGAAATATCTTCCAAATTGCGATCTGTACTTGCGGACACACGGATGGACATCGATTAATCGATTCAGAAAGAGAATTATCTCCACTATCGTGGTGTAGGGTATACAAATTTCGAATCATACACTATACCACTCACTTTTATGGAGTAAACATTTCTGATGCTTACAATCGAAACACTATATAACTAATAGTAACAAATCCAAAAAGAATACTTTTACCAAACAACTGACAAATGATATTTTCAAAATATGTACGTTGCTTTGTTGAATTACCTTTACGCTGTATATGAAACCGTTAAATTCCTAGAAAATTTCCAAATCAAATGCAAATTCGATGTCAAAGCAAAATAACCTTTCAAAAATGAAACTATGTATATAAAAAAATATCAAAGTATTTTTTTTAACTAGAATTTCAGTTATTGAAGAAAAGTAAGTTTATAGTAAATCCAGAAATATTGCATATGCATATGAATGCTGGCTTTAAGCGAAACAAAAATATTTTAAATATTGTCTACTTTTGTTTCATGGTAAAAACAGTGACAACTGTTAAACAACCTTGTAGAAAAATAAAACAAAAAATTGAACTGCATTCATGCATATGTAAATATGCATGTATACATCTGTATGTATAGTAATACAATGTCACCTGTAATAACATGTATGCATACGAATACATATGTATGTACGTATGGATGAGTATTAGACCGGGCCTTTAAAAATCGATTGAATTTGGATGGGTGTTATATGGTTATTTAGTAGTTAAAATTGACTGCTGTAAAGTTTGAAAAAATTCTTATCTTCCAAAGGAAATTATCTACCCAGCAAGGTATATTAAAATCAATGGAAAATTAACCAAGGTGTAAACTAGCGGATTTTGCTTAACAAAAAGTACCATTTTTTAACCGATTTCAATGGATTCTCAGAACGAGTTCTTATTATCCGACTTGCCTCAAATTTAGCATCAGTTAGTTTTATCTACTAAGGAATGAAATAAGACCTATCCAAAGAAAATATATGTATTTTCTAAGGGCAGGTCTAATGTGCATATGTAGTAATAGTTCATAGTATATAACCACTTGTATGCATGCAAGCAAAACCCACCACTGTAACATCACACAATATCATACATATGTACTAGATACATATAAAAATTAAATTTAGTAAATTTTTAAATTTCGTAAAATACATAGATACATAGCTGTCGTCCCTATTGCTAACTCGTAGTCTTAAATTGATAGACAGGGATGCGAAATACATATATTAGTGTGTCCCAAAAATGTTTATTTTTTCTACTTTTCATGGGTGCTCAAACATAATTTAAAAGCTTATATATGTCGCAATTTCAAAGATAAAATTTGATACAATCTTTTCTATTGGCACTTGGACGAAGCCTATTGAATTTGGTTCGAATCGGACCATTATTTCTACTAGCCTCCATACGATTGCCCTATCTAAAAATAGATAAATTCTCATAAATATCTTAGTTATAAAGATATCTAAACCAAATTGAGCACAAATAAGTTTTATATAAGCTAAACTATAAATTTTGTGACGATCGGTCCATAATTAGTCATAGCTGCCATATAAGGTCCACTTTCGAAAATCACATTAACTAGCTTAAATCTCTTACAAATGTTAGTATTCAAATAAAATTCAATATAAATATGTTATATATATACAAAATTTATGTCACCAAATTGTAATCCGATCGGTCCATAATTGGTCATAGCTCCCATATAAGGCCCACTTCCCAAAATCACTCACGAATAGAAATTATTGATATTTTAAAAGAAAAATGATTTTGCTCATTTACGTAGTGTAGGATATTGACCGATCATACTATCTTATTGGTTTTTTTTTGATGTGACGTACCTATCTAAAGTCGGGATATTTTGATAAAATAGAAACAAGTTCCATATAATTATCTGGTCCATATACAAAGTTACACGCATCCAATTTCGGAACATCTAAAATAGTGCATATTTTTATACCCTACACCACCATAGTGGGGAGGGTATTATGCGTTTGTGCAGATGTGTGTAACGCCCAAAAATATTGGTCTAACACCCACCTTAATGTATACCGATCGACTTAGAATCACTTTCTGAGTCGATTAAGCGATGTCTGTCCGTCCGTCCGTCTGGTCGGCTGGCTGGCTGGCTGGCTGTCCATGTAAACCTTGTGCGCAGAGTACAGGTCGCAATTTTGAAGATATTTCGATGAAATTTGATACATATTATTTTTTCGGCTCAAGGACCAAGCCTATTGAAACTGGCTGAAATCGGTCCATTATTTCACCTAGCCCCCATACAAATGTCCTCCCGAAATTGGACTTTATCGGTCATAAATGTTTAATTTATATATGTATCTCCACAAATTCCGCTCCAAATAAGTTTTATATACACAAAATTCATGTCGCCAAATTTTGTTACGATCGGTTCATAATTAGTCATAGCTCCCATATAGACCCGCTGCCGAAAATCACTTTAACGTGAATAAATCGCTTAAAAATGTTGGTAAACACACAAAATTCAACATAGTTAACTTTTATATAGACATAAATCACACGACCTAATTTCATGGTGATCGGTCCATAATTGGTCATAGCCGCCATATAAGGCCCACTTCCGAAAATCACTCAAAAATATAAATTAATGAAATTTTAAAAGAAAAATGTTGTTTGCTCTTTTACTTAGTGTAGGGTATTATATGGTCGGGCTTGACCGACCATACTTTCCTACTTGTTTATATATGTATCTACACAAGTTTCGCTCCAAATAAGTTTTATATAAACAAAATTCATGTCACCAAATTTTGTTACGATCGGTCCATAATTAGTCATAGCTCCCATATAGACCTGCTTCCGAAAATCACTTTAACGTGCTTAAATCACTTAAAAATGTTGGTATATACACAAAATTCACCACAAATAACTTTCATATAGACATAAATCACATGACCTAATTTCATGGTGATCGGTCCATAATTGCTCATAGCTCCCATATAAGGCTCAATTCCGAAAATCACTCACGAATATAAATTATTGATATTTTAAAAGAAAATGTTTTTGCTTAGTTAGTATCTAAGTAATTTTTTGGATTTTTTCATGCATTTTGTACATCTAAATGTCGCAAAGTGATGTTCAGCAAAGTTATTAAGCTCAATGCCAGTTACAGCATAGTCAATGAAAGCTGTACTTTTGGTTTTCCTTGAGTAGGACCCTGGAAAATAAGTTTTTCATAATTTTTTCGTAAGTTTTCTAACCAAACTCAATAAAAATCATCTAATCCTACACCCAGAGAAAAAATATAATTGTACATTTTTACAATAACCATTTCAACATTTTTACAAGTTTTTTAAGAATATTATGGTTACTGTAATTATGTATATGATTGCGGTAACAATAATATGTTTATGTTACCATCCACATAATTGTTGCAATCCTATACATATATCTTTGTAGTAATTAAGTATATGTATGTGGCAAACATTTCCACAAATTTTCTGAATCTAGGACCAAAAAAAAGTCGGCCAAATTTAAAAGAAAAATTCTACACATAAATATCTCCTAAACTAAAAAATATAACCCACACATTTAAGTGTATTTTTTATAGATATTTTTAAGTACTATCTAAATATTCTAAATTTCTTGACATTCGGTTATGAACTGAAGTTTTTGTGATTTTTAATTTTGTAGGCCCGAGGTGAGTAACTTTGGGCGACGGCCCACTAGTCAACATTCCAACTACGAACTCATGTTTTTTTTTACAAACTGCTAACAAACAAAAGTTTTTCTGCAGATACAGCCAGAGTCTCTGGCGTGAATTGAACCCGCAACCCTCAGATTAATAGTATAGCACACTACCGACTAGTCTATCGAGGCATCCTTGTAAATACAATACAAACCAATTCAAAAACACCTCAGTACTGACTATGACAAAACTCTACCAAAATTATACCCACATTTTAACCTTCAAATCATGAGCTGAAACCGCACGCTAACCCATAATACGTAAACCCTTTAATATTTGCAATATTTTTTAGTTTTTTTTAAATTTTGTTATAAAAAATTTGAAAATGTGAAACTGCTCAGAAAATGTACAACTTCTAACCGAACCACTTCGAATTTTGCTGCAATGTTGATCATTTGGATTTCCGATAACGGTAAAAAATATGGGCCACCCTAGTGTATATATGTATGTATATGCGAGTGTAGATGTGTATGTTAGTGCATGAAGTTGTTATAAAATTTAAAATTTTTTTCTTATTTATTATTTCATTTTGTTTTCGTATTATTTTTTAGTTTAATATCAAGAGCTTGATACGAGTATGATGAATTAAATGACATTCTTGAAATGATAAAAATAGTTTACATGTATTTCTACACTCACACGATGACACTAAGGAACAGTGGGCATTATCTTGGGAAGGTTGTAAGAAACAAGGATTTTACTGAATTTTGTATTTCTATATCATGTAGAACTGTAAACTGCCAAGTAATGCAATAAAGTGCGAATATAGTATCACACGAATGACTTTAGAATAAAGGTCTACTTGCCTAATATATCATAGGTGGCTTCTGTAAAACCATCCGGTACTTTTGAAAATTTTACTATATTCATTAGTCACAAATCAGTAACGGCTCCAAGCTTAGGTTAAGTTCAATTGGCAGCTTCCCGAAGGATAGCACACTTGTATCCATCGTTTATTGCGCGTCATCATTCTTTAGCCATCAACTCTTGATAGACAGGTTTTGTGAATAAGAATTTGTTTAACAATACATAATTCTACATCACAGGTTCCTAAATCCCATACAGTGACTGACAAGTGGTATAAGTTGTCTCCACTTCATCCTCATCATTACAGCTTCTACAATTCAGTGTTCGGTAATGTCCACCATTTGATTTCTTAGATGGATTCTACGTTGAAGACACAGGCATCCCACATGGCACAGTTGCTTAAATTTTGAATGATCACTTGGGCATGAGAAAGCTTTTCGCAAGATGGCTGCCGCATTTGCTCACAATCAGGTGCACAAAAGGGTACACACATGTGCAGTTTCCATGGCAAGAATCCAGGAATTAGGCTACGAAATGCTCCTTCTTCCGTCATATTCTCCGGATTTAAGACCGAGTTACTATTTCTTGTTTCCAAACCTGAAGAAATTTCTCGGCAAAAATGGAGATATGACTATGATCCCGACAAATCTTATTTTTTTGAGGGGATAAAAAGTTGGAGAAACTTTGGACAAAGTGCATAATATAATTTTACATCTAAAAACCTGTGTTTCATTACAAAAAGGCGCGGACTTTTTGACCCATCCTCGTATTTAATAAAATTTAATTAAATTTAAAGAACAAAGCACACTAATCAAGTCAAGATTATTGAAAGAAAGATAATGATTTTTATACACCAAGGTCAATTTAACTTTTGATAGAACCATGAGTAAGTTTTGAATGAATCCTTAGCAAGATTTATCGTAAACTTCTCGAGTTATACGGAATTCCAAACAATGGAATTAATACCTAATTTCATTTTCGAAAACAAAATAAATAAATAAATTTATAGAATTGGATATTGGGAATGGATTCACAATTAAGATTTTAGCGAATTAATTAATGCGAAGCTCTGATTTCAATAAATAAGAGCCCGAATAATTTACCAAGAAGCGATCTGCCGTGTATTGCATGAAGGTGAACTAAGTGACAGTATCAATGTTAATATAGGAGTGCAGCAGGTCTGCATTCTCTACCCAACGTTCTTTAACATCGTATTAGACGTTGTTATGAAGCAAGCTTTAGAAATTCAAAGAAGCATAACTTAGGTTTCTTACATGATTTGGACAATGCGGACGATATCAATCTGTTTGCTCACAACTATGAGGACATGGTCCACAAACTAGACTCGTTTGATACGTTCGCTACTAGAACAGCTACGCATAAATGTTAAAAACACGAAAACTATGCGAATAAATACAAATCGTTTAAACTAAATGACACTCCTCAGGAGGATGTACAATCCTTTCTTTACTTAGGTTGTGTAATCTCAAGTACAGGGGGAAGCACGGAGGAAAATTAAAACCAAATTAAAAAAACAGTTAGCTTTTGACCAACATATAGAACTTGTCTGCAATCTCACGTCGAATGAAAATACGAATCTTTAACTCCAACGTCACTTCAGTACTTCTATATGGGTGTGAAACATGGAACGCGGTCCCACAACTTCTACATCGCTTGCAAGCTTTTACTAACCATTGTCTTAGACGTTTGCTGAATACAATTTTGGCGAAATACAATTTTGATTGCTAGACTATGGGCACTGACAGACCAAACAACAATTCATTTGAATATTACGAAACGGACGTCGAACTGGATAGGTCAGACTCTAAGGAAGGCCCCTAATGATATCACAAGGAATCCACTTGGCAGCCGTAGACCGTTCAACCTTTGCATATAATTTGCATGTCATTAAATAGATTAAGATTTAAGAATTTTGTTGTGGCTCTATGCTCCTCATAGGTGTAAAATGAATATCCATATTTTAATAAATAATTCAGCAGGATCCGTGCCATAGTTAATCTTAAATTAAATTTTTTTACTTGATAAGTTTATGAATAATTCGATAAAGTTTAGCTAAAATTTAAACTGTAGAATTAATATATTTTCTTAAAGACCCCACGGTGCCCACATTTACACCTTCATACATACAAAATATTCGTATAAATAAATAAATACATGTATTATTTACAAAGTGTTTTTTATTGTTATTTTGTTGAATTGTTGATGATTAGTTGTTGACATTTGTCACATGTTCAAAATAGTTATGTCGTTCTTTTACATATCTATTTTTCCTTAAATTTAAATGTTTTATTTGAATTGTAAATGGTGATGGTTGAATTCCAATTACATTTTATTTAAATAGAATTTTAATTAATTTAATTTTAATAAATTTTCATAGTTTACATAGATTGCACAAATTCTTGTAATTAGACCAATAATATCTTACGTATGTAGATTTTAAACATTCCTGGAATAGTTACACATGTTAGAATCAGCAAATTCTGGCAATCAAAAGTCTGCACTTTATAATGTAATTAAATTAATATTTCTTTATTAGACTCGTTAAAATGTTAATAATATTATTATATAATTTATGAATTATTAATTCAATTAGAGAAATAATATAATCAAAAACAAGTAAGAAAGTATATTCAGTCTAGCCCGGTCATAATAATACTCTACGCTGTGCACAGAGAAAATGAGCAAAACTATTTTTTTTTAAATTTAAATAATAAATAATTTTTTTCGTTAGTGATTTTTGAAAATAGTCTTTAAATGTGAGACCAATTATGGCCCGGTAGTCATGAAATTAGGCCATGTCATGTATTTTTCTATACAAAACTTACAGCCATAGTCGTATCTATTTACACACACTGAAAATTTAAGTATTCTTCGAAATAAAACAACATTTTGGTACTTTAAAGATACATTTGAAGAAAAAAATGTTCATTACTACAATCCTTAAAGGGTGTAGATCACGTTCGTTAAAAAATATTACGAAGAAAGGTCCTAGTTATTGCTTAAATTCGCAAAAGTAGACCTAACCTTCAGTTTTCAAAAATATTTACACAAATTTATTCTTTTTCAAAAGTATTTACACATTCCTTAAAAGCGACTAAAACCTATATAGTCTTGGAAAAAACGTCATGGTTTTTGCTAGTCAGTTTTTGTTATTAGTTAAATTCAAATGTTCTTAAAAAAAGTCTATAAAAAGCATTCAAAATGGTGAAAATAAGGGAAATTCCCCTCGAGATGCGAACTGAAATTGTAACCAAATTTAGAATGGGTGTATCGGCGTTGGAATTAGAAAAAGAGTATGGAATATGTCGGAAAACAGTATATAATTTAGTAAAAAAGAAAAATACATACGGAAGTCTTCAAAATAGAAGTAGAAGTAGTCGAAAAATGAGAACAAACAAAGAGGAAGATTGTTCAATTGTGAAAGTATTCGCTGAAAATCCAGATGCAAGTCCAATTAAAGTTGCTGAGGAGTCAGAAAACATTATTGGAAAACATATAAGTGACAGTACAATATGAAGAAGATTAAAGAATTATGATATAAGGACTTATGTTGTCCGAAAAATAATAGATATATCTCCCAAAAACAAAATAAAACGTCTAGAGTTTGCTAAGGAGTATATCCATAAGCCAAAGGAGTTTTGGCAAAATGTATTATGGACAGACGAATCTTCTTTCCAATTTGAAGGTTCATTTGGAAGAACATATATGCATCTTTCAAAGGGATCAAGGCAAAAAGCATTGCTACCTTTTAATAGATTTGGTGGTGGCTCGGTAATGTTTTGGGGATGTGTCTCTTATAATGGATATGGGGATCTAATACCAATTAAAGAGACACTAAACCAATCGGGATACCTGGATATATTAAATGACCATGTGTTTCCATCCGCACGAAGACTGTTTGCTAGTGAAAATTGGATTCTTCAGCATGATAATGCTCCATGCCACAAAGCATGGTTACCAACTACCTTTTTAAATAGGGTTGGACAAGATGTTCTTCCGTGGCCACTACAGAGTCCTGACCTAAATATAATTGAGAATGTCTGGGCAGCCATAAAAAGGAGGAGAACATTGAAAAATGGCCGTAAACGAGAGGAAACAATTGAAGAAGTGAAATGTATATGGAATAGCCTGGAAATTGACTTTGTGCGAAAATTAGTTGATTCAATTCCAGATAGACTACAAGCTGTTATAGACGCGGATGGAAATTTATCTGGTTATTAAAAAAAAACGTTACTTTTTTGTTGTTTTATCTTATTTTTAATGATGTGTAAATAATTTTGAAAGGAAATAAATATGAGTAAATAATTTTGAAAACTAATGGTATGAACTTCTTTTTCGATTTGAACCACTAATTGGTAGATTTATTTATAAAATGTCTTAGCTATCATTATCTATAAAGTCTATGGATTGTGATAGAAATCTTTTTTTTTCCAATTTTATTTACAAGGCCGCAAAATTTTGATTTTATCCTAGCTTACTTAATTTTTTTAGTTGCCCAATTCACAATTGGTGTCGTAGCGTTGTATCGTTGTATGTCGTAATTTTTTTTATTAATGTTTTGTTTTTGTTTCTAAAAATTTGTTTGAAAAATATTTACGACATACAATGCTACAACACTACGACATCAATTGTGAATTGGGTAAGTGTGTGTAAATATATACGACTATGGCTGTATTTCTGTTGAATTTTATGAGTTTTATGTTCGTCAAAGTGTGAGCTTTGTAGGTGTGATTTATTTTTATATAAAACTTATTTGTTGAAAAATTTCTATGCATATCTACACAAATCAGACATTTATGGACTCGTAAGTCCTATATCAGAACGACATTTATATGGGGGCTAGGCAAAATAATAGACCAAATACATGTGCCAAATTTAATCCAAATATATTTAACTTGCGAAACAAATTTTTTATTCAAATTTACATACGATTAACTTTATAGTATAGCTTCCAAGGGCCCAATATTACTTCACTTTTTACTAATTGGATTTCACATGACCAACTTGGTTCTGAAATCGTAATATATAGGACGATTTTCAATGAGTAAATGATTAGCTAGCATGGATTAAATGCAGAATTTATTAATTAAAACTGAATTTTAATATATTTTAATTAATATATTTCACAAATATTTATAACTTTTGACAATTAAAAATTCATGGAATACTTTATAGAAAAATATGAAAAAAAATGTTTTTTATTGAATTTTTGCATAGATACAAATTTTTCGAATTGAAATTAAATTTTTTTTTATGAATAGTTTTTAATGAAATTTCACAGTTATGTAGACTTTTCTATTTAAAATGGAAAAATAAAAACGAATTTTTAAATTTATTATCAGCAATCCGCAATTTCCAAAAAAGTGTTGAAAAATTAAAAAAATGGTAATTTTTAGTTTTTTGGCTATAATATCCATACCAGGATCGGGGTAGATAATTAGAAACATATTGAGCCACCTATAATCGGTTACTAAATTTTGATATCGGATACGCGATTTGAGAATTTTTGGCCTAAAGTTTTAGTTTACATAAAAAATAGGTGGTTTTTGAAAGGACCTGGTCCCCTCGGTAACAACACTTTTGAAATTGGTTTTCCTTTAAAATATTTCATGAAGACTAAGCTTTCAGAAAATAGAAATTCCTTATACATCCTCTTAGAAATTTTTTGCGATAACTTAAAAAGAAAAAAGTTCTTTTTTGCCAAAAACTAGCGAGAAATAGCTTTTTAAAATGTTTTTAAATTCGAATACATATAACCAAAGAATATAAAGTATAAAGAATGTGCATTTTAACATAATTTGGAATATTTTTCAAAAATATTTCATGATGCGGGGGGAAAGATAGAAGGAAAGGATAGAGAAACAATGAGCGTAAGAATTCGTGGCTCTCATCGTTCGTACTTCTGTATATTTGTGAATACTTTAGTATGCGTGTGTGTATATGCATTGATAATTTTCGTTGCTTGATCAAATATTTATTTCTTTTTGTAAACTTAGTCTGTCGTCAGCTTTTAACAAAGAAGGGTGATAGCGGATGTTTTAAACTTTTGTGAACGCAGATGAATTATATACATATGTATATTTTTTTTAATGCATTTTTATGTATGAAATTTTTTGTCTTACTATTAGCTTCATTAATATATTTATTAAATATAAGTATTTATACAATATTTGTATTATTTTGTAATAAAAATTTATACAAAATATTTCGCAATGGATGCGAATAAAAAAAAAAAAAATTCTTTGCCATCAGGCGTAAAATGTTGCATAAAAACATGCCAAAAATCTAAACGACAATTTAAAGGTTTAAAAATGTTTAAATTTCCTTCTTCAGACAGGATGCTAGGACAAATTTGGCGGGAGAAATGTCGAATTCCTGAGAAGGATTTCGATAAAAATCTTTACATATGCGATAATCATTTTTCGAGTACATATGTTGGGAGAAAAAAATTAAAGGCGGATGCCATTCCAACTGAAAACATGGACGCAAATGACGAGGAATCGGAAGATCTTACCTTAGAGTTTCGTTTTTCCCCAAAAAATGTAGAATGTAAAAGTGTTGAAGCCCCCTTTTGCACAAATTGCGAAAAACAAATGCAACTAGTAAATCAGTATAGAAAAAAATATTCCAATCTCCTAAAAAAATACCAAAAAAGTAGAGAAATTTTAAAATCGAAGAGACGCACTAAATGTGTAAGAAAGTTTAGTCGTAAAAATGAAGAAAAGTCTCTTAGAAAATCGATTGATAGTTTAAAAAATATTGGCGTAGAAAGCAAAACCTTTTGTAAGCTTCTGTTGACCTCTCGGCCAAAGGAATATTCTGAAGAAGTTAAATATTTAGCCCAGAATATATTTTACAAATCCCAATCCACATATTTTTTTTTAAGGGATAAATTAAATTTACGTCTGCCACATGTTTCCACCTTAAATCGGTGGGCACCAATTAAATTCCTTCAACCAGGATTAAAAAATAATGCTTTTGAATCCGTTAAGCAAAAATGCGCCCAGTTGGATGACAGAGATGCGAAGCATATGGTCTTAATAATGGATGAGATGAGCATTAGAAAAGAGTTGAGGTATAATGCAAGTCTGGATTTAGTAGATGGGTTCGAAACCCTAGCATTTGAAAGAACCAATAGAATTGGCACCCATGTCTGTGTTTTTATGATTAAGTCCATTTTTTCTAATTTTACGATAATTTTAAATTATTTCATTTCCCAAAACGGTTTATCTGCAGATACATTAAGTGAAATCGTAAAGGAAAATATTAAGATTTTGGAAAGCATTGGTATAAAAATTTGTGTCCTAGTATGCGATCAAGGCTCAACAAACCGAAAATGTTTTTCCAACCTTAATGTATCTGTGGATAAACCGTTTTTTGAAATAAATTGTCAAAAAATTTTTTGTATGTATGATTTCCCCCACCTGGTTAAGTCTTTGCGGAATGGGTGGTTAAAATGTGACTTAAAAACACCGGATGGAACTGTAAGCTTCCAAGTAATTAAAGAACTGTATGAAATGGAAGAAAATGCAAAAACTAAAATGTGCCCAAAGTTGACAAGGCAACACATTTGTCCTAATACTTTTGAAAAAATGCGAGTTAAATTTGCAACACAAATTTTTAGCAAAACTGTTACCGCTGCCATTAAAACTATATGCGAAACTACAAAATTTAAGAAGAGTTCCGCAGAATTGGCATTGTCTACAGCACAGTTTGTGGAAAAAATCGACAAAATTTTCGATTGTCTTAATAGTGGCTCTCTTTACGGTGATAACTGTTATAGATCTGCAATTCAGCTAAACAGTGAAGCACATAAATTTATAATTTTTTTTTTAGAATATTTAGAAAAGGTGGAATTTGTGGACCAAAAGAAGCGTGTTTTCTTTTTAAATGGGATGAAGCTCACCCTTAATTCAGTTCTTATGTTAATTAATGAAATTTTAAAGGAAGGGAGTGATGTATACTTCTTGATGACAAAATCACTGAATCAAGACAAATTGGAAAACACGTTTTCTGTATTGCGCCAAAAAGGGGGAAACAATAACAACCCATCCGTAGCCGAAGTAAATAATATTTTGGCAAAAATTATGGCGATTAAAATAGTTCAGTCAAGCTCTTCTAGCAACTGTGAGCCTGTACAGGACGAGATAATGCAAGTTGATGCTGACTTTGAACCAGATTTATCTATTAAACATAAAGAACCAAGTTGCAATAAAATTGACGATGTTGATGTTGATTTTGACAGCCACATATATGCAAATTGTTTTTTGGAAGATGTTTTCGATAATTCTGCTTCTATAAATTTCGAACTTGTTTCGATGAGATACTTTGTTGGATATGTAGCATTTAAAGTCATTCCAAAATTACAATGTGAAAAATGTAGTGGTGAATTGAGAAAGATGGATGAAGTTGTAACAGCTCCAAGCGAGCTTTTTATATACTTTAAAAATTATCAATCGCTAACGGATTTTGGAAATTTAGTTGCTCCATCAGATAAATTAATGGATGTAAGCAAAAAACACATTTTAATATTTCATAAAATCTTTAAAGCTGAACCCCAAAAAATTGGTATAAAATCCTTTATTATTGAGTCATGTAAACGTTTGACCCCAGAGTGGTTTGCCGACGCTTGTTTTGAACACAAAATAAAAGTATTGGACTTTCTACTATTAGTACTTCTCCGAAAGCATTGCTCTTGGTTTATAGAAAAAGGAAATTCCAAAAAAAGAAAAATACAAATTTTATCAAACGAATAATTATATTTAATTTATTAAAAAATAATAACTATAAAATACTGTTTAATGCTTAAGAATAAAAAGTGAAAAATAACTTAAATTTTTCGTATTTAAAAAATGATTTTATTTATTCTTAATAAAACAGAAACAAAAAAGTTACTTTTTAATTTTAGAATAAATACACAAAAAAAGATGTTCAAGATAAAAAAATTTTCAAAAACAACTTGAAAAAAACTCTAAAACAACCTTTAAAAAAAATTATAAAAACATTTTTTAAAAAAAAAAAAATATATATAAATTGCTCATTAATGAAATATTTTTCTTTTGGGATAATCCATGTCAAAACTATTTTATTACAAAAATACATATATATATATAATTAAAAAATATTAATTTTCATTAAACAAAGAAGTTGTGAATTTTTTGTAAATAATAAAACGCTCTTTTAATTACTAAAATTTTTATTTCTTAAAACACAAATAATAATTAAAAAAAAAAGAAAAAAAAACAAACTTAAAAATGAAAACATTTCTAAAATAATTTTTTTTCATTTTTTATAAAAAAAATCTCTATCAAAACTATGTTTTAAAAAAAATGAATTTTTTTTATTTACTTTAATTTTTTTAAAAACTCCATTTTTTTTCTAAAAACACAAATAATAATTAATTAAAAAAAAACAAACTTAAAAATGAATATACAGTACGGGCTCGATTTGCGCAACCGAAAGGAAATCGGGCTGGTTGCAATCTTCAAAATGTTGCAATAACCGACCACCAAATATAGTACTATTTTGATATATTTTTACCAAAAACATGCACTTTTCTTGATGATTAAGTAATCAATTATTTTAATTAAAAAGAAAAAGTTCAAATAATACAATAAAATTAATAAATAACTCAAAAAAATATTTGATATCAAATTTAAGGCAAAATTTCATAAAATAATAAACAAAGTCAAAATTAAAATTTCCCAGTATTCAGTATAAAAATTTTATATTTAAAGAAAAAAGGGAATAAAATGAAAAGAGAACAAAAAATAAGTTCTAAATAATGTTTTATTTGAAATAAAAAAATTAAAGTTGCACTTATCACGACTTTTTTTTTGAAAAAAGTTGCAGTTATAAAGACTGTAATGTTAAAAAATAGGCTGTTGCGCTAATCGGTCAGTTGCAATAATAGGTAGTTGCACAAATCGAGCCCGTACTGTATTTCTAAAATAATTTTTTTTTATTTTTTATAAAAAAAATCTCTATCAAAACTATGTTTAAAAAAAAATGAATTTTTTTATTTACTTTAATTTTTTTAAAAACTCCATTTTTTTACTTTAATAAGCCTTTATGTGTTTTGAACACTTTTTTAAAAAAAGGATTGTTGATAAATAAACAATTTTTCAAAGATTTCCATTGAAGCAGAAAATTTTCTATTAAAATAAAAAAATTATCAAAAATTGTTCTATTAAAGAAGAAAATTTTTCAACAATTTTCTATTAAAATAATGAATTTATCAAAAAAAATATATAAAATAGAACATTTTCTATTAAAATAAAAAATTATCAAAAATTTTCCATTTAAGAAAATAGAAAATTTATCAAAAAGTTTCCATTAAAATGGAAAATTTATCAAAAATGTTCTTTTAAAATAATGAATTATCAAAAAAATTCTTTAAATAGAAAATTTATCAAAAAATTTCCATTTAAATAAAAAATTCATCAAAAAGTTTGCATTAAAATGAACATTTTTTAAAATAAAAAATTTATCAAAAATTTTCTATTAAAATAAAAAATTATTAAAAATTTTTCATTTAAATAGAAAATTCATCAAAAACTTTCCATTAAATGGAAAATTAAAGTAGAAAATTTATCAAAAATTTTGCATCAAAAAGAAAATTTCCATTAAAAAAGAAAATTTTTCAAAAATTTTCTATTAAAATTTATCAAAACTTTTCCATTAAAATATAAAATTTATCAAAAATTGTTAAAATATAAAATTGATCAATAATTTTACATTTAAGTAAATAGAAAATTCATCAATAATTTACCATTAAAATTGAAAATTTATCAAAAAATTTATACCTATTACAATAAAAAAGTATCAAAAAATTTTCAATTAAAAAGGGAAATTTCTCAAAAATTTTCTATTAAAATAGAAAAATTATCAAAAAAGTAAAATAATAAAAAAGAATTTGTCAAAGATTTTTTATTAAAATGGATAATTTATAGATCTTTTTAATTAAAATTGTTTAAAAGTTAAAATAATGAAATTAAAAATTTATCAAAAATTTTCTAATAAAATGTAGAATGTATGTGTCTATAGTTTTTACAGAAAATTTTCGAAAAATTTATTTTTTTATAGAACAGTTTTTTTTATTTAAAGAATATTAATATTTTTAAATTGTTGTTCAAAGTTCTTTTAGACAGAAATACAAATTTTTCAAATACTAAAAGAAGTTATTTTTTTCAGCAACCAAAATGATCAAAGAATATACACATACAAATATACTGACATAAACAAATACGTACGATGAGAGCCACACATTGTTACGCTCATTGTTTTGGCTTCTTTTCCTTCTGTCTTCCCTCCCGCCAGGAGAATTGTTTTTAAAAATATTCATATAACATACATAATCGTACAAACGTACGATGAGGCAACACATTGTTACGCTCTTTGTTTGTGTTTATTTTCCTTCTGTCTTCCCCCCCTAATCAAGAAATGATTTTTAAAAAAGATTTTGGTGAGAGCGTCGTAATGGTCGTAAAGTTAAAACCGGCCATAAGAAATTTTACTTCTACATAATGCGCATTCTTTATATCCATATTCTTTGATATAACTTTGGGCTTAGTCATTATTTTTAAATAGTTCTTTTTCCATTTGATACATACATGCGTTGTTAGTCCAATAAAGGAAAACTGGGGAGAATCGGGAAATATTTGGATACGCTGTTATCAAAAAACTGGAGTAGGGTGGGCAAAAAAATTTAATTTTCAAATGCGAATATCTCCTAAGCTATAATATATAATTGATAGCTACGACGAGCTTTTTTGTAGATTCTACATGTATAATGTTTTTGAAATCGGAACTGAGATCCACGTTCAAAACTTAAACTCGACAACACTTCTTCTTTGCACACGTGAAATTTCATTCAAACCAATCTAACCATTTAGAAGTTACAGATTTATTTCCCTCCTTTTTTTCTATACCACTGTGTGTCGCTTACAATAAAATTAGTTTACTGTAAAATATAAACATTGACTTACGATAAAATCTTACCCCCTATATTTTTGATGTTATTAACAATTTTGATATTCTGAGAACGCTAAAACATCAGTCGGTCCATAAAATTTTAATTTCTGCAATAAAACAAAAATTTTAAAAATGTCGCTTACGATAATGTTGGCAATAATTCCTCATGTTTATTATTTTAATATTATTTTTTTTACTATTGGAGCTATGCTTTAAAAAATGTGAGCTAGTTGGACATGATCCTGAATTCAAATACAATATTCATTAATTCTGGTTTAAATTGAGTAACTAATTCTTTAGTAAATTAATTATTCACTATTTCTGAATTATTTATAACAAATTGTATTATACATCAAGCTCTACCAACGTTGCAGAATCTTTGCTTAATAAAGTGGTCTTGGGAAATTAAACAATAAAGGGAATCTGTCCAAAGTTTGATATCATTGTCAGTGAACGTGGCTAATTTGAAGTCAGGCCGTGCATTGACGCATTTAATAGACGAACTCCATGCTTTTCTTGCAACAAAATGTTAGTTTGCAAAATTTGTGTTTATCATTCGATTTATTAAATATTTTGCAACACATACGTACGCGGTTAATAACATCACTTATATACATATATTTTAAGATCATGTCATCCTCAATATCACTTTCGACGACCGTTTCAAAATCACATTCTCCATCACATTCAACTCCACTTTTATCTAAGTAAATATTTTGATTATTAATTGCAATTCTTCTAATAGTTAAACAGCTAAACAACAAATATTTTATTCCGTACCTTTTATTTTCCTTGGTTCAAGTCCTAAGTTAAAAATTTTTAAAGATTTGTTTTTAGAATTGTAACTTTTGCAGTAATATTTATATATTTATAGAAGGAGTTATCGGAACACTCATCTACAGTGATCGAAAGTCCCTTTGTCTTTAGTTATTTGTCGAATTTCAGAAACAATGCAATTTTTGTGAGTTATTATTACTTATTTAAATTTGAAATTATGAAAATTTTTAAGCAATTTAATAAATTTAAATATATATGAACATTTATTCGTTTTATTCGATTATTCTACATAAAATTATTCGAATTATTCGTTATTCGAAAATGGCCATTTTTAAATTGTTCGAATAATTATTCGTAAGAAATTATTCGATTAATCGAACGATCATTAGTCGAATGAATACCCTAGTAAGTATACATACTTCATACTTATTTAAATCGAAAACTAAAATCATTTTCCCATCATCTGCTTATAGTAAATGGTTGATTTAAATATAACATCAACCAACACGTTCTGCCACAATCGTTTTTTCAAATTGCATGATAGCAAAATACATAACACATAGAAAATCCCCTTTATGATATTAATGTATTTTTAATATAACTAAAGAACAAACTATAAAAAATAAAATAATCAAATACTCATTGAAATAAAACGTCTAGTTGGAATAAAAGCAATAATGATTAATCGATAATAATATATTGTATATAAATAGCAACAAAATCTTAAAAATGTTTTTAAAGTGACCTTTAACAGATTTATTTTAAAGTTAACAATCGTCTACATGTAGGTTTAATATCCTTTTAAGGATAATATCAATTGTTGTTAAATAATATTTAATTGCTCAAATTAAGTGCATGCTAATCAACCATAAATAACAAGTTTCCTGTTCAATAATTTTCTTAAACTTTTCAATTTGTTCTCAATTATAAATTATACGCTTGAATCACTCATATTGATTTATATGTAGCATACATTAAATTGCCCACTGTGTAGAGACACAATGCTAGACATGTTACTAGAGCTAGAAAGATAATTTTTAAAGTGATTTTTATGTTTAAGAAGAAATCTATTAGGAGACGTTTTTGTTACAAAAAAAATTAAATGAATATTATGCCTTCAATCATGTTTTAGTTTTAGATGGGAGAAAATGTAATTTTCTAATAATAAAAAATAGGTATAATTCTCATTTCATGTTCATTAATTTTGTTACAATGAGTGGTACCTCATTATGTGTTTTAAAATTCAATTAATAAGAATCAAAAAGTACCATGTAGAGACACAATGCTAGACATGTTGCTAATAAGAATCAAAAAGTACCATGGGAAGAGTAAATTAAACTTACCAAAGCCGTGTATCTACTACCAAGTTTTCTTGTGGAAGTAGTTTCCAGAAGTTTTTGTCGTGTAAACACGTCTTAGAAGTCGACTTCCAGAAGTCACTGCTTGCTGAAGTTACTTGCAGCAATTATGTGGAAACACGTTTTTGCAAGTATTTTGAAGAAGTAGGGTATACGTAGGGTAAACGATTTGCGTTTTTAGAGTTCTTTTCCAAATTTGTAAAAATCGACAAAAATAAATTCGTTTGGAGTAGTGAAAAAACACATTTGGTAATTGAAAACCAAGAAAACATTCCTGAATTATGGGTCACGTCATAAAAAGGCTGTAAGCATAAAATTAAAATAAAAAAACTTAAGTCTACGCGCCGCAGCACTCAATTTCTAAACCAAACATTTTTTTTGTTCAAAATGGGCCATATCTGCCCACGATTTCAGTTAGCCCCATACAAATGTCCCCCGGAATACTGTTTGAACAGTCATAAATATGTTGATTATGCTGCAATCCTGATAAAATGTTGCTCAAATTAGTTCCAAGTATCTCTGAAATTATACTGTAAAGTACGACGAACATCGGCCAACATTAGTGCATAGTCCCCAAACAAGGTCCCCCTGAGAATATGACATTCAAGTTTTTTTTTTTTTTTTGTTTCTTTTCTGCGATGGCAGCTGCCAATCTTATTTTGCCACAACACGTCTGCAATTTCTTGCAGCAAGTTCGTCGTAATAACTTCTACAAACTACTTCAGGAAGCAGACTTCCGCAAGTTTCGATATGAGTGGAAACACTTCAGCAAATACTTGCAGAAGTTCTTCCGCAAGTGACTTGCTAGTGGACACACAGCTTAAGGTCCTCAATTGTACTTATTTTAATAAATTTCATATTCTTATGTTGATTAATAAAGACTAAATAAAATTTAGTACTAAATTTTTATATAGAATAGAATTTATTTTGATGAAAGTTTCGTGTCACATAACTATGAATAACTAGTTTCGTATTTCACCTAACCTCTATATCGTAGTACATCATTGAAATACAAGGAGAGATCGACCACCTCTAGTCAATAACACTTTGTACACTTCGTAACTTTAAAAGATAGATTTTTGGTAATTATTCGAACTTTTTTATATATATAATTTGAAAGTAAATTTTTAATTAGGCTTAAGTTCATTTTATTATAATTTATTTGTAATAATTCAAAGAATATCACTGAATACTAAAATTTTAGACAATTGGCAAATTGGCAGGGTAGAAAATGCATTCCAATTAGCCAATTGTCTAAAATTTTAGTATTCAGTGATATTCTTTGAATTATTACAAATAAATTATAATAAAATGAACTTAAGCCTAATTAAAAATTTACTTTCAAATTATAGTTTAAAAGATATTTATGTTTAAATTTTAAAATAATCCATTTTCAACTTGACTTTATTTTGTTTTTCGCAAATACTTTCGGTAATGTATGTCCAAATATTTTTCTAAGAATATCCTCTTTTTTCTAATAAAATACAAAACAAAATCACACAGAGAAAACAGATTCGTGATAGCAACCGAATTTGTTACCAATCGAATGATTCTGTCTTAGTGACCGAATTTTACAGTTGTGGCTACAATATTTTGGAAAGGGCAACTAAAGTTTGGTTGCTTCATCTTTATCAAATGACTTTCTGTTGTTAGAACTGAAAAATTCTATGTGTGCAACCAAATCATTCGATTGGCAACAAATTCGGTTGCTATCACGAATCTGTTTTCTCTGTGCATGCAATATGTCTTTCAAAACAGCAAATTTCTAAATCGATATAGACATGCACCCAGCTTCAGACATTATTTTATCTCTTGTATTGTAGGAGATATTTAATATAAAAAAATAAATTTTACATTTTTAATTTTGACTTTTTTGAGATTTTAGCTTAATTGGTTTGTGAATCTCCTCAGATTGGCCTAACTGCACATGTTAAATGTTCAAAAATATTTAAATTCCAATATAAGAAAATTTATTTTCTATCCTTGACTTGACCTACAAAATTTTGAAAAACTAGATTCATAGAATAGAAAGTTTTCCAAGAATGCCGGGTGTCTCTAGTGGAGATAGCGAGACATTCATCGGTTATACTCGTACGGGAAAGCTGGCATCACCATAAATTCGAACGAATTCAGACGTGATATTGGCATTCCTTTCTTGAGGGATAAGCAACTGATTTCACACAATATCAGCATTCTATCCTTCTTTGGGAAGGATAGAAGGATAGAAAGCGAGACCAGTAAAATCTGCACCAATATTTATTTGCAGATAAATCTATGAAAGCTGATATATAGGTGTCGATGCTCAAAGATTGAGAATTATTGGTAACCATATCCAGCAGTTAATCAAGTAGTCAATGTATCCCTTAAAGACAGTAATTGTCACAAATGTCTTATCACGTGGCTGACTCCAATTTATATATTTTGGTCATTTGACACGTATATGCTCTCTGTAGTGCAGACAGAAGACAATTGGTTACTTTATATATCCCAAGTAATTTAGCGTGAAGACAATTGCCACTTAAGTGTCTCTAAGTAATCTGGAGTGTAGTTACTTTAAACGTTTTGTGAGTAATTCGTACAAACTGGTTTTATACAAATTGTGTTGATATAATTCTCATACAGTTTATTTTTATTTTTGTTTAAGTATACTGATATCCCATGTAACCTAGCATGAAGCCAATAGTCACTTTAGTGTCTCTTAGTAACCTATGGTGAAGTCACTTCAAACTTTTTTTGTACTGAACTTTATTTTACCCACCAGAATCGTTGACTACTTTCGATCAGCTATCGGACGGTCTTATTGTAATTAAAAAGGGTCAATTGACCCCCTGCTTAGGACATGCACGTGTTAAAATAACTATTCACGTGGCTATTGAAGTAACTAATTTCCACCGTAAATGATGGGTAAAATCACTAGTTCGGGACTGTCTCCTAGAACTGCTGGGTACCTACTAACAAATCCTGTCTATTCAGAGGTGATTTAGGTTAGATCCACACCTTCATTAAAGCAACAGGATGGCTGAAGAATGACGACGACCAGAAAACATAGGACACATGGTGCGATGGACCTATTAATATTTTTCACTCGAAATTATTTTCTCTCTCATATAATATACAATATATTCCAAGGACATTAGAAAAACACATGTTAAGAAGGCATCCCAAATAAAAAATTGAATTTATACATATTTAATTTAACATAAATAATAACTCACATACAAGATAAATAATAAAAAGGAAGATTTCCTTATCACTACACTAAAACAACAATATTAAAAGAGGACTTTATATTTCCATAAAAACTCTAAAAACAAAAAAAACAAAATATTTTACCATCCATCCATTCATCTGTCTCACCAAACGGAAATATTTATATGGAAAATATACACATCCATATTGTTTCCGCTATAATTATGTAAATTTTATAGCAAATTTATTATTGTCATTGATGCTGAGCAGAAAATACGAATAAACGAACAAGGACATAAATTAAATAAGGGAAAGAGGAAACAAACCAATATGAAGAGCATGAAAAGGCAGAGTCACAGCCAACTACTGAAGCAAAGCCTGTCGTTCGTTGCTCTTTTAATAAATTCTCGTAAATATTTGTATACTTATATACTACATTAATTTTAGGGGAAATCATAACGATGTGTTTGTTCATTCTCCCACTGGCCATTGAAACATTAATTTCATTTCTAATAATCATCATTAGATTAGACAGACAATTTTAGTAATTTGAAAATAATACCACAATTCATTTAGTTACCAGTTACAATTAGGACGAAAGTAAAAATTTCTATGAAATTCATTAAGTGGCATAATACTGTGGGGGAATACAACCACATATAGTGTGGTTGGGCACGAAGCTAAATTTAATCATCATAATGTTAAGTGGAATATGAGCTAACTAATAGTTTTTGTATGGTTGCAAGTAAACTAGAAAATAAAAGAAATAATTTAAATTAATAGAACCTATTTTCATTATCAACCTTTTTTTTATTTAAACAGTCTAAATGTAGGGTCAAACATGGCAAATATATGACGAAAAATACTTAATCACTAAATAAAATATACATATGTATGTATGTATTTCAATTATTTTATAAATATTTTTAGGTAAACAAAATTTATTTTTTTTTTCGAAATAGTTTTTTATTTTTTTTTTAAGTTTTTTCGAAATTTTTTTAAAATTTGTAGAAATTAAAAACGGAATGACAAGTTTATATATACCCTTGCCACCAGTGTTGCCAATTCATGGTGAACAAAAAAGGCTAAATACTTAGAAAAAAAAGGGCTAAAAAGTGGCTAAAAAGGGCTAACATTTTTAATTAAAAAAATACATACATTTGACACAAAAAACAACTTGGAATGTTATATTTGGCTATGCCAACTAGACAAACAAAAATGTATGAATATAACACACGTTCAAATGCAAGAAAATAAGAATATTTATTCCTGTATGTTGATCTTTAACTTTAAAATAACGTAATATGGGGCTACCCGTATATCATATACCGATGTTTTTAAAGCCTCGTATTTATCACCTGGCCTGCAAAATGCGCCTAGGCAAATTTTTTATATGAAAGACAAATTATGTATAAAGTAATCCTTTGTGATAACTTCGATGGAGAATATTTTGATAAGTTAATATATGGCAAATATGCCTCCCATGTAATGCAGAAAAAAAATATTCTAAAAATTATACACGTTGCCGAAAAGAATTGATTTTCATTTGCAAAAACATAAATTTTGACATTAGTTAGTAATCATATCAAAACTAAGGTAGCCAAAATATGTAAACATAAATATTTAATTTAAATTTGGAAAAAAGTTAATTTTCTATATTTGATCAGATAAAAATGATCATAGCTAAATTATTATCGATAATGAACTGAATTTTTCTTTCTAAATTGTTTGGATTGTAGTCTTTGAAAACGATATCCTACATGGCATGTGCTATAAAATATTTGTTAAAGTACTATATTTACGTCAATATATCGCCCAGATAAAGTTAAAAGTATTCTCTTTAACCGTATATATGATTTTATAAACGCCCGGACCCTCGCGTAAAACATTAACATATTTATTCAAAATTTTTATTTAAATAACGTCCAGTTTCTCTATATTAGTTATGGAATTTTTTAATGTATGGAAGGTTCCAACAACTTGTATGTACTTAAATTGTTTACTGGTTCAACATTTTTCGTTAATTTTTGTCATAATATCCCTACCAATTTTTTTGAACTGATTTTACTAATTTTCAACAGCAAAAATTTCAGATCATTAGAGTAAATATATAAGTTTTGATTTACTCATAAAAATGGCTAAATGAAAATAAAAAAGGCTAAAGGCTAAATTAATTTTTTTGTGGCTAAACAAGATTGCAAAGGGCTAAATTTAGCCCAAAAAGGGCTAAATTTGCAACACTGCTTGCCACTCATGATAAAGGATTAGATTAGAAGACGTGATTTTGCACATTATTTGAAATAAATTTAATACCTAATCAACTTGAATTAAAACAAGTAAGAGAGCGATATTCGGCTGTGACGAATCTTAGATACCCTTCACCAAATTATACTTAAACATTTTTTTTTAGATAAACAATATTTACATTTTTTTTCGTATTTTTTTTTATAAAAAAGTTTTTAATAAATTTTTTTTAACATTTTTTTTTTTTAATTTTTATTTTAAAAAATTTTTTTTTGGAAAAATAATTTATGAAAAAAAAAATATTTCATGAAAAAAAAATTCGGGTTAAAAAATATTTTTTCCCGATTTTGACCCATTGTAGGTCCAACTTACTTTAGCTTTATTTCAGTGTCGCTCAATATCACAATTCCCTAGCACGAGTGATAGGGCAAGCAAATTCTGCTGACGTTACTTTGATACACAGAGAAAACAGATTCGTGATAGCAACCGAATTTTACAATATTTTGGAAGGGGCAACTAAAGTTTGGTTGCCTCAACTGAAATTCTTCTTTATCAACTGACTTTCTGTTGTTAGAACTGAAAAATTCTATGTGTGCAACCGAATCATTCGATTGGCAACAAATTCGGTTGCTATCAGGAATCAGTTTTTTCTGTGTACACATACACTATAAGCTTACTTGTGTGTTGTCTAATAATGATCATGTGTTTGTTGATTTGTTTTCATCTCAGAGAACAAAATCAAATCAGTTGTGATGTTGTTGTTTTTATTCTCCGCTGTTTTACCAACACAAACAAAGCTTTAATGGTATGTGTTTGAGCACCACTGCTTTATACATCGTTGCATAGGCCAAAAATCGAGGTTTTCCCGGTTTTTTCCTTATATCTCATCCATTTGTGGGCCGATATTATCGATTTTAAATAGCAACCGAGTATGTAAGTTATTTAGGGGCTACGGAAAGTTAATTTCAACATACAGACGGACATGGCTATATCGAATATATATACTTTGTGGGGTTGCAAATGAAAAATGTTTTTTACAAAAACCTAATATGCAGTTAGTTGCTATGGTTTATTCTTAATCGAACGCAAAAAATTATTTTTGGCCAATATATCTTGTAAAATTACCTATTGTGCATTTTCGGCGATTTTTTTTTTTAAAATGTGAGACCCGAGATGGCGTGTAATTTGGCTAATTAAGCGTAAAGAGCTTTATTTACAACTTTGGTAGTTTTTTTGATTTTCTCGAAAAAAGGGTCAAATTGACCCCTAAAGAGAGGAGTTAGAGGGTTAAGATCTTCCACAAAAATTATCCCCATAAAATTCCACAATATCAATCTGACAATAAGAATTCTCTCAGACATTAACTTGCAACATTTTTTTTCAGTTAGCATAATGCTCCCATCGATCAAAAAACTAAAACTTTGACCCACTGTAAAAGAAAATTTCAGTCCAGCTGGACTATAAGTTTATTCTACCAAAATTATCTAGTCATCTCTTTCAGAATTATAGGGTCGCTATTCTGTTCCAATCAAAAAGACTCAATTTGTTGGACAGTGTAATTAGCTAGTATACATTCATAAATAATGGGACGTTACACAATCCTCTCCCAATATATTACGGGGAGAATAAATTGATTAAAAGGCAAGATTATCAGAATTAATATTAAAAGAGTTTAATGGTTTGAAAAAAATTAGTAGAAGTTAATGTAGGAAATTACATTCTCTACATATATTGTAAAAACATTGTGCGACATAATTGCACAAAACAGATTTTAAAATGATTTTTCGTGCAAATGTCCTTACAACTCTAGGACGAGGAGAGGTTAGAAAATTGTCTCTGGATCAAACTTTTTACTCTTCTGAAATGTTTTTACACATAACTATTTTTGTATGCACAGCGATGATATTCAACAATTTTATCTTCATTATCTCTCCGTAATACAGTATTATGTAGCAACAATTTTCCCTTGTTTATAATCAGTTTGTTAAACAGCAACAAGTATAGATAAGTAGAAATATGCTCTAGTCATCATCATCATCAACAACATAGTATTAAACCATCATATCATTATCCTGGTTGTAACCAGTTTCAATAATTACACAAAGTACTTATTTAAGTTATAGCCTTTAAGTAGACAAACCTTAGTGGAAAAACATTAAAAGCAATAGCAATCATAGACTGAGCTAATTTTGAGGATGTTCAGAATATTAAAAAAATTTGTGATACAGTAGTTGTAGATATTTTCTAGAATGCACCAAAATTGTCATAACAGTGATGATTGACGACGCCATAGATAACATGGCAACAGTCAGGTAGATAATACGAAAATTTAAATTAATTTTTGTTGCTACACAGAAAAAATTATATTTCAATTCAAACATTTATCCCATATTGAACTGGTTACAATTATTTCATAATTAAATCAAGTATTCATTTGCTCAAAAACAAAATTTCTTGTTATTTCAAAACTCATAATTCAATAGAAAATAACAAGAAATTTTGTTTTTGAGCAAATGAATACTTGATTTAATTATGAAATAATTGAAACCAGTTCAATATGTGACAAATATTTGAATTGAAACGGTTTAAGAAATAGTTTTTTCTGTGTACATAACTAATACCAAAAATAGTCAGCATTTTTCTAAAACTGAGCCCAAAAACAAGTCGAATAAATACTTTTTACACAATTTAGGGATTGTAATAAATTGGGACAGCCATATGACACAATGGGTCAGAATCAAAATATTTCCATTTCTAACTGGCTGATCCGAATGACATATAATTTCGCAAAGGCGTAGCTGAGTAATACTCAACTTCATTTTTGGACCTCAGCTCAGTGGAAAATTTTGGTTATTTTCGGATCAAAAATCTGTAACTTTGAACGGATTGACGAGTTTTGTAAGATTTTTTTCTTGTTGAATAGGCCCTACTTTAAGCTTTAATATGGATTGTTAATCATAAAAATGGAATTGTAAAAAAAAGTTATGAATTTAACCGTATACATTTTTTGATTTTTTGTATAAAAGTGATAGTACTATAGTACCTCTAACTCACATATTTTTAAACCGACTTCAAAATTTTAAACAATTATGGAGAGGCATCGAATTAGTCTTTCATAAATGTCTGCACATTTCATGAAATTATGTAAGTTTTTATAAAAAGTTTCGCATTTTTTTTCGTAATTTTTCAAATTCAAGAATACACTCTAAAAAATGCATGTAAATTTACTACTACTAGCATAACCCGGTGCACTTCGCTACCCCTACCCTAGTAAAATTAAAAAAATATGAATGGAAATACGAAAATAACACATACAAAATTTGAGAACCTCTCAATTACAGTTCACTTGATAGTCGAAAATAACTAATTTTGTATGGGAGATACCACTCGACTACTCTGATCCCACCCTTTGTTAAACCTTTATGTAAATATCAAGCTTTACTTTAACTTTCCTTTATAAGGCAGGGGTCATTCCTACTAAGCCGATCATGCTTAGCTAAACTTCGAACAGGGATCAGGAATAAATTCGTTTTTAGCTAACCTCCTTAGAATGGTAATAAATTGATTGATACAGAGTTTAAATTCTTTTAGAATTATGGTTCTCCAGATATTCAAAATTAATTATTTACTTTGCGCCATAACCACTAATGCAATCCCGACCATTTTCAGCCAATCTGTGTAAAATGGTAAGAGAGCTATGCGGACAAAGTTTGAAGAACCTTACAATTATTACTTTGTATGGGAGGTGACTCACGTCCTTGTCCGACCTCTCCCATTTTGGGTGCTATGCCCTCTATTATCCGCACAGTAATAAGAAATTAATTCGCTAAAAGTTTAAACACTTTTACAATTATAGTTCTACAGATATTCGAAATTAATTATATACTTTGTATAGGGTGTGAAACGCCCACTATTCCAATCCCGAACAATTTCAGCGAAACTATGAAAATTTATAAAAGAGCCATTTAGACTAAGTTTGAAGAATCTTGCAATTATATTTCACAAAATATTTAGAAATAACTATTTACTTTGTATGGGAGGCGACTCACCATTTTTGCCGACCCGTCCCATTTTTCATTAAACTTCATGCAATAAACCGTTGAAAATCGTCACAATTATAAAATAACTATTTACATATCAACAATTACATATTTACCCCCATATGCATAGACAGTTTTTTAAATTTGTCAAAGGTTTATAAAACAAAACTTTGTTTTATAAACCTTTGATAAATTTAAAAATTGTTTATGCATATGGGAGTTAGAAAATAAAAAAACACCTTCAAAATATAGTTTTTTTAAGTGACTTTGAATTACTAAAGTCTTCTTCTTTGTTTTCTATAACAACTCTCACTTAAAACAGAGCGAAATCAATACTGTTTAATTGTTTCTCCTATTTATTTACAAAAACAAATTAAACAAACACGCAATGCTTTGTTTACTTTTTAGCTTAAGGTTCACATGCACACTTTTTTGCATATGTGTTAGTAACATCTTTAAACGCTTATAACTCCTAAAAATACTGAACCGATTTCAATAAAATATATATTCTGCACTTCTGTGAATAAATCCCTTTAAAATGGTATATTTCTTTCCCAAATTAAATGTATAATATGAGAGTAAAAGGGGTCTAAAGAAATCGACTTGCCTATTAATATTATGATAATCTAAGCAAATTTTCATGTAAAATTACAGAAAATGTGTAAATTTGAGCACAATATGTCTATCCAATTTTTTTACATACTTTTATCTGCAAAAGTACGTACAAAATATAGTACTTTTAATGTTTTGAAACATGTTTATAATATATTACAGATATTAACTTTAAAATTACATATAATGTGTTTAGATATAAATTTTACATACAAAGTGTGTAATCGTACTTTCTTAAAACGAGTAATATATTAATTGTCAAAAGTGTTGTTTCTGAAATAATAAAAATAAAGAAAATCGATACAAAATATTTGTTATAAAAATTAAATAGTTCGAGAAACAATATAACGGAATGTAAGTCATATAAAGCAGCATCCATACGCACTCTAATATCAGTTCTATATCCTTGCACCAGTTGTACAATAGCTTGGGTGCGATTTTTGTAAAGTGGCCGCATAAGAATCAATAACACTGCCGATTTGATTCGAAGGGAATTGTGCAAAAATACAGGTAATATTGCGCTCATATAGAGTCATAAGTTTGAATACTTTCTTTCCGCCGAGATGTTTATTTGGCCGGAAATCGAGGTGATAAAATTTTGTCTAATTCAAATTATCCTTTTTTCCAAAATTTTAGTTTAAAAACATGACCATTTTAACAGCTCAATTGACATAAGAGGAACAAACGTGCTGACTAAGTTCTCAAGAATAAGCATCACGTCCCCTCAAGAAGCTACTACGCTGATATTTTAAACATGTATTTATAAGCAGTCGCTGGATGTGAATATCCTAGAAACAGTATAATTTGTTCTTGCAAATGTTTAATAAAATCATCTTGAATTTAATAAAACAAAATAACTGTTATGTTTTTATATGTATTTTGAATGGAAAGGAAAATGATATGAGTTGTTTAATATAAAACATTTTTGATGTATATATGCATATTTTACGTGTAGTTCTAAACATTTTCACTGTAACTTTACATATTAACAATGTCTTTTTAGACACAAAAAAATTAAATTCATATGAAATCGATATGTTGCTAAATATTTTTAATCACATAAATATGTAAATTCACACTCTTTTTGTTTAATTTTTTACATATAATATGCTTAAATATTTGAATTTACGCACAACGTGTATTTTTACCCTATTTGTAGTAGGAGAAAAGTTACCTACTATAAATTGAGTAAATTTACATGAAAATTTATTAGAGTGTAGTTATTTTAATTTTTTTCTATGAAAACCTATTTATATAGACAAAAATTAGTCTTTACTTGTTAAAATCGGTTTATATTAAGTTATTAAACTTTTTCGAAAAAATTTACCTTGTAAATTAAAAATTATACAAACAATTTTTTGTATACTTTTTTATGCTTAAAATACTATAAAAGGTGTTAATGAAAAGTTGAATAACAATTTTCATCCGATTAAAAAAATTAAAACACTGTTTTTTTAAGAACTAAATTTACTTTATGTATAGTTATAATTTTTTATAAGCTTTCATAGCAAAATATGCAATGAAAAGCAACTACCCAGTAAGCACCAAAGCCCTAAAAATTCAAGCACTTGAACATTTTGTTGGAATTTGACTTGAATGCAAATGTAATTATACTTTAGACATGAAAAATATTTTAAAATTTATTTATTTTTCAAACAAAAAACATATGGCTTGAATTTATGTTTCCTTTTTACTGGAGAATGCTATTGAAATAAAGTGTAATACAACTGTAATTCAATTGCTTGACTATAATTCAAGGCATGAATTACACTTGCTTTCAACTTGAATTCCAGTGTTTACCCAAAATGCTTATTGGATAAAATCAAAGAAGTTGATACTTTTTTTTTAAATTTCTGAGTTGCTCATTTTTGCATGCCGTTTGTTTATAGACACAACAAGGCAGCTAATTTTCATATATCTTTTAGATAATAAGTTAAACTTTAATTCGATGTTAAAACTAGATTGTCGGCAAACGGCGTAGGTAAGCCAGAAAATATTATATATTTTAAATGAATAAATTTCAAATCTGCTAACAATATATATAAAACTCATCACAATGATAGAGTCAGGACAAGATACTCTTTTCAATAAGGTATAACAATCCCAAAAAAAAAAATAATTATAAATATTAAAAATACACTCTTGAACATGGTATAATTTTAACTCCCCAAATCTCGAAAGTCGAAAGTAGCGTGTTCTGTCGCCATTTTCGAATACTTCTGTTGACATAATAACTATAATTTCTGCAAATAATTATTGCTTGACATCTTAAGTTTACGATAGAACTTGTTTTATAGTTAATTTCAATCATTTGCAAAAATCAATTATGAGATGCATTCACCTTATATAATCTACAGTGCTCATGAGTGGCGCTGTAGGGTCTTAACGTAGGGCATCTTCATCATGCAAAATTTTTAAACGCTTTTTTCTACAAGTTTAATTACTTAAACGTTGGTTTTTCTTTCCCTATCTTAAAATCAAAATATCTGTAAGTATAACTTAATGCCATTTTGAATTTCTTTTCAACGCGGACCACTAGTTTAGACCATCCATATTTACATAGTTTGGGACACTCCAATAGCCCTTCTGCACATACATACAGTGAGCCTCAAAAGTGAGTAAACACCAACAATTATTTGATTTTTTTTGAAATAATGAAAATCTATCCATCGATTGAAATTTAAAAGTTTCAGTTTGTTGGAGATTGAGTTGAATAATAGAATCGGTTCCGAAAAAAAATATTTAAGTCGGTATATAATGATTTTTATGATCTTAAAAAAATCAAATAATTGTTGGTGTATACTGACTTCTGAGGCTGTGTGTATATAGATAGATATTCATTCATTTATCTGTTGATTATCAAACAAATACGTATCCTTACTGTAGAGAAACGGAAAGAAGCGAGGAAGGGATGTGCATACTTGTCTACAACACAAATATTATGTGGAGATTATAAACATGCAATGAATCTGTCTAAACTTTTTAAACCTTTTGTGGCACGCTGCTTATTCATTTGAAATTAATGCGATTTTCGATAAGTATTGTTTATCGATATTATAAAATAAAATGATACAGCATATTTTGTAACTAGTTGAACTTCTGCAAAAAAAGAAATATAATCCCACAAACATACAGTGAGAAACATTATATGGTAAATTAAATAAAGCTGCTGACTATTTTATAAAAATGTTTCTTTAATTTCTATGCACAACGTTGTTATTTTCTTAAATATTGTTAATAATTCATTAAAATAAAAAATGTTCCTGACTTCTAAAGGTCAAACCACCCACTTATCCCACTTTGAAAATTATTGAACATCGTTTGCTTTAGAAATTTGCATTAACTATTTATGTTTTTCCTGTTAAAATTATTTTATTTATTTACCTCAAATTTATTGTTTATTTGTAATGATAATGTTAAAATTATTGACATTTGGAAAATATTCTAATTTTAACAAACAATACCTCCTTCACCAAATACATTTATTATTTATTCAAATTTATTTTTAATTCCAAAAAAATTCCTAGAATTAATGTTTGTGATTTTAAATTTTATTTATTACAATTGACTGATTTTCGAGATATGTATGTTTGTATGTTGGGGTGGTTTCAATGTCATCTATAAACCAAATTCCGAAAATTTGATAATATCGGATAATATTAGAGGCTACCAATATTAATTGATGGTCAAGAAATACCAAAACCTATTCTGTTTCATATCTTGGAATGAATTTAGACTGACGCACACTGCTATATAAAAAAAAGAGGGAAATAAATCCGATTTGAATGAAATTTGATATTCGCAAAGAAGAAGTGTTGTCGAGTTTAAGTTTTGAATTTTGTCAGCATGGGCCCACCACTGAACTTTTAAAATCACAAAAAACAAGGTCATTTTGACCCCAAGTGCTCTTAAGGGTTAATTTCCATTTTTGTACTGTTATTATAAATACTAGACTTCATGCTATATTTTTCTTAAGTTTCATCAAAATCGGCCCAAAAATATATAACATTTCGCTATCTTTCCATTAGAAATTCCAAATAATGAAAAATTTTACTTTTGACCTTCACGATTTAAGGGTTAACGTTTTCCGATTTTAGGTAAACTTTCAGACTATATTTAGAATTATCTGGACTATAATACTCTGGACAGATTTTACATAAAATTAATAACAGTAAGGAAATTGGGCTCATTCGCCAAAATATGGCTAAATAATTAGATTTTCTCGAAAATTTCCAAATTTAAATCGCAGGTACGGAAAAACTATATGCTGTAAATAAATCTCCATGTGCTGATCTGAAATTTGTTTAACAAAATGTTTAAAAAATTGAAATTGAAGATTTGAAACTGCCGTTAAAAAATATTTTTTTTGGTTATACCCGCAAATAGGTTAACTCTATCCTATGAAGATAAAAACTCATGTACAAGTAAAATGGATATATTTTAAGTATAAATAAACTTTTGTATTAATATTTTTCAAAATATGTTAATTTTGTGCCTACATTTCTTGTTCTAGTGGCCTGAGACAAATTAATGGCCAGGCGATTTTTTAATAACTTTAACATTTTTTAACCAATTTTTGTCCTTTATATCTTATTTCAACGACAATTAAGTACAGATTTCGATTCTTTTAAATTAAATTGCAAAAGTAATTATTTAATGGCAAACATTTAAAAAAAAAATTAAAAATGCACCTCAAAACTAAATCGAAAGTCGGCACGGGTTGCCCTTCATAGAAAAAGCTAAACATTTTTTTGGTGGTATTTTAATTCCATTCAATGCCGGTTAAACCGGTATTTTCGAAGTCGGTTAACCGAAAAGCGGTTTTTTTAAAAAGGACTATTGTTGGTTAACCGACAAACCGGTTTTTTTTATAAACACAAATAACTTGTATGTAAGAAAACATCAAATTTAAAATTTTTGTTAGATGAATCCTTTTTCCAAAAATCCGTCAAACGCTGATAAATTGCATACTATTGTTCGTATCATGACAAAATTAAACCATGATTAGTTTCCAATGTTCAGAAATCTTACCGCTTCATATTGTAATGATCGATATATAATTAGTCATCTAATTTGCAGTATTTAGGGGTCTTAAAGTAGCGTCTGGTTATAACCAGTAATAAAGCAATAAATTTGTCTTTAGCCATACACATATAAAATGCTTATTTATTCTGTAATTAAAATATCTACAAACAGTAACTCATTTAATAGCTAAATAATTTATACAAAATCTGTAAATACATTTTTAACCTTAACAATTTTTCAAGGTAACATCATTAAATTTTAGATAAATGTTCGCCTCCCTTCAACCAATTGACAGTTGGCTTAGAGAAATGAAGAAAACAACTGATGAATTAGTATAATAATACGTGTAATCATGTGAAATTTGAAGCCACATTTACATTTCAAATGGAACGAAAATGTATTCATGACTTTTATTTTTTTACTTAATTCTTTTTTTATTTTTTTGGTACTTTAGCTTTTTCTTTTTAGTTTTTTTTATATTTACATACATATTCTACTATAGTTGTGGCATTGAAATTAAAAGCTTTTAAACAGACACAGAATAAACTTGACAATTTTGTTCCAATGTCATTTCAAACGATTTAACAAATACAATGAGAACCAACAGCCAACAACAGAAAGTTAAATTCTACCAGAAATCAGGAATGATAAATGGGATTTTCAATGATGTAGAATACTAAATAACATAAATAAACGTACTTTTTTAAACATAATTCTACTTAAATAACTAGTTTACAATGAATCCAAAGTTTGAGGGGGCATTAAACAATATTATCATTAAAATAGAAAAACAAAAATTATTGTATATCCATTATTCGACTTTCTATTCAAAAATAATATAAAACCCTTTTGTTTAATGCTACTAAATCGGTTATTAAAGTACTACAGTACTTTTCAAGGACGAATAATACACACAAAATTGTACTGAAATAATCATCTCTGTCAAAAAAAAAATACTGTGAAATAAATTTTCTACTCTTAGTGGCAGCTGTAACTTTGTGTCTGTATGAGTACAAGTGTGCTGGTATGTTAGTATATTAGGATAGAACCGTTTATATGGAAGAAAAATATGGTTTCGATGTTCCCAACTGAAATTTATGTTCAGTTTGTTTGAGGAGACCATTTCTCAAAATGTTTGTCAGCATTTTGGTGAGTAGGTTCAATGAATAAAAAGGTAAATTTTATGATTTTTAAGATATTTTTCATATTTCAACATCTTTGAAATACGTTTTCAATGCCGAACTTTTGTAATTTATTTATATTTTGATATAGAATTATTTTAAGTAATTAATTTAAATTAATACATTAAAAACCTCATATAAATTCCCGAAACTGTTTTTTCCGTTTTTCGAAATCTTTTATTAGCAATCTGATATTAGCTTTATTTTCAAACCAATCACAATATAGATTTCAAAATAAACAAAGCAATTCAAAACAAAAATAATAAAAGCCTTAAAAAGGAAATTTTTATCCTTTAATCACCAAATACTGAAAACCGAACAACAATAATTAATTAACCTTTATTTTGGGGGCCGCCTATTGAATATGTATTTACTTAATCAGCGAAAAAGGAAATAAAAAAAATAATAACTTGACATAAAAAATAGGCTTTTTGCAAACATCTTTCTCCCAGTTATTTACGTGTTTATAAAGCGAGCAAAAATAAATAAATAATATGGCCAAAGTTGTCAACTCAGTGCTTTTATTTTTGGGGGATTTAAAAGGTTTCAACGCAAACTAAAAATAAAAAAGATGTTTAAAATATACCTATACATTCAAAAAGTTTTTAACAAATCAAAGATTAATTTAGTTAGAACACAAATGAGTAGAGGCTGTTATTTTTAAAATAATTTAACAATACTTGGAAAATCTAACAACCTGCCTCAAATACACTTAATTTTTTTTAAATTTTCCTTTAAATTTTATCATGATGGTTTTATAAGTTCACAAATACTGTATTATATTAAAGTTGTAAACTCGATATAGGCATGTCTGTTTGTCCGTCTGTATGTTGAAATCAACTTTTCGAAGCCCCCAAATAACTAACATACACTTACACTATTCATACAAAATCGGCTCACAAATGGCTGAGATATAAGGAAAAAACCGGGACAACCTATTTTTGACCTATATCTGGATTACTAATAGTGTTTACAAACCGGTTAACCGAAAAACCGGTTTTTCTTCGAAATCTCGGTTTTTTGCAAACCGTTTAATTTAAAATGTTGATTTTCGGTTAACCGGTTTATCCGGTTTATATCACTCGGTTAACCGGTTTTTAAAATTTAGGTCTAAAATTAAGAAATCTCATGGTTTTGTGCATTTTTTATATTCATTGTATACACATTATTGGTCTGATTTGAAACCTAAAATGCTGATTTACAATACAAACCTATTTAGATTGATATTTTTAAAAATTACAATAATTCTTGATAGTAGGAGACGATGAGTTTACTTAAAAACTTTTTCGGAATAAATTGCACATAATAAATTGCACTATTAAGAATTAAATTCCGCATAATTGTAAAAGTTAAGCTAAACCTTAATAATGATTCATTATAAACTTAGTGATGATTTTACCAAACGTTAATTTGAATTTGATGGATATAACTTCATTTAATCAATTTGACTTCATTAGTGTGTTTTGTTCTTAAAATTTAATTTTATTAATCATTTTATTAGCTTAGTGTACAAAGTACTTTTCAGAAATATTACGTTCTCAAATCCATGATTTGAAATATTTATGAAATCTGATAATGGAGTTTTATTACTTATTTTGTATGATTTATAATGACAAATAATCACAGCTAAGAAGAAGTCCGTTTGCTCTTATAGGTCCTTTTATTGGACTTGTATCATTTTCTATTTCATATCAGAAAGTCGAGGTGATAATAAATTTTAAAATTATCAAATATTTTTTTGGTTGAAATTTAAATTAAAACAAGTAAGAAAGTATGATAGGTCAAGCCAGACCATATAATACCCTACACTAAGTAAAAGAGCAAAAACATTTTTCTTTTAAAATTTCAATAATTTATATTTTTGAGTGATTTTTGGAAGTGGGCCTTATATGGGAGCTATGACCAATTTGTGATTTATGTCTATATGAAAGTTTTCTATGTTGAATTTTGTGTGTATACCAATATTTTTAAGCGATTCATGCACGTTAAAGTGATTTTCGGAAGCGAGTCTATATGGGAGCTATGACTAATTATGGACCGATCGTAACAAAATTTGGTGACATGAATTTTGTATATATAAAACTTATTTGGAGCGAAATTTGTGGAGATACATATATAAATGAAACATTTATGACCGATAAAGTCCAATTTCGGAAGGACATTTGTATGGGGGCTAGGTGAAATAATGGACAGATTTCAGCCACTTTCAATAGGCTTCGTCCTTGCACCGAAAAAATAATATATACAAAATTTGATCGAAATATCTTCAAAATTGCGACCTGTACTCTGAGAACAAGGTTTACTTGGACAGCCAGCCGACCAGCCAGCCAGACGGACATCGTTTAGTCGACTCAGAAAGTGATTCTAAGTCGATCGGTATACTTTAAGGTTGGCGTTACAAACATCTGCACAAACGCATTATACCCTCCCCACTATGGTGGTGTACGGTATAACAAGTATTATATAGTTAGTAACGTATTTGAACTCAATTCCATTTGACTGAGATAATAATTTTGAAATTTTTACAAAATGAAATGGACTCAGCACTTTTGTTTATTCACAGTTATTTAATATTAACCATTCCTGACTATTAAAAACCACAAATTTTAAAGCTGTATATTCTTTATTGGACATTTTATGTTTTCTACACATATATGACGGTTAACCGGTTTAATCGGTTTTTTCGATGTCGGTTAACCGAAAAATCGGTTTTCTAAAATAGGCCAATTTTCGGTTAACCGACAAACCGGTTTTTTGAAAAGTCGATTTTTTATAAACACTAATTACTAAGTCATTAATATAGACAATATGGATATCTAATGACAGATATTTCAAAGTCCATTGCAACGATGTATATAAGGCTATTGTAAGTTGGACCTAATATGGGTCAAAATCGGGAAAAATATTTTTTTACCTGAATTTTTTTTTCACAAAATTTTTTTTTTAAAAAAAATTTAAAAAAAAATTTGAAGAAATTGTTTAAAAACAATTTAAAAAAAAAATTTAAAGACTATTTAAAAAAATAAAAAAAATTAAAACAAAAATTAATTTTCTTTAAATAAATATATTTAAAAAACAAGTAAGAGAACTATATTTGGAATCTTAATATAAGGAAAAAACCAGGACAGCCTCGATCTGGATTACTAAGTCATTAATATAGACAATATGGATAATTAATGATAGATATTTCAAAGACCTTTGCAACGACGTATATCAAAATCGGTAAAGATATTTTTAAACCGAATATTTTTTCACCAAAAGTTTTTTTTTCGCTAAATATTAAAAAAAAATTTTAAAAAATTCGAAAAAAACTTTTTTCCAAAAAATGAAAAAAACAACTTTGGAAAAATAATAAATTTTGTTTCCCTAAAAATATTTAAAATTTTTATTTTGAAGTATAATTTGGTGAAGGGTACATAAAATTCAGTTCTCATACTTGTTTTAAATTCATTTAAATAAACAAAAATATATACAACTAGCTTTTAAGCCGAATAATATTATAAAACTCATATTTTATTTAATCAGGTCATCTATTTTGTGTGCCCACTGTGTATATATTTATAAAAAAAAAACGTAGAGTAAACGAATAGGTAAATCGTAATGCATTGACAACATTCTCATTGTCATTATTTACATCTATTACTAAAACAGTTTTGAGGAAAACTAACCTACACACATCCAAATATACCTACATATATACATATTACTTACGTAATGTATGTGTTAATATTACAAAGTTCAAATACACTTACCCAATAAACCAAAATATTTTAGAAGTAGTTTGTAACAAACTTACTACCATAAGCCTTAAATTAAGAAAACTGTTGTGAATACTATTGTTTTACAAATTGAACCCTTACGATAGTATTGCTAGTCTGTAGAAAGAAGTTCATAATAAGCTTATGGGAAAATTATTTTCTAAACATTCATACAGTGAGCTTATTTTCGTAAGTTTTTTATAAGCCTATCAATACGATTAAATAATAAGGTTTTTAATTATTGTATTATTTTATAAAGTTTTACAATTATTTTATTAAGGGGTTTTTCTTAATTACAATATTATTTTATAAATTTAGGAATTTATTATTTTTGGCTTTGCATTATATTTATTTCTATTTTTAGCAAATTGAAAATAATATTTTGTATTTCTTATATAGTCATCCTCGCATAATCCAATAAATTTAAAAATTTAATAAATTAGTGAGTAAATACAATAAATAAAATTATTTACTTATTTTGATAAACTCAGACTGCAAAGAACTGTAAAGGAACAGAGAATTAAAAGAGTAATTCTCTGTTCCTTTACAGCATAGCATTTATCCTAGATCATCCACTAATAATTACCGCCTAAAGTTTTTGATGAATTTCAGGGTCTTTGCTGCCATTAGCAGCTCTTCAATTATATGTCATATTTATAATACGAACAAATAATAAGAAATTCACGCCTTAAAATAACTAGACACTGAAAACACTTACAAAACTATTGCGAGCATAAGTTCATTTTAATCACATTTGCTAAACTGTTATCCTGACTGTTGCTATATGAAACTTTTTTAAAATTCTATTTAAAAATTTTTCATATTTTTCATTAAAATAAACCCATCATAAGTATTAGGGATTCAAATTATTCGAGTTTTCTCTTGTTCGAATAAAAAGAATGATTCGAATAAGAGGTTTTAACTTGTTTTTTTTTTCAAAGTAAAGAATGAAGTTTTGATGTAGGATTTTTAATATTTTATTGTTAAAGAAAAACAAAAAATAACGTTGAAGTTAATAATTCAAATATTAATAATGTTAAAAAATATTCGAAAACAAAGGACATCATTAGTGTTTATAACATGGTTAACTGGTTAACCGCAAAATTGATTTTATGTTAACCGGTTTTTAAAATTTGGGACTAAAATTAATAATTCTCATATTTTTATGCATTTTTTATATTCATTGAATACACATTATTGGTCTGATTTGAAACCTAAACTGCTGATTTACAAAACAAACCTCTTTAGATTAATATTTTGAAGTATTACAATGATTCTAAATAGTAGAGGACGATGAGTTTACTGAAAAACTTTTTCAGAATAAATTGCACATAATGATACTATTAAAAATCAAATTCCACATAATTCTACAAGTTAAGTAAAATTTTAATAATGATTCATTGTAAAAATTACAAAAGTTAACTTGAATTTGATGTACATGCACTTCATTAATGTGTTTTGTTCTTAAAATTTTATTTTATTCATTTCGTTAGCTTAGTGTACAAAGTCCTTTTCAGAAATATTACAGAAGAGACAAAAAACGTTCTAAAATCCATGATTTGCAATATTTTTGAAATCTGATAATGGAGTTTCTTATAGGTCATATTTGGAACTTGTAATAAATTTTAAAATTATCAAATATTTAATTAAAAAATTGATTTATATTGAAATTTAATGAATAAACCAATAATTAAAACAAGTATTATATATTTATACTTAATTCCATTTGACTGAGATAATGATTTTGAAATTTTTACAATATAAAATGGACTTAGCACTTTTGTATATTTATAGTTATTTAATATTAAATTTTAAAGCTGTGTATAGTTTATAGGACATTTTATATTTTCTACACATAAATATCAATCATGAGTTAAATATCAATCATACGCCTAGTGTTTTTTTTAATTTATCCCAAAATTATGCTACATAATAACTAGTAAAAAGTATGTGCTTACCCGGTGACGTATACTTATTATCAGAATTAAATAGTTATCATACGTTTTAAACTTAAGTAGGTGCAACCCAAAAAGTATGCAATGGTTATTTAGTTTGAGGAATTTGAAATTGAATCTGGTAACGTATGAGGAATACATAATAAAATAAATAAAGTATACATACACTTGGCCGCATAAGTTTACGTACAAGAACGAAAATTAAAAGTATACTCTAATTTCGGATATAAAAATAAACGCTACTCATTTGAAATTTCTTATATAAAACTCTTAAATATTTAAGAACACAACTGCATTGTAAAATGCATATTTAAGAACCAACTAAACTTATAAGAATTCAATTCATATAAAAATTCAATTCCGCATGTAGGCAAAAGACGTTTTGTCATTGATGAAACCAGTTTTTCGGTGTATTTGGAACTAATATTTCTCCTTTTCTCAATTAATACTATTTGAAGCATTTCCTTTAATTTTATTACATGGTTTCGTATTTTTCACTCCAGCAAATCCCATAAATGTTCTATGGGATTTAGGTCTAGTGACTGCGGAGGAGTTTTCAATTGTTTTTGTTTTATTAAACAACTACCAACGTCTTGTGTTGTGTGTAGTATGCTTTGGGTCGTTGTCTTACAGGAATATATAATCATCTTCATTAGAATGTCTAAATAGACCTTACGATCCATTATCGATGGAATAAATTCTAAATTTCCCACACCTTCACTTGTCATGTACCCCCGTACTATCACTGCACCACCACCATGCTTAACTGTTGGTTTTAAATTTTTGGGACTAAGCACTGCCAAAGATGCAGTACTTGCATTCATCCGTGAACAGAACATTTTTCCAGAACTCTGGAAGCATATTTATGTGTTCTTTAGTGTATGCAATTCGTTTTTGTCTATTAACTATCAAAACTGGCAGCTTTTTCCGTGCTACATGGCTTCTATAGTTGGCCTTTTTCAAAATTCTGAGCACAGTCTCTTTGGACACATGTTTATTAAATTGTGAATTTAAGTTTTAAGCCATTTTCGATACAGTAAATCTGGGGTTTTTTCACAGATTGCATTATAACCCTTTTTTCGCGTTCAGTTAATTTTGGTGGACGACCAGAACTAGGCTTTGAGACAAGTCTTTTTAGTCTTTATAAAATTGTTTATCACTCTCTGGATGGAGGAGTGAGTATGTTCAACTACATGATCAATTACCTTATTTCCGTAAATGTATAATAATTTTACGTTCAGCTAAATTAATTAATTTTCTGTTTGCCATTTCTTGAAATTATTCCAATTTGAAACAAAAAAAATTTTAAAAATCACTTTTATGATGAGTTTGAAACAAAAACTGCAGTATTGTAGTATCACACAATAACAAAAACAGTTACAAATTACATTTAATTTTTATGTACGCATACTTTTGCATACACGAAAAGTTAGCATACAATTGTTTTTAAGCTGTCAATTATTACCAAACTTTGCAAATGCAAAAAGAAAATACCTATCGTAATTTCCAAATGTTTATCTATACATAAAAACCAATTTCAAATAATTACGTTGTTATTTACGACCAAAATAGCCTGTTAAAATACATAAAGTAGTTTGTACGCAAACTTATGCGGCAAAGTGTACATACATGAAAAATAAATATGTATGACGGTTAACCGGATTTTTCGATGTCGGTTAAACGAAAAACCGGTTTTTTAGAAAAGGCCAATTCTCAGTTCACCGACAAACCGGTTTTTTATAAACACTAGCCAACATTAAATTTTCATCAGAAATAGTCTGATAAGATTCCCTTCAGAACAATCTACAAAACAATTTTAGTGTCCGTTTTGGAGCTATGCTTTGAGCTTGTTGGACATGATCCTGAAACGAATTAAGAACTTTTTTTGTCTTTCAATAATTCGGTTTTTAAAATCAGTAACTAATTTTTTAGTAAATAAATTATTCACTTTTTCTAAATTATTTATAACAAATTGTAGTATACCCTCAAGCTCTATCAACGCAAGGTGATAAATTCCGGCCAAAAATGTTTTTTTTTTTTCTTGAATTTTTATAAAATTTTGATGGTCAATTTTTCCTAACACTTCAAAATATACAGTATCATTGTTATTTTGTTTATAAAGTAACTAACTATATGGTTATTTATAGTCCTGTAAAGTCAAAGGTTTTTTTGTTATTTTAATATTTGAAAAATGTGATTTATTTACTTTTGTATCGAAGTAGGCTGTGTTTTTTTTCTTAAAGTTTTTTTTTTGCAAATTAACACATGTTTTTAAAAAACAGTTAGCAGTTAATCATTCCACGTGGTTATTACGGAGTTTTTGCGTGTTCTTTTTACATAAAAGTGAAGTGATTAGGAACTAGTTTTAAATCTATAGAAACTAAATTAAAAAAAAGTTTGAAAGGCCAGACAAAAATTAAAAGAGGCTATTAGAGTTTAAGTGTAAATTACATCTAATACTGTAAATTATCAAAAGTAAGTGCTATAAATTTCAGCTGTAATTACGTGCCATTCCAATAACCAGAACGATTTCAGTGCCTTCATCTTTTACACATTTTTTTTTTTGAGAGTTATTTATGTCTACTTGTCTAAACAATGTAATTGTATTTCGAAATTTTTTCCAATGGTAAATTTGTGTTATTTTTCATTATAAACCAAATTAAAACCATTTACATAAATTACATACTTTTTTCGATACTTTTATAACGTCAATGTTTACTTGGCCAAACCATGTATAAGACGGACTCCATTTTTTTCTTGCGACAAAATGTAAGTTTGCAATATTTTGTGTTTATCATTAGTTTTATTGAATATTTGGCAACACTTACATACGCGGTTAATAACATCACTTGTATATATTTTAAGATCATGGCCTTCGTTTATTTCAACGTAATCATTATAAATGTCATCCTCAATATTACTTTCGATGACCGTTTCAAAATCACATTCGTCATCACTTTCAACACCACTTTAATCGTTATTCGAAAATGGTAATTTTTATATTGTTGGAATAATTATTCTTAAGAAATTATTCGATTAATCGAAAGATCATTACTCGAATGAATACCCTAATAAATATGATTATGAAAAGCTGTGGAAAATTGTTTATGTAAAGTTTATTCTCCAATTCAATTACATTTCGCTTACGGATTGGCTTGTTGGGTATTATGTATGTGCAAATAAACGTTTTCTTATTACTTAAAAGATTACTTAAGGATTTTGAAGGAAAAGCATCAATCTTTAAATGTCACTGAACATATATCGAAATATACATAAGGAAGTATGTACGTAGGTCTTGTGATTAAAAGCTACATTTACACAGCAAAACAAATCTTATCGCTAAACCAAATACATAGATGCAATCTCTTACACACCTCTTTAAACACCAAAAATATAACATTAGCCCTGCCCCTAAAAAACATATATTTGCTTTACATGGGTATTTATTTGTTCTTTAGCTGCTAAAATAAACTGCTGCAAAATTTGATTTACAAATTTATTAAAATGTAAAAATTATTCCTCGCCTTCTCAAACAAATCTCTGAAACGTATTTCAAGTGTAAATGCGTTATCTTATCATGGTGCTATTCTTATTAATTCAGTTTTTCCCTAAACATTTATTTTGAAATCTGAATCTACCACCAATAAAAAACTGCCTGCGATTTTTCGGCATTTTTAAGAACAATTTTAGACCTTGACAGCATCAAAAAATAGAAAAGTGCAAAAAAAAATGCCAACCTAAAAAATATCCTTACTCGCTTTACCAAATACTGGTAATAGTTAAGATTGGCATAGAAATTATGATTTACACTTACATTTATTTTTTTATTTGAGTAAATAATTAAGAGTTTTTTTTTGGGGGTAAACATTTTTTGTCTTATGAATAACACAGGGCAACAAAATCGAAAAAATTTTAGAGGCTTTTTAAACCACTATAAAATTTTGATGTATTGTGTTTCCAGTAGTACAAATATGGTCCAAATTTTATAAACTTTGGAGAGGTTTTTTTTAAAAAAAAAATTTCATAACTCAAGAATTGTTAGTCCGATATTATTAAAATAAACTAAAAAAACTTTAGATTTATGTAACCTTTAATCCGTTTTAATTAACGCAGCAGTTTCGGAGTTATTATAACAAATTGAAGAAAAAAATATATTTTTTACGTGAAAATAGCAACTTTCTGTGTTTTAAAAGAAAAATCGAAAACGGCAGAAAATGTACAGATTTATTACTTTGTCGCAAAGCCACATATAATAGCAACAAAATTAGATATCGAGCATAGAAATCAATAGATTATTTTCGAATTTATTCACAATTAAGTGAATTCGCTCATTTTCACAAAATTTTACTTTTTTGTTTGATATACATAAAATTGAGTAGTTAATGTTCTTCTTTCGACTGATTGAAATTTGAAAACATTTTCCCCATGCTATGTTAAAATTTTCACATATATATTGCATTTCAATCGGCTTAGTAGTTTCGGAGTTATTATAACAAATTGAAGCAAAAAATATATTTTTTACGTGGAAATAGCTAATTTTTGTGTTTTAAAAAACTCATGAAAAATCGAAAACGACAACAATTGTTCAGGTTTATTACTTTGTCGTAAAGCCACATATAATAGTAATAAAATTAGATATCCATCATAAAAATCGATGGATTCTTTTCGAATTTATTCACAATTAAGTGAATTCGCTCATTTTCACAAAATTGTATCTGCTTACATGCGTATACTTTGAGTGTAAATTTTTTTATTGTAACAAAAACAAAACACATGTCATATTTACACACACTCGCCTAATCTCACGGCGAGTGGCCCATAAATGCTCCTAGCTCCATATAAGGCCCACTTCCACAAAATCATTCACTAATATAAATTATTGAAATTTAAAAAGAAAAATGTTTTTGCTCATTTACTTATTATAGGTCGGGCAATATTTCTTATTTGTTTATTTGAATGTATTAAATAAATTTTAAAATCAAATAGGTAGAGATTTGTCAGAACTGCATCAGAAAATTGCATTTGCGTCATGTATGCTCTATTATATTTAAAAATTCCTATGTATTTATAAAAATTAAAGAGGATATAATAACATTACACATGTTGTAAGAATCCATAAACTCATATACTTTAAAGAATTTTATCACTATTCAAAAACCAAAAATCGAGAATTTTTCAAAATTAAAAATGGCTCCAATAAAATATTGTTTTTCTTATTCAAAAACCATCAATCGTTAATTTAATTAAGTATTAAAAAATTTCTGGGAATCAACAGATTTTTTTTAAATTTTCCAGGAATGGACAATATAAAATTTTAATGGCTAAAAAATAAATTGTTTTTTGTCTCCTTTTAAAACAAAAAATTTACATCGGTTTCAATGTTACATATGCCAGAAGTGTGCCCCTTTGGAGGTTTGTGATTCGGCTCAACGTTATTTGGTTCAAATTAAATACTTAAATCTTATAAAATTCTGATTACACAATAAGAAATCTATTTTCATTGCTTTTATCAGGTGTACGTATGATTGATATTAATTTTAACTAATAACTATTACACATTCGTTGAAATGATGATAAGATAGAGATTAAAATATAAATATGGATATTGTCAAGTGAACCAACTAATGAAATCGATTTCTTCCGATCGGGATGAAATCTGCACCAAGGTTAGTCCTATTGGATATTAAATCCGACACAATTTTTCAACAAGATCTCTCTGCCAGTTGTTAAGTTTTCCCCAAGTTTTTTCGTCCACGTAAAAATTTTTAAAATTGAAATTAAATTTTTATTTATGAATAGTTTTTAATGAAATTTCAAAGTTATGTAGATTTTTCTATTTAAAAAGGAAAAATAGAAACAAATTTTGAAATTTATTATCAGCAATTCCGCAATTCCCAAAAAAGTGTTGAAAATCCCAAAAATGTTAATTTTTAGTTTTTTGGATATAATAAACATACCAGGGTCGGGGTTAACGGAACCCTTTACAAAATAATTAAAAACATATTGGGCCATCTAAAATCGGTTACTATATTTTGATATCGAATTTGAGCTTTTAGAATTGTTTGCCCTAAAGTTGAAATTTAAATAAAAAATAAGCGTTTTTTTAATGGACCTGGTCCCCTTGGTATCAAAAATTTTAATTTTTTTTTTTTATTTAAAATATTTGATGAAAAGTTAGCTTTTCAAAAAGTATAAACTCCATATACATCCTCTTCGAAATTTTTTGGGATAACTTTAAAAGAAAATAAGTACTTTTTTCCCAAAAAAAATAGCGAAAAATCGCCTTTTTAAAATTTTTTAAATTCAAATGCATATAACTTTGGACTTAGTCATTATTTTTACACAATTTGTTTTCTGTTTTACACATACATGTCCAATAAAGAAAATTGGAGAAAATCGGGAAATATTTGGATCCGCTGTTATCAAAAAACTGGAGTAGGCCGGGTAAAAATGTTGAAAGTTTAATTTTCAAATGCGAATATCTCCTAAGGTATAAGAGATAATTGACAGTTTTTTATAGTGCTCTATGTGGAGATTCTATATGTGTAATTTTTTTGAAATCGGAACACAAACCAAGAAATAAGATCGTTTTAAAAATGTACCCGAGTTATCCTACTTTGAGGACTCTTGGTCGCACCCCTGGTGGGCCCATGAGTTCCAAGTTCAAAACTTGAAAACTCTTCCTCTTTGTGCATGTGAAATTTTAAAGTTTAAATCGGACTTACCGTTTAGAAGTTCCATATTTATTTCCTTCTATTTTTTTTCGAAACCACTGTGCGCCATGGATATTTGGGATTCGCATACGTTATCGTAAATGGATCAATTTTTCATCGAAAGTAATGATTCGGTGCAAAAATGATTTTCTTTATATAATTTTTTCAAGGTTTCTCAGCTTTAATTCGTATGGTACCCAATTTGCCAGTTGAAACCGATGTTGAAACCGATAAAACACATTCACCATAAGCTTTGATGAGCAATCGGTGTGCTTCAGCGGTACATTTTTATACCCTACACCACCATACTTGCGAGGGTATAATGCGTTTGTGCAGATATTTGCAACGCTCGGAAATATTAGTCTAACACCCACCTTAATGTATACCAATCGACTCAGAATCACTTTCATAAATAACATTCATACAGACATAAAGCAGGTCGTATGATTTCATGGTGATCGGTCCATAATTAGTCATAGCTCCCATATGAGGCCATCTCAGAAAATTATTGAAGAAAATAAATAATTTAAATTTTAAAGGAAAAATGTTGTTGCTCATTTACAGTAGGGTATTATATGGTCGGCCATGACCGACTATACTTTCTAACATGTTTCAAATAAAAGAAGTAAAGCTAAACTTCCCGCATATGACGCTTTGTTGGTACAAAATTCGATATTTTCGAAGCAAAAAAAAAAACGTTGATGATTACACTACAATGTTCAATAACTAAGTGAGAATAATTGACAGATATGTACCTTTCAAAATGACATATAAGTTATTAAAACCAAAAAAGCCTAATGCCTCTTGAAATTGTGAATGTGTACTTTTTCTATGTATTTTGGTTAAATTGTTTCCGATAAAAAAATATATTTCAGCAAAATATCTTTTTAAATTTGTGACCATAAAATACACGTACATATTACAATGTGTGATGCCAACCACATTTGAATCCAAAATGAAAAAAAAAATTGTTCTTAAAGCAAAAATATGGAAACATTTGCAAAAGTTTAAACCGAAACATAGGAGTTTCAATTTGTTACGTGGTGTAAAGTATAAAACCTCGTCCTTGCAGCCCCTTACTCCTTTTATGCAAATTGTTGCTACACAAACAAACAAACATTTTGTTTTGACAATTTCCAAGAAGAACGTATTTATTTGTTTTAATATTCTGTTGTAAACGAGATACGCGTGTGTTCGAAACCTTTCTTAAAATTCAAAATAGGTACATTTTTTACATGGAATAATGTTTGTTTTATTTTGTGGAAAAAATTATGAATTTTTATATTTGTGTACGTGGGTCACAATGAAGGGCTTCTTTTTTCATTATTTGAAATTGATACGAGGGCATAAAGAAATTTTGACAGTTTGCTATTTGAAGGGATTACCTTTATGAGTTAATGGAGGGGTTTTTCTGGTATTTAATGAAATGGTGTAGTGAAGTGTGTAATATTTGTTTAAGGGGTCATTTAAATTGGGAAACATTTTAAAGAAATTATAATTCAGTGTAAGTTTTAGTCACAACATTTGACGGCAATTGGTTACAATTATTTTAAGGTTTTGGGAGGTAAAGGGTTTTTTGTATAAAAAAAATTCGATTTGGGTTAATTTTAACATTTTATCTCAGCGTGACCATAATGAACATCATAAATGAGCTGCTTACACCCAGACAGTGGAATGTCACAGACTCCTCAGGAGCGTCGCTGTGGCGTTCCAAATTAAGGATCCTCAGACATGTAAAAATTCTTTGAAATTCGTTCAAAATCAAGGATTTTAATAAATTCTTAAAGTCTTCGATTAAGTTCTTAAAACATCTTGCTTACATTGGCTATTTGACTTTTTTTATTATCCTTTAACACTAAACCTCGCCCAAAGCGAGGTTTAGTGTTTATGTTTTGTATTTGTTTATGTTTTTTATTTTTTAGTTAAGACAATTAATATAAAAAATATTTCATTTAGACGTAGGCCTTTTCTCTTTCATGTTTATTATTTGGAATCGTTCTGGGTGCATTCCGAAGTTTGGATAGAATCATTTATCGCATCATAAGCTTATCAATTAATTACCTTGGCGCGAAATTTTGTGTTTATATTTTCAATCGTTAATAAAATATCACAATAAAAAAGGAATGTAGTTGTGGCTCGCTGGCAATGTTTAGTATTCTAGGGTTAAAAATTACCATACTTTGGACCGGTTTTCACAATATATCTGATACAATTTATGACCGATTTCATTCAAATGTTTCCTGTTAGTTGTTAAACAAGAAGAAAAGAAATTATCTGAATCAAGTCAGATTGTTATATTCGTTTGTGCGGAATCTTGTACCATCAATATGTGACAATAAAAGATTTCTCTTATATAGGGGTTATATGGGAGGTAAGGTCAATTATGGACCATACCTCACAAAAGTTGGCAGAAAGATTTAGGTTCATATAAAACTTGTTTATGACTAATTTCATCACGATATTAATTACAAAAATTTCAAGTCATTCTAGGTGAAAATGTTGTCCGATTTTCGCCATATATTACAGTATAATTTCAAAGTACTTAGAACTAATTTGTGCAACATGTTATTATGATTGGCGCATAAACAACATATTTATGACTGCCCCATTGGCTTAGTCCTTGGGCCGGAAAAATGCATGTGCCCAATTTGATCAAAATTGCTACCTTTATTTCAATCAAAAGTGATTCTGAGTCGATCGGTATACTTTAAGGTGGGTGTTAGACTGTGGTGTTGTAGGGTATAATAACGTTTCATATTTTATTGAATTTTTTTCTTAATATTGTAAAATCCATAGCTGTTAAATAATGATTACTAATCATTATAATTACTAATTAGATTATTTTTTTTCGAAAGGTGAAGTAATGATTAAATTACGATTATTTTCAGATTCGCACGATTACTAATTGATTACGATTACAAATAATCAAGATTACTTGCGATTACGAGAAAATAATCAAAAATAATTAAAAGTAATCAAAAAATAATTCGACTATTTTCAAAGATTACTTTTGATTATTTTAGATTATTTTCCAAAAATTTTGCATTTACATCATTTTATTTACAAAAATTTGCATTTACAACGTGAAAAAATAAAAAAATAACAGGCCGCCCACATTCGGGCTCGAACCGGAATTTCTTAAGCGATAGAGCAAGACACATACATTTGACCTATCGAAAGAATTTTTATTGTCAGAACTATATTGTGGAATTTTATGGGGAAAATTTTTGTGGAAGATCTTAACCCTCTATCTCCTCGGTTAGCAAGTTGTTTTGATTTTATTCAGAATTTTATAGCAAAACTAGCTTATATTTTTAAAAAAATTTCAGCACTCCATAGGCTCACCATTCTTACCATTTCAACAGAGTTTGTCATTTATATATAGATGTTGAGCGAAACGTGTAATGTTAACCAATTAAATATTGTTAACATCACACGTTTGGCTCAAAATATTTTCTTATTAACATCAAGTGAAGAAACAGTGTATAAAAAAGGGTATACAAATATATTTAGACAAAGTTAAAAATTTTGCATATTAAAATGAGTTATATGACAAAATTTTAATATATATTTGCGATTAATCAACAAAATCAAGCAGTATGATTTCTGTCTACTTGAAAGTAATTTCTGTGGAATTTTTTGATGCTTATATGCGTTAATGTATTTCTGGATTGTGGGACTTATATGGGAGCTATGACCTATTGTGATTCGATTGTCATAAAATATTTTTACGTGATGTCTATGTATTTTAATCGAATTTAATCTTTACAATAAAATATGAGTATTCTAGTTATTATCGCAAGTGGAACGTGATTTCTAAGTATTTGAGGGTTAATTTCGTAGAATTTCATTTAAATAACTCTATTATCAAGAGTGGACCATATATGGGAGTTATGGAATTATGGAACAATATTTAAATAGCTTGTAGTATGATCCGTGAATACAAATTACTGATCGGTGTAAAATTTTGGTTCAGTACATATTTTTTTTTTTTGATATTTGTTTAGGTTAATGTGTATTCCGGAAGTGATTCTTATATGGAGGCTATGAGCAATTATGGGCCGATCATCATAAAATTGGGTATAGCGATTTTTGTATATATATATTGCAATTTTTTGTTTCGAATTTCAACTTGATAACCATATTTTTAAGAAATTTATGCATGTTTAGGTGATTTTCTGAAATGAGTTTTTTTTATCTTTTGGCTGCTGCTGACCCAACGGTTCCAGGTCCCTTTCGGTTCCTTGCAGGTCCTCCACAATATTACAATTTTTTAAATAACTTCCTGAAGTCCTTAATTTCAATATTTCTAAAAAACTATCCAATTTTTTTAACGATTTAAAGCCTTGGTCAACAAGGGGTTAAGTTACACTTTTATGAATCATATATAAAATTCAGCACTGCCGAATATAGCTCTCCTACTTCTTTTTTTACTCATATTCGCTGGGTGAGAAATACTAAAAATGGTGTAATGAAAAGTTTAATGTATTTTTCCCTTTTTTTTGAGTCGGGAATTACAAAAATTGTTATTGTTTGAGGTATTATTAAAATTATATAGGTATATTTTTTTATGAAAAAATATTTATTTTTTTTATTTTATTATTTATTTATTATAGTAAATTTACAAGAAATACAATCTTTTATTAAAAAAATTAATAATTTTTTTTTATTTTTTTAGAATGCAAATAAAATAATCAAAAGTAATCTTTGAAAATAGTCGGATTATTTTTTGATTACTTTTGATTAATTTAGGTTATTTTCTCGTAATCGCAATCTTGATTATTTGCAATCGTAATCAATTAGTAATCAGAAATTGTTCTAAATAGAATTATATAATCAATTAAATTATTTTTGAAAAATAATCTAATTGATTGCTAATCGCAATCCAAAATTAACAGATATGGTAAAATCTCACCTCGGGATGTGTTATCAAAAACAATAATCGAATAAAAGATTTATTGCTAAATTATTTTGATTCTACACCACTGTGCTGACTACAGATTTACCCCCATATGCATAAACAGTTTATAAATTTATCAAAGGTTTATAAAACAAATTTTGTATAGAAATTTTGTTTTTTAAACCTTTTAAAAATATTTTATTTTATATTTTATATTTGAAATTCTGTTTTTGTCGTTTTTTACAATTTTGTTTTATCAATAAAACAATACCTACAAATCGCAAACTTTCTATAAAAACTGAATTTTTGTAGAAAAAAAACCTTTTAATTCCAATAAAGGACATAAAAGAGTTGATGATATATACAATACCTAAGAAATCAAAATGTAAAGACCTTCGCTGGCAACAAAAATGCCCACTCATACATAGATTTCTTAAAAATACCTGCTATCTGGAACAACTCCCAAAAAATTAAATTAAATTCTTGATTTGGCCTAAGCAATAAGATGTACAATTGTACCCTACAGTATTATATAAATTTTTAATGAATTTTCAAAGAATGCAAACAATTTAATTTTGAAAATAAAATATTTTTATTACAATAATAGAGTTTATTGAAATCTTTAGAATTTAAAATGTCATACACCTATTTATGTCACTTTAATTTTAATTTAATTCAGGATGAAATTTCCGTTTCCGCTAAAACTCTTTATCGAAATAATTCCAATTATCGTTACCTTTTAACCGTTTCAAATCCGTAGCCAACCTTGGAAATATTAAACAAAAACTTTTCAATTTAAATGCCCAATGCTCTTTACATTTTATTCGCTAATTGTTTCATTACTGGATAATTAAAGATATGTACAATGTACATATGTTTGTAGCATTATCACCTAGTCGATCTTGAAGTGTTTATTTTTTATTTTGGTTTTCTTGTCTTGCATTTGGAATATTTGTACGTTTGTTTTGTTCTTTTGTTGAAATTTTGGTAGACTGTTGTGTATAAGACACGTTTTTAATTAAAATAAGTGCGTTACTATGAAAAATTTTAAATTACACATATAAGTATTTATCTAAGTACATTAGGTGGGTTCATTTGTGATATATTCTCTAAAGTAAAGTGGTATTTTTTTCTCATATTTCAGGTTTAGGGAAAATTTTATGTTTAATTTTTAGCTTCACTTTCAAAGACCCAATTGAAATTGTACACTATTTGTACGAAAACATAAAAAAGACAAATTTGTTAAAAAAATGTTTATTTTTTTAATTGAAATTTGGAACACAGAGCACATATAGCGAAAATTATAAAAAATTTAAACTTAAAAATTACTGAAAATAATCACACATACGACTGTCGTTTTTGTTTTCATATACTCTCACCACTTAGATTTTTGATAACTTAGTTAGGTATTTGAATTGAGAGTTTCTAGCTATGTGTATTTACCTATAAAATGTTTAAATCCCGAGAATCCCGCAAAATTTTCAATCCCGAAATCTGGGGAAATTGTGCATGAATTCCCGGGAATTATTTTCTAAGTTTTATGTAATGTTTTTTGACTAGACTTTCTAAATTTTCAATCCCGAAATCCGGGGAAATTAAGTGGGAATTATTTTCCTTAGTTTTATGTGGTGTTTTTTGAACTTGTCTTTCTCTAAAATATGCTTAAAGCTCCAAAACAAATGCAGAATATTCATACAACAAAAAAGATTTAAACCAAATAGACCAATAACAAGTTCATTATTCAAATTATACCAAAAACTCGTGAATGTTCAGGGCTGTCACAGAATTCTATTCCGATCGAAAGTGGTATTATTTTCGTATTTTGCTTTGTCACAAAGAGTAAAACGAAAATTTTTGTAATAAAACCACCTTTCGTGTAATTGAATTTTGTTCAATATTATTGGATTTTCTTCAAGTTCAAGTTCAAATATAAAATATTTATTTTTTGAGAATTAACAGAATTAATTGGAATCTAACGAAGGTAGAACAAAAGCTAATGGAAATTGAAGCCATTCCGATACAGGTTTGTATATAACCAGAATTAGAAATCGTGTCAGTTTATCTATTTATATTAAATTTTTAATGGATTTTTTATTTGTATCCAATTACATTTTAAAACCAAACACATTGCTTAGCTTTTTAACGAATTCTACCTTAAAATTGAATAATTTATTCTAGGCGGGAATTCCCGAGATCCCGGGAAATTTCCAAATTTATCCCGATTTCCCGTGAAAATGAAAACTCTAATTGTCTACAAGTTGTTTATTAGATCTTAGGTACATTTTTGTGGTTTATTGTTTTCTTGAATTTTTAACGGTTTGCTACCTATGGACCTGAACAGGGAAAAAAGGTAAAAAAATTAAAGTTTTTTGCGATTTTGATCTTGAATTTTTTTCTTTATGATAAGAGCTACAACTTTGCCTCAGAGAGTAAACCAAACTTCCGAACTGCTTGCAAGATATGAGCATGAGAAAATTATTATTTTTTTGCTAAAATGACACCGAGGCCCCAAATCTTATCACACATAAATACATTTTCATACCCTACACCACCATAGTGAGGAGGATATTATGCGTTTGTGCAGATGTTTGTAACGCCCAAAAATATTAGTCTAACACCCCCCTTAAAGTATACCGATCGACTTAGAACTTTCTGAGTCGATTAAACGATGTCCGTCCGTCTGGTTGGCAGGCTGGCTGTCCATGTAAACCTTGTGCGCAGAGTACAGGTCGCAATTATGAAGATATTTCGATAAAATTTCGTACATATTATTTTTTCGCCCCAATGACCAAGCATATTGAAACTGGCTGAAATCGGTCCATTATTTCACCTAGCCCCCATACAAATGTCCCTCCGAAATTGGACTTTATCGGTCATAAATATTTAATTTATAAATGTATCTCCACAAATTGCGCTCCAAATAAGTTTTATATATACAAAATTCATGTCACCAAATTTTGTTACGATCGGTCCATAATTAGTCATAGCTCCCATATAGACCCGCTTCCGAAAATCACTTTAACGTGCATAAATCGCTTAAAAATGTTGGTATATTCACAATTCAACATAGTACACTTTCATATAGACATAAATAACACGACCTAATTTCATGATGATCGGACCATAATTGGTCATAGCTCCCATATAAGGCCCACTCCCGAAAATCACTCAAAAATATAAATTATTGAAATTTTAAAAGAAAAATGTTTATGCTCTTTTACTTAGTGCAGGGTATTATATGGTCAGGCTTGACCGACCATACTTTCTTACTTGTTTCCTATATATCCCCAAATTTCAGCTAGCTCAAGAACCCTTAATGGTCCAATCCTGAATTTGATTTATGGTTTTAATTAGAGTTTCGTGTTCGGTTTTAACCGAAACCGAAATAGCAGTTTTTCAAGGCCTAAAACCGAAACCGACAATTGATCTTCGGTTTTCACTTTTAACCTATTTTTAGTTAAAAAATCAAAATTTAGAAATGAAAAACAAACTTTTTCATTAAATGATTCATCTAATTTCTCTAAAAACAAATCAGTTAAAATATCTTAAGATTTCTTTAAATTTTTAAATTGTATTACAATAATTGCCTCAGATGATCTTCCAAGCTATCTTTCGCAGACTAGGCAAGGAAACCTGTTAATAAAGAATGACACAAACTCATTTAAAAAAAATTTATCATACGAGTATTTCCTGACAATTAAACTTGAAATGACTGTTAATTTATTTAATTTAAAAACAATAATGCAAAATTTTTGTTACGAAGTCTTAGTTCTTTTCAAATATCCGATAAAAGTAAGGAGGACTAGCTGGTCTAGTGTGCTTCGCCAGCCCCATTGGAAGAAAGAAATAGTTATATTAAGTCTCCCTTTGTGAATTAATACTAATTCAGGATAACATGTCTCTAGTTCCATGTTAATTGATTCATTGTAAAGTTTATTCTATCTTATTTGAAACGTATTATTAGAATAAAAAAAGTACAATAAATACCTGCCCATATTTTGTATTCCCACTCAGCATCATGATTCTGGGTCCACTATTATAGATTATTCTAAAGAAAGGTACCACTAAAACAACATTTGGAGAATTTTAACTCATTCAGAATCATGTGTGCCTAACGATTATACTTGCACCCCCATCAATTTTGAAATCAAAGTAATTTCCTGATGATATGTTCGAAAAGTACTCCTTAGTTTGGTTTAGTTCTCCTTTTTTGGTATCATAAAAAATTGAGCCCCCAATTCTTGATTATTTCATTACTGAGAAACATATTAGTCAACGTTAATGTATAAAAGCTAAATAATTTAAAAGACATATTAAAAAAGTACCATTAATAGAAAAAGTACCAATTTTTCTTTATCCTCTTGAATTTTAAATTTGTATAGCATTTCCTATTTTGTTTCTATAACATTTATATTTAACAAATTATCACAAAACCGAAATAAAACCGAAACCGCGGTTTTGAAATTCTTCGGTTTTTTGGAAACTCTAGTTTTAACTATGCAATGGCTCATATTTAAATAAAACACAGTTTAAATGAGAAACGGATTTTTAATACGAGATCAGAAATTATAAAATCTAAACAAAAGCGAATTTAGAAATTATGTATGGCCATGGAAAACATGAATACCAAATATTATCGAAAACAGAACACTAAAGTTCAAAAATTTAAAATAAGGGTTTGTGTTAAATATAAAATTAACACTTTTTAAGATTATTTGAAAAAAAAAAAATAAACATTTCCAAATTGCATTCCATCCTCAATACATTTTAACAAATATTGTTTTTTTATTATCCACTAAAAATTCTAAAAAAAATAAATCAAATTTTGCTAAAGAATATTTAATAATTTCTTGCAATGAATCATTCAAAAATTTAATATTCTTTTTGATAAACCACCCTAATGCAAGGCACATACATATGTATGTTAGTATTTACGGGTTTTTCTATATAAAAATCCCAAAAACGAAAATGTCAAAAAAGTAACAGCTAGAACAACAATGCACAGCATTTGATATCATTTAAAATAGAAGAAAAAAATAAATGTTGTTTTATATCGAGAAAAATTTTTAAAATAGAATAGATTTAGAAAGAATAGATGTTCTAAAATTGAAAATAATTGTTGTTATTTTGACATGCATGTACGAGTATGTACATATGTGGTGAAGTTGGAAATTCGAGGAAAAAATGGATAAATAATTGTATTTCAAATGAATTTTCTTATTTAATGTATTTTAGGAAATTAAATAAATAATATACATATGTACATAATAAGTTAAAGATGTGAAATGTATACTAAATGGTGTTATCAAATGAAAACTCATTTATTTCTAAGACAACACACTGCATCAGAACTTTCCGAGCCAAACTTGTAATAATCCAATTACATTAAAATCTCACAGGAGTGGTAAGATTTGAAACAATTTGGCAAGAACTACAAAAAATTTAAAGATATTGTATAATCGATAAAAACGTAAATATTGTTACGAAATTTTATTATCAATTTAAATTGAACGGTCTGTAAAGACTGCTTATAACATTTCCACCTGTAGAAATTTCTACTTATCAACAATGTTAATAACTCCCTGTTATAAGTAGTTTATAAGTATGACAGCATTAGCTGTAAAGCTCTAGGTGATCATTGTGTCCCTTAGATAATTCATGAAACTACTAGAAGATGGCAGCGAGTTTCAGAACAGTCAGTATATCGTAGGCGCTGTTAGAATTAATATTAACTGTATTACTATTGTATTATAAAATGTATTTTTTTAAGTGTGTGTATTAGAAGAGATTTACTATTTAAATTATTGTGTAAATTTAAATAAATATAGAGTAGTTACAATTTTAAAACTGATCTGATCGCTTTTAGTTGCAATTATACCACCATTTTGTTAAAGGTAAAAACATAATAATATAAATTAACAGTTGCTACTACAAATATACATTAGCGTGTCCCAAAAAACAATTTTGTTGGGGCTCAACATAATTTGAAAGCTTATAGAGTAGAGTATTTTTGAGATTTTTTTCAGATTTTTCGGAAGTGGTTTAGAGGTCGCTCAAGTCGAGTTTTTGCCAAAAATCGGGTTTGTCGGCCTTATTTTGAGTTTTCTTCATAACTTTGTCATGACCCACGATTTGCATTACTTTTGAGAACACAGTTTTAAAGAAAAATGTCCATTGTTTTGGGACACACTAATATACATGCGTTATCTTACGATCGAACTTTAATTGTCGACGCAATATATAAAAATCCAGAAGGGCGGTATTTAGGGGCGTGGCAACAAAATAAGTTTAATATATTAATATTGCATTAACCTAATATTTAGTTTCAGTGGATGACTGGGTCCACTTTTTTTCGACCCACCCTTATGTACATATGGACAATTCCACGAGAATGACTACCCAAAAACCCTTGAACCTTTTTTTCAAGATGATTTTAATAGGAGAAAACACTAAAATATTACTATGTGTAAGTACTTAGAGCTTATTACAACATTTTATTGGCAAAAATAATAGTTTAAACTGACTATATTTAAGTTTTTAATTTAATTGGCATGTTTTAGGCTAAAAAGCTCCCATGAGCATATAGTGTCAAATGAATTTGACTCTGATTTTTTATTTGCTATTATAAAATTGTTTATTAAAACCGAATTTATATTTTCTATTAATTTTTTTAGCTTTTGTATACATATATTTACAGAATATATATTGTTTTATTATAAGAGAAAAATCTGTAACGTACAGTATATAAACGTAACGTACGATATTAAATTTTATTTATTATAAAATCATCCAAAGATTGTTTTTATTTAAAATGATGAATTGTAAAGGAAACATATTTCGTTTAGTGTAAGAAATTAAAAGAAAACATAACATATTTCTACATGTACCTCAAAATGACTTCCGTTTTATGTCACGTACAATATACCCTTATTTCGCTCGATATTTTGGACAACAATTATTCGAAAGAACTTTTTATTATTTTAAAATATAGTACCCTCTGAATGGAACATAAAGACCAAATTATTTTTCAGATACTCTTATTTTTGCAAAATCTATTCCACTCTATAGGCGTACAAATGTCACATACGATGATATGGAATTGCCCATATGAGTAAAGTAAAACTTTATCAACATAGATACGTATGAATAGTTAAGAATTAGCATAAAAAACAATCACGGTTAAGATTTATATTTTCATTGTCATTTTCTAAGCTTTTAAAAAATGAATTTTATTTATGCACACTTTATTTTTTATTTGCCTCTTCGCTTTTTAGTTAAAAATTGTAATACACATGGAAATGTTTTTATTACCTAGAATGTATACATACATTTAGTAAGTATTTACAATGTAAAATACTTTGGGATTTTCGTATGAAAGCCATCATGCAAATATAAAGCATTTTATTTATTTTTTGAAAAAAAAACAACACAAATAAAATTAGCTATGCATAGAATAATGCTTGAAAAGAAAAAAACGCAAATAAGTCATACAACTGCAAATACATAGTATCCTGTCAAGTGAACCATCAACCATTTGAAATCGATGTCTTCCGATTGGGATGAAATTAACACCAAGGTTAGTTAAATTGGATAGTAATTAAGACACGGTCGAGAACTCTCTAAGTTAGAGGGGTCAAAATTTGACATTTTGGCCAATAACGGTTTTTTTCTTGTCCATGTAACTTATTACCTATTGTTTTTAGCAAAATGTGTCCGAAATTGTTTAGATAACTATTTCTTCAATCTTACGAAAAAATATATTTAAAAAAAATATTTTTTTTTTCCGAAATCAAAAACTTCTGACTTTTTTGTCAAAATGGGCTTTTTTTCCTTAAAATAAAGCTTAGACATTTTCCTTGATGACCTATTTGGTCGCCTAGTGGGATGCGAGTTCGGTATCTATCAAAATACATAAATGTTTTGTAACTCAAAACATAACATTTTTGACTTTTTTTTCAAATCTAACTTTTTTCAAAATGGGCCCTTTTTTATACCCTACACCACTATAGTGGGGAGGGTATAATGCGTTTGTGCAGATGTTTGTAACGCCTAAAAATATTAGTCTAACACCCACCTTAAAGTATACCGATCGACTTAGAATCACTTTCTGAGTCGATTAAACGGTGTCCGTCTGGCTGGTTGGCTGGCTGTCCATGTAAACCTTGTGCAATTTTGAAGATATTTTGATAAAATTTGGTACATATAATTTTTTCGGCCCAAGGACCAAGCCTATTGAAACTGCCTGAAATCGGTACATTATTTATCCTATCCCCCATACAAATGTCCTTCTGAAATTGGACTTTATCAGTCATAATTGTTTAATTTATATAGGTATCTACACAAATTACGCTCCAAATAAGTTTTATATATACAAAATTCATGTCACCTGTTACGATCGGTCCATAATTAGTCATAGCTCCCATATAAGGCCCACTTCCGAAAATCACTCAAAAATATAAATTATTGAAATTTTAAAAGAAAAATGTTTTTGATCTTTTACTTAGTGTAGGGTATTATATGGTCGGGCTTGACCGACCATACTTTCTTACTTGTTTAAAATTTTTTTTTTTGCTCAAAAGAAAGATTAGGTCCATTCCTTTATGATACTTCGCTTAGTGGGATGCGAGTGGGATATCCCGATCGGAAAACATCGATTTCAAAAATTGGTTCACTTGAAATGAAATGCCCCATATATCAAAACACAAGTTTTGTTCAAGAAATGTTCAGGCTCCGAATGCAATCGACTACTGACATGTATACAAAACAACACTGACCTAAACTCCTGCATACACAATTTCAAATCATTTTCCTACATATGGACCATATCCAGCGGGAAAAAGATGCAGTAAAGAGGCCTTCCTAAAATTTTTATTCTACAGACACAAGGCCACCGAACCGCATTGAAAAAATATTTAAATTTTACATGGCGTGTCACTGGTAGCCAATCTTGCACACTCGCTTATGTTAGAATGACAATAGAATGCCTAGCTAAGATGGTCTTACGTTGAAAGTCTGTAAGCGTAATGCATCATATAACATCTATTAAAAGGCCAGAAAATTTAAATAAAATTTGATAAAATACTAAATTTTGTAGATCATTTTGTACCTTCTTTTGGTTTCTTATCGACAAAGAGAGACAACATATTGGAATTATTGCAAAACCAATCATGTTTGTATTATAAATAAAGGTTTATAAAACCCTTATTTTGTAACGAAATTTTGAATGTGTATGAAATGTTTTTGAAGGAGAACATATTCTGCGAAAATGCAAGGTAGAATGAATATCGCATCTTTAAGAATATGTAAACAGGTCTTTTAGAAGGCCTACAAAGTGAAGACCTAAAAAAGAGTAAAACCACTCACGCATACATACACAAACATCTTTATTCACACACCCACACAAATCACTTACGGTCAGTAAACTTTTATTTTTTTTGAATTGAACATAAGTAAAATGAAAAATACAAAAAAAAAACAAAAAAAATAATAACAACTGGAAAAAATCCTACATAAAGGTAAATCATGCTCTTAATTTGGATGACTGAACCGAACAAAAAACACATTGTAACTGAAAAATTAACTTCTCCTTTCTAATATTTTGTTACCTTTTTTTGTTATTTTTTTATATGTATGTATTTATTTGATGTTTCTGTTATTGTTGTGAAAGTATTTCAATTCTTTTTTCAAATTTCAAATGCCATTTTCAAGGTTCATAAATTACGAAATGATGAAAATAAATATTGGATATATTTTTAAGTACTTTTTCGATAGAAAAATAAGGAGTGCGCACGAAAAGTAATGTGCTTACGTACATACATTAATAGTAATCAAATTTAAACTAATAACTGAATTGTTTTATATGTATTATTGAATATTATTAACAAGTTAATAACAAATAAATCCCTAAAATTTCATTTGTTGTTGTTATACCCTACACCATCATAGTGATGAGGGTATTATGCGTTTGTAACTCCCAAAAATATTAGTATAACACCCACCTTAAATACCGATCGTCTCTGATTCAGTCTCTGATTCTTCGTTCTTCGGCCCAAGGACAATGCATATTGAAACTGGCTGAAATCGGTCCATTATTGCACCAAGACCCCTTATAAATCTCTTACAAATTTTTGAATCCAAATATAATTTAACAAAAGTATGTGGAATAAATCACACGGCCTAATCGCATGGCGATCGGGTCATAGCTCCCATTCCGAAAATCACTCACGAAAAATAATTGTTGAAATTTTAAAATAGTATTGTTTTTGCAATTTACACAGTGAACGGACCATACTTTCTTACTTGTTAGAATTAGCTTGTAGTTTTTATAATTTTAAAGATTTTTTTACCATGATCAGCATTAACTTTGTTTCGATATTTTTTTACTGTCAACATTCTCTCACAGACTTATCATACATCACTTTTATACCGGCAGACATAAATAACTGAAACGGAAAAAGTCACTCAAGAGTGGCCATTTAATGAAAATCACTGAGTGTATTGTTAAAGAGATTTAATGTGCAATGTCCAAATGGTTCGTGCATATTTTTTAAAGAGCAGGTTGATAAAAAAACATGTATCTATGCCAGAATCTTGTGGAAAGAATTAAAAAAATTCACACAATTCACATTATGCGAATTTTTCATTAGAATTTAGAAAAAGTATCATAAAGTCTCCCCTTATTGATTCTCATTCACAGGATCATAAAAAATTCAAAAGAAAGAAAAAGTTTACTTAAGTCTCCCACTTCCTTCAGGATTATATGAGCTTATCCTTCTTATCATCCACACTGGCACATCGCTTTTTTGAAACAAAATAAAATTAAAGGAGCTACACATTTGTTTAATAAATCTTTGTTATTATTAACTAAATCTTCAGTTTGTTATTTTTAATAATGAGTGGCTGATCCATTATTTCGTATTGTTACTATTTAACGGCTGATTTAAAAGTCGTTATGCTTTCAAATAACAGTGCTGTAATAGCAAACTGTAACATATCTGTGGGCATTATTAACATTGAATAAAAGCTTTCAGTTGACCATTGATCGTAAGTTGGCAACGCTGTTTGCTGCGACCGTATATTCGAATTCGAATATTCAGTTAAAGAACATTGTAGAAAGTACACCACAGATGGCGTATGTATTAGAAACCTTTAGACAGTTAAAGAGAAATCTAGAGAGCAGATGGCAGTGTTATAAATAGTGGCAGAGGTTGCAGTCGTTAGTGAGTTTATCAGAGACGCTTTTCGAATAAACATCAACTGAGTGACGTGTTTTTCAAGTGAATTCGTGTACATTATAAAGTGTGCCTGTATTTCTGCTAATTTATAAACGTGTATAAAAAAACATTGAGTTAATTCTGTGGTTGTTGTACATTTTAAATAAATAAAGAGTTGTTACAATTTTCAAACTACTAAACGGCTTTTATTTGCAATCAAAAGTATCCGGTTTATTTAAAGGAAATAAACAAACGTTTTGAAAAGGTTAAAACGTAACAGTATTATTAAAATATGGTGACCACTATTTATTTCTAAAGACAATGTACTTTGATTACACAGGGCAACAAAATCGAAAAAAATTTTAGAGGCTTTATAAATCACTACACAATTTTGAAGTATTGTTGTTCCAGTAGTTCAAATATGGCCCAATTTTTAAATTCTATGGAGAGGATTTTTAAAAAAAAAATTCCAATTTTACATGTGCTTTGTTATTGTAACAAAAAGAAAACATATGTTAAATTTCCACTCAAAGTACACGCTTGTAAGCACACACAATTTTGTGAAAATGAGCGAATTCACTTAATTGTGAATAAATTCGAAAAGAATTTAAATTTTTCATGATTTTTTTAAAAAAAAAATTGCTTTTTTATGTAAAAAATATATTTTTAGCTTCAATTTGTTATTATAACTTATTATATTAAAGGCTATGTAAATTTGAACTTTTTGAAGTTTACCTCAATAATATCGGACTAACCCTTTTTGAGTCATCATCAATTATGTGGCGAAACATCTAAAAAAATTCACAATTTTAGAAAAAAATTAAAATAAATGTATCCATAGAATTCAAAAATTTTACCTGTTATGTACATAGGTAACCATGATTCATCAAATCTATATAATGTTAGTGAAGCATTTTTTTCTGTTGACCTGTGTTATCGATACCTCAGATTGATCTTTCAGCATGCATTTGTTCCGAAATGTCAATTGACCCTTTTTGATTACAATGAGACTGTCCGATAGCTGGTCCAAAGTAGTCAAGGCATTGGATTCACATACTGGTTACATAGCGTCAGTTACTTTACTAGCAACATATATTATATATATGTATATTAAAAGTTTGTGCATAGCATTGGGAAAATGTTTTCAAAATTCAATCAATCGAAAGAAGAACACTAACACTCAATTTTATGTATATCAAACAAAAAACCAAAATTTAGTGAAAATGATCGAATTTACTTAATTGAGAATAAATTCGAAAATAATCAATCGATTTTTATTTTCGATATCTCATTTTGTTGCTATTAAATAGCATTTTCTGATAAATAAATAAATCTGAATCATTTTTGCCGTTTTCGATTTTTCATGATTTTTTTAAAACAAAAAAATTTGCTATTTTCACGTAAAAAATATACTTTTTGCTTCAATTTGTTATAATAACTCCGAAACAACTGATTCGATTAAAATACAATATATGAACGGATTAAGAACCATGTAAATTTTAATTTTTCTAAGTTTATTTTAATAATATTGGACTAACCGTTTTTGAGTTATCATTAATTATGTGGAGAAACGTCTAACAAAATGTATGTATAATTTTACTTAAAATTTTTTACCATTTTTGTTGCATCAAATATTTTTGCTGTTGACCAATGTAATAAATTAAACTAAAAACCAGTAAAATATTTTTGAAGAAGTCTTAGACTTTTACCAGCATTTTAAAAGAAATATAAAATAGCTATATTTGGTTGTACAATCTTTTTACAAAGTTTATAAGAATTTCTAATATAATACTGACATTTGACCGGTATTGCCACATTCGTAGTTTTAATCGGTATAAAATCAATAAATTCTATTTTGTTTTTATTTTAATTATTCATTTAAGAACATAAGATTTAAATTTGATATATTCTTAGTAACCGCATTTTTCTCCTGTTGCTGATAAATCGTAGAAAAATCTATAGATATAATGGAATCATTCGATTAACAAAAAATTTGGCCATAACCACAAATCTAAATAATGTAACTTTAAGAAGAAAATTTATAAAGAAATTCCAGACAAAAATATAGCAAAAATGTTCCAAAAAAGAGGAACCCTAATTGCCACCCCTTTGCCAAAACAAAAAAAAAATCTTTTTTGGTGGATCCACTTGGGGGAAACATATTTTAATAGACATTGTTACGTATTTGTATTAGCGATTTGAATTTAACGGTCTTTAACGACTGTTTGCAACATTCATCATGTTTATAAACATGTCCATCAGTAGAAGCTTCTACTTATCAGCAATGTTGATATCACGCAGTTACTAGCATTGTTTGTAAACATGGCAACACTAAATGTTTAAGCTGCTAACATTTACATTGAAGCTGTTAAAAGCTCTAGAATTCAAATATTCTAGTTTTGTCCGTTAAGATCATTCATGAAACTACTAGAAGGATTATGGAGCTGTATAAATAGCGACAGAGGTAGCAGTCGTTAGTTAGTTTATCATAGGCGCTGTTGGAGTTAAAATCAACTGCATTCTTGTACATTATAAAGTGTAATTTAAGTGTGTGTGTGTATTAAAAATAAATAGTGACTATTTGAAATATTGTTGGGTAAATTTGAATAAATAAAGAGTTGTTACAATTTTAAACTCCTAAACTGCTTTTATTTGCAGTCAAAAGTATCCGGTTTATTTAAAGGAAATAAACCACCGTTTTTAAAAGGTAAAAACGTAACAATATTTAATATGCAAATGTCGACAGTGTGCTGGACTATTAATTTGAGGGTTGCGGGTTCGATTCCCGCCAGATACTCTTGGTGTAGCAAAACGATTCGCAGTTTGTTTTAGCTTTTTAAAAAAAAATAATACTTCCAAACAATTAAGACCGTTTACATTTCCTCTAATTGATAAAAATATTACACAAATTAATACTCAGTTTAAACCAGAAACTAAATTATTATTGCATTGATTTATTTAACCTAAATATTATCACAACAATTTAAACTTAAAAAAATACATGAATTGCTAAAAGTGTGCTTACAATTACTTAATACCAATTCTATGCAAAACTGTTATAATACCCAACCAAATAAAATTGTAAATAAACAAACAAACAAATTCATTTCAACTCTATGCAATTATAAACACTTTAGCAACTTTATTTAAATATTCAACGTACCATATTTCAATTATGATTTTAATATGAAAATACTGAAATATTCTGCAATTAAAAACATGAAAAACGAAAAACGAAATCCTCAAAAATCCAATGGCAACAAGATTTTGAGTGCCTAATAGGGTTTCTAATCGGCAACAATTTCTCGGGAAATTAAGGGTATTTCTTTTTAAGTTTCCTTCTTAAAGTTACAGTATTATTTCAATTATATTCATATATTTGTGCTATACTAGCAACAGAAAGATAGTTAACACTGAAGAATTACGACTTTAATTACATAATTTTTTCAACCCAACTAATACCTTTCACTAATAACAGACAAATTTCATCATTTAAACTGGATAATTTTATTAGCAATGAATTCGGTAATCACAACCAAATCTATTTTCACTGTGTAGGCCAACTTAATTCAAATTGAAATTTGTTGTTCTTAAAAGAATTTTATTAAAACTTTTAAAGATATTAATATCACTGTGCACGAAATTTACACTTTTTTCTGTCAAGATGGGCACCCATCGGTTTAAACTAATTCGGGTACGCTGAATTCAGTGGTGCTAAGCGTTTTTCGTATTTTCGAGATATACCGTCATTTCGAAAATGGAGGAGGTTGCATAACATATATTCGCGTAACTCAAAAACGGTTTAGTTTATTGAATAAACTGCAAAAACCGAAACTCCGCAATAAAACTACCTTAAGGAAAGGCTTAACATGTTTTTAATCTTCGTAGTCGCTTTAGAAATATATATTTTTGGGTCTATATGCCACTGGGTCTATATGGGAGGTATGAAATGATAGTAACAAAATTTAGTGAAATGAATTTCGTATATAAAAAACTTATTTGACGCGAAATTTGTGTAGATACTAAGGTATTCATTCGACTAATGATCCTTCGATTAATCGAATAATTTCTTACGAATAATTATTCGAACAATTTAAAAATGGACATTTTCGAATAACGAATTGTAGAATACTCGAATAAAAGGAATAATTCTGAAATTCGACAAATAACTAAAGACAAAGGGACTTTCGATAACTGTAGATGAGTGTTCCGATAGCTCCTTCTATAAATATATAAATATTACTGCATGAAGTTACAATTCTAAAAACAAATCTTTCAAAATTTTTAACTTAGGCCTTGAACCAATGAAAATAAAAGGTACGGAATAAAAAATATTTGTTATTTAGCTGGCGAAATATTAGAAGAATCGCAATTAATAATCAAAATATTAACTTAGATTAAAGTGGAGTTGAATGTGATGGAGAATGTGATTTTGAAACGGTCGTCGAAAGTGATATTGAGGATGACATTTATAATGATTACATTGAAATAGATGAAGGCCATGATCTTAAAATATATGTATGTATATAAGTGATGTTAGTAACCGCGTACGTAAGTGTTGCAAAATATTTTATAAATCGAATGATAAACACAAATATTGCAAGCTAACGTTTTGTTGCAAGAAAAGCTTGGAGTTCGTCTTATACATGATTTTGGACATCGTTGAACATCTTTGTCTAACATTGTAATAAACTTTTTGCGTATGTATTTGTAAATGCGTCAATCATGCACTGCCTGACTTCAAATTAGCCACGTTCACTGGCAATGATATCAAACTTTGGACAGATTCCCTTTATTGTGTAATTCCCCAAGACCACTTTATTAAGCAAAGATTCGGCAACGTTGATAGAGCTTGATTTATAATACAATTTGTTATAAATAATTTAGAAAGAGTGAATAATTAATTTACTAAAGAATTAGTTACTCAATTTAAAACCCGAATTAATCAACGACATAAAAATGTTCTTAATACGTCTATATTGTATTTGAATTCAGGATCATGTAGGGTTTTTATCCCGGGAATTTCCGGTACAAATTTCCCCGGAATTTTGCCAATTTTTCACTACCCGATTCCCGGGATTTTTAGTCGGGAATCCAGGGAAAATACAAAGAAATGGCGAAAATACAAAGAAAACAAGTTTGAAATCTATTTTTTTCACCAAAAAACCGTGAAATGTTTTTTTTACAGATTTTTTCTTATATGTATGTCGGCAATAATAGACCGCTTATTATTAGGATCATGTCCAACTAGCTCAAATTTTTTAAAGCATAGCTCCAAAACGGAAACTAATGGGTTTGCTAGTAGGGTGATCGATTCGATCGACATTTTTTAGAAACCGGTTTTCGGTTTCTTCGAAAAATTGCAATTTAATATAAACCGGTTTCGGTTTTTTAATAATAACCGGTTTTTTGGCAAAATATTAAAACGGCTAGAAATAAGAAGAAAATAGGTTTTATTTTATATTAAAGATCTCATACTTATGATAAAGAATATACATGTATTCTAATTAGAAAAAAATAAGCCTTTTTAAAACGCTTAAATACCTTTTAATTCAAATTTTGATTACTTCTTTTAACGTTCACAAGGCCTTCGGGTCAAATTCGACCCATTTTGATATTAAAATTGCATTTTTTTCTAAAAGTGAGTGGTTGACATTTTTGATATTTTATGAATTTTATTTAATTTTATTAATTAATATCAACAACTACGTTTTAGAAACACAAATCTGCCAAAAAAAAAATATCTATAAAACTTTTTGCACTTAAGGTAAAATCTTAAACTTTTGTTACGCACAATTAAGTTAAATGTTTTCAGAGCTTTGGTAGCACTAACACATATCCGTCTCTTTTCATCATACTTGCTGAACATTATCAGCCAAATTATGAAAAAAAAATTCCCCGGGAGTTTTTTCCCTTTTCTCATTTTTATACCCTACACCACCATAGTGGCGAGGGTATTATGCGTTTGTGCAGATGTTTGTAATGCCCAACAATATTAGTCCAACACCCACCATAAAGTATACCGATCGACTTAGAATCACTTTCTGAGTCGATTAAACGATGTCCAATTTTGAAGATATTTCGATTGAATTTGGTACATATTATTTCTTCGGCCCAAAGACCAAGCCTATTGAAACTAGCTGAAATCGGTCCATTATTTCACCTAGCCCCCATACAAATGTCCTTCCGAAATTGGACTTTATCGGTCATAAATGTTTAATTTATATATTTATCTCCACAAATTGCGCTCCAAATAAGTTTTATATATACAAAATTCATATCACCAAATTTTGTTACGATCGGTCCATAATTAGTCATAGCTCCCATATAGACCCGCTTCCGAAAATCACTTTAACGTGCATAAATCGCTTAAAAATGTTGGAATACTCACAAAATTCGACATAGTAAACTTTCATATAGACATAAATCACACTATCTAATTTAATGGTGATCGGTTCATAATTGGTCATAGCCCCCATATAAGGCCCACTTCCGAAAATCACTCAAAAATATAAATTATTGAAATTTTAAAAGAAAAATGTTTTTGCTCTTTTACTGAGTGTAGGGTATTATATGGTCGGGCTTGACCGACCATACTTTCTTACTTGTTTTCTATTCAAATTCCATTTTAAAAAAACCAAAAGGGAAAAAAACTATGAAAACTGGGATTCCCCTTGTAAATATCAAAGCTATTGTTTTCTTAAGATATTCGGGTCAAATTTGACACATTTTGAAATTAAAATCGAGTTTTTTCTAAAATGAGTGGTTGATATTTTACGACTATTATTTAATATCAAAAGTCAACAACTACGTTAGGTTTGAAAAAAATGGAAAAAATATATAGAATATAATATAGATCGATTGTGACATTTTTCTAAATATAAAAAGTCTTCTAAAATAGTTTTTTTTAAAGTTTTTTGCAGTTTGAATATATTTTAAAGATTTTAATACACTAAAACTCATAAAAACACACTTATAGAAAAAACCGGTTATTCGAGGAGAAACCCCCGGTTTCTTCGATATTCGAAATGTGATTCCTTACTTTTTTAAAAAAATTTAAGTTATTCGAATAATTCGATTAATTTCAAATTTGTGATCGAATTATTCGAACAAGTTAAAATCTCTTATTCGAATTATTCGTTTTATTCTAACAAGGACATATAAATTAAACATTTATGAGCGATAAAGTCCAATTTCGGGAGGACATTTGTATGGGGGCCTGGATGAAATAATGAACCGATTTCAACCAGTTTCAATAGGCTTCGTTGTTACGCTAAAAATTTTATTATTTTACGAAATTTTATCAAAATATCTTCAAAATTGCGATCTGTACTTTGCGCACAAGGTTTACATGGACAGTCAGACGGACGGACATCGTTTAATCGACTCAGAAAGTGATCCTGAGGCGATCAGTATGCTTTAAGATGGGTGTTAGACTAATATTTTTGGATGTTACAAACACATGCACAAACTCATTATACCCTCTCCACTATAGTGGTGTAGGGTATACAAATATCAGTTGTTCTATTTTTTTTATTATTTTCCAGGAAGGGAATAAGTCCAGGAAATTAGGAATCCTAGCTAACCCTATCCAACAGTTTGATTGTGTTGTTGGTGGCATAATTATTATTATTTCTATTACACAACGCAATAATAAATATTCAAATATAATGAAATTATTGCTACGTACTTACCTTTCAATGGCGGTAACAAACAACAACGTGCAATTAGAGAATTTATTTGCAAAATTATTTTTAAGCAACTTATGTGCATTTAATATTAACTAGGAGGAGAAGGGAACTTATATTTTCCACTTGTTTTGGATATTCAACTAGTTATTTTTGTTTCAGTAAATTAAAATTTTTTTTAAATAAATTCTTGTATATTTCTTTTAAAGATTATACAATAAACACATTTATGTCACAATAAATATTTATTCCTTCATATAATGTTACAGTTGAATTGAGTTGTGTTGGTGCGAGTGCTGTGATACTGTTTTGTTGATTTTAGATTTCCGTTTCCGCTTGTTTTTCTCCACAAGCCAGACAACGTTGTTTTGTGTTGTTCCGCTGATAGATAATATACAACAAAAACCACTTTAAATCTGTTTTTACTGTTAAAAATATTTGTATTTATTTTTTTTTAACAAAAACTCACAATCACACCGATAAAAACTAATAAAAAAAATTTCACTTTATTTCCTTTTTATTGCTGGCACTCTTGACTTGCTTTTTAATTTATTATGGCTTTTGAATTTTTTGTTTAATTTACAATATTTTGTTTGTTTGTTTGTTTAGTTGTTGCTGTTTGTCGTTTTGTCAGAGTTTAATTAAAAACAAGAAGAGTTATTTTTATATTTTCAATTTTTAATTACTGCTGTTTCTTCTGTTTGATGAATTTCTCTCTATCAATTTGTTTATTTTGTATGTTGATCTTGGTTTTGTGTGTGAAATTTTTATTATTGTTTAATTTGTTATGGTTAGAAATGTTTAGTTCAAGTTAAATTGAAATTTTAAATATCAATAAAATTTAAGCAAGTAAATGTTGTTGTTCTTTCAATAATTTAGTGTTTTATTTGTGTGTTGATTTGATTTGATTATTTGCAAACAATTTGTTGATTTTTATTGATATTTTATTTAGTTATCATTTATTTATGTAGTTTTAATGTTGAAGACATTTGAAATTTATTTGTAATTTGGTACGACTTGCAGAAAATTGTGAAATTTATTTCATCTGCAATAAAAATAAGAAAAATAATGTTTTATGTTAATTATTCATAGCAAATAAGTTAATAATTTAAAGATTTTACCCCATATGCATAACAAATTTTTAAATTTATCAAAGGTATAAATCAAATTTTGTATGGAAATTTTGTTCAATAAACCTTTGATAAATTTAAAACATTTTTATGCATATGGGGGTTTATTTTTAAGGCTACAGAGTTTTTAGAGTGTTAAATAAATTATAAACAAGTAAGAGTGTCGGTATTTTTTTTATTTATTTATAATAAAATATGATATTGGGGTTATATCGGGCATCGGACCGATCTATACAAAATTTGGTAGAAAGATTTAGGTTCATATAAAACTAGTTTATGTCCAATTTCATCACGTTTTTAATTTTTACAAGAATATTATGAATGTTCAAGTCTTTTTCTGACATATGTTGGCATAAAGAGCCCTCTTAAGTTTTGATATGCATTTACAAGGGGAAAAAATTAAATTTTTTCAGTTTTTGAATTTTATTAAAAACTAGTTGTTAGTTCTTGAAGTTTCTCCAACCAACATAACCTGCCTGTTAATTAATTGAAAATTAAATATCAAAATATGTACTGCATACTTTAGGGAGCTTTTTTATTACAGTTGACTAGACTCAAAAAAAAAATTCCGAGGAATTTCCCGGAAAAAAATCAGCCAAATCGCTCCAGCCGTTCTCACGTGATGCCATTACTTACATGGACCATTTAATTTTTATATATATAGATTCCCCAGGCCATTAACGTGTCCCATTAAAATTAAAACCCATTTTTACTTAAAATATATCCATATTTACTTGTATATGATTTTTCGTAGGATACCGTTAACTTATTCCAAGTGCCATTAAGGGTTAATTTCCATTTTTGTGCTGTCATTATAAATACTACACTTTATGTTATATTTTTCTTAAGTTTCATCAAAATCGGCCCAAAAATATATAACATTTCGAAATCTGTCCATTAGAAATTCCAAATATTGAAAAATTTTACATTTAACCTTCGCGATTTAAGGTTTAACGTTTTCCAATTTTAGTAAAACTTTTAGAGTATATTGAGAATTACGTGGACTATAATATTCTGAATAGGTTTTACTTAAAAATCATAAGAGTGAGGAAATTGAGCTCATTCGCTAAAATATGGCCAAATAATTCGATTTTCTTGAAAATTGCTAAATTTAAATCAAGTACGGAAAAACTATAGGAGATATTTTATAATTTTTTCATATTTTAATTCCCTATTATTGAAATTGTGAAATTTGTTTAACAACATTTTTAAAATTTTTTTTTAAATTTTTTGGTCATACCTGTAAATAGGTTAACGATATACTACGAAGGCATAAACTCATATACAAGTAACTATGGATATATTTTAAGTAAAAATTCCATTTTTCCCCTTGTAAATGCATCTCAAAACTTCAGAGGGCCAACCGATTTACCTAAAATTTTTTCAGGATGATTTTTTTACCAATGTTCACCAAACTGGTGGGTGAGACTGGCCAAAATCCAACTTTTGTTTATTAATGGCCACATATGGCTCATAATATATAGGACCCTTTTACTCCCACCAAATACAGAGCATTACCTTATCGCCATGGGTATTTGGCTTTGGTGTCGATTCGACTGGTTCACCGGTCTCCACATAAGATCTCCTACGCTTCGGGTTATCGTAATTTTTCATCGCAAGTAATGATTTGGTGCAAAAAAGGATTTTCTTTTATAGCGTTCAAGCAGCATTTCAGACATTCAAAATCTTTTCTCAATGTCTCTCAGCTAGGGATACCAAACGGGACTGGGTTTTACAAATCCCGGGATTCGGGATTTTTGAAATGTAAATCCCGGGATTCCGGGATTTTTCGGGATTTCGGGATTTTTCGGGACTTCGGGATTTTAGTTAAACGTCAAAAACATCAAATTCAAGAATAAAAACTATTAATTTCATTAATATATTTAAGTAAAAATATAATAAATCTAAAACTAATGCATTGAGTTAAAATAAAATGGTCCATGATTTTCCCTACATCCATACAATTATCCCCCAGAGTACTGTTTGAGCAGTCCTAAATATCCCTATAAAATTTTGCACAAAATAAGTTGTAAGTACTCTGAAATTATACTGTAAAGCATTGCGGTAATCGGGCTACATTTGCCCATAGTCCCCTTCAGAAAATGAAAAAATCTGTCTGCGTTTGGATTTGAAGCGAGATTAGTATTATAAATATGCTGAAATTTAGCTTTCTAGGTATTTTGGGTGCTTCAAAAATCTTCCTAAAATATCAAAAATCTCATAATATTCCGGGATTAATGATTGGGATCTACTCACTCAGCAATTTCAAAATGTTTGCCAGCATTAGGATTCATCCAAAAGCTGATAAATTGGTTACCATACGAATTGAAGCTGAGAGTAGGGATGCCAATCCCGAAATCCCGATCCCGAAATCCCGATCCCGAAAAATCCCGGGATTCTTTTTCACAAATCCCGGGATTTCGGGATTGGCATCCCCACTCTCAGCTTCAATTCGTATGGTAACCAATCTATCTGCTTTTGGATGAATCCTAATGCTGGCAAACATTTTGAAATTGCTGAGTGAGTAGATCCCAATCATTGTACAAGCACTTGATGAGTTTGACAACAATTTTCATGGAGTAATGCCTCCAATTCTTAGTCTGCAAACTTCTTTGGCTCGCCTATTAATATTTGTCCTCCGTGTCAAAATTCCATTTCTGAACCGCACAAACTATCTCTCGAACATTGAAACCATTGGAACACATTCACCATAAGCTTCGGTGAGCAATCGGTGTGTGGAGGAGCAATATTGCTATATGCGTTATTACTCATTAACCTGCCGGTATAAACCCAGCAGGTCTAGGAGACAGTCCCGCACTAGTGATTTTACCCATCATTTAGGGTGGGAACTAGTTACTTCAACAGCTACTTGTCAAGTATGGTGAATGTGTTCCAACGGCTTCAATGTTCGAGAGATATTTTGTGCGGTTGAGAAATGGAATTTTGACACGGAGGACAAATATTAATAGTTATTTTAACACGTGCATGTCCTAAGCAGGGGGTGACCCTTTTGTATCCCTTATAGACAATAATTTCCACTAATGTCATTTCACTTGGCTGACTCCAATTTATATATTTTGGGTCATTGGGTAGTGCAGAGAGAAGACAATAGGTTACTTTATACATCCCAGATAATCTAGCGTGAAGTCAATTGTCACTTTAGAGTCTATAAGTAATCTAGCGTGTAGTCACTTTAAATTTAGAAAGTAGTTATTATTTTACCCATCCAAAGTAATATATTTGAAATTCAATTGTCATTTTTGTAAAACAGAGTTTAGTCTTTGTAATCTATGAAATGTCAATTCGCCTAAGACATGAGCATCTTAAAACTCACATAGATAATTCTGTCTAAATGACTTATAAAATCACTACATACTTAGTTCTGGACAATCACCCATCATGACATGCTACGTTGCCAACAATTGACTTGTTGCTATGAAAAATATAAATTTTACATGAGGTACACATTATTATAAAAAGAGAAACGATTGCAAATACATTTTAATGATGTATCTATTAGGGTGGCTCTTATTTTTCACTTTTTGGATTTTCAATAATACCAAGGTCTAAAAACCAAGTGCTGAAAATTTAAGCAAAATCGAATAAAGTTTACAAATTGGACATTTTATTTAAAGTTTCTAGTTTGGAGTCAATTTTTAATCATTTTGTTCTTAGATGTCGTAAAAATAATTTAGACCTTGGGAGCATCAAAAATCAGAAAAGTGTAAAATAAGGTCTACCCTTATGTCTAAGGAGTGAGATCGAAAAATTCTTAACACACGTTTTTCATTACATTTTTTAACCCAAGTATTATTTGAATTTTTTTTTGATCAAGTTACCTTTGAAAAACATGTCAGTTATTATGTGTAATGTCAATTATATTAATTTTTTTGTTAATCTGATTAAAATGAGTGACCAGAAAAAAGTGCGTACTGAAATTATTAAATATTTTCAACAAAACCCAACTTGGTCTTACAAAAAGTTGGCCAAGCATACAAAGGTCTGCCGTCAAACTGTTTCCAATGTTATTAAACAGTACCGGGAGAACTTGTAAGTTGATAGAAAACCTGGTTCAGGTAGAAGGAATGGTCCACATGATGTTTCTAAAGCCAAAAAAATAGAACGCATTTTCAAAAGAGCTCCCAACACATCCGGTAGGAAAGCAGCCCGGTTAGCTCAGTGCTCGGACTATTTGGTACGAAAAGTTAAAGCTAATGCAGGTTTAAAAACATACAAGGCTCAAAAAGTTCCTGACAGGAACGCTACTAAAAATTTAGAGGCCAAAAACAGAGCACGGAAATTGAAGTCAAGTTTTATAAAAAAATATTCTTGCTGCATAATGGATGACGAAACGTATGTTCTGGCAGATTTTTCGCAACTTCCAGGTCAAAAATTTTATGTTGCTGATGCTCGAGGGAATGTTGAAGAAAAGTTTAGGACCCAAAAGCAGACAAAATTTCCCAGAAAGTTCTTGGTATGGCAAGCAATATGCAGTTGCGGCAAAAGAAGCCACTCATTTGTTACAACGGGCTCTATAAATACCGAAATTTACATCAAGGAATGTTTACAAAAAAGGCTGCTTCCATTCATAAGACTTCATAATGTGTCCACTTATTTTTGGCCTGACTTGGCATCCTGTCACTATGGCAAACAAGCCCTTGAGTGGTACAAGAACAATAATGTGGTATTTGTACCAAGAGAGGCAAATCCTCCAAACTGCCCGGAGCTAAGGCCAGTGGAGAGATATTGGGCTCTTGTTAAAAGAGAATTGAAGAGTACAAAAAAGGTGTCCAAAAGTGTGGTAGATTTTAAACGGAGATGGACTACATGTTCGAGCAAAGTGACAGAAAGCACTATAAAAACGTTAATGGAAGGGTTTCCGAAAAAGGTTCAAAATTTCATCACTAGTGATTAAAACTATAAAAATAATTTTTTTTGTAAATTGTAATAATAATTTCAATCAAATAAAAAAAAAATTAAAGCTGTAAGTTTAGTGGTTTCTTTTTTATAAACATATATGTATGTTAAGAATTTTTCGATCTCACTCCTTATATGTAGATTAAATTTTAATAACATTATCTTTTTGAAAACTTTCCTTAGCAAAATGGAGGATGTTTTTCATTATTGAATACATCATTAAAGAAAACTAAACTCTTTGATTTCCTTAAATTAGAAAAAAATAAATAATAATAAGCCTAGAAATATATTTTAAAGCCTGAAGGAAAATGTAAATCAAATTTCGTTAGCCAACTGGTTTAGCAACAACTTAATATCCTTTGACAACAACAACATAAACTAATATTGAAACTAAAAACTCAAAAATTAGGTAGGTTCATTGTGCTTTTTATATTTCGTCCCCTTAATAAAACAATAGTGTATAATTTGTTTGCCATTTCGAAATAATTGAGTTTAAAATTTTTCTTTGAGTAGACATCTAGAACAAAAGTAATATTTCAATTCATCTTTTGACCCTCTTTGTGGAAGTAGAATTTCACCTAATTTTGACCACATATAGAATCAGTTATGTAGATTCTTATTATGCAATAAAAAAAATAATGGTGTATATTTATTAGAACATTTTACTTTTTCGAACACTCATTCCTTCTTTTTTTGATTTTATTCATTGTTTTAAAAGTTTTCATGCTGAATTAAAAACATGTAACGTTGCACAGCAGAATCAAAATATTTTTGGAAATAAATCTGGCATTTCTGAAGGACAGAGTTTTATAGTGGTATATTTTTTAATATAATTGCGATATTGACTTGAATCTTTTTTTATCTAAAGAAAAAAATTAGTTAAAAATAAATGTGGATCAAATTATTCCTAATATTTGCAATCCTATTAAAATTTTAATAAAAATTTTAGTTTTAGAAACTCAATAAATATGTAATATGTAATAAAATCTTTATTTATTAACAAAACTCAATGAAATTTTCAATGTGTTTTTAAATTTATCATTTTAAATAACAAAGTGTAAAAAAAACTTGTCAAAAGATCAAAGGGAATCCCGCAATTGCTAAAAATTGAAGCGAAAATCCCAAAAATTTTATTTTTTTAAATTTTGCTAATAGGGTCCACATTCCTTCTGGGCCTGAGAAAATACTTTGGGGATAAATTGGAAAGACATCAAGGTTTTCAAAGCTGCTTTTCATTTTCTCATCCTAGCTTTGGAATTTTTGAACATTTGGCCCAAATTTTAAATTTTGATAAAAAATAGATCAAATTCCGAATGGCGTAGGGGTGACATATTCAAAAAATAGGACATGTTTTTTATACCAAAATATTTTCGTAAAGATACCTTACAGAAAAGCATAAAATTGTTATATCGAGCCCTTAGCGCCAAATTATCGTAAGCTACATTTTTAAAATTTTTGTTTTATTGCAGAAATTAAAAATTAATGGACCGACTGATATTTTACCGTTCTCAGAATATCAAAATTGTTAATAACATCAAAAATATAGGGGGTAAGATTTTATCGTAAGTCAATGTTTATGTTTTACAGTAAACAAATTTTATCGTAAGCGACACACAGTGGTATAGAAAAACAAGTAAGAGTGCTATATTCGGCTATGCCGAATCTTATATACCCTTCACCTTTGTTGTGGATGCATTATTATTTTTTATAATTAGTATATATGTATGTACATTGCCCACTTTCAGCGTACAGCATCCTAAATTTATCAAGAACACAAAAAACAACAACAACGCCAAACGAAACAAAACATCAAAAGAAAAAACAAAAACAAAATACGCAAGGCAATGAAACCAACACACATCCAAACATACGTTTAATTGTATAAAAAACAACCACAACGCCAAAAGAAACAAAACACAAAAAAAAAACAAAAAAACGCAAAGCATGCACACCCAAACATACTATTTGTTGTTTTTTTGTCAAAAAAACCAACACACAACCAAACTAAACTTTAGTTGTATAAAAAACAACAACAACGCCAAAAGAAACAAAACACAAAAAAAAACCAAATACACAAAGCTTGCACATCCATGCATACGTTTTGTTGTTTTTTTGTCAAAGCATGCAATACATTGTGTTTTTTGATGAAATTTTCAGAGGTTGTCTCGGATTTTTGCTCATATCTCCGTTATTTATGGACGGATTTTGCTGATTTTAAATAGCAAAATTCTCGAAAGTATGTCTGACAGAATTGTTGAAGATTTGGATCCCGGAGATATCTGGGGCCTTCAGAAAATTGATTTCAACAGACAGACAGACAGACAGACAGACAGACAGACAGACAGACAGACAGACGGACAGACAGACAGACAGACAGACAGACGGACATGGCTTAATCGACTCCGCTATCTATAAGGATCCAGAATATATATACTTTATAGGGTCGGAAATGAAAAATGTAGAAATTACAAACGGAATGACAAACTTATATATACCCTTCTCACGAAGCTGAAGGGTATAAAAAGAGGGAAATAAATCTGTAACTTCTACATGGTTAGATTGGTTCCAATGAAATATCACATGCGCAAAGAAGAAGTGTTGTCAAGTTTAAGTTTTGAACGTGGACCTCATGGGACCACCAGGGGCGCGACTAAGGGTCCTCACAGTAGGACACCTCGGGTATGTTACATTTTTAAAATTATCCTATTTCTTCGTTTGATTTCCAATTTCAAAAAAATTACACATATAGAATCTTCTCATCGAGCACTACAAAAAACCTAGTCGTAGCTATCAATTATATCTTAAGCTTAGGAGATATTCGAATTTGAAAAATTATATTTTCAACATTTTTACTCACACTACTCCATTTTTTTGATAGCAGCGCATCCAAATATTTCCGGACTTTCTCAAGAATTTCTCTGTTGGACTAACAACACATGTATTTCTCAAATAGAAAAAGAATTGTTTAAAAATAATGACTAAGTCCAAAGTTATATGCATTTGAATTTAAATGGCGATTTTTCGCTAATTTTTTGGCAAAAAAAACTTTCTTCTTTTTAAGTTATCGCAAACAATTTATAAGAGGATGTTTAAGGAATTTATACTTTCTGGAAGCTAAGTTTATATAAAATATTTTAAACGAAAAAAAAAATTTTAAATTATTTTTACCGAGGGGACCATGTTCATTCAAAAAAAACTAATTTTTTATGTAAAATTAAACTTTAGGGCAAAAATTCTCAAATCGCGTATACGATATCAAAATATAGTAACCGATTTTAGGTGGACCAATATGTTTCTTATTATTTTGTAAAGGGTCCCGATAACCCCGACTCTGGTATGGATATTATAGCCAAAAAAAATAAAAATCCCATTTTTGGAATTTTCAACACTTTTTTGAGAATTGCTGATAATAAATTTAAAAATTAATTTTTTTCCATTTTAAATAAATTTTTTTTCTTCATATTTTTCAATAAAGTATTCCATGAATTTTTAATTGTCAAAAGTTATAAATATTTTTGAAAAAGAGACAAATAGCTTGAACGAAATGTATAAATTTCAAAATAATCAAAAAAACCTTCTCCTGTAAAATTTGTGTTTTGTCGCTTACGATAATTTGGGGCTAAGGGCTCGATATGTTCGGAAAGAATGTTTTTTTTTAATAAAAAAAGAGCTAAGTCACCTTTTTGGCCAAAAAACAGCAAAAATCTACTATAAAATCTCTTACTTAACTGTAACGGTCATTTCAGTCTATTATACCGTTACCGTAATAATAGTAAACATTAGTGTTTATAAACCGGTTAAACGAAAATCAGGGTTTCTTCACAATTTCCGTTTTTTGGGAACTGGTTATTTTTAAATGTTGATTTTCGATTCTTTTCACTCCGTTAACCGGTTTTAAAATGATACACTGAAATCAATAAATTTAAGGTTTTGGCGGATGTTTGTATTAATTTTAATTGTTATACACATTATATCCAACATTTGGTCTGATATACATAAAATCTAAACTGCTGATATCAAAAGCTATTTCGTATAAAAATGTTGAAATAAAAGACTCCAACGACTTGTTTGAAAAATTGTAAAAATTAATGTGCATATGTATGTGTTTTATGAATTTACTTATAAACTTTTCTAGAATCAATTACACATAATAAAACAATCAAAAATGATTCGGTTTCTGATGTAATAAAATTTCATATAATTCAAGAAGTTTATGCTAAACCTTATTATTGATTCATTCATAATTTACTGATAATTTTACCAAACGTTAAATTGAAATGAATAAATCATTGTCTTCTTTCCATAAATTTGACTTAATCAGTTTGTATTGTTCTGTTAATTGTATTTTTTATATAACACAGGTCAACAGCAAAAAAGGCTTCACTAACCACTACATGGATTTGATGCATCATGGTTACCTAAGTAAAAAAAAAAAATTTCATTTCTTTGGATAGATTCTTTTTCTAAATTTTTTTTCTAAAATTGTGAATTTTTTAAGATGTTTCTACACATAATTTATGATAACTCAAAAAAGGTTAGTCCGATATTATTGAAGTAAACTTAGAAAAATTCAAATTTACATAACATTTAATCTGCTTATATATTGCGTTTTCATCGGCTCAGTAGTTTCCGAGTTATAATAACAAATTGAAGCAAAAAATATATTTTTTACGTAAAAATAGATAATTTTTGTGTTTTAAACTCATGAAAAATCGAAAACGGCGGAACTTGTTCAGGTTTATTACTTTGTCGCAAAGCTACATGTAATAGTAACAAAATGAGATATCGGAAATAAAAATCGATTGATTATTTTCGAATTTATTTATAATTAAGTGAATTCGCTCATTTTCACAAAATTTTAGATTTGTGTTTCATATACATAAAATTAAGTAGTTAATGTTCTTCTTTTGAATGATTGAATTTTGAAAAAATTTTCCCCGTGCTATGTACACATTTTTAAGTATATACTGCGTTTTAATCGGCTCAGTAGTTTTGGAGTTATAATAACTAATTGAAGCAAAAAATATATTTTGTATGTAAAAATATCCAATTTTTTTGTTTTAAAAAAATTATGAAAAATCGAAAACGGCAGAAATTGTTTATATATATTGCTTTATCGCAAAGCCACATGTAATAGTAACAAAATAAAAAATCGATCATAAAAATCGATTGATTGTTTTCGAATTTATTCTCAATTAAGTGAATTAGCTTATTTTCAGAAAATTTTTTATTTTTACATAAAAAATATATATTTTGCTTCAATTTGTTATTATAACTCCGAAACTACTGAGCCGATTAAAACACAATATATATGTGAAAGTTTGTACATAACACGGGGAAAATGTTTTCAACATTCAATCAATCGAAAGAAGAACATTAAATACTCATTTTTATGTATATCAAAGAAAAAACTAAAATTTTGTGAAAATGAGCGAATTCACTTAATTGGAAAAAAATCAATCGATTTTTATCTTTAATATCTCATTTTGTTTCCATTATACGAGACTTGCGACAAAGTAATATACCTTAACAAATTCCCCCGTTTTCGATTTTTCATGAGTTTTTTAAAACACAAAAATTTTATATTTTCACGTAAAAAATATATTTTTTGCTTCAATTTGTTATTATAACTCGGAAACTACTTAGCCGATTAAAACGCAATATATAAACACATTAAATGTTATGTAAATTTGAACCTTTCTAAGTTTACTTCCATAATATCGGACTAACCGTTTTTAAGTTAAAATAAATTATGTGGAGAAACATTTGAAAAAATTCACAATTTTAGAAAAAAAAATTTTAAAAAAATCTATCTATAGAATTAAAAAATTTGGACCATTTTTGTACTACTGGAACCACAATACATCAAAATTGTGTAGCTGTTTAAAAAGCCTCCAAAATTTTTTTCGATTTTGTTGCCCTGTGTATTAAAATACTATCTATTTTAATTATTAAATCTAATCATTCCTGAATACTAGAAAAGACAAATTATGTAATAGTGTGTACGTTTTTGAGTAATTTATGTGTTCTACATATACAGGTACAATTGCATTGTTGAATCTTCTAAAATACTTCATTCAATGTAGGTTAAATGTTGAAAACGTTTTCAACTAACCCTGTTAGCCGAAAACCCGGTTTTCCAAAAAGTGCCGATTTTCGGTTGACCAACAAAATGTTTATTTTAAAAAGTCTAATAAATACTGTTACCGCTAAAATATAAATACCGAAATAAGCCAAAACAGTAACGATACCGTAATAATTTAGCGTTACCATTTAACCGTTTCGAATTGGTTTCCAACTTCGAACAAACTCATATTTGTCAAAATATTAAAAAAAATGGGATTTGCTGTATATATGTATATTTAAATCAATTAAGTTTGTTTCTAAAAAAGTCTATTTGTGAAAAATAGAAAATAATTTTCTTAGAATCGATAAAATAATTGTTGTTTTTCAAATATAATAACGCACACATGTATCTACTTGTCTGCATGAATGTACATTAGGTAAGTCCCCATATTAAAGTTTTCGAAGTTAGCAACGGAAATTTAAAGTTTATTTTATTTAAAAAATAATAAACTGAATCAAATGACAAACAAGTCTTTCTTATTTTTATAATATTTGTGTGGAAGAAACATCATATGAATGGCATTTAGAGCGACTATCAAATTCAGAACAAGTCCAATTATGATTGAAATTTAAGGATTTTTCACAAATTTAGTTTTTTGTATTTATCGAAAATTGTTCCGGTTCGACATGAATCTGTAAACAAAATTCACATAACAATATGGAATCTATAGAGAAAACTTACGATATCTTGAAAAAGAGAAAAACTCTTGAATTAACCACAATTTTGGGAAATGGTATTTAAAATATAGAAAACTTTAATTTTAAATATTGGCATACATACAAAAGTGGTCACCTTTAATGTACATTTGTAAAAAAAAATAGTTATATAGTTAAAATCAATAACAAACAAATTAGAAACAAGTTAGGCTATGCCGAATCTTTTATACCCACCATCAATATGTAGTTTTGAACTTCTATAGGAACTTGAATCAGTTATGGTCCGAATGTGATAGAGTGATTAATTTTTTAAAACTTTAAATAACTTCTGTCTAAATTATTTATTGAAAATTAAATATTTTTCTGATATAGGGGTTTTATGGGGGGGCTAGAATTAATTATGAAACGAGCCTCACAAAAGTTGGTGGAAAGATAAGACAATTATGGATGTTTTAGTAATTTTCTGAGGGGGACCTTGTATGGGGACTAGGTACAAATGTTGCCGGATTTTCGCAATACTTTACAGTATTATTTCAGAGTACTTAGAACTAAATTTTGCAAAACTTTATCAGGATTGCTGAATAATAAACATTTTTATGACTGCTGAAACAGTATTCCGGGAGGACATTTGTATGGGGGCTAGGTGAAATCATGAACCATATTGCCCATTTTAAATACCAAACAAACCTTATTAACAGGATATATTTCCTGTCATTAGGGCCCTATCGTGTTTTCAACAGACAGACGGACATTCTAGATCGTCTTAGAATCTTATGAGAACCCAGAATATATACATATATACTAATGTGGGTCTGTGACAAATATTTTGATGTGTTACAAACGGAAAGACAAACTCAATATACCCCCCATCTTTTTTGATGGTGGGTATAAAAATCAAATCTATAAATACGTGTCTAAAAATGTAGTTGGTTTGAAAACATTGAAAACATACTTATGTACATAGGCAATTAGTCATGACATTTTTAATTTAAAAATATTAAAAAAAGCATAGAATTTAGGGGTTAAATATTAAAAAGACGTTTATTTATTTTTAATTTGGATAAATGAAGAATTTAAACATTATTTACTTATGGGGGATTTCATGTCAAGTGAACCAACTTTTGAAATCGATGTCTTATGATCGGGATGAAATCGGGATGAAGGTTAGTTCTGTTGGATAGTAATTCAGACACAATTTTTCAACAAGATCGGTCGAGAACTCTCTGAGTTAGAGGGGTTCAAAATTTGACATTGTGTTTTTTCTTATCCATGTAACTTATTACCAGGGCAACCAAAAATATGCAATATCATATTATTTGCTGTGCGTCGTATAAACATATGAGTTAGTTATTTATCCGTTTTAGACAATATTAAGAATTTTGGCATCGATTTGTTAGTGCATATTTTTGCATATTTTGCTCTTTACTGCATATTTTAGCATATTTTGCGTTTTATAGCATATTTTTGCATATTTGACTAATAACTGCATATTTTTGTTGCATATTTTCTTTATTTTTTCATTAGTGTGTTTTCTTAATACAATTTTATTGTTCGTATTGTAATTTTTTATTTCTATTTTTTTATTTTGTTAAGGTCCAATGATAATTGGCCTAGGCTACTTAAAGAAAAAATGAGAGTACCCATAATCAACTTATCTTAAATGAATTTTCGTTGACTTAAATGAGCTTAGTTTCACACAATTATTAAAATTGAACAAATAATAAAAATACGTAAAAAATTAAATGTAAATTTCTAAATTGTGTTATTATGGGTAACTTCTTAACAAAATTTTGTATACATTTAAAAAAAGAAACTTAAGGTTGAGACAGTTATGGTTGGGCATTAACAGTTTACCACTAATATAAAATTAAACAAAACTTCAGAATATTAAGATCCATTGTAATTCTTGCGTTCAAAACACGTTGATAGATTTAGACAAATTGTAACAAAGATATCAATAGACGAAACAATGGATGAGAAAGGAAGAAAAATAGGAAATGTCATGGTATTTTGAGTCCCAATCATAAAACTCCAACAAGAAGATTTCTTTTATTGTCGCAGTTTTAACTAGAACAAATCATTCCACTATTTTAAGGCTTTTTTATAATTCTATTTAAATTTTGGAAGCCGAATTAAAAAAAACCGATTGCAATTTTTGCCAACAACTTACACACGTTCTCCATAGAGTTTTTGAAACATAATTCAAATGATATAAAAGTGATTTTTAAAGCTTTATGTAGAATAGAAATATTTCGAGAAATTTATCCGAAACATCCGGAACATGGGGCACATGGATTGAGCAAGTAAAATATTATGCCACTACTTACAAAAACAAAGTTTGAAGTATAAGGCAGTTTAAAAGATGAGACAAATAAACTCTTCGGAAATCTAAAACAAAGATTTAATTTGAACATTTAAAACTTAAGAAAACAGATAGTAATTTATTGCTAAATATAATAAAATGAAACTATTTTCATGTAGTGCAAAAGACAGTACAATCGAAATTTATTCTATAATAAACAATATTTTATTTACTTCTTATATATTTTTTTAATAAAACGTTGTAATCAAACAGTAACCAACTATTTTTAAGTGTATATTTTTTATATTTTAAGATCATATTTTTCGTTTATAAGTGCATATTTTATGCGCATAAAACACTTTTTTTAGAGCATATTTTTGGTTGCCCTGCTTATTACCTATTGTTCTTAGCAAAATGTGTCCCAAATAGTTTAGATAGCTCTTTCTTCAATTTTTCGAAAAAAAAATATTATAAAATTTTTAATATTTTTTTTTTCGAAATCAAAAACTATTTTGACTTTTTCAAAATGGGCTTTTTTATTAAAATAAAGCTTAGATATTTTCCTTGAAGACCTATTTGGTCACTTAGTGGGATGCGAATTCGGTATCTATCAAAATAAATGTTTTGTAACTCAAAACATACAATTTTTGACTTTTTTTGCAAAATCAAAAACTTTATTGACTTTTTTTTTTAAATGGACCCTTTATACTTTTTTTTAGCTCAAAAGAAAGCAAAGGTCTTTTCCTTTTAAGACCTATTTGGTCGCTTAGTGAAATGCTTGTGGAATATCTATCAAAATAAATGTTTCATTCCGATCGGAAGACATCGACTTCGAAAGTTGGTTCACTTGACATGAAATGCCCCATATATAAAAAGTTGAAACATTAAAATGTGGATTGAAAAGAAACACACATATGTATGTACATAATTTTTTAAAGAAAAGGAAATAAAACATTTGCTTAAATTTTGAATAAAGAACTATATGCATTAGGGTGGCCCTGTTTGTATGGAGAATATAATAAGACATTTAAAATTAAAATTTAGTTTGATGATATTATTCCTCAAAAATTGTTTCCTGTCGTCAGTATTTGTTGAACTGTATCAAAAAATCAAAATATCCTTCTTTAAGGTTTTAATGTTTGTATTCCCGTATAACTTTTTGAAAAATGTTTTTAATTATTTGAAATTTCGTTAAAAAAATTTAAAATTTTGTAATTTTTTTTTTAAAACAAAGAACATTTTTATATTTTATATTTTAACATACATATGGACAAATCCTGCGTGACGAACGTTTCATTCGTTTTCATATTTAAATATGAAAATTTTTTGGTTTTTCAAATAAGATACTTCCAACGTATACTATACGCTATAGTGAGATTTAAGTGCAATTCCAAATGGCATAAGACATTTCCTTTTAATTGCCATTTCTTGCGAAATAATTGATCGCAAAATTTTGTGGCGCACGTTACAAAAAGTGGACGTAACATTAAAAGTTGGAGTTTTTATTCGTAATTTTAGCGAATTTGGCATAATAAAGCACACAAAATCGTATTCCTAAAAGAAAGAGGAATGAAAGAGAATTCTAATATAACTTATTTGCATGAACAAACATTTGACGTTTTCATAAAAAGCCGAGAACATTTTGTGACGTTATGTGACGTGCGTTACAAATTATCCAGATGCTAGAAAATTATCTCCTTTTCCATGAGAAGTTGCGAAAAATTCCATTCAAAGTGAAATTACAAAGGGCCACCCTAATATGCATACTATGTATGACAAATTGTTTAAACAATCTTCACATCATGATGGCCCTCATACTTTCACTTACAACGTCAAAATAGAATTATGAAATTAACCAGCAATAAAAATAGTAAGTGTTCCACATATAATTACATATAGGGAATTTTAACTGTCATATGGTTTGAAGCATAGCTGTTAAATAATGATTACTAATCATAATAATTAGTAATTAGATTATTTTTTTTCGAAAGGTGAAGTAATGATTAAATTACGATTATATTCAGATTTGCACGATTACTAATTGATTACGATTACAAATAATCAAAAAATAATCAGGATTACTTTCGATTACGCGAAAATAATCAAAAATAATTAAAAGTAATCAAGAAATAATTCGACTATTTACAAAGATTACTTTTGATTATTTTAGATTATTTTCCAAAAATTTTGCATTTACATCATTTTATTTTCAAAAATTTGCATTTATAACGTGAAAAAATATAAAAATAACAGACCGCCCATATTCGGACTCGAACCGGGATTTCTAAAGCGATAGAGCAAGACACATACATTTGACCTATCGAAAGAATTCGTATTGTCAGAGTTATATTGTGGAATTTTATGGGGATAATTTTTGTGGAAGATCCCTCTATCTCCTCCGTTAGCAAGATGTTTTGATTTTATTCAGAATTTTACAGCAAAACTAGCTTATATTTTTAAAAAAAATTCAGCACTCCACAGGCTCACCATTCTTAACATTTCAACAGAGTTTGTCATTTATATATAGATGTTGAGCGAAACGTGTAATTTTAACCAATTAAATATTGTTAACATCACACGTTTGGCTCAAAATATTTCCTCATTAACCTCAAGTGAAGAAGCAGTGTATAAAAAAGGGTATACAAATATATTTAGACAAAGTTCAAAATTTTGCATATTAAAATGAGTTATATGACAAAATTTTAATATATATTTGCGATTAATGAATTTTCCTGATATGAGTCATAGTCACAAAATCAAGCGGTATGATTTCTGTCTACTTGAAACTAATTTCTGTGGAATTTTTTAATGTTTATATGCGTTAATGTATTTCTGGATTTTGGGACTTATATGGGAGCTATGACCTATTGTGATTCGATTGTCATAAAATATTTTTACGTGATGTCTATGTACAAGGTGGCGCAAAACTAATCCTCCTATCAGAAAATGCTATACATTTTGCGATTGGCAACTAATGGCCCCTAAGTTCTGTTTTGACATTTGTGTAGTAAACACATGCGAAATACACGTTAATAAACAATATTACGCTACACTGCTCCAGAACGCGAAATATTGCAGACCAATTGATCACCACCAAGAGGAAGATGATTTTTCATCAAAAATAATCATGAGTGATGAGGCCCATTTCCATCTTAACGGGTACATAAATAAGCAAAATTTTCACTTCTGGGGCACTGAAAATCCACGTATAGCCCAAAGTCACTGTATGGTGTCAAGAATATAGCTCTTAAAGACAATATCCGTCAAGAATGTGAGGACCTATCGCCGGAAGTTTTGGCCAAATTGATGGAAAATGCCATAAAAAGGGCTCAAATGACAATCAACTGTGGCGGCGGCCATTTACATGACATCATATTCTCGACTTGATGTAAAAAAAATTAAAAGACCAAATAAAAATAATACACAAGAAGAATCAAAGTTTTTAATTTTTTTTTTTAATTACAGCCAAAAAACATCGGAAGTTTACTTTTGCGCCACCTTGTATTTTAATCGAATTTTATGTTTACAATAAAATATGAGTTATTATCGCAAGTGGAACGTGATTTCTAAGTATTTGAGGGCTAATTTTGTAGAATTTCATTTAAATAACTCAATTATCAAGAGTGGACCATATATGGGAGTTATGGAATTATGGACCGATATTTAAAAAGCTTGTAGTATGATTTTTGAATACAAATTACTCATCGGTGTAAAATTTTGGTTCAGTACAAATCTTTTTTTCATATTTGTGTAGGTTAATGTGTATTTCGGAAGTGATTTTTATATGGAGGCTATGACTAATTATGGGCCGATCATCATAAAATTTAGTATAGCGATTTTTATATATGTATATTGAAATTTTTTGTTTCAAATTTCAACTTGATAACCATATTTTTAAGAAATTTATGCATGTTTTGGTGATTTTCTGAAATGAACTTTATATAGCGGCTATGGCCATATTAATACATTTTAAACAAAAATCTATCAGTTTTTATTATCTTTTGGCTGATGCTGACCCAACGGTTCCAGGTCCTCCACAATATTAAAATTTTGTAAACAACTTCCTGAAGTCCTTATTTTCAATATTTCATAAAAAATATAAAACTTTTTTAACGATTTAAAGCCTTGGTCAACTTTTGTTTTATTTTTTTAGAATGCAAATTTTTGAAAATAAAATGATGTAAATGCAAAATTTTTGGAAAGTAATCTAAAATAATCAAAAGTAATCATCGAAAATAGTCGTATTATTTTTTGATTACTTTTGATTATTTGCTCGTAATCGAAAGTAATCTTGATTATTTTTTGATTATTTGTAATCGTAATCAATTAGTAATCAGAAATTGTTCTAAAGAGAATTATATAATCAATTAAATTATTTTTGAAAAATAATCTAATTGATTACTAATCGTAATCCAAAATTAACAGCTATGGTTTGAAGTCGTAATGTATAATTAAACAAAACGAAATAATTACATTTTTCCACGCAATTAATTATAATTAATCAACCAGATGATAGTCGTACTCGAGTAAGAATATGAAAAAGGAGTATATACATATTTATGTACTTCAACTAGGGTTGTCATGAGCTTTATTGTTTACAAGTAAGAATTGATGAAAGAATTACGGAGTTTTGATGAAACGGTTCTGAACTGGTTATTTATTCCATAAATGTTGTGAGAATGAGTTTAGGGACATCTATTTCTTTGATTCTTTTATAAATAAAGTTTTTAAAAATTTCACAGGTCAACAGCAAAAAATTCTGGAATAACTACTAGATAGGTATGTACATATGTACAAAAATGGTAAAAATTTTCAATTCTATGGATAATTTTTTTTTTCAAATATTTTTTAGTAAAATTGTCAATATTTTGACTACACTTATGTTGTCATAATTCAAAACAACTAGTCCTATATGTTAAAATAAACATAGAAAAATTTAGATTTACATTACTTTTAATCAGTTTATATATTGTGTTTCAATCGTCTCTGTAGTCTCGAACAAATTGAAGCCAAAAATGTATATTTTACGTGAAAGTAGATAATTTGTTTGTTTTAAAAAATTATGTTAAAAATTGATGGATTCTTTTCGAAGTTATTCACAATTAAGTGAATTCGCTCATTTTCACAAAATTTTAGTTTTTTGTTTAATATACATACATAACATCGAGCAGTTAATATTAATAGAATATAGAATTTAAAATTTGGACCACATTTGAACTACTGGAACCACAATACATCAACATTGTGTAGTGGTTTAAAAAATATTTGCATGAAAACACATAGTTTCTTGAATCCATAAAATATTTCATTCGTTTTTATTCTTTATAAAATTCTATAGAGATATAATCCATTATAAATTGGCTAATCAATACAGGCACGGGAATCTCCACGGAGTGACCGTCAATTGACTAGTGCATACTTTTCACCTTACCCCCTCTTTACTTCTTCTACTCCTTTAATTTATCTGACTTTCGCCTTCTCTTTTCATCTCTATCTGGCCCTCTTTTATTTCTATTTTCAGGTAACACAAAGGGACCTAATGCTCTATTTCTGTCATGCGGCTGCCTGTTAACCTAACCTATAATATACGGATAAAAACAGAAGTACTTTAAATGCAAAATATTGTTCCCATGAATGAGATCTAAAAATCTTTGCTAAATTATTGGTTTTAAATTATTGATAAAGTTCTGTTTTTACTCAGAAATAAAAAAAATATGTAGAATTCAGATGCCTTTAATGTTTTACACAATTACACAAATTTATTTTGCTTATTTTTAATGTCTTTGAATTAAGTAGAATTTACATTTTTCCAATACGTTTTAATTTTATCAATATATATTTATTCAAATTCAAGCTAGTTTTTCCCGAATCTCAAGATAGTTCACTAATTGATTTTGGGAACCCTAACATCTAAGGTACGAGTAGAGTGTCCAAAAAACCGGCAAATTTAAAAACCCGGTTTCCGGTTTAACCGAAAAGGTGTGTTTTTGAAAAAAACGGTTTTAATTGTTATCATTTAAAAAAAACCGATTATCCGGTTTCGGTTTTTGTCTTCAAAAAAACCGGTTAACCGGTTTATATTAAATTTTTATTCAATATGAAAAATATGCTAATTTAAAATTTTTGAATTCTTAGGGCAATTATTTTATATATTTTACGAAATATTGTCAAATGCTACAATTTTCTATAGAATTAATCAATATTTTTAAAAATGGTATCAAAATTTTCCAAAAATATGTTTAAATGAGCTTTTGAAAATATATTTCATTAAAACCGGTTAACCGTCTTACAAAAACCGGTTTTTCAAAAAACCGAAATGTTGAAGAAAACCAAAACCGGTCGAGTTTACAAAGATAAAAAACCGGTTGGCCGGTTTTCGGTTTCGGTTTTGGATACTCTAGCTACGAGTCAAAGATGACAACTAGATTGGTAACTGAGAGCCAAAAACCTATGCCTGTTGTCAAAAACCTAATACATGAGAATGCATTGCCATGTATTTTGTTATTTTATTGACATTTCTCTCTCCTTCCGCTCTATGTGTTTATTAGGGTGATCGGCCCGGTTTTTAATAACCGGTTTCTTTGGTTAAGTCGGTTTCGGTTTTTTGAAAAGCTCACATTTCGAATATCGAAGAAACCGGGTTTTTTTCCTCGAATAGCCGGTTTTTTCTAAGAGTGTGCTTTATGAGTTTTATTGTATTAAAAACCTTAACTTTAAAAAAATTGATATACTCCAAAGCATTTAAACTATGTTTTATTCCTAAGAGATTATTTTAGCCTTCATAATGGGATCAAATTTACTGACTTGACATCTTCGTGTCAAATTTGACACAAATAGAAAATATATATGATTTTTGCCAATCTTTTTTTAAAACCTAGCGTAGTTTTTGACATTTGAAATTAAATAAAAGTCATAAAATAACAAAAATATCAACCACTCACATTTTGAAAAAATTCAAAATGGGTCAAATTTGACCCGAAGACCTTATGAAGGATAAGAATAAAATAGCTTTGGTATCTAACCGGTATGATGAAAAGAGACAGATATATATTAGTACTACCATAGCTCTGAAAACATTTAACTTAATTGTGCGTAACAACAAATTCAAGACTTTTGCTCCAGGTCAAATATGACCCAAAGACCTTAAGTGCAAAAAATTGTATATATAATTTTTTGCCAATTTGTTTTTCTAAAAACCTAACGTAGTTGTTGACATTTGAAATTAAATAAAAATCACAAAATATCGACCACTTTTAGAAAAAAATCAATATTAATTTCAAAATTTGTCAAATTTTACCCGAAGACCTTGTGAAGGTTAAAAAAGTAATCAAAATTAGAATTAATGGCTAATTTTTTGTTATTCGAATACATGTTTATTCTTTATCATTATTATATAATTTCTTTTTTCTTTCCTTATGTTTTTCCATGAACTGTTTTTGTTTTAATAAATAAAACTTTTTTCTTCTTATTTCAATGCGTTTTAATATTTTGCCAAAAAACCGGTTAACCGGTTGTTATTAAAAACCGAAACCGGTTTATATTTAGTTGCAATTTTTCGAAGAAACCGAAAACTGTTTTTTAAAAAATGTCGAAGAATCGATCACCCTAGTGTTTATTCTATGGTACGGGTAATGATACTGGTGCGTATGATTAATAATTATTATTGTCTGTGTGTATAATTAATAATTAATCATACGCACTGGTTGCTGTATAATGGTTTTACAAGGTGTATAACGAAATGAGTTTATTTTTATAGTTTAACTCAAATTTCAGATAAAAACGGATAAAAAAACAACTTTAAACATGTATATAATATTTACTGCATTGATATGACTCTCTCAAATTCAAATTAACTTATACTTTCGCCCATTTAAATTACTTTTGCTCGTAATAATCATCATCAAATGTGCATAACTTTATGGCGCAACCAAAAAGCTAATTCCTAGAAAATACAGTCTCTTTACGCTACATTGGCTTTAGATTTTCCTGAATTTACTTTCGTAAGATTAAATAGCCTAATTCGTTGGAAATTTTGGTGAAAATTCACCAAATCAACAAAATAAATAAATGGATTATTGATGCTGCTTAGTTTATATGAAGATTTTATATTTTACAATTGTACATGAAACTCATATATATTATAAATAGAAGTTTCCTTGCCTTATTCATAATCAAGTTTTAAATTTATCAAAGGTTTATAAAAACAAACTTTGTATGTAAATTTTGTTTTATAAACCTTTTATAAATTTAAAAATTGATTATGAATATGAAATTTATGTGGTTTTCGGAAGTGGCTTTCATATGGGAGCTATAAACAATTATGACGCCATCTTCATAAACTTGAGTAAAGCGATTTATGTATACATACATATATGGAGATTATTTATATCGAATTTCAATCTTATAGTGATACATACACAGACAAAATTATATTTCAATTCAAACATTTATCACATTATTTCATAATTCATGTGCTCAAAAACAAAATTTTCTGATATTTTCTATTAAATAAAATAATTCAAACAAGTTCAATATGTGATATATATTTGAATTGAAACGGTTTAAGAAATAGTTTTTTTTGTGTATAAGATATTTATGTGTATACAAGTGATTTTCGAAAGTGAACTTTATATGAGGGTTAGGCGAAATATGGACCGATCTACAAAAACATTGGTCTTGTGATTTGTTTTTACACGAAACTTATTTTTGCCGAATTTTGTATTGAATTTTAAAATAAAATTAGACGTTTGTTCTGATTTTAATGGACAATATTATTACATAGTACTAGTTCTATACTAATTTCTTAAAAATTAAGAAAATTCAAAGATATTGCCCAACAAAGTGCCTTTACAAACTGTGTTAATTAAAACTGACAGCTCTTATTAGGAAAAAGCTGGAGTGCGGATACTCAAATTTATGCCAGTCTTAAGGCAAAACAAAATTTAAACTAATATTAATATTTTCTTTTATGTATTTTTGTTTAGGATTATGTTTTTCTTATACCAAGTTATTGTATTTGCTTTTAACATTTTCATAATAATTTTTTTTTTATTTATACCGAGTAACTTTGTTAATTTAAAATGCACTTACAAACAAACTTACTCTTTGTTGGGCTGTTTATTGTGGTTCTTAGCCACAAATATATAAGGAGTTATGTATGTATATTAGGGTGGGTAAATTTTTTTGGTCAACTGGCGTCTAGCAAAATCGGAATTTACTCAAAATTCGAAGACAATTAACAAAAGAAAGTAAGTTTCAGCTCCCGCTGAAAGACTTCAAAATACACGTTTAAGAAATTTCACTGTCCAACAAATTTAGACTCATTGAATGAAACAGAATAGTTCTGAAAGACCATATTGAGTAGATCATTTTTGTAGAATAAACTTATAGTCCAGCTGGTCTGATTTATTTTACAGTGGCTGAAAGCTTTAATTTTTTGAATGAAGGGAGCATTATACTAACTGAAAAAATGTTGTAAGTTAATGTCTGAGAGATTCTTGTTGTGAGAGTTATATCGTGGAATTCTATTGGCATCATTTTTGTGGAATATCTTAACCCTCTATCTCCACTCTTTATGGGTCAATTTGACCCTTTTTTAAAGAAAATCAAAAAAAATCCTTTAAAAAAGGACGTTTAAGGATTAAAATATTCTACAAAAATGTTTGCCGGAAAATTTTAGTGGAGGTCACCAAAGATACCAAAGTTACAAATAACGCTCTTTACGCTTACATATAAAAAAACTTCATCTTCGAGATCAAAATCGCAAAAACCTTTAAAAAATTAGATTTTTTACCTTTTTTCCCCTGTTCAGTTCCATAGGTAGCAAACCGTTCAAAATTCAAAGAAACAATCAACTACAAAAATTTAACAAAGATCTCAATAAACAAATTTCTGGGACATATGAACTTCCTAGGAATGATTCTTAACACCATTTAGGTAGGTCAATATAAGTTAGTAAGAAAAAAACTAAATAAATTAAGTGTTTTGGGCCATAAACTGTTAAATTATTATAAACTAAAGCATACTTTTAGGCATCTTAAAAAAATGTATTTCTAAATTTATTTCGAATAATTTATAGTTTTTTTGCGATTTTTATCTTGAAGATGAAGTTTTTTTTGATGTTCTACACAATTTTTGTTCTTTATGACAAGGGCTACAACTTTGCCTCAAAGACTAAATCAAAATTCGGAACTGTTTGCAAGATATGAGCCTGAGAAAATGATCCCTTTTTTGCAAAAATTACACCGAGGACCCAAATCTTTGGGAGCCATAAAAAAAAGTACATGAATTTGGACAAAACTGGGAGACATGGATCTTTTTAAAAGCACCTTTTTATCATTTGAGCAAACATTTTGAGAGCAACATTTAGCAAACATTTTGAGAAATCGTCTCCTCAAACAAAATAAATCTAAATTTTAGTCCCTTTATTTTGCCTCAATACAAATGGTGCCGTCGTAATGTACATATGTAGTTTAATTACATGTATGGATGTGTGTTCACTTGATAATTATAATGGCTGAATAAAATGGTTTTGTTTGCTGATCATTTGTTTCTTTTGTTTTCGTCCATATTCTTTAAACTTTTTGCTTGCCAGCCAACGAAACAACCAAACACCAGCTGCAAATGATGTTGATTTGAAGAAAAAAACGTTAAGAAATAAAAACAAATACTTTCAAATAAACACAAACAGTTGCTTACTTTTTATTATTTTCTTGTTCCGGCGAGAAAAACGGAAATGAAAGAATGATAACTTTTTTTTAAAACAATTTTGCACTGGTTTTTGTTTGTTTTTCTTTTTTTTTTGCTATTTGCTCAGAGAACGTGATAAGGACTGGTAATTATTTAACAAACACAAACATGATTTTTTTGTATTCGATTGTTATTTGTAGATTTTTTTCAGTTGTTTTAATAGTGCTAACAAAAAAGTTTCTTAAACTTCCATACGAACAAAAAAAATTTTTAATTTTTATCACTTTTTAAATTCTTTTATCCAAAAAATTAGTAACTACTAGGTAAATTTTTTAAATATTAACCAAATTATTAAGCATAACAACTAGAACACTTTGCTATATTTAACTTGTATACTAATTAATAATAACATAAGCGCGCAACTTGAACGTAAATGCGTGGCTGCTTTGGCCAAAGGATAAAAACGTTATGCGAAACATGTTGCTGGTATTTGGTTTTATTAAAGCAACTGTTGCTCATTTGTGTTCAATTGCTGTTGTTGTTATTGTTGCTGTTAAGTGTTTTTTCTTTGTTTTATACATTATATGCCTTCTAAATGATACTACTACTCGTAACATTCAAGTTTATTGGCTCAATGTGTCAAGGGAGAAGAACAAATATTTTAGACAACAACAAAAACCAGCAATAAAACAAATGTTAATGTTAATACACACATACATTTTTATATTGTTTACATTCATGTATATGTTAATGTTAAAATGAAATGAAATATTATTAACTTAGTTGCCAGATAACTTGGTTAGAAAATCGTCAACATGATTAAAATCTCAATATTGGTGATAACCGTGTTGCATAAGGAGAAAATTGATTTGTTTAAGTTTTCCTCCTTTCCGTTTAATGACACACAGTGGTATAGAAAAAAATAGAGGGAAATAAATCTATAACTTCTTAACTCTTATTCCGTATTGAATGATATTTTACATGCGCAAAGAAGAAGTATTTTTGCATTTAAGTTTTGAATGTTGACCGCATGTACCCACCAGGGGTCCCCAAAGTAGGACACCTCGGTTAAGCATTTGAATTTAAAAATTGAAATCAAGTCTATTTTTCGCTAGTTTTTGGTATAAAAAGTACTTTTTTTCTTTTTAAGTTATCTAAAAAAATTCTAAGAAGATATATTAGGAATTTGTACTTTTTGAAAAGCTAACTTTATATTTAATGTTTTAAAGGAAAACAAATTTTCAAAACGCATAGTCGATATCAAAATATAGTAACCCATTTCAGGTTCCGATAACACCGCCCACAATGTGGTAAATCACAAATCTAGCTGGACAAAATTAAAAATAAATGTCTGTCAACATTCCTTCTGATAATTTAATGAGCTTCTCAATACAATAGGGAACTGTAATTCATGTTTTGTTGTTTTAGTTTTTAGCTCCGATTAGGAAAAACTAAGCTTTAAAGTCAGTTGTTGTCAACAGGTACATTAAGATTTCAAAGAGAAGTGTATTTTTTGTGTGACTTTGGTTTATGATTAAAAAGGCTACGGTGATTTTATTGTCATAATTTTTTTATATTATTATTAAGCTCTATTTCAAGGAAATATGCAACAATTTTCATTTAATTATTTCCATTGTAACTATTAAAAAAAACTATTTTTTGTGAGAAGATCAGAAATTGGAAAAACTAAAATATTTCCTTTTTCAAGTAGAGTTAAAGCTGTTTATTCCGCATAGTTCCGCTGTAAAACTATATTTGGGTTAATCGGTCAAGTGTTCACTTTAAGGTAAATCAAAAACATCTTGCGCATTTTTGCGACCGCCATACATTTTTTTTCACTTTTCCAGTATGACCTACACAAAGAAAAAATAAAATATTTCCTTTTTTCAAGTAGAGTTGAAGCTGTTTATTCCGGATAGTTCCGCTGTAAAACTATATTTGGGTTAATCGGTCAAGTGTCCACTTCAAGGTAAATCAAAAACATCTTGTGCATTCTTGCGACCGCCATAAACTTTTTCACTTTTCCAGTATGACTTCTACTTTTTCACGAAAGAAAATTTTTGAAGAATGGATAAAAAACTCCCAAAATACATTGCGAAAAAAAAAGTTGGTTTTTTATAATCGCTTATATATTTGAACTCTTTTTTTATATGATTCATAAGTGAGAAGTGAGCCCAACGTGATTTATTAATTTTGTCCAGTTAGATTTGCGATCTACCACACTGTGCGCCCCTAGAATGGATATTATAGCCAAAAAACTAACAAAATATATTTTTGGGATTTTTTAACACTTTTTTGGGAATTGCGGGATTCTTGATTACAAATTTCAAAAGAAGCTATATTGGGCTGTGCCGAATCTTATATACCCTTCACCAAATAAAACTTTAAAATACAAATTTTAAATATTTTAGGTAAACACAATTTAAATTTTTTTTAAAAAAAAAAATTTTTTTTTCGAAATTATTTTTTAAATTTATTAGTAAAAAAAATTATAACAAAAAAATTTTTTTGTGAAAAAAAAATTCGGGTGAAAAAATATTTGTCCCTATTTTGACCGATTGTAGGTCCAACTTACTATGGTTTTATATACGTCGTTGCAAAGGTCTTTGAAATATCTATCATTAGATATCCATATTGTCTATATTAAGACTTAGTAATCCAAATATAGATCAAAAATAGGCAAAACTTGAGGTTGTCCCGGTTTTTTCCTTATATCTCAGATATTTGTGGGCCGATTTTCTCGGAACTCCGGAAGAATTCCCGATATATTGATGTATCAATCATGTTTTTAAATTATTTGGTTGATTTTAACATACAGAATGACAAACGGACATGGCTATATCGACTTCGCTATCTATAACGATCCAGAATATATATACTTTGTGGGTCGCAAACGAAAATTTTAGAAATTACAATGAGAAACTTACATATACCCTTGCCACTCATGGTGAAGGGTATAAAAACAAATTATTTGAAATAATTTAATTTGGATTCAGTTCAATTGTAATAAGTTTAGAATAATACATTGAAAATAAATTTTTTCGGACACATAGCTAAGGGTCAGTAAAGTTTAAATATCATCTACTCAAGCCCGATTAAATTACTTCAGTTAAATAAAACTTTGAATGAATGAATTTCGAATGAATATTAAATTTTAAAAAAAACTTAAAATTTCTGCCAAAAATTACAAAACTTCGAATAAGTTTGCATTTGCTTGAGATTTCAAAGACCTTTCACATGATACAAATATTTCATATGTTTCCTTTGAGAGAAATATGAAAAATTTAGGCCCTAATTTTGTAAATCACGGCATCAAAGTGTTATTTATGTGGAAAGCAAAACAAAATTTCAAAAATTTTAAAAATTTGTTTTTGTTTTATGTCTTACAAACGTAAAAACCAAATCATATTTTTGGTGGTAATTAAACAAATAAAATGAATATTTGATATTCATTTCATAAATTTATTGAAAAATATTTAGGTTAAGTTTTTACGCTAAAAACTAAGTTAAATTTTCAAATCTGGCAACAATGAAAGTTAACTAAGAAAATGAGAAGAAAAAAAATTGTATTGCAACAACGTGTTGCCATTGTAACAACTATTACCATCTTAAATGTATGTAAATGTAATGATATACATGTATGTATATATGTGCTTCATTGAATACATGTAAAATATACATAAATATGAGTTCTTGTAAATTACATATAGCAAACCCGCTTTTTAATTTTCCTTTTAATTTTATCTCTCCATAAAAATTCCTTAAAAACCCTCTCTAGTTAACAGTTAACAGAGAGTTTCAGTCCCAGAGAGAACATACCCAATAACATTAAAATACTCATTTAGTTTAAACACAGCTAAAGGACCAATTTTTATTTTATTATCATCCACATAAACTAAGAATATGAAAGATGCTGTAAATTGCTGCGTTAACAGGTTGCCAAGGATTATGTGAGAGAGAGAGAGAGAGAGTGAGGAAAGAGCACATTAAAGTAAAACAAAGTAAAGTAAGGAATATGATAAATTAGGTCAGGAATAGCAGCAGATGATAATAAATCAATAAGTGTTGTCAAATCGATATTAAGTTTTAATAACTGTTTTTGAATTATGATTTACGAGCATATTTAGTTATGTGGGGACAATTGATAGAGTGTGTGTTTTGCTATGTCTTAGATTTAAGATGACGTAAAAACGGCATAATTTTTTTCTTGTTTGTTTTAGCATCTTCTTATTGTTGATAGAAATAGAACTAACATTTGTTGTTAGTCATCAACCAATATTGAATTTTAATTTCTTATAGTTTTTTTTAATTTCAAACTTTAAAGAAAAATATTTTAATTAAATTTATTTTTATTTTCAATAATTCGCAGTAGAATGTGAAATATTTTTTGAGGTTGTGAAAGTATATTTTGGTTTATAAAACTTTAAGTCATTAAAATATTTAAAAACATACAGTATTTTGGTATCAAGCTAAATTAAAGCTTTCATTTCACATTTATTTGTATGATATTCCTACATTGCAGCAGTTTTTGAAAGAAAACTGTGTTTGGAGCAGTGGTCGGTACTCATAGCAACCAGATGCTGAACTAAATCGGTTATTTATCTGTACAAAATACGAGAGTCAGCGATCAAATAAGTAGCTGGTCAGTTTACAACAGATTCTCACGTTTTCCTTATGCCAGCCACAGGTTTGAAGATAAATGCTGGTGTATCGGATTAAATTAGAAAAAAACTAAATTTTATCAAATCGCTCGTGCAGAATGTCCAATGTAGCATGAGTTGTGTGGAACTGAGGTCCTTTTAGTGCCTCAGTATTTTATTAGGGTTCAGTCTTATTTCGTCTGTTTAATTTGGATTCATCCGACAAGACAACAGTGTTCCATTTCTGTATCTACCAGTTTAAATGTCCCTTGGCATACTGCATACGAGCAGTTCGGTTTTTTTTTCGTAATGAAAGATTTTTATGCGGTGCTTTAGCAACCAAGAACAGGCCGATTTTATATCAAATAACAAGATGCTGAGAAGAATGCATCGGAATAGATATGCATTTAATAAAACGCAAAACAGCCTACCTTGGACATATTATGAAAAATCCAAAATACAACTTGTTACAAAACAACACGAAGTCGAGAATAGACGGAAAGCCTTTTAACGGAAGAACAGAAATGGCTTGGGTTAGAAATATTCAGGAGTGGACTGGATTCCGAGATGTAGAATATCTTCTGAGTGCGGCATAAGATAGAGAGTGTTTGCTGAAATCCCGGGAACCTTTTGATATGTTATGTAATGTTTAGCTATATTTATTGGCCACCAACATTCGTATGATGAATAGTCAAATAAAGAAGATGAATAACCTCCCGGGGAGTGATTTTTGGGAATTTCTTAAACTCTATTGCTATTATATTATCTTGTTTTTTTATAATTTTTTAAAATGCTGATTAATAACACGGTGCACAGTGGTATTTTTTTGGCAAGAAGTCTATTTTTTTACTGTTTTTTAGAAATCTAATGATGCAATTCTGTAGAGAAATGTTTCATTAGTAGAAAACCATGATTTGTTTTCGATAAAAATAAATTTTTTTATAAAAAGAGTTATTAAAAGTTATCTAAATATTATACAACGAAAACTGATGACAATTTTACTACATTTCAGTTGTTTATACTATAAATATGGTTCAACTACCAATAGTTTTAGAGCATTTTTATTAAAATATAGTATTTTAAATTTAACATGAAAGAAAAAATATTTAAATTACATATATAGTTTAAGAGATCTAACAAATCAAAATGGCTCCAAAAAATTTAGCATTTGCAGTTTTCATTAGAAAAAAAATAAGTTAGGTCGGTCTATCTCCATGTTAGTACTACTACTAAATAAAAGTTTGGCATATTTTCTTTCATTTTATGTAAAAAAATCTAAAACTTTTTGCGATCGTTGAACAAACATATAAATTTTGTGATAAAACTCGCGTATTTTTTATGTATATTTACAATGAATTGCAATGCATATTTAAAATAAAAGGTGTTGCATACTTGTAGGCTTTTACTTTTTATATGGGGGATAGGATCAATTATGCTCCTATCCTTATGGAACTTAGCAGACAGATTTAGGTTTATATAAAACTTGTTTATGACGAATTCCATCACGATACTATTATTTCTATGTGAGTTTTGAACGATAAAACTATTTTCAGAAAGGGACCTATATGTGGACTAGGTTCAAATATGGACCGATTTTCTTCATACTTTGTAGTATGCGCACTTGAAACTAACATATGCAAAATTTTAATAAGATCGCTGCATTATTTAAGAATTTATGACTGATACAACGTTATTTTGGAAGCACCCTTGTATGGGAGGTACCCTTAGGGACTATCCGATATGAACCATTTTTAATATTTAGCTTTTCTATATGAAACTAGCCAAGTGTACCAAATTTTATTATCATAGGAGCACTTCTTCTACTTTTTGCAAAAAAATGTATGAACCCATACCACTGTGCGGTGCTACGATGAAAAAAAAAACTTGAAAACCGACCTAGCGTAGGTTATAGGGTTTGCTGAGAACATTATAAATTTTGTCAAAAAATTCGAGAAACTCCTTCAAATTCAGAAGTTATTCTGAAAAAAAACATTTTCAGTGATGTTCGTCAACTTATCGATCTGTATGTAACTCAGTCACTTTTTGTCCGACTTTAAAATGTTTAAAGGTTTTGGAAATAAAACTAACGCTTTAAAATGTTCTCCCCCATCCCATGTCACTTTTGGTTAAATGACTACTTTTTCTGTGCTAAATTAATAACGACTATAAAATCATGGTATTCAAACCAAAACCTTAAAGAATTTCGAAAGTAAGAATAATTCTATTAAAAAAATGGAATTTAACCCACTAACGACCAAAAATTAACCCTTTTGCAATCATTAAGGCAAACTTAATACATTAATTTATTTTAATTATACTAAAACTTTTAGTAATTGCTTAAATCTAATTCATTTTGTAAATTTAAATCAAAAAGGTCCTCTTCGCTTTCATTAATTTCATTGTCTCGGTGGCTAAGTGAAATTCTTCCATGGGTTCACTGCAACATAACAGTTCAATTACTTCTGGTAGAAGTGTGGAACTTTTCCGGTTTTGTAAGCGCCTATATAAAAATTATGTGGAAATTAATGGATCTGAGGTATAAAAAAAAATCTGTCTTCTCCGCTTACATTACAGCGTCTTTTTGCATCTCAAAATTTTTTTCAGCAATATGAAGTAAAATAGATTACAAAGAAACTTTGGCAAGAGTCTCATTTGCTTTTAAAATTTCAATAATTTATATTCGTGATTGATTTTCGGAAGCGTTCTAAATTAGGTCCAATTTCGGGATGACATTTGTATGGGGGCTAGATGGTATAATGGACCGATTTCAGCCAATTTAAATAGGCTTCGTCTTTGGGCCGAAAAAATTATATGTACCATATTAAGGTGGGTGTTAGACTAATATTCTTGGACATTACTAACATCTGCACAAACGCATTATACCCTCCCCATTATGGTGGTGTATTGTTTACGTTATATGCTTCTCCACTTCATCTGAAAATATGTTTACCTCAATTTTGTCAAGTACATGTTTGAAAACGGCATAAAATTGTTCTTTTTTTGAATTTTCGTTAAGCCAAATTTCAAATTGCATTCTATCTGCCGATCTGAGCCGAAATTTTAAAAGCTTCCACGAAGTTACATTTTGAAAACAATTGCAGCACTTTTAAGGTTATGTTAAAAAAGTGGCTTTATTTCAAGCAAGTTAAACAATTTTATCACATTTTTTAACAAAAAACATTACTTACTTACTTAGTTTATTGTTCTCCATTTTCACTTTCTTGTTTATAACTCGCGAAATTATTTAAACATGCGATTGAAAATTTGATAGCAGTACAAGCTTTTCACCAATTTTATTAAATAATTACAATGCAATGTCTTTGAATGCGTGTTGTCCAACGGAATTCAATTTTTAACAAAGACAAAAAGCTGACTTAGTTAATTTGGAGTATTGGTTACAAAATGGCATTCAAAAAAGTGGAACATTTGCATTTGAAAAATTGGGCTTTAGCACAGTTTTGGTAGCCATTTAACCTAATTTGCATATGAATAAAAAATACAAAAAACTATACAAAAAAAAATTAGTTTTAAAACTTTTTCAAGTATAAACCGATTTTAACAACTAATGTCTCGTTTTTGTCTACATAAAATTGTCTTTAAAATACTGTGCAAAGAAAAATAGGGTTTGTCTGCTTTTACACACAGCAAGTTTACTTGAAGCAAGTCTCTTCGATTACCTTTTAAACTTGCTCGACTGTTTACACACAGCAAGTCTGTGTTCAATTTTGTATGTCAAAACCTAATAGACGTCATAGTGAAAATGAGAAAACAAAAGGGAATTGAAGAGACTTGCCAGTACAAGCAAGTGTGTACCCCTCTTCTTTCTTCTTGCCTCTCTCTCCTATAAACTCTAGACTTGCGCAAGAAAACTTGCCCTGTGTAAAAGCAGACTTTCATAGAAAAAAATTAAAGTAACTATTGTTGAATTTGAAAAATTACGAAAAAAAAATAAAAATAAGCGAAACTATTTATAAAAACTTACACAATTTCTTGGAATATAGATGTTATGCATAAATTTTATGAAATGTGTGAGTTAGAGGTAATAAAGTACAACGACCTAACCTAAAACAGTTTTTTCAAAATAACTCAAATTGGTTGGGGTGTTTCAAAATCTTTGAAAACGGTTTTAGTATGTCCTCACCATTAGGTCGCTTCTGAAGTTCTGACAAAATGTGTTATTTTGTAGCAGAGTGTAATTATTAATTGAATATTTATCACAGAATTTTTTGCACTAAAATCGTTTATTAATTTGGTTTTTAAATTTTCACAATTCTTGAAAATAAGCAAAATATATAAACTTTTATTTAATTTAACCTTAAGATTGCTTATCTCTTTCAAAAATGACACAATGATGTGTCACATTGGACAACACTATTACCATAACTCTATACAAACAAAAAGTTTCCTGGGTTAAAGTGGATTATTTTATGAAATACGATTCTATTACTTCGGGATAAATACCATGAGTATTTGGTATTAAGCTATAAATTTACTACAAGTGGGGTTAAATTTATGTACATTTGTATTTGCTGAATGAATGCTTGGTAGGTAGCTACTCATGTCAAAAACGATGTCATTAACATAATTGAAGTGACAGTTGACAGTTTTGTGGCGTTACAAATAAAAGTTTGCTGTTTATTTTCTTGTATTTATTGATTAGTTTATATTTGTCATACGTTGATGGATTTGTTTCTTGTTAAACAAATTGATTTGTTTTGTTTTGCTACGATTTGCTTCTATTCAACATGAAAATTCTAAAATGTCTGTTGTTATTCTAAGATTTGGGAATAGTTTTTGTTATTATTCAGGTTTTTTTTGTGTATTTGTTTACATTACATTTAATGCAACAGTTATGTTAGCAGATGTTTTGCTCTTCTCTTAAATTGAGAGCAATGTAAAAGTATGTTATGGAGAGAAATTGAGTAGCGCTGTTGTAGTGTTTCCTTTTTGGGACGACACCGGGTCTAAGCAATTGAAAATATTGATAAACAATTTTTTAAAACACAGACAATGAAAAATAGTTGAAACAAAAATTGTAAGATTTTGATATATCAAAAAAAAAAGAAAAAACAAATGGTCCAAACAGGAAATTAGGGAAATGGCTAAACTTTAATAACCACAAAAACAAAAATCCTTACAAACTTTGGGGAGATTTACATTTAAAAGTTGTACGAAATTGCACACGTGAGACAAAAGGGTAAAATAAAGAAGTTTAGGAAAAGGGGTTATGCTTAGTATTGAACGGAAATAAGCCAAGCGAATGGATAATACACACATACTCATACACATTAGGGTGGCCCTTAAATTGCATAACATCGGATAAAGTTTAGAGGTTGAACATTTAATTTGAAATTTAAATTTTGGGTCAAAGTAGTAATATTTAAAAATAAAAACTTACTTTTAATTTAAAAAAAAATCAAATTAAAAACAGTTTTTGTATAAACATTTTTAAATAACAAAAATGTGTTTTCAATTACGCAAATTTTCTATTCAATAATTTTTGTATTTGAAATACAACCAATAACGAAAATTGTATATTCAATTGTCAAAATAATCAAATTCAAAACTCAAAATTCAATAGAAAATATCAAGAAATTTTGTTTTTGAGCAAATGAATACTTGATTTAATTATGAAATAATTGAAACCAGTTCAATATGTGACAAATATTTGAATTGAAATGGTTTAAGAAATGGTTTTTTCTATATATAGATTCAAAAAAATTGAAAATAACAAATTTCAAATTTATAAAAAATTTGTTTATTAAAAACAATTTCTGTATTCCATAGACCATAACGATTAAAAAACAAGTAAGAGAGCTATATTCGGCTATATTCGAATTTTATATACTCTTCACCAAATTATACTTAAAAATATTTTTATTAAAAAAAATATATATATAATTGTTTTTAAAATTTTTCAAAATTTTTTTTTCCAAATTGTTTTTTAATTTTTTTTTTTTAATTTTTAAAAAAATATTTTAAAATATTTTTTTTTGGAAAAAGAATTTAAGACAAAAAAAAATTTTTTGATTTTGACCCATTGTATGTCGGTCCTACTTACTATATTAATGACTTAGTAATCCAGATATAGATCAAAAATAGGACAAAAATCGAGGTTGTCCTGTTTTTTTCCTTATATCTCAGCCATTTGTGGGCCGATTTTGTCGATTTTAAATAGCAACTGAGCCGGAAGAATTCCCGATATATAGATATTGATATGAATAATGTATGTAAGTTATTTGGGGGCTACGGAAAGATGACTTCAACATACAGACGGACATGGCAATATCGGCTTCGCTATCTATAACGTTCCAGAATATATGTATATACTTTGTTTGGTCGAATGTAGATATTACAAACGGAATGACAAACTTATATATACCCTTGGCAAGGCGCGGATCCAGAGGGGGTGAAATAAGAAATTCCCCCCCCCTCCAAACCGAATTCAAATGTAACGATTTTAACGCATGATTTAAAAGTAGCAAAATGCTCTCAAATAGCAGTGCTGTAATAGCAAACTGTAACATATCTGTGGGCATTATTAACATTGAATAAAAGTTCAGTTGACCATTGATCGTAAGTTGGCAACGCTGTTTGCTGCGACCGTATATTCGAATTCTAATATTCAGTTAAAGAACATTGTAGAAAGTACACCACAGATGGCGTATGTATTAAAAACCTCTAGACAGTTAAAGAGAAATCTAGAGTGCAGATGGCAGTGTTATAAATAGTGGCAGAGGTTGCAGTCGTTAGTGAGTTGATCAGAGACGCTATTTGAAGAAACATCAACTGAGTGCCTTAAAGTGTGCTGTATTTAAAAGTGAATTCGTGTACATTATAAAGTGTGTCTGTATTTCTGCGAATTTATAAACGTGTATAAAAAAAACATTGAGTGACTATTTATTTCTGTTGTTGTACATTTTAAATAAATAAAGAGTTGTTACAATTTTCAAACTACTAAACGGCTTTTATTTGCAATCAAAAGTATCCGGTTTATTTAAAGGAAATAAACCAACGTTTTGAAAAGGTTAAAACGTAACAATATAAAAAAAGGAATAAAAAGAAAAATGTAGAACAAATTTTAATTTCCCCTGCTCTTGCCACTCATGGCGTAGGGTATAAAAATAACTCCATGACAACCAGGAGTCTAAAATGTATAATTTTAAAGCGATTTCGCATATACATAAATTAAATCATTATAATGTTAATCTATCAAATTAACAACCAAATTAAATGTTAAAACTATGTTTTCTAATAATAAGAAACATTTGCATTAACTGTTTTCAAAGTTTAACCCTTTAAAGCACAAAAAATATTCCATTTATAGAAACTAGAGGCAGTAATGGGTTAATTTCTGTCAAAATTGATATAAATGTTTTGGAATTTAATTTGGTCATAATCATATACATAAGTTTACAATATTTATAGTCTAATTTATAGGTATTCGAAAAAGCTTTGAACAGTATTTTTGACTTCTGGTTAATTTGAGTTTAAGATATCCTAGCAAAAAAGAATATTATTGATAAAATAGTCATGGTTCGTAAAGTACAAAATCCCGCTACAAACAACGATATGTTGTCAGGCCCATTTCTTAAATCGAAAAATTCGTTATATCGAGATTTATTTTTTGAGATTTATTTATAGTCTATCTTTTGTATTTTTAATTATTTATAAGATTCCTCAATTTTAATTGATTTTAACCCATAATAGAAAAATTTATTTAATTTTTTGAAATTTCCTCTAAAAAAATTTAATTTTATGTCAGAAAATTTCTTATTTAAACATCATGGGTAAATGAAATACAAAACAAATTTTTGGATTTGTTTTTTCAACATTTCTTAGTTTGTTTTGATAATATTGCTACTTTGACCCACAAAACCTTAAACTTCAAATAAAATATGCAACTTCTAAATGTAGACGATCTTGGGAGCATCGAAAATATATAAAGTCCAAAATAAGGGTCATCCTAATTCTCATAGTTAAACAATAAAACATAAAATTACACAGTGGGGGTCAATATTGAAATAAGTGGTGATAAATTTAAAAACTTTCAACTACAAATCTAATCTACTTAAATATAAAATTTAAACATTTTATTATCGTCATATAAAGACTAATATTTGGCTTGTTGTTTAAATACTTATAAATAAAACTATTTTAGACTCACTTTTATCATTAAAGTTTTCTAAAAATTTTAATTAAATCAAATCTGGACCACTGTAACTGAAAATTGTTCATTACTTTTTACTATATTCTTAAAGTTCTTCTAAGTTCTTTACAGATCAGTTTATAATTATTTCCCATCAGCGACACTGTGCCCCCCAATACACCAACAACAATACAAAACAAAACAAAACAAAACAACAAAGTTAAAGCATCCCTGTATTTAGCAAAGAACAACAATAAGAACACAACACAATGGCGAAACAACAAAAACAAAATCAGCCTAAAGGTAGATAACAAAAAAATACAAAAAAACTTAAAGCTACAACACAAAAAAAAATAAACAACTTTGTTTTGTTGTAGAGCCCAGGAGAAACAAGCGAAATGAAAACACCATGATGAGGATGCTCAAAACGAAAAGGTGCAGGCAGGGGTGGATGCTTGTAGGAAAACATACTCACACAAACCAAAAATACACAAGTATCAAAAACACACAACAAAAAAAAAGTAAGTGAAGATGAGACAAGATAAAAACGCCAGAAAAAATTAAATGTATTAGAAAGTTTCTTTTTTTTCATTATTTTGCGCCATTTCGAAACACTTCAAGCACAGTAACAACAAAAGGACACAGTAACACAACAATGTTTTAAATTCTGTGAATTTATGTATGGATGTGATGGAGTGAATGTCTAACTCTGAGTGTGTGTGACAAACACATACATGCATATGAAGAAAATCAAAAATGTTGGAGAATCATTGAAATTGAATTTAGATGGCTGGTATTTCTTTTGTGTTTCAAAATGAAAAAATCAGTGACACATATCGGCGGATTATACCAACCAAAAACCGTGATTTAGATAACAAAGCTTCCACCTCTTAAAGTTATGATTAGGGGGCATATTTATATGCAAATTTATGTTTTTTTATGAACGTCCAAATAACATGTAGACTAATTACACAGGGCATCAAAATCGAACAAATTTTGGAGGCTTTTTAAACCACTACACAATGTTGATGTATTGTGGTTCCAGCTGTACAAATATGGCCCAAATTTTAAATTCTATTGAGAATTGTTTTTTTTTAATTTTTTTTCTAAAATTTCGAATTTTTGTAGATGTATCTCCACATAATTTATGATAACTCAAAAAGGATACGTCCGATATTACTAAAATAAACTTGGAAAAGTTCAAATTTACATATCCTTTAATCCGTTTATATATTGCGTTTTAATCGGCTTAGTAGTTTCGGAGTTATAATAACAAATTGAAGCAAAAAATATATTTTTTACGTGAAAATAGCAAATTTTTATACCCTACACCACCATAGTGGGGAGGGTATAATGCGTTTGTCTAACACCCACCTTAAAGAATACCGATCGACTTAGAATCACTTTCTGAGTCGATTAAACGATGTCCGTCCGTCCGTCTGGTCGGCTGGCTGTCCATGTAAGCCTGTGCACAGAGTACAGGTCGCAATTTTGAAGATATTTCAAAAATTTGGTACATACTATTTTTTTGGCTCAAGGACCAAGCCTATTGAAACTGGCTGAAATCGGTCCATTATTTCACCTAGCCCCCATACAAATGTCCTCCCGAAATTGGACTTTATCGGTCATAAATGTTTAATTTATATATGTATCTCCACAAATTCCGCTCCAAATAAGTTTTATATATACAAAATTCATGTCACCAAATTTTGTTACGATCAGTCCATAATTAGTCATAGCTTCCATATAGACCCGCTACCGAAAATCACTTTAACGTGCATAAATCGCTTAAAAATGTAGGTATACTCAAAATTCAGCATAGTAAACTTTCATATAGACACAAATCACACTACCTAATTTCATGGTGATCGGTCCATAATTGGTCATAGCCCCCATATAAGGCCCACTACCAAAAATCACTCAAAAATATAAATTATTGAAGTTTTAAAAGAAAAATGTTTTTGCTCTTTTACTTGGTGTAGCGTATTATATGGTCGGGCTTGACCGATCATACTTTCTTACTTGTTTTGTTCTAAAAAAATTGATGAAAATCGAAAACGACAGAAATGGTTCAGGTTTATTGCTTTACCACATACAATAACAACAAATATTGTATGTGGTAAATAATACGCTCATTAATACTTATCAAATGCTGTAAATATGTGACCAAAGGTAGTGACATGGCATCTGGAAAATGGTTGATCGACCGCCAAGATATTATACTTGGAATCAATCGTCAAAGAAATTTCAACGGCGGAAACAAGGCATTCCAGTTCCAGGTTTCACCCATTTATTTTCCAACGACACATTCGAGTCCATCCGAGAAACGATGAGTGTTTCTATTTGCGTTGCCCAAAAATCGTTTTTTTGTATAAAAACTCACAATATCTAAAATCGCTAATAACTTGGCCAATAATCATTTGATCAAGAAAATTATCTCGATCTATGATCACTCATATTTGTGACCAAAAATCGATTTTTTTTATAAAAACTCACAATATATAAAATCGCTAATATCTTGGCCAATAAGCGTTTAATCAAGAAAAGGAGCTCGATCTGAGATCATTCATGTTTCTGGCCAAAAACTCGATTTTTTATATAAAAACTCTAAATTCGCTAATAACTTGGCCAATAAGCATTTAATCAAGAAAAGGAGCTCAATCTGTGATCACTCATATTTCTGACCAAAAATCGATTTTTTATATAAAAACTCAAAATATCTAAATTCGCTAATAACTTGGCCAATAAGCGTTTAATCAAGAAAAGAAGCTCGATCTGTGATCACTCATATTTCTGACCAAAAATCAATTTTTTTTATAAAAACTCTAAATTCGCTAATAACTTGGCCAAAGCGTTTAATCAAGAAAAGTAGCTCGATCTGTGATCACTCATATTTCTGACCAAAAATCGATTTTTTATATAAAAACTCAAAATATCTAAATTCGCTAATAACTTGGCCAATAAGCATTTAATCATGAAAAGGAGCTCGATCTGTGATCACTCATATTTCAAGCATTTAATCAGAAAAATTAGCTCGATCTGTGATCACTCATATTTCTGACCAAAAATCAATTTTTTTTATAAAAACTCACAATATCTAAATTCGCTAATAACTTGGCCAATAAGCGTTTAATCAAGAAATGAAGCTCGATCTGTGATCACACATATTACTGACAAAAACTCGATATTTTTATATAAAAACTCACAATATCTAAAATCGCTAATAACTTGGCCAATGAGAGTTTAATCAAGAAAAAGGGCTAGATTCAGACCAAAATTCGATTACTTATATAAAAACTCAAAATATGTACATTGCTTTACATGTATGCTGTTGTTGCTTGGATAGGACAACGTCTGTTAGGTCAGCTAGTATATATGTATATAAAAGTCATGTCACCAAATTTTATAACGATCGGTTCATAATTAGTCATAGCTCCCATACAAAGCCCACTTCCAAAAATCATTTTAACGAGCACAAATCTCTTAAAAATTTTGTTACATTTTAAATTAAAATTGCTAAAAGAAAATGTTTGTCCCTAAGTTATGAAGAATTAATTGATCTTTCAAACTGCATTGTTAGTTTTTTTCATTTTCATAAAAATTTTAAAAGTTATAAAACCTTATTTACAAAATTTATGGAAAAATTACGAAAAATTGTAATATAGGGCACCTTAATGAACCAATTCACTGCAAAAACTAAAAATTTTTGCTCACAAAAATATAACATGGACATTTTTCTTTTAAACTGTGTCCTCAGTAATGAAAATCGGGGGTCTTGACAATGTTATGAAGAAAACTCAAAAGAAGGCCGACAAACTCGATTTTTAGCAAAAACTCGACTTGAGCGACCTCTAAACCTCTTCCGAAAGATCTGAAAAAAATCTCAAAAATACTTTACCCTATAAGCTTTCAAAATATGCTTGAGACCCAACAAAACATATAATTGTTTAATGTAACCATATATATGGTTGATACAATCATGTGAATCGTAAATTAACCATATTATGGTTACCACAATCATGTAAATGGTTACTGTGACAATAATATAGTTAAAAAACTTGTAACAATATTGAAATGGTTACAGTAACCATGCCCAAATATATTTTTTTCTCTGCGTGTAGGAGGCTCATTTTCACAAAATTTAACTTTTTTGTTTGATATACATAAAATTGAGTTGTTAATGTTCTTCTTTCGATTGATTGAATTTTGAAAACACTTTTCCCATGCTATGTACAAATTGAAGCAAAAAATATATTTTTTATGTGAAAATATCTAATTTTATTGTTTTAAAAAAATCATGATTATTTTCGAATTTTTTCACAATTAAGTGAATTCGCTTATTTTAGAAAATTGTATATGCGTTCATGAGTGTGTTTTGAGTATAAATTTTACATGTGTTTTGTTTTTGTTAAAATTATTATTTTTTTTTCCGTCGTAGCACCGTGTAATTTTTCGCCGAAACTGGTTTTTCCATATTCAATCTAGTTCGAATTTTCTTTAAAGTTTGGTTGGGAACATTGACACCTTATTTTTAATCCATACAAAAGGGGCCACCCTACTTTACATAATTATACTACAGGAATTCGGTTTCAAATGCTCCTACCTTTAAAATATTTAATTTTATTAAAAAAATTAGGTGACCGAAAGTTGATAAATATTCAAATATTCCAATTTCAATATTTGTTTGGATCAGCCTAATGTTTTCATCTATGATGGTGTTGATTACAACATACTCTCCATATTCCTCGCCTCTCTACACACCTCTCTTATCCACAAATTCAGACACAAATATACAGCTGCTGTACTTATAAATGTATGAACGTTTTTTGTAGCTTTTACTGCCAACCAATAAGTGTTGTATTGCGGCCATTAAATAATTCATGAGTTCTGTTTTCTGCTCTTCTGCTCCTGTTGTTCTTTTTGTGCCAATGCTAGAGTTCAGAGTTGTTCTTTTTTTATTTTGTTGTTTTTATTTTATTGTTTTTCTGTTTTTGTTTTCTTTTCACAGCATTTTTTTAAACAAAACTCACGCACACTTATTCAAGGTAAATTGTAAGAAAAATAATAAAAATGAACATGAATTTTTATTGCAAAAGAAAAAGAAATATGTAGAAATAAAAGAAAATAAATAAATATCTTTCCTTTAAAAAAAGATATTGTCGTATTTACTTCTGTATTTGTCATTTGCTCATACATAAATAAATAAGTTTTTAACAATGGACCAGTGCATCCAATGGTGTGATAAAGATGTTACTATCAAACACACAGTGTCACTTAAATGAGGAAACGAACTTTTAAAACATTTTTCTAGTATAGAAATGTAACAAGTGTGGCTTCCTTTCTGTGGGTAACAGGAACTATTATGGCTTTTTATAGTGCTTATGTTTGATATGTGCAAAAACCAATCTGCTCAGGATATCTTTCTAAGTCGACTAAGCCATGTCCGTCTGTCTGTCCGTCCCTGTAAACCTAGTAATCAAACCATAGACCGCAATTTCAAGAACCACTCTCGAAACTTTCATTAATGAGCATAAATCTCTGAAATAAGTTACATATCTACGCAAATCAGCTATAAAATTGTGTAATGCTATTATTAACAACCACTCGTTTTTTATTTATTTAAAATTTGCTATGTAATTCATATTTCCATTTAAAACACACAGAGAAAATAGTTTTTTGACCATACTCTTGGGGTCCTTTGGACATTTGCTTTTTTCCTTATTTTAGATTCGACTTTTTTTACGAGTTATTTTTTTAAAAAATCAAGAAACTTTACATAGGCTACAACTTTAAATACTCGTATTTCTTGGAAATATTCTCCACATAAAATTTATGTTTGTTTTTTAAATAATCTTAATCTATATGGGGGATTTCATGTCAAGTGAACCAACTTTTAAAATCGATGTCTTCCAATCGGGGTGACATTTGCACCAAGACCTATTGGATTTTGCAAACAAAAGTAAAAAATTGCATGTTTTCTGCATCCCACTAAGCGACCAAATAGGTCTTCAAGGAAAATATCTAAGCTTAATTTTAAAAAAGGGCCCATTTTAAAAAAAAAAATTACCTTCGTGAGAAGGGTATATATAAGTTTGTCATTCCGTTTGTAATTTCTACATTTTTTATTTCCGACCCTATAAAGTATATATGTATATTCTGGATCCTTATAGATAGCGAAGACCCCAGATATCTTCGGGATCCAAATCTACAATAATTCTGTCAGACATGCATTCGAGAAGTTTGCTATTTAAAATCAGCAAAATCGGTCCATAAATAACGGAGATATGAGCAAAAAACCGGGACAACCTCGATTTTTGATCTATATCTGGATTACTAAGTCATTAATATAGACAATATGGATATCTAATGATAGATATTTCAAAGTTCATTGCAACGATGTAAATTGGACCTACAATGGGTCAAAATCGGGAAAAATATTTTTTAACCCGAATTTTTTTTTCATCAACATTTTTTTTTGTCATACCTTTTTTTTAAAAAAAAAAAATTTAAAAACTAAAAAAAAAAATTTTAAAAAAAAATTTTTAAAAAAATTTTGAAAAAACTTTTTTTAAAAAAAATTAAAAAACAATTTCAAAAAAAAAAAATTTCAAAAAAAATTAAATTTTGTTTACCTAAAAATATTTAAAAAAATTTATTTTAAAGTATAATTTGGTGAAGGGTATATAAGATTCGGCACAGCTGAATATAGCTCTCTTACTTGTTTTTTTTTTAATTTTTTCTTGTCGAATTTTTAATAATGTATTATATTATTAAAATATGTACGAATTGTAATATTTATCAGTTATTTCAATATAATTATTTTTGACACATGCTTTCTCTATTTTTAATAAATAATACAAAAAGAGCATTGAGGAAAAACAAACATTTTTTATTTTTTTTTAATATTTAAAAAAAGCGTTTTTGTATGGAGAAAAGTGTCGGTATTAAAATTGCATATTTATTTTTAAATTACACTCTAATAAACTTTCATGTAAATTTCCAACATTAATAGTAGGAAACTTTTCTCCTTCTACAATTAGGGTAAAAATACACGTTTTGTGTAAATTCAAATATTTTTTTTTGATAACAAATGGTTTTTGTTTTTTTTTAGAAATAAAATGTTGACAATTTGTATATTCAATTTATGCACAATATATGTAATTTTAAACATAAAATGCCTATTATATTATAAAAAAACATATTTGCCCAATTCACAATTGGTGTCGTAGTGTTGTAGCGTTGTATGTCGTAATTTTTTTATTAATATTTTGTTTTTGTTTCAAAAAATTTAGTTTGGAAAATATTTTTCACAAACAACTTACAACGCTACGACTTCGATTGTGAATTGGGCAATTTACGCATATTGTGTAATTTTACATGAAAACTTAGTTACCTTATAGTAGTAGATTTACATGCATTTTTTAGAGTGTACGTATTTTAAAGAGGACATAATTGTCTTTAAAATAATTTTAAAATCTCTAGAATTAAATCGAGAGTTTTTGGAAATTGAAAGAAATTAAAATGGAAATGTCACAAATGACTCTAAAAACTGTACGTGTTTAACAATTATGATCAAAATCGAAAGATCCAAGTTCAATTTGTTTGTGATGTCTTACGTAATTCATGATATATGTATTAAATTGTTTAAATAAATTATATTTTGTTTTACAATTATGTATTTGTATTAACTACTTATTATGTATTTATTTCTTATCATCATGTAAACGAATGGGTAATATTTATTTGTTAAAATTAATATCAATCATACGTATACCTGATAAATATAATGAACTCGTATCATCACATGGTGAAGGAATTAAAAACAAATGGTAATAGATTTGTAATATCTAATTGGATAATCAGATTTTTATGAGATTTAGCATAGCTATAGAAGAGTTTAAGTATTTAATGTGGACCTCATAACGGCGATCCGAATCACAAACTAAATTAAAACCGATGTAAATTTTCTGTTTTATCCGATTTGAAAGGAGACAAAAACCAATTTAGAAATTGTACATGATCTAGGATTCCTAATTTTCCAGAATTTTCCCATTCCTGGAAAATAAAAAATCTGTTCACTCCCCGGTAAATGAACATTCGAATAAGAAAAACAATATTTTTAGTTTTGCAAAGTTGATCCAACATTTTTAAAGGGTTTTTAATACACGTATAATATAGGTATGTGACCCGACTTGTTTGGTCATAATTATATAATGTCTATAATTCATTTTAATTCTATAATTCATAATAATTCATTTAATAAAAAAAAAATTTTTGAATGTGGGTCTCCAAACTTTGTTTATTTTGATATATTTTTTTATTTTTTGAATTTATTTAATTTTGAAAAACTCGCCATTAAATTCACGATTTTCGGTTTTTGAATAGTAACAAAATTCGATCAAGCATGTAAGTTTATGTTTTCATATCTTTTAAGGTTGTGGTCCGATTCATTAAATTTTGTGCTCTTTAAATTATATAAATTCATAGGAATATGTTAATATAAGAGTGCATTCATAATGTAATTTTCTGTTGTAATTTCGACAAATTTCTACCTTTTGTTAATATATTTAAATGTAAAATGTTTAGTAAACAGCGCAATAGAAATTATTCTAGGACAAGAAGGTCTACTATTTTTAAAGAATTCCAATACTTTTTCTAATACAAAAGTAATTTTTTTATAAATAACACAGGTCAACACTACTATCGTCACTACCACTATATAGATTTAATGCATCATGGTTACCTAAGTACAAAAATGGTAAATTTTTTTAATTCTATGGATAGATTTTTTTAAATTTTTTTTTTTTTTCTAAAATTGTGAATTTTTTTAGAGTTTCTCTACATAATTTATGATAACACAAAAGGGGTTAGTCCGATATTATTAAGGTAAACTTTGAAAAGTTCAAATTTAAATAACCTTTAATCTGTTTATATAATAACAAATTTAAGCAAAAAATATATTTTTTATGTGAAAATATCAAATTTTTGTGTTTTAAAAAACTCATGAAAAATCGAAGAAGGCAGAATTTGTTCAGGTTTATTACTTTGTCACAAAACTGCATATAATAGAAACAAATTTAAATATCGAAGATAAAATCAATTGATTCTTTTTGAATTTATTCACAATTAAGTGAATTCGCTAATTTTCATAAAATTTAACTTTTTTGTTTGATATACATAAAATTTAAAAGTTAATGTTCTTCTTTTGATTGATTAAATTTTTAAAATATTTTCCCCATGCTATCTACAATTTTTCACATATATATTGCATTTCAATCGGCTCAGTAGTTTCGGAGTTATAATAACGAATTTAAGCAAAAAATATATTTTTTATGTGAAAATATAAATTTTTTTTGTTTTAAAAAAATCATAAAAAATCGAAAACGGCAGAAATTGTTTAGAGTTATTGCTTTATCGCAAAGCCGAATATAATAGGAATAAAATGAGATATTGGTCATAAAAATCCATGGATTTTTTTCGAATTTATTCACAATAAAGTGAATTCGCTTATTTTCATTACTCTGCGCACAAGGTTTACATGGACAGCCAGCCAGACGGACGGACATAGTTTAATCGACTCAGAAAGTGATTCTAAGTCGATCGGTATAATTTAAGGTGGGAGTTAGACTAATATTTTTGGGCATTACAAACATCTGCACAAACGCATTATACCCTCCCCACTATGGTGGTGTAGAGTATAATTAGTTTTATGCTTCAATTTGTTATTATAATTCCGAAACTACTGAGCCTATTAAAACGCAATTAATTATCATTAATTATGTGGAGGAGCGTCTATTTATATCAAAAATAGTAGATTTTTGATGTTTTTAGGCAAAAAAGGGGACTTTTTTATTTAAAAAAAACTTTCTTTAAGAAGACATAACAATTTTATGTTTTACTGTAAGGTATCTTTACGGAGAACATTTCGATATAAAAGACAAATTCTATTTTTCGAATATAACGGCCCTAAGCCCTTCGGAATTTGACCTATTTTTTTATCCATATTTCAATTTTAGACCACATGTTATAAAATCCCAAATCCGGAATTGGAAATCGGAAAACAGTTTTGGAAACCTTGATGTGTTACCTATGTATCTACAAAGCATTTTCCCAGCCCCGAAGAATGGACAAAACTTTAAAAAATACCATTTTTGGGATTTTTGGAATTGGGCGATTCCCTTAGACCTTTTGACAAATTTGTTAACACTTTGTTATTTAAAAAACGTTGAAAATTTCATAGTGTTTTGTTGATAAATAAAGATTTTATTACTTATTTATTGAGTTTCTAAAACTAAAATTTGTATTAAAATTTTAATAGGATTGCAAATATTAAGAACAATTTGATCCACATTTATTCCAAACTATTTTTTGTTTTGTTTAGAGATGTTAATTTTTGGTCTTAAATTTAACAAAACTTAGTTTCACATAAATAGAAGGAAATCACAAAACCTAAATTTTTATATGAATTTATATGAAAAAACGTAATTTTTATAACGATTTTCTCTATAACTCCTGAACTAATCGAGTCTCCATCGAAATTATTTTGCACGAATATGGTAGAGAGTTAAAGTGTCCTCATACCATGTTATTTTTGAATTTTTAACACCGCGATCTATGATATTTTTTACATTGAAATATATACTCCGAAAATTGACCTTTAACCTTTTGCAAGTAAACAATTTTATTCACACCATTTTAAGGACAATATATTTGCCTTTAAAATGGAATCAAAAAATTAGTTGGAAGCTACTCAAAGCTTCAAAGTTATGGGCAATTATGTGTATATAATTTTAGACAATTTTAACAAATTTTTTAATTTTCAAATCGCGATATTTTTTAAATGGAAAGTTTCTCCGATAAAATAGTTATAGATTTGAGGAACCCTTTGGAACCGTAATATGTGTGGTAAAATGCATTAAAATCGAAGATGTCAAATCCTAAAATAGCTGTTTTCTGTCCGTTTTGATATGGATTTAACCATAAGCTTTTTGTTTTGAACTTTTATGTACATTTTGTTGTTTTTAATTTTTTGAAAAATATTTTCATTTATTTGAATGTTTGAATGTATGAGTTGGAAAAAGTTTTGAAATCTTTTTTAAAATATTTCTTATGGTTAGAAAAAAACAAAAGTCGACTTTATTTTAAATTTATTTTAAAATTTCTTTTACAGTTAGTTTAAATTTCATAGAAATATAGATTATTTAAATAAAGTTATTCTTGAACTTACATATTTATGAACTTGTTCTAAGTTATTGCTGGTTTTAACTAACACATTTTAATTTAAAATTTCTTGTTTATATGTATTTTTACTGGTTTATTTATTGGTTACTTGACACTTGAACTTAAATTTCTTTTGAAATTCATTACTTAATTATTTAACCGATAATCTGACAACTCATTTTATATTATTTTAATTTCCACAATTGATTTAAATAACACTTGTTGAGATTCCAGTATAACACCAAGATTTATAAGAAGTAATTTAATAATTTCAAATATTTGCTTTATAAATTAAACATTATTGAACTCATCTACAAGTATTTCAATAATTTTCATTTCACAAAAAAACAATTTTTACTTCAAAAACTTTAATTGATTAAATTTTTGCCAATTAGTTTACACTTTCACTATTTTTTTTTCTTAATTATAAATTTCTTTTAAATTTTTGGTTAATTTGTTTTTTCTACTTTATTAAAATTTTTATTTTTTTTTTTTTGGTTTTTCATCCGTTAGATACAATATTCTTCTAAAAACACACGCGATAGTCAGCGCAGTACGTTCTAAACTAAACAACAACAATCCAGGCACTAAATTTTTTCCCTCAAAGAATGATAAAAAAACAGACAGACACGCACACACAGCCACAGACACGAGTAATAAAACGTACTCATGTATTTAGATTTCAACAGTTGAGTTTAACAGTTCGGTTCGGTTCAGTTCAGTTTTCAGTTTGCCTGGATGTTTTACTTCTATTGTTCCTGTTATTCAACTCCCAGGAGTTTAACAGTCAGTCGTACGAAAATACACAAAAGTAACGATACAACAACAAAAATAATGCTAACGAATTTGTGTGTGTGTGTGTGAGTTAATATATGAATAAGTAGTCACCCAATATTCACCCAAACCATTAAACTGTACATTTATAGACTGTTGCTTATAACGAGGAGTATTTCAAAATTAAGGTAATGAATTGTTTTAATCAGTTGTGATTTCTGTTTCAGGTACCATAATGATGGACTAGAGCTTTTTTGTTTTTTTATCTTAGAAGCGACCAACCGATCTAATTTTAAACTACTATTGGGTTTATGACTTAAAAATGCGGGATTTTTTCAAATTTGTAGCTTTTATTTTCATACATTCAAGCCAATATCGGATACTCTGTTCCAAAGTGAAGCGATCAAAACAAATAGTAGTCCGACGGGGCATGGTCTGGACTATAAAGCGGGTGTTTTATAGACATTTTTGATTTAAACACAAAAATTAAGTCTATTTTGGAAGGCTCTGGTCTGGTCATACAAATTTTGAAATTATTTTCAAACCAAAATATACATACATCTCAATATTCCCTTTAATTACATAAAAAAATAATTTATTATTAGGTCGACCTATTAGAAATGTCTATTTTCCTGTTTTAAATAAAATTTTGTATGTGCTTGTAACTCAAAGAAAATAATTTTGGTGGTGGTAACCGAATGCAACACTATGCAACAAATAAAGTATAGGTTCGACTCTAATACCAAAGAGTAGTAAAACCCTATACTCAGTGTAGTTCTGATTGTCTGGGACCCACACAGAAAGTTAAATAATCTTCCTTTTTAGAGGGGAACTGCTGCGCTAAGAGTAGATCTTAGAAAGGAGATTATAATTACAATCACTCATATGAGTGATTATAATTGTAGGGATTTGGGGAAAAAGAAATAAATGAAAAGAGTTTTGAGTTGGGTATTTTTCTTTTTATATTGTTACGAAATTGTACTTGAATTCAAATATAACGATTTTAAGGGCTGATTTAAAAGTAGCATAATGCTTTCAAATAACAGTGCTGTAATAGCAAACTGTAATATATCTGTGGGCATTATTAAATAAAAGCTTTCAGTTGACCATTGATCGTAAGTTGGCAACGCTGTTTGAATTCGAATATTCAGTTAAAGAACATTGTAGAAAGTACACCACAGATGGCGTATGATCTAGAATATTCGAACTTTGACAGTTAAAGAGCAATCTAGAGTGCAGATGGTAGTGTTATAAATAGTGGCAGAGGTTGCAGTCGTTAGTGAGTTTATCAGAGACGCTTTTCGAATAAACATCAACTGAGTGCCTTAAAGTGTGTTGTGTTTTTCAAGTAAATTCGTGTACATTATAAATTGTGTCTGTATTTCTGAGAGTTTATAAACGTGTATAAAAAAAAAAACATTGAGTGACTATTTAATTCTGTTGTTGTACATTTTAAATAAATAAAGAGTTGTTACAATTTTCAAACTAATAAACGGCTTTTATTTTCAATCAAAAGTATCCGGTTTATTTAAAGGAAATAAACCAGCGTTTTGAAAAGGTTAAAACGTAACAATATTATATTTATTTTTTTATTAAAACATATTCACCTTTTTGTTGTTTTAAAGCTGGTTTACAATTTGATGATTAATTGATTTAGGTAAGTATTTTAAGGTAAGTGTTTTAAGGTAAGTATTTTAACAATTTTAGGTTAAAAAAGTAAGTTTTATTTTAAGCAAAAAGGTAAGTTTATTTATTTAAGTTTAAGTAAAATTCGAAGTTGATCTTATTGGGTCTGTTGCCAAGCCAAAAGTGAAGGAGTTCAATTTTAATTTTAGCTAACAAGAACTATCTTCGGTTACAGATAGCCGAAGATATTTGGAAAAAATCCGTAAGTACTAAAAGGTGTTACGTTTTATATTCATTTGTAACGCCCTCTGTACTTCAATATACTTAAAAATAATGTAATTTACATGCTTATGAATTAGGGTGTACAATTCTTTTTATCTTTTCTTAAATTTAACAATTTTGTTTATATAAAAATAATGAGTTCAATTTTGGTTAAGATTTTAATTCAAATTAAAAATTCATATTTATTTATTGTTCAAATATGGGTTTGAACACTCAGTTTGTCCATTTTGGTGACCAATTTTTTTTATGGGTGCTCAAAGATTCTGAAAATAAGTGGGCCCTCAAAAAATGGTGTCATCAGTTTTTGGCCAACAGCCAAACCGCTTAACTTTATATTGCAATAATATAACTAAGAGTCCGTCAAACAAATTTTGTTAAATTCATTTCCACAAAAAAATATAGGAAGAAAAAATTTATTTTTCACATTATTCAGAATAACTTCCAGGGACTCCTAATTTTTCACTATCACAATTTAGCAATGTTGTAACTATGGTAAATCTGAGCAACTCTTGTGAACATATCAATGCAATCTGAAAACATCTAGGTACTCGAAATAGCTCACAAAGATCATGTGGTACCTTAAAATTTTTTTTTACTATTTTTTTGAAGCTTTTTTGTTTAAAAAAATGTATATTCGAGTGTATACATCTATTGTGCTGCAATAACAAAGAATGGGCAAATTATTATCGTTATGATCCGGCCCCATCACGTTACTCAAGTTTGATCATGCAAGACCGGCTTGGTGCAAGATATGAAAAAACGTTAAACATTTTGAAAGTGGTCAAGGTTTGTTGAACTTCTGAGGAGTAAATATAAACTTTTTATATAAGTTTTTGATATTGGTGGAAACCTTAGGACTCAAAGATTGACATTTTAGTGAAATTAAATAATTTCGTATTTTTTTTGGATGTCATTTTCCTTAAATACTAAAAAGATTTTAATATGGTGATTTTCGATCTAGAAATATATAAATATAATTTTAACGGTTACAGACATCACAATAAAATTTGGAAGTAGTATAGACCTAAATGTTTTTAAGTAAATGGCATTACTATTGTTGCCATTCTTTGTTTTCAAACACCGAAATTCCTAAAACGGGGAAAATGTGTTCCAAAATCTGAGTTGTTTTAGAAAAGTGGCCACTTTGACGTTACTTACAGTGTGATAGTAAAAACGTTTTGTAATGTATATGAACAAAATATAGAGCTATAAAAATATGGAAAGATTTTAAGGATCGGTGCTTCGCTATTTTAGAATATTTTACTTAAACCTAAAATTTAGTTTAAAAATTGGCCAAGTTTGGATATGGCTGGGGGGGACAATGTATACTTAAGTGAGTCAAATTTTACTTTATACGTTTTTGCATTATGTTTTCTTTTCAGATCATATACAAATTTTATATATTCCGGAAGAAATTTTTTTTCTATAAAAGAAAAAAAAAATTAAAAAATACACGCATACAAAGTTGAAATATATAAAAAGATGAACTTTTTATAGAGACAAGATAATTGTTTTATTTTCTTTAGAATTTTATCGCAAATATACGTCATATTTAAAAAAAAATTCAGCCCTCCGTAGGCCCTTCATATATAAAATACGAAAAAAAGATCGAACAAAATTTAAAAAAAAAAATTAAACTAAATATCTCTTGAACTAAAAGAGATAACCTTTAAATATACGCTTATATTTTGTAGAGCTTCTCAAGGACTATCTATATCGTAAATTTCAGCTCATTCGGATTATAAATGGATTTCTGGCGATTTTTTTTTAATGTGAGACTTTGAGGGGCCACCTACTGATCCCCATTGCGCCTTAGAAGATGAACAACTGTAAATCAACTCGAATATACCCCAGTCTGGTAAACAATGCTGAATGCATTCATATTTATACAAGAGTTTTTCAACTTTAGCGTAGCTACAACTTTGCTAAATATTGTTAGTGAAAAATTAGGAGTCCCTGGAAGTTACTCTAAAAAAAGAGAAAACAAATTTTTCTTCCTGTATTTTTTCAAAAAAAGAGCACGAAAAAGCTATTATTGGGAAAAAAATTAGTTTTGCGGGCTCTTAGCTTTATTATTGCCATATAAAGTAAAGCGGTATCACCAAGTCTGAATTAGCTGTTGGTCAAATCTTTGGTGGCCCATAAAAAAAAATTGGTCACCAAAATGATAAACTGAGTATAGGGTTTTACTACTCTTTGGTAGTAAAGTCGAACCTATACTGTCATGATCATGTGTTTTTTGCACTGTTGCGCTGTGTAATCAAATGATTCACTCTAAATTACCGAAGTTTCTGTGGTGGCTGACAAATTTAAGTTCAGATGACAAAAAATCGGTTACTTAAATCGCAATTCTTCGAATCATTCGATCGGCAACGAATCAGTTTAAACTGTTCAGAAATAGTATTGTAACTTCAAGAAATAAACTTATAAAGTTAATACCGAAATTTCCCGGGACTTTTTAAGAAAATATTCCCGATTTAGAATCTAGACAAATGAAGACGATTAACAATTGACAACGTAAATAGATGAAGGACTATGTAATGAAAAAATATATTAACCCTTCGAGAAATTGTGCTGATCAACAATAATGACCTTCCTGTCCAATGAAAGACTTGGAGTTGACACAGATGTAGTTCCGTTGACAATATTTGCCTGACTAAAACTCGATTCGATCTGAAACGAAATCAAAATTTTCGTGGCATTGCTAATATGATTTGATAAAAATCTTCAATTTCAAGATAATATGTTTATTATTATACTTGCCTTTCATTTAAACGAACATCCATTGAAGATTCCAAAACATACTACCACTCGGTGAGGGCGATTTGAGAATACTTACATGATTTTTTTACCGAACATTGTGACCTTAGTTACCACCAATTTAATTAAGGTAATGTTGGAACAAAATAATGTACATTTTGCGAACTGCATGATGAAATCATGAGCTCGATAGGGTCTTAATGGTCCTTGGGGATCTGGTTTATCGATCATTATCGACCTGAATCTGGTATGATAAAGACTGCACAAAAGATCCTCACTAATAATGAAGTCTCACTAATAATAATAATCTTCTCCTAATATAACTAGATTGACAATACTTGTATATTTACAATAGCTCTTCGAGGTCGGATCAGGTATCATTTCGATTTGGCATTCTTCCGATTTGTGAATAATAATCCTACATTTTAATATGTTCATTTTATATTTTAAGCAGCACATAATAATTAATAATCCTCACTCGTATAAAAATATTCCAAACCCAAAACAAAAAGCAGCTGTATCAAATACTCTTCCCCCAACACCCACATTTAAACATTTTCAATCGTACTCATAGTCACTCGCTTTAATACAGCCAACAACAAAATCCCCATGATTTCAACAATTTCCAACAGTGTGAAGAGGTAGGGGGAGTAGTAAATATACAAAAAGGAAAAGAACAAATATTCAATATGGGGGGTGGTTTTTTCAATTTAACTGTTGCTCCAGTCTGTTGCTTTCATAGTGTTGAACATAACGGTTTATTTAAATACTTAATAATTCTCTTGCTTAACATTATGGTATTTCCACAGGTCTCTCTCATAATATTTCTCTCTTTCTTTATTCTCTCTATTGCTGGTTAAAATAAACAACAGTCAAAAGCACCTGTTAACGCATGTATGGAAATACTACTACATACTTATTTGGTGTTTTGGAGAAGAAATTCCTTTACTTTTCGTTTCCACTACTATTTTTCATTTATTTAATGTTTGTTTGTTTGTATTTAATACTAGCATTCTCAGAATGAAAGCTCATTGAATAGAGCTTTTACTATGTTTTGATTTTCCACTGTTATTACCAATGTAGTGGGGGGGGGGAAAGTAAGTGAATGTTTTTTCTTTGTACTTTATTTGTACTTTCCCACTTGTAGTTTATTTAGAAGGAAATGCTATTGTTATTCCCCCTAAATGTTTGTTTAGAAAAAATGCAAGTATTTTTTTTAAATATTTGCATTTTAATCAATGTTAAATTATATACTACAACGTATCATTAAATACATATATATTGGCTTGTTAACTTAATTTTAGCTTATTGTTTATACAATTATGAAATAACGTTTTTTTGGATTATTAGTTCATTGAAATCTTAGTTCATTAACCGATTACACTACAGTACAATTATTTTTAATTTTTTATATTGAATCTTTCTTTTTAAAAATTTAAAATAAGTATGTATTATGTATTTATTGCTACCGCAATAATCTACGTGTAATATTCATTCCCACGACAGCCGATTCTACACACCGGAATGATCCGAGTTCACTCGGCCAAGGGCTGTCAACTCAGCAAACACTGCTGCTACAACAACAACGTGTAATATTCATGATATTTTTATCGAGCTGTGCTCAGTGTCTCCATTCTTCGTAATCTCCATTGAACCAAAATATTAACAAATCCCTTACAATTGGATTTGGTTGATCTACTAGTTTCAACATATTGTTACGTTTTAACCTTTTCAAAACGCTGGTTTATTTCCTTTAAATAAACCGGATACTTTTGATTGCAAATAAGAGCCGTTTAGTAGTTTAAAAATTGTAACAACTCTTTATTTATTTAAAATGTACAACAACCACAGAATTAAATAGCCACTCAATGTTTTTTTATACACGTTTAAAAATTCTCAGAAATACAGACACAATTTATAATGTACACGAATTTACTTGAAAAACACAACACACTTTAAGGCACTCAGTTGATGTTTATTCGAAAAGCGTCTCTGATAAACTCACTCACGACCTCTGCCACTATTTATAACACTGCATAACCATCTAGAAAGCTCTATTTCTACAATGTTCTTTAACTGAATATTCGAATTCGAATACAGCGTTGGCAACTTACAATCAATGGTCAACTGAAAGCTTTTATTTAATAATGCCCACAGATATGTTACAGTTTGCTATTACAGCACTGTTATTTGAAAGCATTATGCTTCTTTTAAATCAGCCCTTAAAATCGTTATATTTGAATTCAAGTACAATTTCGTAACAATATACTTCAATCTGAAGTTTTTTAACCTACTCGTGATTTGTATAAGTATTTAGGTCCTTATATTTTTCACAATTTCTATTATACCGGGTGCTCCTGTAATAACTGCACATAATGAACATGGCAGTACAGTTTAAGTGCTGACCGCTGATTTAAACTTTTGCGTGTATGACATTGGATTAAAATGGATGAATGCATGCCTTCAATTAACTGGATTCGAAATGATTCAATATTTAGAAGACTACACCACTCAATGAGATTGAGCTACTAGGTCAAGCTCAGTTACTAGAGAGATAAGTAGTTGATTCAATAATGTCCCACAATCTGATAACACAGGGCAACAAAATCGAAAAAAAATTTTAGAGGCTTTTAAAACTACTATACAATTTTTATGTATTGTGGTTCCAGTAGTACAAATATGGACCAAATTTTAAATAATATGGAGAGTTCTTTTTTAAATTTTTTTGTAAAATTGTGAATTTTTTTAGACGTTTCCCCACATAATTTATGATAACTAAAAAAAAATTAGTTCGATATTATTAAGTTAGAAAAGTTTAGATTTACATAACCTTTAATCCGTTTATATACTACGTTTTAATCCGCTCAGTAGTTTCGGAGTTATAATAACAAGTTTAAGCAAAAAATAAAACGAATTCACTTAATCTATCGATTTTATGTTCGATATCTAATTTTGTTGCTATTATATGCGGCTTTGCGTCAAAGTAATAAATCTGAACAAGTTTTGTCGTTTTCCATTTTTCATGAGTTTTTTAAAACACAAAAATTTGGTATTTTCACGTAAATATTTTCTGCTTCAATTTGTTATTATATATGACTCCGAAACTACAGAGCCGATTAAAACGCAATATATAAACTGATTAATAGTTATGTAAATTTGAACTTTTCTAAGTTTACTTCAATAATATCGGACTAACCCTTTTTGAGTTATCATAAATTATGTGTCGAAACATCTAAAAAAATTCACAATTTTAGCTATCAAATTCTGATAGCTGGTCCAAAGTAGTCAACGCATTGGATTCACATACTGGTTACATAGCGTCAGTTACTTTACTAGCAACCTAACTGGTTACTTGATCAGCTATGTACATAACTAGTTATTTTAACATGTTCGGGTGCTAATTGACCACATATAGTTATCTAAAAAGACATATCATAGACAGTCCAATAAACGATTACTTGTAAAATTACCTTCCTCCGACAACTCTCCAATACATTGCTTCTGGTGACTAAAATAACTACTTTCTAAAGTGCAGTACAAAATAAACTTTTAAAGTGGCTTCACTATAGACACTAAAGTGACTATTGACTTCACGCTATGTTAAATGGGATATCAGTATACTTAAGAAAAAATAAAAATAAACGGTATGAGAATTATATCAACACAATTTGTATAAAACCAGTTTGTACGAGTTACTCACAAAATGTTTAAAGTGACTACACTCCAGATTACTTAGAGACACTTAAGTGGCAATTGTTTTCACGCTAGATTAATTGGTATGTATAAAGTAACCAATTGTGTTCTCTCTGCAATACAAAGAGCACATACGTGTCAAATGACCCAAAATATATACTTATTAGAGCCAGCCAAGTGATAAGACATTAGTGACAATTACAGTATTTTAGGGATACATTGACTACTTGCTTAACTGCTCGCAAATGTATGTCTTGTCAATGAGTATTTCCATGATCCTCATCAGGAAAGAGGATATGCTTATTTGCCGAAAGTCTTTCATTTGAAAAGATCTATTTTCAATATAGTATTTTTGTTTACTAATGTACATTCTCAATAGTTAACCTAGTAATTTTGAGTACCATTTCATCATTACAGACTTAGGTTAGGTTATAAAGGCAGCTAGTACCTACCAGATCACTATAATTATTCAGTCTCCTAGTATTTAGTCTCCTAGTCTCCGTGAGAGATATTGACCTATGATGGTCAAAAACGGGCTATGTGAGTTTCAATATCGAGCAATTTGTCAAATTAGACCATCTGAGTTGAGCAGACTCAAATAATTTACGCTGTGTGATCGACTTACAGTACAACCAGTACAACCTCCATGATCCTACAGTAATTAACCTAACCGCAGAATTTGTGGCCAATTGTTTGGCCATTAGATCAGCCGGTAGCCAATGCATCATCACAAATAGAGCACTGGACGGAGTACTACGCAGCGCACCCGTAATCATTAGTGCAGAGATTCTCTCAATTATCCCGCAGTAGGTGGCTTTACCTAGAGCCTTCCAGACTTGGATATGTCTATAAATAGCACAGAACAATATCGTTTAGAGTTGCTAATGCATGTATTTCTTTAATAGATCAGTGCCTCCTTCTGAAAACTTTCTTCTGGTCATGGATAGCGCAATTATCATCAATATGTAGTATAAGACTTTCTAGTAGCAACTTTCAAACAATTTGAAAAGTTTCACAACAAAATCATTGGACGGCAAGGCGTTACTTGAATAGATTTGTTTTCTTTCTTTGTTTTCCCAAAAAAATATTAATAATTGAGGAAAATTTTTTTTTATTTGAATGAATTAGAATAAAAATTTATTAAATCAATAATTCGATTAATTGAATACTCGTATAAATTTATTTTTAAGTTAAAATAATGTTATTTCATGTTGGTCACATTGGAATTTTTATTAAAAACGTCTTTCTACATTCAGTTTCCCATCTATTTCGGATTAACACACGTAGATCTGGAGTTTAGAAAACTTTAATTAAAAACGAAAATCCTGTGACTACTAAAGACCTAGGAAAGGTTAAAGTATGTATCTGCAATAGAGTTAGAATTATATTTCAATTAATAATAAGCGAAGTCCGACAATCCAACACATTTTTTATAGAGTGAATCTTTAAATAAAATAACTCCCAATATAGATGAAATAGTTCCTAAATCGTTCGTAAATCGTGAGATTTGAGGTATCTAGATTTGTGTGCGGTTATTCAAATCACTAGTATATGCCAATAAAGCTGAATCAATTACAGCTTTGAAAACAATGTTTAAACAATATTAAATTATTGTTTAAATCATCACACAAGTCATGATGTTTCGCTTTTGAACTTCCTTGATTGACCAGAACTTTTGCATCTTTGTTTTTTTTTTCCTTTAGCTTGTTCTTGTTCATACTAATTGAAAAGTCATTATAATTAGCATTAATTGATTTCCCATTTACTTACTTCCATACTCCTACTTGCAATTACTTGTACGGATGCCAGCTTTTTTTATAATCAACAGCGAACAGTCAATACGAAAAGCTAATTTTGCGGTCTTTATATTTTTAACCTTTTTCCTTCAAATTTCTGTTTCATTTTCGAAATAATTACACTCTGGAGATTTAAAATTTAGCTGAGGTATTTGGTACAGCATTAACAAAGAAATACTAATTTGAATTTAATTAAATTAAATCAGTATGAGGATATTCATAAAAGTCAAAAGTCAGGTTGTGTGGTACGAGTATTTAATACATATACGAGTATTTAGATTCCCAATCATTTGTTAACATAGCGTTATATCATTCATTCGTAACAGAAAAGAATTTAACTTTATTAGATTACACATTACATTAGTATTGAACTCAAATTACATTACACTCAAATAAATTTAATGCTATTTAAGATTTAATGAAATGTTTTAAGTAACACATAAATTTTATTGGAAAGAAATGATCTTTAAGTAACAACTTTTTAAAAATTAACTTGGAATTCACTTAATTCCAAATAACAATACTTTCTAAATCACTTTTTAAGGTTAAATATTTACCCTAAAAGAGCAAAATACGTATACGAACATATTATCTCTCTCTTTCTCTATCTCTCATTCAAATCTATACTCTAGATAAATATTTGTTCATTTGTGTAAAAATCCCACTATCTATGTATATTGTAATGTTAATTACTTGACTCTCCTTACAAATTAAATATTAATTAATCATTTTCTGCGCGAATTGCTAATGAGTAAAAGTATATATAATTTTATTTTTCCCATCTCCCCTGTGCCTAATATTTTGTTTCTGTTAATAGAAATCACAATAGGAAATAACAAATAAATTAGCACATTAGAACCCTAAAAGAATACACTAGATACACATAAACACACAAACATTACAGTGGGTGGCCGCATTAATAAGGATATTTACATTTAAGGAAACTAGAAAGAATTTGTAACGATTTCGTTTCTGGTAATTAGAAGGCTTTCTACCAAGGCATAAGGAATATGCCTTATGGAAGATGGAAACATACTGAGTGAGGACAGAGCAATACTTAAGAGGTGGGAGGAATATTTTACGGATCTGCTAAACATGCCAGAGTAGCCCTTCGATGTTGCCGGTGAAATAAATTTGCAAAGAGAACCTTCATCTACCTATGATGCACTACCCTCAACACAAGAAGTTGAACTGGCGATCACACAAATCAAGAACAACAAGGCCCCTGGTTATGATGGCCTAGTCATAGAACTTTTTAGAAATGCAGGCAATGTTTTCCGGTCCCAGTTCCATAAATTAATTTCCACAATATGGGAAACGATCCCCAACGATTGGCAACGTGGGATTATAATTCCCATACACAAAAAAGGTAACAAAATGAACTGTGAAAATTACAGGCGAATAACATTGCTGAATACTCCATACAAAATTCTGTCAAACATTATTAACAACAGACTTAAAGAAGTAACGGAGAACATCATAGGTGAATACCAGTGCAGATTTAGGCCAAATCGATCCACTGTTGATCAAATTTCTCTGTTAAGACAGACAATGGAGAAGGGATATGATTACAAGAGAGATTTACACATGCTCATGATGGCCTTCGACTCGATGAACCGAAAGACTCTAGGTCCAATATTTAGGAGCATGGAAATTCCAGGAAAATTAACGATAATGGTGGTACTCACACTCAAGAACACAACATGCAAAGTTGTTTTACAAAACAAACTCACGGATGAGTTTAGTATAACTTCAGGTGTAGAACAAGGTGATGTCCTATAAATAACCATCTTTAATTTATGTCTCAACCACGCAATATCATCTCTAGATAGCGGAGGACATATATGTATTTACAAGGTCGACAATAATGTGCGCATATGCAGGCGATATAGCTCTAATAGCGCATAGTGTTCGAGAGCTGGCAGAAAGCTTCGCTGTCCTAGAAGCAGAAACATGAAAACTTGGATTACTCATGAACGAAAATAAGACTAAGTACATACACATGTCGCGGGCCACGGTCGTAAACACTCCGCAATCAATAACGCTTCAACAGTATACGTTCGAAAGGTTAAACAGCTGTAGGTACCATGACCTCTCTATTAACGACCGCATTCGAGCTGCCCATAAGGTATTCTATGCCCACATCATGCTATTTAAGTCGAAGCTGATACTACCCGCATTGAAAATTAGGTTTTACAAAACAGTTGTGCTTCCAGTTTTAACATACAGCTTTGAAACATGGGCTCTGACTCTGGCAGACGAGGAAAAGCTGAGAAACTTTGAAAGGAAAATTATATGAAGAATATATGGACCAAAACGTGATGACGATGGAGGCTTCCTTAGAAGAAGCAACAGAGGGTTCGACAATAAAATTGAAGGTAAAGATGTGATGAAATTTATAAAGGCCCAAAGATTGAGCTGGGCAGTACACGTAGCTAGAATGCCACAGTACAGAGCTCAACAAAGAATAATGAATGATATGCCATACGGAACCATAGCAAGGGGAAAACCAAGGTCAAGATGGCTTGATGGAGTAGAAGAAGATTGCAGGAAAGTCAAAATATCCTGTTGGAAGAATGCTGCGCGAGACAGATCCGATTGGAAGAAGAAAGTGAACGAGGTTAAGGCCCACGCCGGGCTGTAGCACCAAAAGAATGATGTAGAAATGAAAAATGTAGAAATTACAAACGGAATGACAAACTTATATATACCCTTGCCACTCATGGTAAAAGGTATATAAATGGAAAAAAAACAAGTAAGAGTGTTATATTCGGCTGTGCCGAATCTTATATACCCTTCACCAAATTATACTTCAAACTTTTAAATATTTTTAGGTAAACAAAATTTAATTTTTTTTCCATTTTTTTAATTTTTTGGAAAAAAAATTTTTTCGATTGTTATTTTAATTTTTATTTTTTATATTTAAAATTTTTTTTTTTTTAAATTTAAAATTTTTTTTTTTTTAAATTTAAAAAAAAAAATTTTTAAGTTTTAAAAAAATATTTTTTGTTTTTTAAATTTTTTTTTTTTTTAAAAAAAAATTCGGGTAAAAATTTTTTTCCCGATTTTGACCCATTGTAGGTCCAACTTACTATGGTCTTATATACGTAGTTGCAAATGTCTTTGAAATATCTATCATTAGATATCCATATTGTTTATATTAATGTCTTAGAGCTAGTTTCTTACTTGTCAGTTAAACTCAGCTTAACACGCTGTTATATTAATCCTGAAACATATTTTGCCGGAATTTAACCAATGATTGTGTTTCTCACTAGTGGATTAATTTTGTTACCATTGCCATACTTTTCAGTCAAATCACATGTTTATTCTTCAAATTTTTTCATATAAATATGGCAATACTATACATTTATAAGAAAAAGCAACCGCGTTACATAACTTTTTTTGTAAATTTTAACTTTCTAAAAGAAAAAGCGACATAAAAGTATATAAATGTATATTAAAAATTATATTGATGTTAATAAAGCAAATAAAAACAAAGAGCTGCTGTGCTGAATTGTTTATTTTATTTTCCATCTGTTTGTGCTTTGGCATTTTATACTTAGGTTTAACTCACCAATGATGCTCAGTTAAACCTAGATTATATAGCATATAAACAATAAGTGAGAAACACAATTTTTAGTTTAATTTAGGTTTAAGCGAAGAATGTAGATTATCTCTATCCCAGAAACTAGCTCTTAGTAATCCAGATATAGGTAAAAAATAGGTCAAAAATCGAGGTTGTCTTGGATTTTTCCTCATATCTCAGCCATTTGTGGACCGATTTTGCTGATTTTAAATAGCAAAATTCTCGAAAGCATGTCTGACAGAATTATTGAAGATTTGGATCCCGAAGATATCTGGGGTCTTCAGAAAACTGATTTCAACAGACAGACAGACAGACAGACAGACGGACGGACGGACGGACAGACAGACAGACAGACAGACAGACAGACAGACAGACAGACAGACAGACAGACAGACAGACAGACAGACAGACAGACAGACAGACAGACAGACAGACAGACAGACAGACAGACAGACAGACAGACAGACAGACAGACAGACAGACAGACAGACAGACAGACAGACAGACAGACAGACAGACAGACAGACAGACAGACAGACAGACAGACAGACAGACAGACAGACAGACAGACAGACAGACAGACAGACAGACAGACAGACAGACAGACAGACAGACAGACAGACAGACAGACAGACAGACAGACAGACAGACAGACAGACAGACAGACAGACAGACAGACGGACATGGCTTAATCGACTCCGCTATCTATAAGGATCCAGAATATATATACTTTATAGGGTCGGAAATGAAAAATGTAGAAATTACAAACGGAATGACAAACTTATATATACCCTTCTCACGAAGGTGAAGGGTATAAAAAGAAAAATATAAAATAAATTTTACTTAATTTACAAATGGTTGACCTGGATTCGTGCCTGATATGAAACCACCCACGTCCTTGATAATATAACCAACCACTGTAAATGTGCTAAACAAGAAGTATCAAATTATGAAATGGGAAAATACTTAGGTTAATATGGCTTCCAACAAAAGAGAAAAAAAAACAAAAAAGAACTAGAAGTCAAAAGAAAAGCAGCATAATTAAAATAGCGCAATTAATGGAAAATTAAAACATTCCAGAGTTGACAATTAATCTTAAATAGAAGGAAACAAAACAAATAGAAAGTAAATGTTAACGATAATGCTAATGATAGCAAAAATGTTTTAACAGAAAATTAGTATGATTTCGACTCATTGAGGAGGATAGACAATTCCAATCATTTATAAAAATTTAACTCTTAAAGGGCAGTGATGTAATTAAATGGTATGTGCCTAGACAGAAGACAATTAATAACACAAGTTTACAAAAAAAAATATATTTTTTTATTCATTGAATGAAACATATTGTTACGAAATTGTACTTGAATTATATGGCAACACTCAATGTTTAAGCTGCTGGTATTAACATCGAAAGCTCTGGAATTCGAATGTACTAGTTTGTCTGTTAAGATTATTGTAGAAGATTCACGAAAGATGGGATGCGTATAAATAATGGCAGACAGCTGTGCAACATACAAAAATTTAACATAAACTGTATTACCAGTGTAGTTTTGTACATTAAGAGTGTGTATTTCTGCGTATTTATAAACATGTATAAAAACACTGAGTGACTATGTAAACTGTTGTTGTACATTTGAATAAATAAAGAGTTGTTACAATTTTAAACTACTAAACTGTTTTTATTTGCAATAAAAAGTATCCGGTTTATTTAAAAGAAGCAAACCAACGTTTTTAAAAGGTAAAAACATAACAATATATTTTTGGGCATTAAGTATTTTCTGTTTCCCAAATATACGTCACAATTTTAAGAAAAATAGATTTTTATTTTTCATCTACTGGCACGCATTCATAGTTTTATACCCTACACCACCACTTGAGTAGGGTATTCCTATCTAAATGGGAAAATTTTGTTTATTTGCTAAAACAAAGTTACATTTTTATTTTTCATTCCTCCTAGATCTGCTCTTGAGTTTGAATCATTGCAACTCACTTTTGATTGCATTCATTTGAATGAATTCAAAATCAATTCAATTCAAATGAATTAGAAATGAATTGCAATTCACTTTAACAAATTAATTTTAATTGGAAACGAATTGCAATTCATTTTAGAGATTCATTTGAATTGAAAACGAATTGCAAACTACTTTTTACAAATTCGTTTGAATTGGAAATGAATTGATATTCATTTCTACCCTATTCGTTTGAATTGATTAAAATTTCATTCAATACATTTTTGCTGTGAAAAGAATAAATTCAAAATTTATCTAATTCGTAACGAATTAAAATCAAACAAGAATGATTAATTTATTTATTGATAATACAACAAATGAATTATTTGTTGGCATATTAATAATTTAACAAGTAAGAGAGCTATATTCGGCTGTGCCGAATCTTATATACCCTTCACCAAATTATATTTCAAAATAAAAATTTTAAATATTTTTATGTAAACAAAATTAATTTTTTTTTCCAAAGTTGTTTTTTTAATTTTGTTGTTACTGCGAACTAGAAAATGTAACTTTTTGTTGAAGTGCTTTTTTGTACTTTTATTACAAATGCATTATTTATGTATTCCCCAAAATCCAATTTCCTATTAAAGACTATAAAGAGCCACAGTTTATGTTCTAAATTTAGTTGTTAAATGTCAATTAAAACTTTTATTTTAGCTTTAAAAAAAACAAAGGTTATTTGTTTTGTTGTTGTAGTCCATAATGACATCCACTTTTATTTATATTCTGCGTTTTTATTAGCTTTTCATCATTACATGGCATAAACAAATGGACATTATGTTTATAGTCCTCATTACAGCAATAATTATTTTCACTGGAATCATCATTCCGGAACGGCTATTAGGGCAGAGTTTAATATTGTTTTCATTCAGCATAAATAAGTGTAATGAAAATCTTAATCAAATCGGATTTTTTTTGAGAGAATCGCCCAAAATCTTGGCTCTTAAATTAAGTTTAAGAATTAAGTTTCTTCATAATTACTGAAATACTACAACACTATGCTCATTTTCTCAATCTCCAATTAATATAATTTATGTATGAGAACTGTCAGTATATCGGAAACCTGTACCGAACACAAATGATTCCTTCTAAAAACTATTTAAAAAGAAGTCGTTGGGAAGTTTTGCCTCACCCGCTTTATAGGCCAGATTTTGCCCCGTCCGAGAGATGCAGAACGCTGCCTTTGGCATACGCTTCACTTTAGAACAGAGTATCCGATATTGGCTTGATTCGTTCTAGGCTTCAAAAGATCAGCTGTCTTTTTGGCGCGAATCCATGCGGGTAAAGGTCATAGCCAACTATGGCCAATACTTTGAATAATTTTATATTGTACAAATATTAAAAAATCCGAACTTGAATCTAAATAGAGAACTTTAAATTGTATATGGCCATGGAAAACATGTATACCAACTCTTATCGAGTCTACAGTTTTGATCTTAATCATGAATGTATCACCCTAATATGTCCATCACTAATTTGATATGGAAAAAATTAACACATCCGGCATTACGAGTGAAATAATTTGTAGTGTTCATGTACATTGGACTACCGTGTGTACGTGCAAATTAGAATTGTTGTCAAAATATAATTGTCTCAACAATCTTAAATATTTGATTCCATTTCCGTTGTGTGCTTTTCTAGCACACACACACACAACACTGACTCATTCGCCCACCAAATAATGCTGCCAGCAGCAGTGTTGTCAGATTAGGGGATTTTTTTTCAAATTTAAGGATGAAAATTTGACTTTGGTGATCCGGGGGAATTTCCAAAATAAAATTTTTATTTTTACATAAAAAGTGTGTTATTTATAGAGGCGGAGAACTTTAAATTAAAATAAAACAGAGAAAACTATTTTTAATATCCATCTAATTGGCTTTAATAACACTGTCCAACAGCATTTTTGAACTGAACAGCGACCCTATAATTTTGAAAGGGCATGTTGAGTAGATCATTTTTGTAGAATAAACTTATAGTCCAGCTGGTCTGATTTTTTTTTACAGTTGGTAAAAGTTTTAATTTTTTTGACCAAAGGGAGCATTATACTAACTGAAAAAAACGTTGTAAGCTAATGTCTAAGATAATTCTTATTGTCAGAGTTATATTGTTGAATTTTCTGGGGATCAGTTATGTGGAAGATCTTAACCCTCTAGCTCCTCTCTTTAGGGGTCAATTTGGCTCTTTACGCTTAATTTTCAAAATTGGGTCCCACATTTAAAATCTAAAAAATCTATTTATGATCCGAATGAGCTGATATTTAAAATATAAATTTTCCTAGAGAAGATCTACAAAAAACATATACACTTATGTATGTTATCACTTTTAGGTCAAGAGTTATTTAGGTTTATTTATTTATTTAATTTGCTCGATCTTGTTTTAGTTTTTTAGATATGTCGTTCATAAGGAGGTTCGATTTTTTTTTAATTATCACCTATATTTGCGATAAAATTTCGAATACTATAAAAACAACTTGCTAAAAGTTATCTCGTCCCTATAAAAAGCTACACGCATCCAAAGTTGGAACATGTAAAAATGGCCTTATTTTTAACGTTTTCTCCAAAACACATTTTACATGGAATATATAAAAAATCGTTAAAATTTGTCAAAAGGGAGCAAGGTTTGTGGGGCTCCTGATGAATAAATATAAGCTTTTTGTATAATTAGTTGGTATTGATAAAAACCTTAGGACTTTAAGATTAACAGTTTAGTAAAATGAAATAATTTTATGAATTTTTCGGACGTCATTTATCTTAGAAACTAAAAAATTATAATATAGGTGAGCTGATGGCCTTAGATGCTAGTGCTCAAAAAAAAAATTAACTTTATAATAATTGTATTATTATGTAGTTATTAAATAAATAAATAAATAAATAAATAAATAATATAGGAATTTTCCATGAACAAAAATATAAAATTTGAATTAATGTACAATTTTAACGTTCAACGATATTATAACAAAATTTGGAAATAATGTGGACTCGAATGTCCTTAAATCAATGGCATTATAATTTTTGACATATTTTATTCAAATACCGAAATTCCTAAAATTGGAAAATGTGTTCAAAAAACTTAGTTTTTTTAGAAAAGTGCCTATTGTGACGTTATTTAGCGTGAGATAGTAAAATATCTTTGTACATATTTAAACAGGATATAGGGCTATACAAACATGGAGCTTTTTCGAAGATCGGTGCTTTGCCTTTTAGGTCCACTTTGCGAGCGACTAGGTCCACTTCAGTGAGACAAGCTTTACTTTACACGATTTTGCATTAGGTTCTCTTTTCGGATCATATACAAATTTTGTATAGTCCCGAAGACAATTTTTTTTGGAAAAAAAACGTAAAAAAACGGTCATTTTTACATGTTCCAACTTTGGATGCGTGTAGCTTTTTATATGGACGAGATAACTGTCAGCAAGTTGTTTTTATAGCATTCGAAATTTTATCGCAAATATAGATGATATTAAAAAAAATAATTGGCCTGACATATCTAAAAAACTAAAAAAAGATTGAGCAAAATTAAAAAAAAAACAAGTAAGAGAGCTATATTCAGCTGTGCCGCGTCTTATATACCCTTCACCAAATTATACTTCAAAATTTTAAATATTTTTAGGTAAACAAAATTTAATTTTTTTTCCAGTTGTTTTTTAAATTTTTTGGAAAAAATTTTTTTTCGATTGTTATTTTAAATTTTTTTTTTTAAATTTAAATTTTTTTTTTTAATTTTAAATTTTTTTTTTTAAAATTTTAAATTTTTTTTTGTTTTTTCGGGTTACAATTTTTATTTTTCCGATTTTGACCCATTGTAGGTCCAACTTACTATGGTCTTATATACGTCGTTGCAAATGTCTTTGAAATATCTATCATTAGATATCCATATTGTCTATATTAATGTCTTAGTAATCCAGATATAGGTCAGAAATAGGTCAAAAATCGAGGTTGTCTTGGTTTTTTCCTCATATCTCAGCCATTTGTGGACCGATTTTGCTGATTTTAAATAGCAAAATTCTCGAAAGCATGTCTAACAGAATTATTGAAGATTTGGATCCCGAAGATATCTGGGGTCTTCAGAAAATTGATTTCAACAGACAGACGGACATGGGTTAATCGACTCCGCTATCTATAAGGATCCAGAATATATAAACTTTATAGGGTCGGAAATGAAAAATGTAGAAATTACAAACAGAATGACAAACTTATATATACCCTTCTCACGAAGGTGAAGGGTATAAAAATAAATGAACCTAACTCTTGACCTAAAAGTGATAACCTAAACGCGTATGTATGTTTTATGTAGATCTTCTCTATGAAACTTTATATTTTAAATTTCGGCTAATTGGGATTATAAATAGATTTTTGGTGATTTTTTTAAAATGTGTGGGACCCAAGGTGGCTTTTAATTTTGTTAATTAAGCGTAAAGAGCTTTGTTTACAACTTTGGTATCTTTGGTGACCCCCGATATTGCCAATAATTTAATCTTTAAATGTCCTTTTTGAAAGGACTTTTTTTGATTTTCTCGAAAAAGTGTCAAATTGACCCCCTAAAGAGAGGAGGTAGATGGTTAAGATCTTCCACAAAAATTATACCCATAAAATTCCACAATATAACTCTGACAATAAAAATTCTCTTAGACATTAACTTACAACGTTTTTTTCAGTTAGTATAATGCTCCCTTTGATCAAAAAATTAAAACTTTTACCAACTGTAAAAAAAAAAATTAGACCAGCTGGACTAACTTACAACATTTATTTCAGTTAGTATAATTTTTGGGTATAAACATTTTTTTTGGTGGGCAAGACACGAACAAAATCTGGTAGCCCTGCCAGCCAGCCAGTAATAACAATAATAATGCTCTTGATGCTGCATCATGGAAATGAAAATAAATACGAAAATACATTTTGATTTTCTGCTTTTCTGAATCATATAAACGTGTTCAATCCCTACGAAAGGGTATTTTTGTACTCAGAGCAACAAACCAAACAGAAAACAAGAAAAACGCTTATCAAATTTTGTGGTCAATTTCCAACGACAATAGCAGCAATTGTTTTTGTCCTGTCTGAATTATGTTTCTTTTTTTTTTGTTTTTTTTTTTTTATTGTCTGGACATATCAGTTGGTCAATCGACATGTTTTATTGTGTATTGATTTAATTTTTTGTTATTATATTGGTTTGTGTTGTACGTGTGTGTGCTATCAAATCAATTGATAGAGTTAGTGTGTTCGAACACTTTTCTTGATAATCTTAAAATCCCAGCAGTTCTAGGTGACTGTCCCGAACTAGTGCCTTGACTAACTAGTTATTAAATTGACCCTACAAAGACTACAAAGACATAGTTTTAGTTGGTCCAGATAATATTAGTGGTGAGTAAAGAAGCTAGTCGTTAAATAGAAATATAATTAGACATTTGAAATGACCACAGATTGATCTTACATGGGACAATAAAATAATAACACTTGCAGTATTATTTGGACAAACTTAGTGACACTTGACATTCCATTAGATTAATTTTTGTGAGTATCTACTTTCTAAAGCAGTAGTAAGCGAATAGAGGCATTTAATTTACGTGAATGTATGGTTAAAAAATATTTGTATTTTTACGCTCTATTGTTTACATTCGGGTTGTGTACGTGTAAATTGAGGAAAATCTTCGTAATCTGAACAATATGAACGCGTATCGCTGTTCTAAAGTGAGGATTGACTTCAGGCTAGATTACCTGTGATGTATACAGTAACCAATTGACTTCTATCTGCACTACAACGAACACATACATGTCAAATGACCCAAAATATATAAATTGGAGTCAACCAAATGATAAGACATTAGTGAAAATTACTGTCTCTAAGAGATACATTGACTACTTGTAAAACTGCTGGGATATACACTTAGTCGCAAAACTCTACATACGATATCGACATTTTATTTAATTTGAAAATAATTTTATATTTAATGATTAATCATTGTTAAGATTGTAATTGTTGTAAATGCTATATCGTCCCCTCAATAAAACAATAGTGTATAAGCATATACATCATTATTTATTGCATAATAAGAATCTACATAACTGATTCTATATGTGGTCAAAATTTGGTGAAATTCTACTTTCACAAAGTGGGTCAAAAGATCAATTGAAATATTACTTTTGAGCAGATAGCGATATTTTAGAAATTTTATTTTGATGGAGAGATATTTCCCTGAATTTTTCTCCAGTTTTAACGTCATAAAAATCGGTCCAGCAGTTGCTGAGATATTAAAAGCTTAATTTGAACTTTCAATTGTTTATAGCATTTAGGTTATTCATTGGCATTTAGTTAAAAAGGCGGATTTTATAAGCAGATAAAAAAATTATGAAGGTATGGTCGGTCAAGCCCGACCATATAATTCCCTATTTGAATTTCGTGAATGATTTTCGGAAGGGGGCCTTATATGGGAGCCATGACTAATTATGGACGTATCGCCATGAAATTAGGTCTTATGATTTATTCCTATATGAAAGTTCTGCTGAATTATACCAACATTTTTAACAGATTTATGCTCGTTAATGTGAAATTAAATATTAATGACCGATAAAGTCCAATTTTAGGAGGTCAGCCAGTTTTAATAGGCTTCGTGCTTGGACCAAAAATTGTATGTACCAAACATCTGCACAAACGCATTATACGCTCTCCACTATGGTGGTGTAGGGTATAGTTGAATAAAATGTTGGTAGTAATTTTATTCAAATGGAAAAAGTGTATTAGAGACAGGCCCAAACAGGTAAATAAGTTTATATGGGATTAAAGAGTATACTTTTGCTTTTCTTCAGGTAGTAAAATTTGTCTAATCCCTTTTGACCCCAAAAGTTCTATTCCGGTACAGAGAAAAATCATACCAATTCTTAAAGACTATTATCCTACCAACATAAAAAATGCAACCAATTACACAGTGCAACAGTGAAAAAAACACACGATCATGACTATATAGGTTCGACTCTACTACCAAAGGGTAGTAAAACCCTATACTCAGTTTGCCCATTTTGGTGACCGATTTTTTTTTATGGGCCCCCAAAGTTTCTGAAAATCAGTGGGGCCTCAAAAAAAGGCCACAATTACCAATATTTTTATATAATTTTTTGGCTACCTTAGTTTCAATATGTTTACTATTGAATGGAATTAAAATTTTGGAAAACAGTGTTAACAAAAAATTGGACTTTTGGCAGATGAAATTAAGGCCCTAATTTTGTAAATCACGTCACCAAAGTGATGTTTATGTGCAAAGCAAAAACAACATTTCACACATTTTAAAAATTTGTTTTTGTTTTGTGTACACAATTTTCAAATTATGAAAGGCAAATCAACGCTTGAATTTTTTTGCGTTTGTTTGGTTCACAATTTGTACATAAAACAAAAACAAATTTTTGAAATGTGTGAATTGTTGTTTTTGCTTTGCACATAAATATCACTTTGGGGACGTGATTTACAAAATTAGGGCCTAAGGACTGAGTCACCGTGCGACGTCGGAACATTAGTTGTCAAATAAAGGAAATTCTATGACAAAAGTGGGGGACATCGTTAGTCCATACTATCCTTAGAAACTATAAAAGGACGACCATGTTTTGACAAAGGATTAATTTTACAGAAAAATCTAAGTTTAACCTTTTTGGAAACGATGGTCACTCAAGAGTTTGGGGAAAGCGAGTTACTATCTTACAACAAAAAAGTGAAATGTATTGAAGCAATTAAATCATATATAAAGTTTTGCGACTAAGTGTATGTACGGTTTATTTGTGTGAGTGTTTGAGTATTAGTTCTGTACTGAAATCTAATTGAACGGAAATTAGACTTTAATAGAAAACCGATACAGGGAAAAATTTTGTGGTAAATTAAGTTTGTTACTGATAAAATACATACATTTGTATGTATGTATATTCAATTTCATGTGCAACAGTAAATTTTAGAATTTTCTGTCCTCATTTTTAAAAGTAAAAGATGAAAAAAAAAATTGTGTAAAATGTTTTATGTTAAAAAAACTGTTTATTATTCTCAACTCGTATAAAACATTGTCTATTTATTTATACATTTACTTAAGAAATTTTGTTATAGGTACATACATATATATGTACTTACATAGCTTTTTATACCCTCCACCACTAAAAGTGGTGATTGAGGGTCCCAAGGCAGTATCCTGGGACCCTTTTTATACTTAATATAAACGTCTGATATGCCTACTAACAATCTCACTTATAAGTATATCAACATTTGCTGATGATACTGTTGGGGAAATCCATATGGAAGTGGACAGTAGTTGGATTTACCATTTCCGATTTTAATGAAATTTATAATTTGAAAATTTAAAAATATGTTAAAATTTTTATACACATTATTTCCGATAACAAAGTCCAGCATAATTTTTGACTCTATTTTAAAGCCAAAGATATTGTCTTTAAAATTTAAAAAATTAAAAATTTTCGAAAAAATTCACGTTCTAAAAGACACCAATACGACAAAATACGTGAAAATTATGGAGCACTACAATAAAATATTGAGCAGGAAAGAAGAGGAGAAGCAATATTTGATTCAAGTTGTCGGTGATTATCGCAAAAAATATCCTAGTTTTGAAAAAAACAATTTAATGTAGCTTAGTAATTATGTTGTATATATTGTTACGAAATGGCACTTGAATTTAAATATATGTATATCGTTCCAATGAGATATAGAAAATAAAAATTGTTCAGCAAATAAGAACAAACAAATTTGCGTCAGTTTGTATATGTGCGCGGTGCGTTTATTTCTATTAACAAAATTATTAAAATTAATATAAAGAAATTCAAATAAAATGCATCTACTTACCGCAGTGCTTTTCCCTTATGACACAAAGTATACAGAGGCGACACGGCAAAAAAATATATTTGTCTCTTTCGCTCGAAACAATTTCAACTGGTTTGGTTTTGTGCTTATTTATATAGTTGTTTGTTTTAACACACTGTCTGTATTAAACCGCAAATTTGTTTTCTCTTTCTATCGAAACAATTTCAAAAAAAGCTGATTTTAGTGTTTTTGAACTGTCAAATTTGACGCCTCTGTATACTTTGTGCTTATGAATTGACTTTACTTAAAATATTAGCGGAGTTCAGTATTAAGTGCGAATGGTATTGCATCATTGCAAATGCAAAATTGTAAATGTTTTTGTGTGTATTTTGTTATTGGATTACGGTAAAATTTTGCATTTGCAATGATGCTAGACCATTCGCACTTAACAGTGAATACCGCTATTGTTACGTTTTAACCTTTTCAAAGCGCTGGTTTATTTCCTTTAAATAAACCGGATACTTTTGATTGCAAATAAAAGCCGTTTAGTAGTTTAAAAATTGTAACAACTCTTTATTTATTCAAAATGTACAACAACTACAGAATTAAATAGCCACTCAATGTTTTTTATACACGTTTATAAATTCTCAGAAATACAGACACAATTTATAATGTACACGAATTTACTTGAAAAACACAACACACTTTAAGGCACTAAGTTGATGTTTATTCGAAAAGCGTCTCTGATAAACTCACTCACGACTGCAACCTCTGCCACTATTTATAACACTGCATTACCATCTAGAAAGCTCTTTAACTGTCTAGAGGTTTCTAATACATACGCCATCTGTGGTGTACTTTCTACAATGTTCTTTAACTGAATATTCGAAATCGAATACAGCGTTGCCAACTTACGATCAAATCAACTGAAAGCTTTTATTTAATAATGCCCACAGATATGTTACAGTTTTACAGCACTGTTATTTGAAAGCATTTTGCTACTTTTAAATCAGCCGTTAAAATCGTTATATTTGAATTCAAGTACAATTTCGTAACAATATTATTTTGTTTTGGACCACTAGTTATTTATGTGTATAACACATTAAAAATAACGGTACCAACTTAACGAAACAAAAGCACTACAGTGAGATCAATGTAAAAAGGAACAACAACTAATACATAATCTTCACTAACAATAGTTAAATAAGACAAATAAACAAAACACAGGACGCCATCTAAATTCAAATAAATATTTAAATGAAATACAAAATTATATAATGACAAATAATAAAGACAAATAATAAATTTTCTGCTCGATTATGAGCCATTCGGCGACACAAACATTATAAAATGTTTTTATAAGACAGGTACTTTAAAAACTCAACTTTTGGGAGAAAGTCGTCGTAAAACTCCTAGACAATATAATTTAATAGCAATTGAAATGACTACATGGGAGCTTATCAGTAATCTAAATTTGTTCTGGAACTGTTAGCCGCAGGTAAATGAAGCTGCTCTTGGATGATATCGCCCCGTGAAATTCTAAAACGTACTGCTCGTATACAATTTACTACAGTGCACAAACTGCGAAGCGGTTTGCTTGTCTGCAGATAACCCAGAGTCTCTGACGGGAATCGAACCCGCAACCCTCAGATTAATAGTCCAGCACACTCATTTCAGAAGTATCCAAATCAGAGTTGCCGAAATAATTTCAGTATTTTATGTATAAAGACTAATTTACAAATTCCTATGGACTCAGAACGATTTGCTGCTATAGCAAACTATTTTCTATTAATAAATCATGTGTGCTTATTACTGTATTTTAAATAATAATCTTATGTTTAACAGAATTTTTCAAAAAATCTTGTGTATAACAAGATTTTCTCTAGAAAAATCTTGTGTATCACAAGATTTTCTATAATGCAAAGATTCGAAAGAATAAAATCGTAATTCGATTTTAAAATTATATGTATCTCTTAACCATTCATTTTTAGAATTCATTACGAATTAGCTTAGTATTAATATTTAATATTACAAACGTAAATAATTATTTCCTTTGAAAATTCGTTATTTATAGCATTAATTCAAATTTTCTTTAATTCAAATCCATTACAAAAAAAATTTAATTTCGTGTATTTTCGTCTTTTTATCCTGTTTTAATGGTGAAAATAAATTTGCTAAATTTTTAATGAGAAAATTCATTTTATTTTATAAAATATTTTGAACAAAATTTGAAAATAAATAAATCGATTGATTTGTTCAGTGCGATAAACAATTCTATACAAATATTCACCACAACTAATCATTGAAAAACACACATCACTATAACTTAAACTCACCACATATAAACAATCAAATGTCAACAAAGCCAGCTGATTATTGTTTTCATTTTTTTAGCCCGGCATATGAATTTAATAATTTTCCGTACGATTTAATTTGTTCTGTTTGTTGCATTTAGATTTAAAAATAAAATAGTTAAAATGTTAATATAAATGTAAATAAAACAAAACACACATTTTGTTTACATTAGTATAAGTGTTGGTGTCTAAAGGAAATGTGCAAAAATACACGGAATTTGATCAATGACTACTTGCTCTTCCCTAGACAAGGTTAATCTCATACATGTTAAGTATTTTAATAATAAAACAATAATTATTTGAATTAAATAGAAATATGCAAACACTGCTATATTTATGAAATCTGTTTGCGTCTACATATTTATGCACTTTATATTGGCGCAAACACGTCATCATTTTGTAAGGTCTACAACTAAATATATGCACACACATTCAGGCACACACTGCTCGTCGTAAAAGTTGCTGGCATAGCAATCATAACTTGGCATGATTTGGCCAAGAGGAGAGACCATTCGTTTCAACAGCATTTTACAGAAATTATTTGTTGTCTTTGTGATAGCACGACAGAACTCGTGTAAGAGGTGGGAAACACAAATGCGTTTTAAAACGCATTGCTGCCAAACAATAGAACATTTGTTAATTTTTTTGTGTATGTTGGTGTCATAATTAATGAGCATTTGTTTATTTTCTATATTTTGTTTCTTTTCACAAACATGAATTTTTTTTTAAATTTAAAGGGCTAAAACATTATTAGCTCGTAACAGAACAGAAATAATTTCGCATTTATGTGATCTTGAGCATTAATGGTTAGTTGCATATCGAAGGGAGTCGACATCGTTGTCGTATACGTTAAGGTCTCAGTTTCTCGACAAAAGTAGCAGCGAGCGGTCGCAATTCGTATCGGAAAATGTGCACTCATTTTGTAACGGAAATTATTTTGTTTGAATTTTTATTTATGAAATGATATAAATTATTGTGAAACTGTGATTTATAAGTGATCTAGATTTTGATAAATGCACTAAAAACACATGAATGCATTTAAGTTGAAAATTAAAATTGAATTCTAAATATGCACCTACATATGTATATGAATATACATATTATGTATGTATTTCGCAAATAATAAATGTCTGCAAAATACAATTAATTAAAAAACAAAGATAAGCAGATACATAGATAAACTGCTGGCTGTTCATAAAAGGCTTAAGTGAAAATATAAACGTTTATTTAAAAATATATAATATAAATAGTAACACGTTAAAGGTCGTGTCCTTTAAAGTTCAAAGCTAAAATTTATAAATTCATAAAAGGTTGAAATTTATAGTATAAAAAAATTATAAAAATAAGATACAATGTAATTAAATGTTGGCTTTATCTTTGAATAAGACATGGCGCAAAGCTAAAGTTTTTGAAATAAATTTTAGAAGGTTTCTTAAGAAAACCATAGATTGGCAAACTATTCAAAAAGCTTAAAAGGTAACGGTAACATTAATTTCAATTATTTCGTTAACGTTATTTTAACAGTAACGGTAATTGCAATAACTCCGTTAACGGTAGCTTATGGTAGCTTATTTGCTATTTTCGTTCTGACTTAAATTACACTACTACATATACAAAATAAAATTTTTGAAATGAAATACAAAACATCATTTTCATATAATTTTCGCACGTTGATCAGAGATATCCTTTTAAATTTTAACATAAAACTCTATTTTTAATCAGTTTTACCCCAAGAACATGGAATTTAACTGAAAGTTTGAGAAGTCTTTTATGCATTTAAAATTACGGAAGTATTTAATTATGTTTGCAGGATTGGGTAAAGAATTATAAAATTCTCATTTTTCAGTTTAAAGCCAGCTGTTTTAATCGCAGCTAATATATTTAAATGTTATTCTGTAATGTAGAAACTAGACAAATTTGTCATTAATATTGTATATTAAAGATGACATAAGGTTAAATAATTCTTAAATGTTTACAAAATAACTTCAATTTGCGACAAAACATTCAATGTTTTTTTAATGTGAAAAAAAGTTTTAGTGCTAGTTTTTGTGATAAAGATAATCTACAATATTTGTTTTAACCTAGATTAAATTAAAATTTTAGTTTTTCACTTATTGTTTATTTAGTTTACAATCTAGGTTTAACTGAGCTGTTGCTATTTTCATAAAATTATTGCCAATTATTGAGGAATTCATATCTGATTTGACTAAAAAAAAATGCTAAACAAAATTGACAGTTATAGTTTTTTTTTAAGATAATCTACATTATTTGTTAATTTCCGCCTATACATACATATATGTATGTTTCAGGTTTAACTTAACAGCGTGTTAAGCTTTAACAAAAAAGAGAAAAACTAGAACTTAGCTCTACAAATTGATTTGAAAAATAATTTAAGAAGTATTTTAAGAAGTATTTAATTTAATGGTCCTCCAACATTAATGCGAAATGTTCAAAAAAAAACTTAAACATATTAGCTGTGTTAAAACTACTGACCTTAAGCTTAATAGTACCATTAAAATAAATAAAAGGTAATCTTAAGTCTCCCTTTGTGAGTTTTCCCCTAAAGAGTTCGTAGATAAAGACGAATTTTAAATACGTTTAGATTAGAAAATATATGAATTAACCCGTTTTTACCTCCTAAGCCTTTGAATTTCAAAAAATCCCTTCGTGGATCTACATACGGAGATGGGAACATACAGTCAACATTTCACATCCGTACCTTTTGGCGTTTGGGCTGGGCGATGTTGAATCAGTCAGTGAGTAACGTTGCTCTTTTTTAAATATATAAGATGATTGTTAAAATGTTCCATTAAAGAAATCTACTTTTAAAGTTATTTATATTTTTTTTCTAAAAAATTTATAAAAATAGTACCAACAAGTAATTATTATATTCGGCTGTGCCGAATCTTATATACCCTTCACCAAATTATACTTCAAAATAAAAATTTTAAATATTTTTAGGTAAACAAAATTTATTGTTTTTTTTATTTTTTGGAAATTTTTTTTTTCGAATTCTTTAAATTTAAAATTTATTTTTTATGGTCTTATATACGTCATAGGTCTTTGAAATATCTATCATTAGATATCCATATTGTCTAAATTAATGACTTAGTAATCCAGATATAGGTCAAAAATCTAGGTTTTTTCCTTATATCTCAGCCATTTGTGGACCGATTTTCTCCGATATACTTTATAGGGTCGGAAAATTATATTGTGGAAATTACAAACGGATACCCTTCTCATGAAGGTGAAGGCTATAAAAACATGAAAATCCAAATATGCAACAAATTTAAAAACGAATCTTATTTACAAAAAAAATATATTTTTAGGGAAAAAGTTTTTTATGAGCCCAATTTTTTGAGAAAAACAGGCTAATATCTCCTGAATTTGATTAATATTGTGACTAAACATTACCTTTATCTGGATTATATCGGTTTTTTTCATGATTTTCTGCAGCAAGTATTGTATATGAACAGAGCTTAGAATCGCAGATATAGGCAAACATACATATTTTAAATTTAAAGACATAGCCACTCTTAAAATTATTGTGTATGTTTAGAGCTTAGTATGCCAGATATAGACAAACATATTTTCAGATTTAAAGCATATACACTCTAAACACAAAATTTTTGTGGATTATTTTAATGACCTCTTAATAAATTAAGGCCGGATCCATTTTTGACCATAACTGCTCAACTTTATTTTTTTTATAAGAATACAGCATTAATTCTTAAATAATTATTTTACCAAATATAACTCAATAAGATATGTATTACTTTTGTTATCTTTTTAGATAAATGTGAAAAGGCCATATAATCAATCATCAACATTCCCTGACAAACCTTCAAATAACTCACAAATCGAAACAGATACACATGTACGTATGTAATTATTTCCTTACAAAAATATTCTCTGCAAGCTAAAATAATAAACAACAAATTATCATAGCCAAGAAATAATTAAATGAAATTATGACAAAAATATAAAGTAAATACTCGATAAAAGTTAAACTGCAACTAAAAATACATTACAATAATAGATATAATCAATAACAAAGGAAAAAAGTCAACCAGGAATTCAAATTCAAATCGACCAAAGAATCAATGTTTTAATGATCTAGTCATTACAGCAAATAAAGTGTATTGACGATAATGATGATAATAATAATGTTGTTTTATTAAAACACTAAAACTAAAAGGAATTTGTTCATATTTACAAAAACAAAACCAAACAAAAAAAAAACGAAATAATTAAAATGCGTGTGTCTCTGTTTGTATGTATTTGAAACAATGACCAACAGCTGTTGAATGTCTTTTTAATTTAAATAATTAAACAAGAAAAACTAGTGATCAACCAACCAACAAACTAAAACTAGAACCAAACGTACATACGTACACACGGGCAACCTGTGACAATTAAAACGGTACAGCAACAACAAGAGAAACAATAACAACAACAACATATCAATACTACATACTTACATATGTATATAAGCTGCCAATTGCAATTTGTTGTTGCATATGCTTTCACCAACAACATTTCAAATGACGAATAGGCCCTCAACATCATCAACATTAACGAAATATACTATAAATAACACATTTCTTCTATTTTACTGCAATTACGCTTACAACAACACGAGCACTAGCAAAATAAGCAACAACAACAACAGCAATAATAATATTAGCAACAAATTGTCAAAAATAATTAAATCATTGTGGTGGCTATTCTTGCAACATCATCGAAATTTTCTTAATATTTTACGAAAACATCTACAGCAGCACGTTCATAATTATCCCAAAACTACAACAATTCAACAAGAGAACCGTAATACAATTATAGTCGTTAGTTTAAATTTACTTTTATCACCTTCTTTGCTTCTAAATTTTATATCTGAGGACAACAACAAAAACTCTCAAACAAGCTGACTATGAATAAACGTACCGTTATTATTGTAGCTCTTGTGAGCGTCCTGTGTTTGGGCATTGGTGGTAATTTTTATTTTATGTATTATTTAAATAATGCCGAAGCACCACTTTCCAGCACACGTGCCTTAGAAAATGTTATACGCTCCAAGATACGCCATCTAAAGCCAGCCTATTTAAATCGTAATCCTCGTTTCTTTATGTATCGCAATAAATTGCTGAAGAACTACAAACCGGCATCGTATGAAAATGCTTCTGTTTTGTGGGATATTGCTAATTGGGTGAGTAATTGTGAAGGGATTTTAGAATAAATATTAATTTGTATGCAAATTGATTAACTCTTTTTCATCAACTGAACAAAACGTAGATTTTATACTTCTAAAGTAAGCTAATTTTAAAATACATTCATAAATATCGTCACCTAAAATGCAAAATAACGTAACATCACTTTTCATAATAAAAACTACTTGAAATATTAAAAGAAAATTTTCAAATCTGAATTACAATGACACTAGAAATATATTTTATAAAAAAATGCTAATTTCTCAAAGCACACTATGCTATGTGTCTTACGTTCATCAATATAAATTTGTATGAAAAAATAAAAATAAAGCAGTTATAGATATTTGTCATGATGTAATAAGTAAGGTGAAACCGTTTCGACAACAAACACAATATTTCTTGCTGACAAGTGCATAGGTTTTGTCAAAATTGAATTTGTCAAATAAAAAAAAACAAATTTTATTTTGGCATCTTTTAGATAATTTAATATTATTTTCATAAATAAATTACCTATTGCATTTATTAACAGGCATTTTTAAAGATTTTTCTTTTATTTATTATTTTTATTAACGTTGATTTCAGCAAAATTTTGCTTCAAAATGTTGCTTTTCAGAATTAAAGAGATTTTAATTTTTGTTAGAATTTTTAAATTTAATAAGGGTACTCATTTAAACGCTTAAGTTTCCCATTTGTGCAATTGTGCAAATTTGCGCGACGTGTTTCATGAACCCACCTTTTCAATTTTGTGCAAGTTTATACAGAAAATTTATATTTGATAAAAATGTCAAATAAAAATAAATTCAACAAAAGCATTGAAAAAAAAATTTGTCTAATTGTTTATTTATTTATTATTTTTTTCAACAACCTAGCTTATTGGCCGTAATCGGTTATAAATTTCTACTTAATAAAATTTTTTTTTTCAAAAAATTTAATTAACAAAAATATAAATTGTATAAATTTTAATTATAAAAATGTTGAATGAAAGTTAAATCATTGGAACAAATGGTGGTATACATAGTCTGGTAGATTTTGTTTATGTTCTAGCTGTTGGTTAATGTTTTTATACACAATGCCATTTAATCCAATCATTCTGTTCCAAAGTTACACAATTTTCACATGCACAACATTTTTATATTAAGGGTCCTCATGTAAACGCTTATATGCCTCGTAAACTGTGCAATCTGTGCATTTTTATACTCTCGCAAATGAACTGTAAAAAAATGTATGGAAATTCGTTTGCACAACTCGGATAAGTTTGCGCGACAATTTAGACTCGCAAACTTGAATTTATTGTTCATTTGATGAATCAGCTGCTTTTGTTTACTTTTATTAATAAGAAATATAAATCAAATAAAATATAAAAATTTTGAGCATGTGAAAATTGTGTAACTTTAGAACAGAATGATTGTATTAAATGACATTGTATATGAAAGCATTAACCAACAGCTAGAACATAAATAAAATCTTACAAACTATGTATATCACCGTTTGTTCCAAAGATTTAACTTTCATTCAACATTTTTAAAATTAAAATTTATACAATTTGAAAATTTATTTTTTAAGGCTTTTGTTGAATTTATTTTTATTTGACATTTGTATCAAATAGAGAGAAATTTAATGTATAAACTTGCACAAAATTGATAAGGTGGGTTCATGAAACACGTCACGCAAATTTGCACAATTGAACAAATGGGAAACTTAAGCGTTTAAATGAGTACCCTTATTTTATTTGATTTTTATTTCTTACTAGTAGATCGCCCCTGCTTCGCCCGGTAGCATTTACTAATGTTAGTTCTTCAAGTTTCCCCAACCCACGCACATCAGCCTGTTCTTATTTATTGGCAAATAAAATATCTAAATTTGTACTGAATACTTTAGGGAGCTTTTTTATTACAGTAGACTGGACTCACAACATTTTTTTTCTTTACAAATCATCTCCTGAAAATTTCGAATCGAATAAAAAAAAAATCAGCCAAATCGCTCCAGCCGTTCTCACGTGATGACATTACATACATGGATCATTTCATTTTTATATATGGATATAGATAAATAAAAGTAAACAAAAGCAGCTGATTCATCAAATGCACAATAAATTCAAGTTTGCGAGTCGCGCGAACTTATCGGAGTTGTGCAAACGAATTTCCATACATTTTTTGACAGCTCATTTGCAAGAGTGTAAAAATGCACAGATTTCACAGTTTGCGAGACATTTAAGCATTTATATGAGGACCCTTATAGTTTTTTAACTGATTTTTAAAACAGCTGAAACTCCAGGAATTATTAATATTTACTAAGACAAATATATTAGTTCCACAACTAATTCTACAACTCATTCTTATATTCTAGGACTCGAGGCTTTTGAATTCGTGTAACATATTGAAACATATTTTTCAACTTGAATCATAATAATCTGTTTATCTTTTTAAGATTGTATGTGTTTATTAAATTTAATAAATAAAATTGTTATATTTACAGTGGCCTCATGAAAATGAAATATATCCACAATATGATTCATCTATGGGACAACTACTGCAAACATTGCGTTTGGAACCAATCACCAAAGTCAATAATTTAGCAAGAGGCACACAGTTGAAACTCCTTGTACGTTTATCGAATCAGCAAAAAGTCATATTTAAGCCACAATGGTATCCACGTGACATTGTCATCGAAGGTCCTGTATATGGCGGCAAGGATCGTCATGTGGCCGAAGTGTACGCTTTTTATCTGGGTGCAGTTTTAGACTTTCGCTGGACACCGATTGTTGTGGGAAGAGTAGTGAATTTAAAAACGGAAATTTATGAAAAAGGTGATACAGAACTACAAAATACAATGACCATAACAGAGGGAGAAAACGGAACCGAACAATATTGTCTCTTTGGCAAATGTCACTATTGCAATGAGGAGGAGACTGTGTGTGCAGATGAAAATAATAATATTGAAGGAGTTTTAATTTACATTATACCGGGTCAATTAGCTAAAAGACGATCACCCTGGCAGAGGACGTATAAAGACGATAAAAGGGCACCATGGGAAGATGACATGAACTATTGCAAGTAAGAGTGAAGAAAATTAAGAGAAATATTTTTTATTTATGCACATTGTATTTGTAGGGGTTTAAAAGGCAAATTGGAGACGGAAAGACTTTTAGATTTAATAGATGTTGCCATATTTGACTATCTAATACAAAATGGAGATCGACATCACTACGAAACACGAGAAGAACGTGTGGTACTGATAGATAATGGTAAAGCATTTGGAAATCCGATCAAAGATCATTTGGATATTTTAGCGCCTCTGTATCAATGTTGTTTGTAAGTTCTAAAATCAATAATTGAAACTAAAAAAAATGTCTATTGTATTTATTAATTTAACTTTCATCTACATAGATTACGTGCTTCCACATGGGAACGTTTACAAGTGTTTTCGGGTGGCGTTCTTACCGAATTGGTGGATCGTTTAACAAAAGCCGATGCTTTGTATCCATTACTAACAGACAAACATAAGCGTGGCGTAGAACGGCGTCTGTTAGTCGTATTTGCCGTAGTTGAGTACTGCATGGACCGCGAAGGTGAAAAAATGTTTAAGAATTTATAAAAAAAGCACTTCTTTACTCTCCTTTTTTCAACCTCTATTTGAATTTATGCATTACATATCATTACTATGTAAGATACAGAAAAGACAATTATTTAAGAGCCTAATATTTTAAGTCCTTTAAGCACTTCATTTTGATGAAAATTTCATATGAAATAATTATACCCGTATTCACAAACGGTTTACAATGCACATTTTCCATTCTAAATTCGTGTTGTAAACCATTGTTAACTTGAATAAACATTTGAGAATACGGATGTTAAAATTATTAATGAAAATATATTAGCAAAGTAAAGTGATTTATATAATAAGACATTAACTTTTGGAATGATCCAGTACAAGACAGATTTGTAGGATTTAATCACAAATAGTCAGTCAGAATTAATCAAACAAAACAACCTACAAATCTGACTACACCATTTCCAATTGTATTTCAGAAGTTTCTAATTGTATTTCAGAAATTTCCAATTGAATTTCAGAAATTTCCATTTATATTTCAGAAATTTCCATTTATATTTCAGAAATTTCCAATTATATTTCAGAAATTTCTAATTATATTTCAGAATTTTCTAATTATATTTCAGAATTTTCCATTTATATTTCAGAAATTTCCAATTGTATTTCAGAATTTTCCAATTGTATTTCAGAAATTTCCATTTGTATTTCAGAATTTTTATTTTATACTTAAAAAGTTTCCAATTGTATTTCAGAATTTTCCAATTGTATTTCAGAAATATCCATTTGTATTTCAGAAAATTCTAATAGCAATACCAATGGATATTTCTGAAATACAAATAGAAAATTCTGAAATACAATTGGAAAATTCTGAAATACAATTAAAAACATTTTAAATATAAATTAAAAATTCTGAAATACAAATGGAAATTTCTGAAATACAATTGGAAAATTCTGAAATACAATTAGAAAATTCTGAAATACAATTAGAAAGTTCTGAAATATAATTGGAATATTCTGAAATATAATTAGAAAATTCTGAAATATAATTAGAAATTTCTGAAATATAAATGGAAATTTCTGAAATTGAATTGGAATTTTCTGAAATACAATTAGAAACTTCTGAAATACAATTGGAAATGGTGTAGTATTGAAACAAAAGCTTTGTTCCAGTACTTGTCAGATTAACAAATTTACATGAAATCGTTTCCGTACTCAAAATTTCAATTTAAAAAAAATATTTGACAATACAATTTATGTTAGAATATTTTTGACTTTGACTAAAGTCGGCTAATCTGACAAGTACTGAAAGATAATTAAAGGCGATATAAACACTTGCCCATAGGCAAGATACAAGTCTTTTAAAATATAAATTTTGTCTTAGTAAGCTTTTGTTATTTAACAACGTGATTTCTTCCCAGTTTTAAATATTATTTTGATAAATACACTGAAAATTTATTGTTTTGGGATAAGCTAGTTAGTTCTTTTTTCAGTTTTAAATGTTAATGGCTGCCAAAATCGTATAACTTTCTAGTCTCTATTATGTGTTAGTGATTGATTTGGTAGACTTACCATGATAACATCATCATGAGAATTATGAGTATGATTAGTATAATATGGGATGATGTTCTAACTGTTCCCCTTTTTTAATTATTTTGTTTGTGTCAGTGGGTTGCAATGGAAGCCAGAGAAACTGTGCCACCTAAAGTTTGATATACTTTAAAGTCCCCACTCGGGAGCCAATTGTAACGAATCTCCGGTTGATTCCGGGGTTGAAGCTGGAGTATTATTCAATTATTCAATCGCTACGGTCCCCTTTAAATATTTTTTCGTTTGAATTATATTTATTTCTTTATTTTTCCATTCTTTATAATTTGTTGTCGCTTCATCACATCCAGTCTCTCTCTCTTTAAAACAATTCGATTGTTTCGTCCTCTCCCATGATAATTCGCCGCAGATTAAATATTATACTCGTTCCATTCCCACAGATCTTTCCTTACCGTTCGCCCGAGAAAATGTGTGAAAACTTTTTTTTTGGAAAAATTATATTGATTATATATTGAATATTCATTTTAATATTGAGTTGATTATGAACGATTTATCTTAATGTTAACACCGACACACAGTGGGACTTATGCGTTTTCTTTCCATGACCATTTATTATCCCGCTGTGCGATATATGTATTCTACGCACCGGAATGACCCGAGTTCACTCGACCAAGGGCTGTCAACTCAGGAATCACTGCTGCTACAACAACAACGTCCAGTAGATTTATGGACACATCCAATCGAAGTAGCACAATTCGTTGGACTTGATCTACATACAGAACACCCTGTTTAAATATTGTAAAATTGTTTTCGCTGCTACAATAACAACGTCCAAGTTTAACCTTAATATAGAGATATTCCATAATTTATACGATTTTCCAAGAATTTACTTTAAAAATAAACATTTTCATAAAGAAATTCTTGTAAATCGTACCTTTGACATGACAAATAAAGCTGGACTGGAACAGCCCTTTGGAAAAACTACAAATATTTTCACGAACGGTTATCACTTGACCCAAACACCCAACATCCTAAAACAAAAGGTTTAATTTGAGGGGGGTAACAAAATCACTTTCCTCTTCATACGAAGTGAGTCGCTCTAATATTCATACACAATTTTAAGTAGATATACTCAAAATATTTTCCCCTATATTCATACAAAAATTTAAAATTGTTTATGAATAAGGCCTTTTATGTTTTATTTTTAATTAAAATATGTATTTATTTCAGTATTTTTAAGTTGTATACATTTACATACATTAAATATCAAAAAAAAAATAAACATAATTTTAGTCTAGTTATTGAGTTGTTATAGTTAGAATAATTATAAAATAATAATGTAAACCCCTGACAACAAAGGTTTATTTGAAAAGTCTATTTTTTATTCGCCTTTACATTCGAAAATGTAAATAGTTTATTAAATTTCTTATTTTGAGCCTTGCTTGTGTTGCCCTGAAAATGAAAATAAATATGTAGAAAAATAAATTTAATTAATTTTAAAAATGGATACTGATAGTTTTATTTATATATGTGCACTTTACCTTGCCATGGAATTGTGGTTTCAATTCCGTGCCCTTAGCTTTCTGAGCTCCACCTTGGAATTTCTTAAAATCAACCTTCTGATAATCGAAATTTGTTTGCACAGGTTTGTCAGACGATTGATGAGCTTTGCCCGAGTTGTTGAATTTTCCTTTTTTATTTTTATTTTTAAAGGTGTTTTTCGAGACTTGGCCATCAATTGGTTGTGAAGAGGTAGGTTTTTCTTCGGGTGGCCCATCATCATCATGATCATCATCGGATATTATGTTGATAGAAGTATCTTGTGACGCTGGTCTTTTTAGCTGATTCTGTTGTTTAAGTTCTTTTTTGGTTGGGGGCAAATTGACAAATTTCAATTTATCATCTGTTGGTGTTGTCGTCATAATACTATTCTCCTCTGTTTTAATACGTTTAGCTGGGGCAGCATTGGCTGTTTTCTTTGCCACTGACTCGTCGTGCTTGCGTTTGAGCATTTCCCTGATTGGCATACTGTACATGTCGTTTTCCTTTTTAATATTTTTAACATCTACTAAATCTTTGTCTATTGGCATGTTTGTGGGTGCGTCTGGACACAATTGTCGTTTTTTATTTTCGGCCTCTATGCGAGCGGCTTCTTCACGTTTTTCCTTTTCAACCTGGGGTAAAACAGCAATATAACGCCTATATGGCAGTAGAATTTGTTGCTTTTCAGCAAGTTGATGACGTATCGTTTGTTCATCCTGGAATTAAAATGTTAAATGTATGTTATTTATAGTTACATATATTAATCGTAATTAAATAAATTGAACCATAAGCCTGGGCTATAAGTCGATTAATAGTGGTCCAAATGAAAAAAGGATCTATGATTACTTTATTTTTAACCCAAAATCTATTGTTTTATGAAAATTAAACGAAAGATAAACCTAGTTATAAGACGGTAAATAATGGTCTAATGGAAAAAGACGATATTCTGTGATCACTTATATTTTCCACCAAAAACGGAAATTTCATATGAAAATTAAATGAAACATGGGTCCCTATTATGAGTTGCATTCGACAAACGATATACGTTGGCTATCGAATGTAAAATTCGTATTATAAGTTGGCATCGCTGCCGAAAATTTCGTTGTGCATCGAATTTTTCAACGAACACAATTTTGCTTTCGACACTGGAAATAAAATTAAAAAAATTGTTGAAAATGTAAGTATTTGTAATTTTATTTGTTTTACGTGGACCAAATACCACTAACTGAAATATTTTCGTTAATTTTATGCAGGTCTAAGGTTGTAAGCAACGAATGTGCGCCATAATACCAAATGGCAATTCGTTCGATCAGCTATTTCGACTACAGTCGAAAATCGAATTTAGTTCATAATAGGCACCATAATCTTGGGTTAATTCATAAAATATTCCAAAAAAGTACTAATAACCAACACCTTTGGAATATTATTCACATAGAACCATATATGCTTAATTTCATGTTTCCTGGGACCAGTAATACACAATTTTAAAAAATTTATTTTATTGTATAGTCCTATATTTGTGGATTCCAACACATTCAGGAGCATGTGTGTATAATTTCCTGTGGGGTTACTCCCTAATTCGATTCGAAAGGAAATCTTTTCCAATTACAATGTATTTAGCACACATTTTCGTATTCGGATTGAGTTAAGCAGTAACCGGCCGTGATTCTAGTTTCACCATTATAAGTTATTTAAAAAGTACCAATAGAATAAATGGTCCCACATGGATTCTAACTCACTCACTACCATGTATGTTCAATTTTATGTTTCAGAAAGAACGAAAAAGTACTATTTTTCTCTCTTTATGGTACCTATTGTCCTATAATTAATTCTTACTTCACTTAGAAACATGTCAGCTAACTTCGATATGTCCACGATATGTACCATGAATCAAACGATTCAAGACTGTATTAATTTTCGAGAAAAATATATGTTTTGAATAAGTACCAAACTTCGCGCTCGAATTTCATATAACAACCCAGTTAATTTTTATATGACTGGGAAGGAACCAATGTATTGTTTTTTACAATAATAAATATGTAGATTTGATGTGGTGTATACTATTGTGATACCCTTTAAAAATATAACCCGTGAATATTAACTTAATGCGAAGGTAAGAAATGAAATTGGAGACAAAATATATACAGTGCCGAACTTAAGTATTGGCACAGGATGATCATTGTTCTATAAGGTCGATTTAAAGGCCATATTGTTGACATTTTTAATAAAAATATATATTTATCAGATAGATTGATGAATTTCCTACAAAATACCACCAACTTCATTTCAACAATTTTGCAATATTATTTAAAAATAATAAAAAGACGAAAAATTCCACAATTCCGTAGAACAAAACTATTGGCACACTTAACCAGATTCTTCAAATTTGATCGATCTATCCACTTTTTTTCTTTGAAAATGCGATTTTATCTTCTTTTATTTAACAGTTTTCGTTTCTAAAACTGTTAATGTCAATTTGTAAAAAATGAGCACAATAATTATCAATTTTGCTGAAAATAGCTATCAAATAAAATGAAAACAGAATCTGAGCGCAAAATCATACTTCACTTGCACAATCAAGGAAAATCATATGCTGAGATTGTAGAGATTATGGAAAGAAGCCGTTTTACAATTTGGAGTATCGTGCAACGTTTTAAGGCAACATCAACACTTGAAAGTGCTAAACATACAGGTCGTCCTAGATTCTTAAGTGAGCGTAAATACAGCCATATAATCAAAAAGGTCAAGTTATGTCCAAAAATATCTTCAACACAGGTTGCTGTAGAGATTAAGGAAGAGTTTGGGAAAGAAGTTCACGCAGCAATAGCCAGAAGAGTGCTCCAGAAGACAAACTATAGTTGTCGTATTGCTAGGCGTAAACCATTTATTTTATCTGTGAACCAAAAGAAGCGTTTAGTATATGCCGTTTAGGAATTTACGTAAGCCACATGATTTTTAGCACCAAGTGCTATTCTCTGATGCAAACAAATTTAATATTTTTCGCTCTGATGGCCGTCAAACGGTATAGAAAAAAAACCAATAAAGAGCTGGAAAAACAAAATATTGCTTCAATAGTAAAACATGGTGCTGGAGAGGTAATTGTGTGGGGTTGTATGTCCGCTTCAGGGGTTGTAGAGCTGGTGTTCATTGACGAAATAATGGACAAAGTGAAATATACGGATACACCTCAAGAAAGGTACAGAAAAGTTAAATTTACCATTTTCTTTAACTTTTCAACATGACAATGATCCCAAACATTCGGCCTATACTGGACGTATGTTGCTTTCATACAATATTTCGCATGTCCTACCACACCCTCAACAATCTCCGGATCTCAACCCAATAGAGCATCTGTGGGAAGAGCTAGATAAGCGAGTGAAAAAGGCATTAGTTGAATAATGGCAAAGTATTGGGTTAGATATCACAAACAAGTTGGTAGATTCATGCCTAAGATACTCGAGGCAGTTATAAAGCAATAATCACTTGCAACTATATATTAAATTTTGCAATATTGCTTCCTAAATGAAATGTATTTTTAGCTTTTAATGAAGTGTGCCAATAATTTTGTTCATTGAAATTAAGTATTTTTATGTAGTTTTGTTATTAATAAATAGTGGTATTAAATTGTTGAAATGAAGTTGTTTATATTTTGCAGGAAATTCATCAGTCTATCTGGTAAATATATTTTTTTATTAAAAATCTCTACAATACGGCCTTTAAATAGTCCTTAAAGTAAAATGAGCATCCTGTGCCAATACTTAAGTTCGGCACTGTATGTTCAATTTTATGTTTCAGAAAGAACGAAAAAGTACTATTTTTCTCTCTGTATGGTACCTATTGTCCTATAATTAATTCTTACTTCACTCAGAAACATTTCAGCTAACTTCGATATGTACCATGAATCAAACGATTCAAGACTGTATTCATTTTCGAGAAAAATATTTTTTTTTTTTTGAATAAGTACCAAACTTCGCGCTCGAATTTCATATAACAACCCAGTTAATTTTTATATGACTGGGAAGGAACCAATGTATTGGTTTCCAATTTTAACACTTTTTGGTAATTTTTTGTGCACATTGAGATGATACAAATTTAATTCAAATACATTTTGTTAGACTTGGGTTGTTCATGAATGAACAAGTTCAATTGAACAATTCAGTCATGTGAACAGTATGAAGTTTCTTCTTGTTTTTTAGTATTAGTTTAGAAGATTTATATCCGTCTTCACCAACTTATCCATAGAGCCAAAAACGTAAGCTGTTGTCAAAAACTTAATTCATAAAAATGTATTGCCAGTAAAACTTACCTCTTCCGAATTTTCTGGTGTATCAAACACATTTAAGTGTGCCCTTTTTAACTTTGCTTTTCCCAATGAGTCTACATCGGTATTGATCTTGGGTGCTTTTTCCTTATCAAAGCTTAGCAAAGTTGGCAAATCATCTCTGAATTCTTCATGATGAGACAAATCATGAGGACAATGCAATTTGCAGTTGTAGTCTTTAACATTTGCATAGGCCACTCGGTGAATAGCTTCCGCTTCCAATATTGGTTTGACCAGAGGTTGTTCGCGAGCCTTTAAAATGATCTGATGCAGCGCGTGTAGATGTTGGCGAACCAATGGCGGTATGGGATTGCAGCAAGCTAAAATACCTTGCATTTCTCGAGGTAAACTTTCAGATATCTGCAACATCATGTGATTGGGTAAGACATAACCATAACTTTCATCTTCCAGGCGGGCTACAGAATCACGCCATTTAAATATTTCTCCAAAAGCAAACAGTTGACGATTGTCAAAGATCCTTTTTGATTTGCGATAAAGATCCATATGGGAATCGGCGGTAATGCGAGGTTTGTTGTAACGCTTTTTGCATATCTCGTTAGAACGCTGGTAAATCGAACGCAGCAATTGGGGTTGTTGATTGGATGCTTCCAACAGGTCATTGGTAAGACGCTCATAGATGTAGATGAGGAAATGAGTATCCTGTCTGGCATATGCCACCAATTCTGCAGGCAAAGGACGTATACGCCAATCTGCCAGTTGAAAAGTTTTATCGATTTCAATGTCACAATAATGTTTCATTAAGTATGCCAACGAAAGACGGGCAAAATTTAAAGCCTTCGCCGCTTGGTGAGTATCAAACATATTGACAATGTATAACGAAAGATCGCGTTGCAACCATTCAACATCTGAATCGGCACCATGGAAGATCTTCACAATTTTCGGATTGGTAAACACTTCATTAAGCTGTCGCATTTCTTCCCTCAATTCTAATGCGTCAAATATGTAGTCTTTTTTGCGGCTAGAAATCTGTACTAAACATGTGAAACCCAAGAAAGTACGATAGGAATGATGTTCAACATCAATCGCAAGCTCCGTAGCTCCCCGCAATTCTTCCAAAGCCTGTTTTAGCTTGACAGGCGTATCTACATACATTAGTTCAGTTTGTTCGGTATCTTTTGGTTTTTGCGGTTTACGCGTTTTCAACAAACTGTTGGGTGCTTCAAATTTCATTAACTCAAATTCATAGGGATGTAAGTAGCTGGCCACATTGCCAGACTCGTCGTATTCGGGTAAAATAGCCAAAGGTTTTAGAGAATTTGGTTTATCCTTAATTTTAGGTACAAATGGTGTATCCGCACTATTGTCTACTGGTATTTGAAATTTGACTTGAGGTCTGGATATATTTTTGGCAGTGATCAATCTGGCCGCTATTGTAGGACTGCTTTCATTCTTTTTTAAGTTCCAACTACCTGCACCTTTGCCGGATGTAGAAACTCCAGATATGGAATTAAGACGCGATTCTACTACTATTGTTTGAGGGTTCTTTTTGATACCAGCCAACTCGTCTAAATTCGATTGCAGTCTCTCGAACATTACATCGTTGCACTCTAATAACATTTCGAATTGTTCGTCTGGTTGGCGGCGTTGTATGTTGCCCTTAACATTTTGCCATTTTAACACGTGTGATATTAGACCCAATATTCTATGAGATTGTTCATCAATTACACGGCCATAAGTTGGATATGCACAATAAAGATCTCTGGATGCTCCCTGGGGAAAAGCGTTGGTGCTTTTGGTGGCTTCTATTATTTCCGTTAAACCATTCTGGAATCAATATAAATTTGGTTCAGTGATAGCACTTTTTTATATTTTGTATATTATACCTTAGTAAATTCTTCAATGCTTTGAAACTCTCCTATGGCGGTAGGTTTATGCTTTGTTTTATTTTTATCAGCAGCGCTTTTTGTTGGACTTTCATTGTTATCCATTATTTTTTTTGTTTAAAATAAAACTTCGTTAAAAATATTACCAATTTTTTAAAAAAAAAACTTCACAAAATATTAACGGCGTGGGATTGCAAGGAAAAAAATCTACATTTGACAATGCTTGTTCTTGCTAGTTGTAATCATAGAGCAAAACAAAAAAAGTGATAACACATGTTACAAGGTTGCATAAAAATGTAGTAGAAATCATATGATGACAAATGTTTTACATTGAACATACTCCATATCGTTTATTTTGCCAAAGAAAATTTATACAAGATGGTGTCTGTCGAACAATTGATAATTTCTTTACGTTTGTTTGGTACTAGTTGCTGTCAAACATTATTTTTGTATTTCAATATCACCCTATTATAAGCTTATTAACAAACTACTTATTTTCTATTTATATAATTAAATATTCCACTATTCAAACGCCTAAACAATTTTAAGCTTTAATATAATTTTTTTTTTAAATTTTCTTATACAATGTTCGCCAGATTTTGACATTTACCATGATTAATTTTTTTTTGTAGAACTGCAACCACCTAGCATAGATTCGCGTTGGTGCCGCTGTTTTGTCCTTGGAACAAATATTTTTCATCATCAACGGGAAAAATTAAAAAGCAGACATAAAAGTTATAGGAATCAAGTAATTATTTTAAAAATTTCATAGCTAACATCTAAATTAAGTATTTTTAAGAATGAGTATATACAAAGACATTTTGGTGCGGTTTCCACGCGGCGGACTTTCTTACGTATTTGCCTATGGCTCTGGTGTCAAACAGCAAGTGGGTTATGACCAAGTTGGAAAACAAAAAGACTGTGTCATCGATTTAGTATTTTGTGTACGTGATCCTTTAGGTTGGCATGCTGAAAATATGAGTCGTCATGAGAGCCACTACTCGGCCATGAGATACTTGGGACCCAAATTAATCATGAAATATCAGGAGAACTTGGGGGCTGGCATATACTTTAATACATTAGTACCCTTGCCCGATTTGGGAGTACAAATAAAATACGGTGTCATATCAAAAGAACAAATGCTACAAGATCTACTGGAGTGGCGCCATCTTTATGTAGCGGGACGTTTGCATAAACCTGTGCAAGATGTAGTACCAGCTGATGACGATAAAGAACTAAAATCAGCCTTGGCCATGAACTTACGAAATGCTTTTCAAGTGGCTTTACTTTTGCTGCCCGAAAGATTTACCACATTCGAATTGTTTCACACCATCTCTAGTCTAAGTTATAAGGGAGATTTTCGCATGATCTTTGGTGAAAATAAAAACAAAGTGGCGAATATTGTCAAGGCTCAGGAGAAAGACTTTTTTGAACTGTACTCCCCGGTCATGAAGGATTTAGCACAATATGTGGCCGTAGACTTTGCAGCCAAAGAAAAAGGCTCAGATCGCGTTGTTACCCAGTTTGAACAAGATAAATCGGAAAAGGCGTTGGAATATCATTTGCGCCAAGCACCGGCTGAATTACGTAGACGGCTTATACGTAATGCTGCATTTACCGGCAGTTATATAGACATTATACAAAATTTAGCCGCTTTAAAGAATCTTCATAAAATCGTACAAGTATCGGTGAACGATATTGTTTGGCGCAGCAGCATAAAACAATCTGTGAAGAATATTCCCAGTGCCGGATTACTTAAATCCGCTGTCTATAGTTATCGCAAGGCTTTGAAAACCTTCTCCAACTAAATATGAGTTATCGTTCAAATTTTTTTTTTGTTGCGTAGTATGTAGTGATAAATAAGTTCAAAGAAATTGCAATTACGTGTTATTTTTTGTAAAACATTATAGATTTTGAAATATGTTAAAGATTTTGTTTTAAGACAAATCTTGTAAGATTATGTATGATTTTTTTAGTTGTTAAAATTTCATGTGAAAACATCGTTATATTTTTTATAACTATTACTAATTTTTAAAAATTGTTACAAATACTCGAAAAATTTTAAATTTTTTAAGCAATTTGTAATAGTTCATACTAGTTTCTGGTTACAGAACAGGCCTAACATGTTAATATATACTTACTCTACTGTCATTTTCATCATTAGATGGTCTCTCTAAATGGTTTTTATAATTCTGTTATACGAATAATAGTCAAGAAATGTAAATCAGAGTGTAATTTTCTATTTTTTGAAATGAATACCCTTAATTTTAACTTAATTCACTAAAACCTTAATTCGGAATTAAAAAATGTCAGCAATTCATTCCATAAAGCCATTAATTTTCTCACTCAAATTATTATTTAGCTTTACATTCTTTAGAATACATTCATCGTTGAACTAATTCATAATGGAATTATTTCATTTGAATTTAATAAAAATTTAATTAATCTGTACTTTTTTTAGGATTTGAATTCAATAAGGAATTAATTCTATAAATAATGAATTATCAATGGAATGAATTCAATATATTTGAAGTACAAAGGAATTAAACCTACGAATTAAATTATTAACGAAAAGGTTTTGAGAGAAAATTTAATTTGATTTCGAAAAAGAAAATAAGAAAATCTCACGTTCTATAAATGACAAAACTATGCATTTCAGAAAATTATGGTTCCAACAAATTATATCCAAATATGTTATCCTATAAGCTTCAAAAATCATAACTTTTGATTAAATTTAAGTGCATTTTATAAAACAATTCAAAAAATCTAAATGACAAAATCACGCATTTTAGAAAATCCTTAATGTTAACCTAGTTTATCTCCTAAAAAGCTTTATTAATTGTATAACTAATCGTAGTCTTTTAATTTCTTTTATAAAAAGTAGTTTAAAATTAAAACAGATTTAATAACAAATGCCCTAATGTATATTTTGTAAAATTTCAATATTATTATAATAAAAAGAAAATATCCTTTATGAAACCAATAACTTAACAAGCGTTTTTCTTTTTAGTTCAGTCGTCAGTTCTTGCATTCACCTCATCACTTTTTCACAAATTTTTTAAACTAATATCACTCCATAATGACCAGCGACACAAACTCTAATAGTTCATCATCCCAGTCCTCATCTGAACAAGAAAGGAAACGTAAATTACACAAAAAAGTTAAAAGGAAATCGGAGAAAAAATCAAAAAAACATAAAAAAGATAAAAAGAAAAAGAGCCACAAGGAAAAGAAACGTTCACATAAGGAGATAATTAGTTCTGGTGAAGAAGACAACTTACAAATCCACAAACCTTTTGCATCCCAAATAAGACAAGAAGAGTATGTGAACATCAATGAAGCAGCTGATACATTTGGTCCTGCTCTACCTCCACACTTATTAAATAAAAACAAAAACGATGATAACACACAAACTTTGGTTATAGGCCCCACAATTCCTAAAGAACTATTGGGAAATTTAGAACAATTTGAAACTCAGAACGATGTAGCAGAACAATTGTCACCACATGAATTGCCCAACTGTGAATCGGAGTCGGAAAGTGATGGGGAAACTCTGCAAGGATCTTATGGACCAATACCGGTCACCAATGAACGTGAAATGACAGCAGCCCAAATTAAATTGGAACAACGAGCATTAGAACTTAAAATGGCTGCTATAGATGGCATGAACGCAACAACGACAGATCAAAAAGTACGTGAAGAATGGATGTTGGAATTACCCGACGTAGGATTAAAAGGTGGTTTGGCAGCGTTAAACAATTTAAAAAGGGGGTTCCATCAAGGCAAAGAGAAGCCAGACTTTAGCGATAGGTAATCATATTAATACATACATGCATACAATACAACATAAACTACTTGTATAACTATTTAAATTACTATAGGTCTTCTTGGACAAAAACACCTCAATCGGGCAACGATAAGGAAAAACCTACAACTTCGAAAAATTCCAAAGAAGAATTGGAGCAAGAAGCTCAGGACATGTATGAAAAACAACGAGATGCTGAGCAGGAAGCCATTGCTAAGAAGCACAAAAAGAAACATAAACGTGACGAGTCATTAGTGACGATTCACCAAAAGAAATTACGCAAAGAGGAAAAGAAAAAGGCCAAGGAATTAAAAGAAAGTGGCGCTAAACCCGAAAGGCGTCCATTTACACGCGATGTTGATCTTAAATTAAACAAAATCGATCGAAATCAAACAAAGCAAATTGTGGATAAAGCCAAAATCTTAAATACAAAATTTTCGAGTGGTCATTCAAAGTACCTTTAATTTTACATACAATATATTTTATTTATAAGAATGTGTATTTGTGAGTTCGTAACTTAAAAATTATTTTGATGATAAATAAATTTTTCAATATTTTCATACATAAATGCTGTTAATTTGATATAAATTGATTTAACGTTGAGGTGCTGGTTTTGGTTTGGGAATTTTAGATAACAACATTTGTATTTCATCCTTTTCCTTCCAATCTTTCCATAATTCAAATAGATTTACAATTGCTCGTACTATTTCTTGAACTTTGTCTAGATCGACATTAAGTTCGGCGAACCACTGTTTCTGCGAATCTTTTTGCAGAATAACACAGGCAATTTGTAAACAGGCGATAGCAATCTGCAATAAGACACAAACAAATATTTACGAATTAGATAGTAGTGTCATTAAAGACGCTACAACATTTAATTTAAATAGTTTAGTTAATGCTTTGTTTTTATAATGCAAAATTCGATCCGGCTATTACATTCGTAATTACATGAATTTTGTATAAAATACCAATGGTCTTACCTGATATGGTGGATACAGTAGGCAAACGTCTGTCCTTAAGGAATCATTAACAATACGCCAGCTCAGCGTCAACAATTGATCCTCTTGACCCATATCCTGGACCAACTGCAACAACGGTCTGTAAGGCTGATACACTATTAGACAACAATCCAAATTTTCCAACAAATAAAATTCACACTCCAAAATATGATTTGTACGGTAGGGAAAATCTTGTGTATAAGCATAATTGAATTTGCTCTTTATCACCGATTGGCAAATTGATATCAAGCGGGAATTTGAGATCACACCAAACTCTTCCACCTTAGACGCCAACAGTATGCAGGTGGGTGCCAGCAATAAGGGATCGATATTTTTCAAAGAATTTCTAGCGTAGAAACGCTTAAAGTATACTGTTGCGGTGGCAATGACCTGTTGGCGTAGCTTTAATTGTTCGCCTAAAACTTGGATGACATTGGCAAAGAATATAAAGACTTTTTGATACTCCTCTTCGGTTAGCAATTGTAAGTCATATTGTCGTTCGCGTATTAGATCTTGACGATCCAAAATCCATTGCTGAGAATGAGAACTTTGCCAAAAATTACCAGCCATTAAGAAATCGGAGGAAGTAATCACCGAATTTGAGAACAAAAATTATAATATTCGATTGGTGTATTGAGAACAGGTGAAAATTAAGCGGCTGTAAATAATGTAAACAATTATTGAAAAAAAAAAACATGTAGAAACCTACACTAAACGTACCTCAGAAACGAAAAATAGCGTTGCCATACCAAATACTAGCTAAGTATTTGAAACATCATCAGTTACGTTAATTTCGCAAAATTCATTCTACTTTATAAGAAATACATGTAATGTAAACAATGCTGATTTCTAGTAATTATCCATAAAATGGGTCAATTTAAATTTTGGCATAAATCAAGATAATCGAAACAGCTTGATGATAGATCTCACAATTATAAGCACAAAAAACTCCTTTCGCACGGCCGAAGGCCTTCATTTTAGAAAATATGAATATTAACAGAAAAAAATTATAAAAATAGAAATTGTTACTGTGATCCTGATTTGTTCCCTTGAAAAAAAAAAGAAATCGGAAATAAGGGTTATTATCTCCATTTAAGTCAAGTTGTTTCTAAATATTTCGTACTTTTATACAACGCTTAATCGGAAGGACTGAAATTATTAGTATGCAAAACCGCTTTTCGACATAAGATGTAATACTAAAGAAATTATTTTAGTATTATGTAATAATTATTTTTGGAGATATTTTCGTTTGGTAAAATATATATTATATAAGTAACTTCCTGTTTATAGAACTAGAAGAACTAGAATCACAGAATATACTTTGTGCTAGAATGGGGTTACCCCTATTTTCTCAATCTATGGTTATTTTTTATTGTAACAATAAACTGACAGTTCTCATACAAAAAATGTTAATTGGAGGGTCTTTAGTTCTATAAACAGAAAAGATTCTCACAAGTTGTGGATACATCGACATTTTCATATGAATTGTAATTCCAACAAATCGCCAGAATTCTCGCTAAATGGATTCAAAATCCCTAAATCGCTAAATTACCATCACTGCTTGTCAAAGTAGTGCAGCCAACTTCGTACGATAGAAATTTTCTTTGAAAACCACCTTCAGTGGGCCCCTTTTTACGAGAGTATTTTGTAATTATTTAAGTGTACAAATTAATTTTAAATAAAATTCCTTACACAATGGCTATGCGTGTGCTCGGCATTTCGCAAAATTTGCGTCAACTCTCCAAAGGAGTCAATGTTTTGAAGGTATTTCAAAAACGAACTAAGATTTTCATCATCATATGAAAAGATTACGGCACCGTGTTACAAAGATTTTTTCTTGTGCAATTACGTAATGGAAAAAGTGAAATATAACATGTAAATCACAATGTTTTACAAAGTTCAATGAATTTGGAATCCAAAAACAAATATTTTTACTCCAAAAAAATTGGTTAAATAATCATTTTTCACTTTTATAAATATGAAATTGAAAAAATAGATCTGGGAAAAGTTGAGGTTAGGTCAGAGCTTGCAGAATTGAATTGTGTTTTTATTTGCAGCGCTACAAGGCTTCCGATGCCGCTAGCTTGAAGAAGACTCTCGTCAACATCCCTGCCACTCAGGTCACCACTTTGGATAACAGTTTGCGTGTGGCCAGTGAGGACTCGGGTGCTTCCACTGCCACCGTGGGTCTATGGATTGATGCTGGTTCTCGTTCCGAGACTCCACAAAACAATGGTGTAGCTCACTTCTTGGAACATATGGCTTTTAAGGTCTGTTAAATAATCTCTGATATTGCAATTTTTTTCAATGTGCTTAATTTTTATTTTCTAGGGCACTGCCAAACGTTCCCAAACTGATTTGGAGTTGGAAGTTGAAAATATGGGCGCTCATTTGAATGCCTACACATCCCGCGAACAGACTGTGTTCTATGCCAAGTGCTTGTCCAAAGATGTACCCAAGGCTGTTGAGATCTTGGCCGACATCATTCAAAACTCCAAATTGGGTGAATCCGAAATTGAACGCGAACGCTCTGTAATTTTGCGTGAAATGCAGGAAGTTGAAAGCAACTTGCAAGAAGTTGTCTTCGATCATTTGCATGCCACCGCCTACCAAGGCACTCCATTGGGTCAAACTATTTTGGGACCCACTAAGAACATCAAGTGAGTTTACTACTCAAAACAGCTGGTTTTTGTTAATTTTTAATATTAATTTTTAATGTTATTTTAGGTCCATTGGCAAAGCTGATTTGCAAAGCTACATTAGCACTCACTATAAGGCTTCCCGCATTATTTTGGCTGGTGCTGGTGGTGTCAAGCACAACGATTTGGTTAAGCTTGCAGATCAACACTTAGGCAAATTGGAAAACACCTACGATGGTAAGCCACCAGAGGTTACTCCCTGCCGTTTCACCGGCTCTGAAGTTCGTGTACGTGACGATTCCTTGCCTTTGGCCCATATCGCCATCGCTGTTGAAGGTTGTGGTTGGACCGATCAAGACAATATTCCCTTGATGGTTGCTAATACACTTATTGGTGCCTGGGATCGTTCTCAAGGTGGTGGCATTAACAATGCCTCAAATTTGGCTCGTGCCAGTGCTGAAGACAGTAAGTTTTCATTTGCCAATTTATGTTATGAAGAACTCAATTTATGTTTATATTCTATTCTCTATAGATTTATGCCACAGTTTCCAATCTTTCAACACATGCTACAAGGATACAGGTTTGTGGGGCATTTACTTTGTGTGTGATCCAATGGAGTGCGAAAACATGCTTTTCAACATCCAAACTGAATGGATGCGCTTATGCACCATGGTTACCGAAGCTGAAGTTGAACGTGCTAAGAATTTGTTGAAGACCAACATGTTGTTGCAACTCGATGGCACCACTCCCATCTGTGAAGACATTGGCCGTCAAATGCTCTGCTACAACCGTCGCATTCCTTTGCACGAACTTGAACAACGTATCGATGCCGTTGATGTACAAAATGTACGTGATGTTGCCATGAAATACATCTATGACAGATGCCCTGCCGTTGCTGCTGTTGGTCCCGTCGAAAACCTTCCCGACTACAACAGAATCCGTTCATCCATGTACTGGTTGAGAGTTTAAGTTTCAAGAAATGATTATTCAAAGAGAAAGAGTGACAGGAGAACACTTTGTTGAGAGAGAGAGTTAAATTTCGAAACGAAATTTTGCGAAAAAAAATATGTTGAAGTTTAGTTTAATATAAAATAAAATACACAAATAAACCTCTTAAATAAAACAAAGTATAACTTGTTATTACACATGATTAAACCAAAAAACATCTATAGATGAGTATTGAATTAAAATGATGCTCTCGAAAACATAACCCAATAAACAAATAACTTCAATTAAAATAAATTCTTTAAACAATGTATTAATTAAAACCAAATTGTTTTTAATATGTATTTTTTTTTAAAACATTCCTGCAATAATAATACTTTCGAACAATAATTGTATTCATATTAAAAAAAATAAGCTAATTTTTTAAGTGGTTTGACGTAGTGGTCTATTTCCTTTAATAGTCGGTTTTTCATGTTGTTGTGAATATCGATTAAATTACAACATGAGATAAGAAAGCTAATTAACAACAGTTTATCGCGGTTAAAGTTTAAAAGATACTAGGTATCAACGTTTGCAGCTAACTGGTGGTTCTAAATAATGCAAACTTGGAGCCAGATAGTTTATAACTAACTGAACAATCGTTTTCCTTTTTAAAATATTAACAGCAATAGATTCACGGACATTATTTTTAATTCGCTATTATGAGACATTGGAGCGAAAGCAGTACCAATTTAAATGTTTTATTGAAGTTCGAAATTTATTCTGTAGTTTTGGGTGGACAATCTAATAATGTAGTTCCTCATCGTAATGTTTGTATGCACATTAGGGTGTCCCAAAAGAAGTGGTTGTTCCCAACTAAAATAAGTTTAATTTATTCCAACATACCGTTTCTCAAAGGATAAAAAGTTCCTTTTGTAAGGTTTTTTATATTTTCATAAATAGTAAAATAGTACTATTATTATGTCATTAATTACAAAGCATTTATTGAGATCAGAAACTAATTGCCATAAAATAAGGAAATATCAAGCCACCTTGTAGAAAATATTCGTATGTATTTTGTAGTCTTTTAAAATAAAATGCCAACATATTTAATCATGAGAGTATTTAATTGGTATTCCACTAAGACCTCTTTGCAGTTTAGCTGGTTCAGTTTGGCCAAGGGCAGGATCTAGACCTTGCCAAGTACGATCTTCGAATGTTAAGCCTGTATTTGTGGTCATTAAATCCATTCTTGGCTGTGTTACAAGAGCTTGCTGTTGTTCACTCAGCGCTGATAAGTTGGCCACCTCAACGTCGTTGCCATTTGCTCCGTTTGTACAATTACGTAAACGTCCAGTCAATAAACTTATATCATCTTGATTTATATCATTTGCATTGAATTCAAGAAAACTTTTTCCTTCGGGTAGCAATTGTTTGAAATCCATAACATATGATTCAGGATAACGCATGTGCCATGCGGGATTTAAAGCCATTTCAGCTTCAAAAACCGATACCACTGGTTTATAGAATTCTTTTGATTCAAACATGTTATTAAATGCACAGCCAATCAGTACAAAACAATCAATTTCTAAGAAATTGGCTAATTTGGCAGGATTAATGCGACCAACCGAAATAATCTGCGTTTTTATGCCACGAGATTTTGCCATCATTTGTAAACGTTTCACCACATCTAAATAACCATCAGCTGTAAGTGTAGCCACTATTAGGCCCAAAGTTACGGCATCCTTACATTTTTCAATATAGTAGTAACGACGGCGAATGTAGTTGGCTGTTAAGGGATTTTTTTCACTGCCACTCCCGGAAGATGCATCATATATAAACCATTTAGCAGCCTTAGAACTCAGAGATAAATTGAAAAATCGTTGATTATCGCTGCCAACAAACAAACACAAGCGCGTGTCATCTAATTCATTGACATGTTTGCCATAATCATCAACCATTATAGAAATTTCACCAGATTCTAAGAGTTTACCAAATTTATTGCCACAATAACAAACAATTAGCACTTCTTTTGCTTCAAAAGTCTTTAAAATATTAAGGAAATCATCTTGGGTTTCCTCGAAAAGGTGATGGTAACCAATATCTAAATAAATGGTTACTACTTGGTCTTTTGCACTTTTCCCAAATAGTGCTAAATAATCATAAAGCTTTTGCAAATCAAGTCCAAATTGAGGGAAAGAATAATATACTGGTAGTCGTGATACTTTACTGCGACATGCATTGCCAAAGTGTACCATACTATCGGCATCAACATGTGCAGCGGCAATCTAAACAAATATTGTAAAATTCCGAAATCAATAATTCATAATTTTCCGTTGACCTTTGATACCTACCTCGTCCACACAACAACTTCCATAAGATGTGTCGGCCAATATGAAGACTTTGAAATCTTTGTCACCCTCAAGAGAAGTGGAAACTGCTCTCTTAATATGTGTGGATATAGCATCGCTGTGCTTTAAGTAACTATCAGGAAATTGCAAGCAAACCTGAATATGACAATAGATTCGGATACAATTGAAAGTTTACAAATAATCAAATATCATAAATTACTAACTCTTTTGTAACCATTTTTGCAAATCCATTCTATGCAATTTTTACTCTGTTCGTCACTCCATATTTGTTGAAAAGTTACTTCAGTCCCATCTGCTATTTCTGTTTCCCTTTCTAGTGCTTCAGTTTCTGAACTGGAAAATGCTGAAGCTGCTGCAGACATTGTATTTAATTTTCCTTTTAATATTTTTTATACTAAATTTTTCTATTATTTATTAAAAATTTCGTTTGTTTTTGCAAAATAAATCAACCGATAACGTAAATCTCATAGCAGTGTTGGGATTTTGTAAACGGCATGAGTGTACTCGTAGAATAGTGCAAAAATCCCTTAAATGTAACTAAAAATACTACGAAACAGGGATGGCAAATGAAATTTAAAAATTGTACCAATCAGCATCAGAAATTGAACTTTTTCGACTGTAATTGTAGCAGAACTAGGATCTCCACGGAAAAATTTTTCCCGAGAATAGTTTTTTTTGAAATTCCAGTGAAATTTCGGGATTTTTTTCAAGTTACAATGAACAAATGAACAGTTGTAATGAATAAATTTGGATCGATTCCATTACATCCATTCATTCTTTTGGTTCTAGCAACAGATATTCAGTTGATAATGAAGCATCGTAGTTTATATTATCGAATTGTTGTCACCCATCTAACAATTTATGGATATTCACATTCAACAGAAAATAATGGCAATCATAATTTTGTTTATATACACTTAAAATTACGAGTGTGACAAGACTAGTCAAATGCCGCTATTTCTTCTTTATTTCAAAAAATCAAAGGTATAATTGTAAAAAATTTTATTGTTAATATTTTGGTATAATTGATAGAGAACATAAATTCGTAAATTGGTTTTAATATACATATTAACTGTGAAATAAATTTTCAAATTGTACCAAATGTGTCATTTGTGTACCATTGTACTTTTTAAGATCAAATTGTACCAAAAAAGTACAATTGCACCAATTTTGCCATCCCTGCTACGAAATTATACCTACTTTAAATTTTTGTATTAAAAGGTGGCATCAGACTACATGTATTTTACAATTTTCCATCTGTAAAAGTTGTACACCATCAGATACATATGTGAAATACATGTGGAAATACATAGTATGTAATTTTTTGACATAAATCAAGATCGTCGAAACAGTTTGCATTTTAATAATTTGTTTGGTGTTCATAGCTCTCATAATTTTAAGCACAAAAACGCTAAAATTTTGTTCTGATCTCTCTTAGTTTAAGAATTATAGGAATTTAAATTCAATATATATATATAACTAGCTGTCCCGGCAAACATTGTTCTGCCATAGCACACACAAAGTTTGAAGACTCCCACTATAATAGTACTCCACATATGAAATAATAAATTTTTACTTTGTATGGGAGGTGCCATGCTCATTGTTCTTATATAGGTCAATTGTGAATCTAAACCATCCAGGGACCCACTCAAACACACACAACTAATTTCATCGAAATCGGCCCAGCCGTTAAAGGAATTTAAATTCAATACATGTATATATATAATAGTGAATTTTTCATATATTTAGAGAAGTATCTGTTCATTGTGGATATCATTGAATAGTGCTTCAAAATGCACTATTCAATACCATATATAATATGGTACTGTTTATTAACATTGTGAACCGAAAATTTCTTTTTGAATTTATATAAAAGTGCTTCAGAATATTTTGATATACAGAAAAAATAATTTTAGCGAAGCCGGTGTTCGATACACCCCAGAGATTTAAGTCCATTTGCCAGGCCGAATGCCGGCAATACAGAAGATATGAATAATAACATAAAAAAATTATGATAATATAAATTGTTACAGGGATCTTGATTTGTTCCCACTATTTAATAATCCCACATTTCCTTGAATACGGGAGATTCAAAATTTCTATCCTGGTCAGAGTGTAACTCCAATGGTATATCTAGTTGTTCACAAATACGCATACGACCGTTCTTGCTTCCTTGTTGGGAATGGCATATACATCTGGCCATTTGCTGAAACAATCCATAAGCACTAGAACGTAACGGTTTCCGGTACCACTGACAGGGAAAGGACCTGCTACATCCATTGATATCCACTCGAATGGGGCACCCGAGATGTACTGCTGAAATTGTCCACGATTTCTTTAACTTTTCTAAGGTTGTTTTAACTTTTCTAAGGTTTTTGTTACACCAAGATGACCACCACTGGGACCGTCATGGAACTCTTTCATTACTTCGTTTATTTTAGAGGATGGTACCACAATTAGATTTGTCACCGTTTTACCGTCAGCACTTTCCCATATGCGCTATAAGCAGCTATTTCACAACTGTAGACTATTCCGTAGGGCCCAATATGATTTAATCAGTGGACTTTCAGCGGATATTTCTTTGCGGTTAGGCTTTCTGTCTTCTTCTTTAGCAGATATTATTTTTACCAATCTTCACTGGACTCTAAACGCATTAGTCGAACATCGATGACACATTGTATTTCCTCGGCTTTTGAACAATGCTTGAATCCCACGTTGCACGGCCGTCTTGATAGCGCGTCCGCATTGCAGTGTTTCAAAGTCATAGCTCTGAAGCCGCTCAATCAAACGAACCAGTTGTCCTTCAGGTTGTTTAAATTGCAGCAACCAGTTGGAAGTGTTGACCATACAAATACTTGTGGTAAACACTTCGTTTCAGAATATTTTTTCGGTGCAAATGTATGGAATTTCGTTTTCGGTGCCGATTAAGGTGTATGCGGAAACGAACTTAACCCCCATTTTCTCAATCTCCGGTTATTTTTATCGTGACAGTTATCATACAAAAAAAAAAATATTAATTGGAAGTATATCGTTACGAAAACGATATCCAGATATTTTGAAAATGGGGTTAATACTGTCAAAAGTTCTCGTTGCGTTACGCAGTTGTTTCTTTCAGGCTTCGAAAACTTTCGGCTGAAGTATCCAATGACACTTTCAGTGCCATCGACTACTTGTGAAAGTACACCGCCTATTCCGTATCCGCTCGCATTGCAATTCCACAAACGTTTCTCCAGGTATAGGATATGACAAAATTGGAGCCGTACAAAATAGATCCTTGAGCTTTCGGAATGCTTCAATCCATTGGAATGATTGCGACTTCTTGGTTAGCTCATGTAATCTTGAGGCGAAATTCTGGATAAAACGTCTGTAGTATGTACAAAGGCCAAGAAAACTACGCAATTCGTGGAGATTTTTCGGACGTTGCCAGTCCTTTACAGCAATTATCTTATCTTCATTTGTTGATATTCCTTCTGCTGTTACGCGATGTCCCAAATATTTAACTTCTTTCTGGAGCAATGCACACTTCTTTACAGTAAGTTTGAGTTTAGCCGCTGATATTCCAACGTAGAGAACCATTTTGTTCCAGCTAGAGTGTCCAGAGTATCGTCTATTCTTGGTAGTGGACGTCATTCAGCTTTCCGTAATCGAAGCAGAATCTAGTGCTGTCATCTTTTTTCTTAACTAATATCACGGACGAGCTCCATGGGCTAGAAAATTGTTCGATTACTCTGTTTCGCTCCATTTCGTTTACCAGCTCCTTCACTTCACTACGTTTTGCCTGCTTTATTTGACGTAGTTCTTTGATTTTGACTTTTTAAGGTGAAGGCGGATGCATGTTTCCTCAAAAGCTGTTTGGCTTTATTTTTATCTGGAGGCGATAGTTCTTTTACCCATTTAATAATCTTGAAGTCTGCTCCAATGATTACTTCGTCCACAATATCAATATGTTTTATGTCAGGATCGCGAATGCCATTAACAACTGACTAGATCTTGATATGGTCCAAAAACGGGTTGTTTTCGCCTGTATAAGTAAGCTGAAGCAAATGCTCGATTTAAAATGCAAAATCTTGTAGTCTCATTGGCCTTCAACACTCTACCACGGAATTCCATTCGGTATAATTCCTTTTTATGTTCGCCACCGTACTTACGTTGTAGCGTCTCCATTATGTCATCACAACAATTTCTGTTGCTCGCTGGCACGCTTTCAAGAACTACCGCTGCATTTCCTTTTAAGGCCAATATTAACTATATAGCTTTTCTTCTTTGTTCCACATGTTTCTAATGGCAACTGTATCAAACTGGAACATGAAAACATTAAATGGTGTGCTGCCATCAAAACTAGGAGCCTTTATTCTACTAGATTCATCTGAAATAATTCGCACCGTTCCATCTTGGCATTGAAGGTTATTAACCTTTGTTTCTAGATCATGCAGTTTTTGATGAACACCATTCACTAAATCTGACACCTTCTTGTCAATGACATCGACTCTGCTGTTAATAACCTCAGACATTTCCTGAATTTTCTCATCTGTGGCTTTAGAGGATTCTTGAAGTTTCGCATCCATTTCAGCTAAGTGTTTAATAATTTCTTTGACTTCAGCTTTAACCACAGCACGAAGTTTCTCGTTGTCGGCAAGAAGTTTCTTGTTCTTGGCTATAGATGTTTCTTGCAATTCCATTTTCATTATTTTATTTTCTACTTTAACATCAGCTAACAGCTTCTCAATGTTGACTCTAGAAGTTTCTTGAACTTCTCTAGAATTTTCTTGTTGGCTGTTTCCATTTTTTCCATCAAAGCCGCGAACATTGTACTTAAATCGATGCTGCTTTTTGTTGCACGGGTAGAAACTTCCATTTCTTCTTTATACTCAAACTCGTAACTTCCGATACCAATATCAAGCCGCTTGAATTCATCTATGAGCCCTTTCTGCAATTGTTACCTGTTTTTGGTAGCTCCAACTTACTCAATTCTTTTTTTGAGTTGTTCAACTTTTAGTTCTTCAAACTTCATGCTTATTATTTTGCAATCCCACTTCTGACACCAATTGTTACGTTTTTTACCTTTTAAAAACGTGGTTTATTTCCTTTAAATAAACCGGATACTTTTGATTGCAAATAAAAAGCAGTTTAGTAGTTTAAAATTGTAACAACTTTTTATTTATTCAAATGTTTTTATACACGTTTATAAATTCGCAGAAATACAGACACACTTTATAATGTAAAAGAATTGACTGGAAAATACAGCACACTTTAAGGCAGTCATTTGATGTTTATTTACACAGCGTCTATCATGAACTAACTATCGACTGCAACCTCTGCCACTATTTATACACACACCATCTCTCGTGAACATTCTACAACGATCTTAACGGACAACTACTATATTCGAATTCTAGAGCTTTCGAATGCTAACAATCGCATGCTATCAACATTGTTGATAAGTAGAATGTTTATAAACACGATGAATGTTGCTGGCAGTTGCTACCGACCATTAAATTCAAATTGCTAGTGCAAATTCGTAACAATATCAGTGGGATTTTCTTTTCATGACCATTTATTTCTCAACTATCCCGCTGTGCCATTAAGCCGATTCACAGACAAAAATGATTTTGTTACCCCCTTCAAAATAAAGATTGGTTTGTTTAAGGATGTCTCCCAAATTATCTTTTGATAACCGTTTGTGAGCTGGACCATTTTCAAAAAAAGTTTTTTTTTTAGTTTTAGTTTGTAAATATTTGTATTGCTCTAATATGAGGGGATTAGTTAAATTCGAAATATTTTTTCTATTTTTTTCAGTTGATTCCAAAGCCCTAACAAAATGGTTAAATGTTGCTGTAACGTCATTAAAATGTTTGTTATAATCATATTCTCAGTTAATGGTTCACCTAAATATCTCAATCTTTCGGCAAGTTCTTCTATTTTTGCATTTCCATTGCCATCAGGCATAACAGGTTTTCTGCAGGATCCATCAACAATTTTGTAAAGGTCCATAGATTTTAAAAATTATACGCATCTGGAACTTCCATGAACTCCAATTCACTGCTCCGCGTAGTTTTTCAATTTTAAATTCGCCCATGTTTACCCTTACCTTAATATTACTATTAATCCCTTACAATAAAAAATAAACTGTTGTTGAAATCATTTTATATTTTTTTGGTAGCAATTTATTTTCTCCAAATCCTTCTAGTAGTCTTGACAATGCAATTTATTTTATCCTTCTATGCGTCTTGAAAAATTTCTCCAAATCCTTCTAGGCGATTGAATAAAGAGTCTTAACGAATATATTAAATTATTCCTTCAGAATTCTTGAACTAATTTTTTGTTTGTTTAATCCTTCTAAGCTTCTTGATATTCAAATAATCCTTTAAGCTTCCCTTAGCATGAGTATCCTAGGCCAATAACCACTTGAATATTGATGTTTAATAAGCAAATGTCTTTACCTAAAATACAATATTCAAATAAATAGCTTACTACAAACATTCTCAAACAAAGTATTTACAGTAAATACAAATAACTTTATAATCAACATATAATTCTACTGTATTATAAGAATTCATTAGGTTCTAATCGGGATATATACGGGAGATATTCTTTTTGTGGTACTTTTCAATTATTTTTAATTTATGAACTTTTTTTTAGCATTTGCGCGTTAATAGCTAGTATTTATATATATAAAAATGAAATGGTCCATGTATGTTATGGCATCACCTGAGAACAACTGGAGCGATTTGGCTGTTTATTTTGTATTCGATTCGAAATATAATTATTGCCTCCTTTTCACTTTTCATTTCTCATTTTTCTTTATAACAGACATTTTTTGGAGAAACTTGAAGAACTAACATTTGTAAATAGCTACCGGGCGAAGCCGGGGTGGTCAAATAGTATATAATATAAAAGGATCACTTGTGGCAAAATGTAAAAAATTAGTACATAAATTTGCAAAAAAAAACATTTTTGAGTGAATTAAAAATGATTTCAATAAAAACAACTAATAAATTTAACCTAGATGGTAATCGTTGAACCTAATAAGACAATTGTTACTAACTTTTAAGGAATTTGAATACAAGAAACAAATTTTAAATTAATCATTAATATTATTTGCTCGTACATCCACAATATTGGTTACAAAAAAGGCAGAAATTATAGAAATTAAATATTTTATATGCATAAATTAATAAACTTACTTAACGGTTAGTACATTTTTACAAACTATACATACATACATACATTGTATGAATGTTTGTAAAAATTCACATAAAAATATTTATAAATTACATCACTCAACAAGTGTCGTACCAAAATATGACGATTGTTGTCTTCAATACAAAATAGTACCTGTGTACTCAACTCGTATGTACCAATCCATACATGCCAAAGTTAAGTATTATTAATCAAATCAAGTGACCAATAAAATATTGCTGTATATCATTGTAATAAAAATTTTTAAAGTATGAATTCTTTTAATATATGATGAAAGATTGATGATTAGTTATTAGGCCTAGCAAAGTGCACTTTAGTTTAGCAAAGTGCCCTAGTTTTTACTTTTACAAAAACAACTTTTAAGATAGTTGAAAAATTTTGGAATTTTTACAAACAATTAAAAAATGAACTTAGTTTTTTATAACTTATTTGTGTGAACCATTAAAATGAAAACCAAGTACATATGTACAAAGTTTTCAATAGAACTTTAGAATTAATTACAAAATTAATCCTTAAAAGTACAGGAGAAATTAAGAGGACTATGTGAACATGATTTTTCTTGTCAAATTGTTACAAGTAGTTGACAATTTATCAATGAATTTAAAAACAAATTGGTAAGAAAGATTATCAATTAATCATAATCCAATTTTTTTTTTATTCATTCATTCGGTTACAGAATCCTAGCCAATAGGCCATAATCGGTTCCAATTAAACTACTCACAATTTTGTCATCAGTATTATAAATCCAAAACGAACTAAGTTACAGTGGGTTAGTTGTTATGTTACCTGTAACAAAATTTCTAAATGGTATCAATTTACCCCCTCCTAGGCCAAAGTGATAGGTCAATTTCATAAATGTTCGATGTCAAGATATACAATAATACTCAATTTTCAATTCCTGAATTTAGAAACCCTAAATATTTTTAGAAAATCACAGGATTCAATGACTAAAAGCTGAACGATCCCACGAAAAGTACTTACTAGGGTATTCAATTAATCGGGTTTCTGGTTTAATCGGTTAATCGAGCAAATAATTAATCGAGGTTTAGATTTATTCGGTTAATAATCGGTTAATTTAAAATTATTCGATTAACCGAATAATTTCTATTTTCATTTTAAATTGAAAATACAACAACGAATTTTGTGTACAAAAATATAAAAAACAGCAAATAAGGCATTTGAGATCATTTTTGATTAGAAAGATATTAACATCTACTATTTATATTTCTGAAATCGCATGATTTGTTGAAAATTTATTTAAGAAATAGTAAAATGTCATAATATATTCAAAGACGTTTTTCTCGAAACGACTTTTTTGAATTATGACGTTGTTGCAGTTTTTTACGGTTTTAGTGAGATCTTCTGAAATAATGTTTTATAAAAATAATATATGTAATTTAAACGATTTTTTCTTTAGATTTAATAAAACTTTTCTTGGAAAAAAACTCTCTCGCTGATTGTATATGTTGGAGAAATCAAAAGCATGATAATGAACAGGGAAACCGGAAATATGCTCTAAAAAAACCGTTTTAGGCGCTTTAAATATGCAGTAAAAACTTTAAAATATGCTCTTAAAATTTAAAAAATATGCTCTTAAAAAAACAAACTTTTACATAATTTTTAACCAACAAAAATTTACTTAAATTTTCAAATAAAAATCGTTGTCTATTGGATCTGAAAACATTTTTAAACATAGAAAGTGTTCTTTCGACATCAACTGATGTTACAGGAGCAAATTTAAAAGACAATATTTCTTAGAACACTTAGAACGGTTAAGTTTGAATTAGAACTAAAATTTGATATTTAGATGGAGCTATTATTAAAATAGTGCTTATTTTATATTAAAACAAGTAAGAGAGCTATATTCGGCTGTGCCGAATCTTATATACCCTTCACCTAATTATACTTCAAAATAAAAAATTTAAATATTTTTAGGTGAACAAAATTTTTTTTTCAGTTTTTTCATTTTTGGATAAAAAAAATTTTCGAATTGTTATTTTAAATTTAAAAAATTTTTTTTTTTTTTTTAATTTTTTTTTGGTGAAAAGCCATCTATTTTTCAATTTTGAATTTTAAACAAAGGAAGTAAAAACCTGTAACACAACAGCGAAAAATAAGTAAGACAAAATTTGTTTTTGATAAACTCAAAATATGCTATTAAACAGTAAAATATGCTCTAAAAACGCAAAATATGACATAAATATGCTCTTAAAACAAATATATGCAAAAATATGTATTTAAGGGTAAAATATGCAAAAATATGCACTAACAAATCGATGCCAAAATTCTTAAATAGTTCTGAAACGTGTAAATATCTTATCCATGTGCTCATTAGACTCACCAGAAAAAACATGCATTTGCATATTTTGGTTTCCCTGATAATGAATATTCCTTTTTGGATTGTTTTAGATTTTGATTAATTTAATAGTTTCGTTTAGTTATGATAAAAGACTCATTTCAAAAAAAAGTTTCGTCTATACATGTAAATACAAACAAAGTTTCAAATACATGTATATTAAATATGTCAGTTGTTATACATACTCATTAATCATGTTTATTGGATGTTCAAAAATATCTAATTTTAATTTGAAATTTGTATATGAATTGAAACGAAAAAATAAATACAAACAAATTTTTTAAAGTGCAAAAAAAAAAGGAATTTCGGTTAATCGGTTAATCGACACAAATTAATCGGTTTATTTGTTATTTGAAAATCGGCAATTTCAAATTATTCGAACAGTTAACCGTACAAAATTAATCGGTTAACCGATTAACGGTTAATCGATTGAATACCCTAGTACTTACTACATCACTAATCTCCACTATTATTTGAGGTTTTCCAACATTTGTAATTATCATACGTTTTTACTATAGAGCAGAAACTCTCCTTTCAAAGACATAACTACGTCTATTATCTACAAATTTATGACCGATTATGGCCAATAGGCTAGGTTATTGAAATAATAAAATAAACTTTGTTGTCAAAAACCTAAGTGTAGAGAATATACAAAAAATTAATTAACTATGATGTCTCTGCTCAGTTTTCCAACGCTTTGAGGAGCAGAATAGGTCTCCTAGTAAATACTCTCCAACACAATATTTATTTATATTGGAAAGATGTAACATCCGTATTCACTGACTAGCTAAAAGTGAACTAGGGTATGCTAAAAATACCAATAAGCCCTGGATATCCGAAAAGAAATGGCAAATAATAGAATCCAGGAAACAGGCCAAAACCAAAGTAAATGATACTAAAATCCCACAATCTAAACAAAATGAACAACGTAAATATCAAGAGGAAAACCAGAAAGTTAAGCGAAGTGCAAGAGAAGATAAGCGGAAGTGGGCTGATAATTTAGACAGAACTGCCAGTGAAACGTATTACGAAGGATATTGCCGGCCATAGCTATCACACTATAAAACCTCTGAAGAATGATAGGGGCGAATTGATCTATGCCAACGATCAACAGCTAGAGTTGTGGGAGAATTATTACTTTCAACTATTGTCGGTCAATCGGACATCATCTACAACAATATGTGATTGTGATAAAATGCATCACATAAATAACGTAACCATCGCAACACCGTCCTACGAAGCTGCAATTAAGCGTCTGAAGCTCGGTAAAACTGCAGGCCCTGATGGAATATCTGCTGAAATTATGAAAGCAGACATCACCCTGACAACGACTTTACTAAAACCCATCATAGCTCACATCCTGCCCAATCGCATTTCAGCTATCATTGAACCACAGCTGAGACGAGAACAAGCGGCCTATAGGCCAAACAAGTCATGTGTTGATCACATCAATAGCTTGAGGGTAATTGTTGAACATACGGTCGAATGGCGCTCATCCCTTTACTTAGTGTTCTTAGACTTCAAACGTGCTTTTGACACATTACAACACAATGCGATATCAGAAGCTCTAAGATGCAAAGAAGTTCCCGAGAAGATAATTAAGCTTATTAAGGAGCTTTACAATAGCGCCTATTGTTCTACACTTAAATTAGGGGCCATCAAGCAAATCCATCAAATTAAGCATCGGAGTTAGCCATGACTGTGTTTTGTCTCCATTATTGTTTGACCTAGTTATGAACCATTGTATTTCGTTGAGACCCCACGATAGGATAGATGCTATCGAAGCTTATGGCACGCTCAACAAATTCTGGAGATCGCAGTGTATACACAAAGGATTTTAACAGCAATGTGAAATCTGTGCTTCTATATGGATGCGAAACATGGAATAATATATCGAGTCGCGAAATGAGTACTATGCAAGCTTTTGTAAACTGATGCCTCAGCCACGATATCAAATCAAGATTTGTGGAATAGAACAAATCAAGTTCCTTTGGGTTTAAGTATACGATCGCTTAAATTTGGTTGGCTGGGACACACACTGAGAAAGCCAGCTAACGATATAACAAGACAGTCCTCCAAATATAACCCCCAAGGTTCTAGGAGACCTGGCAGACCTTGGAGATGACAAATTGAGAATGAGTTGCATGAGCATGGTGTATCCTGGTGTGAGATGAAACTGTTGTGTAATGATAAAACACAATGGAAAACATTTGTTGCAGCCCTATGTTCCAATGGGAATTAAAGGATTAAATATACATATATAATATATTTTCCAGTAATAAACTTTACTGATTTGTATCTTACAATACTACTTTTTAAGATTATTTGAAAATATTTTTAAATTAAAGTGAAGAGAGAACATTTACAAAAATGCATCTAAAAATTGCATTTGCATTATGAATGCATTTTTTGAGAACAAATATGTTTTTAATTATGAAGTCTAAAGTTGACATAATCATCTTTCAAATGGATCTTAAATCGATAAAATCCAACTACTAGTATTTAATGTTACAGTCCATGTTAATTTTCTTGATTTAAAAAAAATTAAAATGGGATTCGAAATTTAAAAGAATAAAACTGGAAATGTCCAAAGGACTCCAAATTTTACCGAATAAAAACTTGAGCTTATTCTGATTTCTTATGTGGAATTATTGATATACCTTTAATACAAATAAGAATGAACTTTTTAAAAGTTCTGTTTTGTACTGTACTTTTTTTTCTTTAAACATTTGAGTAAGATATTTTTATTAAGCTGAACAACAAAAGCCATATTTTATGGCTAAGCTAGCCAAATATGAATTTTTGAATATGTTTAAATTACTATTTGTGTGTGTTTATACTCGTATATACTTACACTTTGTACTTATTTGATTAAACACATTCAATATTTTTGAATTGTTTTTATGTATTGGTTAGCGGAAACATGATAACCGTATGTTTTTAGGCACCAGTATTGCCATTATGACACGTTTCGAAAACGGAAGGACGGAATTTGACTTCTGAAAAATAATTTCACCTGTACGATGAAAAAAGATAAGAAATTTCCTTTTTTTGTTTTAAAAGGAAATCACGAAATTCAGACTCATACATATTTAAATTAATGAAAAAGATTTGTTTTTAATACCAAATCAATTTGGATTTATGTATGTTCTAGGAACAAAAACAAAGTAATTTTTTAATAGAAAAATCTAATGTACAGACCGGAAACTACACTCAATATACACGTACATACCTTCTCTCCTAGTATGTAGTTGGTTGGCTGGTAGTTGACTCAACATACTCCTAACATTTATGAATTTAAGTCTGTATGTACCCAGCAGTTCTTGGATACTGTCCTGAAATAGTGATTTTACCTATCATTTACTGATTTACCTAAATTATATACATTTAGTTACATAAATAGCTATGTGGCTAGTTGTCTCTTTTGGTCCTCAATCTGAAAATTTATGTCCCCAACAAATCCCCATTTCAAATTTAAAATCACCAATTTTGTTCCCAAAACACATTATTTTTAATGCTATAGTTAATAATTTAATTTTGATTGTACAGTCCATTCTTTTAGTCCTAATAATTTCCTTTTGTCCTAATAACTTCATAGACATGCATTTAAAATAAATTAGAGAAAAAAAAACATATTTGTTAACTTTTAATGAAACCATTTTTATCTATATTTTATTATACCCTTCACCTTCGTGAGAAGGGTATATATAAGTTTGTCATTCCACAATATAATTTTCCAACCCTATAAAGTATATATATTCTGGATCCTTATAGATAGCGGAGTCGATTAAGCCATGTCTGTCTGTCCGTCTGTTGAAATCAATTTTCTGAAGACCCCAGATATCTTCGGGATCCAAATCTTCAATAATTCTGTCAGACATGCTTTCGAGAAGTTTCTTATTTAAAATCAGCAAAATCGGTCCACAAATGGTGGAGATATGACTAAAAAACCAGGACAACCTCGATTTTTGATCTATATCTGGATTACTAAGTCATTAATATAGACAATATGGATATCTAATTCAAACACCCTTGCAACGACGTATATAAGACTATAGTAAGTTGGACAATGGGACAAAATCGGAAAAAATATTTGTTAAACCGAAAAAAAAAAATTTTAAATTTTTTAAAAATTAAAATAATAATTCGAAAAAAATTTTATTCCAAAAAATTAAAAAAAACAACTTTGGAAAAAATTTTTGTTTACCTAAAAATATTTAAACTTTGTATTTTAAAGTATAATTTGTTGAAGGGTATAGATTCGGCACAGCCGATTATAGCTCTTACTTGTTTTTCTTATTTTTTGTTTAAATCAAATTAGAAAGTGGTCTAGTAACAAACAAGTCACTAAATGCACTGATTACAATGAGACTAGTCCAAAATAGTCAGTCAGTACATAGAGTCTATTACCTTACTAGCTACCTAAATGTTTATTTGATTAGCTACATAACTAGCTAAGTGGAAGCTAATAGACCTAAAATAGTCAGTTAAAAAGACATTTCCTAGACAGTCCAATAACCGATTGCTGATAAAGAACCCTTCCTCCGACAACTCTTCAATATATTACATCTGGTGGGTTACATAACTAATACCTAAAGTGTAGTACAAAATAAACGTTTAAAGTGACTACACTATAGATTACTTGGAGATACAAAAGTCACAATTGACTTCAAACTGGATTATGTAAGTATACTTAAGCAATAATAAAATAAACTCTATGAGGATTATATCAACAGAATTTGTATAATTTTTTCGTATCACTCACTAACAAGTGCAGTATAAAATAAACGTTTAAAGTGACTACACTCTAGATTACATAGAGACACTTAAGTGACAATTGACGCTAGATTACCTGGGGTGTATAAAGTATCCATTTGACTTCTCCCTGCTTTACAAAGAGCACATAAGTGTCAAATGACCCAAAATATATAATGGGATACATTGAATACAAAACTGCTGGGTATTGTACTTGGTTGGTGTGAATGCATGTATGTAGGCAAATGAAAACATTCAAAACTGTGTTTTTTTTTAAGTCACGCTCCTACCAAAACCAAGTCCAAAACAAGCCAATTGCGAGAGACAGACAGAGAGATAGAGAGTGTCAAGTGGATAATAATAATGAAATAAAAAAAAAGAATCAGCAAATCTTAATTAAAAATGCAGATCAGGTACTATTTTGTATAGGTACAAATAAACGACAGTACGCATTTACACAATCGTACTGTTGAATTGAGCGTGTGTGTGTCTGAGACTGAGTTTTTGTGAGTGTGTGTGTGTGTTTTTCAATTACTGAACGCATTTCAAGTCATAGTTACGAGTCGTACGGACGCTTATAAAAAGAACCCCATTAATAAATCGGAGTGTATCTGAGGGTGTGTGTGTGTGTCTTTGCACCTTCTTAACTCGTACCACTCGTACATATTTAGGTTTAATATTTTTAAATACCAAGTATTTTCAATTGTTATTTTGAATCTTTCTTTTAATATAAATACATGCATATGTATGTCTATATATACATAGTTATTATATAGTAACACTGTATATGAATAATATCTGTGATAGGTGTAGTGTCTCCAATATTGAAAATCAAAAAATGGTTTGAGGTGTGGTGCTAAGCTTGTCTGAGATCTTCAGAGTTAGTTGCCAATAAGACTTTGTCACCAACGGATTGGAAAACATTATTCTAATATTTAAATCTTTTTTCAAACATATCTTACAAAAAACAAAAAAACAAAAACTTAACAAGTGTTAGTTATTAATTTTTACAAAAGTGTCATATAACTTAAAATTAAATAGTACAAATACACATTACAAATAACAAAATTATATTTAATACATCTATTGGTCAGTTGGCAAGATGTCGGCATAGCTGATATTTAAAATTTTGAAACCCCGCTATGCTGCATCTAGTCAATTATTTCAATGGATAAATCAACAGAAATTATGCAGATACATCATTAATATGTACCTATGTACATAGTTTAAATAAAAATGTACGTTGAAGCTTGTGTTTTATTAAAACCTATCTGCATTGAACAATAATCAAAATTCCGATACGAAAGTGTTAAAAGCGCCATTTTTTAATGCAGCTTTATATGTACATTAACCGGTTTTTACATTGGCAGGAAAATGCAAAGTGTTTAAAATTAAAACGGCCCAGATAACTCGAATATACATACTGGATCTTCTTATTAGTTATATATAAAAAATAACTTCGAAAGAAGCGTAAACAAAGTTGAATTTGTTATTAGGAAGTATTTAGAAGATAAAACATCTGAAGTCAATATAAATCTATTATTTTTTGTTAGACATGTAAATAATTTTTCGGAATTATTATAATACCTTGCAAAGAACAGTAGATTATACATGTTTTTCTTTCAATTTATATGTAGGGTTCCGAAGAGGGCAAATTTTCCTGTAAATATTTTTTTTAGAGATATCCGATAACTTTCGGGAATTTCCTTATACGTTTTCTTCTAAAAGTTACAATAATCAGATTCGTTGTGATGACCAAATTTGTTACTCATCGAATAATTTCATTATGTTTTTTTTGGTTCTAGCAGCAAATAATCATTTGAAAAAAAAATCGAATTTTTGTCACCCCAAAAAAAAAATCCGCCACAGAAGGTGCATAAATTTAGTGTTTATAAAAAACCGATTTGCCAGTTATCCGAAAATTGGTCTTTTTTAGAAAACTGACTTTTCTGTTAACCGACTTCGAAAAACCGGTTTAACAGGTAAACTGACATTGAAAGGAATTCCATATTTTAGAAGTTAAAGCAATACATTTTGATATGTATGAAACATAAAATATCCTACAAAAGTATACATAGCTTTAAAATTTGCAGTTTTTAGTAGTAAGGAATGGTTAATATATAATAACAATAAATATGCAAAAGCGCCAAGTCCATTTTATTTTGTAAAAAATTCAAAATTATTATCTTAGTCAAAAGGAAATGAGTACCTATAACTATGTTACTAAATATATAATTATTGGCTTATTCATTAAATTTTAAACAAAAAGAGTAAATCATAAATTTTTTAATTAAGGGTCTAATTTTATAAAACAAAGTTTCAAATCCTTTTCCCAGTATTCTTTATACAAGTTGCTTACAGTTCCAAACGTTTCGTTTTATAAAATGAGGCCCTTAATTTGCTAATTTGTTTAGCACATTTGGCTAGGAGAATTAATTGACCGATCCTAACCAAATTCAATAGGCTGCGCTGTGACAAATATTGTCAAATTATCTTTGGAATCAACATGGACGGACATTGCTTAATCGACTCACTCGATCGACTTTAAGGTGGATGTTTGGACAATATTTTTGCACGTTACAAACATCAGCACTAACCCAGTAGGGTATAAATATTATTATTAAAAATGTTCATCTTTAAAATGTCTCATCATTGAAAATAATGCTACAAAATTTTATTTCGGTCCAAATGCTTAAAATTATCTTGAAAACAGAGTTGGTATTACTAATCCCATTTTGGAAAATTTAAATTTTCAAATTCGAAATCTGTTAAGCCCCAAACTAAGGAATGAAATACATGGATTTATCATTAGCGCGAAGTACAAAAGTTTTATTGTTTTTATCTTTAAACTATGAAAATTGAACGATAAAAATGTTTGCTAACACAAACATTATACACAGAGAAAACAGATTCGTCGTTGCAACCGAATTTGTAGTCAATCGAAATATGTCGGTTTTATATACTATTCATATAAATCAGTTGGATACAGACTTAGTCGTTGCCAATTACTTTTCAATTACCAATTACTAGCAATTGTAATTGAAAAATAAAACGAAGCGTTCAGAAACGCAAGCAATTTGTATGAAGAATACTGGGAAAAAGGTTTTAAACTTGAATATTTATCATACACAATATGTTTAACGTTTGTTGTTGCGTTTTATAACTGTAGTCGAACTGAAAGGGTATTTTAGAGGTAACAGAAGCCATCTTTGAAAAATATTGATTTTCGAGTGGTAATATCATAGAAAATATTATAAAGAAAAATATGTATTTCAAAGTTATTACTGCGACAACCAGAGCCATAGATGACAACTAGATAGGTAATTGGTAAATAGGTACACCTAAGTTTGTTGTTAAAATCCAAATCCAAAATTCATGTGAATGTTTGCTACTTATTTTGTTGTTGTATCACTGATAGGACTTTAAATATTATATATAGCATGGTAGAACCAACCAGGTACAATTATTAGGGAGAGTTTTCAATATTTACCCCTACAACGTCAAACAACGCATTTACTCTCATCACTTTTTATTTTGTTTTCGCAATATTTTGCACGTTATATTAAAACTAACACATATTTATTTGGAAAAAATTTAATTTGAATTGAATATTTCACGAAAAAAATTAAATACACAAAAATTTGTTTAATTAATTTATTTTTGTCTTAGACATTTCTTTTTGTTTTTTTCTAATTTTCTTTTTTTTTACGTTATAGGGAATGTATAATTGAGAACGTACTTTCTAATAATTGTACCTTGCTTGTTCTGCCATGATATATAGTGCCAATTTTACCCCAAAAATTAGCCTAAATGGAACAAATAGTTCCAAATCCATATTTAAAAAAATTCAATATTATTGGACTTCATTTTATGTTCGATATTTTCAGCACTAAATCGCTTATAAAACCACCAAAATGTACTTTTTTGCTCATATACAATTTTTGGGAAATAGAGTTTTATTTATTTCGCCCCCTTAAAAAACAGCATGAAATGATAACAAGTTTCTTACTTATCTATAGATACATCTAACTGCCACATCTAAGTCACCACAATAAATGTTAAGGATGTTTGATATAAAACCATTTTAATATCGGAAAAAGAACCTTTTGTTAAAAATAAAGAAAAAAACGTAAGTTTTGTTAAAAACAAAATTAAAAAGTACGTTTTTTATGCGTTTTTTTTAAACGATAATATTATGAATGAATGTTTTTAATCTTGATCTAATATATAAACAAATTACACATTGAACGACTACGAAACTCTGAGCGCTCCCTCGACAATTGGATATTCGCTCTGGAACGACCAGAGTATTTCCAGTCTAAACATTGTGGAACGCAACGAGAGTTGTATAAACTGGAAGTATTTTCCCAAGTGATGAACTGTCGACGACAGCAGAGCTGTTACAACAAGAACGAACCCGCGTCAAACCTATGACATCCGTCTGAATACTCACGCAGTTCCTCTGGAGTCAGACATAGGATGACACTCGATGTGAGTCTGACGTACCCTGGATTTTATCATTCAGACTGACAGAACCTGATGCCACCGTCCAGACACCCTTGACATAGGGAACATACGCTGGATGGTGGGGTTATGTTGCCACACCACATTCTCGGACCGAAGTGATATTGATGATGATTACGTTAAAATATACGATAAACATTATCTTACAATTTACACACAGCCTCAAAAATGAGTAAACACCACAAATTATTTAATTTTTTTTAAGATAAAGATAATCCATCGATTAATATTTAAAAGCTTCGGTTTGTTGGAGATTGGGCTGAATAATAGAATCGGTTCTAAAAAAAAAGATTTAAGTCGGATTATAATGATTTTCAAAAAATTCACTGGTGTTTACCCATTTATACCATATATAAATACGATACCATACCCTATGATTTTGAAGTTTTTGAGAATTGGTGGGCGAAAATTAAAAAACATGTTATAGCTATGTTTAAGGTATTTAATATGTTTGAAGTAATATGAATATGAAAAAAATGTAACATAGAAATTATTGGGGAAAACATAATAATTAGCGGGATAAAAGTCTACATACAACGTAGTATCTTCTAACATCAAATATAATATTAAAAACAAAAAAAAAGGAAATAACAATTAATTTTGTTGATTTATTTAAATTTACATGCATTACAATTTTTAAAGTGATAATTAAAGATTTTATTGGAATTTTTGCTAAGACAACAAAATTAAGTCGGCTACTGTAGAGACGATCATGAAAAAATATAATAACACCAATAGAACCGAAATTAAGCCAAGATCTGGGAGACCTAAGAAGCTTTCGGGACGTGACGTTACCAGTATTTTGAAAGTAGTGAACCAGGATCCGAAAATAAACGCCCCAAAACTTTATAAATTATAAACATTTTAAATGACGATGTATTTAATAGCAGAACAGCATGCAAAAAACCACTCATTTCAGCGAAGAATCAAAATCGTATTATACCTACAGTCAAACATGGTGAAAGCAAAGTTATGGTTTGGGGTGCCATGGCGTCATCTGGAGTGGGTCGTTTGGTTTTTGTCGAGCATAACATGGACCACTATCAATATAAAAACAATTTTCCAGCAAGATAACGACCCTAAGCATACTGCACACGTTGTTCGAGACTAGTTTCTTTATTATGCCCCAAGACAACTATATTCACCACCCCAGTCACTAGACTTATACCCAATAGAGCACATATGCGACGTTTTGTAAAAAATTGTGCGAAAATATGACATCAGTAGCCTTGAAACCGTCGTCTTACTGATGCCCAAGGTGTACTAACCAAATATTAAGAGTTAATTTTTTTTAATTTTATATAAAATTTTTAAATAATATTTATTTTTTTGTAGCTGTATGTAGACTTTTTTTCCTATGAATTTTTAATGTTTTTGTTATTATGGTTTTTATTATGTAAATTAATTAATTTTTTATTTTATAAATAAAGTATTTATTAAAGCCTTAAATATTGACATAAACATTTTTTTAATTTTCTTCACGAACTCTCTAAAACCCCTAAATCATAGGGTGTATGTAGACTTTTTTCCTTGATTGTAAGTGATTTTATTAAAGATTTGAAGAGAAAACTCAATATTTTACATAATTTAAAAAAAAATTAATTATTCGATTAAATTTAAATGTCCAATTATCCAATATCCAATTATTTTAATACCCTATTTCTTATTTCACTCACCCCTATTAACACGAACTCTGGTTATGTTTTAACTAATATTTATACTGAATGTTTCATACAAAAATAATTTTAAATGACAGTATAACTATTAGTTATATTTTCGAGTGGAAAGGACTCCAGGTTGACAATATGTTTGGATATATCTTAAAAACTTAGAAAATATGTACATATGTATATGTACATCAAATGCTAGGTATCTTAAATGACATTGACAATACATACTGTTGTATCATAATATAACAATAAAAGGTAGAATCACTATAAAATATGTTCTCAATTATACATGCCTTGAATTGTCAGACTAATACCTATAAAATAAAAAATAAAAGTACAATTGAAATAAAACATCAAAAATCAAAAATTAACTACATACATAAATTGAAAAATAATTTAAATTCAATTTCAAAATTTATGAAGAAACATGCGTGTTAAATGTTGTTTGTGTAAATCTTATTCTTTGTGTAAATGTCCTGAAAATAAAATTAAAGAATGGAGTGCAGCCAGCGGTGTTGAGCTGAAGAAACACCCCCGGATTTGCATGCATCATTTCAATGACTCCGATTATATTGAACTGCATCAAGCCACAAAACGTGCACGTCTAATACCAAATGCGACATCTTCTCTTGAGGAAGTAAAAGGCGTAAGTGATTTTTTTATTATTCGTATTTTCGTATTTCTGTTTTTTGTTTTTCTATTATTTGACGTAACAAGGCATAGCATTTTAAACTCTCTCCCTAGTGATTCTACCTTTTAATGGTTGTATCATGCTGTTGTATTATAAATACTGTATAATATTTTACTTTTCTATTTATTAATTTATCACATTATCTATGAATTTTATATTTATAATTTTTATATAAAACATAATAAAAGATATTCATTCTGAAATTGAAACCAAATAGTTTCACATGGCGCAGTCGTAAAAAAACAAGTAAGAGAGCTATATTCGGCTGTGCCGAATCTTATATACCCTTCACCAAATTATACTTCAAAATACAAGTTTTAAATATTTTTAGGTACACAAAATATTTTTTTTTCCAAAGTTGTTTTTTTAATTTTTTGGAATAAAATTTTTTGAATTTTTTTTTTTTTAAATTTTAAAAAAATTTTTTGGTTTTTAAATTTTTGGTAAAAAAAAAATTCGGGTTAATAAATATTTATTCCGATTTTGACCCATTGTAGGTCCAACTTACTATGGTCTTATACATATACATTATGGTCTTATATACATTATTATGTACGTCGTTCCAAAGGTCTTTGAAATATCTATCATTAGATATCCATATTGTCTATATTAATGATACAGATATAGGTCAAAAATAGTAAAAAAATCTAGGTTGTTCTGGTTTTTTCCTCATATCTCTGCCATTTGTGGACCGATTTTGCTGAATTTATATAGGAAAGCATGTCTGACAGAATTATTGAAGATTAGGATCCCGAAGATATATGGGGTCTTCAGAAAATTGATTATAAGAATCCAGAATATATATACTTTATAGGGTCGGAAATGAAAAATGTAGAAAATACAAACGGAATGACAAACTTATATATACCCTTCTCACGAAGGTGAAGGATATAAAAATGAAAATCTATAAAATGTAGTTTTCTTTATGAGATATTCTTTATAAATTATAATTACACGATGCTTGTTATTGTATTGATAACAATTTGGTTATCCTAAACAATCGTTGGAAAATGCTTAAAAAAGTATTTAAAATTACATAATTTTTTATCAACCCATTGCGAGACAATCGTAAGAAATATAAATTTTGTTCCTAAAACCGACTTGTTTCCACTAGATTTTATAAGAAAATCGCTAAATTAGCAATAGAATTTTAAGTAAAAAGTTGTTGTTGTTTACTTAGCAACATTTTTAATTTTAGCTGCGCCATCTGTTATTGAATAGCATTGATAATAGATCAACTGTCAACAACATCTGTCATCGGTTATTATATTTGACAGTTTGTTTTTTCTTCTTCTTTCAATATGTTACTGTTTTTTTTGTGAGTTTTTGCTAAAGTACTACACATATTTATTTTGTTGATGATTAATATTTACATAAATTATTTTATTTGCAATCAAGTGATAAAAACAGTTATATGCTAGTAACATCTGTGAAAAATAATTAGCCTCATTTATTCTTGTGCACTAATCTATGCAAATACGAGTATCACCAAGAAATAAAACAAATTTTAAGGCAAGTTTAATAAAGTTTACAGTGGTATTCTAAAATCGATTTGAGACAATAAAATAGTGATGGACAGTCAGGTGAGTTGGGAATAGAGTTTGTTGTTTTATGGTAGTTAGTTTATTAAACAATTGCTGATTGATTTATTAGCCATAAATCGTTTTGATTTCTGTTTATGATAAATAAATAGAAATGTAATTATACATAGATACCATTTGAAAGGGTGCATTAAACCCATTTTGTGGGACAATAATTTTTAAGTCATATTGGGTATATTGTATGACCTTGATTTTTAATTTTTCTTTTATATCTTATAAATCTACAATACCTACGTCATTTGGATTACAAAACTTTTACATATTCCTACAAGGATTGTATTTATTTTTGAAGTAAAAAAACAATTTCAATTTGTATATGTAGGTATTTATTTATGAATTCGTTTCAAAATGTATATAAAGCCTCATTTGCGGTTAGAAGTATTAAATAAAAGTTCAAAGTTCATAAAATGTTATTGAAATCGAAAGTAATATGTCCAAAAATATAAATTTGTTGTACGTTTGGGAATGGTTTCTCTCACCAATAATAACAAACACACAGTCGCAATACAATGGAATTTGAAAATTACATATATTTTTTATTTATTAATTGGAAAGGCCAATTGATATATGCCGTAATTTCAGTTTACAAAAACATGAGCTTTTATCAAATGTATGTATATTCCAATGATAAAATTTGAAAAACAATGGAAATTTTTAAACTTCAAAATCATGATTTACCGTTATTACAATATTTTTTTTATTTTGATAATTTTGTAAAAGTTTTTAAATAGATATAGTCAATATTTGTGATCATTTAAAAACCAAAATAATATACGATTTTAGTGCTGGATTGAAGAGAATATTAAAACATAAGCCAGGTTCTGTAAAAACTCATTATTTGGGGTACCGACCTCGTAAAACTAATCGAAGACTAGATAATTTATAGCAACAGAGTTTAAGAAATTCAAAAAAATTACTCCCCGGGAGGTTAATATACTAAAATTGGAAATTAGTTTTCAAACCGTTAGTCATTGGCCAAATTAGTCTGGTCTTGAATGCTGTCGCCCCGCGAAAAAACTCTTATTTCTAAAAAAACCCAACTCATCGTATACAATTTGCCAAAGAACATTTAAAATGGTCGATTAAATACAGTTCTTTTTCCGGAGGAATCCAAATACAGCTTAAAAAATCTGTCTTCTCCGCTTCCATTACAGCGTCTTTTTGCAACTCAAAAATTTTTTCAGCAATATGCTGTAAAATAGATTGCAACGAAACTTTGGCAAGTCTCATTTGCTTTTTTAATTTTTCTTTTAAAATTTCAATAATTTATATTCGTGAGTGATTTTCGGAAGTGGGTTATATGGGAGCTATGACCAATTATGGGCCATATTCCATCATCATGAAATAAGGTCGTGTGATTATTTTCTTTATGAGAGTTGAATTTTAACGTCGATTAAACGATGTCCGTCCGACTGGCTGGCGGGCTGGCTGGTCGGCTGTCCATGTAAACCTTGTGCGCAGAGTACAGGTCGCCATTTTGAAGATATTTCGATCAAATTTGGTATATATTATTATTTCGGCCCAAGGACCGAAATTATTTCACCTAGCCCCCATACAAATGTCCTTCCGAAATTGGACTTTATTGGAAAAAAAGGGAAAAAACTCCCGGGGAATTTTTATTCATAATTGGGCTAAATGTTAATATTTGTAAACATTTGAAAACCTTCTATTTATATACATATATAGCCGCTAAGAATTACTTTAATAAACCACGGCTTTATAATGACACTCGACATACAGAAATTAATGAACAATACAATCGAGGCGTCCATTATAACTCGGAAGTATAAAGGGACAGATGTATAACTGCCACGTATTCTGATGATAACTTCGGAAATGCCATTTGATTTTAACCGATTGCAGTTTCCTATTTGCTTAGATTTTGCAATGATCTAGAAAATCCATGTTTTTCACATGGACAGCTTTCAGTTGCTTGTTCGCGGGTTGGAAATCCCAAAGACTTATGGGTCTATGTACCAGATGGAAAAATCAAAAATATTGTCTTTAGAACAACAAATAATACAAAATATTATATACTAAACATTAACTACAAATATGTTTTATTCTAAACTTTTCAATTTAATTACATTTCACATTAAGGTTAGAAAATATGAAATGAATAATGTACTTTTTATTACATTAGTAACTAATTTTACATAGATTACGGTACGAGTAGCGAAGCACATCGGGTTTTAGCTAGTATTTTAATAAAATACTAAAAAAACATAAATTCCATAAGAATTTTTTTTGGATTTTGTCCTATTAATTAAATATTTTGAAAAGTTTTTTATTGAATTGTCAACCACTGTATGTATTTATTTATATACACATACGCTTATCGCCGGGAAATTTTTTAAAAAAAAAGTTTGGGATATATCTTAAGTGGGCATGACAAATAAACAATAGTTCAGCAGAAAATTCAGCTATTTTTATGAACTTTGAAGGGAGTGAGTAAATGCCAAATTTGCCCTTCCGAATCTAAATGTACTTATAATTATTTTGATATTACCAATAAAATGATTTTCTATTATAATTTGTTTGTTTTGTATAGTATTGTAATATTTCATTTATAAAATATTTTAGCCAAAAACAACAAAACTATTAAAAATTTACAAAAAAAAAAGTTGTGAAGTATTTAGATAAAAACCTATTGATATGAAAAGCAAAAGCTCCAAAAATATTAACAACAGTATAATATTTGATGTACGAGTATCATTGTTAGAAATTATCGCAGTTCTGTGTGAAAATGACGTCAGTTAGAGACAATAAGTAAACGTAAAGTTCAAAACGCAAAACAAAAATCACTGAAAATAATAATAGCTTCAATTAATTATTAAACCGACAAAAATCAAAATTAATAGACAGTTAATTTAATGAATTACTCACTAACTTAATCGATTTTACAATTAATATAATGTGTGTGTGTTATTTGCAGGCACCAGCCGATGGACATTTATTAGATATTGTTGACAATAAGTGGCGCGAAGAAGAATTGCCATTCGATCAGATACTTGTACCGGCTGATAAACTACCTGATCCCGAAGCAGATGGTGGCGATTCGCATTTAACCATAAGTGAACAGGTAAATGCACACATATATTTATTTATAGCAGTTTTAATAATATAAATAAATAAAACTTTTAGGAACAAAAATGGACTGATTTAGCATTGGGTTCATTAGCACCTGAATCATCACTGAATGATCAACTAAATTCAACAACTTTTTAAATATTCCCAAAAACCAAATAAGAAACAAAGCAAAACTATTATTTGCATTGTAGTTAGTTAAAACTTATAAATTTTAACATACAAAATAAAATAAGATACAAAACAGAATCAAACACTGACAATATGAGTTCAAATCAAAATCTTCATTCTATGTCAAAACTCACAGAGTTTGCTCGTGATTTTGAAGAAGAGCCAGAAACATTATTTGGCCGATTTGTAAATAAAATTCAAAATGCCTACAATCAATCCTACAATACGGTGAATGATTTATCTAGTGTCAATCCTCCCCAATCGCCCACATCATCCACAACTTCCAACACTACAAAATCAGTATTTTATGCAGATGCAAATGTTCAGCCAGATAATTCGACTATAACACGAGATAGTTCATCGTCTAGCATTAATTCGAATGGCTTATATCAAACCAAAGCGAATAGCGGTGTTGGGAGTGGCGGTGGCGCTGAAACGTCATCAAATACTGCAGATGATAGCAGTTCAGTGGGTAAGGCTGATACATTACCCATGGAAGCGCATGAAGGGCGCACCATGGTCAATGTTTTAAAACGCATGAGAACTATGATGGCTTCCAAAAATAATGTAAGGAAACAAACTCTGTAATAAAATATTATCTAGTAATTTCTATACCTTTAAATTAAGGATTTGCGTAACTATAAAGATACCGACTTGCATCGATTCTGGATGCCTGATTCTAAAGCTAAAGAATGTTATGATTGTACTCAAAAGTTTTCAACATTTCGCCGCAAACACCATTGTCGTCTATGTGGTCAAATATTTTGCTCCAAGTGCTGCAATCAAGTGGTGCCGGGAAAGATTATAATGTGCTCAGGTATGTTCAATATGGTATGGTCTAAAATTTAATTTTAAATAACTCGTTTATTCATCATTAGGGGAATTAAAGGTGTGCAACTATTGTTCGAAAATTGTTCTCAGTTATCTACGTTCTCCCAATATAACCAAGGATCTAAATTCGGATTTGCAAGCTTTGCAACATGATCTGACAAGTAAGTTGGAGACAAATAATGACGCGGAGCCTGCAAATTTAATAGCAGAACCAACACGTTCACAATTAGAACGTAAAGTTTCTGTAGGATATCAAGAAGAACGTTTTGCAGCCCACCAACCGCCCATTAGTTTGACAATGGATGATCGTAAAAACATTCTGCAACAGTCAAATTCCCTCATCACCCTACACGAAGAAATGCGCAAAGTTTTGCCTGCACAAAACTGTGGAGTAGAAATGATTGAGTTTCTCAACACAAATAACAAGTCTTCGAACAAAGTGCAAGCAGTAGCAATTTTGAATGCAATGTTAGATGCTGGATTTATACAACCGATTGTAAATGATTCAGAGGAAACAGAATTTGATGAAAATCTACATTATCGTTTTGTTAGCGTTCTGCCAAGGTAACTACTACTTGTATGGTAAATATTTTTTAATACTATTTTCGTGTTTTTATGTTTACGACAGACAAGCATTGGAAGCCATTAACTTTATGGAAATCAATCAAACAGAAGAAATTCTTAGTCCTCAGTATGAGCAATTTGGCATTGAACCACATCCACCGAAATCACTTGATGCTTCATTTAATCTTAAATCCACGCGTGATGTAGAATTGGACAACTCTATGCACACGACAACGTCAAAACTATTAGAATCATACTGTGATCACGAAGAGCAACTGCTAACGCAAATGCTGAGGACATTCCAATTGGATTTACAATGGGCTAAAGTTCTAAATCCTTTGTGTTGCCGTGCCGCAAACCATTTCAAGCCCGAATACTGTACTAATGAATTGATGGATATAAGAAACTATGTGAATTTCAAAAAAGTACCAGGTGGCAAGCGACTGGAGTGTACAATTGTGGGTGGTGTGGTATTTTCGAAAAATGTGGCCCACAAGGACATGGCAACGAGAGTGGAACAACCACAAATATTGCTGCTGCAATGTCCCATTGTATATGAACGTATTGAAGGCAAATTTGTAAGTATATCCACTGTTCTGCTGCAGGAGAAAGAATATTTGAGAAATGTGTGTGCACGCATAATGAGCTTTAAGCCCAATGTAGTGTTGGTGCATAAAAATGTAGCCGGTGTAGCACAAGATATTTTAAGATCAAATGGAATTACTTTAGTTTTGGATGTAAAACTTTCGGTTATGGATCGTTTGGCACGCACTTTACAATGCGATGTCCTCACCAGTATTGAGGGTAATATTTCACAACCAAATCTTGGTAAATGTGATGCATTCTATATACGCAGTTACAACGATGGCATGGGTGCCACAAAGACACTAATGTTCTTTGAGAAATTACAAAGTCCAAGGGGTTTTACTTGCCTTTTAAGAGGTGGCTCCAACAAGGAGTTGGCCAAAGTTAAAAAAGTTGCCTCATTTTTGGTGTACGCCCGTTATAACTGGCGTTTGGAAATGTCCTTTCTGCTGGATGAGTTTGCAGAGCCGCTAACACCAAAGCCACCCATATTTGATTCCAAAGAAACAAGTCCTGCCGACGAAAACGCCAATATAAACGAGAAATCTCTCGATATCAATCATCCGACCAATGAAGAAGACGAAGAAGTACCACAATTACGTTCAGCGATTTCAACGTCTTCCAATAAACCACGTCCTGTTGTAGTTGAACGCAAATCTGAAGAAAAAATTCTAACTACGGCCACTGATGTATCGGCAGATTTTACGGATCCTCTGCGATCTGCTGAATCGAAAATTTCATCAGACAACCCACACAATCTTCAGCTGGCCGTAGAACATCGTTATGATAACCGATTTCGTAGTGCTCTTAGTTCTACTTTATTATCGGTTAGTCCATTCCTTACATTTCCCTTGCCCTATTTGGAAACCGAACAAGGGCGCAAGTGCCCACTGCGTATTTTATTTCCAGCTGAATTGTACTATTCAAAATTATGGTCGAATGTAAACTCTGCAAATGCAACAAATTACAACGCCTACAATTATGAACGCTTAGAGAGCTGTGAAATTATTCCAACTGATATCGAACAATTAGAATTGAATCCATCGCATGAGTTTCTGAAATTGAAAATAACTACCCCGATTGACAATCGTGAAATACAAACTCTGCTGGCAGAGTTTAGAGCGTACGGTGGAAGGTATCCCAAAAGGCCAAGATGTAAGTATAATTGATATAAAATTAGACGGGCCTTTATGGGCTAGTACCAAATGAGAACCATTTTCTTGGAAAATTCTGATAAAATATGTTTGAAATAATCTTAACTAATCGTTAACCCTTTAACAACTTAAATTAAAATAATAATTTTGGTTCTATGGTGTTTTTGGCCTGAAAAACGAGAATTTGAGTTCTGTTTGTAAATAAATTTTCCTGGAAAGCTACAGGTGCTTAGTGGTTTAGCGAAAAAGTTTTTATATATAATTACAAAATATATGGGCAAAACACTTCTTTTAAAATTTATCAAATCGACCTTTAGGGTTAATTATTTCTTAACCCCGTATTCATAAACAATTTTTTAATTAATCAAAGGTTTGTATGGAAATTTTGATTTATAAACCATTTATAAATTTAAAATTTTTTATGAATATGGCAGTAAGTGTTTACGATTTTGACAAAATAACAAACAATTTTGTATCAACTACACTACTAGCAACAATATTGCAAACCTTTAGAATCCAAGGTCTTTGGTTATAGTTTCTTAAAGTTGAAAAATACGAAAGAAATTATTAAAACGAATACGAGTGAGAAGGGTATATATAAGTTTGTCTTTCCGTTTGTAATTTTCACAATATAATTTTCCGACCCTATAAAGTATATCCATGGCTTAATATAAAAAAGGCGTAACTCGATATTTTGTTTCTTTACAGGAGAAGGAAAAAACTTAATAAAATCCATAAAATTTTAGACACAAAAAAAATTTCTCATTTAAAATTTATATTTTTTTATTTTAATGAAGTTATTTAATATAACGGCCGACTTCATAAACGCAGTAATGCAAAGCAATTACAAGGCAAAGCAATACTTTGTGACATTCATGAACGCATAAATGTTTTGTAAAGAATCATAAATAAAAACAGTTCCCAAATTTGAGAGATGCTGCGCATGGACAAGCATTGCCATACAATAATGAAGTCCATATTTTAAAATTTTACAGGAGAGACAAAAAACATTCAAACTTTTTTTTGCGTAAATATTTTTGAATTCTGTAAACGCAATTTTTTTGTATTTTTCTTTGTTTTCGATGTGCGTAAAAGCAAAATGATAACATAAGTATTAGCCGAGATAAAAGGTTTTTTGGACTTAGAGCTTTTTCTATTGCTTAGTTTGTATTTTTTCTATGGACTTATGTCTTTTTCTTAAAACTTGTCTTTCATTTCTTATCTGGATTACTAAGAGCTAGTTTCTTACTTGTCAGTTAAACTCAGCTTAACACGCTGTTATATTAAACCTGAAGCATATTTTGCCGGGATTTAACCAATGATTGTGTTTCTCACTAATAGATTAATTTTGTTAGCATTGCCATACTTTTGAGTCAAATCACATGTTTATTCCTCAAATTTGTTTATATAAATATGGCAACACTTTAAATTTTATAAGAAAAAGCAACCGCGTACATAATTTTTTTTGTAAATTTTTACTTTGTAAAAGAAAAAGTAACATTAAAGTATATAAAATGTATATTAAAAATTATATTTATGTTAATAAAGCAAATAAAAACAATGAGCTGCTGTGCTAAATTGTTTATTTTATTTTTCATCAGTTTGTGCATTGGCATTTTATACTTAAGTTTAACTCACCAATGATGCTCAGTTAAACCTAGATTATATAGCATATAAACAATAAGTGAGAAACACAATTTTTAGTTTAATCTAGGTTTAAGCGATGAATGTAGATTATCTTTATCCCAGAAACTAGCTCTAAGTGATTAATATAGACAATATTGGTATCTAATGATAGAAATTTCAAAGTCCATTGTAACGATTTATATAATAAGTTGGACCTACAATGGGACAAAATCAGGAAAAATATATTTTAACCGGAATTTTTTTTCATAAATTTTTTTTTTTTGCCATAAATTCTTTTTTTAATTTTTAAAAATTTAAAAAAAATTTCGAAAAAACTTTTTTAAGAAGGATATATAAGATTCGGCAAAGCCAAATATAGCTCTCCTACTTGTTTTTCACTAATAATTTAAAAAAAACTTAAAAAAAAATATTTAGTAAAAATTTTTTTTTAAATTTTAAAAAACTATTTTAATTTTTTTTTTTAAATTTTGTATGCCTAAAAATATTTAAAATTTGTATTTTAAAGTACAATTTGGTGAAGGATATATAAGATTCGGCACAGCCGAATATACATAGCTATATTACGTTTGTGTAGATGTTTGTAACGCCCAAAAATATTAGTCTAACACCCACCTTAAATTATACCGATAGACTCAGAATCAATTTATGAGTCGATTAATTTTGAAGACATTTCGATAAAATGTGGTATATACACTTTTTTTAGGCCCAAGGACGAAGCCGATTGAAACTAGCTGAAATCGGTCCATTATTTCCCCTAGCTCCCATACAAATGTCCTCCCGAAATACTTTATACTATGGAAATCATGTCACATAATTTCATGCCGATCGGTCTATAATTAGTCATAGCTCCCATATAGGGCCCGCTTCCAAAAATCACTTTAACGAGCATAAATATCTTAAAAATGTTGGTATACACATAAAATTCAACGCAAATAACTTTGATGGCGATCGGTCCATCTTCCGAAAATTACTTTTTTAAATTTTAAAAGAAAAAAATGGTTGGGCATGACCGACCATTTTTTTGTAATCAATGTATTTTTACTTATTGTGGACTTAGGGCCTTTGCATATTAAGCCAGCGATATATTCTGGATCCTTATAGATATTTTTTAAATTAAAAAAATAAAACAATTCGAAAAAAAATTCAAAAAAACTAGTTTGGAAAAAAATAAATTTTGTTTACCTAAAAATATTTAAAATTTGTATTTTGAAGTATAATTTGGTGAAGGGTATACATATAAGATTCGGCACAGTCGTATATAGCTCTCTTACTTGTTTAATATAAGATTGGCACATTTTTTTGTAATCAATGTATTTTTACTTATTGTGGACTTAGGGTCTTTGCATATTAAGCCAGCGATATATTCTGGATCCTTATAGATATTTTTTAAATTAAAAAAAAACAATTCGAAAAAAAATGTTCAAAAAAATTTAAAAAAAAACTAGTTTGGAAAAAAATAAATTTTGTTTCCTAAAAATATTTAAAATTTTTATTTTGAAGTATAATTTGGTGAAGGGTATACATATAATATTCGGCACAGTCGTATATAGCTCTCTTACTTGTTTAATATAAGATTGGCACATCCGCATATAGATCTTTTACTGTTTCATAATTTTATTTTTTATTTGTTTGCTGAGTATGTTTGAATTTATACGAACTTATGCTTAAAGAGCGAAATAAAGTGGGGGGTGTAAAATTAAAACCAATTAAATGTGTATTTACAAATGTTTCTTTTTCTTGTATTTTAAGTGTTCAAATTCCTAAAAGGACGAAAGGAAATTAAAAGTCAAATGTCACAAAAAGCTCAAGAGGATAATGTTTACAAGGACGCACTTGATATCGAAAATCATCAACGATTGCCAGTGTTATTTTGTAGTTTCTTTTTCAATCCAAAAGGTGCATCTTCTTTCTGTGCCCCACCTACACTATTGGATATGAAATTCTATGGGCAGCAAGACATTATGTTGGGCCAATTTTTACAACGTTATTGCTGTCGTTTATCGTCGATATGCACACGATGCAACCTACCGATGTTGGGTCATACCAGACGTTACGTACACTCAATGGGCTGTGTTAAAGTATTCTTAAGCGAAGACAATACCAAGTCGGATCTAAATAGTATATATTTTACAGCCTGGTGCAGTATATGTAATGAGGTTACACCCAGCGTGCCCCTTTCAGAAACTACAAAATGCCTGTCGTTGGCCAAATACTTGGAATTACGTTTTCACGGTCATGCTTATAAGAAAAGATCGGTGGCGGATGAAAGTGGTATTGGGACAAAGGTTAACTGTCAGCACTCCCTGCATCGCGACTATGTTCATCAGTTCAGTTATCGTGGTGTGGCAGCTAAATTTCAATATACTCCTTTAGAAACTTGGGAAATCGCTTTGCCATTACTTACCCTGCATTTGCATCCACCTAAGGCTTTTAGTCGTTTTGAGGTGCTGGAGGAAGTTAAAAATTTCTCCATGAAAGGTCATGAAGTTTATACTCGCATACACGAACGTATTGCCGATTTAGCTACTGAAGATGAAAGTTCGCCTTTAGTATCGAGTTTGAAAATGATTTTGAGTAAAGATCAATTTATTTTCAAACAGCATGTGGAAATAATACAAACATTGCTAACGGAAAATAAAGCCAGTCCCTATGACATAAACGATGCTTTATTAATGTCGAAAAGGGTTTTGGCTGAAAGTATAGAGCAGTGGGGTCCACGCCTACATGAAATGGCTGTAGCACAAAAATTGGCCGCCAAACAAGGACATGATTCAGGACACCATACAGTAGATGCTGGTACAATTTGTACCGAAGACTTGCGTTCAGACCACTCCGATATCTCACCAACCACAACACAAACCCCCGATACCCCTCGTCTTTTAGGAAATGAAGATTCGCTAGATACTACTTCCAATACGAATGAAACACCCACAAGTGCGACAGACAAGAGTACTACAGATTCCCATTTTGTTATGCCCACCGTGGCGACAACAGTGCCTTCTTCGGATAAGAAAACGATCAAGAAAATGTTAACCCAACTATTACCATCGACAGGTCCGGTTAATCTTTTACAATCGCCTTTTAGTAATTTGGAACATTACACCCTGCCACTGGGAGCATTTCCCATGGTAGTACACGACCATGATTTTAGTTCCATAATTGCTTATTGTTTGACATCTCAGGAATATAAAAGGATATTGAGTGTTTTGGCCAATCAACAGAGTGCAGCCGACACCACATCAATATCTAGCAACACGGGAGTCAATATCAATCCAAGTCCTCACGTAAAGAGGAAATCACAAGAAAGGTAAAATGAACACTGATTCACTATTGCTTGTTATCTATCATAAACTTTTTGATTTTTATTATCAGTAACTACGAAACCGATGATAATGGCAAAGAAAATAATACACCACCTCCTGCGGCCACATCGAATAGTAATCAAGAAGAAGAACGCTCAAAATCCAAGACGAGTAATTCTCATATTGAAATAACGTTCCAAGATAATAACACACAATTTACATGTAAAATGTATTTTGCCAAAGAATTTGACCAAATGAGAGCTAGAACCATAAAAGCTCCCAAGTTGGATAAATCATTGTACCGTGAAATCGAACAAAGTAAAAAGAGGGAAGAACTGAAAGTTTCACAAAGTAAAAATGGCCCCGAAATAGAGTTAGTGCGTAAACCCAGCGATGCTGGACTAAACATTACAACAGCTAACGATAATAAATGGGAAAACTACAGCAACAGTAGCAGCAGCACAAACAATAAAGATGACAACTCTCGTGTCCAAGTTGATGCAAGCGAAGAATGTCGTTATTATTTTGCACGCTCTCTTTGCAGCAGTGTACAGTGGGAAGCCAAGGGAGGAAAATCAGGATCTCGTTTTTGTAAAACATCGGGTAAATTCTGATCAAATTTAATCATTTAGATATATTAAGGTTCTTTTTTTTTGGTTTATGTAGATGATCGTTTTGTATTGAAAGAAATGACAAAAAGTGATATAAATAGTTTTGAAAATTTTGCTCCCAACTATTTTGATTACATTGGAAAATGTCAGCAACAAAATCAACCTACCTTATTGGCTAAAATCTTTGGTGTATTTAAAGTTACCATAAAAAAGAAAGAGTAAGTTTTACAACTTTAGTTTCTTAAAAAGAGACCTGCTGGTTTAAATTTATATTCAATATTTTGCAGTTCATTTGTTGAAAAATCTTTGCTGGTTATGGAAAATCTCTTTTATGAATGTGATATTAAAAATAAATTCGACTTGAAAGGTTCAGAACGTAATCGTTTAGTGGATCCAATGAATCAACAGCAAGGAGATATTGTTTTACTAGACGAAAATTTTGTACAAAGTAATTTATTTAATTTGTTGGCATCTAACACACCTACTAATTTTATTTTAATTATTTTTGTACATTCTTCTTAATCTTATTATTCTTAAGTGTCCTGGTTGAAACCTTTATACATTTTAACACACAGCAAAGTGGTTTTGAAAGATGCCATCAATCGTGATGCTTGTTTTTTGGAAAAGAATCAAGTTATGGACTATTCCTTACTGGTGGGCTTAGATGAAAATAATGGTGTTTTAGTATTGGGTATCATAGGTAAGATTATACTACAAGTACTTTTTTTATGTGCATATTTCGTTAATTGTTTTGTGTTGTATTTTGCAGATTATATTCGTACGTTTACCTTCGATAAGAAAGTGGAATCGTTTGTTAAACAAACGGGTATATTGGGTGGCATGGGTAAATTGCCTACAATTATACCACCAGAACGTTATAGATTACGTTTTGCCGATGCAATGGATCGTTATTTCTATACAGTACCCGATCGTTGGGAGGGCCTATCGAAAATTTGACATTTAAATCTCTACTAAATCCAATATTAAATATAGCGGAAAAAAGAAACTAATACGTTTGATAGTAGTAATATCAGTTTGATATTGAAATGCATAAACTTAAAAATATTTAAATATGTACATGAGTTTTTATGAAAACCAAATTTTGATTTAAAACTTAACTATATAATTATAATTATCTATGTATAGTTTTAATGTGTTGAAGAAAAAGAAAATGTTCACAGATATTGTCAGTGTTTTAGAATTTCAACAAATAAAATAAAAATAGCACACTTTGTTATATATAACATACAATCGTTTTGTCTTTGGTATTGTTGTAGCATATAGGGTTCTGTCTGCACGGAGGTCAAGTAATTCCATAAATCCACCATACGAAGTAGGGTTTATTGGACAGTTGAAAATGTGAGGGTGTCATGCGACACATTCCTCGGCGCCCATAAACTCTAGTTTATGGGCGCCATTGTAATATAAATGTGTAATTTATGTAGCATGAAACATCTTAATTTACCAAATTATTTGATTAGCAAATAACGTTTGTACACAATATTCAAAATATTTATCGTCCTATTCCACCTGATTCCTATTTAATTTCATATTTCTAGGTCACTTATTATAGAAAATTAAAAAAATACCATTAAAAGAATACAAAAAGCACCATTCGAATAATGAAAATGTGGTAATTGAATTCTCAGCCACGACCACGAAAAAGTACTATAAACCCCCCAGGATTTCCACTCGATAATTATAAGAACATATAAGATTTATTCCATGTTTCTGGGTTCGTTGGTGAAGAATATACAAAAACTACCATTAGAAAGGTCGAACTTTTAATCAGTCCTATATATCTAATTCTATTGTAGAAAATTCAAAAAGTACCGTTAGAATAAAGAAAAAGTTCCATAATGTCTGTACTTGTAGATTCGGGTCCATATAAGCTGAAGATAATAGAAAAAGTACGTTTGCAATTCGTTTCCAATTCAAATGAATTTGTAGAATTCGTTTCTAATTCAAATTAATTTTTCAAAGTGAATTGAACTGATTTTGAATTAATTGAAATGAATTAGAAAAAAGAATTAGCTATAACGTATGCGGAATGAAATTGCAACAAAAATTTGACACTGTCCAAAAGAAAAAGTATATGAGCTATTAGTGTTTTAGGACTTATTTTGAATTACGTTATGTTTTGCCTTAATACCTTAAAACCCCATTTGAAAATCTGTCTTTTAGTTATCTCAAAATGTTAACAAAATAAGAACTACATTCAAAGAATATTTGTATTTTTTTTAATATTTTATCAATTATCATCGGGAACAATTTGTTATATTTTACATCAAGTGGCAGAGAAAGGCAGAGAAGTGGACTTTTTTTGGAAGTAAATAAACCTATTATTGATAAGATGTGCAAAGTAGAACATAATTTTTTTTAAAAACAAACTTATATATACCCTTGCCACTCATAGTGAAGGGTATAAAAATATATATGGATCTTAATCATTCAGATGTAAATTAGAAGTTTTGACTTTATTGGAATTTGATTTGACCATCAATTCTAATTAATATATTATGAAATGTGTACACAAAATTTCATTTCGTAAAAAGAAACATCAGAGATTATTTTTTTTAAAAAGAAAGTTCTTAACTGTTCCATCATCCAACTGTCACGCCCAGATGATTATGGAGTTTCCAACACCCTTGAAATGCCAGACTTTCTAAAGTGAAAAAATTTCCATATTTTTTTTAAATTAATTCTTTAAACGTTATATTTTAACTGGAAAGGATGTGGTAAGAGTAGTGGGTATGGAAATTACTAAGGGGAACCCGTGGTGATGAGGGTCTTACCTAACAAAGTGCGCCTCCACGAGATATTTTTAATATCAGCCGTACGAAGGATGAGAAAGCTAGGAGCGGAACCCGGAAATCTCTAGCTTATCTGGCTAAGATAGATAATAGAGGTCCTGCTTCATTTACCTCAAAGTAGAATTATCTTCTCAAAAAGCATTGGCATGATGTCGCTAAATCCGAAATAATTTACGGTTGTGTAACTGTAGTTTTGTGTTTTCTTCTGGGGAGTGTCATGCAGATGCTGACGTCAACCAGGCAAGCACTCATTAGTGTGTAGGGTCGGCGACCTCATTAGCATGTCGATTAGGTGAAAATAAGAACGGTATTGCACCAAATTCTCAGAGCCTCGGCAAGAACTGTGGATGGTAGTAGGGAACAAAGCTGGCAGTGTTCAGCATTCGACGACGAAGGTACTGAAAATCTAGGTATCGCTGAAGACTGGTGGTTCAACTCCTGCTAGCGCTCTTAAAGGCTCCTAAAAGGAGACAAATAAGAGAGCTAGATCTGGGGATGATCATCCGTTCTCATCACCTAAGAAGGTGAAGAAATCTTTGAGCAAGTTGATTGGTAGGTTTTTAGCCGAGATCGCCGTATTTAGTGGCAATTCGGAGGATGAATCCTTCAAAGGTGCTGATTGTGCTAAAGGTCAAGATGGTTAATTATGACAATAAGAATTCCTTCGAATTCTTAAGAGCCTCAATTGGCAAACTTGGTGAACTTAGTCCAAACTCTAAACTGGAAGTGATACACGCCTCTGAGTTGTCATTAAGGTCAATTGTTACAGTGTGGGTTCAACCACCCGTAAGACCAGTGGAACCCAGACCGGCGATACTGGCCAAACAGAACGGTAATTTCCTTACATACCAGTGGAGGCTAGTTACCTCAATGGTGTGCAAGGAGAACACCGGGAGGGATGGGGTGATGGGTTATCAATTTTGATCTTGGGACTTGCAAGTTTCGGTACTCGAAACATGACAAGACCAAAGAAGTTGCTAGTGGTGCATATAAATATACACTACTGTAAGGCAACTTCGGCAGAATTGGCAAAATTTATCATCCAATCCAAGATGGTCCTGGCCCTAATACAAGATCCTTGGATTAACAAAAATAAGAGTTGCGGATTAGACGGGATACACGTGAATTGTTGCCATTTGACATGGATAGTGTGGTAAATAAGTTTACCCACTTACTAAATGAGTGCTATCCTGCCCGGTGAAGTTTCCAAGCAGGCGGAAGCAACCTAAATGATGGACCAAAGAACTTTACGTTCAAAGACCGGCTAGAAGGTTGTACAATAGTTCCAAACTCACAGGAGTTTCGAGCGACTGGAACAAAGTATGTTTCAATAAGTATAAAGGAGATCTCTGGAGAGTGCGCTGCATTAGGTGAACTATATTCTCAAGATGTTTGAATCTAAAGATAGGAAGACAATTGCCTATGCGGATGACGTTATTCTGACACTACCAGGAAATATAGGGCGTTGAGCTGACTTTATCAGAGGGAGCCAAGTATTTAGGGACCTTCCTTGATAACAAATTATTATAGAATAAGAATACTAAGGAAATGCCTAAAAAGGGTTACAATGCCTAGTACACATACAGGAATTCTATTGGTAAGAATTGGGGACTGTGACCAGGCATGGTAAACTGACCAGGCATGGTAAACTGACCATGCAGAGTTCGGATTTGGACGGATTGTAGGGTGTTCAGGTCTATTTGGCCAAAGATGGATCAGTGGAACATATTCTGTGTAACTGTCCTAGACTATAGGGTCCCAGGCAAAAATGACTAGGGGAAGATTACAGGGGGACTAGGGGAAGATTACATGATTAACTGGGGAATATAGCTAGTTATGATATAGGAAATCTATGAGGCTTTATCAGGGGAATAGGCTGGGTATTTTTAGAGAGACTATGTGAATTCCAGTCTATACTTATATCCTGTCCTTTTTTATCTTTCTTTGGACTGGGTTTTTCACTTTAATTATTTTTATGGAACCTAACTTCTATATATTTTCGCTCCAATTTCATTTCTTACCTTCGCATTAAGTTAATATTCACGGGTTATATTTTTAAAGGGTATCACAATAGTACACACCACACCAAATCTATCTACATATTTATTATTGTAAAAACCAAGGCGAATTTATAAAAAGTCGGCCGATACATAACAATACACTTGAAAACTATTCTGCTTTAAAACATTTCAAAAGAAAAAATAATTCATTCATTTTGTTTCTAAAACACTGAAAAATAATACTTTATTTTGCATATATGTATGTATGTTATTTTTTTACAAAAAAATGTGTAAAAACATTGCCATACAAATACATGGTTTCAACGACGCAGGTGATAATCGGCGGCTTACTTTGAGTCGGCTCAGATTTTTAACCGATTCAAGTCGCCGGCGGCGTGTTAATACAATTTAACAGAGGCGGCTAGACGCCGATTTTCAGCCAATCGACTTCGTTCTCTACTCTGTAAATATGGCGTCGAAAATAAGTTGCAAGAGAGTTTTTTAATTGCTGCATTTTTATTGAAATTGTGGTAAAAATACTTCATATCTAATGTAAATAATATAAAAACAGTGAAAATAAAGTATTGTTTAGATATATAATAGTGTTGTAATAAAAGAAAATTATAGATAATATTTAGAATAAAGAAAGGCTAAAAATTCTAACATTTCGCAAATTGCAGTAAATGAATGAATGGCTCAAGGACCCATTTGTCAAAGACAGATAATACAGCGGCAACGAAAAAAAAAACATCAAGAAAAAGAAAAAAGCAACATTTTACTAGACAAAGCGGTTGCGAAAGATGGAAATGAAAGGAACCTAAAAATCCAAGGCAGGTGTTTATCGTCGACGCTGGCGTTTAGAAATTAACTAGAATTAATTAGTTAAAGAAAAAACACTACAACAAATAACACATTAATAACCAGCCAACGAATCAATTATCAAAAGAAAAACAAACTTAGTGTCACTTTAATAACAAGTCAATTAAAATGATCTAGTAATTCCAATAAGAAAACACGCAGAAGAGTTGAATGAAAGCAAATAAATGCAATAAATAAATAAAAATACCTAGAAAGTTAATGTATATACAATGAGCTCTTCCATTGTGACAGCTAATACAACCGCACCAGTTTCTGCCATGGCTACTGCTGCTACAAATTTGCCTGGTGCCCGTCCACAACCACCACCACAACAGCTAACTCCTGCTGTGGCTGGATCTATAATGCCTGCCATGAATGCACAATTTCGTGAAATCCATAAGAATACTTGGCTCAAACGTTTAACAGCCGAGGGTAAAAAAATATGTGTAGGACCTAAAGTAAGTTTATTAATATTAGCTCAAACAAATCATTCGTGGAATGTTTACAATATTCGTTAATTCCATTTAGAAATCTGAACGCAGTTGGGTTGTATTTTGTGTACACGATGATACCGAAGCGTTGTTAGAAGGTTATGCTGAACCTCGACAGGCTCCATCACATAATCCCGAATGGGTTGTCTCCATGCAGGATACATTGCACATTTCTCACGCACTAATTCCAAATTCACATGAATTCGAATTTGTTGTCACGCTCAGCAATGAAGTGGTGCGTTTTCACGCTATGTCATGGTAAGTTGAACAACACACGCTCATAATATTAAGGGGAACGTTTGCTACTACAAATTGCTATGTATATTTGTCATGGAATATGTTCACTTTAATTGGATTGAAACGTTATATTCTAGATTATTACATCAAACAACCCGAAGGTTGTTGGTTTAAACATCATATTTTTAAAGTGGGGAATGAGCATGAGAATAGTATTGACTGTTATTCAAAAACTCACCCAAAATATGATTTTTCATTGGAAACTTCCCATTTGAAATACATAGTCTATTGGCCTACTAACCAGCTCACTATTGACTGATTGCTACTAGTTTTGTTTCTGTGTTTACTTACTACTTTTTGTTGTTTGTTTTGCCTAATACAGTCCAATTACAACATTCTTCAACACCACGAGCATTTTAGTTAATAATTTCTTTATTGCACAAATTAATTATAATTTCTGTTGTTTTATGAAAATATCCAGGGATATTATGCAAGAATGGGTCGAAACATTACGCTCAAAATTAAGAGAAATGAAAATACTTTCACCGCGCGAAAATCTTTATACAAAACTACCAGAAGTAAGGGCACCACTATTGCCAACAAGAGATCCGACTTCACCATTGCCAGCACCACCACCGGTACCAGCCGCCATAGTACCCGGTGTGGAAAGAGTTATACCTCCTAGTATTCAACAACACGTTCAGCAGAACTCAACAGCATTAGAAGCTAATGACGCAAGAAATTCGATCAATAATTCAGGTACATCTTCATCACTTATAACAAACGATTGCAATACCACAGACATAACAACAACGACGACAACTACACAAGCATCATCAATAACCACATCAACAACGAATTTGACGGCAACTGTGCCGCATCTAACATCCATGTCAAATACTCTAACACAAAATCTTTTAAATATGCTATCGGATCCAATTAGTGCTTATAGCGAGCAATTAAATGATGCTAATTCCTCTTCGTCCTCTATAGAACCAGACGACGTTGTTACTGGTTCATCGTCTCTTTCTTTAGCTATGGAAAGAGATTTTAATTTAAGTGATACTTCGACAGAGGAAGAATTTATAGGTCCATTATTACGTAAACCCAGTGCAAATACCAGTGATATAAGTGGAACATTTACTAACAATAGCGTACGCTTAGATGTTTTAGCAGCTCATCGCGCTTCGGCAGGTTAATAATGATTTTTATTTATACGTATAACCCCCAGTAACACGAAGTCCGGTTATGTTTTAACTAATAGTTATATTAACTGTTTTCATACAAAAATAGTTTTAACCGACAGTATAACTATTAGTTAAGGCATAACTAGACTTCGTGTTAATGGGAGTAAGTGAATTTAAAATGTTTAATTTGTTTCTTTATTTCAAATTTCAGATCAAATAAGAAATTTAGAAAATATATTGCAGTGTGAACGTTATATACCAAGGTAAGTTATATTATTATTGCTATATATCTTGTTTAAACCATAAGTAGCAAAACTTGCATTCCCTATAAATGTTTTCATCACTTATACAACATATTTCACAAAAAGCGCAACTTCCCAGACAAATAAATGTTAGTCAATTTATTTAAAATAATATATAGGTAAAAAAACAAATATGGCCATTTCTACAGCCCCAAAACCCGACATTCGTACGCCTTTGAAGCGAAAAAATAAGAAAATCTTAAACATTTTTGTTTCTTATTTAAATTTTTCGATAGCATATTTGTAGATCTATGTTTATGCAGTTGGTTATATGCTATCCTGAACAACGTTTTTGACTGTATCGAGAAAAATGTAAAAATGTGCGAATATAATATGTATAGTAGTATGCAATAAAATATTTTTTGAAATATAAATATAAACAAAATATTAAAATTACAATAATCTATTTTAAATCACCATTTACAATATTTTGATATTTCTCCTCCAGTGTTCTCAAGATTTCCCACCCTTCTCCGATCTTATCATTTTCGTTATTATAGTTAATGAATATTTGTCGCAATATTGAAAAACAATTCAGCTTAGCCAATTTCAATTGCAATTTGTGTGCTTGTGTTTGCATACTGAAACGTTGTTCGTATTTTTGGCGCAATTTTGATTTGGTTTTATCAAATTTACGACAGATATGACGAGCTATCAAAGCTTTTCGTTTATCAAACTCACATTTGAAATATTTACGCAAAATATATTGCAAGTCCACATCATATTTGGTTACAATATCCATAAATTCTTTATCATTTGAGAATTGAGCAAAAATCAATTGGAAAAATTTAAATTGTGTTTTGATCATGCCACACTGTTCCATATCCAGTAGTTTTTCTCTTATACTTTCTAATATTGATTTTTTCATATTGTCTAGCAATTCTTCAAATGTTTCTCGTTCCATGCGACACTTTTCCGCAATTTCTTTAAGTTTAATATTTTCAATTAGTTTTTCGGTCAATTGCAAACGTAGTGATTGCAATTCACGTGTCAGCTCAGTTGTTTCAGTTTTTAACTCAATATTTTGATTTTCATTTACGAGTGTACTTATAGTTTGATGTTGCTCCAAAGGAATTTCATCAACCAAGCAATGTGACTTGAATGTATCATCGCTTACGCTGGCGAAACTCCGGCTGCTCAAGTTAGCACTCACCTGATCATCTAACTCACGTAAGATACATTCTAAATCTCGATTGCAATTTTGTAAATTAGTGAAGGGCTCCTGAAGACAACCACATTCTTTGATCTGTTGCTGCATTAGAGTACATAAGCAATTCCTAGCCATTTTTTCAGCTTTTGAAGTTTGATTGAACACTTTTAACCATTTGCGGCATATTTCAATATCATTCGATTGTGCTTTCTTGAATATTAAATCTCTTAATTCTGTTAATTGTTCTTTATATAGTTGATCTAAGGTGTTTGCTTTTAGTTCATAATCAATGGATTCGTTGAGTTCGTCATCTTTAAGTAGATTTCTTGTATTTAAATTCATTATTTCATTTACAAAAAAATATTAGTACATAAAATAAATGTGATTGAAAAATCTAAATAAACTGGTTTTTTAAAAGGTATTTATTTACTGACGACAATACCATAGAGAATTATACATAGAGACGAGACACTCCGATTTGTCAAACAAAAATACAACAAATAATATTTCTGATACAACAACAAAATACATTGTCTAGCACAGTGTTGTCTAGCACGGGTAAAAAGGGTAAAAAAAATTACGAAAAAAAGAGTAAAAAGCGCCAAGAGAAAAAAGTAAAATTTTAACAAAAAAAATTTAAAATTTATATTTTCGCTTTGCAAATAACACATTAAAAACGGGTAATAAAATTGGCACTCAAAACAAGGATAAAAAGCCAAAAACTTTAAATATAAAAAGCAGGTTTAAATTTTTAATTAAAATGTTTATTTTATTATTAAACAATGTAAACAAAACCTTAAAATAAAATAACAATTCATTAAAAATCAAAATAAGGATCACTTTTTACAGAAAAACAATTTTATTTTCAAATGTATCTTTTTAATAATCATCATCAAAACGATTTTAATGAAATACTCAGGGTGCAAATTGTTCCACTCGTAATCGAAATAAATTTCGAACGCAATCATAATTTTCTATACATATTTGGGGGATTCAAACGGTCTGCTATTAGGTCGTATTGTCGTAATGTCGTAATTTTTTTTTTACTTTAAACAAATTCTTGTTGTTTTGCAAACAAAAAAAGTGTTATTTTATGACAAACTAATAAGCATAGCTCAAAAAGTCTTATTAGTTTATAACTTTTTTGTTTTAAACCAAACAAAAATTTGTTTAAACTAAAAAATTTTTTTATGACATTATGACAATACGACCTAATAGGAGACCGTTTGAATCCCCCAATTATTCGATATCAAATAAGAGAATACCAAAAATTCAAAAAACGAACGTTCGAATAAGTATTCGATCGTGTTCGACTGCGTTAATTAGCCCTCAGATCTGGAAAAAGCGTCAAAAAATACACTTTTTTAAAAAGGGGTATTCGGAAAAAATAAAAGGGTAAGGAGACCAAAAAAGCGTCATAAAACACCCGAAAAGCGAAATAGGAACAAGGTCCTCAAAGCACTAGCCGGCAGTACTTGGGGTATGGACAAAGAAACCTTGCTTGCTACCTACAAAACGATTGGCCGGTCAGTGGTCAACTATGCTGCTCCAGTGTGGTCGCCTTCGTTGAGTGATACCCAGTGGAGAAATATTCAAAGCTGTCAAAACGCAGCCTTAAGGACCGTCACAGGCTGCCTTCAAATAACCTCCGAACACCACCTTCACGAGGAAACCAAGGTTCTACCAGTCAAGGAACACAACGTCATGTTGACGCAACAGTTCCTTCTGGGATGTCATCGGAGGAGTCATCCAAACTTCAACATCACACAGTTGGAATCTCCCCCGAGGCATGTCAGACAGGACCTTCGGAAATACGAGGAGAACATACAGAGGTATGTGCAGGATCCATTTGATCGCCGCTCGTATATGACAGCTTTGAACGACATTCACAGAGACGCCATCAATTCCGCGGTAGCAGGATACCGTATGAATGTCGTACTTGGAGGTCGCCCACCACCGATAGCAGACGCCGAGAAGGTTCTGCCGCGTGAAACAAGAGTCGTTCTGGCACAACTTAGATCAGGATGGAGCAACAGGCTTAATGCCTTTTGGTCTCGCATAGACCGTGCCGTCCTTAACTTATGCCCAGCATGTGGTCAGGGTCCTCATGACACCCTCCACATATTTAACTGTTCAGCCAACCCTACTTCACTCAGTCCAATGGATTTATGGACTCATCCTGTTGAAGTAGCTCAATTTCTTGGACTTGAACAACATGCAGAACCACCAGAACATCCAGATTGATTATTGTAAATTGTTCATGTTGCTACAACAACAACAACAACCCGAAAAGCGTCAAAATGGCAACACTGGTCTAGCATGTATTTTGTTGTTGCAAGAGATAGGTTTTTGACAACAGACTTAGGTTTTTCAAAATTTCAAAATAAAAAGCAGTCTATTGATCGTTTCAAATATATAGGAATATGCCGTGAAAATTTCAAGAGGATCGGACCAGTTTGGATAAACACAAAATTCCTAATTTTACTTTTGAAAAGGTACTTTTTAAATACATATTTTTGTGACTATAGTGAGCTAAATTAAAATTTTTTTCCTTTTTAACGAATATTCAATGATTAAATCCTAAAGGTACATATCTATCCAGTTTTTCCCCATTTTTACCCCTTTATGGTCCAAGTAATTAAAGAAGATATAGCCTATTGATGCTTCCAAGTAAGGATCTATATATGTTCGAAATTTCAATCAAATCAGTTTAGCGGTTTAGTATTGATTGTTTAAGAACTAAAGGTACTAATTTTACGGGGTTTCCCCCTGTTTGTCCCTTTCTGGTCCAAGTATTCAAAAAAGAGATAGATTATTGACTATTGTTTTTTAACGGACTTAGCACATTTGTTGTAACAGGTTTTCTTTATTTTTATCGTTTTAACAATGTTATATGATATAAAGTATTTATTGTTAATAAAGTTACTCAAAAGTTAATGGAATAACGTTTTTGATATCAGTAGTCGAGAAGATAATAAATTTCAAAATTAAAAAATACTTCCTTGAAAAATTTACAATTACAACAAGTATGCAGCTAATATATATTTTGTTAACTATATATTAGCGGTATAATAATAATAATGAGGTAATAATTTTGCAATTTAAAAAAATCTGGACTTAGCACTGTGTCATACCACATAAAAAGGAGATAAAATGAAAGAACCAATTCCCGTATAGGTGGAAATTTGGCATTCATGCATATACCTGATCACATTATTTAATTAAAAAATTCGAAGTTGTGTTGAAAAAAATGTTAAAGCGTTAAAATAATCTCTAGATCATGAATAAACCTAAACTTATGTTCCACAATTTTTTTAAAGCTGTTAAAATATTTTTTGTTTTATTTGAGGCCAGTTTCTTACATTTTCGAGAAGTTTCATGAATTTTAAAATATTTTTATTGTAGTATCAGAATTAAGATTTTTAAGATATGTTCGAAAATTTTAAATATGTATTCAAGTTGCTATAAGCAGAAGAAGATAAATTATAAACGTCAAGCTTTTATATCATATTTTAATTTGAAGTTTTTACTCTTTTTTTTATAGCATTTAAATAAAAGCTAGTTAATGTTAATTTATCTATTTATATTTGATTAGAGATGAGCATGTGTCGAAATTTGTTAGTGTCTTTTATTATTTATTACCATTTCCACTTAGTAAAACCTGTGCCATTTCTTTTAGACCACAAACATCACGCTCCTTATCCGCAGGTGCCGTAGACAAATCGAAAAGGCAAACTATTAATGACAAAGTTGAACCTAATAAAAAATTATCGTCCCAAATGGTAGCCAATACTAGTAGCAAGGGCAATAACATAACAGAACTGGAAATTAATTCAGATACTTCCACACCATCATCAACATCTAATGATACATCCAATACCAATATCACAATAATACAAGTATCAACAGAAAACACAAACGATAAGACGGCAACTAGTTCTGGTGAAAGTGATTATGAACCACCAAAATTGCCACATAAAACAACGGCTACCGCAGCTGCAGCAGATGTGTTTAAATTTCCCGATGCCCATGTGTCAGTCACAAAAAATATAAAACATAATGAATACAAAAGTAATGTACAAATAATTCCGTCCAGTAGTAATAAAAGTAGCTGTAGTAGTAATCACAATCATAATAATAGCAGTACTATACAAGTAATGGGTAATTCAACGACAATGGTGGGAGGTAATCAATATACAACTCCAGTTAAAAAATCACAAATATCATCCTCAACAAGAATAGATGAGCATAGCAAAATAACAACAGTACATGTGGCAGGTACTGATAACACATATGGTACATGTTTTACACCGCCCTCATCATCTGCCTCAGCATCACACACGTCCACGCCTAAAATGCCTAAGAAAATTATATTATCAGCTAATACGTCCGGAATAACAAATATTACAGTAAATAACACAACGACCAGTGAAGAAATATCCACAATAACATCAGCAGCAGCAGTGTTAAGAAAAAATTCTAATGAATTTGCAACTTCCAGCACATCAACAAATTTAAATAAAACAAATAATGGACTTCATTATGAGAAGGTTTTTCTTTCAAATAGTGCTTCAATAAACACAGCTGATCCAGTTGGTAGTGTACAACCAACAACATCTTCATCTCATAATGTCACACCAATATCACCGAAATGGAGTTCGCCACATCACCGACAATCAAAACAACGTACTAAAGAAAATACTGGAGCATCAGCTTTGGGAAAATCGACAGCAGCCTCAAATGGTGTCGATAAAAAAGTAAAATCACAAAATTCAACAACTAAACAGCACAGTGGTGAACAGCGCCACAAATCGCCCACACAAATGCAGCAACAAACTGGAGATCAACCGATGTCATCTGTGAATATGGGCAGTCCAGCTATGGGTAGAAGAAGATTTGTTTCGCCCACAAATAGCAGACCCACACAACCAGCTGCAGCTAGACCTCCATTCATTCTAACGAGAGGACTAACAGAGGCTGTTATAACAAGCAGACCTAGTCGAAAAGATTTCCATTTCCTTAACAAACTCTCGGTGACAAAAACAAAATCCTCAAATACTAATGCCAACAGTAGTAAATCATCAAATACGGCCAATAACAATGATAATGGTTCTGGTTCTTCCGCCTCCATAACTGCAACACCATCACACCTAGCCGTTAATCGTACAACATCTGAAGCTTTAGAACAGCGCAGGCGTAGTTCGTCTACTTCGGATGCTCAGTCACAACGACATGCACGTGGTACTAATAACAACGATCCATCTAATCGTGCTAATGTTGGCAGTGGTGGACCTCTACGTCAGCCTCCCCAGCCTTTTCGTTTAGCGGAAAATATTCTTGGTGTAAGTTCTAGTCCAGGTAATACCACATCGCCGGCCAAACGTATGACTTTAAGAGAACAACAAGTAATGCAATTACGCCGTGAAATAATGCATCCTGGTGGTGTCCGTTTGCAATTAAGACGTAAAGATTGTGTAGGTTCAATTGCATGGGTGGATTCGTTTGGTGCTGTCTGGTAAGTATACCATAACATTTTAATTGCAAACATAGAGCCAAGCAAAGATTCGAATGAATTAATCCCTAATTAAATTTTCGAAATCAATTTAAATTCTTTCTCTCAACCATACCCTTAAACATTTTATTACGAATTAATTCACAGGAGAAAATATACATACATATTTTCTTTTAATTCAATTTGTATTCGATTTGAATTAACACAAATTAAATAATTCAAATGTTGAATGAATTGTGCTATGAATAAATTCAATGATGAAATTTAGTTTAATTAAAAGCCATTGAATGAAGCTAAAGAATTGGTTTTGTCGGAAATGGTTTTATGGAATGAATTGCTAATATTTATAATTCTGAATTAAAAATTTTGTGAATTGAGGGAAAATTTAATTAATTCGAAGCTCTGGAGCCAAGTAATGTGAAATAATATTTGTGGTTTCCTCATGAACAGGGTGGCTGGTTGGAAGCAAAAAGAACATCCTGTTTTATATAACGCGCTACATATTGGCGATCAATTGCTTTCGATAGCAGGTGTAACAATAAGTTCAGCCACAGAAGCCAACAAAATTATACGGAATACCAATACACTATTTGTAAGCGTAAAAGTAAAATCTCTTTTGTTAAAAAGAATCATAGAAAAGCTAATAAATTCCTTATAGGTCGAAGTCTTGGTACGTCGTATACCATTTGGCCGTGGTTATGCCATACGACGAGAAAGAGAAGGTCAATGTTTAGGTTTAATACGTGACGGTAATACAGCTACTATAGTCGATGTAGTACCAAACAGTTTAGCAGCTAGACATGGTCTACCCCCTAAGGTAATATCTTAAATTATAAAATTTTAAAAATATTGTAAAATTTCCCACAAAAAATATGTATTTATATTTTTCTAGGCCCAGTCATGTGATGGTACTACTTTAACATTTTGGGTACTCACAGAAATAAATGGCCGTCCATTGAATTTATTTTTTAAAGATAATGAAATACGCGACCGCTTAAATTCGGTCGGTCGTGATATTTCCATATTGGTGCAACCGTCAGATTTAATAACGAAACTTAAGAAACAACTCAAATCATTACGCGGATATAAGGATTATTTGGTGCAATAACCCTAAATTTATTATTAATTTGTAAAACAAACAAAACAAAAGCTAAAAGCATTCACATTTTAAGACACTCTCAATCTCATCATTGGTAAGATTTTTACGTTTAAATTGTTTTCTCTAAGACTTTTTGCAATTAGTAACCATTATTATTCCAATTTTAATAATACAAAGTAGTATGTATTTTTTAAAACTTAATAATGTCTCAAACAAGTTTTCGTATAATGAAAAACTTTTATAGTCAGTATATATTAGATTAGAGACATACATTTATAAAGTACTTACATATATAGACATTTTGATATATATAACAATAACAACACTCTCATATATATACATAAATATATATATTTTTGCAATTACATATTTTATACACACTTACATACATATATACTAGAATATAATCTTAGGCATAATATGAAATTTTTTAAAATTTAGATAATTTTTCTTCAATCAACTATAAACAAAAAAAAATACTCAACTCAAATATACATTTTTGCATTTTTGGCATAGTTATCTATTATAAAAAGAAATTAAATTATAAAAATGTTTAAACAAAATTTGTTAATTAAATTAAGTAAGGAAGCAAACAGCAAACATTAATACTAATTAACTACATTCAACTTTTTTAGGCTCGCGGATAAAATCAAATTGTTAAAAAGTTAGATTAAATAAGTCAATTGTTTGACTTGATATACATACAAAGTTTATTATGTATGGAATCATTTCCTTTTTTAAGTTTATTTTTTAACCTTATTGTTTTTTTATACCCCAATATTTGTAAAAGTTTTAGTCAGTCTTCCAGATTTTTGAAGCAATAATTCAATTTTTAACACACACTTCCAAAAGAGCAAAATACAAACCGTGTATAAAATGGCCCGAAATGATTCGTCGAAGGAATGGAAAATTAAGTTTTGGCTTAAATAATGTTGAAAGTAAAATGTACATCGGTATCCTACCAAATTTTCCGGAACTTATGAAGATGATTGATTGTATGCATATGAAATCAACATGTGGACGTAAAAATGCTTTGAATTATATGTTTATTAGTTGGTAAGTGTTTGATGATGCTGAAACAGCCTCAAAATGAAAATACATATCATGATCTTCACCAAAGAGCAAAAAAACACTAAGTTTTTAACCTTGGATCTTCCGAATTTGACCATATTCAGTATTTACGATTTCATTTAATTTTTTTTTTTTAAATTAAGAACTTGAGTTTTATCTTTAAAAAATATTCGTATCTTATGTAGCTGATGCCTTCTTTAGACTACATAATATTAGTTTTGAAACAATTAACTCATGGTGCAAATCAAATTTTTGGATTATTTTATTTTAAATAATCTTAAAGTCTTAAATTGATTTAACAACCAAATTAATATTTTATTATATTTTTTATTTTATTGATTTTTTTATTCCGTTTGTAACACATCGAAATATTCATCGCAGACCCACAAAAGTATATATATTCTGGTTCCTTATTAAATTCTAAGTGGTGACATGGTTTAGTGTTTGTTGTTGTAGCAGCATGAACAATTTTACAATAATCAATTTGGATGTTCTGGGGGTTCTGCATGTTGTTCAAGTCCAAGAAATTGTGCTACTTCAACAGGATGAGGCCATAAATCCATAGGACGTAGTGAAGTAGGGTTGGCTGAACAGTCGAATATGTGGAGGGTGTCATGAGGACACTGACCACATGCTGGGCATAAGTTGAAGACGGCACGGTCTATGCGGGACCAAACGGCATTAAGCCTGTTGCTCTATCCTGATCTAAGTTGTACCAGAACGACTCTTGTTTTCGCGGCAGAATCTTCTCGGCGTTTGCTATCGGTGGTGGGCGACCTCCAAGTACGACATTCATACGGTATTCTGCTACCGCGGAATTGATGGCGTCTCTATGAATGTCGTTCAAAGCTGCCATATACGAGCGACGATCAAAAGGATCCTGCATATACCTCTGTATGCTCTCCTCGTATTTCCGTAGCTGCTGTTGAAGTTTGGATGACTCCTCCGGTGACATCCCAGAAGGAACTGTTGCGTCAACATTACGTTGTGTCCCTTGACCGGTAGAACCTTGGTTTCCTCGTGAAGGTGGTTTTTTATATTTTTATTCTAGATTACTGAAACAGCTACCATGTTATCTTTAATCTAGTAAGGAACTGTAGATGTTGTTAAACGCCAACGCCTTACACGATAAGGATGAATATGTTCTAATCGAAAATACAAATTTTAAATATTTTTAGGTAAACAAAATTTATTTTTTTTTTAAAGTTGTTTTTTTAATTTTTTGGAAAAAAAAATATTTTCGAATTGTTATTTAAATTTTTTTTTAATTATTGTTTTTAAAAAAATTTTTTGTTTTTGAAAATTTTATAGGTGAAAAAAAAATTCCAGTTAAAAAATATTTTTTCCGATTTTGACCCATTGTAGGTCAAACGTACTATGGTCTTATATACGTCGTTGCAAAGGGCTTTGAAATATTTATCATTAAATATCCATTTTGTCTATATTAATAACTTAGTAATCCAGATATACATATGTAGGTCAAAAATCGAGGTTGTCCTGGTTTTTTCCTCATATCTGAGCCATTTGTTGATTTTAAATTGGAAACTTCTCGAAATCATGTCTGACAGAATTATTGAAGATTTGTATCCCGAAGATATCTGGGGTCTTCAGAAAATTGACTTCAACAGACAGACAGACGGAGATGGCTTAATCGACTCCGCTATTTATAAGGATCCAGAATATATATACTTTATAGGGAAATACTTTTGTGGAAATTACAAACGGAATGACAAACTTATATACATATACCCTTCTCAGGAAGGTGAATGTATAAAAACTAACAAATTGTATAAAAATAAAAAGTTTTCGGTTACAAGGTCGATTCCAACTGATTACAACATAAAGTATTGTTACGTTTTTACCCTTTAAAAACTGTGGTTTATTTCCTTTAAAATTTGTAACAACTCTTTATTTAAATGTATACAACAACAGTTTACCTATGAAGCACAATGTAAGACAGTTAATTTATCTTTACTTAACAATGCTTCAACTTATACTGACTGGTTGATGTTCTCACGACCACCTTATATACACTGCCATCCATGTAGAGTGCCGGAGTACGCAATTTGCATTTTATTGAAGGCAAAATGGACAGATTTGTTTTTCTCACAATTTAGAACCATTTTGAAACAAAATGTAAAGCAATGTGCGAAAAAGTTGGTATCGCAAACATCTTTTCCTTTTTTCAAGACAACAATCCCGAGCCCACATCATATAGAAACGTCTGCACAAATTCCAGACTTTAATGTAATTGAGCATCTTGGGAGGACTTAGCTAGGAGAGTGCATCAAATAAAAAGTCACACGTTAGTTCAGCTAGAAGAGTCCTTACTAGAAGCATGGAACTCAAAAGAGACGGAAGTGTGCCAAAACTTGGTAAAATCGATTACAGGCCATTCTAGACAACAAAGGATATGCAATTTACATTAGACAAAACCTTGTCCGATTATGCGTTGGAGCCACTATATGTACAATAGGGTGACCGGATCTCATATGGGGGAAAAATGTCGGAATCTTGTTCGTCTGGAACCCACAAAACGATTCCCCTTTCCAGATATTGAGATTTGAACTCGATTAAACGACGTTAACCCGTGCCGCTCGGGGCCCAAAGTTCGAAAAAATCCAATTTTTTTTCCGGTAATTCCCAAATAATAAAAGATTAAATTTGAACAAAACGCTTTTTATGTTTGAAAATTGAGTTCCAAAATACTTTTTAACAAAAAAATTATAATTCCGAGACACATTATGTAAAAACCCTTAAAATTCATAGAATACTCCCAAACTGGCTCCTACTAGTACCAGGTCACGTTTTTGGGGCTAAAGGCTGTTGTAACTCGGTTTGACTTAAAATAACAACAATTATGTATATAACATAAATTTTGAAAAACAATATTAGCTTTCTGTTGATATATTAAACGTGTTTCTATTCTTTACCGTCCTGGAGTTATGTCTCTGTATGTCAGCTTTTTGGCAAAAAATTTTGATTTTTTTGAACTTTGAGCGACGAGCACGGGTTAACGTCGTTTAATCGAGCTCGAATTTCGGCTATCTCAATATCTGGAAAGGGGAATCGTTTCTTGGGGTCCAGACGAATATCGATTTTTTACGGTCACTCTAATGTACATAACTTAAAAAACATAGCTTTGAATATATGTGATTTTGTTATTATATGAAACTTTGATTCAGGTTTTAAAATTGTTTGTAGAAAACCTGATATACATATAAAATTTTAAATTGATATTAAACAAAATTTGTTGTTGTTATTTTAGCAGCAGTGATTGCTGAGTTGACAGCCCTTGGGCGAGTGAACTCGGGTCATTCTGGTGCGTAGAACCGGCTGTCGTGGGAATGTAAAACAAAATTCGTGTTAAGTTTTAGTTTTGCTAATTATGGCAAAAAATCTCTCTCACTTCCAAAATAATGGAGATTTTATAATGTGGGATATTGCAGTACTTATACAAATTTTGAGTTATGGTCATCTTGTCGGAAATGAGCGATACATAATATATATTATGAAAGATACCCTGTGTGAAAAATTGTAAAAATCATCGAAACGGAACTCATTTGCCAAAAACTGAAGTCGTGAGTAGATAAATGCATGTTTTTTTGTTTGTATTGTGATCATCGTATTTGTTGTGAAGTTGTCATTGAAACTTATTACCAATTATGGAGACTGCCTAATAAAACTGCTTAAATAAATAAAAAAAAAACAAGAAATCCTAATATCACATATCCTTCATTTCCTCTCCCTTATTAATTTTACTTAATGTCTTATTTAGATAATCAGCTGCAATATTATAGTGCCTATTTTTCGAAGCAATAAATATTTTGTTTAATTTAAGTTAAAAGTATGATGGATTTGTGTAATTAAACAAATTAATTTTATAAACGTGATATGATTTTATTTCATTAGAGCATAAGCATTAAAAAATATGTAATTTCAATGTATTTTTAATTTTTCAGTTACTTATACAAATAAAAGACATCTTAAAACAAAATTTATTAAACTAGTTGTTGTTTTATTTAGCCCCCTTAAGCACATACAGTATTTTGAGCAGCCGTTGCTGTATTTTGTTTCCAAACGCGGAAATTAAACTTGTTTGTGTCCAAAGTAGAATAAATAAAAATAGGCATAGAATTAGTCATCATCCATAAGCTGCCATCTTCATCAATCTGAAAAGAGAAAAATAAAATAAATAACTGCGAACTTGATTAAGTTTGTATTTAGTTTTTAGTACCGTCAAATCGCTTGGATATATCATGGTTTGTTCATTTTGTGCCACCTGACCGTGATTAGCAGCTGTAAACGGCTTGCGTGTATTCCAGCAACCAACTCCATTGCGTTGAATTTCCGCGTAAAACACTACACCAGTACGAGGATCGTATTCGTGCATTGTCGACTGCTTTTGATCACCACGACTGCCAAGTAGACGAAAATCTTGACCATGACTTCCACGTTGGGCATTTCTTTCGTCTTGCAGAACTTCATTTTTAACAACGAACTCATTATTACTAGCCATAGCATGGAATAAAATGTTGCGTGTACCATCCCGTTCTTTTGGGCCTAAACTGACCGAAAAAATTCCATCGTTCCAGCTGAAAGACTGACCACCAATGTTTAAATCCCCAGCAATTGGATCAAAATTGAAATAATTATGCTTAAAGGACCACATTTTATTCAATTCGAAACTGCAAAAGAAAAATTGTAAAATGATTAGCCAATGCAACGTATGAACTGTTTCGGACACATTTTCGTTCAATTTTGTTCACATATAAACCTTGAGTATGCAAAACCGAAAACCTGTTAAACCAGTTTTTTCATTGTTGTAAACTCGATCGGTTTCGGTTTTCTTTAACTTATCAGTCCTGTCACAGAATCCCATTCCGATCGAAAGTGGAATTAATTCCGTTTTTTGCTTCTTCAGAAAAAGTAAAACTAAAATTACTTTCGGAATGAAAGAAATTTTAGTTTTCAAAGTGGAATTAATAGTTCTTTGTAATTACACTGTCCAACAGCATTTTTGGAACAGAATAGCGACCCTATAATTCTGAAAGGGCATTTTTTTATTTTTATTTATTTTATTGATTTCAATACATAAAAGCCTTCGTGGCCAATTATACTTGTATTGTTAGATTAATAATTTTTATAATAATAATCATTTTTGTAGAATAAACTTATAGTCCACCTGGTCTGTATTTTTTTTTTACAGTGGGTCAAAGTTTTAATTTTTTGATCGAAGGGAGCAGTATACTAACTGAAAAAAATGTTGTAAGTTAATGTCTAAGAGAATTCTTATTGTCAGAGTTATATTGGAATTTTAAGGGGATAATTTTTGTGGAAGATCTTAACCCTCTAGCTCCTCTCCTTAGGGGTCAATTTGACCCTTTTTTCGAGAAATCAAAAAAGGCCTTTCAAAAATGATATTTCAGGATTAAAATATTCGACGAAAGTTTTTGCCAAAAAAATTTCAGTGTGGGTCACCAAAGATACCAAAGCCCTTTACGCTTAATTATCAAAATATAAATTATTTTTTTAAAAAATCGCCAAAAATCTACTTATAATCCATATAAGCTGATATTTAAAATATAAATAGTTCTGGAGAAGATCTACAAAAAACGTTCATACATATGTATGTAGGTTATCACTTTTAGATCAAGAGTTATTTAGGTTTATTTATTTTTTTTAATTTTGTTCGATATTTTTTTAGTTTTTTAGATATGTCGGGCCTACGGTGGTTCGTAATTGTTTTTTAAATATCATCTTCACTTTTGCTTTATTTTTTTTTTATTTTATTCATTCAAGTAATACAAAGCCTTCAAGGCCAAAATTACATATTACTTAGCAATAATACCTAAGCATAGGAAAAAAAATTAACAAGGTGTTAAATATAAATAATACAAATAACTTATTAATCTGAATTTTCTTATATATAACGGTTCCCCAACCGTAATGTAAAAATTAAAAAGAATTTGAAAAAAGTAACAATAATTAAAGAAAAAAAACAAACAAAAGGCCCAAATCAATAGCAGCACTGAAAATTGTACTCAATGTAAGAAAAATAACTTAAATTAAAAATTAAGCTTTAATAAAAAAAACGCAGTCAAATTAAATTCAGAAATACAGAATTATTAAATATTTTTGGAATTAATAAATTACACGGAATCTGAAGAACCTAAAACGAAATCGATCGGAATTGTAACTACGGAATTGAAACCATTCCGAACAAAATGCGTGACTGGCCAGTATATACAAACCGGGGTTTTTAAGACGGTTAACCGGTTTTAATGAAATACATAAGTACATATATTTTCTTAAGTTATTTGAACATATTTTTGAAAATATGTTCTTGTAATACAAAAAATGGTTTTTTTGATGACCGACCAATGATGACAATCTATGAACTTTTTATTTTCTATGTATCGGATATGTATTTAAAAACACAAATAAACAAAACAAAAACATGTAAAGAAAATGTTTTTTTTAACTTGCCGGTTTTTTTGGATACTCTATATACCTTAATATTGTGCACAATTTATTTCGCGGGAATTTCTTCAGTTAAATATAAATGGTTATATTTTACCTGTACACATAAAGTTGATTGCTAACCAAGTCTGGTATATAGGCAAACGTTTTATCGCATCCTTTATCAGTATCGGGGGTTATACTAGCTAAACCTCGGCCTTCAGCTGCCACAGATGCTGGTATTTCGAAACGTCTAATCACTTTATCTGTACGCAAATCAATCACCCAAATTGTTGGTCTTTGAATTTGCATGAAATTATCTGGAGATTAACAAAAACAAAAATTATTAATAAGAACAAATATTTTACAACGAAACTTACTAGGATACTCCAACATGCCGGTATCAATAAACCACAAGCGACCACAGGTGTCTACACTGGTGCGATAGACCGAAACTAAATGGTCATTGTTGGACTGAAAATATATATCAAATGCTGAAATTGTAATTAACTACACTACTATACAAAATTTAATTTTTGAGAAGGGCTCCTTTTGAAAAACATCTTTTTTATGTAATTTTGGTACGCTGAACACAAATCTGTCCAACATTTTCAAATCGTGTGTGCAGTTTTCGAGATAATTTCACAGATTTCCCCTAAAAACGTATAATTTAACTGATTGTTTTATAAGCTGTTTATGGATTAGAAATCTATGGAAGATAATTTCCTAGTTGAGTACCATTTGTTATTTTAATATTTAAGGATGTTTGCAGGATTCTTTAAGGTATTGCAAAATTTAAATTTTTCTGTTTTTATCGCAACTAATATAACAAATTTATTTTCAAAACTACATAAACTAGACCATTTTTTTTATTATAAATATATAACAAATTGTGTATGTTTTATAAACCTTTTATAAATTTAAAAATTGTTTATGAATATCAGACCTGTCACACATTTTGTTCGGAATGGTTTTAATTCCGTAGTTACAATTCCGATCGATTTAGTTTTAGGTTCTTTAGATTCCGTGTAACTTATTAATTCAAAAAATATTAAATAATTCTGTATTTCTGATTTTATTTTTAACAGCGTTTTTTATATTAAAGCAAAATTTAGAAAAACAAATAATTCAAAGAAATATCAATTCCACATTGAAACTTGAAAGTGGTTTCATTCCGAAAGAAATTTTCGTTTTACAATTTCTGAAGAAGCAAAAAACGGAATTAATTAATTCCACTTTCGATCGGAATGGAATTCTGTGACAGGCCTGTATGGCGGTAAACATATATATCGATGGCTTAATATAAAAAAACGTAACTCGATTTTTTGTTACTTTACAGGAGAAGGAAAAAACTTAATAAAATCCATAAAATTTTAGACACAAAATAAGTTTTAATGCAATTTTTAATAAGAAGAGACATCATATTTTATTTCTCATTTAAAATTTATTTTTTATATTAATGAAGTTATTTATATTATTTTATATTAAGCCATCGATATGTATATGTCCAAACATTTTAAATGTGAATAAAATGTATAATGTTTAGAACCAAAGTTAACAAGTGCTATGATTTCATTTTTGGTAGAATTTAAATTATGTATACAATAGAGTTTAAATTGTTGTTATTGAAAATCAAATCCAAACAAATTAATATTTAAAACCAAAGTATAACTTTAAAACAATTTAATAAAACTCTGAGGTCTGGGTATCATTAAAAAGGCACCAACACATACATTTTTGTCAAAGAGGCTGACTACTTGTATATACTTTGGTTCTATTAGTGCGACTCATTGACAACAGTATCTAACTCTAAACATGTGTTAGTGAAAAAAGTACCTAATTCTAAATATGGTTAGTAGCAGACATACGATTTGTTGTATTTTTGTTTGACAAATCGGCGCCTCGTCTCTATGTATAATTTTCTATGGTATTAAGCATTAATAAATCGAAAATTTAATGTTAAAATCTTGTGTCTTTTGATTTCTTTATATCTCTCGCAAAACCGTAATTTCTGCAGTATTAAAAAAATATATATTAGCTGTGAATGCAATTAATTACATAATCCTGTAAACATCCTTAAATATTTAACTAAAAAATGGTACTTACTAGGGCATTCAATCGATTAACCGTTAATCGGTTAACCGATTAATTATGGTCGGTTAACCGATTAATTATGGTCGGTTAACTGTTCGAATAATTCAAAACTGACGATTTTCAAATAACAAATAAACCGATTAATTTGTGTCGATTAACCGATTAACTTTGCACTTTATATAGAAATATAGTTTTAAACACACAAATTTTATTTCTTAACTCCCTTTCTAGCAATAGTTTTTAAAAATATAGTACGAAAACTGACACTAAGGAATTTGGAAATGACCTTTTTTCTAGAATATTCTATGATGAACTTTGTCCTAATGAGTCGGAGGACGATGTGGTAATAGACGAAACTGAAGATATTACAGAAACGAGTCTTTTATCACAACTTAAAGAAACTATTAATGTATTCAAAATCTAAAAAATCCAAAAAGGACTCTCATGGTATGATGGGGGATTGTATATGCTTAGAAAAAAACTAAAAAAGAACTGAGAAATTGAATATACTATAATGTGTGAGACTAAAAAAAATCGTTAAAAAAGAAATAATTTAAATTATATTGTTTTTTAAAATATTTCAGACGATCTCCTAAAATCCATGAAAAACTCACATGTTTATTTATGGTTCTGTTGAAATGTTCGCTCATGTTCAGGAAAACGCAGCGTTTCCAAACCGTAAAAAGGCAAAACGCATTTCACCATGTTCTGAAACCCACGCGATTTGCTATTGGTTTCAGTATACACTAGCGGTTTTAAAACGCTTTTAAAATTTTTAGCGTTTTCGTTTGTCAGAACACCTGTTTGTCGTTTTCAAATCGAAAACGCAAATTTTCAGCGATATGCGCTTTTCAGAACATGGGCGGTTATTTTTTGTTTGTTCTTTTTATTAACAAAATGCTTATGTAAGTACACAAAATTCTTGTTTTTCTTTTCAATTTAAAATTAAAATGGAAATTATTCGGTTAATCGAATAATTTAAAATTAACCGATTATTAACCGATAACCATAAACAGTTTTTAACATTTTCATTTAAATTCCACGTTCTAGAGATAAAACTTCTAAAACAAACAGTTTTTAGTGAAAATATCTCGAAAACTTCACGTACAATTCATATAAAAAAACTAGCTTGACCCGGTGCGCTTGACCCGGTACCCGGTGTCGTACTAAAATAAAAAATGTGAAAGGATTTTATAAAAAAAACAAGTAAGAGTGCTATATTCGGCTGTGCCGAATCTTAAATACCCTTCACCAAATTATACTTCAAAATTTTAAATATTTTTAGGTAAACAAAATTTAATTTTTTTTCCAGTTGTTTTTTGCATTTTTTGGAAAAAAAATTTTTCGATTGTTATTTTAATTTTTTTTTTTAAATTTAAAATTTTTTTTTTTTAAATTTAAAATTTTTTTTTTTTAAATTTTAAAAAAAAAAATTATTTTTTTAATTTTAAATTTTTTTTTTTTTAAATTTAAAAATTTTTTTTTTTTTTTTTTTAAAAAAAAATTTTTTTTTTTTTAAATTTAAAAATTTTTTTTTTTTAAATTTTAAAATTTTTTTTTTTTTTTTTTTTTTAAAAAAAATCTTGTTCAAAATTGTTTTTCCCGATTTTGACCCATTGTAGGTCCAACATTCTATGGTCTTATATACGTCGTTGCAAATGTCTTTGAAATATCTATCATTAGATATCCATATTGTCTATATTAATGTTTTAGTAATCCAGATATAGGTAAAACAAGTAAGAGTGCTATATTCGGCTGTGCCGAATCTTATATACCCTTCACCAAATTATACTTCAAAATTTTAAATATTTTTAGGTAAACAAAATTTAATTTGTTTTCCAGTTGTTTTTTTAATTTTTTGAAAAAAATTTTTTTCGATTGTTATTTTAAATTTTTTTTTTTTAAATTTAAAAATTTTTTTTTTTAAATTTAAAAAAAATTTTTTTTTTAAATTTTAAATTTTTTTTTTTGTTTTTTAATTTTTTTTTTTTGGAAAAAAAAATTCGGACATGGCTTAATCGACTCCGCTATCTATAAGGATCCAGAATATATATACTTTATAGGGTCGGAAATGAAAAATGTAGAAATTACAAACGGAATGACAAACTTATATATACCCTTCTCACGAAGGTGAAGGGTATAAAAATAGGTCAAAAATCGAGGTTGTCTTGGTTTTTTCCTCATATCTCAGCCATTTGTGGACCGATTTTGCTGATTTTAAATAGCAAAATTCTCGAAAGCATGTCTGACAGAATTATTGAAGATTTGGATCCCGAAGATATCTGGGGTCTTCAGAAAACTGATTTCAACAGACAGACGGACAGACAGACAGACGGACATGGCTTAATCGACTCCGCTATCTATAAGGATCCAGAATATATATACTTTATAGGGTCGGAAATGAAAAATGTAGAAATTACAAACGGAATGACAAACTTATATATACCCTTCTCACGAAGGTGAAGGGTATAATAAATTAATATAATTAATGCCGGAAGTTCTTGAGTAGTGAAAAGGAGGCAGTGTTGTTAGTTCATCAAGTTTCTCCAAAAAATTTCTCTTATCTCTTTTACAAGGACTTTTTCTTTACAAAAAGTCTCCTGAAATCTCCATACATGGACCATTTAATTTTTATATAAAAATTTCACTCTAATATACATATGTATTTAAATTTATTCAAAATACCGTTAACTGATTAGTTTCAAAATCGGGATACGCTATTAGTTTTGGACTTTCTTGTGCCCCATCTTTGTTCAAGTCAATATAATTCAAGGTCGATGGTATGCCAACTCTTCGTCTTGGCATAGTTACAAATAAACGTCCTTTATAATGTGTAGCTCCCATGGGTACATTGTTATATGGTATATAGGACGCGTTATTATTAGCTTGACGTCTACTTCTCGCTCCATGATACTGACCCGGGAAATATATAATTCCTAAAAATAGTAAATTAAGTAAAAAATTATAGAATAACTAGAATGACAAATATTCTGCCAAAATTTTACAATAATCGATGTGTTTTACTGAACATTTTACCATCAAAAGATAGAGGGTTTTGAATACAGTCCCTCGATATGTTTTAATAACTTTAGAGTTTATTTTGTATGTAGGCCATGTAGAAATACACATAACTTTAGAATAATATAAATGATCTGAAAGCCTTATTGATCATTTATATTATTCTAAAGTACCACAATTCTGTAAATTTTATTGATAAATATTTATCGTTAATTAGTTGAGAATAAAGAGTTAGCCAGAAAAAACTTATACTTGTATTAAGTTAAATAAAACATAAACCGTTCAATATAAAATACCTACATTTATTCTAATATTGTGCAAATTCATTAAACATTACAAATATTGGCAAATTTTTTGTCCGGTTTTGTCCTCGTCCATCAGCCACATAAAATTCTTGACCCGGAAGTTGGGAAAAGTCTGCCAGCACATAAGTTTCATCATCCATCACACAACAGGTGTATTTTTTTTATAAAATTTACCTCAATTTTTTCGCTCGTTTTTTTGCTTCTAAATTCTTTATCGCATTGCGATCTGGAATTTTCTGAACTTTATACGACTTCAACTCAGCATTAGCTCTGCGCACAAAATAATGAGAGCATTTAACTTTACTAGCTGCTTTTCTGATAGAAGTGTTACGTGCTCTTCGAAAGAGTTGTTCGAATTCTTTTGCCTATCCAATATCTGTTAGACATTTTTCTTCCTGATCCAGGTTTTCTTTCAATTAATCACCCTTATCGTGGTTGGCGGATGTGTTTTACGCCTACGACTGTTTCGTACTAGATTAAAGAAACACGTTACATTTTATCTTTAATCTAGTACAAAACTGTCGTAGGCGTAAAACTCATACGCCAACCACTTTGACAGTTTAAAATTAATGATTTAGAAAAGATTATTGGTCTGTTCAATAACAAAAAAAAACTATTACGAATTATTACAAATTTTCACATAAAAGTTTTAAATTTGTATTGAAAAACTGGAAAATTTATAAACAATTTGTGATAATTCGTAATAGTTTTTTGTTATTGAACAGACCATATATCTCACAAATTTTAAAAGCTAACGTATCGGTAGCACTACGACAAATTAAAAGTTATGGTTAAGCCATAACGATAATTGTTTTATAACAAAATTATTAGAAGTAAGCTATTCATGAAAAGTACGCTCATTTGAGTAGTACCGATTTATTTGAGTTTAAATTCAATAAATTAATATGCTGTTTTTCTAGCGAACGAGTACTTTGAGTGGAAATTTAACATGTGTTTTGTTATTGTAACAAAAACAAAATACATGTAAAACGTCCACTCAAAGCACTCGTTCGCTATAGAAAAACAGCATATAACATTTTAGAAAATGTTTGACGCAAAATCTATTATTTTTTGGAAATATTTACTTTTTTGAGGAAGTATTATAAATTAAAGGAGGAAGTATTATAAAAATCTGTATAACCTAACTATAGGATCTATGTCAATTGGATTTATTATTTAGCCAATAAAATGCATTCAAATTCTTTTGAAATTCCGAAATGTTTGATGGTAGATAGATGCATGAATGAATTTTTAGTTAATCCTCAGCAAGGATGGCTTCCGATTTGAAACGGTTAAAAAGGTAACGGTAACGCCAATTTGGATTAATTCGGTATACATATTTTAGCAAGATACAAAATTGCGGTACAGGTGGTCGAATACATAAAAGAAATTGTATATTTATATGACTTTATGATGGCTAAAATAGGTTTTTAAACGTTTTTAATGATATTCGTACACATTTAAACAAACAATGCATTCGTGTTACAAAAAAAACTAATAAACTAACATACAATTAAAAATGTTTGTTAAATACACATGAATAAATTTGTATCAATTATGCCTTGTCGACAAGTTGTAGGTATATCTATTATGAATTGTCGGTCTGTACTTAAAGCTTAGTGAAGCGAAATGACCGCAAACAAGTTGAATGCACTTCAATTACAAAGTCCTTAATCAAATATGCAGTATGCATATTAAATGTGGAGACTGATCACGTTGCAACGCGTTGCAGAATAAAAAAACTTAACATAGTATAAACTGCAGCAGACGGAAGAACTCGTTTCGTACATGTTGATCCTAAAATAATTTGGCTAAGAACTAGGATAGTGTCAACTATATTTTCTAGCGCTAAAAATTTCACTTCAACTTTCATCTGTACAGGTCCATATTTTTATTAAATTCTCAACCTATACGTGGCCTGTACAAGAGTTGGCATTCAAAATGCTTTGTTTATTCATGCTTCAGATGGAAAAACGAAAATTTTTGTTACATTAAGAATTAATATAAGATCTCAAAAATAAAACCAATTCTTGAAATTTCCATATAAAAAAATTCTAGGACTTTTCATTCTTTTTAGTGTAGTGAAGCACTATATACCCAGCTTATGTTTATAGTGCAAAATTATGTTTTATAGGTGACAAAATAAAAAAGTTAAAGGCACAACGATTCCTTTCAACCACCTTTAAGGCAAAACAACGTTTGCCGGGTCAGCTAGTTGTTTATATTTAACATAGCCGTTTTTGATATAGATGGGTAATTTTTATTAAGGACGAATGCTGAGAAAACGGATAAGCTTTTCATCGCTTTCTAATCAACAACACAATAGTGTCAGAATATTTTCAAGAAGCAACATTTTTATAATTTACTAGTTGATCGCCCCGGCTTCGACCGGTAGCATTTACTAATGTTAGTTCTTGAAGTTTCTCCAACCCACATAAACCTGCCTGTTCTTATTTATTTGCAAATAAAATATCTAAATTTGTACTGCATACTTTAAGGAGCTTTCCGAGTTTTACCCGGAATTTTTAATTTTTTTTCTTTACAAACCATCTACTGAAAATTTCGAATCAGCCAAATCGCTCCAGCCGTTATCATATGATTCCATTACATACATGGACCATTTCATTTTTATATATATAGATAGAAGATGTATTTCACATTTATTTGCACAAATTAGTTACTGAAATACTCTTAGATATACTACAAACATTACGAATTAAAAGTGCAAATATTTGAGTTACCCAAAATGAAGTAAATATGTATGTACGTGTGAAGCATTTACATCTTGCAACTTTTTTTATTCTCATTTAATTATCTTTAACTAACTGCGAGAAAATATAGCTTTTCAAATTTATTAACTGTTTTTTAAAAGTAGGTATTAATTAAAAAGTTTAATCTCAGGAATATACGTTTTTCAGTGAAATGTGTATACTGAATAGGGTTCCTATGCGGGAAAAATTTCCCGGGAATATTTTTTTGTAAATTTTCGGGAATTTCTTTATATGTTTTCTTCTGAAAGTTACAATATTCAGATTCTTTGCGATGACCAAATTTGTTGCTAATTGAATTATTCTATTATATCCATATATTTTTTAAGTTCTACACCATTTTCAATTGTATTTCAGAATTTTCTAATTGTATTTCAGAAATTTCTAACTGTATTTCAGAATTTTCCAATTGTATTTCAGAAATTTCAATTTAGTATTAAAAAAGACAATTTATTCGAAAAAAAATTTACTGGTTTTTGGTTTAATTTAGTAGTAAAAAATTCCCGGGAATTCGCGGGATTGAAAAGATTTTTTAATTTCCTCCCGGAAAAGGAAAAACTCCGGGAAATTAGGAACCCTAATACTGAACCTTATAGAGTGTGAAATTATTAGCTTACAGCGGAAATTACGGGAAATTTCAAAATGAAAAGTTTTCTTATAAAATTGTAGTGTGAGAATAGATACGTTTTAAGTAGAATTAAGTAGATTAGAAAAATAATATGAATTTTTGAATTTATTATGTTTTAAGTCTTTGTTATTCATCTTTGAAAATTTCACAGATAAAGAAAATATACAATTGGGATGAACCAATTATTTACATATACTATATACACATACACTTGACCTAACTGTCCAGAAACAATTGCGATATGACAATTTAACAAAACAAAAATCTATTATCACTTAATTTGATCGCATACGAATGTATAAGTACCTGATTTTGGTGTCTTACCCGATGGTGGGTTACTAATAATTGGTCCTGCTGTCATCGGATTATTGCCACGATTATAATAATCCATTTGTTTCCATTTGAAGACCTCAATCATTCCATCAGCATTTGTATGCAACAGTGAACAAATAATGACCAACGAAATGATAAAGATTACTCGTAAAATCATTTTAAAACCGTTTCAATTTAATATAATAGGCACAATTTCGTTGAACAAACTAATGAACCGCTCTTAGCAAAGTAATAATAGCTACTAAATTCTTAATAAAGTTTAAACTTTGAGCAAGTATTTAAAAATACATACATAAATACATACATATACTATACAACCATATGTATGTTTGAGTATATATTTATTTATTGATAGATACTTAGATTTTAAGTTTAGGATGAGCTGAGTTGAGTTGATTTGTAAATAAAAGTTTAAATGTTTGATAAGCTACCTAGTACTAAAATATTGATTCAGTAATATGCGAATTATCTTTATAGTTTATTTTTTTTTTTTTTTGAAATATGATCTTAAAACCGGTTTGATTTTTCTTAATTGAATTGTTGGATGTTCCACAAGTATTGATACATAAATTATACCCTATAATACAGGTGTAATGATGTAATAAAATGGGCCAATAATTAAGTAATGGCATATTTTATGAGAACGCAAGTGAATTTTTAATGCCATTTTTTATATTATTATTGTTTACTTTTAATTTATGACCTACATACAAAATTAAACAATAAAATAAAAAGAAGTAAGGGGTTTAGAAGCAAATGCTGAAATGTCCACTTTTTTAGTTTCTGTAATAAATCTGAAAAACCTGTATCTTTAAAGATTCTAATATTTATTATAGTTTTATTTTTATTATATACAGTATTGGCCATAACTAAAACACCCCCTCAATAGATTTTTTCAAAACATAATGTTTTTGATAAAAAAATGTTTTTTGAATTGTGTTTTGTATATATTTTATTAACTTATATTGTTAATGTTCATATAATACTATGTTCACATTTGCAGAGTTAATCATCTCAAACGTGATTAAGCTCTAATCACATCAAAATCGAGATGATTATCCATACTTCTAAATGATTTGTTAAACACTTCAAATTGACATGATTAAATCTTAATCATTTCATTAATCAAGTAGAATCACCTGAACATACCTCAAACTAATGATGATGTAGCATCGGCCACAATGAACATACCTTTCAGATGTACTACCGATAAATACTGTTACGTTTTAACCTTTTCAAAACGTTGGTTTATTTCCTTTAAATAAACCGGATACTTTTGATTGCAAATAAAAGTCGTTTAGTAGTTTAAAAATTGTAACGACTCTTTATTTATTTAAAATGTACAACAACCACAGAATGAAATAGTCACTCAGTGTTTTTTATACACGTTTATAAATTCGCAGAAATACAGACACACTTTATAATGTACACGAAGTCACTTGAAAATACAGCACACTTTAAGGCACTCAGTTGATGTTTATTCGAATAGCGTCACTGATAAACTGAACTCACAACTGCAACCATTGCCACTATTTATACACACGCCATCTCTGGTGAACTTTCAACAATGTTCTTTAACTGTCAAAACTCGTATATTTCGAATTCGAATATACGAGTCGAAGCAAACATTCAGCGTTGCCATACTTACGATCAATGATCAACTCAAAGCTTTTATTCAATGTTAATAATGCCCACAGATATGTTACAGTTTGAGAGGCACTGCTATTTAAATCAGCCGTTAAAATCGTTATATTTGAATTCAAGTACAATTTCGTAACAATACATTTTTGTTAAACAACAATAAATAATCCATCAATGTTCACAATTCCATCATTATTAAGTTTAAATAATCAGCTGAGAACTTTATTAAAGTATTTCTTTCCATTTTTAATGCCTTAAAAAATATAAATTTGTTTGTTTGTTTTTTTCTTTGTCAACTTAATCACTTTACTGTCAACTTAATCATCTCAAATGTAATATGAACGGCTTTGATTAACTTAATCATTTCGCTTAAACGCGTTTAAAACCCCAAGTGTGAACATAGCATAAAGGAAGGCGTAGTTTGTATAATTTATGTTGTATATAGTTTATTTTGAAAAAAACAATGGCATGGAAAAAGTACTCCAGTGAATTTAAAATTAAGGTTATTGAAGACATGAATTGAGTAAAAAATATTCAATTAACAGATCAGTTTTGTCAGGCTCATTTCAAAGTTTTAGCAGACTGGTCGTATATCAACTGCAGGACGTCCACGAAAAAAAAAACACGATATTATGATTCCTTGATCAAAAGAGCAATTCAAAAAGATCCTACAGCATCAGCTAGTCAAGTATGAACAAGTTTAAGATTATGGGTTAGCGAAAGAACAATCCGTATAAGAGCAGTAGAAGTCGGATTATTCAGTTGACGACCAGCAAAAAACCCTTTATATCAGCTAAGAACAAGAAAGCTAGACTGGAGTTTGCCAAAGCGCACATCGACTGGAGTGTCCAAAAATGGAAGACAGTACTGTTCTCTGACGAATCCAAATACAACTTCAAAAGTTCCGATGGAATAAGGCGTGTACGCAGGCCAAAAGTAGAAAGACTGAATCCTAAGTATTGCAAAGGAACAATTAAACATGGAGGAGGCAATGTAATGGGGTTCTTTTCTGGTTAAGGAATTGCGCCAATTCATAAAATTGATGGGATTATGGATCGGTTCATGTACCGTGATATATTGAAAGATGTAATGTTGCCTTATGCCAGTGAAAAGATGCCACTTATAGGAAGCTTCCAACAGGATAACGATCCTAAGCACACCTCAAAAGTTTGTAAGACTTGGCTACAGATCAATAAAATTATGTATTGGACTCCTCAATCTCCCAATATCAATCCTATTGAGAACTTGAGGGATATTGTTAATATGAAAATAAGACGTGAAAATTGCCGAAATATGGATCGGAAATTTTCACGATTTATTTCAAGCCTTTAAAATAGCTGGGAAGGAATATTGCAAGACAAGATAAAGAACTTATTATCTTCTATGTCTAAGTGATATGCTTGTGTCATCCAATGCAAAGGACTTGCAACAAAATATTAATTATAATTTGTTTTATATTTTATCCATTTTCTATCTTAAAATATTTTTGGATTTTAAGTTACCTCTTATAGAAAGATTAACATTAAAAGTATTTGTTTATCAATAATAAATAAAAGAGTAACGTTACTGACTGATTCATCATCGCACAGCCCAAACGGCTGAAGCTAGAATCATGAAATTTTAACTGTGGGTTCCTCCCTCCCCAAAACGATCCACTAACAAAGGATTTTTGGAAATTCGAACGTTTAGGGGGTAAAAACGGGTAATTACGGTAACCTTATATCTTCAAAACTAATAAAGATACAAAAAAACTTAAAATTGCATGTTACTCCATTTAAAAAATAAGATGACAGGTGTTTCGTACTTTTTCGAAATTCGAACCTTTCTGTATTTTAGTACTTTTTTGGCACCCTATGTATCTTTTAAACCAATAAGCATAGACACAAATTTTAAATCGTATTCTTTACCTATCAAAAAATAAAAAATATAAGTTTGGTACTTTTTGGAAATTCGAACCCTTAAGGGATAAAAATTTTGTTTATTTTTGGTACCTTTTCATAAAATATGTTTTTCTATAATTTGACATAGACATACAAATATTTTATTATGAGCTTCCACAAGGATACAGTAATTTATTTGAATAAAATTTTACCACCGCAATGGGGATAAAAAAGTACCAAAAAGGGGATTAAATCGGAAAAATACATTTTATTTGAAATTATTAAGCCAATTTTGATAAATTTTTTATCATTGGTTCCTGAATTCATACAAACATTAACTAACAGGGTGTTATTTGGAACTCGAAAGCCAAGGTGTATATTGGACCAAATCCGGGTAAACAGTTTGGTACTTTTTTTAAAATATATTTTTTCTTGGGCACATTAACAATAATATTAATCTTTTGAGACATGTCTGTAGCATAAACAATTTTGGCAAAATGGATTATTTATAAATTTGAAACTTGAGAGGTGTTCAAGGAGGAAAAGGGAAATTGGTATTTTTCTCCTAATGGTGCTTTTTTAATATTTTAAATTATTTCACTTATCGACATTAAAGTTAGCTGATATGTATCATCAGTGAAGTTAGTGTTATGAATAGGGGATAATATTTAGGTACCAAAATGTGAGAACTGAACTATAGGTAATTTTTATTCTTCTAATGGTACTTTTTTAATTTTCTATAACAATGGACTTAGAAACATGAAATTAACCTAAGTGAGTGAGAGTTCTAGGGGGAGATTTTTTTGGTATTTTTTCTTTATTCGAATGGTACTTTTTGTAATTCCTTCACCAATGAACCTAGAAACATGAAATAAAGCATGTATGTAACCTAGTGAGTTGGAAACCACTAGTATGAGCTTTTGGTACTTTTTCTATATTTTAATGGTACTTTTTAGAATTTTCTATAAAAATGGACTTAGGAACATGAAATTAAGGAACAGTGAGTGCGAATTCTAGGGGGAGACTTTTTGGTACCTTTTCTTTAATGAACCTAGAATGAACCTAGAAACGTGATATAAAGGTTATATGGACCCGTGTGAGTGGGAAACCACAAGTGGGGTTTTTTGGTACACATAATAGTACTATTTCCTTCTTTTAATTGAGGTGGCGAAGCGCACCGGGTCAGCTAGTCAATAATAAATATGTATATTAACAAATGAAAATACATAATCGAAATTTGAAACTTTGTTTTTATAAGAGAAAATATAATATAAAAAAAGTTCACTGAGGGGTGCTTTAGTAATGGCCGATACTGTATGTACAGTGTTGGAAAAAATAATAGGTACTCAGATCTTAATTTTATATTTTTTAAATAAAAATACCTGACCTTGAAATTTAAATTTGTGCTCTAAACGAAAAGAAATTATAAAATATAACAGTAAAAAATTAATTCTTGTAATTCGATTTTACTGTCGAAATCAAATTATTTGAATTATAAAATCAAGTTTTCAAAGCACTTCACTCTAAGAAAAAGACATGAAACTCGAGGAAGACAGAAAAAACCTCAGAAGTAGTATGAACCAAAAATATCATTTGAAGTCATGGAATGAAATTAAAAACGATTATGTGCATCAGTTACAAGTCGTACAATAAGGAATACACTTATAGAAGCTGAATTATAGGGACGAAGTCCAAGAAAAGTACCATTATTAAGTAAGGAAAATATAAAAAGACGATTATTATTCGGCAATCAACACCTGCGTCGGGAAAATTGGAAAAATTTACTGTGATCAGATGAAAACAAAATTAATTTGTTTGGGTCTGATGGTAAAATGTTTGTACGACCGTCAAACATCATGGAGGTTCGATACTGATAACGACCGGAAGCACTCCTCTAGGCTTGCTAAGTTATGGTCTCAAGAGAACAACGTGCGTGTCCTAGATTGACCCTCCCAGTCTCTGGACTTAAACCCCATTAAGCATTTGGATGTGTGCAAAAAGTCCAGGAAATGTGGTATTCTATATCCCCGGAAACCTGTGCTAAGCTTGTTGGATCTATGCAACGAAGTAATTAAAATAAAGGGATCATCTATCAAATATTAATTAAAATTTAAAATTCTAAAAAAACTAAAGCTTTCCTATTATTTTACACAGTCTGTTTTTTTGGAATTTAAATATTTTGTTGTAAATTCATTGAATAGAATAAAGGCCCTAATTTTGTAAATCACGTCACCAAAGTGATATTTATATGGAAAACAAAATTTCAAAAATTTTAAAAATTTGTTTTTGTTTTATATACAAAATTTTCAAATTATGAAAGGCAAATCAACGCTTGAATTTTGGTGCGTTTATTCTGTTAAGAATTTGTATATAAAACAAAAACAAATTTTTAAAATTTTTGAAATTTTGTTTTTGCTTTCCATATAAATATCACTTTGTGATGTGATTTACAAAATTAGGGCCAAATTTTCTTTTTGTTATTTAGGCTGGGTAAAATCAATGTTTAAATATATTTTGTTCATACAAACTAAATAAATTTTATCTTTGATTAAGCTTAAACTATGTTTAACATTTAATAAATTACCAGGGGCCTATTTCACTAAGCTACAAGTTCACAATTACTATTATTAACATTAATTAGGATTTGGTTACCTTAATAGAAAGTCCCTAACTCGTGTTTTTTTATGTCGAGATTTTTTTGCTAAATATGATATATGAGTGGACCATTTACCGAAATAATCGAAAATCTGGGCTTATAAAAAACACGTTTCTATATTAACCCTCCGTTAGTCGCAATCAGTTTCAATTGCGACTATAGTCGCAATGTATCATATTGATATCAATAGAGTAGAGTAGCGGCACCAAGCTTAAGAGTTTTATGATCTCAAAAAATTAACATTGGGTGAGTGTACTTCATTTTTGCAGGTCATGGAAATAGTCAGTTGTAAAAAATCAGTGTGATCTTGTGGTAGACTTTTTTTTGTGATCTGTTAAAAATTATTTTTTTTCTAAAATCACGTGTTTTAAACTTCATTAATTTAATTTTAACATCAAATGGGAATATTTTGCTATTGATGAACACATGCAACAATATTGCATTTTAGTGTATATGTTTAATTTTATAATAATTTCAATAAATCACGTGGTCGGCTAATGTGGTATAGCTAAAGAATTTCAAACCATTAATATGCCAAAGAAAGGTGAAGTAATAAAATGGGCAGCGGAAGATTTGAAGAAAGCTATCTGAGCTATTAGAAACAACGAGATATACATTATTTTCGCATCAGTCATTCAATGTCTCTTAGCGAAGAATGTTTTGAGGAGCTTCTGGTAAGCTTGGTCAGCCGCCAACTATAACCGCACCCATTGAAGATGCTTTAAATAAACCGCAACTCATTTACAAATTAAAATACTATGCATCGGTTATGTGGTTTAGCATACAATATCAACAGAACATAGTATACCACATTACCCGCCAATTTTTTCAATGGCTTGTTTATGGCCTTTTTCACTTTTTCCCAAATTTCTCTAAAACTTGAACTTAAAAAAATAGGTATACCACATTACCCGAACTTAATCTAAAGAAAAAGCCGCCTATGATAATAATCTCTTTACTTTTTCTTTCGTAAACATAAAAACTATATTAAACTAGCTGACCCGACAGACGTTGTCCTGTCCAAGTTAAAAAAAAGCTTGTGTTTGATTTGTGAGAAGCGGTTTGAAATGGGTAAAAATAGTTAAAAAGAAAAAAAAACACGTATTGTTGAATGATAATTTTTATTCATATAGGCCATAGAATAAAATATATGTACATAGAAGTGCTACAGAGAGACAAAGAACCTAAGTTTTTGTCAAAAACCTAAGTCTTACAACATCACAATACATGTAAATCAATGTACATATTTTGAGTTTTTATATCAGTAATCAAATTTTGGTCTGAAAAATGAGTGATCACAGATCGATCTCCTTTTCTTGATAAAACACTTATTGGCCAAGTTATTAGCAAATTTAGATATTTTGAGTTTTTATATAAAAAATCGATTTTTGTTCAGAAATATTAGTGATCACATGCTTTTCTTGATTAAACGCTTATTGCCAAGTTATTAGCGAATTTACATATTATTGGCCAAGTTATTAGCGAATTTAGATATTTTGTGTTTTTATATAAAAAATCGATTTTTGGCCAGAAATATGAGTGACCACAGATCGAGCTGCTTTTCTTGATTAAACGCTTATTGGCCAAGTTATTAGCGAATTTAGCAATTTTGAGTTTTTAAATAGAAATTCGATTTTTTTAGTGATCACAGATAGAGCTGCTTTTCTTGATTAAACGCTTATTGGCCAAGTTATTAGCAAGTTCAGATATTTTGAGTTTTCATATAAAATCGATTTTTGTTCCGAAATATGAATGATCACAGATCGAGCTGCTTTTCTTGATTAAAAGCTTAATGGCCAAGTTATTAGCGAATTTAGATATTTTGAGTTTTCATATAAAATCGATTTTTTTTAGATATTTTGAGTTTTTATATAAAATATATATTTTGAGTTTTTATATAAAAAACCGATTTTTTGTAGATTTTTCTTGATTAAACGCTTATTGGCCAAGTTATTAGCGAATTTAGATATTTTGAGGTTTTATATAAAAAATCCATTTTTTAGATATTTGGAGTTTTTGTAAAAAATCGATTTTTGGTAGAAATATGAGTGATCACAGATCGAGCTCCTTTTCTTGATTAAAAGCTTATTGGCCAATTTATTAGCGAATTTAGATATTTTGAGGTTTTATATAAAAAATCGATTTTTGTTCAGAAATATGAGTGATCACAGATCGAGCTGATTTTCTTGATTAAACGCTTATTGGCCAAGTTATTAGCGAATTTAGATATTTTGAGTTTTTATATAAAAATCGATTTTTGTTCCGAAATATGAGTGATCACAGATCGCGCTTCTTTTCTTTATTAAACGCTTATTGGCCAAGTTATTAGCGATTTTAGATATTGTGAGTTTTTATATAAAAAATCTATTTTTTGTCAGAAATACATATGAGTCGAGATCGAGGTCCTTTTCTTAATTAAACGCTTATTGGCCAAGTTATCATGAGTTTTTATATAAGTAATCGAATTTTGGTCTGAAAAATTAATCGATGTATTTTGCAGATGTATTTAATGAGTGGTCGAGAATCTAAATATTTTTTAAATAAATTTGGCATTTCTAAACAGCTGGTCCGATCAGAATAAAATGTGGGCGTAGCCAAGGAGTATTTAAAATGGGAGTTATTAAAATCGGCCCTACAATTCTCCAGGGGCGGCGCTATGGGGGCTCAAAGTAGGGTACCTTTGACATGTAAAATTTTTAAACACGTGAGTTTTAAAAGTGTCGTATTTTTGAACCTCATTGAGATATTGACTTGAATTTTTTTTGTAAGACCATTTTACATTTCATCTTACGGCTAGTAAATTCTCAAATTTGTTTAACAAAAATTTTTAAAAATTTAACGGTATCCTACGAAGATAAAATGTCATACACAAGTAAATACGGATATATTTTAAATAAAAATTAGCTTTTATTTTAATTTTTCTCGAAATATATTAATTTTTTTCCCTAAATTTTTTGTTCAAGTGACCTGAAACACGTTAATGGTTTGGCGAATTTGTAATAACTTTAACATTTTTTAACCAAATTTTGTCATTTATGTCTAATACAACGATAATTACGTACACATTTCAATTATTTTGCATTCAATTGCAAAAGTATTTATTTAGTAGCAACTTTTTTACAAAAATTGAATTTTTTTTCCGAATTTTGGCGATAATACAGTTTTTGGGTCATTTTGACTGTCACTCTAATATACATACATCAGGGCACACTTTGAAAGGTGACTGCATCACTACAACAAATACAAAAATTGCAGGTACCAAAGTAAATTAATAAAGTAGCGACAGTACTACAACATTTACAAAAACCACAAGCAATTTTGTTTTTGGTTTAAGGTCTGAGCTGTCAAAGTTGCCTGTTGTTGTTTTTTGCTTTTGGGCTTGTTGTATTTTTCGCCACAACAACCACAAGTGAATTGACAGTTCAGACTGAATAAAAAAATAGTCAGCTGTTCTACTGAGTCTACTTTATTATTTTACTTTGGCAGGTACTTTGTTTTTGTTAAAAAGCAGGTGAACTGTCAAAGTTGCCTGTTGTTGTTTTTGCTTTTGGGTTTGTTGTATTTTTCGCCACAACAACCACAAGTTCAAGGCGTATTAACAAGGTGAGTGCGTCCCGGCAACAAATACAACAATGCAAAAACAACAGGCAATTTGTTTTTGTTAAAATGTACGGTAAATGTCAAAATCAGGGCGAATTAAAATATTACTATGTTATTTACAATAACAAATGTAAACATAAACAAAGTTTGACATATAGTGTACATAAAACCACAGCGAATTAAGAAACAGCTGATTTTATGCACTCACCTTGTTAATACGCCTTGCACAAGTTAATTGATAATTCAAACTGAATAAAAAAATAATCAGCTGTTTTATCGCAGTCACCTTTCTATGTGTGCCCTGACATACATATTATTGCTACGAATTTGCATTTGAATTTAACGGTCTGTAACGACTGCCTGCCACTTTCATCAGGTTTATAAACATGTCCATCAGTAGCTTCTACATTTCAATAATGTTTATTAGGGTGCCCCTTAACATACAAGAGTTTGATTTTTCCCAGTCTCAACCCCTACTCCCCCTATTTTGGTTAATTTAGGTAAAAAAATCATCCTGAAAAAATGTTTGGTGAATCGGTTGGGGTTAATACTGCATTTACACCGAAGCGAAATCTAGTACATATGAGATTTCGATCCAAATCTAGTTATTTTGATGAGATTTCCCATACAAAATAAAATCTACTTCGTGACTAGATTTGGGGGAAACCTCCTCAAATCTACTCAATACCAAGTGATGCAACCTTGAATTTATTAATAATGGACTAAAAAATACAGCACTGTACAAGTAAAATTTGACAGTTACAAATAAAAAAAAAATAATATAAAAAGTTCGGAAAAATTTGAGCGTTGATAAATATTTTCAATGGATGCAAATATGAATAAAAGTTAAGTGATGCACAGATTATGAAACATATGAAAATACAAATTATAATACTAAAAATTTACTTATTTACTGCGGGTTTTGTTAATTTTAAAATGACAAGAAAAACCTTTGACTTTATATTATAGCACTATAAATAACCATATACAAGTTACTTATAACCAAAATAACAATGATACTGTATATTTTGAAGTGTTAGTAAAAATTTACCATTAAAATGTTATATATATTAAAAAAACATTTTTGGCCGGAATTTACCACCGTGCAGTGAGTGGTTTAAAATTAGAGTATTTCTTTTCCCGCACTTTTTTCATTTCTCGGGAAATCAGCATTAATTTTGAAATTTCCCGGGATCCCGGGAATTCCCGCCTAGAACAAATTATTCAATTCTAAGAAAGCAGACTTCGTTAAAAATCTAAAAAATGTCTTTGGTTATAAAATGTAATTGGATACAAATATAAAAATCCAATAAAAATTTAATATAAACAGATAATCTGACTCGATTTCTAATTTTGGTTATATACAAACCTGTCACCATTTTTCATTTGTTTCGGAATGGATTCAATTTCCGTTAGATTCCAATTAATTCTGTTATTTCGCAAAAAATAAATATTTTATTTTTTTAATTTTGAATTGGCAATATTTTGCTTATTAAATCAAAAATTAAGGAAAGATATTAATTAAAACTTGAAGAAAACCCAATAATATTAAACAAAGTTCAATTCCACGAAAGGTGGTTTTATTCCAAAAATATTCGTTTTACTCTTTGTGAAAAAGCAAAATACTAAAAAAATCCACTTTTGAATAATGAACTCGTTATTGGTCTATTTGGATTAAATCTTTTTTGTTGTATGAATCTGCAATTGTTTTGGAGCTTTAATCATCTTTTAGAGAAAGTCAAGTTCATAAAACATCACATAAAACTAAGGAAAATCATTCCTGTTATTTCGGGATTGAAAATTTTGCGGAAAAAATCGATTTAAAACCCTTTACACGATTGCGATTTAAGCGTTTTTTATCCCCTAATCGTTTTAGTCAATTAGATATTGGGAACAAATAAATAATAAGCGTATGGCAGCACCATCTTTATACAACGAATGTGGAAACGAAGCGATAAACGAAGAAAATTCATACACACGAGAAAAATTCAACAAATCAAGTGCACACAGAATTATTTATTATCGAAAATTTAGTGAAAATAAATATAATTAAATAACAGAAATCATTTCAATTGATACATTGTTCCATTTAGAATATGAAATAATAAATCGATATAAATTTAATGCATTGAAAAGTAAGTGAAAGTTGCTGGAAGAAGTCGTAATTGCAATTATTTGTGTCTTAAAAATAGCGAGTCTCACTGAAATCCAGAAGACGGAAGAAGTTAAGTGGTACAAAAAGAAGAAGAGGAAGACAATTTTTGTGTAATTTGCAACGAATTTCAAAAACAAAGCAAAATACGTGAAAATGCGAATATAGATATACAAACTATATAGAAAAAAACGTAAATTGTTATAAAAAAGTGCAGTACACAGAATAGTGGATTTATATTCGAATGAAAAGGGGTTTATTGGAAGAAAAGAAATACTTAATGCATATATATTTATTAATAATACTATATTTTAAGAGGAACGCTTAAAGTTTACCATTTCTATAAACATATTCTAGGTTAAAGTGAAGATTGAAAAATACAAATGTTTTCTTTTAAGCCTGCATAAAAAAGTTACAATTGTTCAAAGTGAAGAAAAATTTGATTTCGTTTTGAAAACACTCCAAAATGGATGCAAAGAAGAATAAAATGTGCAAAGTGCGTCTGAGACGTCTCAGACCTGATATGGTGGACAAGTTAAAGACCAAAAGAGGAATGACAAAAGCCGATGTTCAATTTAGTTCATCCTCATCAGAATCGGATGACGATAAAATGAACGTTGATGATGATTGTGAGAAAATCAGTGTGCAGCTGAGGAGTCCCCTTGCTTTAGGTAGTAATAAAGACTTTGATCCATATGTCCTATTAACTGAAGCCCAGGCTGCCTTAAAATTGAGTACTGAAAATGAATGTAATCATGATTCCAAAGTTTCTGAAGAAAAAATGGAAACAGAATATTCAACAGCATCAGCAAACAATGCAAGCAATACAAATGCCGCAATAGCGACAGTTGTAAAGCCGAATAAGAAAGCAAAACATTGTAGAAAACAAAAATCAAATTATTATCCACCACTCGGCGAGACCAGTGCTAATGCCAGCAGCAGCTGTGCGAAATTAAAGTCATCAATTGAAAATGATATTTACGATTTGATATATTATCATAGTGATGATGAGGGACCTTGCAGCTATAATTGCAATCATGCTAGAGCGTCTTCAACTGCCTCCGTTCTTGCTCTTGCACCCACCGATCGTCGCAGCAGTACTGGCAGCAGTTCGTCTCTACTCTCCGATAAATGCTCTGTGCGTTTTTCCAAACTCTTCGAAAACAATTGTATATCTGTTATGGATGATGAGAATCCACCAACAGCTCTATCAAAAATCCTTTCGATTAAGGAATTTGATCCATTGGCTCCTCAACAAATTCTTGCAATAATTATTAAATCGATCGTTTCTCTTGCGGAATTAAGTCAGCGTGATGACAACATTGTTTGCATAGACATCGATAAACGGCGTATATTGGAATTTTCCGCAATGAGCCCAGAGGAAAAGAAAAATTGTCCTCTAAATCCGTATATGGTAAGTGGAAATAATAGTTTGGGTCTATAGTTTTGAAACAAATAAAATCTACAAATTTGAATTGGACAAAAAAGTTAGACTTTAAAAAAATACACTATTTTGTTAAAATGACAATATAACAAAATATACCTTATTGTGAGCTTTTATTTTTTTCTATCAATTTTTAATTTTTTTCACATTATTTTTTCTTTACTTTTGACTATTAGAAGTGCACATAGTGCACACCAAACTAAACAAAAGACAATGTATTTAATAAAGAGTGTATTAAGTTAAATTAAACTTAAACTGTTCAATATAAAAATTCTCAAAAATACGTAAATTTATTCAAATATTGTACAAATTCATTAAACATTAAAATATTGAAAATATATTCCTTCCATTGCATCTTTACCTTTTTGAATGAGGTGGTCCACTTACGCTTAAAATTGAACATGTCCTCGGATACCTTTCCTGTGTTCTTCAATTCTTTTTTTTACTAGAGCCCATTACCTTTACACAGGTCAGGTATTGCTCTTGAACATTACCTCTTCCATCAGCCAATCTTGACCCGGAAGTTTTGAAAGTCTACCAGTACATAAGTTTCATCATTCAATAACACAACAAGTGTATATTTTTTATAAAATTTTACCTAAATGTTTCGCTCGTTGTGTTATGGGGTCGCAAATTAAAAATTTGGAAATTACAAAAAATATACCTTTGCCAATCTGAAGTGTGGACGTGGCTTTAAAATTGGAAGGTTTATGATTCCGCTATATTCTAACTAAATTCTTTTTAATAAAGATTCTGAATTAGAATGCACTTCGAAATTCAATCATAATGTTGTAGTGATAAGCATGTGTTGCGCGCTATTATTCAAGAAATACAATATTTACTGTCTGTAAGTTTTCCACATATTGAAAAATTGATACCTATCTCTAAAAATGGCAATTTTGATTACGATAATTTAAGACCTCGATTAAATAATATCGATTCCAATACATTTCCTTAAATGAATCTTGCTCTAGTACTGGTCTAGTTACTTCGGGTGTACCCCAAGGGTCAGTTCCTGGACCTATATTGTTTCTTATCTATTTGAATGATGACATTGCAATTATTAATAATATTATTTGTCAGCCCTATGTTTTTGGTGATGACTTATTTTTGTTGTATGTTTCTGATTTTAGACAAATCAATTTTGAAAATTCTTTAAATGATCACCTCAACTTTATATCTATTTGGATGTATATGAACTCGCTTGAGATTAATCCTACCAAATCAAAAGCTATGCAATTTAATTCATCTAATAGAAATTTGTCATCCCCCAGATTATTCATCAGTGGTCGTTGCTCTACTGATTCTCTAAAATATCTTGGTGTTATTTTAGACGCGAAACTCAAATTTTTGGATCATGTTAATTCCATAGCTAACTCATGCTGTCTGGTCTTGAGAAATCTGTACCGTTTAAAAGCTTATACACCAAAACACATCAGGAGTCGACTGGCCTTTTCGCTAATAATGTCACGTGTTAACTACTGCCTTGAGGTTTTTTCTCGGACTTGGGTCTATAATTTGAATATTATTGAGGAAGTTGTCAGAAAAATTGTATGCTATGTTTTTAATTTAAATATACAAGAACATGATCGAGTTTCGACACTTGTTCCTATATTTTTGAAATGTAAATTTAATGATTATCTTAACCTACGTATTTTGCTTCACTTTTACAAAATCATGAGATATAGGCAACCTCAATTACTTTTAAATATGTTTTCTTTTATTAATTCAACACGCAACATTCAGATTGATGTTCCACTATAACATCTTTCTATTTTTGACCATTCCTTTTTGATAAGAATTCACCGAACTTGGAGTATACTTCCTAATGATCTCAAACTTTTTTCGTAGACTTCTTTAATAGAGGTCAAAATTAAACTATACTTAATTTGTATGTCATTGGACTACTTTAATAGAGGTCAAAATTAAACTATACTTAATTTTTATGTCATACTTAATTTGTATGTCATTATCCATTTATATTTGTTAAAACTTTGGCTATAGAAATCTTTAATTTTAAATTTTATGCAATATTTATATGGCTGGGGAGCCTTTTATATAGTTAATTTTCTATTTTAAATATTTACTTATGTTACTTACATTTATAGATATATTCTTAACAATATATATACATTTTGGCCACGAAGGCTTCTTTGTATTGAAATTAAATAAATAAATCGAGGATGTTGGCTTCAATTTTTAAATTAGCCTATTTTGAAACAACATCTTTCAGACTTAAACGCTAGGAAAACGACTTCATGCTTTAACATTTATTTATTAAGGTAAGGGTATGTATAAGTTTGTCATTCCATTTTTAATCTTCAAATGTTTTATTTGCGACCAATATTCTCGATATAGATAGTGGACTTAATATAGCAATGTCCGTCTGTCTGTTGAAAGCAATTTTCCGAAGCCCCGCAATATCGGTCATAGTCCTAGTTCGGTTGCTTTTCAAAGTTGAGAAATTTTTTTTTTCAAAAGTTAAGATTCGGCACATCCCGATATAGGACTCTTACTTGTTTTTTATTAAAAATTATGTGTGTGCATTATGACTACTGTTATCATATTAAATAGTCCTGTGAAATATTTATTTCTGCTGATTTTAGCATTTAAAATACATTAATGCTATGCCGACATATCAGCTTCATAAAATAATTTCCAAAAATGCGAAAAAAGTTTGAATGTACCTTAACACGATTTTCATGTTTATTTTTCAAAATTATACTAATGATAAATTTAAGTAATATGTAAATAAAAAAGGGGAATAACTCTATATTGAAATGTTTTGTTTAGCTGTTTACATTCTAAATATCTGAAGAAGTAATATGTATTGAAACTAATTATAATATATTCTATCTGCTATCTAGGATGTTTCCAACATAGTAGTTACTCACTCTGATGATGAGTTTTTGACATTTTGCTTATGCGAAAATTGTGAAAAATATCGTGAATTTGTCATACATATAATGGTGGAACAGTTCAAGGCCACTCATATGGTAGTTATGCTATTAGATGTTTTAATTAAATCATATGGACCTATGCTAAAGTAAGTACAGACCCGTTATACAATATTGAATATATTTCATACTCAAACTAAATTATTTTCTAAACACATTCCAATATAGAAACATTACCGCTTATAATAAGTTTGAAAAGCTACTCGATAGTAATAAGGAGATATATTGGATAACATGTGGTGTTATATACCATAAAAAGGCTGAGCATTTGGATTTCATTTATGATGAATATCTATCAGATAATATGATATTTGTACTCTTCAGTTCCATGTAATTTTTTATAAATACTTAATATTAATATGGAATTTTTCAATATAATATGTATTATTGTTTCTATTTAAATAAAACAAACACTTTTCAGTTTAATGCTAAACAATCCTTTGCTGCTATTGCAAATATTAGCATTTCATGTGGAATGTATTGTGGAAGCGTATGCAGAAGGATTTTTGGAGATTGTTGAACCCGATAAGAGTAAAATACCAGCTGATGAAATGATCAATTGTAAATAATAATTCTTAACTAGTTAAAATACCATATTTTGTATAATGTTTACAATTTCCTTTTAGATATTCTCAATGGCTATGACGATTTGATGCGTATTTCTGAACAGGTGGCTTCTTATTTGTTTGCTTTTGAGAATGACTTTTTGCGTAAATTCTCATTAACTTGGAAGCTATTGTGTCAACGTTTATATCAACAACATGTTCATTTGCATTTGGCAGACACAATGTTGGCTTGCATTATAACCGTAATTATCTTACAAATTTATAATCATATAAACATAATATAATTATCTTAAATATATTTGTAGTTGAAAGAAGAGGAATTAACTTCACATCATACTGATCTTATCAAGCGTTACATACAATTTGATGACATTATGAATTATGTTGAAAAACGTTGGACCGATGTGTGGATCGAACTGAATAAATTCAATTTGTCAGAGGTGGAACGTAAGCGACGTAAATCGCTTTTAGATGTGTATCGTATTTTTGATACGGTGGTACAGGATGCCATTGGATTTTCGCTGCAGGACAGCGTGGACGACAATGATTTTTATGATTTTCGATTTTTAAAGAACCGTCGCTTAGCCTGGAAGAATATAATGTCATATACGAAAATGAAATGGCCAGATGGTTTCTTTCAGCCGCCCAATACTTTAGTAGTCGATGATAAATGTCAGACCTGTAATGTTTCCCTAGAATATCATGCAGAGTATGTATTTTCTTTTTTATTATCTTCTATATGTAGTTTATAAAAAAATTTCCAATTCCAGCTATTGCAAATGTATCACCTGTTCTATAGCTGGTGGTCCTTTACCACCTAGACGCAACGCTGACGGTAAATGTTCCAAATGTTTGGCTCATGAAATTGTCGAGAAAGATGTTAATTTCTATGATTCGAAAATATTGAACGTTTGTGCCAGTGATGATTTTCAAAATTTGGTTTCAAAGACCAGCAGCAATTGTACAAAACGTAAAAACACTGCCCTTCAAGAGGTAGGCCAAGAGCTTTACTCGACCTTAGCATCAGTCGGCGAAATGTTAAATGTTAATGATTACGATCCAAGTGTTGAAAAAACGACTACATCCATCAATAATATCTATCATATTTCATGGGCTGTCTTTAATCATTTAAACAGTAAGTCTTAGTTTTTAATGTTTCAAAAGTTATGGCGAGACTACTACTTATAAGAACATATGTCTTTAAAAAATGTCGCCAAAATCGGGGAACCTGATACACAATTGTATTTTTTCTCTCGCTCTGCAAACCACAACCATTGAAAAGTAGTTGTAGAACGTCAAAATAACCATACGGTTCGATATTACTTTTTTAAGAACTGCCATTTGTTTCTTATCTGTAATAATATGTGATGCATACACTTGATTCGAAAAGGCAAATTGCTATAAAAAGAAGAAAATAAGTTATTTTAAATAAATCTTCTAATTTTAAATGCTTTTAACAGATGCAAATATAATTTAAATCAAAACATTTTTTACAATTTATAGGATATAAAAGCTTATCGCGACAAGATTTAACTTAAAGTTTATTTAAATTAAAGCTTTATATACAATTTGTTTACTATTAATTTATTTTCAAACTAATTACGAAGTGACTCCGAAAACATTGGAAATCAATAGGGGCTTCAAATAACTACACATTAATTGTTACTATATAAGTCTCAATTGATTACACTGAACATGTTTTCTTTCTGCAATTTTTATTTTTCAGATCGTAAACGTTATACACATGCAACAATTGAAGAAGAATATTTTTGTCGTGATTGCAAACTGCCTTCATGTCTTTTGGCACATAAGATTTTAACCAATAAAATATCTCCGTCACTCTCGCAGGATCTGGTGCACTATTATCAGCCCATGTCGATGAGTCGCGAAGAGCTACGTTCAATTTTACCCAACATAATGTTGTATAATCGTAAATTAGTTGCCTCTAATAATGGACTAGATTTGATAGATGTACACGATTTAGTGGTTAAAATTTATTGGATTTTTATAATCTCCATATATGCCATATATTTTATTAATTATGATGATGATGATGATGAAAATTATGCTGATAATCATGATGGCAATACAGGAGACTTGGATAAAAAATGTACATTCTCTTATTTAGACGTTTTAGAATTGGCAAATAATGATATAAAAGTAAATATGGACAAAGTAACTGGCAATAAGGATGATACAAAGTTTTTGGAATTTCTCGATAAAGTCAAGAGGTAAGCAAAATAAGTCATGATGAATAGATAGTGAGAATAATTGCTTATAGAATTCTTAAAAACTTTTATAATTCCAGTTTATCACCATACAATAACGATGTTGAATCCAAGTATGTTTTAATACAAAACTATTAACATGTTTCTCTTATTTCTGTATATTTAAATTATTTCCTATTTTTATTTATAGTTTTGAAGTTGGTGTTAATGTTAATAGTGCTGAAATGCAAATGAAATTGAATGATATTTTAAAAATAAACGATAATCAAGAGTAAGTATTCAGGAATTTTTAAATGTGTATCTATCTATTTCATATCTAAATTTTTTTTAGTATTCCTTCTCAATGTGATAATATACCACCGCCAATCATGACTCCAACTGAAGATGAAGAACAACCCCAGACCTCAGATTTAACTCCTTCCGAAACGGTTGAGGCACAACCAAAAAAGTCGTGTAAGGAAAAATCTAAGAAATGTATGTTAAAATGTTTTCTATTCGCCTTGATGGAGGCCATTAATAGATAAATTTCTATTTCTATATCAATTTCAGGTTGTTTTGATCATTCTGATATTGGAGGAGATCATTGTAAAGAAAATCATTCGAGTAAAAAACGTTTGAAAAAGGTATGGCTATATTATACGAAACAATTTGATACTGAAAGTTATTAACAAAATTCATGTCTTTTTTATAAAGGATTGTAATCATGCTCGCATGAATGAAACTAGAGATAGACTGCGAAAGAAGTTGTCTCAAATTGTGAATGCTAGAAAAAATACAAAGCCTTTGCAATTACCAGAAACTTCACAAACATCATCCACAACAACATCGACAACAACTGCTGCAACAACTGCTTGTGCAGAAGCACAAAATCAAATGGAAAATGTTTTAAATCCTGAAGAGTTAAAACTGTTTCAACAGTATTTGCCACAGCCAGATTTTTGGGATATTCATGATTTTGTTGCAACATTTGATCATATCTATACAGAAGCTAGGCGTAATGATAACTTACATAATCTATGTGAATGCTTGCAACATTTAAAAACAAATCCAAAAGGAGAATCGAAAAATAACAATAATAACAATACTAGTAGTAGTAGTAGTAGCAAAAAGATTCAACACAATCATCAACACGTGCAACAACAGCCGCAACAACAGTTGCAACTAACACCACCACAACAACAACAACAGCAGCAGCTGCAACAACATGACAACAACCAATCGCCGCTTCAGCAATCATCCTCACTAGAACCACCAAATAAGAAATCAAATTTAAGCAACAACTCCACACGTGATGCTTCAACCTCAAGCCAGGGCACAAAAAGTAAAGATAATAATTCAACGAATAATACAACTACGCCCATTTCGTCATCAAAAACCGCCAACAATTTGGATTTCGTCAGTGAAATATGTGAAATCATCGATAACTATTCCAAAGAGCAGGCAAAACGAAAGTGGATTAAAGAGACTCTCAGTTTTATTGAAGGTCCGACTGCTGGTGCCGGCAAAAAGAAGACGCAACCACAAACTTTGAATCCGAAAAAAGCTGCCAAGAAAGCCAAACAGAAACAACGCAAAGAGGAAGAAAAACGTATAACCGAACTACAGGATCTAAGAGCACAGTTTCACAATATTTACTTCAAAGAATTTAGTGAAAAACTAAATCTAAAATCGTCAAAGGCCAACAAGAAGAGGGACAAGAAGAAAATCAGTGAATTGGAAAATAATATAAAAAATTTACAACGTGCCAAAGCTAAAGTTGAAACTGCCATATTAGAACTAATAGCAACGGTCAAACAAACTAACACTGAATTCAAATTTCCATACTTGCCCACTAAAGAACAACAAATGGAAAAAGTGCGGGAGTTGGAAGGTCGCGATAGCTACAAGGAAAGCGATAAAACCATTAAGGTACGCAATTTACTACATCACACTGCTAAAGATGCAGCTGATGCCATGACTTCTGCTTCCTCTCCGTTTACAATGACACCTACTAACAACCTAAATATGGTACCAGAATCATATAGCATGCCATATGCCCATGCCAACCACTTTCCATACAATCTTGGCTTTCCCACTCCCGCTGCGCCAGCCCCGTTTGGTCTAATGCGCGCTACACCTATGTGTTATGCCCCACCGCCGACAGCAGCAGTATCTTCAGTTCAACAACAACAGCAACAGCTCGCACCTGATGTTGTAGCGGCCATGGCGGCAAATGTTGCCAGTAACAGTACTACAGATCCCTCCAAACGTATAGTAACAATCAGGCGAGTTAATTTACCGAATGTTCCAGAACCTCAAGTAACGGTTACGGCAAAAGGTCCATCTCCAGATAAAGACAAATTATTATATACCTTTATAAACGGCCAATTGATACAAACTGGCACGGCTCCTCCCATAACCATGCCACAAATACCAGCTGCAGCTCCCTTGCATCAGCAACAACCCCCACCACCGATGACACATCAAACTACCCATGTCACAAAATTGACTGCGGAACATTTGTTGTCTATACCACCACCTCCTCCACCAAAGCTTTCGAAGACTCAAATAAAAAAAGAAAGAAAACGTTTGGCTAAACTTCAGGCCGAAAGGGAAGCTGCCGAGGAAGCTGAGCGTAAGCGTATAGAGGAGGACCAACAAAGATTGAGAGAATTAAATGAGCGAAAGCAATTAGAAATGCAACAGTTGCAGCAACAACAGCAACAGCAAAAACAGCAGCAACCAAAGAAGAAAAAGAAGAATTCACAAACTCAACAACAATCAAAACTATCGTGTTGTCCATCATCATCTAACACTAACAAAGATCCATCAACTAATAGCAAGAACAAAAATAAACTCTCCAACTCGAATTCGACAACATCAGTTTCCACAAACGAAAACAATGAATCGCCAAAACTTCCTCAAATGATGGCTATAAAAAACTCGGCAAAACAAAAACGTTCCGATTCGACGACAACCTCTTGCTCAGCTGCTACTTCAACATCATCCAACAATTCAACAAGTTCGCAAATGAACACCAGAGACAACTCTGTAAGTAGCCTAAAGCCATCAGATTTAAAGAAGTCTTCTAACAACAAAAAGAACACAGCAAAAGAACAAAAGGTCGGCACCACTCAAAAACCTGACACTGTTAACAAGAATAAAACAAAAACTAGCCAATCGAAGCAGCAAAAACAAAACAAAAAACCAACAAGAATACCACCAACTCCATCAACCACATCCTCAGATGCTGAAGACGGAGAGGGTCAAGAGGTAGAAGAAATTAAATCAACACCATCGCCACCATCAACACCTGCTCCTTCCAAAATAAAAAAGCAGCAAACGCAAGCACCGAAACCAATAAAGCCTTCACAGAATAAGCAAAAAAACTTGACGCAAAAATTAAAACCGCCGCAAAAGCCAATAACACCCCCCAGTTCTGATAGCGAAACTGAAGATGATGAAGAAGTTGTAAATACCGAACCTCTAATCAAGGAACCTAAAAAACGACGCCCCAAATTAGTGGACAATGGTCAATTTGATAACAACCCCTTTAAGTCGTTACACATGCAAGATTCTGAAACTGAATGGTCCTCTGCCGAAGAAGATGACGGAAATGAAGATACTGAAAACGAAGTTGAAGTAAAAACGATCACAACATCTGTTTTGGAACAGAAAACTTTGATTCAAAAGCAAGAACAGAAATCAAAAAATGAAGAACAGAGAAACAATGTTAAATCTACTGCACAAACTCAAAGAAAGAAACCAGAAACAGAAATTAAAGAACCCAAAATACAACAGTCAATGTCGTGTTTGCCAACAGCAAATAAAAATTTAACAAATAAATCTTCCAAAAGCAACAAGAACATAAAATACCAACAGCAAGATGAAAAGCTAGATCAGTGTACGGCTACAAAACTAAATAATCCACCAAGAGGACAACAAAGACCACAGGAAAATGAAAACAAAATTAGCAACCAATCGCGCCTGCTTAAACAAAATACACAGCAAAATATAACTAGTAGTAGCACTAATAGCCGCAAAGGGAAAAATGATAACCGCCAAACAAATGTCACCAACACTTTTGTTGGCACTCAAACTAAACCCAATAATAAACAAGCTATCACTTCATCCAATGTACGCAGCCAACAAACTACTTGCTCCACCAGCACACGGAACAACAGCAACAACAATCGCAATAACAGCAATAGAAATGCAAATTGTCATCAAAATAATATGGAGCAAAACCAACATAACTATCAACATTATCATCAGCAGCATCAAAATATCCAACAGTCGTCAGCAACATGTGGTGGTGGTGGTAATATTGAAAATAAGAATCCCTCTAACAAAAGATCGCAACGTAATAAAAAATATCAACAAAAATCACAAAAACACCCTTCAAATATGCATCATAACCACCATCAGAATTGTTGTTCATCGGGAATTCCGAATCATATGGGTTACTTTAACGCCAATGAAGTCAATATAACATCATCTAATACACAGCAACAACAAGCTAACAATAATAACGCATCTCAAAATCGTTCGTATCAAACGTTGGCCGAACAAATGCAGGCTTTACGTTTAAGTGGCCACCAAGTTCAATCAACAACTGCCGCAGCGACAGCTCAACAACGTCAGCAACATATCAATTCGGCAAATGTCAGTATTATGGATCAGCTAAATCGTGGTGTTCAAGTCGAAAATCTATCTCTACCGCCTGGCATCACACTAACAAAAGTTGATCCCATTAAGAGTGAACAATTGCGACAAAAATCTGAATCGATTAAAAAGTTGGCAAAACCTCTGCAACAGCAGCAACACCTTCATCAACAGCAAAATCTACAAACATTCCATCATACTTCGGCTGGTGCTACTATTATAGCGCCACCTGTTGGCAATCCCATGGCCAGTTATTATGGTTCGCCTTATATTAATGCCGCCAACGTCACTGCCGGCATTGATCCTCAAAGTGGAATAATAATGGTTGAAGCTAATCCTCCTAAAAGTCAAACTAATATCAGCAGTAACACTATGCCGCAGACAAATGTATCCAGTAATTGCAATAATAAGCAGTCGAAAAATAAGAAAAGACGCAACAAATCCAAGGCTAACAATGCTGGTTCATGCCCTATGGCAAGTTCTGGAAATACGAATCAATCAGAAAGTAATGCTAGTGTTGGAGGTGGTCAGCCGAAAATGATAACATTAAGAAATCCTATGTTCCACAGTGGTTCTACCGCTGCTGCTACACCAATGCTTCAACAACCCGTTTTATTACCAGGTATGTATAATCTAACTAACAGCGAGGAAACACAAATTTTCGACAAAACATTGAACCTACCTGTTCCAAATTTGTTAAAATTTGGTGAACAGATTCTTTATAGTCATATAAACATTAAAGTTTTTTATCGGAGTTCAAAGTTCAAATTTTATATACGAATGGTGTAAAATCGTTCAATTACAATTGTATGCAACATTTTATCAACTTATCCAATTTTAAAATATTGATCTAATTGTAATGCTAGTGTACACCTAGTTTAAATATATTTTCCTAAAACTCATTTTCTTTTGAACACTGGATATGAAAGCAAAAAATTGAACTTGAACAAAGGGTAAGGTTATTCATTTCAAAAAAAGGAAAATTACTCTCAGATTTTTTTTACACTTTTACACAACAAAAACCTGAACAAAATTCCACAAAAAAAACTTTTTGGATTATTTTTCTTGTTTTTGTTGTGTAAAAAAATCAGAGTGTAATTTTCCATTTTTTTTTGAAATGAATACCCTCGGTGTCTTTTTTTGAAAACCATTTTTTAAAGTACATTTTTTCATTTCCTAAAGATTATCCTCAATGATAAGCCGTTGTACGGTTAACAACACATACAAAATTCAAAGGTTGACCATGACTGAATCTCTAGATACTAAAAATTAAGAAAACATTTCCTAATATTTCGAAGAATAATCAAAAACTTCAAATATATTTTTGGGCATATTCGTCTTTACTTAGATACAAAAATAACTTAATTTAAAATATTAAATTAATCCGAATTGTCAAGAAATCATTTTGATACATACATATGTACATATATTTCATGTTTACACGTTAAGCGCCCATAATCAACATTGTTGATAAGTAGAAACTTCTACTGATGGACATGTTTATAAACATGATGAATGAATGAATAAAAATATCCTTCATACATAAACATTTATTAGAAAATGTAGTTTAGAAAAGTAACTTTAAAATCCTATTTCCAATTTTTTAAATGTTTTTCCCAAAGTATAAACTAATTTTACTGAAAACAAAATACAAAAATTAAGGACATGAATTTGGATATATCCTCCTCCCAATGACCCTAATTATATTTGTAATAATTATACTCTTACTGATACTATTTTTTTTGGAGTAATTAATATATTGGAATAAAAAACGTTCAAGAATTGATATAAGATAATCCTTATTTTGTACGCATTTATTAATAAATATGAACTTTAACCAATATAAAAAATAAATTGAAGCGAATTTCGAAATTCTGGAGAACTTTAAATTTTATATAGCCATAGAAAGAAAACATATATACCAAATATTACCGAATTCAGAAGAGTAATGGTTTAAAACATAATTTTTTTTGTCGAAATTTTTCGTTTCGTCCATGCAATCATTCTATTTAGACAAATACAATATTAATTTTCCATTCGATTCCCAGAAGGTCGTCCAGTAGACGGTTTTCCAATGCCTGCCCCCTTGCCAGTGGATCAACCAGCAGCTATTATTAAAAATGAAAATGGTATGTACACCATACGTAATCCAGCATTACACCAGGCTGTCACTAGTGGCTTAGCTATGGGAGGATATCGACAATTCGGTGGAAATGTTAATTATTACACTCCTCAAGAAGCGGCTGCCGAAGCAGCAAGAGCAACTCGTCAACAACAACAACAGCAGCAACATAATGATAATAACAATAGCAAGGCTTCCACAACTGGTGGTAGCAATCCATCATCATCATCGTTTTCTTATTTCTCAAATGACACGGTACAAACAAATACACCACACAATAACATCAGTATTAGTTATACCAGTATTGGTGGAGCGGAATTGAATGCACACAACAACAACCCTACGCGTGGTGGCAGTAGTGTGGGAGGTTTAATCGGTGATGCGGCCGTAATACAACGTCCTACCCCACAGCAACGTCCCATTTCCGCCATTGGAAGTGAAATAAAAAACGCTCAACAACAAAAACAAAAAACCAAAGTCGAACAACAGCAATGGTCGAATTTTGGTTCGGATACACTGCCCTCAAATAAAAACGATAATTGTATGTTGCATCTTTCAAAGTATTCTCGAAAAAATTGAAATGTTAATTTTGTTTCTATTCGATTCTACCTACAGTAGGTTGCAATACATCCTTTTTGGGCACCGTTACTGAAGCTGGTGCTAATGCAGTTGGAAGTGCCGGAGGTAGTGGTGCTGTCGCACCGGTGAATGATTTGTCGTTACAGGAGAAATATCAGCAATCTAAGTATTACAATGGATTTGACGTTTTCACAGGCAGCAGTGGTGGCAGCAGCAGTTCGGCTGCTACTTGTGCCCATATGCATCATAGTTGTGGTGACGATTCACCACCACCCTCTATAACTGGTTATAATTCATACCTAGACGGTATACCAAACACAGGTGTTATACGCTATGATGATGCTTCCTTTTTAAAGAATTTAATACCGGGACAGAATCTCAATAATGAGGTGAGTGTTTTTATTAACAATGAAATTGATGAATTTCAAAACGAAAAATTCGCCCAAGGTGTATTAATAAGGTGAAGTTATGAAACTCTGTTCTATAAATTAAATTCTACCACACATAAAATTATGTGTCAAAAATTAATAAAAAATTATTTTTTTCATTTGAACAAAATTAAAATGTCCTGCAAAATATTAAAAAAATTTGCCAAATATTGTGTAGAAGTGTAATAAAGTGGTTCGTTCGGTCTATATTTAGTCGGAAAATCACAAGGGTGTTGAATTCACACCTTACCTTATGGAATTCATGATATACTTATACAACGAAGTGTTATTTTCTAACTAGAACAACTCACTTCACAAGTTCCTTTATGCTTTTTTTTGCAGGTGTCTATACATAATGTTAATGACTCAAATTTTGCGCGCAATGCACAATCGCCACAGGCTCATCGCGTTGAAATTACCCCAGTCTATGGTAACAGGCCACCATCGACAAATTTATACGAATCTACGGCTGGACAAGCAAATCAAACTAATTTTAGAGGCACTTATCGTGATCCATTAAATGACTACAACAATGGTAAGTAAAAATTGTGATTACTATTTAAAAATACTTACAGCTATCGATTTAATGATGTCCGTCTGTCTGTATGAATGATACATCTATATATTGCCTCCGTTTCTGAGCATTTTAGTTTTTGTTTGTTAAAAATAAGGTCACAGAACAGAAAAAATAAGGTCACAGTATGTGGAGAATTTATCAATGTTACACAAAATGTGTCTGTTGTAAATAGATAATATAATTGATTTTTTTTTTCAAAACTATATTCCGTAATTTTAATTTTCAAAATATGACCTTTTACCAAATATAAATTACTAAGATAAATGAAAATTTACTAGGTTTTCTATTAGACTAAAGTTAATTTGAGAGTTTTTAAGCATTCAAGTTTAACAAAAATACATTTATAAAATGCGGTTAGTATTGGCAAAACTTTTAAACTTCTGTAATCAAGAAGACCAAAACAAAAACAATATGTAAGAATACATGTAAAAGTTATTGTTTTACGGTTATTTAAACGTTTATTTTATTTTGATAATTTGTTTTGCACAGTAGATTTTTTCAATTGTTAGTAAAAATGGCAAGAGTCAAGATTTACCAAATTTTAAAACCAAAATAACCCAGCCAAAAATATGTGATCTGAAGTACATAGTTAAAATGTTGGTGAAAACACAATGAATTTTACATTACAGTGTCATTCGAGGGATGTTGTTAATTTTTGACAACTTTCTGATACTATATAATTTCTGCTATTCAAGATGTGCGTCAGGACAAAAGCCGCCCATACCGGCAAGAAGTTATTAAAAATAAAAAAATATTAAAATTCAAGGTGTACTAAGGATTTAAATAATTGCGGTATTCACATGGTCTGCTATTAGTCATAATGTCCTAATATATTATAATAGTTGTTGTATATTATAATTTACAAAGTAAAATTTTATATTTCGGAGATGTTATTAATAATGTCATTTCACAAAAGCAAAAAATGGGTATCAGCTTTTTTGTATTCAATTATTTTTTTGCTGGGAATAAACGATTTTAGTGCTGGATTGAATCAGAATCAATAAATCAGCAGTTTAAAAAATTATAATAAAAGTATTTAATAAGTCAGGTGCTGTCAAAATCCAACATTTAGGAGAAATACCTTGTAAAACTAATCCAAGACAATATAATTCAATATTAAGATAAAGAGTTTAAGAAATAATCATAAACCCCGGTAGTGGGGATTGATTTTTAATACTTTTTTATATTTATTTTACAGATGCTACTACCATTTTCCCTAGTAATAATATGCACTTGAATTTAAACGAATTGGAAACTTCGATGAAATACGATTTCGAACAAACGCCGCCATCAACAAATGTAGCAACTGTTGCGGGCGATAACACTCACAATACAATATTGGATTTTAAGGATTTATTAATAAAGAATGGACCAACTGGCCCAGCCAGTCACCGAACTTCACCATACTTGGATGAAAATACCCTTGAGGGATTTGTGCAAAATATGAATTCCCTACAAATTTCAAACACATCAACAGAAGAGCAAAGCTCTCAACTGAACGGCAGTGGTCATTGTGTGGGACATGGAGCTACCGCTACAACAAGTGCTAATAATCCTTCGAATGGTTGGTGGTAATCAACACCATCTTTCAATCACATTTTCTTAATTGATCAAGAGCCAGAACAAGAAGAAAAAACGAAAACGCACTCGAACATTCATTCATTTTGAATGTAAAAATTACTATTTAAAATGTAAAAACTATTCGAAGAATAGATTATATATCTCTCTCTATCTAAACGTAACTCTATAATTGTGAACACACTCAATGCTGATGAACAATTGTTATTTGCAATAAACAGAAATAAGAAACAATTCAATAAAACATTAATAGAAATATATGAAGAAAATAAAACTAAAAACAACAAATGGGCGATTATCTATCTGTCTATCTATCTTATTATTAACAAAATATACTAATAATTAATGAAAAGTGTGAAATTTTTTCAAAATTTCAACTTTACTCCAAATATTAAAATATGCTTCTGCTTAGTTTTTCTCTTTAGCTGATTTAATTTAATTTGAAAAACAAATTATAAACATTTACACGCCCTCAACACACATACACACTCATTTTCGTAAATACATACATAAAAACTTACATATACATATAAACAACATATTTTACTACGTTCAGTATTTTGCAATTTATTACAAACCAACAAACAACAACTAAAGAAAAAGTGTCTATTTAATAACATAAATATTTTATTTTCATTCTACACTTAAAACAAATAATTCAAGTTTAATATAAAAATAATCTATGTATGTATATTGCGTATAGTTTAGCGCAAAAATAAAAACCAATTTGAAATCAACAAACAAATTTAAAAAAATATATAGATATAAACAAATAACCTATCATAATCTCTAATTAATTGGCCTTATTTTGTTTTTCATTTCATCTTTCCTTTTGAGTAAATTGCACTCGTATACTATGAATTAATGTTCATTGTTTCAGGCCATATACTATATCAGAAGTTTTTAGGGTTTCGCCATGAATATGAAATAAAATTATACTAGTTTACAAGGTTTTTATTTATGTTGTGAAACATATCGATGACTTAATATAAAAAAGGCGTAACTAATTTTTTATTTTCAAAAATTTCAATGAAAAAATAATTATATTAAATAACTTCATTAAAATAAATAAATTTTAAATAAGAAATAAAATGTGATATCTCTTCTTATTAAAAATTGCATTTAAACTTTTTTTGTGTCTAAAATTTGATGGATTTTATTAATTTTTTTCCTTCTCCTGTAAAGTAAAAAAATATCGAGTTACGCCTTTTTTATATTAAGCCATCGATATATGGGTTTGTTATTTTAGGCCGTGCAACTTCGAGAATAATATTGAAAAAATCCAGGACTTCAAACTTTTGAGATATATATTAAGATTGAAAATAACATACAATATGGAACGTACGACACTCCATGTATAGTCTCCTAGCATATGATACCCCCAAAAACCAAGTTTTTTTTATATGTGGAATCTACTAGAATAGATCTACAAAAATGTCGTATATATATATGGGGCATTTCATGTCAAGTGAACCAACTTTGGAAATCGATGTTTTCTATTGGATAGTACAATTTTTGATTTTTTTTGCAAAATCAAAATGGACCTTTTTTTAATTTTTTTTTGCTCAAAAGAAAGCTTAAGACATATTTGGTCGCTTAGTGGGATGCGAGTTGGTGGGATATCTATAAAAATAAATATTTTGTAACTCAAGACATACAATTTTTTACTTTTTTTTTGCAAAATCTATCTTTTTTTCCAAAATGGGACTTTTTTTGCTCAAAAGAAAGCTTAGGCCTATTACTTTAAGACCTCTTTGGTCGCTTAGTGGGATATACACATCTGCTCAAAATAATAGATACACCAAAATTTATTTTTTAAAAACGAAAAAAAATAATGGTATATTGTAAAATTATAAAAAAATTCAGTCGATTTTTATTTATAGTTAAAAGGAGAGTAAAAAACAAAAACAAAATATTTCATAATTAATAATAAATATTATAAAGTAAATTAAATTTCTTAAATTTCGAAAAATTTGGTGCTCATAATAATAGATACATTTTTAAAAATTCTTATTAAACAAAAGCTAATAAATTTTATCTTAAAAAAATTAGTTTATTATTAAAGTAAAGCTAGTATCCAGTATATCCACCTTTGTTTTGTAAAACTTTCTCCACTCTTCTGGGCATACTGGATATCAAGTTCTGACACTTCTCCAATGGAATCTCGTACCATATTTTTTGCGTTTTCTCCCATAAATCGTCTTTATTTTTGAAAACTTCCTTCGAAAGCCTTATCTTTAATTCACTCCACAAGTTTTCTATTGGGTTTAAATCAGGGGATTGGCTGGGCCAGCTTAAAACAGGTACGTTATTCTCCAAGAACCAGTTTTTAACTAATCTTGAACTATGTTTTGGATCGTTGTCCTGCTGGAATGTCCATATTAATGGCATATTTTCCGATGCATATGGAAGCATTACGTTTTCCAATATGTCTCTATACCCACTAGCATTCATGGTATCTTCTATTCGGAATATCGGACCAACACCATTCCATGAAAAGCAACCCCAAACCATTATGTTTCCCCCGCCATGTTTTACCGTCTTTTTTGTAAATTTAACGTGGAATTCTTTTCCTTTTGGTCGGCGTACATTTCTTTGGCAGTCGTTTCCAAACAAATTTATTTTTGTTTCGTCGCTCCATAAAATATTTCTCCATTTTTTTTCGCCTTCACACCCGGACCATTGTAAGTGCTCTTTAGCAAATTCTAATCTTGTCTTGATATTTTTTTGGCGCATTAGTGGCACTTTTCTGGCTATTCTTCCCGGCAATTTAGCTTGTAAAAGACGACGACGAACTGTTTGTGGACTGATTTCGTTACATAGCTCCGCAGAAATAGCTTTCGATGATATGAAAGGGTCTTTTTTAACCATAAGGACGATCCGCCTATCTGTTTCTGGACTGGTTTTCTTTGGTCTACCGCGAGTTTCTCTTTTTTGTTTTTTAGATAAAGCATTTTGGACAAAATGTAAAGATCTTCCTATGCTCTTTGCTATTTCCCGTAATGATTTTCCTTGATTTCTCATCGTTTGAACAATTTTTTTCTCATCTTCGGTACAATGATGATTTCGTCCCATTTTCTTCAAAAGAGTTCTATTTTTTATAAAATTGTTGCTAAAATTTAAATTATACTTACTGTTTCACGTAAATAGGAACAAAAAATTGCACAAAAAAAAAATTGTATATAAACAAATTACAAATTACTGATGTGTATCTATTTTTATGAGCAAATAATTTTTTGTAATTCAAATAAATTCGTTTTTAAAAATCAACATGAAAGCAAATAGTTGCCAGATTTTTGACTGACATGACATTGCCAGATAGAAATTTTAATAATATGATGTATTCTTAACGCTTGCGAGGAAATTTTCAATGTTACCGCCATTTAAATTTTTTCCAATTAGGTGTATCTATTATTTTGAGCAGATGTGTATATCAAAATAAATGCTTTGTAACTCAAGATATACAATTTTGTATTTTGTTTTTTTTTGTCTTTTTGCTAATAGCGGATCCAAATCTTTCCCGAATTTTTTGGCAGATTTATATGGAAATGCATGTTTTTTCTCGAACGTCTAAATACAATGTAGACTAATTATCTATCCGAACCACACATTTTTCTGAAAATGGGTATATTTTTGCATTTTTTGATATATTTATCTTATCTGGACAAAAATAATTTATTATAGAAATGGCATTAAGTCTTCTTCATTACTCAATCAGCAATTGAAAATTATCATTTCAAAACATTTTGCTTCAAAAAATCATTAAATGTATCGAAAACATTTGTTTTCATTTCAATTTATAAGAGATTTCGTTGTCGAAAGATTTTTTAACTTCACATACACAGTTACCGTTATTACACTTATTTCCCAACAGTTCTAGGAGACTGTTCTGAACTAGTGATTTTACCTATCATTTAGGGTGACAATTAATTTCATAACTAGCTACGTGACTCGATATTTTAACACGTGATGTTCTTTTGGATTTCTTCGAGAGAAATGCACTACACAATTAACGTTTAAAGTGACTACACTATAGATTACTTAGAGATAATTAAGTGACAATTGTCTTTGTAATTGACTTCTTTCTGCATTACAAATACCAGATACGTGTCAAATGGAGTCCGCCAACTGATCAGACATTAGTGACATTTACTACTTGCTTAACTGATGGGTTTTTAGGAGATGAAAATTAAGGTTGGATGCTACTTTACAGCACGATCAAAATATTGATGATTTTAAAAGTAAAGTCGCAAGATAAATGCTCTAAAGATTATGGCTTTAAACAAGTATTCATACCAAGATATTCAGCCCAATTATGAATAAAAATTCCCCGGGGAACAAACTCCCGCGGAAGTAAAAATTGTTCTCAAAAGAGAACAAGAGAACTTTGGCTAAGCATGCATGTGTGCTTATATGCCAGTGCTGTTTGTGTCAATACTTGACATCCCTGTAGGATGTGACATAGTCACCAGTACTAGTGACTTATTTTACCCCAGACAATAGTATTTACTACCCTGCAGGAAGTGTCAATAGTGAAACTATACTGACTTACTATTGACACAGTCACCAGTACTAGTGACTTATTTTACCCCAGACAATAGTATTTACTATAGACATTTAACATGTGCGTGTCATTGGAAGTCTACTACTGACGATATTACTATTGACTAGGTACTTATTCACTAGTACATTTTAGTAATTCTAATGTACACTTTTGGTACTTTTCTGAAGTAGATGTAAATAATGAAACTGCATATTTTGTTAACATTTGACGTTATAATAAACAAATTAAAAAACGAAATTGTGTGAATTCATAACAGATGGAAGAGTCGTCTTCGTTGACAATGTCGCTAAAAAGTCACCAAAATAGTCGACAAAACTGGTGACTTGTAGACACTTGTCCCCAGGTTTCCTTCATGGATTATACATACTTAATGACAGAAAAAAGAAATCAGCCCAATTATGAATAAAAATTCCCCAGGAGTTTTTTCCCTTTTTCCATTTTTCCTATTCAAATTCAATGGGAAAAATCTCCCGGGGAACAAACTCCCGCGGAATTTTTTATTCATAATTGGGCTGAATATGTAGTTGTATTCATTTGAGTCTGAAGGTTTATAAAAGTATATAGCAGCAAACTTTAGATTTATAACAATTGCGTGGAAAACCAAAATTAGATTCGACTGAGGATAACTCCAAAAGAGTGGAATACAGCTGAACAGAAGTGGAAGCTACACTTCCACCGAATCAGGATCCAGGAAAAGATTTAAATATACAGTCGAAAAACGAATTTAGTTCATAATAGGCACCTATATAATGTGATTACAATTCAATATCACATATGTTTATAAAGCTTAAAAGCTTTTTGCATAGAGTGAGTTTCTTGGTTTTCAGCAAATCCATCAGACTGTTGTAGTCACTGAAGAAGGCAAACCCTTGCCTTTGATAATTGAATTTGTTGCAATGAAAAATTGCATGATTATAATCGTCAATTACATTACAAATTTCGCATAGATCTGAGGCTATTGATCCAATCATTTTGAAGTATGGCTTGTTGAATGTATGACCAGTTAAAAGTCTGTTGATAATTTTAATTTGAGATGGCAATAATTCCTGGGGGGTTACTCTCTATTGCGATGCGAAATAAAAATGGTGCAATTGGTACCTGTTGTGTATTTTTGGGATATTGTGCGATCCATAGAAAATTACGCTATTCGACAAATGGTAGGTAGGTAGGCAGAACAATGAACAGCCGAGACTACTTACAAATTTTAAAAAACAATTTGAAAGTAAGTGCTGAAAATTTAGGTCTTGTAACTCCATGGGTCTTTCAGCAAAGTACACCGCTATTGTATAACGTGCCTATAGAGGTAGAGGGTATTTGTGAAAAATATCTACTACTATTTATTTTTAAACTATTTGAGTTAATTTTGTATTTGATATTTCATGACATTTTATTGTTAGTGAAAAATTAGGAGTCCCAGGGAGTTATTCTAAAAAAAGTGAAAAAAAAAATTTCCTTCCTATATTTTTTCAAAACGAAAAAGCTATTTTCCCTATATGAAGTTAAGCGGTAGCACCAAGTCCTTCCTATATTTTTTCAAAACGAAACGCTAAGTTAAGCGGTAGCACCAAGTCTGTATGAGCTGTTGGAAAAAACAGATGACACCATTTTTTTGAGGGACCACTGATTTTCAAATCTTTGGGGGCCCATAAAAAAAAATGTTCACCAAAATGGACAAACTGAGTATAGGGTTTTACACTAGCCTTTGGTAGTAGAGACGAACGTATACTGTCATGAACATGTGTTTTTCCAAGTCTTCATTTGTTGCACAGTGTAATCCTTGGTGAGAAATAAATACATTATTTTTAATATTTTTTTTTATTTAAAAACAAATTATTTATTATTAATATTACATTTTTTTAAATTATTGAGGGATATTTATGGGTAATAATTAATACCTAATTTTATTATTAAATTTTGATTGAAAAACATTTTTGCAATGAAAATGGGAATTATAAAATTTATTTAAAAAAAAACTACAAATTCAATTTATTTTGTAGTAGAAATCGATCGTTTTTCGACTGTCCGAAAAAAATTTAAAAATCAAATTGAAAAAGTATAGATGAGAGCAAAATATTTAATATTTTCAACATTCAAATATTAAAGAGCCAGATGCATAACTAACACTTGAATCATCCATATTCTTACACTGACTACTTTGAGCGTATTTTAAAAATTTAAAGCTCATATTGTAACCTTGTTCTTGGAGAACTTTAATTGCACTAAGCATGACGCCAATAGGATGACGGCCACATATGGTATTATTGAACTCACGCAAATAAGCGGTAAATGTTTCAGGTTTCAATGTTTCTACAATATCCATGCCCTTAAATTAAAAAAAAGAAATATAATTAAATAATAGTGCATTATGATATAATGAAATTTCAGAGCTAACTAACGAGCTGCTAACATTTTTTAAGTTATCAGCTGCGTTAATTAGCCCTTCAATTTTCATTATGAATAAGACTGTAGAAATCTTCATATTAAGTTAAGTGTACTCACTTGTTTATCTAACTTTTCAATGGATTTATAGATTGGACCACAAGATCTATCGTAATAGGTATAATTGAAACGATGACCCCAGTGACAGAAATCTGATGATATCACAAATAAGTTTTGTGGATCCGTAAAGTAATTGGCTAATAAACGTCCATACAAAGCCTCTTGATCGGGATTTAAAGATCCCACCAGAATGGGAACAATTGTGAAATGATCTTTGAAACTAAATAATGAATCGAGAGAAAATTAGTACATTGTTAAACTTTTTTACATTTTTTTTTTTATTTTTTAAACATACTCTTCCATAACTTTGGCTATATAGGGCAAATGCATTTCAATGCTATGCTCATTTTCGTCCGTTTTCATATCCATCCATGAAAAGTGTCCAGTCTTCTCAAGTTCAGCATTAACTGGGTAAGTTAGAAATTGAGTATATTAAATCTTATTTTAACATTTTAAAGTATAAAACATTACCATCAGTGTCAATTTTGAGATCATAAAGTGGAGTTTTATACTTTTTAGCAATAGATAAAGCACAGCCTCGCAGACGTACATGATGTGAAGGACCCAAAATAAAAATTCGTTTTCTGTAATGAACACAATTCTATTAAATACAACTGGTCTTACATTATTATTCAGTTCTACTTACACTACAGCGGGACTAACTTGACGATAGGCAAAAGCACCACATGCTCCACAATATGTATAACCTGCATGACTAAGAACATACACAATTTTAATAGAAAATTTACATTTATATAAATAGAATTTAACTTACGGAGCAATAATTGCCCTAGCTGGACCATGTGAGAGTGTGGCAGCACCCAACCAGTTGTCTAACTGGCGTGAAAGCTCCGAAGCTAAAAATTACAAAATAAAAACATATTTTATTAAAAAGTTTATTCAAAAGTATACTGAACTCAAAGGTTCAGTTTTATATTTTGTGAATAAAATCAAAAGTTGTGGACAGATTTTAGTTATTTAGGGCTTGTTTTGTTTGTAACTTTGTTTTCCATGCGCTTAAAACAATTTTGGACAAAAGCGACCATTAATACATGTAACATTTTATGTATTTTATATGTTCTAAAATGTCACAAAACAAAAAAAAGAACTATTTGCTATTTAATAGCATTTGTACTTCACAAATAAATTAGTTTAAATAAGAAATAATAACTTTTGGCTACATATTAAATACTTCATCAAAAGTGTATTCTGTTATAATATTATATGTATATATTTCTATCACATTTTTGGATTAATTCTTTAGTTATTTGAAAACTTTGGCAGCATTTATTCAATCTTTTCAATCCACTTCTTATATAGAGGAGTGAATTTTTTAAACGATTCATTCTGCTAAATACACGTTCAACTTCTGCATAATTAAATGGCAAAACTAAAAATTTCATAACAAAATCGGACAATTCCTTGAAGGGATTTTCATTCACTGCATTCCTGTATTCATAAACTTGTATCCAAAACTCAATAATTGTCTTCTGATTTTTCCACTCGTATGAAGTTAATTTTTGCCATTGTAATTCTATAGTTGTAATTTCATCATTTGAAAAATGTATCATTTCTTCTTTGAAATTTTCATATAATTTACTTTGATTTATTTTTAAACTAAATCTTCTGGTTTAGATGGCATTTCTAATTTTATTATAAGAAAATTCCCTCCTATAGCTTTTGATTATTTGACAATACTCTTTAATAATTGTATATGTAATGGATATTTTCCAAATAGTTGGAAAATAGCAAACATTTGTCCAATACAGAAGAAACCAAATAATTATGAAATAAATAATGTTAGTTAGACCTATATCACTACTATCAAATTTTTTGAAAATAGAAAATTCTGCATTCAACTGGAAAACGAATATTCTGCTTTTGGTGATGTTCGTTGTGGTGTTCCTCAGGATTCGATTTTAGCTCCACATTTATATAACATATTTATTCATGATTTCCCACATGAATTTAATAATTCAATTGGTATTATATTATATGCTAAATCGAAAATTTTGCAGCTAAATCAAAATAAAAAATTCTAAATCTAACTGCAAAAATGCCAAAATGGTCACACTGGTTGTTAGACAGAAAATGAGCTGAATATTTCTATAGCAACAAGTTTTATAAATCAAACAAGTTTGTTTTTTAATTTTAAAAAACAATTCTTTTCATGTTTTTGTTTGATAAATAAGCATTTTTTGATAATATACAATATGGAATGTGAAGAAGATACAACAAACTTACTATTGGAAACGATAAGAATAGAATTGGTTTCAATTATTGAAGAAGGGTAAATACAGATGAATAATAAATATGTAAATAAATAAATGTCTTATGAATAATACATTGATAACATTTTTTTTTTAATTTTGCAAGTTTGGAAGATAATTGTGAAAAAACTGTAATTGACCTTAATACGGAGAAAATTACGGAAATAAAATCTTCCTCCCGTAACACGAGTGAACTTTGTACGCCCAGTACTAGCTGTCGCAAGGACATAACACCAAAACTAGATAGTTCTTTGAGAAGTTCAGTTTTGGATACTTCAAATATTAATACCATTGATGATGATATACATAAAATGCAATACCAACTGGATGAAAGCTGCAAACTATTTCAAACTATAGGAGAGCGTTTTGAAAATATTAATTTTGGTTGTTTAAAAAATCGCATTAAGGATTTGCATTTGAATGAACGTAGCTCTGATTCGCTAAAGACAATTGTCAATGATTTAAAACATTCATTTGACGAAAAATACATGGAAAATCGTCTCAATGACTTGACCATAGAAGTTACATCAAAATTTCGTGATCATCCTGGAGAATTTGGCGATATTCCGGAAATAAGCGAGTTTTTTCGTACATGTACTAAGTTGGAACAAGGCGTGGAGAAATTGCGAAAGCAACGAGATGATTGTATGTTTTTACAAAAACGTATGACACGAGTAGCAGAAGCTTCATACGAACGTGTGAATGATATACAAAAAAAAATTATCCGAGAAGAAGGCAATATAATAGAAGAAAATATTTAAAATAAAAATATGAGTCCTAGAAATCTTGTCAATCCAAGTCTTTTTTTGTCCTTTAGACATATTACTATTGAATGATCGAAAATAACTCGTCAATATACCAAAAAACCCAAATTGTGATTTATATTTTTGCGATAAAAATAAATCACTGAAAATAACAGTTATAAAATGATTTTTATTTAAATGGTTTGGTATGACCTTTATTAGTTTTTGTTGTTTTTTAATGGTTTGGTGTGAGATAGACAATTCATTTTTTCTTGTGCTTAATAACTGTTACTTTCTATTTTATTTACATACAATAACATATTATTAGTAATTTTTAACAAATTATGGAAATAATATGATAAATATGAAGTCTGAGTAACAAAAATTATATTTTTGTTTTGTTATATTTGCATTTGACAAATTAATGCATTTGTCAAATGCATTTTTGCGATTTATTTTTCATGTTCGGAAATAAAAGTCACAAGCTGACCTTTAGGAAAAAATAAATTATAAATCAATCATCCAGATTATTTGTGTTTGATTCTTTTCTGTTTCTCTCAACGCCAAACCTAAAATGTTCTCGAATAAATCACTCTCTCAGTGATATATCAGAAAAAATTATTTTTAAATGGCTGCGAATGAGAATTTACCATTGAAATGAAAATGAACCCGGTCTCTGATTATAACGGTAAACGGTATACATATATATGGGCAAATCCTACGTGACGAACGTTTCATTCGTACACGTTTTCATATTTAAATATGAAATTTTTTTGGTTTTTCAAATAAGATAACTCCAACGTATACTACACGCTATAGTGAGATTTAAGTGCAATTCCAAATGGCATAAGATATTAGCTATCAATTGCTAATATCTTATGCCATAATTGATCGCAAAGTTTTGTGATGCACATTACAAAAAATGGAAGTAACATTTTAGGAATCTTATTCCTAAAAGAAAGATGAATGAAAGATAATTCTAATATAACTTATTTGCATGAACAAACATTTGCAGTTTTAATAAAAAGCCGAGAACATTTTGTGACGCACGTTACGTGACGCTCGTTACAAATTATCCAGATGCTTGGAAATTATCTCCTTTTCCGTGAAAAGTTGTGAAAAATTCCATTCAAAGTGAAATTATTCAAAATTAATTTGTATTTAAATTGAATGGTCAAAAATATAGCTGCCAATCGAACCATCTTGTTAACACTTAAGTAATGATAAAAACACATTTTAAAATTAATTTTTTTTTTGTATAAAATAAAGATATCTGAGCTAGTGTTGGATTTGGTAATCATTTTTGTATGAATGACCATCGAAATACATTTTGTTTATATATAAAATATAATACTCATATCTAGTCTAATATTACAATTAAAAATTTCAAGTTTAATTCATTTAAAAATTTTTTTGTTGGTAGACTGTTTCTGGGACTTGCCCATATGTATAAGGTTAATCCAACTTTAAGGGGATGATAACATAGTGGAGTTTTCATTTCTGTCATAAATAATGCCTTTATTCTTCCATTAACCTTTGTTGCCCTAATAACACGAAAATGTGCTACATTTTTCATTCTCAATTTTATTAAAGGATTAGAAAGCAGCACCGTTTGAACTACTGTTTTTGTTATTTTCTTTGAAAAAACAATAAGTCGGAGTAAGTCAAATAACTTGTTTGTTAATGTATGCTTATTAACTTAATATGGACATTTTTATTTTTTATATAAATATATTTTATTTTTATTTATTTATATTTATAATCAAAGCCCTTACACAGTACAACATTTTTCAGTTCATTGCTTTGGGACTCAATTCTGACAATTGCACGTGAAAGTAGCCCCAAAATTAAGAACTTCTGCATCATTAGTTTTGTCAAGTTGGCTGCCGTAATAATTTAATGGCCATACGAATTTTTTTCCCTCAATGTGGATTTCTATCACTTTTTCTATATTTTAGCACGGTTATATCTCGTATACCGTACGGAATATCTGTTTTGTGGCTGAAGCAAAGTTGTAGATATTGAATAGTAGAAAAAAAGTACGGAACATACCTACCCGAAAAAGGTGCATCCAGTGCGTTAAAAATCGCAAAAAATGTCAATTTATTAAATTTTTTAACAATTTTTCACCTTTTTTGTTCAATAACTGGATTACAAATCCAATTATGGACCGATCACCATGAAATTAGGTCGTGTGATTTTTGTCTATATGAAAGTTTATCATGAATTTTGTATGTATACCATCATTTTTAACAGATTTATTCACATTAAAGTGATTTTCGGAAGCGGGTATTATATGGGAGCTATGAATAATTATGGACCGATCATAATAAAATTTTTTGACATGAATTTTGTATATATAAAAGTTATTTGGAGCGAAATTTGTGTAGATACATATATAAATTAAACATTTATGAGCGATAAAGTCCAATCTCGGGAGGTCATTTGCATGGGGTGAAATAATGAACCGATTTCAGCCAATTTCAACAGGCTCTTGGCCGAACAAATTATATGTACCAAATTTGTTTATGATGGGTCCAGAATTAGTCATAGCTCCCATATAAGACACGCTTCCGAAAATCACTTTAAAGTGCATAAATCTGTTAAAAATGATGGTATACATACAAAATTCATGATAAATAACTTTCATATAGACACAAATCACACGACCTAATTTCATGGTAATCGGTCCATAATTGGATTTGTAATCCTGTTATTGAGCAAAAAATGTGAAAAATAGGTAAAAATTTAAAAAAAACGGGCATTTTTGCGATTTTTAAGGCACCTTTTTCGGATAGGTATGTTCCGTACTTTTTTTCTACTATTCAATATCTACAAGTTTGCTTCAGCCACAAAAGAGATATTCCGTACGGTATACGAGATATAACCGTGCTAAAAAATAGAAATAGTGGTAAAAATCCACCTTGAGGAAAAAAATTCGTATGGCCATTAAATTATTACGGCAGCCAACTTGACAAAACTAATGATGCAGAAGTTCTTATTTTTGGGGCTACTTTCACGTGCAATTGTCAGAATTGAGTCCCAAAATCATGTGTTGTACTGTGTTATGGGCCAAATGATTAAAGAAATCTCTTATACGGAAGAATTATTGAATTCTTAAATTCGTATCAATAAAATTACAAATTGATTTAATACAAGTAACATTTTTGTTGTAAATCATTTAACAATATTAATACTATTCTGTATAACATCAATGTTGTTAGTAACAGTAATTATTTATAATTTATCGAGAATAATCTTTCGGAACATATATAAACTATGAGAAAAAGGTCTTTCATTGTAAGGTATAATACTATTCCATAGATTAATAACAGGAACTTGAAATGACCTCTGCATATTCAGTATGGTAAAATGCGCTTGCACCAAACTGTGCAATTATCAAAATCACAACCTAAAAACATGCGCACATATGAAGAAACTGGTCCAGTTCTATCCAAATTATATACAAATCTCACAATACGATTAATACAAATTTTAAGTTTTGTCAAATTACCACAAGATGTACCGCTAAATATCTCTAACCCAAATAAAATGTTTGACATAAGAAGTGAATGCGCTACTATATTGTCGCGATATTTTCCTGATGCTGGACTTGTCCCTTGACTATCATATAAGGTTGTTATTAAATTCTGTGATGTTACCATCACTATAACTTTTAGATGCCACGATGTTTACACATTTAATTACTACATGCAGGTTAACAGTAAATGATAAAAATGACAGTTCACTGCCGGAGGAACATCGAACAAATTCATATGTATATTATTATAGTGGAAGTTATTCCCCAGCGGACTTGAAATTATGTTTAGCAATTGCAATAGTATCGTCTATTATTGCAAATTTATAAATATTTATCTTAAAAATTCCCATTTTTTAAGATAAAATGTAAAAAGAATACATACTTTAAAATAGGTTTAAAATAGGGTCAAAGCAATATTAAAATTCGTTTAAAGCTAAAATACGATGAATATAATTTTAAAGAATTTTACTTAAAAATGCTGTTTAAAATTTTTATGAATTTATTGTATATTTGGTGTTAAATTAAGCTACTTTTTTTTGATAATTCTTCAAATGAGATCCATTTAAATCTACCAGACAATAACAGTATTAAATTTTGAGGTTTGCAATATGATTATAAATATAAAACATCTAGATGCCTGTCATCTGTATTGCCTGCCTTCGGTCAGTCGAAGGGACTTAAAACTCTGCGGTGCACAGTGTCAGATTTTGCCATTTTATTGGGACTAAAATCTGTATTTTGAAAACTATTAAAGGTAAAGCTACGAATTTTTGCACAAGTCGGACAACTGGAACAACTACCGTCAGTTCCAGTAGATTCCTCCAAAAAAAATAAAATTGCGAATTATTACCGTCCCCCCTCTAGAATTGTTTTATGTATTGTAGAAACACGTTGTGTAAAATATTAGGATGATAGAATAACGTTAAATGGTGGCGCAACGACGCTGAAGTTTTGAGGTGCATTTACAAATGGAAAAAATTAATTTTTTCAGTTTTTGTAAAAATGTAGCCATTAAGTAATTACTTTTGTAATTTAATTTAAAGGAATCGAAATGTGTACGTAATTGTTGTTCTAATGAGATATAAAAGACAAAAATTGGTTAAAAAATGTTATTAAAAAATCCCCAGGCCATTAACTTGTCTCAAGCAACTAGAACAAGAAATGTAGGAACAAAATTAACATATTTTGATAAATATTAAAATAAAAGCTCATTTTTACTTAAAATATATCCATATTTACTTGTATATGAGTTTTTGTCTTCGTAGGATACCGTTAACCTATTCGCAGGTATGACCAAAAAAAATAAATATTTTTAACGGCAGTTTCAAAACTCCATTTTAAATTGGGATTTATTGAGAATATAATAGGGAATAAAAATATGAAAAAAGTATTAAAAAATCTCGTATAGTTTTTCCGTAACTGTGATTTAAATTTTGCGATTTTCGAGAAAAACTAATTATTTGGCCATATTCTTGCGAATGATACCAATTTCCTTACTGTTATGAATTTTAATTAAAACCTATTCAGAATATTATAGAGCATATAATTTTTAATAAAGTCTGAAAGCTTTACTAAAATCGGTTAACGTTAACCCTTTAACATAACCTTGAAAAACAACTTTAAACCTGAAAACTATCTTGCTGAACTTTTGAAAAAATGTGTATGCAGTAGTGAATGGTAAATCAATTACGATTATGGTCGAAAATCGATTTTCGTGGTCCAAAAACTACTATTTCGTGATCGATTATATACTCCGATTTTTATGCTGAAATCGTTTTTTGATCGAAATAGAAATAAAATTCCGGAATTTTTAGTATTATCTACGTTTTTTGATTTCATTAAAATTTTGCAATATATAATATTCACGGAGGACCTCATTTTTTAATGCGAAATTTTTTCAACCTTAAGAATATTTTATAAAAAGAGCTACGAAATGTTTTCCTTAAAATTGTTGTCAAATGTTTGCCGTTAAGGTTTATAAAATGAGCACCTCAACATAAAGGAGTTATAATACTCTTCCAAAATATGATTTTAATCCGTAATTATAGCGTATATGGGTCACTTGCTATAGTTCCCAAAAATGCAGGGGCCAAATTACCTCATTAGATATCGAGTAATATTGAACGTAATTTTCTTATTTGAGATTATGGCATTCGATATCGAGCAAGAAATGTAGTACATTTTATCATAATTTCGATATCGAAATAATTTTTCGATATGATAGCTCATTCGATCACGAATGCGGTAATTTGGCCCCAGGTCGTTTATTAAAAAATCGATTATTGTGTTCGATTAATCGACTGTAAAAATCTAAATGAAAATGGTTGATCGAAAATCGATTATTAGCTTTTCATACCATTCAATAGTATGCAGTATACAAAAGGTTACAAAACATATTTTGTAATCGCAATAGGTTATATATCAATTTATCTTGTGATGACAACAGAACGCTGGAATCAAATGGTATTCTATATTTTTGAGTCCATGAAAGATTTCTTACTTTCAGATATACTTACAATAAAACGATTTATGTAAAACGCCATGAAAAATTTATCGTAAATTATTTATTAAAAAGCTTTATTACTATTATTAAAAAGAATAAAAACTTAAGAAAACAAAAAAGAAATTGGCAAAAAATATATTAATCATTCTATGAGATATATTATTTTGTAAGAATTGCACGTTACTGGAATAATCTACCAAATGAATAATGATTTTAAGCTTAAATTACTTAATTTTTTACAGTTAAATAGTTCATAACTTTGTAATATGCATATTTGTTTTAGTTTACTATTATGCTTTTATTAAGCAATTTGCTGTTTTTGGTTATTATTGTTTCAATTCTTACCATGAACCACTAATTTGGACTGTTTATTTATTAATTGCTTTTGTATCGATGATTATATTAGTTTGGTTATGGCTGGGGAGCCGTTTAGGGAACATTGTATTATTTACTTATTTTTAATGTATAATAAGTGCATTTTTTGCTCAGGTTATTTTCTATGTAATATGAATTTTTGTATGGCCTTTTTGGCTCGATATTACATGAATGAATAAATAAATAAAAAAAAAGACAAACAAAATTTTGACTTTAGTCCCCCTAAATTGGCAAAATCTGACACTGTGCGGTGTTTCGAACACCGGCTTCGCTAAAATCAATTTTTCTGTATATCAAAATTTAATTTTAATTTAAATTCCTATAACTCATAAACTAAGAGAGAGCAGGCAAAAATTTTAACGTGTTTGTGCTTATAATTATGAGAGCATATTATTAAAATGCAAGCTATTTCGAAGATCCCTATTTATGGCAAGATTTTTTATGAAAATTTGAGAATATAACAAATCAAATAAAACTAAAATTATGTTTAAGAATCCTAATGGCTTAGCTGTTATTCTAATTGCATTCAAATATTTTCGTTCAGAATATTTTCGGGGTATATTTTCAGATTAGGTATGGCATTACTTAACATGTATGTATATATTCGTCTCTAATGAGATTAATTCGTATGCATGGTGACCTATATGCGGTCATCTTACTCCACAGCCCATTTTTTGTCGTCCGCCAGACAATACCCGTTCCAAAAAATAATCCTTGAACCTCAGGACTTCGGGTGTCCTATAAAATTAGCTTGTAACCTAAATTCTTTAAATTAACTCAACAAATATTATTTTATTTTCTTATTTATTATGATTATAGACACATAATTGTTATTAGTTAGAATACAGAATCAGCCCACCCTCTTAATTCACCTTTACAGATCAACATAATTTCTAATCAAATGTTGATTTCTTCACTTCTATAAAAAAAAATATCTATTTTGTTTCCAAAAGTTTACTGACCTGAGTCCGAATACCAACTTCCAGAGTGGGATGCTTTTCTACTAGACATTGCTTTATATATTTTTGATTTATTTGAAGTATTTTTAAGATTTTGCTTAAACTTTGTATTGGCTTGCTGCACTTTCTGCTTATTTCGTAAAACAATGACAAATATTTTTTTATTCTGCAATTGACTGGTACAAAAACTAATAGAAGAAAAACACAACGAAATCCAAATGAAAACAAAGAAAACGATTAGATTAAATAGGTGTTGCCATATTTTCGTTGAAAAAAGCCGCTAGAAACTAACACATATAAACGCAATGTTATCATCACAGATATATATATCTTCCGATATTGTAGCTACGCTTAATCTTGATAACGCTTGATAATCTTTTACATACTTGAAAACAATTTTAGTACAAATTGTGCAAACAAATGTAATCAGCTGTTTACTTGATTGAAAATTGAAACACCAACTTGAATGAGAAATTGAATGCAAGTTCGTTTCAATTCAATTAATTATCTTCTTGTTGCTGAGAGTTTTCCTCAATTTGTAGCAAATTTTCATGACCTCCTTGGTGTCTTAAAAATAAGTGATGTTATTGCAATAACATATTGTTACGTTTTAACCTTTTTAAAACATTTGTTTATTTCCTTTAAATAAACCGGATACTTTTGATTGCAAATAAAAGCCGTTTAGTAGTTTAAAAATTGTAATAACTCTTTATTTATTTAAAATGTACAACAACCACAGAATTAAATAGTCACTCAATGTTTTTTATACACGTTTATAAATTCGCAGAAATACAGACACACTTTATAATGTACACGAATTCACTTGAAAAATACAACACACTTTAGGCACTCAGTTGATGTTTATTCGAAAAGCGTCTCTGATAAACTCATTTTAAAAATGTGTGTTTTGAAAGTGAGTTTTTTTTTCTTTTTTCTTTGTATGAATTGGTTTTAACAACAAAAAATATTGAAAAAAGTAGTTTTTCTTTAAATGTATTAGTGTTTACTCTTCCATAAGGAACTTGTGGTCACCCCTGGTCTTTCTAATACATACGCCATCTGTGGTGTACTTTCTACAATGTTCTTTAACTGAATATTCGAATTCGAATATACGGTCGCAGCAAACAGCGTTGCCATACTTACGATCAATGGTCAACTGAAAGCTTTTATTCAATGTTAATAATGCCCACAGATATGTTACAGTTTGCTATTACAGCACTGCTACTTGAAAGCATTATGCTACTTTTAAATCAGCCGTGTTAAAATCGTTATATTTGAATTCAAGTACAATTTCGTAACAATATGTATACCATATCGTCATCTATGGAATTAATGTTCAGTGTCGTCCAAGAACTTTAATTGCCCAAAATACCACAATTTTGGTTTATAAATTACTTTTATCTTTAGACGACCCTGACCTCATACTGGTTTTCACTTTCCGAACTTATCTCTTGTATGATGATCTACATACATATATTGATTTTTTTTCAACACCATTACCCTGTTTGTCTCTGGATTCACCTATTTCATTTTCTTAATATGCATTCAGATGCCTTTTCCTTTGAGTCGGAACAATAATCCTTCTTAAAGTGCCACAAAGCTGGATGCATTGTTTGCCATTTTTTCAAATTGGTCTCTAACATCAAATGTTCTTTTATTATTAATTTATAATAATTTAAAATAATAAATAGAAATAAAAAAAATTGTTTGTGAATCACTAACTAAGCATATTCTAATTTTTTAAAAAAGGGTTTGAATAATGTATGTTGATTTCAAATTTGGTAGGTAGAACCTGCAAGTAGCATCTTACAAAATGGAGTTTTTAAAGAACTACTCAATTTTTTTTTTAAATTAAGTATTTGTTACAAAAAACTAGAGATATTAAAATGCTGCCAGATTGTTCAACTTTATACTCCCACTCATCTAAAGCCTAGTACTCTGTTCATATTTGCGAAAAATTATGGTTTTTTCATGCGAAAAATTTTATATGCTGTTTGACAGTTTTAATTTCGTGCGAAAGAAGTGCTGCTTATGTTATTTCGTGTGGAAAAATAAGGTTGCCAGATGTATTTCACATGTTTTCCACAATAAAAACAGAGTACTGCTTTTGCGAAATTATTTCGCATATATTTCATTCCAAATATTTTATATGTAGTTTGACAGCATTTCGCACGGAATTTTGAACAGAGTACCTAGCTTAACTTACATCACAGTCCACACACGTGCATTTCTTATGGGAATGATTGGTTTGAAGACCCCCCATTTCTCATTACGAAAAACTCAATATAAAAAAATGGTTCGGCTCAAGGCGAATTTGTACAAGGTGGAGTCAGTCAAACAGCTGATAATTTTTTTTTTCGCTTTTTGTTCTAACAACTGTCAAAGCTTGTTTTTATATTTAAATATCTACATATTCTAAGCTTATTAACAAAATATTTATTGTTTACATAAATAAGTAAAACCATCACTATTCAATTATCTACACTATATTAAGTTTAAATACTTATTTGTTTAATTATTCATTTTGGTTTTTTGACATTTGTTAAGACCAATCGTTGTTTTTGTAAAACTGACATCACCTTTAATGAATTCGCCTTGGTTCTGCTCATTTCAGCGTTCACGACATGGGCAGCGCTGTGGCATCGGCTCAAGGCTCCATTAGTCTTTGCGTTCTTTAACGTTCTGTTCTGTACCGTTCTGTAAGCTGTTATTTTGTAGTTAGTTTTTTCATAAGAACGTATCAGATGTTTTTGAAATAAGAACAAAAATACCAACATGGTGATTTTGTTATTTTTTGTGTTTAGACCGTCAACATATTATTGCGAACATTTTTATAAATACATATATTGGTTGCTAATGAATTCATTTGAAAGATTTAATTTAAATAATTTAATTTACATACATCAGTACAAATTTATGTATATCTTATAAAATTTTCAATATTTTTTTTAAATTTTATTTATTTTATTCTTTTGTAAATAATAAATATTTCCATTTCAAAAAATGTTGGCACCACTGCCTTCATATTAGCATTTTTGTCTATATATGATATCAGCAGTTTTAGCTGTGACTTAACGTTGCGGACAAAATTCAGTTTTCAGCAGATTCATCCGTGACAGAATGGCAACGTTACAGAAAAACTAACGACACACACAACTTCCCATAAGATTTTTTTTTTAATTCAAAATTGATGGCAGGGGTACGTAACCAAAATGCCAGGGTATCCCACACGATTTAAGTAAGTCCCTAGTTGACCTATATCTTTATATAGGAAGCTGGAACGCTTAAAAGACTTCACGATATGAGTTTTAATTGGTACTCCACCAGTAACAAAGAGTTTTAATGGTCTCCACCAGGGTTTATCAAATTAAAAGACATGCGGTTGGTGCAAACGACGTAAAACAGGAACCGTTATACAAAGCCTTACATCACACACGTTTCAGAGTAAGACGCAAAATAATTAAATGATGCGCGAGTTGTTAATCAACCCAGGCGACGTTCCCATAAGATATAAACAAAACAGCTGATTCCTTACGGAACGGAACGTACAAACTAATTAGGCCTTCAGTAGATCAAAAAGGTGTTGCCATATTTTCGTTGAAAAAAGTTATCATAATGTAGGGTAACCAGGCAAAAAAATTACACCAAAGAAAAAAACTGTACAATTAATAAAAAAGTACATTTGTGTTTTTATTGAAAGTGACATTAAATAGCATAACATATTTATAACAAATTAATAACTTAAAATTAGTAAGGTTATTAATTGTGTTTGAAAACAAAGTTAATTTGAACATATTAATATTATTAATACCGAATATCACTTGTATCAATACTTGTCAAACATAAAATTTTTTGCCACTCCAATTTTATTTCTTGTTTGCTAAATTCGTTTTAAATAAGAGTTTAGAGGTTATCATAGCTGAAGCAATCTATAGTACTATATAGTACTACTACTAAATTTGAAAAAAGTCCACAAGTATTATTAGAGGAATAATAAAATCAAAGAATATAACTATTATAGTATTATATAGTATTATAATAAAACCAAAGAATATAACTATTATAGTTGAAATCTCTTGGTAAATTACATTTTTGAAGAAATTTTAAATTTTGTGGAAAATTCGTAAAAACAAATACAAAATACAACTCTGTTTTTAGACATAGTGTTGCCAGTTGGCAGGATGTGTCCTAAATACAACTCTGCAAGTTCTAAAAACTATTCGTTACTTTTTGTACTAAATAACAATTCGTCGTTAGTCACATTTTACTTGTTAGTTGCTTCTTGTACATTGCAGTAATCGGACATTTTTGTTTCATATTGACGCCGCACTTTTTAATATTTTACGGGTATATCAAACGCAAGAAATTTATTGAAAATCTTACAAAATTTATGGTAAATTTTATATTGATCATATACGTTTTTGCACAATTTAAAAAGAATTAAAAAAATAATTGTTTTGAATGTGGTATAAAAGTGAAGAAATTGTGGGTGAAAAAACAAAAAAAAAATGAAAGAAAAAATCATTCGTTAATGGTGGAAAACGAATGAAAAAAATGAGATGATAAACACGACGAGTATCAAATATTGAAAGTGGCGAATTGGTTGCAATCGGCGTCATTAATGTACTAAAACAGAAAAAAGTGGCCGTGTGTTCGTTGATTTCTTTTAACATTTTCCGCCATTTTGAAAAGTACGAGTGTTAAATTGGAATTTTTATGGACGCGTTGCTTGAATAAAAAAAGTAAAAACTCGTGAAAATATATAAAATAAATTTAATTCATGTAATAAAAGTTATTAAAATTGTTATAAATGTGTAGAATTAACAAAGTATAGTGAATTGCATGTGTTTTTTATTAAAAAAACATAAAATTTATCAAGTAAAGACAAACAGCATTGTTAAATTTCTTCCTTTTTAATGTTTATTGGTCAAAAAGTAGCCGCCGCGCGACAAAGAAAAAACTCGTAAGAAAAGAGACCAACCACATTTCTAGTGAAAAGTGAAGAAATTAATAAAAAGAAAATAAATTAACAATAAAAAATATTTGAATATAGTTTTGAAAGATATTTAATGCAATATTTTGTTGTATTTTCAATATTGTGAAAGTTTTTTTATGAAGAGAGTGTGTGTGTGGTGAGTGTTATGATGACGAAAATATATGAAAAAAAGTACAGCATTTCACAAAGAAAATAGATAAGAATTGTAAAAAATATTTAAAAATGTTAACTATTGTTACTAATAATAATTTCATTTCATTAGCTGTCAATGAATTAAGACATAATATTTCTTTATACATAATTTTCTGTGCATTCACATTTCTTTTTTACAATTTATTTTTTTGCGTTTGTCAGCCAATTCGCCGTGTAGCTATTACTCGTTACAAAATTTTGCACACACACAAAAACAATATAACAACACACATTGCTTTTATTGATAACAACGAGTATAAGGCGAATATATTAATCGGGAAAACAGCTGATTATAGAAATTCTACTGTGAAATGTCAAACTCCATATATAAAAAATGAATGAATTTGCTTGAATTCGCCCCTGCTGTCACCTTGTTAAATTCGCCTTGAATGTTGCTGAGCCATTTTGCTCGTTGAGCATAAACTGACACACACACACACCCGTATATTCTTATGATACTGATGGTGTTTAAAGACCCCCAAAATCAGTTTAAAAAACAATACAAAAAATAGCTTCGCTGCCGTAAGCAGTTTGATGAGCCAACAACAACAACTGACATCTTTCTTCCACAACAAATATGGCTGTCATTGTACATATTATGTTGCAACACATAATTTTTACTTTTCCACTGTACGAATTTAGCGATTTTCTTATAAAATCTAGTGATTTTGAAAGCAATTAATATTATACTGAAGTATTTATATTCCGGTGATATTTAAGTGGTGTATGAAAACTGGCCTTTCTTAAAAATATATATTGTATGCATTTCCAAGTGAAGAAGAAATTTGGGGATTTATATTTATTCGATTCGTCAAGAAAATCATTCGAATTTGTATGATTTATACACGAATCAAATAACACAATAACCTCCTGACTTCGTTAGGCTTTAAAGCGCCAATATAATTATAAGAAAAATTCGATTTTAATATGTAACTTTTGTAAATACCTAAATCATACAACCGAATTTTATAAGGATCTATCCATAATTAATGATACCTCCCATTTAAAGTGAATAAATATTGAGTATGTATGTGGTTTCTGTATTATCATTGTTTGACACATTGCATTGCGCGGTATTTTCTTTCCTGTTTGTAATTGTACTTGTCTGTTTTCTTTTTGTTTTATTTTTCGCTTGAGAAAAATTTACCCAAATGTATATTTATTTGTTGTGTTGTTTATGTGGTGCAGGTTTTTGTTGTTGTTGTTGATTTTTTACATTGTACATTAAAGCACATGTTTTTAATGCATTCATTATTTGACTTTTCTTTTTAAATCAATTATTTGTATGTTGTTGCAATTTGTTCGCGTACTATGGTGCTACCTTGACTTGGTTTCCATTGCGAATATAAAAAATTATTTCTTTCATCGTATAAATATAAAACAAAATTCTTTTGTTTATTTTAATTTCTGTGGCGGTTTGTGCTTCAATACTATTTGAGTTTTTTTGTTCGATTGTATTTATTTTTAATAGCTTTTTATTTATAGTCTCAGTCGGTTGTTCCTTCGTTTGATTTTTGTTTTCTATTGTTGTTAAATGAAATGGTTTCAAAAATCTATTTATAGAAAATCAGATTGAAATATTCATTCTTGTACAAAGAAAAATGTTTCATGTTTGTTAAATGAAAATGATTTGTTTTTAAAATTATGAAATAGTTACCTATTTGTTTAATAAATTTAGATTTTTATTAAACAAATTAGAAAAAAATAAATTAAAAACCGAAAAATAAATAAATATTTGTTTCAAGTTTGTATTTTTGAAGGCGTATTCAATAAGATGATAGTGTGAAGTGTGAAACAAATACAGGATATTGGTTATTTTAAAATGGGAAAATCTAATGTCTTAAATAGAAATATAAAAAAAATAATTAAGGAAAATATTAAAACATGTTTGCTTCACAGGATTTCTACAATGCCTATTTTTTTTTTTCAATTTGTAGGCTTCAAAACCGATTCCAATAATTGCGACATTGTCGTATTTTATCGAACAATTTTATAAAGAATATTTAATAATATTTTATCTTTACAAATACATTTGGCACATTTTCCTGATTTAGAGTAGATCAAAAGCTCTTTTGGGAATCAATTTAATTGTCAATTAAATAATTATTTAGATTAATATGATTTTTTTGGCCTTTAAATGGTTCTTTGTATGTAAAACTATATGTGCAATTAAATTTATCTAGTAAATTGTACAAAGAAAAACTTAATAATGCATATAAAATAAAATCATTTTCTTTTAGATGAAAACGTAGTAGGTATTCGAAATAGGTTTGTTAGAAAATACAATGAGATTTTTAAATACTATACCAAATTTCAACATTTTGAGAAATGCGTGTTCAATATAAGTGTAAAAAGAAATAAAGAAATCTGAACAATTTTATTTTTTATTTACATTTTTCGATAGTATACCTACTTGTAGCACAATCTTTGGTGCAAAAGATAAGTTTGATCAATTAGTTGTTTCGAATATATTAGCAATAAACATGGTATGCCGAATGAGACATAAAATAGAACTAGTATTCGACTGCATCTAGAAAAATGCAAAAATACCTAAATACCTATTTAGCGTAAATTATAATTAATAATGTAGCCATCATTTGAGGGTAGTCCTGTTGTTTGTATTAGTTTTGTTTTACAGCCTTTAGCATGATTTGTCACGCTACATATTTTTCCGTCATGTTTAGTTGAATTTACCAATTCAACTCAAAATTTCATTAATTAACTTTGTAAGTATTTATTATATTATTTTATATATAAGATAATGCATAGAATTAATTAATTATAGGAGATATTTACTATTATAATGTTTATAATGACTTTAAAGTCCTGTAACTCCTAAACTAAAAGAGAACAGACAAAAATATTAAAATTTGTATGCTTATCAAATGAAAAATCGAGCATTGTTCGGCTCCTTTTATTTATTTTTTAATTTGGTTGATAGAAAGATTTTATAAAATTAGTGGAGTCATGAAATTAATATATAAACATATAAAATACTAAACAGAAAATGTCATTAAAAGTAGCTAAGTGCAAGAAAAATTATATTTTTAGTTTTCAGTCCAATAACAACTCAGATTAGCTGAAAAAAAACTTTTTACTTAATAGGTATAAAATTTTAATACCTAGGTATAATGTTAGAAAAAGTTGTTTATGAACATTTTTATTTTAAGTCACGGTAGACCTTTCTCTGGAAATTCCCATATGTATGTACCTATTTTTATTTCATCTATTAATATTACTTGAATTTAAATAATATGAAATTATTTTAAAAAAGAAATATTCAGTAAATTTCAATAAATTGTCATTTCATTTTTAATATTAGGTTAACTCTTTATAACTTTTCAATAGGTAAATAAATACCTACCTACATTTTTATAATCCCAGCATTAGATTTATTAAACCTAAACATTGTTATACACTTATTCATATCTACATTAAATATACGTTATAAACGTATATTTGTTTAGTATGACGTCTACCTTTATATTTATATATACACATGTAGTATGTACCACTTTAAGAAAAAAGTAAGTAAAAAGAAAATCAGTTTAAAGAAAACAAAAATGCTGAAAAAAAACAAAACAAAATTACGACATAAAACTTTTTTTGAACAAGTTTTACTCATATTAAATTCTACCTCTCTTGTTCTCTTTTTATCGCCTCATTCCTTTTTCCTTCAACTGTATGAGACATACATACTTATAAAGCAAAATTACATTACAAACCATATATACATACATACAACTTACAAACTATGTATGTACTAAATGTATATATGTATGAATGTTTGAACGGCTTGTTTTTTTATATGTATGCAGCTGTTTTGTCATTTTACAAACAAACATACATTTTTCTGTACTATAAAAAGTTAAAGTAACAAACTAATGAAAGAAAAAAGCAGTTTTACTTTCTTTTTTGTTTGTTTTTCCGTGTTAAAAAAGTTAAAACAGAATTTTTTCATTTAAACTTTTTGGTTTATGAAGAAAAAAGTTTGTGTGTATAAATATACTTTTATATATATGTATGTATATGTATTTGTGTTTTTTTTTTGTGTACTCATAAGGCAAAAGAAAAAACATATTTTTTGCTGACATTTTTTTTGTACGAATTTAAAAATTGTAATTGTGTAAGCTGTTTTTTTCTTCGCAAAAGAAAAAAATACAGTTTATCCAACTTCACAATTACTCACACTTTTGATATTGTAGGTAGGTGGGTAAATTGTGTAGCATTAAGTTTATTTAAATTTGTTTTTTTTTGAAATATAAGACTTTTGCAATCGAAAAACTAAATTTCCCGGAATAGGTATAAAGTAAAATTTGCCAAATCTGATTAAGGATATTAATAAAGAAATCACGTTTCTATAGAGCATACTTTGGTTTCGTAAAATAACAATTTATTATTTATTAAAGTATGTACGACCAAATATTCGGTTTCGGAGTAGGAAAAATATCGGCCTAATATGTACCAGCATTCCGTCGAAATTTGTCTGAATACCAAAACCTTTGTAAACGGACAAACATAGATCCTGATATTCTGTTGCTAAAATCCATGGATATGATATAATCGAATCATTTAATTGCAACAAATTACAAAATATCAGTCTTATCTGTGCAGATAGGTATTTCAGAGGATAAATAAATCCTGAAACCTTCTTAATTCGTTAATATATTCAAGTAAAAATTCCGATATTTAAAAAACACTGTAAAAATTTCAAAAGCAAACTTTTTTCAAAACATTTTTTTTTAATTGTTATTTTGGCCTCTATGGCTTTATATTATATGTTTTGAAATAAATAAATAAAATAAATAATTAGAACTAGGTAGTTAATCCCATTTTCAATTAATTTTTCTTTCCTGAATTCCAAATTAAAAATCTCAAAACGCGACATGCGTGACATATTATACCGTCATCTTTGTAATGCCGATTGGTATCAAGTATATTGGACTAAAAATTTCATAAACTACAAACATCTTTGTATTTGTAATCACAATACATACTATGGACGTCAAAAGTGAGTTAATGCCAGTGAAATATATTATTCCTAATTTTCGGCATAATCTCTTAAATTTTAATTGAATTTCATTATCTTAAACAAATAATTCACTGGTTTTTAGTCACTTTTGAGGCTGTGTGTACATGTAAAGTGAGTAGAAAATTATTAGATGCAGTAACTGTTTTTTTAGTTAAAGCCACTAAATTTTAACGGTTAATGTTTGCTCATTATTTACTTTCATTCTAATTATTTTTGTCTTACAGTTTCCTGGACTATTGACAACTTAGATTACATGTCTGAAAAGGTGTGAGTAAGTAGACAAATGTCATCAGTGTAGTCAAGGTCCTTCAGTCTGCCTTGGAGTGATTCCCCTTCTATCAGATGTTGCATTATTCATTACTACGTCAAGTACGCAGTTAAAAAGTATGGGGGATTATCCCGTTGTTTTTCGAGAATAATACGAAGATTCTGATTTACGGTGATAAAAGCCTTCTCAAAGTCTATACACAATAGGTACAAAGGTGATCTTCATTCTACAGACTGTTGTATGATCACTCTTAGGCGGTTAATATGATCGACTCAGGATTTGTGATCACAAAACCGGCTTGTTCCTTCCTAAGCACAGGCAGAAGCGAAGTTCAAATTCTTTTATTCATTTTGTGTGCAATCACCTTTTTGATCATACTCAAATGCGTAATGCCTCTCCAATTTCCCTTTTTTTGGTAAATTTATGATGACACCTTCATAAATTTCCGTACGCCAGAATTGATTTATAATTGGCGTGCGTAAATGGACACTCGTTATTGCGTCAATTTTTAACAGTTCTGGCTCTATACAAGGCGATTTGTTGTTTTTAAGTGATTTTATTGCTTCGCAAATTTTAATAATATTGGGGCAATCGATGGAGATATTTGTGTTTAATTTATTTGTAATATGAAATATAAATTTAATTTGTATAATTTGTTGTTGATAGAAAATTTTCTCATGATAACAACTCAAATTACCTAAAAAATACATTATAAAATTTAATTTTTTTTAACAAAAAAGGTTAATGAGCTTATCACGTTCTAAATTTTATTCGCAATTCTAAATTGTACCACGAGTAGTGAGTGCTTGCTTCAACATTCCGCCAACAACCCACCATACGTACGAATACTAAATATGTTTGTTGTTATTATTGTTTTGTATGTCTCGTGTATATTATTGCTCTAGTATATTATGGGCATAATATTTGTTGTTCAGTTTTTTTGTATGTACGAGTCTGTATGTGTAGAAGATACAATCAACACAACAACCATTCCATTCTACTATTTGTTCAAAAAAAAAAACTGGTTTTTATTTTTTCTTTATTCGTTTATGTTTCATGCTACTGACTGCCAAAGCTTTGCCGGTTTTTATTTATACTTTTGTTTTTGTTGTTGTAGATTTTTTTCGTACTTTTATTTTTTGCTTTAATAGGTTTTTATTGTAACTTTTTTATTACAGTTTGCTGGTTTCTTAAATTTATTTTTCTTTCTTTTTTTGTATTGCTGCCGCCGTTGTTATTCATCGTTGTCATTGGGGTTTAAAAATAAAAAAAATATTTTTTTTCTTCATACTTTTTCGTGCATTTTAATGTACAGCATTTCTTAAAGTTTGGTTATATTTAAAAGTCAACCTAGCAAAAAGCGAGTTTTTATACATACATACATACAAATTTTCTCTACTGAATTTTTTGTGTTTTTTTTTTTTATTATTGTTACTGTTACTCTAAAATTGAGAAAACATTTTATTTGACCACAATTGTTTTTTTATTTTGTTTTGTAATTTATTTATGTACATATGTATTTTTTGTGTGTATACCTATATATACCTTTGTTTGTGTATTGTGTGAGTTTGAATTTATGTATGAACGTAGGCAGGCGCCACTTAAATTTATTTAATACATTTTTTTTTTGAAGTTGCTTTTATTTATGCCAAACAAATTTTAAAATTTGTGTGTTATATTGTTGCTGTTATTTTGTGAGCTACAGCCATAAAAGTGATAAATTATATTTTCATTTTAAACAGGTATAAATAATAAAGATTTTAGGTCTCAGGTGATTAAGTATCATATTTTTATTGGATTTTTATGTATTTTATTCGTATGTACAGACTTTTAATAGTGATCGGCGCAGTTTGTGCTAAAACTTTTTTGATACGTTCCACATTTTAGTTAACTTCCCAGAATTTTTCAAGATTTTACTAAATCCTGAATTTTTGTATAAGTTCCAGATAATTCCAAGATTTAATATAATTTGTTATACCTACTCCAAAATAACTTAAAAACTTAAATCCGGCACAGGTACTTAAATATAATACGAATCGAGCTTCAAATCCGAAATCAAATATTTATATGCATTTGTCATATAGTATGTATTTGTATAGCGTGAAAATTTATTCAATCATATCATTCAAAAATTAACTTTTCCACAAACTTTGCTACCGGTTGGTTGTTCATTCATTCGAACAAAAGGACGTATAGTTCAAAATGTGTCCAGAAAATAAAATAATATAATGGACTGCTGCTTGTGGAGTTCAACTAAAGAAACATTCAAGGATTTGTATGTATCATTTTAAGAATTCGGACTACATTGAACTACATCAAGAATCAAAACATGCACGTCTGATGCCAAATGCAGTGCCTTCTCTTGAACCAATTAATGGAATGACTGATTTTCTTGCTTATGCAGATGGAATATCCACCAAAGAAGAAAAAGTGATTCAAACTTTTAATGTGTTTTTTTGTAGTTTCTCATCCTATTTTTTTCAATTTTGCTTTTCATATTTCAGTTGTTTGACTTTACAAGGCATACAATTGACAACTCTCCCTAATGAATCTTTCTACCTTCTAAAATTATTGTATCATGGGTTTTCATAGAAAAAATTAAAATAACTATTGTTGAATTTGAAAAATAAATAATAAAGCGAAACTTTTTGTAAAAACTTACACAATTTTTTGGAATATACAGTATTGGCCATAACTAAAGCACCCCCTCAGTGCATTTTTTTCATATGGTATTTTTTTTGTATAAAAACAATGTTTTAAATATCTATTATGTATTATTTTCATTTGTGAATATGTTTATTATTGATAAACAAATACTTTCAAAGTTAACCTTTCTATAAGAGGTAACTTAAAATCAAAAACTATTTTAAGGTAGAAAATGAAACGGACAAAACTAAAGCACCCCTTCAAGGATATACTATAAAAAAAAATTAATTAATTTTTTGTTGCAAATCCTTTGTTTTCGATGGCACAAGAACATCTCTTAGCATAGAAGATATTATATTTTTATGGCGTTTTTCGATATTCCTTCCCAGGCTATTTTAACGGCATGAAATATATAGTGAAAATTGCCGATCCTTATTTCAGCAATTTTCACGATATATTTTCATATTAATAATGTGCCACAAGTTCTCAACAGGATTAAGATCGGTAGATTGACCAGGCCAATGAAGAACTTGAATCTTATTGCTCTGAAGCCAAGTCTTACAATCTTTGGAGGTGTGCTTATGATCGTTATCCTGTTGGAAGCTCCCTATAAGTGGCATCTCTTCACTGGCATAAGGCAACATTACATCTTTCAATACATCACAATACATGAACCGATCCATAATCTCATAAATTTTATGATTTGGCCCAAATCCTTGACCAGAAAAGCAACCCCAGACCATTACATTGCCTCCTCCATGTTTAATTGTTCCTTTGCAATACTTAGGATTCAGTCTTTCTCATTTTGGTCTGCGTACACGCCTTATTCCAGCGGAACTTTTTAAGATGTATTTGGATTCGTCAGGGAACAGTACTGTCTTCCCTTTTTGGGCCATTCCAGTCGATGTGGGCTTTGGTAAACTTCAGTCTAGCTCTCTTGTTCTTAGCTAATGGAAATGGTTTTTTTGCTGGTCGTCAGCTGAAAAAAAGTTCTTCTACTACTCTTCTACGGATTGTTCTTTCGCTAACGCATAATCTTAAACTTGTTCTTAATTGACTAGCGGATGCTGTACAATCTTTTTGTATTGCTCTTTTGATCAAGGAATCATCATATCGTGTGGTTTTACACGAACGACCTGCAGAATGCACCGGTGATATGCGGCCAGTCTTAAACGTTTTTGAAACAAACAGAAAATAACTGATCTGTTAATTGAATATTTTTTACTCAATTCATGTAGTGATAAGCCCGTCTTCCAGTCTTCAATAACTTTAATATTAAATTCACTGGAGTACTTGTTCCTTGTCATTGTTTTTTTTTTTAACAATAAACTGTATAAAACTTAAATTTTACACATTACGCCTTCCATTATTTTTATCTTTTGGAATTTTTAAATGCATTCATTGTGATTTCCGATAACTCACATTGCAAATATGCAGTACCGAGTCAAATTTTTAAACATCTTATAAGAGGGTGCTTTTGTTTTGTCCGTTGCGTTTTGAGTTTTTATATGATTTATCATTTTAAATTAATTTTTAATAAAATTATCTTTTACTACATGAATATTATATGAACATTAACAATATTAGTTAATAAAATATGTACAAAATACATCCCAAAAAAAACGTTTTTATCAAAAAAATTATGATTTGAAAAAATTCATTGAGGGGGTGCTTTAGTTATGGCCAATACTGTACATACATTTTATGTATACATATTATGAAAGCTTAATTCTTTGCCTATCCATAATTTTGAAATCGGTATAAAAATGTGTGAGTTAGAGGTACTAAAGTACTACGACTTACACTAAAACAGTTTTTTAAAATAACTTTGAGGGTGTTTCAAAATCTTGCATTTTTTTCTCACGACTCTTGAACATTTTCATAATATGTATAACTATATGTATCTATATATTTATTACATTGATATTTACATACCTACTTAAAAACTAAATAAAAAACACCTCTCGCAACATAACCCTCATTATATTATATATGTATGCACTATGTCCCTATCTGTGATGAATAAGTATTTTTTCTATACAAAATTTTTCAATTATAAATTAAATTCAATTAGATTTGCCCACAATCTTTAAATAAAGCGTAGAAAAAATAATAAATGAAAAGGCGGGAAAATAAAATCGAATTAAACTGCAACTTGAAAGAGAACTATTGGATACATACACTAACCAAAATGATAATAAAGGCAGTCTATGCAAGTAAATAATAAAAAAAAATGTATAAATACAATTTACTTATCGTCATCATAAATGTAAACGGGCGTAACTATACTTTTATTCTTTACAGGAGAAGACAAAAACGTTATAAAATCAATAATAATAAACTATTCTTGGCAATTTTTTGCGTTTGATTTTCATTAATAAAGTTGTAATTTTTGATCGCTGTTTTCTAAAAATTTGCGTGATAAAAAGAACCGTAATCAATCAAAAACTCGATTTTGTATTTTTGTGCAGTTACGTCCGTTTGCATTTAAGATGATTGAATTAAATACAACAATAATTGATTATTTACAATGTAAAATAATTGTAAATATTCAATTATGTTTTTAATTTAAATTTAATAATTTAATTGATTTCATCATTCATTAGAAAATATTCGGTGTAAAATATGCAGTTATAGGGGGTATCTCAATACAAATTATCGTGTTAGTAGACCTGTATTATAAACAAATTAAAACCCGTATTATTGCCATTATGTTCTCTAAATGAATATCCATAGTATTTTTAATGTTTGAAATTTGAAATTTCCATTTGTATTAAGTCGACCAACTAGAAATTTGATATAAACATTTTTCTGCTTTTGTCGCACAAAGTATTGCTCAAGTTGTGAGAAATAAACATCTCTTACATTATTTAAAAAATGTCTTTTATTCGAATAATTTTCTTAATTTTAAATATGTATGTGATCGAATTATTCGAATAAGTCAAAATACATATCTTATTCGAACTAAATAAAAATGGAATAATTTGGATACCCTTATAAATACTGACTATACATCAAATACTATTATTTGGTTCCATTTGTAAAGTTTATTTTAAACTTGTTGTTTTGCTCACAGGAGTTGTTAAACTAAATAATGAAGAGAATTTGTTAATAATGAAGTAAATTTATTATTAATTGATTTATGTTTTATACATTTATGCTACTTCAAAATTAATGTCTGTTGCATTGTGTGTAATTCTTGATTGGTCATTCGAAAAGACGTTATGACAGTGCTGCTGGTCGGTCAGTCAATTTGTATCTATTTGAATTCAGTTAGTGAGAGCCTCTTCACTTGACGCATGCCTAATACACTATTACTATAATAAATAATAAAAAAAAAAAACAACGAAACAAAAACATCATTCTCAAAGCCAGTATAACAACAAATATAATAATGCAAAGAGAAAAAATAAAAACAATATGTGTGTATTTTATAAATAACCGACTGAGTATGAATTTTTATGATGATTCTTTTATTTTAATGTCCATTTATCTGTATGTATGTTTGTCATTTAGTTTGTCTGCTGGTTGTGTAAATGTTTTTTTTTTATATTCTGTCAATTAGTCTGACTGGCTGACTGACTGAATGTTTGCTTGTTTTCCTGTTGTCTGTGCACACATACAAACAAACATACATTCAACGCGTATGTTTATTTGAATGTTTGTGTTTTGAAGATGACGAAGACTACAACAAACATACATTCATTCTACTTTCATTTGCACATTTCCATGTTATTCATTTATTATAACATTTTATCAATTTATTGAAATTGTACGAGTGCGACGACGATGACTACGTCGGCAGCAACTTTTCAGATGCATACTTACGATAAGAATGAATGAACAGTAGATATGAACTAAAATTCACGGAATCTTTGTGTATTTATTAAATATTTTAGTGTACGTATATATTTTTTTTGTATTTTCTATCTATGGATATTAGGGTGGGCCCATTTGTATGGACAAAAATTTGTCGACCTATCAAAAAAATCATTTTCGAAGTGACCAAATTTCAGAAACTTATTTTTAAGGTTTTTTTAGTAGATAATAAAAAAATGGCTGATTTAATTTTGTTTTTGTAAATATTTAAGGTAATATGTATTTAAAAAAATTAAATTAGCCGATTTTTTTTTATATCTACTAAAAAAAACTTAAAAACAAGAGTAAATCGGTCCTCCCTAATGGATGGATATACTTTATTTATTTTGAGTGGAAATTACTCGATTTCATATTGCAATTATGATTCTGTTCGTTTGCTTGCTAATTTAACTTTTTTTTCCAAAATTATAGTAAAAACTAGCGTTAGACAAATGTATGTTTTAGTTTTGAAAAAAAACGATATTCATATCAGTGTTGCCATTTTGACGCTTTTCAGGTATTTTATGACGTTTTTTTGGTTTCGTTACCCTTTTATTTTTACCAAATACCCTTTTTCCATATTTTGTGGCGCTTTTGGTGATTTTTCTTACAACCATGTGGTTTTGTAACAAATCAAATTTATAAAAGATATAGGCGCAAATTACCGCAGTCGAACACGATCGAACGATTTGAACGTGCGATTTTTTTTTATTTTTTGGTATTCTCTTATTCGATATCGAACAAAATGTATAGAAAATTATAATGATTGTGTTCGATAACGAACGAGTTTTTACTTCAACGCTAATAAGAGTTCGAAATTTATTTCGATTACGAGTGCGAAAATTTGCACACTGAGTATTTTATTAAAATCGTTTTGTGGCCCGGTGATGATGATGATTATGAAACAGATGTATTTGAAAATTAAATTGTTTTTCTATCGTTATTTTGCTTTTTATTCAATTGTTATTTTATTTTAAATTTTTGTTTACTCCTAAGTAAATAATAAAATAAATAATATACAGGGCAACCAAAAATATGCAATATCATATTTTTTGCTGTGCGTCGTATAAACATATGAGTTAGTTATTAATCCGTTTCAGACAATTTTAAGAATTTTGGCATCGATTTGTTAGTGCATATTTTTGCATATTTTGCTCTTTTCTGCATATTTTAGCATATTTTGCGTTTTATATCATATTTTTGCATATTCAACGCATAAATGCATATTTTTGTTGAATAATTTTTTTTTTTTCATTATTTTGTTTTCTTAATATAATTTTATTGTTTGCATTGTAATTTTTCATTTCTATATTTTAATATTTTGTTAAGGTCCAATGATAATTGGCATAACCTACTTAAAGAAAAAATTATAATATCTATAATCGACTTATCTTCATCGAATATTCGTTAACTTAAGGCAGCTTAGTTTCCATATATTTGAATTAAACCAATTTTTAGTAAAAAAATATATAAAAAATTAAGAGAAAGTTTCAAAATTGTATGTTATTAGGCATAAGGTAGCTTGAGCCAGTTATGGTTGGGCATTAAAAGTTTACCACTAATATAAAACTAAACAACTATTCAACAAATGTTCAGAATATTAAGATTCATCGAAAACTTCGCGTTCAAAAATTGTAACGAAGATATTAAGAAATCATTAAAAACAATATACATGGATATCGATAGTCGAAACAATGGATGAGCAAGGATCAAACATAGAAATTGTAACGGCATTCTGAGTCCCAATGATAAAACTGCAACAAAATGTTTTTTTTTTTAATTACCGCAGTCTTAAATAGAACAAATCATTCCACTATTGTAAGGCTTTTTGGTAATTCTATTTAAATTTTGGAAGACGAATTTATTTAGATGTACACGATGAATGTTCCATTGAAATTTTTAAATAAAAAATTACACATGCTCTCCATAGAGTTTTTGAAACATAATTCAAATGTTAAAAAAGTGGTTTTTACAGCTTTATGTAGAATAAAAAGGTATAGAGAAATTTATATGGAACATCCTCTCCCTACTGATCCTATAAATATTATGCTACTAATTACTAAAAATTTTTGAAAGTATTAGGCATTTTAAAATATGAGAAAAATCAATTAATTAAGATTGTCTAAGAAATTTCAAAACTTAAGTAAACTCATTGCTAAATATAATAAAATTAATTGAACCAAACTATTTTCATGTAGTGCTCAAGTCACCAAAATCGAAATTTGATGCTATAATAACCAATTTTAATTTATGAGCTCAATATTTATTTGATTTCTCATATATTTTATTAATAAAACTTTGAAATCAAACAATAACCAACTATTTTTAAGTGCATATTTTTATATTTTAACAGCATATTTTTCATTTTTAAGTGCATATTTTATGCGCATAAAACACTTTTTTTAGAGCATATTTTTGGTTGCCCTGATAATATAATTTAAAATTTTAAGCTGCTTTTTATACAAATTTTTTGTTAAAATTTTACTTTTTTCGTGGCGCGTATTTTTGGCGCCTTTTTTCGTATTTTTTTTAACCCTTTTTAATATACACTTGACTCTTTTCTTCATTTCTAAAATGGAAACACCTATTCATATGTATGTGATTTCGAAGTAAAGCCAACCTACAGTGTACAGTATCCCACAAGTAATATGATCTGTCAAAATTATGTATGTTTTTTACTACAAGAGTACAAATGGAATGGAATAAACATAATTTGTAATGGAACAATATTAGCTTAACAGAAAATACTGATGTAAATTTGTAAACGCAAAAAGCAAAAGACAAACGACTTATCACACATGTTGTTGGCAAATGGATCGACTAAAAGTCCAAAATTCATACACAATATTCATCTTTAATAATTTATTTAGTCTCCAAATTTTTCAACCTAATTTTTCTTTCACAAAAAAATGTTTTCAACAAGAATCATTTTAAATTTAAAATTGGAATATTTTCTGAATTCCTTTTTTTTCCAAATTTCTTAGCTTTGAAACATTAGTGAGCATTTTATATATTTATTTGTATCAAAGCCAACACCGTTATGCGAAAACAATTGTTTCTTTTAGTATAAACACAGGCTATCAGTTTGAAACTTTATATATAGGGGTTGACAATACAATGGAAACTTTTCCAAATATTCAATTGAAAGGTCAAATTCCAAAAAATATATACTTTTTTTTTACTTATATTGACAACAAATAATACGAACATATTTAATTCAATGCCGAAAATAGAAAACAAAAATAGGTTTTCAAGAAAGGCATACTTTTTCTTTTTATAGGACTATTGAAGGGAATCACCATGGAGCTTTTAGTGACTTTGTATTTTCTTGGATATTCTATGACAAATTCTATACGAACAGTATGACTTTTTCGAAATAAGATCTATTTCGCGGCGTTATAGCAACCAAGACAAGCTTCATTTTCCCTATTATGCTTTTAAATCGTTTTCTTATATATTCTTTTTTTGTTACTCTTCTTTCTAACCGAAGTTTAAAAGTTTCCATTATACATAACTGTGTTCTTGTCAAAATTCAATGCTTACAAATATTGAAATTTACTATATTTTAATAGAAAAGCTGGTGAAAAGTAAATTTTTTAAAACTAAAAGTAATGAATAAGTTTTCAAAAAAGTTTCCTTTGCATTGTCACTGCTATTTTTTTAGACCATAAGTGAACTGGATTACCAGGTTTTAACTCTTTGTGGTTTGGTGGTTAGTTTACTAACCACATTTTCTGTAGTATTTAAAACATAGTTTATTGGCATCTTGCTAAACAATTATATTTTTTGAAGAAAATTTAGTCAAAAATATTCGATTTCAAAAAAATAATAGAAAATACAATTTTTTATCATAGTTTTTTTTAATGCCAACCGCCACGGTGGTTAGTAAACTAACCACTTCACTCCACAAAAAACCTTGGAATGGGGTGGTTTTTTCATGTTTTGATAGATTTTTTCTTACTTTTTATAATAAACTAACCTTGATTAAAGTAAAAATGCAATTGTTTTGATTTTAAACTTATACACAACGTACAATGTTTTATAGAATAGTCAGCAGGTGCATACTAATCTATGACATGAGGCATTTATTTATACTTTCAAAGTTTATTTGACAGTAATGGCAAGAAATCTAAAAGTGTGCACCATTTATTTTGGCTATACTCCTTAGAATACATTTCAGGTGCCACTGTGTATATGCATTGCATAGATTTGAATACAAACTAACAACATTTTAGTATAATTTTGAAATATTTTACCACTAATTATGTTACCACCACTGTAATACATTCCTCTATTAATGATAGCAAAACTCTCACGTAAAAGCCATGTGTTTCCGTTCGAGACATGAGTAATGTTTCTGCTTCAAAGGCCAAAGGCAGAATTGAATTTATTACTTTTTTTAAAAAAAAAAATAAGCCTCTCAAAAATTTGTATACAAGTTTATGTTTTTGATCAAAATAAACCGTTTATTTTTAAAGGAGATTTTGTTTAAATGCTGCTCTTGGTTAAAAACAGGTTTTATACCTATATTAATGTATGATTGTTGGATTGACTGGTGGATGGTGTATAAAATGTACACATTGTTTTGTTTCGTTAATTTGTTTGTTCAAGTCGTGTGTTTGGAATTAAATTGTACCTTAAACTCTGGTTGTCTACAACAAAAATCACACACACCCAAGTACATATGTATGTACAATAACATATAGGAGTATATTGCCTGCCTATCCATAGAAATTTATTCGTGAATTTATAACTACAGAAAATTTCTTTTTTATTTTACATTAAAAAAATAAAATATTTTATTCAAGTGTTACAACGGACTGTATAGCATTTTGTATACTCTATTTAGAATGTAAAAATATATGATTACAAATAAATAAAATTAAAAAAAAAATGTGTGAAAAGCAACTAAGAAAATAATAGGTTAACAAAATTTCTAGATTTTCCCATCATACTTTTTTTGTGTAGATTTCTTCTGCATCAAAGTCCATGTCCATCACTATCAGTTTAAATTCATTAATAAAAATCCAACCAGTTTTAAAAGTAGACACCTTTACCGGCCATGTGTAGGGTATATAAATATGTATAATTTTTGTTTAAACATTTTTGTGCTAATAATTCAAATCAAAAAAAAAAAATTAAAAAAAAAAACTGATTGAGTATATCAAAAAAAGTAGTAAAACTGGAAAGATTTTTTATCAATTAATATTAATGCATGTTTGTACAAATTAAACCCATAAAAAAGTTTTCAGATATATTTAATTTAAATGGTATTTTTAAGTACTAAAGTACATAACTTTGTTACAGAAATAAATTTGTGTACGATGATTACACAAATCTACACACACACAATATTTGTTTGGCTTAAATTTATTTTCTCTACCATAAATTTATTTATGTCATTTAAGGGTGTGTTGTGTTAATTTAGATGGCATAGCCAAGGTTTATGAGAAATAGATAATGCAAAGATTATTTAATATTTTTTTTTGTTTGTAAACTTTCGTAAATTTTGTCTGGCTTTCTTATAGATGAATATTTTGATAAAAATATATTTGGGTTAATAATTTTCAGGACATTTTACATTCCCTTGAAATAAGAAAGGATTTCGAATAAAAAGTTTTCATACAAAATTTTTTTGGGTTGTTTTTGACACTCAGAGAAAACAGTGTAATAATTTGATTTCAAATGTGATGTTTGCTTTAAGTTTATGATTTTAATGTGATACATATTTATTTTTGCATTTATTTATTTTGTGTTTTTTTGTCGTGGTGTAAAAACGTTGATCCTCATTTCGGCAATTCTCACGATTTATTCTAATATTAACCATCTCTCACAAGTTCTCACAAGTATTGAGGTCGGGAGATTGAGCAGGCCAATAAAGAACTTGAATTTTATTGCTCTGTAGCCAAGTCTTACAAACTTTGAATATGTGCTTAAGATCTTTATCCTTTTGGAATCTGCCTATAATTGGAATCTCTTCACTGACATAAGGCAACATTACATCTTTCAATATATCACGGTACATGATCCGATCCATAATGCCATCAATTCTATGAATTGGCCCAATTCCTTGACCAGAAAAGCAAATCCAGACCATTACATTGCCTCCTCCATGTTTAATTGTTCATTTGCAATACTTAGGATTCAGTCTATCTCCTTTTGGTCTGCGTACACGCCTTATTCTATCTGAACTTTTTAAGTTTTATTTGGATTCGTCAGAGAACATTACTGTATTCCATTTTTGGACACTCCATTCGACTTGAGCTTTGGCAAAATCCTGTTTAGATTTCTTGTTCTCGGCTGTTATAAATGTTTTTTTTATACTGTTCGTCGGATTATTCTTGCTTCTACTGCTCTTCTACGCATTGTTCTTTCGCTAACGCATAATCTTAAACTTGTTTCTACTTGACAAACTTTGCTGTAGCATATTTTTGTATTCCTCTTTTGATCAATGAATCATCATATCGTGTGGTTTTACTGCTTCGGTGATATGCGACCATTCTGCAAAAACCTTGAAATGAGCCTGGAAATAACTGATCAATCTGTTAATTGAATATTTTTTACTCAATTCATGTCGTGATAAGCCCGTCTCCAGTCTTCAATAACTTTAATTTAAAATTGACTGGAGCACTTGTTCCTTCTGTTTTTATGTGATTTATCATATTAAATTAATTTTTCATAAAATTGTATTTTACTAAATGAATATTATATGAACATTACCAATATAAGTTAATAAAATGTATACAAAACACATCCCTAAAATACCTTTTTTATCCAAAAAAAATTATGATTTAAAAAAATCGATTGATTATTATCGATTGATTATCTCTGATACTGCATATACCCAGCAAAAACTTACATTGAAAAGTAATGAGTTAAAAATCTAATATAACTACTCTTCACCACTTATACGTTGGCATTTTAACACAGTGATGTCACTGGAAGCAAGTACTTACCACCATCGTTTAAAAATAGGGAGTTAAATAAGTCATTACCACGTTCGCTTACAAATAGAGGAATTTAAATAAGTAATCAACTAACATACAAAATATTATTTTTCATCTCATTCATATCACATTTGCATATTTTTTGAAAATATTTACAAGAAGGCATCAATTTGTATTAGATTTTAATCAACAAAAATTTAATCAATAAAACGTTAAAAGCTTTTTGTTATGAAATAATATCTGAATTTCGTAAATCAGCTCATAAATAAGTACTTATGTATCAGATTATATGGCAGCCATTACTAAAATACTTATATGTAATGCAGGTGGTATGAAGTAGTCATTGAAATGTAAGCTGCTCAGTAATTACAAGTCATTATCAAGTTTTTGCTGGGTATATATCTAGTTATTAATTTCTCGCCAATTCGTTTATTCGTTTACTATTTTTGGTATGCCCCTAATGTACATTTTTTAAAGAAATTTATGACAAATATTTTTTTTTATAAAATAAAAATATCCGATTTTTGAGAATGACTACAGAATTGTTTCAACTGTATTAAATGATGATGATTTGCAAATATATTAATTGTGTGTATAAAATAAAAAAATGCTAAAAATATCAATAAAATATAATTTAAAATTAAACAAACATACTTATTGATAAAAAAAAAAAAAAAAGTTTAAGTAAATCAAAAATGTGGAAATAATGTTAAAATTTATTAACAAACAACTAAACTATCTTCACATTATGGATCGATATTTTCTGTATGATTTAAATTTTTTAACACATTCTAGTGGCACATTTCTCTCTATAAATACGTGTGTATATTTCTTTAAATAAAGATGATAATACTATGACCAACATTTAAGCGTAGCATTTTCATACTGATAAGATTTTATTTTTATTATTTTTTGAAAATAGAATTGTGATACTTCTTAGAAATAAACGTCAAACTTGTATGAACGACTTTTGCACTTTTTTCACCATTATACATGCGCAAATAAATGGAATGAATACATTTTAGTGTGTACATTAGATATGCCCCTAAAAATAATGTAACGATTTCTTAAAAAAATTTAATATGTAATATGTTTTTAAAAATTGTAGTAAATCTAATCTTCTAGAGGAAATTTTCTTTCTAAAAAGTTATTATGTATGTTGACTCAAAAAAATAAAAAAACAAAAAACAGATTTTGTTAAATTTTGTATCCACTGTTTTACTAAAAACTATTAATTATTAAAGTATTGACAAACCAATGGAAACTTGGGTTTCATTTTTACAAAAATTGTTACTCAATCTCTTGTTTTTATATTACTGCTTCATAGCAGCGATACATTGAACCAATTATTTACTTTGCGCCATAACATGGTACAATTTTGAGTCCGTATTTTTCGGTTTACAAGTTCCCAGAGGTTTTTTGTGGAATCGAGATCAGGCCAATTCAAACCAAGTACCTCATTGGATTGTAACCACTCGTAGTGCTGGAATCTTCAAAAGCGCATATTTTCTTCAGCGTCTGGCTACGTGATATCGTTATACCGATATACCCTCCTCCTCACTATGGCGGTATAGGGTATAAAAATATGGGCACTATTTTTTTATCGAACGCAAACTTACATTGTTTTATGCGTTTTTTGGGCGATAAGATTTGAATAATATACTTACGTTAGAATTTTTATAACATATTCCGTCTGTCTATCAGTCAAATAAACATTCAGTCCCGCCAGTGAGCCAATTTGCTTGAGGGCAATGCTCATTTTAGCACCTAAATACTTGTTATTATATGATAATATTTTGACGACACACATGCATACGTAAATTTCGCTAGAATTTTTTGTTGTTGCCTGAAATAGAATAAAAATTTCATAAGCAGCTGTTTTTTGGTATTGTTGTTGTTGCTGTTATTCGTTTCGGTTTTGGTTTCGTAGTTATCGTAAAAAAAATCACACTGTTTTTTTTTACCGTATTTTGTTGTTGCATTTTAAATCTGGTATTAAATTACCATGTTTTTTCCACCTTTTGTTTTATTTCTCTCCACAACAGCCCCGCCGCAATACCATACGTGTATTGTACAAAGTTTTTTTTTTTTTTAATACATTATATTGTTGTCAATTGTATTGTCGTTTATTTGTTTATTGTGATATACGTACATATGTACATATTTTTGTGTCTACGTTTGTTTATACGCGAGAATATGTTTGTTTTATATTTATTTTATTTTTCAATTCTATCGCTGTTTCGCACATTATTTCAGCGCCAGTTGGCTAGCCAGCTCTATATTTCTCTTACTAATCATTGTTATTTGCTGTAGTTGCATTTTTTTATTATTAATTTTTTTTTAAATTTATATTGTTATTATTGCAACGTATTTGATTTTATTGCCGATTTAAACATTTGCTGATTAAACAGTTTAAATATCTCCCAAGCACAACTGTATGTTTATATGCACTACAAAAGTACAATTATGAGTTTAAAGAAGAAATAAAATTATATAATGTACCTATACATTAAAGCTTCCCTTAAAATATAAATAAGTCTTGGTGGGTGAGCTTATTTTTAGTATCTTAGGCTTGGTAACTTATCAAAATTTTAAACATAGTTTATTCATAATCAATGTTTAAATATATTTTTTTCATATAAAAAAAATATTTAAACATTGATTAACTATGTTTAAAATTTTGATAAGTTACCCGCCCAGTGAACTTAAAAATCATAATGGCTTTGATTTTTTGAATAGACATCCATCATTCAAAGGATATTGGAGTTTTTGATTTTGAATGTTATTAAATTTTAAAAAAAGGTCATAGTAATCTTCCCATCTCCCGATTTTTGTTGTGTTTGTTATTGTTATTTTCAAGTGCAGTTAATATCGTGTTGCCCGCAAATGCAGCCCTTACCGTAAACTATAAAATAAGAACATAACTAATAAAATTCAATTGTATTCAGTATTATATTGGATATTCTTTGTTTTTTATTACTGCTATCAAAATTACATAGTTTTCTTAAATATTCTTTTTGCTTTAGTCTTCTTTCTTGCAGAAGTTTAAAAGTTTCCATTCTTTTCTCAATGCTGAGAAGTATAACCCCGTTCTTTAATTTTTATTTTTGTTAAACTTTAATGCTTAAAAATGCTAAAATTTACTTTATTTTAATAAAATATCTAGAAAATTTAAATTCATCTTAGAAATATACATTTATATTTGGTAAAAAGTCATGAAAACTCAAAGTACGGAATTCAGTTTTTAGAAAAACTCCATTGTTTTGACACCTGAGTAGTAGAGTAATGATACACTTCCTTTTTCCTATGACAACAGATGAGTACCATTTAGTCGTGAAAAAAGTCGGTCTTAAATATGGCAATACTTTAAATTTTATAAGAATTTTAACTTTGTAAAAGAAAAAGTGACATTAAAGTATATAAAATGTATATTAAAAATTATATTGACGTCAAAACAAAGAGCTGCTGTGCTGAATTATTTATTTAATTTCCAAGGTTTAACTCACCAATGATGCTCAGTTAAACCTAGATAATATACTAAATAAAATAATTAAATGTAGATTATCTTTATCTAAGAAAGTGATTCTGAGGGGGCGGGTTTATGACGTGAAGATTGGTTATGGGTCATCAATTATTTTGTTTTTTTTTTTTAGGAAAACATAAACAAATGTATCATTACAGCTTCAAGAAAGATTTAAGAGACTTAAAAATATATTATTGAATAGAATTTTGGTTTTAATTTGATTTTTGTAGAATTTTTTCAATTTATTTCCTCAATACACACAGCCAGCTAAAATTTTCTTCTCCTTATTCCTGAATTACTCACTGTTTAGGACATTTTCGGGCAATACTACTAATTTTAAACTTGAACCCAAAAACATCAAAGTGGATTAACGTTAGATTAGATTAAGTTTTAGATTAATTAATCTGATTATTAATTTGGATTTGATATTCAAGTAAAAACCCGCCTTGAGTCGATCGGTATAATTTAATATTTTTAGGTATTACAAACATAAGCACAATCGCTGTATTCTATTCCTACTATGGTGATGTAGGGTATAACATGTTATTGGAATTGTTACGATTTTATTAGATATTGAAGAACAAGCCAAACCAATTTGTTAAGTGCAGGTCTAATGTACATACATATCTATGTATGTAGATAAATTTCTATATAAATTCTAACAACACACACGATATCGTAATAATAGCACAACGATATTCAATTTCATTTATAGTGGGTGATTACAGCAGTTTTTTATTTAACAATTAAAATTTGTTAAAATCTTAGTACATATTAATATGTACTTAATTTTAATGTATACTTTTACACCGGCATTGATGAACAATTTGATGAAAGTTTTATATTACCACATTTAAACAATTTATTTTATACACTTTAATATAATTATTTTATAACACTTCAATTTTCCTTTTGGTATTTCAGATATAACAGAAAATCATTGTAACCGTTTCGTGATGATGATGATCTGCTGATATGTTGTGTTTTAATGATGGAAGAGCAGCATACAACAAGAGGGAGTTGTTGAAGAAGCGCCAAAAACAATATGAACAAAATTGTTTACAAAAACATCCACATACATAATTAGAGCGATATTGAAGAAGAAGAAAAGGAGAGAGCAACAAAATTGCAGTAGTACAATATTTGTAGCAAAACAAAAACAAAAACAAAAAATACAGCAGAATAAACCGCAAAGCAGCAACAAATTAAAAAAGAAATACATAGATAATATATATAAACAAACAGCAACAAACAATTAACACAAACACATACATACACTTTGATAGTACGACGAAGAAAATTGAAATTGCGAAATAACAAAATTTCATTTTATTTAATTTGAATTGAACTTGAATTTCAAATTCAAAATAACAATTAAAGCCAACTCAACTCAACAAAAATTGCTAAATCATCACATTTGTTTGTTTTAGATTGTCGTGAAATATTTTCATTTCTTTTATTCTTTATTTTTTTATTTTTATAATTATATTCGTTAAATTAACTTAAGTTTAAAGTGTTCAAAAGCACACTAAAACACAATAACAACAGAAACAGAAAAACCAAGTAGAAATAGATTTTTACAACTGGACAGACAGCAAAGTGATAAGAGCGCGAAAATTTTAATAAACACAACAAACACACATCTACACAATTAACAAGCAAAAATTTAAGTAAAATATAAAGCCGGAAAAAAGTGTAAAAGATATCAGCGAATTTTAAATTGTGAGAAAATACATTAAAAAAAAAAACAACCAATCAAGGAGGTGAACAGAGAAAAATTACATAGCTATAGAAATAAACAAGTAGAAAATAAAACAACAACAAAATTGAGCATCATGGATAAAAATATGATGTTACCGAAACGTTCACGATTGGATGTTAAAGGTCCTTTTGCCAATGGTCCCATGCAGGCCAGACCACTGGTAGCATTATTAGATGGACGTGATTGTTCTATCGAAATGCCCATATTAAAGGATGTTGCCACGGTAGCATTTTGTGATGCCCAAAGTACATCGGAAATTCATGAAAAGGTATGTTATTAAAAATATATTCTGCATTTAAAAAATATTTATTTAACATTATTTTTTTTTTAGGTTTTAAATGAAGCAGTCGGTGCATTAATGTGGCATACAATTATTTTAACAAAAGAAGATTTGGAAAAATTTAAAGCATTACGTATTATTGTCCGAATTGGCAGCGGTACGGATAATATAGATGTTAAGGCAGCTGGTGAACTTGGCATTGCTGTATGCAATGTACCCGGTTATGGCGTGGAAGAAGTGGCCGATACAACAATGTGTCTGATATTGAATTTATACCGAAGAACCTATTGGCTGGCGAATATGGTGCGTGAAGGCAAAAAATTCACTGGACCTGAACAAGTTCGAGAAGCAGCACATGTAAGTAGTGATGTGACAATAATTTCTTATATTTATAATATCTTCGCGTAGAATTACAAATTAAGGTATAAAAATAGATTTTGCAAAAAAATTTGATGAAACTAAGATTTTTTTCTCTTGAGATTATTAGAATTTTCGATTTCATTAAATATTTTCCTGAGGTTTCATCGAAATTTTGTGCGATTTGGTGTACAAATTTTAAAATTAATTTGATCTAGCATAATAACTTTGTAAAGTTCTATTAAAACTGGTTAACTACAACAAAATTTTTCTATTCAGCAAATTTGATTGCTTCATCGGATTAGACAAAAGTATGAATTCAATCAGTATTTGCGAAAAAATATCCCCAAATACCAAATTGTTGAATTTTGAAACTAAGAAATTTTTTTGAAACTACTTACAACGTCTTTAAAAATTTTAAACTTAAAATTTAGTTTATACCCATAATCGGTCAAGCCTGTAAATTTTTTTTTGTGAGGTAATCTTTTTGTAAAAATAATGATAACTTCGGAATTAAAGGCTCTTATATATGAGAATATGTATTTTTTTTGTTATTAACATTGAAATAGCAGTGCCGGATTATTGAATTCATTTTTTTTAAAAGAAGTCAAATATTTTTTAAGATTAAAATAAAATTAGTTAAATATGCTGAATTTATTGTATTTTTAATGTTAAATATAGTCTTTTTTTTTATATAATTCCTGTTTTAGTGGTCGCGCAATACATAGTACCATTGCTTAGCGAAAATTAATTTTAAAGTTAAAAAATAAGGAAAATCTTTTCCATATAATTAACTTTATATCAAACGCTCTGGATATTTTTATATTTCGGATTGGAGGGGGAAAAATTTCCTATTTCCACTTTTTTTTAGCACAAATTTGTTTGACGTGTGTTGTAAGATCAAGTGTTTTGTAAGATCAAACAACAAATAAAATAAAACAAATTTTTTTTTTGTTTTGATTCATAAGGATTATTTATTAAGAAATTTAGAATTTTGTGAAAATTTCGTTTGCAAATATTTGGATATAATTTGTGTATTTTCATTGTATTTTGACATGACATTTTCCTTTGAACATTTATTCATTCTTTTTGGAGCTTTATTACGAAAAATTCGATTTTGTGCTTTTTGAAATTAAAAAGTTAACACTCCTAAAATGAGATTGAATTATCTGAGAATGGTCTTGTACCAAGTCAGCGACATGTGTTTAGATTGCCCTTTAAAAAAAACTTACTAAAAGTATTTTATAATTTATAAACTGCAATAACTAACTCATAAACTATTTTATGTTCTTTTTCAGGGTTGTGCTAGAATTCGTGGCGATACATTAGGTTTAGTAGGTCTGGGACGCATTGGAAGTGCTGTTGCTTTAAGAGCAAAAGCATTTGGCTTTAATGTTATATTTTATGATCCTTATCTGCCAGATGGCATCGATAAATCACTGGGTCTAACACGTGTCTATACTCTGCAAGATTTACTATTCCAATCAGATTGTGTGTCACTGCATTGTACACTGAATGAACACAATCATCATCTAATTAATGAATTCACAATTAAACAGGTAAAGAAAAAATACAGTTTATTACAATATGTATGAGTTGGACTTATTATTAACACTTATTAATATAATTATTAGATGAGGCCGGGTGCATTTCTAGTAAATACGGCACGAGGAGGTCTGGTAGATGACGAGACTTTGGCGCTTGCCTTAAAACAAGGTAGAATAAGAGCTGCAGCACTGGATGTACACGAAAACGAGCCATTTAATGTATTCCAAGTAAGATTGTGAAATAAACATCATTGTTTTTATTAACGTATGCGTTTTCTCTGTTTTCTTGTGTTGCAGGGCGCCCTTAAAGACGCTCCCAACCTAATATGTACACCACATGCCGCCTTCTTTAGTGATGCATCTGCTACAGAACTGCGTGAAATGGCTGCTACAGAAATACGACGAGCCATTGTCGGCAACATACCCGATGTTTTAAGGAATTGTGTTAATAAGGAATACTTCATGCGAACCCCAGCTTCAGCAGTAGCGGCCGCAGCCGCTGCGTCGGTTTATTCAGAAGGTAAAATACCACCCATATTATCAAATCAAGAAAAGTGAAAACGAAAAACAAAAAATATACAAATACAATTATTACGTTTACAATTACGATTACAACTACTACTATAACAACAAAACAAGAAAAAAAATTTACAAATTTTGAAGAAAAGAAAAATAAATCATTTAAAAGCATTTCTTGAATTTTATCATATGAAAATTAATACACCACACCACATCATAAAACAAACACTCTATATGAATACTATTACAACTACATACTACTACTACAACTCCATTCTCACTTAGTCCCTGTCCTCTAAATTGAGCAAACAAAGAAAAAACAATAAATTAGCCATAACTTATGATGCGCTATAAAAAAAAAAATAATGAAACAAAACACAAATTTTTACTATAATATTTACTATAATTATAAATGAAAACAATATATATACATATATATTACGATATTGGACGGTAGATATAGTATATAATGATAAATATACTTTTAGTATGAAAACCGAAAAATTCAAGATGAATTTTGACGTGACATGAAATAACAAGGATACCCATATTAATACATTAATCTTTAATACATATACTTAAATATATATTCCTGCAATATACGTTTTAAACCAACCTAAATTTCTCTTTACTCTGTCGGAAATAAACATTTCCATATAAACGCCTTTTTAGAGTTTTTTTTTTTTTTTTTTAATTTTTACTCATTTTATTTGTATGTGTATAAATTAATGTTCGCAGTAGTTCTTAAATTTAAAACATTTACATAAGTCAATATTTGGTCTGTTCAATAACAAAAAACTATTACAAATTATCACAATTTGTTTATGTTTTTCAATACAAATTTAAAATTTTTCTGTGAAAATTTGTAATAATTCGTAATAGATAAACGTTAGTTTTTGTCGAATTGATTTTATAATCTTTTTAATATGTAATCAAAATGTTAAGGAAAGTCTGCATATGTGGAAGAAAGTAATTGTTTTAAAACAGTGGATTTACAATGATTCCATATTCAAACGTCTCAATTGCAAAGTGGAACATACGCTCGTACTACTAAAACAAACTTCTACTATGATGTGTTTATCAGATTAGTAAAAATAGATAAATACACATTGATCAGAATCTCTCATGTCAAAGATCTATCTCAGTTGTCAAAAACTTATGTGGTGATAATGTATTAGTAAAAAAATTAAAGCAAAAACAGCATTCGTATGTGTGATTTTTTTTGATAAATTTGTGTATTTCTCTGTCTTACTATCACAGAGAAATACACAAATAAGACAGTGATACAAAAGTGCAATTCTGTTTTGTTACGGTACATAGAGTACGGAAATTCTTATATTCTCGATCACTTCGTTTTAGTGAAATAATTGTATTCTTAATGTTACAACTTTAAAACAACTTAAATATATTCTTTAGAAACTAATTTTAAAATTGTTTCAGATATGAGTATTACCTTTTAAATGAGTATTACCTTTTTAATTTGTAAGTCAGTAGATGCTCTCCAACTAAAGCAAAATATAAATGCAAACATTTATATGAAAAAACATTTTTTAATTGATTTTTATTTATTACATGTTGTGGTAAGATTTTTCTTATTTTTCACTGAAATAAGAATTTGTTGACAAAAAAAATCAATTTCATAACAACATATTTATAATTTTCCTAAGTTGTAACTGATAAAAAAACTACTAAACGAAGGGATAAGAAAAACTATAAATATTTCCGAAATCTATGGACTCCAATAAAACAGAATTGCTATATGAGAGCCCCTGCATATAGTTATATTACGAAATAAAACATTTTCTAGATATATTAAGAAGTAATTTCATAATAACAACATTTCCATTGCATACCAAGTAGCTTTACTTTATTCTGTTAAGATTCAAATGTTCTTTCCCACAAATCGTTAAAATACTGTAATAATTTATAATGTGTATCCAGTGATTTGGGTCTAATTTGTGAATAGTAAACCAACAAATACAAACTTTCAAAACGTATTAGAGGATACTTCTAATATATATACAATTCAGCAGTTTGGATTGTTTCCCTACTATGATAACCACTTGGTACGCTTATTTTTTTAGCTGGAAGTGTTGATTTTAACTACTAGAACATACTTTTCTTGTCTCCCAAATGTTGGGCTCACTTCGAGTATTTTCGTACTACTTTATTTAAGAAACTTAGTAATAAACAAATGAATTGAATGTAAAAATGGGATATTGATAATACAAGAAAATAAAATGGTATTGATTTTAATCTGGTTTCAAAGAGTTACAATGAATTAAACAAACTCTTTTTACAAATAAATTGACAAAATGTAATAAACTTGAGTGGGCAACTGGATGACATTTTTTACGAAAGACTAAATTCTTAATTCAATTTTAAAAATTAAATTAAATATATTTTCTTAACAATTCCACGTACTGACTTCATTCTTTAAGAATTAATTTTTTATTGAATTAATTTCATATTGCGTCATTTTAATTCAAATTCATTATAAAATAGCTGAATAAAATTGAATGATTGAAATTTCTTCAATTCAAATCTATTACAAAAAGGCTTCAATTCATTTTGTAAATGATTAAAAAAATAACAAAAACAAATTGAATGAAAAAAAAATATTTTAATTCAATTTTTATTAGATTTGAATTAACAGAAATTTATTCTGTTAAATAAAAGGCTTTGAATAATAAATTAGATGTTGAAAATGGATTTATAAAATTAATGACATACATTTTCCAGTTTTTGAATTAATTAATTCAAAGCTTTGATTAAAACACAAATACAAAACTTTTAAATTTAAAGAAAATTGAATTATTGGGTAATTTCCTACTTTACGTCTTCACATACAGAAAAAAACTTATGTGTCGATTATGGATGGCAACCGAACTTCAGTTGCGTTGCCAGAGGACAACCACAAATTTCTGGTTGCCATTTAACAACAGAAAATGATGCTGCCAGTTGCCATATGTAATACCATTTAGGCAACTGAAGTTCAGTTGCCATCCATAATCGACCCATTAAAGAACCAACTATAAAGTCATAAGCTAGCTTAAGGTAATGTCAAAACTGAACGAAAAGTCAAAGTTCAAGTGCTTAAGAAAATCCGAATAGGCTTTTAGATATATTGTAGTTACGTGACTTAGAAACTATTTAGCCACACTTGCTCATTTGAGTATGCATATTATTATTTGGTCTTAACTCTTTGATTATTATATAATTTCCTAAAATAATTTTTCTTTATCATCAACTAAAATGAGAGATAAAACGTAAAGAAGATATTTATTTACTCCTTCAAAGTTTGAATTGAATCTTTAATGTTATTGTGTACGTTCCACTTAAATTCGTATGAATTTTCTTTTTATATAGCAACACAATTGATTTTCAATATTTGTGACTTTTAACATTTTGCGGCTTCCAACATTATTTAATTTCTTAAAACGATTCTTCTTTAATATCAACATTTTTTTGTGAATATAAAACGCAAACAAAATATTAATTTAATATTTATTTAAAGTTGCTATTAAATTCCTCTGAATTTCCTGCTTATATTTCAAATCAATTTGCAGTATCCTACATTATAAAAAAAAAAATAATGCGAGCAAAATAATTTAAATCACCAAAGGACGAAACGGCAATTGGTTATAAAAAACGTATAAATTTTAATTTATTTAAAATTTAGACCGAAATAATCATCATATAAATCTCATTAATCATACACTTCCACCAATCAATGTATAATATTTATAGTAAAGAAGAGGAGTTAACTCACTCCAAATATGAAGAAATTGTAGGGATTACTTATTCATTACTTTTGAAATATTAAATAAATATTTCTAAATCTTACATAAAATAAAATTTTATGGCCGTGAATCTACACACTTTGTTTAGAGAAAAATTCAAAGTTTAGGGTTTATTTTTATGCAACATTTATTTAAAATTTAAATTAAATGTGTTCTTATTTGTTTTCATTATTGAAAACATATATTTACATACATAATAACTACACATACAAGTGGATTTAAAATTTATTTTAATGTGTTTCTTTTTTTTAATATTCATAGAATTTTGACAATTTAACCACAGGGGGGTTATTGTGTAATTCGATACGAAAAGAAAATCATTCGAATTTGTATGCTTTTATTCGAAATTTTTTTTCTTTCGAATCTAATTTCACAATATCCCCTTAGATACTTATAGGGATTGTTCTAAAGTGTAAACGATAAATTGATTTAGGTGATTTAACATGTACATACCAAGTATTTGTTTTTTGTGCATTTTTAATTCTTTTTTATTTAAATTTTTAGAAATTGATTGATTTAATTTAAGATGTCTGTTATTATTATTATTTTCTTGCTTCATTTAATTTGTAACAACAAGCAACCAACAACAATACATATTATGTACGTTTTTTTTTTTTGTTTATTCTCAAGTATTGTAATATTTCTTATTTTTATTTTATCTCATCTCATATGATGGAAATGCGTTTTAAATACGACTAACCTTTCTATTAAAACATACATACAACATGGTATATATTTTTACGTTATAACGCTACTACGTAATGAAAAGAACAAACAACAATAACAACAACATGAAAAAGAAAAACAAAAATAAGGTGAAAGTAACCACTTTTGATGGTTAATAACATTTAATGTTCTTTTTTGATTTGTAACATTAGTATTTTTCAGTAACTAAAAACTAGTACAGATTATTAAGATTGTTAACAATTTTTATGGAATATGCGTTTCTGAACTCTAAAAACTTGAAAATTCAACTTGTAATAATTTTTGTTTACTGAAAAAACTACATATTATTGTGATGTTAATTTGTGTATTATTTGTTTTATAACAAAAAATAAACATCCATCAAAATAATTATTCCTTGTCAGTATTTTGTTTATGTCAATTGTTTCTTCTAAAAGCATTTCGAAAAACTAGGTAGATCTTTGTATTAATTGTTTGTAATAGATAACTTGTCGTAAACTTGTATGAACTAAATTTTTGACAGAATTTTCTTTTTGGTCTTTTGTTTTTGAATTTGGGATTTTAAATTCTTTTTATATTTTTACTTTGTTTTTAATTAATTGTCTATGTTTTGTCTAGCATTTATACATTATAAAATTCTTGTTTTGTAATTTGATGTATTCCATTTCCAAATTTTTATGGGAATTTTTTCACAGACTAGGGTTAGCGCTAAACTAGCATACCTAAACAGGAGTGTCAACGTTTTATCAACAATGGCAATTATTTTGTTTAAAATTTTTTGTTTGTCTGTACAAAATAAAGAAAATTATAAAAGAAAAACCAAAACTTCAATAACGGCAGTTTCATCATCTTTTGCTTCCAACTTCACTACCTAACGCACTGTACAAATTGGATTTTACAATAGCTCAGCGTTGCGCCGCATTATATATGAAAATTTTTGACAAATAGTAAACGCTCCTGTTTAGGTATGGCTATTATAAAATGATTAGAGTCCTACCGAAACCAAACCAAAGCGAAAACTCATTATTCGGCCTAATCCGAAACAAACGCTAACATTTCAAATGTACTATTAATTTCCAAAAAAAACTTTCTCTTATGGACAGCCCATTTCAGTAAACATAGCTCCACGAGCTGGCAAATGTTGTGTTATTTACGATAAAATTTTTTTCGGGTCATTTTGGAATATTTTTTATAGTTAAACAGCAGATTCTTTCCCGTTACCGCAAATTTTAAATATATATACGAGCCAAGTTATATACATATATAAAAAAATATATTGATAAAAATGTATTTGCGTTTTTTGGATAAAAAAAAAAAATATCTCCAAACTTTACCTCGTTTTGTGAGTGATTTTATTTTGACAACCGCGAAAAAGTAATACCATTTTTTTTTTTTAAAACTTTCAGTGGTCTATTCGACTACGCTAGGGCCATTTTGATATTCGCAAAAAATTTAAGAAAGTTATAGGCCTAGTAAGATTAAGATGACAGTTTTAAAACATTTTTAAATTCAGTTATAATGAATTCGTTTTAGATTTGTTGAACATATTCGCCCATTTTCTTTAAATCGAGTTGTTTCATAAACGAGGGATTTTCAAAATCGCATAATTGAAACAGCTTTCGATTTTATTTCGATACACAGAACAGCACAATATGTGTATTTCCGGTTACAGAACAGGGAGAATTAGTTCCTATTAATTTTGTTTTTAAATTTCTCTAAATTTGTTTGCAGAATATTATTGCGGGTCTTAAATTATCATAAACTTGATTTTTATAAATTTATTTTTTGCTTTCACTCTAATATTAAAAAAGATGAACAACAAACACTCAGACTTTTTCACACTTTGGTGAAATGTCTAAAGATTTGTGTGGTAGGAATTAAGAAAAATCTACCTTTTGAATTAGCGAGTTTCCTTTTCACCCTTTAGCTATAAATATGATTTAAAACTTTTATGTATGCCACCTTTTGCTTCTCATTGATTTTCAAAATTTACATCAGCATTTGAAATAACGCTAAAACAAATCAAAAAAGAAAACGATTAAAAAAATATATTAAATACAAAGTTTATTTGATATAATTTTATGTAAATGTATAAAATTATAATATAAGAAAATAAAGTAATAATACTAATAAAATATTAATAGAAATAAATAATTACTGACTTTCTATAAAATGAAAAAGGAAAATAATTAAAATACTTAACAAAACGTTGACCAATAGCTTTTATTGAAAAATAATATTATATATTAATAAAAAGAAATTGCAATAGAGATTATTTCTGAATTATACATACATATAAAAATAAAAGTTGCTCTGTACTTTAAATGGTCTCATCATCATCCGTGATTATTTTCGCCTTCAAAAAAAAACATCTTTAAATTTCAACATACGTTTAATGGTCTTCGAAAATAAAAAAAATATATAACATGCTTATAAATACTAAATAAAATATATATTAAAAATAAAACTAGTATTAGGAATTTTAGTATATAAAGTGTACATTAAATAAAACAACAAAAAAATTAAAAAAAAAATAAATACAAAAATTTAATGAAAGAAAAACTTTATTAAAGTAAATATATTTATAGGTATATGTCTAAAAATGAGAAAAATATATATACATTATATATATAAAATGCTATAAAACAGTGCAAGAGAGATTAAATTGAAAATAAATAATTTTAGGACAAAATAATAAGTAAACAAATGCACAATGCATTTTCAGTTTTTTTTTTTAACATAATGCTAGTTTCTTTTGTGGAATATGATTTTCCGTAAAACAATAAACATACAACAACACAACACTTTTTATTAATTTCTATTTAGATTTTTAATAGGCACTCAAACAAACAATTAAACCTTTCCCCAACTCTCCCTCAGTATACAAAATAATAAAAAAAAACATAAATATTTTAATAATTGCAAAAAACAAAAATAGTGCACACACATTTAGACACACACATTCAAACATACAGACTACACTTTTTTAATTATTATTACAATATTATTTTTTTTTTTAATAAAAAGTTTTATTTTTATTACAAATATAAAACATGTATTAACGAACATGAACATGAATGATACTTACAAATTATACAAAATAAAATATTTTAATTAACAACACATACAAACAACCAACCATTTAAGATTAAAATTCAAAATCGTAATATTTAATTTAAAATCCACATTAAGGATGAATGATTAATATGAAAATTAAAAGTAAAGTAAAAAAAAAGAAAACAATAACATGTTATTTTGTAATGTATAATAAAAAATAAATATTTTTAATAACTGTGAAAGCTAAATAAAATTAAAAATTTCTCAAAAAATTGAAAAAGAAAAAACAAGAAATAAATAAAATTAAAAAGAAATAAAACAAAAAGTTATTAAAAACCAATAAAAAGCGCGTAAATTATTTATAAAAGCCAAACTTGAAATTTCTTTAGTTTTTTGTGTGGTAAGATAAATAATAAATAAATCAAACAAACTATAATCTACTGATGGGATGATGGAATCATTTAAAAAAGAGCAATAATAATAATAAACTTTGCAATTGAATTTATATATATATAATTGAATTTAAAACAATTAAATACCATTTTATTATTTCCTTTGAAATATTAGCAATATCGTTTAGTATATAGTTATTTATTATATAGAATTCATACATACATGATACGTTTAATATACGCACTCCTTTTACAAGAAAGTCAGTAACTATTTATATAAGTTGTAATTTTTGGTTTATGTTTGTGGTAGACACAGCACGATTTTTTTTATTTTTATTAATTTTTGCAAAAATAAAAACAACAACAAATCGATTATTTGCACATTTTTAATCGTTTCCATCATTCCATTTACTAAGGCTATGGTCCATTATTAATATGTTTTTCTTTACAGCATTTTACCTTCGGCAACTCAACATAAAAGTATTTATTTTACTTATTCTGCCGTGAAACAATTAATTTTGTAAATAGAAAATTGTTTACGTCTAGGTATATAGCGGTATTTGTCAAAAATTTACTAGTTTTTCATTCTTGCAATTGAAATATTTGTTGTTTGTTTTTATATCGAATTCGAATAATGTTAGCTTAGAATGCAAACGTGCTAAGTTCCTCTTCAAACATTTTACAGAAGACCCAAAAAACGTTCTAAAATCTTTGGTTTTAAATATTTTTGAATTCTGTCAATGCAGTTTTATTACTTATTTGGTGTGATTGATTTATAATAATAAATAATCATAGTATAGAAGTGAGAGTCCTTTTTTGGGACTTAGCTCATTTTTCATTTCATTTATGTAATATCAAGCCTTGGCCTATAATGAAATAACAATATTACAAGTAAACAATAATGAGATTCTTATAAATAATTTTTAAATTAATAAATCCAAAAAAATAAAAACAAAATGAAATTATCACTTCAGATTAAAGCTTCCCAGTCGTTAAAAAAAATATGTATTAATAAATATAACAACTATACTTATTGTCCATTAGTAGCTTATTTTTTTTTAATTATAACACAAATAATTAAAGCAAATTTCACGCTATTTAATAACGTAGTTACACTTAATTCCAATTGACTGAGATAATCACCCTTATCGCGGTTGTCGTATGTGTTTTACGCCTACGACAGTTTTGTAACCTGTTTTTTTAATCTAGTACGAAACTGAAGTAGGCGTAAAACACATACGCCAACCGCGACAAGGGTGATTATCTCAGTCAATTGGAATCAAGTGAATAATTTTGCAATTTTGACAAAATAAAATGGACTTAGTACCACCGTACAACAATTAAATAGTTCTATTTTGTATTAAAATCTCAATTTTAATAAAAAGTTTTCTTAGTACGTTTGCACACTAAGCTATCGAATGTATTTGAAATATTTTTTGCGCGATAAAAATTTTTGATCAAAACAAAATGTTTATGAAGAAACATATTTACTGTCCGATTAATCGCATTTGCATTCGCCCAATAATTACATACACTAATGCATCATATTAAATATTTTAGTATAACTATTGACCATAAAATATAATCCCCGTGTTATGTAAACTGAATCCGAGTAATTCGTTTTTAAATTGAACTCATATATTTTGATGTTCTGTAAATCAATTCCACGTAATTTATATGTACATTCATTATTTGTTTAACTCCAACTTAACTAAAATTTTTGATTCTAAACTAATAAAATAAATAATTCAGTTTTTTCTATTTGCTTTATTTACATCATTACAATGTTCAATATCTATTTTATTTACTTTGCTTTAACTTTTTCTTTTTGCAAAGTTGAAATTTACAAATTATTTGATTTTTTTATAATATTTAAAATTTAGCTATATTCGAAACATTTTGAGGAATCCAAACAAACAAAATCCATTATTGAAAACACAATCATAAAGCCCGATTAAATTTCCCAGCAAAAAAAGTGACGAAGAAGATGCAGAATTTTCACAACAAATAGCATGCTTGATGTACTTCCAATTTTGGTGAAAAAGCTATGAATTTTACATTAGCTTGTCATTGGAGGGATGTTGTTCATTTTTGACAACTTGTTACTTAATAAATTCGATGCTTTCGATGCGATTAAATTTCGATTTTAAGGTGTTATTTTAATGTAGGTAGTGGATACCTATATTTTTGGCATCTTGGATGGAAATATAAATAATAGAAAAAAAGTGATGTAATTGAGCATTTATGAATTGATTTTAATGTAGTTATAAAATTTATGAAACAATGGTTGATTAATTTTAATGATTAAAAAATGTAAAAATTGTTTGTATACCAATTTTTACAGGTTTTAATAAATTTTAAAAAATTCAAAAAATGTAGGAAACAATTACATCAACGAAATATTTATAATTCAGTGTCAAATACCCATATTTAAAATCACATCTTCAGAGGTAGAAAAGATTCATTTGCAACTTTAGATGTGATTAAAATGTCATATGTAAAGATGCACTTCCATTATTTTTTGCTGGGTTTGTTTCATGTTGAAATTAACAGCGTGTTAAGCTACGGTTAACTAACTAGTAAAAAACTAGCTCTTATTCGTTTTACTTTCCAATAAATAAACTCGCATTCGTAATCGAAATAAATTTCGAATGCTTCTTCGCTTTAAAGTAAAAACACGCTCGTTATCGAATGCCGCCAATATGAATTTCAGTAAATTTTATTCGATATCGAAAAAAAAAAATATTCCACGTTCTAATAAGTAAGGAGGCGAGAATTGGCCCCCTGGCGCCGAATTACCGCATTCGATATTGAGTGATCGTAATTTTCTTATTTCAGATTATATCGAGCAAGAAATTTAAATTTACGTTTTTATTATAATTTCGATATCGATAACGCATTCGATCACGAATGCGGTAATTCGGCCCCCCGTTTCAATGTACAAAATCGTGAGACTTACAGAACATCAATTTGTCAATTATTCGTTTTTTAAAACTGCTCGTTTTTAAAACCATTTAATTTGCAGAACAGGGGCGAATGATTAATTGTGAATTTTTATTAGACTAATTCATATTTAAAACCAAAACGTAATATTTTTTATGTATTTAGTCTATTTCTGTAAAAAAAAAATAAGGGATTTCTCCTTTTAATTTCGAGAAAACGAAACCAATATCAATGTGCAAAATCGTGCAATTTGCAAAACATCAATTTGTCAATTATTAGTTGTTGAAAATCGCTCGATTTACAAAACAAGGCCGTATATTTAAAGGTTATTTTGATATTATTGACGTTTTTCAAAATGTTAGACATTTGCAAACCATTCGCTCAGAATCACATTATATCTAGTTTACGACTACCCGTGATAATTGTAATCAAAGTCAGATTTATAGAGATTTCAATAATTCATAAATAAATTTTTTTAATTACATATATTGAATTATTTACCTTTTCTTTGTTGCCACATAATTAAATTTTTTTCTAACTATAATTCATTAGTTCTTCAAACGTAATGAATTCATTCCTTGCAGAATTACTTCTCTATAAAATTAATTCCTTATTGAATCTTGAAATTATACTTTAATTCAAATCGATTAAAAAATAGCTTGATAAAATTTATTGATCGTATCGAAAAATAATTGCGATAACGAAATTATAATAAAAGTGTACTAAATGTATTGCTCGACTCGATATCAAATCACATTTCGTTCGGGTTGGTTTCAATTCATTAGATAATTCGCAAAAGAGTTAATATTTCTATATTTACCAATTCTGAGTGTCATAAAGTGCCATGACACTCGATTTTTATTTACTTTCCTCGCAGTCAAATTCTTTTTGTAGATTGCACAATTATTGCATCTTTTTAGATTTTTATTTATTTATATTCCTCGCAGTCAAATTCCTTTTGTAGATTGAACAAATACTTCTTTTTCGAATTGTCCTAATACTAATATTCCCATATTTGTATTAATTAAGCTTATTATCCTTAAAGAACAACTTGAGGTCGATTAAACTATCACTGAATTGAAAATATTTAGCATAGTCAATCCATAGTATTGGTAACGTGTTCTTTTAAGTAAATTGCAATGGAGTTTTGTCTATGTCACTCAAAAGTATCTTTCGCTTTAAATGGCATTATACTGTTTTAATGTAAATTTATCCACTTGGTATCATATACGCCTGAGTCCTCGTTTAACATTTCCACAAATTTTTTTCGCAACTGCGAGTTTACTTATACAGTTGAGCGCAGTGCGAGACGGTTTATCTTTAGAATCATTAAATTAATTGGTAACGCTAAATTTTGACTATAAAATCAATATCAATTAATCACCCCTATCGCGAATCAACATTTCACATGAAATATGTTCCCTTTTCCTTTTTTCGTACATCAACTTTGTTCATGTGAAAAAAATTCCCCTTGTTGTGAAATTTTTAGATGGAATTTTGTAAACAATAAACAGCTGTTACGAACAAAATCAACTATTGTGAATGTAAAGTACATCATGATATTCCCGATAGCAATTTTCCCTTCGAGGGAAATGAATATTTCATGGGAACAAAATTTCACATGTTATTGCCGATAGGGGTGAATAAATAATTATTTTCGGAAATTTTACTTTTTAGAAATACCACTTTTTAGATTGTCTTTAGCCTTAAATTAAGATGGGATTAAGTATGATGTTGTTTTTTATAGTATAAATTTACAAAATAATAAGCCTAAATAAGAAAGTAATTAGTCTTTGAGATTTTACTCAAATTTCTTTGAACAAGTCATCAAGGCAGAGTTGCTTTAACTTCATACATGGGAAGCATTTTTGAATTACAGTAACCATTTCTAAACTAACCTCAATTGTTTACGAAAGACAACTCATATAGTTATTTTAGCAATGATTTTAGTTAGGAAATGTTCAATGGACATGTTCAGTATAAATTTATATTATTTACAACTAAAATAAATTGACTGTTGCATAAAAATTTACCCTAAATTTCGCAAACGAAAGAAAATATTCTTTTAAATGAAAATTAAAGAACATTTCTTCCTCAAAATTCCTTAAAAAAAAAAACATTCTTCAAATGAATTTGACTTTTACATGAAAAACTCAATATGTACAAAACAGGATTAAATGGAGGATATTATGCAGGCGCATTGCAACAGGCACACAGTACCACGCCACATGATGCCCCACATACCGTAGGAGGAGTACCGTTATCAGTGGTAGGCGGGGCTGCAACGAATGTTAATCCATCGCCAGTACCAAACATACCACCAGTACATGTATTACCACAGGTTGGATTGCAGCTAGGACTTGTGAGTAGTAAATCGGTAGGTACCATCCATCAACAAAATCTACAAATCTTAATTAAAAACACACATTACAAAACACATTCATGCTTACAAAAGAAATATTTATTAATATACAATAAAATTCATAAAATAAAGAAAAGAAAAATGTTGCTGTCTTCTCTTCTTTCTCTACCATTGGAATTTGGCACATTTTGAAAAATGTTGTTTTGTTACTTTCTTAATTAATACCATCATCATTATTATATTATTATTGTTGTTGTTTTTTCTATTTGTTTAATATTTTATTTAAATAATAATAAAGCATTGTTAATTGAGTAATTAGATTTAGCGAAATCGAGAGAGAGAGAGAGTAAAGTAATAATGAAAGTGGCACATGAATTGAAATCTTTCTCTTGAATCCTTTTATTTTATTTTTAATTTGAAAATTGTTTTTGTGAACTTATTATTGTTGTTTATTATGGCTGTAATCTTATTTAATGTTGTTGTTGGTTGTTTGTTGTATTTTTTAACATTTTGGAAATTTTGATTGAATTAGAAATAATTTTTTTTACAAAAGTTGCTTAATAATACATTGTGTTTGTTCTTCTAGTTCTCTTATTTTCCACATTTGTTTAAATCTTTTTTTATTTATTTATATCTGCAAACTTTTTATTAGGTATATGTATTTGTTGTTATTTATACATAGTTATGTGTTTCCTTTTTTAGTTTAGAAAATTTCACTTTTCATGTTTGATCGTACATTTTTACATTTTGTAGAAACAATCATTATCAACTTGATGTATTTATATACATAGTTATGTTTTACTTTTGTATTATTAATTATTGTATTTTTGCCATTTTATCTTATATTTGCAGCCCCAGACGGCGCCAGACCCTAATAATCATCATCCATCAACATCTAAGCCAGAGTCATCGGAGGTTCAATAGTTCAAAAGCACCGCCACCACCAATTTTTCATAAATATTTTAAACTTTTTTCTTTAATTCAAAAACATTCGGAAAAAGACTCTTTAGAAGTGACGCCAAACAACAACCAAGCAATTCAACATCTTGTAACAATAACCTATCAGACACCACAGCAATAGTCGTCGCCTTCATTATTAACTACCCAAAACTCATCTTCCTTCAAAAAGATCAACAGCAACCACAAAAAATGCTCATGATATTTTGCAAACGGAAAGCAAATCAATGAAATATTTAAACAAATTATTGAATATTTGCTGATTATATTGCCAAGCCAAAAACGTACTAATTGTTAAAGTAAATTATTTTCAAAGAATTACAAAATACAAACAAAAATTCTTCTAGCAAAAGATTGAGTGAAATATGTACATATGGGTGTAATTACGAAATATATTTAAAAAATGCCAGGCACACATGTTCTCTGATATAAGCAGCATCATACATCTATAAAAATCTGCAGTTTAAAATAGTATGTATGTATGTATATTAATTCCGAATTGTGTTCTTTAGCTACAAGTTCGTTTGATTTTGAAATGTTATTAAAACTGAAATATAAATATGTATGTAAGAGAATAAGCGAAGCCGAACGATTTACGCTTAAAATTAAATAATATTTTAACATTTCTCTGATTTGAAATATAAAAATAATGGCAATAGAAGTAAAGTCCGTTATCCATTCAATGAAATGATTATATGTATTATTAAATGAACGGTATTCGTAATAAGTATGTTGGCAAATGATACAAGGACCTGCCTTTATTGAGTTTTGTTAATACAAAGAACCAACCCAACGGTCAAAGAAGATTTTAACTCTATGGGACTTGGTTAAATTTTAATTAGATTGTGATCACATAAAATGTTTATCTTAAAAAAGATATTTTTAAAAATATGTACATACATATATGTTTCTGCTGATTATCTACTCAACGGTTGTTTTAAATTCCACAAGTGAGCCGTTATTGGTTCCTAACTTATAAAAATTATTTCTAGAACACATATTGATATAAAAAATTAATGTTTTGTAGCACAACTATAGAGATATGATATTCTGCAGTTTCATATTATTTGAAAGTTTTTGAAATATTATTTTTTAGATTTATTAGAAAGTATAATGCATCTTTGATCTTTTGTAAATAAATTTTAACTATTGGAGTTGTTTGTCTTTTTTTTTGTTGTTTTTCTACAGGGTAACATTTTTTAAATATTACCCTTAACCAACGAAAACATTACATTTTAAAAAAACATCATCAACATACAATGTAGTTTAAGGGCAAATCAAGAAAAGTATGTATGTAAGATCTTGTATTTATGTTAACAAAGCTTTTAGTAAAAACTATATATAATTTTAGTTTCTATAACATTTCAAAGTGATAAGCAAACTTTAACAAAAACACGAAAATGTTTAACAGTGGTAAAAATCAAAAAACTGTTTTTTTGAAACGAATTATTTATGTAAGAGCATATTTAAACCGAAATTTTAAAGATACAAAAATGCATTAAATATAAATAAAAAATATATTTATAAATATAAAGAAAATAATAAATATCTATGTATGTATACATAATAGTATATGTATGAATGTACATGTAGTTTATCATACCATCACTGCAAAACACACATCTACCTACAACACTACCAACCAACCACATCCCTTCATCAAAACATTATTGGAAAAATGAATACAAAAAAACAGAAACAGCCACAAACAACATTTTAAAAAAGTCCTTATTTTGAAAAACCCTATAGAAAAACTAATCTTTACCAAGAAAAAAGAACACGCTTATTAATTTATCTATATTAAATGAATAAAAATAAATATTACAAAATAAAAACGCGCATCAATTTAAACGTTAAACATTTCTCCTTCCTTCCCTTCTAATAATTTGTTTAGCCTTTTCCATTACAATGTGGCTTTAATTATTTTGCTTCCATACTTCCTCAATTGATATGCTGGAATTAAGACAACATCGATATGTCTTTCGTTTGCCAAACACCGCTCGAAAAATTTCGTATTTAAAAAAAAAACACACAAAAAAACTCTGCTTGAAAATGGAAATAAAACAACACAAAACCAATCAACCTAACAATCCCATTTCCTTCTTCCATAAATTTTTCTTTCTTCCTACTTCTTTTTAAAATTTTTTATTTTAATTTTTCTTTCAATTTCTTTATAATTTTAAACTTTTTGTAAAGAATTAAATTAAAAATAAAATAAAAACAAAATCCTTATTACATGTTAAAGTAAAGAAACAACAAAAAATTTAAAAAATTAATAAAAACAAATACATCTACTGTATCTATAAATATACGTTAATTTTAAGTATATTAAACTTATGTCTTAATTTTTAATTTTCTTATAATTTTTATTTTATTTTTTTTAATTTTACGTCAAAATCATAAGCTTTTTGGTATATTTCTATGTTTAAAAAGAAACAAAATAAGAAATTTCTAATAAAAATAAAAAAAAGTTTTAAATTCAGATTATGATTCTGGTAGTTTTTAAGATTATAAACGATAATTACAAATAAAGTATATAAAAAGCGAAAAATATTTTTATTTATTTATTAATTTAAATTAATGAAACAAGTACAAGCTCGATTTGTGAAAATTTCAAGTAGGCATTTTCGAAGAGTGGGTCGAATTAAAATATCTTGAAAATAATCAAATATCACACAGTAAACTGACTGGGTAGGGTTATAGGAGAATACCTGCGGCATATTTTAGAGCGGTGATGCTCACAAGTCGTGATTCCTTTTTATCTTCATTATTTTAAAATTATATTTAAAAACCAAATTAAGATTGAGAAAATTGAAAACAAGAAATTCAAATTAATATTGAGAAAAAGCTACTTGAAAATGTAATTCAGAAATCCAAATTAATATTGAGAAAAATCTAATTGAAATTGAGAAATCAAAATTAGTATTGAAAAAATACAAATTGAAATTAAGAAATCCAAATGATTTCCTTAGATTTTCGCTGAAGACGGCTCATTTGAGAACCGCTGTTTTAGACACTCTGTGGCTCTGACCCCCATTAACACGAAGTCTGGTTATGCCTTAACTTATAGCTATACTGTCGGTTAAAATTAATTTTGTATGAAAACTGTCAGTATAACTATTAGTTAAAACATAACCAGGCTTCGTGTTACTGGGGGGTGAGTATCGTAATACTGGTCACAAAATCGGATTAAACTTAAAAGAAAATATTTATCATTTTTATTTTGTTGTATTAATTGACATAATTGGACAAGTAAGAGATTTGTCCTCCTTTCATAAGTCACGATACTATTGACTTATTAAATTTTTCCCAATGAATTAAATATGATCGTACAGTCAGTTCATTTTGACATTTATTCAGTTTACTACTTTTTAATGGCGCTATGGATAGATTTTTGTCATTATTCATAGTTTTTTTCTCATGAAAATAGTTTTTATAAAATGTATCTAATTTGTATAATAATAAACAAATTAGATACATTTTATAAAAACTATTTTTATGAGAAAAAAATGTTAGATTTTTTGTTTTTGTAATTTTGGGTGTGTTCGTAAATTCAGTATGATTGCATCACTGCAGCAAATTAAAATTTTAGCGTTCGAAAAAGCATATTTGCGATTATTGCTTTACGTCAAACGTTTTTTAATGCAAATTGTTGGCAGTGATGCTGCAAATTTGTGCAACCAATGCATCATTAAGTTATATGTTGCAAAATTTTGCAGGTCGTGGCATCAGTGATGCACAAATTTAATGCATTTACGAACACACCCTTTGTTTACATAATTATGTGGACTTAAAATAACAAAAACAATTACTAAGATAACAGTTCTTTTACAGAAAACTAGCTGTCCCGACAAACGTTGTTCTGTCATAGCTCACACAAAGTTTGAAGACTCCCACTATAATAGTACTCCAGATATTCAATAATAAATGTTTATTTCGTATGGGAGGTACCACGCCCATTGTACCTATATAGGTCAATTGTGAATCTAAACCTTCCAACCAATTGTGAATCAAACACACACAAAACATTTCATCGAAATCGGCCCAGCCATTAAGGAGGAGTTCAGTTACTAACACACGTACAGAAGAATTATATATGTATACTAGCTGTCCCGGCAAACGTTGTACTGCTATAGCTCACACAAAGTTTGAAGACTTCCACTATAATAGTACTCCAGATATGCATTAATAAATTTTTACTTTGTATGGGAGGTGCCATGCCCATTGTTCCTATATAGGTCAATTGTGAATCTAAACCATCCAGGTACCCACTCAAACACACAACAAATTTCACCGAAATCGGCCCAGCCGTTAAGGAGGAGTTCAGTTACTAACACACGTACAGAAGAATTATATATATAAGATAAAGAAGATATACATTTTTTGTAAATTAGATGTGTACTAATTTTAGTTAAGGTGGGTGGGTCGTTTCAAAAATTTCCAATATTTGACGAAAAGAAGTAAAAAACTAAATAAAATATTTTTAATTTCTTTTATTTATTTCAAAAACTCCTTTTACTTAGGACAATTGGAAAAAAATATTTAGTATTATTTTATTTGATGTACGCAGTAATGAAAACTCTTAATTTCGTGCAAATAATTTATTTGATAATACAATTGTTGGATCCTAATTGTTGAAATAGGAACCAAAAAGGTCAACAAATAAAAAGAAATATAATTTTTAGAAATACGATCTTAAAAGGGAATCTAATAAAAACTCGATCAATATGCTGAAGAAGAGTTTGAACCGAAAAAATGGAGTTGTGGAAATGCATTCTGATGTTTTGATATTAAATGACTTAAAACTAATATAAACAATGAAGATGGAGAGGAATATTTCGTTAAAAATGCCGAATTCGTCTCAAAATAGCTCTTATTCAGGTATGTTATGAAAAACGATTTAGATGCAAAAACGATTTCAAAACGACAAAACTTGTGATGTGTTTGTTTCAATCGTTTTGTCATATTAGTTTCAAATTCCAATTTTTTTTTAAATGGAAATTATCGAAATTAAATTTTCACTTTAATTAAAGTAAACAAATGCAGTATATGAAATCAGTAGAAATTCATCACACCAAAATCGTTTTTGAGATTGATTTCAGTTTTGATACCAATCGGTTTTCATCACATGCCTGATTGTCTTGAAAATAAAGGAAATTTAGCCTTTCCATATTTAAAAGGTTTACTGTTCGCATTTTAAGGTCAAATCCTTCAATAATATTGAAAAAATAAAGACTTAACCACGATCATCTAACGTTCATAAGAAAATATATCTGAACTCTGTGTTATAGACGAAATTAGTGTTAAAAAGTTAAATAGTTAGGGCCAAAATTGTTCATGAAATAACCATTATAAAGTAAATATGACTCATTTGTATTTGTTTTTATTCATGGCAGAACTAACCAGGTACAAATATTACAAAGTATGTTCTCAATTTTAATTTCCCACGTGCTTTTTTAACTACTTTTATTAGTATTGGCATACTATTCACATTTAACATTTCTGGATAGACATTTTACCAAACTTCAATGGAACGCTCTCAAAGATCATCTATTGTCTTCGGAGGATCTTTATCTAGCCAGCGTGTGATTTGGATAGTTATCCAGAATAAAAATATTAATTTGTCCCAACTCCAAACCGAAGAAACTTGGAAGATATGAATCTACTCATGTCCATTGGCGTCCATATGTTCTAATTCGGTTGATTTTGGTCTTATCTGACAAGGTTATCTGTTAGGGTATTCAAATTATTAGATCTTGTTCGAATAAGAGATATTAACTTGTTCGAATAATTCGATCACACGTTTAAAATTAATCGAATTATTCGAATAATTTAAATTTTTTTAAAAAAGTAAATGAAGTTTTGATGTCGATTTTTTAATATTTTATTGTTAAAGAAAAACAAAAAATAACGTTAAAGTTAACAATTCAATTTGATAATGTTAAAAAAGATTCGAAAACAAAATTAATCATTAAATTTTCATCAGAAATATTCTGATCAGATTCCCTCCCGAACAATCTACAAAACAATTGACAAGCAAACATTTTAGTTTACGTTTTGGAGCTATGCTTTTAAAAAATGTGAGCTAGTTGGACATGATCTTGAATTCAAGTACATTATAAATGTATTAAGAACATTTTTATGTCGTTCATTAATTCGGGCTTTAAAATGAGTATCTAAGGCCCCTATTACCGTTTACAACAGTTGTATTTTAGTGTTGTATTTCTTTAAATGCGATCATGATTTACATATGCATTTAAAAAAATACAACACTAAAATACAACTGTTGTAAACGATAATCGGGGTCTAATTCTTTAGTAAATGAATTATTCTCTTTTTCTAAATTATTTATAACAAATTGTTATACCCACAAGCTGTATCAACGTTGCCGAATCTTTGCTTAATTAAGTGGAATTACACAAATCTGTCCAAAGTTTGATATCACTGTCAGTGAACGTAGCTAATTTGAAGTCAGTCAGTGCATGATTGACGCATTTATAAAGACACAAAAAGGACATTACGCTGTCCAACGATGTTTAACATCATCTACAAGACGAACTCCATGATTTTCTTGCTACAAACCGAAGTTTCCAATGTTTGACCCCTTTCACACTAGGCAATTTAGTTGCGCAAGTCTCTTGCCCAACAACAAAACAGCATGTAAAATTGTCTTCTCCTTAACCCGACATTACCTCTGGCATCTACAAACACAAGAGACTTGCGCAACTAAATTGCCTAGTGTGAAAGGGGTCTTTTGTGTTTATCATTAGATTGATTAAATATTTTGCAACACTTACTTACGTGGTTAATAACATCACTTATATATATTTTTATAAATGTCATCCATAATATCACTTTCGACGATCGTTTCAAAATCACATTCGCCGTCACTTTCAACACCACTTTAATCTAAGTTAATATTTTGACTATTAATTGCGATTCTGCTAATAATTATTTAGTCAGCATATGTTAATACCACGGCCGCCCAGTTATGTTTAGATCCTAAAATTTCTGTTTCGAAATCAATTCCAAAATCATTCAGCATTTTTTTACTAAATAATAAATATTTTATTCCGTACCTTTTATTTTCATTAAACATTTTGAAAGACTTGTAGCTTCTAGTAGTAATATGTATATTAGGCTGGGTCGATTTTTTTCATAAAAAATGGTATAGCAGTAACGCATTCTAAGGAAAATTCTAAGAAATTTTCCCCAAGAAACCATAGGTCTAAAATCAAATCCCATTTTTCCTATTCAAATTCAATGGGAAAAAACTCCCGGGGTACTGAAATATCATTGGATAAAAGTCGAAATGCGCAAGATAGGATTTCATTTTAGACCTATGGTTTTCTAATGTATATATTTATAGAAGGATCTATCGGACCAGTGAACCTAAGACTCCCTTTATCTTTAATTATTTGTCGAATTTCAGAAACAATATTAATTTTGTTAGTCATTACAATACTTATTTAAATATTGAACAATTTTAAGCAATTTAATAAATTTATATAAGATTATTCTATATAAGATTGTTCGTATTATTCGTTATTCGAAAATGGTAATTTTTAAGTTATTCGAATAATTATTCGTAAGAAATTATTCGAAAATCGAACGAATATTACTCGAATGAATACCCTATTATCTGTACTTCTCTTTACAAACTCGATACTTTTTTTGCGCTTGCTGTCACTTAAAAAAGCTTTCTTGGCCAATGTTCTGGCTACTAATAAAACTTCTACGAATGGTTTTGCTGCTTACATTCAAATTATTGGGTGCGTTCGTAAATGCAGTTATGTTGCTTCACTGCAGCAAATTTGCCATTATTGTTTATATTATAGTTGGCAGTGATGCCGCAAACTTTTTTAACCAGCGCATCATTTAGTATACTGTTGCAAAAGTTCGCAGATCGTTGCATCAGCGATGCTCAAATTTTTATTTTTTTTTTCATTTTCTTTTCATTTATTGTAATATTTGTAAATTTACTGCATTTACGAACATAATCATACTCGTCGTTAAGTATTGATCTCAAAAGCTGTACTTACCGCTCCGGTAATTATTAATCGCTTAGTTTCGCGTGCATCCGAGGAATTTTATTTGGTTGTCCGGCTTTGTTACTAGTATATATTACAAATACTATAGATATGCAGTATATCTGGACGATTTTTCGATATGAGACTATGGCCCTAATTTTGTAAATCACTTCACAAAGTGATATTTATATGGAATGCAAAAACAAAATTTCAAAAATTTTAAAAATTTGTTTTTGTTTCAAACCACTATCGATGCACCATCGATTTAAAATTTCGAGTGCCGTCCCAGTCTTAGTGATATCGTGCCCAGATGAATCCCTGAGACCACCACCGCTCCATCATCCGCATAGGCAACAGTCTTGTAGTTCAGGGAATCTAGTTTTCTGAGCAGACAGTTTAAGGCCAAGTCCCACAGAAGTGGAGATAGGACACCCCCCTGGTAGTGCCTCTTTTGGCAGATCTCGTCGTTCCAATTTTAGAACGGATGATCCTATAATCCTATAGTGTGTAATTGCGGAATTCGATAGATTTCTCAATATACCCTACTAGTGGTTGATGTTAACTCAAGCAGTGCTTACGATATGCTGACTCCTCAGCAACGCTATGATTTCTATTTATATACACAGCGCCATCTTCTAGCTAAATTCAAGTATTATTTATATCTAAAGCTTTTAAAGCTGATTCACAGTTAATGTTGTCATACTTATAAACTATCAGGCCTGTCACACATTTTCTTCGGAATGGTTTCAATTCCGTAGTTTTTATTCTGATCGATTTCGTTTTAGGTTCTTCGATTCCGTGTAATTTATTAATTTCAAAAAAAATATTTAATAATTCTGTATTTCTGATTTTAAATTGACAGTGTTTTATACATACATATTACAGTATCCCTTAGAATTAATTTTTTTGAAATGTTGTCACGGTACCCGCTGATAACTTTAGTAATGACCTAAAATACCACCAAAAGGGCAACCCGTGCCGACTTTCGATTTAGTTTTGAGGTGCATTTACAAGGGGGACCATTAAATAATTACTTTTGCAATTTAATTTAAAAGAATCGAAATGTGTACGTAATTGTCGTTCTAATAAGATATAAAAGACAAAAATTCGTTAAAAAATGTTAAAGTTATTAAAAAATCGCCAGGCCACTAGAACAAGAAATTTAGGAATAAAATTAACATATTTTAAGAAATGTTACAACAAAAGTTTATTCTTACTTAAAATATATCCATATTTACTTGTATATGAGGTTTTATCTTCATAGGATTCGCAGGTATAACCAAAACAAATTTTAACGGCAGTTTCAAAACTCCAATTTCAAATTTTTAAAAATTTTGTTAATCAAATTTCAAATTTTTTTGATCATCACATGGGGATTTATTTACAACATAATAGGGAATAAAAATGTGAAAAAAGTATGACAATACCTCCTATAGTTTTTCCGTACCTGCGACATAAATTTTGCGATTATCGAGAAAAACTCATTTTTTGGCCATATTTTGGCGAATGAGCCCAATTTCTTTACTGTTATTAATTTTAAGTAAAATCTGTTCAGAATATTATAGACCAGGTAATTTTAAATATAGTCTGAAAGTTTTCCTAAAATCGGAAAACGTTAACCCTTAAATCGTGAAGGTCAAAGGTAAAATTTTTCAATATTCGGAATTTCTAATGGGAAGATAGCGAATTATTATATATTTTTGGGCCGATTTTGATAAAACTTAAGAAAAATATAAACTGAAGTCTAGTATTTACAATAACAGCACAAAAATGGAAATTAGCCCTTAATAGCACTTGGGGTCCAAATGACCCTGAATGACTTGAACAGTCATTTTGACCGCAAGTGCCTTAAGGGTTAATTTTAATTTTGTTCTATTATTGTAAATACTAGACTTCATTTTGACAAACATTATGAATGCTATAAGCATTCGTTACAAACCGCTAAATTCAAATTGATAATGCAATTTTTTTCTGCCATATAATCTTGGCAATACAATCAGTTTACTATAAACAAACCTCGTTTCACCTATAGATTATATAGTAGAAAATGAAAAGTAGACCTATTATACTCGTACTTTAATGTTAGGGAAATTGTGTCTTCTTTTCAAACATTTTTAATAATTAAAAACAGCCTAACTCTTTCAAATCCCGAATAACTAAATAGTTTTTTTTTTGGCTAATGAGACAGAATAAAAACATTTTAATAAGTTAAGAAAATTACTTTTTCACCATGCATTTTTACAATAACAATGGAAACATACATAATTAAACATTGGATTTTACACATTTTTTGTTAATTTAGAATTTTATTGGTTTGTTTTTATTATTACATTTTCATTTACATAAATTCTACATGCAACGAGTAATAAATGCACAGACTACTTTTTTTATTTTAAATTTTAATACAATTTCAAACATTTACAATAATTAATAAAAACAATTACTTAAAAACTAAAATACATCTCAATATTATTATTATTATTATTAAAATTGTTTTATTTGTTATATTGAAATATTTATTTTTGAATCCCTTTGTAAGTTTTTGTGTAAATATATATATGTTTTATTTAGATCAAATCTCTGGAATATATTTAGTATATATATATATATGTTACATATGTTTAAATGTATATATAAAAAAGGGAACATAAAATATTATATATAAACTACATAGTAGATTGAATATGAGGAATGTTTCCTTGGGAGTTGCTTTGTTAAAAATGTATTTTTTGTTTGTTGTTTGAATATGCCATAAATCATCACATTTTCATTACATATTATTTACACATAAAGTACGTTTTCGTTTCAATTAGTTTTTCTTGTATTAGTTAAAAACAAAATTCAAACACCTGTAGTATGGAAGGAAAATCACATTTAAATATGTTTACATGTATGTAAAAGCTAAAATTTATTTGTTTCTTTTCTTCTTTTTTTGATTTATCGATTGGTTTTCTTCCATTTAGCTAGCTGTCTCAGTGGTTTTTAAGAAAATGTTTATGACAAAATTTATTACGAAAAATTAAGAATTTTATTCTTTTGCATCGAACATTAAACATACTATGTATTAAGTAAAATAACGAATGTTGTTGATATACATAAACATACATATATATTTCATTAAATTGAATTTAAAATTAATATAATATTGCATTATAATGCCTAAAACAAATTGCCATAATATTGAATATACATACACTATTATATATAATTTTCTTCTTTCGGTTTTTAAAAGCATAAACTTGTACTAAACGAATTTAGAAAAGGCTGCCACAAAAATCAATAAAAACGAGCCAGGCGCGGTCTAAGCAACTTGAAAGCTCCAAATATGGTTAAGCCGATTAGGCCGTACTTAAATGTATATTTGCAGACACGTGTACTTAAACTGGCCGGTGGAATTTCCATTATGGCTGGTATTGTCTGAGGGTCGACACGACCCCACATCTTGGCTATACCATTGGCATGACCGATGCCCACAACACCCACCACTCTGACCGGTTTGGGTCGTCCTGCACCATCTGCTGGCGGTTGAGGCAAGGCGGCCAATTGCAAAGAGTGACATAAAAATAAGTCACGTTCCTTAACAAAGACATCGGAAAATGCTGGAAATTCGCCAGCCATTTCTTGCATTAGCTTCTCCAACAGATCACGTTGCTTACATTCTTCTACTTCTTCAATGCTTATGGTATCGGTCGATGTCAAACGCCACACAAGTTTCACGGTTTGCCACAAGGACAGGGCTCTCAATGCACGATGCAAAGTTATGCGTATTGGCCGATCACCTAAATGTAGCATGCAACCGGGTAACTTGTGAATCTCTTCAAAAGCTCGACGAAATTCTCCACCAGGTGCCATTCCTAAATCTTTGGCAATTTGTGCACTCATTTGCAGTAGTAAAATGAAAAATATACCATTAATATAACCATGCGATTGGATGATATTGCGAATCTGTAAATCAATTATTATTATTATATGAAGATATTTAGAGGATGATTGAATGATAGATGCAACAATACCTTTGCTATATTGAAATTTTTGGCTTCTTCCAAAAGGGTTTTTTCATCTAGTTTTAAAATTGGTATACGTGATGGACATAATTCGACCATTACAACGTCTGGACGGACATTACGAATAACCTAAATAATAAAAACTTGCAATATTAATTTCATTTACATAGTTTTAATTTAGTGGGGAGAAATCATATCGTTACCATTTAATATTGAAAGGCCCTAACTCGTGTTTTTTTAAGTTGTTGTTGTAACAGTTCGACTGTGGCCGATTGTTCTTTCCTGGGAAAAAACTTTCTGTTTGTACAGCAGTCGCTGAGTTGACAATCTTTGGCCGAATATGATTCGGGTCGTTCCGGACGGGAGATCCAATTGTCGTGAGAACGCTCATATATAATTTTTTTAAGTCGAGATTTTTTGTCTAAATATGATTATGTGCGGACCATTTATCGAAATAAACGAAAATCTGAGCTTACAAAAAAAAATACGACCTTTCTATATTAAGGTAACGATATATAAATGCTAAGATGCCCGTCAAAATAAGAAGGTCACACAATTTTTGTTCTGTTTAACCAAAAACTTTCATTTGATTAGGTCGTTTGTTTTGTGTAGTGCAAAATAATTTGAGAGATCGCGAAAATTATGGTAAAATAAAAGCTCTGGTCAACCAATTTGTGTTTGAAGTTCCCAAAGCTTAAAGAACGGCTTCAAACACTGTAAGAAGCGCTAATATGATTAAGATGGAATTGGATGCGTCAAAATTACAGTTTTGAGAGCCATTAGAGCACAGTGATGTATAAGAGAAACAGAAAGGAAAGAAAAAAGTAATCAAGGTGACTTATTTATAAATTTTAAAAATAAATGGCCAAAATTCATTTGATGCAAATCAATATTTAAAATTTTTAAATAATATTTTCAATTGGGCAAACTCAATGACCACCATACATTTTATAATGATTTACAAAACATATGAATTGTTATTTAATAAATTTAATAATGATTTACCACAATTATGAATTGTTTTTCAATTATTAATTCTTTTAATTTAAAAGTAAAAACATGTTTGTAAAGAGCAATATACAGTGGTTTAGAAAAGTCTTTTTTTTTAAATAATTCGATATTATTATAAAAATATTGCAACAATTGACCCTAAGGATACGATTGCGTGACGTCAATCATGACCATATAATACCCTACCCTGAGAAACATTTGTAAAAAAATATATTTGGAGCGAAATTTGATTTTAATTGATTAACTTTTAATTTTTCGGTCTGGGTGAACTTTTCGGTGAAAATGTCCATTAATATCTATATATTAATTTAAAATATTTAGTCAGATTCATGTCCAAATTATTGAGATAGAGAGAGGAATTACAAAAAAGTCAATAAAATTGCCAACAATCATAAAGGAGGGCTTGTTTGCTGAATATTTCTCCATCAAAAACTCATTTTCGTGGAAATTTAAGATAGACGATTTTTAATATAGCCCCTCGATATGCTATTTTTTACGCACTTTAAAATTAACATTTTTGATGCTTTGATTTATTAATAGAATGATCAACGTTTGAGCAACAAGTATTTTACCCGATATGACCAATCAATACTATTTAGATAAAGAACTATTGACAGGCACCTTATTAATATTAAGTTTGTTCGTTAGATTGACTTAAAACAAATGTATTAACTTACAAATGACACATCATCCTGTGAGTCTTCACTAAAGTGTGCTGTACCCACCAAATACACTCTGCTGCCAAACGGTGTGTCCAGCACAGTAACCGTTGATGGCAAATTCTTTTCAAATTCTTCAAGACTATCGTATATTTTTATTTCGCGTTTTGTCACTGGCTGTAGGCCATTGCCAACAACGGCTGAGTCACCAACAACTGCAGCTGGCGATGCTGATTCGGCGGCCGAAGCCTCGGCAATGGCAATATTAAGTTTTTGTTTGCTCGAATGTATAAGTGATTCGGCTTTTCTACGTCTCTTTTCAGCTGCATTCTCAGCTGGTAATTTATTAGGCGAAACATTTTTATTGGACGATGTAATGACGTTATGGGCAAAAGAACTCATAGAACCAACATTGGTTGCACCAACTGCCAGCTTTTGTTCCGAGTGTTCTGTGTCCTCATCGTCAGATGAGGTCTCAATCACCAATACCGAATTTTCAATATCCTGCTCCTTAATGGAATTCTCATTAATTTCTATAATTGACAAATTGGGATTATCGGTTTTGAATATTGTCTTATTTGCTAATTGAGATTTAGGATCGACTTCTTCCTGAGAAGTATTGGTCTCTGTGCTCTCCGATTGTATGAATAACATGCTGGCATTCACATTATTAGTATAATGATCAAGCGGCGTTGAAATATTATAATGGGGACCAAAATCATAAGTCTTTGTTGCGGTTTTGTTAGATTCCGCTACTGCCGCATCCGTTATAGTTGCTGTTGAAGTTGTCCTTGTAATTTCATCCTCTTCTATTTCACTGCCATTTATCGTTGTATCAAAATCATTTATTGACGACGATCCAGATGAATTCAGATGTGAAAAATTATCACTTGACGATGTTGTTGTCTTGGGTGTACTACTGTTTGTTGTGGAATTCAAAGAACTATTATTATTGGCACTTTCTACAAAGAAACAACAAAAAAAAAACAGATTACATATACAGATTTTTCAATGTGATTTTGTTTATTTTTTATTATTTCAACACATACCACTAAAGGAAACAAAAGTTGTCAAACTATTGTCCATAGCACTGTCATATAAGCTATAACTGCCGGCGGTATCATCATTATTGATTGTTCCAGTACTATTGTTTGTTTCAGCGTTATCAATTTGATTTGGCGTTTGTGTCTGTGATAGACCTGCTGCTGTCGTATATGTTTTGGTGGAGGTTGAAGAAATCGATGATGATAAGTCCATATTTGGAAGAGTTGGTTACAAAAACAAATTCGTTTTTTATTTTTCGGAGGATTAGTTGTTGTTATTTTATATTCAAAATGAATAGATGTTTATACGTAACAAATGTTCAAAAATTCATAAAACTAAAAATAAAATGGAAAAAATAAACATTATTAATAAGTATAAAATCGAAAATGCAACAGATTACGAAGAATGTTTGTTTTCAATAAGATCGCGAAATAAATTCGGATATAATAGAACTGACTTATTTTATCTCTATTACAATGCGACATCGATTTGATCATCCACCAAATTTTTGTTAATTTTGTGCCAACTATTTGGAGAAAATTTCATTCCCATAGGTCCTACATAGCCTTCAAAAGTCCGTGCGAACATAGGTAGATCTTTAAATGGTGGACCTTCAATGTATGGAAAAATTTAAAACTCATCTGTTTCAAATACGAAGGCCAGTATTGTGTTAGGTTAGTATAAAAAAAATGTTGACAAAAGTTTGAGCTCGATCGGTTTAAAATTGGTGTGCCGCACGAGGGTTAAAGTTCGTGAAAACATTTACAAGGGGAAAAAATGCAATTTTTTCAGTTTTTGTAAAAATTTCGCCATTAAATAATAACTTTTGCAATTTAATATAAAAGAATCGAAATGTGTACATAATTGTCGTTGTAATGAGATATAAAAGAAAAAAATTGGTTAAAACATTTTAAAGTTATTAAAAATTCCCCACGCCATTATCGTGTCTCAGGCCACTGGAACAAGAAATGTAGGAACAAAATTAACATATTTGAGAAATATTAAAATAAAAGCACATTTTTACTTAAAATATATCCGTATTTATTTTAAATATACTCTGAACGTTTTACTAAAACCGGGCAACTTTAACACTTAAATCCTGAAGGTCAAAGGTAAAAGTTTGCAATATTTAGAATTTCTAAATGAATGATAGAGAAACATTATATATTTTTATGCCGATTATAATGAAAGTTGCTAAAAATATAGCTTAAGAGGTTATATTTACAATAACGGTGAAAAATTGTAATTAACTCTTAAGAGAACTAGGGGTCAAAATCGCAAAATTTAAGTCGCAGGTACGGAAAAAATTTAGGAGGTATGGATTTATTTTTTTGCATATTTTTATTCCCTATTATATTCTTAATAAATCCCTGTGTGATGATCAAAAAATTGTGAAATTTGTTTAATTTGTATTTTTATATTCGGGTTGAAATCTTCTAGAAACAATCAAGTTAGCAAATTTTTTTTAATTTTTTTACGAAGTACAAACATTCATTTAAAATGTTATCGTTACTTTTCAATTTTGTTTTTAGCAAAACGTACTTCTTTTTCTTTATTTTTTAACAAAAGGTTCTTTTTCCGATATTAAAATGGTTTTATATAAAACATCCTTAACATTTAATGTGGTGACAAATGCACTTTTTACCAATAATAAATACGAAAATTTTCGAAAATACACGGGAGAAAAAAGTTACGCAAACGGGGGTATAACCGGACATTAGATATTATTTATTCAAATTAAAAATTAAAAAAAATATATTCTTCTCACCACACAAAAAAGAACCCACAATTCGGAAAGGGGTCAAAATGGGCAACCTTCATTAAACATATTTTGATACTTTTTTGAAATTAATTTCTGCTATACTATTTTAAGTACCTTTATTTTAATTTTAAAATAAAATTTGTTTACCTCCACTGAGATTCGAACCCAGGTTGTTCGACTACAGTTCAGTAGTTTGAACCCTTAGACTACACCAGAATGTGTATTTTCATGTTAAAAATACTAACTTTATTTTCAAGTAGTTTTTCACCCAATTCACCATTAGTTTAATTCAAATGGTGCTGAAAATAGCGATATAACTGTATTACAGTCAAACAATTTACTTTTAAACGACGAATTTCATATCTGTATAATTAATATCTTAGTATGTCCGGATGTTTGTATATATGTCCCATTTTCTATCCGCAACTTTCTGAAGCCATCTGATGACATAGGAAGCTGAAATTTGGCACACTTAAAGTACTTTCTCTGCGAAAGATCATAACGGAGTTTTTTGATTTTCGACTTTCCGTTTTTAATATTTCTCCATATACTCACTATTTTTTAAGGGGATTTTACTTTTTCACAACTTTCTGACGCGAGCGTTCCACATACTTGAGTATTAACACTGTATGTGATAGTATAGCCGAAAGAGAAAACTATCCGATCGAGTTTTTGAACAACGTTTCACTATCTGGTATGCCGCTTAATATATTAAACCTCAAGGTCGGTTCTATTGTAATGCTTCTGTGGAATTTAAATACGAGGAGAGGACTCTGTAATGGCACAAGATGGCCTTCCGAAAAACCTCATATGTGCAAATATCCTTACAGGCAATGCCGAAGGAAGTCCGGCATTAATCCCTAGGATTGAACTGGCTCCTATTAATCCATACCTCGCATTTGTTTTGCGCAGAACACAATTTCCCATAAGGCTGGCATTTTCCAAAACAATAAATAAAGCACAAGGTCAGACGTTGGAAAAGGTGGGGATCTATCTGCCTAAAAAGTTTTTTTTCTAGAGCAAGATGCCTACATGATGTTAGTGGGAAAGTGATTCATGAAAATGGGAAGGAGAGCAGTTCCACAGTATTCTCAAAGAATATTGTCTATAAAGAAATTGTTGATTATTTTTTGTTAACTTATGAAAATTATTCATATCGCTGGCTTAACGTGCAAAGGCTCTAAGTCCATATTTTAAAATTTTACAGGAGAGACAAAAAACATTCAAACTTTTTTCGATGTGCGTAAAAGCAAAATGATAACATAAGTATTTGCCGAGATAAAAGGTTTTTTGGACTTAGAGCTTTTTCTATTGCTTAGTTTGTATTTTTTCTATGGACTTAATTCTTTTTCTTAGTACTTGTCTTTCATTTCATATTTACTAGTTTTTATATCTGGATTACTAAGTTATTAATATAGACAATATGGGTATGTAATGATAGAAATTTCAAAGTCCATTGCAACGATTTATATAAGTTGGACCTACAATGGGTCAAAATCAGGAAAAATATATTTTAACCCGAATTTTTTTTTTTCATCAAAATTTTTTTTTGCCATAAATTCGTTTTTTTAATTTTTAAAAATTTAAAAAAAACATTAAAAATTTTCAAAAATTTTAAAAAAAATTTGGAAAAAACTTTTTTAAGAAGGATATACACATCTGCTCAAAATAATAGATACACCAAAATTTATTTTTTAAAAACGAAAAAAAATAATGGTATATTGTAAATTATAAAAAAAATTCAGTCGATTTTTATTTATAGTTAAAAGGAGAGTAAAAAACAAAATATTTCATAATTAATAATAAATATTATAAAGTAAATTAAATTTCTTAAATTTCGAAAAATTTGGTGCTCATAATAATAGATACATTTTTAAAAATTCTTATTAAACAAAAGCTAATAAATTTTATCTTAAAAAAATTAGTTTATTATTAAAGTAAAGCTAGTATCCAGTATATCCACCTTTGTTTTGTAAAACTTTCTCCACTCTTCTGGGCATACTGGATATCAAGTTCTGACACTTCTCCAATGGAATCTCGTACCATATTTTTTGCGTTTTCTCCCATAAATCGTCTTTATTTTTGAAAACTTCCTTCGAAAGCCTTATCTTTAATTCACTCCACAAGTTTTCTATTGGGTTTAAATCAGGGGATTGGCTGGGCCAGCTTAAAACAGGTACGTTATACTCCAAGAACCAGTTTTTAACTAATCTTGAACTATGTTTTGGGTCGTTGTCCTGCTGGAATGTCCATATTAATGGCATATTTTCCGATGCATATGGAAGCATTACGTTTTCCAATATGTCTCTATACCCACTAGCATTCATGGTATCTTCTATTCGGAATATCGGACCAACACCATTCCATGAAAAGCAACCCCAAACCATTATGTTTCCCCCGCCATGTTTTACTGTCTTTTTTGTAAATTTAACGTGGAATTCTTTTCCTTTTGGTCGGCGTACATTTCTTTGGCAGTCGTTTCCAAACAAATTTATTTTTGTTTCGTCGCTCCATAAAATATTTCTCCATTTTTTTTCGCCTTCACACCCGGACCATTGTAAGTGCTCTTTAGCAAATTCTAATCTTGTCTTGATATTTTTTTGGCGCATTAGTGGCACTTTTCTGGCAATTCTTCCCGGCAATTTAGCTTGTAAAAGACGACGACGAACTGTTTGTGGACTGATTTCGTTACATAGCTCCGCAGAAATAGCTTTCGATGATATGAAAGGGTCTTTTTTAACCATAAGGACGATCCGCCTATCTGTTTCTGGACTGGTTTTCTTTGGTCTACCGCGAGTTTCTCTTTTTTGTTTTTTAGATAAAGCATTTTGGACAAAATGTAAAGATCTTCCTATGCTCTTTGCTATTTCCCGTAATGATTTTCCTTGATTTCTCATCGTTTGAACAATTTTTTTCTCATCTTCGGTACAATGATGATTTCGTCCCATTTTCTTCAAAAGAGTCCTATTTTTTATAAAATTGTTGCTAAAATTTAAATTATACTTACTGTTTCACGTAAATAGGAACAAAAAATTGCACAAAAAAAATTGTATATAAACAAATTACAAATTACTGATGTGTATCTATTTTTATGAGCAAATAATTTTTTGTAATTCAAATAAATTCGTTTTTAAAAATCAACATGAAAGCAAATAGTTGCCAGATTTTTGACTGACATGACATTGCCAGATAGAAATTTTAATAATATGATGTATTCTTAACGCTTGCGAGGAAATTTTCAATGTTACCGCCATTTAAATTTTTTCCAATTAGGTGTATCTATTATTTTGAGCAGATGTGTATATAAGATTCGGCACAGCCAAATATAGCCCTCCAACTTGTATTTCACTAATAATTTTAAAAAAATTTAAAAAACTTGAAAAAAAAACAATTTAGAAAAAAAGTTTGGTAATTTTTTTTTTAAATTTTAAAAAACAATTTTGAAATTATTTTTTTTTAATTTTTTATACCTAAACATATTTAAAACTTGTATTTTAAAGTGTGAAGGATATATAAGATTCGGCACAGCCGAATGTACATAGCTATAATACATTTGTGTAGATGTTTGTAACGCCCAAAAATATTAGTCTAACACCCACCTTAAATTATACCGATAGACTCAGAATCACTTTATGAGTCGATTAATTTTGAAGACATTTCGATAAAATGTGGTATATACACTTTTTCTAGGCCCAAGGACGAAGTCTATTGAAACTTGCTGAAATCGGTCCATTATTTCCACTAGCTCCCATACAAATGTCCTTCCGAAATACTTTATACTATGGAAATCATGTCACCTAATTTCATGCCGATCGGTCTATAATTAGTCATAGCTCCCATATAGGGCCCGCTTCCAAAAATCACTTTAACGATCATAAATCTTTTAAAAATGTTGGTATACACATAAAATTCAACGCAAATAACTTTGATTTCGATCGGTCCAGAATTAGCCATAGCTCCCAAATAAGACACTCTTCCGAAAATTACTTTTTTAAATTTAAAAAAAAAGTGGTTGGCATGACCATTTTTTCTTACTTGTTTTAATACATGTCATTGAACAATTTGACAGAAATGGTTAAACTGTACTTTTTATAGGGACTTGGAGCTTTTTCTTGTGATAAATTGTGACAAATCGGACTAAGCGCTTTTGCTCATCACTATAAAACAACAACAAAAAGCGAGATAACTCCAATTTTTTTCTTTGTAATCAATGTATTTTTACTTATTGTACATTACTGCATTAAAATCTCAATTTCTAAAAAAAGTGGACTTAGAGCCTTTGCATGTTAAGCCAGCGATATGTATTTGGTTTAATTCGAAGTAACTAAAGGAAATTTAAGTCAATTAAAACGTTTACTCCAACCACTATAAGGTTAATTAATAAATATGTTTTGATCACTTTTTCGAAATTGTAATGCTGAAGGTCTGAAAATAATGTCATATGATTGTTCATATATATGGTCAATTCACAAGGTCTCTTATCATGTCATATTGTCATAATGTCCTAATATTTAACAATGTTTTTTATTGCTTTTCAACCAAAAAATATCCTAAACTATTACTACTCTGTATGCTATGTTTATTGTGTTATCGTAGCCAACCAGCAGAGACCTGCGCCGAATGCCTAAGAGACGATTAAGCCGACCCGCCGAGTCGTGATATATTAGGACATTATGACAATATGACTGATAAGATACCTTGTGAATTAACCAATAGAGTTATGTACACAAGATATAATAATTTGGTGATTTCCGCCGGTTTCTGAAATTTAAGGTTCATAAAAATTTAGATTCAAATCATTTTTTAGATGAATGGAGACATGAGCACTTAACCTATGTCCATCCAAATCTCACAATTTTGTGCAAAATCAATTTTATCCTTTTTTATTCGTCATGTTACATACAACCCAAATAAACCTCAACACAATAATTAAATTGTGAAATAAGCAAGGAATGTGCAACAGTCAGCTTGACTTGTAAAGCTAGGGACATATTCAGGTGATATAACATACGTAATATCAGACAGACTTTAGTACAGATGTTATCAATATATGGTCCAAATGATAACACATTTTCTGGATATCAAAATGTATATTGAAGCACTATTCAATGATACCCATATTGGTCAGATAATTTGTTAATAAAAATAGATATGTATTTACTGACATATAAAAACTTAAAATTCCTATAACTCCTAAACTAAGAGAGAGCAAGAGAAATATCATTAATATTAAAATAAAGTTGTCACAATCTTATTTATACCATAAAATTGTATTTAAGGTCCAAGTCCAGTATGAACCCATAACACCCCCACCATGATATTCCAAGGTATCATCATTATACTATACTGTCAATTTAAGCCGAATGTGTACACAATACAAAAAATAAACATGATAATTGAAACAGCAGCTGTGTCTTTCTTTGTTTGACCTAATTGGGTACAGAGACAGAAAATGAAAACACGAATAAGACACAAGATATACACAGAAAACGGAAAATATTGCAACTCCACTCATAAATTTTACATGGTGTTCAACTCACACACACACAAAATTTATTGTCCACGTCACAGGAAAATTTTTATTAAATTAACATTTTCTTTATACCTTTCATTATTTATTAAACAAATAATTATATATTCACTCTCAAATAAAAACATTTGATGTTGCTTTTTATTTCACACATGCAAAACTCACATAGATGTTGTTGTAATGGCATTTATATTTTCTTTTTGATTTTACTTTTTTTATAATAAGTTCTATTTATTGGAAAGTTTTTTATTGTAAAAACTTGTATTTTGTATGACTTTAATAACAAAATAAAAGGAAAAATATAATGCAAAAATTTTCAAAAAATCAAAAACCGAATTAAAAATTTTTCGTAGTTTTTGGTTCTTCTATTCTGTTCGTGCTGCTTCTTCTTTTTGAAATTTTGATAGATAAATATTTTTTGTGTGTTGGCAAAGATGGCGCTGTCAAAATATACGTGATGCCAGATTTGTAAGATAATATAATAAGGCATTAAGGTGGCAACACTGAGAGCCGATGCCACTGCGCTGCCCATGTTGTGGACCGCTGAAATGTGCACGCCATTTTTTTACCCTTTTTTTGACAGTTTAAAATGTTTTACACCAGTGATGTTCAAAAATAAAAATGAAGATGTATTGGTGAGAGAGCTACCCAGCAAACATAATGTCAAACACTTAAAATAAGAACAAAATAAAGAATGTTTAGATTTAGAATTTTTGCCAGATATAACCAATTTATTAAATGAATGTAATTTAAATTTTAAGGAAATAAAATATACATTATACGGCCGAAATTCTCTCAAATTTTTTATTTACTTCTGACTTTGTTGTTTTGTGTTCAATTGTAATTGAAACGCGTGTGTTTGCTATGCTTCGTCCAAAAACCAACCAACAACAATGCTTAATGAATTTCTGAAAAAAAAATAGACATTTGTTATGCTCTTTTAAAGAGAATATGAATATGTGTGCTGTTACTCAGCGCGAAAGCACAATGAAATGAACATCATTGTTTTACACAAACAATAATGACTGTTGTTCTGGAATTGTTGTAGTTACGCTGCCACCATGTTAATACATCTTGTCACCAACACAACAAGTGGTGAATGAGGGTACATATACATAAGTTTCCATTCCGTGTGTAACTCATCAAATTCCAAGTCGATTGACCCATGCCTATATCCTTCTGTATGGATGTTCTCATAGATAATAAGAATACTTGTAATATAATTTTGCATGAATAAATAAAAATAATGTATATCTCTTAAAACTTACTCAAATGTAAATCTTTGTAATATATGTTAATTGGCCTAGGAAGGCTTTTTTATATTATTATGACAATATTGTTAGTGCTTTTGCTCAGACATCTTTGTCTTGACAACAAACGTCATTGTTATGATAAATATTTGTCGAGTATAGACAGCGGCTAGTACTAATAAATTGACACTATACTATATAATTTTTTTATCTTGACAACCATTTTGACGGTTATCATGATAAAAATTTATCAGGTATAGACAGGATTGAGACCAATTGTTGTTTATATAGAACTGCCACCACCTTGAATGAATGCTACAGTGCATAGAGGGAAAATTTAGTTTTTCAAAAATAGTATTGGCAACACTATTCTAGTCATCATTAAATTTGTTATGCACGTGTGTTTTTTGTTTTGATTCTACGAGATTTTAACTTTTTAAATATTTTATAAATTTATTAAGTGCAATGGCCCCTAATGCCGATCCATTAACCTGTAAAGAATCGTTCCTACAGGAGAATCAATCGTTTTCCGAGATAGAGTTGACCAGTGAATCCAAGCCTATAGGAAAATTACATGACTTTGATTTATTGGAAAACGAAATATGGTTGTTACAGTGTCCCAAAGGTATGGATGTTACCGAGCTGGAAAGTCAAAAATTAAAAATGCCTGGCCGTACAAATATCAACAGCAGTGAAGCCGTATCGATGGAATTTAACGAAGGCAAGGAACAACATGCGTTTGCTTATTGTAATCGTAAGGGTCGTTATGATTTACGCTTGCTTCCCGTACGTGGGACAATAGTTGTAAGAGATCGCCTAAAAGCTGCAGAAACTATAACTGCAGAACGTGCTGAAGAGTGTTGCCCTCCAACAAAAAGAGTCCCATTGCCCGCTAGTATACGGGTCAGACATCCGTTACTGGGTGTACAGTATGAAGATAAACTAGAACTGGATAAATCAATTGTAAAACGTTTGAATAAAGCCGATGAAATTTCTGCGCAAATATTAAAAGAAAGCCTGAGTCAGAGATGCATAATAAAATCTGTAACCTCCTCTGGAAAAACCAGTCAGAAACGAGATCATAAAACTTCGCCAATAGAAATTAATAGTGCTGATGATGAGGATGCTGTGGAATTTGTTGGTGAAGAAAAACTTAAAAAGAAAAAGAAGAATACACGTAAACACAGTGAAAGCAATGCTGAGGCAAACGACAGTGATGAACAATCTAATATTAAAAAGAAAAAATCCAAAAAATCTAAGAAAAATGAAGAAGTAGTTTCGAAAGATTTACAATGGCTACAAAATATTTAATAAAAGTTGTTTTATTTTTCCTTAAAATTATTATTTTATAATAAAATTTAAACCAGTTTAACGATTTTATGAAAACATAATTGAATTTAGTAATGTCGAAGTCTGGCAGGAAACAAATATTTAACTCATGCAAAGTAGTTTAAGAACTATAGATCTAGAATGAGTTCTACAATATTTTAGAGAACTTTTGTGTAAAACTGGTATTAAAATAGTGTCTTCAAATATTCGATTTTAATTCTTTCTTTAACTAATAAGTAGGACGGATTTTCATGCATTTATTATTGGAAAATATGCACTTATATTTGTTTGCATAAATATAAAATCAATAAGTCTCTCAATGCCCAAAAATTACACAAAAGAGTTCCCAGCAAATACCTTGTTAATGTTTTAAAATATTAATTATTCTTCTGAGAAAACAATGGATATAGTATCATAATATCTTTGGATTAATACTTGTTTGTAATACATATTTAGAGCCTCTATATTGCGATAATTTAGAATTATTCGATTAACCGAATAATGTCTATTTTAATTTTAAATTAAAAACAAGTAAGAGTGCTATATTCGGATATGCCGAATCTTATATACCCTTCACCTTTGTTGTGGATGCATTATTATTTTTTATAATTATTATATATGTATGTACATTGCCCACTTTCAGCGTACAGCACCCTAAATTTATCAAGAACACAAAAAACAACAACAACGCCAAACGAAACAAAACACCAAAGAAAAAACAAAAACAAAATACGCAAGGCAATGAAACCAACACACATCCAAACATACGTTTAATTGTATAAAAAACAACAACAACGCCAAAAGAAACAAAATACGCAAAGCATGCACATTCAAACATACGATTTGTTGATTTTTTGTGAAAAAAACCAACACACAACCAAACAAAAGTTTAGTTGTATAAAAAACAACGACAACGCCAAAAGAAACAAAACACAAAAAAAAAACAAAATACGCAAAGCATGCACATCCAAGCATACGTTTTGTTGTTTTTTTGTCAAAGCATGCAATACATTGTGTTTTTTGATGAAATTTTCAGAGGTTGTCTCGGATTTTTGCTCATATCTCCGTTATTTATGGACGGATTTTGCTGATTTTAAATAGCAAAATTCTCGAAAGTATGTCTGACAGAATTGTTGAAGATTTGGATCCCGGAGATATCTGGGGCCTTCAGAAAATTGATTTCAACAGACAGACAGACAGACAGACGGACATGGCTTAATCGACTCCGCTATCTATAAGGATCCAGAATATATATACTTTATAGGGTCGGAAATGAAAAATGTAGAAATTACAAACGGAATGACAAACTTATATATACCCTTCTCACGAAGCTGAAGGGTATAATAAAACCACGAATTTTGTGTACAAAAACAAACAAAACATAACAATTCAACCAAAAAATAATAGCAAATATGGTATTTGAGATCCTTTTTGTATACACATTTGAGTTTTTTTAGGATTTTCTAAAATAATCTATTAAAAAAAGAAAATAATTTAATTTGTTCCTTTTAAACGAGTTTTTTCTTTAGATTTAATAAAACTACTTGGATAAAACTCTCTCGCTGATTGTAGATGTTGGAGAAATCGAAAGCATGATAAAGAATGCCACTTTTCCGAGTCAATATTGTAATGAAAAACGATTCACTAAATTGATTTATTTGTACATATGTATATAATATAAATTGTTGCTGAATGGGACCTTGTGATATTTAATTTTCCGTCACTTTTTATGTACATATTATTTATGGCTGGGGAGCCTACAGTAGATGAATTATGATATATAATATATGTATATTATGTTGGTTCATTTACCTGCTTGTTTTACTATTTTCTTCAACTCTTTAATTAAAAATTGTTAAAGCTAGTAAGCAAATTAACAGACGTTTTATTAATATAGTTAGATAAGTTAATTTCTTGATCTCAGGTTTTATTATTACTATGTAATATTGTTATTTTGGCCATGAAGGCTTGATATTACGAAATAAATGAATAAATAAATAAAATATCCAATATTTCTGTTTTTTTTTTAGTTTTTTCTAAGCATATCAAATCTTTCGTTATACCATTGGTGTCCTTTTTGGATTGTTTTAGATATTGAATACTTTTGATATATTCGTTTAGTTTCGTTAAGTTCTGTACATGTAAATGCAAACAAAGTTTCAAATAGGTACATGTAAATAAAATATGTCAGTTGTTATTCTCACTAAACATTTTTCTTGGATGTTCGAAAAAATAGATAATCAGCTCAATTATGAATAAAATGTTTTTTCTCATTGAATTTGAATAGGAAAAAAGGGGGAAAAAACTCCCGGGGAATTTTTAATCATAATTGTGCTGAATTTTAATTTGAAATTTGTATTTGAATTGAAATGGAAAAATAAATACAAAAAAATATGTTAAAGTGCAAAAACAAGGAATTTCGGTTAATCGAAACAAATTAATCGGTTTATTTGTTATTTGAAATCGGCAATTTTAAATTATTCGAACAGTTAACCGTCCAAAATTAATCGGTTAACCGATTAACGGTTAATCGATTGAATACCCTAATAAATACCTTTAGCGATATGTTGAAACACTGAACTACATGTATTGTGTTATCACTATAATGTGAATTGTAAATAAAATGAAAGAAGACATTTTTTAGATACTTTTGTTTTCATAGCCTTTTACCACTTCTCCCAAACAATTAAGACTTTTTAACTTTTAATGCATATTACCCATTTGGTAAACAATGTCTGATAATGAACAAAACAAGTAAGATTTTTAATTAATTTTTGTTAAAACTAAATAACATTGTATTTAATTTTAGCAAAAAATTGTTTTGGAGCCACAAGATGATTGAGCTGTTTATAGCACTTTACAAGGAGAACTCATGCCTGTACGACACGACCCAAGAAAATTACAGTAATTATGCTGTAAAACTGCATGCCTTAAAAAACATCTCCCAAAGGATGCAAGAATTTCTACCCAATTTGGAAATGAAGGATGTTCAAAATAAAATAAAAGAAATTCGTCGTCAACTTTCTGAAGAAATGTCTCTTGTAGATGCAGCTGAAGTTTCGGGCAATAAGTATGTGCCAAAATTATGGTGTTTTGATCAATTGGAATTTCTACGCAAACATATTACAAGTTCTACGATGGATAAAGTAAGTGGAAATATTTAATATTAAAGGAGAGCACGAATAATATTAAAAATATCGTTTAATTAAAGAACGTTACAAAGTTTTTGCTTCACAAAAAAATAAAAAGAACCGAAGATTTCTTTAATTTTTGTAATGTTATCTTTCAGAATTCGGAGGACGACAATCTGATTGAGGAATATATTCATAATGATGCTCAGAGTGAAGATTCCGATGATTCGCAGTACAGAGATATGGAAAAACCAAGAACTAAACGGTAAAACTATAATATTTATCTTGTATGGTAATTTATTAACCACTCTTTTATTATATTAGTATATATTGTAAAAAATTTAAGTGGAGACGAGAAAATCTGAAGTATTTTATTAAAATACTTAATAGATATAAAATTTTGTATGACCCCAGCCACGAAGACTATTTAAATCGCCAGTCGAGGTGTATTGCATATAGAAAACTGTTAAAAGAAACGAGAAGGGTGGAACCCAAAATTAATTTAGATGATATACGTGATAAAATGAGATGTCTGCGTAAACAATATACGAAAGAAGTGCGTTGTATACTAAAAGCTAAAGAAAATAATGAAACATATAAACCAACATTGTGGTGTTTTGGATGGTTGCTTAATTTATATCATGACGAATTCGGAATAAGATCCTACAGTAAGCTGATAATTGATGATACGGTAAATAAAATATATTACATATGGAAAATTCTATATCTAAATCTACGCCTCAACTTTTTCAAGTTTAATACTCATTTGCATTTTACCTAAATATTTGTTGAAAATAGCATTTAATATTTAAATAGTGTGAAAGTAAATTTTGTTTAGTAACGATCAAAGTTCATACACAATTTTATTCTAATCTAGTTATTTTGTTTTTTGGCAACAAGGAAAAAGTACATACAAAATTATGTTCTTTTCAGGAGAACGTTTTTAAAGACTTTAATTGTGTTTATTCTATGACTTTAATTCTAATAGAAAACAGTAGTAAAATTTATTCTTAAATCTTAAATTTTGTCAAATTGAAAACAACATTAATTGTAAACATGATTTCTTGCAGTATTAGACTTATTGACTGTTTCACTAAATGCGAACGAACAATATAAACAAATAAATTTTGAAATTAAAAATTTTAAATAAATATATGGAGGATTTCATGTCAAGTGAGCAAAATTTTAAAACCGATGTCTTCCGAAAGAGTGAAGAAATAGCTATCTAAACTAGTTGGGACAAATCTTGATAAGAACAATAGGTAATAAGTTACATGGATGAGAAAAAACTCTTGTTTGGCCAAAATTTCAAACTCAGAGAGTTCTTGACCGATCTTGTTGAAAAATTGTGTCAATATTACTATACAATATGACTAACCCTGGTGCATACGGATCGGAAGACATCGGTTTTAAAAGTTTGTTCACTTGAGATGAAATCCCCCATATACATATATACCTATACATATTTCTATATAACAATAAAATTACTAATTTCACCCTCAGACTGAAGACAATAGTTTCACTACAACACATCTATCTGATGCAACAATTAACAACGACAACACAAATAATAATTCATTATTTGAATTTGAACAAATTCATCAAGTTGTTGATGAAAATGAAATGGAGTTTTACGAAGAATCAGTAAGTTTACCAAATATGACAACAATGGCAGAAAATAGTAAAAAAACAATTAATAATAGTCAAGATGTAAACTATGAATGGCTGGGCGATTTAGTTGTATCGCAACTGGGAGATGTAGCACGAAAATATCACACCGACTTCGTTTGGGATGTGCAATGTTTAATACGTAAATATATTTTGAAAAGCAAGGCAGATAATCAAATAATAGCATCAACTCCATCAGCACCATCATCTGATGAAAATAATCACCACAAAACAACTGTACCTAACGATATTGATTCATCGCGAAATTCCAATGTTTCATTTAATATAAGTTTTCTGTAAATTAGTATTTAAATGATACATTAGAAAATTACAAAAAATAATATGATGCTACACGAAAATGTGTTTTTGTGACCAATTATGGCATACATATAAGCTAGGTTATTAAAAATAATTAAATAAAAAAAAATAAATTTGTATGAAATGTTTTTACTTATCAAAACACTTTTATTAATAACTCAAAAACCAGTTAAACTACTATAATAAAGATTTTATTATATTAAATCCCCTTTAAGGTATTGTACTATGTTTTGAAAGTTAAATAGTTATGTTGGAATGGTATTTACAGATGACAATACAGTGTATTAATGCATTTCAAAATTCAAATATTGAAATCATTCAAGAAAACATATTAAAATATTTTTAAGTTAATTGATATTTTACTGCAAACATTACTTTTTTATTTTCATTACATTTTATTGTTACGTGTTTACCTTTCAACAAGTAACCATTTGAAAATCTTGTATATCACCACAATATTTTCTATAGAAAATCTTTCTATTTTTTCATTATAGCGGCCAATATTGTGTTTAAGTCCATGTTGCTGCATGGGTACAAACTTCCATTTATGCTTTATACTCGAATTTGTAAGTTCCGAAATCAATATTACGCCGCTTGAATTCATCTATCAGCCTCTTTTGCAATTCTGCTTTATTACCTGCTGTCGTCAACTCCAACTTACACAATTCTCTCTTGAGTTGTTCTACTTTAACCCGCCAATGGTGACCTACCTGTCTGTGAGATATAAGTTTATTCTCTTCATTTTATTGTCAAAGACCATAATTTAAAAAAAACATGAACTATTAGTGCGTGTGACCTGCGTCACCATTGGCGGGTTAAGTTCTTCAAACTTCATGTATATTATATTGCAATCACTTCTAACACCAATTGTTACGTTTTTATCTTTTAAAAACGATGGTTTATTTCCTTTAAATAAACCGGATACATTTAATTACAACTAAAAGCAGTTCAAATTTACACAACAACAGTTAAAATAGTTACTATGTCCCAGCAGTTAAGCAAGTAGTCAATGTATCCCATAAAGACGTAATTGTCACACTTGGCTGAATCCAATTTATATATTATGATCATTTGACACGTATGTGCTCTTTGTAGTGCAGAGAGAAAACAATTTATACATCCCAAGTAATCTAGTGTGTAGACAAATGTCACTTAAGTGTCTCTAAGTAATCTGTAGTGTAGTCACTTTAAAGTTTTGTGAGTAATTCGTACAAACTTGTTTTATACAAATTGTTTTGATATAATTCTCATACACTTTATTTTTGTTAGTTCGAGACTGTCTCCAAGAACTGCTGGGGTGTTATTCGTACACACACATATACTTAAATTACACTTTATATTATAAAGTTTATAATGTACAAGAATGCAGTTAATGTTAACTCTAACAGCGCCTATGATAAATCGACTAACTGCTGCAATCTCTGCCACTATTTATAGACAGCGCCATCTTTCGAGTAGCATCATGATTGTTCTTAACGGACAGAAATAGAATATTCCAATTCTAGAGCTTTCAATGTTAATGTTATCAGCTTAAACATTTACTCCCCTTTTACAACGCGGAAATTGAAAGTTTGTTGGTATATAACTTCCAAACCAAAGTCTCTCGAAAATCTGCGCCACTATAGATTTGAATTGTAGCGAATTCAAATAAATACAGGCGAATTCACTTATTTTTTATATATAGAGTTTGACATACGGGCGTACGGGCGAATATTTTTTATATATGTAGTTTGACATTTGTGCGTACTATTTCTATAATCAGCTGTGCTGCCGATGGCACCTTATTAAATGCACCTTGGCCCTATCGATGACATTTAAGAAAATATTTACACGCAAAATCATTTTGGTTTTGTGAATAAAAATATATATCTAGATGTCGCTCATTTGCTGCAACAACGTCATAACTAAAAATCCGGGTGTTACAAAATATGCGCCGTTCTTTAGTCTTTCATATAGTTTTATCATTTTTCAAGAAAGTCAATTATTTTTTGTATGGGAGTGTTTTTTGTTGTAAACGTGAAAATTAAAATCTATGTTTTCTCGTATATTTGACAAGTAAAAATTTGGGTTATATAGAGATTAGAAAGATATTAACATCTACTATTTAAATCAGGTTTTATTTTTGAAATCGCATAAGATGTTGAAAATTTATTTAAGAAATAGTAAAATGTCATAAAACATTGAAACCACTTTTTGTGAATTATGACGTTGTTGCAGCAAATGAGCGATATCAAGGTCTTGTGCAAGGCGTATTTAACAAGGTGACAGCAGTGGCGAATTGAAATAAATACAGGCGAATTCACTTATTTTTTATATATAGAGTTTGACATACGGGCGTACGGGCGGATATGTTTTATATATGTAGTTTGACATTTGTGCGTGATATTTCTATAATCAGCTGTGCTGCCGATGGCACCTTGGTCTTGTGTTAGTTTTTGAACTATCTGTGTTCTGCTATCATTACACTATGAATTGCATATAACTAAAAAGAAGAATTGTAAATTTTTTTTTAGTGCGTTTTACCACGGAGTGTTTATGCTGTGACGGTGTATGCTGCTTGTAAAAGTGAAGTGTTGAATTTTTTAACAATAATTTGGACTTTTATTAAACAAAACGAATGCAAAATGGAAAATGAAGTAAAAAACAAGTAAGTTATTTAAGTAATATTCCTCAATAACAATTCATCTTATATTTTTAATCTTAGTAAACAATTGATTTGGAATCGCAAGATGATTGAAATGCTAATAAAACTGTATCAAGAAAATGAATGCCTGTACGACATGAGCCACCAGAATTACAATAACCAAACTGTGAAAACGCACGCATTAAAAAATATCACACAAAAAATGCAACAATTTTTACCGAATTTAAAATTAATGGATGTTCAGGATAAAATTAAAGTTATTCGTAATCAATTGTCTGCAGAAATTTCGCTTATCGATGCGGCAGAAGCTACAGGGAACAAGTATGCATCCAGTCTGTGGTGTCTTGATCAACTTGAATTTTTACGCAAACACATAATAAATTCGGCGGTAGATAGTGTAAGTACAAATATTTTTGATTTTAGCATACATATGGGAACATATACAAATTCCGGAGCGGCAAATATAAATTATTTTACTATGTTCGGCATAAAATGTGGTATTCATCTGGAGTGGCGCAAAAAACTAGAGTTTAACCATAATTTCTTGAATAGCTACCTGAAAAACTATTCAGGTTGCTATTTGTGTTTTGAAAGTTTTAGTAGTAAAGAATACAAAGCAAACATGATGAAACTCGTTGAAATCGTTTATCTGGCGATTTCATTCCACTGAACAATACCTTTTAAATGTAAAATTTCAGACAAAATAAGTTTCGTCTTAAACAAACAAATAAAAACGTGAAATAGAAGTACTCAAACATCAGCAATAAAGTTATTAAAAAACTTTGAACAAATCAATATCCCTCTATTTTCATAATTTGTTTGCGGTTGGACTGAGGCAGAGACATTCACTCTGGGATATATTAAACAACGGCTTCGCTAAAAATACTCTTTCTGTCTATCAAAATTTACTAAAGTACCGTCATTTAAATTCGAAATATAGTTTTTCATTACATTAATAGTTGCACCATATTATCGAATACAATTGGTTTTTTTTTGAAAAATATATTCAGTAATTTGATTTTTCAAAAACGACCTTTTACCAAATATGAATATTTCAATAATAAAGTAAAATTTACTAGGTTTTCTATTTTAAGCATTAAAGTTATAGAAAAAATACCTTTATACATATGGTTATACTTCTTGCATTGGCAAAGCAATGTAAACTTTTAAACTTCTTCAATAATTAAGGCTAAAATCAAAATTATATATTTTTTTGATATTTTTTGCACAATAAGTTTTTTGAACAAACTGCGCCATTTATTTTGTGCTTGACAACCATTGGTAACAGAATACCTTGTGACTTGAGAAGTTGGAAAATAGTGAATTTCATCTGCTTTATTATTAATTATTTTTTGCGGATAATCCCATCACTTAATGTTGCTTGTTCGAATTTCGAAAACATTTGAAAAATCGATTAAGTTATCTCAAAAGTCGAATAGTCGATAAAAGTCGACTTTTTAGATTGTTAAAAAATATTTAAATGCAACATTATACTAAAACTAAATATAAACACAATTTGGTACACTTGCATTCTTTTAGTGTATGCAAAAATTAATAAAATAATCTAATCTTCTTTCTACAAAATATCCTCCAAAATTGTTCTATAAAAACTAAAAGCATAGAGAAATATACATATAGCGGAAACTCTGCTGTCAAAGTCATAAAGCTCTAGTTTTCGCTCTATGTGTGTTCCTCTATGACTAAAAGTTTCTAGACATTTTGAATACACTTGAATTCAAGAAACTTTTAGAAAAGTGTTTGATAATAAACATGCCAATGTAAAATTTTTAGGTATTGATAACATTCCTATTAGGTTCATTAAACTTATATTTCCATATATGTATCTCTAACTTGATCCTTGACCTGATTAATTTTATTTTTTCGTCCTCTTCTTTCCAGTAGCTTCGAAAACTGCTCGTGTTGTGCCTATCCCTAAATCTAAAGTGGTTAGTGATCCTGATGACCTTAGACCTATTTCAATACTTCCAGCTCTGTCAAAGGTTGTTGAACACCTTATTAAAGACCAGATACTTGAGTCAGTAATGTCGAGTATTTATGAGTCGCAGTATGCTTTCCGTCAATGTTATAGTACTACATCCTTATTGCTTACCCTTACTGATTCTATTAGAGAGGATCAAAATATTGGTAGATTGTGTGCCTTAGTTTCTCTTGATTTATCTAAAGCTTTTAATACTATTTGTCATCTGAATCTAGTAAGGAAACTTAAGGATGAGTTCAAATTCTCAAACACTGCGTGTAAGCTTATTATGTCATATTTAAGTGGAAGATCACAATTTGTTGATTTTAAAAATATAAGATCGAGTCTACTTTCTTTTCATTCTGGTGTTCCTCAGGGATCAGTTTTGGGACCACTCTTATTTATTGTGTATGTAAATGATATTTACTTATGTTCTAATTCTATAAATTGTAAGACATATCTGTTTGCTGATGATGTGTTCTTATTATTCTGTGGTGATCGTATGTCTTATGAGTTATTTGAAGAGGATGTTAATGATGGTCTTGAACGTGTATTGCAGTGGACTTTTGCTAATAGGCTTACAATAAACTCCTCTAAGACCAAGGCGATTGTGTTTGGCTCTAGAGAAGATTTTTCTACTAATTTAAACTTTTATCTTGTTGATAGTGCTATTGAGTTTGTTTGCCAGCATAAGTGTTTGGGTGTTGTTATTGATAGTGGACTTTTGTTTGGGAGTCATGTTGACTTGATTTCTGGTAGGATCTGGGGTACACTTCGGAGAATTTACTCAACTAATATGTATTTACCTTTACGCATCAGGGTGAGATTGGCACATGCTCTTTTAATGCCTCAGATTTTGTATTGTCTTGAGGTGGTATCTGGATCTTCAGGTTTTATATTAAATAGGCTGCGACGTATTGTTCATACAATCGTGAGGTTTGCTTACAACATTCGGATTAGGGATCATATTTCTTCTTATGTACACAAATTTCTTGGTTGCTAGAAATCCTCAGGTTTTTATTCCTAGAATCTTTAGGCAGATTTTTGAGAGATCCTTTTTAGTTAGGATTGCTCGCTGCTGGAATTGCTTGCCTTATGAGCTTCGCATATTTTCACAATCCAACAATGTTTTTCGTCTTAAACTTCTAAATTACTTTGGTACCCTAGATTAATTACTTTATGACATCTTACCTATTTAAACTTATTGACCTTATATTTCTTTGGTTTTGGTTTAAGCAGGAATTTCCTAAGCTAATTTTGTTTGTATGAATGTAATAGGACCATTTATTTAATTGTTATTTACTAAGTATAGTTTGTATCTCAGGATTTTTATTACTATGTAATACATATTTATATTTTGGCCTAGAATGGCTTTTTATTACAATCTTGAATAAATAAAATAAAATTGTTTGCTATTTAATAAATTTATATCTATCTATTAGAAACAAAAGTGATAATATTATTTAATACATTATCGCTTTGATACATTTCATTTGTAAAGCTAAATATTATAAAAGACGCATCAATTAATGTAGAAACCATGTAAAAAGTCGAAAATAGTCATAAATTACCAAAGTTCGAAAAGTAGACTTTTTAAAATGGGAAAAATTCGAAAGGTTAAAAAGTTGTTTCAACTATAGAACCCTAATTATTATATGTACTTTTTGGTTGCCCCAATCAATGTAAGAGACAGACCTCAAGTACCCAAATAAGACAATCATGTTTGTCGCCGGCTAAAATATGGGTTGGGGCTGTTTTCAGAGTATGTGTCACACATTTCGTTCGGAATGGTTGCAATTCCGCAGTTATTTTTACGATGGATTTTGTTTTAGCTTCTTCACCTCATACCCTGTCTATACTTGAAAAATATTTATCATAACAATTAATGACGTTTGTTGTCAAGACAAAGTTGTCTGAGCAAAAGCACTAACAATTTTGTCATAACGAAACAAAAATACTAATAAATAGAGACTATACCTGACTATACCATTTTGACGTTATCATGATCATTTATCAAGCATAGAAATAGGGTCATATTTCGTTTGATTTGGTCAATTCCCAAAATAGTTTATAAGTCTGAATTTCCAAATTTATTTTGGCAATGTTTGTATTATTTAAAAATATGTATTAGAAAAACAAATAATTACAAACTAATATCAATGAAATAATAAATGTATTTTAAAGGTCTTTTGATAAAATCGTCCCCTTACTAAAACAATAGTGTATAATTTGTTTGCCATTTCGAAATAATTGAGTTTAAAATTTTTGTGTTAGTAGACATCTAGAACAAAAGTAATATTTCTATTGATCTTTTGACCCACATTGTGGAAGTTGAATTTCACCAAATTTTGACCACATATAATCAGTTATGTAGATTCTTATTATGCAATAAAAAATAATGGTTTATGTGCTTATACATTATTGTTTTATTGAGTGGACGAAATAATACATACCCTTATTGTTAAGATTATTAATTATAGAATATATTTACTATTCTATATAGATAATTCCTAATTCGTACAAATGAGCAGCATCAGTAACAATTTGGTAAATAATACAAATTACATAGGGTAACACGTAGATTTTGTAGATATTTTTTTAAAAAAAAAATTGAGATCCTAGGTGATCAACTTTGAGGGGCCACGCACTGCCCTAATTACCCCTAGGAAGCTGAAAAATTGTAAATCAACTCAGTTCCAACCACCGAATTATTTAAAAAAAAAATGTTTTTAAACCACTGTTCGCCGTATAAATTAAATTAAACAATTTAAGCAAAACCAAACACATACAAAAATTTAAAAGAGTAAATTCAAAAGAAATAAATATAATTTCAAAAAAAAAAATATTTTCGCCATGAGCTAAAAAATATAAAAATACAAGCTGTTTCGATATTCTTGAATTATACCAAAAAATGTAAATTATTTTTTTTTAAATTTCAGGATTCAAAGGAGGAACATATTTTTGCCGACGATGTTCAAAATTACGATGATGATTCTCAAAATGAAGATTCCGATGTTTCCCTATACACAGAACGTAATAAATCAAAACGTAAAACGTAAGACATTATTAATATATTCATATATCAAAACATATCCCACTCTTATAATTAGGTTACTATTTTCTTTTTATTTAAAACAAACACAAACTGCGAAGCGTTTTGCTTGTCTGCAGAAACACCGAGAGTCGAACCCGCAACCGTTGGATTGATTTCCAGCACACTATCATTTAGTCGATCGTATCTCGAAAATTTCGATTTAAGAACTAAATACTGCAACAAATTACTCTGAGTGTTGAGATAATGAAATCATTTTACTAAAATATCCGTTATATTCGAAGTGAGGGAGATTTGTCATCATACAAGTCAAAACCATAGAGAATTATACATAAACTACAAAAAACTACAAAAAATCATATGATTGATACAACACCAATATACCATACAACAGACTTAGGTTTTTGCCAAATACGTCTCGGCTCTATGTTACACTATGGTAACATAGAGAGTTTCCAATGTTCACCCCTAAAACGTCAAATTATGTATTTATTCACTTAACCATAGGGTAACATAGAGACGAGACGGAATTGTCAAAAACCTAAGTCTGTTGTCAAAAACCTATCTCTTGCAACAACAAAATACAAGCTAGACAATGTATTTTGTTGTTGTATCAGAAATATTATTTGTTGTATTTTTGTTTGACAAATCGGAGTGTCTCGTCTCTATGTATAATTCTCTATGCACTTAACTTTTTTTAATTTGCTACGGCGATATTATATAAGTTTGTAATGTTTTAACTGAAACTATACACATTTATTTAAATTTTTTTTTAGTTTTTCTTCAAGTGTTAGTAAATTGATGTTTGAAATTGAATTTTTTTGTAACAAAAATTTAAATTCAATTATTTTTTTTACACATTTCCATTTGATATTTTTTCATTTTCTATTGTTTATAATCCCAACACTAACAAAACCTTTTAATTATTTATTTATTGAATACATGCATATGTATGTATAAAGAAAATGGCTAACCTAATCATATGAGTTAGAGTTATACGTTCAACTAATGCAAGATCGTGACAAGTTAAAAAACTATCGTACGTACATACATATTTGGATATTTTGGGAGTTGAGGGATTTCTTTCATACATGTATTTAATTTTGATTAAACACATTTAAGGGATAATAAAATTACATTAAATTGATAAATATTCTCGAAGCTGTATGTATTTCTCTCAATTGTCTTGCATTAAATTGAGCGATATGTTGTTTTTGAGACATTACTTACTTTTTATGTATATATTTTTAGTGTAAATTCCAGAAAATTTAAGTGGCAGCGACAAAATGTTAAGGTGTTTATTAGACTTCTGGAAAGATGTAAAATTTTGTTTGATCCCAATCACAAAGACTATGTAAATCAACAATTAAGGTATGTTGCATATAGTAAACTGCTGAAAGCAACAAGAAAACTTCATCCGGAAGTAACTTTAAAAGATATTCGTGGCAAAATCAGATGTCTGCGTAATCAATATTTAAAAGAAATGCATGGCATAAAAGGAGCAAAGGAAAGAAATGAAGAATATATCCCAAAATTGTGGTGTTTCGATATGTTAGCTAATTTATATAAGGACATAAGCGATAAAAAATCCAATTCTAAACGGAATAATGAAGATGCGGTAAGTAATAAACATATACATATGTACATTAGGGCTATAGCATTTTTACATTTTTTGCAAATATCAAAATGGCCCTAGCATAGTCGAATTTTGAATTTAAAAAATCGTGGTTGAGGTTTGTGACCCGACACAATATTTGCTATCGCTTGGTGCTAGTGCCAAAATTTGGTTATAGCCCTAATGTACATACATATCGCACACCCAGTTCAAAAGTGACAACTCAAAATTTTATTTTTTCAGAATCGAAAATAAATATATACCAATTGAAACATAATGAAAGTCATTAATATTTTTTTTAGCCAAAGTTACCAACAACAGAATACACTGATATCTTTTGTATAGATAAACAAGTGTATTGTGCATAGTTTAAGCGTAAAATTAATTTTTCGGGTTTATATAACCTGACAAATTAATTTTGAGTTGAGTCACTTTTGAACTGGGTGTGCGATATACATATATATATTATATACTATACATACTCATGTATGTGCATCAGAGTGGTTGTTTAATACTAATTATGATATTGAACAATATGTCAATACTCTACGATAATTACATGGTTATACAATTGTGTAAATGTTGATGATTCCATATAAATTATGAAAATGGTTTAATCTCAAATCCCAGCAAGAAAAGTGAGGATAACGAATTATGAAAACACCATAAGTAGGTGACTTGAAGTAGTTCATATTTGAATGAAAAACTAATGAAATTTGCATCCGAATAAGCACCCAAACAATTTAAATTCAGGTATTGAAAATTTAATTGTAATTCAACTTGAATTTCAGCTCCATTTTCAAGTACTTTGGAAAAATATTTTTAATTTATCTTGAATAAAACAAAAATCTATATCCAGATTACTTGTTCAATTACATATTTACCCTTTTATTTAGATATTGTTTACACAAATATTGTCCAGTAACATAAAAATTATTCAGGCATGTGATGAAAAACGATCGTTTTCAAAACTGAAATCAATTTCAAAAACAATTTATGTGTGATGAATTTCGATTGATTTCATGGTTCATTCCGTATAAATTTTATAGCAAAAAACAGCAAAATATGCAACTCTCCATTTGTTTACCTTAATTAATGTTTTTTTTTTTTTTAAAGCGAATTGGAATTTGAATCTAATATGACAAAACGATTCAAACAAACATATCACACCTTTTGTCGTTTTGAAGTAATTTTTGCATCTAAATCGTTTTTCATCACATACCTGATTATGAATTATTATAATTTGACCACTCTAATGTACACATTTTAAATTGTTTTAAAGCAATCAAATTGATTTATATCTTTTACTTTCTCAGACTAATACAAGCCAATTATCGGAAGAATCAATTAATATTGACAACGCATCTACTACTGAATTATTTGAATTTGAAGAAATTGATCAAGTGATTGTTGAAAATGAAGTGGATTATGATAAAGAATCCATAACAATGGACATTACTCAAAATAATGAAAATCTACAAACAACTGTGGACTATGAATGTGTAAATTCTTTTGAGTTTGAATTGGAAGATTTACCGCCTCCTAAAAAAACGTGTCATATTAAAGAATACTGTGATAGTGAAACGGATTTTAATGAAACTAATAAACCAGCAACGCCTCAATATCGTACGAAATCGGAAAATATTAAAACGCCAGAGAGTTTAGGTGATGATGCAAAATACGAATGGCTTGGAAACTTGGTTGTATCACAACTAGGAGAAATATCAAAAAAATATCACACCGAATTCGCTTGGGATGTGCAATGTTTGATACGAAAATATATTTTAAAAAGCAAGGCAGGCGAAGACGAAACAACGGCATCAAGTACATCTGCTACAACTTCGACTAATATGCAAGGAAAAACAAGTATACCCCACGATATTGTTCTACCACGATCATCCAATGTTTCATTTAATTTAAGTTTTCTCTAAATGGTTCATCAATATATAAAAAAGCAAAGTAAAATATATGGTAAAAGTCAATCTAGGTACTTAAGATTGTAAAAGGGGATGTCATTCGTCACATATTGTCTAAATTTCAACTTCTTACTATGATGAAAACACTCATTAATACATATATGTCGATGACCATAGAAAAAAACCTCTACATTTTTAAAAAAATATATGTATACAAAAAAAAATTAATAATATTGGAAATTCAATATATTGAAATAAAGACAATTTTTTGGCCAATATATTACGTTTGATATCCGCTTTCAAGTTGATATGTAGCAATTAAAAGGTATTTTATAAAATGTACATGTAACATACATATATTTATGTAAATATATAAAATGTTTATATCATTGCTTTTAAAGGCCTAAGTCTTCTGACACTGATACATTGTATGTATATGTTGCAGAACATGCCGGAAACATCAAGCTTAGGTCGAACACTTAAGAGAACTGACGTTTGAAGCTTAAAATAAGATTCTTGTTTAAATATTTCTTAATGTAATTGACCTCAATGGCTATTTTGTTACGGAAATAATAAAATAAATAAATATATTTGGACATTTTTTTCACAAATATTTGTTTTAGAGTTATTCTTTGGAAGCACATCTTTAAGCTTTATTTAGTTTCTTTCTATAACTATTTTTTCTCATTGCCTCCACCAAAATGTGCAACGATAATAATGGGCATTACAACCAATGTGTAAATCCAGTTTATCATGCCTGTTAGTAGTACCAAATTCTTAACAATGGATTTCCTGCATGTGTAGTAAGTAGGCCTTTCCTGAGTACTTTTCTTCCATTCCTGTATCAGCTAAAATCAGCTCAACACCGTCTATGTTCGGCAAATTAAAACTCCCTACTCTATATATCCTGGTGAAGAGTACTGACTTTGTTTTCGTTGGGTTTACATCCAGCCTATTAGTCTTGACCGCCAACAAGATTTCACTGATTGCTGAAATAAACTTTCCCTTGATCAGAATCACATCATCCGCATAGGCACATTTCTTCCTACCCTTTGATTAAAAGTCCTTAGAATATAAATAACAGCTAGTAACCATAACAGGGTAGAAACCACTTCACCTTGCGTTGTACCACTGGTAACACGTCTCCTAATGCTATCATCCCTTAGGGTAGAGTTGATAATCCTATTGAAACTATCAAACTCACAAGAAAGTCCTGAACCCCGAGTTCAACTAACGAATCTCTTTTGCAGCAAAAGTACATTCCCTATAATTTAGACGGTGCTCAATATAACTCACTACCTCATGTAACGTGCAGAGCGTTGCTAATGATATGTGTATCGATATTGCTTCCAATTAAAGATACATATGTATATCAGTCGCTCAGGTGTCTTCAATAGAAAAAAAAGATAGGCTGATAGATCTAAAATCTTTTGGCTCGAGTGACAAGCCTTATCGGCTTTAGGTATAAAAATTACCTCCACACTCTCGGTAGATGTCACCTAATGAGAATATCAGCCAATACATATAATGCGTTATCCGAAATAGGCAGTGTCTTCGTCCCTAATTTCAATATCCGTACACCCCGGAAAGTGTTTTTCCATAAGAATGCAGAGTGACTCTGAGCTAGACTCCGTCCATGGGTCTTTGGATAAAAATCCCCTAAACCAAGATAACATTTTGACGTTTCACAGTGGTTTAGAAACTTTTTTTTTAATAATTCGGTATCTTGAGATCAGAGAACGGATTGAAAACAGTCACGTTTACTGCCCATTCATAAATTCATTGCTATTGTATTGCCTTTAATCGACAATAACAAAAAAAATGCCGAGCTATGCGTAAACACATTTGTTTTTCTGATTGCCATATGAAAGAAACTAAAAACATTCACACCATTCGTAAAGTATTCGATGACATTTGTGTGCACACATATTTGTGTGCACACATATCGTCACCTAAAATGCAAAACAACGTATCATCAAAAAAATGGAAATTGATTTTATTATTGATTACGATTCACTACATGATGTTACATATGTGTACAAAATTTTAAACTTTTACTATCAAAAATAACCAAGTTATAACCAAAATTGAAACTAAAGAAGTATAGTATACTATTATATTAGTATATTATTTTATTAAACAAAATAACGTATACGCTTTGAGTAATTAATTTATAAATAGTTTTTGCCTTATTTTAGGTAGTATCCTAAATTTTTTAATAAATTTGTTGCAATTGCAATATTTTTTGCAATCTTAATGAAAATTTAATGAAGAACCTTTTGTAGTTTAAAAAAGTATTGTTAGTAATTAAAATAAAAAACATAATAAAATTAATAATGTATATATAAACTGCTTTTATTTAAAATAAAAAAAATATTTTTATTTAAGTTTTTATTTTTTCATAAAAATTTATATTGTTTTCAGAAAATAACAATTCAAAAAAACGTAAGCCACATATCTTAAAGTGTGCTTTGAAAAAATAGTTTTTTTTCATAAAATATATTTCTAGAGTCATTGCAATTCAGATTTGAAAATTTTGTTTCAATATCTCAAGTAGTTTTAATTTTATATCGGTTTTTGCTTCTATAAACTTATGAAAAGTGATATTTTTTACATTTTAGATGACGATATGTAGTTTGTGAACATACAGAATCTTACGAAATTAGTATTTTAAATTAAAATGCATATAACATTGAAGTCAGTCGGTCACGATTTTTGAACAATTATTTTTCTGTTTAACATATACATTTATTGTTAGTCCAATTAAATAAAAATGGAGAAAATCGGGAAATATTTAGTCCCGATATTATCAAAAAACTGGAGTATGGTGGGTAGACATTTTGAAAATTTAATTTTAAAATGCGAATATCTCCTAAGCTATAAGCGATAATTGGTAGCTACGACAAGGTTTTTTATAGTACTCGACAAGGACATTCTTTATATGTCATTTTTTGGAAATCGGAACCCAAAAGAAGAAATAGGTTCGTTTTAATAATGTAACATACCCGAGGTGTCCTACATTGGGGGACCCCTGGCCCCTGAGGTCGAAACTCAAAACTTAAACTCGACAATATTTCCTCTTTGTGCACGTCAAATTTTATTGAAATCGGACTAAGCGTCTAGAAGTTACAGATTTATTTCCCTCTATTTTTTTTTTCTATACCACTGTGCAACACCAATATGTTAAGTTAAACTTGTGTAACATTAAAACTTTTAACATGTATGTACGTAAATTCATTCTATCAGCATTAAAACTATTCACACCATTCGTTAAGTATTCGTTGCTTTTGGGAGTGTTAGTTTACTTTTATAAAAGACAAGCAATACAAGCATCATTTTTCGTTGCACTCCATTTTACCAGTTTCGCGAAACTTCCTCTCTGCTTTGTGTACGTTGGAGGGAATCGGTAGACCATTGAAGATGCGATCGGTAAATTCTCTGAAGCCGTGCCAGTCTGCTTTCTTTTGGTTGATGAAAGTTCGGCGTTCAGAGACGATGAAATAACCGCTTCGCAATCTTTATTACTGAAAGTGGTTATATTACCATTGTTACATATTATGTATAAGATAATTAGCAGTTATAAAGTTAAATTCCAACTCACCTTGTGTTCAGCGTTGATGCTAATTTTTTACTAAGCCCTATAGACTCCATAACATCCAGAAAAATGCACCGTTTGCATCATCGGATCTTATTTCTTCAATTATCAGCGTTACCGCTGATAATTTTTTTATATTTAATATGGATGATATTGATCCGCGTGATATATATACAGCCCAATTATGAATAAAAAATTCCGCGGGAGTGTGTTCCCCGGGAGTTTTTTCCCATTGAATTTGAATAGGGAAAATGAGAAAAGGGAAAAACTCCCGGGGAATTTTTATTCATAATTGGGCTGATAGATTTCGAGAAATGGACCTGTCAAATGGCCTCCAATGGCCTTTGTGCGATTTGACACCTCTCGGTTATTTCTTGTGGGCCACGTAAATTCGCCGCAACAATTGACGGCTTGGAGGCCAACACTGTTCGTGTTATTCATGACTACGGCCAGCAATGCTCGAAAAAGAGGTCCAAACATTAACATTTTTATTTTTATATAATATCTTAAATTAAAGCTATGTATAAATATCCGGGACACTTAACATTTTTATTTTAAAGCTTTTTCGAAAAGCTCTCCAACGATATAAAAATTGTTCCGAAACAAATATCAATATTATTTTATTATTACTGTCCATCCCTGGTGTTTATCCAATATTTAATTGAGTTGCCACATTGAACAACATGATTGTGTTGTCATAACAGTATGAGTAGCTTGTAATCATGAAGAAGAATTTTTGTAAGATTTGTTTACATTTAAGTTTTACGTTTCAGCACAAAATTTGTGAATTTTTCAATAAAAATTTAAACTTCTCAACTTTTTACAATAATAAATACATTATTCGAAAAAAAAATGCATGATTATGCAAAAAAGAAGTAAGTTTAATTATTCTTTAATGTGAACAAATCGTAATATTTTGCATAATTTTGTAGAAAACAATTGTTTTGGAGTCGCAAAATGATTGAAATGTTTATAGGACTTTACAAAGAGAGCGTATGTTTATACGACATTAGCCACCAAGATTACAATAATAATACAGTAAAGACGTCCGTCTTAGCAAATATCTTACAAAAAATGCAAACATTTTTACCTAATTTGGAATTGAAGGATGTTCTAGATAAAATAAAAGTAATTCATGGTCAACTTTCTGAAGAGATTTCATATGTTGATGCAGGTGAAGCATCGGGCAACACTTATGCACCCAAAATGTGGTGTTTTGATCAGCTCAAGTTTTTACATCAACACATAAGAGATTGGACGGCAGATGGTGTAAGTAGCAACATTGAAATTGTCATTTTAACAGCGGCAAAGCTTTAATATTTAATAGATTATTTTTATACAAATATCTATGTTCATAAATTGCAGGATATATTAAATAGAGTAATCCCTTGATTTACGTCGCCTCAGTTGCTTGTGGTTTTATAAGCAAAGATCGATGAATAATAGTTTTTAGTTCAAATGTATGTTCCTTTTGTTTTTTTTTATTCGTGGTCAAACAATTTTGGAAAAAATATATACAAAATAGTTAGGAAGAGGTTTCTGCATCAACATAGATAAATGCATGAAAAAGTTATGGCTTTAACGATACTAATGCAACATTAGGTTTTTCTGATATTGATGATTCCGATATTGTTGATCATTTAAACTTGGAGGATGAACCACTAACTAATTTGGAGCTATTTGCATTAACAAAACCTTTCAATCAAAAAGGAACAGAAGATGCTACTTCAGAAACTTGTGATGAAGATTAACAAATCTCATTTGCGAAACTTTCAGATGTCTTTGACTATTCAAATCTTAGAAGAATTTGACAAAGATGAAAGAATAAAAAATGCATGCATATGCCTGTTACAAGCGTGAGAAATTGTTCAGTGGATAATGACATCGAAATGTTTATTTCTGAAATAATGACTGATTCTCATGTTTAATATGCATAGCGTACATATTTTAATTTGTGTACATATTTTCTTATGTATATAATAATATAATATATAATAATAATAAACTATAATTATAGTATTAAAAAATTCCCGGGATTGAAAATATTTTTTAATTTTCTCCCGGGATAGGAAAAAGTCCGGGAAATTAGGAACACTACTACTGAATCTTACATGAAGGTTAGGTTAGGAAGGGGTATAACTATTGACATTTTTTACAAATGTGCAAATTGGCATATCATAGTCGAATAGAGCATTAAAAAATATGAAAAACCACGGTATTAGTTTTTCGCGGTTGTTAAAAAGTTCACGCACCAAACTCAATAAAGTTTTTCATTAAATATTTTCAATTACATTGAAATACTATATATTTTATTTTAATAATAACTGCGGACATACATCAAAAGATAATTCTAAATAAGGGAAGTATCCTTAAGACTTCAAAAAAAAAATAATTATTTATATAAATTTTAAGAAGAAAAAAATTTGGATTATTTTAGAAATTGGTGTGCGTGATGTTTTTGATTCAAAATGACATAAAAAATGATTTTCGTTACCTATACAATACTGGCCATCACGTGGTGGTATGCCAAAAATTTCGCCAAAATTAGTTATATGCCTAGTGTACACTATGTGCACTTCCACTCGGAGACCTTGAGGTCTATTGTGATTCCCTTCAATAGATATAAACAGTGAGATAGATTAAGAATAAAACAAGAGTCCAAAAGAGCCTGTTTAAAAGAGAAAGAAAGAAAGATCCTGTTACGGATTTGGAATCTCTGTAGAACGTCCCTTAAATAGCCACCCTATTCCCTTAATGAAACCTAGTATGTTGCTCAGTTTGCAGCCAGCAACATTACCAATTCGTCCAGAAATCTATTTCCTAGCCACCTAAGTCTGTGACCCTGTAACCTAGGGCAGTTCAACATGATGTGCTCTACTGTCTTGCTCCTCTGCATCCCCGCACACTCTACAGAAGTCTTGTGTGCCATTATCCCATTTACCCTTAAAGGCTCCTATTAAGCAATCTAACCTACTGCTCCAGGTTATATTTGTATAGTCGCGAAATCTTTCAATCGTTCCCTAGTATCATGATCTAGATCAGAACCATGTCTAGCCAGTTCATCTGCTACCTCATTTCCCCGTATGTTACAGTGCCTTGGTATCCAACACAATCTTACTGAGTAGTGTACCAATAGCTCCTCGAGAGCTCTCCTACAGTCCTCCACTATGTTGGAGTGAATTAAATGACATTCCAGAGCCTTTAGTGCAGCCTGACTGTCCACGTATATAGTCACTGCAGACCCTCTATTGACGTGTGACTATATCAACTCTGTGGCTTTCCATGTGGCTTGATATTATTGTCGACCAAATAAACCCCGGCCCCTGTACCAGAGTCCATCTAGTATCCGTCAGTGAAAACTGCGCACCCATCGAACAGTTGATCGGATCCAACCCATGTATCCCTAATGGGAAACTATACTGGGGTGATGCACATAAGTTGAAGGTCGCGACCCTATAGTCAGAGATTCCAGATGGAATAATGTCATGACCTATAAGACCTGCCTCATACAGTATCCTAGTGTTACCTGCCCGCATGGGTTTTACCAAAGAAGACTCTGATATTCTGAGTAAATTTCTTGCTGCCACGCTCTCAACATAGTTCTAAATGGGTTGTAGGTTTAGGATTATATCCAAGGCCGCCTGCGGGGTGCTGCCAAAGGCACCTGTGATGCCCATACATGTACACATTTGAGCTTTATTGAGTATAGCCCTGTAGCTACGTTTCCTCATTGCCTTACAGGAAAGTTGTAGACATTATAGACACTATTGAAATTGTCTCAATCGTTGGTTATTTTTTATCGTGACGATATTCTGACAGTTCTCATATATCGTTACGAAAAACCATAACCAGCGATTGAGAGAATGGGGGAAAGATTTTTTACATAGATAATAATACTGTATTAACCATGACACAACAATATAAGGTACACTCAGTAGAAAATAAATTATCAATTATACAATTCTTGTTGTAAGGTCAAACAAAAGAAAATTTTAAAAAATATGAAAAAAATCAAAATCAAAGTTTGACGTTATAGGGGTAAATATTGAAAACTCTCCCTAGTGATTGTTCTACCTTCTACAATTATTGTATCATGGTATTAAATAAAAATTTTTGCTCGTTAAAGAAAACTTTCTTAAGCATTAAGATGGTTATGGACCAAAATGTAAGTTAACCTCTAAAAATATTGATTAATTTTCACATGTTTGGGTAAATTCACTGCGGAGAATTCCTTGAAATCTTTCGAAAATATTTTTAAAATTGAATATTTTCATTACAAATTTTTTCTTGTTTTGGTGGACCAAATGAAATTGTTGGATTTTCTCAACTAAAATAAGAGTTTAATTCATTCTAAGATAACGTTTCTCAAAATGTCATTTTAGATCTACTCTAATGCGACATAAAATCATTATACTTTGATCCAGCTTACCAAATACTGAACCCAGAAAAAATGTTGAGAAAAGGTCCCCTCAAAAAAAAGAAAACTTTCAATTTAGTTGGGCACTTCAACACCTTATTTTTAATCCATTCGACTCTTTATTTTTCGTCCATACATACTTAAATAAATACTTAATACTAAAACAAATAACTTTAATTTTAGAATTTGAACGAGATAAATAACTTTTTGGAAGATAGTCATAATGATGATCCGGATGATGATGATGATCACAGTGATGATACTGATGTTTTTCTTAAAACAATAATAAATAATTTAAAACCTGCGCCGTAAGAAAATAAATAATATTTGTTCTTTGACATAAATTGAATATGAATCGCTTTTATGCTTGTATATTCCAGAATCTATAAGTGGGAACGAAGCGAAACGAAGATTTTTATTAAACTACTTGAAGGATATACAATTTTGTATGACCCCAAGCACAAACACTATAGTCATCCCGAATTAAGGAGGAAAGCACGTATTAAACTGCTGAAAGAAACGAGAAAAATTGATCCAAAGATCAGTATGAAAAACGTGCATACTAAAATGACTAATCTGCGTAAAGCATACACCACCGAACTGTGTCGTTTTAAAAAATCACAAGAAAATAATGAAATTTTTAATTCCAAACTGTGGTGTTTTGAAATGTTGGATAATTTATATAAGCACAAAATCAATACAACATCCAACTGTAAACCGAAAAACGAAGCTGCAGTGAATGATGCATATGTACGTATATTTACAAAAACTTTATTAAATAATGAAATAAAAAAAACTTAAAATTTTAGTTACATTTTCAGGTTGATGACGATGGAAAAAATATACAACCATCAGTAACTAGCTGCGATTACAAAGAATACTGTGATAATACTGAAACCGATTTTAAAGAAGCAAATAAACTAACAAAGACTAAATGTAGCACAATAGCAGAAAATAGTAATAAAAGAAAAAATATGGGCGGAGAAGATGCAAATTATGAATGGCTTGGTGATTTAGTTGTATCAAAACTTGGAGAAATGTCTACAAAATCTCATACCGAATTCGCTTGGGATGTTCAATGTTTAATACGTAAATATGTTCTGAAAAGCAAAACAGACAATGAAGAAATATCGTCGTCAACTTCATCATCAGCACCGACATCTGTCACAAATAACCAGAAACAAAGAAGTATACCCCACAATATTGCAATACCACGATCTTCCAATGTTTCATTTAATATCAGTTTTGTGTGAACAAGTATATTTTGGTACTTTATCTTTTCGGAATAGAGGATGTATGTAGAATAATTCTGGAATATTATATGTACATACATACATACATATATTTTTGGTTTTAAGCTAAATTAATAAAAAATCTTTTAATAAATTTATACAATTGTCCAATTCACAATCGGTATCTAGCGTTGTATGTCATAAATATTGTTCAAACTAATTTTTCGAAACAAAACATTAATAAAAAAAATTACGACATACAACCACAAAGTATACAGAGGCGACACGGCAAAAAAATATATTTGTCTCTTTCGCTCGAAACAATTTCAACTGGTTTGGTTTTGTGTATATTTATATAGTTGTTTGTTTTAACACACTGTCTGTATTAAACCGCAAATTTGTTTTCTCTTTCTATCGAAACAATTTCAAAAAAAGCTGATTTTAGTGTTTTTGAACTGTCAAATTTGACGCCTCCAGTCGTAATTCAGCTCTGGGTGGAGAAAGAGCTCGCGCGTCATTGTCATTATCGCTTAAGGGCAATCAGGCCGTCCCTTTTTCGCTGCCTTCGAGAGTTTTGCGGCTCACTCTCGCATTGGATAATGTTTGGCGTCGTCTAACTGTACCGCGTTACAGTTTCTCGAAGTTTACATTGTCCACATGCAATCGTTTTTGGTTTTCATAACCTAACTTTTTAATAAATGATTTAAAGTTCCAGCTTCCTATATGAAGATATAGGTCGACTGGGAACTACAAATCAACGTGGGATAACCTGGCAATTTGAGAGTTTTTCAACTCCGCCAACCAAATTTAAATTCTAAAAAAAAAAAAAAAATTTGACGCCTCTGTATACTTTGTGATACAACGATAAGACACCGATTGTGAATTGGACAAATATATTTACTGTCAGTAATTTCGAAAATTTAAAAAAATCAATTACACTCTACTCGACAGCCAAAAAACTATACGTATTAAAAGAAGTGTTTTTTATTAAAAATAGCCTAATTCGACGATATTTAAAGGTAGCGCAATAATATTTTAAAGCTTTTTTTATACCTTTCTCCATGAGTGGCAAGGGTATATATAAGTTTGTCATTCCGTTTGTAATTTCCATATTTTTCATTTGCGACCCCATAAAGTATATATCGTCACCTAAAATAAAGTAACATCACTTTTCATAAGTTTATAGGAGAAGCAAAAAACGATATAAAATGAAAACTACTTGAGATATTGAAACAAAATTTTTAAATCTGAATTACAATGACTCTAGAAATATATTTTATGAAAAAAAACTAATTTTCTAACAACTTTTTTAAACTAAAAAAGGTTCTTCATTAAATTTTCATTAAGACTGCAACAAATATTCAATTGCAACAAATTTATTAAAAAAAATAGGATACTACCTAAAATAAGGTAAAAACTATTTATTAATTAATTACTCAAAGCGTATATGTTATTTAGATTATGAAAATCATATACTTGTTACTTTAGTTTCAATTTTGATTATAACTTGGTTATTTTTGATAGTAAAAGTTTAAAATTTTGTACACATATGTAATATGAATCGTAATCAATAATAAAATAGATAGCGGAATCGATATAGCCATGTCTGTCTGTCCGTTTGTGTGTTGAAATCAACTTTCCGAAGCCCCCAAGTAATATTCATATATGATTCATACATCAATATCTACGGAATTCTCCCCGCTCGGTTGCTATTTAAAATCGTGAAAAACCAGGACAACCTCGATATTTGACCTATATCTGGATTACTAAGTCATTAATATAGACAATATGAATATCTAATGATAGATATTTCAAAAACCATAATAAGTTGGACATACAATGGGTAAAAATCGCAAAAAATATTTTTTAACCCGAATTTTTTTTCCCCCAACAAAATTTTTTTTCGCTAAATATTTTAAAAATAAAAAACAATTTCGAAAAAAACTACTTTAAAAAAATAAAAAATAAATTTTTTTACCTAAAAACATTTAAAATTTTTATTTTAAAGTAAAATTTGGTGAAGGGTATACATATATGATTCGGCACAGCCGAATATAGCTCACTTGTTATATATACAAATAGTCCTATTTACGAAAAGATTATTTTTTCAGACAATAATTTGTTTAATAGGTAAATTTTACCATTGCACAATTTTACTAAATATGAAAAATATCGACAATGTAGTTTTTGAATGATATCCAAGCAGCTGGCTCCAAGCGAATCTGCTAATCACTCTTATCGTGGATGTCGTAGGCGTTTTACGACGTCGACAGTTTCGTACTAGTCGATAAAAATAAAAATCAAAAGTCGTTCATTGGTAATTGCATCAGTTGAGAACGGCTGGACCAATTTGCACAATTTTTTTTTTAAATGTCCAACTTAGGTTTTTACGGAAAGAAAATTTGACCATGCCCACTTTTTTGATTAATCTAAAATCGAAAAACGGCTGCACCGTTATGGCTAATTGCTTTGTTGAAATGTTCGTAGTAATCCAATTTAATTTTTTACTGAAAGAAAAATTGACCGCGCCCATTGTTTTTCGATATATGTATATAAAATCGAAAAAAGATGGAACAGGAGGGTTTTTCTTTGGACGCTCCCGGTGGAACTGGATAAACTTTTTTATAGCGTTGATTTTGGCAACGATACGTACGCAGACTGATATTGTACTTGCAGTTACGTTGTTGGAAGGCGGTCGAACTGCTCATTCAGCACTCAATTTTCCATTGAATATGCAAATCAGTGAAAATACCACATGCAACATTTCCAAGAACAGTTCGATGGCCAACGTTTTGCAGCAAAGCAAACTGATTGTTTTCGATGATTAGATAAAACGTTGCAAGATTTACCACCAAAGCCGGTTTGGTGGTGCGATAATTCTGTTGGCAGGTGATTTTCGGAAAACCGTTTTGTAAAAACGCGCCTAGAAACTCAAATTTCACAGCCAATTTCTGCATTCTGCATTCGTGTCGAGCTGCAGAACGATCGATCTGGAGAAGAATTTTCCAAACAATTGCTGGACATTGGCAACGGAAAAATCCGAAAGGTGTTTCCAAAAATAACAAAAATCATGATTGGATGAGCGAGCGCCCTATATTGGCTGCAGAAGACATTGGTGTCGCCGAATTGAATTTTAATATTCAATGTGAAATTGCTGTCGATGATGTGGTCAACTATCCAACCGAGATTGTGGATTATCACCTCACAATCTCCAACTGTAAGTAGGATCGGTGATCATAAAGTTACGAAACACAAACCAACCACGTCTTTGTAATGGCACAGGACTTGCGGTAAAAACCTAATGAATAACTGCATCGAAGCAACAATACTTAAAAGAATGTTCAAAGGAGAATACATTTTGATACCACGGATACCATTCAATCGCTTGCCATTTCCGGTACGGCTTGCATTCGCAATGAAAATTAACAAATCTCAAGGGCGAGAAAATCCACGCATCTCGCATGGTCAAGTGTATGTCCCCTGTTCCCGTGTCGGAACACCATCAGCATTATTTGCTTACGCGCCAGACAACAAAATTTCTAAATAGAGACCAATATATGTATAAAAGGTAATTACTTTAAAATACTAACCTCATAAAATAACTTTAACTTAAACAATGTTTTAAAGCAAAATGTCCATACAAAATTTGATTTTAAAACGTTTAAATTTAAAATTTGTTTAATTTCACATCCAGAAATACGAGTATATGTATATAAAAAGTGAGAACCGTATCCTGTTTATATTCGTTTATATGGCTACTCTAAAATATAAATTGTGTGTTATTATTTCACTTGTGTTGGCAACAACTAATTCAAACAAGAAGAAGAAACTTGCTTTCAATTGTTATTGTTGGCTGTAATTTGTTGTATAAAACTATACAGAAAATCAATATTGCCCTCGACGACTATAATATTGCTCTGGCAAATATGTCCGATAAACAATTTACGAAACGGTAAGATTTTTAAAGTAAATATACATACATATGTTGTGAGAAGATTGATGTACCTACTACTACTATTTTCTTTTACAGCAAGTGGCTTTTTTGGACCAGGGACATGATAGAGAAATTTATTGAACTCTTAAAGGAACATGAATGTTTATACAACAATAAAAACAAATACTACTACAATCGTCACATTAAGGATGAGATATGTGAATATATTCTGCATGAAATGCAGAAGGATAAACCGGCCATACAAATAGGTGACATACGAAGAAAAATGAAAGTATTGCGCACACAATACGCTCGCGAGAATCGTATGTTGTCATTGGCACGAGTCCATGGGAAGGTGTATGAGCCAAAATTGTGGTGCTATAACAAGTTATCGTTTCTGGAGAAACATACAACATGTGTTACTTCATTAAATAATAAGGATTTGGTAAGGAATTTTCTTTTTCAACATAGTATTGTTAAATTATAACGATTATAAACGTAAAATTTTCTCGTTAATGGTATTTTCGATTATTACGGTAATGGTATGTTAATCATGAAGATTATTCAAAAACCGGTTCGAATAACTTATGAAATGCCGAAGCTCCAAATAAAAAATGTAGTGTCATTTTAACTATATGAAACATAATTGCGCCAAATTTAAAGTAATGCAGCATTAACTAAACTGTCTGATGTACATACATATATGTGGTATGGAAAGTTAAAGAAACATACATACAGTGAGTGACAATATAACGAAAACTTTTTTGAAAACAATATTTCCTAATTTCTGTTTTCAAAAACATAACCTTTTTTTTATGTATTTACTAGCTAAAACCCGGTGAGCTTCGCTACCCGTACCGTAATGATTTACAATATATTTAGTATGTCTATCTAAAATTAGTTTCTAATATAATAAAAAGTACATTATTTATTTCATATTTTCTAACATAGAATAATATAAACATACATAGAAGCGTTACTGAGAGACAAAAAACCCAAGTTTGTTGTCAGCAGCGTTACCGTTGTCCGACTAAAGTCGCATTTTGACCCTTTTTCAGCTACCGTGACACTTTTTGTGTATTTTTTCTAAAATGAACTAAATCTGCCACTTTTTCAGATTTTTTATCCTTTACAAAAATTTATTAAAATTTTTTAGTATTAAATACAAAATACAAATTTTTCAAAGAGTATCATCGCAAATAATATATCTCGTTTCTACACCATTTCCAATTGTATTTCAGAAGTTTCTAATTGTATTTCAGAAATTTCCAATTGAATTTCAGAAATTTCTAATTATATTTCAGAAAATTCCAATTCAATTTCAGAAATTTCCATTTATATTTCAGAAATTTCCATTTATATTTCAGAAATTTCCAATTATATTTCAGAAATTTCTAATTATATTTCAGAATTTTGTAATTATATTTCAGAATTTTCCATTTATATTTCAGAAATTTCTAATTGTATTTCAGATATTTAAAAATATTTAAAAAACTTTGTAAAAATAAATATAAAAGAAATTGATATTATGGACGTTAAAGAACTACTAAAAATATATATTGGACATGAGGCAGAAACGTAGATATGTATGTTCCGTAAAGCTTTCTTGTAGTATTGATATAAAAACCAATATATTAAATTTTTATCACAAACTCTGTAAAGAAATAATTTCAAGAATTGAAATCAACTTTTTTGAATTGATTTCGGAATACAATGATATGTATAATAAATAACCCAGATACCCAGCACAGAATAGGAAATTTCAAAAAGAGGCTCAACAAAAATTTAAATTAATTACACTATGCGACAAATAGTATGGTCAGTGATCGGCGGGGGTTTTACCCACCGAAAAATCTTAGATCGGTAAAAAAGTTATACGTGTTCCGGCGTTTCGCTGGGTCAGGTCTAGGAATCGAGATATATCGATTTGAAGGAAATATTGTATTTTTTTTTGCCTTTTTCATGTATTTTGACCATCTAAATGTCCGAATATCGAAAAGTTATGTTCAGTAAAGTTGTTAATCTCATTATTTTATAAAGTTGTTAATTTCATTATTTTTTCCGTTAGTTATCTTACAAAACTCAATTAAAATCATCTAATACTATACTCAGAGAAGAAATATATATAGTTGTACATGTTTACATAACCATTTCATAATTTTTACAAGCTTTTTAACAATATTATGTTTACTGTAATCATGTATATGATTGCGGTAATCATAATATGTTTAAGTTACCATTCATAAAATTGTAGCAATTATATGTACATACAAAAAAATCCATAGGTTATATTTCCTAAGAATAGAGTATAAATTTAACTAAGCGCAAGGGTAGAATGGCATTTACAAAGTTTCTTAGTTAATATAACTAAAATTTTAGATAATTTCATACATACCCTTTTGCACCAAAAATATTTTCAATTGACAACAAAATAAACAAAAACAGCATCGAAAAAGATACCAAACATCAAATAACTAATTCCAATAGTTATATTAACATAGTTTTTAGGTAAAGTGTATTGTTTGAATTACCTATTGGCATAGATAATAAAACTTAGTTTTTAGTTTTCATATAAAAGGAAATTAACAATTTAATCTTAGTTAATATAGCCTCGATTATTTTTTTGTGTGTATGTATATATGATTGTAGTAATTATATACATCCATGGTTAAAACCAAAATTAAAAAGTTCGTTTTTTAAATGAAATTAAATATATTATTTTTGTCGTTTTATACTACACCATTTTTCATTGAAATTGAGAACCATAGACAACAACTAGATAGGTAACTGAGAACCAAAAACCTAAGTCTGTTGTCAAAAACCTAATTCATGAGAATGTATTGCACATGATGTAATAAGTAAGGTGAGAGCGTTTCGACAACAAACACAATATTTCTTGCTGACAAGTGCATAGGTTTTGTCAAAATTTAATTTGTCTAATAAAAAATAAATAAATTTTATTTTGGCATCTTTTAGATTTTTTTAATGGGATGTTTATTTTTTAAGTTCAATTTTATTGATACTCACCTGATTATTTTTTATCTTTTATTTATTAATTTTATTAACGTTGATTTTAGCAAAATTTTGCTTCAAAATGTTGCTTTTCAGAATTAAAGAGATTTTAATTTTTGTTAGAATTTTATGCCAACACATTATTTTATGCCAACACACAATGTAAATAATCTTTGACAAAACCGTTACCAATGTAAACACAAAGCTTTTGTTATTTTTGCATATTAACTAAAATACGGCCGTTAAATTTAAATTATATTTGAAAAAGAACAACGGTTTAATAGTGCTTTATCCAAATTTCATTATATTAAATATTTTTATTCACATTTTCATTCATGTTTTTTGATTTAAAAATTTTTTTCTTTGAAAATAAAACTCAAGCACTTTCAAAATAGATAAATAAAAATCAGCTGTGTTGTTGATTTCACCTTACTTAGTGCATCCTGGTATTGCATGTATTTTTTTTTATATCACCCGTATGTGTGAAAAGAGAGTATTTTTTTTCCTGTCTCCCCCCGTTCTATGCGTTTATTCTATGTTGAGAACATTATACATGATATTGAGAAAATTCCAAATGAAATTGAGAATTTCCAATTGAAATTGAGAATTTTCTCAATTTCAATTGGAATTTTCTAAATCTGAAATGGAAATTTTCAATATCATTTGGAATTTTCTCAATTTAAAATGGAAATTCTCGATTTCATTTGGAATTTTCTCAATTTCAATTTGAAATTCTCAATTTCAATGAAAAATGGTGTAGTGTTGTACGTTTTGTTAAGCACCAATTTTTTTAGAATTAATTTACTTAGTAAAATTATTAAAATTTTTTTGCTTGATTGCTTCTGGAAGATTTCAAATCAAATATAAAAATACCAAAAACCAATTTGTCAAAAAATGCGAAAAAGTACCTTTTGTTGTTAGTTTGTTATCTATTTTCAGAACATAATAATTAAGGATCAGACAATTTTTGTAAAAATTAAATCTAAGCTTCCATTAATTTGTCAATACCATAATAATGAATACTTTTTAGTTTGTTTTCTATTTTTAGTACAGCAATTCAATAATTATTTTAATAATATAAAAAAATTCTGAATTAAATTTTACCTATTATTTTCGTAAAAACCAAATAGAAAACTAGTTAGTTGTATAACATATGTATATATGTATCTTGGAAAGAAGCTGTTACTTAAAAGTGCGATTGGTCTACCTTCTTGTGGATTGATTTGGGTTTTAAATCAGAAACACCCATAATACATTTTTATCGATAAATTTGGACAAAGAATATTTTGTTTTTAGAAAATAATACTTCATTCCATATTTAATACAAATCGATATTTCTTGAGTGTAGAGTCCGATATACAATTTGAATTTGCTAATGTTTATACAAATATTAACATTTCCTACGGATTAAATCAAAATATTTATTATAATTTAGATCCTATTCTATGAAGGACATACATACGTATATGATCTATGTAATAGGCTTTGTTCTTTAGTATAATAGAACCGCTGTCGTTATAACAATTCATTCATTCATAACTAAATTCTAAATCAAATTCGTTAAGTAATGAAATACTAAATTCTAAATTTATTACGAATTTTTTTGGATTGTGACCTACTAATTGAATATTAAGAAAGCTTTCCATTGTATTGTTAAACACTGTATATACACACTGACGTCATTTTAGCTTTATCCGTGTAACTGTTATATTTTTCTTTAGCCTACTTCCCATGACGAGACCAATACATTTTCCGATGATGAGTCATTCAATTATGACGACAACGAAGACAATTCTTTGCTAATGGAAATTTATAAAAAAGAGGAAATGCTTACCGATAACGCCGATAATGTTCAATATGAAGATTCTTCAAAACCCAATGAAACTATTTACGAAGAGAACAAGACAACTAATAAAAGCGAAGAAACCGTTGAGAATAAGGATAAAACACAAAGTGGAAAATATGATTGGGTGGCGAATTTTGTTGTTTCCCAAATAGAGGATATAGATGCAGCACATCGTGGAGATTTCGTATGGGACGTACAATGTTTGGTAAGAAAATATCTATTGAAATCCAAAATTACAAAGGAACAGGCTCAATCCAACAAATCGAATGAAGAGCAGGCAACCACAACGAAAGATGTTACATT